>NC_141685.1:1416131533-1425295033 GCF_964263255.1 Lissotriton vulgaris
CAGCTTAGATACTTTTGGAATGACAAGCAATAATGTTTCAGCAAAGTTGCAATAATTGATATATCAGCTCAAACCTATCATTATATTGTGTTAAAAAGCATATTGATCGGTGTCCGTGGTATAATTCTGAGGTGTGACCAAGGAATCCCGATTTTGCTAGTTTTGTATTCAGTTGCACCAGTCTGTTTGAGCATTCATTGTTAATCAGTTTCTGAAATAGTTTGCCTTAGAGGACAAACAAGTCTTAATTTGTAGTTTTAGACCTGATGGTATTGCAGAAAGGTTGGGTGCAAGCGATTTACGATGTCTTCCATAGTGCAAGCAAGTGTTCTTGTCTGCCATTTTCATAAAAAGTAAGCCTGTTACTAGGCAATTTTCATTCACAGTGGAAGTGTAAAAAAAAAATATCATATAAACCAACATATTTTCCAAAAAATATCATCAATATGTTAACCATATTTTCATATTTGTCATAAATGAAATATAACTGAAAATCCATATCTTCTGAACGCTATCCATGTTGGGACCCCACCCCTTACTTAAATGTGAAAATCCTCCAGGCAAGAAACTTTCAAATGAATTCTTCATCAGTCCAAAAAAAAAGTTGGTTGCTCAAAATATTTCAGTGACTTCCAAAGCCTCATATAGACCAATGTCTGAATATAAAGACTCAACATTGAAAGTGGCTATTATGTTAGTTTTAGAGTTGTATGGAAGGTGTCCCACAGTTTGGATCTTGTGCAAGAAATTTCATATAAAGGAATGGGTGATGCAGAAGGGGTTAAGGAAGTAGTCTATGTATTTATAAAAAGAGCTTGAAGATGGAGCCGATCTTGAACATTATCAGCCTCTTTTATTTAGGACACCTTGTGTAGACAGTTTTGAGAACATGAAGTGACACCCTAAAATGCTACAAAATATCATAGGGCCTCTGTATACACATCAAACACGAGCATTGGAAACACAAGTAATAGATTCGAAGATATTATCTACATACTGGATTTTGATGTGCTCTTTTTGTTAAACCCACATTTATTTTAAAGACTGTGTATGCCTTTATCACAATGCTACATTATTTTGCGGCCTTGGGCTATAAGTATTTTATCTAATGCTGTCTGCTACAAAACGAATGACAAAGAGAAAGCAATCACTAACTTCTTAAAAATTGTGAGGTTAGAAAAGGGGAAAACAAGTAAAACATGTCTACTACAAAGTAAGAAACAGATGCAAAATAGCTTTTTAGTGTTTTACAATTACCAATTGTTGCATTGAACATCCGTCACAGCTCCATTCTTGTACTCCTGAGCGCCAGAAATACATGGACAATCCTTTGGAAGAACGCACTCCCCTCTTGTGTCTCGAACCATTGGTCTACGACAGTAGCATCCCGGTACACAGTGTTCTCTTATCTAAAGAAGCATGGGTAAAACATAACAAGCATCTTAACACCCACGCAGGAGAATTAATCAATGAGAGCCAACACTCATACTTCCTTACAAAGTACTTCCTAGAATGTCTGATCTAGTGTGGGATTGGTGTAACCGGGTCTTCATACACAGAGAATATTGATCTGTGGGCAGAGGCTAAAGGTGACCACACATGAGTCTAAAGTCCAAATTTCTAGGATGTTTAAGAAGGTTAGCTAGTTTGTTGTTGAGTGTGAATTTCCACACCCATTACCTGGACTCAACACTTAGTTATTCAATGCTTTCCTAGAATGTGCATGCCTAAAAGCTTTACTAAAAGAGTAATCATGGCTGTTCTCTTCAAATGCATGACTATGACAGACACAATTCTTGACAGACTACGGAGCCATGCTTTACTTCCTCAATGAAAAAGTCTATGGGGATTGTCCTCGTTGGGGTTTGGGAGATGTTTTGGCCATTGTAAACATGCAGTGTGACGAAATAAATGGTGCATGTCGATCTCCTTTTGTGACAGTTCACTTACTTTTTGAACTGGTAGGTTCATTTTTCGGCACTCAAGATCAGTTCTCTTCTGAGTTAGCGGGTCACTGCAATCAATATATTCAGCTCCTCCCGAACAGTTCACTGATGTAAAAACATAGTTATATTTTTTAATAAACGTGGAGCAATCAATTTCTTAAATTAATGCTAACAGCAACTAAGCACTGAATACTTTTTTCCAATGGGAGAACTTAGGGACATATTTACAAGGGCTTAATCTCTGCTTTTTTGGTTACAAAGCCAAAAAAGTGGGGATAAAAATATCGCCCTATTTACAAGAGGGTGCTAACATGCATAATCGGATTTTAGCACCCTTTTGAACTACGCCTACCTTTGCATCTCTAATAAGATGCAAAATGGGCATGCCCAACATACACTACATGTCAGGACATCAATAGCGCGTCTACGCGCTAGCAGCAAGGATGGCCAAGCATTTTAGCAGACGTTAGTTTTTTGGAGAAAACTGCTGTTTTCTCCAAAAACTAACGTCTGCTAAATTCTTGACTTAGCCACCCCTAACTTAGGGGGTGGATTGTGCTGATACGACCCTGTGGGTCATATCAGCAAGGTTATTGCCTTTTTGCAGAGAACATCGCTTGAAAACCAGCGATGTTCCCTGCAAAAGGGAGATAACCTTGCTATCTCTGGAATTTTTATTGCCCTGGAGTAACGCTGTGTTAATTACGCGCTACCAGGGCCCTATAAAGGAGAGATAGCCTGCGATAATCTAATTATCGCTAAGCACGGCCAGCGATAATTATCGCTGGCCGTTGCTAATATGCCCCTTAGAAGTCTATCTAGCGCTAAGCTGGTCTCATTTAATGAGTAGGGCTGGGCGAAGTATTTATTTTTTCCTAGTAAGTAACACAGTGTGAACCCATCTTTTGGATCTGCACCCACCTACAACAGACAGCCTACGCAGGCAGTCATTTCACATGGTAGTTAAAATCAATAATTGTACAGCTTTCATGGGTACCAGCTAGTTCCTCCCATAGCCATGTTAAGGCTACCTTAGGTGTGATATCTAGCTAGCATTTGCTGAAGAAGATTGGCAACTAGTGCAAGTCGGTGTGTGTGGCTTTCATTTAATGCAGCTGTTCCAGAGTGTAGTATATTCTATGAAGGAAGTGAAACTGGATACTGCTGACAGGTTTTGCAAGCTTATGGGGATCATCTTGGCCTCTCTCCATATATTGTGGTCAGGCTTTCTCAAGTCCACCTCCCAAGCTTTGCATAGATAGGCCATTGGGTCTACACTAGCTTCCCAGATGAGCCGTTAGCGATGAAGGCGCTACAATTGGTAATAGTAGCTACATCGAAGAAAAAATTGCTGACTAGATTATATAGAGCGGTGTAGGAAGAGACAGCATATCAAGATGGCAAAAGTCTGGAGCGTTGGAATACTATACTAGAGCCCCCAATTTCGCAGGATATACAGGAGAAAATATGCCTGTTGACGGGGAGATTGTCATCTAATAGTAACCTACGTATTATTCATCTAAAGTTCTTGCACCAGGTGTATCATACTCCCAAGAAACTGCACAGGATGGGGCTCAGGGATACGGGCAGCTGCAAACGGTGTGGGCAAGGGGGTGCTGATTTCCTTCCCCTTGCGTGGAAATGCAGACGGGTGCATCAATATTGGGAGGAGGCTGTCTCTTTTATTTACACAATGACTGGTCAGATGTTGGACTGTACACCTCTGGAATGTTTACTGGGGTACGTGCCAGGCTTTAAAGCTACAGTGGGCCGTTTTGTGAGGGTGGCATTGTTGATGGCGAGGAGGAGGGTACTATTCACATGGGATAGTCGGAATTGTCCGAGCACTGCTAAATGGATAAAGGACATGATTTATTGTCGTGAACAGCTTGAGTTATATGCAGAAGAACTACCGTCGTCTTCGCGCCCCAAGGATATTTGGGCTCCCTTGAGGGAATATTTAATAGCTCAGAGTGAACTTGGGTGAGTAGTAGATTGTTGTTAATAGGGTGTCAACTAATGTCGTCATAGAGGAGGCAGACCCAGAAGCAGAGGTCGGCCCGGGACCAGGGTTCAATCCCCGACGCAGCAGGGTTTGGAGCCCAAATGTCCACGGACCTGATAATTCTCGCTTCGGTGCCTACTTGAATCAGGGGTTCACGCTCTGCAACTTTGGGCAATAGCTTGCTCAATCTCCACTACGGCCCCCGCGGCGGGATGCCTGGCTTTCACCTTGAGGGTGCCCAGCTGGGCTATCCCACAGGGAAAAACCAGGACGGGTTCCCAAAGCAAGCGCTGAGATACCCTTTGTGGTGATACGTGCGCTATATAAGAAACTACATTTCATTTATTTTTTTTATATCCACAGATAAGGTTAGTGGGTGGAAGAATAATTATGGTGCAGTGAAGCTAATTGTTTTTATGTCATAATGATCTGCCTGATCGCTAATGTATTTCCATTACATTGGGGGGATTCAGTTGATGTTTGTTATGTTGTGCATGATCTCCTACAATGTACAGTCAAATGATGTATGTAATGTGCGCTGTTGAAATGACTAATAAATAAATAAACTTGAAAAAAAAAAAGAAAATAGGCCATTGGGCCTGCTGTGTTTGCAATCAGGGAACAATAAAGTTATGCAGTACTGCCTTTGCCTAACATCATTTTATTGGGTTGTAATCCAGCAGGAGCTTGTCCCGGAGAGGATTAAGGAGATGTTGCAACTGGAAAAATCAGAAGAATTAGGATTTATGTAATTGAATTTGTCTTGTAGTCCTTCATAAGGTTTCATGTAGTCCCCCTTTGGCACATCTTCCAATTCGGATATACCAATATTGTCACACCCTCAAATTTCTGATGCATGGGATCCAGAAGGAATCTAGTTAGCCAGGAAAATAGGAGTTTCTTGTGCGAGTCTAGCATGCCATCCATTTGTCTTTAATGATCTGTATAATGCAAGTAGGATTGATGTCATGCTTGCAGGGATGTTGGTGGCATCATTGGTTTGGTATGGGGTTTGTAAAGAGCCTTTATTTTGGAATACGTTCAGTTCCAGTCAATATGCTGGGTCTGTTCTGTCATTAAACATCCGATCGTTGCATACTGGACAAGGCCAAAAAGGGGAGATTCTGAAATATGCCAAGAGTCAGGGGGCTAATCTGGGGAGGCTCGAAGAAACTTATCTCCTTGGCAACAAAGCCCCCTGACTCACTAGATTCGGATATGATCAAGTGTTTCATGCAGGATTCACAAGAGGATATAGAGGGACTTGTATCCTTATACATCGGAATCTTCTCTTCCAGGTCACTAATTTCTAACTGAATCTCCTGGGCCAATACACGGCCGTCACAGGCACCTTACATGGTGAATCCATCATGCTATGTTGTATATATGCCCCCCCCCACCTGGGACAATCATTTATACACCAATTTGTGCGGATGTGGGGAGAATTCCCTGATGGCTTAATATTGGTCAGGAAAGATTGGAACGATTTTATGGACTCTCAGAGGGATAGATGGCGCACAAAAGACACTGCCACACACAGTGGTGCGAATAAGCTTGCTTCTCTGAAGACCACACTGGGGCTGTCGGATGCCTGGAGGGTACACCGAGGGACAGATTTGGGGTACACGTATTTTTTGTCAGTGCATGGTTCCTTTTCCTGGCTGGATTATTTCCTTGTGCCCACTCCTTATATCTATAAAACATCTGATACTAACATTCTGACACAAGAGAAGTCCAACCATACTCCGATGGTCATCACCATACATCTTGGACTGAAACAGTCCACCATTTGCTGGAGGCTTCCGCCTTATTATTATTATTATTAGTGTGTTTTGTAAAGCGCGCAGCGGCCCCAACGGGGCATCCCGGCGCTGGAAGACTCTGAAAACTAGAGGGACAGGTCGGAGGTACCAAACTAGGAGGAAAAAAGAAGGGTTTTAAGGGATTTACGAAATACTGGTTCTGTCTGGCATGTGCGAAGAGCTAACGGAAGCTTATTCCAGTGCTTGGTAGCACAGACCTCAAAGGTTTTTCCACCAGCACGGGAACGCTTAAATCGGGGAGTTTCAAGGAAAAATAAGGAGTTGGAGCGTAGTGCCCTGGATTTGGTATAAGGGCGAAGAGTATTTTTCAGATGGGCCGACCCATTGCCTTTAGATGCACGAAATGCCAGCGTCATTGCTTTAAATACGCATCTTTTCGCAATGGGCAGCCAATGCAGTTTACGGAGGTGAGGGGAGATATGGTGTCTGGCAGGAATTCTCTCCACCAGCCGGGCAGCGGCGTTTTGAACCGTCTGCAATTTGTAACAAAGGCCAGCTGTGATACCAAGATAAAGGGCATTGGCATAATCAAGATGGGATATGATTAATGCCTGGATCACAGTCTTGCGGCATTCCTCCGGCAGATAGTTAATAAGCCGTATGATTGTTCTGATTTTGGCAAAGCATGAGGCTGCGACTGTTTGTACCTGGGTATCGAAGCTGAGTTGGGTATCCCAGCGTACTGCTAGGTTTTTCACCGAGTTTTTAGGCGTGGGGGCCTGGCACAAGTCTTCGGGCCACCACAGGCTGGCATCCAAGGGAGAAGGAGAGTTGAAAAACAGAATCTCCGTTTTTCCTGCGTTGAGACGGAGGGAATTAGCATCCATCCAGTTGGAAATGTCTCGTAGGCAGGATTTCAGCGGGTCGAAAGCAGATGCAGAAGGGGTATCGAACGTGAAAAGTAGCTGGATGTCATCAGCATAAGATGTAGATTTGATCCCAGTCTGGGAGATCAGCTTAGCCAAAGGGGTGAAATAAACATTAAACAAAAGCGGGCTAAGGGAAGAACCCTGTGGGACTCCCCATTTAAGTGGCCTGGCAGAGGAAGTGAAGGGAGGGGTAAAGACTTGCTGGGTGCGATTAGACAGGTACGATGCCAGCCACTTCAGAACAGAGCCGCCTAGCCCTAAGTCCTCCAGCCTTCTCAGCAAGATCTTATGAGAGACGGTGTCAAATGCTGCTGAAAGATCCAGCAGCACTAACACCGCCCTCGATCCTCGGTCGAGTGTCCATCTCACAGAGTCGGCCATTTCAATGAGGGCCGACTCCGTGCTATGGCCCGACCTGAAGCCATGCTGGGAAGCATGGAGGAGCCCATTTGATTCGATGAAACTAGCCAATTGGGAATGAACCAGCTTTTCCAAGACCTTGGCTGGGGCAGGCAGGAGGGAAATGGGCCTGTAATTACAGGGAAGATCAGGATCTAAATTGGGTTTCTTCAGAATGGGGACTAGGGAGGCATGCTTCCATTTGGTGGGGAAGCATCCTGTACGGAGTGAGTCATTCCAAATGTGGTTTAAATAGGGGTTAAGTAGAGGTGCCAGTTTTTTGTATTCCTTGGCTGGCCAAGGGTCGTTAGGGGAGCCTGATTTACATTTAAGGAGCTCGATCATAGAATCTGCTTCCGATATTACCGCAAATTCAGTCAGAGAGAGTGGCGATGGTATGCGAGGAGTAGATCGCTCGTCGTCTCCTTCTGTATTAGAAGGGGGAAAGGATGTTTGGATGTTTTCAATTTTGTCCTCAAAAAATTGAGAAAGCTTGTTGCATAATGCCTGTGAGGCGGGCTGGGATCTGGTCAAAGCAGCGGGGTCTGTGAAGGATCTAACAATGTTGAAGATCTCCCTGGCTCCATTGCTGGCGAGTTTTATTCTAGAGGCCAGGAAGTCCCGTTTGTGCTCCTCTATCATTCTCCGATAGTCTTTGAGGGCAGTTTTATAGAGGACTTTACTGTCCGGAGAGTAGTTCTGTCTCCAGCGGCGTTCAAGAGATTTACAGAAGGTCTTTTTCTGCCGAAGTTCATTGGAGTACCAGGGGGCAGAAGGTGCCGTCCTGTAAGATTTGACGGGTTTTATGGGGGCCAGTGCGTCTAAGGCCTGACTTATCCATGTGTCTAGTTCGTTAATAGCTTGGTCAGGGTCGGTTGACAAGCAGGGTTGGGAGTTGTTGAGATGTTTCTGGAGCGCATTCAAAGTGATGCGACTCCAGTTTCTTCCTGAAGATGTAGGCGTGATAAAAGATCGGCAGGGGCGGGGAATATCAATCTCAAAGGAAATAAAAAAATGGTCGGACCAGATGACCGGGATGGGGGGGGCCACCCGGATGGAAGAGAGGTTGGAGCAGATTAAGTCCAGTGTGTGACCTGCATTATGCGTGGGCAAAGTTATTAATTGGACTAGGTTACAGGCCGCTAGCATGGAGATAAATTGACTACTGTGCGGACATGATTCATTGTCGACATGGAGGTTGAAGTCTCCTAATGCGGTAAAGTTGGAGTATCGTGTACTGAGCTGGATGATATAATCCGTCAAAGCCGGTAGGTGCGATAGATTGGAATGAGGAGGACGATAAATAAGTATTCCCGAACAGGAGGAGGACGGTGAGGTTTGGATGCTGAAAGGCAGACCTTCTATACAGTCGATGTGGTCAAATGGGGGAAAGGTGGCTGTCCAGGTGGATTTATGAATTAGGGCAATACCACCTCCTGGTTTGCCATTAGGTCTATTGGCACAGCTGATACTGTAACCCTCCGGTAAGGCAAGGGAAATGGCGGGGTTCGTAGTGTCATTGAGCCATGTTTCCGTTAGGAAAAGCAAATCCCACTTGTTATCTCGGAGGGACTGCCAGATGTCAAAGGCATGTTTGGTCAAAGATCTGCAGTTAATAAGTGCAGATCTGAGGGTCAACGGGGGGTGATCGCTAGAAAAAGAAGCTGGGGTGGGGGCGTGGATTGGGCGGGGTGTTAAGCCAGCAGGTGACAAGGAGAAATGACAAGTTCTGCAGACAAAGTCTCGGCTTTGGGCGTCCAAGAGAAAGCCAGAGTGAGTCCTGCAGCGGGGGGGTCTAAGAGACAACAGATCGGTCCGGGTATAAGGGGCGATGTTGTGGCTGGTGGGTCGGGCATGAGGACCGGCCCCGGTCGCGTCCTGATCGCGGACGAGCGCAGACGAGCTTGCCTTATGCGCGCCTTCGGCGCGCAATCGTCGCGCCCGCTGCGCTCGTCCGCTGCGCTTCCGGTCCAAGCACATTTTTAAAGTGGGAGGGCGAAGGGGGGGCGTGGCCTCTGAGTGGGCGTGTCCCGGTCAGGGCGTGGGTGAATGGCGATGGAAAGCTCGGCGATTTCGCCCTTCCAAGCGCTCGTTTTTGCTCCAAAAAGGGGTGCCAGTAGCAGCAGTGGTGAGGCAAAGTAAGTGCACAATCAATTTAAAATTACAGATTTTGAAGGTTTAAAAGCGCAAGAAATACAGTCTAGCTTAGCACCTACGACTCCCCCCTATAGCGCTCACATACTGAGATTCATAGAGGAATATTTCATCTTAAATGAGGGCACTGTGGAGTCTGTAGCGACCCTATGGTAAGCCTTTAAATCCGATGCTCCGTGGGAAAGACACCAGGTATTGCACCGGAGAATGCCGGCACAGGAAACAAAGGCTGGTGGACATCGAATCCCAAATACAAGACATAGAGGACCAGAGGATTGTTGCCAATTTCCCCAACTGTAAATGGATGACGCTAAATTGACATGGCGAGCAGCACAGAGTAAGTAAATGAAACAGGAGTAAACTCGTTATCCCAGTTGAGACCGGGCATATATAGTAATAATAGAACAATGTCTCAACCGGAGTGTCATATAAGGGGACAGAGTATCGTGTGGATAAATCACAAAGCAACAAAGGGTAAACAGGAGACCAAGTAGGGGTGGAAGGGTTGTTATTTGCAAATAGGAGCACAACAGACAACTAAATTTGCAGTAACCATAACAACCAATTGTGCACTGGAAGTGTTTACATTGAATAAACGGCGCAGTGACACAAGTGATGAGGGAACAACGTGAGGTGGTGGTAATGGAAATGAGTGGATCAAACAAAAATATTTACAACCTTAAAACATGATTTCATTATTTGCAAAATTATCCAAGAGAAAGCCGCGGATGGCGTTGTTGAGTCGACTGCGTTTCAACCTCTTGAACTTGAGGTCATCATCAGGACGATGGTTACATGAATAGCAGTGTGCTCTGGAGGTACTTAGGAGAAATGAAGAAGGCATGGGAGAAATGCCTCTTGCGTAGGGCTCGCAGGCGTGTAGTCACTGCAGGGGGCGGCAGTATAATAGCTTGCCCAAGATCGCTGTTGGATGCCAGGTCCACGGTAGGGGGTGGCATCGTGGACTGTCAAGTCGCACTCTGGGAGGGGGTTGGTATGGCGCACTGTAAGGTCGCGCTCTTGGAACTGAATGTTCTATTGTTACTGAGCAACACAGAGTAGCATTTACCACTAGGACGATAAATCCAGTAGCTTAATATATAGATTATTCCAGATGGCCTGTCGGCGCACTGTTCTTCCTCTTCTATGTGACTCCACTGGGGTGACAGTCTCACACTCCCGGGCGATTGCACACAGTTTGCCACATACTTCACAGGAGTGTATCCCTGAAGAGACACCCTGCCTCAGGAGCAGATAAGTACATTCCTAGAGGACTTGCCACTTATGACCTTATCAGGCACAGCAGGGTTTCAATTAGACGTAGTAATTTCAGAGACAGAAATGTCTGTAGCCATCTAGGGGCTCCAATCAGGTAGAGCTCCAGCGCCCAATGGCCTGCCATGCAAGTTAATCAAGTTGTACATGCCTCAACTAAGGAATCATTTATTGGCAGTTATACACGCTGTTGGCCTGGAGGGGAGCTGTCTTAAGTCTGTCTTAATTCTGTCTTAAGTCTGTCTTAAGTCTGTCTTAAATTTGTCTTAAGTCTGTCTTAAGTCTGTCTTAAGTCTGTCTTAAGTCTGTCTTAAGTCTGTCCTAAGTCTGTCTTAAGTCTGTCTTAAGTCAAACTTAAATCAAACTTAAGTCAAACTTAAGACAAAATCCTAACTTTACTACTACTAAATGCCTTCTATGAATATCAAAAGTAGTAAGTTTAGGATTTTGCCACAGATTAGTTCTGTGAATCAGCCCCATTGGTATTAAAACAGGGATTGTGGAATGGTCTGTGGAAGTTCTGCTGTGCATACAGAAGCTTAGGGAGCACAATACTTTTTATAAGTGCTATCCTTCCCTTTATTGATGGGGGGAAGGGTCCCCTACTTGTGGAAGTAGTTGGTACTCTGGGCCATAGAAGAAAGAAGGATGAAGATCCACATCAGCTGTGGGAAGAATGTAACGCGTAGTTCTTGATATTTAAAATGGTGTGTTCAGATTTTGAGGTTTTGGTTACCACAGTGCATCTTTGATTGTGTCTGTGAGCGGCACGGGGCTGACTTGTCCTAGTTCACATTTAGCCCTGATAAATGTACGTACAACATCAGTATCTGTAGGAGCCACAGGCCCATCAGCTGCGGGGCTCGGATAAAGAGGATCATGTCATCTGTGTAAACAAATACGCAATCTTCCGGGAGATTGTTCAGTTCAAAGCCCCATATTTGAGAATCTCTTTGTAACTCCTTTTCAAGAAAACAGGTTTTTTTCAGGAGTCCGCTCACTTTTTGCCCCATTTGCACAGCTAAATGCTGGTTTTCTACTCTGAAAGTGCACTGAAGCCGGTTAATCAAGCCCCAGTGCTCTCTCTTTAAAACTGATACATGTGAATTGGTAACCAGAATTGACAAGGACGTTAACTCCCTTTCATGTCCCTGATAAAAGGTACCAGTGGCAACCAGGGCATGGGAGTTAAAGGGGTCACCAGGGTCTGACACCCTGATTGACCCAAGTAAACAGATTACAGCAGTCCAGACATTGCAGACTGTAGGGGCAGTGCAAACTGCTCGAACTCGACTTTGCGCTCACCATGTGTGGCAAGGTCAAAGCACTAATTTTAGACAGTGCGTTATATTAAAGGTGAGGACAAATCCATCGTTTTTTTGCTCACCACACCACCCCAGTTCAGACATGATTTGCATATGTCCATGTCCTAAGTGGGGTGGTGTGGGGAGCAAAAAACGATGGATTTAGGCCCAGATCTCTGTACTGTGGTGAATGTATAACATTTTTCTGCATTCTGTCCATCAACTGTTGTATTTGCATTTGTCACTCCTAGTGGGACGGGTATGCTCAGTCATGAGTCGCGTGCTCTCCATGCCACTGGAATCAAGCTATCCTGGATCATGAGGGCTGAAAGACTGAAACCGGTCCTAAGATGCTTGTTTCCAGTCCAGGTAGGACCTGGCTTGGCAGTTTGGGCTGGACTGTTCCCATGGGGCACAGGGTCAAGACTGATTTGCATATGGCTGGGTTCAAACTGGAATGGCATGGTGAGCAAATAAACGTTGGATTTAGGCCCAAATCTCTGTACTGGGGTGAATGTATGACATTGTTCTGCATTCTGTCCATCAACTGTTCTTTTTACATTTGTCACCCTGAGTGGGACGGGTATGCTCAGACTTGAGTCCCGTGCTCTCCATGCCACTGGAATCAAGCTATCCTGGCTGATTAAGGCTGAAAGCCCGAAACCGGTCCTAGGATGCTTGTTTCCAGTCCAGGGAGGACCTGGCTTGGCAGTTCGAGCTGGACTGTTCCCATGGGGCATAGGGTCAAGATTGATTTGCATATGGCTCGGTTCAAACTGGAATGGTATGGTGAGCAAAAAAACGATGGATTAAGGCCCAGATCTCTGTACTGGGGTGAATGTATGACATTGTGCTGCATTCTGCCCATCAACTGTTGTTTTTGCACAGGCCTGAGCTGTGGCTTCTGAGATTGGGCAGGCAAACCGGAGCGGGATAATGCAGCTTTGGGGTTGGCGCCTTTGCTCATTGCCACTGCAGTGCCCGAGGCAGCAGGGCCTCCCTAGGCGCATGGCACAGGAGCAAGAGAAAATAAATTTGTGGAGGCTTGACTGACTGCACTCCGTTCACCTAGCTCATTGGTAGGATCCGCCCTGTTTTATTACCTTGCCCTGACCCCCATTGTGAAGTCATGTACAGACGTACGTCATGGCGCTAGGTCAGGGCTTCACACTGTGTTCCATGCTTGAACCTGATGTAATGGAATATTTCACTAGTATCTATCACAACTGCCTCTAAAACGTATGATTTCAGAAATACATCTGAAAAACTGTTTTCTAAAAATTGCCCTCTGATAAACAAAAAATCTTATTTTGAGGGGGGCATAATCAGCATAACACAAGCCCTTGCAACTCAAGGGAGGCAGGGGGGGGGCACCTTCTTTAGAAACTCCCAAGCCCTTCAAGGGTCCTAAAATCTAGCCAAGTTCAATTAATATCTGTGATCTATGGGAGTGTTGGGGGTCTCTCATCACATTCTGCAGGTGGCCCATCATTTTGGATTACAACACTGGGGCGCGTGTAACATTTTTGTTTATAAAACTCTTGTGGGCCGGATGAAACGTAAAGGGTTCTATATATTGTTGCATTGATAATGAAAATTTGCACTGAATGAATCAAGTGCTGTACTTATATGTGGTAAGAGTTAAAAAATGCCCTAACTGAACTTTTTCAAAATTTACTTTTTAGTGACATTTGATCAATATGGGATCAGGGAATTAGATTAATGATATCTAAGACTCCCCTAAACTGGCAATGGAAATAATTTTATATCAACTGTGGTTAAGATAACTGCACCTTGTTCCACATAAGAAAATCATTAGTGCTCTTAGCAGAAAAAGGAAGACAGTGATGAAGGTAGGTGGTGGGAGTCACACGGCACTGGAGACCCCACTTCACCAGCCCTTTACCCTTAGCTGATTGTGCTCCACAGGGAAGGTGGGAGATATGGGCTCCCCATCCTACCCTTTTTCACAGCAATGACTTCATAGGAAATGTGCAGTGACCAGGGGTGTTTCCTCCAGGCTCGTCTGCTAATATTCAAGTAAAAAAAGGGCTGTAAGGGGTTTCTGTCTGTATCTGCGGTTTGAGAAAGAGGATTGTCACTGGTATCATAGCCTTTGCATTGCTATGACAAAACTGGTAGTTTCAATAGGTGGGTATTTTTTAGGCCAATAAATGAGGTTTAATACAGTGTCAACTAAGGCTTAAAAGCTGTGCAGTCTTGCCCTTTTGTTCGGTTTTCGGGCTATTCCTGATTTCTTAGCGCATCATATTTTTAAAGTTTGGAAAGGGGAGACCTCTCGGTCACCCCGAACGTATGGCTGGGTGCCCCGATCCCCCGGGAAACCTTTGCGGGCGGGGGGCGTGTCCCGGCCGGTATGCCCATAGTGGCGTGGTTGGAGCACGCACTCGCCACCTAAAAGGGTTGTCCTAACACCCGCCCGGAAGTCCGTGCACCTCTGGGCGGGATGGGGATGCTACCCCACCTTCCCGCTGCAAGATAAAAGGCGCGGGAATCCAGGCAAGCGTCCTCTTGTTCCTGCGCTCTGAAGGTTGCACCACTCGTCGCTCGTGAGCCCTCAAGGGAACAAGCTGCAGTTTTTGAACGTGTAATCGTTGTTTTTTCTGTTTCAGTCGTCAAGGCGTAGCTGGAGTCCGAGTCGCTACTGGAAAGCGGGCAGAGGCAAAACAGAACGCAGATATGCCTGGTAAGAAGAGTGGAAAGAGCTCCGAGATGGAACGAATGCTGGGCACACTGGTGAACCAAGTGTCGGCGATGGACAGGAAATTCGGTAAAGTAGACCAGTTGGGTCGGGGCTTAGCGGCCCTCCGGAAACAAGTGGAGGCCCAAGCGGGCCCTCAGGGCGACCTAAGAGGATCGTGGCGCCTGCTTTGCCAAACATTACCCCAGGGGGGGATAAGGGGAAAAGGAAGAAGGGGAAATTGGGTCCTAGCGAGGCCCCAGTCCCGATGGAGGTCCCGCTGGTTCCAGTAGCACCAGCGTCCAGCCCGGTAACCACACCGGATGGGGGATTGCCAATCCCTGTGGTTATCACACCGCTGGATAACGACCAAATGCCTCCCGAATTAGCGATTCAGTTGGCGGATGTATTGCCCTGGTTGAAGAAGGGAGCGGGGGGATCCGCGGCTGTGGAAGACCCAGCCAAAGAAGCTAGGCAGATTATCGAGCAGCTCAGGCAGACACGGGACGCTGGGGCAGCAAACGTGCCTTCTATTTCTCCGCAGGTGGCAAACCTGGCCGCGGTCGAAAATCGGAATAAGTCGACGCACACGACCGGAAGTACAACAGAAGCCGGTAAGATATCGCTCCCAATAATGGGGGAGGGCACTGTACCCTCAAGGCGGGAATGCTTGGCGCAACATGTACCTATGGCAACAAAAGAAATGGTGTGGGCAAATAAGTATATCAATATGTTTTCATTGTTGACAGACAATCGTGAGTTGGAATATGCCAAGACTCAGAAGGATTTATGGCACCCCAGTGTATGGAGGGCAAAAATGGCAGAGTTCAGGGTGGAAGAGTCGATGATGACCTGGATAAGGGTTTTTTCAGTTTTTGTAGCAATTATGGCTGAGCGAACACCAGAACTGTTGGGAGACCTTGCTTGCTACCAGAGCAGGATCACAGGCTTCCATGAGAAGTATGGAGGAGAAGAATGGAAAGGGTATGACGTGGCATTTAGAAAAGCGAAAGAATTTAATGAAACACTGACTTGGGATTGTATGGATACTGTATCTTGGCATGCGCAGCTCTTGCCTGGCGAGGCGGGTGGATCCGGGTCGAGTGCAAACGGCTCCAGGGCCTTTCAGCAGAAACATCCGCAGCCCTTTCGACCAACCTACGGGGGGAATACTCAGTCTAGATCGGGCGGGAATGGGAATAAGCGAGGAGTATGTTGGGGTTTCAACAAGGGTACGTGTAGCAGGCCGCAGGGAACATGCAGGTTCAGGCATGCCTGCGCAGGTTGTGGTAACACCTCCCACCCCGAAACTAGCTGCAGATCCAGAGGCAATAGTGCTGGAGGGAAAGGGGATACCAAGCAGGATTGACACGGTGCCTCAGAGGTCCAAACAATCGCCCGTGGATATTCTGGCTTTGACTCCCTGGCTGAACAATACCCTGATCATGTGTCCGCTGGGATCCTGCGAGATACCTGCTCGTATGGCTTCAGGATCCCGGTGGGTGATTTTCAGGGGGCCCCCTCTTGCAAAAACCAACTGTCCGTTAAGAACAACCCGGTAGTGGCCGCCACAAAAGTCGCAAAAGAGGTTCGCTTGGGGCGGGTTGCGGGACCGTTCGGTGAACCACCAACGGGCAATTTTGTGTGTTCCCCATTAGGGGTAGTTTCCAAGAAGGAGCCGGGACAATTCAGGCTCATTCATAATTTATCTGCACCTAGGGGGGCTGCCGTTACTGAGGCGATAGATGCAGATATTTGCAGTGTGAGGTATGCATCATTCGATGACGCAGTGGTAATGTTGAATCGCCTAGGCCCCGGTGCATTGTTAGCGAAATCGGATATTGAATCCGCATTTAGGTTGCTTCCGGTACATCCCCACGATCAGCACTTGTTGGGTTTTGCATTTCAGGGGAAGTACTACATGGATATGTGCATGCCGATGGGTTGTTCAATTTCGTGTGCCTATTTTGAAATGTTTAGCTCATTTCTGGAGTGGTTATTCTCGAAGGCCTCAGGGCACCGACATGTGATGCATTATCTCGATGATTTCTTGTTTCTCGGCCCAGCGGGCTCTCGGGACTGTGCACGGGCTTTGCAGGATTTCTGCGTGCTCATGCGGGGTTTCGGGGTCCCGTTGGCGCCAGGTAAGACAGTGGGTCCAACTACCTCCCTGGAGTTTCTGGGTATTGAACTAGACTCCATGGAGGGTTGCTTCCGTCTGCGGCCGAGAAGATTGCCAAATTCAGGGCCTCCTTGTTGCAATGCCTTCGGAACGACAAGGTGACACTGCACCAACTACAGCAAACGGTAGGACAGCTGAATTTTGCACTGAGAGTTATATCGATGGCTCGCCCTTTCTCCCAATCCATTGCCCAGGCCATGGTTGGCCTCAAGGAAGGGCACCATCGTACGAGGCTGTCGGCAGAGGTTCGCCAGGACATGCTCATTTGGCTGGCATTCTTGGCGGATTTCAACGGCCGTGTAGTCTGGAGCAAAGCCCCGGCTTCGTCAGCAGAATTAGGTTTATGGACCGACTCTGCGGGCAGTGTGGGGTTTGGCGCGATCCTTGGTAACCGATGGTCGGCCCAGAAATGGCCAGCATGGTGGGAAACAAGTGGTCTGACGAGCAACATTGGTTTTCTAGAGCTATTCCCCATCTGGGTAGCGTTGTCGGCCTGGCCAGAAGAGTTCCGAAACCGCTCGGTGATATTTTGGTCTGATAACATGACCGTAGTCGAGTGCATTAACCAGCAGGCAGCACGCTGCAAGTGGATATTGCGATTGTTGAAAGAAATTGTGTTGAAATGCTTGAGACTGAATGTGCAATTCAGGGCAAAACATGTGCCGGGAGTACTGAATAATGCAGCTGATGCGCTCTCTCATTTCAAAATGCAGGCTTTCAGGGATTGTTTACCCTCAGCGTAGCTAGTGGCAGCGCCATTTCCCGAAGCACTATGGCAAATCGGCGCCCCGGACTACAAAACCTCGTGGCAGCCAGTTTAGTGCCCAGGACAAGGAAAGCTTATGAAGCGGCGTTCCGCTCGTACTGCGCCTTTTTGGGCCCTACATGGGAGCATAGATGGGGTCAGGAGGGGTCCTTTACCCAATTTTTGGTGGCACTTCATGAGGAGGGCCGGTCGGTGGCAACCGCCAGTCGGTATAAGGTCGCCATATCCTTTCACCAGCAGAGCATATACCCTGGATGGCCAGTGCTACTATAGGTCTCTCAAATATGTATACAGTAACAGTTTGTAGGCTGTGTTTCACAATATTGTCTACAGAAATACCATCTGGCATACCTATTGTTTCCTAAATATCGTTTACAAAAATATTGAACCACTGGGTGTAGATTTTCTATGATTAACTCTCACAGGGCGATAATGTTGTTAACTATATTTATGACATAAGATTTATGTAAGACGATATTCGGACACAATACAGTGTTGCATGGCAGAAAATCGCTGCCTAAATGTCATCAGATAAAACTATTATCGTTTCCAAAATAAAATTTATATTATCAGAATGTGATGATTTTGAGGACACACCTGTTTTTGACAGGTGTATTTATTCTGGTACCACACTGCCTGTGGTACAAGTTGCATCTGTAAGCAATGTCACAATGTAACAGATGTGATTGAACGTGAACAATATTGAGGCAAAATGAGGCACCATCTGCTGAAGGAACACAAAAAGGGCTTACAACCTAAAGAGCTAATGGTGATTATAACATGGATGTTGCTGATTTTTTGTTCCTGCTGTCTCCCTCTCCTACAGCTGAGACATATGTTATCAAACAAACAATAGGTGCAGTTGCTCCAAAAGGAATTTTTAAAGCCTTATTGTCACTGAGTAAACGTTTCCTTATTATCTCCTCAAGGAGAATACTCACAGAGCTACACTTTTTAATGACACTTCAAAAGAGCAAGGGTAGATGTTGCTTATCCTTTTGAAAGGGTAGAGGTGGTTGAAGGGGGAGTTTAGAGAATGTGTAATTATAGATATTTTCATGTATAAAATCAAAAATCCCACTGGATGTCTAGAAACATGAAAGGTGGGAGCCTTCCAAATGGTCACAATCTTCTACAGTGCTCAGCAGTCGGCAAGTTTAAAAGCTTCAGGTTACAAGAATAATATATTTTCACATCCCTGAAAACATTGCCATATTTCTGTACATAGCCTTATGTATTATAGTCATAGTGCTCGCAAAATGTATTTCTAATTTTTAAAACACTAGCACTTTATTTATTTTTTTATTTTTACAGAGGTGCTGCAGTACTATTAATCCAATAAAAAGTACTGATGACTATGAATGTTAGTAAGTCCAGGTAAAGAAAGGAAAACATAAGATAATAAATGGTAATGTTGCTATCCTTTTCCAAATCTTGTGGATTGTCCAATTTCTCAAGGATGGAGTTGCTACTAACTTAAAGCAAATCTGAAAAACAATGAAATACTACTAGAAAGATGCAGAAATGCAAGAAGGACCAAGGGGGTATATCATGGTGTGTGGCACAGATCAGTGGTAGGTGTAAGTGCAGTGCCTTCTTGCTTACTAAGCGAACTTTTCAAAACTTAGCTTGATTCTACCACTTAGAGGTTTAGATCAGATGGTGCAAGATTATGGATGACATCTGTTTTTTGGAACAAGGGATTCTCATGTAACCAACACCAGAAATATTTATTTTCTTGTGAATATCAGTTATTTTTTAAGAATATAAGAAAATCATTACTTGCAAATGATAAAACCATGGACATCTAGGTAACTGGGTTAACCAGCACCTATGGCATTCCACCTGATTTTGAACCATGCCCTTAACTGTCTTGCTCTGTTAAATGTTAAGGGGCTAAGCTTGAAACTTCTCTACAGATGTACCATCAAGATGCCACTGGTACTAATCCCTGGACCTTTTAATTGAGAACAATACAGCAAATTCTTCCTTATTTCTCTGAAGAGAGCAGTTGTGAACACGGGATACTCATGTAACCAACACCAGAAATATTTATTTTCCTGTGAATATCAGTTATTTTTTAAGAATATAAGAAAATCATTACTTGCAAATGATAACATCATGAAAATCTAGGTAACTGGGTTAACCAGCACATATGGCATTCCACCTGATTTTGAACCATGCCCTTAACTGTCTTGCTCTGTTAAATGTTATGGGGCTAAGCTTGAAACTTCTCTACAGATGTACCATCAAGATGCCATTGGTACTAATCCCTGCACTTTTTAATTGAGAACAATACAGCAAATTCTTCATTATTTCTCTGAAGAGAGCCGTTGTGACCTGGAGGAGGGGCACTGACCTCAGTGAGGGGCGCCATGTTTAGCAATACCTTAAGGTGTAAACGCACCTGCTGGAGAACTACTTTTGCACCCACATTTCTGGCATCAGTATAAATGTCAAGAAAACTCTTGTCATTAATGTTTCTGCTAGAGAGAGAGATCAGCATTTTATCCAGTGGCAGTTTTGACTCACCATAAACTAATGAAGAGGGTTAATATCCCTGCTGTAAAGAACAGATCTTCTTTTTATGTGGATAGATAAGTGGATAAACAAAGCAAGCCTTTACTAGCGCTTTAAAACAAGTGAAATGTACGTGAGAAAGTGGCTATGGAGAGATGAGAGACAGTTTTGCCGGGTGGCAGTAAATCAATCTGAGGAGGAGGTCATTGGGTGGGGGCGCCCTGTTTGTTTGGCAGCCAATCTGAAGTTGTGGCATCAGACAAGTACAATCCTGTAATGAACTATTTTGAAAAACTGTTTAACTGAGCTCAGTCGATCATTCCAGTAAACCCAGAAATGTAGGGCCTGATTTAGAGTAGGACAGACGGGTTACTCTGTCACAAATGTGACATATGTCCTGTCATATTAAAAAGTGCCAGAGGATATAATGAACTCCTAATATGGCGAATGGGATATCCTTCATGTTTGTGACAGAGTAACCCGGTCCCCAAAACTCTAAACCAGGCCCTCAGCCTTTCCCAGTTCAGAAATAACAGAGATGAAAATGAAAACAGTACTAGACATGACCTGTGATCAACGATACCACTGAAATAATATCTCAAAAACTGGTTTTACAAATCAGAAATCTGGAACATCTTGCATGTCCCAGGTACGTACCACCATATTCAATGATGAATTTACAGAACTGATGCTTGGCACTCATTCTGCGATGGCTAGACTAATGCATGCTTATAGAAAAGTACAGTTTATTTACAGAAAAGCCTCACCTGCATTCGTGTCAATTGGGTGCAAACACTGAATCCGTCCATTTCTGCACTCGCTGGAAATAAATTTTGAGAAAGCAAAATTACTCAAAACCTGTCAACTCTTCAGTGCTATACCACAGCTTCCTAGATCATTTATTACAAACTGAAAGTGGAAGAAGGTGGATTTCTACTAGTCTTCTGTGCGCTTCACATTGTATGCAGCTGATATAAGCCCGCATTATGGGCGCGATTACGATGCACGCTGAAACAGCTCCGACTGTCAGTCGAAGCCCTTCTGCCCACATCGCAACCGGCTGGTCGGATTCCTTTCCAACTGACCCATTTTGATAGGGTTGGTCAGAAGGGAATCCGAAATGGATTTCCAAATGGCCTCCTAAATGCTCGGTGAGCCCGTCGCCCTTCGAAAGCTTTAAGTAATCCCTTGGCTGGCTCTTTCTGGCAGAGGGATTACTATGTCAGATTCCCACAGCTTTTCCGTGCCAGACCTTATGACAGAGAAAGGCTTTGGGAATCTGTCTTTGGGGGCCCACAGCAGGGCCCCCATGGGTGCAAGGCCTAGGGCCCACCTATATAGCCCCCCCGTTGATACCTGCACCCGGTGGCAGGCACTTTGAGGTGCCTGGCATGGGGTGCAGGGATGAACTGCACTTCTGCTCTTTACAATGAGAGCATATATTCCGTTTGGAATGCATGCTCCCAATGTAATGTATAGGATTGCAACCGAACAGGGTTCGGTCGTATCCTACTTGCTGAAACCGAAGACAGGAAGTCGTTCAGTTCCAATTCCCAGACGATGTCAGACGGACTCCGGTCCGTCCGACATCGTAATTGGGCCCTATGTGCATCTTGGTATCATGCCTGGAAGCACTATCACTTTATCAATAACAGGGGATTGCAAGGGTGACCCAGGGACACAACACAGGCCCCCGCAGCCCCTGCGATGCGGGGCCTCTAAGCTCCAGGGGATCCCTTCAGCACAGCACCCTGGCTGTAGAGCTCTTAATTGAGTCCAGAGGGGGCCCCTCCACGTGCCTTGCAAGGAGGGCCCCTAGAGTTTTGTTACACCCGTGGGGCGACCCGGAGGAGTTATCAGAGGAATCAGTAATTCCAGCTCCCATTGCCTCAGTAATTATTTATTTTGCATGGCTGTCTGCTTGTTAAAAGCAGTCGAAATCTCTGGGTGAAAGCACCTGAAATCACCATGAGAAACTAAACAGATCGCTTTCGGTCCAGCAGATGTGATAATGCCATTGTTGTAGATCACGGTTTTTGCCTGCTTTATTGCAACTAAAACCCACTTTGCAACAAGGCCTACAGCAATATAAGTCATGTTCGCGGTTTGGCAAACTTGGTGGCAGATGCACTAAGAATGAAGCCTGTAAAGTGCTCACAAATTTCACACTGACCTTTACCAAAATCTCAAAAAACGGAATCTTGCAATTCTACCTACCTTATGAATATTAATCAGATAGCTCGTAAATTGTAACCCACTATGATTTTCTGCCATCACAGGGATGGTGGCCTATTGAAGTCAGCAGACAACCATGTCTGTGATTGCTTTCACATACACCAATCTTTTTTTTAAATTTAATCACAGTCCATTTTCCTAAAGGGAAAGATTCCTTTCTTACTGTTCTTTCTATCTGCCCACCTTTTGTCTCATCCTTACTTTTTCTATATTATCCATCTCTCCTATGATCATTTTTCTATTTTTCTGTTTTTCCCCATTTTTCTTTTACCACTATTTTCATAATTTACCCTTTTCTGTTTCCTTCACTGTACATGCCAGGTCACCTCCCACACCCCTCTGTAATGGTTTGCCCTGACAGTGTTATTTGTGTGCTTTTTGTTTGCGGAGCTGCAGACAGAATACAGCCGTAAACAACTGCAGTCTTCCCCATGTCCTTGTTTAGCTGCTTGTCAGGTGTCCTATAACCCCTATTGAAGTTAAACCTCAAAGTTCATCATTTAAGCATCTGTCCATGCTCTTGAGCCTATCAAGCAATCTTTGTTTTCCTTAAGTGCCTCAAAGTTACTTATTTCTTGCAACATTTCTTATGAACCAAATAGAATGGAATCCATCATGACCATTATTCCAACATCATAGATGTCCTTCCCATGGCTCTCTTGTAGCATCATGGATATTCTCATGTCATGGCAGTTCTTCCTACATCATGGCTATCTGTCCACTATCCTGTTTATGCTTCCCACATCATGGCCACCCCTGCAACATCTTTCCCTTTTTCATATCCTGGCCATTTGGCTTAAATCATTGGTGCCTTCCACACATCATGGCTGTACCTCCCAAGTCATGGAAATACCTCAGACATCATGGCCATACTTTTCACATCTTAAACATCTCTTGGACATCAGGAACGTAGTTCCCATATCATGGATGATGATCTTGTTGATTCTGTTATATTGGTGCACAGGTGTGCTATTGCTAGTTAGCCACAACATTAACAAAGCTTTGGTGACTTACAGTGAATGGCTATTGTACAAGAACGCATATTTCAAGAGGAATACATACCACTTATTGTCATCAATCTCCATGGTTTCGCCTGGATTCATAATACCATAATCTATAGTGCATTCACACTTCTCTTGTGCAACACAGATTCCTCCGCTCTTCATGAATTGTCCTTCTGGGCAGCCGCATTCTTCAATTTTAGATGGCTGGTCTTCGCAACCAACATCTGGCTTTTCGATGGATGTGCAAGGAAGATTGCATCTTGTCATGTCGTACCGAAAAATCTGGTTGTTAGGACATTGTCTCTCTATTGAAAATTGACAAAAAGTTTCAAATCATTACATTCCCAGTGGCATTCTCCTTGTCATCTCTGTTGTAATCTTCATAGACTCATTTGTAATATATAATGAACAATTACGAAAAATACACCTTCCTAAAAAAAAACCTGAAAGCTTGTTTTATGGAGCGCATTTTTCTTTTTCAAGAGACTAAGATGTTGCTGCAACATGTTTATTCTGTTCATGGTCTACATGATTGTGGCATAAATAATAAATGTGGACCAGTCTGTGTGCCTAGCATCCACACTGATGCCTATGATGCTGTACAAGTAGACAGAATTTTAACTATATATTTAACCATTTAAAGATTTACAGAAAAGTATCTGGCTCACAACAGCGTTATTGCCAGGAAACATTGCCTCAGGGTCATCTGGGAGATCTCACAAGCGTTTACGGCTCAGCAAAGCAGACATACCAGAAGTATTTTGAGGAATGCAGTTAGCAACAAAAGGCAATCTTTGCAATGTAACACTGCTGACCCGTGTTAGGGTTATTTTCCATGTTTCCTACGCAACCCATAATGCACCACTCTGTGAGTTGGAGATGCCTAGGGCCACTCTGAGCTTCCTTCAGCTGTTACTCCTGGTTGCAAGAGCAGGGTCATAGAAACGGTCAGCAGAAAGAATAGGTTTTGTAAGGAGTGGCGTGGCTAGGTAAGCCCTATTATCAGTTGTGAGCTCTCTAATATCCGTTCTCGGTCATGTTATGGTCTTGCTGATTCCGTATGGCTCTGTGTTGACTATCATACACATGGTAACCCCTGCGAATTGTTCAATGGCCGGTTACTGTCAGAAAGTGGGTCACTTCTGGCAAAAAATAAACCCCACCATACAGGCGTACTAATACTACTATTCTCACATTCCCTGATTACTTCTTCTGCTAACAAGTCGTGAGCCCAATACTAGGGTTGTGGAGGTAGCAAATAAGCTTGCAAACCCCTGGGGAAGTTCTACTTACCATTAGACACCATGTTTAAACTCAAGACAAAGACACCATGGCAGTGGACAGGAACCTCCTTATTGTTTGGGCAGGGGCTTTTTTCCCGAGTTCCACCAATGAGCGGATGAGGACACATCTAGGAATTGAATAGGACCTGTCACCTGCAAATCACGATCCTCACTGGAAGAGGAGAGGGAGCAGATGGCTTTCTTCTGCCCTATATAAGCCAGCCAACTGGATCCAGTGTCAAATGGGCTAGAGGGCTCGGTGACCTCTTGACGACTGCTTATCAGATCCCCTAACAGATTTTAGAGGGAGGTTTAGGCCAGTGTGATAGACTCTACTTGGAGAAAGGTGACATAGAAACTCACACCAACAGCTTGTAAGCGTATAAGGCTACTCTGCGTAGATCCATGACCTGAATGTTTGGCATTACAGTGAGCCCCAAAAAGGTACAAATTTAAATATAAGTTTATAAATGTGGCGTCAGTGGTTGCTAAACTTGAAATAACATTAGCTTAAAAGTCAGTTACTGGCATGAGCTGAATAAACTATGTTATCAAATGGGCAGAGGCCGAGACGGAAACGTTTAAAAATCAAGTTCGAAAAATGGGCAAAATTGTTTTAACTCCAACTTGGGATGTCTTCCTACACGAACTATCTGACAACAATGACGAAAACGCACTGTAGACCAACTTCCCTCACATGAGAGTCCTTTATTGCCTGGCTCCAGTAAACAGTCCACTGCTAGGCTAAAGGACAATTACAATGTTTACATTTATTGATACCTTTTTAATAAATCAAATCTAACGAGGTGGACTTCTGTGGAACGGCACAGAGAACCGACCCTGCCATTTACTTATGTTAGCTAACTGACCTAGATCCACTGTTAATTGCAGTCCTTTAGAATTCTCTTTTACTAAATTGCTTGCTCATTATACAATTGACATCTATGCAATTATGATCCTGAAATTACAGTCAGTGCCAAATTATTTTCTATCGGTTAAGTAAAAACTAAATTAAAATATTGTAAAAAAGTAAGGAACAAATGTAAAAACCTCCACCTGAAACCTAAAGCTTAGCACATCACAACTGATTCAAACTAAGCATTCCGTGCATTCCTCTGATGCCTAATGTTGGCCTCTTAACACTGTCTCTTACTATTCCCAACAAGATTGAAACGGTTTTGGGGCAGGTCTCTGAATCAACAAGGCTCCTCCCTGACCCAGTGGCGTAACGAAAGTTAAAGGGGCCCCCCTGCAAGATACACAGAGGGGCCCCCCTCTGGATTTAATCTGGAGCGCTCCGGCGTGAGTACAGTGCTATGGGGCCCCCTGCAGCTCAGGCCCCCCCGCACTGCCGGGGATGCGTGGGCATGTGTTACGCCCCTGCCCTGACCCATTGCAATTCTATATTACTGAATCTTTGCCTTGAAACCAACATCAAATCTTTCCACAAACAAATGATTATCCATGTCCTCCATCTAGGGTTCTTATTTAATGACTTTAATCAGCCTGCAGTTCTGTTGTAAATTGAGGAAAATTTATGTAACTCTTGGATCCCAGTAGATCCTATTTATACATCTGTTAAAGTGTAGTGGGTTGGTGGAAAGTGTATAAAAATCCAACAATGGCAGGCCAGTGTTCACTGAAGTGTCTGGATATTTGTAGAACCAGGAGTATGCACTAAACATGATTGGCAACCCTAAACAGCTTGTTGGACCTAAGCAGATTGGTGCAACACATGGCCTGAACTGGAGACTAGAAATAAATTAGCTTTTGAATACTCTCACCCACCACCAGATTCACCACAAATGTTAAAAAAGAGTACCAGCTAATGTGACTAGTCTGAAAAGGGACTCACTCTTAAGGGAATTACACTTTTATTTTGTAGCCACTTTTGATCTATATTGCATCTCCTTGTATGTGTATGACTAAAGAATTCACACCAAAAATTAAATTAAAAGCCTGGCCTCAAACCCCCACTGGATGTCATGCTTCATCATTGAACTTGCCTCGTTCACCAGAAAAAATTCTTATTGTTGTATCAGCTCCTCCTTGTTTCACGAAGAGTGCTTTTAGGCTGTGAGTGTACTTGGAACCAGATCTACTGAAACTAAAACTCACTGCACCCTAACCCAAGGGCTTTCCTTTATTAAGGGTAGACCTAAGAGATTATTACAAAAATATGGCATGAGACTACCTACTATCCCTGCATCCGAATAGGTCAACATGCTTTCACCTATGTAATGGCCCTGCAACAAGTTGTAAACTTTTTTCAGGACCCAGATCTTTATATTCTTATCTCCCATACTACAGTCAAATAATGTATACATCAGCAGGGACCCTATACCTATTAGTTGTTGGACAGTGTCCATTGAAGTTGCAGAGGTTTAGGGTCCTAACTCAAGGTAGTGAGGAGCCCATGTAGTTGTTTGCCCGGAACAAAAACTTGTAGTCACACTTTAGTCAAAAGTTTTTTCCCTCAGAAATACCTATGCATTTAAGACGAGCCCTCAGATTGTTTCAAACATATGAGGAATCCCAGAGGAAAAATACCTTTGACAAAAGTGTGACTACAAGTGTTTACCCTGCAAGCTACACCATGGTGCCCTCATCAGCTGGAATTAAGCACCTCAAAACTCTGCAACTCAAATGAGCTCTGTTCAACTCGATCACCTTTTTTGACTTTGGGGAAATAATTGTTCCTTTAAGAAGGTCGTTTTTCCAGGGCTCCACACTCCACAGTACCCAGCCCAGGAGATATACCAAGCTTTTACGACTATCCATGCTGTGAGTCAAGAACTCTTAGTATACTCCTGGACTTGCAACACAGACCTTCCTAAAAAGTCTGGGAGTTATTCAAATGGCATTTCAAGGTAATAAGTGGCAGTTAAAACAAAGTCAAATAGGTTTCACTGTTACCTAAAAATAAGAAAAAAATTGAATATATCAACCACAAGGACCAGGTAATATGTAGCGCAGAGCCCTTCGGATAATGTCTGATCTGCCCTTCAGTAGTCCACACTAGTAAGGAATGGGCATATTTTCAGCAATTACTGCTTCATTCTCAGTCGTGCGGGACCTCCTGATCTATTTATTTATTAGAAGTGTTGTTTTATATTTTGCACCAGATCAAGTATGTCAGGGCACCCTACAAACGGATAAAAATAAACAGAAACATCTGGCTTGTCCAATAGTAATGCAACAAAGTACATTTATCCAGAACTGTCAGTCTCAAAAGCTTTATGGCAATAAATCTGATAGTACAGCACATAATATCTCTCTTGAGTTAATGTAGGCATTCACTCTTTATTAAACCTTGCTTTATATTATATATCATTTTGTAGTAACTATGACCAACATGGCACATAAATACTAATAATAAGAAAGTAAAAGCCTTACCGCAAATGCCGGTTCTCCAATTCTCCAGTTTTATGTTACTTTCAGAAACCGCCTTGACATAATTTCCTAATGCGGCGCACAAGGTTTCATTGAGGGGGCCATCACTGGTGCAGGTCGCAAATTTGCATCTCTACAAAGATAATATAGATTGCAAGAAATAATTAAAAGCCCACAGTATGACAATAAGATACATTAGACAAATATATTGTCAATATTGTAAGTGGGTAAGCCATATATGGGTAAGCCATTGGCATGGATAATAACTGTATGTAATATCAAGAATTGGGTTGTTTTCCATTGAGATGTTCCAAGAAACTTCAAAGGCAAAATGACACACAATAAACAAGGTAGACACTTACCCATGAACAATTTGATGAGGTATGCATGGTCGTTACAACTTAGGGAGTTATAGACTGAGCTGTTTGCTCCAACAGTCAGCTGTTTGCTCCCCCCGTCGGCTGTTTCTAGTGGCACGCAAGGACAAGAAGTGGGTTCTCTGCCTTGACAAAAGGGTACCTACAGGAGAGACCCGCCCCGAACAGACCATGCGGTATTTATCACAACCTAAGTAGGTTGTTCCTAAATGAAAATACTCCATAAGTGAGAGGTAGGTCCGCTCCATATAAATATTCTTTTTCTTTGGGAGTTCTGCACTGACTGCTTGCAGTATAGGGACTCTTAGATGCGCCCTAAAGAATGCCATAGGCGACTAGGTCAAAGAAAGGCAGAAACATGTTGGCATAAAGATGTACCCGTATACAGAGAAGGATATCGGTCATTATACCTATATATGCCTCCTGTAGTTATGCCCTTAGCAACTTTTTAGCATTTGTGGGATACCACCAGAATAAAGGATATCTTTGTGGACTATCCTAAAATATTTGTATTCAGTCAGCTGGATAATTTAACTATCCTGACAACAGATATCTAAGAACTCCCTCAGGCAAGCCGCAGCCTGAGGTCGAGTTCGCCCTGGTAGTATTATCTTACCAGAGTGGGACAAGGTGGCAAATGATGAAGCATGTCACATTACATGAATGAGCCATCCTCCTCCAATTCGTAGAATTGCCCCAGAAGCAAGGAGTAGGAGCAGGTAGCAGTAACATAGAGGTCAATGCATCTCTCCCTAAGGTTTTGCTAAAAGCGCACACTGAGGTAAAACAGTGGGGTGTCACACCATCTTTGTGTTTTGACTGTTTGCCACAGGCCTTGCACTGCTCAGGGTCCTTCTATTGTTTCTTTTATCACAAAGGCTTTTGTGATTTATTCAGATTGAGACAGGGAAAAGCAATCAACAGCATGCAATACCAAAAGTTTGAGCGGCCTTCGAGGGTTTCACCCCACAATGCATCTATTTTGAACTATTGCTGACTGAACATTAGAGAGCAACCCCCATGAAGTATTAGACGTGGGCCTCAACAAAGCATCTTAAAAGACAACGTATATTGCTTCATGCGTCCCTTTAGCACCTCTCGCCCCTACCGGTCCTCATAATCAAGGACTTTAGAGAAGCCACATTTGGTGGCCATGAAGCAGTGAAATGCAGCTGTAGCCATTGCAATGCCACAATAGCTGACACATGGCTTGCTGCCCTGCTGTTGATATTATCATGGTTTTCATGTTAAAAACTGGAAACGCTCTGCTCCACAGGTGAAGTTGTTTATCCTTTGTTTACTGTAACCATTGGCCATGTAATATTCACTGCCACTATGAGCCAAAAGGAAATGTCAGGTGGCTGCACATCAAAGCAGGAAACACTTCGGACTTTTCTTCCAAAGATACCACTGAGAGTTTTCTTGCAATACAGTAGCCCCCCCCCCACACCCCCCCCCCCCCCAAAAAAAAACAGGCATGTTGCAAAGCAAATTAGTACACAGGATCCAGCTGGGCTCTCCTCAAAGCAGACTTGACTCACTGTCTTGCTATTTGATAAAACCCAGCTAACAATTGTATCCTCTTTATCCGGTGTTTGAGATTACATTTTGTGCAAATGGTGCATGGGGTAGGGCTAGATTACACAAATCAGGAAATGATGTGGCTAGTTATTGATCGATGACAACATGTATTTGCACTAGTGTTAGAAGCAAAAAACAATGAAAATAGATTGAACAATCTAAAATAGAAGTGGAATATAGATAGGATGGTGTAATGCTGTATTATGTTAGAAGGAGAAGCATATGGATTTAGATGCTTACAATTGCAAGATGTTTGGACAATAAGAAAGTTGTCAACATATAACGATTTGTGTGTTTTTGGCTGTATTTCATATTAGTGTAATAGATAGTATATTTTTGATTAGTAAAGATTGTATTGGTTTGTTTATTTGTAATGCAAAGCTCTGGTGAACAATATGAGATCACTGATAAAATAGTCGTGGTATAAAACTGGCATATCAGTGAAAAGCCTATTGGGTCAGTTGGTGTCACTCACTATATTCTCTAGGTGGAAATCACAAATTACTTTTACACCCCACCACTTTAATATGTCACAGGCTGGCTCTTGAACTACTCAAGCAAACACTCTACTCAATGACCAGAAAATCACTACCTCAGGAGTATTTAACACCATCAATCCCATACAGTATGATTTCCATTGGCTAAAATCAAATTCAAAGGTGAATTTCATACTAAACTACTTTACATAGAACACTATTCACTATTACATCCCTCCTTCTATTTGATCTTCTATCCATCTCAATGGCCTTGTACATTGAAACTCTCGACAAACTTAAGTCACAAAATTCAGAAAACCTGTGGCTCAGAAGCAGTCCTTCACTTGTGCAGTGGCTACTTCATGGAAATCCTGAAATCTAAGAATCAGAACTGACTTCACCATCTTTGTATTCAGGAAATGTATAGCAACTCCTGTCTTACACATCTCCCTATAAATAATACATCTTGGCCTCCTATACAGCAATAAATCACTCATATGTTGACCCGAACAGTGTAGTTTTCCTCTGCTACATCATTTTATTTCCATGCAATTGTCCTTCAAGTAAATTACTAGGTTTTACTATAATTATAGTAAATGTTGAGTTACTGTCAAATGTTCACGCACTCACTGGTGTAGTAGTCTCTCTAAAACTGTTAAATATAAAAAAAAAGGGCCTCGTTGCCTCTGCCAATGGCAATACAAATACTTTTGCTGCTTTTGCAGCATAAAATAACCACCAGACGATTTGAGAGGACAGGGCTATTTAAACACTAAAGGTGTGAGTGTTTGATTAAGGAGAACAAAGTTCACACATTGAGGATTGTTATTGTTTAAATTAATAGCATCTCTACATAATGTTTTGTCAATCTGTACTTGCACTTGGTGGATGGTACGTTTACACACACAGGAGAACCTTAACAGGCATATGCATCCAGGAAAATACCCAGATAGTCAGCAGTAGTCAGTACTGGGACCTCAGAAACTATAACAACTTACCATTCCCAAAATAAAGGGAAATGAAATATCTATATTCACCAATCCAAAGATAAGCAAGAATGAGCCTCTGGGGGTGGTAAGCATCCCATTGTAAATATTCATAAGATCATATAAAAAGAGGTACCTCAGCCTGTAATGGTAAATTCCAAAAGCAGTTATGTAGCTATGTTTGGAATGTAGATCGCCAGGGAACTATTTCTGAGAATGCTATTGCCTGATAGAAGGAGGTGAAATAGAGTGAGCTACAGGAATTGTATTAGTTTGTGCCAGCCCTGCTAACTCAGGACTTTTGGTTGGCCTATAGAATGCAGCAATATTATGTAAATTGCTGATCAATGTTAGGCTTGACTCATAGGTTACAACAAATCTCAGGACACACCCTAATGTAAGGTGCCATAGAGCGATGATGAATGAAAGAAGAAGAGACATGCAGAGTAGTGACAGAAGTCTTCCAATTCTTCCTAGTGGAAATCTCCCTTAGCTCTAGGTAGCAGTATCTGAAGCATATGAGTTTTAATGTAGTGGAAAAGACTTAATGGCAAAAAATCTGCAAATCGAAGCGGTCACTGTGCATCCATAGAACGCCATCCAGCAAGTCTCTAAAGTTGCATCCCAGCTAAGGAAGGCTTTCATTCTTTCCAAATACCTCCATAATTTGAGCTATGATGAGAAGTAGAATTGTGGGGTGATACCGTGCCCCACGATCGACTTTTGCACAGGCTCCAGGACTGTGGTATTGGGGGCACAGTTCTCCAGCGGTTCGCCTCCTTTCTTGAAAGCCTCCAGCAAACAATATGCCCCCCCCTTTCACAGCCCCTATCCCTCCTATGAGGGTAATAGTGTCACAAGGTTCGGTCTTGAGTCCACCTTTGTTCAATCTATATGTGGCCCCCTTGGCACTCCTGGCAGAGCATCATGGGGCGAAAGACATATTTTACACCGACGACACTCAGCTGTTGTTTACCTATGAGAAAAATGTGGTGTTGAGAGGAGATGATATCAACAATTGCCTGTTCTTGGTGTTCTCCTGGTTCAGGCAAAACCGACTTTTGTATAATTCCGATAAGTCCGAAATGATATGCTTCGCCATAGTCCCGGTATGGAATGGCGCAATTGATGGCCTCAGGACATGTCCCCCCACCTGTCCAGTTACCACAGTAAAACATCTTGTGGTAAGAATGGATGTAGACATGTCTATGAAGGTACAAGTTCAATCTGTGACCGCCACCTCGTTCGGACTACTGAAGATGATGAGGAACTTTCTCCCTCTTCTCTCTGTTCCCCATAGGAAAACAGTGGTTCAAGCTTTGATAACATCTATGCTTGACTATGCCAACGTTCTGTATCTCGGCCTCCCTGACTAGCTACTTGGTTGTTTACAGGTGGTACAAGGGCTGTCTTGTTGGTTGATCCCAGAACTCATAGGATGCCTCTCTTGATGTCCCTGCATTGGCTCCTGGTGCAGAAAAGGGTGATCTTTAAGGCCCTGATACTAGTCTTCAAAGCCTTTCATAATGTTGGATCCCCCTACATTAGGAACAGAATCCAGCCATATGCTCCTATCAGAACCCTGCAATCCTCAATTCAGAAGTTGACGGTTGTGCCAAAATTTACAAGTTCGCGGTTGGGCGGTCGCTCATTTCAGGTGACATCTACCAAGTTGTGGAATAACCTATCGCCTTTTCTGAGACAGGAAGAAGTTCTCCTTAGTTTTAAAAGAAAGTTAAAAATCTGGTTGTTTCAATAAGAGTGGAGTCACTCGTGGTAGCTCCTGACTGTTCTGTTAATAGGGTTATGCTAGCACCGGGACACTCTTGGGAGTAGCCGTGTGCTTTACAAATACCTCTATAACATAACATACCACAACATAACATTTATTAGATGAGATTAAAGGAAGAGAGGTGCTCCAACCCTGTGTAACTTATAGCAATGATCTTTGCGTGACCGACAGTGATTATTGCTCCTGGGACCTAAAATACATGAAAAAAATACTTCATTACTAGGCGTGGGCAGTAAATTCCGCTCCTTTGGCGGAGTTCACAGATTTTTGCAGTTTTGTAAAAACTCCGCCAACTGGCCTGGTGGAGTTTTTTTCTCACACACGGCACACCAAGAGTAAGTTGGCAAGTGCGAGTGAGAAAGTCAAACACTAGACAACCTCTCAGTGAGATTTCTTAATGAGGGCTGTTGCAGCAGGTCGCTTCCACTTGCGTTAAGAAAGCATTTGCTCGAGTTGAAAATCTACTCAAGCGACAGAAAGAAGCGTCATCCTCTAGCATGATGTGTGATGGCCAACCAAACTAGAAACAATCTGCCCTCAGTGATACATATAAACAGCTCACAAGGAGTCCAAAGGTTTTTACAGTGCAGGACAAGCCCCTGCAGCAAAAATGTACCGCAACTCCGCTGCTTGCAAAACTCTGTGGAGTCTTGCAGAGTTTTTGGGTAATTATGTGGAATTCTGCAGATTGGAAATCTGCATGTTCTGTCCACTCCTATTCATTACAAGCCAATAAAAAACTTGCAATTGGATTTCTATTACAGCATTACTCTGGCACCTTAAAACAAGAGAGCTGAAGGTACAACCCTCATAACTTGAGGCCAGGAAGCTTGCACGTGTGAGAGCAGCAAGAGCACTACAAGTATCATACAAAACTTTAAAATATACCGTTCTGCCAAGCTTGTCCTAAACTCGTAATACTTCAATGATAACACCACTAGCAGTGAATTCTAAAGTGCTTAATAATTGCCCCAACATTTCATTAGCACATCCTGAAAACGCACTAGAGAAAATGAGGTACCTCTATCATCTTTAAGGCATAAATTGGGCAACCTGTTCTGGGAAGTAACTAACTTCAAGCTTTAAAAGTACCTGTCTATATTTCTTTTATTATTCACAATTTATTATTGATTTGTCAATATTGCTAGATCATTTGCAAAAGTCAGATCCATAAATACGTAAACAGTTGGGCTCATTAAATTATTTAGAATGTCATCTGTAAACTATCAAATGGGCAAGAAAAGCAATTGGCCCAGACTTGTCCAAGACTTGACAGCAGGCAATGTTTGTGAAAACTGGTTGAAACTTGTGTCGGAGGTGTACCATCTTCTGATAGGCAGGCAAATAAAACACTGTCTAGCCTCTGGAGGAAGGACTTGCTGCAAACTGCACCCCCGGTGCGTAAAAGTGGGGCAAAGCAAGCGGGCCTTGAGAACAGCGGTCCCCACTCACAAGCGAGAGGGAACAAAATAAACACACCGAGATCAGCTCCTAGCAAGGAAAATACATAGGAAAAAAGTATGGGACAATAAAAGACAACAGCAAGACTCCCAATGGCTGTAAATTTTCAGTCTGTCGACCCAAAACAAAGAGGTAGAATTTTGGTCATACATCAACAAGCTCTTAGGGCATGGTCACGATCAGTGCAATGTGGTTGCCAGCCACACATGGATCATCCACGTGACTAATTAGCTCCAATTCAGACTCAACTGCACCATCAAAGTCTCTCCATCTCCACTGGTCTGCCAAATACCTACCTCCATCCACTGAAGAAACATCGGAACCTCCGGTTACAGGGAACCCTCCACCTACTGAAGAAACATCTGAGCATCAGCTTGCAGGGAACCGTGTGACAACAATTCTAAAAAACATCAGAAAGGACGGGGCCCCGGGGCCCAACGGCTTACCATGACACCTCTTCAAAGAAGATTGTGATTTCTGTAGTACCACACTTACACCGCTCTATCAGTATTGCCTGGCCAATTCAATAGTCCTGGAGACCTGGGCAGGCTCTCTGCTACAACCCATTCACAAAAAAGGCGACACCGGGGACCCATCGAATTACAGGTTGATTGCAACCTACATCATCTCCTACAAGTGATTCACTGACAGGAGGTGAAACCAGCTACACCTGGGAGTTTTTAAATTTTGGATAAATGAGGGTCATCAATAAACTTGTTCTCTCATTTTCTCCAATTTTAATTACACATATATTATTTTCACTTTTTCATGCACTGCAACTCAGTAGCTGCAAGTTTATTCATATCTGGGTCTCATGCAATCTTGTTCACGTTAAGATATGGGACATATACATCTAATCCCTATAGGTGAACATACGAGTCCCACGGTATGAGGAAGCCCAAATGATGAATAGGGCGGTACCGGACAGCTACTGATAGGTATCCTTCAATACCAAGGGGCATCTTGCGGTAGTATCCACACTTTATAGATTTCAACGCTAGTTTTATTTTGTAGGCTCATGTCATATTAAAGCACAGAGTTGTTTCCATTCCAGTCCCATGGGCATTTGTTGTTTGCTTAGTATTTTGTGGGGGGCTGTGTCCATGTGGTCGTAAAACATGCCCTAGGACCATTTATAAGTGGTTTGTGTTGACTGACTAAGGCAGCCATATCTTGATGCCGCCCTAAACAAGTCAATTTTAAAAAGAATTTTAGCAGTGAGACTCATGGTGTTGCCGCTAAAATACATCAACTCGTGCTGGAAAGCTTTAGAGGCGGTCAGTACTTGTAGACTCTGTTACCAATATGAGGAATCCATGGCTCACATGGTTTGCACATGCTACGGTCTGACTCAGGCACGACACACTTTACTGAAGCCTTTGTCTTTAAAATCGGAATGCATACTTGCCCAGATGTCATGAAACTTCTTTTTAACTTGGACATCTCAACGGAACTGGCCTGATTTGCGACATTTGCACATAAGGTGAAAGAACTTTTAGGCAATGTCACTACGCCGCACTTTATTGAGGCCTCTGTGGTTAAAATATCGAACAGGTACCACATAGACGTTTCTGGAACTGGATAAATGAGCAAAAATGTGCACGCTAAGTGAAAGAACCTCCAGTCAAAGCCTTATTCAAGGACTGAAACTAATTTAGGGGTTTGACACTCATTTTTGGCATTGATTTTATTTGATTTGTAATTTTAAATTCTGTGTTTTTAGATCTATTTTACCTATGGTTTAGATATGTACATTAGATCTGTCAAATACGTACCTGCTATAATTGAAGCAACCAAGTCCTGGAGTAACTTTTCTTGACCTCGTTTGTAACAATTTTTGTTAATTGACACAATAAAATGTATTAATTCATTCATTTAACTATCAAATACTTTTCTGAGCGGAATGTAGAAAAAAGCAAGCAGACAGACAGATCTTAAGGAAATAGGGCAGTTTTGAGAAGCTTTCTAAAACGCAGATAGTCAGGGCACTGTCTCAAGTTGATGGGAAGCTGGTTCCAACAGAAGGGAGTGAGGTAGGAGAAAGATTTCCCTCCTAACCTCGTTTTACTCATCCGAGGGACCACAAGGAGCACCTTGTCTCCTGACCTAAAGGACCTGATAGGGGCACTAGGCTTAAGTTTCCTGGAAATGGAAGAAGGACCTTTGCTGTGCAAGGCCTTGTATACAATGCAGCAAACTTTAAATTTAGCCCGCTTGCAGATGGCAACCAGTGTAGATGTTGAAACAAGGGAAGGGAGGGAGTTCTTGGCGGGGCATTCATAACAAGACGTACAGCTGTGTTTTGGACCACCTGAAATCTGCCTAGCGAGGACTCATTAGCAGATATCAGGAGAGCATTGCAGTAGTCAAACCGGCTTATAACCATGGTCTGAACAAGGGTTTTGTGAGTAGAGTCCGGGAGGAGAGGGAAGACTCATTGAAGCAAACCCAGCACATAAAAGCAACCGCTGTCAGTGAAGGCAGAGTGCTCCTTCAATGACAAAGCGCGATTGAGGCGAATGCCCAGGTTTTTAACAAAAGCCTCGGGCAGGGGGAAGAACAGAGGGCTGCCTGCCACTAATCAGGTGACCACAGCAGCCTCACTGAAGAGCTTAATCTCCGTCTCCTCAGCATTAAGTTGGAGAAAATTGCTTTTCATCCAATTTGTGGTACCTGTCATACCCGCCGCGAAAGAAGATTGAGCCAGCTAGGAGGATTTGTTGAACGAAAAGAGGAGCTGGGTAACGTCAGCATAAGAAATCGGCATGGAGCCACAGGATCTAAGAAGATTGGCCAAGGGAGCAATGTAGATATTAAACAATGTGGGGCTCAAACACGAGCCCTGAGGTACTCCCTTGGTCAATTCCAGAGGCTTCAACCAAAAAGTACCCAGATGGACAATCTGGGAGCAGGAAGACAGAAAACTAGTCATCCACTGAAAAGCGGAGACTCTAAGTCCAACCTCTACTAATTTCCTGTGCAAGATTTGGTGAGTTAAGCAGCACAAGCATGGTGGTGGCAGCATACCTTGTAGTGGTCAGCAGTAGTGAACAGGACCTTTATACCCTTTATCATTGAAATTAGGCCTTCATGCTCACTCACCTTTTCAAACGTTTTGCTGCTGTGTGCTTAACTCACCCTTGGCCTATATCAAGTAGATGTGGAGTGCTGCAGAGCGCAGGAGTCGTGACTTTGTGTTAGTTGTATGTGTGCCTGGGAAGGGTACAGTACAAGAATGGAGCAGTACCATGCAGTACATGTATGGTTACTATATGTTCTGGGTGTATATATTGCTGAGCGGAACATATTACATTAGAGATGTAATGCTGTGCATAGCTTGCACAGGGACTGCATGCGTTGGGTATATGAGTGTATGCGTGAAGTATAATACATAAAGGGAGAAGAGTCGTACAGTATGCACATAGTGAGTGTGCGTGCTGGCAGTGTGTGTGTTTTGAAATAATACACCCTAGTTTAAGATAGAAAAGCTTTAGTGCTGAAAAGTGTGCACAGACTGAATGTTTGTACTGAAGGCATATTTAAATGTGAGGGTACAAGGCATCGAAGTATTAGTCCTGAACAGAAGGTGTGCTATGAACATACACTGAGTGAGTGTGCCTGCATTAGAACATTGTATGAAGGACCCTGGGTTCCATTTTGAGAAGCCCAGTTCTGCCGGGTTACACATGAGCAAGAGGAACCCCCATACAGATTTCAGTGGTGACCGCTAATTAATGGGGTTGACGAGGCAGGGGAGGGGGTAAATGGAAAAAAATCATTTAAAAAACACTTATATGTAGGCTCCAGGAGCAAGAAGCAGGAAACAGAAACAGGAAGACCACAGCCTTCCACACTCCCCCAACCAATCATGACACTGCTTGCAGCAACGTTGTGATTGGTCTGAGTGCTGTGGTTCGGTGTTCAAAGAGGGACTGAGAGGCTGTGCACCTTCTCCACCCAGGCTGTGCAATACAGCCGGTGAAAAACATGTAAAGTGTGTATGACTGTTTGGCAAGCCCAAGACGGCAGGCCAAACTGTCATGCTCACTAAGAGTGTGCTTACCACTCCTCCACCTGGCCCTAGCTCTGGCCCACCCAGCCCCACCCCCCTCCGCCCCTCACCTAAGCAGGAACAGGAAAAAAATGATAATAACATTGCATTATTATCATTTTATTTTTCCTTTTTAACCTGCTTGCGAGGCAGTGGAAAGATGCTCCTCCGCCTTAGCGGAGGAGCCGCTGCTGATAGATTTGTTTATTGCTGCATTCCTGTGAGCTGGGTGGGAGCACAGATGCGGGAATAGTTCGAAGTTTCCTTTACATTTCAAAAGACTTCTCTTTGATTTAGTGATAGATCACAAGGAAGGGGCTTGGATACACCTCAGTAAGGTGCCCCCTCCATGAATTATATAGTGGACAACCAGCTTCATAGTCCTGCCTGCCGTAAGAGACCTCTTTCATGAATGAAGATGAAAAGAAGTGCCTACTTTAAAAGAACAACAACATAAAACGTCAAAGACCCAGACTGTGAATTTAGTATCTGAAATAGGACTATAAGAAGGGGAGTTGGAGTCTCTAAACATCTGTCATCTGCAAAGCAGAAAAACAGGCTGTGTGAGAAGGGGAATGTCTGTAAGACTTCAGCCTGTGACCAGGAATGGGGACCAATGCCTGCTAGTCTCTCTTCTGGGTGAGGAGAAATCACCTAGGTAAATCAAGACCACCTGCCCTGGAGCCTGGTGCCCGCCTCCTTTCCAAGACCAGTTTGCCCTGTGAGGAAGTGGATAGCATTGGAGGGAGCAAGGTCTGTTGGGAGCATTACCATGAGGGCTCCGTGTGCAAGGTGTTTTGATTCTGCTGAGCACCGGTTGGGCTGTCGCCTGTGTGAAGCATTGGTTTTGGTGACCCCCGTGTACCAGGAGAAGGCCGCATTAGACCGAGCTGTAAGTTGAGCACTGTGCGAGTCTGAGGTGACCAGTATGCCAGAGTGGAGCACAGGTAAAGTATAATTTCCAAGACTTGTGACTGTTCAGGCTGGGGAGCTGCAGCTGTTGCAACCACACATGCCAGAAGGGGCTGCTGGTACCAACATTGCCAATGGATACAGGCTGCCACATGAAAGAGAGACCAAGGCTACAACTTGCGGGTTGGACCCACACTACAAGAGAACTGCCCCCGACTCACCACAGAGGACTGCCAGAGTCACAGTGTATGACATTGCATCTTTGCTGGCTCCAGTCGGGAGCTGAACAAATTAATCTCTCCACCCATTGAACTAAGTCAGTTCACGAGCAGGAAGCTGTCCAACATCTGAGCGACCTCCTGCACCACCATTCCAGAGTGAGAGCCTTCTCCCAATGGTACTAACGGAAGGGCTGCGAGGACCTCGATGACTCCAAAATGATCAGGACTCGCAGGTGTGAGTTGGACGGCAAACGCTGAATCCCTGAACTCTCTGGGCTAGTTGGGCTCCAGGGGAACACCCTGAAACGGTGCTGCACTTTTGACTATATTCCTCAAAGATCCAAAGGCAGAACTCTTGAGTACCACTTAATAGTTTGCATTTCCTGGTGCGGTCACCAAAGAATGGGGAATAACCCTGAGCATGTTACACAAAAGAGGGTGGGACAGTGTAGTTGCATTTGAATGTTGTATTTCATTGCCTGTGTAGTTTGAAATAAAATACTACTCTTTCTAAGGAAAGCAACTATTTGGCTAGACATTTTTTTATTGTTTGTACTGTTTGAACTTTCTGAATTATAAGTTGTGTTCACTGACATATATTTACATCCCTCGGGGATCCTTGACTGCTTGATCACAGCTACCACTGTGAGTCAAGTGCAGAAGCAGTCCTTGGACCAGTTTATCGGGATCCACTGCAGATGAGCCATGGAACAACAGGAGTAAAAGATCTCAACCACCCACTTGGACCAGTAGTCTCTGCGTGCCCGGTGGTCTGGTGAAAGGGGTTCTGACACCTACCTATTATTCTCTGGGATGAAGCTCATGAGAATTTTTTCCTCTACAGATTTGTGAAAACATGCACTCATTTCACATGCACCTTTTGTCTCTTTGCACCTCTGAATTTGATCCCACTTTAGAGACGAACTGGTGTTTGGACTTAAGTGCCTTTTTGCTCCATTTATGTTATATTGCCTAATAGCTAAAAGACCACTCACAAGTAATATCTGCCGCTACATTAATATCAACTGCACTTTAACAGTGTAAACGTAAGCATTTTTGGAGCCCCAGTCAAGACATATTTTAGGATCCTTGTTTACAAACACTTTTTAAATTTAATTGCTCATTTTCTGCTAATTAAATCCAGCATGATACCACATAATACTAAATAATACATTAAACTCTGGTTAGAGAGAATCAAAGGTAGAGGTAGGCAGAGAAAGGGAGAAAGGTTGCGTCAGGGTAATACATGGAGAGAAAGATCACTTGAAGGATTGGGTCCTGGACAATTTCCCACTTTGCCCATGCCAAAAGAAATTCTCTGTTTAAAGTACCTCAACGAAATCAGTCGGATCCACAGCAGAATGGCCCGCGGCGAAAATCCCTTCTGTGTCTCGAAGCTTTACACAATTTACCTCAGCATAATGTTCTAAGAAAAGAAGTTGGGTAAGCGGATGTTAATACTTATGTGTACTAGCCTTTATTAAAGTGTAAGAGGTTTAGAGTAACATCTATAAAGGAACAGTAAGGACAATGTGGTCTCTTCCTCCAACTGCAGAGAGTGTGTGTGTGTCAAAGGACTGGCTGTACCATTCTGTGACAAATTTGAAACCCTTCATAGCTGGGACAATGCAATCACGTCACCTAAAGCACCCAAACCCCAAACTTAGCCCTAAAAGGTTCCTAATCCAAACCAGCAATTGGAACCACTACGGTTCATACATGATGTTAGCCTAAAAAAGGGTTTCGGGAGGTGAGTGGTCACAAACTCAAGGATTTCTTGTCAGCAGTCTTTGCTTGTAATTGGAGCTCTTGGCCAGTATTATGTAAAGTGGTATTAGCACCAAGATAATGGTAGACAGGGATTTACGTTTTAGGGAGCCACTGTCCAAAAATGCGAATGGGATCTCCGCCTGGTGGAGATTCTTGCTGGGGGGTGGTCTTGGACTATCACTGCATTTGGAAGAGCATGGCCCTTCTTCAGAGTGCATCACTATAAAAACAACCCCCAAACATCAATATTTGGCCAGTGTTGAGAGAGTAAACACTACCCATGAACAGAGTTTCCAAAGCTTTAGGCAATCTAATCTGTGACTTTGGGAAACACACTGTGAAAAAGCACACTTACGAAAATATATTAATATCGTCTTAAATGATCATTAATCTCAGCAGAAGCATGTTTTGTCAAAAATTGTCTTCGTAGAAATCAAGTGAAAGCTGACAACCAATCTACATTCAACATGAATATAGCAATTTGGTTTTCAAAGCTCTACTTTGAGAGAGAATAAATATGTCAGACACATATTTTCTAATATTTTAGCATATCATCAGTTTCACAATTATTGTGAATCATACGGTCCATCTAGCAATTACCATTATCCAGGTTAACGCATGAAGGAGGACTGACTAAGCGACATGTCTCTGTTTTCCAAGAATCTGCAAATATTTCAGAAGAAGGCTCCACTATGTTGCTGCTGGACGTAAAGTCATCACTGGCTTTATTGTTAAAGGATCCGCAGAGCCCTTTAGATAAAAAAGATTTAGAATTTAACAATAAATTTGGAGATCATTTCAAATTAAAATAACACATTGGCCTAGCAATTAGTTCTGGCATAAGCAAGCTAATATGATGGTTAGCTTGTTTTTAGTTTGTATGGCATGCATGTCCTACAAATATTTAAAAAAACAACAGAAAACATGCAGTTGCCTAGATATGGTGGCCGTAATAACTGTTTTAAATGAATCAAAAAACATTAACAATTGCATATACGTTTAATAGAACAGCATTGTTGCTTCCTATGAGCTGGTTAGCTTAGACCAGGTGTAGAATCCCTTTGTAGCTTTGACGCACTGTGCAGGACAATTTGGTTTCTATTGGTGGATGCCGTGTTTGCCACTCTGCTGTTGCTGCTGGTGATGGACTCCATCCCCCAGTCGCCATAACTGACCCCAGGAAGAGAGGCTCCCATGAGGAAATGCTCTCCTAAGCTCTTTGGAGACCTGCAGCATGTGATTCTCCCGGGTGTGTGACCGAGCAAAGACGGGGCCAAATGCAGGCCCATATGTGCCCATCCATGCCTGCCAGAGGCTGAGATGGACCCACTATCTGTTCACCTGCTTGTCTTTGTGACTTTTCATCATGGTGAAGTGGAAGGCAACATGCCAGATGACGAATAAGGTAATCCCTCGAGTTTCAAATAGTGCCTCCTTCTTACAAATTCTAGGGGTGTCCTTGACCAGGAAATATACAATGTTAATACAAGACTATATAAAGTCAAAGTCAAGAAAGCAGGGGGGATGATTCTGGCTGCAAATGCTCTAGGAGGTACTTGGAAGAGGCAACATCTGTACACATGCTGGTAGCAAACAGGCTTCTGCTAATCCATGTGTAATGGAAGCTTCTCTGGTGATTGAATATTCCCCTTCCTTAGATACCTTTGAGCTTCCACCTTTGGGCAAGAATTTGAAAGGACCATAAACCAGGCATAAGCGCAAATATATGTCTTCTGCCACCCTGGCCTCTGGTACGGAGAGTGTAGTAAACGATGTCCAAAGACAGAGTAGATTTCCAAAGGTTTGTTTATTGGAAGTAGGATACAGCATAAGAGCAGACCATCCACAGCAGCAGAAGCCAGTAAACTGCCACTGAGTGGAATGCACATAGAGAAACAGGGAAGGTGGAACATGGAACATGGAATAGGAACAGTAAACACATTCTTGAGATAACTAGAAAGCCAACCTATGTACTACACATCTTCTCCCTTTCTGTTGTTTGAAAAAAAAACAAAAACAAAAAACAAAAAAAAAACTTAACAAATAAAGTCCTGAAGGTAAGTAGGAGGCCGGCGAGGCCTAAGAGGACGTGCAGAAAGGGAAGAACTCTGAATGGGGACCGGGCCCTGCAACAGAGCAGGAGCATCACCCCCACCAGAAACATTGACTTCATCCTGTGCACGAGAGTCAAGGGAAACACTATTAAAAACTAGGTGACCATCAATATCATTAGCCAGCAAGTAACCGCTAGTATCAGAATCAACAGGGCATGGGGTGGAAGAAACAGAGGCATCGGAAGCATCAGGGTGCACAGAGACCAAAGAGGAAGAGGTCCTCTGTCTCATGTAAAGAGCAACTCTCCTGAAGTTCCAGCATTCACCATTGTTAAGGATGACGCAATGGTTAAGCACCTTCTTGACCTTAAAAGGACCCTTGAACTTGGAGAGGCCTTTCTTTAACCTACCCAGTTTGATTTTGACTAAATCTCCCACACAAAAAGGAGAAGAGGAAGTGATATCGGAAGAAGAATCAACATCAGTTTGAATATCATCTGGAAAATTACCCTGAGCCTGCAGAGTAACGACATCCTTCATCCATGAGGGAACTAATTTCAGACCAGGATCACGCCCTCTCATCAATTGAAATGGGGACAAATCCCCATTAGCCAAAGGAGTGGTACGATATGCCCATAGCATTTCATTCACCATTTTCCTAACAATGTGACCACCACTAGATGCCATCTGAATAATACCCTTAACCACTTTATTGGCTCTCTCACAGACCGCATTACCCTGAGGGTTGTATAAAGATGTGTGGTGATGGGAAACACCACACTCCTTCAAGAAAGTCTCCATATCCTTGGAGATGAGTTGTGGACCATTATCTGTGATTAAGACAGAAGGTAAACCCTCATCCTTAAAGAGGTCGCCCAGAAACTTGATGGAGTTGGAAGTAGTGATATCATTGGTAAAATGAACCACTAACCACTTGGTGAACACATCAATAACAACAATGGCGAATCTATCACTCTCCCCTAGCTCGCCCATAGGGCCAATAAAATCAAGAGCAATAGTATGCCAGGGCAAATTTGGAGATGAAATGTGTGCACTATCAGCCAATTTCGGACCAGTTTTCAACCGCTTCTCCCCTTCTCTACAGAGAGAGCAATTTACAACCCAATCTACAACCTGTGAGTCAACCCCAGGCCACCAGAAGTGATCCTTAAGACGTCTTTGGGTAAGGGTCTGACCCATGTGTCCCTCATGTGCCAAAGCCAAAAGCTTGGCCCTCAAACCAAAGGGGGGCACAAATTTCTCACCCTTAAAAAGGATGTCACCAACAATAGAAAGATCATCTAAGACCTTAATGTAAGGCCGAACAGCAACTGAGACAGCACTTTCTCTCCTAGAGCCCAATGTTATAAGTTTGATGACTTCTTGAAGAGTAGCATCAGCAGACATCTCCCTAGACCAGTCACTGGAAGAAAAAACACCCTCTCCCACAAAAACAGCATCCTCAACAGAGGCTACAGCTACATCATCCAAATCTAACGACACAACTGAATTACAAGGAGCACGCCAATCCAAAGATAATCTGGAAAGACAATCGGCTTGGACGTTTCTCCAACCAGGAATGTACTCCACTGAATACTGAAACTCTTGCAACCTAGCTGCCAGCTTCATAAGTCGAGCAGAACCCTTTCCGGCCCCACCAGGAGAGAGGACTTTGATGAGGGGCTTGTGGTCAGAACGTAGAATGAACTTCATGCCCCATAAGTAAGTACGGAAGTATTCGACAGCCCAAGAGGCAGCCAATGCTTCCCTCTCGATAACAGAGTAGTTCTTTTCAGTATCGGTGAGGGTCCTGGAGGCGAAAGCAATGGTGACCTCTGACCCACCACTCAATTGGGACAACATAGCACCCAGACCATGCGCACTGGCGTCAACTGTGACAATAGACTTATTATGTACATCAAAGGGAGATAACATTTTGGCATCACAAATCTCATTTTTGATGTTAACAAAACATTTTTCTTGTTCAGGTCCCCAAGTGAAACCCACACCCCGCTTGAGCAAAGATCTTATTGACACAGTCTTATCAGAAAAGTTCTGTACAAACTTAGAGTAGTACTCTATTAAACCCATAAAAGAGCGAAGTTGATCTTTGTCAGAAGGTGAGGGTGCAGAACGAATAGCCTCACACAAGTTCCTTTTGGGTTTTATGCCAGAGGAAGTGATGGTGTAGCCCAAATAGTCTACTTCACACACACCAAACAAACACTTATCCTTACGTAAAGTTAGACCAGCCTCAGATAACTTTTCAAGGACAACACTGAGTGTGAAATTGTGCTGGGATTCAGTAAGACCATAAATCAGGATATCGTCTTGGAAGTAGACCACTTTAGGTACACCTTCAAAAATACCTGACACCATGCGTTGAAAAACGCTAGCCGCTGACTTGAGGCCAAAGGGCAAACGAGTAAACTGGAAGGTACCCCAAGGAGTGATAAAAGCTGTTAGGGACTTAGAATCTTTATGTAAGTCAATTTGGTGGTACGCACTCCTTAGGTCCAATTTAGAAAAAAATTTTGCCCCATTAAGTGTGGTGACTAGCTCAGATATATTAGGTAACGGGAAAGTGTCAGCGACAACACAGTGGTTGAGAGACCTGAGGTCGACACAGAAACGGAGTTTGCCGTCAGACTTCTTGGTGACAACAATGGGCGAAACCCAAGGGGAGGCCTCTACAGGTTCAATGACCCCAGAACCCAACATGTCATCAAGTAAGCCCTTGACCTCATCCCTGATGATAATAGGAATGCGCCTTACCTTGTGCTGAACGGGGATTGAATTGGGTTTAACTATAATTTTGTGTGAATAGCCCTTAAGCCTTCCCAAACTCTCACCAAACACATTCTTGAATCGAGCAAGCAAAGAAGACAACTCAGTGTCCTCCACAACCATAACCTGAGGGTCAGCTCGAGGATTGACCACAATGCAAAGATCATATTGGTGTATCCAACCAAGGATAGCAGGACCAGATTCCGAGACATATACCTTTCCAAAAATATGTCTCGTAGTGAACACAATGTTAGCCTCGAAGTACCCAAGAATATTTGGTGGCTCACCCTGGTACCCACCAGGAGAGATATCTGTAGGAAAGAGAGAACCGGCACCCCACAATTCAACAAACATGGAGTTGGGAATAATGGTGTAACGCGAACCAGTGTCCACCATCAAGTAAATGTGCTTGTCATTAATAATGAAAAGAGCCTTAGGTCTGTTTCTGCGTTTCTGGTCTTCATGTTGAAGATCACCGTCCTTACCAACCACTAAAATTTTGTCAGTGCCATCTTTTTCCCCTGGAATGTCAATAACACATGAAACAGAGGAGCGTGCTCTACCTCTGCAAACACGAGCATAATGCCCCAATTTACCACATTTCATGCATTCCTGCTTGGAAGCAAAGCAAAACTTTGAATCGGAAGCATGTGCAAGACTGCCACATCTAAGACATTGCCTGGAAGAAAAAGGTTTAACAGTATTATTAGTCTTAGCATTGACAGTTTTCTTGTTGAAGAATTTTCTCTGTTTAAGAAGAGCAACTTCGTCTTGATCATCATTTTCCTGACTAGGACACATGTCCGAATGACAAGACACCTCACCAACGTCACTTGAAATAGCTCTTTTTTCCAACTCTTTCATGCACCCCTGGGATTGTTCAACAACTTTTGCCAAATCAATTGCTGTTTGCAGATTGGGATTTTTGGCTGCCCAAAGACGTTCCTGGATCTTTTTGTTATTACATTGTACAATGAGCTGATCCCTGATCAGTTCATCAGTCATGTTGCCAAACTTGCATTTCACTGACATTTCTCGTAGTCTGGAAACAAAGTCATCTATGCTCTCACCAGCTCTTTGACTTTTGGTGTAAAATTTATATCTGTTCATAACTAGGTTCTCTTCCTTAGCATACCTGATCTCAAGACGAGACACAGCCTCTTTATACTCATCCAATGGTGCTTGTGCGCCAGGTACCAGGACTTGTGGCAAGAACCTAAAGACACGTTGTCCTTCCTTACCAAGACAACCCAAAAGAAGTGCCTTCTTGCGTTTGGCAGAAAACTCTTGGGCATCCAAGGCATCCAGATAATTCTCAAACATGGGAAACCAGTCTTCCCATGATATGCTGGGCTGGCCAGGCGAGGAGAGAAAACTAGCTGGTAGGACAATAGAGCCAGAGTGAAAGGAAGATTGGTCAGACATGTTTAGAACTGTGGTGAGAGGCAGAGACTGTACTAAATGATGTTAATGGCAAAATAACACAAAATTCAAAACAAATGGCAATGTTTCAGTACAAAATGGAAAGTTAGCGTAATCCAGAAAACAACGCTACAAACAACAACGATTTACTTGTGAAAAATGCGCATAAGACGAGCGCATCGTCGTTGCTCTGCTGGAGTCGGATCAGTGACCATGGAAACCCACAATAGCTCCTCAGCGCGATGACGTTGACACGCTAAAACCATGGAAACCCACAATGGCTCCTCGGCGCGATGACGTCGACACGTTGATACGCCAGTTCCTGAAAGACGCAGCGCGTTAGGATGAGTCGCGCAGAGAAAGGAAAGCTCCAAGAGACGTCACAGGAAGAATCGCTGACTCCCCCGGAGGATTCCAATGCGTCATCAGAGTGAAAGCGGCAGCGCCGGAGTAGGAGGCAGGCTGAGAAGACGACAGAAGGACAAAACGAGGTAAAACGGAGACAGGCGCAGGTAAACACTTGCCAGTTCCGTCGCGATGTCCAATTAGAGGCTGTCAGGTCTTCTGAGGCAGCGTAGAGTAGATCCAACTCGAATCGGTCTGCTCTTGTATCCCTCTGCTGTGACGAGATGATAGAAGAAACTGCAGGGGTTCAAGAAGCGTCGCCAAAATACTGTAGTAAACGATGTCCAAAGACAGAGTAGATTTCCAAAGGTCTGTTTATTGGAAGTAGGATACAGCATAAGAGCAGACCATCCACAGCAGCAGAAGCCAGTAAACTGCCACTGAGTGGAATGCACATAGAGAAACAGGGAAGGTGGAACATGGAACATGGAATAGGAACAGTAAACACATTCTTGAGATAACTAGAAAGCCAACCTATGTACTACAGAGAGGTTATACCAGTAATTAAGAATAAAGATCAGCGTCAATTGAAGCCTCCCTTAAATTGCTAACTAATGAGGTGGACTCTCAATGGTCTAAAGAAACAGGACTGATAGGGGTGACCAGTTCAAACTAGCCCTCCACTAGGCATATATCAGTTTGTTGTCCTAGAGACTAGAGAGTCCACTATGTTTGGTGGAAATGACAATCATGAACAGAGCCCTGGGGTTGGTCCGGGTTCAGGTTGACTGGAACAGGTGGACAATGTGGATAGTTTATTACATTTACCTCCTGAATGCATGTGATTTCTTATTATTTTAAAAGGGGCTGTCCTCTGGCCTGTGGCCAGCATGAAGGATGGGAGAAATTATCCAATGAAGTCAAACACTGGATAAGTATCAGAGCTGGAGTTCAGTCTATAAAACAAATGGAATAATCATGATTAAGAGAACAAAATGAATCGATCAGCCTAAAAAAGACACAAAATTACTATGTTGTGATAAAGCTTAACTCAGCCTTTCATGAAGATAGGGCACCTACTGTTTTAGCAGGCTATTGAGGGCTAGTGGAATCTATGGGTTTCCCCAGTGGTATTTCATCTTCTCGCTATTAGAAGGCTGCCTTAAAGGCCAAATCGATTCCTGCAGGGGACCAACCCACCCATAATCGTTTTCTTCCTCTGGGTAAGTTGATGGAACTAGACTGACCATCTCAGTTGCTAGTAAAAGGAGATACATATGAGGGCAGCAGCTCTGAGATTCTCGATGATCCTTTCAAGGATAATATTTTTTAACAGGGACTAGAGTCTGGGAAAGGTAATCTGCACCTATCAGAGGGTGGTATTAGTATCCTGAGCTGGAATGTGGCCGTTGCTAGGAGAAAACTTGTGAACAATGAATGTTGTACACATATACAAAGCTTCCTAATTTTCTGCCTCCAAGAAATCTGGCAAGCAACTGTATTCCATGTGGATGGCTTTAGTACACTTTGTACCATCTGTCTTCAAAAAAGGGCAGACCAAAAGGATGTTTGGCCATTCTTCTAGCAACCAACATGCGGGACACACAAGACTCAGGGGCATATTACCAAGCAATAGCGATAATTATCGCTATTGCATGGTTAGAGACAAAAATTTACCGCTGGGCTGCGGCGATTTTTATCGCAAATAAACCTTGGTATTACCAAGGTTTATCGCAGATGCGATAAAAATCGTCCGCAATGCATGAATATCGCTGAAAAGTCCGCGATATTTATGCATTACCGAGCTAATGCTCTTAGCCATGTTATCCACCTCCCATTGGATAACATGGCTAAGAACTGCTCAGGGCAGGTGCTAGCTTTTGGAGATATTCGCGCTTAGCTGGAAAGGAAGTAAATGTTTAAAAAGGAAGCATGGGAGAATCTCGTTGAAGCGAGTAGGCAAGGTGACAATGTGGACTTATGGAGAATAGTCAATAATAAACTTTTCTGAAAGGACAAAGGACCCACTTAAGTATTCAATATCTCTTCAGATGATTGGACCTAATATTCCTCTGGTATTTTCTTAGTGGAGGTATGCCCTTGTCTAGAGGATTCTTTACATCACAATAGGGAAATTGAGTAGGGAGCAGTGGAGGGCTTGATTTTTGATGTTAAGCATGATATAGCGCCCCTCAAAAAATGGCTTAAGGGCAAGACCCCAGGTCCAGACAGTGTCACACCAGGATTTATTTATAGGGTGTATACACTTCTCACTAATGTCCTGAATGCCATTGTTAAGGTAGGCCCTCCTCCGTCATGGAGGAAATCTGTAATAGTCCAGATCTTTAAGAAAGGTAATAAAGGTGATCCAGCCTACTATTGACCTTTTTTGCTTTTGGATTCCTCAATGAAGGTAGCAGGACGGATACTTTAAGATAAACGTGAGGTTAGACACAGAACCATAAAGCTATCTCCGCTATTCAATATGGCTTTAGAAAGGGGATCGGTACAACCAAAGAATGTCTCAATTTAGCTCTCATTATTGATAAATCCAAAGTTGCCAAGTAGCAGACTCTGTACCTTTCATTTATCGATCTCAACTCCACTTTTGAATTAGTTACTTGCTATGGGACTTTTTATCTAATCTCGGGGTTTAACATGTTTATTATTCATTTTATTCATCAGTTTTACACCAATACTACAGCAGTGATACGTTATGGTCATAGTGGCAACTCTACTAATTATTTCATAGTGGGCAGGGTTGTAAGACAGAGATGCATATTAGCGCCCTTTCTTTTTACCCTATATATGAATGGCATAGACAATTTTATGTCTGCTAAAACAACTGATGTCCCGTATATAGGTTCTAGCCCACCCTCCATTTTATTATATGATGATGACGCCAGTGGTGCCTCGCACAGGTACGAGCGGTAACACAGAGTACTTATCCCGTCGTCTGTCAAATTACAACACCCCCTGCCCCACCCCCACCCCACCACTCTTACCTGTGCAAGATGCTTCTGAACAACGCTGGTCCTTACTGGTAATGCACTACAGTGTCTTTGAATTGTTTTGGGTCTTTTATGGAGAGTCTAAAGTTAATAAGGGCTAGTCGTATGTCATGATAGTGGGGGTGGCAATATAAAAGGCAAGGTAATTTTTTATCCATGGGGAAAACATCATACTGACAAAACATATTTTCCTATCTGGGGATCAATTTTGGTTCCTCCAATTCCTGGTATATGCATGTAACTAATAAGAAATTGCACGGCACAGTTATTAAGGTGTTGTGTGGCGCTTGCACCATGCAAGCAGACCCAAGAGCAACGCAAAATCTAAAGGAAATTCATCAAGCCATGCAAGGCCACCTAACGTGGCCCTGAGTGGCTTCATAAATCTAGAGTAATGCAGCGCAAATCACTGCCTTGCGTTAATCTGTGGTGGGGAGGCATTCCAAGGGTGGAGCATGGGTCTTCCCATGCATCAGCCCATTGGTTCTGACACATTCCCAGACTTACCAACATTCATAGACCTGCGAATGCATCAGAATTGTGTGCCTCCCTACCAGAGAAGCAACATTCTGCAGCACATTTATACAAAGAACAATGCCTCTGAGGATTGTTTTGGTCCTAGAAAGAACAGAAACAGGCACCCTTGCAACATGATGCAACTGGACCTGCATTGGAGATGGCCAGCCAAAATTGCACCAGTGCTAGGAAAGGACAGGCATGTGCCAAATAATAGTAAATCTGGCGCATTCCTGCTCTTTCCCTTTCACACAGCGCAATGCAGCAAAGTGGCTTGTTGCACTAGGTTATGTGCATTTCTGACCCTGTATTTTAGGATTATATTAAACCCTATGGACAGGTTTGCTGCAACACAAGGAAGGAAGCTGGTTAAGAAAATGTAAACTGTTTTAAAAAGTAAAGCAATCTCCGCTGTTTGCTATGAGATTGGGGTTTGGGGTCACACCTGTTTAGCCCCTATTCAAGTAGTGAAAAATAAATATTTAAAGAAGCTTTCAGCTGTTGCCCCTTGTTGCTCAAATTATATCTGTCATAAGGAGCTAAGCATATAACTTATTGAGGATTTAATTTCAATAGCCCCTCTTTTAATATGGCATGCAGTCTGGTCAAAACGAGAAGCTGAACTAACTTGGGATTTGATCAGAGACTACATATCTCTTGAGGGGTTTAAAGGAATTCCCTGGCTTGAGCTTTTTTGTTCACTTTGTATGAAGTTGGGCAAACAACATTTTTTGAGGGATCCACAAGGATTATGTAGGGTTAGTAGGAAAGACCTGGGGATCTCCATGTTGGAACTGATAGACAATGAGCGCATTATGGCTAACATTGGTAAAGAATCTGTCTGTGCATATGTCATTCTATCGTTTCCAACTGGTATTCATCCCTATCAGTGTTGGGAGAATAGTAGGTTTTATTGCTTTCTGTTAACCAGGTTTGAACTAAACACAATACATAAGTACTTTGCTTTTTTGGATGTGGCAAGGGATGTGTTTAACTTTCAACCTGTGCCTGTGACAACTTTTCTGATCAATCAGTTTTACATCTTGTCTTTTTTTTGTGGTTTTTACCATGAACCAATATAGAAGTACATTTTCCCATTGCTGAAGGGTCGAGATTGTGTTCAGTGCAGACTAGCTTTCTTATACCTACAGCAATTACATATACAATTTATATGCATATCTGTGGCAATGTTTTTAACTATGGTGGTGAAGCTAAGAAAGACCAACTAGATATTGTACCTTACTGTATTCCTCCCCTCCATGGAGACAATAACTGTTTTATAATACTTTTAGTTGTTTTATTTTGTTATGTTTTTAAACTGTAATGACTATTTTTAATGTAGCATGCATTACTTTAAACTATCTTTTATGGACAATGCTGGCTTTGAATAAAGAATGATATATTGATTTCTATTGGTGCAAAGGAAAGGCACTATTGGTTTTGAATGTCTATAACCAGAAGACAGGCAAGGTTGCAACCGATGAGGATTAAAAAAACAAAATGTAAAAATAAAGTCATGGCAAAGTAAGGTTTTGTCACAGCAGCCATGGCACTGTAGCGCTCTCCTTTTCTGGAGGATGTGCAAATGTGGTTAGGACAAATTCTGTTACTCACAGTACAAGAGAGCCAATGTCTGAAGTGAGATGACCCATTGTCTCACACTGCATACTTTGGTGGGGTCAGGCAAAATGTGATTTACTGTTAAATACAGCAATGGAGGAAGAGGATGACCAAAAGCCCATTTGTGTATTCATGTATTTATGTATTTTGTATTCATGAATTTATTGATTAAATGATCTAAAGCAGTTTCAGGCCAAATCTGCAACCTGAATCCCATGCTAACTTAGTTTTATAAATAGGTGATTAAAAACGTCATGGTGGTTAGGTAGCTACCAGACTATATCAGACTACATAAGCTTGTAATACTCAGATTACTCTACCTTTATTATTGCCAATATCCATCTGATCTGTGGCTAATATCACATCCATTGCCTTTCCTGGTTCATTAAGCAAAACTTCACTTGAAACATGTGGCCATACACAAACTACATACTTTGTCATTCATTATGCTCCCACACAATCTCCCAATGACAATCTATCCTTAGGAAATGACACTGGAAAAGATGCAAAGTGGTATGAGTACTTTCACCTATTTGGAACACACGAGTGGAATGTGATCCATGGCAAACAACATTCACCTTTCTCCGTTGTATGAAGGGTGAGGAAGGAAAACCTCCTGCAGCTAGGTTATTGACACAATTTACAACCCACTTAACTAAGTCTTTCTCACACCTGACTCACCTTACAATAAACAGCACATCACACCGCAGAGATTATGAAATTAAATGAAAAGAATTTATAAAGTGCACTATACCATGAGGTGTCAAAGTGCTAGCAGAAGGCACCCCAAAGCAATTTAAAATCGCCCCAAGTGGCTACATGAAGTGGGAAGAGAAAAGCCATGATTTCAGAAGTTTTTTGCAAAGGCAAATTAATCAACTTCCGAGATATGAGCAGGCAGAGTATTCCACACTTTGACAGCAGCCACCAAGATGGAATATCCTCCCCATCTAGCCTTACGAAATCTAAGAACCAGCACCTGCTTGTGGAAGGATAAACCTGCTATGTGTGTACCAGTGGAACAGAGAGTTAAGTTGGCGGGACACTTTCCACTTTGGGGCCCACTGCAGCCTATCCAGATTAGATTACATGTTGCTCCCTAGCCCCCAAATCTCACATATTCATGAAATCAGGCACCTAGGTAGGGGCATATCTGACCACTCACCGGTATGGGTACATATACTTCTGGATCAGGTTAGGGTGGTCCCGATTAATCCCTGGTATCTTCACAACCCCAAAATTCGCAAGGAGCTCACTAAGGCGATGGAGACTTATTTGGATGAAAACACGGGTATGGTAGACTCCTCCCAGATACTCTGGGAAGCTTTCAAAGCAGTGATTAGGGGGGAAGCTCTGTCCCTAATATCTGGACAGAAGAAGGAACAACAATAGGAAGTGTCTAATATAGAGGGAGAGATCTAGCAATTAGAGAGAGACGTGGAAACAACGACCACATCAGACTCACTCCACCTGTTGCATCTTAAACAGGAGGAATACAGGGCGCTAGTGACAGAGAAAGCTAAAACGCTGAGTAGAGAGAAACTTGGTAAGATTCATGACCTAGGAGGTAAAGCCGGAAAATTGATGGCTTGGCTTGATAGACATGAGTAGGCAATCAGATTGGTTCCAGTTCTGCAGGACGCTAATACTGTTTGCATTACTGACCAAGAAATAGCGAATCACTTTGGTAGACATTTTGATCTGGTGTATACCGCAGTGGCACCCTGCACCGAGGACGACTCTGCTGAATTGTTAAAGAACATTACACCCCCTGCCCTTTCCTCAGCGGACCAGCAATAATTGGACAGCCCCTTGGCAGCAGACGAAATAGCGCAGGCGATCAGATCACTAAACTCACGGAAAGCCCTTGGCCCTAACGGCATTCCAATTGAATTATATGAACTTAAACTTGATAAATTGTCTCCATATCGCAAGGGCATGTTCGAGGAAAGCAGAGAAGTAGGTGAGCTGCCAATGGACCAACGCATAGCCAACGTAGTACCCATACATAAGGAAGGCAATCCCAAATCAGATTGCACCTCATATAGGCTAATCTCCCTCCTTAATGCTGAGCCTAAGATCCTTGCCAAAGTCTAAGCTAACCATCTAATTGAAATAATCTCAGAACTGGTACACACAGACCAATCCAGTTTTATACCACTCAGTGTTAAATTTGCGCCGAGTTCATGGGGTCCTAGGTAGAGTGGACACGATCCTAGAACCGGCTGTCCTTGTTTCCCTGGATGCTACCATGGCGTTCAATACTATTGAATGGCCATAGCTGTTCTCCGAAAACTGGGGTTCGGCCAGGAATTTATTCAGTGGGTTTGGCTCCTATATTCGAAGCCAATGGCACAAGTCGTGGTCAATAATACAACATCAGACACTTTTGTTTTGAGCCGGGGTGCCTGTCAGGGATGCCCTGTCTCTCCCCTCCTATTTGCACTAGCATTGGAGCCCCTGGCGGCATTGATCCGCCGGGATCCAGTTGTTCGAGTTATGCCTTGGTCACCTGAATGGGAGGATCGCATTTCGCTCTGTGTGGATGATATTTTACTTTATTTAACACATCCCAAAAAGTCTTTATTAGCAGTCTTGGACATATAGGCAGTATTAGGCAGGTATTCTGGGTTTAAGATTAATTGGACTAAATCCCATTTATATGTCCTTCAGGGAGGTCTACCCACCTTGCCCCGCAACTATCCAATCCAGGTCAGTACCTCGGGATTCTAATATTTGCGAATATTACTTACCTTAGACCCTACACTTCGATATGAAAAAATCCTCCTTCCTCCTATGCTTTGCTTAAAACGGGACATAGCCAGCTGGAAGTTTCTTCCCCTCTCTCTGCTGGACAAGACAGCTCTTTTTAAAATTATGTCCCTCCCCCGTTTTCCTTCTGCCCTACAAAATTCACTCAATCCTGTCCCCCTGAAATATCGCAAGGAAATTGAACACTTCCATAGAGTCTTATTGTGGAACAGATCCCCACGCCTAGCCTTGGGTAAATTTACATTAAAATGGTATGATGGTGGCATCAGTCTACCAGACATTAAAAAATATTTTTGTGCTGCACACCTAGCAGCTATCAATCATGGCACATTCAATGGCCTTGACGACCCAGGCTACTGAATGGATAAGTGGCTTCTATGAGGAGGAAATTATAATAGATCTCTTTATTCGAAACCTGACCACTCTAGACTGACAGGTCCCACTGGACATTCAGTCAGTGAATGGCACACTGCAAATAGGTCCCTTGAATGGGAACGTAAACTGACGCTAGCTACCCCCCTATGGGATTCGGCACAGTTGGGTAATCTAAGGACATCAAAAGGGTTTGATAAGTGGAACTTGATTGGCATCTCACAAATTAAACATGTATGGGAGAAGGGAGAGGTGAAACCCTTTGCCACTATCCATAGCCAGCACGAGCTAGCTGACACTGAGTTCTTTCGTTACAGACAGGTTAGCCATGCACTACATTCCCTCATCCCAAGGGGCCCGTCCCTTCCTGAATCATCCCCGTTAGAGGACAGGATACTGGATGGCCACATCCAGGATTAGACCATCTCCTTAATTTATAATACATTTATACATAACATGGAAGATCCTCTCGCAGTATTGTGACAGAAATGGGTGGCAGATGGCATAGAGATGGATGATGAGGAGTGGCAGGAGGCGATATCTTCTCTTCGGGTGGTGGCCATTCCAGCTCAATTAAGGCTAGTACAGCTTAAAATCATGCATAGGATATATATGACTGGCCCTCGATTAGTACATAAGGGAAGAGCGTAAACAGGGGACTATCACAGAAGATGCGGCCAAGTCAGCACCTTTATGCACATCATATGGGAAAGCACACTCATTCAAGCGAATTGGAGGGAGATACATGCAGTGATGAGGGAAGTCCTCACTGTCGCCATTTACTCTGAAGCATGCAGATGCATGCTGAACATATGGGAACTGACTGACCTTAACACCCACCAAACACAATGGGCCACTTTTGGATTCATGCTTGCCAAAAGAAATATAGCTCAGGCCTGGGGAGCAGCAACCACCCCCACACTGGAGGCATGGGAGACTAGTATGGACTAGTGTATGTTCAGAGTAAAGACAGTGTGTATTGCCCGAGGATGTCCTAAAAAGTGGTCCCGCATAAGGTCCCCTTGGAACTCATACCGTGGAGGCATTTGTGTTCCCCCACAGAGTATTGAACTTGATGATTTGCTTCCTCCTTGAATGGTTCTTACTGTGCGAAATGTGTAAAAGTATTGCCTCTAATTGTCATGCATATCTTGATACTGAACTGATTGATGATTGCTTATATACCAATGTTTGTTAATAATAAGTTGGCAGGAACCTTTCTGATGAAGTGCTAGAAAAACCATGCCAAGAGCCTTAAAAATAATGCTCTTTCTGACCGTAAGCCTGTGGAGGGAACGTATCCTGTCTCTGACTGAAATGTGCCTCGGGATGTTGAGAATATGTCGGTCAGCCACGTTCTGGGCAACTTGAAATTTGTTAAGACAGGATGCATTAATATTTAAATGCAATGAGTTGCAGTAATTCTTTTGTGAGTTGTCTAATGTGATAATAACTGATTGGTGCAGTTCTCCTGGAATATCGGAGAACATCTTTCTCAGGGTGCTGGTGATAAGAAAATAGATGTTAGTAGTGTGGCTGACCTGAGAGTCAAAGCTCAAGGTATTGTTAAATAAAACACCCACATTGTTTGGTGATTTGACCGGAGTGGGAAGAGGTTCACAAACCTCCAGCCACCAGATGTTTGACCAAAAAAAACCCTGTGTGCCAAACACCTATACCTCCCTTTTGTCAGCTCTAATTTTAAGGCATTTTCTTTCATTCACCTATTAATGCTAGACATACAACAATTAAACCTCGCAGCTACAGAAGTCAGGTCGTTCGAAATATGAATAATGTATATGATATAATGAAATGTATTAGCTGTCTGTATTATCAATGCTGTTGTATCTTTCAGCATCTACTATAAAGTATTAATTGTCTTATCTGCACCCATAGTGCTCATGATCTTCTTTGCCAGATTCCCTAATCAGTGTGAAATTTCATTAATACATTTTCTTGTTCTATAATATACTGAAATTAATTTAAAAAGAATTAAAGGTCTGCAAAGGTGAATTTTCTGTTCCAATTTGGTTAAAAGTTAACTGTAGTGAGACTTTTTGTGCTATTTCATCTACAGTCCTTAAAATAATAGTAAGAAATTGTTACATTGAACTGTTGTTCAATCCAGACCAGAGGGATAAAAGTTTCACCTGCTAGTACCCTGACACACCTTTGATGATCTGGCTAGGCCTCAAATCAATTACCAGAGAATATATGTCAGATTTTACGTGTAACAATCTATAAAGCAATACTGTTAAAAAACAGAGATCTAGCCCGAGCACAGGTGGAAACTCTTACAGGTTGGTCCGCACTGGGGAGAGTGTTTTAGTGAAAGACCTTCCTGCATGTGGACACTCAATTGATAGTGGTCCAGCCATATCCTTCAGAGCAAATTTTCAAAACACATAGTTGGCGAGTTCACTTCCAGTAACCATGATTCCTAGTTAGTTTGGCAGCTTGGGCCTCGGAGTACCTCTAGGTTACGGAATGAGAGATTTAGGCTAACAGGTGATTTGTACCATACCCAATTTCCTTTTTTTTAAATTCTTTTTATTAACAGTAACAAATTCAACATTATGTTTGGAGACTGTGGGTTACTGAGACAATGCAATTTTGATGATAGCACATTACAGAGTATTTCCACAGAGACATAATAACTTACAGTAGTTAAGGTGTTTGTGGTTCGTCAATGGGGGGAGATCGGGGGAGCAGAAATATTTCCCCTATATGCATTCCATTTGTCCCATATAGCAGTCCATTTTAGGGGGCAGCCACGTGAAACATACACCGTCTTCTCTCTTATCATGCACCAGTCTATGTCCACCTTCCAGGATTCAAGCTCGACGACACCGCTGCCTTCCACAGCCGTGCATAATTTCTTTTAGCCACCATTAAACCCAGATGGACCCATAGTTTATCTTTACTGTTCAAATCAGTTGGTTCCCACACATTAAACAAACATTGTTTCACTTCCTGCCCAATCCCAGTGTCTAACACCTCTCCCATACAGTCAATAATTTTCTTCCAGTAGTTCTGAACACTCCTACATTCCCATAGTATGTGCATAAAGTTGCCCATCGAGCCACATCGTCTCCTGCACAGTCCGTCAGCCACCCTTCCTATCTGTACTAGCTTGGGCCCTGAGACATAGATTTTGAGTTGGATTAGGCACAGTCTGGAAGAGATCGCTACTTCCCTTGGGTAGTCCTCAGTCCATTTTAGCCCCCAAAAAGTTTGAAAGCCATCTATATGTGGAACCAATGTCGCGGGGTGGACACCGATCCAGGGGACCTGATGGCACTGAGTTGAAGTCTCCTCCTACCATCATGTGTCCCTCTGGGAAAGAGAGCATGATGGTCCCTAGGTCCTTGAAGGTATGGCCCTGTAGGCCCAGTGGAACATAGACTGTCATCAGTGTGAGCATCTGACCCTCTCACAGCTCCGAAATCGCGGAGTAATGACCCATCTCTTCGGTCCAGGAGTGTTTTATGGAGAGTGGGAAGGAACGCTTAAGCAGGATACCAACTACTCTAGAGCCCGTGGTGAAGCCAGAGTGAGCCATTAGTGTGTCACCCCATCTATTTAAGGCTTTACAGGTGCTTCTCACAAGGTGGGATTCTTGGAGTAGCACGGCGTCTGAGAAGTGTTGCCTAATGTTTCTAGGACTATGGAACGTTTTACCTTGTCCCCCAAGCCGTTGACGTTCCAGCTCAGGAGTTTAAGACTCTTGTTCCAATAGGTACTCATTGTAGATAGCGTGGTCAATGGTGTGTATCATCGTCTCTGGCTCAACCTTGTCAATTGAACTTATGAGTGTTATTACCACCCATCCCCCACTCAACTACCCCCCTCCCTGCTCCCCTGCACTCTGGGCTTAAAACTGCCCATTGAACAACTACACAGAGTGCCTGTCTCCCAACCTGGAACTAAAAGTAGACTTGTGTGGGGTGAGCTACTCCGTCATTCAGCCCCCCCTGTGGATACTTATAGCTAATCCCCCCTGAGGTGTGGACTATCTTTTATCTTGGTGTAGAATAGGATAAACTTAACGTTTCACAACACAAAACTCTAATGTTATGGAACAGACAATTGTAATATACTCCAAGATGCTGGATAAGACCTGCCGAATTTCAAATCCAATTGGGAGTACCTATTTTTCTCAGCCCTGCCCTTACCTCAATTGGAATAGGTTTACCCTTCAGTGAGCGTTATGCTCTTTCACCCCCCTCGAACCCTCCAGCCACTCTGCAGCCTCTTCAGGTTGGCTGAAAAAACAGGCTTTACCATCGGCTTCCACCCGGAGACGGGCCGGAAACAGCATTGAGTATTTGATTCCTTTGTCTTTTAGTTGTTTCTTTTCTGCGAGGAATGAGAGCCTTTGCCTCTATACCTGAAGGGTGAAGTCCGGGAAAAAGGTGATTTCTGCATTGTTGTATTTAAGAGTTGGGGTCACTCTTGCGTGCTGTAATATGGCATCTCAGTGTCTAAAATTCAGGAGCTTCACCAGGATGGGACTCGGAGGCGCACCCGGCTTGGGACGCCCCGCAGATACTCTGTTGGCCCTCTCGACTACAAAGAATTTGGACAAACTCTTCGGTTGCAGGTGTTTAAGTAGGATCCGGGCCGGCGCATGGTGGAGTAGGTGCTGAGAAGCAAGTGGTTACCAATAAACCCCGTGAAACTACACAAATACCTACGCCGAAGCCCATTGAGTAATTCTCCATGCCACTTTAGGTCTCCTTTAGGAGTAGATCAACTAATTAGTGGAAGCAGAGCTGTAGTATCCACAGTCCGGGCTCGTCCACTTATAATGGGGGCTAGTATACCCCTAGCACTTGTATTCTTTCACTGCACTTTTCACTAGTTAGCACTGGTCCTGATAAAGTGCATATGATCGCTATGACCGTTTGACGCGAAACATGTCAATCAGACCATTTTAGTTACCTAGGGTACATTACTACCCAGAGACATAACTCACAACCTCTTGGTTTTTTAGCATGACAAGGGTACCTACACTATTAAAGACTTCCTCTTCCGGTATCCCTTAGCCATTTTTATCTCACTAACTCACATACACCTTCATTGTGCACATAGGATCCTATCTACATACCACATTCATCTTACGGCTGTTCTCTTAAAAAGATCTCCACCAAAGTGACTCTACCGGAGACCAGTAGGGCATTGCAGCACCAGCCTGACATGGAGCAACCACCCGATGATGAAGCATGACATCTTTCGGGGTGTGCCTGGACAAAAAGAGACAAGAAGTGTCTTTTCCCCCCTCATGACGTATTAGTGACCCCCCTATTTGGTTATACGATATGCTTAAGTATGAGGTCCTCAACAAACAGATTGGTTGCCTGACCCTTCACCCTCTCAGGCACACCAATAATATGCACGTTGTTTCGTTTTAGTGCCGCCCTCTTAATCATCGAGCTTCTCCATTGCGAACTTCCAGACGTCCAGCAGCTCTTTTATGTCAATTTGCATTTGTGATAAATCGTCAAGTAAGCATGAGGTAGGGATTTCCATCCGATTCACCTTTTAGCCATTTTCGGTTAGATCTGACCTGATAAGTGTCACCTCTGACGTTATGGCATCCATCCTCTGTTCCAGAGACGCGCGGACCCCCGAGATTGCCTCCATGACATTGTTTAAGGTGAGCTCAGTTGGGCCACCCTCCTTTACGGCTGCCTGTTTGTCACTGGACGGCTGGTCTGGTGTAATCGACTTAGGTTGGGTATATCTGTCTAATTTGCTCTTTTGAGTCACCTTAGGGCCCCTTGGACCCGACACTGCCTCAGGTTCTTGGTGGGGCCGTAAACTCTGCGTTAGGTATACTTTAGTTTCCTCACTAGCCCCTGCATGGTGGCAGTTCTGTTTGAGGCTGGGGGCTTGAGACGCTGGAGGCACCGTGTGGCGGGGTGGTGTAGCGAGGAGGGGGGCCAAGCCTGCAACCCTCACTTCGGCGCGGTGTCTATTATGCGAGTCTGCGTTGGCAGGCCGATCCAATTCCTGGCCCCCCCTCTCCCAAACCTGCAGCCGATCTGACAGCGACCACGAGGCGCAGCCCCCTCTGTTGGTCAGGAGCTATCCAGCTGCAATGATGCCAGTTGCAGAAACAGTGCCTTCCTCTTGTGCGGGGTATATTTTTTGGGCCCAAAGCCACTCACCAGAGGCAATCTGGCGCAAGTGCACGGCCGCTTCTTATCTGCAGACGGCACACTCAGCACGGGTCACCATGCCTTTGATTTCCACCACCTTCTGGGGCCCTCCACTGAACGGTATAGTCCACTCGGAGAGACACCGCCCCTGTGGGTCTGGTACAGCGCCGCACTGTAGTTGGATGGCGGTCCAGTGTGGGGCCTGTGAGCGCTGCTGCTGTGACCCGCCACTGGGGTCGGGAGGTCAGCAGCTTCATTGTTACCTTCTTCTCCACCCTATTCGTGCCAGGGTGGGAGGCAGATGGATGGAGGAGGGGGGATCCCCGGTATGATCTCACTCACCTGCTGGGGTTCAGCCACTGCTGCTGCTGTTCGTTCTGTTCACCAGCGTGGCCGTCACTCCGCATATTCCGCTGCCGTCCCGATCTAGAACATTGGGTCGCAGTCGTGGGCCAGCGCACGCCAGTCGTCTATCCTCAGTTGAGTCCCCTTCTTCAAGGCCGAATCGGGCCGCAGCTGCCAGCCTCCAAAATAGTGTTTTTTCGGGTCCGGATGCAGAAGTGTTTGGCTCTTTGGTGCCCTGAGAGGTGTCGATGATCTGCCCACACATGGGGGGGTCGGATTTCAATGTCGGATTTTAGGAAGGGAGCTGAGATTAAGGGAGCCCTCCAACTCGCGGCCATTCTGATCCACAGCATTGTCATGACCCCTCATAACCAATTTTTCATGAAAATCTAAAGGACTTGATTTTCAGCAGCCAGCTTTCCTACTTCAGGGATCTCTATGGGAAACACCTCCCTTTCGGTCCTGGACATTTGTAGCACACCAGCACTCATGCCTTGAAGAAGGCCCCTACCAGCAGGCAGTGTTACAGAAAAATCATGTCCAACCATCTATGAGGAGCAGGTCAGGACTTAGGCTCCCTCAATTGTAGAACTGAGTCCTAATGATAGATGGTTAAGTAGAAGAGGTGGAACAAACCCTTCCAATGTGTCCATGGTATGCACAACAGTGACACCTTTATTATGGTTTTGTGTGTATTGAAAATGCAGTCAGTCAGGAGCACATCTTTGTGAATGAATAAAAGATACTCAGAGGGCAATAGACATCAGGTTGGAGATTACTAATTTTTTGTTCATGACAGCGAGGAAAGGGTCAAGAGGAGATGCTGTGTGTGTGTGTGTCTAACTCTATGTGCACCTCGGCAGTGAATGAACAGTCTAAGGTTCTGAAGATGTGGAATATAACGCCTTAAACATAGTCCCAAGCCCAGGGGCCACTGACAGAACGGTGCAGGGCATACAAGTAATGCTAAAATGGACCATGCATGTTGCTTCTTGCAGTGGTGGTTGGTTCTTGGGGTACAGTGCTTTGGTCATGGTTTGCCTATGAAGGTAGGATGCGATGGCAGGATTGTCATACATGGTAGGCAGGTGGAGGGCTGCTCCATGAGTGGTTTCTAGGAGTTTTGATTTGTGTGGGGCCTTGTACCTGTTGCTCAGTCTGTGAATGTTGAAGGTATTTGTTTGAGCATTTGCAAGGTTTAGGCTTCTGAGCCAAATATTGACTTTAAGCAGTAGTAATGACACCTGGCAGGTGTTGATAGAGTTCCGCTGGCAAAGAGGTGCATGTTCCAAACAGCATTGTTTTTCTGTTTGTTTGGTTGTTTTGTGCCCCTTCTCCTAACCCTTATTAGAATACAATTTTGTGAAGTAAGACTATGCACATTTCTATTTCTCATTTATAGAGCTCAACAGCTGCCCCAGCCAAGGGGCGTCCCGGCGCTAGCATGATGTTGAAATATAAATTAAACAAGAAAGAAATTATGCGCTGAAGCAACGCAGATTGCTAAACAGATGTAGTAGTAGTAATCTTTATTCGAATGCATGAAAACATCCATAAAGGCATATCACACATCAAAGCAACATTAGACAGTATACAGTACTTATCCACAAGTAAGAATAAACTGCCATAATCAATTAAAATACACAAACGGTGGTAAAACTTAAAAAGACCAATTATGTTGTCATTTTAGATTTATGTGCAACTCCTAATCCACTATGGGTCCAACTTTAATGGCAAACATGTCTGGCCCAAATTTTATAAAGTGCTGATGTGCTAAAATTAAAAAGGTTAAAAAATATGGCTATATGGCTATAAAATTGTTATATTACACATCCCTTAATTCCGTCGGGTGTTTATTTTAGTATTCTCTAAAGCATTTGAGCATTTACTACTGTACAATCTAGCCCAATCATGGTACTAAAACCATGTTCTTTCTGATATAAAAGACCGACCATAAAAATGACGCCATTCTGCAACATATTTCTAGGGTAGGTAGTGTATAAGTATGCCGGGCAGCATTGGGTAAAGCCATGCTGTTTTAATATTGGTAGAATGTATCTTTTCCGTTTGCAAGTATAAAACTTGCAAAAGAGGACAACATACATTGTATCTTGGGGCAGCAATTTGTCACAAGGACAGATGTAGAAAATGTATTGTTCTTTTCTTTTTCTAAATAACATCACTACCACTCTAATGGTTATATTCACCGGCGTAGCTAGGGGGGGGCCATGGGGGTGGACCGCCCCAGGCGGCACTGTTTCGGGGGCGGCGCGCGCGAGGCGGCCTTTATAATTTATTTGGGGACACTCAGTGAGTGTCCCCAAATAAATGATAATGGCCGTCGCAACGAGCCATCAGTGCTGCCTGCGCCTCCGTTTGAAGTGAAAGCAAGCTTAGCTCACCTGCTTGCAATTGCTGCACGCACGCACCTCCACGCATAGTAGTGGTGGGGTGGTGCGTGCACGAGTCGCGACCGGGTCACCCTAGCTACGCCTGACTTCACCGGGCCGAGGTGCGCAACACCGCGCAGCCAACTGCAAATGTGAGGTGCGTGCGTGACCTCAGCAGAACACCGACGTAAAGCAGAAAACTTAAGATTGGGGTGAGACTGTTTTCTTTTCTTTTACCAAACAGATGTAATAACTGTTTGAAAGAGCCAGGACTGACACTGAGTCCGTGACACACACATCTGTAGGTGGTGCGGCCTCAGCAGGCTGTTGGCTGCGCTGCCCTGGGGCCATGAATCAATGCCACGAGAGTCACAAGGGGGTCATGCACCGTGGCACTGCCCGGACCATCGGACAGTGCGGCGGGCAGGGAGGGGGTGGGGGAGACCAGAGTGTCACACTGTTCCCCTGACCTGCCTATGACGTTTGTTCAATATGCAGGTAAAGTAGAACTGTGCGTCGTTGGCCCACTATGGGCCAGATGTAGGACACCAAATACCGGCCGGTAACAGCCGATTTCAGCCTGTACTGACCAGTATTTGGTTTTTGATATGTAGGGGGCCTAAAATTTACAGAATCTGTAAATGTACCGATTTGGTAAATTTACCGATTTGGTAAAATACCGAATCTGTAAATTTACCGATTCTGTAAATCTAGATGTAGTTGGCACTGAAAACAGTGCCTCAGGCCCTTAAGAATTCATTATTTACCACAAAATAATATTTCGTGGTAAATAACGAATTCCAGCGTACATGCACATCTGTGCATGTACACCTGTGCCATGTGACACACATACATGCCCTTAGGGCACACAAGCCAGAATCAGGGGTGCAACACCCTGTCTCCCTTGATAATTCGGTAATTTTACCGAATCGGTATTTACCGATTCGGTAATTGACAAATTACCGAATCATACTGATTCGGTAAAAATTACCAAATTATTTCCTACATCTCATTTACCGAATCTAGAATACCGAATCCGTAAAATTCGGTATTCTAGAGTCAGTAAATGAGATTTACCTATATCGGGCCCTATATCTTTTCGAGCAGTTCATATTAGCGCGATTTCCAGCCGAAGATATTCATTGTTTTTAAAGAAGGCTTTCTTTGTTATATCAGAAAGCTCTTCAAAGTAGCGCCAAACCTGCTTTCTGTAGATGTTCCCCGGGTACCGCCAGGTCCCACGTGGAAACACTGTTGGTTGGGGGAGGAGACATGTCCGGTGGGTCCAGGCTGTGGCAGGATGTTCAATTTACTGCACGCCAGTCGGGCGCACAGGAATTCCTTGCTGTTCTGCGGCACGTCTGCATGTCTGAGGGTTAAAGTGCGAGCCCGGTGTTCGAGAACCGATCACCTGCTCACCTCCTCCTGACCTCGCCATGTGCTGTTGCTGTGCCCTGCAGTGCCCATGCAAAGCCTAACTTGTGCCCGGACTCACCACTACAGGATAACAGGATAAGTCTCATAGTGAGAGCAGATAGCGCTGGCTAAGGCAGTGCAGCACGGCTTGCTCGTTGACTCTCAAGAAAAGACAGACTAACAAAGCCACGCCAGCAGCTCCTCCAAGTGGATAATTCCATCAAGGGTCTTGGTAAGTCACATTTTAATATACTAATTTACTGCTGCTGACAGTTAAAATGGTTTATTGTGAGAATGAGGAGGGGGCTCCAGCACAGCATAGTGCCATCCTGCAAATGTGCTCCCTAGAGTTGTTTGTCTGTGATGTAAATGCAGGGCCATCCAATGCAGTAGTTTTGCCTCATTAAAATAATAGTTTTGCTGATTTATTAGTTCAAAGAATTTAATACTGCTTGACAGTACGAAGCAGCAGGCTTTAATTTTGCAGCACTAAGAGACTTGCTAAGTGGAAGTCACTGATAAGTCCAGTGATTAATGTTCCCACTGGAGAGAGGTTACAGTTTTCTCTACTGGCAGTTTTCACTCTCACCATAACTATTGCCGAGGGTTAATATGCCTGATCTAAAGAAAGACTGCCACCATTACAGAACTGTATTGTATGTGAATAGCTCAGTGGGTTTCTGCTTTTGTGACAGAGATCCCTTTCTTACTTGTGGTTCAGCCGCACCTGGAGCTGAGGTCGGGGTGGACGGTGATGATTATTTAAAAATTAAATAATACCTTTAATGCTCTGCTGCAGAGTTTGACTTTCTTGTTGCACAAATGTGTGATTTCCGATTTTTGTCTGTTTCCATGAACTTCATTGCATAATTTTGGTTGCAAGAAAAAGTCACTTTAGATGTGTTACACATTTATTCACTGAATGTCTCTCATAAATCCACTGAATCTATATAAATTTCACACACAAGCAATTTTAAACATTAGCAGGTGTGCTTAAATGGGTGTCATTTCTAATATGTATATGTTTCCCTTGTCTTCATTGCTAGATTTGCTTGCTATAAAGTGTCACTCATATTTGTGGAAATGCCACTCATAATCACACTGAAATTATGGAAATGTCACACATAGCATTCTGAAACCTTGGCAGCTATGGTGGTGAGGGGGGAGTATTCTTGGACTAGGCCTGAGCAAGCCGGCTGATGGATGAAGTCGAGGATCGGTAGCATAAGGGAGACTAGTGGGCTGTTCATCCTGTGTGAGAGTACAGCAGAGAGAGAAGAGGGACAGATGGCAGATCAAGCAGTCAAAGCCTTCCCAACCGCGGCAGAAGACTGGCGGGAAGGTGGGGGCGGGGTGTGCCACTCCCACCTTTTTCACTCCGCCATTCCCTAGTTCAGATGTGACTAACTCTTCCTTCGATTATGCCCGGCCTGCTGTTAGCTGTACATCCGGTGCCAGCTGCGCCCCTCCACGTGCACAAATCACGAGCTGAAAATTGTAGGCATTGCCCTGCAACTGCAGAAACATAGACATGGCCGCCGGTTGTACAGTGGGGTTTCGGAGAACATTCCATAAAGTATAGAACTCTGCGAATGCTGGTAATTTCTACGTTTTTATTTCTTTATTTAAAATTGTATACCACACGCAGACGACAAAGTACTTACTCTACAGGTTTTTTTATTACCAAAAAACTGAGAAATTATTTAAAATAATAATCATACATATTTACAAAGAAATGTTCAGATGACGTCAGAGCATTTTCAGAGAAGGTAATAACCAAGGGAAATAACCAAAGATTGGGAACACCCAGTGGTGCTTGAATAATTTTCAGAGTGTTGTCGCGGCCATCAATGCTTCATCACTGAACTCAGAATGTTGCACATATATCATTAAAACATGGTGTGTTTGCGTATTGTCATTTAAAGACAGCACAATCTCCATTGAAGGGGTCACTTAACTTGCAAAGACATACAGTTTTACAGATAAAACTTAAATACTCACAAGCAATGTGTGAAAATCGGGTGTCAATCAAACAAACAGGATTTGCATAGCGCTATTTATCACCTGTGAGGGTATCTAGGCACTGGGGGGTGGGAGCAGTGCTGCTGATGAGGGACGTTAATTGAATAACCATGTTTTTAGACCCTTCCTGAAATCCTGCAGGGTGACAGTCTGAGTGTTCTTCTTTGTACTGCCGGTCACCGGTGTATTAAACTGTGTAGCCTTGGACCGTGTAATGTATGTGCATGTAACTTGCATGATCGAGGTAACTATTAGTGGCGATACTACGTGTCTCTCTGTCCTTTTTCCCCTGCACCCCTCCACCCCCACTCACCCCTTTTCCCAGGGGCGGCAATCTGACGGATAGCCCCGGGCGCCACAAACTCTAGCTACGCCTCTGGTTATATTGCATGGCTGTAATCCCTTGCACTCCCGAAACCTAAGATTTAGCAACAAAGTCATTGCGTGGCAAGACGTTCTGAAACATACATGTTACATAAATACATCAAGGCTTTTGAAAATACACTGCTGTTGGTGGCCTTGGGTGTCACTGCACAGCTGATGCTTTTAAAGTATCATGATTCCAGAAGTCTTCTCGTCTTACCTTTGGTGTTTTCAAATCCTGTAGTTGGCACTATCAGATAGACTTGCATACTAGGACCACACTCTATCACAATGTGCATCCCCGTGGGTAGGTTCACTTCACAGATCGATCCCGTTATCGTGATAGCTAATAAGTCTGCCAAAACAAACAAATGACAGCGAGTCGATAAACAAAACTCTTTACCATTAGTGTTATGCTTTAGTCTCCAGCTTTCGGAGGACAAAACAGTGCCGTCTTTAAGTAGGTACAGCATTGCACTCTTCAAGGAAATTTCTTATACTCACCAGAAGCAAATTTCTTTGCATTACTGGTTATCTTGTTGTTTATGAGACTACAGTCCGAACGGATAATGTAAGCATCTTTGATCGTGTTCTGTAAAGTAAAAGGCGCATGCTGTTATTAACAGCAATGTGACTGAGTTTCCACAACACACACTTCTTTAAATGTTCACATTGCAAGGCGTTGGCGCTGAGCTTCATATCGTTAAGACAGCAATACTTAATTCTAACAAGAGATACGCAAGCCATAACTCACACCAAATGCAGGGCAGGTGACGTGACCTCAGTGGCAATAACAAACGTCCTAAGTAATCTTAGAACGGAGATTACATATCAAAATTATCCTGAATGCCATTAAAGAATCTATTATGAACTTAGTATTAATTAGGCTTAAAAGATACACACACTTTCTGACATTGCAACAGTGGTGATTTTGCACCTCCATGTGATTTTCCCCCGTCTTGTCACACTCTTATGGATGAACCTGGCTATGCCAAAAGCTAAGCGATTGCCAAATTTCAGCAAATCCGTTCACTGGATCAAAAGTTACAGGCAAAGCAAAACATGCCCTTTCATTGGAAAGTACGGATTAACCATAACTAAACAGTGGTGAATGCCATATTGCGCTCTGCGGGGAGGGGGGGGGGGGGGGGTACCCTAGAACTGAGTTCTGGTTCTGGTTAATCCACTGAAATTTGGCAGTTATGGTTACCAACTCACGTCACACTCCATGTGTCCCGTCGACTAACCTGCTCTAAACGCTACCTTGCAAACAATCGATAAACAAAGCAGAGAGAATCAAGAGAACAACATGGCACAAGTTACAGCATGAGTTGTTTGTGTGTGTAACTATAACTGGTGAATTCCACTGATTTGACGCTTTTGAGACAGAACCAAAACCTAGTTTTTTAAGTCTTTTTTCTGCATACCGTATTTTCTTTTCTTTCATGAAGTACCTAATTTGCAAACCTCTAAAGCCAAGCCCTGCATTCAACCTTTGACAGTGTGCAGCTGAAGCTGGGCATAAGACCAGTCCTGCCACCAGGTCCTTCGCTCAACCCACTGCCATCAACCAACCAACACAGCACATGGCCTACGGCCTTAGACCATGAGCAGTGGGTTTTGGGCACAGGGCCCGGGTTGCAGCTAGTCCCTGCACCCTACCCACTGTCATGAGCTTACCCCCTCAGGGCAGCAGGATCCCATGTGAAGCAGGAGCTTGTGGAGGGCTTGGCATATAACCAGGACCCACACCCAACCCTCTGCCATCAGCCAACCTAACTGCACACAGCCTTGGCCCGTACACAGCGGGTGTTGGGCACAGGCCTTTGCCTGAACCATAATTGGCATTTAACTATGTTTTTTTTCCAGTGAAAATATATATTTGTTTTTGATTGTGCATCTTATGTAAATAATTATTATCATGTTTTTAGAATTGTCTCCTAAACTTACCTCTTGTGTTTTCTTTATCTCTTGTATTTTTCAGTGTCGTCTGGTGGGGGATGGTGGAAGGGGAAGGGGAAGGGGAAGATGGGGGGGGTTAGGAAATAAATAAAAAAGAAAACTTACCTGTTGGTCGCCAGCCACCACTTCTAATCAGCAGGAACCAGGAAGCGGAAGGGGAGTGGCAGCCTGGGCATTAACATGCAAAGAGTGCATGACTGTTTGGCCAGCCCGAGATGGCAGGCAAAACAGTCAGGCACACTTTTGGTGCAGCAGCAGCCACTCCTCCTCCTTGTGATGTGGGGAGCCCAGCCCTGCCCCACCCTAACCTGGTGGCAACTGCAATACAAAAAATAAAAAGATAATACATTTCTGTTACTATCATTTCAAGTTTTTCCTTTGCACTGCTTTAAAGCAGTGGAGCGATGGTCCTCCACCTTAGCAGAAGAGCAGCCGCTGGTATTGTACCTAATGGCACCCACTTCCTAGACTACTGTGGTAGTGTCAGTGACAAACTGAAAGTGAGAATGCAAGTGGATGTGTCATCTAATTCTTGCTTCTAACTCCCAATGCCTGGTTCTCCACCACTTACTTGTCAGGTCACAAGACATGGTTAGTGTAGCACAGTAGCAATATTATTTGGTATGGCTGGGAGGTCTTACCATGTAATATTAACACGATACCCAAAAGTGGACCTCGGATTCACACTGGTAATCCTTCTCTCAGTCCCGCTGGAGTGGCAAAGAGCAGAGAGGCATACTTAGAGGAACATGCATAAAGCATTTTACAGTACCAACATTGATGGTAAGTAATTGACATGTCTCGAAAGAAATCGGACACCAATTTATAAAAATGTAGCTTATTTTATATAAATTTAGACACCAAAATGAAATCAATACAAAGCGTATAACCGGTGTCATCGATTTTAAAGAAAAATCAGTACTTTGCAGAGCTGCCAAACTTTTATTGCAGTCAATGGGATAAATCTCAGGTGACACTTGGTCACTTACAGGGTGAGTCCAATGGAACCCATTCGGAGTTAACGTCTAGGAGGTCCACAGACCAAGTCTCGACAGTCAGAACAATATTACCTTGCCCAGGGAGTTCGTGTGCAGAGGTGACGTGGCTGTCCTTGCTGCTAAACAGGAGCCGTGAGAGCTGTCAAAAAAACAGCACATGACAAAACAGTAATTGCAGGTTGAGTTCAGAGGAACCCCTTCAAGGAAAAGCTTGGGGGGGGCCCTGGACCAGGAATCACCAGGTGGAACAGCTCTACCTATTTTTGGTGTATAGGGTGTAGAGGTGTGCCTGGGTGTCCATGGTGCTAAACAGGGCTGCGGGTGCTGTTTTTACCAGGCATGCCAACAAAGCCTTCATTGGGATGCAAGAGCTCAAGGACTACACCAGAGAAGTGGAGGGGGGACAAAGCCAGAGGTTCTCTACTTTTGGGGCATCGAGTAAAGTACTTGATAGTCAGCCAGACCACTAACAAGCCTTGGTCCCGGTAAAGGTACTGGCTGGGTCAATCTTCTTCCAAAGGTCAGGGGAATGCTGTGAAGGGCTGAGACTCGCTGAGGTTGATGGCTACGCTTCCCAGAAGAAAAACGTACCGCCAAGGTTGGCAGGGCACGCTGCGCACTGTGCTTGTATGGCCCTTCCAGACTCTATAGTTAAATGCTCAAGATCAAGACTTAATGTACTTTTTTATGAGTATCATATATCTTTAAAGCAAATGCTTAGATTTTTTCAACATGACCATGTACATCTGGTTCAAATGAAAATTATGCATTCAGTGATAATAACATGACATTATGATGTAATCTCATACAATTTTATCTACTTAGAAATACGTAACATGATCAAAATTTTTGATGAAGTGCCCGATGCATTTCGGGACAATGATGTCCCTTCCTCAGGGGAAATCTGTAAAAGCAAAAAAAACGACTATTCCAGGTCACCGTTAGCAACATGAATGTTGATTCAATAATAGATGACACCATGTGCGGGTATAGACATACAAACAAGGTAACAAATGATGTGGTTGCATATACAGAGAACTCAGTGTTAACTTATTGATGATTAATTAATGAGCCGATTGTTCTAGATGTGAAGTAGTCCAATGGGAAAGATGATTGATAAAAGAAAGATAAACATGCACAACTAGTGTTTAACCGTGGATTCGAAGGACCCAGTGAGGTAAGTAAAACAACATGTTCCTCGATCGACCTCTATCAAACAAAAGAAGAACATTCAATATTATACTCTCGACAATCTATAAAGTAATCATCACAAAGCATGCGAACTTGCTATCCTAAATTTCACAGCTCCAAGTTCAGAAACAGAGGTGTGTACCCATACATGCAATACCAGCAATTTGTGATTATTTAACAGCATTAACAATATAAAAACTGCTACTGTTGTTCACATGATATTGCTAACTGAAGTGTAAACGACACAATATGATTGAGATGAACATACTGTAATTTATAGAAAACAGCTCATATCAAAACGGTCAATAAGGCCAATCGGTTGCATGGTTCCCAATAGTTGAATCCAGTGTAATTCACGTTGTAAATGTTCATTACTAGGGTACAGTCCTGCCGCTGCGAAGACTTCTTCCCAACTTGTCCCTGTCCTCGCTGTTTTTTTCTAGGATTTCTGGCATAGTTGGTGCTTGGTGCGTGGGTGGATTGTCCAGGTCCAGAACTTGGGCTAAAAAAGACACAGTTGATGATGTCATCAACGGTGTACTGAAGTATTTGGATCGCAGAGGCATTCACCTTCCTTTTGAAACTACTATCTGGTCCTTGACGAGTCATTGCTCAGCAGGTGCAAGGAAGCACAGGTGCAATCTTCACACCTCTTCTTCGAGGAGTCCTGCCTTGTGCTGACACAGGTCTCTTCTTTGTCTTTTTCTTCTTCAGAGAAGATCTGGAGTTCTGGTGTCAGGGAGTGCCCCTTAAATCCAGGATTTATGGGGTATTTAGGGGTGTGAGGGCAAGTAGCCAATGGGGTACTAGTCCTGTGACTAATCCACACCTGAGGCAGGGCAATTCCTTATCTATGGAGGAGGAGCGCCACCCTACTGCTGCTACCCAGCATAGACAACAGTTAGAAAGAAAATGCTAATAATATAATTTTATTATCATTTTCTTTTTCCCCGTTGCCTCTATTGGGTAGCCAAGTCATGGGCCGGGCCATCCTCCTGAGCTTCAAGAGGAGGAGTTGTGGGCACTACTAAGTGCACATGACATTTTTGCAGGTCATTTTAGGGCCATCCTCCTGAGCTTCAAGAGGAGGAGTTGTGGGCACTACTAAGTGCACATGACATTTTTGCAGGTCATTTTAGGCTGGCCAAATCGACATGTACACTTGGCATTTCTCCATCCGGCTTTATTGTACAGCCGGAAGGAGAAAAGCCACAGGCTTCCAAGCACTGTCTGAGTGGCAAAGCAGACTGCTCAGACCAATTTCCAACATTAGAGCAGTGCTGGGATTGGCATCTGGGAGCCTGTACAGCGTGCACCAGTCGAAGAACGGGAGAAGAGTAAGATGGAGCAGATACAAAGTCAGGTAAGTCGTATTTTTTATGAATATTTATTTTAATACATTTATGCCCCCCTTCTTTACTGCCCTACCTAGTCTCATTGGGAGCAGCTGCCACTGCCCTGAGGTGACTACAGATAGTGGGTGCATGTCTCCAAACTAGCCAGGGCTCACTATTCTTGGGACTTTTCAAGATGGCACGAGCTGTACGGACCCACTAGCCCAACCTTTAGGTGTGGCTAGCCTTTGGGGGTGGTACACCACCTGAATACCTATATTCCTGCCTGCCCGCAAAACATGAGTGCCTCAGGCAGGTGGGGCCTTTGTCTCCACTGGGAGACAAGTCAGTTACATATCAGAGGTGGTGAAGCCTTTGAGGCTCACTGCACTGATGCGTCTTTCACTAGCCATCCTGGGAGGGCGGAGGTGTGACTTCCTTCCTGCCAAGGCCTTTTGTTTCACGTCCTCTGGGAGTGATAGTAGTCAGCAGCAGGAGGTTAGACTTCTGTGTTGGCAGCAAATTGTTCCTGGAAACTCTGTATCTTGGTGGGCAACCTATAAGGATGCCACCTGGGTAAATGCCAGCTCACACTTGACACAAGAATCGTGTCAGGGATGAAAAAGCATGGTGTTTGATACCAAGCGCTACTAAACTTGGTGGTACCATCGTGGTGCTGGCTGTCGCGGTTGTGTTTGGTAGCCAGTCCATGTTAACCTATGGACCACAGTTCACAATTAAATAATGCATCCTGCCTCCTGGGATTTAGGAGGCCTACCTTCATGGTGACAAGGATACTTAGAGGCAGTAAGGGAACTCTGCCACACTCTGTGTGGGCAGAGTTGAACTTAAGCAGGGAATCTGTTCATGTAGGCTGTGGTCACAGCCCTTCAGACTTTATTTTTACTTGGGTCATTCAAGGTGGCACAAATAGTGCTGCAGCCCTGGTGACCCCTTCAACACCCTTGCCCTAGCTAAACTGGTCCAATACATGCTATTTGCATTATTTTGCATTAGGATTGACTCATCCTTTCACCTTTGTTGTTTTCTCCCTTTTTCAATTCTCCAATGTCACCCTGATTCCAACCCTGTTGTTGTTTGCTACCATCTTGTTAGTTTGTCTTCCATGTCCAGACTTCCTCCCGCCCTCCAAACTTACTGCTGCAGTAGTCCCCATCTTTTGCTTCCGAGCAGGGTTCAAGATACATTGGGGGATAGCTACAGCATACCATCTATTAGCCCCAGTTAAGTTACCTTCATGTCCTATTTCCCTCCTGTTGTGTGACCCCTTAGAAATTTGAGTTCTCTCACCTTAGGTTGGGAGACCTTACCTTGATATTTTGCACTTGAGACTCTGTGCCTCAGGAATCAAGTCCAAAACTTCTGAATACTCGCCTGCAGGAGTGTGTCCCTATCCCTCTCGCCCTCTCTCTCTCTCCCTCATTCTCTATTTCTTTCTCTCTCTCTCTCTCTCTCTCTCTCTCTCTCTCTCTCTCTCTCTCTCTCTCTCTCTTTCTCTTTTTCTCTCTCTCCTAAACAGCTTTTCTCCTTGGCTTGGGTCTTCATTAACATCCTTAACCTGATCCAAGGCGGTGAGTTCACCTCTAGGGCAGGATAGAGGGATTCACCTCGCCAACCTCACACCCTCAGTACAGAGTTCATGACACAAATTCCACCAAACTCAAAACTCCTTCTTGCAGATGTGCAGGGGGTTTGTAGTCTGCATTGTACCTTTCCCTGTACCATGTGTTCATTCACTGTGGTTCTTATGATGTCTTCTCATAATCTCAGCCTCACCCTGCCTTACACTCCTGATATCCTGCTATGGACAACTTTCCCATGGAAGGGATGGAGGCAGCCGTTCAGTTGTAAAGTAAGGGGGCAAAGAGAGCTCAGAAACCAAAGTTGGTAGAACTTTTAGTGGTATCTTAGCTATACAGTGATCATTGCTATGGTGACTGTTGCTAGATACCCACTTGATGTCCTTCTAGAATGTAAATGAGACAAGCAGTTGAAGGGAAGTCTTGCTGATAAACAGATGTACCTGCTTACTCCTATTAAATACTTCAACTTAAATTGACATTCTGTGGCGTCATCATTACACTTTCCTTTAGTTTGTGCTGTAACCTGCTATTTCCGCTTATATACACTAAGCATTGTGTAGTGTCTTAGGCTTGTTTCAGAATGTTAATATGTGAAAGCACTATGATTCCAATGTTTATGTACTAGGAGTTCTATAGAAGGCAGTTGACAGTCCTACACAGAGGCTGTAACCGCCCTGCTCTGATGGTCCAGCTAAATGAGAAAAAACTTACAGACTGGCATTCTACACATTGAGGTCTCTCTTCATTACGACACATTTTGATAGCGACGGGCGCTTGGCCATCATCAAGAACCCACGGAGTCTGCAAAACAAGATTTGGCAACAGAAGAGCTTGAAGAAGTCTGTTCTGCATTGGCGATCTCTCTCCTCAACAATACAAGTAAGGAGAGGCTGTCCGATGCACACGTGATATGTTTTGCGGTGAGGGAGCAGGGCGGAAAGAAAAGGAATAGTTGTTTGTGCTTTGAAACGCAAAGGTACAGTCTGCGTTACAGCAACGGTCAGAGTCGCACGCCTGATGTTGGAAGCGTGTTGAAGTCACGACGTTGGAGGCGTGTCTTGCGTTCCAGCAGTGAAACGCATATCCATTTTCCATGGTGTTGTCACAAAGTATGCTGCCATTCAACGTTCTTGACAGATTAGCGAACGTCCGAATCCTGTGAGCTCACAATTAAATAAAAGGAGTGGCCTGACAAAGGGAGCGGCAAAGAGTATTTCAATGGTTCTTGTGCATTCAACTTCACCGCTGATGTGCACAGCATATTAAAGAGAAATAACAACATTGAGTTATTGTACACGTACAGGATATAATTATTAAGCTAAAGCCAAGGCACCATTTTCATGACAGATAAGAGCACATATTTGAAGAACAAGAAAGTGCATATATTGATTCACCAACGCCGATACACACAGCCCATCTTATTTTTTCCTATTTTCTCTACATTTATTCTTCATTATTAATCTGCTCATTACGACACTGTCATCTTGTGGATCCTTTAAATAGTGCATCTCAAAAAGACTACCTTAACTTTGTTTTTAATTGTAATCTAATTTATTTTTGTTTCATCAAGTAGAGATGCAGAGTGTAGCACCTCCTCCACCCTTTCTGGAGACATCTGGTGATCCACCCATCAAATGGAAGCAGTGGTATGATGGATTTGAAACCTATCTTGGGGCAATTGGTGCGACAAGGTTTAGGCCTGAAAGAAGAAAATATCTTCTCTTGTACTCTTTAGGTTATGAAGGTAGAGAAATTTTAAAACATCTTCCCGCTATTCCTATTGATGAGGAAAATCCTCTTGATGAGTACCAAGAAACATAAGAAAAATTGCAAACCAGGGTTGATGTTCAACCTAGTCTCGTTATGCTCCGTCACAAAAATGTTTTACGAAATCAACAGTCAGGTGAAGATGTGGATACGTATAAATCTGTCTTTTCACTTCAAAACCTTCTTACAAGTTGCAGATGAGTTGACAATTGCAGATGGTCTTTTGCTTAGAGAAGATAAACTCGTAGCACCTCTTACTTTAAGAACAGGTTTAGTTAAAAATGCACATGAAGGCCATCTTGGTGCAACATTGATGAAAAAAGGGTACAATTGTCATTTTGGTGGCCTTCCATGGATAACCTCGTAGATGAATATGTTAAATCCTGTGTAATTTGCTCAAGATGTGACAAATCTGTTAAATTGCGTACTCCTCCACTTACCCCCATAGAAATGCCTTCCGCACCATGTGTAAAATTGAGGTTAGATGTGGTAGGTCCCTTTCATGCTCTTGAATCAACTTCAAGATTTGGGTTGGTTCTCATGGACTATTATTCTAAGTGGCCTGAGATCAATTTTGTGAAAGAGGTAACTACCAAGACAGTAATAGAGTTTCTAAATGATGTTTTCTTGAAGGAGGGATATCCAGAGTTTTTGATAACAGACAATGGCACACAATTTGTCAGTTCAGAATTTGAAAATTTTCTTCAAAATTGTTGTATCAAACATCTTAAAAGTTTTGCTTTACCACCCCCACACTAACGGTTTGGTTGAACACATGAATAGGGTGTTAGGAGAATGTATCCAATGGTCTCTTTCCAACAAGTGTCTTGTTGCCAATTCCGTGAGGGGTATGTTGCGGTTTTACCGCACTACACCTCACTCAACCACGGGTGTTTCACCTTTTGAATTGTTATGTGGACGAAGGGCTGCCACTATCTCTTGTCCTGCGTGGATGAGCAAATGGGTCAAAGGTACACAATGGTCTGATGAAAGTGTTAGGAAACAAGTTAAATCAGTCCAGAACAAACAAAAATCCTATTTTGATGGAAAAATGAGTGTTAAAGATGTTGATTTAAAGTCAGGTAATTTTGTTTGTATTAAAAAACCTGTCCATGTACAGAAAGGTTCATCTAAAGTTAGTTCACCAATTAAAGTATTAGATGTTAGAGTTAGTTCTGTCAAGCACAATAATGGGCAGTAGTGGAATAAATCTCTCTTAATAAAGAGAACTGTTCATTCTTCTCTGCTAAATGATAACACCACTGATGTGAAGATAGATTGTGCGGATAAGTCTACCTCTAAGTCCTGTGTACATAATACTTTCAATTCAGATTGTACGGGGGAGACTACCCTGAGGCGCAGTGTACGAGTTAAGCAAATTTCTTTTAGATATAGGAAGTAATATTTATTACTTTTGCTTGTTCTCTTCTTTATTTTCTCTTCTTCTTTTCTTCTTCTTTCCCTATTTCTTCTGTTTATTACTTTGATACTGTTTAGTTTTTTCCCATTTTGTTTTTATATTAAGAGAAGACCCATGTAGTGTCTTAGGCTTGTTTCAGAATGTTAATATGTGTAAACACTATGATTCCAATGTTCTGTACTAGGAGTTCTATAGAAGGCAGTTGACAGTCCTACAAAGAGGCTGTAACCGCTCTGCTCTGATGGTCCAGATAAATGAGAATAAACTTACAGACTGACCTTCTACACGTTGTGTTCTCTTTTCATTACGACACATTGGGTGGTGGGCAAGAACATTACTTGTTTGCTAGTGTACAAATCAGTGTATTTTTACCTTACTCATGTACTCATACAGATGCTATATTTATTAATGCATTTGGAATCATTTGTTATAGTCTTGAAATGGTCTGCATTCCCCATTTATGTAAAATAAGTATGAACACCTTGCTCAATCTTTTCTTTTAAAAAAAACATCTCTACTTTCTGATGTGATAAGCAGTTCAGATATACACAGAGCAGTGCTTGTATAGGCATGCGATTCAAGGCTATGAAATCGAATAAGATTCTAAATGGAAATACTTATATGTAAGAATAGGGGGTGGAATGATGATGTCAGGCATATTCCATTGTGGCAGGGTAATAGGATGACCCTGGTCTGGTGCAGAGTGTTTTGTGGGTGTGAGCTAAGAAGGAGGTTTGCCTGGTGTAAATGTGTGAGGGAGATGTGTGTTATGTCTCTTGGAGTCATTACCTTTTTGTGCTTGGTGCATGGGAGTTGTAGCTGTTAGATGAGCGAGCTTTGAGTGAGTGGTTGTGTTTATGTGTTGTATTTCCCCTTGCTCTGTGTGTGAGGTAGTGCCTGTTGTTGTGACAACTGAGTTAAATAAAGCACAGGTGCTCTTGAGGGCGTTGAGTGAGGCCGCTCCCTCCAATCCTGGCACTGATCTCATGCTGGTGAGAGCAGCACCAGGATTGGTTAAAAGAGTTTTCCGGGACCCGCATTGGAGACTGCCAGAAGACGGAAGGTAGGTCTGTTTGTTTTGTCCCGCCACCCCCACCACCCTCGCTACATGCCAGTCATTACTGTCTAAAACATAGTAGCTGTTTTGGATATTTAAATGGCATATTTGACATTTTCATAAGTTAATTGTAAAGTGTGCACAGTTGGAGCAAGCTGACTAAATATCATTTCGAATATGACTCTGCAAAGAAGTTCCTCCACTTTTGGACATTTTAGTAATTGAAATTTGTTATCTTTTACAAACTTGGTTTGGAAATGTTACATTGTATTTTTTTCTTAACTGCAATGCTGTGTATGTGTTACTTTTCCTGTACTGCTTCCAATTGTCTCTGAAAAGGCCCTTATTGTTTCTGCCAAGCTGCCAATGGTAAGCAGGGATTTCTCACAGAAACCTGTGTTGTTATAGGAATTACAATGTTTGGATTTTTTGGAAACCCAGCCACAGCTCATAGTAAGAATGAGCTATCTCTTCTGATTAGGGTAATAATCAACAATCTAGTTTCATACAACATGTGCGTGTCATTTTGTGCCACCAGGTAACATGCAGTATAATGTAAGCCAAAAAGCGTTGGTAAAATATTTGAAGGACAATCAATTTTTTTGTGACCATGAACAAAATCACACATTCTTTGAAAAAAATAAGAATGTTGGATGTATTTGGAAATTTGTAAAATGAACACATTATAAGGCATCATATGGTTATTATCTTCTCCAAGAGAATATCTGATCTAATTATATTAGCTTTGGTCCGTTCCTATGACATGCGTTGGGACCACCAACATATGGAAGGCAGCACGCGAATATACAGTGGTAAGACTGCCCATTGGCTGAAAGAGCCTACATTTTTCGACTTGTAAATGTGGGGGGAAAGCCTTCTTTTATGTTTGCAGGAGATTTTGCATCAGAAGACCCACTGGAATCAACGTAAGCTACACCACCCTCGATTGCACTGGGTCTCTAGGTCTGAGAAATGCCAAAGGTTTGGTAGAGATCCCTGATTACCATCTGCCCAGGGCCCAATAGTGAGCCACTCACCATGGCAAGTGAGAGAAAATTGGGGGTTCTAGGGTTGTAGTTTTGTCACATGACCAGACACAGAGTGGTAAACCTCCCATTCTTTCTCCCTATGGGGCAGAAATACTATCTGACACTTAGGGTAAGGCCTCGTACCAAACTGTTCCAGCACCTCACTCTATTCCTTTTCTATATTTTATACTCCTGTAGTCTAGTGTGCTTTCAGCCACCCAGGTGGGCAGAATGGGGTGGTTACCATATATCTGCTCTTCTTAGAGTGAGTCGGAAAGCTCACCACACAATCAAGGCAAAAGTGACAAACAAAAAGAATAGTGAGGCTTGTCACTGCAGCTCCACTAATGGGCACTACTCTTTCTGAGACCCGTAGAAGGCGGAAAGTGGAGCTCAAATCCGTCTATGCTGAATGACATTTCAACATTATGCCCAAAAGTAACAACATTTTCTCTCGCTTGTCTTGGATACGCTGTATTAATCAGGCTCTAGGCTCCTTGTGACAGACAGACTGTTTGGACGTTAAGAGTGAGGAGTATGTCCCAGTACCAGGACTGACTGGTCGCCATCCACTTTTATTTGTTCCATATTTATGACGGGCATTCAGTAGGTTTTCTGACTCCCTTTAGGAGCAGATTGGTGGTCTTGTAGGATTGCTATACCCCTGAGGAGGGCAGAATGGGTGCAAACATCCTTCCTGCCCCGCAGGGTGCCTGCTGAGGCCTTTAGAAGTGAGGGTATGGCCTGATGCAAGGATGGGCCACCCTTACCACATTTAATTTCTAGGGAAAAACAACTAGCATCTAGTGGACATTCTATTCCCTGGGGATGTTGGGTAGGAAACAAGACTTGATGCCTGGAGAAGCTAGCTGCCTCCCCATGTTGTTACATAAATATAAACTGCCCAGGTGTCTAGTGGGCTTTTTTGTCCCCATTGGCAGGGAAGATCTGGGGTAAATTCTCCAATCTTCCCTTGGGGGGGCGGGTCTAGAAAGAGTTTTGGACCTTTAGGGTTAAGGGTACAGCCAAATGCCAAGATGGACAAGCCTCTACCCCGTTCATTTAAAATAAAAACACCTTGCACCTATTGGGCTTTCTGCTCCCTCCCCCTCTGGTACATATAGATTGTAAAGCCCCTAATCACTCCACCAAGGTGATGGAAAACTGACAATGCCTATTTTATCGGGCAGCACTTGGTCATGCCTAGGGTCCTGCTTTACCACTTTCGACCAGGAATAGTCCAGCCCGAAATGTCAGGCCAGGTCCACCTCAAACAGTAAACCGAGCAAAACCAGACCAGTTTAGTCCTAGTTAGGGTTCATGAACCAGGTATAGTTTAGTTCTAGTGACACAGTGTGCACAAGACCCATGCTGGACATACCCCTCCCACTCAGGGCAACTCGCTAAAATATGCAAAAAAGTTATGAATCAATTACTTGAATTACTCTCAGCCACGGGTAATAATTATGGGCAGCATCCTAATCCATCATTATTCTGCATACAATGGCTCTACAGCATTGGACCCAGTTATATGCAAATCAGCCTTTACCCTGCACCAATGGGAACAGTCCATCGAATTTGGCTAGACTGCTCCCACTGAAGCAGGGTTATGGCTGATTCACATATGGCGGGCTCAGAATTGAGGTGGCATGGCATGCAAAATATTGATGGACTGAAATGCAGTAATTACCAGTAGCTGACCTTAATTCAAGCAGTCCTTCCATCACTTTTTTGTATTCTTTAGTGTGCCTCCCTAAGTGGGACACGTATGCCCAGATGTGGGTCCCCTGCACACGGTGTCACTAGAACCAAGTTATACCTGGATGATGAGCCCTAACTAGGTAGATACTGGTTCCTGGTTGCTTGTGTTCCATTTCAGGAAGGACCTAGCCTGGCAGTACAGGCTAGACTGTTCCTATTGGAGCAGGGTCAAGAATGATTCGCATATGGCTGAGCCCAAACTGAGAAGGCATGGTGTACAAAATACCAATGGACTTAGATGCAGTCCGTTTAATTAGCAGTGTCTGAAATTAATTAAATCATTAATCATCACGCTTTTAACTTCAGTATGTCTGTGTGCATGATATGCTACACATCACAGACACACAAAAAAAGACAGATTTGGGGGGTGAGGGAAGTCGCTTTCATCTCAAGATTTTACACAAAACAGAAAATCCTTCTGGTGGTGTGGGCACCAGAAAGATTATCTGCCTTCCATGTCAGTCTCAGGTCTTATCCTTTGTACTGATGCGGTTCAGTTGTTCAATTTTAACTCAAACTTCTGTCTCGATTTCACTCTTCTTCTTTAAGGGTACAATGTAACTCTGTTAATACAATCTGATCAGAGAAGGGGATTTAAAATACATATATATATTTATTATGATTATTATTTATTTCACTAATAATACTAAAAAGTAGAAGGAGAAGAGGAAAAGAAGGGAAATCACCTAAATGCATATAAATCACTCACTCATCTTTAAGCAAAAAAGAACTTTACTAATAAGATTAAATAATAGTACATGTCTGTACATCTCAATAATAACGCTATGATTTGTAAGTTAGAACATGCTTTAAGAGCACAAACTCTTAAAGATCAGAAAAAAATGTTATCTTATCTTACCAAGCCCTATCTTACCATACCAAACCTAACCTACCATACTTATCATCCATCTGTATCTGCCATACCTAAACTACAATACCTAATGTACCTAAACTATCATACCTACACACCAGCCAGGCTGAAATACAACTACCTGTCTACAATACGTACATATCATATCTACCATTATAAACCCACTTTACCTTGCCTACCATAACTACCTGCCTTGCTGTCCATTACCAACATACTTACCTATCATACCTAAACTATCTACCACACTCATCACACCTACCTATTATACCTAAATTACTACTTTACCTAGTGGAAAACACATACCAAAGCTGGATTGCCAATCCATCCATGAATACCATATCTACAATAATAAATCTATTATACTTAATTTTCCAGATCTAACAATCCTATCCTATCTTACCTCCCTAACATATGTATCAAACATACGGTAAACATCGTTGTTAGACCTGGCATCATTGGCGTGAGTCTCCCTTCCCTTATGATGGATTGCCTCATCTGTTTTGATATGTTTTTGCTGGTTATATGCTGTGGGCACTGTACCACTGCTATTCAGTGCCACAGTGCAAGTGCTCCCTATGTTAAATTGATGTACTAATTGGTGATTCCATGATTGGGTTATTTGATTTACCTGTCAGCCCCTGGTACAGTGCACCATGTGTGCCCAGGGCATGTAAATCAAAAATGCTGCTGGTGGGCTTGCAGCACTGTTTGTTCCACCCACAGAAGCAGCTTGTAAAGTGTGTCTCAGGCCTGCCATTGCAAGGCCTGTGTGCAGTCTAGTACTGCCATGTTGACTTGGCAAGTGCACCCACTTGCCAGTCCCTAAACCTTCCCTTTGCTTCATATTAGACACCCCTGTGGTAGGCCCATGGACAGGGTGCATTGTAAGTATAAAGTAGGACATGCTGTAGTGTGTGTAGCATGTCCTAATAGTGAACTACAGCCATTTTCTTTTTTCACTACTGCAAGACTACATGTTCCCCATAGGCTAGAATGGGCAGTTAGATTATTACATTATTATAATCCTAACTGACTCAGGGAACATGGTAGAAATTTGGATTTAGTATGCCTGAACTCAGAATGATAAAATACATCTTTTAGTAAAGTTAGTTTTAATATTCTGTGTTTGAAAATACCACTTTTAGAAAGTAGATATTTTCTTGCCTAACTGTCCAGGCCTGCCTCTGCTAGGTTGTGTATTCCTTGTTTGGGTGTGTGAGTGACAGGGCTGGGGGATTCCAGGAGACAGTCTGTGGCAGCCCAGTGGTGAATAGAGAGATCTGCATCTGGATGGGAGGTAGGAGTTGCACCTGGGACCTGAATAGGATTGGGCCTTCCCTCTATAATGCTGGTTCCACCTCATGTGGCTTGTCTGATGTCTTCACCCTGCACTGTGAAAGGAGAGAAGGAATCTTGTCAACAAAGTGATCCAGAGCTGTGCCTTCCCTCCCCTGTGCTGGCTCCACCTTCTGTGGGGCGGCTGATGTCTCTGCCCTGCACAGTGAAAGGAAGGAGAGAGCCTTGTAAACAAAGTGCTCAGGAACTGGTTTGGACTAGGCAGAGGCCTCTCTGCCTTCAGAGAACAAAGGATTTTGGGGTATAAATATTGGGACCCTGATCTCAAGAAATTAGATCACTTCTGGAACAAGAAACCTTTTGCCAAGGAGAAGAACCAAGGAAGCTGCAGGAGTTTGACTGCCCCTCTGCCAGTGTGTTGTTTGCTGGGTTAGCCTGCAGTGGTTGCTTCATTGCCAAGGAAAGGAGAGGGAACTTTTTAAGGACTTTCATCATCTACAGAATATTCTCCAAGGGCTTGAACTGTGCTTGCCTTCTGCTGAAGTCTCACGGACAAAATACTTCATCTCCAGCTCCCCTGTGAATTTCCTTGCTGGGAATTCTAGCTACAGACACTTGCGTGTCGCTGGGAGCTGGAAGCGGGACGCATCGAGAGGGAGCGTGTCGCCGCCACAGCTGAAATCGTCACATCGCCGGAAAGGCGAGCCTTCGCCGCATCTCCCTGGAAGCATGTGTTCATCGAAGCTGCCTGCTGTCGCATCACCGGAGAAGCGTGACGCCATCGAGAGAGTCGCCATCGCATCACCAGGGAAGCGTGTTGCAGGGCCTGTCGCGGCTCCAAAGTACAGAGTCGTCGCAAGGCTGCCAGGGCGCCTATGCATCATCATCGCAGTGTCATTGCAGCAGCGCAAATCTTCACGCATCGCAACTGGATCATCGCATCACATCAAGGCGCCATCTTGCGCACCGCAACGGGCCCGCAGGCCGAGAATCTGCGCATCACCTCCGCACCGGTAAGGATCACGACGCATCCCCTACTCTGTGCAAGCATTGAGGAACGACGCATCGTTTCCCCTAAATCACGGAACCGACGCATCTCCCCCTTTGCGAACCTTTTGATTACTTTGCGTTACGCATCCAGATACTTTGTTGAGAACTTTGTCGCATTTATCTTCTACTTGAGCTAAGTAACTTTTATCATCTTTAAAGCAATCTTAAGTGTAGTATTGTGGATTGTAATGGCCTGAGATGTAACAACACAGTTGTTGTAATGACCGCGTTGTAATGCCATGCATTTTAAACGCATGAGTTGTAACATGGCATATTCCAAACCTACCTACCATGCTTACTTAACCTACATATGTCACCTACCAAAAAACATACCTAAAGTATCATATCTACCTTCCATACATTACATAACACAAATTACTATATCTAACCTACTATACTTCTCTTGCCACAGATTCCTTACCAACCTATCAACCATACATAGCCTAGACCACCGGCTCGCTATGCTTATGCTTATTAGAACTCTAGTGGGGAAGGTACTGCAGCATGCTACAGAAGACACTTCTGTCTAACTTGATGACCCTCTAGTAATGGGCACATGCACTGGAATCTGCATCAAGAAATTGCATACTCCAGCTTTTTAAGGATATGAACGTGAAAATGCCATTGCTTCTTTAAAACAGAGAGTCCTATTGGCTTTGGCAATGCTACTTTTAGGGAGCAATAATGACAGAGCAAAGTGATGAAATACAAACTGGAAATCATAGATAATCATATGTGAACATGTGTGGATAGTAAGCACTCACCATTTCCATCATTACTGTAACACTCTTCAAGGTAGTTGATTTTTGAGCAGTCTTAGACTGGACAAACTCACCAGAGATCATTGTGTCACCGAACTATTAACAGAAACAAAGAAACACATGAATACATATTAGACAAGGTAACCTTCATTTAGTATTTCTGCAAGCAGATGTGTATGTAAACTAGACTTGTGGCTCCTTGCCGTTTGTTAACATGTAGTTAATTGACTTCAGTAGTTAATTTGTAGTGGTGGGTGAGAATGGGCTCCACCAGCACCTTTTTTAGGGAACCGGGACTCTTTATTCAGTCTTGTGGGGATCCTGTTTGAGGGTGCCTATCTTTTCACAAGCCTGGCCTTTTCAAACTAGGAAAAGGCACAGCTTTGTGTTCGCCTTACCCTGCATTCACACTTAGGGGCTCATTATGATGGCGGGCTTGATCTGCCCGCCACCGTAGAAGTGATTGGGTAAGACCGCCATGCGTGTGGCGGTCCCGCCTATTCAATTATGATGGGGCCGCCACCGCTTTGGTCGGAGTCCCCACCGTTAACATTACGGTGGTGGCTGCTGACAGCAGCACCGGCACGATGTTGAAAGGAGCATGGTTTGCATTCAGGGCCGGACTGGCTACCGGGCGTTTTTATGTGCTGCAAAGCTGGGGGCTCATTTCTCTGCTGTGGGGGCTGATTTCGTTGATGGGGACCTGCGTACCCTTTGAAATAAAAAAAAGCAAAACAAACTTTGTTCAGCACACGCAGGTCCCGATCAACGAAATTAGCCCCCAGCTCGGCAGCACACCAAAATGCTCGGTAGCCAGCCCGGCCCTGTTTGCATTTCACTCCACTACGTGGGAGGCACTACACTGTCCCTGCCACTTGGTGCAGTGAAATGTAGGGGGGTACCATGGGTACCCCTGTGCACCCACACCTCCCCCGAACACAAGGGGGGCCCGCAACGGGCCCCGGAAAAATTCTCTGCCAGCCTTTCAGTGGCAGTTCAACCGACACGGAAAGGTAGGCTACTGCCGGCATCATAATTGTGCCAGCAGAGTCTTTTAGGCTCCATCGCCATTGTGAGCATGCTGGCAATTGTGCCGATTGCTACCGGTAAAAAGAGGCGGCCGGGCTTTCCCTCCGCCACGGTACCCACCGCCATAATAATGTGGCAGGGGTAGATCACAAGGCGATGGCGGAAAGATCGCCATCGCCGGCCTGGCGGTGGGGGTCCTTCCGCCATCATATTGTGCCCCTGAGTGTGATTGATTATGCAAGTGTGGCTTGCATTGTGGTGAGGTTTAACAGGCCATGTCATCCTATCAATTCCACTAAGGATCAGCAAGGGCAGAGTCCAGCACAGGGAGTGCTGTACAGCCAAGGACCTCCGCCCTACCACACGGCAGCGGCACAGATGCACCATCCCTTCAAGCAGCCTGGTGCAGCATGCTCTGACACCTGCACCTCCTTTGCATTGCACCTGTTATTGTGTCCATGTTTGATGCGGTCCCCTACTGCCACTCCAACTCATTCTGCCATCTGTACAGATCAAAAGACTCCCCAGCACGCTCAAGACTAATTGGAAACACAAGGTGAGGGGACATAAGAGTGGTTGGTATTTACCCACGGGTCGTGCTCCATTACCGTAGATTAAAGTGTTAGAGAGGAGGAGACTGACTCATAAACTTGGGGAGCACACCCTTTTTAGACACTGTGAGGAATAGTATGTCGCTTAGGGTATTGAGCTGACTAGTGCCCAATGCTGATCTATAAATATATATATATATATATATATATATATATATATATATATGAGCACAAAGTTTCCCCTCCTGTCAGATTTGCGCTCGTAGCCACAGCCTCCACGCCAACGACAAAAGGAATACGGACCACCAAGTCAGCAATGATCTTGTTTATTTTAACTCCACAGAACCAAATCAGCGACGCGTTTCGAGCACAAGTGCCCTTGTTCACGATGCAGTCAAATGAAACAATCACAAGCCTTTTTAACAATATGCTAACACTCTGTTACCACCCCCTGGTGGTAACCTCCCGTGTCACATGGGTAACAACAGTGAAGAAAGACTTTGGCTGCATAAATTACATGTAAACAGCACATTTAAAACAACAGTCTCAGGTTAAATCCACATAGAAAAAGTAATTAGAGCACAAAAGAAATGTGATTGGCTGGTGAAATCCAGAATCCAAGCTAAATTCTTAAAGTGCATATATTTCGTATATCATGAACAATGATGATATGTTACTAATTACTTTTATTGTCCATCCAATATACAATGATGGTGTACACAGTTTAACATTCCAAGCAAAAAAAGCTAATATTTAGGAAAATGTAAACAAATGACTGTCGTGTGCAAAGTAGCAATATTAAATAGCAGCAAAAAGGGGATAAAGTGCATAAGTAGATAACGTGCAAAAAAGTGATTGTGACGAAAAAGGTACCAAAGTGCAACATTAACCGCATTATCATAGGACAAGAGATGCCATATGAGATATAATTGAACATAAAAATTCAGATCCCTGAATAAAGATGATCAATAAATATAATAAATAATGGCACTCAAAATCACATATGGTAAAAACTGGTATCAAAAATTCTATATCAAAAATTGGGTATATATATAAAAAACACTATATCCCATGTATTTACAAGATAAATAGACAAAGCACAATATCGAATACAAATTTCATAGAAAACAAGCACATACGTAAAGTGTGGAATAGATAAAGTGCAGTAAAGTACAAAACCATTTAAATCTTTCTATATGGCACAGTATAATCCATAAAGCACTAAATATATGTAGCAACATAGGCAGACAAAATGTGAATCACAAATAGGGAACCTAACTTGTGAAACAAATACCCCTATTAAAAATAAGGCCATAGAAATGGAAAACAGAGAACAGAAATGCATATAAACAAAATCAATCAGATATATATATATATATATGCAGACAGAGCACGGCAGCTGGAATCTGGAGCCCCAGACACAGAAGACGACACGAGTCCCAAAATCAAGGCAAGTTCTTTATTTTTTAAGGCATATATCTATATATATATATATATTGATATAGATAGATAGATAGATAGATAGATAGATAGATAAATAGATAGATAGATAGATATAGATAGATATATAGATAGATATAAATATATATATATATAGAGAGAGATATATATTGATACATATATATATATATACGCATACATATATATATATATATATATATATATTCCAACAATATTTCCAATTCATGAAAGAAAATGCGTCATGTGATCAAGGCCCTTCGCGGGCTGAAACGCGTAATGGCAGATTTGGTGTTGGGCACAGAATAAAAGAAAATTTGCACCAGCTTTGGGTACGCCTCGTCTAGTTCTACGTACTGTGAAGACGTTTCTTTGCCTCATTTATATATATATATCTATATATATATATATATATATATATATATATATATATATATATATATATATATATATATATATATATATATATATATATATATATATATACATATATATATCCAAACACTCTTCTCCAACTAGCAAAGAAGCGAGGGTCACAGCGGGGAGTAGAATGGGAGCATTTTATTCGAATTGTGCTGGCATAATGCATTTCGGCAGACCACTGCCTTCCTCAGACGCCAAAAATATTACTGGTGATTGCTTCCCTCATTTAAAATCACACCTGCCGCAGTTTCATTGGCTGCGGATCGTCACTCTATATATATATATATATTCCAACAATCTTTTCAATTCATGAAAGAAAATGCACTCTGGGGTGGAAGAAGATCAGCATGAATTTATTACATCAGGCCTCACCGGACAAGAAGCGTTTCGGCTGTGCAGCAGCCTATGTCCCCTAATGAGCGCCATCTTGTGAATGGTATATATAGTCTAGTAATAAAAAGCATAGAAAAAATACCACAATGTTCGTTTAAAAACAACAGCGTTATCGTAACACAATTGTTAAATGCTCAGGGTAAGTATGTAATGCCTGTTAAAAATCCAACTCATTCTTTTTTAAATGATTTAAAAATCGCAAAATGTTGTGCATAAATAATGATGGAAAACTGAGATTATTACTAGACTATGTATACCGGGCACAAGATGCCACTCATTAGGAAAGGCTTTCCACCCGTTGACCACACTACCCCTGTACCATTTTATTCCCCCAGCGTTGCAACTGGGTAATTATTCCCTGATGTGTTAAACTTGGTGACTTTTACTTCTTCAGAATATTCTGATTCTGCATGTCTGTAAATTCTACTTGGGAGATTATCACAGGATGTCTCAGTGAGCTGAGTGCTCACTGTTATAAAAACAAAATGGCAATCTGTAGGTCAAGAGTTCAAATCCCAGCAAGCCAAAAACTCTAAATGTTTGACTAGTAGCTGTAATGATTTTTTTGTCATTTTTGATTTGCTGTCATTAAATCAGAAGAAGTCGAGTTAGAACATACCCTAGCAACAGGTTTGATCACAATTTTTTTTAATTTTGACTCCGCCCTTCAAACATTTATAACATTGACAGAACTGCTGACACAGTGGTTTAGAGTTGTCCCCGGCAGCAATTCTAGATTTGGCAGGTGGAGGGCCCTCTGGAGACGGAGCAGTGCCCTCCGTCATCTCGACGAGTACCCTGTGTCCGCCAAATTCTAAATCATCCCCTGATTTTTAAAAAAATGAAACTATGCCAAGATGGAAGTGCTTTTAGCATCTCTAAGCTTATGTCTTCGGAAAGACAGTCAGTGGCATCCAGAGAAGACAATCTGAAATGTAGGCATCGAAATCAGACAGCAAGTGACACCTGGAAGCTCCGCCTGCCAAAGTGGCTAGTGTGCACTTTTGTCAGCCATTTATAGCGCTCTAGTTTCCTGACTCTGTTGTCATTGCTCCTGTCCACTTTCGCAGGGACCACATGAACTCTGTACATCTGGCTTCTACACAGAAGCTGCAAAAAAGTCTTCAGCTGGTTCGAGACTCATACCCTTTGCCCGTGAGGGTGACTGACCTCCATGCATGATCAGAATATCTTCCTACCTCCCTGTCAGAAAACCGGCTTGACCCTGGGGCCAATGTGCAAAACCAAGTACTTCTCTCTTGCTTCTTCTTCCTGACATTAAAATCCAACTTCTCTGGTGGGATCGGTGCATTCAGTGCATTCACACCACAGAGATGAGCCAGATAGTTGCGGAGGGTCCACTTACTAGTGCTAGCAGCGTGTTCCTCGAGCAAGAGATGCTCATGTTGAGGAGCTCGGCTACTACAAACGGCCTCTGCCAAAACATTCATGGCCTAAAGCTGGAGCATTTTCAGTCTAAGCCTCTCAAGAGGGAGGATGATGGTGAGCACAAAAGAGCAAAAATATAAAAAAAAATCTCTGGGGCAAAGATGCACATCAGAAAATCTCTGAGTGAAACGAGATAGTGTCCAACCCACATTTTTTGGAGTGAAAAAAACAGACGATGGGAGTAAGCAACGTGCAGGAAATGGGGTGTGACAACTTTGATAGATATTTACATGCCAGACACAAACAAGCAAATCTTTTAAATAGCAGCTACAGAAGACATGTCTGATCTTGATACCCACAGACTGAGAATGGGAAGGCAAAAGGACGTAAGAATATATTCAGAGAGGACAGAAGTTTGTAACATTTCCTCACAGAAAATATACATTTTCCATCAACTTTATTTCTTTTTCAGTCAGTGACAAATCTTTTTGTTATCAAAGTAAAACCAAGCAACTTGAAACAACGTATATGATATACATTAAAAATGGCTTACGTGACAAAGTACGTAGGAACAGTGTCCATGCAAGCTGTAGATTTTGGAATCAAATGTAGTTACATACATTCCCACTTCCACTTTACATTTTCCAGGACACGACCCTTGGTTGCAATCCCATGTTCCTCCTTTGCAAGTGCTGCAAAAAAAAAACAAAAAAACATTGAAATACAAACAATTAACAAAACTAGCACTTTAAGAATTTTTGTTGTATAACACGATACTATTCTTATGCTATTGGTTCCATTTTGTACTGTCAATACAATCCTTTAATAATAAATAATCTTCTGCAATAAAGGGTGCAAAAACTGCCATACCACTGAACTAACACCTGCCATAGAGTGGGCACAGTAGTGATGGTCTCTCTTTGTTGTCATTGGAGAGTTCCCGTAAGGTAATGTGCCACTTGCACTTATTGAAAATGAACATATATATTTTATGCCCAGAGTGACTTGAAGCTATGTAATACACAGACTGCATCACAAGTCGACTTGCTACAGCATCCTGAAAAGCAGCTGTATCTACAGGACCAAAGTATTGTTTACAGCAGTGACTCCTACGCTCCTTGTCACTAAGATCTGTCAATCCTTTATCAGCTGTCAGCCTGCGGATGGAAAATCTGCTAAAATCATGGTCAATAGGTCCTACTCTGTTATTTCCACGAGTGTTTTTTCTTTCATTTCACTTTGGAATCAAATTTTAATGAACCAACTGGAAAAACAAAAAAATCTGAAAAAAGGCAGATTCTGCGAAGGGCGGGAAAGATTAAGCAAATCACATTAATGTTGTAGTACTGGAGAGACAGTGGAAGCACGAGCTGAACAAAACAGCATCGAACAATAGGGTCGAGATCACTTGCTTTGATGAGAACACAAAATGCTGAATGCATTTTGGGCTCAGCGGCACAGTTCCTTCAATGCATAACTGTATTCTCAGGGTTCAATCCATTGGATGCCCTATGAAACCCACACTCTGCAAAGTAAAGAGCTGTGTGGTGAATGGAGAAACTTAGAAGGAAAATGGAGGTAAGTGCAAGAGTAGAGGAGATGATCCTTAAGGGAGAACAGAAGATGACGGATACTGAGAAAAATGATACAGCCGTGAGAATGAAAATACAATGGAAGTGAGTAGTTTATCCCTTCTCTTGTGGATTTGGACTCTTGCAGTGGGTATAAGACAATGTTCGATCAGAAAGATATTATGTGCTTTTTCTTGTTCCAGCAATTTCCGCTGAGCCTTTGGATCCCTTGTGTGACGCTACCTATGAAACACACGTTAATTTACTCTTTTTGTGGCTGCATTCCTGTTTCTATGATGAACTATTTCATCCTAACCAAAAAGGATGAGGCAGTTGGATGAAGAGAGGGAGAGGATATGGCCGAACGGCTAGGGTGGTCACCTCGAATCTATCTGAGGAACCGGTTTCAAGTCTTTGCAACAACACTCAACATCCGGTGATTCTAGGAAAATCACTTAACCCCTTCACTGCTCATGACGGGCTCAGCTTGTCATGCAGTACACTGGTCGTGTGCTCATGACGAGCTAAGCTCGTCATGAACAATGGGAATGCTGGAGTAACAGCACTGCAGGGGAATTCCCTTAGCACTGATCACCCTGTGCCTGGCAGAAAAGAATGTGTCCGTCTGTAACACAACTGGTGCTCATGTAAAGCGCTCTGATGCCTCCGGTCCGAGTTCGCGCTATATAAAACTCCGAGAAAAAAAAGTGATGGATCCTTTGTGTTTCCAGCTTTGCGTGTATGTAGCACAGCAGCTCTGTGTGAATACTACCTCTATGATAATTTATATGGTCTTTTATCAGCAACTGTAAATTAAATCCTTAATTCAGAGATACTTAAAACTTTACACTTTAAGTTCGAAAAAAAAAGGAGTAAGGTAGACAAGCTAATGAGATCCACTATCACACAATTTTCATTGGCAAGCTGTTATGAAGAAGGCATACCGTCAGTCACAAAGACTACACATTATGTACAATTTACTGAAAGTGTTTGGAGGCTTACCACTCTGTATTGCAGGGTGCTTTTCTTTTGCTTCCTGACGCATAGGGTTTCGAATTATATTCACATGGACAGTCTGTCACTGCAATGCATTGATCGTTCTCAAGGACGGTTCCTGAGGAGTAAAAAGCCTAAACGTGAGGTACAGCAAAATACTGTCTTCTAATCTCACTCTGACCAGGACCAGTAAAGGTAGGGGCGAGGCTGTAGTACGTTTAGCGAAATGTTTTTATTTTGTATTTTTAACGCCTTTGGGATTAATTCATAAATATACTGGAGACATAGTTTTCATATGATTGCATGCATGCTGAGCAAGTATATATTATAGAGGAAATTGGAACAGCTCATCAGTATTTAATTATATATTTATTTTTTCGTGACCTTACGCTCTGCTTAGTTCAGTAAATTAAACTTGTTCAAATAGAGGTAAACTTTCAAGTCTATTTTTCATTATGATTGTCATAAAATATCTGAGCTAGACTTCTTAACAAAAATCAAGCCTATTTTTAGTACAGATGCTTAAATAGTTCATTTTCTACAGACTCAGGTGTCAATCTGATACATATTATAAATATTACTTTAGAAGGAACGGAATTGTTCAATGAAATGTAAAGGACAAAAAAAGAACTGTGCACTACATCTGAAACTATATACATGGATTGTTGATCTCCTATGACGTGATAGGATGTATGGGACATGCTTTTCACAGGGTTCGTATGTGAAATATCCTAGATATACTCTGAAAATTCCCTTGAACCACAACAATCTATAGATAGGGCCACTGAAATTATGCAATTTTGTGGCTATGGTGTTTTGCGCAAAATATGGATATGTTGCACTTGTCACATAATCGATTACCAGCTGCATAATCAGCTGATTTTAACAAAAACATTTTCTTTCTAGTTCAAAAGGATCAAAAGCTTTTAAAAAACGCAGCAACACGTGTTGCTCTGCAGTGCAATTCCCTTTACAGAGATTCACTGGTCATCTTTCTGTTGCTTATTTGAATATTTGGGTGTCCTCGTACTAATGTGGTGAAACCTTTGCCCAGATAGTGTTAACATGTCTGAAAATTGCAAATGACAAATTAAAGAGTTAATTCTATTACAAAATGATCTGCAATATGATGCATAATTTCCCTTTTCTTGACACCTAATTTAGTAAACCCTGCCGAATAAATTGGTCCTTTCCAGCTGCATAATTCCAGTGGCCCTTCCCAGAGGGAATTTGCACCTGTGGTAGGATCAATCAGTACTTTACAATTTGGAGCAAATGATTTTATACCATTTATCACTGCCTACAGTTTCAGAACATGATCACAAGTAGTGTTAAATATATGTGTGTGTCTAATGGTGCTCACTAATATTTGCATGCTAGTAATTGTGATACCATGTTTTCAGATCTTGACATACTTTGTTGTATACCAATGTTAAACTGTTTTCACACCCAACTTTGAGGTATCACACATAAGTCAGGCCTTTCTTTTCAGAGCAGCAGAGCAGTCTGACATACACTGTAAATGCCTCAGACACAAAGGATTTCATTTGATAAAAATGCAGTAATATCTAGATTACCTTTGATAAGTTTTAATGCAAATCTCTGTTACTGTTCTGAATCAACATCTCAAAAATGCAAATATTATTTAAGACACTATGAACATCTGCTATGAATTTGATATGTCTTACCCGACTATTATGTTCCAAAGTAGATTCTTCTGAATGTGGTCGACATGCTACATTCATGTACTGTAAGACTTCTGCCATCTTGCAGCAGGAGGTGCATATGAGGGCTCCGCAAGTTAATCAAGGAACAAAGACTCTTATTGTCTCACTTTGTACTCCATTCTAGCTATCCACACTATGCTTTTGTCCATTTGGGCCCTACTTCCTAAGTCTCTGCCAGGACCAAGTCCTGGAGGTAGAGCCCTGGTTGTTGGTCCCTACATGTTCACTGACCTAAACTGATTTTCCACTCTCTCTGCTCCGATCTGTGTTGTCTTTCTGGTTTCCGCATTTCCCTTCTAGCGACTGGCTTCTGTAGTCTTTCCCTCTCCAAGTCGCAGTGCAGCCATCACTATGTAGGCGAGGCTCTGATTTTCAGCACCTGGCATATTACACCTGACTTACTCCCTGCACCTGTGCGTCTCCCTTGACTTGCCAACCATAGGTTCCGTCTGAGCTCAGTTCTCACATCTATTTTGCTGCTATGGCCATGCTTGAACTTGGTCTGGCATGCTGTCCTGCTTGAAGGACTAGCCCTTGCTTTTGAGAGTTCTGCACATTCACGATTCCTTGATTCCTCGTGCCTCTCTGGCTACTACAGCTCCTCTGTTCCATTTCCCGAATAGTAGACAGAGGCGCTCTGTGAATGCTTGCTACTATTCACTTTGAATACCCATTCATGCAGATTGGGGAATATTTGAAAAAGATAGAGTAAAACTAAAGTTGGGAAATTTGCGTTGAACAGCCAGGCCATCCAGATACATGTAAATGTGCCCTGCCAAGCACTACAACTGCCTACCATCACTTTGATGAAAACCTGTGCTGCAGTCTAGTGGAGCATAGGCCATGGACTGGTAATGCTCGTTTGCCACCATAAACTTGAGAGGCATCTCATGGCAATGCCATACCAGCATGAGCAAGTCGTTTTAATATGGGATTATTTTGACACAAGGTCATTTTTATCCATACCATAAAAATAAAATAAAATCTGGTGTTTATAAAGATTATAATAATCACATAGAGGACCATGACAACCGATGAGAGGGTGGGGTGAATTGGCAGCAAGGATAAAACAAACATCATTCTTTATGAAGATGTGTCAAGATGCGAGTTAGTCACAGGAAGGTCATGGAATGTTCCCGAGGTCTCTACGGCTGAATATGGGGCTCCTGCAGGGTAAACACTCAGGGACGGGATGGGATGTGCAGCAAAAAGGGCAAACAGAGAAGGGAAGCAGGATGATGAATAGTCTCTGTAAGCATCTTAGGTTTTTTTACATTGTAATAGTTGTCACAGTAGCAGTTCTTTGTCCTGCTCCCATCATAACATGAGAGCTGATCGCAACGTCCTACTATAGTTGACCTTGCTTTGTCTGCTTCCACAGCCTATATTGGTGCAGACAGGACTTCTTAGGAGCATTCAGATGAGTTGGTGTCTGCAACTGTCTTTTAAAAGTGGATTTTGGTTTAATTTCTATTGGCGGTGTTTGGTGAGAGGCAGACCTTCCTGTTACAAGGCGTTCTTTAGCACTTTCCAATCTCACTGAATGCGAATGATACATTGTTATTTTCATGGTTAAATCAGGATGTTGACCACTCCATCGTTTTGTTTATTTGCTTCTTTCAACATGGAGCAAAAGTGACTTATCTTCAGTCCGCAGAGGAAGCGACCAGAAAACAGTAAGTTTAGGTTCATAAAAGCCACGGAAAAACTTCTCCTTGGAAGGTAGTTTCTATCGACTAAAAAACAACCAAAATATTATGGTGGTAAGTATATATCAGTAAGTACAGGGTCAATATTCTTATCTCTGCCTCCTTGTACATTGAATATATGTATGTATGTATGGATATATATATATATATATATATATATATATATATATATATATATATATATATATATATATATATATATATATATATATATATGTGGAGCTCAGTTTAGTAGATCTATACTTACCTAAATATATTAACCTTGTTGTCATCATTATTTTAGCTATTATATATTCTTAGCACAATATTTAAAAACAGATATTCTGGTGCAGTGCTGACTGGGAAGCCCCTCATTGCTGCTTGGAGGGGGGCAGATATCGTTTTACCAGATTCTCCTCTTGATGATATAAGCATCGGCGACTTGTGCTTTAACCCCCCCCCCCCCCTCCATTTCTCCTGCACACGTTGTTCCTGTTTTTTATATATGGCCTTTGGGTGATTTTTCGCATCTATATATATTTCAACATGGCACAAGTGCTTTACGATTTTCGGGTGCAGGGGCAAATAAGCCATTTTGTGCATTATATACGAGGTTGTGCACAGTCAGTGTGCCCCTTGAGGGTGCCTCCTAGAGGTGGGCGAAACAGAAGTCCCAGGGTTATCCCAGGCATCTCCCAGGGGTCACACAATACATCCATCTGTCAAGGTATCCTTGCCCGCCCTTTAACATGAGACCTATTATCCGCCTGCAGTGAAAGGCAGACCGTTGGCTTTTAACAGCCAGTCCGCAGTTCAGAAATGCGAAGTTCACAGGGCAGGGATGAGTTCACACTTGCTCTGTGAACAGCACATTTTTCTGTAACCAGGTGTCCAATCACTGTTCCAGGTAAGGGTGCACTGTGGCGCAAAAAGGAACAGTATGCCTGAAGCTTTATTTGGACTGGTCCACTATACAAAGTACTAGATTACATCAAACTTGCACATTTGCTTTTCATCCAGCCATGTTTGCTCATGGGAGAATAATACTTTGGTGAAGAATAAGAACTTGGCATCACTTGGGCTACTGCTTCTGAGGACGTCTGCATGTCATTTTTATACTTTGGGTAGTAATTCTGTTTATTCACAAAGACAGAATGTCGAGGGTGGTAAATATGTGCAAACATTGTGATATTCATTGTGACTGAAAGCTTCCTTTGGGACAAGGGTGAGACCTAGTGCTCTTCGCATTTTCAATTGCTGTATTTCTTCTGCAGTGCTTTTATTCACAAAGCAAATATTACTGGTCAGTGGTGTCTCAAAGTTTGTCTCTAATTTAGAGACGCTCATCTCTTACATCCTTATGGCAATTTCAGCATCTAAATCCTGTAAGGGTTCCGTATAGAAAATCACCTCAAAATGGCTTTCCGAAACTTCACTGTATTTTTGCTTTCTATGTTTCATCAAGATTTTCTGTTCCACAGGCAACTATTATCCAGATGTTTTTGGTGTCTTGTTCTTCAGCTTTGGCTTTAAGTTCTTGTCATGTTTTTCCACGTGTGATCCTCCTTTTTTCCTAGTTGATAAGATTATTGTAGTTTGTTCTGAGAAAAAAAAATGCTGATGTGTGTAGGTACTGGCCTTTTTCGTTAAAATTCCCTAAACTTTTAGCTTTCCCCCAATTTAGATGCTTAGGGTACTTTGCCACTGCATATTAGTGACAAAGTACAGGAGTTTCCTATGTAAAATGTAATGGTGATTGGTTGGCCATGATTGGTATGTTGCCTTACGAGTAAAAGTCCCTGGTGATGTGCACTGTATGTGCAAGGGCTAGTAATGCAAAGGGCACGCGGTGAAGGGAACTCAGGCCTTCAGTGTAGGGCCTGCACACAGAATGCTAAGTTAGCATGTAGTCCTGACAAGTGCAACCACTTGTCAGGCCTGACTTTCCCTTTTACCTACGCATGGGGCACCCCTGTGGTAGGTACCAGGTAATCCCTGGTCAGGGTGCAGTGTACGTAAAAGGCAGAACATAAACTCTGTGTGTGTAATGTTCTGACAGTGAAAAACTCTCCATTTCGTTTTTCACTACTGAAAGGCCATTCTGCCCACAGGATGGAATGGTGGAGGCTGGGTGTTGTGTTTGTTAGCCTAGTTTCCTGTCAGTTTATAATGCAGAGGTGACGTTTAGTATGTATGGACTCACAGTGTCATACTGCATCTTTCTGTGAAGGTGGTTTTGTCACTGTGTGTTTATAAACCACTCTTTTAGAAAGTGGCTGAGTTTTGTGCTCTGAGAACTTCTGTGTGTCTCTGAAATGTGGATTATCTGTCTGGAACTGAAAGGTGAGAGGAGCTGGGAGAGGTCTTGGCCCAGGGAGGGGTTGAGTTGGCACCAGGCTGCCCTTCATCTGGAGAGTAGGGACAGGAGAAGCCCGGGAGGTGAAAAGGCCTGGGCTGGTGCTATAAATCAAGTGACCCATCTCCTGCTGAGTGATTAAGGAGCCAGACCCTCAGGATTAACACCTTGGCTGCTAGGGGGTTTTCCCCTCCTGTGCTGGAACTCATTTTTTCCCATTGTTCATGACAAGGTCAGCTCGTCATAAGCACAGCGCAGGTAACACCCATGACGAGCTGACCTTGTCATTAGCTTGGAAGGGGTTAAAGGGCGAGAGGTGACACTGGGAGGGAGATACCCAGAACTGATTTAGGGAGGGGTCAGGGACCCCTGAGCATATACAAACTTAAAAGACATTAAGGGGTATATCTATCAGAGCTAAAACCCCTGAACGTTGGAATGAAACAGATATGGATTGAGACTGTAAAGTCTTGGACCCATGCTGTGGTCAAGAGGAACCTCTGCGGTTTGCTGTTCTAACTAAGGAAGAGGCTGTTGGGACTGTACTAGGAAGCGCTTGGTCCCCCTGCTTGAATAAGACTGTGCTTTGGGCTGTGTCTTGGACCCCCAAGGGCCCGAGGTGAGCTGGCTCCCTGTTTTGGAAACACAGGAATATAAAAGTTTCCAGAGAAGACTCTCTGATTCGCCGTGGGTGCATGTGCTCTGTCTAGTCTGAGACCATCGCAAGTTGTGCCCTGTGATCTTGGACACCTACAGTTTCAAGGGAAACTCAGATGCACTGGTGGTGGTGCAGCCGGGTATTGGTGAAGAGTGCCTGGGCCTCGTGGGCACCAAAGGAAAAAGCAAGACTTGAAAGCCCAGTGTGCGTTTCGTGGTGCAGCCAGGGCGTTGGTGAGGAGCGCCTGGACCTCGAGTGCACCAACGGAAGAAGAGAGTCTCAGACGCACTGGGTGCATGTCATGGTGCAGCCCGGGTGTCGGTGGTGTCGGTGGATTGCTGGGGCACAGTGGAGAAGGCAGTGGTCTCTGAGATTTGTCATTCCAATGACAGGTCAGGCGGTTCGGATGATTCCTTCTCAAGGGCATGGGGGTTGGGATGGGGACGGGGAGGGGTTTGGGTAGTGTGGTTTCACAACGTGGGCTCACAAACAGGATGATAGTAGTCTTTTTAGGGTCAGGGTGGGGGGTAAAATAAGTTGGAATGTTCCTAATATGTTAATTGCACATGTACTGTTTCTCTCAGTTTTGGGATGTTCTTTCAGGATAAATCTTCAGTCTCATGGCTAGGATAAAATGTTTGTGCTGGAATGTCTCTGGACGTAGCAATACTTAACCATTGAAACTGTAATGCTGCTATTGAGGAAAGCCTGGTGCATTGGAATTTGAAGCATGTTGCCAAGGGAGGCGTGTGTATGGTGTGAACAGGGAAAATGTGTTACTAAGAGCTGAGCTATGCCATTACTCTCCTGTGCACTGCTGCCAAGGTTTGCAAGTGCAAGGATCAATAGTAGTAAACCACATTACCTGAGGGCTAAAATGCGATTAGCAGCTCCACATTATTGGAAACACCAAGAAGTGTTTAAGGATCGTTAGGGTTGTGTTGTGTTGAAATCTCAGCTTGCTACTTCTTTCCTCAGTGGTTAAGGATATGCTAGTTTCCATGTTGTGTTTTAATCAATCTTTGATTTTTCCTCCAGCATTTGAGGAATCCTCCATGTTGTATTGTGGTCCATTTTTGTTCCCTCCTTCATGGGTTGAAGAATCATTGTTCCATGTAAGTTTATGTGTGGCTATCATATACTCCGTAGTCAGATATTTGTGGGTGTAAATGTTTTGTTATGGAGGTCTTTTTATTACCAGTGAATGTGTGCAGCAGGAGGTATGGTAATTGAATTTACCTGTCTTAATAATTTATGGATCTGTATAGGACGTATTGATTGTAACTTCCTGTTGTATTTTCATGATTTTTTCTAAGAAGAAGAGATGTATTGTAACCTGAGGTTTGTATAATGCATCCTCTCCATAGTTTCTCAGGTTCCTGCTGCTAAGCCAGCATGTATGTAATGTTTTTGGAATGTTAATGAGTGTGGGTGCTGTGAGACTGTCAGCTGGAGAGAGTGGGCTGAGCAGTGAGGATACTGCTCCTCGTAGGGCATTTATATCTAACCTGTTACTTAAGAGAAATGGCCCTTTTTGCAGGGTTATCCCCAAACTTTTTGCTTCTTCCTCCTATTTTTCCTGACCTGTGTTTGTTGGCTTTAGGACTTTGGACACTTTACCACTGCTGATCAGCGCTAAAGTGCATATGCTCTCTGTGTAAATTGTTATTGTGATTGGTTATCCCTGATTGGCATATTTCTTTTACCAGTAGGTCCCTACTTTGCCTTTGGGATAAGACTGACGTCTCTTGCCAAGCTTTCAAGGGGGAGAGCAGGGGCTATCTAAAGTGTTTATTCCTTTACCCTGACTAGAAGCAAGTGTCCCTATTTGGACAAAGGTACCTACCTTTGCCAACTAGAAACCCCCATAACATTGGTGGTCAGCGGTGAGGATTTGAACCTGTATTTGTACTTGACCCACAGTAATTGGTCTACATTACTAGTTTAATGCAGACCACTACACAATTTCTTTGGTTCTATTTTTGAGTGACCCTTAAAGTATCCATGTGTAATGTCTCAGGATGGTAAACCAGCAAGTTAGGCTGCAGAATTGGAGTTTGATATTTAACAGGAGAAGGAGTGGGAGGGGGCTGTGTCCAAGGCGCCCAAAAACCAGTCCCAGGACCTGGTTGATTCCATGAGTGAACACCAGGAGGGAGCCTAGTTTGTACCGGGAGGCAATTTCCTGAGGGGGATCCCAGGGAATTTGGTGAACTGGGGGAGACTGCTGTAACTAGCGTCTCATCAGTTCTGGTGTCTGGCAGCACCGCTCCAGTGGGGAGGGTGCATGAGTCCAGAGAAAAGGGTGAGGGGTGATGCAGTCCCCAGTGTAAGGACCAGTGGGTCAGGGGTAGCGAGCTCTGAGGTCAGAGCACCCTAGGACTGACCCTGGTGAGGCCACTTTTGGCTTGGGGGGGTCTTCATGCTCTGTCAAGTGGACAGGAGGCTGGAAACCTCCGCCTGGCAGACTCTTGTACAACACATGAGGAGTGTGTTTCCTTTGGGGGGGTTGATGTACTCCCCCGGAAGTCCTGGCTTGCCATGCACAGGTCCAGACTAAGGGTACAGACCCTTGGTTGGAGGACCAGGTTTGGGGTGTCCCCCCTGACATGGAGGAAGGGGTGACTGCTAACAGTGCCCCCACCAAGTTGTCTTCTGGGGGTACAGCTCCAGGAGGGAGGGTGCAGAGCCCCAGGGAGGAAAACAGGGCATGAGAGAGCCCACCCCAGTCTCTTTTTCAGCTGCAGGGTACAGACCCTGGGTTGGTGGGCCAGTGTCAGGATGCCATACCTGACTTGGCAGGAGGGAGAGTGGGGAAGCGGTGCCAGGCACCTGGGGCTATCACCCCCTACTTTCTGATGCCACAGAGGTTAGAGAGGCCTGAAAGGCATTAGGCCTGGCTCTCATCACTAACAGCTGTCAGTGGACTCTGTGGCTGGCTGTCCTTGTGGACAGAGCTGTCCCTCGGAATGGGCAGGAGTCACATCCCGGGGGTAGACTGGGCCACACCACTATGTTGGCCATATGGGTACTGTCTACCTGTTGGGATACATCTGTGAGCAAAGTAAGTTTAGCCGCTGCACAGATGGGGTCCCCAGGTGAGGAGAAGAGTCCCCCATGGGTAAGCCCAGTGGGCCCTGAGACTATGGCAAGAGGGATCTAACTAGGTTCAGGAAGGCGTAGAACAGGAATAAACCCCTGCTTTTCAAACCAAGTTCCAGTTTCTGTCGCCGCAAGACGGGAAGCCCATTAAAGGTTTTGATTGGTCTACCCTGGCTTTGGGCTGGAAGGGGGTTGTGTTGGAAATGGCCCTTTTGCAGGCTTATCCCCAAAATCTTTGCTTCTTCCTCCTATTTTTTCCTGACCTGTGTCCATTGGCCATAGGACTCTGGGTTCTTTACTGCTGCTGATCAGTGCTAAAGTGATAATATGCTCTCTGTGTAAATTGTTATTGTGAATGGTTATCCCTGATTGGCATATTTCTTTTACCAGTAAGTCCCTAGTAAAGTGCACTGAGTGTGCCAGGGCGGGTAAAGCAAATACTACTAGTGGGCTTGCAGCACTGATTATGCCACCTACATTAGGTGCCCTGAAAAGAGGTCTCAGGCCTGCCACCACAGTGCCTGTATGTAGTTTGTTAACTGCCATGTCAACATGGCAAGTGCATCCACTTGCCAGGCCTTATCTTTCCCGTTTCTTACATATAAGACACCCCTATGGTAGGCCCCAAGTCCCCCCGCTGGGCAGGGTGCAGATTATGTGAAAGGTAGGACATGTACTGATGTGTGTACCATGTCTTGATAGTGAAATACTGGCAATTTCGTTTTTCAATATTGAAAGGCTATCTTGCCCCATGGGAAAGAATGGGGAATGCTTTGTAACAGTTTACAAATATATTTTCCCATAGGGATAAGATTGAAAAATTGAGTTTAGTACCCCTGAACTCAGAATTTAATAATACATCTTTTAGTATAGATGGTTTTTAAATTGTGTATTTGAAAATACCACTTTTAGAAAGTGGCTATTTTCTTGTTCAACCTTCCTGTGTGCCTCTGCCTGTTTGTGGATTGACTGTCCAGCTTTGAAGTGATAGGGGCTGGGGAGGTGCCATGGCTCCAGGAGTCTGGATGAGTCAGCACTAGGCTGAATAGGCCTGATCCGCGTTTGGAGTGGTGGGAGGAGTAGCACCTGTACCTGAATAGGGCTGTGCCTGCCTTCCACAATGCTGGCTCCGCCCCCTGTGGTGTGTCTGGGCTCCAAGGCCCACACTAACAAAGGCTGCAGTTGTGCACTGCAAGAGTGGCCTCACAACTGGTTTGAACCAGACTCAGAGCCCCTTGCACAAAGAGAACAAATACATTTTTGGGTATAAGCATTAGACCTAAACCCCCTGAACTTTTAGTTTAGATCAATCCTGGGGTTCAAGAAGAACCTTTGCCTTGGAGAAGAGATGAAGAGACTCAGGAGAAGTAATGGCCATGCTGTGTGTCTGGGGTTGGCCTGCAGTTGCTGCTTCTGCCAAGGAAAGGAGAAGGGCTGTGCTGTGTCCCCTGCTTGAAGGAGATATCCAAGGGCCTGTAGTGAGTTGGCCTCCTGTTCAGAAGTCTCAGTGACACAAAGACTTCATATCCTGAACTCTGCTGTTGTGAGTTCTGACCTGCATTGAGGTGCATGTGCCAGTTTTGGGCCTCTGGAAGTTGTTGCTGCTGTTTGGGAGCTGGAAGAGAGAAGAAACTCAAAGAACTACAGAAACCGATGCATCGCTATTCTTGCGGCAGTTTTTCACGCATCTTCAGAGCGCAAGAAGAATTTTCACGCATCGCGGCGCCGCTGCGAAAACCGTCGCAGCGCCTGTCAACGCTGCAAGAATTAACACATCAAGGGATCGCGGCTGAAGAGGACCGACACAGCGCCAAGCACAGCCGCTGCATCGATTGGCGATGCATCCCGAAGATCTACGCATCGTACCTGTGCGACACGTTTCCTCGACGCATCACCTGTGGACCGGAACCAGCACGATGAATCGATACATCACTCTCCCTACAGATCAAAATCAACGCAACGCTTCCTCTGCATGCAGTGGGACTGTCGCATTGCCTCCTCTGGGGTGTCGCATCTCTTTGTTTTCCGACTCTGCAGCTGTTTGCCTTGGTGAACTTTGACGCAACTCTAGGTACTTTGGTGAAAAGTCACTCATCCATAGATTTCTATGGTTCAAGTTCTCTAAACCTTTTGAAAGTCATATTTTAAACTGTGTATGTTGGATTTTTGTTGTTTTGGTCTTGTCAAGTTTAGATAAAGACACTTTATTTTTCTAAACCGGTGTGGTGTCCATTTGTGGTGTTATCACTGTGTCACTGAGAGTGTTGGTGCAAATACTCTACACATTGCCTTTGGGATAAGTCTGTCTGCTCGTGCCAAGCTACCACGAGTGTGAGCAGGGTTTATCTAAAGTGTGTATCCCCCTTACCCTGACTAGAAGCAAGGGTCCCTATTTGGACAAAGGTACCTACCTCTGCCAACTACTGACCCCATTTTTAACATCTTCTTTAATATATCAACATCTTATAACCTACGTAAACCAGCTACCTTAATTACAATACAACTTTAGCACTGAAATGTCGGCAGTTAAAGCAAAGCATTCATTACAAATGAGTTAGTGTTGATTTCTGTTACTGATCGAGGCCAATTTGTTTTTTTAAGTCAATGTCAGCGTAAAGGCAGTTGAAGCCAGATGGCACCAATTGTGGAAGAGCTCATTACATTATCATTACTGACAGCTGAAACAAATCTTGGTGAATTATGGTGTCTTTGATTTAGTTTAAAGCAGGAGCGTAACAAAGGACCCCACAGACCCCGAGGGGCCCCTTCAGCATATAAATAAATAAAACAAAGTACACTCAGTAGATTGCACCACCAGTAGTCACTGAAAGCAGAGTACACGCACCGCGCTGGGAAGTCGACGTACTTTAAATGTTACGCTGCTGCGCACTCCAGTCCAATCAAATAAATCAAATGCTGCGCTGCGCACAGCTTTGTAGTCTTCAGTGTCTGGGTGGGGCAGAGCTGGTCTTGAATGTTCATGCAGTGTACACTGCACGTGAGGTGGCGGCGGCATGCCGGGGGCACTGAGACAGTGAGTGAGTCCATTAATGGTTAACTTACATTGCCAAAACAGGGGTGTCTGTTCACGCCTCGCCCCCAAATCCTATCACTGTATCAGTGCCGACCCCAGGATGCACCCTGACTCCTTGCAGTGCGCTGTTGGGGACACAGGATCCCAATACAGACCCTGTAGGGGTTTACCACCTCTCATCAGTGTCTCACAGCAGGGTTCGTGGAAAACCCCATTTCTGCATCTGGCATCACCGGCATACCCTGTCATCGCCTATAGCCTATGACCCCTGCATGGACTTTGAGGAAACTCCATTCTTGAGTCTGTGAGTGTGTGTGCGGGGTGGGGTGGGGGCTTGGGGATAGGTGGCCAAAGAATCTAAGGATACCCTCAGTTACTGCAGAGTTATTTGCAATCAAATCGAGCCACAAATCACCCCAGACTTTTCACCAAACTTGACTTTGGGAAGGCTAATTTTTCTTGATTGAGTGGAGAGAGGCTCCCACAGCAGGATCCTGCCACAGAGACCGCAGTGACGGGCAGAGGAGAAAGGGTGGCTGGTAGCATTGAACATGCCTCTAAAATCAACCAACGGCCTCTCCAAATATTTTCTCACCACAGCAATGAAAATGTGTAGGATGGGTCTGAAGGCTGTTATTTGGCTCCTGGATGCCAGAACAATGACAGCTAAGATGTGCAATTCTACCTTGTTAACCTCCTGCTATTATCAAGAGGGACACTGCTTACCGATCTCGCTCTGTACCTTAATTTAAAAGGGGTCTCTCAGGGAATTGAAGCGCCCCTTCAGGCTACAGTTTGTAACCATTTTAAAAAAAATTTGGAGGACCTTTATTTAGAAGAGGGTGCACACAGCTATTCAGCCAAACATCCCGGAGGCATGGCAGCAAAAAAATAGAAAATCGTACTGTTTCGGCACACCCGGGAGAGCATCTCAGGATTAGAGAGGTCAATTTTTAAAAATAAAACAGGATATACACAGTAAATACGTAATACAGTTCCATATGTTAACGAGATGGAAAGAGAGAAAAGAGAACAGGAGGGGGCCGGCTACGGGATCTAAATTAGATACAATCACCGGGTGGGCAGGGAAGCATGTCCAACTGCAGAGACGACAACATTTTGAAGCGAACAATATAAGCAAGCATACATTTCTGAAAACTCCCGACTAATGCCCCACCCGATGAAACCAATGACAGGAGAGACTGAGCGGCCACAGTCCCAGCACCGCCCAAAAAGTCCAAACAGTAACCCAATAATCTGACCCCCAACCCAGGGAGAGAGAAAAAAGGAAGTCCAGTCAAACTAAAAGAAGAGAAAAAGGCCTTAGAAACAGAGAACGGAAAAACAAAGATACCCCACCCCCTACCCCCCACCCTGCACCCCTGCAGATGGCTACGGCCTACCCCCCTAGCAGCGTGCCTATCGCCCAGCGACCAAAAACCCGCAGTATAGTAGGAAAGAGATTTATAAAGGAAGGAAACACAGAAAAAGAAAGAAAAGAAAAGTTAAGGTAGGAGGAGACCCTCGCATCCCCGGTTGCACTACCCCCCTCCTGCGACGTACAGTCCTGGTCATTAAACAATCAGCAGCAAAGCAAAGTAAATTCGGAAGAACCCAGGAAAGACGTCCTACACCGCCCCGCCCCCTGATACAAGAAAATGGCGGATCCCGGGTCCCTCTCAAACCCCTAGCATCCGAGTCGAACACCAGTCTCACCCTTGACCTCTACGAGTGTTCACCATGAGTTCCGCACACCGCACCCGCGTATTCACAGGATAAGTCAAAAGTTCAGCCAGTCCACGAATCTGTGCGGCGAGTCCAACGGATATCCACCGTCCACCACAATCCTCAGCCGCCATGACACTCGCCACGGTACGACCAGATCCCGACCGTTCCATACTCCACCACACTGCACAGCTCACACGATCGATAGATGTTCGCTGTTTCCGTCGGGTCACGGTTTCAATAAAGTCATAGGGGGACGAGCACGTGAACACGACCACAGGTGGACTCGCCAACGTGGGCGGGCGATACACAATGGCAGCGGGTTCAGCCGCACACAGCGGTACAGACATTGCTATCCAGGCTTCGACACTAGATGGGCCTCGAGTCGTAGATTCCGGGATCAAAGTGGGAGAAACGGCTCGCTTAGGGGGACCAGATAGATCAGAGTCCTTATGCGATCGGGCAGTTTTGGTGTCATCCACAATCGACTTATGTGAAAGAGCAACCATGTAGGAGCACAGACCCTTAATGGCGGCCATCACGGTTCGCAATGATGGCTCTTCTTCACCCCGCACCGCCGCGAACTGATCGATTCCAGACATCAATGCGCCCTTCGGGTCACCCGATTCCCCCAGGGACCAAAGTGCGATGAGGGCAGGCGGGGGCAGGAGGCACACAGTCCAGCAACGATAGGGCCTCTCGGAAGGGGGCCCCACCCCAGCGGGAAGGGAACGCCGAGAAGGGGACCCCCGACCTCTCAGCCACTCACAGGATCATTACACCTCCACAATGCGGGTAGAACCGCAGGCTCTCCACCAATCCAGGGGCAGGTTGCTCTCCACTTCTATCGACTGGACCGTGTCTGGATCCACCGGCCGCCGTTGTTGCACTGCAACCCGGCACGGTCAGTACTCGAGGTCCCGGCTCTCGTCAGCGTTAGGCCAAGAACTTCCATTCGATGTAACTCCGGCAATCCGAGCCGTAAGTTTCCCAGGACCACACCGCCAGCATCAGCAACGGGTCACCCACACGGGGGTGAGGCGAAAAAGCAGGATTTGTAGCAGGATATTCAAGCAGCAGGAGGAGGTCGACGGAGCCGAGAGCTTATGCGGCCATCTTCGTTCGTCGCTAGGCTCCTCCTCAGTTTGTAATCATTTTGTTCACAGGTTTGAATTTTGGTGGATATGTTCAGATTTTCATCCTTCTGAGATAGATAAATCATCAGCGTTGGACTGGGAAACAAAAAGCATCCACTGAATGCTATTATCCATGAGCTCGGCCTGGGGGAGACACGCCAGTGTGACCTCAGCATACACCAAGGCACCAGTCAGCCCACTCTAAGACACATGCAGCAGCACGTAAAAGGCACTCTTCACAGCAGTGCTACGAGCTGCAGCACAAGTCTGCGAAGGGCCCACCCTCCACGTCACAAGCAGCAGAGTAATGCTCTCACACAAGACACACATTCTGAGGAGGGCCACAGTCTCACTTCAAGGGGAGGACAACCCTCGCTCTTCTGGTGGTATAATCCAGCTGACATTCGCCACCTAGAGGGGAGATGGAGGGAGGGGTGGGGTCAGGGAGCATAATAGCAGAGTGCGCAAGGAGCCTGACGCCAACGTTTAGCACACCTTGAAATATACAATCAATCAATCAATCAGTGACACTTATATAGCGCGCTACATACCCGTAGGGTCTCAAGGCGCTGGGGGGGGGGGGCGCTACTGCTCGAACAGCCAGGTCTTCAGCTTCTTCCTGAAGGAGAGGTGGTCTTGGGTCAGGCGCAGGTCGGTCGGGAGGGAGTTCCAGGTCCTGGCGGCCAGGTAGGAGAAGGAACTTCCTCCCGTAGTCGCTCTTCGGATGCGGGGGACGGCGGCGAGGGCGTGGTTGGCTGATCGGAGGTGGCGTTTGGGAGCGTAGAAGTTGATTCGGCTGTTGAGGTAGCTCGGGCCTTGGTCGTGTAGGGCTTTGTGTGCGTGGGTGAGGAGGCGGAAGGTGATTCTTTTGTTGACGGGGAGCCAGTGAAGGTCTCTCAGATGTCCGGTGATGTGGCTGGTTCGTGGGATGTCGAGGATGAGTCTGGCTGAGGCGTTCTGGATCCGCTGGAGTCTCTTCTGGAGCTTGGCGGTGGTACCGGCGTAGAGGGCGTTGCCGTAGTCCAGTCGGATGGTGACGAGGGCCTGGGTGACGGTCTTCCTGGTCTCGGTGGGGATCCACCAGAAGATCTTCCGTAGCATGCGTAGGATGTTGAAGCACGCCGAGGAGACGTTGTTGACTTGCCTGGTCATGAAGAGGGAGGAGTCCAGGATGAAGCCCAGGTTGCGTGCATGGTCTGTCGGTTTGGGTGCGGTGCCCAGGGCGGGAGGCCACCAGGAGTCGTCCCAGGCGGAGGGTGAAGAGCCCAGGATGAGGACCTCCGTCTTGTCAGAGTTCAGTTTCAGGCGGCTGGTCGTCATCCACTCGGCTACCTCTTTCATCCCTTCGTGCAGGTTGGCTCTGGCGGAGGCGGGGTCATTGCTCAGGGAGAGGATCAGCTGGGTGTCGTCGGCGTAGGAGATTATGCTGAGGTTGTGTTTGCGTACGATGGCCGTGAGGGGGCTCATGTAGACGTTGAAGAGGGTGGGGCTCAGAGATGACCCTTGAGGGACGCCGCAGATGACTTCGGAGGCCTCTGACTTGTACGGTGGTAGGCGGACTCTCTGTGTTCTTCCGTCGAGGAAGGAGATGATCCATTCCAGCGCCTTGTCCTGGATTCCGACGTTGCTGAGGCGCTGTACTAGGGTGCGGTGGCAGACAGTGTCGAATGCCGCGGAGAGGTCTAGGAGGATGAGGGCCGCTGTTTCTCCATTGTCCATCAGGGCTCGGATGTCATCGGTGGCGGCGATGAGGGCGGTCTCGGTGCTGTGATTGGCTCTGAAGCCGGACTGTGAGGGGTCGAGGGATCCGTTCGTCTCGAGGAAGGCGGCCATCTGCTTGTTGACGGTCTTCTTGATGACTTTGGCTGGAGACGGGAGGAGCGAGATGGGGCGGTAGTTCTTGAGTTCGGTGGGGTCCGCTGTTGGTTTCTTGAGTAGAGCGCTGAGTTCGGCGTGTTTCCAGCTCTCAGGGAAGGTGGCGGTGTCGAAGGAGGTGTTGATGATGTCCCGCAGGTGGGGTGCGATGACAGCGTCGGGCTTGTTGAAGACGTGGTGAGGGCAGGGGTCGGTCGGTGATCCGGAGTGGATGGAGTTCATTGTGCGGATGGTGTCTTCGGTGCTGATCGGGGTCCAGGCGTGGAGGGTGGTGGTGGGGGGTGGTTGTTCGGTCATGGTGTGCGTTGGTTGGTTGTTGAAGCTGTTGCGTATGTCCGCGATCTTGTTGTGGAAGTATGAAGCGAGGGAGTTGCAGAGGTCTTGCGATGGGGTGATGTCGTTGTTTCCTGCGCTGGGGTTGGAAAGCTCTTTCACGATGTTGAAGAGCTCCTTGCAGTTGTGTGCGTTTTTGTCCAACCGGTCCTTGAATGCTGTTTTCTTGGCGGCGCGGATCAGCTGGTGGTGCTTCCGGGTGGCCAGCTTGAGGGAGGTCCTGTTGTCCGGTGTAGGTTCCCTTCTCCAGACTTTCTCGAGGGCTCGGCAGTTCTTCTTGGAGCTCTTGAGTTCGTCGGTGAACCACGGGGCTTTCTTGCTGCCGGGTCTGCTGGGCGGGGTCCTCAGCGGGGCGAGCTCGTCCGCGCAGATGCTGATCCACTTCGTGAGGTTGTCGGCGGCCTGGCTGGGGTTCGCTGAGCAGAATGTGAGGAGCTGGGGCATTGACGGAGCCCGAGGTGGCAAATGTAAAGAGGAGCCTGGAGCACACGGAAAATGGCGAATGGGGCCTGGAGCTCCAGAGAATTGTGAGCGAGACATGGACAGCTAGGCTGCTGTGTCGGGTCACATAGACAGACAGTGTGGGGAACACTTGAGTTGGAGACACCTGGGCAGAAACCACAAGGACCTACTTGCACATGGAAATACTTTGTGAATAGCCCTGGAATCTTAGACAGCATAAGGAGCTTTGGGTGCAATATGAGGGCCCCGGGGATAAATAGAGTGTGGGCGGAGCTTATGGTACATTGGCAGTGCAGGGGCATGGCGGGGCACATGAACAGTGATGAGTATGGAGCACGTGAACAGAGTGAGGGGAGCGGGCACAGCACAATTTAGGGAACACGGGCACAAAGTGCGACAGCCTGGGTCACATTGACAGACTGAGAGAGGAGCTTGGGGTACATTGACAGTACGAGCGGCCTGGGGCACGTGTATATTGTGAGAAGCGTGGTGTGTGTGGATAGGCAGTATGAGTGAGGAGCGTGAGCAGTGGCGTGGTGCGTGGGGGGGGAAATATCATGGGGGCACCTCAGCACAAACCTCCGGACGGAGAGCTCCCAATTTAATCTTGAGGGGGACGCTCACCGTACCTTGTAGGGGGGCCCCCTCAAGTTTTGTTACGCCACTGGTTGGAAGGCCAATAATATTTTCAGAAATGAATGAAAGGACGCACCCAGTGTCTATGCATTAAGATAATATTTTTACTTCACAAGGGTGGTGAGAAGGTTGGAGTTACAGAGAAAGACTGGGAGAAAAAGAGAAAAGTGGCCACAAAACCCTTACTTGACAAACTCAAGGTAATAAAGGATGTAAAAAATAAATGAATATCATGTATCGAAATAGGATAATACATCATCTGAAATGTGCAAACACACGATGAAGTTATAGTGTATTGAACTGGACTGATTGCACAGCAAACATTAACTTGTAAACTATAACCAAAAAGAATCATATACTAGTGGATTAATTTAAAAAGTGGAAAAAGTCCTCAATAATCACAAAAAAATACAATAGATATGGCTGCATTGTTACGTGCGGTACTAAGAATCAAACATTTAAATACACCTTAATTAAAAGAGGCAATAATAAATGTGCTATGAGTATTTTGGAAAGACTAGTTGTGCTGGCCTAACAATGTCAAATCAACATAACAAAACATAATAAAACGACTTAGAAGCAATGCATTTCCCATATTAGAAATAGGGGTAATGGTTAAAAAATTAAAATAAAAGATCCAACTTGCTGCAGAATACGTTTTCGTCGAACAATTCATTTACTACAAATGTAAATAAAGTTGGAAGATTACAAATCAAGATATGCTGGCTTATAATTTCATTTCTGTGTGGTGGTGGAAGTTGAAGAAATATGTATCTAGGTAAAATTCTTATATGTGAATTTTTGCGTGTGTATGTGTGCGTGAATTTGTGGGGTGTGCATGTGGGTGGGCAGATATGTGCATTTGTAATGTACCATTAAGTCTGTCTTCCTGTGGCAATTCATAGGACTATTTCAAGTGATATGCATTGCTATTTTTTAGTCTCTTACTACACAGCACACAATTGTATGACATTTTTTTACATTACCTGCAGGACACTCGCAACCAGCTACAACCATTTTTTCTCTGAAAGGTGCAGTATTTGTGCATGTTGCCGGGGGATAAAGAGAACATTCGCTATAAACTTGACCGTTTGTGCAACTGAGTGTTCCTATAGAAATAAAAATAATGGCATTTCATTACGATAATACAATTAGATTAGCCTTTCCATTTTAATAACAATTTTACAATATTTTCGGCCCTCCAATCGTTATTTTCTCAATAATATGCGCAAGTATTTAGCACAATCACACAATGAAAAATAATCTTACATTTGTAGTGCAACACTTTGTACCGTACACTACTTACAGCTTGTGGCTCAGTTGTATTATCACACAATCAACAATGGGGTGACCCTGTGTCCCTAAGAAGCTGGGTATGATATATAAGCAAAAAATGGTTCTGTCGGGGGCAAACAATTATTTCTTATCCTGTTAAGTTCCTTTCAAAATACAATTCTAGAGAGGTTAACTATTCACAGCTTTCCATCTTAGGACAATTCAAATGATTCAGAACACATAAAGAAAGAAACACCAGAGCAATGCTGCATGATGAGTGCTAGGTCATTTTATATAAATTCCATCATTTATATATACCCATGGGTTGGTAAAAAATGCTGTCAACAAGAGGTGATACTTAAAGTGCTTAGTGAATATGTGACATAATGTGCTCAGTGAAGCAGTACGGTGAACATTATATACAAAGTGATAACAATATATATATTAAAGACCAGAGTGTCTAGCAAAACAATGGCTCTGCTGCTATATCTTTATTGAAGTCTTCGCATATAGAGTCTTGATCTGGGCCAAGAGGTGCCGTCGACATTTCCACCCAATATATGCGTTATTGAGTGGTCAATGCGGGTCTTCATCAGGACTGGGGGGGGAGGAGTTAACAGCCTAAGGATAACCAGAGTGAATCCTGATCGGTTATTGTTGGCAAGTCGGGTGTTGGTCTGTACACGTGTTACAGCCTCATCAACTTCAATTCAAATTTAGTCCAGGCGGCGGCGGGAGAGTGTTTGTTTACCCGCTTTCCAAATTGTACAAATGTGGACTGGATACCGGGCGATCTGAGGTGGGGTGGGCTGGCGACATTCACAGCGTTAATCTGAAGGATCGCCACTGGGTTGATTCTAAAGCTGATTGCGGTCATGACGAGTCCAATACTTCGTTGCTGAGAGCACTTGCTGGCGTGAGTCCTGGCAGTGAACTGTCCTTGGTCAGTTCTATATTTAACTTCTCTAGAATCATTGTTTTGCTTATATACAGTTGTATTATCAAGCATGCTCCAAAATGGATTTTTAGGTTTTTATCAAACCTAATGTGTAAGGCCAAATGCAAAGATATATATGGCGCGCGTGGCTTTCTGTACATTTTTCATGTGGGAAACCTCCATACAAATGTGAAAATCCGCTTTGACACTGTAGACTGTACTATTACAGAGGACTTATTAGAGCAAACCAATCTTCAAGGAAAGTGGAAGAATGTATACCGCTCAGAAGGTTTACATTGAGTACAACTCTGAGAAGTGGGGTTCAGTAAGAGCAGAAGGGCCTTGAGAAACAATCTCCATCTGGTAGAGACCGGAGCCACATCCCAAATATAGGCTATGGGTTTACTGGTCCACTGCAGGAAATGCAGCAGAGTCTGACTTTACCTAGAATCCTTGACGTTTTCCCGTAGACGGGAGGTTCATCCTACCTCATTCTTCAGAGAACAGTTAGCATTTCAAGCATAGACCATTTTGTATGGAGACCGTTACAAGACCCGAAGTTAACATAGGACTGTAACAGGGAAAGTTCCAAATATCCGCAGAAACTCCGTATGCCCCACTCTCGAATTTCTTGCCTCATTTAATGAAAAACCAGCTACTGAGTTTCTGTCAGTGCAGCCTCACCTTGCTCTCCTGTGAGGAAACGTTTGTCGGCTTCCCAACAGACACGGGGCTGCTGACTTGAACCATACTAACAAACAGGAACAAAAATCAACAAGTCTCCAAAGTGTAGTGAGAAAAATCACTCTGAGTTGCTTAGACGACAAAATTGAGGGGAGCTCTAGGTGGGGCTTATAGAGGCATGGCCTCCACCATACCGACAGCTTAGCAATCCATCTAACTGAGTTCAAATGATTGACGTAAAATGTATTTGAGCTGATGAAGCAAACATTTATATACCTCTTTCTATTTTTAATGTGTGACAGAAAAGATCATCCGGAAAATGAATAAGATCTGCAGAACTGTCATGCCTTATAATACAGCAACTGTGACCATCTATGCTCTAAAGCAACTTGCAAGTAAAATAAGGTACAAACTGCTAGTAAATATGAAAGAGACTTTCTAATGCTAACTTTCTGTAAATCTTTCAGGTATTTTCTGACACTTTCAAAAACAACCACTAATTGTTTCTCACTTCCAAATAATTCAGATGGCCATCTAAACACAAGATAATTGAAACCAGCAACGAAGACAAACTTGCTCTCTAATCATTACCAGCCACCTGCCAGAAGTAGTGCCTAAAAGCATGCAGTTCTAGTGATAGTCTCTGGAAGTGGAGGCTGGGACATGGTTGCGATTTGAGGCCAAATGCGACGAAGCCTGGCTTGGATACAATGCATGGACTGGTCCCGGTGAAAACTATGGCGGTCAAACAAGTCCCACGTTAGAACGTAGGGTAAATTGTAAGAGTAAGAGTTATAAGAATATTCCTGCCTGAGTGGGCTGCTGCTGAAATTGTTGACACACAAGGTAGGGTGCATAATATTTAAGGCATTAGAAACACAATACACATCGTAAAATACATTTGTCCTCTGTTACTAGAACCTTTCATTGTCAATGGTTAGGCTGTTACTGTCAAATAGGAAAATTCAAAGTATATATTATACACTTTATTGTATAACGTTTGATATGTACCAGCTACAGACTCTATTCACAGACTTTTAAAGTTACATTTACACTGCCTGAAGCTAATGGGGGTCAATTTGTATTAGCTTTCCACTCACTGCCCAGCCTGTGCTTGGCTCGAAACAGACGTGAAACCTGCTAGCAGAGCAGAGACAGTGGTCAAGGAGTGGGAAGGTGATTTATTTCCTTTGGAGGAAGATCACATAGGGAGGACCCAGGAACCCGGTTAACTTAAAGCGGCCCTCCCTGTCACAAGTAAATGGTTGGTGACACCTGGAAAGGCTGCAGCCTTTGTCCCCCTTAGTCAGGCTGCCAATTTTCACTGTTGGAGGAAAGCTACCCCCAGAACCAGTTTGGATTGATAACAGAAGTGGGGAATGTTCATTACCCTGGCCACACCTTTAGGTTGGCCCACCGACTCTGCACAAGGAGAAAAGGGTTTCCCCATCTTGGATTTTGAGTGTGCGGGGCACTTTGGGATTGTTTGCAGTAGAGCAAACAGGAACTGATGAAAAAATGGGTACGTGGCTCCTACAAACTTTTACCACATTAGCGTTGTGATGCTCTTGTGGATCTGGCTAAATTTCCCTCATAGTCTTTAATTTTCCCATTTTAAAACAGTGCTTGATAGATGATAAATATCACTGATGAAAACCTGCTTGTGAATTTAAAAAATGCTTGTGATTCAGACAATATAGCCTGCTGTTCTGATGCTAAACATGTTTCATTTTAAATTGCCTTTTTGCAAAAATATGTTATATATTGTGAAAGTGCTACAGGATCCCATGGATAGGCAGAGGCATTCAACCACAAAAGATCAATAACAAGATTCAGAGAATTCATACCCAGGCTGACACAATGCCAAGCCATGATCATGAGATGAGATAAGTACTAGGGCAGGGCTTCAAAAATCCCCTGACCAGCAGTTTCTGGGGAGGATGACCGCCAATAGATCTCCAATCGTGGAGCCAGCCGAGCCATCAAAAAATTGATATTTCCCCCACCTGTAAATAGGGCAGGCGAACTGCGTAATTTACAGATGGGTACACACTATAACAAACATAAACGATATCCTGATCCTTTAGTGTCGGCTTCTGAAGGCTAATATTCAAAATATTATAATATAGAATAGCTTTTAAAATGGGCCTATTTTTACCTATAAACAATTCACCCATTAAATAAAAGAAATACATTTATGGTTGATTAAAAACAGTAACTGAAAATGGAACACATACCACAGGCAATGCTAGGATTCTTCCTCCAGTTCTTCCACTTATCACTACACCCGGATTCGCCACAATGTCGTGCTAGCTCCTGAAAAACACTACATGCAGCTTTTCTCTTGTCTGCGTCTGTACTTGTGCAATATTCTATACCACATGTTTGTTCAAATTTGTTGAAAACCTGAGTATTGATACCACATCCACTGAAGTATGTCCTTGTTATACTCCTGCAATACTGAAAACATAATGATATGTGATGTGGGTGAGATAGTTGTTCACAATTCAATTACACTTATGAAGCTTTCAAAAAGTAATACAATTCATTTTAGGCTATAGGCAACATGTAATTCCTGGCAAAAGTATTACATTCTAAACGGGGGTTTAGGTTTGACCTCCTCTAGCCATTGGCTTCTTTAGCTCAAGGACCTTCAGCTATGGCCTGAGACATTGTCAATCTTATCTTAGTTCAGCCAATAGAAGTATTTCCGTCTCACCTTCTTTTTAGTGGCGGTTTGTGTGTTTCCTTATGCCCCTATAGGAATGTATGAAGGACTATTTTACTTCTGAATAGTAAACTGTCATCACACATTTAGTGCCATATGTAAAAAGCATTGTTATGGTTAAAACAGGCAGATTCGCAGAATCGGTCCGTTTGCAACTGGAAAAATGGTTTTTGGAATGTAAAAGCCTCAATTTGCTATTCAGTAAATTGTTACTGAATCACAATTTCGGTTTTGCGATCCAGTAATTGGAAAAGACGTGTTTACGGCGTCCCTTCTAAAGACCAAATGGCATTGGTATATACAAATGTTTTGAAACCAAAATGTGTTGCAAAATATTTGCACTCTACCAGCAACTCACAGTTGGTGGTAATATATTCACAAAGTAAGAGGGCCCTCTATGGGATCCCTTCCCCTTTGTAAATGTTGGGAACATTTTTTTTAACAGCAAGCAGTGGTATCACAGTCCACGGCCTGCTCTTAAAAAATGAAAGAAAACTTTAAATGTTTTATTGTTAAAACGCATCCCATTTGCCTTTTAGGGAAATGGGTTGCATTTCAACAACACACAAAAAAAACTTTATTAGAAAGCAACCACAGACATGGTGGTCAGCTGACCTCAGCAGGTCACCATCCCTGTGATGGCTGCGAATCCTAATGGGTTGCAAACCGCGTGCTACATCATTAATATTCATCAGGTTGGTTGATTTGTGACCCACTAGGAATCGAAAGTATGAAACAAAAAGTTTCATATATAAATAATAGCAATTTTCAAATAGCGATTTAGATAAAATCCACTATTTGGAAAACACTATTTCAATTCTTCAGACATGTGCCCCTTAATTCTTTATCTCATTGTAGCACTATAAACACAATGTACAGTGGCCATTGGTATTGCATTGCGAGTGTAAGTGTTAAACTATAGTCCAGACGAATTGTTGTTTCTTTTAATAATTGACTCAAAGAGGTAGAATTTATTCCAGAAAAGGAAATAAACTACTCAAGCTATATTCCAAATGCTAAGGCACACTGGTGTTTCAAAAATATAAAAAGGCAAGCTAGGTAATCTAATAACAAAGTGGATAACAGTACCGAAGTATGAGCCATGAATGAGGGGGTGGGATGAAAGGTTTTATAGTACATGGAACACAGTATCTGGCAATTATATTTTAGATGCAAATTGACAAAAGAGAACAAGGCTAAAAAAAAAAAGGCGAATATGACCACTTGGAAAACATCAGCAACAAACACCCTGGTGAAACAAAGAATTATATGACAAAACTTGAACAATTACACAATATAAATGGTAAGACCCATAAAATTAACTTATAATTGAAGCAGGTTTCCAGCTGAGGACACTGCAACAAGATAAGCGTGATTCCCAAAAGCTTGGAGTAGAAGGGCAAAGATAACTTAAGGTTGGCACTCTCTCTCTTTCTCTCGTCCCCTCCCTCTTGTTCTGTCTCTCCTTATCGAAGTGAGAACACAACCACATCTAGAGGTGGGGTGGGAAACTAGTGATGAAGCCGATAGCTTGAGACTTGTGTACCAGTGACGGATCGACTCCTCTCACCACTTTTATTATGAGAAAAATAAATGTTAAGTGTTTTTGGCCTATGGCCGAGCAGTTGCTAGAATGGTGTAGCTTGTTGTCAGAAGCCTAATGAATAGGAGTCGCAAAGTCACCATGGTATCTTTATCTTATTCTCATATTGTACTTTTTCCCAATTCTCAATAGGTGCGAAGATTTGACACATAAAAAGAAAAGAAAGTGATGAAGAAGTAGAGAAAGCATCATGAGGCAGCATATTCTTTAGAAATTAAGCTTCTGAGACCTCAAACTAAATTGTGATTTGATTCAGAAGAAGCTTCAAGAGTGTGAAAGGCTGCAGAATATTGTGGGGTAGCATCTGTAGCAGTCCTACATGTCACTCTGTCATGCATTTGCCAGGAGGCAGTCGCTTAAGTTGCCTTAGTTTTGGTGCTATGTATGATGGCACCAAAGGAAGGATCTGTTCAGTATAAGGAGAACAATTTTCAGAGTGAGGTGCTGCCATCAATGTTACATCATTGAAGTCATAGGAACTGTGTCAGATCCAAGTTTTTCGCAAAGAGCAAGTACAGTAAATGAGCCACATTCATTCAGCAGAATAGTGGTAAAGGTTTGGAGTATAGCCAGTTGTATGTTTTGGAGAAAACTGTTGCAAATATATTACAATAGAATGGTGTGGCAGCATAATGTTATGTACAGACAGCACATTGTCCTTTGAAATGGCCACAGAATTCTCACAGTGTAGTTCACTCATAAAAGTATATAGCCTGCAAATGTTAATGTGTGGAAATTAATTTTCTCGAATTATTTATCATTTACACATACCAATGAAAGCGGCCTCATTTGTTCTGACCCCATGAAAACCTTGGTTTCCAGAACACTTCAGAATTATTCTTACCTAACTGCTGGCATATTTTGAAATATTTGCACAGTTCGTTTACAGATATTAACATTTTGTTGTGTGTTACGATAAATGCCATCCTAGAGCCTTTCCTTTCACACTCCTTGCACCCCAGCAATATTGTCCAATAGTTCTCTTTACAAAATCCTCTTATTTTGGATCCAGGGAAAGAAAGGTAAACACAAATCTCCATAATAAAAGAATAAGTAGCAATTTGTATGAAGACATAACCTGACATCTGACCTCTATCTTTAAATGCACAGCAAATGTGACAAGATGTAAAGCCATCTTTATTGCCCATTCACCAGTTGAACTCTGATTGACGAGTTTGGGGGTGCTGCAGTACCGCAACACTCCTACTTCCAGATCTTAGATGCAGGAACTAGTAAATGTTGTTGTGCAACCTTAGTTGCAGCTTCAGACGCCAAGTGGTCGGAGCATTTGGTGTGCCGTTGCAGGTCAGTGGCTCCAAATGGCTGGTGGCATAATATATAAAGAATTGGGACATTAGTTACCAATCCCGAAACATGAGGAGAATAAAGAGTGAAAAACACCTCAGATTTAACTTGAAAGAGAACTACATCCCTGGTATTGATAACAGTTGTCTGCAAGTGAAGCACATTTTGATCCACACTTAAGGGTGCACCTGCTGACTAAATAGAATTGCATCTGACATAAATCCAGGTGTAGACTTGGATGAAATACGGTAAAAGTAGCAAAGATCACTGCAATGAGCTAATGATGTCACAAGGAGAACTGCCTCTGTCACAAATCATAATTAACAAAGATGCCTAGAGACATGCAGGTGTTGGAAGAATGCAGTGCTTTAAATGGGAAAAATAACTGCAGGTACTTATTATATTGAGCTAGGGGCATGACTAGTGGGCGGGGTTAAAGGCGGGTGAGACATGATGATACAAAAACACTTCTATTGAGTATTCATTTTACCTTTGCATTGCCCTTGATAGTAGTCATGAACTTTCCATATGTGCAAATTAGCAACTACATATGCTAATAAATTGTGGTGTGAAGACCTGCTGGGAACAAGCCCTATATCATAATGGAAGGAGCTTCCAAACAATGAATACAGCCAAGCCATCAACACTACTATTAGCACTTTCAGGTTAATAATCAGTGTACCCCAGGACGAGAGTGCCATTTACACCCGTTGCAGGACATACTAAAACATATTATAAATTAATCTATATAAATAAAATGTGTTAACTCCTAATACACATAGAGCTTGAAGAATCCAATATAAACGCTGTTCCTCCACTTTCATCTTCACAGTCCTATGTACCAATTCATGTTAATCAATTTGAAAAAGACACTGATACTGGTTTAACCAAGGAACTTATATTTGAGGGGACAGAGGTAGTGGTTCCCGCTCCAAGAGATATAACAACTGAAAATAATAGTATTTTCTTGCCAACACCAGCATCAGAGCCAGTATCAGCACATCCAACGGTGTTAGATCAGAGTCTAGGCAGACCAAGAGCAGTTGGAGAATGTGCCATGGGGCCAGAAGATATATTGGATAATGACTCTAACGATGAGTATGAGGAGATCTTCGAAGAAGAAGGAGGGATTGAAAAGCGGGAAGATGCCATACTCGAAACTAAAGACAACAACCCCTCGGGCCCTAAGAAGCGGGGAGGGGGAAAAAAAACTAAAGCAAAGAAAGAGGGGAGAAAATTGAAATCTATAATGCTACCCTCGACATCTGTACCAATATCCATAGTAGAGAAATCCATTAGAGACCAAACACCTTTGCTTAAGTGGATGCAACCGCGAGGGGCTATCAAGAATACCGTTTTGCGTCCTTCAGGAACTATTCCCACAGTAGTGGGCATCTTGAAAAATCAGCAAAATTCTCCTATACAAAATGGGGGTCTGATAGATCATGATCAAGATCTAAATTTAGAGTCATCTGTGGTATCTTCAATGGCAACTACCGACGAAATTTGCCCATCTATTGATTATTCTCAATCCAATATCAGGGACAGATCACAGGGTAGTACTACTCTTGGAGGCAAGGTCCCCCCTTTGCAATCTGTAATATCTTCTTACCCTCCTAATACAATCCCTGAATCTTCTTCATTGGATTTAATCTTAAAAACTTTAACGATACACCATCAAGAGACTCAAATACATTTTCTTCAATTAAGGGAAGATAACTCCAAGATGCAACTTAGTTTGCAGAAAGTCACTAATAAACTGAATGGGGTAACAAAAGAGATTGATGGACTACAACAGAGGGTTGTCGAAGTGGAGGAAACTCTAGCCACTACTACTGTTCAAGCAGATCAACATAATGAATTGATTGGGTCCCTACAGAATAAAGTGGAAGAATTGGAGAACAGACAGAGGCGACAGAATTTGAGACTTTTTGGTATACCCGAGGGATCAGAAGGCTCAGATGTCAGGGCCTACTTGGTCAAATTATTTGAAAGGGCATTTCCTGATCTGTCCGATTGGGATTGGGACTCTCAACTGCAGCGGGTGCATAGATTACCTATAACATTAAAAAACAAGGAAAGCAAATATCCACGCCCAATTATGATCTACTTCGGCAACTATTTGCTCAGACAAGCAGTCTCAATAAAGGCTAGACCTAACACTCCTGTGACACTGGACAATATAACTTTTTTTGTTAAATCGGACTTTAGCAAGATAACTATGGATAAACGATGGGGGTTGCGCAAATTGATTGATTCTTTTAAATCCAAGGGTGCCACAGTCTACCTCCAAGAACCTGCCCGTCTTAAAGTCATGAAATCTGGTCATACCTACTTTCTTAATGATGTAAAGGAGGCGGAGCAATTACTTGCTAAAATGAACTCTAATGTTTAAAAATTGTCGGATTAAGAAAAGTAAGAAAAGGAGGATAAGAGAGTGGCGGGAGAGATTAGAAAATGAAAAGGAAAGAAATCTAGGATAGCAAGGCTTATTGTAAATTTACTGGGGCACTTTCTTTTTTTGTGATTTTGGATGCTTGATTGGCACGAGTAATACGGAGAGTAGGGGCTCTCGGGGCGATCTTTCTGACTGGCTGCCCTTCGAGCGGCAGCAGAAGATAGGGGTAAGCTTCCGGGTAGACACGGGGAGGGTGTGCTTTAAGGGTTGGGGGTCAAGAGCAGAGGGTGAGTGGGGGGAAGGGATAGGACACTGGGGGAAAGGGTGGGAGGAAAAAACAGAAAAGGACAAGACAAGGTCAAGGGTGATTGACGTAGTATCTTATAGACTAATAATGAGTTTAAATTCAAGAAAAGGTGCAGTTTATTATGATTTAGTAATTTGTCCGCATGTTGCGCTTTAGATGTTTAGCCTGGAATGTTTCAGGCTTGAATAATAAAAATAAAAGAAATTTGATATATGAAGAATTGAAAATATATGATCCACATTTGGTTTTGTTAACCGAAACGCATATTTGTTTTAAGGACAAGAAGCTATTGGGACATTTGGGATATGAGATGCTAATTTGTACTACATTAAATGCTCCTATAAGAGGTGTAGCTATTTTGAAAAAACGACAATTATGTGTAGAAGTGATTAGATCTATGGCAGATAGTGGGGGTCGCTGGGCAATTACTCAATTGAAGATGGAAAATCGTAAATATGTTTTTTGTGCCATTTATGGGCCCAACACCGATGACCCTTTTATTTTTGATTGGTTAAATATGGAACTGCTCACATGGGAGGGAGAACTTATTTTGATGGGGGATTTTAATTGTGTGCTAGATTATGATCAGGATGTTACAAAAAGAGGTATTTTTCGACGTATGCACAAAACTAGGGCGGCAATCTTAGAGCTAGCAAGGATACACAATGTTAAAGACGTATGGAGAAATCTGTTCCCTGAAATACCCGGATATACTTACTACTCCTCACCTCATAAACGGTGTTCACGAATAGATCTGGCTTGGGCTTCGGATGAAATTATTGATACAGGATACATGAAGATCTTCCCAAGGATCTCATCTGATCATAGCCCCATACTTCTTATATTTAATATTATTCAAAGGATGCCTGAACTTAGACTCTTCACTTTTCCTAGATATTTACTAACAGATTCAGTGTTTGTAGCTAAGTTAAAGGAACATATTAAGGAATTTATTGAAATTAATATCAATACTGCCAGTCTCTTTTCAGTGTGGGACGCTTGTAAAGCTTTTATTAGGGGAGTCGCGCAGCAATATGTATTTAAACAAAACGGTATACGCAAGAAAGAGACAAAGGCTATCTTAGCTAATATTTTATCACTTGAGAAACAACTAGAAGACAGACTGAGAGCTGATGAGACGGATGCGCAAAGTATAATTCAATTAGAAACTAAACTCGTAATGCAGCGCTCAACTCTTAAAAGCTCTTTCAGGGAGAAAAACACTCAGAAAATTATCAAATATAAATTATCTCAATATGAATGTGGAGATAGAGTCGGGAAGCTTTTGGCCTATAAAGTTGCAGATGATCGTGCGACAACCCTAGTTAAAGCTATTAAGGGTCCCCACAACGTTTTATATACTCAACCAGCACAAATTTTGGGACAATTTGTTTCATATTACGAAAATCTATATACCCCCGAGAGTAGAGGCACCGAAGCTCAGCTACAATCTTATATTAGGAAGAACTTACCTGAAGCAACATACTTGGAACAGACATGGATTGACCAATTAGAACAAGAGGTCACATTAACAGAGCTCCGATTTGCTGTTACCTCTCTTCCATCTAACAAGGCAGCTGGTGAGGATACACTTCCCATCGAGGTATACAAAATTTGTGCAGATGAAATTCTACCACTGTTCTGTCTGATCATTAACGCAATTGGTGCTACTGGGCAGGCGCCAGACTCTTGGAAGACAGCTAAAATTATGTTCTTCTTAAAAAAAAATAAACCTCCTGTGGAGTGCGGGTCTTATAGACCTATATCTCTGATAAACACTGATGCTAAAGTTTACTCTAAACTTTTAGCTATACGACTAGCCCCTCTTATGCCCCAGTTGGTAAATGACCAGCAGCATGGTTTTGTTATTGGGAGGGACACCACCATGCATGTAAACATGGCTATTACCGCTTTTGATGTGGCTACAACTAATCTCACCCGACTCGGTATGATACTTTTAGACGCAGAGAAGGCGTTTGACCGAGTGGGGTGGGACTATTTGTGGGGAGTTTTACGGCAGTTCGGCTTCAGAGGGCGTTTTTTAAGAAGTATTAAGGCATTATATAACGATCCTAATGCTAAAATTAGCTATGCTGGGGCACTTTCCTCTACTTTTCCAATTCGGCGGGGGACCCGGCAGGGATGTCCGCTATCACCCCTACTTTTTGCTCTCTCCATGGAGCCATTCATTAATGCTCTGGAAGCTCAAACTAAGATTGCCCCTATTTTGCATGAAGGTAAAACTCTAAAAATTACCGCATATGCGGATGACTTAGCTATCTATACCACCAATGTATCGGATGCACTAATGGGGATCACGATAGAAGCTAATAATTTCGGGATCATTTCAGGTTATAAATTAAATATAAATAAAACACAGGTTATTATGAATTATCAGGCCAATGTACCTGTGCAGGGACTATGTCAATCTGCAGTATATCTAGGGGTAAAGATATCATCTAAAATTGATCATATAAATTCCCTAAATTACGATCCTCTATTAAAAGAAGTTACAAATCTTTTGAAAAAATGGCACAAGATCCCATTAAACCTCATAGGCCGTATGAATCTGATTAAGATGAACATTTTGCCGAAGTTCTTATATTTATTTCGCTCCATACCTTGCCGCGTCAATAACTTATTCTTTAAAAAATTAGATGGCATTTTAAGTAGTTTCGTTTGGGGCTATAAGAAGGCTAGAAGGTCTATGACAATATTTAAACTCTCATATGAAAAGGGAGGTTTGAACTTCCCAGATTTTAGAGCTTATTTTCTCGCTTCTTTTTTAGGCCGGCTGCGTAGCCTATTTGCCCCTAATAATCAATATTTTTTTCACCAATTCATGCTTGGTGGTTATTCAAAACAATTCCTGGCAAAAGTTCAAGACCCAAATTATTTTAAACGTGTAAAATTTAAGACTGCGAGAGATGCCGTATTCATATGGAAACAGATGTTGACCAAGTGTAACACTTCTTTTTTTCATAATGAACTGCCAATATGGGACAATCCCGGGCTTCCAGATATTTTTAGAGATAAAACTGGTCGAGAATGGGCTAACTTTGGTATTCAGACTTTAGGAGACCTGTATGGTGTTGATGGTCTCTTACAATTTGAAACACTGCAACTTTTGTATAAACTGCCTGAAAAAATGAGATACAAATACATTCAAATTAGGGACTACTTAGTAAGGAAAATGAATTTGATAGAAATTACAAGTTCAGATATATGGGCCTGTTTTTATACCGTGCATAGAAAGTCATTAATTAGTTTGGGATATAAGTGTCTCAGTCAGAATAGCTTTGACGAAGCTCCTAGACTGGCACCAAAATGGACTGTTAGCCTAGGATATAATGTGACAATCCAGCATATCTCTGTAGCCTTAGTCAACATCACTAAAGCCGTCCAGTCTTCCAGCCTGAAACTTCAATCGTACAGAACGGTTAGCCAACTGTATTACACTCCACAAAAAATTTCCAAATGGACACAAAATAACTTTAATAATGCCCGTACTAAATGCTCTAAATGTGGTCTGGTGGCAGCAGACCTCATACATATGATATACTCATGCCCAACACTAGCTAAATATTGGGAGGATGTAGAAAATATTTTAACGCAAAATCAACTAATTAACTTTTCACTCAATGCAGCCGCTGTACTATTGTCCATATACCCGGGTAGCCCTATCTATAAAGAACTGCTAAATATTACAATGGCTTGTGCCAGACTTGTGATCGCTAGGGCTTGGATTTCTCAGAATCCTCCTCATATAACTGAATGGTGGACACTGGTTCTTGAAATTTACACAATGGAAGAAGCTATTGCTAGGAAAAGAGGAATTAAAGCAAAAAAAAAGTTTGCCAAGATATGGGGGAATTTTTTGCAATGTTAGTAATGATTTGGATCATGGATGTTCTTTTTGTTCATGGCTTATTAATTATTAATGACCTGTACTGTTTACAATCTACTTTTCTTTTTTGTTTTTTAACTGTTGTTTGTGTGTAGTATAATATGAACCTGCACCGAATTGAATTTGATTTATCTTACTTTTGATTAATTCTGTATTTGGATATGATATGCTAATCTCCTTGACTTGCTTGTCAAATAAAATTCTTAAAAAAAAAAAAAAAAAAACTCCTAATACACAATGAAAGCCAATCCCCAAATATTGATGTTTCCTTGTTTTGTAATAATTGCAGCTTCTTACTGTCATACTGCATTTGGCACAAACCTTATAGATTCAAGAGAGCCCACACATACAAACAGAAACAAGCATTTTACACATTTCTTTTCAAATACCTCCTGAGTGTCCTGATTCTCTTCCACTCTGATTTTGTTTCTCTCTCTCACAAAAACATCCACACAAGCAGGCGAACACACACACAAATATACACACGAGCATGAAACACACACCACACAAACAAGCAGACAAATACTAACTATCAGTCTTCACATCTCTAATCTCTCTATCACTCCCCCTCTCACTAATATCCTATTTGTATCTGTTACTCTCATTGCCCCACTCTCCTTACCCAGATTGCATCCTATCATTCCCTACCATCACATTCTATTTTTAATCTGCCATCTCCATGCCTCTCTTACTCTTTCTATAGCTGTCTCGATCTCTTCCCCATCTCTATCTGTGTTTAACCCTTTTGTCTTTCTGTTTCCCCTTTAAACTCTCCTTTGCTCCTTCTATCTCTGCCCACTCACTCTTCCCTTCTCTCACTCCTTTCTCCCTACTCTCCATTGGAAGGCTATGGGGTGAAAATGGCCCTTCTTACCTGGGTTCCTACGCAGCCACTCATGAGTAGGACCTCTACCCGCCCACTCATTCAGTCTGCACATATCACTGTGCCCAGGCAGTCAATGTTCCATACACTAACTAACAAGACGAGCCAGCATGGCTGTTGAGGAGATTGAGAGCTTCAATTTGGGTGGGGAGTGAGCAGAGGCCCTCTTGCCCATGCGGCAGGCCTCCAGTAGTCTGTTCAGGCTCTATTGGGCCTCTTGTCACAGCTAAATAATACAGAGAGAAGCCAAACCGGCCAACATGTAGCCAAAAAAATTGACCCACAGTTGGACCTCTGGCACTGGCCCAGTGCCCACCTTATTGATCTGACTCTGAGTGCCAGTACTGTCCTTGGCAGTGTAGAAGTGCCAGTACTCATTTTGGTAAAAATAAGAAGGGATGGTACTCAGTACCTGTAAGTACCATCCCATTTAATGCACTGGTTGAATCCTGTTTTGGATGGCTAAGTGGTTTGGCCTCACTCAATGGGGCACAGCAGCATTTTCTCACCAGAACTGAATTCCAGAAAGATATCAGTCTCGGGGCAGAATGGTGGTGACACACAATTGGTGTGGCGATACTAGGTTAAGTGACCATTAGCAAGACAAATCAGTGACTGTGACACATGGCCCAGGGCTGGTTTTTGTCTGTGGTAAGGGCCCTGTTATTTATTGCTTTGGCCCAGACTAGCCCTGAAACGTTCCTCAAGCTTCTAAGCTCAGGTTCCAGTTGAATCTCTCTGCTTCCCATAATGGTGACCACCCGCCAGTGGAGTCAATCTCTCACTGTATTACCTCCTGCTTTGCTTGCTGCGTACCTTTGAGGGTAAACATCCTTCTGCCTTCATGAAGTCTCACTTACAGCACAGATAGTCCGCACTGCACCTTGGCCCTCCAAATCTCTGCGCTCATACAGACTTGAACTGTACTGTTTTGTAATTGGGTATCTGGCGCCACACTCACTCAGTTGCCAAACAGAACAAGACATAATAAGCTGCAGCCAGGTGTCCTAACCCAAGCTTGCAGCCTCTTCGTCTCAATACATAGCTGTTATATCCTGCTTAGGAATTCATTTCTCTTCCCTGTTATTTTGGCTCCTAGCTGCTCAGCCAGTGTGGGTGTTCTGAGTGGAATGTTGGTGTGATGGAGATGAATGGAATGCTTAGGTGCCTGTGTGACAGCTGGAGTATAGGCTGAGCAGCAGGCAGGGTGCTCCCGGTGGTGCTGCTGTACCTGGATAGCATCCTGTCACTAAGACCAATAAGGAATCTTCAAAGTTACTCCTCAGCTACTTGACATACATCACAACATAATTTTAGCGATGATCTTGAGACAGGCCCATGCCAGAAAAATGATCTTACTGAAGATGAAGATTACACAGACAAGAGGATTGTGCAACTGAAGAATCTAACAGAGACATGGAAACATGAGGAAACAGGAGTCATTTACTAGGGACTTTAGTTACCAGACAGGTCACGACAGCAACAAAAAATGCCCTGCAAGCCGCATCAGAGTCCTTTTCACCGGACAACCCAAGCTTGGGCATACTTTATTTGATTGCACGCTTTGGATTTCCTGCTACTGTGACATTGTGCGAGCCTACGTATTCCTCATATCTGATCTAAGCAACATCCAACTTTGAAGTTTTGGCCTGCAGTGTTGAGTCAAGTGATATAGCTGGAATTTCAAAAGTAAAGAATATGTCAACTTGGTGATTTCACATGCTGCACAGTCATCTATGTGTGTGCTCTGGAAGGGAAATTGTTGCATACTGTGCCATTTTTAATTATCGTGTATGTGCTTCAATTGAGCCCAGCGTTTCATGGGGCATGTTAATCTTTGGGACCTTGCTAAGTGCTTATCAACTGGTTTGTCATGGTACAAGCAGCCGTAGGGGGCCAGCAGTAGTTAGACAGACTGTCACAGTGGTCAGTTTATTTTTTCTTGGTTCTTTTTCTATGACTGCCCTGCAGTTAGCTGGTTACACTGTTACGGTGTAGTTTAAATCAGAAGCACAGCGCGTGCACCATACCTTGTTCATGGAGTCACGTGGAGGTGCGGAAGGATCTTCTGTGATGTCTTTGTTTCTACGCAGCTTTCGAACTGCTGTGGGATGCTTTCAAGCACTGACATGCCTGGAGCCACCCGGCATGTGTCATCTCTATGAGCTGTCATCTTTGGAGTTTTGTCTACAGGCATGTCCATGGCTTTGCTTCAGGCAGTCGTTTGCTCACTAGGCCTTGCCAGTACCACAAGCAAGTTCTGCAACTACAGCTGTCGGGTTTTACCTCAACTTAGCGATCCAGAGGATATGAAGACAGGAGCTAACGTGGCAGAGGTTCCTATCGAGATTGCTCTGCATCAAATTGGTAACGGTAATACTGCTGTGGTTTACCATCAATATAATTTCGAAAAAGGCATGGAGGATGTACTCACAGAAGTGACCTTCAACAACACAGAAGTGTTTCTGTACATTAAATGTTTTGAGCCTATTTCCACATCTCTCAATGCTTAACGTTGCAAGCAAGTTGTGTGAGATATCGCTCACAGTAGATCTTGTGATGTCTTCAATGGATATTGTCAAAGTTTCAGCAAATCATTTTTGTTAATCTAGTGTTAGTAGAGTAATTTTCCATTCAATTTAGGTCTTTAACACACATTGTTGACAATCTTAAAAGTATGCTTCGGTTACAGTGGCATTTTTAGTACTAAGCTCCTGCATATCCGGTGGTCCTTATTGTAGTCCAAAGTTTGCACTCTGTGGGTATCCTGGTGTATATTTTAGCTGTGCTCCATTATTTACATTTATGGTGTTCTTGCTGGGGAGACATTCTGTTTCTTGTCTGAAGCATGCAGTTCTGAGTATCACCACTTGTTGGTATGTGGTAGGGACTAATTTTACACTACGTTGGTCTGTTAACATCTTACTTTACAAGCACGTCACGTTTCTACATTGAACGTTACATATCCCTTACACATGGGATTACTTTAAGGGCTTTGTTGGCCCATTTTCTTGAGTAGCTTTAGTACCCTTACATGAGGGATGTCACAATGTTTTTAGTGTGTGGTTGTCACCCATTTTTGGGTTTTATTTTATACACACTTACATGGGAGATCATTGTATAGGTGGAATTTGCTTGTATTTGAATTGCACGTTACTCTCTATTACACGAGGAACAGGAATTGGTTTTAGTCCCATTTTCACAAAGTTCATTATAAGCCCTTACAGGAGGGATGTCAATATGGGTTAAAGTCCTATTTCTACTATTTTTGGACCTTTACGTGAGGGGTGGATAAATGGTTTTCAATCATATGTCTTTAACACTGCAAAGAAAGCATGGCTGTCAAGGACTCTTTCTATTAAAAGAAATTGAGTCAGAGTGTCTCAAAATGTTGTCAATTGACGAATGGAATTTAGAATTACTAGTACGTGCCAAACATGAAAAGGTGGCATATCACCAAATAAATTTCTTATGAAACATGATATTGCATAGTTCTCACTTAAAGTATATATATAAATAATAGTGTGTGTATTTATTAATTGATTCACACATTTACCTTATATTGCTATATTCAGTCCTCCCTCTTCATTAGGAAAGGTTTTTACTGCTTCTGTATATATAACTGTGTTTGAATTACAAGTAGAGGGGCCATATTATCAGTAGCGGTTGGTAGAGGACAGTGGCGAGGAGGCAGGGGAAGGTGGGGGGGGGGGGGGGGGTTTGGTAAAAAATAAATAGAAAAGAAAGGAAAACTTACCTGGTGGTCACTGTCGCCAGCCTCCACATCTCCTCCATCACAGGAAGCACCCAGGCTCCCAGACTCCACAGACTAATTACAACGCTGCCTTACAGCACCATTGTGATTGGTCTGAGTTTGTCTCTCATAGAGGGACTTGGAGGCCGGGCATGTTCTCCTCCTAGGCTGTGCAATACAGCCTATGGAGAACAGGCAAAGGGCACATGACAGTTTGGCCAGCCCGAGACGGTCAGCCAAACCGTCATGCGCACTTAAGGTGCAGCCACCACTCCTCCTCTTTCGACGTCACAGGAGCCCAGTCACACTCCGCCCTTACTTAACCAGGTTGCAGTGCAACTGCAACACTAAAATAATGATAATAATGTTCCGTTATTATCATTTTATTTTTCTTTGCACTACTTGAAAGCAGTAGGGTGAAGCTCCTCGGCCTTAGCTGAGGAGCATATGCTGCATATTATTATTTTCTCCACAGATTATGGGACATTTGTCAGTGTATGCCATCCTCCATGGAAAAACATGAAAATTAACCAATGTACACTAAGAGGTGTGCTTAGCTAGTCACTCCAGAATTCACCCTCACTGGAATTGAAAGTACCTCTGGATAACTGAAACACTCAAACCTGTGGTGTCTGGAGGCTTGAAACATAATGTCTGGGACTTGCTGCTGGAATTCATTTGGTGGATACCATGCGATCAACCCCCTTGTGCACTACTTTCTCCATCAATGTGACCCTCCCTCCTCAGCTTATCCCTCTTTCCAAATCTCGGCCAAGTTATTCAACCCTCCTTTTTGAGCTCCTACAAATATGGGAACCAGCAGAGCTCCATGTATTACATGTATATAGCTCATCTTTTCTTAGGAGGTTTGGGAAGAAGGGTGCTATATTAAAAATGGAAGCATTAAACAGTGAGCACCGACAAACAAGAAGAAAGGACTCCCAATTTGATGAAGGGAAGTAGTAAGACATTGTGAGAGTGATTGACGTGTTGCTCAGTCAGAAATGCAATAACTGTTGCTAAAACAAATTAAATGAAACCCCAGTAACTACACAAACAATGAGACACACCATCATAGTTTGACCGGTAAATGCTTACATTTAGTCCTGCATCACATGCGTCTAAGGTGATAACAAGGGTCTCTCCCGGAGTTGGAGTAATTATGTTGCTTTGAAAAAAATCTCTTAGTTCTGCTGGATCATTCCCTGAAAAGTACAAATATATTTTTATGTTAATTTTTAGAGCTTTAGGAGATTGTTATTTTTAAAAAGGAGTAATGTTATTATCAAACAGAAAATGCAATGCAGTAGCAATTGAGCTTTACATTGCAATCTAATGGCTCGAATGGTTCAAGACTAAGGGTCTGATTTGGAGTTTGGCAGACAGAATGTGGCGTAGTAGCCTGACCTCCAAACTGATGGTCCACCTGCTCTATGCAGAGTCGGGTAGACCATCATGTTTCCATTGACTGTATGCACGGCGGGTTTTACAAGTGGAAGCCCCACATCAACAGCCTGATGGAGTTGGAGTTGTCAGTGTAAGTACATCAGACTACCCGCCCTATTTAGAGCGAATGGTCTGATGTACATTTCGTTTAATTCAGTACCGTCAAGGAAACTCTGGCAGTCCCAAATTGAAGACAAATGGCAAAAGACCCTCACACCCTGGGAGAAAACGCCCTGGGAGTTTAGGTCTCAGGGTCATTCGTTTTTTTTGTTTTTCAAAAATAAACCTATGCTTTGGGAGTTTGTTTTTGAAAAACATAAAAGGTTGCTGAGAGGCTGCCTGAAACGTGGTGGCCACTCAGCAAACTATCAGTGCCTTCAGAAAGGCTACCATGGCAGCGGCTCTTCTAAAAGCACCCAGACCTCCGCTGGGCTGGCAGAAATCTCTAAATATGGAGGGCGTTAGTCCAGCCAGGGTGGGTGAAAAATGTCCCCCCCACCATGATGAATAGCAGGCTGCCTGCCATATTGTAAATGAGGCATTATCAGCCAGATTCATCATTGTCCCGTTTTGCGTGTCCTAAATAGCGATTATTAAGGAATCGCTATTAAGGACTTGCAAAACGGGATTCATGTAGGAATCGTTAAATAAATTGCAATTCCTACACATTCCTTATTTGCGATTAGCAAATTGCTAATCGCAAATAAGGAATAACTCCCCATTCATTCCAATGGGCCTGAAGGCCCATAGGAATGAATGGGGAGTTATTCCTTATTTGCGATTAGCAATTTGCAAATCGCAAATAAGGATGCGATTTCAAGGGTGCCAGGGGTGTCCAAAGGACACCCTGTAGCACCCCTGAAATGAAAATGTAGACTGATGTTGCGCACACACATGTCCCAAGGACATGTGCGTGTGTAACATACAACTGAGAAAAATGCACAAAAGTGCATTTTTCTCAGTTTTCGCTATTTTCCACGAAGTCAGACTTCGCGGTAAATGGCGGCAAAAAATAGCGAAATCGCAATTTTTCAAAGGTTCATGAATTGCATTTAAGGAATCTCAAATTGAGATTCCTTAAATGCGATCGCAATTTGAAAAATCGCAATTATTTGTGATTTTTCAAATTGCGAGTTCATGACCCATTGATGAATTCCAAATGCCATTTTTGCTGGCGCAAACGGCCGATTTTAGCGATTTGCACCGTTTGCACTTGCAAAAATGCTTGATGAATCTAGCTGTAAGTGTCTTATTTAGAGTTTGGCGAACAATGTCCTCTATCGCAAATGTTCCCGTCCACCATATCACAGGTGTATTATCGTCAATATAGCTGACGGAATCCTTGTCCACTAACATCTAAATAAGGCCCAGATCTTGCAGCAAAGCCATTCCGGGTGAGGGTAAGGAGTACTCATGGCAGCATTAGGACACGTGCTGTCAGGGTGTCAGGTACCAATGAAACAACATTTCATGCTAGTGCCTTCTGAGAAGGTAAAAACCCGGACAGTCCCACTTTGCACAAATCACAAACATTGCATTTAATGTAAAGGTTAGAATCAACCACACTTGTCACAGTTAGTATATAAGAGTTTTCAAAAAGTTGTCTTAGTGTTCCTCACCAGGCTGGTCAACGCCGTTGCCACACTGTCCACACGTTTTATACTGTTTACTCATTTTGAACTGAAATAGAAAAACAAAGAGCTCATTCAATAATAAGTGTCACAATTGTTCACAAATATTCCCTTGCCCTGATAGCCTTTGTAAGCATGAAGCTTAATGCTTATGCTTTTCATTTAAGCCATTTCTGTTATTTACGGAAATTTAAAGGAGTAGCAAACCTGATATCACTAATACGTTGGTCTCATGACATCACAGGAAGTGACATCATTTGGACTTTGAACTCATGGCATGTAACTTGGCATGGCATTTGATCTTGAGTCACAAAGATTGGACCCTATACAGTGCCACTAGGAAGAAGGCTGGTTTCCATTTCCACAAACAGAAGATAAACCTTACTGCCCTCTGTCTTTAGGCCCACCTGCCTTTACCCATACTCGGCATAGACACGTGCAATCCCCACCTGGCAATAAAAGCAGCAGCTACCCAAGCATTCTGGTGAAGGTGGAATAGGGCAGGCAACAGAAGGAAGGGCAAACAGGGAGAAGATAAGGGAAGCTGCACCATGCAGTCATGATACTAATATTGCATGTGATTAAACATTACCACAATGAGCATCTTTCTTGTCCCAATTATTATGTTTGTGAGGCTGTATGCTCAAGCACACTCAGTAAACCCCACTCCAGATGACCCAATGAGAGTCTAGGATTCACGAATCCAATGAGAAATTCTTTTTTTGATAAATATTTTATTGTTTGGGGCCCCTTTGAACCGATCACATGGGTCTGAAATGTTCAGCCTTCGCTCTTTTTTCTTTTTCTTTTCCCAGCTCTGTAGTGGCAAGGCTGGTGGGCCACCCTGTGTTCACTCCTACTTCCATTTCACTCTATTTTGTTTGTTTGTGATGTTTACATTTTGTTCGCAAATGTATGGAAGTCACCTTTAGAAAGCAGAATTATTTACTTTCCATTACCTTTCAGCATGTAATTCCTAATGAATATGCTTACAAAATAAATAAATAAACAAACAAATAAATAAATAAATAAATCTTCAATGCTTTACCAAAGGTTGCTCACATTGATACTGGTATGAACGAGCAACACGCCCCTGCATCGTTACCATTACTTTACTTCTCTGTCAAACATGTCCACAAGTGTTCTAAGGTGATTCCATGTCAAGCATCGTCATAGGTCAGCCATATATATATACTTACATGAAATGCATTTTGACTCATAGTGATTTGTGCAATCCCTCTGCGGCTGATTATTGTCTTATACATTCCAAGTTGCTGTACTCTGTACACCTTGTTAAAATGTGGCAAGGTAATCCTGTATAAAAGAACAAATTCAAGATCATTTTCTTTTGAAAGTGGTCATGTTGTCCCAGCCAGGTATATATTCATATTGACACAGCATTTGCTGGTAGGCCCTGCCCGCCAAGACCATTACAATACAAGATGCTCTCATTAGTACATGATTGCTAGGGTAACATTATTCACAACGTTAGTTCTGTCCAAGTACTGCAAAATCTACTACTGCAAATGACTGACAACTATTTCCTATCACTTGGGTAAATATCACAGCATCATATACGTTAAATGCCTCTTTTTTAACTAGGACTACTTACCTTCGCAGTGTGGAGCTCCATCAATGGAAGTAGGATAAAGTTGACTTGTCTTCAAAGGTCTTTCAGGGACAGACCGTGGGAATATGCTGTTGATTAAAGCATTAGGAATGGCAACATCACTGGCCAGCATGCCAAACAAAATCGGTGTGGTGGGCTAACGTGCAAACTAAAGAGAGCTGAGCTTGAAGACTCAAGCCAGATAGTGTAGTGATATAATCTAAAGTGAAAAGATTTTCAATGTTAAATGAATTACTTTTTACAATTTTGAAGAGTTGGCAAATGTTTGCATGAAGCTTGTGCTAGAGCACAAGCCTAGCCTTCAGAATATATCGACTGCCCAGCTCGTGCTCTGGCTCTAGCTGGCTTGCCCTTCACTAATGCAAACAGAGTGAAGTTAATGAATTATGTAAAACAGACTGGGCTTGGTGTTTAGTGATAATTGGCTCACACGCCATTGTAGTACTTCACTCCAGAGGTGGGGCCATCTAATGTACAGTGTGACAGCCAATAACAAAGGATACCATAAGATTTTACAGCCATTCATTCACATAAAAGGACAAAATGGTAACATATAAATACCAATCAGCTGCTGAATTGCAAAGGGCACACCCTGAACAGTAAATATGTTTCATTATTAATTTATTTTAAAACATTCTATAGTGCTGGCGCCACAGCGGCTCCTCCGCTATGGCGGAGGAGCATCGCCTCACTGCTTTTAAGAAGTGCAAAGTAAAGAAAACCTAAAAGGATAAGACCTTTGAGTTATCATTTTATATTTCCGTGCTACTTTGCGGGCAGGCAGGTGGGCAGGGCTGCTCTACGGTTGAGCGGGGCAGAGGAGGAGTGGTTTGCCTGCTTCTAAGTGCACATGACTGTTTGGCTGCCCCTCTTGGGGCCTCCTAAAACAGCCATGCGTAATTTTCCTATTCTCCATGCAGGCTGCATCACAGCCTGCGTGGAGAACATGCCCAGGCTGCCATTCCCTGGCCGAGCATTGAACCAGGAAGCTCAGACCAATCCCAACCCTGCATTTTAATATTTTTATTTACATTGCCCTTCCACCCTGAGCCTGCCCTACCGCCCATGAGCAATGCCAACCGCCACTGTGCTGCACCCAAAGGCTTCAGTGTCCTTTACAAGGCACATTAGAAAAACTGTTCAAAGTATGAGGAACTGAGCATTCATGGCAAATCCATGTAAACATTTCATTAACTGGGGTGGGGGGCTGTTCATGATTAGATCAAATTACATTGGAAGAGTTGCTCTTTCAAGAAGGAGAGGGAGTTTTGTTGAAGAGTTATAAAAAATGGTTATTGCACTATTGAAGTGGTGACTAAGGAATTTATGCTATTCATGTTAGAAATACAGTTTTAAATTCAATACTGTGCTTAATTTGGAGTGTAAGGAATTGGCTACTGGCTGGTGGGGTGTAACACTACTCAAGCAGCAACCACAATCTTTGTCATGGTGAAGTCACAAGCAAACCCCAAATTCACCTATGCTTAACCCTCTGGAAGCTTGAAACAAAAGCAGCTAGGCTTAACCTAAAGACAATGTGCAAAGGATTTATCCAGTACTTCAAACAGTAAAAACTTAAACAACACAAGGAAAACTCCACACCAGTTTAGAAAAATAGTGTACAATGCAATACATGATTTAAGACCAGAATGACAAAATTCCAAACAGTAGAACCGGAGTTATGTAATATTAAAGAGGGATAAAGTCACAAGTTCAGTTCGATCATGATGGAACGTGGACCAGCTATAGGCACCCAGTTAGGCCAGCTGAACAAGAGTACCTTAAATCCTGGTTACGGAGCATGGAGGTGTCTTGCATCAAGGATGTGTCGAGCAGCGCACATTCCTAGGAGCTGCAAGACAGCGATGGGAAGGCTTGAGTTGAGAATTTGTCATGCACCGGTCGGTTTTGAAGGAGCTGCAGGGTTTGCAATGCGGAGTCCTGTGTCGGTGTCAAGGATGGAACCGATGAGGGGCATGCAGTGCGCAGATCGGTGTTGAAGATGCATTTTGCACAGGCTCTGATGCTGAGTTTTTGGGAGTCAATATGATGTGTCAGTTCCCCTGGGACTACAGCTGGGCTGGCGGCCCAGCACCTTCAGACCCACTTCCAAGGGTCCAGGACTGGGGTGGCTCCACTTTGGAGGGCAAAACTCACAGCTGACAGAGTCCATGTGCTAGGTTCAAGATGAAGAAAGCCTGTTCTGTCACTGAGGCTTGAGATCAGTAGGACGTATAACTTGCACTTGGAGTCACTCTAGCGGTCCTGGGTTCAAGATGCAGGTACTTTCCTTTCAATCAGGCAGGATGGCCGCAGGGCAGCACAGCAAGGCAGCAAAGTGGCAGTCCTTCTTGCAGCAAAGCAGTCCTTCTCCTGAGTCTTTGTTGTGTACTGAAGAGTTGGGGGTCGGAGGTCCAATATTTACGCCTGGTGCCCACTTTGAAGTAGGAGAAGCTTCTAGAGGATTTACCCTCCCCAAAGGTGTTTGGAATTTCCTGCCTCCATGCACTAGCTCCTGATTATCCAGGGTGACAATATGCTAGTATCCCACCCCTTCGTAAGAGTGCTCAGGTAGGACCTTTGTGATGTGCAGATGTGGTAGATGGCAGTTCCTCTGCTGCGTTAACTCAGAGTAGTCCATCCTGTTAACACCAGCTTCGCTTTGTCTCACTGTCTGGGAGCAATACTCAAAGACAAACTGCCAACTACACCTAGTCATGCGATCCAGGATACAGGCAGCAGGCACCAAATGTTTAGGACAAGAAAATGTCAACTTATTAAAAGTTGCCTTTTCAGAATTGTGAATAAAAACACACTTTACCATTACCTTTTAATTACAATTCTTTAAACACCAAACTCTATCTAACTATCTAATCCCAATCAAATGTTATCACATATCAAATGCAAAAAGGAAACCCAATGTTATCCTAGGGGAGAAGTAGGTCTTTGCAGCAGTGGAAAATTAATTTAAACCTTTTTCACTACAAAGACATCTAAAAATTTTAAATACATAGCACCCTGCCCTATGGGCTGTTTAGGACCTACCTTAGGGGTGACATATATATTAAAAAGGAAGGTTTGAGCCTGACAAAAAGGTTATTTTCCAGGTCATAATAGCAGTTCAAAATTGCATACCCAGGCTGCAACAGCAAGCCTGCGATATGCTTTACAAGGCTACTCCAGTGGGTGGCACAATAAAGGCTGAAGTCCTACTAGTAGTATTTAATTTACAGGCCCTGGGTACATGGGTGCCATTTTACTAGGGACTTATATGTAAATTAAATGTGCCACTTGGGTACAAGCCAATTCTACCATGTTTAGGGGAGAGAGCACATGCACTTTAGCACTGGTTAGCAGTTGTAAAGAGCAGAGAGTACTAAGGCCAACAAACACAATTGTTGAAGCCACAAAGTTTGGGGATGACCCTGCAGACAGGGTCAAGTCCAACAGGGAGCCAGTGAAGGTCCTTCAGAACTGGCAATATGTTATTGAATATTTTTTTCTCTAATATATAGCGCCAAGACACCTCCAGGTATATGTGCACTTTTATGACCCAAGAAATGAATGGGACACCTGCCAGAGCATAATTACCTCGATCAAGCCAACAGTTCTTGGGCAGCAATCCTCAATTGTTGAGGCACCAGGAGGACTTTGATTTTTACATTGAGAGAAGAAAGACATTGTTAGCTTAGGCTATCTTTTTAATGTGTGGTACTGGAGATAGTGTATTTAAGGGATTTGTCTGAGGAAGAAAACGAGAATACATTCAGACTTCATTCAATCAATAAAGCAGAATCTAATTTATTTTTTAATTTGGAAGATTTGAGGATGAACTCCATTTTATAGGTTTAACGTGCAAGAGTACTTAGACATCGATGTTGGCATTTGTTGACATATCTTCTGAGAGTAAAGCTGTCTTTAAAGAAGACCTTCATTTGAGTTGCTTGCCATCAGCATAGTGATGTAAACGGACTCTGACATACACCAGTGAATCACTGAGGGGTTTAGGTGAAGGTCGAACAATGTTGTATGCAAGATAATGCATTTCAGGACACTACATTATATTGGTGAGCTACTCAAGATATGTTTTACAATCTTCTCAAGTTGATCCAAATGTGACAGGGAAAAGATAAAAATCACAGAAGCCCATTCTTTATATGGTACAAAAGGGGGTTGTGATGGACGGAGCATCCAAACCAATCAAACACTCACACCCAGTCAACAGATCTGGGTTTAATCCATCACCGTTCTTTAGCCCACTCTGCCACCCCAGTTCAGACATGGCCATATGCAAATAAGTCTGACCCTGTGCCTCATGGGAACAGTCCAGCCCCAACTGCCAAGCCACGCCTTCCCTGGACCGGAAACAAGCTTCCTAGGACCGGTTTCTGGCATTTCAGCCGTCTTCAGCCAGGCTTGCTTGAATCCAGTAGTAAAGTGAGCAAGGAACTCACATCCGAGCTTACCCTGCCAACTTATGGCGAACAAAACGGTACAAAAGGGGGTGGTGATGGACAGGGCACCTGAACCAATCACACACTCACACCCAGTCAACAGATCTGGGTTTAATCCATCACCGTTCTTTAGCCCACTCTGCCACCCCAGTTCAGACATGGCCATATGCAAATATGTCTGACCCTGTGCCTCATGGGAACAGTCCAGCCCGAACTGCCAAGCCATGCCTTCCCTGGACCAGAAACAAGCTTCTTAGGACCTTTTTCTGGCATTCCAGCCGTCTTCTGCCAGGCTTGCTTGAACCCAGTGGCAAAGTGAGCAAGGGACTCACGTCTGAGCATACCCTGCCAACTTATGGTGAACAAAGCTGTACAAAAGGCAGTTCTTTATTCTACCATGTTAATAAGCATATGGTTGTCGAAAGTGTCAAAAGCTGATCAAGGAGCAACTCTAGACATAGGGTGTTGTTTGTAAGATACTAAGTTTGTCATCAAGCATCACCATGATGGCTGTCTCTGTAACTTCATTGGCATTTAGAGAGCAGGTGATTTTTATTGATGTAATTGCTTAGTAGTTTAGAGTTTGTAGACCAAGTTGCAAAGATACATTTATGAGTGCAGACCTCTCTGTCATGAGTGCAGGTTAATCTGTACTCATGAATCCCACTGAAGGGGTTCAAAATGGGCCATCCATGACACAGTTTGCCTTAGAACATTGCGAACAACCCCAAACATGTACATTTGTGGACATTCCTAAACTCCAAGGTGATCCTTCCCACTCTGGAAATGCTAACAGATTTGCTCCAGTCAACAGTTGAAGTAAGTCCCCTTCCAAGATGGGAAGGGAAATCTATCATCTCAAGTTTCTCTAAGAAAGAAAAATGTGCGTTTGTACATTGGTCACCGTTTCTCCTGTGCACACTTCTTCACTATGGAGAACTACACAAAGGGGCAAAAGGACCCCGTGGCAAGTGTCTCCTGACATTCTTAGCAGTACACATGGAACCCTTGCCTAGTGCATCTTTAAAGGAATATTGGTAAATACCAAAAAGTAGTACATCTGTACCCGTACACAGACATCAACCTACGGATGAAAATTTACTACTTACAAAACTTTGCAAAAAATAAAAGGTTCTTCCACCTCAGCTCCTTCTTGGAAAGTTTTGGAATGATCATCAAGTGGGGCCAAAACTGGGAGACAGGGGGGGTCAAAACATGTTTTCCATATGCTATCTTCCATAGGATAATTGAACAGCTGAATGGAATTACACCACATTTTGCAGAAAGCTAGATTTTGGTTCTGAAAACATGCTTTTTGAGATTTTTGTCTAAATCTGTTCAGCAGTTTTTTGAGAAATTGAGGTTTGAAATATATGTACCTATAGCGATGGGGAGCATTCACGGGTCCAAGAGAACAAAAGATAAGATATGATTGATTGTCACCACATTACAAAGATGTGAAAGCAGCCATTTTTGGACTTGGGGACTCAGCCATTGTCCTACAAAAATAATAAACAAGCACTGGCAATGAAAACAGGTCTAGCTTCTCATAGTCACTCTCTGACACCACCACAATAAAACACACACAAACTTAACAACATATGCAAAATAGATTTTAAGAATACAAGTGGAAAACATTCTGCCTTCTAAATAGGGCTGGAAAATCTTTGCAATAACAAAACTAACCAAGGTAGTAGGTCTCCATCTTCCACAGGTATTGTAAATAGTCTACTGCTGTTTTAAAGTTCAAAAATGGCCACTACCTTTAGAACCAATGTGTTACCCATCTTTAAATGGTAAAGCAATGACACACTATGGACAAAAGCATTCAATAATGATCTCCTCATTTAGAGAAAGTGGGCGTGTGGACTGAGGAGCACGGAGAATGAAATGAGTGGCAAGCAACCCGTTCACACTGCATGAAGAGCTGTAATGTTGTCTTAAAAACATTAAAATAAAAAGAGGAGAAGAAAATAAATGAAATGGAAACTATAAAAGGAGAAAACTAAAGGACTGGAAAACCAGCCCTGATATTGAAGCACATTCATATTTAGGTAAATGTGAAGACATGATCAGAAATGCCACTACTCACAGGGCAAAAGAGCCAATGATGGATACAGAGTGAACCATTATCCCATGCAATTAACTGTTATAGATGGAAGCAGAGTATAAGTGACACCCAGACAGACCAATGGCAGAACAGGGTCGACCCAAAGGCCCTCTATGTCTCTATATGTGTACATATATATGTATATGGATATATGTGTTATTATCTGATTTCTTTTTAATTCGAGATTCTGGAAGACATTCAAAAGGAGTGTAGTGTAGTTCCTATATTCCTAATAGGCTCTGCGCTTTGGAATAATATATCCTATAGATTTGGCGTAGGACTTATGTCGACTAGGTCTCTATCGAATATATTAAAACTAATTGTGAGTGCCAGCTAGCTCATTGGTCACTAGAAACTTTCTAAAATTCACAAGAAGGGATTAGTTTCTGACAACCGCATAAACATGACAACTTTGTTTCCCCAAGAATAAACGTATCTTCAGAGTCGTGGAAACAATAGATAAATATTTTACTCAGTCAATCGTGCATGCTTTGTTTCATCGGAGGTGCAGAGAAATAGAGAGATGGGCGTTTTCAATAAAAGGATTTATTGAACAGTATTGTTTCTCATGCAAGGAAAGTGAACTGCTACAATCGTAATACAGGCTGTAAAGTATAATGAGTACAGCGTGAAGAGTATTATAAAATAATACTGTAAAAGCATTGTATGGTTTTTAAACCATATATAAATACATACATAAATAACAAAGGCTAAAAGTACTCAACTGGTGCTTTTAAAATACACCTACCCTGATGTACCTAACCTAAGTCTAGTACGAGGGAAGATGTAAGTGTGGTGTAGCATACGTTTAGTTTCTTTGCCAAGAATCTAGCCAAGATTTCTCTTAGGGTCTAATCAGCTCCATACCTTAGTGTAGAATGAAGGAGGTCTGGTATATCTGTCTTGGGACTCGATTTCTGAACACCCTGCGAGGGGAGCTTGGAAACACTGGAGCTGGATTCTCAGCGAAAGAAAGGACAGCTTCTCGATAAGTGCGTCAGCTGGAGGGTTGACTTCCTTCGGCACTTGCTGTAGCGAGCTGCGTCAGGCAAGTAGATAGCTCCGAACCACTGTGTCTTGCTAGAGCAAGTGAAGGCATATTTATACCTTGAAGGTGCCTAGTTTGACGTTAAGTCGGGCATAATAACGTCATCAAAGAACCCCAAGGGAATGGTAGTTCTTTGAAAACTCCTTGAGTTCTTGGACAAATCAATATTCAAGCAAGGGGATGTTCCTGACTACTTAAGCCGATTTTCCAAGAAATCCTTGTGGCTTTCTGGTACGGGTGGAAGTAGCCATGACTGTATTTGGACTGCATGGGTTATGTCTAACTATGGGTATGATTTCTATGCCTATATTAGGGCTATGTGATTTGTACCTATATAAGGGCATGAATTGGGAAATTTCGCTTGGATCCTAAAATGCCGTACAACAGGAGATTCTAGCAAGAATTATTACAGTTAAAATCTTCTCCTCCTAGGGGTTGTCAGAGGCGGCAACCAACACCAAAAGCATCCCTAGAAAAGTAGCCCAACAAACTACCTATCGTATTGCTTTAACACAGAGGAATAGGAATCCACCCATATGCCTGGTGATATTAACATATGCTTTTCTGAACCAATATGTCAAAACATATGTGTGTATCTTAACTATTCATAATACATAAATCAGACTTATGTTAACAGAATATTTTTCTAAGTGAACCAATCAGGGTTGAGGCTGTTATCATTGGCTGATCACCATAACCAATTGAGCCCTCCTGTACTGAGCATATGCTTTCCCACACAGCATTCATCAGACATACAGTCAAAAAATGATATTGTTTACCAAATTACCATAAGAAAAGCAAAACACTCTTTCTCCTAAGAGGACTAAAAAGGATTCTGACAGGACAAATATTCTATATCTACAATTTGTCAGAAGGAGTAACCAGCACCAGAATGATTGTCTACCATGGTAACCTGTGAGATTCCATGCAACAAAATATCTGTAAAGTGATAACAATGTACCCTCAAATGCCTATTGACTTTAACATATGCTTTATGATGTCAGTATGTCGGACCTACTGAATTCATTGTGATAGAATAATCAAGCAATCAATAATAATCAATCAGGCATCTAGCGATTATCATTACCATTGCATATAACCAATTTAAGCCAATTGTACTAAGTGTATATTTTCCTTTAGGCAACTGTCTGGCACACAGTCATAAAAGTATAAATGTAAACAAAATTACAATTGTCCAAAAAAGTACTGTCTCTCCTAAGAAAGCCTAATAAGGATGTTTGTAGTGCATATCTTCTGTCCCCACAGAAGAGCCCCATGCAGGGGCTGTTTGTTTGTCCATCTTGCCTCTACACTCTAGAATACATTATCACTTAGTCTCAGACAAAACGACAACCTATTGAGCTTCAGAAAACAACTTCAAACTCATCTGTTTACCCAAACACTCAGTATCCAAGCTAACTGACCTCAGCGCTGGGATGCCTATTCAGGGTAGCCACGCACTCAATAGAATCCTCAAATTGAATTGAGTTGGGCCCTCTGGCCCTCTGCATGGTGCCGTTCGTGCAACCTTTTCAGTGTGGAATGTGATCCCGGCACTAAATCATAGCATGAGCAGCTCGAGCTGTGCGGTGTGACTAATTCCACCCCTCTTCTGAAGAGCATCTCCCTCATGAAAGAGCACTTTCAATATTCCTCTTGAGCAGCTACTCAGCTCTCTCCCTCAAAGCACGTTCTCAGCAGCTTCTTCAGGCAGTTTTGGTAAAAAATGCCCAGAATTCAGGTTTTGATCCTTGCAAGAGGAGCTGGTGGTGGATACCCTAATTCTGGGTCTCAGAGAGTTTATTGTTGACACCGGTGTAGAGAACCTGGTTTCTGCTAGAGACATTTTAAAAAACTAGCCTGAAGTCCTATTTTTTTATAATAAAGTTGCAGAAAGCTGTGTATTCCAAATGTCTGCTATGAGACTGGTTCTGGGTAGTTCTGCTCCTTTTTCTTATTCCACTCCGACTACTCCAGCCAAGGTCTTTGTTACAAGATGCTAGCACGAAGGTGGGATGAAGCTGTAACTCTCCTATCAGTGCTAACCCAACCCTAGGGTACAAAAGAAAGGAATGCTGTCTCACTTTACCTGCTAACCTGTGGGGGCAGCCATTTCAGTGAATAATGGACTAGTAACGGCATTATATATCCCCTGACCTGTGGAGGGAGTATTGCAGTTCACATCTACTGTCTTGACTTTCTCCAAAGCCCTATTTAGGATGCAAATAATTCAAAATGTTTTCCAATGTAGCTGTGGCCACCTGTGTCACACACGTGCCAAACACACATCCTCTACACATGCATAAAGGTACAGATATGTGACATCCATGTCCCACATGAATGGGTGAAGGACCCAGAAGCAAGGGAATGGCAGGCCAATTTAAAAAGGTGAGAGAAGCCAGTAGTCAACTATCTGTGGCATGGACAGGTACAAATGCTCACCTAGCCCTGTCTCTGCACCACTGCCATTCCTCTACTGCCCAGAGAGCTGATGGCATGAACAGAGCATATGTATTAAGGGGGCCAATAGAGCCCCTCAAGATGATAGAAGCCCACTCCGGGTCTCAATGTTTCTTACAAATGCATCCAGTGCACTTGCATGATGGTCATGTGTTCCAAGCTGCAGGGCCAAAAGCTGCAGTTAGCTCAAATGAACTCAAGGCATGGGTCCCAAACCTTCGTGAGCCATGCAGGAACCCTTTCTCCAACCAAATGCATGTTGCAATTTCAAATATAGTATGCAAGAATCCTCATACATATACACTGTGCTTGTTTCACAGTGGAAAGCACAACTTGTTTGAACCAATCAAGTATTATAAGAGACTCTAGGGCTGTACCAAAGCAACATTTTTAAGCGCATAGAAATGCATCAGCTACAATCGGATGTATAACTTACGCTGTGCCTTCCACTGTCATGGACGTCTTGGTCTTAATAAATTCTTTCCCATCCAGCAATACCATCACTTTTTCGAAAGCTCCTGAATCATCTCTCTTGCATTCTATGTTGAAATCGCCATTCCCGTTAGGATCAGTGCAGTCGCGGCAGTAGGATATCAGACTTGCTGATGGACAGTGGAACATAACGTTGTTCAAGGAGCGGTATGTTCCTGTACCCCATGTACCACATTCGCCTGGAAAACAGCGGAAAAAAAGATACATTTTTAATGCAAAGATGCTGATTTCCGCACGTGCTTGACATGCAGCCCAGTTATAACCATGCTGAGAAATGCATAAGTACATCTGTTGATATGCATACAGAACAGAGCACAGGCAGATATGTCGGGGATGATTATTATTGTTATTATTATAAGCAGAAGCTGTCAGTTATATGCCGCCTGACAACAGCTGTGCCCATGATTCCACACCTTACGCTTGTTTTTTTTAATTTAATATATTTAATTTATTTATTTATGAATTTATAAGGCACAACAGCTACCCAAAAAGGGTTTCCTGGCGCCTGGACGGAACTGGAAGCAGAACAGAGAAAATAAGAAGGAGTTACTAATTAAAAAAACAGGGGCCTTATTTATGAAGGACTTGCGCCGCCGGTGCGTCACTTTTAACATGGGAGAAAGTGACGCACTGGTGGCGCAAGGCTTTCATAAATGAGGCCCCAGGTCTTCAAAGATCTGCGAAAACAGGGATAACTGGTTTCTTTACGGATAGCGAGAATGAGAGCATTCCAAAGGATTGGACCAAGATAAGAAAAGGATCGACCACCCATCCTAGCAAGTTTAAATCTGGGCACCATGAATATTCTAAGAGAAGCGGAACGGAGAAGGTGGCTAGGGACATATGGGCAAGCCAGAGAATGCAGGTATTGTGGTGCTGATCCCCATTTGGTCTTAAACATGTAGCTCAGGGCTTTGAATTTTATGCGATTTTCCACCCTGAGCCAATGTAAGTCACGGAGATAGACGGAGATGGGTGAAATTCTGGGAACTCAGCATAGAAGTCTTGCTGCAGCGTTCTGCACCAGCTGCAGTCTACGGGTCAGTACCCCACCCTGCCTCACAGCCCCGCAGCACTCCCTCGAGGAGCTGCTACTGCAATTAAGGGCAATTACTCTGAAAACTGTTCCTAGAGTGATTTTGATTCAGGGTCGGATAGCGTCTCAGCCTCAGAATCCTTGATCATCTATGAGTGTGAACAAATGTTTTCAGTCTGTCCTCACACCAGGCGAAGATGCTTGGCTGATCATTTAACACACAAGTAGATTTTTCTCAGCAGCAGTGATACCACCCGTCTTGAAACTGCTGGAGTGCTATCTTTAGGGCTGTGTGAGTGGTGACACGCACTGGCAGTAGCAGCGCCTCAAGGGAGTGCTATTGGGCATTGGGGCGGGGGGGGTAGTAAACTCTGGCATATGGCCGAACGGAGGTAAGTAAAGAAATAAATAGGTAAAACGAATTACATTGCACACGCTGCATCGCCATTTGGCGTTGCTGCTTGTGCAATGTAATTCGTTTTTTTATTTCTTTAATTACCTCCGTTCGGCCGTATGCCAGAGTTTACCCCCCCACCCGGCCCATCTCCGGCCCCACCGCCTCGCAGCACTCCCTCGAGGAACCGCTACTGTACACTGATTGCCTAGCTCGGGGGCACTGTATTTTGAAATCTCTTGAAGGCTTAAAAGCAGGGCCGGCTTTAGGGCAATGCGACTGGTGTGGCCACACTGGGCAGTGAACAGGAGGGAGGCACTGCCTTCAAGGAGGACCGCTGTGTTTAGCAATAACTTGCAATTTAAAAGCGCCTGCTGCAGAGTTCCTTGTGCGTCCAGCTTTCAGGCAGCAATAAAAATGTCAAGATGACTCTTGTGATTAAAGTTCCTGCTAGAGAGTGAGATGAAATATTGTCTGGTGGCAGTTTTGACTCGCCATAAAGTAGCACAGAGGGTTAATATGCTTGCTACAAAGAACAGGTCTGTATATGTTATGTGGATAGCTGAGGGGATTAGTAAAGCCAGCCTCTCACAAACAAATGAAATGTATGTAAGAGATGCTATGGAGAGATGAGGGGCACTTTTGCCAGTTAGTAGTGAGGGAATCCGAGGAGCAGGTCATAGGGGGGAGCCAAAAAACATTATTACACCGGGCACCGCCAGCCCTAAATCCGACCCTGCTTTAAAGCAGCTGCTGCCGAGTTCCTTGTGCGCCCAGCAATGTTCAGGCAATAATATATATGTCAAGATTACTTTGGTAATTAATGTAAATGCTGGCGATAGCTGAGTTTTGTCTACTGGCGGTTTCGATTCATTGTAAAGTAGCACAGAGGGTTAATGAGCCTGCTTCAAAGCATGAATAACATGCAGATCGCAGAAATATATTTTATGTAACTCAGTGGGTTACTTTTTTTGTCACAGGGATACTTTTGTTACTTCCAGTTCATAAGTTACAATCCTAATATAGTACAGTGAGCTATGGCCTGGCATCAAAGAGCTGCATACAAATTGCAAAGCATAGGTTTAGAACCTTATGTTTTTTCACCATGTCTTTCATTATATATATGGTGTGCTAAAAAACGTTTGTTTGGGTGGAAGTAAATTCTTATTAGTAAAGCCAACCCAACCACTTTATTACTTTTTAAATCGTGACTTTATGCTTCTCTAGACCAAGTACTCTCAAAACATAATTGCTACCATTATGGATGAAATGTGAGAATTACTACTTGTAGTCCTCATTCATTTGTTTAACATTTCCTTAACATAGATTTATACACGTTTGTGATTCATTGAACTGGTATTATGGGCGTGTGAAGTGCTCTGACACCCTATGTTGGTATGAGTAGAGCTCTTAAAAGAAATGAAATATAAGCAAGAGATTGGTGCTATGGCGAGAAGAGGGGCACTGTTGGAGGGTGGCTGTTTGAAAAGTCGATGGAAAAGGAGCTCATTGGAGGCACCAACAAAGATTGTCTCACCGGGTGCCACCCGCGCTACAGCTGGACCTGATTGGAGATTACTCTCGCAACATTGTAAAATGTATGGGGGATCACTGTATTTGTGATGCACGAAGTGAGGAGGTTCTGGATACAGCCTGAGCAAGGGTCAGCCCGATTTAATGTTCAACATAAATGTCTCCACTTTTCCCCTCTGGCGGGAACAGTATAGAACGACCAGCTACAGGCAGACCTTTCTTGAGGGAGCAAACATGAATAAGGTTCCACTCAAATCTGAGATGGGATTTCATCATAATAAATCCCCTGAAATTTAGAATGGAAAATGGAAACCAAGTTGCCACACCAAGCCTGAGAAGACTGAGTCCTGTGGTCTACACAGTGAGGAACTGTCCATTTGAAAAAAGCTTTCTAGGCTAATGTTATGCCTCTGCGATAACCATACCCAACACTTCTTTTTTGGCTTGTCCAGCTGCTTGATTATCTGCTTTTAATTGAGATTTATTAGATCCAAGAACGTCCTCCTTGAATGCTGAATGTCACTGTCATTCTATAGACCTGGTTGGTAGCTTCTCTGCTGTCAGAGGGTATACAACGTTTACCACGCATTTTTTACCACGCACTACACTTAGAACGCAGGCATTACCACGCATACCATTACAACGCATTGCGCTGGGGGGCGCTCTAGGATAGGGAATAAGTTTAATTTTATATCCAACACCTTCCCTAGTATCCACGGGGACTGGAGTTGGAATATAAAATTATACTTACCACTATCCAGCACCTCAAAGCGCTATGCGTTGTAACGGTATGCGTTGTAAATACCGCGTTGTAATGGTATGCGTGGTAATGGTATGCGTGGTAACGTCATACATCCCTGTCAGAGTCTCTGAACCAAGCATTCGCACTATGAGTGAAATGTCGCTTTTGTGCTTTGGAAGGAACGTAAGTGGACAATACTACCCTCATTGTGTCACTAAATGACTCAACTGCTGCACTGATATTTTCTAAGACAAGATTAGAAGTGCTCTCTGTGACAGCTCATACAGAGTCTTAGAAACATTAAATTCATTCGAAAGCTGGATTGGGGGAGTCATTTGTCAGCTCCTCGATCCACCGGTACTTGGGCTGACGACAGCAAAATAGTTCAATAAATGATCTACCTTTCCCCACTGGGCAATACGTCAAGCTATACAAATACCAAGACTCAAATATGGCGCCCTGAACCAGCAGGAAGAGCCTCAGAAAAACTACAGCCTGCATAAACTCCTATCTCTAGCACCCACAGGGTCACATATATATAGAGAGTGAAGCCCACCACAGCACCAGTCGTTGACAACAAACCACATCCTGGGCAATCAATTGGGTTGCTAATGATCTCTTGATGAACTCCAGGAGGGTGATGTGCAACAATAAGAATGCAGGAAAAAAGGAAGATACTGTAATAGCGCAAACCGAGACTTATGGGCACAAATCCTTAAACCTAATAATGTATTCACATTTCATTTCCCGGCAAAGATCAAGGTTGCCACATCCAAATTTCCTCTATCATTATTAATACAGAAAGGTTTGTTGTTTTCCGGGACTGCATTTTATACTCTTGGGTATATCATTGCGGATGGTAAACTATCAAAATGTGCACTAGTGGGGGGAATTTATGTTTCCTTATTTACACCAACTGACCAGTGCAAAATGCTTTCAGTGCATTGTATTTCTTGCAAATGAATATTTGCACTCCTGAAAAGTGTTCCAATGAAAAGTTGTCCCATCACGTTGCAATCTGGACTACATGTTTCTCAATTAATTTTGTAACATCATATAAAATAAGCAGAATCATGCAATGCATAACAGATCGCAAACGCAAATTTAAAAAAAAACTTTTGTACATGTTTGCAACATTGAAACGAAACAAGCGCTATGTTGTGGTATACTCTGAATTCATGCATACCACCCCTACCTGTTGATGGAGGCATTTGTTCCACTGATACAGGGGGAGCCACTGGTGGTTCTGGAGCTGCAGAATAGAGATGCATGACGTTCAGTTGATGTTTACAGGTTCCATAAATATAAAAACTGCATACAATGGTGAATATATAAAAAGTGGGACGAGAACTGCCATTAGCTCCAGCCAAACGGAACATGTTCACTGTGAAATTATGGGTGATTCTGCAGAAGGTTGTCAATTGACTTTGACAGCATAAACAAATGACTATTTACTTAATGTTATTGTTTCTATTTTATAGTTTCAAACATAAACCAATATTTGCTGTTAGATCTTAGGTCATATTAGAAATTAGACTATTCCATGCTGGATCCATTAAAAGGAATAAAAGTCGCCTTTCTGCCTGCATAAACACACTTACTGTCAGGCAAATATATACAATTGTGCATAAACAAGAAAAAGTGACCGGAGGGAATCAGTAGGTCACAGTCATGCCAGGAAGCTAAAGTGCAGGAACCCAGATAAAATAAGCGAGTAATATGCCCCCATGAGAGAACTGCTGACAAACCCAACAGCCAGAGGCCATATGAAAGTCTACTTGACCCTGTTAGAGTTTTCATAACTTGGAATCTAGTTAATCCAGACCATTGGTATGCCCTGTACCAGGTCGTCATTCCATCATAATCATTCCCTGTGAGGAAATAGACCACCTTAACAGTACGAGATTCCTACATCTCATCTGCACCAGCCACCTTAAGGGTTTGAGAAAATTCTGAACTGTGAAATCAGTTTCAAAGAAGTATGATTTCTATGCAAAAATGAATTTATCCCTGATGAGTTGCCTGATGTTGGCCCAACTTGAGATGTGCATGTATTTTGTCTGGTCTAGGTGTCTTTTCTTTCATTAAGTTTTGGATGAATTTATTGATGTGGCTGTCTAATGGAAATGGTAGTCAACACGGTGAGCAGCATGCCTGCTTGCAAGCACCTTGTACTATATAATACATCAAACCATTGCTCCATATGTCCTTAGCTGTAGTTCCTAATCCCCTCAGCCATGAGGTGCCAGAAGGCCACATTGTGTGATCATCTCCATTAAAATTTTCAAATAGTTTCAAGCAGAATTCAACATACCTCCACTTCTCAGATGTGTACATTTGTGTGTAGGCCCACATTCATTCTACATGTTAGATGAGGTGTTGACATTTTTTTTCTCTACTACACTTTTTTCTGAAACTAATATGACTCATTACAACGCGTACTAATACCACATGTGCCATTACAACGCAGGTATTACTACCTATCTACAATTACAACAATCTACCATTACATTGCATACTTTTAACACAAATATGCCTTTACCACGCATGCCATTACAACGCAAAGGCATGTGTGGTATAGGTATACTCATGGTAAAAGTATGAAAGGTAAGTTACACTACCCTGTCCTACACTAAACCCAAATTTAGTATCCCTGCACGACCCTCCCCCAACACCCATTCCTCTCCCTACCCTAAAACACTACCCCCAACATGACTCTCCCCTGGCCCGCAGTCCTCTCCCTACACTAAAACACTACCCTGCACAACCCCCCGGCACTACCCTAGTCCCTAAAACACTACCCTGCACTACACACACCCCACCGACCCGATTATACCCTAAAAAAGTATCCCCCACCCCAGGCCCAATCCCACTTACCTCTCTCTACTCGTGGTTCCTCTCTCCTCCTGGTTCCTGCTTCAAGTCAGCTCTGAGGGCGGTGCACGTCATTGTGAGGAAACGGAAGAGCCTCGATTTCTTCACAACGAGGTGAATTGCCATTTTATTTTTTACACTGCATGCGTTTTAAAAGGGCATGCAATGTAAAAAAAATGCATAGTAATGGCTACGGGTTGGTACATTGCATGCGTTGTAACACTTGCGATGTAATGGCATGCGGGGGAACAGCCGCGTTGTAATGGCTGTTTCCCTGCTGAAACACCTAACTCTGCTTGTAGCCTTCTGTTGGCCTTTCCTTCTTCCTTTGCATCAGCTCTTTCCTAAGGTCCGTCATGGATATTTTTGTTGCTGTTAGTGTCACACTAAATTAAATTCTGCATGCTTAGAGGCATCCCTCTTGAATTCTGCACCTGTATAAAGATAACTTCTTCCTGAAAGTTGTACTGGAGAAAAGCAGGTACTGCCCATGAGAATCCCCAGTCTTTTGAGCCTTTGGGTTTTTTCTTCTCTCTGGCAGTGCCTAACTCTTAAAGAAGCCAGTTTCTGTGAATAGCTGGGCTAAAGGTCTCTGAACAAGTTACATGTAACATTTGTTCCAGTATTTGTGCACACACGTAGAGGCTGGGAGAGGGACTGCTAGTCTGACCCAGCCTGAAATCTACACAAAGGTAGCGCTACAGCAGATGGGACCCAGGTTAAAATGTCAATGGCCAAGCTTCATAATCAATTAAAAACTTTAAAAAAAATGTTTATTTGTTGCTGCAGTGTAAATTTGTAGTATTTTAACTGATAGTTTCACTTTGGGTATAGTGTGCCTAATTGAACATAGTAACAAGGCCAAGGACATGCTCTTTCCCGGCAGGAGCTTTCAGGCAATATGAATCCATTCGTCGTTCAAAATTTGATATAATTCTCTGAGGTAGCCTTGAGGAGATTGATACCTTAGTATCCTGTACTGGAAAAGTTACTCTGCTGTCCCAGCTGCCAGATCAAAGTCTCTTGAGAACAATGGGACTATGATGGGAAGATTAGACTATTCCTGGCAGAGGAAATGGCTATGTAGTAAATACACACAGCCATTAGCTTCACTTCCACATATTGTGACCAGCAGAATGTTTAGACTTGGGTCAGAGGGCGGACAGGCAGGCGTATGGCTCCTGTCACCACAATATAGAGGGAAGAAACAAGATCTGGGTGGGTGTATCTTGGCTTTGAGAGGAGTCTTTAGTTTTCATCTAAGCAGTCATGTGTTCTTCACAGAATATTGTGCAAGTGGTTGCACAGCCAGTGGGCTGCTCCTTGGAAATGCTAGTGCTGGAGTGGTGGTGTGTCATTGGGAGTCCGGGAGGCAACTCCCAGCCTCTGAAACGCTCCACCTTCTTCATAAACCCTGCACAGTGAAGAACATCTCACAGTTCAAAACTGCGTAACTTACATGATTAGAAATAGACACATATGCAAGTGTTGAAAGATAATAGGTTAAGGTCTGCTGGCAGGCAGACTGTTAAAGAGGTGTAGACTACTTTAGTCAAGAAGGTTTTAGGGGTTCAGTTGACCACTGAGAACTTTCTTTGAGGTGCACTCCGTGTATTTTGCAAGGTCTTTAAAGGTGTTCATATTGGCCTTTTGTACTGATTTGTTATTTTGTGTGTATTTTTCAGTGTGTTTATATTAAAATCTATTCGCTTTTTAAACTTGACCATAATGTATTGAGTGTTGTTTGTTACGTTGCAGGGTTCTGAGTTCCCACAGCACATCCCTGAGTCACCCTTGCACTGCTCTTCCTTGCTGCCCTTAAAGCCAGATGTTACAAGGGATATTTGGTACACAGTTTTAGGGTCCACGGTATTGGGGCTACAGGACACCAGAGGCAAAGGATCCCAGCTGTGACAGTTGAGGCCCACTCATTTCTAATTACCATGATTACTCTGACACCGATTTCTCACATAGTTCATCAATATGTCTTCTTAATGGGAACAAATATGCCTATCAGGCTCTTGTGCAATGTCTCAGATGAGTGATTTGCAGCACTTTGCAGCAAGGCAAATAATTATTTCATATTATTTGGCAAATATATTCTTACATGGGTAATTTGTGATCTTCTTCGGAGCATTAGAGTATCTATTCGGAAGCCACTACCATTATCAATCGCTCACTTCATTCTGCTATGATACCTGCTCAATGGAAACAGGCCAAACTTCTCCCGCTTCTTAAAAAATCCACTGCTGACCCCTTGTTGCCTGCCAATTATCGTCCCATCTCTTTGCTGCCTGCACTGGTCAAAGTGTGTGAAAAGGTTGTCTTCCGTCAATTTGAGACCTTTGTGGAAACATCTGGGGTGCTCTACCCAGCCCAGTCTGGTTTTAGAACATCTTTCTGCACAGAGACAGCGCTGGTTGAGATGGCGGAGGCGGTTAGGGAGTGTCTGGATGGGGGCGGTAGAGCGGCTCTGATTTTATTGGACCTCTCTGCCGCCTTCGATACGGTACCTCACCGGCTCCTTCTCTCTCGGCTCTCCTCCATTGGCATCTCCGGAGCGGTGTGGGCTTGGTTAAAATCCTTCTTAGATGAGCTCACCGAACAGGTCTGGATGCACCCTTTGTCATCCTCTGCCAGGAAGCTATCAATAGGAGTCCCGCAGGGCTCTACTCTGAGCCTGCTACTTTTTAATATCTACCTGACTCCTTTGATTGCCCTGGCTGGGGGGCTGGGTGCTAAGATCAAGGCATATGCCGATGATACACAGCTTCTATTTACTTGGAAAGGATCTGAATTGTGTACCGAAGGTGCTCAGAGGTGCCTATCAGCCATGTTTACTTGGCTGGCACAGGCTCATCTCAAGTGCAACAAAGAAAAATCGGAGATATTGTTGTATGGCAAATTTCCTCCGCTGTTTAGAGAAGCCTTGTGGCCGCCAGACTTCCCATGCCCACGGTCGGAGGGCAGCACAGCAAAGAACTTAGGGGTATGGCTCGGGGAAGATCTTCGGTTCTCCGAACATATCAAAAAACTTACCGGTACCTGTTTCAGCACACTCAAGACTTTTAGATAGTTTTTTCCTTTGCTACCGCAATCAGCAAAGAAAATGGTGGCCCGGGCACTTATCCTCTCTAGGCTTGATTATGTTCATGCCTTATTTATTGGCATCCCTGGCTACCTGATGAATGAACTTCAATTGATTCAAAATGCGGTAGCCAGTCTCTTATTTAACATCTCTATTACGATCCAGATTGAGGCTACTTTTACTTGACCTACACTGGTTACCTGTGGCCCTGCATGATTTTGGACCATTGTATATCAAGAAGCGCGTGGCCTTTTATAATCCTGGCCGCTCGCTTCGCTCTGCCTGTCTTTGCTCGCTGTTCATTCCCCGGTTTTGTCGCTCTCGGTTGGGTGGCCAGTCGTGGTCAGTAAAAGTGGCCACTCTATGGAATAGCCTTCCTGACCTTCTGCGACATACTCAGGATCTCTGCGTCTTCAAGAAACTACTTAAAGCGCATCTTTTCAACCCCTCCATCTAACTAATTGTGCTCCCTTGGTGTCAGTCTGTTCGCGCCAGGATACTCCTGAGTAATTGTGCGCTCTACAAATCATATATAACATATAACATAACATAACATCTGAGAAAACAACTTTTAGATGAGAAATAGAGGAAGATGAGAAAGTGCAGTATAAGAAGGGGATCATGTGATTAGAGAAAGCCAGACTGCAAGAGGGAAGTTGGGAAGCAAACTTTAGGTAAAGGGCTGTTTTGAATTAAAAAAATATAGCCGAAAAGATAAATAATTTCGATAGAAATGCTGTTGGTCAAAATTATTTGAGCAAAACTGTAATGGTAAAATTAATATGTTTTCAAATCTATCTCTTCAACTTGAATTTGTCAGGCAGGCATTTCATCTGTATGATTTCTGCAAGATTTCTCCAAGATTACAATTTGTGACATGGATTGATTCTATTGAAGGCTAGTGACAGTGAATGAATTAAGAACAAATTAACCAGAGGAGTGTATCTGTCCTAGGAAATGCTCTTCTAGAGTTTGTTTGTGCTTGCTCATTATTGCCTGGCCATGTTTATATATCCCTTCTGGAGGCTTATACTCTCAAACTTATGGTCAACCTTCTATGTTTAATCAAATGCAGGTCTCAGAACAAAATCTTCAATTTAATGTGCGCTACTGAAGATATCACTGCAACCATCGGTCTGGAGCAAATATATTTCAGTGCCTTCTTGAAAGTCAGTCAAGTCTGCTACACCACAGAACACTATGTTCCATACACAAAGGTATACAGTATCCTGAGACTGGTACGCTGTCAACAAAATATAAGATAAATCTGCAGTGCAGAGGACCACATCTCGGACCCTCAGTCACTGGTCCGACAAATCCTCCCATCTTTGGTTTCTTACACTTCTCACACACTATCAACCTCCCATAAACTCACTCTTGCTATGCATGCCTCCAACTTAAATGCTGTGCTGCGCACTTTTTCACAAGTATTTTCTTCACCATGCCAGAGCAGTAGTGACAAGACAAATCAAAGTTCTTTGGTCCCTACCCACATTTTCACATGTACATGAGGCCTGACAATACTTTCTATCTATACATGCTTGCCTATGAAAGCAATCCCTGCACTAATGAATGGTACTGGAAGGTTACAATAGTGTCAGCAATGAGTTTTATAATGCAGTTACAATGACGGATGTGACATGCATGTGCAGCCCGTGGAACGCAATCTATATGGGGAATCATGGAAAATGAAGGGCCTGATTTAAATTTGTGACGAATATCCCGTCCACCGAAATATAAAACTCATAGGGGCATATTACCAAGCAATAGCGATAATTATCGCAATTGCTTGGTTAGAGACAAAAATTTACCGCTGAGCTGCGGCGATTTTTATCGCAAATAAACCTTGGTATTACCAAGGTTTATCGCAAATGCGATAAAAATCGGCCGCAATGCATGAATATCGCTGAAAAGTCAGCGATATTCATGCATTACCGAGCTAATGCTCTTAGCCATGTTATCCACCTCCCATTGGATAACATGGCTAAGAACTGCTCAGGGCAGGTGTTAGCTTTTGGAGATATTCGCGCTTAGCGCGAATATCTCCAAAAGTTGGTAATAGGAGATAGCGATGTTAGCGACTGTTTCCAGTCGCTAACATCTTGGCACGCCCACTTTGCATATCATTAGTGATAAATATAACTGACATGCAAAGTGGGGCACAAGATGGTCGCTATCTCCTACTAGCTGTCGCTAACTGGTGTTAGCGACAGCTTGGTAATAGGGAGATAATTTTAGCTTCGCTTTCTTGACTTTTAAAGCCAAAAAAGCGGAGATAAACCCCCTTGATAAAATGCCCCATAATATCCTATGTAATTTATATTTCAGCGGATGGGAAATCCATCACCGCTGTGATGTAGTAACCAGCACGCCAATATCTAACTCAGGCCCGAAGTCTCTTAAATGCTACGCCCAGCTAATATTTCTCCATTTGCATCTACTAGCCAAGAAGGCCCTCTGACTTTAAAAACCTCCTATCAAAACAAGTACTGGAGAAGTTGTTACATAATGTGTACTGATATCACCGTATTTTTCTATGAGTTGCATATATATCATTTTTTATATTGAGATCAACAAAACTAAGACATTATTTTAGCACTACTGAAAGGCAACACTGCAGTAACAAGTAATATATAACAAATGAATATCCTTTTTATTAGTATTACGTTTCGAATTTCTGCATCTAACAGTAACATGCACAGTCTACCTACCTGGTATCTGACGTTTATCTGCAAATGAAAGAAAAGAAAAGATTGTTGGGTGACATATTGATATTTGGGCAGACTCCCCTTCCCTGTTATTCCCATGCTCAAACTATCATTGTTTTTTAAGAACTCTTTTTCCCGATGTTTACCACTGGTATGCAGGGTCAGTTCTAATAATGAAACTAGGAGCACTGAGGACAACACTCCAGTTTTACCAACAACACGTGAAGACAGCCAAAACTATGTGCAGGAAAAGCATCAACATTAAAATAATTCATATTGGAACCCAACTACCGATAACAATGTCTGCTAACGTATCTATTTCCAGAAACTTTGCTAAAATGAACCCTTCTGTCGTGGTCTGTTAATGAGGAGGGCTGTTTCTTAAAGGTGTTGAAAGGGATAAGGCATCTGATCTGCCTCTCATGTTGTAGTACGGAAGCCGCCACTGGATATTCCATGTTTTGCAAGTGCACAGTGCTTCCCAAGCCTTTAGCTAGCCAGGATTTCACCATGCTATTGCTTCTGTCAATGAGAAGAGATAAAACAATCCCCCCAAAGCAATGAGGGCAAGATAACAATGAATGCACAAGCAAACGCCCTTTTTTAATATCACAACCTCAACTGAAAACAGTAAGGGAGATACTGAATGACTGCAAAAGCGCACTCTAAACATATAGGGGCAGATTTATGTCGGACTTCTGCCACGTTTACGCCGCAGTTGCGTGACGCAACGGCGTGGAAACGTGGCGCATCCCTGTGACCTATTTACAACGTGACGCATCTAGGCAGATGCGTCACGTTGTAACGCCCTGCGCCACATGGAACCTGCGTCAGGTTTCATGTAGGCGTTCTGTCGCAGGGTGGGCGTTCCCTCGTAGGAAAGCCCCGTAAAACTGACGCAGTGAAATCTACAAGATTTCACTGAGTAAGTTGTACGACGCTGCTGCGTCAAATCCTTACGCCTGCTTGAAGCAGGCGTAAGGAGTGACACACCACGTTATGTATGGGTGGCCTCTGTACATTGCAGGAGTTGCGTCGCACTTGCAGCAATGCGCCGCCCGTACACCACAAGATGTGTCACGCATCTGCCCTTCCTTGCGGCGCATCTGTGGTGCCGCAAGGAGGGAATTGCGTGACGCATCAGTTCTGGCGCATCCCTGCTGATTTGCAGAGATGCGCCAGGACTCATAAATCTGCCCCATAGTGCTGTTCTTATTTTTGTGGTCTATATATTTTGTCATACTTTTTAAATAGTAGTGAGGAGCAGAAATCTACATCTGGTGATAGGTTTATTGTCAAGGAAGTGGGGGCCATAGCCTCTGCTGATGTGGCGAGCTGCTGGCGGAAAACTTTAAATGAGGCCCTAAAGCAAATCCGCTTTGTGCTGAATGCTAATTGGAGGGTTCTGAAGGACACACAAAGTCTACATTTATAAACGTTAACATAAAACTTCCTAATCCCTCTCGCTCCATGTGTGTGACTCATCTAACCCGTCACACATGCTTCTTTGGAAACACTCCCCCAAATTTAACACCAGCTTAGCTTTATTCACAGTTCACATCGTTTAAGTTTTTTTAATAATAAACCGAAAATAGGACAGTACCTGATCCTTGATGTTTCTCTGAAATTGAAAACAGAAAATATGTTAGTAAATGGTGATTCCCTTCCACAATCACAAATCCTACTTTCTTTCTCGCTAAATGTGGTGGACTTGATGGATCAGTGAAGGGACTTTGGTAACAGTGAATGTCTTTCTAGCTCTGCAGAGGAAACTTTAAACCATTATACTACAATTGGAAAGCAGGTCAATCATGTGTGGAATAGACTACAAGTTAATATATCTTAACACAAGTTCCAAGGGTTCCTAGGGTGCATCATCAAATGTGTCCAGTAATAAATGTGAAGGAGAAAAAGCTTGCCAACATCATACATATTTGACTTTTCTTAAAAAGTAAGTGTTGGAAAAACATAAATGACGGTGGTGCCCGCCATTATATTTGTATAACCAGTGGAACAAATTTAGGAACACTAAAGCTAGGACGGGAGTGTGTGGAACGCAAGACACAAGTGAACATCATCCACATAGCTGTAGTAACTGAAGTCAAAGAACCAGATTATAGAGCGAGTATTGCAGAGTCAAGGGCTGAGTGCCTATATCAACATTACCTATTGCACCTTCTCTACCCATCTCAAAGACTAAGTAGAGTGTAAGGAGTGGCAGCAAGCTGGGAACATTTCAAAGTAAATGAGTAAACTGTTTTCCACCATGAGGAAATCCCTGGTGTCTAGTGGACTTTCTAACTCCCGGAGGGAATCAAAGGTGGGGGTCCCAGATGGGGGAAACCCCAGTCTGCCTGAGGAGGAGCAGAAAGCCTGTATTGCTGTGGATGGTGTTGACATTGGCCCTGCCTCCTCTAGCCCGCATAAGGAACTCCCTAGGGTCACTAGCATAAGAGGGGTGGATCCCTTCTTGGGTTCCAGTAGGGATAGACAGTGCTACAAATGGGATTGTATCAATATTTTGCTCCCATAATTGTGGTCATGAACAACTGATCTGATACTGAAGGTACAATTCTGTTCACAAAATTGTCTAGGTGAAACACTATCCATCTTGTGAATGTTTGCCTCTGGAATCGTGCCTGCAGTCAACGGTCCAGGGCACTACTGCATTATTCCCTGATACCATTAATTGAATACAGTCTTTTGTTTTTGAAAGCAGCTTCGGTCCATTTAAAGGGCAGGAACTGCTTTCAAAAAATGTATGCCTTTAATTACTGCAAAAACCTGGAGGTAAGTTTTCTGCCCCCTCAGGCCACCATCTTTGCATTTGCAGCCAGGTGCAAAGAAACAAAAAGGATTTTTGCTTCATAAATATTATGTTTTTACAACTTCCTAAGCACTGGCATTTCCGATTGTGATTGATTTATACATCAGTCAAATTACTAAATAGAGGCGGGTTGTAAAGCAATCACTGTGCGCAAAACACCGATTATTTTGCAACTCTACCTCAGTACCAGTCGTAAATGCCACTAAAGAAATCCTGTTTAATGAATAACTAAATAGTGATTGCTTGATGGAATTTGCAGTTTTTTAAATAAATTACAACAGTAAGATTTTGCCTCTGTATATGTTTTTGCAAATATGTTGATTAGGCTATAAACTAAATATCACTTCCTTTTCTGCACATAAGGTCCAGAAACTCCTTGAGCAAAGATGGAAATAACCTGGCCTAACTAGAAAAGAGAAATTGATTATGGTTTATATTTTAAGCATACTAGTCTCTAGTCAGCAGCAGGTGTGCTCTATAAAACATAGATGAAAAAGTAGAATTGATGAACAGAATGAGGAACAATGTCATACATTCACCCCAGTACAGAGACCTGGGCCTAAATCCACCGTTTTTTTGCTCACCATGCCATTCCAGTTCAAACGCAGCGATATGCAAATCACACTTCACCCTGCACCCAGTGGGAACAGTCCAGCCCGAACTGCCAGGCCCTGTCCTCCCTGAACTGGAAACAAGCATCCTTGGACCAGTTAAGGGGTTTCACCCTTCAACAGCCAGGATAGCTTGACTCTAGTGGCATGGAGAGCATTGGACCCATGTCTGGGCATACCCGTCCCACTCAGGGTGACAAATGCAAAAAGAACAATTAATGCACAGAATGCAGGACAATGTTATACATTCAACCCAGTAAACAGATCTGGGCCTAAATCCATTTTTTTTTTGCTCCCCTTCCATTCCAGTTGCCCTAAGTGAGCCGGTTATGTCCAGAAGTGGGTCCCGGGCTCACTGTGCCAGTGGATTGAAGCTATCCTGGCTGATGAAGGATAAAATCCCAACACCGGTCCTAGGATGCTTGTTTCTGGTCCAGGGAGGACCTGGCTTGGCAGTTTGGGCTGGACTGTTCCCATGAGGCACAGGGTCAAGATGGATTTGCATATGGCCAGGTCTAAACCGGGGTGGCATGGTGAGCAAAAGAATGATGGATTTAACCCAGATCTCTTGACTGTAGGTGAATGTTTTGATTTGTTCTGCATTCCATCCATCAATTGTGTGTCTTCTCCTAAAAAACATAGAAGAAGGTCCTTAAGGGATGGGCTGCTTGTCCATTTGAGAAACGTGCAAAAGACTGGTATATGAATTAGTTCATTTACCTGTAGGGTGAGCCTGTGGTGCTGTCGTCGTAGCATACGTGATTTTGTCCAACAGTTTTTCTCCTGTTTAAAGAAAATACTTCCATTTAGTTGGATGGTTACAGTTAGACAATTGTTCATGATGAACTTGTGGACTACATAAGATGGCAAGCAGCAAGCGTCTTATACAAAATATGCTTCTAATGTTGCCAAAGTGATCAGTGCACTGACATTATGATGTGCAGTGCACAAGCTTAGCTTTTGACTTTAGAAGAATGAACACAATCCTACTGGAAACAGCTAATAAAATATACCTGTGAAAATAATGTCCAACCTGTTCTGAACTGCCAAGGGATTGCTTACATTCTATGGCTTCTATCACCCCCTTTACCCACCTGTAAGCACTTCATCTACCCCACGTTAGCCCGCAATAGCTCTGCTGAAACTGCATCTACTTTGATGTCACTTTAGAGAAATTACTAATAGCACACACTGCCCCTTGTCTTTTGTCACCGGGAGCACAGAAAAGCATGTATTATGTGCTGTGCACTCATGGCCTCTAACTTGACAGGCCGCAGTCAATAGTGAAAGGAGACCTGTTTATTTACTTTCATTGACAGGAGGCCTGTTTATTTATTATCATTGATAGGAGACCTGTTTATTGATTCTAATTGACAGAAGGCCTATTTATTCATTGTCATTGACTGTAGGTCGATTTATTTCTTGCCATAGCCAAGACAAATTTGCACAGAGAAATAGCAAAGCCCCTAAGTTCCTGAATATAAGCCCCGCATCAACGTATCAGTAAATACAGAACGTCCAACTGGACGAGAGAATAATGCTGGGAGTTCCAGTGGAATGGAGACCTTAACCAAGGAAGATATTTGCAGAAGGCAATGAATTCTGTATTATATTAACCTTACTGTGCAAGTATCCCATTCAATGGGAGATTGAGGTATATGATGCACACTGACAGACACAGACATTCTCGTTGCAGTCAGTGAGCACAAGCGGTAAATAACTGTGGGTACTGCTTGAACAGGGGGACTTAAGAAGACTCACTGGAAGACTCCAGTTCTGCTCTCACAATGTGTGGTTGCTTCGGCATCTCCACTAAACTAAACATTTGTCTCAGAGAAAAAAGTCCCATGCATTTATTTTCAATGTACTCTAAGCTAGACATCAGAGTGGTGTTACCTGGAATGAGGTGAAGCTGATTAAATGTGGCTCCACCCATATACATCACAGATACTTAACATAAACATGCACTTAGCACTTGTTTTGTGTGTGACCTAATGCCATTAACGTAAAGTAGTGCACATGACATCATTACTGAAGTGAATTCACTGTAGACTTAGAGCATTAATTTACACTGTGTGTCTTAATTCCTTAAATAACACTTACTGATCAGATGAATGAGTAGAAACTATCCTCACACTATGACTTTGTAGGTATTTTAGATACGACAATGATTTATGTAATGTGTATACTAATGTTACATATAGTATATTTCATTTAAATGTAGTTAGTCATACTCACATACATGAATTTAAGATTACTGAATGCCACCTGTAATATGAGTGTAATGTACTGACATTTTACATTAATTTGTGTTTAAAAGTGCTCACGCATATTAAAAGTGTACCATTGATTTAATACTTTTAAGTTGCCCAGACGTTGCCTGTTTCCCATTCTGTATAAAATACTATTTTCCTTTTCCTGCTTGCATGTCATTTCCTTGCAGGTACGATTCACATGGTTTGTTAGTTTGAGAATAGATACAACACTGCACTAGTGATAGGGAGAGAGCCTGAGAAGAGGACCCCGACACTGAATATGGAGATCCAGATAACTGAAGGGTGCTTTTCGGCAGTGTTTCAACATGTCTTAGGTGACCAAGGACGATGATGTTCCCATGGTCATTATGGTATATTCCATAAATGTTGCAGCTTACAACAAGAGAATGGAAAATGACAATGGTAACCCTGATGATGCGAACAGAGGGGTGCTGTTAAGGAGTGTTTTTTCTTATAAATCTAGTGTTCACACTGTCTGAGTTCAGATCCCTTCGGAGAGTCTTCCCTTTGGACTTGTGAGGTTTAGTCCTCCATGCTTTCCCTTTGATTCTTTGCTGATTGTGGCTTAGGCTAACTCTAAATGTCCCAGAGCCAAGTAGACCCTTGACTGAGCTTCTGAGATGCTGACACCTTTCTATACTTCCTGCGTTTTCCTGCATTTTCTTATTGTTCTGCATTTCCATAAATTTTGAGATCTCTTCAGACTATTAAACCATTCTCTTAGTTTAGACTTTAATGATTTTAGATCTTACTCATGTATAGAAGAGAGAACTACAAACTCTTCTCTGAGAACCAAATCTTGTTATTGAACTTTTGCATTGCTGTGACTAAACTACTTGTTTGCCTCATATAGCTTTTAGAATTTGAGATTCCCGGTTGTTATTCTGCACCTTCACAGCATTGTGCTAAGATTTGTGTATCTTAATCTGACTGCTAATTTGCAATAAACGTATTTAACTATAGTCACTTATTCTTGCTCCTTATTGTGTAGACAAATGTGTTACACTGTTAATTGAAATTGAACACATTTAATGTTAACTCCCATCACCTCTCAGGCGGCGAAGAAAAGATTCATCAGAGGACAAGTGGTAAGAGGTTTGGTTGGCCCAGAGTGCTGCCCCGGAGGTATCATTCATTTTAAGCATATTTTGTCAAAGGGAAAGAAGATACAAGGCCAAAGGATGCCTCAGAAATGAACTCTTCATTTATTTTAAAGAAAACCCACTATACTATTGATCAGAACTTTACTCTAATTTTTCTCATCCAGAAGCCTGCTGTCATTGTCATTTTTGTCAGCATTTGATTGTAGGGATAGAACGTGTCAGAGCAGCCCTGCCACCCCCCCCCCCCACACACACACACACACGTAACTCAGCCTGTGCAGTCTCTGTGGATCGAGGACCGCAGGGGGATTTTCAAGGCCCCTTATTTAACACAAGCTATAAGGATGAGTGAGAGTTATGGGAATCTAAGAGGCTCCTTACTACATTATGTAGGAAGGTCCAATCATTTTGTGCTGTGCCACTGCCACCTCCTTCACATTTAACAGCACTGACCTGGACTGCCATTCTGTTGACCTGTCTGCAGCGCCCATTCTGCAAAGCCTGCCGTTATAGTATTAGGTCAAACATTTGGAGGTCTGGGGAACTAGTGGTACTAGACTTCTTGATGTAAGGGTTTGTCCATATGAAGGTATCTCTCTGCAAAGGTTACAAACATGATTCTAAGGAAATATCATCCCTACGGCAGCAGGTGCGGAAATATAATAGCAAAGTCGTTCTGAAATATGTACTATGGTAGCAGGCAAACATTGGCCATTGAAACCACCACGCACATATAAAATGAAACAGAGTAACAGTTTCTAGAGACCGCACTGCTATTCAGTCCGTTAACTGGCACCTCGCCAGACCACTCAGATGAGATTAAAGCTTCTTGAATAAGAATTGTGTTCCAAAGTGAAACATGTTTGATGTCCTCAGAGACCCTAGTGTTACTTGACTGTGCTGAGACTGTGCTGTAGATACATGTGTCCAGCCGTTAGAAATACATCAAGGACAATCTCTTAACATTCAAAATTTTAAAATGAAAGCAATCATATTTTAAGAGGAATACAAAAGAAAACATTGCTTCACCTCGGTAACAATCATTCTGGTGAATACTATCTACCTGGAAATTCATCACCTTGGAATATATCCCTGGGGCAGACTGAATAGGGAAAACTTTTGTAATATTCCTCTGTTGCCAGCAGTTGGTGGTAACTCCGTTGCGATATCAGACGCTCTGTTTCTTGTTGTGACTTTTGAAACATTTTGAGAAAACTCAAATATGTTTAATGGTGGAGTGCATAACTAAGTTGGTACCTTACTAAAAAATATAAAGTATAAAGGTTTTACCTCCACTAGAAGGTAAGGTAGAGAGGGGCAGTGAGGAATTTGCAAGTTAAAGCAGTATCCACCAAAAAGATCATTACCATAAGTAACTAACTTGTTCCTTTGATGGATGCTTCTACTTGCAGATTCCTCACATTTTAATAAATTCCCAAGCAATAAATTGGAAGAGGGAGAGGCAAAAAGTTATTTTTAGTGCACAGTGTGAAAATTGTCCATTTCTTCTTACTTCCAAATCCAAACTGTAACGTTTGACAAAGGTGTGGAGAGAAGACCACATACTTGTTGCATATGTCTGTTTGGATGAACAATAAACGAGCAACATGCCACCAAGAGAGTACTGCTGAAAAACCCACAACATCTAGAGACCATACGAAAGTCTAGTTAACCCTGTTAGAGTTTTTATCACTTTGAATCCGGTCAATCCAGGCCATTGGCGTGCCTTGTACCGGGCTGTCATTCCATCACAATCATTCCCTGTGAGGAAATTGACCACATTAACAGAATGAGATTCCTTTCTCTCATCTCCACCAGCCACCTTAAGAGTTTGTGAAACTTCAATTTCAAAGAATTATTATTTCTATGCAATATTGAATTTAGAGTGACTGCCTGTTGTTGGCACAGCATGAGACGTGCACGTATTTTGTCTGGTCAAGATGTCTTTTCTTTCATTAACTTTTTGGATGAATTTAATGATGTGGTTTTCTGATGGAAATGTTAGTCTACAGGGTGATTAGCATGCCTGCTTGCAAGCCCCTTGTTTTATAGGATGAATCCAAGCATATGTCCTATGCTGTAGTCGCATCATACCCTCAGTCATGAACAGCAAGAAGGCCACATTGTGTGTGATCATCTCCATCACTCCTTTCAAATAGTTTCAAGCAGAATTCAACATACCTCCACATGTCAGATGTGTACATTTGTGTGTTTTCCCACATCCATTCTACATGGTATATGAGGCGTTTGGCATTTTCCTTCTTTTCTCTACTCCACTTTTTGCTGAAATACCTATCTCTACTTGTAGCCTTTTCTGTTGGCCTTTCCTTCTTCCTTTGTATCAGCTCCTTCACAAGGTCCAACATTTTTGTCAATGTTAATGTCACACTAAATATAATTATTTCAATCTCTATGAATCCATTCATAGCTCAATATTTGATATAATTCTCTGAGACAGCCTTGAGGAGATGCATGCCTTGATCTGCTCTGTGGGGAAAGTTACTCTGCTGTCCCAGCTGGCAGATCAACGTCTCTTGAGAACAATGGGACTAAGATGGGGAGATTAGATTGTTGCTGACAGAAGAAAGGGCTCTGTAGTAAATGTACATAGCCATTAGCTTCACTTCTACATATTGTGACAACCAGAAAGTTTACACATCGGTCAAAGGGAGGACAGGTAGACCTCTGGCTCCTGTCACAAGAGGGGGTGCTTTAAAACGTAGAGGGAAGAAAAAAAATCAGGTTGTGTGGATCTTGACTTGGAGAGGGAGATATTCTGTAGTTTTCATCCACGCAGCCATCTGTGTTCTTCACAGAATATTGTGTAAGCGGTTGTGCAGCCAGAGGGCTGCTCCTTGGAAATGCTAGGGGTTGAGTGGTGATGTGGCATTAGTGGTCTGGGAAGGCAACTCCTTTTATGTGAAACAGTCCACCTTCATTTACGAACCCTGCATAGCGAAGAACAGCTCAAAGCTGTGGTAATGCACTGAAATGTTTATGTATATTCAGAAGTCACTTTTTCACCAAATATTGAATTGTGAACACCCGTTTAGTACGGCATGTAGGCCTTGCTTTTCCATAATTGCATATCTTCCGTCTTTAGACATAGGCACATATGCATATGTTGACAGCTAATAGGTTACGGTCGGCTGGCACGCAGACTAATAAAGAGATCAAGACTACTATGTCAAAAAGGTTTTTAGGGGCTTAGTTGACCACTGAGAGCTTTCTTTCGTGTATATGCTGTGTAGTTTGTATGGTTTTCAAAGTTTTTCATGTTGGCCTTTTTTACATATTTCTTATTTTGTGTGCAATATTTAGTTGTGTTTGTATTAAAATAGATTTGCTTTTTAAACTTGACAATAATCTATTGAGTGTTGTTTGTTGCATTGCAGAGTTCTAAGTTCCCACAGCACATCCCTGAGTCACCCTTGCACTGCTCTTCCTTGCTGCCCTTAAAGCCAGATGCTACAAGGGATATTTCGTACACGGTTTAGGGGTCCACAGTTTTGGGGCCCCAGGACACCAGAAGTAAATGGTCCCATATGTGACAATTTAGGCGCACTAATTTCTGATTACCATTGGATCCTCTGACACAGATTTCTCAAATAGTTCATCAATATGACTTATTTACGTGTACAAATATGCCTGTCAAGCTCTTGTGCAATGTGTCAGGTGAGTGATTTGCAGCAGTTTGCAGCAAGGTAAATCACTATTTCCTATTTTTTGGCAAATGTATTTTACATGGGTAATTTGGGGTCTTACTCAGAGCACCTGAGAAAACAACTTTTATTTAAAGAGTGGACAGAAATGGAGGAAGATGAGGAAGTGTAGTGGAAGGAGGGGATCATGTGATAAGAGAAAGCCAGACTCCAAGAGTGAAGTAGATAAGTAAACCTCAGGTAAAGAGCTGTTTTGAACCAAAAATAACATAAAAGATAAATGGTTTTAATGGAAATGCAGTTTGTCAGAATTATTTGAACAAAACTGTAATGGTAAAAAGAATATGTTTTCCAATCTATCTCTTAGACCTGGATTTGTCAGACAGGCATTTAATCTGTAAAATGTCTGCAGGATGTCTCCAAGATTTCAATTTGTGGCATGGATTAATTCTATAGATCGGTAGTGACAGTGAACGAATTAAGAAAAAATGAATAAGAAGAGTTTATCTGTCCTAGGAAATGCTCTACTAGAGTTTGGCTGGGCTTCCTCATTATTGCTTTGCATGTGTAATTCCCTTGTGCAGGCTTATACTCAATAGCATATGGTCAACCTTAAATGTTTAATCAAATATAGGTGTCAGAACACAATCTTCGACCCAACATGCACTACTGTAGTTCTGATCAAAATCAACAGTCTGGAGCAAATATAGCTCAGTCCCTTCTTGGAGGCCAGTCAAGTCTGCTGCACCAGAGAACGCTATGTTCCATACACAAAAGTATAAGGTACCCTGAGACTGGTACGCTGACAACAAAACAAAAGATAAGTCTGCGCTGCAGAGGACCACATTTCGGACCCTCAGTCACTGGTCATACAAATAGACCCATATTTGGCTCTTAAGCACACACACTACCAACCTCCCACAAAGAAGTCTTGCTATGCATGCCTCCAACTTAAATGCTGATCTGTGCTCTTCTTCGCAATTATTTTCCTCACCATGACAATGCGGTCCTTACCCACATTTTTACATGTAGATGTGGCCTGCCATTACTTTCTAATGATACGGGCATGCCTGTGGAGGCAATCCCTGGACTAGGAAATGGTACTGGAGGGTCACAATAGTTTCAGCAATGTGCTTTATAATGCAATAACAATGACCAATGTGAAATGTACATGCAGGCCTTTGAGCGCATTATATCAGGATCATTATGAGACATGAAGGGCCTGATTTCGATTTCAGCGCACAGTTTACTCCTTCACAACAGCGACTGATATCCGGTTTACCGAATTATAAATCCCCTAATATCCTATGAGTTTTATATTTCGGCTGGTGAGATATCGGTCACCATTGTGATGCAGTAACCCGTCCGTCGAAATCTAAATCGGGGCCCGAAGTGTCTTTCATGCTACACACACCTATTATTTCACCCTTTGTGTCTACTAGAAAATAAGGCTCTCTGACTTTAAATTCCTGCTATCAAAACAAGTACTGAAGGAGATGTTATATAATATATATATGTTATAGTATATAATATATATTGATATCACCGTATTGTGCTATGAGTGGCACATATATAATTTGTTATATTGAGTTCAACAAAACGAACACATTATTTTAGGACTACTTAAAGGCAAAACTGCAGTAGCAAGTAATATATAACAAATTAATATCCATCTTTTGATTTATATTTCAGCGGATGGGAAATCCATCGCCGTTGTGACGGAGTAACCAGCACGCCAATATCTAAATCAGGCCCGAATTCTCTTTCATGCTAAGCTCAGCTAATGTTTCTCCATTTGCATCTACTAGCCTAGAAGGCCCTCTGACTTTAAAAACCTCCTATCAAAACAAGTGCTGGAGACGTTGTTACATAATGTTACATAATGTGTACTGATATCACCCTATTTTTCTTTGAGTTGCATATATATCATATCAACAAAACTAAAACATTATTTTAGCATCACTGAAAGGCAACATTGCAGTAACAAGTAATATGTAACAAATGAATATCCTTTTTATTAGTATTACGTTTCGTATTTTTGTATCTGGCAGCAACATGCACATTCTAGTTACCTGATTCTTGACGTTTTTCTGCAAATGAAAGAAAAGAAAAGATTGTAGGGTGACACATTGATATTTGGGCAGATTCACCTTCCCTGTTATTCCCATGCTCAAACTATCATTGTTTTTTAATAACTCTTTTACCCGACTTTTACCAGTGTGCATGCAGGGTTAGTTCTACCAATGAATCTAGGGGCAATGAGGAAAACACTCCAGTTTTATCAACATCACATAAAGATAGCCAAAATGATTTGCAAAAAAGCATCAGCATTAGTATAATTCATATTGAAACAAAAAGTACCAATAACAATGTCTGCTAACGTATCTAATACCAAAATAATTGTTAAAATGAACCCTTCTGCTGTGGTCTGTTAATGAGGAGGGCTTTTTCTTAAAGGTGATGAAAGGGATAAAGTGTCTGCCTTTCAGCTGTTGTAGTACCAACGCCCCCACTGAATAGCCAGGATTGCACGTTGCTATTGCTTCTGTCAATGAGAAGTCATAAATCAATCCCACCAAAGCAATGAGAGACAATGGGAGCAAGATAACAGTGAATGAACAAAAAACGCCCCGTGTAATATCACAACCTCAACTGAAAACAGTAAGGGAAATATTAAATACCTGCAAAAGCACCTCCTAAGCTATAGTTGTGTTCCTACTATATTCTTTGGCATCTTTTGTTGGTTTCACCTGCATAGCGCTTGAGCTGTGCCTTTTATATATATTGTTTTTAATATTTCTTAAAAGGGACTTACATCCCACCTTCACTTCTTATTGATCCTTGTGCTTGCCAGTTTCCTTTACTCCATTTGTATTGGTTGTGGCCTGTTCTCCCTTCTGTGTTTCTCTTATCAGCTTCCCGTTGCCTAACTACTCATTCCCATCTGCTTCGGTTGTTGGAGCTTTGTTTATTTTGGTTAACGCAGCATACCGAAAACTATTTACATTTTCTTATCTTACCCTGGCTGCATTAATGTGCTAGAGACATAGCTCGAACCCCAAAGAAGGTATTAGAGCACTTCCCAGGCATGGAGAGATTATTCAATTTGCACCGAAACACTCCATGTTTACTCTGAGCACATAACGTCCACAGATCATTACCTTCATGTTTCCGAGCCTGCTCTGTGTGCAGGTGTCCATGCTCCAAGCATGCGTCTGAATCTCATATTGGACTACTCATATTGAAAAGAGATATTTTCACCTTCACATTTCTGAGCATGCCGTGGTAGTGTTGTCTGTGCTCTGAGCATGCACAGTAGTAACAATGTCTCTGAGCCTGTCCAGCTGTCACATGTCTGTGCTCTGAACATGCAGCTGCCTGTGCCCCATGCGCTTGCTCAATGGCGGTGCCTTGAGCATTATCAGAGTCCGAAAATGCTGCAATGCGCAGTGGCACTCCCCAGTTTTACAAAGCTCAGATGCCCCGTCTTCTGAGTAACAGCGCAGGATGGCACTCAGGGGATTTTCTGCACAACATACTACCACCAGCGGCGCATTACACAAGGAACGAATACAGTACTCTCCATTATAATCCCTCCATTCCCGGCATGAGTTTCTTATCACTGCGCTGGCTCACCTAACCTCAAGTGGACACACGAGTCTAACAGCTACATCTGGGCAGCTCCATGTGCGCCCCCAAACATCTCCTCCGGCTACTTAGACCGGACTGACTGGCAACCTGATAATCCTTCAGTCAAGCCGTCCCGCCCCCCGCCCCCGGCCATTGAGGCTTTTTAGTATTAGGCATCATATATATGTCCTGATGATGATCAGCAAATTATAAGTCAGATCGAAACGCCATCGACAATTGAAATGCCTTATACAATTCAACCTTGAGTGCACTAAATTGTAAAGTTGTCTAACGCGATTTGTTGCGTTTGATATTGTTCACTCGCCAAGCACAACAAACTGTGAAGCTTTGCCTAAAGCCTTTGTATGTCGCTTTTTTGTTTGTAATTGTTTTTCATGTGTTTAGAAGGTCACAGGCTTGTGTCCCACTTCTTGTATTGTTAAAAATTGTTTTCTACTATCAAAAGTAAAAATCAGACCTCTGTCGGGCTGGACATGTCACTCTAATATCGTTACGACTGATTATTTTAGCATCACTGAAAGGCATCATTGCAGTAACAAGTAATATATAAAAAATTAATATCCTTTGTATTAGTATTACGTTTCGTATTTTTGTATCTGGCAGCAACATGCACATTCTAGTTACCTGATTCTTGACGTTTTTCTGCAAATGAAAGAAAAGAAAAGATTGTAGGGTGACACATTGATATTTGGGCAGATTCACCTTCCCTGTATTCCCATGCTCAAACTATCATTGTTTTTTAATAACTCTTTTACCCGTCTTTTACCAGTGTGCATGCAGGGTTAGTTCTACTAATGAATCTAGTGGCAATGAGGAAAACACTCCAGTTTTATCAACATCACATAAAGATAGCCAAAATGATTTGCAAAAAAGCATCAGCATTAGTATAATTCATATTGAAACAAAAAGTACAAATAACAATGTCTGCTAACATATCTAATTCCAAAAACATTGTTAAAATGAACCCTTCTGCTGTGGTCTGTTAATGAGGAGGGCTTTTTCTTAAAGGTGATGAAAGGGATAAAGTGTCTGCCTTTCAGCTGTTGTAGTACCAACACCCCCACTGGATAGCCAGGATTGCATGTTGCTATTGTTTCTGTCAATGAGAAGTCATAAATCAATCCCACCAAAGCAATGAGAGACAATGGGAGCAAGATAACAGTGAATGAACAAAAAACACCCCGTGTAATATCACAACCTCAACTGAAAACAGTACGGGAAATATTAAATACCTGCAAAAGCACCTCCTAAGCTATAGTTGTGTTCTTACTTGTGTGGTCTATATTCGTTGGCATTTTTTGTTTGGTTTCACCTGCATAGCGCTTGCGCTGTGCCTTTTATATATATTGTTTTTAATATTTCTTAAAAGAAACTTACATCCCACCTTCACTTCTTATTGATTCTTGTGCTTGCCAGTTTCCTTTACTTTATTTGTATTGGTTGTGGCCTGTTCTCCCTTCTGTGTTTCTCTTATCAGCTTCCCGTGGCCTAACTACTCATTCCCATCCGCTTCGGTTGTTGGAGCTTTGTTTATTTTGGTTAACGCAGCATACCGAAAACTATTTACATTTTCTTATCTTACCCTGGCTGCATTAATGTGCTAGAGACATAGCTCGAACCCCAATGAAGGTATTAGAGCACTTCACAGGCATGGAGAGATTATGCAATTCGCACTGAAACACTCCATGTTTACTCTGAGCACATAACATCCACAGATCTTTACCTTCATGTTTCCGAGCCTGCTCTATGTGCAGGTGTCCATGCTCCAAGCATGCGTCTGAATCTCATATTGGACTACTCATATTGAAAAGAGATATTTTCACCTTCACATTTCTGAGCATGCCGTGGTAGTGTTGTCTGTGCTCTGAGCATGCACAGTAGTAACAGTGTCTCTGAGCCTGTCCAGCTGTCACATGTCTGTGCTCTGAACATGCAGCTGCCTGTGCCCTATGCGCTTGCTCAATGGCGGTGCCTTGAGCATTATCAGAGTCCGAAAATGCTGTGATGCGCAGTGGCACTCCCCAGTTTTACAAAGCTCAGATGCCCCGTCTTCTGAGTAACAGCGCAGGATGGCACTCAGGGTATTTTCTGCACAACATACTACCACCAGCGGCGCATTACACAAGGAACGAATACAGTACTCTCCATTATAATCCCTCCATTCCCGGCATGAGTTTCTTATCACTGCGCTGGCTCACCTAACCTCAAGTGGACACACAAGTCTAACAGCTACATCTGGGCAGCTCCACGTACGCCCGCAAACATCTCCTCCGGCTACTTAGACCGGACTAACTGGCAACCTGATAATCCTTCAGTCAAGCCGTCCCGCCCCCCGCCCCCGGCAATTGAGGCTTTTTAGTATTAGGCATCATATATATGTCCTGATGATGATCCGCAAATTATAAGTCAGATCGAAACGCCATCAACAATTGAAACGCCTTATACAATTCAACCTTGAGTGCACTAAATTGTAAAGGTGTCTAACGCGATTTGTTGAGTTTGATATTGTTCACTCGCCAAGCACAACAAACTGTGAAGCTTTGCCTAAAGCCCTTTGTATGTCGCTTTTTTGTTTGTAATTGTTTTTCATGTGTTTCGAAGGTCACAGGCTTGTGTCCCCCTTCTTGTATTGTTAAAAATTGTTTACTACTATCAAAAGTAAAAATCAGACCTCTGTCCGGCTGGACATGTCACTCTAATATAGTTACGACTGAGTCTATATTTATTGTCCCTTACCCATTTTTCCTGGGACCACTGTTGCTTATAAAGAAGTATTTCCCAAGGTCCCTGGTTGATCCTTTTGGGTTCCCTTGTTGCTTTAAAATATATATATATGTATTTTCCTTGCAGGCATAATTCATATGGGCTGTTAGCTTGAGAATAGATACACCACCGGTGGTGTGGTGAAACGTAAAAAAAAAAGGGGAACCCTGCAAAGTACAAGGAGTGGCGCCCTCCAGACTCACTCAGCAGCTCTCAGGCCAAAGTACTATGCTGAGCGGGACCCCTTGAGGTTGGTACCCCCCGCACAGTGGGGGCCTTTGGTACGCCATTGTAGAACACTGTACTAGCGACAGAGAGAGCCTACAAAGAAGACCTTGACAAGAAACATGGAGAGCCAGATCATTACCTGAAGGGTCATATTCAGCACTGTTACAAAATGGCTTAGGAGACCACAGACTATGTTGTTCCTGTGTTCATTGTGGGACATTTCGCAAATGTTGCAGCTTACAACATGAAAATGGAAAAGGACAATGGAACCCCTGATGATGCAAACAGAGGGGTGTTGCTCAGGAAATCTTTGTGTTATAAATCTCGTGTTCACTCTGTCCGAGTTCAGAACCCTTTGAGAACTCCTGCCTTTGCACATGAGAGGTTTAGATCTTTATGCTTCCCCTTTGATTCTTTACTGATTGTGGCTTAGCCTAACTCTAAATTTCCTCGACCCAAGAAGAAGCTTGACTGACCTTTTGAGATGCTGACACCTTTTTATACCTCCTGCACTTTCCTGCATTTTTCTACATTTCTGCATTTCCCTAAAATTTGAGATCTCTTTAGACTACTGAACCATTCTCTTAGTTTAACTTAGACGATTTTACTCATGTATAGAAGAGAGAACCAAAAACTCTTCTCTGAGCACCAACTCTTGTTATCGATCTTTTGCATTGATGTGACTGAACTACTTGTTTATCTCATACTGGTACGCCTGAACATCTTTATGAGGTTGGGTTTCCCAGCTGTTATTCTGTACCTTTACAGCATTGTGCTAAGATTTGTGTACCTTAATCTGTCCATCTGCTACTTTTATCCATACTGGACTGGAATTCGCATTCTCTTTTATATGTATACTTTGAAATATCTTTTATCTTTTGTAACTTGCAAAGGTTTTTTTAAATCACACAATAAAGTATTATTATTATTATTACCTTAATCTGACTATTAATGTGTGCAATAAACCTTCTTAACTATAATCACCGATTATGGGTCATTATTGTGTAGACAAAGCAGCACAAAAGATTAATCGGAGGACACATGGTATGAGGGTTGGTTGACCCAGAGTGGAGCATCAGAGGTATCAATCATTTTAAGCAGATTTTGCCAAAGGGAAAGAAGATACGCAGGCCAAAGGAGGCCCGTGGCAGAGATATTGTGCTAATCACTCTGATTTGAACTCTTATTTTTATATTTGACGATTTCAGAACTATCCACTTCTGATGTATCTACATGTGTATGGCAGTCCATATATTGCATTTGTCAAAATATGTCAGAAGTCCAGCCCGTCAAACTTGTGGTTCCCTAGCACATTTAGAGTTGGGAAGTCCACAGAGTTTCCAATAATAGCACCACAAGTGGCTCTGCTGTTGATACGCCCTTTATCTGGGACACCGTCATATTGGCAGTTATCACCCTATTTACAGTGAGGTGGGAATCACTACCTTTCCCTCTGAGCTTTCTGAGGGCAAGTGTGCCCAAGCATCAATTTTTGTTTTTGAAGGTCTTTGATTCCCATTTTGGGGCAAGCATAGCATTTGTGGCTATCACGCTAAAACCAGAAATACCACATATTGAATAAGCATGTCAGTCTTTCATTTCACCTTCTGAGTTTGCTGCAAGTATTGAATTCTAAAGGCTACTGCTCAAGATCAGAAAACTAACTGAACAGGTAGGCTGAGCAGATCTCTCTATTTACGCGGGTGTTCATAATTAATGTTTTTCATCATGTCACAAGAATGTTGTGACCCGGGACACATGTGGCACTCCTCAGGTGCTATGACTTTGCATTATAATATTTCTAGGTTCCGAGCTTCCACCTGCGATGTTAACAGAACCAAGAATTTTTTTTAACGTAGTGTGGCTCACTGGTTAGAGGAGGTAGACCTGGAAGCAGAGGTCAGCCCGGGACCAGGGTTCAATTCCCGGCTCTGCTGGGTCTTGAGTCCTAAAAATGTCCATGGACTCGACAATTCTCGCTCCGGTGCTTACTCGATTCACGGGTTCACACTCTGTGACTCTGGGCAATAGCTTGCTTAATCTCCACAACGGCCCCTCGCGGCGGGATGCCTGGCTTTCACCTTGCGAATACCCTGCCGGGGTTATCTCACAGGGGAATACCAGGACGGGTTCCCTAAGCAAGCGCTTAGAAACCGCTCAGTGATTTGCGCTATATAAATTCCTGTACATTTACATTTACATCCGTCAGAAACAAATTGTGGCACCGGAAAGGGAGTTGGAATAGGAAGTGCTTTGCACAATATCATAACTAACTACTACTTACTGGAATGACTAATTGGCCATGTTCAACTCAAGTAAAAAATAGCCTAACAAATTTAGAGCCAAAAATGTATACTATCCTTTGTTTCTGGCAAACGAGTGAATGAAAAAGGAGTTCAATTTAAAATATTTCTTTACTGCTCTGCCTAAAAAGGGTTCATGAAGAATGCCCGGTTAAATGGAAAAAAGGCAAACCTGTCTCAAATTAGCAGTAAAACTTTAATATTTGACATTGTCAGACACATTCCCTTCTGATGCATTTACATGTGCTAGGCAGTCAATGTTTTGCATTTTATGTCAGAAGCCCAGCCCACCAAGCTTGTGATACCCCAGCCCTTTCAGAGCTATCAAATTCACAGACTTTCCAATGGGAGAGCCTTCGTTGTCTCTGCTCTATGAAAACCCTTGATCGACGCCAGCAGGTCATATTGACAGCAGTGGCAGCTGGCATCTACGGGGAGGGGGAGGTAGGTGCGTCTACAAATATAAAAAAATAACTTACCTGAACTGACGTCCTCCAACATCCTCCACTTCTGACCTCTTCTGAACCCAACCCTGCAGTGCAGGCACCAATCCTGGTGCTGCTCTCATGCTGTGAAAGCAGTGCCCTGTTTGGACGGAGCGGCCTCACTCAGCCCTCCCTACTGCCCTGGAGGCCGGCACTTACTCTAACCCAGCTGTCTTGAGATTGCTGGGTTAGAGAATTTAAAGTGTGCGTGTCTTGTGGCCATCACAAGGTAGCCAGCCACAGAAATATATGCAATTCGAAAAGTGAACTAACGGCCCAGCTTCCTCCTTGCTGCTGTCATTCAGCAGTGGTCCCTCCACCATATTGACTCTCAAATCAGGGCAGAAAGATGAAAAAAATGGGTATGTATTACCATATTATTTTTCCTTTTTGGGGTAACTTGAGTGGGGTGATGCTCCTCCACTCCATCGAAGGAGCCTCCTCTGTTTGACAGTCAGCACTCTATTTACAGTGAGGTGACCATCACTGGATTTCCCCCCCCCAGGTCAACATGGCAGTCCTACTTCCCATGCACCGGAAAAAGCAACCTGCTCATAAGGGTCATTGGTATTTTTTTTTTTTAAAACAAACTCCTGCTTTGGGATCCTTTCTTTTTCTTAGAGAAACACAAATAACTCAGAATAGGGCCAACAAAAACTTGGTACCCGATTACCAAATGTCATTGTCCTCAATACTTCCAACATAGTAGTGGAAGCAATTTAGGCAATGAGAACTCTACTTGACTGGTATGGGAAGGCCATGGTTTCTACTGATCTAGTGGAATGGTGGGTAAGCCCCGAGATCCTAATGACCTCCTTACGCAGTTGTGTTTTTTAGGGTCATCTAGCTAGAGGCCATACATAAAATTCACTGTTAGGGGCAACAGGAATATGCACAATCCAGTCTCCTAGGGAAAGGGCCTCTCATATTTCTGGAGGCAAATATGACCAAAACATCAATGTTTGTTTTTGCAGGTATTTGATGGCATAGCTTTTTCTTGCTAACATGTCAACAAATCCAACTCTACAAATATTAAGTAAGGGTATCTTGTTTGAGGCTGCTATTGAAATCAAAAGGCCTGATGGTCCAGATCAGTGACTTTTTTTTTAACTGAACAAGAAGGGTAAGCACATCTCTCTATTTATGAGGGTGTTCAAAATGTATGTCTCCCTCATGTTACATGACTATGATGCGGTGGGAGATAAGTGGCACTCCTCTGGTGCCCTCACTGAATTTGATAACATTTCCAGGTTCTGAGGCTCTGCCTGGGATGTTAAGAGGATAAAGACATTTTAGACAGATTCACTTCCATCAGGAACAAATTCTGGCACTGGCGGCATGTAGTTTTGGGAAGTACTTTGCACAATATCATAACTAACATCCACTAGAATGACTAATTAGCCATGTTGACTTAAAGTGATAAAATAGGCAAACATGTTTTGGGCCAATAATTTCCAAGATTCTTAATTCCTGACAACCCACAGCACTGGGATAGACTTCAACTTAAAATGTTTCTCCACTGCATTCCAGTCACGCACAATATAATTTCGGTTACATTTTCCATTACTTCAACCTTTCTGAGGTCCAGCCGGTGCTTTTTTCCCCTCTTGTCTCCATTACTATCATGGTGGGGTCCGGGGTCTTTCCCTGCTATTGAGGTCTATGGCAAAGGTAAAAGTCATCAATGCCTGAGGTGTATGAGGACTTTTTTTGTTAGCAAAAAAATAGTTAAAAAAATAAAAATACCTCTCCGAGCTCCACAATTAGAATATAATTCTATATTCCTCTTAATCTCGCTTTAGGATTTCCCATTAACTCTTACTGTGTGACAGTGAAGCAGTTTATTTTGGAAACATGCTTCTAGAATGCAATGGACAATCGCGTGCCATGAGATGTTCCCTTTATAAAGCTGGCTGTTTGGAAGGTCTATCTTTGTCTACAGCAGACCAGTTTCCATCCAGTGACCACCAGCAGGGATTCTAAGCAGTGCTGGTGCCAGTGCTGATCCGGAGGGCAGAAAGAATGCAGTGTTTCTTTCCTCAGTAAGGATGAAGCTCAGTAGCTAGATGTTCCTGCCTCGCTGCTAAAGTGAACACCAGTGATGTCATGGAACAGTAGTTAGCATGCAAAATAAAGTAAAGCAGTTTACATACCTGATCCACTAGGGCTTCCAAGTGCAGCTGAAAGGAGAATGAAGCACATGACTGTAGTGGATGTATGCAATATGAATTTTAAGCAGTTATGATGATGCTGTTATTTTAAAACAAAGCTTGTTGAGGGCATAGCCCCATGTTAGTTCATAGAGAGCAGACAAAGTTAAGACAATGGCATCACAATAATGTATATATTGCCTAACCAGCCAGCTGTAAAATATAGCCTTGTTAATTTCTAATGAGATTAGAAACTACATGTAGAAAGTCTCCCACCATAATATCACATTTTTAGGTGGATCACTTTTTTTTAATTTTACCATGGTCAGAATATTGTCTGACATCATTATTGTGGCATAAATATCGTTTACAGGTGTAATGAGCAATAATAGAATGTCTAAACTCAATGGGATGATATTTTTCCAAAAATTATTTAGAACCAAACATTTATGCCAGACCATATTTCTACATATGATATTCAGACAAACAAACGTTTTTGCCAGACATTTTTCATTGTTTGGCAGATCTCCATCGATATTCCTAGGAATGCATAGCTTTTTTTTCTATTGTGCAAAAAACAGAAGCACTACACATTGGTCAAATGTATCAGTCTTTGACCTCACCATCTACATTTGCTTCAACTGTTGAAACCTGACGCCCTTTAGATGAAGATGAGTGCAAAAGGTGGGTCAGACAGACATCTGTTTTCTGCGTGTTCCTAATTCAAGTCTGAATCATACCATATCACCATGATTCCCTGGGAGATAAGTGGCACTGTGTCTACCTTTAATATTTCCAGAGTCTTGGTTTTTGCCTGGAACTCTTACATGATTCAGAATTTTCAGTGATGTGTACTGGTGGTTTCTGGCATGATAATGCTTGTTGGTGCCCCTCAATGACCTCCTTCTCCACGTATTCCTTCACATGCAGCTCTTTGATGACAGGTAATACCTGTGTTCTAATATAGGATTGTAACTTATAAACTGCAAGCACCTAAAGCATCTCTCTGATAAAAACAGAAACCCACTGAACTAGCTATATTATATGGATGTTGTAATTTGAATGGAGCACGTGCTTTGCAGATTAAACCCTCCCTGCTAGTGCTACCTTATGATGAGCAAAAACTCCATCTTTGTTCAGCATGTCCATTAGTCACCAGAGATATCTTGACATTTTTATTGTTTCCGGAAAATTGCTGCAGGTAAGAAATGCTGAAGCAAGTGTGTTTAATTCTATAATATATTTGAGAAAATGGATCTTCATTCCCTGAAGTCAGCGCCCAGTGCTGTGGCACCGGTCGCACCGCCCTATAGACGGCCCTGTGTGAATTTAGTAACTACAAAATATGGCACTGGTAGCACATTTTAAATGTCGTTGTGAGAAGTGTTGTGATTAAAATCAGAACTAAAATCCACGTGCCAGAATGACCACCTGAGCCTCGTTTACACAAGAAAAATTTGGCAGACCTTTTTAGAACCAATGCTTTACAATGTTGTTCTTTTCTGGCAATTCAAAGCATTTTAAAAGACATCAATTTAAAATGTTCCCTCACTGTATTTCTGTCGCATCCAAAAATGATTACGATTCACTTTCCAAAATTACATCAGTCTGTTGGCTATTACTTACTACGACATGCTGTATCAGAAGTAAGCAGAGAAATGGTTGACGGAAAGGAGTTTATCTGTATTGTCCACATGTGGAGTCCGTGATAGATTTGAATTCAGGGTAATATCTAAGGTATAACATTTTTGTTAATCAGATGAATGGCGGTTCAGGAAGAGTGGTCAGGCAAATAGAAATAATTCCTGTTCTGATGCATCCATTTAGCAATCCACGCCTTGCAGCTAATATGCAGATTTCCTAGGTACTCGAATCTGAATCTTGGAATTATCTGCATACATATGGTAGTCCTTCTTAAGACTTTCAAAGACATTTGCGAGTGGTGCACTTTTTGCATTAAATAGAGTAGAATTCAAGGCCAACCTCTCTAATGGCCATATGTATCATAAAGCTGATTTGCGATTCTGAAATAGCGATTTTTTAGAAATCGCTATTTCAGAATCGCAAATTGGTATGTATGTACAAATTCGCATTCTTTTTGCGAATTCTTAGTATTCCTTAATTGCGATTCACAAATTGCGAATCGCAATTAAGGAATACATTCCCATTCATTTTTAAGGGCCAGGAGGCCCAAGGGAATGAATTGGAAGTTATTCTCAATTTGCGATTCGCAATTTGAGAATCACAAATTGAGAATAATTTCAAGGGTGCAGGGGTGTCCAAAGGACATCCTGTTGCACCCCTGAAATAAGCATGGGTGCACATGTGGTGCACATACATGCCTTAAGGGCATGTATGTGCGTCACATGGCACTTTGAAAAATGCAAAAATGTGCATTTTTCAAGGAATTTGCAACTTACCACCAACTTGAAGTTGGTGGTAATTTGCGATTCCTTAAGGACAATTTGCATTTTTTTTGCTTCATACATTGCATTTAAGGAATCGCAAAATTTGCGATTCCTTAAATGCAATTGCAAAATAAGGAATCGTACATTTTGCGATTCCTTGTTTTGCACCAGATTTTTTTCATACATACCATTTAGCAAATTCGCATTCGCAAAGGGCGAATTTCGGCCTTTGCGAATGCAAATTTGGTTGCTATGGCCCTAAGTCCCCAAATGTGATGTTGGTCCAGGTGAGTCAATGGACGGGCTGCTTTTGCCTGGTGATTTGGGTCATGCATGTAAGAAGGGAATCAACGAAGGACTATTGCTCCAACTCTGCAAGTTATTAATCATTATTGTATAAGTATTTTGTGACTGATAGAGGTGAGCACCACTGACAGATCAGGGCGTATAGATGCACATTGAAGTGAATGAGTCTTCTTGAGTGCACTTCAGAGTAGGCAGAACCAGTTTGAAAGTTGCTAAAGATGTACTTATATTCCATGTAGACAGAGTGTTGAATATCTTGTACAGATAACTGTTAGTTTGAAATCTTGTTTGTTTAAACATCACATTCAGTCTACTCAAAGAAGCTTCTTCCATAAGTTCACGTGTACCTAGCATGTGAAGATATCTTTTTGTTTTTTGAAAGCAGCGTGGAGACTGTGGTCCTTCTGGGCATTTGTGGCAGCTACAAGGCACTGTACCTTTGTATCCTGCATGGTATGGAGTGTAACAGTGCATTTTCCATCTGGAGTGTGTAGTATCCCTTTTAGATGACATCATTTCATTTCCTTGGAATTGTTATGTTTTCTATGTGTGTTCCATATTCTCTATGTGGGAGTTGCTCAGAGCTTCTGGCATTCCTATCCTGGTGGTTGTTAAGCTGTTTTACTCCTGTGAATAAAGCTTCACTTCTACAAGAGTCTCCCTCTATTTACTTCAAATTCTGGCGACGATCGGGATCTCGAAGAAGGACCTATCCTCTCAGGACACTTTTTTTTTTTTAAATTTAAAAGTAGAGGAAGACTTGAGGAACAGCGTTCACACGTTTAAAAGGTATTTCATTTTATTTTTTTCTATGTGTAAATGATTGCACCAGCGGCGGCAATAACCTACGTGCTTTTGATCGCACCTGCGACAGTGTTTTGACATTATTGTCTTCATACTGTTGTTTTTCTGGCTTTCAAACTTTATTTGCCACGATTTAATGTCATTCAACTTCGAATTTCACTTGTTTTTTTTATTTTTATTTCGCCTTAAAGCGCACCAAGTTTATCTTAACGAAGTTATGGAAATATAAACTCCTTAATCTTAATTCATACCTTGGCTGCTCCAGCATTTTTTAAAACCGGAGTAACATTCTACCTTGGTGAGCGTCTCTGTTTCTGAATCGACGTCTCAGCTTCGAAGTTCCTTTGTTGCCTGAGCACTGTGTCAACATTCGACATCGCGTTCACTGAAGCGTCAAGAAGGTGACAGAGGTCACGCTCCACGTCTTCACGTCACACGCCACACGGTGGCCATTTTCTTTGTTTATTTTTGTTATTGGTTCTCCTCTGACTGTGTTACGCTACGCATTTCAGTCCCGACTGGTTTATTTTCAGCGTTTGTGCACACAATGGACATCTGCTTGGCTGGGACAGTTCCGCGATCATTTCACTGACATCGAACTTTCAGATACCCTCAAGTTGACGACGGTGACTACATTTTTTGTATTAGTTCTTTATTTTATTTACTGAACAATTTCTTTTATCTACTTCATGTTATTTATTCAAAATGTCTAACATTATTAATTCTCCTCCACATTTTTTATCTGTTGCTGGGGATCCTAAGGTAGAGTGGGACTTGTGGTATCCCACATTCCTGGCTTATGTGGAGGTAGTGGAGGAAGATGGATGTTCTCCTAAAAGAAAATTAGCTCTTTTAAAAAATTGTTTAGGTGGCGCAGGTCTTAAAGAGTTAGAAAATTTACCTCCCATTGATGGGGCAGGCGATTTTAATATTTTTGAGGTTGTTATAAAACAATTAGCTACTAGGTTTGGTAGGAAAATAAATACAGTAATGGAGAGGTTTACATTTTATTCTAGAGCTCAGAAAGACGACGAGTCAATTAAAAACTATGTAGCTGCATTACGAACTTTGGCTGGTTCTTGGGCTTTTGAAACGATTAATTTTGAGCAGGTGTTAAGAGATTAAATAATGATGAAGACTAAAAGTAAGAAAATACAAGAATGTTTAAGGATGGGAACTGAGTCTTCTCTAAATGCTGTATTGAACATAGCTAAAGGGATTGAACAATCGGAACTCTTTGTTAGTGAGATCAGGGGCCAAGATGTTAAGAATAAAGTAATAATTCCAGAAGTTGCTTTAGTAAAAGAGGTCCATAATCAAAGGAAGTTTCCTTTCACTCAAACTAGAAAAGAGTACTTTTCAAAAGACAACAAATTCACTAGCAAGAAAAACCCAGTGATCTGCTATAGGTGCGGTGGGAATGATCACGTTGGTAATTATAGAGGCTGTCCAGCGTGGATAAAATTTGTGTAAAATGTAAAAAGCCAGGGCATTTTAGTAAGATGTGCAGATCTCCACAGAAAGTAAACTTATTAACTGAGACTGAGTACAAAAATCCTGAAGAAATTCAGGAAATCAACACTCTGTTGTGTGTTGGTGACACCAAATGCAAAGGTTTTCCCAAGGATAAAATATTGGTAAATGGTATAGAAATCACTATGCTCATAGACTCATGTGCTTGGTACAGTATAATTGGTAGTGATATCTTTAACAGGTACTGGAATTCTTCAAGCTTACTTCCATCGGATGTTCGTCCGGGTGGATATACCGGTCGGAAAATTGATTTGTTGGGCTATATGTGGGCAGATATAAAATTTAAACATAAGAACATCAAAGGGAAAGTTTATGTTGCATCCAAAGGTGCTTCCATTTTGAGTTGGCCACACCAACACGAGTTGGGAATTAAATTGGATCCCAATGCTTCTCCACCTGTTTACCTAGTACCTCCTGCTGAGGATGAATTTACTGTTCAAGTTAAAAACAAGTTTCCAGACATTTTTTCTGACACCTTGGGTGAATTTGTAAATTTTAAACATAAAATCATTTTAAAGGAAAGTGCGACACCAGTCCGACATAGAGTTAGGAATGTACCTCTACCCTACCGTGACAAATTAAAAACCATTTTATTGGATTTAGTAGCTCGAGGTATTATTGAACCAACTGAGTCCTCCCCCTGGGTTTCTCCAGTTGTTTTATCAATTAAAAGTAACGGCGAGCTTCATCTATGTGTTGACCTCCGCAGTCTGAACAGTGAAATTTGGGTGAATAGACATCCGTTACCTAACATTCATGAACTAATTTCTACTCTTTCTGGTGCTTGCATTTTTTCAACCTTAGATTTAGCTAGTGCGTATCACCAGGTTCTACTCCATGAAGATTCAAAGTTTCTCACCACTTTTATAACACCTGAGGGCATGTTCCAGTTCCGTCGCATGCCATTTGGTTTGGCTAGTGCGGCGTCAGTATTTCAAAGACTTATGAAAGAGGTATTGGAGGGTTGTGACAATGCCATAGCCTTTCAAGATGATATTTTAATATATGGGAAAAATTTTGAAGACCATGACAGAAACCTGGATAAAGTACTAAGATCGGTTCAGGTAAAAGGTTTGACTTTGAAGTTCTGAAAGTGCAAATTTAGACAGAGCACTGTGGAATATTTGGGACATGAAATTTCTGCTCAAGGCATTAAACCTAAACACAATCACGTCCAGAGCATAACTAAGGCTCCAGCCCCTAGTAATAAAGAACAATTGGTGTATTTTCTGGGTCTTACTGAGTTCTATAGCAAATTTGTATCAGACTATTCCTCTAAGGTTCATGTTTTAAGATTGTTATTAAAAAAAGATGCAAAATTTATTTGGAAAGATAAACAACAGAATGCTTTTGAATTGCTTAAAAAAGAGATTATCAATGCTCCCTTTCTGAGACCTTTTGATTTGGGTAGAGAATGCATTGTGTGAGTGGATGCGAGTAATGTTGGCCTTGGCTCTGCACTGATGCAAAAGAAGTTCGGTGAGGAATATGTAGTTTCTTATGCCTCTGGTACCCTTCGTGGTGCAGAATTTAACTATTCCACCATAGAGAAAGAACTTTTGGCTTGTACTTGGGCGGTCGAACATTTTAGGCAATTTCTTTGGGGAACAAGATTCCGTTTGCGAACTGACCATAAACCCTTGATAAACATGTTATCTGCTGGTGGTGGTCGTACTTTGAACTTGTTATTTAAGAATGTTTCATGACAAAGAGCTCTGTGGGCTATCAATCAATGTGCAGTGTCACAGAGCTTCTGTGGGCTATCAACCTTAGTTTTCTGTGGCTAACCAAAGAGGAGGTACATGGTACTGCTCTGATTGATATTTTTACAACCAACTACAGCTGTACTGGTTATTATCAAACTGCAAACAAAGAAGGTTAGCGATATCTGTCATGACTACAGTGAGCAGAAGGAACTATTAAACTCTGTGACCACATAGTGGTTGGATTAAAATATGATGTGGACTGCGACTAACTTTAGATTTCTATGTTAAATGTTTATCATCAGAATTTTTTTATTTTAAAGTGCATGTACAAAACAGTTTTATTTATTTGATCTATAAACCCTAAATATGAAAACAACACATTGTCTCCTACTCAAAATTTTATTATTGTGTCTGCTTCCACTTTATACTACAAACTAAGCTCTTGAACGGAGCCCTTTGGTCACTGGAAATTTACCTCCACTTGCTCACTGCTGTTTGGCAAGTCTGATGTTCCCCCAAGACAACAGATCCACTACCTAATAGGTGTTTATATAAACCATCATCCTCTATTCGATTTATATTGCCTGTATCAAGCCCACCCAAAAAGGGTGGCTAGCAGATCTGTTTTTCACTGCATATGGCCATATGTTGTAAAATGTCCTCCCTTTACACTCAGACTTGATCCTTCATTGGTGCAGGTCTCATCATGTTTCAGAATATGCCTTTTGATAAACTTTTTACCATTGTGTCTACCTATTCTGTTGTTATGCATAATACCCCACAGCTCTTCAGGTTTACGTTTGTGTTTTATAAACACCACATTTAATTAACAGCATTGCTTTCAGAATGTTTTTAATGTTTTCAATCCTTCTATTGTCCCCCTATGCCACATCATCTATCATATTGTCTCTACATCAAATACTCAAAATATGACCCAAATATCAGCCATTTATCATCCATTATTGAAAAAGTAACCTGAGATACTATATAAAGACAATGATTTTCCATACAGTAAAAAATATGCAACATTAAAAAAAACTTTACAACATTGTATATATATATATGACTGTTTTTTATGTGGTAGGTCTATTGTGGAAACCTAGACGAAAGGCCACACATGGTCAAAAGCAACCTTAAAGTTGGTGAGTAATAGGAGAGGAATATGAATTGTGGGCGGTTAATGCATTCTATTGTTGTGTTCTTTAAAGAGGTGAGTGTTTAACACTTTGCTAAATTGGAGTACGGTTAGGGTGGTCCCACTGGATATGAGGATATTGTTCCACACCCTGGGTGCATATATGGCTGCAGCTGTACTGGGTACTACTAGAGATGGTGAGTCTGTCTTCAAGATAAATAGGGGTGATAGTCTTGTTAGAGTGTTAAAGGATGCAGCTAGCTTTGATAATGGTGTGTGCTGGTAAGGGGGGGGGGGGGTGCAATGGAATTCCATTAGGGTGATGTGATCATATTTCTTTACGCACTGGATGAGATTTGTTGTAGTGTGTAGAATGCCTGTAAAGGCTGCTAGTGTGGAGTTGGTGAAGCCTTAATGTAGGGCATTACCATCATTCAGACCTGACTGTACGTGGGCTTGAAAATCAGTTCTGAAGTCACTTTCTGGAAGAAACAGTTTGATTTTCTTCAGAAGGGAGAACTGTTACCAGGTCATCTTTATTTTCTATTTCTTGAGGGTGAGGTTACTGTACACAGTGATACCAAGTGATATGACATGTGGGGATTTTTGAAGTTCTAAATCGTCAAGGTTCATGACATTGAGTCAGGCTTGCACTGTATAGTTTCTGTTGTTCTTGCAAAATGATGTGAGTTCTGCCTTGGTTGGGTTGAGTTTCAGGTAGGTGCTGGGCATCCAGGTTTGGATGATGTACAAGCACTGTTTGAGACATTTGATGTCTGCAGTCCACATTGGATCCTTCTGAACTAAAAAAGCCTATCTCTCTGCTACCAGTACCTGCAAAGATTTTGGAGAAGCATCTAAATCTCCATCGTAGCTCCTATTTGGAGGAGCATAGTCTGCTTGATGGTTCTCACAATGGTTTCTGATGTGGTCATAGCCTGGAGACTGCTCTAACTTCTGCTATAAATGATATACGTATTCAAGTTGATGCTGGGTGCACCTCGCTTTTAATTCTCCTAGACTTAACCGTGCCTTTCTATACCATCTCACCTATGAGGCTGGTTGCCCATTTCAAAGGAATTGGGGTCACGGGCTCCGCTCTGATGCTTCTGTCCTAATTTCTTACGAATCGAGTACAAAAGTTGAAACTGGATCACTTCTACTCTGAAGCCACTCATTCCTTTTGTGGAGTTCCAAAGGGTTCATCAATAAAACCAACCTTGTTTAACATCTATGTCTCTTCTTTGTCCAAGGTTAAGAGATCTTTTGGGCTGGAGGCATTGTCCTATGCGGATGACAAACAAACGATTGTGTCAATCACCAACAGCATTGAGGAGTCCGCTGCAAATTTTAAGAGCTGCATGCATGGTGGACAACCTGGATGGTAGACAACTACCTGCGACTCAATGGGGACTTTTTGATATTTAGCAACCAACAAACTATATGGTCCAACTCCTGGTGGCCAGAATACTCATCTCATGTCCCTGTCCAGCCTCAGCAGCAAAGAATCTTGGTGTCATTGTTGGCAGCTCTCTTTCTTTTAACTCCCAGATCAACAGAACTGTCTCTACCTGTTTTGGTCTCATTAGGATTCTGAGAAAGGTCTCTCCTTTTCCTCCCGAAAGCAGACAGCGGTGGCCCCGGTTCGGTCCAGATTGGATTATTGTAATGCACCCTACCTGGACATCAATATGGGTTCCATCCACAAGCTGCAGCTTGTACAGAAAGCAGCAGCCAGACTTGTAATGGATCTTCCCAAATTCTATCCCGTTTCGGCATCCAGTCGTAAGAGGCAATGGCTTTCCTTAGACCAAAGAATTCAGTTCAGGACCCCCTGCTTTGTCCATAAGGCCTTTTACGATATAGGCCCCAAAGGCATTAAACGGCTTTTCCTATGGTATGTCCCTACCAAACAACTGCGGTCTGCCAACAAAAAATGGTTGGTAGTTCCCAGGTTCAGGAGAGCAACGTGGGGGGAAGAGCCTTTTCTGTTGCTGCCTTCAAACTCTGGAATTCTCTCCCCCTATCGATCTTTGTGCAAGACTCTCACCTTTCATTCTGCAAGGCATTAAAAACATGGCTCTTCACTCTCAATTGCAAGGCCTTTTCTGCAATTCTTCTTACCTCCAGCTCTATCCGTAGCGCCTTGATGCCCTTGGGCAAAGTTTGCACTCTATAAGAATAATATTCATTCATTCATTCATTCATTCATTCATTCATTCATTCAGCAGAGGAGACTTTCAAGTAGAGATGTGTGTCATCAGCATATTGGTGAATCTTGTTGCTGTCATCTGTCAATAGAGCACCTAGGGGCATATGTAGGTAGGCGTTTGCGATTCGCAAAAGCCGAAATACGGCGAATTTTGGCGTTTGCGAATCGCAAACGGCGTTTTGAAATGTAGGTGCCACTTAGCAAAATAAGGAACCACAATTTTTACGATTCCTTAAATGCTAAGTAGAGGTGCATTTAAATTGCGAATTTGCATAAGGAATCGCAAAATACCACCTTCTTCAAGTAGATGGTATTTTGCAAATTCCTTCAAAAATGCATTTTTTTGAAAAATACAAAGTGCCATGTGGAGCACAGACATGCCCTTAGGGCATGTATGTGTGCCACATGTACTTACCGGCACATTCCAGGGGTGCAACAGGTGTCCTTTGGACACCCTGGCACCCTTGGAATTGCGATTCTCAAATTGCGATTTTCTCATAGAAAATCGCAATTTGAGAATGTATCCCCAATCATTCCAATGGGCCTCTTAGCCCATAGGAATGAATTGGACACTCATTCCTTAATTGCGATTCGCAATTTGCTAATCGCAATTAAGGAATGTTAGAGGACCGCAAAAAAATTGCAAATTGTTACCTACATTCCATTTTGCTATTCTCAAATAGCGATTCCTTAAAAATCGCTATTTGGGAATCGTAAAATGGAAATTACCTACATATGCCCCCTAGTGACTCCATGTAAAGGTTGAAGATGACAAGAGACAGAACACTGGGGCAGTACACATGTGATAGGGATCTTTTGTGACCTGGAGAGGTCAATGTGAACAAACTGATGTCAGTTGGAAGTTAGGAGGAGAGCCAGTGATAGATATTGTGGGAGAATCCCATTCACAATTCAAGGGTGCGTATGAGGGTGGACGCATACTGTGTTGAATGCAGCTGAAAGTGCCACCACAATTAGTAGGTAGGGTAATCCTCATATGTGGTCAAGAGGGCATTGTCTATGATGTGAAAGGTGGCAATCTCGGACGGCAGCTTGATCTGAAGTCAGTCTGATAGTCATACAAGAGATGGTGAGCACCTTGGAGTTGAATATAAAATGCTTTTTTAATGATCATGCCGAAGAATGGTAGGCAAGTGATGGGCCAGTAGTTGGTGCAGTGATCACGGTATATGCATGTTTCTTTAGGAGCTGGAGGATCTAGCCAGTCTTGAGAGCTTCTGACAAAAGGAGGTAATGAATATGCTTACGGTACTAAATGATGTTGGTAAAACATCATTCAAATAAAAAGTGGTTTTGAGGGACTAGAGTATGTCAGACAGATATATCACAAAACATTTCAAACTCAGAAACCATCTGTGAGATATTGATATTGAATACACATATGGGGTAGACCACTAGCTCATTTGACACTTAATGCCTAACAATTGCCACTATTCAGAAGCAAGGGTTTTCAGTTAGCTAGTGAGCCTTAAACTATGGAAACAACTAGAAAGAAAACAATGACAGGGTTACTAGCTTTTACTTAAAAAGAAGTGAGCACATAGTTGTACCCAGATTTCCTAGCTCCTAGTTTCTCTAATTTCTCTAAAGACGTGTGTCAGGTTATCAAAGAGCCAAACTCAACAATATCAAAGCTGGACTACTTATCACAGTCCAAGGGATTTTACAAAACGCTATATATTGTTGTAGTTAAAATTGCAACGATAAGATGACATATTTTGCAACACTCTATATGTTGTCCCAAAACGTTACCAAAAAATGACCAGAAACCCTCCTACGATGGCAGTCTAATGCAGTTCAGAGAAAGCTCCACAAATGGACTATGGGAGGGCATGTATAGTATGCACTCATTAGGCTCCTCTGCAAATCTGTGGCCGGCCACAGTAATGAAATCACTTCATCCTGTAATAGCCAATCAACTTAGATTATTCATCAGCAGTTCTAGGAAGAGTAGGTAGTAGGAAGGAAGAGGTACTCCTGTCTTGGAAATCAGTCATTGTTAAACCATTATTAAATACATATTCTCTGAACCAGAGCAGCTCCCACAACTTTCATTTTCACTTCAACAGAAATGGTTTTTGAGAAACAGTTTTTTTCAACTACAAGTCTTCATCGTAAGCAATGGCACAGTTGATCCCTTAAAGGCAAACTTCCATCTGGAACAAAGCATCAAGCTGGTGGCTACTTCAGTCTTGTATAACCTACATGGATTGGTGGATGTAACACAGAGCAGCCTGATCCTGGTTTCATTATTGGGTTCAGTGACCTTGGACACCTCTGGTAATCCAGGCAGAATTTTACTGAACAATGGCATGAGACAAACTCCCTATTTTGCACCCAAATTAGACAGCAAATGAGTGAGTGAAGAAGGAATGCACAGCAAGTAAATATTGTGTACTTGTTGAATGGATTTGTAGGTCCTCTTGGATATAATACAGTGGCTTGTGAAAAACCTAAAAACGTCACTTTGTTTTTGGTGTCTTGTTCGGGAACTTTAGCTATGTTCTATTGATACAAATCACATTTAATTTAGCGAGTTAAGATAAGGAGCTCAATCAAAATAAAACATTTTCCACATATACAAAATACTTGGGTTCCATTTTCAATTAATTAGATAGTTTGTTCGACAAATGCAGCAGATGCATTCCCGTGTCTCCATCTATCGCACACATGCTAGTGTGAGGGTTACTTTGGATGATGCATGTAAGAGGGGGTTTAAAATGAACTCCATAAAAGTCGACATACCTGGAGCACCGCGTTCACCTGAAAGGAGCAATTAAAAAATTGATATTGAAGCAATAGTTTATTATTCTACATTACAGTCAACTGTTTAAAAATATGTCCTCGCTAAATGTTTGTCACATATAAACAAATGAGCATGCTTCCCTTATCAGCATCTATATTTATGCAAGTTTATTCCGGATTCAAAAAAGTAAGCTAAGCTACATACACAAATGAATAAAGGCGAATTTATCTCTCTGTCACTTTGAAAGGATAAATTCTGGGTTACACGAGCTTAGTAATAAAAAAAAGCCCAACCAATAACATATGAAAATATAAAATGAGTTAATACCAACTATTTATTTTTCTCATTTCAATTGCTGCACAATTCATTTAAATGGCATTGCACAACATATCAATTAGAATGTATCATTCTTTTCAGGTGCAATTGTTCCTTCCCCACAAACTTCTGCCCTCTCTACTCAGCAAAAATATGTTCTCTACTACTTTCTACCAACGAGCATTGGCATAGCCAATAGGTCTCGCCTTTGGGACCTTTTAAGTGTTTAGCCATGCAACAGTTGATGTTGTTGAACAAAGGATATTGTGCTGCATAAATAAATACTTACAAGGCCCCAAAAGCTAGACCCATTGACTATGCCAATGCTTGTTGTTGTTGTGGGTGAACACGGATCATGCGTGTCCACCCAGACATAGGCCTGTCTCACGGATTGCAGGCTGGTTGGACTGGGCAGGGCACCCAGAGTGCTACCCTCGTAGTGGTGGAAGGCAATTGCCGTACGTTTATTTATTTATGGCGTTTTTATAGTGCAAACTCAGCCCAAAGGGATCAGAGCGCTTTACATAATTGGCAGAGAGATAGTTGCCCGGGTTACATATTTGTAGATACACTTTCATGATGTAAAAGCAAATACAGTGTAACAATAAACACAGAATTGCACTATAAGCAATCTTAGTTGAGTGAGTTTCATATGAAGTAGACACAGTTACATGAAATAAACGCAGATATATGACAACAGTGTATATGATGTGTATATATTCAGAGTATATATTATGTTCAGAGGTAGTTACAATAGTGTTGCTAGCAGTGGTGCTATAAGATGAGTGAGGGAGCATATAAGCAGAAACAACATATAGGCATATAATAATGATGTAGGCCAGTGCATGAGCAAAAGAACATATAGGCCTAAAATAACCTAATAGCCTATCAGTGAAGACATGACGGCACAATCTACACGTAAGATTGACGTACGGATACAGTGGCAAGTTCTATATCAGGGGCTCTGGAGGTGGTGGGGAGCTGCTTGATGCAGAACAGTGTGTTTCGCTGTACTTATATTCGATGCAGGCAAGTCATGATCATGTGCAGTAGTGCGACGGGTGCTACCCGCAAGGGATAGGTCATCTGGCGATTTAGCTACTGTGTGTAGGCATGCTTGAGGGGATTGGGAGGGCAAGTGACGCAGCTCCAAGCATTTTGTGGGAAGGTGTGTAAAATGCCCCATCTTCATAAGAGTTGCGCACATGAGGGAAGTGAGCCCATCTGTCGACAGATCTAAGGGGCAGCAGTGTAGCACTCTGCAGACCTACAGCACTTGGGCCATGCACGGGAGTGGTCGAGAGAGTCACTCCCAGAGCACAGGTAGTCCGAAGGATACAGTAGCACCTTGGGCAGGAAAACAGGAGACAGCATAGGGATCACCTCTTTGATTCTCCACCATTGCATTTCGGTCATCGGGAGGTCCCCATGAGATGTCTACTGCATCGAGGCTGGTGCAGCACCACAGGCCGAGGTAGTCTGACTTCAGAGAGGGGCGGTACAGGTCTCTCCCCACTCACAGCAATATGGCCGCCTTTCTTTTTCCATTCCCTGCTCCAGTAAGACGTTGGCACCAAGAAGACTAGGGGAGGCTGCATCTGGGTGCCTCTCAGCAAGAGAAGATCAGAGCTCTAGATTCACTCTCTAACGTCTAAAGCAACGCCTGTTTGATAAAAAAAACTTTTTATGCAGCTCTTCTCCTCTCCTAATCCATAACCCCCAGATACCACTCAAATTTTATCTCAGTTTTTCCTAATAACTAAACTAAATGATTCAGTAAAGTAAGGCATTGGATACGCCTGAAAGCTGAAGGGAGAAAGAACTAAGTTGTCGCCTTTTCCTATAATCAATCCTTTTGGGTGGTGTAACTTATACTTCTAATTTCACAGTGAGGAGAAATCGCCTGGTATATTTATATCTAGTTAGTACCACTAATAACCCGGCAGGAAAGGGGAAAATACATTTGGAATCTGATAACGTGATTTCAGTAAATAGCCTAGAGACCTTCAGAGAGAAGTTCCCGGCTGTTTAATAGGAGTCTGAAGTGTCTTGAACCTGTCTATTTCGGGAGGTTCTGGGACTCCCAAGAGACAGGGACTGTCAGGGACCCTTTCCATATGTATCAAAGCCTTTAAACTCATTATTGAAATGTGGGCATTATGCATTCCTGCTAAGCTTGCTCCTTGAATTGCAAAAGTTGCCTAGTAGCATAGACTAAAATCTGGCAGATTCTTCCTTCAATATCAGCAGCAACCTCTATAATCTGAGGCACAAAAGTTTAAAAGTCCAAATAATTTTGAAGTAATTCTGCCTATTTTGGAAGGAGATGGTGATCTAGCAGCTCGAGCTACTGACTTTCGAAAATTGATAACCAGGTTCGAGTCCCAGCCTTGACTCAATATCCTGCGATTCCGGGAAAATCATTTTGAGCCGATCTATATTGCGGTGGAGAGGGAACTCTGTTGCAGGCTTAATGGAGTTCTCGCCCTGCCCATCCGATTTAACTGGTCTGCCCATCCAATTAAAATTTTTGCGCACCATAGTCTAACAAAGGTGAGCACTACTCCATCTCTGTTGTGGACAAACTCCTCCAATGGCCTGACAGAGTAAGGGCCATCAGAGGTTTGGTCATATGTCAACCAGCCTAATTTAGATGGGTGGACATATGGCTATTTTGCATTGCTCGTCACCGCCATGAATATCCTTTCAGTACCCACAGAGACTGGGGCATTGTGTTTTTTTTATTTTCAAAAAGAAAATGCAGCTTTGAGATTTTCTTATTAATAGAAGCAGCTACTGAATAGGAATGTTTTCGTGTTAGCTTCTGAACTTTAGGTGTTCTCAAGCAATAAAATGTTTTAAGGAAGCTGTAGGAATGCTTTCATGTTGGCTTCTGAACTTTAGGTGTTCTCAAGCCATAAATGTTTTAACGAAGTTGTTTTCCAAGACAGTCCTCAACAATAACCTGGAGAGCACACCTATTATGTAGACTATTTTGGAACAGACAAGATATTGGATCTCAAATCTTTTATAAGGATATCTTCAAGAGATATCCATCCTTCTAAAGACCTTCACAATCAACCTTCTGCTTTCCATAGAGCATTGAGGTTTACTAAGAGTTGCTGATTTTGACTCTCTACCTATCCTTTACAATTTTTTTTAACCCTTTCGTTGCTGCCGTCGGGAGCACTATTTATTTATTTATTTATTTTGTATAGCGCAGACTAGATCCCGAAGGATATCAAAGCGCCCTTCATATTGCTGCGCACATCCGTTGGCCGACGCGGCCCTGCCCACTCTTCAGAACACCCGCACGGTGGTGGAATTGCAGCTGCGGTTAATGTGTTAAAGAAGCACAATATGTCAAATAATCTGGTTCAGGAGTGTTAAAATTGTATGGCTGTGAAAAGCGGAGTTTATTTTGATGAAAAAACATAGATAGAACAGAACAATAAAGCTACTGCTTGTATCCAGGCTAAGGGTGGGCGGAGTTGGTGGGGTGCCACTACACTAAGTTCCACTGAGTTGTTCTGCTCTGCTCTGTTCCACGCAATTAATAAAATGGGAACCTCACACACCCTTGGTAAAACAACTCTATCTTTACATGCTAAAAAGCATATAGTCATCTCACAAAAGTGAGATTGGAAATGTGGCAAGCAGTGAGAGAGGTGATGATTTTGAAGTCCCCCCGACCTAGGGAGAGGACCAAGCAGATGCCTTGAACACAAAGAGGACATCACGCTTAACAATTTGGTGGTGGTCCCATCCTCCTAGGACCACCCCAAGCAAAGTTATGGGCAAGAATACAATCCTAAGCAAGGGTCCAGTAAAGCATCATGGGACGAGATTCTAGAGTGCAGTGAATATTATAGTACCGGCTCTCCCGCTGAGCCGGGGAGAGCCGTTGTGGCTTCAGGTATGGGTTCCTGTAAGTCTGGTGGGTCTGATTGAGGTGCCCATCCCACAGGTCTCATGCTGACTGACAGAGACCAGGCGCTAATGACCAGACGTCCTTTTCAGAAATATCCGCCTACCCGCAAAGAGTATTCCCGGACTACATATGGTCCTTACTCAAGCTTATGCCCTGAGGAAGCCCCAGGCTGGCCAGCTGTGTAAAGGGGGCAAAACACGTGTTCGCTGTAACCCTGACACTTTGATCTATGGATCGTGGTTCCTTCCAGCTTCAAAAAAATCCTTTGAAAATAACTTTGTTTTGACATTTGTTCCGGGAAAAAAGTGACAATCTTAACCTGTCCTGATAAACCTTCAAGGATCCCACCGGGCAGCTCAACAGTGATCCTTGGTGGAAGACAGCTAGGGGCATGCTCTGGCATCGGGCTGCCCTCCTCCTTGCGTCCGGACTCCTTGCATCCTCCATCTCTCCCGGGGACCCCATCCCCAGGGCGGACTCCCAGTAAAGTCGGACGGGACCCCATCCCCAGCCCCCGTGTGTTTCCTGAGGTTCGGAAGCACTGTTGCCCTTCCCTGAGAGTTAAACAGGGACGGCTGCTGCCTCCGCTGCATGAGCCGCTCTACCTGCACCCGGTGCTCGTGTCTGGGGGGGTGCAGGAGGCATCCACAGAGAGCTTCCGTCTGCTCGCTGGAGTGGGCAGGCCTCCATACCTGTTGCCGGCTCCTGAGGCAGCACGCATGGCTGATGCTGGGGCAGGGTGCCCGCAAGGACAGCCGGGGTGGGCTCCTGAGCTGCTCTGCACCAAGGATGACTGTTGAGGTGCCTGGTGGGATGGGCACTACTGATCAGTTTGCATCAGTTGGCCCATGTTTGTAAAACACCAAATTGCCAATTAAGAAAGCCTGGGGGCCTGTTTGGTTTCCAACCAGGATACTTTGAGTCTCCCTCTAGCAGCCTGTCCCTACATTTAAATCTTAGAAGGGATTACATCCCTAAAACCTGGTCAACAGGAGTCATGGGAGGAGCGCTGGAATTGGATTGCTCACTGGTTGAGTAAACACAAACATTTAAATGCATGGGTCAAAAAAGAGATCCTAATGGTGAGAAGGGTGGGCTGGCTTGGTCAATCGAGAAAAAATATTTTGGGAGATTGTATTGTAATTAACTTTTCAAGAACTCTTTGAATAAGAAATATACTGAAAGCCAAATAATTTAACTGTACAACAGAAACCAAGGTTGTTGCTTTGCTCTTGGGGACCTTTTACAAGCCAACCACTCTCTTCACACATTCCCATGATGACTCCATCCTATTGCCTTGTTTTCCCTGCAAAAACATATTTTCCCCACTGTGTTCCCTTGAGGATGTAGAATGACTTTATGAACATTCACTAGTGGCACAGGAGTTATTTACCCATACTGAGGGCTAGCTCAATGGGTATATATAGCCATCAGGGGCCATGTCAAATTAGTGGAGACCTGGCAGAGTATGTTTCAAATTGCAGCAGTAAAAAACTATTTGAGTCTGTACTAAATGTTTACAATAACCACTTTACCAGCATTCGAAACACTAAGTTTCTATTATTGTTTAATTACATCACCAAGCTGGTAGATGACCTAGCAACAACAGGGAATCCAGCATATCTGGGCCTGGCTGGCGATTTCAATGTGAGACTTCCTTCTATGTCTATGTCTATGTACTGTTTCTTGTTGAGTGCATATATCACCCCAGGGTCTCATAGCGCTTTGCTGAGACTTAGGAACAGACAGCTTAAGATGGCTGGGAATAAAACAGATTAAAATAGCCAGGACTTCAGGGACTTACTAAACTTTTTATGCTCTGTCTCGGTTCGTAGGTGCAGTGGCATGGAGTTCCAGAGAGTGGGGGCTAATTTCGAAAAAGATTGGCTGCCATACTTGACTGTTTGAACCTTCGGGATCATTAGTAGGCATTTGTTTGCAGAGCGGAGTGCCCTTGGTGGCTGATACTTCTTCAGTTTATTTGGCAAGTACTGGGGCCCTGTACATTTAGGCTTTTATGAACAAGACAGCACATTTTTAAATCTATTCGCTTCTTGATTGGCAGCCAATGGAGCGTCCTCAGGCTAGGTGCAGAAGGAGAACGGGCAGAAAGGTTCAAGGCCAGTCTGGCTGCTGTATTCTGCAGAACCTGGAGCTTATCAAGAAGTTATTTTTTTATGGATGCCAATAAAGCGTTCCCATAATCCAGGTGACTGACAATCATACCCTAGATCAATGGCAGACGGGAAGGCAGTGGGACCCATTTACATTTTTTACGAAGGGCGTGCATTATCCCGTAACAAGTACGTGTTATTAGATTGACTTGATGACGCATAGAAAGGTGATTGTCAATCATTATGCCGAGATTACGGGCTGTTACTTTCGGAACAGGACAGGTACCTAAGGTAGAAGGCCACCAATCGTTTGTCCACAGCATCTGATTGTTTTTCATCTTCTTTATTTTCACATAATGTGTACAAAAAGACTAATGCAGAATGGCAACAGCCTGTTCCCAATCTGCATTTGTCTTTATGTACACATTCTGTGAAAATAAAGAAGATCAGATTGTTTGAGCATTATACATTTTCAATATATTTTCCTGATGCCATTTACGGATTTAAGAGCAACTTGCTGTCAGTGTGCTTGCATACAAGCAATATACAATTTTGGATGTATCTTTGAGTAACTCTGGACTCTTGGTGGAATGTAAAATATATATATAGTACTCCTCTAAATTGTGGATTTGTAGGAAGAAGTTAGGGTTTTTTCGGTTGACCCAAAAGAGAGAGCATTGCTTTTGAAGAATTTGTAGGGACAAACGGTGTACAGGCATTTCTTGTAACCAAAACCGTGTTTCGCTGTATTATCATACAGGATGCTGTGTCAGAACCTGATGGACGACCCATTCACTGTATTATAAGTTTCACAGGCACCTGTAATACAGTAGATGAAGCATCTGCCACCTTTCTGATGGAGTATCCCGCCAGCCAAACTCTAAATAAGTCCTTATGTTCTTAAAGAAAAGTAAGGCAGCACCTCCATCAAATCCTGTAGGAACATACAAGATAAATACTTTTACCACATATGCTGTATTGGGAGAAGAAGTCAAGGTTTCTGAGGCCACAGGTCACGGAACGAAGTTAAGATATAGTAAATAAATTCCACATACCTGATTTATCTTGTCCAGGAGGTCCACCTACGTGGAAAAAGAAAGTAAACAATGTTAGTGGCAATATGTTCCTCTTATGTCCTATATTTCAGATATTATAGTGTTTTGATTTATGCCAGGCAAAAGGGCCTGCATTTATTTGACCACAGTTTTAGGATTTCAATGCTCTTACAGGTCATGTATGACAGGTTTATTCCACTTTGGGTTTGCATTCTGTGAATCAGTCATCCAATGTGCACTGTTCTGTTTCTTTTTCAGTACAAGTACATCTCATATGCTGCCATTTCTTGCAGTCACAGAGGTTTGTACAGGTGATATTGCCATGTGTCAAGTATTGTTGCGGCACCTTGAGGTCCAAAATTCAATTTGTCCAGTTTCAGATGGCATCTGTGCACCCATGCAGAGCGGGAATCACATGTATTGGCATCACATGCATTAACTGAGAAAATGTATCAGTTACAATATGTGCTGCAGACAGCTCACGACGGAAGCACCCAGCGGTGATTCTTTGCATTTCCAAAACCTGCTGTCTGCAACTCGTACACTAATTCACTTTTTTTTTTAACTGAAGCATGCATTGTAGACTGTACACTTTCAGAAACATGTGTACATGGATCCAGCTGAACCTGCACACTTGCCCTGAATATGTTAATGATATGGCCTAGGGTCCTCCCATGCTAGGGGCTGCTGTTACTCGAGTCATGCCTCTTTGACCATCAGTATGGAAGACAGGAGTGCTGGATTGGCACTTTATGGAGGAGCATTCATTCTAAAGGCATCTGTAAGCACAGTGAACTCAGTTGCTGCTGCAATCCTTATCTGTGATGTTTCCGGAAATCAAAGCTCAAGCCTGTTCCAAGTGAAAGAAGAACATCATGGTGGCTTGTTGCCTTGTGTCTGAGACCTGGCTCAGAACTCAGCCGTGTATCTGCTGGGCACCAGGCAGCAGCGGGCAGAGAATACTAAACTAAGGCCAGATAAGATGACGTGGGTTGCTAAAATGATACAAGGACACATTGGGTGAATTACCATGACTCTAAGCGTGCAGAGATACATAATCAGTGGTTAAGTTGTAAAAAAAAATAAGTGCAAGGCCCCTTGTCAGGAGGGCACTGCAGCTTGCTCCACAGATTGCCACTGCCAATTACAGTACTTACACAAGTACTAACAAACGATAACACTGCTACTGTGACACTTCAGACTGTTTGACGCCCCAAAAGGCATAAGAATGGCTTGGGTGGAAGCTATTAGCTGCTTTAATGTGTAGAGAATTAGTAAACAATTGTTGTTCTGCTCATCTTGAAATTCTACAAACAGCGCCACCATGGCAGCTGTCAAGAGTCCCGGTTCTGGCAATGAAGAGACAATGGTGAGCACCGGAAACCACTGGCTCAAACAAAGCGCTTTATATAATCTGTCATACAAAAGTGGGTACAAAAATAGGTATGTACTTATTACACTGTATTAAAACCCAAATGGCCCAAAACCCGGTTTTAGTGCCGCAAAATTAATTGATTTTCGGTTCCCACTACAAAAGTTAATATTCACTTCAGTGGGTTTAATTAGTTAAAATCAGTTTTAACTAAATACCAAACATTCCTAGTTACAAAGTACATTCAAAAGTTATTGTGACAACTTAAAACTTATTTTATTATTAATAATACTTTTTGCAGAAAATTATTTTTCTTACAAACAGCAATTCAGATAAATGTAGCTCTTCATATTTCCATAATGTCTCTTCTTTGGATTCATTTAATGTAAGTGAAGTGTCATTTTCATAAAATGCTCAATTAAGGCTGTGTGCCACATGAAAGAGCAAGACAATGGAGAATTGTGATGCGATACGTAATCAATGGGATGACTCAATGTACTACTTTACAGCCTTTTTACATGCCACCTTTTTCAGTGACAAAGCATATTTTATTGGTGAAACATTCAAAGATATTTTCACTCTCGAGGAAATGCACATTTATCGTACCTCACTGTTTAACTTTGTGGTCTACTGCCCTTTGGTCTTCATTATACACCACTGTCCTCCTTAATTTGGTTGAGATACAATTTAGTGAAGCAGTGAAATGTCATAAATTACGACAGAACTATGTCTAGAGCGCTAGCTTTTTAATACTCATAATGTTTTAAATCTTCAAATGGTGCTTGTCTAGGTGCAGTTATGGACTAGTAAATAATGCCTGGGATTACACAGAACATACAATGTATCTCTTGCTAAATGCACCATCTCACTCTAAGGAATCCGGGTAAATTTAAGCTGAAGGTGCTGAATTAAAAAACGCGGCAGGATGTCGCCTGTATACACAAGATGAATGTAGCGCACAGGTCTTGAGACTTAACCAATGTTTGAGTAGAGCTAGCTTCATTTACATATCTCGTCAGGATCAAAGAACCATGGTAGAAGCTACTTTGTGGTCCTTATTTTAGAGTTTAGTGAACAGGCTATTTTGTCAAAAAATGACAGATAACACGTGCCCCGGGTTATAAATTAACTTTACAGGCTATAATGCACATGCAATAGAGCAGACAAAGCATCTGCCACCTTTCCGATGGAGTATCCTGCCAGCCAAACTCTACATAAGTCCTTATGTTCCTGAAGAATAGTAAGGCGGCACCTACATAAAATCCTCTAATGACATGCAAGATAAAGGATTTTACCACGTATGGTGAATGGGGGCAAGGATTCAAGGTTTATGAAGCCACAGGTCACGGAACGAAGTTAAGATATAGTAAATAAATTCCACATACCTGATTTATCTTGTCCAGGAGGTCCACCTACGTGAAAAAAGAAAGTAAACAATGTTAGTGGCAATATGCTCCTCTTATGTCCTATATTTCAGATATTCTAGTGTTTTGATTTATGCCAGGCCAAAGGGCCCGCATTTATTTGAACACAGTCCTGGTATTGCAATGCTCTTACAGGTCATGTATGACAGGTTTATTCCGCTTTGGGTTTGCATTCCGTGAAGCAGTCGTCTCATATGCACAGTTCTGTTTCTTGTACAGAGCAAGCAGATCTCATATGCTGCCATTTATTACAGTCACGGTGGTTTGTACAGGTGATATTGCCATGTATCAAGCATTGATGCCACGCCTCAAGGCCCAAAACTCCTTTTGACTTTGAAAGTGGTGAGACTTAAAGTTTAACTTGGTAGTTCTGGGTCTCCATCATGAAAGTATTCTGAACCCACGCCCAGTATCAGAAGGCATCTATGCACCCTTCTTTCTGAGAATGCAGTGTTAGCAGCACATGCATTCATTCAGTAAATGTATTGGTTACAAGATGTGCAGCAGACAGCTGAGTTCGGACACGCAGAGCAGTGGTTCAAGCTCTGCTGTCTGCAGCTTCAATACAAACTCACAGATTTTCAAAGTGAAAGAATGCACTGTAGACTGTACACTTTCAGTGAAGTGGGTTCATGGGTCCTGTCTGAGGCTGCAGTCTGAAAATGTCCATGATGTGGCATATGGTCCTTCCATATATAGGGCTGCTGTTACAAGAGTCATGCCTCTTTGACTGTCAGGATGTGAGGCAACGAACAGCGCTGCAGGGGTAGCACGTTATGGAGGACCATTGATTCTAAAGGAGTCTGTTATAGCACAGGGAAGTTTGTTGCTGCAATCCTCATCTGTGATGCTTCAGAAATCAAAGCTCCAGCCTGTTCCCAGTGAGGGGATGAAATCATGGCCATGTTGATTATCTTGGTCTGAGACCTACCTCATCGCTCAGTGGAACATCTGCTGAGCACTAGGCAGCAGGGTGCAGAGAATAATCAGCTAAGGCTAGTTGAGATTAGGTATGATGCTATGAGAAAAAGACATTTTGGGGGAATTAGCACGGCCCAGAGGGGAGAGAGATCGATAATCTGTCATACAATAGGGATTTAAAAAGTTGGTAGGTGCTTATTTTCCTGTATTAATGCCAGACGGCGCAATTGGAGTTTAAGTACAGAAAATTCTGTGATTTTCGCTTTCCACTGAAAAAGATAATTTTAATTGGGGTTTGATTATTTAAAATCACTTTTAACTAATAACCAAAAACTTTATTTACAACTTACAGCAAAACTTTATTGTGACAAATTCAGACTTGTTTTAACTGGTAATGATATGTCCATAATGTCTCTTCTTTGTCATTCTCAAAAAAACTCAATTAAAGCTGTGCGAAACGTGAAGGGGCAAGACATTGGAGAATAGTCATGCGATAATTAATCAATGGGCTGACTCATACAGCCTTTTTAATTATCATCTTTCAGTCACAAAACATATGTTGTTGGTAAAACAATCAAAGATATGGTTATACTCCAGGAAATGCACATTTAGGGTTCCTAACTGTGCTACTTTTTTACAAAACGAATATACTAATTCCACATTCTCCCTAGTTGGGTGTGAATATGGAAATAGAGCCTCAGAAAAGAAAGAACGGACTTGCGAGGCAAGATACCGAAAAATATTTATTTTATTTATTTACGGATTTTGTAAAGCGCACGGCTACCCCCAACGGGGGTGTCCCGGCGCTAAAAACTGTCAGCAGGAGGAGAAAGAGCAATCTAAATAGATGAAAATAGCCACGTTTTGAGGCGTCTACGGAACAAAGCTTCGGATGGGGCAAATCTAAGGTCGATCGGTAAGCTGTTCCAATGTTTGGCAGCAAGGACAGCAAAGGCTCTGCCACCCATTCTTGAGCGACGGAATCTAGGCACAAGCATGAGACGCAGGTAGTTAGAGCGAAGGTCTCTGACTGAGTGGGACAGTCTCAATCTTTTTCTTAAATAATCTGGGCCAGTACCGTTCAAAGCTTGAAAGGCAAGAACAAGAGTTTTAAACTTAATACGATTGGCTATAGGCAGCCAATGGAGTTCTTTGCGAAACGCTGAGATAGGGTGTCTGTATGGGATATTGCCAATCAGTCTTGCTGCAGCATTTTGAACTACTTGCAAGCGTTCAATTTGATATAGAGGGGCCCCAGCATATAGACTGTTGGCATAATCCAGATGAGCGGTAATTAAGGCCTGAGTGACTGTTCTGCGAGCCTCCATTGGCAAAAATGGAAAGATCTTTCTCATCATTTTTAGTTTACCAAAGCAGGCAGCAGTAACCTTGTTGATTTGAGGGCTGCAGGAGAGCGTATCATCAAATATGAACCCCAAATTGCGGGCAGAGTGGACCGGGATTGGGGGGGGTTGAGTACCGTTGGCCACCATAATGGGGGTGGAATGGTCATTTTTTGATTAAAAAACAAAACCTCCGTCTTGTCGGTATTAAGCCGCAGGTGGTTCGAGGACATCCACGAACAGATTTCGCCAAGACAATGGCGGAAGCTAGAGAGGCTGGAGTCAGAGTGATCTCTAAAAGAAAATATCAGCTGTGTATCATCAGCATAAGAGATCGCTCTGACTCCGCATGCCTCCACTACCTTGGCCAACGGGGCCAGGTAGACATTGAAGAACAGAGGACTCAACGCTGAGCCTTGTGGGACTCCGCGTACAAGAGGTTTGCATCCAGATTTAAACGGTCTGAGAAGAACCCTCTGTGATCGTCCTTGAAGAAAAGAGCTGATCCATGCCAGGGCAGTGCCGCTCAGTCCAATCTGCTCCAGTCGGTCTAGGAGAATTTTGTGGGACACCGTATCAAAAGCGGCGGATAGGTCGAGGAGGACCAACATGGCCTCCTCGCCCTTATCCACACATTCTTGCACGGTCTCCGATACCTCTAGCAGTGCGGTCTCCGTACTGAAACTGGTGAGCTGCTGTAAAGAGGTACTCGGACCCCTTGCCTGCCGCACCGACCTGCAACAATTAATTTCAGGCGCCCCCTTCAACCATAGCGACGAATGCGCTGTGTGAACCCACATTATTTGCTTTCAGGCACTTTTCCCTACCATAGCGACGTATGCGCTTTTGGCAGTGATACTGATTATGTTTTGACCTAATTTTCTTCCAAATAAGATTTTTCCTACATAGAAGTGAACAATCGCCACTTGAAATCCCTAATAAAAGCCTGGAATCTAACCAATTTTATATTCCTTGAAAAGCTGCGACATCCGCCCAGCTGTATTGCACGAATGACCATCCTTGCCCTCTCCACTGGCAAGTTTCAGGAGGCTCAACTGTCCTGGTGAAGATCTAAAACAATATAGATCGAAACGCCGTCGACCTACCCAAGGAATTTCACTTGTACCATTGTATATAACTGTTGTGTGTTTTTATCCTTGTTGTGTGTGACAGTTCGTTCACTTTGATCACCTATGTCACGCCCTGCACCGTACTATTCACCTGAGCACCTGCAATACAGTGTATATATATTTTTATATATTGTTATGAGAAAAGAGTAAAAATAAAAAACTCTAAATTTTTCCTACTTCCAATGCTCCCTAGCGACTTATTAAATACTCGCTAACACCCTCTGTTTTCTTTAAAGGACCGCATAAGGCCTACTCCGAACCACTGTTCTATAAAATTATCCGTACTGAATCCAGCACGGAAGCCGGACTGGGAGTCATGTAGCAGAGAGTTGGTCTCTAAATATTCTGCAAGTTGTAATTGGACTGCCTTCTCCAAAACCTTCGCTGGTTTCGGAAGGAGGGAAATGGGCCGATAGTTACTGAATTGCATGGGGTCAGCATCAGATTTCTTTAGGATAGGCACAAGCAGGGTCTCCTTCCAGGCAGAGGGGAATTGGCCTAGTTGTAAAGAGGCATTCCAGATGGAAGTGAGTGGCTCTAGCAATAAGGTAATCAGTTCACTCATGATTTTAGGGGGAACTGGGTCCAAAGGGGAACCAGATTTGCACTGTAATAGTAATTTAAGTGCAAAGTTAGGAGTGAGATCCTTAAATGCCACTAATGTAGGAGCAGTATCATGGGTGTTTGAGGCCGGGGAAAGGGAAAGGACAGGTGCTTCAACTGGAGGAAAGGAGGATGCAATTTTTTCTTGAAAGAAGTCTGATAGTCCGTTGCAAAGAGACTGATTGGCTAGATTGTTAGGGGTCATAGCCGGGGGTTTTACAAAGTCTTTAACAATTTTAAACAGTGTCTTTGCCGAATTGTCTGCGTCTTTTATTTGGGAGGCAAAAAACTCTCTCATGGCAGATTTTTTTAGTTTAATAAATTTCTTAAGGGCCGTTCTGTAGATAGTTTTTGCCTCAGAATCATATGTTAGTCTCCAGCTGCGTTCTAATTTTTTGCAGTAACTTTTTTCTTTACACAGAGCAGCTGAGAACCAAGGAGCAGAGGGGCGAGATCTTGCGGATGAAATAGATACAAGCGGGGCAATTTCATCAACCGCAGCCGATAAGGCCGTATTAAACTTAGTCCCTACCTGATGTGAGTGTGAGGAGCCCTTCAGCATATGTTGTAGGGGTGGGGGTCCTCAAGTTTTGTTATGCCAAAGTTCTCTTGGTGAAGTTCACAAAGAATACAGTGAGGCAGGGAAATCCCATAGAGCATGACAGGATAATGCCTGGAGAACTAGCTTTCTAATCTTTATAATAACCGTTTAAATCTTCAACTGATGCCTGTTGAGGTGCAGATGTGGTGTGGTAGGTATTGCCTTGTCTTACACAGATTATTCAATGTCTGTCTTGCTGAAAGCACCATCACAATTGTTGAAAAGAATCTACAGACTCTGGGCAAATTTAAGTTGAAGATGCTGAATTAAAAGAAACATTAAAGATTAATGGGGTGACCCAGTATCTCACACAACTTGGGGGAATAAAACAGTATGTACAATAGTTGGTTCTGTCGAGCAAGGTAGAATTACATTAATACTTAACTCAAAAGTGAATGATATGTTATCAGTCATAAATCGTATAGCACACCTCATTCAAGGTTTATGAGGCCACAGGTCAGACCATGGAACAAAGTTAAGATATACCAAATAACTTACCCATAACAGATGTATCACGTCCAGGAGCTCCACCTACGTAGAAACATAAAGTAAACAATGTAAGTGGTAATATGTTCCTCTTATGTCATGTATTATAGATATTATAGTGTTTTGATTTATGCCAGGCAAAAGGGCCTGTATTTATTGGCCAGTATCACAATAAAAAAAAGTCAATTAAGGAGGGTGTGACACGTGAAACAGCAAGACATTGGAGAATAGTTATGCGATAATTAATCAATGGGATGACTCTCAGTACAATTTTTACAGCCTTTTTAATTACCACCTATTGAGTGACAAAACATATTTTGTTGGTGAAACATTCAAAGATATCTTCATACTCCAGGAAATGCACATTTAGGGTTCCTAACTGTGCTACTTGTTTACAAAACAAATCTACTAATTCCACATTCTCCCTAGTTGGGTGTGAATATGGAAATAGAACCTCAGAAAAGAAAGAACGGACTTGCCAGGCAAGATACCGAAACATATTGTCAAGTTGGACCTGGTTGGATGGCTATCAGTTCTGTTGCTGGGCGATGTAGTTGCCTCTAAGCCCTGGGGAAAAGTAGGCATTTCACAGGCTGCTAGCATTTAGGGTTAATGTGCCGCTTTTTGGGGTAGTCTCTTCATTCTTCACATCACTCTTGAGTACCTGCTGTTGGTTCCCTTATAGGGGCGTAACAAATGACCCCCCAGCTCCCGAGGTGCAGGGCCCCCCTAGGCTTACACATACTGAAGGGGCCCCCCCTTCAGCCCCTACCTGATGTGAGTGTGAGGAGCCCTTCAGCATATGTTGTAGGGGTGGGGGTCCTCAAGTCTTGTTATGCCAAAGTTCTCTTGGTGAAGTTCACAAAGAATACAGTGAGGCAGGGAAATCCCATAGAGCATGACAGGATAATGCCTGGACCCCTAGCTTTCTAATCTTTATAATAACCTTTTAAATCTTCAACTGATGCCTGTGGGGGTGCAGATGTGGTGTGGTGGGGATTGCCTTGTCTTCCACAGATTATTAAATGTCTGTCTTGCTGAAAGCACCATCACAATTGTTGAAGAGAATCTACAGACTATGGGCAAATTTAAGATGAAGATGCTGAATTAAAAAAACATTAAAGATTAATGGGGTGACTCAGTATCTCACAGAACCTGGGGGAATAGAACAGTATGTACAATAGTTGGTTCTGTCGAGCAAGGTAGAATTGCTTTAATACTTAACTCAAAAGTGAATGATATGTTATGAGTCATATATCGTATAGCACACCTGATTCAAGGTTTATGAGGCCACAGGTCAGACCATGGAACAAAGTTAAGATATACCAAATAACTTACCCATAACAGATGTATCACGTCCAGGAGCTCCACCTACGTAGAAACATAAAGTAAACAATGTAAGTGGTAATATGTTCCTCTTATGTCATGTATTATAGATATTTTAGTGTTTTGATTTATGCCAGGCAAAAGGGCCTGCATTTATTGGCCAGTATCATACTAAAAAAAAGTCAATTAAGGCTGTGTGACACGTGAAACAGCAAGACATTGGAGAATAGTTATGCGATAATTAATCAATGGGATGACTCTCAGCACAATTTTTACAGCCTTTTTAATTACCCCCTATTGAGTGACAAAACATATTTTGTAGGTGAAACATTCAAAGATATCTTCATACCTCCAGGAAATGCACATTTAGGGTTCCTAACTGTGCTACTTGTTTACAAAACAAATCTACTAATTCCACATTCTCCCTAGTTGGGTGTGAGTATGGAAATAGAACCTCAGAAAAGAAAGAACGGACTTGCCAGGCAAGATACCGAAACATATTGTCAAGTTGGACCTGGTTGGATGGCTATCAGTTCTGTTGCTGGGCTATGTAGTTGCCTCTAAGCCCTGGGGAAAAGTAGGCATTTCACAGGCTGCTAGCATTTAGGGTTCATGTGCTGCTTTTTGGGGTAGTCTCTTCATTCTTCACATCACTCTTGAGTACCTGCTGTTGGTTCCCTTATGGGGGCGTAACGAAGGACCCCCCAGCTTCCGAGGTACAGGGCCCCCCTAGGCTTACACATTTTGAAGGGGGGCCCCCTTCAGACACTACCTGATGAGAGTGTGAGGAGCCCTTCATCATATGTTGTAGGGGTGGGGGTCCTCAAGTTTTGTTATGCCAAAGTTCTCTTGGTGAAGTTCACAAAGAATACAGTGAGGCAGGGAAATCCCATAGAGCATGAAAGGATAATGCCTGGAGAACTAGCTTTCTAATCTTTTTAATAACCGTTTAAATCTTCAACTGATGCCTGTTGAGGTGCAGATGTGGAGTGGTAGGTATTGCCTTGTCTTACACAGTGTATTCAATGTCTGTCTTGCTGAAAGCCCCATCACAATTGTTGAAAATAATCTACAGACTCTGGGCAAATTTAAGTTCAAGATGCTGAATTAAAAGAAACATTAAAGATTAATGGGGTGACCCAGTATCTTACACAACCTGGGGGAATAAAACGGTATGTACAATAGTTGGTTCTGTCGAGCAAGGTAGAATTACTTTAATACTTAACTCAAAAGTGAATGATATGTTATCAGTCATATATCGTATAGCACACCTGATTCAAGGTTTATGAGGCCACAGGTCAGACCATGGAACAAAGTTAAGATATACCAAATGACTTACCAATAACAGATGTATCACGTCCAGGAGCTCCACCTACGTAGAAACATAAAGTAAACAATGTAAGTGGTAATATGTTCCTCTTATGTCATGTATTATAATTATTATATTGTTTTGATTTATACCAGGCAAAAGGGCCTGTATTTATTGGCCAGTATCATACTAAAAAAAAGTCAATTAAGGCTGTGTGACTCGTGAAACAGCAAGACATTGGAGAATAGTTATGCGATAATTAACCAATGGGATGACTCACAGTACAATTTTTACAGCCTTTTTAATTACCACCTATTGAGTGACAAAACATATTTTGTTGGTGAAACATTCAAAGATAGTTTTCACACTCCAGGAAATGCACATTTAGGGTTCCTAATTGTCCTACGTGTTTACAAAGCAAATCTACTAATTCCACATTCTCCCTAGTTGGGTGTGAATATGGAAATAGAACCTCAGAAAAGAAAGAACGGACTTGCCAGGCAAGATACCAAAACATATTGTCAAGTTGGACCTGGTTTGATGGCTATCAGTTCTGTTGCTGGGTAATGTAGTTGCCTCTAAGCCCTGGGGAAAAGTAGGCATTTCACAGGCTGCTAGCATTTAGGGTTCATGTGCCGCTTTTTGGGGTAGTCTCTTCATTCTTCACATCACTCTTGAGTACCTGCTGTTGGTTCCTTTATGGGGTCGTAACAAAGGACCCCCCAGCTTCCGAGGTACAGGGCCCCCCTAGGCTTACACATACTGAAGGGGGCCCCCCTTCAGCCCCTACCTGATGTGAGTGTGAGGAGCCCTTCAGCATATGTTGTAGGGGGTGGGGGTCCTCAAGTTTTGTTATGCCAAAGTTCTCTTGATGAAGTTCACAAAGAATACAGTGAGGCAGCGAAATCCCATAGAGCATGACAGGATAATGCCTGGACCACTAGCTTTCTAATCTTTATAATAACCTTTTAAATCTTCAACTGATGCCTGTGGAGGTGCAGATGTTGTGTGGTGGGTATTGCCTTGTCTTACACAGATTATTCAATTACTGTCTTGCTGAAAGCACCATCACAATTGTTGAAGAGAATCTACAGACTATGGGCAAATTTAAGTTGAAGGTGCCGAATTAAAAAACCATTAAAGATTAATAGGGTGACTCAGTATCTCACAGAACCTGGGGGAATAGAACAGTATGTACAATAGTTAGTTCTGTCGAGCAAGGTAGAACTACTTTAATACTTAACTCAAAAGTGAATGATATGTTATCAGTCATATATCGTATAGCACACCTGATTCAAGGTTTAGGAGGCCACAGGTCAGACCATGGAACAAAGTTAAGATATACCAAATAACTTACCCATAACAGATGTATCACGTCCAGGAGCTCCACCTACGTAGAAACATAAAGTAAACAATGTAAGTGGTAATATGTTCCTCTTATGTCATGTTTTATAGATATTATAGTGTTTTGATTTATGCCAGGCAAAAGGGCCTGTATTTATTGGCCAGTATCATACTAAAAAAAAGTCAATTAAGGCTGTGTGACACGTGAAACAGCAAGACATTGGAGAATAGTTATGCGATAATTAATCAATGGGATGACTCTCAGTACAATTTTTACAGCCTTTTTAATTACCACCTATTGAGTGACAAAACATATTTTGTTGGTGAAACATTCAAAGATATCTTCATACTCCAGGAAATGCACATTTAGGGTTCCTAACTGTGCTACTTGTTTACAAAACAAATCTACTAATTCCACATTCTCCCTAGTTGGGTGTGAATATGGAAATAGAACCTCAGAAAAGAAAGAACGGATTTGCCAGGCAAGATACCGAAACATATTGTCAAGTTGGACCTGGTTTGATGGCTATCAGTTCTGTTGCTGGGCAATGTAGTTGCCTCTAAGCCCTGGGGAAAAGTAGGCATTTCACAGGCTGCTAGCATTTAGGGTTCATGTGCCGCTTTTTGGGGTAGTCTCTTCATGCTTCACATCACTCTTGAGTACCTGCTGTTGGTTCCCTTATAGGGGCGTAACACAGGACCCCCCAGCTCCCGAGGTGCAGGGCCCCCTAGGGTTGCGCATACTAAAGGGGGCCCCCCTTCAGCCCCTACCTGATGTGAGTGTGAGGAGCCCTTCAGCATATGTTGTAGGGGTGGGGGCCCTCAAGTTTTGTTATGCCAAAGTTCTCTTCGTGAAGTTCCCAAAGAATACAGTGAGGCAGGGAAATCCCATAGAGCATGACAGGATAATGCCTGAACCACTAGCTTTCTAATCTTTATAATAACCTTTTAAATCTTCAACTGATGCCTGTGGAGGTGCAGATGTGGTGTGGTGGGTATTGCCTTGTCTTACATAGATTATTCAATGTCTGTCTTGCTGAAAGCACCATCACAATTGTTGAAGAGAATCTACAGACTATGGGCAAATTTAAATTGAAGATGCTGAATTAAAAAACCATTAAAGATTAATGGGGTGACTCAGTATCTCACAGAACCTGGAGGAATAGAACAGTATGTACAATAGTTGGTTCTGTCGAGCAAGGTAGAATTGCTTTAATACTTAACTCAAAAGTGAATGATATGTTATGAGTCATATATCGTATAGCACACCTGATTCAAGGTTTATGAGGCCACAGGTCAGACCATGGAACAAAGTTAAGATATACCAAATAACTTACCCATAACAGATGTATCACGTCCAGGAGCTCCACCTACGTAGAAACATAAAGTAAACAATGTAAGTGGTAATATGTTCCTCTTATGTCATGTATTATAAATATTTTAGTGTTTTGATTTATGCCAGGCAAAAGGGCCTGTATTTATTGGCCAGTATCATACTAAAAAAAGTCAATTAAGGTTGTGTGACACGTGAAACAGCAAGACATTGGAGAATAGTTATGCGATAATTAATCAATGGGATGACTCTCAGTACAATTTTTACAGCCTTTTTGTAATTACCACCTATTGAGTGACAAAACATATTTTGTTGGTGAAACATTCAAAGATATCTTCATACTCCAGGAAATGCACATTTAGGGTTCCTAACTCTGCTACTTGTTTACAAGACAAATCTACTAATTCCAAATTCTCCCTAGTTGGGTGTGACTATGGAAATAGAACCTCAGAAAAGAAAGAACGGACTTGCCAGGCAAGATACCGAAAAATATTGTCAAGTTGGACCTGGTTTTTTGGCTATCAGTTCTGTTGCTGGGCAATGTAGTTTCCTCTAAGCCCTCGGGAAAAGTAGGCATTTCACAGGCTGCTAGCATTTAGGGTTCATGTGCCGTTTTTTGTGGTACTCTCTTCATTCTTCACATCAGTCTTGAGTACATGCCGTTGGTTCCCTTGTAGGGGCATAACAAAGGACCCCCAGCTCCCGAGGTGCAGGGGGCCCCCTAGGCTTACACAAACTGAAGGGGCCCCTTCAGCCCCTACCTGATGTGAGTGTGAGGAGCCCTTCAGCATATATGTTGTAGGGGTGGGGGTCCTCAAGTTTTGTTTCGCCAAAGTTCTCTTGGTGAAGTTCACAAAGAATACAGTGAGGCAGGGAAATCCCATAAAGCATGACAGGACAATGCCTGGACCAATAGCTTTCTAATTTTTATAATAACCGTTTAAATCTTCAACTGATGCCTGTTGAGGTGCAGATGTGGTGTGGTAGGTATTGCCTTTCCTTACACAGATTTTTCAATGTCTGTCTTGCTGAAAGTGCCATCACAATTGTTGAAATGAATCTACAGACTCTAGGCAAATTTCAGTTGAAGATGCTGAATTAAAAGAAACATTAAAGATTAATGGGGTGACCCAGTATCTCACAGAACCTGGGGAAATAGAACCGTATGCACAATAGTTGGTTCTGTTGAGCAAGGTAGAATTACTTTAATACTTAACTCAAAAGAGAATGATATGTTATCAGTCATATATCGTATAGCACACCTGATTCAAGGTTTATGAGGCCACAGGTCAGACCATGAAACAAAGTTAAGATATACCAAATAACGGGGGGCTTGGCCAAGATGGCAGCCTGACTGGACGCGTTTTCGGAGGCTCCCCGGCCCTAAACTCCTTACCGTCCTTTCAATAGCGGGCAACACCCCAACATCCTGACAAAAACCAGCGCCGAAGGTGCAGCATTGATTCCGGCGCTATCGGCGGACAGGTTTGGAGGACGCAGCCGACAAGAGATGAAGAGGCCCGGCTCCGGCCTTTCCAGGTGCGAAATTGCGGGAGGGCGGCAGCGTGAATCCAGCGCCCAAGGAGTTCTCTGGGCCTCGGGGCCCGGCTCGGCAGGTGAATCGGTCCGTACACGGAGGCCGAGAACAGCGAACTGCCGGTGGAGACCCCAGGAGCAACGACTGAGCAGCCGCAGCTCCATACGGCGGAGACGCGAGCCAGCTGGGTCGCAGCGACAACCGCTGGAGGCCGGGCGGGCTGCCGCACTAACTGAGCCCCTGGCTTCGGGCCTGGTCCGCGAGGGGCAGCGACCGGGCCCTGACTCTCACGCCCGGAGAGGGAGAGTGAATGGACCGAGGCTCGAGGTGAGGACACCGGAGGAGACCCCCTGTGGCCTACGTGCCAACTGGCGTGGAGACGTGGAGCGGGAGGCGAACCGGCGACGGGGCAGCAGGGAGTGCCGAGGTTGGCTCGGAGGCCCGGTCGGTCGAGCTGCTGTGTGCCCGCACCTGACGGAAGCAGAGACATCCCTGGAGCCAGAGGTGAGGTGCGTGCCCCCTTGTTTTCGCCAGGCCTTATACCCAGAACAACGGGGGCGGGTCGGCAACGAGACCGCCGGTGCCCACAGGACGGGAGATAACGCCAGCAACAGACCACACTAGGCCATTGCGGCGATAGGCCGCAGAGGGCCGGGACTGCACCTGAGGCCCCCTCTGCGGAGGGCAGCGACCGGACCCTGTTTCTACGCCCAGAGCGGGCGGGCGAGCGGACGTTGGGGACTGTGGCCCCGAATGGGGGTGGCAGAGGAGACCCCCATTGGCAGGCGTGTTGTCCGGTGCGGAGGCAGGGGAAAAGGAGGCGAACCGGCGGAGTGGCAGCAGGGAGGGCCGAGATCTGCACGGAAGCCGTGGTGGGCCAAGCCGTTGTGTACCTGCGCCTGACGGGCGAGGGGACACCCCTGTGGCCAGAGGGTGAAGAGCGTGCCCCCCCTGCCTGCGCCGGGCCCTGAGCCCGGGACACCAAGGGCGAGCCGGTAACAGAGTACTCCGGTTGCCCACAGGACAGGGGTCAGCACCAGCGACCGTACCCACTGGGTCGCCGCAGCGACGGGCCTAGAGGGCTGGGGACTGCACTAGAGGCCCCCTCACGCACAGCAAAATCCCCCCATTGAGAGGACGGGACTGCTCTACGAGAGGGGCTCACGCCGCGCTGCACCATCGACCGGAAAGGACCATACATCGGGAACACAGCAAAGATTGGAACTTGCTCCTAAACTGGTGGGGGCGCAGTTCGCAGCCGGACGGGAGACCCCTTGACCGCCATCAACTCTAAAGCATCGACAACATGGCCACCGCGGGACGCAAAGGTAACCGCAACATATCGGACATGCTCCACAAAAATGCTCCGAAAGCAGAGAAAGCCCCGGCGCAGTCGCCCCCTAAGACGCCGGTTGCCGCCACGAGCCTGGACGACGAATCCGCTCCCATCACGAAGGCCTTTCTGGCCTCCCTCTTCAACACCCTGAGGGACGACTTCCAGACCTTGAAGCAAGAGCTGGTGGGTGAGCAGCGAGAACTACGCAGGGACATGGTCGGACTGGGGGAGCGCGTGGCGGCGGTGGAAGAGGCGGACCAGACCCGCAGCATGGAAGTGGAACGGCTCGAACAAGAAATCCTCCGCCTCCAGGACCAACAGGTGGATCTCCAAGCACATTCGGAGGTTCTCGAGAAGCGTTCCTGAAGGAACAACATACGGGTCCGGGGAGTTCCACTGAAATCGGAGGGGAATAGCATCGTCACCTACTTGCAAGAGCTTTTCCGGGAGATTATTGAGGAACCAGGTGAATTCGACATCCGTATTGACCGCGCACAAAGGGTCGGCCTGGCGCGCCGTGCACAGGCCCCCCCCCAGATATACAGGCCTTTCTCCCGGACTTCCCCCTGAAGGAGCGCATCTTGAGAGAGGCCCGAGCGCGACAACCGATCACCTTCCGGGGAGACCCAGTGGCCCTCTTCCAGGATCTCTCGGCCATCACCTTGCAGAAACGAAGAACCTTTAAGGTACCTACAGACTTCCTCAGGGACAAAGGAGTACCTTACACATGGGGCCACCCATTCCGCCTCATCTTCAAATGAAAGGGGACACTTCACCAACTCAGATCCCTTCGGGACACGTGCACAGTGCTGGACATTGACCTAGCGGAGGGGGCTGACTCCAAGGGGGCCTTCCTACACCTGCTAGAGGGTCCAGAGACGGTTGGCAGACCGTGCGAAGACGAAGCTCCCCAAAATCCTTTCGAAAACCGGACCCCCTTGTGACGGCCCAGGAACGAGAGGCGTCTGTGCAAGAGGTGGCTGACAACACTGCGGCTAAACAGTAAGGTGCTCCTGTACAAGGGTTTGCCCTCATGCAATTGCCTCACCGGGGGGATGGGGTCAGGGGGCCGACGAGCCGGCCACCACCATGTCCTCATCTACTTTGACATTCTAAGGACCTGGACTGTGTCCCGATAGGCCCGAGACTATGGGAAAAGTTACAGTGGAGAGTTTGGGGGAATTTGGCGGGGTGGGTGAGGGAGTTGGGGGATTTGCGACTGTGAATGGGGAGGAGGGTTGGGGGAGCGAGTTGGGAAAGTTGGATCTGCGGGGGGCAGGAGAGGGGATGGGCGAAGGTGTTCAGGGGAGGTTAGTTACAGAGACTCAGGGACCCTCCTGGTGTGGTTCACTAGAAGCAGAGTACACAAGTCCAAGAGTTCGGCGAACCTCTAGCACACATTGCACTCCTTCCATGTCCCAAGTATGGCGAACTCCACGTTGAAGGTCCTCACCCTGAATGTAAAGGGGCTTAACAACCCCGTTAAGCGCAGGGCTGTACTGTCTTATTTAGAAAACTCCAGCGCAGAAGTGTGCCTACTCCAAGAAACTCATTTGCTACCCAAGGACTGGCACAGGATGCGATCTAAGGCCTTCTAGTTCCAATACTATTCCTCAACACTAGAGAAAAAAGCGGGGGTGGCCCTGCTGGTGGCACGCCACTTCAAAGGGAAAGTTGGGGATAAAGTGGCTGAAATTAAAGGAAGATTCTTGGCTTACAACATTCAGATCAGCGGGATGGCAATGGTCGTGGGCTCACTTTATGCTCCAAATTCCAAACAAGAACCATTTCTCAAAGGGGCCCTGGCAGATGCGCTAAAACCTAATATGAAATCAGTGCTGGTGGGCGGGGACACAAATCTAGTAATGGCCCCCAACATCGACAGGTCAGGCCATCGCCATGGGTTCGCGGGAGCAATCTCAGTGGAAGGGAGCCAGTGGTTATCAGACATGGGATTTGTAGACCTATGGAGAAAACATTACCCCACTACCCCGGGCTACACCTTTTACTCCCACGTGCACCACACTTACGCCCGAATTGACCACTTTTTCGGGAACACTGACACGACCCCCCTGGTAACTGATGTAGAGGTTCTCCCAGCAGCACTGTCTGATAACGATGCACTCATGACACACTCACGAGTTCCTAAGGTTGCGCAACGGAAAGGTAGATGGCGCCTCAATGAAGCTCTCCTCCAACATAAGGGAGTAAAACAACAACTCAATGACCGCATTACTGTGTACCTACAGGTGAACGATACCCCAGAGGTCACTCTGACCGCGTTATGGGGAGCGCTTAAAGCGGTAGTGAGAGGGGAGTTAATCGATGTAGCCGCCGCAGAAGCCAAAGAGAGGAGGGACAAGCAGCAATCCCTGTCCAGCCAAGCACTTGAATTAGAACAGGCTCACAGTCGAACCGGGGCTCCCCGGGTATGGCGCCAACTCAAAGCAGTTAGGGCCCAACTCGCAAGTTTAGACCTAGACAGGGCGGAATATGCAGCCTTGCGACTGCGCCACACTTACTACGTAGGCGGGGATAAAACGGGGCGCTTGCTGGCGAGCAGCCTCAAAGCTAAGACCCTACGCGCAAAAGTCTCCTCCATCCAAACCCGAGAGTGGCATGTCACTCAGGAGGACAACCAGATCGCAGAGGCCTTCGGGGCGTTCTATGCCTCTTTGTACGCGGCGGAACCGCCTACCGTGCAAATAACGGCTGAATCCTATCTCAACGAGACGGCAATCACGTCTCTCGATGAAGCCACTAGGGATTCTCTCGACGGGCCCATCAGGACGGACGAGGTCATCTCCGCGATCGCGCGCCTCAAACCACTAAAAGCCCCGGGCCCTGATGGCTTCTCGGCAGGCTTTTATAAAGCTTTCTGTCCCTTGCTAGCACCAATATTGACCAGGCTATTTAATTCCTTCCAAGGCAGGGGCTCCATCCCCAGGACATGTTGGAGGCTGACATCGTGGTCCTCCCCAAGTAGGGCAAAGACCCCTCTCAATGCAAGGCTTACAGACCCATCTCGTTACTCAACCTTGACCTGAAGCTATTCACCGGCGTGCTTGCAGCGCGCCTGGGCCCATGTTTGCCGGGCATCATTGAACCGGACCAAGCAGGATTCATCCCGAACAGGCAATGCGCGGACAACACCAAGCACCTGCTCCACGTCATTGACAAAGCCCACTTCAATGACTCTGATGCAGTCCTCCTGTCGGTGGATGCCGAAAAGGCGTTCAACAGGGTCGACTGGGGATACCTCGATGCGGTTCTGGCACGGTTCGGGATGGGCGACCGGTTTCGCACGTGGGTCGCTAGTTGCTACGCTGCCCCACAAGCCATGATAACTGTCAATGGGGTGCGTTCAAGGCCATTAGATATTCAGAGGGGCACCAGACAGGGGTATCCACTCTTGCCCCTACTATTTGCACTCTACATCGAACCACTAGCGCAAAGGGTTCGAGACAACCATACCATTGTAGGGGTTCGGTTTGGCGGAGAACCGCAGACCATAAGTCTTTACACATACGACGTCCTTGCTGCTCTGGAGGACCCCTCGACATCGGTGCCGGGCGGACACAGCTCCGATACCTCTTAGAATGGAGCAGACCCGAATCGGAAAAAAGTGATGGTTATTTCAAGACCTAGCTATGGGCCAGATGTCATTGTGGACGGTCCCATTCTTGAAACGTACAGACAGGCCTTCGTACCTTAAAAAATCGCCCATCACGAGAACAGTGATGCAGGTGTGGGACAAGGTGGCGGTCCCGAGAGGCCTCACCACCTTTCCGTCTCCGATGACACATCTATTTGATAATCCGGCCTTTCCACCGGGAATGATCCCCGGGTCATTTCCGCAATGGCGGGAGTCGGAATGCAAGACGGCTGGTGACCTCTTTGATCCTGAGGGCTTCCTGCAAATGCATACCCTACAAGTTTACTATACACTCCCACAGATCCGTTGCTTTCAATACTTTCAGATCAGACATTGGCTTACAGCGAGAGAAGTGCTGCCTCACGTCAGCAGACATCTTACAACCTATGAGAAGTGGCTACACACGAAAATGACAGATAAACAGGCGATCACAGACATCTACAAGATGCTCAGCCCACCCCCCCCCCATGCTGCGCGGTCAGCGGGTCAAAAGCGATGGGAACGAAAATTGGAACGCTCCTTCACGGACAAGGAATGGCAAAACATATACTTCAGGGCTCATCACACGGCCCGGAACATAGCCAGCAAGGAATAGGCAGTGAAAATAGCATTCTACTGACACCTTACACCGTCACGACTTCATCAGAGCAATCCGCGCAGGGACCCGACATGTTGGAGGGGATGTGGCCACACAGGGACACTAACTCATATACTATGGGAATGTACGGAGGTGCGGGAATACTGGGAAAGGGTGTTAAATGATATCGATAAACACTTTGAAACGGAGATCCCCCCATTCCCAGCGTACACGCTTCTCGGTCTCCCCAATGCCATCACGTTTCCTCTCAAATCGCTCAGGGGGAGACAAATGGGGCTGGCTATGGGGGCTGCCACTCAACATATCCTGTCATTATGGGGCACTCAAAGGAAACCCATACACATGGGGTGGCTCCATAGACTCTGGTACATCATGGGCATGGAAAAGATACAAGCCTCCCTCACTCAGACACGAGACACATTCCTAGACACATGGCAACCCCTGGTCTCTCTCCTATCAGATGAATTTGCTGAAATCACGTGTCCGAAATACCTTATAGTGCTCCGACTACCAGATGACTTTAGGAAGGACGCAGGACTCCAGCCTGAACCTCATACTTTCTACATGCCTCAGAATGCCTAGCGGAAGCTTACCTACCACACCGGGGAGGGGGGACGCGGGAGGGAAAGGGGAGGAGGGTGGAGGGAACGGGGAATGTTGGTTGTTGATGGGATTGATTCTGGACATTGCACATCTAGCCGGGGCCCTCACTCGCAATCAAGGACACATTCTATTAAGCAAGGGTGACATTTGCCCCCCGGCGGGATGGAGGGGTAGACATCTGAAAACGGGGACCCCCCGAATTATTGTAATGTCCTCTTGTCCTATGTTTGCTCTTTGAAATTCAATAAAAAAGATTTAAACAAAAAAAACATATACCAAATAACTTACCCATACCAAATGTATCACGTCCAGGAGCTCCACCTACGTAGAAACATAAAGTAAACAATGTAAGTGGTAATATTTTCCTCTTTTGTCGTGTATTACAGATATTATGGTGTTTGGATTTATGCCAGGCAAAAGGGCCTGTATTTATTGGCCAGTATCATACTAAAAAAAACTCAATTAAGGCTGTGTGACACGAGAAACAGCAAGACATTGGAGAATAGTTATGCGATAATTAATCAATGGAATGACTCTCAGTACAATTTTTACAGCCTTTTTAATTACCACCTATTGAGGGACAAAACATATTTTGTTGGTGAAACATTCAAAGATATCTTCATACTCGAGGAAATGCACATTTACGGTTCCTAACTGTGCTACTTGTTTACAAAACAAATCTACTAATTCCACATTCTCCCTAGGTGGGTGTGAATATGGAAATAGAACCTCAGAAAAGAAAGAACGGACTTGCCAGGCAAGATACCAAAACATATTGTCAAGTTGGCCCCCTAGGCTTACACATACTGAAGGGGGCCCCCCTTCCGCCCCTACCTAATTTCAGTGTGAGGAGCCCTTCAGCATATGTTGTAGGGGTGGAGGTCCTCAAGTTTTGTTAAGCCAAAGTTCTCTTTAGTGAAGTTCACAAAGAGTACAGTGAGGCAGGGAAAACCCATAGAGCATGACAGGATAATGCCTGGACCTCTAGCTTTCTAATCTTAATAATAACCTTTTAAATGTTCACCTGATGCCTGTTGAGATGCAGATGTGGTGTGGTAGGTATTGCCTTGTCTTACACAGATTATTCAATGTCTGTCTTACTGAAAGCACCATCATAATTGCTGAAGAGAATCTACAGACTATGGGCAAATTTAAGTTGAAGGTGCTGAATTGAAAAACCATTAAAGATTAATGGGGTGACCCAGTATCTCACAGAACCTGGGAAAATACAACAGTATGTACAATAGTTGGTTCTGTCGAGCAAGGTAGAATTACTTTAATACTTAACTCAAAAGTGAATGATATGTTATCAGTCATACATCATATAGCTCACCGGATTCAAGGTTTATGAGGCCACAGGTCAGACCATGGAACGAAGTTAAGATATACTAAATAACTTACCCATAACAGATGTATCACGTCCAGGAGCTCCACCTACATAGAAACATAAAGTAAACTATGTAAGTGGTAATATGTTCCGCTTATATCCTGTATTATATATATTATAGTGTTTTGATTTATGACAGGCAAAAGGGCCTGTATTTATTGGCCAGTATCATACTAAAAAAAACTCAATTAAGGCTGTGTGATATGTGAAACAGAAAGCCATTGGAGAATAGTTATGCGATAATTAATCAATGGGATGACTCTCAGTACAATTTTACAGCCTTTTTAATTACCACCTATTGAGTGACAAAACATATGTTGTTGGTGAAACATTCAAAGATATCTTCATACTCCAGGAAATTCACATTTAGGGTTCCTAACTGTGCTACTTGTTTACAAAACAAATCTACTAATTCCACATTCTCCCTAGTTGGGTGTGAATATGAAAATAGAACCTCAAAAAAGAAAGAACGGACTTGCCAGACAAGATACCGAACCATATTGTCAAGTTGGACCTAGTTTTATGGCTATCAGTTCTGTTGCTGGGCAAAGTAGTTGCCTCTAAGCCCTGGGGAAAAGTAGGCATTTCACAGGCTGCTAGCATTTAGGATTCATGTGCCGCTTTTTGTGGTACTCTCTTCATTCTTCACATCAGTCTTGAGTACCTGCTGTTGGTTCCCTTGTAGGGGCGTAATAAAGGACCCCTCAGCTCCCGAGGTGCGGGGGCCCCCTAGGCTTACACATACTGAAGGGGACCCCCTTCAGCCCCTACCTAATGTGAATGTGAGGAGCCCTTCAGCATATGTTGTAGGGGTGGGGGTCCTCAGGTTTTTTTAAGCCAAAATTCTCTTGGTGAAGTTCAAAAAGAATACAGTGAGGCAGGGAAATCCCATAGAGCATGACAGGATAATGCCTGGACCACTAGCTTTCTAATCTTTATAATAACCTTTTAAATCTTCACCTGATGCCTGTCGAGGTGCAGATGTGGTGTGGTAGGTATTGCCTTGTCTTTTTTTTTTTTTTTTTTTTTTTAGGTATTGCCTTGTCTTACACAGATTATTCAATGTCTGTCTTACTGAAAGCACCATCAAAATTGTTGAAGAGAATCTACAGACTATGGGCAAATTGAAGGTGCTGAATTAAAAAACCATTAAAGATTAATGGGGATTACCCAGTATCTCACACAACCTGGGGGAATAGAACAGTATGTACAATAGTTAGTTCTGTCGAGCAAGGTACTATTATTATAGTTAAGTTTGTAAAGCGCTCAGCTACCCGTAGGTTTCCCGGCGCTAAAACCAAAAAGATGAGAGGGGAGAGGCAGAAGAAAACTGTTAGATGTTAAATAACCAAGTTTTTACCTGTCTGCGAAACCTAAGGTAGTTGGGTTCAGTTCGTAACTGGAGGGGAAGAGAATTCCAGAGTGAGGGGGCAAGCCAGGCGAAGGAGCGGCCACCCATTCCGGCTTTTTTAATTTTGGGAACTGAAAATAAGTGTTGGCTAGATGATCGCAGATTGCGAGGGGGACAGTATTGTTGTACCAAGGAATTAAGGTAAGGTGGAGCTAGGCCAGTATTTATTCTGTGCATAGTGCAGAGGGCCTTGAATTTTGTCCGGTTTTCAATACGAAGCCAATGCAAAGTGCATAGGGAATAGGAGGTAGGGGATGTAGCGGGTAATTTGCAGAGTAGTCGCGCTGCCATGTTCTGGACAGTCTGCAGTTTATGGATCACCTCTTTACCGGCTCCCAGGAGAAGGATGTTCCCGTAATCCAGTCTAGAGGTGATTAAGGCCTGGACCACGGTTTTTTGAGTGTCCAGGGGTAGCATCCATATGATTTTACGCAACCACTTAATGATAGTGATGCAAGTGGAGGAAGTTTTGATCACATGGTTCTTCATGGATAGTTGGTCGTCAAAAATGACGCCGAGGTTGCGTGCTGTTTTAGACGGGGTTGGTAAGGTGCCCATTTGAGAGGGCCAGTGTTGGGGTACCCATAGGGTGGTGTTATGACCAAACAGAAGAAGTTCTGTTTTACCCCCGTTCAGTTGCAATTTGTTGTCCAACATCCAGGCCGCGATGTTGCTCAGTCCTGTACAGAGGGAAGAGGAGGGAGAGTGAGAATCAGAGGAAAGAGAGTAGATGACCTGGGTATCATCGGCGTACGAGTAGATAGTGAGCCCAGCTTGCTCCGCAATAGTCGCCAGAGGTCTGACATACAAATTGAAGAGCAAGGGGCTCAAGATGGAGCCCTGTGGAACACCGTACGCCGATGTGAAGGTTTGAGAGGCGGATGAAGAAGAGAAAACCTGAAAGGTGCGATTTGAAAGAAAGCTAATAAACCAGTTGAGAGCTGTGCCGGTGATGCCAGAAGATCTAAGGGCGTTGATGAGAATGGGGTGGGAAACCGTATCAAATGCGGGACTCAAATCAAGCAAAATGAGTGCCACGGTTTCCCCCCTATCTACTCGGGATCGGATGTTTTCAGAGACCCCTAATAGAGTGGTTTCTGTTGAGAAACCAGATCTAAAACCGGATTGAGATGGATGTAAGATTCCACTCGCTTCAACATGGGTAGACAGTTGGGAATTGATGTGTTTTTCCATGATTTTAGAAAAGACCGGAAGAAGGGAAATAGGGCGAAAATTAGATGGGATGCTAGGGTCAGCATTTGCCTTTTTTAGCAGAGGTACTATCATTGCATGTTTCCATGCAGCGGGTACTGTAGCTTCTCTAAGGGAGGCATTGAGAAGATCCAAAATAAGTACAAGGGAGGAATTGTCCAACCTTTTTAGTATTTGGGGGGGAAGAGGGTCTAATGGGGAACCGGATTTAATTTTGCTGATAATATCAGAGAGAGTCGTGATGTTGAACGGATCCCAAGTATCGATCAACTGTGAAGCAGTAGAACAGGTTTCCCGTGGAAACCTGGAATCATAGGGGATCGTAGGTTTGGATAGTGTGGGGGGGGTCGGCTGGACAGGAGTATGGGACTTATCCTCTAGGGTCATACGGTCTGGAGGTGGAATATGGGCAGGTGGATGTGGCAGAAAAGGGGGGGGAGTTTCTCAAAATTGGAATAGATGGAATCAATTTTGGCGATAAAAAATTCAGCCAATGAATTGCATTGTACAGTATCTAGACATGGTGGTTTGGGCTGACACAGCGCGCCTGTACTACCTTAAAAAGTGCTTTGGGACGGTTTTGTGCTTCAAGGATAGTTGTGTTGACATGTTCAACTTTAGCAATTTTACATAAAGAATGGTATTTGGTTAAAGCAGCTTTGTAAATTTGCTTGGAGCAAAGGTCATATGTTATGCGCCATTTGCGCTCAAGGTTTTTGCAGGTGTTTTTTTCTTTTTTTAAGGCATCTGTACACCAGGGTGCAGGCGGGTGGTGGAGATTGTGCTTTTGCATGCGTTGGGGTAGACATGCATCGGCAGCCTGTGCTAGCCAGATATTAATTGCCTCAGTTGCTTCAGTACTAGTGATTTCCATAAGAGGTCTAGTGTTCTCAAGGTGGGAGTTGAGTTCATTAATGTCTAATTTATTCCAGTTTCTAGATAGTCTAGATTCAGTAGGGTTAGAAGGGGTGTTAGGTAGGCGACCAATGGTAATAATGAAAGTCACCATAAAGTGGTCAGACCATATAATAGGTAAGGGGGCCTCACAGTCGATGGTTTCTAGATTAGAGAGAATGGGGTCCAGAAGGTTCCCTGCTTTATGAGTAGGACCAGAATTATGTAGAATAATGTTAAGAGCAGCCAGGTCCTGTAAAAGGTTACTGCTGGTGGAGCAGCAGGGATCATTCAGATGTAGATTGAGATCACCAATAATTGAGAAGTTAGCGGAATTCTGGATTAGTGGTGCTAAGTACTCAGGAAGAGTGGCAGCCCATGAACTTGCTGGGCCGGGGGGGGCGATAAATGAGCAACCCAGAAAAAGTAAAGTTGGGAGACAGCGAAAGCTTAAAAAGACCTGCCTCGCTGTTAGGTATTTCAAAGTCTTCCCATTTGCAAGAGTACAGTCTGTTGTAAATTATAGCTATCCCTCCACCATCTTTCATGACTCTGTGTTTTCCAACATAGGTGTAATTGTCAGGGAGAGCAGCAGCAATATCCGGGCCAGAGTGATCTTTTAGCCATGTCTCGGTAAGGAATAGAGCTGCTGGTTCCTCAGAGATGAGTAGATCAAAGATTTCCCTCTTATGTTTGACCAGAGATCTACAATTCAAGCTAATCAGTGTCCGAGTCTGAGACAGGTCTGTAGCAATATGTTTGGGGCGAGAGAGAGGAAAGTCAGATGAAGCTATGTTGGTTGTGGAGGGGAGGGAAGTGAGGGGGAGATAGCAAGCTGGGCAAGTACGAGGGACATGGTGAGGGTTCATGATAGTGCAGTGTGCACATTGTGGTGGCCTGAGTCTGAGGAGAGCTTCCCTAGTATAGGTGCGCAGTGGACCAGAAGGTGGAGGGCCAGGGGTCATAGCCCCTAGTCCCGGCCCATCGCGGACGGGCGGAGATGGGCTTGCCTTAGGCGCGCCTTTGGGGCGCAAACGGCGCGCCCGCTGCGCTCGTCCGCTGCACTTCCTGGAGTTGCACATTAATATATGTGCCGGAGGGTAGTTAAGGGGGGCGTGGCCTCAGAGTGGGCATGGCCAGCAGCCTCGCCGGAGATGGCGGCCGGAAGAATTGGGAGGACACAGGTCCCGTGACAGCGCTAGCTCCGCTGCTCGGTGCCCGAGTGAAATGCAAACAAGTAAGTTTTTAAAAAATGACAATACATGTAAAATCAGGAGCGTAGTAGTGCCTACTCCCGGCTTTCCACCTCAGGAGAATGGTTTACAACGAGCGCTCGTAGTCAGCGCTTTAAATACCAAGGGGGCAGGGGGCGTGGCCTCGGAGTGGGCGTGGCCAGCGGCCTCGCTGGAGATGGAGGCGGGAAGAATTGAGAGGACACAGGTCCCGTGACAGCGCTAGCTCCGCTGCTCGGTGCCCTAATGAAATGCAAACAAGTACGTTTTTTAAAAATGACAATACAAGTAAAATCAGGATCGTAGTAGTGCCTACTCCCGGCTTTCCGCCTCAGGAGAATGGTTTACAATGAGCGCTCATAGTCAGCGCTTTAAATACCAAGGGGGTGGGGGGCATGGCCTCAGAGTGGGCGTGGCCAGCGGCCTCGCCGGAGATGGCGGCGGGAAGAATTGGGAAGACACAGGTCCCGTGACAGCGCTAGCTCCACTGCTCGGTGCCCGAGTGAAATGCAAACAAGTACGTTTTTAAAAAATGACAATACAAGTAAAATCAGGAGCGTAGTAGGGCCTACTCCCGGCTTTCCGCCTCAGGAGAATGGTTTACTTTAGTACTTATATTTTATCGTGACTACTAGGAAAGGTCAATCAATGGTATACAGTTTGCATTATGTACCATACAGACACAAAAACACTGAAACGACACAATGAATTCAAAAGTGAATGATATGCTATCAGTCATATATCGTATAGCACACCGGATTCAAGGTTTATGAGGCCACAGGTCAGACCATGGAACAAAGTTAAGGTATACTAAATAACTTACCCATACCAGATGTATCACGTCCAGGAGGTCCACCTAAGTGGAAAAATAAAGTAAACAATGTAAATGGTAATATGTTCCGCTTATGTCCTGTAATACTGATATTATAGTGTTTTCATTTATGCCAGGCAAAAGGGCCTGTATTTATTGGCCAGTGTCATACTAAAAAAAGCTCAATTAAGTCTGTGTGACACGTGAAACAGCAAGACATTGGAGAATAGTTATGCGATAATTATTCAATTGGATAACAGCCTTTTTAATTACCACCTTTTCAGTGACAAAACATATTTTGTTGTTGAAACTTTCAAAGATATCTTCATACTCCAGGAAATGTACATTTAGGGATCCTAACTGTGCTACTTGTTTCCAAAACGAATCCACTAATTCCACATTCTCCCTAGTTGGCTGTGAATATGGAAATAGAACCTCAGAAAAGAAAAGAAAGAACAGACTTGCCAGGCAAGATACCAAAACATATTGTCAAGTTTGACCTTGTTTTATGGCAAGCAGTCCTCCTTCTCGGCAACGTAGTTGCCTCTAAGCCCTAGGGCAAAGTAGGCATTTCACAGGCTGCTAGCATTTAGGGTTCATGTGCCGCTTTTTGTGGTACTCTCTTCATTCTTCACATCAGTCTTGAGTACCTGCTGTTGGTTCCCTTGCAGGGGCGTAACAAAGGACCCCCCAGTCCCCGAGGTGCAGGGACCCCCTAGGCTTACACACACTTAAGGGGGCCCCTTCAGCCCCTACCTGATGTGAGTGTGAGGAGCCCTTCATTATATGTTGTAGGGGTGGGGGTCCTCAAGTTTTGTTATGCCAAAGTTCTCTTGGTGAAGTTCACCAAGAATAAAGTGAGGCAGGAAAATCCCATAGAGCATGACAGGATAATGCCTGGAACTCTAGCATTCTAATCTTTATAATAACCTTTTAAATCTTCAACTGATGGTTGTTGAGGTGCAGATGTGGTGTGTTAGGTATTGCCTTGTCTTACACAGATTATTCAATGTCTGTCTTGCTGAAAGAACCATCACAATTGTTGAAGAGAATCTACAGACTCTGGGAAAAATAAAGTTGAAGGTGCTGAATAAAAAACCATTAAAGATTAATGGGGTGACCCAGTATCTCACAGAACCTGGGGGAATAGAATAGTATGTACAATAGTTCGTTCTCTCTCGAGCAAGGTAGAATTACTTTAATACTTATATTTTATCCTGACTACTAGTAAAGGTCAATCAATGATATACAGTTTGCATTATGTACCATACAGACACAAAAACACTGAACCGACATGGTGAACTCAAAAGTGAATTATATGTTATCAGTCATATATCGTATTGCACACCAGATTCAAGGTATATGAGGCCACAGGTCAGACCACGGAACGAAGTTAAGATATACTAAATAACTTACCCATACCAGGAGGTCTACCTACGTGGAAAAATAAAGTAAACAATGTAAGTGGTAACATGTCCCTCTTATGTCCTGCATTACACATTTTACAGTGTTTTGATTTATGCCAGGCAAAAGGGCCTGTATTTATTGGCCAGTGTCATACTAAAAAAAACTCAATTAAGGCTGTGTGACATGTGAAACAGTAAGACATTGGAGAATTGTTATGCGATAATTAATCAATGAGATGACTCTCAGTACAGTTTTTAAAGCCTTTATAATTACCACCTTTTCAGTTACAAAACATAGTTTGTTGGTGAAACTTTCAAAGATATCTTCATACTCTGGGAAATGCACATTTAGGGTTCCTAACTGTGCTACTGGTTTCCAAAACGAATCTACTAATTCCACATTCTCCCTAAATGTCTGTGAATATGGAAATAGAACCTCAGAAAAGAAAGAACCGACTTGCCAGGCAAGATACCGAAATATATTGTCAAGTTGGACCTTGTTTTATGGCTAGCAGTCCTGTTACTGGGCAACGTAGTTACCTCTAAGCCCTGGGGAAAAGTAGGCATTTTACAGGTTGCTAGCATTTAGGGTTCATGTGCCGCTTTTTGTGGTACTCTTTTTATTCTTCACATCAGTCTTGAATACCAGGTTTTGGTTCCCTTGTAGGGGCGTAACAAAGGACTCCCAACCCCCGAGGTGTAGGGCCCCCCCTAGGCTTACACATACTGAAGGGGGCCCCTTTAGCCCCTACCTGATGTGAGTGTGAGGAGCCCCTTCAGCATATGTCGTGTGTGTGTGGGGGGGAGGTGGTCCTCACGTTTTGTTATGCCAAAGTTCTCTTGGTGAAGTTCACAAAAAATACAGTGAGGCAGGGAATTCCCATAGAACATGACAGGATAATGCCTGGAGCACTATCTTTCTGATCTTTATAATACCATTGCTGAATAAAAAACCATTAAAGATTAATGGGGTGACCCAGTATCTCACAGAATCTGGGGGAATAGAAAAGTATGTACAATAGTTGGTTCTGTCGAGCAAGGTAGAATTACTTTAATACTTATATTCTATCCTGACTATTCGGAAAGGTCAATCAATGATATACAATTTGCATTAAGTACCATACAGACACAAAAACACTGAACTGACATGGTAAACTCAAAAGGGAATTATATGTTATCAGTCATATATCGTATAGCACACCGGATTCAAGGTTTATAAGGCCACAGGTCAGACCATGGAACCATGGAAGTTAAGATATACTAAATAACTTACCCATAACAGATGTATCACGTCCAGGAGGTCCACCTATGTTGAAAAATAAAGTAAACAATGTAAGTGGTAATATGTTCCTCTTATATCCTGTTTTACAGATATTATGGTGTTTTGATTTATGCCAGGCTAAAGGGCCTGTATTTATTGGCCAGTGTCATGCTAAAAACAACTCAATTAAGGCTGTGTGACACGTGAAACAGCAAGACATTGGAGAATAGTTTTGCGATAATTAATCAATGGGATGACTCTCAGTACAATTTTTACAGCCTTTTTAATTGCCACCTTTTCAGTGACAAAACATATTTTGTTGGTGAAACTTTCAAGGATATCTTCATACTCCAGGAAATGCACATTTAGGGTTCCTAAGTGTGCTACTTGTTTACAAGACAAATCTACTAATTCCACATTCTCCCTAGTTGGGTGTGAATATGGAAATAGAACCTCACAAAAGAAAGAACGGACTTGTCAGGCAAGATACCAAAACATATTGTCAATTTGGACCTGGTTTTATGGCTAGAAGTTCTGTTGCTGGGCAACGTAGTTGCCTCTAAGCCCTCTGGAAAGTAGGCATTTCACAGGCTGCTAGCATTTAGGGTTCATATGCCACTTTTTGTGGTACTCTCTTCATTCTTCACATCAGTCTTGAGTACCTGGTTTTGGTTCCCTTGTTGGTGCGTATCAAAGTACCCGAGTTGCAGGGGCTCCCCTAGGCTTACACATCTTGAAGGGGCCCGTCAGCCCTTACCTGATGTGAGTGTGAGAAGCTCCTTCAGCATATATTGTGTGTGTGTGTGTGGGGGGGGGGCTCCTCACAATTCGTTATGCCAAAGTTCTATTGGTGAAGTTCACAAAGAATACAGTGAGGCAGGGAAATCCCATAGAGCATGACAGGATAATGCCTGGAGAACTAGCTTTCTAATCTTTATAATAACCTGTTAAGTCTTCAACTAATGCCTGTCGAGGTGCAGATGTGGTGTGGTAGGTATTGCATTGTCTTACACAGATTATTCAATGTCTGTCTTGCTGAAAGCACCATCACAATTGTTTAAGAGAATCTAAAGTCTCGGTGCAAATTTAAGTTGAAGATGCTGAATTAAAAGAAACATTAAAGATTAATGGGGTGACCCAGTATCTCACAGAACCTGGGGGAATAGAACAGTATGTACAATAGTTGGTTCTGTCGAGCAAGGTAGAATTAATTTAATACTTATATTGTATCCTGACTACTAGGAAAGGTCAATCAATGGTATACAGTTTGCATTATGTACCATACAGACACAAAAACTCTGAACCGACACAGTGAACTCAAAAGTGAATCAGTCATATATCGTATAGCACACCTGATTCAAGGTTTATGAGGCCACAGAACGAAGTTAAGATATACTAAATAAGTTACCCATACCAGATGTATCATGTCCATGAGATCCACATACGTGGAAAAATAAAGTAAACAATGTAAGTGGTAATATTTTCCTCTTATGTCCTGTATTTCAGATATTATAGTGTTTTGATTTATGCGAGGGAATTGAGCCTGTATTTATTGGAAAATAGTTCTGTGATTGCAATGCTCTTGCAGGACATGTGTGAGAGGTTCATGCCACTTTGGCTTTGCACTGTTCTGTTTCTTTTCAGAACAAGCACATCTCATATGCTGCCATTTATTGCACTCACTGTGATTAGTACAGGTAATATTGCCATGTCTCAAGCATTGTTTCAGCACCTTGATTGTCCAAACTTCTCTTTGACTTGGAAGTAAGAATGAAAGTTTAACTTGCTGATCCTGTGCCTCCATTATGAATGCATTCTGTACCAACGCCTTAGTTTCAGATGGCATCTGTGCACCTATTTTTCTGAAATCGCAGTGCGGGCATCACAAGCACTGGCATCACAAGTATTAACTCAGTAAATTTATCAGTTACAATATGTGCCGCAGACAGCTCACTTCGGATGCACCCAGCGGTGATTCTTTGCATTTTCAAGCTCTGCTGTCTGCAGCTCATACACTAACTCCTCACAGATTTTCAAAGTGAAAGCATGCACTGTAGACTGTACATCATGATGTCTGCACAGAGAAGATGAATGTAGCGCACAGGTCTTGGGACTTAATGAATCTTTGAGTCGAGCTAGCTTCATTTACATATCTTGCTAGGATTAAAGTGCCATGGTACAATCTACATTATGAGCCTCATTTAGGGTTTAGTGGACTGGATACTCTGTCAAAACCTGACGGATAATCCATCCACTGTATTGCGTTTCATAGGCTATAATGCATATGTAATACAGCAGACGAAGCATCTGCCACCTTTCTGATGGAGTATCCTGACAGCCAAACTCTAAATAAGTCCTTATGTTCTTAAAGAAAAGTAAGGCAGCTGCTCAATAAAATCCTTCAATAACTTATAAGATAAAGGCTTTAACAGATATGATGTATGGGGGGAAGAATTCAAGGTTTGTGAGGCCACAGGTCAGACCATGGAACGAAATTAAGGTATAATGAAGATTCCACATACCAGATTTATCACTTACAGGAGGTCCACCTACATGGAAAAACAAAGTAAACAATGTAAGCAGTAATATGCTCCTCTTATCTATACTACTATAATAAAGGAGAAAGTTTCAGGCTTTGAGGCGGGTAAACTCCGGAACCACTGCGCCAATCTACACACCCAATACACCGTAGAAATCGTCAGGGTGTGTAGATGGTTATAGGCTATATAAAGTTTGAAAATAAACCTTATTAAAATAATTAATATTTAAAAAAATATAGTCCCCCCCCAAAGTAGCGCCGGCCGCGACGTGAGTGCTCACGTTGAGGAGCAGCGTCAGAGCGACGTCAGAGGAGCTCCGGCCATGGCGCGGGTGGAGGAGCGGTCACGTGAAGAGCAGCACGGAGAGGTGGACATGGCGCGGGGGAGGAGCGGCGGCGGACAAGCGGTGAGGAGCAGAGCGGCGAGGAGCAGTGAATTCAGGAGAAGCGGAAAAGGTAAGCAGGCGGGTGTCGGGCCAGGCGGGGAATGGCCAAAAGGCAATGTCGGGGCAGGCGGGGGTCGGGGAAGGCGGGGGACGGGGATGGGGATTGACTCAGGCCATGCGAGGGTCGGGCCAGGCGGCAGGCGGGGGACGGGGCAGGCAAGGGCAACGGGGCAGGCAAGGGCACGGGCTGCAGGCGGGGAATGGACAAAAGGCAATGTCGGGGCAGGCCGTGGTCTGGGCAGGCGGGGGTCGGGGAAGGCGGGGGACGGGGACGGGGATTGACTCAGGCCACGCGAGGGTCGGGCCAGGCGGCAGGTGAAGGACAGGGCGGGCGGAGGCACGGGCTGCTGGGCAATGTCGGGGCAGGCGGGGGTAGGGGGGAGCCTGAAAGCTCCCGGACAAGGTCGGGACGGGCTGCTAGTGTCCTATATTTAAGATATTATAGTGTTTTGATTTATGCCAGGCAAACGGGCCCGCATTTATTTGAACACAGTCCTGGTAATGCCATTTTCTTACTGGTCATGTATGACAGGTTTATTCCACTTTGGGTTTGCATTCCGTGAAGCAGTCGTCTCATATGCACAGTTCTGTTTCTTGTACAGAGCAAGCACATCTCATATGCTGCCATTTATTGCAGTCAAGGTGGGTTGTACAGGTGATATTGCCATGTGTCAAGCATTGTTGCCACGCCTTAAGGCCCAAAACTCCTTTTGACTTTGAAAGTGGTGAGACTTAAAGTTTAACATGGTGATCCTGGGTCTCGATCATGAATGCATTCGGTACCCACGCCCAGTATCAGAAGGCATCCGTGCACCTTTTTTAAAAAAAAGTGCAGTGCTGGCAGTAAATGTATTGGTTACAATATGTGCAGCAGACAGCTGGGTTTGGACACACAGAACAGTGGTTCTTGCATTACCAAGCTCACAGATTTTCAAAGTGAAAGCATGCACTGTAGACTGTACACTTTCAGCAAAATAGGTTCATGGGTCCTGCACAGGGGCTCTGAAAATTTTCATGATGTGGCATATGATCCTTCCATATTAGGGGCTGCTGCTATTAGAGTCATGCCTCTTTGACTGTCAGGATGAAGCCTTGACTAAATTAACAGAGAGAGTGGGAGTTATTGAGGGTTTTCTGAATGGTGGTAACAGGGCTATGTATAATGATAATATTGTCCTGTCTAATCGTAGATCCTGTCCCACAGTAGCTCCCAGTTTAAACAAGGGCAACTTATTCTGTCAAACTACTCCCCAAGAAGGCCGGTTTTAAACCCTATAGTTAACCGGGTTCCCCTGATATACCCTTAGCGGTTCCACTTTCTACTAGGATGAAGGCTAAGTACGAGGATAATGGTCATTTAAAAGACAAGGGACCAAATGGCCACAGGTTTGGTGCACCTTTGGTCTGGTCAACGGAATCATTAATACCTGTGGGGAATACTAGTCTTGACTTACCACCTTCTGTAACTCCCTAAACAGTAATTTTGACGAATGTCCCAGGCCTATCTATATCAGCATCTGAAAATTGGCAGGCCTTGCGTAATAAATCTCTATGTTGGTTGGGCAGAAACACTGGCCTAACAGATGTACGTTTTACTAAATTCAAAATGGGGCGGCCCTTTTGGGACCTGTAATAATAAATCCAGGGGGCATGGGACAGGTCCACCTTACTGAAGAAACAATTGGTCACTCTGATGGTATTATTTCAAACTAAGTATCATGTGAAATAGCTGCATGCCATATACTTTTTTGGAATGTTGCAGGGTTGTCCTTGAAAGCATCTGACCCCCATGGCTCACTTTTGTGGAAGGGTTCTCTATATTATGCCTGCAAGAAACCTGGGCAGTTAAGGAAACACACATTAATGGCTATCAAACCTACCACACACCAGCAGTTACTACGAGCAATGGGCGAAATAAAGGTGGTCTGTGCATCTATGTATCTAACAAAGTGGGGGTGAATAAGTTAAATCATAAAATTGTGGCAGTTTATTACCATATTCTAGCATTGCATGTTGATAAAAAGAACTGTGTTGCACTGTTACATTTTTACCATAATATTTCCAAAGGGCAGATCATTAGTGCATTGATGAGTCTACAAAAGGATCTCAACAAACTGCAGGAAGATTTATCTACTGATATGTGTATAATATGAGGAGGTGATTTTAATCACCCTCTGTGCAAGCATACTGGGAAGGGATTCTGTGGGGTAAGTCAAGACAGAGACGATGAAGAGGCACACTTTGCACATACATAGATGAGGGACTTGTTGAACACTATTGATTTTCAGTTTGACTTTGGTTATGCCAATGATTTGTGTATACCAACTGTGCCCTTTAGGCCCACTTTTAATGGTAGGGGTTATAACACTATCATCGTCTTTATCCTCATTTCAAATAGATACTCTAATAAGGTTCACAGCTATGAAACTCACTCTATCGCCATGAGCGACCATTATCCTGTAAGTATTAATTTTAATCTGGTGAGTATTGCCACGATCAAAAAAGGCCTGGGAACTCAATATGATTTCAATATTGGTCTTGCCAGCATTAAAGGATATTCGCTAAGTTGGACCAAAATAGACTTCAAAAACAACTAGTAAAGACGTGCACAGAGGTGTTTATTATCTGCCTAAGTGAGGATGCTAGGAATGAAGCTGTTTTAAATTCTTTTAATAAAATTACCTGGGAGATTCAGGTTTTATTAATGGCTAAATCAAAGCAGGGAAACAAAAGGAGCAGGGCTGGTTTGATCAGGAATGTACAAAGGCGCACACAACCCTAAAGAAAGTGTTACATAAAAAGAACAGGTGCCGAGTGGAAATAAGACAGGCCAGATTCCTTTACAGGTGCACTTTAAAAGTGAGGAAGGAACAATTAGGGCAGATGCGTGGTAGGCATGAGACGTGTCTGCGGAGAGACAATAATAGCTTTTGGAAGGCAGTTCATGCACCCTTTCTTGACTCAAATGATACTCCATCTGTGGAAATTGCAATAAGCGAGGATAAATGGGTCCAACACTTTACTGTGCTTTATAGCGATAAGAAATGGGCCCAAACCGACTTAGATTTAGAAATCTCTGCTATAGTTCCAATTGAACAGCACATAGAATTCTCTTTAGACATTAGTTTTTCTGTCAAGGAAGGAACTTGTGCTATTAATGAGAGTGCAGCTGGTAAAGCCCCAGGGCCTGATGGAGTTCCTGTGGACGTTTACAAAACGAATACTCATCTCTGGGCTCCGCTTCTAACCATCAAGGCTTTATTTCATCATGGTCTGATGCAATAGTGATTCCAATCTTTAAAAAGGGAGATAGAAATGAACCCACATGTTAACGTCAAATCTCCCTGTTAGATTCCCTCCTCAAAGTGGTGAGGCGGGTTATTCTAAATAAATTACAGACCTGGGCAGATGAGACTAATGTCCTTTCAAACCTGCAATATGAGTTCTGTTCAGGTCTTTGGACCATTGAGCAGGGGTTAAACTTAAGCGTGATAATAAGTAAATACACCCAGGAGAAGGAGGGAAGGCTTTTCTTGTCATTCAAAGACCTTAGTTCTGTGTTTGACTGTGTGAGACATGTGATGTTGTGGAATGAACTGGAGGAGATGGGCGTTGACTCGTCATTCATATTTTGTATGAGCGAATTGTATAGAGATGCATGGGCGAGGGTTAGGTTTTGGTGAATGCTCATATAAATTTCCAATTAGAAAAGGAGTGAGGCACGGTTGTGTCCTTGCTCCTTTTCTTTTCACCTTATATATTAATGGCCTTGGCCAGTATTTAATAGATCATCATCAGGATTACCCAATTATTAAAAATAGCCCAGTTCCAGTTTTACTTTACGCTGATGACGGAGTTTTAATGGCACAGACTCAAATAGGGCTCCAAAGAACAGTAGCCAATTTCAATACCTTTATGCAAGATAGGGGTCTGAACGTAAATTCCAGTAAAACATATATAATGAAATGTGGCAAGAAGACCCCTAAGTACTATGAGATTTTTATAAATAATAACATTGAATGCACTACCAAATGCTCATATTTAGGGATTCACTTTGACAGTACGGGGAATTGGTCTGCTGCTGTTCAGGCAAGGAAACTACTGTTCTCCAGAGCTATAGGGGCTGTGATCAATTTTGCTAGAAAATTAGTCCCTGAACTATTACAAATCTACAAGTCAAAGTGTTTATCGATCGCCCTATATGGAGCAGGTATATAGGGGTTTGTGGATGTGCAACCACTACAGCTAACCAAGAATACATTTAAAAGGTATTTACTGGCTGTTCCAAGCTCAACTGCTACTTTCATTTGAGTTGGGTATTCTGTTCATTTCTATTTGTGATTAGAATTAGCCCAATGTTGCTATGGCATAGGGTGTGGGTGTCTAACTAGACCAGTTTCAACTGAGACATTATTAAGTATTGTTTGAAATCGGATACGGTTTCTTCCATTCCCTGGCTTCGCTATATCAAACTTCTGGCTAGTGAAATCGGCCATCCTGAATATTTTGAGACTCCTGAAAGTATGGCTTGTATCTCAAGAAAGGCACTGAAAATAGATTGTCTGATCTAATTACAAGACAAGAGATGGTATAAAGAAAGTGTCATGAATAATCAATTGATGTTATCATGTTCAGGCATTCAGCCATATCTGGTGCAAGTTCTGGGTAGCTTTGAACGAATGCTCTTCACTCGTTTTCGTCTGGAGACTTTTTTCAGACTCATTAGTCACCCAACCGTCACTGATTGGTCGAGAAACTTGGTGCCATGCCCATGTAGCGATACATCTAGTCAATCTACCATACACACTGTCCTATTTTGTAAATGTTATTCTATCCCTAGGAAAAGGTTTCTAGTTCCTATTTTAAAAACGCTAGGTTTGAGACAATGACGTATAGCTTTTTTGAAGCTAAAAATCCTGGATACTGAAATGTTTATGAAGCCTGCTGCCTTATTTTTAAAAACTTCTGTCATTAGGTTCAGGAACTCTCTGTAAAACTGTCATAGGCCTATAAAGTTCATGACATATTTATTAGAGCCTATGTAATGAAATGTTAAAATGTTTGCTGCCTTATTTTAAAGGTTATTACATGTAAAATAATTGGGTATATTTGGAATTCTGGCTTTTTAATCATGTTGATGTGATGTATTTATCTAATGGACGGTGTGTTCTTAACGCGTTATGTAAATTAACTGGATATGTACATGATTTTCTGTGCTTTTATGATTTATCTCTAAATTGAATAAAGCTATTTTTGATTGATTGATTGACTGTCAGGATGTAAGGCAACGAACAGTGGTGCTGGGTCAGCACTTTATGGAGGAACATTGATTCTAAAGGCATCTGTTATAGCACAGTGACGTTTGCTGCTGCAATCCTTATCTGTGATGCTTCAGAAATCATAGCTCCAGCCTGTATTGTGGGTGAAATTACATGGCTCTGAGGGGGCAGAGATAGATAATCTGAAAAGTGATCAAAAATTTGGTATGTGCTAATTTTACCGCATTAACACCAAACGGCGCGAACGTAGTTTAAGGGCAGCAAAATTCCCTGGTTTCCACTTTCTACTGAAAAAGAAAATATTCACTTCAGTAGAGTTTGGTTAGTTAAGATCAGTTTTAACTTAAATCAAAAATCCTATTTACTGCAAAACATTATTTTGACAAAATTAAACTTGTTTTAGTTATAATGCTTCTTAAAGTAAATTAATTGTATTACAATATTTCTATATTTAAATGTTGCTCTTCATATTTTCATTATGTATCTTCTTTGGACTGATTGCACTTTATTCTAGTGTCATTCCCCCAAAAAGCTCAATAAAGCTCAATAAAGACTGCGTGACACGTGACACGTGAAAGAACATTTGAGATTGGAGAAAAGTGATGTTATAAGTAAACAATGGGACATCTCACTGTACTATTTTACTTCCTTTATAAAAGCTACCTTTCAGTGACAAAACATATTTATTTGGTGAGTAACTTCAACGTTGCAAATCAGTTGCTCAAAGAGAGAAAGCAGGCAGGTGGCGGCTTCTTCACTAGAGGGGTAGAGGGCCCATTGTCGGAGCTGGTTCAGGTAGGTAGAATTCCTTACTACAATGGTCAAAGGACTTGATTGTCTGGCCCTGAAAGAGGTCTCCCAGCAGTCTGCATTCACCCTAACCCAATCTGGGAAGGATTATCAGGGGAGAGCAGGATAGAATCTGGGGTTGCGTACAATCGCAGTGTTTGGGCCAGGAATGTCAGCTCCCTTCTGATAGCAGGTCTATCACAAATCTCCAGTACTGTGCATGTCGGGGTTGCAATGTACGCAATGCATGGGTGGTGGTGTCTAGATAACCAAGCGGCATCCTAAAGCAGACGACAAGCGACTGTCCTGTCAATGTATCCCCAGTGTTTCTCACTCTCGCTCAAGAGCCACTCAGAAATGTAGTGTAGGTGGGCTGCCCAGTAATAGTACAAGAGGTTGGGACAGGTCAATTCCATATGTAATGCAGGGGAGCTTCCCCTTCCATATAAAGGAGCTGAAAGCTAATTGCTGCCAAAATACCCTATTGCTGGTCTGAGGAAGAACGAGCACTTGAGGAAGCTGAGCCTTCGCCCACCCGCCTCCCGCCGCCTGACCCTTGTCCCATCTGTGGGTCTGACCGCCGAGCGGAGCGCGGTGCTGGGGCCTGCCAAAAACTACATTTCCCAGCATTCCCGGCGACGCTGTCCGCGTCAATCGAGCGCCAGGAGGCGCATAAATTTGTTGTCACCCCGGTCGAGTGGGGGATCTGCCAGAAAGCTAATTGCTGCCAAAATACCCTATTGCTGGTCTGAGGAAGAACAAGCACTTGAGGAAGCTGAGCCTTCGCCCACCCGCCTCCCGCCACCTGACCCTTGTCCCATCTGTGGGTCTGACCGCCGAGCGGAGCGCGGTGCTGGGGCCTGCCAAAAACTACATTTCCCAGCATTCCCGGCGACGCTGTCCGCGTCAATCGAGCGCCAGGAGGCGCATAAATTTGTTGTCACCCCGGTCGAGTGTGGGATCTGCCAGAAAGCTAATTGCTGCCAAAATACCCTATTGCTGGTCCGAGGAAGAACGAGCACTTGAGGAAGCTGAGCCTTCGCCCACCCGCCTCCCGCCGCCTGACCCTTGTCCCATCTGTGGGTCTGACCGCCGAGCGGAGCGCGGTGCTGGGGCCTGCCAAAAACTACATTTCCCAGCATTCCCGGCGACGCTGTCCGCGTCAATCGAGCGCCAGGAGGCGCATACATTTTTTGTCACCCCGGTCGAGTGGGGGATCTGCCAGAAAGCTAATTGCTGCCAAAATACCCTATTGCTGGTCTGAGGAAGAACGAGCACTTGAGGAAGCTGAGCCTTCGCCCACCCGCCTCCCGCCGCCTGACCCTCGTCCCATCTGTGGGTCTGACCGCCGAGCGGAGCGCGGTGCTGGGGCCTGCCAAAAACTACATTTCCCAGCATTCCCGGCGACGCTGTCCGCGTCAATCGAGCGCCAGGAGGCGCATAAATTTGTTGTCACCCCCGTCTCGCGGGACGCCGGGCGAAGCCCGGGCCAAGGGCGGGCCCGTTTTAGCCCGTTCTAGACTGTGATAGACTGGACTGGGCCACCCCTCTTTCCCCTAACTTTCAAATCTACCTGTGATAAGGCGACATACTTTTATATACACAGTGTAATTGGCCTATTATTGCTATATTCACCACTAGGGCACTGCTGCTCAGATTTGACTGATCATTATGTCGAGGCAAAAAACACCTCCACCCCGGCGAACACAATGGATAACTATTTGGTCCAGGTAGTGGCAAAAATCAATAATGATCGGAGGTCCTCCCTGGGACTTATGGATTCGCCACCTTGTGCCCAAATTAACCAATCAGGGGTATCCCAGTTTGCCAGTGATGAAATTATCACCACCGACCCGATGGAGGACCCTAATGATTGCTCCACAATAAATGTATCCACGGCTTCCTTTGTCCAACAACCTGATCCTCTTGTTGATCTACTTATCTTAGAAGAGCCAAATAAATCCAACACAATTGTGGAGCTAGACCCAGAGAGCAATACCCCTCCCACTCCTGTCCCTGCACCAAGAGCTAAAAAAGGGATTACCAAGGCACCGCCTAGAAGAGGTGGCCTACGTTCCTGTAAGAATAAACCTGTAACTCCACCTAGAAGAACAAAGAAAAGAGCGGAAGAAGGGATAAGGGAGGCAGAGAACGAAAGTGTAGACTGGGAGGATACCCTCTCAAATAAGCTCATGGGCATATTGGAGTCCAAATTATCAGGGTTAATAAAACCCCTTATATAAAAAATAGACCAACTAGCTAATAAAGTTAACAAATTAGAGACCCTCCTAAGAAAAACCAATGAGGGGGTGGGGGAAATACCAAATTTAATAATAACCAAACTTGAACACATAGAGGCTGCAGGGAAAACACTTGGGGGGAATATGAATCCAGGCCCACAAGTCCCACCTGATCAAATTCATCAAGCCAGCTCTAGACACGGTGACATCCCTGACACTGCTCTAATCTTAGATCCAGTACAAGCAGTAGGCAATACTACCTCTGAGATTCTCAACCTAGAAACCGGCCCAGTAGAATTAATTGTCGAAGCTTCCCCCTTGATTCTAGTACTTGCAAACACACCACCGCTGAAAACAGGGCAGACCGAGTCTTCGGATTCCTTACGAAATAAGGCTCTGCAGTGGCTTAGTAACAACATGCACATATCTCCCTGGGGCAAGGAAAAGCTATCTGATGATCTGCTCACAGCAAGAAGGGTTAAGTGGATAGGCACTAAGACAAAGAAATTCCAAGGGGACTGTGTGGTTCTGAATTTCAAGGGCCCTGAAGTATTACCTGATGTCCTACGGAACATCTTCCCTCCACAACATAGAACAGCAGAAATAATACCACTGACACTGGATTTCTTCTATAGTAGAAGAGGTCTAGTAGCTAAACCTAGCATACTGAGAACAAAGTGGACAGTTGTGGGAAATAGAAGGGCCAGGACTGACACATTATGCGAGTGGGGGTTAAATCTGGATAACCACTACTCTGCGTTATCCGACTTAAACGAGTGTGATTGACTCGTATGTACTTCTCCTGTCCCTCCTAAAATCCAGCCGCATCAGGGACATGATAGGACTCTTATCTCACACGAGCCTTTGTCAGATAAACTGACCCTGGTCCCTAAGGTATCCTTCACTCCTGCCCCAGAGGAACCAAGTAGAGTTCTGAAGGGACAAAAAAGAGTACTAGAGGTAACTGAGAAGTCACCAACACTGAGTGGAGGTCTAGCTCCAGGCATAGAACCAGAAGAAGCAATAAATACTCCTGATATTGACCAGATACACCATCAATTGGATATATCGCCATTATCTATTATCTCTTGGAATATAGCTGGCATTACAAACAAGCTAAACATCCCAGACTGGGTCGACTTCATCGACCATTATGATATTATTATGCTCCAAGAAACCTGGTCGCTCACCCCAATTTTCCGGCAAGGGTACTTGAATTTTTATGTCCCAGCTATAAGAAACCGAGTGGGTCGACCCTCTGGGGGCCTGTTAATTTGGGTACACCAAACATTGAACTGCTCAGTTAAGCAAAGGTCTATACCCTCTAATGATATTCTAGCACTTGACATTAGCTGGCAAAATGGCCAACAACTAGCCCTGTTTAATCTCTATTCCAGGGGAGTTGGTAGGGGCAAACCATCAGAGACCTTAACGACCCTTGAGTATTATATTGAAATGCTACCAGTCCCACCCCATGTAATAATAGGCGGGGATTTTAATACCACCTTTGAACCTTTGGGCGAAGAGGATAGGATCCTGGCCGAAGATGAGGATACTAAGTGGAGAATTCCTCAACTAGACATCCCAGTAATCAGAAAATGGAGCACAGTAGCAATCCAACTGAAGAGTTTTTGTCTTTCAAGAGGGCTTAGAGCAGTCAATGGACGGGCACCCTCTGACCTAATGGGGAAAAATACATTTGATAACGGCCGAGCAGCCAGCAGAATAGATTATATACTACTGGATGTAAGGGCTTGGGATAAATTGGTAGATATGGAAGTGAAAGACAAAATAGAAAGTGATCACAATCCTTTGTGCCTGACACTCCATCCCTACCATGAAGTGTCCGACCATCCAAGAGGGAATCAAATGGTGACGCAAGATCTTGTAAGTTCAAATAACCTTCGCCACCTGAAGTGGAGTATGCTCCTAGAAGACGTTGCCAATTTAGAGACTTTAAAGGAACTAGTGGTGGACGAAGTCTCTAAGATTAAGTCCCATTATGGGATGATTGATTTTATAGACTACATGATGGGTGCCCACGAGAAACTATTTTCCAAAATTCAAAGTTTCTTTGTCAAAACAGTAATCTCAAATAAAAAGAAAAAGGTCCAAGAGAGTAAAGGGTGGTATGACAAGAGTTGCAGGATAGCACGAGATAATCTTAGCGTGGAATTGAGAATAGGAAATGCAGCAGCAGTAAGGCTGGCGAGAAACCAGTATAGACAGGCCCAAAAACTGGCAAAGAAGCGTTGGGATGAGGATTGCTGGCGCGAACTCCAGGAGGCATGTGCCTCCAAGGATTCCAAGCGTTTCTGGGCCACAGTAAAATGGGAAAAGGGTGGCGTAGCACTCCAGCCTATGAACCATGTCCCGAAAAGCAAATGGGTAGAATACTTCCAACCACAGTATGCCCGTAATCCCATGTTTACCAATGATTGTCCTCCTCCACAAGTCTACTACAAATCTCCAATATTTGTTGAAAAGGATGTGAGTATTGTATTGGATTGTGTAGCAGGGGGCAAAGCTCCAGGCATGGATGGAATTCCGGCTGATATATTTCTATCGGATCGGAAGTCCTGGTGCAGCTATTTTGCAATGCTGGCCAATGCGGTGGCAATGGGAGGGAAAGTGCCTGCCTCATGGAAGGGAGCTGAAATTATTCCCATATTTAAGAAAGGAGATAGAACCCTGGCTAAAAACTACAGACCCATTAGTCTGATCGACACAGCACAAAAACTAATGGGCCGATTAGTCCAAAACAAACTGCAGCAATGGATTAACGAAAAAAATATTTTGTCATCTTACCAAGCTGGGTTTCGCCCTTCAACTAGTAGCGTTGATCAAGTCCTCCACTTTTTAACCATCTACTGGAGAAACGTCACTTTAAAGAAGGGGACATTGTATGCAGTCTTTGTGGACCTAAAAGCCGCTTTCGACTTGGTCCCCAGAGAAAAACTCTGGCAGACCCTGGCGGACGTAGGCTTAAGCCAGGAATTGCTTACACTCCTTGTTCGTCTCCACGAAAATAACTTTGCAAGAATAAGATGGGGCAAGCAAGGAGAAGTAACTGATCCCTTTCCGGTAGAACGTGGGGTGAGACAAGGGTGTGTCCTAGCGCCGACCCTCTTCTCAATTTATATAAATGGTATTGTTGAACATCTAGAGAAGATTGCTAGTGACGCCCCAGTAATCGCAGGCTCTCGTGTACCCGTCCTCATGTTTGCGGACGATACGCTCTTACTTTCCCGTACCCCCAGTGGGCTCCAAAAAGTGGTTGATGCCTTTGGTGTGTTTTGTGACGGGAGGGGCCTTGAACTGAATACCACCAAAACAAAATTCATGTGCCTCAACCAGCAGTCCACCTTCAAAGGTGTAATAAAATACAAAGGTACACCCCTAGAAAGGGTGGACTCTTTCTCTTACCTAGGCATCACTCTTCAAGAAAACATGAGCTGGAAACCACATATAACCACAACTTTACTAAAGTATAGGCAGCTAGCAGGCGCAATTACCCAAAAACATCGTTCCTCGCTAACAAAGCCAGTAAACTGTGTGTTGGAAATGTATTCTATGAAAGTCCTGGGGGCTTGTTTATATGGCTCTGAATTATGGGGGTTTTCTAATTTGAGAGAACTGGGCCGAGCAGAAAACAGGTTTCTACGAGGGATTGTGATGGTCCCCCAAAGCACACCCACAATCCCACTAAAATTGGATCTGGGAAGAAAAGGTATAGAGGACATAGCGAGGTTACGCCCTCTTCTATATTGGAGACGGATTATGGTGACCCCAGAACTAAGTCACTATGCGGCGGCCTTGACGGACGTCATTAAATTCAACCGTTTCCACAGTATCCCATGGCTAAGGGAGCTCCGGGGACTCCTTATAAAACTGAAATTGGACTATCTATGGGACACTAAAGATGTAACCTGCTTTCCCACGAAGGCAAAGCTGAAAGAACTGTATTGGGAAATGGTATACCTTGCAATGTTTAGTGACGGTACAAGTACAAGTCTAACATCTCGCTTCTTAGATATAAAAATGTACCCTTCTTGCGAATTCTTTTGGGACATCATTGAAAAACCCTATGACAGAAAACTTTATTTTCAATTTCGCATAGGTACACTCCCGGTGAATGCTTTTAAGAAGCACTGGTCCCCAGCATGGGATGAACATTGTCACCATTGTAATGAACAAATTGAGCACATTTCCCATTTCTTGTTCTGTTGTCCACTGTACTCGTCCCCCAGACGTAAATGGTTAAAACCTGTGTGCACAAATTTGGGAACCCGTAGCCAATCTGAAGCCCTTAGGATACTTGAAACAGATTGTTCCATATTGCTTGTGGTTGGGGTAGCAAAATTTCTGGCTTGGTCATGGTTAATTCGTACCCAATCGCTAATGGCAATTGCATCGTAATGAAATTATGCACATTCTTAATTTTGCACTTTGCCATATGGATTATTGTATTTTATTTTATAGACAAATCTACTTTTTAAGAAGTGTGATAATTTGATGTATTTTTATCATGTATTTATTCGACATTTCATGTTTAATATGTATTTTTAGAAAGTATTTTTTTTATATGTAGTATTTATTGTATTAGGGCTAGGTGAATGCTTTTATGACAAATGTCGAATAAAGCTTTAAAACTGAACTGAACTGAAAGGAGCTGAAGTCTGTCTGAGGGCGCCTAATGTCCTCATTGGAATTAGGAATGGGCAAGGATTGGAATGAATACAGAAGCTGGCGAAGAACATTCATTTTGACCATCATTATGCAGCCCAACCAGGAGACGCCTCCACCTCGGAAGGTCTTCCAGGATGGCTTTGCGGTGGCATGACCAGTTTGCTCACTTTCAAGTAGCTAAGGGGTTTGTGATTGTGGGACCGGGATACTTTATTGAGTGGGAGTTCTACTGAAAAGGAGATAGCGTATGTAAATAGAGGAGCCACTGCAGTTTAAGGGTGAGGTAGAGTGCCTGTGATTTTTCTAGGTTGATCTTGCATCATGATAACCACTGCACGGCTGCAGGGTTTGAACTTCTGTGGGTAGGGAGGTGTCTGGTTCCATGAGGGCTAAGAGGAGGTCATCAGCATATAACAGAACTTTATGTTCCTGACCACCGAACAGGATAACCTTGGTTTCAGCTGAATGTCGTAAGTGGATAGCAAGAGGTTCCACTACAATGTCAAATAGAAGGGGAGACAAAGGGCAACCCTGTTTTGCACCCTGGGATGGGGGAAACAGTTAGTTGTCTGGTCAATTATGCAGATGGAGGTGGTGGGTGCCAAGTAGGAGGTCAGGATTTTGCTAAAATCCAATTTTCCATACGACCGCTTGCAAGAAAGCCCAGTTACCTGGCCAAAAGTCTATTTGGCATCGAGGTAGAGGAGCAGTGTGGGGATGGAGTACCGCTGGGCCTTTTGAACTGGGTGTGCAAGGCATTGAATGTTGTCAGATCCATTTCCATGTTGTGTAAAGCTCACCAGATCCTGGTCTATTAGCCCGAGAAAAAGCTTTTCTTGACGGCTGGCCAATATTTTAGTATAGATCTTCACATCTGTATTCAATAGAGTGATCAGTGTGATAAGATGAGCAAAGAGTAGGGTACTTGCCCGGTTTGGGGACCAGTACGATTTAGGAATTGGCCGTGGTTGATGTATGGCCCATTGTGTGTGTGAAGGAACTTAGAATTTGAACAAGTGTGATTGCAGCTGGGGCAAAAAAAAATATGGGAAGCTGGGGTGAAGCCATCAGTGTCATGCTATTTACCCTCAGGGAGTTCCTGGAGGGCCCTGCAACAATAATCACGTGTGATTGGCTCCTCCAGGTCATGGGCCAGTGTGGGGTCTAATGGCTGCCAGGAACAGTGTTGGAGGAACCTTGTAATCTGAGCCACGTCCTCTACTCCCGGGGCATATAGGTTCTGAAAGTAAGCACAGAATACTGCCTGTTTGCCCACCCCCAGATCGCCCAACCTGAGTCAACAACCTGAATCTTGGCAAAGTGCAACCTAGCACATTGATGTCTCAGCCTGCTTGGGAGAATGAGAGCCACCTTTTTTTATCTCCCTCGTCGCATTTTTGTTTAAGAGTGAGTAGGGAGCTCTCTGCTCTATTGACCCAAAGTACCCGGATTTGACCCTGCAGAATAGCAAGTTGTCACTTGGCCCTTACTGTGGGGTGCTGTTTATATGTGCGCTCTAGTGTGAAAATGTGTTCCATAAGATTTACTTCACATAGACGTGCTTCCTGAGTCCTGACTATGGAGACAGAGGTGCACTTTGCATATGTGGACTTAAACCCATCGGAGTGGACAGGGGGGGTACCTGGTAAGAAGTTAATTGCAAAGTATTTAGTGATAGCACCTTGTATAGCAGCCTTGTCAACAGGTTCCCTCAAGAGCTGGGGGAGAGGTGCAAGCACGGGGCATGCATGTTAGGCCTGCACAGGGTGTCCATGTAATCTCAACATGCCTATGATCTGAAATGGAAATTTCGGATATCTGCGCAGAGGTGAGGGCACTCAATAAGGAGGAGGAGACAAACAGATGATCTATGCAGAAATAAGATAAGTGTACATGTGAGTAGAAGGAGTAATATTTTGTGTCTGGGTGTAAATACCACCAGGCATCCACGAGGTCTCAAAGCTCATTCCTTAGTATTCCACACATTGCTCCCGTGCCCTGTACGTGTGATGTATTGCTATCTAGGGCTGGGTCCCAATCCAAGTTGAAATCTCCCCCTACAATGATATCACCATTAGCAAGGCTCAGTTGTCCAAGGGGGTGCAACATATAAATGTGTGCTGCGCTTGGTTAGGAGCATAGAGATTAAGATGCGTTTGGGTATGTGCCACAGGGGTCCCTAGTCATTTTAAACACCTTCATATAGAGGCCTCTCTTAGACAGTATGGCAAATCCGAGAGTCTTTGAGTCCAGAGTTAGTGTGGATTGTGAGGGTGAGCAATGCTGTGGCAATCAGTGTGAAGCAGGTGGATCTCCTGCAGGAAAAAAGCGAGGTAGCGCCAAAATTGGCACCGCTTACTAGGGGAATTAAGCCCTCGAGCATTGAAGGAAAGCAGATTTACATCATGTATAATGATCATGGAGAGGCGGGCCTGTCGACAACTGGATTTTTGCAGTGAGGGGCTATCCAAGCCTAATAATGGACATAACAATTCTAAAGAGACCTAGCAGGAAAGGAGAGGGTGTAGGATTGTGCAGGGTGAAACTAAGATGGTCAACAGGGCCCAACCATGTGAACCATTCCATGGCATGGAGGATCGGGGGGAAAGTACCAAACCTTGCTGAGATGTCACCCTCAACAGAGGAGAGCTCTCAGTTGGGTGTTGGGAGGTATGAGTAGATATATAAACTTTAATCTAAAATTGGAAAAAAGGACCAGTGTAACAGACAATCAATATTCAGAGTTTGTGCTCACAACCCCAGGCCCTGCTGGGTGAGCTGCAATTAGGAGGGCCAGAAAGTAGTAGGGTCAGTTCAGAAGGGGAATCCAAATGTGTGAGGCATTATTTAGTTGTCTTCAGCTAAGGAGTATACTTGCTCTGTTTTCATCTTTTGGAGGTGTGCAATAATGTCCGCTTTCATTGTGTCTGAGTCTTGAGCAGCGTTGGTGTTGCAGCCATGGACTCTAAGCTGGACTGTTTGCCACTTGGATTGCCAGAAGTCCAGACGTGCGGAGAGTGTGGGTGATGTGTCTTTGTTAGCTGAGTCACCTGGAAGGTCAAGGATCGACCAGGCATCCACTAGAGGACCATCCGCTGCTTCCCATTCCAGGCAAAGAGCAGTCCAAAGGGGTTGGCCTACTGAAATTTGATTCCATGAGCACACAGATGTTCAGTCACAGGTTGAAGTCACGCTATTTCTTCAGGGTCAGTGGGGAGAGATCTTGATAAATCTGGACAGTGTGACCCCGGAATGCTATGTCCGCTTTACCTCTTGCTGCACACTGTACTGTCCCTATATTCTGGAAGATATACACCTGAGTAAGAATTTCCGAAGGTGCATCTTGGTGGCTTGGAGTTGCAGTGATGCTGTGCACCCTGTCGAGAACCAGGGGGGGGGGGTGCCCACTAGTTCACCCCACATGGCCATCAGCTGATCCCTGGTGAAAGATATCATGTCCTTTCCCTACGCTCCATGAGTGATGCCTCTACTAGGTATATTGTTGCGCTACCAATGATTTTTCAGGTCCTCCTGTTTGGCCTGGAGTTGAATTGCTGTTCTTTCAGTGCATTGGCCCTCCTCCACAGGGCCTTCTGCTCGTCTACGTGGGATTTGACAGTACACTCAGCAAGACGTGCTTCCTGAGTCCTGACTTTGGAGACAGAGGTGAGAACTCTGCATATGGTGTACTTGTAATCTCAAAATGCCCATGATCTAAAATGGAAATTTCTGATGTCTGTGCAGAGGTGAGGGCACTCAAAAAGGAGGAGGAGACAAACAGATGATCTATGCGGAAATAAGATAAGTGTACATGTGAGTAGAAGAATATTTTGGGTATGGGTGTAAATACTACCAGGCAGCCACCTACGTGGTGATGTCTGGGTTTAAATACCACCAGGCATCACCTACGTGGTGATGTCTTTATATAAGTCATTGAGGCAACCTTTGTAATCTGTCTTGAAGAAGCCTATCTCTTGGCGAATGTCCACCAAGAATTTTTCTAGATAGTCCTGTGTTATGGAGAGATTGGTAGACGACACTGAAAGTTATGATGCAGGATCTTTTTTGGTGGCCATATAAGGAGCAGTTTATTTTGCCCAAAGGGAGACCTCTGAGCCGTCTCTGGAAGACCTGCCCCTGGGCATAGTAGGCAGGACTGCTATGTGGTGCACTGGTCAGTGAGGAGAGTGAAAGTCACAAGATGTTTCTCCGGCAAGAGGCAAAAGTAGATACGTGGAATATTTTTATTTATTTATTTAAACCTATAACGCGCAACAGCTACCCGCAGTGGGTTTCCGGCGCCAGGGACAGACTCAAGAAGAAAAAGGACAGGTACACTAAACTAGCTTATATGAGCCCTCACAACCTACTGAAAAAGCCAGGTTTTGAGTCCCTTAGGGAATCAAAACAAGTTTGTCTCCGTCTTTAGGGCCATAGGTAGAGCATTCCAGGATTTGGGACCTAAGTGGGAGAAGGGCCGACCGCCCATCTTTACTAGTCTAAATCGCGGAATAATGAAATCACCATTCTCTGAGGATCTTAAGGTGCGACTTGGCTTGTAGGGTTGGACTAGGCTCTGTAAATATTTTGGAGCCGAGCCTTGTCTAATTTTAAAAAGAAGGCACATAGGTTTAAATTTAACACGGCTCGGGATCCTGAGCCAGTGTAGATCGCAGGGTGCATGGGAGGTAGATGTTCCCCTCGGAACATTGCGAAGAAGTCGAGCGGACACATTTTGTACAACTTGAAGTTTATTAATAGTTGTCGAGTCTGCTCCAAGATAAAGAACATTGCCATAGTCCAGGCGGGACACAACTAAAGCCTGGACTACAGTTCTCTGGGTGGAAGGGGGCAACATCCATAAAAAAATGTGTAGCCATCTCAGAGTAGCAAAACAAATGGACACCACCTTAGTGGCCTGCTGCCTCATTGAGAGCTTATCATCAATGAGAAAACCGAGATTGCGTACTACGGCAACAGGCTGGGGAGTAGACCCCATATCACTGGGCCAGTGCTGGGGGCCCCAGAGATCTTTGTTCTTGCCCAGTATCACAACCTCGGTCTTGTCCCCGTTTAGTTTGAGGAAATGACTCTGCATCCACTCGGCAACTCGTGTCAAGCCTAGCTTCAAGGCTGAAGTGTTTGCAGTCACTACTAGAGAGGGAGAAAACAATTTGAGTGTCATCGGCGTAAGAGAATAACGAGAGCCCAGCGTCCTCCACAATGGTGGCCAGGGGTCTAATGTAGATGTTGAATAATAAAGGACTAAGTATAGACCCCTGGGGAACGCCGTACGCGGATGGACAAATTGCAGATGCAGTTTTTTTCAGAAAAGACCTGGAAGGTGCGCCCACTTAAGAAGGAGGCAATCCAGTCTAGCGCAGGACCATCCACTCCCAGGACCGAAGAGATGCAAGAAGAATAGATTGGGACACGGTATCGAATGCAGCACTCAAATCCAAAAGGATGAGTGCAGATGTTTCACCACGATCGATACCGTGCCGCAAACTCTCAGTGACTCCTAGGAGTGTGGTTTCGGTGGAGTAATGCGCTCGGAAACCGTACTGGGAAGGATGTATATAGGAGAGTAGAGTCCTGCTGCCTGGCGATCAATGTCACTGGCTTAGCCCCATGATGTGGGGGCAGACCAAATCAGGTAGTATTACGTTATGAGCCAGGCTACGCAAACCTGGTGCTATGGAAAGTAGGTACACTCGTCCTGTGCTGTATTGTCGGGCGACTCCTGTGTTCAGAGGGCCCCCAGGGAGCAAGCCATGGCAGCAGAGCAGGGCAGCAGGAGGCCATGATCACCTCCCCGTGCCCAACCCTGCAGGTGACTAGCAGTGTCAGACGACCTCCTCTGATTCCCCAAGGGGCAGAGACATCCAAGAGGCAACAGTTCTCAGGAACAGGGTCCTTGGGGTACAATGTGTTCTCCGAACAAAGGTTGAACAAGGCAGGGCCCCGGCAGGAGAACCCACGTGACAGGTTGCCCCGTGACTTCACCCAGACAAAGGAAGGGGCTAAGGGCCTCAGAGGAGGGGAGAGGCCTGTTGAAGTTGGGGTCGCAGCGAGTGCCCACCTACGCCATCTCCCACAGCAGAAGGTGTATCAGATGCTGTACAGTGCTGGACCTCATTGCCACTTGGGTCCACACAGGTAATGTGGAAGTTCAGTAGATATTGCAGTGGGAGCACCAATGCAGTAAGAGAGCTCTGTCCTGGGTAGCAGAGGGCTTAAGACCACTCCAGCATGCAGTCACTCAACACACTGTCTACAGAGCAGGCCAGGAGCAAACCAGACCAATCTGGGCCAAGAAACAGGCAGCCCTGTCAAGGAAGGGGCCACTAACAGGGCGGAAGCACCACTGGTGTCCAGAGGGGGGCACTCCAATCCGCCCCCCAGGTGTTTCCAATTATTTCCTAGGGCCTGCCAAAGATGGGACCCGCGTGTATGAAGCTCCGGCCGGTCGTGGGAGAATCTGAGAGTGAAGATTGACAATATTGAACCCCTACTAGCCCTGACGTATTTGCGAGAAAGTGTAGTAACGAAACATGTTGCCAATGTAGAAGTATGGTATATTGGTAACCATTTTTAATTGGGAGGGCTTGCATCTTGGAATAAAATTGGACGGCCAGCAAGCTTTACCAGGTTTTAAAAGTGAGAATTATGTTCACTGTTTCTAACAGTGGTTCTTTGAGCACACAGATTGAATAGCAAGCACGGTTGCTGCACTCACTATCTTTTCACTACACATTTTTGTTTGAAAGGGGATCACATTCCTTTTTTCTTTGCCTGTTTGATGTTATCTTTTAGAATAGAAAGTAACACACCATGACTAAACAGAGTAGTGTTAATTAACACACTCAGGGGGATTAAGAAAATTGCTGTAAACCTTGGATTGTCATTTCTGTTAAGTGTAGGTGTGATAAAGGTGAGGACTTTTGTTGTTGATGATGGTTTGAGTGGGGGGCGGCCTTACCTTGTTCCCACTATGACTCCTATTGTGTGGATGCCAGATACCACCAATCCGACCCCTAACGGCTCACCTGGCCATGTGAAGCGGTGAGTGCAATCGCTACTGGGCTGGTCACTCGCGGCAAGGGGCACCAGTTGCCAAGGGTCGCCGCGCAAGGGGCCCAATATGCCTGATAGATCCTCCGGTAGACCCGCCACACGGGGCCGCTGGCGGTAAGATGGCTTTGAGAGTCCATGAAGCCACAGGGTCAGCAGCCGCTGCCGCACTCTGCAGGTTCAGGGGACCCCAAGCACGTACCAACAATGACCAATGTGGTCTCTAACCCCTTCGATGCTCATGACGGAACGGTTCCGTCATGAGCATCGGTCGCGCTGTGCTCATGACGGAACCGTTCCGTCATGACCATACCCGCGATAGGAATGTTCAGCACTGGGGGAAAATTGGGGCGGCACGCAAGGAGTTAATGAGTCCAGCACTGCCAATGCTGAAATGAGGGCATTAAAGATGCTTTATAAGGCTTAGGGCCAGAGGGCTTCAGGAACTCCAAGCTTCCATGTCTTCTGCCACTCCCTACTAGGCCAGTCCCCCATCCATATGTTCTTAAAGAAAAGTATGGTGGCATATCCATACAATCATCTCATGACATAGAAGATTTTCCCACATATCAGAATGCAGTGAAGGATTCAAGGCTTATGAGTTCACAGGTCAGACTTAGGAAACATAAGGGGTTAATAAATAGATTCCAGATACCAGATTTATCATGACCAGGAGGTGCACCTACAAGGAAAAATAAAATAAACAATTGGCTATGATATGTTCCTCTTATGTTCTATAGTCCACATATTATAGTATTTTGATTTATTACGAAGAATTGGGCCTGTATTTATTGGAAAGCACTCCTAGAATGGCAAAGCTCTTTTGGGGCATGCATGAGAGGTTTACATACAATTTCTCCTTGCCTCTGTGGTGCAGTAGCCCAATATGCACTATTCAGTTTCGTTTTCGGAACGAGTCATAGTGCTGATATCTGTACATATGAAAACCTTGTTTTGTCCATTGAGATTCATCATGTACAATGATCACTTGTCTCCACTTATATGGATGGAGATTAAGCATGGGCGAATTTTGCGAATCTCGCGTTTGCGAATTTTGCGAATCTCGCGTTCGCGAATTTTGCGGATTTGCGAACTCGCAATCCGCAAAATCCGCGAATTCTCGCGAATTTGCGGATTTTTTTTGGTGTGTTTGCGCGGGTTTCTGCCAGTTCGCGAGGGTTTTGTACAATTTCGCAAACGCGAACTTACCTGTCGGGTCGCAAGTTTTGCGAACTTGTTGTTTCTACGTGTCCAGCCTGTTTGGGACACTCTTCTTCATCACTGCCACTCTCTGTCACCACTGCCACTCTCTGACTACTCATGCCACCCTCTGGCCCACCCATGCCACCCTCTGTTTCATCACAGCACCCTCTGGTGTACATTATTGTGGCAAAGCAAAGCACACCTTCCCTGCCTCAAGTGACCTGAATTAATTTGGGGCTGATTAATGTGTCACAGAATATTTTTTTAGCTGGCACCTGCTTCCTTAGTGCTTCCTGATTAGTGATCTTTTGCACTTGCTAAGTGCTTTCATTGTTGCAAAATTAGTTACAACACCTGCCCTGCCCCAACTGACAGTAATGAATTAGGGGCTGATTAATGTGTCACTGGATTTGAACTTCCAGCCTGGCTCCTGCTTGTCTGCCTTAGCTGTAATTCAGGACCTTTGTCTAACTATTCTGAGGGTCAGAGCAGGGTCACATAATAGTTGCAAGTAGGCAACTGAACTCTGGAGGGGCCCCTCAGGAAGCACTACAGGAAATGGCTACTAATGATGAGCTTGAACTTTTGAACCTGGTAAGTAGTTTCAGTTTTGCTAAGATCGTATTTCTGCAATTTAGCGCTTATTCGTGGGGCGCGAAGTTGAACTGGGAAGCCGCGAACTCACGCGAACAGTGCGAGCAAGCCATAAAATCCGCTGCTCGCGGATTTGCGGATTTTGCGGGAAATTCGCGAATCTCGCGGATTGCGAATTTACCGAAAATCCGCAAAATCCGCGAGCGGAACGGATTTTCCGCCCATACTTAATGGAGATGTGTAATTTCGTTGACATTCAGCATCATCTACTAATGGCATGCCGCTCGATCTGTTCTATTTATAATCAAAACCATATAAAAGGTATAATCTTCTGAAATAATATCTGATGAGCAGACGCTGTTCCAAAATGATTATGGACGGAAATAACACAGATCCACAAGATTCAGTCGTCTACCCATCAGAGACATTGTCTTCAGGTTTGTCAGTCTCTTATGTCACATCCTCCTAACCTATTTCCCTACATATTACACAATTCTAGTTTTTTACTAAACAGAACACTATTTCTTATAGCCTGGCTCCGGAGAATTAGAATGCTATGGTCAATTAACGTATTTAATCTGGCAGCTGAAGAGTAACATTTCAATAATAAAAATGTGCAATTCTGTAATAATGAATCATATTGATCTACCGAAGGCATACTGTGCTCACCTTCTGTCTGTTTAAAGAACAAGGGTTTCTTATTAAGGAAGAACATATAGGATGATGATTTAGAATACTTGTGAACTCCCAGAAGGTTTGTATATTGCTGTGGGGATGTGCTGCTCAACCTCCGTTGGCTACCTACCAAGGCAGCATGATCTTTGCAGCCTAAGCCTTGAATGAAAGGTTTGACCTTGATCACAGCTACAATTGTAGAGCAGAGTTCATGTACCTAGAAATTTAACAAATATGAGTTTTGGGTGATGCCAAGATTGTGGAATTGTTTTCAGTTACTTCCTGGAAAGGGCAGAGAGCCCAAAAAGTTTTAGAGAAAACAAAATAATATTTTACTACAAAATTGAGAAGTCATAGAAACTGCTTGAAAATGACAAAGTAAGTTATACATTACCCATCTGACTTCCTGAATAAAAAAAAAAGAACAAAAAGATGCATTATTTTCTGTTTGTGCAGCAGTCAGTTGTTGCAATGAAAGCATTCAGGTACCGTTTGTGAGCGGTTTCAATAATATAATTCTTATTATTTTGGGTGGCACAGCAAATTGCTAACCTGGGAGCTGCTTAAATGACTGGCACTGTAAGCGGTTTACTTTTGAGTTCATGCTGCAGCAATGTAGTAATGCCAGTGCACCATTCTTTCCCAATAAGAATGCTCTGTGTTCTAAATCTCTGCCTAAATACCAGAAGATTACAGGATCCCATCCTAGTTTGTCCGCCTCCTTGATAAATGGTGTACCCTAAGTTTGGAAAAAGTAGCACCATTTTATTCAAGCACCTAGAGACAATTCAGTTTTCTACGTGTGCTATAAATAACCACTGGCTGCACCCTAAATATGTGCCTTTTGCTATGATTATTATTATTAGCTCTTTGACTGATCCCAGCAAGAACCATGCCGCCTGGATGCCCTCGCGGGTGAAAAAGTCTTGCTTTATAAATCCAAGTTCATTATTATTATATAATTCATGCGATCCTGTAAGCCCTGTATAAACCCCAGAACTCAACCATTATAAGGGATTACAGTCGAGTTCTGAAGTCACAATGTCTAGTGTCAGAGCCAGCAGCCGACGTGAATGGCAGATACAGTCTCACGTAGCATAATTTAAGCAACTCTTTAAAGCAACAGAACGTGTTTTCTTTCTTCTGCTCTATTTTTTAGTTCACAATGACAGGCAGTGAGAGCATGTGTCTTTTTTGTACTATTTAGATAGAGAAAAGCTATAATCTTTCTGCACGTTTAACACACATTCTGAGCTAGAGCAGCTTCCTTTTTTTAAAACCTGACTTCTATCGTAGTTTCTAATATCTGTTAGCAACAAATACTTAACAGGTTTTTGATGTTTTTCATTTTGCCCTTTTTGGGGGAGAAGATGTGGTGCACCAGCCAGGGCTGCCGACTTGGGAGCTGGTGATCTGGGAGCTGGCGATCCGTGTTTGAGTCTTGGCATTGGCGCAACTTCCTGTGATTTAGGGAAAATCACGTAATCATGGAGAGTGCCTGGTTACCCCTACGGGTGATAAGCCATGCTATATAAATCTACAAAATGTAACTTTAAACATGCTCGCTCTTTCAAACGAAAGAGCTGTGCACCAACTTTCTAAGTGGTTTGTGTGAAAGGTAATGGTTTGACCATGTATATGGGATAATGAAGTGCCTACTGGCGTACATGATAAGTATATTGCACGTCACCTCAGATTTCCATAACCTTATATAAGAACTTTGCCTTGAGCCTCGTTCCTATATATGATTATTGAACTCCTTGGTGACTTGCAATATCCTTATAATTTACAACAGGGGTACTTTATCCCTCATAGTATGCTCTGATTGTGGGGTATTTGTGCAATAATACTTGTTCTATGAATAAGTCCTTGTTTGAGGTCTAGTAATGATAAACTCTAAAATGCTAATACTTGTTTATATGTATTTGGTCAACCGAAACCATTCTTCAACCTTACTGTGCAACTCTTCTTTTAGGAACACTGTCCAAAGGCCTTTTGCACTGACTGTAATATTAATCCGAGGACGCAGTAGTATTTAGTTTTGATCAGACTGATATTAGGCCTTTGCTTTCCTAAATCACTAACCCACTCTCCATAGCTATTGAAGGTACACTGTCCGCCTTCAACCTGTGATTCTTTGTGTTTCTTGGAAGCATCGCCCATTTTGGATCCTACTGAGGCCTTGTTATTTGCATATTGTGGGAAGCCTTAATTGTTTTGTTCTTGTTACACTTTTATAGTAAAAGGGCGTCGGACTCTAACAAACCCAAACTTGGTGTCTGATCTATTGTTTGATTTATTTTCTCCCTTCAATGTTGATCGACCCTTTAGGATTCCTCTGCTTTTTAACTGCTAACTTCCCTATCCACACATTTCTTCATTCACTTTGTACAAAAAGCCCCACTGTTGACTACTCTTTCCTTGCATACTGTACCCTGGGACTCCTCAGCCGGCTGCCACCTTGCTCTGACTGTAAGCATGCATCATTCTGGGAGATAAATGCTCGATACAGCCTAATTTTGCGTGCTCACTGGTTCTGCTGCAACCCACCACCCGCTTAATGTATTTTTGACAACCACAGCGTGCAAGGCCCTACAATGCCTTTTATTTATATAAGAATAGCTCTACATTACCTATAGGTCTTCTTGAGCCACCTGCAAAAAATGAACAAACGGCATTATTTCAGTTTTTACGAAAGCACTAGTTTGCTCTGAGTGTATACAGGCTACAAAAGCTCAAGATGTGAGCAGTTTCCATAGTACTGTGTTTGCCCTTGTAGGCCACGGTAGATTAATCGCCGGAAAGGCGGATAGTAATTCGAAGATAAACAGTTAATTCTGGGCTCAAGGCGCAGCAGCGCAGGGCAGCGGGCTCCTCGCTCGGCGAGACTGAGAGGAAGGGGAGGGAACAATGTGGTAGCCATAGGGTATTAGGGCCGCTCATATAGCGCAAGCATGTATGACGTGAGCACACTTTCCTTTGCACCCGCCATCGAGCTGAAGCACACAGCCCACGCAGGTACATGTTTTTTAGGATTGGGAGTGGGCGTTTTATTGTTATGGTGCTCTTACTGGTCTGTAGTGTAGCTGAAGGGCAAGCAGGCGAAGGCCTTTCAGCTAATTGGGGAAAGGACTGGGGGATGTAAGAATGGGCAAAGAACAATAGAGCCAAAATTTGGGGTAAGGGCGAGGGCCTGGTCCAAGATCGGTACGCTTGACTAGATGATTAATGTGGGGTTCATTGCGATGGCCACAGGCACTACTAGCATTTTAAAGGTAGTGTGCAGTTCAGAAGTGTTTTGGGGTGGGAGTAACCTGGGAGAGACAGCTGGTGACAGAGTAACTTGTGTGTCTCAGCGAAGGACTAGGCCCCTACTTGCCAATTATAAATAAAGCCACCTTTCGCACTCAAAGCAAGAGGAGTGGTATGATCATTTCCTCCTATTGCTGAGATTTAAGGGACCCCAGTCTCCTCCTGGCCAAGTGGATGACTTAGTGGGCATCACGTTTTACATGAAATCAGGCAATTGTAAAGTTGCATGCAGACGGGTCATACTTTGCCTTTTGTCCGTCTCAAGTCAATAACTTAAGTACAATTACTTTAAAACCAATACCAATAATGTACAAGTACCTAGAAACAATTCAATTGTTATACATGCAATACATATGACCATTATACTTATTATTATTATCAGTGTGCAGAGTCTGATATTGATCATTGTGCTCATCTGGGTCTGGTACCAGAATATCGATTGCAGAATACCATCTGACACAATTATTCTGTCCTAAATGTCGTCCATAAGAATATCGCCCCGTTGTAGGTCATAATCCAAAATCTACCTCAATGGAAAATATTTTTTGCAAAAGATATTTAGAATACAATGTTTACATCAGACGATATTTTGCCATGGGATACTCTGATATACAATGATGATTCAGCTGTTCATTTGATAATGTAATGAGTACCTCATATTTGTGTATTCAAGTTCTCTCTTCCTTTGTACCTGCTCATTCAAGAAGGCTTTACAGTTTCTCTTAAAGGGTCATGCCTCAGGTGATAAGCCCTGGGCAGATCCGGACTGGCCATACCGGGCATCGGGCGTTTCCACTGGAGGCTGGAAGGGTGGAGACCAGTTATGCAGCAGTGGGGGCTAGTTTTGCTACTGGGGGCAGGTTTTGCAGCAGTGCTGTAATATTAGCCTCCAGAAACAAAATCAGCAGTGTTTCACACTTGCGTCCTCCAACTCACCTGCATGGAATCTTTCTTTGCTTTAGATGCACGAAGTGGGCTAGTACATCGTTAAGCAGTAATTGGTTTGAATACAGTTGCCACCTCACTGATCACTTTTTGAGTTTTCTTGAACACATTCCTATTTTATCGCTCTTTTTTGCTGTTCCAACAGAGTGGCATATATTAAGGTCATCTTTAAAGATATATTCAATTCCTGGACACATACGGCCCTTGATTTCTATGCTCCTCTATAAATTATCAACTCACATAGTAAATTACAAACCATTAACTCACATGGTACATGACCATAGGCCCCTTCGTGCGTTCTAATACTAGCAGCAGTGCACACAATTTCAAATTGTTGGCAAAGTTAAGGGGTAATCACCAGTATTTATTGGAATTCCAAACCATCACCATCGCTCCGATTCTTAAAACTTTGAAGTCTATAAAGTAGGGTCTCCAGCGGATTCGCACAGCACTCCTATTTTACATTTGACAGAGGTTTCTGTAGCACCTGTCCTCAGGCATTTGCCTGCATTTGCCCAGACTAGAATTGGTCTCTATTATCCCACTCATTGAAAAAACACTAAGAATCTGATTATGAGTTTGGCGGTGAGGGAGCAGGGTGGCACACCACCACCCCACTACCACACTGCCAAACTCCACCGCCAACTGCCCACCGGATTACAAATTGTAATGGAGGAGGGGGTCCTGCAGCAGCTGGCCCACTGCGCTGCCTTTCAAAGGCTCATAGGAGAGCCTTTAGAAAGGCAGTGCTGTGGGACTGCCACAGCGCATTACAGCAAGGCATGGACTGTAAATTCCATGCCGTGCAGGAACATTTGGCACAGAAAGATAGGGGGCCCACCATGGGCCCCCCTGCGTGCACCTTATGCAGCGAGATACCAGGTTTCGTCATGCCACATTTTTCGTGGGGAGCTCACTGCCATGAAAAGGAGGGCAGTGAAGAAACTCATAATATGCTTGGAGGTGCAGCAGGTGCACCGCCAAGCATCCTGTGGCCTCAGACTGCTGCAAGACCACTAGCGATTGTGGATTTCTGGCGATAGCAGCAGTTCAATGGCGGTCCGACTGCCAATGACATAAAACAGCGGTCGGACTGCCAACCTCAATATCAGAGTTTGATAGAAAATTCCATAGAACTTACCTTTCACCATGTTACTGGAAAGGTTGGTGTGATCCATGTGGGAAATATATTAGTAAATAATAGCACACTCTCAGCGAATGGCATTGTTGTTTCTAGATATTGTTGGTTGTGTATAACTCTTGGAAAGAGAAACACTGAAAAAAACCTGCACCTCAGGGTGGAGAAACTACCTGGACGTCTGTCAACACTTTCTACCTTCATTTCCTTGCTGGGAAGGATTTACTCCAGAGTTATAATCGGAGAACCTCCTGGAACGGCTTTTCAAATGTGTCTGCTTTTATCAGTCTAATTGTTTACCCATTCAGGCATAATACCCACACATATCCTAACAATTTCAATATTTCAGATGGGTAGGGACCCATATTCAGACCAGTGACCATGCTAAGAGACATCTTAAATATGTTGGGGGACTTGGGTCAGGCATAGTTTGGGGGAAGCTTTGCAATTTTGATCAAATTTCAGCCTTTTTGTGCCCTCTTTCGCCAGGTCACTGAGAATGCCCAGGCACACTTGTACACATTCTAAATGTGTTTCCATTTAATATTTAGTAAAAGTGAGGTGTGTTTTTAATATTGAAATATAGTAGAAGACCCACTGCCATTTCTCATGTGTGGAAAAACAAACACAACATTTCTCTGCAAAATGGCTGTAATAGACTCCCACACTTTACCTATATTAAAAATAAAAGAAATTGTATTTAAAATAATCTATGATTCAGAAGTCATTCAAGGTAATCAGGGCAGGACTGTGTGGAGAATAGAGCTGGATATGTCATTTGCCCATGACTTAAACATCTCTGACCATGCTTCAGAACATGGCCAGTGTCAGGAATCAACTAGTAAAAGGGTTTTTCGCTCGCTTCGCTTGCGAGCCCTAAAAAGGGTACTTTGACTTCAAGGAGGGTTTCAAGTAAACCACTGAAGCGTTTTCTTATTAGACTGTGGCAGACCAGCCTTTGAAGCCTCGGGCGGTGTGACTAGTGATAGAGCGCCATGTTAGTTGAAAATTTGTAGGGGTGCATCATAACCGTCTGTAGGCAGCACCCGCATATTTAGAGGACCCTACTAATGTTTGATTTTAGAAATGTAGGACTAATCGAGAGTGTTGCAATATATAGAATTATGCTCATACCATTTATTGATTAATGCAGTGCTTAGTTGAGAGAATAATGCCTAAGTGATTTAGGATTAATTGCTCTGTGTGTAAAATGTGCATTGAGACTAAACGTGCCATATTAAAGTTGCACGTGTAGGTTGCTTAATGCGAATTGCAATGCTTTAACATGAGAATAATGTTTGCTAGCATGAAATGTAATGTTAGGATGGATTAATGAAATGATTATGTTGTCGTATTAGAAATGCATTTAAAAGAGAAAGGCCTGAGACATTGAAACGCTAGCAGAGGTCTAACTGTGGTTTTCATAGCCTGACATGAAATGTCGAGTTGGAAATATACCTTGGGAAAGAAGCTTATGTTGCAGTTGAATTTGAATTGTAACTTAGAGCGTGCAGAGGGACTCGTTCTTATGTATTTCTTTTGCAGGTGCAAAGCCATGTAGCTCGTTAGGTAGAATGAGCCATTGTTTAGAAATTAGACTGGTAGGAGTGAAGACGAAGGGAGTGCGCTGGCATGTGCACTTGCAACAATTGGCGGAGAAGGTGCCTGGGATCCAAGGACACAGCAACGGTTTTTGGAAGAAGAAGGGTCGATACTGGAAAAGTATGAGAGGCTGTACCTGCTGAAGGAGGAGTGTCATGGGCTTACCCATTGTTTTTGGGATTTTGTATTAGGGAAAGTACCCTGTGGGTGGAGAGTTAGTTCGGTCTTAGGGAAGCTAAGGTTAGGGTCAGTTGGGTTTAGACTGGGTCCTGCCTAAAGCAGTCCAATTGCATTTGCAGTTAGACATGGGTCTTAGTTTGGACTAGGAAGGAGAAACTAAAGAGCATCTTAGAACGAGCTCGGTAGGGTAGGCTACTACCTAGAAAGGTGAATATACTTCTTAGGGAGCCTTCACAGCTGACACCTCTTTCTCTTGCCTGGGAGTTATGTTAAGTAGGTATGCCACTTTTGAGCTAGTATAGGGATAGACTAATCTTTTTCTCTCCCACCGGAACAGATGCAGTCGAGTTTTCCAGTGGGCACTGTGATTGCAAGCCTGATGCTTATTGAATTAACTTTGCTCTTTATTTTGAGTCGTCTGAGACTCCTGCGTAGGATTATGTTTGTATTAGTGCCAGTTTATTTCCTGAACCTCTTGCTGAGGTGCTTGTATGTCCAGTTATTTTTGGCTTTGTAATACATTTTTAAACTTTCTTTTGGAGTCGGTGGTCCTTCAGATTAAAAAATGTATTCATTTTGGGAATTGGTCAAAAGGGTATTGAATTTAAGGAACTTCCTTCACACTTCCATGCAGACTAAAGAGACCCGTCGACCTGGGGAATCCTCGGAGTGGTAAGTAAAAATCTAGGTAGGAATCCCAGCGTCATCAGTTGGTAGCCAGAGGACGGTTAGTCTCTGGAAGTAAGGGAGTCTTAGAGTAGGATAAGAATTTCCCTGAGGCCCATAGAATTCAGTTGATGACAGTTTAGTGGATTATCGGTGGAAGACGGCGTTTCATGGAAACTGACGGAGAGTGACGGTGCGGCGAAAAGCAGCAGCTTGTGGAGAGTGAGTATGAATAGGGTTTTGTGCTGTTAGATTGCGGTTTTATGTTGTGATGTTTGTGGAGTTCATGTTGTGGTGTTTTGCGGAGTTGGAATGCCTGTTATATGAAAGGAGATCAGGCTGTGAGCACGCGCAGCCCGGGAAAAATCTTAGGCTCAAGGAGTAGCTTAAGTGGGTCGGGTGTACCGTACACCCAAATGTAATTGTCCACCATTGTTAAGGGGATTGTGAGGTACTATCAATCGCCGCTGGACCAAGATAGGGGGAATGAATGTGTGAGTGTGTGAGTAACTGACGCTGGTCGTGGGTTGCTGAGTGGTTGTAACCTATCAGTTGAGGTGATTGTCCGGTCGTTTCATGGACAGACAGTTGCCAGTTTCGGTAGACAATTACACAACTGTGGACGTAAAGTCAGACTGTGGACGTACAGTCAGCGAAGTGATTGGTTGGTCGTAAGTGATCATTTCAGTGTATGCATGGGACGTCTGCGTGAGTGAGAAGTGAAGCGAAAAGGAGGGGAACTGCTGCGAGTGGAGGAAAAGTGACGTTATAAGGTGCCGCGCTGTGATACGGCTGTTGGTGTAAAGCTGCGCTGAGATTGGTGAATTGTCGTCAGGAAGTAAACAAGCGCTGCGAACAGAGAAACGCTGGTTTCATCATGAAATGTTTTAAAGTTTTGCGGAATTTGTTCAAAAAGGAAGAAAAGAAATTAGAGCCGGTGGGGGAAAGAGGCTCCGCCCGAGGATACCCCAGCTCATTACATGGCTACGAATGTGGGGTTGCATACTATATTGTGGCTCGAGAACTGGTGCAAAATGACTGACGGAAATGAGGAATTGACTTTTCCCAGATATGGAACTTTTAGATTAGAAGTGTTATACCAATTGAAATAGATTATGGCTTCTTTGCGACCTTTGCCTAGACCAACACAGTTTGAAGCATTGAATGCATGGATTGGGGCGGCACACAAGAGAAACAGGGACAGGAGACAGGAAGGAGTGAAGTGGTCAGGCAGGGCGTTTCAAGATGCAAGATGGGACGCTCTGGAAAAGAGGTGGAGGGTACAGACGATTGAGGGGGATAAGCTGCATCCATTGTTGGTCAAATCAGGAGATGCGCAGAAAAAGAAAGTTGAGGATGAAGACAGTGATACTGATGACAGCTTGTTAGAAAGGATGCTATCTGAGAGACCACCCCGTACAATCCGGAGTCCAAGGGGAACAGATCAGCTCCATTGGAAGGAACTAGGGAACCACAAGCTCCACCGAGTTCTGAAGTAGTGGGAAAACTCTCAATGGGGGAAATGCAGAATGCAGAGAGTGTCGTTTCCCAGAGGTTTCCGGACGCTCTTGGGGTGCCAGTTACTATTGGTCCCATAGTGTCAGTGTACAACCCAGAGCAAGTGAGGAATGGAAGCCCATCACAGATAAGAATGGAAGGAAGTGCTGGCCTTGGAGGAAGCAGAGTAGTGAATGTGCTGGTTCCATCACCGAAGACTGTAGAGTCAACCACACCATTGCCGGCTACAGCAGATTCATCAAGAGGACCGATGGATCTGAGGGGACCAAGACCAAAATTCCTGTGAGAATTGAGGTCAGACCTGAGAACATGGGAGACAGTTGAAGGGGCTCAAGTTGATCGGTCAAGAGAGGACTGGGATCATGGGAGTGCATAGAATAGAATGGCTTTATGGGACACCTTTGAAGTGAACAGGTGTAGAGAATAGGACAGTGACTGTAGAGAGTCGAGTGGTGGATCTAATCGAGATATCCTTAGAACAGCAATAAGGGCAAAGAGGTTAGATGTGATGCGATTGAAAGCAGAAGTGGACAAGATTGTTAAAGAGAACTTGCCTATAGAGAGAGTGGAACTTTATGAACCAGACGAGTTGTTGTTTGTAGCAAAGGATGTGACTCGTAAAGCACATGAGAAATTAACTGAGTTGGCAAACAGATAAGATGTGGATTTGTCCAAAACGAAAATGTTTCAGGGTGGTCACCGGTTACAGTATACTGATCAGGATTTGGACAAAAAGAGGGCGATTGGACTGCAGACCCACATCAGAGAACTGATCGTAGGGATACGAGCATGGAGTAAGCTTGACAAGTGGGAAGAAAGATGGTCCAAGAAAAAGAGTGTTAAGAGAAATGCAGCAGAACCACCTCCTCCGGGAGGGGGGATGTCAGGAATTGGGAACTACCCTTTACGAGAGGTAGCTAGTGGGGGGTATGTGCATGTGCCTTGGAGTAGAGGAGATTTGCCGGCATTCACAAATGACTTCCCAAAACTGAGAGTCCAGTTGAATGGTACAAGCAAGTTGAGAGATTTGCCAAGATTTCGAAGGTGTTGTGGATTACTCTGAATACACTGTTTGACATTGTAGTTCCGAGTGACTTGTGGGTAGCTTGTAAGGTTGCAGTCGAATGGCCCACATCTGAACCAGAGAGGGGTGCTCTCACGAATGGCCCATCACCTCTTATTATGAAGAAATACGAGCAGGTGATTACATGGTTGAAAGCTAAGCTACTGCAACAGGACATTGATTGGGTGAAAATAGATCGAACACTTCAGGAGCCAGTGCTTGAGTACTACGAAAGGTTGTTGCAAGTTTTCAAACAGTACAGTGGATTGGATGAAATGGATCCTAGGGACATGGGACAGTTTGTGTCGAAGTTTGTCCTGGGATTGGGACCTGATATCTGCCTTTTGATCCAGCAGCATTTAATATGCTGGCAGAACAAGCTGCTGGATGAGATATTGAGGTATGCCAGATACTGTAGTGATGAGATTGATTCATAGCATAAGAAACTCAAAGATAAACTGATGCTGATCCAGATGCCAGCTTCTGATAAGGGAGGCCAGGTTCAGGCAGGAGGAGGTACCCTGGGAAGGAAACAGAGTGGTCAGGGCAAGCCAAAGGGAAGCATAGATGATTCTAGGCCAAAGGTGGATTTGGCAAATCTGAAAAAGACCACTGAGTGCCATCAGTGTCATCAGATTGGACACTGGAGACATGAGTGTCCCTTCAACCCTGCAAATCAGATACAGCAGGAGGAGGAGGTAGTGCAGGTACCCGAGCCCAAAGTGACAAAGTCAGTGGCAAGGCCAAGGTTGACCAAAGGGGGGACTGCGTCTCCACGAGTACAGGTTCCTCTGCCACTGAAGATCCCGACAGGGACTCAGACTTACCAGCAGATGCCTCTTTTTGATGACAGTGACGATTATTACCTAGACCCGTTGGCATGACGGTGCCTGAGGGGGGAAAGACTGCACACTTGGGGCAGTCTTGGAGGTAGACCAGAGGGGACCATTTGTGGAAGCTGATGTTGATGGTCACCCTACCACCTTTTTGGTTGATACTAGTGCTACCCGTTCTACTGTAAGATCTGCAGTAGTCCCCAACCTACCCCTCTCGGGACAGAGTATCCAAGTTGTAGGTGTTGCGAATAAGAGAATAACAAGCCCTTTGACAAAACCAATACCTGTGAAAATAGGAGCATTTCGAGATCTACACCAGTTCGTGGTGTGCTATTCGAGCCCTGTTTGTTTACTAGGGAGTGAACTACTGTGTAAACTCAATTATACCATCTATTGTAACTCTAAAGGAGTGGAACTGCAAACCAATGATGATGATGCTGCTTTTAAGGTCACAAATCAACATTTGTGTATCGAAATGTACCCTGTTGTGACAGTGGAAGAGCTTCCACTAGTTTTAAAAGACTCGGTCCCACAGGAAGGTGAGGACATAGGTTTGATAAAAGGAGTTGAGCCTGTCAGTATTCAGGTGAAGCAGAATGTTGACTTTCTGAGAACACCCCAGTACAATTTGAACCCAGAGACGGTTGCAGGGATAAAACCTGTGATTGAGTCCATGATCAAGCAAGGGATCCTGCAGGAAATAATGGGCAGTCCATGTAGCTTACCTATTATGGGATTGCAGAAACCGAGTGGGAAGTTTGGGATTGTGCAATATTTGCGCCGGGTGAACAACATAGTTGGTCCCTGTTGTCCAGTGGTACCGAATCCATCAGTAATATTGTATCAGATTCCATGTCAAGCGGAATGGTTCACTGTGATTGACCTTTGTCAGGCTTTCTTCTCGATTCCATTGCATGAGGAGAGACAATTTCTTTTCACATTTAAGCTGGAAAACCGTGTTTTAACTTGGTGTCATATCCCACAGGGGTATACGGAGAGTCCATCGATCTTTAATCAGATCTTGAAAAAGAATCTTGAGAGTCTTGTACTGCAGCAGAACTCTGTTCTCATCCTGTACATAGATGATCTCCTTGTGGCGTCAGAGACTGAAGATGCGTGTAGGATTGATACCATCGCCTTACTGAATCATTTGACAGCGAATGGACATAAGGTGTCACCAAATAGGCAACAGTACTGAGCGCGGTACAGTATTTGGGTCACCGGATAGAAAAAGGCAAGAGGAAGGTGTCACCAGACAGAATGGAGGCAATCACGGGAATGATGGTGCCCTCTACTCAGAGAGAAGTCAGGATGTTCTTAGGGATGGTTGGCTACTGTCGTCAGCGGATTGCCAACTTTTCATTGAAAGTGAAGCCTTTGCAAAAACTGACGCACAAGGATGTAAGTGATCCTGTACCATGGGACGATGACTGTATGAAGGCATTCTTAGAGTAGAGAGAGGACCTTTGTCGTGCTCCGGCATTGGGAATGCCTGACTACAACAAACCTTTTTCACTCTTTTGCTGTGAGCGAGAAGGTTGCGCATTGGCAGTTTTAGTCCAGGATCATGGAGGTGTCCTAACCAGCTTCCTACTTTTCAGCTACTTTGGATCCAGTAGCTTCAGCGTTGCCCAGATGTCTCAAATCCTTTGCTGCAACGGGTGTCAGCATTGAAAGGTGTGAGAGAATTGTCATGAGTCGTCCTTTAATTGTACATGTTCCACATTCTGTTGATTTGGTAATGACTAGGACCAAGACACAGCACCTGACGAATAGTAGGCTCACACGCTACGAGCAGGTTATACTTGCTGCGGAGAAGGTGACCCTCAAGAGGTGTTCTGCTTTGAATCCTGCGACATTGATGCCGTTGCCAAACACAATTGATGAAGATTGTGCGGACCATGACTGTCTTGATGTGACTGAACTTTGCACTAAGCCGAGACCTGACACTGTTGATGAACCATTGCTTGACCCTGATGAGATTTTCTTTGTCAATGGTTCATCTTTAAGAGACAGTGTTGGTCGTTTGAGAGCAGCCTTTGCTGTGTGTACCATTACAGGAGTAGTTGAAGCTGCATGCCTGGAAGGGGTACACTCTGCTCAGGTGTCTGAAATCATTGTTTTGACTCGTGCTTGCATTGCAGTAGACCAAATTCGAATTACCATTTACACTGACAGCCAGTACTGGTTTGGTGTGGTTCATGACTTCGGACAGCTCAGGTCTCAGAGAGGTTACATGACATTGTCTGGATCGCCCATCCGAAATGGGGAGTTTGTGAAGTTGCTTCTAGAGGCCTTGCAGCGCCCCAGAGAAATTGCAGTTGTAAAGTGCTCGGCTCATGGGAAGGGGACAGATTTTGTGTCACTTGGAAACCGCTATGCGGATGAAGTTGCACGATTCTGTGAGAAAAATGTAGATGGGAGTGAAGAAATACACCAAGTTCAACACGATGTTGGCCATGGCGGACACTTGGGATGAGCTCCAGTGGCTGCAGGAACAGGTTTCAGATCAGGAAAAGAATGTATGGATCTGTAAATCCCATCAGCGCGGCGCAGCGTACGTTTGCAGTTGAATTTGAATTGTAACTTAGGATGTGCAGAGGGGTTCGTTCTCATGTATTTCTGTTGCAGGTGCAAGGCCATGTAACTCGTTAGGTAGAATGAGCCATTGTTTAGAAATTAGACTGGCAGTAGGGAAAACGAAGGGAGTGTGCTGGCATGTGCACTTGCAACAATTGGCGGAGAAGGTGCTTGGGATCCAAGGACACAGCAACGGTTTTTGGAAGAACAAGGTTCCATACTGGAAAAGTATGAGAGGCTGTACCTGAAGGAGGAGTGTCATGGACGTACCCATTGTTTTGGGGATTTTGTATTAGGGAAAGTGCCCTGAGGGTGGAGAGTTAGTTCGGTCTTAGGGAAGCTAGGTTTAGGGTCAGTTTGGTTGAGACTGGATCCTGTCTAAGGCTGTCCAATTAGATTTTCCGTTAGACATGGGTCTTAGTTTGGACTAGGCAGGAGAAACTAAGGAGCATCTTAGAACGAGCTTGGTAGGGTAGGCTACTACCTAGAAAGGTGAATGTGCTTCTTAGGGAGCCTTCACAGCTGACACCTTTTTCTCTTGCCTGGGAGGTATGTTAAGTAGGGATGCCACTTTAGAGTTAGTATAGGGATAAAATAATCTTTTTCTCTCCCACCGGAACAGATGAAGTCGAGTTTTCCAGGGGGCACTGTGATTGCATGCCTGATGCTTCTTGAATTAACTTTGCTCTTTATTTTAAGTCTTCTGAGACTCCTGCGCAGGATTAGTGCCAGCTTATTTCCTGAACCTCTCGCTGAGGTGCTTGTATGTCCAGTTATTTTTGGCTCTGTAATACATTTTTAAACTTTCCTTTGGAGTCGGTGGTCCTTCAGATTAAAAAATGTATTGATTTTGGGAATTGGTCAAAAGGGTATTGAATTTAAGGAACGTCCTTCACACATCCATGCAGGTTAAAGAGACCCGTCGACCTGGGGATTCCTCGGAGTGGTAAGGTGAAAATCTAGGTAGGAATCCCAGCGTCATCACTAGTAAGCTGGCTAACATCAAGGCTTCCTAGTCACGATAGGGAGTGGCGTTATTTTAACTATCAAAAGGTAAATGGAAACTGCCTGGCAATTTTCCATATTGCACTGGCATTTCACCTTCCATTTTGTTCAACCACCGTTTTCTGTCACTCACCTTTGTTATATTTTCCTTCTACACTTCACCGTGTTTCCTGACCTGTGACTGTATGATGGACTTTGTATCTTTCCTATTGCTTTCTCTTTACAGAAGTTCCCTGGCATGTTGTTTGACTGCTGATTTACCACCTTGCAGCATGGCTCATGTTCACTGCTGCCCGATTCATTGCAACAATATCCTTACTATGAAACATTTTGATACTAAAATGCTGGAAGTTCTACTCCTATTTACTCAATCATTAACATAGTGGGAAACTTCCTTGCATATTCGTGCTTTGTTACATGCCTTAAAATCTGAGAGAGTGGTGCCTGGGTAGACCGTGGTATTCTCTCTCTGACTTCCATTCACTATTCCATCTAGTGTTTAGCTCTGCTCCTGCTTTCTTATTTGTATGGTCAGAACCACCATCTAGGGAGTGGGGCACATTGTCACCAGTGGCAGCTGTCACCGAGTAGCACACCGAGTAGCACGCCGGGGGGGGGGGTTGAAATATAAATTAAAATGTGACTTAAATTGCCGCCGGACTGCCCACTCACGTCATCCTCTGAAGCATGAAGCATAGGCTCACCTAAGCCAATCACATCGCTGTAATGCAGAATTGTGATTAGCACTCAGACGGGGACAGCCAGCCTATGCATGTTCCTCACAAGGCTGTGTAATGCAGTCTGGTGGGGAACATCCAAAGTGCGCAGGACTGATTGGCCAACCATTATGCTTACTTAAGTGCCAAATATTCCTTCTCTTGCTGGCTGTGATGACATCCAAGCCCCGCCTCGCCCTGTAAAGTTGCATGACAAGGGGAAAATAAAATGATATTAAAATAGTGTTATTATCATTTTATTTTTCCTTTTTAAACTGCAAAAAATGCAGAGGAGCCGCCACTGCATGAGAACCTGATGGCTAATACTTGCAAATCTTGACAGCTGATGGAAAAGCGTTGTCATGTTTGGAGCTCTTTTTGCCAGATGCTTGTTGTTGACCAAGAGCTCCTTAGAGCATCTTGTAGACAGGCTAACCCTGTTTTTGATTTTCAGTTCCAAGATTTCTATTAAAAGCCAAAGTAGAAATGCTAACCTTAATGCTGACCACATTCAGCTACAAATCACCAAGACATATTGTTCATCCCACTAAAGGTGTTTGACTTTGCTATTTAAAAAAACTCTGTAATAAAGGTAACTGGCCTCCTGAAACTCAAATCAGACACAAGGTTAGGCAGCCAGACATTTTTGCTGCTTAATTTTCTTCTATGTCTGAAAGTCAAATATTTCACTAAGTCAAAGTCTGACCTTCTATTTGTAACAACGTGCTTATGCATGTGGCCAGATGGCATCTGAGAAATTGCGTTGCAGGTTGAGGAGGGTGTGAGCCCTTCTCAAGCATCAGCCAAAATCCCTGTCAGGATGAACCACTAAAGTCACTCAATTAACCTGTACTTAACCCACTGGTAGCTTGGCACAAAAGCAGTCAGGCTTAACTTAAAGTTAATGTGTAAAGTATGTATTCAGCAAACAAACAGTAATAATTTGAAAACACAACACAAGAAAAGTCCACAGCATTTTGAACAAGATATGTGACACCTCATAGTGGCACTTACCAAACTCTACCTGCCTTAGGACAGGGAGGATTGACTATACGCTTCATGGAACACTACTATTTAGTGGCTCAATTACAATGGGTGACCCACTGGATTAGTGAACTGTACTTAACAGACATTGCTACACAGCAACCATCCTGGCATGAGATGAACAGCACCTACTTAACGGATGCTGGTGGTTGTCCACAGCTGTTTTCGCCCATAAGAGCCTTCCCTACCAATACTTGGGACGCCCAGACAACATAGTGCAATCACTATCACCGAACTCACTTCATGGGAGGACGCAGAATTACAAACTCTGGTGGACCTGTATCATGACCAACAGCATATACCCTTCGAAACACTAGTTGAGGAACATCATTTACTGCAAGGTCAGTTCTTATTACATGACTCATTGATTCGGACACTGCAAACTTTATGGGGAGACGTGGCCCAAGAACCCACAACGCACCTTACAATTCAATACTTACATACAATGGGAACTGGTAGGCATCTCACAAAATGGCTTGCGGACTCATTAAGGACACATGCAGCACACACATTGGTATCAATAAGACAGAATTGGGACGCTGACCTACACAGACAAAGCACAGAGAGCGAGTGGGTGCCCTTCCTTGGGTGACCAAAACCAATTCCGAGGATTGCTAGGTTCCGCTTAAAACAATATTTTATAGTAGAATGGGCTCATAAGGCACCTGCTAAGATCAACAAATATTTTGGTTGAGCTGATGCCCACTGTCCTAGATGTGGACTGATAGAACCGGTCTGCTACACATGTTTTGGACCTCTACTGCCTTGCATCACATACTGGGATACAGTCACAATATATTTATCGCAATGCACTAGCAGTGCTGTGGAACGTGTTTGGACGGTCTGCCTCTTAGGGCTATACCAAATATCCAAAAAACACAAAGTGACCTCTGGATTTATACATCTCGGGCTGATCATAGCCAAGCGCAATCACCAGACGCTGAAAGTCTCCAGAACCTGCAGCTAAGATGGCCTGGTTTCAGTCACTGGTGTGCTGGCCCCAGGCGGAAAGCATAGCACTTTTCCGACACCCAAGGCTTGTGAACACTTGGTTACTAATGGACGACAACATTGAATTGGGTGAATGTCACCAACCCACATACCTGTTCCTCATCTCCCTTACTCTACCCCTTAATCCCTCCCATTAACCGCTATCACACCTTGCATCTCACATGTGACATAAGAGCAACCTATTAGCTATCACTGTATTTGTACCAATTTTAAAGATAAGTAGCACTTAAAAGCTCAAAGCGCCAACTGGGGATATCTGGGTGTGTCCGAACCAGGACAAAGTCGCAAGCTCAGGCAGACCACTAAGGAGCACAGACCGAATACATGGACCAGGTAGGGCCCGCTGGGGGGTTAGGATACACAGCAAAAAGAATCCAGCTGCAGGGTTCAAGATGGTTGGAGTTGTTTCTATCCCTGAGGCTCTGATGAGGAGACCAGCCAACTAGCTTTTGGAATACCTCTGGTGGTCGTGGGTTCCAAGTTCTGGCCCAGTCCTTCTTACTTGGGCAGCAAAGCAGCAGGGCAGTCTTTCTTGCAGCAGAGCAGCCCTTCTTCTGAGTCTCCCACAGGACCCGAAGTGATCTGAAAAGTGGGTCTCCCCATACAGAGTTATCTGGAATTTTCAGCTTCCCTGCCATGGTCACAGTCTATCTGGTGGCACAATAGGCTCGTGTAGAGTCCTTTGTGTGGGAGTTGAACCAATGTTTTTGGAGTGCAAGTGCGGTAGGTGACAACTCTCTCCCGATCAAGCCAGAAAAGGACCATCTTGCTAACATCTAGACCCTCTATTGTGTTGTTGTCTGGGAAGAATACACAATGGCCAACTGCCAGCTATTACTTGCCATGTGAACCAAGAAGAGGCTGCATACACCAAATGGTTAGGACAAGAAAATGCCAACTGTCTAAAATTTATTTTTTCAGAATAGTGACTTAAAATCCAACTTAACCATCAAAGATGATTTTAAATTACAATTCCTCAGACACCAAATACGATTTTTCTACTTGCTCTGAAACAAAAGTTTAAAACAAAAATAACAAGGTGATGGATGGAATGCTTGAATTGATCTCAGCCACTGCCAATCGCTCAGGCCACATCCCAATACACCTTTTTCCGCCCACCATGCCACCTCTGTTTGTATCCCGCCATCGCCCACCTTGCAACCTGAGTTTGGACCCAGCCCTATGCAAATCAGTCTTGACCCTGTTCCTCATGGGAACTGCTAGGCCAGGTCCTCCCTGAACCAGAACAGATGCAAACAAGGACCGTTTCACCCTTGTTGTGGGCTCTTGGGCTGAGTATAGCTTTGTTCCTGTGGCACAGGGACCCATGTCTGGGCATACGCAATGCACTTCAGGTTGTTTTGGTGTAGGGCTCAAATGTACAGTTTGAGCAATTTGCATTCCACTTTTTAGCTAAAAGCCTTCAAGGGAAAGCTTATATATTTAGAGCATTGACTTCATCATTAGTGGTTCATGAGCATAAATGCAAGGAGTTTTCCTCTCAGGTACCAGCAGTGTAGTGCCTTGCGTAACATGGAACGTCAACAGTAATTTATGTTACAGGCTGCTAACACCTACAACGCATTCGAGGGTTTCATATGATTTTCGCATTGCAGCCAGCAGCATTGCAAAATGTTCCTCTACTCTACTTAATTGCATTTGGCACTAACCTCTGCAGTGTCCATCAAGGATAGAAAACAACATTGTGCTTCTTCTAATGTTTGATTTTATACACTCCATACATTTTCCAATGCATCCACTTCCTAACTGCCCACGTCATACTTCATTCATTTGGTCATCAAGGTAGCCCCTTGACTACATTGAACTTGAACAATATACTCTGGCCCTCTTCATTCGGTTGCAACCCTGAATATCACAGACTCTTTGTCTGTCAAATAGTTTGGAAATAGTGCCCATACATTATACTGAGGGTTACCTTGTACTGGAATGCACATTGCTGCTGCTTTAACTCTTCAGACAGTGACTCATGTCTTACTGCAGCATTGCTATCTGTTCTATTGCTGCAAAAAGGACTTGGCTAGTATATTTATTCCTAAATGTATCCCTCAACCTGTATATTTTTACAGCAACATATATATATGGGTCTACAAAAAGGACGCGTAATGACATAATTGTACTTTCTGGTCGGAATGTGTAATTGCCTTTGTCAAGAGTTAGTAAACATATTAGTGTGCCCGCCTCTCCCTGGTGTAAGCCGTTTAATGAAAGGATTTAGCCTTCCCTCATCACCTGTCAACAGAGGCAAATGGCAGAGTGTGCAATATGATAAGACTTCCTCTGAGATAAGAGGGCAAAAGCTTCACCTTAACCGATGTATGTGCCTGTGGGAAGGAAGTAGCATGGACACTGTTGCTTTCATCCCAGATGGAGCAGAACATATCCATATAGACTTGGAATATCCATTATCAATAAAAAAATAACTGAGATATACTTTTCATGACAAAAAACTTCGTTTCATGCAGCCTCCCTTTGTTTGTATTATATTTTAGTGTGATACACCCTTGGTATGTTGAATGTAGATAACTCAGACAAAAATGGCACTGGGTGCAATATTATCAAAATGTCGTTGCCACCTAATGCATTTAACTGATACTCATGATTATCATGGAGCTAATTTTATTGTGCACAGCATCAATGGCGTATCATGTCAATTTGTGGAAGTATGAACAAACTTCGAGAGTAAGTTTCTGCTAAATATTACACTCTCTTAAGCATTGCCTCTGCAAAATAAATTCGTTCCTGTTTGAGAAATGAAGGGTACAGTTGCTTCTGGTCATCTGTACCTAACTAGACTCTATCCTTTGCATGTTAGGGGAGGCTCTGCCTTTTGCCATTTTCTGAGAACCCTGGGGATTGTCATCTCTACTGTAGCCAACAGACTGAATGGCACTCAAAGGTGACAATCATTCATATTTATGAAACTGTAAGGTAACTGTAGCTGCCCACATGCATGCATGAATCGAGAATGACTAATTCTTAATATGCTCTTTTCTAGGAAATACGTCCTCTGTCATTTGTTCAAGTGGTCTCCATAAGATTTACATAATCTAACAGCATATACCAAAGGATTTGTTATGCATCTTTTTGCCATAAACGTGTGGGTGAGAAGTGTGGTAAATACAATGTAATAGAGTCGTTTGATTGCAGCTAATGGCATAGTTTTTTTTTGTCTTCTACAAATATTTTTGTCCTGAGCGGTCAAGACTTATAAAGACAAACCTTTGTAACAAATCCTCTTGATACCACGGAATTGGTACCACACGAGCTACCAAAAACTTCCATCAGAAATCTCTTACTAAACAGTGTAAGAAAATAGGTTATTTTGTGAGGAGTGGGCACGTCCCATTCAGGCAACAGCCGAAATCGTTGTCAGGGTAGAGAACATAAAGGTTGTCATGTTATGCATGTTTATCGCTTGATACCAGAGAGTTTAAAACAAATAAAAATATACTTACATAATCCCTGAGAGGGTGAACCACAAAAGTCAATAAATCAGCCTGTGCTTAACCCTCTGGTAGCTTGGCACAAAAGTAGTCAGGCTTAACTTAGAGGCCCATTGTAAAATATGTATGCAGCACAAAAACAGTAATAAAGTGAAAACACAACACAAGAAAAATACCAAACCAGTTTAGAAACATAGAATCAATTTTAATAAATAAAAAGTTACCAGAACCGCAAAACCACAATCAATTTTAATAAATAAAAAGATATCAGAACAGTAAAAATAAAATCAGTAGAACCGGGGAGAAACAATTTAAACGTTTTCAGTGAAAATAGTGCCTATAAGCTCTAAGCTTCCGGTCAAGCTAGACCAGAGAAAAGTCACAAGTTCAAGTTGACGCAATGAAGCGCAGGTCGCATATAGGGACCAGTTTAGTATTGCTAAAAAGTTACTTTCTAAGTCCAGTGCAAAGAGTTGCGTTCTCGTTGGAGGAGGATGCGAGGAGGAAACTGAGCATCGCAGACAGTCATCGCTGTAATGAGAGGAGGAGACCAAGCATTGCGTACAACTGTTGCAGTTGATCAAAGAGACAGTTGGGTGTCGCAGATGGACATTGCTGTAGCTTTGTGTTGGGTGGAATTGCTGTAGCATGAAGTGCAAGTCCCACCAGAACTCTGCGTTGGCAGCTGTTGCGGTCGGCAGAGTCTTGATGCCAACTGGCCGGTTTGCGCTTGCAAGGATCCCAAATTTCAGACTTAAATCATTTATCTTGGGAAGAGCTCTCACTGATGCAAGATAAGGGTCCAGTACATGCAGAGGCACCTGTTGGGTATCAGGACTCGGACCAGCAAAGGCCAGCATCAGAACTCTGGCAGGTCTAGTTGCAGGTCCAGTTGCATCAGGTCAGCTGGGCAGTTGCATGGAGGCCTGTGAAGCTTGTTTTGCCCCTGTAGCTCACACAGAAGGTCAGACAACTGACCCTTGGAGTCACTCAGGTCAGCCTGGGATAAAGGTAAGCAGTTCCAGTCTTCCTTCTCAGACAACTAGGCAGTCTTTTGTAGCACTGCAGTCCTTCATCTGTAATGTCCATAGGTCCAGGAGTGTTCTGAAGAGTTGGTCTAAGGGTCCAATATTGATATCTGCTCCCAGCTTTTATATGTGAGGTGACATCCTGTCCCACTCCAACATCTGTTTCTGGAAAAGTCTTGCCTTCTCCTGTCAAGGCTCCAAGAAGTCTGGGGCAACAAAAAGCAGTGCAGGCCTGTTGTCAGGTTCCTTTGTGTGTGCCGGAGGCAAAGCCCTTTGAAGTGTAAGTGTGGCTGGGTACAGCCCCTACCTAGTCACCCTGTCAGGAAGGCCCATCCAATCCATAGTTAAGCCTCTTTTGTGTTATTGTCTGGAAGCAGTATACAGACCCCGGCAGCAGAGCAATTCACAGTCATGTGAGCCAGGACACTGGCAGAAGACACAAATGGTTCGGTAAAGAAAATGCGAATTTTCCAAAAGTGTCATTTTTAGAACTGTGACTTAAAATCCAACTTCACCAAGAAAGAGGAGTTAAATGTCAATTAATTTGAGTGTAAACAGTATATTTCTATCATCTTCTCCCTATGGAAAGTTATCACTTATTAAATGTAATATGGTAAACCAGTGTTAGTCAATTGGTGAAATCGGCCTTACAACTGTGGAAATAGGCCTTAGAACAGTGACAAAATACTTTAGGAGTTTTTCAGTGCCAGTAAACGTAAACTTAAGTACATATGTCCTACTTTTTAAGTACAGTGCACCCTGACTTATGGGCCTTTAGGGCCTAGCGCAGGGTGACTGATAAGTATTGAAAAGGAAAGTTTAGCTCTGTCAAAAAGTTTATTCTGCTAAACTGAACTGACAGTTTAAAACTGTACCACAGGCTCCAGTGGCAGGCTTGAGGCATGTTTTAAAAGGCTACTTTAGTGGGTGGCTTAATACTATTAAATGTATTTTCCATTTTACGTACATATAAAGGTTATACATGTGCAAATCCGTTCACTCATTAATTGCCATACGTTGTCACTGTCCAACATTACAAAAGGAGAAAGAATCGTGCAGATGAAATGAACATTCAGGCTGGAATAAAAGCAGCTGTACATCAATGAACATTTGTCATTTATAACAAGTGTAATCGGCCGCCCCAGACATAACCTCTAATCACAGTTCTGTTAGTCAATCGCGCAGGCGTTACCCCACTCCCGTCGGTACAATGCCCTGCTCTAGGGGAGAGTTGGTTGCATGAGACATATTTTCTACAGATAAACGATATGGACCCCATATATCTTTGGGACGGGCTGTGCTGAGCATTATGGTAGCATAGTTTTTGCTGTGAACATTACAATACGGGAAGCTGCAGAGCCAGTTCTGGGCAGTGAGTGTTGATTTACTGCCCCAATGTATCGCTATCTCCCGCTTTGCTAGTAAAAGCCTCAGCGATGCGAACCGCCTCACCTTTCTAGGGAAATTAACTGTGTTTCCCAGTAAAGCTATGTCTGGTGTAGGGATCAGGGGTAGGTTTATTATTTTCCCAAGAATGTCGTGGACTTGTTCCCAGTATGTCAGTAGTTTAGGGCATGTCCAAGTGAGGTGAGCAGAGTCAGCGTGTGGCGCCGCACATTTGCGACAGTTGTACGGTTTGGAAGGGTGGATTTTATGCGTTTTGGCAGTGGTGAAATAAATACAACGCAAAAACTTAAAGTGAAGGAGTTTGTGCATGCTATTAAGTGAAACTTCTTGCGTGACAGCACAGCATTTGGCCCATTGCTCATCTGTTATCGGATGCCCCAAATCGGACTCCCAGTCGCTACGAATCTTATCGTAATTTACGGGCCTTATGTTAGCACAAGCCTTACATAGTTTGGAGATTAAATTTGTGCTATTCGCATTTTCGATTATCAGTGCGAGGGGGAGGAGGATTCAGGTTCTACCGGGAAGTAAGGTAGGGCGGAGCGCAGCGCAGACCTAATGCGGCTCAGGACAAATCTATCCATTACACTACTGTCCCGGAAGTGGGTATCCTCCGAAAGGGAGAAGTAATGGCCACCAGGATATAGATCGCCCACTGTGAAAATTTCAAATTTGGTTAAGGTGTGCTGAACCAAACGTTAGCCCAGGATCGGGATCCACTGGGCATTTTGCATGGGCAATGCCGAGGAGTATAAAGCAGTAGGGCCAGCCAGTCGTCTCAGCCTTTCTCAAGCCCAACTTGTAGTGGAAACCGTTTGGATGTCGCAGGGGTCCCTGGGGATGCCCTTGGGTAGAAATGTGGAAAGCTTCGCTGGGAGGACGAAGCCTGCCTCCAGTGGGAGATATGGTATCGGGGCATCAGGATGGAACCATGAGTGTGAATAGCTGCATTGGGCCACTAAATAATACAACTGTAGATCTGGGACATTGTAGCCACCTCTGTCATATGGTAATGTAAGCACAGACCAGCGGACACAAGCCTGTATACCATCCCAAACCAGACGTGTAAGGAGTGTGTGGAGTGTTCGAAAAAAGCTAACTGTGAGGGGAATAGGTATATTATTAAAATAATATAAAAACTTGGGAAGCACCACCATCTTTATGATTGCAACTCGGCCTGCTATTGACAAGGGTAATCGTAACCATTTGTCCATTGCATGCCCAATGGGTCAATGGCCGCCCATAATTCAAGCTGATGATCTGGGCTTGGTCTAAATGGATATGCCTTCCCAAATATGTGACCGAGTCTGTACACCATTCTAGCGGGAATTCACACTCCCACTGCTTCGTGCTCGTAGTTAAAGGAAAGATAACAGACTAATTCCAATTAATGCCAAGGTCAGAGAAGTGGACACATCTAAGAATCTCTCTCATTAATGAGTCCAAATTCTCTTTGGGCTCTCTGACATACAATATGGTGTTGTCTGCTTAAAGTGAAACCAGGAGAGAGAACCTGTATTGAATTGCAGACCACGATGAAGGTGACATTCCTGGAAGTGGCGTACTAACCATTGCCAGGATAAATAAATGAGGGGAAAGAGTATAGACCTGACGAGTCCCGCGGGAGAGCCCAAAGGGCTGAGAGAGTGGGCCATTTAAGCGAAGTCTCGCCATGGGTTTACTGTATAGCAGAGTGGTGGTGGAAATGAAGCCAAGAGGCATGCCCTTGCAGCATAATATGGAGACAAAAAAGGGCCACTCCATGGTGTCTAATAGGATCGCTGCTGCAGGGACTTCAGGGTTTATCCTGTGAATGACGGCAAAGAGTGTTCTAAGATTAAGCGAGGTGGAGCAGTGCGGGACGAAGCCAGATTGAGCCCGGGATATAATAAATTCCATTAATTGAGACAGGCGATTTGCTAAAATTTTAGCTAATATTTTGTGGTCCAAATTTAGCCGGGATAGAGGCCTATATGATCCACACTGGGAGGGGCCTTTGCCAGGTTTAGGAAGGAGGTAGAGGGAGGCAATTGCTTTTCTAAAGCCCCCGCGCTGCAAGTAAATCTTTATACTCCTTGTAGAAGTCCGCAGTGAAGCCATCCAAACCGGAGGCAGAGGAGCCCGGAAGGACCTCGATGGTTCCCAGTATGTCTGTAACCGAAATGGGATCAGCCAAAAAATCTTGCATATGTTTTTCAAGATAAACCAGAGCGATTCCGTCCAGATATTGTTCTTGTGCTTCGTGGGAGCTCCCTAGCTTGGAAGCGTACAGGGTTGAAAAAAAAGCCTTGAATTCATTATGAATGCCAAGTGTGGAAGTGAGGGGGCGGCCGTCAGCAGTCTGAATCTCAGTGATGAATGCTTTATTACAAGGCGGAAGTAGCATCTGGGCTAGAACCCTGCTGGGTCTCTCGCTTTCTCTGTATCGCCTAGCAGTCTGGTATTTGCCCAAGTGTAACATTTCCCGCTCAGCTGTTTCTCTGTAATCAGCCAGCAGAGTCAAGCGCTGCCCCTCTTCCGCAGGACTTATCGAATGAGGCACTGTCTAATATTGCAAGTTCGCATTCTATGTGTAATAAAGTCTTTCAGAGATCCCTAAGGTCGCCGGCGTGTTTGGCGATACAAGTGCCACTGAGGACGGCCTTGAACCCCTCCCAAAGGACTGCCCAGGAGTCCACCGAACCAGTGTTAATGGAGAAATATTCTTCTATAGCCTCACGAATTTCTGCCTTAAACAGTTAGTCGCTTAACGTGCGGCCAGGGAAGCGTCATTGACGTTCAAAGCCCTCAGGACGGGAACCTGTAGGTGTAACAAAACCGGGGAATGATTGAAATATGTCTGAGAGAGTGTTTTGTGTGAGGTGCACCAACCAGAGACATCAGGGGTGAGCAGCCAAAAATCTATCCGAGTCCAGGTGTTGTGGGGGCCTGAATAATGCATGTATTCGGTGGTAGCATGATTGCATGCTAGCCAAATGTCCAAAAGCGCAAACTGCTTACAATGCTCTAAAAGGGCATGACATGTGCGAGGTTTAGTGCCTGGAGCAGATCAAGGTCAGGACTTAAAAGCAAGTTGAAGTTCCCGCCTACTAGTAATGTCTGCAGTGCCAACCTAGCTAGCTGGGCATGAAGAGCATGAAAGAAATCTGGAGAATCGGTGTTGGGTGCATACACACATACAAGAGCAACTCGGAAACCAAAGAGTGACCCTTCTACTATAAGTTATCTGCTTCCCATTTCGGATGACTGAACGAAACTGAATGGGACCCTCCTATGAATCAAAATGGCTGTCCCTCTTGCGTAGTTACTGAAGTTGGCAAAATATCTTTGTGACCCCCAGCTGGCACCAATGAGTGCCTCGTCTGTTTTAGGGAGGTGCGTCTCCTGAAGGAAAGTGATATCCACATTATGTCTTAAAAGGTAATGGATTACCTGTCTCCTCTTGCATGCATCATTGAGGCCCTGTAAATTCCAGGACACCAGGGACAGGTCTGAGGGGCCAACTATATTACCCAACCTGGCCATCTTGGCGGAACATCAACATTGTTATATTCAATAAGCGACAATGGAATAACACGTGCAATAGTGAATGGAATAGCATTGCCAATATACATTTTGTGCACTCATGCACCCCCCCCCCCCATCACGCCCCACCCAGCCAGACCCCAGAAGGAGTGAGGTCAAACCTAAAAGGAAAACTGTGCATAAAGTACCAATCAACTTTGTGAATATATGACAATCCCCAAAAAAGATACCCAAAGCAAGAAGAAACAAATCCGATGGATACACCATGGGGGGTGGCAACACTAAGGCACTAAACCAGCTATCTAAACTATAATATAAAAAGATGGAGAACATATTCCTAATATTGAAATGTGCAGTGAGACATAAACTTTATGATGAAATGAACCCAAACCAGAGCCAGAGAACAGGTCTGCACTTGCGTCTGAGCCACTATGGGGAGGAGGGGGATTCCCACCGCGTTTTGAGGAGGGCTTTTGTTTTGCTTGTAAGCCTGACAAAATTACTGCACTTCAGTAGGAGTATCGAAAATGCGAGACCTCCCACCCACATCTACTTTCAATCTGGCCGGGTATAACATGCCACATCTCAAACCCAAGTTCCTAAGAGTAGCCTTGACACCATTGAATTTGTGGCGGGCATCCTGGACCTTGGCTGTGAAGTCTGGGTAAAATGATAGTTTGGAACCTTGCCAGTCAATGACCCCACGTTCCCTAGCAAGCCTCAAAGCGGAGTCTCAGTCACGGAAATTCATGAGGCGGGCGATGAAGGACCGGGGAGGGAGGCCAGGATTAGGCTGGGGCCCGACTGATCTGTGCGCTCTTTCTATCACAAAGCCAGGGGTGAAAGATTCTTAGGCGAACAAATCTGTTACAAAAGTCTCGACAAACATGTCCATACAACCAGAGGAGGCCGTCTATGGAACACCAAGGATGCGTATGTTGTTGCGCCGACTGTGCTCTTCGAGGTCTTCATTCTGATCGCCACTTCTATGAGGATGGGCTCCACACATTCCAGTCTCTTAACAGATTGGACTGTTCCGTCCTCAATGTCAGAGATGCGGGCCTCAGCTATATCAAGCCTCCTGTTGTGCACCTGTATCTTGGACCCAAGACTTGTGATGTTTTGGTCAAGCATATCAAACCGGCTATCCAGTGCTTTGAAGCCGGCCCTCATTTCTTGAAGAAGAGAGCTGGCCTCCTCGGGGGGTCCATTGGCATGCTCTGCGTTTTGTGCGTTGTCCGCCATACTCGAGCCATGAGGCGGTGCGTCTTCGACATGTTTTTCAAAAGGAAGAGTTCTTTGTTTGGGGTCTTTACATCCCATGCCACGAGGGAGCAGGGCCGATAGCAGTGTGGTACAGGAGCAGGATTTCCACAGAGAGTGCCCCTCGATCCACTTATGTGATCCTACGCCACGCCACTCCGCGGCGTAGGGAGCTGAGTCAGATTGTGGGACCAGATAGACAGAGGAGGTGCCCCAAGGTAATTGGTGAAGGAGCAGCAGCTGTTTATTTGAGGGAAGAGAGTGTGGAGCCCAGGGCTAGACGAAAAGAACCAGCCAAGCTAGCTCCGGTTAGTAGGGGTAAGCGAACCACAGTAGCCAGGTGCAACTGCAGCCCTAGTGGGTAGGGCCGCACCACGCTTGAAATCCGGGCCCCAGTGCCGCGCTGTTGGCGATCAGTGCAATTGTTGCGCCCACTTTGGCCAAACAAGAAACTCCTGCCTCAAGGCGATTTGTAAATGCAGAATGACAGAAGCACACCCCAGGGGACTGGCAGGTTGCAGGCCGGGAGTCTCTCAAAATGTATATCCCCACAACAGACCCCGACCTAAAATAGGGATGAGGTGAAGGAGAGGCCGCTGTCTTGCAGAAGAGTGGCGGGGTAGTCTCAACAAGCGCCGCCACCCCGCGCCGGAGCACAAGATAAAGCACAAGATAAAGCAGGTTGCAAGAGCGTCACACGCAATCTCTCCCCACCAGGGGTCCTAGCTCTTCCGGTTCAGATAGTCGGGGGACGGGCGCTGTCCCTGCCTCCCACCAGCATCAGGAGAGGGTGCGAGGTTGCCAAGGGGCTGAGACAGTAGGACAGGGATCACCGAAAGTGGGGTGGAGATGGAAGCCAGTCCCACAGCCAGTGTCTGCATGCCGCCGCCCCATGCCAAGGCCCGCTCACCCAGACAGCTGAGTCTTCACTGCGCAGGTCCATCAGCGTCACAATGGTGCAGCTCAATTTGCAGTAGGTCGCCCCAGCGCGATCCTCACGTTGCCCTATCTCCGGTCAGGAGGCAGCTCGGAACTCCGTTCTTCGACCGGATGGGTCCGGTGATATTCCGCCCAGCGGACTGTCGTGTCTTGCACCATCAGCAGGGCTTGTGATGGTGGAATATGCAAAGAAGCTGGCGAGACCTTTGGAGCTTCAAAGCCAGGCGGCCATCTTGGTCGCCGGCTCGGCCACTCCCCCCAAAATGGGTGAATGGTTGGTTCAGATTCCTGACATACTGATGATTTGTGGGGACTTTAACCTCACTATGAAGGGTGAACTTGGTAGGCTTATCAGAGGTGGCCAACAGGCTGAGCGGGACATTTATTTGCATATGTTCATCACAGCCCTGCGTTTGATGGATGCCAGAAACACAGGAGGGGATGATTTCAAGATACAAAAGAATATCTGACCACTCTGATTTACACGCGACTGATGTAACATGGCACACAGAGGTGAGCAGAATGAGATCTGACTGACTGGCATACCAGAACGTTTTAAACGGTCAACATGGAAACATACTTCAAGGAGAATGTGGGGTCGGTGACGTCCGAGATGGTGGTATAAAAGGCATATTTGGCAGTGACCAAGGGATGTCTAATATCTCATATAATGCGAAAAATACAAATAAATTCAAAGAGGTGACGGACGTGAGGTCTAAGGGAATGATTTTGAAGTTGAGCAAGGGAATACTCCATCACAAATGTGTCGGATATCCCGTCCACAGTATTACAATCCCCATAGAATAGAATGTGATGGTAGTACAGTGGTTGGGATATTCGTCACATTTGTGAGGAAGTGTTTACTTCCACCGACTTCTAAATCAGGCCCTGAATTGACAAATTGGGAGGTGGAGTACATCCAGCAAACAAACTTGTAGCTGATGCACTGCATAACTATGACCAGGGAGGAGTATAAGTGAGTGGTTGAAGAAGAGGTAAGGGCACAGAGTGGCCAGAATCAGGGTAAATGGAATGATGTTGAAGTAATTTGGTCTGGGCAGGAGGATGAGAAAGTGGTTCCCACTCTACCCCCGTTGTTTGCCTTGGCACTGGAGCCAATCTTGTCCTGGATGCGGTTGGACACTCAGATATGGGTATTGAGGTGGGGTCCTGACTGGGAGGGTGTAATTTCCCTCTAGCCTGATGATATGCTGTTCTACCTGGCAGATCTGCTGCACACCAACCCCATGCCCCGTGAGATTCTAAACACATTTTGGAAATGCTCAGAGTCTGCATTAACCAGCACAAGTCTGTGGCATTCAAGTTAAACCACTTAAGTCCTTTGGCCGACTGTCCATATTGACTGAAGTCGTCTCTGGAGGAATTCTGATATTTAGGAATTGATATGATCCTTGCCCCCAGTAAATACCAATGTCAGAACTTGGGACAAGTTTTGGAAGAGTACAGGTGATAAGTGGAGCATTGGAGGAACACCCCCAATGTCCCTGTAGGGCAGGGCTGGCTTTTATAAAATTATTGTGCTGCCCAAATTTCTATTAATGCCCGAGATACATTATATGAAGTCCTGGATAGCAATGGACATGCTGACTAGAATGCTATTGTGGGACGGAGAGCACCATGCATAGCACTATAATCCCTGACCAGTTACTCCTGCAGTATGATTTTATTTGATTTTAAATTTGTAGAGCGCAACATTTACCCGAAGGCATCAAGGCACTGTAGCTGACCATCCAAAAAACCATGCTCTGCCCATACATTCATCGTGAAAGAGCTATCTATAGTGTATAGAGCCAGGTCGGCAGTGTTTTCCTGAAGGGCAACAGCTGAGGGATATCAGTTCTAAAGTTTGCTTGCGGCAATGGAAAATGCTCTCTCAACCCATTTTTTCATTTTGGTTCTAGGCACGATGAGCAGATTTCGATGTGCTGATCGCAGGTTTCTCCCTGGAGGGTGCCAGCGGAACATATCTTTAATGCTAGATGGGCATGGGAGAACACAGGCCCCCGCAGCCCCCGCAGTGGGGGGCCCTAAGCTCCAGGGGGCCCCCAGCACAGCACTCTCGCTGCAGAGCTCCTGAATGGGCCTGGAGGGGGCCCCTCCATATGACTTGCAGGGAGACCCTCTCAAATTTCATTACGCATGTGGGCTAGACAGTAATGGCCAGCCGGCCTGGCACCCTTTCCTGACAGAATTGGGCGTCAAGTATGGAAGATGGCAATAGCAAAGCTGCATTTGAAGGAAAGAGTGACACCCAAGATAACCTGTGGAAATTCAATATTTTGGTGGTCGTAAATTATTGTAGGATAAGAAGCAATGGGATATGATAGAAATAACAAAACTAGGGAACATTTGGGGCCCACAAGGACTCCCCCCTTTGGAGTACTTGCAAAAGCAATACAAATTAACAGACCATCAACTCTTCCGCTACACACAAGTCAAACACGCTCTTGGAGGCTATGGGGAGACACTGAGGTATGTGACAGAGGAATCAGAGTAATGTTTATTAGCAGCAGCATTAGGCAAACATCTGATTTCACAAATATACATTCTCCTTGCCTCGTGTTGAGCTAAAACGTTGACTGCTGCGGATGTTTTTGCCAAATGTTTTCGCAGTGAAATCCTTTGCCCCATCTCCTCGAGTTGTGAATCCAATTGAGTGAACTTTTCGCTCAGTGTTTTCTTACTGATTTTATCTCGTTAACTTCACTATCACTGTCAAATCAGTTTGATCAATTGTGGGTTGTACGGCACACTGCACAGTCATAGTAGTTAATTGAGATATCAATAAATACTCGTTCTCATACGGTGTCCGAATATTTAGGTACATTTCTGAGAGGGATGAGAATGTGCTCTCATATGACATTCTTGATCAAATAGTTTTCATATCTGTGAGTTGGGATTTGCAGCGAAATTTTCTTTTTGATTGGTTCAGAAGTAGTGGATGTAGAGGTAACAGAGCTAGTAGAGAGAGAGCTAAAGTTGAGATTATCACATTTACTGTATTTTGCCGCTCTGTTATTGAAGCATTTGCACTAAATCCACATTTCTCAAAAATTGAAAAAACACCAGAGCAGCTGTTTAGTACTGGGTTAACCTCAATTGCATACATTTTCTTGTTTAATAAGCACCCAACACTATTTTTATTTCGTTTGGCGGCAGACATTGTTTTTTGTTGAAGCTGACTTGACTACAGCATCATTTTGCGGAGAAATGAGGACAGGCTTACAGTTTGCCACTGACCTTAGTGGATTTTAGCACTTGCCTAAGACAGCATGCATGTGCTGTTGCTTGCAAGAGATATTGTATACAAGGGGCTTGGAGCCCACCCAATGCTTACCATTCATTGACTTCATTGTCACTCTTATTTACAGCCTCCTAATTGGCCAGCATGTGCTGACTTTACTGCCTCTTCTTTCATGAGAAGCATAGACCAAGGACTGTTTGCTTCATCTTGATTAGTGTCCTTGCGCTACTTGCACTTTGATTAGGTACTATTGTCTTTGCTCTTCCCCACAATTTGATTCTTTCCTCTTCCCCATGGTATTTCACCTATAGTGCTTCTTAATTGTCCATTTTGCCTTTTGCCTTTTCCGCCCTGTTGCCTGTGCTGCTTCTTCTGCCTCCAACCCTGATTGGCCCTTTTGCTTCTTCTCCTTCCACTCCCCTGTTGTCCATCTTACATCTTCCCCTCCTACTCCCATTCCCCGGTTGTGCATGTTGCTTCTTTCCCCTCTCACCCCTTCTTCTCCCTGTTGCTTCTTCCCCTCCCACACATCTGTTGTCCATGTTGCTTCTTCCTCTCCCACCCCTTTCTCTGTGTTGCTTCTTCCCCTTCCAACTCTCACCTTCCCATTGTCTGTGCTGCTACCTCCCTCCCACGCTGTTGTCTGTGTTTCTTCTTTAGCCTACAACCCTGATTGAAACTTTTGCTTCTTCTCCTCCAGTGTCCATCTTGCATCTTCCCCTCCTACTCCCATTCCCCTGTTGTCCATGTTGCTTCTTCTACCCCACTCCCTCCTTCTCCGTGTTGCTTCTTCCTCTCGCACCCCCACACCCCTGGTGTCCATGTACCCCTTCCAACCCTGACCTTCCCCTTCTCTATGCTACTTCCTCCTTCCCACCCCATGCCTCCTGTTGTCTGTGTTGTCCCCGTCACATACCATAAGAAAAGAAAATGATATGACGTGGCCAGTGCTGGCTGTATCATATCACTTTTTTTACTGTCCAGTTGCCCCATCTCTAATACCCATTCTCACTCGTGTTGTTAGCGTGGCCCAATGCCTCCCACCCTCTCTTTCATCATCTATGCCGCTTGTCGTAATTTGACGGTGATCGGGTTAGCGTTAAGCTTTGGTACACGAATTTCCCCTTAACTTGACTATGGTGTTCGGAAGCCATTTTGAACATGCTGGCGGCCATTTTATATGAATGCGTTGCCTTGTGGCCAGCATACCCTTTGTCCTTTCTCTGTACCACTGACCACTCAAATTTGCCCAGCAACAGGCTATTTTTAGTATTGGTCAAACACGCACATGCGCAGTCAAACCCTCTGTACTAGTGGACAGTCATCACTTAGGAATGTCCCTCCAAACTGACCAGTGGTGTTGTAACTCCTCCCATGAGTTGGCTGTGTTCCAAAAATGACCATATATGTACCTAAACTGAGCAAATGTGTTCCGCCTACTCTTTTTATTACTGTAAAACTGTATAAAAGATGTCTCGCACCGATGTTCGGTGTGATACTTCTTGCATTGCCGAAGAGTGCTGTAGGAATGTACCACCACCCCATGGGGTCTTAATAAACTTGTCTTTTGCATTTTCCAGTTTCCGTGCCAATATCTGTTTTATGGTGTAGCGGGTTTTGCGGAATATGTAGGCCTGGAGAACCCAATACCACACGCTCACCACCACTCTTCATATGAAAAAGAAAGTGCTATAACCCACCCAATGCTGGCTCTGTCATAGCACTTTTTCCAACTTTTAACTATGCTGCACAGCAACCACACTGCTCTACAACATGGCTAAAAGACATTGGCAAAGCCAGTAGTTCCTGCATAGGCGAGACCAGTTGGGTTTTGCCAATTTTGCTTGTTTTGGTTGCCTTTATCTGTGAGTTAAGTGGGCTCATATCTGAGCTTCAGGGTTGTGTTTCAGGCTGGAGACTGTTAGTTTTGTGATGCATGCCCTTGTAGCTTTGAAGAGATGCTATCTTTAAGAGAGGTGGTCTTTTTCTTGAATTCATTTATCTGAGACTCCTGATTGGGCCTGAGACTCCTGATTGGGCTCACATCATTTGGTGGGTATTCTATGCAGGTGAGGCTTCATGAGAAAAGATAAATGTGGCATGGTTAAACAAAGAAAAGCAGCATACTCTCACCATGTTCTCCTCTGTATCTTATAAATGGTATGGTATCTGGCCAACTCCCAGCTCCCTGAGCACGCAGTCACACTTACCACATTGAAAGAGTCACAACTCATCATCTTGATTACCAGCCAAAGCCTCTGTTCTTTTTTACTTTTATCCTGTTTATTTTTTTATCCACTTCAGTTCACAAACTGAAAGAAACCTATGGAAGATGTAGCAGCATTTTCTGTGGTTGCTATTGGATTTGAAAATGAAACTATAACAAACATTTATCCTTCCTTGGGTAAGGCGCATTCACGGTCTGTATAGCAACCTCGCAACAGGTATCTTAAGATACATTGAGCCACAAAAATGCTTGTTAAGGCTCACAAACTAGCAGCAGCCAGTGATATACTGGAACAGCCTCCAACTGATTTGCCATAGAATTACATTGCAGTTTGGCCACTCCTCTATATTGTGGTGTCTCCAACCAGTTACAAGCCGTGTGCACACTTAGGGCTAAATGGGTACCGAGCTGCACAGCAATCCCAAGGCTGTACGAGACTCCCAGAAGTTGCGGTCAAAGACCACCTTAATGTGGTGTTGCTCAACTATCCAAGTAGATCCACAAAGCTTATCCTCAATCTTGTGGTTGGACTGTTATATGCAGCCACAGAAACTATCAGGCATCAGATAGCCCACACCCTGAAGCAGCAGTCAACAGCATCTAGTTCACTGACTCACTGAGCTATTCCCAGTTGAGTTTGTGGGCTTAATTGAAGGTAGGGAAAGAGTGGGATCTCAGGAGAGGCACATCTCCACCTTCTTTTTTGTCAAACATTTTCTAAACTAATTGTAAGGAAATGCCTCTTTTTATATGGTCACTCCAAAGTTTTTGGACTGATGCTGCTGGTTTTTCGACTCTGAAAGTGCATTGAGGTCTGCGATCCAGACTTCAGTGCTCGGACATCCAAAATGTTTATATTACATTAGCTCTGGAGAGCCCCAATTGCGAGTACAGTGTTACACACTGACCCCCTCATCTGTGCTAACTCCTGAATGGTGCAGCCAAAGTTGATATACCAAGGTATAAAACAACTTGTTACATTTAGCCTGACTCGATTCTCAAGTCAAAATGAATGTACCGAGTAACCGTGCACCACTTTGACAAAGTTGCCAATTTATTGCCTTCAATCTCCTGTGTTACATAAGGAGCTCAAGCTCAAGACAGCTTTCTGCCACCTAGAGGGACTCCAAGGAAAGAGACAATAGAGGCCTGTACTGGAGAGAGGTGTTACTGCAGGACACCACACAGGTGTTGACTCAAAAGACTAGCTTCAAAGCTGATGCTGCCTTTGAAGAGCATATAGGGAACACTTGGGAGAGGGACAGCCACAATTTTGAGGCAGACTAGCTGTCACTCAGGAAGGAGAGGGGAACCGTGTTGTCAAGTTGGTTATTCAGGGAGATGTAGCCCAGCTGCTGTCCATTCAGGTAACAGCAGTGGAGCAGTAGAGCCTGGTTACGGGGGATACTGAGGGACGATGTGAGGGGAAATTAAATAAATAATTCATTTTCACTCATGATCGTCCCTCGAAATCCACCCCACTGCCCCACCGTTGTTACCTGCAAGGACCGTGGCTGGTGTAGCCCCCTTGATTGCCACACCTCGGGATTGGGCTGGGTTGCTCTGGATGCTGACAGAGGGTTTCTTACTATCTGGGAGTAGGCAAAATAGTGCACCTTGGGATAGCCAGATGCCACACTTCTCAGGAGGGACGGAACCCGGTAGCCCCTTAGTTACCAAATGCATGCACTCTGAGGGCACTTTCTGATCATAAATAGGCCACCCAGAACTAAGATCTCAACTGGACCGGAAGAAGCTCTAAGGAAGGACTGCCCTGCTGCACCGTGGAACGTCAATGCAATAGCTGAACCGGCATGGACTGCACCTGCTAAACTTGGTGACTAGAAAAAAGTAAGACTGTGCCTAGTGTCTCCTGCTTGTGGAGAATTAATCTCTGGGGCCTGGCAAAAGCAAAGAGAATCCAAGAGTCAGTTGGCTGACCTCCTGTTCACAGTACAGAGCCACAACAGCTGAGAAGCCTGCAGTGGCAAGTTGGTATCCCAAAATCTTCAGACCTCTGCCAACCGCTGATGTGCCACACCAGAGACCTAAACCAAATGCCATAAGTTGCATCCGAGATCGCTGGGCCCATGAGTGTTGTCGGAGTGCCGCTTGGTTGCCCAGAAGCTGAGTGATCATTCAAGGAAGGAATTAGGTGGGACCGTGATACCAGGCAACTGGTAGCCCAGTGGTAACTTTCCTTCTACCAATACCAAGAGAACTTTAAGGGACATTGATCCTGTAACCAAGACTGCCACACCCTCTCAGTGGAACAAAGAGTAGCTACAGGAAGACCAGTCGTCCGCATCCCATCCTCAGCATCTTTGAGCATCTTTAGCAACCTTCATCCCTTCAATCAGGGCCACGTCCGTAAGAATCCATTGCAAAGGGGGTAAAGTGCTTTGAACTGCCTGGAGACTGATTCATATGTGGGTGTAACTGATTCTGTGGACCTTGCCGGTTCGCCTGACTGGCTCTTGTTAGAAATATTGTCTCTAGATGGCAGAGGTTTGCACACTGTCCAAGTAGGATTCCTCACTCTTGTCAGTGTTAGGGGATTACACAGCTAAAATAACTCCTGCTCACCACCTTGGTAGCTTGGCATGAGCAGTCAGGATTATCTCAGAGGCAATGTGCAAAGCATTTGTACAAACACACATAGTAACACCTCACCAGATTAGAAAACTAACCAATATTTATCGGAATAAAACAAGACCAACACACCAAAGATCCATCATACACAGGTAAAGATATCACTTTTAAAAGGTTTAAAATAGTTCAGTCCATAGGAAACTATGGATGAGGTACTTTTATCACAAAGTACATGGGATGTGGCAAAATCAAAGATGAAAACTTGTGCAGGGGAGATGATGTGCTGGAAAAGCAAATCAATGCGTTGGTTCCTTACTCCCAGGGAAGGTGATGCACCGGTTCCTTACTGCCAGGGGAGGTGATGTATTGGTTCCTCAGTGTCAGGGGAGGTAATGCGCTGGTTCCTTACTGTCATGAGAAGTGATGTGTCAATCTCTGGAAATGTGCCCTTGGTTCCTTATTGCTGGGCCGCGTCGATGAAGAACTTGGCACACAGGTACGATGAGCCGAAAATTCGTACGTGCTGGATCGATGAGGTGGCGGCGGAACAGGCGCTGTGGCATGTTCTCAGCAGCAAATCAGGTGATGCTTCAATTTCTCCCGCCACTCAGCAGGGCCCGTGTGTGCTACAGACTTTGGTGACATGATGCTTGAGACTCGGGTTGTAGTGATCTTTCAGCAGCACGGCATGGGCTACTTCGGGAAATCAGGCACTGAGAGTCGATGCATGGATTTTCTTGATTCTTAGCAACAAAACCACCTCCAATGTCACAGAGCTGTAATTAGCCCCATTTGGCAGGTCAGACCTCCCAGCAGAGGGGTTTAGGGGCTGTAGATGAAGTGTTTGATGGCCCTGCGACTTCTTAACAGGAGGCAAAGACGCCCAAGCCTTTGGAGAACGGTGGAAAGAAGGAGGGAGAAAGCAAAGTCCAGTCCTTTCATTCTCATGACAGACACAGCAAGCATTAGACCAGCACAACAAAGCTACCAGCAGAATGTCAGTTCCTCGTTCAGCATCCAGCTCTTCGTCCTGGCAGAATGTCCTCTTAGTCCAGAAGTGTTCCCGAGTTATGGTGTCACAGCTCCAATAATTATACCAGTTTCTGGCTTGAAGTAGGCAGACTTCAAAAGAAAGTCTTTGCAGTGGGCAAGACCCAGTATTTCCCTGACCTGGCTTCAGACACATAACAGGGGTGTGGAGACATCTTTGTGTGAGAACAGGCACAGCCCTATTCAGTTACCGGTGACAACTCCTCCCACCACTCCAGCTCAGGAAGATCCATCAGTCTGGTGATTGATCATCAGGATTTGCCCGGCTCACCTCAGCAACATTTTTAGAGTGAATGCAGCCTAACTGTCACTCTCCCTCAGAAGTGGATTCCACAGGCAGGCAGAGGCACAGAATGGTAAAGAAAGAAAATGCCAACTTTCTAAAAGTGGCGTTTTCAAACATGCAATTTGAAAACCAACTTCACTAAAAGATTTGATTTTAAATTGTGATTTCAGGGACTCCAAATTTCTATCTCTTCCTAGTTGGAAGTTACACTTGTAAGAGGTTACAAGGCAGCTCCAATAGTAACCTATGGGAGAAATAGTCCTTGCAATAGGAGAAAACGAAATTAGCAATATTTCACTATCAGGACATGTAAAACACACAAGTACATCTCCTACTTTTGAAATAGACTGCATTCTTCCCATGGGGCTACCCTGGAACTACCCTAGGAGTGCCTTACATGTAATAAAAGGGAAAGTTTGGGATTGGCAAGTGGGTGTTCTCGGCAGCCCGTCATGGCAGTTCAACACTGCACACACAGACACTGCAGTGGCAGGTCTGAGATATGGTTGCAGGGCTACTCATGTAGGTGGCATAATCAGTGCTGCAGACCCACTAGTAGCTTTTTATTTACAGGCACTAGGCACACACAATGCAGTATACTAGTGACCTACCAGTAAACCAAATATGGCAATCATGGATAACCAATTACATATACAGTTTTACACAGGGAGCACGTGCATTTTTAGCACTGGTCAAAAGTGGTAAAGTGTGCAGAGTTCTAAAACCAGCAAAATTGAAATGCAGCACACAGTCACAAATAGGAGGTCAGAAGCAAAAAAATACAGGGGAAAAACACGCCAAAGATGCCAGGTCTAACAGATCTAAATGTGCTGACCTAAGGACGTCAACCACTGATATGGCTCCAGCTTCCATATGCGGCTAATATCGCTCTAAAGAACATTAAACTAAACATACCCGTAGAAGTTTGCTCTACTACGAGCTTCATTTCTTACACTATAGGATTCGCCCTAATCTTCTTGGACATATGCATTGAAGGACACGTTCTTCTCGATATCACATTGCCCTGAAGAAGCCTATGTCTGGGCGAAATGCGTTGGCTGAAAATAACTCATGAAGCACCACAAAGAATAAAAACAAACGAAAAATACACTCATCAGCAAATGCTTGTTATTAACGTGTTCTTGTGTATCTAATTACCTGTGCCTATAAATTGCCTCTCATCCAACCAAATTCTCAGCTCCCTACAAGAGTTGCTCGCTTGGAGTGTCTCTAAGTGACAGTCTATATCTCCGGAACCCTCTTGTGGATCTCTTTCATAGTGGCGTCTAAAAATACATAAGAATAAAGTCTATTTTATATAAATTGATGTCAGGTTTCTTTACTGTCTTGTCGATTTCTACTTCAAATGTTTTGTTGCTGTTTAAATTGTTAAAACTTGTTCCTTAGTGTAAACCTTGCTGCTTCAAATCACAGCTACTCAGGGATGGGCTGAAGGTTTGACATACGAAACTTATTGGTCCTAAAGGAGTTGGTAAGTATATTACACAGTGAGGGTGCATAGCCACACCGTATATACACCCCATTTCCTCACATTGGTGCCTAGTGGTGGGTTCCTGAATTTGCGTTTAGCAATACTTTACATTTATTAAAGTCTGAGACCACCGAGACTCTGCCAAGTGGATACCTAGGAAAGAAGTTCTTGTGCCTTCAAAGCAGTTGTTGAGTGTAAGTAAGTAAGTAAGTAAATGTTTTATTGTTTGGTCAATTAAAACCTTAACAATATAAAAGACATATCTATACAAGCAAAAACAAAACAAAGTTAAAAGAGAATAAACAATAAGTCCACTTTATCTCAATAAGAAACTCATAAAATGTCATTGTTAAAAATCATTTGCCAAATTCTTGTCCATTTTTCTCTGCCAGAGTGCCGACCCTGTTAGCAAAAGGTTCAAAAACTTTAAGGAGGAATTTGATCAATTTACAATTCAGTTGTGGGTCTGTTGGATTTAGACACCCAATTATTGTGGCTCTACAAGACCTAAGGCCTTTAGCGTTGAAACTATGTCTAAGCAAGGAGGCTCGTTCGTTATAGAGTTTATTACATATGTAGATTACGTGAATAAAGTCTTTTTTGTAGTAGCCACAGAGCCGACATGATTTGGGTCCTATATGCACCCAGCTTGGCTGTTCCACTATTGATGGTATTTTTCCAAAGCGTATTGCCATTAATTGCTTTTTCAGGTAAATTGAAAATGTCATGTTTAAATACAGAGCTGGTGCGAGTGGCTTATAATTATTAATCACCATCCAAGCATGCGACCTTAGCCTGAATATATTTTTATCAATTTCTGATGAATTAATTTTTGCAGCTTTATTTATCGCTTGTTTGAAGGACAGGTATGGCAGATTTTTGTTCCATAAGTCATTTGTGCAAGTTACTGACAGAGACTTACATAGGTATTGATTATAAGGTGATTTTCTATCATCATCTACTTCGGTCCAAAGGGCTTCATTAATTGATGATGTGGCTGCATTCTGTTTCAGCCGACACCACAGCTTTATTGTAGAATACATTCTCCCTATAGTTTCGTTTGTTAGGCCGAATTCAAGACGCACCTGTGTCGGTGAGGCTGACCGTTGTAGCTGAAACACTTTTTTATAGGTAGAAACTATCAGTTGGTTTAAAATCTCTGCATCTTTACCATGAAAAGCAGCACTGGCGTATGTTATCGTAGGGAGGATTTTCGCCGTCATCACCGCTAGCAATGGTTTATATGATGGACCCTTCAATTTTTTAGCCAATTGACTAAAGGTGAATATGAGAGCACTGGTTCTCTGAGTCATGTACTTTTTTTGCTCTGTATGATTTTGTAAGTTGTCAATATAGAATCCCAAGTACTTATAGATTTTAACTTCCTCTAGTTGGTTGCCATTGAGCCAAATGATTTGCTTTCGTCTCCGCTGACTGCCAATCTCCATTGTTTTAGTTTTGGATGTATTTACTTCTAGATTATTTGCTGAAATTTAATCTGACATTTCATTTAAGACTCTTTGAAGACCGATCTTTGTTAGGCTCATTAGCACCACATCGTCGGCATACGAGAGGTGTGTGAGTACTATCTGTCCAAGTTTCGGCGGATGAGAATAAGTGCAGTCAAGCCTCAGTGCAAGATCGGACATGAACAAATTAAAAAGATGTGGGGCCAATACACACCCTTGTTTAAGGCCTTTAGTCGTAATCATCTTTCTCGAACTCTGAAGCCATCTCCTATCTTAATTCTTATCCATGTGTTGGAGTAAAATTGCAGTATTCCTTTTAGTAACTATTCGGGTATGTTCCAGGCTCGCAGTTTTCTCTAAAGGAGGTGACGATCAACGCTGTCAAATGCTGCCTTTAGGTCTATGAAGCAGAGGTAAAGTTGTAGTTTCCTCTGCTTGCATTTGCTGGTGATTAGAGATAAAGCAAAGATATTCTATATCGTCCCTCTTCCTTGCCTGAAGCCTGTCTGATTTGCTGGAATAAGATTGAGGGTATCTGACCAATCCTTCAGGTCTTCTAAAATGAGTGTGGCGTATTATTTTGCTTCAACGTCTAGGAGGGAGATTAGCCTGTAGTTTGATGGATTTGTTCTAGTTCCTCCTTTAAAAATAGGTGTTAGTATTGAGCCTTGCCAATTCAGTGGAATGCAATTTAGTAGCTCTATTTCTTTGTATAGCTGCAATAAATACTTTAAAAAAATATATATTTATTGAGTTTGTAATACAGAAAACATTACAGTCAAACAAACCCCCCTCCCACTAATCTGACTTTGGTCACAAAGCCTGTTAGGACAACTTTGTGACATTCCCCTCTCAGGTTTGTACACAGCCATTTAGCTAACAACCCATAACAGGGCAGGCGGCGCTCTCGAAAATCTCTACTGACGTGATTGCAGATGAGTTGCACCTTGCCCCTAGTACAATACCCCTCCATATCTCATAGTATGACATTCATCCCTACCATACATAGCGATACATCCTCCCTATCCTCCCGGTGGCAATCTAATGTCCCTAGTTCTCCACTGTGGCGTGAGCATCTTCTTTACTGTTTAGGTATGTCTGGAATAATCCCCAAAGGTTATTAGGACGACTAGTGGGAGGCAGCAACTCGCTGTAGTTCTCCGACTGTGTACAGCAATATAACATATCATGTGCCCAGCGTTTAGGTGTAGATGCGGGGCCTCTCATTCAACAGCAAGCAACCACCCTTCGGGCTATGAGCAGTCCCATGTCCACCAATCGCCGAGTAGCTCTAGGTAGCCTCTTAGAGTACCCTAGAAGTGCCAGCGTGGGAACAGGTGTGAGATCTATTCCTACTGTGTTACTTATGTCCGTGAAGACCTTCTCCCAGAAATCCCATACACCCGGCATTGTACACATGCCATGTGTAGAAAACCTGCGCCTGGCGCATGACATCTCTCACACTCAGCTGTATCACGAAGGACATACCTGTGTAGCCGTGCCGGAGTGTAATACACCCTGTTGAGGAACTGGAAGTGCACTAATCTATGTCTGCAGTTCAGTGATAGCTTCCTTGTATTAATACAGCAGTCTCTCCACATGTCATCATCAATCACTATCTGTAGGTCAGTTTGCCATGCCAGCCACGCTTTCGTGTATGTGCGCTCCCTATGTGCCTTGGACAGCTTATATAGGTTAGACAGTAGTTTCTGGGGGCCCTCGGCTTTTATTACATACGTGAGTTCCGGGACTTTGGGCGGTTCTGCCATATCCTCCCCCAATAGTTCTGCGAGATCACTGCCCACCCTGTGGAATTGGAAGCGAGTCAGTAGGGGAGTATCCTCACTGCTTGTTGCTGCCTGCTCCTATGTTTTGGCCACTCCATCCTGAAACAGGTCTCCAGCAACTTTAATGTTTAGTTTTTGTAGCACATGTATCACTCCTCTCTCTTTGATGGGAGGCAACCCCGTGCCCAATCGACAGGCATTATGGGAGAGTATAGTAATCTCCTCCCTGCAGTTGCAGAATACTGTGCCACGCATGATTCTTTGCTGCGATCGAGTCCAGGATGCCAGTCCTACGATCTATCGGTTGGAAAATTGTGTTTGGGAGCGAGAGAGGGCTAGCAAAGAGTGTTTCCATGCGGACATGCGGAATACAGCTATCTCTGTGGAGCCAGGTGTGGAGGTGAGCAGCTTGAGCCACTCTGTAATAAAGCTCCAAGTCAGGGGCACCGAACCCCCCCATATTATAAGGCAATGTGAGTAGCGTCCACTTGGCTCAGGGTTGTTTCCCTACCCATGCACATTTAACCATGAGTTGCGTTAGTCATTGAAAAAAGGACTTGGGAAGAACTATTGGGACTGTCATGAACAAGAACAGAAATCTAGGCAGCACAACCATTTTCATTATGGATATCCATCCTAGAAGAGAAAGTGGGAGCCAGCACCAGTCTACAACATCATCCTCCAGCTTGCTGAAGGCAGTGCCATAGTTTGCCCTGAACAGGATCTCAGCATCAGTGTGTAGTTGTATACCCAGGTATCTAACTGTGTCTGTGGTCCACTGCAGTTGGTATTCCATTTCGATATTCTGTGTTATCGGGGTTAAGGGGAAGGCAAGGGACTTCGTCCAGTTGACCTTCAGGCCCGATAGGGCGCCGAAGCGGACTACTTCTCTCAATACCGAGGTTAAATTGTTGTCTGGGTCGCAAACGTACAGTAAAGTGTCATCAGCATACATGGACACCAGTATCTTGTACGTGGGGAAACCTATGCCTTCATTGACATGGTATTCTCGTAGCGCACAGGCTAATGGTTCAGCCACCAGGGCGTACAGGAGGGGCGATAGCGGGCACCCTTGTCTGGTGCCTCTGCTGATGGGGAAGGAGTCGGTGACCAGGTTGCCAAGTCGGAGCCAGGCCCGCGGACAGTTATATAGGGCCCCTACCATTTGGAGGAATGGCAGCCCCAGGCCCATCCTCTGTAGTACCAGTCTCATAAAGGGCCACTCCACTGAGTCAAAGGCCTTTTCCATGTCGAGGAACACTGCTAGTGCCTTCCAATCCTGCCAAACATGTTGCATCGTGCCTAAGACTGTGCGGAAGTTGTATGTCAAGTTCCTGCTGGGAATGAAGCCAGCCTGCTCAGGCACAACCAGCCGAGGCGCCAAAAGCGCCAGGCAGTTCGCCAGTACTTTAGCAAATAATTTAGTGTTGACGTTCAGTAGTGAAAGGGGTCTATACGAACCGCACTCATCTCGTGCCTTGCCTGGCTTTAGTATCGTGACCAGTAACGCCTCCTCATTGATTGCGGCATACTGCCTTCAACACAGATGTCATCCAAGAGTGCAGAGAGGTGTGGGAGTAATTCATCCTGAAATGCCTTATAGAACCCCACTGTGAGGCCATCTGCTCCCGGGGCGCTGCCGGTTCGCATGCCCGCCAGATCTTCCACTATTTCGTCCTTCTCTATCTGGAGTATCAGGAATTCCTTATCTGTGTTTGTCAGTGTAGGTATATTGATGTGGTCTAGGTAGTCGGTGATACCTTCCTCAAGGTCTCCACTTTTAGACAAGTATAGCTCAGTGTAGAAGGCCTTGAAGGCGTGCGCTATATCTGTTTCTTCTGTTAATACTGCACCGTCCCCCATCTTTATTTTCGAGACTTATTGTTGTCCGCTTTTCCCACTTAAGATTCTTGCCAGTACTGAACTAGGTCTCTCTCCCTCCCCGAACATCCTAGCCATTGCGTATTTTCCTAGGTGTTTCACTTTCCTGTCCGCTTCCTCGTGGTATTCAGCCAGGAGTGACTTGATCTCATCCCCTATCGCGCTGTCCGAATATCTGCTCTGCCTTTCCTCTCGGGTAGCCAGTTGACGCTCAAGGTCAGCTAGTCTCTGTCTGATGGACTTGAGTACTCCCGAGTGTTTAGTGATGATTAGTACTATTTTGATTAGTACTACAATGCAAAATACCAGGTATCTTTAGTGCTCCCTAAACCCGCTTCAGCCAAGCGCAATAAACTTGATAGCTTCGCCCATAACAAATGCCTTGAAAAGCCAGCGTTTAAATCAACATTCCAACGCGCCATGAAACGCATCTTTATTTGTTTCCTTCAAGCATACAAGTGTGTTTGTAGAAATGCAAACATTTCGCTTTTTTACCCCCAGGCAATAAGAAGCTCCGCTTTTCACTACAACTCAAAATATATGCAACAACCGTAAACCAATTATTTTAGCCAGAACTACTGCCAAAATGAGAACTATAACGCGCTATTACTCCCTCCACGCACTCAGGTCTGTTGGTAGAGACGCAAACCATTTCCGGCATCTGGTAATAAGCCCCGCTTCCCTCGCAACCTAAAATACATGCAACAACAAAAAGTCAAGTATGTCAGTAAGAACCATTGCCTAAATCGTTTTTCTTCTTGCCCCTTTTAGATTTCTGATTAACTCCCAAAACAGAAAAAACTCAAGGTAAACAACCAACACCTTTAAGCTTGAGTACATTGTCATAACTACAATGGGTCTTAGAGTCATGTATTTAGCTATTTTTTCAGCTGGTTCTTCAAGTATTGTTGGATCTTACACGGCACCACAAATAAGCCCAACGTTCATCTTCTTGCGTCATCAAGTGAGTACCAAACGATTGAGAATAGTAAAACCCTTGCTTACCCAAATGTAGGCACATTTTCATTGCCTTTCTCTGTTGAATTCCACAGAACTACAACAGAAAATAGATCTTGAAGATTGACAGGTAACATACGAGTGGTGCTAGTGACTGAATGCAAAGTTGAAGGTCGCTTGGTAGAATTTGTTAGTACGAACGGTTATTCTTGCTTTTCAGATTTACTCTTCATGTGGTCCTGAAGATAATCCCCGCATTTGAGGGGATTTGAAACGCGTCGACCCCTTTGTTTGTTTGATTTTTGCTAGGCCAATCATTTATATGTGTTTGTATTTTGAAATAATTCATGATGGCCTAATGTCTGATAACTAATTACAGTGGACAATTAACTGTGAAATAGTTGCCACCGCCTGACCAAAAACATAAACCAATAGGTGAGGGACACTCACACACTGATTCCTTCTTCTTTTTCCTTCTTTCTTTTTCTACATTGTATTATACATGTTTGTTATGAATGTGACACAGATTGTTAGTGGTATGAATTTAAGTTGAATGTATGTTTCTTCTTTCTTTAACAAAAACTTTATTTCTACTCACTGTCTTCTTGTACATACTTCCACATAGAATTTGTAAATAGGAGCTCCCCTTGTAAATACTATGGGCCCGATGTAGGTCGCCAATTACCAGTCGGTAACGGCCGAATTCGGCCGTTACCAACCGGTATTTGGGGATTGACATGCAGGTGGCATTTAATTTACAGAATCTGTATACTTACCGATTCGGTAAATTTACCAATTCTGTAAAATACCGAATCGGCCATTACGATTCGTTATTTACCATGTAATACTATTACATGGTAAATGACGAATTCCAGTGTACATGCACATCTATGCATGTACACCTGTGCCATGTGGCCCACAGACATGCCCTAAGGGAATGTATGTGTGTCACATGGCACACAAGCCAGTAACAGGGGTGCAACAGGGTGTCAAAGTGACACCCTGTCCCCCTTGTAAAATCGGTAATTTTACCGATTCGGTAATTACCGAATCAGTATTTGCTATTGAATCCTATGGGCTTCAAGGCCCATAGAAATCAATGGCAAATACCGATTCGGTAATTACCGTATCGGTAATTACCGAATCTTACCGATTCTGTATTTTTACCGAATTTTTTACCTACATAGCAATTACCGAATAGTAAATACCGAATCGGTAAAATTCGGTATTTACCATTCGGTAATTTGCTATTACCTACATCTAGGCCTATGATTCTAATTGTTAGATTATAAATAATTGCGAAAAACATTAGAATTTTTTAAAAGAAACTAAAAAAGATGAATAAATAAATTGTTTGAGATTAAATCAGGACTGAACGAGTGGTCCGTGTGGACAGTTATACCCCCCTTCCACAGCAGACCACCCCCAACAAGGCCTCGCATGAGTGTCCCCCCTTCCCCCCTCCCCCTAATTTTATCCCCAACTGTTGGACCTCCCGTCGGGCAGTCAAGGTGCATTGCGGGCCGGGGCCAAGGTTGCCGAGCAACAAACAAGTGATTTGGTTACAATGCTTACAGAATGCCCTACTCCAATTACCAGCTGCACCATATAACAACATCAGCTAAAATTTAAATTCTGACATTAAACTGCATTAGCTGCAGGGTTATATCATTGACATCGTCTCTCCCCCTCCCTACACATCCGGACCCTTCATGGGCTGGCCACCAATTAACATCCCCACAGGGCAACCCAGATTTATGACTTGAGCACCAGAGTTATCTCACCCACAGATAGTTCCGCTGGGTCGACAGATCTCAGTCAGGAAGTGTTTGCCGACCCGCTGGCCCAGGAGACTCTAGGGTGCTATTTCCCTTATCTCCTCTAGAAGGAGCCCGGTCTCAGTGTTCGTTGTAGATCATTAAAACCTTCGTCTCCCCAGGTAGGGAAGAGTGTCACTCCTGCTCGTCCAGTTGGATTCGCCGGTCGTCGCCGTCTGCCTGACTGTTGGTTTCCCTGAGTTGGTCCCTGGACCAGCCCTTTAAGGCCTGCTGTAGAGCCTTAGGGTCCGTGAAGAGGTGGGAATGTCCTTGCCGATTGACATGCAGTTTAGCAGGATACAGCATGGCATAATCCGGTCCGAGGTCCCAAAGCTGTCTCTTAAATGGGGCAAAGTGTCTGCGAGCCTCCTGCGTCCTAGCAGTGAAGTCAGGATATAGGGAGATTTCCGAGCCTTCAAACTGCAATGATTTCTATTCTCTGGCTAAACGGAGTGCCACGTCCCTGTAATTTAGGAGCTTGGCGATAATGGGATGCAGTGGGGCTCCGTGGCGTGGTCGAGGGCCCAGCAAACGGTGTGCGCGCTCAACCACGAACATTGGTGAAAACACGCCTTCACCTAGTAGAGTAACCAGGAGCTTCTCAATGAACTTCTCCATGTTGCCAGTCTGTGTCATTTCCGGTACACCCGTGATGCGAAGGTTAGAGCATCGCGAACGGGCCTCTAAGTCTTCGGTCTTTTCTTAAAGCGATTGCATAAGTTTCTCTATTTTCTTATGATCCGAGTCTAATTCCGTTTGTGCCTCCTCCACCTCCGTAAGGCGTCTTTCGGACATGTCTAAGTGTTCAGCGTGTTTGTCGACGCGCTCCGCCATTCGGTCCATCCGGTAGATGAGGGCATCCATCTTGGTGCCTATTGACGACATGGTGTCTTGTAGGCTTTTTTCCATGGCTAAGAGCATGGTTTTAATGTCTGAATGATCAGAATTGCCCGCTCCATTTGTCAAGACGGCTTTATCTGTCTCCTGGGACTCCGTGGTCTTATTGCGGCGTTGTTCGAATGGAAGCTTGCTCTGGGTCTTGTCGCCCTTCACCATGTTGCCACGGGGGGGGGGGCAGATGGCGCAGGCCACGCTCGTGTGGGATCCTTCTGGGCTTCACCGGGCTAGGCGCGTGGTATATGACTGGGGACTTTCCAATCTCACCCCGTCTAGGTGCCTCAAAGCAGAGTCGTGTAATCCCCCTGGGATATCTGATTCACGTGATGTCGCAGACCCAGCCTAGCCCTCCATAATCGGTGCCGTCGCTGTGGGCTCCCAAGATACGAGGTCTCAACATACCGCCGGGCCACGCCAAATCACTTCAATCGGTCTGTGTCCCTCAGCATAGGTCGTCGCCAGCGTGACTCACCCAAAGTTCATGGGCGGCAGCAGCGCTGTCACCGTCGCAGTCTATCTCTCGGCTTGCCATCTCCCTGGACATGTCCTGGGGTCCTCGGTGTGACAAAGTCCCTCGTTCGACTCGCTTGCGTGGCTGTAGGCAAGTGCTTCTCTGCGTGTAGCGTCGTTTTCGCCGATCACCCCCAGACTGTTCTTCACCTAGTCAGGCTGTGCGCCAGGCTCCAAAGCCGTCACCACGTGTGAGCCGCAGTGGTGGTAGAGATCCTGCCCCCGTTGTGGGGCTTATCGCCTAGGCACAGTGTTGTGAGAGTCCCAGAGCAACTTACTGGCAAGGCTGTAGATGTGCGTATCTCTGCGCCGCAAGTCACCCTCACAGATCTCCCCCAGGCTGTGTCTCACCTTATCAGGCAGTACGCCAAGGCCCAGAGTTGTCCCCACGTGACAGCTGAGATGATGGCGGAGATAAAGCTCCAGCTGTGCTGTAGCTCTTCAGGGCACGGAGATACAAGGGGGGGGCGGATGGAAGTTACTTCCCCCCCTCAATCAGGAGCCTCCCAGCTCAGAGCATATAGAACCAAGCTCTCACCGGGCACCAGCGCCTCCGCGATCTGCACGCACAAGCACGTCGCCCGGGTCTGGGAGCACGCAAGCTCGCAGCTTCACTGCCTCACTCGCCATCAGGGTCGCCCCTCTCGCCTTCGGTCGTTTCTGCTCCTGTTGTGCGCTGATCTAGCTCTCTAAGGCTGCCGATATAGCAAAGTTGTCAGGCTGGTTACTGGACGCTTAAAAACAAGCGCGCTGATGTAGGATATTTAAGGATAATTTAGGGCAGCTAAGCGGAGCTTAGGGATCACGCGTCCGCCATCGTTGCCGGCAAGCTCCGCCCCCTCGCTTCAATAAATACTTGCTCCAGAAAGATAGGTCATGCTTAAAAATAGCTTGTGGGATTCCGTTAGGTCCTGGAGCACCGTCGCCTCTTCGTTTCTCAATTATGCGTTTTACTCCTTCGGTTAGCATGGAGGACTGACTTGTCATTGTATTTGGGGAACTAGTGCCATTTTTCTCAGGCATTTTCCCTTTTGCCTCTGTAAACTTAGCTCCAGAGACCTTTTTCTCTCTCCTGTGACACGTGCTGACCTCTCCTGAAATATTTGTGTCACTGACCCCTTGTATTCTGATATGTTTTTTCCCTCAAGCTGTCCCTGGATGGTTACTTCTAGCATGTTATGAGTGACGATGTCTGTAAACTTTGCGGTTAGAAATTCAACCCACTCATGTTCTTGAATATTTGACGATAGCACGTTAACCGGCCGTTGCAATTTGTTTATGATTTCCCAAAATGTGTTTGAATTAGTTTTCTTAGCACTACAAAGCAATTCAGCCCAAATTTTGTCATTGCTAGTTCGATTTTCTTCCCATAACTCTTTTTTATAAGTTTTCCTCAGCTGACGTACATTGTCCCAAGATTCTTGGTCGTGAAAGGTTGTTTTTAGTCTCCTAATAGCTTTTTTTAGTTCACATTTCAAGGCTGTCAGCCCAGCCGTTGTTTTTTTATTGAATGGATTTTTATTTCTTTGATTTTTAGTCTGGTATTGTTTGCTCGGCATTAATGTTGTGAGATCCGAGGTAAATTTGGCCCAAGCTTGAATTTTATTCGGGCCTCAAATTTACTAGCCATGAACATCATCTTTAGTTTATTCTGTAGTGTATCTATTTTTTCGTTTGACCATTTTAAGCGTTTTAGGTCAACTGTGTGGATATTTCCTTCTATTGTCGTGTTTGCTTGGTGTTTGGCGATTTTTAGCCTGATATGTATGTGCTGGTAAGAATGGTCACTCCAGTTGTTGAGTGGCTTTCGACTACAAAGGATTTTTCCACAGGAGGACACACAAGCATACAATATAATGCACCCCATTTCCTCAAACTAATTGATTTATCCAATGTATACAGGGATTTAAGTAATTTTTCAGGTCCATCAAAGTGCAGGGTGGGATACCAAATCCATAGTTAGATGAAAGTGAGTTATAACCCATTCAGCTATAGTGAGTGCCAAGTCCTGATATCCATCGTTTATGGCTCATGATTTGTATAGAATTCAATCAGAAAGTATGTCCAAATAGTTTATTTTTCAAAACTTTCCCAAACTTCTTCTATTTAGGTTGTTAGTGTGATTTAGTATGTTCCAGATTCAAACCCCTTGTACTATGAAGTTCCCACCTCTGAGTTTAACCCTATTAAATGATTGTTAATGGTTCAGGAGGGTGGACTATTAATTAGGTTTCCACCTAGAGCATGTTGTGGTGCAGTTTTAAGACATAAACAGTGCCATTGCCCCCGTAGGCTATTTGGGCTGTGCAGAGAATTTTGAATTCGACCCTAGTTTCTACATGCAGCCAGTGAAGAGCTTATTAGGCGTGCTTGAGTTGGTTAAACTTGAGGAGGTTTAACTATGGTCTAGCTGACTGGATCTGTAGTCTTTACAGTACAGCCTAGCTATGAGTTTCTCTGGAAGATCAGGGTAGATGCGGATTCTAAGCTCCATTGAGTGGTTTATTTGGAACAGTGAGAGGGTTTTCCAAAGTAGAAAGTGCTGGACGTTGATTTCCTGGGCTACATTTTTAACTTGGGAGTATCTCCAAATTCCTTTTTTTGTAAGGTGGTGGTGGGAATTGGGGGAGGGGGGTCTTCCAAGATTAAGATAGACTAAGAGCGGTAAAACCAGTTCAGTCTCTCATCGAATGATAATCGCAGGATTTGGCTTCATTTATAGAGAAGAGGCTCTCTTTTATCAAGTGAAGCACATGTTCCAAGCAGAAAGTAATGCTAGTAGGACGATTTGAAAATGTGAAAGTCTCTAATTTACACATCATTCTCTCTACAGTCACCTGATGGTAAAATCTTATGTTGAGGCACTTTTAACTTGTGTTGGACACATTGTGCCCTATTCTAAAAAGTGTGCCGTGATGCAACTGACATTTGTGGTCTTTTTTGCTCCCACGGGGAACTATGTTGTTATAGATAGCGCAGCAGAAGCTTCTGCGACCCTTCTAAAATATTGATCATACTGGTGTACATTTATTGGAACTGAATTCCCAGGGGGCATGTCTTTATTTTTATTAGACAGAGTTCTATGTAAATGATGGAATCCTTTGCTCCGGTGCCATATGGTAGGTGTAGGCACACAGACAAATAGGCCATCGGGAAACGCCTTGACTGTGTGCCATATGGAAATGGTGCACAGTTAATGTACTAGTGTACCCTTCAAGGGCAGCCCTTGGGAATGTGGACAGGGGTCCCAGAGACACCCACCAGCATGCCTCAGCAGGTGGGTGTAGCCACTCGCTGCACCTACCTGCAGGGGCATCACTGCCCCCCTTTACAATTGAGCCGGCTTGCCACCTCCAGTGTAACGAAGACCAGCAGCTTCAAACAGCTGTTCTGCTTTTCAATAATGCACAGTTCTCTCTGTGGGGGGAGGTGGCCTTCACATTTCCACTGAAGCACCGAGCATTTACTGTATTCAGTGCATAGTCCCAGTCTGCGATCAACCTGCATACTTTAGGGTGCACCGCAACATAAAGTGGGGCTGTGTGCTTAATCTATATTATTATCATTAATATTATTTGTGTTCATTGGATTTGCTACTTGTACATGATACCAGCCATCTCACCTTGTTGTTGTACAGACAGTGCATTGACACCTTCTGTAGAGCAATTATTATTATTATTATTATTAAATAAAATTTGAAATGTGCGCGGATACCCAAAAAGGGTTTCCTGGCGCCTAGCACACAAGTTGCTAGAAAAGTGGTTAAAAGCACATTTACTGCTAAAAAAGCCAAGTTTTAAGATTTCTTCGAAAGCTCAGATAAGACGAGTCATTTTTCAAAGACACAGGAAGAGAATTTCAGATTTTGGGGCTGAGACAAGGAAGGAGCAACCTTCCATTCTTGTTAATTTGAATCTGGGGGATAACAAAGTCCCCATGAGATGTAGAGCACAGGGGACGAGAAGAAATGTAGGGATGGATGAGCTCTTGCAGATACGGTGGTGCAATCCCTTGTTTGATTTTAAAGATGTAACACAAAGTTTTAAATTTAATTCTTTGATCGATTTGTAGCCAGTGGAGGTCACGAAGATAAGGCGAGATAGAAGCCTGTCTGGGAACTTGGCATAGAAGGCGTGATGCAGAGTTCTGCACTACCTTTAACTTTCTCAGTACCGTTTGACAACTACCAAGGTAAAGAACGTTGCCATAATCGAGGCGAGAGGTTATAAGTGCCTGGACTACTGTGCGTTGGGTAGAGACAGGAAGCCTCCAGATGATCTTATGAAGCCATCTCAGGATCTTAAAGCAGATGGCAGCCACATTAGCCGCCTGTTGTCTCATGGAAAGATTTTCATCAAAGATTAAGCCCAGATTGCAGACATGAGTGACAGGAACGGGAAAGGGAGCCATTTCGTGAGGCCAGTGGTGAGGGCCCCATAGGTCCTTATGCTTACCTAGGATAAAAACATCCGTCTTGTCCCCATTCAATTTCAATAAATTGAGGCGCATCCACTTTGTCACTTGCCGTAGGCTGCACTGAAGTGCAGATGTTGTAGCGTCTTTGGTGGTAGACAATGAATAAACAATCTGCGTATCATCAGCATACAAATAGAGGGATAATCCTGCCTCCTCCACGATTTTAGCCAGGGGTGTAACGCAGATGTTAAAAAGCAAGGGGCTTGAAATGGACCCCTGCGGGACTCCATGTGCTGACACGCAGATCTTAGATGATGACTTGGCAGAAAAGACCTAAAAGGTGCGACCACCAAGAAATGAGGCAAACCAAGAGAAGGCGAAGCTATTGAGCCCAAGTGACCTGAGGGTATTAAGCAAGATGTTACGTGACACGGTAACGAATGCGGCACTCAGGCCTAATAGAATGAGTGCCGCTGTTTCCCCTTGGTCAAGATGTTGCCGCAACTTCCCAGTGACTCCAAGCAGAGCAGTTTCGGTAGAGAAATTGGCTCTGAACCCGGATTGAGAGTAATGGAGATAACCCACTTTTTCTAAGTGTTCAGTCAGTTGCGTATAAATATGTTTTTCCAAAATTTTGGAAAATACAGGGAGCAGAGATAAAGGCCTGAAATTCAATAGTACAGAAGAATCTGTTTCGGCCTTTTTCAGTAAAGAGATAACCATGGCCTGCTTCCACTCAGGGGGAACCGAAGCCTCCCACATAGAGGCATTGAGAAGGTCTATAACAACGCCTTTAGATTTTAAAGAGAGCTCACGTAGGATATTAATGGGCAAAGGGTCAAGCGGAGAGCCAGACTTGACGCTATTTAAGCAGTTTTTAAAGGACGTCGCATCTAAAGGATCCCAGGAGTAAAGTTTAGCTGTCAAATTGGAAGTACTGCAATTCATCAGGTCAGATGGAGAAGTCATACTGTACAAGGAGGGAGAAGCCAAAAGTGACCTGTGAATGAGTAAACCTTCTGGATAAAGAAGTCAGCGATGTTATTGCCTTGACTTTCGTCAAGAACAGGGAGAGGGAGGTAGTATCGGAACCAGCTCGCTTCTTTACTGCAGAAAATAAGGCCCGGGGACGGTTTGATGCCTGAGTAATTGTACTTGCAACATAAGAGGTGCGTGCTGTTTTGCAGTCTAAGTGATAACTTTTGAGAGCAGCTTTATAAGCATCTTTGCGAGTAGGAGAGTACGATCTCCTCCATCATCTCTCTAGAGCTTTACACTTAGACTTGGTGATTTTGAGGTCTTTTGTAAACCATGGGGCAGGAGGATGATGTGTGAAACTACGTTTTGACACAAGAGGCAAACAAGTATCAATGGCCGTGGTTAGCCAGTTCCAAACAGAAGCATTTAAAGAGAGCACGGATAAAGTGGTATCAGGTATGCTAGTGACCTGGAGAGTGTTAAGAGACTCCATGTTCAGCTTATCCCAGAGTCTGAAATTACCAGAGTTAGTCACAGAAGCTACTACCCTAGATGTAGGACACTGCAAATTAAATGAGATTAAAAAATGGTCGGACCAGTCTAACTGAGAAGCAGAAATACTGCAATCATAACTGAGATTAGACAAAATTGGATCAAGCAGATGTCCCGCCCTGTGAGAAGGGCCCAGGTTACATAGCCGTAAACTTAAAACCTCCATTTCAGACAAAAAGGTACAGCAGATGTTATTCTGATCGTCCTCTAAGTGGAGGTTCAAATCACCAAGAATTGTAAAGTTTGCTGCCTTCAAAATGAAGGGTGCAATGAACTCAGAAAAAGTGGAAACCCAGGGACCTGGGTTCCCCGGAGGGAGATATATTAAAATACCAGACAGGGTCCGCTGAGGAGATATAGAAAGTTTGAACAAGGCAGCTTCACAATCTATGATTGAAAGGACTTCAAATTTACAGAAATAAATAGATTTAAAAATTATAGCAATCCCTCCGCCTTTGCCTGTGTCCCAGTCTTTCCTAACGATTACATATCCAGGTGGAAGGGCTGTGGCGATATCTGGGCCTGAGCTTGCATGGAGCCAGGTTTCGATTAGGAATAATGCGTCTGGAAGTTCCGTGCTAAGAAGATCAAAAATATGATGTTTGTTTTTGGCCAAAGAGCGAAAATTGAGGCTCTGAAAATGAAAATTCTGGCTACAGGCCGTCTTGGCAGGTACAGGGTTGCAACAGACCTGAAGACCAGTTCTGGTGATAGTTTTTATAGAACGCATGGGACCCAGTGTAAAGTTACATTGGGCGCAAATAAAGCCAAGGTATGGGGGAATACATACAGTGCATTCAGAAGAGGTAGATTTACTGTATTTATGAAGCTGTGCAGCTGTGTATGTAATGCTCTTCTTTAATTTATTCGCATTTTGGCCATAGTTTCTTGCTGCGGGAGAAGGCGTGATGCAGAGTTCTGCACTACCTATAACTTTCTCAGTACCGTTTGACAACTACCAAGGTAAAGAACGTTGCCATAATCGAGGCGAGAGGTGATAAGTACCTGGACTACTGTGCGTTGGGTAGAGACAGGGAGCATCCAGATGATCTTATGAAGCCATCTCAAGATCGTAAAGCAGATGGCAGCCACATTAGCCGCCTGTTGTCTCATGAAAAGATTTTCATCAATGATTAGGCCCAGATTGCGGACATGAGTGACAGGAACGGGAAAGGGAGCCCTTTCGTGAGGCCAGTGGTGAGGGCCCCATAGGTCCTTATGCTTATGTAGGATAACAACCTCCGTCTTGTCCCCATTCAAATTCAATAAATTGAGGCGCATCCACTCTGTCACTTGCCGTAGGCCACACTGAAGGGCAGATGTTGTAGCGTCTTTGGTGGTGGACAATGAAAAAACAATCTGCGTATCATCAGCATACGAATAGAGGGATAATCCTGCCTCCTCCACGATTTTAGCCAGGGGTCTAACGTAGATGTTAAAAAGCAAGGGGCTTAAAATGGACCCCGGCGGGACTCCGTGTGCTGATGAGCAGATCTTTGATGATGACTTGGCAGAAAAGACCTGAAAGGTGCAACCACCTAGAAATGAGGCAAATCAAGATAAGGCGAAGCTATTGAGCCCAAGTGACCTGAGGGCATTAAGCAAGATGTTATGTGACATGGTATCGAATGCGGCACTCAGGCCTAATAGAATGAGTGCTGCTGTTTCCCCTTAGTCAAGATGTTGGCGCAACTTCCCAGTGACCCCAAACAGAGCAGTTTGGTAGAGAAATTGGCTCTGAACCCGGATTGAGAGTAATGGAGATAACCCACTTTTTCTATGTGTTCAGTCAGTTGCGTATAAATATGTTTGTCCAAAATTTTGGAAATACAGGGAGCAGAGATAAAGGCCTGAAATTCAATAGTACAGAAGAATCTGTTCCGGCCTTTTTCAGTAAAGAGACGACCATGGCCCACTTCCACTCAGGGGGAACCGAAGCCTCCCACATAGAGGCATTGAGAAGGTCTATAACAACGCATTTAGATGTTAAAGAGAGCTCACGTAGGATATTAATAGGCAAAGGGTCGAGTGGAGAGCCAGACTTGATGCTATTTAAGCAGTTTTGAAAGGACGTCGCATCTAAAGGATCCCAGAAGTAAAGTTTAGCTGTCAAATTGGAAGTACTGCAATTCATCAGATTAGATGGAGAAGTCATGCTGTACAAGGAGGGAGAAGCCAAAAGTGACCTGTGAATGAGTAAACCTTCTGGATAAAGAAGTCAACAATGTTATTGCCTTGACTTTCGTCAAGAACAGGGAAAGGGGGGTAGTATCGGAACAAGCTCGCTTCTTTACTGCAGAAAATAAGGCCCGGGGACGGTTTAATGCCTGAGTGATTGTACTTGCAACATAAGAGGTGCGTGCTGTTTTGCAGTCTAAGTGATAACTTTTGAGATCAGCTTTATAAGCATCTTTGCGAGTAGGAGAGTACGATCTCCTCCATCATCTCTCTAGAGCTGTACACTTAGATTTTGTGATTTTTAGGTCTTTTGTAAACCATTTCTATCAGGATTTCACATTCCTAACGATGACATATCCAGGTGGAAGGGCTGTGGCGATATCTGGGCCTGAGCTTGCATGGAGCCAGGTTTCGATTAGGAATAATGCGTCTGGAAGTTTCGTGCTAAGAAGATCGACAATATGATGTTTGTTTTTGGCCAAAGAGCGAAAATTGAGGCTCTGAAAATGAAAATTCTGGCTACAGGCCGTCTTGGCAGGTACAGGGCTGCAACAGACCTGAAGACCAGTTCTGGTGAAAGTTTTTGTAGAACGCATGGGACCCAGTGTAAAGTTACATTGGGAGCAAATTCAAATTTATTTATTATGTCTTGGCTCTCAAAGAGGGCCACATAAACATGTACAAACAAAGCAACATAAATCATCACCAGTGCAAGAGTAATAAAAACATAGTATTCGAACCGTAATAGCAACACTACAAATCCTCAGTCCCACGAGGCCGGGTCGGCACAATCTTCCAGAAGCATTAATAAATAGCTAAAAATCCTTTAAAAAAGTTAAAAACATAAGCACAAAACATTTCATTCGGTGGGCAATAAAGTGCATACAGAAAATCTTGTAAAGTGACAATGCTGAGGCGTAGACAAATTACTTTAAGCCATCGATTGCGCAAGCTACGTAACATAGGACAAATCAAAAGTACATGCATACAGTCCTGGTTATTCAACTTACATAAATTGCACAACGGTGAAGTACCATGCCATTTGGACAGCAGCACATTAAGGGGGATTAAGTCGTACCGTAATAAAAACCAAAACCTACGAATCCCGTGTGGTAGATTCCACAGGGCATACGGTTGAGGCTGTTTCAATCTATAGGAAAAGATGAGCGGCTCCACATTCCTTTTATCTCCGATTGTTTTTTTATCGGATAAAAAACAATACTCCCACGAAGCCTCCTTAAGGACCTGCTTTAACAGAATGGGAGAGTAGGAGAAGAGCGCACTTTCATCCAGTCTAAGGATTTTCACAGCCCTTCTAAAATTACTAACAAGTTTGGAGAATTCCTTAAAATTACCCAAAAGTTCATTTTTGAGTAAAACTCGCAGGGTTCCCTCTCTTGCTCTGGCCAAACTGGCTACCCACCTTATTAAGGCACACAGACCCTGAACCCAGGCACTCCTGAGTCCAAAGTCCAACCTGCAGGCGGCCAGAGGACAGGCATTGTTTAAAGTCGAGAGGGATCTTAGGAGTTTTCCCTCGATCTTGTGGCAAAAGTCCCAAGTACATTGGGAGCAAATAGAGCCAAGGTATGGGGGAATACATACAGTGCATTCAGAAGAGGTGGATTTACTGTATTGATGAAGTTGTGCAGCTGTGTATGTAATGCTCTTCTTTAATTTATTCGCATTTTGGCCACAGTTTCTTGCTGCTGGACGCGTCAGGACGTGTACGGGCACAGATGGGCTTGCCTCTGGCGCACCTCCGGCGCGCCAACAGCGCGCCCGCTGCGCGCCCACTGCGCGCTTGCATCTGGCCACTGAAATAGAGCCAGGGACCAGAGAGAGCGGCTAGAGTGCCGCTCTGACGAGAGGCGTTAGTGCGGCTAGAGTGGCTGGGAGTTAGGAACGGCCATACCACAAAGTGCAAATTCGAAGGAAGCCAGGCAAAAGACCAACACAGGTACAGTTCAGACCAAAGTAAGCACCGAAAATGTATTTATAGAACAAAGTTCTATATGAGTTAAAATTTTAGTGTGCAAGTAAGAGGAAATGCAGTTTTAAAAAAAAACGAAAATTGTAGTGTGCAAAATAGACAGAGATACAGTTTAAAAACAAGGAACAGCAATTAAAAATCAGCAGTTAAGAGAAAATGTATGTAACACTCACAGGCTGCGCGCTTGCATCTGGCCACTGAAATAGTGCCAGGGACCAGAGAGAGCGGCTACCTACCAACGAGAGGCGTTAATTCGGCTAAAGTGGCTGGGATTTAGCAACGGCCATACCACAAAGTGCAAAATCGAAGGAAACCAGGCAAAAGACCAAACACAGGTACAGTTTCTCTACAGGTCAATTCTCTATACACATTCAAACAAAGCATTGTTTGATGATGGGGCAGTACCGGCAAAAGATTTTAACATAGCCAACTTTGATTTACATGATTTTTCTTCCAGTTGAAAAAGCTCTTTGCTTTTACGTTTTTGGCACCTATGGTTGCATATATGGTAAACAAAAATACACTGGTTTTACATGTATATGGGCCTAGAGAGTGCAGCAAGTGAGCTTGAACTTAACAGAAAGGGCCTCCTATGATAGCCAATGAAGTTATCTGAATACTGGAGTTACCTGGTCAAAATCTTCGGATCCAGAGACCAGCCTGTCAGCTGAATGTAGAAGAACTTTAATTGATAAAAGTAAATTCTACTCTGCAGGGCAGTTATTATTATTATTATTATGCTGTTTTATAACGCGCTCCATTACTGCCGGAGTATCCTGGCGCGAAGAAGAAAAGACAGAATAAGCAGCCTACCCTACACAGCACAAAAACTAAAAGGCTAGTCGAAACAAATGGGTTTTCAGCCCTTTTTTAAAAGAAATAAAGTTCACCGTAGCTCGCAAGGATAGAGGGAGCTCATTCCAAGCCAAGGCGGCCTTCACCGCCACTGATTGCCCTCCCAGCCGAGAAAGCCGGACGAGCGGGACCTGAAGCAGATGTTGAGCGGCAGAACGCAAAGGTCGCTTAGGAGAGTAGCGCCTAAATCGTTTCATCAGGTAGGCGGGGCCTTGTCCATAGATAGCTTTGTGGGCCAGGGTCAAAATTTTAAAAGTAATCCTCTGGGAGACTGGCAGCCAGTGCAGGCTCTGCAGGTGATTCCTAGCGCTGACCCGACTGGGGATATTACCCAACAGTCTGACGGTTGCGTTTTGGATCACCTGGAGACGTCTCACCATATAAGCCGGGGATCCACTCAGCAGGCCATTGGCATAGTCAAGTCGCGAGAGAATTAAAGCTCTAGCAACTGACTCTCTTGCTGAGGCAGGCAAATAGGGAAAAAACTTCCGCAACGCCTTAAGGGTCCCGAAACAGCCTCCTGCCAGCTTCTTGATATGCCCCTCAAATCGGAGGTCTTCCCCGAACCAGACCCCTAGGTTCTTGGCAAGGACATTGACTGAACCGGGCATCGGGAAACCGGCCGGCCAAAGTGCTTCTCTGAAATTCTGTTCCCCAATGAATATCTGGCAGCGATCGTTTCTCACTTAGACTTGAACTTTATACACCTTTTGTTCTGCTGACTACTGCATTTCACTTGATGCGCCAGTGCCTTGAAAAAGTCTTCAAGGGGACGAAACACGTTTAGTGGCTGTTTACCTTGCTCTAAGTCAATATGACAACAAAAAGAACATTTCTTCAAGATGCCATCAAGTACAATCAAAATTTACTTGTGTCCGGTAATAAATATATTCAGTAATTTATCAAACTTTTTGTGAATTGTCTAAACAGACATAGAAGAATACAATTTATTGTTCTAACATATGGCACAATTGTTTCCAGAGGCCCTAAAGATAGCAATGCAGGAACCATGTACATAATATGCTGTGTGTAGCATGAAGTGCCATAATACACACATTTTTCAAACCGATTAAAAACAGATTTAAATACTCGCCTTATACAAGGGATGATAGAGAAAGGAGAGTAAAATATCAGAAGTTAGCATACCAAAGTGTAGATTGTGTTTGTCTGAAAGGAAATAAAGTAACCATTTGTTGTTGTTTTTGTCTATATTCCTGACAATGTAGCGCTTCTAAAGAAGGCCTACAAATAACAACTATAGTTCAGACAGCCTGGGGGGCGCTAGGTGGCACACGACCAATATGGCCGCATGCATGTGAGGCTCTGGTAGCCTGGCTCCAAAATATTCAATTTATCCTGCTTTCTCTTTGCGCTATCTACAGGAAAGCAACGGACCCTGACTAATTGGCCCCCCTGCTGCCTCCGGTCTGAAATTCGGCGATTCTCCCGCTACTGATGATCTCTGGCATGACGGCAGTGGAAGGAGGGGTGAGCCATTAACTTGCTGAGGCACTGCGTGGCTGGGCTGCTGACTCGAGTGCTGAGGATTAACACGTGAAGGTGGGCCCCGTTCCCCTCGGACAAGTGGACAGAGCCTGCGGGGAGCCGCGGTCGGGACAGGTGCTGTGTCTGCTGATATTGGCGCTCCTTCCAGATCCAGCGATGCACTTGCGGTGAGTGCCTAAATCCCGGCCAGTGTCCTCTGCTGTGGCCTGCATGTCTGGACACTTGCGGCCCTGCCACCCATGACTGATTCATCTCCATGCCCGATGCTGCCGGCGGACTGCATGTACTCCACTGACTATGTGAACGGCATTGATTGGCAGCATAACTAGCATTGGCAAACCCATCCATAATTACGTGCAGTTGCTGGGACTCTTGTGGACGGCCTCACATACAGCCTGCTGGTCATAATAATATTCGTTGCATTACTCGTGACAGAGCATAGCTGTGGGCAGTCACCAGAGGCTGAACTCACTACATGCGGCACACTGTGCGACAGCCCTGAAGCTCTGCTGGCTTCGATTGCAACGCTCCTACTGCCATCATCATTGCTCACCCACATCTCCTGGGACGGTGCCCACGTCCCGCTGGAGTGCTATGCGACCACACTACTGCCGCTCTGTGGCTTATCACGAGGTGCTGGGCCCCACTGCCCTCAGAGGGTAGGACAGAACCTGCAAGAGGCCATGTCCGGGACTGACACTATTTCTACCAACAGTTGCCCTCCATTCACACCTGACGAGACAATTTAAGTGAGTGCTGTGGTCTTGGCCCAGGGTTCGTGCTTTGGCCCGCCTTTCTGGGTCTTCCTGCAGCCTTGACACCCATGCCTGTTTAAATTATACATGAGGCGCTGCCTGTGAGGTGCATGACGAATTGCGGACTATGTGAGCTTCTCTGGATGTGCTAACGGTACTGTTTCTGACTCACCCAACTTATCTGCATTGCTTGGCAGATTACTGTGACCCTTTTTGACTGCTTCGTTTGTGGCCCGCTGTTCATTATAATACGTGCTGCCTGTGCCAGAACACCGCTGCGCAAGTTGAGGGCTCTTGCGTGGTTGACCACCAGGGGACGGGGTGCTTACTGCGCTAGGACCTGCAAACCGCAACTACAACACTCCCTCTGCCACTATCACTGCCTGGCCAGTTGTTGCCGCTGTGCAGCCGGGGAGCTCGGGAGAAGAAGGAAGCTTTTGGAACATTGTGTGGTTTACGACTGCATTATATCGTAGTGGCAGCACCATCCCCCTCTTTTTGGACCCGCGGGAGACGACATCCCTCATTGGGTCCTCTACACCCGACGCAACTCGCGTGATTGCATCATTTTCATGGGCAAACCAGATGGCAAGCAATCCAAACTAGTGTTTGAGGCTAAGCGGGTGGCTCCACCTCTGAAGACTCAACGTCAGCCACGGGTGAAATGGCGGATACACAACCCCCGGCACCAGGAGATGAAGTAAAGTTGTTACTACTGGCTCTGCAGCACAGCATGTCCGACCTGTCTGGGAAAATGGACACAATGAAGACCCTCTTAGATTTTATCGTCCAGAAGGTCGACAAACAAGATGGACAATTGAAAGAAGCAGAGTGCCACATATCAGACAATGAAGACACCATCTCTCACTTGCAACAGCAAGTATCCCAGATGGACAGACTGCTTAAGGTGATCAATCCAAAGAATGAGGACTTAGAGGCCCGTAGTCGCCGCAATAATATCAGAATTATGGGCATCTCGGAGAGTACCAGCACGGGCCAGATGGTGGAGTATGTCGGGAGGCAATTGCAGGGCGCCAGTGATGAGAATCCCTTCTCTCCCTAGTTCATCGTAGAACAAGCACATCGCTCGCTGGGACCTCACCCCCCCTCCTGGAGGACCCCCCAAGACCAATTGTGGCCCGACTCCTCAATTATAGTGACCGTGATGCCACCCTAAAAATGGCACATAAGCAGAAAAATCTGAGATTTGAAGGAGTGGAATTTACTATCTTCCCTGACTTTACTGTGGCAGTACAAGAGGCGAGACGAAAGTTTCTAGCACTAAAAGAAAAGCTCAGGAAAGCTGAAATTGAATACGCCCTTCTCTATCCAGCTCGACTGCGAGTTAACTATAGAGGAAAAAGCACCATCTTCGCAAACCTGTACCAGGTGGAAGAATTCCTAGGGCCGCATTAGAGGACGACACATCAAGATCACCTTCCCCTCAGACAGATTGCTGAACTCTATCGGGGACCAAATTGGGATGCAAAGCAGCTGTGCACTTATAGTCCAGCAATGTTTGATGCTCCTCCTACTACACATACCTACAAAGAATCCTCCCTTGCACGATGCCGCTGAGGTATCGCTGGTCCGAGTATGCTGCGCCGACGAATATCCCAAGAACAGAATCCAGATAAGTGACTTTACTATATCCTGGTAACATACATATTCCCTGGGACACAAATGCTGGGTGCTTCAGTTACCTAATGGTGAGAATAGCACTCTATTGTGAGCCAGGCGATCCTCTCCTTCTGTCACTCATTTGGCTAGAACATTTTCCGATCATTGCCCAGTACTCTTGCAATTATCTCTCCCCAGCAACACTGCCCCCCCTTCAGCTGGAGACTAGTGCTGGAGGCAATATTGGATACGGTGTTTAAGGCTGAACTAGGGAACAAAATCACTGACTTCTTTGCACGAAACAAGGGTACAGTAGAAAGCGTCTGCTCTATTTGGGAAGCCTTCAAAGTCACGATCTGTGGATTTTGCATGGCAAAGAGCTGTCGGGTACTTCGCGACATACGCAGTTTGCATCGATTGGAGGGGGAGATCAAACACTTAGAGACTGACATGTGGCGAGAACCCATGGGTACACATAGAGCAGCGCTCCGCGACAAACTCACTGAATATATAGACACCGCCGAGCGAGAAACTCGATTACAGGGAAAAGATTGTACTGCACGTCGATATGGGGAAGATGAAAGGCCAGGCAGAGCACTGGCTCTGGAAGTGCAAAAGCCCACATTTTAAAATGATACCCTTGACATACTAGATACATCGGGCACCCACCTGAGAGATAGCCGAGACAATCTTTCCACATTCGCCACGTATTATACAACACTGTACTCCTCCCAACGCACAGCCCTACCGGACTTTAATCCTTTTCTACATGACATTACTCTGGGATGGCCGGGAGACTATCAACAGGAATTTCTGGCAGCGCCTTTTGAGACGGGTGAGTTCCGTGAAGCAATTATGCACATGAAATCTGTCAAGGCCCCAGGGTCTGACGGTCTATCTGTGGACTTCTATAAGACCTACATAGATCAGTTAATACCTATATTGAGGGAGGTTTAGGAGGAAGCACTGGAAAAGCAGGCTCTCCCTGGGACTATGAGGGAGGCACTGATCAAATCATTGCTAAAACGGGGCAAGCCTGCTGACCAGTGTGAATCATATAGACTGCCATCTCTTATAAACACGGACACAAAGTTCCTTGCCAGACTTCTAGCGACTCACTTAAGCCTACTAATGAAAAAGCTGGTACTGCCAGATCAGGCAGGGATCATACCTGGGAGAGCGACATCATATAATATACGGACGCTGTTCTCTGTCATGCACAGAGTCGATCCCCAGTTGGCACTCATGGTGGTCTTATTAGACGTCACAAAAGCTTTAGACTTGGATAGAATGGGATTACATGTTTACCATCTTGCAATGCTTGGGCCTCCCTAAAGGGTTTCCTCACGTGGATACGCCTATTATATACTTCCCCTACAGCCAGGGTGCGTATTAATGGACATATCTCCTCCTCCATCATGCTCACGAGAGGCACTCGCCAAGGGTGCCCCCTCTCCCCTTTGCTTTAATATTTGAACCCCTTGCTGCGAGGCTCCACCAACATCACCCAGAAAAAGCCCTTAGGTGCTTTCTACATCCATATTGGTATCATTATAAACGGCCGATGTCACTCTATATGTAAAACACCCTATACAAAATCCCAATCCATTATTACGAGAATTCATGAGATTTGGCGGATTATCGGGTATTACTATTAATTCGTCCAAGTTCCAAATTTTCTCCCTTACTCCAGCGGCAACTCCCTTCCGTACTAAGGTAAAGTATTTGGGGGTACAAATCACGAACGATTGCGAAGAACTATGCACAGTGTTAGACCTGGCACCTTGGCGTGAGTCTCCCTTCCACTTTTTGCTGATGTGCCTCCGATGTTTTGCTGGTTTTCCGATACTCAGGGCACTGCGCCACGGCTGATCCGTGCCGCAGTGCAAGTGCTCCCTACTGTAAACTGTACATACGATTGGTATCCAGCCCTTAGGTGCTTTCTACATCCATATTGGTATCATTATAAACGGCCGATGTCACTCTATATGTAAAACACCCTATACAAAATCCCAATCCATTATTACGAGAATTCATGAGATTTGGCGGATTATCGGGTATTACTATTAATTCGTCCAAGTTCCAAATTTTCTCCCTTACTCCAGCGGCAACTCCCTTCCGTACTAAGGTAAAGTATTTGGGGGTACAAATCACGAACGATTGCGAAGAACTATGCACAGTAATTACGGCTGTGAGTTGGAGCACGTCAAAAACTGCATCACCAGATGGATAACCCTTCCTCTTACCATGGCGGGACATATATCACTGATTGAAATGATTATCCTTCCTAAATTTTTATATCTCTTTTTAAACGTCCCGATCTACCCCAGTCGCCCTTTTTTTACCATGCTCAGATCGGAACTTATCCGATTGGCCTGGGGAGGTAAGCAACCACGCCTGGAGTGGGAAGTATTACCCGTTCGTATGCGCAAGGAGGATTTCATATGCCCAATTTTGAGTTGTACTATTTATGCGCTCAGGCACATTTTGCGCACTATTGTGTCCACCCTCCACTGTGTACACCCCAGGTAGCCACGGAACACTGGTTGGCACACCCCATCCCGCTGGACGGGATTCTTTTATCAATACCTGAAAACAGACCAGAGGGTCCATCATCTGTCGACTGCACTATAAAGGCATGGCAACGCATTCTACATATACTTATGTTACAGATGCTCTATTCTCCAATGCTTCCACTCACGTATCACCCGAAAATGCCATTATTGCTAGAGGGAATTTTTTCCAAAACTAAATCTAAATTTCAGATCACCAACTGGGGAGACCTTTATCACAAAGGTACATTTAAACATATGCAACAACTTTTTCAAAAACCACAAAAGACACCCATGGATATTTTTTTATACATACGATTACGACAAGGGATTAAAGACTAGACACCCTCATTTCCCAAAGTACCCCCCACAGTTGCCCCACTGCATCATTTGCTACGTACACCTAAGGCCTCACACACAGTATCGAACATCTACCACAGTCTAAACACAGACATTGAATACACTCCAAGCCCGGCCTGTGCCAAATGGAATGCAGAACTGGGCTGCAAGATTACAGACTTGCAGTAGAACGATTGCTGTAAACAAACTGAGCTAATTTCCTCAAACAGTCGGCTGCGTATCACACACTACAAATACTTACACCGTATATATTACACTCCTGCTAGACTAAAACGATATGGTCTGCGGGACAATGCACGCTGCTACAGGTGTAGAGCTGAGGACGCTGACTTCCTGCTCCTTTCCTGGTCATGAGCAGCGATCCACCAATTCTGGCAAAAAATATTTGAGGCTGTAGCGCAGATGACTTTGTTGGGCATACCAATGTCCCCATTGTTAGCGCTTTTAGGGTATACAGAGCAGCTCCCTGCCGACCAACGCAAATTTGTTGCCTTCAGCATAATGCTGGCAAGACGCCGAGTAGCCTGTAGATGGGGCTGGGGGGGGAGCGCCTAAATTCAAGGAATGGCTTGGCGACCTGATCCTGTGGCAAGAACAGATGACTACTTATGCTGAGTCAATTCCTGCTCCTTCTAGGCCTCGGGATATATATGGGCTCCTCTAACCTTATACTTGCTTGAACAACCCCTTACACTGACTGCTGATACCAACACACTCCCTTAGCGTATTTCTGTTCTGACACTTCAGCAAAAAGAGGCCTGCATTATAACTACTGTACAGGAATAGACCAGTTTTGCACCCTGTAAATGTTGCACTATTGTACAGACCAGCTGTGCTTGTGGACTCTATGTAAATATCCATGTATGAGGATGGACAAAGACGTGAAGGAACTCCCCAGACATTGAGAGACTCTATGAACGTAAAGACTACAATGAGAATACTACTGATTGTAATTACCTTTACTTTACATTGTGTGTACCATAATTAATCGATTCTGTGTATGCTGGAACAAATTATTACTTATGTACTTTGCAGACTGAATTATAAATAAATGTTAAAAAAAAATAGTTCAGACAGCGTTTCCACATTGACTCATCTGCCAATATACTTTCCAAAACATTGACTGACCACACCAGGCAATAATTTCCATGACATACAATACTTTTTCCTTTGACTAATAAATGAAATAATTGTATAGTATACATTCAGAACCTTGTATGAAGATAACATCTACCATCTAGTCATGAATCAATATACAAATCCATGAGCAATGTTTTGAAATCAAACAATCACTTAATTGCCATTTCTATCTATTCTAAGGCTCTCTGATCACTAATTTTAGAGATGAGATTTTAGTAGGCATCATTATTGTTTAAGAGCCAATTTTTTAACCATATGATCGCCTTCTGCAATTGTGCATTTTATTCTATTAGTGCAGCACTAGACCGTCAGTCATCATGTAGCGCATAAAAATTGTCAGTCAAGCATCATGTTGCCCTGGAAGGTTCTTCAGAACTGGAGCTGATATGCAGCAGTGGGTGAAGAACTTCAGAATTGGGGCAAAAGAGCCTTTTTGGACGTTCAGCATCTGCGACCTCAGCATGCGTATTCAGTCCGTCAAGTTAATCTCCATTGCATGAAGGCCTCGGGTACACAGGTTCAGGTGCAAGCTGCAATGAAAGATGCCCCCAAAGGACCACCGTGCAAGACCAATGCTCAGGCTCAGCATTTCGAAATACCATACTCTGTGCCCAGTCCAAAGACAAAAGAATGACTTGGGCTCAGTCATTCCTGATCTTCTTGAGAACTCTGCATAGAAATGGTATCGGTGGAAAGGCATAAAGGAGGCCTGAGCTCCACTCGACATGAAAATCATCTCTGAGTGAGAGCCGCCTTGGAAACGTCAGTGCCCAGAACTTGCTGACATTGCACGTCCTTGGCAAGGCTCTCCTGTAGTGTTATTAAGAACGGTATATTGACCATTGACTTAATTTTGTATAACTGACTCTATTTTCTGTGCTGACTCCATCTTGTGTAACTGACTCAGTTTTCTGTGCTTACACGCAGTTGCAGTGTGGGGAGAGGATGTTTTCGCTTTCACTTGTTATTCCCTCCTCACAGTGCAGAGTAAACTTGAACATGTTGTGTGGGATGCGTGCTTGGTACATTCAGGGCAGAGATTGTTGTTGCCAGAGAAATGTGTGAAATGTACAGCTCTGTCTCGGAGTCAAAATACAAGGCCCTGGTCAGCTTCTGTCTTGGCCTTGACACAGACCAGTACGGTTAGCTTGGTTTTTCATAACAGAAGAAAGTGGGCAAGGTTTCACTTCAGGTTGAGTAAAGGTATTAAAGGCAGGAAATCTTGGCACCAGGATGGGAGCTCGCTTGCAGAGCAGACGTATTGGTGCAAGGAACTTTTGGGAGTCCCAATCGAGAATTCTGTCTGGGCTGACAAGGGCTCCTCCAGCGGAGTTTGGCAAGAATGTTGAGTGAACGATTTGAGATGCATTTCTTTTACATACTATGTGTATATAGTCTCCAAGTTTCTCTGCTCCATGTATATACGACATATGTTATTCTGGTTTTGTGCCTAAGTTACTTGAATGTGGGAGTCTGCATTAACTTGTATATTTTGCCTCCCTTTTCAAAGTATTGGTTTAATATATATGCGTGTGTCACTTGAAATACAACTGAATCTGTTTTCTTGCATTGCCTTAAGAGTGCTGGGTCTTGTTTTATTACCTCATCTTTTGGGAGTGCTGATTTACATGTGGTATTTAAAGGTGATATGAAATTATATGATATACTTTTATAGAGCGCTTGAATGGTGAGACATCTTGGCGCTAAAAGGTGAGATAGGGGATTGTAGCTATAACTGATTTTAAGAAGTTGTAAACAGTCATGTTTTTAATGCCTTCCTGAAAAGAAGCCTATTATACATTAATCTCATAGAAAGGGGCAGTTGATTCCACAATTTGGTTGCACAGTGTGACGGACTTCTGCCTCCCGATCTGGCCTTGCAAATCTTGGAAATACAAATAAAACCTGCGGCAGCAGATCTAAGGTTTGTAGTAGGAATGTACCAGGAGAAGAGATTCCGAAGATCACTGGCCCCTCCGCCGAATAATGTCTTGTGGATTAGGCATTGGGCTTTGAACTCCATCCTTTGATGGATGGGGAGCAAGTGCAATGACCTAATGGCAGCAGAAGTGGTGTGTCCTCTTGGAATGTTTAACAATAGCCGAGCAGCAGCATTTTGTATCAACTGTAACTTTAACTTCTGGGCTTTATCAATGCCTATATACAGTGCATTACAGTAGTTGAGCCTCAAGAGGACAAGGGCAACAACCACTGATTTCTTCAAATCTTGGGGGATGAAAGGGAATATCTTCCTAAAAAGCTTCAGTATGTAAAAGCAAAAGGAGGTTATGCTATTGATCTGGCCCAAAAAGTTAAGCTGATCATCAAAGAAAACCCCAAGGTTCTTAACTTTATTAGACGGAACAAGACATTGACTCTCCTCTGCCGGCCACCATGTGGAATTCCTTAGTGATGGACCGTTGCCAAATTCCATCACCTCGGTCTTGTCGGCATTGATCTTACGATAATTACTGCTCATCCATCTCATGATGTGAGCCATGCAGGCATGGAAGCTGACAGCAGTGACCTCAGACTGTTTGGATACAGAGATGATAATTGGTGAATCATCTGCATAAGAAACCAACAAAAAAAACATACTCTCTGATAAGTGCAGCAAGTGGAGCAACGTATACATTGAACAATGTGGGTGACAGTGCAGATCCCTGTGGCACGCCGCAAGGAGTGCAGAAAACTTCGGATTTCAAATTGTCCTAATGTATACTCTGCTGCCTAGAGGTCAAGAATGAGGAGAGAAGGGACAGAGCCAGTTCCCCAATCCCTACCGCCTTCAAGCGCCTTACTAACACCTGTGATTCACGGTGTCAAATGCTGTCGAGAGGGCAAGAAGACTGAGGGTGGTTCTGCTCCCTTCAGCCACCTGTCTGTGAATTTCCTCCGTTGCCATAATCAGGGTGGTCTCAGCGAGTGACATGACCGGAAGCCATGCTGACTAGAGTCAATTTGATTACTGATGCATAGATATTGCATAAGCTCCTAATTTACCGCCCTTTCGAGAATTTTAGCTGTGACTGGCAGACAGGAGATGGGTCGATAATTCTCTACCTCCGTGGGATTGAGAATAGTTTTTTTTTAAATTGTTCTTATACAGGCTGTTTTCCAAACCGATGGGTATATCCCTGAGTCAAGCACTTGGTGTAAAAGAGGGGTTAAGTATGTGCTAATTAACCCAGAAGGTGTAGCACTACATTTACCCCCTATCAGGAATGCTGGGTTTAGGTGTGTCCTATTATTTCAAACCAGAAGCAATATATCTACCCAATCTTGAAAGAGACCTTGCACCTCCGAGTGGAGACACAGTTTATGATTCGCTAGGCATTGACAGCTGAGTTTGTTCTCTCTGTGGTTTAGTGAGCCTGCCAGGAGCTGAACCACCAGGGAAAAACCATGGAGTTTGAGTCGTATCCAGTGGTACAGGTCCTCTTAGCAAAGGGTCCACGATCGCACCTACCCTCTCTGTTAGAGTAGCACATGGTAGGTGTTGTCCATGAACACCTGAACTAGCCCTCCCTTGAATGAAGAAAGGCTTTCAATTCCAACCCAATCACCTGAAGCTCCAACAAGTTGATGTGGATCCCAGACTCTGCCAGGAGCGACAAATCTGTCACTATAGTCATCTCTGTTTGGGAAAGGGAGAGGGGCCTGCAATTAACCCACTCATGGTTCATCGTCCACCTCTGAAGATCTTTTGCATTCTCCACAAGATCTGGACCTGGTCAGAGAGATTCCCTTGATGATTTGCCTACTGGAACATCAGTTCCCACTACAGAGCCTGCATATGTCAAGCGGTATGTGTCATTAGCAGGATGCAGGAGGTCATGAGGCCCAACAGCCTCAGAGCCAGTCTCACCGAAATCCAGGATAGAGGCTGAGGCATCAGAATCATAGCCCGAACATCCTGGACTCTCTGTTCGTGAGGATAGGCCCAAAACGACACTGTGTCCAGAACAGTTCTTTTGAAAGGAGCATCTGAAAGGGAGTCACGTGTGACTTCAGCTAATAAATAGAGTAAATCCTAGTGATTGTAAGAGAAATGCCTTATTCTGGAGGTGAGACATGACTGTCGGGAGAGAGCCTCTCTCCAATAGCCTATTCTCAAGGTAGGGGACCACTGGAACGCCTGACCATAGTGGTCCTGCAACCACCTCCATCACCTTGGTGAACACCCAAGGTGATGGACACAGCAAACTGAAAGTACTCCTGGCCCGCCGTGAACCGTAGGTATTGTCTGTGGTAGGTAGGCTAGGGATGTGGAAATCTGCATTCCTGCAAGTCCAACTATCCAGTCTCCATGGCAGACAGAACCTGAGCTAAGGTGAGCATTTTGAACTTCTCTTTCTTCAGGAAGAGATTGTGAAGGTTCAGGTCTAGAATAGGACAGAACCTTTGTCACTTTTGGGCACCACAAATTAGCGGGAATAGCAACTATGACCTACTTATAATAGCCAAAAAGGCCACCTGGTGGACCAAAGTGAGATTGTCTTCCATCAGCCTGTCGCTAGTGGGTGGCATGGGGTGGGCTGTTGACCAGGGAGGGAATGGATAAGTCACCCTGGATGATTTGTAGAACCCACTTGTACGATGCCTGTAGGTCAGGTGATGATGGACCTTGCCCCCCTACAGTGGTCATCTGTACCAGTATAAGGGAGAATTATAGGGGTTTTGAGACTATGGCTGCTTGGGGTAGGGTGGGGCGATGGACTGACCCAAGCTCTGGCTGGTGTTCCCCTGTGTTTTGTGAGAACCGCGTCCACGAGAAGGCTGGGAAGCCTGTTGGCCCTGGTGGCTCTGTGGGAAAGGACATGGTTGGGAACCAAAAGGCAGACAGGTTGGGGGCCAAAAACCCTGGCCATGGCTCTGCTGTCTTTAAAGCACTCCAGTGCGGATGGCTTGAGCCTCCATAGGCAGCACTTGTGCAACTGCATTTCATGCAGTGTGTATGTATTGAGCTAAAAAAAAACCTGGTTTCACCAACGGCAGTGCAAGGTTCGCTGAAGAGAAATTCCTCTTGCTAAAAGTTTGAGATTACCTATCTGGCGGAGTGGTTGGGAATGCTTCAGGATTGATCCTGGAAATGGTGGCTCGGATTACCAATGTCTCCGGAGTTGGGTGCTCGGTGAGGAAACTGGGGTCCTCAGGAGTGGGGCAATGGAGTTAGGCAATTGTCCTATGTACAGGAGCCCCTGTGCAGGGCTTATACCAGCCCCCAACAGGACATCAGTGAGGGCTTTGTGGAATGGGATACGAGATTTGGAAGGGGGTACTGCCGGCTGGAGCAACTCCGTTAAGATGTTCATCTTGACTGACACCAAGGACAGTTGAAGGCCTAGAACCTCAGCTGTCCTCCTCACCACATAAGAGGAGAGACAAAGTCAGTGTCCAGTGAGGTGTCTATCCCACTGTCATCTGGCAGTCCATCATACCTGTTGTCCTTTAGTTCATCTGAGGGTGATGGAATGAATAAATGTCTTCAAACCCCTCCCATGTATCTTCCTCTCCAGGCACTGGCTCTGACTAAGGGGGCATGATACTGGCCGGTGCTGTAGTCAACGTCAGGCGACCCCCTTTCAGCTCTGTATCGTAGTTGGGAATGACGATGAGGGAGGCACCACCACGAGGTTTTGGTGGTACCTGAAACCGTAAGGAAGGTTGCAGTCTCGTGGGTGGAGTCACTCTAGATCCAACATTGAATCCATGGTGCCACACTGGTGCTGGGGCAAACGTGTAGGTGGGAATCCAGCAGTGGACCCCACAAACCAGTGGGGCTCAAAGGTGCTTCATAGGGATCAGTTCACCCAAATATGAGCTGAATGGCCTCATACAACTCCTTGAGTTGGGCGGAGGTTGCTCCGCCTCCAGAAAACTCTGGGAGGTGCGGAGCAGGCCCAGAAACAGGCTCGCCAGAGGAGGGAGGCCTCAAGCAGTGTCATTGTTCACGCCCCTTGTCCGGTGACTTGGACCAGTGTGGAAAAATCAAAGAACGCTTCAAGTTCTTGGAATTCTAGCACTTGTGGGACTTACCTGATGATTTGGACTGCAACAATGATCATGGGGAGCATTTCTACAAGTGGATCCGGGGCCTTCTGCGTTACTGGGATGAAGAGCATTGCAGGATTATCCAAAGTTGGGTGGCTTGGAGCTTCAGGGAATGTTCCCTCGATGCCTTTGGATTCATGGTGAGGCACCTGCCCATGCATGCCTTGGAGTTGTAGTTTCGCTCCAAGCACCACAAACAAACCAAGTGTGGGTCTGTCACAGATGTCTGCCTTTCACAAGCATCACAGGCTTTCAATTCCATTGGTTTCTTTGGGGACATCCCGAAATATAGCATGAGAAAGTGTTCCCAAAACATGCTTTGGAAAAATGCCAAAAAACTCAGTCAAAAAGTGACTGGGGGTAGCTCTTCCAGATGTGCCCTGACTGGCATGGAAAAAAAAGAACCAATGTCAGTGAGCTGGGGTGGCATCTACATAGGTAAAGCGCATGTCATATCAGGCACGGACGCCTTCAATGCTGAGCCGAAAGACGCCACCTGCCAGTGTATAGGGGTACTGCTCGAAAAATTTCAGATCCAGTCCAACGCCATGGGAATATTCCAAGGTAAGTAATTCACACCTAGAAGTCTCTATCAAATAGGGCAGACGAAACAGACAGAAAATAATGATTGTTCATCAGTGCGTGTCCCTACTTGCATTGCACAAAACAAACCCCTTAATTTAACAAGGAGTATTTTTCCTCCTCAAGGCACCAATTTATTTTTTTCAGTACCCTATCTGATGCTTTGAAACATGAAGGGCGGAGACAGATACTTTTATTTTACCATGACTCATGTTTAAATACTGTCAGGAAATCAGCATTATACCTGATGCAAATGACTCATTATTTGGTGAAAATAAAAAGAGACAGTTGCATGGTATTTTTATTTAAAGACTTTTACATGGAACATTTTTTTAAATAGTTGTTAACCTAAACGATTCTTAGTTTCACTAAACTTGGAGGGAGGAAAGTCTTATTTAACCATGCTCAAATTAGGACTTTTGACCTGCTAATCTCAGCAACAGGTGTTTAACCCACCAAGCTTTATAAAAAAATACGTGTTTGATTTCAGTACAAAGTTCTGAAAATGTAAGAGGGAAGAAGAACAGATTGCATATCATCTGTCAAAACATTAGTTTAGTTACTAAAATGACATCCATGTGGAGAAAGGATGCCTGATTGCTGTGGCTGTATTTCTAGCTAGTATTTTAGTCATAATTTATACTGATTTGGGGCACTTGTTCATAATGTTATATCATAGACATTACATTCTTGCTGGTGCGTTGGTTACCGCATGACTCATGTGGAGAAACTTCATATGAATAGATATCTGTTACCTTGCTATGTATGGCTCTAACTGAGAGTCATTAGCGTGAATATCACATTCTAAATGTGATAATTAACTGCTGTCAGATAGCAACAGTGGGTACAGTTCTTATAAACCACTGTGGCCAGGTCATAAAGGAATTGCAGGCTGTTGTGCTGTGCTGAGCTCTTTGACAGCCTACAGATTAGTGTGAGAATGCAGGGAGTACAGCTTTTGATGGAGAGGTGTAGTATACTGATCTTTAATGTAATACACCTTGCATGCCTCTCTGCCTTGCTGCTCAGCCAGTGTGGATGTACTGTGAAATGTTGGTATGTGTGGTGAGGTCATAGAATGCTGGTATGACTGTGTGTGGAGTGTCAGTTGAGAGGATGGGCTGTGCAGCAAGGAAGCTGCTCCTGGTGGGGCTCTGTAGAGAGGACCTACTCTACATCTAATTCTGTACTACTCCATGTTGTGATTCCTGATCTACAAAATCTACAATAAATCTACATAGAAATGCAACTGGCCTCAGTTCCATTCACTTATTACAAGAGGGAAGGGAGGGCACAGACAATAGTGGGGGTGAGTGACAACAGGTCAGGTATTTTTTATTTTATTTGGGGCAGGGAGGAGAAGCCCTGTTATGCATGGCTCCATCATGAATTCTCTGCCACGATGTAGCAGTTGAAAGCATGGGGGGGTGATGTTAGGGGGCGTGCGTACATATTATACAATTGTAAATGGTTAAAATGTGAATTACGGGAGTGTTTTTCCCCTAAGGGTTCTGAGTGAAATAGTAGACAACTCAAGTTTCACTGTCATCAATTTCATGTCAAGCACAGCCCTTTGGTGAAACACCCCCCATAATTCACAGTTACCCATCCATAATTCTATGTGTTATGCATGGCTTCAAAAGACAGCCTCTATTGTTTACAACAGAACCCACCTCTGGTGACGAACTGTTAAGATGTACCAACAGCCCGTTACCCTCTGTTGCTACATCATAAAGGCCTCCTGGGCCAGACTGACATGGCTCTCTGAGAGCCTGCCAGCACACTGCTGCTCGTCGGCTTTGACAGCAGAAAGCACAACAGCAGGAGTGGGATGGAAGGCAGCGATGGTGGTGGGCGTTGGTTTTGAAGTAAAAATGGAAGATGATATAGTTCTTTTTACATTTGCTCCAAAGGGGAAAGGCCATGTTTTTGATGGCTCCCTCATTACTCCAGTGCCCCTTAGCGTAGCAACTGAAAGCAGGAATAGAGGAGGTTTGGGGCCATGGATAACAAACTTAAAGATGTGTAAAAAGCGAATTGCAGGGATCATTTTCACCTCTGTGTTCTTAGTGACATCATAGATGACTTAAGCATTACTATCATTTTCAAGTTAATTTCACTCAGACCCTTCAGTGAATAACAACCTATAATTCACTGTTATATATACGTTGTATCCAGAGCAAAAAGAAAAGTGTTCCAAGGCGAATTACAAGTCCAAAAGAAACGTTCCAGTCCACATGTGTGTTTTATCTTCTTCTTTATTATTCAAAACAGCATCCTTGTGAATCCTAGCCTTCTAGCCAACACATGTTTCGCCTATTAAGCAGTATATCCATAAAGACTTCATCAGGGCTACTCCATGTAAAAAAATACTGGCATCAGAAGTGGATACCAGTTCAAAAATCGTGTTGTGAAGTAAGATATTCAAGTGGAAATCCACCTAAAACTCAACACTCCAAAGGTACAACTGTCAGTCTCCACGTTTCTTTTGGACTTGTTATTCACCTTGGAACACGTTTCATTTTGCTCGGGATACAACATATATATAACAGTGAATTATAGGTTGTTATTAACTGAAGGGTCTGAGTGAAATTAACTTGACTCGGGATACAACGTACATATATTTGTTGATGTGGAGGTTGTCTACATCTAATGGTGGCATTTTGATAGACGTCATCTTTATCCCTGGAAGCAGCCTTATTTCTTTCATAATTACGTATGCAAACTGAGCGCAAGCTTATAACCTTCTACCATCTTGTGTTCTGCTTTGTCTATAATTCACTGTTACTCATCTATAACTCTATATACTGTTACTTAATCTAACCTCTGTCTGAGGTAGTCTCTCTCAAAGATTTTTTCGAGAGTACTGCTCACAGTGCAGATAATGTATTATTGGCATAATTCAGCATTGCCCTTTCTGAGCCCATATCTTTTCAGCAATTGTATGTAACGCTCTTAAATGCACTGTTTGATAATGTTTTTTTAAAACATTTCTTACAGAAGAATTCCCGAACCTCCTTTAGGAAGGTGCACTTTCTCACTCCATTTCAGATCAGGTATCGCACCCAACTTTGACCATTCTCCAAGCAGCCCGTCGGAGGCGGCAGTGGTAGAAATAGGTAGTTTCAATATGGAAAGTTGGTGGCAGCCTCATAAGAATACATTTGGGCACCTGTACATATTTACTTATTATTATAAATATTTTACAAACTAAACAATGGGTATATTACCTTTAGATCATTCAGGTAAAATATGATATTGGGTCCCAATGACTTTGAAGGCAAAGTGTAATTGTTGTATTGTCCTCACTGCTATGTATCTACTTACAAAAGCTTAATAGCTGTCAATTCATGGATGCTTTTTTATTTCTGTTAGCCATTGAAATAATTTGCTTGTAAATGAGCAGACTATGTATTTCTGTTCTTGATACAACATTAAATCTTATGACAATCTGTCAACGATGTTGATTTACATCTGGAGAAATTTAATTGTTAAGCATGCCAGTCTCTCAGAGATTGTGTGTCCCAAAATGAATTTGGTCATGTTTGTCTTTTACCAAGCAGAAAACATCATAGCATTTTGGACCAAGTACTTTCATGGCAAAATTCCTGCACTTGGCAACACTTAACTACTGTGGAATTGGCAAACGATGTTTGATCAATTTTCATTTTATTCACTAGCAGTTGTATATGTAAGTTAATTAAAACATAAGAACATCTTTAAGTGACCCAAAATAAAATAGGATCTTGCCTAAATTAAAAGAGATTTTAGAATTAGTTGCTTTTGATGGGGATATAAATGACATAAATTGTCATTGAACGTACGGTAGCATGGGGACTTGATTGCATTGTATTTTATTACCCAAAGACAAACCCCCAAAGTAATGCCCTTGTGTGGCTAGAATAGCAATGGAAACCAGTCTCACTGACTGATGTAATAGGCAAAGAGAGTGTTTCAATGGTAGAGCTGGCATCAGTACTACTGACAGACATACAGCTCTTCGCCTTCCTCTAATCAAGTTTAAGGCAGGGGTGGTTGGACGGGAATCAATTTCTGGATGATGTTGCTTTACTGTCCTAAATAATATCCATAATAAGATGTTATCAATTCTTAAAATGAGATTGCAACTGTGTACCAATTTGGTATTTGGAAGGGGCTTGTGAGCATATCTTGCAAAAAGCGAAACAGTATGCACTGTACCAATGATTTGCAACCAAATCCAGTTTCAAAGCTTTGAAAAATTACTCACTTCAGAATGGGGTGGTAATGATTTTGCATGAGGAAAGTGATTTATTGCGCACCCCTTCAACTTTGGGAATGTAAAAAAAAAAGTTTGTTGGGGAGTAGGCAGTGGTCCCCGAATTTTCAAACAAACTTATTAAAAAAAGAAAACCTTTTATTTAAATGCAGCCCATTCCCTTTCAGGAAAATGGGTTGCATTTAAAAAAGATGTTTACTTTATTAAAAGGCAATCACGGACATGGTGGTTTGCAAGCCCACGGATCCCTTTGTTGGCCACCTCTAGGACTGCGTTGCAATTTGCAACCTCTGTCTTCAATATACATGCGGTAAGTCAGATTACAACCCCCTCTGAATTGGAACCTAGTGAACCAACTTAATAGTACATAGGTCAGTTTGTTAAAGTATTTACTAGTTGCAAAAATACTGGGCACAAAATGCATCTAGAATGTTTGCTAGCAACAGTAAGTACATTGAGCCCTAGATTCTCGGAATATGTAGGATTTATTTTAAAAGTCTGCATTGTAAAAGGTTACTGTGCCTTTTAATGGGTTGGTATCTTACAATAAGCTTTGAAGCTACTGTTTTTAAATATAATCAACTGAGATCAGCATTCAAGTTCATTGGTACTTAGCTTTTTCTACAGCAACAAAGACTTGAACCGGCTCTCTTAGAAGGTCCATGGGGCGCACACTATACCACAGCCAACATAATGAAGGCATCCACAATTACAGGGTAGAGCCTCTCTTCTGGCAGCCCTCGGGGCAACTACAGGCTGACTTGGTGGGTGCTTAGAATATTTATTGATTCTGGTGTATCTTGAAAGTGATTATGTAGCCTGGGTATAATAAACTGTTAAGTGTGGATTTAACTGTCTGTAGAGTAATTTTCATTCACCATTGCTAACGTTTATTGGTTCGGCACCTGAAGATAATCAGACCTTTTATTAACCATTAACACAAACTTAACTTAGGGTACAGTTTGAAGTGTAAAGCAGAAAAACGAAAGTCTACGTACCAGATTCTTTGCTGTGATCGTCTACAAAAGAAATCAAAACACAAGTGTTAGAGGTTTTCCTAATAGTCACTAGCGTATTTTATAATGTACCGCCAAAGGAACCAGATGAATGAAACTGAAGTAGGCGATGAGATAATTTGCTCATGGAAATGACATACTTTCTTAAGCAATGTTTATTTACCCTCAATGTCACAAACTTGAATTCTGGTGTTTCAGCCCTTCCTGAAGTTGATAAAAATGAATACCTTTGAGTAGTGGCGCGCCAGGGGCAAGGCAAGTATCCTTCCACTTTTCTTTTTAAATGGTGTGCCCCTATTAAACTGTTGCGTCCCTAATAACTCTCTTAAGAATGCTGTGGGGCAACTCCCCCCCCCCACACACACACTACACCACTACCTTTGAGTAAGATAACAGTACAATTTGGTAACAGTGTCTAGGCACAATTTGCTTGGTAGAAGGTGCCACACAGTTGAATTGTTTACATGTATTATGTTAGAGACCAGTAGAGCCATCTGATATGCGGCCTTGAAGTGGGCAGCCATATTTTTCCAGCTTGTTAATTTCACAGCCAGCCACTGATGTGTACTTTAGCGTCAAACAATTTGCAATGTTTTTATTGCTGCTTGAACTGAATTGTCAATCTTACCCCTATATTAATTAAACAAGATATTTACTGTGTGGGCTGAATGATTCTTGCACCTTTCTGATTTTGCTTCTAGAAAAATAGCTGCCAATTCACAAAGGCATTTTTCAGTATGTGGAGTAGTGCTTCTTTGGGTATTCTTACATGCCTTTGTGAATTGGCCACAAAACGTCTAAAATGGGGAAAAGGGTACATTATGGGATTGTTCATAAAGAAGAAGTTATTTACCTTTGGTAACACTGGATATGGTAGAGACATAATCTATCCGCAGATTCCTTACCATTGAATTTCCCAGGTATTAGACTGGACCCGGAAGAGTTTCCTTTGAGCAATACCCTTGCACAATGATAGGCGGCACCGGTTGGCTCCACGTGGCGTTGTCAGCGCCGTCTTCGCGGATGTGACATCCCTGTCACCTATACACATTGGCGAGCTGACGTCAGTTACTTTTTTACAACTTTCCATGCCAGGAGAGCGGAGCCATGACGTGAACTACAATTGGTGTGTTTAAAACTAGGGTCCTGAAAAAAAACAGCCCTTACTCTAGAAACTTGTCCGCAGAGCAGGGAGGATGGGAGGGTAGGTAAGGAGTTCGCTGCTAGATTATTTATCTACCAGATAAGGCATTCATGAAGGTAAGTAACTTGTTAATCTGATAGAGACATCTAGGTGCAAATTCCTTACCTCTGAATAGATACCTAAGCAATACCATCCTGCAGGAGGGACTGTGGACAAATTTCAGACTAAAATGTCCAGCAGGACCGAGGGGCAAAAATGACTGTCCCTGTGGATCTGGCTATCCAGGCAGTAATGCTCACCAACCAAGAAATTCCAGATAGCTGATGTGGGTCTGTACTGGGACCAATATATAAAGCAGGTCAAACCACATTACCCTCCAACTACAGGTTCACTGCTTTAGTAGATGGAGAGACAAAATATTTAGCAAAATGCTAAATAACTAACTAGCTGAACTAACAAACTGGGCCAACACGAGTTCTTTGGTGTTGTAGAACCAGATGAGGTTTATTAAGGGAATTGACAAAACTATCCCCATCCAGATGCTGGCCTTATTAATCAAATAGATAAGGTACCATTCTTTAAATCTACATTCATACTATGTATATTCTTGTTCAGCGTTTGATGCTGTGCAGAGAAACATCTTGTGGTCCAAGCTGTTGAACTGGGATATTCCCCCTGCACAGTGGCGGCTGGTGACATGTGAAAGTGGTGAGGTGTAAAACAATTGTCGTACTTTATTGCAGCGAGTTTGCGTAGCGAGTGAGCCTGAACCACCTACGGGGGGTTCGGTGGGGTTCTCCCCCGAGAAATTTGAAAAAAGAATAGACAAATGGTGCATTTTCAAGCAAATTTGAGAGTGTGACACTATCCCGGAAGTGCTGCAGGCTTTGCTCAAAATACCCAGAGCCAGCAGCCTCTGTCTAAAATGGAGCACTGGGTGTGAGTACTCACTACAGGCTTCCTTCCCAAGTGCTGCTTCTGTGCCTCTTGGAAGCGTTAAAGTGCCAGCGAGGCATGTCACTGCTGCAAAGAAGTGCGGGTATCAACATTGTTTCCATGGGCAGCTCCGAAAATAACATATGAAAAAAATATATATATATTGAATTGGCAGTGCACCGGTATTTGCTTATTTCATGAAACCGTAAACCAACACGCAATTACTCACCACCATATCATTTTATAGACCGCAGATAATGACGTGTTTTATCTAACACAGGCGCACACTTAGAAGTAGCAAGGTAATCTTACTTTATTTCCTCTTTTGTGCTTTTGGTATTATTTTCAAATATCAAAATGCTTTAGACTTAATCCTAAACTGTAATTTTCTCTACCGGTGCTTAGCAATTGCATGTTTTGCAAGATTCCGTTCTACTAATCAGCTTTAAACAAGTCACTGTTTAAAGATGTTGCTCTGTTTATGTTAGCCAGAGTTGAGTTGGTAATGATTTGGTATTAAACCGAAGACCTAATCGGACAAGAGAATGCAAATGTGATAAAAGTGTCGGGATCGGATTACGGTGTATTAACCACACTGCGGAGTACTAATGTAATGTAACATTGATAATAATGCATGCCCATCGTCACCAGCTTTGTCTGGTTGTTAAAAATGGGTTGGCTGAAAGAAGCGGCCACAGTATGAATTCATACCAGTAATGTGTGTGCCAAGAAGACCGATGCATAGCACACAAGTGAGCGAGGCTCAATTGCAAACGACAGGCATGTTTTTGAAAATCTGCTGCACCAGCTTCTTGTGTTACCCGACTTAGGGCCCGATTATGATTGCGGTGAATCTGTATCCTCCGGGCCGTCGGAAGCCACCGCCGGCCAGGGGGATGTGGATTCACCGCTGTGGACACAGAAATGACCCCCCGCTAGATTAGGATGGCTAGGGGGTAATCTTTCCGTCCGCCGCTTTTCAGCCGCGGTCGCCTTCCGACCGCGGCGGAAAAGCTCTAATATAATGGCCGTGTCTATCAGACACCGCCAGCCATATTAGGATGCCGGCAGAGACATGCTTTTCCACGGCTGGTTTTCCGCCGTAGAAAAGCATGTGGAGTTTGAGTATGGGGGCCCGTTGCGGGCCCCCAGGGGTGTTGGGGGGTGGGGGGTGCACATGGGGGGGTACCTATGGTACCCCCCTGCCTTTGCATGCACGAAGCGGCAGGCACCACGCTGTGCCTGCCGCTTCGTGCATGCAAAGGAAAACATGCACATTTAACCTTGCGGGGGCTGCTGCTTGAAGCACCATCCGCCGCAATGTTAAATATAGGGGATGTGACCGCCAGGGTGGTGGTCACATCCTAATTCCGAGGGAGGGAACGCCACAGCCCCTGCAGACGGTCCCTCCACCTCGGGGGTGGCGGACGGACGCTTGTCCGTCTGCCATCCTAATCGGGCCCTTAATTCAACCCTTCGACCGTTACCTCATTCAGGATACTCTGTGGGGTATGTGTTACTCCCAACAATGCAGCTGTTAGATTGGATTTTGAAATTAGGTCAATGTGGCGTAAAAACAATACATTTAGAGATTTAAATTGGGTATACTTTATACTATCAGCTAACACATTGCAAGTGTTTTAGAAATCCAGATGCCACATTTGTGTACTACCTACCACTTACAATCTAAGTTATTACAGTGCAAATCAGTGACCATATATACGACTCCAGCTGTCACAAATCACCGCTCTTGGAGTCACCAAATATTGGAATGAATGTTTTAAACCTTGAGTACAGAGGCAATTGTTTGCAGGTGTGAGTTTAAACAAATGACTAAACCCCAGCACAGAAGAAGGGGACATTTAAAGAAGAACCACTATTTTTAATATTCTCACTAATGAAGTAACACTGGGTTACTCTTCCCCTTGCCTGGCAACAAGTCATGCACAGACACATCCGAGGCACACACCCAGCAAAGACAGGCACTCCCAGCACAAGCCTGCAGGCACAGTATTGGTGGCTGAGGTGTAGGTGTCAGAGGGGATTCTCAGTACTGGCTGCGGGAAAGCCAAAGGCCTGACCCGGCTCAGCTCAAAGCTCTCACCCTGCGGACAGCCTCTCCCTGCTGCACCCCAGAGACACTACCCTCCTCAGCAGCCCATGCCATACTGCACCCCACTTCTGCTTACCTGTCCAAACCTGAGTGAGGCAGGTGAGAGCCAGGAGCAAGGGCGCGGTTAAGGCCATGGTGACCCGGGGTAGATGGGAGGCGGCTCCTGCACATAGGTTCTGGGCAGAGGGGACGGTGGAGTCAAAGGGAGCAGGAGGCACCGGATTTCAGGGAACAGTTAAGGGCAAGCTATGAGGAATAGCGACATTCAGTAGTGGCCGTCAAAACGGGCGGGTGGTTTAAAGCGCTGGAGGGAGAGAAATGGGACATCACGGGCGGCTAATCTATAAAATAAAAAACGTACCTGCTTCCTCTGAGACCGCATCACGAGCCGCTGCCACCTCACCTCCTGCTTGCAATGGAGTCCTGGTGTTTTTTAGGCAGCCTCCCTCCTCCTGCTCCCATAAGCCAATCACAACGCTGCAATGGTAGCGTTGTGATTGGTGAGACACAGCGGAGAGCACCCCAGTCGGGCCATTTTCTCTATTTAGGCTGCATGCCTACTTAGAGAAAAAGGCAGAGTGTGCATGAGTGGGTTGTTCGGCCTTGGGGCCGACCAAACAGTCAGTACCCATAACGGTGGGTAAGCCACTCCCCCCCTGCCCTCGAGCAGGACAGCCAAACCGCCCACACCCAACCAGGCACATCTGCTTTTTCGCAGTATGAGAAACAGAAACATAAATGGTCGTTTTTACTGTTTATGTTTCTGCTTTCTCGCACTGTGAAAAAGCAGTGGGGCGATGCCCCCACGCCCCAATGCGGAAGACGCCACTGGAGCTATACAATTGATGTACACAGGTGCCTGGACAAGGGTCAGGTTGGGTATGATACAACGATTTCCCAAACAAAAGTAAGTCTGTGTACTGGCTCTGTTTTTATTTAATTTGTATTATGTGGAAATGTCTCCCGCCTTAAATAGGGTCAATTCCCATTCCCCTACGGTGGCTGGTTTTAATGCTTCACACATTTTGTATGCTGGCAATGTTTTGATTAGTTATACAAAGGTTGGTCTTCAGCATTTAATCAACACAACTGCCCAGTATGATGTGAATTATGGGTTAAGAGTTAACCTTAATAAAAACAAAAACTATGCTTGTATCAAGGGGTAGATTGTCACCACCTACATACTACATAGAAGGGTCAGCTTTGGAAACTGTGCTCAAGTATAAATACTTAGAGGTGACTTTTTATTCTAGAGGCTCATTTAAGAACCAGAGTTTGGCAATTCAAAGAAGAAATAACACACTATCTGCCACTTTATCTTCACTACAGAACTCTTTAAAAGGCCCGTCCTGCAAGTAATGGCTGCTAAACATGCCCCTTCTCTGATGTATTGAGAGGAAAAGCGGACAAAATACTAAAAAATGCGATTGTAGGGACCTATGGTTGCCTGTTCAGAGTTTGGCCTAAGGAGGTAGTTTATATGCAGTTTGGGAGTTTATTTGAAATTCTGCTACAAGGTAAAAAATGATCCAAGATCTACGTTAAGCTCAATTGTGTGGGAAGTGACAAGTGACCCAAGAAATACTGCAGCACATGATTATTTTAACTTGGCCCTAACCACCTTCATGGCAGAGGAGCTCTGGGCCTTACCCCTTCCTAAGACTATATTCAAAAGAGTTACAAACGGATCAGGGAAAAAGAGTTTAATCCCTAATGGATAAAGTTGATCTGTCTATAAGAGCCTATGCATGGATGGTAATAGGATCATATGATCATATTCTTAGGGGGATTGAAAGTTCTAAAGCCAAAATTAAAGCTGCTGTGCAACAGACTTGGTGATTTGCAAGCTCGTTTTAATGCACCCATTGGAGGAGATTGAATGAAGAGTCTTCATGTCATTTTTGTAACTACTTTAAGACATTTCTCATATTGTCTGTGCCTGTCGAGCCCTAATGGCGTAGTGTAAAGGACTGTTGAGACATTTTGTTAATATAAGTGCTATATGTACATGTAGGGAAACAGTTAAAGTATGTCTCCAAGGGGATAATTAGAAGTTTTGCAGGAAAATACCTGAAGTATGTGTCTATTGCTGAGTAAAAACTAGCAACGTTTGAGTTATAACAGTAATTGTCGGTGGTACATCTAGTGCACAGGAGATGCCTATGTGTCCATTTATATTGTGTTAAAAAATGAAATTAATTGGTAACCTAATCAAGTATGAATTTTATTACTTTTACCTTTAACTGTGAACCCTTATACTCAAATATGATTGATCAATAGGAATACAGAAATAGGAATACAATACGAAGTTTTTACTTGTAGTTCTGCTATCATAAGAATAGTTTTAAAAATGAAGAACGAAATTTAGGAAAGGCACGTAGCACTTTGTTTGGCCTATTTTGCACAAATTAGACATGCATGGTTACAACTTTGCCTTTTGGGATATTTTCAATGCAATTATATTAAACTGGAAAAGGTCCGTGCTCTGTAATAACTTAAACATTGAAGAACTTTCTCTCCAACACTTAACTGGGCAAATTTAGCAGGATTATATTCCATAGTTGATAGTTTAAAATATAGATCATTATTATGTAACATATGACTCAGATTAACGATTTCTCCTTACTACATGGGTTGAGTTTTAATTATGCAAATCGCAGGTATTTGAAATGACTGATGATGGAATTTATGATGTTATTTATTGGATGATGTTTTATATGGTGATTATATTGTGATGCATTGTAAGTTTTTACAAAATCTTACTGCCTGACAGATGTTCAGTACTGGGACTCCACTTGTTTGTGTTGCGGTAGCACCTTAGCTCTGGTGGAATGATCCCGTAAACCTTCAAGAGACTGCTTCCTTGCCAGAGCATAGCAAATCTTGATGGACAGAACAGCCCATAATGAGACGGTCCTTTTCTGCACTGCCTGACATTTCTTGACATCAAAATAACCTGCTAAGAGTTGATCGCCCACCCAGAACTCTTTTTTATGTGGTATGGGTAAAACAACAATGCTCTTTTTGGGTCAAGATGGTAGAGAGCAGCTCCTCTTCTTTAGAGGGATGTGAAGGAGTGTATAACGTGGGCAAGGTGACAGATTGTCCCACATGCAAAATTGTTACCACTTTAGGAATGAAAGAGGCCCTAGTGGGAAGCACCAATTTGTCAGGTAATATGGTCAAGAGAGGAGGTTTGGACGAGAAAGTCTGCAGCTCACTCACCCTCCTGATAGAAGTGATTGCCAATAAATAGGTTATTTTGATGGTGAGCAGCCAGAGGGGATAATTATGCAGGGGTTCAAAAGGAACACACATCAGAAATATAAGAGCTAAATTAAGGTCCCACTGAGGCATAATGAAAGGGAATGGTGGAAACATATGTGCAAGCCCTTTTAGGAATCTATGTACAATGGGTGACTTAAATAAAGAGGGTTGATCTGGAATCCTCTGACAGGCAGACAAAGCAGAAAGATACTCTTTCAGGGTGTCCAGAGAAGAGCCCTGCAGGGCAAGGGTCAAAATAAAAAGCAAAACATCAGAAAGGGAAGCAGAAGAGGGTCAACAGACTTTTCTGTACAATACATTACACATTTCTTCCATCATTAGGCGTATACCATTTTAATGGAGGGGCACCCGGCTGCCAGAATAACATTAGAGACTTAGCGAAGAAGGTCAAAAGCTATCAACTGAAGCAATGTAATCTCCATGCAAGAAGGTGTGGAGTTGACAGGTTCGGGTGGAGACTCTTCCCCTGCTGCTGTGACAGAAGATCCTCCCAAAGGGGCAGCCTGATTGGAAGATCGATGTGCATTTAGAGGAGCTCAGGATACAGACTCTCCTTGCCCAGTCTGGAGCCACAACAATGACTTGGGCCAGTCGCTCCTAATATTCTTGAGATCTCGGGCAGGAGCAGTATGGGTAGAGAGGTGTACAAGAGCCCTAAGGTACATTCAAGATAAAAAGGGAGAGCCACCTTTGAAACACTAGCGCGCAAAACTGATGACATTGCGGATTTTTGGCAGAGGCGAACGGACCTAACCAAGGCCCTCCTAACTGTTGAAAGAGACCTTGTGCCACCCCCAGGTGAGATGACACTTATGATCCACTAGGCATACACGGCTGAGTTTGTCTGCCCTGGTATTCACAGTACCAGCCAAGTGTTAAACCATCAGGGAAATGCCCTGCTATTCCAACCCTATCCAGAGACACAGGGCTGCTTGACAAAGTACCCACAACCCCACTCTGCCCTGCTTGTTGCAGTACCACATGGTGGTGGTGTTGTTCTTGAACACTTGAACAAGCCTTCCCTTGACGGAAAGTAGAAAGGCTTTCAACACCAATCGGATTACTCAGACCTCCAGCATGTTGATGTGGAGTCTGGATTTTGCCAGAGACCAGAGTCCTCTGATCTCCACCTCTCCCAGATGACCGCTCCATCCCAGGAGTGACACATCTGTCACTGCAGTAAGATCTGATTGGGGAAGGGAGAGGGTTCTGCCTCTGGCCCAATCGCAGTTTGTTATTTACCACAACAAGTCTCGTGCATTTCCCTCCGAGATCTGGACGATGTTGAAGAGAATCCTCCAGCTGTCACACTGGAAATTCAGGTCCCACTGCAGTGCCCGCATATGCCATCTGGCATGAGTCACTAACAGGATGTAGGAGGCCATGAGGCCCAGCAGCCTCAGAGTCATTCTCACTGACATTCAGGATAGAGGCTGAACCATCAGCATCATAACCTGAATATCTGCTTGGGAGGATAAGCCCAAAACTGCATTGTAGCCAGAACAGCTTGGCTGAAAGGGAGCGTCTGAAAGGGAGTCAGGTGTGACTTTGACAAGTTTATAGTGAACCTCAGCGAATGCAGGAGGTTCGCCGTAGTCTGGAGGTGGGACACGACAGCCTGGGGTGAGCCCGCTTTCAGCAACCAGTCGTTGAGATAGGAGAAGATTGGTACCCCAAATCTGCACACATGAGCTTCAACCACTATCATCACCTTGGTGAACACCCAAGGGGCACTGGTAAGGCCAAAGGGAAGCATAGTGATCTGAAAGCGCTTGTGGCCTTCTGCCGATGTGCAGGCAGAACAGGAGTGTGAAAATAGGCATCCTGAAAATCCAACTCTACTATCCAGTCTCCCGGGTCCAGGACAGACAGGACCTGAGCTAATGTGAACATCTTGAATTTCTTCTTCTTGAGGGAGAAGTTGAGGTCTCGAAGGTCTAGGATAGGATAGAATAAAGTACTGTGTCCTTCTTTGGGACCAGAAAATAGCAGGAATAGCAACCACAGCCTACTTCTGGCGCCGGAACACTATCTATGGCTCTGTTGGCTCTGTTGGCCAAGAGAGCCATGACTTCCATCCTAGAGCAACAGTAAATGATCCTCAGTCAGCCAGTCATAGTATGGAGGCATGAAGGGGAGGTAGTAGCCACTTTAAATGATCTAGAGGACCCAGAGGTCTGATGTATTGTTTTTGCCAGTGGGGGAGATGATGACTGACCCTGCCACCAACTGGGCGCCTATGGCCTGAAAGGGCAAAACTAAGAGGGCTTGGAGGCTGCAGCTGCCGGGAAAGTGGTAGTTTGACTGGATCTCTGGCTACCCGACTCACCACTTGCCTTCATCCACACAAGGGTGAGGAACTTGTGTGGCTCAGTGGCCGGGGTAGGGTTGATGTGGTTGAAAGCCCCTTCCATAGCCATGAAAGGAGTAACAGGTGTACTGGGGAAGTCGAAAGGCCCAGGGACTTGGCAGTAGCCCGTGAGTCCTTAAAGAACTCCAGCGCCATGTCTGCCTTGTCTCCGAAGTGACAGGTGCTATAAAAGGGCATGTCTATAAGCGAAGTCAAATGTTCTCAGCCAGGCCTGACGTCTAACTGCCAAAGTCGCTGGAAATAGCTATGCCTGGCAAGCCGGTTGTGTCTAAACACATCTTATTGAAACCTTTCCTGCATCTCTCCCGTCTGATACTGTTTGGGAGAAGATGGCCCAGGGCCTCCTCCCTGCCCTGTGGCAGCACATTTTCCCACAGAGATTGGAAATAACAACCAATAAGCATGCAGTGTTCACGGACCGCAACGTAAGGATGGGGAAAGAAAAACATTGACCTACCAAGCTCTCTGGGGTGGGGGGGGGGGGTAGTGAGGAGGTTTGAGTTGCCTGAGGAAATATGATGGCGATGGGCAATCTTCCTGTTCACAGGAGCCCCTGAGCTGGGTCATGGAATCACCATTTCAATAGCTCCTATGGGCAGAAAAATCGGTACTTCCTGTCACAAGAGCAAGAGGTGGCCCTCATCACCCGATCAGAGAATGGTGGCAAAAGTGGCAATGTAGGTTTGGAAAATCTGAAGCACCTATTTGTCCGACATTATCTTTCGCCACTGGGGAAGGTTGGGTAGACCTCTGGCCTAGGTTCCACAAGGTGTGAGGGAACTGCATCCTGGGGTCACAAAAGAACTGAAGCGCCTGTTGGTCGTGGTGGCTAGAGATTAAACGACATGGCTGATAGCCCCTACTGTAGCCACAGAAGGAGCAGAAGGCAGATTGCAGTTGTCGTGGGGCCATGATGAGTGCCAACAACCTAGCATCAAATCTGCCTTGTCACCAAAGAGGCAAGTGATGTCAAAGGGGATGGCCATAAGGAATGCCTGGACATCCACCGAAAAGCCAGTTGTCCTCAGCCAGGAGTGACATCTAAGTGGCACCATAGAAGCAATGGCTCTGCCCAATGAGTGGGTGGTATCCAATCCACCTAAAAAGGGAACTTTGGTACGTCCCTACCATCAGCAATAGCTTGGGAGAGTATGGTTCGGGCCTCCTCCAAGACCATAGCTAGCACTTGTGCAACCAAATCCCATACAGTATGGGAATTTCAGCCCAATAAGCATGCATTATTAACAGACCACAGTGCAGGGCAGGTGGAAGAAAAAATGATCTTCCCAGATGTATTCAGCCTCTTGAATTCCCTATCTGGTGGTAGTGGTAGGGAACGTGCCTGGGTTGATTTTAGAGGTGGAGGCCTAGATCAACAGGCTATTGGGGGGGTGCTGGGTATGAAAGACTGGATCCCCGGGAGTGGAGTGATAGCAGCAGGCGATGATCTTGTTCAAAGAGGTGCCTGTGCATAGCTTGTCCCAGGCCTCGAGCAGGACATCAGTGAAGGCTACTTTAAAGGGGTTTAGGGGTTCTAGGAGGGTGTCCCAGGTTAATGCACTTCTTTCAAAACATTAGTTTTAACCTCCACCATGGGCAGTGTCAGGTCCAAGATTTCAGCCACTAGCTAGACCACCATTGCAAAGGAGGCCTCTTCCTCTGTATCCACTGTGGGAGGAGAGAGGAGACCAGTGTTCAGGTGAAGTGTCCAGTCCACTGGCTTCAGCCAGTTTCTCATATCAGTTCTCATCAGCCATGGACTCTTCTAGGTAGTGGGAATAATGTAGGGATCCTCAGATCCCCTCCATTTGTGCTCCTCACATGCCCTACCAGGTAAATATGACTGTCTTTAGCACATATCCTAAAGAAGGCAGAAAGCTGTATCAGCGACAGGATCCCATCTGCAACTCGTAAGGGCACATGGGCTTAAAAGAAACAAAGTTCCAACATTGTTAAAGCTGCACAATGCAACTTGTTAGATTAATGTTGATCTGAGTATCAGGTCAGACTTAATGTAATGCGTTGTTTGATACCTTGGATGACCCACTTCTGTTGCACCGTTCCAGAGTTAGCATAGCTGAGGGGTTAGTGTGTTACTCTGTACTCACCAATTGGGCGACCAAGCTTTTCCACAGTAAAAATGACAGTTTTTCATTTTTACTATCAGAAAATGTCAAATATATATTCTGCTTGCGAGATATGTTGCATCCTGTGATGCTGGTAAAACAAAACAAAAATTTGAATAAATACCTTATGTGGATAAAAAGGTTTGAAGGCATAAGAGTGAAGTGCTTCCAAATAGCCAAAAAAGGTCTCAGCAATGGGATGGAAAAGCCTTGGCAGTTAAGGTTTAAACACATGGGATGCTCAGCAATTCAGCTATGGCAGAGAGCAGCGCAGAGTCATCGAAGAGCTCTAGTGAGTATAGTCCTTTCTTTTCTCTTCATTAGACATCTTTTCAAGGATCCTTTCCCTTTCTTCCCAAACCCAGATTAGGTGGCATATTAGTTAATAAAATTATGCAGCCAACATGTGCCAATAATTTTGCCAAACCAAATATTTTCCACAAACCAAAGCTGTAAATATTATTGGACTTGTTGCATTTCATAATAAGATTGAAGTTGTTCTCCCCATTAACCTTTCATGGGTCATACAAAAGGCCAAACAGGGAAGTGCCACTCAGTGTTCAGGTATGAAGGTAATAACCAGTTGGTAAATAAATGGCATTTTCATTTCTCAGTATACATGCACATTTTTCTCAAACCACTTTTACAAACACAAAAGCGTGATAAAGAAAACACAAAACACCTAAGTCAAGGTCAATTGTTAATGTATGGCAAAATATAGAAATAGAATTGTGGGTACCTGGATGACTTGCCATCATTCCACCTACAATGGAAAAATAGTGAAGAATATTAGAGAATGAGTTAGATACCTTAATCAGTAGCACAGTGCAGTCTATTGAGAAGTGGTAGTACTGCTTCAGTTGTATTGGTCATCAGTGGCCTTCCTAAATGTTAGGTCCTGTATTTTAGTGTGTTCAGTTTTGGAAGACAGTTTCAACCTTTCTGTCTGAAATTTAGGGGCTTTATTTCCTACTCCGGTGGGACTTAATTCAGGTAAAGTCAAGTAGAAGATATACAGTGTCAAAAGTGGAGGTTGAGCTCTGGAGTTAGAAAGTACTGCACAAGTATGATGAAAGACGGACAAGTAACTATACAGTAAACTCTGGGTAATCAGGTAAAGAGCCTTCAATTCTGTCCCCTGGAGCACCAGTAACTAATGTAAAGATCTTATGGCTGAAGGTGCATGATTGTGTCTCCTAAGGCTACAAAGAAGTCAAGCTAATGGGTTTAAATGTTCTGCAGATGCACTTCTGACCAACTTCTCAAGTGCCAGTAGATAACATTGCCATAAACTAATTGACAAAAATTCAACATTTTTACCACCATGAAACTAAGTGGACACACAAGGATAGAGATCATGGTCAGCAGACATTTTAAATGAAAACAGTAGTTATTTGAAACAACACTACTTTCAAACACTATAGATAGACCAATATGGCTAAGGTTCCTAACAATTATAATTACAGTAAGGTGCCCCTTTTTGAAAAGGTCAACTTACCTTTTTACCTTTTACATGATGTGATTTCGACTGGAAGTGCCGTGGGTTCCTGCTGAACAGGTCCCCACTGCCAGATCTCTTTCCCCAAAACTGGGCACTTGGATCCCTAATTGGCAATGAGTTTAGCCCTCTATGTAAGTCCCTCGTAAATGGTACCTGGGGTACCTAGCACCTGAAGTACTAAAAAAGTGTCCCCAATGGCTGCAGCATAAATTGTGCCACCCTAAGCGATCCCTGATCAAACTCATACAGGGCTGCCATCACAGGCTGCATGTTTTGGTGCAGCCCAAAGTGAAAACAGGCCATAACACACTTGCTTGTGTGCCATGTCCTCTAGCACTGCATGTAATATTTGTGAGTCAACCCTACAGCAGGTGTTACAGCCCTAAGGCAGGGTGCCTTAAATTACATGCGAGGATATGTCTGCATGAGCACATATGCACCAGTGCTTGTCAGTTCTTTTGCTGCCAGTACAAGTGATCAGGGATGCCATTTTAACCTATGTGCTGGACACTGGTGAAAACAAATTCCCCAGCTACATGATGGCTTCACTGAAAATAGGGATGTTTGGTATCAAACATCTCATATTCACAAATCCCACCCTGATTCCAGTAGTGGATTTCCGAAGTTATACACACAGAGGGTGTCTTAAAGGTACCCTCTGAAAACCCACCACCCTCTGGTGTGTTGGCTGACAGGTCTTCGGCGCCTCCACCGAGACAGATTTCTGACCTCCCAGGGTGATGGCCTCTGCTTCCATGAGGTCAGAAACAAAGCCTAGATGGGAAGAGGTTGTTCACATCCTCTCCCTCAAGATGACCTACTGATTAGCATTCCAAGGCAGGGGAGCTTCAAAGAAGCCACTGCTTTTGAAATGTAAATCTGTCTCCCCTCATAGGAGAGGAAGCCAACCCCTTTGTCCAGAGCCCTTTGGCAGACGGGAGAATGAATCAGTCAGTTAGGCATGTCCCTCCCACCAGGCAACTACCACCTCTAAAGTGGGCTAACTGAAGGGGGCACGACTTTTGAGAGTTGGCCATCTTTGTGCTGGCCAATTAAGAATTCTAGGACAGGGTTCTGCCCACAGGAAGTGGTGATATAGGGGCGTAGTGACCCCAAGGACAAGTAGGACATTGACTACTACCCTACGCTCCCCTAAGGCCCCTCAATTCAGTATTTATTTTTTATTATTAAGGTTTTATTGCATATTGTACATACATATCCAAATATATCAGCATTGAATAAAGGAGAAATAAAGAAATAAGAAATGAAAGAAAAAGAAAACAACAGCAGTGACTATTGCTTCATGTATTAGTAACATCCACAGATTGCATATATAATGATGACTTTACATGGCTGTAAGCATAGGCAGAGCCCAGTGAAAGCGCCTGGCGCATAAACCTGCAAAACAGAGGAACTGTCTTTGCACCCCATCTAAATATTAGCAGAATAACATTTTGTAAGCGTTCATGCCTTAAACAGTTATTAGGAACCCAATGACTTGCACACCCTCAGGACCCACTGGAGTTCTGGGTTTTTAAGAACCCAGAGGTGCCAGGGAACAACACCTGAAAACTCTGAGTCCTTCCTGTTTCAGACTACAGAAACACAGAGTCTTCTAGGTGAAGTCAAAGATCGAATTTATTGGCTGCAACCAGTAACAGGTATCCTAGAAGTACAGCACTCTGTATGTTCTCAGGAGACTGCTCAACTTACAAAGCCAGCCTTCTCTTTTTATACAAAATATTATGCTTTAGGCAAACATTCCTTATTTTACAGTTGATCATTCACATATTTTCACTACAAAGAAAAAGCAGAGTCATGATGACAAGCCCATATTTCAGTTTGTCCAGCCCACAATCAATTTCCCGGCCAGGCCCAGTATTTCCATCAGATATGGTCGGACCCCTAATAAAATCGGGCACCTCCTCCTCGTAAAGCAAGTCATAAAGAAAGAAACAGGGACAGGTGTGTGTAAGATTAGGCATGGTTTGCGTGCGATGAAAGGTTTATGACATGTTGTGCCTTGATACTAATCTCGTTTGGCCACTGGGAAAGGAACTGACCGAACAGGTTTGGCTTCAGGCAGTGAAGTCAGCTTGCCCAGGTCACAGGGAAGTCAGCAAAGGTGTACGTGTCCTTTAGACTCGGGTTTTGGCTTTAGTCATTTGCCTATGTGAGGGCAATCACAAAATGGCTGCCGTTCACAAAATGGAACCCGAGGGTTCAGGACGGAAATGCTGATTTCAGTGTGATTTCGTCACTCAAATATGACGAAAATGCTTGTGCATAGTATACTCGTCATTTCCGGTCCGCCAATACCAAAATTGTCCTGATACGACGATGTTTATAACACGGGTCCAGAATTTTCAGTACCACAGACCCTCCTTTTGCCCTTACATAGGCAATTAACCTACACTCATGCTAATCTGAGTCCAGGTCTATATTCATAAAGTCATTGAGATGTTGCTGTAGCATCATCCTATTACTTAGCTCGTCCCTCGATACAGGCTTTCTGATACTCGATGTAGCACAGAGGCCACATATAGTAGGAGCACACTGTATACATAGACAGAACTGGAAAAGAATGGATAAGATCATCCCAATGAATATCAGAATCTTCCATCCCCAGGCTGATATCAGTCCCCAGAACCACCCCATTAATGACCAATCTCCTTCATCCACGTGAATACATTCAGAGATTTTATGCAGTTTGGAAATGGCCTGGTACACTGTCGGGCGTTGTCTGGGATGAAGACGCAGCAACTTGATTGGATCACTTTACATACCCCACCTCGGTCTGCAAGTATGACATCTAATGCGACCCTGTTCTGAAGAGTAATAAGGCGGTCCGACTGGAGCTCAGCAGTCAGGTTACTAAGGGCACCGACAGTTTCAACTATGGTAGATTCAACCACCCTCGTCAATTGGCGAATGTTCCTGCTGTTCCCCATAGGCCCCCAAAACGGCGGAAAACCTTTTACGAAGTCTCCAAATTCTTGCCCTGCAGTGTCCTCTTTACTCAAGACACCTCTAACTATCCTTGTCTTATGGTAATCTGCGGCGGCCATGTAGGTGGGAGGAAACAGGAACGAGACAAAACATGTGCCCGAGAAGTCAGGGGGCAACCATGTATATTCTCTATCATGGCATATGAAATAGGTACCCTTAGCTGGTAGGAATGAAGGGGAAGTCCAAGACAAAAAAACATACGTTTCAGTGCAGATACTTTGCCCCCCAACTGAGCTCTGGAGTTCTTGCCATTACCCTGCAGACATAGGTGACCCTGATGGGGTACAATCCAGATCGGGGAGGATCTCTTTGCTCGCTTGTTCTCACTCAAGGTAACTCCATACTCTGTTACGTTCCATCTACTGTAAGCCTGCAACTCATCTCTGGAAATCGTTCTATACGAGTCGATGTCTCTGCTCATATTTGTGATCCCCACCACTAATGCCTTGTTGCTCGAGTTACTTCTAGTCGAACGCGGGGGATATGGTTCGATGGCAAATATGAACATCGTCTGAAACGCCCACAAAGAACCATAGTAGCTGAATGGTAAGACAAAATATGGGATACCCTTATCTGTCGTATGTGGCATAAGACCACACACCCAACAATTAGTTGTGTTCATTACTAATTGGTGTTGGTGTAAAAGCTGAACGAATGAATTATTGACAAATTCCAATCTTCTAGCAGACTCGTGTTCAGGCAGAGGGTGAAAGAATGCGAGGAAGCAGGAGGAGGAGGCGTGGGCTGTGTAGTGGGTGCAAATGTCACTTGAAAAGAGAATAAAACATATCCTATAAAAAACGTCATTACACTAAGCAACATGAAAATACATATTATCAAAAATCGTTTCTTTGTCATCAATATACACATTTTGGATTTAAAGTTCATCAGTTCGGCAGGTCTCTCCATCTTGAAAAACTCCATCCTCTATAATTGCTGCCCGCGGCGGTAGGGTGTTCTATGCTAAGGAATGCTTCTGTCAGTCCAGGGCAACTCCCTTAGAGCAACCAGAACCGTTGACCTAACGTCTTCGGCTGCACCCCAAAGACTTAGGCAACCGCGACCCTAGCAGCTGAACCCGGATGGCGGTTAGAAAAACAAAAATAAGCAAGTTTCTCAGATGAGAGAGCTGCACTTTCAAAAATAGAAGAAAATAAATTTTTATTTGTCCATAGTCATAGTTCTCGGTCTCAAATTATAACGGCTTCTTCCCGGTGCTGTCTGGTCTTGGAATAAGAGTTCAGGCTCTGTAGTGTTCAATCGAATTGACGGTGGCACAGCTCCTTGCAAAATATTATCGCTTTCACTTTCAGAGTTTGTTCCTTTTACATGTGCATCGCTAAAGGGCAGAAAAAGAGGCACAGTTTCAGTCTCAGAGTCAGCGATCCCCTCCTGGACCCACCGGTCGTGCGGCAGAGGTAAAGGGACCCTCTTGCAATGGATCCCGTGGATCCAGTGTTTTTTTCCTTCCACTCGAACAGCTGATCTTGTTGAGAGAAGCACTAGATGGGGGCCGGTCCAGCGGGGCTCATCGTTCTTTGTCCGCTGGAAATTCTTAATCAACACATGGGATCCAGGATCGATAGGATGTCCTGGAGCTTCAGAGACCTGAGGTAGAGTATTGTGTACCTGTTGGTGTAAAACACGCAATTTAGCCGTCAATTCATACAGATAATCAAGCAGTACAGGGTGTTCTATCTCGCTAAATTTGGTTGGCCTTGGCACTCCCCATATGTTGGCCGGACGGCCGAACACTATCTCGTAGGGACTAAGTCCCACTCTCGAGTGCACAGTCATTCTTGTTGATAGGAGTGCCAAAGGCAGAGCGTTAGGCCATTTAAGACCAGAGCTCGCTTGAATCTTGGCCAATTTCAGTTTTAGCGTGCCATTATAGCACTCTACTAGTCCAGCTGATTAGGGGTGATTTGCAGCGTGGAACTTTTGTTGGATGCCTAGCCCTTCACATACTTTCTTCATCACTCGACCCACAAATTCACTCCCATTATCACTCCAGACCATTTTCGGCATTCCAAATCTCGGGAAGAATTCTTTGACAAGGGCTTTAGCTGTGGATAAGGCAGTGTTGTCTTTTAAAGGATATGCTTCTACCCATCTAGAAAAGGCACAAACAACAACGAGTACGTATTTCAGATTGTTGCACCTTTCCATGTGGATGAAATCTAGCTGCAAAACCTCGAACGGATACGTAGGAGGAGCAAAATGACCAGCTGGAGTTGGGGTTCCCCTACCAGGATTGTATTTCAGACACACCATGCAATTCTTGACCACATTCTCTGCACACTTAGGAATTCTAGCGTTTTGCCATACTGGAGCCAACAACTTACAAATCCCTTTCACACTGATGTGAGCCATACCATGAGCCATTGTAACCACTGCAGGCACATACGCATCGGGTAACAACCAACGCGGATGCTCTGACAATTCAACCCAACAACCATTCGCATCCAATTTACCCGTACTCTCTCTCCACACACTCAACTCTTTCTCTGTAGCTTCAGCTTGGATAGACTTCACACTTTCTATCGTGTCTTCGCACATTCCAACGTCACCAATCCATCTTGCAGGGCCTGCAACATACATTCGGTTCATCACATCTTTTGCTGTTTCTTTTGCGACCTCGTCAGCAAATGCATTTCCACGACCAACATCATCAGTCACCTTTTTATGGGCACTGCATTTCACAATCGCTACTTGTAGTGGCAAAGTAAGTGCCTCGAGGAGTTCATTCACCAACTGACCATGCTGTATCTTAGCCCCATGCGAAGTCAGAAACCCACGTTCTTTCCACAGGCGTCCAAAACTATGAGCCACACCAAAAGCATACATGCTGTCTGTGTATATGGTCACTTTCATTCCTTTTGACAACACACATGCTCTTGTAAGTGCAATCAACTCTGCTGCTTGCGCCGAATTATGTGGAATACGTGCAGTTTCAACAATCGTATGCAAAGTCGTAACAGCATATGCTGCAGTTGTGTCACCATTTGGAAGCTTGAAACATGAACCATCCACCCATAAAGTACCCTCACATTCAGTAAGAGGAGTGTCCCTAAGATCTACTCTCTCTTTCGTCTCTTCTTCTGTCCTAAAGAAACAGTCGTGCTGCTCTTCAGCATTCTCTGTCTCAACTGGAATCGGTAACAACGTGGCTGGGTTTAATGTGTTGCATCTTTTAATGTGGACATGACTCGCTAACAGGGTCAACTCATAACCAGACAATCGAGCACTAGTTAAGTGCTGTGTCTTGGTCCTGTTTAACAACGTGTCCACCGCATGTGGAACCATTACAATTAACATGTTATTCATCACTAAACCAGCAGACTGTCGAATAGAAACGGCTGCTGCTGCCGTGGCTCTCAAACAACCTCGGCAATGCCCTAGCTACCGGATCCAAAGTCGACGAGAAATGGACGTTGCTTGTCCCCAAAAGACTGTGTCAACACTGACAATGCACATCCCTCTTTCTCATGGACATATAGTGTAAAGGGCTTACTGTAGTCGGGGGTACCCAACACAGGAGCCGAACACAATGCATCACGCATTTTCGAAAAAACTTTTCTGACAATCTTCAGACCACGGAATGGGATTCGGCGTATCTTTACAGGTCAATGCCATCAAAGGTTTGGCCACCAAAGAAAAATTTGGTATCCATTGTCTGCAATATGATGTAATACCTAGGAAAGCACGCACTTCTCTCTGTGTCCTTGGCACACTCAATTCTGCAATTGCCTGAATTCATTCTGGGGTCAGTTTCCTTCCCTCCTTCGACAAGCGATGAGCTAAGTAGGTCACCTCTTGTCGACAATATTGTAGTTTCGAAAGATACCCTTTGTGATGTAAATCAGACAGATGATGCAACAACGACAATGTGGCTACCCTGCAAATCTCCTCTGTATCCGCAGCGACAAGCAAATCATCGACGTACTGAATAAGGGTAGCGGCATCAGGTAAAACAATCGTATCAAGCTGTGTTTTTAAAGCCTGACTATATATCGATGGACTTTCACAGTAGCCTTGAGGAGCACGTTTGAAGCAGAAACTTCGGCCTCCTAAACTGAAGCCGAAAATATCCCTGCTCTCCTCTGCAATCTGAATGCTGAAGAAAGCATTCTTCAAGTCAATCACCGAGAACCAAGTGGCTGAAGCTGGAATCATAGTCAATAGGGCAGTGATATCAGGGACAACTGGAAACTGTTGCACGACTATTTTATTCACCTCTCTAAGATCAATCACAAACCTGTGAACAGGTGGCTGGGAAAGGTCAGCACGCTTCAAAACAGGGAGAACAGGACTGTTACAAACGTTGCCTCTTGTCTCTTCAATTACATCTTTTTCAATCAGATCGTAAATGATTGTTAACAACGCTTTTTCACCTTCCCTCGAGATCCTGTATTGGGGAATGCGCGGCATTCTAACATTGGCTGTGGAGAAGTGTGGCTCAGGGGTTAGAGGCGGCAGACCCGGAAGCTGAGATCGGCCCTGGACCAATTCAATTCCCCGCCTCGGCGGGTCTTGGGCTCAAAAAATTCCACGGACTCGATAATTCTCGCTCCGGTGCCTTCTCGACTCACGGGTTCACACTCTGCGACTCTGGGCAATAGCTTGCTTAATCTCCACAACGGCCCTTCGCGGCGGGATGCCTGGCTTTCACCTTGTGGATACCCTGCCGGGGTTATCTCACAGGGGAATACCAGGACGGGTTCCCTAAGCAAGCGCCGGGAAACCCTTTGTGGGTAGCTGTGCGCTATATAAGCTCAAATACATTTACATTTACATTGGCTTTCAATGTCACAACATATGGCGGGATTTCTAAAAGACCTACATCATTAGGACCAGTAGCCCAAAGAATATCTGGAAGAGAAGACAATTCTGTCGGAAGTTTATCCTTCGACAAAGACCACTTTCTTACCTAGCGTAAGTTGTACTCCCGAAGGAGAACAATACAATGTCGCATACAATCTTTTCAACAGATCCAATCCTAACAAGTTTTCACCACAACCTGTTGTCAGAATAAGGGGTGCTTCCAATTCGCACGGTCCAACAGAAAGGGACATAGGACTAGAGATCGGATTCCTAACCGGGGCGCCAGAAAAACCTACTGAAACATTCATTTCGCCAGACAAAGGTGCACCCGGGAGTTTTGAGTGCATAATAGAACTCTTTGTAGCACCAGTATCCAACAGAAAAGGCTCTGACACACCTGATGTAATCACCTCAACATAGGGTCCACTCTGATCTACTGGAACTGAAACAACTCCCTCTCTTTGTCTCTGGCTGTCCTAGCAATCATTACCTTCCATATCCTCATCTTCTGCATAGTAGTCGTCAGCATAGTACTGAGTCGTCCTACCAGACGCATTACCTTGCTGATCAAAGCGATTCATTGAGTTTTGAGGCGGAAAGGAACGTGCGTTCTGTGGGAACGCACCGCGCCCCCTACCTCTAGGCGTTTGTTGAGCACCACGACCTCTCGCACCAAACCCATTTGTGCGCTGTGACAAAACCGGACAACTACTCTTAAAATGGCCTTCTTCTTTGCAATACGCACACTGATTGGGCCCATACGGAAAACGTTGTTGAGAAGACTCGTTTCTTTGCGAGTTTCCCGAATACTGCTGAGGCTGCTGATAATCACGCTGATTATTAGTACGGGGTGGATAAGCTTGTTGCATAAGAACTTTAGTTTTTAATTCCTTAGTCTTTTTATCCGCTTTCTCTAACTCATCTCTGCGCCTATTTTCATAGTACTGGGCTGTAGCTAAAATCTGTGCTGACGTTGAAACAGCCCAAGCACTCTCAGAATCCTGCAACTTAGCACACAACTCGGGAAGCAAATTATGCACAAATTTGCCGACGAACAATCTCTGGCCACCCTCAGTAGCCATATCCTGACCACTATGATCTACAAAAGTCTCTTCAAACCGCGTGAAAAAGTCGGACACCGTTTCATCTTTCTTCTGCTTACACGCAGACAACTTATCCCAATTGACACGCAATTCAGGCATTAAGGTCTTCATATAAGTGATTATTCTACCAGGGAGTTCCGCGATTAAAGGCTCGGGTTTAGCACCACCAACTTGTCGGTTATCTACAGCAGCAATATTAACCCATGTATCACCTAACACCTGATCATGATCGGCGTGGCGAATTGTTCCCCATAAAGGCTGTGGAACAACATTTCCTAACAACATGTCTATATCGGCTAAGTTCATAATGCATGAGCTTACAGTCTGTGATAATTCCTTATAATACCCTGCAGGATTTCTACGGGGGTCAGGTAACGTCTGCTTGAGAGCCAAAACCTTTGTTCGTTTCCATGGAACGTGTACCCAAACACACTGAAAGTGAGCCGGTACAACTGGTGGATTATTACCTGGACCAGCGGCCACTTCTTCCTTCCATACCGGCGGAACCTCTCTCATGGGATACTGTCACGCCTTTTTCCTACCGGATGCGTCACGCTCAAGTAGTGACCGAGAAGTGCCCTCCTTATTCCGATACGACAATAATGTCGCAACCGCCCTCTCAACATCGGGACTTACGATCATGCCCTCTGAAAACTCGAACCGCACACGGCACAACTTAGGCGGATCGTATTCCAGATCATTTTCCTCCAAATCCTCACAGAGAAAAGCACACATTTGCTCAAAAACATATCTCTGCTTCGATGCTTCCCATTGATGGAAGACTTCTATGATAGATTGTACATCATATCTTATAGGATCGACAACCCATTTATGCGCTAAACAATTCAGTAATTCTCTCTCTTGATAGTCAGGCAGTTGACTGTGCAACTGTCTTCGTTCTGCGTTAGGGGTCGTATTAGGCGACCCAAAGAAAGGTGAGAAAAGGCTAGTAACAGTGTTGGTCATTCTCTGTCGAACAGAAGGAGAAACTGACGGAAGGACAGGAGGAAAGACAGGGTGAGGTAAGGCAGAGGCGGTGGCAGTAGCAGAGGGAGTATTAGGAGAAGTAGTCGGTACAATAGGCAAAGTCGTAGAGAGCACAGGTGGAGCAGGTGTGATCGGCGGCCCTTGAGGAGGCTGCACCAGAGGATTAGGAGCCACCGCAAGAGGAGCTGGTGGCTGTGGCATAACTAGGGGCTGTACAGCTGGGTGTTGTATAACAAAAGGTTGCGGAGGTGCTGTAGCACTCCGTGCATAGGGGGGTGGTGAATGTAATACGTGTGACATTAAAGGATCCCTCTCAGATTCTCGTGAATCTGGGTGGAGAGGTGGCAAGACTGGATAACATTTATCAATCGCCATTTTACGTTGCCTGTGCAACTGCTCATTTGCCTGTTCTTCTTCGTTATCTTTAAACTGCGTAGCAGCTTGTATTATCGAGATACCCCTTTCTCTCTTATTTCTCTTGGCTAATTTAATTTCTTTCTGTTTGGCTTCCTTTCGCCATAGACGGAAAGAGTCAAACATTGCCGGCCGGGCTTTCTTCTTGAAAAGTTTTCCCTCTAGATTGTCTAAAATCTCTGTGTCAAAACTACCATTTTGGGGCCATTTTAGAACACCATCCTTTCTGGTGTATCAGATCCATATTTCATTATATGTGATGGGGCCTATGCCGTGTTTCACATAGAGCTCATATGTTGGAGTTCCAATCGGAGGAACCGGACACGAGTCCTCCAATCGGGAATCCCTATTACAACCAAGACAAAACAAATTTCCAAGTCTGCTAAGACCAGGCATCTTCGCTCTCTAGTCTAGCTTCAAACTTCGAAGGATTATCGAATACGATAGTCTCATGAATACACGAGTCCCTCGGTTTTGGCACTTGCAAGTTCCAAACAAAATGATCCTCGAGGGATACCAAGCAAAACTAAGGACTGGGAGACGCTCCACTTATACTTTACTGAGGTATCGATGACGTCACCAGAAGACTCGTCTATCGTTTCGCTCTACCACACATCAAGGGTCCAAAACAGGGCGATAGTCAGGGCAGCAGTCCTTCGTAGCCATCGGGAAGCGGGGAACCTCGCAGCAAAGACCTTCGGACCACGTCGACATGCAGGGGTCGATGAAGTGGTTGGCCGTCCTCCAGAATTTCCACACGAAGCTCCTCACGAACCTCTGGCTTGGACCGGTACCGCTGAAATCGCCCCACGTTGGGCGCCAACTGGAGTTCTGGGTTTTTAAGAACCCAGAGGTGCCAGGGAACAACACCTGAAAACTCAGAGTCCTTCCTGTTTCAGACTACAGAAACACAGAGTCTTCTAGGTGAATCAAAGATCGAATTTATTGGCTGCAACCAGTAACAGGTATCCTAGAAGTACAGCATGTTCTCAGGAGACTGCTCAACTTACAAAGCCAGCCTTCTCTTTTTATACAAAATATTATGCTTTAGGCAAACATTCCTTATTTTACAGTTGATCATTCACATATTTTCACTACAAAGAAAAAGCAGAGTCATGATGACAAGCCCATATTTCAGTTTGTCCAGCCCACAATCAATTTCCCGGCCAGGCCCAGTATTTTCATCAGATATCGACGGACCCCTGATAAAATCGGGCACCTCCTCCTCGTAAAGCAAGTCATAAAGAAAGAAACAGGGACAGGTGTGTGTAAGATTGGGCATGGTTTGCGTGCGATGAAAGGTTTATGACATGTTGTGCCTTGATACTAATCTCGTTCGGCCACTGGGAAAGCAACTGACCGAACAGGTTTGACTTCAGGCAGTGGAGTCAGCTTGCCCAGGTCACAGGGAAGTCAGCAAAGGTGTACGTGTCCTTTAGACTCGGTTTTTGGCTTTAGTAATTTGCCTATGTGGGGGCAATCACAAAATGGCTGCCGTTCACAAAATGGAACCCGAGGGTTCAGGACGGAAATGCTGATTTCAGGGTGATTTCGTCACTCGAATATGACGAAAATGCTTGTGCATAGTATACTCGTCATTTCCGGTCCGCCGATACCAAAATCGTCCTGATACGACGATGTTTATAACACGGGTCCAGAATTTTCAGTACCACACCACCACTAAAAATGTGCCATCCAACACTGCCACTCTTAAATGGGGATAACCAGCATTCGTTTCTCAACTTTATAGTGATAATCTACTCTGGTACATCTGAAACATTCCCTGCTAAATAGTTTTGATATAATCCCCAAAAGTTTTTGGGCGGTCCTGGGGAGGGAGTAATTCACTATATGACTCTGTTTGTATGTTGCAATAGAGCATATTCTTCGGCCATTCTGAAAGAGTAGGGTCCGGTCCGTCCAACCAGCGTATTGCTATTCTACGCTTTGCAATCAACAACCCCATATCTATCAAGCGATGTATGTCTTTCTTTATCCATTTTGAGTAACCAAGATGGGCCAATAAGGGGGTCAGGGGATATTGATGTCTCTGTGATTTCACTGAACTTTTGGAATATCAGACCCCAATACTTGGCTATATCCGGGCATAGCCAGGCTGTATGTAGGATATCCGTTTGGTTAGTTCACACTCTGCTGTTTCCCACAAGCCATATATATGCAGGCGGGCAGGTGTATGATAAACTCTGTATAAAAATTTAAAATGTATTAATCAATGGCACCCATTTAATGAGATACGCCACATTGCCTCGCAGCAGTAGCAGCAAGTGTCATTGTCAATGACCACCTCTAAATCACATTGCCACTCCAATCGAGACATAGTATAGAGATTCTTACGATAGATCTGGACAGTACTATAAATACTGGAGACCAGTCTACAAGGAGACTAGGACCGCAACACCAGTGAGAAGAGGGTGCACTCCGATGGCTCCGTCATGTCACCTCCAAGTAGCTCCCGGAGGGTATGTCGCACTCTGTGGAAATTAAATCTCACTAGTGAAGAAGTGCCTTGTCTCTCGGCATCAATCTCTTCCCATTCACGCACACTACCAGCAAGGAAGAGGTCTCCTATTTTAGTTATGTTAAGAGCCTTTAGTGCTTTGACCACCTCTGTTTCTCTGCTAATGGGCATCCAATGACACACTCAATCGGGGTTATTGGGGAATATAATATGGTACTCTCCTGTCTCTTCACCAAGTCACCGAGTCCAGGATGCCAGTGCGGCGGTCCAGGGCTTGAAATAACTTGGAAAGCAGCTGAGAGGGGGCAGTAACTATCTTTTCTATCTGCAAGTGAGGGGGTCCAAATGCTGATGAATCCAATGGTATGCATGCGAGCATTGCGCTACTCTATAGTAGAGTTCCAAGTGTGGGGCACCTAGACCACCCAGGGCATAGGGGAGGGTTAGGATTTTCCATTGGACTCATGGTTGCTTTTCCACCTATGCTAACTTTGTCAGTGTTGATCTTATGATTTTGAAAAAGTGTGCTGGTAGCACTATTGGTAAATTCAAAAGCAAAAATAGAAACCTGGGAAGCACCATTTTCATCAATGAAATACGCCCAAGAAGGGACAGCGGTAGGCAGACCCACCGCTCCACATCTTCCTCCAACTTAGTAACTGCTCCACCATAATTCTCCCTGCATACTGTCTCAGGGTCTGAGTGAATTTGGATTTCTAGGTAGCGCACCGGATCATTGGACCACGCAAGGGTGGAAGTCCAGTTCGATAGGTGCCGTGGCTCTAGTCAGTGAGAATATTTTAGATTTAGTCCAGTCGATTTTTAAGCCGGAGAACTCCCCGAAGCGAACAACCTCCCTCAGTACAGGAGATAGATTTGTCTCAGGGTTTCTTATATACAAGACACTATCATCAGCGTAGGATGATATTATTACGTTGTAATTAGGGAATCGAATTCCCCTCTGTCCATGGTACTCTCTAAGAGCACAGGCTAGAGGTTCCGCTACTACTGCACATAGATGGGGAGATAGAGGGCAGCCCTGCAGAGAGCCTCTGCATATCTTTATTGGGGCAGTAACTATATCTTCTATGCTTATTCTGGTGGAGGGGGAGGTATACAGGACAGCAACCAGTCTAAGAAATATCTCACCAATGGCCATTCTTCTCATCATCAAGGTCATAAATGCCCACTCTACAGTCAAAAAGACTGGGGCAGCCCTGGTGCACAAGTTGTATGTTAGATTAAGCCCCGGGACAAAGCCTGCCTGCTTTGGTCAGACTGTTGGCAAGAACCTTGGTGTAAATTTTATTGTCTTTCTTTGGCACTGTTTTCGAATAATTTTTCACTTGGTATTTAGAGGTCCTGGACATCTTCTTTGGCAGTATGGTCCCTTTTGTCATTGCGGGCTAACCACAGGTTTGATTTCTAATACCGTGTTGCCCCGTAGCAGGCTCGTTAGCTGGAGAAGAGAGGGGCATGGAATCTTGTATTGCTTATTTCTCTATTGTACGTTCTATAGAAAGAGTACTAGACAGCCTTAAAATTAAGTTGGGACTCCACCTGTCTATTATGAGATCAAGTACCGGGGTTATTAAGCCCCAAGTGTTACCAGATGGGCGGTCTTTTCTAATGGCCATTGTTGTCCAGATGTTCTTGGACAGTTTGGTATGTTATGTTATGTTATTAGACATTTATATCGCGCACGGATACTCAAGAGTGTCCCGGCGCGGAGGTGAACCATAACAACGAGCAATACATTTGGGAGGGAAGGTTAAAAAGGAAGGTCTTCAGCTGTTTCTTAAATGAAGTGGTATCTTGGATGTTACGCAGCTCCAGGGGAAGAGAGTTCCAGGCCTCTGCAGCCTTAACAGAGAGGGAGCTACCCCCTAGCCGAACCCTGCGAAAACGGGGGATGTTGGTCAGGCACAGAGTGGTAGAGCGGAGGTTTCTGCGAGGCGTGTAGAAGGAGAAACGCCTCTGGAGGTAAACCGGGCCGAGACCATGTAAGGCTCTATGGGCCAGCGTAAGGGCCTTAAACTGAATCCGATAGACAACAGGCAGCCAGTGCAGGTCTCGCAGATGCTGCTTCATGCTAGCGCGCCCCGGGATTTGCAACAGAACCCTGGCCGCTGCATTCTGAATTACTTGCAGTTTCTTTGACTGGTAACCCGGGAGACCAACGTACAAGCCGTTGGCATAGTCAATACGGGACAGAATAAGCACCCGAGTGACCATTTCCTTGGCAGATCAAGGTAGCAGAGGAAACAATTTCCTGAGAGATTTTAAGATACCAAAGCATACCCCAGCCAGTCTCTTTATTTGAGCAGTAAATCTAAGGTATAGATATTTAAAGGGGCCAATTGTTTGGACAACAAGATCTCCACGCACATTTATCCTTAGGGGACGCCTGCAATGGCTATGGTCTGTTTTGTTTCTCTTGGAACAAGGTTTTTGTATGTAAGATGGGAAACAGATAGACAGGGATATTTACTCTGTCTACGATTTTTTACCCACATACAGAGCGGGGACTCATTTTCTGAGCAGTTGCCAGGTGAGGTGAGGATTGCTCCCACACAATGATGGGCGAGTCTAACATTATTTACAATTGTTACTAAATGTGTAATCGTATGATACTTCAACAACTGTTGCTAAAATCATGAGGCATTGTTTGGCAGCTAACTGAGGGTCTGGTGTCAATAAATGTCACTATCCTGTATTATTATTTTCTTTAGGAATGAATTCAAGACTCCTGTGATACTTGACTTGAACTTGGATTTCACAGAGTATGGTAGGGTGTATCACACCAACCATTTTGAGTTTTTAATATTTGCTTTTGCACAGTTTTCTATATTTGCAGTAGTGTTCATATTTTGGTCCTGACGAAAGCCTAAGGTTCAACGTAACCGTGTGGCTGAAACATGTAGACCTGCCAATCCATCGTTTTGATCGTTATTTTGTCAAACTATCAGCACACTGTTTTTTATCTTTGACACTATGATAGCGTTTATTAAAAATGTTGGGAGGTATCATAGTAGTCAATTTTAAATTGCACACATTTTTTCTTTCCCACATTTTACAGCACTGCAAATTTTTCAGCACCACTAACTACAAATAAGTTGTGGTAGTATCCATCACTGGGTTTACAGTCCAGTACAGCTTTCCATTTAATACGGTCGGCTGAACTGGTTGTACAATCCACAACAAATCCCAGATGATGGAGTTCTGCCATTTTGGTGGGCTGATGGGATTCCTTCCTATTTTGTAAACAGTTTGTGTCTTTCACCCAGATCCCAATGTGATTCTGTTAAACTCTGCCTCACTTTTGCTAGACCGGTAGTTTCTTTGGGTTGTTTCATATTACAGGTTGGGGACAGAATACTGCCCGGTCTTTAAATATTTCATCCCTAGGAACTCCTTGTGATGTTTTTGGTATTTTGTAAATTATAGTGTCTACATTTAGCAAGGATAATGGCCAAAATGAGGAGCATTTGTTTGGTGGTTTGCCAGGTTTCAGTACAGTGACTATCAGGGCTTCCCTCATAGAAGGGGGCATCTCACCAGATTCGCTGATTTCTTCAAAGAGTGTCACTAGATGGGGGACTAGGAGATCTCTGAATTCTTTATAGAAAGAACTATAAGGCCATCTTGCCCAGGGGCGCTACCCGAGCACATACTTTTTAAGGCTTCGTGTATTTCCCAAGGTTCCTGGGGTCTCATAAGGTACTCTCTCTGCTCGTTTGCCAACCAGGGGAGCTTAATGTACCCTAGATAGTCTGAGATATTAGCCTCGTCCGCTGTCGTTTGAGAGCGGTACAATTCCAAATATTACTTGCTGAATCGGTTTGCAATGCTCTCTGAGTTAGATAGCAACTTCCCCGAGTCTGCTCGTAGTTCCATAACTGTGGCAGCCTCTCTTCTGTTGCGCAATAGTGCGGCCAAGGTAGCCACGGGGCGCTTTCCCTCCCCATATGTTCTAGCGACTGCGTATTTGCACATATGTTTTACCTCACAATAAGCAGTTTTATGGTATTGCTTCAATGCCCATTTTAGTTGTTCTGTGCTGCTGGCCTCATTCCCTCGTAAGATAGCTTGGTCTAATTTGGACAATCACTTTTCTAGGCTATCTAGGTAACCTCTAAGAGAACGGAGTACCCCCGAGTGCTTTGGAATAGCGATACCTCGAATGTAAACCTTTAAGGTGTCCCACACTGTGGCAAAACATGATACTGATCCAATGTTAATTTTGAAAAAATCCTCTATGGCTTCAGTTATGTTGGAGTTAAAAGCGTTGTCTAACATGAATGGGGGAAAGGCCATGTGAACAGGGCTGGTTTGTTCTGCGGACATAGCAATTCAAAAGTATCAGTGAATGATCTGATAATGAGCATGGGAGGGTTGTGTATTCCCTAACTGTGGGGTATAAAGTTCTCGCTATGAACCAATAATCTATTACTGTGTGCAGGTTATGTGAGGCGGAGTAGTGGGTAAAACCTCCCTTTCCAGGGGAACGGGTGCGCCATGTCTAGGTGCATAATAGCATCCTTAATAGTTTTAGCAGAGTCTGAGGGATGCCGGACTGGGCATTAAGAGCAGTCCAGTGCTGGGTCCCGGACACAATTGAAATCCCCCCCCCCAAAGGAGCAGGAGACTGGTATTTATTTGCGGGCATGCTAGTAGGTTGCGATAGAACTGCGTTTTATCGAAATTTGACCCATATACATTGACCACCAACAGGTCCAGTCCTTTTCCCCTGCATCTAGAAATAGCATATCGTCCCTCAGAATCTGCCTCAACAGGCTCTAGTGTGATATCTGATTTTGGGTTGACCCATGTTAGCACCACCCTTGCATGTATCGAAAAACCGGCTGCATGAAATGAACTATGTATACTTCTATGTGTGAGCATTTTACTATCTGCAGTTATATTGTATTGTATTGTATTGTAATTGCATTTATATATCGCTTACTACTCCTGACGAGGCGTCAAATCGCTTTTTTCGGCGGGTAGCGAGCTACTCCGGGACCCATAGAGGATTAGTGTTGAATTAGTATACTGAAACATGCAAGTACATTTTGAGTGGTGGATAGGTTAGTCAGTTATTTGGATTTGGAATGATAGCAGAAGGATAGAGGAGGACAAAGGTTTGTATTTATTTATCGCTTGTTGACGCACGCTATTAAGGAAGCCTATAAAGGATTAGTGGTGAATTAATATGGTGAAATATGAGGTAATTTCAGTGGTGGATATTAGTCTGTTACTTGGAGTGAGAAGGATAGCGGAGGGATAAAAGGGGAAGAAAGATTTGCATTCATATAGCACTTGCTACCGCTGATGGGTGTTGAAGCGCTTTTCTGGCAAATAGCACGCCACTCCAGAACCCATAAAGGATTAGTGTTTAAAATTAGTATAGTATAAATATGAAGTAATTTGAGTAGTAGATATGTTATTCAGGTATTTGGGCAGTATATTAGTATAGTTGAATATGGAATTTGAGAAGTGAACATGATTAGTCTGCCAATTTTGATCGAAAAAGATAGTGGAGGGATAAAAGTGAAGGTTTTTTTTTTTAGGTCTTAGCAGTAGGAAGAGGCTTTTGGAAGAGTAAAAAGGAGTTTTGGAGAAGAGGAGTCAGAGGGGAGAGTTTAAGAAAGGTTTGTTTTAGGGGATCGGTGTAGTTAAAAGAGGTGTCAGATGATGCAAGGAGGTTTAGAGCAGGAGAGAGTCTAGAAAGGGTTTTTTTGGCGATCATAGTAGTGGTCAGGTGAATGCCCGGTTTAAGGCCAAGGGAAGCGATAGCAGATTGAACTCTCCCTTAAGCAATGTAAAGTTATGTGTCAATGTGTCCCTCGAGTAGAATAATGCAGCAATGTTACATCCTTTGGTCACAGAACAATTATGTACATATAATACAAAATACTGCCGTACAGTTGAACTGAGCGGTACACAGTGAAAAAGAATAAAAAGAGGGGAAAGAAGGACAATATATTCAACACGGATCTCTTACTAAAACGGTAATGAATCTGCTACAAGATAACGTGATGGTCCGCGTATATACATATTTACAGGCTGTTAGTTTATCAAAAACCTTTGATTGAGTGGTCATCTATAGTGGAGGAGTGTGGCTCAATGGTTAGAGCGGCAGACCTTGATGCAGAGTTCTGGCCAGGGACCAGGGTTCGATTCCCGCCTCGGCGGGTCTCTGGCTCATAAATTCCGCTGACTGGATATTCTCGCCTCAGTGCCTATTCTAATCATGGGTCCCACGCTGCAACTCTGGGCAATAGCTTGCTTAGCCTCCACAGCGGCCCCCTACAGCGCTGGGGATGCCTGGTTGCACCCCGGGGATGCCCAGGAGTGGACATTTCACGGGGAAAAGCCAGGACGGGTTCCCTAGCGGTATGAGTACAGCGCCAGGACACACTGCTTGCCGGGGTATCAGTGCGCTTTACAAATACGTCTACATTTACATAAACAGTACAAATATTTACATATTAATCACATGCCCCTATACCGAGTGATGCACAGTGATAATTAAATTATAATGGTGGATATGTACATGGGCAGTGTGAGTCAGATTATCTACATATTTACAAACATTCTCCAGCTGGCCACTCGTGTGGTCACAGACCTTAAACAGTTAGACAACGAGAGATGCGGCACAGTGTAGTAACAATGTAATTGATAAGGGCATGGCTATCGGATACACCCCTAACATAGAGGGAGCCAAGGTGTTTGCACCACTGTGGAATGGTAGTAAGATGGTGACCATGCATTGAAGCTAGTGTACCCTCACTAAAAGGAGAGCCTGAGCAAAATGAAGATTCCCTGCTTGTTGTGCGATTTCCTCATTTTCGTTGAGTTCCTTGAGTACGGTGTTAAAGATATGGATCCATTTGCATTGACGTTAATTTAGGTTATGAGACATGCACCCTCCTCTGGCATTCGTGTGTACCCTCTCGATGACCCACCATCTGATGCTTTCTGCAGTGTGTCCAAATTTTGTGAAGTGATCAACAAGAGGTGCTCCTTGTGTGGCGCATCTACTTTTACTGCAATGCTGTAAAATTCTACGCTTGACTTTTTGGGTGGTCTGGCCTATGTACAGAAAGTCGCAAGGGCACTGAATGGCGTATATGACGCCGGAGGAGTTACAGTTGGTGTGTTCCTTATTGGTATGGGTGTAGTTGTTGTGAATGAATGATTGTGTTTCTTTCGTTAGAGGACAGGTCTTACAGGATCCACACTTATAGTGCCCCTTGAAGGGGGGAATATTCCAAAGGTTAGTCTGGATATTTGTCTTTTTGGATGGTAGAAGCGATTGGACTAGTACGTTTCTTAAGCTTTTGCCTTTCCATAACGCATGCAATGGAGGTTCGATCATGATAATGTCGTCAGCCACCATATGCCAGTGTGTATTGATGTTTTTTTAATCTGGTTGCTCTTAGTGCAAAATGTTGTAACACATCTGAGCCTGTCTTGCGTGGTCTTTTGCTTCTCTTTTGGGTGTTAAAAGAAATTCCCTGTGGTTATACCACGCTCTCTTGCGGGCCTTCTTAAGGAGCCTGATGGGGTATCTTCTGTCTCTCAGTCTGTTGAGTAGGTCAGTGGATTCAGAAAAGTAATCTTCCCTCTTGGAGCAATTGCGTCTGACCCTTAAAAATTGGCCATATGGCAGGTTGTCTCTTAAGCTCCGAGGGTGGTGACTTGAATATCTAAGGAGTGTATTGAGCTCACTGGCTTTCCTATAAAGAGTAGTGTGTAATTTATCTTCTTCGGCCTTGATGGTAATGTATAGGAAATTTATTTGATCCCGGCTATAGTCCAATGAAAACTGTATAACTGTGGATTGGCTGTTGAGCCAGCTATGGAAGGTCTTGAGTTGGGTCTCAGTGCCTTGCCAAACCATCAACACATCGTCACTGTACCACATCGTCAATGTACCGACGCCACATAGTGGGTTTTGGATGTTGAGCACAAGTCTTTGTTCGTAGGCGTCCATGAAAATAACGGCCACATTTGGGGCAAAGCTGGCCCCCATGGCCATGCCTTTAGTCTGGTAATAGTACCTATCCTGAAACATGAAAAAGTTTTAACTCATAGCACTGTCCAATAGTGTAAGGATGAAATCATTAGGAATTCTGGTGGGTTTGGGACGCTTCTCAAGGGCCATTCTGATCACATCCATGGCTGCCCTCTGATGAATACTTGTGTATAATGAGGATATATCCATTGTAACCAATAATTCATTATTGGGGTCAAAGGGAAGGTTGTCAACAAGATTAATAGCTTCCATATTGTCCCTGATGAATGTAATAGTGTCAATGGCAATGGGCTTAAGGAAATGGTTGATGAATTTACATAGTGGTTCTAAAAGTGAGCCACATCCTGATATGAAGGGTCTGCCTGGAGGATGTAACATCCTTTTAGTGAGGGTACACTAGCTTCAATGCATGGTCCCCATCTAGCTACCATTCCACAGTGGTGCATTCACCTTGGCTCCCTCAATGTTAGGGGTGTATCCGATAACCATGCCCTTATCAATTACATTGTTACTACACTGTGCCGCATCTCTCGTTGTCTAACTGTTTAAGGTCTGTGACCACACGAGTGGCCAGCTGGAGAATGTTTGTAAATATATAGATAATCCAACTCACACTGCCCATGTACATATCCACCTTTATAATTTAATTATCACTGTGCATCACTCTGTATAGGGGCATGTGATTAATATGTAAATATTTGTACTGTTTATGGATGACCACTCAATCAAAGGTTTTTGATAAACTAACAGCCTGTAAATATGTATATACGCGGCACATCACGTTATCTTGTAGCAGTTTAATTACCGTTTTAGTAAGAGATCCATGCTGAATATGTTGTCCTTCTTTCCCCTCTTTTTATTCTTTTTCACTGTGTACCGCTCAGTTCAACTCTACGGCAGTATTTTGTATTATATGTACATAATTGTTCTGTGACCAAAAGATGTAACATTGCTGCATTATTCCACTCGAGGGACACATTGACATAACTTTACATTGCTTAAGGGAGTGTTCAATCTGCTATCGCTTCCCTTGGCCTTGAACCGAGCATCCATCTGAGCCTCGGTTCTCCTGGCATCGTGCACGTTGCCGACGCAACCACTCACGTCTTCTTTTACCGGCGCTGCCCGGCTTTCATTCCTTGCCGAGCGAACGCACGGAGAAGATCTGTACGCTGAGAGGCCCATCTGATTAGGTATGTGTTCCCTCTGCTGCACCCTCTCAATTTATGTGTCGGCAGGCTGCCACTTCTAGATTCATTCACTGCCTTGGAAGGGGAGCGCTTTTACCCCAGCGCCCTTCCCACGACGGCAATGTAAATAGGGCCTTAATATGTTCACCAACGATACCGATGTTAGCTTCCCAATACTCGACCATACAACCATTATGGGCCATCGGGGCGATATCACCTTGTCACCGCGCACCCTCATAGACCCGTCAACTGCCTTGCAAGGGTACCGGTGTTAGACCAACAACGACAGTGTCCGATTAGTGCATTGATATGGTTCTCCATTATTACCTATGTTAGTTTCCCACTGCCACTCAGGTTGGGACCCTGTTGTGTTATTTCATTGCTTCCTCGCACCGACCATATCAGGGGACCTACTTCCATGGCCCTCGGTCTCCGTGAACAGATATGGTTTAGGACTATGGATAGGTGCACTAAAGGGAAGTTGTAGCCTTTTCATAAATCAGTTTTCTCTCTCCTCCGACTATGGCACATCTGACTCTTGTTTTCACATCCTATAGGAGATGGGCCTTGACAATTAATTAAAGGCAACGCATGCCCTACCCTACCACTTGAACATTGATATCCTTGGCGACATTGAGCCCTGGAACCAGTAGTGGAATTATATATCTGAGATACCTGAGTAGCCAGGCTTGGAACCAGGATTAGGTCAGTACCCACTACCTTAATTATTCTTAGTACCACACACACACAGCGCCTGTTCTAACTCAGCATTTTTATCATAGGTTGCCACCTTCTGTCCTGATGAAGGCTCGCAACTGAGGTGACAAAGCTCCCTCCTCGCATCAGCTGAGTCGAAATGTCAACGCTGCCCCCCCGAAACAAACCTGTACCCGCATTTCCCTCCTGTTGTATCATGACAAAATATATTGATGACGTACTACAATTTAGAGATTACGTGTAAATGAAAGTACTAACCGGGACAGGTTTACAGAGTCTGGTTTTAGTTACCAGTGAATACAAAATATCTGAATGTTTTTACCTCTAATTCTATGATTTACACTTCCCCCTACCCACCACCACCACCTTACTATTTTCCCTTTTCCTTCTTTCACGTGCAACCTAAGAGTTTTGTTAAAATAACATTTGATTCAATAAATATTACTGTTGTAAATGTATCTTACATTGTGGCGCATTTTCCTTGTGTGCTGTTATCATATGCATGCATATAAAGTCATTATTACATGCATTTGAATATATCTATTTAATGGTTGGCTCTGTGTAGTCAGCAAACATCAGTGCTGTAGTTACCTTACATAGCACATATATATATTTTTTATGTTTGAATTGAATTCATTACAATATATGGTCGCGGACCTGGCACCAGAGAAACAGATCCTGCCAACCTGAAAAAAGAAGGCAGATTTGAAGAGTTACAAATAGCAAGTAGTGAAGCCCCAGCAACTGACTTGGCGCCTACCCCATCAGCCTGCCAGCTGCCTTCAACAATTGTGTCAAAAGATGACTTGTCCTGCAGCTGCTGAGTCCCCAAAACCTGGGAGACCTGCCAGCACCTCACCCAGAACCAAGAATTCCAGAGAAGTAGCAGAGATGCTTCCCTGCAGGCACCCAAAAACTCCTGAAAGGACTTTGTGACCGCAGAAACTCAATGCCTGAAGAAAAACACTGCTCCAGTCACTCAAAGGCCGAGCTGAAGTGGGCCCAACAGTGTCATTGTGGTCCCCCTTTTCCTCCAGAGTCCACCATGATTTTGCCCCAGTAAACTCTCCGATGTCGCATGTAACCTCTGAACGTAGGCCCCCTCTACCACGCCTGCCCCCGGTACAGAAAACCCACCGCCTAAAGACACCTCTGCAAACATCACCCCTGGGCCACAGAAAAGAACACCAAAGGTGTCCCTACCTTCCCGATCATTGTGAGGGTTGAGCCTCCCCCCCTTTTGATTTGGCCTAACTGGCCTTCCAGTACAAGCCTCAGTCTCTTTATTGAAAGACCGACCCCCTTAGAGTAATATCGGTCACAATGCTGTTTTTCACCCCTGCTCCTGCCCGCCCTAGTGCCATTGGTGGTGTTCTGCTTCCTTAGACCTTGCCCCCCACTCACCTTAACTCCTGGAGTCTGGTCCTGTAAGTTGCTGTACTGTACCTGAATGTCGCACTTGCTTTTCATCCCATAAGATAATATTGCAGCTTCTGAAAATTGCACTAAGTGCTGACTTTTTAAATAAAAAAGTATTTATTTTGAAAATCGTACTTACTAGAATGAATTACTTATGGTGCCTAAATATATATAAAGATGCATGTTATTTTACAAATTGGTATGGATCGCCTTATTGAGCTGTGTCTCACTTATTGACGATTGTGTGCATTTGTGAATTTCTAAAAGTCCCCTCGGATAAGCTTAAGGCTGCTAAACCACACTACAGCCTAGAAGAGCACCTTGGGACTGCTAGAGCAAGCCCCTGTCCACTTATAAAGGAACACCTGGACTCTGTGCATCATATATCCCATTTTGGTTGATCATATAAAGAGCCAGATTCCTAAAAGTAAAATTGTGTGGGGTTTAGTTTTAAAATATTCATGGGCATGGACTCATGATAGTCAAAACTTTATTGAGGTTAAATGTGAGTTTAATTTCCTCCTTCTCAAATTGTTTACGGCCAACAGTCCTGGCACTACCATGAAATATTTGGCTAAGAAACATCGAGACATTATGTCTCATGGGTCCCTTCATGGTGCAGGCATCATCTTACATGTGAGAAAATAATGCCCATGACAGCCATTTTGTGAAGCTGGTGTGTTCTATAAGCTTGGATGTTGTGCTTGCATCTTGTATTTAGTGGTATGGTAGGTATTTATTGTTCTACAATGCATGGTGATGTTAATTGTTATGCTGTGCAATCATAGCACCCCCTGCTATCATGCACAGCTTCTTTCCTTATCATCTGCTCCAAGAGATGCCCACTGCTGCCACTGAGATGTATGGAAGTGCATAGGGATCTTCTGATCCATGAGACTGAGATGAAATATTGTGAGAGGATCAACTCTGAGTTGCCATCTTGTCTGTAACAGTAATTAAATGACATGCCAACGAAATATTTAGCAGTGATGTAATAGCTACAAGTATCAGATTGTGTGGAACTATGCCTATTGCTAGAGAAAAGACGATCAGTTTCTCAAGTTGAGGCGGAATACTCATTTGTTCACTCCGAGACATGTCTTCTGCAATGTTATATGTGCAAGCTGGGGGTACCTCTTCATCGGCTGCACTACCAATGTGAGTTGAAACCTCCTTATATCCCTCATACCTCTCACACTGAAGTGTGTTGCTCTCTTTAAATTCCATCATGATGGCTTTGTTGGAGACCTTTTGCTCTAGAATATTAAAGTGACTGAAGATCATTCACTGGCTTCCAGAGAAAGGAAAATACACAAAGAATGGACAATTGCTTGAAACTGGCACAACTGTGTGCCCTCTTACTAACCACACTATTTGTTGCCCTGAATAATGAAGAAAACATATTTTCTGGAGTATGCCATACTCTGATGTACATCCTCCTCAAATCAGTGGAAGACATTTTAATCACAGCACATTTTGATGCATCTCTGGACCTTATTGTACTTTGAATTGTACTTTGAATGCATCACACCGGCTAATGGAGATTCTTCCCATCCTAAAACATGGATATATGTCTTCATTACATATATGGGCTGTGAGGGCTATACAGACTACCCCATTCGTTGCCTGCCCTTGACTAACAGTCTTTATGTGGACTCCTGATCTACCATTGCTCACTTAGTCCTCCACAAAGCCTTCCAAAATTATTCATACGTTTTTTCATATCCTATATGGTATGAGCTGTTCAATTCTTGCACCTCTTTTTTAACAATATCTTTACTAAATATATATCTGAGAACCCTAAAAAAACTATAATATTGTTAGTTGTAGTCAAGAAATAGGTTTTGGACTGGACTGTAAGAGATATAAACAGGTGGCTTTTTTTTACCATTGTTGTATGTGTGTCGGGGTCATGGCTCAAGAGAGTCTATATATATATATATATATATATATATATATATGCATAGTCAAGCCAATTTTCTCGAACTGGGTTTCAGGATTTGTAAACTCTACACTCTGGGGCACTGCTGTCTAGAACCCAGTGTATGTGCTCTGATCTCTAAAAAGGGCAAAATTGCTTAACTTTTAGCTGCCGTATGTAACCCCTTCGCTGCGGGGGATATTCCGTGGCTCACTGGTTAGAGGAGGCATATCCTGAAGCTGAGGTCAGACCCGGGACCAGGGTTTGATTCCCGACGCGGCAGGGTCCTGAACCCAATTGTCCACAGACTCGATAATTCTCGCTTCGGTGCCCACTCTAAGCACGAGTTCACACTATGCAGCTCCGGGCAACAAGCTTGCTTAATCTAAACAACGGCCCCCCGCGGCGGGATGCCTGGCTTTCACCTTGGGGATGCCCAGCATGGGTGATCTCACAGGGAAAAACAGGACGGGTTCCCAAGGCAAGCGCCGAGATGCCCAAGGGTACATCGAGCGCTATATAAGAACACACATACATACATACATACATGCTGTGCTGTGGAGGGGGGCGCGCACAGCGCTCACATGCTCATGACGAGCTGAGCTCGTCATGAGCATGTGAGCGCTGTGTGCGCCCCCCTCATGACGAGCTGACTCGTCATGAGGCACGGCGCTCCTGTGCTCACGACAAGCTCAGCTCATCACGGCCACACCCATTCATGTGGAACGCTCAGCACAGCAGGGGAATTATCCCCTCATGCGAGCGTTCCACGGCTCATGACGAGCTGAGCTCGTCATGAGCACCGGAGCGCCGTGGCTCATGACAAGCTCAGCTCGTCATGAGCATTCAAGGGGTTAACTTCCCAGTAAGGCCACAGTACATACAGTACAAAAAACACAGCAAAGCCATGGGAAAGTTAATAGTCACATGTTGTGCCATCAACTAGACTGCCAAAGCAAACATAGCTTTAGGCCTACATGTGTAGTCTGAGTCGTGCAGCTTTTGACCGCGGAGGTGAGCCTGTCAAAATAACCCTTTTGACAGGAAATGTCTCCTACTTTTAAATCAGAAATAAATAACCCTTAAGTAGTCCTTGTAACTCACATGGCCATGTGAGACGAGGGTCGGGTGACTTACAAGATCCCCACACCATATCACCCCAAACCAATAGGTTTGTTCAATGATTCGATAAGACCCTAGAAGGCATGTTCATGGGTTTCATTAGAAAAATGAGGCAGAAGTGGTACATCTTATTAACATGTCTTCTGTTTGCCTACAGGGCAGTATATCCCCAGACACCGCAGTAGGGTGTGCCATGTCAACCACCTAAACCCCACTTTGACAGGGCAGATATGACCATGATGATGCAACAGATGGAAAGTGGAGGAGAGTGAGCCCCTCCCGGACCTCCTATTTCACAATGCCAAGGATAACTCAGTGGAGAGAGTTGTGCTCTCCACTATCCTGACAGGACAGCAACAGAGTGTTTGTCGCCAGTTGCTGAGCCAGGTAGTCTCACTGACATTGGCAACAGTTTACTGAGGAAAAGAAAACAAGATATATAGATTTCCAGACAAAGGGCCTGATTTAAATTTTGGGGGATCGTATACTCCATAACAAACATGACAGATATCCTATCCGCCTCATTAAAATTCCATTATATCCTATGCAACTTGTAATATGGCGGATGGGAGTATTCCATTCACCAAAATCTAAATCTAAATCAGGCCCAAAGTGAGGCCAGCATCAAGGAGAAAGCAGACAATATGGTGTCCCAAACACTGATTGAACCTACGAGCAGGCCTTGGGCCTGTCCAGTGGTACTGGCACCAGAGGCTCCCTGCCCCCCCCCCCCACCCTACCAGAAGGGGGTACCCCAGAACTGAGGATCTGCATGGATGACAGGGGCTCAAGGCACTCAGTAAAGCACACTCACCCCATCACCAGAGCTGATGAGCTCATTTACTGTTTAGGGGTCGCCTAGTACCTCAGTACATTTCATCTTACTTTTGGGTACTGGCAGATTGCCCTAAGTATAGGGGTCAAGGAGAGATCAGTATTCTACACACCTGAGGGCCACTTTCAATTTAAAGTGATGTCCTTAGGACTAAAGAATGTCCCTGCCACTTTCTAGAGGCTGGTCAACAGGGTACTCTCTGGGTCAGAGGACATTAGTATAGCCTAGCTTGATGATATTACAGTCTTTAGCACCACCTGGCAGGACCACTTAACTCATCTCTGAGACCCAGAACAGGCAGGCGTCACTATCAAAGTCAGCATATCCCAGGTAGGGCAAGGGTCTGTCGTATATCCGGGCCACCAAGTTGATGTGGGAAATGTGCAGCTTCTCCAGTGTAAGGTTCAGACCATCATTGCTTGGGCGCCTTCTAAGAGTCAGACTTAGGTGAGATCCTTCCTGGGTCTGACTAGATACTACAGGAGGTTTGTCAAGGGGTATAGTAATACTGTGACCCCCAGACAGCCAACATTTTGGAAGCAGCCCAGGAAAGTCATATGGACCGAGGATTGCCAGAAGGCCTTTGACACCATGAAGGAGGCATTGAGCACTACACCAGTACTGACGGCACCAGATTTCATTAACCAGTTTGTTGACAAACCTGATGTTTCGGAGTATGGCAGAATTATATCAGCTGAATGAGCGCAGTCAGGATCAATCAGCTGCCTTCGTTAGTAGGCAACTATTCCCTAGAGAGCAGCCTTGGAGTGCCATTGAGAGGGAGGCCTTTGCTGTGGTTTTGTCCCCGAAGTAACTGAAAGCCTACCTGTTTGGGACTAATTTCAGAATTCAAAGTGACTGGAGAGCTCTCAGGTGCGTAATGCAGACTCCAAAACAGTTTGGTGAGCCATCTCTCTACAGGAAATGGACTTGACAGTGGAACACAGACCTGGAACTTATCACACTATTGCAGAATCATTTTCATGTTTTTCACCTTTGATGAAGGAAACTGCGAAGGGGATGGCGGAGTTACTTCTCTCCTTTTATCTTGTGAGTGTTGAGTGTTCGGAAGTACCTCTTTTTTGCATGGTCACTTAGATTTTGTTTGAACTGATGCTGCTGTTTTTAAACTCTGCACATTGGGATTCTGCTTGGCACGTCCCCAGTGTATGTGCCCTGGCCCCTAAAACATGGTAAAATTTGCTAACTCCTTATTGGCATATATAACCTCTAAGTAAGGCCGTAGAGCATGTTGCAAGAAAAACACTGATGGCAAGAAAAAGTTAGATATGGTCTGCAGCAAATACTATGCCATCTACTACACTGACAAATTAAATATTATTCTTGTAGCTTTTAAACTTGAAGGCAAACTTGTCAATATAATCTTTTTTGAAATAAAAGAACCCTATATTTAAACATTAAATAAGTCACCCCAAAGTAAGCTTCGTATCCCACTAGGGAGGATGCCTAGTATTTAAACAGGTGCCTGCAAGAATGTAATGTTGACATGTACCTACAATGACTAGCATTAAAAGCAATCTTCACTGTAAAGTAATATAGCTGTCCTATAAGGAAATAGAGAGTTGAGAGTAAAAACATAACCCTGCTATCTCTGGCTTGGAACAATTTGAACACTATTTTCAATGTTTATTAAAAAGTTAATTTGATGATTGTTGGACTCTTTTGTAAACTTGGTAAGATTGGTCTACACCTGTTTGCCATTTTTTGTTTACCTATAAGTCCCTTGTACGGTGGTATCCCAAATATCCAGGACCTGTAAATTAAATGCTACTAGTGGGCTTGCAGTGCTGCTTGGGCCACCCAAAGAAATAGCCTTTCAAACATGTCTCAGGCTTCTGCCACTGCAGGGCCTGGGCGAGCAGTTTACTGCTGCCGTGATGTGACATATAAAGTGGTTGCCACATCTACAACTCCCTTTTTACTAAATATAAGTCACCCCTGAGGCAGGCCCTAACTAGCCCTGTGGGCATGGTGCTGTGTACGTAAAAGGTAGGACATGTGCCTTAACGGTGTGTCATGTCCTGGTAGTGACAAACAGCCTATTTGGTTTCTCACTGCTGAGAGGCTGCCGACTGCCTCTCATAGGTTTGCATTGGGGATTTCCTGATATGTGCTACAGTGGTAATTTCTGATCTGAGAGGGGCATGTTTGGTATGTTTGGAATGGTAGTGATAAATTCTGCTTATTGGTGAAGCAGATTTATTATTACTACTTTTGAAATGCCACTTTGAGAAGTGATACAAAAGGGGATGATGGACGGACCGTCCATCATCCCCTTTTGTATCGCTTTGTTCGCCCTAAGTTGGCAGGGTATGCTCAGACGTGAGTCCCTTGCTCACTTGGCCACTGGATTCAAGATAGCCTGGCTGCTGAGGATTATGAATCCGAAACCGGTCCCAGGATGCTTGTTTCCGGTCCAGGGAAGACATGGCTTGGCAGTTCGGGCTGGACTGTTCCCATGAGGCACAGTGTCAGACTGATTTGCATATGGCCATGTCTGAACTGGGGTGGCTGAATGAGCTAAAAAATAGTGATGGATTAAACCCAAATCAGTTGACTGGGGGGTGAATGTTTGATTTGCTCAAATGCTCCGTCCATCATCCCCTTTTGTATCACTTTGAGAAGTGGGCATTTCTGTGTGCTTATGTGTATTTGTGCCCTGCCTGGATGTGTATTGACAGTCTGGTTCTCACTGACAGGAGAGAGGGGATGTGAATTCACTCCAGCCAGTCCCAAGTGGGGGTTGAGGTGTGTCCTGCCTTTCCTGGGTGACTCAACGCTGGGATGAATGGACCTTGTCTGAATTTAGAGTAGCAGGAGGAGTTTTCCCTTACACCTGAATAGGCTTGGTCTGCATTTGAGGTGGTAAGAGGTGTTGCATCTGTACCTAAATAGGGTGTGCCTCCCTTCCACAATGCTGGCTCCAACCCCCTGTGGTGTATCTGGGGCCTGAGCTGAAAATGTGAATGGGGGTGTTGTGCACTTCAATGGTGTTTGAAGTGCCCCCGGAAAAAAGACTTTGTTACTATAAGTACAGGGGTTGTGACCCCATTAAAGGAGAGAAGACACTGCTTGGACTGCACCTGGCCAGAGCACTGCCAGGAGGAACCACCATTGGACTGGACTGCTGACCTGCTGCCTTTTGGGGTAAGAGATGGACTGCCACTCCGACTCTAGATACCCTGTGTTGGCCTGCCTGTGCCCTATTACTTGTGCTACCAGTGCCCTTTCTCTAAGGAGCGGGTGGCATTGTTTGTGTGCTCAGCTCAAAGGTGAAGGGTGATCTCAATGCCCATCACACTCTATTTTTAATGGTGCTGTTGTGAGGGGTACCAGCGTGTGCTATGGCCAATGCATGGGGAGCGTGGTGTGTGGCCTGAAAAACGCTCCCCCCTTTTGTGATTCTGGCCACTAACAAAAGATAAATCGGGGGGAAGAGTGCTGCTTTTCCCCTTACCAACTGAAGGGCAGACGAGTTGTCGGAGGATTTCTGGCTCCAGAAACCGGCTCTTACTAGGAGGGTGGGGCCCAAAAGCGAGAGGAAGCCAGAGCCTCATGGGCCTCCATCAACTGTGGGCCACCGGAAAAGGCGAGCGGCTGTTGGCATTGATGTCTTGTCTAGGAGGGACAGAAGTGGTCTCAGGGAGACCGACGCAGAGAGGCCCCAGTGAGTAGAGCCTGTGGAGGAAGGCACAGCCGCCCCTACCCCTGCATCTGCGCCAGTAGTTGGGACCACGTCTGTGGACCTTTGGGGAGCGTTGTTTTCATTGCTCATGCTCTGTGTCTGCCCTCAGTGTGCTTTGTGCAGCTGGCCAGGGCCTGTAAAACCTGGGGCAGCATTTGGGGTGGATTTGGAGGCCTTGTGCTGGGGAGAGCATGGCAGCGTCAGCGAACTGGATGGGAAGGAAGCCTCCAAGGAGGTCCGGTCCAGTTGAGGCTCTTGGAAACACTAAGCCGATTGGTGTTGGGGTGCAGCACCCTGCGTTCTGGTATTTACTGCCATAGCAAGTGCAAGGTAGTAGCAGGGGTAACTACTGCATCAAATGCCCTGATGTTATCATGTAGGTGGTGTTACACTGTCAGGGCTGCACCTTATGTACTATGATGTTCTAATGTGTGCACGCTACTAGTAGTTAATATAGATCACTGCTGATGATGTTCATGCATAATGTTTTATGCTCAGTGTAATCCTACCAGTAGTTACTAGTGATCCTAACTGTGGTGTTAGGCCTAATGTTTTCAGTGTGGTGTTCACTTATGAGTATTTACCAGTGTGCACTAGCTGGGATGGTTATGACAATTGCCCAGTTAGCAAAGTGATTTGTGTAATCCCTGTGAAGTCATGACAAGTGCCTAGTGGCACGGTGATATATGTGGTTGTGATCTAATGTTTTTTTTTATAAATAATATAAAGGATATTTTTACATAACATTGTGTGGAGTCTCTTTTGTGGTGTGCCTAGTGTGTCACTGTGGTGAGAGTGTGTTGCGCAAACGCTTTACACATTGCCTCTGGGATAAGCCTGACTGCTCTGCCAAGCTACCAAGGGGATGAGCAGGGGTTATCTTCAGGGTGTAAATCCCTCACCCTGACTAGAATTGTGGTTTCTACCTGGCTTAGGTGCATACCCTATTCAACCAAAAAAAGAATTTCTAACAATGGTGAAGCCATATTGTAATAAATAATTAGAAAAACTGACTTTTAAAAAGTTATAGTTTACCTGCCTGAGCATCCCAGAGACTGATTAGCATAAGCCTTCTGGAAGATTGCCTGTGAGTGCATTCCCTTAGTGAGGTGTGAAAACCGCTCCCATAGCGGGAGCTTTGGCTTAGACCTTTTCTCAGGAAGACCTGTGTGTGAGGTATATGAAAGACATCGACTCTGGAGCAGAAGCAGAGCCCCTGGAAACTACAGTGCAGCCATAAGATGATAGAATTCTTCCAGTATTCTCCATGTTATGTTAGAGTTCAAATGTTGTTAGATTTGGGGGTCTCTAGTTGGCATAGGTAGGTACCGGTGACAAAAAGGGACCCTTGCGTCTAGTCAGGGTAAGTGGGTACACTCCTAAAATAACCCCAGCTCACCCCTTGGTAGCTTGGCATGAGCAGAGAGGCATATCTGAGAGGCAGTGTGTAAAGCATTTGTGAACACATACAGTAACCCAGTGACAACACTACAGATGGACACCACACAAGTTTCATATAAAAAATAAGTATTCTTTACATAGACTTATCACAAGACCACAATCGACAAAAATCCATAATACTGTACTTAAAATGGTAGAATTAGCTTAGTTCTCTTTAGATGTTAAAATGTGACACTTTGAATTCAATGTACCTTTGGATGCGTAACGCTATACAACGAAAGTGTTGCAGGGAAGGTGATGCGTGGGTCCCTTACAAACAGGGATTGTGATGCGTCGGTTTCTTGCTGCTCATCCATGGCGATGCGGCTCGCAACACAGTGACGCAATGAAGATCGGGTGAGATGAAAACAAAGATGGCGTCTTCTCCTTGATGCGATACGATGCATGCACGCCCGACAGCCTTACGGCGACCCAACAATTCTTCTGAGACGCAACAGGCCCTGCGACACGCTTCTCCAGTGATGCGGGATGCTCCGGCGAGGCGATGCGACAACTGCAGTGGCAACACCCTTGTTCAGTGATGCGACGACAGGGGCTGCGGCGGCGGCACTCTCCTCCGGTGATGTGAGACGCTTCTGCGGTGCGATGCGACAGCTACAGCAGCGACATCCTTGTTCATTGATGCGACGGCAGTGGCTGCGACGGCAGTGGCTGCGGCGGCGACACTCCTCTCCGGTGATGCGAGACGCTTCTGTGATGCGATGTGACAGCCCCTGCGGCGACACCCTTGTTCAGTGATGCGACGGCAGCAGCTGCGGCTGTGACACGCTTCTTCCTTGTGAGTTGCGCTTCCAGCTCCTTGCAACATGGAGTCCTCCAGAAAGCCCAACACAACTGCAGGCACTTCCAAAGAGCTCTTGGGGAGCTGGTGGTTGACGTTGGTTGTCACTGAGAATTCAGCCGGAGGCAGGCTTTTTCTCAAGCCCTTGTAGAGTCTTCACAAGTTGATGAAAGTACACACAAAGTTCATCTCTCCTCTCTTGGCAGTCAGGCAACCACTACAGGCCAATCCCCCAAGCAGCACTTCAGTTTAGGGATATTCTCTCCTCAGTCTCTCTGGTTCCTCTCCTCAGCAAAGGTTTCTTCGTGTTTCCCAGTAGTGATCTAAAATTCTGGGGCCTGGGTCCCCTCTTTAATTCACAGTTTCTCTTTGTTCTCTGAAGGCAGAGAGGCCTTTGCCTAGTCCAAACCAGTTCTGGTCAGTCTTGGAGCACTCTGTTTACATGACTCCTTCTTTCCTTTCACAGTGCAAGGCAAAGACATCAGACGCACCACAGGAGGTGGAGCCAACATTGTGGTGGGAAGGCACAGCCCTATTCAGGTCCCAGGTGCAACTCCTCCGACTCATCTACATGTAGATTACTCTAATCAGCCCTGTGCTGACTCACCCTGTCTCCTGGAATCCCCCAGCCCCTGTCACTCAAACTCCAGACAAGGAATACACAACCTAGCAGAGGCAGACTTGGATGGTTAAACAAGAAAAGATCTACTTTCTAAAAGTGGTATTTTCAAACACAGAATATTAAAACCAACTTCACTAAAAGATGTATTTTATCATTCAGGCATACTAAACTCGAATTTCTACCTAGTTTCCTGAGTGAGTTAGGATCATAAAATGAATTAATAAAACTGCCCGTTCTGCCCTATGGGTAACAGTTAGCCTTGCAATAGTGAAAAAAGAAAATGGCTGTAATTCAGTATTAGGACATGCCACAAACATCAGGGCTTGTCCTACCTTGTACATTCAATGCATCCTGCTCTTTGGCCTACCATAGGGGTGTCTGATATGAAGAAAAGGGAAGATTTAGGGACCGGCAAGTGGGTGCACTTGCCCAGTCAACATGGCAGTTCCAGACTGCACCAGGCTCTGTAATGGTAGACCTGAGACACATTTTACAAGGCTGCTTCTGTGAGTGGCACAACCAGTGCTGCAAGCCCAACAGCAGCATTTGGATTTACAAGCCCTGGGCACACTCAGTACACTGTACTAGGGTCTGACAAGTAAACCAAATCAGCCAATGATGGAGTCACTAATCCATACATCAATTTACAATCGGGAGAGCATATGCACTTTAGCACTGATCAGCAGTGGTAAAGTGCCCAGAGTCATAAAACAGCCAACAACAGGTCCGAAAAAATACAGGAGGAAGGCAAAAAGTTCAGGGATGACCCTGCCTAAAAGTCCAAGTCCAACAAAACCCCCTTCCAGCCAAAACAAAGGGATGGATTAAACCCAGACCTGTGACTGGGGGTGAATGTTTTGCCATTGTGCAACATTCCGTCCATCATCTTGTGTGTTTTGCTGTTCGCGCTATGTGGGAAGGGTATGCCCAGATGTGGGCCCGTGCTCACTAAGCCACTGGAGTCAAGCTATCCTGGATGAAGACGGCTGATAGACAGGAACCGGTCCTAGGATGCTTGATTCCAGTCCAGGGAAGACATGGCTTGGCAGTTCGGGCTGGACTGTTCCCATGAGGCACAGGGTCAAGACTGATTTGCATATGGCCATGTCTGAACTGGGGTGGCTTGGTGAGCAAAATAACAATGGATTAAACCCACATCTGTGACTGGGGGTGAATGTTTTGCCATTGTGCAACATTTCGTCCATCATCTTGTGTGTTTTCGAAGTCCAACACATGTCATGAACCTATGATTGATGTAAAGGAACATATTTTATTTATGGAGTTTTATAGAGCGCTGACCTGATCTGGGGGTATCGGAGTACTTTACAACAGTGTTTCATGATAGTTAAACATATTAGAATAGTCTTGAACATAAAGTTCGGCAGTCCAAGAGTGCTGATACTTCTAGAGGTAGTGGTAGAGTCCTGAGGTAGCCTTGTTGAATGCTAAATTGAGGTAGACCGAAGATCTTGAGGCAGCTTAATATTTTGCACATTAGTCTTGAGGCGGGCTGAGGAGGATGTGAGCACCAGCATCAGAGGGCGGTGGCTATCCATTCAGGAGGGCACGGTTCAGGAGGAGGGCTTTAAGGTGTTTTTTGAATTTTGTGAAGGACGGGATGGGTCTGATGTCTGCTGGGATGGAGTTCCAGATTTTTGGTGCGGTTCCAGCAAAAGACCTCGCAGCTGTTTTGTGTTTGCGTGTTCTCAAGGAGATGAGAAGGAGGGAGTTCGAGCTCCTGAGTTTTCTTGTCTGCCCGGCCCTCTTGAGTTTGGCGGCCAGATAGTCCGGTTTTCCAATGTGGAGGGCTTTGTGCGTGAGGCATGCTGTTCTGAAATTAGCTTGCTGTTTAACTGGGAGCCATTTTAGTTCTCTTAGTGCTGGTGAAATCTGGTCATATTTCCTGATTCCAGTGATCATTCTGGCTGCTGCGTTGAGGGTTGTTTTGAGGGGAGCCAGGTGGGATTTTGTGGGGCCGGTTAAGGTTACTTTGCCATAATCGAGCCTGGATAGCACCACTGATTGGGTGGCTTGTTTGAGGTCTTTAGTAGGGATGAATGGTTTGATTTTGTATAGAAGCTTTAGGTTAAGGAAGGCAGTCTTTGCAGAGTTTTTGATGTGGTTGGTCATGTCCAGTTTGGGGTATAGGGTGATTCCTAAGGATTTTACGGATTTAGCCAGGGTGAGGTTACCGTTTAGAGCATCCAAAACTTTAAGCCGCTCTGCGATTTGAGGGTTCTCTTCTTTGTTGGCGATTAGGAGGATCTCCGTTTTGTCCTGATTGAGTTTAAGGTGATTTTGGGATAGCCAGGGTCGAATTTCTTTTAGAGTGTTGTTAAGTCTGAGGATGTCATTTGGGGAGGAGGTTTCTAGATAGATCTGGGTGTCATCGGCGTATAAGTGGAAGGGGATATTCGCCTTTTAAGTATGGTGGTGAGGGGTTTCATGTATATGTTGAACAGTTGTGGTGATAGCACTGAGCCTTAGGGTACACCTCTGCTGACGGGTGGAGGTCGGAGGTAAAGTTTTTGATTTTTATCTTTTGTGAGCGGTTCTGGAGGAAAGAGGTGAACTAGCGGGGGACCTTTTCATCTGCACCAACCCTTTCTTGTATGGCCTTGATGAGAAGTTGGTGATCTACTGACTCAAAGGCTGCTGATAGGTCGAGGAGAATGAGAAGGCAGCATTGACTGGAGTCTAGTGACTTGTGGGTGTCGTCTATGATATTGAGGATTGCCGTATCAGTGCTGAAACCTTTTCTGAACCCCGATTGGTGGGGGTCAAGAAGGTTGATGTTGTCCATGTGTTGAGTCAGTTGTGAGAGGACGCATTTCTCGAGGATATTGGATAGGAGGGGAGATTGGTGACGGGTCTGAAGTTGTTCAGGTCCATGCAGTTAAGGCCTGTTTTTTTTTAGTAGTGGCGTGACTTGGCCAACTTTGAGGCATTCAGGTAAAATGCCGGATCGCAGGGAGCTGTTGATGATTATGCACCAGAAAGGGGCTATGGAGAGTTTGAGTTTTTTGGTCAGTTGAGTGGGTAAATGGTCCAGGAGGTAAGAAGCGGGTTTGGAGGTGGAGATTAGCTTGATAATCTTGTCTTCCGTGATGGGAGTGAAGAACTTCCATGTAATTGTACAGTGTAGGCATGTGCTTTCTATAGGAACTGGGGGCAGGCTTTCGCTGGCGGGATCGTTGCTGGTGTCTAGCGAGTGTTTAATCTTTGTGATTTTTTCTTCGAAGAAGATGACAAAATTTTCACAGAGTTCCTTGGAGGCCTGGATGAAGAGTATGGGGGGCTTAGTGGTTTGTTGCTAGATGATTTTAAATAGTTCATTGGGCCTGTATTTTGAATTGTCCAGGGCATAGCAGAAGAAGTTGTTTTTTTCATTATGGATGTGTTTTTTGTAATTTCTCCGAGCTGCTTTTAGTTGTTCGAGAAGGCTGGTGGAGGGGTGGTTTCCCTAGAGTCTTTCTATGGCTATAAGTTGTCTCCTTTTGTTTTTGATGTCCGTATTGAACCAGGATCTGGATGGGATGTTCCTGTTTTTTTTTAGTTTCAGAGGGGCTATCTGATCAAGAATAGATGTCAGGGATGTGTTGTAGTGGTCAGTCAGTTCTGTTGTGGAAAGATCATCCAAGGAGGAAGTGAGGAGAAAGGTGACTTTTTCCTCCAGGTCAGTCATGTTGATCTGAGTGAGATTTCTGGACCATTTGGGCTCTTCTTGGGTGGAGGGTTGAATAGTGGCTGGCTGAGTGAGGTGGAAGAGGATTAGGTGGTGGTCGGACCAATCTACGGGCAGGGTGTGGTTTATCCTCACTGTGTCTTGATTGGCTATGATGGCATCTAGGGTTGCTCCTTTGTTGTGAGTTGTTTCTATGCAGTGTTACATGAGGTTGTTATTGCATATTAACTCGCTCAGGTTTTGGATTAGCGGATTATTATCTTCGTTCCAGTGTAGGTTGAGGTCACCCAGAATAAGGTTGTTCGCATCTCGTTGGGAGCAGTGGGCAATTAGATCAGAAAGGTGTTCAGTGAAAGCGGTGGAGTTGCCTGGGGGTGGTAGGTTAGTGTTTTTTTGTTGCAGGTGTTGATGTTCACAGTAAAGCACTCAAAGGTGTTGTAGTTGGATGATTCTGTTTCGGCCACAGACATATTGTCTCTGTGGATGATTGCTAAGCCTCCACCTCTATGGTATTTTCTGTCTTTGTTGGTGATTGTAAAGCCTGGGGGATGAGGGTGTCCAGAAGTGGAAGGGGGGAGTCGTTAAGCCAGGGTTCGGTGATGAATGCCATGTCAATGTCATGAGTGAGGATGGATTCTGCTAATTCTGTAGCATGTTTGGTGACTGATCTGGAGTTTATGAGCATGCAGTTTGTGGGGGTTGTCTCTGTTTTGGGTTTCTTCTAAAGGGGGCCATGGGGATGTTAGTGCGGGTGGTCAGTGGTCTAGTTGAGTTAGGGGGGCTTGGTCTCTTCCTAGTCCGGTGATCACCTGGATTTTGGATTGGGGGGTGACAGCACTATGATTGTCGTACGAAGAGGCGAGATCCACGGCATCGTTCTCAGACATAGTGTCTCTGGTTCTTTTCAGTCTCTGTGACAGATTGGGGACGGGGTTAGCTACCCAACTCTTGGGGGGATAGTGGATGGGCTTTGTTGTGTCTGAGTGATGGAAGAGTGAGTGTGATGCGGTTGCTGGGGCGCTGCGAGGTTGGCTAGGATTTCACTAAGATTATAGTAGTTATCTGGGTTTCCAAGGAGGAAATTCGCTGCTCAGTCACTGATTCATTGAGGTAGCGGAATTGGACCTGTGCAAGTGTGTTGGGCTTGGGGAGGAGAGTCTCGGGGTGTTCGGTAGCTTGATGGAGGCTGTGTTGTCTGTGTCGGGTCTGGGCGGTCAGTGAGTGCAGGGTGGTGGGGTTCTTGTAGGGGTGTGGGTGCTATATAGCCTGTGTGTTTGGGGGGATGGGTGTTCAGGTTGTTCGGCGTGAGGAGAAGAGAGTGGAGGACAGGTTGTGGGTGAGGGCCAGTAGGTGACGGATGAGGGTGAGAGTCAACGGTGGGCTTAAGGGGGGGTACTGTTCTCTATGGGGGTGTTGAGGGGGATGTCGTGTGTTGTGCCAGCAGGTGATGGATGGGGATGAGCACCATTGTTGGGTAGTAGGGTGGTCCTGTTCTCTCTGGGGGTGGTAAGGGGATGTCTTGTGGTAAGGGGCCTTGTTGGGGTGTAGCAGTTTTGTTGCCTGTGGGTATGGGGAAGAGGGTGCTCTGGTTGTTTGCAGCGGGTTGGGGTGTGTGGGGGCAGTTGGTGGGAGGGGGTGAGAGCTGGCAAGTGGTGGGAGGGGGTGAGAGCTGGCAAGTGGCGAGTGTGAATGAGAGCCGAGGGCGAGAAGTAGGGGGGTCCTGTTTTTTATGGAGATGGTTAGGGGAATGTCGTGTGGTGGGGCATGTGGGTTGCTAGGTAGTATCGGGGCAGTAGGTGGCAGGTAACGGTGGGAGCTGATGGGGGGAGGAGATGGATCCTGTTCTCCCTGTGGGAGGAGCTCGGGGTGTTGCGAGGAGCCGGGCGTTGGGGGTAGCTAGGGGGTCTCTGAGATGTGGGTGACAGGTGGGGTAGAGAATCGTCTAGGGAAAGTGGAGGGGACATGCTCTCCCTGGGGGTGGTGGGGGAGAAGCAACGTACTGAGAGGCGAGTGATGTTGTTAGTAAGTTCTGAAGCGGTAGGTGAGTTCAAATGGCTGGTCCGGTCCGTCGGGGGGAGTAGGGGCGGGAGAGAAGAAGCGTGAGAGGGTGCATTCCGGAGAGATGAGAAGAGTGTGTCAAAGGACTCTAGATGTAATGTAATGTAATGTAATTTAATTCTTATAGAGCGCAGCTTTCACTCCAAGGAGCATCTTGGCGCTGAAAACCCGTCACCTAGAGTGGAATAGGCCGGAAGACTAGTCAAGCATCAGTCTGCTATTGCCTATACCATTATTCTTATATCAGATCTATACTTGCTTTGTCTGAAAGATTAAAAACCCAGGTCTTCAGGGACTTTCTGAAATGGTTCTCCAGAGGGATTTGGCGCAATTGGAGCGGAAGCTTATTCCAGGCCCTAGAGCCCAGTACTCCAAGAGATTTTCCTCCCTTGGTGGATCGCCTGAATTTAGGAATCAACAGTAAGTTCAGGTTTGATGACCTAAGGTTCCGAGACGGCACATATCTCTGAAACCGATTTAGAAAGTATTTGGGTCCTTGCTGGTGGTATGCCCTAAAGGTGATGACTAGGATTTTAAACAGCACCCGTTTGTGAATAGGTAGCCAGTGCAGGGTCCTGAGTGCTGCTGAGGCAGATGACTTCCTTGGCCATCTAAGGACAAGACGGGCGGTGGCATTCTGGATCCTCTGCAGCCGACGCAGGACTGATCTATTTGATCCTGCATATAGGCTATTGCAGTAGTCCAGGCGAGTTGTAATAAGTGCCACCGCCACCGTCTTCCTGGCTGCCAATGGAAGGAGGTCAAAGAATCTTCTTTGCCCCTTGATTATACTAAAACAGGACCCTGCCACAGCCCCTGCTTGTTGCTTAAATGATAGTGCCTCGTCAAACCTAATCCCTAGGTTACGGGCTGTAACAATGGTGTTCGGAAGAGCCTCTGCATCTAGTGGCCACCATAGTCTTGGGGAGAAGAAGTTTTGCTGTCCGAATGGTAGAATTTCGGTTTTGCCCGAATTGCACTTAAGATGATTGTTTCTCATCCAGTCAAAGGTGGCGGCGAGGCAGTCTCTTAGATTTTCCTCAGCCTTCACCGTTTCGCCATCTAGTACCAGGATGAGCTGAGTATCATCAGTATAAGATATTGTGCTGATGTGGAAGGATGTAATAAGCTCAATCAGGGGGGTCATGTACAGGGCTTAAGCTTGAGCCTTGCGGCACCCCTGTTGTCTGCACTTTCTCTTCCGAATGGTACTCCCCGAGCACCGTAACTTGCCTCCTGTGGCTGAGGAAATTCTTTAGCCATTCGAGCACAGCCCCTGCTATACCTGATGCTACTAGGCGGCCAATCAATATGGAGTGTGACACCATATCGAAGGCCGCCGACAGATCAAGTAGGACCAGTACAGCCTTCTTCCTCTGATCCATGGCAGTCCTCAAGCTCTCCACGGTGTATAATAGAGCGGACTCCGTGGAGTGCTTGGCCCTAAACCCGGATTGATTCGGGTGCAGAATATCATTTTCCTCTAGGAACCTCGTCAGTTGTTTATTCACTGCTGCTTCCGTACGTTTAAAAAGTACCGGGAGCAGCGAGATGGGACGAAAGTTTGAGAGCGTGGTAGAGTCTGCTACAGGTTTTTTTGCAGCGGTTTTACTGCGGCCATTTTCCAATCCAATGGGATCACTGCAGAGGACAGGGAGGAGATAATGATAGTATTAATGATCTTATTCACTGTGTCCACTAGAGCGTGCAGTATCATAGGGGGGCAGGGGTCGAAAGGAGAGCCGGATTTGCGGGATAGTATCGCCTGGCGGGACTCTTCCAGGCTAACGGGAGCGAACTTGCTGAGATTAACCATATCAGTACCAGCTTCACTCACCTCTACCAGAGGGGAGATCAATGGTTGTGGAAAATCTTTAGTAAGGTCTGATATTTTCTGCTCAAAGTAGTTGGCAATCGAATTACAGAGAGTAAGAGAGGGAGGGATTTCTTGTAAGAGAATTCTGGGATTCATGAAGCTGTTAACTATTCTGAAGATCTCCTTTTGTTGATTGTCAGAAGAGCTAATAGCCTCTAGGAAGTACTCTTTTTTTGCATTTTTAATCAATGCGTGATACTGCCTCCTAGCTACTTTATAGCTAGTGAGTTCCTCAGCTTCATAAAAACGACGCCATTTCCTTTCTAATATTCTGACCTCCATTTGTCTCTCCTTTAGGGAGAGAGAGAACCAAGGCGCTGACATTTTATTCCGCTTTCTGCCTGATTTGCTGGTCTCTGCAGGCCTGCAAATTCCAGCAATCCAGTTACAGAAGCTTTTATTATCTGTCTCCGCGTCACCGGTCAGTAATGGTTAATTTTCCAGAGCAATCCGCTGGAGATTGGGATTGTCCCTTATTTATTTCCAGTCATATTTTGTACGGCCGCCTGCTTTAATGTGGCCCGTCCTAATCACCTTTGCTTCAACTAAAAGATCAAAAGGCACAAACATGTGATCGGACCAGGTCTGGATACATGGTGGTTTTACTTTCAGAGATTTAAAATTCAGGAAAATACAATCTAGGATATGTCCAGCTTTATGGGTGGGATTCAATGTCAATAGGGTAAGCCCTAGGAAATTCATGAGATCTTTAAAACATGTCGCACTTGAATCTGCGACAGAATCTAGGTGGAGGTTTAAATTGCCTAACAGCGTGAAATTGGCAAATTTGAGGGTGAGATTGCTAAGTACTTCCCTAAGACTCTCAAGGAAGTCCTTTTGTTGTCCAGGTGGACGATAGATTAGGGCTCCTGTGAAAGTGACCGACTCATGTATCTGCAGACAGAAACCCAGGCTTTCTGCCCCCTTGATATCTGAGAGTTCGAATAGTGTACATTTCACAGAGTCTCGGTGGATGATGGCAAGCCCTCCCCCACGCTGTTCCTGCCTGTCTAATCTTTGAATAAGATAGCCTTGAGGTAAAGCTAATGTAATAACAGGATTACACCAAGCTTTCAGCCACGTCTCTGTGACGAAGAGCCAGTCAAGCTCATTCTCAGAGATCAGGTCATAGATATGTGCCCCAATCTTGCTCATAGAACTAGCGTTAATAAGTCCTCCTCGAAAGGAGGTAGGGCATCCAATAACCGGGGTATATTGCTCTCTGATAAGATACGTCATGCAATGACGACAGCAGATCGTCCCCAGCCAATTTCCACATTTATGGACTCATGACAATAAGTGGCATGCATATTAAACGAAAGAATCTCCTCTCTAGCTGGAATCGGAGTGGGTATGGATTGGCCAGCATGGCTAGCCCTGGGCCCGGCCGTGGCACTGACGGGCACAGACGGGCTTACCATGCCATCGGTGCAGCGGCCGTGCGCGTCCGCTGAGCGGAGGCATCACCACACGCTATTAAAGGGACGCCGCTCACGTCAGCTGCCTGAGTCGCACGGAGATAGTCGCTGTTGGCTTGTATCAGGACTGTGCAGTTAGAGTAGATGGTCACCGTGGTATTTCCAGTACGCCTTGAGCGGTGGGGGAGTGCTATTGTTAGTTTGCAGCTATTTGAGGTTTTGGTGGATATCCATGCTTCGTGTCTCTCAGTGTGGAAGATAAGGACCGTTTTTACCTTTCCTTTGGAGGGGCAGTGGTAGGTGTCTACAAAAAGTGACTCAGGATGCTGTAGGATCAGTTTCTGTTTAAAGTTCTTCTTCGCTTTGGGTGAGAGGTCAAGTGGGAAGCAGATCGAGAAGGAGAACATAAAGATTGATAGCTGCCAATGTACACCCAGTTTAATGGGAAGAGGGACAATTTCCATCCAATATCAGAGGTAAAACCTAATGGTTAGAATTGTATGAGGAAATGTCAGTAGTATACAGATTGAAACCTTTTCACCAATACCACATTTATGACTCTGAATATATTTAGTTAATAAATAGTGGTGTGATAACTATTCTGACAATATATAAGAAAGAGAAATGTGGAGATTTCCGCGAAGATACTAGAGATTGTTATCAGAAAGGACAAGTAGCCCACTGAGTGTGACTTTCTCTGCCTTGAAGATCTGGGAATCTTCTACTTCCTTATCACCCAGAATCCATGTCCTTTCCATGACACCTGGACTAATGATAAAGAGAGAAGCCCATGCAAGTAGACTGCTACATGCACTTACCCAGTGCTTAATCTGTAGAATAATAAGTGCTGGGGTCCAAGGCTTGCCTTATACAAAGTGGTAGCGTGGAGGAATGGATATCTCAATATTACCTCTAGGGTACAACTAATTACCATATTCAAGGTACATCGTCCCGTCGCAATTTCTAGTGCATCAAAAACCACATACCACTTAGACGTTATTGTTGGAACAATTCTTCATTGTATTGTAGCAAAATTAAACATGGGCAAAAAGAAAGAAAACATTTACACAAATATATTCATATACTCTATTAGAAATATAGAGTGCATATCAACTGTTCATAAAAAAAATCATCGTGTGTGTTGTCGCCTAGACCCCAAATACTTAATGAATGTCAGTGTTCGCACCCTCATTAAAAGCTATACACTGCGAGGTAATCCTGTATAGACATGGGATATCCGCTACACCCCCTAAATATTTTATACATGTATATCTCCACTTAAATACAATTAGTATTCTTGATTTGGTGTGCCATCCTCCAAAACATGAACTGTCAACGTGTTTCAGCCCCTATTCCTTCCGGGCCTCATCAGGATATGGTTAAATAAGGTTAAAGGGAACATACAAAAACAATCCGAAACCAAACAAATACATTACAAACAATTGCCTATGTGTGTCATACGTAGGCAAATCTTCTTTAATGCCAACTGCCCAAGAGAGGAATTGATTGCCTCGAAGAATTTGACTGAGAATCCCTTGACAGTGATTAAGCCTACTAATAAGGGTGGGGGGATCAGACTGTGCGACATCAATGAGTATGACAAGGATATAATGAGGCAGCTTAATAACCAAGATCATTACCGCCCCATTCTGGATAATGCCACACTGCGCTTACGAGCCCAAATTTTACAACTTACTACTGAAGCGTTAGATGGAGGGTATATTTGCAAAAAAAAAATGAATATTTGAACACCACTATTCAGAAAACACCTATTAAATACGTCCTACCAAACGTCCTTAAAATAGCGAACAACCACCTGGAAGGCCGATCATATCTGCATACGGTTAACTTTTGGAATCTGCGGCCAAATATATTGATTTTTTCTTAAAACCTTTTGTGATTGAAACTAAAGCCTACATTAGAGACACAATGGACCTGATAGCTAAAGTGGAGAATTCACTATTCGATAGGGACGAACAGCTGTTGGTGCCCTTCGATATTGAATGTCTCTATACTAACATACCGCAGGAAGAAGCACTAGCAGTGTTCACGAAGGTCTTAGACAAGAGAGAGCAGTCTCATCAGATGCCTACAGAATGTATTGCCTCATTGGCTGCCCTCTGCCTCAAGAATAATTTTTTCCCATTCCAGGATGACCTGTACTTACAGTTAAAGGGGGTGGCTATGGGGTGCTGCTTCGCCCCAGAAATAGCCAACCTTGTAATGGATTGCTTTGAGACCCAATATATTTTTAGCGAATCGAACCCCTTTAGTGGTTGCGGTTTATTGATGACATTATGATGGTGTGGAATGGGGACCATGAGTCCTTGGAGAAGTTTTACCATTGGTTGAACTCTAGAACGCAAGATTTGAATTTCACAATGTCATATAGTAATGAGAAGATCAGCTTCTTGGATGTATGGATCATCAACTGGAAGGGAATATGGAGGTGAGTTTGTATACTAAACCTACCAATCGCAACATGTTACTACACTTCACAAGCAGACATATAAGAAGTTTGAAGGAGAACTTGCCTTATGGGCAATTTCTCCGACTCAGGCATAGTTGTACCTACAAGGCAAACTACTTTATTAATGCTGAAATTCTGTTAAACAAATTAATGGAGCAAGGCTACCTAAAGAAATTGATAAGATCAGCACTCAAAACAAGCTTGGTTTACACCGAGAGAGGAGTTTTTCACTCCTAAACCCGAGCAGGACCTGAACCCAATGACTTGCGTGCTCACTTATAACCCCAAGGCTAACCAAATCAAGCACATTATACTACGGAACTGGAGGCTAGAGAGCCATTTAAATATCCTGAGGCCCTTGTTTGCCTTTCGCAAAGGAAAGAATCTTCGCCAACATTTGGTAAAATCGGAACGTCCTTCGCAATCTAAAAAATACATAAGAGGTATGATGGGACTCACACCTTTGGTAGGGCACTTTTAGAGAAATACCTGTGCAGCATGCCCCCTGATCACTAACTCTAAAGTCGTGATGCTAAACAGATTCCAACTGCAATACTAAAAATGTGTTTTACTGCCTGACCTGCCCATGTGGTAAAACATACATAGGGCAGACAGCGCAATCAGTAAAAATGTGTGTTTCGCGACATAAATCGAGGATACTTTGTAAGAGTCAAGGTGCCCCGTTAGTCTAATATTATTTACAGTCTAACCATGATGAGAACGACATTAGTTGGTCGGTATTGATAGTAGTTAATTCAAACATCAAGGCAAGCCTACAAACTGCATTAAATAGACTTGAAGCTTGCATGATAGAAAAATATAGAATGGCAGTGCAGGGCATTAATGATCATGATGAAATTTGGGCTCTTATCTGAAAATATCATGATTGTTTGATTTTAATTTGTGGCAATTTTCAGCAAGGTGATCTTAGGGGTGGTTATGAGATGTGTTAACATTTGTTGATGAAATTGTACTTGTGTTACGATTAATCCATAACACAACACATGTGGTTTCTCATTAACTTATTTTTGGGATATAACTATGTGATACAGTATTATATTGTTATGCTAACATTTTTGTCTTGTTTGGTCATTTTTAGTGTTGTAATCAGTGTGCAGGATGTGCTGAAATTAGAGTGATTTTCTCCTAGCCCGGTAGTGCCGGCCACGGTATTTTAATGTGTTTTTTCTTTCCCCCTTATTTTATTAGACTCTGGCGTGTCCATAGTTTATATTCATTGGGTACCGATAGTTTTTGTGTTTTCGAGCTTTACGACTAATGAGCCCCTATTGACTTGGACGATCAGTCGGGTCCCCGGTTTCCCGCAATATTACATTCTTTTTTAGCGGTACCGCTAGTTGCGCGCAGCCCATTACACGATTCCCTCATTATTTTTTATTAATCTGACCCTAACAGGGATTGGCACCTTTACGGATTAAATATTGTTTACACAATGCCATGGTACTGGTGACGGGTATTTGCAAGTAGGATTTCTTCCATCTCTACTGTCCGGGTAGAAGCATGTGACCGGGTACGGGGGAACGTCTTTTTCAGCTTGCGACCCGCGAAGGAGCCGCGTTAGTGGTTCTTGATCACAGAGTTGTTAGAAAGCAGTCACACTGGTTTAAATTAAACCGGTAAGTGTTTTTTGAGATGTGGCGGGAGCGTCTGATCCTGAGCCTTGTCTATGCGAGGCCCACTGACGGGGGTTTCCTTTATTCATAGGGCGATTGTTGTATAGCATTTTAGGACCCTAGTGTAATTTTCCAGATTCATGCCCTTATATAAGTGTAAATCACCTTGTCCTTATATAGGCATAGAAATCATAACCATATTTAGACATAGCTCATGCAGTCCAAATACGGCATGGCTACTTCCACCAGTTCCGAAAATCCACATGATTTTTTGGAAAACTCTGCATCAGCAGTTAGGGACTTCCCCTTGCTTGAATATTGATTTGTCCAAGAACTCATGGAGTTTTCAAAGAACTGAGACTCTTTGATGACGCTATTATGTCCACCTTTACGTCAAACTCGGCACCTTCAAGGTATAAATATGCCCACACTTGCCCAAGCAAACACACGGTGGTTTGGAGCAGTTCGACTATCTACTTGCCCGACGCATCTCGCTACAGCAAGTGCTGAAAGAAGCCGACCCTCCAGCAGACGCACTGAGAGAGATGCTGTCTTTTCTCTTGCCGAGAAATCCAGCTCCAGTGTTTCCAAGCTACCCTTACGGGTTGTTGGGAAATTGAGTCCTGAGACTGACCTCCTTCATTCTAAACCAAGGTAGGGAGCTGATTGGACCCTAAAAGAAATCTTGGATAGATTCTTGGCAAAAGAATACTAAACTTATGCTACACCACACTTACTTCTTCCCTCGTACTAGACTTAGGTTAGGTACATCGGGGTAGGCGTATTTTAGAAGCACCAGTTGAGCACTCTTAGTATTTATTTATTTATGTATGTATTTTATGGCTTAGAACCATACAATGCTTTTACAATATTATTTTATAATACTCTTCTTGCTGTATGTATTATACTTTACAGCCAGTATCGCGATTGTAGCAGTTCATTTATTCTGCATGAGAAAGAAGACTGTTCAATAAATACTTTTATTGAAAACGCCTGTCTCTCTATTTCTCTGCACCTCTGGTGAAACGAAGCATGCACAAATGACTGAGTGAATATCTATCTATTGTTTCCACGACTCTGAAGATCAGTTTTATCTTGGGAAAAGAAAGTTGTCATGTTTATGCGGTTGTCAGAAACTAATCCCTTCTTGTGAAGTCGAGAAAGTTTCTAGTGACCTCTGAGCTAGCTGGCACTCACAATTAAGTCTAATATATTCAATAGAGACCTAGTAGACCTACGTCCTACGTCACATCTATAGGATATATTATTCCAATGTGCAGAGCCTATTGGGAATATAGGAACTACACTACATGGCGCCCAACGTTTGGTAAGGCACTAATTTAACGCTAGATACTAGAGTAACTCAGTCGTGCTGTTCACCGAGACCCCTTTTTCCAGTTAAATGCTCCAATAGACGTCTGGAGTGGGTAAAAGGAAAAAATCCGCCATAACTGAGTAGGACGAAAAATCCTATGTATTAGTTTTTCATTTTGTTCAACGTTGAAGGATACAGTGTTCCAAAAATATTGTGCACCTTATCTTTGTCTCCTTGAAAACGTACTCTGCAAAGCTTTCAACAAAATGGCCGATGATGATAATCCCAGGGTCAGTGGAACTGCAGCGTCTACAGCCCGACAGGGTTAAGACGTTACAGGTTTCCAACAAAATGGTGCGGATGCTATAATCATCCCGGAAAACTTAAGGAAAACTATAGCTATAAAGCTTATAGAAAATGGCCTATCACAAAGAGGTGGTAGGGTTAAATGTGTCATAGAGGCAAATGAATATCGGCAGACAGAGGTTTTCTATTCATGGATTATCTTCCCAGAAGCAAATCCAACAACACATTTGTTCCAATTCTTTTAGATAGAGGAACCTCCAGCGGAATAGGTTCCTTTTGTGGACATTAAATTCCACTAACTTACCAAGAGTATCAGCTCTGGTTTAAAGGCACCGTACAACATCAAAATCACATTACCAGGCTCGGTCCACTAGGTAGACCAGGAGCGACATGGCCCGTACTAGCCAGCTATACACCACATCCTGACATTGAAAAAATATCAGATGTAGAACTGTTAGCTCAGCTAAAACAATTAATTAAAATACATAGACAATTGGTTCAATATGTCATGCGGACTTCATCAAGGGAGCGCAAACAAAATTACACCACAGACTATACAATCAGTCATTGGTAAATTACCCATAAAAAGGGAACCAATTCCATTCTGGTTAGCTCAACAAATTACTCAGATCGAGACCGTATTTGCCGATAGTACACCTCATGAGAAACACTGGATTCTAACAATCTGTTTACCAATGGGGGTCGCACCACACCTGGAGGACTGTGACACTTGGGGTACAGTCTTTGCTGCAATCTACACAAAAACTCATGGTGTACCGTCTATGGCGGTGATACCAGACATCCTGAAACAGATTCAAAATGAATACGGGGCAGAGCCTGCTTTAAGTCTCGGTATGAAGTTACTGAAGGATTTCAAACAGGTCTCAGCTATAATATTAGCTAATATTAAAGGTGAAGCAGCATCCGTGGCAAGTTGCCAAAAACTAAAAGAACTTGATGTAACTGAGCAACCATATGAAATGGACAGAATAATAGAAAATTCCTACGAAGAACTAGGTAGAGATAGTTTGGGTGGGAAACCAGTAAAGCCTGAACTAACAGAAGATCCTGAAAAAGTTTTTATTAAAAATACACTCACTACTCCTAAAAAGAAGTGGCAAAATACTAGCAGACACTTCCTAAAGAGAAGCATTCTCAATCCAGAGGAAGGTCTCCTCAAAAGGAGCACTCTGAATAGAGATATAACCTCAGAAATAGGGATAATTTGAGAAAACCTGATAGATATCAAGATACTGATACGCGTTCCTCTCGTACCTTTCAGATATCCGAAAGAAGAGGACGATCAGAACACAAGGAAGAACGCGTGAAGTCCAAAGACGATCAACACGTTCCAAAAAATAAGAAAACTGAATTCACCAAGAAGAAGGAAGCAAGTCTAAAATTCAGACATGCCGAGGATCTTGAGGACACAACTCAAGAACGGGGACAGGGCCCAGACAATCCTGGACAGCGCAGCAGAAGTTACCATAGCTCGCAAGATCCTGAAGGATCATCTGGAGACAGTGGACCTGAATGAATACATTCAGGTTGAAACTGCCGATACCTGGGTTAGTGTACCACATAAGTTATATGAAGTAACACTCCGGATATAGGGGGACATAACTAGAACAATAAAAGCACTCTTTTGGGAAAAACTATCTAAGGGTTATGACATCATTCTGGCTGAAAAAGTCTGGCCACCTGCATTTGTCAGGGAGTGCCCACATGGCAAAAAGAGATCATTATGCCAGCCTTCTCCAATGATATTCCTATTCATAAAAAATACACTTATGCCAGAAAATGAGATGTGGCCCAGGCTCCAGCATTATATAAAAATCATGTGGGATGGGATGAGGACTCTCCTCACCATAAGATCCAGTCACAAAATCAACCTACTGCTCAGAGGCAGTATCCAGTTAAGCAGTAAGCTAAAAAAACAGGTATGGGAGATCCTAGATCAACTTGAATACCAAGGGGTGATTGAAACATGCACCTCATCCAGGAACAATCCTTTGTTTCCTGTCTCCAAACCAGACAATACATATTGTCTAGTTTTGGACTACAGACATTTAAATTCTTGTTGCAAAACTTTTGCAGTACAAAATGAACACAGTGCAGCACTGATGAACAACATTGTGCGCAAAAAATATAAAACTACATTAGATATTCCAAACTGTTTCTTCTGTCAAAATATCGCACCCGAAAGCAGGCACTTGAACGCTTTCTCAATTATGGCAACACAGCGTCACTTCTGTCGTCTCCCCCAGGGATTCAAGAATAGTCTGGGGTTATTTTCAGCCAGAGTAACAGAGTTACTACAAACGTATGAAGATGATATATTATCGTATGTCGATGACATCTATCTTAGATGATTTGGAAAGGCACTTGAACAGGGTGAACACCATAATGCTTGGCTTCGCCTCTGAAGGGTACAAATTCAATTTAAAAAAATCAAGGATTGCCCACCTCAACATCGTATTCGTGGAATATGAATTTTCAAGTGAAGGCAAAAGCCTGGCAGTAAACTTAAAAATGTGCGCTGCTGCAACCTCCAAAAACGCTGAAAAACTTACAGTCAGTTCTAGGATTCCAGAATTTCGGAAGAACTTAAATTCTGAACTACGCAGAAAGGGTTAAACCTCTCTACGAATTAATCAAACCTGATTTCAAACCTACTAATTGGACTCACAAAAATTTTAGGTTCAGTGCAAACAGACATGTTAGCAACAACCTATTTACAGACATACGTAAACAAATGCAACCTTGTAATCTGAATCATCCCGGGGAGATGCAGATTCACATACCTAACCTTTAATGAAGGTGAAAAGGTACCAATAGCTTACAAATCACACTTGTACATACAAGCTGAAATGAAATTCACTTCAACAGAAACAATTCTGACAGCGGTTCAAACTACAGTAGCAAAAGAGAGAGCCCTCGCGCAGGGAAAACGCATGAAGGTTGTTACTCCTGTACCTGCATTAGAGGCAGTGACAAAAGCAAGCATTCCAAATGTAAAAGATTAACATCCAAGATGGATACAATGGGTTAATTCTCTTGCTGCAACAGACGTTGAATACAATTTTGACCCCTACTTGAAAACTCAAGAATTTCTACAATACGAACAAGAATGTCCTCTGCCTACTAAGATTCTGCCTCTAGAACATTACAGATGTACAATTTATACAGACGGATCAGCACAGCCCACAGGGGCTAAACAAGCTTATAGTGCTGTGCGCGCGATTGCTAAAGGTCGCTAGCGGGATGGTAAATTCAGACCTATGGTCACAAAAACTCAATCTCTCGGAGACTGTACAGCTCAGTTAGCTGAACTACAGGCTTTCAAGATGGGGCTTGAAAATACCGATCGCGAATTCCCCACACTCATAGTGTGCGATTCGTATTACTGCGTCCAATCTTACAATGAATATTTGCAGGATTGGGTTCAAAACGGTTTCAAAGATGCAAAAGGTGGCACAATCAAGCATAAGTTGCTTTGGGAACAAGTAGTTCTGTTACAGAAAGAACTACAAATGACTCACGTGATCCATACACTAAGTCATCAGCGTGATGGCGTTCACGTTGCAGGGAATCCGCGAAGGCAGCTGCGCAAACAGCTTCTGTAGCTGCAATCACTCGTTCAAAAACTAAAATAGACAGCGAAATAATGCAGGCTGTCGCCGCTTCCAACAAAGACAGCGGTAAAACATTACCAAAAGGCTTTCCACTCAAGTACTCGTATATAGGCCTGGGCGGTAAATTCTGTTCCGCTCGCGGAATTTGCGGAATTTGGGTAATTTCGCTTTCCGCGGAGAACGCAAAATAGCCCAAAATTCTGCATTCCGCAACTTTGCGAAATTCTTTGCTTGTTTGCGATCTCAAAATGCGTGTTCGCAAGATATTTCCCCCTGAGCACGCAAACAGGGATTGCCAACAGGAAAAAAGTATCACGAACAAGCAATTCCGCATGTTCGCGGAATTTCTGTGTGTTCGCTGAGATTTTTTACCGTTTCGCGGAGATTTGCGTAACGCGATTACGCAAATTCTGCCCACCCCTACTCATATATAACTGATACAAATAATGTTCCTTTTGCTCGAATACCTGGAGTGGGGGATAGATCATTCCAAACATGGAACATAGATTAGGACTTATCTTAGCAGCACATGAAGGGCTCGCCTCTGCACACGCAGGTGTTTCCGCCACAGTGTCATTATTAAAGCAAAGATACTGGTGGCCGCGTATGAGGAAACAGACCCGAAACTATGTTTTGGAATGTGAAATCTGCCAGAAAATGAAAGTTTCTACAGTGAAACGCCCGGCGTAGACGCCCCTTTTAATTTCAGATAAACCATTAGCATGTGTTTTCCTGGACCACTGTAGTCCCTTACAGAGGGATGGCAACTATAAATATATCATGGTCGCAGTGGATTCATGCTCAAGATTCATTTGGATGTGGCCTCAGCGCTCGGCTGACGCGCGAACTGTTATAAAAGATTTGCGAGTCTTTCTCGGGAACATACGCAATCGGCATACTACATTTTGACCAGGGTCTTGCGTTTAGCTCTTGAGCTTACAAGGAGGCCATGGCCAGCTTGGGCGTTGCATTGCTGTACTCTAGTCCATTCCATCCTGAGGGAAATTCGGTTGTGGAAAGAAACAAACGTGACATAAAGCAATCTATAACAGAAAGGGCATTAGGCTCGGGTGACGGGTGAGTCAAACATCTAATAAGTGTCCAACGTAGTCTTAACAACCTGCCAAGAAATTCTCTGGGTGGAATCACTCCATATGAAATCCTTTTAGGTACTAGAATGATGGTCGAAGACCTCGATCATCATACTTCAGTGGTAGAACAAAAACCCTTTGATATCAAAGACCGTTTGGCTGTTTTACAGGACTTAAATGAAACAAGAAGAAGTCTAAGCAACATCATACAGAAGCCAACGACCACTAAAGAAAAGCCACCTGTCCCAGCAAGAACTGTCTGGATTCCAAAGATTGGGGATCTGGTCAGAGAGAAAATAGCGGATAATAAGGAATTTGGGCCTTCTTACAGAAAATCTGTACCTGTCTTAGCAATCCACTGATCAAGAACAGTGTTACTGCTGCCCCTTGCTGGAAGAAAGGTGAACAGGTTCGTATCAATTGACCTGGTAAAACCACACCATGTGGCCAATAATAAGTAGTAGGCCCAGTGGACTCCAAAGATATAGCGGACGACCAAATCTTGCTAATATCCAAGAGGTTCAAACTGAAAGACCCATCACCTTTGAAGAATCTGCAGTGAGAAAAGAAGGACTATGCAACAAAGCCATGGAACTTGTGCCTCTTGAGACCCAAATAACAGTTTGTCAAGAAACTCCCGTCTACAATGATGTAGCATCTGACTATACTAATATGTCAAGGGAACAAGCAGCTCCAGCGATTTCAAATAATCCGGATGCGATACCAACAATTGACAGAACTGCCTCTGGCTATTTCATCAACTTTGATACATTTTCTGAGGATCCCAGTGAGCCCCAAACAACGCCAGCAAATAAAACCTTCAAGGAACAAGTAACAGAACTTTTTCACCAGATTGCGAATACATATTTGGTTTCACCATGGGTTGAATTTTGGATTGTGTTAGGTGTACTTTTTCTCCTACTTTGGCTCATTCTTGTTTTAAGTTTGGGAAAGCTGATAGATGGAAAATATAGTAAAATGGACACAGCAAGTAAGAACATCAACTTGCTCCTGAAGCCACACAAATCATCCCATCGTGAACAAAGAGACCTGTCGTCAGTGAACATCCCAGCCGTTTCACTACCAGGTGGTTTAGCATGGGACAGAAATGATTATGACATTTATGGTCCTGTCAAGCTGCTGAAGATTCCACACCAATTTAAGGTTTCCTTGAGGGATTTTGTTTCACCCAGTACATTTTCTGATGATTGGGACTTTGATACTGTTAATAACATGATGGCAGACTTCGAAATGTCAGTAAAGTTTTCAAAACATGAATACTTAGATGGATCATCTGATTATGAACAAATGTATTGTTTTAACCATTATGGCCACCAGTATTGCACAAATCTGCAAACCCTAGAAATGTTTTAACTTATAATCAATGGGAACATTGCCCAATGCCACCAAAGGGTAGCTCTAAAACATTTCATGAAAACTGTCCATACTTCTCAGGCTTTCATGTCACAAATCCAGAAACATTTTACTTTAAAAATGTTAATAAGACAGGCATGAAAAGTATGTTGACTAATACTAAGCAAAATGTTCCTGCTGCCTTTTTATGCTCAATTGTCAACATTAGGTTTTGACTTTTGGAAAGACAACATTGAGACAAAACTGTCTGGGGCACAAAAGACTGGCAAGTGCAAGGTTTAGAAGCCTTATTTAGTGCCTGCATCATCCCAGAACAAATTCTGTTTTTAAATGAAACTGTTCAACAGACATCCTGTCTTTGCCTGGCTAAGATAAAATACTTAAACAAACCATCCATACCTAAGCCCACATCTGATAGTAATAGAACTACAGATGAGGAGGTAGACATAAATTATATTTTACGACAAAACAGAACTAATCCTGATTGGAAAAAATGGTTAATCTGGCCCACAGAAACAAAAACCTGTCAAGATAGATTCCTGAACAAGACACAAGGGTTGACAGTAACTAGGCCAGATCCAAGATATATCCAGAGACAACATCCAGGGATAATAACAACTTACAGTGTAGGAAAACTGTGCCTTGAGTGGCTACAAAAATCCGCACTTCCAGATATAAAACAACACTTAACTTTACCTAAAGATGGCATTGATTTGAGAGAATTCTTACTTGGACCTCGCAAACAACGTCATAAACGTTTCATATATGCCGGTATTTACGCTGCTTATAATGAAGCATGGAAATTCACGCAAATGGAAACTGCAGAACGAATACGTGAAATTGATCGTATTCATTTAGAGAAAGCTCTCTCTGTAGTTGACAATGGGTTAACAACTCTGTCATCCAGAATGTATTCTTTGGACACATTATATCCTCTGCCATAGACATAATGGAACAAGACTTGATCATGTTACAACATGGACAGTCTCAATTGCGTTCTATAATACTGCTACGCTGGACGTTACAAAACCTTCGTTCAGGCTATGTGCCTTGGCGTCTAGTCAACACCACGTCATTGTTTACTGGATTTAACCTTACAGATAAACAAATCTCTTTGGCACAGTGGGGAGCAGACTATACGGTGCTGAGTATAGAAAAACTGGAACGATTACCATTAACCGTTTCTGACAAACCAGCCGTTGAATGGATAATACATGGCACCATCACGATACCAGTGACGATTTTCCAGTTTCAGTATTGCTTAACACACATACCAGCAGGCCTGTATGAAAGGTTGGGTAAAGAATACATAAATTTGACCTGGGATTTACCATACACACATAAATGTTGGAGTGGGGAAAAAGAGGTATTTCTTAGTGGAAAAAATTGCAAAACCACATTAAGCAGTACACTTCTGTGTCATGGTATTAATTTACATGGAACCTGCGATGGTTCTTCAACCAACTTATCGTGCCACCTGCAGTGTTCCCCTGCAGCAGTGATAGATGCAATTTTTAGGCAGCTTTCCAATGGGAACTACATAATGTTGAATGATCACAGCTGTTGTGGAATGATGCCAGGAATAACCTATCTTGCTAGTGTGTCAGCCAGGGTCACTTGCAGTATGCAAGTATTGTTTCAAAAAACTAAGACAGACGGGGAGTCGCCACTATGGCCTTCACTGAGCATCTCTTCTATACGGATTGATACTTTAAGCAGAATGAAAGTAATTATTTTACAAAAATCTGTGCCACTGACCTCGTCCAGAGAGACGTTTGATCTGCAAGTTGCAAGGTCCTCTGCGAAGATACATGCCTTATTATCAACAAACTGCCCCATACATTTCGCAGAAATGTTAGGTAGTATCTTAAACATGTCTGATACCAGTGGTATTGTACATGTATTTAAGACGATTTTTTCAGGACTGTTAGCACCCTTTGTAGCAGTCCTCGGCATTTTTCCAAACGTTGTGCACTCTGTGTTTGGCGGCCTGCTTCTAGTTTTGGGACTCGTAGCAGAGATACTATTTTTATTCCTCCTGCTCGGTTATGGCAAGTCCAGTATCCAGAGATACCCAGATTACCATGAAGAACACTGTTCTGGCAATGCAGTATCGTGAGCGCATAACACAGATTCTTGGCTTGGCTCATTTGAGAGATCTGAAAACCACATGGTTCCTATCGTTCAGACCAATCTGGCAATATTGCATCCTACCTGTTCTACAATGCCTGCTTTGTGGAGAGGAATGCGTGTTTGATATCTGTCTAACACTTCCATCAGCGCTGCCAACGGATGTTGACGTTTCGCTTGGTTCGGTAACGGCTCATGCATTGTGTTGCCCCCAACGGCTACCAATCCTGATGACGGCATTTATTGAGGTCTCACAGGCAATTCCAGCTGAGGGTGAGATACGTGGACCAACAGGCACACAGGTACCATCTACTGCGAACATTGCTAATGCGACTGACGCTGACGGCAATGCTTCTCATCTGTGTACGATTGATCTACTTAACCCCTTCCATGCTCATGACAAGGTCAACTCGTCATGGGTGTTACCTGCGCTGTGCTTATGACGAGTTGACCTTGTCATGAACAATGGGAATCATGCATCTTCAGCACAGGAGGGGAAAACCCCTTAGCAGCCAAGGTGTTAACGAAGTGGTTCAACTTTCACCTACTGTGGTAGACGATTTCTTTGCCAGCTTAGAAGATTTAATGTTTTCTCCTGACACCGAGAATAACTTTTGAAATTAGCCACAACGTTCTATCAACTTTGAATTCGACCTTTGTTTTTCAAAATAAAAAAAACTTCTCACTTTGGAACTCTATTTTTCTACGATTTGATTTGAATTATTTCCAAAAATGAACTTTGGCACAAAGTAATCTGCTCAAAGTAGAACTATTCTTAGAGAACAAGAATTCTTGAACTACTTCCTAGAAACAATATTTACCTTATCCACAAACCAAAACAGCTTACCTATTCTGCAATGGGATGGTCTCGACCTTTTTTCTTCTGTATTTGGAGCCATTTCATAAATGTAATTTTTTATGATTCATTCAGTTAGCATTGCCAATATCATATTTTATGCTTACATTGAAATCATTGCTTTTATATGCGTACAATATTAATGCTCATTTTCGTGTGCAACCATTTAAAATGCATTTTTATGTATTTTTGGGTGGGATTGTAAACACATGCTTTAGATATGTGTTAGTGCTTACATTTTAGTAATGTCGAACATAATATAGTGGAGTGGGTGTTGTATAGCATTTTAGGACCCTAGTGTAATTTTCCCGATTCATCCATATCCATACTAATATTATAAAGAGAGAGCCCGAACCTTTGAGGCGGATAATCTCAGTAACCACAGCACCAATCACAACACCCAATACAGCGTTGGAAAGGGCAGTTGCAGCAGAAGGACATAGGCTATGCAGATGGCCACCATATACATTTGAAAAATAAAAATAAAAATAAAATATTACAATTTCAATGTTTTTAAAAACATTTTTTTTCAATTTATATTAAAAATATGTAATGTAATTTAAAAAAATAAAATATCTAAAAATCAATACTTTAAAACAATGTAGTAAATTAGTATAAAAAATAATAATTAATACATTTAAAAATTATCATTTACAAAACCGTTGAAATTCACTGAAAAAACCATAGGTTTCAGCCACGTTATAGTTAGGAATCAGCATTTTAAAAACCTTGGAAATTCACTGACAAAACCATAGGTTTCAGCCACGTTATTGTTAGGAATTAGCATTTAAAAAACCTTAGAAATTCACTGAAAAAACATAGGTTTCACACATGTTATAGTTAGCTGGACATTTCACTCATACAAAACCATTGAAATTCCCCCATTATAGTTAGTTCAGCTAACTATAACTCGCGCGCCCGCAATGCACTGCTGATGACGTCACATATTATATCACTCATGACATGGTCAGTGACATCACTGATGACATCACTGATGACATCTCAAATGACATCACTGATGACATCATCCTTGTGAAAGAGTGGCAGACCTCCTCTCAGCGTAATATAACCTTTGATACACACCTTCAAAAATAGAAACTGACATTTTCCCAAAAAATTGAGATACCAATACCAGTTAGAACAACCTATTCAGTAATTCCAAAATCTGCATACACATCCACTCATTCACCAACAGTTCTATATAGTCACTCATACATGTACTCACTCATCATATGTACTTATACACCTATACATCCTGTTACACACCGATACTCATCCATACTGTTACTCACACACATACTCACACATGCAAATAAACTATCAAACATCCATTTACTTGCATATACAGCTATACACACACCTCTACACTTACTTTTACAGAAACGCACACATACTTACTCTCTTAAACAATCACTTATAGAAACACATACTTATTTATACAGGAACTCTTCCAATCTCTCATGTATAATCACTTATATACATCAATACTCACATATAGTAAATTAAAACATATGTAGTCCATACTAATATTATAAAGAGAGAGTCCAAACCTTTGAGGCGGGTAATCTCAGTAACCACAGCACCAATCACAACACCCAATACAGCAATGGAAAGGGCAATTGCAGTAGAAGGACATAGGCTATGCAGAAGGCCACCATATACATTTAAAAGGTAAAAGAACCGTGCCAGCAAAGTAGTCCCTTGTGGGCGTGTCTGCGTTGTGCTGTGGGCATGGGCTGGGGGCATGACTAACGCTGGGGGTGTGTGGTACAGCCATCATATCGTGGCCTGTGGGCGTGTCCTGGGGGCCTGACAAATGCTGGGGGCGTGTGTCCGCCCTTCATGCTATGTGAGTCGTACATACAAGCACCAATTACGTTGCTGCACAGCATCAAGGGGCACGCTGGGGGGCGTGACATGCTCGGGGCGTGAGAAATGCTGGGGGCGTGTGTCCGGCCTTCATGCCATGTGAATGCAATCGTGCTGCATCAAGGGGCACGCTGGGGGCGTGAGAAACGCTGGGGGTGTGTGCTACGTTCCGCCCTTCATGCCATGTGGGTCGTACATTAATCAGAAGATCGTCTGCTGTGGCCGTGTGCTGGGGGCGTGACAAACGCGTTCAGCTGGAGGCATGGTAAGTAACGTTACTGCAGCCTCTCCTGCGCGCTGTTACTGAACTCTCTCATTCAACAAAATTACACACGCCTGCTACCATCAATCAGGGCTCTAGCCGGGCTCAGGCGGCGGATCAGTACACTAATTACACGTGCCTGATAACATCAACCAGGGCTGCCGCTGGGCCTCAAGCGGGGGAACATGCACCTGCTAACATCAAACAGGCCTGCATCTGGGCCTCAAGCGGGGGAACACGCAAATGAGCGTGTCTGCGGGGACAATTACTGCAGCCTCTCCTACTCGCTGTCACTCAACTCTCTCATTAAACGGATTTACCCGCGGCTGATAACTCTCTCATTCAACGACATTACGCGCGTCTGCTAACATCAACCAGGGCTGTAGCCGGGCTCAGGCGGCGGATCACTACACCAAATACACGCGCCTGCTAACATCAACCAGGGCTGCAGCTGGGCCTTCTTCGTCCCGATTCTAATGAAACAAAAAATATAGTCTACCGCGAGATTTTAAAATAAATTGCCCTTGCCAAATACACACATTACATACATTCTATTTCATATCAGGACAACGTCGGGACGGGCTGCTAGTACCCTTATATAATTATAAATCTCCTTGTCCTTATATAGGCATAGAAATCATAACCATATTTAGACATAGCTCATGCAGTCCAAATACGGCATGGCTACTTCCACTAGTTCCGAAAATCCACATGATTTTTTGGAAAACTCGGCATCAGCAGTTAGGGACTTCCCCTTGCTTGAATATTGATTTGTCTAAGAACTCATGGAGTTTTCAAAGAACTGAGACTCTTTGATGACGTTATTATGTCCACCTTTACGTCAAACTCGGCACCTTCAAGGTATAAATATGCCCACACTTGCCCAAGCAAACACATAGTGGTTTGGAACAGTTCGACTATCTACTTGCCCGACGCATCTCGCTACAGCAAGTGCCGAAGGAAGTCGACCCTCCAGCAGACGCACTGAGAGAAACGCTGTCTTTTCTCTTGCCGAGAAATTCAGCTCCAGTGTTTCCAAGATACCCTTGCGGGTTGTTGGGAAATTGAGTCCTGAGAAGGACCTCCTTCATTCTAAACCAAGGTAGGGAGCTGATTAGACCCTAAGAGAAATCTTGGATAGATTCTTGGCAAAAGAATACTCAACTTATGCTACACCACACTTACTTCTTTCCTCGTACTAGACTTAGGTTAGGTGCATCGGGGTAGGCGTATTTTAGAAGAACCAGTTGAGTACTTTTAGTCTTTATTTATTTATGTATGAATTTTATGGCTTATAAACCATACCATGCTTTTACAGTATTATTTTATAATACTCTTCTTGCTGTATGTATTATACTTTATAGTCAGTATCGCAATTGTAGTAGTTCATTTCTTCTGCATGAGAAAAAAGACTGTTCAATAAATACTTTTATTGAAAACGCCCATCTCTGGGCTAGCTGACCGCTACTGTGGAGTTCCACGCCTCCACGTAGCACCCGCTCACCTGCCCTCACTCCTCTGCTCCTCCCACTCTCTACCTGAGAGATGATGGCGGTTCCGCTCGGCAGCAGCAGCAGCGGCGTTGCTCTTCGTGAACTCTGATGCCCGCATTGCCTGTATTGTAGCCGTCAAACATGCTGCAAAAGGTGGCTTTTTTCGGTCCCTGCTTGGTGAAAGTCGACGGCTTGTAGTGGTTCCTCTCCTGGGCGGTTCCTGTACTGGCCTCTCTGAACTCTGGAGTCCGTGAGACGGAGAACTGAAGCATTTAAACGGGCGGTGAGAGTTACACGCTGACATTCAGAGATAACTGGGAGCTCGGAGTCGTTGTGGCTCGGCAACGGCGTTTCTTTCTGCATTCTCCTTTTTCCTCTCGCGGGTGTTCCGCTGTGATGGCGGCTCGCTTCTGAGGCACTGGAGCCACTCCTGGTTCTTTTTTCTTTGTCAGCCTGCCTCTCCCAAACCACTCTCTGCCTGAAGATTTGACACAATGGTGTCTCACTGCCCTTATTAAGCTTGGCCCGGCTCCTCCGAGATGCGTGTATCAGCAGCAGTTCATGCTTGCTCAGTTTGCCTCATGTGGTTGTAAGCTGGAGAGGATAACGTTTTTCACAATTCCCTGAGGCGTGTGCGTACCTTCTCTCCAAAATGGCGAAAACTTTGGGTGATAATAAGTGGAGACAGCAAGTGTCCCTGGACTTTTTTTGACTTTTTCTGGGTTATATCATTATTTTTATTTTCTCTTCATCATTTTTTCATCTATTGGGTGCATTTCCAGCATTTCTAGCTCTTCCATGTGAGGTGGACTACGTATCCCATAACTCCTTGCAGTAGAGCCATATCACCAGTTGTGGGGAAATGTATTTATTATTTTTTTTTTCCTAGCAGGGAATTGTTAGGCGTCTGCTGGTGAGTGCTCTTTATAGACTGCTACTAGTGTCTATTATTGTCTACTTTGGCCTTCTATATTCCTTTATATTTTTCTAAACCATTATTTAATGGGCAAACTTACAGGCGTACACGCTAAGGCGAGAGCCCGATGCCTCCAAGCTAAAGAAGAAGCGGCAAAGTCACTGGGCCAGGAGGGCAAAGCTGACAAAGAGGATAAAGAGAGGATCTCCTCTGTGAGTTCTGAAGAAGAGTCTGAAGAGGCGCTTACCAACGCCCTGAATTTTAAATTATTGGTACAGTCTCCGGACAATATTACTGTGTCTGATTCTTCACAGATGGGAGATTCTAGACAAGATGTTGGGCATACTGTGCATGGTGTGACTCATCTAAACACACCAGTGACAAATAAACCTTTAAAGCAGTTTCCCTTGTTTGAGACTAAGACTAATCCCTCTCTAATTACCAATTCTGTCCCGCTCTTGCCTGATCCAGCTCCGGCCTCAGTCTCAGCAAATACTGTTGAGGGATCCTAACAGATCAGTGGTCCAGTTTCAAATAGGCTAGACATAACATCTTCCCACTCTCTGAAGTCTGTGGTTCCAAATGCGGACGCTGTTTCAGATGTTACAGGGCCAGTCTCTAACAATGTTTTGGTCAATCTTCATAATGTACCACTTGCTACGGATCTGCTAAGTCCTATTTTATCCATGGACACTGAGTTGTCTCAAGCCTCCGGACAAGCTTCTGGAACAATGCAGATGACGGTTAAAGACATGTTAAATCTGATACTAGATGAAATACGGGAAGTTAAACAGTTCCAGAGGGCTGAGTTGGCAGGGATTTAAAATCATCTGGACAAAATTGTGGATCTTGTAACTACATTTCCCCCTCGCCTTCTGGAAGCCGAAGGCAGAATTTCCGTTTTAGAGGACGAGATATCCGAAGTTAAGGCAGGCGTTAAAACAGTTTCTAAATCTTCCAAGGCTTTGGTAGATAAACTGGATGAACTGGAGAACTTTAATCGCAGATCAAATCTCAGAATAGTTGGGGTTCCAGAAAAAATTGAGGGTTCCAATATGATGCAGTGGGTATCCTCTTTTTTGTTACATGAAGTTATTCCTGAGTTTAAAGGGGATTTGACGATTACCCGTGCTCCTCGGGTTCCAGCCCAGCCCTTTGCCAATTCCACTCTCCCCCATAGCATTCTGTTAAATTTTGCAGACATTCGTATTAAGGAATCCATTCTTTCCAGGGCCATTAAACAGGGTCAATTTACAGCAAATGCTACTACTAAATGCCGGATTTTCTCCGACATGTCCGCTGCAGCGGGCCGGCGCAGAAAAGAATTTGTAAAAATCTTACACCTGTTTAAAGCTAAGGGGGCTCAAGCCTCATATGCACAGCAGTTTAAACTAAAAAATTTGATTAAAGTTAAATTCCACTTGCTGACAGATGTAGAGGAGGCCCAAGATCTCTGGGGACCATTGTGAGAAGGTGTAAGAATTTAGAATGTATTCTGAGGAGGGGCGAAGAGGGCTGGGGAGGGTGTTCGGGAGGTAGTGGGGTGTGACACCAAGACACCTCTATGGAAGGGGAGAAGACCCAGTGGCAGGCGTGGTGGAGGGTTAAAGGAGGATGGCCACGGATGAAGTTCAGGGTGGGGGTTTGGGAGGGCGGCAGAAAAAAGGATGAAAATTGAGTAGTTTTTTGCAGTAGATTTCTGTTCAGTAAAAATAGTGATTTCGCATGGATTCTTGCTACTCTATGGAAATGCATGCTTTGTGTTATTTAGGATGTTGAAATGTCTAACTTTTAAAAATACCATTATGTAATATTTTTTCTAAATGGGGGAGCTGAAATTGATTTTGTTTAATGTTAATGGTCTCAATACCAGGAAAAAAATGCAAGCCATAGAGTCATGGATTAGAACTGAGAACCCCGCTGTAATTATGCTACAAGAGACCCATCTTACTCCATCTAAAAAGGAGGAGATGTTAATGTTTAAAACCTGGGCTCTATTCCGGGGCTTTTCGTGTGCCAATTGCTCACAACGTGGAGTTGCTATTTTTCTGAATAAAATCCTGGAAGCTGAAATTATTCAGATAGAACAGGATGGTTTGGGTCGTTGGTGCTGTGTTTCATGTAATCTTAAAAATCGTCTAAAGCCGATTACATTTGTTAGCTTCTATGCTCCTGTAGAGGATAATTCCCAGTGTTATGATGGTATGTTCCAATCCTTGTTATTAGTGGGAGGGGACATTGTTATAGGCCCTGATTTTAATATACTTATGAACCCCAACTTAGACTCTACCTCATCTCGCAAAAAACAGCCCAACCCTAAATGTCTGAGGACTATGTTACATTATATGTCAATTTTTGATTTATGTGATCCTTGGCGCATGAGGAATCCCAGGCAAACAGACTTTACTTGTTGGTCGGGCAGGTTTAAATCAGCCTCTCGAATTGACTTTTTCTTGCTTCTAGTCAGTTAAACTTCTCCTCTCAGAAAATTTGGCATAATGGCTTTTCAGATCATGCTATGGTGGTTATTAAGTTCGCCATGGGGGACAATATTAATACTCCTAAACGATGGATTTTTAATAAAGCATATTTACAAGAGACAGAATGGGTTACAGCTCTTAAATTAGAGATAACAGACTTTATTTTACGCAATACTGGCACAGCTCCCATTCATATTATTTGGGACTCCCTGAAGGCTTTCATTAGGGGCATGTAAGTAAGGACGCAGCTGAATGGCTTGCGGTTAAAAAGATTAGGAATTCGTTATTACAAAAAATTCAGGACTTAACAAAACAACGTTATTTGAACCCAACTGGTATTGTTCAGAAACAACTCAGTGAAGCAAAACAGGAACTATGTACCCATTATTTCACACAAAGTGAAGAGGTTTTTCGCAAACAAACTCACAAGGTTTATGAAGAAAGCAATTTTACGGGGACATTTTTGGCCTGGCAGGTTAAAGAACAAGCTGCCTTTATTAGGATACATTTGTTAAGAAATCCAGTAACCAATATTGTGTCCTCAGACCAGGCTTAATTAAGCTCTATAATGTTCTCCCACTATCATAAAATCTATAATACACAGTATCTCATAGACTATCATAAACTGGCCGATTTTCTGGGTAGACATGTACTTCCGAGTCTTTCATTAGGTGATCAATTAACCATGCGAAGCCCATTCACTAGTGAGGAGGTCAATGTGGCTATGAACGATCTCCCATTGGGCAAAGCATGCGGCCCAGACGGTTTTTCTGCTGAATTCTTTAAGGTTTTTTTTTGTTCTTTTGCCGATTTGTTTTTACTATTATTAAATTCTATGCTTGATAATGGGCAGGTTCCCGCATCCTTTCATGATGGCACAGTTGTCAGTTTTTTAAAAAAGGGGAAAGATCCTAAGGATCCAAACTCATACAGACCAATTACGTTACTAAATTCGGATTATAAAATCACTACCAAATTATTATCATCTTGTTTTAATAATATCACAGCTGATTTAATTCACCCCGATCAAAATGGGTCTATTATAGGCCGCCAATTACTTACAAATACGCATTTTTTAACTGAGGCATTAGATTATTTTGAGTCACGCGGTGTTCCAGCTTTGGTTTTATTATTAGACGCAGAAAAAGCTTTTGATTTAGTAGTTTGGGATACACTTTTTATTATTTTGAAACATTTCGGGATCCCACAACAAATCATCAATTTCATTCAGAATCTGTATACATGTGCCACAGCTAATATAATTATTAATAAGTTATCAGCGGGTTCAATTTTAGTTCAGCGGGGAACTAGGCAGGGATGCCCCCTGTCTCCCATTCTTTTTGCCCACTTTATTGAACCTTTAGCTGTGGCAATTCGGAACTGTGTACAGATCACTCCACCGGTCATTTCTATGGCCAAGATAAAACTTTATGCAGATGACATAATGTTACTTACTAAGCCGGACCTTCAATCACAGACACAGGCTCTTCGGATCTTTGAAGAATTTGAGGTTTTAGGAGGCTATCGCATCAACAAAAAAAAGACAGAAATCCTGGTCTGTGGCGGTGTTGACCCAGTATTACATCCAAATTTGAAGAGCTGTATCAATCCTAAACCTAAAAGATATCTGGGGATCTTATTCTCTTCTACAATCCAGGATTTATATACACTTAATTATGTCCCTCTGCTCCAAAAGGTCCGCTCTATGTTCGTTCGTTGGGATCCATTACCTTTAACCATTCTTGGTCGCATTGCTCTGATCAAAATGTCAATCCTTCGCCTTTTTAACTTTTTATTTTCGACTATTCCAGTATTTCTTCCTGGATCTTTTTTTGCGCGCATAGAATCCTTGCTCTCTAAATTTATCTGGGCAAAAAAAACACCTAGAATCGACATACGGACCTTATATGAAGAAACTGAATATGGCGGCCTTTCTTTACCTAAGTTAAAAGAGTACTATAAAGCATATTTTGCGTTTCATCTAGATAGATTCAAAGATACAACTCCAGGCACTGGTTTATTCATACATTTTTTCTTTGACTTAATTTCTTTAGAAATTCAGATTCCTTCCCCTCCCCTTGTCCCTAAATCACCTAAATTTGTTCGATACAAGATCCTCAATTGGTTTTTCAAACGACGGGATGCCATGACTAAGAAATATTCCCTTCCCCTTTTTAACCTAACTACTCCCCTAATAGGTGCCTTGGCTTTTTTAAGGATTAAAATTGATCCTTCAATTATTATAAAATGGGGTTGTATTGGGTTTAAATCATTATCCGATTTTATGAGGCATGGGTCTTGGCTATCCGTTAATGCAATGTCAGGTTTAATTCCTGGTAATTTCTTATTAATCGGGTCCTATAGGGTGATTTATGAATCCTTGGTTCAACTCGATCTTAGCCACATTAATACCTCATCACAGCTCGCAGAAGATCTTTTTGTTAATGTTTCAATAAAAAAACCTGGGGAATGGAAGCATTGCTTAGCACAAAATCGAGAAGAAGAGCTGAGTGAGAAAAGTTATACGAAAATGGCATGCACAGAAAATTTTGTGTTACCTATAGTTATATGGAAAACTATTAATAAGTTCAATTTTGGTACACTACGGGGAGCTAATTTGCGCAGAATGCTTCTTTTTAGTAAATGGCTGTTATATCGCACCCTTGCAAAGATGGCCAAAATGTATGACAATTGCTTTAGATGTCTTCTTTGCGATCAAGCTAATTGGTCTCATAGTATTGCCTATTGTCCAAAAATTCTGTCTTTCTGGGAAGAAATTGTCAATTTTCTCAAAACTTATTATGCAATTCCGATACTTTGTACTGTAAATTTAATACTGTTTGGCTTCGATCCAGTTTGTAATTTCTCAGAATTTTTGGCTAAATTTGTTTATATCGCAATGGCGGTGGCTAGATCTCTGCTATTACAGAATTGGCGAACCCCCGCAGGTTCCGGTGTTTCAGGCGTGGTTTGATAAAATGAGAAGGGTCAGGAAATGTGAACAGATGTACGCACTACGGGTGGGGGGGATAAAAAAGTTTGCAAAGATCTGGGAATTGTATTTTGAGTAACCTTTTTTTTCTTTTCTATTCACATTACGTGATATTTGCAAGAATGCCCATGTGTATTTGTGAAGATATTTTCTTTCTGTATTTGATTTAAGAAAACGGCAATTTACTCCAATAAAAAAAATGTCAAAAAAGAAAGCGCCCGTCTCTCTATTTCTCTGCACCTCTGGTGAATCGAAGCATGCACGAATGACTGAGTAAAATATCTATTTATTGTTTCCACGACTCTGAAGATCAGTTTTATCTTGGGGAAACAAAGTTGTCATGTTTATGCGGTTGTCAGAAACTAATCCCTTCTTGTGAACTTGAGAAAGATTCTAGTGACCTCTGAGCTATCTGGCACTCACAATTAAGTCTAATATATTCGATAGAGACCTAGTAGACATAAGTCCTACGTCACATCTATAGGATATATTATTCCAATGCACAGAGCCTATTGGTAATATAGGAACAACACTACATGATATTTACCGGAAGACGCTGAGGGCTTTAATTGAACTTTCAATACGTTGAGGATTTATTCGGATGTAAGTGGTGGTGCCCGATGCATTTCAAGAAGGTCCAGGGGTTCAGAAATTATATAGGTATGCCAGTTCGTATATGTGTGTACCTCTTTGCATGACAAATTTTTATACTTGCTATTTTAACATTTAAGTCAATCTTGATTTTGTAGCGTACCACATCTCATCCAGTGGGATTCATATGCGTATTGGGAGGACAGCGTTTAGCTAGGGGGCCACTTCCCAGAGACATAACGTCTGTGTGAGACACAGTGAGTGCATTTTTAAATACTTGGTGAATTTTTCATGATTCTGAAGACAACACATTTTCCTGGGTACTTACTATAGTTATGTGCACCATGGATTCTTGGCAAATAGGTGGCTATTCTTTGTACTTCAGTAGGGTCGGGCCTCCATTCACATCCTTTTTCCAGGGGGGCCCTGTGCATTCTTTTGCACGTTTTGGGCGCTTTTGCATGCCCGGGTGATCAGCACATCCTGTGACACATGTAGGCAATTGTTTTTAATGTATTTGTTTGGTTCCGGATTACTTTAGGTTATCCACTTTACCCTTGTCCTGATGAGACCCGGAAGGAAAAGGGGCTGAAACGCGTCAACAGTTCAGGTTTTGAAGGAATCCACACAAAATCAAGAATAATAATTGTATTGATGTGGAGATACACATGTATAAAACATTTTAGTGGGTTTCGCAGATACCCCATGTGTGTATAGGATTACCTCGCCGTGTATTGCTATTAATGAGGGTGCGAACACTGACATTCTTTAGGTAATTGGGGTATAGGCGACAACACACACATGATGATTTGTTTTATGAACAGTTGATATGCACTCTATATGTCTAATAGAGTATATGTATGTATTTGTGTAAATGTTTTCTTTCTTTTTGTCCATGTTTAATTTTGCTACAATACAATGAAGAATTGTTCCAACAAGGAAGTCTGAGTGGTATGTGGTTCTTGATGCACTAGAAATTGGGACGGGACAATGTACCTTGACTAGGGTAATTAGTTGTACCCTATAGGTAATATTGAGATATCCATGCCTCCACGCTACCACTTTGTATAAAGTGACGTTCTTAGCCCAAGCATTGGAGGGTGATTTGGGCAAACCCCCATGATTCTGTAATTTTCAGGAGCCCATTGGCAGCACAATCAAAAGTCTGGGTGCCGAATACTAAAAGTGCATTGTCCTGAATCTGCCTCATGCCTCTTCCATCCACCATCAGACACTCCTTGCCTCTTTATCTAAGTTTTGCAGATTCTTTTTCATCCCTGTGTTGCCCTTTTTGTAACAATTAAAAGTCCTTAAATCCAGAATATGAAATAGATCTGATTTATTGAAGATAAGTTTCAAATCAAGTTGATAATACAAAAGTATGTAGGTCCAATTGTAATCTAATTTAAACCCCACCAGGAGCAGATGGACTCCTGCTCAGCCTCAGATGTAACTGACTCTCAATCCAAGCATACACAATCAGAACCCTATGTGACATCATAGATGCATGCTGAGCAAGTTATAACAAACACTAAAATAGGACAGAGAAAGAGGAAAACAGAATATAACACATCTCCCCCTTAACAGAAATAAAAACAAGATAAGATGATAGAACATAGAGCACATACAACGTATATATTACTGAAAAAGAAAACAGAATAAGTTACAACATCAAATGGTGAAAGTAAGAAAGAAAATACAGTCACCACAAAATAACTAAATCCACAAGAATGGAAATGAACGGATTTGATAAATTAAATATATCTGTAACACCATCCACAAGAATGGAAATGGATGGACCTGATAAAATAAATAAGAACTTCTCTAAAAACATTAGAACATTTAAATGATTCATAGAACTTCTCTAAAAACATTAGAGCATTTAAATGATACATATCTATGAACACACTTCCTCTCTTTAAACATCAAATAATTTGAACACCTCTAAAATATAAGAGCACATACGTGGTACATGGTTCAACAAATGAGCAACCAGTGGCTCTTTAAACATCAAACAATGTGAACACCTCTAAAATTTTAGAGCACATACATAAGTGGTATGTGGTTCAACAAAGCACTAAAACTCTTCAAAACATTGAAATTTCTGAAACATGGCTCATCCTCGGATGCAACCCATAACACATAAAACCGAGAAGCAAAGAACTCCTCAATTAACAGTGAGCACTAAACAGCGCCTTGTATGATTGAACACCTTCTGCAGAATAGAACACAGCAAAGCTCTTTAGAACTAGCTTTAAAAGAATAAGGCACCTCAAAAATGAGCACAAAAGTGGCCCCGGAAAAATACACTAAGGCACCTCAAAATTGAGCACAAATATGGCCCCGGAAATAAATCTCTATGGCTCTTTACACATCAAACATAGCGAACACTGTGGTTCTACAATGAACATCAAACATAGCGAACACCTGTTGTTCTACAAATGAATATCAAACATAGCGAACACCTGTGGTTCTACAAATGAGCATCAAACATAGCGAACACCTCTAACTTATTAGAGCACAAATGTGGTTCACATCACATCCCAAAATAGAGCAGCCTACGGCTCTTTTAAATATCAAACAAACTGAACTCCTCTAAACACATTAGAGCACATACGTGGTCCAGAAAAACACCAAACTTTTCAAAACATTGAAATTTGTAAAACAAGGTTCATCATCAGATGCAAACCTTAAACACATAAAACTACGAAGCATTAAAACTCCTCACATACAAATACACATTCAATAGTTCCCATGAGCACCTCAACCTAAGTAGAACATATAAATGACTCACTCCGTTAAAACTAACTCATCAACTGCACCATTACAAACCTGTAACCAACATATGACCAACACATATCAAACTCCAACATCCCCCACACAAAAATACCAATAAAATATCATTTTTTTTTCACAATAAGGTGGAAATACAAACTCCGGTGAGCGACTTCTCACCCGAGGTCATTCTCACAATGGGCTTCCTTTAAACAAGTAGCAAGATTTTCCCGTTCCTCTTTGAAAACAGTTTGAAAAATTTTGACAGTCAAATCACCGGGACAGGAAGTTCATAGCTGAAGGTTTCATCACTATCACCCGGGACACACAAGAAATGTAAATTGAAATTGCAGACCGTGCGTTGTCCGTTGCGTTTTTTGTATCTCCAAATATCCGCGCTTAAAAGTTTTGACCAGAGTTCCTCAATAACGTGTACAACGTTAATTAAACTCACCCCAGGACTCCGTTCTGCCATAAGACTAGTCGTGAGATGCAGCGATGTCCTTCCGGCAAAATAAAACTTGGGCTATCACTTATTGGAAACTGCTTCCAAATGCGCACTGCAAAATGGCGGCACGCAAAAGACGCTGCACCGGGTGGCTCTCCTCACACCAATGCTTGAAAACGTCTTTAAGCAGCAAGGATGCAGATATCACAGTAGACGCTCTGAAGATGCCGGTGCTCAAGCGACTGCATGAGTAAGTTGTTCGTTTTAATTTTTAAAATAGCCTCAAGAGTAAAATGTTGAAAACATGTAAAAAATCACGGCGCATTGAAATGTGCTAGAAACACGCGGTTTGAAATACTGCTATTGTTGCACTCTTGAAATAAAATTACATGTCTTTGCTCTGCTCTGCTCTGCTCACAAATGCCAGCGTTTATCCACGTCTTTTCTTACACATATGTTGTTGAAATGTCGAAATTGTACATCCACTCCCACTTCATAAATTAGGTATGATCACAGTTCTTCATAGGGAAATAGCTAAAACTTCAGGCCAACATAGTTTAAATCACGCAGCAAGAACTCAAACACCCTCGGGAAAGAAGCTGTCCAGATCACTAGAGACACTGGTGGGGTTAACCAGGGCGCTTTACTTAATTTGCCTTTTATTTTCAAGCTTCTTCAGTTGCAGTTGCAGTATTCTTAAATTCTTTAGTTGCAGTAATCCCTTGTATCTGCCTTTTCCTTCACGCATAGGTTTGTACCTCGTCGCCAAATGTAACAATTAAAAGTCCTTAAATCCAGAATATGAAATAGATCTGATTCATTGAAGATTAGTTTCAAATCAAGTTGATAATACAAAAGTATGTAGGTCCAATTGTAATCTAATTTAAACCCCACCAGGAGCAGATGGACTCCTGCTCAGCCTCAGATGTAACTGACTCTCAATCCAAGCATACACAATCAGAACCCTATGTGACATCATAGATGCATGCTGAGCAAGTTATAACAAACACTAAAATAGGACAGAGAAAGAGGAAAACAGAATATAACACTTTTGTCACTGCTTTTCTGTCTTTCCTTTCTCTACTTCCTACTTTCCCTTTTGTGTTTTTCGCTCTCCTGCTCTGGATTAAAGTCTATTGAGAAAAAATAAAGGCCAGCCCCTAGAAATGAGTGTTGGTGTCAACCAACCTGTAACCATTGCCTAAAACTGAGCACAGCATCTACCTACACTGTTCTCACTTGATCACAACTTCACGCTACCCAGAGCCTTTTCTCAAGAGCATGGACTAACTTTATAGCATGTCAAGAAATGCGGCTATGCACTTTGTTTATAACCATCCAATTTTCTGGATTTGTTCATTATTGTCATACATATCCAAGTGTATTTTATCCACTTCTCATGGAATAAGATATTTTAGGTATTTGTTTGGTCCTTCTGTTTTATTGGATCTAATGGATCCACCATGGGAGGAAGATCCTTTTCCTACTTAGCGGCCAAAACCTGGAGTTCTCTCCCCACTCACCTCCGCCTTACACAGAACCACCTCTCCTTCAGAAAGCAACTAAAAACCTGGCTATTTGATAAGTAATGCACACTCCCTCCCTCAAGCGCCTTGAGACCCTCTGGGTGAGTAGTGCGCTATACAAATTCCTGAACTTGAACTTGAACTTGAACTTGAACTCCAAACAATATATGGATGCCACCAATGATGAGATGAGTGAGTGAATTCAGGACCAGATGCCCATAAATGGCAGCAAAAAAGAACACTTTTATGCGGGAAACAACCTTTACAACATGGTCATTACATTGCAACATCTTTTCCAATGCATGTCACTACAACACAGCCATTACATTGCATGTCACTACAAAGCATGACACTACAACACATATCACTACAACGCAGGCATTACATTACATGTCATTACAAGGCATACCATTACAACGCATAGTACCCCTACACTATCCAACATGTACCCTACTGTTGCACCCCCTGGAGTTAGAATAGTAATTTTTACCCCTACACTATCCAAAACTTACCATACTGTTGTACCCCCTGGAGTTAGAATAGTAATTTTTACCCCTACACTATCCAACACTTAGCCTACTGTTGCACCCCCTAGAGTTAGAATACTAATTTTTACCCCTACACTATCCAACACTTACCTTAAATGCAATGTAATGGTATGCGTTGTAATGGTATGCATTGTAAAGGTATAATGCGATGTAATGGAATGAGTTGTAAATGTAGTTTTAAAAAAATTGTTGCAATGGCATGCAATGTTAATGTATGTGTTGTAAAGGATATTGTGATGTAAAAACTGTGTTGTAAAGGCATGCATTGAAAATGTATGCATTGTAACGCCATACATTCCTTTTAGGCAACTCATGTGAAGCCATCTGTGAAATATCCACAAAGTAGTGCACCCCATTGGTTTACTGGAAAGCAGAGTAAATGCAGTCTGCTGAAACTATAATAATGCTTATTATTACTATGGCGTGTCTGTTTCCTGAAGTTAAGTGCTTACTCAAAATAAAGATGTATCAATACTGTAGCTGACTATACGTTTAGCACCTCGATCTTAATGTCTTCAAAATATTAAAAGTCAGGTGCCAGTAGCCTCCGAGACTTGCTGCAGTTGGGTCTCACTAGAAATCCAGAGACGCATGTTGAAGGAGAATGAAGGCAGCACCAGGAACGAAGTCACAATAACCAATATGATCTTTTCAAATTTATTTTATTCTTTCTTAGATTAAAACAAGAGGACAACGGTCAACGTGTTTCGTTCCTTTTATAGGAACTTCCTCAGGGCAGAAAAATCTTGTATAGATCACGTCCCACTTTAGGTATCAAGCCTATAGTAAGCCCAACGACGTAACTGCCATTAGACAAAGCTCTGATCTCTCTGTCTAGCCAGAACATTAATCACAAGAGTTATTGTGCCATTTTTAGATCTTGCTTAGCGTCGCAGCACATGCGCTGCTCACTCTGCGAGAGCTATTGTCATCGAGTTGCTTTCGGAAGTGGAGTCGAAGCTTCGCCCATGCGTTTAATTGGCATGCGTCACACTTTGTGGTAAATGGTCGCTTTTGATTTGGAGTGAGGCTTTTGGGTGACCACCCTGTCTCCTTTAGGCTTCGCCCACCTGGACTGGATTGTTTGCTTTAGGGCTGTTGTAATGAGTTTTTCCCTCTGCAGGCAGGCACAACCCGCATAGCGCACTTTCACTTTCCTATTTTTTTTTACATTCGCGCAATGGCATGGCGACAGCTAGTTTAACTTTCAAATAGCTGCTGTTGCAGAGTGAAGTTCGATCGGTGGTAGCAGTCTGTGCTGTCTCGTGTTAAGTAAAACAATGAAAGCAGCGCTTGCTCGGCTGGCGTCATGCCAGGTTTGTTGTTACCCAGCACCCAGAAGCAGACAATGGCGGGCGTTGGCGCGGTGCGCTCCGGCTTGGGTTGCTTCCGGAGGCTAGCTTTGCTAATTCACAGCAGATCCATGACCGACGGGCTAGACGCTGAACCCGGCTACTGGACTTTAATGGGAGAGGGGTCCTGGCAGCCGCCCCTGTGTTCCCTCCCGAGGCTTAAAACTCAGGCTGAACTGGCTACGCCAGAGCCCTGCTTATCTCTACAGCATGGGCTCAGACCACTGAAATGCTGCGAAGATCAGCCGCCGATTGAGCCCGGTGTCAGTGCACCTGCTGTACCAATTGAAGGTAAGCCCAACTGCTGCTCATCTCCGCAGCAGGCGCTCCGCCCACCGAGATGCCTCTAAGCAGTTGCTGACGACGGGCCTGCCCACATGCAGGGGTTGTGTATCTTGTCTCAACTATCAGGAGCCTCAGGGGGATAGAAAGCAGGCCGCCCCCCACTCAAATCATTCTCAATAAAAATTGGCCTACCCCTTATAAGCTCTATGGCTAAAGAAAATTTCTATTTTACTATGACAGAGAATATACATAAGCCTTCTGTCTATATCGTCTGCACTGTGTTGCAAGTTTTACCGGCACTAGTGCCTATGTGTGTGTGTCTGGGTGGTCCACCACCAAACTATATGTGCCCACTTTCTTCCAGTCGTGAAAAAAAGGGGGAGGGGAGGTTGACAGTGCCTTACGGAAGCAACACCAAGGGGAGGATTCTACCAGGCTGGTACTCGCCTGATTCCTCACTTCTCATCATCAGCTACTGTCAACCCAAAAATAAAATGGGAGAAAAAGAGTAAGTGCATTCAAACCAAAAAACCATTATGTGTTACACGTGTTAGAACCCAAAGTGATATTGCCCATATCACTAGTTAGTGGAATGCAGATATATCACAAATAAAAAGAGCAAGGCTAACTGGCAACTACTATCTTTATTCTGTGCTGTTAGCTCACTCTGTTAAAAGTCAACCGACATGTTTCATCACTGTGTTTTACTTTACCAGTGAATTCTTCAGGGTTTTGGGTCAGCATGTGAATAGCACTATTACAATTCTTCCCTTATTGTACCTGTAGTCGGGTATAGGACACACAGCACACACATTTAGTTATTCATAAGTCCTGTCTCAACAAGTAGCACCGTTTCCGGTGCACATTATAAGTATATTGTGTACTTCTGTTTTCCTGATATGGATAAAAAATACATTACCAGGTGGCCTTCTCAGACAAGCCTACCCGGCCCCCGTGGAAGAATATATCGTCCTGTGCAAGCCCCTAACTTAGTAGTGGGTCCTTGTTAACCGCCAATCGGTCAGTATCTGTGGCAAAACAGTAAATAAAAGTGAAACGGATAGTACATGTATTCTGTCCATGCTTGCCTAAACACATCCATTGTTTTCAGCTTCCTACGCCCATGTCACTGTATTTTACACCACTCGTAATTCCGCCCCTAGGTACCTCTCGGCACGTAGTGAACCTGCCGCCAAAGCTCCTTACCAATGATGCGCACCGGTGGGGTCTCAGCTCACCCCTCGTGTGTTTGAGTCTCGGTAGCGTCCTGTTTACATGCACGGTTTTCCGGTCATGTGATCGAAGCGTGTAGACGTGACGTGGCGCGTCATCGTTACACAACCACAGGCGCCATTTTGGATCTGGACGCTAGTACAATGACGTGACGCGTCATCGTAATAGAACTGCGAGTGCCATGTTGGATCGGGAGAATGGTACATTGTATCAGGTCCCTGCCGATTATCAATGTATATTGTCACTTAACGACTGGAGAGTCACAAAACAGAAGGGCATTCAGTATCTCCGTGTGTTACTCTAAAATAGTCGAGTGTTATGAGGCATATTTAAAAAAAAAATTAATTACAATTTTGTCCATGATATGTATTGTGTCTGATGTTTAAATAATTCAGACTACAGTGTCTAGTCCTTATTTTATACAGTTTAGGAGCTTTTCAGTTAGGTCCCTCGCTTAATGCAAAATGGATCAATATTAATCACAGCACTGTGCTTCATTCTCATACACTTGTGCCTAATTTTACAGATCAAGCAATTAACCATTGATGTATCTATTGGGGGACACAATCCTAAATTGCTGATACTTTGTTCCACTCGATAATTTCATTAAGGCCCTGTTCAGCTGTGGATTTTTCAAAAATCCATCGTGCCTCCTTCTTGAGTAGTCTATTGCTCATATTGTACAGATCTCCTTGTACTCTTTCAATCACTACCCAGCGTAGGTCCCTTGGTTTATGCTTTAAGCTGGTAAAGTGTTGCACCAGTTTGGTCGAAAGTTTTGCAGCTTTCAGTGTACTGAGGTGTTCCTGGATTCTGACTTTGATTTTTCTAGTCGTTAATCCAATATAGTACAGTCCACAAGGGCATGATAACCTGTATATCACATTACATGTGTTGCAGTTACTGAAGCTATTTAGGTACCAGGTGTTCCCATTGGTTCTTGTGATTGAACTGGTTTTTGTGGTAAGGGGGCAAATGGTGCATTCTCCACATGGATAGTGGCCAGGGGGGGAGATTGGAATGAGGTATCTTAACCTGTGGGCGTGTATGGACCAGCCGGTCCTTCAGACTCGATGATCGCTTGAAAGCAAACCGAGGTTGTGGCATTCGCATCGAATTAGTGCTCAAGATATGCCAGTGTTTCCTCAATATTTGACGGATTTTGGTGGAATGTGGTCCAAAGGTAGTGATTACCGGAATACAGTCCTGCGGTTCTTTGGGATGTCGGTCTAGCAAGGATTGACCGACAAACTTACTGCCAGAGCTTATCCACAAAAAACGGTGAAGCAAGCAAAGAAACGGGCATTAAACACTCCTCGAGAGGCCTTGCTAGACCGACATCCCAAAGAACCGCAGGACTGTATTCCGGTAATCACTACCTTTGGACCACATTCCACCAAAATCCGTCAAATATTGAGGAAACACTGGCATATCTTGAGCACTAATTCGATGCGAATGCCACAACCTCGGTTTGCTTTCAAGCGATCATCGAGTCTGAAGGACTGGCTGGTCTAAACACGCCCACAGGTTAAGATACCTCATTCCAATCTCCCCCCTGGCCACTATCCATGTGGAGAATGCACCATTTGACCCCATACCACAAAAAACAGTTCAATCACAAGAACCAATAGGAACACCTGGTACCTAAATAGCTTCAGTAACTGCAACACATGTAATGCGATATACAGGTTATCATGCCCTTGTGGACTGTACTATATTGGATTAACGACTAGAAAAATCAAAGTCAGAATCCAGGAACACCTCAGTACACTGAAAGCTGCAAAACTTTCGACCAAACTGGTGCAACACTTTACCAGCTTAAAGCATAAACCAAGGGACCTACGCTGGGTAGTGATTGAAAGAGTACAAGGAGATCTGTACAATATGAGCAATAGACTACTCAAGAAGGAGGCACGATGGATTTTTGAAGAATCCACAGCTGAACAGGGCCTTAATGAAATTATCGAGTGGAACAAAGTATCAGCAATTTAGGATTGTGTCCCCCAATAGATACATCAATGGTTAATTGCTTGATCTGTAAAATTAGGCACAAGTGTATGAGAATGAAGCACTGTGCTGTGATTAATATTGATCCATTTTGCATTAAGCGAGGGACCTAACTGAAAAGCTCTTAAACTGTATAAAATAAGGACTAGACACTGTAGTCTGAATTATTTAAACATCAGACACAATACATATCATGGACAAAATTGTAATAAATTTTTTTTAAAAAAATGCCTCATAACACTCGACTATTTTAGAGTAACACACGGAGATACCGAATGCCCTTCTGTTTTGTGACTCTCCAGTCGTTAAGTGACAATATACATTGATAATCGGCAGGGACCTGATACAATGTACCATTCTCCCGATCCAACATGGCACTCGCAGTTCTATTACGATGACGCGTCACGTCATTGTACTAGCGTCCAGATCCAAAATGGTGCCCGTGGTTGTGTAACGATGACGCGCCACGTCACGTCTACACGCTCCGATCACATGACCGGAAAACCGTGCATGTAAACAGGACGCTACCGAGACTCAAACACACGAGGGGTGAGCTGAGACCACACCGGAGCGCATCATTGGTAAGGTGCTTTGGCGGCAGGTTCACTACGTGCCGAGGGGTACCTAGGGGTGGAATTACGAGTGGTGTAAAATACAGTGACATGGGCGTAGGAAGCTGAAAACAATGGATGTGTTTAGGCAAGCATGGACAGAATACATGTACTATCCGTTTCACTTTTATTTACTGTTTTGCCACAGATACCGACCGATTGGCGGTTAACAAGGACCCACTACTAAGTTAGGGGCTTGCACAGGACGATATATTCTTCCACCGGGGCCGGGTAGGCTTGTCTGAGAAGGCCACCTGGTAATGTATTTTTTATCCATATCAGGAAAACAGAAGTACACAATATACTTATAATGTGCACCGGAAACGGTGCTACTTGTTGAGACAGGACTTATGAATAACTAAATGTGTGTGCTGTGTGTCCTATACCCGACTACAGGTACAATAAGGGAAGAATTGTAATGGTGCTATTCACATGCTGACCCAAAACCCTGAAGAATTCACTGGTAAAGTAAAACACAGTGATGAAACATGTCGGTTGACTTTTAACAGAGTGAGCTAATAGCACAGAATAAAGATAGTAGTTGCCAGTTAGCCTTGCTCTTTTTATTTGTGATATATCTGCATTCCACTAACTAGGGATATGGGCAATATCACTTTGGGTTCTAACATGTGTAACACATAATGTTTTTTTGGTTTGAATGCACTTTCTCTTTTTCTCCTATTTTATTTTTGGGTTGACAGTAGCTGATGATGAGAAGTGAGGAATCAGGCGAGTACCAGCCTGGTAGAATCCTCCCCTTGGTGTTGCTTCCGTGAGGCACTGTCAACCTCCCCTCCCCCTTTTTTTCACGACTGGAAGAAAGTGGGCACATATAGTTTGGTGGTGGACCACCCAGACACACACACATAGGCACTAGTGCCGGTAAAACTTGCAACACAGTGCAGTCGATATAGACAGAAGGCTTATGTATATCCTCTGTCATAGTAAAATAGAAATTTTCTTTAGCCATAGAGCTTATAAGGGGTAGGCCAATTTTTGTTGAGGTTGTGTATCTTGTACCTGCGCTGAAGGCTTCTCAGCATTCCTTGCGCCCTCCTCCCCCGGCCTTCGACCCTCAGCTGGCATTTTTAAACCTGGCTCTTAGATGGTGGGCATCGAGTGGACCGCCGTAATGCCCAGGTTTTTCATCCACCAGCTGCACCTCAAGGCCGAACCTGAGCACAAAACAGGCCCTCACCCGGCAGTGCCAGCACCCCCCTACACCTGAAGGCAGCACCGCACGCGCCCTCGCCAGTCCCCTTCCACCCTGATAAGCCTTATCGAAAAGGCACTCCCAGGCAATTCTTTGCGGCTGCCCATACCCCTGTTCTTTCCAGCTCAAAGCACGCTTCATTTTCTTATTCATTCTTTTGAGAGGGATGAGTTGGGGGTAGGAGCACCTCCAAATAATGACCCCACCACACTTCTGCCTAAAGCTATACTTTGCTTTGGTTTTGCTTAGAATATTAATATTAATAACAATTACATTATAATAATGATAGAGGCAATAGCTGTGAGTTGTTTTATATACAGATTCATCACACACCCCTGCTGGTTCTAAGCCCTGCAACAATAGAGATAACTTCCCCCGATTTAATGAATGTGGCACCTTGCTAGCTGTACCCTGTCACTTCTCGGGGAGTTGGATGCGGTGTTAAAACACATTTAAAGACATTCCAAGCAGACCACAAGGGCAGATCATAGTGGGACATTTTTTAGGTCTGGCCAGCGTAAACGAATGTGCGCTAGCACATTCACTCTTGGTTGGTAGCGATATTGTGTTAAATAAGGGACTTGGGACCTGCCCATTGCTTACTATTGGTGGGGTTCTTTTTTCACTCTCATTTACTGCCTTCTAATTGGGTAGGCGCACTGTCTTCCCTTCCTCTTCTTTCGGCAGGAGCTCCACCGAACAAGTACTGATTGTTTCAGGTGTATTACGTTCCTTCAGCTGCTGGCACTGTGATTCAGGTAGTATTTTTGTTTTTGGTTCTTGCTTCCATCACTCCCATCCCCGTTGACAGTGTTAATTCTTTGCTTGTCTGTGTTGCTTTATCACCCTCTGCCCTCGTCTCTGTTTTTTCTTCAACTCCCACCGACCTGCGTTCATGTTGCTTCTTATGTCTGGTGGGCTTCTTACTCTCCCACCCGCCACATGTGTTGGTACTTATCCCACCTCCTGACCCCATCCCTGTTTCTTCTCCCATCCCACCTGCCCCATCCCTGTTTCTTCTCTCCCCTGCATATTTCTTCTCCCCTCTCCCCAACCGACAGAAGAAAAAACAAGCATTTGCAATGCAGTATGTCTCACTTTACACTAGTTTGAGCTATTGACATTGTAAATGACAATGCGCACAAAAAATGGAGTCTAGAGGGAAAGACAGAACTAGGACGCCCTCCACTCAATGAGTCATCAAACAAAACAAGCGCTAGTTCTCAATGCAATATTTTTCTATTGATATATAGAAATCACTGGTTGCTCGAAGATCACACCAGGGAGTTCCTTAATCTAGGGGTACTCACGACTTCTCAATCTATTGCTTAAATAAAAAGCAACCTAGCTCTGATCTCAACAATACGAGACAACACAGGACTCACATACACTTTGAACGGACAAAAAAATGTGTGAAGAGCGAGATGGCACCTCACGGGCGCACCACCAATGGGACCCCTGGCTGGTACTCACCAGGATGGCCCTGTTATCATCATTGGTGCCATCAAGCTTTAACGGAAACGTGTCTCAAACCCAAAGTAGAAAGACAGTGCGTGGTGCAGTGAACACAACTTATATGTAACAAAAACTAACAACATTAAACATTTAAACATATAAGATACTGTGCAACCAGGACGTTAAACTTTACTTATGTTCCCTTCTTTGTTGCAAACAGTGGGACACTTAAAAAAGGAGAGTGCGAAGACTACCTATCACTTCACACCCCACTTACAGCCGACATGTTTCATTGCCGTGGTTTAAATCAGGCAATTTCCTCAGGGCCACTCAATTTGAATGCCACTGCTAGAGACACTGTGCTGCCAATGCCTTTGCGTGGTTTAACCCCTCATACCAGCCGAGAGGAAAAACGGTAGGGAATATGCCCCCAATGGTGAGCGAAGTCCTATCTCCCTTCAGTAAGGTTACCGTGGAGAATACTCGTTCGGCGTCTTCTCATTACTCGAACTAAAAAATTCGAGTAATGAGAAGACGCCGAACTAGTATTCTCCACGGTAACCTTACTGAAGGGAGATAGGACTTCGCTCACCATTGGGGGCATATTCCCTACCGTTTTTCCTCTCGGCTGGTATGAGGGGTTAAACCACGCAAAGGCATTGGCAGCACAGTGTCTCTAGCAGTGGCATTCAAATTGAGTGGCCCTGAGGAAATTGCCTGATTTAAACCACGGCAATGAAACATGTCGGCTGTAAGTGGGGTGTGAAGTGATAGGTAGTCTTCGCACTCTCCTTTTTTAAGTGTCCTACTGTTTGCAACAAAGAAGGGAACATAAGTAAAGTTTAACGTCCTGGTTGCACAGTATCTTATATGTTTAAATGTTTAATGTTGTTAGTTTTTGTTACATATAAGTTGTGTTCACTGCACCACGCACTGTCTTTCTACTTTGGGTTTGAGACACGTTTCCGTTAAAGCTTGATGGCACCAATGATGATAACAGGGCCATCCTGGTGAGTACCAGCCAGGGGTCCCATTGGTGGTGCGCCCGTGAGGTGCCATCTCGCTCTTCACACATTTTTTTGTCCGTTCAAAGTGTATGTGAGTCCTGTGTTGTCTCGTATTGTTGAGATCAGAGCTAGGTTGCTTTTTATTTAAGCAATAGATTGAGAAGTCGTGAGTACCCCTAGATTAAGGAACTCCCTGGTGTGATCTTCGAGCAACCAGTGATTTCTATATATCAATAGAAAAATATTGCATTGAGAACTAGGACTTGTTTTGTTTGATGATTGTAAATGACAATGCCTTTTTTTCTGTTTTCGATTTTTAAGACATAAATAAAAGGCATTGTTATTTACAATACCAACTGCTCAAGCTCGCGTAAATGCGAGACCTATTGCATTGCAAATACTTGGGTTTTTTGCTGCATGAAAGCTGGACGCACAAGGATCTCTACATCAGGTTCTTTTAAATCGAAAGTTATTCCTAAACACAGAGTATCTCCCCTCCCCCACCTTGAGGTCAGTGCCACCCTCCAGGTCAGCGCCTGCAGTGCACACATGCTCAGTAAAAGTATTTATTTATCATTACATGTTTACATTCCAGAATGGCTTGCCCTCGCAGATGTTACCTGCTCTCATAAACATGTTAACTATTAATTGAATGTATAGCCCCTGGCTATTTACTCGTTCAGTGAGATCTACCCTGAAGGAGGACGCACTTCGGTGAGCACTGCTTGTAGGAAACAAACCTGCTTTAGAGAAACTCAGCAGCTCCTGCTGATTATTTATTGGTATATACTTCACAGCGCCTAGTGGGGGGCGCACTGGTCCCACACCCCTAAAGCCGGCCCTGGTCCCCAGCTCTATAAGAGGCCCCCCAACCCTTCAGGAGGTCCAATTCAGCCCACTGCAAATGTATAATTGTGAAGTATGGGATCCTCAGGGGACCCTCAACATATTGGGGGGCGGGGGCATTATTTTGCGTTACGACACTGCACCCACAGGGAGGAGACTCTTGACACCTGACTCTCCGAATGCTCTTAGTGTGAAGGTGACATGGTATCGGACACTATGGGCCACTTAAAGAGCTCAGTTTTTTCAGTGGTATGGCATTGGTTGAAAACATCACAGATATCGACATAGTGAACGTTTATCTACCCCTTTTCGAGTGGCTGCGGAGCGGTGGGCTGACACGTTACTACTCAATTTCTCAAGTTGTATTATGACTCAGTAATTGCGCACCGGTCTTGGCACTGTTAGTGTGCTTAGAAACAAAGGATGTGTGCGAGGCCTTGTAAAAGCTGTGACACTTGCCCATTCTTTCCTATTGTTAATTCTTGGACTGCCTCTGCAGGCTTGCCTCATACTTACTGCCACACTTGTTTGATTTCCGGAAGACTGTGTGTACCGTAAACTCCCTTATTATGTGACTTGATTAAACACTGTCACGTAGTATTAAATGAAGTCTGTTCACGAGCTGCGTGCGCGCCTGAGCACAATGCACAAGGAGATGGAGTCAAACAACGCAGAAGCTGTCCCACAAACCGAGTAAACAAAATGGGAGTCAGCGGCTCAACTTTTCACCTCCTTTCTAACCAGGCCCGCAGGAGTCGCATCCCGGCGCAGAAACCTCCAGGGCGATTCGAAGCCAAATATATTTAACGCATAAAACACGAGGTCGCGCTGGTCTCGGCATTCATTCTACAGGAGGAGACGGGCTCAGATCCCCACCCCTGCCCCCTCCCTACCTGATCAGAATACTGTTTACTACAGTACTTGATACCCACGACAGCTGTGAGCGGGGAAATATTTCAAAAGGATACTTTTTTTCTTTTAAATAAACATAAGCTCCTCCGGTCGGTCAGTCCCTTGGTTGCTACAGCTTTTTATAGAGGTTCTTCCGGTCTAATAAATCAGCAGCAGGATTCGAAAGGTGTGCATTCAGAATAGTACATTCTAATCCTCTCTCGGTATTTACTAAAGCGCACCAAGAGAACGTGGCACTGGCAGCCGAAACAGATGCTTCGTGAGGCAGCCTGAGCACATCCATTGATGCGTAAAACCTTCCGCACGCGCATTTTTCTCTATGTAGGGGTTTGCAAGTGAGGCAGAGACGAGTGAAGTCTTGTTAGGCAAGGCATTAGATTCCCCCCGCCCTTATCCTGATCGCCAAGGTAATACTGGTTCAGGATCGAGCTCCCTTGCAATGCGCATTTACTGGGTGCACAGTGCACCAGGCCACACAATTCCCAGGCCTCCTGTAATCAGGGCTTAGATGTAACCTAGATCGCTCAGTGGTACTGGAACACTTTTAAGGTCGAGCCTGGGCAGCGCATGCCCTGCCCTACGAGACATGCTGTATTCGAGTATAGACTTGAAGTCCGCCCACTTTCCGCCCATATTTGTCATTGGCCTGTGTCAATGTTCTTCGTAAATGCTGGCTTCTGATTTGTTAATAGGCTAGTTAATCCCTCCTTAGTACTGCCTTGTCTTCATTTGTAACCTCCTATGAGGACTGCCCTTTTACTTCTGCTGTTACAGGGTATGTCTGTAGGCACAATTTTCTTTAATGAGTTTCTCCTACTGCAGGCACAACATGCTTTCCTGAAACATTCAGCATGCCATGCGCGCTTTGACTTTCCAAGCAGCACGGGACTATGGCGGCCCCTTATTTGAATTGAAATAGGTCTTGCACTATTGGCATTGTAAAAGGCAATGTATTTTATTTATGTGTTAATTATCAAAACAGATCAACAAAAGGCATTGTCATTTACAATGCCAATAGCTTAAACTCTCGCAAATGCAAGACCTATAGCACATTGCACATGCTTGTTTTTTTTTTGTTTTGGATTTTTATATAGCGCGAACTAGACCCAAAGGTATTAGAGCGATTTACATGAGCCCCAGTTGTGTTACAGAAGGACACATTAATTTTTTTGTTAGGCACGGGGAGATTAAGTGATTTGCCCAGAATCACAGGATATTGAGCGTCCCTGCTGAGACTCTAACGCAGTTCCTCAGCTTCAAAGTCGCCCGCTGTAGCTGTTAGGCTGTCATCAGTGTTAAATCACTGAAGTCATAGGGATTGTGAAAAATACAAATCCAAAACAAAGAACATCCTTAGTAAATGAGTTTTGGACCAGGTCCTTTTTGCAGAGTTATCCCCACACTTTTTGCCTCCTTCCTCCTATTTATTTTTTCTTACTTGTTAGCTTTAAGACTGGGCACTTTACCACTTCTAACCAATGCATTGCTCTCTGCGTAAATTGCATTGGTGAGTGGTTTATCCATGACTGGCATATTTGATGAATAAATAAGTCCTTAGTAAAGTGCACCAGATGTGCCCAGGGCCTGCAAATCAAATGCTACTAGTGGGCCTGCAGCACTGATTGTGCACTGATGAGTAGCCTGCAAACATGTCTCAGACCCGCAGTTGTAGTGTGTGTGAGTGCAGTATTATACTGCCATTTCGACCTGCAGTGCACCCACTTGCCATGCCCAAATTTTCCTTTTGCCACATGTAAGTCACCCCTAAGGTAGGCCCAAGGCAGCCCCATGGGCAGGGTGCAGTGCATTTAAAAAGTAGGACATGAGGGGCGTGGCCAAGGTGGCGAACAAGTGAGACGTGACCCGATCGTCTCCCCGTTCCCGAGCGCCCAGCCCAGCCACAAACGTTAGACTTTCCCCATCACAGACGAGCACATTTGGTGGCGAAAAGCAGCGCAGACCTGTCTGGCTCTGAGGGTACCTCGATCTCATTCTGGGGTCTGCCTAGCATGGACGGGGAGCCGCGAGTCAGACAGGAGCTGGCGAAAGAAGATGGCGGTGGGCTCGTGACAATCCAGGTGAATGGGCCCGCCACTCAAGCCGCAGGGGCGGAACTCACCCGGACAGGAGTTTGATCCCGGAGGGACCTCCAAGGCACCACTGGCGTTGAGACGGTGAGTGGAGAGAGAAGTGCTGGGCAAGAACAACGGGTGGCGGCCTGCACAACATGTTGGCGGGCCTGCTGCGAGCTGGGGAGGCCCGGACGCTGACTACTGGGCGGGTCGTCCTGGGGCCGGTGCCGCGGGCTGCTGTGAAGCGGGGACAGTGTTGGCAGGCCCCCCCAGTGGTGAATGCAGGTGGAGACCGAGACCGCCTGACTGGTGCTGGATAGTGCTCGCAACTGTCAGGAGGCAGATAGCGTCGCAGGATAAGACCGCGGAATGAAGGGAGGCACTGTGTCAGAGAGGCCTGCTGGTCGACTCTTTGAGGGGAGGGCTGCAAGTGTAGACACAGACTGGCTGTGAAGGTGGGGCACAGCAGATCCGCCGTGACTGAAAATACTGAGCGGTTGGGGTGCCACATCAAGGCCCCGGGCCTGCGGCGGAGACCCCCAGCCCCCCTAATGGAGCTCCTATGGATGGCGTGGGTCTGAGGGGGATGCCTACCGGCGGAACGCCCCGAGCTGGGCAGGAGACCTTGCGACCAAGCACAGGGGCGAGCAGTTGAGGGGCCTGCAGAGAGGACGGAGGACTGGCCGGCGCTGGAGGCCTGGTGGCTAGGGGCAGTAGCAGACGGTGGCACGGAGTATGCCCCTGGAGTGCTTTGCAGTGTGCAGCGGAGCAGAGTGTGGAGGTACACGCTGCGCAGCATAGAGAGTGCAGCCCTGCGGCTGGGCACAATCGGAGTCAGCCATGTGGCGGTGCTGAGTGACCCCTCAACGTCGGCTGGGGGCAGGCCCCAGCCATGAAAAGGCCTCACTGAGGATTACGGCAGACCTCCCTGGGAGGAGAGGGTTGAAGAAGACTCTGCGGCGGACCCTACTTCCCTTGTTAGCCCGCTCGGGGCAGCGACTTGCGCCTCTCTTCACAACAGTCACTGAGGGGCCGAAGACTTTGCAGCAGACATGGCGGCCAGCCGGGGGAAAAAAGACAGGTCTCTCAAGGATATTCTGACTAGGCCCCTGCCGTCTGGCGGTGGGGATGGGCGAGCCTCTCTGCTAATGCACATGGGGGCAAACAGCGACCTCCAGGATGCCCCCGACCCCTGCGCCTACCTGGAGACGCTCTTCGGCACCCTGAGAGAGGATTTTAGCACGTTAAAGGAGGACATTGCACGAGAGGTCAAAGAGGTGTGGAGAGATATTGATGCGGAGGGTGAAAAGGTGGCATCCCTCAAGGACCAGGAACAAGCCAGAGATGAGGAAATAGAACGCTTGCAGCAGGACGTTCTATGGCTCAAGGAGCAACAGATTGATCTGCAATCGCATACAGAGGATTTTGAGAATCGTTCAAGCCGGAACAACATCCGACTCAACGGAGTACCATCTCAGGCAGAGGGTTCGAACATCACTCAATACCTGAAGGGGCTCTTCAGGTATGTGTTAGGGGAGGCCCAAGACTTTGAAATACGAATTGACAGGGCGCATCGAGTGAGCCTCCAGCGACAAGCTCCGGCACCCCCCAGACATCCTGGCGTACCTACCGTACATTAGACTTAAAGAGCGTATACTGAGTGCGGCCAGGGACAAACAACCTATCACATACTAGGACCACCCGGTCACCCTCTATCAAGACCTGGCCTTGATTACTCTTCAGAAACGGAAGGACTTCCGAGTGGCCACAGCGCATCTTAGGAGTCACGAAGTGCCGTATTCGTGACACATCCCTTTAGGCTCATCTTTAAGTGGCTAGGTAAACTGCACCAGCTTCGCTCGCTGCAGGATACTTGTCGAGTGCTGGGCATCAACCACCCACAGTCGGAGGATGGAGCGAGTCAACAGAGTAAACCCCACAGGGAGAGCTGGCAGAAGGTGACAGGGAGGAGGAGTACGGAATGAGCACTGAAACCAGACCCATCGGTTATGGCACAGGAACAGCAGGCGGTGCTGGAGACACTGGCCAAGGGGTCACCCCCTCATAGCGACTCTTCAAAAGATTGAGGGCCAGATAAGTGGTACATGAGAGGCTGGGCTGGGGGCGAATCCATCGGCTGCGAGCAGGGGTCTGGGACGAATAGCCACACTATGCCCTTATTCTTTGGTACTACCAAGGACTCACACACTGGATTGGCGAGCCCTGGATAATGCAGGAGTTGGGGGTTCTCAAGGTTGGGGTTAGAGAGGGATAGGGAGGCTGAGGGTGGACGGGGCTGGGACATTCTCGGGGCTGAGCCTTGGACTGCTGGGGGGAATTACTGTTTGCTTGTTGGGGTTAGGGAGGGAGTCCGGTTTCTAGACAGTTTTTTTGCAAGTGGTTCTGGGTCTTCCTGGCGCGTTTTCCTATGCACTCGCTTACTGGCCCACCTAGCTTCCCTCGTTACCTGGAGGGAGTTGCCACACAAGGGAAGGGGCGATCTCTAAGGGATACACTAGTGTCATTCGATATCACTGTTAATGGACACTAAAGAAGTCGGGATACTCACACTTAACGTCACAGGGCTCAATAACCCTGTCAAAAGACGTGCAATCCTGTCCTACTTGGAACATTCAGAGGCTGACATATGTCTTCTACCTGAGACACACCTATTGGCCAAGGATTGCCACTGCATGCGCTCAAGAGCATTCCCTCAACAATATGTCTCTACCACGAGGGACAAGAAACCAGGGGTGGCCATATTCTATCCAATCGCTGCAAGGGGGTGGTGAAAAAGAAAGTGGCAGAATTAAAGGGGAGACTGCTGGCTCATACTATACAATTTGGATCCCAAGTCATTGTGATAGGCTCTCTATACGCCCCCAACTCAGGGCAGGAGAACTTTTTCAAAGCGGCTTTAACGGATGCGCTGGCTTCCCAGAACCGCATGACTTTACTGGGGGGGGGGGCTAAATTTAGTAATGGACTTGGGTAAGGATAGATCGCAGGCCTCCTACTCACATAGGAGTGAAATGTCAAGGAAAGGGAAGAAATGGCTGCAGGAGATGGGTTTAGTGGACATTTGGAGAGAAGCCCATCCAACCTCCTCCCAATACACCTTTTTCTCACATGCACATAAAGCCTACGCGAGCGCATAGATTATTTTCTGGGCACGGGGAGATCAATAAGGTGGTTAAGGCAATGAGCATAGAACCTGCTTCTCTGTTAGAACATGACTTACTGATAGCGAGTTTATTGTTGACAATGGGCCCCCGCCAGGCTGGCTGCTGGAGGCTTAAGGAAAACATGCTTCACAGGCGCACGGTGGAGCAACAACTCAATTTATTCAGGATTATCTCGCCTTCAGCGACATCCCAAACATATCAACCTCGACCCTCTGGGAAGCAATGAAAACAGTGGAAAGAGGGGAGCTAATAGCTTTAGCAGCGGCCAACAACAGAGAGCGTAAGGGGTGAGGGCATCCTTGTCTGCTCAGGTTCAAGTGCTTGAAAGGGTCCATAGTCGGACGGGGGCACCTCGGGTTTGGAGGCACCTCACGGCAGTCAGGGCACAGTTAGCTGGGATAGATCTAGACAGGGAAGAGTATGGGGTGGCCAGACTGAAACACTCCTATTACGTTGGCGGTGACCATACGGACCATAGACAACGGACTCAGGTCTCCTCGCTAAGGGGAAGCGGACAGGGGGAGATAAACGGGGATCACGAGATAGCCCATGTCTTCCGGGAATTTTATGAACAATTAAGATTCCTTAGACTACCTCCAATCTATCCCTATGTCCACACTCACCAGGTATCAGTTGGTATCGTTGTATGATCCCATTTGGGTTTAGGAGGTAGTCTCTGCGATCTCGCGTCTTACGGTGCTCAAGTCTCCTGGCTCAGACGGGTTCGCTGCCCTTTTCTATAAAAAATTTTGCCACGTATTGGCTCCCCTCCTGGCGAGGCTGTACAATTCCTTTGGGAGTGAAAACCCGATCCCAGGGATGATGTTGGGGGTGGCAATCGTGTGCCTGCCTAAGCTCGGTAAAAATAGGCAGCAATGTAGCTCATACCGCCTGATTTCTCTACTCAACGTGGATTTTAAAATATTCACGGGAATACTCGCTGCACGACTGGGCCCCTATATGCTCAATTTGATAGAGCCGTATCAGGCAGGGTTTATTCAGTCTCACCAATGTTGGGACAATACCAAGAGGATACTTCACCTCATCGACAAGACCCACCAAACGCACATGGACGCGATCTTGCTGACGGTGGATGCCGAAAAAGCTTTAGATTGTGTGGATTGGTGCTTCCTTGGACACACAATGACTACATTCGGACTGGGGGAGAGATTTCAGGAACGGGTGGGATGCTGCTACAATAACTAATAAGCTTCTATTAGAGTGAATGGCATATCATTGCGACTATTCGCTATTAAGAGGGGAACTCAACAGGGATATTCGCTGTCCCCCCTGCTATTTGCCCTGTACATCGAGAGTCTGGTGCAGAGGGTCAGGGATAATCCTACCATCAAGGGGATTCCATTTGGGGGAGAAACACACCCGATCAGTTTATACGCGGATGATGTGACGGCTACACTAACAGACCTGCGGGACTCGCTTCCCACCTTCCTAGCGGAGATGGACAATTTTGGGAAAGTGTCAGGCTTCCGAGTCAATGTGGGTAAATCGCTCATCTTAAATTTAAACCCAGCTTCTTATTCCCTCCACCCACAGGAAGATTGGCTGTCCGGAATCCACATAGTTGATTCTATTCCCTACTTGGGATTGGACTTAGCGGCGTCAATGCGCCAAACGGCTCAACTGAACTACACCAAGTTAGTACGGTGGGCAAAGCAAGATCTGGGCGCTTGGAGCAAACACCATCTCTCGCTGCTAGGAAGAATAGCGGCAGTCAAAATGTTCCTGTTGCCCAAAACACTCTACCTATTCTAAACCCTGCCGGTGTTGCCTCCCCCGGGGATGCTCGCCTCGCTGCAGCAGGACGTTAACCAGTTCATATGGGCTGGGGCAGGACCACGCATGAGCAAAGATTTAGGATATATGCTGCCGAGCACAGGGGATTGAGGATACCAGACCAACTCAGCTACTATAAAACGGCCCAGTTGAGGTACCTGGTGGAATGGGCTAGGCCAGAATCAGAAAAACAATGACTCTTTCAAGACCGAGCATTAGCGGGAATCCCTCTTTGGAAAGTTCTTATTTTGAAGAAAGCCCAACTACCACACAGCCTGATGCGGTCTCCAATCACCAAATCGATGATGTTTGTTTGGGATGGGGTTGCGACATTAAGAAAGCTCACAACCTTCCCGTCTCTCTTGACTCCCCCGTTCGGGTGCAGCGACTTCACGCCTGGTCGGTCTGACAAAACATATTCTGCTTGGAGGGATACTACCTGTCGCTCCATGCCCCATATTGTTGACCTCTCAGGAATCCTATCATTCTCTCAGATAAAGCCCGGAATACGGGGTTCCCTAAACTGAGCGTCTGCAAGTTTGGCAATTGCGACACTGGGTACTTGAGCCCGGAATGCATGAGCAGGGAGCCCGCTGACTGACTAAGGAAGAGAAATAGCTAATTACTAAACTCACTGACAAGGGACTGATCTCCAAAATGAATGATATGATCAGACACAACCCAAGCTCACATGCCACGCAGAGCCAATGGAGGTGGGGGAGAGAACTAGGGGGTGACCTCGCTAAGAAAGACAGGGAAGGGATCTATTATAGGGCCAAACACACAGCTCAGAATGTAGCTAGCATAAAAACAGCCATGAAAATAGCAACCCATTAGTACTTCACACCAGCGTGTCTGCATAGAGGCAACCCACATCGGAGCGCCACTTGCTGTCGTGGCTGTGATAGTGAGGGGACACTACTGCATATACTGTGGGATTGTCCGCTGCTGACATCCTATTGGACAGCGATTCTAAATACGGTTGACAACCTATTCGACACACAGATCCCGAGACTCCCTGGCTATGTTCTCCTAGGCCGTCCTAATCCCATTACATATCCACTCAAGAGCATGAGGGGATGTCAAATAGGGCTGGCATTGGGGGCAGTGCTGCAAAACATACTGTCCCATTGGGGATCCTCCACTACTCCTACTCACAAGGCATCCCTTGAGAGTAGGAGTTATGGTTGCATAGGCTGTGGGATATCCTAGGAAAGGAACGTATCTCAGCTACTCTGAACAATTCCACTGCCTCCTTTCAGAAAATGTGGAGCCCCTTTCTAAAGCTGCTCTCGTCAGAATTCAACGAGATTACCCAGCCTAAATACCAACGAGTGTTACTCCTATCAGACCTCTGGCACAGCCCACCAACTTCCCCAACTGCTTAGTTAGCGATGCTGAGGATAACGGACCGGGTCTTGCTCAATATATTAGTACGTTAACCGGATGGTTTGGAAGGTGGGGGAGTTACTGTTTTTGGTTTCATGCCGGTGCAGAGCTTTTCATGATGTAATCCATTCACTGCTATGTCTGTGCTTTCTGTATCGCCTATCTTCCGCTTCTATGTTTTTCTCCACTACGAGATCACCTGTGGATTGTGTCTCTTTCCGTATTGTGCCTTTCCGGATACCTCTGTATGTTTCCTCACTATTGAAAACTTCAATAAACACATTTAAACTTAAAAGGTTGAACATGTGCTGTGTGTTTTACATGTGCTGATAGTGAAATACTTCTAATTTAGTTTTTCACTATAGCAAGGACTATCTCCCACATAGGGTAACATGGGGTTTGCCTTGAACTATCTTTTAAATTGCAATTTCTCATTGGCAGCACATAGAGATTTGGAGTTTGGGGTCTGTGAAGTTGTTATTAGATTGCATGTTTGAAAACGCCACTTTTAGGAAGTGGGCATTTTCTTGCTTAACCGTTCTGTGCCTCTGCCTGTCTGTGTAATCCATGCTTGGGTTATCTGACAATTGGCTCTTCTGCATTCACTCTTGACAGTCACACAAAGGGAAATTAGGTGTGCTTTGTATATCCTGGATGGGCAATTACCAGGCTGGTGAGCCAGCAGTTGAAGCTGCAGATTTGGTGTGTGAGCTAGAGAGGCTGGATACCTATACTGTGCCTCAGCTCAAAACGTTCTGCAAGGAGCTCAAATGTCCTATTAAAGGCCTCACTAAGAAAGAGAGGCTGCAAAAGGTGCTGAGGGCTTGGTTGGCAGCCTGGGAGGCTGGTCAGCACACAGAGGATGGGAATGATGTTGTGGAGGAGGAGGGATATGGCCTGCACCTGGGATGGCTGGAGAAGTCAGCATCACCTCTGGGGTGGAGGGGCCAGCCTGGATGGTGGAAGAGCTCTCTCCAGAACTGACAGCAGTTGTCTCCCTTCAGTTCTGTCTCCAGAGGAGCTGGAGCATAGGCAGATAGCCAGGAAACTAGAGTTTGAGATTGTAAACCTCAGATTGAAGCAGCAGAAAGAAAAAGCTTTGGAGGAAATAAGGCTGCCTTTTGATGCTCATGAGCTGATCCTGAGAGAGATTGAGCTGGAGCCTAGAAGACAGGAAGGCTGAGTCCAGCTCGGTTGGTGGCAGCGGTGTGGATAGGACTTGTGTTTGTACTTTACGTACAGTGATTGGTGTTCACTACTCCAATTGGCAGACCACTTCAAAACCACATACTGTTTTGATGTTTCTCTTCTTTGCAACTCTTGAGTTTGATCCAGAATCATGTCTCAGTCTAGAGAACCATCAGCAGTACCCGCAGAATTAGTGTTTGAGCAGGAGAGGTTGGTGCATCAGCTCAAAAAGCTCAGCAGTCCAAGTGTTCTTTTAAAGGCGTCACTGGAAAGGAGGAGCTGCAATAGGCGCTGAGGGCCTGGGTGGCAGCCAGGGAGGCTGGTGAACACACATAGGTTGGGAATTATGTTGTGGAGGAGGAGAGACAAAGTCTGCTCCTGGGATGGCTGGAGGAGCCAGCTTCACCTGTGGGGCGGGGAAGCTAGCTTGCATGGTGGACAAGCTCCCTCCAGAGCTGGCAGCAGCGTTCCCTCCCCAGTTCTGTGTCCGGAGGAGCTGGAGAACAGGCAGACAACCAGGAAGCTTGAGTTGGAGCAGGAGGGAGAAAAGGTTTTAGCAGAAGTAAAACTGGGCTTTGAGGGGAAGAAATTATGTTTTGCTCAGGAGCTCAGTCTGAAGGAGCTGGACCTGAAAGCCAGAAAGGCTGAGTTCAGCACAGATGGTGGCAGCGGAAGTACCATGTCCACTACTGACGAAAAAGGCCACATACCCAGAGACTTGGTGCCTGACTTCGCGACGGATGACATACACCAGGGGGATCAGGTTTATGAGGTAGCTCCAGAGGTGTGCAAGGTCCATGAGGAGGATTGGGGAACTGGCACAGGGACTCATATTTCTGGTGATGGGAGGGGCACTCTACTGGCTGTAGAAGGGAGTGACAGGGAGAGGTGAACCCCTAGGGAGGAAGCCCTGGTTGGCGGGTATGGAGTCTCCCCAGAAGAGGGTAGTTTGAGTTTGAGGGGCAGTCAGATAGTGTCTCAGCAGACGGCAGAGGATGTGGGGTACTTTTTCAAAGCACTGAATGATTGGGTGAAGGTTAGTATGGTGAACACGTGTGAGGGGCTGTACAATTTGATTTTTGTAGAGCATATGTTCAGTCATGTTTTCCAGAGCTATGCCAACACCTGTTGGAGTTTGAGGTCTCTAGCCCCACGGAGCTTGCACTGGAGGCAATCCTCTTGGTGGGTGCCAGAGGGTCTGAAGAGGCATTGGGGAGTGATCCTGAAGGGAGAGGCTCAGATTTTCCCCAACCGAGAGAGGTGGGGGAGGTTTGATGTAGCCCAGATAGGTCCCAGTTTAGGGGGATGGGTAGAGGGTCCCATGTCCCTTCTCATGGTAGGAGGAGAGTAGAGGGTGGGCAGAGACCCAGGTTGCCCAAAACCCAGTCCCAAAGCTTGGATGGTTCCCAGAGGGAGAACCAGGAGGCGGGTCTAGTCTGTACCAGGAGATCAGCGGGTGAGGGGGACCCCATAGTGTCAGGAGAGCTGGGGGCAGCTGTCTCAAGCGTCCTATGAGTTCTGGTGTCTAACAGCCCCACTCTGGAAAGGCGGGTGCAGAAGTCCAGATCAAGGTTTAAGAGGGGGAAACAGTCACCAGTGGGAAGACCAGTGGGTCAGGGGTTGCCAGCTCTGTGGTCAGAGCACCACAAGCTGACCTTGGTGAAACACTTCTGGCTTGGGAGAGGTCCATCCTCTGTCAGATGGGCAGGGGGAAGGAGAACCTTGCCAGATGGACTCTTGCATAACACTTACAGTAAGTCTTTTCCTTGAGAGGGATGTGTACTCCCCAGTTAGGCCAGGCTTGCCAGGCAGATGATCAGCCTAAGTGTACAAACCCAGAGTTGGGGTGGGAGAACTGTGCAGAACGGTTGCCACAAGCGCCCTGACATTTCTGGATTCTGGGGGTACCACTCCCACAAGGAGGGTACAGGTCCACAGGAGAGGGGACTGGGTGAGGCAGAGCCCACCCCTGTCTCCAGTCCAGCCTAATGGTGCAGACCCTGGGCTGGAGGACAAGTCTCAGGATACCACCCCTGAACTGGAAGGAGGGTGAGTATACAAAGGGTGCAAGTCACCTAGGGCTACAGCTCCCCACTTTGAGAAACTACAGAAATTAGAGAGCCCTGGATGGCCTGAGACCTGGCTTTTGTCACTGACAGCTGTCAGTAGCCACTATGGGTTGCTGTCGTTGTGGACAGAGTCGCCCTTGGGTTGGGAACAAGAGTCACCACCCTAGGGTGGAATGGGCCACACCACTGTGTTGGTCATGGTGGTTTTGACTGCCACCTGGGATACATGTGTGACCAAAGTAAGGTTAAGTGCTGCACAGATGGGTTCCAAAGGGGAGGAGAAGGATGCCACATTGGTTAGCTTAATGGGCCCTGAGAGTATGGACAGAGGGACACAACTCGGTTCAGAGGCGTAGAACTGGAACGTGCTCCTGCTGTTGCTGGCCAGGGTCCATGTTCTATCGCCCTAATCAGGGAAGTCCATCAATGAATTGATTAGTCTACCCTGGCTTTGTGTTGCACCTGGCCCTTTTTGCAGGGTTATCCCTGAACCTTTGCCTTCTGCCTCCTATTTTTTCTGACCTGTTTTTGTTGGCTTTAGGACTTTGGGCATTTTACCACTGCTAACCAGTGCTAAAGTGCATATGCTAGCTACTGTGCAGGGTTTGGGGTAGCAGGTGAGTGGCGCTCAGGCAGGTAGCTAGTAGAGATAACTAGGCGTTGGATATCAGTGAGTATGTGGTGCCTCCAGGACAGGGGAGGACCCAAAACCCCTGAATGAGTGAGGAGCTAAAAGCCCATCAATCAGTACATCAAACAGAAACATGGGCAAACATATAAATATCAACAGTTAATACAGCAAATGGTAGTGAATGTTGTCGACACCGGTAGTTTTCTTTAAAGATTTTTATATGTGAAGAAAGAGAAAGAGATATAAGTACTGGGACACTGACCCCATATACTTTTTAGTTCACTTTGCGGTCCTGAGGTACTCTGCAACTATGAGGAGCTATGATATCAGGAAGAACTGCCACTCTGCCACTGCTCTGCTAAAAGGTGACTGCTGTGTGACCAGGAGAAACTGCCACTCTGTACTGTGCACCTGTGTTGGCCTGCTGCTTCTGCAGTGAGGGAGGAAGAAGTCTTGCCCTCTGTATAAACTTGTACCTAAAGGAACTCCAAGGGCGTGAGTGACTTGCCTCCAGTTCTCTAGAGGTCTACAGGACATCAATGACTTTGTGTGCTGGCTCGGCGTCTCTGTCTGCTCCTGTCTACAAGAGCATGTATGTCTGCCTGACCCATAAAGAACTGGGCACAGTGTTTTCCTGTCACCCAGGGCCGTAGAGCAGTGTCCTGACATTGCCGCATGGAGAAGGACCTCTGTCCAGCGAGAAAAGAACCAGTGTGGCATTGCCCATCTGCCAGCGCAGTGCCAGCGGCTTTCGAACCTTCTTCCTCAAGGTGCTGCGGCGTGAGGAGCCCACAAGGCGCTGGGTGCGCACTCGCACTCACCAGAGCCTCGAGACAAGAGGGCTGCTGAGACTTCTGAACACTGCCGAGTCCAAACCGGCCGGCACCAGAGGGTGAGAGCCTTGCAACAGCGCACCTTTCCGGTGCTCCTGTTAGGCATCGCAGGCCCGAGCGAGATGCCCACCAACATCAAAAGCGGCTAACCTGAATTCAGGTACAACGACTGCAAGGTCTGAGTTGCGGAGGGTAAGGCTGCCTGTCTTTCTGGTTCCCTGCTTGCCACTGTGACGCCTCCCCACCCTGAGACAGGAATGGCCGTGGTGGGGGGAGCTCAGGAGGAATTACCATAACTCTCTCAATGGAAGCGCCCACAAATTGGTGACATTGTTAGGTGGGACATCGCTGACACACTGGCGTAACACAGGCCCCCGCAGCCCCCGCGGTGCGGGGGGGGTCCCACACTCCGGGGGCCCCAACCTCACTCCCAGTGGAGGAAGACTGTTGCAAGCAAGGCAGCAAGTCTAGATTATATGGTGCGCACACGCCATGGAACGGTGACAGCCTCTGTTTGAATGTTGAGTTGCAGGGGTGTGGTGACATAGGCCCCCGTGGGGGGGCCCCATGCTCCAGAGGCCCCCTCATGGGCCCCCACGCTCCAGCCTCACTCTAGGCAGAGCCAGGTCTGTAGAATGCGCGCGCACACCACTGACGGTGACGTGGCGGCTTCTCTATTTCACTATTAGTTATGGGGGTGTAGGCACAGGCACCCGCAGGGGCCCCCACGCTCTAGGGGCCCCCTCACTGGTCTCAGCAGAGGCAGATGCAGGCAGACCTATGGGCAGTGAGCACACACCACGTACGTGGTTGAAATGGTCCGTGTGCATTGCGGCGCGCAGTTGTTGTCTATGGGTCTGCGCGCCGCGGTCCCGCGGTCTTTGGGGTGGTGGCGGGACTGGTGACGAATACGTGCAGTTGTGCCATGCGCATTGTGGGGTGCGCATGAGTTTGGTACAGACTTCGAGGAGGGGTGCAGCCGCCGTTGTTGTGCCGTGCTAGAGCAGGGATTGTTGTCCTTTGCCTGGCCCTGCCCTGGCGGCTGGCCTCACCCGGCAAGGCCCCGGTGTCGCCCTGTCTTCTGCTGCCCGCAGCCTGCCCCGCTCTCCTTCGGAGCTGCAGGCCAGTGCCAGCCCATGCCTGGGGAGGTGAGGAGTGATGAGTGTGTGTGTTGGTTGTCCTGCTCGTGTTGATACAGGAACATGTTTTGTGCGACATTTGCTTCCACACGCAAAACTGTAAAATCGGATTCATGCCATCTTCATGGTTTGCGATTTGCTGGTTCGTTCTAATGGATTGGGAGTTAGTTTGGTTTTCAATGTTTCCTGTGAGTGTTTGTGGGGCATCAAAACAGGGTGTTTTGAACGTGTTGTGGTCTCTGGCTGCGCTAGTGGAGGGATGTGTTCTGGGTGATGCATGTTCTGATGGTGACGGTGAACCATGGAGTGCATGTTTGATGACGTTTTGAGCTGACACACAGTCTGTGTGTGATGGAGCGAACCGGGAGGTGAAAGCACTGACTACATTTGGAGCACAGTTTTGGATTCGTAGGAAGGATGAGCTGATCGCATGCATTGTGCTGCAAGTTGTTTTCCATCTGCTTCTTTTTTGGACCTCTCCTGCAGATACTACTAGTGGCAGCGCTGAAGAGGCAGGCTCACAGGCTTCTTAGCGGGTAGCGAGGTGCACTTTGTTTCTCTATTCCGACTTCTGATGTTGTAGCTTGTGCATTCAGGTGGAGCTTTGCCTGCATGGTCTACATTGCAGTTGTGTGTGGTGCAGTCAGGGGGCGTGGGGAAACTAGAATGTACAGCATAGGCCTGTGGAGAGAAGCAGTGAGGTGCTTTGTGTGCGTGGACCAGGAACAGGGGTGAACAGAGAAATTCATGTAATCATTATGGCACCATGAACAAGGCAGAGATGGTTCCAAATTAGTAAAACTGTGCCACATCAGTCAGAAAGGAAATTGGTGGCATGGGCAGTGTCTGTCCATCTTTGTAGGAGGATGGATGCTTCCAAGTACTGTGCAGATGCGGCCTCCTGGGTGAGGAGATGAGTGGGAGAGCAGTCACGATTGACAGTCTTGAGCGGAGTTTGCACTGTCCTGGGGGTCCCATTTTGGACTACTCCTGCCATGGTGAAGGAGGTCAGCATTTTGTGAGGAGATTCCGGCCTTGAACATCTCATGCTCTGGAGGGCTGTCAAAGGAAGAGGTGGCCATGTCGGACCAGCCCTGGATGGGTGGAGGGGTGGATGGATGAGTGAGTGAGGGATGGATGGATGAATGAAGGGGTGGATGATGGGCAAGTGGGTGGATGGATGAGTGAGGTGATGGATTGATGAGTTGATGTGTGAAGGGGTGAGTGGATGGATGGATGAGTGAAAGGGTGGATGTGGGGATGGATGAGTGAGTGGAGGGGAGGGTGGATGGACAGAGGGATGGATGGATGAGTGAAGGATTGAAGGGATAGATGGATGAGAGGGGGGATGGATGAGTGATGGGGTCAGTGGATGGATTCATGAGTGGATGGGTGGGTGGGTGGGTGGAGGGAGGGATGGCTGGGTGAAGGGATCGATGGGGAGAGAGAGGGAGGATGGATGGATGACTGGGGGGTGAAATGGTGGAGGAATAAGGGACTGGGAGGATATGAGAGTGGGTGGGGGTGGCTGGATGGGTGAGGGGGGGAATGGCTGAATGGATGAGTGGATGGATGGGTGAAAGAGTAGATGGATGGGTGTAGAGATGGATGGGGTGAAAGGGTGGATGAATGGATGGTGAATGGATGGGTGAGGGGGTGGATGGCGGGATGGATGAATGAAATGGTGGATGGAGGGATGCATGATGGACGGGTTTGCGGATGGTTGAGTATGTTTGGATGTGCATGTGCTTACTTGTATGCTGTTGCACGGCCTCCTCTGATGTGCCTGTGGAGCGTGCCTTTTGTCCCGAGGTTGCGTCCTGACTTTTGGCCTCCTGTCCTGAATTTTGACCCATGGTGGGGCAAGGTGGTGGGGGGTGGGCTGGGACACCGGGGAGGGCCCCCTCCATTTGCTTTGCAGGGGGGCCCCCTCAAGTTTCGTTACGCCACTGCGCTGACAACGACTCCACTACGTGCTAGTGATGCTAGAGTGGATTACAGGAACCTTGTGGAATGGACTCTTATTCCCTCACTTTGAACCCGATCAGTTCCAATGTGCGACACTGTGCTTAACGCAGCGGTTTCTTGGATTATCATATTCACCGTGCTAGAAGCGCACCAACTATTTAAGTCCCGCCGAACTGAATGTTTTTAGACCTCCAATCACTCTTACTTTGAAAAGTGATATCTTTATTTGTATAGGTTCGATTTTTGTCGTTTTGGTGCTGTTCTATTCAGACGAATATTGGTTATTTTTCTAAACCGGTAAGAACTCCTTTTGTAGTGTTTTTACTGTGTTACTATATATGTATGTTCAAATGCTTAACACATTGCCTCTGAGATAAACACTACTGCTCCTGCCAAGCTACCTAGGGGGGTGAGCAGGGGTTATCTTCGCTGTGTGACTCCCTTACCCTGACTAGAATAAGGGTCCCTACTTAGACAGGCTGCAAACCACTGCCAACTGCCACTTCTAACGATGAGCAACCCCAATTCAACAGGATAGTGATAAGGGTGTGTGGGATGTAGCTGGTGCTGCATTTTGGAGCACACAGCCGCAAATATAGCATATTTTGCATTTATATTGGTCACTTAATTTGTGAAGTCATGCAGTTTTACTGATAAAACTATCGGCGCAAACAACAGATAATGTGTGGAGCGTCAGCGAACATTTGTCATTTGTGCATTGCCAAGTAAAGTGTCTATATTCCATTAAAATCTATGTTTCCATCATACTTCGGAATTTCAAAAATGTTCTACATTTGTGCTTTTCTAACTGGAGATGTGTTTTGAAACATTTGTACAGTTAACGTACAGGTATTTAAATGTTCCGTATTAGAAAAACATAGACATCTTACAGCCTTTCCTTTCCTACTTCTTGTAAGCCAGCACGACTGTCAGACACATCACATAGTTCAATTAAGCAATTTGAGTCAGATAAAGAACAGTAAACACTGTGCATAGGGTATTAAGGGTAGCCTCCCTAAGAGGCATGTATCCCTGGCCTGCGTGCCCAACTGTATTGTTGTCTGGATCTCTAATACTGATTTTTAGTCATAGGCGAAAACGGATCATGGGGTGCACCATGACATCGGCCTATCTCACGGATTACAGTTTTGTTGGACTGGGAGGGGGGCCCAAAGCACTCTCCTCATAGTGGTATAAGCCTACCGACTCCACCAGAGGTTAAGCAGCACAAGCACGGTGGTGGCAACATACTGTGTACTGATTAGAAGTAGTGAACAAGTCCATTTTACCCTGTGTCACTTGAGTGAAGGCTACAACTTCACTCACTTCCTTAAAAGTTCTACTGCTTTGTGCTTAACTCACTCCTAGCCTACATCAGTTGATGTAGTAGTGCGGGCGTGGTGGAAATGTGCTGAGTGCATGTGCGCTTGTAAGAAATACACTATACAAAGGATGAAGTGTAGTACAGTGCTCACATAGTAAATGTGTGTGCTCTAGCAGTGTGTTTTAAAAAAACACACTCTGGTAGAGTACAAAGAGACTGCGGTACTGAACAGTGTGCACAGACTGAATGAGTGTGCTGCATGTGTGTATGCTGGTGGTGGCACAATGCATGAGGATGACAGTGCTGAGCAGTAAATGTACTGTTGATGTACACTAACTGCAAAAGTGCCTGCACTGGTTTATTACATGGAGGGCCTTGGGTTCCATTTTGGGAAACCCAGACCTGCCTTGTGAAAACATGAGGAGGAGAGGAATCCCCTCAGACAAATTTGTGTATTTCTGCATTCCTGTAAGCTGGGAGGGAAATGCACTGGAGGATGGACGAGCCAGGCTCTCTGTGTGCATGTCAAAGGGCTCTTTGATTCAGTGACAGATCAAATGTAAGGGGCCTGGACACATCCCAGGAAGAGAGAGATGGGGCGGATAAGGGAGAGGAGAACATTGGAGGGAGTGAGCTCCAGAGGGGAGTCCTGACATTAGACTTCCTATATCAGGTGCACGGAATCAGCTCCTGCACAGATCGAGCAGTAGCTCGTGTGCCAGACTGATTCGGCAACCCCGTTTGGCAGGAGGGGCAGCCATGGACTGAACCCAGAAGCGAGGTGTGAGAAACCCACTCCTGCACCATTCAGGCCATTCCATGTGTGCCGGATTATTTCCCCAATCCCGTATTCCAGGAAGGGCCGACGTGGACCCCAACATCAGGTCAGCGTGTCTGCCTGTATGCCAGGAGAAGCCACCAGAGATGCCGAGACCAAGGGTCTGAGTCGTCACCCGAGACCATCCTGAATTCTCTGGACAGCACCGAAGGAGGCCTGAGGATCAACAGGACACTGCTGGAACCTCGTCAGAGCAAGGAGACCACCGTCCTTCCATGCAAAGTGAAAAGCGACTTACTGCATGATTGCTAGAGAAGGACAACCCAGATCGTCAGAACCAGCCAGTAACATGGCCTAAGGGAGAGTGCCTGTGGCTGCCAGTTGCTGCTGTGTGTGACCGCGTGCAGCCAGACTTTGCCAATCTGGAGCAGGACTGCGCTGCGCCGCTGAAGGGTTCCATACTGCCTGAGTGGGTAAGCCAAGAACTGGACCTTTGGGGGGCCAGGGAACATACCGCCATTGATGCTGCAATCCCAAAGACTCTAATGACTGAACTTATGAAAAGAGTCCAAGTAGAAAACTTAAAGTACAGCCTAAAAGTTTGCATTAACTGGATGCGATCATCAGTGAATGGGGAGTAACATCGAACCTGTTGCACTAGAGGTAGGAGGACAGGAAGTGGTGTGACAACTACTAGAACACCGGGCTCAAGGGGGACTATGTTATTTGTTTTGAATGTCATTTACCTTTGCATGCCTAGAGTTCATTAAAATACTTCTTTTTATGTAAAAACAACAATTTGACTGGACATTGATTTACTGTTTGCGCTGCTTGCACGTTGAGTTATGAGTTGTGTTCACTGAACTGTATCTGCTCTTCCATCTGAAGGAGCCTTGACTGCTCGTCCTAGGCTACCCAACTGAGAGTCAGGTGCAGAAGGGGTGCTTGGCCCAGTTGAGCAGGATCCATAGTAGGGCAGGCCTCGGGACATCCGGAGTATACACTCTCAACCACTACGGTTGGGCCCAGTAACTCCTGCTTCCCAATTGGCCCTCTGAATGATGTTCTGACAGTGGCCATGTGGGAAATTAAGACAAAGGAATTACATACACCACAGGGTATGCCAACTACCATGATTACAAATAAAGGGGCCATTTTTACTGAAGTTTATATATCTTGCCAGGTTGTATCCATCTTGATCATATGGAAAATGGATGTTTTCCAGAGCCACACTAAAATGCCCCTAAAGTAAGTTTGGATGAAGTTTAATCCAATAAGGAAAACCTCGCAAACAAGACATATCTCAGTGCATCACACTGCAAAACCCGCTACAGGGTCACTAAGCTGCAGATGGAGTATTTGTCAATGTTATTCCTGAGACACCTCCTGAATGTTGCGGATTTCAACAATGCATACTGTACTGAAGTTGATGATGATACTGTGTGGTCAGATTGTCCCATGGATTTTTCACAGAAAATATATTTTAGTTTCTCACCAAAGAGGTACCCTTGCATTTAAATATTTTCCTTAACTTTGCCACTCATTATTGTACCTCGTCAAATGAAACATTCATCCTTTATTCCAGCAACAGTCTAGCAGGATGGTCTTTATGCTTTAACTTAATTTTTGTATTTTAGCTTTAACCAACACATTCGTCCATGTTATTTCAATATCATTTTACATGCCCGGATTACGCATTAACTGTCCAGCCATTTTCTGCAGCGAGGACTCGTTCTCCGTGCACTAGCTATATTTCAGAGATGTGGCTGAGCTCATCCAACGACTCGTTGTCGGGGTTGCTGATCTACCGGCCTCCGGGCACCATCAAACAATTCGCAAATTCTCTGCTTGAAGAGGCCCCAATGCTGATAGCATCTGCACCCAATTTCCTCCTGCTTGGAGATCTGAATCTCCATTTCGATTCACCGGAGGATAAAGTAGCGAATGATCTAAGATCTGAACTTGGGCTGGGGAACATTATCCTACATAACCAGGAGCCCACTCATGTCAAGGGCCATTTATTGACATGTGTTTTCCAACATTCCCCTTCTCTCCACGTCGCCGCCCCTGCCTCTCCCGTGGACCGACCATTTCCTGATCCCTTTTCAAGTGGGTTTTGCCTCAGCTCCCCCACCCCCTCCGGCAGCCACAGCACGAGTACCAGTGAGGGTATGGTCGAAACTCCCTATCAATGATCTAACCTGCAAGTTGACACAGACCATCCCGGTACTTAGTAGGGACCCGTCAGAAGCCGATGATGCCTTTTGCGATTGGCTCGGTACGGCTTTAGATGCTGTACTTCCCCTGAAAATAGCTAATAGGAAGACTGGGGGCCCCAAATCCTAAGCATGTGCAAATTTTGCGAATCTCGCGTTCGCGAATTTTGCGGGTTTGCGAACTCGCAATCCGCAAAATCCGCGAATTCTCGCGAATTTGCGGATTTTTTTTTGTGTTCGCGTGGGTTTCTGCCAGTTCGCGAGGGTTTTGTACAATTTCGCAAACGCGAACTTACCTGTCGGGTCGCAAGTTTTGCGAACTTGTTGTTTCTACGTGTCCAGCCTGTTTGGGACACTCTTCTTCATCACTGCCACTCTCTGTCACCACTGCCACTCTCTGACTACACATGCCACCCTCTGGCCCACCCATGCCACCCTCTGTTTCATCACAGCACCCTCTGGTTGTCCAGTCAGTGTACATTATTGCTGGAGGAAGACGCTGCTTACGGACACCGGTTCCTCGCGCAAGTGTAACTTTTGGATACTGCAGGAAGAGCGTGTGAATTGAGCCATTCCTGTGAACTTTACGAGTTGGAATCTATAGATTGTGTTGGGCGGACACACTGTAGAGATTAAGATTTCTCGAGACTTGAGCCGAGCCGGTGGCACCCACCCCACCCCTCTGGGTTGGGTTGGCTGTGGGTTGACCGAGTACTTTTGCCCCAGATTTGGACAGGGCCGTGCATATGAGAGTACCCATGTCCTGATGAAGCCTATATCATCTGGCTGAAACGCGACCGCGACTGCGTCAACACCTTTGGCTTTGAACGGAGTCCCTTAGTTCAATATAATAAAAATTTTGATTTTTTCATTGATGCACCTATACAAATATAGGTTGGGTATATGTGTTAACCCCCTGGTGCCTGTCTGTTGGGACTACCTTGTTTGTATACTCCGTTAGATCGTAAGAGGAGATACATTTGTAAATTGGTGTATGTGTATATATATAATTTTTTCATATATATATAATTCTTTTCCTTAGGGTACATAAAAGTGTTTTTGATACTATATATGTTGTAAATTTGTATAGAATGTACATGTGATGTGATGTGTATATATAATGTGTTCTGTTGTGCCTCTCTGGCTGCCCGCCCATATATGTATATATGAATTTATGGATACGTTTCTTTGATTTAATTTACTATTCACAAGAAAATTAATTGTTTCTTGTTTGAGAAATAAAAGTGGATTGATCCCTTCAGTACCATTTTTTTCTACTTCTTTCATCCGTGGATGTCTCCTGCTCAGGTACGGGAGGGTGAGGTGGGCAGAACCCCTAACCATTTTTTCTAGTCAGTGTACATTATTGTGGCAAAGCAAAGCACACCTTCCCTGCCTCAAGTGACCTGAATTAATTTGGGGCTGATTAATGTGTCACAGAATATTTTTTTAGCTGGCACCTGCTTCCTTAGTGCTTCCTGATTAGTGATCTTTTGCACTTGCTAAGTGCTTTCATTGTTGCAAAATTAGTTACAACACCTGCCCTGCCCCAACTGACAATAATGAATTAGGGGCTGATTAATGGATTTGAACTTCCAGCCTGGCTCCTGCTTGTCTCCCTTAGCTGAAATTCAGGACCTTTGTGGCATATGTGTAACTATTCTGAGGTTCAGAGCAGGGTCACATAATAGTTGCAACTGGCAACTGAACTCTGGAGGGGCCCCTCAGGAAGCACTACAGGAAATGGCTACTAATGATGAGCCTGAACTTTTGAACCTGGTAAGTAGTTTCAGTTTTGCTAAGAACGTATTTCTGCAATTTAGCGCTTATTCGCGGGGCGCGAAGTTGTACTGGGAAGCCGCGAACTCACGCGAACAGTGCGAGCAAAATCCGCTGCTCGCGGATTTGCGGATTTTGCGGGAGATTCGCGAATCTCGCGGATTGCGAATTTACCGAAAATCCGCAAAATCCGCGAGCGAAACGGATTTTCTGCCCATGCTTACCAAATCCTCATGGTTCACCCCCGAGTTAGGTCTCCTGAGGAAAATCTGTAAAAAGAAAGAACGGGACTGGCAAAAAAACTGGGCAGTAAATACCAAAGAAGAGTACAGGGCAGCCATGAGAACTTATAAAGCGGCACGCAATTCCACCAAAGCGGCCTACCTTGAAGACAGGATAAAATCGTCAGCTAATTCCTCGAGTGAAACTTATAAAATTCTCAAAGAGCTGCTCAAAGTTCCAGTGCCCTCAGGACTCCCAGAGGGGAGCTCGGATCGCTGCAATCTTCTGGCCCAGTTTTTCGACCATAAAATCCAAAACATCATAGCCGGCCTCCCCAAGCCCCGACAGAGACTGGTCTCAGGGGAGATTTGCTTGGCCGCCGACAGAGCTGTGCTGGACAATTTTGTCCCGATTACTAGGGAAGCTTTTTGTAAAGAGCTGGCCGCGCAAAAAAAGTGGTTCACCGATGGACCCCATGCCTATGCACATCCTAAAGCATTTTAGGGATGTTATAGCGGGACCGGCAGTAGATTTACTTAACGCTTCCTTCGCCTCTGGCCAGGTCCCCCCCCAGTCAGAAGCGGGCCATAGTAAAAGCCCTGTTGAAAAAAGCTGGTCTTGACCCCGCCGATTTCTCCAACTTTCGGCCAATCTCCTTACTGCCAGGGATGGGAAAAATCGCAGAGAAATGGGTCAACCGGCAGCTCTCGTCCTTCTTGGAAACCAACGAGCTGTTGCGGCACTCCCAAACTGGCTTTCGGCCCGGTCAGGGCACTGACTCGGCGCTGATTGCTATGGTAGAAGAGGGCAGGTGCATCTTAGATTCAGGAGGATCAGCAGCTCTGGTCCTCCTGGATCTGAGTGCCGCATTTGACACGGTGGATCACAAGATCTTGATCCACCGGCTGGAAGAGCTGGGAGTAAGAGAGTTGGCGCTCACCTGGCTGACGTCATTATTGAGTGAGCGAACGTATCAAGTGTGCGAGGGCAATAGAAGATCAGTACCCACCCCCCTTCAGTGTGGTGTCCCGCAGGGCTCATCGCTGAGCCCTACGCTTTTTAACGTCTATATGGCCCCACTGGAGGGGGAGGTCGCACCCTTTGGAGTGAAACTCGCAACGTATGCGGATGACACCCAATTGATTGTTTCGCTATCGCTCGCAGAGAGCCACGGAGAAAAGTTTGCCGCCTGCCTTACCAACATCATGGCATGGATGGCAGACTCGAGACTCAAGCTTAATGGCTCTAAAACAGAGGTGATGCTTCTGGGAAATCTCTGTACCTCCCTCCCCAAATGTATGTGGCCTTCTTGTCTAGGGGAGCCCCAGACCCCGAAAGAATCCATAAAAAGTCTTGGCGTCTGGTTAGAACCGGAGCTGTCAATGCACACTCAGGCAAAAAAAACTGCAGGGAGCTGTTATGGTCTGCTCCGTTTAATACGGAAAGCCATGCCCCTTCTTCCCCCAGACCCCAGACTCCAGAAAATTACTCGTACAGGGCCTTATTCTGTCAAGACTAGATTACAACGCCCTCTTCCTGGCAGCGCCAGAGTACACCCTGAACGTGCTCCAGAGGGCACAGAATGCAGCCGCCAGACTGCTGTCAGAAGAGCATCAGCTAAACCGGCCTTGAAAGCGCTCCATTGGCTGCCCATAAGAGCGAGAGTGAAATTCAAAGCGCTCTGTACCGTGTTCAGAGTCCTCCAAGGGACAGGTCCTCCGATCCTAAAAGAACTGATCCGCCCCTACAAATCATCAAGAACGCTCCGCTCTGGCGAGGAGAACCTGGTGGTAATCCCGAGAGTAAAAAGAGCAAGGACTGGGGGACGTCGTTTTTCAATAAATGCTGGCCAGCTGTGGAACTCCCTCCCAACAGCAATGAGGAAAGAACCCAGCTTGGCCAGATTTCGAAAAACTCTGAAAACTTTTCTTTTCCCCCTTAACGACTAACATCTCAGGGTGCTTATCAGAGGAGTTCTGTCTGAGTGTACATTTAGCGCTGGGACGCTCAAGGGCAGCCATGCGCTTTAGAAATCCATTTTCATTTCATTCATTTCATTCATTTCATTCATCCTAATTCGGTGGAAGTTCTAGGCATAATCATAGCAAAAAGCTCCTAGATCTTTTCATTTTCTACACCTTCAGCTAGTACTCGAGCAATAAAACAATTATCAAATGAACTTTTTTGCAATCAGCCACATTAACAACACTGGAAGTGCAGCCTGCATGCATGCATAGGCCACGAAGGTCAGATCTACAGGTTGTATGTGCTTTGAACAGTGCAAATACTAAAATGTGCTGGACCTTAACTCAGAGGAGCCAGAAATATATATCCATAAACGTGATAGTTTAGTTAAGATACTATTGTAAATAAGGTAGTCCTTTGAAGCCAGTTGTAATGTAGATAATAATGTAGATTTATTCATAGAGATAAACACATAAGTAAATCACAGGAAGATGGAAAGTCCTTTAGGTGCCCCACCAGGAGCAGCACACCTCGCTGCTCAGCCCATCCAGACCAACTGACTCACCACATACAAACCCACTCAACATTCTACATGACATCATCCAAAGCTGGGCAGCAATGCAGGGAACCACTGTAGGGAGAGTGCAGCAATTAAAGGAAGACTACAACAGATACAAAGCGAAGGTTAGTCTTAAGTAGTAAACCTTCTCAGTCATCTACCAATTAGACGTTTCACAAATTAAAGGAATGTATTTCTTGTAACAATAATCGTCCCTTCGAAGACCATGGCTGTCTAATTCCTGTTTTTGTAACCTCACAGGACATTCTATGCTCCTACAACAAAAACCGCTATCAATGGATTTAAACAAATAAACATGCTTTTCTTTTTCTTGAAACACACATACAACCTTACGGAAAAAATAGAATCACTTTTAAATCCCAAGAGAGTGGACGTTAAATTGAGCTGCATTCAGTTATGAAACAAATAATACGCAGTGCATAATGGCTTTCCATTTTAGCAACGATTCACTAACATACAATGTGAGTCATATTGTTGATAATGAATCAATAACTACTCAAATAATTCACATAAACTATGAAAAACTCTTTACAATGGGAAAATAGCAAGAAAAAATAAACAGACGTTCTATGCTGAGTGGCGCACAAGGCTCAGAAACATGTTTTACCGATAAAATAAATAGATCTACACAATTATACTAGAATTGAGTGACAATCGTCTAATCTTGTACTAAGAACACACCGTCTAATGAATAACTATTTAACTTGAGGCAAAAAAAAAGTGAAACGAGCAGAATATGCGAAACAAAAATTGGTTATTCGAGAGATGAGGGGAAAAATAGGATTCAAATGGACAGAGTGGTTGCTGGAAGAGATTTATGGGGTCCCTCCTGGCGGCATAACGCCCAGAGGCCCAGGAACACGTACACTTCCTATGAAGACTGTGTTAAAAGTGTGGGATAGGACAACCCATGCAGGTAAGTTAACACATTCCCCATCATTCAATACCCCAATACACATGACAATCCTGTATTTAGTTCTGCACCACAGGGAAACACTTTTTGGAGTAATATTAGACCTTTTCGGGAGGACAAGCTTAAATCCTTTGATGACTGTAAGAAGGAATTTGAATTCAGGTAAAAGAATAGGTTGTGATAACTTCAACTACGTCTCCATGTCTCCAGTGTCCAATCATGCCTGGGGCAATCAGGGAGCTGTATTCGATAGAAAAATTTGTAGGGACACATCTTGGCACTAAGGGTCTAATAACAAGCTTCTATAAAATCTACACAATCCTTCGGAATGGAGTTATTGGAGTTGTAGAACCAGACGGGCCCAGATTGTGAATAGAGAGATCCACGAGAAGGAATGAGAAGCTATGTGGAGGGATGCTCCGATAATACACAAACGTATCCCACACAGAGAATCCAGGAATAAGCTTATGTACCGTCGGTATATGATCCCAAAAAGCACAAGCACATATACACAACCTCTATAGATTGGTGCTGAGGATGTGATAAGAAAAAGAGCCCTGCATTGAATTTCTGGAGGATCTATTCCATTGTACAAACGTTCTGCAAGGAGGTCCTCAGTCACATCAGGAAAGTACAGGGCTTGGACGTTCCTGCCATGGCTGCTCCTAGTGCGACTCCTCCAAACAGAAGAGGTCTTGGTATTTAGACTAGGCAAAGCCATCCTGTAGCGGGAGGGGCTGCACAGATGGCAATATCTTGCCTTTTGAAAGAGAAAGAGAAAGAGCTTCCTAGCAGCTTGCTGGTTTTGGAGGTTGAGGTTGAGGCAGCTCCAATCTTTTGAGAAATTATCACATGACGGAGAGAGGAATTTGTTAAAATGTAGTCCCCATTGGAATACTACCTCTCCAAATTGGAATATCCTTGTTTCCATCGTCAACGCCTCATGCACTACAGCTGTTTGATTACATAACCAGGGTAAACCAGAGACAAGTGCGTGAAGATGTTGGTCGGGGGGGGGGGGAGAATTAATGTCCAGTTCAGAAAGGGGCTGAAGATGAACACACCTTCAATCCGTTTCTTTGCCCAGATAAATAGTTGGAGGTAGGAAAAAGGAGAGTTGCTCATTTTATCCTCCTTTGGAGCTTCCTGATGTACAGGTCGTTGTAATAACCTGACACTGCACTTTTTCAGTATGTCGTAATATGCACAATTTCTTTTTCAAATTTCTTAGTTAACTATTCTTGTCTATAGTTTGCCAAAGTCTTCTCCAGTGACATATACGTTAGAAAACAGCTGTTGCTAACTAAATCTGTAACTCTTCAACCATTTTCGGTTAAACCACTTTTCAAAACATGCCAATTAGTGAAATGACTATTTGCACTATAGACCAATCAGAATCGTACATTTTGTTTATGTTTGTTTATGTTTTTGGAATTTTTATTGCGCACAACTACCCGAGGGTGTCTCGGCGCATGTCGGACTTCCTGGGCCGGAAAGCAGCTAAGTGATTATTGATTAAATTACCAGGTTTTCAGGAGTTTACGGAAGCTGAAAAGAGTGGGACTGGTTTTGATGAACAGTGGGAGAGAGTTCCATAGCCTAGGTGTTGCTACTAAGAAACGTCTATCTCCCCAAGTAGTGGTTCTGGTACGTGGTACAGAAAGGAGATGGGTGGAGGATGAGCGAAGTGATCTTTTTTGGATCGTAGATCCAAAAAGCATCCTTAAGAAACCTGGGTCCTAAGTCATGGATGTCTTTATAGGCAATGCAAAGTGCCTTAAACTTTATCCGACTCTTAACCCTTAGCCAATGCAGGTGACGTATGGCCGAGGAGGTGGGGCAGTGTCTGGGGATGCTGAGCAGAATTCTAGCGGCAACGTTTTGGACTGACTGTAGTTTATTTAAGACGTGTTCTTGAGTGTTGAGGAAGAGAGCGTTGCCATAGTCCATTTTGGAAAAAACGAGGGTGGTGATCAATGTTTTTCTTGCAGCTGGAGGGAGATATGGCAACAGTTTCTTAATCTTCCTCAGTATGTAGAAGGAGGATGAGACCACTGCGTTCACGTGGTACTTAAATAACAGCTTGTCATCAAACATAACACCGAGGTTTCTGACCCTGGCAACCGGAGTGGGAGGGGGGCCCATTTGACTAGGCCACCAGGTGGCGGACCACTCCGGTGAAAGGCTGCCAAAGGTCATCACCTCGGTCTTATCCAAATTTAATTTCAAGCAGTTATTTGACATCCACGAACTGATAGCCAACATCCCCTCCTGAAATTTTGCGGCAACGGCTGGTCCGTCCTTATGCACTGCCAGCACCAATTGGGTGTCATCCTCATAGGTGGTTAAGTGCAGCCTGTGTGCTTTTATCACCCTCGCCAAATCCGCCACATATATATTAAATAATGTGGGGCTTAGCGCGGAACCCTGGGGCACCCCGCACGGGAGGGTGAAGGTGGTAGAATAGAAAGAGCCCAGTTTTACCGTCTGCGTGCGGTCGGCCAGAAATGAAGCAATAAGGTCTCTGGCTAGGTGGGAGACCCCCAGGGATGTGACACGGTCGATCAAGATGGAGTGATCGACCGTGTCAAAGGCCGCGGATAGGTCAAGGAGTATTTTCATGGAAAGATCTAACTTGTGATTTCTAACTCCCCATTCCAGACTTCCCATGGTCCCAATTGTGTTAATTAGAAACAATCGTACCGCAACCCTAACTACTGAATGAAATCACTTTCACTGGCATGGTCAAATGGATTAAGATGCTGGTCCCTATTTAAAGTGTGATAGGAGAGTACATCAGCCTGTTACTGCTGTTACTTCTGGTGGGATAACAGGTGGAAACAGGTGTTATTTCCAGCAAATGTGTTCATGGCCAATGTGGGACCTCTACTGGGCTCCGTCTGTAGTTCATCCATTCCTGAACCAGGCAGTGGAAATCACTTCCACATTTTGAAATGAATCCGGGGAGGCAGAAGGGTCGAAAGTGAGACTACAAAACTATAAGAACAATCCGGTTGTTACAGGTAAGTAATGTTGTCTGTGTCCAGCATGTGTGGTTGGTTGTAGATCTCATAGGACTGTATCATGATTCTGTTTTCTGTGCTGTACCAGCGAGGAAAGGGTCTCTGTCCTTTTTTCTATTTCATTTTTTTGGATTGCTTGAGCGCTTACATTAATTTGAAATATCTCAGAGGTAATGCTTTCCTGACAGCAGAGCTCTGAAACACAGAGCAGCAATTGCCTGTTTGTGTCCTGAGTTGTGCAGTCAGAAAAAACATACATTAACTCGAAGAAAGGTTGAGTTAATATATGGGTTTGAAATGCCAAAAAGAAGTGCAAAGACATATCACATAAAACGACATCAGGATAAGACGCCTGCTGTGCATATAATCTTAAGTAGGAACCTATTCAGCAGTGGGTTGAGGAAAGTAGTTGAGGCTTTAGCCAATAAATACTTCCACAAATTCAGACAAGTTTCCCAGCCTGAATATCCGTGTATGTGTGAGTGGAAATTCATGTAGCTGCTCTAAAGTTGTTAGATTAAAGACTATTCCACAGCACAGCTATCATAGCTCCTTTCATATAAGTGAGGGGAGCGTGCAGCGTTCCGTGTAATGTCTGTTTAAGCTTTGCATAACTGGCTTGATTAAAATGAAAGAAACAGAGGATGCTGACCGAAGGTAATAGGCTGATTACCATCATTGTCACTTTCCATGGGCACTGAAAATCCTACTCCATGGTGTATGTGTACTGACTGAGTAAAATTATTCTCTTGGGTTGCAAAGAGCATAAAGCAGGGAGGGCGAGGCTCCTTTTGGCCCAAAGTTGAAGGCCTTTTCATTGTGTGCCTCTCCCACAGCCTTGATATATTTCTTTTAAATGCACTCTGGCTACAACAATCTTTGGATCAGGACAAGTAATGCCATGTCAAATCTCAGATGATATCTCGGTGGCTTCAGAAAAATATTTGTCTTGTGTGTTCTGATCTATCTGATGCCTTAAATGTCCTAAATAATATTCTTCAACTGCAGCTTTAGGGATCATTTTGGTCTAGTTTTAAAAATAAATCTTCATCACGGTGGTCCTAGACCCTAATGGGGTTTGTTTTCGGTCCAGAAATTGGGGTAACCACAGTCTCTGCTGGATAGAACATTCGGGTGAGGATGAATGAGAGAAGGATAACCTGCTGGCGCTATCACAGGACCAGAACAATCTTGATAGCCTCTTGGCTTGTAAAACATGTGCGATTAGTGTTTAAAAATTTGAAGACGAGAAATTATAGAATCCAAACATGGATGTCATACTAACAAGAAGAGAGTAATATGGGAAGAAGACCACGTCTAACTCATGCATGAATCCATTGTGAACTATTTTGCAGTTTGCTTTACATCATTCTGACAGTATAAGAAAGAATGTGCAGTGCTGGCTGCCTCCAGGACATTGACCTGGATCAAAGCCCTGAGGGTTAAACATACCGGTCATGACACCTAACATTCTGCTTTTTCCTTTTCAGAGAGAGGACGCCGCCTTGAGGGCCGTGCGAAGCTCGACTATCCCGGGCTATCCCCTTTTTATCCTCCGATTCGGCCTGTGTCCCGCTCCCGATGGGAAACAACTCCGGTGCTGGACCCCCGAAGATTTGATCGCTACTAGGTGCCACCTTTACCAAATACCCAGGAGTACCATTTTTATTCATGAAAGATCCCTCCCAATAGGACGGGTATTCAACACCGAAGAAGGACCCTGATTTGATCCTTTTTATATTGTTCTTCGTCTCTAACAAGGGCCCTCGACCTGATACTTGACTCTCCAACCCTGGGCCCACCCAGAATCTTGGCGGCCGGACCCACGGAAATAGAACCTCTCCCCAGATATTTTTCTATTATCGATGCAGAAGAGTACCCATCAACGCTGGTGAAATTCATACTGCGCTCCCTCCACAGCGTGGAAAGTGTGTGTGTGTATCCCCGCCCCCTGGTCATCTTCACCCTGATGAAGGTGCTGCCTAAATAGGCTCTGCATCGAAACGTGCGTTGGCGTGACCCTTATGGATGGCCCAAAGTGTAGTTTTTGTTAAATCACTTCCTTTACATCTTCTTGCCTCCATATTGTAACTACAGTTCTAGCAGCCATAAGATATATTTTCCGCAGGCCTTGATGTACCTTTATGAATTTTTTGTGTGTGACTGTATATTATTGTTATGAGTGAGTTTGAAAGTGAGTGTGATTCTAGTGGATGATTCTGGGAGTGTGTGGGACCTGAATGTTTGCATTCTGCTTGATTTCAATTATGGTTCAATTCAAAACCACAAACACCACGGTTTTTTCTCTTCACCTTGTTTGTGATGTAGAGTTTAAATTAATGTATATATTTTTTTAAGTGCATATATGATTCCTCTATATGAACTCAACAAATAACAAATAAACTATATATATTTTCACTAAAAAGGTCAATTGATTTTTTGTGTGATGTATTGTTGGCTCTGATACGTATATTTTTGTCACCACCCACCTGACTGTAAGGATCCCTATGGGACCCTGAAGCTTACCCTGGCAGGGTAGTTCTTGTTTCTATTTAGATGACACCTAACAGTGGTCAAAATAACACAATGGTCTCAGTTGAGTTTGATTTTCTTGAAATCAAAGTCTATATATGGTTTGTTTACTGTATGTGTTTACATGACAACAGATAAGTTCAACAAATTCAACCCTCTAACTTGCGATCGTTCAGAACCGATTCAACGTGTAAATATATACGGATCGTGCATAGGTTGAGAACAATGATTACATAGTTCCTGTCCTCAGCAGCTTTCATTTTGCTTTCAAATATAGCATTTTTTGAAAGGAGTTACATATGACATCATACATATTTACTGATATAATTTAACAAATTTGAAGTAGCACCAAACACAGTGATGATACCAGCAGAGAATGGCGAAGACGCAGAAAAAGCTGGAATGTACATACCAGTTCCTCGTGCACCTAGAAGAAAGAAAAATGAAACATTTCTTTTAACACATTTATCATTTACGTGAATTTTCTTTTTGACACCATTTTATTAAATCATTCAACTTAAAAGATATCTGAGTCCCAGAGACTTCTTTCTCCATCCTTAATAAGACTGACAGCCTGGGTCTTTTGTTTGATAGGTCATTCTTCATATTATTTCACACCAAAGCCGGACTGGGAGCCCAAGGCAGCCCTGGCAATTTTCTCGGACCAGCCCTTGGGGATGCACTGCCTGGCCCCAGGATGCCAGAAACGCTGCTTTTGCTACTGAGGGCATATATTGTTGTACTACTGCAAAATCGAGCCTCAGTAACAAATCAGGCCACCACAACTATATAACCAAAGCCCACCCTTCCAGCCTCCTGGGGAATCACCCGGTGCCCGGTTCGGCCAGTCCAGCCCTATATCACACCATGACCTCAATATCGAGTGTTTCTGTGAAGTGAAGTGGCGAGTAATCGAGTCTTAATACAGGCAGAGAAGTAAACAATGGATGTGTGTCAACTCCTGGACGACAATGAACAATTGCCTGCCAAATATATTTAAAATCCAGCAACTACACCATGAAAGATGACATCAAGGGGGTAAAGGTATTGGTAAGGAGCCCCAACTTGACCTTTTGTAAACATTCCTGGAAAACTAAATATTGTGCATATATAGTGAAAGTTCCTGTTGCTTGAGAAATTTCAGCAAAGCTGTCTAATCCCTGTTTAGGCTGCACAGGCTACTATAACATATCGACATAAAATATGAAACGCTGGGACCTAGTCCACACCATGTAAAGTCACTCATACTATGGAGTGTGTGAACGCAGTTAAGTGATAGAGTCGATCAAAATCGTCATGACCTGGTACCCAGCTTTCATGTAGCTGACTTTATGGATCAGTGAACTGGTTGCATATTTCTTCAGCGAACACCTACGAGTCTGTCATGGAGTTTGTAAACACCCCCACATCCCCTACCTTCTCCTCACTCAACATAGTGTCTAATATCATTAATTATGGTGATTGTAAGATTTGCTAAAAAATGATGACATGTAAAGCTTAGAAAAAGTAGTAGAAAGAGGAAGATAGTGAGAAGAGTAGGAAAAACGACACAAAAAACCTTCAAGATTACACTATGTATGTATCTGAGCGAGAACTCTTGGATGTGCTGGACCTGGAAACCAGCAGGAGAAGCTGCAGTAATTTTATACCTAAATCCAGGTTCAACCCCACACAACAATATTGATTCCTTCCATGAGGCAGGGGTACGGGACATGCTCAAACTTAAAACTGAGCAATCAAAAAAGAGTGCCCCACCACTTACATTTGCAACCACATTTATGGAAAGTTGAACACGCTGCTTGTCGTTATCAACTGGGTATTTTTATTTATACCGAATAATTTTTTGATTAAATTCTGTTTGTCAAAAACAACATATTATAGACAGACAAAAACCTATGTACAATGTGAATTTAAACCAAAGTTAGACTTTTCTACAAAACAAAGTGTCACAAACTAAATGTAGTCATTAATCACAAAAATGAAAAACAATGTAAAACAGACAGTGACATTAGGTATGCATGGCAATGAATGATAAACACACTTTCAAATAAGTAGAGCATTGAGTGAAGCAAAGAAAAGTAGAAAAAGGGGGGAAAATTAGGAAAGGAGTGCGAAAATAAATTCGGGATTCTTTATCAGCCAGCTAATGCTGGTATACAAGTTATCCTTTTCTAATTGGCCATAGCTACACTGAAGCTGTGGTGAGCCAATATCTTTCTACCATTGACTGTTTCCACAACATGATTTCCAACTGGCACACTTGTGGGCTTTTGAGTAATGATGAATTTTTGTTTTTAATAGTTAAAAGAAACCTGTTTCTCCATGTTTTTACATGTTACTGAAAGTCTATAAACACAACACCAATCCACCAGGCAGGCCTATCATATCTGCCAATGACAGCCTCCTTGAAAACACCTCAATCTTTTTAGATCATTTTCTCTTTCCATATGTATGTAGCCTGCCTTCATACTGCTGTGATAGTATGGACTTTATATCCAAGATCACGGACATCCCATGGCAATCAAATTACATCATGGCCACAGTAGTTGCAGTATCTTTGTATACCTACATTAACCATGACCAGGGCATCACGGCTTGCAAACAGTATTTTAGGGTCAGACCAATAGCCACATATGATCACACCAATATGCTGCTTGAGATGCTCCTTTTTTATTTATTTATTTAGATTTATATAGCGCCTTATCACCCAAAGGTCTCTAAGCTCTTGTCCAGAAGTACATGCTGGTTGATCCCGGGGCAGGGGCACTAGGACGAGCCCCAAGCCTCCGGGAAGAGCACGGTTTTGAGCATCTGCCGGAAGGGTAGGAGATTCGATTCCGTGCGCAGATGTAGTGGCAAATTATTCCAGGCCACTGGAATTGCATTGGAAAAAGCACGCCCACCCATAGCAGATAATCTGAAATGGGGCAAACCAAGAGGGAAGCATCTGCCGAACGGAGTGTCCTACTAGGAACATATGGAACTAGGAGCTCCTTGATATATCTTGGCGCTTGTCCATACAGGGCTTTGTGTGTAAAACAAAGGCCCTTAAACCTTATTCTTTGTCTAATTGGCAACCAGTGGAGCTCACATAGCAATGGTGTAACATGCGCCTGTCTAGGTTTTTTTAAAGATTAATCTAGCTGCATCATTCATAACTGTTTGTAATCTAGTCAGCAGTTGTTGGGGGAGGCCAGCATACAGCGAATTTCCATATTCTAGGCATGAGAGGATCATAGCTGATACTGCGCGTCTGAGGGTGGCCGAGGTTGGAAGTCGAGATATTCTCCGAAGTTGTCTCAATAGGCCTACACAAGTGCCGACGACTGATGAAACTTATTTTGTCATAGACAGTTTGCCATAGATGCCCAAACCTTTCACAGCCGCTGCTGGTTCTGGAAAGGGTCCTAATTCATTAGGCCAGAATAAATCATTCCAGGGGCTGGAGTTATGGCAATCGGCAACACCTCTGTTTTGTCCAGATTTATCTCTAAAGAATTACCGGACATCCAATTAACCGTGTATTTCAGAATATTTTGCAATCTAGCATGTGCCGAAGATGAGTTATCAATTTGGATGACAATTTGAGTGTCATCGGCATAGTTATAAATCCGGCATTCCATCTGATTTAGTGCCGAGATCAGAGGTTGCAAGTACAAGTTAAAAAGAAGAGGTGAAAGTGCAGAGCCTTGGGGAACTCCACAAGTAATGCCGGATGGCGATGAAACCAGGTCTGCCAAATGTACTCTCTGGGCACGGTTTTGAAGAAATTAAGTTAACCAGGCATGCGCAGTTCCCTGAATGTCGAAATCCCCCAACCGCAACAACAATTGGTCATGATTAACAGTGTCAAATGCCGTGCAGAGGTCTAAAAAAAAACAGGCGCCCGGGGTCTTCTTATCTGCTCTACATCTCAGATCATCGAGCACGGAAAGCATGACCAATTCCGTACTGTGATGAGCCCTAAAGCCAGCCTGGTTCTTTTCTAGCAATTGATTATTTTCAAGATGGCAGGAAAGATGTGTAAGAACATGTTGTTCAAGTATTTTAGCTAAAAAAGGTAGCTGTGAAATAGGCCTAAAATTTTTCAGAATCTTGGCATCTGCACCCGGCTTCTTCAAAAGTGGGTTCAGACGCGCCTCCTTAAAATTAGTGGGGACCTGTCCTGTTTCCAGGGAACTGTTCAGGAGAGAGAGAACATCGTCCCCTATTCCTGGTAATGCTAGCTTGAATATCCTGGGAGGGCAAGGATCCGCTGATGACCCTGACTTTACTCGCCCCATCAGACTTGCCAATAACTCCTTAGTAATCGGGGGCAACGTGCTAAGGGGGTGGGCAATCAAAGGGGCTATCAGGGCGGATTGAACAGAGCAAGCAAATCTCGGGGTATGATGTATTTCTGTTAAAAGATCCAATATTTTATTAGAAAAGAAAGCCTGGAATTTATGGGAGTCACCCTGCGTGAACAAAGTATTCTGCTCCTTATTTTTCCTTAGCTCTGTCAGGACCTTGAAGATTTCCTTCTGGGAGTCTCTTGCCGCCGCAATTCTGCCCTCGTAAAATTCTGCTTTCCTAGAAATAATTGCCTGTTTATAGAAAGCAAATTCCTGCACATACATAGTCCGTGCACTAGGTTCATACTCTTTAAGCCAAGCTCTCTCGGTTTTGCGCAGAGCTCGCTTCCTTAACCTAAGGGTATCATTGAACCATGGGGCCCCTTTACCCTTATCCACAATTTTCACCCTAAGGGCCGGTGCAGTAGCTTCAATGGCCCTTTCAAGTTTTGACATCAAATTGAGGCAAGCGGCCTCTAAGTCCTTTTCTGTTTAGAAAATAACAACTTCTTACATGCTCAGCAGTGGCATAGGCAACTATCCAGGACTGCCATGGGCAATTGATTTGCGCCGAGCTACGCCTGCATTTTTATGGGATGGTGGGAGGGCGAACATGTCTGGGCAGAAAACTTTGTAGAATACCCCAAACACCTGGTGCTTTGGACTAGGTACACTGATGACCTCTTTGTAATTTGGGATGGTCCCCAGCCTATGCTTGACAATTTTCTTCTTGCTATCTCCAACAATGAGCTAAACCTTAAGTTCACAAGCACCACTAGCAAGAATAGAATGAACTTCCTGGAGAGGCACTGAATGACACAATACAGACAAGCCTGCATAGAAAGGAGACAGCTAGCAATAGCACCCTCCACGCCAAAAGCCACCATCCACACAAGCTGAAGAGTAGCATTCCCTACGGGGAACTTCTCAGAGCCTGGAGGAATTGAAGCACACAGGAAGCTTACACACTTGAGGAATGTATAATGGTAGAAAGATTCCTGCAGAGGGGGTATACACGAAAGGTAGTGGAAGAGGCCAGAAAGAAGGTGAGTGGAGTGAGGAGAGAAACCCTGCTCAAACCCAAGCTTAGGGAGGACACTAAATCAGAGATTAGACTCATCACTACTTTCAATGAAGATTGCACCAAGGCCCAGGTGATTATCAGTAGACACTGGCACTTAGTCAAACTGGACCCTATTATTGGCAAATTAGTTACCCCTAGAGCCAATATCATATACCGCAGAAGTAACTCACTGATGGATATGTTGGTCCACAGTTTAATGGAACCCAGCCAGAAACATAGCTGCACTTGGTTGCGGGAACTCCCAGGATTCCACAAGTGTGGAAAATGCAAGGCATGCAACCACAGTACTAATGTCAAGACAGTTCCCCTGCCCATTGGCAAGCAGCATAGGATCCGACCCTTCATTAATTGCAACACAGACTTTGTTGTTTACGTGCTATTGTGTGCATGCGGGTTGAGGTATGTGGGGAGCACGGTCTTCCCAGTGAAGAAACGTATCCTTTAGCACTTAAGAGCCATCAGAAACAATGATGTCACATATCCCATGGCTAGGTGCTGCATCACTGTACATAGTTCTACCAAAGTTGGGAACCTAAAAATCTCATTTTTTGGCATTGTCATGATTCCTGTGAAGAGTCGAGGTTGACACAGAGAGCAACCACTAAGAAGACTTGAATCAAAATACATAATCAGTCTCAACACCAAACACCCAGGTGGCCGATCTATAATAGCCAGCCACTTTGTTTTTCTAGGACACTATCATCTGTAGTGCTGGTTTGTACACCACATTGCTAAAACTCTCACCGTCTCCTCTATCTTATCTCATTATTTTCCTATCCTTATGCCACCTGATTTCTTAGGTCACTGGACCGATGATTTGTAATGAAATGTTATATTATGCATTATGGGGGATTTTTCTTTCTGGGCATCAGAGGGGAAATGTAGTGAGATTATCTACTTGCACTAGCAATTTTCTCTCTAATTTCAATTTTGCACCATATTTTACCATGTATATACATGTATATATATTTATACATTCTTATGTTAGGGTGAGACTCCCTTTAATTTAATTTTAATTTTTGGGATGGAAAATAATTTGTACTTTTCCTTTTAATGTTTTGACTTATATAGTCTTTTTCCCATATGACTGATGAGTTGGCATTTTCTGTTAATGCCCAAAGTCTTTTTCCTATGTTTACTTTATTTCCTTCTAACTGTGTCTCACTGTATGCCATAAATACAATGCCACAATGTTACTTCCCTAGCTTTGACAAAGACCTCCTGGTCGATTCGCGTCAGCTACCCTAATAAATCCTTCTTTGGACTTACCTGGAGTCTGGGCATGTTCTTGTGGTGTGGCTGCGTTAACAAGGACCTTCAAGCATATATATAAAGATGTATATATATGTATATATATATATATATATATATATATATATATATATATATATGTATATGCACAAGTTACTACTTGTGTAAGGATATATCTGTAAGAGACATTAGTTAGTGATAGATTCCTTACCTTAGAATATCCCCAGGCGTCAGACTGGATACGGAAATTTCTTGCGTAGCAATACCCCTGCGCGTCGGTAGGCGTCGTCTGCGGCTCTGCGTCCGTCGTCGGCGTCGTTAGCGCCGGAATGACGTCGTCGGAGTACTTAGACGCCGCCCATGCGCGCTGACGTCAGTTCTGATACACAGCTTTTCCGCGCCAGATACGCAGAGCCATGATAGAACCAACACTGGTGCCATGAAACTAGGGCCCTAAAAGGGGATGACCTTAACCCTAGATATCGGTTCGCAGAACGGGGAGGATGGGTGAGTCGGTAAGGAATGCCACAAATCTGTTCCATCTGCAGGCGTATACCAACTTTGTGGAGGGACGCCTGGCTGGCAAAATGATATCACAGACTTCGGGAGGCAAGTCAAATGGCCTCAACTGCCGCCGCTCATTCTTCAAGCTTGTAGGTGGAGACTGGACAGGTTCGGGTGCAGGACCGTCCCCTCCTGCTGCGACAGAAGGTCCTCCCGAAGAGGCAGACGAATCTGGGGATCGACTGACATGCTGAGTAGCTCGGGATACCAGTATCTTCGTGCCCAGTCCGGAGCCACCAGGATAACCTGGGCCCGGTCGCGCCTGATCTTCTTCAGTACTCTGGGCAGAAGTGGTATAGGCGGAAAAGCGTACAATAGACCGCAACTCCGCTCGCGACGAAAAGCGTCTCCGAGCGAGTGCCGCCTTGGAAATTCCAACGCGCAGAACTGATGACATTGCGCGTTCTCTTCTGTGGCGAATAGATCTAACCGAGGCTCTCCCCATTGCTGAAAAAGGCCTTGTGCCACGTCCGAGTTCAGACGCCATTCATGATCCATCATGCACCGACGGCTGAGTTCGTCCGCCCTGGCATTCAGAGAGCCTGCCAGGTGTTGATCCACCAGGGTCACGCCCTGATGTTCCAGCCACTGCCAGAGGCGCAGAGCCTCCTGGCATAGGGTCCACGACCCCACCCCGCCCTGTTTGTTGCAGTACCACATGGCGGTGGTGTTGTCCATGAACACTTGCACTACACTCCCCCGGACAGAGGGGAGGAATGCCTTCCGTGCTAGACCAATCGCCCGCAGCTCCAAAAGGTTGATATGGAGCCGGGACTCTGCCGGAGACCAGAGGCCTCTGATCTCCGCCTCTCCAATGTGGCCTCCCCAGCCCTGGAGGGACGCGTCCGTCACAACTACGTGCTCCGGGTGGGTTAGGGAGAGGGATCTGCCACTGACCCAGTCGCGGTCCGTGAGCCACCTCTGCAGTTGTCTCGCAGTGCCCTCCGAGATCAAGACATAATCGGACAGGTTGCCCTGATGCTGGGCCCACTGAATCTTCAGGTCCCACTGCAGAGCCCGCATCCGCCACCTGGCGTGATGCACCAGAAGGATGCAGGAGGCCATCAGCCCCAGAAGCCGCAGCGTCAACCTGACAGAGACTCGGGATAACGGCTGAAAGATGGGAATCAGAGCCTGTATATCCCAAACCCGCTGTTGGGGAGGGTAAACCCGAAACTGCGCCGAGTCGAGAACCGCTCTGATGAAGAGGAGCTTCTGAGAGGGACACAGGTGTAACTTCGGCACATTGATGGAGAACCCCAGCAAATGCAGGAGGTCGGCCATAGTCTGGAGGTGGCTGACGACTGTCTGGGGCGAGCCCGCCTTCAACAACCAGTCGTCTAGGTAGGGGAAGACTGACACCCCTAACCTTCGCAGATGAGCTGCGACCACCGCCATCACCTTCGTGCACACCCGTGGGGCGCTGGTAAGGCCGAAGGGGAGCACGGTAAACTGAAAGTGCTCTTGGCCTACCGTGAACCGCAGGTAACGCCGGTGGGCCGGCAGGACGGGGATGTGGAAATACGCGTCCTGCAAGTCCAACGCTACCAGCCAGTCTTCCGGGTCCAGGGCAGTTAGGACCTGAGCCAAAGTCAGCATCTTGAACTTCTCCTTCCGGAGGAAGCCGTTGACGTTCTGCAGGTCCAAGATAGAGCGTAGGCCCCCTTTGCCCTTCTTGGGTACCAGAAAGTAGTGGGAATAACATCCACACCCTATTTCTGGCCCAGGAACGCGCTCGATGGCCCCCTTGGCCAAGAGGGCCGTGACTTCCTCTTGCAAAAGTTGCAAGTGATCCCCCAACATGCGGTAGCATTGCAGTGGCATGGATGGAGGGGTCGCCTCGAAGGGGAGGGAGTAGCCCCTTCGGACGATCTGCAGCACCCACCTGTCCGATGTGATAGTGCGCCAGTGGGAAAGGTGATGGCGAACCCTGCCTCCAACAGGCGTTACATGGGCCTGAAAACTCGGACTAGGAAGGTTTTGAGGCGGGTGCTGTGGAGGGAGGTGTGGACTGGCCTTGCCGTTGTCCCCGACTGCCACCGCACTGTTGAACATTTTGCAGCGAGTGGCTGGCAGCACGTGTGGGGCGCCCCTTCCGTGGCCACGAAAGGAGCGAAAGGCACCCGATTGCTGGTATGGGGCCGTGAGGCCCAAGGACTTGGCTGTAGCTCTAGAGTCCTTAAAACGTTCCAGCGCATGGTCAGCCTTGTCGCCGAAGAGGTGACAGCCATCAAACGGCATGTCCAGGAGTGTGGCCTGGACATCGGCCGAGAAGTTGGCGGACCTCAACCAAGCGTGGCGTCAGACCGCCACCGTCGTTGCCATTTCCATGCCCAGTGAGTCCGTTGTATCCAGCCCACACCGGATAGAATAACGTTCTGCATCTCGGCCCTCCGCAAGGGTTTGGGCGAGTTTAGCCCGGACGTCCTCCGGGCATTGTGGCAGCACCTCCGCAACCGTGTCCCACAGAGTGTGGGTTAAGCGGCCCAAGAGACAGGCGGTATTCACAGACCGCATCCCTAAGCTAACAGACGAGAACACTTTCTTCCCGAACTGTCCGTATCTCTTGAATTCCCGGTCGGGCGGAGCTGACGGGAATGCGGTCTGGGAGATGGAGGCCTGGATGACCAGGCTCTCGGGGGTGGGATGGGTGGACAAAAAGCATGGGTCGCCCGGGGCTGGGCGGTAGCGTCTGGCCACGTTCCTATCCACAGGCAGACCTGTGGCGGGCTTGGACCAAGTGCCCACAAGAACGTCACATAAGGCCTCATTGAACGGCAGCAGAGGCTCGCTGGAGCTTGACTGTGGTTTGAGGACCTCAGTGAGGAGGTTAGTCCTCACGGCCGCAACGGGGAGCTCAAGGTGTAAGGCCTTGGCTGCCTTCGTCAACACTACACTATATGAAAACCCCACCTCCGAAGCCACAGTCGGAGGGGAGGTATATCCAGTGTCTGGCGATGTGTCAAGACCACTGGCCTCCCCAAGCTCATATGTCCAGTCCTGTTGAGACTGGCACTCCAGTGCCAGAGGGTCCTCAGACCACTCCCAATCCTCCTCGTCACCCGTAACCTGCAAAACAGGATTAGTAGACGGGGCCTCCTCGTGGAAATAAAAATCTCCAAATGCCGTCGGAAGCGGCGCCCAGCGGCGCCATTGTCGGACCGTAGGGGACATTGGGGATGGCGTCCACAGCGGGCGCCGGGGGCGACACCCGTCGTGCCGGCACCACTGATGTCGTAAGGTCGACCGGCGACGACCCGGATCCGGAAGCGGATCCAGTGAGGTCCTGCGGTGCCGGGACCGAAGTCGCTGGCGGCGCCGGGACTGAAGTCGCTGGCAGTGCCGGGACCGAAGTCGCCGGCGGCACTGGGGCCAAAGCACCCGGCGGCGTCGGAGCCGAAGCACCCGACCCGCTAGGGCCTCTGGTCGGGACCATTGGGCCTGAAGGCACCACGGAACCCGACTGAGGAGGGAGGGACCTCATGGCCATGAGGTACCGCTCGATCTCCTCCGGTGTCGCGCCGTGCCCAGGGACCCGAAGGTGTGGGGCTGGCGGCGACGCTTGCGACTCCCGCGGAGCCCGAGCCCCCGGCCCCTTCGTGCAAGCGTCGGGGTGGGTCAGAGGAACGATGACGTCGCTCCGACCTCTCATGCCTCTTACCTGATGACTTGGAGCCTGACGACCGGTGTCCACTCCCGGAGCTTCGATGACTCCGACCTCGCGACCTGTCCTTCGACCTCCCGTGCGACTGCTGCAGCTCGAGCCGCTTGCGGGACCACTCCCGCCTAGCCTTCGACGTCAGGGCCCGGCAGTCGGAGCAGGTTCGATCGTCATGGTCGAGGCCTAGGCAGTTCAGGCACCGGCGATGGGGGTCCATGACCGACATCAGTCGATTGCACTTCGAACAGGTCTTGAACCCGGGCATCCCTACCGGCACCAATAGAGTCAAAGACTCGAAGAAAAAGAATGATCAAAAAGATCAAAAGTTTAGTAAAAAAATGACTAGGGGTAGAGCTTCTCCGTATCTGCGCTAGCTCGCGCGGAAAAAAGAACTGGATTCAGCGCGCATGGGTGGCGTCTAAGTACTCCGACGACGTCATTCTGGCGCTAACGACGCCGAAGACGGACGCCGAGCCGCAGACGATGCCTACCGATGCGCAGGGGTATTGCTAGGCAAGAAATTTCTGGATCCAGTCTGACGCCTGGGGATATTCTAAGGAAAGGAATCTATCACTAACGTGTCTCTTTCAGATATATATTGTATTTTTAAACTCCTTATGTACAATATAAGTTAAGCTTGAAAAAAGTAACACATTAAATTCCTCTTTCCATATTTCTACTTCGGGACAGACACAATGCAAACAAATGTATTCCCTTTTAGTTTGCCAAAATACTCTTTAGAAGTATTTCACATGCTCATCGTTGTTAATGTTCTTGAAACTTCTACTGTGGGGAATTTTTCAAACGGTGAAAACCATTTCTTTTGATTGAGTCTCTCCTTCCTACGACCATTCTAATTTCTAAATTTAGGTCTAAGCAACATACCAATATGTATCTATGAGCACTTGTTCAAAAAATATAGATTTGCTCTTCATCTAATAGCAAATTAATAATATATTTCCAGATGTAAAATATACGTTTGCAGAGAAATTTGAATGTCTCGTATTGGATTTTCTGAACTGGGGAATATTTGGATGAAGTTTTAGTGAGAAGAGCAGCAAATTTGAATGTTTATATCTGGTGGATACCTATAGAGGAGGGGTTCCAGCAAATATTAGGCTACAAAAACATGGCTTGTATTTACCTGAAGACAGTGGTGGGATTTCCGATACGTCCATCTGTATGAAATGTATTTCCCAATAACTCTGATCCTCGCTTGCATTGCTAACTCTGATCCTGATTTGCACTGCTATCTCTGATCTTCACTTGCACTGCTAATTCTGATCATCACTTGCACTGCTAACTCTGATCCTGACTTACACTACTAACTCTAATCCTGACTTGCACTAACTCTGATCCTTTCTTACACCACTAACTCTGATCCTGATTTGTGCTACCTCTGATTCTCACTTGCATTGCTAACTCTGATCTTGACTTGCACTGCTAACTCTGATCCTCACTTGCACTGCTAACTCTGATCCTCACTTGCACTGCTAACTCTGATCCTCACTTGCACTGCTAACTCTGATCCTCACTTGCACTGCTAACTCTGATCTTGACTTGCACTGCTAACTCTGATCCTCACTTGCACTGCTAACTCTGATCCTCACTTGCACTGCTAACTCTGATCCTCACTTGTACTGCCAACTCTGATCCTGACTTGTACTAACTGATCCTCACTTGCCCTACTAAATCTGATCCTCACTTTCATTTCTAACGCTGATCGGCACTTGCACTGCTAACTCTGATCCTCACTTGCACTGCTAACTCTGATCCTCACTTGCACTGCTAACTCTGATCCTCACTTGCACTGCTAACTCTGATCCTCACTTGCACTGCTAACTCTGATCCTCACTTGTACTGCCAACTCTGATCCTGACTTGTACTAGCTGATCCTCACTTGCCCTACTAAATCTGATCCTCACTTTCATTGCTAACGCTGATCGGCACTTGCACTGCTAACTCTGATCCTCACTTGCACTGCTAACTCTGATCCTCACTTGCACTGCTAACTCTGATCTTGACTTGCACTGCTAACTCTGATCCTCACTTGCACTGCTAACTCTGATCCTCACTTGCACTGCTAACTCTGATCCTCACTTGTACTGCCAACTCTGATCCTGACTTGTACTAACTGATCCTCACTTGCCCTACTAAATCTGATCCTCACTTTCATTTCTAACGCTGATCGGCACTTGCACTGCTAACTCTGATCCTCACTTGCACTGCTAACTCTGATCCTCACTTGCACTGCTAACTCTGATCCTCACTTGCACTGCTAACTCTGATCCTCACTTGCACTGCTAACTCTGATCCTCACTTGTACTGCCAACTCTGATCCTGACTTGTACTAGCTGATCCTCACTTGCCCTACTAAATCTGATCCTCACTTTCATTGCTAACGCTGATCGGCACTTGCACTGCTAACTCTGATCCTCACTTGCACTGCTAACTCTGATCCTCACTTGCACTGCTAACTCTGATCTTCACTTGCACTGCTAACTCTGATACTCACTTGCACTGATAACTCTGATCCTCACTTGCACTGCTAACTCTGATCCTGACTTGCACTACTAACTCTGATCCTCACTTGCACTGCCAACTTTGATCTTAACTTGTACTAACTCTGATCCTCACTTGCCCTGCTAACTCTGATCCTCACTTTCATTGCTAACGCTGATCCTCACTTGCACTGCCAACTCTAATCCTCACTTACACTGCTAACTCTGATTCTCACTTGAACTGCTAACTCTGATCCTGACTTGCACTGCTAACTCTGATCCTCACATGCGCTGCTAACTCTGATCCTGATTTGCCCTGCTCTGATCCTCAAATGTACTGCTCTGATCCTCACTTGCACTGCTAACGCTAAGTTTAGAGTGAGCCAGGGAATTTTTAATAGTATAAATTGAAATTTAAAAGGAGCCTGATATTTCTGCAACCTTGGGACACATTTCCTATACACGATGGTGGTAAGATACAATGAATGTACTGAAGACATCTAAACATATATGGTTACTGGTTTCAACTGCTTACTAGTGTGAGATTTTCTTCACTGTCCTAAGCTGCTAGTTGCAAACGTTTCCCACTTTGTCCTTATAATAGATGAGGGCTTCACCCAATTCTTAATTCTAAAAAAAAAAGTGCCAGGGCTCTCGTCAGGAGGCGACTGCAGCTTGCACCACACAATGCCCCTGCCAGCTCTGCCAATAGTAGTAACAATACTACTACTAACCATCACACTCCTACAAGCGTGAAAATTCAGACATTTGCAGGCCCCCAAAGCTATAAGAATGACTTGGGCGTAGGTAATAGTCTTTTTTAATGTATACTGAATTAATGTTTGACTGTTGTTGTGGTCATCTCAGACTGCACCACCTTGTGGCATACTTCCATAAGTGCCGGTGCTGAGGACGGGAAACCACTGGTTCTAATTTGGCACTGGCTTCTCCACAGAGCCTACTGGACCCCATCAAGACTCCACAAAAGCGGAATAGCAGATTCAGGCGAGTGCTGGAACTGTCAGAAAGAGGAGGGCACACTTGAACACCTTATCTTTGGGTGCGTCAAAGTCAAGAGGTTCTGGGCCCAAATAAACGCATTCATAAATGACATGCTCCAAACAGACTTAGTACTAAACTATGTGACACTGGCGACAGGGCATGTAACAGCAAACCTGAACGGCAGGGAAGAAAGAGACCTCCTAGACCTGCTCCTGACAGCAGCCCTGAAGATAATCTTAACGAACTGGAAGAACACGGCGAAAGCAAACTTCAAAACATGGATCAACTGGGTCACCTTCCTAAGAGGAGCAGACAACATAACGGGCAACCTCTCGAAAGAACACACGCCCCAAGAGCACATGTGGAAACAACTCGACGAACATTTAAAGAAGCCACACTAACTCCCCCCCCCCCCCCTCTCTCTTTTTTCTTCCTCTCTCTCTTCAGCACTGTTGTAAAACTGCCAATGTATATGCCACTTTATTTTTTCAATAAAAATCCTTAAATCAAAAAAAAAAAAGAAGGAAATAGAACCTTATGTGATTCATGATAGGCAAGGGGCAATCCAACCAGAAATGCATTTAGATTACATCTTTTTGTGACGTTGGATGGGGATCCAGTACTCCAGTTCATTTTTTATTTTTTATTTATTAAGATACTCTTTAAGCACCACATTCACACAAAATAGAGTTTCTTGCTGCTAAAAAGACCACTCATATAGTACACGATACAACATAAAAGTATTCCGATGGAAACATTACCATCCCCAAAGGTATAGGGAAGAGGCAAGATTTCAAAATTTTTCAAAATTTGAAGAGTTTTTGTTCAGAACGTAATGCGTTTGGTAGGGCAATATAATGCCTAGCATCCTCCACAATATTCGCTTTGCTGCCAACCGTTTTGCAACAAAACTTCTGTACTTTTAACAATTTGTAGTTACAGGCTTGTTTTTTAGGCGGCTAGGACTATGCCACTGAAATCTAGAACAGAAAGATGAGACTTCTGAGGTACAGAGTGCAGTGTGAGGCAGACGTATTCGTTTAAAGAGAATTCTCTCTTTCAAAGTTAACCGGTGAGCTGTCTGCAGCGCAGTAGTAACATGTGCTTTGGCTTTGAGCCCAAATAGAATTCCAACAGCATAGTTCTGGTTTAAGTGCAATTTCTGAGCCAAATGTAAAGGGAATTTCAGCTAGATAGTGTTGGACCTGGCCCTCTCTGCAGGGTCACCGCTAAATATTTTGCCTCCTCTCTGCCTGTTTTCTGAAACCATTGTTGGTGACTTTAGGACTGTGCATTTTACCACTGCTAAAGTGCTTGTGCTCACTCCTTAAAACATGGTAGAACTGGCCCACACCTGATTAGCACAGTCTCTGTTACATTTGTTGCCTCGCTGCCATATATCGGACCTTGGTGGTTTTCTTGCTGCTACATACCTGATTTAATCTCTGTGTGCTAAGGACCCTGATTGGAGGGACGCCACTGCGGGAGGCCGGGACTGCGAGGACCAGCATTCCGTCTAAGATCAAAAGCTGGTGCCTCTTCCCATGCTAGCCCCTCCTTCACCTATCAGTACTTGACTGCTCGCGGCCCCCTCTCCGCGGGAGCCGCTTGCAGCAGTCTCTGTTACATTCCTTGCCTCGCTGCCATATATCGGACCTTGGTGGTTTTCTTGCTGCTACATACCTGATTGAATCTCCGTGTGCTAAGGACCCTGATTGGAGGGACGCCACTCCGGGAGGCTGGGACTGCGAGGACCAGCATTCCGTCTAAGATCAACAGCTGGTGCCTCTTCCCGTGCTAGCCCCGCCTTCATCTTTGTACTTATACACACCCTGTTGGCGCATCGCGGGACGCGCGCGGGACCAGCCGGGCTAAGCCCGGGCAAAGGGTGGGCCCTTTGAGGCCCTCAAAGACCAGAGGAGGCCAGGCCATGCCCAGTCTCTTATATATAACTCCCTGGAACACCAGACTATTTTGAAATAAGGTACTCTGATTCTTGGTCGCATCATTTATCGCCTTGTCTTCCTCATTGTTCTTGGCTGCATGTCCTAGTATTGTGCCTGTATTCACTTCGCAATTTTGTATCATAATACCATCGGCCATGTCCCCAAGAGGTGCTAGGGGCAATAAGGGAAGGAAATCCCTACCGGGAGGGTCCCTGAGGGGCAAAATAGATCAGTATATTACAAAGGCGGCCACAGCGATGGAACAAGAAATTGCCAACGCTGAGCGCCGTCTTTCTACAGAAATCTTGAATAGGCGCTCTTTTCTGGGATTAATACAACAAGCAACTACCCCAAATTTGATTAATGATAAGGAAAAACTTACAAATAGCGATACTAGTTTTCCCTCTATATTTCTTGAAACTACTACTATATCTGAACCCATTAGGCATGATACTGGTAAGGACAGCAGTACAGATCTTGTCCTAGAAATAATCCCTGAAGAATCCCTAATGCTTCACCACCTAATGTCTAACAATCCCCAGGCCCCATCAACATCAAAAAGGCCCACATTGAAGAGAAAAAGGGGGGCAAACAGTCAAAAGGGGAGCAGGCTAAAATACCTAACAATTCTCAAATTCACACGACTATCTATACTACAGGATCAGAGATTATAGCTTTGGGCCAGCCGTCGATTATACACCAATATCCAAACCAAGATCTAATGGGGAATATTGAGCTGTTAGTAAAATCCTTACTGTTGCCCCTCGTTGAAAGAGTCAAAAGGCTAGCAACACACTTGGGGTCAATAGAGGAAGCCATCAGTACAAATACAACCTTAATAAAGGATCTAGTAGAAGATACCAGGAAACTAACACTAGTTGCAAACCCCGGCCCGAGTGACTCAGATAAAGGAAATAAAACATTAAAATGGATACCTCCAACAACGGAGAAACCAATTGCCCCCATGAAGACAATGAATGCCCCGAAAATACCCAAGACTCCTACGGTGGAAAAAAACGTAGAACATCAAAATAATCCACTGGATATACATAGAAAAGGCGAGAGGGAGAGGCAAAATCTTAGGAATTTAATTGTCTCCAATATACATATAGACCTCCTGCCAGAAGCAGCACCTTATGTTGCAATACTGACAGGGGTCCCAGAATTGAAATCAGAGAAAATTGAGGGGTATTCGGACCTTAAAAACAAGGTCATATACTGGTTAGGGAAGAATAGACCCTTACCCCCTAATATTAATGGGGAAATTTTAAATGTGAGAAGGTTTGGCTGGGTAGGGCAGAGGCCCAAAGATACGCAAGGTGATGTGATAATCATTAATTTTAGAGATCACAGGGTTATTTCATTTATCAATGACTGGTACCATGAGGGTGGAGGAGAAGGGATTAGGATACATGACTTAAGCTATTTTTATCCTAGGTCACTACTCCCCCACCAACGAAGACCTATTAACCCAAATTATAACATCCTGGGGGGTTCAGTTTTTGACATCCAGACCTCTAATATGTTCGCCGCCCTTACCACCTTAGATGGAGTTGACTGACTTAATGACACTCATCCTGTGGTCATATCTCCATCAAATATAAAGGTTCACTTAAACACCCATAAGGGACCTTCATCAACTCAGTTAAATCCAATAAGCTCTAAGGTTACTGGAGATAGGGGAGATATATTAGACGAGGGAGAGACCGAACAGATATATACTGTAAGTACTGCTGAGAGGGAGGTGGAATTTCCTATTGGACACGAGTACAGCTGTAGGAGGGAGGAACTAATTAGCAATGGGCGAAATATCCCAAGTATAGCAGAGAAGGGACTATTGCCCTATGTAACAGCCAAGGGAATAGCTCCAGACCCTAATACCATCAATCTTCTTGCATGGAACATAGCAGGTCTGCAAAAAAAATTGGCCATTCCAGAATGGAACGACTTTATAGATACATTCAATATCTGCATGTTCCAAGAAACATGGAGCATGATCCCACTCCATAAAAATGGGTACGCTACTTATTTCATCCCTGCAATCATGGTAGGGAGAGGACGACCATCAGGTGGTCTGCATATATGGATTAGTGTGGCACTGAATTGGGCTGTCACCGTCCATAATTTACCTTCAAATGATATATTATATATATCTCCTAAGGGCCCGAATGGAGGAAATACACTGGAATTGCTCTGTGTATATGCTAGAGGCTCCCTGGGTCGCCAATCCTCACCCACAATAGCATTACTAGATGCGACACTAGCGGATATTTCCCCAAAGTCTAAAGTGATAGTAGGGGGTGACTTCAATTGCACTTATAAACCCTTAGCTGGTGAGGAGGTCCTTGGGCTGAGTGCAGATGATTGGAGGCAGTCCATTCCCCTTCTAAATTAAAAAACCTATTAGGAAATGGACGGCCAGAGCAATACAAATTAATGCTCTAACATTAGAACATAATCTACGGGCTCTTAATGGGAGGACTGTTTCAGATTCTAATGGGGCAATGACATACAACAGAATAGGTTGCCCATCACGTATAGATTATATATTACTGGACGTCCAATCACGGGGCAGCCTAGTGGATATGGAGGTTAGGCGATCACAGGATAGTGATCACAACCCACTCTGCATGAAAATCAACTGAGGGAGTGAGATTGAAATAAGGAATGGTCCTGTGATGATTGCTAAATGAAGTAATCCCCACAAATTGCAACCAGAAGTTAAAATGGAGTAGGGTAAGATGTGTAGAGGAAAAATTAACTAGTATGAAAGAGCTGGTGCAAGCAGAGATTAGAGATCTAACAATCCGGCAGGCTGGCACAGCCTAATTCTTCAGATTTTAAATTAGCTGATTCCTACAAGAATCTAATAGATACAATTGGTATTTTTTTTAATATAGGGGGGAGCAGGGGACCTACCAAAATAAATCGAAAACCCTTGAATGGTACTCCTTGGTATACGGCTGAATGCAGGGAAAAGAGGAAGATAATAACAACTTCCATCAAAAGAAAGGACCCGATAGCAATAGGATTAGCCAGGAAGGAGAATAGTAGGGATATCAAAGCAGCTAAGAGAGATTGGGAGGAGGAGAACTGGCAGCAACTTAAGTTTGCTGCCAATGCAAAAGACTCAACTCTGTTCTGGAACCTGATCAATAAACTGGATAGAAGGGGGGTGGAGCCAATACCAAATCATATAACAGAATAACAGTGGCACTCCCATTTTTTAAAATTGTATTGTGGGAAAGTAGATCCGGGGCAAACAACAGGGACACATAATGAACCTAGTATGGAGACCCAAACGCAGATAGAAGCTTTTGCTCCCTGGGAAGTGCAGGATGCTATTACAAACATAATACCTGGCAAGGCGGCAGGCCTGGATGGGATGCCGGGCAATTTACTTCTGCGCGACCCAAAGTTATGGTCCGACCTCATTGCTCGCATAATGAATTTAATCATGAACGGACACCCTGTTCCCGAATCATGGAAGGGCGTGGAGGTTGTAACCATATACAAAAAAGGTGATAGGGAGGGTCCTGCCAACTACAGACCTATAAGTCCAATCAATACAATTCAGAAGGTAGTTCGCAGGGTCATTGTTAATAGAATAGGGACATGGCTTAATGAAGATAATATTCTGACCCACTTCCAGGCGGGTTTCAGGCAAAATGTGGGCACGATGGACCAGGTTTTCAGGTTCTGTGCAGTATGCTGGAAATCTGTGTCCGTTGCAAAGGGTGGCCTATATTTGGCCTTTATTGATTTAAAAACAGCGTTTGATGTAATCCCCCATGACAAGCTCTGGAAGGTTCTGTTGGACATGGGGTTCCCGTGTCACCTTTTACAGTTCGTTGTTAGGCTCCACGAAGACAATTATGCCAGAATCCGGTGGGGGAGCCAAGGCCAGCTAACAGGGAGGGTGCCAGTCAACAGAGGGGTTCGCCAGGGCTGTGTGATAGCTCCGAGATTTTTCTCCTTCTTTATCAATGGGGTGGTAGACCATTTGAGGGAGGACCCTGCGGATCCCTAGTCCTGGCCGGGGAGAATACACCTACCCTCCTCTTTGCAGACAACACCCTCCTGATGTCTAAAACATCATCGGGTTTACAGAAACTGCTTGATCGCTTTAGTTTGTTTTGCGACGAGCGAGGGCTAACTGTCAACACCACCAAAACGAAGTTGATGGTGCTATCCTCCAAAAAAAAGGCTAGGAAAGTTCATCTCACTTTAAATTGGGTTGTGCTAGAGGTGGTGGAAGAATTTGACTACTTGGGAGTCAGGTTGAGTAATAACATGAAATGGGACTCCCACGTAGCAAAAATACTCCTAAATCTCAAAAGGATTTCCGGAGTCATCCTGAGGAATCAGCACTTGTCTATTAGCAGGCCAATAGCCCCGGCCCTCGCGGTCTATGAGGGAGAGGCGCTAGCTTCGGCGGTTTATGGCTCTGAATTGTGGGGTGGAGAGAACACAATGGACCTGGTAAGAGCTGAGAATAAGTTTTTGTGAGACCTAGTATCGCTCCCCCACTCGACCCCTCTGAAACCCCTCTTCATTGACTGGGGCAAACGATCAACTGCGGATATAGTACGCCTCCATCCCTCGCTGTTCTGGGTACGCCTGAGAAGGACACCAGAATTGTCCGAATATGCCTTGGTGTTGGACAAACTAATTAACCTGAATGCCGAGTAGCCGTACGCTATACAAAACCCCTGCATAACATAACATAACATAACATAACAATGCCTCAAAAAAGATAAAGTGGCTCAATAAATTGAGGCAGATGGTGATGAGTTTAGGAATGGCTGAATTTTGTGTTTCCCAGTCCCCACCACATAAACAAATTGTCAAAAAATATATTGGGAGTGGGTGGAGGCTGAGGATCTAAAAAGCACAAAGTGGGGGCCTTTGACTAACCAATTCCTGGAACATAAGCCAACTAGGAAGTTAGAGCCCTTTCTGGATTGCATTCAAATTCCAAGAGATAGATCCCTCTTCTTGAAGATGAGATATGGTATACTCCCCCTTAAAAAGTTTATAGAGGGGTGGAAAGGAGCGAGGGATCAAAATGTTACTTGTCCAGGCTGCCCATGTACGAAAGAATCTCTACCTCACTTTTTGTTTGCTTGTAAGGCTTAAAAGCTTCCTAGAGCAAGATGGTTAAAACCTGTATGTAGGGAGATGGGTGTTAGAGATTTCAGAACTGCATTGCGTATCTTTTTAACTCATACAACATCCTTGTATATTGTTTGTGAGGTTGCAAAGTATCTTGCCAGCGCTTGGTTCATACGGACCAGGCTGTTAGGTAATAGCAAAATTAAACCCCTACTACATCCAGATATATGAATATTATTGAGAATGCACCTTAGTCATCTGTAATTATCCTTTTTAATTGTATATAGATTTTAGCCCCTTTTAAGATGAAATGTATGTAATACTTTGTACATTGGCTTTATGTTTAGTAATATTTGTACTTTTATGATATGAATATATCGAATAAAGTATTACAACATTTAATTTACTTTCGAGTCCCTGATAAAGTGGTACACCCTGTATACAGGGCATGTAAATTAATGGTCCTAGTGGGCCTACTGCACTTATTGTGCCACCCACTTAAGCAGTCCTTTAAAACATGTCTCAGGGCTGTCATTGCAGTCTGCATGCTGTTTTAAACTGCCTATTTATCCTGGCAAAATAAACATTTTGCACAGCCTAAACCTCTCTTTTTAATACATATAAAACATCTGCAAGGTAGGCCCTAAACAGCCATAGTTCAGGGTGCACTATAATTACAAAGTTGGACATGAACTTTTAAGTTTTATATGTAGTTGTAATGAAACCCCCTAAATAGTTTTAAACTACTGTGAGGTCTACTTCTCCAAAAGGATAACATGGATTGCCTTTTTACATTTAATATGTGCTAACCAGGGGCGTATCCTCCGCTAAGGTGGAGGAGGGTTGCCCCACTGCTCTCAGAGCAGAATAAATAAAATGATAATAACCATGTTATTGTAATCTAATTTTTCTCTGCTACGGGGCTGAGTGGGACAGGAGGCACAAGAGGAGGAGTGGTGTGCACACGTTAAGTGAGCATGACTGCTTGGCCCGCCGTCTTGGCCCGGCCAAACAGTCATTCGCACTTTGCATGTTCCCCTTCCAGGCTGTAATACACAGCCTGGTGAGGAACATGCACAGGCTCCCTGTCCCAGCTGAGCGGTGAACCATAGAGCTCGAACAACTCACAACGCTGCATTGCAGCATTGTAATTGGCTTAGCGGAGGGAGCCTGGGTGCTTCCTGGTTCCTGGACTGCCAGGAAGCAAAGCAACGAGGGTAATACAGCAGCAGGGAAAAGATAAGTGTTCTTTTTTTCTTTTGTGTTCAAAGTCCCCATTCCCTGACAGCCACCACTGGTATTAACTGGTACTAACACTTGAGCGGAAACATGTAGAAATGCCATGTTTGATCTAAAAACAATTGCAATTCTAAGTCCTCTTTAATAGTAAAGTCCGATTGTAAGTCACATAAAAAGAGTAGCAGATGGACTTTGTGTATTCCTTCCAGACAATGAGACAAAGGCGTACTAGGTATTGCCATCCAGCCAGGATGGGAGGAGTGGAGCTGTGTCCTGCCCCGCTCTCATTTCAATTGGGCTACCTCCAGCAGATTCACAAAAAACATGATATCAGTCCTTAGTCACCCTAGACATTTTTGAACGTGACAGTGGAGGAAAGAGAATTCCAAAACCAGATGTAGGGGGGGGGGGAGGGAGTCTCTGAGTTTTACCCATTTTCAAGTCTGTCATCAGGTATAAATATTGAACCCTTAGACCAACTCTTCAGTTCACCTTTGGACCTGCAGAGAACCCCCAGAAGGACTTCCTTGTACTTTAGAAGGCTGCCCTGCTGCTTTAAGCTTGCTTTGTACCTCAGGGGACTGCCCTGCTGCTTGAAGCCTCCCTTGTACCCTCAGAGGATTATCTGCTGCTTGAAGACTAACTTGCAGCTTGAGCCCGGCACTGCCAGAGTGACCCATGGGTCTGAATGGCTGGTCTCTGTTCTGAGTTATGGGGACATTGAAAGTTGCAAAAACCTTGAGCCCACACCTGAACCCTACCTGGAGTGAGTTGTGCACTCCAAGTGGTTCCCCGCCAGTCCTGGACCCTTGGAAGTTGTACAAAGAGATCCAACTGGAGACAGGGACCTTCCTGCTTGCTGCCCAAGGTGTATCGCTGGTTATCATTACTTTGCTGTAGCTTCCCTTACGTTCTCCTCTGCATCAACAACTCTTGTTCAGTGTCTCCTCTTCTGGAGGGTATCTGGGCTCATGGAGCCCTCGTCAACTACAGCTTGCAACTTCGTCCCACTGAAGATTTTTAACTTCCAAAGAAAGTGACAAAATCCAAATTTAGAAATCTAAACCACAACTTCATCCACCGGCTTGCCGATAATGACTCCTCCACAGGCACCGTTAGCTGCCTTCCCCACTGGACTTCACCATCTCAGATAATTTTATTCAAAAATTCTTTGAAGCCCAAAGTTTAGCCAATAACAGGCCCAATCCATTTCATGTATCCGAATCACAGTCCATCATGGTAGGGCATACGTTTCAAAAGCATGTCTGCAGTTGATGCTTTGATCTTTTCGGCACAAATTTTTACTAAAAACTTAGAAAATTCATAACTCTTGTTCTACTGAATTGATTTATTTAGTTCTGGTGTCATTTTATTTTATTTCTATATTGTTATGGGATTTTTCTTATGTTGTGTTTTCACTTTATTACTGTTTGTGTGCTGCATGAATAGTTAACACATTGCCTCTAAGTTAAGCCTAACTGCTTTCATGCCAAGCTACCAGAGGGTTAAGCACAGGTTAATTCAGTGTCTTTTTTGTGGCTGGCAGGGATTGTGGTTGTTGCCTGAAGAGGGATACGACCCTCTTGAACTAAAAAAATTAATTTCCTACATTGGTGGCAGTGATGGGATTTCATACTTGTATTTTTGCAGTGCCACTCAGTGATTTTGTGTAACAGTAAAATCCTCAAAATAATCTGAAATAATGTTTTTTTGATTCTCCTTGTTCAATCGATCAATCAATCAATCAATCAATCAATCAATCAATCAGGGGAATTATTAGAGTGCAACTCACCCTTGACGGTCTCAAGATTCTGGGGTAGGTAGCAGCTCCATTCAGTCGATGTGCGAGGTCTTCAGAGCCTTCCTGAAGGAGTTCAGGGATGGCGAGCATCTGATGTTGGTTGGGAGCTCGTTCCAGGTCTTGGCCATGATGTAGGAGAAGAATCTTCACCCTGCTCTGACTCTGTGGATGTGTAGGGTTTCGGCGAGGAAGAGGTTGGCGGAACGGAGGTTTCTTTTGGGTGCGTTGAGGGTGACTCTGTCGTTGAGGTATTGGGGTCCAATGTTGTGTAGGCATTTGTAGATGTGGGTGAGTATCTTGAAGGTGATCCTTTTCTCAACGGGGAGCCATTGGGGTTTGCGTAGATGTTGACTGATGTGTTTGTGTCGAGGGATACTGAGGACGAGTCTAGCGGCGGTGTACTCTATCGTCTGGAGCTTGCGGAGCAGAGACTTGTTGACTTGTTAAAGTGCGTTTCCATAGTCCAATCTGCTAGTGATGAGTGCGTTGGTGACTGTCTTTCTTGACTCGGAGGAATCCATTTGAAGGTCGTGCGGAGGATGCGGAGGGTGTTGTAGCAGCTGGAGGTGACAGAGTTGACCTGTCGGTTCATGGAGAGGGAGGAGTCGAATACGATGCAGAGGTTTTTGGCGTGGTCGGAGGGGTCGGGCTGCCAAGGGCGGTGGGCCACCAGGTGTTGTTCCACGCAGATGGAGTGTTTCCAAGGACAAGGACTTCTTTCTTCTCCAAGTTGATTTTTAGACAGCTGTTGCTCATCCAGGGTGCAATATCCTGCATTCCTTCCTGGAAGTTGAGTCTGGTTGTGGCGGGGTCCTTGGTGAGGGAGAGGATAAGCTGGGTGTCTGCGTAGGAGACTATGCTGAGGCTGTGCTGTAGTAAGATGTGTTGCAGAGGGTAGGGCTTACTGATGATCCCTGTGGGACTCTGCCATAGATTCCCGTGTGTTCGGAGAGTAAGGATGTTAGTCTGATCCTTTGGCTTCTGCCGGTGAGGAATGATTGGATCAGGTCTAGGGCCATGCCTTGTATGCCAGCATTGTGTAGTGTGGCTGCGAGTGTGCGATGGGAGACGGTGTTGAATGCTGCTAATAGGTCAAGTAAAATCAGGGCTGTGCTGTGGCCTTAGTCGAGGAGGGCGCGGATGTCGTTGGTAGCGGCAAGTAGGGCGGTCTCTGTGGTGTGGTTGCTTAAGAATCCAGATTGGGAGGGGTAGAGGATGGCGCTGTCTTTGATGAACTTCGTCAGTTCTGCGTTGATGGTCTTCTCTGCGACTTTCGCAGCAAAGAGGAGGAGCAAGATGGGCCGGTAGTATTTGAGGTCCATCTGCTGTGTGTGTTTTTAAGCAGGAACCTGACTATTGCGCATTTCCAGGTGGCGGGGAATATGCTGGTCTCGAGAGTGGTGTTGATGGTCCGTTGCAGTGCGGCTCTCTGGTATATGTGTGACAGGCAGGGATCAGTGGGGGCCCCGGAGTAGATGCTTTTCTTGGTCGCGGCGGTCTCTTCAGCTGTGATCATGTCCAGGTGGAGATGGTGGGCTGGCCGGCATTGTCGGAGGGAGGGCTGGTTGCGGGGTCAGGCAGGCATATCGTCGTTGAAGTTGTCGTTAGAGGTTCTTTATCTTCAGATGGGAGACCGTTTGACCGCTTTTGCTCCTTCTAAATTGTTCTTAGTTCTTGATTTGGTAATTTTATCCTTTTTCCAAATGTAAACTACTCCACCTCCTTTTTGCTTACAATGGAGATAGATCAGATCAAAGTAGACAACCTCACCAAGGCAGAGTTACAGTGGCTTTGCAAGGAGAGGGGCTGAATATGGGAAAACAGCCTTTAAGGAAATCAAAAGGATGCAATCCACCACAGAAGGGCAGGAAGTGGATGGTCCTGAGGAGGAGAAGGTGGACTTAGAGGAAGAGGAGGAGACCACAGGTCCTGAACTGCAGCAACCTGAGGAGTAAGAGGACAATTTGTTCACCAGAGTGCAGCCCCCTGGGAAGGCAGGAAACAGTTTTCCCTCCCATAAGCTGTCCCCGGAGGAGCTGGCAGAGAGGAAAGCAGAAAGGAAGTTCAGGATGCAAATGGCCAACCTAAAGATGAGGAGAGAATGGTGGAGGGGGGGAAAGAGCCCTAGAGGAGAGAATATTGTGCTGGCTCATAAAGTGAAGAAACAAGAGCTGCATCTAAAAGCCAAGCTGATCTCAGAGTCCAGCAACAATGTTGGCAGCAATTCAATGTCCAACGCAGAGGTGAGGGTCTGCATATCCCTAGACCTGGTGCCTAGCTATATGGTGGGTAATAATATAGACAAATGGTTTTCAGCCTATAAGGTAGCCCTATGGCTGCACAGGGTCTCAGAGCAGGACAAGGGTGGTAAGCCTTTGGAAACACATGTCCATAGAGGGGAATAACACCCTTCTTACACTAGAGGTGGCTGATAGTATGTGGATTTGTATGGCACGGCTTATCACCCATGAGGGCATCCACGGACAGCCAGAAGTTGCCAAATTATTCTTGAGTGGATTTCTTAGACTACTCTAGCAATGTACAGAGGTTGGGTAAGGGGTAGTAAAGGAATTAATTTCAATGAGCTGCCTGATTTGATTTTGAGAGAGCAAATGCTCAGCACTTGCTTTACAGAGTTGCACCAACTAATTGGCAGCAAGCACACTTCAGCTAGAATGCTTGCCCAGGAGATGAACTTCTGGATCAGCACCAGATGGTTCAAAAAGGTGTAGGGTGTGACCATAAGAAAGGTGGCTTTAGTTTCCCCAGCAGAGTGAGGGGAGGTCAAAGGTGACACAAACAATTTCCAAAGTAAGATAGAGTAAAGGGTTCTCATGTCCCAGAAGAGAAAAGTGGAGAGTTTTTGGTGAGCGGTGGCCAAGGGTGCCCCATTTCCAGCCTGGTGCTTTGATTGTTCTGAATTAAGACACACGCTGGGAGATTCTGCCTGCCCTAATAAACCACCGAATGGTGGGATTTCTAAGGGGGCTGCCCATGAGGGGAAGTAGTCCTCAGGAGCAAGTGGAATACCATATCCTAGTCTCCTTTTACTTGGAGGTAGACTCAGAGGATAGACTGAGGGAGGAAGCCATTACTTTCATCAGAGCACAGTGAATGGGATCCCGGTCACTGTTCTGAGAGACACCAGGGGGAGCAAGACCACATTAGTGAAAAGGCTGGTTTCTCCAGAGCAGTACTCCAGAGAGGTGTGCAGTGTAACTCATGTCAAGGAACAGGACGTTTTCCACCTCATAGGCCTGGTATATCTTGAATGGGTTGGAGAGGTGACCCAGAGGAGGGTCATGGTCAGTCCCTGGATGCCCACTGACTGCATTCTGGGAAATGAGTTGCCATGGGTGTTAGAAGAAGTGGGAGGGGTGGCTGCCCTGTAAATTCAGTGTTTTGGAAGTACAACTTTCAAACAGAGCATACAGAGGCCCAGATGAAGGAATGGGGGCAGAAAAGCTCCCACATAGAGGTTCAACCTGGCTAGCCTCAGAGTACAGACCCTGGGCGGTAAAGCAAGACTCAGAGTGCTATCCTGGAATGGTGGAAGGGAGAGTAGAAGTAGGATGCCTAACATCCTAAGCTGTTGTCCCCCAATCAAAGGCTGGAAGTAAGGTCTGTCCAAGGCTCCCCCTTGCACCTGCACCTGGGACTGAATGGCATGGGGGCTAACTCTTGATAATGGCAGATATCAAGTGCCTCTGTTGGTGCTGAGCGTACCTTGCATTGGGGACAGAAGTCTGATCCAAGAGGCAGAATGGACCACATCACCTTGTTCACCATGGTGGTACTGTCTGCCTACAAGAATGCATCTGTGAGCAAATTATGGTTAGTTGCTTCACAGATGGGGTCCACAGGTGAGGAGAAAGGTTTGTCATTGCTCAGAAGAGTAGTGAAAGAGGGACCCAATTGAGATTAGTGTGGCATTGAACTCAGAAGAGCCACTGAATGAGAGGGTCAGTGTTGCTCTGCTGTCGCCTAAGCAGGGAAGCATATCAAGGTATTGATTAGTCTATCCTGGCTTTTGGCTGGAGGTAGGTGGTGCTGGACCTAGTCCTCTCTGCCATGCTGCCTCAAACTTTTTGTCTCCTCTCCTCCTGTTTTCTGAACCCATTTTTGGTGGCTATAGGACTGTGCACTTTACCACTGCTAACCAGTGCTAAAGTGCTTGTGGTCACTCCTTACATATATGGTAAAAGTGGCCTACATCTGATCTGCACATTTAATTTACTTATAAGTCCCTAGTAAAGTGGTAAAACCTGAACCCAGGGCTTGTAAATGAATGCTCCTAGTGGGCCTGCTGCACATATTGTGCCACCCACACAAGTAGCCCTTTAAAACATTGCTCTGGCCTGACATTGCAGCAGTGCACAGTTTTAAACAGCCAATTTGATCTGGCAAACAGCAAAAGCCACTGGTGTCAATGACTTTTTATCAATGCAGGGCGGGGACAATATCCGAGAGACTTCCTGAAGTCTATACTGAAGCTTTTGGAAAAGGGATATTTCCAGCATACATGAGGGAAGCCCTCATAGTGATGTTACTTAACGTGGATAAGGACGTTGCTGAGGTAGCTTCATATCGTCATCTTTCTTTGTTAAATGTGGACACAAAAACCCTAAGTAAGGTTCTCATGATACAGCTCTTGCCATATATGCCCCAATTAGTTCATGAAGACCAATGTGGTTTTATACTGAGGAGGAACACACTCTGTAACTTAAGAAAACTTGTTCTGGTCTGGAATACTTTGGCCATAGTAGGAGACCCGTATGCCCTAGCCCTCTTAAACATCAAACAATAATTCAATTACCTCTCTTGGGACTATTTTTATTGCGCAGTGTGGGCATTGGAGATTCTTTCTTGAAATGGATCCAGATATTGTACGAAATGCCAATTAGCAATGGAGCCTGTAGCATGTGGGATGTGCGATGCCATGCGGGGTTGAGGTGTGCAGATAAGGGACAACACACATGTGATCTCCCTAAACACTGTTGATGCTCTACTTTATATATGACAGCCCAAATATTCAGCTTCCGTCTTGTTGGCCCTCCTCTCAGAGTTTAGCAAACTATCCGGGTTGATGGTTAACCACACCAAATCTACATTTTTCCCAATAGGAGGATTGGCCGCTAAATCAACAGAGGCCCTTCCTCAGACTGATCTGACTCCTCCGGAGACTAAGAACGTTAGGTACCTGGAGATTAGACTGGCCCATGACGCAACAGTTTGGGCTGCAAATAAGGGGAGAGTGAAGAGGTATTGAGACCCTCAATAAGGGTATGGAATACTCTACGCTTATCCTTGATGGGGAAGCTGTCAATAGTCAAGATTATACTCCCATGCTGTCTTTATGTCTTCCAGGATGCCCTGTATAAGATCCCTAGGTAAGTGTTGATGGACCTAGATAAACGATTGTCAAACTCTTACAGGCTTTGGGGAGAAATTGCATGGGCCTGCCTATGCTTAAAACGTACCTGCAGCAGGGAATGCCTCAAACTACTCTACATGGAAATATACTATCTTGTAGCCTGGCTACAACAGTGGCTTGACAATAGGGAGAACTGGGAAACTCAATTGTTATGGGGCACTTGTGGAGGTAAGGCCATCCCTGAGTTACTGATGATGGGTGCTAGGGTCTTGCCCAGAGTGCTGACTGTAATGAGTCAGGGATGCAGGTTCCTGGAGCGGGTGGTCAAGATGGTTTTAAGGAAGGCCCCATTTACCTCTGAAATGCCAGTGCAGGCTCTTCGTCTCTTTTCGATAATTGCAGAATCAATGTCTATAAGTAAATGGTGCCAGGAGGAATATGAGACCCTGAGGGACTTGTATCCTGACAACCGTTTTATGACACTTGCTGACTCTATGGCTTCCTTCAACCTAGAAACTGGGCATTTTCTCCAATACTCCAAAATAGCTGCAACTACCCGTGGGATCTGGCCCTCCTTCCCTGAGGCTGCCCTGGAGTCTTGTACTTTGCTTGACATACTAAACTTAGTTGGTGGCCACAGATTGATTTAGCATTTATTTTGGACCTTGAGGGAGGACTTGGTGTGCACTGACCTTATTACACTGTTAAGCTCATTTGTCACTACGGCATCTTGATTTTGTCTAAATGCCGATTGTTAGACCTGGCACCATTGGCGTGGGTCTCCCTTCCATTTTTGTTGCTGTGCCTCATGTTTTTGCTGGTGTTAGCTGCTCAGAGCACTGTGCCACTACCAACCAGTGCCACAGTGCAAGTGCTCCCTGTGTAAATTGCTATATTGATTGGATTCCATGATTGGCTTATTTGGTTCACTGTCAAACCCTAGTACAGTGCACCAGGAGTGCCCAGGGGTTGTAAATCCAAATGCTGCTAGTGGGCTTGCAGCACTGGGTGTGCCACCCAGAAAAGCAGCACTGTAAAATATGTCTAAGGTCTGCCATTGCAGAGCCTGCGTGCAGTCTGGTACTGTCATGCTGACTGGGCGAGTGCACCCACTTACCAGTCCCTAAACCTTCCCTTAACTTCATATGAATCACACCTATGGTAGGCCCAAGGGCAGGGTGCATTGTAAGTATAAGGCAGGACAAGCCCTGATGTGTGTGGCATGTCCTAATAGTGAATTACAGCCATTTCCATTTTTCACTATTGCAAGGCTACCTGTTCTCATAGGCCAGAATGGGCTGTTAGGATTGCTACATTTTATAATCCTAACAGACTCAGGGAACATGGTAGAAATTCGAGTTTAGTATGCCTGAACTCAGAGTAATAAAATACATCTTTTAGTAAAGTTTATTTTAATATTCTGTGTTTGCAAATACCACTTTTAGAAAGTAGGTATTTTCTTGCCTAACCATTTCAGCCTGCCTCTGCTAGGATGTGTATCTGCTGTTTGGTTTCTGTGAGTGACAGGGCTGGGGAATTCCAGGAGACAGGCTGGGGCAGCCCGGTGGTGAATAGAGTGATTTACATCCAGATGGGTGGGAGGAGTGCACCTGGACTCTGAATAGGACTGTGCCTTTCCGCCACAATGCTGGATACACCTCCTGTGGATCGTCTGATGTCTCTGCCCTGCACACTGGAAGAAAAGTCAGAGTCATGTTAACAAAGTGCTCAAGAACTGGACTGGACTAGGCAAAGGCCCCCTGGCCTCAGAGAACTAAAGATTAGGGGTATAAGTATTGGGACCCTGCTCCCAAGAAATCAGATCCTGCTTTGACAAGAAGAAACCTCTGCCCAAGGAGAAGGAACTGGGAAAGCTGTAAGGAAGAATACTGTCCCTGACCTGGGGGATTGGCCTGCAGTGGTTGCCTTGCTGCTGAAGGAGAGGAGAAAGACTTCAAAGACTTTACTTTTAACTTGTGCTTAAAGATCTCCAAGGGCCTGTGAGTGAGCTTGCCCCCTGAATGAAGTCCCAGGACCAGTGGACTTTATCCGCCTCGCAATCCGCTGCTGGAAACGCTGTTTTCAGTATTTGCCGAGGCCGGGAGCGGTGTATGCCTCGTACAACCAGTTCGTGTCCAGCAACGCACCATACCCCGCCAGTCCGCCTCAATCAACGCGACCAACGAATCGTAGATCGCACCATGACTGGCCAACCCCGCTGCGTACAAACGCTTTGCCTCATCGAGTCACCCTGGTTGGTACGACCCGCACACTGCCGCTGAGTTCAAGGCTGCCGCTCGCATCTGAAAGGGGAGTACGCTCCGTACGTCCGCCTCGCACCGCAGCCAAGACTGAACCCCGCGGCTCCCCCAGTATGGCTCGTAAGCTGAACGCACCTCATCAAGCACCGTCCGCCGCAATCAACGCGGCTCCCCGCTCCACGACTCGCACCGACGACATCACGAGCCGGAGCTCGCACCGTGCCTGGGAGACAACTCATTGAGCATCCCTTTCTTTTTGCAACGCATCGTCCGTGCCGGACGCATCAAGTAAAGGTACTGTGTACGACTCGCACACCATTCAGTACGCATCGGAGCGAAGCGTCCGCTGCGCTTGCTAGACTCTTTGTGTTATTTTCATTGACATGAGAGCCGGACAAAGAGTACAAATCGCACAGAACTCCAAAACTAAGCATTTTAACAAGAACTCCTCATTGCTGATAGTATTGTGGATTATTTTTGTCGTTATTTGGTCTTGTGCTAAGCCTTATATAAAAGCTAACTATTTTTGATATAAAACCTGTGTGGTGTCCATTTGTAGTGTTGTCACTGAGTTACTGTATGTGATCACAACTGCTTAACTTATATCGCCTCTGAAATAAGCCTTGACTGCTCACGTCACACCGCCTGGAGGGTGAGCAGGGGTTATTTGGAGAGAATAATTCCCTTGCCCTGACTAGAGGAGAGGGTCCCTGCTTGTCACAAGTACCTGCCTGTGCCAACCAGAGACCCCAATTCTAACACTGATAAAAACCTATACATAAAAAATCACGATCTCTAGATCCCCGACGATCATGATCCCTCCACCCCCACCCCTCCCCCATTCATTCTGATCCTGAGCAACCCAGATTTCTCTCCGGTGGTAGAAATAATTCAATTTGCTGCATGGAAAAAGGAAGAATGCATTATACTGAGCAATCTCTTTGTAAATAACACAATTACATTCTTTACCCAGTGAAGGGCATATTTGAAACTACGTGAGAACGTGTCCCATAGACTGGATCTAACTCCACAGAAACTAAACAAATTCTATCCATACATGGATGGCCGTTGTTGGCGAGCATGTGGGTGCTGGGGGGCATATCTAAACATATTTGGCGGTCTTGCCTAGTGTTAACAACATACTGGAAAGAACTCCTGATCCACAAAAGAGGGGAAATGGGTCTGCCAATCCCAGTGAACCCAACCACTGCAATCTTGGGCATTCGGCTATGGGGCTGGAAGAGACTAAGGAGGGGTGAATGGACTGTCATCACGCACATGCTGTTAGCAGCAAAACAAAAAAACAGCATCTCTCTGGAAGTACTCAAAAAGCCCTGATGTGCACGCATGGTCCTGCAGACTATGTATGTAATGTCCATGCCCTGAAAATGCTCTCATATAATTTGAGTGATGAACACAATTATTTTGTTACTGTTTGGCAGCTCTTGATGGACAATCTATAAGTGGTTCAAATGACCTGAAATGCCCTCGCTCACTGAGAGCACTGAGATTGTCTGGGCCAATGGGACACCGGGACCCTAAACACTCTTAAACCAGCTGTATTTACTTTTTACAAATCTGAAAATACTGTACGGTGATGTAAAATGATTACCAAGGGAGAGCCCTGCATGTGGTAAGGGCGTAGTAGAAGGAGAGGAGTGTGGGTGTTTCCAACGTCATGGAACCGTATCTAAATGTATCACTAATGGATGTATTCCTATCCCTTGTGAAAAACAACCCACAATATTTAAACAAATATTTCGGAATACAAATTTCGTTTAGCTTTCCTGAACTCTTTTTATGTGTAGTCTCCAACTCATGCAGATATTTCACAAGAAGGGAATAGTCTACACAGTCAAAGGCTTCAAAGAACTCTTGGAGGCAGACAGTAGTATAATTTTTTCCACTGTATAGGCTGGGACAACATGGCATCCCAGACGTCCCCGCCCTTTTCCATGTTGTATGTCAGTGTACCAGCCAAAATGGATGAAGTGCAGAATGATCCTACCACTGGGGCTGTCCTTAAAAGAGTTTTGCCATATCTTCTTAACTTTCATGCAGAGTTTACAGGTTTTCAATATAACATTTGTATCCAACTAGGTTTGGAGTAAGACTTGATTCTTTTAGGATTAATTGAGATGTTCAAGTACTATGACACAAAAATGCACTTATGAAGACCATAACCAAGTGTGTGAGTCGGTGAGTGAAAACACTCTTTGCTTGCACTCTTCAGAGAGGTCATACTCTAGGCCCTTTCTGTCAGGTTTTATCATTTGAAGGACTCATGGATTTCATGTACGTGAAAGTTACCTGAAGTTAAGTCACTATACTGTTTTATCAAGGAAGCACACAAAATACATTTCCAACTTTGTGGGTATTATTCACAGATGAGCGACGGATGACATAATCTAAAATGAGTTAACCATCGCCCTTGCTAGACGTATGCCTATTAAGACTCAGAGGGACTAATGATAAGGCTATTTGCATGGGCTTCCATTTCACCTCATATCACCAAAGCACATGCTACCCTAGTATGCAATCACAAAGGGTAACAAACTGGTCTAGATAAAATATTGCAGTACAGGAAGTAGAAAAAATTTAAAGAGGAAACCTATGCATCCAAAGTGGGTGTGCAAATACAAAAACACGTGAACCCTGGAGTGGAATTATGATGCCGACTGGAGATCTCACTATATAAGGGTTACGCTTTAGCCTAGCTGCTTGTCTTTCCTGATCGCTTTGTGTTCCTCTGTGAAACTGTGAGAAACCTATTTACATTAGAATTCAAAAAAGCTGAAAGACTGTATAAGCTTTGCAGCAGAAGGAATAGCCGTTTATGACTGTGTCCCAATTTTACAATATTATTCTAAACTAAAGAGGATTGAGCAGTTCTAGTCTGTTTTGTCACTGAGGTGATTTTTTCTGACTTAATTTAAAATGTTTAGTTCTGGCATTCTCAGGTTGCCAATAAGGATCGATGTGTTTCTATTCTGCTTTTTTGGTAACTAAAGAAATCTTTAGAGTCGGTGTATGTTTCCGATGAGAGTAATAATGCAATCAATCAATATATTGGCCACTGCTTTCAACTATTGCAGGTTTGAAACAATAATCACAATCATTTAACAACTGTGTCAATGCGACCAATTCAAGCCAGCAGCATTCTTTCCTCTTTCAACTCAGCTTCTATCACCAGGAGATACATTTTTATTTAAAATCAGATCCTGTCACCTCACAAGTGGCAAACAATTTACGGTCGATCTATTCCAAGGGTTCAATGTAAATATTATTTCAAATAATCTCTCTGGCCAAAACACAAACGCACCTTTATTACTAACAAATACAGTTTTCAATTCATTTATTCCACAATGTCGCAATTATTTATCTATATTTAAAAAAATCCTTTATTGCTGAACACTGCCATTATATATGAATTCAAAATCTTGTAGACACTTTGGTTCCATTAGGGTAAAAATAGGTCGCAGTGGGAAAATTTGGAAATGTGATGTCATCCCAACCACAAGATAAGTCGATTATCAATGGAACCTTTCAGCATCTCATCATTCACTACTTTGTTAAAAATATATATAAAATATGTTTTCAAGAGATGGACTGCACTACCAGCAAACAACCAAGCACAAATGCTGCTCTCTCCAACATTACTCTGTCATTGTGTTTTTATTGATGTTGTAATGAAGGTGTTCTACAAACAAATGTTGATGCCAAATGACCAATTAACAGCTTTCTCAAACACCTCTTCAGGAGCTTGCCATGTCTTTTGTTTTGTGAGTGTGTTTCTCACGCGTCTAGATCAGAAACTCTGTAGATTTGTAGACTTGTAGAGAGAGGCTGTTGGAACACAGCTCCTTTACATTTTCATAAATGTTTCTTTGGCAAGTGAAAAAGATAGGCAATGCATCTCTTTTTTAACAAGGAGTAAATATAAAAGGTGCCCTTTATTCATTTTGACCAGTGAAGGAGTGTTAGCTTACTGTTCTAGGCACTTTTTGTTTTTAGTCTGAAGGCATCATTCTGTATCTTTACTGTTGTGGTCCAACTATGCAACCCACTCCCTGCAGAGCGATTGCCTTTAAATAGACAAAGAAGCAAAACAATGCTAACAGGGGTGCACTGGCTCATGTGACCACTTCATGGCCATTCCAGCTGTCTGGTTGGCAATGAGATGCCAGAGTCCATTCAAGATGTTGCCCTCGGGCCTATGAAGCACTAAATCGTCCATGATGTCAGCGTCTGCACTGACAGCTCTCCTTATAAATGAGACACTGTGTCCTTTAAGGTCTTAGAGGCTGGCTAGACACCTTCAGCATATCGCTTCCCAATTACCCATGATGAAAGCAAGTTTTTAACACGTGCAGAAATGAGGAAATGGATTCCATTCGCTGTCGCCACAGAACAAGACTGTACCCGTAGCTTTTGTGGTAAAGTGAATCATACTCCTTCCAGCATGCAGTTCTCTAACCCTAATCATCTATATTTATTTAGCCTTTACTCTCTCAAAGTTGTCTTTTTTGAAGACCTTCAATGACTGCACCTAATGTCCAAATTATTATTGGTAATCAATGTATCTACTTCGTAAGGACGGCCTTGTGAAGTTGACCTACCAGGATTTGAATTCATAACCTACATATCACACCAGCAGCCAGCTTTTTACTCAATTAAGCAATTTCTTGTTTTCATACGGAATTTTTTGTAATCAAGTGTGAATTTTGAAGAGTTTGGTTTACTCTTGAAATAACGTTTCAGGTCCTCATTTTAAATATTATCAGGCATACAAATTAGATATCCAAAGAATCCATTATGCGCGGTTATAAAGCCACATGAGTAGGCTCTGCTTTATTAATATTATATTATTAATAACACCACTAAAGACTGGAGTTTGTTCTTGACATATTAGTGATATCATTGTAGAATATGATACTACAAGAAGTCATCAGTGTATAATCACGTACGCTTTGAGAACAATCTACATTATAATTTTATGGAAAAATGGCATTTAAATGTCTTGGTTATGAAGAAATATTAGTTTCAGGTACACAATTCATGGACACTGCATGACTTTGGAGAACTGAGATTCCAAAACTGATGAAAGGAGGTGCTCTGATACAATCAATGCTTATTAATTTCCATTTAAGTTAAGTATTTGATCCATAGTGGATGACACCTGAAAGTGACCAAAAAATCCTGAATTGTAATATCAGACAGATGCTGCTGCCTGAGGAGTCTGCACCCCTGAAGTGAAATACAAACTGCTCTTCCAACAGACAAACACAGAGTGCTGTTGCTACTGTGAGAAACAAACATCTTTTTGATTGTCTATGGAAATAAAGCTAAACATGGACAACAAATGTGTATAACAACTGTTGTCTGTTAACTAATATTTTAAAGATGCTTACTTTCTTTTAAAAAAAAGTCATTGCAGCACAACACTATTCTCTTTGGGTAAAAAGTACGCCTTTTAAGTCAGGTCTGAGGGCATCATTGCCGATTCATTTACCTAAATCTGAATAGAAAATTTTGTCATGAGCTATAAAGAACTTATATATTCCTCTGCCACCTTGCTTTCTGATTGACCCCTTTCCAGTTGTAATACTATGTAGACATGGAGCAACACAATGAGTGATTGCAAGTGGGTGAAAGAGAAACCATGAAAAAATGTCTCAATTCTGTGGCCTTTAATTACATTTTATCAAAATGGTGGTGTGCTTGTCAAAGAACTAGAACTTTACTCAAACCATGTAATTTTTAAAATGTCAGTAGTGGCTTCTTTTCACAAAAGAGCAAATACTTTTGATGTAAAAAGTCCACCGGTTAATAGGGAATTTTGTTTTTTAATTTCCATTGTTTGTCTTTAGAACTTAAGATGTCCACGTAGCAGCCTAGAGGGTATAAGAGGAAACAGAGCTCCTCCAAAGAATAGGCAAGGCCCTTTATTTCGCAGCGATAGTACTAGTACAATATTTATAATGTGTCTTGTTTAATTTGTCTTGTAATAATGTGCAGCTAAGCCAATATCCCGAGGTCTTGTACTCAATCCTTAGGTTTGAATCTTTGCTACAGATAAAATGGTCACCAGCAGGCTTTGACAGTCTAAACCTATAGAATCCTCATGTGTTATTGACATTAGCATTTGATTTACTATTCGGTTGTTTGCAAACTACATTCAAATGTCAAAACGTGATACAATAATTAAGGAAGGAAAAAGGTAATAAAGATAGTAAGGAAATATGGCATCAAGGAATATGTTACAGACATAAAAATGAACGCGTTTTTCGGCATGTCTAGTTGAAATAGTTGAGACCCACTAAAGCGGTTTCACTGGGTGTCAACATAAACTCATTGACAATAAAAAAAAAAGAAAGTGAGAATTAGTTAGTAAAAAAGAATGACTGACACATTGCAATAGTTTAAGGAAAATAAACTTACCTTGGTAGGGGAAGAGCACCAACAGTGACAGGAATATAGTAAAAGACATGGTAGGGATTGTAAGGTTGGGCTCTAGGGGAGAAGAACAGAGATCATACTGTCTTGAGCCGTGAGCAAGTGCTGCCCTGTAGGTTTTATATAGCTAAGAACTGCCCCAACTCATTTACATGGCAGGATGACATCAGGCAACGCAGGAAGCTAAGCAAATAACTTTATTTGGCAGGTGCCGCATGAACCGAGTGTAATTACAGTGAGAACTTTTTTTCTGAAATCCATTTCAGACCATCAACCAGGATACAGAGTAAATTAAAAAACGAATGCACAACAACACTTTTATTGACATATTATGTTTTTAACGACAACCAGTTTTATAATATAAAACAGACATTTCTTTTAAAACCAAAAGTAACTGAGTGGCAAATGACATGCATGGATTTTAATGCTTCGAACTTTACACTTGCGTTTTCTCACAGCCTTTTTCAACCATTCACTTGTAAACGGATGATATCTCTCCGGAAGTGTTAATAAAATACATTAGAGATGATGGAGCATATGGAGGGAGACAGTGCTTTTGGTAATGTTTTATAAAAGAGTTTAAAAAAGTACACTATGCTGGGAAGTTACCAGATTAAAGGAGAAACTCGCTGTTAATTTTGTCAAAATTACCAAATCAAAAATGCACCTTTCTATTCGAGATAAACTGCTATATCCGATTTTCCATTTCAGGAGCTATTTACAGTTCTATTTTCCTGCATGGACTTCACTGACAACACACTCTCAGCGTTCGAAGCATCCAGGGCTGAGGCCCCGTAGAAGATCCAAATATGCACAGACTTCAGGCACAGTGTCTAAGGAATGTCATGATTTTTAATCAGAAGTAACACAAAATTCAGAAGTAATACTTAAAAGGCAATTGGCTACTGTAGGAGGATGGCTGAGCATATGGTGCATGCTCCAAGGAGTGATGCACCCAGCACTAATCCAGGCAACCCTTAGCAGGATTTTAGTGGTCTTTAATCTATACTACTATTATAAAGTAAGAACTGGGAACCTTTGAGGCGGGTACACTTGGGAACCACAGCACCAATCCAAACACCCAATACATCATTTGAATTGGCAGGGTCTGCAGAGTGACATAGGCTATATACCCCCCAAAAAAATACGTAATTTCAAAAATATACCTTTGAAAAAAAAGTAGTCCCTTCGAAGTATCGCCCGCCGTCGTGTGCGCTAACGTGCTGACATCATCAGTAGCGCAAGGAGGAGTGACGGACAGGCGTGGGGAGGGAAAAGTAACACGGCGTTCAGCGGGAGGAGCGCGGAAGAGAGCGGCGGCGACAGTGGGGCCGTGGCGTTGAGACGCCGCGGAACCTACACTCGGTTCACTGAAGCGCGGAGCCGTGGGGAGGAAAAGTAATGCGGCGTTCGGCGGGAGGAGCGCAGAAGACAGCGGCGGCGACAGTGGGGCCGTGGGGCTGAGACGGCCCCCGAGGATGACGCAAGGTAAGGGAGTTCCTGCTACCTGGAAGAGTCATTGCCCCAGGACAACTTCGGAACGGACAAAATGTGTAGTAGGGAGGTCTGTAACTGTGGGGTTTTATAAGACGGACGTATGTTTAGGGGGAGGGGAAAGCTGGTTGGGAAGTTAGGATGTGTTCGTGAAGCAGGCTGGCAAGGATCAGAGTGAGGCTTAAACAGAAAGGAATGAGTTTGGCAAAAAAGCCTCTTGGATGGTCTGTCATCGAGAAGCATCCCTCAGCAAAACAAAGAACCTCAATAGACCCGAAGATATTTCTGTTGGACAGCCCGTCCGGAGGTTGTCCGGGTGCAATTGACGCGAGGTAAGGGAGATCCTGCTACCTGGAAGCCTCATTGCCCCTGGACAACGTCGGGACGGTCTGCTAGTAACCACAGAAAGCTCTCAAAGTGGTAGCTGGGGAGTACAGCCTTCAGGCTTATCTTGAAGGAGTGTAAAGCAGCTTGCTTTACCAAATGTAATCAACAGTGTAGATTAGACAAAAGAACCACACTGTGTTTTATAAAATAAGTCTATTTATTAAACAACACAATCACTAACACATTGGTATATCTTCTACCTGGAAATATCATCAATACACACAAGAATACTTCAAAATAATCAGGTAAGCAGCACAAATATACACTGGTCTCGAGGGGGAGACCAAACCATTTACTAAGAAAGTGGAATGCAAACTGCAAAGGAGAGCGGGACTTGGACCAGAAGACTCAGATGAGTTGGGGAAACAAGGAACCACCTGAGGTAAGAACCTTGGGTGGGGAGAGGATGTGGCCTAACGGCTAGAGCAGTCGACCTCACAGCTGTGGAACAGTTTGAGTGTCAGCAATGACGATCAACATCCTGTGATTTTGGGCAAATCATGTAATCTCTCTGTGCCTTACAAAAGAAAAATGATAAATGTGTCTGTTTGTAACGCAACTGGTGCTCATGTAAAGCACTCTGAGCTCACGCTATATAAAACGCTGAAGAAAAAAAAAAAGTACCCAGGAACCCCACTGAGGTTGCGTGCAGAGTGGAAACATAGCCACGTGCAAAACGGAAATCAATAGGGAAGTTGCTGTTGCAGTTTTAAAGAAGAAGGACCATTCCAAGAGAACCCTGAAGAAACACTTTGAAAGACGGAAGGTTGAAATGTCACCCCACCACGTAAACTGGGTGCATACGGTTGAATTGATGTCGGAACCTGCCATGGATGACAATGGAAGATTTAAGAGAAGATGCCTTTGGAGAAGCCTGTAGAGGAATATGGTGGAATCCAAGGGTGGATTCTTAAAAAAGAGAACCTGAAAGCAGAGGAGACAGAGTCAATGCCACTCGGACGTGACTAGGAGGTATGGAAGCACAATGCCCACCGATGTCGAGAGGTTCAGGAGGGAAGACAGTGACCTTGTCACTGTAGTTTTGAGGAACAGGCAATGTTGAGAAAGACCATGAGCCATGCACAAGCTATCCCACGTCGGATGTTAGTGTCTAGGTGGTCAGTGTCCGGCAGGAGCATCAACAAATCTTGGTAGCTGCAAATGGTGTGGAAAGCCAAAAGATGCAAATGTTGGGATCACCAAGGTCCAAGGAACTCACCAATTGCAAGAGAGTCAGAGCAGGCCCTGAGCAAGCAAGGAAGTCCATTGAAGCAAAGGAAGACCCTCAAGAGGACCCACAGGCCAAATGCAAAGGAGTCACAAGAGGACCTCAAGCAGCTCAACAAAGATGGAAGCCCACGGTCCAGAGGATGCAGTGAGAATGCTGATCTTCTACCGTAGGGAAAGGGTTGGAACAACTCGGGGTCCCTACCAGAGTAGGGGCTGGAGAGAAGGGAGGGTACCCCCCTGTCCTTTGTCCAGTTTTGTACCAAGGCGGAAACAAAGTGTTCTAGAACTGGCTCAACCTGGAGCATGCAAGGAGGGCACCAAATGTGCCCTTCAAAGCAGTCTGGTGGCACTGGAATGTGTCCCCACCCTAGTCCAATAAACTAAGTGTCACCCTACGTGGGGTGGGTATGCCTAGATTCGGGTCCCTGTGCACGCTGTGACATTGGTACCAATCTGTACCTGGCTGTTGAGCCCATAACTAGAGCAAAACTGGTCCTGGGTTGCTTGTGCTCTGGTTCAGGGAGGACCTGGCTTGACAGTTTGGGCTGGATTGTTCCTATTGGAGCAGGGTCAAAACTGAGTCACATATAGCTGGGTCCAAACTGAGTTGGCATGGCATGCAAAATAACATTGGATTGGTATGCCGCCCCAGATGATTACCAGTGGATGAGATTAATTTAAGCATTCCATCCATCACTGTTTTGTTTACTTTGTATGTATTCCTCATCAGTCAAGTGCAAATCTAACATTTAGTTGGCTATTTTACCAGTCTTTTTTTGTGAATGACAACGTTGTTGAAGCGGCATCTTGTCAGTGCTGTCAAAATACATCTAACAACCTAAGCAAGCCTCATCAAACAAACTACTCTTCCAGAATACCTGTTGCTGGTGATTGCTAGTGGAATAGAACTTTAAAGAGATTTGATTTCTCCCTGCATAGGATGGCACTTTTAATATCATTGCTTCCAGGTTATTGTTGAAGTTTTGGAGCTGGTTGCCGCTTTGGCTCAAGGTTACACTTTTAAAGAAGTGTAGAAGACGACTCTTGCATTCCTGATTTGAACCTGGTCCTCACGCATCAGTCTGTATATCTTTATTGGATTTTCTATGTGGAACTGAAGGTAATGCTAGATGTAGCTGCACATCGTATAGTTGCAAAGAATGTATTAGACAATACTTATGAGAATTATAATGTAGGGAGATGTGCAATGTATAGACAAAAAGAGTTACAAAAGTGAAGAAATATAAAAAGCACAGTACCAGTCACCATTGGGTTTGGGTAAGCCCAAGATCAGGAGTATAGGTTGCTCATCTGCTAAGGCGGAGGAGTATCACCTCACTGCAAGGAAAAATAAAATGATAATAGCACATTGTTATTATCATGTTATGTTTCTGCACAGAGCCAGGTTGGGGAGGGGTAACTTAGGCTGGTTCACAGGAGGAGGAGTGGTATGGGTACTACTAAGTAAGCATGACAGTTGGGCCAGCCGTCTCGGGGCGGCCAGACTATTTTGCCCGCTTAACATTTTTCCACCTGGCTGTGTTGCAAAGCTGGGTGAAGAACTGTCCCAACGCTCACATGCACTATCTGAGTGGCCAAACAAGCTGCTCAAATCAATCAGGAAGCAGCTGTCATGCTTTTGGCAGCAGCATCATGATTGGCTCAAGGAAGCCTGTGAGCTTCCTTCTTCCTGGAGTCAGGAGGAAGAGAAGAGGAGGAGAGGCAGCAGCCATAACCATGTAAGTGATTTTTTGTTTACCACAACTCCGCCCTGTTCTTAACAGCTGCCACTGATTAAGAGTATGCAATCAGAGACTGTATGAGAACTAAAAAGACATATGATATTGTCCTAGAGACTATCAAGTAATTGTGTCATTCTGGAGCCAACACCATATCCCCAAGGACGTTTTGCTGGTTATTCGCCGAGAACTTGACGCCGGAGACCTCAAGGAAAACTGTTTGCTCCTGAGACACCTGAATCTATTTTAACCAAAATGCCCTCAAGATAAGAAAGCCTTGTGCGGCTTCTATTTTGTATCTTCAGATTTTGAGGGAGGAGGATTTGCCCTGTAACCTCTCTATCCATTATGCCTATTTTTACGATTGGCCATTAACGGCCTCGTTGATTCTGACATCTGGGTATAATGTATTCTTGAGATACACAACGGATTAATACAGCGGTTGTGTGATTTTCTTTGTCACCCCCTTGAGTTTTATTTTCCACAAGGCTGTACAATATTGATTCCTAGTCCTGAGGAAGACCCTGTGGTGATGTCTATGAGATACACACAATTCTAAAATGGGTTGAAACATCAACGTTCACCATGCAAGCGTTGTTACCTAAAAAGACCAATTAAATGTCGATAATGATATATCATATGTCTCTTTAGGGTTTTCTCTGTCTAAACCAATGCTGCACAATCAATTAATGATTATGTGTTGTATATGTGATACATTATTGTGAATTTTGTATTGTTGATACATGTATCACTATCAGTTTTTTGAGTCGCTGTTTATGTCACCAGTGTTGTACATATTGTTTGGTATATGTATATATTGTGTATCAGTCTTGTTGTTTATCATTTAATTTGACTAGATATATGCCTTTTATAATATATCTAAAAACACTTTTCAACTCAGTCGTGCCATTGCAGAACCACTGTTCAAATACTGTATCTATCACCCGGTTCTACATGTTACTGGGTTTCCCCATTGTTGACAGTCCTTCTGGCAGCAGTGTCATGACTGGCTTAGAGAAGCCTGTGAGCGCTTCCTCCTTCCTGGAGTCAGCAGGAAGAGAAGAGGACGGAGGAGAGGCAGCGACCATAACCATGTAAGTGATTTTTGGTTTTCCACAACTCTGCCCCATTCTTAACAGCGGTACAAAAGGGGGTGGTGATGGACGGAGCATCTGAATCAATCAAACACTCACACCCAGTCAAAAGATCTGGGTTTAATCCATCACTGTTCTTTAGCCCACTCTGCCACCCCAGTTCAGACATGGCTATATGCAAATCAGTCTGACCCTGTGCCTCATGGGAACAGTCCAGCCCGAACTGCCAAGCCATGTCTTCCCTGGACCGGAAACAAGCTTCTGAGGACCGGTTTCTGGCATTCCAGCCGTCTTCGGCCCGGCTTGCTTGAATCCAGTGTCAAAGTGAGAAAGGGACTCACGTCTGACCATACCCTGCCACACTTATGGCGGCCAAAAGCGGTACAAAAGGGGGTGGTGATGGACGGAGCATCTGAATCCATCAAACACTCACACCCAGTCAAAAGATCTGGGTTTAATCCATCACTGTTTTTTAGCCCACTCTGCCACCCCAGTTCAGACATGGCTATATGCAAATCAGTCTGACCCTGTGCCTCATGAGAACAGTCCAGCCCGAACTGCCAAGTCATGTCTTCCCTGGACCGGAAACAAGCTTCCGAGGACCGGTTTCTGGCATTCCAGCCGTCTTCAGACCAGCTTGCTTGAATCTAGTGGCAAAGTGAGCAAGGGACTCACGTCTGAGCATACCCGTCACACTTATGGCGGCCAAAAGCAGTACAAAAGGGGTGGTGATGGACGGAGCATCTGAATTAATCAAACACTTACACCCAGTCAAAAGATCTGGGTTTAATCCATCACCGTTCTTCAGCCCACTCTGCCACCCCAGTTCAGACATGTCTATATGCAAATCAGACTGATCCTGTGCCTCATGGGAACAGTCCAGCCCGAACTGCCAAGCCATGTCTTCCCAGGACCGGAAACAAGCTTCCGAGGACTGGTTTCTGGCATTCCAGCCGTCTTCAGCCCGGCTTGCTTGAATCCAGTGGCAAAGTGAGCAAGGGAATCACGTCTGAGCATACCCTGCCATTCTTAACAGCCACCACTGATTAGGAGTATGCAATTAGATACTGTTTGAGAACTAAAAAGACATATGATATCGTCCTAGAGACTATCAAGTAATTGTGTAATTTTGAACCAACACCATCTCCCCAAGGAGCTGACATGCTAATCATGTAGAGAGAAAGAGCTCTAGATACCATAAAACAATTACAATTTGTCATTCATTTTATAGATCAGTTTCTTGTGTGTTGCTAGGACAGCCATAGAGCCCCTCTTCGTACATGGTGGAGTTACAGACTTCTATTTCGGAAGAAAACATAATTTTACAATTGCAAGGGCTTAGGCAATCCACCATCTCTTGTGCATGTTAAGACCTGGAATGTCCTGATTGTCACAGAGTAGCAACAACTCCGGAAATGCAGTAATGGCTAGGTTATTTGTCCTACTGATAGTAGACAACATTTGTTGCCAATACATTGGCACAGTGAAACATTGCTAAAGGACATGTAGTATTAGCCCTGCTACTTGTTTACGGCCCCAGCAAAGTGCCATAGGGGACATTTTCACTCTGTGTATGTTATAGGGGTCCAGTACCAGTTTTGCAATATCTTGAGGGAGCTAAACTTAAAGCGATGTTCCTCTTGCTTTTGTCATATGTTAACAATAATTCAGACAATCGTTTTCAGAGTATGATTTTTTTAGTCTCATCAGCCATTTTCACCTGAGTAAATGTTCCATGGGAGCCGAGTAAAGTTTGTTAACACAGGTTGATACAGGCCTAGAATTCTTTTCATAATTTCCCCAATTTACTAGGTAATTATGTAAAGATGAGGCTGCTAAATCTTATGGGAGCCTCTTCAATATGGGTAGCAGGCAGTGTCCCAACAATAAGTATTGCCAGAATGGTTCCATGTTTAAATATCGATTACAAAAATATAGATAAAAAAAATATCGATGTAAAAATATCAATTACAAAAGTATTGACTCCCTACATTTAAACAGGTAAGTACAATAATATTGACCCAAAAAGTATAGATGTAAAAAACATAGATGTAAAAAATATCGACTTTAAAAATAACATACCTTAAATTAAATTAATTAAATAATATTAATATTATTAAAAAAATACATTAAATGTAATATATATTTTAACTAATTATAACAAATAAACTTAATTTAATAATTATGAACACAAAAAAATGTGTACATATGCATATATTTACTTAAATACATTTTATTAACTATTATCTTTTATAAACTTTTTGAATTATATAAAAATAAAATAAACACACGTATAAATAATTTTAAATAAAATATTCTATATTTAATTAACACATTAAACTATTTTAAAAAAGTAATACATACATTTAATAACAAAATAAAAACATTAGTAATTAAAACGTTGGATAGTGAAGGGGTAAACATTTCTATTCCCCCCAGTGAGTGCATAAGTAGGGAGAGCGCTGGATAGCGTGGGGGTAAAATTTACTATACCCACTCCAGTGATTGCAACAGTAGGGAAAGCGCTGGATAGCGAAGGGGTAAAAATGTATATTCCCACTCCAGTGAGTGCAACAGTAGGGAAAGCATTGGATAGCGTAGGGGTAAAAATTACTATTCCCCATCCAATGAGTGCAACAGTAGGGAAAGCGCAGGATAGCATATGGGTAAAATTTACTATTCCCACTCCAGTGAGTGCAACAGTAGGGAAAGCTCTGGATAGCGAAGGGGTAAAAATTACTATTCCTACTCCAGTGAGTGCAACAGTTGGGAAAGCGCTGGATAGCGGAGGGGTAAAAATTGCTATTCCCACTCCAGTGAGTGCAACAGTAGGGAAAGCGCTGGGTAGCGGATGGGTAAAATGTACTATTACCACTCCAGTGAGTGCAACAGTAAGGAAGGTGCTGGATAGCGTAGGTGTAAAAATTACTATTCCGACTCCAGTGAGCGCAACAGTAGGGAAAGCGTTGGATAGCGTAGGGGTTAAAATTACTATTCCCACTCCAGTGAGTGCAATAGTAGGGAAAGAGCTGGAGAGCAGAGAGGTAAAAATTACTATTCCCACTCCAATGAGTGCAACAGTAGGGAAATCGTTGGCTAGCGAAGGGGTATAAATTACTATTCCCACTCCAGTGAGTGCAACAGTAGGAAAAGCGCTGGATCCCAAAACAATTAAAAAAAAAATCAACATTTTTATTAAATTTAATTTCCAATATTAACATAATTAATATAAATTTAAATATATTATTATTAACAAAGATAATTAAAAAAAAATAATCACACATTATTTAACACTATAAAAGCCACAACCCACAACTACAATTAATTACACAATTAAATGTAATAATTACTAATTAATTATTGAAAATTAATTTATTATTTACTAATTAATCAATAAAAAACTAATTACTTACCACCTTTCACACCATTTACACATACAAACACCAAAACACACACCTAAAATTAATTACACAATTACAATTAATATTTACTAATTAATTAATGGTAATTAATTTTAAAGTATTTAATAATTAATCAATAAAAACATTTTTTACTTACCACCCTTCACACAATTTACACATATAAACACCACAACACACACCTAAAATTAATTCATTAACATAATCATTTATTAATTGACTAATTGAAATTAATTAACAACTAATTATTAAATGATTATTAATTAATAAATTAACACATTAATTATTCAATACATTTTATAAAATTAAATTACTTCCCACCCTATTCCCCTATAAACCCACAACCCGCTACGGAACTAAAAACGCAGAATTAAACCTAAAATAAATGAATAACTAGTAACACTCTAAAACATATAATAAAATGACAAACAATTCTCATTAAATAACTAAAATACATAAAATTAGTAATAAATCGATATTTTTGTAAACTATATTTTTGTAAACGATATTTATTACAAAGATATTTATGTAATCGATATTATTTACCTGTCAGTCGATATTCTTGTCAACTATATTTTTGTTCGCCACAATATTTTTCCAGCGATATTTCTGTCCCACAATATTTTTGCGGTGATATTTATACTCTGCACCGTCAGAATTCGGTTCTGCACAAGTCATATTCAATCTTAAGATCCTCAATGGATTTCAATGTTCTGTCTGAGTATATCTGTTCATTGGTTTGCAGTACTTTATCATGACATCATTCTACAAGAATGGTCTGCCATCTATTGTTACTGGCAGGGAATGCTCAGACGTGAGTCCCTTGCTCACTTTGCCACTGGATTCAAGCAAGCCTGGCTGAAGACGGCTGAAATGCCAGAAACCGGTCCTAGGAAGTTTGATTCCGGTCCAGGGAAGTGTGGTAAATAAAGTTTACCTATGCGGAATTTCTATGCGGTAAAGTTCAGTAAGAATAACTCAATCATAAAATGAGAGGCAGAGTCCGTGGCATCTGAGTTTATAAGGGTTTTATTCCATAAAATGGAATTGGTTCGAACCAGGTATCATGTTCCATCACCACGAAGGTTCAGGAAGGGATAGACAATGCTTTATTAACAGAGTACAATATATATAGTAAATGCATATAATGGTGATGGATACAGAAGGCGTAACAGCTGAGAGAAAAGAGATAAGAACACATGTACGTAACAGAAGGCGTGCACGAGGGCGTACATGGAGGTGTGTGCGAGAAACGTCACATGAGAGTGTCACAGGTGGGTGGACCCTTAGAGGAATCCTGCAGTGTCAGCAGAAATATATGGCAGAGATGCGCGCGCAGCAGCATGACGTGTGATTGACGTGTGATTGACGTGGAACTGGAGGGTGAAGGGGACTTGACATTTAGCACCATACGTGGAGACAGAAGTCTGGCGTGTCAGAACAACCTAAACCCAAATCATATCTAATATCTTGTGTTTGAGGAACTGGATTATCTGGAAGGTAAGGTCTCTCGGGCAGAGGCTATTCTATACTGACTGCCAGTGCATGCATATGTGACTACGTGTCTACGCGTAATGCAAGGGGGCCATGGGCCTACCATGGTAACGGGAGCAATGAATTACTTGCACGGAGACAGAAAGGCCGGGCCCTTTGCTCTGCAGCTGGGGAGATGTTTTCCTAAATCACTAGACAGGAATGTATTTTCGAGGAGCGGAGCAGATAACTTGAAGGCAAAATACAGTCTTGGCAGGCAAGCAGGCCGAGCCGGGCACCGCTCGCCGCACAGGGAGTAGGGTAAGGGTCATGGATGCAGATCCAGGCTGCAGCTTTCAGAGGCAGAAGGCAGAAAGGGCTCGATGGCAGAAATCAGGGCCTAGCTCGCCAGAGCCAGGAAAACTTGAAAGTGCACCATGTAAAGACGGTGGCACGGCATACTTAGGAACTGAATATTCGACCCATTCATGGTGGATCTGAAAGAGGACATGTTAACGTTGGACGCAAATGTATTTGCGTCTTCATAGCTGGTTGTGGAGGGAACATACATGTACTTGAAGCACGTACATGGAGCCGTTGGGGTCTACGTTAGGGGACACAATTGACCATAAAAATTCATATTACCTCAGAAGGCATGGCTTGGCAGTTCGGGCTGTACTGTTCCCATGAGGCCCAGGGTCAGACAGATTTGTATATGGCCATGTCTGAAATGGGGTGGCAGAGTGGGCTAAAGAACGGTGATGAGTTAAGCCCAGATCTGTTGACTGGGTGTGAGTGTTTGATTGGCTCAGATGCTCCATCCATCACCACCCCCTTTTGTCACCACCCTCTTTTGTACCGCTATCTATTGTTACTGTGGCATTGTTCCAGATGAGACCATCTAAGTGAAGAAATGTCTCCTCATCTAGACTTCTGTGTTCTGTGGACCATACTTTTAGGGATTCCTGGGGTATTTGATTATTTGGATCGCTCAAGAATTTAGTGCACTTCTAAAGAGTATGATTGCCAATCATGCCTTTTTGTTGCTAGGTCTTGAGCTAAACCAATTCCGGCCTTCCAAGCACAAAAAATTATATTTTAGAATTTCATATAGCTTTAACTAGACCCAAAGAGTTTGGGTATCAGATCACTTTACATAGCACCAGTTTCATTAAACAAGGACACATTCATTTTTGTTAGGCAAGGGGAGATTAAATGATTTGCCCAGAATCACAGGATGTTGAGCGTCATTGCAGAGACTCAAACCTGGTTCTCCAGCTTCGATGTCGACTGCTCTAGCCGTAAGGCTAATCCTCTCACCTAGAGTTAAAGTGGTTAGCCAACTTGCCATGCTGGTAGGCATTATAGTATGCTTTCATGTGGGGTAATCTTAATCCACCGGCTGTAATGTCTTCATAAAGACTCTATAATCAGACCCACCAGCATTTCGCGATTCACGGAAAAAATCGCAAAATAGGCTAATTGCCGCGATGGCCGCAATATTTACAATTTTTGCCGCGAAATTAGGTCTCCCGGCAGAAAGGCAAAAGATTGTGCCTTCTTATTGGCTGCGTGCACATGTCACTACGTGCTGTGCCGCCCTACAGCCATAAAATAGACCTTCAGTGTCAGAATGTGAACGTGGTGCTTAAATAGAACCCTGGCCTCTTCCTTACATGTAAACGAAACACTGATGCTTTTGATAAGAGGAGGAGGAGGCTCTGAAATCAGCAAAGAAATGAAGGTGTTAAATTACTCGGCAGTGTTTATGTCCCTCTCCTCTGTGTGTTAAAGGCCAGACTTTCCCACAGAGTCGGTGAAACCAGATGTCACGCTGGATGGATGGCCCATTTGACACTGCAGAGAGCCTCTTTTTTGATGTAAAATGCTAGAAAATGGAAACCCTTCCTTTACACAAAGCTGAGTTTAAAAAATACAGATTTAAGAAAAGTTGGAAAATCAAATTAGGTTTGAATCTAGGGACAGCACAAACAAGTGAACATTGTTATTCACACACAATAAAAGAAACGATGTGAATTCATGGGAAGGGAAACCATATGCAAGAATGTGCACAGTATACCGAATACTAAATAAGGAAAACAACCTGGGTTAATACCTTAATACATCAAAACATTTGTCTGCTCCCCCTCCTATTATTTCCTTTTCCTTGAATAATGTGCTATATATGGGATGGCTTATTTAATTGCGCACTTGTACCAATTACTAATTTGTACGAGTGCTTCATTTTACTAAGAAACTGCCCAGCAGCCCTCAATGTTTTTGCTGTCTGTGCTTCCAGGCAATACAGACTTGAAGACTACAATTTTGTGTGCCTCTTAGTGGTAGCTGAAGCTAAACTGGCAACATTTCTCCCCTTATTCTGCTTCGCTAACCCTGACCCTCAGCAGCACTTATGAATCTCTTCCTAACTGAAAGTTGAGATTTCCAGTTGTGACAATTTTCTTCATTAAGACTGAGCAGGCGAATCTATTCTGCCTTCCCTGGGTCTCACTTCAGCCCCTCAAGTGCAGTGATCCAGTGTGCCAAGACTAGGGCTCTCTTCAGCTCAACTGTAGATTCCAGTGCATTGATCAAGTGTGTCAGCTCAACTGTAGTCTCCAATGCAGTGATCCAGTGTGCCTGGACTAGGCCTCACTTCAGCTCCTCCAGTGCAGTGTCTCAGAAACAAAGTGAAGGAAGCAAGGTTTTTTTTTATTGTCAACTACAGCCGTGTCACAGATAAAGGCCAAGTTAAGGGGCCATCAGACGCAGTGCTTAATTTGTAAAATAAGTGCCAGGGCCATGACCAGGAGGCCCCTGCAACTTGCACCACCCATCACCCTTGCCATCACTGCCAATACAACTACTAACCATCTCTCTCGCCTACAAGTGCCACAGTTCAGATCATTCCCCTCCCCCAAAGATAAAGGAACTGCTGGGGAGGTAGGAATAAGTAACTTCTAATGTATATTGCATTCATAAACAGCTGTTATTCTGCTGATCTCCACATTAGATGAGTAGCGCCACCAAGTGGCAGACTGTCATAAGTGCAGTGTTGAAAATTAAGGGCTGTGCCGAGTACTAGAAAACTAATTAAGTGCAGATGCCGAGCACCAGAAACCACCGGCTCAAATTAAGAACTGATCCGGCATCTCCTTTTGATCAAGAATCCTGGCTTGATTTGGCCTGGAACCTCACTTTAATGCAAATACAACAGAGAGGAACAAAAGAACACAGCATGCTATCTCTTCACAGGTGCTTAAGAGATACGAAAAATGTTTCTGCCAGCGATGTCCTGGGACTTAGCATAGCAAACAAATACTCTCAGCCACTTTAAACATGCCTATTTGAAAGTGTAATACTCTTCTGAAACAGTTTCCATTGATTTAAGACTGAAAAGGAATGATTATGAGTAAAATGAAGTGCCGCAATAATGCCGCTAAATTTCAATATATTTGCTGCTAAATTTCAATTTTTGTGCCGCTAAATTTGCAAATCTATGCCGCAATATCCTGGGGGGTCTGTATAATCACTAGTCTTAGTACCGTTAGGACTCATTTATATTTCCTGATGAAATTGTCAACATATTTCAAGGTGGGAGGTCATATTTTGAGAGGCACTGTACCAATATATAGTTACATTTTGGCGCCACAGACATCTTTACTGTTTGGACTCAGCCCCATAGACACAGTTGTAGCTTTACCCATTTTCTTAAATCAGTTTTAATCTGGTTTAGTATGGCCTATTTATTATCAGTCACCATAGCACCAAAGTCAGTAAACAGTCAAAATATCGATTTTTTTATTTCGACTTACACTTATATCGAGTTGCTAATATCGATGGGACAGAATACCGATGTCCAGAATATAGATGGCCAGAATATCGACCCTAAGGTAAGTAATATCGAAATTACTTATATTGACAGCATATATATCGATGTAAGTAATTTCGATTTACTAATATGTGTTACAAATTTTAGTTAAGTATTTAAATTAATTGTTATAATATGTGTTTAATATGTTTTTATAAATAAAAAATATATAAAAGTAAATAATATGTTTTACTACCAGAGCGGGTTGTGTGTTTTTAGGGGAATAGGGTGGGAAGTAATTTATTTGTAATTAAATAATTATTTTTCAATGATTCATTTATTTTTCAATTCAATATTAATTGGCAATGAATTATTTTAATTGATTAATTGATTAATTAATTGATAATTTATTTATTTTTTTAATTAAATTATATGCTTTACTACTGGAGCGGGTTGTGGGTTTATAGGGGAATAGGGTGGGAAGTAATTTATTTGTAATTAAATAATTATTTTTTAGTGATTTATTTATTTTGCTATTAAATATTAATTGGCAATGAATTATTTTAATTGATTAATAGAATAATTAATTGATAATTTATGTTTATTTTTAACTAAATTATATGTTTTACTACTGGAGCGGGTTGTGGGTTTATAGGGGAATAGGGTGGGAAGTAATTTAATTGTAATATTAATTAATTTTGGGTAAAGGAGTATTTTTAGTGTTCAGGGTCAGTTTGGGGTTTTTGGGTAAAGGGGTATTTTTAGTGTTCTGGGTCAGTTTTGGTTTTTGGGGTAAAGGCGTATTTTTAGGGTTCAGGGTCAGTTTTCCCTACTGTTGCACCCACTGGAGTGGGAATAGTAATTATGGTTAAGTAAGTATATATTATATATGATTTTTAATTATTATTTTTTAGGGTAAAGGGGTATTTTTAGGGTTCAGGGTCAGTTTTCAGTTTTTGGGTAAAGGGGTATTTTTTGGGTTCAGAGTCAGTTTTCAGTTTTTGGGTAAAGGGGTATTTTTAGGGTTCAGGGTCAGTTTTAGGTTTTTGGGTAAAGGCGTATTTTTAGGGTTCAGGGTCAGTTTTCCCTACTGTTGCACCCACTGGAGTGGGAATAGTAATTATGGTTAAGTAAGTATATATTATATATGATTTTTAATTATTATTTTTTAAATTAAATATGTATTAATAATTTTTTTACCATTATTACATATATTTAAATATGTTTAAGTAATTAATAAGTATTATTTACAGTATTTTTTATGTTATTTGAAATTTAAAAAAATCGATATATTTAACAACGATATTTTTAACATCGATATTATTTTTTCAATATTTTTGTACTTACCATGTTGTAGATAGGGCGTCGATATTTTTGCTATCGATATAATTACGCCGATATTTGTGTAGGTCGAAATTCTGTCTGTCGAAATTCTGTCATAGATCCACCAAAGTCACCACTCACAAGGATTCCTAAATACTTCAGTTTACGTGGTATCCATTTAAATGGCCGTCTAGCCAACGGTCACAGATTGGTGTTTGCGGTCATGGGCATGGCCTCACTTTTAGTCCAATTGATTTTATAATACTCAAAGAAACCGGAGAAGTTGGTAATGACCTCCATTAGAGTTGGTTTGAAAGTGTTTATATCAGTTAATATAAGCAAGATATCTTCCACATAGAGCATTAGTTTAAGTTCACCTTCAGGCATGTTTACCCTTTTGATGGCGGTGCTTTCTCTTCTGGCTATTGCCAGAGGTTCCAATGCCAGTATGAATAATATGGTGAGTGCATGCACCCCGGCATTTCAGTTAAAAGAAATAAAGGGGTCTATAATGTTCATCCCTCCCTGCCCTGTTAAATATCCAGGTGAAAGACGCCTATTTATGTAGCCTCAATGAAGACCTTCACTAGGAGCGGAACCACAACAGAATTGGTGGCCTTTTAAACTCCTATTGTAAAGCTGTCACCTGGCGCCATGCCAGTAGACAGCTGTTTAATGGCCTTTATAATCTCTATAGCTGATACCTTTTAATATAGTTCCTCATGTAGCTGCAGAGGTAGTTTCAGAACAGGCAGTATAGTCATAAAGGCATCTTCCGCAGTTGTGCCACGGGGTCCATCAGAGGTATAAAGCTTTGCATAGAATGTAGTAAATTCTCTAAAAATGTCTGTGGCAAATGGGTTTGGTTTATTTAGCTCACCAGGCTTTTTTGCTATGGTTACTCTGTTTTTTCGTTTTTTACTGTGAGGAAGCCTACCTGCCTGAGTCTTACCCACAGTAACTTCAGAGTAATTGGACTCAGCGTTTCCAACCATCAGTGTTTGCTTTTTAAGATAAGATCACAGCAGCAAGAGTAAGAGGCACTAGGCTGATAATACATGAGCATCTGCGTATGCAAATGTGTGCAGGTTGCACATGTATGACTACCATCATGAGCAGTCCCATATCTGCAGACAGGTAGTCTGTCGCTGAAGGGACTCTGCAAGAATTGGTACTAACCTGAGGCAGATCTTACAATATGAGTGGCCATTCATAATTTAGTTCTGGACTTTATGTATGAAAAGAAAATTTCTCTTGGATCACTCCTCAAAAACAATATAATTATCCACACTAAATCATACAAAGGTCATTCAAATACCCTTAGTCAACTATCATACTAGGACCCATAAATCAATTATATATATATTTTTCTTTGTGTATGTATCAAGAGCACATTTATTAAAAAAAAACAATGATATAGGACACTGTTAATTAATACAATGATTTTTTCAAAGGTTAAAAAACAATTCGACTCACATACATAACAATTGAGCTTCAGTAAAAACACGAGACAAAACAAGTGACAACTTAAAATCATCATATCCAAGTTAATTCGACTGAATCAATGTTGTTGAAGTCTATAAATTCTTTTGTAGTTAGACTTAAAAGTTCCTTGAATTTAACAATGAAAACAGAAGCGTTGACGCATTTCGGTGAGCAGTATATTGCTAAGCCACCTTCTTCAGGACTCACAATAATAATGTCTGTCTTAGAAATGACAAAGTACCATAAGTGTCTCTGTTAAAACAAAATATATATCACAATCCTGTATTAAATATAACACATAACAAGACCATACACTTTACTCTCTTTAATATTGTTATGTATTTGAGTCTAATTGTTGAATTCTTTTTTTAACATTTGAAAAAATCATTGTATTTATTAACTGTGTCCTAGATGATTGAAATTGTTTTTTAATAAATGTGCTCTTGATACACACATTTAGTGTGGACGAGTATATTATTTTTGAAGTGTGATCCAAAAGAAATTCTCTTTTTATACATTTACTGTATATGGTACCCTGTCTCTTGGAGAGTGGGGCCACTCTCTCTTTGTTTCTAACGTTCAGGAGTTCTAACTGATATCTGCAGTGTTTTCACTGTATTGTACGTATAAACGAAATCTGCCCTAAAGTACAGTTCCAGTCGACTGAGCCCTAAAGGGCCCAGCAAGGTACTAAACTGGGGTAAAATGTGCACACCGAGTTTGAATTTGCAGTTACCAAGAACCCCATACACATCTTATTGAATTTAAAAATGTATCTTATTTCCCTGGTTCAGCTCATAGTTAGATTACAGGCCTTTGCCCCCTTTACTGGTCCCAGTTATTTACTCTATTCCCCAGGAAAGGGGTCAAAGGCCTCCCCACACATAAGTGCTCGAGTCAGTTCCTGGGAAAGGAAAGCGATGGGGGACAAAATCTGCTTCTGTTAGTTTGTCGTGCTCCCCCTGGGCTGGGACAAAGGTGGGTGCCCAGACCTCTGAAGCGAACACAGATCTAGTGGGCTGCATCAACTAGGGGCATAGCTGCAGCCCTCAAGAGGAGCTCTTACTAGAGAAACCTTGAAATTGCCATTTTGGACTGTCCCAAAATTCTGTGCAGGAGAATTGGCACAGGAGTACCTAGTCCCTAAAAACTTCTCACTCCACTTAAACCCCCAGCCTACCTATATTGAAAAAATGACCAGCTGGAAGAAGAAACCACCTGGTGCCCTGTGAGGATGGACTAATGACTTTGATTCCAGCTGACCCCTAGGGCCAGGAGGGGTCTCTCAAGTGCTAGTGGTTCTGGCCCCCGTACGCCACCCGAGGATTAGTTGGAGGAAAGCACATGGACTCCACCACCAGCCAGGTGCCCTTTAGGATGCCAGGAGGCTCTGAAGCCTAAGGAGTGTGGCACGGAGGTTGTTCTGCTGGCCAATTGCACAGGGGCTGCATAAGATGCCCTCAACAGCAGGAGAAGAGCGCCATGAGCCAGACAGTGGACAGGTCTGGGGCAGGGAGCCCAAAAATCTAGCTCCCCACAAAATCCACTATTTTAGAGAACCGAAGGCCTTAAGAAAATGCTCCTGGAGGCTATGCCTCACGATCTAAAGCAAAACAAGACCCAGATGGAAAGAATCAGCCTAAAGGGGCCAGAGGTATGCTGCTTTAAAGATGTTCTTCTTTAAAAGAAAGGAAACACAAAAAGGACGATTAGCTTTCTGCCATATTTCACTCCATTGGCCCCTGGGGTGAGGTGGGTGGCAGACCTTGTGGTCAAGGCATCTTAATTTAATTAAATTCCTTTGGGGAGAGTTTGTGCATGTGTCCCCCTCTTCAGATACAGGATGGCTGTGGAAAGTCCCCATCTCCCTAGGAGCCTTGCACTACACAGTCCTCCATGGTGTCAGAGGGCCCCCAGTTCCCGGGACCAAAGAAAAGAACTCTGGGTGGGTGCGTTTCCCAACCTCATGCCTGTATCTGGGAGGGCAGTGTCACAGCAGCCTTCTTTCATCCGAGTACTGCAGGCAGGGGAATTGACGTTGCTTCTGCCACAGGCAGGAATCAGGAAAAAAGGAACTGTGCCGGCTTCTGCACTACCCTGGAAGGCACGCGAGGAGCCAACTAGGGCCACTGGGGCATTGGGACTTACCCTGTAGCCCCCAACGACTTTGCCTCATTTGGGTGCCCCAGGTGGGACCACAGCACCCACCAGGGGCCGCTCTAGGCTCATGGTGGCCCTGGGCAGGGAGCGTAGGTAGGGGGCCCTAAGCCGCCAAATCCCTGCCAGGGGCCGCCACAATTAAGGATAAATATTGGCGTGGTGGCCCCTGAGGTTTGGCGACCCTGTGCTGGTGCACAGCTTGCACATGCCTAAGGCCGGACCAGCACCCACTTTCATATGTGAAAAACCTGTGGCGAAAGGCCGAGGTCAAACGCAAAGAGTCGAGAAACTCTGCTCATTCATGTGCTGGAGCGCGCAATAATGCCCCCAAGGGGTCTGAAAATCTGAATAACTCTCTTGTGGTGTCCTAAATAAGGTCTTGTGCCTCACTAGAGCATTTTGCACGTTATAGGGGCTGGAATGCAGCCCACTAAAGTGTTCATAAAAACTTGCCCTTAGTCTCAGGGCATACTGAAGGGAAAAAGAGGTTTTATTTCATTTCAATCACTCCCATTGATGGAGCTTTTGCTCTTCGGCTTTGGAGTTTGGGTACCCCTCTGGGGTTGGTGCTATTGCTATATTTTGTAGACTGCAAATTGTGAAGAAAGACTTAGACACACATTTCTTGAATTCAAATGCTTTATTCACAACAGCATACTACACAATGAACATTTACCATTGTATGGAATGTTTATAACTAGTAGTACTCTTTCCATTAATGTAAATGCTGGTGTCACATCGAAACATGACATGTGGCTAATTTTATTAATGCGGTGACCCCCTGACAAAGTCAGTGGGCCTGCTTTATACATATTAACACCCTTCATAATGGGTTACATTGACAAAGAGTAATTGGTTATCATTAATAATGTGTTGACCCCTTGACAAAGCCAGTAGGCATACCTTATTTAAAATTATATCCCCTAATATTGTGAAATTGCATCTGGTTTAGGCGGGGATATTATGGATTTCAGGGTCCACTAGCAGTGTAATGTGATATGAGGATGCCACCAAATTAATTTCCATTTACGTGATGTTCAAATTTGAAATTCGCCACCTCCTCTGAGTAGGCCTTGGACTGTTCTGCTTCACTACCCTGAGACAGTCAAGTGTTACAATGGGGCTCTTGATCCCCAGTAATAAGACAATTGTTGACCTATTACTTGTGAAAAACTCCCATGCAGCTAATAGCCCAATTTCTTACAATGTTCATCAGATGTTAGCCTTTCCATGTAGGGTAACGTATTGAAGGGAGAGCTGTTCTTGCTGCACATTGACTCAGTTGCATGGCCAGCAGCCTCCTCCCCATGTTCGTAAGCCTCTCCTTTAACATGAAGTACGCTCTTCTCTGCAATGGTAGAAAATGTAATATTAATTTCAAACATCTTCATTGTTAGAATTTAAATATGATCAGCAGAAGGCTGTTAAGTTTACATTTGCTGGTGTATTTCAGGTTACAGATTTCTGTTTACTTGCAACCACTTGTAGAGCTTTCATAGATTCACTCTTTAGTATTCCTCTTAGGTATGATTTCCTAGTTGTCCAGATGTAAATGTAAATGTACAGGAATTTATATAGCGCAAATCACCAAGCGGTTTCTAAGCGCTTGCTTAGGGAACCCATCCTGGTATTCCCCTGTGAGATAACCCCGGCAGGGTATCCACAAGGTGAAAGCCAGGCATCCCGCCGTGAGGAGCCATTGTGGAGATTAAGCAAGCTATTGCCCAGAGTCACGGAGTGTGAACCCGTGAATCGAGTAGGCACCGGAGCGAGAATTGTCGAGTCCGTGGACATTTTAGGACTCAAGACGCAGCCGAGCCGGGAATTGAACCCTGGTCCCGGGCTAACCTCTGCTTCCAGGTCTGCCTCCTCTAACCAGTGAGCCACACTTCTCCACTAAGATAAGGAGTGGTGAAGTAAAAGTGTTTTTGTTAAGAACCAAATATTCTCTGATCATATCCTGCAATTTATTTTTTTCCTCCAGTATTTTGTGTTAATCATCTTCATTCTCCAGGTTCAGGTTTTGGGGCTCAATACGCGATATAATCTTATACATATCAGTGCATGATCTCAGATGCTACTGACACTTATACCACATTAGCAGACCCTTGGTAGGAAGGCATTGTTTGCAAGAAAAAAGTGAATTCTTGGTTTTGTAGCATGCACAAGGAAGAGATAAGGCAGTGGTCATGGGGAGATATAACTTCCAAGGATCCAGTAAATAATGATCAAACACCATGCATTTCAGTACTCTCCTATGGTAGTCGTGTCAACCATCAGGATGGCTTGTTCTATCAAGATTAGAATAAAGCACAATGTTCTGTTTTCCACTCACTAATACTATTGTCAAGACAAAAGGAAAGAGAGAGAAAAAATACCATTCTGAGCAAGTAGGTGCATATAGTGATTCCACAACAAGGGTGACATCGTGAATCTTCAGCTTTTTGAAAGCACAACAAACCTTCAAATCTGGCCATTTCTGGTGAATTATCACTGTAAGGTTATAATGGATAAGAGCAGCAACTCCATTTTTCTTGGAATGTACCAGTTGTCCCTGTGGATCTTGGTTTACATTGTCAGAACCAATGGAGAAGACTGCTCTTCCCAGCAAGTCTGTTTTGAATTTTTCAGATTCTAGTTTGGACAGGTGGGGTTTCAGTAAGACAGCAACATCGGCTTTCTTTGAAGCTAACTGGGAGAGAAGGTTTTTTCTCCTAATATAATTCATCACTCCATATACCTTGAGTAACCATGTGATGAGGTCTTTTTTATGTGAGAACATTTCTCTTAGTGTCTCCATTTATGTAGTACTCAAGAAGAGAACTAAAAATGTGTTCCTAAAATGTCGTCAGGTGATAGGCATGAAAGCCTTCTAAGAGAAAAGAATTTGTAACTTTAGCCAGGTGAAAGGAGACATCCGCCTCCAGTGTATGGGATATTTTGTAAATCATGAAGCAATGGAACCTCTTCTCCAGAGTATTTCAGAACATAATGAGCCAAGGAAGGTAGAAGAAGGGGTGAAGGAAGGTCCAGCTGATCAGGTAACATTCTACAATCCAGGAGTGGGGTAACTCGGACAGAGATTGTATTAATCATATTTTTAGCCATACTCTATATGTGTCTTTCATAGTGGAGAGCCATCTCTATTCTGATCCCTATCATGATAACTGCGCTTAGAATGTGGCTCATCCCTAGAAGGCGACTATAACACCAATGTATGGATGTATGGGGAATTGCTACTATACCTGCAGGCATTGAATCTAGATTTTCCAATACTGTCTTCAGTTTGTCTGGATCATGGATGTGCCTGGTGACTCCACTCACAGCAGGGTTTAACAATCCATATCAGATTTCTGTCACCTTGAAGAAGGAATGTATCACCAGAAATTTTGTTTGAAGGATATTAGTGTCATAAGAAAAATCCACCAGAAAGGAGATTCGATATTCCTTGTAAAGATATGAGCCAAAGTCCTTGGATGTGTGCAGGATCTGTAACGCATTGTGGTGTCTCAGTAGGCAAGACATGACAGGTTGTGGGGCATCTTTTTAAGGTTTGATCCTTGTTTTAATACTATGGGCCCTCTGAAACTCCAGGGGTGGTTTAAAAGTCAGTTCTATTAGTTTAGCAACAATTTCCAATAAGACTGGCACTTTATATTGACCCTCTTCCAACTCCAGTAGTCAGTGAAACTGGATATCATCCCACCTTCCTCTGTTTTCCAGTTCTCTCTCTATTTTCTGCAAAGGGCATATTTTGGGTGCACAATCCATGACTTTGGTTTCAAGAGACATCAGTGTTTTTGTGGTTTTATCTTGTTGCGCCCTAAGCACAGTGTTGTCATCTCTGAACAGTGGAGGTCTTTGACTCTGCTTTAGAGTGTTACACTGATGGGAGTGAGAGTTGGTTCTTGAGTTCTCCCAAAATAGTCTCCAGTGTCACAGCAGCAATGGCAGACTCATGAGGCCGAGGGGGTTTGTTTTGGGGCGGTCAGGGCTTCTGAGGAGAGTAACTGTCTGATAGTCTTTCTCCCAGACATTGAGACACATGCTGGGGGGGTGGGGGTGGGGGGGGGGGGAATGAGGGTTGGGGTTCCCGTGACCCTGCTCAAGGTAATCTTAAGAAGCACACCATGGCCCTCTGTGTAGACAACATGAATACGTTGTATCTGTTGCAGAGTGTTCTCAGAAAGTTCTTACAAAACGTTTATTCAGCGGCCCTGCAATGATTAGCTAGGAGCAGGGCATTACCGGTGGGAAAGGAGAGGGATTTATGTTCAATGATGGGATGGGAGGGGGTGCCATGTGCACTTGACACCAGAAGATGGCAGTGTTTCATCAGAAACCTTCACATTGTTTTGACAGCTGTTTGACAGCTCCCAATTCAGAGGGATTGTGACATATTGGCCAGACCTTCCCAATCCAAGCTGGCTGGTTCATTGTTTCTCATGGTCCGGGTATCTGACCTCCGGTACACTTCCAGGTGTGTTGTCCTCTTACCTGGCACCTGTGCATCTCACCAGACAGATCGTCTCCTCTTTCGGGCTACATGTGTTGTCCTTTGGGAGAAAGCTGACAGGAAGCTAGAAAGCAGCACCAGCACCTTCGGACCCCACTGCATTTACGCATCCCCAGATGCAGCTTCATCTTCAGCACCTCACCAACAAGTATGACCATCAGCCATTATGAAACTTCAGAGCCAGTCAGAGTTGGCTGATCTGCAGCTTTATTGGACTCAACTGGCTAGAATTCAGCTTCCACTGGACCTTGAGCTTCCAGATTCCAAGGCCTAGGCGGTGGCCTCCGCTCCCAACCACCCCCACCAAAACACCACCGCACCATTGCATCTAAGATTCCAGTTCTACATATCATGGAGATAATCAGCACCCAATAACTGAGCTCTAATAAAGAGCATCCATCACAGGCATGGCTTCTCTCAGCCCCCCATTCTCAGGAATTTTAATCCCATGGCTATGCAATAAGCAAGACTTTCTCAGCCCGCAGGTGGCAAGGCCAAACATGCGACTGGTTGGTGCTTCATTCATGATGGATATTGTAGAGAGTAGTACGTTTGAGTATCAGGTGATGGATCAGGACACTTCTGAGTAGTGACAGGAATAGATAAAGTCACAGACAAGGTCACAAAACCAAAGCGTAATTCATGGAGCAAGTTAACCATAATAGTCAAGAAGTCAGGTAGAAAAAAATAATAATGGTGGTGAATGGGAAACTGTGAACTAACTATGTGGCAAGTGGAACACCAATGCAACATGGAAGGTGGTTATGCAACTTACTTAAGCCATCATGTTGTTTACATAGTTCCGCTGCTTGTCATGACCTAGAAGTACCACATTTGACTCATGCTAGCCTGCTACTCATGATGCCCAACGGGCTAAGGCCAGTCCACCACTGTCTTAAAGAAATACACTTTGCAGGTCTTTTTGACGCAGTTCCCAAACCTCTTCCTGATTCCTGATACTATTGTGACATCTCAAATAGATGATCTAACCCGCATTCCTCTTCTAAATGTGGTATTTTCGTGATTTCTCTTTGATACCATACCTTGCTGGTGCGAGCGGATGCTCTTTGTTGGTAGAGTGCCTAGTGCAAAGAATATAGACTAGCTGTGGAACTTGCGTTTTGTATTCTGTTTAGTCCTGTTCGACTTGCAGGTTTGCATGGTTATATTCTAAAGTCCTCTAAACCTGGTATTAATTTCATAGTACTTTAGTTCTGCAAGTAGCTGGGCAAAAGAACCTCAGAAATACTAATAAGTTTCTACTTACTTGCCTCAAATGACTTACATATGCTTCATGATGACATCATCATTTTCTTCTGGTCCACAGAAAGAGTAGTCTATCACACTTTTCAAACTATTATACACCTCGGCCTAGCAGAGATCACAAAACAGTCTGAGGAAGATCCTTGCATTATGACTATGTTGCCATGCTCTAATAACTGTGTAACCTTTGTAACGATGTAACCTGTAACTATGATCTGATGCTCATGTAAAGCGCTCTGATACCTCCAGGTCTAGCCAGCGCTATATAAAACATTTAAAATTAAAAAAAATGACTGATGACACTAAAAGTAATCATTAATTACTAGATTGAATAGGACTATTAGAAATTAAATACATGGAAAATATATAGTTTCTCGTTGTTGATATTTTTTCTGGTTTGTTTCTTTTTTAGATGTTGCATACCAGCATTGGTCCATGATGTTAAGGGGCACTGCATCAGCCTTGGCCACACCTTCTTACATGCCTCGAAATGGTGTGCCAGGGGCCAAGCTGATGCCTCTCTTAACTGAAATACATCTCTTACACTCAGGCACAGGCAATGTGGGAAATCACATTGTGAGGGACTGCGCTGAAAAGTCCCAACTCCTGCCAACATTTCCAAATCTACTGTGCACCCATGCAGCTCAAAGCCACATGTCCCGGAAGGCTAGGCAAATTGTGTGGTGTTGTGGTCTGTACAGCCACTATGGCATCAATGGCTACTTATGAACACTTTTAGGATGCATTATGGTAGTAGTGGCACTATGGACAGACTTGTAGTGGGGCCAGAGGTCAGAGAGATGAATCAGATCTCCTTTTTCTCTCCCACAGACAATAGTCATCAGGCTGAAATCTTGTATCAAGACAAATCCAGGGGTGGCTCCTCTGTCAAGGCAGAAGAGCGTTGCCCCACTAACCAAATTGCCTCAGATGAGGAAAAATAATATCGTAATAAAGTTAATTTGTTACCATTTTAATTTTCAAAACCCGGTCCCGTGCCAAGCGTGTTGTCGGGGAGCGGGGCTTTCTGATTTCTGCTGCTGCCAATGTTTTGCTGTGTGTTTTGCCAGTCAGGCAGCAGCAGAAAGCAGTGATGGGCAGGGCACTTTAGGTTTAAAGTGTGCATGTCTTTATGGCCAGCCGCCATGTGATGGCCAGCCAGACATGCACAGTTGAAACTTCTCTAACCCAACTGTCTAAGACAGCTCGGTTAGAGATAGCATAGGGATCTAGTGTCCACAGGATCGCCGAAGGAGGCCACTCCTTCCAGTCCTGGCACTTCTTTCATGCTGCATTAAAAAGAAGCACCAGGATTGGTTATTGCAGTTTCCTGGTTCCGCTTTGGAGCCTGCCTGCCTGGAGAAGACCCGACCGAACAAGGAGGACGTCACACCAGTATTGAAGATAAGTGTAATTTTTTATTTTTTATTTATTTATTTATAACTTTAATTTTGTTCCCTCCTGGCCCATCACACTCGTTATATGCCAGCCACCACTGACAACATCTCTTAAAAAACAGAGGAAATGCAATGAAAACGTATCATGTTGGGTTTAGGAAATGCTCAATACAAAGATGCAAAGTGCATTTATAATGACCATGCATTTCTGTGTTACTTTTCGTAACAATGAGACCTTAATTCAAATATATTTTTTGATTGATTTAGACCATCTAAGGTCAACAATATAAATGCAACGAGAGTTATAAGGTTTTAAAAAAAATAGCATACATATGACATTACTTCTTAAAAATCATTTAAAAAAGTGTTATAAAAGATTTAAAAATAAAAATGATAACATAAAAAATCATTTGGAGGGGACATTACAAAGTTAATCAATTCATCGCCGTTTGTTATGTGACATTTAAAATACAAAGGATGTATATATCGTTTCCTTGCTTGAACAACAGCAGCATCAGAACAAATATAAAATACATGATTTAAGGTTTGCTTTCCTCTATATGCAGAGATCACATGTTCACCTTTTGCAAATTTGAAAAATGCTTCTTAGAGGAGTTCAAAGAGAGAATACCTAAATGAAGCATTACTATTACACGTCTTGTGCTGTGACCCAAAGACAGGTCAAAATATTATTGGGACTTTTTTTAAAACTACAATTTCGGAATAGTCTTGCACAGTTTCAGGCTCCTATAATAAAAACTATCATTAATAATACCTTAACCTAGGGATTGTGTTTTTTAAAAATAGCTAAACTGTAGCAGGAGACTGGGACTGCAAGCAATCTATTGAATATTTGAAATTGTGATAAAACAAACCTAAGATTGGTGTTAAAAGTTTCCTGCTTCAACAAATCTCTTAAAGTTCCCTTTAATGCACCTCTAAGTATATTTGCAGTTGCTAAAGAAGCTGAACTAGTTAATGCAAATTGCGGGTGCAATGCTTGCACAGGACAAGGTGTCTTCGCTCTTCGGGACTATCTCTACTCGTTGTCCCTCGATTCAAGCTCACTAGGTGGGGAGCCAGGGCCTTCTCCGTCGCTGCCCCCCACCTCTGGAACATCTTGCCGATGGAAATCAAGACTCTACCTTCTCTAGCGCTGTTTAAAAAGGCCTTAAAAACGTGGTGCTTTTCTAGAGCCTACACAGTCTGAGCTGCAGGGTTTTTGTTATGAGCTGGATTTGGAATTAGGCGCCTTGACGCCCATTGGGCTAAGTTCGCGCATGATAAGACCCCTTTTATTATTATAATTATTCTGTACAGACTGTAATTTATGAAGGATTTTCGCTTTGTACAAATTCAAAGGTGACCATTTATCAATAGGAATATACTCTAGTGCATATGATAGTGTAGGTGGATATGTGACTTTAAAATTTCAATAAATTCTTAAAAGGATGCTTGCCGGAGGAATTATACATTCTAATCAATGCTCCTAAGTGTGCTAGGACCTTGTGCCCAATATGAGAAAAACTACCATTATTATATGGAGACTGTGTGGAATGTATGATGTTACAATGCATGCCTTTACAACGCAGTTTTTACATCGCAACATCCTTTACAACGCATTCTTTTACATAGCATGCCATTACATCGTATTTTCAGAAACCACCTTTACAACGAATTCCATTACATCGCATTATAACTTTACAATGCATATCATTACAATGCTTACCATTACATTGCATTTAAGGCAAGTGTTGGATAGTATAGGGGTAATAATTACTATTCTAACTTCAGTGAGTGCAAGAGTAGGGTAAGTATTGGATAGTGTAGGGGTAAAAATTACTATTCAAACTCCAGGGTGTGCAACAGTAGGGTAAGTGTTGAATAGTGCAGGGGTAAAAATTACTATTCCAACTCCAGTGAGTGCAACAGTAGGGTAAATGTCGGGGCGGTGTAAGGGTACTATGCGTTGTAAGGGTATGTGTTGTAATGACTTGCGATGTAATGTCTGCGTTGTAGTGACATGCATTGTAGTGACATGCATTGTAATGACATGCATTGTAGTGATATGCAATGTAATGGCTGCGTTGTAATGACATGCAATGTAAAGGATGTTGCGATGTAATGACTGCTATGTAAAGGTAGTGCGATGTACTGACTGCGTTGTAAAGGTTGTTTCCCGACTGTGTGAGCACCTTGCCTAAATAGGTATATTCTTCACAATTTCAAAGGGAATTCCGCCTAGATTCCAATGGAAAGTATGGTGCTGCTTTTTCCCTTTGAAGGGCATCACTTTCGTTTTGCAATATTAATTTTCAGAAAATTATCTTTTGCACACACATTTAGTGCATTCAGATTATGTTGGAGACCAATCAGAGAAGATCGGACATAATTAGGTCATCTACATAAATCAGGACAATTAAGTCCTAAGTAGCAAGACATGGGGGGGAATTATTGATGTGTGCAAACTGGGCTGGCATGTCATAAAAATAAATTGAGAACAGTAAAGTAACCAATTCGCAGCCCTGTTTCAAGTCATCCCGTGTTGAGATTTTGGAAGTTAGGCCTTTGCCCCTGCCCATCAGAAGTTTGCAGCAGTCGAAGAAGTGTAAAGCAACAATCAGTCTCAAAATATTTGACAGTATTACTAGCTTCACCCGCTTCTTTCAAAAGATGGACAGTCCACCCTATCAAACGCTGTTAAAAACTTGATGGAAACAGAGTACACAATTTGGAATTTGAAACTAGATATTTACCAATCAGGGATTGCACTATTATCAGTCCCTAAGTGTGTAGTAAACTTGTCTGCTTGCAGATGTCCCCCACCTTTTGCCCCAATTTGAACTGCTAGATGCTGTGGTAGTTAATCTGAAAGTGTCCCCAGCCCTGCTAACCAGGCCCAGCATCAGTGCTCTTTCCCTTAAACTGTAAATGTGAATTGGTACACTAAATTAACAAGTACCTTTACACCCCTGTAAGACCCTAGTATATGGTACCCAGGGCAGGAATGTAAAAGGGGTACCAGGGCTGCAGCACTTATTGTGCCACTCTGAGTGGCCCGAGTAAAACTAAAAGCAGCTTGTCTGCTCGAGTTCAACCATGCAGACATCATGTGTGACAGGGTCACCTCACTGCATTTAATATATGTCAGTCACCCCAAAGATGGGCCTCCTAGAGCCCAGGAGGCAGGGTGCATTACATTGAATGTGTTGAAGTATATATGTGCAAGCACATATTACCCTGTGGTAGCACTCTAAACAAAGTTCTACCGCAAGTGACCAGTGGTCCATTGGATAACATGACCTGGCATATGGGCAATACTTATATGTCCAGCTCCATGATAACCCGTCTGATTTCTTTCATGTTTTTTGTCAAACACTGTACTTTTTAACCCCAGATACGATTGTGGTGTCTAGTTTTAACCAGCATGTACCCAGGTGGTACTTCACATAACCCAGTGTTCTCATGACTTGGTGGGCTTTTCCAAACATTTGCTGCCAGGACAGAACTCTGACCTCATGCTGGGGAGTATGTACTACTCCCAGAGGCCAGAAACCAAAAGACCTGTTGAGCAGGAGGTGACACCTTCACCCACACAGGATGGCTAGTGATTATACAGGTGTGACGGTAAGCCTCAATTGCTTCACTGGCACAACTGTACCTCACTTGAGGACAAAGCCTTCCCCTGCCCCAGGCACTGTTTTTCATGGGCATATGGGAAAATAGTTGTGCAGGAGGTGTCCACCTCCACAAGGCTGACCACTCCTCTAGGGGCTGGCAGCTGAGGTGTACCACAGAGGATGGTTTTGGCCATCTCGAATTTAGCCTTAAAATCAGGTTCTGACTAGTTTATGTGACATACACCCACAGGATGTTCTAACTACTGGGTAGGATTAGATGGAAGACTAAATCCCTATTGGCTACTAGCCCTCACACCCACTAACAACCCCTAAATGCAGAATTTAAGGGGCACTCCAGACACCAGCACATTATAATTGACGTGGTATCAAGAAAAGACCAATGTCCAATACAAGGTAGGACTCCACGAAGATAGGCGCTAAGCTATGCACCTTCGGCAGCACCCTGCACCCGCTGGATTGTGACTCGACCAAGGCAAGAGAATGGTTACACAAGGAAGGCGAACCCTTCTGCAAACTCCAGACTTCACAAGAGCTTCCTTGAGCTAAAATAACTAATCCCCTGCAGTTGGCAGGCACAAACAGCGAAGTCCACAACTTTGAACTCTTGTTCCCTGAGCTGTCTGGTGTACCCACTCGAAGTCTTTGGGCAAGTGGCATCTGAGAACTATAGTCCCAACACTCGATGAGGCTCAGCTTTCTACAATGTTCCCTTGGTCCTTTGGACAAAGATTTCCTCAACTGGTTTGCTTGCTTGCTTGTTGGTGGCCAGTCCAACTACAATCTGCTTTACTCGGTGGTTCAAGAGAAGAAACTCACCTGTATGAATGACCAGACAACCCTGTGGCTCCATTAGAAAGATTTTGCATTTCCAGTTCAGCACCGTAGATAGCCAAGATCACCTCTGCACCCGAGTCGCCCGAGCCAGGTAGAGTGAGTCTGCCCTGAGACCCCTGGTCCAGGGCCAGCTCCTTGCTGAAATTCTAAAGGGTTTTGCTACACGTTCCCCGCTAGTACATTTTTGCTAAGGTGACCATTTTAACACCTCAAGCCTGATTGACACCTCAGTTTGACAGTTAAAGTGCATCCCTTAACACTGCTCCCCTGACCCAGGTAAAATTGTGCTACCTGTTGTGAACTGGTCTAGGGACTCATGAGACCCTAACTCCAATTGGGTCCTGTTGAACTCACTCTCTAATAACTTATTGCATATATGTCTTTTTCCCATTGACTGCAGTGTTAATGTTTTCACGTTGCAAAGTACTGATTTATTTACTGCTTTAAAATTGATAACTCCAGTTATACTCTATGTATTGATTTTGTTTTGGTGACTAAAAATATATAAAATCCAAGCTATTTTTACAAGTTGGTGTTAGATGTCTTTTGAGTTGTGCCAAATACTTATCTGTGGAAAAGTTGGCCTGTTGTTTCTAATCCTTGCAGGCAGGGTTATTCTAGTGTTTCCCTTTTTAACCTAAAACATTTACCTTGTTAGAATTGGGTTAGAATTGGGTTGTTATTCACCCACAGGTTGCAAAATGTTTACTTTTTCTGATTCAAATGTATAGGCTGTTTCCAATTTGATACAATATGTACAGAATGAGGCATTAATTTTCTGATTAACTGTGGTATATCATAATTAGTAACTGGTCTTCAGTTGGTGAGAAACTATTAAAACAAATGTTACATTATTGGGTGCTTAAGAAAGATACAGAATATCCAATATATTAGAACACTGGATAATGATTTTAGTTACAAACTGCGCTTCTTCATTGGCACAGAGAAACTTAGACAATTTCCAGAACACTTAAGGCCTTATTAAGAGTCTGGTGGTCTACGGACCACCAGACTCGCTGGGGCACAGTGGTGGCAGTCTTCTGACCACCCCATTATGACCAGGACCACTGCTACTGACAGGGATCAAAGATCCCTGGCCATGGAGCAGAGGTTTCGAGGCTGCAATATGCTTGGCAGGGCTGCTGCGGTCGCCAAGCATATTACACGTTTCCTCACCGCCACACTTTTTATGGCAGTTCGACCACCATGAAAAGTGTGGCTGTGAGTAAACAAAGGTTGTACCTCACACCATGAGGATGCACAGGGGGGCACAACATTTTCCCCTGTGTGCATGAATGGCAGTATCTGCACGTCCATGCCATGCAGGTAGTGCCGTTGACTGTTCCACTGTTGTGCCTATTTCATAGGCACCGGCCTGGGAATGCCAAACAACCACCTGCCAGACAGGAGATAACTCCTAATCAGGCAGGTGGTATAAACATGGGTTTGGTGGTGCTGGAGCAGAGGATGTCCCGCTCTCGCACCGCCAAACTCATAATAATGCCTTAAGCAGTTAAGGATTTACCACCTTAGGAGTCCCTTCACAAACTTGGTGCCACAGGTCTACAGGGAATAATAGAATAGCGTGTCACACCCTTGCATAAATTATTAGCATAGCAGTTGCATATCCATTAAGTGCTTGTGCATTACAACAGTCTGTCGAATACCATTTATCAAGGAGTCTAAAATGCAAATACAGTCAGATTGGGAAATTTGGGGGTTCCTTGCCAACCTCCGGTCATTTAGAATACTGTGCGCCTTCTCTGTCATCTAACTGTTTTTAACTTCCGTTAGCATTGCTGCTTTGGTCAGGTCTGTACCCTGATGTTATTGAGTGGCAGGTTCTGGGAACGCAGCAAATATGTAGATGTTTATATTAATAGAGTAGACATTTCCTTTAGCTATTTTAACAGAGTGCAAGCAGGGCTTCAGGAGGGTTCAGTTCTGGCAGCTGTATCCGACTCCCTACCTGCAGCTGTACACAGATAGACTGGTGGACTCTATGTTAAGTTCTGCCTTTCCGAGACCCTAAATACCAAGCAACAGGAAGTGCTCAAAGTGAGTCCAGGCTCATCATATTTCCAATCTTGTTCCAAAGGTGAGCACCACTTTGATCACATTGTTGAAAAAGAAACTTAGCTCACAAAATGCTAATTATGTATGATGCTCATCCTGTAGGGCTGGCGAGTGTTGAGGAAGGCTGGGAACAGGTTCTTAGATTAGGCTCTGGCTATAGCTCGCAGGGACACTGTGTTAAATTTGAAGTCTTCAGACTCTTCCACCACACAGCAGGTGGGAGGCAAATGTGAGAGAACTGGATGCTTGCAGAGGGGGCTGCCCTGCACTTGGAGTAATACAGGGGAATCTGTAGGAGACCTCTAGTGGGGCAATGGATGGCAGGGTGTGAAGCTGCACGTTTCAGGATTTAGCTCAATGCCAATTACACCCTGTCAGGCCTGTTGATTTATCGGCCGCCGGGAGCCTCTAAAGATTTTAGAACAGCTCTCATGGATGTTATAGGGCCTCTAGCCATGAGGGCTGCCAATTTTTGCATTTTGGGGGACTTGAATCTGCATCTCGATAATCCTCATGATGTGGATACAGGCAGTTTTCTGGCAGATCTGGAGACCTTTCAGCTTTGTCAACTGGTCCTGGGGCCTAATCATTCTGCAGGTCACTTGCTGGACCCTGTCTTCACTAACTTGGCCCTCCTGATGGTCCACCTCCCCCACCCCTTCTATTGGTCGGACCACTATCTCATAGAGATGACACTTTCTGGTGTGGCACCGGCGAGCAGGATGCCTCGAAAGCCTGTACTCAGGCGGCCTTGGCACAAACTTGATGCTGTACATTTTCAAGAGCTTCTCTCCTCCACTCTAACACGTCTCCCAGCTGACTGTGATTGGGCTGACAAATCTGTGTCGGTCTGGATTTCTAATGCGCTTGATCAACTCTTCCCAGTAAAATGGACTAAAGGTCGCAGCACCAGATCCAGTCCCTGGTATAACACCATGCTCGTCTCCTTGCGCAAAGAGTGTAAGAGGCTGGAGAGAGCATGGAGAAGGAACTATGACCCAAATCTGAAAAAACTGTATGGTGCAGCTATTGAGCAATACCATGGGTTTATTCAAGTAGAACCGTCCATCTATTAGGTGGAGGAGATCAAGTGCAGCACCAACCCATCGAAAAGTTTCTTCTCGATACTGAAAGTTCTGCAATCACCTATTGTCTCGACTGCCACTCTTTTGTCATCTAATTATCAATGCGATGCCCTGGTCCTTTTTTTTGTTGAGAAGGTGGAGAAGGTTTACCAATCCTTTCCCCAGGTGTGTATCAGTTCCTGCCCTCAGGGCCCGGCCCTCTATCTCATGCTCGATGACTACTCTCCCTGCTATTTCTCAGGAGAAGCTCTCAGTGATCTGCAGGAAGGTCAAGTCTGGTTCCCCGTCTGACCCCCTGAAGCCAGCGTTTGCATTGAGAATCCTTCCTGTGCCATGTGATCAACCTTTCTCTCTCCACAGCAACTGTGCCTTGCACTTGGAAACATGCTAAAGTGGTTACTCTTTATTTAAAAAACCTAATTTGGATGCCACTAAGTTAGAGAGTTTCCGTCCCATCTCCCTCCTGCCCTGGGTCTCGAAAATCTCTGAGGTCCACGACAATGTTATTCTGATAGAATACCTGAAGGCTAATAATCCTTTAGACCCATCTCAGAATGGATTACGTCCTGGTCACAGCATGGAGTCTGCTCTTCTGGCGTAACTGAACATCTGAGATGGGCTTTAGATGCCGGTCGCATGTCGGCACTGATATTGCTTGGTCTCAGTGATGCGTTCGATACAGTCTCTCATCAGATGTTGCTCAGGCGCTTGGAGGAGGCAGAGTTATACTGAACAGGGTTAAACCCAAATAAAGTCACTGGGATCTGGGTAGATAAGTATTATGGACAAAGGGGTCCCGGACTGAGAGGAACAAGATATATACAATAAAAGAAATTTGTGGCACAGATTGGAAAAACAAATTCAAAGTACGATGTTTTTATTCACAAAGCACTTATGAGAACCTTATCATAGGTTAGACGATGCGTATCAAAGAGAATTATTTTTTACTTTTTCACAACATTTTGTGCCCACATGCGAAGAGGGATGTGGGAGGGGGAAGTGCTGTGAGGGAGTTCAGTGAAAAATGGGTGAGGAATAACACAGTTTCTATTTATCAGACAAATAAATCCAATGTTCAATACTCATATATATATATACAATCCTGAGATGGTCCCCTAACAAAGGAGCCACATGAATGATCAGCACATGTCAATACAAATCTTATAAACCAAACGCCTAAATGAGCTGTACAAATCTTGCTGGCGATAGGAGTTGGTGAGGTAGGCGAAAGCAGTCTACGTTTCGACCCTCTAACATGTAGGGATAGTTTCCCTTACAGCGCGGGTCTTCATCAGGACGGGGGGGGGTGGTGGGCTGGCCTCCTAGGGTTGAAAGAGTAGAAAACTAATCAAGTTCACAGGTCTATGAAAGATCCCTAACTAGCCATAGCAGGTTAAAACTACTTGGACACGTCATTAAAAACACATACAAAGGAACGAGGACTAAAAGACCACTAAGTGTTATCATGACATTATTAAGAAAAAAATATTAAGAAAAAAATCTTGTGGGACTAGGAATGGTTGTGAGGTAGCTACGTATATAATGCGATGTTGCTTGGCTTAAACAGGATTACCTTAAAGGATGGACAAAGTGACACGGGGGCGCCAGGAGTCCAAGGTCTGTTCCAATCAGCCTCGTAGTAATCTGGGGGCCCGAGCGGATTACAGTTAGGGTATACTCAAAATCCACAGTGATTACAAAGAGCAAAGGCACCATAGGTGAATAAACTCAATTGCCTCAAGGCTAGGAGATCGGAGTCCAAACAATTAAGTCCCACAGTCTGTTCCAATCGGCCTCGTAGTTGATCTGGGGGCCCGAGCGGATTACAGTTAGGGTACATTATAAATGCGAGCGATTACAGAAAAATTACCTCATTTGCCTCGGGGATCGAAGTCCATAGTTTTAAATGAATCCGCGTCTAGGAGTAAAACGAAGGGGAAAAAGGACTTAAATTTCACGTATGGTGACCAACAAAATCCAGACATTGCAACAGGGGCCATGAATACCACACTCATTAAGGACTCACCTATCCAGATGGTTTAAGGCACGGGGATGTCGCGCTGGGGAATCAAAGAGCAGTGAATGCTCGCGTCTCCCGTAACCAGGAAATTGTGAGAGGGGGGAGGGGCGTGGTCACGCTTAAACCACGTCGGGTGGAGAGTGAGGAAAGACTCTATGCCTTTATGTTCGTTTGGTTGCCAAGTACCCATAAACAAAAACGAACCTGTGTCATCCCTTGTTAAAGGATTGAGATGGAAGCAGTGATAACATTGAAAGTGCATTATGCCCCACATATCCACAGTGTTCTCTAGTTTAAAAAGAGAGAGAGAGGTCAAAGTAATCATAAGACCTGCACATGCTATACGTGTGCGATACGTTAGACACATGTACGTGTACCTACCCAAAATGGTGGTAAAAACGCACAAAATAAAATTATGGCAGTGTTATTTGGCGATAATTAGGGAAAGCTTGTTCAGATTAACTAGTGTGTACCTACCCAACATGGTGGCATTATCACATAGAGTAGTAGTAGAAGAGGCCATAGGATAGTCAAAGGAGAAGTTTACAGATTAGCAAGTTGAGCAAAGCTATTCTCAGATTCATTAAGACCATTTTGCAGAATCAAAAGAATCTATCCATTTGAGTTCTCTGACAATGAGGATAGGAGCTATATTGCCACCACTAAAGGATTGAGATGGAAGCAGTGATCATTTAACATTAAAAGTGCATTATGCCCCACATCTCCACAGTGTTTTCTAGTTTAAAAAGAGAGAGAGAGGTCCAAGTAATCATAAGAACTGAACATGTTATACGTGTGCGTTACGTTAGACACATGTACGTGTACCTACCCAACATGGTGGTAAAAACGCACAAAATCAATTATGGCAGTGATATTGGGCGATAATGAGGAAAAGCTTGTTCGGATTAACTAGTGTGTACCTACCCAACATGGTAGTAAATACACTGCATTTTCACATAGAGTAGTAGTAGTGGCAGAGGCCGTAGGATAGTCAAAGGAGAAGTTTACACATTAACAAGTTGAGCAAAGCTATTCTCAGATTCATTAAGACCATTTTGCACAGAGTCAAAAGAAACTATCCATTTGAGTTCTCTGACATTGAGGATAGGAGCTATATTGCCACCACTAGGGCCCAATTTTACATGTTCGAGTACAATCCACTTTAGACTTTCTGGTACATGGTTTTCTTTTATACAGTGCTCAACCAGCGGAGCACCGGTCATTTTACACCTGATGTGGCTGCAATGTTGCAAAAACCGCACTTTAGCACGCTGTTGCGTTTGCCCAACAAAGATTAGATCACACGGGCAAATTATGCAATACACCACATCCGTGGTGTTGCAATTGGTATGCGATTTTAGTCTGATACGATTATGCTTGAAGTGAAATTCCTTCGTTTGAATAGCTGAAGGACATGCTTTACAATTGCCACATTTATAGTGACCCACAATTGATGGAAGGTTCCACAGTGAAGTAAGGGAAGCTGCAGTCGTAGTATCCAAAAATGAACATACTACATGGTTGCAGATTTTTTTTTGCCTTTTTAAATGAATGCAGTGGCAAGCTGTTACTGTCCAGATCTTCTGAGATCATTGTCCATGGCTTTCTTCTTTGCATTGCTCTTAGTAGAAAAGGTGGTTACACATATTAGGCGTTGGTCCACGTTGTTGGTTCATTCACTGGGTTGTAGCAGAGATTCTCGTGGATTAAACCACGCTCGCTTCCTTGCTTTTCGTGTTAGGTGCTTAGGGTTACCCCGTTCAATAAGGCGGTCCATTAGGTTCTCTGATTGCTCCATATAGTCATCCTTCTTTGTGCAATTTCGACGAATCCTCAGGAACTGAACGAAGGGCGGGTTGTCCCTAAGGCCCCTCGGATTGTGGCTGGAGTATTGGAGTAGTGAGTTCCGCTCTGCTGGTTTTCTGAAGAGAGTCGTATACAATACTTCAGCTTCAGCGAAGATGGAAAGATCCAGGAAGTCTATTTTGATCTTGTCGAATTTGATGGTAAATTGAATATCCTGTGATTTCATGTTCAACCATGTGTGGAATTCCATTACTTAAGTTTCTGTGCCAGCCCATACAAGACGGATATCGTCAATGTACCGCATCCACAGTTGTATGTTCGACCTGAATGGGTTGGAGTCTTTGAGGATAAAGGTGTTTTCAAAGGTCGACATGAAGATTATCACCAGATCAGGGGCATAGGCAGCCCCCATCGCTACTCCCTTTGTCTGCAAATAGAAACAGTTTTGAAATACAAAAAAGTTACGCATCATCGCGATTTTGAGAAGCAAAATAATGAATGAGGTAGGGACACGTACAGGCGCTTCACGTCTATCCAAGGCCATTGCCGCCACCACCAGAGCTTCTTCCTGAGGAATACTGTTGTAAAGCGACACAATATCGCATATTGCCAGAATGTCTTCATTAGGATTGAAAGTACGTCCGTGCACTATGTTAATGGTGTGGCTTGGAGGAGGCAGGCATAGCCGATGGCGCGCTGGCTTGGTTCACCTCCTTTCTGTCTAGGTGGACTTTCCAGCTGATCGCCCCTCTTTTCTCATCTAGAGTCTATACCGTCAAGAAGGAGGTCCCACAGGGTTCGGCTTTGAGCCCCACCCTGTTCAATCTGTATATGCAACCACTAGCAGCGGTGGCTAAGAACAGAGGGCTTTCAGTGGTGTTGTATGCAGACGATACCCAGTTGCTCTCACTGACAATATTACTCGAGACGCCTGCAAGTTTTGCAGCGATCTCAAAGCTGTCGCTGGGTGGATGACTGACAACTGTTTACAACTCAACCCCAGCAAGTCCGAGGTTCTGCTAGTGGGGAGAGACCCAGAGTTGTGGTTTGAACACTGGTGGCCCGTCGCTCTGGGGATGACACCCGCCCCCAAACAGGCGGTAAAGAACCTAGGGGTCTGGTTGGATACAGCCCTTAACTTCAGAACCCAAACTAAGAAGGTGGCTGAGCTGTGATTTGGGCTGCTGCGGGGCTTACACCCCTTCTGGGCTTCCTTGATCCCTCAGTCAGGCAGGTTGTTGTCCAAGCTCTGATTTTGTCCAGACTGGACTATGCTAGCTCCCTCTACATCAGAGCCAATCAGACCGAGATTGTTAGACTTCAAAGGGTTCAGAACACAGCTGCCAGCGCACTCCTTGGCTTGCCAAGGCGTTGCTCTATCTCTAATGCTATTCAACGCCTTCATTGGCTTCCTGTTGCTAGGCGTATTGAATTTAAGGCCATTAGTATCACTTTTAAAATTCTCAACTGCTCATCGTCCAGCATTCTGTCTGATCTGCACTCTTTTTATACTCACTCCTGTCATCTCCGTTCCATGGGACAGAACCTGGTGGTTGTCCGTACGGTGAGGAGGGCGCGTGCTGGCGGCGCTCCTTTCGAGTGCTGGCTTCTAGACTCTGGAATTCCCTTCCCATCTCCATTCGTAGTCTACAACTTTATTTGCGTTTCCGTAAAGCGATCAAAACATATCTGTTTCCTTCGTTATAAGTTGTTCTGTTGTCTTCAGCGCTACTAATCTGGTTTCAGCGCCGGGACGCCCCTTTGCTGGGGCAGCCGTGCGCTTTACAAATCCGCCTAATATAACATAACATAAAATGGCAGTGGTGGCTAGCTTTTGCTGAGACAGCGACATAATAATCCTAAGTGATAGCCCATTGTAATATTGGGTGCCACTTAGGCTGAAACTGCCTGCCCCTGAACTTGTCTATAGTTGGTACTCACCTATGGGATGCCCTTTCTCATGTCAATGACCCTCAGAATTCTAAATAGCTGCATGTGAGAAACTGGGAATTTTTACTTTCTAACACACTTGGTTGTATTAGTTGCGCACAGTTTATTTGTTTGAGCATATCTGTAGGCTTGTCCTATGACACCTACTAATGAGCTGTTCTGCTCCAATCACAAAAGAGTTTTGTATGTTCATATTTTCCATCAAAGAGCGAACTTGTTACACATGTCAGATTTACTGTATCATCCTGATGCCTCGTATCATCATATGTATTAGTATGTTAATGCTGCAAACAATTTAATTAAAAAAGTTTTTAAAAAGTAGCATCCACGAAATTGAGTATGTGTGTATATATATGTGTATATATATATATATATATGTTCACAGGTCCGGCCCAGCACCGGAGGTAAGGAGGCACACAAGCAGGCAGATGTAAAGCTTAAACCATTAGCTTTATTTTTAGCTCATTCGTCATTAGCCCAACGCGTTTCGCCTTCAGCCGAAGGCTTGATCACGGGTACAGAGCTCTAACACGAGCTTTCTTTTATGTTTAGTGCATAGTGTGAAAAAACAATAAGTATGATGCAACTGCATTATGGGAAACGTAGTTTACAACTGTGTTCTGTGTGTTAAAATGCTCTTGTTCAAATTCACATTGGAACGAAATAGCAATTTTGTAGCGTTAGTGAACAATTCATGAAGGAATGTTTATGTTTGAAGTTCTAGGACTATAGATCACTGTCCAGTTAGTTTCAAGTAATTTTAGTCTCATTCTCCCTGGTTAAATTTTCTATGCCAAATGATGCATAATCCTTATTTTGTCCTCTCTCTGGTGAGTGGGTTATTCCTCCATGTTCCTTTTACAAATGCACATGTAGCTCTTCTTTTTGGTTGAGACCTCTTGGCTCCAGGGTCCTGAATGCGATGATGTGTCGCGATTCCTTTTCTCTCGGGGATTTCCTGCGGTTGCCTCCCCTTTCTGAATCCGCTAGTTGGTCAATGACGCAGAATTTGAGACTTTCCCAGTTGTTGTCATGGTATAGACTCATGTGTTTTGCAATTGCGTTTGACTGGTCGCCATGGGTGGTAGCTCTTGTGTGCTCGAGGATGCGTTTTTTTGCCTCAAAGATCGTGTTGCCAATACATCTTTTGGCACAGGGACACATTACCATATACACAACAAATGTGCTTTTGCACGTTGAATGTTGCTTGATCCTCCACTTTTTTCCTCCATCCATTTCGATTTCCCTGGTGGCTGATGCTATCTTGCAAACCTTGCAATGCTTGCAAGGCCAGAAGCCTTCACGGTGTAGCCAGGTATTTTGCGGTTTATCCCGAAGTGGCTGTGCACTAGCTGATCTCCCAAATTTTTTGCTCTCCGGAACAAAATGTTGGGGTGTGCTCCGATAATTGGTGCTAGGGTCTGATCTGCACGTAATATGTCCCAATGTTTCTTAATTATTTTGACCAGTGTCTGTTTCTCCACATTGTAGGATGTTATGAGTCTGATCTTATCATCTTTTTGTTTGTCTTTTACATTGTGCAGGATGTCATTTCTGTTTGTTTCAGTCACCTTTTTGAGACATTTTTGTACTGTCTTGGGTGGGTATTTTCTTGTGTGGAACCTTTCTGTCTCTTGTATGCTATTTTGATGGAATTCCGATTGTTGTGAACAGTTTCTCTTGAGCCGGAGAAATTCCCCATAGGGGATGCTGCTTTCAGTTTTTCATAATGGAAACTTTGTCCATGTAAGATGGAGTTAGTTGCTGTTTTTTTGCGCTGTAGGGTGGTTTCCAAATGGTTGTTTTCAACATAGATTTCTATATCCAGGAATACCACTCCATCACTGCTAATTTCATAGGTGAATTTTAGGTTAGTAGTGGTGTTGTTTAACCTTTCAAAGTCGTTTTCAAAGTCAGATATTTCTCCGTCCCAAATTATGAGCAGGTCATCTATAAACCTGAGCCATATAACTGTTTTTTCTTTCCATGCATAGTTTTCTACTTTCCAGGCTTCATTTTGTTCGTACCACCCCATGGTTAGATTGGCATAATTGAGCGAAAATGAAAAGCCCATGGCGCAGCCTCGTATTTGTTTATAGATCTTTTTGTTAAAAAGGAAAGTGTTATTATATAAATATAACTGGATCATTTGGTTCAGCATTTTGTTATGTTCCTTGTATTTTATATTCCTTTTGCTTAAATAGTGTTTGCACGCCTTTATGCCAAGATGGTGTTCGATGTTTGAATACAAGGATGTGACATCCATGGTATTAATTTAAAAGATGGTTTTCAGACAACTCTTTCTAGATGTTTCAGAAGATCCGTCGTGTCTTTTATAAATGATGGAAGGCCCCTTACCAGGGGCGTCAAGAACTGATCAATATAATTGGAAATCCCTTCTAGTAAGGAGTTATTGGCTGAAACGATGGGCCTTCCAGGCGGGTTTTTGGCATCTTTGTGAACCTTTGGGAGGAAATAGAACGTAGGGAATGTAGGAAATTCGTTGGTCATGTATTTTCGTTCGTTCTCACTTATAAGGCCAGGCCCTCGTTTACCCAGTCTTTTAATAGTCTGGAGATTTCCAGTTGTAGATTTTCCGTGGGGTCTGTTTGCAGCAGTTCATAGCAATTTGTGTCCCCTAGCTGGTGTTGGGCTTCTGCTACATAGTCAATCTTGTTAATGATTACTATGTTTCCGCCCTTGTCTGCAGGCTTTATTTCTATGTTTTTGTCCTCCGAAAGGTTTTTGATGATTGATTTCTCTTTTGACGTGAGGTTGTTTTTAGTTTGACTATATTTGATTTTGTATAGTTCTTCAACCACTAATTCCTGGAATATGTCAATTTTGTTCCCCGGTGGCAAGGTGGGATTGAGTTTTGATTTTGGTTTCAAGCGCTTTCTGTGGCTCCTTCTTGTACAAGGGTTTCTTCCAATTCGATTAGTTCTTCTTCCTGGGAAATTGTCATGGCGCCCATTTTCGTGAGGGAGATCTTCTACATTGAGTTGGAGATATATTTGTATTTTGTGTTTGTTTATTTTTGGATTTCTCTGCATAGACTTTTGCAAGTTTTAATTTCCGTGTGTATTTATATAGATCCACGCGGGTTTCGGGAATGTTGATGTGGGCTGTGGGGCAGAAATTGAGACCTTTCTTTAAAGTGTTCTTTTCAGTTTCTGTTAAATGTCTGTTAGAGAGGTGGATGACATTTATATATATATATATATATATATATATATATATATATATATATATATATATATATATATATATATATATATATATATATATATATATATTTACATCTAAGCTCACTACCCGTCTGCTCCCCTTCACTCGCGACCGGCTGCTGTTACGGCGGGAGACGGTACCTCGCTAGTCCAAGACTCAGCTCCTGTGCACTCAGCACTCACGGGGGACAATTCAAATATTTTTATTATTCAAACTCTCTCAAGACGCGTTTCGGCAACCGCCTTTGTCAATTAGAGGCCGGCGCCACCTTCAGGGAAGGTTTAAATACTTCCTGTGATGAAATCAAAAAAGGACATACAGTGTGAAAACACCTCCACCATATTGAAGTGGTGTGTTTCTAGTGAATAACACTAAAAACATTGAGCCCTGGATGGGCGTTTCTAACACATATATATACACACATTCAACTAAATGTTTTATATATATATATATATATATATATATATATATAAATTCACAGAAAAAAACATAGGTTTCAGGGGTGTTATAGTTAGCTGGACATTTCATTCGTACAAAACCATAGCACTTCCTCTGTTATAGTTAGTTCTGCTAACTATAACTTGCGCGCCCGCAATGCACTGCTGATGATGTCACATATTACATCATTCATGACATGATCAGTGAGCTCACTGATGACATCACTGATGACATCATCCACTGAATGTGGTTTAGTTTGAAATTTAATTATGTATTATATATATATCAATCTGTATTGAAGATTGAGTGGATATATAACTGTCTGGATGAAGGATTTAGTAGCTGTCTGACTGTCTGTTTAAGTGAGTAATTAAAAGTGTCTCACTTAGGAGGGCATGGCTTGGATGCCGTGCAAGATGGCCGGCTAGTTGCGGAGCTCCGCCGCATCAAGGACTTTCTAAACAGTTTTCCCGATGTGAAGGGACCTGTTTTCGCAGCAGCACCTACATCTCTTTTGCGACCCCTTATAAGCTGTTTTTCCAGTGTAATTCACGACGCGCCTGTTGCGTACTGGAAAGCGCGCGCTTTGGGAAGCCGGCATTTCGTGTTACCGCAGCCCCAACGGACTTCTCCGTTTACCTAACCTCCTCAACGTTGACGCTCCGCTTTCTTCCTCATTATCTTTGCGGACTTTGTGGTAAGCGCCGAAGAGATTCCTGCTGCCTGTAATATGTCCTAATTTCCATTTTTTACTCAAAATGTGCTTGTCGCCTGTCAGGAAGCCGGCATTTTGAGCGCGTTTGTTCGCGCTGCACCTTCTTCAACAACGTTTTTTCTTCCTGACCTACGGAATGTTTGTTGCATACTGCAGTGTACAACCTTTGCTTCTCTGTTTCATGTATGAACTTTCCTTATGATGAACTTTCCTTTGGATATAACAGTTTCTCTACTTTGGCACCTCTACGCTTCATACAGTGTACCTGTCTATTAGAAGCCTCCCAACATTTTCATTGTGTTGGACCACTGGTCATTCCATATTGTGTTCTATGACACCTTTTCAACTGCGTTCTAGCCTTTTTTGCGCCTTTTGCCATTTTTCATGTCATGGATGCTCTGAGCTCTACAATGTTCCACAAGACTGTTGTCTCTCTCAGTGATTTTTCGTAAGCCCATGAGCACAGCTTAATTTCTCTGTGGAAGTCTCAGTTCAGTTCCTATTCCTGTCTTTGGTCACGATACTTGACTAATTTTCAATAGAAGACGTGTTCGCTGCACACCGTCTTTTTGTGTTATCACTAATACTGAACTTTTTCGTATGGTCAAGTTACGCAAGCCTAAATTAATTTTTCCTTCCTCTGTGAAAAATCCTCTGGGCTCTCCCACTGATTTGCTCGCTCCCTCGCAGACTCTCAAGATGGCGACTTCTGCTTCTCAGCGAGCTTCACAATTGCAGTCCTCTTCAAATAAATCCTCACCTCCAGCAACTTCTTCCAAACGACTAAAACAAGATCCGCCTTCACCGGATAAATCTTCATCCTCATCCTCCATGGATTTGATTTTAGAAGAAATCCGGGCGTTACGACCATTTGTGGAGGAAACCAGTAAAGACATGCAATTTTTAAAAGATAAGTGGGAGACCATGGATGCTTGCATTTCCTCACTTGAACAACAACTCCCTGAGGTCCAAACTAATACTCAATGCATCGCTTCCATGGAAAAGACTGTACTCTCCCTTCAACACCACACAGAGGATTTGGAAAATCGAAATAGAAGGAATAACCTTCGTGTTTATGGTTTGCCGGAATCTCTTGAGGGGGATGACCCAGTCACTTTTTTCACCTCTTTCCTTCCAAAACCTTTGGACATGCCATCCTCTACGAATATCAGCATCCAAAGGGCTCATAGACTTGGACCACGTACAACTACATCTACAAAGCCTCGGGGTGTCATCATCCTGTTTTTTAAATTTACGGATCTCCTATCCATTCTTTCTGCAGCTAGAGCCAAACGACAAGTATCCTGGCAAGGTCAACGTATTTTTCTAACCCAAGATGTATCTAATGCAACTGCCTCTAGACGCAAGGAATTTCTTTCACTTCACCTCTCTTTGCGCTCCATGGGAGCAAGGTACGGTCTGTTTCATCCCTGCACTTTCAGAGTCACTCATCAAAATAAGACTTGGACCTTTCAAGAGCCTGGTGAACTTCGCAACTTTCTCCTCCTGCTGAATGGTGAAGGAATGGAGTCCTCCCCTTCGAATAGTGGCTAACTGGTTTAATATTCTCCTGCTTCTACCTTCTAATTGATCTGCTCTTTCGTGTGCTTATTTATTTCATGCATGTTATGTTTCTTGTTATTTCTCCTTTTATTTATTTCCTCTAGTATACTGTAGTCTTTATTACTATTTCTTATTATGCTGTAATTCCGTTTCTTTGTATTCTCTGTTCTTTTACGATTCTTATATCTTATATTTTATTTCCTTGTGTTCAATTCGACTTTCTTATTAACTATTTTTGTTTCCTTCCATTGCAGACTTGTACCTTACCGAATATCCCCTTCATCATATGTCATCCCTTCCTAGTTCTGTGACGTCTTGGTGCGGTCTTGTTTCTGCTTCTGGTCTGATTCGTCTTGTTACGCGTCACCACTTCCCCATATCCCTTTTCGTATTCTTCTTCAGGTATGTTTTTTGCAGTCATCCTTATGGATTTGTACTGTCTTCTCTGTTTTCTTTCTTCCTTTTCTCGCTCCAGCTTTTCATCCTTTCCTTTCTCCCCTCTTTTCCCCCTTTCCCGTATTCCTTTTTCATACTTTCTCATTTCCGGCTTTTTTATATTTGGTTTCTCCATTATTACTGTATATTTGCACTTTTTGCATTTGAATTGTTTACTCTGTTTTAATATTTAAAGTTGTTTCATGGAATGTGAAAGGTTTTAACAATCCTATTAAACGGCAGAAAGTATTATCTCACCTCTCCTCTTATAACCCTGACATTGCTCTTATCCAAGAGACCCACCTCTCTGATTTTGAATCTTTAAAGTTAAAACGACAATGGGTTGGTACTGTGTTATTTTCACCGGCTCTACATAAAAAGAATGGAGTTGCCATTTTGATCCACAAACGACTCAAATGCAAGGTTGTACTAGAAGAAAAAGACGATGCAGGTCGTTGGGTATTAGCTAAATTACTTATCAATGCTATTCCTATTACCCTGCTTAATGTTTATGGCCCCACGCTCTCTGATTCTTCCTTTTGGCCCACAATCACCTCCAAATGCATCCAATATAAAGACGATTGCTTCCTTCTAGGTGGCGATTGTAATCAAGTAGTTGATCCCTTCTTAGATCGCAAGTCCTCTGTACGCTTCACCCCACATAAACCCCATAAACAGTTCTTGGATACTATTGCACAGGCCCACCTTATTGATTCCTGGAGACCCACTCATGCTGACACCCTAGATTTTTCTTTCTTCTCTCCCCCACATGCCTCCTTCTCTCATCTAGACTATATTTTTCTCTCCTCTCCTCTTCTCTATCTCAAAATCTTTTGTCTTCCTCTATGACCATTCTCCTATTATTACAGACTATGATCTCCCCCCCCATCCTAAATCATCTCGTTGGTGTTTTAATTCTTACTGACTGACCCTAATTTCTCCACATCCTTCCGCTCTTTTACTACTGAATTCTTTCAACTCAACTCTGACCCTCTCCTTTCTCCACACATTTTATGGGATTCTTTCAAAGCTACAGCCCGGGGTTTCATCATTGACTTTGTTTCAAAGAAAAAAAAGACATTTCTCCAGAAACGTACTGTTGCCTTAGCACACATTAAATCCTTAGAGCATTGATTTTATACTTCCTCCACCAAGCATATGCCTTCGGAACTCCTTCAAGCTAAAATCGCCTTCAACAAACTCACCACTGATTCGGCTTCTTCCTTTCTTCTCCGTAGCAGCGCTCGCTACTATGGGGGCTGTAACAAATCTAGTAAATTACTTGCTAACTACCTCAAGTCACGGAAAGAACGTACTTTCATTGATTCCATCTATTCCCCTTCTAATATCCTCCTGCACACCGATAAGGATATTTTGAACTAATTTCAGTCCTTTTATGAGTCCTTGTATACTCCTGAAAATCCCCCTTCACCTAATCTTCTTCAATCCTACTTTGATAATTTACCTAAACCTGATACGTCCCAACTTCACTTCTCAGACATAGAAACAGATTTTACTCTACAGGAACTTTCCACTGCATTGTCTTCCCTCACCAAAGGGAAAACTCCAGGTCCCGATGGTTTTCCAGTTGAAGTTTATTTACACTTCTCTTACCTTCTTTTGCCCCAACTTCTCTCTCTCTTTCAGTCTTTCTGCTCTACTGGTCTTGCCCAAGGTTCCTTTCAAGATGCCACTATTTGTCTTATCCCTAAGGAAGGTCGCGATTTGAAATTCTGTAAAAATTACCGCCCTATCTCTCTGGTTAATGTTGACTATAAATTGTATGCTAAATTGTTGGCCCTCCGTCTTGACCCCTTTATGCCATCCCTTATTGGGAAAGAACAATGTGGATTTGTTAAAGGTCGTCTCACATCGGATAATTCCAGATTGTTTCTAAATGTTTTAAATAAAGCTTCTTCTCTTTCTATCCCCCTGGCCACCATCTCTGTGGATACTGAAAAAGCCTTCGACAGAGTTGACTGGTCTTTCCTACTCGCTCCCCTAAAATGGCATGGTTTTGGTCCCAAATTCATCTCATTTATTTCTTTAATTTACTTTACTCCCAAAGCTTCAGTTTTAGTAAATGGTCAGCTCACTTCATCTTTCACACTACAAAGTGGAGTCCGTCAAGGGTATCCTCTTTCCCCACTTCTTTTTATTTTAGCTCTTGAACCCTTTCTGTCCTCTATTCGTAAAAATTCTTCGATTTCTGGTTTTCCATATGGAGAGCATCAACTCAAGTTATCTGCCTATTCAGATGATATTCTTTTATTCATTTCCGATCCAATTTCTTCCGTCTCCTCTTTGTTAGCTGAGTTTGAGAAGTTCTCTCTTGTCTAAGGATATAAAATCAACTCCGACAAGACCGAAATTCTTCCCTTAAATAAATATTGTCTCCCACACTTCTTTACCTCCACAGGCTTCGCTTGGAATAGTCATAAGATAAAGTATCTTGGGGTTCTTTTTACTAACTCTATTTCCTCTTCTATCAAACTTAATATGAAAGCAGTCATCTCTAGAATTGAGCGCTTACTCTCCTCTCGGAACCCCCTCTTCCTTTCCTGGTGGGGTCGTCTTGACTCTGTCAAGATGATGATTGCACCTATTTTGATTTATTTACTTTCTATGCTTCCAGTCCACATCCCAGCCACTTACTTTCATCGCATTGATTCTATTATTTCCAAATTTCTGTCGAAACAGAAAAAACCTTGTATATCTTTAGCGAATCTTTGCAAGCCTAAATCAAATGGAGGAATTAATTTTCCAAACTTTCAACTCTATCATAAATCCTTCTCTCTTCGTCAAGCTTCCCAATGGCTCTCCTCAGAATTATCCCCTTTTTCTCCTCTTTGGCTTCATGTTGAACGCTTTTATTATTACCCTTTTCATTTCAAGGGTACAACACGCTTATCCTTTTGCATAATCGACCCATCTCCTGGTCCTCTTGGAGATCAAAAGGTATTATTTAGGTTCATCATCTCTTTGATGGCTCTTCACCTTGCTCCTTTCCTCAATTTCAGTTGCAGTTTCATTGCCCTCGTTCATTCGCACAGAAATATTATACACTTATGGAAATTGTCCTGAATCGCTATTATTCTCTCTCTTCTTCCGAAGTAAATCCCCCCTCTTCACCTCTTCATTCCATACTTTCGACTGTTCCTAAAGCCTCTCTTATCTACCGTTTCTTTTCTGCTCCTAATCCTGACCGCCCCAAATCTAAGATAGAATTATCCTGGGAGAAAGAATTGGCTTGTTCTTGGCCTATCTCTCTCTGGGATAGATTGTGGACTAAAACTTTGAAGACCTCTCGCTCTGCTTCCCTTACTCAGTCCATCTTTTTCTTCTATCATAGACTCTATCTTTCTCCTCTTTCCCTGTCTCGTTTTCTTTCTTTTCTTCCTCTAACTTTTGGACATGTAATACCCCTGAAGCTGATCTCTTTCATCTTTTCTTCCTTTGTCCCTCTGTTCAAGTCTTCTGGAAACAAGTTTGGTCCCGCATCTCACACATCTTTATACTCTCTGCTCCCTTTTCCAATTCCCTTATCTTTTTAGGAAGTCTTTCAGACTCTTTGGATCTTTCTCCACACTCATTGGGTCTCCTTGATCTCATGCTAGCCCACGCTTTTCAGCACATTGCCTCCAATTGGAAGTCCCTTACCAATATCTCCATTCGTGGTTGGTGGAATCTTCTCTGTAATTTCCACAGACTTGATGTTGCTTTTGCTGCCTCTTGCAAACCTCCTCGCAATGTTGAGCTTTATTGGCTACCCCTTACTTTGTATTTAGATCAGTCTGTCAATAAACGTTATACTCCACTTTCCTCTGACAACTTTAAGCCCCCTTGAACATATGTACTTCTGTCCGCAGTTTAGTTCCTTAAATTTCACAGTTTAGGTTTTTCACATATGTTATAATTATCCTTCTGCTTTTAATTATTGTGCACTTGTTTTTGCTTTTCTATGCCGATAACTGTTTATTTTATACTTACATATATATATGATTGTTGTTTAACATGGTTTTCTATTCCCTTTCTTCCCTTCCCTTCTCCCCTTCCCCCCCTCAAAATTAGAAAATGCTTGGTTTTTCTTTGTGACATCAGTAGTTGAATATTCATTATCATTGCCTTTTTTCTCCTATTCATTTTGTTCCTCCTGATGTCAACTTGTTGTTTTTATATCTTGTTGATTCAATAAAGCTTTCAAACTCAAAAAAAGTGTCTCACTTAATACATGGATTAGTAACTAAACTATGTGAATGTGTGCATCACTGTCTCTGTTGTTGTATAAAATGCTCCATCAGTTGTTCACTAACTACATGAGTGTGTATATTAGTTATTGATTAGTTGGGTGAGTATTTGTATGGGACACTGAGTTTGATTGTGGTTGAATGGGGTGTGTCTAACTCTATGCATAGATGTGTGAATGGTTGATTGACTAGGTGTATAGGTTTAGGAGTGCATGTGGAAACAGTTCTTTGGGTGACTGAGTGTATTTATTTGTGTGTTGGTGAGCGAATATATGTTTAACTGTACTACTTCAATAAAGTAAAAAAATAAAAGGAATTGTATGTAAGAGTTAGTGTATATAAATCAGTATATGTAAGAGTCAGTGATTGTGAGAGTAACTATATGAATGAGTGTATAATTGTAATGGTGATTTTTTAACATATTAACTATGAGTTACTATGTGTTTGAATAAATGAGGTGTTGTGTGTATAATTGTGTAAGTGTGATTAATTGTTTTCATGAGTGAGTAGTATGACTGCATAACCGACTAAGATGACTGCTGATGTGTCAATGTCTATATATGTGTATAAGTGCATTTGATAGTGTTCTATTAATTAGTGCACTGCATGTATAAGTGATTCTGTTGTTGAATGGGCAGTTGTGTGTGTAGACTTAGGAATCAGTGAGTGGTTATGTAGTAACTGGTATTGCTGTGTCAATGGTTTCAAATATGGTACTCTGTATTTTACACCTGGACCTCATCCAGCACGGTCGCTGCCCCCATGCTCCCTGATCCCAGCTCCTGTTGACGATCTGGCCGGCTGGTGGTACCGCTGCGAGACTACAGAGCTGTAACTACTTATTTATGTAATTTTGCCTCGCGTTGTGTTTATTTATTTAAATCTGCCTTGCGCTGCATTTATTTATTTATTTCAGCCTCGCGCTGTGTCTGTGTAATTAATTCAGCCTCGCGCTGTGTCTGTGTAATTAATTCAGCCTCGCGCTGTGTCTGTGTAATTAATTCAGCCTTTAGCCCCCGGTGCCCTGTGACCCTCCATCTTGTTGTGTGACCCCCTGGCCCGCCCCTCCTCCCTGCTACCGCCTCCCAGCTGCTGACCCTCCCACCCACGAACAGAGTGCTCCCTACCTGCATTAAATTAAATAATTCTGCCTCGCGCTGCATTAATTTAATTATTTCAGCCTCGCGCTGTGTTTGCTTATTGAATTCTGCCTTTAGCCCCCGGTGCCCTGTGACCCTCCATCTTGTTGTGTGACCCCCTGGCCCACCCCTCCTCCCTGCTACCGCCTCCCAGCTGCTGACCCTCCCACCCACAAACAGAGTGCTCCCTACCTCCTCTGACGCGCTGTGATCACCTGGACCTCATCCAGCACGGTCGCTCCCCCCATGCTCCCTGATCCCAGCTCCTGTTGACGATCTGGCCGGCTGGTGGTACCGCTTCGAGACTACAGAGCTGTAACTACTTATTTATGTAATTTTGCCTCGCGTTGTGTTTATTTATTTAAATCTGCCTTGCGCTGCATTTATTTATTTATTTCAGCCTCGCGCTCTGTCTGTGTAATTAATTCAGCCTCGCGCTGTGTCTGTGTAATTAATTCAGCCTCGCGCTGTGTCTGTGTAATTAATTCAGCCTTTAGCCCCCGGTGCCCTGTGACCCTCCATCTTGTTGTGTGACCCCCTGGCCCGCCCCTCCTCCCTGCTACCGCCTCCCAGCTGCTGACCCTCCCACGCTCCGCCCCCTCCACCATCCATTTATGGCCAATGCCCCCACGCACAGCGTCCACGCGCTACGTACACGCCGAAGGTGCGCCAAAGGTAAGCCCGTCTACGCCCGTCCGCGCCTGGACCGCGCCCAGCGCCACACCCCCTACCCCTCGCGCTGCCCTGCCATCCCGCTTTTCCTACGATGCCGCCACCCTCCTAGCCCTTAACCCCGGCCGCGCCCCCACCTGCGTCCAAGCCGCTCCTGGACGCACCCATGGACCGTTCTCCTGCTTCTCCTGCAGATTCAGCGGCACCGACAACATCACCGCTTCGACCACAACACAGATCCCCGACCCCAACCACCTAAAATGCATCCTTCTCAACACCCGCTCGGTCCACAGGCACGCCATTGACCTTTGGAACCTACTAGACACCACCTCTCCAGACGTCGCCTTCCTAACGGAAACATGGATGAACGCTTCCTCCGCCCCTGACATCGCCATCGCTATCCCTGATGACTATAAGATCACACGCAAGGACCGCACCGACCATACAGGAGGTGGAATCGCTATCGTCCATAAGAAATCCATCCGCATCTCTACCAGCTCCGACGCCAACCTCGCTAAAACCGAACACCTTCACTTCCAGATCCACATCGACCCCAAGACCACACTCAGAGGCACCCTCCTCTACAGACCACCAGGACCCCGCGCAAAATTCAGTGAAGACATCACGGACTTCATCACTCCACACGCGCTCCTCTCCAAAGAATACATCCTTCTGGGAGACCTCAACTTCCACCTTGAAAAGATCAACGACCGCAACACCGCCACCCTCTTGGACAACCTCGCCAACCTCGGACTTAAACAACTGGTCACCTCCCCTACCCACATCGCAGGTCACACTCTCGACCCTATCTTCACCTCCAGCAACCATGTCTCCTTCAGCCACACTACGGATCCCCTCTGGACTGACCACAGCTGCGTTCACTTCACCTACAACAAGCCGAAACCCATCACCCACCTCCAACCAACTCTACAAAGAAACTGGAACAAAATCACCACGGAGCAGATCTCCACTTCGCTCCTTCAAACCTCCCCAGCCCTCTCTTCTAACACCAACGAAGCCGCCTCCAACCTCACCCTTTGGTTATCCAAAACCGCCGACACCTTAGCACCACTGAAAAAACGTCAAAACAAACCTGGCAACAAGAAGGCCTCATGGTTCAACGACGACCTCAAGAAATCCAAGAAACTGTGCCGCTCCCTTGAAAAGGCCTGGAAAAAAGACCCATCCTTCAGCAACAAGGACGCCTTCAAAAACGCCACCCGCACTCACCACCAACTGATCCGAAAAGCCAAGAAAACAGCATTCAAGGATCGACTTGACAACAACGCCCACAACAGCAAGGAACTTTTCAACATCGTCAAGGAATTTTCCAATCCCTCGGCCAACTCCAACGACATCACCCCCTCTCAAGCCCTCTGCGACTCCCTAGCCTCATTCTTCCACAACAAGATTGCAGACATCCACAACAGCTTTGACAACCAAGCCGGGAGCCAACCCACCCTACCATCAGCTGACCATCTTCCCCCCGTTAACACCCTTAACGCCTGGAACCTAATCTCCACTGAGGACACCATCCGCCTGATGAATTCCATCCACTCTGGATCCCCCACAGACCCATGCCCTCACCACATCTTCAACAAAGCAGACTCCGTCATAGCTCCGCACCTCCGAGACGTCATCAACTGCTCCTTCAACTCCGCTACCTTCCCAGAAGACTGGAAACACGCTGAACTCACCGCCCTTCTGAAAAAACCAACAGCAGACCCCACCGAACTCAAAAACTACCGCCCCATCTCGCTTCTTCCATTCCCGGCCAAAGTCATCGAGAAAGCTGTCAACAACCAGCTCGCCGCCTTCCTCGAAGCCAACAAATCACTCGACCCCTCACAATCTGGCTTCCGAGCCAAACACAGCACTGAGACCGCCCTCATCGCAGCAACAGACGACATTCGAACTCTACTGGACAATGGAGACACAGTCGCCCTCATCCTCCTCGACCTCTCTGCAGCCTTCGACACTGTCTGCCACAAAACCCTTTTACAACGCCTCAGAAACATCGGAATCCAAGAAAAGGCACTGGAATGGATCACGTCGTTCCTCACCGGAAGAACACAGAGGGTCCGCCTCCCACCATTCAAATCCGAGGCCTCTGAAATCATCTGCGGCGTACCACAAGGATCCTCACTCAGTCCCACCCTCTTCAACGTATACATGAGCCCCCTCGCGGCCATCGCCCGCCAACACAACCTCAACATCATCTCTTACGCGGATGACACTCAACTGATCCTATCTCTCACCAAGGACCCCAGCACCGCCAAAACTAACCTACACGAAGGAATGAAAGAAGTCGCCGAATGGATGAAACAAAGCCGTCTGAAACTGAACTCAGACAAGACAGAAGTCCTCATCTTAGGGAAATCCCCCTCTGCATGGGACGACTCCTGGTGGCCGGAAGCCCTCGGAAATGCACCCATCCCGACAGACCACGCACGGAACCTTGGCGTCATCCTGGATTCTTCACTCTCAATGAACAGACAAGTCAGCGCCGTATCCTCCTCCTGTTTTAACATTCTTCGCATGCTCAGAAAAACATTTCGCTGGATCCCCGCCGAAACAAGGAAAACAGTCACCCACGCTCTAGTCACGAGCCGACTGGACTACGGAAACACCCTCTACGCAGGTACCACCGCTAAACTCCAGAAGAAACTACAACGAATCCAAAACGCCTCAGCCAGGCTCATATTAGACATCCCACGCAACGAACACATCTCTGGTCACCTTAAAGACCTCCACTGGCTACCCGTCAATAAGAGAATCACTTTCCGACTGCTAACCCACGCACACAAATCACTCTACGACATCGGACCAGAATGCCTCAACTCTCGACTGTCCTTCTACACCCCCTCCCGCCAACTTCGCTCTTCCAGCCAAGCCTACGCCACTGTACCTCGCATCAACAAGACCACCATGGGAGGCAGATCCTTCTCATACCTGGCTGCCAAAACATGGAACTCACTCCCCGCTTACCTTCGCCTCACCCAGAATCACCTAGCGTTCAGAAAGCAGCTTAAAACGTGGATATTTGACAAATAATCCTCCTCCCCTTCCTAAGCGCCTTGAAACCCTCTGGGTGTGTAGTGCGCTATATAAATGTTTTGACTTGACTTGACTTGACACTAGTGTATGATGAGGTGTATTAGATTGTCACATGGATGATATCATTAGTGATGTCATCAGTGATGTCATTTAAGATGTCATTAGTGATGTCACTGACCATGTCATGAATTATGTAATATGTGACATTATCAGCAGAGCATTGCAGGCGCGCAAGTTATAGTTAGCAGAACTAATTATAACTGAGGAATTTCCATGGTTTTGTATGAGTGAAATGTCCAGCTAACTATAACACCCCTGAAACGTATTGTTTGTTCTGTGAATTTCTGAGGTTTTTTAAATAATAATTTCTAACTATGATGTCTCTGAAACCTATGGTTTTTTCAGTGAATTTCAATGCATTTTTAAATGCTATTTTCTGACTATAAAGTCTCTGAAACCTATATTTTTTTCAGTGAATTTCAAAGGTTTTTAAAATTTTTAAGTGTATTAGTAGTAATACCTATTTTTTGTAATGATTTTCTACAGTTTTTTTTAACTGTTTGATTACAAATATTTTATTAATTAAATAACATGATATATTTTTCTGAAAATTTAAAAAAAAACATTTTTTAAAAATCTAACTGAAATATTGTTTAATTTTTTTGTTTTATTTTTTTCTTTTAATATATTTATATTATTTTCCTTTAAAAAATGATTTATCGATTTTTTTCTGAGTCGCGCACCTAAAGCGTACACATCACGGTGGGTGCGTGGATTCTAGCTGCCATTTTAGAAAAGTCGTGAAGAATCCACATACGGAGTGCGACGGTTGCGTGTTTTTCAATTACATCACATACATTTAATATTACGTGATGTGCGCGATTGGTATGCGACCAGTCCGCGACTCCTGTGCATTCACGACACATGCACATTACGGTACGTGGCACGCGGTGCCGGGTCCCGCGTGACATCAAATATGTGCGGGCCGCGCTGGTTGCGCGACTCCTGCACATTTTTTTTTATGATCTAAAATGATATGTATGTGTCTTTAATATACATATTAGGGCAAGAGATTATCTAAAATATTCCTAAAAATAATATATTTGTACTTATAATAAACTTACATTATTTTTAAATATATTTTCGGGAAGTCACATCGGGTGCGTGCTTCGTGAGTGAAGAGTGCGCGGATCCCTTGTGACCTAAAAAAAAAGATTTCATTGGTTCATAACATTTCCCACTGTAACTATTGAAGGACCCCACCCATTTTAATCATTCTTGTTGGAGCATCTTTAGAGAGACATCTCTTTTCCAACAAGATCCCTTTTTGCTTGTTTTTTAGGTGTTTTTCCAAAAATATCAAACAAAATGGCATCTGGACAGCAGCAGGAGGAAGTATCTTCTGAAGAAGAATTCTTGCAGGAGGCACCACTTCCACAGAGGCCAGATTCTGTTGTGTGGAAATTCTTCACTTTTCCACCTGGAGAGAAGAAAGTAAATGCGAGAAAGGTGACGTGCAAAATTTTTGACTGAGTCCTGTCAAGAGGCAGGGAAAAATATACTCTTGTGGCACTGCTTTTATGTACAAGGATCTCCGAACTACACATCCTCTCAAACTTGCTCGGGAGGAAATGAGGCGAGCTGCTTTGAACCCCTCATCTACTGTGGCAAGTACGTCTGGATCGTCCTCAAGAATCCCTGCAGTGGACATTAGGCCAGAATTCGCCTTTCTTGAGCAACACTGCGTGAAGTGTAAGAAATTATATGCTTCGGTGAGCAGTTGGTGGATGCAGTTTGTGCTGCACAACGCAACCAACAAACTCTCTGGGACATTCTTTCATTCGGCTATACTTGGGCTACATCTGGGGGATGTTTGTGCTACATTTGGGCTCTTTTGTCTCTGGTGGCCATCTTGGGAGACTTATTTGTTATGACGTTTCCTAATTTCCTCATTTACTACAGTTTCCTACGTAGGTAATACTTTCAATTTTTTACTTTGGTTCCATCAAGAAGGCATTCAGATGTGTCACACATTTGCCATAAATTCTGAATGTTAGCACTCTAGTTGCTCATTAGATCACTGTAGTAAAGCTACTGCTCACCAGGAAAGTCTGCTGCTGGTATTCAATGTGCATGTTTCAGTCTGCATGTTAGAATTTTTTAATGAAATAGAAGAGGATTTGAGAAGTCAAAATGTGCCCCAATTGTTCTTTCTGCAGCACTAATCATATTTTCTATGACAACATGAACCCCCTCATTGTGTTCTTTTTAAATTAAATGTTTTAAGAGTTACCACTTTATTCCAATCAAGATGGCTTCAGGCATGCTATACTTTTGTCATAGGTAAGGCTGTTAGCACTCTAGTTGTTCTTTAGAACACTCTGGGAACCTGCAGTAGAACACAAAGGAATCAACTGACAGTCTCTGCCTTTGTTGGATGTGCATGTTTTACTGAGAATGTCAGACTTCATTCTCAGATGACTGAGAAACATAATGTAAATTTACAGAAAATTTGCTCTCGGTTTAGCTTATAGATCACCTTCCATACCTCTGTGGGAAAAGCATGAGAAAATAGTTTTCTCTCAAACATGATTCATGATATCCCAGCAGAAGGCTTTTTCACATGGTAAAATCACCTTAGAAATCACCACAATTCCAAAAATGAGTATGGTATCATCAACAAATGATTTATAATGTAACTAAAGTCTTAAAATCTTCCATTAACTGCAATGATTTTTATTGAGGTGCTATCATGTATATTGGTCCCAAGATGGCTGCCAACAGTTCTTGGATGAAGTGCTGACAGCCAATCAGATCTCACGATGAGATGTGTGGTTAGGCTCCACCCAGATATATATATAAATATTTGTTTCCCTTAATATCTAAAAAAGTACTGAACAGATTTACACCATTTAACAAAAAGGCACAAGTCTGAACCAAGGACTATCTCTTTGCCAGATTTGGGGTAATTCCATTCAGCAACTCGGGCTGTAGCTGCGACTAAATGTTCCTATGGAAAATAGCATGGGGAAAACACGTTTTAGGACCCCACTTTTTTCTCAGCCCCTGCTTGAGAAATCACCCCAAACTTTCAGGATAGGAGTGTACCGGAGCGCCCCACGAGTTTTGAAAATATTTGTCAACTGGCGCCAAAGTTATTGCAAATAGAATGTTGCGGATTTCCTATGGAAAATAGGTCCTAACTATAACTACCTACTGGCGATAGCCAGTAGGATATATATATAGGCTTCATTATGCGACACAAGGACTGTAATTACAGAAGGACGGAGTGTGGCTTTTACCCTTACAACTGCTGCGAGGAATATGCTCGTGACAAGCTGCTGGAGTGTGCTGCCTTGCATGCGGGCAACTTTGGAGCTTTGAGAATATATATATATATATATAACTGAAAAAAACCATAGGTTTCAGGGACGTTATAGTTCGTTGGACATTTCACTCGTACAAAACCATAGAAATTCTCCCGTCAATGTTAGTTCAGCTAACTAGAACTCGCGCCCCCGCAATGCATTGCTGATGATGTCACATATTACATAATTCATGACAAGGTCAGTGACATCACTGATGACATCACTGATGACATCTCAAATGACATCACTTATGACATCATCCAGTGACTGTGTGTTTCTATAAAGTTCAAATATGTTTTATATATATGCCATAGTGTATTGAAAATTGAGTGGGTTTATAAGTGTCTGGATGAAGGATTTAGTAGGTGTGTGACTGACTGTATAAGTCTTACCGGATGGAAGGAGTCAGCATTCACAGAGTCGGATGACCAGAGGTGGTGCTGATAGCCCGGCCAAGGTAGGACTATTGGCAGACCTTACAGTGAAGAGTGTGCCCGGAGCAAGCGCGGACATTTAACTTCGCGCTAGCATCCGGTTCTCAGTGCGGGACTGAAACGCAAAATTAAAAAGCAAATATGTCCGTTGATATGTAACGGCATAGGGAGGAGGCTGCTGAAGCCGTGTTTACTGACGCCCCGGCGGGGGAGTTGACCTCTTCCAGACATGTCGATATAGGCAACAGCAATCCCAACGCAAGGGAAATGTTTAATAAATTGGAGAAGTTAATGCGCAAGGAGCAAGCAAAGTGGTGGGAGAACAAATCATTGTCCCGCTACTTACAGGTGGGAAGAGCGCCGAGGGGCTTTCGTATCACCGTGGCACCAAGTTATGATAATCCGGATCCGGCAATGTTGGCCGAATGGGCGGAAGCCAATTTAGAATCCTCGAGTACATTAATGGGCATTTTAGTCAAATACGCGGAGAGCGACCGAGTGAAACTTCAAAAGGAGATTGAAAGTGTGGAAGAGGAAATAAATAAGATGGAAAAGAATGATCAAATGAAAAAAAATGAGAGATGAAATGATGATAAGGTTGGGGAAGGATAAGGATGTCATAAAAAAGAGAAAAGCGTTCAAGTTTGAGCGAGATCGGTTAGGCTATCAAAATGGACAGATATTTACATTTGCCCGGAGATACGATACCGTAAAAGCCAGAGTGGGGAGATCAGGACTAAAAGGACATGATGAGGTGTCAATTTTAGCTTCATCCACAGATCTCAGTTCCGCGGCTGAAAGTGACCCAGAGGTAGACCCTTTGAATGCACAGAAGGTGGAGTTTATAAAGCTATCCTTGGTGCAGGAGGTAAGCTGTCTTTGCCAAGATCGCCGGGATACGCTGATACCCAGAGTGCAAACAGGCAGCAAAGTAAACAACAAAGGGCCAACCACAAGCGGTATGAAAGACGCATATCCCACAAAAGAAAAGAAAGAAGGAGTAAAGAAAGCAACCAGGGGCAGATGGAACAGATTTCAAAACCGACCCCCGCCATCCACACCTCCTCAATAATTAATTTGACAGACATGAAGTTAACACGGAATGATGAAGCAGTCCTCGGATTGGGACTAACATATTGTCCACCGTGTAACTGTAATTATGCAGACACACCCGTATGGATGCATATAGGTTTGTAAGAAAGCTATAATTAAGCAAGTTCCATCGCCTCCAGCCATACAAAAAAACAAGAAATGACACACCTAGCAGCCCATCATTATTAACTGCAGCAGAACGCCCGGGATTTGATGACATTTGGGCACTACAAAATGAAGGGAATGATCTTGGTAACATAACGGTGTCAACATCGGTTGAGGATGTGGGGATGTGCAGGACTCCATTTAAACCGAAATCAGTGTTTCAACCAATAATGACACACGACAACCTTGATGTTTATCAAGAATTGATTACTCATGATTTGAAGAAATTGTATATTGCCACAAACAAAAAACATTTTTCCATCAACAAACAAAACCAATGCTATAAAAACCTGATTAAAAGCTTGAATCTGATCAGAACATTATCGTGAGGCAAGCCGACAAAGGTGAGAACATTGTTTTATGGCCATGGACTATGTATATAAAAGAAGCGGAATTACAATAGGGGGAACCACTTTGTTATAAAAAGAGCAATATTGTGGTAATCGAGGCAGCATGGACTGATCAAAATTCCAAGTTGATGGCATGGAGGAGTTGCAATTTAATTTCAAATGATGAATTTCGTTTCCTTAAGAAAGAACATCCTGTCATTCCGACATTTTATTTGATCCCAAAAGTCTATAAAAATATTAACACACCACCTGGGAGGCTGATAATTTCAGCCATTAACAGCTCAACTGAGAACATTTCAAAATACATTGACTTTTTCTTGCAGGAATGGGTAGGAAGCTTGACTTCTTTTGTTCAAGACACTACAGATTTTGTTCACAAATTGGAAGAAGTGTCCTGGAATTCTGATGACCCTTGACGTCACTTCATTGTATACCTCAATTAGACATTGTGACAGATTGAAAGCCGTGGAACATTACTTAAGACGCCCAATGAACTTTTCAAACCATAACAAGATGATTTTAACCATGTTACAAATTTGTTTACTGCAAAACTTTTTATTGTTCAACAATCAGGTATTTTAACAAATTACGGGATGGGGGCCTGCTTCTCCCCCAGCTTTGCATGTTTACACATGGGGCTGTGGGAGGAGCAGGTCCTCATGGGCCGACATCAGTCCACCATGAAAGAACATGTTGTATTATACCCGAGATATATTGATGACTTGTTTATGGTTTGGAGGGGTCCACAAAGTGAGGCTGAGACTTTTGTAAATGATAACAACTATTGTGGAAGATCCTGGTTTAGCCACAAAGTTACATAGAAAATCAATGGCGGGCAATACTGTCTTGCATGCGACTAGCCAACATCCGCATCATCTGATACGCAGTATCCCCTACGGGGAGATGCTGCGCATCAGAAGAATATGCAGTTCTGATTTGGAATGCATTAATGCCCAGGAAGCCAGCAAAATGCGATTTTTGGAGAAGTGGTATTCTGAAGATATACTCAATAAGGCCTTAGAACGTACAAAAAATTTCACAAGACAGCAGGCTTTAATTTCCAAAAACGCTGATGTCACATCTAAGACCACACAACCACAAATTCAGTCAAGGGTCATTTTAACTTTTAACAGGCAGCATTCTGAGATCAGAAAGGTCTTCTACAGAAATTGGGATCTGGTGAAAGGAGATTCTGTAATAGGGAGTCAGGTTGCTAATAAACCTGAACTGACCTTCAGAAAATCTCCCTCTATGGGTAGTGTTTTAGTTAGCAAAAGCCCTGAAGTATCCATCTCTAGCACATGGATGGCAGCATTGAGTCGAGGTTTTAAAAAATGTCCAACATGTAAAGCTTGCCGTTATGGCTGTAACAAGACCCACTATACCAGCCCATTCAAAAGTGAACTAGTACCCATCAACAAGAGACTAACGTGCAAAACTGACTATGCGGTCTATGTGCTGCAGTGTCCATGTGGGTTAAGATATGTGGGCAGCACCAGTCTGCCCGCCCACAAATGAATCCTGCAGCACATTAGAGCCATTTTAGGAAAAGATCAGGCTTATTCAGCGGCACCCCACTTCGAGTTAAAGCACAACAGCGACCCCAAGCATCTCCAATATTTTTTAATTGATACTATATTGCCTTTGAAACGTAGAGGAGACAGGGAAGTTAGGCTGCGTCTCCTTGAGACTCGTTACATATTGGAATTGAATAGCAAGAACCCTGGGGGACTGAATGCCACTGATGATTTATATACCTGTCTTTAGGTTTGCACTCAAATGTCTGATTCTTTTTTTTTTAGTAGGATTGCAGTTTGCCATATAATGACGTCTGGAATGAGTGTCACTGTAGAAATGATTAACAACTAGGAGTATGTGACACCTTTAACCCCTGATTTTAATATGCACAGTTTTATTATAATTTTATTATATGTTTACACTACATTAGCACTGTAGGGTTTTATGGTTATTTTGCACTGGCACTAAAAGCTATTTATTTATGCCTACAGCAATATAAGGAGGGTATTTAATGAGAATTCAAACAAAGGGCTTATTAGCAGTTGGTTCAACATATACACAGGCCCACATGAGCTGTATGTTGATGGAAACATGGAATACCCTTTGATAGAGAGAAACTAGATTAAATAATGTATGAATCTGGATTTCATGGGTTTCTTTTAACATCGTGATTTTTGTATGAATATTTATACATAGATATTTATAAGGTAACATGTAAATAACATCTTATATATTTTGTACATATTTATATCTTTTTACAAAGGATATTTTTGTACTACATTTGACAATTGATTTTAGACACTATTGGGTAGATGCATCAACGTTGTCATTTGCGATTCCTTATTTGCGAAAAATAAGGAATCGCAAATAAGGAATCGCAAATGGCAATGCATCATTTATTTCGCAATTTTATTGAGATTCGGTAAAAATTGCAATTTTTACCGAATCGCAATAAAATTGCGAGTTTCAAATAGCGAATTCGCAATTCCCATTCATTCCTATGGGCTGAAATGCCCATAGGAATGAATGGGAATTGCGAATTCGCAAATTGAAATCGGAATTCAACGAAGCATTTCAAGGGTGGAGAGGGGGGTCCAAATGACCCCCCCTGCACCCATGAAATGCACTTTTACCTGTAAGTTACATACACACATGTCCTAAGGACATGTGTGTCTGTAACTTAACAGTTTAAAAAATGCATTTTAGTGCGTTTTTAAACAATTTTGCAAATTACCACGAGGTTCAACTTCGTGGTAATTTGCACTTGCAATTTGTAAAATCGCAAATGTTTTGAGAATGATGCATTGCATTTAAGGAATCGCAAATTTGTGATTCCTTATAAGCAATCGCATTTTTGGAATTCGCTAAAAATAGCGATTTTCCAAAAATGTTTGATGCATCCCAGAAACCAATTTAGGAAGTGCAAACGGCCGATTTTTGCGATTCGCACCGTTTGCACTTCCTAAAAAGGTTGATGCATCTAGGCATATGTCTTTAATTTTTTCGAATGTCATGAAAGGTAAAAGTATTTCTTCTGCTTCCATTGAACGTTGTAAACCAATTAAGAAGCCTTTTTCCCGCACTTTTGCACTTTAAATACCCTCCACCTTGTCGATAACATGTCATGTGATCAAGCCTCTTGGAGGAGGCAAAACGCGTCATGGCGGACTGCTGGGCGATGATATTTGCACAATAAAGCACAGAGAATTGCACCAGTTCATGGGTCCTCTCATCGTCATCTTCTTGAAAGGGGAAACGTTTTACGGGGAGAGAACTTTGCAATATATATATATATATATATATATATATATATATATATATATATATATATATATATATTAGGACAGATATATTGAAGTCCAAACAAGTGCGTGCAAGTGCTGAACGCAGGTTGTAATTTTTCTTGTGTACAATAAAGTTTAATTAAGCAAAATAAGTGGGAGGGAAAAAACACTGTCGCACGAACCGGTGGCGTAGGCATGCCTTTGCCGGAATGCCCGCTTACTTGTTAAAACTCTCCTCGTAATGCTGGTTTTATACAATGCGACCAAGAAGCTAAAATATTTTTAAAAAGAAATACAAAATTTTTGAACTGCTGACTGTAATAATAATGAAATGTTAACAGTGTTTTTAATAAGTGTGTATTAGGAAGAACTAGAAGTCTTTCTTCTATTGCCACTGTTATTGACCGGTTCCGATCACGTGACCTAACACTTTTGCACTTTAAAAGGTGATTGTTTGTAATGAAACTTTGGTGAACAAGCCTGCAGGACAGGCGAAACGCGTCCGAGGGTTGACAAATAAACTTATTTGTCTGGTACATAGTCTCGCCAGCGTGTGGTTTTTCTACTCGGTGATTTTGTTAATTCAAAGAGACCCGGCATCGGAGGTCTCTGTTCCAGGCGAGACACCCGTTGGTTTGGAGGCGGTGGCGATCTTCCGAGGCAAGGAGGAGAGATATATATATATCACTGAAAAAAAACATAGGTTTCAGGGGCGTTATAGTTAGTTGGACATTTCACTTGTACAAAACCGTAGAAATTCTTCCGTTAATGTTAGTTCAGCTAACTAGAACTGTTGATTGGTGTGTCAGTGGGTGTATCAAAGGTTATATTAGAGTGTGAGGAGGTGCATTGTATTATCATGTGGATGATGTCATCAGTGATGTCATCAGTGATTTAATTTGAGAAGTCATCAGTGATTTCACTAACCATGTCATGAATGATGTAATAAGTGACGTCATCAGCAGTGCATTGCGGTGGCATGAGTTATAGTTAGCTGAACTAACTATAACGGAAGAATTTCTATGGTTTTGCACAAGTGAAATCTCCAACTAACTATAACTTCCCTGAAACCTATGTTTTTTCCAGTGAATTTTTAAGATTTTTTAAATGCTAATTTCTAACTATAACATGCCTGAAACCTATGTTTTTTCAGTGAATTTCAATGTTTTTTTAAATGCTAATTTCTAACTATAACGTGCCTGAAACCTATGGTTATTTCAGTGAATTTCAATGGTTTTTTAAATGCTAATTTTTAACTATTCCTACAAAGTTAGGACATGTGAAGAAAGAGGAAGAAAAGCGCAGCAAGAAGCAAGACAAATGCAGAAAGAGGCAACAGAAGTCCAGAAAGACGAAGAGGAGTACAGGAAGAAGCAAGAGATGTGCAGAAAGAACCTACAGAGGAGCAGAAAGTCCTCCTACGCCCCCAACTTTTTAGTGACAGGTACTGGTGGTAACTGACTCTGACTAACCAGGACCGGAGCAAGTGCTATGCTAAAAGGCACTTAGAAAACAGTGAAAACACCTACCTACACTAGGGAAGCTATGCGTTGAGGTACCCCTGTAATGAGCATGACCTCCTCTGTATTTGGCATGAGTTACTGCCTTAGTCATTGCATGAGTACATGGGTAGTGACTGGATTATTAGAGTGCTGCAAGGAGAGTGTATGGTGGTTTTATAACTGCTTGGGTTTTGGCGGAATGATTGGATAAGTACATGATGCTGGATGATTGATTGGAGGAGTGCATGGGTAGTGACAGAGGGATTTCTGGAGTACATGGGTACAACCTGGGTAATTTGAGGATTGAATCAGTACTGTGTAGGTGGTTAGAGGTCTGCATGGGGAGTGCACAGGGGATTGTAGCAATGCATGTGCAGGGAGAGTGTATAGTGAATTTATAAGTGCCTGGGTTTCGGCGGAGTGATTGGATAAGCATATAGTGCTCACTGGGTGATTGGAGGAGTGCATGGGTCGTGACAGGGCAATGGCTGCACTGCATGGCTACTGCCCTGGGTATTGTAGCAGTGCATGATTTAGTGCATGGGTCATTGCATGAGTGCAAGGGTAGTAACTGGATAATTAGAGTGCTGCAAGGAGAGTGTAAGGTGAATTTATAAGTTCTAGGGTTTTGGTGAAGTGATTGCATAAGTACACACATGTCCCATCAGGCCCCGCCCCCTCCCTTCATCACTGTGCAAACGCGCCCCCTGGCGGGTTTTAATTTGGGGGATTAATTCCCCTTGAATCCTGAGGGTCCCTGAGGGCGAACTAGCCCACCATGTACCTCCAGTAAACACCACAGCGCTGCATTGCAGAGAGGTGGTCCGAGCCCACTCCCCTTTTTACACCTCTCTGCAACACAACTCTGTGGCGCTTACTGGACAAACTTGGTGGGCTAGTTGGCCCCCAGGAATCCTCAGGATTCAAGGGGACTTAATTCCCCAACTTAAAACGTGCCACAGGGCACGTTTGCACTCTTGTCACATCAGGCCATCCCCCTCCCTGCACCACTGTGCAAACGCACCCCATGGTGCGCTGTAAATTGGAAGGTTAAGTCCCCTTCAGTCCTCAGGGCCCCTGGGGTCCAACTAGCCCACCAACTACCTCCAGTAAGCACCATAGAGCTGTGTTGCAGAGTGCTGTAAAAAGGGGGCATGGCCTTGGACCACCTCTCTGTAAGGCAGCTCCATGGTGCTTACTAGAGGTACCTGGTGGGCTAGTTGGCCCCCAGGGACTCTCAGGATTTAAGGGGACGTAATCCCCTTACTTAAAACGGGGCGCATTTGCACAGTGGTGGGGCGGGGCCTGATGTGACAAGTGTGCAAATGCGTCCTGTGGTGCATTTTAAGTTAGGGGATTAAGTCCCCTTGAAGGATGTATGTCACTACATCGCATACTAAAACAATGCATGTCATTACAACGCGGGCATTACTACGTGATGTCAATGACAACGACATGCCATTACATCCCATACTTTTACGATGACTTTGCTTTTACCATGCATGCGATTTCAATGCAAAGGCATGCGTGGTACAGCTATACTCGTGGTTAAAGTTTGCAAGGTAAGTGACAACCCTACCCTACACCTACACAACCCACTACTCCCACCCCTACATTACTCCAAACCCTAAAACAATACGACACTACAACATTAACCACACTACTCCTACCCCTACACTACCCCTAACCCTAAAACACTATGGCACTACAAGACTACCCACACTACTACCACCCCTACACTACCCTAACCCTAAAACACTACTATACTACAACACTACCCACACTGCTCCCACCCCTACACCACCCTACACCCTGAAGCACTACGACACTACAACACTACCCACACTACTCCCACCCCTATACTACCCTGAAACACTATGACACTATAACACTACCCACACTAGTCCCTCCCCTACACTACCACTAAAACCCTAAAACACTACCCACTGTACTCCCACCCCTACAACCATAAACCCTAAAACTGTCAGATTACTATGTCGTCCCTTACCTTTAACTTCCTTGTGACAACAAAGTAGAATTTAGCAGGGAAGCAAGGGATCAACTTCCCAAATTACTAACTTAAAATTTAACATTTTAATTTACTATAAGATATCCATTAGGGAGGAGGGCTGGAAACTGGAAGTGGTAGGAATCTTGCTGTCGACCTGCAAATCAACAAGTGATGGTCTATCAGTCTTCTAAGATTTTCTTAATTCTACAACCAACAGTTTAAAAGTACTTTAAAATTTTGCTGAAAGAAACTCAGTCCTTTGCCTACCTGCGATCAGTAGTTGACTAGCCTATGTCCAGTATTTCTTGTGTTGATTGGGGATTAAGTCAGTCAGGCGATTTTCTTGGATGTCCTTCTTTTTATGTTTTTACTTTACAATGGTCTGAAAAGTAAAACAAGTAATTACTCATTAGTTCTAACACTTGGGATCTTTCTATCACAGCAATTAACCTATGGACTTACTTTTAATTGAATTGACTTGTGCACTTCTGTGATCTCACCAAACTGCTTAAAAAATAGAAATGGACAAAAAATCATTCCACACAATTCTAAGTATACTGTGTTCCATAAATATCCCTGAAACATCTTCTTCAGTATAAATAAATAACATAGCAAACTTTTTCCAAAAAGGCTTTCCAAAGTCTCTTTGTGTATCTTGTAAATATACTTTCTGTGAGACAAAAAAAGTCCTTCTTTGATTTCGGAAGTTTCTAAAAATGATTCTATTCATTAAACCTTTCTTGCGAAGGGCGCCAGAATAATTCAAATTACTTATCTCCTTCTCTCTTTTTCTCTTGTAGGTTCGGTTCCGTTTTCAAGGAAGAAGAGGAATCTACACCCCTACACTAACCACAAACACTACTACACTACAAAACTACCCACACTACTCCACCCCTACACTACCCTAAAATACTACTACACTACCCACACTACTCTCACCCCTACACTACCCTAGACACTAAAACACTACAACACTACCCACACTACTCCCACCCCTACACTACACTAAACTCTAAAACACTAATACACTACAACACTACCAACACTACTCCCACCCCTACACTACCCCTACCCCTAAAACACTGCAACACTACCCACACTACTCCCACCCCTACACTACCCTAAACCCTAAAACCTCCACCCCAAGTACAATCAGCCTTACCTCTTTCCTGGTGATTCCAGCGTCGCCATCTCTGCTCCCGCTTCCTACTTCCTGCGTCATCAGAGGTGCACATAGTTGTGGGAAAACAGCCTCAGTTTCCTGAGAGCGACGTGTATAGCCTTAATGGTATGCGTGGCTTTTACCACGTGTTGTAACATCACATGCGTTGTAACGCATGTGATGTAATGGCAACGCATGGTAAAAACCCTGTTGTAATGGCAGTTCCCCCCCTTGAATCCTGAGGGTCCCTGGGAGCCAACAAGCCCATTAAGTACGTCCAGTGTGCGCCAGGGAGCTGCATTGCAGTGAGGTGTTCAGAGGCCACACTCCTTTTTACACCTTTCTCCAACGCAGATATATATATATATATATATATATATATATATATATCAAACAAAGTTGCATTCAAGTGAGGGAGCCCACATAGGTAAGTTCAATTTGCCATCTTTAATGGAGGAATGCAGACAGGAACAGCATACTGCCTCGAGGAATAAAAAGTCCTTTCCGACGCGTTTCGTACTTTGCAGCACTTCTTCCAGGGTTCAGACTTTACTTCAGAATGAACGCCATGGCGATTTTTTTTGGCACCTGAATTAAATCATCTTGCATCCCGCCCATGTGGGCGTGGCCACCCGCGTGGCCTGCTGGTTCACGTAGTGCCATTAATCTTCTCCAGTGAGTTGCCATGACTTCATCCCTACTAAAATAACACATCAAGTGGGTTACAGTAAACAGAACTGCTGCCCTGTATGTCAGCGACTTCCCCATCAGCATATCTCTCCTTCAACTGACACGTACTTTAACGCATCAGCAGGACTGCACTCCGTGCAGCTGGTCTTTCCTCGCGGCCCAGGCAGAGCCAGTAACATACCACACAAAGTTGCCTTCAAGTGAGGGAGCCCAGAGAGGTAAGTTCAATTTGCCATCTTTAATGGAGGAATGCAGACAGGAACAGCATACTGCCTTGAGGAATAAACAGTCCTTTATGACACGTTTTGTTCTTTGCAGCCCTTCTTCCAGGGTTCGGACTTTACTTCAGAACTAACGCTATGCCGATTTCTTTTGGCACCTGAATTAAATCTTCTTGCACCCCACCCAGGTCGGCATGGCCACCCGCGTGGCCTGCTGGTTCACGTAGCGCCATTAATATTCTACAGTGAGTTGCCATGACTTCATCCCGACTGAAATAACACACCAAGTGGGCTCCAGTAAACAGAACTGCTGCCCTGTATATCCTTGACTTCCCCCATCAGCATATCTCTCCAACTGACACGTAGTTTAACGCATCAGCAGGACTGCAGTCCATGCAGCGGAGCTTTCCTCGCGGCCCAGGCAGAGCCGCTAACATACCACACAAAGTTGCCTTCAAGTGAGGGAGACAACAGAGGTAAGTTCAATTTGCCATCTTTAATGGAGGAATGCAGACAGGAACAGCATACTGCCTCGAGGAATAACATCTTCTTGCACCCCGCCCAGATATATATGTATATATATATATATGTATATATATATTCACTGAAAAAACCATAGGTTTCACACCAGTTATAGTTAGCTGGAAATTTTACTGATATAAAACCATTGAAATTCCCACGTTATCGTTAGATAGACTCACTATAACTTGCGCGTGCAATGCACTGCTGATGACATCACATATTACATCACTCATGACATGGTCAGTGACATCACTCATGACATCACTGATGACACCATCCAGTGAATGTGTGTCTTTCTGAAAAATAAATATATTTTATATATGTATATGTAAAAGTTGATGGAAGAATAAATGTTTAAATAAGTGTCTAAATGGATGGTTTTTAAAAATTGATTGGTTAACTGGCTTAATAAGACATCATCAGCAGTGCATTGCACACGCAAGTTATAGTGAGTCCATCTAACTATAACGTGGGAATTTCAATGGTTTTATATCAGTAAAATTTCCAGCTAACTATAACTGGTGTGAAACCTATGGTTTTTTCAGTGAATTTAATAGGTTTTTTAAATGCTAATTCCTAACTATAACTGGTGTGAAACCTATGGTTTTTTCACTGAATTTCATAGGTTTTTTAAATGCTAATTCCTTTGTATATCGAGTTTCCAACCTTTTTTTTTTTTTTACAATTTGCTGTTTTTTTTTAAGTATTCATTTTTTTTATATAATTTTTTTCTTTTGCGCTCTGGGTGCGCGCTCCGGGAAGCTTTCAGCTAAGCTCTCCGGTAAGCTTTTCCGAGAGCTCATCTGAAAGCGCACCCAGAGCGCAACTGTCGTTCGTGAAAAAAAATATGAATGAAAAGTTAATAATAATGCAAAACATTTCGTACCATACAAATAAAATTAGTTTTTTTTAATAAGGAAAATGATTATGCATTTCTATAAAAGATTGATGACGTCACTTCGGCGCGCAACGTAAGTGCCCTCGGAAGCGCCTACGTTCGCGGCGCATAAACGCACGCAAAAGCACCTACGATCGCGCCACGTTTGCGCCCCGGAAGCGCCTACGATCGCGCTGTGTAAACGCACCGGAAGTGCTCCGGAGCGCGCAGCGTAAACGCGTCGGGTCATGTGACCCTAAAATAACACTTTTCATTGGTTGCTAACAGTTTTTTTTTACAATGAATGAAATCCCCACCCATTTCCTTCACTTCTTCTTTCACTTTTGTGACTGAAAGACCTGCCTTTTTTGCTGTTCCATATTCCTTGATTAATCATGGCTGCCAGACCATCCAGCAGTGAAGATGACTCCAATGATTTCATTGATGAAGAGCCTCCTCAGCCGAAGGTCAAAGAACATTTCTTCTGGAAATTTTTTAAGTTTCCAGCAGACCAGAAGAAGGTGAATGCACCAAAAGTAGAGTGCAGAATCTGCAAACAGGTCCTGTCACGGGGTAACCCCCCCAAAAAATACTCTTTTGGCAACTTCACCATGATTCGCCATGTGGAGAGGAGGCACCCCCAGAATTTTGCCCGGGAAAGTGTCAGGGCTCTGGCACAAGAGGTTCCCAGAGATGGGGCCTCTACATCAACAGGAGGAGCAACTTCTTCTGGGAGAGAACAATCACAGGAGCAGGTAGCAAACATACAACCTGCATTTAACCATGGGGTCGTCAAATGCAGATACTGCAATCAACTCCTCATCTATGGGGAGCAAAGTGTCCTGCTCATGGTTCGAGCATTGGAGAACCATCGCTGCCCTTCCCACCCCTAATTTTTTTCTTTTCTTTTTGCTCCTGTTGAGCAGTTTCCATTCCCTGTTTTTGTTCCTGTTCAGTTAAAAGAAGAAAACCAAAAGTTCTTTTCAGAACTACCTCCAATTCTCATCAAAGAGCTATATTCTTAAAAAATGAAGAGTAAGTGAAATATAGTGCATTGATAATTGAAAGGAGAATGAGTAAGAAAGAACAGAAAGGTATGAGAGGTGAAAGGAAGTGAAGTAGGAGGAATGAAAGAAAGTGAGTGTTAGAAAAGAAAGTTATGACACAGTGAATAAACTGGAGGCCTCATTTCTGAAAAGTGACGCATCGCTACGTGAAAACAGCGATGCGTCACTTTTCTGGACGCACTCCTTATGACATTCCAGATATGTCATATTTAATATATGACTAATCAATTCGCAAGGAGTTACAGATATGTCAGTATTTCTGACGTATCTGTAAACACAAAAGTAACGCATTGCAGGAGTGCGTCACAAAAGTGACGCAACTCCAGTAATGTGTCCTTTCACATGGAAAAAGCACCATGTGAAAGGTTTGCTGTGAAGCAGGCGCAAGATTTTGGCGCAACAGCATCCTAAAAGTGACGCACTGCGTCATTATTACCAAGCTTTTTGCAAGGAACACCCCCTCTGCATGCATTATACCTGACACTATTTTTTAAAAAGTGACGCATCTAGGTACATGGGTCACTTTTTAAAACTCTGCGCCACATTGTATCTGCATCAGGTATAATGTATGCAGAGGGGGCAATCCCTCGCAAAAAGCTTGGTAATAACGACGTACTGAAATCTATGAGATTTCTCTGCGTCACTTTTAGAATGCTGTTGCGTCAAAATCTTGCGCCTGCCTCGCGTCACTTTCATGTTTACAGATATGTGAGAAATACTGACGTATCTGTAACTCCTTGCAACATGATATATCATACATTAAATATGACACATCTGGAATGTCATAAGGACTGTGGACAGAAAAGTGACGCATCACACACTTGATTTTTGATTTCACTTTTTAAATATAAAGCAACGAGGCACATTTTTTTACACCACTGGTGCAATGCGTCACTTTTCTGTGCGCACTCCTTATGACATTCCAAGTAACGCATTGCTGGAGTGCGTCACAAAAGTGACGCAACTCCAGTAATGCGTCCTTTCAAATGGGGAAAGCAGCACGTGAAAGGTCTTGCCTCAGTCTAACACCTGCTGTAAAGCAGGCACAAGATTTTGACGCAACAGCATCCTAAAACTGACGCAGTGAAATCTCAAAGATTTCACTGCGTCGCTATTACAAAGCTTTTTGCGGGAGAACACCCCCTCTGCATGCATTATACCTGACGCTATTTTTAAAAAGTGACGCATCTAGGTACATGGGTCACTTTTTAAAACTCTGCTCCACATTATATCTGCGTCAGGTATAATGTATGCAAAGGGGGCATTCCCCCGCAAAAAGCTTGGTAATAACGACGTACTGAAATCTATAAGATTTCTCTGCGTCACTTTTAGGATGCTGTTGCGTCAAAATCTTGCACCTGCCTCGCATCACTTTTATGTTTACAGATATGTCAGAAATACTGACGTATCTGTAACTCCTTGCAACATGATTCGTCATACATTAAATATGACACATCTGGAATGTCATAAGGAGTGCGCACAGAAAAGTGACGCATAACACCAGCAGTGTAATAAAATGTGCCTCGTTGCACTATATTTAAAAAGTGACGCATCTAGATAGATGCGTCACTTTTTAAATATTGCATAACAATGCGCATTTTTTTACACCGCTGGTGCGTCACAAAAATTGACGCACAGGAGGCGCAAAACTAACAGCGCAAGGCCTTCATAAATATGGTCCTGGATTTTCCCCGTGCTTCGCCGGTGCGCGTACCATGCGCTTCCCCCGCGCAAAACGAAAAAAAAAATTTAATGCCCTGCAGGACCCTATTTTAGTCCCTACATCAAACCTAGGGGGTCAGAGGGGGTCTACTCTTCCCCCTTATGGTCATTTGCCCCTTTTTTTTTCAAACCCCTTGTGTCTCGATTTTACCGAGACACAAGATGGCGGCCGCTCCAGACTGTTTAGAATGTTTACAGACACCCAAGAGCCAATCAGCTTTCTGCGCGCAAGTCGCGTGTCGCCAGGAGCGCACTCAAGTGCGCGCACCGGAGAGCGCCTATAGATATATATATTTTTTTGAACCTAAATTACTCAAAATCCACTGGAGCACATATCTTGAGACATAGCAAAGGCACATCGGGCTACCAGTCCCTACAATTTTGCCAAGTTTGGTGTAAATCCATTCAGCCGTTCGGGCTAAAAGTGAAATTGACCGCCCTATGGAAATTAACATGGGGAAAATGCGTTTTGGGACCCCCCTTTTATCTCGGCCCCCGCTTGACGTATCCCCCCCAAACTTTCACGGAAGGACCGGAGCTCGACAAGGCCATTTTCAGGAAATTCTCAGGCAGATTCGTCAACCGGTGCCAAAGTTATTCCAAATAGAATTTTGAGATTTAACATTGAAAAAAATCCTAACTATAACTACCTACTGGCGACCGCCAGTAGGTAATATATATATGTGTATATATATATATATATATATATATATATATATATATATATATATATATATATATATATATATATATATATATATATATATATATATTCAATGAAAAACAATTGGTTTCACACCAGTTATAGTTAGCTGAACATTTTACTCTTACAAAACCATTGAAATTCCCACGGTATAGTTAGTTGGACTCACTACAACTCGCGCGCCCGCAGTCCACTGCTGATGATGTCACATATTACATCATTCATGACATGGTCAGTGACATCACTGATGACATCACTGATGACATCTCAAATGACATCACTGATGACATCATCCAGTGAATGTGGTTTGCTTTGATATTTAAATATGTATTATAAATACACTACTTTGCATTGAAGAATGAGTGGATATATCAATATAAATGTGTGGATGGTGGGTTTAGTAACAGTGTCATTGATTGTTTCCTTGACTAATTTGTGGAGTCTCACTATATATAATGTGTATTTACTGAACTGTGTGAAAGTCTTTGTTGCTTTGTCTTAATTGCTATGTTAAAGACTATATTTGGTATTGGTTTCTTAACGGAGTATTTGTATGGGTTAATGAATGTCTATGTGGTTTAGTAGGGGGGTGTTTGATTGCCATAAAATGTGTGAATAGTTCATTCAGTAGGTCTATGAGGTTAAGACTACGTGTTATAACAGTTGTTTCAGTGAGTGTATATGTTTATGGGTGTGGTGGTGATAAAATATTTCTCTGTATGGTACATCTCCATTAAACTTGAAAAAAGGCAGTGTATATGACAGTAATATCTAATTAGGTGTGCATAAGACTTAGTGATTGTATGAGTCACTGTATGGATAACTGTATACTTGTAATAGAGATTTTATAACACACTAAGTGTGAGTTACTATCTATATAAATAGATGAAGTGGTGTTTGTATAAGTGTGTAGGTGAGTAAATGTTAGTATAATCAAATGTTTGCATAAGTCAGAAGGATGTCTTTATAAGTGAATACAATGTGTGCTTGTGTGTAATGTTGAAATAGGTGTATAAGTATATTTGATAGTGTTCTTTTGAACATTCACTGCATATAACACTGAATCTATAGGTAAGTGTTTAGATGTGTGTATAGTTGTATGAATTACTGAGTGGGTGTTTAGTACTTTTGATTGGTGTGTCAATGGTTTCAAATATGGCACTATCTATTTTACAGTGAGTGATGAAAGATTATACTAGTGTGTGATGAGGTGTATTTGATTGTCACATGGATGATGTCATCAGTGATGTCACCAGTGATGTCATTTGAGATGTCATCAGTGATGTCACTGACCATTTCATGAATGATGTAATATGTGACATCATCAGCAGTGGATTGCGGGCGCGCAAGTTATAGTGATTCCTACTAACTATAAGGGGAGAATTTCAATGGTTTTGTAAGAGTAAAATGTTCAGCTAACTATAACTGGTGTGAAACCTATGGTTTTTTCAGTGAATTTCAAAGGTGTTTTAAATGCTAATTCCTAACTATAACAAGTGTTAAACCTATGTTTTTTTCAGTGAATTTCAAAGGTTTTTTAAATGCGAATTCCTAACTATAACGAGTTTGAAACCTAAGGTTTTTTAAGTGAATTTTTACGTTTTTTTAATAGCTAATTTTTATAGCTATTAATTGTAATAATTGTTCTAAATATTCCAATATTCTATATTTTTATAATATTAATGTTTGAATGTATTTTCCTGTGTACTTTTTAAAAAATATTTAAACTCTGGTGCGCTCAGGGTGCGCGCACCCGTACACGCACCCATACACGTAGCGTGAGTGCAATTCCCGCGAGCAAAAAAAACGATATATTCATGTATTTAAAGTAAATAATAATGCAAGTCATTTAGTGGCATACTCATAATAGTAGTATTTTTGATTTTTAAGAACCGTATTTTAACTTTAAACGCATTTCCGAGAATCGAGCAAAACGTCATTCATACGCGCCGCGTAAGCGCCCCCGTATGCGCCTCCGTAAGCACCTACGTACATGCCGTGTAAGCGCCCCCGTAAGCTCTCCGGAGCGCGCAGCGTAAGCACGCGTCAAGCCATGTGACCTTATAACAACACTTTTGATTGGTTCATAACAGTTTTTTTCACAACTATGGAAAGTCCCCACCCAATTCCCTCACTACCTCTTTGCAATTGCCTGTTTCTCAAACTCATTTTTCGAGGATGGCTGCTTCCCAGGACCCCTCCACAGATTCTGATGTGGAATTCCTGCCTGAGGAGCCCCCCCCCCAAAAAAAATTAAAGAGCATTTTATTTGGAAGTTCTTTACTTTCCCAGAGGGGGAAAAGAAATGTCATGCTGCAAAGGTAACTTGCCAGATATGTGACACAACTCTGTCATGTGGGGATCCCACCCAAAAATACAGCTTTGGGAATGCCACCTTGATCCGGCATGTGGAGAGGAGGCATCCTAACAACTTTGCCAGGGAGAGCAGCAGGGACCTGGCACGCAATCCCCCTAGAGATGGCGCCACCACCTCTACCGGAGCATCTACATCATCTGGGAGAGGAACAACAACTTTAATCCCCAACATCCAGCCGGTGTTTGCAGATTTGAAAATCCACTGCAAACAGTGTGATCAACTGCTCTGCTACGGGGAGCAGAGCATTGAACTAATTGTCCGTAAGAAGGAGGAGCACCACTGCTCTTCCCAGCCCTAATTTTCCCCCCTTTTTTTGATCCTGTTGAGCAGTTTTGGATTCCCTGGTTTTGTTTTTCTCCTGAAAAAAATCCCAAAAAATATAAAATCGTTCTTAAAAAGTAGAAAAAAATGTTTAAAAAAAGAAGAAAAAAAAAGTTCTTTTCAGAATTACCTCCAATTCAAAAAGAGCTATATTCCTTATATATTGTGTCATTCTTTTTTTCAAATAATGAGTACTGAATAAATTAAAGAATCAAATGACTGTAAGTCTGTTTCTGCTTTCCTCAGAGACTATGATATGGGTTGTATGGCTTGTATATACCACAACAACTTGCGTTACAACATGCAAGGCATTTATAGAGGAGACGGTGTACAGTTCACAGATGAGGGGAACAGAATATTCCTCTTGAATTTTAGACTCTGCATTGGTACCTACTTGTAGGTACTTACATCACCAACATAACACAACAGCTCTTTTTAGAGCTACCCTACCTGTAAGCACTCTAAATTCTTATTTCACTGTTTTTCCCCGTGGTACGCTCAGGGCACGCGTACAGGTAAATGCACATGTAAGCGTACATGTAAACGCACCCTGAGCTTACTCCGCGAAATTAAAAAAAAAAAAAATGTTTTTTTGCTCTTTGGGGTCCTTCTAGGCCCTAGGAGGTCAGGGGGTCTCTACCCTCCCCCCTTTTAATGTTTTCCCCTTTTGTTTTTCACCTCTTGTGTCTCAGTTCTTCTGAGACTCAAGATGGTGGACTCTCCGGACCATTTGGAATGTTCACAGACACCCGAGAGCCAATCAGCGTTCCGCTCGCGCACTTCCGTGGCGCGCCGGGTGCGCTTACCGGTACGCGTACCCAAAGCGCTCGAAGAGCGCATATAGATATATAAATTTTTTTGAAGTAAATTTTCATAAAAACTACTGGAGAGATTTTCACCAAATATGGAAACGGCCCTCCTACGTACCAGTCCCTACCATTTTGCCAAGTTTGGTGTAATTCCGTTCAGCAGTTCGGTCTGTAGCCGTGTCTAATCGTCCTATGGAAATTAACATGGGGAAAACACGCTTTGGGACCCCCCTTTTTTCTTGGCCCCCACTTCACGAATCCCCCGACACTTTCAGGGAAGGAGCGGAGCGTAAAGGGCCATCTTCTTTGAGAAATTCACAAAGATTCATCCACCGGCGCAAAAGTTATTCCAAATAGAATGTTGCAGATTTCCTATGGAAACTAGGTCGTAACTATAACTACCTACTGGCGACCGCCAGTAGGTAATATGTATATATGTATATGTATATATATATATATATATATATATATATATATATATATATATATATATATATATATATATATATCAGTGGCGGTTTTACCATTAGGGCGTTTGGGCGTTGCCCCACCTATAATTATCAGGCAATTTATTCGAGCGGCGCGTTAATAAAAGTTTTATAAATTAACGCGCCGCTCGAATAAATTGCCCGATAATTATTACCCTGCGGCCGTGGTGTGTGTCATGGACTTGGACAGTATGCACTGTCTGACACTGGGTGGCGCTGGACTGACTCTGTGCCGGCACAGTGCGCACGTACTGCGCATGTGGTGTTTGCCCGGCAGGGCTTCTCCAACTAGCAAACTATGTGGTTTTAAAAAAAAACACAGATTAGGGGTTTGCCTGCCTAATGCAACGTACCCCAGTGCTGAAAAAACGAACAACGTTTTTTTAAGGCTCAGCCCAATCCTGATGCTACTCTCTTTAGAGAGCAGCTCTCCTCTAAAGAGAGCAGCATCAGGATTGGCTACTACTGTGTCTCGGCAGTCGGCAAGTTGGCAGCCATCAGTCTAAGCGCCAACGGGACCCCAGAGCAGAGATGGTGCGGACCCGGTCAAGTGAAGACAAGGTAAGTTTTTGATTTTATTTATCCCCACCCCCCTGGCCCCCACTGTGAGCGAGCCGTGACTGTCATCCACAGACTCACTGAGCCTGATAGGTTGAGGATTCTTGATGCGTTTCGTGTTTTTCGTGCTAATCCTTCCTCGAGACAATACGAGCCTTTGAGCACTCTATAATTGTATTTGCTTTTTTTTTTGTTTGCTACAAGAAATTCATTAGAGACGGACTGTGGAAGAATAGATGCAAGCAAGAGTCAGAGACAAAGCCAATTATCTACTGTCTGTGTGAAACAACCGTCTTTTCTAAAAACTGATTAGGGGGCTCTATATATTTATTAGGCAATTAACCTTTTTGTTTCTGATCTGCACAAGCTAACTTGAGCCTTATAAGGGAGGGCCCTTGCTAAAGTATAGGGCTTTGAGCGGGACTTGTTATTCCGTTGTGCCCCTCAATTTTCGGGTGGGGGGGGGTTCGGGCACGCGCGCTACGCCCGCCACTTTCAAATGTCACCAGCCGCCACTGATATATATACACACACACACACACACATATGTATACACACTATATGCAAACCAAAGGTTGCAGAGACGTTATCATTAAAGTTAGGAAATAACATTACAAAAAATAGAAATTCAGCAAAACAACCAAAGGTTACAGGGGTGTTATAGTTAAGAAATAACATTAACAAACCATTGAAATTCACTGAAAAAATTAACGGTTATAAGGACATTATAGTTAGGAAACAGAATTTTTAAAAACTTAGAAATTCACTGAAAAAAACAACATACAGGGATGTTATAGTTACGCTCAGATGTCACTCGTAGAAAACAAGTGAAATTCAGTAGTTAAAGTTACCTGAGCTAACTATAACTTACACCCCCTTCAATGTACTGTTTGGGACCTCACATATTACATCACTCATGACATGGTCCGTGACACCACTTATGACATCACTCATGACATCTCAAATGACATCACTCATGACATAATCTACAGAACCATTCACATACCCACTCATACCCCATACAACTTCACATACACACACACATATACAATCACTAACATACCCATTCATATACAGCCCCTCACACAGCCACTTACACACCCAAACAGTCACTGACACAACCACTTACTCACCCATGAAACCACTTACACAGCCAGTAACTCACCCATATAGCTTCTAACAAAGCTACTCACGCACCCATGCAGCTATTCACATACCCATTCACTTACCCACACAGCTACTCACATACCTATTCACACATCTACACAACAACTCACACACTCACGTACTCACCCATATAACCACTCATAAAGACACACACTCTCAATACAGCTTCTCACACACACACACTCAAACAGCCACTCACTCACCTGTACAGCCACTTACACATCCAATCACTTACACACCCAGTCACTCACCCATACAGCCACTTAGTCATACATACAGCCACTCACACACCCACTCACCCACCCATACAACCACTCACAAAACCACTCATTCATCCATATAGGCCAACACACACTCACTCACTCACCCATACAGCCACTGACAACCACTCACTCACCCCTACAGCCATTCACTCACCCATACAGCTACTTACACAGTCACTCAATCACACACATAATGCTTACATAAGCATTCACAGATTCATACAAGCACTCACATGCCCACTTACTCACCTATTGCGTTGCTCACACACACACTGACTGTGCAATACAGCCACTCACGCACGCAATTTACTTAACCATACACCCACTCAAACAACCACTCACTCACTAATACACCCACTTACATACTCAGTCACTCACCCATAGAGCCACTCGCAATGCCACTCAGTCACTCACACAATCAATCACCCATAAGGCCACTCACTCACACACACACTCATTCACCCATACAACCACTCACACAGCTACTCAGTCACCCACACAGCCACTCACACAGTCACTCACTCACCCATACATCTACTAACAAACCTACTTACATGTATCATCTTCTTACTTTAAAAAAAGGTAAATGGTATTTTTTTAAGTATATTGAAGTTTACTTTGCTGGATGATTTCATCAGTAATGGCATGAGTGATGTCATTTGATATGTCTTCAGTAATGTCATTGACCATGTCATGAGTGATGTGATACGTGAGGTCATAAGCAGTGCATTGTGGGGGCGTAAGTTATAGTTAGCTCAGGTAACTATTTTCTTATATATATAAAGTTTTATATAGCGCAGACGTGAACCAAGCGGATATCGGAGCGAACTATAGCTACTGAAGTAAGTTCACTAGCTTTGTACGAGTGAATTCTGAGCTTGCTATATTGTCCCTGTAACCTTTGTTTTGTTTCAGTGAATATATATATATATATATATATATATATATATATATATATATATATATATATATAGCCGCTCGTTGTTCAAAGAACACACCACACTCGCGGGGATAGCAGGACAGCAGCTTTATTCTGCAGCAGCACACTGATTCGCTCAGGGTCAAGGAGGGAACCCCCGTTACAGAGGTCAAAAAGTTCAACTTGTAATGTCCGACGCGTTTCGAAGGGCTGGCCTTCTTCCTCAGGGAAAGGTGAACTCTGAGTGGCTGATACAGGTAACTTCTTTATATTTGAAGTCTATGACACGCCCGATGTCGGGCGGGGCAGATGCCGCGATGTCTTCTGGTACTTGTATGCCTTCCCGATATGACAGCATATAGCGTCCCTTGTCTTGAGCCTGTATTGCTGCCAAAAACCACCAGTAGTGTACCCCCTCGCCTGCCATGCGTCATCCCGGTCAAGGAGTGAGGTCGGAATATTCCGAGGGAACAACAATCTGTATGAATGTCCATTTGCGGCTCTTTTCCCGGTTTGGCATCATGGCGGTGCTAGGCGCATGCAGGTTCACTGCCAGGCTCCGTTTTCCATCAAGGCGCCCATGCACTCCTGTGGGCGGGTGCAGTAAAACGGTGATGGATCCGTTGTAAAGATAGCCGCTCGTTGTTCAAAGAACACACCACACTCGCGGGGATAGCAGGACAGCAGCTTTATTCTGCAGCAGCACACTGATTCGCTCAGGGTCAAGGAGGGAACCCCCGTTACAGAGGTCAAAAAGTTCAACTTGTAATGTCCGACGCGTTTCGAAGGGCTGGCCTTCTTCCTCAGGGAAAGGTGAACTCTGAGTGGCTGATACAGGTAACTTCTTTATATTTGAAGTCTATGACACGCCCGATGTCGGGCGGGGCAGATGCCGCGATGTCTTCTGGTACTTGTATGCCTTCCCGATATGACAGCATATAGCGTCCCTTGTCTTGAGCCTGTATTGCTGCCAAAAACCACCAGTAGTGTACCCCCTCGCCTGCCATGCGTCATCCCGGTCAAGGAGTGAGGTCGGAATATTCCGAGGGAACAACAATCTGTATGAATGTCCATTTGCGTCTCTTTTCCCGGTTTGGCATCATGGCGGTGCTAGGCGCATGCAGGTTCACTGCCAGGCTCCGTTTTCCATCAAGGCGCCCATGCACTCCTGTGGGCGGGTGCAGTAAAACGGTGATGGATCCGTTGTAAAGATAGCCGCTCGTTGTTCAAAGAACACACCACACTCGCGGGGATAGCAGGACAGCAGCTTTATTCTGCAGCAGCACACTGATTCGCTCAGGGTCAAGGAGGGAACCCCCGTTACAGAGGTCAAAAAGTTCAACTTGTAATGTCCGACGCGTTTCGAAGGGCTGGCCTTCTTCCTCAGGGAAAGGTGAACTCTGAGTGGCTGATACAGGTAACTTCTTTATATTTGAAGTCTATGACACGCCCGATGTCGGGCGGGGCAGATGCCGCAATGTCTTCTGGTACTTGTATGCCTTCCCGATATGACAGCATATAGCGTCCCTTGTCTTGAGCCTGTATTGCTGCCAAAAACCACCAGTAGTGTACCCCCTCGCCTTCCATGCGTCATCCCGGTCAAGGAGTGAGGTCGGAATATTCTGAGGGAACAACAATCTGTATGAATGTCCATTTGCGGCTCTTTTCCCGGTTTGGCATCATGGCGGTGCTAGGCGCATGCAGGTTCACTGCCAGGCTCCGTTTTCCATCAAGGCGCCCATGCACTCCTGTGGGCGGGTGCAGTAAAACGGTGATGGATCCGTTGTAAAGATAGCCGCTCGTTGTTCAAAGAACACACCACACTCGCGGGGATAGCAGGACAGCAGCTTTATTCTGCAGCAGCACACTGATTCGCTCAGGGTCAAGGAGGGAACCCCCGTTACAGAGGTCAAAAAGTTCAACTTGTAATGTCCGACGCGTTTCGAAGGGCTGGCCTTCTTCCTCAGGGAAAGGTGAACTCTGAGTGGCTGATACAGGTATATATATATATACATATATATCCAACACCAAAGTTGCCCGGAATGAGGAAGCCCTGTCCTGTTACAACGTCAACAGACGCTGCAACGAGAGGGCAGGTGTGCCCCAATGGATTAACATTTGAAGCACGAGAAGCGGCACAAGGCAGTCATCACCACCCACTTGGGATTCAATTAGGATGATATTTTGATCCTGGTCACAGCGGCTCACTTAAGCAGTAATATTTGAACTACATGATCCAGCAGGCTACGATAGTAGCCACGCCCACTAGGGCGGGGACTAAGTCATGATTAAACTGCAGTGATCAGAGACTCTAGTTTACCTGTGAGCCCCTGAGGAAATGCCTTACCAGCATGAAACGCGTCGGGCGAAAATTATAGGATTCACTTCTGCGAGGCACTTGTGCTGTGTTCCCGAGCTGTTTTTCCATTAAAAAACTCACCTGTGTTGGGCTTCCTCATTCCGGGCAACTTTGGTGTTGAATCTTCAACTTGCGGCCTCATGACAGTCTGCACCAGGGTCTGGAACGTTTAGGGGACTCATGGCAGCCTGAAAACATAATTTTAAACTGGGACTTTCCATTTAAAAAATGTGTCTTTTCCCTGAACATTATTGCCTGATAGGCACCACACAAAAGAACATTAGAGGAAATAAACATGATAAAGGCAAATTCAGAGTAATTACTACATAGTCGGAGAATGGCGATTCAGTAAGAAAAATTCTCAGCAGGATCTGGCACGTCTTAAAAATGGACGAGATCATTGGGATGGATATCCCACCTGTTCCACAGATAACCTTCAGGAAAGCTAGATCAATAAAAGACAGATTGGTCCATAGCCACTTAGATTTGATTTCTACCAGGCAAGGAACTGTGAGTGAAATGAGAGTGTTTAATCCATGTGGAAAGTGCAAGGCTTGCACTTTCAGAGGAAGAGTGTTAACATATAAGATCAAGGGACTAAAGAACCGTAAAACTATCAATACATTTATGACGTGTCAATCAAATCATGCTGTCTATTGCTAAGTGTGCCCTTGTGGCTTAAGATATATCGGCAGCATGATACATAGCGTCAAAGTGAGAGTGTTGGAACACATGCGGGCTATAGCAAATAAGGATTTGAGTTATCCTGTTGCCAAGCATTTTGCTGTGAAACATCAAAGCAATAGAGACCTGGTACAGTATTGCAGCTTGGGCCATGTGCCCCTTAGCATCAGAGGAGGAGACAGGGTAGCAAGGCTAAGGAGATTGGAGTCGAGTTATATTATCGAGCTACAAACGAAGGTTCCTAATGGATTAACATTTGAAGCACGAGAAGCGGCACAAGGCAGTCATCACCACCCACTAGGGATTCAATTAGGATGATATTTTGGTCCTGGTCACAGCGGCTCACTTGAGCAGTAATCCAGACCTACATTTTAGTCATTCAGAGCCCATGGTCTGGTCAGATCACTCAGTGGTGCTTTTTAAAATCCAAATGCCCCAACTGGTTAGAGCTAGACAGGACAGGAAGCCTGCCAAGCTGTATAGACCATGGAAAAAACTGGATGGTAGGGCACTGGAGGATCACCTTTCATCCTCCATATTTACACTACCCATAGATGTAAATGAAGCTGCCGAAAAGTACACAAACTGGATAGATTAAGCATGTACTATTTTAGCACAGCCCAAACTCTGTCGCCCTACTCGTACAGTACCATCTGTTCCCTGGTTTTCCCAGGAGTTACGAGACCATAAGGTGATCTGTAAAAAACTGGAGCGCGCATGGCGCACAGATTATCTGCAGGCAGATAAAACTAAACTTAAAGCCAGTCAAAAGATATACAAAGAAATGATTAAGAAGGCTAAAAGTACGTACTTCTCTGCTAGAATTGAGGGAGCCAAAAACTCCACTAGAGAACTCTTCGATACAGTGGCCAGTTTGGCTACTCCTAAATCAGTCATTATTCCCCCAAGTTTGGAACTTTGCGAGACTCTCGTCAAGTTCTTTTTAAACAAAGTGGAGCTGATCTTTTCAGCCTTAGAACATCAAGTGGGGTTGTCTCTTCTTGAAGGAACACATAGGACCACTCTGGTGAACCCACATGAGGCGAAACTCCTGGAGTTTCGTCCTGTGAATTTGGAAGAGATAAAAAAGTTGCTTCTAGGAACAAAATCAGGCTCACCTCAAGATCCCTGCCCAGCCTCAGTGGCACAACTGGCAGCTACCCTCATATCATGCATGTTGACTGAGCTATTTAATTGTATGTTTAACTGTGGAGAATACCCAACATGTTGGAAACGAGTATCAATTGCTCCTCTGCTCAAAAAACCTACACTCGACATCTCAGATCCCAATAGCTACCAGCCTATAGCCAGGCAGCCACTTCTGGCCAAACTCATTGTGAAAGTCATGAATGCACAGCTATGCGACTTTCTCAGGTCCTCTCAATACTTGGACATAGCTCAACATGGGTTTAGGGAAGGCCATAGCACCGAGATTGCCCTAATCAAGTCCACGGAAGAGATCAGGAAGGCGATGGACGCAGGAGGACGGGCAGCTCTGGTGCTCCTTACCTCTCTGCGGCCTTCGATATGGTCCATCATAGTATTTTGGTGGATCGTTTAGAAAGCTGTGGAATTCAAGGGACAGGCCTGAGCATGCTGAAGTCCTTCCTAACCAACAGGGTTCAGGTGGTGGCCCTGGGAGATTTCGAATCTAGACCATTTAAACTCCCAGGAGGGGTCCCTCAGGGTTCTTCCCTAAGCCCCACATTATTTAATATTTAAGTTTCCTCCCTTGTAAGCATGAGCGAATTTTGCGGATCTCGCGTTCGCGAATTTTGCGGATTTGCGGATTCGCAATCCGCAAAATCCGCGAATTCCCGCGAATTTGCGGATTTTTTTTTTTTTGTGTTCGCCCGTGTTTCTGCCAGTTCGCGAGGGTTTTGTACACTTTCGCAAATTGCGAACTTACCTGTCGGGTCGCAAGTTTCGCGAACTTGTTGTTTCTACGTGTCCAGCCTGTTTGGGACACTCTTCTTCATCACTGCCACTCTCTGTCACCACTGCCACTCTCTGACTACTCATGCCACCCTCTGGCCCACCCATGCCACCCTCTGTTTCATCACCACACCCTCTGGTTGTCCAGTGTACATTATTTTCGGCAAAGCAAAGCACACCTTCCCTGCCTCAAGTGACCTGAATTAATTTGGGGCTGATTCATGTGTCACAGAATATTTTTTTAGCTGGCACCTGCTTCCTTAGTGCGCCCTGATTAGTGATCTTTTGCACTTGCTAAGTGCTTTCATTGTTGCAAAATTAGTTACAACACCTGCCCTGCCCCAACTGACAATAATGAATTAGGGGCTGATTAATGGATTTTAACTTCCAGCCTGGCTCCTGCTTGTCTCCCTTAGCTGTAATTCAGGACCTTTGTGGCATATGTGTAACTATTCTGAGGTTCAGAGCAGGGTCACATACTAGTTTCAACTGGCAACTGAACTCTGGAGGGGCCCCTCAGGAAGCACTCCAGGAAATGGCTACTAATGATGAGCCTGAACTTTTGAACCTGGTAAGTAGTTACTTTCAGTTTTGCTAAGATCGTATTTCTGCAATTTTGCACTTATTCGCGGGGCGCGAACTCACGCGAACAGTGCGAGCAGTGCGAGCAAAATCCGCTGCTCGCGGATTTGCGGATTTTGCGGGAAATTCGCAAATCTCGCGGATTGCGGATTTCCCGAAAATCCGCAAAATCCGCGAGCGGAACGGATTTTCCGCCCACGCCTACTCCCTTGCCCCGGTGATTCGTTCATTTGGTTTTGAACTAACATCCTACGCAGATGATACACAAATTGTGGTATCTCTGCTCCCGGGGAGAGAAGAAAGAATAGCAGCAAGGTTCCAGGACTGTATGACTGCAGTGAGCTCATGGATGGCTAGCAATTGCCTCAAGCTGAACTCCTCAAAAACTGAGGTTCTTCTTTTTGGCACTGGTGTTAGTTTCTGGACTCCCAAATGGATTCTCAACAAACTACAGATGCTGCAAAATGCAGCTGCTCGACTAATCACTGGCCTACCCAAGTTGGCACCGATTGCACAGGAATTGTGGAAATTGCATTGGCTCCCGATACGCAAACGTATAATGTTCAAATCACTGTGTATGGTGTTCAAGGCAGTGAATGGACTTGGTCCATCCTTCCTTCAACAACATTTTCAACTGTACACGCCAGGCAGACAGCTAAGATCAGCAAACAAAGGGCTAGTTAAGACTGATCGGATCAGGAAAGCTCGATGGGGAGGACGTAGCTTTATCTCTGGAGCCTCCACTATCTGGAATAAATTGCCCCTGGCCCTGAAACAAAGCACTAACCTGATGGCTTTCAGGAAAAACATTAAAACATGGCTCTTTGACCTGTAGAAACCAGCGACCCACACAGGGGAGAAATCATATCATTTCAGCGCCAGAAAACCGCCCGGTAACAGCGAGCTTTAAAAATGGTATAAATAAATAAATAAATAAATAAAATTAAATAGTGGGGAGGAACTAATCTCATACCTAGGGATCTAGGCAAGGTACATAATGTTCTTTGAGCAACACCCACATGAATTTATTTACCATAAATATTTATTTGCCCGTACAATAAAGATAGTGTTTTCTTTTTATCTCTTATCTTTTATCCTTTTTCTTTTTCTTTTTGTAACATGAAATGGTTAGTTAGCCGATACATGGCTTAAATGAGACAAACAATGGAGACTTAGTACAAGGACCCTGGGCAGGCCAGAATACAGGGCCTGCCATTTGCCTATACACGGCGAGATTAACACAAAAGAATAACATCTCACACATTGTCCAATAGGATTAGCAAAGATTGCAATAAACACTGCCCATGATTTGTCCATTTGACAAATGAGTACGATAAAATAGATATGTGAATATAAATCTTTGGAAACATTGTATTTATAATGAAAGACCATATCAATGGAATGTACTTCAAAATTGCGGTTTAATATTATAGCGACCGTCTGGCATTTGTTTAATACTATTTCATTTGATCCAATGTGGCATAGAGAATCTTGTAAATATTGTATTTATGATTTTTACTGATGAACTCTTGTAAATATGTACACTCCAGGATGGCGCCTCTGAATGTAGAGGTGTGACTGTCCTTTGTTTTCTTTGTTCGTAACCCATCCTATTTAAAATGTGGGATGCAAACACTGAGGAAGGGAGACTCCAAAACGCGCTTGTTTTAAAGCGCTGTAAACTGGATTAAAACAAGTTTGTGCTACCTAACCCTGTGAGTGCTAGTACATTTTCCAGAAGGGAGAGAGTGTTGGAGCGGATATCAAACAAGTGGCACCACCTTGTGAAAGGCACCCACCATATGAGTGATCCGATTACCAAAGGTGCAGAGGAGCAGCAAATATATATATATATATATATATATATATATATATATATATATATATATATATATATATATATTACCTACTGGCGTTCGCCAGTAGGTATATATAGTTAGAATTTTTTCCCTATGGGACTTTTGAAAATTCTATGTCTAATAACTTTGGCGTTTGTGGATGGAATCGGCTGAAATTTTCAGGAAAATGGCACATTTTGTTTCTGAGCAGCTCCTGAAAATTTGGTGGGGTTTCGTCAAGGGGGGGCTGAGAAAAAAGGGGGGTCCCAAAACGCGTTTTTTGCATTGAGTTTTCCATAGGGCGGTTGGACTCACTTTTAGCTCGAACGGCTGAATGGATTTGCACGAAACTTGGCAAAATTGTAGGGACTGTTAGCCCGATGTGCCTTTGCTAGGTCTCAATATATGTGCTCCAGTAGTTTTTGAGAAATTAACGTTCAAACCAAGATATATATCTGTAACAGCGCTCTGGGCAGCGATCCGGTCCGCTTACTTTTCGCTTATCGGAACTTTGCGCGTAGAAAGCTGATTGGCTCTCCGGTGTCTGTCAACATTCTAAACAGTCCGGAGCGGACGCCATCTTGTCTCTCGGTAGGATCGAGAGAGAAGAAGAGGTGGAAAACGAAGGGGGAATTTAATGAAAGGGGGCAAGGTATCCCCCTCTTGACCTCCTAGGAATGTTGTTGGGGTTATTAAAGGGTCCCGTGGGGAAAATAAAAAAAAAATGATTTTTCACGGTAGAAGCGCGGCCGCGAACTGGTAGCGAAACGGGAATTCGCCATTTTGTGCTTCGTAAATTAAATTACTAGTTATAAGTGGGTACGGGAGACGTATCCTAATCCCCTATGTTTCCTGAGGGTGGGTGAGGAGGCTGATATATGTTGATACATCTCTTCCAGCGGCTGTGCGTGAGCTTTTTTTTTTTTTTTGCTGCGTGACAGTCCGGAGCGGCCGCCATCTTGTCTCTCGGTAGGATCGAGAGAGAAGAAAAGGTGAAAAACTAAGGGGGAATTTAATGAAAGGGGGCAAGGTATCCCCCTCTTGACCCCCTAGGAATGTTGTTGGGGTTATTAAAGGGTCCCGTGGGGAAAATAAAAAAAAAATGATTTTTCACGGTAGAAGCGCTTCACGGGCCGCGAACTGGGCCGCAAACTGGTAGCGAAACGGGAATTTGCCATTTTGTGCTTCGTTAATTAAAGTACTAGGTATAAGGGGGTGCGGGAGACATATCCTAATCCCCTATGTTTCCTGAGGGTGGCTGAGGAGGCTGATATATGTTGATATATCTCTTCCAGCGGCTGCGCCATCTTGCCTTTTTTCGAATGCCACAATTTTGTCGTGCACGGCAGCCATTTTAGATGCCAGGCTGGTCCCAGGCTATCACCTACCCCTGCGGATGTAGTTTATGGCCCCAGCTGTAGAGAATTCAGACATGCCAATTCTCCTGATTCAGGCGTGTGAGTACTGATTTCAGTGCTAGTCTCCCGCCTCCCGATTTCTGCAAGCAAAAACCCGGGGGCATATTACTAACAACTAGCGATAATTTTTGTCCATAACTTGTTTAGAGACAAAAATTATCGCCGCACATCGGCGATTTTTATCGCAGATAAACCTTGCTATTATCGCAGAAAAGTCAGCGATATTCATGTATTATCGACCTAATGCTCTTAGCCATGTTATCCACCTCCCATTGGATAACATGGCTAAGAACTGCTCAGGGCAGGTGTTAGCTTTTGGAGATATTCGCGCTTAGTGCGAATATCTCCAAAAGTTGGTAATAGAAGGTAGCGATGTTAGGGACTGTTTCCAGTCGCTAACATCTTGGCACGCCACTTTGCATGTCATTAGTGATAAGTATCACTGACATGCAAAGCCGGGCCCAAGATGGTCGCTATCTCCTTTTAGGTGTCACTAACTGGTGTTAGCGACAGCTTGATAATAGGGAAATAATTTTATCTCCGCTTTCATGGTTTTTAAAGCCAAAAAAGCGGAGATAAACCCCCTTGATAATATGCCCCACGATTCCTTGGGGGTTTCAGCTGATAGGGCTTGGTATTGTGTTACATGGTAATTTTTCCATGAAACGTCAGAGGGTCGATGTAGGGGTTCTAGAAGAGGTGATAAACCATTTAAGCCTCATGAACAAGCGCATGGTCTTTTAAAGATTTCTGAAGTACTCGGGGCGGCGGTGTGTGTGTGCCCTCTTTCAGGAGCGGGCGGGGGGGCACTGCCAGCAACTTGCCAGGTCAGGTAGTGTTCAACACGTGCATCACCCTTTCTCTGCCTGCTATTGCGCTCCATGCTTCGGAAAGGTAAGAAAAAGAACGTGCATTTGAGTTTGAAATGTCCGATCCTGCAGCAGCACACTTCCAAAGCCCACACATGACAATAACCCGATTCAAGGCCCCATTCACCCGTTTTTCAAAAAATAGATAACACTCCAACAAAGTAAGGTTATAAAACTTTATTAACTTTTAACGATAATGAACAGAACAAAAACTAAAAACATTTAAACATTTATTAACACAAAAAGCAACAATGGTTAGAAGCTGTCTTTTGTGCGAATAGTCCCAAGGCAGCACAACGTGCAGAGTTCTGGACGGCACCCAGGTGATGTCGCCTGGGTGCCGCACTGGTTTAGGGATCCTACAATGCTGCTCCGAAAATTGGCGTGGGGCGTCCCGGGTGGGGCGGGGGGAGGCCTCGTCAGTAGCGGTCTGTTGTGCGAATAGTCCCAAGGCAGCACAACGTGCAGAGTTCTGGACGGCACCCAGGTGATGTCGCCTGGGTGCCGCACTGGTTTAGGGATCCTACAATGCAGCACAGAAAAACAGCGTGGGGCGTCCCGGGTGGTGCGGGGGGAGGCCTCGTCAGTAGCGGTCTGTGTCCAGTGTCACATGGCTGACACAACATGTACGACAGGCACCCAGGTGATGTCCAGTAAACTGCCGCACTGGTTTTGGTATCCTACAATGCTGCTCCGAAAATTGGCGTGCGGCGGCCCGGGGGGGGGGGGGGAGGCGGCGTGAACGGGCCTCCCCAGGTGGCGGCCATTCAGCTGTTTACCGCCCGCTCTTGCGACTACAGCGTCTCGCTCACCATGTAGTTGAGTTGTTCCCACTCTTGCGGTGCAGCGATAGGCGGCTGCCACATGACTCTTAAAATGGCGGACGGCTCTTCGGTTTTGGGCCTGGTCCACTGAAATGGCCCTGGGACACCTTGGAAGTCGGATGCTTGCCTGCTAGGGCTTGGGCTCCATTCTCGAAAAGCGTCCCCTCAGCCGTGAAGATTGTATAAAAGTCTTGGGGGCTCCCGACTCCCGCAGGCTTTCGGTGGGGAGCGGCTGCCATGATTGCTCGCGGAATGACCACGACGGAGCCACGAGATGGTGGTGCTCTCATGCTGACGCCAGCTTCAGTCTGAATGATCCAGAAACAAGGTGGGGCTTTCATCGTTTGGGAAAAAAAAATGTTCTAAACCAATGAAAAGTGTTATTTTTAGGTCATATGACCAAGCCTTCCATCTTTAGGAAACCAAAAGTAAAATGAACCAATGAAAAGTTTTATAAACAAGTCACATGACCTGTTATGCGACATAGGGCTACAAAAAGCGTAGAAAATCCGTTGGCACGTGAGGCGGCGTCAGTAGCGGACCGATGTGCGAATAGGCCGAAGGCAGCACAACGCGCCGAGATCCGGATGGCACCGAGGTGGTGTCCAGCAAATTGCCGCACTGGTGTGGCCATCCTACAATGCTGCGCCGAAAGACGGCGTGTCCAGCTGAATTGCGGTCACTGTTGCGGTACAGTGACTCGAACGCGCCGAGATCCGGATGGCGCCGAGGTGGTGTCCAGCAAATTGCCGTACTGGTGTGGCCATCCTACAATGCTGCGCCGAAAGACGGCGTGTTCAGCTGAGTTCCGGTCACTCTTCCGGCACAGTGACTCGAACGCGCTGAGATCCGGATGGCACCGAGGTGGTGTCCAGCAAGTGGCTGCACTGGTGTGGCCATCCTACAATGCTGCGCCGGAAGTCGGCGTGGGGTGCCCCGTTGGCTTATGAGGTGATGTCAGTAGTGGACTGATGTGTGAATAGGTCGGAACCAGCACAAGGCGCCAAGATCCGAATGGCAAGTCCTGGATGTTGAGTGCCTCAGTTGAGATTTCTGAGCAGTGCTTGTAGAACTGTCTGAAGCTTATTTGCACCTGCTGCAGCTTCACTAGGTCCGGCGGAACTTGTTGCCTTTTCCTTTCTGCTTCTTTTCCTACAATGCGTTTCTTCTGAAGACACGACCAGGTCCCTGAATGTGTGCAGGGGGACGCTATTGAATGAATGAACGCGCCGAGATCTGGATGGCACCGAGGTGGTGTCCATCAAATTGCCGCACTGGTGTGTCCATCCTACAATGCTGCGCCGAAAGTCGGCGTGGGGTGCCCCGTTGGTTTATGAGGTGATGTCAGTAGCGGACCGATGTGTGAATAGGTCGGAACCAGCACAAGGCGCCCTGCACTGTTGAGCCTTTTTCAATGTCTGTTTTTTGTTCTTTCCCTTCCATCAAAAACAAAACAAAAATACAAGGCGCCAAGATCCGAATGGCAAGTCCTGGATGTTGAGTGCCTCAGTTGAGAGTTCTGAGCAGTGCTTGTAAGACTGTCTGAAGCTTATTTGCACCTGCTGCAGCTTCACTAGGTCCGGCGGAACTTTTTTCCTTTTCCTTTCTGCTTCTTTTCCTACAATGCGTTTCATCTGAAGACACGACCAGGTCCCTGAATGTGTGCAGGGGGACGCTATTGATTGAATGAAAATGGCGGCTTGACACAAAGCTGACTCAAGCGTTACTGTTGGTGCTATACAGACAAAAATTGGTTTTCAGTTTGTACATTCTTCAGGTTTTTTTTTCCATCCAAGTCTGATTGAGAGTTTGTAGAAAAATGGCTTCAGATTTTCCACATACTACTCTTCAACATTCTTCCTAAATGTAACAATGTGAAACTCACTAGGAGAACGGCTGTTTCTGTTTCCTTTCAAAATGCTGCCACCAATATTTTCTGAATGGAAGACATCATCTTGTAACATAAAGGGCCGAAAGGGGTTCTGGTCTGGCCGATGGTTGGTGGAGACATTTTGACTATATCTTGGACCTGCCCGGCCTCGCCCAAAATGGCGCCGGTATAAATGGGACTCGTAACTCTTTGCCCGCAAATGTATATCTAGAAAATGTTATTGTAAGTGGCCCTGTCGTATTTTAATTACAAAATGTACGTCCACCGATACCGCAACTGTTAGACACCTTTGTTCTTGTCACCTAATGGCCCGCTCGTTACGTTCTTCTACAGTGTAAATGTCTCCTCATCATATACGATTTGAGTTTGCTCCGTGGCCGGCCCACGTGGTTATAGGCCCGTATTTGTATACTGACATTTTCACAATAAAGGTTTTTAAAACAAAACACGGTAGTAGTATTTTCATTTGTAAAGTTTTTACTTTTAGTGACTGTTTTCGAATCAGTAAAAGGCAAGTGAAATAAAGCAGTCCAATTACATGACGGATAAAAGGTATAATATGTAGGAACGCAGTAAAGATAAATGGTCAAGGGCAGTTGTGTTTTTCATGTCTGCAACATAAAGTGATCGATAAGAATCTGATAATCAGGCGTATCGGCGACTAAGACAGCAGGCCGAATCTCTTTTACTCAACGGCTCCGTCATGGAAGGAAGAAACGCCCTTTTTCTCGAAAAAGGAATATATTTTACTTGCCAGACAGTTGTAAATTTTCCGGGAAAGTACATTAGCCTGGAATATTATAACATATGTTTGAAAAAAAAATATTGTTCGAAAATAATAAAAAGCGTAATTTTTAGGTCATATGACCAAGCTTTTCATCATTAAATTATCAAAAGTAAAATGAACCAATGAAAAGTTTTATTAACAAGTCACATGACCTGTTATGCTTACGTTACGCGCTGCGCGCCGCGCCTCGGATCACTTCCGGGTGCGCTAACGCGGCGTGTCATAAAACGCATTACGCGACAACGTAGGTCAAGAATATAGTCTAAATGTCTCCACCAACCAGCGTTCAGAACACAACCCCTTTCAGCAGTCCAAAAAGTTCTGTTAAATGACAACAGAGGGGACAGGCAACAAGAACCATCAGTCAAAGAGGGGAGGGCAAGTTCTTCTCTTCCGGGTCATGTTGGGGCGCTACCGGAACTGATCGAATTGGTAGTCTACAGTGTTTCTGGATGTTTCAGACTAAAGCTGGCGTCAGCATGAGACCACTACCATCTCGTAGCTCCGTCGTGGCCATTCCACGAGCAATCATGGCAGCCGCTCCCCACCAGAAGCCTGCGGGAGTCGGAGGCCCCCAAGACTTTTGTAGAATCTTCACGGCTGAGGGGACGCTTTTCGAGAATGGGATCCAAGCCCTAGCAGACAAGCGTCCGAGTTCCAAGGTGTCCCAGGGCCATTTTAGTGGACCAGGCCCAAAACCGAAGAGCCGGCCGCCATTTTGAGAGTCCTGTGGCAGCCGCCTATCGCTGCACCGCTAGAGCGGGCGCATCTCAACTACATGGTGAGCGAGACGCTGTAGTCGCAAGAGCGGGCGGAAAACAGCTGAATGGCGGAAGAGGCACAGTGTAGCAAAAGCGGGCGGAATGGCAACTAAAATGATAAAGGGGCGCCTCACTACAGCTTGTCTTCAGGTCAAGCGGATTGTGGGACAAGGTCCAGAATTGAAGAGTCATCAAAAGGCAAAAAGTACCGCCGGACCCCGGGAGCCGGCCGCCTATGTCGGGGGCGATCTCAGGCTACACCAGTGCTATAAGACTTGGGGAGGGTGTCGGAGCCAAGCGTCTTCTCCGAGTCCATGGCCATCACAGCGCCCCTCAGGGGCCTCCGTCAAGCTGTTTAGGAAGGTAACATATCATATTGTTTTCTAATGCAGTCAGGTCCACAAACGACACTCACTTACTTTGAGAATAGTGAAGCTGCAGTAGGAGGAAATAAGCTTCAGACAGTGTTACAAGCGCTGCTCAGAACTCTTAACTATGGCACCCAACATCCAGAACTTATGCTATTTGAGAATGGTAGTGACATCGAAGCATCTCGGGGACCAAAACCATTAACGTACTTTCACGTATGAAAATCTTACTTGGGGAGGGGGCAGGAGCGAAGCGCCCCCTCCCAGTCAGCGCCACCACACCGTATGTTGAAAATCTGAAGCCATCGTTCTACAAAGTCAACCAAACTTGGATTGAAAAATCTAGAAAAATGTACAAACTGAAAACCAGTTTTGGTCTGCATAGCATCAGTAACAACGCTTGAGTCAGCTTTGTGTCAAGCCGCCATTTTGATTCAACAAAGCACAGGCATTGAAAAAGGCTGAAATTCAGAACTCTAAACTATGGCACCCAACATCCAGGAGCTTGCTATCCGGATCTTGGAGCCTTGTGCTGTTTTCGATCTATTCACACATCGGTCCACTACTGACATCATCTTATAAACCAACGTTATGTAAATAGTTTTTTAATAAAATGTTTTACCCTATTTCTTTGCTGGTGTGTTGTCTATATTTTTAATATTTGCATAGGGTTTGTCATTATTTTGTGCGGGATGGGTGATGGAGCCGAGCTGTCTTGCAGCCCTCATGGTGTGGAGCTCAGTTCATCTCACTATTTTCGTATTTCTCAAGAAGGGTTGTTCCTAATATTTCTATTTTAGCGAGGTCAAAAAGAGATCCAATTAGTGGCCTACTGATTTTGCTCGATTACTTTTATTTTTTTACACGATTTTTCACTATCTGCAAAGACTAAACAGAGTATTGCGACTTTGTGCTTGTTTGTAAATAGAGAATGATCCAAAGAGAACCAATTCTAAAACAGTAAATGCTTGGACAACAATCAATCAAATGGAGAGACAAGGAGGTACGACGGATTACAACGGGGGTAAAGGCCTGCGTTAACTACCCTTCTGTATCTGCAAAGAGAGAGTACTAACAAAGGCAAAAGAGGGGAGGGGGGGGGGCAGCGTTCAAAGCACATCAGCGTGCATAAATACGAAAATGTTTTTATCTATCACGTACTTGACATTTTAAAGCTTTTCATATTTGCTATTAAAAAACCAATGAAATTCACAGAAAAAACCATAGGTTATAGTGGATATATAGTTAGGAATTTGCATTTACAAAACCTTGAAAATTCAATGAAAAAACCATAGGTTATAGGCCATATATAGTTAGGAATTAGCATTTACAAAACCTTATTTTACTCGCATAAAACCATTGAAATTCCATATATAGTTAGCTAACTATAGGCGCTAACTATATATCGCGCACCCGCAATCCACTGCTGATGATGTCACATATTACATCATTCATGACATGGTCAGTGACATCACTGATGACATCACTGATGACATCTCAAATGACATCACTGATGACAACTCAAATGATATCAATGATGACATCTCAAATGACATCACTGATGACAACTCAAATGACATCACTGATGACATCTCATTTGTCATCACTGATCACATCACTCATGTGATAATACAATGAACCTCTTCAGACTCTAATATAACCTTACATACACTCAGTATAAACAGACACTCACAGACTGTCACTCATCCATGGACTTACTCACACACCTAGTCAGTCATGCAAAGAATCAATCACACCTTCATTTCCTCAACTATACAGTTATACACATCTTACTTATTCAAACATATAATAACACATATTTACTCTCTTATATAATCCCTGATACAAGCTCACAGTGATCGATACAGCCACTCACACATTCACTGGCTCTTATGTTCAGTTATTTATATATCTCAACTCTCACATGTATTGTGTTTTACATACGTACTTACTTGCACATGTAGCAATGAGAAATCCATTCACTCACCAACACACCCATGCACAGTCAACCGCTCATATAGCTGTTTCCACATGCACTCTTGAACTCATACTCCTAGTGAATCAACTGCTTACACATCTATGCACAGAGTCACGCACCTCCCAGCCACCCACACACACACTCAGCCTCCCATTCAAATATTTGGGCAACCAATCAATAACCCATATGGCTACTCTTATAGCTACTGATCAACACATGCAGCAGCTTACACAACAACAAACATACTGATGCACGAATTAAGACAGTTTAGTCACTAACCCATGTAGTCAGTGAGACACATTTAATCACTCACTCATACAGTCAGTCATGCACCTACTAAATTCTTCATCCAGACACTTATACATCCACTCATTCTTCAATATGTGAAACATATTTTAACTTTACAGAAACATACAGTCACTGGATGTTGTAATCAGTGATGTCATCAGTGATGTCACTGACCATGTCATGAATGATGTAATATGTGACATCATCAGCAGTGGATTGCGGGTGCGCGATATATAGTTAGCGCTTATAGTTAGCTAACTATATATGGAATTTCAATGGTTTTATGCGAGTAAAATAAGGTTTTGTAAATGCTAATTCCTAACTATATATGGCCTATAACCTATGGTTTTTTCATTGAATATATATATATATATATATATATATATATATATATATATATATATATATATATATATAAACACACGCTCGCTTATTATCAACGAAAGTAGACGGCACTCTGAGCTTGGTGTTAAAAAGTGATTTATTGGCAGACCCCCCTGCCCCCAAGACGACAGACGTGTTTCACTGTTAAGGCTTCCTCAGTGTCAACCAGTATAGCAGAATAGACAACATTTTATCTCTACCCCTCTCTAATCATAGAAAGAGGACTGAAGCGCTGAGTTCTTTATGGCGGCCATCTTACAGTGTACTTCGTTGTAAATACAGTGCAAAAGACATTAAAAATGTTTACATAAGGAGATTGGTGTCTGTAAAGGGCTTGTGCGATTAAAAACAATATGGTACCAACCACATTAAATTCCATTTACATAACATTGTATTGCATATCAAACATCGGTCATTTTAGGGGGACAGATAATAAATTTCTTTTGAATTTCAAAGGAACTACACATGTATATCTCCAAAGTACCAGGTTCTACATACATTGTATTTTGAAGATCAGGTGGTTATTTTATTCGCTGGGGTACATTGTGTTTTCGTCAATAACGGTCCGATTTTGAATTACACGTTTTTCCAATTAACAACATATTGCTGTTTCCCCCCCTTCCTATGTTATCCACATGTATTGATATGCGTTTATCATCCCACCCTGAATGGGTGTTTACAGTTGTTTACATATTTCCTCCTCCTCTTGTTTCGCCCTGAATGGGCCTATATGTCAGTGTAGTTGAATGTTTAGTTCCGGTGTTATTAGGAGAGAGAGATGTGTTGAGAGGATGTCTCATAGCCTGCCTTTCTATATTCTGTTCAGATTTGATCTAGAAGACCCCATTTTACTTTGACATCTGTGGTTTAGACATCAATTCGAATGTCCAATCAGTTGATCTACTCTAGGTGTACCCAAAGTTCCTCATCGTTGTTTAACCCCCTAGGTTGCATGCTCTGGAGGTAGATGATGTGTCTGGATTCTAGTGCCCTCAATGATCTTATCTTGTCTCTACCTTGTTCTTTCTTCTCTAACTGATCTATAAGGAAGAAAGTCAATAGATCCCTATTGCTGTTGTGGTGGGTTTCAAAGTGGCATGCCACAGGATAGCTCTTATCTCTGTTAGTTATGGCACGCATGTGTTCTATGATGCGTTTCTTCGCCAGGTTGATGGTGCTCCCGATAGACCTCTTAAATTACAAATTCTGAATTACAATTCAGAAATTTGGTGATTGTTCTGGTGGATCGTGGGTCATTGGGTCTCCCCTCATACTTTGTCCGTTTTTTACTATACTTGCATGCCTTACAGTGCATGCAAGGGAAAAAGCCTTGAATTGATTTCATTTTGGATTGTTTTAGGGGGTCCTCAAAGTGACTTCTAGTCAGATGATCGCTGAGGGACTGACATCGCCTATAATTTATAGATGGTTTAGGGGGTAACTCATTTTTCAGGACTATTTCCGTTTTCAGGATATGCCAGTTTTTATTAAATATTCGTTGGATCTCATACTGTAGGTGGTAATCATTCTCATCACTGTCTCAGATTCAGTAATTTTACTTTTGTTTCTCAAGAGGACCTTTCTGTCTGTAAGCTCTACCCTATTCGAGGCATCTGTTAGTAATGCCCTCAAATAGCCTCTGTCTTGGAATCTTATTACAGCTGCATCTCGTGCCTGTGAGAAATCACTTTGATCTGAACAGTTTCTCTTGAGGCGGAGCAATTCACCAAAAGGGATGTTTCTTATCATACTTATGGGATGGTGACTTGCCGCATGTAATACGGTATTGCCCGCTGTGGGTTTTCGATAGAGTTTTGTTTGTAGAGAGCTTCCTGCTGTAAAGACCTCTAAATCGAGATAGTGTACGATCTATCACTGTTAGTACTTGGGAATCTCAAATTGACATTGTTGCCATTTAGCATTGCGACGTACTCCTCAGCCGAGGACCTGTCGCCCCGCAAAATGACAAACAAGTCATCAATGTATCTTGTCCAAATCATTATGTGGTCCAACCATTTTTCATTGGTCCCTCCCCAGGCCACGTGCTTCTCCCACCAGCCCACGAACAAGTTCGCGTAGCTGGGGGCGAAGCATGTGGCGGTCCCTCTAGTCTGGCGGTACATCACACCTGCAAACAGAAAAATGTTGTTATAAAGGCAGAACTCTGTCATCTTGAGAAGCATACGATTATGTTGATGATATTGGATAAAAAAAAAAATATATATATATATATATATATATATATATATATATATACATATATACATATATATATTGTTATACAAAACTGCCCTGAAGCATTGGACAGTCACTCGACGGCGTTTGCTACCATCCGGTTATTTTTACCTTGACTGCTTACATTTTCTTTCCCCATTTGCATTTCTCCATATAGCCGACGCGTTTCAAGGCATGTCCGCCTCTTCTTCATGGGCTCGCTTAAAACAAAACACTGACGCCTCACCTTCACTTGAAAATTACAATCTTTTATTGGCACACAAGGGCCCAATGGGCGTTTCCTTTCTTCAGTTCTCTTTTGTTGGGTGCTGGGACATGCAGTCCCTGAAGGTGAGTAAAATCAATTTCTTTAGTAGGTTCAGTGTAAGTTCAAATTTAGCGTTATTGCTCCTTAAGTAGGTAGGAGACAGTCTTTATGAGCAAAATTATGTCCCAAACGCCGTGCTGACAGGTCAGAAAGCAGTTCTAACCCCAGCCTTTCATCACGCTGAAATGGTGCTCCGTATATATATATATATATATATATACTCCACACACGTCTCTTCTTTGTAATCCCTCTCTTCCTATAATCGTAAAAGACTGTCAGTGCACAATTCCATAGAGCGTGATTATTTTTTAGAGCAACAAAAGAAAAACGTTCCGACATGTAAACAAATGTGGGATCACACTGCTTCACCTCCCAGCGGGTTAGCCCCTAAGCATTATGGTGGATGCAGTTCATCAAGCGTGTGTACTTGCACAAAAGTTCTTTCGAGTGTTTCACCAGGTTGGTGCAGATGAATGCTGGCCATCTCTGAACACGTATTTCTGGATTATTATCCATCATCAATAGAGATTAGGCATAAAAATATTTGGGGTTGCTGAGCCGGCTGCCAAAGTCTTCTCGGGTCAAAGTACCTCTCCAGGCTCGCAGGTGCCTCTCCAGAAGCTCGTCAGCTCAAAGCGGCTCAAGGGAGCCTTTTAAACAGGAAACAAATGTGGGATCACACTGCTTCACCTCCCAGTGGGTTCGCCCCTAAGCATTATGGTGGATGCAGTTCATCAAGCGTGTGTACTTGCACAAAAGTTCTTTCGAGTGTTTCACCAGGTTGGTGCAGATGAATGCTGGCCATCTCTAAACACGGGTTTCTGGATTATTATCCGTCATCAGTAGAGATTAGGCATAAAAATATTTGGGGTTGCTGAGCAGGCTGCCAAAGTCTTCTCGGGTCACAGTACCTCTCTAGGCGCGCAGGTACCTCTCCGCGAGCTCGTCAGCTCAAAGCGGCTCTAGGGAGCCTTTTAAAAAGAAAACAATTGTGGGATCACACTGCTTCACCTCCCAGCGGGTTCCCCCCAAGCATCATGGTGGATGCAGTTCATCAAGCGTGTGAACTTGCACAAAAGTTTACTTGTTAGCTATAACAGTTCTTTCACAGTCTTGACACGAGCCCAGGAGTGGTACATACCCTTGTCGGGGGTACAAGCCCGACGGGGGGGATACACCACAGGACAATATAGGCGGCTCTTGCAGGTCATAATTCTATAGTGGGAGGGAGTGGGGGGGGTGACAGACCGACTTCTACTGACAGCTTGAACCTTGATGGGGACGAGTCTGGAGGAGGAGAGAGGTGGGGTGGGGGGCGGGAGAGGGCACAGGGGAGTTTCAACAAGTTGGGGGAGTTGGGAGGGGAGTTGGACATGGGATCGCACGATGAGACACAGTCAGAAGAATGAGAGTCAACGTTGTCACTCACAGCCGCTATGGTCTCCTACTGACCTCCAGAAGACCTACACAGTATGGCAGGTACACTAACAACCACAGAAAGAATACACAAGGGGATCTCCATTTTGACTTGGAATGTTAATGGTCTGGGGTCCAAAATAAAGAGGGGATTGGTGAATTCGTACATAAAGAGGACCGCCCCGGACCTCATCCTCCTGCAAGAAACTCACCTTAGGGCAGGAAAATGTACATTCATAGCGAGGGGGAGGTATAAAGTCTTGAATCACGCGGGCTACACGTCGGGCGCCAGGGGAGCCGCAATACTAATTAACAAAACGCACCCCTTTACCGTAACACGCACATGGAGCGATCCGCAGGGTACATATGTGGGAGTACAGGGATCGTGGAACAGAACACGCATCACAGTTATCTCTGTATATGCCCCGCCAAAACTCCAACCACGCACGCTCAGAGAGGTAGCATCCATCCTACTGGAAACGGCGGACACAATGCAAATAGTGGGGGGGGACTTCAATGACGTCATGTCGGAAGAATTAGATCGTTCGGGAGCAATACGCAGAGGGGGGACGCAAACAGCCCTTGCGAAATACGTGGCAGACATGGGACTCACTGACGCGTGGCGATGGCGACACCCGACGCAAGAGACGTTCTCCTTTTACTCAGGGGCCCATAAAACCTTCTCCAGGCTAGACTATATTTTTGTTGCAAGGCAGTACCTGTCAGAGGGAGATGAGCTCACTTACAAGGCAAGGGGAATATCAGATCACTCGCCCCTATATGCGATATTAGGGAAGAACACGGAAAGGCGTGAGACGGAATGGCGCTTGGCAGCCTGGGATATTCAAACCCCTGAGATAGTGCGGGGTTTGAGGGCAGACATAAATGTATACGTAGCGGAGAACAAGGGTTCAGTGGACTCTAACATTATCTTCTGGGAGGCCATGAAGCCTGTGTTGAGAGATAGACTTAGAGGGAGACTGAGAGACGAGCGAAGCAAACAGCACAGGGAGGCAACAGCGTTAGAACTTGAAATCCTGACTCTAGAAAGGCACTACCTTGTAAACCAAGGGAAAGGTATACTACGGCAGTTGCATGACAAACAAAGGGAGTATAGGGAATTGGTCTCTAATGAGGCAAAGACGCAAGCCCTAGCAACGTTACACTGCCTATATGATGTAGACGACAAGTCAGGCAAGCTCCTGGCATGGCTTAGCAGGAAAGAACGAGCCGCAAGGTGGGTGGAAAGAATCAGGAAGGATGGGGGAGGCATGGAAACTACCGACAGGGGCATAGCAGAAGCCTTCGCACTTCACTATGAGAACTTCTATAGAGGCAGAGACCTCGGGTCAGTAGACGAGGCCCTACAATATATGGAATATCTGGATATCCCAGTACTATATGAAGAACTCAGCACCCCACTAGAGGCGGGAATCACACTGGAGGAGATCTCCACAGCCATAAATAAATTAAAAACGGGGAAAACACCAGGGCCCAACGGGTTCCCGGCAGAATTCTTTAAAAAGACGGCCGACCTATTGACGCCTCACCTGTTGGCTCTATATGTTGAAGCCTACGAGCTAGGGAGACTCCCACGCGATCTAGCATTAGCAACCATAGTGCCGATATACAAACAGGGCAAGCCGGTGGAGGATTGTGCCTCGTACCGCCCCATCTCACTCCTGAATATGGAGGTGAAAGTACTGGCCACAATTCTAGCGGCGCGCCTACGGACAGTTGTTCCAGACCTTATACACACAGACCAATCGGATTTTTCCGTGTGGAGCGGGGCACCAGACAAGGATGCCCGCTGTCCCCTCTGCTCTTCACTCTCACCATAGAAATACTGGCGACCAAAATTCGACAGAACCCAGAGATCCATGGCTTCACGTGTAATGAGTCAGGAGATACTCAGGAAAAAGTTTAATTATATGCCGACGATGTACTGTTGTATATTACGAACCCCGAGGTCTCCGTAGGGAAGTTCTTCAGGGAGTTAGAGGGCTTCGGGGCGATGGCAGGCCACACCATCAACTGGCATAAATCAGTCTTGTATACGCCGCGGGGAGCAGTACAGGGAGTAGCGTTGCCGGACCATCTACTCACCACCTCGGAGGGGTTCCAGTACCTTGGGATCTATGTCACTCTGGGCAAAAAACTCTCGTTCCAGAGAAATGTGGAACAAATAATGAAAGAGGCAGTAGAAGACATGACGAGATGGAGACAGTTGCCGCTCACCCTACTGGGAAGGGCGGCGATGTATAAGATGATTACCCTACCCAAATTCCTCTACGCACTTCAAAATGAGTACTATCCGCTCCCGACTAACACTTTCGCCAGAATCCACGCAGACCTGCGATCATACCTATGGCTAGGCAAACAACCACGCATTGCGCTCCAGACACTCCAACGACATCAATATAGTGGAGGGATTTCATTACCGAACTTGGAGGCATACTATTGGGCGGAACACCTGACCCCCATTAATGACTGGTTACACGCACCTGCGGACCACCCGACATATGCATTAGAAAGGCATAAATTGTCCGCGCACAATGTACTTCACTATCTGTATGGGGGAAAGGCAGGGAGAACGCTCTTGCCCGCTACTATGATTACGATTCGAGCATGGACCCGAGCCACGAGATCCACGGGGTGGGAAGGGAGGCCAACACGTCAGACACCACTATGGCACTGCAAATGGTTCACGGAACTCCAAAAACTGAAAGGCTTCCAAAGATGGGATGACATAGGGATCTCTACTATTGGGGATGTGATTAGTAAAGGTGAGCTGAAGACATTCGCGATGCTGCAGGCAGAGTTTGGATTACACCACACACAACGATACAAACACCTACAGCTAGTACATGCCTGGAATGCGCAGCAGATATCACTACAGGACATACCGGAATATTCACCTCTAGAAGGGAGACTCCTACAGGAGCAGATGGTACAACAGGCACGTATAAAACCCTCACAAACAATATCTTGGGAAATTTGGCGAAACTCAGAGGTATATGGGAGGCGGAAGTAGGGCAACTAGAGGACTTAGACTGGGAGCTGATACTGATGCACCCCCGAGAAGTGGCCATTAAGTCACGGCTGAGGCTGATCCAATTAAATGTGCTACACAGGACATACTTCGATCGGAGGCGTCTCCACAAGATGGGTAGGATAGCAGACGCCACGTGTCTTCGGTGCAATTCTGAGCAGGGATATTTTTACCACACTATATGGTCCTGTGAAAAGATTCAAACGTATTGGTCTCACATCTTCACGGAATTGGGGGAGGTGCTGGGAAAAGAGCTAGCACTAGACCCGAAACTGGCGCTACTAGGAATGGTGACCGAAGTAGACCTGCCATGCCCACATATCATTTTCCTGGTGTTGGCACTGGTGGTAGCGAAAAGGGACATTGCGAAATATTGGGGGGTGGCGGAGCGGCCAGAGATAGAGGAATGGAGGAGAGGTCTGGACCTCTATATGGCAGCAGAACGAGTGACATACAAAGCTAGAGGCTGTCCCAAAAAACTCCGAAGGATATGGAGTAAATGGAGACAATACCATGGCCTAGAGGTGGGGCAAATAGGAGGCGACACATAGAGGGGTAGACGGAGGAGGTAGGAGAAGGAGACCACCTGATAACGACGAGTGCCCGTACAAGGCGGAGACAGTGAATCATTCAGAGACTCCGTACATGTGAGGTGCTATATTGTGGCATGGGGGGGGGACAAGCATCAGTATATTACGCACAAATGAAACAGATGGACTAGTGTCACATAGATTGATGGACATGGGTGCTGACTGTCACCCCTTGAGGGGGATGTGCTACTAGTTTTGTAGGGAGTTGTGGGGGGGAGGGGAGGGGAGTTGTGGGAGAAAACGACAAAAGCAGGATTGTGGGGTTCCATGTGGAGCTCGTAAAATTGGAAATAATTGCACACTACTGGAAGAGAAATGTGTTGCCGCCCAGCCCCAGGGTTGTGGGCACAACGGCTGTGGAATAATAACACTATGTAAGTTTGATGTGCTAGTGTGGGCTTGACACACCTGTATTCTTTTCATGCCTGCACAAAAATAAAGTTTATAAAAAATGTTGGCCATCTCTAAACTTGTGTTTCTGGATTATAATCCGTCATCAATAGAGATTAGGCATGACAATATTTGGGGTTGCTGAGCAGGCTGCCAAAGTCTTCTTGGGTCACAGTACCTCTCCAGGCACGCCAGTGAGAGGTACCGGATATAATGTTTGGCAGCCTACTCAGCAAACCCCAAAATAAAGACTGTATTCTCTGCTGATGACGGTTAATAAACCAGAAACACGTGTCTAGAGATCAGCACTATCTGCGCCAACCTTGGCGAAACAGCAAAAAACATAAAACCTCCCCCTTGCAATACTTTTAACAAATAGGTATTACCTCAATTCCTAACATAAGCATCAATATTGTCCAAAACCAGAAATATATAAACAAATCTTTATTGAGTCAGAAATTTCAACATGTTATTTATATCTTATACACAATAATTATCTGTACATCCTAAATATTTACATGAAGCCCCAAATTCGAATATATACAAGGAATTCATTTCAATCCTACTCATTCCACACATACCCATACGTATCAATCAAACCATACACAACACAAATTCCATCATACTAAAATACATGAGACAAAACAATATATACAAAAAATACAAAATCTACAATCACAAAAGACAATAATAACAAAAAAGAAGCGCCGATGGGCATTTCGGAGTAGGACAAGGGTCCAAATTCCTACTTCAGGGCGCAGTGGATGCAATTCTTTACAATTACAGAATTCCTCCAAAAATATAGGAACACAGAATGGCGTAAATACCAGAAGGGGCTCAGACTCAACATCAAATTCCCAGCCTGGAATATAGAGTGGCTGAAGAGCTCTTGAAGGTAAAAGAAATCCAACTGGCTGCCTGTACCTTTACACTTCACCAGGGCAAGCAAACAACGAGCTCAACCTTCTACACAATTCACAGGAATTTCAATCTCTCTCCGGGATACAGGGCAAGCAGTAAGGCCTCCTATAGGGGTTAGACGTCATTCTAAGTCCAGACTACAGTCCAAGGGGAGCAGGGCTGATATCCACGTACTCTCAAAGACACAAGCATCGTTCTCCTCCCACGATTCGAAGGTGAAATACTCAAAAATATCGGAGCGAGCTAAAAGAGACTGCATTTACCAGAATGCCAGGGGTGAACCTTTCCTGAGAGGTCAGCGGTGTGCTCCCACATCCTGATGTCTATTTAAAGTACTCCCGTGAGTCATTGAGCTGATGAGCTCATGGATGAAGCACCTGCAAACCAGTGAGAGGTACTGGACCTGATATAATGTTTGGCAGCCTACTCAGCAAACCCCAAAATAAAGACTGTACTCTTTACTGATGTTGGTTAATAAACCAGAAACACGTATCTAGAGACCAGCACTATCTGCTCCAACCTTGGCGAAAAACCCCAAAATAAATACAATACAATACAATACAGATGCATTTGTAAAGTGCGCTACATACCCGTGAGGGTCTCAAGGCGCTGTGGGGGGGTGGGGGGGGGGGGGGGTTGCTGCTACTGATCGAAGAGCCAGGTCTTGAGGAGTCTTCTGAAGGCTGACAGGTCCTGGGTCTGTCGTAGGTTGATGGGGATAGTGTTCCATGTATAGGCGGCGAGGAAGGAGAAGGATCTGCCGCCTGAGGTGGTTTTTGTGTGCGAGGTACTGTGGCGAGGTTGGCGGAGCGGAGGCTGCGGGTGGGGGTGTGGAAGTTGAGTCAGTGGTTGAGGTAGACTGGTCCGGCGTTGTGGAGGGCCTTGTGTGCGTGGATGAGGAGTTTGAAGGTGATCCTCTTGTTGAAGTGGAGCCAGTGCAGGTCTCTCAGGTGGGTTTTGATGTGGTTGCGTCCCTGGATGTCAAGGATCAGTCGTGCCGAGGCGTTCTGGATGCGTTGCAGCCGCTCAGGAGCTTGGTTGTTGTTCCTGCATAGAGGGCGTTCCCGTAGTCCAGTCTGCTGGTGATGAGGGCATGAGTGACAGTATTTCTGGTGTCGGGGGGATCCATTTGAAGATTCTGCTGAGCATACGGAGGGTGTTGAAGCAGGATGCGGAAACTGCGTTGACTTGCTTGGTCATGGAGAGGGTGGAGTCTAGGATGATCCCCAGGTTGCGTGCGTTGTTGGTGGGTTTTGGGGCTCCTCCTAGTGAAGTAGGCCACCAGGAGTCGTCCCAGGCGGAGGGGGTGGTGCCGATGATGAGGACCTCCGTTCCGGTGAGGGATATGATCAGCTGGGTGTCGTCAGCGTAGGAGATGATGTTGAGGCTGTGTTGTCGTGCGACGTGGGCGAGTGGTGCCATGTAGATGTTGAACAGCATCAGGCTGAGGGAGGATCCCTGTGGGACGCCGCAGATGATCTCAGTGGTTTTGGAGCAAAAGGGAGGTAGGCGGATGCTCTGGGTTCTGCGGGTGAGGAAGGATGTGGTCCAGGCCAGGACCTTCTCTTGGATTCCGGCGTCATGGAGGCGTGCTGCTAGAGTGCGGTGGCAGACTGTGTCGAAGGCTGCTGATAGGTCTAGAAGGATGAGGACGGCTGTTTCTCCTTTGTCCATCAGGATCCTGAAGTTGTCAGTGGCGGCGATGATGGCGGTCTCGGTGCTGAGGTTGCTGCGGAAGCCTGACTGAGATGGGTCCAGGATGTTGTTGTCTTCGAGGTAGCGGTTGAGCTGTCTGTTGATGATCTTCTCCGTGACTTTCGCCGGGAAGGGGAGCAGGGAGATGGGCCGGAAGTTCTTGAGGTCCTTGGTGTCTGCCTTGGGTTTCTTTATTAGGACGTTGATCTCAGCATTCTTCCAGCTCCCAGGGAAGGTTGTTGTCTCGAAGGAGGAGTTGATTATTTTCCGGAGCTGGAGTGCGATGGTGGTGCTGGCTTTGTTGAAGACGTGGTGGGGGCATGGGTCAGATGGGGATCCAGAGTGTATGGAGTTCATAGTCTTGATTGTGTCTTCGTCGCTGACATTGGTCCAGGCGGTCAGGCGGCTGTTGCGGGTTGAGGTCGCAGGGCTGTTTGTGTCAGCAGTAGGTGTGGGGGTGTCGGAGTTGAAGCTGTCGTGGATGTCGATGATCTTGTGGTGAAAGAAGGTGGCCAGTGAGTCGCACAGGTCCTGTGAAGGTGGGATGTCGTTGGTGTTGGATCTGGGGTTGGAGAGTTCTGTCCCGATGCTGAAGAGCTCTTTGGAGTTGTGTGCATTGTTGTCTAGGCGGTCCTTCAAGGCGGTCCTCTTGGCGGTCCTGATGAGTTGGTGGTGTTTGCGGGTGGCGTTCTTGTGGGCTGTGTAGCTGTCTGGTGCACAGTCGCGGAGCCATTTCTTCTCCAGCTTCCGACAGGTGTGCTTGGAGGTCCTGAGGTCTTCGGTGAACCACACAACTGTATTATCTACTGATGACGGTTAATAAACCAGAAACACGTGTCTAGAGATCAGCACTATCTGCACCAACCTTGGCGAAATACTCGAAAATATCGGAGCGAGCTACAAGAGACTGCATTTACCAGAATGCCAGAGGCAAACCTTGCCTGAGAGGTCAGCGGTGTGCTCCCACATCCTGTTGCGACACGTTTCAAAGCCAAAAGCTTCTTGGTCAAGGGTCAGTTTATGCTCACCATCGTACAGCATGGGAGAGGAGTTGGCCTAACGGTTTAGGCGGTCGACCTCAAATTTGAGGAACTGGGTTCGAGTCTCGGCAATCCTTTGATTCGGTGCAAATCACTTAATCTCCCTGATCCTATCAAAAATAAGGTGTCCTCATGTAATGCAACTGGTGCCATGTAAAGTGCTTTGATACCCGATTCAGATCTAGTTTGTGTTATATTAAATTCTGTAAAAAAATAAAATAAGAAATACATGTGATCATACCATCACAATGACAATTGGACTTCACAGGGCACTGATTCTCTGGTGTACAATTTAGCGGCTATATTAGAAGGTAGTGAAGATACTTTCATTGCCCAAATGCTTTTGCACAACTGAAATTCTCCAAGGTGTTGGTGATAATACATTTTTAAATTATACAACGCAGTCAACTATGTCAGGAAAAATGCATCTCATATTTAAATCAACCTTTACACCATGTGGGTAATGTACAGACTGACTCATCTGGAACATCCTCAGAAAGATTTTCTTAGAATTCCGCACCAGTGGGCATATACAAATCTATGAAATCCTCATTGTACTCTAATTCTGCCCCAGTGGACAATATAACAGCTCAAATAACATACGAAAACATCACCTTCTTGCAGTAGGCACTACATAACTTCACTGTGGGACTACTTCCCAAAGATATAAGCTTTTTTGCATTCTTCAAGCCCTGTGTAACCTACAAAACATAAAAAAACGGTAATAGATCAATAAAACCAGTAAACTTCTTTTGTTTACAACTCATGTCCAAATATTTTCTCCAACTTCTGAAACCTTACAAAATCCTAAAAAAATAGTACTTATCACAAATGTATGGCTAGTTCTTTATCCCTATTCAGACCATTCGGAAACATAGTTTCATATTTGATAATTATCTTGGACTCTAACCTGCTCAACATTTGAATTCTATTTCCCCTCTCTCTAGAATCGAAATTCTATCCAGGACGCAAAACTTTAACAAACGTATGCCTTTGATAGGTCTCTCTTTGAAATGTCTGTATACTGTTTATCTTCATTTCTGATTGCTCATAAGTGTTCAAGAATTCTCTTTTTGGCTTTATGGATTGTACTGCCAATATAATTCAGTGAACATGGACATTTCAAACAGTATACACAAAAGTCAGAATTACATGTTAAATGTTTACTGATAATGAAAGCTTTCTTCTCTGAGAAAGTTTCACCTCCTTACAGCTGTTACTATTCCTGAAAGCTTTACATGCACTGCAGGTATAGAAACCTTGTATACTGCTCTTACTGCAAATCTCTTGTTTAGTACTACTACACAACACATCTTTCAATGATGCACACCTTCAAAGGTAACTTGTTCATGATCACCCACTAATTTTGCTAAAGTTTTGTTAGTTTGAAGAACATTCCAGAATGTAGTCAGACCTTTCTTGAGCTCCCTCGCTTGGGTACTGAACTCACTTCTAAATCTACCTGGTAGCTCCCTCTTCAGTTTTAGCCTTTTGTATCAAAAGGTCTACTCTCTGGAGAAGTGTGGCTCAATGGTTAGAGCGGCAGACCCTGATGCAGAGGTCTAGCCTGGGACCAGGGTTCAATTCCCCGGCTCGGCGGGTCTTGGGCTAAAAAATTCCACGGACCTGATAATTCTCGCCTCGGTGCCTATTCCAATCATGGAGTCCCACTCTGCAACTCTGGGCAATAGCTTGCTTAATCTCCACAACGGCCCCCAAAACGCTAAGGATGCCTGGCCTCCACCTTGGGGGTGCCCAGGAGTGGACGCCTCACAGGGAAAGCCAGGATGGGATTCGTACAAGCGCCTTGAGACCCTTGCGGGTGAGTAGTGCGCTATACAAGTATCAATTTACATTTACTCTCTTAACATTGCTATCCCTGTTACATGCCTGTTCAATAACTTTCCTGGAATAGCCGCTTTCTATAAACCTTTTTCTCGTGTCAGACATTTCTTTATTAAAACTTTCCTCTGAACTGCAGTTGTTCTAGCTCTGAGTAGTTCCCCGTAGGCTATACTTTCAATAAGGTTCTTTGGGTGACAACTATCTGCATGAAGTATGCTACTGCCTGCTGTTTTTTTGCTTAACAGTTTGCTCTCTAATTTGTCATTACATACTCTTATCTTCGGTTCGGTTCAAAAACTTTATTCGATTGAAACAAAGAATCATAAAAGTATACATTTTAAATTACAAAACATGATTACAATTTTAAAACGAACCATCTATAATTTACACATTAAGAAGATTAAAACATAAGTTGATACATTCCACAGATCATTTGTCAGGATAAAGACATACAGACAATGGGACCCATACTAATCACCCTAAGTCAGCGAGTATTATTACACACAATAATTATAATTGAGTGGCCATCATACAGCAACAAGTAAATACAGGTTCCCACAACAATGTACAGGTCTAAGGCCAAATTAGCCATACCGTTTCCTAATCTGGAGTGACACTCGTATAAAGTTTAACATGGCGCAACATACTCCAGAAGATGATAGCGATAACAAGTAGTCATAACCTTCTTTATAATTACATGGTTGCCGCCCCTTCAGGATGGGCTTGATAAATCTGGTCCTTGGTTCCTGATATAAAGAACAAAAGAGGACAACATGTATGGTACTCTGACTAACTCTGTTATTGCAGGGGCAAGGGGGCAGCCTCTCACACCAACCCCCTTGTTTAGGAAAGGCGAAAAGAAAGTGAAGAATGTTTAGCCTAAACCTTGTGAGATAAAACCGCCATTGCACATGGGTTGTAAAAATTAAATAAAACTGGTGATGTAGTTTATCCACACAACCTGTTGGCCTAACCGAACATAGTGTGTTTAAGGATTTCCGGTAACTTGTTTTAATTTGGGCTTTAATGTCTCCCTGGATATTTTCAGGATTGTCATAAACATGACCCAAACCTATTTTATGTAACATATCACTGACATATGACAACCAAGGGATCTGCTTTGCATTATCAAGACTCTTACAGTCTTGGAGAATATCTCTGGAAAGCTGGAGGTCCTCAGATAGCCATATTTTACCCCATAGTAATAAAGGCGAGAGACGAATGATATCAGTCACATAACTCATTCCCATTTCATCATGGCAGAAACTATTTGATGAACCCGATGGAATTGATAATACGCGCTTTAAAAATTTGTTTTCCATGACCTGTATCGTGGCAGGGCTTTCAGTCCCCCATACCCCTGCCCCATAAGTGGCCACAGATAGGCATTTAGATCTATACAGGGTTTTTAGGTGTGCGACCGGTTTTTGACCCAGCTTACCACAAAAGCGGAACAGGCCCTCTGAACTCGAGCCTTCATTAATGGGGCCCAGCTCAGTTTGTTATTAAAGAGATTTCCCAGGTAATTAAAGTTGTCTACCTTTTCAATGGTAAAGTTATTTACCATGAACTTCCTGGATTTTGACCCTTTCGGACCACAGACCATTGTGAAAGATTTTTCAAAATTTACCTTCAGATCCAGGTCCAGCATGAAGGTATTAAAGGCATCAAGACAAACCTGCATACTATTTCCTGTAAGGGTCATTAGTACCGTGTCGTCGGCATAAGAAAGCATTGGGATACTCCTACTATTTACCTTTGGAAAGTCACAGCAGTGATCCAACAAGTACTTCTCTAGGCCGTTTGTATATACTAGGAACAAGAAAGGCGCTAAAATGCAACCTTGTCGCACACCCTCGGTTGAGGGAATAGATTTTGTTTTTTCCCACCCTGGTCCGAACCTTATAGCCACAGTTGTTGCAGCATGCAATCTGCGGAGCAATGTAACTAAGGGTTCCTCAAAACCCATGTCATCCATCATTTGCCACAGCTTGCTTCTACAAACAGTGTCAAAAGCACTTGACAAGTCCATGAAGGCAAGGTGGATTGAAGAATTCTTTACCTTCATGTACTTGCCTATAATTAGTGCCAAATTCAGACACTGTTCGACCGTCCCCTTTCCTCTTCTGAATCCGTATTGGGAGTTCACAATAAGGCCCACAGAGTCTGCCCATGTTTCCAGTCTGGCCAGGATAACCCTTCCCAACAATTTGCATGATGCATCGATTAATGATATAGGCCGATACCATCGGGGATCACACCTATCACCCTTCTTAAAAATCGGCACCAGCACTGCCTCCTTCCATGATGCAGGGATACGGCCAATAACAGCTGCCCTAAACACATTCAGTAACAATGGTGCCCATACATCAATATTATGCCTAAAAAAGTCCAGAGGCACAGCATCAGGACCAGGAGCTTTTAATAGTATACCTTTCCTCAAGGCCTCCTCCACCTCTTGCAATGTAAGCGAGGAACTCAGAGACAAAGCTGTGGATGAGGCCACCAAATCCCTAGTGTCATCCAGCAAGCCCAGAGGTGATATTGCATTTGGGTTAAAGATGTTTCCAAAATGGGCTTCCCACGATTTACCAGTAATCTGCATCACTATATTATCTTTACCATCGCTCGTAAAAAGGGGACGATTTACTACTTCCCAGAAAAGCCTACTATCCTTTAGCTCTGAGGCCTTCTCTAGATCTTCCCAAGCAAGGTTTTTTAAATCCTGCTTCCTTTTTCTAATAGCCTCTTTGTAGGCCATTCTAGTCGTTCTTACCAACTCTTTATTCCTTGGTTTTTGTTGTAGGGCCATTTTTAGGGATTTGTGCGATGCAGAGCACACGGCATCAAACCAACTAAAACCCTTTGATTTGTTTTTCCCAATTGGTTTTTTATGATGCTCAGCCACATGCCCACATAAAATTTCGAAATTCCTAATGACCTTTTCAGGATTCGATGTTGGCGATAAACATGACTCAATTTCAGAGCTATGGGCATTTAAGATCTCTGCCTCTAGGCCTACAGCATCTATTTTCCCCCACTTCAAGATGACATTTTGGTTCCTGTTATATTTTATGGGTTGCTCCCAAACTGGATGTTTTATGGTAACAGGACAACACAAAGATTACATTAGGGGGTTGTGATCACTTGCAGCATTTGCAATTACCCCAAGCTTGTCAACATAATGGAAGTAGCTACTAGACACAATGGCAAAATCAATGACACTCATCGAACCTCTAGTTCCCTGAAAGGTTGGTATTGGTGATAAATTAGGGGCAACCCAAGGCTCCACTATGCATAGATCATTTAAAACAATGATGTTATTTAGTGCGTCCCCCAGGGGTGTGTCCTTAAAGTGTATCAGGGGTTGTTCATTTAGATCCTCCAAACCACACACATTTGAGCCACCAAATTTACACAGCGAACAGTTGAAATCACCAACCCAAATGACGAATAATAGAGGCCGGTCACTACGTGCCTTACATATTGCTTCCTCCAGGCTCATAATTATGGATATCTCATTATCATCAAAGACATTGTGATACCAATTGATCAGTAACAGCGGCTCAGGGAACAGATTTTCCAACAAAAGCAATTGGTACCATGGGGTATCCACTATCTTAGAAGTTACCAAATTCTTCAATTTAAGGGAAATTGCTGTAATTATCCCACCCTTTGCCCTCCCTGCTGGTGATGGCACCGCCAGAACATTAAACGGTTGAAAGCCATCAATGTCCTGGGCAGTTCGGCTCCATGTCTCCTGAAAACACAGGATATCATGGCCGCCCACATAATCCAACCAAGCCTCATCCTCTAGTCTACAAGCAAGACCTGCGATATTCCATGAGATTAGGCACAGCCTTGGTTCCCCTAAATTGTCACCCACAAGTTCTGGTCGAGTTGCCAAATCTTGTCCGGGGGCAGATAAATTTGGCTCACATTCTGAAATAATAAGAACCTCTGGCTCTAAAGGGTTAATAATCTGTGCTTCACAGGCTGAGACATCCTCCACAAAAGTATCCTTCCATCTTTCACCCTCATTCTCCCTCAAGCTCAACTCTCCTATGAGGGATACATTTTCCTTTTGGCTGACTGATGGTCAATCTAACTCCTCCATTCCTACTAGTGGAGTGGATCAAAACAGTTTCTTAGGGGAATATTATTACTTGGCATCCACCCTAGATATTCCTCTCCCTGAAATCTCATTCTTGGGTAATTGTAGGGTAGTTGCAAAAAATTATTACTTGGCGGCCCCCTAAAGCATCCATCACCCTGGTACCTCATTCCAGGGTGATTTTGGGCCGGTCGTGCAACAACATTACTCTGTGTCCACCCAGGATGTCTTTCACTCTGTAATCTTAACCCAGAATAATTATGACATAGATTAGGGGGAACATGATTCAGGTTTGGGTAAAAGTATTCCAAACCTATACATTGGATATCCCCCAGTCTGCCAAACCTTGGTTTACGGCAAATCAAGTCTTTTACCCAACTGTCCCTAAAATTAATAAGGATACAATCCCCCTCTAGATCTTTCTCACTTGGCCCCACCCAGGGGACCCTTCGCACACTTAGTATTTGTGTTTTAGAAGCAGGGGGAAGTGGCCTATTGTTATTAAGCCAGAATGTTACTTTATTTATAAGGTCCTGACTTGATTCCGGTTTGTTTGGCGCAACTACTGGGACTCCTGTCAGGATTACCATAAAAGGGGCAGAGTCAGGGGGTAGGTTTACACAAACTGGTTTATTTAGAGGAGCTATTTCACTAGGAACTATCGCTCCCCGCGATGGAGTTGGTTTGGGCCCAGAAGTGACTGCCTGCTTAGATATAGTTGACTTAGATGTTGATGCTATGGCTGCTACAGTCTTAGACTGAGAACCCACAGTAGCCGCCAATGTAGGTTTAGTCAAAACTGTTTGTAAGGGGACTTCCTGGGGGTCCGCAATTACAGGGGTTTGGGGCGCTTTACTTTGATTTTTCTGACCCCCCTTCTTTGTTGTAATACGATTACCCAAAGTCTCAAGAGGTTTACTATTATTAGCCAATGTTTCAAGAGAGTGAGTATTAACTGATATAAGATGTTCTAATTGATCCAGTTTTAGGTTAACAATTTGCGTTCTCTCTAAAAGGGGCATCAGAAGGCTTTTTACCAGCTTCTCAATATTTGCCAATACTTCTTCATTATTATTTGGCCAGGAAAGGGTTGCATGTCCAACATCCCCAGGAGGAATTCCCTTTTGTCTAGCTGAGTTTGCTAAAACTCTTAATGCAGTCGTCTTTGCTGATTTAGCTCTGCTTCCCTTATTATGACCCCCCCCCCTCTTTTCCGTTTACTAGTTTTTATAACTACTGGGTCAGAGTCCAGAACCTGGGGTTGCGAAGGAATAGGCCCTGTGGCACTCAAATTACAATGTTGGGTACTATCCCCAGTGGTACTTGATGATATACGGCCTTCATTTGGACAATCCACTATATCATCCATAGGGGTTGGTTGGGAATCAGGAATTACTACAAGAATTGGACTGGCTTCCAAGTCATTGGCTATACTCTTTTCGGGAGTAGTTGCAGAGCCAATCCGTCCCAAGGAAGAACGTTTCCCTGTTACTAAGTCTAGTGACAAACGCTTTTCTGTAAGGGCAATTTCTTTTTCCAATATCCCTGTTGCCCGAATAATAAAGTCATCTAAAGTTCCAGTTGCTTTAACACTACTCGTCTTTACTGTTACCTGCCTACCCTTTCCTGATCGTAAGGACATCATATAAGGTTAAGAAGTACAGTTTATAAAATTAAGACAAAGTGATAGGTCTAAACCTAAACAAAATAGCCAAAATAAATACCTAATAACAATAATTAAAACGGGTACTTTGAGTCCTCGAGTCCACGAGAAAGAGAATGGGCCCGGCCTGTCCTTGTTCGCCCTTGGACGGCCTTAGACGGCCCGCCCTTTGACCGGGCTTCGCCCCGGGCGCTCCCGCTCAGTGGTACTTGGGATCAGTAATGAAGGAGAGGTAAGGCGAGGGGCGGGGCAGGCAGGGAGAGCGACCCAGGTGTTGCGGGTCTCAACCTCACGCTGGGACTTCTGGTACTTCGAGTCCCTGTGGGTCAGCTCGCAGCCCTGTGGTTCCCCACACACACGCTCTCTAGCACTAGAGTCCAGGGCACTTCAGATTTAGACGTTCACCGCACCAAACAACGAAGCGGGACCCGCGCAGCGGGTCCGGCGAGGTGCTAATTGCAATCCGGCGAAATCCCAGCTCTAGGACAAGGGCAGGCTCAGTCCGTGAGTCCCAAATGGCATACAAGAAGATCCCAGCGATAAGGGTAACAGCAGGTTCTTATTTTCTGAGGTGGGGGCGGGGCAGGCAGGGAGAGCGACCCAGGTGTTGCGGGTCTCGACCTCACGCAGGGACTCCTGGTACTTCGAATCCCTGCGGGTCAGCTCGCAGCCCTGCGGTTTCCCACACACACGCTCTCTAGCACCAGAGTCCAGGGCACTTCTGATTTAGACGTTCACCGCACAAAACGACGAAGCAGGACCCGCGCAGCGGGTCCGGCAAGGTGCTAATTGCAATCCGGCGAAATCCCAGCTCTAGGACAAGGGCAGGCTCAGTCCGTGAGTCCCAAACGGCATACAAGAAGATCCCCTTATCTTGATGTCCAGAAATCCAATCTTTGTGGGACTTATATGACTAGTGAATTGTAAATTTAAGTCATTAATATTAAGTAAGGTGACCAGATCATCTGATTCCTCCTTTGTTCCATTCCAAATGCAGAATATGTTGTCAATATACCTTACCCAGAGAACCACATCGTCCTCAAACAGTCTGATGTTGTTGACTATTTGTTTCTCACAGTACCCCAGGTACAACCCCTAAACTGGGAGCAAAGCAAGTTCCTTTTGAGGTCCCCTGGATTTGCATATAAATAGCCCCATCAAAGGTAAATAAGTTGTTTGTTAGAGAGATGTAGATCATCCTCAAAATCATCTCTGTAAGTAACAGATAAGACAATGAATGAGGTCTCAACAAGTGTCTGCAGGCATTGATTCTCAGTTTGTATACCCATATACACGCTGGTGACATCTACCGTCATGAGCATCAAGCTCCTTTCCCATATAATGCCGTTTATTTGGCGCAAAAAGTTAAAATGTGTCTTTAATGTATGAAGGACGTGCTTGTAAATATGTTCTTAAAGTATTGTCTATATATTTGGATGTGTTCTCATACATGCTTTCTCTTGTGGACACTATCGGTCTCCCTGGAGGGTTACGTCTGTTTTTATGCAGTTTAGGTAGCATATAAAATGCTGGTAATGTGAAAAAATCACAGTTCAAATATGCATATTCGTTGTCGTCTATCAAATGTTCATCCTTCCATTCTTTTAACTGATTTTTGTATATCTCAATGCTTTAGCTGTATTTAACTCTAGTAGATATTTCATAACTAGTCTCATCATTCAACTGTCTTTTTCCTTCTGCTAGATACATCTCTATTGGCAACATTACTAAATTCCAACCTTTGTCGGATTTTTTGATCACCACTGCTTTTCTTTGTTTCAAATTCAGATTCTCTTGTACAAATTTTCTTGTTTCTATCTATCTTTCTTAGTTTTGTTACCATACCCTTTTCAAACACATGAATAGCATCATTAGTAATCTGGGTTAGAAAAATAGATTTAGGTTTGAATCCACTTTAACTTGCAAAATCAATTGTCACATCATCATTTTACAAATTTTAAATTGGATTATCAATCCAACCAGCTGACCCCTCAAGGTCTCCCATAATGTGTAACATGTCAATATGTTCTATAGCAAGAATCGAAGGCTTGTCTTTTATGGTTTGCATTTTCTGTATCTTAGTTGCGTACCATTTTCTGAGTTTTAATTTCCTGATAAAATGAAACAAATCAATTCTGCTATTTGTATAATTAAAAGGTGCTGTAGGTCAGAATGAGAGGCCGAGAGATAGAACTTCCTCAGCTAAAATGTAATTAGAGAGTTTTACAACAGTTAATTTATCCATCATGTTGATGCTGTCTGGCTTCTTGTTTTCAATCCCATGAAGCCACCCAAGAGTCCTTGTTTCTTTGCACCTCTTTTGGCACCTCCTCTGCCTCCTCACTCTCGACTTGCATTTCCCTGCAGATTTTGGTTCTCCTTGGTCGCCTGTCTGTCTTGCGCCATAAGGTCTAACTCTTTTAAAAAAAATGGATTTTACTCCTAAGATTTCAGATTGTGTCGATACATCGCTTTCACTCACATCATTTTCATGAGTGTCCTTTGTGCCTCCTGTGGCCTCAGTTGTTACTTGGTTGTCTTACATATTCTTAGTAGTTGTGGTTGGTGCAGGTACTGTGACAGTTGTGTTCATTTCCGTTAATTGGTCAAATTTCCAGTCAAATGTCAATATCTGACCCTTCTAATAGTCAATCTGATCTCTGTAGAATTTTTGTTGGTTTTTGGCTTTAATTTCCTCATCCACTTTGTACAGTCTATCATTCAATTTTATATTTCATTTTCAAACTCCGTCTCAGTATATATGTTTTTTAATAGGTCTATTGGCTTATCACTTTCTCCAGTTAGTTGTTCAAAGTCTTTCTTAGCATATTTAATCAGTGATTGTAACATGACAGTTGAACAACTGTGATTATTCATTGCCCATTCAGCTACTAGATCTAGATCTGGATTATTAAATGTAGGCGTACTGAAGATTCTTAATACCTGCGGTACCCTCTCACAGTCTACAGTCACAGCTTTCCAGTACCTGGCCATCATCACATATCCAACTAATCACATTCCAATACAAGATTCTAGAGACAAGAATGTTGGTAGGGAATCTGCATCCTGGAGAAAACAAAAGCTGTATCACAATACAACTTTTAGATGTACTTTTCTCTTCCAAACATAAGCAAAAGCAAGCAAAGTGTTGGAATTTGGAGAGGTTGATTTACTCTTCCTATTCCCACTTAAGCACAGTAGAGCAAGTGTTAGACTTTGGAGGGGATAGATTATATATTCCCCTATAATTTAACCAACAGTAGAGAATGTGTTGGACATTGTTGGGTTTGAATGTATAATTCCAATCTAAGCAACTGTAGGGAATGTGTTGGGCTTTGGGGAGGTAATATTTACTACTCTCACTCCAAAGGGTTACATAAACCAGTTCAATCCATAAACATTTTTAAAAACCATTCAAATACCTAACAACCTACAATTATTAAAACGTATTTCAAATAAAAATATATGTTTATAAATAAATAAATTAATTGTAACTGACAAAAATTGATGATACAAAAATAAGAAAGAAAATACTTTTAAAATAAATGCACTTCCCTCCCTACTACCCAAAAGAAAAAAGCTAACCCAAAAAAGTAAAGTATATTATAAATAAGAATTATAACCTTAAGTTAGTAATTAAATAAAACAACGAAAATGAAAACCAATGGTATATATAGTATATAAAAAGGCATTTTATTAAGTGTATTATTAAATACACTTACAAATAAATTACAATAAATTAAAATTTAAAAAAAGTAATTTACATAAATAATTTACAAACATATTAACTAATTAAATAGTAAATTAGCATACAAATTAGTTTGCAAAAAAATCATCTAGAATTTAAATAGATTCCCCCCAATCTCCTACAAACCCAAAAAATATTACTCAATAATATACTTGCAAATTATGCACAAATAAACAATACAATTTTTTTAAATGCTTAAATAATTAAAATAACAATCAAACTAATTACATAATAAATTGTCAATTCAATATTTAATTAACATACATTAAACAACAATTTAACATTAAATAACTTCCCACATTACTCACCTACAAACCCTAGGCCTGCTGCTAAATGATATATTTGTAATTAAAATAAACAACACTATACATTAAATTCACAAAATACACTTAACTCATTCAAATAAATAGCAATTAGTCAATTAAATAATTCTAATTACCAATTAAATATTGAATTAATATTAAAAAAATGTTTATAATAAAAAGCAATTTGTCATGTAAATACCTTCCAACTATATTCCCCTATACACCCAACAACCCACTACTAAATTATAGAATACTAAAATACTATTGCAAACAATACTAAAAAATTTAAATGATTGCAATACTAACACCTACAATAATATAACTAATAATTTATAGTACCACTATATTAAAATAAACATTATTATATACAATAATATTTGTTAAAAATGTTGAAAACATCCCCACTGTGTGCCAGGCACCACATGGTACCTGGACATGGTACATGGATGTTTGGGGGTGCACCGCATTTGCCGCCCTGGCCTCATAGTTCAGGCCCCAGGGGGTACTGCCAGTGGCCCCCAAAGTCCCTTTCTGACAGCCTTTTCATGGCGGTCCCACCTGAAAAACATTATTCTCAGAAATGTATCATGGTAAAAATATTGGCAACCTTTGACCTTCCTTTCAAGACCTATTGATTGTGGCAAATGTTTGGGAAGAATACACCCACACCCGATACCTGTCTTTAATACATTTTGCGGGTAATGAAAAATACTTCCTTGCCAAAAGGAATACCCCTTGACACTCAACAGTTATCGATTCATCTCTGCAGTAAGATTTGGCGTTCTTGGAAAATTCCAAACATGAACTTCAGTCCTGCTCATGCAAATTTCAAGCAATCCAGTTCACCATATTGTGCTCGATTTGCCAAGGTTTGTATTGCAAAGAAGTTGCAGTGAAAAAAGTGGCTACTTTGCAACGTGATCTGTCTACACTTTTGTGGAAGTACAAATGCACCAAACCTGCTCCTTTTTAATGAAGGTGCCTATTCTCTGGTTGCAATTTCTACTGATTAGGCTCAGAATCAGTGCTTAATTTGAGCTGGTGGTTGCAGGTGCAGTTCACGGAATATATTTTTGGAAACCAGCACTTATCTATTTTTATTTTTATTTTATCAGACTGACCAGATCAAGAGGGAAAATACATATGGCAGAAAGGGGGAGGAAGAGTAAAATGGAAAAACTGTGACAAAGAAAAAAGTAGGTATGAAAAAAGAACCTGCAAGAGAGAAGCAGTGAATGTCTTGTGATGGATTAAAGAGGCATGATTTGGAATCAGACTACGCAACCTTGGTTGTCCGCACCCCTGATATTCAATAGCCCAACCACGGTTGAGTAATACTCTGGGCCTTCGCACTTATTATTTTACAAATTAGGCACTGCTGGGAATCCAGGGCTAGGGGCCTGTGAGGGACAGCAGACCTCCATCTCTGCATTTGTATCCATTGTAGCTCCAATCTCTTAATCTATACTACCATTATAAAGAGAGAACACAAACCTTTTGGCAAGGTAAACTCAGGAACCACCGCGCCAATCCACACACTCAATACATTGTTGTAATGCTCAGGGTGTGCAGATGGACATAGGCTATAGAAAATTTAAAAAAAAGTAAATTTAAAAATATAACTTTAAAAAAAAAATAGTGCCCTGAAAGTAGCGCCGGCCCCGACGCTGACGGCCACGACGTAGCACTAGCCGCAACGTACGTGATGACGAGGGGGAGCGGCGGTGAAGTGAGGAGCTCAAGGAGGAGCGGCGGCTCAGGTAAGGCTCTGGACACGGGACAGGAGGGAGCCGGTGCGGGAGGTTGGCCCAGAACAACTGCGGTAAGGCTCAGGGGCTGGGGGCAGCATTTCAGGCCTTGCAGAAGCAAAGTCTGCGATTTAACTAATTGCAGGCTTTGCTACTACAAGTCCATTTAGTGGAGCACTGGCTATCAGTAGAGGAATCCGATGCCAATCCCAACCTTGCCTTGTGTTAAGCTCTACCCTTAACCTGAATGAGAAATAGGTTGAAACACACCACAGGGAATAATTGGGGGAAGAAAAAGAGAGGCAGCCATGACAACTGATGTAATTTTGGGATTTACATTTTCCAACGTTCCAGATCTGGCATTCGACACCTTCAAGCAACAAAGAGAAATGTGCTAGCATCTGCCTACATTTTACCAAGAGGCTTCCCCTGCTCTATGACTTCCATGTGTAATTTAAAAGCAAATTGGAGGGGGCTTCTTAGTACTTCCAGATTTAGAAGTGGCTTGGCAATTTCTGATCAAAAGCAACCATGTAGCAATAGCAGAGTTGACATTTTTTAATTGAGGGAAGATTTATCTTTTACCCACATCAAAAGTGAGATATGCTGTGTTGGGTAGTAGGAGTTAGAAACAATTAAGTAGAATATAGAAAACAAAATGCTGATATATGAAACAAGCAGAAGAGATACTTTTATGTATTAACCAGTTATCCTCAAAAAATTGTAGACATAATTTAGATACATTTCTTAGAGCATTTATTTTCGGAAGAAGGCAGGGAACGTAGCAAAGGAGGGAGGCAAGCAACTGGAGCACCTAATAATAGTGTTGTCACTTTGAAGTCCTATTATAGGCTAGCTTACCGCACCATAATCCACATCACAGCAGATACCATACATGTTTTCCCTTTTACATTCCAGCAGGTTGACCTGAAGTATTGCATCCTGATCTACCTGCATCAAAAGCTCTGACTCCTTATCTTGAATCACTTGCATTAATTCAGCCTGTTACTCATGCAATACTACAGCAATATTTGCAAGTCTGACTGCAAAAGTGTTTTCCTTTTTTCTAATGACCTCTGGCAAGCGGATGAATTCTACCATCAGGTTTATTACCCTCTTGATCCTTCTGCTTTACAGTAAGTTTGACTAAATCACTGTGATTGTCTGATTATGGAACCCTGTCCGCACTGGGCAAAACTCAACTGGATAAACAGTATAACAGATGCATAGCAATTAGAGGCAAAGGAGCAAATACATTGTTAGGAGTTTCATATGATTAACTTTGCTGCTGCACTCCCACTTCTCACATAGATTATCTTGACCAATAGGATGGGAACTAGGGGTGAAAGTCAAGAATGATTTAGATATGACAGGACCCAAACTGAGGTAGCATGGTGTGCAAAATAATGATAGACTGGGATGCACCCAAGTAGTTTCCAGTTGCTGAGTTTATTTCAAGCATTAATTCCATCCATGGTTTTTGTATAATTCAGTGTGATGCCCTTAAGTGGGACGGATTTGATCAGACATGGGCCCTTTGCTCACTGTGCCATGGAAATTAAGCTGCATCTGACTGACAAGGTTTAATCAGTGCAAAAACAGTTTTGGGTTGCTTGTGTTCCCATTCTCTGAGGACCTAGATGGGCAGTTTGGGCTAGACTGTTCCTTTTGAAGCAGGGAGACTGATATGCATACAACTTGAACCAAACGGAGGAGGAATGGTGTGCGAAGTAGCAAGAGACCTGGATGTGGCCAGAGTAATTACCAGTAGTTGTGATTAATTCAAGCATTCCAGCCATCAATTTTTGTAAACATCAGTGCGATGCCCTAAGTTTGATGGTTATGCCCAGATGTCGCTCCCATGCTCACTGTGCCACTGGAACCAAGCTGCTCCTGACTGACATGCCCCAATCAGGGTGAAACCGGTCTTTGGTTGCTTGTTTTTCCGTTCAGGGATCACCTGGTCTGGCACTTCAGGCTTGACTGTTCCTAGAGGAGAAGGGTCAAAACTGTTTAGCATATGTCTGGGTCCAAACTGAAGTGGCATGGTGTGCAAAATAAAAATGGGATGGAATGCAGAGCCAGTAATAACCAGTGGCTGAGTTTAATTTAAGCATTTCATTTCTTCCATCACTTTTTTGTATACTTCAGTGCAGTTCAGGGAGCAGCAGCATCCATCCTACTTTTCTGGTTGATAATGCTTCAATCATATTTTTCCAGAGTATTCTTGGCTTTTCCATCCATGTTAACAAGCTATTATCTCATTGGGGCAATTCTAGAACCTTTCTTTAAGCAACATGAGACTTTAGAGCATCAGTAATTGAATCCATTCAGCAGATCCTATCCTTCTGGGTTGCATCCACATTATTGACAGGCAAGGCGTTACTGCTCCAGACTCTAATCAAGTGTTCAAATTAGTCATATGGAGAAAGCACTTGCTTATTTTTTAAACCATATTCATCATAATAGACTTTGGGTCTGATTTATATGTTGGCAGTATGTATACATACCACCAACATGAAGGTCGGCTCACCCTCTTTAAATGCGGGCAGACCTTCTGTTTGGCTACGTCGGTGACTACTGCATCACCGCCATAGCAAACCTCTCCACCGGCCTGATAAAGTAAGGGCTGTTGGAGAAATAACTATATGTTCCACCTGCCCAAGCAGAATGGGTGGACATGTAACCTTGTTTTTTACTGCTCAACACTGCCAGCTTATCCCTATACAGTAAAAACCAAATAATACTCCCTACCCTGGGAGATAACTTCCATGGCGAAGGGAGCATTATGGGTTTTTTTTCAAAAAGAAAATACAGTTTTGGGATTTTCATTTTCAAAATAAAGACAGAATACTGTTTGGTGCAGGGTTGCATCATGCTGATGCAGCCATCAATCAAACAGCAATATGCATTGACCGGAACTGCCATGATGGCGGTTCCTGCCAATGATTGTTAAATAACCCCCTGCTTGGCGGCCATTTATAAATTTGGTGGGTTATCCTGATGTCATGGGTAAGGCGTAATTTACTCTGTCAGCATGGCAGAATGGCTGGCTGTCCACTAAAATAATAATGAGACCCTTTGTGCTTGAGATGAAAACCATAGAGCATAACTAGAGTGCAAATCACCATTATAGTCAGATTTGTCTATACAGTGACCACTTCACTGCACATACACCCCCATTGCATCCAACTCACTGATAACGTTTGCCTCCAGCTCCACTGTCAGTGCTGTTATGTTTCACACTTCCCGCTACAGTATAACTGCAACTTCTGGAGCATTCATATGTTATGATGAGAAAGGCGCTGTATAATCCTAACAGGGAAATATTGCTACAACGTGTGCCAAGTGATCTACCATCTCCCAAATGTCTACTCTCCCACAAAACTAAACAGAATTTTCAAAGCCAGGTAACCGACAGCTGTATTAACCTCAGACGCCAATCAAAAGAGAAATAATTCAAATACATATTGGTTTGCTGATGAGAAATGCAACATGTGCCAAAAGCTTAAGTATTAAAAAAATAGGGTGGCAGAAGTGAGTCTCTAAAACAAATTCAAGCTCCTTCTATCAGATCATGTTATTCCTGTGTAACCTGATTTTTAGCTTATAAAGTTCTCTGAAAAGTCGCATGGTTGATGGGTATTAATGCAGAGGTACAGAAAGTATTTTAAATGCACCCAGTGAGTGTGAATATTTTAGGAAATGTGAGATTGAAATTTTGCATACATTGGATATTTATTGCCAATATAAATCAGTTTGACTGATGAATAAACAGCTCACAGAAAACTCCAAATTAATAAACTTTTAATCTAAATTCTCGAGGCATTTGTTTCAGCATATTTATTTTAATGTACAGTTTATCAATTAATCTAATCTCAACATTTAAACAGTTACTGTATATTGTTGTTACGATATAACTACAAATCAATGCATTACAAAATATCTCTGCCAAGACCCACGCATTAGGGGGTTTGTCACTATCTAGGGACAGAGGCCAACTTGAAGGCCTTTGATTATGAGTCGAACCGGAAGTCCTGATCTTAAGGAGTGACCTACTCCAGTAGCCATGATGCTACTGATACTAGGTAGTGCCAAAGCAGATAGTGCCTTCCAGAAGAAGTTCCTGTTAGGGGAAAAAGCCAAAATGGCAACAAATCTCAAAATGACCATGGAGTGTCAGGAGCAAGAAGATGGAAACCAGGAAGCAAGAAATGTGCCAGAAACAGAACTCCAGGAAACAGCTGAAGGAGAATTACAGCGAGATTGGAACCAGGAACACTGGGATTGGACGGGGAGCAAATAAACTATTCAGTTCACACAGGAGGGTCTATTGGGAGTGGTTCTTTCCTGATATTGAGAAACTGAAAATAATTTCAAGTTGCCAATGCCTGCTGAGTGCTTTCGGCACTGCTGTGATTTAGTGAGCAAAATATTAGTCTGCTCCAGCATGTCTCATCATGTTCACTTTTTATACTGAATGTGATAACTTTTAGGGGTCACATTTTTGCACACAAAGGGTATCAACGTTGTTCTTATGTGTTGGAACTACGTTTGGCAGACTTGAGTGGAAGAGGAATGGGCTGTCTGTGAATTTAGTGGGCCCAGATAAGAACTGGGCCCTTCACCAATTCCCAACAAATGGATGCCACTAATGTAGCAGCGTTGATGTATTAAAAAAAAGAGTGGCTTTCGTACAAAGACAAGGATTTATAGTTTCGGGCTGGGATATGGTCGGTGGGGGGCTAACAATATGGTACCACACAATCCTAAGTGTAAAACAGTGATTTAGATATATTTGAGAAAATAAACCGAGCAAAGCTGCAATCATAAGCGAAGAGCCCCTCCCATCAACATAAGACAAGCTTCCATTCCAGCGAACTCGTCACTGAAGGTGAGACTAACTGTACCATACAAAATAATTATAGTGCACTTGATGGTCCTAGGATAAATGACTCTTAGATTACTTATTATACTGCAAACATTAAGTTCTTTATAATGGAAGTGGAAAAAACTATCACTGTGTAAGTTACAAGCTGTCTTTCCTATTATCGCAATGTACATTAAAGATGTGACTGTAGTGATCTTGAAAGGTAATGTACTATACTATATTGTTCAAATAAAAGTTATAACAAACTAGAACAAATGTTAGCTAAAATGCAACATCTTTACATTATCTGAGCACCCGTCTTGAATGAGAGGCATCATATCACCCCACTGTTAGTACCCCCATCCACATTCCCTTTCTATGATCAGCTCAAGCCCAGGACCGGGTCTATGTTTTTCACAGCTACTAATTTTAAAACTGCAAAGCTGCTTAATTTTTTTTTTAAACTCCAGGATGAAAGATAAAAAACACTTTATGTGTTGTAACCCTTAAGAAATAACTAAAAGTCTGATTTAGAGTTTGCTGGACAAGGCACTCAATTGCAAATGCAACAGGGTACCCTGCCAGCCAAACCCCCAATAATATCCCCGCCTAATTTAGATACAGGCAGATACCGTAGTCTGTCAATGGAGTCCTCGTTCGCTCCGTTAATGGAATACTCCCTGTAACGGCCCAACAAAGTTGAGGCCGTTGGAGGAAGGGCAGTACATTATCTGCCTCGCTTATAGCGGGCGGTGTCATGGTTTTAGTTCCTGTCAATCACTGCCAGGCAAAACCTGGCGGAGAGGAACGGGAAAAAAATAATGGCCCAACATTTTGTGATAAAACTCTCAGGATGTGGGGGTTATATTTTTTTAGTTTTTCAAAACCAAAACCAAGATGGGACTATGTTTTTAAAAAACAAAACATGCCAATATTTTGGTGCATGGCCATCAAAACTAACAGCGGCTGTACATCATACTTTTAATACATTATAAGGAACTGCTGTGATGGTGGTTCCTTTAAATGTACATGAAGGACAGCAGGGCTGTCAGAGATTTCCAAATTTGGTGGGCCAGGTACCCCCAGGATGGTTGATGTAATGCCCTCTGACTTTCCGACAGACATTACTCCATTTGCTAAACCCTAAATCAGGCCCTTAGTAAACATTAGTGAACAATGGAGAGCTGGCTGGACAAATGTTTACTGTGGTGAAAGTAAAAAGAAAAAATAAGTAGGCCTGGGCAGAGTTTTACTAAGCAGAACTCCATAAAGTGCCAGAAAAATTCTGCCCCGCTCTGTCTGTAAGTTGTGCTGCTCGCACAGATTTTTAGCACTGGGAGTTTGTCCCGCTCTGTAAAATCAAAACAAATGGCACTACACATCGTGCCAGAGGGCGCTGCTGCTTTCTGCCACTCGCGTAGTCATTCTATTCGAGTGGCAGTTTCCTCAACACTAGCAGCAGATTTCACAACACGAGTGGTCGCGACCTGCCTTGACCGCCCGCGTTGAAAAATCTCACCGGGAGGAGATCTAGCGCATGATTTTTTCTCGCAAGCACTTGCCAACTTTGTTGAAGAGCGGCTCGAGAGAAAAAACTCCACTCCACGTCACTTCAGTTTTTTGGAACTCCACGCAGAGTGGGCAAAACTCAGCTAACTCCGTCGGCGGAGTGGAACTCTACACCCACCCCTAATAATAAGACTAAGAAATAGAATATAGTTTGACAAAGTGACATTTAAAGCACCACAGTAGGCACACAAATCCCTGATATGTTATAATATTAACAGACAGGTATATATTGGAGAAGCATGAGTTCTTAGGGCCATAATGCAATGAAAGCTTTATTTAGGATGAAGTAGGCCCCTCTCACTCCATGGAGCCAGTGCCACTACACTTGCTGAACTAATAATAGCTTCGCTATTCACACATCTATGTCTGGATAGCTTCACCTCCAATCTTTCATGAGCAGAGGTCTCATACACACAAATAATTTTTTGATTTCATGATGTTGGTAAATCTGTTTGTTGATTTACCCCTCAATTTGAGGAACACTTTTTTGAGGAGGGGAAATACCACTTGTTACCGGAACTGATCCTTGACATGGTTGTAGAGACTCAACAGTTTTATTGATTTACAGGGTGCTCCAAGACTAAACATGCCTATGTCAAAATACTGGTTGCACTCCAATTAATGGCCTCTGGATCTTTCCAGAGGGTCACCTCTTATAACGTAGGCATCTCACAGGCAAGCAAGTCTTGTTGCTTGCATCTGGCACTGAGATGCATCAACAGAAGACTGCACACATTCATTGCCATGCCACAATCAACGGAGGAAACGCCGAGAGTGGCAACACAAATGTATGCCTTTGTCCACTTCTCTCATGTGTTAGGTGGTCATTGATTGCACCCACATGGCACTTCAGTCACTTCAACACACAGCATACCTTTTCCACAACAGACACCACTGGCATTTCATAAATGTACAAACTGTTGCTATACTGTGTTAACAACAAGGACCCCCTGATACGGATCAATATCCTGGGACAGGGTAAACAATATATGTGAAGTAACACTCCCAGGCATATACTTAAAGCAATTACACAATAGATTAAACAAACAAACTAGTTCAGTTTAGAAAATATACATTTTTAATTTGGTTAAAAAGGAATAATAAAAATCAGTGCATTGATCAGGCTTGATAAAATGACAATATAATGATACATGTGTATTCACAAAAGAATTAAAAAGAGGTTAGATGGCATCCGGTCGACGCGTTTCGACATAAAGAATATGCCTTCCTCAGGACTTTTACCATCAAATTTCTAAAATTGTACTCATGTACAGGGACAATACTATTCTCATGTAATGAAGCTGTAATGAGGCTGTATCTGGGCTGTATCGTCGAGTTCCAAACTTGGGGGGTCATTAGGATCGCGGACGGACTTGAGTCCGTCCGCGACCCCAGAGCATGAGGGAACGTCCGCATGGGCTGCGGCGTTCCCTCTGTGCAGATTAGGATGTGACCGCCAGGGGGGCGGTCACATCCTCTATTTTTAACATTGCTGCGGGTGGAGCTTCAAGCTGCACCCGCAGCAATGTTAAAAATGCATGCACAGCATTTGCGTGCACAAAGCGGCAGGCACCGCGCGGTGCCTGCTGCATTGTGCACGCAAATGCAGGGGGGTACCATAGGTACCCCCCATGTGCACCCCCCACCCCCCACTACACCTAGGGGGCCCGCAATGGGCCCCTGCAGTGCAGTTACACATGCTTTTCCACGGCGGAAAAGCTGCCGCGGAAAAGCATGTTTCCATGCACATCCTAATCTGGCTGAAGGTGTCTAAGAGACACCTTCACCATTTTAGTGCTTTTCCGCCGCGGTTGTAAGCCAGCCGCGGCGGAAAAGCTGCGGACCTAAACCATGACCCACCAGCCATCCTAATGTGGCGGTGGGTCCTGGTGGGTCCGCAGAGGATTTTCCGCATCCTCCGGGCCGGCGGTGGCTTCCGCCGGCCCGGAGGATGCGGAAAATCCTCCATCCTAATGACCCCCTTGATATTTTAATTACAATTTTCTTGCATACATGTTAATATATCTGTTTACAGTTTCCAGTGGAGCATTCATAACGTGGGTTTATTTAGGTCCAAAGAGATGACAATTCCCCCTAAAGAATTAGGATACGTTCTTCATCTGGGGTCTTTATATCGGTGGGGCACCACGACTATACACTGATGTGTGGGATAGAGTCCTAAATAAAATAGAACGCTGTTTATTAGTGGTGCCAGTCCTTCCTCGTGGTTGGGTTTAAAAATATATACGGCGATGGCGTCGTGATTTCTATTCTATTTTACTGCCGTTCGCACACTACTCCTAAATCTAATAGAACGCTGTTTACTAGTAGTGCCGTTCTTCCCTCGTAGTCAGGTTTTAGAGTATACGGCGGTGGCGTCGTGATATCTATTCTTTTTTAGTGCCGTACGCACGTTACTCCGGGAGAACTTCACGAGGGTACAGCTGATTCAGGATACACTGCCGGCGGGTCAGGTTTCAAGGAGAACAAACTGTTTGCAATGCCAGGAGCTGCTTTACTGATTTGGACTCTATCATTCCTGGAAGCACACATTGCAGCTACACCTTCCATCAGGCAAGTAGGTTCATTGTTCAGGATGTTGAGGATATGTGGCTCAGTAGTAAGTAAGAACATTTCACTGAGTCTGTACGTGCATAATGCAGATGGCATCGCAAACATGCTCGCTAGTCGTTACAATCACAATAGACACACAATATCTTCAGTCACTGCATATATGTATATATAATGCATTACATTTCCAATACAATAACATTTGAAAGTGAAACATATGTTTTGTTGCAGCTAATACTGGGTACATACGCTCTCTCTCCATCTTCTCAAAACCTTGAGACATTTGAACACACTTCCTCAACAGAGTTACAAGAAGACGCACATGTATAAACAAGTGATGACTTGATCACACTTTTGGGATCCTTAAGTCATGATTCAAATGTATCAACCATATGGGGGTGCTGGTGTACTTCCCAGAAGTTGTTTGCAAGGTGTTGTAGTCTTTTGCATGTCACACAACATCGCCAACATCGCCACATGAAGGGACTTAAATGTAGCGATAACCCCTTATCTATGGCCCATCCAAGTAACCAGGGGAGGGACAGAATAGCAGACAGTATATACAGGTTAGAGATCAACTTGTTAGCTTGTATTCCACATGGGCTACTAGTTTGTTTGGGGCATATATGTGGATGACTGGTCTCTTGTCCGTGAATTGTTGACTCTTACACCATCTATATATATAATTCTGAGACAATACTGTTTAGGTTAAGTTGCTGTTTCAAGTTACTTTAACACTCCCACTAATAGAAAAATGTATTTCTCCTTTTTTAGGTCGAGCCTAGCGTTGCAGCGCATGCGCTGCTTACTTCGCGAGGCATGCAGTATACAATATAGCGTGGAACCTTTCTGTAAGCTCCGCCCACTCTCCGCCCATCTTTTTCATTGCTTAGGTCCTAAATGGTGCCTTCCGATTGGTTTTAGGGTTGTTAGTCCCTCCTCATGACGCCCAAGTCGTCATTAGTATCCTTCCATGCCTACTGGCCGCTTTACTAATAACACTATTTTCTTCTCTGTCTCCCCCTTCTCACCTCCTGCCCCCATCATGTTTGTGCGGTTTCGCTCCCCGCACTCCCGTTTCCAAAGCCATAGGTCTCGCGTAAATGCGAGTCCTGTTGCGTTGCAAATGCTTGTTTATTTAACTTTTTTCTACCAGTGTAAGGTCCGCTTCGCATGCAGAGCCTCTGTACAAAATGCAAAGCCTCCTGATGTGACACAAAGGTTCTGAAGTAGAGGCAGACATCTCTGCCTACCCCAACAGACAGGAAACTGCATAAAGGAACATAAGGTCAGCCCTTTTCAGAACAGTCTGAGTCGTCTATTTATCATGACACCATCTTCCTACATTCTGCTGCTCTTTTGACAATCCAAATCGAAACCCCAATAAACACTGAGAGACAAGACAAGAAGGCCTGCAGCTTCACTGAAAAAACATTCATATGATTCGATACTCTCAGCTTTATGGGGGTCCAGAGACCCAGCGAAGTAATTAAGCTCAGATATAAATGTGGAGGACATTGGCACAAGCTGCAGTACAATGGGTGTCCACACCTGGTACAGGAATGAGTGCCTTCAACATGGGTCAGGATTAAGATCGTTTTCAAATATAACCGTAAAGTTAATAGTGGTAAATCTATGGTCATGCAATTTGATGTTGGAGCCTCAACCCCCTGAACTAAGAGTGTGGAGACATGGAAGTCTACACATAGGAATACATTTGCACATGGAAATGGTGAATAACAAAAAGTAGTCAAGTTCCTCCTAGATGTAGTAGTAAATGTACACAAGTAAATTTAAAATGATACTGCCACTCTATAAGAATATTCTCAGCTGTGGGCTCTTCCATCCCCCATAATTCACCCTGTCCTTCGTCAGAGATCTTCTGCAGGCTTATAAGTCCCTTATCCTTTTACTGACCCCTGGTAGTGCCCTAGCAGGTACTCCTTCACCCTCAGCTTGCCAACTCAGATCATCTGCAGGTTGTCATGGGTTCTCACAAGTTGCTAAATTACCTCACCCACACTTCAAAGTCACACTCATACCCACAGTCAGCCCTCCGATAATTGTTTAGACCCACTCTGTAGTTAGAATCTTTAAACTTCCCCTTTACTTGGTCTCATCTTTCCAAAGAGAACATTAAACTACCCTCAGCACTTAGATGTCCCAAGAATTGTTTCACTGTCCCAAGATCTAACCCTTGCATCCCCTGTGATGGTCAACAGAGTGCCCCAGTCAGCTCTCATAGACCTTCAGGTGCTCCTCCCAGACACTCACCCTCACTTTGCCAGCTGCCAAAGGCACTGAGATCTCCACTACTCTGTTGGAACCTATCATCAGTTCTGCAGTGCAGCTCATCTGCCACCCAGACAATCTCTGTTGACTTTCAGATATCCCCAAAACACATGCTACCTTTGTGGCCTCACTTTGGTCTATAAACTCTAAGCTCCTCCTTAGTGTCCCTGAAGCTCTTTTGCTGCCCTCATGGCTATGTGAATCACTGTAATCTGAGCCTCAGCTCCCCAATTCATTGTGTGCCCTGCACTGTGAAAATTGACGCATCGCCTTTTTCCGATGCATTGACTGTTTCTGACGCATCGCAGCAGTGTGAAAAGAATTTTCCGATGCATTGCTGCCGCAGAAGAATTGACGCAGTGCCTGTTTGTGGCTGAAGTGTCTGCCGTGCAACCAATTCTGTGTACAGATCTCAGACGTTTGAGATCACCGCACAGATTCTGACACAGACCCTGTTGGAGAGGAACCGTTGCATCAAGGGGACGTGACTGAAGCCATCGTAGCACATCCCAGGTCTTCATGCATCGCATAATACCTGATCGTCATGCATCACATGGAAGCACCAAGTCTGTCGCATCGTTGGGGGACGCAGTAAGAAACTGACGCATCACCTTACCATGCAGTAAGAAACCGACCCATCACCTCCTCTCTGGAAAGGAACCAACGCCTTCCCTCCTCAGCAGTAAGGAACCGACGTATCACCTTCCCTGCGAACTTTTTTGCTTACATTTCTCGATGCATCCAATGTACTTTGTGTAAAAGTGTTGCATCCAACATTTTCTTGGAACAGAACTGTTACTACCTTTTAAGAATCATATTTTAGTACAGTATTGTGGATTTTTGTCATTTTGGTCTTGTTTTGGTTTAGATAAAGTTTGCTTATTTTTCTACACTGGTGTGGTGTCCATTTGAAGTGTTTTCACTGTATTACTGTATGTGTTCACAAATGCTTTACGCAGGGCCTCTGAGATACGCCTGTCTGCTTGTGCCAAGCTACCAAGGGGGTGAGCAGGGGTTATTTTAGAAGTGAATCCCCCTACCCTGACTAGGAAGAAGGGTCCCTACTCGGACAAAGTTGCAAACCCTTGCCAACTAGAGACCCCTATATCTAACAGTGCATATACATTTGGCACAATTATACTTGGATTTTGCAAGCAACTCGTAGTGTTATTGTGCTTTCTGTGCAGCTCTGCATGTAATATGTTTCAAATCCTAGTAGGATGGTAAAGATCCTTTACAACTGTGTTACAAACACAGTCCATTACCCCGCATTTTTTACTTTGCAAAAACTTTTACAGCACAGGGCTTTACACAGCAAACCATTACAATGTATTCCCCATCATAACACCCTGGCGGAGTTAGAATAGTAAATTACATTGTTATGGATAATGCGTTGTATTGGAATGCTTCTAAAGGCCTGCGTTGCATCCAACATTTTCTTGGCACAGAACTGTTTCTACCTTGTAAGAATCATATTTTTAGTACTGTATTGTGGATTTTTTTTGTTTTGGTTTAGATAAAGATTACTTATTTTTCTAAACTGGTGTGGTGGCCATTTCTAACAGTGCGTATTTATATGTTCATACACAAACATTAGTCACATTTATACTTGTATTTTGCAAGCAACTCATAATGTTAGTGTGCTTTCTGTGCAGCTCTGCATGTAATCCGTTTTAAATCCTAGTAAGATGGTAAACATCCTTTACAACTGCATTACAACGCAGTCCATACCCCACATTTTTTACTCTGCAAAAACTTTTACAACACAGGGCTTTCAAAGCAAACCATTACAACGCATTCCCGATTACAATACCCCAGGTGAGTTAGAATAGTAAATTGCGTTGTAATGGATAATGTGTTGTAATAGAATCCATTGTAAAGCCCTGCATTGTAAAAGATTTTGTGGAGTAAAACATGCGGGTAATGGCATGCGTTGTAAACACGTGCCGAGTAAAGAGACACATTCAGTAAGATAGCTCAGTTTATTTATTTATTTATTTATTGCCATTTATAGAGCGCAACGTATACCCGAAGGCGTCTTGGCGCTGTTGGTTCATGTCTTGTTCTGTGTAGCCTACAGTTCATAAGTCAAGGGTAAAGGATTTATGCATCAGATGCATACATTCCCAAATGATTGGTTTTCATACATTTGGATCCTTGCAGGGCAAATTAATAATGTAATTCTTTGAATGATGTTAAAATAAATTGGTAACGAAGGAAGAAAGCATTAATGGTTTCCATCCTCAGGAGAAATAAGACTCCTGTTACAGAGGGGATATTGTGTTTTTCCTATTTAAAAAACAAACCCTTTGGGCGGCGGGGGGGCTTTGTTTCTGAAATCCAAAATAAATGCAGAGCAACCATTATTAAATAGCAGTTAATTTTTTCATTGGTTCCTGCTCGTATCAGTTGGAGTGCTTTTGGCAAACAAATGCACAGTTCCCGTCCTATTAGGCATTTCCTCAGTGGATATTTCACAATTCACTGGGAATTTTCTTCCAGAGCTTTGGAGCCCTTGTGTTATCTCCCTGGCTCGGCCAAAAAGGCATGACAATTTTGGTCTTCAATTCATGCAGGAAGGCCTGCTTTCTGAGACACTCAAGCTATCAGCCCAGGTGAGAGATGGATAGGCAGCAATGCTTTTTTCAACACTGATTCCAGCTAAGGCCCAACCTTTGGAAAATAAGCAATTCCCCATTCCTAAATGAGGCAGGGAAAATGAGAGTGTGAAAGAATGAAGAACCTGTAATCTTTCTAGACATGTCCTGATAGTACAACCCTCCAAATGACCACCGCATGAAATTGATTGCTATTTTTAACAGTGTCTCAAAGGGTGGCAAAGCCGGGTTGTCAGTTAAAAAGACAATTTATTAGTAGCCTTGCCAGAATACAAACACTAATGTGGGCTTGTCAGCTGGTTGATCTACCTCTCGAGTTGTCTGTCAATAGCCACGATATCCCAACGGGGGCTCAGGGCCCAAAAGGGATAGAGGAGCCTTCTTTTTCACCCGCATGAACGACGCAGAGTTAGTGAATTAGCACCAGCTAACAGACCTCTAACTCACCATCTCTTTTAAAGGGCGACTACCACCCATTTCCTCTTTGTCCTGCTCTATTTTATTTTCTGTAGGCCATATCCCCTTTCCTGGAGCATATAAGTATGAATAGTGCTTTCCTCCTTGAGGTCCGCATAATGCGGCTAAACAGATGGCAGAGGATGCACTGGTGATCCTTGATCTCAGTGTCTACCTCTTTTGGACAACGCCATTGCTGGGGATGACCAGAAACCTAACATGTGCACGCCATCTAATCCCTTTTGCCTGCCTTGCGGATTGATCAGCCAAAGTAACCTAAGCTTCCTGGCATAGGGGCAGCAAGGGAATGATGCCCATATCCCTCCAAAGCTTCTCCTGCAAAGGCCATCTGCTATTCCAAGGAGACCCGCGTTAGCTACGGCTAGAACTACTCCCCTGGCTATCAGATGCCCCTGGAAAGCATGCGTAGCATCAGAAGCTGGAGAGAAGGGACTCTGCTGCAGCGTATGGAGATTTTCGGATACAGCTGCAGGATCTGTTCATAAAACACAAAGATAGGAATAAGTTATGAAAGTTGAGCATTTTTCATCCCTAACTTAGTGCTTACCTTTCTAGGCTTGGGGGCAGCTAGTCCATCCTATATTGATGTGAAAAATGGATGCAGTCTTATTTCATGGAATATATCAGGACTACGATCCAAGATTGGCAATTCCAAGTGTCCGGAATATATATTATACTAGCAGCCTGTCCCGACCTTGTCCAGGAGCAACAGGCTTCCCCGCCCCCGCCCGCCCGACATTGTCCAGCAGCCCGGGCCCGGCCCGTCCCGTCCCCCGCTTGCCCCGACCCCCGCCTGCCCCGACCCCCGCCTGCCCTGACATGGGTCCCCTTACCTCAGCCGCTGCTCCTCCCGCCTGTCCGCTGCTCGCACCGCCGCTGGCCTGTCCGCTGCTCCTCACGTCACCGCACCTCCCCCCTCGCCATGTCCGCCGCTCCTCGTCGCGCTCCTGGACGCCACTCCTCCCAGCGCTCCTGACGTGAGCACGCACGTCGTGGCCGGCGCTACTTCGGAGGGACTACTTATTTTTTTTACTGTAAATTTTTTAAATAACGTTTGTTTTTAAATTTATATAGCCTATAACCATCTACACACCCTGACGATTCCAAAGGTGTATCGGGTGTGTGGATTGGCGCTGTGGTTCCCGAGTTTACCCACCTCAAAGGCTGAAAGTTCTTCCTTTATTATAGTAGTATAGATTAGGAAATTATTTGTCTACAGGAGATGTGGCTGAAGGATGTAATACATATAAATGGATACAGAACTTTTAACACACAAGCTATAGGGGTTTCACATGGTAGATCTAAAGGTGGACTCTGTATATATGTATCGAATAAGCTTAATCTTATTAATATTGAATCCCACCTTGAATGCCCTTATTATCAATTGCTAATTGTGGTATTGACTGCCTCCTATTCCATAATATTGGTCAACTTTTATAATAACATTCCATCTGATTGCGTCGTTAAGGTGGTTAATACATTGTATAATGAATTGAGAACCCTCTATGAAGCAAACAGCACTGAGAGAATGGTTATTATGTGCGTGGACTTTAATTGTGCTCTGTGTTCTATTGAGGATGGCAGGGTATGTGGTTATAACGAAAACGAAGGTGTGAGTAATACCCATTTTTGCCACTCGAAAACAGGGGAATGCTCTAATGAAATCGCGTTTAAGCTAGACCTGGGCTTTGCAAATGATCTATGTACCGACCCTGCTGTGATGCCACAGACTTTTAACCACATGGCTGCTAGGCGTTTTCCCGTCCTGCGCTGAAAAAACAAAATGATCATTAATCATGACGAGCTGGCCTTGTCATCCGCGCACGGCAGGTAAGCGCCATGACGAGCCCAGCTCGTCATTAGCTTCGAAGGGGTTAATGCCAGGGGCTTTGGCTCCACTATTGATTATATTTTGTTTTCAAATATGTTTGCTTCTAGAATCCTCACCTTCTCAGTGGGTACGAATACAGCCAGTGATCATTTCCCTCTATGTATCACTGTCACTTTCCCTATGAGGAGACAAGGTAGAGATGATCAGGCTGTAGATGAGGCCTTAGCTAACTTAAAACTTGCCAAAGCGAATGGATATACCCTTCGCTGGAATATACTGGATCCTGAAGTAGTAACTAAACATCTACTTACAAGGTGTAGATCGGCATTTGATACATGTCTGAATGAAATAGCATCCCCTGAGACAGCTTATCATCATTCCAAGAGATAGTGGCAGCGGTTAGGGAAGTAATGTTTAAACAAGGCGGAAAAGGGTTAGCCCCCCAGCGGTGGTTTGACTCCAACTGCCCTTGTGCACATTCCACCCTGAAGCATGAGTTACATAATAGTCCAAAGGATATTGTTCAAATCAGACAGGACAGAAAAAACTATAATCTGACCCTCTCAGAGAGGAAAAATGCCCTCAGAAAGGAAGCCTGGGAGCTACTTACCTCAGCCCCACAATCGAAAGATGGTGCCGCTTTTTGGAAAACGGTTGTAACTCCATTTCTGTCTCCAGCTGGGGGTCCAACAATCGAAGTGTCCATTACAGAGGGTCAATGGATTGAAAATTTCTCCAGGATATATGATAGCAACCCCAACGCACAGGTCTCTGATTGTGAACACTCCGGAGTTAATACGCAGTCACCAGATTTACACTTCTACGTTGATGAAGTAAGCAGGGCACTCTCCCTAAGGGCTGGTGGAAAGGCATCGGGTCCTGATGGGATCCCAGTGGATCTCTACAAGTCCAATGTGACCCTTTGGACACCCATAATCACGTAAATAATTAATGCTAGTTGTGAGGAAGCTTTCCCATCAACCTGGGTGAAGTCTATCATAGTGCCCATTTTTAAAACGGGGGACCGTCAAGCCCCCACCTGCTACAGGCCCATCTCCTTATTACATTCTATGGCTAAGGTGGTGGGTTGTATTTTCCTGGAACGTCTCCAGCTCTGGGCAGAAGAAACCCACATTTTATCTGACATCCAATATGGTTTCCGCGAAGGACTGGGGACTGTGGAGCAGAGTCTAAATCTGGCGATTCTCATGAGTAAGTATACCAGGGCCAAAAAGGGAAACCTTTATTTAGTGTTCATCGACCTTATGGCCGCTTTTGACTGCGTGAGGCACTCAAAGCTTTGGGAGATTTTAGAAGCAATGGAGATTGACAAAAACATAATTTACTTCATCCATCATCTCTATAATGGAGCTAAAACACGTGTCTGATTTGGCTTGGGAGGGGAGTGTACTGCCTCTTTCACTATTAGGAAAGGGGTTAGGCAGGGCTGTGTCCTAGCCCCCTTCCTTTTTAATCTCTACATTAATGGGTTAGGGCAGGAACTCCCTAAAGACGCTCAAGACTTCCCACAAATTGGTAATCGCCCCATCCCAGCATTGTTATACGCGCACGATGCTGTGATCATGTCTCGCACCCACTGGCCTACAAAAGACTTTAAACAATTTCTTAACTTTATGAAGGACTTGGATCTTAGAATTAACATCTCAAAAACCTTTATAATGAGATGAGGTCATGGAATCCAGAAACATAAGGACATATTTGTTGAGGGAATTCCAATAGCCCCAACTAACAGTTTTTCATACTTAGGCATCTTGTTTAGCCATAACGACACATGGACAAAAGCTATTATGGCCAAAAAGATAGCACTAATTAGAACAACAACGGCTCTTGTTAGCTTTGCAAGAAAACTGGGACGCAAACCAGCGCTGGAACGTTTGCAGATCTATAAAGCTAAATGCGTCTCAGCTGTTCTCTACGGAGCTGGGATTTGGGGTTTTGCTGAGACAAATTTAATTCAACTAGTTGAGAATTCTTTTTTGAGGTATGTCCTGCCGGCATCCACTAGTACATCCACGTATGTTTGTCATGTGGAGCTGGGTCTCCCATATATATCCGACCTCATAAAACTTGAGCCAATTCTGCTCTGGCACAGGATCTGGTCTAAGGAAGAGACTAATCTAACAGGGACCTACTACAAGATAGTCTTATGTTGGATGGTGCCCAAAGAATACCATGGGTTAAGTATATTCGCGATTTTACTAAAGATATGGGCAATCCCAAATAATTTACTAACCCTAGCACCATCACTAGGGTTCCCAGGAAAGTCCTCAGAAAAAAGACCCTGTCCTTCTTGGACACACTACGACTGTCGGGGGAAATCATTAAGCCCAGTGTCCTACAGCACCAGATGGTACTTACAACTTTTAATCTGCAGCCATATCTAGTATTTGTTCCCAGTGTTTTTGATAGTTTTTTTTTAATAAGATTTAGAATAGGGACAATACACAGACTAGTTTCTTTCCCCAATATAAATGACTGGGCAAGGGAGTTACAATTATGTCCATGCGATTGTTTGTCAAATCAACCCTCCCTACATCTGGTCTTATTCGGTAAATTCTATAAGGAGCTAAGGAAGACCTGGATAGTCCAGATCTTACAGAACTATGGCCTGAGACAACGGCGCCCTGCGTTCTTTAAGCTCCAGCTCTTAGAAAATGAGCATGTAGCTTGGAGGATGTGTATGTTTTTAAAAAAAATATTGCATCAAACAAAGAGCATCGCAATCTAGGTATGAGGAGGTGGCTTATCTTGGAGGTGTTGTTTTTACTCTTTTACTGTACCTTTGATTATGTGACTTAAATATACATGAAATGTATTTTTATCAGATAGAAATGTGTATCTCTTTTTAAATTTACAATGGAAATTTTTTGTATGTACAATGTATTTTATCTGTGCTTTTTATGATTTTCTAGTCAATAACTGTGAGTATGCAGAATAGTCTCAAGTAAAGAAACATATCAGCTGAGAAAAGAAGAAATGTTGGGTGTGTTTAAGCAAAGTGTTACACTGATGTCATTCTACAACAATAAAGGAGAAGATATCAGGCTATCCAATGTAGAAACTTTGCCAACTAAAAACGGATAACACAAAGATCAATCCAATTAAATTCATCTTTCCAATTATTAGAGGCAATGTTTTGTGAATTCGGTTAGTAAGTATAGGAATATTTCTGAAAATAACCTGGCTTGTGCTGATAAAAGCATGTAGCGCAAAATATTTAGCTAATTTCACTTGTCTTATACATTTGAGAAATGCTTTGATTCACGAAGACATTTTGGAAAGTAACAAAAGACAATGCATACTGAGCAAAAAGCAGATTGAAATGTATCTCTGATTGAGCTGATCAAAATGCAATAATGTTATTAAGGGACCTACACTAATCCATCATAAAGCATGTGAGCAAAATGCATTAAAACTATGTATAACTTGTGAATCATAAATTGCAATGTACATGCGGAATACTTTTACATTTGTGGGTGCCTGGGCCACAATGCCAAAAAAAAAAAACAACTCCATCTTGCTCGAGTCACTGGAACGTATTGATATTGCAATAGACATATGGCCAGGTACGGCCTAGACCCCCTCTTCCTAGGGTTCCAACACTAACTAACAATGGGGGTGTTTTACTAGTGGCAATGTTTACCTCCTCCCTTCCCCCACAGCGGCGGGAAGTCATTTTATACAAGACAGCATTTTGGATTAGTCAAGTCAAGTTTAAATTTATTCAGTTAAATTAAAACTATCAAAGTGCATATCACAAAACATTCTAATGCAATCAGTTCATTAATACATAAGTTATTATTTCTAGTTTCATAGTACTTCACAATTTATAAAAACCATCATATACAACAAAGTCCTATCCAACACACTAAGTCCTAAGGTAATAAATACAAATAATAAACTACAGTTATCAAAAATAGCTACTAATTACATAAAATACCTCCATATTCATCAAGAACACATTTTGCAATTCCTTAATAGCGAAAAATACTGATTCGCTATTAAGGAATAGCAAGATGCTATTCATCAAGAAATCACTTAAAAAATAGCGATTTCTAATAATTCCTTAATTGCGACTCGCAAATTGCAAGTCGCAATTAAGGAATATCTCCCCATTCATTCCTATGGGCCTAGAGTCCCATAGGAATGAATGGGAAGACCATCTCAATTTGCTAATCGCAATTAGCGATTTGCAAATTGAGATTACGATTTCAAGGGTGCAGGGGTGTCCAAAGGACACCCTGTTGCACCCCTGAAATTGATGTGTGCACATATGTTGCGCACACACATGCCCTTAGGGCATGTGTGTGCGCAACATGAAACTTTTAAAAATGCACTTTAATGCATTTTTCAAAGTTTTTGCTATTTACCACGTAGTTAGACTTTGCTGTAAATAGCGGCACCAGATTGCGAATTCGCAATTTTAAAATGGTTCATGAATTGCATTTAAGGAATCTCAAACTGAGATTCCTTAAATGCAATTATTCGCTGTAGGAGAGTAGGGTCTGCTTTCCTATAGTCACCCCAATTTTTGCTTTTTGCTTCACTGGTTTTCGACTTAATGTGGCTGTGGGCCTGCTATTCAGACCCACAGCCTGCTGTTCTCTCTATAAATTCACATACATGCACTATAGGTGCATAACGAAATTGGTACTGGACACCTTGGGCCCGATGTAGGTGAAGTAGATTTACAGATTTTCAATTACCGAATTTTACCGATTCGGTAATTAAAAATCGGTAAATCTATGGGGTGGACATGTAGGTATTCCAGATGTGCTGGAATACCGAATCGGATGAAGCCCATAGGAATGAATGGGCATTACCGATTCGGTATTTACCGAATCGGTAAATATCGAATTTCACAAGGGTGCAGGGGGTGTCACTTTGACACCCTCTGGCACCCCCAAAACAGGCTCGGGTGCCATGTGGCAGGCTTACATGCCCTAAGGGCAGGTCTGCCTGTCACATGGCATAGGTGTGCATGCACACATGTGCATGCACACCAGAATCAGTATTTTACCATCAAATTGGTTTTGATGGTAAAATACCGATTCAGTAAGGCCTTTGGGACTCTGAAGAGTCCCACCTACATCTGGCTGGCTCACATTCGGTAAATTTACCGATTTTTTTATTTTACCGAATCGGTAAAATTGCCGAATCGGTAATTTTACCGATTCGGTAAAATAATGCCCCCTACATAGCGATTACCTATTTACCGATCAGTAACGGCCGAAAATACCGATTTTCGGCCGTTACCGACCGACCTACATCTGGCCCCTTGTCAGCCCCTGTACAGTGCACTATAGGTGCCATGGGCATAGGTGCATCCAGGGCCTACCAGGGGCTGCAGCATATCTTTTGCCGCCCCTGGCTGGTACTTAAATCTACACAACTTGCTGATCACTCAGCTGGTGCAAGGTGGTGTAATCACCCCTTGCTTAGATATAGTATACCTATATCTAAACCTATATCTGGACACATATATACCTATAAGTCACTCCTATGGCAGGCCTTAACAATCCCGGTGGCAGAGTGCTTGGTTTTATGTGAGATGGTGCTCTAGCATGAGCTGAGCCTGTCTGCAGCTGTCGGGACCAGCTCCCTTAGCTGTTCCGGGATATTGCCATACCATATACTCTTAAGCGCATTATAATCCTCGCGATTATGTGCTAACTTTGGTTTGGCTTTATCAAAACATGTTGTGTTTGGTGTCATACGTTTTGGAATACTACCCCCTCACCAGTCCTGGCGACGGGGGTAGCATTCCACCCTTCTAGAGGGAGAAGACATGTTACTTTACTAAAATGCGGTTTATCCTAACCAGAGCCTCAGCATCACAAAATGGATGCTGCTGCCACAGACACAAGTCTGACCTCCTACTGCTGACCAAAACTTGGCAGGGGAGGCCTGGACAAAGGGTTTCCTGTGGCAGGGAGGTGCTACACCTCCTCAGACAGGAGATAGTGGATTGTAGCAGGGAGGTTTGAAAGAAACTAGACACTGCCTGGGCTTCTCCTTGCATAATCCAGTAAAACCGGTTCTGGGGCACACCAGCCCCAGTCCTGGCGTGAAACTGGACAAAGGGAAAGGGGTGTAACCACCCCTTCCCTGGTCTCACCCATAGGAGGGACCTAGCAGGTAATCCAACCCACAGATTTGGAATAAAGGTGGGAGCAGTGCCAGCGCACATCAGATTATCCTGACTGAAACTTTGATACAGAACTCTGGACCCTTCGACATCCCACTCGACGTGGAAGACTGAAGAATCTCCCTTGTGGTCAAGGAGTGACCACCCTGTGCAAACAGGCACCATCCAGCGCCTCACCATTTGCTTTGTTGCAGTTCCCGCCAGAATTCGAGCAACAGAGATCAACAAGACCCAGCGTTCCTGCCTTCCAACAGCCCGATCCACAGTCCCAGCAAGTCTGAGACCCGTGAAGGCGACCTGAAGCGTGGGGCCGACCATCTTGGAAAAACCACGAAGTGCTGACCGTGCAGCTCCCTCGGCTACCTCGATGCTGTGCATTGGGGTTTAAGTAGCCCCAGCCTGGAGCAGCTTTTGTACCAAAGCTCACCCCTCCACACTCACTGAGTGCTGCGTGGGGCCCTTCTGCATTTTCCTGCTTGATGAGTTGGTACGGTCGCTTGCACATTGGCTAGTGGCCCCAGTACAGACGAACCTTTAAATTTGCTCTGCTAGTCTGGTTGCTCCAGAATGGCCCTCGCTCCCCTAAAAAGGAGCACCCGCTTTGACCTTGCTAGTCCGAGTAAGAAGTGATCTTTGAATCCTGCGTGGGTTGCCTTTGCCAAGGCTTCTTAGCTCCAATTAGGAAGCCAATACCACCGACAGTGAGAGCCTTTGTGGGACAGCTCGTGATCCACTCCTAGACATCCTCGGTGCCCCAGAGTGCACGTGGCAGCGGAGACAAGCTTCACAACAACCACCTGATTGCGCCCGACATTGCCTGGTTCCTTCCTAGTTCCACTCTGGTCACTGCTGAGTGACCCAGACTCTGTGCCCTCTGCTTTCAGGTACTCTACATCTTCGATCCACCCTTGGATCCAACCGGACACTTCTATTCTGGACGCCTGCAGCATCTTCATCTCCAGGCACCATCAGACTGCGTGACGAAACCTGACACACTTTGGCACCTATGCACCCGCTTCCTGTGGGTGAGGTAACTCATGAACGCCAGTGCTCCTGTATTGGTATACACCTCTAATGTCTAAGTCTAAAGTTTGGTAATCCTAGTCCAGTCGGAAGACTCCTAAAACTGTAACTTAATAACTTTTACGCATCATTGACTTTGCATTGGTGCATGCGTGTGCTTTAAGCGCTGCACCGCAGTCCCGCGGGCTTTTACCGACTTCACCACTGCTAGTCCCGAATAGCCCCAGCGATTCCCAAGTGCCCAGGCCTTACCACTGATCGATTAGTGATATTTATGCCACTATTTTAGTATATGGTTTAAGTGGCCCCTGGCCTCATCCATAATTGTGCAACTTTCATATGTTTTACTGTGCTTTTGTTTAAACACTTGTGCTTCTGGACTCATAAAGGGTATAGAGGATTATTCTAGTAATAAATACATATATTTTTATAATATATAACTTGTGTGGAGTCCTTTCATTTGATAGTACAGGATTGTGTTTGGTAAAACAGCTGGCTTCACATGCCAATTTCTCACATTGGTGTGCAGCGGTTGGGATCTGAGCTTGCTGTTCTTTTACCATTGCAATCTTTTTATCAAATTGAAAGATCACATTAAGTACCTAGGTACATATAAACAAAGCTTACATATTTAAGTTCTACTGAACTTAGTAGTTGTAGATCAAAGGGCTTAGCACACCCTGCCTACAACTCACTAGCAAGGTACAGTAGGAAAACACTTAGTGTAGGTAAGTGCACCACTTACACCTCACTAGAAGTCATGTCTGGCACAGGTGATCCTTCCAGTGCTCTGCCTGTGGATGGTGACCTTACCAAGGCACCCTCCAGCTATGACAAACTCAGCCATAAGGACTTGAGTACCTTGTGTACTGCAAGGAGGCTGAAAAGGGGTCACAACCCTACCATTCCCATCCTGATAGCCATCCTGGAGAAGGATGATCTTGAGAAAGCTCGTGTAGTTCCCTCAGAGTCAGGAGATGGAGTGAATCCCCCAGAGACTGAGAACACCACCCCAGAGGTAGAAAATGAGGAGGTGGACCCAGATCAGGATCAAGGGGATACCCAGGTACCAGTTGGGAGGCTTAGCCAAGTCAACTTGGACCTACTTGGAAATGGAGAGGGCTAGCACCTCCCCAGAGTACATAACATAATATTTCCAGGCAATAGAAGAGTGAGATCTCCTTCAGGGGGTTCTCACATTTCTAGTTCCTCAAGGGAATCTCAAAGGGGAATGACTTCCCCCCAGAGAAAAGAGCATAGGGCCAGAAGGAGGGCTGTCCAACTCCAGATGGAGAGGGAAGAGGTAGCCTTGGCCCAAGCTAAACTTGCTTTAGCAAGGGAACAAAACTTAAGTGGATTAGATTCCACTGGTGGCAGCATAATTCCTAGAGAGAAAGACAGGTCATATGATAATAGAAACATGACAAAGATTGTGCCCCCCCTACAAGGAAGGGGATGACATCCACAAGTGGATGACTGCTCTGGAGAGAGCCTGCATGGTACAGCAGGTTCCTCAAGAACAGTGGGCAGCAATCTTATGGTACTCCTTTTCTGAGAAAGGGAGGCATAGGCTTCTCACAGTTAGACCTGAGGATGCTAAAAACTACAATGTCCTGAAGAGTGCTCTTATTGAGGGGTTTGCCCTAACCACTGAGCTATACAGGTTGTTGTTCAGAGATACCCAAAAAGCTCAGACTCAGGACTGGACTGACTTTGTTGATTGTGCCACTAAGGCTTTGGAAGGTTGGTTGCTGGGACGTAAAGTTTCAGACTATACAGGATTGTACAATCTAATAATAAGAGAACAGATCCTTAATAATTGCCAGAACCAGCTGTTGCATGAACACCTGATTGACTCAGATCTGACCTCTCCCCAAGAATTGGGAAAGAAGGCAGACAAATGGGTCAGAACCAGGATTAAGCAGAAGAACCAGAACCAAGGTGATGGTGATCAGAAAAAGACAGACCAGAAGGGTGGAGCTACGAAAGAAAAAGACCAGAAGTCTTCTTCAGGCCCACACAATAATTCGATTAAGGGGGGTGGTTCCCAGAATGGAAACAAGAAGAAGAATGATGGCCCAAAGAAACCTTGGTGCAATACTTGTAAGTCCACTTCCCACTTGGGTAGTGAATGCACCAAGAAAAATCCAGTTCATACCACTGCAGCCCCTAAGGCACCTGCACCCCCTAGTACAGTTAGCAGTGGTGGTACACTGCCAAAGGGTTTAGTAGGGTTGACCCTGGGTACTGAGATGGAGTCTGGCCTAGTCAGAATCCCTACTCAGGCAGTTCTGCTCTATGATGTGGACATATCCATGCCCACTACTGTGAGTCCAAATACTTTGGGCAAGTATTGGCAGGCGCCTTTAATCAATGAGAAACTGGCTCAGGCCTACAGGGACACATGTGCCAGTGTCACGATGGTGACACCTAACTTTGTGGACCCTCGACAAATTGTACTAGGTGAGAATTACCTAGTGACCAACGCTAGCAATGCCACTACTACACATAGTGTGGATGTTGTTAATTTCACCTGGGGAGGGGTAAATGGCCTCAAGAAAGTTGTTGTGAGTGCAGACCTTCCAGTTGACTATCTTTTGGGCAATGATCTAGAGAATTCAGTATGGTCAGAAGTGGAGTACAGGACTCATGCAGAGATGTTAGGTATTTCAGCACATGTCCTTGCTGTAACCAGGTCCCAGGCCAAGAAGTACCTACCTGAACCTCTGGTCGTTCTTGAAACAATAGACCAACCACAACCCGAGAGGAAGAGCAAGAGGGTTAAGGCAGTGCCTTCCCACTTGCCCCAGGTTGAGGATCATACTTCACAGGAGGCTGATTCTGTGATCCAAGAGGAGACTGTCTCTGAAGAACTTGAACCTGATCAGGTTGAGTTTCTGGGGACAGGGGGGCCCTCAAGGGCAGACCTGGGGCAGGCCCAATTAGATTGCCCTTCTCTTGAACCACTCAGACAGCAAGCTGCTGCTGAGGCTGCTGGGAATGCTCAAGGTACCCATAGAGTATATTGGAATGATGGGCCCCTTTATTCAGAGGCTAGAGACCCCAAGCCTGGTGCTAGCAGGAGGTTGGTTATACCTCTGCAATTTAGGGGCTTCCTTCTCACCTTGGCCCATGATATTCCCCTTGCAGGTCACCTAGGCCAGAACAAGACTTGGGACAGGCTTGCCCCTCACTTTCACTGGCCTCACATGTCAGAAGATACCAAGGAGTTTTGTCGCTCCTGTGTCACCTGCCAAGCCAGTGGCAAATCAGGTGGCACCACAAAGGCCCCCCTGATACCACTACCTGTGGTGGGGGTACCCTTTGAGAGAGTTGGAATTTACATCGTGGGACCCATGGATCCCAAACAGCATCTGGGCACAGATTTATACTGGTGATAGTGGATCATGCCGCCAGGTATCCAGAGGCAATTCCCCCGAGGACCACAACAGCGCCTGTTGTGGCAAGAGCCCTCCTTGCAGTTTTCTCAAGAGTGGGCTTTCCAAAGGAGTTACTTTCAGACAGAGGTACCAACTTCATGTCTGGATATTTGAAAGCAATGTGGAAGGAGTGTGGAGTGAACTATAAGTTTACCACACCCTATCATCCACAGTGCAATGGGCTTGTTGAAAGGTTCAACAAGACCCTAAAGGGAATGATAAAAGGGTTACCTGAAAAGCTCAGGCGTAGACGGGACATCCTTCTACCCTGCCTACTCTTTGCTTACAGAGAGGTCCCACAGAAGGGGGTTGGCTACAGCCCTTTTGAACTTTTGTTTGGCCACCCTATAAGGGGTCCATTGTGTCTTGTGAAGGAAGGATGGGAGTTACCTCTCAAAAAGCTTAAACTTGATGTTCTGGACTATGTACTTTGTCTCCGCTCCAGGATGGGTAAATATATGGAAAAGGCAACCAAAAACCTGGAGGCCAGCCAAGAATTACAGAAAGCTTGGCCTGAACAAAAGGCTGTTCTGACTGAGTACCAGCCAGTTCAGAAGGTGTGGGTGTTGGAGCCAGTGGCCCCACCAGCTCTCCAAGACAAATGTTCTGGACCCTACACCATACTGGAGAAAAAGGGAGAAGTCACATACTTGGTGGACTTTGGCACCCCTAGGAGCCCCCACAGGGTGCTCCATGTAAACAGATTGAAAGCATTTGTTGACAGGGCAGACATGAGTTTGCTCATGGCTACAGATGGGGAGCAGGAGGAAGAGAGTGACCCTCTCCCAGACCTGTTATCCCAGAACCCTGATGATGGTTCAGTGGATGGAGTAGCCTTGGCAGGCGGCCTCACTGACCAGCAGCAATGGGACTGCAAACAGGTGTTGCAGGCTCATAGACATATGTTTTCTCTCATACCCAGTCAAACTAACTGGTGCACCCATGAGGTGGACACTGGTGACAGTCTGCCTGTGAATAATAAAATCTACAGGCAATCTGACCATGTCAGGGATTGTATAAAGGCTGAGGTGCAGAAAATGCTTGAACTTGGAGTGATTGAGCCATCAGAGAGCCCATGGGCCAGCCCAGTAGTCCTTGTGGCAAAACCCCATACCAAAGATGGAAAGAGAGAAATGAGGTTTTGTGTGGACTACAGAGTTCTCAATGCTGTCACTAGGACTGATGCTCATCCCATTCCAAGGGCAGATGAGCTCATAGATAAGTTGGCTTCTGCTAAATTTCTGAGCATATTTGACTTGGCAGCTGGCTATTGGCAAATCAGGTTAGCTGAGGCGTCTAAAGCCAAAACAGCATTCTCAACCCCCAGTGGACTTTATCAATTTGTGGTAATGCCCTTTGGTTTGAAGAATGCACCTGACACTTTCCAAAGGTTGGTGAATCAAGTCCTTGCTGGGTTGGATGACTTTTGTGCAGCATATCTAGATGATATTGGTGTCTTCAGCTCCACCTGGGAGGATCACCTGATCCACCTGAGGAAAGTTCTGGAGGCCCTGCAAAAGGCAGGCCTGACTATCAAGGCTACCAAGTGCCAGATAGGGCAGAGCAAGGTTGTATACCTGGGCCACCTAGAAGTGGGGGTCAGGTTCAACCACTGGAGAGCAAGATCCAGACCATAAAGAACTGGGCTCCTCCAACTACCCAGACACAAGTCAGAGCCTTCTTGGGCCTGACTGGGTATTACAAGAAATTTGTAAAGAACTATGGGTCCATTGTGACACCATTAAATGGCTTGACATCCAAGAAAATGCAAAGAAAGGTTCAGTGGACAGTTAGCTGTCAAAAGGCATTTGATGACCTGAAGAAGGCCATGTGCTCTGCACCTATCCTGAATAGTCCTGACTGCTCCAAACAGTTCATTGTTCAAACAGATACTTCTGAGTTGGGGGTGGGAGCTGTGCTTTCACAACTTAATGTAGATGGTCAAGACCAGCCCATTGCTTTTATTAGCAGAAGGCTGACCCCTAGAGAGAAACGTTGGTCAGCCATTGAGAGGGAGATCTTTGCTGTGGTTTGGGCCCTGAAGAAGTTGAGACCATACTTATTTGGCACTCACTTCCTAATTCAGACAGACCATAAGCCCTGTTGTGGCTCAATCAGATGAAGGGTGAAAATCCCAAACTGCTCAGGTGGTCCAATTCCCTAAAGGGGATGGGCTTTACAGTGGAGCACAGACCAGGGACTGACCATGGCAATGCAGATGGTCTCTCAAGGTATTTCCACTTAGAACATGAAGACTTATCTGGTCAAGGTTAAGTTTGATATCCCTGCGTTTTTTTGGGGGGGGGGGTTATGTAGGAGAGTAGGGTCTGCTCTCCTATGGTCACCCCAATTTTTGCTTTTTGCTTCACTGGTTTTCGACTTAATGTGGCTGTGGGCCTGCTAATCAGACCCACAGCCTGCTGTTCTCTCTCTAAATTCACATACATGTACTGTAGGTGCATAACCAAATTGGTACTGGACACCTTGTCGGCCTACCAGGGGCTGCAGCATATCTTTTGCCACCCCTGGCTGGTACTTAAATTGACACAACTGGCTGATCCCTCAGCTGGGGCTAGGTGTTGTAATCACCCCTTGCTTAGATATAGTATACCTATATCTACACCTATATCTGGACATATATATACCTATAAGTCACTTCCATGGCAGGCCTTAACAACCCTGGAGGCAGAGAGCTTGGTTTTATGTGAGATGGTGCTCTAGCATGAGCTGAGCCTGTCTGCAGCTGTCAGGACCAAATCCATTAGCTGTTCCGGGATATTGCCATAAAATACTCTTAAGTGCATTATAATCCTCGCGGTTATGTGCTAACTTTGGTTTGGCCTAATCAAAACATGTCGTGTTTGGTGTCATACGTTTTGGAATACTACCCCCTCACCAGTCCTGGTGACGGGGGTAGCATTCCACCCTTCTAGAGGGAGAAGACATGTTACTTTACTAAAACACGGTTAATCCTAACCAGAGCCTCAGCATCACAAAATGGATGCTGCTGCCACAGACACGAGTCTGACCTCCTACTGCTGACCGAAACTTGGCAGGGGAGGCCTGGACAAAGGGTTTCCTATCGCAGGGAGGTGCTACACCTCCCCAGACAGGAGATAGTGGATTGTAGCAGGGAGGTTTGAAAGAAACTAGACATTGCCTGGGGAGCACAAGGCTTCCCCTTGCATAATCCAGTCAAACCGGTTCTGGGGCACACCAACCCCAGTCCTGGCATGAAACTGGACAAAGGGAAAGGGTGTAACCACCCCCTTCCCTGGTCCCACCCATAGGAGGGACCTAGCAGGTAATCCAGCCCACAGATTTGGAAAAAAGGTGGGAGCAGTGCCAGCGCACATCAGATTATCCTGACTGAAACTTTGAAACAGAACTCTGGACCCTTCGACATCCCACTCGACGTGGAAGACTGAAGAATCTCCCTTGTGGTCAAGGAGTGACCACCCTGTGGAAACAGGCACCATCCAGCGCCTCACTGTTTACTTTGTTGCAGTTCTCACCAGGACTTGGGCAACAGAGATCAACAAGACCCAGCGTTCCTCCTTCCAACAGCCCGATCCACAGTCCCAGAAAATCTGAGACCCGTGGAGCCGACCTGAAGCGTGGGGCCGGCCATCTTGGAAAAACCACAAAGTGCTGACTGTGCAGCTCCCGAGGCTCCCTCGATGCTGTGCATTGGGGTTTGAGAAGCCTCAGCCCCGAGCAGCTTTTGCACCAAAGCTCACCCCTCCACCTTCACTGAGTACTGCGTGGGGCCCTTCTGCATTTTCCTGCTCAACACATTGGTCCGGTCGCTTGCCCATTAGCTAGTGGCCCCAGTACCGACGAACCTTTGAATTTGCTCTGCTAGTCTGGTTGCTTCAGACTGGCCATCACTCTCCTGAAAAGGAGCACCCGCTCTAACCTTGCTGGTCCGAGTAAGAAGTGATCTTCGAATCCTGCATGGGTTGCCTTTGCCAAGGCTTGTTAGCTCCAATCCGGAAGCCGATACCGCCGACAGCGAGAGCCTTTGTGGGACAGCTGGTGATATACTCCTGGACATTCTCGGTGCCCGTGGCAGTGGAGACAAGCTTCATGACAACCACCTGATTGCGCCCGACATTGCCTGGTTCCTTTCTGGTTCCACCCTGGTCACTGGTGAGTGACCCAGACTCTGTCCCCTCTGCTTTCAGGTACTCCACATCTTCGATCCACCCTTGAATCCAACCGGACACTTCTCTTCTGGACGCCTGCAGCATCTTTATCTCCAGGCACCATCAGATTGCGTGACGAAACCCGACACACTTTGGCACCTCTGCACCCGCTTCCTGTGGGTGAGGTAACTCATGAACGCCGGTGCTCCTGTATTGGTAAACACCTCTAGTGTCTAAGTCTACAGTTTGGTAATCCTAGTCCAGTTGGAAGACTCCTAAAACTGTAACTCAATAATTTTTACGCACCATTGACTTTGCACCCAAGTCCCGCGGGCTTTTCCCGACTTCACCACTGCTAGTCCCGAATAGCCCCAGCGATCCCCAAGGCCCCAGGCCTTACCACTGTTCGATTAGTGATACTTATACCACTATTTTAGTATATGGTTTGAGTGGCCCCTGGCCTCATCCATAATTGTGCAACTTTCATATGTTTTACTGTACTTTTGTTTAAACGCTTGTGCTTCTAGACTCATAAAGATTATAGAGGATTATTCTAGTAATAAATACATATATTTTTATAGTATATAACGTGTGTGGTGTCCTTTCATTTGATAGTACAGGATTGTGTTTGGTAAAACAGCTGGCTTCACATGCCCTCTTGAGTTTAGCCGAAAGGTTGCTTAGTCTATGCTACCCCTAGCTTGTCTATAAGGTTGACTTACAACCACCACCATAAGGGATTGTTTAGACTGATGCAAGGTGCCCCCAGAATTGGAGACATCATATATCAGGCCAACTTCTCACATTCGCAATTTAGCGATTTCTAGATGATGATTCCCAAATGCAAAAATAGCGCTCGCAAAGGGCCAGATTCTCTGAATCTGGCCCTTTGCGAGCCAATTTTAGTTTGATGAATCTGGCTGATACTCTTTTTAAAAGACACTTAGTATTAAATAGATAAATTCATTTAAGACATAATCCCATTTATGCAATTGTCAACCTATTCCTGCACCTAATGGCACCTTGTTAGATTTGGGGTTCTCTGGTTGGCACAGGTAAATACTTGTGACACGCAGGGACAATCTCCTCTAGTTAGGATAAGGGGAGCACCCTCTAAAATAACCCCTGCTCACCCTCTAGGTAGTGTGGCGCAAGCAGACAAGGCTTATCTCAGAAGCGTTTTACAGGTTAAGCATATGTGAACACATACAGTAACTCATGGACACACCACAATAGGACACAAAACTAGTTTTAAAAATAGGTATTTTATATAAGGCTTAACACAAGATCCAATAACGTTTAAAAATAGGCCACAATACTGTTCAGGATTCAAGAGTTCTTTAAAAATGCGTATTTCTAGCGTTCTGTGCGCTTCGTGCACCCTCTGCGACTCGTACTGCGTTGGAAAAGAGTCTTAATGCAATACAACAACGTTGCGGACACTCTGGTCCAAGGCGTACACCCCTGGGATGCGAGTCAGTTACAGTACCTTGAGGATCGTAGCTTTTGACACGGGCGATGCATGCACAGGTGAAGGCATACCCGGGACGTTATCGGCGGCTTCCCGATGCGAGTCTGGCTCGTGCAGGCGTTGTGGTGCAAGGCCTAGGAGCGGGACTCCAGGGAGCGATGCGGATGGTCTGGGTCTCCAGGCGTTCACTGTGCGGCGCGTTGTGCCCGGGTTCTACCTCAGAGCGGAGATGCTTCGTTGTAGACGGTGCGTTGCAGGGCGGCTGGTACACGGCGGCATACACGCCGTATTCAGCCCTGCGATGCGAACGGGTCTCTGGCCAGTGGCTGGGACGCAGCGATGCGGTGCGGCTCGAAGGGGAGAGAGGAAAAGCGATGTGCGGTGCGGCCTGGTTGTCGTACGGTGCGAGCTACGACTCGTAAGGGGAGCGGAGACACAGAGTTCGAGGCGGCCAGGCACTGGCTTTGCAGAAATCAGGGATGCCAGGCGGACTTTAGATCGTGGGTCCAGCGGCCTGGGGCAGAAGCAGATTCCAGAAGCTCTAGTTGAGGCAGGAGGAGTCCAATAGTCCGGGGACTCTATTCAGGGGGCAAGCTCACACACAAGCCCTTGGAGATTGTTGAAGCACAAGTGGATAAAAGTCTCTCTCAGTCTTTTCCTCTCCTTTCACAGCAAGGCAACTATATTAGGCCAATCCCCCAGGTCAGGGACAGTACTCCTGCTTAAAGCTTTCCCAGTTCCTTCTTGTCGGGCAGAGGTTCTTCTTGTTTCAAGCAGGATCTAATTTCTTAGGAGCAGGGCTCCTATATTTATATTACAAATCCGTTGTTCTTTGAGGCCAGGGGGCCTTTGACTAGTTTAGTCCAGTTTCTGAGCACTTTGTTGACAGGATGCAGGCTTCTGCTTTCGGTGTGCAGGGCAGAGACATCAGGAGCTCCACAGGAGGTGGAGCCAGCATTGTGGTGGCAGAGTACAGCCCTATTCAGTGTCAAGGGGCACTCCTCCCACCCATCCTGGTGTAATCTTCCTATTCACCACCTGGCTGCCCAGCCTGTCTCCTGGAATTCCCCAGCCCTGTCACACACAGAAACCAGACAGCAGATACACATCCTAGCAGAGGCGGGCTGAAAAGGTTAGGCAAGCAAATACCAACTTTCTAAAAGTGGTATTTGCAAACACAGAACATTAAAATAAACTTTACTAAAAGATGTATTTTATTATTCTGAGTTCAGGCCTACCAAACTCGAATTTCTACCATGTTTCCTGAGTCTGTTAGGAATGTAGACTGTACCAATTCCAACAGCATATTCTGGCCTATGAGAACAGGTAGCCTTACAATAGTGAAATACGAAAATGGCTGTAATTCACTATTAGGACATGCCACACACATCAGGGCTTGTCCTTCCTTATGCTTACAATGCACCCTGCCCTTGGGCCTACCATAGGGATGACTAATACGAAGTTAAGGGAAGGTTTAGGGACTGGCAAGTAGGTGCACTTGCCCAGTCAGCATGACAGTACCAGACTGCACGCAGGTTCTGCATTGGCAGGCCTTAGACACATTTTACAGGGCTTCTTCTGTGGGTAGCACAACCAGTGCTGCAAGACCACTAGCATCATTTGGATTTACAAGCCATGGGCACTCCTGATGCACTTTACTCGGGTCTGGCAGTAAATCAAATAAGCCAATCATGTAAACCAATCAACATATACATTTTTATTAAGAGAGCACTTGCACTGTGGCACTGATTGGCAGTGGCACAGTGCTCTGAGCAGCTAACACCAGCAACACACATGAGGCAACAGTAACAAAAATGGAAGGGAGGCCCACGCCAATGGTGCCAGGTCTAACACGCCTGTCAAGTAGCTGGCAACCCCAAAACACACCACGGGCGATGCCAACATTTTTAAATATGCTAACGCTGGTCTGACTTTTTCCAAGTTTTGACCTTTTAGGAGGGGGATGATAAATTTCCCACGTAACGAGTCGTAGAACTCACAGAAAAATATCATGTGAAAAATATTTTGATCTGAGAAGTTGTCACAAGGACAAGGTCTTAGAGAACCTTCTTTAAAAAACCCTTTCAGAAAGGCCAGTAGCCAGGGAACCATATTATGCTTGAATCTAACTAGGACAAACAAGTGAAAAGGCCTATTTATATATGTTAGATATGGTTGCAACTGGCTACCTATACTCAAAGTGACAAAACTTCTCACTGTGGGTTTCACTAGTTCCCTTTCCTCCCTACACAGATCTATTCAAAAACTGCCGCTTCAAGTCTTTAATCGCTAATTTACTCAGGGCTCTTGGGTTTGAAAATAACTCAGGGCATATGACAATAGCCATTTGAGACTTGATGTAGAGAACCCAAGGTATATCTAAACCCTTGTCTAGCGAGATGCAGTCTTGTATAATCAGCTGGTTTAGGTTGGGAGACAGTTGGGCCGAAATTCTTAGCCAGCACATTATAGGGGCAACCGCAATCTGATCTGAGATGAAGCCAACTCCTAGGTCCTCATGGATGGTAAAAACAGGGGTAGAGGCCGGAACCGACAATAATTTACGAAAGAACCCATTCTCTACCGAATTAATTTCTGCCGTTTCTAAATAGCCCCATAAGTCACTCCATAAGTCACCATTGGACGGCACGTAGCATAATACATTCTTAAAAGGGCAGGAAGAAGTTTCAAGCCAATTCTTTTTGCGAATTCCACAATGGCCCCCAAGGCTTGGGCTAGAGTATTCCTTTTATGTATACGCTGAGTAACCCAGGAGCATCGGTCGTCAAAGAGAACCCCCAAGTAAGGGAAGGTGGGCACCTTTGTTAATTCTGTGTTCTTACAATAGAATTTAGTCTTCCTTGCTCTAACAGAGCTGATGGACATAGAATGGGACTTTTTAAAATTTGTAAACAGGTCTAGAGAGTCCATAAAATCAATAAAACAATTTAAAAGAGTTTGAAGCCCTCCTAAGGTCCTTGCCAGCAGGACCGCATCGTCTGCGTAAAGCAGAGCTGGAATCATTTTTGTACCGGCCCTTGGGATGTCTTTGCAACTGGAGATTAGAACGGTCCCTAGATTATTAATATAGAGGGTGGACAACAGGGGTGCTAAAATGCATCCCTGTCTCACCCCTCTTTTGACGGGCCAAGAATCTGTGAGGCTACCATCTTTGTTATAGCGCACCGAAGCGCTAGAATTGTATTTTCATGCATGGCCTCCAAGAATGAGAACAAATCTGCATCTAAACTGATTCCATGGAGTATCGCCCATAGCTTTGATCGGTTTACAAGATCAAATGCAGAGGATAGATCCATAAATGCCAGATGCAGTTCCCCCCGCTTAGCGACCGTGTACTTTCCACTTATTAAGTGAAGATTGAGACATTGGCCCACAGTACCTTTGCCCTGCCTTAACCCGTATTGGAGGTCTGAGATAATATTATTTTTATCCAGCCAATCTGTTAATCGGGCAAGGACAACTTTCCCCATGATTTTGGCTGCGGAGTCCAGGAGGGATATTGGCCTATAATAGGCCGGGACATCTCTGGCTCCCTTTTTGAAGATTGGAATAATGACTGCTTTGGACCAAGACAGGGGAAAGCCAACCTGGGCAGCTGCATTAAAAACCTGAGTAAGGATTTTACACCATAAGATGGGATCCGCTCTATAAAGGTCAGCTGGAACGCCATCAAGACCCGGTGCTTTCCCCCTTGCTGTTGATCCAATTGCTTCTATTACTTTGTCCTTAGTAAAATGCAAAGGGGACGGAACACACCCACTGTCCATTATCCAACCTGGAGAACCTTGCCTAACATCACAATAAACACCCCCAAAGTGTTGTACCCTTTTCTCAAGGGGAATGTGACAGACTAAAACAAGATTCGGTGATTCGTCAAAAGTAGGACTATTCACCACACTCCAGAACCTGGAACTATTTGATAAAACACTAGCTTGGCTAAGCTCTTCCCAGGCCATCTCTCTTAGATGTTTCTTCCTACTCCCCACAACAATTTTGTATGCCTTCATTGCATCCTTAATCCTATCTGCATGTCTTGGTTTCCACTTAAGCTCATCCATGAGAGTGTTATGGACTCTTATGCAAGTATCACCAAACCATTTTTTTTTAAAGGCCTAGTTTTGTAGGGAACTGTCAGGTTAGCCAACACTTCTTTTATAATATGATCAAAAGCATCCAGGACTATTACTGGATCAGCGTCCTGGTCTGCACAGATACCGAACTCCTCTGTGCAGCCGTCGGTCAAGCTTTCAATAAAACTGTCCGGGTGATTGAATCCCATCTTAGCCGGCGAGCTTGATCTTTTGGCGCAATGTTAATGTTACTTATGTGGGTCAAAAGGCTAACTTTATCACTGGCACAGATATTAAGATTCAGTGTCAGTGGGTTGTGATCACTTAGGCAATTGCCCGTTACCTCAAATATCGTAATACAACCAGAGAACCAGGGGTCTGAAAGGGATGGATCTATTCATCCATTTGATAGGCACTACTGTAATTAAATCAGTGAAGAATACAGAGATTCCTATTGAGCCTAAATATAGAGTACGCGACAATGAACAATGATCGTGAACACAGGTGATTATAAGTGAGACTCAGTGAAAGTGGATTCCCATCAAATGTCTTGTGATGATCTATATTCTCATTTGGTCATCCATGGCCGTGGGGCGGTCTGTCTCTAGATCATTGAGACCATCTCCGCTCCCACTTTCTAAGAGCTTTCTCTGTATTCTTCACTGATTTAATTACAGTAGTGCCTATCGAATGGATGAATAGATCCATCCTTTTTAGACCCCTGGTTCTCTGGTTGTATTACGATTGTTGTATGGGGATACGAATCAAGGCAGGTCTTTAAATATCCCTTGAACCCCCTTTCCCTGTGTGTTGTTACGTTACCTCAAATATACCTAAGTGATCCTTCATGGAACCAGAGACTAGGATATAGTCAATAATACTATGATGGCCATGGCCAATATATGTAGGTATTGGGGACAACGTGTAGCGCTGAGTTGGGCAAATCAAATTATGGTCAGATAAAAGACTCTCTAGAAAGATTCCCGAAGGGGAATGTTCAAAGTGCATTATCCCCTGCGAGGAGAATTCCTCATCAAGTTAAAAAAAAAATCAATTGGACAAACAAGGATATTAAAATCACTGAGGACTAGTGTGTGGTACTGCGTGTCAGCCACGGACTTGTAGTCAATCAAAAAAGTAGAGAGAGACCTTAGATGTTCAAGTCATCGTCTCTCGTGAAAGAATTGTAAAAGTTAATCACTTACAGGGTTGGTAAGTTCTTAGCTATTAGTTCAACTACTATAATATTTGGAGAGTGTGAGTCCATTAACTTGACTTTACATGTTAATTTCAGGTTACAAAGAGCAGTAGCCCCCCACTGGCTCGCCCCATGCTAGACGGTATAGCATGTTTACCAAATGTTAAAAAGCCATCCAGAAAATAGGAATCATGGGCATCCCAAGTTTCCTGAAGGGCAATAATGTCCGCACCAGCAAGAAAATGCTCCCAATTACTGTCTCCCCTTTTAGTCTTAAGACCGGCTATGTTCCAAGATAAGATTTTAAAGTGTCTTCCTTGGGTACACATCCAATAGAATAAGAGTTATGGCCCTGATGTGTGATAGCACTAGGTAATACATCCGGAGGGGGGGCACAAGTGGAATACTAGGCACAGCAAAAGGGGAATGGGCCTCTATCAATGCCACATGGTTTGGTGTGTTCACTGAAGCTATGTTGATAACATTTAGTCAGTCTTGGTTATCAAGCCCGGATAACACCTCAAACCTATTTGTATTTCGTGTAAAACAGCGTGTCTCGTTTTAATTTCTCTTGGGAGGTTTATAAAAGTAGGCCAGTGGCAATGCCCAAATAGAGGTAGAAGATGATGGGCAATAATCCTCGGCCTTTAAGATCATTTCGGCAGCAGATGGAGTCCGAAAGATAACAACCACGCAGTCCCCCCCTATGTTCTTGGGGGACTGGCCCACCCATGCTACTCTACGGACCATTATAATGTTATTAAACATGGCTGCCCTAAACCCTTTGTGTCTAGTTAACCAATCAGCTGTTCTATTCCTCAACTGTACCCAAAGTTCACTTTGGTTGGGTCTTAGCGCAGGGACACCGGCCAAGACCACAACCAGGGGACAAGCCACCGGTGGTAGATCTAAAATATACCGAGCAGACTTACTGGGCACATGGGGTGACAATCTGGGACCCTCTCTATGTGGTGCTTATACAGCCATGACTTCCCTGTGGGGGGGCTCTTGGAGAAGCAGAGTTTGGGGACCTGATTGTGCCCTTTTCTCAGACCCACTCATCCCTTGGGAGCCTGTTCTTAATTAATTGCAAAGAATGCCAGGTGGAAGATGCTGGGCCTGCGCGCAGTCGGTGCGCACATGAGGGACACCCTTTTTTGCCACTTCGTGGGCCCATTCCCTGATTCGTCCCCTAGGGCTCAGTATTGCAGATACTTCTGGGTTCCCCCCTCCCCCTACATTGCTGTTGTGGGTCCTAGTCACCTCTGGATTCGCCATCAGATAAGTGCCCTGTGTCAAAAGAGATAGTTTTTCCTCAATTGCCCCCAATCAGAAAAGGGGCTAAAAGCCCCGTGATCAGACTCTTGATATGCTTCCAGTAATCTAGATTGCTTTTCCGGCCCCCTGCCATAGAAGAATCAACGTTATGGATAACAGGCACGCCATTCTCGACTCTCAGAGGCAGCTTCCCACTAGCTCCTGAGGATTGAGATTTAAATTTGGTTTTAGCACTGGCTCTGGACCTCAAAACTGCCCCACCCCTTGTACACTTAGCAGAAGGTTCCTCGATTCCCCCCTCTTGGTTGGAATCTGTCCCCAATTTAATTATTGCGAATAGATCTTTTAGATCTAGTGACTCAGTGACCTCTATCTACCCAAGGTGATTTTGGTGGGGGTACTTGCTGGATGGTCAGGGCAGCTGGGAAATCTGGCACCGCCTGAATGCTTGCACTGGGGGAAAGAACTGTAGCCAGACCACTCGAGTCCCTCGGGTTTGCCACCTCAACTACGCCCACATCAGGATTTGATTTAGTGGCAACAGTCCTAGCCATATCTACATCAGTCGGGTCTGTGCTGGAGCAAATTATAGTTTGAGGGGCTACTACTGGTGATTTAGCTTTACTGATGGCCCTAATGATGATCTTTTTTGCCCCATCAACGGCCCCAGGGAAAGTCTTTTCTCAGTTAGAAGTATTTCGTTCTGCAAAACAGATTCTTCCCTGTTTAAAAAAGCATCTAGGGGGCCTGCCACACCACCCCCAACCCTCTGCCCGGTTAATTTACGTTTAGTGGCCATCAATGAAATAAACAAGATCCACAAAGAATAAAGTCAATAATGTCACTGACCGAGTCCTTAATGATCCTTAGAGATGCACTCAATTCAGATGAAAGGGGGGTGGCCCAGACCAGCCCACTCCGGGCTACGATGGGCGCGGACGGGACCGCCCTTGGCCCGGGCTTTGCCCGAGCACGCCCGCACGCGTCCCGCGCTGTGGGAGGGCTGCTCGTCTTTTGAGGGCCTCCGGTGCCCTCTGCTGACGCTTGTGACCGGCGACCAACAGGGCCCCCTGGGAGATGTGGTCCTCGAGGTGGATGGCTCCCTTTACAGCAGTGTAGGCAGCGGGAGTCCAAGCGAACAAAGCAGGAGGCGATGAGTATTTTGAAATAAAGCCGTTCCCCTCACGGCAGTGGCAAGTTGGCGTGGCGCGATATGATATTGTGAAATCGGTTGGTCTGTGATATCGTAATACAGTGTGTGACATCTCATTTGTTAGATACAGTCAACAAATTTGTGAGGCACACTGATATCACAGGGGTAGAAACATTAAAGAAAAGAGTTGTTTGTCCTTATTTCTGTGCCGAACATGTGATCGCCTAAGACTACTCTGTTTCAATGGATTCTTGTATCTTTATGTGTGTTGTCAATGACCTGCTTTGGTTTCAGATTTGTGGATTTGTAACTACAAGGTATCTGACTCTACAAACATCAAATATATCCTATCAGTTCTTCTATCGAAGCTTGCAGCTGTCATTCTGTCTTGTGTCTCAGCCTGACTTTCCTAGCTTTACTAACTGTTCAAGAAATGTGCTCATCTTATTAATACCTTCAATTTTCTTCATTCACTTATGTGTATTACAGATTCATACACTGGAGGATTTGCCCTGTATCATCCTATTTCATTAAAGGCCTTTGTCAGTATTTATGTATCTATGTATTTGTATATGTATGGATAGGTTGACATTTAGAGGTAAACTTCTAGTCCCTGAGGCGGAAGCCGGGGAAGTCAGAAAGAGTTGTCTATTTTAACATTTTTAACCTGTTCAGTTGCACTTTTGCACTTTGCCTATTTTGCACTCTGTTGCCCACCTCCTCCTCCTCACCGTGCTTGAACCCCGGTCCCCGCAGACAATTAGGTGCTGCGGTGGGACGCACAGGGGGTTAGCAGCCATTTTGGAAGGACTGTTTGGTGTGGACTACTCGTTCTGTATCCTTCGCCCTATCCGGGTATAAATGTCAGCGGTAAATCGACCGCGCAGTGGGCACGCCAGCGGCGTGCCAAAGGCGCGCCTAAGGCGAGCCCGTCTGCACCCGTCCGTGCCAGATCGCCGCCAGGTGCCAGCTACAATGCCAGTTTTCCTATAACCAGGGTTTCCACTCCCGAAGTTAATGGGAAGATCATCTATTCCAGGCAGGAACTATTAAATCTTGCCAACCTCGCTGACAGTCTGGGTGGCCTGGCCTGGCCTCCCTGAGACATCGCTGCAAATATCAGTTCCCCCTAAGCTTGGAAGGCCCTATTTCATGCCGGTTTTGTAAATTTCACAGCCTTCCCGTTAACATCAGCACTTCACACCATAGCACCCAAGCCATGGAGGAAACCTCCATTGACCAAAATTGAAAAGCCTTCTTAGCTAATGTGGGCTCTCTCCCCAAACACACAACCCACATCTGGGACTTTCTTTCCTCTTCTAACCCGGACCTCGGGTTTCTCACAGAAACTTGGCTTAAGTCCACCTCCGCCCCGGATATTGCAACAGCTTTGCCTGACAGATACAGGATCCTAAAATTAGATAGACCCAGGAAAGCTGGAGGTGGGACCGCCATTGTTTATAAAGATTCTATAAAAGCCACAGTCCTAGACCAACACCTGAGCACCAACCTAGAAGTGATTATATTTAGAATAGACCTCCATTCACAACTCAGCTGGAAAGGCGCACTTGTATACCGTCCCCCAGGCCCTGTTGCCGACTTTCGGAGATGATTGCTCCTCATGTTATCTCCACTAACAGATTCATCCTGCTGGGAGATTTCAACATTCATAGTGAAAATGCACTTGACTCTAGGACCCTGCATTTTTTTAGAGAAGTATCTCCTCTTGCCCTGATAAAAAAAACAACGTACCCTCACATAATGCAGGCCACACGTTAGACCAAGTACTTTCAAACTCCTGGGATTTAATCTACAAACAAATGCTCCCTTTAACCTGATCGGATCATCATATGATCACATTTGATCTAGTGGGACCTAGGGCGAATGAACCTAACAAAAAACCAGGCACACGTAGTTTCAGGCAATGGCACAAACTCTCGCCGGTAGCCTTTGCTGAAGCATTTCATGCTTCCCCACAGTCATCCGATAGCACAGTCGAGGAGCACCTCAAAACTTTTCACAATGCTATTAATCTCTCGCTAGATGCCACCATTCCTATAAAAAAGGCTTCCACCTTAGCACGTCGTCCCCAAGCTCCCTGGTATTCCCAAGAACTAAAGACAGAGAAAAGTAGATGCAAGGCACTGGAACGTATTTGGCGTCATTCCAAGGTACAATCAGATAGAGATAATTTCAAAGAGAAGCTGAGAAATTACCACAAGAATCTTAGAAATACCCGTAAAAAGCACATAGCACTACAATTGGAGCAAGCTGACAATAACACCAAAGTGCTTTTTCAGACTCGCAACTCTCTCGTTAACCCTAAAGCCTGCAGCCCGGAGGACGAACCGTCCCAACTACTCTATGATAACATCGCCAATCATCTGACTCAGAAGATCGAGGATATTTACTCCAAATTTTCCTCCCCCAGTCCCCGAGATTTAGATACAGACATGCCACCTAGTGGTTCCCCTGCGCACCTCCAACCCTACCTAAGGACGTTTCCCCTTCTCACATCAGAGGAAACTGAAATTCTCCTTAAATCAGCTAAGTCAGGCTCTCCTAAAGATCTGATTCCGGCAAAAATTGTAAAAACTCTCGCTTCGGATTTGGCAGGTCCCCTGGGGGTTGTCCTCAATAGGTCAATCACTGAGGGCAAACTCCCGAAGAAATGGAAAGACGCACAAGTCATGCCAATTAGAAAAAACGCAAACCTTTCACCTGATGTGATCACGAACTATCGGCCCATCTCCTTGCTCCCATTATATAGCAAGTTGCTGGAGAAACATATTAATAAACATCTTTCATCTTTTATGGAGATCTCCAATAGTCTTTACCACACCCAGTCGGGTTTTCGCCCCCGTTACAGTACGGAATCCGGCCTGGTTAAGGTTCTGGATGATATTATATTCATTTTTTTTTTCATTTCTTTTTGAGTGTTTTGTTGCAGGCAGATGAGGGTCGAGCAGTTATTCTCATACTGCTCGACCTATCTGCCGCTTTTGATACCATCTCACACCGGATCCTCTTAGATAGACTGCACACCATTGGCGTACAAGACTCCACTTTGGAATGGCTGACTAACTTCCTCCAGGATCGAACCCAAACCGCTAATCTGGGCCCCTTCAAAGCTAAGACAACCTCTGTTACCAAAGGCGTCCCACAGGGCTCTTGTCTTAGCCCTACCCTTTTTAATGTCTATATTGCCCCTCTGGCCGCGCTGCTTAGGAAGATTGGTTTAGCCCAGTGTCCTACGCAGATGACACACAGCTGCTCCTGGCTTCTGAGACTGATGCACCTAATATTCAAGAAATTTTCTCTGAAGTAATGCTCAAAATCATGGCATGGGTGAATCAAAATTACCTTCAGCTTAACGCTAGCATAACGGTAATTATGCTATTCACAGAAGCAGTTACCAGTTGGTCCCCGAGCTGGTGGCCAGAAGAACTAGGGCCGTCCCCAACCCCGAAACCGGTAGTAAAGAACTTAGGGGTACTGGTTGACAACAAGCTAAACATGGAGGACCATATAGCAACCATGAAACGCTCCTGCTTCCATGCCCTCAGTCTTCTGCGGAAAGTTTTTCACTTTCTCCCTCTTGCAACCCGCAAAACTCTTATAAATGCCTTAGTTCTGACCCATCTGGATTTTAGTAACACCCTCCTCATCTCTGCCAAAGATTCTGCCCTACAGACCCTACAGGTAGTCCAGAATACAGCAGCTCGTTTGGTCACCAATGCCCCTCGTCGCACCCCTTCCCTCCCTCTCCTTCACAAACTACACTGGCTCCCCATCCGTAAGCGTATCCATTTCATAATTTGCTGCATAGTCTTCAAAGGTCTCCATCAGCTTGGCCCAACATATCTATTCAATAAACTGACTATTTATACTCCGTCGCACAGGCTCCGCTCAGAAGGCAGAGGCCTTCTGGTCATTCCCCGCTTTAAGAAAACTAAGTGGGGAGGGAAAGCTTTCTCCCATCTGGCGCCCAAAATGTGGAATCAGCTCCCCGAGGCACTACGTCTCACCCACAACTATTTTAGCTTTAGGAAGAAACTGAAGACTTTTCTGTTCTAAATGATATGATTTCTTGATGTGATTTCTTGCCTCCACTGTCTTCAGCGCGGAGATACCCCATGTGGGGCGATTCAGGCGCTTTATAAATCATCTCAATAAATAAAACCTGGTCACTGACAAAACACGTACATGTTTGGAGGCCAAGATTATGATGCATGATCATCTGCAGATGGAGTAAAGGGAGGTCTTTGTACACATGACGCAATTACCCCAACACTCGTGAAGCTCCACAGATTCCCGCTGCCAACATACATAACATTAAAGATGTATTTAATTGCCTAAACAGAAGCCAGTGCCATCATCCTACCATACTAACTATACCGGGCAATCAAGACCAATCTATCCAGTCGAACATTTTCAAAGTGTGGTAGTGGCATCAGTAGAGTAGAAATAAAATACATTCGAGAAGGAAAAGATGAGATTCAAAGCCTTCTCCAGCAAAGCACCCAGGGAAAGTAACTTCACAGCACTACAAATCTACCTGGCCATCCCCATCACATCCAGAAAACTCCGAAAAAACAGTTTTTAATGCATCAATTTGTCACAATATAAACTACACTAGTGCAAAACCTTTAAAGAGGTATCTGATTCTCCTCACGTCCATGACTTCTGCATCCCGGTCTCTCAAAGAAAATGTTGCGCCCCATCCAATTGAAGACTTAAAATGCGTATTATCTCTGTGAATCACAGCATTGAACTGCATGGAGATCCTCCAAACAATTGTTAATAATGAGCACCATCAAGCAAATGTGAGACATAAATGTATATTTCACAATAAGACTTTCACGGGCAATCACATACTTTCACAAAAACAAAAGTAATACACAGGTGCAGAGACTGAGATCATGAGGTAGGAAAGAAAACCTTAATTTTGTACGAGAACATAAACTTTCTAGGCTTAGCAATGCTTTCCCATTTCCATAGCTAGGATGTGACAGAGCGACTCTGAATGTGATAGAGAAGCATACCCTTTAAGGCTCAATTAGCACGAGCATGGAAACATGGTTTCAGCAGCTACAACTACATGAAGGCAATGGTTTTTCGTTGACAAATCCTCTCTCCTGGTCTGCTTATTACTGCTATTTAGAACACACCAAAAATCATTAAGCAATTCACTTCCAGCTTCATTTCATTCTCAAAACATTCTAAGGAGCCATAATTAGATTTCCAATACATTTTTTGTTATAATCAATTATTTTCCATGAATAAGATAGAGAATTATCCTCAACATCAGTATTGTGGTTTTCGGAGTATGAGTGGGCACTGAAAGAGGGAGCAGAGCATCTGTGCCAGTCTGACTAGAAAGAAAATCCAACAGGAGACCAATAATGAGATGTAGGACAGAGGAAGGAGGGAAAGGAAATGGAGGAAACACTAGAAAATACATGAACAATAGCAAAAAGCGGGAAATCCAGAGGGGAGGAACTAACAGAATGGCAGCAGGCCAGGAGGGCACGGACAGAGAAGTAAAGGAGAAGTGATGGAAGCGCAGCACAGAGAGGTAAGGAAGCACCACACAGTACACGCAAGAGCAACAAATCACCAAGGAGCCTACTAAGATGCTTAGAGGATTGGGATATTGCAGGCAAGGAAAGCCTAGAAGACAGCAATTACTGAACTGAGGAGTGGTGGACATTGAACCTTGGGACCTGTGAAAATTACATACCGCTACATTCCCAGTGGGCTGCGGCCCTGCCAGGTGGGTGTCAGGTTCGGGACACACATATCAAGGAGGATATTTGAGAGGGAAACAAGGAAAGATACAATTACCAGGTTAATGCCTGAGTGAGGATTTTATTACTAGGAAATGCTACATACAAATTCTCCCATAAGGAAAGAGATAGGGAGAGGAAGGAAAACTCCTCACAACATGTTCAGAGTGAGAGCACTCTGCTTAAGACTTGATCAAGGTGCGAAGGACTCAGAAGATGAACATTATGAAAATACAGTTGACAAATGTAGTCATAAGCTTTTATAATTATACAATAGTGAATAATAAATGTTTGAAAGGTTTGCTTACTTTTCTTACTGAATATATAGAATATTTATTTTATAGCTTGCATTGTCTTATTGGGTTTACTACAAGTAAAGTGACTAGAGGTAGGACCGAAGACTTCAGAAAAGAGGAAAACAGATAGCCTTAAGGATAGAAATGGAAGAAAAAATCTCAAGTAATAATTTTCTTTTATGTTTGACATACACGTACCTGGTTATTATTTATTTCGTTATTTTTTTCTGTGGAACCACCAGGCCAGAGGAGGAAAGACGAGAAGACTCGAGACAAAAAAATATAAAATTTACATTGGACATCAAGTTTTGGCCTATTGTAACACCTACCCTTCACCTGCCATTCACTTGAAGGCAATAGATACTCAGACAACAATGAAAATCAAAATACAGAGAACAAAGATGACCAACACAGTTTTGAAAATCTACGTTTCCCTACCTCCAAAAATATCCCTTAACCAAGACCAAGTATTCTACCTTGAAAAAACAGCCCAATCATCAATAGTATGTATGTGTACACTGATTTCACATATTGAAATAAACTTAAACTAGAATTGCACAGGCCCATTCGGCAAAAGTAACGTTTTTTGAGCATGCAGTTGCGGAGAAATCAACCCAAGGGCAACTGCAGTTGAGCTTGCTACTTACTACAATACTTTGACTCGTTTCTGGATTTCATTTATGGACAAGCCTGTGAATAACTAGGAAAGGAATTGAAAAGAAACAAGGAGTCTTTGGAATCTCTCTGGGTAATCTCTTGTGGAGTTAGTGGATTTTAGATGCTGTGTGTTTTATGGCAGTGTTAGAAATGGGGTTTCTTTTTTTTTTTTTTGTCCTCATTTGCCTTACCCTCAAAAAAGGGCGATACCAACCACCTTGCACGACATAAAGACGCGAATTGTTATATTGGTGGCAGAGATGTCCCAAAAGCAAACGGGCTTTCTTTTAACTCCATCTAGGTATATTCCAACCTGCAGGACCTTTATCGTAACTAGGCTGGACCCGGTCCAAGGAGTGTTCATGGCATAATCATAAGTCCCGGGGAAAAAAAAAAAAATGAAAAAAAAAACGGAATTATCTCCAATTGATCAACAGGTCCCAGAAAGCCAAGTTACGTTTACTACATGATCTTTTGAGGTCAACTTTGGATGTTTCATATAAAGATGAAAGCCACCCAGAGTGTGATGGGGGTGTTTTATCTACCCAGTGTATGCAAATTTGCCTTCTTGCCAATAAAATTGCATAGAAAAGAAAACAATCGCCTTGCCTTTGATGTTATCTTCCAGCCCAAAGATGACAAGTGGGAGAGTTATTGACAAAGATGTATTTAGGATAGAATTTAAGGTATTCTTCACTTCTTCCCAGAATCTTGCAATGTCAGGACAATCCAGGAACATGTGAACGTCACAGGCTCCTACAAAATTACATTTGTTACATTTTTTGTCTGGGAGGAATTTAGCAAGTTTCAACAGTGTCATGTATGCGCGATGAGCTGAGAAGAGATGATTTTGTCTTAACCATGAAGGCTTCACGATTTTATAAAGTAGCCCAAAGGAGTTTAGCCACATCTCCTCACACTGAAGACCAGTCACTGCTCCCCATAACTCATCTGGAAGATGAAACTCGCCCTCAGTTTCCTCCAACAACTGCCAGTACCATGCGGCTACTTCTCTCCCTCCCATTGGTCATTCCACCAACCGTTGCTCCAGTATGCTAGTCTTCCCAATGTGGGCGTCTATGCGGCACTGGGATCTCACCCAGCTTTCCAGTTGAATGTATTTGAATCTGGAAAGCCCAGGGCCAACTAGATCGTATAACTCGTCCCAGGCTATTAATGATCCTTCTTTAAGTAATCGACCCCATCTTATGATGCCCGCTTGTTCTATTATGGAAGACAGGCTATCTCTCAGACATAATGGTAGACCGGGTGAGTCCCAGATTGGAGAGTAGTTGGAATAATAGGACAAACCTAGTTTTTTCCTAATGCTAAGCCAGATTTTGGCCCATGACTGTAAGATTTTAAGTTTGACATTTTTAAAGAATTTCTGACTTCCAAATTTAAACATGAAACCATCTACTGCTAGATTCGCCCCCATTAGCATAGCTCTGTACATTGACTCAGTAGGAAGATTAGATGGCATTTTTAGAAGCATTCTAGAATGTGACATCTGGAAGGCCCATGCATAATACAATAAATCTGGCAATGCAAGGCCCCCCTTCTCTCTTGGGGTTTCTTGTTGGCAATGATATGCACCATGTTGAAGCAGGAACCACCACTTTAGTCAGGATAAGCTAGATAGTAAGTATGTTGGTTTTGGAAGTTGGAGGCAGTCTCAGTGCTGTTAATTGTTTCATGCCCGCCACAGTTACATGGTTAAACAACCAACAAAGGCTTGCAGCACAGAGAACCAGCCAGATCCATTGAAGAATCAGGTGGATTGAAGGCTTCCTAGTACTGTGGTTCCAGGCTGCAACTGTTTACAGGAAGAGGAGCTGTAAGATGAAGACATTTGTAGAGCTGGGTAGTGTAGAGCCCTGGGTGGAAGGCCTCACCAGGATAAAGACATGGGCACACATAGCGTACTTTGGTGGCCAGGCACTTACTGAACCACGCCCAGGTCCCTGGGCTCTTTATTGCTCCTTCTCCGTGCTGGCCGAGCGTACGCTGGGCCAGCCCATTATTTTTATGCACACAGGGTCTTCAGTGACCACCCCCTCACAACAAGGTGCAAGGTGGGCTGGTCCACTTGAAGACAACATTAAATTCCTCCTTTACCCAAAGAAACAAACAACTACAGCTGGGTAAGCACTTCAAACTGTAAAACAATAAGCACCAGTCTCTGACGAATAAGACATTCATGGAACAGTCTTACTTGGTTCGCCAGGGTTCTTTTCTTTCCAGCTTACAGGGGTCGACAGCGGGCAACAAAGTCCTGGTACCTCTGGGACGACCGTGGATGGGTCCGCCGGTTGTACCGGCTCTGGCTGTCTCTGGACGGAGGGGTCAGAGGCGCGTCTGTCGAGTTGTCGGCTTCCCAGACCCGGGGTAGCTTGGCCGTCTTCTCCACTCGCGACCGGGCGATGGTCGCTGTCTCCTCCTGGCTCATTCGGGCAGTCCGGCTCAGTGATGCTAGGCTCGCTGGGCTCTGGGAATTCTTCAAACTCATCAGCAGGTAGCATCTTGAAGAAGGATACATTCCTGGTTACCCTGTCAACTCCTCGAGAAGCGGTTACCATTGAGCCTTTGACTTCAGTCACTGTCCATGGATCCAGCTCAAAGGGCATCCGGAACTTCCCGCCTGGGCGGCGGTCCCGCACAAGTACTCGGTCGCCAACAGCAATGGGACTATCCTCAGCCCTTCTCCTCCTGGATGCGTCTTGGTTGTTCTTTGTTCGTCGGGCCATCGATTGATTCGGAGGATTACGAGATTCTGTCCACGCCGGGTGGTGTGGGGTGGCATACGTCACTGTTCTTCCAAAACAGAGACAGCTCGGAGAGTTCCCGGTGGTGCAGTGTGGTGTGAGGCGATATTCTCGGAGGAACTGATACAGGGCCAGCTCCAGAGCATGACCATTTGCAATGGCTATTTGGATTGTCTTGTTTAGAGTCCGCATCAGTCGCTCCACTTCTCCGTTTGCCTGGCGATGCTTGACCCGGTGGGATGAAAGGTACTCGGAGAGTTCAGTGCTGGTGAAGGATGGGCCGTTGTCTGGGCGGAGTTCCCCAATGAGGCCGTGGGTTGCCATCACCTTTTCCAGTTTGGGTATGATGTCAACAGCTGCTGTGGAGGATAGAATCTCAACCTCTGGGTACCGTGAGAAGTCATCTACGATTACTAACATGTACCTTCCGCCTGGGAGGCTGCCGAAATCCACACTGGCTCTTTCCCACAGGGAAGAAGGACCATCCTCAGTGATCACTGACGCTGGACTGCTGGTCGCCAGACACACCGGACGGTTCTTCAATTTCACGATCCCTTGGTGTGCTCCATGTGCTAGGGGGGAAGCTTGGTGAGTCAGGCATTCAGGCAGGACAAGGCAAGGGCCTCTTAGGAGGTAGCCATCTGTGGAAACTAACAGTTTGTTGCGCACCTGGTATAAGGCTTAGTGTGGACTGTGCTTCTGTGGCGTGAAATGGCATAGGATTTTGGAGTGGCTTCCAGTCCCCTGAGGAGAGCGCTCGGATGGCGATCTGGAGGCAGTCGTCGACTTTTGTAGCCTGTACCACCTCCTCCAGGGTGAAAGGGAGGGGTGTGGACCGCTCGATGATCATTCTCACATACTCCTCCATGGCTGTGGCTTCTGCCGCTTCCGGCTCGGTGACTGGGCGAGCGTGTCGAGACAGTAAGTCGGCTGGGTTGCGGGTGCATGGTCTGTACTCCACCGTGAATTGTAACTCCTGAAGTTGCAACACCTACTTCTCTATTCTTGGAGGAGGGCGCGATGAAGATCCTTGGAAGAGCGGGATGAGGGGTTTGTGGTCAGTTACTACCACAAACGGATGTCCATACAGATAAATGTGGAAGTGGCGACATCCCCAGAAAATTGCAATGGCTTCCTTCTCAATTTGCGAGTAGTGCTGCTCTGTAGGCTTAAGGGTTCTACTGGCCCACTCTCCAAAGGTATTCTGCTGAGCCAGAACTGCCCCTAGACCTGTTGGGCTGGCATCCACTACTAGCTGGGATTCATGTCGGGGGTCAAAGTATGCCAGGGTCATGTCAGCTGAAGGGCGGCCTTGGTTCTTTGGAACGTTTCTTCTTGCTCCGCTACCCACACCCAGGGGCTGGTGGACTTGGTGAGGTCACGCAGGGGACCAGTCAGATCCAACAGATTTTTGATGAAACACCCCAGTACATAACCATGCCCAGGAAGCTGCCGGCTCCGGACACTGACGTTGGGGCGGGAGCCTTCTGAATGTCCTTAACTTTGTCTGGGTCTGGGCCATTGCCTTTGTCGGAGAACCAGTACCCAAAGAAACTGATGTCTCTCCGCAGGAATTAGCACTTCTCGCGGTGGAGGGTGAGGCCGCTGTCCTGGAGTCGGGACAACACAGCGTGGAGGCATTGGATATGCTCTTCCAGAGTGGGTGCATGTACGAGAATGTCATCGCTAACGTTTAGGACACCTCCCAGTCCTTGGAGGACATTCTTGACTATGTTTCGAAACACCTCAGCGGCACTGGAGATTCCAAAATTGAGGCGAGTGTAGCGCCAGAGCCCAGCGGGAGTGGAGAATGTCATGATAGGACGCAAATCCGGCTGGAGTGGGATTTGATGGTATCCTGAGCAAAGGTCCATTTCTGAGAACCACTTGGAGCCAGACAATTCTCCGATAATGTCGTCCACCGTTGGGGTCAGGTGGCGTTCGCGCTTGATGGCGAGGTTGGGGACTCTCATGTCCACACAAATGCGGACAGCATCGGGCTGCTTTGGCTTCTTTGCGACGACGATGGGTGACACCCAAGGGGTAGGGCCGCATACCCGTTTGATGATTCCCGCTCTCTCCAGGAGACGCAGTTCTGCTTCCAGTTTGGGCCGAAGATGGAAAGCAATCCTCCGGCGGCAGAGGGCAACTGGGGCGACTGACCTGTCAATGTGAAGGCGAATTGCAGGGCCTCTCAGGCATCCGATCCATTCCAAAAGGTTTGCAAACCCTTGCAACAGGTTACCCAAGTCGTTGGCATGAACTGTCAATGCAAAATGAATCAAATTGAGGTCTTACGCAGTCCTGCTACCTAGCAGGACACCGGATCCTTCTTGTGAGACATACACTTTGGCTCGCTGGTGGGTGGCATCATGAGAGAGATTGGTTTGGAATACTCCACACAGCCTGAGCGGGTATCTGGAGCCATAGGAGTAGACTTGCACTCTGGTAGGGCGAAGTGCCGGAGGCTCGGTAGAGTTCTGTACTCGCTGGCAGCCATGATGTTAATGGTGGCTCCTGTGTCGATGAGGGCTGCGACTGCTTGGTCTGGCACTTTGATGGTGCACATGGGCATGGTGGGCTGGGCGGCCGATAGAGTGTTCAGCATCCTGACCACGTGGACGGTGGCTGCGTCGGTGTCTTTGTCATCCATGTCACTGCTTTCGGGGGTCAGTTCGATTGCACGTACCCTCCGAGGTGGGCCACTCTGTCTCCTTCTCAGTGTGGACCAACATAACTTTGAAAAGTGATTCACTTTCCCACAGGCACTGCAGGTCTTGCCTTGCGCAGGGCAGGCACCGCCATGAGGCGATGGGACACCACACCACCCGCAAGGGCGGCTGTGTGAAGTCTGTGCGGGCATAGAGGTCTTCTGCCGGGCGGCTCTGGGTCGTGACTCTTGGGCATCGGTCCGAATGACGCACACTGGTTCTGCTTTTATGAGACGGCAGGCTTAGGGTCCATGTGTGCTGCTCTGGCTTTCAACAGCTCTTTGGAGCGGCCGAGCGGCAGGATGTCCCGCATCGGCATGTTGTTCTGCTGGACCCGTTCGAGAAGTTTGGAGGACGCACAGCCTTGAATGAATTGGGCACGGACTTCGTCATCCTCATCTGGGAGGGTGCATGTGCTCGCTAGTTCCTTCAGCCTGGCGTAGAACACGTCCACAGACTCCTAAGGATTTGGCGAGCCTAGCGGAGTAGGAACCGTTCGTAGTCGGCTCTCGTGAAGGGCTCGAAGTAGGCAGTGATGGCATCGCGCATTGTGGCGTACATCCTGGGTGGGCCGGCTTCTCTGATTCGCTTCGAGATCTTGTGGATGTCTGCCCCACTAAGATGGAGCAGCATGGACCGCCGCTGCGGAGCCGTGATCTCAGGAGCGTTGATAAAGTTCTCCTGGCGCTCCACCCACTCCTTCCAGCGTGCCGCCTGGGAGGGCGGGGGTCCAGTGACGGTGAAGGGCTCCAGCGGGGGGCCCCGTAGTCATGGCGGCATGTGCTGAGGCTTGGTCAGATTGGGTAACCAATGGAGACAAGACAGTCCTCAGTGGGTCTCAAGGCTAGGCCCAACACTGACCAGTCGTGATGTTACGGCAGATCGGGGCTGCAGCAGGCCGGGCCAGGCATGACCATGGGGCGTGCTCAGGATGCTGTGTGGGGGCGCTGTGTGGTTGCAGCCCTGCAGGCGTGAGGCAGGACCAGGCTGTGTCACAGACGGCGTGGAGGGGTGGGCTCCTGGTGTCCTGGCACCACGTGGCTCCAGCAGCCAGATTGCAGCTCTCTGGAGGGTTGTGACCTGAGCAGGGGGGCCAACAGAGTCTATGCAGGGCATGCGCAGCACTAGTGGGTTTTCCAAAGACTGTGCGCGTGTGAACACACTCACCGGTTCAATGCAGGCAGGTCAGAGGGCCGGGGCGCCATCGGGCCATAGGCGTGCGCGTGCATGCACGGCCGGCCTTCACTGGAGCAGAGGCAGCCACAGGTCGCACACAGCTGAGGGCCGCACCGGGGCACAGTTGGCGATCCTCGGCGGCGGGTCTGACCGGCACCAGGAACGAGGTGGGGAGCACGGTCCATGTGCACAGGAGTGAGCGCACCTGGGACAAGGTATGCCGCTCTGGAGGCGCGGCAGGGGCGCTCCCAGCAGCGAGGTTCGGTGGGGTGGCGAGACCACCTCCTCGCCATTGTAGAGTCCTGGGTGGAAGGCCTCACCAGGATGAAGCCACGGGCACACCTAGCGTACTTTGGTGGCCAGACACTTACTGAACCACGCCCAGGTCCCCGGGCTCTTTATTGGTCCTTTTCCGTGCTGGCCGAGCGTATGCTGGGCCAACCCATTATTCTTAGGCACACAGGGTCTTCAGCGACCACCCCCTCACAACAGGTGCGAGGTGGGCTGGTCCGACTTGAAGACAACATTACAGGTAGCAGCAACAGGTGCACCATGAGTGCAAATGAGCACTATTGAGTTGGGTGGAGTTGGGTAACAATAAACATCTGTTATTTAGTGCCAAAATGCCCTTGGGTGAACATGCCCATTACAAATACACGTTATGTTATGTTACTACTGGACACAGGAGCAGGATCACAGTGGGTTTAAAGTAGCATCAGTCTGTGCAGCAGATGCTGAACTTCCTCAGCAGGCAGGAGTGGATGAAGAAACTACTTGGCTAAAAGGGCCAGAATCCTTACAGTGCAATTCCTGGCACTTCACATGGGGTGTTCGTGACGAACAGGATTTCCACGAGAAGGCATTTGCCATGCTGCAAGTCATGGCAAGTTTTATTTGGACATTTGGGTAGTGTACCTTGTACATCAGAATGGAAGCTGTTGATACAGTGAATTAGTTGTTTTCATTATTACAAAAAGCCATTGCCATCAAGTAAAGCTGGAGACATTGGAGGGATAGATGGAAGCATCATGGGATGCCCATATCAATCTCAAATAGACTCAACACAGCTTTTTTGTTAGGAGTGGCTCGGATTGGCCAGAGTGCCAAAGGTAAAGCATCAGGTCACTTGAAATCTTTTCACTAGAAATATTAGCTATCTTGTTCTTTAATGTGCCATTGGACCTTTCTACTCTCACAGAGGATCCAGCGTGAAAAATACAGTGAATACATTCCTTGATCCCTAAAGTTTTGAACCATTCTCAAACTACAAATGGCACAAACTAGGTACACTTTTCACTCCCTACCCAAAGTGGAACCCTGAACCAGGGAATGAAACCCTTCAACACTTTCTTGGCATCAGCTCGGACACAAGAGTACGTTTCAACTCACATTCCATCCAGAGAACATGCTCACTAAAGCTAGAACATACACATAAATGCATCATTGTGGCACTTGTTTTTAGGAAATCATGTTGAAGGTGGATGAAAGGACTCCATGGATGTCTATGGGCAGTGGTGGTGGTTTCAAAACCCTTCTTAATACGGTGGCTGTGGGATTAGCATGTCGCACATGAATGAAAAGTTCGCCAATGCAGGTAAAGAAAGGGGCAAACCAGGGGGCACACCAATGGTATTTGAGGCATGCATCATAAATCTCTGCTTAGATTGGCAACCCCAAGGTACAGTCAGGCAACATTTGGAATGTTTGGTGCAAACATTCTGCCTTCACAATCTCCCTACACTCCATCTCAGTCATTTTAACAGTTCTTTAAGAAGAACATTCTTGTAGCTCAGACAAAATCTTTCAAAGAAGGCATGAGGAGTACAGTAGCATGAGACACAAGCAAGGAAACTTCAGAGTTTGAAGACAGAGGAGCCTTTTTGGAACTTGATCATTAAGGGTACTTCTGCTAGACGCTTCAACTTCAGATGACTGATGGGAGGCTCATTAACAATAGCAATTTTATAAGGCAGTTGAACAGCATCAAGTAAACCCCTTATATAGGATCCATTTTAAATAGGAACCACATTGGAGGTGAGAAATCCCCAAAGCCCAATATTGTGGGCAACCCCAAATCATACTCTGAATGAGTAAACATTTTACAATTTTCTTACATAATTTATGGATCACGTTACAGCAATCATTTGAGCCACTTGGGTAGCACAGACATTTCGCAGACGACTTTCAACAACATCATACAAAGAACATAAAGCACAGCCTGCAAACAATAGTACCTTTTTAATTCCTGAGATATAAACTATCAACATAATACACAACGTCACAGTTTGGAAAAGGACATCAGTGAAATCAACAAGAGCCTTATTTTCTTGGAATGTAATAAGGCTTTAGTTCTCCATCAAGGGTAGTGGGGAAAAGAGTGAACAAGTGTAATAAGCAAAGCTGACAATAACATTACTTTGTTCCTTCAAAATTTGACCTAGAAAGACGTTGGGGTTTACTAAGCAGTAGCAAATCAGCTTTAGAGTGAGGTTCAGCATCAATGATTTGGGATCATACAATGTTTTCTGAAGTTCTGACTAAATAGGCAGCCGCAGCCACCACAAGGCACCAGAGCTGCAAAGGAATAGCAGGCAGTTTCTTTTTATGCTCATAATCCTGAACCAGAAAAACCAAAGCTAAAATCTGTATCATGGCACTGCTGTGTGATAAGTTGGTAGTAGTCAGGTAAACCTAATACTGGTCAAGAAGGCAATTCTTATTTCAAAGACATAAATGCTTGCTCTGCCTCCCTGGACCAATGCAAAGGTTCACCAGTATCTTTTCATATGTTATCATGTAACAGTTTGACAATATAGGCATTACCCAAAACTCACTGTTGACAGTAGCCTGCCATTCCCAAAAGAGTGCATACCTAGGAGACAGTGATAGGTCTGATAATCTTACAGATAACCTTGATGTGGTCTGCAGACAGGTGTTACCAATGTGTTGTGAAGTAAGTAACGAACACAAGTTTAACAAATTTTCATAGTTAATTCAGTAACACAGTGGTTCTTAACCTGTGATCCGAGGACCCTTGGGGATCCATAAAGCCTACACGGGCTTTCCAAGGCTGCTTAGAAACTTAAATCATATTACAAGATTGTACAATTGAAAACCTTTAATTTGTTCGATAAATAAGAAGGCATTTGAAATTGGAGGCTAAAAATTAAGTTAGTATTCTCAGATTGACTTGTAGGAGCAGTGCAAATGCATCAAACAGAATACAGTATGGACAATGAATGGCTTTAATTTATTTATCTATTTGTATAGCGCAACTAAAGCCCTAGGGTTCTAGGTGCTTGTCATCCAACATCCAACCAGTCATGAGGTAAAAATGTGCTGAAGTATTAAAACATTAAACATATAGCAGTAGTTAAGGGGCAGATGTATCAAGATACCATTTTGCACTTCTCAAATAGCGATTGTTAAGGAATCGCTATTTGAGAAGTGCAAAATGGTATGTATGTAGAATTTCGCTATTTATTAGCGATTCCTTAGAATTCCTTAATTGCGATTAGCAAATTGCTAATCGCAATTAAGGAATAATTTCCCATTCATTTCTATGGGCCAGGAGGCCCATAGGAATGAATGTAAAATTATACTCAATTTGCGATTAGCAATTAGCTAATCGCAAATTGAGAATAATTTCAAAGGTGCAAGGGTGTCTTAAGGACACCCTGCTGCACCCCTGAATTTGATATGTGTACGCATATGGCGCACATACATGCCCTAAGGGCATGTATGAGCGTCATATGGCACCTTTAGAATTTAAAAAAAGTGCTTTTTGAAAAGAATTCGCAAGTTACCACCAACTACAAGTTGATGGTAATTTGGAATTCTTAGTCAAAAATCGCAACACTGAAATGCTTGATACATTTCAAATATTAAATCGCAATTTGCCATTTCTTAAAAGCCTCGCAATGTTAAGGAATCGCTAAATTAGCGATTCCTTAATATCGCGAGGCTTTTTGAATGATACATTCCAAATCCCGTTTTTTTTGTCGCAAACGCTGCTATTTTCCGAATTGCAGCGTTTGCGACAAAAAAAATGGATGATACATCTGCCACTATGTCTTAAAAAGCCAGGTCTTCAGTCCCTTCCTGAATAAGATGAGGTCAGATGAATTTTTAAGTGTGTATGGCAGCTGATTCCACAATCTGGCAGTGATATTTAAAAAGCTTTTGCCACCCCAGTTAGAAAGTCGGTATTTGGTGACCTCCACCAACATATGTGTTTTCTGCAGGTCCAGTGGTGTGAAAGGGAACATTTTCCTCAGGACCGTCAGAGAATAGCAGGTAGCTGAGGGAATCACATTCACATGGTGGGAAAAGGACAGGGTGGTGTCAAAGATGACTCCCAGATTTCTTGCCTTGGAGACTGGAATAGGGAGAGGGTCTAATTCCATGGGCCGCCAGTCCGAAGACCAGAGGGAAACATCTCTCCAAAAAGAAGACCCTCCATCTTATTTGAGTTCAACTTAAGACAGTTCTCCGACATTTATCTACTTACCTGTCTCATACAGGTGTGAAAGTTATAGACTGTAACGGGAGTCATCTTAAATGGACATGTTTAGAACAGCACGCCCAGTTCAATGAGAGAGTTCTTCTGTCACAACATATTGCTTTGTGAACCTGTGCTCGGAACGCTGCTGAGAAACGATGCCGCAGCTGCTGAGAAAGGCCGCTGAAAGGCTGAAAGGCTGCTGAGTTGTGGATTTGGACTGGTTTGGCCCCCAGCTCTTGTTTTCTGCTGAGGTTGGTGGCAGCAGTGCGAAAAACGTGTGAAACACTGTTGTGTTTCTATCTAGGACCCTAATTCGATATTCCCGATTCTTGCCCTTATGAGGTTATAATGTCCTGATAAAGGCATAAGAATCATATCCATATTCAGTAATAGCCCATGCAGTCCAAAGCACGGCTACTCCCATCGACTCCTAGAAAGCACAACGCGTTCTTTAAACAAACCAAGCCTCCAGCAGCCCGGGAAATCCCCCCTGCTTTTGTTTTGATTTGAACAAGAACTCCTGGAGTCCAGAAAGAACTGTTAGTTCTTAGTGACGTCTTATGTCCAACCTTACGTCAAACTCGGTACCTTTCAGGTATAAATATACCAACAGTTGCATTAAGCAAACACACAGTGGTTTGGAGCAGAGCGGCCATCTACTTGCCCGAGAGCCCAGCTGATGCGAGAGCCCACGGAAGCCGACCCTCCCGTTTGACGCACTGAGAGAGACGCTGTCTTTTTCTCCAGCCGAGAAAATCCAACTCCGGTGTTTCCAGCCTACCCTTGCAGGTTGCTGGGAGATCGAGTCCTGAGGAAAGAGATACCAGACCTCCCACATTCTATTACCAAGGTACGGAGCTGACTAAACCCTTAAGAGAATTCTTGATGCAGATTCTTGGCAAAACAATCTTAACCGACTTAACTTAAACTGCTACTTACTTACTCCTTCCCAAGTATTAGGCTTAGGTCAGGTACACCGGGGTAGGCATAGTTAGAAGCACCAGTTGAGTACGTTAGTCAAATTTTTTTATGTATGTATATATTTTATCCATTTTAAAGTATTATATGGCTAAGAAACCATATCAATGCTTTTACAGTATTATTTCATAATACTACTTTTACGGTACGCACTTTACTTTATGATAAGTATTGCAATTGTGGCAATTCATTTCTCTTGCATGAGAAAGAAGACTGCTAAATAAATAACACCTTTTATTGAAAACGCCGGTCTCTCTATTTCTCTGCAGTCTGGTGAAACTAAGTATGCACGGTTGACTGAGTGAAATAGCTGCCTATTGTTTTCACACAACTCTAGAGATACACTCTTATTCTGAGGGAGCAAAGTTGTCATGTTTATGCGGTTGTCAGAAAACTGAATCCCTTCTTGTCTGAGTCAGGGAAGTTCATCCCTCCCTATTCATTCAAGAAAGTTTCTAGTGACCTCTGAGCTAGCTGGCGCAAACCTAAATTAAGTTTAACATAGTCAGTAGAGACCTAGATGACCTCAGTCCTACGTCTACACTGCTGTTTATGTTATTCCAATGCGCAGAGCCTATTGGGAAAATAGGAACTACACTACATGGTGCCCAACGTTTGGTAAGGCGATAATCTAACGCAAGACACTAGAGTAACTCAATCGTGCTTTTTCACACAGAACCCTTTTCCCGTAAAAACTTCAAAAGACGTCTGGAGTGGATGAAAGGTTAATATCCGCAAGAACTTAGTAGGATGAGAATCCTATGTATTAGTTCTTTGGTTTGATCAACGTTGAAGGATACAGTGTTCCAAAATATTGTGCACCAAATCTTTGTTTCCTTGGAAACCTGCTCTGCAAAGTATCATTAAATAAAATGTTGACTAACGGCAACAGCAACGAAACCGGTGGAGCTGCAGTAGATGCGAATCAACCGGGTTTCGATGTTACAGGGTTTATTGAAAATGAACCGGGTGCAATTATCATCCCGGATAATGTAAGAAGAACTATAACTCTTGAACTTATAGAAAACAAACTTACACCAAGAGGTGGTACAGTCGTGTTCGTGGTAGGGGCACATGAATATCGGCAGACAGAGGTATTCTATTCACGGATACATTTTCCAGCAGCACACGCTGTGACAAAAGACTTCCACTATTACAAAATAGAGAAACCTCCGGGAGAATACACTCCTTTCGAGGACATCGAAATCCCACTAAATTACCAAGAGCACCTGCTCTAGTTTAATGGCGCCCTAAAACATAATAATCACATCACCAGGCTCGGTCCACTAGGTAGACCAGGAGCAACGTGGCTGGTTCTAGCCAGCTACACACCACATCCAGACATTGATAAAATGTCAGACCGGGAACTTTTAGCTCAGCTAAAACTCTTAATTAAAATACATAGACAATTGGTCCAATATGTCATGCGGACTTCAATAGTCCAACCCGCAATTAATATTCCACAGCTGACCCCTCATCAGGGGAACACAAACAAAATCACATCACAGAACAGACAATCATGTCTTGGTAAAGTACCCACAAAACAGGAACAAATTCCATTCCGGATAGCACAAAAAATTATTCAAATAGAGGCAGTGTTTCCAGTTACTACTTTGACTCAGAAACACAGAATTCTGACTATCTGTTTGCCAATGGGGATCGCACCACATGTGGAGGACTGTGACACTTGGGGCACAGTCTTTGCTTCCATCTACACAAAAACACATGGTGTCCAGTCTATGGCGGTCATACCAGATGTACTCAGACAGATTCAAAATGAATACGGTCCAAAACCTGCTTTAACTCTGGGTATGAAATTACTGAAAGACTTCAAGCAGGTCTCCGCTGTATTATTAGCCAACATAAAAGGAGAAGCAGCATCTGTGGCGATCCGCCAGAAATTGAAGGAAACAGATATAGCAGACCAACCATTTGAACTCGCCAGAATCATAGAAAAATCCTATGAAGAACTAGGAAGAGATAGTTTGGGTGGGAAACCGGTAAAACCCCAACTAACTGAAAATCCTGAAAAAACATTTATTGAAAATAATTTAAAAACTCCAAAAAAGAGTTGGGATGGTATTAAACAATCCACTCCCAGGGAAAAACATTTCCAGTCCAGAGGAAGGTCTCCTCAGCCGAGAGAGAGATCTCCAGGCCGAGAAGACAAGTCTCCCCAAAGGGAGCCCTCTGAAAGAAGATATAACCTTAGAGATAGGGATAAAATAAGAAAACCTGACAGCTATCAAGATGTTGATACACGTCCCTCTCGATCCTTCTTACTCAATCTTTCTCGATCTTCCTCACAGAAATCGGAAAGAAGAGGACGGTCAGAACACAAAGAAGAGCACGTCAATTCCAAAGACAAGGATCCTGCTCATCAAAAGAAAAAATTACAATTTCCTAGAAAGAAGGTAGCAAGTATTAAAATTACATGCCGAGAATTCTGAGGACACAACTGAGAAACGGAGAGTGGGCACAGACAATGCTAGACAGCGCAGCAGAAGTGACAATAGCTCGCAAGATCCTGATGAATCTTCTGGAGACAGTGGACACGAATGAATACATTCAGGTGGAAACTGTAGACACACGAGTTAGTGTGCCCCATAAACTATATGAAATAACATTACGTATAGAGGGAGATAAAACTAGGAAAATAAAAGGTCTCTTTAGGGAAAAACGTTCTAAAGGCTATGACATCCTTTTAGCTGAGAAAGACTGGCCTCCAGAGTTTGTCAGGGAGTGCCCTCATGGCAAAGAAATGATTATGCCTGCCTTCTCAAATCATATTCCGATTCATAAAAAATACACATTGGCAAGAAAATGGGCAGTGCCCCAAGCTCCTGCTTTATACAAAAATCATGAAGGATGGGATGAGGATTCTCCTCACCACAAAATCCAGTTAAATAATCAGCCCACTGCACAAAGGCAGTACCCAGTTAAACAAGAAGCTAAAAAGCTAGTCAGGGAGATCTTAGATCAACTTGAATATCAAGGGGTGATCGAAACATGTACCTCTCAAATGAACAATCCTTTGTTTCCTGTCTCCAAGCCAGACGATTCATACCGTCTAGTTTTGGACCACAGACACCTTAACTCCTGTTGTAAAACATTTGCAGGACAAAACTCACATAGTGCAGCACTAATGAATAACATTGCGTGCAAAAAATATAAAACAACATTAGATATCTCTAATGGATTCTTCTGTCAAAACATTGCAGCTGAAAGCAGGTATTTGACCGCTTTCTCAATAATGGGATCGCAAAAACAATTTTGCCGACTCCCACAGGGATTCAAGAATATCCCAGGATTATTCTCAGCAAGGGTAACAGAGTTACTACAAATATATGATGATGAGGCATTATCCTATGTGGATGACATCTATCTCACAGATGATGACCTGGAGACTCACTTAAAAAGAGTGAACACCATAATACTTGGGTTCGAATCAGAGGGTTACAAATTCAACTTTAAAAATTCACGAATTTCCTATCTAACAGTCCTATTTTTAGGATATGAATTATCAAGTGAAGGCAAAAGCCTGGCAGACAATTTCTTAGAGAAATGTGCTGTACTCCAAGCACCAAAAGCCCTCAAGAGTTTACAATCAATACTAGGTTTCCTGAATTTCGGAAGAACATACATTCTAAATTTTGCAGAGAGAGTTAAACCTCTCTATGAATTGATAAGACCAGATTTCAAACAAATCAATTGGACTCAGAAACACACAGAGATTTTGAGATCATTGCAAACAGACATGTTAGCTAAAACAAAATTACAAACTCGCGAAAACATACGCAATCTTGTAATCGGAGTCATACCAGGAAGATGCCGATTCACATACCTGACCTCTAATGAGGGAGAAACGGTACCTATAGCTTACAAATCTCATTTGTACACTCAAGCTGAAATGAAATTCAGCTCTACAGAAAAAATTCTGACAGCGGTTCAAACTGCTGTAGCAAAAGAAAGAGCCCTATCCCAAGGCAAAAGAATATCTGTTTATACAGCAGAATCAGCCCTTGAGGCATTAACAAGTACACATAATATGATTACAGTGGCCTTAGATCCAAAATGGATAGAATGGGAAAATTCTTTTTTGATCCGAAACTGAAAAAACTAGATGATCTAGAATATGAACGAGAATATCCTCTGCCAATCGAAATTCTGCCTCTGGAACAATACACCTGCGTAATCTATATGGACAGATTCTCACAACACTATGATGTAGATACAAAATCCTACAATGCAGCGTGTGCGATTGTTAAAGGTCGCTGGCACTCTGGTAAATTCAAACCGATGATCACCAAAACTGAATCACTCAGAAAGTGTTCAGCTCAGCGAGCTGAAATAAGATCTTTAAAGATGGCACTTGAAAATGCCGATCGTGAATTCCCCACACTAATAGTGTGTGATTCGTATTTCTGCGTCAAATCATAAAACAGTGACACGCAGACATGGAGTAATAACGGTTACAAAGATGAAGCAGGTGCCACAATAAAGCATAAAACGCTTTGGGAACAAGTAGTTCTTGTAAAGAAAGAACTACGAAAGACTCACGTGATACACGCACTGAGTCATCAACGTGATGACGTTCACGTTGCAGGGAATTCATTGGCTAACACAGCCACAGCGGAAGCGGTTCAACCGGCTTCCGTAGCCACTGAAAAGCGTTCAGAAAAACACATAGATGGGGAAACCGCCTCATTAAAAGGCGATTATGCAGCATTACATCTCAACTATCCACTCAGTAATACATACATAATTGATGCAAACTCCGTTCCTTTTGCTCAAATACCTGGAGTGGGGGATAGAGTAATTCCAAACACGAACCGGAGAGTTTTCTTGATTGAAGACGCACACATGGGATTCGGTCTGAGGCACCAAGAGATCCTGAAATCTCTGATGGAATTACAATCAGAGTACTGGTGGCCGGGAATGAGCGTAGATATCTACAATTTTGCAAGAAATTGTGAGGACTGCAACAGAGATCGCAGTTGTGAACCGGACCAGCCAATAGCCGAGATACCACTATTAGATAGCATCAGGCTATCTATAGCGCAGAAATCCAGCCGGAGAAATGCGTCCCATAATTATTAAGACTGAATTCACTTAAAATGTAGACCCCAGCACTCGGCTGACGCCAGAACTGTTATAAAAGATTTGAGAGTCTTTATCGGCACATACGCAATTGGCATGCTAAATTCTGATCAGGGTTCTGCGTTTAGCTCTCGAGCTTACAAAGAGGCCATGAACAGCATGGGCATTGCATTGCGGTACTCTTCTCCCTTCCATCCTGAGGGAAATGCGGTAGTGGAAAGAAAAAACCGGGACATAAAGCAATCTATAACGGCCAGGGTATTAGGTTCAGGTGATGGGTGGGTCAAACATTTAACAAGTGTCCATCGTAGTCTTAATAATCTGCCAAGAAATTCTCTAAAAGGTCTCACTCCATACGAACTATTGTTTGGCACTAGAATGCTCATTCAGGATCTTGATTGTCACACTTCAGTGGTAGAAGAAAAATCCTTTGGTGTCAAAGATCGTTTGGCTGTTTTACAGGATTTAAATGAAACAAGAAAAAACCTGAGTAACATAAAGTTGAAACAACAGCCAACAGCCACTGAAGAAAAACCACCTGTCCCAGCAAGACCTGTCTGGATTCCAAAGATTGGGGATCTGGTCAGAGAGAATATCGGGGTGAAGAAGGAATTTGGGCCTTCTTACAGAAAAGCAGTACCTGTTTTAACTATCAGCGGAACAAGATCAGTTGTACTACCGCCCCTTGCTGGTAAAAAGTAGCCCTGGGCATAGTGGGCGTAGTGGGGCTTCGCGGAGCTACGTGAAGTGGGCGAGAAACTACGCCCACCTCCGCACTCCGCGTAGCCCCACTACGTACCGCAGGCCTCCCTCCCTCCCGCCCTCCCTATATCCTTTAATTTAAACGTTAGTAATAATTAAAAGGCACTTACCTTGCGCGCCGCTGCCCGCCGCGTCTCCGGGGCTCCCTCTCTTCATCTGCGCCGTCTTGGGTACTAATGCGCATGCGCGGGCGGCCGCGCATGCGCATTTCTCGTGAGAAATTGTACTGCTTTTGATATAATAGAGCCGGACCTACTAATGTTACAACATGGTCAGTCTCAATTACGTTCTATTGTACAGCTTGGTTGGACGTAGCAAAATCTGCATTCAGGCTACGTACCATGGCGTTTAATCAACACAACGTCATTATTCGGTATCTTTAACCTTACTGATAAACAAATCAGTTTGGCACAAAAAGGAGCAGACTATACGATTCTGAGCATTGAAAAACTTGAGAGATTACCATTGACAATGTCAGAGAGACCTGTCATTGAATGGATATTACATGGAACGATTACAATTCCGATAACAACTTTCCAGTTTAAATACTGCCAAGAGTATATACCTGCAGGCCAGTATGAAAGGTTGGGTAAAGAATACATCAAATCAACCTGGGATGTACCTTATACACACAGATGTTATAGTGAAGGGAACAAGAAGGTATTCCTTAGTGGTAAAAATTGTAAAAAAATCACTAAGCTGTACACTTCTGTGTCAAGGTATTAACTTGCATGGAGCCTGCGAAGGGTCTTCGAATAACCTTTCATGTCACCTGCATGGCACGCCGGCAAAACAGATAGAGACATTTTTTAGACCACTTTCTAACGGCAGTTACGTTTTAATAAGTGACCACAGCTGTTGTGGCATGCTGCCAGGAAAAGCCTATCTGACAACTGTAACTTCCAGGGCTGTTTGCTGTATGCAAGTATTGTATCCACACAGCAATCCAGATATGGGGACTGCGTTATAGCCTTCATTGAATATCTCTTCTATTCGAATTGATACTTTAAGCAAAATGAAGTCTATTCTTTTACAGATAACTGTGCCTTTAAAGTCATCGAAAGAAATGTATGATCTGCAAGGGGCAAGGACATCGGCAGAGATACATTCCCTTTTATCAACAAATTGCCCCGTGTGTTTCGTAGAAATGTTAAGCCAAATCTTAAACATGTCTGATACCAGTGGCATCACACATGTATTTAAGACATTTTTTTCGGGACTGTTAGCACCCTTTGAAACAGTTCTGGGCATCTTCCTGAATTTTGTCCATTCTGTGTTTGGCGGCCTACCCTTAATCTTGGGACTCGTGGCAGGAATTTTATTTTTGCTCCTTCTGCACTGATATGGCAAGCCAATCCACAGACAAGACTCCAGCAACAATGGAAGAAACGATCCTAGCAATACGATACCGAGACCGTATCACTAAGGTCCTCGGATTGGCCCGGCTAAGAGATCTGAATACAATCTGGTTTCTTTCATTCTGACCAATCTGGCAGAATTGCATCTTACCTGTGCTTCGATGTCTGCTATGTGGAGAAGAATGCGTTTTGGACGTCTGTCTTACACTACCATCAGCAGTACCAAAGGATATCGATACTTTGCTAGGTCCTGTAACGACTCATGCATCGTGTTGTCCCCAGCGGCTACCCATTCTGATGACGGCATTCGTTGAGACTTCACCAGTACGAGTAGGAGGCGGTGAGGTACAAGAGGAAAGCAGCACCAAACAGGTACAACCTTCTGTGAGAATTGCTGATCCAAACATCGATGATAGCAATCACGCAGAGAACTGCACAGTTGCAGTATTTTCGAACTTGGTCGAACTTTCACCTGATGTTGTAGACCAATTTTTTGCGAGTCTGTCTGAAATGATGTTCTCTCCAGTCAACGAGAATAACTCTTAAAAAAACAATGAGCACACAGCGTTCCCTGAACTCTGAATTCAGCCTTCAGTTTTTGATAAACAAAGCTACAGAAAATATTTGGAACTATTTTTCCCCTGAAAGCGAAATTATTTTTGTCCATTTTCCAAAATATTTACCTTTTTTTTTGCCACATGGTACTCTGCTTAAAGTAGAACTATTCTTAGAGAACAGAGCTTCTATTTTTAGGATACTAGAGACAATATTTTACCTCAGCCTCTAGCACATATACAGCATTTTGTATAAATATGTGATGGAATGGTCTCGGCCTTCTTGTCTGTATTCAGAGCCATTTCATGTGTAATTTTAGCAATTCATTCAACTGATATATATATGCATTTACCTGAATGATGACACTGCTTGAAAAGCGTACAGTACCAACACTCATTTTCGTGTATTTACCATATACCATTTCAAATGCGAAATATGTATTTTGGGGTGGGTTCGGAACACACACATGCATCGTTAAATGTTTACTATTGCTTAGTTTTTTAGTAATGATGGACATTAATCCGTGGAGTGGGTGTTGTGTTTCTATCTAGGACCCTAATTCGATATTCCCGATCCTTGCCCTTATGTGGTTATAATCAATAATGTCCTGATAAAGGCATAAGAATCATATCCATATTCAGTAATAGCCCATGCAGTCCAAAGCACAGCACGGCTACTCCAATCGACTCCTAGAAAGCACAACGCGTTCTTTAAACAAACCAAGCCTCCAGCAGCCCGGGAAATCCCCCCTGCTTTTGTTTTGATTTGAACAAGAACTCCTGGAGTCCAGAAAGAACTGTTAGTTCTTAGTGACGTTTTATGTCCAACCTAACGTCAAACTCGGCACCTTTCAGGTATAAATATACCAACAGCTGCCTTAAGCAAACACACTGTGGTTTGGAGCAGAGCTGCCATCTACTTGCCCGAGCTGATGTGAGAGCCCACGGAAGCCGCCCCTCCCGTTTGGCGCACTGAGAGAGACGCTGTCTTTTTCTCCAGCCGAGAAAATCCAGCTCCGGTGTTTCCAGCCTACCCTTGCGGGTTGCTGGTAGATCGAGTCCTGAGGAAAGAGACACCAGACCTCCCACATTATATTCCCAAGGTACGGAGCTGACTAAACCCTTAAGAGAATTCTTGATGCAGATTCTTGGCAAAACAATCTTAACCGACTTAACTTAAACTGCTACTTACTTACTCCTTCCCAAGTATTAGGCTTAGGTCAGGTACACCGGGGTAGGCATAGTTAGAAACACCAGTTGAGTACGTTAGTCAAATGTTTTTATGTATGTATATATTTTATCCATTTTAAAGTATCATATGGCTAAGAAACCATATCAATGCTTTTACAGTATTATTTCATAATACTACTTTTACTGTACGCACTTTACTTTACGATAAGTATTGCAATTGTGGCAATTCATTTCTCTTGCATGAGAAAGGAGACTGCTCAATAAATAACACCTTTTATTGAAAACGCCCGTCTCTCTATTTCTCTGCACTCTGGTGAAACTAAGTATGCACTTTTGACTGAGTGAAATAGCTGCCTATTGTTTTCACACAACTCTAGAGATACACTCTTATTCTGAGGGAGCAAAGTTGTCATGTTTATGCGGTTGTCAGAAACTGAATCCCTTCTTGTCTGAGTCAGGGAAGTATCCCTCCCTATTCATTCAAGAAAGTTTCTAGTGACCTCTGAGCTAGCTGGCGCAAACCTAAATTAAGTTTAGCATAGTCAGTAGAGACCTAGATGACCTCAGTCCTATGTCTACATTGCTGTTTATGTTATTCCAATGCGCAGAGCCTATTGGGAAAATAGGAACTACACTACAACACTTGGCCCACTTTTCACTGGCAAATGATTACTGAGTGCTCATTCACTGCCGGAGGAGCGCGTTCAAACTTAGTGGTTGGTCCGTGCCTTGTTTTCCACAAGGCGCGGGTGAGCCGGCGCCGAGCGCTGAGACCACCGGCTAAACAACCAGTGCCGCCGCCACGACGGTGGGGGTGAGTGCCCCAGGGCCAGTGACCCCAGGGGGGGTGTACGCCCGAGCCCCCAAAAGTAACACCAATTTGCAGTGGTGCGCGGCTGCAAAGGAGCTGTGAGGGAGCTGTTTGGGAGACCAGCTCCCAGAAAAGGAACCTCCATGGTGACAGGAACAGGAGCACAGTTGAGTACCATTGAGCCCGTGGCCTGAATAGTGGCTGGATCTGGGGCTCGTTCAGGCTGCCTGGCAGTGAGGCTGGTGGAACATGAAATTTCCAACACAGGTGTGTGGCATGGGCTCCGGGCTGTGACTAGAGGCAGAAGTGAGTAGTTTGTTTGCAGACTATCTTCGGATATGGTGGAGTGGCAACAGAAGGAAGGAAGTGACTGAAGGGAGGAGAGGCAAGTAGGGCATTAGAACTGTTAAAGCGAACAGGGAAAAAAACTGTGGTAAAAGCCCGGAAAGCCAGAAAAGTTGGGTCCCAGGTGAGGGGGAGGAGAAGTGAGGAAGTTGGTGGGACTTTTGGCCCCTCTGCTCCTTGCCCCTCAACCCCCCGTCATTCTTAGTTTAATTATCCCTTTGGCTTCGCTATTCCCCATTCTAGATCATTGCTCCCTGCAAATGGCCAGATAACTTATAGCAGAAAACGCCGGGACAGCGGGAGCACTGAGGACGCCGTGGGCACTGCGGATTTCAGAGAGTCTGCGGAGTCTGCAGAGCTAGTGGAGCGAGTCATGCCAGTGTAAAACGTAGAAAACTGGCCTAGGGAAGTTTACTGAGGAGCGGTAAAATAGACCCACTCTCCAGTCGCCATTAATACCAATTTCTATGTGGTGTGATTACAATAGATTAAATATTTGAACATCTGGCTACAACATTTAAGTGGAACATTTAAAAGGAAGAGAGAAAATACAATCACCAATTACTATCTCATCAGTTAGTGGTATAGATTCAATTTTGACGCTAGCCAAAATTAACATCACAAATACCTGGAGCGAATCTTTGTTAAAAACCCTGCAGCAAGCAATTGATGTTCTAAACCTTCAATCGGATACATTAGAGGTCCAGGTAGACCTAATGAACCTAATTGCGGTGCACATAGCGGTAATAAATAATAAATTGGACAAAATTGTAGCAAATGGTAACAATATTGCTGTACAAACTAATCATAAACTGTTGGATCAAAGCTGCGAATGTGGGCGAATAATAGGCAAACTGGAGTCCCTACCGGAGATACTGACAGAAATCTTGTGTGTGGCACAATCTTAAGGAAATTTAGGAGAAAAACTCTTAATAGAGAAAAATAATTAAAAAATTAAAACGGGAGGACTAGGAAAGACGCAGCCCGACACACAGCACGAAGATAGTTTAAATCTAAGAGTTGCTAAGACAATAAATGGAGTAAGCATTGGTCAAGACGGAAATAAAACAATAGTCTCTGAGTTTATTAGCTAATCCAACAAAAAGACAACGGAAGAGACTACGGAAAGCTAGTAAAAATGCCAGACAAAAGGCTATCCGGGAAAGAAGCCAAACTTATGCAATATTTACTCAAAAGTGCAAGAATCTTATTGCAAGAAACCTGGAATCTTATTCCAAGACACATAGCAGGATACGAAGAATACCACGAAATGGCAGAAAAAGTCTCAAAATATGGTCGTTCTAGGGGTGGCTTAACAATATACCTAAAGGTAAAATATAACTGGGAGGTAGAGGAAATAGATGCCGGAGCAAACTGGTTACAAGCGTTTAAACTGGAATGTAAACGACCCTGCCATACTGCTTCATGGAAAATACTGATCTTAACCACATGCGCGCTGCTCTGATTCTGCTGGAATGCTGACTTTTTAAAAAACCCATTGTTCATGACGAGCTTGGCTCGTCATCAGTGTTTGAGGAGGCTACACCATGACGAGCCCAGCTCGTCATCAGCCTCGAAGGGGTTAAACATTTACATCCATCCAGAAAAATAAAAAAAACTGGAAAGATTGACAAACCTGATAAACCTAATAAAAACCTTACAAGTAACATATCAAGATTACGGTATGGTAATATCTGGTGACTTTAATTGTAAGTTAATATGGGTCCTATTAACCAAGAAAGGCCGACAGGGCAGACTCAATGGACTCAACTGGAAGCAAGAACTGGAAGCCCTAGGACTGGTCGTTTTGAATGGGAATACAAAAGGAGACCAACCGGCGGGAAGAACCTACCTAAGCGGAAAGACTCTATCGACGATTGATTACACCATAATTAGGAAGGATCAATTAAATTTAATGGAAACATTTTCCATAAAACCTCGACCGGAGAGTGATCACTTTCCCCAAGAAATAGTATTGTCTGTGAATCTGACGCAAAAAAACGAGCACAGTATCTTTAGCCCTGATGCTGACTGTGTATAGCCAAAGGAAACTAATTGGAGTGGGACAAATATAGAAGACATAATGAACACAGTGAAACTTCATGTGGGGAATAAAGAGACACTAGTCATTCAATCACTACCTCAGGACTGGGAGAGCCTGAGTATGTTCCTACTGGACAAATTTCCAGCAGGCCCAGCAGGAAAATCCTTGTATAGAACAAGACAGGCACCATGATTTAATGGAAATTTGAGAGAACAGAAGAGAAGAATTGCAAAGGAAGCAAGAGTAATTGCCTCAGAGGCCAGATTTGGAAATGAGATAGACTCGAGTAAGATCAAAACAATGAGAAAGATATATAAAGAAAGGTGTAGAGAGGCAAAGAAGGTTCACATGGAAAACCTCTGGGGGAAATTATTATGGGCAAGCAAACTACCAAGCAGCAGTGAATTTTGGGGCCTAATAAACAAACTGTCCAAGGAAACCGAGACCCTACAAAACACCGGAATAAGTGTGCCAAACTGGACTAAACATATAGGTAATTTGTATAACAACGGTCAAATATGTACTCACATATGTGCATTATCCCATCAGGACGAAATGGTAGATGTAATTTAATAAACCAACCTCAGCTGGAAATTCGATTCTGAAAGAAGAGCCCACAGTCACACAAGATTTAATAACAACAAAAAATGTAAGGGTGTTGATAAAAAAGCTGAAGAACTCTGTGGCAGCAGGGCCAATGGTCTCCCGAATGACCTCTTCAAGCAAGACCCGGAGTTTTGGGCTAATTATCTTGCTCCCCTTTTTAACCAATTGCACTCCGCGAACAGGCTACCAGCCTCCTGGAGAGAAAGTTTGCTCCATCCAATTTATAAAAATGGAAGTAGAATGGAACCCGGGAACTACAGGCTCATTGCCTTAATAGACGTCGAGGCAAAATTGTTCGCATCCTGCATTTTACAACATTTACAGGAGTGGATGGAGGAAAAAAGAATAATACCAAAACTTCAAACCGGTTTCAGGAAGGGCATGGGCACCACAACTAATCTGGCAACAATGGCTATACTAATTGAAAAAGCCATAAGGAAAAAACAAGCCTATTCGCATGTTATATCGATTTGAAATCGGCGTTCGATAGAGTGCCACAAGATCGTCTTTGGCAGAAATTAAAAGAATGGGGACTACCGCAGGATGTGTTAAACACGATAATGGCACTATATAGCGAAACATGGGCAAGGGTAAAGCTAGGAGATGGAAGCAGGCTATCGGCAAAGATAAAAATAAACAACGGCTTAAAACAAGGCTGTGTGTTATCACCATGTCTTTTTAACCTAGATTTAGTAGATTTAAACAATTATCTGCAATCGACCAACGGACACCCACCTAGTATAGCAAATGAGCCGATTCAGTATCTGCAGTACGCGGACGACATTGTGTTTATGAGTCAAACACCAATAGGTCTGCAAAGAACCATAATCTTGTAGGCTTGGAAATAAATGAGAAAAAAACCAAGGTGGTTCGCCTAGCAGGACCTAAAGCAGTGTCAAAATATAAATGGTATGCCAAGGAGAAGCAAATTGAGGAAACATGAACATGCAAGTATCTAGGCATCAAATTAGGCCAAAGAATGTCTTTTATGGAGCAAAAAATTGACATAAAAGCGAAAGCTCAGTCACTGATTTTTGCCTATAAACAACTCCGTAAGAAATTGCAATGCCCTTCACATGCACATCTTCTGAAAATAATGGCGGCACAATTGCTTCTGACTTTGTCCTACGGCCTGGAAATCTGGCATGGCCAAGAAATTAATATTTTAAACGATCTGCAGATAAAAACACTTAAAGCCGTTTTTAATCTCTCAATAGGTGCATCACCTGCACAAGTGCGCCTAGAATTCGGCCTCCAGAATCAGGAATTCCAAAGAAAGGCAACATTTGTAAAACTGTGCAGGAAACTTAGAGCTTCTGAACCGGGGTCGCTGAACTATTTATGTTGGTTGGAAATAAAAAATCAATATATTACAAGAATAACAAACACATGGGGCGACTTCCTGCGAACTGCTCTGGCAGTACTAGACATGGAAGAAGTCTGGAAACAAAAGATGGAGAGAGTCACATTTAACAAAGCATGTAACGCTAAGGCTAAAAAACTGTCATTTCTAGAAGATAAAAAAAGATTGTCCAAACAACGCCATGCATGGGCAGTAATAAATTTGTATACCTCATTAAAACCACAACCCTATTTAATGGCGCATTTCCGGCTATTTTAAAAAAAGAAGTTTACAGTTTATAGATTGGGTGACCACAATACAAAGGACTTAGTCCCTACCTGGAAAAGAAAAGAACTAGTAAATAACTGCCGGCTGTGCGGATACTCTAAGGAATCAATATGTCATTTAATGTGTGTTTGTGAACATTTAAAAATGGAACGAAGGAAGCTGTTACTGGCACACTTTAAGGACCTACAAATTCGTACCTGCAGGCAGGCGATAATAAGCTGGATGAGAGGCATGTCCAATATTTTAATTTGTCGTGGTGTAAAATTTATGATTAAAGTGGACACCCTCTTAGCAAAAGCAGATGAGGAGTAAATGTATATGAGAATCTGTATTTGGTTTTTATTTTTTTATTTTAATTTGGTAATGTTTTATAAGTTTTACTGAAAAATGATGTTCTTATGTGGTGCTATTTATATCTGTTTTATTCTCATGCTTTATGGTTATGATAAACCAAATAAAGTTGTTTTTTGACTGACTGAAATGGACACTATATTTCTGGGTGTCATCAGCATATGACACCATAGCAAAAGCCTAGGATTTGATTAGCCTGGCCAGGGGTACCACATAAAGATTAAAAAGAGTGGGGCTCAAGGACGAGCCCTGTGGAAACCCACACGAAAGAGTGAAACTCTAGAAGCTAAGGCCATCCATCTCCACAAATTGTTCCCGGTCCTAGAGGAAGGAATTAAACAGTGATAGGGTGGCACCAGCAATGTCTATTTCTTGGAGGCGATGTAATAGGAGGCTATGATCAACCGTATCGAACGCTGCCGAGCGATCCAGTAGGATCAGTGCCGTCATGCCTCCCTTATCCACAAATGCAAAAACAACAGTTGATGGACAGAATGCAGAACAATGTCATACACTCACCCCAGTACAGAGATCTGGGCCTAAAACCATAGTTTTTTTGCTCACCATACCATTCCAGTTTGAACACAACCATATGCAAATCAGTCTTGACCCTGTGCCCCATGGGAACAGTCCAGCCCGAACTGACAAGCCAGGTTCTCCCTGGACTGGAAACAAGCATCCTAGGACCGGTTTAAGGCTTTCAGCCCTTATCAGCCAGGATAGCTTGATTCCAGTGGCATGGATAACATGGGACTCACTTCTGAACATACCCGTCCCACTCAGGGTGACAAGTTAAAAAACAACAGTTGATGGACAGAATGCAGAACAATGTCATACATTCACCCCAGTACAGAGATATGGGCCCAAATCCATCATTTTTCTGCTCACCATGCCATTCCAGTTTGAACCCAGCCATATGCAAATAAGTCTTGACCCTGTGCCCCATGGGAATAGTCCAGCCCGAACTGCCAAGCCAGTCCTCCCTGGACTGGAAACAAGCATCCTAGGACCGGTTTCGAGCTTTCAGCCCTCATCAGCTGGATAGCTTGATTCCAGTGGCATGGAGAGCACGGGACTCACGTCTGAGCATACCCGTCCAACTCGGGGTGACAAATGCAAAAACAACAGTTGACGGACAGAATGCAGAACAATGGCATACATTCACCCCAGTACAGAGATCTGGGCCTAAATCCATTTTGCTCACCATGCCATTCCAGTTTGAACCCAGCCATATGCAAATCAGTCTTGTCCCTGTACCCCATGGGAACAGTCCAGCCCGAACTTCCAAGCCAGGTCCTCTCTGGACTTGAAACAAGCATCCTAGGACCGGTTTCGGGATTTCAGCCCTCATCAGCCAGGATAGCTTGATTCCAGTGGCATGGAGAGCACGGGACTCACGTCTGAGCATACCCGTCCCACTCGGGTGACAAATGGAAAAACAACAGTTGATGGACAGAATGCAGAACAATGTCATACATTCACCACAGTACAGAGATCTGGGCCTAAATCCATTCTTTCTTTGTTCACCATGCCATTCTAGTTTGAACCCAGCCATATGCAAATCAGTCTTGACCCTGTGCCCCATGGGAACAGTCCAGCCCGAACTGCCAAGCCAGGTCCAGCCCAATCTGCTGAGCCTGGTCTTCCCTGAACCGGAACACAAGCACCCCAGGAGGGGACCAGTTTTACCCTAGTTATGGGCTCATCAGATGGTTACAGCTATGTTCCAGTGATACAGTATGCACTGGACCCATGTAGGGGCATACCCATCCCACTTAGGGAGACACACTAAATGATGGAAAGCTTGAATGAATCTCAAGAAGTGGTAATTATTCAGGCCGCATCCCAATCCATCGTTATTTTGCACACCATGCCACCTCACTTTCTAGTAGTGGAACCAATATATTCCTGGTTGAAGAGTCATAACTAGGGTGAAACTGGTCCTAGGTTGCTTGTGTTTGGTTCAGGGAGCACTTGGCCCGGCAGTTCAGATGGAACTGGTCTCATGAGGAGCAGGGCCAAGTCTGATTTGCTTATGGCTGGGTCCAAACTGAGGTGGTATGGTGGGCAAAAAATGATGGATTGGGATGAGGTCCAAGCGATTGCCATTGGCTGAGATAAATTCAAGCATTCCATCCATCACCTTGTTGTTTTTGCAGTTAATGCCCCAAGTGCGCTGGGTATGCCCAGACGTTGGTCCCAGGCTCAATGTGCCACTGGAAGTAAGGTTTACCTGGCCTAGGTTGCTTATATTCCTATTCAAGGAGGACCTGGCCTGGCAGTTCATGCTGGACTGTTCCCATGAGGAGCAGGGTCAAAGCTGATTTGCATATGGCTTAGGCCAGGCCTGCAGCCAGAAGTAAATATATATATATATATAGGGAAGTATAGCTTTACTAATCCTAATTCTTTATACCTTAAAGATATATATATCAGGTAGGTGCATATATGTGGAGGTATGTATAGAAAAAACTATATTACCTGTCGGCAGTATAGAATAATTGTGCTGGCCTCAATATTCTGTGCCTTAAATATTCAGATGCACACCGCGTGATTCTGTGTGAAGAAATATGTGGATTTTGTAAGTTGCATATTAAAGCACACTCAATTAACTTTTCACAATCCATCTTTAAATTCTATCAATTGGATGGGATTTAAAGTAGAAGGGTGTAAAGTTGTAAAGTTGTAAAGTAGGCTGACACAACTTTGTATGTTTTTAAACTGGTCAAGCTTTGTGAAGTGCAAAGCTTATCAAGTTCTTTTTTTTTAAAACATAAGCTGTTGTCAGCTCAATGTCATCACTCCCACTCTCTTGTTGTAGATGTCCAGGCTCCACACACACATGTCCTATTGAGAATATTTTAAGTGAGGAAATCATCACATCTGGAAGTCTCAAAAGTATAAATCCTAGCTCACGTAAAATCTAGGAAACTTCATCTGATTTGTAAAGTGAGGAATTTCCTAATTCTGACCACATTTTGTGGTGAAGTTTTGATTTTAATTGCCACAAATTTTACAAAGAGCTTAGAGCACATCCATACACAATGTTTTCAATATTTTAGGGTTGCAATAATTGTGGAAACTAAATAGAATTTAAATGTCATTTTACCGGTGATGTTGGGAAGGCCCCAGAATGAATTTCACTCTAAGGTTGTGACAAATGATGGATAGTTCAATTATATTTGAAAAAGAACCAGTCACAACTGCAAGGACTTGTAGCAATATCTGACATTGGCATACACCCCTCAGTTACCGACAGGTTGTGTGAAAGGTGTTGTACTAAAGGAGAACTTTGTCAGATGTTCACCAGCAAGACAGGTAATCATTGTAAAGGATAGGTAATTGTGTGAGCCTGAGATGGGTCCATATTAGGCTTGTGGCCTGGCTGAGGACACTAATTTCACCACCAATTAGAGTAGCTGTAGATTAGCAGGCAGCAACATAATTATGGACATTCTCTACTCTTTCACATGAGGACAACTTCTTGCATAGAATCCTCAAGTATGTGGCTAACATTGCCTGGACTAGCATGCACTTTTGTAAGTGGTGAATGTAGTAAAGCATGGAAGCCTGCCATTTCTATTAGAAAAGGAAAATATTTCCTTGAAAAAGTATTGTTCAGATCACTACAGGTGCAGATAAAAGTCAACCTTCACATTATGTACCAGTTAAGAGTCTGACAATTTTAAATGTACACTAGAAAGCCAAATCGCCTCATTATGATAACCTGAAGTTCTGAGCAAGTGGGTTGCCCTTTCCAGCAGCTATAGCAGCAAATGTAGACTTAGCTGATATGTACTAAAAGAGAAAGTGGCAACACTTCTCACCAAGGTCATATGGTAACAAATAACAAGGGGAAGCCACTGTTAATCAATTTGCAAAAAGAAATGTGGATCAAGTAACAATGGTTAGACCTTATTAGGATTTTAAATACCAACAGGCAAGGTGATTATTTGGATCATACATTAAGATCCCTTTCAGAAAATAAAATGCAGAAGTGTACTTTGAAATCACATTGGACCAAGTGAATTGACTAAAACATGATAACCAATTAATTCCACTTACAATCTCCAATTACCATTTTTCTTTATGTGTACAAAGCTCTCCTTTTGCTCCTTCATGCTCTCTCTTACTTTTTCTATTCTGTCCCAATCTCTGCCCCCACTGCCTCTCTCAGTCTTTTTCCCATGGTCCCATTCTGTTTGCTGCTGCAACTATCTTCCCATTCCTGTATCTCATTATCTGTCTTTCTTGCCTTTTCTATTTACTCTCCTTTCTTGCTCTCAATCTTCTCTCCCTTTCTTAAACCGTCTCTCTTTCTATCTTTTCTTCAATCTTCTTTGCACTTCTCAATATTTTCTATTCTTCCCCTATCCCTCTTCTCCCATGACCAAGTATGTCTTTCTCTTGGCTGTGCATGGCCATTAGCAGGATCTGCCACCTTTCTTTGACAACTGTGCTTTTCGCTGTTCCTCAGTCCCAGAAGCCTACCATCCTGGAGACCTCCTGGAACTGGAGAAGTCCCCTATTATCATGGAATGCAGAAGTTAGTGCACTGTGGCCCTAATATCCCTGCATTGACAGGACATAAGGCAGCTTGGATTTGGTGGGTTTTAACTGCTTTAGGGCAGACTACGTCCCATTGTGACATTCACCACACTACCTTCACAGTGCAGTGGACTTCAACGGGTCATCCACAGTACTGGAAAAGAAAATGTTTTGGTCAAAAACACCAGAAACATTTTATTTTCCAAAATCGAAGTCAGCATGCGAGTGAAATGCTTCACACAAGTCCTGAGTTGTATCTATTTTTTTTTGCTGCATTGCGCAACACAGGTACACAGCAAAACAAAAGTGAACGCAGACCACACTAATGGAGTCTGTGGGGTCCACAAATGTACTACCACACAGCGTTCCAACACTTCTCCCAATAACAAAGGTACCCAACTTGCGTGACTGAGCTATCCCCTGTGAAAGGAGAGGCTCTAAAAGGCCCCTTATACACAAGGAAACCTCAAGATTCGAGAAACCTGGTAAACTCCTGAGGCACAGCCGGGAGATTTTAGCTGTTGGGCTACATTTTAAAACTTGTCTGTAATATTGTGTTTTTACTCTCTTGTTCTTACCTGAAAAGCCGCTAGCTTAGGCACTCACTCTGCCTTGACCCCCCCGCGCAGCCGAGGTCAGCGCTGACGCGGAAGAGGGAATCCCGGTGCAGGCACAGCTTCCCGCCCGCCGAGGAACCACGCCCCTGTTGACCTAGGCCACGCTCCCTCCCCATACTTAAACGCGCTGAATACGAGCCGCGTTAGAAACCTGGTAAACTCCTGAGGCACAGCCGGGAGATTTTAGCTGTTGGGCTACATTTTAAAACTTGTCTGTAATATTGTGTTTTTACTCTCTTGTTCTTACCTGAAACGCCGCTAGCTTAGGCACTCACTCTGCCTTGACCCCCCCGCGCAGCCGAGGTCAGCGCTGACGCGGGAGAAGGAATCCCGGTGCAGGCACAGCTTCCCGCCCGCCGAGGAACCACGCCCCTGTTGACCTAGGCCACGCTCCCTCCCCATACTTAAACGCGCTGAATACGAGCCGCGTTAGAAACCTGGTAAACTCCTGAGGCACAGCCGGGAGATTTTAGCTGTTGGGCTACATTTTAAAACTTGTCTGTAATATTGTGTTTTTACTCTCTTGTTCTTACCTGAAACGCCGCTAGCTTAGGCACTCACTCTGCCTTGACCCCCCCGCGCAGCCGAGGTCAGCGCTGACGCGGGAGAGGGAATCCCGGTGCAGGCACAGCTTCCCGCCCGCCGAGGAACCACGCCCCTGTTGACCTAGGCCACGCCCCCTCCCCATACTTAAACGCGCTGAATACGAGCCGTGTTAGAAACCTGGTAAACTCCTGAGGCACAGCCGGGAGATTTTAGCTGTTGGGCTACATTTTAAAACTTGTCTGTAATATTGTGTTTTTACTCTCTTGTTCTTACCTGAAACGCCGCTAGCTTAGGCACTCACTCTGCCTTGACCCCCCCCGCGCAGCCGAGGCCAGCGCTGACGCGGGAGAGGGAATCCCGGTGCAGGCACAGCTTCCCGCCCGCCGAGGAACCACGCCCCTGTTGACCTAGGCCACGCCCCCTCCCCATTCTTAAACGTGCTGAATACGAGCCGCGTTAGAAACCTGGGAAACTCCTGAGGCACAGCCGGGAGATTTTAGCTGTTGGGCTACATTTTAAAACTTGTCTGTAATATTGTGTTTTTACTCTCTTGTTCTTACCTGAAAAGCCGCTAGCTTAGGCACTCACTCTGCCTTGACCCCCCCGCGCAGCCGAGGTCAGCGCTGACGCGGAAGAGGGAATCCCGGTGCAGGCACAGCTTCCCGCCCGCCGAGGAACCACGCCCCTGTTGACCTAGGCCACGCCCCCTCCCCATACTTAAACGCGCTGAATACGAGCCTCGTTAGAAACCTGGTAAACTCCTGAGGCACAGCCGGGAGATTTTAGCTGTTGGGCTACATTTTAAAACTTGTCTGTAATATTGTGTTTTTACTCTCTTGTTCTTACCTGAAACGCCGCTAGCTTAGGCACTCACTCTGCCTTGACCCCCCCGCGCAGCCGAGGTCAGCGCTGACGCGGGAGAGGGAATCCCGGTGCAGGCACAGCTTCCCGCCCGCCGAGGAACCACGCCCCTGTTGACCTAGGCCACGCTCCCTCCCCATACTTAAACGCGCTGAATACGAGCCGCGTTAGAAACCTGGTAAACTCCTGAGGCACAGCCGGGAGATTTTAGCTGTTGGGCTACATTTTAAAACTTGTCTGTAATATTGTGTTTTTACTCTCTTGTTCTTACCTGAAACGCCGCTAGCTTAGGCACTCACTCTGCCTTGACCCCCCCGCGCAGCCGAGGTCAGCGCTGACGCGGGAGAGGGAATCCCGGTGCAGGCACAGCTTCCCGCCCGCCGAGGAACCACGCCCCTGTTGACTTAGGCCACGCCCGCTCCCCATACTTAAACGCGCTGAATACGAGCCGCGTTAGAAACCTGGTAAACTCCTGAGGCACAGCCGGGAGATTTTAGCTGTTGGGCTACATTTTAAAACTTGTCTGTAATATTGTGTTTTTACTCTCTTGTTCTTACCTGAAACGCCGCTAGCTTAGGCACTCACTCTGCCTTGACCCCCCCCGCGCAGCCGAGGCCAGCGCTGACGCGGGAGAGGGAATCCCGGTGCAGGCACAGCTTCCCGCCCGCCGAGGAACCACGCCCCTGTTGACCTAGGCCACGCCCCCTCCCCATACTTAAACGTGCTGAATACGAGCCGCGTTAGAAACCTGGGAAACTCTGAGGCACAGCCGGGAGATTTTAGCTGTTGGGCTACATTTTAAAACTTGTCTGTAATATTGTGTTTTTACTCTCTTGTTCTTACCTGAAACGCCGCTAGCTTAGGCTCTCACTCTGCCTTGACCCCCCCGCGCAGCCGAGGTCAGCGCTGACGCAGGAGAGGGAATCCCGGTGCAGGCACAGCTTCCCGCCCGCCGAGGAACCACGCCCCTGTTGACCTAGGCCACGCCCCCTCCCCATACTTAAACGCGCTGAATACGAGCCGCGTTAGAAACCTGGTAAACTCCTGAGGCACAGCCGGGAGATTTTAGCTGTTGGGCAACATTTTAAAACTTGTCTGTAATATTGTGTTTTTACTCTCTTGTTCTTACCTGAAACGCCGCTAGCTTAGGCACTCACTCTGCCTTGACCCCCCCCGCGCAGCTGAGGTCAGCGCTGACGCGGGAGAGGGAATCCCGGTGCAGGACACGCCCCTGTACCTGAGGCCACTCTCCCTTTTCCCCCTATAAAACTATGTGTTTGCACCGTACGCGCAGCCTAAGGCAAGCCCGTCTGGGCCCGTCCGGTCCCAGACGGCCCTAGGCCCAAGCACTATGCCCGATTCTCCTAAGCGTCGTTTAACATATACCCAAGACAGGCTCCGAGCACTGAACTCGGATAAATACCCCAATTGTAAATACATCTTCACAGGAGACAACCTATTTACTGGCTGCAACCTCTGTAACCCGCCCTGTGCTGAGGCACAACCACATGCCCTCCAACTTGGCCTTCTCAATTGTAGGTCTCTCGTTAAACAAGCTCACGAGATAAACCTCCTTATTCGAGACTCCGCCATTGATTTTCTGTTTCTTACAGAAACATGGCTCACGCTCAATAACGACTCTGACATCGTTAATGCCGTACCCCCTGGTTACCAAATCTGCTTTTTGAACAGACCTCTTGGCAGAGGAGGCGGCCTAGCCATTTTATACAAGGATCACCTTACATGCAGAATTGATAATGGTAACATCAAAGACTGTGAAAGCTGCTATTTCACTCTGCAGATCTCGTCTGCAATCTCTCTCTCTGGGTTGTTAGTCTATCGGCCCCCAGGCCCACTCGGAGAGTTCCCCAGCAAGCTTATTGACTATGTTACCCTGAGAGCAACCACAGCTTCTAACTTCCTTCTCCTAGGGGATCTCAGTCTCCATTTTTTGGATCCCACCGACAACTCCGCAGCCGAATTGCTGACGGACCTCTCTTCGGTTGGCTTGTATCTTATGAACCCACAAGCCACCCATGATAAAGGCCAGCTTTTGGATCCTATCTTCATGAATATCCGAGATTTTAAAACCTGGTTGCCTCTTCCGCTTCCATGGACAGATCACTTTCTGATCCCCATCGACTGGCATCTCAAGACAATTCTGTTCCAGCCGCCCAAAGCCCGGGCCCTCATTAGACGCTGGCACAAACTTGTACCGGAAGATTGGGCATCTAAGCTCAGGGAATCCACCCCCCTTCCCTCCCTGGATCCCAAAACTGCGGATATTGAATTTAATGACTGGCTTACCCAGTCACTGGACAGCCTATTACCACTAACCAGCACCCTTAAACAAGCTAAGAGGATCAATCCCGCCCCATGGTACACTCCTGAACTGAATGTCCTACAGAAGGAATGTAAGAAGTCAGAACGTATATGGAGGAAGGACAAGTCCGTAGACAAAAAAGACGTGTTCCGGACATCCATAAGAACATACAAACTCGCACTCCGTAACACCAAAAGCTCATTTTATGAGGAAAAAATAAAAAATTCCTCCTGCTCTGCTAGGGAAACCTTCATTATTCTGAAAGAACTCCTCCATGTCCCCGACCCCCCAGTGAAATACCTGGACTCCAACGCTGCGGAGGATAAATGCAATAAATTGGCAACCTTTTTCGATGAGAAAATTAAAAAAATTCTTGCCTCTTTACCCCCAACCGAAGTTGATTCCATTGAAGGTGACAGGGTTAATTCTCCCCCCTTGAGGAATCCGTCCTCGGAACCACCTGTTCCGCACCTTGATTCCTTCGGTCCGGTAACCACAGAAGAGGTAGCTGCGATATTTGCCACAATTAAGAGTGGTTCCCCTAGTGACCCGGTCCCCATGCGCTTCCTCAAGAAAGTCACCCATACCGTTGTTCCTCCGCTTACCGCCCTCATCAATGCCTCTCTACTCCAAGGAGAAGTCCCTCCCAGCTGGAAAGCGGCTGTCGTTAAAGGGCTTCTTAAAAAACCCTCCTTGGACCCTGAGGACCTAGTAAACTTTAGGCCAATCTCCCTCCTCCCAGGGAACAGTAAAGTCACGGAGAAATTAGTGAACAAAAAGCTGTCACTATTCTTGGAATCCAACAACTTGCTCAGGAGCTCCCAGACGTGTTTCCGCCCAGGTCAGGGCACGGACACCGCCCTCCTGGCGGCAGTGGAGAAGGCCAGAGACATTCTAGACACAGGAGGATCAGTGGCAGTGATCCTCCTAGATCTCAGTGCGGCCTTCGACACTGTCAACCACCAGGTTTTAATCCAGCGCCTGGGAAATATCGGAGTGAAGGGCAGGGCTCTGAGATGGCTTTCGTCATTTCTCAGCCACCGTTCCTTTCAAGTCTGGGAGAATGACAGCCGCTCCTCTGCTATTCCCCTCCGGTGTGGAGTGCCTCAGGGCTCGTCACTAAGTCCCACGTTATTTAACGTTTACATGTCCCCACTGGAGGAGGTGGTCACCCCGTTTGGAGTGACGATCATCAGCTACGCTGATGATACCCAGCTGGTGGTAACCCTCTCCCACCCCAATCAAAAACCCTCCAACCTCCACAGCTGTCTCTCCGAAATACATGGTTGGATGAACAACTCAGCACTCAAACTTAATGGGTCCAAGACTGAAATTCTGCTTCTTGGACAAAAAGGGCCCTCCCTGCCTCCCAACATCTGGCCCGCCTGTCTAGGTGAACCCCCGGTCCCCAAAACGGAGGTCAAGAGCCTGGGAATATGGCTGGAGAAAGACTTGACCTTCAGAACCCAGGCAAAAAAAACGGCGGGTACCTGTTTTGGACTCCTTAGGTCATGTAGGAAAGCGCTCCCCCTGCTGCCCCCCAACTCCCGGAAGCTGTTGATCCAAGGCCTTATTCTGTCCAGGTTGGACTACAGTAATGCCATCTACCTAGGAGCCCCCGAAGCTACTTTCAACACCCTACAGAAAATCCAGAATGCCGCTGCCCGGCTGCTCACTGACACTCCGGCCAGAACATCATCAAAGCCGGCCTTGAAGCAACTTCAATGGCTGCCAGTCAGAGAAAGAGTGGTGTTTAAGGCTCTCTGCCTGGCACATAAACTCCTCCATAATAAAGGCCCTCCCATCCTTAAAAACTGTATCACTCCCTACAAACCTACCAGATCACTCCGGTCAGACCACGAGAACCTCATCGTAGCACACAGAGTGAAAAAAGCCTGTGCAGGTGGACGTCGCTTTTCTGTGAACACGGCGAAGCACTGGAATTCTCGTTCCCTGATCTTTTTGAACATTCTTGACTTCCGCCTCCTCTTGACTTACTAGGTCCAGCGCTGGGATGCTCAAGGGTTACTACGCGCTCTACAAAAACCTTAAATTAAATTAAATTAAATTAAATTCTGCCATGCATATTGACCAAGTTTGGTGATGTGGGTAGCTGTGGTATTTAGGCCAGGGCTTGTTCAGGACCAAGGAAAACCTGCCAGGCCCAGACATTTCTAAAAACAAGGTGTCTAGGGTTGTGTAGTTTGCATAGATCCCATTACCTTCTCTTACACGGAATGCCTTACAAACACCAAACTTAGGCTAAATCATAGAAATTCCTATCACCCAGATTTCCCTAACTTCTCGCATTAAAAATGATGCTACACCAAATGTTCACCAAATATTGTCTATTTAGTACATTACTTTTTAGGACCTCAACTGAGCAATTTATGGGCTATGACCATAAATTAAATTAAGGTAATGCAGAATTTCAAAGGAGTCAACACGCAGTGTGTTAAACCTTGCAAGGGTTATCTAGATATAAAACAATTTTTGAAAGATAGTCTGTTATAACTAAGCATGGGCGAATTTTGCGAATCTGGCGTTCGCGAATTTGCGTATTTGCGAACACGCAATCCGCAAAATCCACGAATTCTCGCGAATTTGTAGATTCTTTTGTTTTTATAGTGTTCGCAAGGGTTTCTGCCAGTTCGCGAGGATTTTGTACCAGTTTGCAATTGCGAACTTACTTGTCGGCACGCAACGGTCGCAACTATGTTGTTTCTACGTCTGGTTCATCATCACAGGTTCACAGCACCCTCTGTTTCAACACTGCCACCCTCTGTTTCACCCATGCCACCCACTGGTACATCAATGCCACCCTCTGGTTCATCATCATCACTGTAGATTATGGGGGGGAAAAGCAAGCACACCTGCCCTGCTTCAACTGACATGAATTAATTTGGGGTTGATTTATTAATGTGTCACTGTTTTAAAATTCCAGTCTGGCATCTGCTTCCTTATCTGTCATTTGCTATCTGTTGCAGTGCAATTTTTTTTTCCAGGACCTTTGTGGCCTACTTGTAGCTATTCTATGATCCGGCTGTGAGGGTCAGAGCAGGGTCATACAATTGTTGCAACTAGCAACTGAACTCTGGAGGGGCCCCAGTCAGGAAGCACTACAGGGAATGGTTACTAATGATGAATTTGAACTTTTGCACCTGCTGAGTGCTTTCAGTTTAGCAAAACTCGTTTTTCTGCAGAACAGCAAATGTAATGCCCCAAACAAACTTACTTGTGAAAGTTGATTTCTAATCCAAAAGTGATCCAAAGAAAGTCAAAAGGCCTCAAATCCAAAAAAGGGCAGGCAAATGTCAACCTGAGGAGTTATTCTGATAAAAATCATCATTTTCAGAAGGTCTATGCTGCTTGCTAGTGGATTTCTTGTGCAGAATTGCAAATTTTGTAATTTCGCGAGTGCGAGATTGTTGCTGCCCGCCGCACCTACATGTTCGCAATTGCGAACTTACGCCGCAAAATTGTATCACCAAGTAAAAAAAATCAGCTGCGTGCGAATTTGCGGATTTTCGGTAAATTCGCGAGCGTTCGCGGATCGCAAATTTACCGAAAATCCACAAAATCTGCAAGCGGAACGGATTTTCCGCCCATGCTTAGTTATAACAGCCCTTTGTGACATAGCAGGCTGTATTGGGTCATTTCAGATTCACACTACTGCTAGTTAGGGTATATGCTGTCCTTTGTAGCAGGCACACTAACCCAAAAAACTATCTGGCTACTGCAAACAAAATAACAATTTCTAGAGCAGATATATTATCTCAACCGGAAATATTTCAAAACAGGACAGTGAGGGTTAATGCAGTGTCATTTAAATGTAAGTTGTACCTGACTTGTGGTAATTCTGCCCCAACAAAAAGGGCTAATGAAAGCACCATGCTCTATTGGGATCAGGAGTTTCCTGTTTGCACATTGCTCCTATTTCAGTGATCAAACCTTTTATTACGGCTAAAAGCCATAAAAAGTTACAATAAAAGAAGTATACAATTCAAATAAGTTTCAATAAAAACATCATACTACGTCTTATTTACATTATATTAGAAAATCAGCAATAATTAAAATTAGTATTAGAGCTTATTCCCTGCGGACAAAAATACCAGCCTACTGCTATATGGTCTAAGGGACATGAGCCTCCAACAATGTCAACAGAAGTAAGAAACCTAGTGGTAAAAATTGATTCAGATCTATATTTGATACAACATGTTAAAAACGTAAAACACAGTGCCTGCTACACAATGAAAACACTATGTTGCATCCTCCCCTGCTTTGGATACCAACAGAAACTGCAAGCCATCCTCACTCTCGCAATCTCCAAGTTTGACTATACTGACAGCCTATACCTTGGCACAACTGCATTCATCATATGCAAAATACAACTTATCCAATGTGTTGCTGTAAGACATGTTCTCTGCCTTCACCCAAGAGAACACATGACTCCAGTCTTGCAATTACTCCACTGACTATTTATAGCTAGAAGGCAACCTTTAAGGCACTTTGCATTCTGCACAGAGTCTCCAGCGGAAAGGACCGCTATACCTAAAAGCTAAATTCATGCAATTCAAACAAATCAGGACATTGTGCTCCAGGCTTGCACCACTTATCATCACACCACCTTACCATAAGTAATCCGTAAAAGGCACTACTTTCTCAGTACAAGCCGCAAACCTGTGGATCTCACTACCTGCCAGCCTTCAAAGCATCCAGGATCCTATTCACTTCAGAAGACAGTTGAAAACATGGATATTTCCAAGATAACTTCACCATTCACATCCCATCCATAGAATCTGGAAAGACAGTCACACTTCGAAGGTCAATCTTGAGCTTACAATCCACAGGCTGGAAACAACCCGACTGGCAAACTACTTTCGATAAGCAAGAAAGTTAAGAAGGGATGATCTATGCTTTGCCAGTGTGTTATGAAGTTATATAATTCATAACATTCCTGGCCCACACTAATACTAATGCCCTTCGATCCAGCAGTCAGCAGCCAACTGTATCTTACACCTCTTACATTCAAGTGAGACATATTTGCTGAGGGGTTAGTCCAGCACCAGTACTGTGCAGCCAATAAACCAGCGATCACTAAATAAACAGACATGGAGTAAGTGAAGAAATCTGTCACATACCGCCGGTCAAATAGAGGACTTTAATCCTGTCCATGACTGCAGGTCCTAAATATCTCTGCACTATGGCCACTTCTTTAACCCCTTCGGTGCTCATGACGAGCTCAGCTTGTCATGAGGCACAGTGCTCGTGTGCTCATGACGAGCTGAGCTCGTCATGACCACACCCATTTCTATTATGGTCCAGCACAGCAGGGGGATATTTTAAGCAGCCAAGGTGTTAATCTCACAGGGACTATCAGATATGAGATGATAATAACAATGCACATCCAAGCAGATCTCTCTCCCTCCAACAATATAAGCTCTGGCCAAAAACTATTCACTGGCCACTGATTTACTAAGAATTTGGGTCAGGGTTGCATCACATTTGTGGTGCAGTCCTGACACAAAATAATTTTCGGTATTTACGGAGCTATGCAAATATGCTTTACATGGCTTAGCGGGGTTTAGTAAATACAAAGGAACACAACCTAGAGTTATCTTGCATTAGAAACACATTAATCTAAAATAAATGCATATTTGGACCTTGGCACAGGGATTCAATTACCTAAAACCAACAAAGAAAAACTTGAGGAAACACCACACTGGATTGAAATCCTACTGTCTATTAATAGCCTACCAACCGTCAAGGCGAAGGGCTTAGATGGAATTCCAACAGAATTTTACGCTAAATTTCATAAGCAATTAAAAGAAATCCTAACTAAACTAGTAATCCAGGTATTTCAGGGTGGCCATGCACCTGAATCATGGAATCAGGCCAAAATCATCGTCTTTCCTAAAAAGGATAAAGATCCGACGGAATTAGGGGCTTACCGCCCCATTACCTTGATAAATAACGATGCAAAAATCTATTCTAAATTACTTGCTACCCGACTTGCCCCGGTAATCCATAAAATAATCTCCGTCAGGCAGCATGGATTCGTTCCTGGGAGATCCACCACAGATCATATCCAGAGGGTGATCACACTCTTTGACATAGCGGACGTAACAGGAGACCCTATTGCACTAATTCTTTTAGATTCCGAAACAGCTTTTGATAGGGTCTCCTAGAAATATCTATGGACCGCTATGTCAAGGAGTGAGATCGGGGAGGTATTTATCAATGTGGTTCGCATGATGTACGTTAGCCCAAAAACCGTAGTCTCGATAAATGGTGAAAACTCCGCTTCAATTAAAGTAACAAGAGGAATAAGGCAGTGTCCCTGCTTCCCGTTGCTATTTGCCATTTTTATTGATCCGTTCATCCACAGACTGGAAAAAAATACATCTATAATTTCCATAAAGACTCTTAATGGTGAAACTAAGTCCTTAGCTTATGCTGATGACATCGCTATTGTCACAGCGGATCCAAATAAATCTGTGGAGGAAATGGAAAAAGAAGCAAATACATTTGGTGAAATCTCGGGGTATAAACGTAACCAAACTAAAACTCAAATTATAATCAATAGCAAATGTAATTTTGTAGATGATAGAGTAACGGACAAGGCAATGTATTTGGGCGTCAATTTTACTGCTAATTTAAATAACTTGGTAAAACTTAATATGGATCCCCTAATCAAACAAACCGAAAAAGACTTAAAAAAATTACATCATTTACATCTTACAATCATAGGAAGATGTAATGTAATTAAAATGTTATATCTTCCTAAATTTTTATATTTTTTCCGTACTATCTGCTTGAATTTTGAACCATTATTATTTAAGGAAATTGATAGAGTTTTCTCTCACTTTATATGGAATATGGGAAAACCCGTAGAGCTAACAAATGTATTACTTTACCAATAGATAGAGGAGGCCTCGCACTCCCTAACCTAAAAACTTACTGGTGGGCAACGATTCTTAAATATAGTAGCCTGTTACTAAAGACTAATCATGAGGATACTATAAAGAGATCTGTTCCAACCCCTCAGGAACTTATTCTAGGTAATCTAGCGGGCGCACATCTGCGGCGATTGACCTATGACTGCAATTTTGAGAAAGTGCGGTTTAAAACTTTAAAAGGTATTTATGCTGCCTGGAACCAGGTTTGCAAACATTTAGGGTTAGGTCGGTTTTCGTACTATACAACTTTTATAAGTAATCAAAACCTCCCAGAGATTTTCTCGGATTTGTGTATGATACGGTGGATCAGACTTGGTATAGACCAAGTCGGTTGTCTTTATGAGCCAGCCGGCTTCATGTTATTTGAATCTTTAAAAAATAAATATGGCTTAGAACATAGGGACTTTTTCAAATACCTACAGGTGAGGGACTTTATCATGAAAAAGATGGGGGGGAAGTGTGGCTTTGCAGAAAAATGAGTTAATAGAATCTGTGGTACAGTTTAGTAATGTTAAAATCTGGGTAATATATAATAATTTAATCGGATCACTGAAGTAATGTCGAGAGACAGAATATCGACCATCAAGAATATCGTTGACAAAATATCGACTGACAAAATATCGAGTTTCTATCTACAAACAGGTAAGTACAATAATATTGAGTTAAAAATATCGTTAACAAAAATATAGTTTTAAAAAATATCGACTTTACTAAAAACAATGTTAAATTAAATTAATATTAAAAATTAATTACTAAAATATACTTAAAAATACTTAAATTAACTTATAATAATTAAATAATTAATGAAAGTAGAAAAAAGTTTTAATTCATATTTCTTAAAACATATATCTATAGTAACAAAATGTAATTAAATAATAGCCAATATTATTAACGTACAATAACAAAAGTGCAAAAATAGGGAAAACGTTGGATAGCGTCGAGGTAAAACTTACTATTCCCACTCCAGTGTGTGCAACAATAGGGAAAGCGTTGGATAGCGTAGGGGTTAAAATTACTATTCCCACTCCAGTGAGTGCAACAGTAGGTAAAGCGTTGGATAGCGTAGGGGTTAAAATTACTATTCCCACTCCAGTGGGTGCAATAGTAGAGAAAGCGTTGGATAGCGTAGGGGTTAAAATTACTATTCCCACTCCAGTGAGTGCAACAGTAGGGAAAGTGTTGGATAGCGTAGGGGTTAAAATTACTATTCCCACTCCAGTGGGCGCAACAGTAGGGAAAACGTTGGATAGCGTAGAGGTAAAATTTACTATTCCCACTCCAGTGGGTGCAACAGTAGGGAAAGCGTTGGATAGCGTAGAGGTTAAAATTACTATTCCCACTCCAGTGAGTGCAACAGTAGGGAAAGCTTTGGATACCGTGGGGGTTAAAATTACTATTCCCACTCCAGTGAGTGCAACAGTAGGGAAAGCGTTGGAACAATAGGGAAAGCGTTGGATAGCGTAGGGGTTAAAATTACTATTCCCACTCCAGTGAGTGCAACAGTAGGGAAAGCGTTGGATAGCGTAGGGGTTAAAATTACTATTCCCACTCCAGTGAGTGCAACAGTAGGGAAAGCTTTGGATACCGTAGGGGTTAAAATTTCTATTCCCACTCCAGTCGTTGCAACAGTAGGGAAAGCGTTGGATAGCGTAAGGGTAAAAATTACTATTCCCACTCCAAAGAGTGCAACAGTAGGGAAAGCGTTGGATAGCGTAAGGGTAAAAATTACTATTCCCACTCCAAAGAGTGCAACAGTAGAGAAAGCATTGGATAGCGTAGGGGTTACAATTACTATTCCCACTCCAGTGGGTGCAACAGTAGGGAAAGCGTTGGATAGCGTATGGGTTAAAATTACTATTCCCACTCCAGTGGGTGCAACAGTAGGGAAAGTGTTGGATAGCGTAGGAGTTAAAATTAATATTCCCACTCAAAGGAGTGCAACAGTAGGGAAAGCGTTGGATAACGTAGGGGTTAAAATTACTATTCCCACTCAGAGAATACAACATTAGGGAAAGTAAATACTTCATATATTATTCAAAAATGTATGAATGAATATCTATTAATAATTATTTAAAAATAAATAAAAATGTTATCTAATATAATAAGTAATATTTAAAATTACTAATTAACAATAATTATTTCAATTAATCACCTATTAATACAAATTAATTAAACATTAACAATTATTTAATAATTAAAAATATTTTACAATTATTTCCAATTAAATAAATGTTAATAAATGTAATTATTTAATTAATTATTAATAAATTACTTCCCACCCTATTCCCCTATAAACCTACAACCCGCTACAGAAATTAAATTAGTAGAATTTACATAATTACCAATTAATCAAATAAACAAAAGTTAATTACCAATTATAATTAAATTAATTAACAAATATAAATTAATTACCAAATTAATTACAAATTACTATCAATAAATCAATTTACATATGTAATTAATTAGAATTACATTACTTCCCACCCTATTCCCCTATAAACCCCCAACCCACTACAGAATTAAATTAGTAAAATGTACATAATTACCAATTAATCAATTAATAAAAATTAATTACCAATTACAATTAAATAATTAACAAATACAAATTAATTAACAATTAAATACAAATTACTATCAATAAATAAATGTACATATTTAATTAATTATAATTAAATTACTTCCCACCCTATTCCCCTATAAACCCACAACCCGCTACAGAATTAAATTACGCAATAATTATAAAAACAAAATTCATTAAATATAATTAATTATAACATAAATACACACTTTTCACACATATTATAACATAAAAAATACACTATAAAAAATTATGATATTAAAAAATCGATATTTTTACCTATCTATATTATATACTTCGATATTTTAACTATCTATATTTTTAACAGTCGATATTACTCCACTTACCTTAAAAACGATATTTTTGTTATCTATATTCTGTCCTGTCGATATTTTGTCCAGTCTATATTTAAAACTCGATATTATGTCCAATCGATATTTTGGACTCGATATTATGTCTGTGCACCAATTTAATCACTGGTTTTCCAGATGATATGGATACAAATATACTTAATGGGATATCAAGTTTAGCTATCCAAAATTCATTTCAAATGTCGCAATCGTTACTAATGACCTCGAAACTACATGCCCAATTTTATAAAACTTTTTTCTCTTTATATCATACCCCTTATCAATTAGCTAAATGGAGTACTGGCAAAGGGACCTCTGCCCCAGATGTATGATGTCAGAAGAATAACTTAATACATATGTTCGCTACATAAGGGGCATTATGCACTATTAGACGCAAGATATCTACCTTTCTCTCTGAAATACTGGAGACACAAATAGAAATTACAACAGCAGAAATAATTCTGGGGCTAGACAATTTGAACCATCCGGATAACATAAACGGTTTTCTTTTTGTCTCTATGGCAGTGTTTCGAATTTGTCTAGCCTCTGTGTGGCTAGACAATGTTCCACCATCCTTTCAACAATGGCGGGCTCGACTAATCTCGACCTATAGCTTGGAGAAAGCAATATATAGCAGGAAAGGTTTTTTTAAAAAAAAAAGAAGAGTCTAGAAATCTGGCACCCACTAATGAATTGGATTGAAGGTCCAGGATAGACTGCTTTATTTATTTCTCTATCGTAATTATTAATTGTCTTGTTTTTCTGGATCTAATTATTTGCTATGTTTAGTTTATTTGTTGTCAGTCGATATGGATATTCATATTGTTTAATAAAGCCTGTATTGGGGAGTGGGTGGAGGGCGGGGGGGATGTCTCAAAAAACAAAAAAAATGGAAATGTACTGCAATTTCTGCAATAAAGAATTGTTTAAAAAAAATAAAAAGGAAACGCGTTCCATGCATCCACCCATAGATTTTGCAGAGTCAGAATTACTAAAGCTAGTAAACCTGCGCAAAATGCTACACCTTCCCAGAAAGGAATAAAGAGGAGAAGTATCTTTCATTCTCCTCGTTACTTCCTCTTTCTATGTGCTGCATTCCACAGCATATGTACAAAGAGGAACGTGCCTCTAAGGATTGTTTTGCGCAGGAAGGTGCTCCTTCCTCCACAAAAGCAATCATGCCCTTAATGAAGGTACCCTTTAACCAAGGTGCAAGAGTACCTCTGTTAGCCAGCAGAAATGTGCTCTATCGCTGTAAATATGGTGCATTTCTGCTGCTTCCCTTTCAATAAACACAGCACACCAAGTTGCCATACTGTGTTGAGTTGTGTGAAATGTGAGTAAATCTGCCTAAATTGTACTGATTGGGCACCCAGTGCAGTAACCAGCTAGCAAACTGTAACCACATACTATAATAAAGCGACCTGCAGAGCAGTTCATAGCCGCCAGTGTACTGAAAAAACATAAAACGGTGTATCTTTGTGTCATCATGCACCACACTGCTACAAGCTGCGCCCCATAACACAATAACCGCACTTTGGAGACCATCACGCATATAGCATGGAATCACTTCTCACATAGGATCACAAAACAAAGACACTAGCCTTCCAAGCACACGCCACCCTATGGGAAGTAGCTTCCCGCCCATGTAGGTAAGTGCTTCAGTGCCACACATAGGGATAGTAAGCACTGTACAAATAAAAAACGTTATTTATCTTTTGTGCATCACCACTATTTGCTTTGAGCCTATTAAAATATTTGTTTCCATCACACTTCGGAATTATAAAACAAAATGTGCTTCATTTGGGCTTTCATAACTTATGGTATATGTTGAAATATTTGTATAGTTCATTTTCAGGTATTTACATTTTTTTGACAATTAGAAACAACAATGACATCCTGCAGTACTTTCTTATGCACTCCATGCATGCAAAGCCATTGGAATGATGAGCTTCTGTGGCATTTTATGCATAATTATGACTTTGCTGCATTTTACACACATTCCATAATCTCCTGTATAATCTACAGATTTTAATGAAAGCTATTGTTTTTCTAATTCAAACAGATCAAAAATGTATAAAAAACGCTGGAACACCTGCTGCCTTTGCATAAGTGTTGACTGGTCACCTTTTAGTTATTTATAGCTGTATTTGTATGTGGAACGTGTACTAATGAATTGAAACATTGTTCTAGACCACAGCTTTCCAAACTTTTCATGCTGGTGACACACCTTTTCAACATTCTTCATATTGCGAAATGGTAATGCGAGAGCAGCGAACGAACCCAAACCAACTCAAGGGCTCAGGGAGCGAGGGTCCAATTAAAATCAAAGCAGAATCCGCAATGTGAAATTAAACACACTAAAAAGCAGTTCGTATTTTGCAAAAATATTTTTAAATTAATGTAATGTGTCAGGTTAAAATATGTTGTGTCTCAAATTGTGTAGAAACATGCAGAGATGTTTCTTTTCCAGTAATTGATATTCCTGATATATACTGGTGTCATATATTTTACATTCTGTTTGCTGCAATAGTTTTGTAACACTGTGTTTGAGGGTAAGATAGACTATATAGGTTGGAAATAATAATAATGTTAATCTAGATATATGTGTTTTTGTGTAGTGCTTGCTATGTGGATATGGCTGTTTGCGCAGTGCAGTGTTCACGTTTTTATTTTCACTCACAGACCATGCCATGATTGCATGCCCCATTTCCCAGCAGACTAACACTTCTTTTCTGACTTTCAGGCAGACAAGGGACCTGCTGACCTCGAACCCAGTACCCCTACACTCAGACATACACACTGCTCAAACAACCGAGCACACACGAAAGCATAGCATGTACCCCAAACAAATCACTTCTGCACAGACATAGCGCTTGCAAGCACACAGTACATCCTTTTTCTATTCTCGCACAGAACACACGTTTAGACACTCAGAGATGACGTACAGCTCTTTCTATTAGACACACACAAAGCACACAGGCACTTTCGCTCAACCCCTCAAGCATGCCAAATGTGCACACTTACCTTCCCTCTCCCAGCACTCTGCAACGAATCTGCTCACATAAGATATAGCACAAAAGCCCCCTTGCTCCTACCCCTCACAAGGCACAGATGTCGGAAACAGTGCTTCTGCTTGACTTTGGCAAATGCAGCAGGGTTAAAAATAAGCCCAGGATCACACGTTTTTATTTCCACTCACCGACCTTGCCATGACTGAATGCCCTATTTCCCAGCAGCCTACGACTCCCTTTCGGACTTTTTCAGGCAGACAAGGGACCTAATTTTGATGGTTATCTCGAGGTTTATCACACCCGTTCAAATCTGATACCCAGGAGCCAAGCTGAAATCTACACTGGAGGGGGTTGGGGCTAGGTGTTGTGTAATTCCTACATTCCCAATAGGCTCTGCGCATTGGAATATTATATCCTATAGATTTAGACATAGGACTGAGGTCGACTGGGTCTCTATCCAATATACTAGACTTAATTGTGTGGGCCAGCTAGCTCAGAGGTCACTAGAAACTTTCTTGAATTCACAAGAAGGCATTAGTCTCTGAAAACCGCATAAACATGACAACTTTGTTTCCCCAAGATAAAACGTATCTTCAGAGTCGTGGAAACAATAGATAGATATTTTACTCAGTCAATCGTGCATGCTTCGTTTCACTAGATATGCAGAGAAAGTAGAAAGACGGGGCGTTTTCAATAAAAGGTTGTATTGAACAGTCTTCTTTCTCAAGAATAAGAAATGAACTGCTACAATAGTAAAACTGTTTGTAAAATATAATGCGTACAGTATGAATAGTAGAATAAAATAATACTGTAAGAGCATTGTATGGTTCCTAAACCATATATAAATACATACATAAATAACAGAGGCTAAAAGTACTCAACTAGTGCTTCTAAAATACGCCTACCCTGGTGTACCTAACCTAAGCTTAGTACAAGGGAAGAAGTAAGTGAGGTGTACCATAAATGTAGTATTCTTTGCCAAGAATCTGCACAAGGTTTCTCTAAGGGTCTAATCAGCTCCATACCTTAGTTTAGAATGGAGAAGGTCCGTCTCAAGACTCCGCAAGGGTAGCTTGGAAACACTGGAGCTGGATTTCTCGGCAGGAGGGTCGGCTTCTTTCGGCACTTGCTGTAGCAGGGCGCGTTAGGCAAGTAGATAGTCGAACTGCTCCAAACCACCGTGTGGTTGCTTGGGCGAGTGTGGGCATATTTATACCTTGAAGGTGCCGAGTTTAAAGTACAGTTGGACATAATAAGGTCATCAAAGAGCCTCAGTTCTTTGAAAACTCCATGAGTTCTTGGACAAAGCAATATTCAAGCAAGGGGAAGTCCCCGGCTGCTGAAGCTGAGTTTTCCAAGAAATCCGTGTGGATTTTCAGAACTAGTGGAAGTAGTCCTGCCGTATTTGGACTGCATGAGCTGTGCCTAAATATGGTTCTGATTTCTATGCCTATATAAGGATATGATGATTTATACCTATATAAGGGCATGCATCGGTAAACTTACAATAGGGTCCTAAAATTATACAGAACACCCACTCCACAATATTATTTTCATCTAAGTTCAAGCACTAAAACATATAATCTAGGGTATGTATTTACAGCCCCCAAAAAATGATATAAAATGCATTTGAAATGGTTGTACACGAAAATTTTAGCATTTCGTACAGTAAACATTTAAGGGAAATGACTTCATTGTAAAATTACATTTATGAAATTGCTCTTAGTTACAGAAGAAAAAAGTTGAGACCATCCCATGGCAGAATATACAAACTGTTCTATGTTTGTGGATTATGTTATGTTATGTTAAGGGGTGCTTGTAAAGCGCACTGTCACCATGGGTTTCCTGGCGCTGGTTAGATGCAGAGGGGACAGAGGAACTTAGCTGGATTGAGGGAAAAGCCATGTTTTTAAGGATTTACGAAAAAGAATAAGAGAATTAAAGGTTTTGACAGAGGGAGGAAAGGAGTTCCAGAGTTTAGGGGCCAGGTATGCAAATCTCCGGCTTCCAAATCTGCCGAGTTTGATATGGGGGGACGAGCAGGAGGTGAAGGTGAGAGGATCTCAGATTGCGTGATAGACAGTAGGGCCTGATGAGGGATTTCAGAAAGGCGGGGCAAGAACCAGATAAAGATTTGAAAGTGAGGCAGCTGATCTTAAAGGCTGCCCTCGAAGTGACAGGGAGCCAGTGCAGTTTGGAGAGGAGGCGTTTGGCAGATTGCCATTTCGGGATCCCGAAGGCCAATCTCGCCGCTTGGTTTTGAACAAATTGCAGTCTGGAGAGAGATGATTTAGGCAGACGGTGGTAGATAGAATTCGAAAAATCCAAGCGGGAGAGAACAAGGGCCATGATGACTTGCAGAAGGGCTTCAGGAGTTGGAGATAAGCCACCTTCCTGATCCTGCGCAGCTGGTACATGCAGGAGGAGACCACCGTCCCCACCTGAGGCCCAAGAGATAGGCCGGAGTCGATAGTGACCCCGAGACTTTTCACCGTGGCCACTGGGGTGGGAGGGGGGCCAAGTTCTGCCGGCCAGAAGTGCGGACCCCAGTGGGTAGAGCTCCTGCCAGGGAGAAGGAGCTCCGTCTTTCCCGGGTTCAATTTAAGTTGGTTTTGACACATCCACTGGAGGATGTGGGACATAGCTGCCTGGAAATTGGGGATAGCAGAAGGGGAGTTAAGAGGAAAGATGAGTTGCAGGTCGTCCGTGTAGACTAATATTGTTTCTTAGGAAGTGTTCAAGGAATTCTTGTTCTCTAAGAATAGTTCTACTTTAAGCAGATTACCTTTTGCGAAAGTTCAGTCTGTTTTGGAAAAAAAATCAAATCAAATTGTAGTGAAGTAGAGTTCCAAACATGGAAGCGTTTATGTTGAAAAGGTGAAGGTCGAATTTCAGAGTACGAAAAAACTCTCTGTGCTAATTTCAAATGTTATTCTAGGTGTCAGGAGAAAACATTAAGTCATCAAGTCTGGCAAAGAAATCGTCTACCACAGTAGATGAAAGTTTGTCTACTTCATAAGAAGGTCAATTGTGCACATACGTGAATCATCGCCATCAGCGTCGGTTGCCGCGTTGGCAATGTTCATAGCAGATGGTACCTGTGTGCCTGTTGATCCGCGTATCTCACCTCCAGTTGGATTTGCTGGTGAGATCTCAATGAATGGCGTCATCAGGGTTGCTAGCCGTTGGGGGGAACACAACACATGAGCCGTTACCGGACCAAGTAATGCGTCAGCATCCGTTGGCATAACCAATGGTAGTGTTAGACAGACATCTAACATGCATTTCTCTCCACAAAGCAGGCATCGTAGAACAGGTAAGATGCAATCTTGCCAGATTGGTCTGAATGACAGGAACCATGTGGTATTCAATCTCTCAAACGAGCCAAGCCAAGGATCTGTGTTATTCTGTCACGGTACCTCATAGCCTGCAGTGCATTTTCCATGCTGACTTGGGTATCCCTGGTGGCCGGATTTGCCATAACGTAGCAGAAGGAATAAAAATAAGATCCCTGCTACGAGTCCCAAAATGAGAGGCAGTCCGCCGAACACAGAGTGGACGAAGTTAGAAAAAATGCCCAGGACTGCTTCAAAGGGTGCTCACAGTCCCAGAAAAAATATTCTTAAATACATGTGCAATACCGTTGGTATCAGACATGTTAAAGATACGACCTAACATTTCTGCAAAATGTACTGGGAAGTTTGTTGATAATAATGCATGTATCTCTGCAGGAGTCCTTGCAACTTGCAGATCATACGTCTCTCTGGACAAGGTCAGTGTCACAGTTTTTTGCAAAAGAATGGCTTTCATTCTGCTTAAAGTATCAATTCGTATAGAAGAGATGTTCAGTGAAGTCCATAGTGGCAACTCCCCGTCTGTCTTAGTTTTAGGAAACAATACTTTCATACAGCAAGTGACCCTGGCTGACACAGTAACGAGATAGCTTATTCCTGGCATCATTCCACAACAGCTGTGATCATTTAACATAACATAGCTACCATTGGAAAGCTGCCTGAAAATTGGATCTATCACCGTGGGGGCGAACCCTGCAGGTGGCATGAAAGGTTATTGGGAGAACCTTCGCAGGATCCGTGCAAATTAATACCTTTACACAATAGTGTACCGCTTAGTGAGTTTTCTCAATTTTTACCACTAAGAAATACTTCCTTTCCCCCACTACAACATTTGTGTGTGTATGGTAAATCCCAGAGTTGACTTAATGTATTCTTTACCCAACTTTTCATACAGGCCTGCTGGTATGTGTTGTAAGCAATACTGAAACTGGAAAGTCGTCACTGGTATTGTGAAGGTCCCATGTATTATCCATTCAACTGATGGTTTCTCAGAACAATTACAACAAGGGGTGGTGAGGGACAGAGTCTCTGAATTAAGCAGAAAGCTCTCACCCAGTCAAGAGATCAGGGCTAGATCCAACACCGTTTTTTTAGCTCACTGCACCATCCCAGTTTCAGAACCTGGCTGTATGCAAATTAGTCTGTTCCTGTCCCAGTGCATGATGGGAACAGGGCAAACCAAACTACAAAAGCCAATTCTTACACCAATTCTTGCCAGAAACCGGTCCCCGGTAGCTTGTCTCCTTTCTGGTGAAGAATTGGCTTGGTAGTTTAGTCTGCCCTGTTCCCATGATGCACTGGGCCAGGGACAGACTGATTTGCATATAGCCAGGTTCTGAGCTGGGATGGGGCAGTGAGATAAATAACGGTGATGGATCAAGCCCTGATCTTTGGACTGGGTAAGGGTGGTCTGTTTAACTCAGACACTCTGTTCATCACCACCCCCTTTTCTAAATCGTTTTTGGCCACTATAGGTGTGGCAGGGTATACTCAGACATGAGTCCCTTTCTCACTGCTCCATCAGGATTCAAGCAAGCCGGGCCGAAGAAGGCTGAAATGCCAGAAACCGGTCCCCGGTAGCTTGTCTCCTTTCTGGTGAAGAATTGGCTTGGTAGTTTAGTCTGCCCTGTTCCCATGATGCACGGGGCCAGGGACAGACTGATTTGCATATAGCCAGGTTCTGAGCTGGGATGGGGCAGTGAGATAAATAACGGTGATGGATCAAGCCCTGTTCTTTGGACTGGGTAAGAGTGGTCTGTTTAACTCAGACACTCTGTTCATCACCACCCCGTTTTCTAAATCGTTTTTGGCCACTATAGGTGTGGCAGGGTATACTCAGACATGAGTCCCTTTCTCACTGCTCCATCAGGATTCAAGCAAGCCGGGCCGAAGAAGGCTGAAATGCCAGAAACCGGTCCCCGGTAGCTTGTCTCCTTTCTGGTGAAGAATTGGCTTGGTAGTTTAGTCTGCCCTGTTCCCATGATGCACTGGGCCAGGGACAGACTGATTTGCATATAGCCAGGTTCTGAGCTGGGATGGGGCAGTGAGATAAATAACGGTGATGGATCAAGCCCTGATCTTTGGACTGGGTAAGAGTGGTCTGTTTAACTCAGACACTCTGTTCATCACCACCCCCTTTTCTAAATCGTTTTTGGCCACTATAGGTGTGGCAGGGTATACTCAGACATGAGTCCCTTTCTCACTGCTCCATCAGGATTCAAGCAAGCCGGGCCGAAGAAGGCTGAAATGCCAGAAACCGGTCCCCAGTAGCTTGTCTCCTTTCTGGTGAAGAATTGGCTTGGTAGTTTAGTCTGCCCTGTTCCCATGATGCACTGGGCCAGGGACAGACTGATTTGCATATAGCCAGGTTCTGAGCTGGGATGGGGCAGTGAGATAAATAACGGTGATGGATCAAGCCCTGATCTTTGGACTGGGTAAGAGTGGTCTGTTTAACTCAGACACTCTGTTCATCACCACCCCCTTTTCTAAATCGTTTTTGGCCACTATAGGTATGGCAGGGTATACTCAGACATGAGTCCCTTTCTCACTGCTCCATCAGGATTCAAGCAAGCCAGGCCGAAGAAGGCTGAAATGCCAGAAACCGGTCCCCGGTAGCTTGTCTCCTTTCTGGTGAAGAATTGGCTTGGTAGTTTAGTCTGCCCTGTTCCCATGATGCACTGGGCCAGGGACAGACTGATTTGCATATAGCCAGGTTCCGAGCTGGGATGGGGCAGTGAGATAAATAACGGTGATGGATCAAGCCCTGATCTTTGGACTGGGTAAGAGTGGTCTGTTTAACTCAGACACTCTGTTCATCACCACCCCCTTTTCTAAATGGTTTCTCAGAACAGTCAATGGTAATCTCTCCAGTTTTTCAATGCTCAGCACCATATAGTCTGCTCCCCTCTGTGCCAACGAGATTTATTTATCTATAAGGTTAAATACAGTAAACAAAGACGTAGTGTTAATTAAACGCCAAGACACATACCCAGAACAATGTTTTTGCAACTTCAAGCCTAATAGCATTAAATAACGTAATTGTGACTGGCCATGTTGTAGCATTAGCAAGTCCTGTTCCATTATGTCTATGACAGATGATACAATGCTGTCCAAAAAGTAAATTCTGGACGACGATCAATTTCTCGTATTCTTTCAGCTGTTTCCATTTGTGTGACTTTCCAAGCTTCATTGTAAGCAGCGTATATACTGGCGAATATGAAACGTTTATGACATGGATTACAAGGTCCTATCAAGAATTCTCGTAAATCAACGCCATCTTTAAGCAAAGATTAGTGTTTGCTTTCTGGAAGTGTGGATTTTTGCAGCCAATTAAGGCACAGTTTTCCTACACTGTAAGTTATTATTATCCCTGGATGTTGTCTTTGGATATATCTTGGATCTGGCTGAGTTACTGTGAACCCTTGTGTTTTGTTCAGGAATCTATCTTGACAGTTATTCGTGTCTGTGGGCCAGATTAACCATTTTTTTCCATTCAGGATGTGTTCTGTTGTAAACTATAATTTACGTCTACCTCCTCATCTGAAGTTAAATTACTATCAGGTGTGGGCTTAGGTATGGACGTTTTGTTTAAATCTTTTTTCTTAGCAATGCCAATACAAGATGTCTGTTGAACAGTGTCATTTAGGAACATCGTTTGTTCTGGGATGATGCAGGCTCTGAACAATGCTTCTAGACCTTGTACCTGCCAGTATTTTGTGCCCCAAACAGTTTTTGTCTCAATGTTGTCTTTCCAAACATCAAAGCCTAAGGTGGACAATTGAGCATAAAAGGCAGCAGAATATATGTGTTTAGTATTTGTCAACATACTTTTCATGCCCATCTTATTCACATTTTTAAAGTAAAAACTTTCTGGGTTTGTAACATTAAAAACCTGTGAAATATGGAAATTTTCTAAGAAACGTTTTAGAACTACCTTTTGGAGGTGTTGGGCAATGTTCCCATTGATTATAAGTTAAAACATTTCTAGGGTTTGCAGATTTATGCAAGTAATGATGGCCAAAATGATTAAAACAATAAATTTCTTCATAATTTGATGAACCTTCTCAGTATTCATGTTTTGTAAATGTTGCTGACATTTCTAAGTCTTCCATCATGTTATTAACAGTCTCAAAGTCCCAATCATCAGAAAATGTGCTAGGTGAGACGAAATCACTCAAGGAAACCATAAATTGATGAGGAATCTTCAGCAGCTCAACAGGGCCATAAATGATATAATCAGTTGTATCTCATACTATTCCACCAGGTAGTGGGACCGCTGTGATGTTCACTGATGACAGGTCTCATTGTTCACGATGAGATGATTTGTGTGGCTTTAGGAGCAAGTTGATGTTCTTACTTGCTGTGTCCATTTTAATGTGCTTTCCATCTATCAGCTTTCCCAGACTTAAAACCAGAATGAATATAGCAGGAGATAAACTACACCTAACACAATCCAAAGTTCAACCCATGGTGAAACCAGATATGTATTTGTAAGCTCTTGACCAAGTTGCTTTACTTTTTCTTTGATAGATTTGTTTGCTGGCGTAATTTCAGGTTCACTAGGATCCTCAGAAAAGTTATCGAAGTTGATAAAATAGCCAGAGGCAGTTCTGTCAATTGTTGGTATTGCATCCAGATTATTTGAAATCGCTGGAGTTGCTTGTTCCCTTAACATGTTTGTATAGTCAGAAGCTACACCATTGTAGACGAGATTTTCTTGACAAACTGTTATTTGGGTTTCAAGAGGCACAAATTCCATGGCTTTATTGCACAGTCCTTCTTTTCTCACTGCAGGTTTATCATAGGTGATAAGTCTTTCAGTTTGAACCTCTTGGATAGTAGCGAGATTTGGTCGTCTGCTACATCTTGGGAGTCCACTAGGCCTACTACTTATTATCGACCACATGGTGTGGTTTGACCCGATTGATGGACAAGATACAGTTCTCCTTTTTTCCAGCAAGGGGCGGCAGTAACACTGATCTTGTTCCGTGGATTGCTAAGACAGGTGCTGATTTTCTGTAAGAAAGCCCAAATTCCTTCTTGTCCGCTATTTTCTCCCTGACCAGATCCCCAATCTTTGGAATCCAGACAGGTCTTGCTGGGACAGGTGGTTTTTCTTCAGTGGTCGTTTGTTCTTTGCTGGTATTGCTTAGACTTCCTCTTGTTTCATTTAAGTCCTGTAAAACAGCCAAACGTTCTTTGATATCAAAGGGTTTTTATTCCACGACTGAAGTGTAACGATCAATATCTTCAACCAACATTCTAGTACCTAAAAGGATTTCATATGGAGTGATTCCACCCAGAGAATTTCTTGGCAGGTTATTAAGACTACGTTGGACATTTATTAGATGTTTGACCCACCCATCACCGAACCTAATACCCTAGCTGTTATAGATTGCTTTATGTCATGTTTTTTTCTCTCCACAACCGAATTTCCCTCAGGATGGAATGGACTCGAAAATCGCAATGCAACGCCCATGCTGGCCATGGCCTCCTTGTAAGCCCTAGAGCTAAACGCAGGACCCTGGTCAGAATGTAGAGTGCCGATTGCGTATGTGCCGATAAAGACTTGCAAATCTTTTATAACAGGCCACCTCCAAATGAATCTCGTGCATGAATCCACTGCAACCATGATGTATTTATAGTTGCCATTCCTTTGTAAGGGACCACAGTGGTCCAGGTAAACACACACTAGTAGTTTCATCTGAAATCAGAAGGGGCGCCTGCGCCGGGCGTTTCACTGTTGAAACTTTCATTTTCTGGCAGATTTCACATTCCAAAAAATAGTTTCTGGTTTGTTTCCTCATGCCACCAGTATCGTTGTTTTAATAATGAAACTGTGGCAGAAACACCTGAGTGTGCAGAGGCAAGACCTTTGTGAGCTGCTTAGATTAGTCCTAACCTGTGTTCCATGTTTGAGATTACTCTATCCCCCACTCCAGGGATTCGAGCAAAAGGAACATTATTTGCATCACTAGTGTAAGAGGTGGATGAGCTATCACCAGCAACCAACCTATCTCCTATATCTCTGGATCAGTAAATGGCGCCTAGATGCTCCTTGGAGCGATAGTTGCGCGATATAAAAGACCAATTACATTACATTACATTGCATGAATGTCTGACAAAATATCGAATACACAAATATCGAGATACATAATTATCGGAACAAAAATATCGATGGCAAAAATATCGGAATCCTATCCCTAACGCACAAGTTACTACTTGTGTAAGGATATATCTGTAAGAGACATTAGTTAGTGATAGATTCCTTACCTTAGAATATCCCCAGGCGTCAGACTGGATCCGGAAACTTTTGCTTAGCAGTACCCTTGCGCGTCGGTAGGCGTCGTCTGCGGCTCCGCGTCCGTCGTCGGCGTCGTGGGCGCCGTGATGATGTCGTCGGAGTACTTAGACGCCGCCTCCGCGTGCTGACGTCAGTTCTTAGCCACAGCTTTTCCGCGCCAGAAGCGCAGAGCCATGACAAAAACCAACACTGGTGCCATGAAACTAGGGCCCTGAAAGGGGATGACCTTAACCCTAGATATCGGTTCGCAGAACGGGGAGGATGGGTGGGTCGGTAAGGAATCTATCACTAGCTAATGTCTCTTACAGATATATCGGTACACAAGTAGTAACTTGTGCATCTGAAAGAGACACGTTAGTGATAGATTCCTTACCTTAGAATAGATACCCCAGCAATACCATCCCCGTGGTGGTGGGTCTGCGAACCAATAATCACACCAGAAAGTCCTGGAGGACGGAACGGCCAAAGTAGCCGTCCCTCCGGACTTGACTGTCCAGGCAATAGTGTCTTGCAAACGTGTGCAGCGAGGCCCACGTAGCCGCATGGCAAATGTCCTGCAAGGGCACACCTCGGCCCAATGCAGTGGTAGTGGCCGTGGCTCGAGTGGAATGAGCCCTCAGCCCAACAGGGGGTTCCTTCTTAGCCAAGGAGTAACACGCCTGGATGCACAAGATAATCCACCGGGAGATGGTCCGCTTGTGCACCGCTTTCCCTTTCTTAGCGCCCGCGTACCCAACAAAGAGTTGATCATCCACCCGGAACTGTTGTGTGCGATTCAGATAAAATGAGAGCGCACGTTTTGGGTCCAGACAGTGGAGCCTCTCCTCCTCTCTTGAGGGGTGCGGAGGCGGAAAGAAGGTGGGAAACATGATGGTTTGCCCAATGTGGAAGGCCGTGACTACCTTGGGCAGGAAGGAGGGCCTTGACCGTAACACAACCTTGTCCGGATGGACTGAAAGGAAAGGAGGCTTACAAGATAGAGCCTGGAGCTCACTCACTCTCCTGGCAGAGGTGATGGCCACCAGGAAGGCAGTCCTCAAAGAAAGAAGACGAAGAGGACAGTTGTGAAGTGGCTCAAAGGGAGCGCACATCAGAAAAGTAAGAACCAAGTTCAAGTCCCACTGAGGCATCACGAAGAGAACAGGAGGAAAAGTATGAGTGATGCCCTTCAGGAATCGATTAACGATAGGGGACTTGAACAAAGAAGGTTGGTCAGGCAGCCTCAGGAAGGCTGAAAGAGCCGAAAGATAGCCCTTGACAGTGCCCAGAGCAGAGCCCTGCTGGGCAAGAGAGAGAAGGAAGAGGAGAACCTCAGAAAGAGGGGCATTGAGGGGATACAGAGCCTTTGCTGTGCACCATGCCACAAATCTGTTCCACCTGCAGGCGTATACCGACTTTGTGGAGGGACGCCTGGCTGCCAGAATGATGTTGCAAACCTCAGGAGGCAAGTCAAATGGCCTCAACTGTCGCCGCTCAATCTCCAAGCATGGAGGTGGAGACTGGACATGTTCGGGTGGAGGACCATCCCCTGCTGCTGCAACAGAAGGTCCTCCTGAAGAGGCAGACGAACCGGGGGATCGACTGACATACTGAGTAGCTCGGGATACCAGTACCTCCGTGCCCAGTCCGGAGCCACAAGGATGACTTGTGCCCGGTCGTGCTTGATCTTCTTGAGCACTCTGGACAGAAGTGGTATAGGCGGAAAGGCGTACAATAGACCGCAGCTCCACTCGCAACGAAAAGCGTCTCCGAGCGAGTGCCGCCTTGGAAATTCCAACGCGCAGAACTGATGACATTGTGCGTTCTCTTCGGTGGCGAATAGATCTAACCAAGGCTCTCCCCATCGCAGAAAGAGGCCTTGCGCCACGTCCGAGTACAGACGCCATTCGTGATCCATCGAGCACCGACGGCTGAGTTCGTCCGCCCTGGCGTTCAGAGAACCTGCCAGGTGTTGAACCATCAGAGTCACGCCCTGATGTTCCAGCCATTGCCAGAGGCACAGAGCCTCCTGGCAGAGGGTCCACGAACCCACTCCGCCCGGTTTGTTGCAGTACCACATGGCGGTGGTGTTGTCCATGAACACTTGCACTACACTCCCTCGGACAGACGGGAAGAATGCCTTCAGTGCCAGACGAATCGCCCGCAGCTCCAACAGGTTGATATGGAGCCGGGACTCCGCCGGAGACCAGAGTCCTCTGATCTCCACCACTCCCAAGTGGCCTCCCCAGCCCTGGAGGGACGCGTCCGTCACAACTACATGCTCCGGTTGGGGAAGGGAGACAGATCTGCCGTTGACCCAATCGCGGTCCGTGAGCCACCACTGCAGCTGTCTCGCAGTGCCCTCCAAGATCAGGACATGGTCGGACAGGTTGCCCTGATGCTGGGCCCACTGAAACTTCAGGTCCCACTGCAGAGCCCGCATCCGCCACCGTGCGTGATGCACCAGAAGGATGCAGGAGGCCATCAGCCCCAGAAGCCCCAGCGTCAACCTGACCGAAACTCGGGATAAAGGCCGGAAGATCGGAATCAGAGCCTGTATATCCCGAACCCGCTGTTCGGGTGGGTAAACCCGAAACTGCGCCGAGTCGAGAACCGCTCCAATGAAAAGGAGCTTCTGAGAGGGGCACAGGTGTGACTTCGGCACATTGATGGAAAATCCCAGCAGATGCAGGAGATCCGCCGTAGTCTGGAGGTGGCTGATGACTGTTTGGGGCGAGCCCGCCTTCAACAACCAGTCGTCGAGGTAGGGGAAGACTGAGACCCCCCAACCTGCGCAGATGAGCTGTGACCACCGCCATCACCTTCGTGAACACCCGTGGGGCGCTGGTAAGGCCGAAGGGGAGCACGGTAAACTGAAAGTGCTCGTGGCCTACCGTGAACCGCAGGTAACGCCGGTGGGCCGGCAGGACAGGGATGTGGAAATACGCGTCCTGCAAGTCCAATGCTACCATCCAGTCTCCTGGGTCTAGGGCAGCCAAGACCTGAGCCAGAGTAAGCATTTTGAACTTCTCCTTCCGGAGGAAGCCGTTGACGTTCCTCAGATCCAAAATAGGGCGTAGGCCCCCTTTGCCCTTCTTGGGTACCAGAAAGTAGTGGGAGTAGCAACCACGTCCTACTTCTGGCCCAGGAACGCGCTCGATGGCCCCCTTGGCCAAGAGGGCCGAAACTTCCTCCTGCAGGAGCCGCAAGTGATCCCCCGATACACGGTGGTGTTGCGGTGGCATGGCTTGAGGAGTCGTCTCGAAGGGGAGGGAGTAGTCCCTCCGGACGATCTGCAGCACCCCCCTGTCCGAAGTGACAGTGCGCCAGTGAGAGTGGTGATGGCGAACCCTGCCTCCCACTGGCGTCACATGGGCCAGAAGCACGGACTAGGAGGGTTTAGAGGTGGATGCCGCGGGGGCAGGTGTGGACTGACTCCGCCTGTTTCCCCGACCGCCTCCGCGGCGGTTTACACGGCCGCCGCCGCGCTGGACGATAGTTTGCAGCGAGTGGCTGGTGGTGCGTGTGGGGACGCCCCTTCCTTGGCCACGAAAGGAGCGAAAGGCACCCGTTTGCTGGCGCGGGGCCGAGAGGCCCAAGGACTTTCACCGTAGCCCTGGAGTCCTTGAAGCGCTCAAGCGCGTGGTCTGCCTTGTCGCCAAAGAGGCGACGGCCATCGAACGGCATGTCCATCTGAGTGATCTGAACGTCTGCCGAAAAATTGGCGGATCTCAGCCAGGCGTGGCGTCTGACCGCCTCTGTCGTAGCCATCGCTCTGCCCAGCGAGTCAGTTGTATCCAGTCCACACCTGATGGAATACTTGGCTGCTCCACAAGGGCTTGGCCGAGTTTGGCCCGTACCTCTAACGGACACTCTGGCAGCACTTCCGCCACCGTCTCCCACAGAGAGTGGGTGTAGCGGCCCAAGAGGCATGCGGTGTTGGAAGACCGCAGTCCCAAACTAAGGGACGAGAATATCTTCTTGCCATAATTCTCGTTCCTCTTGGATTCCCTGTCCGGCGGGGCGGACGGGAATGTGGTCTGGGAATTAGAGGCATGGATGACAAGACTCTCAGGGGTGGGGTGGGAGGACAGGAAACATGGGTCGCCTGGAGCCGGGCGGTGGCGTCTGGCCACGTTCCTATCTACGGGTGCACCCGTAGCGGGCCTGGACCTGGTGCCCAAAAGAACGTCAGTCAAGGCCTCATTAAAAGGCAGCAGAGGCTCCATGGAGCATGACTGCGGCTTAAGGACCTCTGTGAGGAGGTTAGTCCTCACGACCGCGACGGGGAGCTTAAGGCCCAAGGCCTTGGCAGCCCTCGTCAACACCACACCATAGGTAGCCCCCTCCTCCGAAGCCACGGTAGGAGGAGAGACAAATTCAGTGTCTGGAGAGGTGTCCAGGCCACTGGCCTCCCCATGGTCTCCTGCCCAGTCCATATCAGACTGACACTCTTTGGTCAGAGGGTCCTCAGACCCCTCCCAATCCTCCTCATCACCCATCTCCTGAGACTCAGGGTTGTAATCGCATGAGGCCGGTTCATAGTAGTAAAATTCTCCAAACGGCGTCGGGGACGGCGCCGGGGGTGACACCACACGGACCGACGCCGGGGGGGTCGTAAGGTCCACCGGTGACGGTCCAGAGCCCGAGGAAGACCCATCGGCGTCCCGTGGCGTCGGGCCCGAAGGCGCTGACAGCACTGGAGCCGCTGAGCCCTGCGGCGCCGGGCCCGAGGGCACCGGCGGTGTCGGGATTGTGGGGCCCTGCGGCGCCAGGCCCGAAGGCGCCGGCGGCGTCGGGGCCGAAGCACCCAACGGCGTCGGGGACAGAGCCCCCGACCCACTAGGGCCCCCAGACGGGTTCGCTGGGCCCTTAGGCACCGCGGAACCCGTCGGAGGAGAAAGGGACCTCATGGCCATGAGGAAACGCTCAATCTCCTCCGGTGTCGCCTTCAGCCCAGGGACCGGAGGGTATGGGGCTGGACGCGACGCCTGCAACTCCCGAGGAGCCGCGTGGGCGGTGTCACCCGATCCCCCGGCCGCGTTGTGCGAGCGTCGGGGGGAGTCAGAAGAGCGATGATGCCTCTTCGACTTCTTGTGTTTCTTACCTGACGACTTGGACCCGGAGGAGTGGTGCCGACTCCTGGAGCTGTGACGGCTCCATCCCCGCGACCTGTACCTCGACCTCCCGTGGGACCAGGACCAGGACCTCAAGCGGCGCGGGCCGACTGCCGGAGTTCGAGCCGCCTGCGGGACCGCTCCCGCCTGGCCTTCCTCGAAAGGGCCCGACAGTCGGGGCAGGCCTCGTCGTCGTGGTCGACGCCCAAACACGTCAGGCACTGGCGGTGAGGATCCGTAACCGACATGGTGCGGTCGCAATCCACACAATGCTTGAAGGAGGGCATCCCTAGGGCACTATCGGCGTCGAAGACTTCGAAATGGATCAAAAAGATCACCAAAACTTAGTCAAAAATTGACTAGGGAACTGCTCTTTCCAGATCTGCGCTGGCTGGCGCGGAAAAAAGAAGAACTGACGTCAGCACGCGAGGCGGCGTCTAAGTACTCCGACGACGTCATCACGGCGCCCACGACGCCAACGACGGACGCGGAGCCGCAGACGACGCCTACCGACGTGCAATGGTACTGCTACGCAAAATTTCCGGATCCAGTCTGACGCCTGGGGATATTCTAAGGTAAGGAATATATCACTAACGTGTCTCTTTCAGATAAGGTAAGTACAAATATATCGAGAAAAAAAATATAGAATGACAAAAATATCGTTTTTTGTAAAATATCGTTTTCTTTTTATAAAATAAAAATCTAATATTAACAAAATAATACTTATAAATGTAATAAACATATTTAAAAATGTAGTATAATATTTTAAATTAATACATAATGTAATACAAATAATATTAATAAATATATAATACATAATATATTTTTCCTTAATAATAACTCTAAATCAATTATTTTTATTACTTATAAACAAATAAAAATATAATAAATTACTAATACATTTATATACATAAAATAATCATATAAATAACAATTAATTACAACATAAAACTAATAAAAAAGTTAAATACATTTTAGAAAGCGTATGAGTAAAAATTACTATTCCCACTCCAGGGAGTGCGACAGTAGGGAAAGTGTTGAATAGCGTAGGGGTAACAATTACTAGTCCCACTCCGGAGAGTGCAACAGTAGGGAAAGTGTTGGATAGCATAGGGTTAAAAATTACTATTCCAACTCCAGAGAGTGCAACAGTAGGGAAAGGGTTGGATAGTGTAGGGGTAACAATTACAATTCCAACTCCAGAGAGTGCAACAGTAGGGAAAGTGTTGGATAGCGTAGGGGTAAAAATTACTATTCCAACTCCAGAGAGTGCAACAGTAGGGAAAGTGTTGGATAGCGTAGGGGTAACAATTACTATTCCAACTCCAGAGAGTGCAACAGTAGGGAAAGAGTTGGATAGCGTAGGGGTAAAAATTACTATTTCAACTCCAGAGAGTGCAACAGTAGGGAAAGTGTTGGATAGCGTAGGGGTAACAATTACTATTCCAACTCCAGAGAGTGCAACAGTAGGGAAAGTGTTGGATAGCGTAGGGGTGAAAATTACTATTCCCACTCCAGAGAGTGCAACAAGAGGGAAAGTGTTGGATAGCGTAGGGGTTAAAATGACATACTTATAAAAAATGCTTTTTTTTTAGTAATACAAATATGAACTATTAAATAAATATAAACCTTTTACAATACATATACATAATTATTAAAAACATGATTAGCTAAATATATGTAACCAAAAATAATCATAAAAAAATACAATTTTATAATATTTAATTACCAATTAATAAATAATTAACAATTATAAAGTTTACTTAACAATGATTTTTAATTCATTATTACTTAATTACATTTAAATTAGTTCCCACCATATTCCCCTATAAACACACAACCTGCAACAGAACATATTTATCAATTAATGAATTATTTTAAAATAATTACCAATTAATTAATATTAATTACCAATTAATTAAAATGAATGTATGCTTCCTACTAATTAATAATTAATTCAACATAATGAAATTACTTCCCACCCTATTCCCCTATAAACCCATAACCCGCTACAGAACATATTTATCAATTAATCAATTAATTAAAAATAATTACCAAATTAATTAAATGTAATTACCAATTAATTAAAATTAATGTATGATTCCTACTAATTAATAATTAATTAAACATTATTAAATTACTTCACACCCTATTCCCCTATAAACCCATAACCCACTACAGAACATATTTATCAATTAATCAATTAATTAAAATTAATTAAAAATAATTCTCAAATAATTATTTAATAATTCCTACTAATTAATAATTAATTTAACATAATTAAATTACTTCCCACCCTATTCCCCTATAAACCCACAACCCGCTACAGTATTAAAATACAACATTTAATTAAATTACATTAAAAATAAATTATAAAACATAATAAATACAATATAATATACACAAAATTTATTAAAAAATCGATATTAGTAACATCGAAATTATTTACTTCGATATTACTGACATCGATATTTAAAACTCTGATATTACTAATATCGATATTAAGAGTGTCGATATTACTTACCTTCTATATTATGTCCCTTCGATATTTAAACTTCAATATAATTGTATATCGAAATTTAAAACTCGATATTTTGTCTGTGTACCACATTACATATATGAGTACTTGAGTGGAAAGCCCTTCGGTAGTGTTTTACCGCTGTCTATTATTGAAGCAGTGACTGCTTGCATTATTTCGCTGTCTATTTTCGTTTTTGAACGAGTAATTGCAGCTACGGAAGCCGTTTGCACAGCTGCCTTTGCGGCTTCATCAGCCAATGAATTCCCTTCAACGTGAACGCCATCACGCTGATGACTCAGTGTATGGATCACGTGAGTCTTTTGTAGTTCTGTAAAAGAACTACTTGTTCCCAAAGCAATTTATGCTTGATTGTGCCACCTTTTGTGTCTTTAAAACCATTTTGAATCTAGGTCTGCAGATATTCATTGTAAGACTGGACGCAGTAATACGAATCACACACTATGAGTGTGGGGAATTCGCGATCAGTATTTCCCAGCGCCATCTTGAATGCCTGTAGTTCAGCTCGCTGAGCTGTACAGTCTCTGAGAGATTGAGTTTTTGTGACCGTAGGTCTGGATTTACCATCGTGCCAGCGACCTTTAACAATCACGCACGCAGCACTGTAAGCTTGTTTACCCCCAATTGCAGGCTGTGCTGATCCGTTCATATATATTATACAGCCGTAATGTTCTAGAGGTAGAATTTCAGTAGGCAGAGGACATTCTTGTTCGTATTGGAGAAATTCTTGTGTCTTTAAGTAAGGGTCAAAAACGTATTCAAAGTCTGTTGCAGTAAGAGAATTAACCCATTGTATCCATCTCGGATGTAGAGCTTTTGCATTTGGAATGCGTGCCTTCGTCACTGCCTCTAAGGCAGGTACAGGTGTAACAACTTTAATGCGTTTACCCTGTGCAAGGGCTCTCGCCTCTGCTACAGCAGTCTGAACCGCTGTCAGAATTTTTTCTGTTGTGTACAAGTGTGATTTGTAAGCTATTGGTACCTTTTCACCTTCATTAAAGGTAGGTATGTGAATCTGCATCTCCCTGGGATGATTCGGATTACATTGTTGCGTGTTTGTAAGTGTGTTGTTGCCAACATGTCAGTTTGTATGGAACGCAAAATTTCTGTGTGTTTTTGAGTCCAATTAGTAGGTTTGAAATCTGGTTTGATTAATTCGTAGAGAGGTTTAACTCTTTCTGCATAACTCAGAATGTAAGCTCTTCCGAAGTTGAGGAATCCTAGAATTGACTGCAGGGTTTTCAGCGTTTTTGGAGTTTGAAGCAGCGCACATTTTTCTAAAAAGTTTGCTGCCAGGCTTTTGCCTTCACTGTATCCCAAAAATAGGACATTGAGGTGGGCTATTCTGGACTTTTTAAAGTTGAATTTATTCCCTTCTGAGGCAAACCCGAGTATTATGGTGTTCACCCTGTTCAAGATAATGCCTCATCATCGTACATTTGTTGTAACTCTGTTACTCTGGCTCAAAATATTCCTGGACTATTCTTGAATCCCTGGGGGAGACGGCAAAATTGTCACTGTGTCCCCATGATTGAGAAAGCGGTCAAGTACCTGCTTTCTGGTGCAATGTTTTGACAGAAGAAACCGTTTGAAATGTCCAATGTCGTTTTGTATTTTTTGCGCACAATGTTATTCATCATTTTGTACTGCAAAAGTTTTGCTACATGAGTTTAAATGTCTGTAGTCCAAAACTAGACAATATGTATTGTCTGGTTTGGAGACAGGAAAAAAAGGATTGTTCATTGACGAGGTGCATGTTTCAATCACCCCTTGGTATTCAAGTTGATCTAAGATGTCTCTGACTTGCTTTTTAGCTCCCTCCTTTACTGGATACTGCCTCTGAGCTTTAGGTTGATTTTTTAACTGGATTTTGTGGTGTGGAGAGTCCTCATCCCATCCCACATGATTTTTATATAATGCTGGAGCCTGGGCTACAGCCCATTTTATGGCATAGGTGCATTTTTATGAATAGGAATATGATTAGAGAAGGCTGGCATAATGATCTCTTCGCCATGCGGGCATTCCCTGACAAATTCAGGTGGCCAGTCTTTTCCAGCTAGTAGGATGTCATAACCCTTAGATAATTTTCCCCAAAATAGTGCTTTTATTTTTCTAGTTATATCCCCCTCTATTCAGAGTGTTACTTCATATAACTTATGGGGTACACTAACCCAGCGTCAACCTGAATGTATTCATTCAGATCCACTGTCTCCAGATGATCTTTCAGGATCCTGCGAGCTATGGTGACCTCTGCCGCGCTGTCCAACATTGTCTGGGCCCACTCCCTGTTCTTGAGTTGTGTCCTCAAGATCCTCGGCATGTCTGATTTTTAGACTTCCTACCTTCTTTTTGGAGAATTGTTTTTTCTTTTTTTTTGGAATGTGTTGTTTGTCTTTGGACTTCACACGTTCTTTTTGTTCTGATCATCCTCTTCTGTTGGATTTCTGCGAGGAAGTCTGAAAGGTACGAGAGGATCGTGTATCAGTATCTTGATATGTATCAGGTTTTCTCAAATCATCTCTATTTCCAAGGTTACATCTCTTTTCAGAGTGCTCCTTTTGAGGAGATCTACCCCTGGATTGAGAACGCTTCTCTTTAGGAAGTGTTTGTTCACTATTTTCCCATTTCTTTTTAGGAGTAGTTAGATTGATTTTGATAAAAACTTTTTCAGGATTTTCTGTTAGTTCACGCTTTACAGGTTTCCCTCCCAAACTATCTCTTCCTGGTTCTTCATAGGATTTTTCAATAATTCTGCAAAGTTCATAGGGTTGCTCATTAATATCAAGTTCTTTTAATTTTTGGTGGATTGCCACTGATGCTGCTTCACCTTTAATGTTAGCTAATAAGATAGCTGAGACCTGTTTGAAATCTTTCAGTAATTTCATACCAAGATTCAAGGCTGGTTCCGGACCGCATTCATTTCGAATCTGTCTCAGAACGTCTGGTATTACCACTGTGTGTTTTTGTGTAAATTGAAGCAAAGACTTTACCCCCTAGTGTCACAGTCCTCTACGTGTAGTGCAATCCCCATTGGTAAACAGATTGTTAGAATCCTGTGTTTCTCATGAGGTGTACTATCGGGAAATACTGCCTCTATTTGAGTAATTTTCTGGGCTAACCAGAATGGAATCTGTTCCCTTTTTACGGGCTACTTGCTGATTACTGATTGTATAGTCAGTGGTGTTATTTTGTTTTTGTTCCCCTGATGAGGGGTGTGCTGTGGAATTCAAATAGCAGGTTGGAGTGTTAAGGTCCGCATGACATATTGAACCAATTGTCTATGTATTTTAATTAATTGTTTTAGCTGAGCTAACAATTCTGGTCCTGTCATTTTTTCAATGTCAGGATGTGGTGTTTAGCTGGCCAATACCAGCCATGTAGCTCCTGCTCTACCTAGTGGACCGAGCCTGGTAATGCGATTTTGATGTTGTAGGGTGCCATTAAACCAGAGCTGATGCTCTTGGTAAGTTAGTGAAATTTCAACGTCCTCGAAAGGAACGGATTCCGCAGGATGTTCCTCTATCTTATAGAAGTGGAACTCATGTGTTACTGGATTTGCTTGTGGAAAGACAATCCATGAATAGAAGACCTCTGTCTGCCGATATTCATGTGCCTCTATTACAAATATTACCTTACCACCTCTCGATGATACTCCATTATTTATGAGTTTGTAAGTTATAATTTTTCTTACGTTTGCCGGGATGCGTATAACATCCGGCTCATTTTCATTAACACCTGTAGTATCTAGGTTTTGTGCGACTCTAGCCAACTCTTCGTCACTCTCCGTCCTTTTTTATGAAGGTTTGCAGAGCAAGTTTCAAGAAATTAAAGATAAGGTGCACAATATTTTGGAACACTGTATCCTTCAACGTTGAACAAAAACCAAAAACTAATACATAGGATTTTTCGTCCTTCTCAGTTTAAGGCGGATATTTTATCCTTTAACCCACTCCAGACGTCTATTGGAGTTTTTACGGGATAAAGGAGTCTCTGTGAAAAGCATGACTGAGTTACTTTAGTATCTAGCATTAAAGTAGTGCCTTACCAAACGTTAGGCGCCATGTAGTGTAGTTCCTATATTCCCAATAGGCTCTGCACATTGGAATAATATATCCTATAGATTTAGGAGTAGGACTGAGGTCAACTAGGTCTCTATCGAATATACTAGAATTAATTGTGTGTGCCAGCTAGCTCAGAGGTCACTAGAAACTTTCTCAAATTCACGAGACGGGATTAGTCTCTGACAACCGCATAAACATGACAACTTTGTTTCCCTAAGATAAAACGTATCTTCAGAGTAGGTGAAACAATAGATAGATATTTCACTCAGTCAATCGTGCATGCTTCGTTTCACTAGAGGTGCAGGAAAGTAGAAAGACGGGGCGTTTTCAATAAAAGGTTTTATTGAACAGTCTTCTTTCTCAAGCATAAGAAATGAACTGCTACAATAGTAAAACTGTTTGTAAAATATAATGTGTACAGTATGAATAGTAGAACATAATACTATAAGAGCATTGTATGGTCCCTAAATCATATATAAATATATACATAAATAACAGAGGCTAAAAGTACTCAACTGGTGCTTCTAAAATACACCTACCCTGGTGTACCTAACCTAAGCTTAGTACAAGGGAAGAAGTAAGTGAGATGTAGCATAAATGTAGTAATCTTTGCCAAGAATCTGCACAAGATTTCTCTAAGGGTCTAATCAGCTCCGTACCTTAGTTTAGAATGTAGAAGGTCGGTCTCGAGACTCGATTTCCCAACAACCCGCAAGGGTAGCTTGGAAACACTGGAGCTGGATTTCTCGGCAGGAGAAAAGACAGCGTCTCTCTCAGTGCGTCTGCTGGAGGGTCGGCTTCCTTCATCACTTGCTGTAGCAGGGCACTTCGGACAAGTAGGTAGTCGAACTGCTCCATACCACTGTGTGTTTGCTTGGGCGAGTGTGGGCATATTTATACCTTGAAGGTGCCGAGTTTGACGTACAGTTGGACATAATAAGGTCATCAAAGAGTCTCAGTTCTTTGAAAACTCCATGAGTTCTTGGACAAATCAATATTCAAGCAAGGGGAAGTCCCCGGCTGCTGAAGCTGAGTTTTCCAAGTAATCGTTGTGGATTTTTGGAACTAGTGGAAGTAGCCCTGCCGTATTTGGACTGCATGAGCTATGCCTAAATATGGTTCTGATTTCTATGCCTATATAAGGATATGGTGATTTATTCCTATATAAGGGCATGAATCGGGAAACTGACAATAGGGTCCTAAAATGATACACAACAAGGGGGGGGGGGGGGTAGTTCGCTCTTTAAACCAACCGATAATTACAGGATTTGTTGAAATCCGACCCACTTGTAAACGCAATCCCCATGCGGCCTAAACAGAGTGTTAAAAGTTCGAAGATTTGGCTTACCGAGCGCCTGGGGAGCAGAGGCGGCTCCGTGGTCTCTGTGTCAGAAAGGGAACAAGGCCGCGCGCTCAACTTCTCCTTCCTCTGCGTACGTTGCTGTAGTGTCACTGAATGCAAGCATTCGCCCTAATATGCCCACGACCTCACGTCATCGTTGTGACACACCCACAAATGGGAGGCAACACAGACTTTGGGAGGCGACACACACTTTGGAAAGCTCTGTTCTAGACAGTGCTAACGTCCAAAAATAACAAAATAGTGAACTGAAACTATCACAAAATTTGTCGCAATAAGCTGCACGATTTGTGTTTTCATGTCACACAATTTAGTCAACATAACCACAGAATTTAGCTCCCCCACTGTATAATTCCTTTTGGCTCATCTGTACTCCAGCAAGATTGTCCCACGGTTCACATTACAAAATCCTGTCAATTTTCAGGCAGGGAAGGAAAAGTAAACAACATCTCAACTTAAAAGAATAGAAAGAAATTTTCCGAAGACATTGCATGACATTGAACCTATCTTGAAACATGCAGCCAATGTGAAAAGATAAAAACAAAACGTAAAGGAATTTTTATAGCTTAGACATCTTCTGAACTCCTCCTCCTGGGGGGGGGGTGAGCGGGGGGGGGGCAGAGATTTATTTGGGCTGGCCCTCAAATGCCCCCCGTTGCTACGGCCCTGCCTGTATCCCTATACTCATGTATTAAAGATGACAACCTCAATTCTATCACTGAGACTGCACAATTTTGGGACTGAGGTGTTGGCCAGTATCGATGATACTGTACTTGCATCATCCCCGGTAATGGCGCAGCCAACAATTGAAAACACCACCACAGCTTTTGGGCAAGTCTCGGGCTATAAGTTAAATATTGATAAAACAGAGATTACCATCAGTAACGAATCTAAAAAAGAGAACCTTCATTATGTAACCTCAGCTAAGTACCTAGGTACTCAAATATAATTTGATATGGGAAATACTTTATTACTGTTACGTTCTGTTATTTTAGTTACAACATGCATAAATAACCCTGGGAGGGGTATCTCAGCACAACCACAGAACATAGGCAGGGAGGCAACTAAATTTGAACTGAGTTGTCTTAAGTGCATTACTGACTTGAAAACAGGAGCCTGAGATGGACATCATCTGCTCTTTCACAGTAAGAGATTGGTCAAGATGGGTTCCCAAATCCTTAACCACCCATTTAAGGCGTGGGAGCAGTGCCAAGTTCAGTGGGCTACCGTCAAGTGCCTACAGGTGTTGGGCCTTGCCAAACAGCATAATTTCTGTTTTTCGATCACTGAACTGTAGGCAGTTTTCCCTCATCCATGCGGCAATTGCTGTCATCCCAGCTGAAAGCCTTTTTTCTGTTTTAAACAACTCTTTGGCAAAGGAAATTATAAGCTGTGTATCGTCCGGGTACAATTTTAGTTCAAAGCCGAAGGCTTTTACAATCTCAGTGACAGGAGAAACATATATGTTGAACAGCAAGGGGCTAAGAAAATAGCCCTGGGGTACACCCTTGTGCAGCATCATAGTGCAGGATTTAAATGAACCTAAAATGACAGTTTATGTTCTGTTGGGAAGAAAATCCCTAAGCCAGTTTAGCGCTGTCCCATGAATTCCAATCTCCTGTAGCCTGCGTAGTAACCTAGAATGAGACACAGTATCGAACGCTGTGGACAAGTCTACCAGCACCAGCATAGATGCTATGTTAGTGTCTAAAGAGCATCTAATGTGATCAGTGACTGCTCCCAATGCCGTCTAAGTACTATGTGAAGGTCTTAAACAAGATTTGGTGGTCCAAGATCTTATTAACCTCTAGGTACTCCGAGAGTTGTCTATTTATTACTCCTTTGAGAAGCTTACCCTGAACTATGAAACACTATATACTGAATCCCTCTCTCCATTTAGGAAGTGGGTTAGGCTTCATCTTGGTCAGATTGGGAGAAGCAGTATCATCAATATGATACTACTGCCATGCTATTTATATTTATTAAGAACTATCCCTCTGCACTAGCATTTTTTAATAAAGTTGAAAGTAGCTGACAAAAATTAATTTGGCCCTATAAAACCCTGTGTTGCGCTATTCGCTACCTTCAACTGCCCTGCTGAGGTGGGGCGAGGGTTGCGCTCCCACTATTGTGGAATTACTATCTGGCAGTGTTCATGTTCCACTCTCTGTAGTAGTAGGGCTCGTGTATGGGATTTGACAGGCTTATTCCCTGAATGCTAAACCTTTCCAACAACGGTTAAGCCGAACCCAGGACTTATCGATACTGCCTAGTTTAAGCACATGCAGTTTAAGAGGTTACTAGTTTACAATAGGGTCTGGCAGGTTATTTGATCCACCTGCCAGGTATCCCTGTTTCCCCAACAAACCTCGTTTTGGAACAATACTAGCCTCCCACCCTGCTTTCAATATAGTTTCCTTAGATGTGGGGCTATAGCTAAAATCTAGCATCATGTTTTTAAGAATTGAAGCTTTCTATCTTTTCAGGATCTGAGTACGGATTACAGGCTCCCCAACATCGGAGCTTTTTTACCACTTGCAATTAAGAGAATTTGTACAGCAGCTCTCAGGCAGCAATATTAGTATGTATCGCAAATCATTTCTTTAAGATTAGCAAGTGTGGTTATATACATAGTTTTTATTCGAACTTGGGGCAACAGGTGAGTGTGTGCAATAAATTGAGCCAGATGCTGCTAAGTGAACACTCACAGTGTTATGTTTCTGTTTCCGAGATCTGGTACATCTTAACTGGCTTAGAGTACAAAAATTTCTCAGCTCAAGGCACTCTCTTTAAAAATTTTAAACCGGTATACTATGCACTACTCAAGCTGTATAAGTGGGGCTTGAGGGAAACATTGGCCTGTTTTTGGTGTGATGCACCAGCGGCTGACACAGTACAGATTTGTGCAACCTGTGGCTCTATCATACAGTTTTCGCATAAAGTGTTTGTACTGATAAACCAACTTTGTCAGACTGAAATTATCCCCGATTCCAAAAAATGTCTTGTTCGGACACTCTCCTGATGTCCCCGTGGTAAATTCTGCAAAACATACGATTGCTCGTTCTTGGCTCCAAAAGGAAGACCCAGATCCCCTATCTTAGTGGTGGGAGTTAATATTTCTTTGTGGGCTGATGCTTTCAATAATCGCAAATCATCCAAGTCGCCATAAACTAAGGAACATATGGAAACTGGTCAAGGCTTGGATCTTTTACCTGGCTGGGATATTAGAATGTGAAAAATGGTATAGTTCTAAGGGTTTATGCCCTTAAAAAATGAGTCACTTTTCTATTGGTCATTATATCTGTTTTTACTGTACCTATGTATGTTTGATGGTTCTTTAATGATTACTATTTATCTTTCTCTTACTTGAAACGAAGCCACCTTTGTACATGTAACCTTGTTGTGAGATTTAAATGAATTGTAACTCCTCAATAAAAATAATATATAATATAATATATATGAAAAAAAGACCAGCTCAATTGAGAGACCCCTACCTCTCTGGTGAAGAGTTCTGTGCTCTGAAGCAATCCATTGCTCTCGCCTTCACAACATTTAGAGTCAGCAAATCTTTGTCTACTGACAAGATCAACTCCCAAAGAGGTTGTTTTTCTGATTTAAAAAAATAAAGACTTTGACACACAAAAACTTTTTACCCTACATATGGGAGTCAGTCTTCATTTTTACTGGCCAGGTCTGCCATGCCTCTCCTGGCATACACAGACAGGGAAATTGAATGACAGTCTCCCAGCCCTCACTAAGCCTACACACTAGAAGTTTTAAATGGCAACACCAGTGGCTGCTTCACCACTGTAAATACAGCTCTTCTCTTGAATTTAAGGCAAGGGAGCAACCATTGTTTGATGGGTCAAGAGCCCTTCCAATGTATGCTAAACTCGACACAAGCCCCTAGTTATACCCAGGTGACCCAAAGTTGCCAGAGCACAGATGACTAGAGGGCAGCAAGACAGTCACCTGCTCAACGTGATGCATAGCCTTCATTCATTGAGAATGGTGAACATGTATCTTCCTTAACCCTTCTTATGCCTGCAGGCTGCCTACAACCGACTTTCTTTAGATGGAGACAGTCATCATCTATATTCATTTGACTAGCCACTACATTTCTACAGATATTTGTGGGAATCTTCAGTCAAGCTTGAGCCTAAACTGATCATTGGGTGCTGTTGTCACAGTGGACTACACAGCTGGCCCTGTGTGCCACAATGACCAGGCAAAGTTCACCACAATGGAAAATCCTGAGATATAGTACTCTAAAGTTTACGACACCCGGGTACTCTGAAGAGGAAGTTTGGTCACCATTTTTACCTATCTCCATCTATAAGTATATGGACCAGAGTGCCCCCAAATGGACAATGTTGACAGGACTACAGGACATCAACCTCTCCCACCCAGCCCTGAGAGCATTGGGAACACCTAAAGACTTGTGTTGGATGGGATCTGGATTTTGTGGGCATTTCACCCTTTATTCTAAGGGGCTCATTAGGATGGTGGACGGAAGTGTCTCCGCCGCCCCGGAGCATGCGGAACATGCCTATTCTCCGTCCGCCCGTCGCGGACACTCCGTCCGCCAAATCAGGATAGGAAATATGGGCCAAAATCCGTCCGCGGCGGTAGATCACGGTCCGCCGCACTACCACACCCAACCTCGCGGCGGACGTAACCTATCCAGAGACTCCGCCGACCGTCCTCCAAATCAAGATGGCGGAAAATACACATAAAAGCGCTGCGGAAAAACAACCAGCCTGAACACTGCGGATGCCCCACAGCGACCATACCCACCACGAGCCGCTCGCCGACATGGATCCTGCACTACACGCTTACCCGATACTCTTCACGATCCACCACGTCCTAGTCTTGGCCCACCATCGAGGACGACGCAGGTAGGCAACAAACCATTCGCTGTCTGGAGAGGAGTACCTGCAAGGTCCGTGACGTAGGGAGGGGGGGAGTGACATGTCCCGGAAACCACAGATTCGTGTGTAGGGCAGCGCCTCCAAGGGTCGTGACCCAGGTAGGGGGGAGTGACATGTATCTGAACCCACTGCCTTCAAGTAAATACAAATACACACCACCATCACACACGCAAGAATGACTCCGACAACCCACGACACATGATTGTCAATTTTATTTACGCATAATCGGAGTAACATCACAGTCTAGGCTCGAGCATGGCCAGTGTGGACACCAGAGCAGGTACATCAGAGGGCATACATCAGTATGAGGATAGCAACAGGGCAGCGTGGACACCAGAGCAGGTACATCAGAGGCAGTACATCAGTATGAGGATAGCAACATGGCAGTGTGGACACCAGAGCAGGTACATCAGAGGGCATACATCAGTATCAGAACAGCAACAGGGCAGTGTGGACACCAGAGCAGGTACATCAGAGGCAGTACATCAGTATGAGGATAGCAACAGGGCAGTGTGGACACCAGAGCAGGTACATCAGAGGCAGTACATCAGTATGAGGATAGCAACAGGGCACTGTGGACACCAGAGCAGGTACATCAGATGCAGTACATCAGTATGAGGATAGCAACAGGGCACTGTGGACACCAGAGCAGGTACATCAGAGGCAGTACATCAGTATGAGGATAGCAACAAGGCAGTGTGGACACCAGAGCAGGTACATCAGAGGCAGTACATCAGTATGAGGATAGCAACAGGGCAGTGTGGACACCAGAGCAGGTACATCAGAGGGCATAGATCAGTATCGGAACAGCAACAGGGCAGTGTGGACACCAGAGCAGGTACATCAGAGGCAGTACATCAGTATGAGGAGAGCAACAGGGCAGTGTGGACACCAGAGCAGGTACATCAGAGGGCATACATCAGTATGAGGATAGCAACAGGGCAGTGTGGACACCAGAGCAGGTACATCAGAGGGCATACATCAGTATCAGAACAGCAACAGGGCAGTGTGGACACCAGAGCAGGTACATCAGAGGCAGTACATCAGAGGGCATACATCAGTATGAGGATAGGAACAGGGCAGTGTGGACACCAGAGCAGGTACATCAGAGGCAGTACATCAGTATGAGGATAGCAATAGGGCAGTGTGGACACCAGAGCAGGTACATCAGAGGCAGTACATCAGTATGAGGATAGCAACAGGGCAGTGTGGACACCAGAGCAGGTACATCAGCGGCAGTACATCAGTATGAGGATAGCAACAGGGCAGTGTGGACACCAGAGCAGGTACATCAGAGGCAGTACATCAGTATGAGGATAGCAACAGGGCAGTGTGGACACCAGAGCAGGTACATCAGAGGGCATACATCAGTATGAGGATAGCAACAGGGCAGTGTGGACACCAGAGCAGGTACATCAGAGGGCATACATCAGTATGAGGATAGCAACAGGGCAGTGTGGACACCAGAGCAGGTACATCAGAGGCAGTACATCAGAGGGCATACATCAGTATGACAATAGCAACAGGGCAGTGTGGACACCAGAGCAGGTACATCAGAGGCAGTACATCAGTATGAGGATAGCAACAGGGCAGTGTGGACACCAGAGCAGGTACATCAGAGCCAGTACATCAGTATGAGGATAGCAACAGGGCAGTGTGGACACCAGAGCAGGTACATCAGAGGCAGTACATCAGTATGAGGATAGCAACAGGGCAGTGTGGACACCAGAGCAGGTACATCAGAGGCAGTACATCAGTATGAGGATAGCAACAGGGCAGTGTGGACACCAGAGCAGGTACATCAGAGCCAGTACATCAGTATGAGGATAGCAACAGGGCACTGTGGACACCAGAGCAGGTACATCAGATGCAGTACATCAGTATGTTTATAGCAACAGGGCAGTGTGGACACCAGAGCAGGTACATCAGAGGGCATACATCAGTATCAGAACAGCAACAGGGCAGTGTGGACACCAGAGCAGGCACATCAGAGGCAGTACATCAGTATGAGGATAGCGACAGGGCAGTGTGGACACCAGAGCAGGTACATCAGAGGCAGTACATCAGTATGAGGATAGCAACAGGGAACTGTGGACACCAGAGCAGGTACATCAGATGCAGTACATCAGTATGAGGATAGCAACAGGGCAGTGTGGACACCAGAGCAGGTACATCAGAGGCAGTACATCAGTATGAGGATAGCAACAGGGCAGTGTGGACACCAGAGCAGGTACATCAGAGGGCATAGATCAGTATCAGAACAGCAACAGGGCAGTGTGGACACCAGAGCAGGTAAATCAGAGGCAGTACATCAGTATGAGGATAGCAACAGGGCAGTGTGGACACCAGAGCAGGTACATCAGAGGGCATACATCAGTATGAGGATAGCAACAGGGCAGTGTGGACACCAGAGCAGGTACATCAGAGGGCATACATCAGTATCAGAACAGCAACAGGGCAGTGTGGACACCAGAGCAGGTACATCAGAGGCAGTACATCAGAGGGCATACATCAGTATGAGGATAGGAACAGGGCAGTGTGGACACCAGAGCAGGTACATCAGAGGCAGTACATCAGTATGAGGATAGCAATAGGGCAGTGTGGACACCAGAGCAGGTACATCAGAGGCAGTACATCCGTATGAGGATAGCAACAGGGCAGTGTGGACACCAGAGCAGGTACATCAGAGGGCATACATCAGTATGAGGATAGCAACAGGGCAGTGTGGACACCAGAGCAGGTACATCAGAGGGCATACATCAGTATGAGGATAGCAACAGAGCAGTGTGGACACCAGAGCAGGTACATCAGAGGCAGTACATCAGAGGGCATACATCAGTATGACAATAGCAACAGGGCAGTGTGGACACCAGGGCAGGTACATCAGAGGCAGTACATCAGTATGAGGATAGCAACAGGGCACTGTGGACACCAGAGCAGGTACATCAGTATGAGGATAGCAACAGGGCACTGTGGACACCAGAGCAGGTACATCAGAGGCAGTACATCAGTATGTTTATAGCAACAGGGCAGTGTGGACACCAGAGCAGGTACATCAGAGGAAGTACATCAGAGGGCATACATCAGTAACCGCTACTGACCTTGCCGACATCACGCTGCATCACAGAGGGAGAAGCCGCCACCGCCAGGAGTCAACAGCCCGTAGAACTCCGCGCCGCCGCTCCGGGAACCACAACACCCGGCAGGCCTCGCGGCGGCGCGTAGAGTGACGCGCACAGGGAGCGCGAGCTGGGTTAAAGGCGCGCACGAACCGGCAGAGCGGGGGAAACCGCTACTGACCTTGCCGACATCACGCTGCATCACAGAGGGAGAAGCCGCCACCGCCAGGAGTCAACAGCCCGTAGAACTCCGCGCCGCCGCTCCGGGAACCACAACACCCGGCAGGCCTCGCGGCGGCGCGTAGAGTGACGCGCACAGGGAGCGCGAGCTGGGTTAAAGGCGCGCACGAACCGGCAGAGCGGGGGAAACCGCTACTGACCTTGCCGACATCACGCTGCATCACAGAGGGAGAAGCCGCCACCGCCAGGAGTCAACAGCCCGTAGAACTCCGCGCCGCCGCTCCGGGAACCACAACACCCGGCAGGCCTCGCGGCGGCGCGTAGAGTGACGCGCACAGGGAGCGCGAGCTGGGTTAAAGGCGCGCACGAACCGGCAGAGCGGGGGAAACCGCTACTGACCTTGCCGACATCACGCTGCATCACAGAGGGAGAAGCCGCCACCGCCAGGAGTCAACAGCCCGTAGAACTCCGCGCCGCCGCTCCGGGAACCACAACACCCGGCAGGCCTCGCGGCGGCGCGTAGAGTGACGCGCACAGGGAGCGCGAGCTGGGTTAAAGGCGCGCACGAACCGGCAGAGCGGGGGAAACCGCTACTGACCTTGCCGACATCACGCTGCATCACAGAGGGAGAAGCCGCCACCGCCAGGAGTCAACAGCCCGTAGAACTCCGCGCCGCCGCTCCAGGAACCACAACACCCGGCAGGCCTCGCGGCGGCGCGTAGAGTGACGCGCACAGGGAGCGCGAGCTGGGTTAAAGGCGCGCACGAACCCGCGTCGCGGGACGCGAGCGGGACGCCCGGGGCGAAGCCCGGGCAAAGGGCGGGCCCTCTTAGGCCCTCAGAGGCCCGAGGAGCCTGGCCTGGGCCAGGCACCCTGCTCGGTTGCGACCAGCCAAAGGACATCGAGACTGCATAACTGTAAGTTGGCTGCCACATATAATTGAATCTCCAGTTACACGGGGTTTGGCCCGGTAATTGATTACAAGTTGTATATATTTGTTTAGCGTGCCATATATTGGACCTGCCATGAATCACCCAGAGACTAGAAGTATGGCGTTAGCTGGGGCAAAAAAACTTACTGGCACTCTAGATGACTTCATAGTGCGCACGCATGCCCTTATTGATGAAGGAATCATACTGATGGACAGAAGGGTGTCTCAAGACCTAGCCATGGCAAAGCGTTCCTCTCTGGGTCACATTGCGCAAGCTTGCACACCTAATAATGTATCTGTCCCAAAGCCACTTGTAATGGTCCATAAAGACCAGGGCAGTGATCTTCCTGCCACACAGGAAGGTCTGGAGGCAACCCCAAATCTCTCTTTGCTACTGGAAAACGGTCCGGTCACAATAGAAAATGAAACCATAGATAGTACCCTAATAGAAAGGGGGAGGAAGGAGGGGGCTATCCCTAAATTAAAGAGTAGTAAACAGAAGTCGACTAAAACCACTACTCGCAAAGGGAAAAAAGCCCAGACTGGTAAGACCCATGACCCAATCCAGCCGGATCCCACCCTATTAAATGTTTGTACAAACCCAGACGCTCACACTAATATTAATGGTGCCGCGGGTGGCCCCCGGGTAAGTGTGGGCATAACTTTAAGTTTGCCAGATGAAACTATCTTGGATAGCAGTTTGGAGGGGATATTGGAACTAAGTGGGGTAGTTGATAATCAAGCTGGAGGGAACGAAGACAGCAGTAGCCTAAGCATGGTTAATAATAACATCTTTGCAATGCTAAAAATTCTCTTGGAACCCATTGAGGTCAGGCTACGATGTCTGGAAACAATATTGACTAATATACATAAAGATATCAGTGCCCCTAGCTTCAATTTGAACAATAAACTTCCTGAAAAGAAATCAACTACGAACAGACCACCCACAGCCGCTAAAAGCGATGGTAATACCAACCTATCTGTAAAAACTACCTCTATTCCACCTCCAAAACCCACCACTAACCCACCCCCAAAAGTTATACCAACACCTAAAAATCCCACCGTCATTGACCAAACAGCGCCACCCACGCAAATTCCTAAGGATAAAGTTAATGAAGAAAAGAGGGAGACACGTAGAAATATACATTTACCACCAGAAGCCTCAACATATGTTCTGGTCCTTACTGGAGTACCCCAACCTGCTGATAAATCATATGAAAATAATGGGGGACTAGTAAATAAAACAATACATTGGCTAAATGATAATTATCCTCTCCCCCCGGCCTTCAAAAGCAATATCCTTATGGTTGAAAGGGCTCCTTGGGTGGGGTACAACAATAATAAAAAAAGGACACAAGGTGACTGTGTGGTAATAACATTTGAGAATCCCCGCACCGCAGAATTTATTACATCGAGGCCCCCAAGAAATTACGGTTTGTCAGTTGTGGCCAGGCCATTATCCTATTTTTACCCGGAGGGTGAACAACCGGACAATAGGTGGAGTTGGACCAGGGAAAACCGACGCCATGGTGGTAATACTGGCCAGTTTCCTGATAACAACTACCATAATACACTGTGGAATGGGAGGCATGATGATGGCTGGAACATTGTGAAACATAAAGGCAGGCCACCTTATTCTCACCCACAAAGTTATGATCCAGGTTGGATGGGAAATGTCCAAATTCCCCCGTTTTTCCCATGTTATAATCGGTTTGACTGCTTGGAAGCAGTGGACTGACTCCCCAAGATTAAGGAAGATAACTGGCTACCAATTAATCATGTAGTCGTGGATTCTACAAGCTGTCTGGGGGATGAGGAAACCACAGAATTACAGGGGGGGAATGAGCACATACAAGAGAGCCTGGTCAATAGCTTAGGGGATACTATAGATATGTCTTCTGTAGATAAAGATTCCTGTACGGTATTATTTTGGAATGTGGCTGGGTTAAAACAAAAGATTACAAATCCAAGCTGGGATGAGGCCATTACCGACGTGGGAATACTAGCCCTTCAAGAAACTTGGGCTACCACGCCGATACACCTTAATGGCTACAAGACATATTTTACCCCCGCGGTGGGCGGAGTATACGGAAGACCTAAGGGGGGGTTGATTGTATACATATCTAATCTTTTAGTATATGATAAAATTGTTTTTTCCCCTGGATCCAGCTATTACCAAAAAATTGTGATACATACAAGGAAGGGTCCAAAGATGGTTCTTTTTAATTTCTATAATAACTGTCCAGATAGCATGATTAAGGATGTACTTGACACACTAGCCCTAGAAATGCAAAATGAATTTGATAAGAGTAAGAGGGCGGAAGTTATGATATTATGGGGGGGTGATTTTAATTGTACTCTCTGCAAAAAGTGCCAAAAGGGAATTTGTGGTCTAATGCTGGAACAAGACGTCAATTTGACGCACTTTGAACACACCCTACTTGGCGACTTATTGAATGAAATGATTTTTAACTTTAACCTTGGCTTTGTAAACGAATTAGCACATCACACAACGACATTTGCCCCAACTTTTGTCGGGCGAGGTGCTTCAACCATTATTGATTTTAGCTTATGCACACTTAGCTCTGCAAACAGATTGATTAAAGCAAACATTATGGATCTACCATTAAGTGATCATCTGCCACAGGTATTAAAAATGGAAAACTTATTTACCGTAGCTGACATTAGAGAAGGTCAGAATCAAATGGTCCAGGACGTAAGGGTGGGTGCTCAAAATGGTTATAACCTTAAATGGAGCAGACTGGTCCCAGATGATTTCCTGCATAAAATATTGACAAACTGCATGAGTAGCTTTTCTATCTGTTTAGATGAACATGCAGAGAAATGTGAAATAATAACCCACTTTAGCATTATTTCTAGCAAAATTAAGGAAGCACTTTTTGTTAATAGGAAAAATTCCCTAAAGTCCAATAGGAAATGGTTTGATAGGAAGTGCACTAAGGCCTTAACAAAGCTTAGATATGCAATTCATAATAGACCAAAGGACGTAAACCAAATTAGAATTGCAAGGAAGGACTATAACCTAGCATTAAGGGAGAGGAAGACCTTGATAAAAAGGGAGGCATGGGATAACCTATGCGACGCATCAAAATCGAAGGATCCGGCGGCTTTTTGGAGGGTTATCAACACCCCCCTCCTATACGAACAAAAAGCACGCATGGAAATTGCCATTTCAGAAGATGAGTGGGTGGCCCATTTTTCCTCCCTTTATATGGCTGTGGAATTAACCTCTGAAGTAGGCCAGGAGATGGGGTCGCTAAATCTAGACACATCTAGAACCTTGACTGTGACCCTCCCTGAAGTTACAGCAAGTTTAAAGGCGACCAAGGGGGGCAAAGCAGCAGGACCAGACGGTATACCAGCCGACCTCTATAAGGCTAATATCGAATTATGGGGGCCACTGTTGGTTCAGCTCTTTAATGCTGTTCTGGCAAATAGCCCTATACCTACCTGGTTTACATCAACAATAGTCCCAATATTTAAGAAAGGGGATAGGCTAAGTTGTACATGCTACAGGCCAATCTCGTTATTGGACTCTTCTATAAAAATCCTGGGAAGAGTGATTTTAGCTAAACTACAAAGCTGGGCCGATGAAACTGGGGTGTTAAGTGACTTTCAATTTGGGTTCCAAAAGGGCCTAGGGACCATAGAGCAAGGTTTGAATCTCTTCACCTTGCAGCAGAAGTACATAAAGGTCAAAAAACAACGTCTATACCTCACATTCGTTGATTTATCATCAGCCTTTGACTGCGTGTCACATATTAAGTTATGGTCAATTATGGCTGACTTGGGGGTAGACATTGCCATTATATGTTTTCTGAGAGAGCTGTATTCTGGGGCCACTGCCAGTGTCAGATTTGGGAAAAATGGTGAATGCAGTAGACAATTTGGGATCGGCCGGGGTGTGCGCCAAGGGTGCGTTTTAGCCCCCTTCCTATTCCTGTTGTACATAAATGGAATGGAAAAGCATCTCGTGCAGGAGGGCAGGGACATGCCCATGGTGAGAGGTAGGCCTGTCCCTGCACTGATGTACGCTGATGATGCTGTCCTAATGGCGCGCACCCCAATGGCTTTACAAAGCTTGGTTACAGCCTTCAACACCTTCATGCTTGACTTAGATTTGAAAATTAATTGTTCTAAAACCTATTCTATGTACTGCGGGTCCAGAACAAACAAGCATGTGAAGCAAATCTTTGTAAACTCCAATCCCTTAGAAAGGACCCCCACCTTCCCTTATCTAGGGATATTGTTTCATGAAAGTGGCTCATGGACTACAGCAATCCACGCTAGATCTCTGTTATTCTCTAAGACTATTATGGCCCTAAAATGTTTTATGAAAAAATTAGGTAAAAAACCCATAAAAGAGATTTTAACCGTTTATAACGCAACTTGTATATCGGTAGCCATCTACGGGGCAGGATTATGGGGTTATTCAAACATCACCTCAATTCAAATCCTGGAAAATAAGTTTATATGTCACATCCTGTCTGTACCCCAAAGTACTGCAACAATGATATGCCATGCTGAATTAGGAATACCTTATGTCACTGACATTATCAGAATTCAGCCAGTTCTTCTTTGGCATAGGGTCTGGACAAATGAAGAATGTGTTGTCAATCGGGCCATTTTTAAGGACATCATGGTATTGGACAACATCAAGGACTACAAATGGATAGGCTATGTCAGAGACTTTCTTGAAAAAATAAGTTGCCCCCAATACTTTGAGGATCCACAATCAATGGAATACATATCTAGAAGAGACTTGAAATATTTGTGTATGACCTACCTCAAGGAAAAGAGAAACATAGAGGAGGCAAGAAAAAAGACTGTCTCTGCCCACCAGGATATTATATGTGGAGAGAATTTGCAGCCATATCTTTCATTGTATATGTCTAACCATGAACGGTACCTTTTGACCCGATTTAGATTGAATATAGTTTTCAGGACACTATCATTCCCCGTGATGAATTGTTGGTTGAAGGACTTATGTGTTTGTCCATGTGATGATGTTTCGCAACAATCGGATATACATATTTTATTTTTTTGTAAATTTTATACCTTTCCCCGAAAGAAACTTATCATCCCCATTCTTAAAGACCTAAATGTTTACAGATGCCGTCTAGCGTTTACAGAGTGCCAGAAGATGGATACTGTTTTTATGGTTGCCTCTATTGCAGAATTTTTAAAATTGGCTTTTAAATGTCGTAAATCAATGCAAATGGATTGATCTTTTTTATTGTATACATGTATTTAATACTGCTGATATGGATTTAAATTTGTTGTTTTTCTTATTTTGTGATTTTTAAAGGAAAAATACTTACTCTACCTTTTTGTAAATTGCACCTTACATGCTACTTTTATGGTTATTTTCTCTTTTTAACCGAATAAAGTACTTTGAATCTGAATCAGAACAGCAACAGGGCAGTGTGGACACCAGAGCAGGTACATCAGATGCAGTACATCAGTATGAGGATAGCAACAGGGCAGTGTGGACACCAGAGCAGGTACATCAGAGGCAGTACATCAGTATGAGGATAGCAACAGGGAACTGTGGACACCAGAGCAGGTACATCAGATGCAGTACATCAGTATGAGGATAGCAACAGGGCAGTGTGGACACCAGAGCAGGTACATCAGAGGCAGTACATCAGTATGAGGATAGCAACAGGGCAGTGTGGACACCAGAGCAGGTACATCAGAGGCAGTACATCAGTATGAGGATAGCAACAGGGCAGTGTGGACACCAGAGCAGGTACATCAGAGGGCATACATCAGTATGACAATAGCAACAGGGCAGTGTGGACACCAGAGCAGGTACATCAGAGGCAGTACATCAGTATGAGGATAGCAACAGGGCAGTGTGGACACCAGAGCAGGTACATCAGAGGGCATACATCAGTATGAGGATAGCAACAGGGCAGTGGGAACACCAGAGCAGGTACATCAGAGGGCATACATCAGTATCAGAACAGCAACAGGGCAGTGTGGACACCAGAGCAGGTACATCAGAGGCAGTACATCAGAGGGCATACATCAGTATGAGGATAGCAACAGGGCAGTGTGGACACCAGAGCAGGTACATCAGAGGCAGTACATCAGTATGAGGATAGCAACAGGGCAGTGTGGACACCAGAGCAGGTACATCAGAGGCAGTACATCAGTATGAGGATAGCAACAGGGCAGTGTGGACACCAGAGCAGGTACATCAGAGGGCATACATCAGTATCAGAACAGCAACAGGGCAGTGTGGACACCAGAGCAGGTACATCAGAGGCAGTACATCAGAGGGCATACATCAGTATGAGGATAGCAACAGGGCTGTGTGGACACCAGAGCAGGTACATCAGAGGCAGTACATCAGTATGAGGATAGCAACAGGGCAGTGTGGACACCAGAGCAGGTACATCAGAGGCAGTACATCAGTATGAGGATAGCAACAGGGCAGTGTGGACACCAGAGCAGGTACATCAGAGGGCATACATCAGTATGAGGATAGCAACAGGGCAGTGTGGACACCAGAGCAGGTACAGAGGGCATACATCAGTATGAGGATAGCAACAGAGCAGTGTGGACACCAGAGCAGGTACATCAGAGGAAGTACATCAGAGGGCATACATCAGTATGACAATAGCAACAGGGCAGTGTGGACACCAGAGCAGGTACATCAGAGGCAGTACATCAGTATGAGGATAGCAACAGGGCACTGTGGACACAAGAGCAGGTACATCAGATGCAGTACATCAGTATGTTTATAGCAACAGGGCAGTGTGGACACCAGAGCAGGTACATCAGAGGCAGTACATCAGAGGGCATACATCAGTATCAGAACAGCAACAGGGCAGTGTGGACACCAGAGCAGGTACATCAGATGCAGTACATCAGTATGAGGATAGCAACAGGGCAGTGTGGACACCAGAGCAGGTACATCAGAGGCAGTACATCAGTATGAGGATAGCAACAGGGCAGTGTGGACACCAGAGCAGGTACATCAGATGCAGTACATCAGTATGAGGATAGCAACAGGGCAGTGTGGACACCAGAGCAGGTACATCAGAGGCAGTACATCAGTATGAGGATAGCAACAGGGCAGTGTGGACACCAGAGCAGGAACATCAGAGGCAGTACATCAGAGGGCATACATCAGTATCAGAACAGCAACAGGGCAGTGTGGACACCAGAGCAGGTACATCAGATGCAGTACATCAGTATGACAATAGCAACAGGGCAGTGTGGACACCAGAGCAGGTACATCAGAGGGCATACATCAGTATGAGGATAGCAACAGGGCAGTGTGGACACCAGAGCAGGTACATCAGAGGGCATACATCAGTATCAGAACAGCAACAGGGCAGTGTGGACACCAGAGCAGGTACATCAGAGGCAGTACATCAGTATGAGGATAGCAACAGGGCAGTGTGGACACCAGAGCAGGTACATCAGAGGCAGTACATCAGTATGAGGATAGCAACAGGGCAGTGTAGACACCAGAGCAGGTACATCAGAGGGCATACATCAGTATCAGAACAGCAACAGGGCAGTGTGGACACCAGAGCAGGTACATCAGAGGCAGTACATCAGAGGGCATACATCAGTATGAGGATAGCAACAGGGCTGTGTGGACACCAGAGCAGGTACATCAGAGGCAGTACATCAGTATGAGGATAGCAGCAGGGCAGTGTGGACACCAGAGCAGGTACATCAGAGGCAGTACATCAGTATGAGGATAGCAACAGGGCAGTGTGGACACCAGAGCAGGTACATCAGAGGGCATAGATCAGTATCAGAACAGCAACAGGGCAGTGTGGACACCAGAGCAGGTACATCAGAGGCAGTACATCAGTATGAGGATAGCAACAGGGCAGTGTGGACACCAGAGCAGGTACATCAGAGGGCATACATCAGTATGAGGATAGCAACAGGGCAGTGTGGACACCAGAGCAGGTACAGAGGGCATACATCAGTATGAGGATAGCAACAGGGCAGTGTGGACACCAGAGCAGGTACATCAGAGGCAGTACATCAGAGGGCATACATCAGTATGACAATAGCAACAGGGCAGTGTGGACACCAGAGCAGGTACATCAGAGGCAGTACATCAGTATGAGGATAGCAACAGGGCACTGTGGACACCAGAGCAGGTACATCAGATGCAGTACATCAGTATGAGGATAGCAACAGGGCAGTGTGGACACCAGAGCAGGTACATCAGAGGCAGTACATCAGAGGGCATACATCTGTATCAGAACAGCAACAGGGCAGTGTGGACACCAGAGCAGGTACATCAGATGCAGTACATCAGTATGAGGATAGCAACAGGGAAGTGTGGACACCAGAGCAGGTACATCAGAGGCAGTACATCAGAGGGCATACATCAGTATGACAATAGCAACAGGGCAGTGTGGACACCAGAGCAGGTACATCAGAGGCAGTACATCAGTATGAGGATAGCAACAGGGCAGTGTGGACACCAGAGCAGGTACATCAGAGCCAGTACATCAGTATGAGGATAGCAACAGGGCAGTGTGGACACCAGAGCAGGAACATCAGAGGGCATACATCAGTATCAGAACAGCAATAGGGCAGTGTGGACACCAGAGCAGGTACATCAGAGGCAGTACATCAGAGGGCATACATCAGTATGAGGATAGCAACAGGGCAGTGTGGACACCAGAGCAGGTACATCAGAGGGCATACAACAGCAACTTACATCACACCATCAGGTGGATTGCGTGAAGTACCCGCATCGGACACACTGGCAGCACCAGAAACCGGAGTGTGACACACAGCCACAGATGTAGTGACTGACACGTGAGCCACAGACCCAGATACACTGCCAGCACCTGATACATGAGTGTGAGACACAGCCACAGCCCGAGTGACTGACACATGGCCCATAGACCCAGATACACTGCCGGCACCTGATACAGGAGTGTGAGACACAGCCACAGTTCGAGTGACTGACACATGGCCCATAGACCCAGATACACTGCCAACACCTGATACAGGAGTGTGAGACACAGCCACAGTCCGAGTGACTGACACATGGCCCATATACCCAGATACACTGCCAGCACCTGATACAGGATAGGGCTCAACTGATACACTGCCACTACCTGACACATGCGAGTCAACTGCAGCAGCGCCACTGGGACCACTGAAATGATGAGCCACAGGGCTGTATGGTCCAGGAGGCAGGGTGGCTCTGGGAGCGGGGGATAGTTGCAATTGTCCGACATCGGATTGGGCATGTGTGAATGCTGTGTGTCTACGTTTCTTGTGGATATGTGACTGCACCCTGGACAGGACAGGACTGGCAAGTGGGCCGGACTGCAAAGAAATATCACCCACCATGGGAGGTGCATCTGCTGGCGGGGGAATGCTCTCTGGGGACGTGCTGGCGCCTGCTTGTCGTTTGCTGTGTGGCTGCCTTTTGGCCTGTGCAACATGTGTCATGGGGGATGCTACTACAGGGTCCACCTGCATCCGTTCCTGACGGTCCCTGATGGGAGTGGAGGTAAGGGGTGACTCCACTGCGGAGACATCTGTATTCCGTTTCCCAGAAAACAGCAGCCTCAGTGCATCAATGGGTGATGTATGCCTGTCCTTGACAGCGCCACTGTCCATGGGAGATGCCTTGGCCCTTGGATGTTCCATTTCCGTAGGAGTAATGTTGTGTGCGGACTTTCCCTGTTCCCTGGATGGTGCCCTCTTCCAGGCAGCAGACTTGTCGTCTGTGGTGTACATATCCCCAGGACACACCTTCTCCCTGTGTGTGTCCCTGCCCCTGGGAGTGTCCGTGCTCTTCTTAGGTGCGTTTGTCTTGTGACTGTCCTTGTCCCTGCCCTTGGTAGAAGCTCCTTCCTTCCTAGTCTCCCTGTCCCTGGGAGTGTCCGTGCTCTTCTTAGGTGCGTTTGTCTTGTGACTGTCCTTGTCCCTGCCCTTGGTAGAAGCTCCTTCCTTCATAGTCTCCCTGCCCTTGGTAGAAGCTCCCTCCTTCCTAGTCTCCCTGCCCTTGGCAGTGGCTCCTTCCTTCATAGTCTCCCTGACCTTGGTAGAAGCTCCTTCCTTCCTAGTCTCCCTGCCCTTGGCAGTGGCTCCTTCCTTCATAGTCTCCCTGACCTTGGTAGAAGCTCCTTCCTTCCTAGTCACCCTGCCCTTGGCAGTGGCTCCTTCCTTCCTAGTCTCCCTGCCCTTGGGAGTGTCTCCTTCCTTCCTAGTCTCCCTGCCCTTGGTAGAAGCTCCCTCCTTCCTAGTCTCCCTGCCCTTGGCAGTGGCTCCTTCCTTCCTAGTCTCCCTGCCCTTGGGAGTGTCTCCTTCCTTCCTAGTCTCCCTGCCCTTGGGAGTGGCTCCTTCCTTCCTAGTCTCCCTGGCACTGGGAGTGTCCGAGCTCTCAAGAGATGCCTTCGTCTTCTGAATGTCCTTGTCCAAGGTAGTGTCAATGGAAGTGGGAGTAAGGCTTGTTTTGGGAGTACCTTGTGTGTGGGATGGCTGTGCAGCATGTGTAGCCATTACACCCATACCCTCTGTTGGCTCACGTGTGTGTACTCCACTGTATCTGACGTTGTGTTTGTGAACAGATTTAGCTGACCTAGGGGATGGGGTCTGAGGCCTCCGTGCCTTGACGTGCTGGCTGACGCTGCTTCTAGTGCAATAACCTGTATTAGAGTCCTGGTCAGAATATTCACTCCCCCCTGAGACATCCAGTGTTGTAGATGGTGTAACAGAAGAACCACCCAGTCCATGCGACTGTACAATGGCAGACGACACACTGTTAGCCAATGACTGCACTGTCCTGTGTGCACCAGCCAGATCACCATGCATACCTTCCATGAAAGCCACCACCTGCCCCAACTTCCTATCGTGGTCTTGGAAAGCATTTAACATATTGGTCTGCCCCACACACAGCTGTCGCAGCAGATCAACAGCCTCTGCACAAAGAGCATTTTGGCTCACCGAGGCTGGGGCAGCGGTGCCGACACCGAACGCCACTCTGCTCCCCCATCTCCTGCGTGCACGAACAGTACATGGTGCAGTTGGCGGCAGGGTGGGCCCTGTGTGCTGTGTTCCGACCGAAGGTGTTGATTGCCCACTCCCAGTCTGTGACAACAGTGCTGACTCACCAACACTGTCTGAAGATGATGACGATGTTGTCTCCACATGCGAGTCCTCCGGGACGGTCCTGTCCCCCTCTCCAGCGCTGGCCCCTTCGGTGTCAGTCTGCGTGTGTGCGACGTCTGATCCGGATGCATTGCCTTCTATCATCTCCTCTGTCTGTGGCTGAGTGCCGTCTGCCAAAGCTGAAATGCACAGGAAATGGGTGTAAGTAATGGGCACACACACGTACAGTACTGCTACGGAATCCCTAAAGCCACTGATGAGAATGTCCATCGATCCCCCAACCTGCACACGGCCCACCCCAACCAGTCATCCTCACAGGAATTAAGTGGCGTTGGCCGTAATACATGTACTATATTTACAACAAGGGGTGGTGAGGGACAGAGTCTCTGAATTAAACAGAATACTCTCACCCAGTCAAGAGATCAGGGCTAGATCCAACACCGTTTTTTAGCTCACTGCACCATCCCAGTTTCAGAACCTGGCTGTATGCAAATTAGCCTGTTCCTGTCCCAGTGCATGATGGGAACAGGGCAAACCAAACTACAAAAGCCAATTCTTACACTGGGAAGGAAACAAGCTACCGGGGACCGGTTTCTGGCATTTCAGCCTCTTCGGCCCGGCTTGCTTGAATCCTGATGGTGCAATGAGCAAGGGACTCACATCTGAGTATACCCTTCCACGCTTAGGGTGGACAAAAATATTTACAACAAGGGGTGGTGAGGGACAGAGTCTCTGAATTAAACAGAATACTCTCACCCAGTCAAGAGATCAGGGCTAGATCCAACACCGTTTTTTAGCTCACTGCACCATCCCAGTTTCAGAACCTGGCTGTATGCAAATTAGCCTGTTCCTGTCCCAGTGCATGATGGGAACAGGGCAAACCAAACTACAAAAGCCAATTCTTACACTGGGAAGGAAACAAGCTACCGGGGACCGGTTTCTGGCATTTCAGCCTCTTCGGCCCGGCTTGCTTGAATCCTGATGGTGCAATGAGCAAGGGACTCACATCTGAGTATACCCTTCCACGCTTAGGGTGGACAAAAATATTTACAACAAGGGGTGGTGAGGGACAGAGTCTCTGAATTAAACAGAATACTCTCACCCAGTCAAGAGATCAGGGCTAGATCCAACACCGTTTTTTAGCTCACTGCACCATCCCAGTTTCAGAACCTGGCTGTATGCAAATTAGCCTGTTCCTGTCCCAGTGCATGATGGGAACAGGGCAAACCAAACTACAAAAGCCAATTCTTACACTGGGAAGGAAACAAGCTACCGGGGACCGGTTTCTGGCATTTCAGCCTCTTCGGCCCGGCTTGCTTGAATCCTGATGGTGCAATGAGCAAGGGACTCACATCTGAGTATACCCTTCCACGCTTAGGGTGGACAAAAATATTTACAACAAGGGGTGGTGAGGGACAGAGTCTCTGAATTAAACAGAATACTCTCACCCAGTCAAGAGATCAGGGCTAGATCCAACACCGTTTTTTAGCTCACTGCACCATCCCAGTTTCAGAACCTGGCTGTATGCAAATTAGCCTGTTCCTGTCCCAGTGCATGATGGGAACAGGGCAAACCAAACTACAAAAGCCAATTCTTACACTGGGAAGGAAACAAGCTACCGGGGACCGGTTTCTGGCATTTCAGCCTCTTCGGCCCGGCTTGCTTGAATCCTGATGGTGCAATGAGCAAGGGACTCACATCTGAGTATACCCTTCCACGCTTAGGGTGGACAAAAATATTTACAACAAGGGGTGGTGAGGGACAGAGTCTCTGAATTAAACAGAATACTCTCACCCAGTCAAGAGATCAGGGCTAGATCCAACACCGTTTTTTAGCTCACTGCACCATCCCAGTTTCAGAACCTGGCTGTATGCAAATTAGCCTGTTCCTGTCCCAGTGCATGATGGGAACAGGGCAAACCAAACTACAAAAGCCAATTCTTACACTGGGAAGGAAACAAGCTACCGGGGACCGGTTTCTGGCATTTCAGCCTCTTCGGCCCGGCTTGCTTGAATCCTGATGGTGCAATGAGCAAGGGACTCACATCTGAGTATACCCTTCCACGCTTAGGGTGGACAAAAATATTTACAACAAGGGGTGGTGAGGGACAGAGTCTCTGAATTAAACAGAATACTCTCACCCAGTCAAGAGATCAGGGCTAGATCCAACACCGTTTTTTAGCTCACTGCACCATCCCAGTTTCAGAACCTGGCTGTATGCAAATTAGCCTGTTCCTGTCCCAGTGCATGATGGGAACAGGGCAAACCAAACTACAAAAGCCAATTCTTACACTGGGAAGGAAACAAGCTACCGGGGACCGGTTTCTGGCATTTCAGCCTCTTCGGCCCGGCTTGCTTGAATCCTGATGGTGCAATGAGCAAGGGACTCACATCTGAGTATACCCTTCCACGCTTAGGGTGGACAAAAATATTTACAACAAGGGGTGGTGAGGGACAGAGTCTCTGAATTAAACAGAATACTCTCAACCAGTTAAGAGATCAGGGCTAGATCCAACACCGTTTTTTAGCTCACTGCACCATCCCAGTTTCAGAACCTGGCTGTATGCAAATTAGCCTGTTCCTGTCCCAGTGCATGATGGGAACAGGGCAAACCAAACTACAAAAGCCAATTCTTACACTGGGAAGGAAACAAGCTACCGGGGACCGGTTTCTGGCATTTCAGCCTCTTCGGCCCGGCTTGCTTGAATCCTGATGGTGCAATGAGCAAGGGACTCACATCTGAGTATACCCTTCCACGCTTAGGGTGGACAAAAATATTTACAACAAGGGGTGGTGAGGGACAGAGTCTCTGAATTAAACAGAATACTCTCACCCAGTCAAGAGATCAGGGCTAGATCCAACACCGTTTTTTAGCTCACTGCACCATCCCAGTTTCAGAACCTGGCTGTATGCAAATTAGCCTGTTCCTGTCCCAGTGCATGATGGGAACAGGGCAAACCAAACTACAAAAGCCAATTCTTACACTGGGAAGGAAACAAGCTACCGGGGACCGGTTTCTGGCATTTCAGCCTCTTCGGCCCGGCTTGCTTGAATCCTGATGGTGCAATGAGCAAGGGACTCACATCTGAGTATACCCTTCCACGCTTAGGGTGGACAAAAATATTTACAACAAGGGGTGGTGAGGGACAGAGTCTCTGAATTAAACAGAATACTCTCACCCAGTCAAGAGATCAGGGCTAGATCCAACACCGTTTTTTAGCTCACTGCACCATCCCAGTTTCAGAACCTGGCTGTATGCAAATTAGCCTGTTCCTGTCCCAGTGCATGATGGGAACAGGGCAAACCAAACTACAAAAGCCAATTCTTACACTGGGAAGGAAACAAGCTACCGGGGACCGGTTTCTGGCATTTCAGCCTCTTCGGCCCGGCTTGCTTGAATCCTGATGGTGCAATGAGCAAGGGACTCACATCTGAGTATACCCTTCCACGCTTAGGGTGGACAAAAATATTTACAACAAGGGGTGGTGAGGGACAGAGTCTCTGAATTAAACAGAATACTCTCACCCAGTCAAGAGATCAGGGCTAGATCCAACACCGTTTTTTAGCTCACTGCACCATCCCAGTTTCAGAACCTGGCTGTATGCAAATTAGCCTGTTCCTGTCCCAGTGCATGATGGGAACAGGGCAAACCAAACTACAAAAGCCAATTCTTACACTGGGAAGGAAACAAGCTACCGGGGACCGGTTTCTGGCATTTCAGCCTCTTCGGCCCGGCTTGCTTGAATCCTGATGGTGCAATGAGCAAGGGACTCACATCTGAGTATACCCTTCCACGCTTAGGGTGGACAAAAATATTTACAACAAGGGGTGGTGAGGGACAGAGTCTCTGAATTAAACAGAATACTCTCACCCAGTCAAGAGATCAGGGCTAGATCCAACACCGTTTTTTAGCTCACTGCACCATCCCAGTTTCAGAACCTGGCTGTATGCAAATTAGCCTGTTCCTGTCCCAGTGCATGATGGGAACAGGGCAAACCAAACTACAAAAGCCAATTCTTACACTGGGAAGGAAACAAGCTACCGGGGACCGGTTTCTGGCATTTCAGCCTCTTCGGCCCGGCTTGCTTGAATCCTGATGGTGCAATGAGCAAGGGACTCACATCTGAGTATACCCTTCCACGCTTAGGGTGGACAAAAATATTTACAACAAGGGGTGGTGAGGGACAGAGTCTCTGAATTAAACAGAATACTCTCACCCAGTCAAGAGATCAGGGCTAGATCCAACACCGTTTTTTAGCTCACTGCACCATCCCAGTTTCAGAACCTGGCTGTATGCAAATTAGCCTGTTCCTGTCCCAGTGCATGATGGGAACAGGGCAAACCAAACTACAAAAGCCAATTCTTACACTGGGAAGGAAACAAGCTACCGGGGACCGGTTTCTGGCATTTCAGCCTCTTCGGCCCGGCTTGCTTGAATCCTGATGGTGCAATGAGCAAGGGACTCACATCTGAGTATACCCTTCCACGCTTAGGGTGGACAAAAATATTTACAACAAGGGGTGGTGAGGGACAGAGTCTCTGAATTAAACAGAATACTCTCACCCAGTCAAGAGATCAGGGCTAGATCCAACACCGTTTTTTAGCTCACTGCACCATCCCAGTTTCAGAACCTGGCTGTATGCAAATTAGCCTGTTCCTGTCCCAGTGCATGATGGGAACAGGGCAAACCAAACTACAAAAGCCAATTCTTACACTGGGAAGGAAACAAGCTACCGGGGACCGGTTTCTGGCATTTCAGCCTCTTCGGCCCGGCTTGCTTGAATCCTGATGGTGCAATGAGCAAGGGACTCACATCTGAGTATACCCTTCCACGTTTAGGGTGGACAAAAATATTTACAACAAGGGGTGGTGAGGGACAGAGTCTCTGAATTAAACAGAATACTCTCACCCAGTCAAGAGATCAGGGCTAGATCCAACACAGTTTTTTAGCTCACTGCACCATCCCAGTTTCAGAACCTGGCTGTATGCAAATTAGCCTGTTCCTGTCCCAGTGCATGATGGGAACAGGGCAAACCAAACTACAAAAGCCAATTCTTACACTGGGAAGGAAACAAGCTACCGGGGACCGGTTTCTGGCATTTCAGCCTCTTCGGCCCGGCTTGCTTGAATCCTGATGGTGCAATGAGCAAGGGACTCACATCTGAGTATACCCTTCCACGCTTAGGGTGGACAAAAATATTTACAACAAGGGGTGGTGAGGGACAGAGTCTCTGAATTAAACAGAATACTCTCACCCAGTCAAGAGATCAGGGCTAGATCCAACACCGTTTTTTAGCTCACTGCACCATCCCAGTTTCAGAACCTGGCTGTATGCAAATTAGCCTGTTCCTGTCCCAGTGCATGATGGGAACAGGGCAAACCAAACTACAAAAGCCAATTCTTACACTGGGAAGGAAACAAGCTACCGGGGACCGGTTTCTGGCATTTCAGCCTCTTCGGCCCGGCTTGCTTGAATCCTGATGGTGCAATGAGCAAGGGACTCACATCTGAGTATACCCTTCCACGCTTAGGGTGGACAAAAATATTTACAACAAGGGGTGGTGAGGGACAGAGTCTCTGAATTAAACAGAATACTCTCACCCAGTCAAGAGATCAGGGCTAGATCCAACACCGTTTTTTAGCTCACTGCACCATCCCAGTTTCAGAACCTGGCTGTATGCAAATTAGCCTGTTCCTGTCCCAGTGCATGATGGGAACAGGGCAAACCAAACTACAAAAGCCAATTCTTACACTGGGAAGGAAACAAGCTACCGGGGACCGGTTTCTGGCATTTCAGCCTCTTCGGCCCGGCTTGCTTGAATCCTGATGGTGCAATGAGCAAGGGACTCACATCTGAGTATATCCTTCCACGCTTAGGGTGGACAAAAATATTTACAACAAGGGGTGGTGAGGGACAGAGTCTCTGAATTAAACAGAATACTCTCACCCAGTCAAGAGATCAGGGCTAGATCCAACACCGTTTTTTAGCTCACTGCACCATCCCAGGGGTCTGAAACGGCGGTACTGGATGGGGCCTGAAACGGTGGTAGTTCACATGGCCGGAACCGCGGTCATGGGCAGGGCTGGGCCGGCCGGTGTAGGCTGGCTGATGCAATGTCACTGTAAGGGGGGTCATGAACTGCCATGTGCATTGACATCAGCTTATGGATGTGTTGGCCTGCACCTCCCCCGCCGAATATGTGCCCCGCCATGGTGGCGCCAGTGATCTAACTTTATTGCAAATCAAGCATCCGTCCCGGAGTCTAGCACATGCACTTGCCGGTGTGTGAGCGTCACGGACCGTGCACATGCAGACAATGGGAATGTTGAACGCGGGCCGCGTATGCCCAGACATAAACAGCGGAAGCAGTGCACCGCCATGGCGGGGTCAATGATTGCATGTCTGCTGACGATGCACCTTGTTCCATTGTCTGCAGCTGCATGATGGCGGTTGTGTGCGTGATTGCGTGACTCCACATGTAATGCTCTATCCCATGTGTGTCCATACCATGGCCATTGGTGTGCCACAAATGTCCATCACATGTGCATGTCGACATCGGTTATTTCCCTACACAAGTTTATCGTACCTCACATCTATACAGTAGATGCCGGATGTATCGGCACATTGTGATTCAGTTGTGAGTGAGTGGTATATGTGTGATATTGACTATGGTGGGGGTTCTTTTGTGTCCAGTGCATGCGTGTTGCCTATTGTGTCACCATGCATGTGATGTCCGTTTGGTCACCATTATTGGTGTTGCCATTGGTGCTTCATGAAATGGTGTGTGTGTATATTTTCGTTTGTGTGCATGCACTTGCATGTGTGTATGTCATGTTGCGCATAGACATGTGGGTCATGTCACATGTCTTGTTGGCAGTAATGTTGAGTTGAGACCAAGTGCATTGCACATGTTGCAACACATCATGTGGCTAGTGGATGCACATTGTTGCTACGTCAAACCATGTTGTAGTGACAATCAGAGATGTCACACATATGCTAATTAAACACTGCCTATTACATGGTGGATAGAGTGCGATGACATGTGAGTGAGTTGCACAGACATGCGTTGTATGTGAATTGAGTTCCATTCCATTTTCTCCCACACAGGAGGGCTCAAAATGTCCATCGCCCATACACTGTGCTGGAGGATATGGTGGACGAGGAGGTGATCAGGAAATTCAGGCTGGATCGACGTCGATTGCTGGAGCTTGTGAACCAATTGTCTCCTCACCTGCAGCCGCGAAGAACCTATCCAGGTTCCATTTCACCCACGCAAAAGGTGATGGCGGCACTCCATTTTTTTGCAACCGGCACATTTCAGTACACAGTTGGACATGCCGGGGGAATGTCACAGGCCATGTTCAGCACGGTACTTCGGGATGTACTGACAGCCATGATGCTGTACAAGCATGACTACATTCATTTCCCACAGGCAGCAGAGTTGGCAGCGGTCAAAGCGGACTTCTATGCACTGGGTCGCATACCACACGTTGTGGGTTCCACTGATGGCACGCATATTGCGATCATTCCACCACGGGCACGTGAGCAGGTGTTTAGGAATCGGAAGCACTTCCATTCCCTAAACGTGCAGGTGGTGTGCCAGGCCGACAACATAATCTCACATGTGTGTGCAAGATTTCCTGGCTCTGCACATGACGCCCACATCATGCGGAGCAGCATTGTCCCCCAACTGATGGCAAATCTGCGTCCGGCACAAGTGTGGCTTGTTGGTGAGTATGCTGTGGTGACAGGAGTGATATCTGTGTGGCATGGTGTGCCCACATATTCAGGGTTTGATGTTTCTCTCTCTCTCTTATTTCCACAAACACAGGCGACTCGGCTTACCCAAACAGGCCTTGGCTTCTGAGTCCAGTACGCAATCCAACTACTGCGGGAGAAATGCGATACAATGATGCCCATGGAAGGACACGTCGAGTGGTAGAACGAACATTTGGCCTGCTTAAGTCTAGGTTTCGGTGCCTGGATAAGACTGGAGGGGCCCTGCCTTACTCACCAGGCAAAGTATGCAAGATTGTGATTGCCTGCTGCATGCTCCACAACCTGGCTGTGCGCAATAACATTGAACTGCTCTTGGACCCAGATGAACAGCAATTTCATCGCCCTCCCGACCCACACATGTCGACTGATGAGGATAGTGGTGAGGAGGAAGGTGTGGACCAGAGGCGCCAGCTCATTGATCGCTACTTCCCTTGATTGTGAGTGTGCTCCTCTTGTGCTGCTTGTGTATGCCCTATGTAGGTTTGCTGGTCTTGTGTCATTGTGTTGGCCATCATCTATGTGTTGTGTTATGTGATGTATGCATGTGTGTGTGTCTCTTCATTTATGAGTACATGCTCGTCTCCATGATGTGTGTAGTCTCATCCATTCCTGTTGTGATGTGTGTGGTTTGTTGAATGTTGCACTGCAGTGTGTTGGGATAGGTGTGATGGTGTTTCCTAACGTGTCTTTGCGGTTTCTATGTTTCCCTAGGTCACTCCCTTGCGTCATTATTCTGTACCAGTTGGATCCATGAACCTGGTAACGTCTGTTTCTGATGCAATCATGTGAATAAACATGGAGGCAACACATCATTGAGTGAGTAAGTGGTATTTATTTACAGATTGTGCATAGGTGTAGGTGCATATTTACAAATGAGTGAAGGGGTGGGGGAGTGAGAGTTAAAGGTTATGGCAGATGAAATGTCCGTGCTGACACCACATAGGGTGGTGTCTGCCTAGTGCAGCAGGCCTGTGCCAGGTGGGACCGGATAGTTGGCAGGGTGAATGGCAGGCTCAGGTACTCTAAAAGTCATTGTCGGCTCCTCCTGGAGCGTGTGGAAGGACCTTCAACACTGCTCTCGCCCACTTCCAGCCTCGGACGGCCCCTCCGTCTTTGTGTGGGGACGGAGTCAGCTGGGGGCGCAGGCTGATCAGGTACCACATCCGCCGCCAGTGGCGCAGGTGGCGGTGGTGGTGGTGGTGGCGGTGGCGTTGTTTGAGGGGGTGTGGGGAGGGTGGTGTTGGCGGATATCCATGGCATCCACATGGTATTAGACGTGCTAAATATGTCCACAAGTTGGCCAAGCCGCCTCTCGATGGCCCCCAACATTGCTGTGTTGTCAACAAAGTCCTGGTGGGCCCGGTATGCCTGTGCCTGGCCACGTAGATAGTTTTCCTCCACCCTGGCTAGTGCTTCTAAAGACTGTTGCACGGCATTGGGTGTAGTTGTGTCATCATGTCGTCTTTGTGCTGTGCTCCTGCCTGCCGGATCTGGCCTTGCATCTCTGCTTTGCCTCACACTCTTCCTTTGTGGCTGGGATGGCGCTGGCCCAGCGTTGGGCGGTGGGTTGTGCAGGGTGGCAGGGGCAGAAGTGGTGGTAGTAGTGGTGGTGGAGCTGGTGCTGGAGGTGGCTGTGCAGGTCACAGTGGCCGGTGTTGTTGAAATGGCAGAGGCCGTAGTCGTTGGTGCAGGTGTGACCTGGGAGCCAGATGTCCCTGGCTGCCTGCTTGAGCCGGCACCATCCTCAGCCCCGGAGGTGGCTGGCCAATCGTCCCCTGAGACTTCAGAGTGTGGCGAGGCTGGAGGCCGGGTGTTTATTGCAGCTGTCAGATTAGGATCCCCTGCAAAAAAAAATGTGAGGATGAGTCATGTGGCCATTACGTGTTAATTTATTTGTTTTTGCAATTCAGTCGGCACTGTCACACACCCCACCCACCACCACCACCCTCCCTATGGACATGGGGGCCTGTTGGGAGTTGTAGTTCCGTCCCCTCACACACCCCAACCACCACCACCACCATCCCTATGGACATGGGGGCCTGTTGGGAGTTGTAGTTCCGTCCCCTCACACACCCCAACCACCACCACCACCCTCCCTATGGACATGGGGGCCTGTTGGGAGTTGTACTTCCGTCCCCTCACACACCCCACCCACCACCACCACCATCCCTATGGACATGGGGGCCTGTTGGGAGTTGTAGTTCCGTCCCCTCACACACCCCACCCACCACCACCACCATCCCTATGGACATGGGGGCCTGTTGGGAGTTGTAGTTCCGTCCCCTCACACACCCCAACCACCACCACCACCCTCCCTATGGACATGGGGGCCTGTTGGGAGTTGTACTTCCGTTCCCTCACACACCCCACCCACCATCACCACCATCCCTAACATGGAGGCCTGTTGGGAGTTGTAGTTCCGTCCCCTCACACACCCCAATCAACACCACCACCCTCCCTATGGACATGGGGGCCTGTTGGGAGTTGTACTTCCGTCCCCTCACACACCCCACCCACCACCACCACCATCCCTATGGACATGGGGGCCTGTTGGGAGCTGTAGTTCCGTCCCCTCACACACCCCAACCAACACCACCACCCTCCCTATGGACATGGGGGCCTGTTGGGAGTTGTACTTCCGTCCCCTCACACACCCCACCCACCACCACCACCATCCCTATGGACATGGGGGCCTGTTGGGAGTTGTACTTCCGTCCCCTTACACACCCCAACCACCACCACCACCCTCCCTATGGACATGGGGGCCTGTTGGGAGTTGTACTTCCGTCCCCTCACACACCCCACCCACCACCACCACCCTCCCTATGGACATGGGGGCCTGTTGGGAGTTGTAGTTCCGTCCCCTCACACACCCCACCCACCACCACCACCCTCCCTATGGACATGGGGGCCTGTTGGGAGTTGGTGTAGTGACCTCTAGCACACCCCACCCACCACCACCACCCTCCCTATGGACATGGGGGCCTGTTGGGAGGTGTACTTCCGTCCCCTCACACACCCCACCCACCACCACCACCATCCCTATGGACATGGGGGCCTGTTGGGAGTTGTAGTTCCGTCCCCTCACACACTCCAACCAACACCACCACCATCCCTATGGACATGGGGGCCTGTTGGGAGTTGTACTTCCGTCCCCTCACACACCCCACCCACCACCACCACCATCCCTATGGACATGGGGGCCTGTTGGGAGTTGTAGTTCCGTCCCCTCACACACCCCACCCACCACCACCACCCTCCCTATGGACATGGGGGCCTGTTGGGAGTTGGTGTAGTGACCTCTAGCACACCCCACCCACAACCACCACCCTCCCTATGGACATGGGGGCCTGTTGGGAGTTGTAGTTCCGTCCCCTCACACACCCCACCCACCACCACCACCCTCCCTATTGTAATGGCTGATCTTTTCTGGCTCCTTTAAGAGGGAGAATGATGGAGAGTGACTCCAGCCTATCACCCCTATAGCATAGGGATTAGGACTATAGATAGGATCCCTGTCTTTTATATAGTAGAGTATTTTCGTATCCCTTTCCTTAGAGTAGGGTTATGAATTTAAGTTAGGGGATAGATACATAAGTATTAATCATGATTTGTCCATTTGCTAACGTGTTAGGATATTTTCCATGGAGTTACGCATATTGCGGGCCCTGTAGGCCTTAAACGAGACAGACTCCATCTTGCTCTCTGCCTGATAGCTCGAGAGGCCCTCTAGGTCAAGTGTAATGTTTTCGTTTCAAGCTGTTGTTCGCTTGGAGAGAACCGGCTCAGGCTGGCCCTTATCGAAGGAATGTATTTTTCTCCACTCCGAAGACACAACTTCAGGCCGGCCGGCTGGGAACGTGTCCTTGGTACGGGGAGGTACAAGAATTTGGTGGGCGGCAGGTTGCTGGCCGTAGCTTTCCATGAAGGAACAGGCTTTGATATTAGCGAAGGAGTTAGCTAGTCGACAGTCAGTTCGTAGGCGGCATCTAGCCGTTAGCATCTCTGCCATTAATTATTCCATGGAGGACAGTCGCCATCTTTGAAGTCCGAGAAAGATTTAAGACCGAAGCTCTCTGAGAAAGACTGAAGGAGAATTAGCGCGGAGCGCACTGAAACAGAGAGAGAGAGAGACAGTAGTTAATAACCAGCAAGGTTCCAGTGGCCTGGAGGGAAGCAGACGAGGTTGAGCCTAGCGGTGCAGACGTGTACTTGTGACGGCTGGGGTGTGACTGCGAGACGAGCCAGGACACAGAGACGAGAAGGGAACCTAGATGACTGCCGAGTCCCGACTTCACGTTAATAAGGTGACATCCACCCTCTTTACGATAAGCGCGCATTCTAACCCTTACCTTTCCCTTTTCTTTGCATAATTCGTGTTGCATAGTATTGTGTTATATGTGATTGACAATAAATACCCTAGTTTCTAGTGAACTAATATGTGCCGTGTATTCTTGTTCAATCTTGGTAAACGGTGCTTCTAGGTGATGATTGTTTATATGAATGGATGAGTAATCCCAATCAGGTAAGTGGTGATCACATAAATAGGGAGTAAAGTGGACCTTCGATGCCAAGGATAGTAGGCACGTTGAGCTATTCGGAAACCAAACTAAATTCTATTATTATAGTTTTATCCCAGGTAGACAAAGGAGAAATTGTTCCGATAAGTACTCATAGGAATGTGGTCGTCGTTGATATGCGGCGTTAGTGAGAACGCTGGGGTGGATTACCAGCGCGTATACCCACAGGATTGTGGCTTGTGTAAGTGAGAGCGCCGGGGGGGATTACTGGCATGCAGGTTTGCCGGATTGTAAACCGTTTGGAAAGGAGAGCATTGGGTTCTGCAGGCCCATGTGTAGACGCACCGGATTGTGTGTCATATCTGCCCTGGGGTAGATCAGTCTGGGTCGGAGTGGCCGCGAGACTAACTGATGTGAATAAGATATAGTAGAAAATCTATGCATGTTTATTGCTATTTCCCCATCCTTAGGTACGACCTGTATATATATACATATATATATCCATATCCATTGTGAATACGTTCTAAGGAGGGAGGTGAGTACGTTTTGGCTGGGTTATAGGGGCCCCTAGGGGCTGATCCCATCTAAGCGGAAAATCCGGCCATTACATCTGGCGTCACGAACTGTTTACGAAGCCTGTGTGCGCTGTATTGTTTTGATCTTGTTGGTTTGCGCTCGGCTCGTACGTATAATATTTTCTGTATAATTGTGTATATAATTTTTTGTGTGTCAATATGTTTGCGAAAAAATCACCGTCGGTTTTCAAATTACCTATTCAGATTCCCGGCTGGGAGTCTACGCCTTACGAGGCTTTGGCCCGTGAGTGGGCTGATTCTACTGGTTTGAGTGAAAATTGGTCTTCTTGTTTGGAGCAGGCGGAGCCTGCCGATGTGGTATCATGCCTACAGAAAGCGCCAGTAGTGAAGGGTGATGAGCTTCCTATTTTAGGACGCAGAGGTTGGATTGTTCTTAATGCATATAGAATTCTTCATGAGAGGTTTGTTCAGCTGCAAAGGCAATTTAAGGACATGGAAGGACAGTGTGTTGAGTTGCAAAATGCGCATACTCTTTTGCGTTGTCAAAATAAATTGCTTGCCGACAAACTTGAAACATATCAGACCATAGCCGAAAGAGCTGCGGTCCGCATTGCACGATATAAGTACAAACATCGGCGTGGTCGTGTATCTACACGTAAAGTGCGTCTGGTCGTAGCAAAAGCCGGAATGGATTGGAACCCTGATGAGTGGGATGGTAATATCTGGGATTCAAATGCTTCTGACTCCTCGGCTGAGGAGGGTGACAAGCGCGAATCTTCTCGCTCCGGACGTGATTGTAAATCTGCTTCTTATACTGATACGGTTACTCACAGCGACCGTGCTCGTTCTTCCCATTTGGATGATGTATCTTGCCCCGATTGTTCTGCTAAATCTAAGATGCGGGCTTCCTCAGAAGCTCTTCCTGAGGTTTCTGCTCACCCCGTGTTTCGTCGCAAATTACAACAAGCCCCTGGTAATCCGGCTGGTATTGCTTTGGATTGTATTGAAGACTTTACTCAACAGGAGGTTAGTGACATTTTACAACGATTTCGACAACGGCCTGGTGATGCCTTGCTTACCTGGATGGTGCGCCTTTATGAACTTGGCGCTGCCGGTATTATGCTTGATGCTGTTGATTGCTTACGCTTTTGCTCTTTGAGTTCTGATTCCACTATTCAAGATCATTTTCGGAACTATAATGGTGCTGGTCAAATTACTTTGCTCCAGCTTGCATCTGACGGCTGTAATCACAAATATCCTACTGAATCTGATTGGCCTATTAATGACAAGCCATGGTACACTTTGCGCGATGCGTCGAAACGTTTGAAGGAGGAAGTCATGAAAACTGCTATTTTTCTTAGTACTTCTGACAGATTGCTGGATGGTCTTTTAACATCTTCTGTGCGTAATCGCATTATCCGTTCTTCGCCTGTTGCTTACAAGCAGGTCATGATGACTTTGTTGATTAATCAAACTGGCAATCCTTTCTCTGCTGTGCTTGAATCTGTTCGTCAGCTTGGTGAGCTGGGTGAGTGGTTTAAACCTGAAAGACAATCTCGACCTGAGGGTCGTACTGGTGGGGACTATAAGTTCTCTAGACGTGACATGTTTCTTGCTCTTATTGCTGATGGTGTCAAAAGGGAGGACATTGACGGTGAGCCTAACAATCGCTTATGGGACATGTTTCGTAAGCGTGGTTTGGATCGGAAGGAGGGTGCCCGTCGTGTGCGAAAGAATGAGTATGACCGTGGTTCGGATGACAGTGGTGATGAGAGACGACGTGTGAATTCTGATCGCCGTGATGATCGGCGTTATGAACGTGATGTGTCCCCTCATCGTAATGACGAGAGGGGGAGAGAGGGTGAACGTGAAAGGGGGAGAGATGATCGTGGTTCCAACCGACATAGAGATGAGAGGAGTTATTCCCCTGAAATACGAAGACGGGAGGATCGTAACAGACTTTCTGACCGTAATTCACAATTTTTTGAAAATGACAATAATCCGTTTCGTACTGGAGACGGATATGAACAAGACATTTTGATACCGAAGAAAACGGAGAGCATTTACCCTGATTTGTCTTGGTTGACAGAACGCAGGAAAAATGACTAGGAAATAGGTCAAGCTCCGGTACACAAGTGGGCTCACAGAGACAACAGACCCTATGTAGATATTGAGATTTTTTGGAAACATCGTAATATCCAAAGGGCCCGAGCATTAGTTGATACAGGAGCGGAGGCCACTTTAATTCATGGAAAATCAAAGAAATTTAAAGGACAGTTTTTCACGATTACTGGTTTAGGTGGAAAAGAAACCCCCGCAGTACAAACTGCACTTGAAATTAAAATTGGTAGGATTCCTCGTAGAGAATACTCTGTGTTGGTTGTACCACTTTTGGAATATATAATTGGAATTGACATTTTAAAAGGAATGACTTTGCATTTGGATGATGGTTGTTATCAATTTGGAACTAGACAGTACATTTCGACCAGACCCGTACGGGTTGGCCGTTTGCGAATGCCCCCTATTAAAATTCCTTTAGCCACGAAAGTGGTTTCTCAGAAGCAATATCGTATCCCAGGTGGTCATGAAGAAATTAATGCTACAATTCAGGATTTAGTTGACGCGGGAGTTATAACTCCGGTCACGTCTGCTTGGAATAATCCCATTTGGCCCGTGCGCAAAAGTGATAATTCTTGGTGCATGACTGTTGATTATAGAGAATTGAATAAACACACACCTAAATTGGCTGTTGCAGTACCAGACATTGTCACTTTGATTCAGAGAATTCAAAAGCATCCAGGTACATGGTATGCTTCTATTGATATTGCTAATGCTTTCTTTTCAATTCCGATTGCCCCCGAGTGTCAAGAACAATTCAGTTTTACGTGGAATGGACGTCAAATGACGTTCCGGAGTCTTCCTCAAGGCTATGTACACAGTCCCACGATCTGTCACCGGCTGGTGGCAGAGCATTTGTCTGAAGTGCCCACGAATCCACAAGTTCAGGTGTGTCATTATATTGATGACATTTTGATTCAAGGTGGGACGCAGGATCAGGTACAGTCCCATTTAGATCAGATTCTTGACTGTTTGCGAGCAAAAGGTTGGGAAATTAATCCTGATAAATTACAAGGTCCGTCCCAAAATGTGAAATTTTTAGGAATTAATTGGCATGAAGGTCACAGAGAGGTGATCCCACAGGTGAAGCGAAAAATCCTTGATTTTGCAGTCCCAAGGAACAGGAAAGAGGCTCAATGTTTCATTGGTTTGTTTGGCTTTTGGCGTCAGCATATTCCCCATCTGAGTCAGATTTTGGCTCCATTATATCGAGTCACTCGTAAAAAGAATGCGTTTGAATGGGGTGAGTCTCAACAGAATGCTTTTAATTTGGCGAAAGAAGCTATTCAGTATGCTTTGGATTTGTGGCCGGTGGGTGAAGGTGATGTGGACTTGAATGTGTCCGTGGAAGGTCTGTATGCCAATTGGAGTCTGTGGCAAAAGCAGGGCAGACAAAAAGTGCCATTAGGTTTTTGGACTAAAAAGTTACCTGAGGCTGGTGAGCGTTACTCACCCTTTGAGAAACAATTACTTGCATGTTACTGGGCTCTGGTGGATACCGAGCAATTGACCCTAGGCCATGCTGTGGTTTTGAGGCCTGAAATTCCCATTATGCAGTGGGTTTTGAGTTCACCGAAATCTCATCGAATTGGACATGCTCAGGAGGCGAGCGTGATTAAATGGAAATGGTACATTCAGGACAGAGCACGTGTGGGTCCGAAAGGTGTGGCAGTTTTACATGAGCGAGTGGCGCAGGCGCCCTCCACTGAGACTGAAAGTGATTGTTCCGTACCCGTAGTGCAGGAATCTCCCGTTAAGTGGGGTAAATCATTTGATGATCTGTCCGCGGAGGATAGAAAACATGTGTGGTTTACGGATGGTTCAGCGAAGTTCATCGGTGAGAAAAGACATTGGAAGGCTGTTTCCTATAATCCAATCACGCAAAAATTATTGAGTACAACTGGTGATTGTAAGAGTAGTCAATATGCTGAACTTTATGCAGTTTACCAAGTTTTGAAACAAGAATTGCCTGGCACATGTCATATTTTCACTGATTCCTGGTCCACTGCTAATGGACTGGCGGTATGGTTACCAACATGGCGTTCTCATAATTGGGAATTGCATTCAAAAGAATTGTGGGGAAAAGAATTATGGCAAGAAATTTGGGAGTTGCTCCCGCAGAGTACTGTAACAATCTTTCACGTGGATGCTCACACTCCAATTGACTCCCTTGATAAATTCTTTCATAACATTGCAGATGAGAAATCTAAAATCCTGAGGCAGTGGTGGACATGCAAGATTCTGATTTGGCGGGATTGGCGAAATGGGCCCACCAGAAAGCGGGACATTTTGGAGAAAGGCCACTAGCAGGTGGGCTGCCGATAGGGGAATTCATATTCCTTTTTCTTTAATTAAAGATGTCATTCTGCATTGTCCCATTTGCCAACATTCTAGAAAGAAGGACGTGCCTCAAATTGTTCGAGGCCAGTTACACCGAGGAAAATTGCCCGCTCAAATTTGGCAGATTGACTATATTGGTCCGCTCCCTATGAGCAGGAATTGTCAGTATGTTTGTACAGTTGTTGACACTTATAGTGGCCTTCTGGTCGCTTTCCCTTGCAAGAACGCTACCCAAGTGAATACCATTAAGACCCTGGAGCTGCTTATTCTGTACTATGGTGTCCCATTCCAAATTCAATCTGACAATGCATCCCACTTTCGTGGAAGATTAGTACAGGAATTATGTGTGGAAAATAACATTGATTGGGTGTTTCACATTCCATATTATCCACAGGCTTCGGGACTGATTGAGAGAATGAATGGTTTGCTAAAAGAACAATTACGTAAATTGACAAACTATCAATACAAGAATTGGAGGGATGTCTTGTTTCAAGCATTATTGATTTTAAATAATCGCCCTTTATTACATGCTGAATCCCCTTTGATGCGTTTGTTTCCTCCAAATGTGGATGTAAAGCCTAATTCTCTATCCAACACTGTCATGTATTGGGAAATTACCCCCGGTGCTTTGGCTCCATGTAGAGCGACCCCAGGTTCCGCAGGTCTAGACCTGCATGCTTTAAATGATGCAAACTTACCAGGAAAAGACCGAATAATTGTTGAAACTGGCATTGGTGTCTGTATACCTGCCGGTAGTTTTGGATTAATTGCCCCCAGATCAGGCCTTGTCCTGAAAGGTATTCAAGTGCTCGGAGGAGTGATTGACAGTGACTATCAGGGAGAGATTAAGGTTCTCTTGCTTAATAGCAGTGAGACTGACTTATTGATCAAAAAGTCTGACCGTGTTGCTCAGTTACTGATTATGCCGGTCTTCAGTGGTGAGATCAAGAAAGGCTCTGCCCCAACGTTGCTAACTGTGCGAGGACAAAAAGGCTTCGGATCGTCTGATCTGCCTGGAGCTAAAATTTGGGTGCAATCGCCTAAAAATCGCCCTGAACAGGCTGATATTATTGCAACCGGTCATGACAACACCGTTTTGGTGATGAAGCCAGGGAAAGATGGCTGGGAAGCTGTCCCAGCTGATAAATGTTATTTACGAGAATGATTAAGGCCTATGTTTGTAATTTTTTCAGATCATTCTCTGGACTGCTGCTGCAGGATGTGTCGGCGTTGGACTCCTTTTGGCCTGCTACGCTGGGAGAGGAGAGGATCCACCGACTTCGGTTGATGGGAAATCCCGAGTTCCGCGTTCTGCATGGATAAAGTCATCCAACTTTTGGATCACTTTGGCTAAGAGAGTGACGAACTCTCCACATTTCTGTCTTACCCCCTTGAGGTCTGTGACTGACATTTTGGCGACCTGCTTGGTTGCCGTCCCAGCATCTACTGAGACTTTGCGACATATTTTTAATATTTCGAATGCCCGACCAAATGTTATTCTGGGCGATTTCGCGGCCCACGAATTTTGTCCCTTATGTACCGCTCTTCCTGACCTCGATATCCCTATTCATTCCCGAATTACTACTTTCAACATTACCCCTGGTGATTTATGTTTTATGATGACATGTGATCCAAAAGCTATCACCGAATGCATTAGGTTGAAGATACAGGCTGCTACTTCTTTTTCAGCTCATCAACGATTGCTGTGTTTAAAGAGACTTCCGAATTCGTGTATCTCTGTTAAGAATAATATGACATGTAAACGTTTATTAGTTGCCCCTAGTTATTATCGTTCCATGTTATTACCTTCTGGTCGGCTCTTTTCTTGCGGAAATTCGTCCTGGCCATATATTCCCGCAAATATTTCTGGTGGTCCATGTGCTATCACTAGATTGAGTTTATTAATGTTTTCCTCACATCCTAATTCACATTCCCGTATGGTACGAGATTCAATGTCATTACATGAGGACTGTGATTCCTCTGTCCATCTTTACTCTAAATCGGAATATCTTGGTTTAGCTTTTTCTATTATTGGAGTCCCTGCGTTGGCCGTTTACAATGCCAAAACAATCGGCAAGATGGCCTGCTGGATGGTTAAATCCATAAATCAAACCTCTACTGTTTTATCTGATCTGTTATTAAATGCCCAGGGTGAACGTAGAGCTATTTTACAAAATCGCGCTGCTATTGATTATCTTTTGTTAAAACATGGACATGAATGTTCTGATTTTGAGGGCCTATGCTGTTTTAATTTGTCCGACCATTCTAAATCAATCCAAGCCCATATTGACAAACTTCACGACTTGACTGCAGAAATTAGACAACACATTGATCAGGGTTTCTTTGACTGGCTCTTTAATTGGTTACCTGACTTGCCTTCTTTACGACAGATTTTAGGGGGAGTTATCATTGCCATTTGTGTTTTAATAGCTGTTTGTTGCTTTATTCAGTGCATTCCTTCCCTACTCCAATTTTGTAGACTTAGCAAGAGACATAGGTCAGTTAATTTTGTTTCCTATTATTCTTCTACTGATGTGAGTTCTATTTAGTTTGTGGTTAATAGACTGGAGTCAAGGGGTGTAATGTAATGGCTGATCTTTTCTGGCTCCTTTAAGAGGGAGAATGATGGAGAGTGACTCCAGCCTATCACCCCTATAGCATAGGGATTAGGACTATAGATAGGATCCCTGTCTTTTATATAGTAGAGTATTTTCGTATCCCTTTCCTTAGAGTAGGGCTTATGAATTTAAGTTAGGGGATAGATACATAAGTATTAATCATGATTTGTCCATTTGCTAACGTGTTAGGATATTTTCCATGGAGTTACGCATATTGCGGGCCCTGTAGGCCTTAAACCATCAATCAATCAATGACACTTATAGAGCGCGCTACATACCCGTAGGGTCTCAAGGCGCTGGGAGGGGGGGTGCCGCTACTCCTCGAACAGCCAGGTCTTCAGCTTCTTTCTGAAGGAGAGGTGGTCTTGGGTCAGGCGCAGGTCGGCCGGGAGGGAGTTCCAGGTCTTGGCGGCCAGGTAGGAGAAGGACCTTCCTCCTGTAGTCGCTCTTCGGATGCGGGGGACGGCGGCGAGGGCGTGGTTGGCTGATCGGAGGTGGCGTTTGGGAGCGTAGAAGTTGATCCGGCTGTTGAGGTAGCTCGGGCCTTGGTCGTGTAGGGCTTTGTGTGCATGGGTGAGGAGGCGGAAGGTGATTCTTTTGTTGACGGGGAGCCAGTGAAGGTCTCTCAGATGTCCGGAGATGTGGCTGGTTCGTGGGATGTCGAGGATGAGTCTGGCTGAGGCGTTCTGGATCCGCTGGAGTCTCTTCTGGAGCTTGGCGGTGGTACCGGCGTAGAGGGTGTTGCCGTAGTCCAGTCGGCTGGTGACGAGGGCCTGGGTGATGGTCTTCCTGGTCTCGGTGGGGATCCACCAGAAGATCTTCCGTAGCATGCGTAGGATGTTGAAGCATGCCGAGGAGACGTTGTTGACTTGCCTGGTCATGGAGAGGGAGGAGTCCAGGATGAAGCCCAGGTTGCGTGCATGGTCTGTCGGTTTGGGTGCGATGCCCAGGGCGGGAGGCCACCAGGAGTCGTCCCAGGCGGAGGGTGAAGAGCCCAGGATGAGGACCTCCGTCTTGTCAGAGATTAGTTTCAGGCGGCTGGTCGTCACCCACTCCGCTACCTCTTTCATCCCTTCGTGCAGGTTGGCTCTGGCGGAGGCGGGGTCGTTGGTCAGGGAGAGGATCAGCTGGGTGTCGTCGGCGTAGGAGATTATGCTGAGGTTGTGTTTGCGTGCGATGGCCGCGAGGGGGCTCATGTAGACGTTGAAGAGGGTGGGGCTCAGAGATGATCCTTGAGGGACGCCGTAGATGACTTCGGAGGCCTCTGACTTGTACGGTGGTAGGCGGACTCTCTGTGTTCTTCCGTCGAGGAAGGAGATGATCCATTCCAGCGCCTTGTCCTGGATTCCGATGTTGCTGAGGCGCTGTACTAGGGTGCGGTGGAAGACAGTGTCGAATGCCGCGGAGAGGTCTAGGAGGATAAGGGCCGCTGTTTCTCCGTTGTCCATCAGGGCTCGGATGTCATCGGTGGCGGCGATGAGGGCGGTCTCGGTGCTGTGATTGGCTCGGAAGCGGGACTGTGAGGGGTCGAGGGATCCATTCGTCTCGAGGAAGGCGGCCATCTGCTTGTTGACGGTCTTCTCGATGACTTTGGCTGGAAACGGGAGGAGCGAGATGGGGCGGTAGTTCTTGAGTTCGGTGGGGTCCGCTGTTGGTTTCTTGAGTAGAGCGCTGAGTTCGGCGTGCTTCCAGCTCTCAGGGAAGGTGGCGGTGTCGAAGGAGGTGTTGATGATGTCTCGCAGGTGGGGTGCGATGACAGCGTCGGCCTTGTTGAAGACGTGGTGAGGGCAGGGGTCGGTCGGAGATCCGGAGTGGATGGAGTTCATCGTGCGGATGGTGTCTTCGGTGCTGATCGGGGTCCAGGCGTGGAGGGTGGTGGTGGGGGGTGGTTGTTCGGTCATGGTGTGCGTTGGTTGGTTGTTGAAGCTGCTGTGTATGTCCGCGATCTTGTTGTGGAAGTATGCGGCGAGGGAGTTGCAGAGGTCTTGCGATGGGGTGATGTCGTTGTTTCCTGCGCTGGGGTTGGAGAGCTCTTTCACGATGTTGAAGAGTTCCTTGCAGTTGTGTGCGTTGTTGTCCAACCGGTCCTTGAATGCTGTTTTCTTGGCGGCGCGGATCAGCTGGTGGTGCTTCCGGGTGGCAAGCTTGAAGGAGGTCCTGTTGTCCGGTGTAGGTTCCCTTCTCCATACTTTCTCGAGGGCTCGGCAATTCTTCTTGGAGCTCTTGAGTTCGTCGGTGAACCAAGGGGCTTTCTTGCTGCCGGGTCTGCTGGGCGGGGTCCTCAGCGGGGCGAGTTCGTCCGCGCAGATGCTGATCCACTTCGTGAGGTTGTCGGCGGCCTGGCTGGGGTTCGCTGAGCTGGCAGGAGGGTGCTGGCTCAGGGAGGTGGCGAGCTGGTCTGCTGTGATCTTGTTCCAGCTTCTGCGGGCGGCCTGTTGCTGGTGGTGGTGGGTCGTCGTTCTCTTGAAGGTGAAGTGGACGCAGCTGTGGTCCGTCCATTGAAGCTCTGTGGCGTGGCTGAAGTCGACGTCTGTGCTGGAAGAGAAGACTGCGTCGAGTGTGTGTCCGGCGAGGTGGGTGGGGGTGGACACCAGTTGCTTGAGTCCAAGATTGGCGAGGTTGTCGAGCAGGGTGCTGGTGTTGCGGTCGTTGTTATTCTCCAGATGGAAGTTGAGGCAGACTCCATCTTGCTCTCTGCCTGGTAGCTCGAGAGGCCCTCTAGGTCAAGTGTAATGTTTTAGTTTCAAGCTGTTGTTCGCTTGGAGAGAACCGGCTCAGGCTGGCCCTTATCGAAGGAATGTATTTTTCTCCACTCCGAAGACACAACTTCAGGCCGGCTGGCTGGGAACGTGTCCTTGGTACGGGGAGGTACAAGAATTTGGTGGGCGGCAGGTTGCTGGCCGTAGCTTTCCATGAAGGAACAGGCTTTGATATTAGCGAAGGAGTTAGCTAGTCGACAGTCAGTTCGTAGGCGGCATCTAGCCGTTAGCATCTCTGCCATTAATTATTCCATGGCGGACAGTCGCCATCTTTGAAGTCCGAGAAAGATTTAAGACCGAAACTCTCTGAGAAAGACTGAAGGAGAATTAGCGCAGAGCGCACTGAAACAGAGAGAGAGAGAGACGGTAGTTAATAACCAGCAAGGTTCCAGTGGCCTGGAGGGAAGCAGACAAGGTTGAGCCTAGCGGTGCAGACGTGTACTTGTGACGGCTGGGGTGTGACTGCGAGACGAGCCAGGACACAGAGACGAGAAGGGAACCTAGATGACTGCCGAGTCCCGACTTCACGTTAATAAGGTGACATCCGCCCTCTTTACGATAAGCGCGCATTCTAACCCTTACCTTTCCCTTTTCTTTGCATAATTTGTGTTGCATAGTATTGTGTTATATGTGATTGACAATAAATACCCTAGTTTCTAGTGAACTAATATGTGCCGTGTATTCTTGTTCAATCTTGGTAAACGGTGCTTCTAGGTGATGATTGTTTATATGAATGGATGAGTAATCCCAATCAGGTAAGTGGTGATCACATAAATAGGGAGTAAAGTGGACCTTCGATGCCAAGGATAGTAGGCACGTTGAGCTATTCGGAAACCATACTAAATTCTATTATTATAGTTTTATCCCAGGTAGACAAAGGAGAAATTGTTCCGATAAGTACTCATAGGAATGTGGTCGTCGTTGATATGCGGCGTTAGTGAAAACGCTGGGGTGGATTACCAGCGCGTATACCCACAGGATTGTGGCTTGTGTAAGTGAGAGCGCCGGGGGGATTACTGGCGTGTAGGTTTGCCGGATTGTAAACCGTTTGGAAAGGAGAGCATTGGGTTCTGCAGGCCCATGTGTAGACGCACCGGATTGTGTGTCATATCTGCCCTGGGGTAGATCAGTCTGGGTCGGAGTGGCCGCGAGACTAACTGATGTGAATAAGATATAGTAGAAAATCTATGCATGTTTATTGCTATTTCCCCATCCTTAGGTACGACCTGTATATATACATATATATATCCATATCCATTGTGAATACGTTCTAAGGAGGGAGGTGAGTACGTTTTGGCTGGGTTATAGGGGCCCCTAGGGGCTGATCCCATCTAAGCGGAAAACCCGGCCATTACACCTATGGACATGGGGGCCTGTTGGGAGTTGTAGTTCCGTCCCCTCACACACCCCACCCACTACCACCCTCCCTATGGACATGGGGGCCTGTTGGAGTGGTTTAGAGGTTGGTGAGTATGTGGACTGCATGCATGGGTTGGGGTCTGGGAGATGTGTCTTCAGAGTTGTGTGAGGCACACCGTGTTGTTGTGCTTGTGGTGCTTGGTTGGTACTTACCAGCCTCTTCTCCCTCCTCAAGTCCATCAAGGCTCTCAGGGTGCAGGATGGTCAGCACCTTCTCCTCCCACTCGGTGTACGGTAAGGGCTCCGGGGGGGTTCCACCGCCTGTATGATTGGCCCGGAGAAAGTTTTTGGCTCTGATGGATTTCACTCGGGTCTTGAGGTCATGCCACCGCCTCTGAATTTCCTGCTTCGTCCTCGGGACGGTCCCGGAGGCATTGACCCTGGTGACAATCAAGTCCCACATGCTATTTTTCCTAGCTATGCTGATCTGCTGCACTAGGTCCCCAAATAAGTGGGGTTCCACACGAAGTATCTCATCTACCATAACCTTTAACTCGGTGTCAGTGAATTTAGGGTTTTTTTGGGTGCCATGGTGCTCGGGGTGTGTGTTTGTGTGAATTGGGAGGTGCTGGTGTGGGGTGTTTAGGGATGGTGTGGTGGGTCTTTGTGTAGAGGGTGTGTTTGGGTGTGGGTTATATGTATGATATCTGTGTTTGCTGTTGGCTAAGTGGTGTCTCCTGCTAGCAGCTATGCTGTGATGCAGAGGATTTCTGGAGTGGGTGGGAGTTAATTTATAGTCTGTGTCTTGGCCCTGTGTGAATGGTTATTGGCAGTCAGGTGATAGGTGGGTGTGTTGCCAGGTGTGCATTATGCGGATCTTGGGGGTGGGTCATTGTGTCTTGTGATTGGTTTAGATGTGTCAGGTGGGTGGTCGTTCTTTTTCATGTGTTTGGTGATAAATTCCGTCGCAATGTATGGCATTGGTTTGACTGTAGGGATGTTGTTCGTGTTGGACTTCCGCTGTGGAGCACGGTATCTCGCAGCATTGGTACCGCCGCGGACGTGGATCGCGGTGGCTACCGGGGTACTTGCGGAGTTATCCTAATTGCGGACACGGACACAACGCAGGTATCGCGGTGGAAGTGGTTGTTTTCATGGTCATGTGCGTACGCGGCGGTCGGTGTTCTTTCGGTTCCGTCCGCCTGCCGCAGCCTCAGGTGTACTTCGACCGTCGCAGACGGAGATTGGTGTTTCTATCAAATTTGATCCAAATCGCTATTGCGGTTTTTCCGCGGACAGGTCCGGAGTATCTTGCCACCTTCCTCGGAGGACGGAACACGTTTCGGTCCGCGATCCTAATCGACCCCTAAATCTATTTTAATAGGTGACAGATGTTATTATACATATTGGTACCAGAGAGGCACCCAGGGACTACCCTTGGCTCCAGAGTTCTTGCATCTGTAACTCCTTGTGAATCTGTTTGATCCATTAGTGTGAAATGTGCTGCCAATAAGAATCAAATACCTGACCTCTCCCATTGACTACTGATTAGTAACAAACACAATCCAAACAAGCTGCATAGGATACAATAGGTTGTTATGTTTCATACAGGTATCGTAATATAGGCGGGGGAACGTCATACCCCTTCACCTACATTACCTCCCCACACTACACAGTAACAAGCCTTTTAGGATTGAATCTTTACCTAGTTCTAGTCCTGGGCGCAAAAGGAGGGTTTCCCTGAACAATAGCGTTCTATGATTTCATCTTTAGACTGACACAGTATGAATGAATATTCTTTTTTTTTTTAAACTTTTTTATTGACAGCACAAGCAGACGTACATTTAAAAAATAAAGCATTTTTCTTTTTTCTTTTTTTAAAATCTTTTTTATTTATTGCAAGAGAAGACAAATTCAAAATAGAATTTCATTTGTAATACATATATCCTTACATAAGTAACTATACATAAAATAATCGTTATAATGAGAAAAAAAAGACAGAAAAAGAGAAAAAAAAACAGAGGATTGTCATACAAGTATTCACAGATGCATAACAGAAATAAATAACATGCCGGTCTCTCGAAACAGTAATCCATTTAGTTAATAAACGTTCCCCATATTTTTTCCCTTCCTTTTAGTGCTTTTGGGCCCCTTAGTTTAGCCAGTGAGAGCTCCATAATATATATTTCATGGATGAGATACCACCATTCCATAACACTTGGAGGTTCTTTCGATATCCAAGTCCGCGCGATGACCAACCTAGCACAAGCAAAAACAATTGATATCAGGTCTTTAAAATTGCTATTGATGTCTTGTATGTCTAGCAGTACTAAGTGTGCAGAGAGAGCAGGTGTTATTATGTGTTTTTTGTTGAGAACATCAATTATTCCCATCCAAAAAGTTTTGAGTTTCGGGCACTGATAAAGCATGTGTTCTATGCCAGCAGCTTCCAAATTGCATTTTAAGCATTTAGTACGTTCATTAGAGATGCTGCCAGAGGTCCAGCTGGAGATTCTTTGAGGCGTGTAGTATAATTGAGTAATTGTCCTGTAAGATTGTAGCCTTAAGTTTGAAGAGTGAACCACCCTATTTATTTGTTTGAGTGAACCCGCAATCTGATTAGAGTTGACATTGATACCTAATCTGTTGGTCCATTTGTCCGCCATTTTCCCACAATCGCCTACTCGGCCTTTGTTAAGAAGAGCATAGCTCTTACTGATGAGAGATTTAGTATAGTTAGAATAGATACATTGTAGGATGTCTGAGTGTTCTACTCTCTCAATTTTCATTTTATTGACCAAGAAATCTTGTATCTGCATGTATTTGAAATACGTAGTATCTTTAATTTTATAGTGTTTTTAATGTATTAAAACTTAGAAGGCCATCCGATCCGTAAAGATCTATTAAAGTATTTATGCCCTGATCTATCCATTGGGCACAAGCATCGTCGGAGAAAATAATTAGCATCCCTGGATTCCCCCATATTGGAAGTGCAGCGTTAAAAAAAGAGATTTGATCAGTGCTCATAATTTGATCCCAGATTCTTTTGATAGCTCTAGCGGTCTTGAAATTAACTCTCTTGTAGTAGTTTGGGTCATGTATCCGAAATAGGAACTGATTGCCTTGTGATTCTAACATAAATTTATGGTAGAATAGGGGAGCTTCTTTGGACAGAAGACTATGTATACGTTGAATGAAAGTGGCGAAAAACTAAATTTTTAGATCTGGGAAATTTAGCCCCCCATTTTCGATTGACATTTTCAGTGCAGTCATTGACCTGCGGGCTTTTTTATATCCCCCAAATGTAGCTGCTACAAATACTTCTATTTTCTTGAAGTATAAGTTGTTCAGTTGTAGCGGGATAGATCTAAATAAATATAGTATCTTCGGTACTATCTTCATTTTAATTATATTTATACGTCCTATCAGACTGAGCAGTATTTTATTCCAATTTTTGAGAGTGGTGGTAATCTCTTTAAGTAGAGGGTCGTAGTTTGGTGCAATGATTTTCTCAATGTTGGAAGTAAGTTTGACTCTTAAGTATGTAGCGTTACCACAAAGCCCTATTATCGGGTGTGTAGGTTTATAGTTTGCTATTACTTGTGTTTTGTTGACATTTAGCCTGTACCCCGAGATGTCACCAAACTTGCTAGCTTCCTCAATTATTTTGGGTATGGCCAGTACCAGGTCAGTAGTATATATGGCTATATCATCGGCAAAAGCTGTGATTTTTAAGCATTTGCCTTCGTGTTCTATTGGGGTTATGTTCTCTTGAGCGATTAGCGCGTTTAAGAATGGTTCTAAGGCAATGGCGAATAGCAGGGGTGAAAGAGGACACCCCTGTCTAGTCCCCCTTTTTATTGGAAAGTTAGCTGAGTTGTCTCCCAGATAGCTGACTATTGCTGTTGGTGATTCATATAGAGATTGAACCCAGCCCAGAAATTGCCCCTGTATGCCATACGCCTTTAGTGTAGCCCAGAGGTACTCCCACCCCACTCGGTCAATTGCTTTCTCTGCATCTAGCATGACCATTCCGAGTGGGGCAAGAGTAACCGCAGCGACATCAAAGGCTGTTACAGCAGTATTGACATGGGTAGTGGTGTCTCTCCCCACCACGAATCCATGTTGTTGGCAGTTGACCAGGTCAGGCATTATAGGAGCTAAACGGTTAGCTAATACTTTGGCAAAGATTTTTGCATCAGTATTGATTAATGAGATTGGCCTATATGATCCCTGATCCTTCGGTGGTTTATTCTTATTTAAAAAGAAAACAATTTTGGCAGTGCGCCATGAAGTAGGAGCACTTCCTGTTTCCCCATACAGTCTATCACCTGCTGGAATAAAGGGAGTAATTCCGGTTCGCATATCTTATAGATCTCTATAGGCAAACAGTCTTCTCCAGCAGCCTTGCCTGGGGGGAGTGCCTGTATAGCTTTCCCTATTTCCTCAAAAGAAATTTTAGAACCAAGTATCCTGGTTATTTCTGGATCTAATCTCTCAGGTGTATGTTTCTCAAGATAGGATTCAATTGCTTCTGGAGTAGGTGTATTTTCAGGGGTATAAAGATGACAATAGTATTTGGCAAATTGTTCCAAAATCTGTTCGGATTTTCTATATTCTTTTAAGTCTAGCCCTTTTATTGCTTTTATAGTAGTTTTGGCCTTTTTATCAGCTACCTTGTAGACCAGGATTTTCCCAATTCTCTCTCCCCCTTCATACTGTGCGAGTTTATATTTGTGTATCTTGGAGCAAAATTTTTTCCTGAGAGTTTTCTTTAATGCTGCCCTTAATGTCACTAATACTAAACTTAGCTCTTCAATATTAGTTTTGCCTTGTATTATAGCATCTGAGAGTTGTTGTTCAGCCAGTAGAATATTAGATGTATTCAATTTTTCTACCCCTCGTTTTTCAGCATTGTCCCGAAAGATATATTGTTGTACGTAGCCTCTGATGCTACATTTACAAGAATCCCATACGTAATTGATAGTGGTTGAGTTAGTATTCAGTGAGATATATTCCTGTATATGACTTTTAATACCAAGGATGAATTTTGGATCGATTAGTAAATATCTAGGGAATGTAAACTGCCGGGCAGTTTGCTTGGAGTCTAGGGTTTTAAATTCAAACAAAGCAGATTATGATCTGACGTAACTTTGGGGCAAATTTCTACTTCACAATTCTGTAGGATATTGTCTGTTACCCATATCATGTTGATTCTAGAAAAAGTTTGATGTGGAGCTGAGTAGTATGTGAAGCCGGCTATAGTAGGATGTTTAATACGCCAGACATCTTTTAGATTGTGTATCCTAATCAATTCTACTATGGCTGATCTCACTTTACCCATCCTATTTCTGTTTCCTTTACTTGTAGAATCAATTGTGTAGTTCATAACGCAGTTAAAATCCCCCATTATCAGCAATTCCCCATCCAGTAATTCAATAGTCAATTGCTCATACAGTTTGGGTATATCGAAGTTGGGTCCATAGATAATACAGAATACATAACATTTTTGATTAAATTGCAATTGTACTATTGCCCACCTGCCTTTAGCATCGGCAGCAGTTTTAAAAATATTCGTCCATAGCCATTTTTGTTTCAAGATAGCTACCCCTCTGACTGATGCCCCTAAGGTAGAGCAAACAACAAGGTCATAACCCATTTGTGATAAGAGCTTGCGGTCTTGATATCTAATATGAGAGTCAGAGATGAATGCCATATGGGGTTTGTACATGTTCATTTCTTCTTGTACTAATTTTCTTTTACATTTATTATTGAGACTAGCAACGTTCCAAACCAAACATCTAAGAAGAGACATATCTTATGTTTATATCACTCGATCTCCTCTGTACAATATGTTGCTTGAAAACAAAATTAATAGCCTTGTTGCCCATTTCTATACATATTCCACTCTTGCAATAATGCCCATTTTTAATCCCTACCCACCCAGAAGCCTCGAACCCACCCCACCATCCCCTCCCTCTCAAATAACTCAGGGGGAGCACCCCTCTATCCCTTGCTGCCGCTGGAAGGGCAGCACGGTGAAGTTGTGAACATGGAGTCTGCTCCTTCCGCCCCTACAGTTAGAAATATGTATTCATCAATCAAAGAGGAAAGCTTTAGAATATCAGAGGAGAATATAAGTTAAAGAAAAAAAGGAGCTAAATAAGAAGAGAGAGATTAGATAGTATGTAATGAGAAAAAAGAAAAGAGAAAGTGAATATATTCTAATCAGAGTATATCTCCTTCAATGATTTAGCTTCAATTTCCAGACTACTCAAATTAACAAAATTGCGTCTTATTGAGTCATTAGTCTTTCTCTCTCGTGAATTTCTCTAGATTTTTAATCGCCTCTTCTGGATCAGTAAAAAATAGTGATTGGCCATTCCTGATGATTTTGAGGCGGGCAGGTTCTTGTAGATAAACCATACATCCGATAGCTTTAAAAGAGTCTATCAGTTTGCGGAGCTCCCAACGTCGAACCATTGTGGCCTTGCTCAAATCAGAGCGCACAAAGAAAGTGATATTGTCAATAGTGACTGGGCTATTGGCTTTAGCTTTAAGAGCTACAGCTTGTCTCAATAGGAAGTTCCCGAAATATATCAAAATAGGTCTGGGGAATTTGTTATTTTGATTTCTTTGAGAGAGGGGCAATCTATGTACCCGTTGTAGTTGAGAGTCCCAGTCCCAATCTGATAAATCACTGAAAGCTTTTTGGAAGAGTTTCACAACAAAAATTTGGGGGTCACCCCCCTCAATGCCCTCAGGAATTCCAAACAATCTTAGATTATGCCTTCGTGCCCTATTCTCCATATCTTCGACCTTGGCCTCCAATTTAGAGATGCGTTCTGAGTGAATTCTCGTGGTTGATTCTGATCGTGTGGCACCTTCTTCGACTCCCACTACTCGTTGTTGCAGATCTTCCATCTCTTGTGCGACTCCACCAAGTTTTTGGCACACTTCACTCATGAAAGCCTGTAATTTAGTATTGTCCTCTCTGAGCTGTAAGTATTGTTGTTGGCTTTCCTGTCTTTGTGCCATAAGAGTTTGCATGATTAGATCTATAGATGAATTATCTGAAGGGTCTTGTTTTTCTTCCCCAGGTTTAACCGTTAGAATTTGCGATTGGCTTGTTGTTCTACTAGGTTCTGATGTTGTGGCCAAATTGTTAACAACCAAGTAGTTTGGGGTCAGATTTGTAATCGTTGTTTCAGTATGATCAGCATTTGATATTCCCGAGGGATAGTTATCGGAATCAAGTTCAATCGACATTGGCCTTGTATTAGAGTCTGTTGAAACAATGAGTAAGTTGGTGGGCATTTTTGTTACCGACCTGTTCGTCGAATTGGTAGTTAAAGAAGTAGTTGGAGCATTTGACTGTATAGCAGCAATAGAGCCGGCATTAACCAATCCATTTTCAGTAGGTAAAGTTGGTGGAGATAGAGTTATTTCTGTTGTAGCATCCGGATTTATTTTTGTGTTTTCTGTCCTAGGGTATGTATTTTTGTTGCGCGTGTTCAGGTCTTCCTCGAAGCTTACTCCAGATAGTCTTAAAGCAATACCCTTCACTCCTCCTTTTGCCTCAATCAATTTTCTCAATGGGCTATCGTCGAATATAGCCTTTTGCCCCTTCTTGTTTGCAATAGAATCTTTACTCAATAATTTGCGCGTGGTAGATTTTTTTGTTTACTCTTGGCTTTTAATTTTTGTTTTTCTAGTGCCTGTGGTTCGGCCAGTGTTATTTCTGGCATCAGAAGTTTCCATTTCTATCTCACCCTCTTCAGATATTTCTTCGTATTCAGGGTTAGAGCTTTCTTCTGCTCTTTCTATTTCATCGTTTAGTGAATGGGCATTTTTTCCAGATGTATTTTCAGCCACTTGTTTCTCGAGTGTGAGTTCGGTTAAAATTGATTCAATCGCTGGTATGATCTGTTTATTATCGATATGGCTGCTTGTTTCAACCTCAGTGTCTAAATTAGTATCTGAATTAGCGTTTGATATTACAGATGTACTATCCCCATGGACGTTAGCAACATGAGAAACGCCTTCGTCGACCGCATCAGTGTCGAGATATATGGTAACGCTTGGCTTTTCCAACCCATTTGCAGATGCGGTCTCAGGCTCCAGGGTAAAATCATCATCTGCATGAATGTTGGATTTGTTGGGTTTGTCTGCACTTTGAATCTTATGTTTGCCTTTTTCTTTGTCTTTTAGAATCTCTCGGTTATTATCTGTATTGGTGGGGGAGGCAGATGTAGCGCTGGTTTTATCCCTACTGCCTGTCTTAGCAGTTTCGTTTTGAAAAGAGAAAGTCGGACAGTTTAAAGTCCCCTCCCGGGGAATTGATGCGTCGGCCTCGGCATCACCAAGGGCACCCCCATCAGACATGATTAAACAGGGTGTCCGCCCCACTACCGTGGCTCCCGCTGTGCTCTTGCCTCCAATACCGGCAATTGAAACTCCCGCCAAAGCCCCTGCGGCAATCTTAGTCTTTACGGCAGACCCCCCCCCCGATATCGTCTTGGTCTCACTGGCGGACATACCTGTGTCATCCAGTTTCGCAGTCTTCCCTGTCCTTCCAGTTCTGGTAGATCGGGTGGCTTGCCTCGATGACATCGACACAGCAGCAACAGCGGCAGCGGCGATGGAGCTCGACTCTGTTAGTTCTGGTGGTAGACGCGCTGTCCGATCTTTGCTGAATACGCACAGCTGCGTGGAGAATAGTCCAGGGGCCGCCCTTTTACGCGCCCGGCCGAGTGCTTGGAGGTAGCCGGTATTCCGAAGCTTCCAAACCGGCAAAACTCCTCTGCTCAGCCGAAAAATAAACTGCAGCATTCGGGACGGAGCACGTTATCAGCAGCAGGTATTGTGATATAAGCTTTTTTTTAGAAGAGCGCTTTTTAGATCAGCGGTTCTTAGCTCATAAGAGATGACTTGTTAGAAAGCGTAAACACTTTTCTCGGCTTTCTCGGCTTTCCTCCTGGTTATATTAAGAAGCGGTTCAGAGCGACTCCATTCAACCTCCTTCACCCGGCGGCTTCAGCCCGCCAACTTGACCTCACCCCCAAAATGCTGCTAACATCAAAGAATGCAAAAATAAAGCATTTTTCAACAAGAAAAAAATAAAAGAGAAAATTATAATACATAAATTCCTTGAAAACTTAATCAAATAGAAAATAGGCAAAGAAATTTACAGTGTAATAAAGAAAAATACATCAGTTTCTTCTGCATCAAATAGGCTCTGACCATGAAAGAAATAGCAACTATTCAAAAATCTAGTACTGCAAAGATAAAGTCGTTCAATCGTGAATAGGGAACAAATTACCCCAAATTTTATCAACTTTCTTCAAAGAACCAATCCCTCGAATTTTGGCAGTTGAAAATTCCATATCAGGTATCTCATTTACCAGAAGCCACCATTCGGTTACCAATGGTGGTTTATCTGAGATCCAAGCCCTAGCAATTATCAGTCTTGCACAAGAAGTTAGAATAAACATTAGATCCTTGTAAGTAGCAGTATTTGGTTGTATTCCTAAAAGTATAATCTCGGCAGACAATTTACCAAAGATTATTTTATTCAGTTTCAGCATTTTTTCTATTTCATCCCAAAATGTTAGCATGAAAAAATTATATGTAGTATATCTGCTGCTAGTAGATCGCATTTTGGGCATTTTGTACGTTCGGATAATGCATTATTCCCTGACCACTTAAAGAAGTGACGCGGCGTGTAGTATAGCTGGCATACAGTCTTGTAAGATTGAAGTTTTAAGCTAGAAGAGTTAGTTAAAGAGTTACTTTTATGAAAAAAAGTGGAAATGTTATTTGGAGAGATTGGCATTCCTAAAGTAGTAGTCCATTTCTGTGCGATGTTAATACAATCATCAGGTTTAGATTGACAAAGACATTTGTACCCCAGGCTAATTATATCACTATTTGTTTCCCCGTAAATGCAGATCCATATTTCGGAGTCTAAAATTTCCCTTAGTTTCATTTTATTCAGGAAGAAATCACGTATCTGTGTGTACTTGAAAAGAGCATTTACAGGTAGTTTATAAAGTGTTCTTAAGGTATTGAATGTTAAAAAACCTGATGATCCGTATAAGTCGGAGAGGTGGTTTATACCGAGATTAGCCCATGTTCTAACTATTGGATCGCTAAAAATCTCGGGTAAGCCCGGATTATACCACGTGCTTAGCTTTGGGTGAAAGAACGTAGCTTTATTAATAGCCATAATGGTATACCATATATGGACTGCATCTTTAGCGGTCTTAAACTTCACTTGTTTGAAGTAGTTCGGTTCATTGCTCCTAGCTAAAAATTGTACAGAGTTTGCTCCTAGCATAAATTGTTGATAAAAATAAGGGTAGTTAGTAGAAAAAAGGCTGCGTATCCGACCCAGGAAAGAAGCGTAAAAGTAAAATTTAAAGTAGGGGAAATCGAGGCCGCCCTTAGTAGCTGTTAGTTTGAGAAGAGACAGAGCTCTACGATTTTTTGGGTAGCCTCAAATATAGCTTCCTAGAATACCATCCAGTTTTTTAAAGAATAAGTTCTTAACAAAGAGCGGGATGGACCTAAACAAATACAATAATTTTGGTAGAATGTTCATTTTTATAAGGTTGATTCGTCCTATTACATTTGAGGGAACCTCATGCCATTTTTTAAGGGTCCCTGTTGTCTCCTTCAATAAAGTATCGTAGTTTAGAGCCATAATTTCTTTTAAGTTAGATGTTATTTTGATACCCAAGTAATTCGCAGTGTGGCAAATCCCCAAAACTGGGGCCGGAAGCTTATAGTTAACAACGATTTGCGTTTTGTTTAAATTTAGTTTGTATCCCGAAACCAAGCCGAATTCATCAGCTTCCTTAATGAACCCAGCTATGGCTTTAGGTACGTCGGTTGTATAAATTGCCAGATCATCTGCGTAAGCAGTAATTTTGAGGGAGTTATTACCATGCGTAAATGGGATAATACATTCTTGGGTCAATATTGAATTAATAAAAGTCTCCATTGCGAGAGCAAACAAAAGGGGTGACAGGGGGCACCCTTGACGTGTGCCTCTTAAAACCGGGAAACTATTAGAAATTAAATTGGTATATCCTATTTTTGCGTTGGGTGAATCATACAGGGCTTGAATCTTGGTAAGAAGCTGTTTCCCAAAGCCCATCCTCCTTAATAAAGCCCAAAGATAGTCCCACCCCACTCGGTCGAAGGCTTTTTCTGCATCTAATAACACCATACCGAATGGGGAGGAATTAGTATTGGCAACGTCAAATGCAGTAATAGCAGTGTTAACATGTGCTGTCGTGTCTCTACCCATCACAAGGCCGTGCTGGTGTTGACTAACTAATTTAGGCATTAGCGGGGCTAATCTCATGGCTAGTAACTTTGAATAAACCTTAGCATCAGCATTTATCAAGGAGATGGGCCGATAGGACCCACACTTCACAGGTGATTTATCCTTCTTTAAAAAAAAGATTATTTTAGCAGTTTTCCAGGAGTTAGGGATTTTGCCTGTGTTTCCAATTTGATTAATCACTGAGCAAAGTGTAGGTAACAGTTCCTCGCGACAGCATTTATAAATTTCCATTGGAAGTGTATCATCGCCAGCGGATTTCCCCTGTGGGAGAGAAGAAATAGCCATTTGTGTTTCGGATAGTGAAAAATGTCCTTCAAGTGGTTCCATTAAGTCAGGTTCCCTGTCTAGTGACCAATTCTTAGTTAAGTATTTTTGCATGTTCTCTTCAGTAGGGGTAGTTTAAGGTGTGTAGAGGTTACTATAGTATGTTACAAATTGTTGTAGTATCTGTTCTGGTTGGTTGTAGCTAATCCCGTCCGCCCCTTTAATGTTTTTTATCATAGAATTGGCCCTGTCTTCAGCAACCTTATAAGCAAGAATTTTGCCGACTGTCACAAGTTTCGTATTGAGACTGTGTGTATTTATGTAGTTTCGAGCTAGCTTTTTCTCTTAAAAAAGTTTTATTTTTAGACCGAAGGGTAGTCAGTTTTAGTTTCAGTAAAGATTTATTTTTCGAAATTTGTCCCCCTAAGTTCTCTTGTATGATAGCCTCAGCCAGGTGTTCTTCCAGTGCCCATATTCTAGAGGTCATTTCCAAGGTCTCATCTTTTTGTTCTTTGTTTTGTCTTATAATAAATTGCTGTGCAAACCCTCCGATGCTCGCTTTACATGCATCCTATACATAAATGAGGTGTGTTGAGTCTAAGTTAAGTTCTAAGAATTCTTTAATATGTTTCTTTAATTGAGAAACAAAACAAGTATCTATTAGCAAGTACCTTGGAAAAGAAAATAACCTGGCAGCCGGTTTAGGTGATAGTATAATAAACCGTAGTATGATGGGATTATGGTCCGAAGTTACTTTTGGGCAGATCTCCATTTTACTGCCCTCTAAAACCCGATCTGTCGTCGAGGCCATATATAATACGGGAACACATTTGGTGGGGGGCAGAGTAGTATGTATAACCTGCAAGTGTCGGATATAGGTTCCTCCAAGCGTCTTTTAAATTATGAATGCGCGATAAATCTAAAATGGCTGCCCTGGTTTTACGCATATGCTGTGATGGATTCGTCTTGGTCATGTCCCTTGTGTAGTTCATAACGCAATTGAAGTCTCCCATCATTATTATGTCTCATTCCCAGTCCAAAAATTCAATATTGAGCCGATCAAAAAACCCCGCATCATCAATGTTTGATCCGTACAAGGCACATAGTACATATTTTGCATTCATTAAATTAAATTGTGCTAATGTCCATCTACCGGCTTTGTCTGCAGCAGTTCTAAGTACCTCTATCTTGAAAGTTTTCTTCATAAGTATAGCGACACCCCTAATTGGTACATTCAAAGAGGTACAAGTAATCAGTTCATATCCCCCTTGCTCCATCATCTTACGATCCTGAAATCGAATGCGAGTCTTGTTTAAAAGGGCAAAGTGAGGGTTATACATTTTCAGTTTTTCGAAGACTAACTGTCTTTTAATTCTATTGTTGAGACCAGAGACGTTCCATGCTAGACAATTTATTTGATACATTTGTTCGATTTTAACCTCTGTAAGCAGTGCCTATTGCATTAATAATTCAAGTCTGTACATGTGCTTGTGCTGTCGCTTTCACCCTTGTTACCCCTACCCCTTTCCCCCTCTTCCCTCTCCCCTTGAGCTTCTCCCCCTGCTCTAGAGGCCCCACCCCAAGTACCTACCCGGAAGCCTCCCACTATCTTCTGCTGCCGTTGAAAGGGCAGCTGGCCAGAGAGGTCTCCCCACAATCTCCCCCTCCGAATTAAACTCATATACAAGATCCCAACCCATCCCGACCCAAAAGAAAAGTTTAAAAACCAAAGTGGTTGTTCGTAATTTTCAGATTCTAGGTTTCTGTAAGGTTAACTACCTAGATTTAAGTGTCCATTTTTGCCAAAAGTTGCTCTGCGTCTTTAACATTGTTAAAAAAATAAGTGTGCCCTGCCTTTATAACTTTAAGACGCGCAGGTTCTTGGAGGTATGCTGTTGCCCCCTAGACTTGAAAGAGTCTATCAGTTTCCGCAGCCCCCATCTTTTGTCCATAGTAGCCTTACTAAGGTCTGATTTAGCAAAGAAAGTTATATTATCACAAGTCACCGGTGTATTCGGTCGAGCTTTCAGTGAAATTGCCTGTCTTAGCAAGTAGTTGCCAAAGTAGGCCAGAATTGGTCGAGGGTATTTGCTCTCTTTATTCTTGGAAATAATCGGTATTCTATGCACCCGTTGGAGTTGGCAATCCCAGTCCCAGTCGCCCAGGTCTGGGAATACATTTTGAAAAAGTCAGAGCCTTCAGTCTCTTCGGGGATTCCAAAAATTCTTAGATTCTGGCGCCTCTGTCGGTTTTCAAGATCCTCGACTTTGTTCTTCAAGGTCTCTATGTCTTCCTTATGTTCTACTGTCGAGGCAGTAGTAGTGGCCAGTGTTTCCTCGACATCAACTACTCTCTGCTGTAGTTCTTCAATATCTTTAGTAACTCCACTTAGCTTTTTAGTGACTTCCTGTAGACAGTTATGTATCTTACAATTGTCTTCCTTTAGTTGGCGAAAGTGTTGTTGAGACTCTTCGTGATGGACCATTAATGTTTTTAATATTAAATCCAGAGAAGAAGAAGAAGTCTCAGTTTGAGAAGGGATTGGAGAGAATAGGAGAGAAGTAACGGGAGATGTAATGGGTGTAGCCATAGTAGCTGATGTGACGGGTAATGCAGCTGCCTGGTTGCATAAAGTAGTAGGTATAAACACTACAGGTGTGACGTCCGTAGAGACCATAGTGATAGGTGCCAGATTGGATATTGAATTTGGAGCTGAGTCTGAAGTTGGTAAGTCCCCTTTGTGAGGAGGGGTCTGAAATGTATAGTCTTGTGAGTTGTCAGCTTCTATGGGGTGGTTTCCTGGTAGTACAATAGACAACTTTTGAGAGCCCCCTTTAACCTGAATCCACTTAAGTTGGGGGGCTTTGGTCTTTGATTATGTTCCCTCCTATAGCTCCTGTAGCAGTTGAGAGTAAAGTTGTAAGCAGTGTTGCTGTTTCTTTAGTCTTCCCTTTCTTAGCTCTTCCTTTTCCTTTCCCCTTTCTTTTAGTGACAACGGATTTCTCTTTCCTTGTTTGGGCTAGGACATTCTCAGTTCGTCTGCCTATCCCTTCCTCCACTCCTTCCTCCATTCCCTCCTTTCCTTCGACAAACTCCTCATACTCGTTGTCGTTAGAGTTAAGTTCCTGTATTAAGTTAGCCTCAGTATTCCCTATGTCATTATCCATATTGGAACTTTTCTCTTCTGTAGTTGTATTTGGTGGTGGCGCCGATATCTGTGCTTGTAGATGCACATATGTAGGTTTTGGAGTTAGCGGAGTGACTATGGGAGACGTATCGGTTTGTAAAGGTACGTTGATATCGGGTACGTCAGTGTCAATATCAGTATTCAGCTCTAGTTCAGCTCCCCCATTGGAAGCCTCAGAGACCTCAGGAGGTCCGGTTGCAGTAATCAGCATAGATTGCGAAGATTGCCCAGATACTACCTTGTTTGAATTACTCTCCGCTGATGAATTACAATCTGACTCTCCCCCTGACGGTATATCATTATTTAGTCTCCCTTGTTGAATAGCCTTGCTACTGATATTGCCAGTCTTTTTGGTCTTATTATTAGCCTTATCTGCAGTAATATCGTCCTCTTTTATTTTAGTTTTCGTTTTTAATTTGGACAAAGTCACTTTCTCTTTTACATTCAAAGTAGTAGGGGGGAGGTTAAGCAGTGGTTTACCAGCTTGGAGCTCCTGTAGACTGAGGCAAGGTGTACGTGCCACCACTGCAGGTGAAATGGGTCTGATCAGCTGTGCTCTCCCTTCATCTATTCCTCTCCTCGACTCTTCTGATCCCTCCTTCAGAGGAGTACCTTTCAGCAGAGCTTTATTCTGCCTTGTATTTTTTGGAGCCATGAGAGCCATAAGGGTATGCCTTCGTGCCCGTTCGTCTTATCTAGCCAAGTCCTGGTTGTGTATACAGAAATCAGTTTGGCAGTCAATCCAGGCCAAGCCTCGCCGGGAGTCTTTTGCTGGTGCTGGTGCTGGGTGAGGCTGAATGAAGCTAGAAGGAGCAGCGCGGCACTCCTCAAATCACGGGTCTCTGATCTAGTAGTCAGTAGTCAGTAGCCAGTAGCCAGTACCCAGTACCACCCCTGATAGTACACTAACAGGTACAGGTAACTTTCATTCATTCAGGAACTTTTCAGGAGCTTTCAGGAGAAGCGGTGCTATTAAAAAGCACTGGTTTTGGAGCTTTGGAGCTTTGCGATAGTCGTGCGGTAAACTCAGTGAAAACCGCTCAGAGCACCCCCCGGCATTCTCTGCTCCTCACCTCTTTCAGCTTACAGTTCGCCTCGCCTCGCCAAGTCTCAGTTGCCCAGTCTCGGTCTCAGTGCCTCCGTTTCGGCGCCTCAGCTTTTCAGCTCTGTCGTCGCCGCATCTTGTTGCAGCCGTAAGCTGTAAACCAAAAGCCGCAAGCCGCGGTCCGCAACCGCAGCCGCAGTCCGCCAGCCGAGCTCAGCTGAATCGAGCAGAAGTTAGCTGTAGGTAGCGGTAAACGCCAAACTACACAGAATGCCAAACAAACGCCAAACAAATCCCAGTAAGCAAAAGACTCCGCTGAATCACTCGGGCGCCCGCTGTCACATCAGTCGGTCTCAGTACCCGGCTTTCTCATTTCTTTCGCTGTCGATCAGTTGGGTTGGGTTGGTGTGCTGTTAATCGCACAGGAGGGAGATCTCTGTGGGAGGACCTCACTGCAGCTGCTTCAATCTGCCATCTTGCTTCCATATGTCGATCGAAAAAACTAATTCGTATGAATGAATATTCATGTGGGTTTCTTGGAAACCAGGCTGAGGCTACATCCACCTGCATAATATCTACATACAAGGTTCATCCCATACGTCATCCTCAAATCCAACAATGGCTAATACAAGAAATAAGGGACAAAGGAACCTTAGATACTTTCTACATAAATACAGCACCTCTTGCTAGTGCTAGCTAGAGGGAACCGAGACTTCAAGGCCAACACACTGACCAGAGATGTAGATACTCCAGCTGACATTCCTTGCGGGGTGTCCAACTTGAGACCAGGACTGGGTCCCACACTCTCTTGCTTCAGGTAATGGGGTTAGACTAAATCTAGAGTGATTCTTGGCTTTACACCTACATGCATGCTAGGTACACTTATGTACATCTAGATAGGCATCATAGGAGTATGAGCTATCTTTTATCATGGATTTTATATTCATGTATGGGCTCATTACTATTGCAAAATGGTAGAACTGTACTATCCTTTTATATTCACTGTACTCCTGATCATATATCTCTGCTACTGTCTAACGGTTATCGCAGCACATATATTATACATTAGAAGAACAACTGTGCAATAAATACTTATCATAAACACGCATGTTTCTTCTGTGTAACTCTCTGAGACGAAGTAAGTGAGCACGACTGACTGAGCAAAGGTAGTACATTGCTTCCACGATCCTGGGGGTTCAGGGTTGTCATGATCTAAGGTTGCCACAAACTGTTCTCTCCCCGATAAGAGGAGATTCTAGTGGCACTGTGAGCTAGCTAATGCAAACAGGCTAACATATGCGGTGGGGTTCTCAGAGTTAGTCTGCCACCAATCCTACAGTTTATGTTATCCAAACATGCAGGTCCTGCATGGCTACTATAGGAACTACACGACATGGTGCCAGCAACGTTTGTTGGGTACTAATTTAACAGTAGAATCTGAGTAGTTCCGTCATGCTATTTTCAGAGACCCCTACTAACAAAACACCAGAGACATCTGGAGTGGGTGGACACAAACTCCGCCACAGCTGAGTAGGTGAAAAATTCCTATTTATTAGCTGTTTGTTAATCAAGCTTGAAGGACACAGTGTTCCTAAAATTGTGCAATAAAACCATATCTTAGTCCCCTTGAACAAACTTCTTCTCTGGTACAAAATGACTGAGGGCAAAAATAACCAAGTTGTGGATTGACACCTCTCAACAGGAGAAGATGATGGGGGAGCATACAAATTGCATTGAAATTCAGACATACAATCAATCAATCAAGGCATTTGTATAGCGTGCTAGTCACCCGGAGAGTCTCAAGGCGCTTGGAGAGGGGGGGTCCGCTACTGCTCGGACAGCCAGGTCTTGAGTTGCTTCCTGAAGGCGAGGTGGTCTTGGGTCAGGCGGAGGTGGGTGGGGAGGGAGTTCCACGTCTTGGCGGCCAGGTAGGAGAAGGATCTTCCTCCCGTTGTGGCTCTTCGGATGCGGGGGACGGTGGCGAGGGCGTGGCTGGTCGATCGAAGCTGGCCGGTTGGAGTGTAGAAGTTGAGGCGGTCGTTGAGGTATCTTGGGCCTTGGTTGTGTAGAGCTTTGTGTGCGTGGGTGAGGAGTCGGAACGTGATTCTCTTGTTGACGGGGAGCCAGTGCAGGTTTCTTAGGTGTGCGGAGATGTGGCTGTGTCGGGGGATGTCCAGGATGAGTCGTGCTGAGGCGTTCTGGATCCTCTGGAGTCTTTTCTGGAGTTTTGCAGTGGTTCCGGCGTAGAGGGAGTTGCCGTAGTCCAGTCGACTGGTGACGAGGGCCTGGGTGACCGTCTTCCTGGTTTCGGTGGGGATCCACCTGAAGATCTTCCGTAGCATGCGTAGGATATTGAAGCATGAGGAGGAGACGGCGTTGACTTGTCTGGTCATGGAGAGGGAGGAGTCCAGGATGAAGCCCAGGTTGCGTGCATGGTCCGTTGGTTTGGGTGCGCTGCCCAGGGCAGGAGGCCACCAGGAGTCGTCCCAGGCGGAGGGCGATGATCCAAGGATGAGGACTTCCGTCTTATCTGAGTTCAGTTTCAGGCGGTTGTTCATCATCCACTCGGCTACGTCTTTCATCTCTTCGTGTAGGTTGGCTCTGGCGGTGGCGGGGTCGTTGGTGAGGGAGAGGATCAGCTGGGTGTCATCGGTGTAGGAGATGATGTTGAGGTTGTGTTGGCGTGCGATGGCCGCAAGGGGGCTCATGTAGACGTTGAAGAGGGTGGGGTTGAGCGAGAAGCCTTGAGAAATGCCGCAGATGACTTCGGTGGCTTCTGATCTGAACGGAGGGAGGCGGACTCTCTGTGTCCTTCCGGCGAGGAAGGAGATGATCCATTCTAGTGCCTTCTCTTGGATTCCGACATTGCTGAGGCGCTGCACTAGGGTGCGGTGGCAGACAGTGTCGAACGCCGCGGAGAGGTCCAGGAGGATGAGGGCCGCTGTTTCACAGTTGTCGAGCAGGGCTCGGATGTCGTCAGTGGCTGCGATGAGGGCAGTCTCGGTACTGTGGTTGGCCCGGAAGCCGGACTGCGAGAGGTCGAGGGATCCATTCGTCTCGAGGAAGGCGGCCAGTTGTTTGTTGACGGTCTTCTCGATGACTTTGGCAGGAAACGGGAGGAGCGAGATGGGGCGGTAGTTTTTGAGGTCGGTGGGGTCGGTTGATGGTTTCTTCAGGAGGGCGCTGAGTTCGGCATGCTTCCAGCTCTCCGAAAAGGTTGCGGTGTTGAGGGAGGCGTTGATGATGTCCCGTATATGGGAGCGATGATGGAGTCGGCCATGTTGAAGACGTGGTGAGGGCAGGGGTTGGTTGGAGATCCAGAGTGGATGGAGTTCATCGTGCGTATGGTTTCTTCGGCGTTGATCGGGGTCCAGGCGCGGAGGGTGGTGGTGGGGGGCACTGGTGCGGTCGTGGGGTGCGTCAGCTGTGTGCTGAAGCTGTTGTGTATGTCTGCGATCTTGTTGTGGAAGTACGAGGCGAGGGCGTTGCAGAGGTCTTGCGATGGGGTGATGTTGTTGTTTCCGGCGCTGGGGTTGGAGAGCTCTTTGACGATGTTGTAGTTCCTTGCTGTTGTGGGCGTTGTTGTCCAGTCGTTCCTTGAATGCGGTTTTCTTGGTGGTGTGGATCAGTTGGTGGTGTTTTCGAGTGGCGAGCTTGAGGGTGGTCATGTTGTCTGGTGTCGGGTCTCTGCGCCAGGCTCTCTCGAGGGCTCGGCAGTTCTTCTTGAAGCTCTTGAGTTCGTTGGTGAACCAGGGTGCTTTCTTCCTGCCGGGTCTGCTGGGCGTGGTCCTCAGTGGGGCGAGGTCGTCTGCGCAGTTGCTGATCCACATCGTGAGGTTGTTGGCGGCATGGCTGGAGTTCGCTGAGCTGGCGGGGGAGTCCTGGCTTAGGGATGCGGCGAGCTGGTCTGCTGTGATCTTGTTCCAGCTTCTGCGTGCAACCTGTTGCTGGTGGTGGTGGATCGTGTTCTTTCTGAAGCTGAAGTGGACGTAGCTGTGGTCCGTCCAGTGGAGTCCGGTGGCGTGGCTGAAGGAGATGTCCTTGCTGGAGGAGAAGACGGGGTCAAGCGTGTGGCCGGAGTAGTGGGTGGGGGTGGTCACCAGCTGCTTGAGTCCGAGGATGGCAAGGTTGTCCAGCAGGGTGGTGGTGTTGCGGTCGTTGTTGTTCTCCAGGTGGAAGTTGAGGTCCCCGAGGAGGATATAGTCAGCGGAGGGGAGGGCGTGCGGGCTGATGAAGTCGGCGATGTCTTCGCTGAATTGTGTGCGTGGTCCTGGGGGTCTGTAGATGAGGGTGCCTCTGAGGGTGGTCTTGGGGTTGGTGTGGATCTGGAAGTGCAGGTGTTCGGCGGCTGTGAGGGTGTCGTCGGTGTTGGTCGTGATGCGGATGGTGTTCTTGTGGACGATGGCGATGCCTTCTCCGGTCTGATTGACGCAGTCCTTCCGGGTGATTTTGTATCCATCCGGGATTGCTATGGCGATGTCGGGTGATGAGGAGGCATTCGTCCAGATTTCCGTGTGTAAGGCAACGTCTGCTGAAGTTGTGTCGAGCAGGTTCCAGAGTTCAATGGCGTGCCTGTGGACGGAGCGAGTGTTGAGCAGGATGCACTTCAGGTGGTTGCTGCGGGTGCTCGGCTTGGTGGGTGCAGGTGCAGTGCAGGTCCGGATGCAGGAGAAGTTGCAGGAATCGCAGCTGAAGGGTCCATGGGTGCGTCTCGGGGTGGCTCGGTAGCATCCAGGGATCCGACCGGTGTTGAGTGCGTTGAGATCGGTGGCGTCGTAGGTCCGGCGGGTGGGCAGGTGTCTGCGGGGACCAGGGGTCCAGGCGCTGGGCACAGGCCAGGCGCGGACGGGCGCAGACGGGCTTGCCTTTGGTGCTCCTTCGGCGCGCTTAGGGCGCGCCCGCTGCGCGTCAACGCTGCGCGTTTGCCACTCTGCCATAATTGGAGAGTGGGGGGGCGGAGCGAGGGAGAAGCAGCTGGGAGGCGGGAGCGGGGCGGCGAATGGGAAGGGGGCAGGCCGCAGGGGGGCAGCGGTGGGGAGCGGGGAGGTGGCGGGAAACGCAACAGGGGCTGGGCACAACAACAAGAGGGTACACAGAGGAAAAAACAAAATCAACAGACAGCAGAGGAAATAAAAATTAATACAGGGGATACAACACAGCGCAACAGCGGAACTAGCACAACAACTAGCACACAACAATTAGCACAACAGCAGACCAGGAGCACAGCTGCAGGCAGCGGCAGCACTCTGCAGGATCGGGGGCAGCCTGGGCTCACTCACACTCACAATCGACCTAAAACTATTAGAAAGTGGTTTACAGTCAAAGGGTGGCGTAGTAGCTTTCGCGATTGAGGCACACAAATCAAACAAAACAGAGGTATTCTATTCATGGGTTATATTCCCAGCAGCAGATGCAAGAACACAGACATTTCACTAATACACAAAGGGAGATGGACCAGAAGAATATTGTCTGTTCGAGGACATAGAGATTCCACTCACATACCAGGAACACAAGTACTGGTTTAAAAGTGCCCTACCCCACTTAAGAGGAGTAGTAAGGCTCGGTCCGTTACAAATTCCAGGAGCAACATGGCCGTTATTAGCAAGCTACACACCTCATCCTGAAATTGATAAAATACCACAGCTAGACTTACTCACTCAACACAATTAAAATCCATAGAAACTTGATGCAATTCGTCATGAGGACTTTCACAGTCAAACCAGCAACAGTTGCAACAAATGGTACTCAATCTCAGGGTACAGAAACTAAAACTACTCTACAAACATTACACACAGTAATGGGCAAAATGCCCACAAAACGCGAACAAATGCCATTTTGGGTAGCTCCGAAAATAACACTGTTAGAGACAGTATTCCTGAACACTACCCCGTTTGAAAAACACAGAATGCTAAGAATCTGCTTGCCCAAGGGGATACCACCACAATTAGAGGATTGTACCACTTGGGGTACAGTCTTTGCTGCCATTTATCCCAGACTCATGGTATTCCTTCATTAGCAGTGATACTGGATGTATTAAGACAAATGCAGAATGAGTACGGAGCAGAGCCAGCTCTGAACTTTGGGATGAAGTTACTAAATAACTATGACCATGTATCAGCCAATATACTAGCTAATATTAAATGGAAATCAGCTTCAGTGGCAATCTGCCAATGCCTACGTGAGTTCAGTCCATTAGATCAACCACACAAAACACCCAAAATAGTGACAGTATGGGTGGGAAAGCTTTAAAACCACAACTGTTGGGCAGTACTGAAAAGGACACTTCTAAGCAGACACCTGCTTCTTCAAAAAAGAAGTGGGATAATAAAAAACAACAAAACTTTACAGAAAAAAGATCTCAATCCTGAGGTTGATCTCCTCCACGGGAGCACTCTGAAAAGCGGTATAACCTTAGAAATAGGCATAACATTAGGAAAACTGACAGGTATCAGGATACTGATGCACGTTTCTCTCGTTCCTTTCAGGGTTCATCGAAAAACTCCAAAAGAGAAGGACGTTCAGAACACAAAGAAGAGCAAACTAAGTCCAGAGACAAACAGCAGCTCAAGACTATACTTCCAAAAAAGAAGATAAGCCAAAACAAACTAAACTCAGTTTAAAACGAAGAAAGTTGCAGGCCTGAAATCAGACAAGCCCAGAATTCTGAGGACACAGCTTCTGAACAGGGAATGGGCTGAGACAATGCTAGACAGTGTGGCAGAAGTAACAATAGCTTGCTAGAACCTGAAGGAATTTCTGGTGACAGCGGACTTAAATGATTACATCATGGTGGAAACACCAGATAAAAGGGTGATCGTCCCACAAAAGGTACATGAAATAACACTCAGGATGGAGGGAAATAAAAGGTCTCTTTTGGAAGAACCTGTCATCTAGTTATGACATCCTGTTATCTGAACATGATTGGCCACCAGCATTCGTTATGGAGTACCCAAGGGGTGAAAATATAATTTTCCAGCCTTCTCCGACCTCGTTCCTATTCATCCTAAACACACATATGCACAGGAGTGGGCAGTAGTCCAACCTTCAGCATTATATAAAAATCGTGCCGGATAGGATGAGAATTCAACCCACCACGTGATCCCGTTACAAGTTTCACCACATGCACAAAGGCAATATCCAATAAAGCAAGAAGCTAAAAAACAGGTCAGTGAGATATTAGATCAACTTGAATATCAAGCGGTCATTGAAACATGCACCTCACCAATGAACAATCCGTTGTTTCCTGTATCAAAACCAGACAATACATAACGTCTAGTTTTAGATGACAGACATTTAAACACTTGCACTAAGACATTTGTAGTTCAGAATGTACACAGTGCCGCATTTATGAATAACATTGTGCGGAAAAAATACAAAACAACACTTGATATCTCAAATGAATTTTTATGCCAAAATATAGGATCTGAAAGCAGGTAATTGACCGCATTTTCAGCGTTAGGGTCACAGAGACAATTATGTGCCTCCCTCAGCGGTATAAGAACAGCCCTGGGGTATTTTCAGCATGGGTAACTGAGTTACTCCAAAAATTTGATAAAAAAGCATTGTCCTCAGTTGATAATATCTATCTGACGGACGATGACTTAGAGAGGCACTTGACCAGGGTGAACACCATAATTATGGGAATCGCCTCTGAGAGCTACAAATGTAACATTAAAAAAATACAAAATGGCCAACCTCAATGTCCGATTTTTGGGATATGAGCTGTCAAGTGAAGGGAAAAGTCTGGCAGCTAACTTTTTAGAACAGTGTGTGCTTCTCCAACCTTCAAAATCATTAAAAAATCTACAATCAATACTGGGATTCCTAAATTTCGGCAGAACATACATTTTGTATTATGCAGAAAGAGTAAAACCTTTCTATGACTTAATAAAACCTGACTTCTCAGTTAGACATTGGACACAGGAGCACACAAATATCCTCTGTTCACTATAGGAAGACATGATAGCTTCAAAACACTTACAAACTCGCATAAACGTACCCCACTTGGTGATCCGGGTGATAGTGGGTCAATGCGGGTGCACCTACTTAACCTTTAATGAAGGCGAAACAGTACCAATCACATACAAATCACACCTGTACACAAACACAGAAATGCGATTCACTTCAATAGAGAAAATCCTGACAGCGGTTCAGATCACTGTAGCAAGAGAAAGAGCACTGGCCCAGGAGAAACGCATAATTGTTGTAACATCAGTACCAACGTTATAAGATGTTACAAAGGCTAGCATCCCAAATGCAAAAGCCTTACCTCCGAGATTGATACAATGGGCTAATTCTCTTACTGCAACAGACGTTGAATATAGATTTGATCCAAGTCTGAAAACACAAGCATTACGGCAATACGAACTAGAATATTCTCTACCAAATGAAATCTTGCCTCTCGATCAGTATAAATATATCACTGACGGATCTGCTCAACCGGCCATAGGGAGTGAGCAACAATACAGCACAGCTTGTGCAATCACTAAAGGTTGCATGCAGGATGGGAAGCTCCATCCAAGTCACACCAAAATGCAATCTCTAGGAGACTGCACGGCTCAGATGGCAGAGTTAAAAGCATTAATACTGGCACTTGTAAATACGGATCACGAATTCCACACACTAGTTGTGTGTGTTTCTTTTTACTGTGTGGAGTAATATAATGAATACTTATACCATTGGGAACAAAACGGGTTCAAAGATGCAAAAGGTGGCACAATTAGGCATAAAATGTGATGGGAATAGGTAGTTGAGTTGAAAAATGAACTACAGAGGGCTCACGTGATTCATACACCGAGTCATCAACGTGATGAAGTTCACATTGAAGGGAATTAATTGGCTGATAAAGCCGCAAAGGGGGCTGTATGCATGGCTTCCATAGCTGCACTCACCTGTTCAAAAGCGAGGATAGATCGTGAGATTATGGTTGCTGTCATTGCTTCGTGCAGTTCAGTTACTTACAAATCTTCGTTTGTAGCTGTCAAGTGGTAATTTAAAAAAATACTGCAATGATGTAATAAACGCTCTCCAAGAGAGCGATTAGGAACTTTAAAATTACCCAACATCAAATTAATGTAAGCAAATCAGAAAGCGAACATTTTTCAGTCATTCGTTTTCAATTAAATCGAGGTAAATGATTTACAAAGTTGTAGAGTTATATTTCTGAACTACAAAACTTGTGTTATGCTTATGTATGGGCATAGCACATACATTGCTTGCATAATGGTGAATTGCACCTGTATTCCTAAAACTATGACAAAGATTTTATTTGCATTTATGCAGCACTGAATGAAAATCTGCTGCAATGTGTTTCAGCATACACACTGAAAAAAGAAGTTTCTCGTTAAGTTACGGTATGTTCTGCAAAGCTATGTTTCTCGCGTTTACATATCGCACTTTCTACCATTCCTATCATTTTATAGCTTTAATAGCAGTCTGGGTGAAATGGTTTTAATCGCACTCATGAGTGTTGCTCTTTCTTTTTTTCATTGAGTGGTAAGAATATGCTCTTGGTGCTGGTGTCGGAGGGGTTTTGCCACATACTTATGCATGCTCTAGGTTTAGACATGAACACAGCCCAATAGAGGTAGATCTATGTCTGTGTGGCATTTCTTGGTGGTGAGTGATGTTTATTAAGTTCTGGTTCTGTCCTGATGGACGGTAGTGTGTGTCTGTGGGATGTTTTGTGGGGGAAAGTAAAAATATGATCCTTGTGAAAGCCTACTTAAAAATGCTGTTGTCACCCATATGAGAAATTGCTATCTAATGGATTAGTGTTAGCCTTCCTTCCTAATGCATGTTGTTTAGCTGCTGTGATCAATTTGGGATGCAAGTGGATTTGTGCTCTTACACTGCTGAATTGCATGTTGCTTCAATGAAAATGTAACTGCGCTGCTTTCTCTGTGATTGGATGAAGAAATCCACCTAGCCTAGTTACGGTTTTATGCATTGCCCCAAAACGGCAAAACACCATTGTTGCACCTACTTATGCGTAAAATGTAAATGTAAATTGATACTTGTATAGCGCACTACTCACTCGCAAGGGTCTCAAGGCGCTTGTTCGAATACCGCTGTGGAACCCATCCTGGCTTTCCCTGTGAGGCGTCCACTCCTGGGCACCCCCAAGGTGGAGGCCAGGCATCCTTAGTGTTGTGGGGGCTGTTGTGGAGATTAAGCAAGCTATTGCCCAGAGTTGCAGAGTAGGACTCCATGATTGAAATAGGCACCGAGGCGAGAATTATCAGGTCCGTGGAATTTTGAGCCCAAGACCCGCCGAGGTGGGGAATTGAACCCTGGTCCCGGGCTAGACCTCTGCATCCATTACACTGATGTATAGTGTAAGGAGTAGGCTATGGTGTACCTGATGGGACAGTTCAACAGGCCCCCACAGTGTGGCTGGGCTCCAGGCTGCGTCAGCAGCTTCTACTCTGGGCCCTCGTGAGGTTTCACTGTTGTTGCAGCTATTAAAATCAGGCTGGGGGTTCCCACACCCGGTTACCCTAGCAGCAGCATCAGGCCACACCTATGTGGAGAACTGCACATTCACTGTGCCCCACCTATGGGTTCAATCTCCTACATTTTACTCGGGCTTGCAAACATCTTTTTGACGTACAAATGCCAACACGATTGGCGTAGTTAGTCAAGTGCAGAATTTAAGATTACACCTCATATTTGCGGATTCTAATATCAGAAACCAGCATCTCACATAATAAATGTATATTGTGCTGAAATTGCTGTCCCATACATTTAATTCTTTATCTGCAGAACTCTTCTCTCTGACCTTGAAAACTGCACAGGTCATGTCTTTGTGATTCTAGCGTACATATGTATCAAGGTGTCTTGTTTCTGTTATCGGTGGCATTTTCTGTTAAGGTGTCATTCCTTGAGTAAGGGCCCAAATTTAACAAACCATCTACAGTTCTTAAATTATGCTCTAACATTTGATGGGTGGGTGATGTTATGGTTTATATGACTGTAGTATCTGATCCAGTTGTGTATTGTAATTAATTTGCACACATTAGCCTTTTAAAACATGTGCTTTTGGTAAATGATGAGCACATTTGAATGGACAGAATTGATAAGAAAGAAATAGCCCATACCTCAGGGTAATATAGGTCCCAGCATTGTTATTTACATGTGGTTTATGCCAGGGAAATCTGAGGACCATGTTTATTATCTACAAACTGCAAATCTCCTAGTCTGGTGAGCAAGTGAGATGGGGGTGTCTTGTAGAAGGCACACAAAGGGGGTTTATCTATAGCGGCAGTGACATGGTGAGAGACTTGATTAAACATTCCAGTAGCATATTTGATAGCACATAGGCTGAATCTCCATCACTGCCTCCTAATGAACGAGAACACTTGTTCTCCATATAATATCTACTGTCAACGCCCAGCTCTCCATGGTGAAGGATTGGACAAGGTTCTTTGAGAAAGAGACTCATAATATTCATGCCTTTGTGAGGTTGTTGTTATGATTATGTCCTTACAAGAGGAATAGCTGCTTCCTTGTATTCAAGCACCTGCTGTGTGTCTACGCTTTCCATCCACAGTAATAATGAAACCTGTTCTTCGTTCCGGCTAGAGACTGCTTAGGTGTTTAGCAGACCTAATGCACAATACAGACAGACGGAGAGTAACAGGCCTGCTCTTTTCAGCCATTTTAAGTTGTACCAGTCATTCATGATGTATGGAGTATTTTATCCTCACAGACACACACTTTCTGTCTCAGCCTGACTTGGTAGGAGTCTTCATCTAGGTCTGCGCCTGCTCCCCCACTGACCTTAGGGCAGGATGCTCACATCCACAAACACACCTGAGATATCACTGCAAAAAGACCTAGAGCATCAATGGACATAGAACAACCACTTACCTACTGTGAAAGAATAGCACATAGTGGCACAGATAGACAGAGCACATGGCAGGCTGGCGTATGATAAGCATCCGATTAGACTAACAGTTTTGCCACTCAGTGTCTTTGTTAAAACAGATTCACAATTGATTTATTAACCATCCTGCTGTTTAAAATTTGCTTGAAAATGCACCAATTGTCCACTCTTTTTTCAAAATGTTCTCGGGGGGGAACACCCCTGAACACCCGTAGTTTGTTCGGGCTCGCTCTACGTAGTGTAGTACACCAATTATTTGACGCTTCACCATTTTCAAATGTCACCAGCCGCCAGTGAATCCAGGACACAACAAAGTAACGTCCACAAAAAACAGACCACCACTGGGGAAATCAAGGCATTCATGGCAGGACCTGTCTGGATCCCAAAGTCGGGGATCTGGTCTCAGAGAAAATAGTGGACAAAAAAAAATTCGGGCCATCCTACAGAAAGCTGTACCGGTCCTAGCAGCACAAGGAACAAGAATCGTACTTTTGCCGCCTCTTGCCGGAAAAAAAGATAAAAGATTTGTCTCAATTGACTTAATCAAACCACACTATGTGGCCAATACGAAGCAGTAGGCCCTGTGGACTCCACAGTAGCAGACGCCCTCCTCTCGCTACAATCCAAGAAGTTTCTAACAGAAAGACTCATCACGTTGGAAGATCCTCCTGTACAGAATGAAGGACTATGCAACAATGCTATGAACTCGTTCCTCTTGAATCTGAAGTTCAACTTTAAAAGCATATTCAAAATAATAACCAGGTTGCAATAAGACCTAATACCGACGTGTACGTCAACATGCCTTGATGAGAGCAAAATGCGATTTCAACAAATCCCGATGCAATTCCAACAATTGATTGAACTGCTTCTGGCTACTTCATGAACTTTGATACACTTTCCTTGGATCTAAGTGAACCTGAAACAACGCCAGCCCAACAAACATGCAAGCGACAAATCAAGAACTTTCTGCACTTTCTCAAAAAGACATACCTGGTATCGCATTGGCAAGAACTCTGGATATTTACTGGGATACCGTTTTTTCCTTTTCTGGCTAGGCTTAGTTATAACTTTTAGCATGCTTATTAATGGAAGATACCTTCAGCAAAGCTCTACAGCCCAAAAGGTCAACTTGATTCTGAAGCCACATCAGTCATCACATTGTGAACAAAGAGACTTGTCATCAGTGAACATTACAGCAGTTCCTATACCGGACAGTATAATATGGCACATGGTTGATTTCGACATATTTTTTTTTAACAACAAATTTTATTTGGTCATTTTCCAGTATATTGGGCGAAAGCCCCACAGTGACACGTATGATCATTTGGACAATATGTACGTCAATACCCATTTCCATGAAAATATACAAATCCTGCTAAACATGCAGGTAAACCAAAAAGGCAAACAATATGCAGAAAGTGGTCAAATTCCAATGTATAGCACATGATTCAACAGATTCCCTACATTCAGCCCAGCAAAAAGATAATACAATCAAATGATATAATTTGGGGTGATGTACAGCAGGGTTTGGAGGATTCCCCTCATGGGTCCTCTTCAGACGGGGGGGCAAGTCAATTCCACTGTGTGTCGCCCATCGTGTCCATATCTTGCGGTGCTTCCTGGGGCAGCGCCTTAGCCTCAAAGACTGCGATCTCAGCTCCCATACACTTATATATTTCGGACTTCCATTTACCTATGGTCAGAGGAGATGATGCTTTCCAACCCTGTGCTATGTCTCTCTTGGCAATAGTAAGGGCAAGGAACAGTAGATGCTGTTTGTAACGGTTCCCCCCGATGTCGACCGTGGAGTGCAATAAGAGCCGTGGGTCCAGTGGGAGCACCCACCCCAACACCTCATTAAGACATGACGAACACTGTTCCAGAAGGGCTGCAGGGCTGTTCAAATCCATACTGTATGGAAAAAGGATCCATCTTCTCTAACACACCGCCGACACATCGGAATGACCCCCATTCGCCACAGTCGCACCCTAGTGTAGTAAACTCTATGCACATTTTTGAACTGGATAAGCCTGTAGCGTGTGGAAACAGCTGCGGCCCTAGAGATGGCTGTCGCCTCGGCCCAATCGTCATCTGTCAATTCAGGATTGTCTGCCTGCCAAGCCAATCGGGTCTTGTCCAGAGTGGTGGGGGTATGTGTCATCAGTGTTTGAAATATGTGCCTGCTTTTGTATAGTCCAAGGTCCCCCATGAGCAGTCGACCCTCCAGGGACTGAAACTCAGGGAGTCTCTATAGTACGGATCTGGGGGGAGAATGCGTGTCGGAGCTGCCAACATTTGTAAAATTGTGACTTGTGGAGGCCGAAATCAGTTTGTAATGGTTGAAATTATTTTAGCGTGGTGCCCCTCATAACATCTCCAAGGGTCAAAATCCCCACCAGGTCCCATCCCCGAAACGCTCTCAGCGCAGTAGCAGTTCTGAGATATGTACCATGCCTCAGGGCGGTTTGTTGAGTAAGTCTCCCTTTCCATACCATTTGTCTGGTCTTAGCCCGCCATAACTGTATGGCTTGTCTGCCAGCTGGCGGTAAGTGATCCAGCCGAGTGCAGCTATACAATAAATGGAGTAGGGGGACCTGTTACATAGCGGCACACTCAATAGCATATGCCGGGTCCATGGGATAATAAAAAAAAATACGAGTTTTGTAAAGCCCACAGCTACCTCCGAAGTGGTGTCCCAGCGCTGGGGGCCCTCGGGAAGATTAAGCGAGCTATTGCCCAGAGTTACATGGTGCTGAGATAACCTGCCACCGGCACCGGGGATCGAACCGTGAACCCCGTACACTGGAGTCAGGCACCCTGGCTGCTGCGCCACACCTCTTGCACCATAATTAGTTGATTACTTGGATGTGAGATGCAACATAATGCACAAGTTACTACTTGTGTAACAATATATCTGTAAGACACATTAGTTAGTGATAGATTCTTTACCCTAGAATATTCCCCAGGCGTCAGACTGGATCCAGAAAGTTTTCTGCTTAGCAGTACCTCTGCGCGTCGGTAGGTGGCGTCGTGTGGCTCCACGTCCGACACTGATGTCGTACGCGCCGGGATGATGTCACGGAGACTACTTAGTCGCCACCCAAGCGTGCTGACTTCAGTTCTGTACACGACTTTCCGCGCCGAAACGCAGAGCCATTCAAGATACTGACCATTGGTGCATACAACGGTGGAGCCTCTCCTCTTCCCTGGAAGGACACGGACGGGGAAATAAGGTGGGCAAAGTGATGGTCTGCCCGATGTGAAAGGGGGTGACAACCTTTGGCAAGAAAGAAGGGCGGGTCCTCAGAACCACCTTGTCCGGATGAACCAAAAGGAGAGGAGGTTTGGAAGAAAGAACCTGGAGCTCACTCACTCTCCTGGCAGAGGTGATAGCTACCAGGAAAGCCGTCTTTAGAGTAAGAAGACGTAAAGGACAATTATGAAGAGGCTCAAAGGGAGCGCACATCAGAAAAGTCAAGATTCAAGTCCGATTGAGGCATTACGAAAGGCACAGGAGGGAATGTGTGCATAATTCCCTTGAGGAAATGGTTAACAACCAGGGACTTTAAAAAAGATGGCTGATCAGGAAGCCGCAGGAAGGCAGGAATGGCAGAAAGATAACCTTTGACAGTGCCCAGAGCAGAGCCCTGCTGGGCCAAACACAGAAGAAACAGAAGAACCTCAGAAAGAGGGGCAGAAAGGGGATCCACAACCTTTGATGTGCACCATGCCACAAATCTGTTCTATCTACAGGCGTATACCGTTTTAGTGGAGGGACGCCTGGCTGCCAGAATAACATTACAGACTTCAGGAGGAAGGTTGAAAACTGTCGCCGCTCAATCGCCATGCCTGGAGGTGGATGCTGGACAGGTTTGGGTGGAGGACCGTCCCCTGTTGCTGCGAAGAGGCATTGGATCGGGGGATCGATGCTCATACTGAGTAGCTCTGGATACCATACTCTTCGAGCCCAGTTTGGGGCCACAAGAATGACTTGGGCCAAGTCGCACCTGCTCTTCTTCAGGCTCTGGGCAGTAGTGGTATAGGCAGAAGGGCGTACAACAGACCTCAGCTCCACTCAAGACGAAAAGCGTCTCCGAGCGAGCGCCTCCTTGGAAATTCTAACGCACAGAACTGATGACATTGAGCATTCTCTTTGGTGGCGAATAGATCTAACCAAGGCTCTCCCCACTGCTGAAAGAGACCTTGTACCACGTCCGAGTGCAGACGCTTTTCGTGATCCATCAAGCACCGGCGGCTGAGTTCGCCCAGCCTGGCATTTAGAGAACCTGCCAGGTGTTGAACCACCAAGGTAATGCCTTGATGTTCCAGCCATGTCCAGAGGCGCAGAGCCTCCTGACATAGGGTCCACAACCCCACCCACCCTGTTTGTTGCAATACCACATGGCGGTGGTGTTGCCCGTGAACACTTGCACTACACTTCCCTGGACAGAGGGAAGGAATGCCTTCAGTGCAAGCGGGATCACTCGCAGCTCCAGAAGGTTGATATGGATCCGGGACTTCGCAGGAGACCAGAGGCCTCTGATCTCTGCCTCTCCCATGCGGCCCCCCATCCCAGGAGGAACACGTCCGTCACCACTCTATGCTCCGGTTGGGGAAGGGAGAGGTATCTGCCACTGACCCCATCATGATTTGTGAGCCACCACTGCAGCTGTCGTGCAGCGCCCTCCGATATCTGGACATGATCAGACAGGTTTCCCTGATGTTGCGCCCACTGGAACTTCAGGTCCCACTGGAGAGCCTGCATGTTGCACCAACAGGATGCAGGAGGCCATCAGGCCCGAGAGCTAGAGGGTCATCCTGACTGAAACCCGGGATAGAGGCTGAAAGATCGGAATCATAGCCTGACTATCCCGGACTTGCTGCTCGGGAGGATAAACCCGAAACAGTGTTGAATTCAGGTCTGCTCAGATGAAAGGGAGCTTCTGAGAGGGACTCAGGTGTGACATCGGCACACTGATAGAGAACCCCAGCAAATGCAAGAGGTCCGCCGTAGTCTGAAGGTGGGCAACAACTGTCTTGGGCGAGCCCACCTTCAATAGCCAGTTGTCGAGGTAGGGGAAGACTGGCACCCCCAACTAAGTATGGGCGGAAAATCCGTTACGCTCGCGGATTTTGCGGATTTTCGGTAAATTCGCAATCCGCGAGATTTACGAATTTCCCGCAAATTCGCACGCAGCGGACAATTTTTGCGGCGCGCGGCGTTTATCATCGTTTGCCGAGTTGTTTTTCTCGATATTTTGCGAGTGCTGCGCCATTTTGGATCTTGCTGTGTGATCGCGCGAGAATTTGGCGAGCGCGATTACGTCATCGCGGCTTGCCAACTTGCACAGCGAGAGTTTGTCAACGAGAGTACGGCGAGATCACGTCTCGCGGTACTTCGCAATTGCGAGATTTGAGATGCGGCGAGCAGCAACAATCTTGCACAAGCGAAAATATAAAATTTGCAATTCTGCACAAGAAATCCACCAGCAAGCAGCATAAACCTTCTTGAAATGATGATTTTTATCTGAATAACTCCTTAGGTTGACATTTGCCTGCACTTTTTTAGCGAGGAGTCCATTTTGGGGAGGGGGGGAGGAAGTAAGTGCCCCACAGTCTTCAACTTCCTGTTCCTGTCCAGCAGGCTCCTCCCAGTGCTTTGTCCATCTCCTGGTCACTTTTCATTTGGATCTGGAGCTGGAAGGATTACTTTTTGTGGATGCTGCTGGATATTTGGATTTGAGGCCTTTTTGACTTTCTTTTGGATCACTGTTGGATTAGAAATTTTACAAGTAAGTTTGTTTGGGGCATTACAGTTGCTGCAACTACAATTTTGGAATTTTCGATTTTTGGGCTGTTTTGGGGGCCTTTTGCCCAGGGGTACTCAGTGGTGGGTGGACTGAGTCTTTCTGTGGGTTGTCTTGAACTTAAACATCATGGAGGGCATGGATGGATTGGGATTGTGCTGATTTTTCAGTGATTTTCGTTTTTTTGGCTGTACTTGTGGCCTTTTCACCAGGGGTATTTGAGTCTAGCATGGGCCTAGTCTTTCTGTGGGGTGTCTTGAACTTAAACATCATGGAGGGCATGGATGGAATGGGATTGTGCTGATTTTTCAGTGATTTTCGTTTTTTGGGGCTGTACTTGTGGCCTTTTCACCAGGGGTATTGAGTCTAGCATGGGCCTAGTGTTTTTGTGGGGTCTCTTGAACTTAAACATCATGGAGGGCATGGATGGAATGGGATTGTGCAGATTTTTCAGTGATTTTCGATTTTTGGGGGTGTTCATGGGGAGGGACAGGCCATGTGGCTGGGGGCCATTTTGAGTGCTGCTACAGGCCCTGGCCATGTGCTGGGAGGCAAGTGGCCATTTTGAATGTAGGCATTGTTGTTAGGCCTGTAACCAACCTTCATGCCCAGGGGTAGTGAGTCTTGCGTGGGCCTAGTCTTTCTGTGGGTTGTCTTGAATTTAAACATCATGGAGGGCATGGATGGAATGGGATTGTGCTGATTTTTCAGTTTTTTGGGGCTGTACTTGTGGCCTTTTCATCAGGGGTATTTGAGTCTAGCATGGGCCTAGTCTTTCTGTGGGGTGTCTTGAACTTAAACATCATGGAGGGCATGGATGGAATGGGATTGTGCTGATTTTTCAGTGATTTTCGTTTTTGGGGGCTGTACTTGTGGCCTTTTCACCAGGGATATTTGAGTCTAGCATGGGCCTAGTCTTTCTGTGGGGTGTCTTGAACTTAAACATCATGGAGGGCATGGATGGAATGGGATTGTGCTGATTTTTCAGTGATTTTCGTTTTTTGGGGCTGTACTTGTGGCCTTTTCACCAGGGGTATTTGAGTCTAGCATGGGCCTAGTCTTTCTGTGGGGTGTCTTGAACTTAAACATCATGGAGGGCATGGATGGAACAATGGGATTGTGCTGATTTTGCAGTGTTTTTCGATTTTTGGGGGTGTTCATGGGGAGGGACAGGCCATGTGGCTGGGGGCCATTTTGAGTGCTGCTACAGGCCCTGGCCATGTGCTGGGAGGCAAGTGGCCATTTTGAATGCAGGCATTGTTGTTAGGCCTGCAACCATTTTGCCTACTTTTCAACCTTTATGCCCAGGTGTAGTGAGTCTTGCATGGGCCTAGTCTTTCTGTGGGTTGTCTTGAATTTAAACATCATGGAGGGCATGGATGGAATGGGATTGTGCTGATTTTTCAGTGATTTTCGTTTTTGGGGGCTGTACTTGTGGCCTTTTCACCAGGGGTATTTGAGTCTAGCATGGGCCTAGTCTTTCTGTGGGGTGTCTTGAACTTAAACATCATGGAGGGCATGGATGGAATGGGATTGTGCTGATTTTTCAGTGATTTTTGTTTTTGGGGGCTGTACTTGTGGCCTTTTCACCAGGGGTATTTGAGTCTAGCATGGGCCTAGTCTTTCTGTGGGGTGTCTTGAACTTAAACATCATGGAGGGCATGGATGGAATGGGATTGTGCTGATTTTTCAGTGATTTTCGTTTTTTGGGGCTGTACTTGTGGCCTTTTCACCAGGGGTATTTTAGTCTAGCATGGGCCTAGTCTTTCTGTGGGGTGTCTTGAACTTAAACATCATGGAGGGCATGGATGGAATGGGATTGTGCTGATTTTGCAGTGTTTTTCGATTTTTGGGGGTGTTCATGGGGAGGGACAGGCCATGTGGCTGGGGGCCATTTTGAGTGCTGCTACAGGCCCTGGCCATGTGCTGGGAGTCAAGTGGCCATTTTGAATGTAGGCATTGTTGTTAGGCCTGCAACCATTTTGCCTACTTTTCAACCTTTATGCCCAGGGGTAGTGAGTCTTGCATGGGCCTAGTCTTTCTGTGGGTTGTCTTGAATTTAAACATCATGGAGGGCATGGATGGAATGGGGTTGTGCTGATTTTTCAGTGATTTTCGTTTTGGGGGGCTGTACTTGTGGCCTTTTCACCACGGGTATTGAGTCTTGCATGGGCCTAGTCTTTCTGTGGGGTGTCTTGAACTTAAACATCATGGAGGGCATGGATGGAATGGGATTCTGCTGATTTTTCTGTTTTTTTTCTCGATTTTTTTGGGGTGTATAACTGAACTGATGTTCCTCTGTCTTCCATTGTTTTTAGGTGCACAAGACTCAAGAGAACCACCAGTGCCAGGAAGAAGTCCGGCAGCGGTGTGTGTGTGCAGCATAACGTCACGCGACGTCACGTCTGGCCTCAGACAACTCTACAATTCGTGCAACTGCGGCCTGCTGTCTGACCTGCTCTGAAGAAGATGGCCCCAAAAAAAGGTGTCCGTAGCTCCTCTAGCAAGAAAGTTGCTAGTAAGGAGCAGAAGAAGCAAGTTACCAAGGAGGCTGGTGTGCCAACCGCCACGTTTTTTGGGAGCAAAAAAAAAAGTACGCCTGCAGCAGCAGGATCTGCTGGGGACCAAGCTGGGAGCAGCACCCCCGCTCCATTCGGTTCAGTGCCTCCACCACCACGCCAACTTAAGTCAAAGCCCTTGAGTGCTTCAGAGGCAGTCAGTGTACTTCTCCAATCACCATCGACCAGTGATGTTGGCTCATCGCAAGAAAGTAGCAGCAATGTCCCTGAATCAACACAGGTTGTTGTAACTCATCTGACAAGTGGTGAACAACCACAGCCGCAACAACAACATGTGCAAGTAGTACAAGCCCAAGTACATGTGGAAGGAGAGGCAGCGCAAGGAGATGCGCAAGCAGAGGTGCATGGAGGGTCACAACAAGTTCCCACAATAGTTGTCCCTCCCGAAGTAGGGGCACATCAGGAAATCGACAATCAAGCCGAGGTATCATTGGAAGCCACTCCTCCTGATGATTATTCATTGTATTCCACATCCCTAGCAAGGAAAAGATCAAGGTTGGTGTCTACATCTTCTTCAAGCCCACCGCCTTCTGATGATCTGGATGACGAATGGGTACCACCACGGCAGCCTGAGAGTGAGGCACACCATGATCTGACAAAGATACCTAAGCGTAAAAGGAAGGTCGTCGAAAAACTCATACCTATGGAGTGTGATGAGGCTCAACAAGAAGTGACGCATACTGCTGCTGATGAAGCCCTTCACGACGACGATCCAGTCATCATAAAGGTCACTGCAGCCCCAGCGGGCATGCAGCAAAGAGACATTTTGACCCTATCCCGAGAAGCTGCTGAGCGTGATGATGATGTCGACGAGGAGGCAATGGAAATTGAAACACAACAATCATTAGATTTGGAGTTAACTAGTACACCAACACCTACCGCTTCCATATTTCTTCCTCGCAAGAAGGGACCTCCATCCACCTCGACCTCAATTCGTGGTGGTGAAAGTGCAAAACGTACTGAAGTTCGGCAATCCAAATCCTCCACTTCATCTGGCATTAGCAGCAGGACCACCACCACCAGTATTGCCGCCTCCTCCGGCCCCCAAAGACATTTCAAGTCTCCAGTTTGGGACTTCTTTAGTGTTTGCCCAAGAATGGAAAACATAGCCATTTGTAGCCTTTGTAAGCTTCGAGTTAGTCGTGGTAAGTTTGGTACCAACTATGGTACCGGAGGCCAGAGAGGTCATCTTAGGAGAGCACACCCTGTCCAATGGTTTCCGCACCTAGAGGCGGTCAAGGAAGCCCGAATTGCACGTAATGAAAACGTTGATTTTTCATCTGATGATGACGAGGAGGAAGAAGACGATTCAAACACTTCACTTACACCCAGTACCCCTGTCAGCAGCACACCCCATGTGAAGCACCTTAAGAGTGTGGGAGAGAGTGAGACATCAATGCGGAAACGTTCATCAGCGAGCGAAACTGGGTCGAAGATATCATCATCATCCCGTAAATCCTTGGTCCAGGGCAACATTAAAAAGATGTTGTTTACAGAAGCGCAATATGAACGCAACCACCCACTGACGCGTCTGTATAACACTAAGCTGGCTAAAATGCTAGCTCTGGACCTTCTCCCTTTTCTTTTGTAGAAGGGGTTGGTTTCTAGAATTAGTGGCAGCGCTCTGCCCTAAATGGAAGGTTCCTAGCCGGTTCTATTTTGCCCGAGTTGCGGTTCCAGCACTACATGAAGATGTTCTGAAGGTGATTGGGGCAGCTTTGCAGAAGAGTGCTGTTCACACTATACATCTGACAACAGACATGTGGACCAGTGGCGCAGGCGCTGATTACATGTGCATCACTGCACACTCGGTCTCTTTTTCAGGGGCTAAAGCAAAGCTAAACACAGGTGTTGACACGGACATTGTTTTTAAAGCTGCTCGGAAACATGCAACACTAGCCATGTTTGGTTTGGAGAAACGTCACACAGCAGAAAACATTTTGGATGTCTTTAACACAAAGGTCCTTAACTGGCTGTCCCCACTAAAACGCCAGGTTGGTTATGTTTCCACGGACAATAGCGCCAATATAGTTAAGGCCATGAGGCAGGGTAACTATTTCAGAGTGCCGTGTTTGGCGCACTGTATAAACCTGGTTGTCCAAAAATTCTTGGGTAATAAAGGCAGTGCAGCGTACAGAGTATTGGACACCTGCCGAAAAATGTGCAACCATTTCAGCCATTCTTTTAAGGCCCGGAAGCAGCTGAGGAGCCTGCTATATCAACGTCAAATGCCAGTGAAAGCACTCATCCAGGAGGTGGTAACACGTTGGAACTCAACCTTCTACATGCTTGAGCGTCTGTATGAGCAGTATACGGTACTCGATCAATATTTCTTAACAGCGGGTACAGCTCAGGATGACCTGAGGGTGGGTGCGGCGCAATGGAACATAGTTCAAAGCCTGACACGCATGCTTCGTCCTTTTGAGTTCTTCACGCGTGCAGTCAGCAAGGAGGACTGTAATTTGGGAAAAGCTATCCCATTGTTGTACATGCTGGAGGACCAACTGAAGGAGGTGTGTTCTGTGTTTGAAAAAGATGTAAAAAACCAAGATTCTTTTGTTCTGGCTGAGAAATTATTAGAGCTCCTACAAGGTGATGAACGTCTTAAAACGATCCACTCAGGAGAGCATTACATTTGTGCTACTATTCTGGATCCACGCTACAAAAAGGCGCTGGCAGGCCAAGCATTCTTTCCTTTGATGATGAACATGTTCCAAAGTACAAACATTGGCTAGCCTTGTCAGCCAAGAGGTTTGAAAGAGAACAGCTGGAAATTGAAGGAATTGGCAGTACATCAGCAGGCCATCCCCAGTCAAAACAATCCACTTCTGCACCTGTGGCTGTGGCACAAGTGACCTCTCAGCCGTTAAAGACACCGGCAACCGGATCATCTGCACCAGACACAACAGAAACATTGGAGGCTGAAGAGGATTGGCTAGCTCTGTGTGGGTTTGGTTCTCAAAAGGTCAGAGGCACAGCAAGAGCTAAGCAAAGTGGAGGAACCTTGGATGAGGACCTTGAGTCGATGGTGAAAGACTATCTGAATGACTCAACAGAGGTCTATGTTAATTCTGACCCATTGGCGTATTGGCATGGGAAAAAAGAATTGTGGCCACAGCTCACCAACCTGGCTTTAAACTACTTGTCTTGCCCACTCGCAAGTGTGTCTTCTGAACGTGTTTTCAGTGCTGCTGGTGGCATTGTAACTCCCAAACAGAGCCGCCTCTCGCCCAAAAATGTGGAGAGGTTAACAATGATCAAGATGAATCAGCACCTCATACCACCAGATTTCAGAGTACGAGAAAGCACGCCGGATGAAGACGAGGTGGCCAGCAACATAGATGAGGGAATTTCTACTCTGTCAGGTGACACGGAGCTCACCCTGCCTGAATTCGCAGAGTATGATGACGAAGCCTTATTCTCATTCCTGGACCGTGATACCGAGCCCTGAAAATGAGACAACGAATCAATAACTTTCTTTTTCGTCCTTATTCACTTTTATTCCTGTGTGTCTGTCTTTCTTTGTTGTGCACAGTTAATATATTTCAAACTTTAATCAGATAATCACAAAAACAAGCCCATCAGCAGAACTGTCTTCACTGGTTTGCTAATTGATTTGAAGTTGCCGCAGTCTGCATTCCTCAGGTTCACAAGTTCAGAAGAACATGCTCCTCTATCCTCCTCCTCCAGACTCCTATTTCCATCAAACCAGAGGGCTGGTTTACGCCCAATGAAGAAAGACTCAGCACTTGTGGGGGTGTTGTTCTACCTCTTTGCAGGTGAGTTGACGGCTCTGGGACCATTGTTGGGAAGCTCTAATACCGGATAAAAGTGGTTTGGACCAAATCCGAGGCGCAAATTTTTTAGTGTTTTTGCTGACTTGCTTGCCTTTGAGGTGCTCTTAGGGGGGCTTCCTGGTGTTTGTGGGTGAGTTTCGGGGTCTGGGAGCACTGCTGGGACACTCTAATCTTGATTGCATTTGCTTTTCAGGAAATCCGTGGTGGCAACCCCGACTTATGGCCTAGCTACGCAGCGCGTTTGGACCGAAGGCCGAGAAATATTGCAAGTATGAGATTTTGCTTTTGGCCTGTTTGGGGGTGTTATGCTTCTTGGCGGGTGGGTTGGCGGGTTTTGGGGCATTCCTGGGAAGGTCTAATACCGGGTAGAAGTGGTTGGGACAAAATCCAGGCCGATTTTATTTTTGCTCTTTTCGACATTTTGCTCAATGTAGCGTTTTCGGGGGCCTGTTTGGGGGGCTTCCTGGTGTTTGTGGGTGAGTTTCGGGGTCTGGGAGCACTGCTGGGACACTCTAATCTTGATTGCATTTGCTTTTCAGGTAATCCGTGGTGGCAACCCCGACTTATGGCCTAGCTACACAGCGCGTTTGGACCAAAGGCCGAGAAATATTGCAAGTATGAGATTTTGCTTTTGGCCTGTTTGGGGGTGTTATGCTTCTTGGCGGGTGGGTTGGCGGGTCTTGGGGCATTCCTGGGAAGGTCTAATACCGGGTAGAAGTGGTTGGGACAAAATCCAGGCCGATTTTTTTTGTTGCTATTTCCGACATTTTGCTCAATGTAGCGTTTTCGGGGGCCTGTTTGGGGGGCTTCCTGGTGTTTGTGGGTGAGTTTCGGGGTCTGGGAGCACTGCTGGGATACTCTAATCTTGATTGCATTTGCTTTTCAGGAAATCCGTGGTGGCAACCTCGACTTATGGCCTAGCTACGCAGCGCGTTTGGACCGAAGGCCGAGAAATATTGCAAGTATGAGATTTTGCTTTTGGCCTGTTTGGGGGTGTTATGCTTCTTGGCGGGTGGGTTGGCGGGTCTTGGGGCATTCCTGGGAAGGTCTAATACCGGGTAGAAGTGGTTGGGACAAAATCCAGGCCGATTTTATTTTTGCTATTTCTGACATTTTGCTCAATGTAGCGTTTTCGGGGGCCTGTTTGGGGGGCTTCATGGTGTTTGTGGGTGGGTTTCGGGGTCTGGGCGCACTGCTGGCTATATATACTTTACTTTGCAAGAGATTTGAAGCAAATCCATGGTGGCAGAGGGGAGTTAGGGACTAGCTGCAGAGCGCGCGCGGAGTGATTTGGGAAATTTGGAAAAAAATGACGAAGTCCCCATTTTTGTACTTTTGCTCTTTGGCTGTTTGGGGGTCTTCTACTCGTTTTCTCCTGGGTTGACAGCTCTGGGGCCATTGATGGGAAGCTCTAATACCGGATAAAAGTGGTTGGGACAAAATTCACGTCGATTTTTTTTTTGCTATTTCTGACATTTTGCTCAATGTAGCGTTTTCCGGGGCCTGTTTGGGGGGCTTCCTGGTGTTTGTGGGTGAGTTTCGGGGTCTGGGAGCACTGCTGGGACACTCTAATCTTGATTGCATTTGCTTTTCAGGAAATCCGTGGTGGCAACCCCGACTTATGGCCTAGCTACGCAGCGCGTTTGGACCGAAGGCCGAGAAATATTGCAAGTATGAGATTTTGCTTTTGGCCTGTTTGGGGGTGTTATGCTTCTTGGCGGGTGGGTTGGCGGGTCTTGGGGCATTCCTGGGAAGGTCTAATACCGGGTAGAAGTGGTTGGGACAAAATCCTCGCGGAAAAGCCTTTTGGCACTTTTTGTAACTTAGGGTTCGTTAGGGTTAGCCCTAGCAGCAGGATTGCATGTGTTTCGGGGTGTTCTAGATTTTTGCAACTGAGTTCTGGGGTCTCAGAGCACTCGTGAGAATGTGTAATTTTGGTTGCAAGTCATTTGAAGAAAATCCATGGTGGGAAAGGGGGGATTTGGCATAGTTAAAGAAAGCCTTTGCCACTATTCTTAACTTAGGGTTCGTTAGGGTTAGCAGTATTTCTATTGCATGTGTTTGGGTGGGGGGGTTTTCGAGTCTTGGAGCGATGCTGGCTATGGATACTTTTGCTTGGTTGCTTGCAAGTGGTTTGAATGCAATCCACGGTGGGTAAGGGGGTACTTGGCCCTACTTTACTTTCAAAGTACGTTTTGTCACCAGTTTTCTGCTAGGCCTAGTTTTTTGAGATTTGATTGGGGGTCTTCTACATTTTTGCGACTGGCTTTAGTAAGGGTCTGGGTGGGAGCACTGCTGGGAAGATCTAATTTTGTTCTAAAACACAGTTTACAGGACACCTAGCTTGAGGGGAAAGATCCGCTACATTAATTTGCCCATACATATTTATCCTTCAAAAGGTGACTCTGACAGAGTACGCACTTTCAAAAATATTGTACTGTCTACTAGGAAAATCAAAGTGTGACTTTTTGCACTCCACAGCCTACATACCTTATATTTATTTATCAGTGGTGTTGTAATATTATATCACTTCCTGTTTTTCATTGAATAATTACAGGCCGGGTTTCAGTCTGTGCAATGGGGAAAAAAGGATGGAGTCAGGCTTCACATTAGCGAGCCACAATTCAGCATCAGGCAGGCAGTGGACAGGGTGTCTTCTGGTCACCAACATCGATGGACGAAGCGTCAGCTGCAATGGAGGAGTGCCGCTAATAAGAGGGTTTTTTCTGCAGGCAACTTACTTACCAAATTCAACAGGACAACTACAACAACATACAGATACAGTATCCTTTGTCTTTTTCTCTGACTGTGACTGCATTTCTTGGATCTCTCTCTGCTTCTAAATTGATCCCTTAACACATCACTTAGTCCACTCCACTATCACATCTGCACCACACATAGTCATTTGTAAGTGCTCCTACGTAATTCGCAAGTCGCAGCACGCCCCAGCCCGTAGAGGACTGGGATGGCCCCAATGATGAAGCATGTCACCAAGGGGCAACCCTGGTGAGTGAGGGGACACCTAGAAAAAGAGCAATTTCTCCTTTTCTATCTACTATACCTTCCAGACCAACCCCATTGAGTGTTGTGAATGGATTTATAGTGACCAGCAAGGCTCTCAGGTATCTGGCAACAGAGACCTTATGTTGAATATAGTTATCAATATTTCCACACATGCCCTGTACTGTCGCATTCTTTCTTCCACAGACTACTTACTTTTCACTGACATGCATGCAGTAGTGCATGCACTTTCAAAGATTGATGGATAGGTTTGTACCCAAAGATTTGTTTATGTTCAATTGTTTGTCCATGCTGTGCTTTTTTTACAGGGCATCTTCTGGTGGTGACCAACATCGATGGACGAAGCGTCGGCTGCAATGGAGGAGTGCCGCTAATAAGAGGATTTTTTTTCTGCAGGCAACTTACTTACCAAATTCAACAGGACAACTACAACAACATACAGATACAGTATCCTTTGTCTTTTTCTCTGACTGTGACTGCATTTCTTGGATCTCTCTCTGCTTCTAAATTGATCCCTTAACACATCACTTAGTCCACTCCACTATCACATCTGCACCACACATAGTCATTTGTAAGTGCTCCTACGTAATTCGCAAGTCGCAGCACGCCCCAGCCCATAGAGGACTGGGATGGCCCCAATGATGAAGCATGTCACCAAGGGGCAACCCTGGTGAGTGAGGGGACACCTAGAAAAAGAGCAATTTCTCCTTTTCTATCTACTATACCTTCCAGACCAACCCCATTGAGTGTTGTGAATGGATTTATAGTGACCAGCAAGGCTCTCAGGTATCGGGCAACAGAGACCTTATGTTGAATATAGTTATCAATAATTCCACACACGCCCTGTACTGTCGCATTCTTTCTTCCACAGTTGTCGAAAGTACTACTTACTTTTCACTGACATGCATGCAGTAGTGCGTGCACTTTCAAAGATCGATGGATAGGTTTGTACCCAAAGATTTGTTTATGTTCACAATTGTTTGTCCTTGCTGTGCTATTTTTTCTTGTCTCCCAAAACCTTTCCCAAAAACCCCTGTACCCATCCATTTTTCAAACCCTAACACTCTTCCCCCGGGCTGTGTGGTTTTCATTGATGTGTGACTACATTACAGCAATAAATCCACAAACTTGCTGGGGAGGATAAGGTGATAGCAACAGGCTGGTGAAGAAATCCGAGGATATATTCTTACTCTGCTTGACAAAGATTCATGGCTAATGTCAAAGAACTTCAACCAAATTAGTTATACTTTAACATTTGTTAGGCTACAATGTGGCACTGTTCTACTGTACTTCTGTCACCTGCTATATTCTCTATTGTACCATTGTATTGCTCAGGAGGACAAACCAGATTTCATTTTCTTTTTTTTCATAGGCATGCAACTGCCACTGTGTCACACCACTAGTACCACCGCTATGAGGAACTTTTATCCGCCCAGGATTGCCAACCTTATTCGCTGTTTCCCGTGGAGCCAGCCCTCAGCCTAGCCCTACTTGCAAACAGAAATTACAGGTAAGATAGGCGTTTGGTTGGAGGTAGTATTAGGAGAGACGAGAGATTGGATTGATGGTAGTACTACTAAAGTCCTAGGACTATTCAGGAAAACAAACTTACTGTTAAACCCCCACCCACCAGACTCAAAAGCAGTAAAAAACAGGTATGGTCAGATAAAGTTTCAAAAAGTATATTTTTATAGCCCTAACAAAAGAATCTCCCGCAAGACCCTCCCTAACCACAACGATTGTCCTTGAAAAGTCCCCAAAAATCCCAACTCCCAATTCCCACCCCCCAAAAGTCTCTAAAAAAGGGGCAAGGGACACTATGGCAGGGTGCTGTTGGAATTAGCAGCCAGGGCATCATGCTCCTTGCGGAGTGTGGCAAGTTCGAAGCGGAGGCCCTCCACCACGTTCTTATAGTTATGGACCTCCTGCTCCAGGTAGGACAGTCTGAGGGATAAGCGGCGCCGGTGTGCCTTGCAAATCCTGTGAGGGGCAGCTGCTTTCTTTGCTGCTCGGCGGTGGCGTTTGGCTTTGGTAGCCCGGCTCCGTACCGCTGGAGCACTGCGCTGGCTGGCAGCCCGCACGGAGGAGGATGCAGCTGTCCCAGTGGACGTTGTTGTTGTACCAGACTGCGTCTCCTCCTCCTCCAGGGCCACCAGCCGCCGATATTCAGCGACAGTTGCATCCAGCCTCCGTTGCCGGGCCATTCGAGCCAGCTCCTTCCTCCTTGATGGTGTCTTGGATTTGGAAGGAGCAACTACATGAAAAAAGAAAGACATAGTCTGTAACCAATGCTCCTTAAGATTAATACAAAATGATTGAGCAGAAAGGTCTCACAGTACAAGTAGCAAATTGAAAGCACAGTACATAACTATTGAGGACAGTATCTATGTAACCTCCGACTTCTTCATCCTTGCTCTAACATTAGTGGGAGTTTCAGGAACAAATTCTACGAGCACTATGAACTTCCATTACAGTCGACTATGACAGTACACCACTGTTATTCTTCTTCTTCTCTCTTGTTTAGGAAAATTGGTACGTTATCTTATGCAAGCCGGCATAATGCCAGCACAGTGAACTTGCACCCGAGAAAAACAGACGCACACCATGGTGAGTGAGACAGACTTGCGTTACTGTACCGGTCCAGTACATGCAGGTGGTGAAGCTCTTACTTTTCTATTACGGGTGGCACTGAGAATACTCTGTTAAAAGGGCTACTGCTTAATTAATTTAGCTTTCACCCTACAGTGCAAATGAGTATTAGAAAAGGAAAATGAAGAAGCTAAATTATCTGATTACCTATCACTTCACATGGGATGTATTTGATGACATATGGGATGACTTTAGGTGCTTTGCTTATTATTGAGTGAACAGTGATACCCCCACACATGAATGACGTACTACTACTAAACTAAAGTTATTAAGAGAGGTAGGGAGTGTCCACCGTAATAACCGGATATATGCTGTGCTTGCAGTTGCAATACAAACTACTTCTACTATTCATGGTAGTATTTGGACAACGCTACGTTACAACTTCTTTTCCTTGCCTTTCCTACACTGGAACGGACGTGTGGGTGCGGTGTTACATGCTCTTCAAAGTAACACTTAGTTCATCCAGTGACCGTCTACTCTCTCTAGATACACATATGCTATCTAAGAGTCAGATAGTACCATGAATGATCCAGGCATCTATCCATTCAAAGTATATGCACACATGCAGTTTCTGTCTCACCCACCCAGGCTGTTCTCCTTCCACCCATCCTTGCTTCATCATTCAACCAGCCATGCACCATACCATTTTCTTACCTTCCCAGCCACCTCGGGAACCAAGCAAACACATATCATTCTTCTTTGCCAGTCATCATTACATTTCTCGTGCTTCCACACTTACTTACACCCTTCTTTCGCTTTTCGTTCATCCCATCCATCAAGTTCACCTCAGATCTGATTGGGATTCTTCTCGCCAAAAACTTCACAGCTAAGTCGAAGTACATTTAGAGGAGGCTACTACCTAGTTTTTTTTATAATACACCCGTGCAGAAAGCACACTCTGCAGTCTTCAATCTCAATGACTAAGGAATGTATAGCTTACCTCTGCCCGCCACCACCGTGTGAACCCTCACAGGCATGTCCTTGTCCGGCACTTGCACCGCCTCCTCCCCAGAGTTGTCCTCCTCGTCCAATGCCACCACCACCTCCGCGCTGGCCCCATCTCCAGATGTTCCACCTACAAAGTACATTTAATAATATTAGAATACACCACTCACTACTATATAATATTTGGTCTAGGAGGAAGAAAGAAATGTGAAAAAAACAGTATACAATTTAATAATTTATGACTGTGTACTCTAGAGTAAAAATGTCCCTTTTTCCAGGGAAGGCTGTTGTCTTGCTGCACTTTTTGGCACAACTGATGAATGTTTGCTTTTTACTTTTTAACACGCACCACTTTTTCTCCTAACAGACAGAAGCTTGACTTCTAAGAACACGAGCAGGATCAAGTTCAAACCAGGTGAGAGCTCGGCTCGACCACAAGAAATGTGTCCACTTAATCGTCAGCACTAAGCACTTTTCCATTTTCAGTTACACGTTCACTTTTATGACAAACTTGATTTTAATAAATGTGTTTACTTTTAATAAAGCTTTTAAACTTAAATAGACTCTGTGGTTATTGGTCCTTCAGACTAGAGTGGATGAGCTAAAGGTTTTCGATGCCTCTGCCATCGGTGACTTTGGGAGCTAAATGACTCTGCCACACTATCTAGTCAGTAAGGAGATTGGGGGATCAACTACAAAGTCTGTTATCACTGAGGTATGTGGAAAGTCTAACAGCACCTATTATAATTGATAAGCTAAGCAATGCATTATTTAGTGTCCATAGTTCTGTTTGTGCAGATTTGTCCCTGCAACAGTAGTAGAATGGATTGTCCTCCTATCCAAACCAAAAGTAAAGTAGTATCTTATTCTTTCTTGGTGGTCATTCACCTTTTTATTGTTGGCAATGGTAAAAGCATAAACATTTAGAATACTTGAAAAGACATTATGGACAATCCCAGAGGACTGCACTCAGTGCATAAAGCTATTGCTGACTAGAATGGGAGTCCAATGGAAATGCCAAATGTGCAATCTTAGTTAGCTACACAGACAGACTAATAAGAATAATCTAGTAATACCACACAGAGTCATAGTCAAGGCAGGATAAGAATTTAGATCCTGTCTACAAGAAGATCAAAGACGATTTAGAAAAAATCGAATGAGGAACGCTAGAAAAAAATAAGTACTCTATATTAAAATTAAAACTTACTGGGGCCAGCAAAGGAGCCCTCGCCTGCCCGGTCCTGGCCTGCATTGTCAACAGCACCCTCCTCCTCCTCCTCCTGTGTCCTCCTCTTGCCCCTGGGGGAAGCTGATGTACAACATGAAAGAAAGAAAAACAGAAAACATGGATGATATTTCTCAACCAAATCAAACATTTCAAAAGAACTAACAAAGTAACAAAATATTTTTGCGAAATAGCAAATAGAGAACGACTCCACGGGATATATTATTGACCAATCTCATGTGGTCGACTACGTCATTACTTTAGTATTGCTTGATTTGCGGACCGTCGAATTGGAAACTACCCTATGTAACTCACTAAACAAAGTACTAAAAAGGTTTGCCTAGGATTGGCAGGCAGCAGTCCGCAGCACACAAAGTGACAGCCAAAGTCCATCGTGATTGAAGATCAGCGACAACACTAAAGTTTCCTACTACATTAACCAGTCATTAAAATACTCAAACTATTAATCCACCACCACTATTTCTTCTTATCGCCATGTGTACAAAGGAAGGACTGGACTTGAGTCTGTAGGGGCTGATTTAGAAGCCCCTTGCGGCTCTTTTGCTCCATTGTTGCGTGACTTTTGTGACGCAGCGACAGCACAAAAGAGGCGCAATGGTGCGGCGTATATTAACAACGTGACGCATATGGGAGATGCATCACGTTGTAAAGCCCTGCGCCAATAGGGGGCATTCCGGCGCAAGGGAGGGCGTTCCTGCGCAGGAACGCATCCTAAAAGTGGCTGAGGGGAATCTACAAGATTTCAATCAGTCACTTTGAGGACAATGATGCGTGACTCAAACCCTGCGCCTGCTTGAAGCACACGTACGGCTTGACGCAGCATTGGGGAGATAGGGCACCCCAGAGCATTGATGGAGCTGCACCATCGTTGCAACGCAACTCCAGCAATGCGCCGCCTTTACGGCACAGATGCGTAACGCTTTGGTGACGTTTTGGGCCCATGGTGCGCCGCATTGTAAATACGGCGCACCATGGGTGATGGTGGCGTGACGCACAATTACTGGCGCATCCCTGCTACTTTGCAGGGATGCGCCGGTAATTAAAAATCTGAACCTTAGTGTGTAGCATTACGCAGTTCTTTAAACTACACTCATACATAATTTCACAGGCCAATGAAATGAACACAAAATCTAAAACAAATAAGCATAGTAGCAACACTACTGAGAAGAAGGAGAGCAGTGTACCTGAAATGCACAGAAGATTTTGAAATATAATTTACCTACAATGTAATGAGCAGCATTATTGCTCTTGGTAAAAAAAACAAAATTTGCAATATAATAACACAGCAGGAGAAAACATAGTAGTAAAAAAATAGCTACTACTACTCACCAAGCCCGGGGATCTCAAGGCCAAGGAGGTCGAGCAGATCTTGCTCACGGGTCAGGACATCCGTCCAGCGGTGGGTGGCCTGGTTGTAGGTGCGCCAGACCCGAGAGTGGTGGTAAATGGCCTGGCGCACCTTCTCCCACCGCTTCCGGCGCTCCCGGGCCCCGTACCCGGCACTGATCTTGCCGCCTCCCATGATGGTCCTGGGGAGGCGGCGCTGAACATAAAAAACGAGTAAGCCCACCTCCTCCGGGGTAAAGATCTCCCGTGGCATCACTAGCTCCCCCCTCAAACGCCCGCACGGGAGCCGGACACGGGGTGCGGGATCCTTCCCCTTCTCGGGATGCTTCCCGGCTCCCTTCACCATGGTCTGGGCGGAAAGGAATAAAGAAAATAGAATAGGGAAGAGAAGAAAAGAAAAGAGTTTACAAAAGTAGTTTAAAATTAACCAAAAGTAGCAGTAAACACAAAAATATAGGGCTAGAAAAATAGAGGGATAGATAATAAGTAAAATAGATTAAAAAAAACTTCAAACAAGCAAAGGATGGCAGAGATTGACAGAGGATACAAAGACCATGCCCAGAACCATAGCAATGAATGAGAAACAAGATGGCCGCGCCCGTTCACGACCTCGCGGGTAAGTTCGCACGAGATTTTCCTTGCGAACACGCGCGAAACTGTATTGGCAAGCCGCAGACTTTGCGAGATTACACTTCGCGCCCGGAAACGGAAATACGTCAGGCAAACAAGATGGCTGCGCCCTTGAACGACCGCGTGGGTAACTTCGCGCCTTGCGCTACGAGCGGCTCGTAAAAACGCACAAAACCTTGCCAACTAACACGCCGCAAAAAAAACAAATTGCATATTCGCACGAATTTGCGGCTTCCGAATCCGATCTCCCGCGTGTTCGCGCCCCGCGAACCCCGCGAAATTGCAGAAAAATGAATTTTTCAAAACTGAAAGCACTCGGCATGGGCAAGAGTTCAAACTCATCATTAGTAACAATTCCCTGTAGTGCTTCCTGACTGGGGCCCCTCCAGAATTCAGTTGCTAGTTGCAACAATTGTATGACCCTGCTCTGACCCTCAAGGCAGGCTCATAGAATAGCTACAAGTAGGCCACAAAAGTCCTGGGGAAAAAAAATGCACTGCAACAGAAAGAAAAATTACAGATAAGGAAGCAGGTGCCAGACTGGAATTTTAAAACAGTGACACATTAATAAACTAACCCCAAATTAATTCATCTCAGTTGAAGCAGGGCTGGTGTGCTTGCTTTTCCCCCCCATAATCTACAGTAATGATGAACTAGGTCCAGAGGGTGGCATTGATGTAACAGAGGGTTGCAGTGGTGAAACAGAGGGTGCTGGGAACCTGTGATGATGAACCAGACGTAGAAACAACATAATCGCGACCGTTGCGCGCCGAAATGTAAGTTCGCAATTGCGAACTGGTACGAAACCCTCGCGAACTGGCAGAAATCCTTGCGAACACAAAAAAAAAATACGCAAATTCGCAAGAATTCGCGGATTTTGCGGATTGCGAGTTCGCAAATCCGCAAAATTCGCGAACGCGAGATTCGCAAAATTCGCCCATACTTACCCCCAACCTGCACAGATGAGCTGCGATGAGCGCCATCACCTTCGCGAACACGCGAGGGGCACTGGTAATGCCTAAGGGGAGCACGACAAACTGAAAATGCTCCTGGCCTACCGTAAACCGCAGGTAACGCTGGTGGGCCGGCAGGACAGGGATGCGAAAATATGCGTCCTGGCAGTCCAATGCTACCATCCAGCCTCCAGGGTCCAGGGCAGTCAGGAACTGAGCCAGAGTCAGCATCTTGAACTTCTCCTTCCGAAGGAAGCGATTGACGTCTGGAAGGTCCAAGATGAGGCGCAAGCCCCCCTTTTCTTTCTTGGGGACCAGAAAGTATTGAGAATAACAACCACTCCCTACTTCCTGACCCAGAACGCACTTGATTGCCCCCTTGGCAAAGAGGGCCGTGACTTCCTGACGGAGAAGAGCCAAATGATCCCCCGACATGTGGTGGTACCGAGGTGGCATGGCCGGAGGGGAGGACAGAAAGGGAAGCGAGTAACCTTGGCAGATTATCTGCAGCACCCACTTGTCTGATGTGCTTTTCCATCCAAACAATATGACCCAGTCTCTAAGGCAATTCTATAGTCCTATATTCTCCAAACATGTGCAAAGTATTGTAGTTTTCTACATAACAAGCACTCCTCTTTTTTTATTTACATTTTTTAAGAGGTGGTGTGCCACATGTTCTAATGTCTTTCATAAAAAGCCCCTTTCCAAAAAGACAGTCTAGAAGAACTATAAAAATGACTGAAGTTTATGATCTACAAAATCCAAATACATTCAGTGCCCAACACACATGTTGTGAAGAAAGTGCCAGGACAAAATGACCCCTCACGGGCGCACCACCAACAGGGTAACTGGCAGTTACTCACCAGATAAGCCCATTTTTCTTATCAACGGCGGTCATTATGCCCAAAAGTAAGAGTGTGTCCAAAATAAAGAAAATATAAGTGCAGTGAAGTGACAGGGAATCACACTTCACGTTGTGACCAAAAGTGATTAAAATTGACAGGTACACTCTTATCGCAACCACTTTATTATTCACTTAGTGAAACCTATCAAATTAAAAACAAGGCAGGATGCTATTCATGCATACCATTACCAAATGCCAACATGTTTCTTTGCCAGGGAAATTTTAGGCAAATTCTTAATGGCCAGACACTTCGCCACAGCACCAAAGTTGGACACACCGTTCCAGTAGACTGTCAAAGACAATTAAAAATACAAATAAAAATACAGACTGTGTCAAGAATCAACTGCTCAATTCCTGAGATTCTCTTATATACACTCATTGTTCATCTTATTTACCCTCAGAGATCTGGGCCTAAATCCATCGTTTTTTTGCACTCCACACCACCGCAGTTCAGACATGGCCATATACAAATCAGTATGACCCTGTGCCTCATGGGAACAGTCCAGCCCGAACTGACAAGCCATGCCTTTCCTGGACCGGAAACAAGCTCCTGAGGACCGGTTTCTGGCATTCCAGCCGTCTTCAGCCCGGCTTGCTTGAATCCAGTGGTGTGGAGTGCATGGGACTCACGTCTGAGCATATCCATCCCACTCGGGGTGACAAATGCAAAAACCACAGTTGATGGACAGAATGCAGTACATACTGGGGTGAATTTATGACATTGTTATGCATTCTGTCCATCAACTGTGGTTTTTGCATGAAATCTTGGGGCATGGGGAGATGTAGATCCCCAAATATTTGAACCCATCCGTGGCTCAGGACAGCTGCGCAGCCCACAACTCACGGCCTTGATGTTCACAGACTGGAAAGAGAATGGATTTAGCCAGATTGGCGTGGAGGCCGGTGGTGCCACCAAATACCCTTAAAATTTCTAATATACGGGGCCCAGGGTACCATGGGTCGGTCATAAAAAAGAGAACGTCATCAGCGTAAAGATCTAAACGATATGACCGTGAGTGGGACCAATCGAACACCCTGATGGGGGTGAACCAGTTCAGTGATACACCCTCTGAAGCGGTCGGCCAGAACCTTACCCAGTAATTTGGGTTTGAAATTAATAAGGGAGATAGGGAGATAAGAAGATGGGTCGTTGGAGAGCCGGCCAGGCCTGAGAAAGAGTACTATCTCTGCATGGCGCCAGTCCCTTGGTAAACTTGCCAGATCGGCCGCGTCCGCAATGGTCACCAGCAAATGAGGCCCCAATAAAATCATGTGGGATAGGAGGAATTCCATGGGGAACCCCTTGGGACCCGGGGTGCTACCCAGCCGGATCGTACCTAGGGCGGCCGGCAATTCTTCCAGTGCAATTGGGGCATCCAAGTGTTCCTGGATAGAGTCGGGGAGTCGGCGAGGCGGATTGTCAGTAAGGAACTCGGCTATAAGTTTGGTGGAGATCTGAACATTCCTGGCATACAGGGACGCAAACTGCCTCGCAAATTCATCAGCTACACCCACCGGTGACATGTGCAAGGACCCGTCCAGACCATGAATAGCTGGTGTGACGTCCGGGGCACCATCTGCTTGGCATAATCTATAGAGCATTTAACTAGACTTATCCCCCCCATTGATATATCGGATGTTGTGTAGCCTGCCATATTTCTTTGGCCTTGCCCAACAGATATTGTCGCAGTTCCTGTGTGCAAGGAGTAGATTACGGCGAATGATGCGGCAGGGATTGACTACAAGCTGGGAAGATAGAGTCGCCTGGCGTGCTTCTAGGGCATCAAGCAGTTTGCGGGGCGCACATTTCTCCTGTGTGCGATAGCTAATTTCATAGCCCCGGACAGTCGGCTTGAAGGCTTCCCAAAGGGTGGTGTTCGAGGGAGTGGAGGGGCCGTTGTCAGCTTAATAAGTAGTGATCTCTGTATTGAGCATGTCCTGGTATGCCGGTCTATGGAGGCGCCATGTGGACACGTGCCAGCGAAATGGAGGCCTGCGAGTTTTTCAATGAAAGCAGCACCCAGCGGTGGAGGGGCATAAATGGCGCCAATGGTGATCTGTTCACCATGGATCATGCCTGAGACAAAGAGGAATTGGCCCCCGGGGTCAGCCCAATGTGCTATGTATTGAAACTGAACTCTGCGGTGAATAAGAACCGCCACCCACCTAGAACCCCTTGTGAACCCTGCATGGTAGATGGGACAGAAGCCAAAACGAGCGAGGCACAGGGTTTTTGTTCCCATTAAATGGGTTTCCTGTAGAAGCAGGATGTCTGCTCTATACCTCTTTGCCTGTTGCAAGACCGCCCCTCGCTTTACCTTATTCAGCAGGCCCCGAACATTCCAAGAGACTACTGTTAAGTCCCCGAGGGGGTTCACTTCACCAGATGACATTAGGTGCTAGGAATAAGTTGAGCAAGGCCAGGAGATTTGCATGGAAGACAAAATGAAAGATAACGCACCATGAGCCCGTTCTAAAAAAGCATAATAAAACAACATATCCAAAAGAACATCCCCCACCCTCCACCCGACACCATCAAAAACAAGGAGCATCTGTTGCGGTGCATAGCGTAGCGGACCCCCAACGGGGGGCCCCCAGATATCACACCAAAGGTTCCCACCCCGCCCTGTTTAACCAAAGAACAACAGGGAGGGCAAGCAGCCCATGGTCAAGAACCCAGGCCCACCCAGAGAACTACATTATTGATATATAATCCAACATTACTATGTCCTACAGGTCACTATTTGGGCAAAGGAGCAGTCCAAATCCATCAGGGTGGTCACTCAGGGCTCAGAGACACCCTGTCCAACCCCGCCCCGCCACTTCTGGGATTTGTAGCGTCGTGGCCGCTGGTGTCGTGAACCTCGGGAAGAGTCCGAGTCAATGGCCGATGGAGAGTTCGCCCAGCGCTGTGGGCGCTCCTAAGACCTGCAAAGACAGCCTCGGGGGTGTCAAAGAAATAGGACTTGGAGTTATAAATTACTCACATCCTGGCAGGATACAATAGCATGTATTGAACATTCATTTCTCAGAGTCTGTGCTTCGCAGCGATGAAGGATTGGCATTGTTGCTGGACCAAGCACGTGTAGTCAGGAAATACCAGGATAGGGCAAGAGTCGTGGATGAAGCCATCTTTGTGTGAACTGGCAAATTGCAGAATAGCATCTTGGTCAGCAAAGTTCATGATCTTTGCAATGACTGGTCTTGGGGCTGCACCCAGTGGGGACTTTAGTGTCAGGGCCCTTTGCGCACACTTGACTATGAAGGCAGAGGACAGGAGCTCATTAGGCAGGATATCTTTGAGCCACTTAGTGATGAAATTCGTCATAGATGCCCCTTCATAGCCCTCGGCTAGGCCCACGAAGCGTAAATTATTCCTACGGGCACGGCCTTCCTCGTCCTCTGCCCTAGAAGCCAGCTCCTACGTGATGACTGTCAGCTTATTGACTTTCTTTTGAAGGGAGGTTATGGAATCCTCTACCGTTAAGACACTTGTTTCAGCCTCAGTGATCCAGTCAACTGCCTTATGAAGATCTTGGCGTAAGAAAGAGACTCCGGACCCCACTACGCCGATCTTCGCATCCAACATATCCCGGGCACCGTTGATTACTGCAAGGAGCGTTGCGTTATCCAGAGCCGAGCTGCTCCCGTCCCCGCCCAGCTCCCCCGGATGCTGTAGTATACTGATCAATGGCACCCTGTTTAGGGCCAGTTCCACTTGGTCCACCCTTGCCCGTCAGGATGGTCAGTTGCGGCCAAGGAAAAGACCAGGCGGAACGAGGATTGCAGAGGCCTGGGAAGTACTGTCACAGGGTACACCTGTGGTGCAAACAAAGGATCCAGCAGAGGGGGACAGGGCCTGTCGGCGGGAGGCCACCACCACAGTCCAGTGCACCAAGGCATGCACCCCCAGCATGGGCCACAACAGCACGCAGGCTGCGCACACATCTCAGTTTCCGCAGGACAGTGCACTTGTATCAGCAGAAAGCACAGCCAGATAGTGGGGGTCTGTGTCTACTGGTCTCTCACACCCTCACAGCGACCCCGGGTCCCTCCATATGGTAGTCAAGGGTCCTCGCCTCCCCGTGTGCCTTCCATGATGAGAATCTGCCCTCAATGTGCTAAGGAGCGCTATTGATCCAGCAGCTAGCCCCTGGGTAGGGAGGAGGGCATCGGCGGGGTTACTCACCTTCTGGGGTCCCGACCGGACCCCCAGATCTCAGTTGGTGCTGCGCTTTGGTCGCCCCACCAGGGCATTTGCACTCCAGCTGCAGGGGGGCCAAACTTCACCGGCTCCAAGGACAGGAGCGTCGCAGCGCCCCTCACCTTGGGAACACGGATGGTGCTGCCGGACAGGCACCGCTGCACCACAGACGCCACCCTCCGTGAGACAGCGGCCGTCGATCAAAGAAGGAGGGGCCGGCGGCAGATCCCCCACGTCAGTACAGCGCCCCTTGGCCGCGTAACTGGGCAGGGGCTCAGGGTGCCATCCCCCACCGATGTCTGCACCCAGGGTGCCGAGCAGTGCCAGTATAGATCAGTGCCTCACCATAGGATGGGCGCAGCCGCACCAAGGCACCTCGGCGGCAGATGGCCGTCACAGAGCAGAGGGGGTAGGGCTGGTGGCGATCTCGGGGCACTGGTGCAGGTCTCCTCTGCAAGGCGGCTTGTCCAAGGCGCCGGGCACCCCCTCCACAATGGCCGGAGCTCCGAGCGTAGAAGCCCCCTCCACAGGTCCCCTTAGCAGGCTTGGGCAGGTCACAACGGCGAGGGCAGCGATCGGCGCCCCAGTGCATGGGTTGGAGGAATGCCTAGCAGCCTCTCGGCGGGTCGCCACAGCAATGGGATCTCCGCACTCCGATGCAGCTAGAGCAGGCAGCAGAGCTAGATGAGTCGTCTCTGTGTAGGATTATGAAGGATTATAGTCGGATAATTGCATGGGTGGATGGAGCTCAGCTAAGCTGCGTCCGCCATGATGGCCCAGCAAGCCACGCCCCGACTGAACTTTAAAAAATTTCTCATGTATTTAAAATTTCATTGAGTGATATCATTACCTCAGTACATTTTCTGATGATTGGGACACTGAAACTGTTAATAACATGTTGTCTGATTTAGAGAAAAACGCTGCATTTCCGAACACTGAAATGCTAGAAGGTACTTCAGACTATGACACTTTGTTCTGTTACCAACATTATGGTCATCATTTCTTGCACAAATCTATTTAATCTAGAAATGTTTTTGAGTACCACCAGTGGGAACATTGCACTACACCACCAAAAAGTAGTTTGCACACATTTGCACAGTAATTTTCATATTTTTCAGGGTTTAACACCACTGCACCGACATCATATTATTATAAGGTTACACCGACATCGGCACTGAAAATTATGCTGACTAATACCAAACAGATTTACTCTGCTTCCTTTATTGCCCAATGGTCAGAAAAGGGTTTTGACCTATGGAAGAACACAATAGACTTAAAATCGGTCTGGGGATCTAGGGACTGGCAAGTCTAGGGTACAGAAGCAGTATTTAGAGCATGCCTCATTCCAGAGCAGATTACATTTCTAAATGACACTGTGAAACAGACATCTTGTCATGGACTAGCCAAGAACAAGAACCTGAACACACCTCGGTTTCCAACACCATTACAGATGGAGGGGTGGCAAAATTCAACTTCACAGGAAGAGGCAACAGTTGATGACATTTTACAGTACAATAGATCATAACCTAATTGAAAGGAATGGGTGGTTTGGCCCTTATACACAAACATATGTTATAAAAGATTATTGGGTATCACCAAAGGATTCGATATCCATAGGCCAGACCCACGTTATGTACAACGAGAACACCCAGGGGTAGTGACTAGATTGGCAAGAAACCTCAACACTCACAGACATGAAACAAAACTTATCTTTACTCTCTCAAGACATGGATATTAGGGAGTTCTTTACTATGTCCCAGTAAACCCTGTCTGAAACGTTTCATATATGCTGGCATTTATGCTGCCTATAATGAAATTTGGAAAATATCCCAAAAAGAGGCTGCAGAGAGAATACGGGAAATAGAACGTAGTAACCTAGAAAAATAATTAGCTGTGGTAGACAATGGGTTAACAACTTTGACATCCAGGATATATTCTTTAAACAACATTGTGTCTTCTGCGATAGATATACTAGAACAAGATGTGGCCATATTACAATATGGGCAATCTCATTTAAGTTCTATTATGTTATTAAACTGGACGCTGCAATCTCTGCATGCAGGCTATGTGCCTTGGCGTTTTATCAACAGTACGTCTCTGTTTCCTGAATATAATCTAACAGATAAACAGGTTGAAATGGCACAAAGGGGAGCTAAAGATACAATACTGCATATTGAAAAACTGGATAGACTGTCATTTACAGTAGCAGAATCACCATCTACAGAATGGTTAATCCATGGCCACATAACTCTTCCGGTAACTACTTTTCAGTTTCAATAGTGCCTTGAGCAAAGGCAGGCAGGTAAATATGAAAAAATGGGTAAGGAATGCTTTGAGGAATCCTGGAAATTACCATATAGATTTTGATGCCGGAGTGGGGATCAAGAAGTATTTCTTATTGGAACAAACTGCAAAAACGCTTTAAGCGTTTCTCTCATGTGCCCGGACAGCTCACTACATGGCGCATGTAATGGTTCAGTAGCAAATTTATATTGCCACCTGAAAGGGACTCCAGCGCCATGATTACACCGGTATTCGAGCTTCTCTCGAATGGGAGTTACTTGATGCTGAACGATCAAGGTTGCTGTGGGATGCTTCGGGCATTGCCTTTCTGGTCACTGTGAACTCCAGGGTTAGTTGCTATAGGCAAGTATTGTTTTCCCCAACAAGTACAGTCAGGGAGGAGCCGTTATGGCCTTCTTTGAACGTTTCCTTTATACAGTTTGATACTTTGAGAAGACTGAAAGCCATGCTGTTGCAGCAAACCGTACCCTTAACCTCCGCTCAAGAGACCTTGGATCTTCAAGTCGCAAGAACCTCAACTGAGATACAGGCACCTATACGTACAAACTGACCCTTTCATTTCGCAGAATTGGTGGGTCATATCTTTAACATGTCTGATACGAGTGGTATTGTACACCTATTTAATACCATAGGGTCAGGATTTCTAAGCACCTTTCAGACTATCCTCAGAGTTATTCCAGATTTTATACACTCCATATTTGGAAGCGTTTTTGGAGGTTTACCTCTAATCCTGCTCTTAATAGCGGGAATCCTGATTGTCATTTATCTGCTACGCAATGGATGGCCCAATCACCAACGAGATAGCAAAAGCTCTCCTGGAGTGAAACTACAGTGAAAGCATGGCACAACATCTGGGCACACCTCGCCTACGGGAACTGAGCGCCTCTTGGTTCCTATCATTTAGACCAGTCTGAATGGACTGCATCTTACCTGTTCTTCGATGCCTGTTTTGTTGAGACGAATGCGTGTTAGATCTCTGTCTGACACGCCTGTGGACGTAAATACCAGTCTGGAACCCTTGAGGTCTCATGCTTGGAAATGTCCTCAGTATATTCCTATTCTGATGGGCGCATTCCTTGAGAACCTGCAGGTGCCTTTTGCTACAACTTGGTTGAGCACCAGCTCTTCCACTAGCAAAACCACTAGCACCACTAGCACCCAGGTATCGACTGCAGCGCCAGCTGCCTCTACACCAGCTATTAGCAGTGCTGAATATCATCTGTGCTCCATTGACGTACTCCGCAAGGTGTTTTAAAGGTCCGTCTCCTGCGGCAGCAAGCAACGAAGATGTTGCGTCTCCCAGCCAGGACACTTAATCTATAATTGGCTCATTGTGTGCTGGGAAAGAATTTGGATTTTACTTTTCATTTCAAACTCAACTAAAATTGAAACATTTCCTAAAATTGACACTTTTGCTAGAAAAGCATGGCCTTCTAAATGCTTGCAGTGGTTCAAATTATAAAAACAAACTCGACTAGGGCATTGGCTTAAGGAACAATTCCAAAAACTAATTTTCATAAAACTTTTCCCCTCTTAGACTATTTTTAAAAGAAGTTTGGAATGTTTTTTTTTTTAAATTACGTGGCTCACTGATCATTTTATGCGCTGCTACCTGGTGAAAATAAGTAGTTCGCTAGCATTTTATTATTGTTGACTATTCCGAAGAGGAGTGGGTGTTATGTTTCTTATAGGTACCCTAAAATAGGCCCGGGTAAAATCATACCCCTTCACCTACATTACCTCCCCTATACTACACAGTAACAAGCCTTTTAGTATTTAACTTTTACCTAGTTCTAGTCCTGGGGCGCAGAAGGAGGGTTTCCCTGAACAATAGCGTTCTATGACTTCATCTTTAGACTGACACAGAATGAGTGAATATTCATAAGGGTTCTTGGAAACCAGGCTGGGGCTACATCCACCTGCATAATATCTACGTATAAGGTTCATCCCATACATCATCCTCAAATACAACAATGGCTAATACAACAATCGAGGGACAAAGGAACCTTAGATACTTTCTGTATGAATACAGCACCTCTTGCTAGTGCTAGCTAGAGGGAACCGAGACTTCCAGGTCGGCACACTGACCAGAGACGAGGAGGCTCTTGCATGCAAATGTTCCAGATGACAGTGGTCTAAACATCCCTTGCGGGGTGTCCAACTTGAGGCAGGGACTGGGTCCCACACTCTCTTGCTTCAGGTAATGGGATTAGACTGAACCTAGAGGGATTCTTGGCTTCACACCTACTCACATGCTAGGTACACTTAGGTACATCTAGATAGGCATCGTAGGAGTATGCGCTTTCTTTTATCCTGCATTTTATATCCACGTATGTGTTCATGACTATTGAAAAATGGTAGAACTGTAATATCCTTTTATATTCACGTACTGCTGATCATATATCTCTGCTACTGTCTAATGGTTGTCGCAGCACATATATTATACACTAGAAGAACAACTGTGCAATAAATACTTATCGTAAACACGCATGTTTCTTCTGTGTAACTCTCTGAGACAAAGTAAGTGAGCACGAGTGACTGAGCAAAAGGTAGCACATTGCTTCCACGATCCAGGGGGATCAGGGTTGTCATGATCTAAGGTTGCCACAAACTATTCTCTCCATGATAAGAGGATATTCTAGTTGCGCTGTGAGTAAGCTAATGCAAACAGGCTTACATACGCAGTGGGGGGCTCAGAGTTAGTCTTCCACCAATCCTACACTTTATGTTGTCCAAACGCTCAGGTCCTGCATGGGTACTATAGGAACTTCATGACATGGCCCTGTGGCTAAAGCTATATCACATATAATGTGGTATGCTAGTCAGAAGGTGCTAGCACATTCTGGTTTTGTTTTCCAAACATGTTTTATTTTGTTCGATGTACTCACCTGTTGAAAAAACTGTATTTTAGTTTATTTAGGTAGAGCTGGACATTGATGGTAGTTACCATTATTTACTGTGTCATACTGAGTAAATGTTTCCAGCATCATCCACCACCCATTTTAAGCCTTCACTGCTCAATCTTGCCTGCATGTGAGAGTTAAGTGCTTACTGGAAATAACTTGTTTTTTATAAGGAGTGTACCAATAGTGAAAAGTAAACAAGAGACTTGTAATCAGATTCAGGTTTTTCATTTTTAATTATTATTGAGGCTCCCTGTTTTCAATTTTTCCTGATTTTTACAGATAAAGACCGAAAAACATATATTGTTTTGCCTGTATTTATTTTTAAGTGTGGATGAAAAAGGAAATTGGGTGCTTTTTGAGTGATTCTAAATACACTTTGCCATGACTGAAAAGCCAATAATTGTGTGGATTTATAGGTAAGGGGGTTAAAAAAGAAAGGAATTTTAGTAAAGGGGCTTAAACAGCAGAGGATATGCACAAGGCTCTTCCTCAAATGTGCATATTTACATATATGTGCATTGGTTTATATTCTGCAGGTGTTCATATCACTGAAACCTGCCAGGCATTTAAGCATGACTGCATATTTATTGGTTAAATAAATGCGGAAATATACCAGTTTCGCTTTATTTTTGTAACAAAACTTCATATTAAATATAGGTAAATACAGATAAAGTTGACACAAAATAAATATGAATAAATACAGACGGAAATGTCAAAAAAATAAATACCATAAAACCGGTAGCCCTAATTATTATCAGGATAGTACAGCAATAAGGAGCTGTGTTGCTAATTTCAATTGCTTTGCTGCTGAAACATCACAACCCATGGCTAAGACGTCGTCAGTATTTTAAAAATGAACTCAAAGATAACTTGTTTAAAGCAAGCACCCATCAGCATAAAAATGTTTCTGGCTTTTTAAAAATTGTTTCTTCACATAGATTAATGTATGCATGAGTGATATACAGTTGAAATATGAAATGTAATCTCATTCATACTGGTAACACAGTTTAGCCCATACAGCTCTGGTGCAATATTATCCCTGCAAGCCTTCACAAGATCAAATGCATATTGGATATATTTGAGGTGCTATATGTAAAGAAGAAAAAGAACAAACAGTAACTGAATAATCTGTATAGTGCTAAGTCTATAAAGTGCCCACACAAATCAGAAAACTCAACCCTACGTGGAACACTACTTAGAGAAGCTTACATACCAATTGTTCCAAACTCATCCTCATACAACATAGTGCATCTGCTCACAGAATAATACATATCAACCTTTCCCTCAAAGTCCATGAATACATTAATCAGACCCTCGACTTGCGGCATTCTTTTTTCTGTGCCTGGATAGGGAGAGACCACACCGCCCAGCACCCTCCTCCTGGTCCGGAGGCCGCAGCATGTCATCCCTTGGTGCAGCAGTACCATAAACGGCAGAGAGTTGTACCCACAGTGCGGGACCCTCACAGTGCTGCAGACGCGCAACACCCACTGGACTCACCGGGCTTCAGCCCCCCCCCCCCCGTTCGTGTGTGGCAGCCCGGCATGAGACAGATCCCGGGCACACACAGAGCCGCATCGGAACGTTTCAAAGGTCTTTAAAAGACCATTTGAATGTTAATTAGGCCTTGCAGTTGTTTCACCCCTTGTTGGAGCCCCTGCGGCTCCACTTTGCCTACTGATTGAAGGTTCAGCCCCCCCAGAAAATTTTTCTTAGCCCCCCCCCCCCGAAATTTAGCTCTAGTTGCGCCTCTGCTGTGCTGCATTCTTGTTTCCGTGCTGGGATGGGGAGGGACCACACCTACCAGCACCCTCTGACCGGCCCAGAGGCGACATGTCATCCCTTGGTGCCGGAGCACCATAAACAGCAGATAGGGGTCCGGCAGCATGGGACCCTCGACCTGCTGCATTATTGTTTCTGTGCTGGGAGGGGGAGACCACAAATCCCAGCACCCTCTGCCAGTTCGGAGGGCGAGACACGTCATGCCCTTGCTGCCAGAGCAACATAAACATCCGAGAGGTGTCCCGCAGTGCGGGAGGTGCCCTGGCATGGCCCAGGCATAGACCGAGCCAAGAGCGGACCCATCTTCGCCCATTATCGCCTGGAGGAGGCTGGTGTGAGCCCCCAGCAAGCAAGTAGGGTTTGCCGGGTGGGTAAGTCTCAACATAATATATTTTATACCATGCTTTTAACCCCTTTCTTGCTCATGACGAGCTAAGGCACGGTTGCCTTGTGCTCATGACGAGACACCCGCGGCGCTCAGACGCGGGCTAATGCACTGAGCCGAGCTCGTCACGAGCACCGTGGCACTGAGCGTGCCCCCCTCCCCCCCAGCGCCACGGGGGAATTAGCCCTGTGGCGAAGGTGTTAAGACTGCTGTATAAGCTGTATAAGCTGTGATATCAAGCTATGTTTTCTGACCACCAGACCTAAGGCAGTTAAACCATTATAATGTGAAAGCACAAGGAATTGGGATCTAAAGATACTGTCATCAAATTCCCAAATAGCACTACCTTGGATTCATTTTTGGCTCTGTGAAAGATAAAAAATTAATTAGCCCCTTTGGGGAATGGATACATTAAAGTAAACTATAGTTTTGCTTTAATTTCTGTGTATAAACTGTTTAACAATAATATGTGCTCACTTATCTGCCAGCTCTACGTTACACATGTAGTTAAGATAAACTGTCTGAAATTCTGCAAGAAATTAATTAAAGAAAACATATAGTGTACGTGTCAGTTGCTGGCCCTTGCTCAATTCTTAAAAATGGCTCTCTATCCTACATGTGGGAACAAAAGCAAGTTGATTCTTAGAAATAGCTCTTTCAACTTGAACATGTCATACTGCTCTGCTTCTGCTTTCATAAATTGTTCATGGAAAATACCATGTGAGGAAATTGTGCATAGGGAACTGAAAGAATGAGCATCTACTGACCAGATCAAACAATGCATGCTTGATAAAGACAAGATAGTACGCTCGGATTGTGGGTCAAAAGGCATGAGCGTAGAAAACTGGCTGATGTTAGCACGACCATGTGCGTCTCTGCGATCGCATGTCAAGCAAATGTATATGTGGACATATTCAAGAAATGCTCACGCCATGTTACCGATGTTAATAATTAACATGCTTGAAGGCTTCACAAATTGTATATAAAGGCCGTTTTCCTACTCTGTAATCAGATCTCTTTGCAGTATTTACTGTGAGCTGTGTCAACTGCAGTTATTTGGCAAATAAACCTGCCACTCTTCAAGCTCTTGTGTGGGTTCGACTTTGTTTAGTCTTACAGATTTTCAGCTTTTACAAAAGGTTTGAGAACTGTCCTTGCAGGGGTTTGATGTACTGCGGTCCCAGGACTCTTCGGGGGGCCTTCAATTCTAGGTGGGCACATCTGCTGATTAGACTTTGTTTCCTGCAGAACCCCGACAACAGGGCTCCCGTTGACCAACCTGTGACCTCAGACACCGACAGCTTCCTTTCGAGCCATCAGGGTGTTTTACCGTGGAAGAACACACACAAACAGCGTTACTGGTCAAATGATCAGGTAGGCAGTGTGTAATGCACAGAGCCCAATGAAATAATTGTATGGTATTTCCCTGATATGTAAAGCGTACGCTCTGGGGTCCACTAGGGATCCTTAGGGGAGGTCTGAAGGTGCCTTTAAGATAGGTGCCCGAGGAGAGCTGTCCAGTCTGTGAAAGATCACTAGGATCTCTAGGACAGAAGAGGAGCCGTGGGGGTTGCCTCCAAATAGAGCATGACTGTGTGTTCAGCTATAAATTACATTTGAGTAAATGAATATGCTAATTTATGTTGCGCAACAGTGTCTTTGCAGTATATTTTGAAGTATGTTCTTTTTGATTTGAAGTAGGTACATCAGGGGCGGCTCTAGGCTCTTGGCGGCCCTGGGCAGGGAGAGTAGGTAGGGGGCCCCGGAATAGGGGGTCCGGGCGGGGAGGAGCTCGGAGGCCAGTGAAGAGTGAGGGGTCAGGGTGTTTGGAAGTGGAACAGAGCCACGCCAGGGGCCGCCACGCAAATATGTATCCATCCTCAGAGGATTATTATATTAAGGATATACATTGGTGTGGTGGCCCCTGGGGTGTGGTGGCCCCTGGGGTTTGGTGGCCCTGTGCAGGTGCACAGCTTGCATATGCCTAAGGCCGCCCCTGGGTACATAACAAGCTCCAGAGGTTAACCGCCCAAGTGACCTGCAGCACTGGACCTTCCTGAACCTGCAACAGGATCTGTCAGAGCCCTGCTCCTGTTCTCTGCAGAGTGAGTCCTGGTCCCCAAGACCCAAGAGCTGCCCCCCAGTTGACTGACATCAGCGTGCACTTCTCTCTCCGTAAATGTGAGTCTTATCAAATCCGATGCATTCTATTGCAGCTAGTACCTACTTGAAGGTTAGAATGTTTGAATCAGATTACAAGCATTATGTTTAGCTACCTTTGCAGGATGACATTTATGTTATTGTTTATATTTTTAGAATTTAGTACTGCCACAGTATATGAGACTAATTTGTCTTACTAAACTCAGTTTTTTATTTGGATTTAAGAAAAATTTGCATAACCATGCATGAAATACTGCGCACAATCTTTACACAAAATGTGCCGCAACATACAAGGAACAGGGGCGGGGCTGGGCGCCAGCGAAGATGGGCGCATAGAAGGGGAGCTCTGCCGGGGCTAAGTCTTCCTCCTTGGATAACCGTACTCTATCCGCCCCGAGACACGCTCCAAAACACTCCTGTGGGACCCCTTGGGGTCTGCTGCTGGCGGCAGTAACTTTGGGGGCCAACCAAGCTCCGGACGCGGAGTAACAGCCTCTGCACCGCAGGGCCCGGCCGACCAACGGAGGCACCTGAATCGTGCGGCCAGGCGTGCTGCCTACGCGAGCCCCCAGCTTGAGGCCTGCCTGCGTGGAGGCGGAAGACGCCGGGGACCTGCTTGGCGGCAGCGCCCTGGGGACATCGTCGGAGCAGGGGATCCACAAGGAAGAGTGGACCCCTGGGGCCTTTCCGGGGGCCGCCAGCGGCTCGGTGGTGGTGGCGACGCTCCGGTGGTCGACCTGGCGTCGCCCCTGAAAGTGCGGACTGGGGGCCCGAGTTGCCCGAAAGGTGGCAAGATCCGGACACCTGTGGGGCCAGGCTCTGGGAACAAGGACGCTCCACTGATACAGCGGGACACGTGGCCCAGTTGTGATGCAGGCAGACCTGAGGTAAAACCTGGGTATGGAGGCACAAGTGCGGGTGATGGGTGGCGCCATTGACCACGTGGGGCATAGTGCTGGAGCTGGTTCGACTGCGTGGGCTACACGTGAGGCTGTTGGGTCCTGCCCCTGAAGTGTGGCTGTGCAGTCCTGCATGAGGACAGTAGTAGAATACACCTGTCTCTGGCGTCTCCGACACCCTATGGACAAACAATACACTTTCTTTTCAGGCCCACACCGTTCCTTCTCTCGCATTGACTACATCTTAGCACCCATGCATCAGGGCACCACAATCCAGGAAATCACACACATAGTGAGGGGCATCTCGGAACACTTCCCCGCTGCTGGCCCACCTCACAATCGGAGACAGACGGGAAGGGACTATAGCGCCGATCAATGCCTGGTATCTTTGTAGCGAAGAAACGAGGAAGACACTGACTCTCTCAATTGACAGCTACTTTGAGAGCAACGATGGTACAGTTGAATCATCAGTAGTACTGTGGGAGGCCTTTAAGACCGTGCTTAGGGGGGAGGCCCTTTCGGCGATCGCTGGCCGCCGCAAGGAACGGGAGGCGCAAATGGTCAATATGGAGAGAGACCTTTTGCAGCTGGAGATTGCAGCGCAGAATGATGGCGACCCAGGGGTAGTCCACCAGATGCAACTTAAAGCGGCGGAGTACAAGGCATTGGCCTCGGACGCTGCCAAGAACATAGCTAGAGACAGGGAAGGCAGATTATATGACCAAGGAGACAAGGCGGGCAAGCTGATAGCCTGGCTAGATAAAAAACAACAGGCACAGTGAGTGGTAGCGGAGCTTAAGGCTGATTCAGGAGCCGTTATCACAGAACCCCGAGAGATAGTCAGGGATTTTGCGCTGCACTTCCAGAAGGTCTACAGTAGAGGGTCAGACCTACCGGAGGAGGATTCTATTGCCTTGTTAACTGACATCCGTTACCTACCCTCTCGGAGGCCGAACGGGAAGTTCTGGAGGAGCCACTCACCGCAGAAGAGTTGAGCCGGGCAATTAGGGACCTCTGCTCGGGGAAAGCCCTTGGGCCTAGCGGACTTCCGATCGAGCTTTACAAGCTCAAACCGGATGGCATTAGCACATACCTAAAGCGTATGTTTGAGGAGAGTAGGGAGAGGGGTATCCTACCGCATGACAAACGTATAGCCACAATAGTGGCTATCCTGAAAGAAGGGAAGCCAAGAGACTTGTGTGCCTCTTACAGGCCCATATCTCTACTGAATGCAGAGCCCAAGATCCTGGCCAATGTCCTCGCAAACAGTCTCAAACCTGTCTTACCCACATTAGTCCACCCAGACCAAATGGGCTTTATGCCCCACCGCAACATGGCGCTCAATCTTTGCCGTTTGCCGTCTTCACGGAGTGATGGGGCGCTGTCACACTCTCGGAGAAGATGTGGTTGTGGTGTCACTCGACGCCGCAATGGCATTCAATACGCTCGAATGGCCCTATATGATGGCAGTCCTGCAGAAATTGGGCTTCGGTCCTGGCTTCCTTGGGTGAGTGCGTCTCCTCTACTCTGAACCTCTGGCCCAGGTCACAGTTAAAAATAAAACCTCTGAGGTGTTTCCTTTAGGCAGAGGGACACAACGGGGTGTCCCCTCTCACCTTTGCTTTTTTCCCTGTCATTAGAACAACTCGCTGCCTGGATCAGACAAGACTCTCTCCTTGAAGGAGATCCGGTGGGCTGATGGATGGGAGGACAGGATTTCGCTCTACGTGGATAATATCCTTCTCTACCTCACGAAACCTCGAAAGTCCCTTATAGTAGCTCAGGACATATTCACTAATTTTGGGAGGATCTCTGGGTAAAGCATTAATTGGGGCAAGTCCTTACTGTATGTCCTACACGGAGACCCTCTGGTGGTCCCTAGGGATTGCCCGATTAAGGTGGCCACGGATGGATTTAAATACTTGGGGATTTTCATCTCCAAAGAGAAGGCCATTAGGTACGAGAGGAATCTCCTGCCGCCTCTACAGCGGTTTAAAAGGGAATCTGCCTCCTGGCGGAAGCTCCCGCTGTCCCTCTTAGGCAGGGTGGCACTATTTAAAATGATGGCGCTGCCACGATTCCTATACCCCCTGCAAAACCATCCGGACTTGGTCCCGCAGTCATACTTTGCGTCAATTGAGGCCACACATAGGGAGCTACTATGGTCTGGGATGCCCCGTATATCCCTTCAAAAACTGACACTGGGGTGATTTGATGGGGGCATAGCGCTCCCGGATATCCGGAAGTATTATTGGGCGGCAAATCTCTCGGCCATCAATCAGGGCACCTATTGCTACGGAAATGACCCGGGCTATGGAATGGACGGTGGCTCCTCCCGGGGTGGGAACTTTGAGGTGGCACTCTACTCCAGGCCTGGCAGATACCCACTCACTGGACCCACGCAGCATTTGGTCCAACTCTGGCACATTGTACAGTGAAAATTGGGATGGGCCAACACCCTCACTAAGGCTACCCCGCTGTGGGTCTCAGAGCGGTTGGGCACCCTGGGTCGCACCAAAGGGTTCCGCAGTTGGGACCTAATTGGAATCTCCCACATCAAAGATTTATGGGGTCCAGAAGGTGTTGTGTCATTTGCCTCACTACAACACACACATGATCTCGCACAGACAGAACACTTCTGATACCTGCAGGTCAGGCACTCCCTTCAGACGAACATCCCCTCCGGGACTCAGACCCCAGACTCCTCCCCCTTGGAGGATAGATTATTAGATGGCCACCTCCATGAACACGCCATTTCACTCACATACAAAAACTTATTAACAACTCTCCAGAACCGCTACTATCTCTAAAAGTGAGATGGGAGACTGATGGATTAGAAATAGACGAAGAGGAGTGGAGAGGCATGCTTGCTTCCCCGAAGGAAGTAGCTATATCAGCCACACTCAGACTGGTCCAGTTAAAAATCCTCCACCGAGTTTACATCTCTGTGACTAGACTGCAGCGTATGGGCCGTAGTGAGGATGGACTCTGTAGCAGGGGGTGCGGGGAAGTAGGGACCTGCTTCCACTTACTGTGGGAGTACACCGCACTGCAGCCATACTGGACCCGGGTACTTCGCTGTATGCAAGAAGTGTGGGGGGTGGAGCTGCGGCTGGAGGCAAAGAGATGCCTATTGAACATCTGGGAGCCCACGGACCAGCCACCTCGGGGGAGGCTTTGGGCGACGCTGGGATTTGCACCCGCAAAGCGGAACATTGCTAGGTTATGGGGGGCGGCGGCACCTCCGAAACTAAGCTCTTGGAAGGCCCACATAGACTGGTGCATGCTCCAAGAGAAGACAGTGTACGTGGTGCAGGGGTGCCCCCGAAAATGGGTGGAGGTATGGTCCAAGTGGAACGAATACAGAGGTAACATATGTGAGCCCCCCCAAGTTCCTCCTGTTGATGGGCCACTCACACTGTGAACTAAATTTTGTGATGCACTGCTATGAATATTCTGATAATGACAATGATTTGTATGCTCTGTATTTTCCTAAGGTACAAATGTGATTGTTATATACTCTCTTTGTGATGACCACCACTTTTTCTAAGTTGCTAATAAAAAGAATTAAAAAAAAATACAAGCAATACGTACATATCCATTCCACTAACATATGCTTTAACATATACTCAATACTGCACACGTTGCTATACGAAAATGTGCTTTACCGAACATACAGAATGTGTACAAAGCACTCACAAGCTATGGACATGTTTTCCCATGAAAACACATCTGAAAATATATGAGGAAGACATACTCAGATGTTCGCAACAGTATCATATGAACAAGAATAGAATTAGGTTCAGCATTTTTTTTTTAAATCTAAAAATAAAAACGCGGTGTAAAATAGACTGAATCCAATCACTCTACGGTATTAAACATCAGCCCGTGGCAGCATGGTTTAATTCCCGGGAAGGGTACCACCGACCACACCCGCAGAGCAATTGCATTATTTGATATTATGTCAGCAACGGGCGGCCAGATGTCAATGATTCTCCTTGATGCCGAGAAGGCATTTGACCGAGTGTTGTGGGAATTTATGTGGGCTATTTTAGAACACTACAAATTTGGACAAGGCTTTATTAAATCTGTAAAAGCAATGTATGTTGATCCTAAGGCTAGGCTTCAAATTATGGGACGCAAATCGGGCAGTATTTGCATCTCAAGGGGAACGCGACAGGGATGCCCGTGCTCCCCGATTCTATTTGCCCTATATATCAATCCTTTGATTTTGGAAATTTTAGCAAATACCAGAATTAAGCCAATGGTGACAGGAGCGTTCGAAACCAAAGTCTTAGCCTACGCCAACGATGTCGCCATTTTAACACCTGATCCTGACGCAGCTATAATTGAGATTGAGGCAATCACGCAACAATTTGGGTCCTATTCAGGCTACTCTCTTAATAAAAACAAAACGGTCATATTATGTACAGAAACATACATTGCACTGACTCTAGACGGTCAGAGAAGGCGACATATCTTGGGGTTTGCATATCGGCTGAAATTCAAAATATCACTAAAAATAACTACGAACCCCTCATTAATTTAATTAAACAAGATTTAACAAGAGTTAATAGTCTACACTTATCTACTATAGGGCGAGGGAATTATATAAAAATGACTATTTTTCCTAAAATATTGTATTTATTTTGAGCGATTCCCTTAATAGTGGAGGACAACCTGATCAAAATTCTTGACTCCCAAATTTCTAAATTTGTGTGGCAATATGGTAAGATCAGGAGATCAATAAAACTCTTATCTCCGCCATTTGATAGAGGGGGACTCGCAATACCACATCTTCAGTTTTATTTTTGGGCAGCCTACCTGCAACAGTTTGCCCCGATGATTGACATAGCATGTAGCAGTGAAGTAGGGGGCATCCCATCAATATATGAACTGGCCCTGGGTCATAAAGCCAGAGGATGACTTCTAAGACAACTCGAGCCCAGTTTCTTCAAAAAAGTTAAGTTTAAAATAATAAATGGAGCATGGAAAGTGTGGACAAAAGTTACTAAACACATGCAAATCCCCAAATTAACCCGATACACTCCACTTTGGCATTCATCGGCACTACCACTAAGTGTAAATGATAGAACTTCAGCTAACTGGGAAAGACAGGGGATAGTTTCCCTCTTCGACTTTTTAGGTGTAGACAAGAACTGCAGCTTTGCCACCCTGCAAAATCAGTTTAATATATCTGCAACAGACTATTTTAAATTTTACCAAATAAGAACAAGTTTATACTGTCGGCTGCCCCGCATAAATTGGGATTGAATACCTCTAATAGAAGATATTCTTAGACCATCTACTAGAATTGGCACTTTTTATTCTACCCTCCTCGAAAAGTCGCCTGATGATATGGAAAATACCGAAGTAGCCTGGGCAGCAAGACTGGATAATCCAGATATAGATATTGATAAAGTTCTGGCTCTTGCATCACAATTACTACTATCCACCAACTTAAAAGCGCAACTGTATAAAACATTATTTAATCTTTACTATACCCCCGCAAAACTTTATGTATGGGGATAAAGAATTAATGACCTTTATCCCAGATGTAATCAGGTTTAAGCAACACTTTTACATATGTTTTAAGATTGCACCAAATTAACAATACTAAAGAAAATGATATGGGAATTTTGGAAAGAGGTTTTTGGGTGTGAATTGCCCATATCTTCCGCTATTTGTATGCTCGGATATGATGGCACGTTAAACCTGAATCATAGAGAGGAAGCTATTCTTTTCATCGGAGCCGAGGTATACCGTATTATACTCACTGCACGATGGAAGGAGAAGGATTCTCCTAGTTTTCGAATGTGGCTAGCCCGATTCTTGGGCGTTTATAATCAAGAGATAGCAATCTATGCCACTAGGGGGGTGAAGTCTAAAAAGCGAGGGGAAAAAATTTGGGCTCCTATCATGGCTTGGAGTGCCTCGGCAACTTCAAATTGAATGGTTTAAATTGGGTATGCTCAGTCATATGTATATGTATATGTATAATAGCTATGATCCCCTTAAAAAAAATTCTTTTTCAATTTCCCCTGCCTTCTATTTTTCTTTATGGAAAAAGTAACCTATTTTCTTTTGCAATATATATATATATATATATATATATTCACTGAAAAAACCATAGGTTTCACACCAGTTATAGTTAGCTGGAAATTTTACTGATATAAAACCATTGAAATTCCCACGTTATAGTTAGTTGGACTCACTATAACTTGCGCGCCTGCAATGCACTGCTGATGACGTCACATATTACATCACTCATGACATGGTCAGTGACATCACTCATGACATCACTGATGACACCATCCCTGTGACAGAGTGACTGACCTCCTTTCAGTGTAATGTAACCCCTGAAACACATATTCAAAAATAGAAACTAACATTTACAAAAAAGTGGCGATACCTATACCAGTTACAACAACCAATTCAGTAATTCAACCATTTATATACACATTTACTCATTCACCAACAGTTCTATATAGTCATTCATACATATACTCACTTATCATATGTAGTGAAACACCTTTACATCCGTTAACACACCGACAGTCTTCCAAAAGTTACTCACACATATACTCACACATGCAAAAAAACTATTGAACATCCATTTATTTGCATATACAGCTATACACACACTACCACCTTATTCCTAAGGAAACTTACACATACTTACTCTCTTAAACAATCACTTATAGAATCACATACTTATTTAAACAGGAACTCTTACAATCTCTCACTCTCACATTTACTCACTTATATAAATCAATACTCCATATACTAGAATAAAACATATGTATACACACTCATATATAAAACATATTTATTTTTTCAGAAAGACACACATTCACTGGATGGTGTCATCAGTGATGTCATGAGTGATGTCACTGACCATGTCATGAGTGATGTAATATGTGACGTCATCAGCAGTGCATTGCAGGCGCGCAAGTTATAGTGAGTCCAACTAACTATAACGTGGGAATTTCAATGGTTTTATATCAGTAAAATTTCCAGCTAACTATAACTGGTGTGAAACCTATGGTTTTTTCAGTGAATTTAATAGGTTTTTTAAATGCTAATTCCTAACTATAACTGGTGTGAAACCTATGGTTTTTTCAGTGAATTTCATAGGTTTTTTAAATGCTAATTCCTAACTATAACTGGTGTGAAACCTATGGTTTTTTCAGTGAATTTCATAGTTTTTTAAATGCTAATTCCTTTGTATATCGAGTTTCTAACCTTTTTTTTTTTTACAATTTGCTGTTTTTTTTTAAGTATTTATTTTTTTTTATATTTTTTTTCTTTTGCGCTCTGGGTGCGCGCTCCGGGAAGCTTTCAGCTAAGCTCTCCTGTAAGCTTCTCCGAGAGCTCATCTGAAAGCGCACCCAGAGCGCAACTGTCGTTCGTGAAAAAAAATATGAATGAAAAGTTAATAATAATGCAAAACATTTCGTACCATACAAATAAAATTTGTTTTTTTTAATATGGAAAATGATTATGCATTTCTATAAAAGATTGATGACGTCACTTCGGCGCGCAACGTAAGTGCCCTCGGAAGCGCATACGTGCGCGGCGCATAAACGCACGGAAAAGCGCCTACGATCGCGCCACGTTTGCGACCCGGAAGCGCCTACGATCGCGCTGCGTAAACGCACCCGGAAGTGCTCCGGAGCGCGCAGCGTAAACGCATCGGGTCATGTGACCCTAAAATAACACTTTTCATTGGTTGCTAACAGTTTTTTTTTACAATGAATGAAATCCCCACCCATTTCCTTCACTTCTTCTTTCACTTTTGTGACTGAAAGACCTGCCTTTTTTGCTGCTCCATATTCCTGGATTCATCATGGCTGCCAGACCATCCAGCAGTGAAGATGATTTCATTGATGAAGAGCCTCCTACCCCAAAGGTGAAGGAACATTTCATCTGGAAATTTTTTAAGTTTCCAGAAGGCCAGAAGAAGGTGAATGCACCAAAAGTAGAGTGCAGGATCTGCAAACAGGTCCTGTCACGGGGTAACCCCCAAAAAAAATACTCTTTTGGCAACTTCACCATGATTCGCCATGTGGAGAGGAGGCACCCCCAGAATTTTGCCCGGGAAAGTGTCAGGGCTCTGGCACAGGAGGTTCCCAGAGATGGGGCCTCTACATCAACAGGAGGAGCAACTTCTTCTGGAAGAGAACAATCTCATGGGCAGGTAGCAAACATTCAACCTGCATTCAACCATGGGGTCGTCAGATGCAGATACTGCAATCAACTCCTCACCTATGGGGAGCAAAGTGTCCTGCTCATGGTTCGGGCATTGGAGAACCATCACTGCCCTTCCCACCCCTAATTTTTTTCTTTTCTTTTTGCTCCTGTTGAGCAGTTTCTATTCCCTGTTTTTGTTCCTCTTCAGTTAAAAGAAGAAAACCAAAAGTTCTTTTCAGAACTACCTCCAATTCTCATCAAAGAGCTATAATCTTAAAAAATGAAGAGTAAGTGAAATATAGTGCATTGATAATTGAAAGGAGAATGAGTAAGAAAGAACAGAAAGGTATGAGAGGTGAAAGGAAGTGAAGTAGGAGGACTGAAAGAAGGTGAGTGTTAGAAAAGAAAGTTATGACACAGTGAATAAACTGGAGGCCTCATTTCTGAAAAGTGACGCATCGCTACGTGAAAATAGCGATGCGTCACTTTTCTGGACGCACTCCTTATGACATTCCAGATATGTCATATTTAATATATGACTAATCAATTCGCAAGGAGTTACAGATATGTCAGTATTTCTGACATATCTGTAAACACAAAAGTAACGCATTGCAGGAGTGCGTCACAAAAGTGACGCAACTCCAATAATGTGTCCTTTCACATGGAAAAAGCACCATGTGAAAGGTTTGCTGTGAAGCAGGCGCAAGATTTTGGCGCAACTGCATCCTAAAAGTGACGCACTGCGTCATTATTACCAAGCTTTTTGCAAGGAACACCCCCTCTGCATGCATTATACCTGACACTATTTTTTAAAAAGTGACGCATCTAGGTACATGGGTCACTTTTTAAAACTCTGCGCCATATTGTATCTGCATCAGGTATAATGTATGCAGAGGGGGCAATCCCTCGCAAAAAGCTTGGTAATAACAACGTACTGAAATCTATGAGATTTCCCTGCGTCACTTTTAGGATGCTATTGCGTCAAAATTTTGCGCCGGCCTCGCATCACTTTTATGTTTACACATATGTCAGAAATACTGACGTATCTGTAACTCCTTGCAACATGATTCGTCATACATTAAATATGACACATCTGGAATGTCATAAGGACTGTGGACAGAAAAGTGACGCATCACACCAGCAGTGTAATAAAATGTGCCTCGTTGCACTATATTTAAAGGATGCAACAGCATCCTAAAAGTGACGCAGTGAAATCTCAAACATTTCACTGCGTCGCTATTACAAAGCTTTTAGTGGGAGAACACCCCCTCTGCATGCATTATACCTCACGCAGATATAATGTGGCGCTTGATTTTAAAAAGTGACCCATCTACCTAGATACCTCACTTTTTAAATATAACGCAACGCAACACATTTTTTTACACTACTGGTGCAATGCGTCACTTTTCTGTGCGCACTCCTTATGACATTCCAAGTAACGCATTGCTGGAGTGCGTCACAAAAGTGACGCAACTCCAGTAATGTGTCCTTTCAAATGGGGAAAGCAGCATATGAAAGGTCTTGCCTCAGTCTAACACCTGCTGTAAAGCAGGCACAAGATTTTGACGCAACAGCATCCTAAAACTGACGCAGTGAAATCTCAAAGATTTCACTGCGTCGCTATTACAAAGCTTTTTGCGGGAGAACACCCCCTCTGCATGCATTATACCTGACGCTATTTTTAAAAAGTGACGCATCTAGGTACATGGGTCACTTTTTAAAACTCTGCGCCATATTGTATCTGCAACATGATTCGTCATACATTAAATATGACACATCTGGAATGTCATAAGGAGTGCGCACAGAAAAGTGACGCATAACACCAGCAGTGTAATAAAATGTACCTCGTTGCACTATATTTAAAAAGTGACGCATCTAGATAGATGCGTCACTTTTTAAATATTGCATAACAATGCGCATTTTTTTACACCGCTGGTGCGTCACAAAAATTGACGCACAGGAAGCGCAAAACTAACAGCGCAAGGCCTTCATAAATATGGTCCTGGATTTTCCCCGTGCTTCGCCGGTGCGCGTACCATGCGCTTCCCCCGCGCAAAACGAAAAAAATTTTTTAATGCCCTGCAGGACCCTATTTTAGTCCCTACATCAAACCTAGGGGGTCAGAGGGGGTCTACTCTTCCCCCTTATGGTCATTTGCCCCTTTTTTTTTCAAACCCCTTGTGTCTCGATTTTACCGAGACACAAGATGGCGGCCGCTCCGCACTGTTTAGAATGTTTACAGACAACTGAGATCCAATCAGCTTCCTGCGCGCAAGTCGCGTGTCGCGCCTGGAGCGCACTCCGGTGCGCGCACGGGAGAGCGCCTATAGATATATATATTTTTTTGAACCTAAATTACTCAAAATCCACTGGAGCACATATCTTGAGACATAGCAAAGGCACATCGGGCTACCAGTCCCTACAATTTTGCCAAGTTTGGTGGAAATCCATTCAGCCGTTCGGGCTAAAAGTGAAATCGACCGCCCTATGGAAATTAACATGGGGAAAACGCGTTTTGGGACCCCCCTTTTATCTCGGCCCCCGCTTGACGAATCCCCCCCAAACTTTCAGGGAAGGACCGGACCGCCATGAGACCATTTTCCTGAAAATTTCAGGCAGATTCGTCAACCGGCGCCAAAGTTATTCAAAATAGAATGTCGAGATTTAACATTGAAAATTATCCTAACTATAACTACCTACTGGCGACCGCCAGTAGGTAATATATATATATATATATATATATATATATATATATATATATATATATATATATATATATATATATATATATATATATATATATATATATATATATATATATATATATATATATATATATATATTTTATTTTTTTCTCTCGTATTTTGTTCTCTCGTTTATGTGTTGTTTGCATTTTATATGATGGTATTAATTCTGTGGTGAAAAGTTTATATTCAATTCTAATGAAGTTGTCTAAATAAAAAATAAAAAAATTTAAAAAATGATTTTGCGAAAACCCTGTTGCTATGACCTGTTTTGTAAGAAAATGAGTAATGCCAAGTACAAGGAGAAGATGATTCCTAATCAACAGGACAATTAACAAACACAGCTGATTCAGGTTGGTAAAGAGATTTCCTCAAAAGAAGACTCCCAGTTGTTACCAGATGACCAGCTTTTGGCTTGTAGGAACCTTCACTGTGACATTTTTCACATCTTGTGGTCCAATGGAACTCTACAGCCATACTGGACATCCCTGTGGGACGATATAAGACAATACAGCTCTCTGACACTGATTCCATTGTCCCATCTAACACTCCTGCACATACTCTTGCATAGGGTAGCACTGTACGAAAATACTATGTATGGGCTCAATGATAAGCTGCAGACATACAAGAGGGGTCTGGGGGCTTTTATCTCCTCCTTTGAATAGCATATTTTATCATCTCCTGATGTCTCAGAGTTTTATTTCCTTTCCTTTTTATTTTGTCTGACTTCCCTCACTGGGGACAGTTATGATAGGGTTATTATAATATTACTTTCCTACCCACTCTTGTGACCTCTGTTGAGCTCCAGTGTTGGAAAGTTGCACCGCTGATGCTTTCAGCCCTATTTCCCCATTCAGGTATTCTTGGGCGAAACACTTGTGCTACTCATTATTCACATAGACCTACTTACATCTCCTGACCAGTCCCAACTGTGATCTCTGATGCCCTGCTCTTTCTTGTTTCATTTTGCTTGATATCACTTTTAGATGACATCTGGATGGGATTGGCATCTCAACTTCTGAACATCTTAGCATTTGAATCGTTGAATGTAGGACTATACTTCCTGGTCACTATACTGTTACACTGCTGTTATTATATGTTCTAGAGACCAATGGTAGTTGGTTAATTGATTGATGGATTTTTCTCCAGCACTGCTCTTACCATACTGTTCTGTAACCACATGTTCTCCCTCCCCTCTCCAATACTTCTTTCCCTCATTCTCCCCCTTAGTATCTTTGTTTTTCAACTGGTAGTGGGGTTGTCTGGGAAAATGTTTTCTTACTAATTGTTCATGTTACTTGTTGATGTTTCTTGTACTTGTTTACAAGGACCCATCTGCTCAGCATTATTTGCTCCTGTTGCTTATTTATTAAAATGAATAAATCGATGATGCAAAACAAAAAAAACAAAAAAAACAACAAAAAAAAAACAGAATGTGTACAAAGCACTCACAAGCTATGGACATGTTTTCCCATGAAAACACATCTGAAAATATATGAGGAAGACATACTCAGATGTTCGCAACAGTATCATATGAACAAGAATAGAATTAGGTTCAGCACTTTTTTTTAAATCTAAAAATAAAAACGCGGTGTAAAATAGACTGAATCCAATCACTCTACGATATTAAAAATCATTAAAATACAATTATACACCTCCTCTAAAAGTAAACAATAATTATGAAAACTCTGGTAAAACAGTTGCACCTTTATTAAATAAAGGAAAAGTTGCTTGCTGCACTTTCAATACAAACAACGTGACGAACGCATTTGTAGCGCCTGCTGCGACAGATCGTATATGAAACTCACCAAACGACAGCAAAATACCAAGCTATTTATTAAAAAAAAGTGTTTCTAATATGGCATAACTGAAAAGTAATGGGTCAATTTGGCCTGATATATTTACTTTATTCAGCTGGGAACTGGTAACTCAGAGTTGCAGATCTGAATTTAAAAAACATAATACGAGCACTAAAACTGAAACGCAGTGAATATACTGGCGGCTGTGGCAGGTCCTGATTACAAACAAAGGTGTACAAAATTATGATCTATTGTGAAACGTGAAGAGATTGCCAATAAATTGTTCGAACCATCAACTTATGGAGATCTCGGTAGACATTTTCAAGAGTCCCGTCTCAATGCCTCCCATCTTCATTGAGCCATGAACCTGTCTTCCAAACCCCTTTCCAAATAACCTTTGTGCCTCCAAGCCTCTACGCGCCATGCAGCATTGTCAGACTTACTCAAGATCTACCCCACCTGATGTGATGACGGAGCCACCCAGCCCGTCCACACACGCAGGCACGCACAACCCGAGGGCGGGCTCGCCCGAGAGTATAAATGAAAGGGGCGCAGGACCGCACGGGGTCTCTGGCCCAGAGCTAGATAGAGTGTCCGTGTGATTTATTCAAATAAGTTAGGCCCGAATCCGAGGCTTAGGCACTCCACTGCCCCCGGTAACCCACGTTACCACACTGGCGACGAGGCGGGACTACCCTATGCCTCGCCCCCCAGGGCCTGTGTCGGCCCTGTGCCCTGTGTCTGTGGCGCTCGCGCTGTCTAGTGCTCGAGCCGCTGCCAAGACTGCGTCACGTGTGCCTACCCCGCTGAGCCCACCTACAGCTGGTGCCTGCGCCTGTGTCAGTGCCTCCTGAAGACCGCTGGATCTCCCACAACGGGCCAGACAGGGCGCCAAGGTGAGGCGTTCCCATCGTGGGGCAGCCACAGTGTATGCTACTCCCCCATCGCGCCTCGCCGCATTTGCCTGCAGGCCGGGCTGCTTAACATCCCCAGCAACGCGTACACCCACGTGATGCGGCGGGCGCAGCGGACCCGCGTCGAGGCCAGTGCATGGCAGTGCTCGCACAGAGGGACAGTGTCGGCCCTCGCGAGCTGAGGGGCCAGTGTGCTCGGTACTCCAGCCGCTTCGGGCTTCGTGCTGCCCCGTTTCAGCCCCCGTGGAATACCGCGCTGGTGAGGGGGCATGGCCTGCTCCGAGCCCAGGGATCGGAGTGCTACCATTTCTACTCAAAAGCACACAGAAAAAGAAAGGGGCATAGAAACGTTCTGAAAACTCGGGGAAGTTACCCAGAGGCCCGGGGAGGAGCAACACTCGTGTGTGGCAGTGGAAGCGGACCAAGGCTCGACTGGCCACACCAGAAGCCCCTCAATAAGCTGCCCCAGATCATGCACACTGCAGGAGAAGACAGCGCACCAGCGCATTTGCGCCCAAAGGCCGACACTGCGCCACGCCGCCAGCCACGCCTCGGGAAAACGAGCGTTCAAGCCACCACTGGTGGGGCCACACAGCAAACGCGCCAGTTCTGCAACAAGCTGCTGTACGGGCTCAAGCTCCCGCCCAGGTAGCCCAGCATATTCCTGCCCCCCCAGGCCATGGTATCGGTGCCCCACTGCTGCCATTTAGCGACCTCTAGGACCCATCCACCGCAGCGACAAAATGGCACCCCGGGATTGGTCGCCTTGATCATTACTTCGTCGGTGTCAGAGAGACAGACGGGAAGGTGAAGAGGTCGCTCCTCATGTGCTACGGCGGAGCTGAACTTTATGACTTGTTTGAGACGCTGCCGGACAAGGGTAACGATGATGACTACGTCGAACGGTGGCCGCACTGAATCGACATTTTGATCCGCAAATCCACCCGGACTATGAGTGGTTTAAACTGCGACAGGCGCGGCAAGGTGACACGGAGACCGTCGACGCCTACTATGCCCGCTTAAGGATGCTGGCCACCTCAGGTGAACTGCCTGATCAGAGACTAGAAATTCGTGCACAGCTCATTCAAGGCTGCAGGTCCGTTCAACTCCGGCGCCTCATCCTCAGACAGCCCCACATTTACCTCGACAACATACTAGTGCTAGCAAGGTCTCATGAACTGTCCAACACGCTAGCTGACAAAATGGAGGCGGCCCTGATTCGTCCTGTGGCGGCGACTCGCACGCCTGTGATCAAGGAGGAGAGGGTCGACGTGATCCCCAGAAGGCCTCAACAATTCAGAGGAAGCGCAAGGACTTCGCAGACCCCTATGTGCGGCAACTGCGGCATGGACAATCTCACAGGAGGAAGATGCTCTGCGAAGGGGAAAACATGCTCACAATGCGGAAAACTAAACCACTTCGCGAAAGGGTCCTGCAGCAGTGGGGGACGGCGGACGGGCTGTCAGGCATAATCAATTTGAGCGACGACATTTTGGTCTTCTCTAAGACCCTCGAGGAACACCAAATCTATCTCAGGGCCACTCTACAGCGCCTGGCCGATCATGAGTGTAGGAGAGTAGGGTCTGCAATCCTATGGTCACGCCAGATGTTTGCTTTTTGCTTCACTGGTTTACGACTTTCCCTGGCTGGAGCCTGCTAATCTGACCCACAGCCTAGCTGTTCTCTCTCTAAATTGACATCCATCTACTTTAGGTGCATTTACCAATTGGTATTGGGTCACTCTTGGAAGTCCTTGTACAGTGTACCATAGGTACCCAGGGCATAAGTGAATCCAAGGCCTACCAGGGGCTGCAGCATGTATTATGCCACCCCTGGCTTGCCATCCAAATCTGACACAACTGGCGGATCAATCACCTGGGGTAAGGTGGTGTAATCACCCTTTGCTTTAGATATAGTATACCTATATCTAAACGTAAATTGGACAATATATGCTCCTATAAGTCCCTCCTATGGCAGGCCTTAACAATCCTGGAGGCAGAGTGCTTGGAATTATGTGAGATAGTGCTCTGGCATGAGCTGAGCCTGTCTACAGCTTTCGGAACCAAGTCCTTTAGCTGTTTCCATGATAACGCTATACCATATACTCTTAAGTGCATTATAATCCTAGCGGTTATTGCTAACTTTGGCATAGCATTATCAAAACATGTTGAGTAAGGTGTCATACGAATTGGAATACTACCCCCTCGCCAGTTCTGGCGACGGGGGTAGCATTCCACCCTTTTAGAGGGACACGACATGTATGTAACTGTGAACCCCGGTTAAAGTTAACTCGAGCCTCAGCATCACAAAATGGATGCTGCCACCAGAGACATGAGTCTGACCTCCTGCTGCTGGGAGTCCTTCCAGCAAGGGAGGCCTGGACAAAGGGTTTCCTGCCTTGGGAGGTGCTAGCACCACCCCAGACAGGATTTTGTGTATTGGGTAGGACAGGCCTGAAAGGAATGAGACATGCCTGGGGCACACAAGGTGCCCTGTGCATACACCGGCTCAAACCAGTTGCTGGGACACTCCAGCCCCAGCTCTGGCGCGAAACCGGACAAAGGATAGGGGGTGTAACCACCCCCCTTCCTGGTCCCACCCATTGGAGGGACCTAGTGATAGTACAGCCCCCTTTAGCAGAATAATGGTAGGAGCTGGTCCCATTCCAAATTAGATTATTCCTGAACAACTTTACAAGAAGAAACTCTGGACTTCGATGTTCTGCTCCATAGAAGACTGAAGAAATCTCCCTTGTTGCCAAGGACCGACCACCTTGCACAAGCAGGCACCATCAAGCGTTCCAGCGGTTCACTTTGTCGTCTTCCCCAGTGGATCCAGACTTCAGAGCCCGACGAGACCCAGACTTCCAGACCTCTCCGACCTCAACTCACATTTGCAGCACAGCTGAGATCCGTGGGTGCGACGAGACACGTGGGACCGGCCATCTTGAAGAAACTACACTTTGCTTCCAGCACGACTTCGGAGACATCCTCGACAACGTGCTTTGGGGATTGAGAAACCCCAGCCCTGAGCAGCTCCTGCACAGAAGATCAGCCCTCCAGCACCCACAAAATCTGCGTGGGGCCCTTTTGCTTGATTGCTGCTCGACGCGTTGTCTGGTCACTTGCCGGCTGGCTAGTGGCCTCCTAGGCGACGATCCACGACATCAACACTGCTGGTCTGGTTGCTCCAGACTAGCCCTTGCTTCCTTCCAAAAGAGAAGTACCCCGGACCCTCCTGGTCCGCACCAGACGCCTTTTCCACTCACCGCAGGGTTGCCTTTGCCAAGGCCTGTTGACGCCGAATCAGGAACCAACACCGCCGACCGCGAGAGCCTGCGTGGGACAGCTTGTGCCTCCATCCTGGTCATCGAAGAAACCACCTGGTCCACGTGGCTGCAGAGTCAAGCGTCCACTCTTCACCTGATCTCAACGACAGCATCTGGTTCTTCCTGGTTCCACTCCAGTCACTGGCTAGTGACTTTGAACATTGTCCCCTCTGCTTTCAGGTCTTCATCTTCCTTGATACACCCTTGGATCACTCCGGACAGCTTCCTCCTGGTCGCCTGCAGCATCTTTCTTCAAGGCTCCATATACTTCAACGCGGAAACCCGACACACTTTGACACCTATGCACCCGCAGCCCGTGGGTGAGGTAACAAGAGTATTTCGGTGCTCAAGGGTAGAGGGTCTCTCTCCTAGTGTCCAGATTTCCAGTTGTTTTAGTCCTAGCTAGTCAGAACTGTCTGTACTTACCTTTTTCGTAAATTGTACTGTCCATTGACTTTGTTACGCATCTCGCGTGTGAGTTCAAACTCTGCACACGCGTCCCGTGGGCCTCCTATTACTTACCTAAAGTTAGGGTAGTGTAGTCTCAGCGAGCCTACAGCCTCCGGACAGCTCCATTCCTTCTATCGACTTTCTCAACCCACTTACTTAGTATATGGTTTGACGTGCCCCTAGGGCACCATTGTAATTTGTGCAACTTAAACGTATTTTTCTTAAGAGTCTTGTCATGTGCTTAACCCTCTGATCTCATAAAGAGTTCAGAGGTGCTTTTTATTAATAAATATATTGTTTATTTTCATAACAACCTGTGTGGTGTCCTTTCACTTGGTATTCAAGGGGTTATATATGGTAAAACAGCTGGCTTCACATGCCAAAAGAGTTTAGCCTAAGACTGCTTTGTCCATGCTACCATTAGGATAGCTGGTCTATAAGGTTGACTTGGACTGATACAAGGTGATCACTAGAACTAGTGAGCATCATATATCAGGCCAACTTCTCACATTGGTGTGCAGCGGTTGAAATTTGAGCTTGCTGTTGTTTTTACCAAATATAATCTTGAGATATCATTTGAAAGATCACATAAAGTACCATAGGTACATATAACAAGGTTAGAAATACTCTGAGTTATACTGAACCAGCTGTTGTAGTAGAAAGGGAGTAGCACACCCTGACTACAACTCTTAGCAAGGGATCAGTAGGAAAACACATTGTGTAGGTAAGTGCACCACTTACACCTCACTAGAAGGCATGTCTACCACAGGAGAGAACACAGTGGCTCCCCTTGTGGCTAGTGACCCTCAACAGGTCATATCCAGATATGCAGCTCTCAGCTTCCAGGAGATGAGACAATTGTGTACCTCCAGGAAACTGAAACAGGGTTCTAACCCTACCCTTCCTTTTCTGATAGGTTTCTTAGAGACATATGATGCTAGAAGGGCTTCTGATCCAGGCCCCTCTGATCCTACAGATGAAAGCATGTCCTCCTTAGAAGGTGACCCTGAGTCTGACCTCCCTGAAACACAAGATGTGGAGGGTAGGGAAGAGGGGAACTCATCTGAGGAGGAGGTAGACAATGGCCAACCTTTAGTCAGTAGACTTACCAGGGCCAACTTAAGCCTACATGGGGATGGTACTAGGGGAGCCCCAGTCCTGTCCACAAGCAGGCCTAACATTGGGAACAGACGAGTTAGGTCTCACTCCAGAGGCTCTAACAGATCTGTTCACTCCCATGTCTCTCAGGCATCTTCTCAGAGAGGGATGACTTCCCCTCAGAGAAGAGAACATGAAGCAAAAATGAAGGAAGTCAATCTGTGGATCCAAAGGGAAGAACTTGCCCTTGCCAAAGAGAAGCTTGCCTTTGCCAGAGAACAGAAATTGAGTGGGTTAGAACCCACTGGTGGCAGCATTATCCCTGGAGATAAAGACAGGAGTTTTGATAATAGACACCTGAGTAAAATAGTGCCCTCCTATAAGGTAGGAGATGACATCCACAAATGGATGACTGCTTTGGACAGGGCCTGCACTGTACAGCAGGTACCCCAGAGTCAGTGGGCAGCTATTTTGTGGCTCTCCTTTGAAGGTAAAGGTAGAGATAAGCTCCTCACTGTTAGAGCTGAGGATGCTAATGATTACCAAGTCTTGAAAAAATGCACTGGTTGATGGGTTTGGCTTAACAGCTGAACAGTACAGGTTGATGTTCAGAGACACCCAGAAAACTCAGTCTCAGGATTGGACTGACTTTGTTGATTGTGCCACTAAGGCTTTGGAAGGCTGGTTACTGGGAAGTAAAGTTACTGATTACACAGGATTGTATAATCTAATTATGAGAGAGCAAATCTTAAATAATTGTTAGAACCAGTTGTTGCATCAGCACCTTATTGGCTCAGATCTGACCTCTCCCGAAGAATTGGGAAAGAAGGCAGACAGATGGGTCAGGACAAGGGTCAAGCAGCAGAACCGGAACCAGGGTGGTGGCCAGAAGAAAGCAGACCAAAAGGGTAATGAGAATAAGCAAAATGACCAGAAGTCTTCAACAGGGCCCCAACAATCTAAGGAGGGTGGGTCCCAGAATTCCCAAAAGAAGAAGGCCGATGTTCCAAGAAAATCATGGTGCCAATACTGTAAAAGTAAGACTCACTGGTTTAGTGAGTGCACCAAGAAAGGCACAGCTCCTACCACTACTGCCCCTAAGGCACCTGCACCCCCTAGTACAGTTAGTAGTGGTAGTGCACCCCCCAAGGCTATAGTTGGGTTAACCCTGGGAACTGAGGTGGGTTCTGACTTAGTCAGGATACCTACTCAGGTTGTTCTTGTTTGTACTGGGGAGATGGATTTGACCCCTACTGTAAGTCCCAGTACTCTGGACAAATACAGACAAAAGCCTTTAATTAATGGAAAATGGCTCAGGCCTACAGGGACACTTGTGCCAGTGTCACCATGGTGACACCAAACTTTGTGAACCCTGATCAGGTAATACTAGGTTCAGACTACCTAGTGACCAATGCTAGCAATGTCACTACCAATCACAGTATGGCAGTTTTAACTTCTCCTGGGGAGGGGTAACTGGCCTCAAAAGGGTTGTAGTTAGTTCAGACCTCCTAGTGGATTGTCTGTTGGGCAATGATTTGGAATTCTCCTTATGGTCAGAAGAGGAGTATAGGACTCATGTGGAGATGTTAGGTTTGTCAGCACCTGTCCTTGCTGTGACCAGGTCACAGGCCAAGAAATACCCAGCTGAACAAGTGCTGGATCCTGGAACAATGGACCAGACACTACCCAAGAGAAAGAGCAGTAGGGTTAAGGCAGTGCCTTCCCCCCTACCTCAAGGTGAGGATCAGCCCTCTCAGGAGACTGACCCAAAGACCCCAGAAGGAACTGTCCTAGAAGAGCTTGAACCTGAACAGGTTGAGTTGCTTGGGACAGGGTGACCTTCCAGGGCAGACTTGAGGCAGGCACAGTTAGACTGTTTCTCTCTTGAACCCCTCAGACAGCAGGCTGCTGCTGAGGCTGCAGGGAATGCTACAGGTACCCACAAGGTGTACTGGGATGATGGACTCCTATACTCTGAGGCAAGAGACCCCAAGCCTGGCACTACCAGGAGGCTGGTTATTCCCTTGTCTCAGAGAGGTTTCCTTCTTACCTTAGCCCATGAGATTCCCCTTGCAGGTCACTTAGGCCAGAACAAGACTTGGGAAAGACTTGTACCACACTTTCACTGGCTTCATATGTCTGAAGACACTAAAGAGTTTTGCCACTCATATGTCACTTATCAAGCCAGTGGCAAATCAGGTGGCACCACAAAGGCCCCCCTTATACCACTACCTGTGGTGGGGGTACCCTTTGAAAGAGTGGGGATTGACATTGTTGGACCAATGGACCCCCCAACAGCATCTGGACACAGATTTATACTGGTGGTAGTGGATCATGCCACCAGGTATCCACAAGCTATTCCCCTTAGGACCACTACAGCTCCCGTTGTGGCCAGGGCCCTACTTGCAGTTTTCTCCAGAGTGGGGTTTCCTAAGGAGGTTATCTCTGACAGAGGTGCAAACTTTATGTCAGGATACTTGACTGAAATGTGGAAGGCGTGTGGTGTAAATTACAAATTCACCACCCCTACCATCCACAGTGCAATGGGCTTGTGGGAAGATTCAACAAGACCCTAAAAGGGATGATAAAAGGGTTACTTGAAAAGCTTAGGCGAAGATGGGACATCCTTTTACCCTGCCTTCTGTTTGGTTACAGAGAGGTCCCACATAAGGGGGTTGGCTACAGCCCTTTTGAGCTTCTGTTTGGGCATCCTGTAAGAGTACCCCTATGTCTTGTGAAGGAAGGATGGGAGTTACCTCTTAAAAAGCCTAAACTTGACATAGTGGACTATGTACTTGATCTCTGCTCCAGGATGGCAGAGTACATAGAGAAGGCATCTAAAAACCTTGAGGCCAGCCAAGAACTTCAAAAAGCTTGGCATGACCAAAAGGCTGTCCTTACTGTTTACCAGCCTGGACAGAAGGTGTGGGTGTTGGAGCCAGTGGCCCCAGCTCTCTCCAAGACAAATGGTCTGGACCCCATACTATCATTGAACAAAAGGGAGAGGTCACCTACCTGGTAGACCTTGGAACTCCCAGGAGCCCTCACAGAGTACTTCATGTGAACAGGCTCAAGGCATTTGTTGACAGGGAAGACATGGGCTTGCTCATGGCTACAGATGAGGGGCAGGAGTAAGAGCGTGACCCTCTCCCAGACCTGCTCACTCAGAACCCTGTTGATGGGTCAGTAGATGGTGTGGTCTTTTCTGACAGCCTCTCTGAGCATCAACAAAAGGATTGCAAACAAGTTCTTCAATCCTTTAGACAAATGTTCTCTCTGACACCCAGTCAGACAAACTGGTGAACCCATGAGGTGGACACTGGTGACAGTCTGCCTATAAAGAGTAAAATCTACAAGCAACCTGACCACGTCAGGGACTGCATAAAGAAAGAAGTACAAAAGATGTTGGAATTGGGAGTCATTGAACCCTCAGAGAGCCCTTGGGCTAATCCTGTAGTTCTAGTGCCTAAACCTCACACCCAGGATGGTAAGAGAGAGATGAGGTTTTGTGTAGACTACAGGGGTCTCAATGCTGTCACTAAGACAGATGCCCATCCAATACCCAGAGCAGATGAACTCATAGATAAATTGGCTTCTGCCAAATTCTTGAGTACATTTGACCTAACAGCTAGCTATTGGCAGATCAGGTAAGCTGAGGATGCCAAGGCCAAAACAGCATTTTCTACCCCATGAGGTCATTACCAATTTGTGGTGATGCCCTTTGGTTTGAAAAATGCACCTGCCACTTTTCAAAGGTTGGTGAACCAAGTTCTCACTGGGTTGGATGACTTTTGTGCAGCATATCTAGATGATATTGCTGTCTTTAGCTCCACCTGGGAGGATCACCTGATCCACCTGAGGAAAGTTTTGGAGGCCCTGCAAAAGGCAGGCCTCACTATCAAGGCTACTAAGTGCCAGATAGGGCAGAGTCAGGTTGTGTACCTGGGCCACCTTGTAGGTGGAGGCCAGGTTCAACCATTGGAGAGCAAGATACATGCCATAAAGGACTGGGCTCCTTCAACCACCCAGACACAGGTCAGAGCTTTCTTGGGCCTGTCTGGTTACTACAGGAAATTTGTCAGAAATTATGGGACAATTGTGACCCCTCTTAATGACCTGATAATTAAGAAAATGCCAAAGAAAGTTCAGTGGACAGTTAGCTGTCAAAAGGCATTTGATGACCTAAAGCAGGCCATGTGCACTGCACCTATTCTCAAGAGTCCAGACTACTCCAAAACATTCATTGTCCAAACAGATGCTTCTGAGTTGGGTGTGGGAGCTGTTCTGTCTCAACTGAATAATGATAGTCATGACCAGCCCATTGCTTTTATAAGTATAAAGCTGACCCCTAGAGAGAAACGTTGGTCAGCTATTGAGAGGGAGGCCTTTGCTGTGGTTTGGGCCCTGAAGAAGTTGAGGCCATACTTATTTGGAACCCACTTCAAGATTCAGACAGACCATAAGCCCCTCTTGTGGCTAAATCAAATGAAGGGTAAAAACCCCAAACTTATTAGGTGGTCCATTTCCCTACAGGGGATAGACTTTACAGTGGAGCACAGACCAGGGACTGACCATGGCAATGCAGATGGTCTCTCCAGGTATTTCCACTTAGAACAGGAAGACTCACCTGGCCAAGGTTAGTTTAATGCCCCTAAGTTTGAGGGGGGTTATGTAGGAGAGTAGGGTCTGCACCCCAGATTTCTGATTTTTGCTTCACTGATTACGACTTTCCCTGTCTGTGGGCCTGCTAATCTGACCCACAGCCTAGCTGTTCTCTCTCTAAATTGACATCCATGTACTTTAGGTGCATTTACCAATTAGTATTGGGTCACTCTTGTAAGTCCTTGTACAGTGTACCATAGGTACCCAGGGCATAAGTGAACCAAAGGCCTACCAGGGGCTGCAGCATGTATTATGCCACCCCTGGCTGGCCATCCAAATCTGACACAACTGGCTGATTAATCAGCTGGGGCAAGGTGGTGTAATCACCCTTTGCTTTAGATATAGTATGCCTATATCTAAACCTAAAATGGACACATATACTCCTATAAGTCACTCCTATGGCAGGCCTTAACAATCCTGGAGGCTGAGTGCTTGGAATTATATGAGATAGTGCTCTGGCATGAGCTGAGCCTGTCTACAGCTTTCAGAACCAAGTGCTTTAGCTGTTTCCATGATAACGCTATACCATATACTCTTAAGTGCATTATAATCCTCGCGGTTATTGCTAACGTTGGCATAGCATTATCAAAACATGTCGAGTAAGGTGTCATACGAATTGGAATACTACCTCCTCGCCAGTCCTGGTGATGGGGGCAGCATTCTACCCTTTTAGAGGGACACGACATGTATGTAACTGTGAACCCCGGTTAAAGTTAACTCGAGCCTCAGCATCACAAAATGGATGCTGGCACCACAGAAACGAGTCTGACCTCCTGCTGCTGGGAGTCCTTCCAGCAAAGGAGGACTGGACAAAGGGTTTCCTGCCTTGGGAGGTGCTAGCACCACCCCAGACAGGATTTTGTGTATTGGGTAGGACAGGCCTGAAAGGAATGAGACATGCCTGGGGCACACAAGGTGCCCTGTGCATACACCGGCTCAAACCAGTTGCTGGGGCACTCCAGCCCCAGCTCTGGCGTGAAACTGGACACAGGATAGTGGGTGTAACCACCCCCCTTCCTGGTCCCACCCATAGGAGGGACCTAGTGATAGTACAGCCCCCTTTAGCAGAATAAAGGTAGGAGCTGGTCCCATTCCAAATTAAATTATTCCTGAACAACTTTACAAGAAGAAACTCTGGACTTCAACGTTCTGCTCCACAGAAGACTGAAGAAATCTCCCTTGGTGCACAAGCAGGCACCATCAAGCGTTCCAGCGGTTCACTTTGTCGTCTTCCCCAGTGGATCCAGACTTCAGAGCCCGACGAGACCTGGACTTCCAGACCTCTCCGACCTCAACTCACATCTGCAGCAAAGCTGAGATGCGTGGGTGCAACGAGACACGTAGGACCGGCCATCTTGAAGAAACTGCACTTCGCTTCCAGCACGACTTCAGAGGCATCCTCTATGGGAATTGAGAAGCCCCAGCCCGAGCAGTTCCTGCACAGAAGATCAACCCTCCAGCATCCACAAGATCTGCTTGGGGCCCTTTTGCTTGATTGCTGCTCGACGCGTTGTCTGGTCACTTGCCGGCTGGCTAGTGGCCTCCTAGACGATGATCCACAACATCAACACTGCTGGTCTGGTTGCTCCAGACTGGCCCTTGCTTCCTTCCAAAAGAGAAGTACCCCGGACCCTCCTGGTCCGCACCAGATGCCTTTTCCACTCACCGTGTCAAGGCTTGTTGACGCGGAATCCGGAACCAACACCGCAGACAGTGAGAGCCTGCGTGGGACAGCTCGTGCCTCCATCCTGGTCGTCGAAGACACCACCTGGTCCATGTGGCTGCAGAGTCAAGCGTCCACTCTTCACCTGATCGCGACGACAGCACCTGGTTCCTTCCTGGTTCCTCTCCAGTCACTGGCTAGTGACTTTGAACATTGTCCCCTCTGCTTTCAGGTCTTCATCTTCCTTGATCCACCCTTGGATCACTCCGGACAGCTTCCTCCTGGTCACCTGCAGCATCTTTCTTCAAGGCTCCATCGACTTCAACGTGGAAACCCGACACACTTTGACACCTATGCACCCGCAGCCCGTGTGTGAGGTAACAAGAGCATGTCGGTGCTCAAGGGTAGTTTGACTCTCCTAGTGTCCAGATTTCCAGTCGTTTTAGTCCTAGCTAGTCAGAACTTGTGTACTTACCTTTTTTGTAAATTGTACTGTCCATTGACTTTGTTACGCATCTCGTGTGTGAGTTCACACTCTGCACACGCGTCCCGTGGGCCTCCTATTACTTACCTAAGGTTAGGGTAGTGTAGTCCCAGCGATCCTACAGCCTCTGGACAGGACCATTCCTTCTATCGACTTTTTCAACCCACTTACTTAGTATATGGTTTGACGTGCCCCTGGGGCGCCATTGTAATTTGTGCAACTTAAACGTATTTTTCTTAAGAGTCTTGTCATGTGCTTAGCCCTCTCTAAAAGCGGACACACTCCCGGCAGAGCGGGTGCTCCTCCTAATCTACCAGGGCAATTTTCCGGCTTGAAAGGGTTCCAGCAAGCTTCCTTGCACGTTGTTCTGCAGTCCTCCGCCGCCGCGTTTGTCATCACCGCGGCCGCCAAGAGGAGGACTGCAACTCCCAGGGGCCAGAGCGCTGAAGGCGCGCAAGTGATTCCAGCGCCAGGAGGCGCTTAAAAGCGGACACACTCCGAGCAGAGCGGGTGCTCCTCCTAATCTACCAGGGCAATTTTCCGGCTTGAAAGGGTTCCAGCAAGCTTCCCTGCACGTTGTTCTGCAGTCCTCCCGCCGCCGCGTTTGTCATCACCGCGGCCGCCGAGAGGAGGACTGCAACTCCCAGGGGGCAGAGTGCTGAAGGCGGGCAAGTGATTCCAGCGCCAGGAGGCGCTTAAAAGCGGACACACTCCCGGCAGAGCGGGTGCTCCTCCTAATCTACCAGGGCAATTTTCTGGCTTGAAAGGGTTCCAGCAAGCCTCCCTGCACGTTGTTCTGCAGTCCTCCCGCCGCCACGTTTGTCATCACCGCGGCCGCCGAGAGGAGGACTGCAACTCCCAGGGGGCAGAGCGCTGAAGGCGCGCAAGTGATTCCAGCGCCAGGAGGCGCTTAAAAGCTTAGCCCTCTCATCTCATAAAGAGTTCAGAGGTGTTTGTTATTAATAAATATATTGTTTATTTTCATAACAACCTGTGTGGTGTCCGTTCACTTGGTATTCAAGGGGTTATATGTGGTACAACAGCTGGCTTCACATGCCAAAAGAGTTTAGCCTAAGACTGCTTTATCCATGCTACCATTAGGATAGCTGGTCTATAAGGTTGACTTACAACCAATCACCATAAGGGTTGTTTGGACTGATACAAGGTGATCACTAGAACTAGTGAGCATCATATATCAGGCCAACTTCTCACAATGGGCTCACCCTGCACCGCGCCAAATGCTCCTTTTACCAGGAATCAGTAGACTTCTTCGGCTATATATTCTCAAGGGAAGGTCTCCGTGTAGACCCAAGGAAAGCGGAAGCCATCCGCTCAGCACCAAGGCCAACAACAGCAACGGAGGTCAAAAGTTTCCTGGCGATGGCCACATACTGTGGCGGGTTCATCCCCAAACTTGCGTCCCTCTCGGAGCCCCTGCCGGCCCGGACCAAAGCTGGGTAAGTATGGGTATAGTCAGCAAAGGAGATGTGGCATTCCAAGCGGTCAAAAGTGCCTTCATTGACGACAGGGTGATGGCGTACTTTCGCCCGAACAGATGCACAGAGGTCGTCATCGATGCAAGCCCCGTTGGACTCGGAGCTGTTCTTATGCAGGAGACTGAGTCAAGAGAGTGGGTACCCACTGCATATGCCAGCAGGGCGCTGACTGCCACTGAAATGCACTATGCCCAGATCAAACACAAGGCTCTTGCGATAAAATGGGCCTGCCAACACTTTTACCTGTACCTGTATGGGCATGAGTTCCGGGTAATCACAAACCACAAGCCACTTCTACCGCTGTTTGCTGGGATTGCGAGGCTTGCCCCTCCCCGGATTGAAAGGTGGGCAGTGCAGTTGCAGACATATCGCTTATAGGTACATTTCAGGCCCGGGGCAGACAATCCCGCTGACTTCCTGTCGCGCCATCCGAGTGCAGCCCCATTTGCTCCCATGCAAGACAAGGCCGAGGAGGTTGAGGAGTTTGTGCAGATGATCTCACAGGAGGCCTGCCCCATTGCCCTCACGTTGGAAGACATAGGTAAAGCAACAGAGGTGGACAAATGTCTCATGAAGGTGAAGAACATGCTGACCAATCGGAGCTGGAAACACTTTCTCGATGGTGTCAGTTCGTTAACAGCAACGGAGCAAGCCTTTAGACAAGTCTGGAGGGCTCAATGCGAGCTCAGCGAAGGTCCCCATGGAGTTGTGCTAAGAGGCACGTCGCTGGTGATCCCAACGAGCCTGCAAAAGTAGGTCATTCGACTGGCGCATCAAGGCCATCAAGGAGCGTCCAAGACAAAGGCCCGGCTGAGTAATAAAGTATCGTTTCCTGGGATGGATGCCATGGTAGAGGAGGAAGTGCGTAACTGTCACTCGTGCGCCATCACAGGCAACGATTAGGTGCCACACCCTGTGATCACGAAAGAACCCTGCCAGGAGCCATGGTCCAAATTGAGTATTGACTTTGGATCATTCCCAGATGGCCAGAACACCCTTGTGCTGATAGACTCGCACTCACATTTCCCTAGAGTGGAGGTGGTACCCTCCATGGCATTCTCGCACGGCAAAACAATAATTGATCGCACATTCGCAATGATGGGGCTACCGGACAAGATTCGGTCAATACAATGGGCCACCGTTTCAGGGAAAAGACTTTCAGGTTTATCTATCATCTCGGGACATCAAAAATCGGAAAATCACCCCACAGTGGCCACAGGCCAACGGAGAAGTTGAGCGCTTCCTGAGGACACTGAACCGTGTTCTTCGAATCGGGGTAGAGAAAGGGGAAGATGGAGAAGAATGTCTCTCTCAGTTCCTCAGCGCATACCGCCAGAAACCCCATGGCACCACCCGGTGTGCCCCCACACACTTGCTGTTCCGAAAACTCCCAGGGACTGTAGACCGGCTGGCCCATCCTGGTGTGTCCCCGAACTTGACCAGAACGCCACCCAGAATAGGAGGAGACGAGCAAACGACAAAGCAAGCCAAGCTCGAAGAGTCTGACCCATGTCTCTCGTGGTTGGGGACAAAGTGATACTGAAGGACCGGCACCCGAACTAGAAATACCGCACAGCTTATGAACCCGAGGGTGGGAAGTCATCAATATCCATGGAACCATGGTGTCGGTGGAGCGAGGCACCCAAGTGGTCACACAGAACACATCGTGGTTCAAGAGAGTCCCTAGAGAGCAGAGAACAGCTGGACAGCAACCTGCAGACACCGAGGTTGGAGAAGGACCAGTCTCGGCAGAAACCTCTCAATGTCGACGTGAAGAAATGCCGACAAAACCAAGAACCGCGCACAAGACACCTGCCAACCAGAGCAGCGCCACGAAAGTCAAAATGTCCCTGTGGAGCGCCCTGAAGAGTCAGAGACGAGTGAAAATCCCCAGAGTCAAAAGTATAGCCTCCGGCCGAACGCGACTCCGAGTCAGAGACTGAAGGACTATGCTTGGCGCCTGAACAAGTGCTAGGGCCTACCCCATTTAGGACTATGTGTCCGAAAGATTGGAGGGATGTAATGACGGAGCCACCCGGCCCGTCCACACACGCACGCACACACACCGAGGGCGGGCTCGCCCGAGGGTATAATTAAAAGGGGCGTAGGACTGCACTGGGTCTTTGGCCCAGAGCTAGATAGAGTGTCCGTGAGATTTATTCAGATAAGTTAGGCCCAAATCAGAGGCTTAGGCACTCCACTGCCCCCGGTAACCCACGTTACCACACCTAGCAAGCACGTAGCAATGGCAATTGCCCAATAGCAACCTCAATATATTTTGAGTCGCAGATATCTGGCGTGTATGCCTGACTTGCATAAAGTTGTCACATATGAATAACCAAGCAGGATCTCCACAAAGATGTTATTGAATCTGCATGTTACTGAACTCTTGCTTTATAAAAACGTGTGCATCGGAGGCATTCAACTACATAAGTCTGCTTTAAAACTCTATTGCAATAGCAACCTGATCACCATGCAACATTCACATGTGTTGAAAGGGTTGAGTAAATGGTAAAGACAAATTCAGTGCAGTTGCTTCCTTGGATGCTGCCCCTGGAAAAACCTGTACATCAAAAGCCATGTCATCTGCATCATGAAACACACACCAAGAGGGGTGTTGACAAAATGGTGGTCACACGGAATAAACAAATCTAGACTCCATGCATGACCCTTTCTAATCCTTCCAGTATCCTGCTATTCTGGAAGGCAATGGAGGGCTGCAGACAATCATCTGTACCCCCTGCTGTGATATTGTAGACTGGGGGACTGTCAGTGACTGATTTGTATAATCAATGGGGAATGAATCACATGTCCTGTGTATTACCAAGGTCAGGGTTCTTATCCATCTTGAAAAAAAAACGAATTCACAGTATATCTTGGCTCTCCGCAAGAATATGGTAATGTGAAAAGCATCATCATTGGGTTTTAGGTATGCTTAACCCACCAGGACGACGACGAACTGGTAATGACAGTAGTGATAAGGGAAAGTGAGTTGTGAAGGTCGTGGTTCAAGAGGTCAACATGTTTCAGCCCTACTTCGCCCCGTAGGGTCTACGGACTTTCTTCAGGACCAAGCAAAGCAGGCGAGTGTGAGATTGCATGCTGAGGGCAAGTGGTTCACTTACCCTTCTTTTGTGAACATATTTTGACACTTTTGTGGTGCAGATGTTTCACTGTCTACAACTTAACAATGGGGGAGATGACACGCTTTATGAGCCTCAGGAACAACTTGCTCTGTCGCCTTCTGCCGTGCCTAGGCGACTGATTTGTGCCAGGTGCTGGTGGGTAGCTCCATTGTGAGTTCCGAGTCCCGAGGGTGTTGGCGTTTAGGGCTGACCGGCACAGTGTGGGTTGCTGGAGCCGCAAGCTCTGGAAATGACTGAAGGACTGCCTAAGATTTACTGTTTGGCCAGGAAAGAAAGCCCAGTGAGTGCAAGGATTGACTTGGCCCAGTATGTGGTTCCTATATTCTGGGCCATAATCTGACTGGAGGCCTTGCTGGTGCGGACAGACCCCATGGTGAAGACAGAAGTCCAAGGGCCGAGCCAGGCCTGCCTTAACCAGTGGACCTTAAGGGTTCCTAGATTTGCAAGATCGATGTTACGCTGCCACAGTGGGGTTGCTGCCATGCCTGCCCTTGAGGTCACTCATCTCTAGAACACTGTGCCAGCATCGAGGGACTATACTGATGCAAGTTAGAGATGCACTAGGTAGGTGTAGGACTTGGCCCTTTTTGGCTAAAGTCCCTAAACATTTTGCTTTCCCCATAGACCTTTTTTCCGACAAATGTGTTGTCAACTTAGATGATTTGGACACTTTGCCACTTCTAAACAGTGTCAAAGTGCAAGTAATGCCTGTATAAAGTGTAATGGTAGTTGCTTGTCCATGATTGGTATGCTTGCCTTACTAAGTAAAGTCCCTAGTAAAGTGCACTATGTGTGCCAGGGCTGGTAATGCCACTGCTACTATTGGGCCTGCAGCACTATTTGTGCCACCCACACCAATAGCCTTAAAAAGGGAACTCAGGCCTGCCATTGCAGGGCCTGCGTGCATGTTGTTCTGAAAGTGCACTCACTTGCCAGACCTTACCCTTCCCTTTCTATGCACATTTGACACCCCTATGGTAGATATAGGGTATCCCCTGGACAGGGTGTAATGCATGTGAAAGGTACAACATGTATTAAGGTGTGTGCTATGTCCTGACAGTGAGATAATCTCCATTTCGTTTTTCACTGTTGAAAGACCATCTTGCCCATAGGACAGAATAAGGAGGCTGTGTAATATGTTTTCCAGCCTATCTTCCCAAAGGCTTAAGATGGAAAGGTGACATTTAGTATGCCTGAACTCACAATTTAATAACACGTCTTTTTATGAAGGTGTTTTTTTGGATTGTGTGTTCATAAGCCACTCTTTTAGAAGTGTCTGAGTTTTTGTGCTCTAACATTTCTGTGTGTCTCTGTCTGGCTGTGGATTGACTGTCTGGATTTGAAAGCGCTAGGGTCTGGGGAATGTCTTGACCCAAGGGAGGAGGTGAGGCAGCAACAGGCTGACCTGCATCTGGAGTGTAGGGGGAGGAGATGCCACTAGAGGTGAAGAGGCCTGGGTTGCTGCTATAAAACAATTGTCCCATCTCCTGCTGAGTGATTGAGAATCTAGAACCACACTAATCAAAGGAAGATGGTTGGTTGAAAACTTTATTCGATATGCAAAGACATCTTACAAGCATAACATACATTATAAAAACAACATTACAAAAAGTGCAAGTATGTCATACATTTTAAGAGGATAAAATTTTAGGGGACCCCCTAGAATAAATTAGCTAAAAAGAGATTAAACCGATATAGACAATCTATTGCAACGTATCAACCAGCAACGTTTTAAAAATTTGGAGACACCACAAACTATAAAAGGGGAGGTATCAGTCAATAGAATTCGGAGAGCCACCGAATGCATGCGTGTTCCCAAGCGTTTGAAGAGGGGTTTCAGCCAGTATCTGCTTTGGTGGATGTAGTCTGGACACTCAAAAAGTACATGTGCCACCGTCTCGGGCCTGGCTGGGCAGCGTGCACAAAAGGGGGATAAATGAGCATGGGACTTCCACTTAGAAACAATTGCTCCAAGCGGGAGAGTTCCAACTCTAAACTTGAAGTAGAGGGCCCTATCCGCTGGCATAGTAATTAAGTCCATGTAGGGTTCGTATGATACCACATCCTTTATTCTGAGGAACACTGCAGTCGAATTACAGTGATGTGGATTTCCAATTAGTTGGCAAGAGACCCAGTCCCAATATAGTTTTTTGAGGACTGCCTTGGGAGGGGCAGATCTTGCGGTCCAACAATCTCCTAGGCCCAGTTCCCCCAAAAGGTTTTTTGTGTCTCTCAACCACTTGATCTTATTCCAACCCCCCATGTTCATTACTTCTGATAAACCCTCAGCGTAAGATTTTAGTTCCGGGACCCTCCATATGCGGGACCACAGGAGCAATGGGCGAAGTCGGGCCTGGTCTTTGATACTTCTACAACCCAAGTCCAATAGCACCAGAACTGTAGGGGTGCTCGAGGGGAGAGCTAAGAGGTCCTTCAGGAGCTTGTTTTCGGCCTTGGATAAGGAATCCAAATTAGAGTGACCCCATAGCTCCGCGCCATAGAGGGCAGAAGTGACCCCCCTAGCCTTGTAGATCTTGATTACAGGCGCCACTGAAGATCTGGAGGATGCATAATATTCCTTTAGTAAGGCACCCCCTACCCTTTTGTGGCAGAGAACCATCAAAGGAAGAAAGGTGTCACTGGCTGGGAGGCTTCAAAGCCATTGAAGGGTATACCCATGAGAGCTGAAGTCCCTAAACTTTGGAGAATGGATTGATCAAGTGTGAACAAGACTGGAACTACTTCAGGGTCAGGAGGACCTTTACCAAGGAAGAAACAACTGAAGAGACTGAGGGATAGGATTGACCCTTGCTGTGTGTTCTGAGGCTGGCCTGTAGTTTGCTGTTTTAACCAAGGAAAGGCTAAAGGGAGTTTACTGTGTACTGTTTCCCCCTGCTTGAAGGACTTTGCTGTGTGCTGTATCCTCAAGTAACTTATCCCCAAGGGCCCGAGGTGAGCTGGCTCCTTGTTCGGAAACGCAGGAACATAATTAAAAGTTTCCATGAGTGTCTCAGTGACGCTGTGAGTGTGTGTCTGTTGCAGCTGAGACCATCGTGACGCCTGCCCTGTGATCGCGGGCACCTGGAGTCCAAGCAAGGATCAGTGACACGGTGTGCCTGTGCTTTCTGCAGCCTGAATCCCTTTGTGGGGATTGTCCAGTGATCATGTGCACCGGAATTCAAGTGAGTATCATCGACGCTGTGTGCTTGTGCATTGTGCACCGTGAGACCTTCGTGAGGATTTGCCTTGTTATCGTGTGCACCGGAATCCAAGTGAGTCTCATTGACGCTGTTATTAAATATTATTATTTGGAAGTTTTATATAGCACTGGCCAGACCTGAGGGTATCAGAGCGCTTTACAACAGTCGTATTGCACAAGATCAAAAATACAGTAGTTGTATAGAACATGGACAGAGAGTTTTAGCAGGTTATGAAACCAAGGGGCAGTTGAAGGCTTGGAAAGCCTTTGACGAGTGCCATAGTCCAGGGCAGCGCTCCCCTTCCAGGGCGAAATGTCATCATCGCTTCTGCTGCTCCTGTCTCTTCACTAGGGAACGCTCTAGGAAAAGATTTTTGAGCTGTCCTTTGAATTTTGCAAAGGAGGGAATAGTTTTGATGTGGAGATGAAAAGAGTTCCAGATTTTGGGTCCATTACCCGCGAAGGCCCGGGCAGCGGTTTTTTGTTTGCATGCTTTCAGCAGGATGAGTAGTAGAGTGTTCGAGCTCCTGAGGGTCCTACTCTGACCAGCTTTTTTGAGTTTGGAGTCCAGCTATTCTGGTATGCCTTTGTGAAGGGCTTTGTGCGTGAGGTAGGCTGTTATGAAACTTGCACACAATTCAACTGGGAGCCATTTTAGTTCTCTGAGTGCGGGTGAGATATATGGTTGAATTTCTTCACTCCTTTGACCATTCTGGCTCCTGTGTTTAGAGTTGTTTCGAGGGGAGCAAGATGTGCCTTTGATAAGCCTGAGAGGGCTGCAATCCCATAGTCTCATCTAGATAACACCAATGCTTGGGTGGCTTGTTTGAGGTCATTGGTTGGAATGAAAGGCTTTATTTTGTTCAGTAGCTTCAGGTTAATAAGGCGCTCTTGGCGGAGTTTTTAATGTGCTTGTTCATGTTCAGTTTTCGGTTTAGAGTGATACCTAGTAATTTTACAGAATCCGCCAAGGTGAGGGCCCCGTTGAGTGCATCTATCGCTTTTAGCCATTCCGCAATTTGGGGGTTCTCTTCTTTGTTAGAGATGAGGAGTATTTCAGTCTTGTCTTGGTTCAGTTTTAGGTGGTTACTTGACAGCCAGTGATGGACTTCTTTAAGCGTGTCATTGAGTCTTTGAATGTCCTCAATGGAGGTGGCTTCCAGATAGATCGGTGCGTCATCAGCATACAGATGGAAGGGGATGTTGCCTTTTCTGAGTAGGGTTGTAAGTGGCTCCATGTAAATGTTGAAAAGTTGCGGTGAGAGCACTGAACCTTGTCGGGACTCCCCTGATGACAGGTTGTAGATCGGACATAAAGTTTTTGATTTTTATTCTTTGCGTGCTGTTGTGAAGGAAGGAGGAGAACCAGTGTAAAACCACCTCATCTACACCTGCCTTTTCTTAAAGCACCTTAATGAGGAGTTTGTGATCAACCATGTTGAAAGCTGCCAATAGGTCTAGCGGAATAAGAAGGCAGCATTTGTCCGCATCCAGTGATTTGTGGATATCATCAATGACATTGAGGGCCACGGTTTCCGTGCTGCAGCCTTTTTGTGAAGCCCGATTGATGGGCATCGAGTAGGTTCATGCTATCCAGGTGTTGAGTTAGTTGAAGGAGCACCCATCTTTCTAAGGTTTTGGATAGAAGAGGTAAGTTTGAACTGGTCTGGAATTATTCAAATCTTTTGTGTCTAGGCCTGGTTTTTTCAGCAGTGGCGTGACTTGCCAGACTTTGAGGCAGTCTGGGATGACTCCGGATCTTAGGGAGCTGTTTATGATCTTGCACCAAAGCGGGGCAAGGGAGAGAATACGATTTTTTGTCAATCGTGGAGGAAAAGGATGTAGAGCATGAGAGGAGGGATTGAATGGGAGATAAGTTTGACTATCTCAGCTTCCTGTATAGGGATCAAAGATTTCCAGGATTTCGTAAGGGGCTTGGATGTATTGTCTTTGGTCCCAGGAGGGATGCTCTTGATGAGGGGATTGGTGTTAATGTCCAGTGAGAGCGCAATCTTGTTGGTTTTGTCCTCAAAGAAGTTTGCGAAGTTGTCACAGAGCTCTTTGGAAGCCTGCACTGAGGATGTAACAGGCTTGGAGGTTTGTTGTCTAATGATGTGAAAGAGCTCCCTGGGCCTGTTCTTTGTGTTGTCCAGCGCGGTGCAGAAAAATTTGGACTTTCGTCCGGGATGTGTTTTTTATATTTTCTGCGGGCTGCTTTGAGTTGCTCACAGAGGATGTCGGAAGGGTTGTTTCTCCAGAGTCTTTCTGTGGCTCTTAGTTCTCTCCTTTTGGAGTTGATGTCAGTGTTAAACCATGATGGAATGCTTCTGGTTTTCTTCTGGTTTTTTTTTATTTCAGGGGTGCTATTTGATCAAGCATGGATGTCATATTTGAGATGTAGTGCGTGGTGAGTTCAGTTGAGGAGAGGTGGTCAGAGGCGCTGGGGAGGAGCGAGCATATATTTTCCGCTAGGTAGGCTAGGGGAATCTGCATTAGATTTCTAGACCATTTGGGGGGTCTTGCGAGGGGGCCTGGAATAGAGCCTTTTAGTTGTTGTGGAATAGGATGTTGTGGTGGTCTGACCAATCCACGGGGAGGACGTGGTCGACCGTAACTGCGTCACGTTGAGCGATAATGGCACCTAAAGTTGCTCCTTTATTGTGCGTTTCTTCAAAGCAGAATTGGGTCAGATTGTTGTCCTGAGGAAGATTGTTTAGGGTTAGAATTAGCGAATTGTTTACCTCATTCCAATGTAGGTTGAGGTCACAAGAATTAGGTTGTTTGAGGCACCGAGCAAGCAGTGAGCAATCAGGTCCGACAAGTGTTCCCCGAATGCAGAGGTGTTGCCTGGTGGATGGTATAGAAGATGGCAGAGTTGCTCTGTTGTTGTTTGTCTTGATGTTGGTGGCAAGACATTCAATGGTGCTGTAATTGAAGGTGTCCATTTCCACAATGGCAATGTTGTTCTTAAGTATGATCGCTATGCCTCTACCTCTTTGATCTTTTCTGTCTTTGTTGATGATAGTAAAGCCTGGGGGCACGCTGTGTGCATGCGCGTTGTGCACCGTGAGATCTTTGTGAGGATTTGCCTTGTTATCATGTGCACATGAATCCAAGTGAGTCTAATCGCCCCTATGTGCAGCTGCCTTGTGAACCGGAGGACCTTCGTGAGGATTTGCCTTGGTATTGTGTGCACCGGAGTTAAAGTGAGTCTCAGCGACACTGTGCGCTTGACCTTCTTGCAGCCTGAGACCAATGTGTGGAGTGCCCAGTGATCGTGCACCCGAAGCTTAAGGAAGACTCAGCGACGCTGTGTGTGTGTGCTTTGTGGCAGCCTGAGATCTTCACAACTGAAGTGGCCCGGACCGAGCTGTGTTGCCTGCCCAAGCCGCCTAGCCAATTCACAAAGCTGCATTGGAGGCACAGCCGCTGGCAGAGGAGAGGAAAGTATGTTCGCGCCCCCCAAGTAATGTGTGTCGACTCCAGGGGCGGAGCACGGACTCGGAGTGAGCCGCTCTTGGCCTCTCTCTTGTGTTGGCAGTGCAAGTCTCTGGTTTGCCATATATATCGGCCCGTATTGCAGAGGGAGTGGCAGTACAGGGGGCCGGAGGGAGGAGCTGCACTTTTGATTGCATTGATCCCATCGTACCCATGTTGAGGGCAACTGTTGAGAGGCTGACTGTAGGTCAGAAGGGGAGGCGGAGAGACCGCCTAAGGCACGGTGATCGGGGCCTGAGTGTATTACACATTGCATCATTTCTGCACAACAGAGTACTTAGTTAGAGTATTACGCATTGCTTTATTCCAGCATAACGAACTACCTGATTAGTGTATGACGCATGGCAATTTATCTGCATAACGAACTACCTGATTGTTGTATGACGCATTGCATTGTTTCTGCATAACGAACTACCTGATTAGTGTATTGTGCACTGCATTGTTTCTGCATAACGAATTACCGGATTAGTGTATTACGCATTGCCTTATTTCTGCATAACAACATACCTGGTTTTTGTATTACGCATTGCATTACTTTACCTTGCAAAGTGCCTGATTGTTGTGTTACGCATTGCATTCTTTTCATTGCAGAGTGTCTGATTTTTGCTTCACATCTTACAGTATTTTTACATTGCAAAAGTCTCTGATTCCAGTATTACGAACTGCATCACATGATATTAGGAGTACAGGAGAATGTTTAGAAGTGCTCATTAATACGCCAGAACTTAGAAGGGCTGGCTAACCTAACCACTGGCCAAGAGAAATAGTACACAACCTCATATGTTGGATTTATATTGTGTGGTCTTATCGTATATCTTTTTATATAAAGTTTATACTCGTTTTCATAAAACTCGTGTGGAGTCTATTTGTGGTGTTATCATTGGGTTATTGTGGGGTAGCTTGGTGAGAAAAATAACAATGGATTAAACCCAGATCTGTGACTGGGGTGAATATTTTGCCATTGTGCAACATTCTGTCCATCATCTTGTGTGTTTTACTGTTCACCCTATGTGGAAAGGGTATGCCCAGACGTGGGTCCCTTGCTCACTAAGCCACTAAAGTCAAGCTATCCTGGCTGAAGACGGCTGATAGCCAGGAACCGATCCTAGGATGCTTGATTCCGGTCCAGGAAAGACATTGCTTGGCAGTTCGGGCTGGACTTTTCCCATGAGGCACAGGGTCAAGAATGATTTGCATATGGCCATGTCTGAACTGGGGTTGCTTGGTGAGCAAAATAATGATGGATTAAACTCAGATCTGTGACTGGGGGGGAATGTTTTGCCATTGTGCAACATTCCGTCCATCATCTTGTGTGTTTTGCTGTTCACACTATGTAGAAAGGGTATGCCCAGACGTGGGTCCCTTGCTCACTAAGCCACTGGAGTCAAGCTTTCCTGGCTGAAGACGGCTGATAGCCAGAAACTGGTCCTAGGATGCTTGATTCCAGTCCAGGAAAGACATGGCTTGGCAGTTCGGGTTGGACTGTTCCCATGAGGCACGGGGTCAAGACTGATTTGCATATGGCCATGTCTGAACTGAGGTGGCTTGGTGAGCAAAATAAAGATGGATTAAACCCAGATCTGTGACTGGGGGTGAATGTTTTGCCATTGTGCAACATTCCGTCCATCATCTTGTGTGTTTTGAAGATAAGCCTGGCTGCTCGTGCCAAGCTACAGAGGGGGGCTATCTAAGAAGGTGACCTTCCTTTCCCTGACATTGGAGCGCGGGTCCCTACTCGGCCTATGGTACCTACCTCAGCCAACCAGGGATCCCGCGTATAACAGTAGACAATTGTACTGGGTCAGAATAGGCAACACCCTTTGGGACTGGACTCGGTCCCAACTAAGAGGTGGTTTACATCTATTGCAGATCATCAAGCCCCAAACCGACTATCTGGCCCTACATGTTGGTTATAAGACTTTCTCGGCTATGGGAGGGCTCCACTGACTGTTTCCCACCACTTTGGCTAGATGGGCCTAACTGTCTCCTAAAGGTCCGTGCCAGATGGGACTGTAGGATGGAAGGTCTTAAAGGTGATTGCATGAGGCCATTGTGTCAACATTATGTATGATATGAAGATGGCACTTCTTCTGTGGAGAAGTGTGGCTCACGGTGTAGAGCAGGCAGACCCGGAAGCTGAGGTCAGACCCGGGACCAGGGTTCAATTCCCGACGTGGCAGGGTCTTGAGCTCAAATGTCCACGGACTCGATAATTCTCGCTTTGGTGCCTGCTCTAATCATGGGTTCTCACTCTGCAACTCTGGGCATTAAGCTTGCTTAATCTCCACAACGGCCCCCCTGCGGCGGGATGCCTGGCTTTCACCTTGGGGATGCCCTGTAGGGGCTATCTCACAGGGAAAAGCCAGGACGGGTTCCCAAGGCAAGCTCCGGGTAGCTGTGCGCTCAATAAATGCAATAATAATAATAATAATAATAATAATAATAATAACAAGACTATCCTAGACATAAAAAGGCTGATATGTGATCCTGAAAATGAGGCACATGGTAATCAGGGTCTGGGCATCGTATCAGTGAATTACAGAAATTACACACTGAACAGATGTATAGGCTTGGAATGGTGGATTACAGGGACCACGTGTCCCAGTAACATGCTCAAGGGGACAGAGTTGCCTAATTGCTAAGGTCAGAGGTCCACAAAGGCCCTAATAGGAGCTGTGAAAACACAGGATAAAGTGGTGTGAAATACCCATGTGGGAATAAATGTGGTCTTTGTGGAATGCTATTGGGCTTTGTACACTGCACTACAGGAGATTGACACTTTCCAACTGAGGGAATGGGTGCAATGGAGAATCCCATACCGATTAGAGCTGCAAGTAGCAATGGCTCAAATGGTGTGAAATAATACACCCTTCCCCTGGACGTTTGAACCACCTATAGAGTGCACACTGTGCAGACGGTGTTTGGACAACATTTTAGATAAAAAATAACGGGAGGCAGAAATATCCGAAAGTAAATATTCAGATACACAAATATGGTGATGACCAAATATTATTGACAATTGTTTTTAGGTAAGTAATCTTGTTTCAAATAGTATTGCTGAACAAGTTACTTACCTTCTGTAATAATATATCTGTAAGAAACATTAGCTAGTGATAGATTCCTTACCTTAGAATTACCCGCAGGCGTCAGACTGGATCTGAAAAGCTTTCACCAGCAGTACCCCTGAGCATCGGTAGGCGTCGTTGTGCGGCTCCAAGTACGTCGCGGGTGTCGTAGTGGCCAAGATGATGTCGCTGGAGCTACTGTGGACGTGCCCACATACTCTAACGTCAGATCTGTACACGACTTTCTGCGCCAGGTACGCAGAGCCATGCAAGATACTGAGCACTGGTGTACTGAAATTAGTGTCATAAAAGGAATGACTTTAACCATAGAAATCAGTTCGCTGAATGTGGAGGATGAGTGGGGTGGTAAGGAATCTATCACTAACTCATGTTTCTTACAGATATGTCGTTACTGAAGGCAAGTAACTTGTTCATTAGAAAGAAACACGTTAGTGATAGATTCCTTACCTCAGAATAGATACCGCAGCGATACCAATTCCAGTGGTGGGTCTGCGAACAAAGATCACACCAGAAAGTCATGGCGAACAGAACGGTCAAATAAACCGTTTCTCCGGAATAGACTGTCAAGGCAATAATGCTTGGTAAAAGTGTGCAGCGAGGCCCACGTGGCTGCCTGACAGATGTCTTGCAGGGGGAAACCACGTCCCAATGTAGTAGTAGCTGCCGTTGCCCTGGCAGAATGGGCGTGCAACCCCACCGAAGGTTCCTCTTTAGCCAGAGAATAACAGGCTTTGATACAGAAGACAACCCAGCAGGAGAAAGTCCTATTGTGTACAGCCCGACCTTTCTTGGCACCTATGTAGCCAACAAAGAGCTGGTCATCCACCCGGAACTGTTTTGTGCGATTCAAGTAAAATGAGGGCGCATGTTTTGGGTCCGGACGGTGGAACTCCTCTTCCTCTCTGGAAGGGTGTGGAGGCGGAAAGAAAGTGGGCAAGGTGATAGTTTGCATTATGTGGAAGGCAGTAACCACCTTTGGCATAAAGGAAGGATGAGTGTGAAGCACAAGCTTGTCCAGAGATGAACAGACAGAAAAGGAGGCTTACAGGAAAGAGCCTGGAGCTCACTCGCTCATCTAGCAGAGGTGATGGCAACCAGGAAAGCAGTCTTCAAAGTCAATAAATGAAGAGGACAGCAGTGAAGAGGCACAAAAAGAGTGCATATCAGATAAGTAAGAACCAGATTCAAACCCCACTGTGGCATTACAAATGGAGTAGGAGGGAAAATGTGAGTAATGCCTTTGAGAAATCTATTAACAACAGGGAACTTAAAAAGAGAGGGCTGAGCCTGGGAAAGGCTGAAATCTCAGCAAAGTAACCCTTAATAGTGCCTAGAGCAGAGCCCTGCTGGGCCAGAGAAAGAAGGAACAAAAGGACTTCTGTAAGAGGGGTAGAAAGGGAATCTAAAGCCTTTGCTGTGCACCATGCCACAAATTTGTTCCACCTGCAGGCGTATACCGATTTAGTGGAGGGACGCCTGGCTGCCAGAATGATATCACAGACTTCAGGAGGCAAGTCAAATGGAATCAGCTGTTGCCGCTCAATCGCCATGCATGTAGGTGGAAGCTGGGCAGGTTCGGGTGGAGGACCGTCCCCTGCTGCTGCGACAGAAGAACCTCCCAAAGAGGCAGATGGATCGGGGATCATACACTCATACTGAGTAGCTCGGGATACCAAACTCTTCAAGCCCAGTCCGGGGCCACAAGAATGACTTGGGCCCGGTTGCCTGATCTTCTTTAGCACTCAGGATAGAAGTGGTATAGGCGGATAGGCGTACAATAGACCACAACTCCACTCATGATGAAAAGCGCCGCCGAGCGAGTGCCGCCTTGGAAATTCCAACGCGCAGAACTGATGACATCGACCGTTCTCTTCGGTGGCAAATAGATCTAACCAAGGCTCTACCAACTGTTGAAAGGGACCTTGCACCACCTCCGAGTGAAAATGCCATTCGTGATCCATCATGCACCTGCGGCTGAGTTCATCCACCCTGGCGTTCAAAGAACCTGCCAAGTGTTGAACCAGCAAGGAAATGCCTTGACGTTCCAGCCATGTCCAGAGACACAGAGCCTCCTGACATAGGGTCCACGACCCCACCCCGCCTTGCTTGTTGAAATACCACATGGCAGTGTTTCTGTCCATGAACACCTGCACTACTCTCCCCTTGACAGAGGGAAGGAATGCTCTTAGTGCAAGTAGGATTGTCCGGAGCTCCAGAAGGTCGATATGGAGCCTGGACTACGCCGGAGACCAGAGGCCTTTGATCTCTGCCTCTCCCATGTGGCCTCCCCATCCCAGAAGGGACGCATCTGCCACCACTTTGTGCTCTGGTTGGGGAAGAGAGAGTGATCTTCCGCTGACCCAATGCTGGTTTGTGAGCCACCACTCCAACTGTCATGCAGTGCCCTCCTAGATCTGGACGTACTCGGACAGGTCCCCTTGATGCTGCACCCATAGGAACTTCAGGTCCCACTGCAGAGCCCGCATATGCCATCTGGCATGTTTGGTCAGCAGGATGCAGGAGGCCATGAGGCCCAGCAGCTTCAAGGTCATCGTGACCGAAACCCAGGACAAGGGCCGAAAGATTGGAATCATAGCCCGAATGTCCTGGACTGGCGGTTCGGGGGATAAACCCGAAACTGCACCGTGTCCAGAACATCTCTGATAAAGAGGAGCTCCTGAGAGGGAATCTGGTGTGACTTTGGCACGTTGATGGAGAACCCCAGCATATGCGGGAGGTCGGCCGTCGTCTGAAGGTGGGCGACAACTGTCTGGGGCACGTAGGGGAAGACTGAAACCCCTGATCTGCGCAGATGAGCTGCAACCACCGCCATCACTTTCATGAACCCCCAAGGCGCGCTGGTAAGGCCAAAAGGGAGCACAGTGAACTAAAAGTGCTTGTGACCTTCAGTGAACCGCAAGTAACGCAGGTGGGCCGGCAGGAAGGGGATATGAAAGTAAGCCTCCTGCAAACCCAACGCTACCATCCAGTCTTGTGGGTCTAGGGCTGACAAGACCTGAGCAAGTGTGAGCATCTTGAACTTCTCCTTCCGGAGGAAGCGATTGGCGTTCCGAAGGTCTAAGATAGGATGCAGGCCTTGTCCTTTTTCAGGACCAAGAAGTAGTGGGAGTAACAACCACGACCTACCTCTGATGTCTGAATGCACTTGATGGCCCCCTTGGTCAGTGGGGGAGGTGATGGCAAATCCTGCTACCCACTGGCGTTTGGTAGGCCTAAAACACCGGACTAGTAAAGTTTGGAGGGGGAGGTGGTGGACTGACCCACCCACTGGCCCCCGTGACCCACCTCGACGGGCCCCACATACGCAGCTGCGCTGAAACTATTGCTGCGCAGGCCTGTGGCTTTGAAACTGTTTGGACGCTCCTTCCTTGGCCACCAAAGGAGCGAAAAGCAGAAGCTGAAGGAGTGCGCATGGCCGAAAAGTCTATGGAATTGGCTGTAGCCCACGAGTCCTTAAAACGCTCCAACGCAGTATCTTCCATGTCGCCAAAAAGGCGAGTGACATCAAAGGGCATGTCCATGAGAGCATTCTGGACATCCCCGGAAAAGCCAGTTGTCCTCAGCCAGGCTTGGCGGCATGCCGCCACTATCGTGGGAAATCGCTCTGCCCAGTGAGTCGGCGGCATCAAGGCCACAACGAATTGTGAACTTGGCAGCATCTCTAACCTCAGCAATAGATTGTGAGAGCACTGTCCGGGCCTCCTCCAGACACTGAGGCAGCACCTGTGCAACCGCATCCCACACAGAGTGGGAATAACAGCCCAAGAGGCATGCGGTGTTCACAGACCACAGCCCTGAACTGGCAGAAGTGAAAATTTTCTTCCCAAACTGCTCCAGTTTCTTGGATTCCCTATCCGGTGGTGCGGAAGGGAATGAGCTTGGGGACGCAGAAGCTTGGACAACCAAGCTCTCAGGGGTAGGGTGTTGGGAGAGGAAAATGGGGTCACCCGGGGCCGGGCGATGGTGTCAGGCTACGTTCCTATCCACAGGAGTCCCTGTGTTGCGCCTGGACCAGGTGCCCAAAAGGACGTCTGAAAGTGCATCATTGAAAGGCAGCAGCGGCTCCATAGAGGAAGACGCCGGCCGACGCACTTCTGTCAGGAGGTTAGTCCTGACTGCCACCGTAGGGAGTTCAAGGTGGAGAGCCATGGCTGCCTTACGCAACACCACAGAATATGTATCACCCTACTCCATAGCTAAGGAAGAAGGAGACATGTGCCAGGTTCTGGAGTAAAATTCAGCTCACCTGCATCCTCCAAATCCTCTTTCCAGACCAGGTCTAACTCTCATTGGGCTGCGAGAGGGTCTTTAGACCCCTCCCAGTCTTCCCCGTCCTCCCCAACCTACCGGGCAGGCAGAAAAGAGGGAGGCGGATGGAGAAAGTGACTGAAACTACCCATCAGCGTTGATCGACACCGGTCCGGCGCCATCTCCATGTCACGGTGGAAGCTGGGGACGGTGTCGTCCAGTGAGCCGGCCGACGCCGGTGGCGGTGCCATAGATGTCGATGTCGGTGGAGGTCATATGAGGCCACCCACATCGTCCCATGGATCTCGGGACGTCGAGACCGGAGTCGACGACCTCAGGGCTGGAGCCAGTGACGAAGAGGAACGAGGACCCCCAGTCGGACCCGCAGGGCCCAAAGGCATGCCGGCGGGGCCCGACGGGCCAACATGGATGTCAGAAAGTCCTGCAGCTGGGCCGGAGTCGCTGATGGACCCCGAAAGGGGGGGTAGGCAGTCTGCAACTAGGCAGGCTCCACCGGAGCCAAGGGGGGCACCTCCCCCACCCTCAGCTGTGTTGCGCTGTTAAAGATTGGAAGGATTTGTTAGCATGAGCTGAAAGCCATTTTGTATTTTGGAAGCCATTTTAGGTAGCCATGTGCTCGCCATGTGCTGTTTCCCTCTTCAGAGCCTTGTACATGCTCAGAAGGGCCTAGCTAGTAGAATGCACCTGCTTCTCTTGTATAAATGTCAGGCCATTTTTGCTGCTGTATGGAGAAGTAACTCTCCTCCCACTTTGTTGAGAAAGCAGATCTTGCATGCCCATATTAGGCCTTTTGCATGCTTACATGAGCCAGGACTGCCCCTTAGTCTTATGCTGACTATGTAACCCTAAGCATATATAAGGCCCCAGTTTTCTGTACTCCTTAGACTGCAGTTGCTTATGCTTCTGTGTGACGTAGTCTCTCTCATCTGAGGTGAATAAATGCATTCTTTTTATATTTCAGCCTCTGTGCCAGTTTCTTCTTTGTTGGTTTAAAAGGACCAAGTATCAGTGAGACCCCTGAGAAGGTTTCTATTTTCTGCAAATGGAGCTCCAACGTGGACCTCATCAGAGAAGTGGCTATCTACGGGAGTGATCTTGTCAGTAGACAGAAATCTACTGAGGAGGACAAGACAGGATTCTACTAAGGAGGTACTCTGTGCACGGAGATTCAGGGGATTCTCTGTCTCTGCAGTCCAGTATATTTCTGATCTTCCTGATTTTGATTCTCCACATGATGTTTACCACTCCTGACTGAGAACCTTTTTGGCGTGAGTATTCTAAAATCGACCGTTAGGTCATTCAGAACTTGGCAGTTAGAATGTGGACACCAAGTGATTGGTAAGGGTTGTTTTGATGCAACACTTACTGTTGGTGTTGATGCCTGGGATTGGTAAAGTAGTTTAGTAACACTTACTGTGGCTTTTGATTTGTATTATTGGCCAATATTTGTATTTTTATGTCTGTAATATATAAATTGCAATTTATATAGGCAGGTAATGAGGAGATTTTTCTCTGTTTTGAATTGAGTTGAACGGCGCAACGTACAAAGAGTACCTTAAGCGCTACTTTGGTTATAATACCGCATATTCTGCACTATTTTTGGCATGCTTGTTTCAAGCACACATCGAAGAATGTGTTGCTTTTTGGAGATACCATAGTGAGATGTGAATTAAATTAGCCGGCTCCCCTGAGGGATACCTAAATAGGTTTAGGTATAAAAATATATTTCTTCCTTGGTGATTCTGTATCCCCAGGGAATTAAAATATGACAATAATACAATAATACAAACAAGGATCCTTTTCTGTGCACTTTTATAAATGGAGATATGCAGAGCGATTCTTTGGTATTCTGCCAGCCAAAGCTAGTGAATTGAGTGTATTTTGGCTTCTTGAAAATAAAACAGTCTGTTGGGCTGTTTTTTTTGCAGTCTTTTGGAATACTATTGAGAAGCTCTTCTTGTAAATATGACTTACAACTAGTATTTTCAAATGGTTTGGTTTAAGTACAGTCTGTGGGCTGTCATTTGTTTCTGTCCTAAGTGTTGATCTGTGGGTTAAATGTGTGTTTAAATGTCTATGTGGTTTGTGCTTTTCCCATTAGTAGAACGTCTGTGAGTAAATAGCGATTGCAGTTTTCGTGAAATAATGGCTAGCATTAAGCGCGCTGTATCATGTGTTCTGAGTGTATGACCCCTTCTGTATATGTCTGAAATGAGCTAAATTTGTTTGTTTGTGTTTTTTTGCTGTCATCAGTCTGGTATGCAAAATGTCATTTAATTAATATTGAATAAAATGTAAATAAAAATCCAGAAATGAACCATATGATTTTTTTTTTTTAAACAATTTTTATTGCAGATCCATACATATAATACGCCAATCACTTAAGTATCATCAGTGTGAAATCCCCCCTCTCGGTTCGAGGTCCCCAGGAGGTATACACAGCCGTTTAGCCCACAACCCGGAGGTCGGGCGGCATGGTCACGAAACGATGCAATCCTCATAAACGGCGGATATTGTACACCCCATGTGGGGGTTCCATTGTCTGCTTTTCAGTTTTGTAGGTCTAATCCCACCCTCCCTGTAGTGTCTATAACTGAACATCCCAACTACACTACCGGTAAAGGGAAACCCTCCCCCCTCCCCCTTGTCCCCCCCTTCCCCCATGTGTCATCAATCGTTCCCGGTCAGGAATTGGGTCTGTATGACTGCAATCAGAGGGTCCTAGTTATCTATTGTGTGTGTGTGACTGGAGGTGGTGCCGGTATCTCCTGGCCATTAGTTGCCTCAAGCGTCTCTTCTCGTTCATCTTCCTCTCCATCCAGTGCTCTATCTCGTAGCGCCTGCACTAAGAGTTCCCACTCCATAGCCGCCTCCAGGGCCCGCTCGTCAGCTCTCCTGCGCGCCAATTGATATCTAAGTGTGCTCTCCCTTGATGCCCATTTCAAAAACTCAGCAAGCCACCTTCGGTGTGTCGGGCTTGTTTTTGATTTCCACCCCCTTGTCAATTCGCGTTTGGCCAATAAGAGGCCCATATCGACGAACCTGCTCGACATCCTATTTTTGGGTGTGTGCGGAAACCAGTGGAAAATGCTGACAGCGGGGGTATATTGAAGGTCCCTGTCTGCAACCTCATTCAAGGTGTCCCCGATGTCCCTCAAGTAGTCGTGCAGGTGGGGGCACTCTCTGAGCATGTGGGTCAGATCTGCCCCTAATGTATTGCAGCGTGGGCAAGCGGCTTCCTCTGCCCCAAAATATTTCCGAATGTTACCCGGGGTAAGGTAGGCTCTGTGGAGAATATAAAAATGAATGAGCTGGAAACGTGCGTTTCTCGTGCTCTTCCTGGCCTGACCCACCAGTTGCGTCCATGTGGTGTCCGGGAACTCCACCTGTAGATCTGATTCCCATTTGGCCTTCAGAGTAGTCAGCGGTTGCAGTGTTTCCCTCAGCATTCTCGAGTATAAGCACGTAACCGCCTTATAGACGCCTGCTGACATCATAGTGTACTGGCAGGCCTGGGCTGTCGGCGGTTCCGCGAGCCCCATACGCCAGTGTCCTTGTATGGCTCGCACCACTGCCGCATGCAGTAAGTAGTCACCTCGTGGGAGGTCAAAACGTTCCTGCAGCGTCTGATATGGGACCAATGCTCCATCCACGTACAAGTCTCCGACCATCTGTAGCCCCGCCTCTTCCCAGCTCTGCAGGTGTGACCAGTCTCCCCCAATGCGGGAGCGCCGTCACCATGCCGAGAGGGATCTCGGGTGCATATGGGTATTTAATCCCCGGGCGCCTCGCCGAGCGATTCCAGCACAGGCGGAGAGTCCTCTCCTCCAAGGATAGGTCCCTTAGCCGCAATCTCTGTCGCAGGGCAATGAAGGCAAGCACATGTCGGGGGCTGCCGCTGTCTCGGTCTTGTTCTGGGCCGCGGTACGCTCTCGCAATTTCTTGCGTTAGGGTTTGAAGCTGGGCAGCCAAGTAGTAAAGCTCAAAATCTGGGACAGCCAGGCCGCCCTCGTCTTTCGGGGGGGTCAGCGTGGACAGTGCCACTCTTCGCCTGCCCGTGCCCCATAAAAAGGAGATAATCATTGAGCGCAGCCGCCGAAAAAACGCGGCTGGGATCCAAACAGGCAAGGACCGGAAATAATATAGCAATCGGGGCAATGCTATCATCTTAAGCAGCGATATGCGGCCCGCCATTGACAGCGGGAGAGTGGCCCAGAAAGTCATATTGCCCTTTAGGGCCCGGACACAGCGTCCAACGTTCCCTCCTAGCAGGTCTGCCTCTTCGTGGTAAATGTGCACCCCTAAGTATTCCAAGCAACTAGGCTCCCATCTAAGTAAGGACCGGAGGGAGGGCCGGATCTCATGTCTACGTAGGGGAAACAGACAGGTCTTGGCCTAGTTAACCCTCAGGCCAGAGATTTCCCCAAAGCGCGCAAGGAGTCTTTCCGCCCCCAACAGCGCCTCATCGGCGTCTTCCAAGAAGAGGAGGAGGTCATCCGCATATAGCGAGATAAAATGGCGGGCTCCATTGTGGGCCAGGCCCTCATAGTAGGTGCCCCTCCTAGCCATCGCTGCCAAAGGTTCCACCGCCAAGGCGAATAGTAGTGGAGAGTGCTCGCAGCCCTGTCTGGTGCCACGAAGCACTTCGAATTGGTCCGACACCAGGGTGCCCACTCTCACTCTTGCCCTCGCCTCAGCGTATAACACCTTTGTCCATTGGATATAGTCCTCTCTGAGCCCAAAGCTTCGCAGCACCTTATAGAGATACTCCCATTCCAGGCTGTCAAAAGCCTTCTCTATATCCACTGCCTACTAAGGGAGCTCTTGCTTCTGGTGGTGGGCTGCTTATCAGGCGGGTCAGTCGCCTAATATTGTGGCCGGTATTTTGCTTGGGAATGAACCCGGATTGATCAAAATGGACCAATGTCTGCATGTGTTGTAATAACCTAGTCGCCAGTACCGTGCTCAGGATCTTATAGTCGGTGGTCAGCATCGATAGGGGCCGGTAGGACGTAGTACTAGTACTCTCCCTCCGCGGTTTTAATAAGGGGATCATTAAAGCTTCACGGATTGAACATGGCAGTCGTCCCTGCCACTTAGCCTCAGCACAGATAATCTGGAGTCGCGGGCCTAGTTGATCGCCCCTAGAACTCAATCGGTAAGCCTTCTAGGCCCGGGGACTTATTTCGGGCCATCCGCTTTACTGCTCCTCTGATTTCCGTTAAGTCTATCGGGCCTCCCAAGACTTTCGCTTGGTCCCGGTCTAGCCGCGACAGCTGCAAGTCTTCTAGGAAAGCAGCTGTATCCCTCTCTTTGTCACCTAGGTCGCTCCTATACAGTTGTTCATAATAGGCCCTGAAGCTATTCAGGATCGTCGATTGCGTGGTACACATGTTGCCCTCCCCCCCTGAAACGGCCAGAATTGGGTGGCTGCGCCTGGTGGGGTTGGCAAGCCAAGCCAGCAGGGTCCCTGCTTTGTCCCCTTCGGCATGCGATTTCACTAAATACGTCTTATAATCGTAACTGCGGAGGCGTTCCAGCTCCACTGCCACCGCCTCCCTTGCCGCACAGAGATCTCCCTGGAGTTCAGGTCGGTCTGGGCGCACTCGTTCGATCTCGCGCAGTTTACGCTCCGCCCTGTCCAAGTCATCTAGCAATGTTTTACGGGCCCCCGCGAACTTTCCGATACAATGCCCGCGGATTACCACCTTAAGGGCATCCCATTCCGTGGCTCTGGAGTTGGTGGACCCCTCATTCTCCGCAAAATATTGCTCAATTCTGTCTCCCAGCGCCTCACGGAACGGGGGGTCGTCCAGTGTATCCGGTCGGAGCTGCCAAGTCGGGACCTTGGAGATTTCAGCCATCCAGTCAAGCGACAGTAATAGTGGGTTATGGTCCGAAATCGTGCGCGCTAGATATTCAGTGTGAGTTACTGCGGGGAGCACAAGCGGCGAGCACAAGAAGGCGTCTATACGGACGTGGAGGTCATGGAGGCCGGAATGGAACGAGTAGTCTCGCTCGAGTGGGTGTTGCACGCGCCAGGCATCAATTATTCCCCATTGTCCCTGCCAGTCAGATCTACATTTCGCTAGTCTGTGTACGGGTGATGAGTGTAATGGAGGATGCGATCTATCTAGGTCAACATCTATCACTGAATTAAGGTCTCCCCCCCAACAGCACGGGGCCTGCAAGATAACTAGCCAGTTCCCCAGAGAGCCGCGCATAATATGCAGCCTGGTCTATATTGGGTGCATACGCGCTGCAAAGCACTATGTGTCGCCCTCTAAGGGTGCCTTCTACCGCCACGAATCTCCCTTCCGGATCCGCCACCTGTCGGGTGACAAGGAACGGTGTACCCGCTCTTATCCAAATCAAGGCCCCCCTAGCAAAGGCCGAATATGTGGTGTTAAACAAGTGTCCCCTCCATCTTCGCTGCAGTGCTATTTCCCTCTTGTTTCGTCAAGTGTGTCTCCTGCAGTAGGGCTATGTGAACCCCCCTGCGAACTAGATATGCATGAATCTTGTGGCGTCTGGACATAGTGTGCAGCCCCCTCACATTCCAGGTCACACATTTTTATACTCCCGTATTAGTCATTATCCCTTGTAGTGTGGTACAATGTTCTATAGCCATATCCCCGATCACTCATGATGACACAATCCCTCCACCCCGCAACAACAATCCCCCTCCTCCCACCCACAACTGTACCTCTGGCTACCCCAACTGCCTTGGGCACCCCACCCTCCCCCAGAACAGGACCTAACTGTATTATAGTCGCTCCCATCCAAACCATGTGTGGGCAAACGTGCCCTCTTCCCCACCTAATCCGCAGTCTGCACTACGGAGGCCTTATGGGCCCTAAGAGGCGCGGGTTGGCTACGGGAGTTCTGATCCTCGGTCTCCTCCCCCCGCCCTCCAAAAGAACGTTACTCACACCACTATCGTCCAAGTTCAGCCTGCTCCGGTCCTTAGGTCAGCCAAGATCCAGCAAGCAAGGGAGGCACCGGGTGGGCAGAGCACCCCTAGCCTTCAACAATCTCCCCCGAAGTTTGCGGCGTGACCCCGGGCCTTTCACGCCGCCAAATTCCGACAGTTCTGTTTCAGAGTCCGTTGCCTGAACCTCTGAGCCCGAGGCCCGCTCCGATTGTGTCAACACAGCACCTGACACTTCAATTACTGCTTGTAGTGCGGCCTTCCGTTCGCTCTCCGTCTGCGAGATCGTCGGTCTTCCAGTCTTGCGTTTGCGGCCTCGCACCCTTCGAGATCTTCGCAGCGGCTGCTGCAGCCGTTCCTCCTCCTCTCTCATGCGTGCTCCGTCTGTTCCAGCTTTGTACGTGTCCCACCAGGCCCATGCATCCGCTGAGGTGGGAAAGAACAGGGATTTCTCGTCCACTACCACCCTTAGCCTGGCCGGAAAGAGTAGCGAGTACTGCAGGCCCTCTGTTCTCAGTTCTTTTTTGATGGATAGGAAAGAGGCCCATAACTTCTGGGTCTCGAAGGTATAATCCGGGAACAGCGTCACTCTGCAATTGTCTACTTGGAAGGGACCCGCTGTCCTCGCTCTCTGCAGCAACCAGTCCCTGTCCTTGTAATGCAGTAGTTTGATTACTACTGGTCGCGGCAATTGTCCTGGACTGGGCGGTGTAGCTGGTACCCGGTGTGCTCTTTCAATGGTGAAGAACGGAGAAAGGCCCTCACGCGCCACCTCTGTCTGTAACCAAGTGGTCAGGTAGCCCACAATGTCAGGTCCCTCTTTTTTTTCCGGAAGGCCCACAAGGCGTACATTGTTGCGCCTGCTGCGATTTTCTGCGTCCTCCGCCCGACGCTCGAGGGTGTGTATCCGGTCCATGGCTTCTGTTAGCCGGCCTTCTACGGATTTTTGCGCGGGTACCAGCTCTTTCAGGGTGATTTCTGCAGTCTTGACCCGGTCTGAAAATTTCCCATGATCCGCACGTAGTAGTCCAAGGCTCGAGGCCACCTGCGCTATGTCCTGGTGCAGGCCGTCTTTTGTGGCAGTGATGGCTTCTAAGATCCGGTCCTGCATCTGCTGGAGGTCCGGCGGGGCCGGTAATGTGTCGTCAGGAGCCTCCAAGCTAGCGCCCCCCTCTCCCTTTGGGCCTTTGGGCTTTCCCATGGTGTCTTAATGCTCCCGGGCCAGGGTCACACAGTACCGGTGGTGGAGGTTGGCACTCGCCCCAGTAAGGAATGCAGCTCACAGTCAGTGGGGGCCGGCAGGTCGGCGGGTCTAGGATTAACGGCCAGTTCTCGGCCAGGGCCACTGATCGGACGCAGCTCCCAGTCAGACCAGCCCCCCTTCCTCTTGTTTCTCACCACTGCGCAGCTCTCAGCACCTCCCACCGGTGTAATCTTCAAGGTGGTTAGCGCCCAAGTCGACGTCTGCGGGGGGCAGGGCAGTGTCCAAAGCGTGTGCGCCTATGTCCACCACCTAGCAGGCGCTGCGCACCAGTCAGGGGGCTAGGTCCAGGAGGGTACTCCCAATGTTGCACTCACAGGGGCGGGCCGGGCTCCTCCAATGGCGGCTAATGAGCAGGCGCGTGCTTCGGGGCTCACAGCGCTCCTGGAATGTTGGGCGCTCCCTCTCCACTTAACGTGGTTCTGCCCCTCTGTGTCCGGTCTCCGCAACGGGGCCCATGGTCGTCAGGCGTGGTCGGTGCACCAGCGGCTCCGGCGCTTCCAGCCCGCCAGGCATCCTCAGAGGGCCAGGAGCCCCTCGGTCATTTGTCTCCTCCAGTCTCGGCCCCAGAGTGCTGCGTCAGTGGGTTCCTCCTCCGAGCCGACCCAAAGTGTACTCGCGGCTCCCTTCGCTCTCAGCCGCTCCGGGCCGCCGAAGATCCTGGTCTTGAGTCAGTAGTTAGTCGGGCGGGGAGGAGCAGCAGTATCCGCAGTCCCAGCGGCCGGAATGCAGGCCACACAGCGTCGCCGCAGGCGGGGCTGCCACTCGCAGCCGGCGGTCCCCGCAGTTCGACGTGCTCAGGTGTGCAGGGGGAGGCGGAGAGAGCAGCGCAGCCCGACTCTGTGTGCCCCCGGACGCTGCAGGCCTCCGGAGCCGGGGAGTCGATTTGTCCTTCCCTGGACAGGGGGAGGGGCCTCGCCGGGGTCGCGGAGTGGCGGCAAGCACGGCTCCGGGCCAAGGGTCCCAGCGGCAGTCGCTCGCTCCTCCGGTCAGCCTCAAGGGTCGGAGCAACCCTCGCCTCAGGAATGAGTAGGCCGGCTGATTAATTGAGAGTACAACGCAGGTCCCGGGATCGCCGGCATTTTGTGGGTCTGCAGACCGGAGCTCCGCCGCCAATGCGTCCCCTTTCCAGCAGTTGCAGGAGTCCTCCGCCACGACCGGAGCAGGCACAGGAGTTTCCTCTGGAATCCCCCGAAGTTCGGCGGGGATCCCAGTGCCTCAACAGGATAAAAGGACGGATTAGTGGGCAGGGGGTCGGGAGCCTCGTTATGCTGCGACCATCTCTGTCGGCTACAAGCCCCGCCTCCGAAATGAACCATATGATATTCTAAATAACTGCATGTTACTATTACATTGATAGAGTAAGCAACTATGCACATGTACAAACTGCCAATGCTTAAAAGATAACATTAGAATTCACTTATATATTAATAGGAATGTCAGTCAGTCAGTCAAAACACTTTATTCGATTACTTAAAATCATAAAAGACAGAATAAAAACATTTATAAAAACATTCCATCTCATATATAACCAATCAGTGCTTTCAATCAATTATAAAGTATACACTAGGGTCAAGATATACAACATGAGTTTAAAAAACAGCTAAAACAGCTAAAAGTCAGACAGGGATACTAAGGGCGGCTAATCTTTTGTTGTTGATCCTAGCAGCAGCCACCAAAAAACTAGCAAAACAGCAAATATCGCGAGTGCTACTTAACATCTGTAAATAAATCAAAGCGGGCCTAACTTGTAAAAAACCCGCCTCTCTCAGGATTGGAACACAAAAAGTTTTTCGGATCTCAGAATAAACTCAAAAAACATAAAGTGCATCGTGTCTTGTGTGGAAAAATTATCATAGTTGCATGGGATAGAGTTTTCTGAACACCCTGTGTTGGAAAAACGCCTAGGGTTAGGTGAATTAGGTTAAAACGAAATCTAATCAAAAGCTGACAATGGAATGGTCTAGTTACAATTTTTAGATATGGTTCCAGTGAGGGGGCAGTTAATAATACGTAATTAGCTTTAACACACAGTTTCTTTAACTCCTGCACCTCTCGTTCCATTTCTAATACATTCTGGTGATGTGTAAATTTCTGGGGGCCCTAGCTTGGTGAAAATCGCTCTAACGTACACCAGCCATGAGACCCTATTTGCCTTATCCATGGATGCACAATCACTTAGGATCAGGTGGTTCAGAGTGATTTCTTCGTTCAGCCAAGTCTTTAACCAACAGGTCAGTGGGGCAACTTTTAACTGATCTGTAATGTAACCTAAACCTAATTCTGTGTGTAAGGAATAGGTTGGGGTCGACTGGGGGACTGCTAGGAGTGATCTTAAAAACGTATTTTCCGCCACTTGAATCTTGTCCTGAGGTATATAACCCCATAGAGATGCACCGTAAGTAGCTATGGCCAAACATTTGGATTTATACTTTGTAGTAATGCCTCCATTGGTCTTGCCCCCAGTCGCTTAGCAAAACCCATGAGTGCTGAGGTAGACTTAGCTACAGTGTTGCTTTTAAGCTTCTGTTGTGGTCCCCAGGTTCCCTTTTCATCAAAGAGGACCCCGAGATATGTAAAAACCGGGACCTTTGTCACCTCAGCGCCATTACAAAAAAATAATTTTAGCTTTGGGTTTCTGCTGCGGACCCCTGCCACCATGACATGCGACTTCTTGATATTAACTTTCAGATCCAAGGACTCCATGAAGTCCCCAAAGTGGTCCAGCAACTTCTGGAGACCTAGGCCAGTCTGTGCCAGTAGAACTGCATCATCCGCGTATAGTAGGACCGGAATAACAGACTCTCCAATACGCGGGACATCCAAGGTGACCACACCCAGGGACTCCTCTAGGGCATTAATATATATAGTAAAAAGGAGGGTGGCCAGGATACATCCTTGCCTGACGCCCCTCTTTGAGCTAAAGCGGCTAGTGCATCTTCCTTCCCGAGTAACCCTGACTGACGCTAAAAGATCCTGGTGTAAAACAGCAAAAAAATTAACCAGTGGTGGGTCGATACCTAAGTCTCGCAGGATTGACCAAAGTTCTGACCGATTGACCAGGTCAAATGCTGAGGAAAGATCCATAAAACCGATATACAAAAACCCTTCTTTGGCCACTGTGTATTTGCTTATAAGGAGCTGTAAATTCAGACATTGGTCCAAAGTGCTCCTATGCTCTCTAAATCCATATTGGAGGTAAGAGAGGACCCCCCTGCCATCTAATCAATCCCTATGTTTGTGCAAAATGACTCTGCCCAAGATCTTTACTGCTGAGTCTATCAAAGAGATTGGTCTATAGCACGAGGGGTCCACTCTAGCCCCCTTTTTAAAAATCGGGACTATGACCGATGTAGCCCATGACACTGGAAACCTGGCTGTACTTGAGGCATTGAAAACATTAGTCAGAATTTTAGCCCAAAATTTAGGAAAACATCTATATAGGTCCGCTGGGACCCCGTCCGGGCCTGGGGCTTTGTTCTTTGACATTTCTTTGATTGCTTTTTCTATATCAACCACATTGAAGGTTAAAGGAGACATACCCTGTATAGGGATATTATCTGCTTCCAGGGAGACAAGACCCTCATTATCATAAATCTCCCTAAAGTGTGAGAGCCATCGTTCGTCAGGAATGACACAATTCATATTGGAGTTCTCTTGTTCTGAGAAAAACGGATGGTTTATAGTCACCCAGAACTTGCTACTATCATGTAGAACTTCAATTGAAAGAAGATTGTTCCAAGCCTCCTCTTTAATTTCCTTCTTGCGTTTGGCAATAGTCAGTTTATATAGCTTCCTATTATTAACAACAAGAGCCCTATCTCTAGGTCTTATCTTCAGCACTTGGAGAAGTGCGCCATGGGCTTTGGAACAGCTACTGTCAAACCATCTTTGTGCCTTATTAGGTCTGTCTTTATTTTCAGCCTCTAGATCCTTAGCAATCTGACTACATACAGCCACAATGGCACCAATAATCTCCGCACTGGGAGCAGAACTGTGTGAGCAAATTGTCAAGTTAACATCAGCCTTAATGGAGAGTTCCTCAAAAAAGACTTTAGGGACCATCCTGGACCATTTAATCCTTCACTCCATATCTTTTGTGGACAAGTTGCCCATCTCCCCATCCCACTATCCTTAAAACCGCTCACTTCACCTAAGTCCATCTCTAAGGTGACCGGGTTATGGTCACTAAATGCAGAGGGTACCACTTTGTAAGTTGTGAAAACAGTACAAAATGTAAAAATATAATCAATGACTGTACTTGACCCTTTTCCTATGAACGTAGGGACCCTCTCCGCACCCTCAACTAAACCTGACTCAAATAAATTCATATTGGCTAACAGGTCCTCTAGGGCCTCTCCCTGTCTACTGTGTTCAAAATGTGGAACCACAGAGCTGGGCGACCCTAGCAGATCATCAAAGTGACAGTCCCATCTGCAAGGATGAATATTAAAATCTCCCATGAGAATGACATCGAAAACAGTGTTATGATTTATTTTGTAGTCTGACAGACAATAATCAAGAGCACCCAAATGTTGATTAGTCTACTCGCCATCTTTAGCATTATAAAAATTAATTAATAAAAAATTAGACGAGTTTAGGGTGATCCACTCCAAGATCAAGATAGGACTGGAATCTAGCTCCAGCCTTTTAAAAAGACCTTTCAAATTTAATGTGATAAGGAGGATTAAACCTCCTTTAGGTCTACCGGCTGTCCCTGGAGAAGCTGGACGACAAAACTTAAATAGCCATCCATGCAGAAATTTTTTGATACATCCCATGTCTCCTGAAGGGCAATAATGTCGTATTGTTTCACAAAATCCACCTAAATATCATTTATTTTAAGCCTAATGCCTGGTTAGCCTCCACAATTGGCTCCCCATGACACTGTTCAACATCGTATAGTCAATTGTTATCTTCCAAGTGTGTCAGGGGTGAAAAATGATTAGTTAGACCTATGTCCGTATTTAACTGTATTGGGGAGTAACAAGTTGGTTCTGAAGCTAGTTTAACTCTCTCCACCCTCTTAGGGGACCCCCCTGCTGTATTACCCTGAAGAGTATCGTGCAAGCTTTTTGGGGCTAGCATGGGCTTTTTATAAATGGGTAGTGGAAGATATCTAGTGGGGGCTTTTGGGTATACCATAGCTGGAAGGTAAAAATAGCCCAGGGGTACTGGTCTAATGCCCGAGTTATCCAACTCTGAGGCATCCCAAAATAATCTATCAGCCATATTCCAACTGTTAAAATTAACAACCACACAGTCCCCCCTGATACACTTAGGGCGGCGTCCAATCCAGCTAACCCTTCTAGCCATAATAATAGATGTCAATATATCTAAGCCTCCTCTACTATGTTGTGCACACCAATGTCTAGTTTGCTTTAGAAGGTCTTGGGTAAATTCACTCACACCATCCCTTAATGGGGGACCCCCTGTAAACACAGCCACCAATGGTGCGGCATCTGTGGGGAGATCCAGAGTAATACCAGGGAAATTCTCCTGCCTATAACTGGGTAAGGGGGACTAGGGAGTTTTTGACCCCTGGATTGCTGGTCCCTAGCAATTTATTATTAGTAGGGGATTTACTTCCTTTGGCCAGTTGGGGATTTTTCCTGTTAGCTCCCAGGTTCCTGTTCCATGAGTTATTACTCAGGGGTTCTAGTGTTGGAAGTAGAGTGCATTCACCCAAAAATCCCTCCTCCTCCACAGGAATAACGAGTTGGGTTACCTGGGCCTGTCTGGCCAACACTTGTTGTCCTCTGTACTCTTTGATAAACAAGTCAATTTGTTCACATTTTTTCAACAAGCCCGCTAGACAGGTATTAAGAGTATCTACAATGTCCTTGGCGATGCCCAGTAAGGCTGGCTCCAGCCGTGAAGTAAACATCTCCTCCAGCAATTTCGCCAGATTATCAGTGGTATTAGAATCCATGCGTTGTGCAACAACAGTGTGTTTTTGCCGCTTTGAGGGCTTCTTGATCGATCTGCGCTTCCCCAAAGTACGTTGTGCCGGGACACCAGATGAATCCCCACCCACTCCACAGGCTTCACCCGCGGCGTCTGCAGGGTCAGATTGAGACTCAGTCACCATTAATGGCTTTGTGATCACAATTGTTGGCTCTAAAGGTATAATAGGCACAGGCAAGGGGACAGGCTCTTCAGGCACTGTAGTAGGGAGGACCAGCCCCAGTTCCTTCTCTGCGTTAGCAATTTCTTTAGGTAAAACCCCCACAGCTGAAGTCAGATATGAGATAATCGATTTAGACTTGCTCGGGACCTTAGCCTTTTTGCCCTCCTGCTCCCCATTGCTCTGCTGTTTTCGCTTACCCATTTGGTGAGATCAGAGGGGTGGCCCGGCCCGACCTCCTTCGGCCTCCGACGGCCCGCCCTTTGCCTGGGCTTAGCCAGGCGACCGCCCGCACGCTTCCTGCGTTGCATGGAGGACTAGTTGATTAAATACTCCCCGGTGAGAGGGGGAGGGGCTGGCAGTCCGGTCGTGTCCCCGCGGCAAGCTGGGAGCTGTAGGCACTGTTGTTTTGCCCCCGCGCTGGCTCTCTAAGCCCCACACCAGCGATGTGAAATAGGTCTCAAAAACGAAATTGTGTGTTTTGCAATAAATAAACAATTAAAAGATGTTATAACATTTTCCTTAGATACATTGTGTTAGATATAAACAGGCAAACACATCATCTGAGTAAACTGGATGCTGCTGAACTAAAACACATATTATAGAACATGCATTGAAATGCCTCAGTTTTAAATAGACTGTCACTGTGCTTACATTTCAACACTAAAAAAAGCTTTCCAACAGCTGTGTTTTAACTGCCGCTGAGCAACAGCTGTTGTTTTGATTGTGGGCCACGGAGAGACAGGAATGTTGACTCAGCTAGGATTTTGTCAGTTAAACACGGGGTAAAATCCTGCATTTCTGAATGCTGTTTTAAAAAGTTACAAAAATGAGGTTCATTATTTTGGATAACATGAAAACATTTAAAGTAGGGATTTTCTTTCTTAAGGCCTTTTTAACATAAGCACATTCTTGGTTCTGATGTGAAATAATGATTGTCCTTTTAAAAAAGTGGTGCAAAACTTTTCATGTTTCAAGTTAGGCTTCTGTGCTTAGGCTTATGAATGAATGCGTCTAAATATGATAGGCATCTTTCTGTTTCTATGTGGAATTATCAAAATGATTGGTTTTATTAAAAAAAAAAGAATTATTAATTATACTCATACTGTGTACTCCTAGCATTAAAATGTAATTTAAGTTGTGTTGTACCGCATAATGAGGAAATTTGCATATGAAATTTCACTCTGTGGAGGCGTAAAAAACTCATTTTTATAAGGGTATAAAAGATATATTTCTGATGCCCCATATCTGGAATTTGTAGAGAACATTCTGAGGATGACTATTATGCAAAAGAAATATAGGATATTCATTTGTCAGTACCCCAAATATCAAAGTCGAAATTGGGCAACATTCACTAATTTAAAAACAAATTCTGCATTCAGAGCAGCCTTTAAACTACCTTAGGCTTCAGTAAATGCATACATTTAGGTATAACACAAATAGCTGACCTCTATATTGTTAGACAAGTATACTGCACACTGGTTATAATTGAAAATGTATAAAACCAGCAGAAGTTATTCTTTTAACTCTAAACTGACAAACAGGGGAATGGGGCTGCATTCCAGCTTTCTGTCTTAAGGTTGACTTTGAATTAAGGAACCGCATGGGAACACCTTTGCATACAGAATAGGACAGCTGGGAAGAGTTAAAAGTCAGTTCTATATTTAGAAACCTGGTAGGGCTCCCAGAGCAAGGTCTGCTTTGATATTTTGACATGTGAAACATTTTGAAAGACAAGATGGCAGCGCAGGGAAAGAAGGAGGAGTTGTGCTTATTTTTTGTTGGCAAAAGCAAGTTTTTATGCACTCATATTAATATACCACAATACAATTGTATATGTGAGCTTGGCCATATATACAGCACTAATGCTTTTAGTTTGGTGCTTACTAGGGCTGAGGCAATGAAATTCAGTTTGACTTCATGTGCCCTCATGTTACACTTGTACATTTGCTAAAAGCATTGGGGTTTGGGTATTCATGTTTTTTTAGCTGTCTCAAAAGTGCTATGTACCTCCTATAACTTTGTTTATGCCCAGTGGCTACAAATAGGGGTTGATAGTGTTGACAGAAGTGAAACCTGTTTCAAGTTTCCTACTGTCAAAATGGGGAAAGGAGGCTAGCTCCTCTACAGATTAAGGCTAGGTAAAATGTATGTTGCTCTTTTTCTCAATTTTATTTTATTTTAGCCTGTCTAAGCTGTCTGTGAAATAGCAATGAGACATTTAATTGGCTATTCAGTAATACTGTTTTAAACATTGTTAGCATTAATAAAATGAATAAGTATATATGTTATGTTACTGCCCATCCTGTTTGATGAAATTATGACAGGATCAGTAATCTAGATTGTTGTTCCCTTATTTTGATCTTTAATTGGAACTAGATGTGGGTAGTTTTTGTTCTACAAGTCTTAGGTGATAACACCATTATTGTATGTTATTCTCAAGCCACATAGTTTTGCAAGGGCATTTCTAGTTTTTTATTTGCTAGTCTGTGTAAATAAACTGACAGTCCTTATTAGAGCTGATGTTGCATAGTTTGGATCATGAAAAGTATAACGCAGGGAAGATGCCCATGTGATCCTTAGCAAAAATGTTTTGAAGGAAATGTTGTTTTATAGATAAGAAACCCTGTTAAGTTAGCAGTTTTGGATTTTCCTGTTGCTCTTATAACATGACAGCATGGTCCTAAGCGTACAATGTAGGTGCTTTTATTAAGAAGAAGAATTTTAGAAGTGTCTGCAGTCCTATACAAGTAGGTTTATGAGCAAAAGTGTAGAACATTTCCTTTTTTTTAGGGTTTTTAGATTAGTACACAGGAATACACCTAAGTAAGGATTGTGTTGTTTTTCTCTTTTGCTCTGAATTAACAGGCATATGCATCAAAGTAAATACCGGAAGCAAAGGGGCAGATTCTTAGAATCTGCCCCTTTGCTCCAGGTATTTTTGCATTTGGAATGCATCATCCCAAATGCAAAAAAAGCAATTTCAGGAATCTCTAAATTGAGATTTCTTAAATTGCGATTGCATTTAAGGAATCCCAAATTGAGATTCCTTAAATGCAATGCATGAAAGTCAAAAAAATAGCGAATCCGCTAATAGGAGTAACAAATTACCATGAAGCTGAACTTCATGGTAATTTGCTAAAACTTTGAAAAAAGCACTTTTGTGCATTTTTCAAAGTTTCATGTTGCGCACACACATGCCCCTAGGGCATGTGTGTGTGCAACATATGTGCAGAGATCAATTTCAGGGGTGCAACAGGGTTTCATTTTGACACCCTTGCACCCTTGAAATTGCATGAGCAATTTGCGAGTACCTACTGGTACTCGCAAATTGCTCATGCAATCTCCAATACATTCATATGGGCCTGTAGGCCCAAAGGAATGAATGGGACAGCATTCCTTAATTGCGACTAGCAATTTGCGAGTAGCAATTAAGGAATGTTTAGGAATCACTATTTTAATAGCGATTCCTACATGCATAGGCTTTTGCTATTCCTAAATAGCGATTCCTTAAAAATCGCTATTTAGGAATAGCAAAAGGCTACGTTGATGCATCTGCCAGTTAGTAAATTAATACAGACTTCCTTGGCTGCTTGGGATTGGGTGATGTATTACTCTTGTCAGTTCACCAAAGAGTTCCTTTTATACTTGCCAATAGGTCTAGGCTGTTGTTTTTTTTTTTAACTTTCTCATAGATAGATGAAAGTGGTTCTTGGGTGCCTTGCTAATATATGGGGCGTCCCAAGACTAGGAAGTATTCTGAGACTATCCTCTCTGTTGATAGACTGTTTCTGTGCCTTGTCTAAAGACCTTTTGTTCTGTCCACCAATAGATATTTGCTGCCTTACGACCATTGCCAGAGGGTCCCGGACATCAGATTCAGCCTGGGGAGTCAGCGTCAGCACCAGTCCAACTTGAAACCAAAGTGAAGATAACCAGCACAGGCATTGCTGGCAACTAGGACCTCAGTGAAGGCGGAATCCCTGAGATGAATTGTGTACCCCTGCCACTGTCTTGGGCGAAAGACGGGGTCATAAATCAGAAAGGACAAATTGTGGATCAAGTTTTTAATGCCCATTTGAGAGTCACAGACTGACCAGAATGGCGAGTAGGCTTTGCTTGAGGTGACCCCTTTTGAAACAAGGGTTGCTTCAGAGATCCTAGCATCAGGCCTCTAAATCCTGGTCCCAAAGTGAATGCAAGTTTGCTCCTTTGTTTGTTGGTCAAGAGATACCTGAGCACACTGGATGCAATGTGTGGCCCCAACAAATGATCAGTGCGCCAGCAGAGCAATACAGGAGTTAGGGAAGGACTTGAGTTTGGGGTACAGGTGCTGTGTCTCTGGTGCCTGTTGAATTGAAGTGAAGAAAACTGGTGCACTGCCTGAGACACTGGACAGGCTCGTTGAGAGCATTTGCCTTGGTGGCTGACTGCCCTATCCTGAAAGAAGAGACTTTTTCCTTGAAAGTGGGCTGTGATTCTTGAGTTGCGAGTTGTGCAGCTCCACCGTGGAAACAACAAGAGCCTGACTTTGAGGTTCAAACGGACACAGGGAGAAGACTCCCCTCTGGTTGGTTGTACAGCGGCTTCAATTTCCCCAAGGACGACTTCTTTTTCTTGTTAATAATGTACCTCTTTAGTTGTCCCGTTTTTGAGGAGGAGTAGCCCTTTGCAGGTCTTCGTCCTAATTCCTATGGCCCTGTGTGGTCCCCCTGGTTCGAAATATAATTGATGTTCTAGCCCTCATAAAGGGAACAATGGAAAAGTTTACTAAAAATGTTTTTATTAGATATGTCCTGTTAGTTATTATGAAACTGAAATGCATAGGAGCGCTGAAAATGTTTTTACTAGACTGTTTTAGGATTTCCTTAGGACTAGGAGAACTGATAATTCTGTTTGTAATAGTGGTCACTACTCTATCCTACAATCTGAATGTTAATTATGACCCGATGCTTGGTTCCCTTTGTATTCGTGCTTATACCTCACATATACCCGCTTAATGAAATGTTTAGAATGGAAAATGCCCACCTAGCAATGAATTAGGAGATTGATAAATTTTTGAAAATTAATGTGCAAATATTTTCTATGTTCCTACTGGATCATAGGAATGTCTTTAGCTCATGCTAAAAGGACCATCGGTTAAAGATTGGAGGGATTTGTTAGCATGAGCTGAAAGCCATTTTGTGTTTTGGCAGCGATTTTAGGTAACCATGTGCTCGCCATATGCTGTTTCCCTCTTCAGAGCCTTGACCATGCTCAGAAGGGCATAGCTAGTAGAATGCACCTGCTTCTCTTGTATAAGTGTCAGGCCATTTTCGCTGCTGTATGTAGAAGTAACTCTCCTCCCACTTTGTTGAGCAAGCAGATCTTGCATGCCCATATTTGGCATTTTGCATGCTCACATGAGCCAGGACTGCCCCTTAGTCTTATGCTGACTACGTAACCCTAAGCATATATAAGGCCCCCGCTTTCTGTACTCCTTTGTCTGCCTCATTCAGTTGCTAAGGCTTCTGTGTGACGTAGTCTCCCTCATCTGAGGTGAATAAATGCATTCTTTTTATATTTCAGCTTCTGTGCCAATTTCTTCTTTGTTGGTTTAAAAGGACCAAGTATCAGGGAGACCCTGAGAAGTTTTCTATTTTCTTCAGTGCGACAGGCTAGATGAAGGCGAAGAGCGACGACGCTTCTTGGACTTCTTGTGCTTTGCCTTTCCTGAGCTGATTGTGACCTGGGGGGTACCTCATCCCCCGGGGCACAGCCAGAGTTGAAAAATGGAGAGGGGGCACACAGCGAGCAAGAGAAAACACTTAGCCCACTCCCACCTGATGGGGGCTTTAAAAATGGGAGAAGATTTCACATCTGTTTCCCTGCCCATAGTAAAAGAGGCAGAGAAACAGATCTGAATATTGCTCCTGCCCACAGGGAGCAGCATTTTATAGCAGCACCTTTCGGCAGGAGAAGTGCCAAGTCCCGCTGGCTGCAGGTAGTCGGCTGAGGCCATGAGGATATTGGAGCTCTCCCCGCAGCCCCCAACAACAATATGGTGGGTGACCTGGATGGGTACCAGCAAAAAGAACAATCGATGGACAGAATGCTGAACGATGCCAAACATTGTTAAGTGCCCCCTCCCTCTTTACAATATGGTCGGGCCCGGAAGATGGTGTCCCTGGAGGTGAAAATCTGCCAGGAGGGGGGCAGTGTGCAAATGTTTGAGGTTTCAGCAGCAAGGTGCTGGAACTCCCTGAGGATCTGCAACCACCAGAGAGTTCCTTCTTGGGCTAGGTACAGAGGAGTGTTAAGGTGAAGCGCTTTGTGGGTCATGCAAGCAATTTTAAAATGTATCATAGCCTCCAATGAAAGGCAGTTTAGGTATTTCAGATCTGGTGTAATGTGGTTAGTACTTCTTGATCCCGTGATAAGCCTTGCAGCCAAATTCAGGGAGGCCCTGAGCGGTGCCAACTTGTAGCTAGGTAGAGTGTGGCGCTACCATACTCCAACCTGGAAATGACAAGCACTTGAACAGCAGACTTGAAGTCGTCTGTGGGGAGGAAGGGTTTTATCTTTCTAAGGATGCTCATTTGGAGTTTAGCTCTTTGGTGGCTGAGCTGATGTGCTCCTGAATACCCAAGGTCTTGTCAAGTATTATTCCAAAAGACCTTGTGGAGTCAATGGTGTGTGGTGTACAGTTGAGAGCTGTTAGGCGTTTCATGTATTCAACAATGATAAGAGCCTGTTTAGGTGGAGAGATAAGGTGGAATTACGTTTTGAAGGAGTTTAGCTTGAGATGGTGGGAAGCCAGCCAGTGTGGTGTTTTGAGTAGGGTTGAGTTGAGTGACCTGATATCTTCTGTGGGTGGGGATTTTCAGGGACAGTTGGGTGGCATTCCCATACATGTGATAGTGAATATTGGATGATTTGAGCATTTCTGCTAGAGGCTCATGAACAAGTTGAAGAGGGAGGGTAAGAGTGCCGATCCCTGAGGGACACTCTTTGCATTCTGTTGTTAAGAAATGAGGCACACCCGTTTATCACTGAATCTGATATGGCTCTTTCTGCATTTCAGTAAGTCCGGGAGGTTGTCACGTTTGACTGTATCAAAGGCTGACTAGAGGTCAAGGAGGACTAGAAGGCAGGCTTCATTCAATTCAGCATTTTTAGCGCGTCATCCACCATTTGAGTAAGGGCCATTTCAGTACCATGGCCCTGACAAAGCCAGATTGGAATTGAACTAGTAGGTGCTAGTAATCAATGTGGCTACATAGTTGGACATGAACACAGTTCTGTAGGAGCTTCAACAGAGATAAAATGCTAGTGATAGGATGGAAGTTATTAAGGTTGTCTTGATCTGTGATGGTTTTTTTTAAAGAATGGGCATAACCTGCCCTGACCTTAGATAATCCAGGATCATACCCTGACATAGGGAGGCATTTACATTTTTTTGGTCAAGAGTGGGACTAATAGCCACTTCATCTCATTGAAGAAACTGGAGGGTAAAGGGTCACTGAAGTGGGTTGAGTGTTTCAATGTAGTAAGCAAGTTGGGTATAGAGGTTTCGTCAAAGGGTGTGAATTGGCTCCAGAAGGCGCTATTTTTTGGGGTTGAACCCTGGAGCAGACAAAAGTTGTAGAAGAAGAAGAGGGATGAGGGGTTGATAGGGAATGGGACAGTCAGTTGGTTCATCGTAGTCCGGAGATCAGTTTCAACCTTATTTGTCTTTTCAAGGAAGAAGGGCACAAACTCATCACAATTTGACTGTGTACAGGAAACCATTGGTAAAAGAATGGAAGGATATTTGGATTGGAGTTTGATTAATTCAAAACTTGTTTTGGTCTGTTTCTGGCATTTTTTTAGTTGGCTTCTGAAGATGTTTGCTTTTGCACTCCTGACTCCTGATCCAAGGTTTGGTGGGTTTGGTGGACCTTCTTTTTAGTTGTAAGGGGGCAATTGTATATGGAATACTCAGTATGGAATTGTTGTAATGCTCTATGAGGTCCTCTACCTCAGACATGTCAATAGGTGTAGGCAAGGCCTTATTGCTAAGGGATATCATTTAATTCATGTTTGCGTTTCGGAAAGATCGATTCCAGTGCCTGGGTTTCTTTGCTTGTGATCTTTTCTTAGACCAAGGTTCAATGATGCCGAAGGAGATAGAATGATGACCAGTTTAGTCACAGGGGACAATCAAATTAAGTTGAATAGAATTGGGTTTAGCTATGATTAGGTCCAGGATCGAGGCCAAAATGTGTGTGGGGACGTAACAGATTTGAATTAGGCTAAGGTCAGATAGGAAGGTTTTGAGGCTGTTCGCTGCCGGGTCATTCATGTCGTTCCAGTGAAGATTGAAGTCTCAGAGGAGGTTTTGGGGACAGTGTTGTCCCACATTGGAGGAGATAATTTCCATGATTTGTTCAGCGTAGGAAAGGTTATCTCCCAGCGGATGTCAAAAAAACGTGCAATTTGCATGGTGGTTTGTGGGTGTTTGTGATGTCAAAGCACATGTATTCTCAAGAAGAGACAGCAACTGTGTGTGCCTTTTTCACTACGAGAGTATTTTGGTATATACAGGCGATGCCTGCACCAGGTCTGTCAGATCTGTCCAGTCTAATTGTATGGCTCGGTGGGACTAGGATGTCAAGGAATGGACCAGAGAAACCTTTAGCCAGGTTTCTGCAAGTATTACGAGGTCAAGATCCTGAGCATGTGTGAGGTCAGTGATGTCTGTGGCATGTTTCACTGCTGATCTACAATTGATGAGCATGCAATTCTTGTGGGGAATGGAGTCGTGGAAGTGGACTGTGTGATGGGAACTTGTTTGAGGTTGGAGGTGTTAAAGCATAAGTGTTGTGTCTGGGTCTTCTGAGCGGGTAGTGGGAATGGCTTGAACATGTTGACTCACAGACTTATCCACCTCCTCAGTTTGTTGGATAAATGAGAAGTTCCTACTTGCTTTCACCCAGTGTGGATTTCCTCTCCATGCCTTCCACCATCATTTGCTTGATTCCTAGAATGCCCTGAGTGCACAGATGCAGCCAGAGATATTGCTTAATTTCCAGTCTCATTTTCCTATGGTGGTCCTGCCAGTCCTGGAGCCCCCCAATTAACCCAGTGCAGCTCCAGGTGCCCGAGGATCAGCCCCAACCATCTGGGCTCTCTGTTCCTTCCAGTACCACTAAGTAGGGTAGTAGGGTGTTTGGGGATGGGTGATGCTCTTGTCTGTCCCCAAATCCACTTTCCAACAACACACAATACTTGAGGGATGTGGACTTTGAACTAGGCATAATCAAGAACTCACAAAGACCTATACTAAACAATGAGCTTCCCTTCAAGTGCACTGTTCATCTAAACATTATTTCTCCACCAGAGAAAGTAAGACACTTAAATGCTAGTGCCATCTGCATCTCTTATACTGAAGCCCACCCTTAACATGGTCAGGAAACTTTGAGAAACACATTCCCTGAATAAGAGATTGCAGAGTCTGTAGGTGATAAGCATCAGGATATGAAACATAGGCCAGCTTTTGCTTCCTGGGAATCACTAGCTTAGTCTGCGGTGGTGATAGCCACTTATGTGAAGGGTAAGAAATCTTCCTTCAACATGGACAAGGAGGATAAATGTCTTGAGACTACAGGAAAACAATGTACAACACTTTTTGTTTTTCATTTAGATATATCAATGCTATCATGACCAGTTATAAACTAGATCAAAGGCACAAGTTTAACTGATGTCCTTCATTGGTCCCAGATTTTCTCTTGAATATTATAGTGAATCCATGACCTGGTTAAAGAGACAGATGAGCAGAATCTTTTGATGTCTCCGGTTATCTCTGATACTGTTGCCTGGAATGGAAACTTTGGATTGTTCATGCATTAGCTAATGTCTTTGGATCTCAGACCTAGTAAGAGTTATATACCATCTGTTTGATGGGGAGATGTTGCTTGGTGAGGCAATGCAGGAACTCAAGACAGGGACTATAACAGCCAAATGACTGTGTACCATTCAAGCAGTAACACTTAAATAATCATCTTCCTTCCAGCCAGTGAACCCCTGCCAGACTTTTAAGATCATTGTGTTCAAATCTTCTTGCAGGAGACTCCTCCACCTTGGCGTCCAACCTGCAATTAAGGTGTAGGTGCTTCAAGGTAAATAACAAGTCCACTCGCCTAATCCCCCAAAAGGCCATGAATCTGTAGTGATATCCTATTTCTATCACTGCCCTCCTCTGCAATGTCTCAGAAGCCCCCCTATATTCCATGGGGGAATGGCTTTTTCTCCACTATCATCAAAGGACCAAAGTGATGGTAAATGTATATTTTTTCTCAGAAGTGCGGAATGGATGTTCTTTACAACTCCTTTAGCTTCTCTTCTGGGGCTCCTCTGTCACAGGTAAATCACAATAACTTTTGTAGGAGGTTGAGAGGCTCCTCCTTGTGAGATCAATAGACCCTTTTCTGTCTCCCAAAAGAAGACAGTAGTATTATTCACACAATTGCCTTATAAAGTGGAATAGCTGAAAGCTCTACTGCATTATGGAGCTTTTAAATCTGACCAAGTTCTTGCTGTTGTCGGCACTCAAAATGTTAATTAGCACTCAGATCCAAAACAAACAATTTTGTGTGGGGTGGTTGGAACAGTATGATATTTAATGTCATTTATCCACACTGTAGGAACATACGAAATGCCACTGATTCGCTGTGGGAAATAAGAAATTCCAAAGACGGATGCTGCCTTTAGGCCCTGAGTAATTGCCTGTGACAGAGATTTATTCAAATAATCCAACAATCTTGGTTTTATTTTTCCCATCTAGGTAACAAAGCAGCCCCAAATTCTCATGCAGGTGGCTGCCTTTCTGAAGCTCTAAAAGGCAATCCCTGCCTGGATGACTGATTCATCATAGTGATGAAGAGAGTGGAAGCAGATACCGATCGAATCCTTAAATTCAAAGTCATGTTTAATCTACGATTTTCCATAAATTATGCTAAACTCTCCATCAGACTTTAACAGAAGATTCAGTTCATTTGATCATTTCTGCACTTCAGCCTGCAATGACCGTTCTTCTTCCAGACGGTATGACATCAATCAGCCATACAGTCAGTCAAAAGTACTTTATTCGGTTCATAACAAAAACCATAAAGGTATACACACATCAGAAGTCATGGCCAAGATAAAATACAATTTTAAAATCAAGCTAAACGCAACATTCCATTTAAATCCCTTAAAATCTACTATTTACAACTAGTCCAGTTAATTTTTTGCCCTAGTCTCATAGCTATTGTTAAAAAATTCGCCACATTGAAAACTTCCCAAGTGTTAGATAGCAGCTGAAGGTACATTAGGGCAGGTTTAACATGTCTAAACCCTTTATATTTAATTAGGGGTACAATAAACTTTTTCCGTATCCCCGAAAAATATTTACAAAAAAACATGAAATGTACAGTGTCCATAATAGAAAACCCGTCACAAGGACAGATACCCAGATCTGTCTTCTTGGACCATCCTGGGCGTGCAGTAAGAAGGAGATGGAATTTATTCAGCCTGAACTTAGTCAGCAAAAATCGATGGCTAGCATTGTTGACTATTCTCAAGTATAGTTCAGTATCTGTAGAGTTAATTAAGAGCTGGTGAGCCGTCACGGTCGGTTTACTCAGTTCCATTTCCTCCCTAACCAGGCCCTTATTAAGCTTAAATGTGTCTTTTACCCATTTCACGTCTCCCTTAACTAATTTAAGGGGCTGATCAAACAATTCCGGGCAACCTACTGTATCAGCTACTTTTTTAACGTGTTTCAGCCATGGAATGGAGTGGCTATGGTCCAGGGCCAGACAGTCTCTCAGAACCTCATGATTTAGAACCAATTCTGGATTTAACCATACTGTAATCCACTTTAAAAGCGGTGCCACAGCTATACGGTCTTCCAAATAATCAACCCCAAGTTCCTGATGAACAATATAACCAGGGGTTGATTGTGGCACTGATAGGATGCTTTTCAAGAACTTGTCCTCTGTGACGTGTAACAATTTTGCATTTTTAAAGCCCCATAGGTCTGCTCCATACATGGCTAAGGAAACACATTTGGCGTCATAAACTTTCAGGACAGTTTCCAGTGGCTTCACCCCTAATTTGCGTGAAAAATCAAAACCAGCCAAGATTGATCTCGCAAAAACATTACGTTTGATGGCCATTTGGGGCAACCATGTAGAGCTGTCATCAAAAATGACCCCTAGGAATGGAAAACTCGTAACCCGGGATAACATGTTACCCTCACAATGCAGGGTTTTCAGTTTCTTACCCTTACTGCCCACCGCCATTACATGGGATTTAGAAAAATTTACACTAAGATCTAGTGCATTCATAAAATTGTAAAAGACGTTGTAGGCCTACTGTTGTACGGGCTAAAAGAGCGGCATCATCTGCATAAAGCAGAGCCGGTATCATAAATTTACCCGCCCTTGGTATGTCCTTACATGCCTCCCCCAACACTACACCCAAACCATTAATATAAAAGGTAAAAAGTAAGGGGGCTAAGATGCAGCCCTGCCTGACCCCATTCGTAATCCCTATCTTTCCTGTACAGTTGCCTTTGCAATCGTATCTGACTATGGCCGTGAGGTCCCTGTGCAGGTCTGCTAGAAAGTACACAATATTGTCATCTATACCGAGCTTCAGAAGCAAATCCCACAATTTGGACCTGTTCACTCGGTCAAAGGCCGAGGACAGGTCCATGAAAGCTATGTAAAAAGTACCCGTTTTAGCAATTGTGTATTTCCCAATTAATAATTGGAGATTGAGGCTTTGATCTATAGTGCCTCGCCCTTTCCTAAACCCGAATTGAAGGGGTGAGAGGGTATTTGTATCCTCCAGTTTATCTTGTTAGTCTGCTCAGGATCACTCGGCCAAGAACTTTCACCGTAGAATCAATAAGAGAGATCAGTCGATAATTAACGGGATCTCCTCTATTAACTTTTTTAAAAATCAGGACAATAACTGATTCCGACCAGGTAGGAGGGATGCCAGAATTACTAATTCTGTTAAAAACATTGGTTAAAACATTAGACCATGTCTTGACGTCTGACTTAAAGAGGTCAGCGGGGACACCATCGGGACCTGGGGCCTTATTACTAGTCATTTTCCAAATGGCATCAGCTACCTCTGTCTCTGTGACTGATAAAGTATATGTATGTGGGACAGGGGTGCACACAACCTCACCACCTGCATTCACCCCTTCATACACTGTTTTAAAATGAGTAAACCATTGTTGTTCCTGGATACCACAATCCAATTGGCTGTTAAAAGGGTCATTAAAATATGGCTTGTTAACAACTGCCCAGAATTTGGCACTATTTTTTAACACATCAATGGAAGTCAATTCATCCCAGGCCGCTTCCCTAATTTCTCGTTTCCTAGCTTCCACTACTCTTTTGTAAGATAACCTTAAAGAAGTTACGAGGGACCTATCAATTGGTTTGCTTTTCAGAGCAGTTCTTAGTTTTTGATTGGCTAGTGAGCAGTTATGATCAAACCAGCCGATCCCCCCTTGCTCCTTCACTTTGCCTGGTAGCTTAAGGTCAGCTGCTATCTGGGTACAAATTTTTAGAAATGCATCAAGGACCTCTCTATCCCCAGCTTCGGGGTCCATACAGTTTTGCATCTCTGTGCCTCTACTCTTAAAAGATTGTTTAAGAAGTCCCCCGGAACAACCCTATCCCATCTAATCCTACGCCCCTGATCTGTTGGTCGAATATCATGCTTATCCACCCTAATTTGACTTTTCTCATATGTTTTAATCAGATTCGTAATGGTCAGATTCACTGGGTTATGGTCACTAAAATGTGACCGGGTCACAGAATATCCACTAATGCAATTCCCCAGCGCAAGACTAATAAAGATATAATCAATATTTGAGCGGCTAACATTATTTTCAAAAGTTGGAATCTCCTCGTCTTCTCTCTGCGGTAGCATCAACCCATTGTTCGCCAACATATTCTCAAGGATCGCTCCTTGAGCAGCATGCTCAAAATGTATCTCACCTTGATTTAAAGGACTTAATTTGTCCAGTAAGAGACATTATTCTGGGCACCCATGAATATTAAGGTCTCCTAATAAAATGACCAATCTGCCATACATTGACCCATCTCTTAAGTAACAAAACAATACTGGTAAGGTTGTTTCAGATGCTTCTGTGCCTTTAGGCGTCCCACATGTGAACTATATGAACTCCTTGCAGCTTCATCTGTTATGGCACAGGGATAAGTTACTGGATAAACTGCTCATGCCAGTCCCATCTCTCTCCCACAATGCCATCAAAGGTATGCACATGACCTCAATCAATCAATCAGATGTTTGTATAGCGCAGCTACTCAACCACAAGGGTCTCAAGGCATTGGGGGGGGCAGCCACGTTGAGTTCTGGGGTCATCCAACAAGCCAGGTATTGAGGTCCTTCCTGAACTGGGGTAGAGTGGGGTTTTGCTGGAGGTGGAGGTCGTTCCAGGCCTTGGCTGTAAGGTAGAAGAACTTTCCTCCTGTTCTGGTCTTGTAGATGCATTGGATGGTGTCCAGGGAGAAGTCAGCTTATTAGAGGTGCCTCTTGGGTGCTTGGAGGGAGAGGCGGTCATTTAGGTATGCTGGTCCAATATTGTGGAGGTCCTTGTAAGCATGAGCGAGAAGCTTGAAGGTTATTCTTCTTTCAATGTGGAGCCAGTCGAGATCACAGAGGTGTTTGGTGAAGTGGTGAGGGATGTCGAAGACCAGTCTGACTGCTACGTTCTGGATGGTCTGGAGCTTGCAAAGTAGTTTCTATTTAATTCCAGCGTTGAGAGCGTTGCCATAGTCCAGTCCGTTACTGATGAGGGCAAGGGTGACCGTTTTTCTGGATTCAGATGGTTTGCATCTGAACGTATGCAGAGGGTGTTGAAGCAGGCCGGGGATACATCATTGATCTGGCGGTTCACCATGAGCCTAGTATGATGCCGAGTTTTTGTGTGTGGTCCGTTGTAGTGGGGGGGGGGTTCTAAGGGCGAGGGCCCACCAAGCATCATCCCAGGCCGATTTGGTGGAGCCAAGGATGAGGACTTCTGTTTTCTCCAAGTTGAATTTCAGGCACTTCTTCTTCATCCAGGTGGCGACAGCTTTTGTTTCATCCCTTCTTGGAAGTTGTGCCTGATGATGTTGGGTTCTTTAGTGAGGGAGAGGATGAGATGGGTATTGTCAGCGTAGGAGATAATGTTGAGCCCTTGATTTCTGATGATGGTTGCGAGGAGGGCCATGTAGATGTTGAAGAGGGTGGGGCTTAGGGAGGATCCCTGGGGCACTCCACATCTAGTCTCTGTTGGTTACGATAGGAAGGACAGGAGTCTGACTCGCTGAGTTCTGCCTGTGAGAAATGAGCATATCCAGTCAAGGGCCTTACCGTGGTTGCTGGCCTTGTGCAGTCTGGTGGCTAGTGTGCGGTGGGATCAGAATTTTAATGCAATCTACCTTCCAACAAACTAGGCCACACCTCAGAATCTAAATAGAATTTTCAAGTATAGGTGGGGTATTCACTGTGGAGAATTCTTATATGTGCCTTGTTGAGTATATCAGGTTTGTCACTTGACAGAAATATGTTAGAGCTGAAGTAAATTCTGCTGGCACAGAAAGCCTTCCATCCACCAGTGTGTTCCAGATTGCTGATGATACACAAAAGCAATACCATGGCCTTCTTTCATGTTAGTAATTAGGGCATCATCCACTTCCCACATATCTGCCAACTGACAGTACAGCTGTGGAAGTAGTGACCAAGCATACCACATTTCTACTAGTCTTGCACAATGCTCGTGTTGATACCACCAGAGAGGACCCCCTGAGAAGGCACCTTTATTCTTTATATTAGTAGAGGCTCTGCTAGAAAGTCCACAATTCCATCTTTTAGTATAGGAATCACCTAAATCTAGGCTCTTTTACCAACCACTTACAGTTGAGAGACAAATGGTCTGTCTCCTGGATTGGCTATGGGGGGATATCAGGTAATGGCCAAATATTGGATTGGATTGGGTTGTTGCTGAATTTCTTTCCCCCAACACCTCCGATTGTGGTGGTGCTGAAGAAATCCAGAAACATCCAATGATATTTGGTCTATTATAGGATCCAGGTTGTCCACTTCACAATTGTTTTATAGACTTGCTTCATCTTCTTCAGCGAGACTACACCCTGCCCCATCCAGAAAAGAAGAGATATTTCTTGTCCATTGAAGGTGGAAAGCTGCTGTGCTCATCTCTCCCATCACTCAACATGAATACATGCTTTCTGAGGAGTGAACCTGTGCTGCAAAGACTACTGCTTCCAAAATCCGTCCCGCACAAGCCACTGATACACTCTGCATAGTGCTGAAACTCTATCCGGCTTCGCAGCTCACTGCACCAGAATGAGTGTGGTTTTCATGGCATTCCAGAGATACAAATGTCCCAAAGGCATTTGACAGGCATGTGGGCTATCCCACATGTATTAAGCTAACATTATGCTGTTAAGGCTTCTCCGATGTTTCATGCTGCATTTCAAAGAGACGTTCTGCACAATCTGTTTGCTTAAGACTAAGCTTACTGATATTGCTTTTGTCTTTTTCCTTTCACATTTCAGTTGCTCTGGAATCCACTATGTAGTCTAGACTGGCAAAGAACCCGTGAGGGACAGTAGGATCAATTATATTGCTAGGGACTGTGTTACTCTTAGTTCCTAGACACTTTCCCATTATAAGTATCTTCCCTCCTATGCCATCAGACATAATCCAAAACACGTAACGAGTGCATCCATTTTTAGGCCAAGCCTACGAAACAGTGCAAGCATGCTACCTGATTGAAAAGGATCTATTGTGGATTTACCAAGAACTTAGAGGTACTTACAGTCCACTAATTGCTTACCATTGGTAGGCTGTATTGTCACTCTCATGTGCATGCTTCCTATTGAATGGCTTTTCTTGTCCCAGCTTGTCCATCTTGTGTTTGTCCCTTCCCTGGAGCATAGCCTGTTTACCATCTCTGATTGGCTACCTTCTATTATTCCACTGCTCACTTTTAGGATACTACGTTTTTCTTAAGCCATCTCCCTTGTGTGCTTCTCATATACCAAATACCCACATCCTGTGCTCCATATTGTTCTCTCTATATTGCTCTCTCCCTGATTGTTCTGATTTCCCCTTTCCCTGCTCACTCCCCCTTGCTTCTCCCCACCTTGTTCTGTCAATTAAAAAAAAAAATCCTGAAGATGTCCTGGCAGCAAATCTTTGCCAGCCCCTTCACCTTAAAAAAAAGGTAATTTGCGCTACTTCTTTTTTATTTGTGTGAATTTAGTTATTCTTTTCTGCTCTGTAAAGTTTAGAAAAATGGTGTGTTCATCAATTTTGTGGGTGCGCAAGCGTAATGGCAGATGCGCTCCACTACAAAATGATGTGACTGCTGCGGCCAGGTCATTGCACCCTTTTTCTTATTTCTATTTTTGGCCATGTGCACAGCTTCTAACTGCTACCATACAGCATCAGCAAAAGGCACTGTCAAGGTCCGTAGATCTCAAAGGTTAGACCTATTGGCTTTGCCAATACTTGTTTAAAATAGAATTGTGAAAGCATGCGCAAGCACACAGGCATGCTACGTATGATGACCACATGCATCTGTAATCCTGTCAGAGAAAAATGTTTTCTTAGTATTTACAGCAGTTTCCTGTCCTGTTTAGACGGAAGAGTACTTGCAAAGTTGACAATGAGAAAGAGCCTACAGAAGTGTAAAAGAGTCAGTGGGAATGTAACTTCGGGAACAGCTATCACAACACATTTTTTACCATGCGTTGCTATTACATCACATACATTATAATGCATGCGATGTTACAACGTGTGGTAAAAACCACGCATACCATTACATTGCATTTGCTTTTACAACACATGCGATGTAATGTGTAATGGCGGCGGCTATCCAAGTTGTTGTGAGGAAACTTAGGCTGTTTCCTCACAACAACGTGCACCAAACAGGAAGGAGGAAGCAGGAACCGGGAGGGGAGATGGCAACGCTGGAGAGGAGAGAGGTAAGGGGGTTTGAGCCTGGGGTGGGGGGTTCTTTTGTAGGGTTAAGGGTAGTGTAAAAGTAGTGTTCTAATGTTTGTGTGTTTTTTTAAACGTTTTAGTGTGGTTTCATTTTGTAGTGTAGTGTTGTAGTGTTTGTTTAATGTAGTGTATTAGGGTTTAGGGTACTGTTGTAGTGATTTAGGTTTTAGTGTTGTGTAGTAGCGTTTGTGTAGTTTTTTTTAAAGTCCTCATTTCACCATTAGCATCTGCAAAGTTAACAATAATAACCCATTCCAACCTGGGCGCCTGGGGTCCATGTTATTGCGTTTGCTTTAGGCCAACCAGGGCAGCTTCTTTTGTACGAGGCTTGATGTAATCATTGGACCTTTGAGACCTTAGACCAGCCTCATTTTCATACCCCAGGAAATCAGTGGTGTCCAGATGTTATTATCTACCAAGCCCTGATCCAATTGCACTGTGCCCAATGCGGCACCCAATCAGTTCTCATAAAGCGGGGGTCTGGGGTCTTTCCACAATTTACAGATCTCCCTGAGGGCAATCAAAATCAAGCAGAAAAATAAGCCCAATTGCGCAGCAGAGAGCAGACTTATAAGATCGTTATCCAAACCAAAAATAGGCTAGATTCAAATACAGCTTAAATTTGAAAATACCTTCCGGGCACGCTCAACGTTGCACGAGAAATCTGTTAAACGAATACAAACAAAAAAATGGATATCATCCGCCTCAACCAAATCACATCTAGGGCACTTGGGAGGTGGGCAGGGAACGAATTTTGCAATTTTCTTGGGCGTATAGTACAGCCTATTAACAACATAAAAATGGTTCTTTTTAAGAGAAGCTGGTTTAACAAACTTATATAGGATTTGAAGAGATAGAGCATATAGACTAACAGATGCATCTCCCAATACGGTTGAATTCCATACAAGATAAGAAGGGGGAAACTCTGCGTCCTCGGCGTCTAATAGGCTCCTATACCAGAATCCCACCTCCTTTTTTCTTGGGTTTACATTCTGAAGTATATACTCAATCTCCCAGTTTCCACCTATATGCTCCTTCTCTGCAGAAAACCAAGAGCACAATTGCAAATATTTGAATCTAGAAAAGGAGTCGCCAATTTTAGATCTTAGAATTTCCCAAGGAAGGACTCCGTCGGACGATATTAGGTCGGACCAGATCATGATTCCTGCCTTCTTAATGGGGGGGACGCTAAACTGTCTTCCCAACAAACACACAGTCAGTCCCTGAGAATCCCAGATTGGGGTGAAGGCTGAATAATATCTTATACCCTATCTCGCCTTAACTTTATGCCACACGTTGAGTGCTGATTTAAAAACCTTTAGGCGAACCGTCTTAAAAAACCTTGGCGCCCCGAACTTATACAGAAATCCGATACCCCGTCCTTCAAAATTAGCCATGACCCTCAAAATCCTCCCCTAGTTGGTATCATCGGGACTTGAGAGTGGACAGCTTATATTTTTTAAATGGAAGGAAAAAAAATACCAGAACACAACTGGAAGGGCTAGACCGCCCTTTAGAAATCTTTGTTTTAATTTCTTCAAGGATAACCTGGAGTTTTTAATTAGCCCATCCGAAGCTCCCTATTTTACTTTGAATTTTACCCAAGAGCTTTGCTGGGAAATCAAGAGGAATAGTGCTAAATATATATGTCAATTTAGGCAGAATAGCCTTCTTGACTAGGTTTACATGGCCATAGAAGGTGAGGGGTAAATTCTGCCATCTAGAAAAAAGATGGTTAACTTCCTTAGCCACTTGCCTCAAGTTAATCAGGGGGATGTTACCTAAATCCTGTACTATGGTTATCCCCATGTACTTAAGCTCCTTACTGCAGCTCCCAGACCAGTTATCAATACCCCAGGACATTACCTCAGTCTTGGAGGAGTTAACTAAATACCCGGAGTAGAGACCAAAATCATTCAGGGTAGTTTCTACCCTATGGATCACCTCCGCTGGATTGTTGGTGTAAACCAACAGATCATCCGCGTATAGGGCTAATTTGCACCTGTATTCTGAGGCTTGGAAGGGAGTGATTTGTTCATCCAGTCTCAATACTTGCGCTAGAGGTTCTATATAAATATCGGACAATAGGGGTGAGATAGGGCACCCTTGTCGTGTTCCCTTTTTTATACTAAAGCTTGATGTGAGTAAACCATTCAGGAGGATAACTGCAGAGGTACCCTCATAGCATCTAATGAGGGTTTGTATGAATGTTAAGCCAAATCCCATCATGTTTAAAGTCTCCCAAATGAAGGTCCAGTTGACGCGGTCGAACGCCTTGGCTGCGTCATATGCAGCCACCGCCAAGGGTTCCGAGCATACCAGCGCCAAATCAATGCTGCCTATTAGCTGTAAAGTTTGCTCCTGGATGAACCTTCCCAGGATAAAATCCTTTTGATCAACATTGATCAACTGTGGAACTATCTAGACCAGCCTCTCTGCCAAAATGCTGGTAAAGATCTTATAATCGGCATGATGCAGGGAGATTGGCCTATAAGAGTCCACTTTGAGAGGGTCCTTTCCCGGCTTCAAGATAAGCACTATTGTTGCCTCCTTCCATGACGGGGAACCCTCCCTTCTGAGCTGTAGATGTAATTCAAAAGCTCACATAAACTAGGAACTACCACCTCCTGAAGGGCCTTATAAACTTCACCCGGAAGGGCATCCGTCCCTGCAGCTTTGTTGTTCTTAATCTTCTTTATGTGGAGTTTAATTTCCTCTTACCGGATGGGGCCGTCTAGCATGTTTCGACCCTCATCTGCCAATGTTGGTAAAGCCTTTCAGCCATTCCTGAATACTATCGGGACTTGAAGTTGTCTCCTCTTCATAAAGTTTAGAAAACATAGAAAGGAGGCACCTTTGCATACTCTTGATTACAAGAGGTTGCCCCCGTCTCATCGATGATCAATTTGTTGATGTTATTTTTTAATCGGTCCACCTTTACCTTCCATGCCAGAATAGCACCTGCTTTTCTCCATATTCATAGTTTTCCATGCTATGAGCTACCTATTGTGCCTTTACTTTTTGGTCTAACTTTCCCCTATACTCTATTCGCAGGTGCTTCAGGTCGCTAAGAATTTGTGGCAAGTTGTCGAGTTGACAACTCAACCTAGCTCTTTCCAGTTTAGATATCTCTCTTTCCAATGTTTGGAATACTAGCGCCTCTTTTCTGTTCTTAGCACATATCATGCTATGTAACAGTCCGCAAATATGGGCCTTAAATGCATACCAGACATAATCAAATGATGTTGAACCAATATTTTCGGAGAAATAATCAATGGTAGATGTTTTAATAGCACAAATTATTTCCCAGTTAGATAGCATTGCCCTTTTTAGTGTCCACCTAGGGATGGAATTAGACTTAGACTTTCTCCCTGAATATGAAAAGGTAATAGGGGCATGGGAGAGTGGCGATATCCTCTAGGTTCTCAAAGCCCAATCTATCCGTAAGAATATAATCTATTCCAGAGGAATGTCCGTGCTTTTTGCTAAAAAAAGTGAAGCCTGGTTCTACGCCCTTCTTAGCCCTCCAAGCAACTACCAGCCCGAGCTTGTGCATCATGTTGATCATTGCCCGATGCAGCAGCGAACTCGTTTTTTACCAAGCGTTGCTATTACATCACATACATTACAACGCATGCGATGTTACAACGTGTGGTAAAAACCCCACGCATACCTTTACAATGCACTCGCTTTATTTCCAAGACATATATTCTTATAGAAATAATATACACATTTCTAGTTCATAAAAAGTAAAAGCGAAAATAAGAACAGACAATATTTTGTTACCTAAAACAGTAGATTATTCAATTTCACCTATACAAACATAAACATTTTCCCTTCCCAGACCCAATACAATCTTCAGTTCGAAGTCTCGCAAATATTGAAGTAGTAGCAAATTGATCAGTCTCAAAACAATTGTTTCACCTCAATAGAATTTTAAAGTGCAATGTGTGTTTAACCAATAGCAAATAGTACATTTTATCCCAATCAGGATTATAAAGTACAGTATGCATAGCAGCTTTCCCCAACCTTCCTATTAGGGGATCCACTAATTTACTAAACATCCCCTTACTGAGTATATTTACACCCATATTGACCTGGATCTTAAATCTTATGGGGAAGATAATGCCAGCTGAGTCTTTATGATTGTACACAAATATTGACCAACGGCGATGACTACATCTCTGAATCTGAAACTATAAACTAGCTCTAACCCCATTCCTCTAGTTTGAATCCCATATTTTTTAAACAGAGGCTGAAGTATCTTTTTCATTGCCTCAGTAAAGAATACACAATCCAACAACAAATGGCTCACTGAATATTTCCTACCTCTCTTAAAGGGGCATTGGCTGTAAGCATGAGCGAATTTTGCGGATCTCGCGTTCGCGAATTTTGCGGATTTGCGGATTCGCAATCCGCAAAATCCGCGAATTCCCGCGAATTTGCGGATTTTTTTTTTTTGGTGTTCGCCCGTGTTTCTGCCAGTTCGCGAGGGTTTTTCACAATTTCGCAATTTGCGAACTTACCTGTCGGGTCGCAAGTTTTGCGAACTTGTTGTTTCTACGTGTCCAGCCTGTTTGGGACACTCTTCTTCATCACTGCCACTCTCTGTCACCACTGCCACTCTCTGACTACTCATGCCACCCTCTGGCCCACCCATGCCACCCTCTGTTTCATCACCACACCCTCTGGTTGTCCAGTGTACATTATTTTCGGCAAAGCAAAGCACACCTTCCCTGCCTCAAGTGACCTGAATTAATTTGGGGCTGATTAATGTGTCACAGAATATTTTTTTAGCTGGCACCTGCTTCCTTAGTGCGCCCTGATTAGTGATCTTTTGCACTTGCTAAGTGCTTTCATTGTTGCAAAATTAGTTACAACACCTGCCCTGCCCCAACTGACAATAATGAATTAGGGGCTGATTAATGGATTTTAACTTCCAGCCTGGCTCCTGCTTGTCTCCCTTAGCTGTAATTCAGGACCTTTGTGGCATATGTGTAACTATTCTGAGGTTCAGAGCAGGGTCACATAATAGTTTCAACTGGCAACTGAACTCTGGAGGGGCCCCTCAGGAAGCACTACAGGAAATGGCTACTAATGATGAGCCTGAACTTTTGAACCTGGTAAGTAGTTACTTTCAGTTTTGCTAAGATCGTATTTCTGCAATTTTGCACTTATTCGCGGGGCGCGAACTCACGCGAACTCACGCGAACAGTGCGAGCAGTGCGAGCAAAATCCGCTGCTCGCGGATTTGCGGATTTTGCGGGAGATTCGCAAATCTCGCGGATTGCGGATTTCCCGAAAATCCGCAAAATCCGCGAGCGGAACGGATTTTCCGCCCATGCCTAATTGGCTGTTATTCTTAGCAACCTCTGTTTTTAATCCCTTGATACACCATCAGGATTGATCCCCATCCTCAAGCTCAAGAAGCCATTCCGCAAGTACTTGTCTGGGATATTTTATAGGTATGGGAACAAGTCAGTGGTCTCCTGTGAAATTAAGAATGGGATGCCGGAGCTCCTAATTTTGAGATGATACATCTTCTGTCCAACTGGATTCTATGGCACTTTGCCTGAGTATACTCTTTGTCTGGTTGATTGAAACCACTTTCCCTTCCTTTATACACCTCTCTGGAGTATTCAAGCGATTTTGCATTATTGTCACCGGGTTCCTTTTCCCGTAGAAGTTTGTCATTACCTCCAGTAAGATTTGCTCCAACAATCTGTTGCATGGACACCCATCTTTAAGAGACAGATAAAAGTGCAAGGCTCTGACATCTGCTAGCACACTCCAGGCAACAGTTCTCAACTCTCTCCTCAAAATTTGTATCATAACATTTTAGGGAGATCTAGAAGCAATTTTAAGGAATTGTCTTCTAGTCCTTCCCATACGACTAGTCTGTCAAAGGCAAAACACCTCTACCCCATATAAAGCCTGTGGAATTAGTTTATCCTGAATAACTTTGCTTAGTGATTCCAAGGTGTGACTGCCAAATCTATGGTCAAACCTTTTCACCCCATTCACTACTGCAGTCAGGGTAAGCTTCCTGGTAGCTATTTGTTCATCTTACCTCAAACCTTCTAGGTTAGCCCTAGATATTCATATTCTCTAACCTATTCTAATCTTACATTACCAAGGAACTACACAAATGTCCTGTTCCTAAAGGCAAAAAACATTGTTTTGTCTTATCAGATTTATTGTGTTTAATTTCAAGGCAGTAAGTGTTTTGGCATTTCTTTTCCATTGCAGCTGATGGGAGTAAGATCCATCACCACCAGGTTATCTGCGTACATTAAGCTAATGATGTGCCTGCATCCAACCTTTGGTCTAAAACTGTGTATGGTACATAGCATCGGGTCAGGTCTGCAATAAACAGACTGAGTAGCAGGTGTGCCAAAATGCACATCTGCCACAATCTGTTCTTCACTGGAATTTTCCTTGTCAGATTCTCAAGCCCATCAAGAGGAATCTGAGCCCAATTGCCACTATGGAGCTTCATCAAAAGGAATAACCAGGACCCAGATATCTTCCACTGCTATAAGTTGCACTAAAGCGTATCTCTATCCACCTTGTTGAAAGCCAATCGGAAGTCAACTAAGCAGCGCCAAAGGACACCTACTGATTCCAGTGACTTCCTTGCCACTCCCTACAATGTGAAATAGTGATCCATAGCAGAATGCTTCGGCCTAAAGCCTCCTTGCTACATTGGAATCAAACCAGTATCAAATGCCCAGGCTGGTAAGTGCTTCAACAAAGTTTGGGCATATAAGTTGGACGGGATACCTAAGAGTGAGATCAGATGGTAGTTGGCGGGCTGATCCATTTTGCCCTATTTATGATTGTGCTTCACTATAGCCCCCTTCTAGCCCAATTTCAACACTCTGGAAGGGAGCCCATCAGCCACTGGCCATAGCAGTCACCAGGCATTTCCCCGGTGAGCCGCTAGTGTGGGGGACAGTTTTGGGCCCCTGGGGTATCATTTTTGTTACCGGCAATATCGACACCCTTCAACAAAATCAGCCAAAACCAGACCGGCCGAGCAGTTTGGCTTTTTCGGTTCCCAGTCAAGCTCTGCATCCGCGATACCCATTGAACATTGAACAAATTTGCTCAGGATGGATATCCACTTCTTCTTTGTTTTTTTTCAAATATCACCAAAGGAAGACCATCTGGGCCGCCTGCCATAGAGATAATAACGTGTATTTAAATAAAGAAGCAAAATGTAGAGGTACAATTTTTTTAAAGTTTTGTAAATGTCAAAGAATTAGAAATTTGAGGCTAGAATTCAGTTAGTATACTATGATTGACTTGTGGGAGCAGTGCATGTGCATCAAACAGAATACAGTATGGAAAGTGAGTGGCCTCATTTGAATTTAGACAAGCTTCAACCTTCCCATTAAAATTAACCTTTTTACTTGTTTATATTTGTTTTTGAATTAAACAGAATATTTAATCATTGGTGTATTTGATGAATGCTTGTTTCTGTAGCTTTTGGTTATTGTTTTGCGGTTCAAATCATCGTAAATGCTTAGGTCTGGGTCCCCGGCTCAAAGTAATGTCCCTTGATTCCAATGTTGATTCAATAAGTATTCCCGGGTTCCAGTAAAGAGTATGTGGGGGTCCACAGAAATGAAAAGTTTAAGAACCACAGTGCTAAGCCAATGAAACCAGATGTTCCCCTGGAGTTGACTCCATGTTTTACAGAATGTGCTACTGATGCCTCTTAAATCAGAAATTGCCTCTTTCGTGTCAGGCCAAGCATTTTGTCATGGGTGCCCCCACATGCCATGGCTGCCCTTATGCCAAAAGTTACATACAGCGTTATAGTCCTGGAATTTTGTCATTAATGGGTTCATATTTCATGGATGCATCTGATGCCACAAATTACCTACCATATGTCATTGCCAGCAATTAGTCATGGCTGCCCCCCTCCCATCTACCGTGGTTGTCCTTCCTTACACCAAGAATGACCTCTAATGTGCTAGCACCAGCAGTGAGCCACTGGTGTCAGCATTTTTCCATGGGTGCCGGTGATTATGTTTAGTATGCCAGTATTAGTATTTTACCATGAGTGCCCATCACGTCATACATAACCTCTAGTATGCCAATGCTATTATTTTGTTTCAGGTACCAGTCATACTAACAATTACCTGCTGTATGCCAGCACCAGTATTTTGCTTTGCGTACCTCTATAAATTAAGAATAACCTTCCGTATGCAAGTGCCAACGGTATACTTGCAAGCATAAAACTACATTCCCATTTACATTCACTCACACACACTGATTGTCAGTCACACTGACACTAATTCATTCTCATATGCACATTCACACATTCATTCTCAGTCACTCTCTTACTCATTCTCATTCTCACACTTTCACATTCACTCATTCTTAGAGTACCTTAACAAAAGCAGTGTGGGCTATCTTGGATCACACTTGTGTGTTCTTCTTATAGTGTAGATACTGTGACGCTCAACTTTTAGTGACCCCAATGCTTAGGAGCCACAATCAATATCCACATTTGTACAACTGAAAAAGGAGCGTAAAATATTACATATGTATAACTCAATTTGAGCAATGAAAGTTCAAAGTATTACAGCATCCACAAATTTCCAATAACATAAGTTTAATTAAACTCAGCCCATCAGGAGTTTTGTATTTGTACTCCAATCCAACTTCATTGATTCTTTTATCAAACAAAAGTAAATCAGACTAACCCACGCATTTCATCCAAAAGGATTTCATCAGGGTTGGAAAATCCAAAAGTCACATATCCAAGTGTCCTCAGAACAAAAGTCTTAATTTCTGGTGTAGTATTCCATATTCCGTCTTCGTAACCCATAGCACAGCACCCGAATGCGGGAAATCAGCCAACGTATTATGCCAGTACCAGTATTTTGTTGAAGGTGCCAGTCATGCTAACAACTGCCTGCAGTATGCCAGCACCAGTATTTTGCTCTGTGTACCTCTATAAATCAATATTACCTTCAGTATGCCAGGGCCAACAGTAGGCTTGCGAGTATAAAACCACATTTTCATTACATTCACTCATACACACTCATTGTCACTCACACTGTTAGCTAGTTCGTTCTCATATGCACTCACACATTCCCTTACTCACTCTCATTCTCACACTTTCCCATTCACTCTCACTCATTCTTATTGACTTACTCATCTTTCTCACAACTCACTTGCACACACTCCTACTCTCAATCCCTCATTCTCACTCGCTTTCACTCTCACTTCTTCAGTCACACCCAGTCTCACTCACATTCATGCTTATTCTCACTCATTCATACTTACTCAATTTTACTATCACCCACTCATACTCACTTTTCTCAGCCACGGTGACTCGTTCATTCTCACTCACAGTTAAACTCACTGTCACTCATTCTCATTAACACCCTCAATTACTCTCTCTATTAATTCCTATTCATTCATTCTCACTAACACACATTCACTCACTTGCAATCACTCCTACTCTCACTCCTTCATTCTCATCACTATGATTCATTTCTTCTCACTTACTGACACTCAATCTCACCCATTCTCACTTACTACTTATCACTGACTTTCACTCTCTTTCACATACAGGCATATACGCACACCAAGGTTCACACATACAAATACAAACACACACTCACACACATTCACTCTCATAAAAACACAGACTCGCCAACAAGCCCACAAGTTGCAAACAACATAAACATAAAAGTGTGCATTTTATTTTTCTCAGCTGCTGGTGAAGGTCCCGTTCCAGGTCACAAATCGTGAATAATAGACTAATATTCATTACTAGTCTAATACAAATGTGCTCCTATTGCGTACTTAGCACTAATTATGCCACCTCTGAGGCCAGAGGTGGCTGAAACAATGCTCAGGAATTGCAAGGGAAAGCCAGTGGTTGCAGCAGCGAACTCGTACTTATGTCCATGTGTGATGGTTTGAAATTGCTGCTCAAGCAGTTTTAAAAACCGAGTTTTATGCAGCATGTCATCTTCTTTAAAGTCTCTGATTTGTTTCCTAACTTACCACATTTATTCTATTGACATTGCATTTATGTGCTCCTAAAATGAAAGCTAGCTGTGTAAAACAGTGAATTACAAAAAAAATACTTTGATAATAAACCAATCCAGGTAGGCGTATATGTTTTTTTCTAAATTATAGGTAAGACATTTAAAATTAATGGTATCCATCCAGGCCGCTTATTTATGTTAATATTTTCCTAAATAATTTTCGAAGTGACATCATTGGATTGAGTCGCCGCTAGGTGTAATTATCAATTCCTCAATTTCATTCTACATTTCTCTTTGCGCACTCCTATACTGCCAAAAAGCTTATGTTAATGAGTCACCTGTGTGGAACATCAGAGCATCTTCTTGCGTTCCGTACAGCATGTTCTTTAAATATTGAGAGTGGCCATGCCTTCTTTTTGTTTGTATTGGACGAATTGGGAAAAATAAGGCACTGAAAGCGTCTCTTGTAACACTACTTCGGCAACTCAACCCGTGGCCACATTTATTCCACCTCGTGGGACCAGCAGCGAGGTCCAGAAGTTGGAAACAGATCATAACTTATCTTGTTTAGTAGTCTGCAATGCTACCAGACATTGGCAGTGTCTAAAAAAGTTGGAGAGGTTTGGAGAACATCGCTTTCTTTGTAGTTAGCTTTAGCTACTCTTAGTCCAACACAGTTTTAAATGCACCTCGTTGTATTTCAAGGAAACAACAATAAAGCTAGAACTAGGGCTATTTTGCTGACTGTAGAGTAGTTGTTTTAAGCGTGATTTGAAAGCAGTGGCTCCAAGGGCCGATCTTATTCAATGGGATTCATGGGTGTGACATTTCCCGAAAAGCTATGCAGAGTAACCCAAACAACCCACGTCACAAACGTGCGCATCTGTATTATGGAAATAGCACAACTCAAAAGCTGTTTTCGTATCATTTAAGAAACAGAAATTAATTAGTGTGGGAACGCAAAATGATGGGGCCTGTCTGCAGAATGTGATGATGGACACTGGCGTCACCCAGACTGCCTAGATATTCATTGAATTTGGACTTGAATTGGGGCCCCCCACACTGCAGAGGCCTGAATTACGCCCCTGCAGACTCTTGGAGCCAAATTACAGAATATGGCATGTGCTCTTTGTTTGCACCGGGTGCACCTTTCAAAAAGTGCATTGTGCGCAAACAAGGAGATTGCACTGTATTATATTAAATGCACTTCCCCCAGGGTAGTCACAAAGTCGTGTTGCCCTGGGGGCTGCGCATTCAAGTGAAATATTGAGCGGCTTTGAAGCAGTTACTCCATGTTTCACTGTGCAGGTGGCAACCCACCTACACTTTTAAGGGGGATGAGAGATCCGCTTACAGGCGGGTACAGTGAGTGACTGCACCTACTTGCAACGGGATGTCTGGTGGTGTCCTCCAGAGGGCTGCTATCAGGGGGGGCTCTGACAGTGCGCCACCTTTTAGGTGGCTCAGTAAGTGCACCTCCTGACAGCTTCTTTGTCACTTCGCCTTCATGTATAATACAGCGCAGGAGCAAAGGGATTCCCTCATTTGCATGGGACCATACCCCCATGCAAATGAGGAAACAACCTCTGGTGATAGCACTGACACTACATGTGCACCAGCGCTATCTATATTACAAAAGGAGTTGCACAAGCGTTTGAGGCTCCCTTCTGTAATACCAATGTAGCCAGGTTCACAAAGTCGGTGCCCATGTCCATTACACCCCAGGGGCACTTTCCACAATATAGCCCCAAGGATACCTTTTGCTGGGCATATGTCTGCTAGGGTATGCTAGGGTATTAAATTAATTTGTTGCTTTTCTGTTTTTGTCTGCTAGGCGAAGCAGAGTGGCTTTACGGAGCATTTATGTTTCTGGCAAGAAAGGGAGGCCGTTCTTTTTCCCATCTAGGTCCTTAATTCTGGAATACTCTTCTGGTGTCCCTAAAGACAGAAACCAATCTTTTCGTTTCCGTAAGGGACTTAAAACTTGGCTCTTCCAGCAGTAATATGTAGCCCTGTAAAATCAGCTCGCCAGTCTTTCTTCTTCAGTCTGTCCCTGAGCGCCGGGAAACCCACTGCGGGTAGCTGCGCACTTTAGAAGTTTAAATCATTCTTTTGTATTGTATTTGTCTAATTCTTTTGTTTGCATATTGTTTCAATACAATCATTTTGAACTTAAAAAGAAGTTTAAATAAATAAATAAATACATTATTCCATGCCATTGCATACATTTTGTCAGCAATGCAATGGCATGATTTAAGGGCTGAGGAGGGCCCTTCCAAAGCAAGGATCCCTGTTGGCACCACACCAGGGAGGCTAAAGAGAACTCCAATACTCTCCTAACTGAGGCATACAGTATGCTCAGAATAACAGCTTTCGCAGGCACTACATAGCTGCCACGTTTTCAGTCTGCTTACGTATGACATAGTCATATTTTCATGGTGACTGTGTGACATGTTAGTGTCTTATGTGTGACAATTATCGTAATACCTTTTGCAATCCTTACATCCATGAAATTAAGTACACATCTCATATTATTATATCTAGTGCAATATTATGGTCTAAAATTGACATTAAAAAAATGTCGAGTTACAAAACAATGGGGTAAACCCAGACACTAGGCCCTGGGTAATATACGGTACAAGAGACAGTGATGCCAGTGGATATCAACTTTCAAATTAACATTGGAAACTCAACAACACCTGATAGGTCAAATACAAACAATGGTAGGGGGGAGGATGTAGCCTTAGGGCTAGACCGGTCAACGTCAGAGCTGGGGAACCGGGTTTAAGTCTTGGCTAAGACACTCAACATCCTGTGATTCTGGGCAAATCACTTACAGCCACATGCATCATTGTAGGAATTTGCTAAAATTAAGGAATCGCAATTTAGGAATCGCAAATTCCTATGCATCAAGAAATCGCAAAAGTTTTTGCGATTTCTTAATTTTCCTTATTTGCGATTCCTTAATTGTGAATCTCAAATAGGGAATCTTTTTACATTGATTCCTATGGGCCTAGAGGCCCATAGGAATCAATGGGAAATCATTCTCATTTTGCGAATTCGCAATTAAGGAATCGCAATATGAGAATGCAATTTCAAGGGTGTAGGGGGCGGTCCAAAGGACCCCCCCTGCACCTCTGAAATGTCACGTAAGTACATTTTACTCACACACATGTCCCAAGGGCATGTGTGTGTGTAAAATGTAAGTTTCAAAAATGCATTTATTTGCATTTTTGAAACTTTTCGCAAATTACCATGAAGGTGTACTTCATGGTAATTTTTCCCTTTGAAATTGCGAATTCGCAAAAAAAAATCATGCATACCATTTAAGAAATCGCAAAATTTGCGATTTCTTAAATGCTATCGCAATTTGAGAAATCGCAAAAAATTGCGATTTCTTAAATTGCGATAAATGAGAAATGAATGATGCATCCCAAAAAGTGATTTTGGAATCGCAAACGGCCGAATTTTGCGCATCGCACCGTTTGCGATTCCAAAATAGCTTGATGCATGTGCCCGTTAATCTCCCCATGCCTAACAAAAATGAATGTGTCCTCATGTAACAAAACTGGTGCTATGTAATGCACTCTGATACCCGATATCTTCAGATCTGGTTTGTGCTATATAAAACTCAAAAAAAACCCGGTAATTATGCTTAAACATTTTATTTCATGTTAAACAATAGGTTCCAATGTACAGTTGACAAAGCACAGTGACTTTTCATAACAACTGAACTATGGCATTTGACAAATGGCATCATTGGCTTGTCAATATGACCAGTTCAGGTATACTTTTTCGAATATAAGCTTTCAATCAAGGCATAAAACGTATTACAAGTACACATTTTAAGTGGAAGCACACACTTCTTGCCCTAACAAATGCTCTACTTAAAGTAATCAAAATGTATATGCAGTGAACGCCCTATCCAATAGTATTTATGTTTCTGTTTGTCACATTAATTCTTGTGACAACTATACTGTCTGGCCAGACCTAAACATGTGGCGATATGTATGAGAACTTGTTTACATGATTATGTTTACTGTAAGGACCCCATTCACCAACAATTAACCCTGGGTTGAAACATCGACAGCTTCATTTTGTGTCTACCTTTTTAAGACAACTGTGATTGATTCACTGTGCCGGTCTACATTATGGTATTGTAAATATATGAGCCTTTGAATAGTCTAGATTGGCTTTTCATTATTTTGATGTATAAATCGTTCACTGCCCTCCCTCTCTCACTTTCCTCCTCACTTGCACATTGCTGCACCGTCCCCTTCCTCCCCTCTGGGGCACCTTTTCGTGACTGTATCTAACAAATGTGAAGGTTCTGTACATTGGAACCTATTTTATCATGAAATAAAATGTTTAAGCATGATTACCATTGTTTGGATTTGACCTATCAGGTGTTGTTGAGTTTCCATTAAAAAAATGTCAACACATCTAAAGTACTTATAGGTCACTCACCAACATCACTTGTCTGATATGACGTCCTCTTGCATTCTAAGACTTTTGAGAACAGTCTTCATGATACAATGGGAATGGTCAGGCATGCACTTAGACAGTACAAACACGTCGACAAGTGCCTGTGAGTGGACACACACAATTGTTTACATGGGACACTGGTGAGAAAGACTGCTAGTGGTAAGATATAATGTATACTGTAACTTCAGAAAGATGTGTACGTTTATCCTTTAATGCAGCCAACTGACGCATAAGTGCCAGTCCATTCTTTGGAAGACAAGTATATGTCCCAAAATGCAAATTGGTTTTGGCTAAAAAGCCAGGATAGGCTAAAACCATCAGCGAACTGAGACACAACCACTGGGAAGCTGTTTCACTGTCTCACTGCACACCATCATCATACACAGTGCACCCTAAATAAGGATTCACACTGAATAATGTTACAAATCTCCATACTGAAGGAATTTTAAATGTCCATATTTTTCTATTTCCTTAAACTTTTTAACAAGCAACTGGTCCTGTAAACAGCAATTTATCATACTCCCCTTGTAATTTCTTCCTAATCTTATTGTGATCCTAACACAGGAGGAGCTGATTCTGCTGATGGCTTTTCACAACTGCCAAAATAAGCGCTGTCATCGTTGGCATGTTCAGCTAGTCTCAACGTTTCCTACAATACTGTTGCATTCTTAAACCTGTCATTTTTTTTGCACTGTTGACTAACGCCAGATCTTGTTGAAGAGGTAATACATGACATCGTAGACGTTGTTAAATAAATATTTTTTTCATTAGTTTATGGACATGTAACATATGCCGTTTGGGGGTGAACTGCGTACTGTACATTTTAACACTGGAATGCAGTTACAAATTACCTACATGAAAGACAATGGTAGCAGCTTTACTAACAAAAAATATATGAGCCTGGCATATACTCCTTCTTACTGACAGATGGTGGCCGGCACACTGATGATGCAGATGATGAACTTGGGTTTCGAGGTAAACGGTGGTAGGTTGGTTCTTCTGGTGAGGAAGGAGGTGATCCACTCAAGGGCACCTCCTTGGATTCGAATGCTATGTAGTCTTTTGGTCAGGGTGTAGTGGGATACGGTGTTAAATGCTGCAGAGAGGTCATGGAGGATCAGGTCTGCCATTTCTCCACAGTTGAGGAGAGTTCCGATGTCATCGGTGGCAACAATCAGGACAGTTTTGGTGCTGTGGTTGGTGTGGAATCTGGATTGGCAGGTGTCCAGAATATAGTTCTTCTCCAGGTGAACAGTGGCGGGGAAGGGGAGCAGAAAAATAGGAAGGTTGTTTTTGAGTTTGTAGCAGTTGGTGGATGGTTTCTTGAGAAGGTGTTTGGCTTCTGTGTGTTTCCATTCTTCGGAGAAGGTGGCTCTGGTGATAGAGGTGTTGAAGATGGTAGTGAGCATGCAGCTGATCTTCTTGCTTCCGAGGTTAAAAATGTGGTGCAAACAGGGTCCATTGGAGCTCCTGAGTAGACGGAGCTCATGGTTGTTGTGTACTATCAACTTCCACAACTTCCATTTGGTCCTATAAATAATTGTATCCCTTATAGTTTCCTCTATTTTGTAAATCCCAGTACAAAACTCTGAAACTGGTCTCCCCAACCTTCTTCTCATTCAGTGGATTAACCAAGTATAACTACAGAATACATGTAAACAAGTTCTCATACATCTCGCCACATTTTTAGGTCTGGCCTGACAGTATAGTTGTCACATGAATTTATGTGAAAAACAGAAACATAAATACTATTGGATAGGGCTTTCACTGCATATACATTTTGATTCCTTTAAGTAGAGCATTTGGTGGGGCAAGAGGTGTGTGCTTCCACTTAAAATGTGTGCTTGTAATACGTTTTATGCCTTGATTGAAAGCTTATATTCAATAAAGTACACCTGAATTGGTCATGGTGACAAGCCAATGATGCCATTCGTCAAATGCCATAGTTCAGTTATTATGAAAAGTCACAACAAAGGCAGTAGGCCTGACTAACTGACTGTGAAAAGCATATGTTAAGGTCAATAGGCCTTGTAATCTTGTATTGTAATTACACTGGTAAACCCTGCACATAGACATTTGTTTTGTGGAATGTCATTGATTACTGGAGTAGGAACCTTGTTTTGTGTTGTTTACTCTCAGTGACAAACTCTTAAAGGTAAAGCTGTCAACTGTGAGAATCCCAGTAGGCTCATGGCACAATGAGGAAATTGTAATTTGTTCATATTTGTAATTTTATGACTCTTTGCAGACAGATGCCTTTTGAGAAACCTAGTGTTCACTATTGTCACCTCAGTTGGTTGTGGCTGGCAAACAAATGAGAGTCTCTTGGCCTCACTGTTTATCTCAGAAAAGTTAAGTCAGATGCTGTATATCTGATGCGTTTATTGCAAAAAGTTTCAATAGAGGCAGTAGGACAGACTTATTCATAGCGAAAAACATATGTTAAAACTAATAAGTCGTTAAGGGTGGATTGCTATAACACTATTGTTAGAAATTGGGGTCTTTATTGGCAATGGTTTGAACCTTCGTCCAAGTAGGGAATCTTCCTTCTAGTCAGGATAAGGGGGGCACACTACTGAAATAACCCCTGCTCACCCCCTTAGTAGCTTGGCATGAGCAGTCAGGCCTATCTCAGAGGCAGTTTGTAAAGCATTTGCACATAACCAACAGAAATACAGTGAAAACACTACAAAAGGACACTAAACCAGTTTAGAATAATATACAATACTTTATATATTTAAAACAAAACCAAAACGATAAGAAGCCAACATACAGTAGTTAGAAATATGCACTTTGCAAGAATAACCTTAAAAATGCAGTTCCATGGAGTCAATAGCTCTGTCCATTAGTACTGCAATACTGAAGACAGTAGAATCCAATCCGTCAGTCGGGGTGTCAGCAGACTCGTAAACATTACCTTTTTGTTGCGTCCGACACGTTGGTGTGCGTCGGTCGTTTCAATCATCGGTGCTCTCAAGGCACAGGGCAGGCAGCGAGCGGCTCGTTGACGGTTGTCCAGTGGCGATGGTGAGACTAGGGCTGTGATGCGGAGTGAGCCGGTGTTTGTTGTGGTGCTGACAGGTCACGGTGCAAGCAACAGAGCCGGTTAGCGGGAGCTTGCATCGGTTGGCCCAGATTGCAGTGTGGGACAAGATGGTGCATTGTGAGACTTCTGAGTGGTGCCCCCAGCCACGATGCGGTCACGTGTATCGAAGTCAGTAGGCAGAGAAAGAGTCAGTGAGACCAGGGTGGCAAAGTGCAGCGAGGCAGTTTGGAGTGCGGTGCCCACAGGTCACGTTGCAAGCAGCCGCTCAATAGCGGCGGTGGTTGTCATTGTCGGCGAGACCAGGGTTGCAGTGCAAGATTCAGTGGTGCCCTCTACGATGCCTTCAAGACACAGAGCCAGCGACGGAGTCCGTTGCTTTCCCCCCTATGTAGCAACTGAAACCAGGGTTCCAGAGGTGGTACCCAGAGGTCGGTGAAGTCTTTGCGGTCCCTGAGACTTCGGAACAGGAGGCAAGCTCTACTTCAAGCCCGTGGAGATACTCAACACAAGTAAAGAAAGTTTAGTCAAGTCCTTACACTGCCCAGGGCAGAAGCAGCAACTGCCGGCCACCCGAACAAAGCAACAACACAGCTAAGAGGCAGTACACCTCCTGGCAGCTCTTCATGCTCTTCTTCCTGGCAGGATCCTTGATTCCAGCGAGTTCTCAAAATCTGTGGTCTGGGCCCCAATATTTATACATCATTTTCCTTTGTTCTCTGGTGGCGGCAGCATCCCTGTGCTTAGTCCAAACCAGCTCTGTCCTCTCTGGTCCAGCTTCCCTGCAGGAGGTGGAGACAGCATTATGCAAGGTAGACAGGGCCTATTCAAGTGCAGGGGAAACCTCCTTCCACCACTCTAAATGCAGACCAGGCCTATTCAGGTGCTACTGAAACTCCTCCCATCGCTCTGAATGCAGCCCAGGTCTATTCAGGCCAGCCCTGACTCATTATGGAAAGGCAGGACATATATCAACCCCCCGTGGCTGTCTGAGACAATGCACACCCCCAGCCCCTGCCACTTCAAAGCCAGACAGGTAATAAACAACCCAGCAAAGACACACTGGACGGCTAACCAAGAAAATACCCACTTTCTAAAAGTGGTATTTTCAAACACACAATATAAAAATCATCTTTACTAAAAGATGCATTTATATTTTTTGAGTTCGGGCATACTGAACTGCACCTTTATATATTGTCCCAATGGGAAGTTATACTTGTAAGATGTTACAAAGTACTCCCCATTCTATCCTATGGGACAGATAGCCTTTCAATAGTGAAAAACGAAATACAGTGCAGAACATGTCACACACACCAGGACATGTCCTACCTTTCACATACACTGCACCCTGCCCATAGGGGTACTTTGGACCTACCTTAAGGGTGACTTACATGCAATAAAAAGGGAGGTTTGGGTTTGGCAAGTGGGTGCAATTGCCAAGTTGACATGGTAGTCACAACTGCGTGCAGACACCGCAGTGGCAGGCCTGAGAACCCTTTGAAGGGCTGTTTGTGTGGCTGGCACAATCATGCTGAAGTCCCACTAGCTGTATTTGATATACATCCCCTGGCACACACAGTGCACTGTACTAGGGACTTGGTAGTAAATCAAATAAGCCAATTATGGAAAAACCAATCCATAGTAACAATTTACACTGAGAGCATATGCACTTTAGAAAGGAATAGCAGTCGAAACGTGCCCAGAGTTCTAAAACCTACAAAAATAGGGTCAAATCTAGTAGGCCAAAAAGCAAAATGTCTGGGTGTAAACAGCTAAAAAAGTCAAGTCTAACAACTATTTTAAAACCTGTACAGAGGCAAGTGTTTTCAATCCTCTTAAATCCTTGGAAAAACCCTGGGATAGAAGAAAAAGTTATTTATCTTCGGTAACACCTTATCTGTTAGAGACTCTATCTAGCTGCAGATTCCCTACTGTAGAATAATCCCCATACATCAGACTAGACCCGGAAAGTTTTCGGGAAGAGCACAACTGAGCGCTGGTAGGTGAAATTGCTTGGCTCTGTGAGGCTTCATGGTACTGGAAGTGAAGTGCGGGGTGCCTGTAAAGGCGCCAAACCCAGCGCACTGACCTCAGTTTCTTTTCGTGAATTTCCACAACTGAAGGATGGAGCAATGTTGAAAATTGACCACTGGTGTGTGAATTTAAGGCCCTTAAAAGGAGAAAACACTTAACTCTAAAATCAGTTTTCATACAGGAAGGATGGGTGAGTCTGTAAGGAACCTGTGGCTAAATAGAGACACTATCAGTTAAGGTGTTAGCAAAGATATATAACTTGTTGATGTGATAGAGACTTCTAGCCGCCGATTCCTTTTTTTAGAATACATACCCAAGCAATACCTCCTCAGAGGTGGGGTTGAAACATGGATTAAGCTAGAGAATCATGAGGGACCAAACAGGTCAAATGTCTGTTTCACCAGACCGGACTGTCTAGACAGTAGTGCTTCGTAAACTTGTGCAGAGAAACCTACATTGCTGTCTGACAGACATCTAGGATAGGCACTCCACAAGCTAACACAATAGCCTTGACTCTAGTGAAATGAGCTTGTGAACCTTCAGGAGGTTATTTTTTGGCCAATGCAAAGCAGATATTGATGCGGAGTCATGTGTCACAACCTGTCAAACCATTCCAGTGCAGAAACAGGCCCAACAGAGAAAAAAAGGATTAGAAGCTAATAAGAGAGTCTTGTACAAGAGAAGCAAATTAAGGGTGACTAGACTTTTCCTTAAACGGTACATTTTAACTCTGCAGAAATCCAATATGGCGAAGACTGGCATTCACACAGGCAAAAGATTAGCGTTCTAGTCTTTTTGTCTTGCGCGCACCTGAGTGCTTATAATGCTCAATTTGAAAAAAGACTGCGCACTTCAACAGTCAACATACGGAAGTAAGTTTCCGTACATGCGTTTTTGGTTGAGTCATTTGAATTTTCCGAGTTTAGTTTGGTATTGGAATTGAAGCGCTGACATGTGTCGCGTCTTCATTCTTCCTGTACCACTACAGTTTCGTAATGAGCTTCTTCTGAAGAACGCATGCGCAACGTGGGATTTCAACGCCGCATCTTCGGATCAAGCATAAACCAGGACTGCAGTTCAGTTTAGGCAACACTGTATCTAGTTCCGGCGCAGCAGTGGTGAGAGGTGTATTCTCCAATTTGAGGCTGCTATTGACAATTTCTTGTTTAAATGTTTAGAGGACTAGAGTCTTTTCTAACCAACAATAATATTTTCTGTTCAATACGAAGAAACCATTAGTTTCTAGTTAGGATAAGGATTCCAGACAACTGCAGAGCTGTATTTTGAAGAGGTACTTAGGGTTTAGGAAATAGCAATATTCTTTACGGTCATAGTAGTTAAGTAGAGTAAGTGTAGTTTCTTGTTATTACAGATACTGAAATACATCTCCAAATACAGTTCACATCAGAGAGAAGCTAAGGCCTGGACAAAATAGGTAATTGTGGGTTAGAAATATAATTGGAATTCTAAAGTAATGCAAGTTTATATGTTTGCTTAAAAAGATTATATTCCCAATACAGTCACAATACGCGACTCAGCTGTTCCATTGTGTGCTCAACATTCAACAACGACGGCAGGCAGTCTCTCTCTTTTTTCTCCACTTCCCCTTTCCCCCCTGCTGGTGTGCTGCCTTGAAGTGTTCATGCCTTCGGGTGGTACACTGGTTGGTGGGCATTGGGTACAGCATCGACTCCGGTGGTTTGGTCTTAGTTTGTGACAGATTGAAGTGCCACGACTACCACCTGAGTCGATATGGCTGAGGGGTTTGACCTTAAAACTTTAGCGGGCATTTTAGATGGGTTGCAAAACCAGTTGACGTAGTCAGCTGAAGAAAATAGGAATCTCAGGGAAGAGGTAAAGAGGTCCCAACAGGAAACTCAACACATGAGATTAAGGATGGAATAATTTATGTCAGACACTTCCCCCTCATCTAGATTAGGGACTGATAGGATATCCGCTTCTGTGGTAGCAACTCAAGTCATACATTCTGTAGCGCCAATAGTACCACTGGCTACCCCAGAAAAATTCAGTGGTGATCCACATAAGGCCCAAGTCTTCCTCACCCAATGCTCTCTTCATTTTTTATGTCGATCTGCTGTGTTCACAGAGGACCAAACTAAAGTCGCATTTATGCTGTCCTACATGAGTGGCGATGCCGCCGCCTGGTCAATGCCCATGATAGTGCGCAATGACCCTGCCCTTTTTGATTTTGATCATTTTAAAAAAAAATTCAGAGAATTTTTGATAGGAGGACTTCTAATCAGGCCACCGACAATGAGCTGTCAGATTTAAAACAAGGCAATCGAGATCTAGTGGCCTATATTGCTCAGTTCAACAAGTTAATTGTGGAGACAAACTGGCCCGAGAGTAAACGGTCAGCGATATTTTATCCTGGCCTAAAAGAGTTGAAAGACGCCTTGGCTCAGATTCCTAGGAGGCCTCAAGAAATATCTGAATTAATTGATATAGTGCTTCAATTAGAACATCGTCTTTTGGAGAGGAAATCCGAGAAGAGAAAAGACTACCGCAGTTTTGTTCCCCATTTTGATCGAGTTAAATCCGACAGCAGTAAATTCGAAACTTCCTCTGGCGAAGAGCCGATGCAGATTGGATCTGTGCGGGGTCCACTCACGAAGGACGAAAACGAAATGAGACGTTCAAAAAATCTCTGTATGTATTGCGGAGCCTCGGGGCATTTTGTAAGAGACTGTCCGAAAAAACCCAAGGCTAGCCAGGGGTTAAAAGACAGATCCCATCAGTAGAGGGAGTTGCCCTGGTGGGAAAAGTTCAAGAGTCAACTCAACAGTCTCAACATATAGCTAATACATTACAACCAGCTGCTCCGCATTTAATCGCGTCTTTTACCGTCAAGTTTGGAACCACAGTAGTACAGGCGGTGCCAGTGATGATAGATTCCAGAGCCACAGGCAATTTTTGAGATCAACAATACGCAAAGAAAATTGGAATACGTGCCATCAAAAAGAAACAGTTCGAATTGGTAAAGGCAGTTGATGGTTCCGATCTCACTTCTAGCCCTATTGTTGAGGAAACTGAAACCTTGGAATTAATTGGGTTGCAGGGTCACTGTGAGTACCTACGGTTCAATCTCATAGACGCACTACAGTTCCAGTTAATCTTGGGGTTGCCCTGGTTGTCTGAACACAACCCTAAGATTGATTGGGAAAAATAGAACGGTGGAAATGACATCAGAATTTTGTTAGGTCAATTGTTTCGCTCAAAACAGTGCAAGACATGAGAACACAGCTGCCAAAAAACTAGCTCAGAGAACTAATCAAGTGTGTATTTTGGACTTAAAGGAAGTTCCAAAAGAATACCAAGACTTAGCAAGCGTTTTTGACAAACAAAATGCAGAGCGACGTTCACCACATCGCGAATATGACTGCAAAATAGAGTTGGAGCCAGGAGCTAATTTGCCCTGCAGTCGAATATATGCCCTGACGGAAGCAGAACATTTGTATCTAAAGGAGTATCCAGAGGAATATCAGAGAATTGAGTTTATTCGACCATCACAGTCTCCAGTTTCGTCACCCTTATTTTTTCGGCCTAAAAAGGATGGAACTCTTTGCCCATGCATCGACTACAGGGCTCTGAATTTGGTGACCGTGAAAAATCGATACCCTCTGCCATTGATTTCGCAGCTTCTGGATCACGTCAAAGGGGCAAAAGTGTATACTAAACTTGATCTTCGTGGGACATATCACCAGGTGCGAGTGGCGGAGGGTGACGAGTGGAAAACCGCTTTTCGCACTAAGTATGGTCTATTCGAGTATCAGGTAATGCCTTATGGGTTGAGCAATGCCCCAGCCGCTTTTCAACATTTTGTTAATGATGTCTTACGTGAATTTTTGGATCATGTGGCAGTGGTTCACATTGATGATATTTTAATCTTCTCAGTCTGCATGAAAGATCATGTGAAACATGTGCACGCCATTTTGGAAAAATTCTGGAGAATCAACTTTTTGTGAAGCTGGGGAAGTGTTCATTCCATGTTGAGCAAGTGGAGTTCTTAGGATTTGTGTTGTCGGCTGAGGGAGTGTCAATGGATCCCACCAAGGTCCAGGTTATACAAGATTGGGTTTCCCCAAGGAATGTAAAGGAGATCCAAAGCTTCCTCAGCTTTGCCAATTTCTATCGAAGATTTATTCCCAACTTTTCCGCTAAAGTCTCCCCTATCACTCAGCTGTTGAAGAAGGGAAGGAAATTTGAATGGTCCAAAGACGCAGAAACAGCTTTCCAATTCCTAAAAAAGGCTTTCACTACAGCACCAATTTTGGCTCATCCTGATCCAGAACAAGCGTTTTTTGTAGAAACCGATGCCTCAGACTTCGCTACAGGAGGAATCTTGTCTCAGAGGGATAAGCAGACGGGTCAACTCCACCCAGTGGCTTACCGATCCGGAAAACTGTTTGAACCAGAGATAAACTATTCGATAGCTGATAAAGAATTATTAGCTGTTAAAGAAGCCTCTTAGGACTGGCGTCATTACCTATTGGGAGCCAAGCATTGCGTAACAGTGTTCATAGATCATTGCAATGTACAGTTTCTAAAATCGGCAAAAACGCTAACCCCACGCCAGCTGAGATGGTCCCTATACTTCTCTGAATGTAACTTTGTAATCACGTATAAACCTGGAGCAAAGAATGGGAAAGCCGACGCTTTGTCACGCATGAATATGTCTGAAGAGGCGAAAACTCCATCCCAGGATCAGATCATTCCTTTGAATAAAATAGTCGGGGCGATTCATCTTAAGGAATATTCTGAGGAGGTTACCCATCACTGTTCACTTCCTGAGTTAACTACATGGGCGGAAGACGATGAAAGAAAAACACTCAAAGATGGTGTTCCATACTATGATGAAGCTCTGTATCTACCGACCAAGGAGTTACAAGAAAAGGCTTTAATAGCTTGCCACGATGATCCTCTTGCAGGTCATAAGGGCACTAAGAGGACTATGGCTTTATAAAAAAGACTTTTGTTTGCCTGGTATGGTGACTCATGTGGCACTGTATGTATCCACTTGGAAACTCTGTATTAAAGGGAAATCCAGCAGACAAGCACCCCAGGGCTTATTACAACCTTTACCTACTGCACAATGCCCATGGCACACTGTGACCCTAGATTTGATTGTAGACCTTTCGCCTAGTCAGGGGTTCACCACAATTTTGGTCATAGTAGACACTTTTTCAAAAATGAGTCACTTCATTCCATTGAAAGCTGATCCAACAACCCTCCAGTTAATTCAGTCATTCAATCAGCATATTATTCGGGTTCATGGAATTCCACAGGTTCTCATTTCAGACAGAGGATCCCAATTTGTGTCCAAGTCATGGAAAAAATATATGAAGGGGTTGGGAGTTGACGTACAATATTCTACCAGTTTCCATCCCGAGACAGACGGGCAAACAGAAAGAGTCAACCAGGAATTGGAACAGTATTTGAGACTCTATATGTTGGAACGGGAGGGAAACTGGTCAGAATTACTTTGGACAGCTGAGTTTGCATATAATAATGCGGTACATGATTCAACAGGTTATACCCCATTCTATTTGAATTCTGGCAGACATCCAAGTTTAATGACAGGGAAAAAAGATTACACAGTTCCAGTTGTTCAAGACATGTTAACACAATTAGAATGCTGTCATAAGAAGGCACAGGAACATTTGCTGAAGGCTCAGACTAGGTACAAAAAACTAGCTCACTGGAAAAGGAGAGTAGGTCCAACCTATAAGGTAGGAGATCGTGTTTGGCTGTCTACTAAACATCTGAGGCTGAAGGGAAACCGAAAGTTTCAACCAAGGTTTATAGGCCCCTTTTAAGTGGTCAAGAGAATTAACCCAGTGGTAGTGAAACTACAGCTTCCAAAACAGTTACAAATTCATCCGGCTTTCCACATCTCTCTTTTAAAAAGAAATCCACCCCAAGTGAGACTAAAACAAAATCCTAGGCCCTTACAAGTTAATTTAGAGAAGGAATTTGAGGTCAGCCATATATTGGACTCAAGGTTAACTAGAGAGAAGTTGTATTACTAGGTTGATTGGAGGGGTTTTGGTCCTGAGGTACGATCTTGGGAGCCAGCCGTCAATGTGCATTCACCCAGATTAGTAAAGAGTTTTCATAAAAGATTCCCATCAAAGCCAAAGATTTGGGAGCCCCCTTTGGAGGGAGGTACTGTCACAACCTGTCAAACCATTCCAGTGCAGAAACAGGCACAACAGAGAAAACAAGCCTTTGCAATGCAATAGGTCTCGCATTAGGAAAGTTTGAGCTATAGGTCTTGTAAATGACAATTTTTTTATTTATGTGTTGGTTTTGAAAATAGCTAAATTAATAGCTTTGTCATTTACAATGCCAATAGTTATAACTTTCGCAAATGTGACACCTATAGCATTTGTAATGCAACATGTTTTGTATTTACGTGACTTAGATGTATTGATATTACAAATAACAATGGCTTTTCATTTTTTTAAATAATTAATACTGAAAAAAATGTGATTGTAATTTATAATGGCAATAGCTTAAGCTTTTGTAAATAACTTTTGTGAAGATTATGTTCAGTGTATTTTATTGTGATGAAAATGCAAGATCAGAAGTGAAATATTAACATCTTTTTGTGACATTTGTAATAAAGCTTGAAACATTGAGAGAACATATTTGAACCAGTTGTTGTTGAATGGTTGCACAGATTGATGCTGTGATGGTGCGGAGTCATGTTGTGGTGGTGCTCAGTGATGCTGTGGTGGTGCTGAGTGGTGCTGTGGTAGGGCTGAGTGATAATGCGGTGTTGCTGAGTGATAATGTGGTGGTGCTGAGTGATGCTGTGGAAGCCATGAGTGATGCTGTGGAGGCCCTGAGTGATGCTGTGGTTGCGCATAATAATGCTTTGGTAGCGCATAGTGATGCTGTGGTGTTCCAGAGTAATGCTGTAGTGTTCTAGAGTGATGCTGTGGTTGTGCTGAGTGGTGCTGTGGTGGGGCTGAGTGATAATGCGGTGGGGCTGAGTGATAATGTGGTGGTGCTGAGTGATAATGTGGTGGTGCTGAGTGATGCTGTGGTAGCACTGAGTGATGATGTGGTGATACTGAGTGGTGCTGTGGTGGCGCTGAGTGATGTTGTGGTGGTGCTGAGTGGTGCTGTGGTGGTGCTGAGTGGTGCTGCGGTGGTGCTGAGTGGTGCTGTGGTGGTGCTGAGTGATTCTGGGGTGGCGCTGAGTGATGCTGTGGTGGCACTGAGTGGTGCTGTGGGGGTGCTGAGTGATGCTGTGGGGGTGCTGAGTGATGCTGTGGTGGTGCTGAGTGGTGCTGTGGTGGTGCTGAGTGATAATGGGGTGGTGCTGAGTGATGCTGGGGTAGCCCTGCGTGATGATGTGGTGATGCTGAGTGGTGTTGTTGTGGTGCAGAGTGGTGCTGTGGTGGTGCTGAGTGGTGCTTTGGTGGTGCTGAGTGATGCTGGGGTGGCGCTGAGTGATGCTGCGTTGGTGCTGAGTGGTGCTGTGGTGGTGCTGAGTGATTCTGTGGTGGTGCTGAGTGGTGCGGTGGTGGTGCTGAGTGATAATGGGGTGGTGTTGAGTGATGCTGGGGTACCGCTGAGTGATGATGTGGTGATGCTGAGTGGTGCTGTGGTGGTGCTGAGTGGTGCTGTGGTGGTGCTGAGTGATGCTGTGGTGGTGCTGTGGTGGTGCTGAGTGATGCTGTGGTGGTGCCGAGTGATGCTGTGGTGGTGCTGTTGTGGTGCTGAGTGGTGCTGTGGTGGTGCTGAGTGGTGCTGTGGTGGTGCTGAGTGATCATGGGGTGGTGTTGAGTGATGCTGGGGTAGCACTGAGTGATGATGTGGTGATGCTGAGTGGTGCTGTGGTGGTGCTGAGTGATGCTGTGGTGGTGCTGAGTGATTCTGTGGTGGTGCTGAGTGGTGCTGTGGTGGTGCGGAGTGATAATGGGGTGGTGTTGAGTGATGCTGGGGTAGCTCTGAGTGATGATGTGGTGATGCTGAGTGGTGCTGTGGTGGTGCTGAGTGGTGCTGTGGTGGTGCTGAGTGATGCTGTGGTGGTGCTGAGTGGTGCTGTGGTGGTGCTGAGTGATGCTGTGGTGGTGCTGAGTGATGCTGTGGTGGTGTTGAGTGGTGCTGTTGTGGTGCTGCGTGGTGGTGTGGTGGTGCTGAGTGGTGCTGTGGTGATGCTGAGTGATAATGGGGTGGTGTTGAGTGATGCTGGGGTAGCGCTGAGTGATGATGTGGTGATGCAGAGTGGTGATGTGGTGGTGCTGAGTGGTGCTGTGGTGGTGCTGAGTGATACTGTGGTGGTGCTGAGTGGTGCTGTGGTGGTGCTGAGTGGTGCTGTGGTGGTGCTGAGTGATGCTGGGGTGGCACTGAGTGATGCTGGGGTGGCACTGAGTGATGCTGTGGTGCTACTGAGTGGTGCTGTGGGGGTGCTGAGTGATGCTGTGGTGGTGCTGAGTGGTGCTGAGTGATAATGGGGTGGTGATGAGTGATGCTGGGGTAGCCCTGAGTGATGATGTGGTGATGCTGAGTGGTGTTGTTGTGGTGCAGAGTGGTGCTGTGGTGGTGCTGAGTGGTGCTTTGGTGGTGCTGAGTGATGCTGGGGTGGCGCTGAGTGATGCTGCTGCGGTGCTGAGTGGTGCTGTGGTGGTGCTGAGTGATTCTGTGGTGGTGCTGAGTGGTGCTGTGGTGGTGCTGAGTGATAATGGGGTGGTGTTGAGTGATGCTGGGGTACCGCTGAGTGATGATGTGGTGATGCTGAGTGGTGCTGTGGTGGTGCTGAGTGGTGCTGTGGTGGTGCTGAGTGATGCCGTGGTGGTGCTGAGTGGTGCTGTGGTGGTGCTGAGTGATGCTGTGGTGGTGCTGAATGATATTGTGGTGGTGCTGAGTGGTGCTGTTGTGGTGCTGAGTGGTGCTGTGGTGGTGCTGAGTGGTGCTGTGGTGGTGCTGAGTGATAATGGGGTGGTGTTGAGTGATGCTGGGGTAGCACTGAGTGATGATGTGGTGATGCTGAGTGGTGCTGTGGTGGTGCTGAGTGATGCTGTGGTGATGCTGAGTGATTCTGTGGTGGTGCTGAGTGGTGCTGTGGTGGTGCGGAGTGATAATGGGGTGGTGTTGAGTGATGCTGGGGTAGCGCTGAGTGATGATGTGGTGATGCTGAGTGGTGCTGTGGTGGTGCTGAGTGGTGCTGTGGTGGTGCTGAGTGATGCTGTGGTGGTGCTGAGTGGTGCTGTGGTGGTGCTGAGTGATGCTATGGTGGTGCTGAGTGATGCTGTGGTGGTGTTGAGTGGTGCTGTTGTGGTGCTGCGTGGTGGTGTGGTGGTGTGGTGGTGCTGAGTGGTGCTGTGGTGATGCGGAGTGATAATGGGGTGGTGTTGAGTGATGCTGGGGTAGCGCTGAGTGATGATGTGGTGATGCTGAGTGGTGCTGTGGTGGTGCTGAGTGGTGCTGTGGTGGTGCTGAGTGATACTGTGGTGGTGCTGAGTGGTGCTGTGGTGGTGCTGAGTGATGCTGTGGTGGTGCTGAGTGATGCTGCAGTTGTGCTGAGTGGTGCTGTTGTGGTGCTGAGTGGTGCTGTGGTGGTGCTGAGTGATGCTGTGGTGTTGCTGAGCGGTGCTGTGGTAGTGCTGAGTGATGCTGTGGTCGTGCTGAGTGATGCTGTGGTGGTGCTGAGTGATGCTGTGGTGGTGCTGAGTGGTGCTGTGGTGGTGCTGAGTGATAATGTGGTGGTGCTGAGTGATAATGTGGTGGTGTTGAGTGATAATGTGGTGGTGCTGAGTGATGCTGGGGTGGCGCTGAGTAATGCTGTGGTGGTGCTGAGTGGTGCTGTGGTGGTGCTGAGTGATGCTGTGGTGGTCACATCATGTTCACATTTAGACAAGTGTTTCAGAGGGTTGAAGTAAGATGAGAAACCTGCCAGAAACAAATGGGGAAGAAAGGAACTGACGGGGAAAAAGCTGCGGCAGCAATTTAGGGCATTATATCAAGAGTGAAAAAAGGGATATCGTGCAACACTAAAATGACACCGATATTAGGAACTGTTCTAGAAATCCTGTGATGAAGATGAATGCTGCAGAGAATGACACCCCATACCAGACTAGAACAAAGAATGATATCATTGCAAACAATATCATTTCATGTTACGGAAAGCTGTGGAAATGTTGGTCCCTACATAATTGTTGGTGGCAGCACAAAGTGTGAGTGGATCTTCTAAACTGTCAAAAAGTAACTTAATCTTCTAATTGTGTACGAGTATTTGTTAGAATCCACGACAGAGAGGTGCTGTGAAGGACTGAGAGGCGACAGGCAGAGGCCACGCGCGGCGGACCTCAAAGGAAGGGTGGGAGGGGAAAAAAAACTGATTAGCGAGCGAGAAAAGCCAGAAACACCAGTGGGGCCGGGAAGCAGATTGCCTTGAGAAAAGTCAGAAACACCAGGGGGGCGGGGAAGCAGATTGCCTTCAAGCTTTAAGCAAGCCGCTTTTAAGAAAGCTCTCGACGTGGCCAGCGAGTGAGAGGGAGGAAAGGGAGTGATGGGGAGCAGAAGCCTTTGATGGTACAACTTTAAAATGATGCAACTAGACGTGTTAAAAACAAACTGATGCTATTTCTCAGTTTAAAAACAAAAATCAACAAGGGTCAATCGTAGTGACTTGCGCCAGGAATAATGTACTCCTCCGAAAACCGAGGCTGCAATTACACCCTTGACATCACACAAGTTCAGTTGTTTAATGCCCCTCCTTTCGCACTAGAACACTACTGCACTCCATCAGATGCCTAGCTTCCTTACCTCGGGCACCCTGATCTCCCCTGCTTCCCTTGTCCCTTCTAACCCCTTCACTTGTTAATTTGATGCTTAAATGTGGATTTAAAAAGAACAAATCCAGATGGAACGATTCTTGTATTATTTGTAATATCGTGTTTATTTTAACGTGTATGCTTAGTGTAAATATGGACGAATGATTCCCAATGAAAGTATTTTATTATAAAAAGCAGCAGTACGTTGCCTCTTAATTCACCAATGCCCTAATTAGATAGTCTATAGCTCATGGGAGTAATAAGCAATGTAATAGCACTTGGTAAAGCGGGGTAACAGTTCTGAAGCACATAACATAAGAGGAAACTGAGCTACAAAGGAATTTGCTCAAGATTACACGATTCGCGCAAGCTATGATTCGACGGGCTCTTTTTCTGGCCCGCCCAATGAAGCAACCGCTGTACCAGGCTCCTGGCTACCGCACAGAGCCTTAGCTTGGGAGCTTGCTCCAGTGTGCCACCACAATACCACAGGGCTAGAAAAAGTATCATTTAACTGTGAAGTTGCACTTCAGCACGTGTGACACCTTCACCTTCGATGTCTCAACACTCCCCTTCTTTGGATCCGGTGTGTCACTGGGCCTGGACTCTTGGCTGCCAGTTAAATATATAACACAAGTTGCGGTGGAGAAGAGTTGCGTACTGACAAAACGCATGGCAACTTAGCTTTTGCAACACAAAAGAGACAGTGCCAGACAGAGTGAAGAGGGATGAGGTGGGGGTGAGAGGTGAACGCATGAAACAGGACTGAAAGACCATTTTAGAGCCACGACGAAGGGGGGTTTCCACTTTCTATCACCCAAATTTAAAGCAAACAGGCTAGATAACTTAGTGAGTTGAGTACTCTCGGTAGAGATGCGCGAATGATCCACTAATCGGAATAATAGCAGGGTTTTTAACTCGGACTTTGGTCTATCCCAGGTAAAACAAGTGTTAGAAAGACAGCTATTTCAAAAGAAAAATTATAAATGTCAGCCATCAGGAAGTAGTCGAGGAAGGCACAGGGCAGCGCGGCCGTGATAGTGAAAGCGTGGCCGCGAGCCGCGCTCTGTGGAGGGGAGGGGCGAGCAATAAAAAGGCAGATGGTGGGATCGGTGTGAGTGAGGGAGAGCAGAAGCCTTTGATGGTGGTGTGCGAGGCCAAGCATGAGCCTGGGGATGCTTCATGCTTGAGTGCCCAACATGCATTGCACGAAATCCGGCTGGTTCAAGAGACTTTAGTTCAGTAATAATAGGATCGAGTTATAAATAACTCGACCTAAAAAGGGTTAGAAGCTAATAAGAGAGTCTCGCAGAAGAGAAGCAAATTAAAGGTGACTAGACTTTTCCTTAAACGGTGCATTTTAACTCTGCAGAAATCCAATATGGCAAAGACTGCATTCACACAGGCAAAAGATTAGCGTTCTAGTCTTCTTGTCTCGCGCGCACCCAAGTGCTTATAATGCCCAATTTGAAAAAAGACTGCGCACTTCAACTGTCAACGCACAGAAGTAAGGTTTTTGGTCGAGTCATTTGAATTTTCCGAGTTTAGTTTGGTATTGAATTGAAGCGCTGACGCGTGTCGCGTCTTCATTCTTCCTGTACCGCTACAGATTCGTAATGTGCTTCTTCTGATGAACGCATGCAAAACGTGGGATTTCAATGCTGCATCTTCGGATCAAGCATAAACCAGGACTGCAGTTCAGTTTAGGCAACATTGTATCTACTTCCGGCGCAGCAGTGGTGAGAGGTGTATACTCCAATTTGAGGCTGCTATTGCCAATTTCTTGTTTAAATGTTTAGAGGACTAGAGTCTTTTCTAGCCACGATAATATGTTCCGTTTGATACGAACAAACCATTAGTTTCTAGTTAGGATAAGGATTTCAGACAACTGCATAGCTGTATTTTGAAGAGGTACTTAGGGTTTAGGAAATAGCAATATTCTTTACAGTCATAGTAGTTAAGTAGAGTAAGTGTAGTTTCTTGTTATTACAGATACTGAAATACATCTCCAAATACAGTTCACATCAGAGAGAAGCTAAGGCCTGGACAAAATAGGTAATTGTGCGTTTGAAATAGAATTTGAATTCTAAAGTAATGCAAGTTTATATGTTTGCTTTAAAAGATTATATTCCCACTTCAGGCACAATACGCGACTCAGCTGTTCCATTGTGTGCTCAACATTCAACAACGACGCCAGGCAGTCTCTCTCTTTTTTCTCCACTTCCCCTTTCCCCCCTGCTGGTGTGCTGCCTTGAAGTGTTCATCCCTTCGGGTGGTACACTGGTTGGTGGGCGTTGGGTACAGCATTGACTCCGGTGGTTTGGTCTTAGTTCGTGACACTATGTTCCCTGTAAGGTGTGCGCGGGCACACCCTCCACTTTCACAGCGCCCAACACCTCTGCATAAGCGACACTGGATTATCAGCTCAGAGAGAAAGACTTCCCCAGTTGCACATTTTAAAATGAATGCTGCAGTGTGGAAGGAGGTTTTCTCTTTGTGTGTGAGCACTGCAAAATAATCCAGTTGGAAGAGATCTTGCTGGGGTCCCGTCAGTATTGGACCCCTCTGGCTGGCAGTGTGTCAAGGCAGCTCTTTAATTCATATGTTAATGTAAATAACACCTTTACCAGTTTTTATGTCAATTCGTGCCTAGTTTACTGGACTGGTGGGCTGTCTTTACTGTTGATTTCCCTCTGATATTATCTCAAGCACTGCCTACAGTAAACACAAATGCATAGAGTGTCCCATACCTTGTAAGACAATTAGACCGCATACCTTTAAACATTCTAAACTCCCCTAATTAGCGGACTCATTCATTAATGAAGGATACTTGCTGCCCAGTCCAAACCTGAACATATATGCATGGCTATAGTAACAAGCATTGGCAAAGCCAAAAGGTTTCGCCTATGCAAGATTTATTGGCTTTGTGTAGTGACCGTATTTTTGGCTCGATTTCTGAGTGATGGTGACTTTAAGCTTGCTACCATCCTGGATCTCTATTCTTGGCTTGTGTTGGTCTTTTTCAGGCCTTTTTCCAGACCTAGAAGCATAAACTAGAGGATAGCTGCTTTATATGATGATAGATCCCTTATTCTTGACTCTAATCCATCTATTGCCTATTGGCTTTGACATAATTAGGTGTCCTTTCATCATCCTACCTATAGTAGAGGGTGGATCCTGTAGTCCTGACTTTATATTACATATTGGTATGGTTTGTGTATGTACTTTGATAGAGCTAAGTGTTCTTTCATCCTTTTCAGGCCTACAAGGCCCAGAACTAGAGAGACTCCATTTTGCTTTCTGTCCCTGCAGACTGAGATGCTTGCAGGGTAAAGGTGATGTTTTAGTTATGAGGTGTTGTTCGCCCTTTGCAAACTGGAGAGAACCGGCCAGAGCTGAATCTAATCAAGAAGTGTCCCTGGGCTCAAGTCTCTAGACGAAACAAGCAGCTGATCACTGTGAGGGCGTCTGGAGCAGGGAGCCTGGTGCATGGACCTGGTGGAAGGAGGCTACTGGCTGGAACTTTCCACTAGTGGAGAGCATTCTATATTAGTGATGTGCAGAAGAGGAGGAGTGTCAGTCGGTTCTTGGAGAGAGAGAAGTAAGATGGTTTTTGGAGCTGAAGAGAACAGTTCAGTTCAATTGGTTTTCTGGAATGGAGAGAGAAGGCAGATAATTGCTGAAGCTGGAGAGAGCAGTCAGATGAACGAAGTTGGAACTGTCAGCTGGAGCTGCCAGTTTATCAGGATGCAGTTACCAGTCAGATGGAGGAGTTGAAGCTGCCAGTTGGAGCAGTTGAGCCAGAGGAGTGAAGCTGTGGTGACGGAGGGAGCGAGAGAGAGCCCTGATTCCACCAGAGAGAGAGAGAAACATTCCTCCTAATAGGGTATGGTATTCTAAACTAGTTTACTTTACACTTACACCTTAATCTTGTCTTTTATTTCCTAGGCTAAATTCCCCAACTGTATTGCTAATCCTTTTTCTTTCAGCGGTGTGCAGTATAATCCATTCCCTCTTTAGCTATTTACAGTCCCTGTATGTGTTATAGTAATAAAGCTTTCCATTATAATAAATAGACCCCGCAGACCTGTGTATGTGTCTATTCCCCTTTTACTTTTCAGGCTATGTGTTATAGTGCAGTATTATATTGTTATTGTTAATAAAGGAACCCCAGTTCTTAGTGAACCAGCGTGTAACTGTTGTTTTCTTATGATAAAGCTAACCTTTCTTCTAGCCAGATGCTGTAATGGTAACTGATGGATCAAAAGGGAGGAGGAGCGCTTAAATCAGGGAATAACTTTTGCATATAGTGTGTACCTCTTGTTTTTATACAGTAAAGGTAACCTTGTCTTCTAGTCAGGTACTATATGAACAGATGCTACCCCTGATGAGGTAAATGGTAACTGAATAATGAGGGAGAGAGGAGCCCTTGAAATAGAGAATAAGTTGTACACCATGTAATTTGGCCATTCTTGTGTCATAAAATATATGAGACATTCCCAGTAGGTATTAGAGAGAAACTTCCCAACAGAGAGAGAGAGAGCTGAAGGTATTCATAGGAAAGTGATCGTCGTTGTAAGGCGGCGTTAATGAGAGCACCAGGGAGGACACTGGTGTGTAATGAGATCGCCTCTAGAGAAAGTGGCGTTAATGAGAGCACCGGGGGGACACGGTGTGTAGTGAGATTGCTGCTAGAGAGAGAGTGGCATTAGTGAGAGCACTGATTGTGGTCAGTGTGTATACCCACAGGATTGTGGCCTGTGTATGTATGAAATAGTGAGAGCACTGGGAGGACACAGTGCGAATACCCACAGGATTGTGGCTTGAGTGAGAACTGAGTGTGTCAGTGTGTAATGGTAAGTTATTGGAACTGCCCCCTTCACTATGAGTAGGAGGGTAGCATAGTCTGGGTCTGAGTTGCCGCGAGACTATAAGGTATGATTGTGGTGTAGGGCATGGACGTCCTTAGTAATCAGTGAGTATTCCTAGTAATCCCTATAGATTTAGTGGTGTTTCTGATGATATGAGCTTGTATAATGCTAATTCCCCATCCTCAGGTAGGTACCCAGGTGCCTGGATAGATCGGTCATGAGGAGGGAGGTGGTTGCGTTTCGGCTGGGTTGGTGGTGTCTTGTGAGCTGATTCTATCTGGTCCGAAAATCCGGTTGTTACACTTTGTCAATGTTTTATTAGATATGATGCACAGCAGCACAGGCTTAAAGTAAAAAAAGTGAGTGTGTGTGTGTATATATTACCTACTAGTGGTCCCCAGTAGATAGTTATAGTTGGAACCTAGTTTTCATAGGAAAAATGTTTTTTGGCTTGCCAAAAACTGTGGCGTTGCAACACCAATCTTCATTAAATTTTCCCCAAAAAGTGTCAAGGTAGGTTCTGGTTGTCGTTGAAAATTTGGGGGTGATCCGTGCACCGCGGGACTGAGAATTTGAGGCACGAAATAAGGTTGCGTTTAAATGTTAATTCCCCTAGGATCTTTAAGCCACACCTACAGCCCGAACCACTGAACAGACTTACACCAAATTTTGCAGGGAGGTAGATGTCGGCTCAAGGAAGTGCCTTTTGCCTATTTTTGGTGTAAATCCGTTCAGTAGTTTTTGAGAAATTTAAGTAGAAAATGATAGTGATATCTCTGGCCGCGGATATTGCGCAGTAATTTTGCAATTAGTCACGAATGCACACGCCAACGGGAATGCTCTGATTGGCTGGACACAACCTGAAGAGAAAGCTGCGAGAAATGGGGGTGTTAGTGACAAAAGTTATGTGCCCAAAATTGATTGTTTTAATCACGTGCATTATTCGCAACTGCAAGCGTAGATCAGTGTATCAGTAATACACATTGTTATAGATATATTGAGATTTTGATAAATGTTTTTATAGAGTTATTTATTTAATGAGTTATCTGTTGTGATGGTTGAATTAATTATATGGTTATAATTTTTTTTATGTGGTGGTGGTTATTGAATTCCTGCTTTTGCTTTCCGCTTTCACGACGTAACCAGGGGTTACACGATTACTGATGTCATTTCGATCACCGGACTCAACCCTAAAAAGGAAAATAGGTTTTAGAGATGGTTGTTCTAGAATTACACTAGAAACACCCGAGTTTGAATTATATAGTAATAAATCCCTAGTGTGTAAAATACTGTGAAATATGTGTTTCCACTTCATGTAAAAGGTGTGTCATCACTGTTAATGACAACGTTGGGACATCCCGAAGAACCGTGAAAGACCGTTTTTAAAGAAACGTAGTGCAAAACTATGAGTTTAAACATGCTCTGAAAGAAGTATGTATATAGCAATATGTGTAGTTCAATGTTCAGAATGGATTTTTTTACATATTATTTTTGGATGTGTTGGTGACCATTGAATGTCTGCTTTTGTTTTCCATTTTACAGATGTGTCCATGGAGATAGCGATTAACAATGTTATTGTGATCTCCAGAGTCTCCGTGAAAAGATAAAATAGGGTTTAACTATGGTTTTTATAGAAACTCTAAAAAACATGACTTTAGAGACTACTGTAAGAAACTCCTAGTGTGCAAAATACTGTTGTATGTGTGGATATATGTGTTTTAGACTTTATAGAAAAGGTGAGATGTTCATGGTTAATGACGTCATAATGACGTTTCGAATAACCGCAAAAACAGAAAGTAGATCTGAAAGATGGTTTTTAAAGAAACTTAGTACAAAAATATGAGTTTAAACATGCTTTAGATTTTATGGTGTGTTGGTGGTCATTGAATGTCTGCTTATGTTTTCTGTTTTTGCGCAATGTCTGTTAGGATCGGGAATATTGTCAAAAACGAAAGAAAAAAACCTTTAGAAAAGAAAACTTCACAATATTTTGGGTACTAGGGTGGCTTTGACAAGGTTTTGGTTGTGTGTATATGGCTGCTACACATAAGACCGGATACAGAGTTTCATGTTACTTGGAAACACCATGTTGCCTTCATCTGTAAAGTGTACTCCATCATTTCTATAAATTCAATGCATCTCAAACGCTGATTTTATTATAGATACAGCCCATGCGATGGGCTTATAGGAATGTAGAAACAGTTTTATTAACATGTTTCCTGTCTTTGTCAATGTGCAGACAGAATTGATTTTATCACTTCCATTTCTGTCTTTGTCAAATATTAGAGTGCACCAAGACAGTGTGAGGTAAAAGCGACATCCGTTCTTCAAAGCTTTCTTTCATAAGCATTTTCAACCCCACTTGAGTCGATGTGCCTAGGTAATTGCCACCACAGTGCACAATCATGACATGAGGAGCTTGGGAATCCACGATGGATTTAAGCCAGCAGCTGATGAAACTCTGGCCAAACCAAGTAATTTGCACATTTGGCAAACCCAAGTCCCTGTCAATAACTCTCTTTTTTGCAGCCTCTTTAGCCCAATAGATATAGCTGTAGCCCACAATCCATGCTCTAAGCATTTTGAAGTGAAGGACCAATAGAAGTCAGGAGAAGGCTGGAGAAAATGAGGTCATTTTTCAAAGGAAAAGCAGTTACAATATGGAGTTTTTTTAAAGACATAGTTCATAGGATGCTGTCAGGATGAAAGTGAATAAAATTACGTAGTTTGTTTGATGCCTTAGAAACCAGTTTATTATTGGCTGGTGTTTAAAAAAAGAAATGTAATACAGACATGGATATGCTTTTGATCCTTTGGAGTAAAGCACACATGCTGTATCCTATTTGGAAGTTTCATGTACCTTCTAGAATGTGCTGTGAACTTGTGACCTACTGGTTCCACGGGTTGCTAGGTACACTGAGCTAAGAGGGGATTGGGGTGGAAGGGTGTTAAAGAGACAGATTTTTGTTGTTGTTGTTGAGGAGTTATGACACAATTTGAATTTGTGGAAGCCTGTCGCAACCTTGCTGCCACCACTAGTGCCACCCAGAGGTAGAGGGGGACCAGGATGAGGAGTCCCAGCCTCCTGCGTGGAAGTTGCTGTGAACCTAATTTGCCGGCGTCCGGAGGCGCCTTTAAACTCTCCAATGGCTACTGCAGCACGGGTCGCGCGTGGGCATGCCTAGACCGCACCTGGGCTAAGGCCAGGCCAAGGGTGGGCCCGTCCAAGCCAGGAAGAAACTGGACTGGGCCCACCCTCTGTCATCTGCGATTTGGGACCCCACAATACATCAGACAAGGTACTGTTACATGACCCCCAGCTTACTCCAGTTAGGTAAGATTGTGTGTGTCACTCTTTACCTCACTTTTATATACCCCTATTAACCCTTAAAACATTATAATCAATGGCTAAAAGGAAGACCCGTGCTGATTAGACAGTGGGGAGTGTGGCATGAAGATTGGATGCTTTTCTAACAAGGGCAGAATCGGTATTGACCCACGAGATCACTATAACTGAGAGAAGCCTCTCTTTAGAATCTCTGACTGCCCAGAAGTGTTCTTCACTTGGTGCTAATATTCCCTAAACTTCCCTACTAGCCCCACCCCCATCCCATCAGTACCATTGGCATTACCCGTACACACAGCTTCACCATATGGCTCCCACTCTTCCGAAGAGACTATAACCAGATCCAAGCAATCAATAGTGGGCCGGAGTACCTGACAAAAACAGTGAGCCCCCAGAGAAACCCAGAAGGGGTGGTGGATCGGCAAAGCAGAAATCTCAACCTAAAAGATGCCGAGGGAAAGAAGGAACTGAAAGAACTGACTTTGGCACTAATGCCACTCTGCCTCCTGTGATAACCAAAGACTTTGTTTCCTTCCCATCATCAGAGAATGGACGAGGATTGTGTCATCCTGAACTTTAATATTCACTATAGCCCTAAGGCCCTTCTGGAAAATTTGCGTAGGGACTCGCCAAGGTGTACACTGATAAAGGTTTTGCCCTATGGGTTCTTCTTCTCCTTTGATAGCGGTAAATGAATGTAGACCGCTTGAGGAGGAGGGACAAACAAGAACCGCTGTCCCAATCGAGGGTGTGAATAGAGAGTTAGCCCTCTAGAATAGGTTTGCCCCCGAGCGATTTGGAAGAATGTGATTGACTGAAACCATTGCTAAATTTAAAGCAGAGAGGGGCGACCACTCTGCCACTCATTGATAGTCAGATAAGTAAACTAGGGCTCAGGGATGGCCCCATACATTAAAGGTCTCTCATATGGGTGTCCGATGCAGGCGAGGCATATGAGGAACCAGAAAAAGACCATTTCAGAACTAGAGCAACAGATACTGGGCCAATAAAACAACCCCATGGGGAAGGGTTTGATTTTGCTACCTGGAATATGAACGGGTTAATAAACAAGGTTGAGAATATCGATTGGGTTGATTTTATCTCCTGTTATGATATATGTTTGCGGGAAACATGGTGCCTAAATCCTGTTCAGGTGCTTAAATATGCACTGTCCAAAACATCGCGAGAAGTACAGGCGATTAAATCCCTACGACAAGAGTATAAAATAGCTATAGTAGCCTGGAAAAGGGTATTACAGGAAGAAGCGTGGGAAAATCTGATCATCTCCTCAGAAACTGGGAACAATACACTCTTCTGGGACACAATAAATGCCCCATTTCTAAAGCATGATGACTTACCAGAGTTTGGTTCATTTTTTTCGGCCGACAAATAGGTGACACATTTTTGGTGTATCTTTAATAAAAAATTAGGAGACGGGGGGATTTGATCAGGAACCCCACAAAGAAGGATCCTATTCTTTAGATATTACTTGTGAAGAAGTCCTCCAGTCAATTCAGGAGAGTGCTGGGGGGCAGGCACTAGGTCCTGATGGAGTTCTAGTTGACGTTTTTAAATCCGAACCGGAACTATGGGGGCCTATTTTAACAAGAGTATTTCATTCAGCTGTAATGGAAAAAATGCTACAAACATCTATTATTGTCCCGATTTATAAAAAGGGGGACGAAACTGGCCCTAAAAATTACCGCCCGATCTCCCTCCTAGATACCTCTTTAAAAGTTATGAGTTAGGTTTTACTTAAAAGGCTGGATGAATGGGTTGAGGAGTATCATATTTTAATGCCTGTGCAGTACGGTTTTAGGAAACGCCTGCAGACAATGGAACAGTGTCTTAAATTGGTGTTACTCATCGGCAAATACACCAAGGCAAAGACGGGTACTTTATACGATTGTTTTGTCGATTTAAGTAGTGCTTTTGATTTAGTTGACCATAATTTACTTTGGCAAACTTTGAAAAACCTGGGAGCCCCTCGGGCGATTATTAGCTTTCTTTCCCGCCTATACGAAACATTAACTAGTGTGGTCCGTTTTGACCCCAGACCAAATGTACACCTAAATTCAAAGTGGTACGGCGTATACAACAAGGATGTGTGTTAGCTCCAATTTTATTCTCCCTTTTTATTAACGAGGTTGATGTTTATTTACAAAAAATTGAGGCCAATGTACCGAGTGTGGCTGGTCTTCCGGTACCCCTATTACTATATGAGGATGATGCAGTACTATTGGCACAGACCCCAAAAGGCCTCCAAAGACTGATGGATAATTTCTCAGGTATTATTAAACAACGGAGGATGGTAATTAAGAAACTGAAAACATTCACTAAAAGAAACCCTGTAAAATCTTTTTTATAGATAACACCCCAATACATAAAGGGCCAGATGTAGGTAAATATCATTTACTGATTCTAAAATACAGAATTTTACCGATTCGGTATTTTAGAATCCGTAAATGGTATGTAGCTAATGATTCGGTAAATTTTACCGAATCAGTAAAATTTGGTAAATATCGATTCGGTGTTTACCGATTCGGTATTCCCCATTCATTCCTATGGGCCTGGAGGACCATAGGAATGAATGAGAATTACTGATTCGGTAAATACCGAATCGGTAATAGGGGGTAGACTTACAAGGGTGGCAGGGTGTCACATTGACACCCTGTTGCACCCCTAAGTAGTGCATGGGTGCACATGTGGCACACATACATGCCCTAAGGGCATGTATGTCTGGCACATGGCACTATTAAAAAAGCACAACATTGCTTTTTTAACGGTTTTCGTTATTTACTACCAACTTGTAGTTGGTGGTAAATAGCGAATCTTTAAATGTGAAAAGCACTCACTTGAGTGCTTCCTACATTAAGGATTCTGTAATTTACCGAATCGGTATGTTAAGAATTCGGTAATTTACCGATTCCTTAAGTTACTGATTCGGTAAAATACCGAATCCTACAATCATGTCACCTACATTCCAAATGCCCAATACCGGTGGGTAACGGCGGAAATTCGGTAATTTCGGCCGTTACCGACCAGTATTGGCTTCTACATATGGCCCATAGTTCATTCCTTCTGTTACCTTGGTATACTATTCTCAGGTAATGGTACATGGCCCCAACATATTGTAAATACAAGAGCAAAAACTGAGTAAGGCCAACCAAGGGATTTTTTAATTTGCAGCTAAACTGGGTAGCCGACCAATCAAGGAGATGGTAACAATCTATAAAGCCAAATGAGTAAGTACTGCTATATATGGCTGCAGGACTTTGGGGCTACACTAATAGTGTGGCCCTGCAAACAGAGGAAAATTGTTTCTTAAAACGCCTCTTTTCTTTACCATCATCTGTATTGAATACCATCGTACACCATGAGGTGGGGTTGCACTTTCTGGGGGACAACTTGATGTTAGGACCATTGTTATTATGGGCATCAACCTGGAGACATGAAGAGACTGAATTTAAAATATCTTTTTTACTCCTTCTCTGTTGGCCCTGACAGACAGGATCTCACCTTTGCCGTTTGGCCACATCCAACCATCCAGCAGGACTTCTCCGCATCTTGTTTAATACAGAGCAGCGTACATATCATCCATCCAACTATCAGCAGGTACAGCCACAGGCACATTTTCAGTGTTTATATAGTCACCCTTGCGCAGCATGTCACTAATCGGGTGTTTTGTATAAAATTTACTCCTGCCTCAGCCTTTACGTCTGCGCCAACCACGGACAACAAACAGCCTCATCGTGAAATCTAGCACGATCTCTCCGCGGTCCTATTCTACAGGTGTATACAATCCTCCGCCGTTTTTTAGCAGGTACATCTAACAGTACATATTCACCGTTTAAGTAGCTACCCTTGTACAGTATGCTAGCAATTGTGCAATTTGTATAAAACCTGCCCTTGTTGCAGCATCCGCTTCTGCACGAATCCCTGAGGGCACAGAGCCGACCTCAACTGCGTCATCTCTATAAGAAAGCCACTGGTAAGGTAATCTTGGTTCATATAGTCCTGCCATAGTAAGCCTCACCCCATGGCCGCCCATGTGCTTACATTCTGTAATATTTTTACTCCCTGGTAGATTCGTTTCCATTTTTTGTTGGTACCTGAACTTTGGGGAGTGGCTGAACATTCACGGCTTTACTCCAGGCACCATTGAATTATCAGACCGCGATTTGAAAAGTTCATTACACAGGTATTACAATACATAACTGGTGATTGTACCAACACAGGCAAAAAATACCCCCCCCAGATTACTTAGTCTGTGTTTTCACATGTCTTTCATCAGATTTTACACCTTTTTAAGAACTGCATCTCGTGCCCCCACTATGATTGTGCACATATTCACCATATATACAAAGCCCTGAAGAGTTCTAAGGTAGGATATACATCTAGTCAGTGCATTTGAGCGATTGGTCAATGGCCCATGGGAGCCCCTGGTTGCTAATCTGGAGTCATTTACATTCAGACTCCACATATATTAAAGATTCATGTATTAAAGACTCATGGTTAGCATGAGAATGAAATATGGCAAACCAGATAATATGGAGAGAAATGGAATTTAGTGTATTTTGCATGTAATCATAATTTGCATGTTTGTATATATGTAATTAGCATTTGTATATATGTAATTAGCATTTGTATATTTGCAGATAGCATCTTTTAATGTGAGAGTGTAAGTATCTAGGACAGAGAGCTTTCGGAGCAAGGAGAGAGTGCTCATTATCAGATTAAAAGAATAAAATGCACATAATATAGATATAACCATTGTCACATGTTGCATAATATAGATTGTTCTAGTGCTGAGTATAATTAATTAAGTATTTTCTACTGTTTTAGTACCAAACCGACATAGCAGAATACAAAACTCCTGATGAAGGCCAGCCGCCGAAACGCGTTGGATCTAGTTTTGTAATGGGCAAAAATATGCTATTGTTGTTTTGAATTGTATAATAAGTATATCAATTGTTATGTAGATATATGCAAAAAAATGATTTACTGTAAATAAGTGTTACAAAAAGTGTGGAAAAAGCTAAAAAATAATAATCAATAAATAGATGTTTTTCAGAAACACATATCACGGCACTTCAATTTATACCCTTTTGTAATATGTGACAGAGTATAAGGAACATACACATAACCCGGTGTACAGGTTGACTTTTTTCTAAAAAATTGCATTATCCCTACTAGGGTTTATCCTGTTAGGTAGGGGCCCCTTTTCCTTCCAAAAATAATGGTACATGGCCCCAACATAGTGTAAATACAAGAGCAAAAACTGAGTAAGGCCAACCAAGGGATTTTTTAATTTGCAGCTAAACTGGGTAGCCGACCAATCAAGGAGATGGTAACAATCTATAAAGCCAAATGAGTAAGTACTGCTATATATGGTGCAGGACTTTGGGGCTACACTAATAGTGTGGCCCTGCAAACAGAGGAAAATTGTTTCTTAAAACGCCTCTTTTCTTTACCATCATCTGTATTGAATACCATCGTACACCATGAGGTGGGGTTGCACTTTCTGGGGGACAACTTGATGTTAGGACCATTGTTATTATGGGCATCAACCTGGAGACATGAAGAGACTGTTTTTACTAGGTCTATTATTCTAGATTGCTTAAACTTGGATGATACCCTGAAAATTCCTTGGTTGTCCTATATTAATACTACATTGGGGAATCTGTTTAACATGTCTGTATGGTCGGACCCTGGTAAAATATTAAATATCACAAATAAAGAGATCAAGGTTTCTTTCCTGTCATCACAACAGAACCTCAGAGCAAAATTGGACCTGATCAAACAGACTGTGGTTTTATATAATTCTTTTATGTTAGAAGAGGGAGTAAATAGTTATTTGCTGCACATGACCCATGCACAGCATTGATTTGTTTTACTGAGGCTAAGATGTGGTATTGTATATTATGGTGTTGCTTTTCCAAAGATGAAGACACGTCCTCAAGACACGATACCATGCCCCTGTGACAATAAGAGTAAACAAAGCACATTGCACTTTTTAATATTTTGTAAATGCTACTGTAATTTTAGATGTTTTTTATTTGAAGCCCCTGTTTGTTAACCATGGAATTAGGTCTCATAAAACTGCAATGAAATTTATTGTACCTGTTGAGGATCCTTTGACGTGCTATAATATTGCCCTGTGTATTCTGAAATCGATTAATGTAAGGAAAAGTATTGTGCTATAAATTAGAAACAAATGATCTTTAATGTTGTTATGCTTTAAAATGTGTAAAAACTTTTATTGTATTATATTGCATGTGCTTTTATGGCTGTTTGTTTTAATAGACGAATAAAGATTTTGATGGTGACGATTACACAATTTGAAGTAATGTGAAAGTTGAATTTCAAACTCAGGACTATCGAATAAACTTTTGTTCAGTATTTAAGTTTTAAAAAACTGAAGCTAAATATTGGTTTGGACTCCCATCTTTTTTTGCAATGACTCCGCCATTATCGCTAAAACGGGCCAACAGGAACCTCATTTTGAAACAGATGCTAACCAATCACAAGTGGAGATGCAGTTGTCTGAAATGAAAGGAATGATTTCATTTGCTGCTTTTCTCATGATGATAGAGTGGAAAGATGAAGTGGTTGCCATTTTACAGTTGCTTTGTATGAGAGTGGTGTACCATTCTTGCGCTTATTTTTTACAAATCCTAACAGTGTCAATTTTATCCACAGAGGGGGGGAGAGTGGCTAAGAGCGGACGGAAGATGGCCGCGTAGTTTGTGAGCTTCGCCGCCTGAGTGCCCCTGCGACTATCCTGATCGATTATCCGACAGTCCTTTATGCAGCCCCTGACTTCTCCGGGCTAGCGGAACATCTCCGGACTGCTCCGGTATTTGTGGTGCGCTTCCATGAGGAGATCTAGCCACCGGAAATTGCGGGCCTACACAGGTCCTTGAAACCAGGGCCCACAGTAGCAGGGCTGAGCCAACAGTTACGCCTCTCGGCCAGCCTCAACACTGCGGCCTTGCCACGACTGCTGGAGCCCCAGCCCACCATTGTCCTAGAAGCTCAGATCGGGACTGCGGTTTGCAGCGGCGGCGGAGACACCCGTTGTGAAGTATCCGAGAGGCGGTGAGGACGGACTGAGGCACTTCTGCCGCAAGTGGAGACACGCTGGCCGCGAGCTTGGAAGCGGCAGCGGAGTGCAGATCAGGGCTTAGTTTCCCTTTGCACAATAGAGGACTGCTGTCTGCACCTGGCTGAGAGGAGAGGTCCAGAGGATTGAGCTGGTATAGCCCTGCAGTGAGGAGGTGGGTCCTGGCCCTCCTGCTGTGGTGACTCGGCGGGGGGCCTCAGTGCAGTCGGTGCTGCGGGCTGCACCTGTGAGTAACTGATTGCGGGACCGGAGGGATCTGAGGGGGCCCCCCTCCTCCACCCTTAAGACTAACCTTCTGCACATCTGGAGGCGGTAACTTAGACCTCGAGTAGACAGGGGGTCAACTTGCAGCGGGGCTGTGCGGCGTACAAGCCAAGTGGCGGGAACTTGGCGGCGATCCCCGGAATGGCCTGTGTTCCTGCAAAGGGGGACAGTGAGGTTCTGTTGTCCCTGTATTGATAAAACACGACCCTGTTGGCGGCACAGAGAGCGGGGCACCACCCGTTGATAACGTTGCCTGTGGCGAGGTGTCACTGGTGATAGAGACTGTCCTGTGGACGGCCGGCCATATCAAACCCAGTTGGCCCCTTGGGTGCTGCGGCCCGAGGAGAGCCGAATCCTAAGACCTCCGATGGCTGCTCCCTGCTGGGCGTGGACCTGGGGTGACCTGTTCCTCTACGGTGGGGCGACAGAAACACCTTGGTATCGCTGCATTTCATCTTGACCGCGGTCGTAAAGGGGGAAGATCGGCACGGCGCGCGACAAGGGTGGCAACTCTGCGCCAGCAGAGGCAGACGACGAGAGGAAGAGGCGCCCTGGACTGTGTCACAGTGGGGGGTGCTGGAGGCGAGGTGTCCCGAGCTGTAATCACCTCTGATACCAATCCGTAGTACTTCCCCGCCCACGTGGTGGGGTGCACCGGAGCGAGGGATCTTCTGAGACTCCAGCCCTAGGCCAGCATCTGTGCAGTGCGTGGGGGCACCCTGTGGCGCCCCTGAACTTTTTGACCCTGACTGAGGCCTGCTTTGGCTTAGGCTGGTACGATGGATCGTGTCAAGGGAACTGGAACCAGGAGGTCAAAGCCGGTCCAGACTAACAAGCTGGATCGCTACACGATTGCTAAGGACCCGCAGCGGGGCAGGCTATTCGAGGAAACAACGAGGGGAAGCCCCGGCGAGGAGGAACAGGAGCTTTCCCTGAAGGAGGTTATGGAAGCTATCACTGGGGTGAAAACCTCGCTGGAACATAAAATGGACTCCATAGCCATTGACATTAACCTTATTAGGGCCGACATGGGAAAGCTTAAAACAAGTAGAGATAACGGCCACTAGCTTGGTGGAGGAGGTAACGCAATTGCAAAGAGAGGTCCAAGAACTTCAGGATTCCCGTAACTCACTTGATTTCAAACTGGATGATTATGAGGGCCGCCTCCCCCGCAATAGCATACGTATCCTAGGAGTGCCGGAGAGATCGAAGGGGCAGGCTCCTGACCTGTTTGTTGAGGATCTAATTCTCAAGCACCTGCAGTCCAAGGGCCCCAGTAACTTCTTTGTGATAGAAAGGGCGCACAGGGTCCTGGGCGGCTGTCCCCGTGGCCCATGTTGGCCCGAGTCCTGAACTATCGAGACAAAGACGTTATCCTTCAAAACTCGAGAGCCAATGCCCCGCTCAGGTATAAGAATGCTACCATCTCCTTTTCCCCAAACTTCACACAGAGAGTGCAAAAGAAGAGGAGATCTTTCCTATCAGTTTAACGTAACCTGAGGGAAAAGGGCTTGAAATACTCAATGTTATTCCCGGCCCGACTCCGAGTCGAGGCGGAGGGACGAACTTGGGTTTTTGATTAGCTGGAGGCAGTAGCGGAATGGATCATATATTGAGGGAATCAGGACCCAGCGGATCGTGGTGCTGGTGCGGGCAGTCAACTATCCTGAAGTGGAGGCCTAGGGGACAATCGGTTTGCACATTTGGGGGTTAATCTTGTTGTGGGGGAGGTTGGGTGGGTGGGATTTTTGCCTTAAAAGACTAGCGGGCTGCGAGTCGGTTTACAGTTTGACATTTCTAATGCTTTTAGGACAGGATATTGATTGTGTTTGGGGCATGGGCATGGAGCTCACGGCCTTTATCCCCTAATTTTACTCTTTCTTTGAATTTTTCTAGGGTGACAGGCACTCTGCAATTTTCAATGGGCAGTTTGGAGCCCAGAGGGCAGGGGGGTGGGGGGGTGTTGGGTAGGGGTGTTTGGTTCATAGGTTTGGTGGTTTGTTTGTTACATCAGCGTAGCCTATAGGCCGGACAGAGATAATACGGAGGATTGTCAACTTTACCACGTAGACGATGGGGGGTAGGGAAGTGAGGATTTTGAATTGGAACGTTAACGGGCTGGGGGATAAGATCAAGCGGAGTGTGGTTTTTCAGTATGTCAAGAGACATACTCCTGATGTGGTCCTGCTTCAGGAGACACATCTAGTTGGCAACTCATGCAAAGCAATACATAGAGGGGGATACAAAATGGTTGCACACTCAGGGTTTACATCTGGATCCAGAGGGGTGGGCATTTTGATTAGAAACACGTTTCCATTGGCTGTGACTTCCACTTGGGAGGATGAGAGAGGCAGATACTCCGGGATCACGGGCATGTGGGAAGGCCGACACATAACGTTTCTATCGATCTATGTTCCTCCAGGCCTATAGGGCACGGCATTCACTGATTTGGGAGTGGTTCTGCTCACCGTCCCAGAGAGGCATTTAATCCTGGGAGGCGACTTTAACACAGTTGTCTCTGATATATTGGACAGGCATCCTTCACGGGAGATGGGACAGGCGGTGCGATGGCTACCAGTCTTCATAGATGCAATAGGACTGGTTGGATAGTTGGAGGCTCCATCACCCAGAACAAACGCATTACCCATTTCACTCTGGGGCTCACCACAGTCTCTCAAGACTAGACTACTGCCTTGTCCCTGCTGCACAAGCAACATACATAGGAGAAGTCAGGCACTTGGCCAGAGGCATCTCGGATCACTCTCCGCTGTGGGACCACGTTGTCATAAGTCAGGGCACTGCGGGGAGGGTGGCCCCAGTAAACCCTTGGTATCTGCATAACCCCAAGATTTGTAAAGATCTCATTAAGACGCTGGACGAATACTTTATCAATAATGTGGGGTCGGTATCCTCTTCTCAGTCCTTGTGGGAGGCGTTTAAATCTGTCATAAGAGGTCAGGTTCTGTCCTTGATAGCAGGCTCTAAAAGGGAGAAGCAGAGGGAGGTGATGGAGCTGGAGGCTGAAGTTTGCAGGCTGGAGGGTGAGTTGGAACTGGGGATAACCCAGACTAAACTACATTAGTTGAGCCTGAAGCAGCACGACTATAAAGCACTGGTCTCGGAAGGGGCTAGAGCTCTTGGCAGGGAACAACAGGGCAGGCTGTATGACTTGTGGGGATAAGGCAGGGAGGCTTATTGCATGGCTGGACAGGAGAGAATGGGTGAGCTGTTTGGTCCTGGAGATCAGAGCGGGGGAGGGACATTGCTTACTGATCCAAAGGAAATAGTGGACAGGTTCGCAGACCACTATGAGACTGTTTACAAATCAGTATCCGCTCGCTTGGAGGCGGACTCCAAAAAGTTGCTCTGTGACATCAAGCTCCCCTGTCTTTCCCCTGAGGACCGTGACTATATGGATAGCCCGCTCACTACGAACGAAATTGCCCAAGTAATCCATTTGTTGAATTCTCGGAAGGCGCTGGGCTCTAATGGGCTTCCTCTAGAGCTCTACAAAATCAGGCCAGACAAACTTGCACCTTACTTGAAAGCGATGTTTGTGGAATCCAGAGACAAGGGAATACTGCCAAGGGAACAGAGAATAGCTACTGTGGTTGCGATCCACAAAGAAGGAAAGGCTAGAACGTAATGAGCCTCGTATAAATCTATCTCTCTCAAATGCAGAACCGAAGATCTTAGCCAAGCTCCTGGCGAACCGTCTGGTGAAGGTGATCAGCGGTCTGGCACACCTCGATCAATCTGGCTTCATGTCTCATTGAAACACTGCCCTAAACTTGCGCAGACTGCACTGGGTGATCAATAGAGTCCACACTCTGCGGGAGCCAGCCATAATTGTGTCGCTAGACGCAACAATGGCATTTGATACAATCAATTGGCCCTATTTGTGGGCTGTTCTTGCCAAGTTTGAATTCAGTCCCGAGTTCACTCGGAACAGCTTGCCCAAGTGGTGGTAAATAACAGTCTCAACCCCGTTTTCACTTGGTCGGGGCACCCGTCAGGGTTACCTGCTGTCCCCCCTTCTCTTTTCTTTAGCCTTGGAACCCCTTGCTGTCTGGATACATTGTGAACCATCGATCAGAGGAATGTGGCGGTCCCCTGCATGGGAGGATCGCATATCATTGTATGCAGACGATATACTGCTTTACTTGACTTCCCCCGTAAGTCCCTTATGGTTGTTTTGGATGTCCTGACCTCTTTTGGCAAAAATTCGGGACTCTTGATCAACTGGGAGAAATATTTGCTGTTTGTCCTGAGAGGGGATCCCCCAGTTCCCCCATGAAACTGCCTTATACAGGTTAACACTGAGGGGTTCAAGTATTTGGGAGTTTTCATCTCGCTGGATCCCTCGGTTAGGTATGATCGGAATCTTCTTCCCCATCTACAGAGGCTCAACAGTGTCATTGCCAGCTGGAGGAAACTTACTATTTCACTGCTAGGTAGGGCGGCCCTCTTCAAAATGATGGCCCTACCTCGATTTCTCTATGACTTGCAAAAAACTTTGGATGTTGTGCCGGCCAGCTATTTCCGTGAGATTGAGAGCCTTCAGAGGAGTCTGCTGTGGGATGGCAGGCCCCGAATTGCACTAAACAAACTAGTTCTCAGTTGGTATGATGGGGGCATTAGTCTCCCGGATATTAGGAGGTACAATTGGGCCTCCCAGCTGGCGGCAATCAACCACAGGACATACGGCTTGTGGATGACCCGGGCTACGCCATGGATAGGTGGCTCCTCAGAGGGGGTAAACATAGTAGGGCTCTGTATTGCCAACCGAAGAAATTGGCATTAACAGGACCAACGAAACACGCAGTTCAGATTTGGTATGATGCCACGGGTTCTCTGGGATGGCGGCACAAACTAACTTTGGCCACCCCGCTTTGGGATTCCGAGAAACTTGGCAATCTCTGGAGGAAAAAAGGTTTCGACAAGTGGGAACTTCTAGGAATCTCCACTGTTTGAGATCTGTGGAGGAAGGGGAGGGGTAAGTCCTTCTAGGAGATGCAGAAGGAATATGAACTAACAGATGCAGAGTATGTCCGCTATGTGCAGGTTCGGCACTCGCTTCTCTCCACTTTGCCCAGGGACATTGAGCCTCCAGAGGCCTCTCCGTTAGAGATAGAATACTGGCTGGTCACCTTCCCGAAAAGACAATCTCGTTAATTTATAAGAAGCTAATTAACCATATGGCAGATCCCCTTCAGGCATTGAGGGACAAGTTGGTGCAGGATGGGATCGAGCTTGATGACGAAGATTGGCAGACAGCGGTGTCTTCCCCCAAGGAGGTTGCATTTCCGGCTCGCCTGAAACTAGTCCAGCTTCAGATTCTACATAGGATTTATATCACGGGACCCCGACTGGTACATATGGGATTGTCAGACACTGGGCTAAGCAAACGACAATGTGGTCTCACAGGTACATTTATGCATACCATCTGGGAGTGTACACATATTACTGATTAGCAAGGTATTGGGGGTCTCCCTGTCCCCGGACGCAAGGAGGTGCCTCTTGAATATATGGGAGCCCTCTGACTTAAACACTTCTCAGACGCAATGGGCTACACTAGGTTTTATGTTGGCCAAAAGAAACATCGCTCAATTGTGGGGGGCAGTGCAACCGCCCACCCTGGACACGTGGGAAAGCAATTTAGATTGGTACATGTTTAGGGAGAAAACTGCGTATCTTGCAAAGGGATGCCGCAAGAAGTGGCCGCTGGTCTGGGGCCCCTGGAATCGCCACAGAGGAGAGATTTGCACACCACCCAGAAATGCTGCACTAGATGACCCCCCCTCCCTGTGAAGTTCCTTTTCAGTTGTATTTCTTGACTATTCTGTAACCCCCTGGTGTATAGTCTACACTTTTGAATGATCCTAGGTATTGAGTTTCCTTTCTCTTGCAGATGTTTTATTTCAATAAAAAGAATTATTAAAAAAACTATCCACAGAGAGCTAAAACAACAATATAATCTCAATTTACTGGTATGTACATAGTTTTTTAATCCTTTAAAAAAACTGCATTAAAAATAAAGGTGTATATTGGAGTTTGATAAAAAAAGAATAACAGTGATGTGAAAAAATATGAGATGAATTATATCTATTAGAGGGTATGTGTTTAAGAGGTTAGTGGTGAAGTAAGAGAAAAATGAATTAGTGCCTCTTTATTACGTGGGTATTTTATTGAAAAATAACAGTAAAGTCTAGTGGGAAGTTGCAATGAGGAAGTAAGAATGTTTTAAATATCTAAATATCATGTGCAGAATAGATACATCTGTTATTTGCATTCTTTAAGTTGTAATACTTTCAGTAACATTATTAAACAGGAATAGTGTAGTGTGAAATAAAAGATGAGAACATGTCCATCTGTATATGAATTAGAAAGAAGTAATACTTGTTAGGTATGTATTGGGAAGTGTTTGTCAATGTGGTTTTTAACTTATATGAGCGCTATTCATATGCTTCGATGGTGAGATATGGTTTTTGTGCTTGCACATAGCTATATATATGTGGGGCTTTTGAGTTTACTTAAAGATGCAGAGGGATATATATTTTTAGGAAGATCTTTGAAGGTATACATCCATTAAGAAAGTGCATATATGTTTACATGGTGATCAATGTTCAGTAAGGCTGATGAAAGTTTCATGTATATGGTGAGTGTACTGTTTTTGTCTTTAAACATGGTTTGGTTGAAATTAAGGAGGATTAATAGTGCAGAATGACTTCAAGTTCTTGTGCTAGCTTCATTCCGAATATAACTTTTGTTTGAGATATGCTGAATATATTTTTTACAAGCAGAAGAGGTATTTAAGAAATGATGTAGGAATGACATTTGCAAAAGGTTTTGTGCTTTGAAAAATGTAAAAATGTTGTATTCCATTTTAGAAACTTACTGATGCATGTGCACACTCGGTAACAAAGCAATGTATGTTTCTAGAGAGCCATGTATGCATTTATATATCAAGTGTGATATCTAGATTTCACTCACACATGGCTGAGATAGGAAAATATATATACACTAAAACAGGTTAGTTGATACTGACGGAAGGAGATAACCAACAAGTCAGAGATATAGTGACAACTGTTATGTATCTAACAGCAATGAAGGTACTTTCACTGTCAGTCAGGCAGTATTCAGGCACTCATGGAATCACCCAACCACTAGTCAGGCAGCAGTCAAATCAGTGATTAACTATCCACTGATTTATTCATTTACCCAGACACTACACATGTGCTCTTGCAATTGGGCACACAGAAATTATGTAGTCATTGAACTATGCAGGCACTACCTAAACATTCATCTAATCAACTAGGTACTATTTACTTATGCAATTAACAAGGCTGTAACAATGCAATCATTATAACATTTGTGCAGAACCTATGCAGCCAGCTAAACACCCACTTACAACCCATGCAGTCATTGAAATACTGAGGCACACACGTGCACTGATGAAACACTCAGGCACTACTCATGCAGTCATCTAATTATGTAGAGAGTACCATTGTATTAAACCTATCACCCAACGAGTACCTATGCAGTCATTTAATTACTGAGGCAATAGTCTTGCACTAATAAAATCACCAGAGCAGTACATTTACTTTCATCCAATCTCTCAAGCTTTAACAATGGGCTCATGCAATGAATCAGATACCAGTCATGCACTCATCTAATTAGCCAGAAACTACTGATGCATTTATTCAATAATCCAGACACTACCTATGTAGTTATCGAAATATCCAGACACTACCTGTTCACTTAACAAAAAACAAATGGAGAGCATCCAATTGCTTAAACAATATTCATGTACTCATCCAATAGGCTAGGTGCTACGTATGGACTTAAATAATCATGTATGCACTATTCATGCACTCTATAAATCAACTGTATACTATGTATGCACTCTTGTAATCATCCAGGTACTAGAATTGCACTCATTTAATCATCCCACCGGTATCTAAGCATGTATTGAACTATTGAAGCTTATTCATGCACTTGTCTAATCCCTCAGGCTCTACTAATGCAGACACCCAGTTACAAGTGGTATCCTCATGCAAGCACATAGGCATTAGGTATGCAGATATGGAATGACCCATGGTGTTATGACATAGTCAGGGACTCATCTAAGCACTACTTGTATCCTCAGTGAGTAACCTACTCACTACCTAGGCACTCATTCAATCGTCCAGGGAATAATTATGTATTCAACCACAATCTCATGTATTAACAAGTTTTACTGAGGAATATGCAGTCTTTAGGAACCATGTTGGGAATTATATATGCAACCTGTCACACACTATTTGCAAGTACTCAGAAGAATTAGTAAGCTATATGGTTAGATATAGATTAATATGTTTATTGTTATATGAAGCGTTTCCCAAAATTTAAATTGGATACATTTAAGTAGAAAAGTACTGAGATACTAAATACACCAGTGACACAGTGGTAGAGAAAGCAAAAGACACACAATTGATAGATGGAATGCAGAACAAATCAAAACATTCACCCCAGTCAAGAGATCAGGGTTAAATCCATCATTATTTTGCTCACCATGCCACTCCAGATTAGAAGTGGCCGTATGCAAATCAGTCTTGACCCTGTACCTCATGGGAACAGTCCAGCCCAAACTGCCAAGCCAGGTCCTCCCTGGACCGGAAACAAGCATCCTAGGACCGGTTTTGGGGTTTCACCCCTCATCAACCAGGATAGCTTGAATCCATAGTGAGCCCGGGACCCACGACACAAGCACACACTCACCCATTGTAGGAAGGTGGATACCTGACTATGGTTACCCCAGATTTTTTGCCTTGTGTTTAGCTGGTGTTCGACTTAGTTGGCCTGGTTCCCTGCTAATCAGGGCCCCAGGCTATCTGCTCTCTCTGTAAAATGGATTCCATGTACCCTAGGTGCATAACGAAATTGGGTTGGGTCACCTTATCAGCCCCTGTACTGTGTACTATAAGTGCCCAGGGCATAGGTGCATCCATGGCCTACCAGGGGCTGCAGCATATCTTTTGCGACCCCTGGCTGGCTATCCAAAATTGACACAACTGGCTGATCACTCAGCTGGGGCAAGGTGGTGTAATCACCCCTTGCTTAGATATAGTATGCCTATATCTAAACCTATCTGGACACATATATACCTATAAGTCACTCCTATGGCAGGCCTTAACAATCCTGAAGGCAGAGTGCTTGGTTTTATGTGAGATTGTGCTCTAGCATGAGCTGAGCCTGTCTGCAGCTGTCAGGACCAATTCCCTAAGCTGTTCCGGGATAATGCCATACCATATACTATTAAGTGCATTATAATCCTCGCCGTTATATGTTAACTTTGTTTTGGGTTTATCAAAACATGTTGTGTAAGGTGTCATACGATTTGGAATACTATCCCCTCGACAGTCCTGTTGACGGGGATAGCATTCCACCCCTCTAGAGGGAGAGGACATGTTACTTTGCTAAAACGCGGTTGGTTTTAAAAGGAGCCTCAGCACCACAAAATGGATGCTTCTGCCACAGACACGGGTCTGACCTCCTGCTGCTGACCAAAACTTAGCCAAGGAGGCCTGGACAAAGGGTTTCCTGTCACAGGGAGGTGTCACACCACCCCAGACAGGAAATAGTGGATTGTAGCAGGGAGGTTTGAAAGAAACCAGACACTGCCTGGGGAGCACAAGGCTTCCCCTTGCATAATCCGGTCAAACCGGTTCTGGGGCACACCAGCCCCAGTCCCAGCGCGACCTGGGCAAAGAGAAAGGGGTGTAACGACACCCCTTCCTGGGTCCCACCCATAGAAGGGGACCTAGCAGGTAATCCATCGCCCTAGATTGGTATAAGAATGGGAGCAGTGCCAAAGCACTCAGATTATCCTGACTGAAACTTATGAAACAAAACTCTGGACCCTTCGACATCCTACTCGACGTAGAAGACTGAAGAATCTCCCTTGTGGTTAAGGAGTGACCACCCTGTGCAAACTGGCACCATCCAGCACCTCGATGTTTGCTTTGTTGCAGTTCCCACCGGGACTCGAGCGACAGAGATCAACAAGACCAAGCGTGCCTGCCTTCTAACAGCCCGATCCACAGTCCCTGCAGAGCTGAGACCCGTGGAGGCGACCAGAAGCGTGGGGCCCGCCATCTTGGAAAGACCACGAGACGCTGACCGTGCAGCCCACGAGTGACCCTCGAAGCTGTACATCAGGGTTTGAGAAGCCACTCTTGCACTGAAGCTCACCCCTCTACACTCACCGAGTGCTGCATGGGGCCCTTCTGCATCTTTTGGCTCAATGCGTTGGCCCAGTCACTTGCCCGTTGGCTTTTGGCCCCTGTGCCGACGAACTACGAAAACTAACTTGTGATTCTGGTTGCTCCAGACTTGCACTCGCTCCTCTAAAAAGGAGCACCCGCTCTGACCCTCCTAGTCCGAGTGAGAAGCAATTTTCCAGTCCTGCGTGATTGCTCTTGCCAAGTGTTGTTTGCTCCAATCCTGAAGCCGACACCGCCGACGGTGAGAGCCTTCGTGGGACAGCTCGTGATCCACTCCTGGACGTCGCAGATGCCCTAGAGTCCACGTGGCAGCGGAGAGAAGCTCCTCGACAACCACCTTATTGCGTCCGACATTGCCTGGTTCCGTCCTGGTTCCACCCTGGTCACTGCTGAGTGACCCAGACTCTGTCCCCTCTGCTTTCAGGTACTCTACAACTCTGATCCACCCTTGGATCACACCGAACACTTCTGCTTCACGATGCCTGCAGCATCTTCAGCTTCAAGCACCATCAACCAGCGTGACAAAACCCGACACTACTTCGCACCTGTGCACCCGCTTCCTGTGGGTGAGGTAACTCATCAACGCCGGTGTTTCCACACTGGTACACACCTCTAGTGTATGTGTCTAAAGTTTCATCTTGCTAGGTTAAGCGGAAGTCTCCTTAAACTATAACTTTATAACTTTTACGCACCATTGACTTTGCATTGGTGCATGCTTGTGCTTTAAGCACTGCACCCGAATCCCGGGGGCTTTTTCCGACTTCAGCATTGCTAGTCCCGACTGCTCCCAGCGATTCCCTAGGCCCTAGGTCTAACCACTGTTCAATTGGTATCTCTTATACCACTTTTTTAATATATGGTTTGCGTGGCCCCCCGGCCTCATCCATAATTGTGCAACTTTCATATGTTTAACTGTGCTTTTGTATAAACGCTTGTGCCTCTGCACTCATGAAGAGTACAGAGGATTATTCTAGTAATAAATACATATATTTTTATAATATATACTTGTGTGGTGTCCTTTCATTTGATATTACAGGATTGTGATTGGTAAAACAGCTTGCTTAACACGACCTCTAGAGTTAAGCCTTTAAGGCTGCTTAGTCCATGCTACCATTAGGATAGCTTGTCTATAAGGTTGACTTACAACCAGACACCATAAGGGATTGTTTGGACTGATACAAGGTGGTTCCAGAATTGGAAACATCATATATCAGGCCAACTTCTCACATTGGTGTGCAGCGGTGCGGATTTGAGCTTTCTGTTGTTTTACCATTGCAATCTTTTTATCAAATTGAAAGATCACATCAAGTACCTTAGGTACATATAAACAAAAGCTTAGCATATTTAAATTCTACTGAATTTAGTAGTTGTAGATCAAAGGGATTAGCACACCCTGCCTACAACTCACTAGCAAGGTACAGTAGGAAAACACTTAGTGTAGGTAAGTGCACCACTTGCACCTCACTAGAAGTTATGTCTGGCACAGGTGAAGCTTCCAGCTCTCTACCTGTGGTGGTTGACCTCACCAAGGCACCCTCCAGCTATGACAAACTTAGCCATAAAGACTTGAGTGCCTTATGCATTACAAGAGGGCTAAAAAGGGGTCACAACCCCACCATTCCTTCCCTGATAGCCATCCTGGACAAGGATGACTTAGCTAAGGCGAGTGCAATTCCCTTAGATGCAGGAGATGGAGTAGATCCCCCAGAGCATGGGAACACCCCAGAGAGTGAGGTGGACCCAGAATCAGATGGTAATGTGTCAGATCATGATCAAGGGGATATCCAGGTACCAGTGGGGAGGCTTAGCCGAGCCAACTTGGACCTACATAGGGATGGAGAGGGCCAGCACCTCCCCAGACCCTATAACCTAGTTCCCTCAGGTAATAGAAGGTTGAGATCTCCCTCAAGGGACTCTCACATTTCTAGTGCCTCAAGGGAATCTCAAAGGGGAATGACTTCCCCCCAGAGAAAAGAGCATAGGGCCAGAATGAGGGCTGTCCAACTCCAGATAGAGACGGAAGAGGTAGCCCTGGCTCAAGCTAAACTTGCTTTAGCAAGAGAACAAAAGTTGTGTGGATTAGATTCCACTGGTGGCAGAAATATTCCTAGAGAGAAAGACAGGGCCTATGATAATAGAAACCTGACAAAGATTGTGCCCCCCTACAAGGAAGGGGATGACATCCACAAGTGGATAACTGCTCTTGAGAGAGCCTGCATGGTAAAGCAGGTTCCTGAAGAACAGTGGGCAGCAATCTTATGGTACCCCTTTTCTGAGAAAGGGAGAGATAAGCTCCTCACTGTCAGACATGAGGATGCTAAAAACTACAAAGTCCTGAAGAGTGCTCTAATAGATGGGTTTGGCTTAACCACTGAACAATACAGATTAAGGTTCAGAGATACCCAGAAGACACAGACACAGGACTGGACTGATTTTGTAGATTGTGCTACTAAGGCTCTGGGGGGTTGGCTGCATGGCAGCAAAGTACATGATTTTACAGGATTGTATAATTTGATTATGAGGGAGCAGATCCTAAGTAATTGTCAGAACCAGCTCTTACACCAGCACCTGGTGGACTCAGATTTGACCTCTCCCCAAGAATTTGGAAAGAGGGCAGATAAATGGGTCAGAACCAGGATTAGGCCTAAGAATTAGGGCAATGACCAGAAGAAGGAGTCTACCAAGCCTCAAGATAAGGGTGGGGATAAAAATAAAGAAAAGACTTCCCCAGGGCCCCAAAACTCCAAGGATGGGGGTGGGTCCCAAGACACTTCATCTGTTCAGAAAAAGCCATACTGCCATGTCTGTACACAGACTGGCCATTGGAAATCAGACAGCTGTTGTCCAAAGAATGGCAATAAAGAAAATATACCTCCAAAACAGCTCCAACACCTCCTGTTACTGTCAGCAGTAATCCCCCAGGAAGTGGGAGCACCCCCAGGAATCTGGGTGGGTTTACTTTTGGAGCACAGGTGGACCCTGGCTTACCCAGGTCCCCAACCACTTCTGTCTGTGAAAATGGCATGGGGTTTGCCAACTTCACTGATTGCCCAAATACTTTGAGCAAGTACAGACAGGAGCCCCTCATCAATGGTTTGAAAGTTGAGGCCTTTAGAGACACAGGGGCTAGCATCACCATGGTGGCTGACCATATAGTCCCGTCTAAGCAAGTTTTACCTGGTGCCACATATCAGGTGACAACATTGATGGAATACAAACCAATCATCCCATGGCAGTAGTAAGTCTCAGCTGGAGAGGTGTCACTGGCGCAAAGAGAGTGGCAGTGTCACCAAACTTGCCTGTAGACTGTCTACTATGAAATGATTGGGAAATCTCAGCCTGGGCTGAGGTTGAACAGGAAATCCATTCTAAAATGGTAAATGTCACTGGAAAGGTTAGTGGGGCTGTAATGGCTACAGCCCCAATCCAAGATGTCCTTCCTGAAAATGTTGGTAGGGCTGAACAACTCTCAGCCCCATCTTTAGCTAACTCCCTTCCTGGACAGAGTAGCAGAGCTGTTATGATAACAGCCCATACCCAAACTGAGTCACCTCCTGAAAAGGTTGGTGGGGCTGTGATGGCCACAGCCCAAACTCAAACTGATACCTGTGTTGTGAAGCCTGAAATGATGGATCACTCCACACAAACAGAGAGCATGGAGGAGGAAGAGAAATCTCCCCCGCACCAGACATTAGGACAGGATCAGCCTTCTCAGGGAACTGATCTTAACCCTGATGAAGGAACTGTCCCAGAGGTTGTTAGGCCTGGCCTGACAGAGCCTCTGATGGCAGTGGACCCACCCTTCTCAGGTGGACCCAGTCTGGAGCAGGTAACCTGCCCCTCTCTGCCTTGCCTTAGTCAGCCCAGGGCTGCAGAGGACAAGAAGGACAGTGAGCCCCAAAGGGCCCCCTGTCAAATAAAGCACCCCCATCAACAGGTTAGGGGCACCAAAACTAGTAGCCCTAGTAAGGTGAAAACTTTAAAAACTCCTGAGGGAGCCCCCTTAAAAGTAGTTAGGGACCTCCCAGAGATGGATTATGTTGGGCACAGCCAAACCTGGGACCCAAAGGGCCCAAACCTGAACTGTCCCTCCAGTAAGCCAAAACAAGGGACCCAGCCTCCAGCTTTAGGTAGCCAGAGGTTGACCCTGAGAGCACAGTGCAACTCAGTTGAAGAAAGAAAGGCACACATGGTGGAAGATAATTGGAGGAAGCTGAGCCCTAAATTAGTGGAGCCTCACTTCAATACTCCATATCAAAACCAGCCTTTTACTTTGCATAAACACACCCAAGGTAGTGATTCCCTATGGTGGAGACCCTCTAATACCCCAAGGGTGAGGGACTGCTTAGTGGACCATGAGACAGGGGGTACCCATGCTAATGCAGGTACTTCCTTATATGGCCACTCAGGCAATATAGGCTTACCTGGTCAAGGATAGCCTTATCTCCTTTTGTTTGGGGGGGTTATGTAGGAAGTTGGATACCTGACTATGGTTACCCCAGATTTTTTGCCTTGCGTTTAGCTGGTTTTTGACTTAGTTGGCCTGGTTCCGTGCTTCAGGGCCCCAGGCTATCTGCTCTCTCTGTAAAATGGATTCCATGTACCCTAGGTGCATAACTAAATTGGCTTGGGTCACCTTATCATCCCCTGTACAGTGCACTATAGGTGCCCAGGGCATAGGTGCATCCAAGGCATACCAGGGGCTGCAGCATATCTTTTGCCACCCCTGGCTGGCTATCCAAAATTGACACAACTGGCTGATCACTCAGCTGGGGCAAGGTGGTGTAATCACCCCTTGCTTAGATATAGTATGCCTATATCTAAACCTATCTGGACACATATATACCTATAAGTCACTCCTATGGCAGGCCTTAACAATCCTGGAGGCAGAGTGCTTGGTTTTATGTGAGATGGTGCTCTAGCATGAGCTGAGCCTGTCTGCAGCTGTCGGGACCAATTCTCTAAGCTGTTCCGGGATAATGCCATACCATATACTATTAAGTGCATTATAATCCTCGCGGTTATATGTTAACTTTGGTTTGGCTTTATCAAAACATGTCGTGTAAGGTGTCATACGATTTGGAATACTATCCCCTCGACAGTCCTGTCGACGGGGATAGCATTCCACCCCTCTAGAGGGAGACGACATGTTACTTTGCTAAAACGCGGTTGATTTTAAAAGGAGCCTCAGCACCATAAAATGGATCTTTCTGCCACAGACACGGGTCTGACCTCCTGCTGCTGACCGAAACTCAGCCAAGGAGACCTGGACAAAGGGTTTCCTGTCACAGGGAGGTGTCACACCAACCCAGACAGGAGATAGTGGATTGTAGCAGGGAGGTTTGAAAGAAACCAGACACTGCCTGGGGAGCACAAGGCTTCCCCTTGCATAATCCGGTCAAAACGATTCTGGGGCACACCATCCCCAGTCCCAGCGCGACCTGGACAAAGGAAAAGGGGTGTAACCACCCCCTTCCTGGGTCCCACCCATAGGAGGGGACCTAGCATGTAATCCAGCCCCTTAGATTGGTATAAGAATGGGAGCAGTGCCAAAGCACTCAGGCACCATCCAGCACCTCAATGTTTGCTTTGTTGCTGTTCCCGCTGGAACTCGAGCAACAAAGATCGACAAGACCAAGCCTGCCTGCCTTATAACAGCCTAATCCACAGTCCCTGCAGAGCTGAGACCCGTGGAGGTGACTGGAAGCGTGGGGCCCGCCATTTTGGAAAGACAATGAGATGCTGACCGTGCAGCCCACGAGTGACCCTCGAAGCTGTACATAAGGGTTTGAGAAGCCCCAGCCCTGAGCCGCTCTTGCACCGAAGCTCACCCCTCTACACTCACCGAGTGCTGCGTGGGGCCCTTCTGCATCTTTTGGCTCAACGCGTTGGCCCGGTCACTTGCCCGTTGGCTTGTGGCCCCTGTGCCGACGAACTATGAAAACTAACTTGTGATTCTGGTTGCTCCAGACTTGCACTCGCTCCTCTAAAAAGGAGTACCCGCTCTGACCCTCCTGGTCCAAGTGAAAAGCAATCTTCCAGTCCTCCATGGATTGCTCTTGCCAAGTGTTGTTTGCTCCAATCCTGAAGCCGACACCGCCGACGGCGAGAGCCTTTGTGGGACAGCTCGTGATCCACTCCTGGACATCGCGGATGCCCTAGAGTCCACGTGGCAGTGGCGAGAAGCTCCTCAACAACCACCTGATTGCGCCCGACATTGCCTGTTTCCGTCCTGGTTCCACCCTGGTCACTGCTGAGTGACCCAGACTCTGTCCCCTCTGCTTTCAGGTACTCTACAACTCCGATCCACCCTTGGATCACACCGGACACTTCTCCTTCACGACGCCTGCAGCATCTTCAGCTTCAAGCACCATCAACCAGCGTGACAAAACCCGACACTACTTCGCACCTGTGCACCCGCTTCCTGTGGGTGAGGTAACTCATCAACGCCGGTGTTCCCACACTGGTACACACCTCTAGTGTATGTGTCTAAAGTTTCATCTTGCTAGGTTAAGCGGAAGTCTCCTTAAACTATAACTTTATAACTTTTACGCACCATTGACTTTGCATTGGTGCATGCTTGTGCTTTAAGCGCTGCACCCGAATCCCGTAGGCTTTTCCAGACTTCAGCATTGCTAGTACCGACTGCTCCCAGCGATTCCCTAGGCCCTAGGCCTAACCACTGTTTGATTGGTATCTCTTATACCACTTTTTTAATATATGGTTTGCGTGGCCCCCCGGCCTCATCCATAATTATGCAACTTTCATATGTTTAACTGTGCTTTTGTTTAAACGCTTGTGCCTCCGCACTCATAAAGAGTACAGAGGATTATTCTAGTAATAAATACATATATTTTTATAATATATACTTGTGTGGTGTCCCTTCATTTGATATTACAGGATTGTGATTGGTAAAACAGCTTGCTTAACACGACCTCTAGAGTTAAGCCTTTAAGGCTGCTTAGTCCATGCTACCATTAGGATAGCTTCTCTATAAGGTTGACTTACAACCAGACACCTAAGGGATTGTTTGGACTGATACAAGGTGGTTCCAGAATTGGAAACATCATATATCAGGCTAACTTCTCACACCGATACAGCCACTATCACAATCCCTCACTCACACATACAGTCACATACAGTCACTCATATACTCCAACACTCACCTATACTGACTTTCACATATCCAGTTACTCGCCCATTACCACTGACACATTAATTCACTCACCTACACATCCGTACAAGCACTCAGTCACCCATACAGCCCCTCTCTTACACTCTCACTAACCCATACAGCCACTGACTCATTCCCTCGCTCATCCATGCAGGCAGTCACACACCCTCACGCAAGGCACATAGATGCTCATACACCCATGCAGGTACTCAAGACAATCAATCAATTCTCAAAACCTAGTCACTAACCCATACATTCACTGAGACACATACAACCACTCACTTACACAGTCAGTCACACACCCACTAAATCATCCATAAAGGCACTCATGTACCCACTGATATATATACACCTCAGTGTGTGTATATATATCTAGCACTCATAAACTTTTTAGAAACATTCACAGTCACAGGATGATGTAATCAGTGATGCCATTCTAAATGTCATCAGTGATGTCATTGACCATGTCATGAGTGATGTTATATGTGAAGTGATAAGCTGTGCATTGCGGGGGTGCAAGTTATAGTTAGCTCAGCTAACTATAACTGCTGAATTTCTCTTGTTTTAAACGAGAGAAATGTCAGCCTAACTATAACGTCTCTGTAACATCTGGTTTTATATTCACTGAAAAAACAGAGGTTACAAAGACTATATAGTTCACTGTGCTTGCTTTTGTTCCCTGACATCATCAGCTGTGCGTGATTGAAGAGGACTACGGAGGGACTTGTTGGTGTCTTTTAACGGCCCCCGCTCCCCGGGCGCCGTTCACGGGGCAGAGTACTTTTGAACTACCAACACCGAGGGACTGCGAGGACCAGCAGGATTTCCCACACACAGCTGCTGCCTCTTCCCTCGGTGTCAACGCCCCTGCCTGGACGTTTGAAATATTTTTTGCGCCCCCCGCTCCACGGGTGCCACTCACTGTGCTTGCCTTTGTTCCCTGACATCATCTGCTGTGCCTGATTGAAGAGGACTACGGAGGGACTTGCTGGTGTCTTTTAACGGCCCCCGCTCCCCGGGCGCCATTCACGGGGCAGAGTACTTTTGAACTACGAACACCGAGGGACTGCGAGGACCAGCAGGCTTTCCCACACACAGCTGCTGCCTCTTCCCGGGTGTCCACGCCCCCTGCCTGAAAGGGTTATATTCACCTCACTTCCTCCGCGACGCGGGACGCGCGCGGGTGCCGGGCGAAGCCTGGGCAAAGGGCGGGCCGTGTGAGGCCGTCCGAGGATGGTCGAGGCCGGCGTGGCCCCCCCCTTTATCCATCACCCCCCTAGAATTCTGGAAATCCGACAATGACCCCGAAGCCCAGAAACGGTGGAAAAACGCACTTGGGGGGGAAGGTAAGAGGCACCTTGGATGCATTTTTATCAAAGGCGGTCTCAAACTTGGACCATGAAATTTCTGTCGTTGAGTCGCGCTTGTCCTTTGAACTACAACTAAATAAGTGCTCGTCATTATGCCCTTTAAGACCGATACCCTCTCCTCCCGTACACAGCTCCCAGAGCAAAGGGATTCTTTCATCTATGGACACTAGTATTCCCCTGCTCTTTCAGGACAACTCTCCACCTTTATCTAAAGTCCCAGTAAGGAGTCCCAATCATGACTCATCTAATTTGGACTTCTCCTGGGATTTCTCCCCAGCGGAGCCCTCCTTGCTGCAGCTTCCTAACGCGACCCCTGTGAACAAAAAGAGTATAGCCCCACAAAAACCACCTAGACAACTAACACTAACGAAAAGGAAGAGAGGGGGAAACTTTCATTGGGGTAGACAAAGTAAAGCACCCAGCATAGGCTCAAGCCCCCCACCTGATCCTCTTAAAGAAATATGACAGAAACACTTGCCACCACCAAAGTTAAAGTTAAAGCCCCAGGAAACCCAAAACTCGTCTAAAAACCAACCTTCTGAATCTCACCCAACTGTGAATGACATAGAACTTCTTGTCAGATCCCTACTTCTCCCAATCTTAGAGAGGGTAAAAAGATTGGGTGACAAATTGAATACCTGTAGCAGGGAGGACATTCCCTCAGTAGAAGGGACCCCTATAGCGGACTGGTGGGTCGCTGACACACATACCCCTCCCTTTTGTTCCCCAACCAGGACAATTCATGTTACGACTCGGCAACCAGCTAGCCCGACGAGTTCGCTGAGGAAGGTGAAGGCTCATTTAACTGGGAATCTGTTCAGGACGAAGCCACGCCCCGGACTGACGGATTGGTGAAAACCGAGGAAGTGGAGAGGATGGCGTGTGACGTCACCGGAGCGAAGACGAAGGAGTGCGAGCAGGACGGGAAGCAGAGAGAAGTAACGGAGGACCGAGGAGACACGGACCGAAGAACTGAGGCGAGAGGAACAGAAGAGACGCAGCTGGTAACCCGGACAGAAGAAAAGGGAAAGCCAGGAGGCCACCAACATCACGAGCCACCCAGCCACACTCACCAGGTACGACAGCGCTTTACTGGGTGGTTTGGGAAGCTGGACGATACCGCATAATAACTCGAATAGCCTGCTGTCATGCCCTTGCCTAGTTTAAATGGTCTGATGTCCTAGACTAAAACCCTCACTAAGCACTCGACGGATTTAGGTGCATGAGACACGGTGATCCCTTCACACCCCGGGCACCCTATGGGAATTCAATATTAAAGGCCCATTCCTAATGTTAGACCTCATTTTTTTTTTCCGCATGTACTTAGGTGGAGCAACCGAGGAAGCGCAGGACCGGAGGAGGAAGCATCAACCCGGCTATACTAGCTAGAGAAAGAACTTCCCAAAGGAAAAAAAAGACCGTTATCAAAATAAAGCCCTATATACCACGCTCCAGTCTCCGTGCCCCTCATTCTTCCCCACCACCCCGCAACAATACCCTAGTGGTAGAAACCACCCTAAACTCACAACTTCTAAAGGGATTGGTAGCCAATAACGTGAATACTAAAACCAGTGGACACCAACTAACAAATAAGGCCACCACAAAAGTTACTCAATCTAGTTTCAACACGACTACTGGGAATGAAAGGTTTTGCAAAGATACTCGACCTGGTTTGAATAACCCTAGTGGGAAATCCCAGAAAGCAGGTACACACACTACCCTGACAGGGTCTACAGAATCAGCCACCCTCCCACTTAACACTCATCCAGACACTAAGGCCGCTGATACAGATATGCCCCAACCTCTAGGTAAATCCACAAAAACCAAAGGATGTCATATTGATCTGCCACCAGAGGCGGTTCCATACGTCATAGTTCTAACAGGCGTCCCAGAACTTATAGAAGGAAAAAAGGAAGGCTACCCTGAGCTAAAAAATAAAGCGGTTTATTGGCTCAGACAAAATAGGCCATTGCCCTCCCATATAGATGGAGAGATAGTGTTTGTTAGAAGATTAGCGTGGGTAGGATCTAGACCCAAAGACATTGCTGGGAATATAATTCTTATTAACTTTAGAGACCGAAGGGTGGTCCTGCACATCGCTGATTGGTACCAGAATCAGGGATGTAGTAGTATAGTGCCCCGAACCCTAACTTACTTTTATCCTTAGGCACTGATCGTCCCCCGCGGTCAGCGTGGTGTTCCTATGTATCATAAACACAACTCCTACCCTCTTATCCACCGAAGGGGACTCAATGGTTTCCCACTTACCCGGTTATCGGGAATGTAGAAGGGCCATTAACACATCGGAGTGTGACCACTCACCAAGGTTTTAACTCACCATATTGGTCACTTCCCCTAGCAAACCGATATGATGCTCTCTCGGATTTAAATGACCTGGATTGACAACAGGGAAGTATTATGGAATATAATTTGGAAACATCAAGCCGGCCAATGATAATAAACTCTAATCAGTGTGGGAGGGTTAGATCTGATCTAGCAGTAGGGGAGATCACGGTCCCAACTGTCCTTGCTGGGAAACTGTCAAAATAGGACGATGAACTGGTTAGTTTGACCGTTCTAGATGACCCACCCTTGCATAAGCATAACACGCCTGAATCTCATCGATCATATATATCAAAGGAAATGCAAGGAAAACAAGCTCCATGAATTGAAACCCTTAAACAAATAGATCTTACCTTTAGCTTCCTTTCTTGGAATGTAGCTGGTTTAGCCGACAAAGTGTCTCACCAACATTGGCTAGACGTTGTCACCGGGCATAACGTTATCTGCCTTCAGGAAACGTGGTCCCTGGAGGCACTCCACATTAGTGGATATCAAACTTTTCATACCCCAGCTGTAAAAAGCGCACAAGGCCGCAACAAGAGGGGGTCTGTGTACATTTGTATCCATTACCCAGGGCATTGAAGTTAACAAGTTCATGGCCACCGAGTATTATCCGATTCTGAGGCTAAGATTGGGCCCTTCGCATAATGCAATTATACTACATTTTTAAAATAATATGCCACCTGACATGAGAGAGGCCATACTAAATAAGCTTCTCTCAACCTTAATCTCCCTATATGACCACCTGGTAGGAGATAATGTTATGTTTTGGGTAGGAGACTTCAATTGCACGATCTGTCCACATGTCTCGATGGGTTTGTGCGGCCTATCGGATTACGGGGAAGACTGCCCTACCCATTTTAACCACATGAAACTCGTTACTACCTTTAATTACATACTCTTTTATTTTAACTTATCTTTTATAAATGAGACTTGTAGACCGAGTATACCATTTCAACCTACCTTCAATGGGAGGGGGTGTAACACTATAATTGATTTTACACTAATTTCTGCATCCCAAGCTGGGCTAGTGGCTACTTGGGAAATGGGCCAGGCCCCCCATTCTGATCATTACCCCATAGTCTTTAGCATTGAAGTAAAAACATTGACATGTAGGGCTGTGGTCAACACACTATACACTCCAGAGATAAGATTAGCCTCAAAAAATGGCTATACAATTAAATGGGAAAAAGTGGACCCTTCGGGCTTTTTAGAAAAAATTAGTTGCTTCTAACATCGAAGACATAATGATCTGTCTAACACAAGAAGAGGCACCAGAAAGAGTAATAAATTCCTTTTCTAAAATACTAGCCACAGTAAAATCTCTTCTGACAAGAAAACTTCGGAACGGGGCCTCAAAACCCCACAGGTGGTGTGATGGTAAGTGCACTAAAGCACTAACACTCCTTAAAAAGGCATTGCAGACATCTCCAAAAAATCCGGCTTTAATTCGTACAGCCAGAAAATCTTATACAAATACATAAAAAAACGAGAAAAGCCACTCTATAGAATAAGGTATGGGCAGCTTTGAAAGAAGCATTGACTAAAAGAGACAACACAGCCTTCTGGAAGGTGGTAAACGACCCCTTTCTGCAAACTAAAGAGGCTGATCTAATTGATATGGCAATTACAGGTGATCTATGGGTAGCCCATTTTAAACGCCTGTATGGCAGATTGACTTCCCTTGACAATGGTATTGTTTCCATCGACGAGGATAATAACTCTTTGGAAGGCAGACATCTTACCTCCTTCCCATTAGACATAACCTTTAGTTGTCAGGAAGTTATTAAAGGTATAAAAGATAGTTCGTCGGGCAAGGCACCAGGCCCGGATGGTGTGCCAATAGATACCTATAAGGCTGAGATAGACATATGGGCCCCAATGATAACTAATGTTTTAAATAAAGCGAACTAACAAGGTTTCATACCCACCTGGTCTGACGCAATAGTTATACCCATTTACAAAAAGGGAAATAGGAATGATCCGACCTGTTATCGGCCAATCTCACTGTTGGATGCATTGGCAAAGGTGGCAGGCCAAATCATTTTAAATAGAATACAAACTTGGGGGGAGGAAAAACAAATTATTTCCAATTTGCAGTATGGTTTTAGCCCAGGTAAGGGGACAACGGAACAATGTTTAAACCTGGCCCTTCCTATTTCAAAATACACTCAGGCAAAGAGCGGAAACCTTTTTATTTCTTTTATAGATTTAAGTTCTGCTTTTGACTGTGTAGACCAAGAGTTCCTATGGTTAACACTTAGCGACATGGGGATTGACAGACACATTTTATTATATATTAAGGAACTTTACAGAGATGCAGGTGCAAGGGTTAGGTATGGTTCTAGGGGGGAGTGTTCAGACAAATTCCCCATAGAAATGGGTGTCAGGCAGTGGTGTATTTAGGCGCCCCTGTTATTCACCTTATATATTAACTCAATTGGACAATAGCTTAGGGACTTTCAGCACGATTACCCCACTATTAAAGGGACTCCTATCCCACTACTATTATATGCCGACGACGCGGCATTAATGTCACGGACTAGACTTGTGTTACAGAGGACTGTAGACAAATTTAACACCTATATGAAGCTCCGTGGGTTAAGAATAAATATATCTAAATCTTTTACAATGGTTTGTGGGAATGGTAGAAAAAGGGCCCCCTGCCCAATTTTCCTCGAAGATAAGAGAATTGAAATTACAGACACATTCTCTTACTTAGGGGTGGATTTCGACAGGCAGAGCTCTTGGAAAACAGCGGTTAACACCAGGAAACTAGCATTTCTGCGCTCTATAGGCGCCTTGAGAAACTTTTCTACCAAACGGGGGGGGAAGCCAGCTAAAGACTTAATTTACATTTACAAAGCTAAGTGCTTTTCAACTGCTACTTATGGTGCTGGTCTATGGGGCACTGAATACACACAGGTGATACAAAGCTGCGAAAACCAGTTTCTTGCCTACTTACTGGGGGTACCCAAAACAACATCCTCGTACATGTTGCATATAGAAGCAGGCCTCTCCCACATAATAGATTCCATAAGGATCTCTCCGATACTTCTTTGGCATAAGGTCTGGGTTACCCCAGAAACTTCACTAAACAGGGACTTAATAACTGACTGCCTTCTGCTAGATGGGGCTCCTAAAATCAAATGGTTACATTATGTGAGAAACATGTTAAAGGAGATAGGCCACACGGAATTTTTCGTAAAGCCAAGCACCATGGAGAAGGTATCAAAAAGTTCAAAAAGATGGCCCTGGAGCATTTTGTGTTATCTAGGTGGAATGTAGAAAAAGAAAAATATACCACCATTAGGTATCAGCAAATTACCTCCCATGAAGGGTTACAAAAATATCTAACATTAGTGAGTAGCCCCTATGCCCGAATGTTGTTTACTCGCTTTAGGTTAGGTATTTTCTTTTGATTGGTCACATTTCCCCACTGTAACAACTGGTCCATGTCAAAACTCGCATGCCCTTGCGACGATAATTTGTATCAATCAAACATCCATTGTGTGCTGTTTTGTAAACTTTATCAGGCACCATGCAGGGCGTACTTACTACCTATTCTTAGGACATGGGGGATCCGAACCTGTAAGCTAGCCTTCCTCTAACTGCAACGGCTGGAAGAAGACTATGTTATCCATGCACTGAACTGTTTTTTAAAACTTGTAGTAAAGTTTCACAATGAGTTGATCACAAATTACTTGATGAGAAATGCAGAACTTTTTAATGGTAAAATTAATCTCCTCGACCTGGAAATGTTTTATTATATGTATCATTTTTGTAATAACTGTTTTTAACATGTGTGCTTTTATGATTTTGAATTACTAAATCGAATAAAGCCGTTTTTGAATTGAATTGAATTATAGTTAGGCCAACACCAGAGAGATTCAGCAGTTATAGTTAGCCGAGTTAACTATAACTCACACCCCCGCAATGCACTGCTTATGACATCACATATTACATCACTCGTGAAATGGTCAGTGACATCACTAATGACATCTCAAATGGCATCACTGATGATATCATCTGGTGTGAGTGTTTCCAAAATGTTTATTAGTGTTAGTTATATATACATCATGGTGTGTTGATGATTCAGTGCGTATATGAGTACCTGTATGGATGATTTAGTGGGTGCGTGACTGACTGTATAAGTGAGTGAGAATACGAGGTGAGTGAATGTATAATATATATTTATATATATATATATATATATATATATATCCCAGAAAGTACCGTCATTAGTCGTTCACATGACAGAGAGTCGAGGCCCCGTTCAGCTTTGTTTAAGTGCTTTTAATCGGCAACAACACCCAACGCGTTTCGCAGCCTTCGCCGCTTTTTCACGAGTGACAGGTTATGTTCTTTTGATAAAGATATATACAAAAACAAAACGGAAGCTTAATCATGTGACTCATTCATGTGACTTTTTAAAAGTGAAAACATACTCTCTTGCTCGATATTACATCATATCTCTTTTCCACATGTTGCATTATATTGCAAAATAAATCTCCTTAACTATAAAGTTAAACATTTCCGAGTATTTAAATTTAAGTCGGGAAAGATCACGTTCACACACGCATAGGGACTACTAATCCCACAATACATTTGGTGTTTGGCAGAATTATGTGGTCAACAAAATATCACAGCATTTAAATATAACGCATTAGTAATCTGAATTACGACATTCAATGTGTTGTTCATCCTGGCCAATTGCTGGCATTGGCATCTTAGGGTATTTAAATATTTAAATATTAGTCGGGAAAATCGCGTTCATCCGTACATCGCGATCTGCTTTTCCCACAGTTCATTATTCATTTGGCAGATTAATATGGTCAACAGGCACATGCATTACAATATCATGCATTGGTGATCTGAATTGATTCATTCAGGCCGATTGCTGGCATTGACATCCATCCCACTGACATAACGCCCCAGTGGGCTATTGTGACCATTTCGTTTTAGACAATTAGTTAATGGCTCTCTGTCTTTTACACACAGTTCACTTTGGTGTAAATTGTTCTGACACAGTCTTCTCCAGACACATTGTGCCCAAGTGGGCTTAATCGTTCAAAGTTCAGTCCAATGTAATTCAATACTTTGCTGCTTATCTCATGTTTGTGCTTATAAAACACCCTTGATCATATTACCCTTGTGACTTTCATTCATTTCACGCATTCAGCAAATGTGACCTGAAAATGAGAGAGTATATCAGTTAAAATCATTACTTCTATTGTCTTTCAACAATTCAATAGAACATTCATATTCCGTAGATTACAAAACAGGCAGCAAGATTCGTTTACATATCCTAATTAATATTGACGCAGTTAATATCAAAGGTGAGATGCCAGTCCCTCATCGGCATTGTGTCTTGATGGAAACAGTGTTTGGAATCCGATTATATACCTGGATTCCAGTCTACGCAATTCTTTGACTCTGTCTCCACCTCTCTCTCCCTTGGGTACACAGTCCAACACCACAAAAGATAGTAAATTTGTGTTTTGGTTGTGTTCACTGAAGAAATGACGGGCAATTGGATATTGTTGGTCATGGTGGTTTATGGCCCTCAGATGCTCCAGTACTCTTTTTTTTGCTTTATGTACTGTACTTCCTATGTAATATAAATTACAAGGGCATCTGAGGGCATACACTGCGTATTCGGTCTCGCATGATAGGTGTTTCTGTATTTTGAATGGTTTGCTGTTAGTAGATAACTTGACAAATTTGCAATTTTTGCTGTTTTTACAGGCCTTACACTTACCACAGACATAAAATCCATGTACTGGGTTTGTTTTTTTGGGCACTGCTCTGGGTAGGTTTGCTGGGCTTACCGTCCCTAATGGATTTCCCTTTTCTAAAGGTAATTTGTGGGTAATCATTTACTGACTTCCCTATATCATGGTCTGTCTGTAAAATGCTCCAATGTTTCTCAAGGCATCTCCTGACCTCATGGGCCTTATTGCTGTATGTGGTCACAAATCTGACCATCTCACTACTTGGTGTGCTTTCCTTTCTTAAATCGCCACTCAGTAGTTCGTCCCTAGTTCTTATTTTAACTTTGGAACAGACTGTGGATATGCATTGATCACTGTATCCTCTTTCCTTGAATCTTATTGTCATGGTTTTACATTCCCTCTCATATCCCTCATCTGTACTGCAGTTGCGTTTTGCACGCAATAATTCTCCATAAGGGATACTTCGGACAAGGCTTTTCGGGTGACAGCTCAAAGCATGCAACAGGCTGTTGCCTGCTGTCGCTTTGCGATGTAAAGAGGTCTCAATTTTGCCATCTTGTACTCTTAACATGACATCTAAAAATTCCATCTGTGTTGGGTTTTTAGAAAAGGAAAGCACACCAAGTAGTGAGATGGTCAGATTTGTGACCACATACAGCAATAAGGCCCATGATTACCCACAAATTACCTTTAGAAAAGGGAAATCCATTAGGGACCTGGTAAGCCCAGCAAACCTACCTAGAGCAGTGCCCAAAAAAAACAAACCCAGTACATGGATTTTATGTCTGTGGTAAGTGTAAGGCCTGTAAAAACAGCAAGAATTGCAAATTTGTCAAGTTATCTACTAACAGCAAACCATTCAAAATACAGAAACACCTATCATGCGAGACCGAATACGCAGTGTATGCCCTCAGATGCCCTTGTAATTTATATTACATAGGAAGTACAGTACATAAAGCAAAAAAAAGAGTACTGGAGCATCTGAGGGCCATAAACCACCATGACCAACAATATCCAATTGCCCGTCATTTTTTCAGTGAACACAACCAAAACACAAATTTACTATCTTTTGTGGTGTTGGACTGTGTACCCAAGAGAGAGAGAGGTGGAGACAGAGTCAAAGAATTACGTAGACTGGAATCCAGGTATATAATCGGATTCCAAACACTGTTTCCATCAGGACACAATGCCGATGAGGGACTGGCATCTCACCTTTGATATTAACTGCGTCAATATTAATTAGGATATGTAAACAAATCTTGCTGCCTGTTTTGTAATCTACGGAATATGAATGTTCTATTGAATTGTTGAAAGACAATAGAAGCAATGATTTTAACTGATATACTCTCTCATTTTCAGGTCACATTTGCTGAATGCGTGAAATGAATGAAAGTCACAAGGGTAATATGAACAAGGGTGTTTTATAAGCACAAACATGAGATAAGCAGCAAAGTATTGAATTACATTGGACTGAACTTTGAACGATTAAGCTCACTTGGGCACAATGTGTCTGGAGAAGACTGTGTCAGAACAATTTACACCAAAGTGAACTGTGTGTAAAATACAGAGAGCCATTAACTAATTGTTTAAAACGAAATGGTCACAATAGCCCACTGGGGCGTTATGTCAGTGGGATGTCAATGCCAGCAATCGGCCTGAATGAATCAATTCAGATCACCAATGCATGATATTGTAATGCATGTGCCTGTTGACCATATTAATCTGCCAAATGAATAATGAACTGTGGGAAAAGCAGATCGCGATGTACGGATGAACGCGGTTTTCCCGACTAATATTTAAATATTTAAATACCCTAAGATGCCAATGCCAGCAATTGGCCAGGATGAACAACACATTGAATGTCGTAATTCAGATTACTAATGCGTTATATTTAAATGCTGTGATGTTTTGTTGACCACATAATTCTGCCAAACACCAAATGTATTGTGGGATTAGTAGTCCCTATGCGTGTGTGAACGTGATCTTTCCCGACTTAAATTTAAATACTCGGAAATGTTTAACTTTATAGTTAAGGAGATTTATTTTGCAATATAATGCAACATGTGGAAAAGAGATATGATGTAATATCGAGCAAGAGAGTATGTTTTCACTTTTAAAAAGTCACATGAATGAGTCACATGATTAAGCTTCCGTTTTGTTTTTGTATATATCTTTATCAAAAGAACATAACCTGTCACTCGTGAAAAAGCGGTGAAGGCTGCGAAACGCGTTGGGTGTTGTTGCCGATTAAAAGCACTTAAACAAAGCTGAACGGGGCCTCGACTCTCTGTCATGTGAACGACTAATGACGGTACTTTCTGGGATCTAAAGGGGCAAGGCGAAACCCCGTCGAGGCCCGCCATTAACTAAGAGGCGCAGGCGTGAATTTCGTCAGTCTTTTGGAATATATATATATATATATATATATATATATATATATATATATATGCAAGGAAACTTCTTCGAGGTAAAGAAGAACAAAGACCCTTGGGGAAACGTTTGGAGGCTTTTAATGTGAACACATGGCGGATGCATTTCTGGCCGATGTTTTGCCGTCTTCAGCACCCAAAGCCTCCACAGGTAAGTGTGCACCTTAGCCACAGTTCCACCTCTCTTTAAACTTGCTGTTCCAAGTTCGCACCGCCCCCAGTGCTTCCACTCAGCACACCTGTGTAGCATCCCTTGTGCTATGGGAAACTACACATCCCAGAATCCCCCGTAGAGAGTCCCTGACGGTCGATGCTGGGGGGGTGGATTGTTGTTACCTTCCAATGTGCGTCCATGAGGGAGGATGGCCAAAGTGCGCCCTGGGACACACCAACGAATTGCTGATGCGACTCCCGGCTTTATTGTCAACAGCAAAACCTCCTCCGTCTCCCCATGCCGCCTCCGCCTCTGATTCCAGGAGTTAATGTGACAGGGGCTGCAGAACAGTGTCTGCCGCCCAACACGGGGTCCGACTGACCTCGCTCCTGACGACGTTTTTCCCTTGGTCTCCGAGGCAGGCTTAGGACAGTCCAAACACCTTTGGCATACGAAGAACTATATATATATATACACACACATATATATATATATATACACACACATACATATATATACACACACATACATATATATATCTATATATATATATATATATATATATATATATATATATATATATATATATATATATATATATATATATATATTTTTTTTTTTTTTTTTTTTAACCACACAAGTCCCCCAGATATAGGACCGCACTCCACACCAGGTCTGTTTACAAAACTTTTATTCGAAGGCATCCAATTTCTCTTCCATAATTGCAGTCCCTGGCCTGACGCGTTTCAAAGCAGTTTTGCTTCTCTTCAGAGCCCGTGTTAGGTGGACTGTTTGCAAGTCTCACTAAATCTCTTCTGCGTGCTCACATGATTAATTGGCCTCCGGTGTGCCTGCTGTGATGCTAATTATTCCATTTTCATGCACGCTGGGATCTGTAGTTTTTTACAGCCAATAACACCCTCCAGTGGGTTTGTCTGCCGCACTCCATTTGGGACCCCTTTTCCAGCCCTCCAGTGGGCTTCAGAAAGGGATCTTGCATGCCTAAATTGATTCACTTGGTGTGCTCTTTAGGATGTGACATTACACCTCCACTGGACCCTCGTTGTTCACAGAAAGTGCGTCCTCCCCGCGGCCGGTGGCGCCACGATTATGTCTTTACCACAAAAGTCCCCCAAATGTAGGACCGCACTCCACACCAGGTCTGTTTACAAAACTTTTATAAGAAGGCATCCAATTTCTCTTCCCTAATTGCAGTCCCTGGCCTGACGCGTTTTAAAGCAGTTTTGCTTCTCTTCAGATGCCGTGTCGGGCGGACTGTTTGCAAGGCTCACTAAATCTCTTTTGCGAGCTCACATGATTATTTGGCCTCCGGTGTGCCTTCTGTGGTGCTAAATATTCCATTTTCATGCACGCTGGAATATGTAGTTTTTTACTGACAATAACACCCTCCTGTGGGTTTGTCCGCTGCACTCCATTTGGGACCCCTTTTCCAGCACTCCAGTGGGCTTCAGGAAGGGATCTTGCAAGTCTAAATTGATTCACTTGGTGTGCCCTTTAGGATGTGACATTACACCTCCACGGGACCCTCGATGTTCACAGGAGGTGCCTCGTCCCTGCGGCCGGTGGCGCCGCGATTATGTCTTTACCAAAAAAATGCCCCCAAGAGTTAGGACCGCACTTCACATTTATTATAAATTTATTTATTTATTTATGCACGCTCTCTCAATCTCCATTCCGGTATCAGGAAAGCACTCCTCAGGGACACCAGAAGTCTTTAAATTACTTTTATTCATTTAGCGGGAAACATGTAATACATGCCGCGTTTCGGCGACGCCTTAAACAAATGTTTTCATTATGCACGCCGTGAAGCAGCCAACTTTAAACTTTGTGACGTGAACCCCATGACCAATTGATACATTAAAATCAAAAGTGGACTATGCTTAGATGGTATCAGGCGCCATATTGGAGTTTTGCAATAAAACTTTATTGAAAACCCCCATTGTATGCACAAATGTAAATCATATGCGCCACCACATAGTATCATTTCGTTTCCCCAGTTTGAGAAAAAGCAGAGATAAAGCAGGCAGACAAAAAGGAAAAATATTGCAAAAAACATCACGCTGTGTATCGGCATTGCCTGATAAAACGTATACCCTATTGATACATCAACATCAACAGAGGACTAGAGAATGCAAAGTTATCAAGCGCCATATTTAAATTTTTGCTATGGAACTTTATCCAGTCCCCATTGTCCACACAAAAATGTAACTAGATTTGATACATCATATGGCAAATGTAATTTCCAAAATAGAAATAAAAAGGACAAAAATAAGGGACATTGCAAAACATTATGCTGTGTATCGGCACTGCCTAATAACTCCTCCATCAAACCGCTTATTGCGCCGTGTATCGGCAAAGAACTTCAAATGCTTATCAACTATTGTAAAAATCAAGTGATTCACGTTTACATGCACTACTACAGATATCGCAAATTGTCTCAGCTTGAGTTAGTAACCCCTGGCCTTCAGTCCCCAAGATGTACCGCCAACTCTTCACCTACATTCATACCGTTGGAGGCTTTTGATCCCAGATCAATAATGTAACTTGATTCTAGCCTGCAGACTTTTCTGCTTTTGTCACCTCTCTTCACACTCATCGGGACAAGATCCAAAGCATAATAACAGGTGACATCCCCCTTCGCTATTGCCCGCATATGTTCCAGAATTCTTATCTTAACCGGATGGATAGTGCTGCCAATGTAGCGCAAGTCACATGGGCACTGCAGGCAATACACCACATAACTAGTGTTACATGTGAGAACCTTGTTTATCAATTTAGGTTTAACAAGACCAGTCACCGAAAATGACAGAGTTCTCCTACTACCTACACAAGCCTTGCATTTTCCGCAAGGAAAGAAACCCTTAAGCTCCCTTAGTGTTCCTGTAGTTTTAACTTCTGTGTCTAAGTGGCTTTGTACCAAGGAATGCCTTAGTGATCTGGCTTTCCTGAAAGTTATCAAAGGGGCACAGGGGATATCAGAGCCAATAACATTATCAGTTTTCGAAATATGCCAATTCCTTCTCTAGATCTTCCTAAGTTCATTGGCATCACTAGAAATGGTGGTCACCATCCTGAATTTATTGTTACCTGACTCATTCTTCTGTTTGTTCTTCCTACCTTTACTTATCCAAAAATTCCCTGTTGTAACCTCTAACGGCAAATCTGTCTACACTCTCTTTGGCCGCTTTTTCAAAATCAGTCTCCCTGTTGCTGTTGCGCTTTAATCTCAGATATTCTCCATAATGGATGCTTCTGAACAAACCAAGGAGATGTTTCCTGGCCGCATGCATAGTAGAATTGCCAGCCGTGGGTTTATGGTAAAGGGATACATTCAATCGGTTATCATCACACTGACATTGAGGTCTAAGAAATGTACAGTCTCAGAGCTAATGCTGCAGCTGTACTCCAGATTCACAACATTTCTGTTTAGACTATTAACAAATGCTGTAGCTTATCCCAATGACCCATCCCAAATTATGCAAAGGTCGTCTATATAAAGGTGCCAGGAGATAACCCTGCTCATGTCAATGTCTCCCGGAGCTTTGGACACCTGCTCCTCCCACCAGCCAACAAACAAGTTCACATAGCTGGGGGCGAAGTAGGTGCCCATCGCTGTACCAGACGTTTGATGGTAAAAATTTTCACCAAAAACAAAAGTATTGTTCTTTAAACAAAATTCAGTGAATTGGAGAATTATAGAATTATTTTCTGTAAATTTCAAAGGTTTCTTCCTCAAAAAATGAGCCACTACTTCCAAACCATGTTTGTGCTTGATCCTTGTGTACAGGCTCATGATATCCAACACAATACGTTTTTACCCAGGATCCCACGGCTGTTTCTCAATGTGCATCAAAAAATCCTGTGAGTCTTTGATATACGCAGGTAAAGTGTTCACCAATGGAAAAAGGAATGAGTCAATAAAAATAGACAAATCTTCTGTTAATCCACCCTTGGAGGAAACTATTTGTCTCCCTGGCGGGTTATCCATGTTCTTATGAATCTTCGGGATATGGTATAAGGTGGGTACCACTGGATTAAGGCAACAAGGAAACAGATACTCTTCCATGTCCAGCATAGATGTATCCAACCAATGCTCTCCATGTACACTTCCTTGGAAATTTTGCACTAGGTGCCCTCATCTGATAATTGTCTAAGAGCTTCCATCCTATAATTCTCCCTAGTTTGTAAGACCATGTTACCTCCCTTATCGGATGGCTTGCAAATTACTGTGTCGTCCTTCTCTAGATTCTCTATGGCGTCCCGTTGTTCTTTAGAGATATTTTGTTTTATCTTTGAATGGGTTAGTCATTCTCTCATCTTCAAGAGGTATTTATTCACAGGCTCTGCAAACACATCAATTGCTTCAGTGGGTAGCTGTGCGTTGTAAGCACCCGTCCAAGAGTGCGCTGTCCTTTGGTGCAGTTGGAGCGTTGATATATATCAGCAAACAATGTGGTTGTAAGCCAGAGTACTGAGCAGCGAGTGCAGGCTTCGGCTGGACCGTTGGCAAAAGTCAATTTTAAAACAAATTTTAGCCACACACAGAAGTCCTTCAATTCAGTGGTGTTTCTTTAAAACAGAGCCAGTCTGTCACAACTGACGCGTTTCAGCCAACATGGCCTTTGTCACGGTAGGGAGACACTACTTTTACTGCTGTTTATAGAATTTCCTGTTGAAACCCTCCCATTGCGTTCTGGGAGTGGTAGTTTTTAAGTTATAAAAACACTTGTAACCCAAAGACAGAGAGCACATATTGTTATGTACAATTACATCATGATAGTTTTGCATGCTGTCGCATTGCTGTTAGATAATATATTCAGAATAATGTTTTTTAAATTGTTTAGTACATTTGTCAGGGTCTGAATCCCGGTTACGCACTGCCTGCTCTTTCTGCAGTATTGGAAGGATTACGAACTACTATTCCTGGCATTCCTTGCAGGAGTCACACCCCACGTGACCCAGACGCAAAGCCGTAAATTCAATAATATGGCAACAGAAGCTATGGACGCCACTGATTATCCTGGCGGATTGCCTGCAGCGTTCCTGTGGTCTTCCTTCAACCCAAGGCAGTAAGAGTGCATCCGCACTTTTCCCCGCCCTTCCGACTCTCGTTTCCTTGGCTGGTAGGATCATTCTTTCCAGCTGGCGTATTTCTCCCTCCTCTGTTGGCCAAGAGTGCTATTTGTGCACTCTCTTGCAGGGGAGCGCTTGTATCTCTTGTTCTGGGGATTGGTTTACATCTCATATTCTCCCTGTTGGAGAGACTGGTCTCGTCGGTGGTCTCATGCAGGGAGATTACCGAAAACGAGTAGACTGTGCCATACGGCCTATTGTACATATGGATTGAACCTTCTTAGTGGAACCCATTTTAGGTATTTTCATTTCCTGTTGGGAGGCAAACCCGGAGAATCGTTTGACCCTTACCGTTCCTGGTGCCTAAAGGTTTCATGCTCATTAGAGAAATGGACTCCCACTCCCTACAGTACATTTAGATGGGGAGCAGTGGATTACATTAACTCCTGAACTCAAATGACATCAGGAATTTCCTCAGGGTATTGTGATGATTAACAAAACATGAGCTCATTATATAGTGGGCAAGACATGACAATGGTGGGCTCGTCCCTTTTGTTTTTACTTCTTCACGTTTTGGCTATTCTTTTGCTTTCTAGTAGAGAAGGAAAATAGAGGGTTGCAGAAGAATTCTGCCTTGCATTTCAAGCTACTCCACAAGTGACCCTTGGTAGGTGTGGGGGTGTTTTTTTTCAAGCTCACAGAATTCCTAAGTTATGTCAGGATACAATCTGTGTATTACAATATTGGTTTACCATTCTTGTAGTTAAGTGTTGGACACTTGCAAACTCCCTCTCTCTCCTGGCAACAACCATTCATCCTTTTCCCTTTCAGGTAGTGTGTAATAAGCTCAGATATTATTCAAATGTTATCCTCTCTATAACTGTGTCTTTTTGGGTACTCATTCAAAAGACTTAAGTGGTGTTGTTGTGTCATCCTCAGGTCTCCCTCCTGACTTAACTGGCGCTGTTGTGCCAGAGGGTCCTTAGACCCCTCCCAGTCCTCCCCTTCATCCGTGTCATGATAAACAGGCAGAAATTACTGAGCTGGATCACAGGTAAGTTGCTTGCCAACCAACGCCGAAGACGGCGTCGAATGGCACCGTTCCGACGCCAGACCCAGACCGGGGCTGAAACCGGGGGCGTCGTCGTCCAAGGACGGTGCCGGGAGTGACACCATCGGGGTTGGCGCCAGCAGGGGAGTTGTGAGGTCAGCTGGCGTCGACCGGGATCCAGGTCTGGATCCCCAGGGGCCCTGTGGCGTCCTGACCGAAGTCGACTACCGCTCCAGGACCGAAGCCGCCGGCTCGCTAGGGCCCCTAGTTGGGTCTGCGGGCCCAAAGGCACGCCGGCAGGCCTCTGCGGAGGGAAGTGAGTCCTCATGGCTACGAGAAAATCACGAATCTCCTCCGACGTCGCATTCAGTCCAGGGACCGGAGGGTATGAGAATGGATGTGACGTCTGTGGCTCCAGCGGAGCTGCAAGGATGGTGCCACCCGAACCGTGCTGCTGAGTCGCACGACCGGCGAGGGGAGTCAAAAGAGAGATGTCGCTTCTTTGACTTCTTTTTAGAGTGCCTCGACTTACCTGAATACGAGGACTTGGAGCCCGACGTGTGGTGCGGGCTCCAGCTCTGCGACCGGCCTCTTGGCTTCCTCCTCGACTGGGACCTCGAGCGGCACAAAGCCGACTGCCAGATCTCGAGGAGCTTGCGGGACCGCTCCCACCTAGCTTTCGATGTCAAGGCCCGGCAGTCGGGGCATCACGTGTCATCGTGGTCTGCCCCTACGCAGTAGAGACATCAGCAATGGGGGTCGGTAACCGAAATCAGTCGGTGGCAGGCGTCACACGGCTTGAAACCGTGCATCCCTACCGGCACCAGGAGTTGAAGTCGACTCGAAAAGAGATAGTCAAAAAGACCAAAAAGTTAGTCAAAAAGGGACTAAGGGTACAAGCTCTTCCCGGCTCTGCGCTTGCTGGCGTAGATAAAAGAAGAACTGACGTCAGCTCGCGAGGGCGACGTCTAAGTACTCCGACGACGTAATCCCAGCGATCACCTGGGGATATTCTAAGGTAAGGAATCTAACACTAACATGTTTCTTTCAGATACCTATATTGTATCTTAAGAGCTAAGTACAATAAGCGCAAAATATTAAAGCTGTTTCACAACAGCACATGGTGATCACACATATGGACACACCACCTACACAGTGTCCTGTTTCAAATGGAAATTATATCTTTCATCAATTTTAGAACAACACATAGTCATTAAACCTGCAAGGTGTCTTTCTTTTGCGAAAGCCCACATCCCTCAGGACCGTGGTACTGACAACATCACTAAGACCAACCTCCCTGGACAAATTTCATAACAATCCAAGGAGGACAAAATTGAAGGAGAAGAAGGAGGAGCAGACACCTCCTACGGGCTTTGCACCTACTCAGACAAATCACATTGATCCAACTCTTTCACAGATAATTTCCTCAAGGTAGTTGCCTACATGTCAGAGAGATGAACCAGACCCCTCTTGTTCCACCACCCTTTATTTCTGAGGAGAGCTGACCCTTTTGCTCACTCTAGTGACTTGAACAGGAAATTAAAATCTTGACAAACCCTTTATAACTTTTCAGGTTTTTTATCAGCACCCAGTCACCTATTTTAAGATCCATGTTGTTAAAACTTTTACCCATGCCCACTCTTTCCTTCATGACATTTTGTTTCTGCAGTACAGGGACATCCACTGAGGCAGTCACTAAAGCACTTACAAGCACTCCATCTTTCAAAATACTCTTGCGCCGCAACCACTCAGGGTACAAACTTGTGTGCACCTTTCTCCCTCTCATCAATGTAAAAGGAGGAATACCAGTGGTACTATGTGGTGCAATGTTCTTGATCCAAATCTTATTTTTAACAAATTCTTGCACATCCTGCCCTGACCTTAGTGCTGTCTGAATTCCCTCTTTCACTATTCTGTTCATCCTTTCCTCCAAACTGTTCGAGGTTGGGGAATACAAAGTGGCTTTCAAATAATGAACATCATTATATTCAAGAAATGCATGATTCTTGTGAGGCAAGAAGTGTGTACCGTTGTCTGTAACTGTTGTTCCGGGTGAGCCCTCAACTACAAGCACTTGTTCTAGAAACCTTGACACTTTCAGGACTAGGAGAATCACAAAACATGTAATACAACCACTTGGAATGATAATCTATTTGCAAAATAAAAAACTTGATGTTGCTAGGTAGAACGTCATATTGCCCTGAAAGACCCATACCAAGTTTGGCCCATGGTCTTTCCGAAAACGGAACAACATGGAGGGGTGTGTCCATTACTTTGCATCTTTAGTCAGACATTAGGCATTCAGTACATGCATCAATTAAAATTGTAACCTGTCATTCCAAGGAAGGCCACCAATTGTATAGTTTAAACAGTTTACATGTCTCGGTGACACCTAAGTGCCCCTTTACAGCCATTACAATGTCCTGTCTTATGCTTTCATGTGGAATAAATAAATCATGATGCATGACCATGTCATCATCATCATAATATCTTTATTCGGTCATTTGTAAAAAAAAGCCATCAAAGTAAACAAAGAATACAACATAAATATATCTACAATTAAAAATAGCATTAAACCACTGCAATCTCAAATACAGATGACATCTTGAATCATTTTAAGAATATAAAAGCATATACCAACAATCTAATCATGCTAGGGGAGGGGCACAAAGCAGTCACAAAGCATATGAAACTAAACCATTGAGTCAGCTGTGAATGTGAAATACATATATATCATTAAAAAATAGGTACAATAGGTTAAAAAATTGTGTCGTACTTAGCAAAGACCAAAAAGATAACAGAAAACGACTAAGAGAAAACACAATTGCTCCAGAGGTGTCTGTTTTTAAAATTCTAAATGCAATCTGGTACTTCCTAATACTCATGTTAAGGCATATAGGTCTAATCCATCTCCTACGTGCCTGCCTATACTTGGGACAAACGAACAAAATAAGTTCTTCGGTTTCGGCAGCTGCACAGCATGCAGGGCAGGTTTCTATAGTTAGACCCTTCACTTCTTTCCACAGAAATTGCAGTAACAGATTACCATACCTAAACCTGATATACAAGCTTTTAGTGAGTGAGGGAGAGATCAGGTAAAGGAACGGTTCAAATAGGGAGCAAAATTTTATGATTAGGAACTTTGTAGTTAGCTGACCGCTTGTTGGGTTATTCATATAGTGCTTGCCCACCACCTTCCAGTAAGTAGCTTTAAGAGACAAAATGTCGCGACTGGTAGCCCTTTCTGGATGCTCCCATAAGCCCATTAGGTTCAATAGCTTGCACCACTTAGCAATGTGCTTGAACCAGGGAAGTTGAGCGCCGTTGAGCGCCAATATCTCCCGAAGAGAATTAAGATATTCAGTAAGTTGGGGGGTAGTCCATAGACGCAACCAATAGGTTAAGGGTTTAAGGGCAGCCAGATCACCAATTCTTTTTAGCCCAAGATAACAAAAAAGTGGAATTAGTGGTGTTGTGACAGGTAGTGCGATCAAAGCCCTGGCAAAGTTGTTCTCACAAGTCGTTAACTTATTTACAGGAGTGAATTCCCAGATCTCCACTCCATACAGAGCTCCATTTTGGGCCTTTGCACGGTATATTTCAAGGACCGGGGTTGTGTGTAGGATTTTTTAAAAAATCTTAAAACTGATTTCGATCTCTGACATAAGGTTAAAAGACTCTTCCGCAGCTGATATCCCCAACTAAGTGACTCATTTATGCCAATGCCCAAGTAATCAAAATCTTTTACTCGATCCAGGCGTTCATATTTGATCTTGACCTGCCGCATGCCACCGCTTGATTTACCGAGCACCATAATTTTTTTTCGTGGTGTTCAATTCCAGCCTCCTCTCCTTGCAGAAGCTCAAGAATGTATCCAATTGAACTTGTAAACCCATAGGAGTAGTGGATATTAATAAAGAATCATCAGCAAATAGCAAAATAGGTACTTTTGCATTATTCAGTGAAGGGGCGTCATTTTTACAATCCAATAGACAACTCACCACATAATTAATATACAGAGAGAACAATGTGGGGGCGAGGACACACACCCCTGATGCACTCCACGTTCAATTGGAATCCTCCCTGTCAGTTCCCCATTTACCCCCCACCTAACCTGGGCATAATTGTCCTTATGCAATCTAACAAGCACAGACACCAGGTCAACCGGGGCACCTTGATGAAGCATAGCCTTCCACAGTAGGTTACGTGGTACCAAATCGAATGCAGCTCGCAGGTCCACGAAAGATACATAAAGCCGCTGTTTCCTAAGTAACACGTACTTCCATGCTAACAGAGAAAATCTAAAAGCTTGATCGCACGTGCTAATTTGTGCGTGGAAGCCTGCTTGGGCTGGGGACAGTATCATCTTTTCATCCATCCAGTCCAGGAGCTTATCTAAAACCTGTCTGGCAAAAACCTTCTGTAGGTTGTCAATCATACTGGTGGGTCTATAATTAGAGGGGATAGTAGGGTTACCCTTTTTAAAGATGGTTATTACCTCTGCCCCCTCCAAGTTTCAGGAATATCACCACCAGCTAAAATACAGTTAAATAAGAGGTTAATGTATGGTGCCCATATTGCAGGTTCAGACTTATACAAGTCCCCAGGTATCAGGTCGGGTCCCGGTGCTTTACCTGTTTTTAGTTTCTGTATTGCTGACAAGGTATCCTCAAGACTGAAAACTCTCGGGGGATTATGTGTGAGCCCATCAGAAGCAGTGACGTCTAAGGACGGCACTGCCTGATCAGAGTAGGCATCTATAATGGCCCTATCATCAGAGTATAATCCAAAGAAATGATCCACCCAAACCTCCGGCTGGATATGACTATTAGAAGTGGAATAGTCCGCAGTACCCTTAGACAGAATCAACCAGAACTTGCGGCAATCTCTTGCCTTTGCTGCTAAAACTAAATCATTCCAATTGGTGTCAGCGTATTCGCGTTTGGCCTTACAAAGAGTGGTTTATATTTGTTGCAGGCAAGAATTGAATCCAATTTAGAGCGCCCCCTGACTGCTAATTGAAGTGCCTTCTTGGCACTCTTACAGTCGTCATTAAACCAGTTGCGAGACCTTACACTAACACTTTTCTCAACTCGCCTAGGTTTTAAAAAGACTAACTGCAATGACCATGGCATTAATGGCTGACAACTCAGAAGTCATGTGAAAGAAACATTCGAACTCCCCAGATATTTTCCAGCCCTCAGGCCAACATTCTGCTATGAATTTCCTGACTTGGCTAAGTACAGAATCCTTCACATAAGCTTCCTGACAATCTTTTTCAGTGACAGGAGCACATTCCTCTACAGCATCCACTGCTGCCACCATGGCACAACCCCGTAGAGCTCTTCTAGACTTCCCAAACATCGACTGTCATCTGTGCCACAAAACACAGATTGCGGGGCACCTAGCTTCTGCAAATGTCCGGAGCCTCCCTGTCCCCACCGGATGCCTGTGCACAGATTCAGGTGTTGTTGGTGAGACCGGGCACTTGTACTGAGCAGTGACGACATCCAACATGATGGCAACAGCATGGCCTCAGAGAGATGGAGGCTGAGGACAGGGATCCTGTTGTGGCACTGCTCCTCTGTCACCTCTGACCAGAGCCAGACCCTATGGCTGATGTCTGAGTGCTGGAGGCAGGACAGCAGTCTATGCCCCCTTACTCCCTGGGCCGCAACATCAAGATGAGGCAAGAGGCCCTCTAATCCCCCACACTCCCACAGAGGGTCCCGGGTACAGAGAGAGGGCCCCCCTGCGAAGTAGAGGAGCCCAGCTTCGGAAAGACTGCAGGGGACAGACAGAATCGAGGCTTTCTATCCTGGGCCGCACATGCTGTGAGGGAAGACAAGTGGCAGATCACCAGGGAGGCAGCAGCAACTGAGGGGCCTGTCTTGCTGCCCAAAGACCCGGCATAGGCCATTTGAGGGTGAGTGGCAGTGTGAACGGGGGATGTGTGTGCTCAGTCTGAGCAGGAGAGGAGACCTTTACCACCCATGCACTGCCTCCGGGACAGTCCGCCTTGGACCGCTGGCTGAAGTGGAGGGCCCTGTTAACCATCATGCTTACCACACTCTTGGGCCTACGGGAAGCCCGCGGTGGTGGTGACAGGGCCCTGGGGGGGGGGTGGGGGGGAGGTGCCTTAGTGTCACGATCGAGGTGCACACCCCTCTACTCCCCCAAGAACGAAGTGGAAGGAAGCGGCCACACAGAGCCACAAGATGCGGGGTGGAGGAGAGGAGAGGAGTGGTGTGGGCAAACCAGACAACGAATCTGAGTGAGACTGTCCTACACGCACTGCCTAAGCTAAGTCTTGTGTGAATGTCACATGCAGCAATGTGGATTCTTGTTAATGAGCTTCTTTTGAGTGCACATTTGTGCTATGTCCGCCTATATTTTACATGTCACTTCACAGGATTGTGCATGTGTATGCTTTTGCTACACATTGACACCATGCTCACTTGATAACTGGTGTGGTGTATATGGCTGTGTTAGCTGATTTGTCCCATTGATCACAGTTAGTGTTCATGATTGGCATTTGATAATGCAATTTTTTATTGAGTTGGGGTATGGTGTTTGTGCATTTGTCCAGAGTGAAAATGTTGTGTATTCCTGTTTTGTCTAGGGTCACATTGCCGATCCACTGTTTACCTGGACATGGCTGAGCTTGTTGGACTTCTTTGGATGTTGTTTGTGAGATTTGCGTTTGGCTTTTGGTTTTTGATCAGCATTGGTTCAGACATCCCTGAGTGGGATTCTGACACCTGTAGATACACCCTAGGGTGTGTCATTGGTTGTCAGGAAACTCACTGGACCTTATTCGCACCTATATGTGTGTTTCTTACCGGTGTTGAGTAGTGCAGGTGTGAGATGAGTAAATGAGGGGTATGTGTGAAGGTCCTACTTGGGTTTGACCGTCAGGGAGTGTGACAATAAACTGTGTGGTGTGCTGATGTCATACACATGTCAAGGTACTTGACACATATGTGGGGCTGCTCACTGTATGGGTTCTGAGACTTCCAATCATTCCTGTGCCTATGCATGGCTTGCATTGCTGTATCCCTGAGATATTGCACAGATGTAACTTTAGTTTAATTTAAATCACCGTGCCACCCATGTCTGATTTGATGGCCTAAGGGTAGTGTGATATGTTCCTCCTCATGCATGTCATGTACAAATGCTATGTGGCTTGCTCCATGGTTTTCCAGCACTGTGCACTCCACTTTGGGCTTGTCCATTTATTGGCATACATTGTTGCCGACCTATGGTATGTGTATGTGGCAGAGTTTCAGTGTGGGATCTGTCTGAGGGACTTGACATGCAGTGTGAACAGTTCAGTCATTGTTAATATGCAGAGTGGCTCTTCATTTCTTAATTCACTCGGTTTGATTCACATGAGTGGAAGGCAGGTGTGAGTTGGAGGGTTGTCCAGCCCCTGACCTTCTGTGCAGGGTGTTCATCTTCACCCTTACCTTTCCAGTCAATCTACCTTGCCCTTTGATGTGTGAGGTGCGAGGTCGAGCCACACCTGGATGCTAAATAGTAGGGGGTGGAGAGCACAAGAAGGGCACACAGCATGGGCATAAATGGATTTACATACCTGGGGTGTTGACCGCAGTGATACCTCATATGCTGATAGTGGATCAGGTACAGCAGCGGAAGGGCTTGAAGAGCTGGATCCATAGTGGTCAGGACCGCGTGTTGGTGCCCAGGATTCGAGTTTGGCTCTTCGCAGTAGTGCTTCTACCATCTACGAGTGGCTGGTTTCTCCGCTGCTTTCTGATGGGCTGTTTGGGGCAGCGTGATTTGTCTGGCGGTCGAAACGTCATTCCCTATTGCGGTGCTTCTCTATTGGCTCCCTCCGACACCGTTTAGAAGGAAATTTCTGGCGGGTCCCGAACCTCCACAGCGGACGGGAAGTGGGTTATTTTTGCCCATTGTAATATGGCAGACGCAAGGACCGCTGCAGGAGTGTGGAAAAGGACGTTTTCCGCCAGCACCGCGGATGTGCCAAACACCACCATCCTAATGAGCCCCCAAGTTCCTCCGGAGCGTCAAGCCACAATTAGGTGTGTTCACCAATATCAGAAGATCTATCACATAGCATAAGTACCAGATAAGCAACCCAATGGGGGAAGATGCCAGGACAGAGGTAGGATACCTATATAACGTCCCAGAGGAAATAATACTGGGTACCAACAATCCCATTTCTACTGTCTTTTAAAAGATACCTTGAAAGGAGAAGCGTCAAGACTGAAAGAAGACCCTTTTTCTCAGGAGTCACTAGATGACATGCCCAACCCAAAATAACAAAAAAGATGTCACCAAAAACAAAAAATACAGGCCAAAATGCTTTAATTGTCCAAGACCTTTGAAACCTAATAAGAATTTCAGGGTCACTCAAATAAATGATCCTACCCTGCAGGTTGTCTGGCAAAAGGCCTCTGAAAACAAAAAGAAGGCATCTCAGTTATATTCATTATTTAAAATCCAATAGGGGCTACTATACTGAATAGGAAAAATTGGTAGTTGGTAGTTCTTCATGTTTTTAGAGAACAAATTCTGTTTTTTTGCACAATACAATCAGAAGCCGGGACATTTTGAGTAGGAAAAGATCTCATAAGCCATGTTTGCCCAATGTTACTGTCCTGGTAGCCCAAATATGGAAATATTACCAATAATGTATTATTTGCCACAGGAAGAATCCATGAAGTCTCAGAGGGGTCCCTCTCCAAAGGATGCCACTTTTCAGCGCATAGGAATGGATTTCATAGGTCCCTTAAAAACTTCAGGTAAAGGATATAACTATGTCCTAGTGTTAGTAGACTATCAATCTGTTATGCAGAAGCAGTCCCCCGATGGCAGGCCATTACCAACACCATCACCAGTGCAGCAATCAAAATTGTTTTCAGGGATGGATTCCCAAATGAAATTGTGATAGATCAGTGAACCACTTTTGTATCTAAACTGATGCAACAAGTCTGAGAACACCTAGATATAAAACTATAAATCACCTCCATACCTCAGGACTATAGGTCTGGTGGAAAGATAAACTGTACTTTAAAATTAATCTTATAAAATGCTTAGAGGTGAAAGGAAGATTTGGGACTAATTACTTCCCTCAGCCCTCTTTGTGATTTGAAATCAAGTCAAAAGCAGTCTCAGATGCTCCTCTTATTAGTTGTTTTTTGGCTGCAAACCAAGGACGCTACTCAAAATTATGAGAGAGGTTTGGGAGAAAGGCTCACAAGCTGAGGGAACTCTATTAGACTATGCAGCCCATATAAAAACCTAATTAGGAAACCACAGGGACTTAGCCCAAACACATCAAGAAAGACGTCAACAAAGGCAATGCAATGATTATAACAGATGGAAAGAATGGAGAGTATTTGCATGGGCCTGGAAGTGGTAGCGTATAAAGCCTGGGGGGTGTCCGTAGAAAAACTCAAAGTTATAGCAGGTGTGGGCAGACTACATGGGTATAATGTTGGAACCTGTGAATCCTATACAACATGATGTAAATGACGAAATTCACCAATTATCGAGATAGGGGAGGCCATGGAGGACATAGAGCGGGTAAATTGGTTTCCAGGCTTATAGATATATATATATATATATATATATTATACCATGTATTGTTAATATGAGAAGGGGGGCAGGACTAGGGTGCACTATGCTGGTGTATGCTTATGTTTCTGTTTCTTTTGTAGACACTTACTGTTCATTGTGTCGCTGGCCAGATGGCTGAATATCCTTGAAAAAGTCAATACATTTTTTACAAAATTGAAAAAAATGGAGTGTTTTGAAAATAGGTGACTGGGCCCTGGTATTACTACCCTCCTCGGAAATAAGTTACACTTTATCTGGCATGGTCCCTACAAAGTAATCGAGAGAATAGGTAAGGTAAACGATAAAATGCTGCTCTCTGAGGTGTGTTTTTTATAACAGTACACTTAAGAATATGCTTATAAATTTAATATAATGCAAAATATATGTTTTTTAATAACAGTGTTACTTCATATATACGGATATAAAATTTTACACCCACACATATATATATGTATATATGTGTGGGTGTTATATAAGTATATATTTTTACATAGTATTTAATTTTAGATAAATCTATTTAATTTACATTATATAAATGTTATACATTAAAATTGTTAACATTTACTATTTTAAACCATATATATTAAAAAACGATATTGTATATTTTTAATATTAGTGTAAAACGATATTTTGTTTTCAATATTTTTGTACTTACTGTTATAATGAAAGGAAAACTATATTTAGGTAATCAATATTTTTGACAAGGTATGTTTGGTCACGATATCGTTGGTTCCAATATTATGTCAGTGATCCATCTGTACCATATACCTGATACTAAAGAAAAACAATACAGGAAGAAGTGAACATATGCTCAAATTAGGAATGACAGAAACCTCCTCCAGCGAATGGTGTTTTCCAATAGCCCTCATCCCTATACTGAATGGAACCATATGGTTTTTCATCAATTTTCGAGCTGTTAATAAGGTCTGGAAATGTGATGGCTATCCTTTCCCTAGAATAGACAAGCTTATAGAACAACTCGGTGAGTTCCATTACAGATCAACTATAGATCTAACAAAAGGACACTGGTGGATACTATTATGGCCAGAAGAGAAGGAAAAGACTGTTTTCCAGACTCATAATGGCCTTTTCTAGATCACGATTCTTCTCTTTGATCTCCACAGGAACCAGCTACCTTTCTGAGGCTAATAAATCGAATTCTAGAACCACACAAGGGATATGGGGCCAGATGTTCGAAGGTTTTTAGCGTGCGTAAACGGGTCCTGGACCCGTTTGCAGAAGCAAAAAACCATGGGCCCATGTGCAAACAGTATTATGTGAGTCACAATCAAATTGCCACTTGCAAAATACTGTTTTGCTTCCTGGTATTTGGAAGGGGCGTTCCCTTCCAAATAGCGACTCCATAGCCATGTACAAATGTTTTGCGACCGCAATTGTGGTCGCAAATTACCATCTACTTCAAGTGGGTGGTAATGTATTTGTAAAGTGGAAGGTGTCACCAGGGGGCCCCTTCCCCTTTGCAAATGCATGCAAAAGTATTGTTCAAGGGCAGGCAGTGGTCCCTGGGATCATTGCCTGCCCTTAAAAAATTAAACAAAAACATTTACATTTTTTGGGGTAAATACATTCTGTTTTCCTTTAAGGACAATAGGATGCATTAAAAAAAAAGCTGCTTTATTTAAAAGCAGTCCCAGACATGGTGGTCAGCTAAGCCCAGCAGGTCACCATCCCTGGGATGGCCATCCATTCCGAATGGGGTTGCAAAACAACAAGATATGCAGGCTTTCCTGGATCTTTTACTATTGAAACTCTGAAAGCTGTCTCCAAACTAATTGTACAAACACTTAACTTAAAAATACATTTCATCTTGCAAAAAGATGCTTCCGATATTGGTATTGGGGCTCTTTTATCACATTTAAATGACAATGAGGACAAACAGCCAATCCTCTTTGTGAGTCTGAAGTTATTCGCCAAAGCAGTTAAATAGTAAGCTGCAGAAAAGGAATGCCTCGCAATTAAGTTGTTGATGATAAAGGTCATCCCTTTATCGAGTATTCAGATCCTACACCCCGTACATGATTAAGGGCCAGATGTAGGAGAGGAAATACCGGTCAGTAACGGCCGAATTCGCCTGTTACCGACCGATATTTAGGAATCGGCATGTAGGGGCCAGTATTTTACAGAATCAGTAAATTTACCGATTCGGTAAATTTACCGATTCTGTAAAATACTGAATCGATAATTTTACCGATTCGGTAATTCCATATGTAGGTGGCACTCCTGAGAGTGCCACAGGCCCTTTAGAGTCAGTATTTTACCACCCAATCCTATTGGGTGGTAAAATACCGAATGCAGGTGTGCATGCACATCTGTGCATGCACACCTGTGCCATGTGACACACAGACATGCCCTTAGGGCATGTCTGTGTGCCACATGGCACACATGCCTGTATTTGGGGTGCCAGAGGGTGTCAAAGTGACACCCCCTGCACCCTTGCAGGATTCGGTATTTACTGATTCGGTAAATACCGAATCGGTATTGCCCATTGATTCCTATGGGCTTCAAGGCCCATAGGAATCAATGGGCAATACCGAATCGGTAAATACCGAATGTTACCGATTCGGTAATTGAAAATTAAATTTTACCTACATCTCCCACCTTCTATTTTACCGATTCATAAATACCGAATCGGTAAAATTCGGTATTTATGAATCGGTAAAATAGAATTACCTACATCTGGCCCCAAGTGACAACGAAGGAAATAATCATAGAATGTTATGTTGGTTCTTATCCATACAGCCATTCCCATTTGAAGTTAGACATAAAGGAGGTAAAGACCAGGGTAATGTTGACCTTTCCATTTTTCCAGACTGGAAAATTCAAAGGGAGGGGAAATGTGACAAAAGGAAGGAACAAACTGAAAACCTACCTGAGAATGATAAAAAAACAGGAGTGAGAACGGCAAGAGGGCTGGATAAGGAGAAGTGACAGCAAACACTAAAAGAAAGACATACTTTAATTTCTTCTTCAAGAGCAGGACCAGGAAGGGGAAGTCAAGGGTGAGGTGGATGATTTGAGATGCGTGTTCTGCTGAAACGAACAGAAAGTCCTCAGGAGATATCCATTCTTTAGAGCACAAGATTGATGGCAAGAAACCCGGAGAGAGATCAAACCAAGGAGGACTGCAAAGAAGACAAGCTCTACAACCACTGCATCGCCTCAACTCCACACAGACCGGAGAGGCAACTAGAGGAGCACGGCTTACACAAGTGGGTACGAACGTCAAGGTTGCTGGTGGGCAAAGAAATGGGTCACTGAAGAGAGATTGTGTAAAAAAAATTGAACAACAGACAAGGTAGTTGAAGGATAAAATAAAGTCATTCAATTTAAGTTTAGATTTTTTTTGTTTGATGTGTTTGTTGCTAACATTTTTTTTTTGCTTCTAAGTTTTTTTTTTAGACTAAGCAATAATTTAGGGTTGATAAAGAAAGCAGCCTAGGAAACAGTCGCAATACAAAGAAATAAGGTAGGAAGAAGTTTGAGGGAGAGAACTAGAACCCAGAACCTACACCCCAGAAAAGCAAAATGGATACTTGAAATTGCTACACGTTTTCCTTGCAGAAGAGAAGAGAAATAAACTAAGGATTTCTAGAAAGAAAATTTAAGACGGTTGTAGAAAATGAAAGGAAGATAGAAGAAGAAAAGAAAGGACAGAGGAGATCTTAAGGGAGTGAAAGGAGAGCATTAATAGAAAGGATGCTTGAAGAAGAGAAATAGCTATTCACCTGTGTTCATTCTGTTCCGAGGGTCTGTGGTCCATCATGACTCGTCTCTATAAGAAGACAACAAAGAGGAAGCCTTAACTCCTTGCAACAGAAACGGGATGCAGAAATTAAATACACATACATTTCTAAAAGTAAAAAAGACTAGTGGGAAAGAGCAATTTATAATAAAATGGAGAATAAGATACCTTTCACAGTATGTCTCCATTGCGAATTACCAACCAGGGTCAAGGCCTAAGAAACAAAACTTTGCACCTTTTTACAACACAGCCTGATAGATGATTTGTGTGACAGATAAGGTCTATCACCTTGAGTTGACAGCATTAATGATCCACCGTGTAGCAACTATCAAAAACCACTCTGGACAAAAAATACTCTTTAATTAAATTTTTACTTCAAGAAACCCCTCACTCATTTGTGCTTACTGTGTTGTGCTTCAAGCAAACAAATCTGGGATAACTTATATCGACTACAACCCAATGAAAGCTTATATTTAAGTTTTAGAAACGTATTCCAGCCATATGTGACCATGACAATAGATTCAGTTCACAACAAATGCTTTGAATCATGGACTTTTTCAAAATATATATTTTTTAAATTTACTATCCACTCTCCACAGTGTATAGGTGTAACCTTCCCAGGACTCGCGGGGTTGACAGTGAAGGGCAACAAGCGGGTTTTGGTGAGAACGGGCTTTATTGAACTAAGTAAATGATCCGAACAAGTCTTTCTCAGTACGGGGGTTCTCCTGGGGGATCGGCTTCGGGACCTTCGTCTTCTGCGGTGCTTGGAATGTGGAGTCCTCCGATAGCCGGTCAGGCTCCGTCGGGCTGTGGTATCCTCGGGGTCCGTCTTGGCCTCGCCTCATCCCCAGGACCAGAGAGAAAACAAAACAAACAAAGGGCACTCGTGAGAGCGTTGTCCTGCTAGACCAGCAGTATACGGGAAAGGGAGTGAGGAGACAAACCCACGCGTGCTCCAGCTCTTCTATACAAGTGAATGGGGCGTGATGGGGGTATGTTCTCGGTTTGGGGAAACCGGGACCTAGGGATTTCGTTAGTGTAACTCAGGACCTCCCTTTCGTCCCACCCAGCCCCTGAGACGATTACGCACCTGCGCGAGCCGCGCACCTCCCCAGGGTGAGTGGCTGGGCGACTCGTGGGATCGGTGGCTTCCAGGCGAATCCACTTCAGTCGGGGCTCCTCGTCCTCTACCGTGCGATTCTTCCGTCTCCCTCGATTCACTCTTTCGCCGTCCTCTCTCCTCTTCCTCACTCCAGGTGTACAAGCACACCTCGTCGGTCCTGACTTCCTCTTTTGACGGCGTTCCGTCACTCCGTAACTCCGCCCACTCGTCGTCTCCTTGATGGTTAAAGGGCCAGTCACTGTCCGCCTCCTGTACCGCAGCAAAGTCTTCCCCTGACCCTCGATAGTCCGTCTGCTGAGGGATAGAAGAGGGGTTAATGCAATCACCTTGCCGAGTCTTTTGTAAGTGTACAGGTCCTGAACCCTTAACGGGGAGCCCAGGCAGGGGCACCCCGTTACATTCCTCCCCCCTAGGACGCTCACATTCGGGGAGCGGATGACGGGACAGGAAATCAGCACCCACATTTTCAGTCCCCTTCTTGTGCCGTACAGTGAAAGAGTATGGTTGGAGTGACAGAAACCAACGCATAACGCGCGCGTTGTTGGATTTGTTTCTGGCCATCCATAGGAGGGGGGCATGATCAGTGAACAGGGTAAACGGATGCCCCTCCAGATAGTAAGATAGCTTCTCTACAGCCCACTTAACTGCCAAACACTCCTTTTCAATGGTGGCATAGCGCAACTCACGCGGGAACAATTTTCTACTGACATAAAGAATGGGGTGATCCCTACCGTCCTGTCCCATCTGAGAGAGCACCGCACCTATTCCATATTCTGAAGCGTCAGTGTGCAGGGTGAAGGGTTTCGTGAAATCAGCGGACATTAGCACTGGGGTGGAGGTGATAACATGTTTGAGGTGGGAAAAGGCTGATAACATGGCCTCGGTGGGTTGAATGGACGTCGAGGATCTCCCGGGGTGTCGCAAGGCATCTGAGAGGGGAGCCGCTACGTGTGAGAACTGGGGAATGAAGCGACGATAATACCCCACCAGACCCAGGAATCCCTTAGCTGTTTTCGGTTGGCGGGGAATGGGGTGTCTGATATTGCCCTGATCTTCTCAATCTGGGGCTCAATGAGCCCATGACCCAAGACATATCCCAGGTATTTCACCTTTTGATAGGCGATTTTTTATTTTTTTGCGTTTATCTTTAGACCAGCCCTTTCCAGGGCTAGAAACACCTCATGTACATGGCGTAGATGTTCCGACCAGGACGGACTATGAATGACAATGTCGTCGAGGTAAGCCGACGCAAACTGGGAAACGTCTTTCGGTACGTTGTTCATGAGGCGTTGGAAGGTGGCAGGGACTCCATGCAGTCCAAAGGGGAGGACCGTGAATTCGTAATGTCCTTCATGGGTACTGAAGGCAGTTTTCCTTCGGTCTTCTTCCTTTAAGGGCACCTTCAAATATCCCTTGGTGAGATTGAGTGTCGTAATATATTGGGCATCCCCTAATCGCTCAATTAATTCATCGACTCTCGGGAGTGGGTAGGCATCGAAACAGGAGATCTCATTCAGTGCTCTAAAGTCCATACAGAACCTACGCGAGCCATCTGGTTTGGGGATCATGACGATAGGACTGGACCAATTGCTCTTGGACGGTCGGATGACTCCCAGTTTTAACATGTCTTCCACTTCTTTCTGTATCGCCCGTCTCCTAGATTCAGGTACTCGGTAGGGTTTGATTTTTACCGTCTTCCCTGGTGCCGTTTCGATACTGTGTTCGGCCATCGACGTTTTGCCGGGTAGATTAGAGAAGAGCATGTCATGGCTTATTAATAGGGTGTTTAGGTCTTCCTTCTGACTAGTCGTCAGTTCCTCGCTGATCTGCAGTTCTTCTCTGGTGGATGGCGCTGTCCCAGGGGCATCCACATGGACTTCGGATGGTGCAGGACCCAACCACTTCTTCAGAAGATTGATATGGTACACTTGAGTTTTGTGGGGCCCAGTCTGCAGTCGATAACTGGTGTTGCCTATAGTGCCGACTATTTTGTGGGGGCCTACCCATTCGGCGCGGAATTTCTGGGTAGATGATGGAAGGAGAATCAGAGCCCAGTCGTTTATCCGTAGCCGTCTCCATCTCTTCCCTTTGTCATAAGAGGCTTTTTGATGTTTCTGTTGCGTTTCCAGGTGGGTATACGCCAGGTCTCGCAGTTTTCCTAATCTGGATTTCAGACTTTGTGCGTATTCAAGGGTGGTGGCTGTCTCCTCCGGTAGCTCGTTCTCCCAGGCGTCCTTCGTCATCTCCATCAAAGATCGGGGTTGTCTCCCATATAATAGTTCAAAGGAAGACACTCCTAGGCTACTCTGTCGCTGGCCTCGGATTACGTACAGAGCCTGGGGCAAGAGGTGGTCCCATTCCGCCCCGCTGACCTCTAACATTTTACGCAGCGTGGATTTGAGGGTTCTGTTATACCTTTCCACAAGGCCATCCGTTTGCGGATGGTACACCGAAGTTCGGATCTGGTGTATATCGTGGTTTTTGCATACCTCCCGCATTAGTTTGGACATGAAAGGGGTGCCTTGGTCCGTAAGGATTTCTTTAGGGAACCCTACTCGGCTGAAGACTTCGATCATCCGGTCTGCCACTTGTTTCGTGGTCGCAGCGGTTAGCGGAAAGGCCTCAGGAAATCGAGTCGCATAGTCAACCATTACCAACACATGTTGGAACCCTTTTCGAGTCTTCGGGAGGGGGCCAATAATATCCATGCCGACTCTTTCGAAGGGTTTCCCTATGATGGGAAGGGGTTGTAGGGGAACCGGCGGGGGCTTGGTCATGTTTTTCTACTGACAAATGCAACACTCCTGACAGTACACTGCAGTGTCTTTGTATATGCCTGGCCAGTAAAAGTGTCTGAGAATGTTTTGAGTAGTTTTTTCCCCCCGTGTGTCCTGATAACAAGTGACTATGGGCGAAGAAGAGCACCTGACTACGGAAGGAAATGGGTACCAGTAGCTGCGCTTCCTCATTGGGGTTCCCTTCTCTGTACAACAGATCTTGTTTAATGGTAAAACGGGGAAACATGTCGGGATCATGTCCCTGACCCTGATGGGCCTGTTCCCAGGCATTAAAAAGAGTCGGGTCGTTTGCCTGCGCATAACAGAGGCTCCTACCTAATAACCACGGTTCAGGGGTGAGCATTGCAGGACAGGGGTTACTGGGACCGTTCTCTATGGACCGGGTTCTATGGGAACTGTCTATGCTGTTCTTAAACAGGGACAAAAACCGAGGGTTGTCTGTGCCTATGATAAGGTCCTCGGGCAAAGAGGCGAGCACTCCCACCCTCACTGTCTGGGTATCCCTTATTTTTACTTGAATAGGTATGTTGGCCACGGGGTAGGGTCGTACATCCCCATGGACACACCGAATGCTCACCATTTGTCTGGGGATATACTGGGAAAGGGGGACATGCTTAGTCTGAATTACTGACTGTCTACACTCCGAGTCAAGTAAGGCATGAATGGAGGTCCCGTTTACCCTGACACTTACTCTGTACTTGCCTCCCATCTCTGCCGAGAAGAGAACCGATTTTGGAAGATATCATACTTCCATTGGTTCATCTGGAGGTCTTCTCTTTGGACAGTGTCTGGCGATGTGCCCCCAGTTTCCGCAGTCAAAACACTGGGGGCCAGCTGCTCCCTGACTCATGGGTTGCCAGGGCCGTGGCTTAGGTGGCTCGCCCTGACGTTGCGGCTTCTTCTCGATTTTGGGAGCCTGTCGAGGCGGTTTCTCCTGCTCCCATCCCGGATTCCGGGGCTGAGCCCGTGCAAATGAGGAGGCCATGTTGATGGCTTGCGCGGCTGTAAGGTTGTGGTGCTGCCTTAGCCATCTCTGAGTGGGGTAGGGGAGAGCTTCCAGGTACTGCTCCAGGTAGATGCGGTCCATTATTTCTTCTTTTGTGCTCACAGTGGGAGTTAGCCACTTGTCTGCAGCCATTCGAAGGCGTACGAACAGGGTTCTGGGGTTCTCCCCGGGGGCACCCCGCTCCTTCCGGAAACGTAGATGATACGCCTCCGCATCTAGCCCAGATGTTCCAAAATGACTTTCTTAACCTCCTGATTAGGCGTATCCCCTGTGGGGTTTGCCACCTGGTAGGCGGACTGTGCTTCCCCCACCAGGAGGGGAGCCAAAAAGAACGGCCATTTCACAACCGGCCAGCCACAGGCCCTGGCGGCGCGTTCAAAATTAAGGAGGAACACGTCCGGATCCTCCCCAGGCTGGTATTTCTGAAGGGCAATGGCGGCCGATCCATGGGGGATGATTCTCTCGGCACTGCCGCTGTGTTGAACGGGATCCACCCACGGGGCAGGAGCCCGGGTGGCCAGTGCCTCCTTCAGTAAGTCTCTATTTGCTTGGGCGGCGGTAAGCTGCTGTTCGGCCACCCATTCCAGTCTTTCTTGCCCTTTTGCGAGCTGTTCTATAACTGTTTCCATCTTCTGTGTGCAGACGGCGTCTATGCCCGCATTCTCCACCACTGTAACCTTCCCAGGACTCGCGGGGTTGACAGTGAAGGGCAACAAGCGGGTTTTGGTGAGAACGGGCTTTATTGAACTAAGTATATGATCCGAACAAGTCTTTCTCAGTACGGGGGTTCTCCTGGGGGATCGGCTTCGGGACCTTCGTCTTCTGCGATGTTCGGAATGTGGAGTCCTCCGATAGCCGGTCAGGCTCCGTCGGGCTGTGGTATCCTCGGGGTCCGTCTTGGCCTCGCCTCGTCCCCAGGACCAGAGAGAAAACAAAACAAACAAAGGGCACTCGTGAGAGCGTTGTCCTGCTAGACCAGCAGTATACGGGAAAGGGAGTGAGGAGACAAACCCACGCGTGCTCCAGCTCTTCTATACAAGTGAAGGGGGCGTGATGGGGGTATGTGCTCGGTTTGGGGAAACCGGGACCCAGGGATTTTGTTAGTGTAACTCAGGACCTCCCTTTCGTCCCACCCAGCCCCTGAGACGATTACGCACCTGCTCGAGCCATGCACCTCCCCCGGGTGAGTGGCTGGGCGACTCGTGGGATCGGTGGCCTCCAGGCGTATCCACTTCAGTCGGGGCTCCTCGTCCTCTACCGTGCGAATCTTCCGTCTACCTCGATTCACTCTTTCACCGTCCTCTCTCCTCTTCCTCACTCCAGGTGTACAAGCACACCTCGTCGTTCCTGACTTCCTCTTTTGACGGCGTTCCGTCACTCCGTAACTCCGCCCACTCGTCGTCTCCTTGATGGTTAAAGGGCCAGTCACTGTCCGCCTCCTGTACCGCAGCAAAGTCTTCCCCTGACCCTCGATAGTCCGTCTGCTGAGGGATAGAAGAGGGGTTAATGCAATCACCTTGCCGAGTCTTTTGTAAGTGTACAGGTCCTGAACCCTTAACGGGGAGCCCAGGCAGGAGCACCCCATTACAATAGGATATCCCGGTTTTCTATACAAAGAACTTCAGATCCAAAAAGTAATAATGGTGTGGTTTTGTGAAAAAAAGCTTTGAAAACTGGGGCAAGGGACAGCCCCCATACATGGAGTTAAATTTAACAACAGAACTCGACTGTAAAAGTGCTCTGTTTTTATATCATTCATATGTTCCTTCCATTTTAGATTTGAACAAAAGTGCAATACTACATATTTAGATGCTTTAACTACCTTTACTATTTTATTATATAAAAACAAAGCAAAACGTGTCACTTCTTTCCCTAAAACTAACACTTTAGTTTTTTCCATACTTATCTGTACATATTTGCTTGTTAAAGCATTAAGGGGCACATGCATCAAGTGATTTTGGAGTCGCAAACGGTGCGAATCGCAAAATTCGGCCGTTTGCGATTCCAAAATCACTTTTTGGGATGCATTAAACAATTTTTTAGAAATCGCAATTTTTTGCGATTTCTAAAAATGCGATTGCATTTAAGGAATCGCATTTTTGCGATTCCTTAAATGCAATGCATGCATGTTTAAAAAAATGCGAATTCGCAAATAGGGGGAGCAAATTAACACGAGGGTGAACCTCGTGTTAATTTGCGAAATCTTTCAAATATGCTCAAAAAAGCATTTTTGAAAGTGTCATGTTACACACACACATGTTCTTTGGACATGTGTGTTTAAAACTTGCACTTAAAATAGCATTTTAAGGGTGCAGGGGGGGGGGGTCCTTTGGATCCCCCTCAGCACCCTTGAAATGCATTAACAAATTACGATTCGCAAAATGAAAATCGCAAAATGTTAATGCCTTCCCATTGATTCCTATGGGCCTTTTGGCCCACAGGAATCAATGGGAAGGTTTTCCTTAATCGCGATTCGCAAAATGTGAATCGCAATTACGGAAAATTAAGAATTCGCAAAAATATTTGCGATTTAATCATGCATTGCCGTTTGCGATTTCTAAATTGCGATTCCTTAATTTTCGCAATTTAGGAATCGCAAACGGGTGCAATGATGCATGTGCCCCCGAGTTTCTTCTGGAGACTCTATGGAGTATAATCTATTCTAACAAGGTCTTCAGCGTACATTAAGCAGGTTTTGTGAACTGAACCCATTTTGGGTGAAAAGGAGTTCAAATTATTTAAAAAGCTCAGTAGGTCAGCCACATATAAATAGAAAAGAATTAGAGGTAAAATTTACCCTAGGCACAAACCATTACAGATAATTATCTTTTCAGTGAGGTGACCATTTCCACACCAGTGTATGTGTGCAATGTGAGAATTAAAGTTAGTGATCCCCTCGGTACAATCTTCAAGTTTATGAAGCAGAATTTTAGAAAAAATCTTCTCAGAGAGTCTATAATCTGCGGGAATTCTCAATCTACTTTCTTCAGTGGTGATTTAATTATAGAACCCCTCAAAGATTCTGGAATGTTTCTTGTTTTTTCTATTCACTGGAAGAGAAGTTTGACATTTTTTACCCATCAATCAGTAGTAATTTTTGTTGTGATTGATGGTATGTTATATGGTCCTGGAACCCTTCTAAATTTAAAAACAGTTTTTGTTTCCTGTATATGTTTCAATGAAAATAGATCTAATATATCTTTGACGCTTTTATGGAGATTTTCTGGGACATTGCAGGAAGGGTAGCCATATACAAAATTTTACATGTTAAACTCATTATTTTTCTGCTATCATAGAAAATGATGCAATGGCATCAACATATAAAGACCTAATTTACCAATCCCCAAAATTTATTCTGGCCCCCCACCTGTATTACAGTCAACATTTCATTATTTTTTTTCCTATAAAAAGGTCTCTTCTTGAATTCTAAAAATGTTATTATACTGTGCTTTCAACCCTTGAATTTGATTTAGGTACAAGACGTTTAGGCATCTCCTTTATGAGTGCTGTATTTTCCGAAGTGCTTTCTTATATTCTCTGCATTCCTGGCCAAACCATCCCTGTATAAGATTAAAGGAGATCAGAGCAATAGGGGTGAGGTCCAGAGATCCTGATTCTGGATATTAATTTATATAGTGCTGGAGGAGCTTCGCTCGAGGCTCTGGACCTAACCAGCCTCGTATTAACAGGTAAGAAAAAAGTGTAAGCATATGTTCCTCCCTTTCAAGCAATCTGTTTTAGCCAATAGGATAATTCATTTTTTTATAATTTTTGATTAAAACACAGAACACTAGTCCAAATTGGTTAAGATGAAGGTTTTTTATTTGCATTCACCGCTTTATAGATCCTATGTGCACGATCTCACTTTTTTTGCTCGTTTTTTTACCCTTTTTTTGGAAAATAGGAAAAAAAACTGTTTTAAACAAAAAGGGTACAAAAACTAGCAAAAAAGTGCACAAAGGATCTATAAAGCGATGAATGCAAATAAAAAACCTTCATCTAAACCAATTTGGACCAGTGTTCTGTGTTTTAATTTAAAAAAAAAAGAATTACCCTATTGGCCAAAACAGATCGCTTGGAAGGGAGGAACATATGCTTACACTTTTTTCTAAAGATTACAGGAGTGATTATTCGTCCCTTTGCCTGCTAAACATGTTTGTGTTTGTAAACATGCATGCACAATATCAGTTAGGGATGCAAACCATGCTAGTTTATCCTAGAAAATCTTTTGCACGCTTCCTAGGCCAGTTAAGATTCAGCCAGTACCTAAAGTTGCCTTAAACCAAGTCGTGATTTTTTTTTCTCTGGAAGACCCATTTCTAGTTTTAGTACATTTTCAACTAGGATTACTTCTTTTAGAACAAGTTTTCTCTGTATTACCCAATGATTGTTAATCATGCTTCATTATACTGAAATAAAGACAAAATGTAAAACCATCATAAGGAATGAATATGTAATCAATAGGGAAATGGTAGGACCAACAACGGAAACTTTCTGCTACTGGGCATCCTGATTTAAGCTTATAAATCTATTTCTGTCTAACCGATCACTTATATTACTTGATATATTTGAACATGGAACTGTCAGGAACATTGCATTAAGGATATCAAATGTTTCAAAAATGTTATGTAATACATCATCCACTCTTGTCACATCAATTTTCAAATTGAAATCGATCACTATGGTCAAGATACCTTCCTTATATTCAGATCTTAGCTTAGATAATGAGATTAAACGTTTGTACAGATAATCAGCCAAATTGGGTTTTAACTTCTTATCTGGACATTTATGTTCACAAAAATTACATTTAAGGTTTGATCCTTATGCAACCATTATTTGTAACCAAACGCTTTCCAGTTCAATCTTTCTTACATTTCTAATTAGCTTGGTTGAAAGGAAATGCCTCTTTTTGCATGATCACCCTTAAAGTTTTGGGCTGATGCTGCTGAATTTTCAAATCTGAGAGTGCACCATGGCCTGCTAGCCAGACGTTAGTGGCAGTGCTCTGACCCTCATACGTATATGTTTGATTGACATATCCAATTGGCATAAGTTAACTTACATATAAGTCCCTGTTATATGGTACCAGTAGTACCCAGGGCCTGTAATTTAAAGTGTCCCTTATGGGCTGCGATTCAGAAAAGGGGGTGGTGATGAACTTATTGTGCCACCTTGAATGTGAAAAAGTAAAACATGTCTCCCAGGCTGCCACTGCAGACGGGTAGAGCAGTTTTAGAAACTGCTAACTCGACTTTGACATTTAAACTAACTACAAAGTCCAGACCTCCCAATATAATATATATAAGTCACCCCTATGGTAAACCTATTGAGTCCTACAGCAGGATGCTCATATGTCCTAAGATAAAAGACTCCAAAATATTGTTTTTACTCTAGACAGGTTAGTAGCCCCATTGGCGAGTGGCGGGTTACACACTGACCTCTCAGCTGTGCTAACTCCTGAATGAGACTACTAAAGTTGATACTTCAAAGTATAAAAAGAATCATTACATTAAACCCAACTTAATTCCCAAGTTGAGTTTAATGTAAATTGTTAGTAAAAGACAACGTTAAGAAATTGCCTCTCTGTTGCCCAAGTCTTCCAGTGGTCATTCACAGAAGCTGGCCACAAGACAGCCTTCTGCCCTCCAGGGGAAGAGTGTGAACAACTCACAGGAAATGAAACAGTAGGGCTATAACATAAGTGGTGTAACATTAGGCCCGCAGCCCCCACGCTGCAGGGGGGCCCCAGCTCCAGGGAGCCCCCTCAGGCACTGTGTACAGGCGGTGGGCCCTTGGCCTGGGAGCGCTTTGCTGGGTCAGGGGGGCTCCTTGCACTTCACCGGGGTTGGGGAGGGGGGCTCAAATTTCGTTATATCACTGCCTGCCATTGGATGAGGCGTTACCTATCCCGGGCAGGAAGTTACAGGTTGTATGGGCCCAAAAGACAGTTCCAAAGTGGAAGCCACCTTTGTAGGGCAACTGGTGGACACACACAAGAGGGACTGCTATTTTGTTCTGGGAGACAGGTTGGTGACAGAGGAGAAAACAGTTGTCAAACCGGTTTTCCTGTGGGCGTGAAGCTCTCAGGTAGTCACACCTCTAGTGTGGGCTACCAAGTACTACATACCTAGAGAGGGCTTGTGCCATCTCGGAAGTGGGCAAAATGTTGCGCTCTAGGATAGCTAGATGCCTCACATTTCAGGAAGTCATCATCAGGCAGGAGGGGACCTGGTAGCCCATTGGCTAGTAGTCACTGTGTCCCCCAAGGGAAAGGTGTGGGAATAAAAGTGGCACCCAGACCTCAAATCACATCTGTACTGGGAGGGAGGACCAAAGTACTGCCTTGCTTGTCCCTGGACCTGGCAAAGAGAGGCTGCACCAAAGACTGGTATGCAACTGCTGCTCCTGGGCTACCAAAGAGAGGACTGTACCTGTGGTTGGCCTGCTTAACGGAACGTCCTCCTCAAACTCCGGACAGAAGCGGTGAACTCCAAAAGTCAGTTGGCTGACTCCTTGTTATAAAACAAGGGCCACAAAAGTTGAAGAAGTCATCTTGTCAAGGTTGGTAGCCACCACTGCTTGCTAGCAGCTAACGCTGAAGCGCAGTCTGGGAGACAGAACACTGGCACTCCAAAGTTGCTCCAGAGTCCATTGGACCCACGAGAGTCATCAAAGTGAAGTTTGGTTGTCTACGATGGACACTAGTTAAGGAGAACAACTGGTTTTGCTGTGACCAGAGAACAATAGACCAGAGGCAAATGGTTTTTGACTGGACTTTATTCAGACTTTGAGGGACATCAAACTCTTTGGCCACTGTCACCCTACTGTGCTCATGGACTGAGGGGTGGCCCAGGAAGACCTCTATCAACCAGATCATCATCTTTAGCATCTTCAGCATCCTGTATCCCCTGCGTCAGGATCACTCCATTGAAGTCTATGAGAGCTTGCAAATAGAGCCTGGAACTGGAATGTAGGGTGCTTTGACAGAAAGGTAACTGTCCTGCGAAGCCTTGCTTACCCATGTGACTTGCTCCCTGCTGGACTTGGTCATCCAAAGTGGGCTGGGGTACTGAAACACAGCCTTACAAAACATTTTTTAAATGTTCATACCACTTTCTCACAATTTCAGGCTTGTTTGCATTTTGAGTGAAAAGCAGTGATTTACGAATTACTTAAAAATTCATATCACCGGAATCCACCGGTGGAGTTTGTTCATTTGGTATGTAGAAATTATTAGGAATACAATCTTTTTTTATGATTTGATGTAGGATTTCTTTTGTGTCGTATTTCTTTTTTATTAAAATGTTTAGGTACTTCTAAATGCTTTGCATTAGTTCCTTTGTTAAAGCCTGACTGCTCGAAGCCACGGCTACCCAGAGTTGGGCTAAGGGTTTCCAAATGGGTCTGACTGAACCCAAGATAAGTTGTGAGTTTATTACACTGTAAGGTCGCACAATCACACCAGATAATAAACTGCATTTCCTCAAACTTGCAGTGATCAGTGTAAGCTGACACCCACATAATCTTGCCTCACCACGGGCATGCCTAGTTTTTCAAATCAACACAAAACCTTCAATATTCTGGTACTTTCACAACCATGTCCCCTACTGAAAGATGGATGATATGAGAATCAGTAGAACAAGGTCCCCAGAGTCTCTTGAGATGAATGTCTAGGATATTATACCCTTTGGTATTTATTTCTAGAATGGTCTTCTCCTGGTTGGAAATCTTTGGGTCTTTTGTGTTGACATTCAAAAGCACTAGCCACTAATGGTCTTTTGTGGGAATGGTTATTGAAATAGGAAGGGTGTCCTGCTTTATAGTTAATTAAATAGCTTTTGGTGTTGGCAGAAAAGCTGGAGACGTTGACATTATAGATGGTGGAATAACTGGTTTAATGTCTGGTAGAGGAAGGAACAGGCAATCTTCCTCTGAAACTGGTATAAGTATAAACTGTTAAAGGATCCAGTGGGTCAGAAGATAAGGACTTGAGAATTGTTCAATGATCTTTGGCTTGATGTCAAAGATGACTGTGGTTTCAACATTAATGCTGAAGGCCAAAATGGAGATAACTTGCTTCTAGATACTAAGATAGAGTTTGACATAGAACAAGAGTACTCCAAGCATCTTGATGTCAAGGGGTGAGAAAGGTGCAATGATGAAAATCTAGTCTTGGTCTGTAAGCATGAGAAACTAACAAACAAGGTTCCGCGATTTAACATCATGGTTGAACTCACTTGGTCCTTTTAAGATCTTGAGATTCCCACCTGCATGAGCTGGGGAATATTGGTAAGTTCATAGGTTAACCATAGCAGGACAGTTCCGAAGAAACTCATTCATATTTCCAGTGTGGATTAATGTTTACTGTCTGAGTATGTCAAATGCAGAAGAAAGGTTGACGGTTGTCAGGATAAAATACAGGCTATTTGTTCATATTTTGAGGTTGTGGGATGGCAAGAGCTGGGACTCAAGCACTATTTTGTATGAAATCAACCTGTAATGTTTAACCCTTTCGATGCTCATGACGAGCTCAGCTCGTCATGATGCACAGTTGAGCTGTGCTGATGACGAGCTGAGCTCGTCATAAATAAAGTAATAAAGCAATTTCCAGCACAGGAGGGGGAAAACACCTAGCAGCCAAGGTGTTAATATGAAATTTCTGATTCAGTTGGCTTGAATTCAGATTTAGGAATAGCTTAAACATGCTTTCAAAGGGATTTCTTTTTATTTGCTATATGCTTCTTTAAGTTTGCATTTCAAAATGAAAAATGTGGGACTATTTGCTGTTTTCCCAAATTTTCTTGGTGGTCTTGCTATAAAAACACCAGCTGTGTCCGCAAAATACTGGTCAAATGGGAAACCTAGTCGAGTAGGATCAGGAGGCAGGGGTCATTTCTGTCAGGAATGAGGAGGATGTCATCGACACTTGAAGGGTGCCTGTTTCTTTTCTGCAGCATAGTCTTTGGGTGAATTGGTAGTCCTCCATTATTCTTGTTTATTTCCTCTTTGAGTTTAGTGGGAACTAGTTTCTCAATCATTTTGCCACTGAAGGCAGCTGTGTGATGGGTTAATATTGAATGAGATCATCTAGGTCAAAGGTGGGATTGTTCAGTTAAGAAAATGTCCTAATTAAGATAATGGCAATGGTGAGGAATGTGAAGGCATCATAATAAAGAGATTTCATTGTGTGATGGCTGAATATTATCTTGATAGAAAGTGGTCTTGAGTGATTTAACCCCTTCCATGCTCATGACAAGGCCAGCTCGTCATGGGCGTTACCTGCGCTGTGCGTTTGACGAGTTGACCTTGTCATGAACAATGGGGTTCATCAAGGATCAGCACAGGAGGGGAAAACCCCCTAGCAGCCAAGGTGTTAAAGATGTCAATGAGTTCAGCACGTGTGAGAAAAGGCGATGGTCTGGCAATTTAGGAGGTGGAGTAGAGAGGATTGAAGCAGAGATTCTGTTGTTGTTAGGCATGGATTTTTTTTACCTTCTCAATAAATAAGACGTTTAGGGTGCTGGCACTTGTCAACTGATTGCAGGATTTGAAGCTCAGGGAGTGGATTGATGCAGTGCTCAAAAGACTTGCTTTGCCTCATGTTTCTGCTAGCTCATGGTAGTCTTCTAGTTGGAGGTTTTAGATGTGGTGATGAGGGCTCTGCATGCCACACTGAGGAGTACTTTGAGTTTTGTAAAGCCTTTCAGGGTGTTGGACTGTCTCCTTTTCTTTTCATTTTTACCTATCGCCTTGTTCTCTGGGAGTATTTTGATGTACCACAGTACATCGAGGTTTGCGTCATGTTTCAGTGGTACCTTCAGCTCCACATGGTCCATATAGACTGCCTTGTATACATCAAGGAGTGTCTGAAATCGGATGTGTCCTTGGAAGGCATCTATGAGATTATCTTTGAGAGATCAGCATGCTTGTTTTTGTCTTTTCAGTTAATCCCTTCTGTGCTCTGGGCGTGTGCTCAGGACGGCTCCCGAGAGATTTCTTTTTCATCCCCAAAGCCTCGGGAGCTGGGGAAGAGCTTCCACAGCTCCTGAGGCCCCCGAAGTTTCTATGAAATTACGATAAGCGCGCACGTCGCGCTGATGTCATTTCAAAGAAAATGAAACTAAAATGACCCCCCCTGAGCACGTAGAAAGATGGGTGAGGTATCACTGGAAAGGGGAGTATCTCCCCTTTCCAATGGTACCCCTCCCCAGTGGATCCCTGCTTGTATATCGCCACAGAAGGGCAATACCCAAGCAGGGATCCACCACTAAACAGCAGGGAGGGGAAAGCGGCACTTTAGGCAACGGCCTTTGCTCCCCTACCAAAATAAATTGGCCAAATTCAGTCTTTCTGCACCCCGGGGGGCAGAAAGCCCACAGGATGCCAGGGATATTTTTTTGGGCAACTTCAATGAGGGTGGGGGTTGCCCAAAACAGGCATGCCAATGCCCCCACCCCCGCCACAACTAGAGCCTTTCTGCCCCCCCTGACGGTCAGATGGGGACAGTAGCCCCCATATATATCACGACAAATATCTTACTGGGGGGTCTAAGGGATAATTTTATAGACCAGCAGGGTAAATATCCCCTGTTAACATGTATACTCAATACAGAACACCCTGGGTCTTATAAAAAAGAGTGAGAGAGGAGTGAGTCAACCAGACGAAGCACACACTAGAGTACCAGTCTTCCGAGTGGGAGCGAGACGTCCTTCTACCAAGACCCATCAATCACCAAATGTGATGTCTCATCATCTGGGTTTGGGTGTCATCCCTTCAAGGAAAACCGATCTGTAATTTGATCGGAAAAACCTTGACAAAGAGGAAGACTATGGGTTGACTGGTCACCCTACATAGTACTTGCTCACATCCAGAGACTCACTTCAGGAGGTGAGAGGATCAGGAAGTTATAGGTAGAGGATGTGAAAATGTGCAGCGCGAAAATAAAGTGAAAAGGTGGTGTTCTAAAAATGACTAAGGAGTACTTATAACTATTTTATTCATCAAGCCCCCTTGCCATTATTAAAAAGCAGAGTGCTGACGCTTGTTGTTTCCAAGACGTCAAACAGTGTAAAAGGTCAACATGTTTCTGCCCTCGCTAAGATCTACCTGTATCGGGGCATTCTTCAGGACCAAGCTATAAACATGTACAGCTGCTGCTACAAGAAAAGTGAAAAGTATAATAGTGCAAAATAACGTTTGAATACTCCACCGGTTATGTCCAAATTAAGTGGTTAGGGATACATTAACCGGAACCTGCAATAGATAAAAAACATCATGTATGTGTCAAGCAAAGCTCCATGAATTGCACTCACTCTCACTCACTCTAAACTAGCGTCCAAAAACGCTTACACATTTCTAATTATGTGGTGACACTCAGAAATGGTTTGTCACTTACCCATAACAATTGGGTGTCGCCCTTACCTCAACCTGGCACACTACTCAGGGAAGGGGGCCCGCTCTAAAATCAAGACAGAAAAACAGAGTCAGTGATGTATCTACATCACGACCACAACGTCTTGTATTTACTGCACTCACCCCTGGCTAGGGCCAACAGACGGTACAGCGCAGTCTGCATGTAGTACCCATCATTAATCTAAAACACCAATGGTGAAGGGGTGTCCCGTGGTATACACGCCATGCATACATATGTTTACCCACGTCACCCTTTATCAATGTTATACATTCCTCTCTGTCTGAGGCAAGCTGTTATTGTTTACAAAGGCAGATAAACACAGTCAGCTATAGACAAAGAGCAAGTAATCAGAGTCTAAGGCAGTGAGAAGTATGTGTTAAATACTGGATAGATCTCTAATGGGGCATCCAGCCCCACTACTAATCCCGCGTTTTCCCACTCAAATAACGCAGTCTAGATCAGCGTTCGCCTGTTTAAATGCTAGAATCTAGATATCTCATGTGCAGGAGACTCACCTATCCGTCGGTACCCCGGGCCGTAAGGAGTAATGACCGGAGGTACCGACGTTTCCTTCTGTGATGTATTTAAAGTAAATCTACCTGTCTTCCCGCGTCACGGGGTCCTTTTCCCAGCATGCGTCCGCGGCGATGCCTGCGATGTTGCGTTAGTGCCGCGCATGCGCGCGGCGACATACACTGCACCTGGAGTGCCCGGCCCAATTAGCGCATGTGCAAGGCACCAGACACTATACGCCAGGCATGCTCGGTAAAGGAACAAAATACCGAGCGTGCCCGGGTCCGTGTCACTGTTCCATACATATCCTGTTGTTTATTATATATCGATGTTGACTCGCTGTGGGAGTGTGGGCAAAACCTATACGGGTGAAACAGAGATTTTAATCACCAATAAAGGGTTCACCAGTAGTTACTAATTATTGTGAAAACGGTCATTTTTCACTGTAAAATTGTGGTGTGTCCACGTTGCGTTTTGCGCCGTTTCCTGTTGCGGGCACTAAGCCTACCCACACAAGTGAGGTACCATTTTTCTCTCACGACTTTGGGGAACGTGGGATGGGTAGGAATTTGTGGATCCCCGCAGATTCCAGAATTTTCCACCACAGAAATGTGAGGGAATGTGTTTTTTTATAATTCTTTAGGTTTGCAAGGGATTCTGGGTAACAGAACCTGTGAGAGACAGTCACTTCACCCCATCCTGGATTCCTCTGGGTGTCTAGTTTTCAAAAATGTTTAGGTTTGCTAAGTTTCTCCATGTGCCGGCAGAGCTAGGGTTAAAAACCTACAGCTAGACACTTTGCAATAAAAGGGTCATTTTTCACTGTGAAATTGTGGTGTGTCTACGTTGCGTTTTGAGCCATTTCCTGTTGTGAGCACTATGCCTACCCACACAAGTGAGGTATCATTTTTCTCTGAAGACTTTGGGGAGCGCTGGATGAGTGGAAATTTGTGGATCCACGTAGATTCCAGAACTTTCCACCACAGAAATGTGAGGGAATGTGGTTTTTTGGACAATGTGTTAGGTTTGCAAGGGATTCTGGGTAACAGAACCTGTGAGAGACAGTCATGTCACCCCATCCTGGATTTCCCTGGGTGTCTAGTTTTCAAACAGTTTTAGGTTTCCCTAGGTGCCGGCAGAGCTAGGTTTAAAAAACTACAGCTAGGCACGGTGCAAAAAAAGGGTCATTTTTCACTGTGAAATTGTGGTGTGTCCACGTTGCGTTGCGTTTTGGGCCATTTCCTGTTGTGAGCACTATGCCTACCCACACAAGTGAGGTATCATTTTTATTAGGAGACTTAGGGTAATTCAGATTTGTAAAGCAACTGTTATTACCTATTGACTTTCGATGCATTTCTGCCTTCCAAATCAAAGACAATGAGGAAAAAAATGACCGATAATTCTCATGCTAGTAGGAGTATTCCCAATTTCAGATATGTACAAATATCTACTGTTTCTAAACTCTATATTCTGTTCCCATTTCAGAAATACATCTGTGTCTTTTCCATGTATACATTTTCACAGAATAATTGCTATATACCCGGCACATAAAAAAAAACAATTGCAAGTTGCTGCTCAGTTTTCGGCTCTGGGTTCGTCGGGTTTTTGGTGAACCTACAAGTCCTACATATACCCACAGCCAGTACATTCCAGTGAATGTAACGGTATATTGCTTTCAAAAAGCTGTCTCAATCAGAAGTTACAGGAGAAATCGTTGACACAAATGGCCGTTTTTTTTAACTAATTTTCAATTTTCCCTATATTTGACTGTTAGTTTCTATAAAGAAACCTTGACGGATCTACACAAATGACCCCTTCCTGAATTCAGAATTGTGTCTACTTTTTTAAAATGTATAGCTTTCTAGGATCCATTATTGATTTCATACCCATTTCTACCATAACTGGAAGGAGGTTGAAAGCACAAAAAAATAGCAAAAATAGGCTATGTCCCCAAAAAATGCCAAAACTGTATAAAAAATGTTGGTTTCCTGACAAAAGTCTGTCATTCCCTAAAAGCTGGTAAAATGGTGATTTCAGCCCCAAAGCCCCTTTTTTTGATATCATTTGCAGGGGAAAAAACAGATGCTTTCATTTGCAGCACTTTTTTCCAATTTTTCCCAAAATGTATCTGTATTTTGGCTTATTTTTGGGTCCCCTCCAGGGGAATCCACAAACCCTGGGTACCTTTAAAATCCCCATGATATTGGCAGAAAAGGACGCAAATTAGGCGTGGATACCTTATGTGGTCAAAAAGGTACACAGGCCTAAGCGAGAACTACCCCAAATCGCCCAAAAAAGGCTTAGCACAGAGGGATGAAAGGCCTAGCTGCGAAGAAGTTAACAACAATTCATAGGTGTTAATTGAATAAAGACTACAGCATTGACAAAATGGCACTTCTAGTCCTGGTGTAGCTAGCTCTGCAATGAGCTACGGGGTTAGGCTATCATGATGTGAATTAATAGGTTTGCTTTGGGGTCAGTGTTTTCAGTGGTTTGTTGCAGGGATTCTCTGGAACAGAACTATGCTTGGGACCATGGAACGTCACCATGTAGGGACAGATTCATCATACTGCCTCAGTATCCATGAGCCAGAGTCTGACTAGCTATAGTGCCTCACTTGTCATCCTGACCATGCCAGAGAAACAAGTGAATTGGTAGCACAGACCACAACCCTCTCGACCCTCTCAGGGATCGTGGTAACAGGACACAACCTTTTGACCTCTCACATGTACTTATCTACAATAAAATAATGGAGAGAAACATGAAAGAAGTTTAGAATAGTTATTCAAACTATTGTGCTCAGAAATGCAGTGCATGTGCAACTATTACAAAACAAATGCATAATAATAATAATACTGTTAACATGGTCAACAATCCATATACCATGAAAAGTGCTGTCATTATATAAGACATTGTAAGCTAAATCCCCTCCCCTGAGAGTAAAGCTAAATGATTATTTGAAAGATCTCTGGGATTATCAGCAGACCCTGTACCTTAGCATACATAGATGAACACTCTACATTTCAGCAGATGCAGTGCTCTTGTCTCAGAACTCTGGTTCCATGTGTCTGTCTGTGGCTTATGTACTCATCTATATGATACGACATGTGTGCACAAAGACAACAGCTGGATTCCTGTGTTCTGATTAGGTGCTAGTGCCTCACCAGAAATAATAACAAGGAACATTGTTGTTTGATCTTGACGGTGGTGCTCAGACTAAATCCCAAGAGGAAAACAGAACACGAAAAAATATGCAGATTACTTGTGAAAGTAAAATGTGGCACAAAAGCACAGCTAGGCCAACACAGGGAAAACTACAATGTGCCATGCACAAAATACATGACAGTTTGCTCCCTGAGGTCTAGAATATTTAGCAATGTGTACAGGGATTCTATAATTGCCTTTATGCCTGAACAATGTGAAGGGATACCACCTCTGAGGAATGTTTAATGGGTGTGGTAAATGAAGGAAGAGATGATGAGCGTTGACACTTCATCTGTGCAGTTCTTGTTGGATTGGGTGAGGATGGTGTTCTGTAGATCAGACTAATGGATGTTATCTGATATGTTGACAGTCGTAAGCGGCAGGAGAGGTACTTAAAGGACATACATGTTGCTGGGTTACTAAGACTATATGACCATGTGGTTGGTGGCTAGTCTTTCCCAAGTCTTGTGTCTATAGTTTGCGTATTGCATGCTTTAACATATGAGATGAGGCCATCATCTCAAAACCAGAATTAACAATACCGTTAATGCACCTAAGATGTTTAAAATTACAAAAATCCTGTTGGAACCTACCACCAACACACCATCTTGTGAGCCTTCTAATGATTTCACTTTGAGTGTTTTGTATAGCACGAACAAAACCCTTGCGGGTATCCGAGCGCTTTACAGGGAAAATATAGGTGGTAGACATGAGCATAAAAATAATGTGAGTTAGATTAATACAGAAATGGTAACTAAAATTGATTAGCACATATATACATGAATGCAAAAAATGATTCAAGTGAATTTGGCCAAAACAATCTTTTTGAAAAATGTTGTGGACGGGTCCATCTCGTCTCTGGAGGCAAGGCGTTCCATATCCTGGGGGCCATTCCTGAGAAGGTACGGTTGTATATTTTCTTCTTGGAGAATCGTTGTGGTTTCAGTAAAAGGTTATTGGAACTCCTAGTGGTTCTGATACCACCCAATGGTGCAATTTTCTCTGCTAGATATCTTGGGGTTTTGTGGTGCAGTGCATTGTGTGTCATGCAGGCAACTTTCAATCGAATTCTGGCTTCGTGAGGTAGCCAATTGAGGGCACGAAGGTCAGGGGAGATGTGATAATTTCTTTTGGAGCCTGTGATGAGTCTAGTGGCTGAGTTGATTGAGGTTCTAAGGGGGGCTATCGTAGATCTGGGAAGGCCGCAGAAAGTGACACTCCCATAGTCCACTCTGGGGATTACAAGAGTCTGAACTGCCTGTTTAAAGTAATTTGCGGATATGAAGGGTTTCAGTCTTCTCAGGGTATTTGTCTAAAAATGTGCTCCTTTCGTTGCTGCGCTGATGTCATTCTGCATATTAAGCTTATTATCCAGAGTTATTCCTAGCAATTTCACAGAGTCTATAATTCGGGGTTGGCCGTCAAGTGCAGTTAGGTGCTTCATCCACTCTCGGATGATGGTTGTTTGGTTGGGAGGGCCATTAGGAGGAATTCTGTTTTGAGGTTGTTTAGGTTTTAGTGGTTTTTGGCGAGCCAGGTCTGTGTTTTCTGCAGCGTTGAGTTAACGGACTTGATGTCTTAAAGTAAGTGGACCTTAACATAGAATTGTGTGTTGTCTGTGTACATGTGATATTGGACATTTGGGGAGTTGAGAAGCTTGGTGAGTGGTTCCATAAACTAATTGAAGAGTGTCAGAGGGACGGAAGATCCCTGGGGTACTCCTAAAGTGACAGGGGTGGGTTTGGATAAAGATTGATTGATCTTGAATCTTTGTGTTCTGTTTTGGAGGAAGGAAGTGACCCAAATTAGAACTGTTGAAGATAGTCCCATTTTATGTTTCAGGAGGTCTAGTAAGTTTTCGTGTTTGACGGTATCAAAGGCTGAGGATAGGTCGAGCAGGATTAGCAAACAGGCTTTGTTTTTGTCCAATATTTGTAATGCGTCATCTATAATGTGGGTCATGGCTGATTTGTTACTGTACCCGGTCCGAAAAACAGATTGGAATTGATTGAGGAGGTTGAAGTGGTCTATGTGGTTGCTAAGCTGCTTGTGAACAATTTTTTCTAATAGTTTGGCCAGGGTAGGGATGTTGGATATTGGGCGATAGTTGTTCAGGTCATACGGGTCCGCCGATGGTTTCTTCAGGATGGGGAAATATGCCCAGCTTTGAGGATATCTGGGATGGCTACTTGGAGGAGAGAAGTGTTTATGATCCTAGTCCATAGAGGCACTAACATTGGAATACAGTCTTTTAGGTGGGTTGCTGGGAGAGGGTCTATAAAGTGATTGGAGGGATTCAGAGCCGTAAGGGTTTTTAGGATATTTTCTGTGCTGTAGAAGTTGAAAGTGACCCAGGAGGCATTGTTTTTGAGGTCATGCTTTGCGGGATAACTAAGCGAGCTCGTCGGCGTGGTCATTGCGTTGATCATGTGAGGGTCTGTATGGGATAATGGATTGTTAAGAAGCTCAGTCTTTATGTTATCAGTCTTGGTTTTGAAACAGGAAGCAAATTCCTCGCAATTGGGGAGTGTTTCTGAATTGACTTGGGTGTAGTCGGAGACCCCCTTAGATTGAGATTTAATTATTTTGAATAATCTTTTGGGACAGTTCTTGGCCTGGTCTAATTGTTTGCTAATGAAGTCAACTTTAGATAGTCTAATCTTTTCTGTAGTAGGAGTTTCTCGTGCTTCTTAGTAGTTTGAGGTGGTTGGAGGATGGTGCAGCTCTCCATTGTCTTTCAATTGCTCTAAGTGAGCTTCTGTCTTCATTTAGCTTACCATCATACCAGGGGTTTGATACTTTAGAGGTGACCCTTTTCAGTTGTAGGGGAGGTAGATTGTCTAATGCCAAGTTCATAGCGTGTTATGTTATGTTAATTAAATTTATAAAAGCGCACGATTACCCTAGGGTGTTCTGGCGCTGAGTTCAGCTTAAGCGGTAGTTGGAGGGGGTTCAATGAGTAAAGAGTCAGGTTTTCAGACCCTTTCTAAAGGAGAGAAGGTCTCTGGCATTTCTCAAAAAGAACGGAAGCTTGTTCCAAACATTAGACGTGCAGGTAATAAAACTCCTGCCTCCCCAGCTGGTTTTCCTAACAGTGGGGATCTGGGCATTTTTTGCTCCGTTAGATTGCAGGGTTCTGGTTGGAACATAACATTTGAATTTTTGCCTCAAATGGTCAGGGCCAATACTGTTGAGAGCCTTAAATGCAATGCATAAGGCCTTAAAACAAACCCTTTGCGTCACCAGGAGCCAATGTAGCCAAGTTAACTCTCTTTTTACTGAAACAAATTTCGGTATGCCTGTCAAAAGCCTGGCGGCTGCATTCTGGGCTATCTGAAGCCTATTAAGATGTTGGTTTTGGGCATTCAGATAAATGCCATTACAGTAGTCTAGGCATGACATAACAAGGACTGTGACTACTGTGCTGAAGTCCATTTGAGAGAGAAAGGGTTTAAATTTCCTCAGAATCCGCACAATAACAAAGCATGAGGAAACTACTGAAGTTATGTGATCATTGAAAGTCAATCTATTGTCCACAATGACCCCTAGGTTTTGTACTTTCAGAGTTGGAATAGGCTGATTTCCGAACTCTGAGGGCCGCTAATCCGGGATCCAAATAGGAGGGTTGTTACCAAATACAATCACCTCAGTCTTGCTTGAATTCAGCTTTAGACAAGCTATCCAACCTACTATGGCTTGCATACAGTCATGGAAGTAAGCTCCAGCCTCCTTTTAATGACCGTTTTTGATGGCTAGAATGACCTGTGTATCGTCAGCATATGAGGTTAACTGAAAACCAAAAGATCTAATAAATGCAGCTAACAGTTTTGCATAAATATTAAAAAGGGTGGGGTTCAGCGAAGACCCCTGAGGGACCCCACACAGGAGGCTAAACAGCCTTGATTTATGGTTATCCAGGTCGACAGTTTGGGTTCTATCGGATAGGAAGGATTGAAGGAGTTTCCAAGCAACCCAACAACCCCCAATCCCAGACAGCCGATCCATCAGCACCCTATGATGGACCATGTCGAAGGCTGCCGACAAATCCAACATTATCTAGACAGCCTTCCCACCACAGTCAAGAGCCTCCCTTATCTCTTCACATGATTTAACTAGAGCAAGTTCTGTACTGTGATTCGCTCTAAAGCCATATTGAGTCTTGCCACAAACATTATTGTTATTATAATAGGAGCTAAGTTGAATGCTCATGGCTTTCTCTATAATTTTTGCGGGCAACGGAAACCGAGAAATAGGCCGATAACTGCCAGGATCAAGAGGGTCTAAGGTGTTTTTTTAAAAAGAGGTAGAATAGACGCCTTTTTCTAAACTATCGGAAAAATCCCAGTAGAGGAAATGTTGTTAATCAGTGGGCTTAAAACGGAGCAGATGATTTCGGGAAGCAACTTAAGTATTTGAAACTGTGCAGGGATTATTGGGAGAGCCTGAACGAGCAGAGCTAAGGAGTTTAATAGTGTCTTCCAGCCTGAGGTAAAAACTGGTCAAAAACTAGTCCGGAATCGAGTTCTTTTTGGATAGAATTCCCTGGAGGTAAACCTACTTCATACGATTCTGAGGAAAAAGTAGAAAAAATACCTTCAACTTTTTGAAGAAAAAAGGTGGCCAGAGTTTCACACAATTCTGGACTGCTATCCTTTTTAATGACGTTAGACGAGGTTACATTTTTCACTGTGTTAAAAAGTTCTTCAGGGTTGGAACTTCCAAGAAGGATTTTATTAGAAAATAAGCTCCTTTTTGTATCCAACAACATCTCTTTATAGAATTTAAGACTATGTTTATAGTTCAATTTGTCTGCGATGTTGTAACTGCTTCTCCAGATTCGCTCTAGTTTTTTGCAGGTCAGCTTCTGCTGCTTGAGCTTGTACCACGGAGCCGAAGGATGAGCTCGCTTAGGAGTCCATTTTGTGATTGGAGCCAACTTTTTACAAACTGAGTATATCCAATCAGTATAGGCCTTAGCGGCTTTATCGATCTCAGAAGTGGAAAGAGGTAAGGTACTCGTCAATGCCTCCTCAAGTTGTGAACCCTCTAAGTTTTTCCACGCCCTTTTTTTCCAACATCTTCAACTGGGCCCTATTTGAAATTGGGTCTAATGGCTCCCTCAACTCAAAAATTATAGTGCTGTGGTCAGACCAGGCCAGAGGGAATACCTCAGAAAAAGATAAATAAGGGTTGTTAGAGAATATCCCATCTAGGGTGTCCATTAAGATGTGTGGGACCCAAAACCAGCTGCTTGAGCTCCCCAGTTTCCATTTCTCTATTCAGGCAGATGGTGTCTGAATCATTAAGATCCTCAAGATAGAAATTGAAGTCACCAAGTACCGTGAAAGAATTTAAGCTCATACCATCTTCAAGCAGGGTACGATTCCAAAAACCCCAGTCTAGGGCCAGGCGGAGGATAAAGAAGCACCCCCTTAAAGATACCAAAACCCTGAGCATTGATGTTAAAAGAAAGTGCTTCACAGAAAGTATCAGATGAAAGATGAAAAACTGCTTTCAAAGTGTTATGATAATTGACAGCTAAACCCGCCCCCCTTCTTCAGGGGTCTATCTAAGGAGTAGCAAGAAAAACCTGGAGGCGTGGCTTTCACCAGGTCAGGCCCAAGGCTTGACCTGTCCAGGCTTCCGTAATGAATGCAACTTTAATATTGTGTTCTTCTAAAAGTAGTGCACATTCTATACTATACTTAACTAAGGACCTGGAGTTAAAAAGAACACATTTAGTGGTTCCAGTATCATTAAAATAATTAGAAAGGGGTGTATTGTGAGGACCACAGGCTGGTTGGTCGAGAAAGGTAGGCAGCTGTGAGCCACAAGTGTCACACACCCCAACTGGTCGATTAACTCCTTGTTCCACTATGAGCCTGGGACATTTCCGTATACTGCCTCCTGGCATAAGCCCCAATAACTCCTGTTTAGTATACCTCCTTATATCTGGGGACCTACGGACAGGGGGGCTCACCCTGAGCCAGGTCCGAGCCCAAATGGGATTGCCTTAGGCGCGCCCACGTCAACATGCCTCTTTTATGGGCAGCGTAAGACGGCTGGACCGCGAACCTCAGCCTCCCCAATATGGCCGCCCTAACAAGGAGAGTAAAAGTGCAATGTGCAAAACAAAACACCACTCTACCAGAAAAAAGATAAAAGTTAGCATCAGCAATTAAAAGGTTTTAAAAGTAAGTCTCAGTTAAAATACCAAATGCGCTATCTTTCAGAATAACCAGTCGGGCATTGAACACAGCTCCCACACCGTTTAAGCAACCCAGCGAGTCCGCATCAGCATGCCTCTTTTATAGGCAGCGTAAGACGTCTGGACCGCGAACCTCAGCCACGCCAATATGGCCACCCCAACAAGGAGAGTAAAAGTGCAATTTGCAAATCAACCCCCACGCTACCAGGACAAAGATAACATTTTGCAGCAGCAATTTAAAGGTTTTAAAAGTAAGTCTCAGTAAAATACCAAAAGCGCTATCTTTCAGAATAACCGGTCGGGATTGAAAACAGCTCCAACACCGGTTAAGCGTGGAAGTAGTGATTAGTCAGATCATGAACATCCTTTAATACATCATGTGGGGGCAAGAGGGTAGGACTAGCAGCTGCGAGTGAGACAGGATTTACGTAATTTAGATTTCTCTTCCAGATTTTCATTCTTGTGAGTTGGACAGTGAGCAGTTTAATAGCTTCATTGATATGGAAAGTGATGATGTGATAGTCAGACCATTCACAGGGGAGTATCAATTTCAACTGCGTGGAGTCCGTTTTGGAAATTACTAGATCCAGGGTTGAGCCTTTTTCACCGGTGGGGCTGTCACAGATTTGGGACAAGTTAGGGTCAGATAGGAAGGCTTTGAGGCTATTGACCTCAGGGTCGTCACGTGCATTCCAGTGGAGGTTGAAGTCCCCCAGGAAAATTTTAGAGTGTTCTGTTGTCCGTCATTAGTAGCTAAGATATCCATTATGTGTTCAATGAAGGTCAGGTTGTTGCCTGGTGGATGGTAAAATACATGTAGTGAACATATTGGCTTGTTATTGTTAGCGATGTCTAAGCATAAGTATTATCAGGGCGAGAGAACAGGGGAGTTGGAACAGATCACAGAAAGGTAGTTTCGATGTATGCAGGCATTGCCACTGCCTAGCCTATCAATTCTATCTAGTCTTGTGATAATTTGGGGCACTAGTATGTCTAGGATAGGCGTGGATGATTCATTAAGCCAAGTTTCCGTTAAAATTATGAGGTCATGTTCATTGGTTAGTATGAGGTCACCTATGCATTCATTGTCCACTTAAAGTGTACAACAGTTACTTCTATTCACTAATCTTTTCTCCTGGTGTTGTCTCTTCATGCAAAACACTATTTTATCAAGAGTCTTCATTCTATTTAGAATCAAAATGAAAAGCTTCCTCTTCAAAGCAATGGCCTCATCAACGTCTCTCAACTCGTTTTTCTATTCACTGCGTCTTTTCTTCTACACTTTTTTAAATGTAACACTACATTTACAAGGCTGTAACAATGCAATCATTATACCATTTGCGCAGAATCTATGCCTGAGTGTTTCATCAGTGCACGTGTGTGCCTTGGTATTTCAATGACTGCATGGGTTGTAAGTGGGGGTTTAGATGGCTGCATATGTGCTGCACACATGTTATAATGATTGCATGGTCTCATTCTTGTTAATTGCATAAGTCAATAGAAAATGCCTAGGTGATTAGATGACTGTATATGTTGTGCTTGCATACTTCAATGACTATATCATTTCTGCCTGCCTGATTGCACGTGTATATGTATAGTTTCTGGATAACTGAATAACTCCATGGATGGTGAATTACTGATTTGAGGATTGCCTGAGTAGTGTCTGGGTGATTCCATGAGTGCCTGAATACTGCCTCAGTGACTGAGAAAGTGCCTTCATTGCTGTTAGATATATCACAGTTGTAACTATATCCGTTAATCATCGGCTATCACCCGTCAGTATCAAACTACCTGCTTTACTGTATACATGATTTTCTTCTGAGCTATGTGTGAATGAAATCTAGGTATCACACTTGATGTATAATTGCATACATGGCCCTCTAGAAACATACATTGCTGTGTTACTGAACGTGCACATGCATCACTAAGTTTCTAAAAAGGTGAACAACATTTTGAAATTTTTCAAAGCACAAAACCTATTGCAAACAGCATACCTACATAATTTCCTAAATACATCTGCTTCTAAAACATATATTCAACATGTCTCAAACAAAAGTTACACTTGAAATGAAGTTATTGCAAGAGCTCTGGAGGCATCCTGCACTATTAATCCTCTCAATTAAAAAATCATGTTTAAAGAAAAACACTATATACATGAAATTTTCATCAATCTTATTGAACATAGATCACCATGTAAGCATATATGTGTGTTTTTAGTAGATGTATACCATCAAGTCATCTTTCCCATCATATATACCTCTCTGCATCTTTAAGCAAACTCAAAGGTCCCACCATACATATAGCTAGGGGCAAGCAGAAAAAACATATCTCACCATCTAAGCATATGCACAGTGGTCATCTAAGTTGAAAATCACATTGACAACCACTTCCCAATACATACCTAACTAGTATTACTTCGTTCTAATGCATATACAAGCAGACAACATGTTCTCATCTTTTATTTCTAACTACACTATTCATGTTTAATAATGGTACTAAATGTACAACTCCCAGAATGAAAATGACAGATGTATCTATTCTGCACATGATGTTTAGACATTTAAAACATTCTTAGTTCCTCATTGCAATTTTTCCCCAAAACCACACTGTTATTTTTCATTAGAATACGCAATGTAATAAAGAGGCACTACGTTATTTTTCTCTTACTTCCCAAAACATTCACCAGTAACCTCTTAAGCACATACCAGTTCATCTCATATATTTTTTTCTCATCACTGTGATTCTCCTTATAATCAAATTCATGTATAAATCTTCATTTCTAATGCACATTTTTAAAATAATTATAAAGTTATATACATACCACTGAATTCGGTTTGTAGATTATATTGTTGTTTTAGCTCTTTCTGCATAGTTTCAACAATGTTAAGATGTGTAAAAACTAAGCACAAGAATGGTACACCACTCTCATACAAAGCAAGTCTGAAATGGCAACCACTTCAACTTCTAACTCTATCATCATTAGAAAGGCAACAAATGAAATAATTTAGTAAATTGTAGAAGACTGCATCTCCACTTGTGAATGGTTAGCATCTGTTAACCCTTTCCCTCTTTTTCAAAACAAGGTTCATGTCACCACATTTTCACAATGTTTCTGCGATGATCGCGAAAACAACCGGGAGTTCAAATCAATATCTAGCTTAATTTTTCCGAAATTTAAATACTACAAAACCGTTTATTACATAGCCTTGAATTGGAAATTAAAACTTGCCATTACTTACAATTACGCCACAGCTTTTCAAAACAATGTTCTGTCTCCTTAACACCCTTATCCCACAATACAGTCTTAGCTCAGCGTAGCAATCAACCCAGTGGAACCAGTAGGTCAAATGATCACAGCACATTCTGAAAGGAACATGCTGTTTCCAAATAAGATATAGCATGTGTGGTTTAATAGCTCCACAGATTCAAAAGCATTTCCAAGTCTGTATTACATTCCTTTTTTAAAACAACCAATAATAAGGTTTCTTTCTGAGCCATCCAACACACTACCTAATTCTATTCACTTTCATGCTGACAGCATCTATTGAAATATACACAAAATGTTTGAAAAAGAAACACATTCCTTTTAACTGTTTTTCCTTTGGAAAACTACCTAATTCAGCTCCAGCCTTCCCTTGACTACTATTGCTCTTTAACTTCAAAATGCTTACAGTATGGATTGTGGGCCACAGCTACATCTATTGGGCTAAAGAGGCTGCAAAGAAGAGAGGTATTGACAGGGACTTGGGTTTGCCAAATGTGCGGATTACTTGGGGGTCCATTAGAATGTCAGGTGGTGGTACCACAGCGGTGCGGAAAAATGCAATGTTCCGCCCGTGAGCAGCGGAACTCACGTCCGCCATATTAGTATGGGCAAACATAGCCCATTCCCCGACAGCCTCTGAGAGACGCGCAACATCATCAAAGTGCACCCACCACTGCGGCAGTGAGAGCCAATGGAGACTCATGACGTCTGCCCGCTAAACACATTAGGATGCCCAAAACAAGTGGAGACACCGCCCAACCAGAGACGGCGGAAGCTCGACAGCGGAGCGCGTTACCAGAGTCCTGGTCCACACCACCCGGTCAACACCGTCATGGACCCAGCTTTACACGTTTTTCCGGTGCTGTACCAGCTACATCACCAGCAACTCATGGACCACCGAGGAAGCCGCCGCAGGTACGCAATTACACAAACACAACACACAGCACATGGGCAGACACAGGGTCCAAATCCACATCATACACCCTGCTGGGGACAGGAACACATCCACAAGGGCACCCACACATGACCCACCTGCCACCAAGTCTCCCCTCTGCATCCTGGACACACAGCTACTGTGATCTTGCAGCAATGTCCCGGTCACGTCAACACAGCGGTGAACACAAGGGAATACATGCGCACAATGCAGAAGGCAGGGCCAGTCCAAGTCATGGGCAGGTCACAAAGACTCCAGGGCCACACCTCCTTCCATCACACATTAGAAACCCCATGAAGGCACATGCCATGTGCCCATCCTGGGCACTCCCATGCACAACAACAAACGAGGTCAAACCACACCCTGCACTCCACAACAAACAACTAGGGAGACAGCCACAGCAGGAGTGGCTGCACAGGAACACACAACACACAGCACTGTAGCACAGGGCCAGGGAAAGCCACACACCACAACAACACCACATTCATGGAAACAAACATGAGTACAAGCACCAAATGAACACATACAAGGAACAAACATACAAATGGACACATAACCAGCATATTCACAAATACATACCACAGATTGACACATAGACACATACACACCCCAAATGCCAACAGCAATTGTTGTAATCGGATCTAGGACCCAATTTAAATATTCCCGATTCACGCCCTTATGCGGATATAACAAATCATATCCTTATAAAGGCATAAGAATCAAATACATATTTAGTCATAGCCAATGCAGTCCAAATACGGCAAGGCTACTCCCATGGACTTCTAGAAAGTACAATGCGTTCTTAAACAAACCAAGCCTCCAGCAGCCCGGGAATTCCCCCTGCTTTTGTTTTGATTTGTCCTAGAACTCCTGAGAGTCCTGAAAGAACTGCAAGTTCTTAGTGGCGTCCTATGTCCAACCTTACGTCAAACTCGGCACCTTTCAGGTATAAATATACCAGCATCTGCCTTAAGCAAACACACAATGGTTTAGAGCAGATCGGCTATCTACTTATCCGAAGCCCAGCTGATGCGAGTGTCGAAGGAAGCCGACCCTCCCATTGACGCACTGAGAGAGACGCTGTCTTTTCTCCTGCCGAGAAATCCAGCTCCAGTGTTTCCAGTCACCCTTGCGGGTTACTGGGAGATCGAGTCCTGAGAAAGAGATACAAGATCTCCTTCATTCTATAACCAAGGTACGGAGCTGATTAGATCCTCAGAGAATTCTTGATTCAGATTCTTGGCAAAAACTAACTTAACTTAAACTGCAGCTCACTTACTCCTTCCCACGTACTAGGCTTAGGTTAGGTACACCGGGGTTGGCGTATCTTAGAAGCACCAGTTGAGCACGTTTAGTCAATGATTTTGAGTATGTATATATTTTATCCATTTTAAGTATCTTATGGCTCAGAAACCATATAAATGCTTTCACAGTATTATTTCATAATACTCCCTTTACTGTACGCACTTTACTTCATGATAAGTATTGCAATTGTGGCAATTCATTTCTCTTGCATGAGAAAGAAGACTGCTCAATAAATAACAACTTTTATTGAAAACGCCCATCTCTCTATTTCTCAGCACTCCTGGTGAAACTAAGCATGCACGATTGACTGAGTGAAATAGCGGTCAATTGTTTTCACACGACTCTGGAGATGTACTCCTTGATCTAGGGTGAGCAAAGTTGTCATGTTTATGCGGTTGTCAGAAACTAATCCCTTCTTGTATATTCAGGAAAGTTAACATCTTCCTGTTCACTCGAGAAAGTTTCTAGTGACCTCTGAGCTAGCTGGCATACCTAATTAAGTCTAACATATTCAGTAGAGACCTAGTCGACCTCAGTCCTACGTCTAAACTACTGTTTATGTTATTCCAATGCACAGAGCCTATTGGGAATATAGGAACTACACTACATGACGCCCAATGTTTGGTAAGGCGATAATCTAACGCAAGATACTAGAGTAACTCAGTCGTGCTTTTCACACAGACCCCTTTTCCTGTAAAAACGCCAATAGACGTCTGGAGTAGGTAAAAGGTTAATATCCGCCAAAACTTAGTAGGAAGAGATTTCTATGTATTAGTTTTTGGTTTAGTCAACATTGAAGGATACAGTGTTCCAAAATATTGTGCACCTAATCTTTGTTCCCTCAAAAAATACTATGCAAACTTTCTGTCAGTAAAAATGTCAGATAGTGAGGACGAAAGGGAGAGAGCTAAATTAGCAGCTCAACTCTTAGCGGAAGACACAACTCTCCAAAAAAATGACCAGAATGTTATAATCATCCCGGTCAATATAAGAAAAACAATAACTATGAAACTTATAAAAAATGGAGTATCATCAAGAGGTGGTACTGTCATATTTGTGGTAGAGGCCCATGAATATCGGCAGACAGAGGTATTCTATTCCTGGATACATTTTCCAGCAGCACATGCTGTGACACGCGAGTTCCACTACTACAAAATAGAGGAATTTCCAGAGGAATACGCCCCTTTCGAGGACGTTGAAATTCCACTAACATACCAAGAGCACCAGCTCTGGTTTAATGGCGCTCTAAAACATCAAAATCACATTACCAGGCTCGGTCCACTAGGCAGACCAGGAGCCACATGGCCAGTTCTAGCCAGCTATACACCACATCCCGACATTGAAAAAATGTCAGACCGAGAACTTTTAGTTCAGCTAAAACAACTAACTAAAATACATAGACAACTCGTCCAATATGTCATGCGGACTTCAACAGTCCAACCAGCAATTAGCATTCCACAGCAGACCCCTCATCAGGGGAACACAAATAAAATTACACCACAGACTATACAATCAGTCATTTTTAAATTACCTGCAAAACGGGAACAAATTCCATTCTGGTTAGCTCAAAAAATCACTCAAATAGCGGCAGTATTTACTGATACTACACCTAATGACAAACACAGAATTCTGACTTTCTGCCTTCCAATGGGGATCGCACCACATGTGGAGGATTGTGACACTTGGGGCACAGTCTTTGCTTTGATATATATAAAAACACATGGTGTTCCGTCCATGGCGGTTATACCAGACGTACTAAGACAGATTCAAAATGAATACGGTCCAGAACCTGCTTTAACTCTAGGTATGAAATTACTGAAAGAATTTAAGCAGGTCTCGGCTATATTACTAGCCAACATAAAAGGAGAAGCAGCATCTGTGGCGATCCGCCAAAAATTGAAAGAAACAGATATAGCAGACCAACCTTTTGAACTTGCCAGAATAATTGAAAAATCCTATGAAGAACTAGGTAGAGGTAGTTTGGGTGGGAAACCACTAAAACCACAACTAACTGAAAATCCTGAAAAAACCTTTATCAAAAATAATCTCAATACTCCAAAGAAGAGGTGGGAGGGTAATAAACAAACCACTCCCAGAGAAAAACAGTTTCAGTCCAGAGGAAGGTCTCCAGAACGAGGAGGCAAGTCTCCCCAAAGGAAGCCCTCTGAAAAATGATACAACCTTACAAATATAGACAATTTGAGAAAACCTGACAGATATCAAGATATTGATACACGTCCCTCTCGAACTTTTCAGAATTCCTCACAGAAATCGGAAAGAAGAGGACGGTCAGAACATAAAGAAGAGCACGTCAAGTCCAAAGACAAGGAACCTGCTCATCAAAGTAAAAAATTACTATTTCCCAAAGGTAGCTAGTATTAAAATAAAACATGCTGAGGATTCTGAGGACACAACTGAAAAACGGAGAGTGGGCCCAGACAATGCTAGACAGCGCAGCAGAAATGACCATAGCTCGCAAGATCCTGATGAATCTTCTGGAGACAGTGGACAAGAATGAATACATTCAAGTGGAAACTGCAGACACAGAGTTAGCATACCCCATAAATTATATGAAATAACATTGCGTATAGAGGGGGACAAAACTAGGAAAATGAGAGGTCTCTTTTGGGATAACTTATCTAAAGGCTATGATATCCTGCTAGCTGAGAAAGACTGGCCACCAGAGTTTGTTAGGCAGTGCCCACATGGCGAAGAAATTATTATGCCTGCCTTCTCAAATCACATTCCAATTCATAGAAAAATACACATATGCAAGAAAATGGGCAGTGGCCCATGCCCCTGTATTATATAAAAATCATGTAGGATGGGATGAGAATTCTCCTCACCATAAAATCCAGTTAAAAAATCAACCTACTGCACAGAGGCAGTATCCTGTTAAGCAAGAAGCTAAAAAACAAGTCAGAGAGATCTTAGATCAACTTGAATATCAGGGGGTGATTGAAACATGCACCTCACAAATGAACAATCCTTTGTTTCCTGTCTCCATGCCAGACGATTCATATCGTCTAGTTTTGGACTACAGACACCTAAACTCCTGCTGTAAAACCTTTGCAGTACAAAACTCACACAGTGCAGCACTAATGAATAACATCATGTGCAAAAAATATAAAAAATGTTAAATATTTCAAATGGTTTCTTCTGTCAAAACATAGCACCAGAAAGCAGGTATTTGACCGCTTTCTCCAGTATGGGAACCCAAAATCAATTTTGTCGTCTCCCACAGGGATTCAAGAACAGCCCAGGATTATTTTCAGCCAGGGTAACAGAGTTACTACAAATATATGATGATGAGGCATTATCTTATGTCGATGACATCTATCTTACAGACCATGACCTGGAGACACACTTGAAAAGAGTGAATACCATCATACTTGGGTTCGCATCTGAAGGGTACAAATTCAACTTTAAAAAGTCACAAATTGCCCACCTAACAGAACTGGTTTTAGGATATGAGTTATCAAGTGAAGGCAAAAGCCTAGCAGACAACTTCTTAGAGAAGTGTGCAGTACTGCATGCTCCAAAAACGCTAAAGAACTTACAATCAATTCTAGGTTTCCTGAATTTTGGAAGAACATACATTCTAAATTATGCAGAGAGGGTTAAACCTCTCTACAAATTAATAAAACCTGATTTCAAACCAATTCATTGCATCAGAAACACACAGAAATTTTACAATCATTACAAGCAGACATGTTAACTAAAACAAAACTGCAAACACGCGCAAACGAACGCAACCTTGTAATCCGAATCATCCCAGGAAGATGCGGATTCACATACCTGACCTCTAATGAGGGAGAAACTGTACCAATAGCTTATAAATCACACTTGTACACACAAGCTGAAATGAAATTCAGTTCTACTGAAAAAATTCTAACTGCGGTTCAAACTGCTGTAGCAAAAGAAAGAGCCCTAGCCCAAGGCAAGAGCATATCTGTTTTAACAGCAATATCAGCCCTAGAGGCAGTAACAAGACCAGGCATTCCGAATACTGTGGCATTAGATCCAAAATGGATAGAATGGGAAAATTCTCTTGCTACAGAAGACGTGAAACACGCATTTGATCCAAAAAAGAAAAAACTAGAAGATCTGGAATACGAACATGAATATCCTCTGTCAATCGAAATTCTGCCTCTCGAACAGTACACCTGTGTAATCTACACGGACAGATTTGCACAACACTACGTTGTGGAAAAACAAATTTACAATGCTGCGTGTGCGATTTTAAAGGTGGCTGGCGCTTAGGTAAATTCAGACCGATGGTCACTAAAACTGAATCAATCAGAAAATGTGGAGCTCAGCGTGCTGAACTACTAACTTTAAAGATGGCGCTTAAAAATGCTGATCGCGAATTCCCCACACTAATAGTGTGCAATTCGGATTACTATGTTGAATCTTACAATATTTCCATGCAGACCTATATGAAAAACGGTTACAAAGATGAGACAGGTGGCACAATAAAATATAAAAAACTATGGGAACAATTAGTTCTTTTGCAGAAAGAACTACAAAAGACTCACGTGACACATACGCAGAGTCTTCAACGTGATGGCGTTCATGTTGCAGGGAATTCATTGGCTAACAGAGCCACAGCGGTAGCTGTTCAATCGGCTTCCGTAGCTACAAAAAAGCATACGAAAAAACAAATAGACGGTGAAACACTGCTAGCAGTAAAAGCCTCATTGAAAGGCAACTATGCGGCGTTACCTCTAAATGATCCACTCGGAAATACATACATAATTGAAGCAAACTCCGTTCCTTTTGCTCAAATCCCTGGAGTGGGGGATAGAGTAATTCCAAACACGAACCGGAGGGCTTACTTGATTCAAGAAGCACACATGGGAATGGGTCTGAGGCACCAAGAGATCCTGAAATCTCTAATAGAATTGCAGTCAAAATACTGGTGGCCGGGGATGAGCGTGCAAATTTATAACTTTGCAATAAACTGTCAGAACTGCAACAGAGATCGCAGTTGTAAACCGGACCAGACACCTGCCCAGACACCTCTATTAGACAGCATCAGGCTATCTATACGCAGACATCCAGACGGAGGAATGCGATCCCATAATTATTAAGACAAGATTCATTTAGATGAGGCCCCAGCGCTCGGCTGACACCAGAACTGTTATAAAAGATTTGAGAGTCTTTATCGGCACATACACAATTGGCATGCTACATTCTGATCAGGGTCCTGCGTTTAGCTCTCGGGCTTACAAGGAGGCCATGGCCAGAATGGGCATTGCATTGCGGTATTCTAGTCCTTCCATCCCGAGGGAAATGCACTAGTGAAGAGAAAAAAACGTGACATAAAGCAATCTATAACAGCGAGGGTATTAGGTTTGGGTGATGAGTGGGTCAAACATCTAATAAGTGTCCAACGTAGTCTTAATAACCTGCCAAGAACTTCTCTAGGAGATATCAGTCCGTACGAACTATTGTTTGGTACTAGAATGATCATCCAGGAACTGGATTTTCACACTTCAGTGGTGAAACAAAAATCCCTTAATATCAAAGAACGTTTGGCTGTTTTACAGGACTTAAATGAAACAAGAAGAAGTCTAAGTAACGAAAAACTAAAGCCAACGACCACTGAAGAAAAAACACCTGTCCCAGCAAGACCTGTCTGTATTCCAAAGATTGGGGATCTGGTCAGAGAAAAGATCGTGGTGAAGAAGGAATTTGGGCCTTCTTACAGAAAAGCAGTACCTGTCTTAGCTGTCAGCGGAACAAGATCAGTAGTACTACCGCCCCTTGCTGGTAAAAGGGAGAATTGAGTTGCATCAATCGACCTGGTAAAACCACAACCATGTGGCCAATAATAAGTAGTAGGCCCAGTGGACTCCCAAGAAGTAGCAGAAGACCAAATCTTGCTACAATCCAAGAGGTTCAAACTGAAAGACTAATCACATTTGATAAACCTGCAGTGAATAAAAAAGGACTATGCAACAAAGCCATGGAACTTGTGCCTCTTGAAACCCAAATTGCAACAGTTCGTCAAGAAACACCTGTCTACAACGATGTAGCCTGTGACTATACTAATGTAACAGAAGCAAATCCAAAGATTAATAACAATCCTGATGCCATCCAAACAATTGAAAGAACTGTATCTGGCTACTTTATCAATTTTGATGACTTTTCCGATGATCCAAGTGAACATGGAGACAAGCCAGCAACAAAAACCTTCAAAGAAAAAATTACAGAACTCTTTCATCAACTTGGAGAAACATATCTGATTTCACCTTGGATTGAACTATGGATTGTGTTAGGTGTACTTTTCTTCCTTCTCTGGCTCATCTTGGTTTTAAGTTTGGGTAGATTTATTGATGGAAAATATAGTACAATGGACACAGCAAGTCAGAACATCACCTTGGTGCTAAAACCACACAGATCTTCTCACATCAAAAAAAGAGAACTATCATCAGTGAACATCACAGCCATTCCTATACCTGGTGGTGTAGCTTGGGACAAAACGGACTATGAAATCTATGGCCCGGTTGAACTCTTGAAATATCCACATCAGTTCAAGATTTCTTTAAGTGACTTTGTATCACCTAGTACTTTCTCTGATGATTGGGACTTTGAAAATATTGATAATATGATGTCAGATTTAGAAATGTCAGCAAAATTTACAGAACATGATTATTTACAGGGTTCATCGAATTATGAAGAAATGTATTGCTTCAATCACTTTGGGCATCATTATTTGCATAAATCTGCTAATCCTAGAAATGTTTTCAGTTATAATCAGTGGGAACATTGTCCAACTCCGCCAAAAGGCAGTTCAAAAATATTTTATGAGAAATTCCCATACTTCTCGGGGTTTAATATCACTGATCCAGAAACGTTTTATTTTAAAATTGTGAATAAGACAGGAGTGAAAAACATGTTGACAAATACTATATTGATTTATTCAGAAAAGTTTTATGAAAAAAAGTCTACATTTGGTTTTGAATTTTGGAAAAACAACATTGAGACAAAAACTGTCTGGGGTACAAAAGAATGGCAGGTACAAGGTTTGGAATCATTATTTAGAGCCTGCATGATCCCAGAACAAATCATGTTCCTGAATGACACCATTCAGCAAACAACCTGTCTTGGCCTAGCCAAGATAAAAGATTTAAACAACCCGTCTATACCAAAGCCTATGCCTGATAGAAACACCACTACAGATGAGGGATTAGACGTGTCCTATATTTTACAACAAAACAGAACTATTCCTGATTGGAACAAATGGTTGATCTGGCCCACAGACACCAATAACTGTCACGATAGATTCCTGAACAAAATACAGGGGTTCAAACAAAATAGGCCAGACCCAAGATATTCCCAGAGACAACATCCAGGGATTATAACAACATACAGTGTAGGAAAACTTTGCCTAGAATTGCTACAGAAATCCACACTACCCGAAATTAAGCAACACTTGACTTTACTTAAAGAAGGTGCTGACTTGCGAGATTTCTTACTGGGAACTCGCAAACAGCGTCAAAAACGTTTTATATACGCCGGTATATACGCAGCTTACAATGAAGCTTGGAAAATAACACAAATTGAAACTGCTGAAAAAATACGAGAAATTGATCGTATTCATTTGGAAAAATCACTTTCTGTAGTGGACAATGGGTTAATGACTCTGTCCTCCAGAATTTATTCACTGGACAGCATTGTATCATCTGCTATTAATATAATAGAACAGGATATGCTAATGTTACAACATGGCCAGTCCCAATTACGTTCTATTGTACAGTTAGGCTGGACGTTACAAAACCTGCGTTCAGGCAACGTGCCATGGCGTCTAATTAACACAACGTCATTATTTTCTATCTTTAACCTTACTGATAGACAAATCTCTTTGGCACAAAGAGGGGCAGACTATACGGTGCTGAGCATTGAAAAGCTAGAAAAATTAGCATTGACAATGTCAGAACGACCAGTCATTGAATGGATAATACATGGCACCATTACAATCCCAATAGCAACTTTTCAGTTTCAATACTGCCAAAAGTATATACCAGCAGGCCTGTATGAAAGGTTGGGTAAAGGATACATCAAGTCAACCTGGAATTTGCCTTATACACATAGATGTTGGAGTGGGGGCAAGAATGAGGTATTTCTTAGTGGTAACAACTGTAAAAATTCACTAAGCGGTGCACTCTAGTGTCAAGGAATGAACTTGCATGGAGCCTGCGTAGGTTCATCAAACATCCTTTCATGTCACCTGCACAGCACCCCTGCTACACAGATAGAACCTTTTTTCAGACAGCTTTCCAATGGCAGCTACGTTGTAATAAATGACCGCAGCTGTTGTGGCATGGTTGACAGGAAAAGCCTATCTCGTGAGCGTTACTTCCATGGTCACTTGTTGTATGCAAGTATTGAATCCAAACAGCAATCCAGACATTGAGGCGGCAATATGGCCTTCTTTGAATATCTCTTCTATACAAATTGATACTTTAAGCAGAATGAAGTCTATTCTTTTAAGACAACTGTGCCTTTAACCTCGTCCAAAGAGACGTATGATCTGCAAGATGCAAGGACAGCAGCAGAGATACATACCCTATTGTCGACAAATTGCCCCGTGCATTTTGTAGAAATGTTAAGTCAAATCTTAAACATGTCTGATACCAGTGGCATCGCACATGTATTAAGACAATTTTCTCGGGACTGCTAACACCCTTCGAAGCAGTTCTTGGCATCTTCCTGAATTTTGTGCACCACAGACAAAACCAGCTACAATGGAAGAAACGATCCTAGCAATACGATACCGAGAACGGATCACTAAAGTCCTCGGATTGGCCGGGCTACGAGATCTGAATACTACCTGGTTTCTTTCATTCAGACCAATCTGGCAAGATTGCATCTTACCTGTGCTTCGATGTCTTTTATGCGGGGAAGAATGCATGTTGGACGTCTGTCTTACACTACCATCAGCAGTACCTACGGATATCGATACGTTGCTTAGTTTGGTAACGACTCATGCAACGTGTTGTCCCCAGCGGCTACCTATTCTGATGACGGCATTCATTGAGACTTCACCATTACGATTAGGTGGCGGTAAAGTACGAGATAAAAGTGGCACCACACAGGTACAACCTTCTGTGAGCATTGCTGATGTAGAAATCGATGATGGCAATGGTTCTCACATATGCACTTTTTCAGCTTTTTCGGATCTAGTCCAACTTTCACCTACTGTTGTAGACAATTTTTTTACCAGCCTATCAGAGCTAATGTTCTCTCCTAACAACGAGAATAACTTTTAAAATAGCGAGCACACAGCAGTCCCTGAACTTTGAATTCGGCCTTCAGATTTGATAAACAGAACTCAAAAAAACATTGGAACTATTTTTTTTCTCCCTTCCCGAGAGCAAAATTATTTTTCTCCAATTCCCAAAATATTTACCCATTTTTGGCACATGGTGATTTGCTTAACCCTTTCGATGCTGATGACGAGCTCAGCTCGTCATCACCCACGGGTGTCGTGTGCTGATGACGAGCTGAGCTCGTCATAGTGCCACTAAAATGGCATTTTCCAGCACACAGCGGGAAAACGCCTAGCAGCCAAGAGGTTAAAGTAGAACTATTCTTAGAGAACAGAACTTCTATTTTTAGGAACGCTAGAGACAATATTTTAACTTAGCCTCTAGCACATATACAGTATTGAATAAATATCTGATGAAATGGTCTCGACCTTCTCTTCTGTATTAAGAGCCATTTCATAAATGTAAATTTTGTGTGATGAAATAGTCTCAACCTTCTCTTCTGTATTAAGAGCCATTTCATAAATGTAAATTTCGCAAATCATTCAGCCAACATACCATATATGCATTATCTGAATGTTACCTCTGCTTGAAAACGTACAGTATGATACTCCATTTTCGTGTACATACCATTTCAAATGCTTTTTATGAATTTTGGGGTGGGTTGGAAAACACATACATCGTTATATGTTTAGTGTTGCTTAGTATTTCGTAATGATGGACATTATACGTGGAGTGGGTGTTGTAATTGGATCTAGGACCCTATTTAAATATTCCTGATTCATGCCCTTATGCGGTTATAACAATTCATATCCTTATAAAGGCATAAGAATCATATCCATATTTAGTCATAGCCAATGCAGTCCAAATACGGCAAGGCTACTCCCATGGACTCCTAGAAAGTACAACGCGTTCCTAAACAAACCAAGCCTCCAGCAGCCCAGGAATTCCCCCTGCTTTTGTTTTGATTTGTCCTAGAACTCCTGAGAGTCCTAAAAGTACTGCAAGTTCTTAGTGACGTCTTATGTCCAAACTCTGCACCTTCCTGGTATAAATATACCAGCATCTGCCTTAAGCAAACACACGGTGGTTTGGAGCAGATCGGCTATCTACTTATCCGAAGCCCAGCTGATGTGAGTGCTGAAGGAAGCCGACCCTCCCATTGACGCACTGAGAGAGACGCTGTCTTTTCTCCTGCCGAGAAATCCAGCTCCAGTGTTTCCAGTCACCCTCACGGGTTACTGGGAGATCGAGTCCTGAGAAAGAGATACAAGACCTCCTTCATTCTATAACCAAGGTACGGAGCTGATTAGATGCTCAGAGAATTCTTGATTCAGATTCTTGGCAAAAACTAACTTAACTTAAACTGCAGCTCACTTACTCCTTCCCACGTACTAGGCTTAAGTTAGGTACACCGGGGTAGGCGTATCTTAGAAGCACCAGTTGAGCATGTTTAGTCAATGATTTTAAGTATGTATATATTTTATCCATTTTAAGTATCTTATGGCTCTGAAACCATATAAATGCTTTTACAGTATTATTTCATAATACTCCTTTTACTGTACGCACTTTACTTCATGATAAGTATTGCAATTGTGGCAACTCATTTCTCTTGCATGAGAAAGAAGACTGCTCAATAAATAACAACTTTTATTGAAAACGCCCGTCTCTCTATTTCTCTGCACTCCTGGTGAAACTAAGCATGCACGATTGGCTGAGTGAAATAGCTGTCTATTGTTTTCACACAACTCTGGAAATATACTCCTTGATCTAGAGGGAGCAAAGTTGTCATGTTTATGCGGTTGTCAGAATCTAATCCCTTTTTGTATATTCAGAAAAGTTAACCCCTTCCTGTTCACTCGAGAAAGTTTCTAGTGACCTCTGAGCTAGCTGGCATACCTAATTAAGTCTAACATATTCAGTAGAGACCTAGTCGACCTCAGTCCTACGTCTAAACTAGCGTTTATGTTATTGCAATGCACAGAGCCTATTGGGAATATAGGAACTACACTACACAATGGAGCACAGCAAATAGAAAAGCCAAAGTGGGATGCACACAAATGGAAGGCCATGGAGACACACAACAAGCGTGTGCACATCACATGCAAGACAAGTAACACAGAACACCACCCTCAGACCATCAAACAACACATGGCTGGTACAATCAGTGAAGTAAAACCACAAGCACCACAGTGCAACAACACACGGAGGCAGCCAGGCAAACCAAGTATAGGCATAAGGATGAAAGGAAGGCCCAGAAGTAAAACTGGGAACAGCCACACATGCATACAACCACCTCACAGGAGTACACCAGCAGCACAACACACAAGGCCCATTGACACACTCCATGACAGCCAAACACCAGGAGGAATGTTCACACATACCGCCCTCACACCAGCAGCACACAACACCAGTGCAAAACACACTGAAGGCTGCCAATACTTGCCAGTCCGTAGACACACAAAACACACACACACCCTGGGTGTAGCCACAAACATCACACACACACGGAGATGCCAGAACAAATGTCTGCATAAAATCAGCACACAAGCACATAACCCAACTGAAACACACACAGAACTGAGGAAAAGTGTTCTTCTGTTCGCCGTTCATTTGTGACAGGACTCCATTGTTTTTTTATTGCCATTTCGTGTCCAACTCTTCCACACAACCCACCTGGTCGTTTCTGCTGATACCTGAGGAAATTCTAACTGACACGACAAAAGCCATCTTGCAGCCTGTATTTCTGCCCAGGAACTGTCGCACACCCAACCCCCCCTGTTCTTTGCAGTTCGACAGAAAGCCATGAGACACTCACGCCCTGTGTAAATGATTTGTTTTCCTTCTCCTGCTCCCTGCCTGGTAAACATCCTTGACACCGTGATCAGGTTATCTGGACAATGGTCTGACTGCAGGGCCTTGATCAGGGTGATTGGACAATGGTTTGAATGACCGCGCTTTGATCAAGCTGATCGAACAATGACCTGAATGACCGTGCTTTGATCAAGCTGAGTGAACAATGATTTGAGTACCAAGCCTTGACCAGGTCACCAACTACAAACATCGTCTGGATCTGGTTATCAACTGCAAACACTGCCCTGATTAAACAATGGACTAACAGCCAAAAGACTGGAATCAAAAATTATAAAAGGCTTGTAAGCTGCGGAGTAAAGCAGCAGCCTCCTCTGTCTTGTTTCTAACGAGCTTGGGACTCTGTTCCATAGCCCGGGCTATTTGAATAAATCTGGGTTCCTCCTGCAGACGAAGGCTCCTGTGTCTCCTTTTACTACGTATGAAGGGTATGGAAGACTTGGGCGGTTCCCCCGCCACCGAGACCCAGTAAGAGGGTTTTTCCGGTTCTTCAAATGGCGCCTGAAAAGGGACTCCACGAGCACGAAGGTCAGGCCCGGTGGATGTGAAGAGGTGCACGGAGAGACTCCGACGGAGGCACCCTACCCGAGGGATTCTTGCAAACCGGTAAGCCGAACGACTCGCACGCTGTTCCTCCCCACCCGGTCTGGGACACATGACCGCGTCCTCGCTGGAGTCCATAGCAAATAATTTCTGGAGCAGGACACAGCCCTATGTCTGCAGAAGAGAACTACCCCTGTAAGGTAAGGGTGGACTGATCGCCCACCAAGTCTGTATGATTCTGCTGCTATTGACTTTTGCAAAAGCCAAGCAAGTGAGGTGAGTTTTTAAAACCTACTGGTGTCTGTTATCTGTTTTCAAGCATGCCAGTCAGTAGTAAGTTCAAGAAATTATGTTGTTGTATGTGTACGCAGGACTCCCAGCTGGAGGCTGCTTGTCCGCTTCCTCCAGAAGGGACCCCTGGCCATACGATGTATGTTAAACATGGCCCTTCTGCCATAATCTTTTCCTCATTCTGGGTAAAATATACGAAAAAAAATAACGCGGAATTACAGTGGCCACTTTACGGCTCCTTTAATTCCCAAGTTCTCGCCAACTTAGAGGAACAATTAATGAAAAGAAAAACGCACCCGTCGATGTTTGAATCTGTCCGATTTTGGAGGAAAGAGATAGAGCAGAGAGCTAGAAAGCAGAAGGCTCAAGAAAGAAAACAAACGTATGTCAATGGCCGACCACGCCAGAGAAAATGTACTAAATCAAATGACAAAATCGGTAGAAATAGGGAGCATGGGGCTCGGGTACAAAAGTGTCATCCAGCTCATGAGGAGCCAGGAAAGGGCCATATGGAAGGGGGAGATGAAGGTGATTCCTTGCTTGATACCATGCTAGAAAGCCCTCCTGCATATTCCCCAATGTACCCTGATGCCTCACACCCCACATGTCCCCCCGCCACCACCCACTCCTGCCCCCACTGCCGCTCTTACTGTTCTCCCTGTCACACCAACCCTCCCGATTTTTCCTATGACACCGACCACGCCCTTTAACCCTGTCCTCACTGCGGGAATGACAACAAGTCTCCATCCACCCAACCCCTGCGGCGTTACCCCTACACGCCCTTTTCCTACTTCCCCGTGGTCTACAGTTAAGCAGGATTTATATAAATTGTTCCCCCCGACTGGCCTCCTTGCGCTCTGCAGGCAGCTTTTCGTCCCTTTCAAGAAAATGACCTACAGAGGCAACAGTGTGAATGTTGGATAAATAACGGAAATATTTATGCCTCTAAAGAAATATGGTCCACCATTTCCCAGTGGACTATTATGGAACAGACCACCTGGGCTGAATACATGTGTACCCTGGTCATGCAAAGATTTGAGAATGCGCTTATCCAGATACCCACCAGATTAATGGACCTTAGGTCGCAAATAAAAAGAGACGATGTTTGAGGAGAGGGGATGTTTGGCGCTATGTCTGCTTTAATGGCTTACCGTGATATGACCACTTTTCCCAACACCCCTCTAGAAACAGCTATGCCAATGAGAGAGGCGGCACCTGTCTTTGTTAACGCACTTACCAATGCCCAAAATAATGGCCGAGGGGCTGTTGAGGCACACTGGCGCAGGCTTTGGGTTCATGTTCCTTGGAAAAGGTCAGAAGTAATGCAGTTAAAAGGACAATTACCAGATCCCTGGAAGAATTCGGCTGCTTTTTACAGAGAATTCGGTCAGATTATATCTGCAGGTACTCTCGTTCTTGAGGATATAGATTTACTTTTTGGTACGGTTGTCCCCACTGAAATTTGGGACAAGATTCGACATACTGACCATGAAGTGGCATTGGGTGGTAAATGGGCTGACCTAGAGGCTATGGAAGAAGCAAGGTTAGAAGTGACTAAACCAGAAACTGCCATCCTGACTTTGACCGGTAAAATAATAATGCTTATGAAAACACTTTTGCCGGAAACTGTCATTAACTGGGATAAAATAAACGCCTGTAAGCAGCGAAAATATTAGAATTAGGCTGACTTCTTTACCCGTTTTGAGACAGAATACAAGGGACATATTGGTTTAGATCCCTGGACCCAAGGTTCTGGCCCAGTATTTGTTGATAAGTTTGTCAGCAACTTGCTTCCTGAGATCTCCGTTAGGCTTAAGAAAGTTGAAAGTTCGTGGTCTGCTCAAACTATGACTGGTATCTTGGCTATGGCACAATATCACGAGAATAGGGAGAACGAAGATAGAGACAAGGAAAGTAAGAAGGTTAGGGATCTTAAGGCTAAGGCACTTCTGCAGCAGGCTTACCCTCCCCGAGGTCCTGATACCTGCGGGAATTTTAGACCTCAATTCCAACCTCCTCCGAGGGCTCGCCAGTCTACCCCCTCCAGCCTTCAACATACGGGAGCCCTCCAAACAGATCAGTGTGCTTATTGTAAGGGGTACATCCATTGGATAGATGAGTGTCCTGTGTTAGTTGAAAACATATGAACAGGGAAGACTCCAAGGGAGGGGAGGCTGACTAGGGGTCATGGCCCGCCCTATACACAGGATAGAGAACGTAGGCCCAGGGATGACGCCCCCGTCGGGCAGCGCCCGGCCAATAGGTTTGATGGGTACGAAGCAACACGCACTTATTACAATGATGATTATGACGACATTGATGAAACTGGGTCCTAAAAAGCATAGGACAGCAAGGAAAGGGGTATTACCAGAGTGCAAATTCCAGTGGATCAAAGGGGCCCGTATGTTCAAATGTCAGTTGTGGGGAACGATCAGAATTTTCTTTTGGATACTGGGGCCACCAGGTCTTCTATTGCACGTCTGTCAGTCCCGGAGGCACCCCTTTCTGGCAACATGAATGTATCCGTGGGTTTGTAGGAACACCTGTGACGAGCCCTGTCTCTGAACTCCTCCCTCTCGATATTGGCCCTGCACAGTTTGACGCTCCCTTGGTCCTTACTACAGGTTTCAGTGAAAACTTGCTAGGTATGGATTTACTGAAAGCTCTGTATGCAACCATATCATGTAGTCCCCAAGGTGTATCCCTATCAATTTCTCCCACCGCAGCTTCCGATATGTATCTATCAGGTCCCCTCCCTCCAGAGTTGCAGTCTTTACCTTCCTCCCTCTGGGCATCATCAGACACTGATGTAGGGTGTCTCAACATATCCCCTCATGTGGTACGCATCCAGCCAGGTGCACTTCTCCCCCGTCTCTGGCAGTATCGACTACCCACGGAAAGAGAAATCGCCCTTTTAACAATAATATCTGAATTGATGGACAAGGGCGTAGTGGAGGAGACACGTGGCAATATCTGTAACAGTCCCATTTTTCCAGTTCTTAAAAAGGCCAATGGAGATGCTCTCTTCCCTATAATATACAGATTCGTGATTGAGCTGAGAGCCCTTAACAAAATAACAATCTCCCAATATCCTGATGTCCCCAACATTACAGCCCTCTTAACGATGGTCCCTTCTGACGCAACATACTTTTCTGTCATAGACCTGAAGAATGCATTTTTCTGCATTCCTTTTTTTTAAATTTTTTTTTATACTTATTGAAAGTTCATACCAGTAAATTACATATTCACAAATACATAGATACATACATAGATACATAGAGATATACCATCAATAAAAAGAATAATAGACAGGTTAAATAACTACAGTACCAATGAATCATTCATTTTGCACTTTTGCTATTCTCCAGGCAGCTACTGGGGCCCAAAGTCGCATACCAATTTCCCTTGTCTTGGCTCCCTTTAATTCATATAGTGCTTCCACAATGTTATGGATACCCAACATTCTACACATCCACATTTGAAACGTAGGAGCTTCTAGATCCTTCCAAGCTGCACTAATTAAAATCCTAAGGATTGCTACAGAGATAAAAACTAAAGCACCGGCCTCAATACGCATATTTAGTTTCACATCACATCCAATTATTATCAGGGTTGGGGATGGATTCATTTTGACATCTAGAAGCCCCTCTAAAAACTGCTCTATTTCAGTTTTAATGCTTTTTAGTTTTTCACAGCCATAGAACATGTGTATGATATCAGCTGGACCATTTCCACATCTGGGACAATTGCTATCTGTCGCTTTCCCCCAAGAGAATAATTTTTCCAGGGTATAGTATAGATTGAATAAAGTTTTATAGTGTTGGGCCCTGAGATTCGAAGAGCACAGAAACCTTTTATCCATAGCTAGAGCCTTATCAAGATCTACTTCCGGATCCCCCAATTTTTTGGACCAGGCAGCTTCCATTTTACCCATATCGTCCATTGATGCTTCAATAAATATTTTATATATATCCCTAATTCTATGGCCCCCCGACTTCAGATACTCGAATAATTCATATCTCCCTGACAAAGTGATACGTGGCCTAATTGATTTAATTCTATTGACAATCTGTAAGTATTTAAACTCTTGATAACCTTGTAATGAATAGTGTTGCGTAAGTTCTTCAAGTGTTCTACAATGATCTCTAATCATTATTTGCCCCAGCTCCACAATACCCTGACTCTCCCAGTGACGCCACGCTCCATCCCTGCTAAGGTTTGGAAAGAGTGTTGAGTTGGTGTGCTATGATGAAAAGTGGGTATATCTAGGATTTATTTAACAGTTTTCCACATATACCATACATCTTCAAGCGTCTTATATCCAAATTCCTTGTAATAACTCCTCTGAGTTCTCCTTAATAAGAGCCCTACGGCTTCACTTCCCACCAATAGCTGAAAAATTGATGGTATCACCGCCTGCCTGAGGGTTGGGCCCCCCGGGTGGAATAGGATTGCCATGTCTGTGAGGAGACATGCGAAATGATAGCTCTTTATATCTGGCAATCCCAGCCCTCCTCTATCTTGTGGTAGTGACATATATCTGTTTGATCGCCTTGTTTTGCCATATTGCCACAAGAATTTCATGAATATAGCCTCAATCTTCTTAATTATCTTCTCATCAATTTTAAATGGGATTGACCTTAATTTATAAAGGACCTTGGGAAACATAGTCATTTTTATAACGTTAGCCCTCCCAATCAACTACAGCTGTAATGAATCCATTCTTTTTAATTCTGGTTCCATCGAATGCATAAGCGGTGTGTAATTATCGTTAATTATTTTACCCGGTTCTGCGTTTATTATTATTCCCAAGTAAACTACAGATTCTACGTATCTAACATCTAACATGGCTATTTTTTTAGAGCATAGTACTTGTGTTTTGTCCACATTTAATCGGTAACCCGACACATCTCCAAACCGACAGGTTATATTAACAACCTCCCTCATAGCTGACTCTGGGTCTTTGGTGAAAACTGCTAAGTCATCCGCATATGCGAGAAGTTTAGTCTGAAACCCATTAGTTATTACTGGTTTAGTGACCGCACTGTTCATTATTTGTGTAATTAAGGGGTCTATATAAAGCACGAACAAGATTGGAGAACATGGACAGCCCTGTCTCGTACCCCTTGTTATGTTGATCTTACCTGATCTTTCACCCATTAATTGGATTCTTGCCATACTTGATGAATACATAGCCTGAATGGCTTGGCAGAATCTAGGACCGAACCCCCTTGCCTCCAGAACCTTCCATAGAAAACTCCATCTGACGCGATCAAATGCCTTCTCCGCATCGAGGAGGATCAGTGCGACCTCCTCCCCCCTAGCAGCACCGATGTCAAATAAGGTGATAGCTCTCCTAATATGATCTGTGGTACCCCTTCCTGGGATAAACCCATGCTGCCAGGGGGAAACCAAGGACGCAATGATCCTCCCCATGCGTGCAGCCATAATTTTTGCATATAGCTTGTTATCGCTATTAATCAAAGATATTGGTCTGTAGGAACCAGGGTTAGTCTTTGGTTTTCCTTTTTTGTGAACGATCGCTATATTAGTTTCTTGCCAGGACTTGGGTATTATGCCTGTATTCATGACGCCTTTCAATAAATCTAAAAGCATCGGTGTTGTTTAATCCCTTAGGCTTTTGTACAACTCTAACGGTATTGCATCCCGGCCCGCAGCCTATCCGCTTGCCAGATCCTGCAGGTCTTCCAATACCTCCGACATAGTGATATCTTGTTCCAAAGATTCGATGTGGGCCTGTTTTAACTTACTACCCTTGTCTAGCCAACTTATATTAGGAGCCTCTACACCTGCCTCCTCCTGATATAGTTCTTGAAAGAATTTCCTGAAAGCCTCCAAAATTTCGCCTGATTTGTCATATATTTGGCCCTGATATTCAATTTGTGTCACTATGTTCTTACTAGCCACCTGTCTGATTCGTAGGGCAAGTGCTCTGCCTGCTTGCTCCCCAGTTTCATAGAGGCGTGATCTCTGTGCCTGATAATTTGCTGCTGCCTTTATAGCTAGTTGTTTCTGGATCTCTGCTTTTAGGGAGTTTACTCTATGTAGACTCTCGACAGATTGAACCCCTAGGATTATATCTTGTCTGTGTTGTGTCTCTGCCTCACTCAGATTTCCCATCAATGCTTCCCTTTCCCTGTTAATCTTTTTCCATACCCGGGTAGTATAGCTTATGGTCTCTCCTCTTAATCCTGCCTTGAAGCTATCCCAAACCACTCCCCTTGATGCACTATACCTGTTAGCATCAAAAAAGGCCTGGGACCATATTTTCTGCATTCCTATACATCCTGACAGCAGACTTTTTTTGGTTTTTCCCTTGGTGGGTGGAGCTTTAGATTCTGCCACGCCCCTCAAGGTTTCACCGAGAGCCCCAGTATCTATAGTCAAGCCTTAAAAAGTCAACTAGATTCCTTGGAACTCCATGATAATTCCACACTATTACAATATGTAGATGACCTCCTTATTGCTGCAAATTCTGCCCCATCATGTAAAGAAGCTACTCTCTGTTTGTTAAGCCGACTTACCCTCCATAATCACAAAGTCTCTTTAAAAAAGCTTCAGTTTTGTCAAGAGAATGTGACCTATTCAGGTCATCTCCTCTCGAAGGAGGGAAGGCAGCTCACCGCTGATCGTGTAGCCATTATCAATGCTATGACGGCCCCATGAACACAAAAGCAGGTGCGAGCCTTCATAGGCCTAACCTCATACTGTAGACAGTGGATTTCCAATTTTTCAGCCATGGTCAAACCTCTTCTTGCCCTCACCACTAAAGACATATCAGACAGTTCCTTTCCATAGACTAGAGAGCATGCGCAGGCCTTCCAAGACTTAAAGAGGGCTCTGTGTACTGCTCCAGTCCTTGGTACTCCTGATTATAACAAACAATGTTTTCTTTTTGTACATGAGACAGACGGCTGTGCATGTGCTGTCTTGACCCAGGTGTTCGGAGGTCACCATCGGCCATGTGCCTATTTTTCAGCCACCTTAGATCCTGTTGAAAGGGCTCTCCCAGGATGCCTACGGGCGACCGCTGCTGCCGCCCTCATGGTCCGTCAGAGTGCGGGGATCGTCATGAACTCCCCCCTGACTTTGATGGTCCCCCATTCTGTGGATACCCTCCTTAATGACACTAAGACACAGTACCTCACTAGCGCACGACTCACAGGATATGAACTGACACTCTTTGCCAGCCACATTAACAACAAGAGATGCACTGTACTAAACCCCGCCACATTACTCCCACTGGATACTCAGGATGCCCGCTTAGACCCACATGACTGCATATTAAGGACAGAGGAGGAGACGAAGGGACGGGTTGACTTACAGGATACCCCGATAGCAGAACCAGGAGGTACACTGAATATGGACGGATCATGTCTCAGAGGGCCAGATGTTAACACCTCAGCCTCCTACGCCCTCACGACATTAGGGCAAGTAGTAGAAACAGCTCAGATTCCGCAGTACTCTGCTCAAGCAGCAGAATTAGTGGCCCTCACAAGAGCCTGTGAGTTAAGTAAAGGGATGACGGTAAATATTTATACTGACAGCCAATATTCCTTCAGGGTGGCCCACAACTTCGGGAGGTTATGGAAAGAAAGGAATTTCCTTACCTCTCATGGGACCAAGATTCAACATGGCACCCTAATTCACCGATTGTTAGACTCCCTGACACTCCCTAGAAAGGTGGCCATTACAAAACGTAAGGCCCATAAGAAAGTGACAGATGATGTTGGGAAAGTCAATGCCCTGGCTGACCAGACGGCCAGACAAACAGCTCTTAGGAAAAGAGAAGGAATGTATGTAGGAGGTCCCGCTAGGTGGGTGGCAGACGAGCCCATGGTTGAAAATACAGTACAAAGTGTGATTGATATTCAGTCCCATACTACTCCTGAGGAACTAAGGGTGTGGAAGGAGCAATTAGCAAAGGAGGGAATTGATGATTGCTGGGTCCGTACGACTATTGAAAGACATGGATGTTACCTGACAGTCCTGTGCTATCAGTAGTTACAATGGCCCATGGTCCTGCTCACATTAGTGCAAAAGGAATTTGTAAACTGTTGGAACCTACATGGTACAACTCTAAGATACCAGCATATGCTGAAAAACTGGTTAAAACATGCATGATTTGCCTAATGTATAACCCGGGAAAAGGCACAGTTACTCCTAAGGGAGGATTCTCTCCTCCTACCTTCCCTTTTGAAGTCCTCCAAATGGAATACATCCAGATGGACAGATGTAACAATTTGAAATATGTCCTGATGGTGGTCTGTACTAGGCATGAGCGAATTTTGCGGATCTCGCGTTCGCGAATTTTGCGGATTTGCGGATTCGCAATCCGCAAAATCCGCGAATTCCCGCGAATTTGCGGATTTTTTTTTTTTTTTGTGTTCGCCCGTGTTTCTGCCAGTTCGCGAGGGTTTTTACAATTTCGCAATGTGCGAACTTACCTGTCGGGTCGCAAGTTTTGCGAACTTGTTGTTTCTACGTGTCCAGCCTGTTTGGGACACTCTTCTTCATCACTGCCACTCTCTGTCACCACTGCCACTCTCTGACTACTCATGCCACCCTCTGGCCCACCCATGCCACCCTCTGTTTCATCATCACACCCTCTGGTTGTCCAGTGTACATTATTTTCGGCAAAGCAAAGCACACCTTCCCTGCCTCAAGTGACCTGAATTAATTTGGGGCTGATTAATGTGTCACAGAATATTTTTTTAGCTGGCACCTGCTTCCTTAGTGCGCCCTGATTAGTGATCTTTTGCACTTGCTAAGTGCTTTCATTGTTGCAAAATTAGTTACAACACCTGCCCTGCCCCAACTGACAATAATGAATTAGGGGCTGATTAATGGATTTTAACTTCCAGCCTGGCTCCTGCTTGTCTCCCTTAGCTGTAATTCAGGACCTTTGTGGCATATGTGTAACTATTCTGAGGTTCAGAGCAGGGTCACATAATAGTTTCAACTGGCAACTGAACTCTGGAGGGGCCCCTCAGGAAGCACTACAGGAAATGGCTACTAATGATGTGCCTGAACTTTTGAACCTCGTAAGTAGTTACTTTCAGTTTTGCTAAAATCGTATATCTGCAATTTTGCACTTATTCGCGGGGCGCGAACTCACGCGAACAGTGCGAGCAGTGCGAGCAAAATCCGCTGCTCGCGGATTTGCGGATTTTGCGGGAAATTCGCAAATCTCGCGGATTGCGGATTTCCCGAAAATCCGCAAAATCCGCGAGCGGAACGGATTTTCCGCCCACACCTAGTCTGTACCTTCAGCCGATGGGTGGCGGCCTACCCCGTCAAAGACTGCACTGCTATCACTACTGCCAAAGTGCTATTAAAAGAGTACCTCCCACGATTCGGTTTGCCACGCTTGGTCTGGAGTGACAACGGGGCCCACTTTACGGCTCAAATTATGGAATATGTCTGTACAGCATTGGGTATATAACAAAAAATTCATGCAGCTAACCACCCCCAGTCAGCAGGTCTGGTGGAGGTGTACAATGGCATCCTAAAAACTAAAATGGCCAAAATAGTAGCCGAGACAGGTGTCACTTGGGTTGATGCTCTGCCCTTAGCCCTACTGTCCACAAGAACAACGGCCCACACCAGGATAGGGCTATCCCCCGATGAGATTGTGTTCAGGAGGCCTGCCAATGTATGGGGTGTACCACGGCCTAGGAAGCTGTCTGATGTTGAATACCCTGTATTAACTGATTATCTGTACAGTCTGACTAATACCTTTCATACTCTTTATCACCAGGTGCATGAGGCCATACCTGACAAATGCGAGGGCCCAGGACACGTTATCCAACCTGGGGAATATGTCTTAGTATGGAACTTTCAACGGACTAAGAGCCTCGAGCCCTGCTGGACACAGCCCCATCAGGTGTTGCTGGCCACCCACACTGCTGTGAAAGTAGAAGGTAGGAAGAATTGGGTGCATTCGTCACACTGCAGGTGTGTGCCTCTGCCCCTCCCCTATGATCAGTGGGTGAGGGAAGGACAAGGAGACTCAGAAACAGAAACAGTCCCGACCTTGGTCCCATTCAGCGATGCCAGACTGCATTTTACATCTACGGAAGCAGAGAGTGACAGCGTACTAAAAGGAAGGGTGGAACCCTCCCTTAACTCTGCTCAACATCAAGAACAATTGTTTTCCGACCATACTGTCCCTACTTCCGATAGATATAACTGGCGCCCGAGGGAATGCTTGCTCTTGACTTTGCTAAGTGCCTATACGCTGTAGGGCTGTGATCTCCTGGCTAAGAACGGTGCTGGGGTGTCAGATTAGGATATGCCATAGGGCTCTTGGCACCTGCTCCCAGTGAAGCAACCACCAATCAAAGACAGCCACTAGAGGTGCCTGGCTTAGCACAATGGCTGCCGTCCAAAACACCCAAATCCAGAAACAATATGTCAGTCTCCGACATAGTAAATGCTTCATGGCCACCGTGGTGACACTGTTTGTCTCCCTCATCCTGTCTATCCTTGGTTGGCTATTACTAATCTACCATCCTGTTACTTCACCAACTCCTACCCCGACTCCTGCAGAACACCAGTATGTCACGCTACCAGCCCACGAATTACCCCGCCGTGCAGAATTCTTTAATAACACCTTCATCCAAATGTTGCATCATCATCAGCTGATCATGAACACTTCCAACTGCTGGGTGTGTGGACTGATGCCGTATTCCATGATACATCCTGTCCCATTCTTTCCCTACCCCTTGTCCATCTCTGGGTCTTGTCTTGCATGGCGGATGTTGATACAGGAGGCCTACACTGTCAATGGTACTGACAATTATGCCCTTGGAACATTTCGGTATGACTTCTGGCGGAACAGATCTGGCCATGCCAATGCTCCTTTTTGCCCGACCAGCTCATCCACATCGCTACTATCACCAGATGAACTCTGTGAGATGGTAGTATTCAACTCAACCACTCAACGAACATTTTCCAGATTCCGCACAAGAAGGATACTGCCCGATGAATGAGACACTGTGAATGTCATAAATGTGCAAGGCCTTGTCTGCATCCATGGCCTAGGGACTAAGAAAGTTGGTACCAGTACTTGTGATATCACAGAAGCTTTAAACTCTACATATCCTCCGAAGCTGGTGGCATCCCCCAACACCTATTTCATCTGTGGCACTGCAGCCTACACTTGGCTCCCCCATAACTGGTCTGGTACCTGCTATCTGGCCTTCCTCCTTCCACCAACGTATTCCACCCATGGAGGTTACCACCTGCCAATCAAGGGCGCTCTGCGCCGCTCACGTAGGGGTGTCATATCAGCCGAGGATGCAGCAGGCCAGGAAACCGGGGACTTCTTTAAAGGTTTCCTTCCTTTCTGGGGCCCCATGGCAAACAGTCTGTCTGTACAAGGACTGACCAGGGTCCTTGAAGTCACCATCACAGTAACAGCTGGTGCGGACCACCTTATAACACTTCAGAACCGCATGGTCCTAGTCGTCATCCTTGCTGATCGTGGTGGTGTGCGTAAATTGATCGGCTCCAGCTGCTGCGTGTACATCCCAGACAACACACCTACAGTGTACGATGCCATCCAACGTCTGCATTGCCTTTCTTCCGAAATTCATCTGGATGAAGGCAACTGGTCCCTCACAGGCTGGATCTAGGGCCCCCTTTCCCAGTGGGGGTGGAGGGTCCTCATCTTCCTTGCCTTGGGAGTAACTGTCCTGGTATCCTGCTGTTTGTGCTTTCAGTGCCTGCCAGTGCTCTGTACAATGTGTGTCCAGACCATCAAGCCTCCACCCTCTAACATTCAGAACACCAATATGATGATGATGCTCCAACAAGAAACCGATGGTCTTATGAACATTTCTTAAAGTATTTGCCACTCAAAGGCAAATGGAGGGTCTGAGGAAAAGTGTTCTTCTGGTCGGCGTTCATTTGTGCCAGGACTCCATTGTTTTTTCATTGCCATTCCGTGTCAAACACTTACACACGACCCACCTGGTCGTTTCTGCTGATGCCTGAGGAAATTCTAACTGACACGACAAAAACCATCTTGCAGCCTGCATTATTGCCCAGGAACTGTCGCACACCCAACGCCCCTGTTCTTTGCAGTTCGACAGAAAGCCATGAGACACTCACGACCTGTGTAAATTATTTGTTTTCCATCTCCTGCTCCCTGCCTGGTAAACATCCTTGACACCATGATCAGCTTATCTGGACAATGGTCTGACTGCTGGGCCTTGATCAGGGTGATTTGAAAATGGTTTGAAGGGCCGAGCTTTGATCAAGCTGATCGAACAATGACCTAAATGACCATGCTTTGATCAAGCTGAGTGAACAATGATTTGAGTACCAAGCCTTGACCAGGTCACTAACTACAAACATCGTCTGGATCTGGTTATCAACTGCAAACAATACCCTGATTAAACAATGGATTAACAGCCAAAAGACTGGAATGAAAAAGTATAAAAGGCTTGTAAGCTGCGGAGTAAAGCAGCAGCCTCCTCTGTCTTGTTTCTAACGAGCTTGGTCCTCTAGCCCGGGCTATTTGAATAAATCTGGGTTCCTCCTGCAGACGAAGGCTCCTGTGTCTCCTTTTACTACGTATGAAGGGTATGGAAGACTTGGGCGGTTCCCCCACCGCCGAGACCCAGTAAGTGTGTTATTCCGGATCTTCAGAACCACAACAAAAATAGACATGCCCAGTGCAGCCAAACTGTGGAAAGGCATTGGGAGCACACATACCACAGGAGGGAACAACCGCATCACTGAGGAACAATGCACACACAACATACCACAACACACACAAGAAGTGCACCATCACAGAACAACACAGCTACATCAAACAAACAACAGATGCACAGGCAAAAAAAACAGGACAAACACTGCAAGACATCAGGGGATGCACACCAGGAAATGACAAGGCAACATACACACAGCACTGTAAGCACAACAAGCAGTGTGTGCACACCAAGCATACCAGACACACACAGACATGAGTGACACAACATCAACCCACACAACACAAATCCACATAGCACAAAGACAACAGCACACCCAGGAAGTAATGCAATACCACAGCCAACACACATTCATCCAACACAACATCAACAGATGCACGAATATGGGATACACAGGTGGAATCAACTTGACCAGAGGACTGGGCAGCACACACAGCTGAACAGCAGATGAGCAACCATGACTACCAAACAGCACAAGAACATCACAAATAAACAATTGGGGAAACATCCTGAGTGGCACATAGCTCCTGGCCAAATAACTGAACCACACAGCACAATGTCACAAATGAAGTGATGAGGAAGCACACACACATACATACAAACCAAGGGGACAGCCAACTTCTAAGTGAAGTGTACTGCACATCAGTAGTGGACATGGCAGGAATGCATCAAACACAAACAGAGGGAGTCCAGTCCCACAATGGGTAGGCATTTGAAGCACACCTAGGGGATGGCATGACACCACACACAACATGCCATACTGGAGGCAAAAAGGCACCATGTGCCAGCAATGTATGCGAAAACACAACCACAATCAATGGCAGTGTGGATCTGCAGGTCTGTACAGTCTACACAAACAGAATCAAGACACAAGGATGATCAACCAAACACAACACTGATGTGCCAGTCACACACTCTGCACACTCACAAGTGACAAAAAGAACAAGTAGGAGTCAGACAGAACTGCATGGACACACCAACACACTGCACAGTGCACAGCATACAGCTCACAAATGTGCATACAACCACATCCACAGGGCTTAACAATCAAAACAACAGGCACACAGCTGCTGGGTGACACATGTGTGGTTGACAATGCAGGGGCACACACACATCAACACTCCCTACAAAGTAACACCCTTCACACAGCACACTTCTTGACTACCCAAGAGCACACATCTCAGGTAGGCCATGGGACCAGGATGATGGGCCATCACAAGATGACCATACACATACACTGCTGGGCACACATAAAGGAATAACACACATACATGATGACATTGCCCAGCCTGCATGCAAACCTGTGCACATAATCACACTCTGTGCTAGGAGTGTCCCCCAACCTGACATGTGAAGAATCTAGCCAACCTTTACAAACCATGAAAATGACAACTGCAATACAGGTAAACTTTACATCACAGACACCACAAGTATCAGTGTCAGAAAGAACTGAAGTCTCTGTCACTCCTGTGAACAAAAGAGCAGAGACATTGGCAATGTTGAAGTGCCACACTGAGCATGGGGAACAGTCAACCATATGCACACACCAAAATAACTTTATTCAGTAAGGACACTGACAAAACAGACAACAGGAGTAACTTTCTGTATTCACATATTGCACAGATTGGCACCAACAGTAGAGAAGAGCAAAGCTCAAAATGCAGAGCATATCCATGAGAATCTGCACAGGCAAGGGCAAAACAGGGACGCCAGTGGCCAGTTCAAGCTGCACAGCATATTCATGAGAATCTGCACAGGCAAGGGCAAAACAGGAAGGCCAGTGGCCAGTTCAGGGTGCACAGCATATCCATGAGAATCTGCACAGGCAAGGGCAAAACAGGAAGGCCAGAGGCCAGTGGCCAGTTCAGGCTGCACAACATGTATTGAAAAGGACGGTGCACCAAAAAAGCAAAGTACAAGATCCACGCTGCAACTCAGACTGTAATTCAAATCCAAAAAAAACCACAACCAGTCGATAAGAAAGTCAGCTTGGGCCAATAACCCAAAATGCTGAGTAAAAAAGCGGCATCAATAACCGCAAGTAGAAATGAGAGAGCGATAGGCCAGTGTAGCAGCCGCCCGCCCTTTTGTGATAAGGAGTTCCTACGGTCAGAGTTGCAGCATGGATCTCGAGATATTGTTACGAGCTCTTGACCAATTATAAATTAATCTTTGATCTTTCAACTATTTTCTTCATCACTACGTGACATCATATGTGCTTAAGAGAATAAGGCGCAATTAGGACCATACCTTTGAAGCACTCTTTGGACCTGCAAGGGATGCATGAGCCCTGACGAAGTTCAAACTGACAAAACGTGTTGGCTGAGGTGTTTTTTCTTGAAAAAAAAGATTGAAAAGAATAAAGAAATTTGGACAATTCTGGAGCTTTCTTGTACTTTGCATTTTTGGTGCACCCTCCTTTTCAATACAAGCCTTGGGATCTGTCTGACAGTGGAGCATTTGTGCGGCAAGCTCCAGACATGTATTGCACAATCGATGAACTTACATTTTTACATAGAAATGTAAGTGCATAACCATAGTCAGCCGTTCATTTCATTCTAAACAGGCTGCACAGCATATTCATGAGAATCTGCACAGGCAAGGGCAAAATAGGAAGCCCAGTGTCCAGGGCAAGTACATGAGAGGCTGCACAGGCAAGGGCAAAACAGGTAACCTTGTGTCCATGGCAAAGTACAGGGCGAGTACATGAGGGATGCATAGGGAATCGGTCAACACAGCAAAGAGCAACAAGGCCAATGTCCAAGGCAAAATGCAGGGCGACTACATGAGAGGCTGCACAGGGAAAAGGCCAACACAGCAAAGAGCAACAAGGCCAGTGTCCAGGGCAATGTTCACGGTGAGTACATGAGAATCTGCACAGGGAGTGTGTGCGACTGTACCCTTCCATGGGCAGCAACACAGTCAGGGGGTAACAATGGGCAGTACAGGCCCACCTGTGTGAGAGACAGGTGTGTGAGGGGGTCTACCACTCAGACTTGGCTGTCAGGCGGACTGGGAGCTTGCTCTGTGTCGGGGACAGTTGGAGCACTAGAGACTGGGGAGAGAGTGGCCCAGGTGAGGTAGTGCTATTAGTGGCTTGGCAAGCCGGAGGGCTGCTTGGACCAGGTGGTGTAGTGGCACGTGGAGGTGAAGTCATGCAGACCTGAGAAACAGTGTGGCTGGGAGATTGTGGCGATGTGCGTTGCCACTTCTCGGGGATTCGAAAGGGTTTCCATGTACTGGGATTGATGGAAAGTGGTGTGGACACAACAGGCACACACACCAACAAAGCTGCATCAGATGCAGACACAGACACTTTGGGCCTTGGTTTTGCCTGACAGGCTTTTGTCTTTGCATTCTAGGCTGGCTTTGCTCTTCTGTGGGGATGGTGTCTGCGGGCATGACCACTTGGGTTGTTTCTGCTGTGCGCTTCATGTGCTGTACTGTGACTGTGGCATATGAGAACCGTGGTCACTATCATCAGATGTGGCGACTACCTGGGGGGTGGACAGAGGCCCTGGAGCAGGAATGGGAGTATGTGCCTGTTGAAGGGCAGACGTCACCGTGGAGGAGAAAACCTGGACAGTACGGTGCAGCCCACCCACATTGGAATGTATGCCCTCCATGTAAGCAACCACCTGGGCTAATTTTTTGTCATGGTCAATGAAGGCATTGAGGAGAGCTGTCTGGCCCACACACAGCTGGTGCAAAAGAACCACAGACTCATCACTGGGGGTAGCAGGGGGAACAGGGGCAGTGTCAGCGGTGCCAGGTATGAAGGGAACTCATCCCCTCTTACTGACCTAGACAAGGGCAGCACCAGAGGAAGTGGCTGGGACGGTGGGCACTGGCCAATGTGTGGTTGAAGATGAGGCAGAGTCTCAATTCCTTGTGCCCGCCAACATGGATGCATCACTGCTAGCATCAGATGATGTGGTACTTTGAGTCTCAGGCTGGAATTCCTCCTGCAGACTCCGGTCCCCCTCTGAGGCGCTGATTGCTAGTCTGGTAAGGGATTTTTGGGTACTAAGGTGAGTTTTGGCACACCCTAATTCACTGAGGTTCCAAGCCTCTATGCACAGTTCTGTCTCAGCACGGAATCCCTGCGACATGGCACCCAATCGTTGGTGGTCTTATTGCATGATACTTGAGTAGTACATCATTCGGTCCTTAACCCCTTCACTATTGTTTCCGGTTAACGGTAGTGTCAGACAAACCTACCTATGTTTGCGTAGGTACTTTCAAGCTTGAATCTTTCAAAAAACGGTTTCCTTGAAGTACTACCCAGTGGTGTTACTAAGTTTACTTTGTACTTTTTCTTTCTGTGTCACTATGGCTGCGGTGGACATTGCGCAACATAGCCGCATTGCGGTGCGCAATCATTTACAGAATTATAATGTCCCTGAAGATGGCATGGCCGTGATCATGGTAGTGAGTGCAGAGGTGGCTTACCCGTATGAGATTTTTTACTCATGGGTGACCTTCCCGGCTATGAACGCGAATACTAATGATACTTGGCAGCATCATGTTTGGTTTGTTGGCGCCCTACCCCACTCATTATCAGCTCCAAGGTTAGGTCCTTTGTCCATTCCAGGCGCAACTTGGCCTGTTTTGGATGGATTTACGCCTCATCCTCAGCACGGAGCATGTAACGTGGCTGAGTTAAGACAACTACATGTGGTCGCAATTAGCGTGATTAGGTCGTTAGTGCAATACATTACCCACAATCTCCCGGGCGGGGCCCCGGGTGGTGCGGCGCTTCCTGCCGGACAGGACGGTATGAAGCTCAGTCCCGTTATGATCAACGCTGTGATGGGCAAGCGCCCCCAAGAAAAGGATGATTTTCCTTTCTGGCTTGCCGAAAAGTTTGACCAGCTGGAAGCAGTATTTCCTAACACGTCTCCTGGTGAAAAACACAGGATTCTGACAATTAGCTTACTGACTGTGAGACCTGGGGTAAGACATTTGCGGCGGTCTATACGAGGTGTTACGGCACTCTGTCTATGACTGTCCTGCCGACGGTCCTTAAACGTGTTCAGGATGAGCACGGACCAGAGGCTGCGGTTGAATTGGGTATGCGCCTCTGTGGCACCTTTGATGTGGTTTCCGATCTCATACTTGCTAATGTCAAGGGGGATGCAGTGAACTTTCAGGTTGCCAATGCTTTGCAGGTGATTCCCGATGCGGAAAAACCCTGGCAGTTGGCGAGGATTATTGTGGCGGCTTATAAAACCGTGGGCCGCAATAGTAGGGGTCTCAAGCATTTTTCTACTGAAGAGAAAAAACAACCCCAAGGGCAGAAGTCGGAAACTGACGACCAGCCCAAGACCAAGAAACAAAATTGGCCTAAAAAACAGAAACATGGAAAGCAACAACAACAAAAGAAACAGGAGTTTCCGTCTCCGTTGCCTGCGCCCACCGAACGTGTTTATGACTTGCGCGATAATAAAATCACCTGATCGTTTTCAGGTTTCTGACCAACGCTCTCCTCGTTCTTTTCAGGAGTCATCGGCCTTTTCGACCGGTGGTGGAGGAAGCGGCAGGGGTCGGGGTGGTCAGCAAGGACGTGACCAGCCCCGCCCGAAAGACGGTAAAGGCAAGCAGGACGATTCTACACCGACGAGACCCCAGTTTCAGAAAAAGAAAGTTGCTGCTTTAACAGCACACAGATATGCCACAGAGAGTGAGAACCCAGCTTTGGAATCTGACATGGGCTCTGACCTTGCTGGACAGCGCGGCGGAGATTACCATAGTGCGAGAGGCCCTGCGTCCACTACTGAAGGTGACAGCGACTGACCGTTATGTTGTTGTGGAGACAGCTGACACTAGAGTAGCTCCCCCTGACAGACTCTATGAAATAGTCTTATTCATTGAAGGTGACATTCAACGTACCATAGAAAGGGTATTTTGGGAGAATCTTACGACTACCTATGACATTTTGTTAGCGGAGGCTGACTGGCCCCCACCTTTTGTGCTCGTGGCTCCAAGAAGGGAGGAGGTAATCCTCCCTAGTTTCGCGCACACGGTCTCGAAGAAGCATGCGCTGAATTTTGCAGAAGAGTGGGTTAAGGCCCTTGTGCTGGCTTTGTGCCGTACTCAACCTCAGTACCCCATAAGTCGTGAAGCGAAGGCTTCCATTGCGGCGATCCTTGAACAATTGGAATATCAGGGAGTGATTGAAACTTGTGTGTCACCACTGAATAACCCTCTTTTTACTGTGACCAAGCCTGACGGTTCATATCGTTTGGTATTGGATTACCGGCATTTAAACTCGCATTGCCATACCTGTGCAGTACAGAATACTCACGGCTCTGCTTTGGTGGATAGTCTCGTGCGTAAGCGATTTAAGACCACGCTAGACATTTCCAACGTTTTTATGCCCACCATTTGGATGGTCTGAGTTCCCAATGGACCTCCTTTACTTGCGGCGGTGTCCAGCAACATTTCAAACGTTTACCGATGGGCTATAAAATTGTCCTGGAGTGTTTGCTGCCCGCATAGTCTCTCTCTTCGAGAGAGTTGACCCGGATGCTTGTTCATATGTGGATGACATTTATCTCACGGATGATGAACTGTGGGAGCATCTGTGTCGAGTTTTAATTTGAAGCTTTGCGGACTTTGGTTACAAATTTAACTTTGCAAAATCGCACATTGCAGAGTACACAGTGTTGATCCTGGGCTACGAGTTCAACAATGAAGGTCGAGGTTTAGCTCTTCACTTCTTGGAAAAATGCACACAATTGCGCGCTCCGACAACCCTGAAAAAATTAGTCTTTGCTGGGATTTTTAAATTTCAGGAGGACATACATACCTGAATATGCCCAGCGTATCAAGCCCTTGTATGCTTTGATACAACCAAATTTTACAAAATCAAACTGGCTGCCTGAGCACTCGGCTATACTGCAATCTTTGCAGGCTGATCTGCTCGCTTCTAAATACTTATAGACTCGTGATAATCACACCAACCTGGTGATAAGAATCATCCCTGGGACTTTGGGTTTCACATACCTTACTTTTAACGAAAGAGATACAGTACCTATTGCTTACAAGTCACACTTGTACACTTCGGCTGAAATGCGATTTTCCACTGTGGAGAAAGTTTCTGAAGGAACGCGCTCTGTCACAGGGAAAACGCATGTTGCTGGTTACCCCGTGTCCTGCTTTGGATGCAGTTACGAAAGCCAGTGTACCCAATTCTAAAGCTTTGCAACCTCGGTGGATACAATGGGCCGCATCATTGATGTCTCCGGATGTCACGTTCATGTTTGATGCCTCCTTACGGTCGCCAGAGTTTTTGCAATATGAGTTTGTTCATCTTGCACCTTTGGCTATGTGGCCTTTGGAGGATTTCCATTGCATCATATACACTGATGGTTCAGCGCAGGTTGCACATGGTTCTAAACACGCCTACGTTTCCGCATGCGTCATGGTGGTAGGTGCCATGGTGAATGATGAGTTCAAGTCCAGGGTCGTGCACACACAGACTCTAGGGGACTGCACCGCACAATTGGCAGAGCTTCGTGCTCTGATGCTTGCATTGGAGTACGCTGATCCTAGTGTGACGACACTTATCGTAAGTGATTCTTACTACTGTGTCCAGTCTTACAATGAGAACTTGTTCTTTTGGATTCAGAATGATTTTCGTGATTCCAAGGGTAGCACAATAAAACATAAAATGATCTCGGTCCGAGTGGCTGAGCTTAAGGAGCGGTTGCCACTCGTGTTTGTAATTCATACTCTCGGTCACCAGCGGGTTGGAGTCCACGCTGTTGGCAACTCGCTTGCTGATGAAGCAGCGAAATCAGCAGTGTCGACATATTTAGTTGCAGCAGTCACACGGTCCAAAAGTAAGATTGATGATGATATCTTGGCGGCTGTTGCTGCCACTGAGAAGGGAGGTAAATTTCCTACGGGGTTCCCTTCGAAGTACACATACCACTTAAGTCCCGATAAGGTTCCTTATGTGAAAATTCCTGAAGTTGGGGAGAGGTTGATTCCCAACTTGGATCGCAGAAATACATTCATCACAGCAGCCCATGAAGGTGTTGCGTCTGCGCATGCGGGCGTTTCAGCCACTGTCTCTCAATTACAACAACGTTTTTGGTGGCGGGGACTGTACAAACAGACGCGTGACTATGTCCTTCAATGTGACATTTGACAGCAGATTAAGCCTTCAACTGCTATGGGTCCACCCCAAACACAGTTGTTCATTTCTAATAAACCATTAGGTTGTGTTTATTTAGATCACTGCGGTCCTTTTTCTTCAGATACTGCGTATAAGTACATCTTAGTAGCAGTTGATTCATGCACACGCTTTGTATGGGTCTGGCCTCATCGAAGCGCTGATTCACGGACTGTCATCAGGGATTTGCGTGTCTTTGTAGGTATTTTTGCCTGTGGTACCTTGCATTCGGATCAGGGTCCTGCTTTCGCCTCTAAGGTGTATAGGGATGCCATGGCTTCGATGGGGGTCCAAGTCAAGTTTTCGTCTCCATACCGACCTGAGGGTAATAGTGTTGTGGAACGAATGAACTGGCAGAAACTGGCTGGCCCATCTTCATGGCGTGTAGCGTGCTCTTAATAATCTCCATAGAAGGTCTCTGGGTGGGCGGACCCCATACGAAATACTCTTTGGTATCAAGATGTATGTCCCAGACCTTCACCTTCTAGACACGGATGGTACGGCTGCCTCCTTTGATGTAGATGAACATTGCAATGTTTTACAGACTCGAGACGAGAGACAGTCTTGCAAAGGAACATTTGCCCTCCACTTCGGATGATGCGTTGCACATCCCGGTAGTTGTCTGGCTACCCTAAGTTGGAGAACTGGTTCGGGAAAAGATCGATAACAAGAAGGTATTTGATCCCTCCTACCGTGCTCCGGTTCCCGTGCTTGGTGTGAAGGGCACAGAAACAGTCATTTTACCACCACTTCCTTGTCGTAAAGAGAACAGGTATATCTCCATTTACAATGTCAAAATACACAGAGCGGCTGATTCTTCTTAGCATGACACCGGCAGTCTCATGTCCTTCGATGGTGAGAAATTCTGTTTTGACCGCTGCTTCGGATCATGATCAGGAGGTGGCCCTTGAGATGCCTGCAGTTTCGAGTCCTTTATTGAGTGCTTTGCCTGGTACTGGCCTTGATGATACTGACTACACCTACCCAACAGACTTATTGATGCCTGATTTACAAACTGGTTTAGCCACAGAATTCAGATTTTCATTTGACACTACTTCACAATCTTCAGGGAAGCCCACAGGGCTTAGGGCCTATGCGACTTTGTTTAAAAAACATTTTTTAATTCCCCCTTGGACTTACATCTGTTTGGGGCTTTTTTCGCTTTACCTTTTTATGTCAATTGGTTTTGTGTTTTATTTTTTCCGATTCATCAATGGACATTATGTTGAGAGAACATGCATTCGACATCTAAATGGAACATTGGCTCCCCACTCCTCATCACATTCAGCACACAGATTGAAAAGAGACTTGTCCTTTGTTAACATCACCGCGTGGCCTGTCCTGGATGGAATAGTCTGGCACGCTGTTAAATTTCAAACCCATGGCCCAACTGAAGTTATTAATGTTCCTAATGTGCTTAGAGTTAACATGGGGGATGTGGTTCAACAAAACATACGTTCTGATGATTGGGATGTTCAGGCCGTAGAGGCTTTGTTTGCTGATTCGAAGTATTATGCTGCCTTTGATGCTGAAGATTTATATTTAGAGTCTGCTAATTATGGTGATTTGTTTTGCTTCCAACATTTTGGCTATCACTTCCTACATAAAACGAATTCTAGGAGAAGTACTGTGAATTATACCCAGTTGGAACATTGCCCAGTTCCTGTAAGAGGCAGCTCGGATACATTTTTGAAAAAGTACACTTATTTTACTGACTTTAATCAGTCCAATCCCGCTTCATTTTATTTTAAAATGACAGACAAATCCATTTCCAAAGTTAGACTTACCGATACTAAGTTATTGTATTCGAAGTCCTTTCTAAACCAGCTAGCTGTTGGTGGCTACGAGTTGTGGAAGGAAAATATTGACCTTAAATCAGTTTGGGGTTCTAAACGTTGGCAGGTACAAGGCACTGAGGCTTTGCACTGTGCATGTCTCATCCCAAATCATATGTTGTTTTTGAATTCTAACATCTCACAGACAACATGCTTTGGATTGGCTACTACTAAAAAATGAAATACTCCTTCCTTCCCTGATTTGGAAGAATATTCGGGTTGGGAAAATTCAACAACATTTTCGATTAGAGAGTTGCAGACCCTGTTGCTAAATTCATATTTTAACATATCCAGTTTGAATCCCAAGGGTTGGTTGATGTGGCACAAAAGTGGAGATTCGTGACATCGTTTTTTAGGTCTGGCTGATGGTTTTACACAGGTCCGAATTGATCCCCATTTTGAGAGTGACCATTCTGTCACCACTTATTCAGTAGGCAAATTGTGTCAGAATTGGCTCAAACACTCTACGTTGGTGTCAGTCAAAATGCATTTGTCTAAACTGACTGACGAGGTTGACTTGAATGATTTCATAAAAGAACCGGCTGGAGGTAGATCTAAAAGATGGATCTATGCCGTTTATAATGAACTCTGGAAAACATCACAGATTGAAGCGGCTACACGCCTTAGGGCTATTGATCAAGCTAATTTGGAAAAAGTGCTTGCAGTAGTGGATAACAGCATTAACACCCTTTCCTCCCGCATTTACACATTGGATAACATTGTGTCATCTGTTGTTGAAAATTGTACAGGATGAAGTGTCTGTTTTGTACCATGTTCAAAATCAATTGCATTCTATTATGCAGTTTGCATGGACCCTGCAGACTCTGAAAAACGGAAAAGTGCCTTGGAATTACATTAATGTCTCATCTCTATTTGCCCCTTTTAATTTGACTGAAAAACAACGTTTGCTTTCAATGAGAGATGCTTCATTTTCCAAGTTACACATTGAACGCTTGGAGTCTTTGCCGTTTTCAGTGGCAGAGGCCACTGCTGCCACGTGGCTTATCCACGGATTAATAACTTAATCATTTGCGCTTTTCCAGTTTACAAATTGCCTGAAATATTTTGCCATTGGTAGGTACGAGCCTCTTGGTAGCTCCTATTTACATGAAGCCTGGTCGCTCCCTTTCACTTACAGGTGCCTTACAGATGGAAAGGAGGTTTATCTGAAAGGGGAGGAGTGTACAGAAACACCAGATCACTCATTAATGTGTAGACACATACAATTGCATGGCTCTTGTAATCAGGAAAGCCCTAATTTGGCATGGGTTTTGAAAGGTACACCTGTGCCCGCTATTGTCCCGACTTTTACTTTATTAGCAAACGGAATTTATTTACTTTTAAATAATGAAGATTGCTGTGGGTTATTGAAAGGCATAGCTTATGTTGTGACAGTCAGTGAGCATGTGGTTTTCTGTAAAAATGTGCTGTATCCACCCACGCATGGGAACCTGGATGTTTCCATCTGGCCGAGGATTCCGACCTTGAAGTCAGAGTTCAATAAGATGAGCAGAATAAGAGCCTTATTGCCACAAAAAGAAGTTGCCCTGACATCTGTTCGCGAAAAATTTGTCCTTCATGTGGCTAACACCCGCACAGAAGTGCATGCTTTATTAAATACTGACCTTCCTTTACATTTCAGTGAGCTGGTTCATACAATCTTTAATGCGTCCTCCACTTCAGGGCTGGCTCATTTATTTAAATTAGTGAGCAGTGTTCTAGTGACTTGTTTCCAAAAGATTTTTGGAGTCATTCCTGCTTTCTTCCATTTGATCTTTTCCAGCCTATTTGGTGGATTTCCCGTTTTACTGGCGCTGGCTGCTGGCTTTTTGGTGCTATTTTGTTTTATTCAAAATGGATGCCCGTCCTGTGTTCGCAGACGAGCTGTCGCAGTCAGCACTGTTTCGCAACAGGATGCTTAAATACTATGGTGCGCTGCCCCTTGCCACCTTAAGTGCAGCACATGGATTATCATTTCGATTTTCCTATTTCACCTGTATCCAGCCTGTCTTTCATTGCCTGAGCTGCAATTTCGACTGGGCCTTGGATTTGTGTCTCTGCAATTTGGTGTCTCCTGAAGTGGATTTTAATCATCTCATGAGTCCCTTAGTTACTCATGGATCCTGTAAGTAAAGGGGTACGGGCGATGCCTCTTGGCTTCTTTTATCCCCGACTTTATAGGCCAGTTGTTAATGAGAACAATAAGTTACAGTTTACTGACAACACTTGGGCAGAGGATAATCTTATCTCACCTAGGCCTACTAATGTCTGGATGACTAAGACAATCAAAGGTAATGGTGTAGCAAATGTTGTAAGGAATACACCCTCCAATGATCTACCATTGTCAAACATGTTTTCGGCATTAGCTGATAGAATAGATATTGAATGACTAGAACCTGTACCTGAACAGGAAAACCTGACTCGCCAACTCCCAGGCAATACTGATGTGACCCTACCTGATGTCAGAGTTGAAACTGTTATAAACGACCCATTACAGTTAGGTGGAGGGCACATACGGTTATTATCATGGAACATTGCGGGCCTACGGGCAAAACAAGACGACCCAATTTGGTTACAATCAGTGAAGAACCATGATATAGTTGCCTTACAAGAAACTTGGATGAAAGATAAAGGCTTCTGGGTAGAAGGATACATTTCTTTTTTTGTTGATGCCCAGAGCTCCACATCGGGTAGGGACAGAGGGGGTTTGCTATTCCTTGTTTCAGTTAAAATTGCAGGTAATGTTAGAGAAATCCCTAGTTCTTCTCATTACTTCCAGCTGGTGGAAATTTGTTTGGCTGATAAGAATAAGATTGTATTAATAAACTGTTATAATTCTATGCAGGGGGGGCCCCCAAATTTTGTTTTAGATGGTTTATCGGATTTTTTAACTAAATATATGTCAAAACAAACCACTTTTGTTCAGTGTATAATGATGGGTGATTTTAATGTTCATTTGTGTGAGTCCCATTGCCAGATCATTGATGATAACGGTCCTGATTATACTTCACGGCCACACTTCGAACATAGCCCTAAGGGTGTGGCAATGGAAAACCTGCTATCATCAAATGACCTATATGAACCAGGGTTCGCAGACACAATAAACAGAGTGGTCACGTACAACGCAAGGGGCAGTGAATCTATTATCGACTACTTTTTTATGTCCTCAGGGCTCCTTCGTTATGTATTGTTTTATAACGCAATTGTAAGTGGGTTTAGTGACCACAACCCTGTGTTATTGGTTTTGGATGCTCTTTCTGGTTTGCATAAAGGAGTATTAAGGGCTACCTCTATAAGGGACGTGAGGAGTAAAGATCAGGGTAGACGCCTTAAATGGTGTAAAGTCTGTCCAGAGGATTTTCATGGTCATATTGTACAAGATATGGGAGTCGAAATTGGGAAATGCAGGAATAGAGAGATGAGGGGGGGGGAGTCATGAGTGCCTTTGAAGCTATTTGTGCTAGAATAGAAAAAGAGCTTAGAGTTAAACCAGGGAGGGGTTCTGCTCCAGAGTGTAGATGGTTTGACCACTCTTGCTCACAGGCACACTCAGCTTTGCTGAAGGGTCTTAAACAATCCCCTAGAGATAGGACTTTGGTGGCACATTTAAGAAGACAATATGCTTTGGCAGTCAAACTTCGGAAAAAAGCCATCAAAGATGAAGCATGGGACTCTTTGATGGATCCCATAACCCTTAAACATAGCTCCAAATTTTGGGCTATAATTAATAATCCTTTGTTCTCCCACACTAACAATATGGATCTTGAAATTAACATCTCTGAAGCTGACTGGATTAACCATTTCTCTAATATATATGGTTCTAATGAAATAGCAGAGGCATTTAAAATACCTTACTCCCCATCGTCTCCCACTAAATTAAATTTTACCAAATCAGAAGTAGAGCTGGCAATTTTAGGCTCAGCTGCAAATAAAGCCCCGGGCCCGGATGGGGTACCCCTGGACCTATACAAACTTAACTCTGAGATGTGGGCTGAGATTTTAGCTAATGTTTTTAATTGTGTGTATGAGGGGGGTTTGCCAAAAACGTGGTCATGTGCTATTATAGTACCTATTTTTAAAAAGGGTCTAAGAAGCGACCCTAAGTGTTTTCGACCAATTTCGTTATTGGATTCCTCAATGAAGATTTTGGGCAAAGTCCTGCTTGCTAGAATTAACACCTGGTCCATAGACAATAATATTCTAGTAGATGCCCAATATGGGTTCCGTGCTGGGAGAGGGACTGAGGACCAATGCTTAAATCTTCATCTGTTAATTTCGAAATACACAACTGTTAAAAAAGGGTCAATTTTTGTTGCTTTTATGGACCTGTCCACAGCTTTTGATTTGGTGAACAGAGCTCGGCTGTGGACCATGCTGTTAAAGCTGGGTCTTGATCCTCCCCTTGTATATTTTTTGGCAGAATTACATAAAGATTTAAAAGCTTCAATTAGAATGGACCAAGAAGGTAATCGTACCGCTTGGTTCAAATCCAGCAGGGGCGTGCGGCAGGGCTGCATTCTTGCCCCCATGCTGTTCACTTTGTATATAAATTCACTTGAGGAAACTCTTTTAACTGCTACCTTGGATACTCCGCGTGCAGGGGAAACTCGTATTCCGGTTCTCCTGTACGCGGACGACGCAGCTTTAATAGCTCGGACCCCCATAGGTTTGCAAAAACTTTTAAATGCTTTTAATGATTTTATGTTATCATTAGACTTAGTGATAAACAACTCCAAATCACACGTCATGGCTTTTGGGGCTGGTAAAAACAACTCAAAACAGTTCTACTGCAATGGTGACGTGATCACTAATGTTAAAATTTTCACGTACCTGGGTGTAATCTTTGACACCAAGGGGAGTTGGGCTCCGCAAATTGTAGCTAAAACTAAAGCGGTCAGAAGCTCGGCCACTGCCATCCTAAATTTTGCCAGGAGACTGGGCGGGAAGCCAACAGGTGCCTTACTTAACTTGTACAGGGCAAAATCAGTGGCAATAGCCAGGTACGGCTCGGGTTTGTGGGGCTATGTAAATAGTGAACCAGTTCAAAGGGAATAAAATAAGTTCCTGCGTTCCACCTTAGGGCTTCCTCAATCTACAGCCACGTTCTCAGTTCACCAGGAAGTTGGGCTTGGGTATATATCTGACACCCTTCTTATGGCCCCTATCTTGTTATGGATAAGGCTTTGGACAAATAAAAACTTGGGTCTAAATCATAAAATACTGGTGGACTGTTTAAAACTAGATAATTATAAAAACATTATTTGGCTTTCATATATACAAAAGTGCGCTCTGGACCTGGGACGTCCTGATATTTTTCAGGCCCCTCAGGGTCTAAAGAAATCTGATTTAGATTGGGTGAAGGCCAACTTTATAACATTGAAAAATGTGGAGAGGGAGGAACGCCAACTACTCAAGCCCACGGTCAGAGCCCATTACCTGACCATTACCCGGCTTACTATACAACCGTACCTTACTATCGTCACTATCCCCTTTCATAGGTGGCTTCTGGTTAAACTCCGGTTTAACCAGATTTACACAGTTTTGTGTGATATTCAAGGTTGGTTTAAGGAGGAGGATGCCCCTGTCTGTAATTGTGATAGTTTTTCTACACAAAATAATATGCACTTTATGTTGTTTTGTAATTTTTTCACTGAGCCCAGACAGAAATACCTGGTACCATTATTGAAGGACAAAGCTTTTTACCAGGCAAAACCTGCTCTCCTGTATCTCCAATTATTGGACTCTGCGTTGGCTATGTTTAGCGTGGCAAATTACCTTGTTGCTGCGGTTAGGATCAGGAGGAAAAGACTTAAAAATGCAAATATTAGTGTTTTGTGAAGAAGACTGAAATGGGTGTTGTTTACATTTAAATGTCTATTTTATCGAGTACTTACTCTTTTATGATGTATCTCTATAATGTATATTAATTAATTATTATCGACGTTTCCTCATATCATGTTTCACTATGTATATGTAAATACTACTGATTGATGATTTTTGTATTTGCTTATGAATTTGTATTGCCCTTCTTGTGATGTGATTGTAGAATGCTTTTATGATTTTTAACTAAATCGAATAAAGTGGTTTTGACTTGACTTGACTTGACTAGTTACTCATGACTTTCTTTGTTCTGATGGAGGGATTATGGCCTTTGCAGCGATGCATGGAGTTCTGGGTCATTGGAATATATTCGCAGCGGCGCAAGATTTCTTGGCACACAGCTTCATTGAAAATCCACTGAGTTGTCCTCTGATGGTACTAGAGGCTCCGGTAATTGAAGAGCATGTATGTTCTTTCTCATTATTGAATTGGATGGCTGACTTATTTTCGGAAGATAACAGTGACTTCCTTTTGGAAGCTGTTGCTGCTTATTTCGCATACTCAGTTTTAGGCTGACTCCTATTGATGCCTTTGATGTCATGATTTTTTTCTATTTTCTCTCAAACTTTTTTTCCTGGAATTATGATAGACAATTTTGTTGTATCAAACATATTGGCTTTAATAACTGTGGACATTACATTGTCATGCTGGTGAGATTTTGGATTTTTGGGCGGACTAAATTAGTTTTCCTCACCTACTCAAATTTGAACTGAATACTTTATTGAACTCTGCTTTCAACATTGAGTCCTTTTTTCTTATCTTATCTTATCTGTGCTCGGATCAAGGGAGGGTGTCATATAGATATATATAGATTGTATGCTGTGTTAAGTTAGCATGAGTTTTTTAGGAGTTTAAACGCCATTTTACCTTTCTGCTGCTTTTGCACATGACACATAGCTGTTGCTTTAGCTTTGAGCCTAGTAGAATGTTTTTGATTCATGCAAGAATAATATGTTGTTGCTCTGATATCAGCCTTGCTTGGTGAGCTGTGTCTGTACAGTGTGTGCAGAAACCTTCAAAGATATCTCAACACAGTGGTTGTTGTGAGCTCTGATCTTCACACGTTCCTAGACATAACATACATGCAGCTGCAGCCAAGTTCTGGCTTTAGGCGCGTTTTATATTGCTTTGCACAAGAGCATACAAACACACTTGATGGTGCTTCGCATGCAGAGAGCTGGTGGAAGATGATGTGATCCCTTACCACTAGGATCTTGAGGTATGGGCCCGCCCTGCTAAAACCCAAAGAGACCTTCTTAGATGTAATATAATATACTAACTAGGGAGGATGAGAATTAAGTTTGGTTAAACCCTATTCATTTTAGCATAATACCATGCTTTCACCGTTTGTGTTCTATGGACTAGTGACTAGGCTAATTACTTTGTTACTTATAATATGTTTGCTTGTATTAGCTAAGATACTGTGTTTGAAAACACTGCATTAGTGAATAAACATTTCAAATATGCCCGTGTCCTCTTTTACTCCTTGTTCTGGATTGAAATGATTGTATAACGAAAGAGTGTTCATGTGTTCCACGTTACCTGAGGTGTACTAAGTCCATGTTCTGGTTTGTCTAAGCATTGGGAGTTTGTGATAACCAATGAGACACTGATTGCTAGTCTGGTAGGGGATTTTTGGGTACTAAGGTGAGTTTTGGCACACCCTAATTCACTGAGGTTCCAAGCCTCTATGCACAGTTCTGTCTGAGCACGGAATCCCTGCGACAGGACAAATGCATGACACTGGCACCCAGCCCAGCAGCCACTTACATGACACTGCATCACTCCAACAACATCACATAGGCCAGAGCTGGCACAGGCCCTGTAGACATACAGCCGCTCACAGCCAAAGTCACCCTCCCCAAATACTCAACCCTGCCTTGCTGCTGATGCTTCTTCAGACGTGCATCCAGCTCAGGCTGAGTCACCACCAAGAAGCGGGCCATTAGTGGTGTCATGCTGCGCCGTGCCAAATGCCCAGTGCGAGGAAGCAGCCCCAAGGTCATCTCTGCCACATTCTTTGCCAGCCAGCTGATGTCGTCCCACCTCTTTTGGCAGTGGGTGCGCCGTCGGTTAGAGAACCCCAGAGCTCGCACCTTTTCTGCAATGGCCCTCCACACGGCCTTACGCTGGTGTACCTTGAGCTGCAGGCATGGGAGATAAGAGGGGGCAATGATCAGTGACACAATGGTATGTACCGACATCTACCAGTATAGGAACACAATGCAAACTCATTACAAATTCTACAATACGCCAATCCTACACTAGGGTACATTTCACATGGGACATGTGCATAGGACTACCTGATGTGATTAGATGCAGCTGTGAGGGGGAACGTTAAAAAGAAAAGGAGGACCCCACGCAGACTGATAGGGGACTGGGGGGAGTTTTCAAAATAAAGGACCTGGGCGTCCCCACGGAAAGACAGTCTAGGACTGTTTATCCCACCTAGTAGTTGGAATCTAGGGTGAGGGTACCGTTTATCAGGAAACAACTTTATAAAGCATGCCAATAATCTGGCAGGAGAGGTAAAGTTACAATAATTCGGGCCTGATTTCTATCTGTGTATGTTCAAAAACAGGCTATGTACATTCGTAATCCTAATCTATTGTATCCCTAAAGATGCCAACTAATCAAAAAAGGGGGCTGTTCTCTCGCCGTACAATCAACATCATATAATCCACATTGGAAATGACAGTTTACTAGTAATGTACACAATGAACTGGAAGGCCTAGTTCTCATAAAAACTTATATAAGTCAATATTTTAAGTGAATGTTAAAAAAGTTTACCACACCAGGAGTTGCTCTGTTACACATTTATTATACATACAAGTTTAAAAAAATCCATCATCACAAAGTATACAGTTCATCAAAAAAACAATGTTAACACATTTGCATAAAACAATAAAAACAAAGAATCACAGGTCGACGCGGCGTTTCGGTTTCTTCTATTTCTACCTTCTTCAGGACAGATTCTAAATGAATTTAAAAAGAATTTTTTAAAAAAAACAGAGTTACTCTACATTGCTTTGGTGCAGACCATCATGTATACATAGTTATGAGTAGTCACAAAAGTTAATTAACTCAAACTTCATTTTTAGGCATCTCTAGTGAAGGCAGGCATTATTCTAGAGCCAAGATTTTCCTATTACGTGGCATTGTTGGTATTTCCACACATTTAGGTTTGGGCCCCTCATGCTTGTTCTTCTATAAAACATTAGTTAGAGAAATCTAATGATCATACTTTTTCTATTCATACACTTCGTACAAAACTAGTAGTGTTTACCTCTCCCATGGACTCTTCAGTCCAATGCTTATGTGGCCCACAAGGAGCAATGCTATTAATACATTCTGGATAATTGTAGATCTATTGCATACCTTAAAACAAGTGGAGTAACTTCCCCCACTGGACAGTACTTTCTGTTCAAAACCTTGTTACCATCTTATTTCTGGGCTTGTTCGCGGTTTCTGTTAGGTATATTACCTCTGGATAGAATAAATTTAATGTCAGGGTGGCACATGATGATTTTATATCTCTCTGAATTTCACAATGGATATCAAAATAGACTATACAAAAGGTCTGTGTTCAATTCATACCTCCAGGTATAGTTTATAAATATTACTATGTACCTTATATTGAGTTTTTACACGCTTGGTCGTCGACTACCAGGAGGAGCCACCTAATTCACCTTAATGGGTTTCTTCAATGACCCTGGGAAATATTTAAGTTATTTAGTTAAAAGAAAAAAAAAATTAAAATTTTTCAGTCCATAAACAGGGCTCTAATTTAATTGTAGTACCTAAATTTTCACTCACCACTCAAGGTTGAAAGTTGCTACTAGTTGCAGTTTTCTCTTGTATTCTGGTTCTCAGGCACCTCAATATGGATGTCAGAACTTGTGCTGCAAAAAGTGATGGAAAAGATATTTTACTCTATTTTTCTACTTCGCAAGGAGTTTTTGTTAGTTACTGCAGCCTTTGGCTTTATTGTTACCAGTACTGTTAGACTTATAAATTAAACTCGGTTTTTAATTGTTACTACTATGCCCTTTTTAAGCTCTTACTAAACTTTTTGTGGTTTGAGCTATGCCCTCTCTCTTTTTCCTAGGCGTCTTACCTTTTGCATAAAAAAAGGCCTCCTTGCTCCTCAATCCTGGTAGTCTGTCCACAGCGTCCCTTATCCGGTCTTGTCCGATCCGTCAGGGGAAGAGAATGGAAAGCTAGTTATCACCGCGATGTTAATATAGTCCCTACGCGTTGATTGGATTGTTCTTACTACAATGTTGGTTGGTTGTTCATCCTCCTATCAGAGAGAGGTTACCGTGGTAACCGAACGCTTTCCGCCGAATGCGGAACAAGCATTCGATTTGCCTTCCCAAGCTTTGATCGCTCCTTCGGTTGGATAGGCAGGCTGCCTGGCAACCGAACGCGTTTCCAATTCACTTAGGCGTGCTGGCTGCCTGGCAACGCGTCTCTCGTTTCCTTAGGCGCGTCAATGCGCGGTTTGGTTATGGACGATGTTTTACAGTTTCCCGTTTGTATTCTCCGACGGGCTCACGGCGTGGGGGGACTAGAAGGATAACATCGCGGTGATAACTAGCTTTCCATTCTCTTCCCCTGACGGATCGGACAAGACCGGATAAGGGACGCTGTGGACAGACTACCAGGATTGAGGAGCAAGGAGGCCTTTTTTTATGCAAAAGGTAAGACGCCTAGGAAAAAGAGAGAGGGCATAGCTCAAACCACAAAAAGTTTAGTAAGAGCTTAAAAAGGGCATAGTAGTAACAATTAAAAACCGAGTTTAATTTATAAGTCTAACAGTACTGGTAACAATAAAGCCAAAGGCTGCAGTAACTAACAAAAACTCCTTGCGAAGTAGAAAAATAGAGTAAAATATCTTTTCCATCACTTTTTGCAGCACAAGTTCTGACATCCATATTGAGGTGCCTGAGAACCAGAATACAAGAGAAAACTGCAACTAGTAGCAACTTTCAACCTTGAGTGGTGAGTGAAAATTTAGGTACTACAATTAAATTAGAGCCCTGTTTATGGACTGAAAAATTTTAAAAAAAAATTTCTTTTAACTAAATAACTTAAATATTTCCCAGGGTCATTGGAGAAACCCATTAAGGTGAATTAGGTGGCTCCTCCTGGTAGTCGACGACCAAGCGTGTAAAAACTCAATATAAGGTACATAGTAATATTTATAAACTATACCTGGAGGTATGAATTGAACACAGACCTTTTGTATAGTCTATTTTGATATCCATTGTGAAATTCAGAGAGATATAAAATCATCATGTGCCACCCTGACATTAAATTTATTCTATCCAGAGGTAATATACCTAACAGAAACCGCGAACAAGCCCAGAAATAAGATGGCAACAAGGTTTTGAACAGAAAGTACTGTCCAGTGGGGGAAGTTACTCCACTTGTTTTAAGGTATGCAATAGATCTACAATTATCCAGAATGTATTAATAGCATTGCTCCTTGTGGGCCACATAAGCATTGGACTGAAGAGTCCATGGGAGAGGTAAACACTACTAGTTTTGTACGAAGTGTATGAATAGAAAAAGTATGATCATTAGATTTCTCTAACTAATGTTTTATAGAAGAACAAGCATGAGGGGCCCAAACCTAAATGTGTGGAAATACCAACAATGCCACGTAATAGGAAAATCTTGGCTCTAGAATAATGCCTGCCTTCACTAGAGATGCCTAAAAATGAAGTTTGAGTTAATTAACTTTTGTGACTACTCATAACTATGTATACATGATGGTCTGCACCAAAGCAATGTAGAGTAACTCTGTTTTTTTAAAAAATTTCTTTTTAAATTCATTTAGAATCTGTCCTGAAGAAGGTAGAAATAGAAGAAACCGAAACGCCGCGTCGACCTGTGATTCTTTGTTTTTATTGTTTTATGCAAATGTGTTAACATTGTTTTTTTGATGAACTGTATACTTTGTGATGATGGATTTTTTTAAACTTGTATGTATAATAAATGTGTAACAGAGCAACTCCTGGTGTGGTAAACTTTTTTAACATTCACTTAAAATATTGACTTATATAAGTTTTTATGAGAACTAGGCCTTCCAGTTCATTGTGTACATTACTAGTAAACTGTCATTTCCAATGTGGATTATATGATGTTGATTGTACGGCGAGAGAACAGCCCCCTTTTTTGATTAGTTGGCATCTTTAGGGATACAATAGATTAGGATTACGAATGTACATAGCCTGTTTTTGAACATACACAGATAGAAATCAGGCCCGAATTATTGTAACTTTACCTCTCCTGCCAGATTATTGGCATGCTTTATAAAGTTGTTTCCTGATAAACGGTACCCTCACCCTAGATTCCAACTACTAGGTGGGATAAACAGTCCTAGACTGTCTTTCCGTGGGGACGCCCAGGTCCTTTATTTTGCTGTGAGGGGGAACACAGTCCCTGCACATCTCACACACATGCAGGGTGCCAGCACTGAAACCCCTATGTGGCTTGCACACATCTCCAGTCCTTTGCATGTCTGGGTAACACATACATCACATATCAACCTGTGTCTGGGGGTGGACTCACTGTGTTCAAGACTGTGCAGCACTCAATATCCCTGCCCTGTGAATCTATGAGTATGTCATGCGTGTGGCATTGAGGGACATGGACTCACAAACCAAAAATACCTCTACAAAAGCCCAGTCTTGTGCAATCTACAGGGCTGAGATGGCGCATAGCTGGTGTGCAATGAGAAAGAAACTATTAAGGACACAGTAAGTGAAGTGATGTGACCTCGTCTTGGTGGGCGGGTACTGTGCTGACCGTCTGGACTCACCCTGAGATGTACAACTGGGGCACACACAGCCATTCAGCAAAGCAATCACTGTCCTGGCACCTGCATGAACAACATACTGAGCCACTGTATGGCTGACAATGCAACACACGTCACTCATACCTACAACTGCAGGCAGGGAAACCTAAGAGAGGCATCGTCGCCACTCAGGTAGGAAAGGATGAACGCCACACATGATTGTGCATCAGGGAAAATCGTTGGGCGGAACATAAAATGCAACGTATACTGGGTCAAAAAAGTTTGAGCCTTTTGTGGGTCCCCATTGAATCTCTCTGGAGGGGCAAGAGGAATTACTGGGGATAATGAGTGGATGACTTATGTAGGGACGAAGGAAGGAGTGTTAGTGTTTGGGTCCTGTGTTGCAAAAGATGTGGTAACTTGACTAGCACCCAAAAATGGTGTTCCAGTTTTAAAGGTTATTATCTCTTGTCTTAATATTTTATTCTCCTCTCTCACTGCCTCCAAGTCCCTCTGAATATTACTCAAAATCTCGCCTACATTTTTTAGACCTAAACCTTCGGCCATTCTGCTCGGGTGTTAGTACCAACGTGGTCACTTCACTCTGTCAGAGGGCTGCTCATATTCAGCCAGAAACCACACAGGAGCAGAATGTTGCTAAGTCCCAACGCCCCTCTAAGAACCTCCCAGCAAGGTAAGTAGTTACTCCATTGCATGTAAGTACTCCGGGGGGAAAGGGGATTTGGGATAGAGAAGAGACCGCTCCAAAACTCTGCCGGCACTGCTTCTTCTGTTCTTCTTCTCCTTCAGCTTATTCAGGCTAAAAACAAATGCTTACATAACCTTTTCTGCTTGTTTAAAAACTTACTTTCCTTTAATGTTTTATGAATAACTTATCTTACCAGGAGGTTGTTTTGGGCTTGCCTCTCTTCTTACTTCTCTTAATGGATGTGTCTTTTCATCAAAAGAAGTCTTCTCTAAGTCTCTTTTCCTTTTCTTTTCAGGCCCTTCAGCTTCCTTCTCTGTTCTGTCTATGATGAGGGGAAAACTAGGTAAGTGTGTGTTTTTCCCAAATTTCTATGGTAATTTTCCTTAGGATCTTTTCCTCCTTATACTCACTTAAACAAGTAGACTTGTGGACTTTCACATGGGGTCTGAACGTTGTAAATATCTTTAGCTTCTCTCCAAAACCAACTCCTCCAGCCCACGTAAAATATTTCGTTTTTATGGTAGGTAGATGGCGCTCTTGTTCTCTCTATTACTGGGGCTTGTGAGAGGTTGGGATATTATGTGGCTAATATTTATAAATGAAACTCCTTGGCTAAAAAGAAGTTATGTGCTTTTCTTTTTAACACCAAGAAGGAAACTCTGAGACAGGAAATTCTTCTCAAGTTCGTCAGGTTAATTAGCACGAAGACGAACGCAGTTCATAGATAACTACATGTGTGCCCCCCTGCCATACACCTCCGCTTTTGATGACTTACCACGACATTTGGGGCACCATACAGTCTTGGGTACTGTGTGAGCACCTCGTCCACCAGGACCTCCAGCTCCTCGCTTGTGAATGGACTGGCACGGATCATCTCTATCTTTGCCATCCCTGTGGACATGGAACAACTGTGGTGGAATTGGGTGGTAAGGGGTCTCAGGCAGCAGTCCCTGGAGGCAGCAGCAGCAGGTCAGGGGTCTCAGGCAGCAGTCCCTGTAGTCAACAGCAGATGAGGGCACTCAGGCAGCAGTCCCCGGAGTCAGCAGCAAATAAGGGGTCTCAGGCAGCAGTCCCTGGAGTCAGCAGCAGATGAGGGGTCTCAGGCAGCAGTCCCTGGAGGTAGCAGCAGGTGAGGGGTCTCAGGCAGCAGTCCCTTGGGTGCAGCAGCAGGTGAGGGGTCTCAGGCAGCAGGCTCTGGGAGCAGTGGAAATGTGAGGCTCCCTCCCACACATATATAACCCCATGGGGTTGTTTCAAAGGTGCCGAGCTGCAGCAATTGTTGGCCCAGATTTGCCTCTTTCAAATGCATCCAATGACCACCTCCGCGGTGGCGGAGCACGCCTAGTGCATCATGCCACTGCAATCATTGTTCCCATTGGCTCTAAAGCATGCTCAATGGCGGTGACACACCGCTGGGGCCCAGAGTGTGCTACCGCAATGGTGCACCTTTCAAATGCATCCAATGACCGCCTCCGCGGTGGTGGAGCACGCCTACCGTGATTTTCAAAATTGTGTCATGCCACCGCAATCATCGTTCCCATTGGCTCTAGGGCATGCTCCATGGCGGTGACACACCGCTGGGGCCATGCGGTAGCTACCGCGGTTTGGGTGCCATACATTCACATGGGGCACCGCGACTGGGGTGGTGGAGCCTGCCCACCGCCATTTGAGCATGTCTCCATGCCAATGACTACTGTACCTGTGTGAATGGGGGTGCTGGTGACACACCGCTGGGGCCAGGTGGTAGCTACTGCAAATTGGGTGCCATACAATCAAATGAGGCACCGCGATTTGGGTGTTATACAATGGAAATGGCCATGTGGCACACATCAACAGTGCACAGTTGCCACTTGGTCTATGGCACATCACTGTGAACACAATGCCAATGTTCCATTGACACCACTGGTGACTACACATTCATGTTTGTGTAGGTGTGTCGTGGATTGTCCTGTACTCCCTCACATGTCACTTATGAATTTGATGGTTGATGAGGCAGGGCAGTGTTGTTGTGGACTCTACAATGTGTACACATGTCAATGTGTTGAGATGCAGTGATAATCACAGCAAGGCACATTTCACTGTATGGTGTAGTTTCTTGCATGGCCTCTTATGTCTTTTCATACACAAAATTGTCATTTATGCGCCAACTGTGGTCAGTGTCTTGTGGATGTGTGATAGGTTGGAATGAACCATTGAGGTGTAACATGTACAGCAGCCAATTATGAGACAGTGGTGTTGAATTGTCACACATTTGCTGGATGCCATGCTACCATGCGTGCACATGTGAAATGTGGCCATATCACTATATGCATTCACATTGACATATGTGGTATTTGAGGTACTTGTGTGTTGAAATTAGAGATGTGTGCCCTTTAGGTAGCGGAACATGTCCCTACATGTACTCTGGTGTTTCACTCAATTATTAAGTCAGTCAGTGTTGTTGCTGTGTCATCCAGAATGTGATATGCTGTTCCCATGTCATGATCGATTGCATTGGCATGTGTCCTCTTTCTTCTCAACTAGGAGGAGGCCAAGTCTGCTTGAGGACATGGAGGATGTGGTAATCACCCGGAAATTGCATCTGGATAGAGCCACCCTAAAGACCCTTTGTGATATGTTGAAGCCCCACCTGCAGCCTCGCCGGACATATCCAACAGCTTTCACCCCCAGCTTATAAGTTGACGGCAGCCCTGCATTTTTTTGCCACTGGATTGTTCCAGGAGACAGTGGCTGGTGGGATGTCAGCATGGTCCTGCGTGATGTTCTGTCCGCAATGATGATATACAAGGACAGATATGCCCATTTTCCCTAGGGGTGCTGAATTGCCAGCTGTGAAGGGAGACTTCTATCCCCTTGGGTGCATCCCCCATGTTGTTGGTGCCATTGATTGCACACTTGTGCCACCACAGGCAAGAGAGCAAATTTTCAGGAATCGCAAACATTACCACTCCATAAATGTGCAAGTGGTGTACCTGGCTAATATGATCATCGCCCACGTGTGTGCCAGATTTCCAGGTTCAGCCCATGACTCCTACATCCTGCGGAACAGCATTGTGCCCCAGCTGATGTCTAATCTGCTTCCAGAGCATGCATGGATTATGGGTGAGTATGGATAGTCGTATGGCATGCTGGGTGTGTGACCTGCTTCACTCTGCCTCAGCAACATTGCAATGTCTATTTTTGTTTGTCATACCTAGGAGACTCTGCATATCCCAACCGTCCCTGGTTGCTGAGCACACTGCGGAATACCAGGATCCCGGCTGAAGTCCGCTACAATGAGGCCCATGGGAGGACACTTCGTGTGGTGGATCGTACTTTTGGTCTGCTGAAGTCACGTTTCCGCTGCCTGGACAATACCGGAGGTGCACTGGCATACTCGCCCAGGAAGGTGTGTCAGATCGTAGTGGCATGCTGCATGCTCCACAACCTAACCATTCGCATGGAGATTCCCCTGCTCCTGGATGATGATGAGGACCCAATGCCCCCGCCTGCACACCAACCTGGGTCCAGTGATGAGGGCAGTGGAGAGGAGGAAGATAGTGACATGCATCAACAACTTATCACCTGCTACTTCACTTGAAGGTGGCTGGCAATGTACAAGATACCCATTTTCTGAAGATTTTGCTGTTGTTGCGAAGGGGTATGTGGGAATTGTAACAACAGTCATTTGTATTCTCAGCAGTGTGTGGCAATGTTTCTGGGACATGTAATTTATGAACGTATAAGGGACTTATATGTTGACACTTGTTGCCCATTGTAACATCTGCATGTTGGCTAATGTAGATGGTAGGTGTTGTGTGATGTCTGTGACGCCAAACCCACACCAGTGAGTGTTGTTCTGTTGTGTTTCCCTAGCTGCCTTCAACGTATCCTTGCTACATACAGTACATACTTCAGATACATTATGGACATGTCGAAGACTACATCCTGCAATAAAGACGGGGCTGACACGACAACGTGTGTAAGGTGTTTTTAATTTTCAATTTTGACATGTGAGGGGGTGTACATTTACATTGAGGTGGTGGTGGAGCAGTGAGTTGACAATCATGCAAAAGTATAGTAGAGTAGTCACCGCATTGATGTGGTGACCCAGTCCAACAAACATATGCCATTCCCAAGGCAGTGTGGGGAAGGACAGTCCAAGAGGTCAATGCAGTTGTGAAGAGGGTTGCCATCAGGGCTGGCTCAGTGACTGGCATTTAGCAGGTGCTTTTCCTCCAGATATTCCCAGGCTCTTCTTAGGATGGCCCCTTGGTCGCTTGGCACTGGGGGGACCCTGCTGGAAGGCCAGTGGCATCCAAGGACTCACCCCTCTCTGTGGCCGCAGGGGAGGATGGTGCACTGTCATCCTGCGGCCCGCCCACCAGAGGGAGGTGGAGGGGTTGGTTGTGGCGCAGGGCTGTCCCTTAGTAACGCCACTTGCTGGCCCATGAGGTCTACCATTTGTCCAATGCAGGTGTCGATGGACCTCCTCAGCAGGATCAGTGTCAAAGTGCAAGTGCTCCCTGGGTAAATTGCTATTATGATTGGTTATCCATGATTGTCAGATTGATTTCATCAGTAGGTCCCAAGTAAAGTGCACTGAGTGTGCCAGGGATGGTGTTTCAAATGCTACTAGAGGGCCTGCAGCACCAATTGTACCACCCACATAAGTAGCCCTAAAATGGTGTCTCAGGCCTGCCACTGCAGTGACTGTGTGCAGTTGCTAATTGCCATACTGACCTGACCAGTGTCCCCAATGGCCAGGTCTAACCCTTCCCTTTCTGTACACATTGGACACCCCTATGGAAGGCCCATGGTTCCCCCTGGGCAGGGTGCAGTGTATGTGAAAGGTAGAGCATGTACTAGTGTGGGTGACATGCTCTGATAGTGAAGTACTGCCAATTTCGTTTTTCACTATTGAAAGGCTATCTTGCCCATAGGCTAGAAGGGGGAATGTTGTGTATAATGTTTACCTGCATATCGTTCCATAGGAGCAAGATAGAAAATTGAAGTCTGGCATCCCTGAACTCAGAATTTAATAACCCATCTTTTAGGAAAGGATGGTTTTAAAATCCTGTGTTTGTAAACAGCACTTTTAGAAAGTGGCTGTTTTCTTGTCTGACCTTTCTGTGTGTCAATAAAAAAGAATTGACAGATAATTGAGTGGGGGGCAGCCTTACCTATTACTTTCCCCCTACACTCCCAGAGATTGATGACCTTTCTGTGTGCCTTTGCCTGTTTGTGAATTAAATGTCTGGTTTGTGAGTGACAGGGGCTGGGGTGGCTCCAGGATGCTGGGTGAGTCAGCACTAGGCTGAATAGCTTCATCTGCATCTTCGGTGGTGGGAGGGGATAGCACGTGGGCCTGAATAGGGCTGCGCCTGCCTTCCACAATATTGGCTCCACCTCCTGCTGGGTGGCTGACAATCCTGCCCCTCTCTCTCAAAGGTAAGAAGGAGTCATGTAAACAGAGTGCTCCAGGACTGATCAGAACTGGTTTCAACCAGGCAAAGGCCTCTCTGCATTCAGAGAACAAAGAAAATGTTGGTATAAAAAGGGATACCCAGACCCCAGAACCTTGGATCATCCTGGAATCAAGAAGAAACCTCTGCCAAGGAAAACAGCTGGAAGACTGAAGAGGAAGGACTGCCCTGCTGTGTGTTTGTAGGCTGACCTGCAGTTGCTATTCTGCCAAGGAGAAGGGAAGGTCTTTGCTGTTGCTGTGTCCTCTGCTTGAAGAGGTCTACAAGGGCCTGAGGAGAGCTGGCCTCCTGTTAAGAAGTCCCAGGAACAAAAGGACTTCACCCCCAGCTTTCCCTCTGAACTCTGCTGTGTGAGTTCTGACCTGCCTAGAGTGCTTGAACTATTTGTGGGGCCTCTGGAGGTTGTTTCCTGCTGTTTCGGGAGCTGGAAAAGAAGTAAAGTCAAAGATCTACAGCTTTGCACGCATCGCTCGCTTGTGGAACGCATCGTCGACAGTGCAACAAGATTTTCGGCGCCGGGAAGATCGTTCGCTTGCGGACCGCATCACCCCGGTGCGAGAAGATTCCTGTCACTGCGAATATCGTCTCAGAGCCTGTTGCCGCTGGGAGACCGTCGCACCGCTTGCCTGCGGACCGCATCCTGTCGCTGCGAACATCGTCGCAGAGTCCAACGCATCGAGGGGCCGCGACAGAGAGGATTAACGCTGCACCGCGCTTCGCCGCTGCACCGAAGATTGTCACTGTCCTAAAGATTGTCGCATCGTGCCTGTGCAAGACGCTTCCTACCGGAGAACCTGCAAACCAGAATCCATACAAGGTATCTCATCGCTCCCCATACAGACCGGATTTGACGCAACCTGCCCGCTGCGTACAGCAGGGTTGTCGCATCCCCTCCTCAGGGTCTCAGGAGTGACACATCGCTTGTTTTCTGACGCTGCAGCTGCCGCCTGGAACTTTTGATGCATCTACAGGTACTTTGGGTTAAAAGTGACGCAACTGTGGATTATTTTGGTGCAAACCCTTGAACTCTTTTTAAAGGCTTATTTTGGAACCGTTGATGTTGTATTTTTGTCATTTTTTGCCATTTTAGTCTTGTGTAGTTTAGATAAAAATACTTTATTTTTCTAAACTGGTGTGGAGTCCATTTGTGGTGTTTTCACTGTGTTTCTGTGAGTGCTGGTGCAAATACTTTACATATTGCCTTTGATAAGCTTGTCTGCTTGTGCCAAGCTACCAAGGGAGTGAGCAAGGGTTATCCAAAGAGTGTATCCCCTTTACCCTGACTAGAAGCAAGGGTCCCTATTTGGACATTGGTACTTACCTCTGCCAACTAGAGACCCCCAGATCTACCAGTTCCCCGTGAAATTTCTGGCATGGCAGGTTGCAAAGGCATGGTATTGAAAGTTCAAAAGTGGTGGATGTATTCCAATCACTAGTGTTAATGAACAAGTTACTTACCTTCGGTAACGATGTATCTGTAAGAAACATTAGTTAGTGTTAGATTCCTTACCTTAGAATATCCCCAGGCGTCAGTCTGGATCCGGAAACTTTTGCGTAGCAGTACCCTTGCGCGTCGGTAGGCGTCGTCTGCAGGCGTCTCCTGCGGCTCCGCGTCCGTCGTCGGCGTCGTGCGCCGTGATGACGTCGCTGGAGTATATAGACGCCGCCTCCGCGCGCTGACGTCAGTTCTTTGTACACAGCTTTTCCGCGCCAGAAGACGCAGAGCCATGAGAGAACCAACACTGGTGCCTTTTGAAACTAGGGCCCTGAAAGGGATGACCTTAACCCTAGGTATCAGTTCGCAGAACGGGGAGGATGGGTGGGTTCGGTAAGGAATCTAACACTAACTAATGTTTCTTACAGATATATCGTTACCGAAGGTAAGTAACTTGTTCATCTGAAAGAAACACGTTAGTGTTAGATTCCTTACCTTAGAATAGATACCCCAGCAATACCAACCCCGGTGGTGGGTCTGCGAACGAATACATTCCTACACCAGAAAGTCCTGGAGGACAGAACAGCCAAAGAAGCCATCCCTCCGGACTTGACTGTCCAGGCAGTAGTGCCTCGCAAAGGTGTGCAGCGAGGCCCACGTAGCCGCTTGGCAAATGTCCTGCAAGGGGACTCCCCGGCCCAGGGCAGTAGTAGCAGCCGTGGCCCGAGTGGAATGGGCCCTCAGCCCAACAGGAGGCTCCTTCCGAGCCAAAGAGTAGCACGCTTTGATGCAGAGAACGACCCACCGTGAGATGGTCCGTTTATGTACCGCCCGTCCCTTCTTCGCACCCACGTAGCCAACAAACAGTTGGTCATCCACCCGGAACTGGCGTGTGCGATCCATGTAAAATGAAAGCGCAGGTTTTGGGTCCAGACGATGGAGCCGCTCTTCATCCTTTGAAGGATGCGGAGGCGGGAAGAAGGAAGGGAGGGTGATGGACTGCCCGATGTGAAAAGCAGAAACTACTTTGGGCAGGAAAGAAGGTCTAGTCCTTAGAACCACCTTGTCTGGATGAATGGACAAGAAAGGAGGTTTGACAGAAAGAGCCTGGAGCTCACTCACTCTCCTGGCAGAGGTGATGGCAACCAGGAAAGCCGTCTTTAAAGTCAGGAGACGGAGAGGGCAAGAATGAAGGGGCTCAAAGGGAGCACACATTAAAAAGGTTAGAACCAGGTTCAAGTCCCACTGAGGCATCACAAACGGAACAGGTGGATACATGTGTGTGATGCCCTTCAAGAATCTCGTTACAATCGGGGACTTGAACAAAGAAGGCTGATCAGGAAGCCTAAGAAAGGCTGAAAGGGCAGAAAGGTAGCCCTTGATAGTGCCCAGAGCAGAGCCCTGCTGGGCAAGAGAGAGAAGGAACAGAAGAACCTCGGAGAGAGGGGCAGAAAGAGGATCCACAGCCTTTGCTGTGCACCATGCCACAAACTTGTTCCACCGACAGGCGTATACCGATTTCGTGGAGGGACGCCTGGCTGCCAGAATTACATTACAGACTTCAGGAGGCAAGTCAAGTGGCCTCAACTGCCGCCGCTCAATCTCCAAGCATGGAGGTGGAGACTGGACAGGTTCGGGTGGAGGACCGTCCCCTGTTGCTGCGACAGAAGGTCCTCCTGAAGAGGCAGGCGGATCGGGGGACCGACTGACATGCTGAGTAGCTCGGGATACCAGTACCTTCGAGCCCAGTCCGGAGCCACAAGGATAACTTGGGCCCGGTCGCGCCTGATCTTCTTCAGTACTCTGGGCAGAAGTGGTATAGGCGGAAAGGCGTATAACAGACCGCAACTCCACTCGCGCCGAAAGGCGTCGCCGTGCGAGTGCCGTCTTGGAAACTCCAACGCGCAGAATTGATGACATTGCGTGTTCTCTTCTGTGGCGAATAGATCTAACCAAGGCTCTCCCCATTTCCGAAAGAGGCCTTGCGCCACGTCCGAGTTCAGACGCCATTCGTGATCCATCGAGCACCGACGGCTGAGTTCGTCCGCCCTGGCGTTCAGAGAACCTGCCAGGTGTTGAACCGTCAGAGTCACGCCCTGAGGTTCCAGCCATTGCCAGAGGTGCAGAGCCTCCTGGCAAAGGGTCCACGACCCCACCCCGCCTTGTTTGTTGCAGTACCACATGGCGGTGGTGTTGTCCGTGAACACCTGCACTACACTCCCGTTGACAAAGGGGAGGAATGCTTTCAGTGCCAGACGAATCGCCCGCAGCTCCAACAGGTTGATATGGAGCCGGGACTCCGCCGGAGACCAGATGCCTCAGATCTCCGCCTCTCCCAAGTGGCCTCCCCAGCCCTGGAGGGACGCGTCCGTCACGACAACGTGCTCTGGTTGGGGAAGGGAGAGGGACTTGCCCCTGACCCAATCGCGGTCCGTAAGCCACCACTGCAGTTGTCTCGCAGTGCCCTCCGAGATCAAGACGTGGTCGGACAAGTTTCCCTGATGCTGGGCCCACTGAAACTTCAGGTCCCACTGCAGAGCCTGCATCCGCCACCGGGGCGTGATGCACCAGAAGGATGCAGGAAGCCATCAGCCCCAGCAGCCGCAGCGTCAACCTGACCGAGACCCGGGATAGCGGCTGAAAGATGGGAATCAACGCCTGAATATCCTGGATCCGCCGTTCCGGAGGATAAACCCGAAACTGCGCCGAGTCCAGAACCGCTCCGATGAAAAGGAGCTTTTGGGAGGGACACAGGTGTGATTTCGGCACATTGATGGAAAACCCCAGGTCGTGCAAGAGGTCTGCCGTCATCTGGAGGTGGTGGACGACTGTCTGGGGCGAGCCCGCCTTCAACAACCAGTCGTCGAGGTAGGGGAAGACTGAAACCCCTAACCTGCGCAGATGGGCTGCGACCACCGCCAACACCTTTGTGAACACCCGTGGGGCGCTGGTAAGGCCGAAGGGGAGCAGGATAAACTGAAAGTGCTCCTGGCCTACCGTGAACCGCAGGTAACGCCGGTGGGCCGGAAGGACGGGGATGTGAAAATACGCATCCTGCAAGTCCAACGCTACCATCCAGTCTTGAGGGTCTAGAGCAGCCAAGACCTGAGCCAAAGTCAACATCTTGAACTTCTCCTTCCGGAGGAAGCCGTTGACGTTCCTTAGATCCAAGATAGGACGTAGGCCCCCTTTGTCCTTCTTGGGTACCAGAAAGTAGTGGGAATAGCAACCACGTCCTACTTCTGGTCCAGGAACGCGCTCGATGGCCCCCTTGGCCAAGAGGGCCGTAACTTCCTCCTGCAGAAGTTGCAAGTGGTCCCCCGACACACGGTGGTTCTGCGGTGGCATGGCTGGAGGAGTGGTCTCGAAGGGGAGGGAGTAGCCCCTTCGGACGATTTGCAGCACCCACCTGTCCGATGTGATCGTGCGCCAGCGGGCGTGGTGATGGCGAACCCTGCCACCCACTGGCGTCACATGGGCCTGAAAGCACGGACTAGGAGGATTTTGAGGCAGATGCTGCGGGGGGAGATGTGGCCTGACCCCGCCGTTGACCCCGACCGCCTCCACGGCGGTTTCCACGGCCGCCACCGCGTTGAAGTGATTGCTGCGGTGCGTGGCTGGCAGCACGTGTGGGGGCGCCCCTTCCGTGGCCACGAAAGGAGCGAAACGAACCCGTTTGCTGGCGCTGGGTCGAGAGACCCAAGGACTTTGCCGTGACCCTGGAGTCCTTGAAGCGTTCCAGCGCGTGGTCCGCCTTGTCACCAAACAGATGACAGCCATCGAACGGCATGTCCATCAATGTGTTCTGGACATCTGCCGAGAAGTTGGCGGATCTCAACCAGGCGTGGCGACGAATCGCCACCGTCGTGGACATCGCTCTGCCTAGCGAGTCGGTCGTAACAAGACCACATCTGATAGAATATCTAGCTGCATCTCGGCCCTCAGCTACAGCTTTGCCGAGTTTTGCCCGCACCTCCATGGGGCATTCTGGCAGCAGCTCCGCGACCGTATCCCACACAGAGTGGGTGTAGCGGCCCAAGAGGCAAGCGGTGTTGCAAGACCGCAGTCCTAAACTCAGGGACGAGAAGACCTTCTTGCCATATTGGTCATACCTCTTGGATTCCTGATCGGGCGGGGCCGACGGGAATGCGGACTGGGAGGTAGAGGCCTGGATCACCAGGCTCTCAGGGGTGGGGTGGGTGGACAGGAACTTGGGGTCGTCCGGACAAGGACGGTGGCGTCTGGCCACGTTCCGATCAACAGGCGCACCTGAAGAGGGCCTGGACCACGTGCCCAACAGAAGTCTGATAAGGCTTCGTTAAACGGCAGCAGAGGCTCCTGTGGGCATGACCGCGGTTTGAAAACCTCAGTGAGGATGTTAGGCCTCACGGCCGCGACGGGGAGCTCAAGGTTTAAGGCCTTGGCAGCCCTCATCAACACCACTGAATAGGCAGCTCCCTCCTCCGATGCCACGGAAGGAGGAGAGACAAAGCCAGGGTTAGGAGAGTCATCCAAACCACTGGCGTCCCCCAAATCACCTGTCCAGTCCATGTCATACTGGCACTCACGTGACAGAGGGTCCTCAGACCCCTCCCAGCCCTCACCGTACTCCACATCATCACCATAGTCGGTGTCAACCATGTAGACCGGCTCCTCGGGGTTCACAGGCCCCATCGGCGTCGAGCCCGGCGTCGAGCGACGCCGGTCCGACTCCGCGTCCGGATTCGGTGAGGGTATGGGGACGGCGCCGCCCGGAGCCGGCTCCGGAGCCCCAGTGCCGCCCGAAGCCGGCACCGAGGAACCGGCATCGCGCGGAGGCGGCGCCGGGGGCAACCCCGATGGAATCGGCGCTGGATTGGATGGACGTCCATCCGGCGTCGACCCCGAAGGCCCTAGCGGCGCCGGGATCAGCGCCGCCGGCGGCGCCGGTGTCGGAGCATCCGACGGCGTCGAGGTAGGGTCAGCTGAACCGCTAGGGCCCCCGGACGGGTTCACTGGGCCCGTAGGCGCCGTGGAACCCGCCGGAGGAGATAGGGCCCTCATGGCCACGAGGAACGCCTCTATCTCCTCAGGCGTCGCACCTTGCCCAGGGACCTGAGGGTATGGGGCAGGCCGCGCCGGCGACTCTCGCGGAGCCGCGGGGTTGGGGTCACCCGAACCCCCGGCTGCATCGCGCGAGCGTCGGGGGGAGTCGGGGGTACGATTACGACGCCCCGACTTCTTGTGTTTCTTACCTGATGAACTCGACGAGTGATGTCGACTTCCGGAGCGCCCGGCGCGGCTCCGCGACCGCTCCCTCGAACGCTCCCTGGACCTCCGGCCGGACCGCGACCGCTCTCGACGCGGGGCCGACACCCGGAGCTCGAGTAGCTTGCAGGACCGCTCCCGCCTAGCCTTGTTAGTCAGAGCCCGGCAATCGACGCAGGCGTCCACGTCGTGGTTGGGGCCCAGGCACCGGAGACAGAGTCGGTGATGGTCCGTGACCGACATCGTGCGGTCACAACCGTCACAGTTTTTGAAACCGGGCATCCTACCAGGCACAAAAGAGTAGAGATAAGTTGAAATAACTTGGTCAAAAGACCGGGTACCGCTCTTCAGATCTGCGTCCACTGGCGCGGAAAAAAGAAGAACTGACGTCAGCGCGCGGAGGCGGCGTCTATATACTCAGGCGGCGTCTATATACTCAAGCGACGTCATCACGGCGCACGACGCCGACGACGGACGCGGAGCCGCAGGAGACGCCTGCAGACGACGCCTACCGACGCGCAAGGGTACTGCTACGCAAAAGTTTCCGGATCCAGACTGACGCCTGGGGATATTCTAAGGTAAGGAATCTAACACTAACGTGTTTCTTTCAGATCTCATTGATTCACTTAATCAGGCCTAATAACACATTACGGTACATCTAACTTCCAAAACGAAACTAGGTAACTTAGATCTGTAGATTTTATGTTTTCAGACAGAATTACCCAAATCATCTGATTTTCATATTAACTGTTGCAGCATTAATGAAATTGGAATTCAAAATGATTTATAATCGGGTACAGAGATTTTAAAAGTTAGGGTATATTTTTAAGAAGCAGGACCTCAACTTGAAACATCCTTGCTCCACAACTGCATAATTTAATTTGAAGCAAAACGCAGGGTGTCCTGCACATTATGGTTGCTTTACAATGCGCTCAGTATTAATATTATGTTATTCTCCAGTGGCAAAATTAGGACCAGAGAGGAAATCAAACCAGCCTCTCAAGTAATAGGGCTGTTTTGGGAGACTAAAGGAACTCCATTATAGATCACGCTGTTAAGTAACCTTGTGTACAATAAAAAGCAATCTTCAAGATTTTTAAAAAATACTGTGCCACAGGATTTTTTACAGTTGCGCAGATATATTGATTTGCAGGGTTTCTTCAATGCATTTGTGAGATTATTGGTCATGCCAATTATATTTCAGCAAATTTACACTTATATCTTTAGACTCAAAAATGGTCAGAAACTGGCACTATCCAGAGAACATAGGTAAGACATAGATGTTGCAAAAAGACTGACTAAAGTTGTTGCTTCTGCATATAGTCAAGTGCAGTGCACAGTGGCATAGGAGACCTGAGTCCTTGAGGCACGATCTGGCCTCTGAACATGCCCAGCAACAAAATCTCTGCTGTAAAGTATCATAAAATGTCTGTAGTAGGTTCAGAACAACAAGTTACTTTCCTTCGGTAACATTGTATCTGTAAGAAACACATGTTAGTTATTGATTCATTACCTTAGAATTACCCCCAGGCGTTAGACTGGATCTGGAGAAATTTTTCTTAGCAGTACCCCTGCGTGTCGTTAGGTGGCGTTGGTCGACTCCACGTCCGTCGTCGGCATCGCGTTTGCCGGTATGACATTGCGGTGTCTATTTAGATGCTCCCCTGTGCAGTAACGTCAGTTCTGTCATGACTTTCCATGCCAGAAGCACAGAGCCATGCAGACACTGACCACTGGTGCACTAAACTAGGGCCCTGCAAGGGTTTCCCTGGCCATAGAAGTCAGTTTGCAGAGCGAGGAGGATGGGTGGGGCTGTAAGAAAACTAACATATGTCGCTTACAGATACATTGTTACCAAAGGTAAGTAACTTGTTCATCTGAAAGAGACTGTTTGTTATAGATTCCTTACCTTAGAATAGATACCCCAGCAATACCAACTCTGGAGGAGGGTCTACAAACTAAGTTCACCCCAGAAAATTCTGGAGGACAGACGGAGCAAAATTGCTATCCCTCCGGACATAGTTGTGCAGGCAGTAATGTCTGGTGAATGTGTGCAAAGATGTCCACGTGGCCGCCTGACAGATGTCAAGGAGTGGAACTCCCCAAGCAAGAGCAGTGCTGGCCACCGTAGAATGAGCATGGAGACCCACTGAAGGTTCCTTCTTCACCAAAGCATAGCATATTTTTATATAAAGGATAACCCATCTAGAAATTTTCCACTTTTGAACGGCCCGACCTTTCTTGGCACCCACATAGCCAACTAAGACTTTATTGTCACCTGGAAATCTTTTGTGTGGTCAAGGTAGAAAGACAACACATATTTGGGGTTCAGACAGTGGAGTCTCCCCTCCTCCTTGGAAGGGTGTGGTGGTGGGAAGAATGTGGGCAAAGTAATGGTTTGTCCACTGTGAAAGGTGTAACCACGTTGGGAAGTAAGGAGGGCCTTGTCCTAAGCACCACTTTGTCCAAATACACAGAGAAGAAAGGGGGCTTGGAAGAAAGAGCTTGGGGCTCACTCAGTGTGTGAGCAGAGGTGATGGCAACAAGGAAAGCTGTCTTCAGAGTGAGGAGCGTGAGAAGACAGTAGTGAAGAGGCTCGAAGTGAGTGCACATACGATAGGTTAAGATCAGGTTCAAGTCCGACTGGGCCATTATGAAGGAAGAAGGAGGAAAAAGATGAGTAATGCCTTTGAAATATCTATGCACAATAGGGGACCTGAACAAAGATGGCTGATTTGGTAGCTGAAGGAAAGTAGAGATGGCCGCTAGATAGCCTTTAAGAGTGCCCAGAGCAGAACCCTCCTGGGCCAAAAAAAGTAAATACAACAGGACTTCTGAGAGAGGGGCAGAAAGGGGATCCACAGCCCTTGCTGTGCACCATGCCAAAAACGTGTTCCATCAACAGGGGTATACCGTCTTAGTGGAGGGACGCCTGGCTGACAAGATGACGCTACAGATTTCGGAATGAAGGTCAAAATCTGTCAACTGTCACCGCTCAATCTACATGCAAGGAGGTGGAAGCTGGACAGGTTTGGGTGAAAAACCTTCCCCTGCTGCAGCGACAGAAGATCCTCCCAAAGAGGTAGTCTTAGTGGAGGTCTGATGGCCATGCTCATGAGCTCTGGGTATTAGACTCTTCATGCACAGTCCGGAGCTGCAAGAATGACTTGGGCTTGGTCAGGTTTGATTTTTTTCAGCACTCTGGGCTGAAGTGGTACAGGTGGAAAGGCGTACAGGAGGCCGCAGTTCCACTCGCAACAAAAAGCGTAGTCGAGCAAGTAGCGCCTTGTAAATTCCAACGTGCAGAATTGCTGACATTATGCATTCTCTTCGGTGGTGAACAGATTTAACCAAGGGTCTCCCCACCGCTGAAAGAGACCTTTCACCACTTCCGAGTGAAGACGCCATTCATGATTGACCAGGCACTGGCGGCTGAGTTTGGCCGCCCTGACATTCAGAGAACCTGCCAGCTATTGAACCACCAGGGTCATGCCCTGATGTTCCAGCCATGTTCTGAGACAAAGAGCCTTGTGACATAGGGTCCATGACAACACACCGCCCTGTTTGTTGCAGTACCACATTGCAGTGGTGTTGTCTGTGAACACCTGCCTCACTTTCCCTTTGAGAGAGGGAAGGAATGCCTTCAGTGTCAGACAAATCGCCAGAGCTCCAGCAGGTTGATATGGAGCCCGGACCCTGCCAGAGACCAGACAACTCTGATCTCTGCCTCTCCCAGAAGGCCACCCCATCCCAGGAGTGACCCATTTGTCACCACTGTGAGGTCTGGTTGGGGAAGGTAGAGGGATCTGCCTCTGACCCAAGTTTGGTTTGTTAGCCACCACTGCAATTGTTGCGCAGTCCCCTCCGAGATATGGACGTTGTCGGAAAGATTGCCCTGTTACAGCGCTCACTGGAACTTTAGATCCCACTGCAGCGCCCCCATATGCCATCTGGCATTATCCACCAGCAGGATGCAGAAGACCAAGAGGCCCAGCAGCCTCAGGGTCCTGCTCACCGAAATCCGGGATAGAGGCAGAAACATTGGTATAATAGCCCGAATATCCCGGACTAGCTACTCAGGAGGATATGCCCACAACAGCATTGTGTCCAGAACAGCTCTGATGAAAGGCAGCATCTGAGAGGGAATGAGGTGTGACTTCGGCACGTTGACAGTGAACACAAAGCAAATGCAGAAGGTCTGCACTAGTCTGGAGGTGGCAAGCCCGCCTTCAACAGCCAGTCATCAATGTGAGGGAAGACTGAAACCCCTAATCTGCGCAGATGAGCTGCGACCACGGCCATCACTTTCGTGAACTACCGAGGGGCGCTGGTAAGGCCAAAGGGGAACACGGTGAACTGAAAATGCTCATGGCCTACCATGAAACGCAGGTAGAGCCTGTGGGCTGGCAGAATGGGAATGTGAAAATAGGCATCGATCAATTCCAGCGCCACCATCCAGTCACCAGGGTCGACGGCAGACAAGACCTGAACCAAAGTTAACATCTTGAACCTCTCCTTCCAGAGAAAGCAATTGCGGGCCATTAGGTCTAGAATAGGACGCAGGCCTTTGTCCTTCTTGGGCACCACAAAGTAGTGGGAATAGCAACCACAACCTAATTCTGCTTAGGAACCCTCTCAATACCTCCCTTGGCCAAGAGAGCTGAGAAGTGCCAAATGGTCCTCCGAAAAGTGATCGAAAGACAGTGGCATGGAGGTGATGGGTAGTCTGGAAGGGGAGGGAGTCGCCCCTTCGGACTATCTGCAAAACCCACCTGTCCAACGTGATGGCTTGCCTGTGGGGGAGCTGATGGCAAATCCTGCCGCCCACTGGCTTCTGATGGCCCTGAAAGGTCAGGCTAGGAAGGTTTGGAGGCGGCTGCAGGGGGGAAATGTTGGACTGGCCCACTCGCTGGCTCCCAGACCTGCGTCGCTGGGTCCCAAGGCCACGGCCACGCTGAGGCTGTGGAGCTTGCGTGAACCAGTGGCTGGTTTGGGCTGGACATGTTGGGGTGCCCCTTCCGTAGCTACAAAAGGGGTGAAAAGCAGACTGAGGTGGACGAGCCGCTGCGAACCCAAGGAACAGGCCATAGCTTAAGAATCCTTGAAGCGCTCCAGCATCGAGTCTGCCTTGTCACCAAAAAGGCGATGGCCATCAAAGGGCATGTCCTGCAAGGCGGCCTGGACATCACCCAAAAAGCCAGACGTCCTCAACCAGGCATACGGCCAAAGGACTATCAACGTGGCAACAGGTCTGCCCAGAGAGTCAGTGGTATCCTGTCCACATCGAATCGTGAATTTGGCAGCGTCCCTCCCATCCGCCGAAAACCTGGGAGAGAACAGCCCAGGCCTCCTCCAGGCACTGAGGCAGAACCTGCACAACGTATCCCAGATGGTATGGGAGTATCGGCCTAAGAGGCATGGAGCATTCACGGACCCCACTGCTAAGCTGGGGGAAGAGAACATGCGCTTCCCAAAATGATCCAGCCTCTTGGATTCCCTACCTGGGGGAGCAGAAGGGAATGCGCCCTTAGAGGAAGAGGCTTTGACTACCAAACTCTCTGGGGAAGGGTGTTGGGTGAGGAAAACTGGGTCGCCCAGAGTCGCCCAGAGTCGCGCAGTGGCAGCGGGTGATTGTCTGTTCCACAGGAGCCCCTGTGCTGGGCTTGGACAAGGTGCCCATAAGGACGTCAGTGAGGGCTTCGTTGAACCGCAAAAGGGGCTCAGACGAGGCTGCCACCGGTTGAAGCACCTCCGTCAGGAGATCAGTCCTGCCTGCCACTGAAGGGAGCTGGAGGCCCAGGGCGATGCCCTTCTCACCACCACAGCATAGGACGCTCCCTCCTTCCTAGCCATGGTAGGGGAGAAAGAATGTGAAGGTCAGAAGTGTCCAGACCACTGGCGTCACCCAGATCCTCTCTCCAGTCTGGCTCTTCAAGCTAGTCTGCCAAAGGGTCAGAAGACCCCTCCCAATCCTCATTACCACCTTCTGGGCAATAGAGAACACCAGGGTTGAACAGGATAACAAAATTACCCTCTGGCGTCGGATTGAACGTCGGTCGATGTCGATCCGGCTCGGGTCCATCTCAGGGGTGAGGCTGTGTAATGCGTTGGCCAGGGGCATGGCCGGTGCCAGGGGTATCATTGCCGAGATTGGCGCCAGGGAAGGATGATTAAGGTCAACAGGCGTTGATCCAGAGCCATGCCTGGATCCTCTGGGGTCCTCCGGTGCAAGGGCCAGAGGCTTCAAAGCCACAGACCCCCGGCCAGCTCCGCGGGGCCCGAAGGTGCGCCGGTGAAGTCGGGCTGCCCAAAGATGGAGTGGAGAGCTTCGTAAAATGTACAAACCTTTTCAGGGGACGCTTCAGCTCTCGGAAAGGGAGGGAGGCGCGGAGTCATCCCGGAAGGGGACACCAAAGATGGAGCCTTCGAGCAACGATACTCTAGGTCCCACATCGCATCAGCCGACTGACAGGGAGAAGGCGAAGAGTGATGGTGCTTCTTCTTGTGCTTCGACTTACCCAAAGACTTGGATGACTTGAAGTGTGACGAGGTGTGGGGCAGTGGCAGCTGGTGGAATTTAAGACTGGTGAGGCGTAAAAGCAATCACTGAATTTCTGCATGCAGGTTGTTATGGTGGGTTTGGGCGGTCTTCCCCCGAGAAATTATTTTTTAAATTTGTATAGTTTGATGCAATATCAGCACTATTTCTGTGATATATGTACGAAAAATACAGCTATTTTAGGGCTTTATAAAGAAAAACCTATTCTGTCAAGTAATCATTGACAATTTTTAAAATGTGAAGAATGGCATTTTCACTATATATTTCCACCAGCTGCAGCAGTTGGGACGTTTTGTGGCAAAGCAGAAATCATGGGAAGAGAGTGAATTGCAGGCTACTGCTTTATTCTGTTACTTCAGTTTCTCCACAGGGTCAGCAGTTTTATATTCGTCATGAAAGGAAAAAGGGCTGCATGAATGCTTCAAATCAGTATTGTTCCAACAATCTGATAATGCAAGATGACAGTTTTACATGATCTTGCCTAACCAATTACATTACACAAATTCATTTTTAGGCGGATGGAAAATAAGTGATTTGTCCAAATTCACAGGAAGTTTGGCCTATGCAGAGACTACTTTTCAGAAGCATCTGTCTTCATTCCTTATCAGGCAGACATAATTTAGAATGCAGCCAACTGCTTATTGTACTGCCTAATTATGCTATGGGCAGAAACAGTGGGACGGTTAATAGAGGGAAAGGAAGAATAGTGTGAATACGATTTAATGAGAGGAAAGGGAGAAAAAGAAGAAGGAAGAGAGCAAGGGAGGGGAGTGAGTACATTAGACACTTTTTGTTGTACCGGTTGAGTATTATGTACTGAAAGTGGTGCGTGATTATTCGTGGATGCTTTTCCCATTTATGCATTAAAGCACAAGTTATTTACCTTCTGTAACAATATATCTGGTAGAGTTACAGTCTGGCTGCAAATTCCTTAACTTAGATTCCTTAACTTAGAATATCCCCAGGCGTCAGACTGGATAGGGAAATTTTTTGCAGCATCACCTCTGCGCTCAGGGGAAGGCGCCGCATGGCTCCGCCCTGATATCGTCCGCGAACATGATGTCAGTGAAGCCATATAAATCCTTCCCGGTGCGCTGACATCAGTTTTCTTCGGAGAAACTTTTCCGCGCCACAACGCGGAGCCACCACCAAAAACTGAGAGAATGGGAACAGTGTGTGAAAAAATTATGAAAATCATTGAAACAAAAAGAAGGGATGGTGAGAAACACCACCACAAGGAACAGTAACAAGCACCGTACACGGAAAGCAATTGAAGAGAAAGAGCCAAGCAGCGCTCTGAAAAGCAGCCCTGCAAAAGTGAAGGCAATGCCCTGCCCGAGGCAAATGAAATATGCCAAGGCAGACAACAGAAAGCCTGCAATGACAAGATCGGACCGTGACAAGCAACAAGACCCGAACTATTGAATCAAAAACAATTCACCAAAGGTCGGCAACACTAGGCATGCCTTAACTCTTGTGAGAAAACTATTGGTGAGGGGCTCAGTGAGGGAGACCCCAAGCCAACGGACCATAGAAGAATCAAAGACAAGAGACCTTAACACAACAAAAAAGTGGGAGAAGAGAGGGAAGAAGAACGCTAGAAGACCCCACACTGGAAGAACCACGGTGAGGGTGTAGGAATGTAGGAGGAGATGAACCCTCTGCCCCAAACAGTGTCAGGAGGCGATGTGAACCCCCTGCCCCACCACTAGAATGGGGGGAGCAAAACAGGGAAACCAGAAAGAACCATCCTTCCGAGGAGGAAAGATGTCACCCTGCAGGAATACAAAGCCACCTAAAGGGAGGCGTGAGCATAAAACTCAACCTGAAAAGGCCCTCGCAGAACGGGGAGGATGGGCGGGCATTAAGGAATCTGCGCCTAGACTGTGTCTCTACCAGATACATCGTTATAAAGGTAAGTGTTGGACCTGGTCCTTTTTGGCAGGTTCACCCCGAAACTTTTTGCTTTTTCCTAGCCTGTTTCTGTGACCTGGTGTTGGTGATTTTAGGCCTCTGCGCACTTTTTCACTGTGGTACAGTGTAAAGTGCGTGAGCTCTCTGTAAGTGTGGTGAGAGTGACCTGCCCTCCCATAGGAATGAATGGTGAATATGTATGCCCATGGTAGTTCCTAATGTGTGGGGAGTGCAGGGTTGAGTTTGGTATGTGCAAACTTGTGAGATTGAATGCTGCGCAAGGATATATGCGGCATGATTGTGTCTAGTGTGGAAGTGCCACTTCTAGAAGTTGGCATATTTGTGTAATTTGTGTCTGGCGTGTGATTGGCTGATGCTGGCTGGTGAGCCTGGCTCCAAGAGTCTGGGTGGGTCTGCGCCGGTGGTGAATGGGGTGATTAGCATGCTGATGTGAGGGGAGGGGTGCACCTGGGCCTGAATAGTGCTGGGCTTTCCCCACACAATGCTGGCTCCACCCCCTGTGTTGTGTGAGATGTCCCCAGCCTGGCTAGTGAAAGGAGTTCCCTATAACCAGTTGTAGCTGGTTCTCACATTGCCTGCACCCTGCTAGACAAAGGATTTCACGGTATAAAACGGGGCTGTGTCCCTTAAAAAATGTTCTTGTTTCTACTTGAATCCTGCCAGGGACGTGCTGCTGCTTGGGCCCAGGGGAAAGCTTGCCTCCCTGAGCCCTGCCCAGCCCCTGGATGCCCTGGACGGCTGAAGGACTTTTGCTGACTTTTTGCTAGACCTTTATTGCCTGGGAGCGCTGTTGATTGCCTCTAGCACTTGGAAGCGCTTGTGTTGCTGTGGTAGCGCTTGGGAGCGCTTACTTTTGCTGCTAGCGCTCAGAGCGCTTTATTTTTCCCTGAGCGGCTGCCACGCCGCATATTTGCCTTCGTTATTTTAATCGGGAGCCTACCCAGAGTTCTGCTGCCGAGTGCTGGGCCCGCCTCCCGACCGAGGGCCGCGCTGCCATTGGCAGCCCCCAAACCGGAAATCAGGCAAACTGCAGCGTGACAGGGCCAGGCACCAAAAACAGGAAGCCCGGAGCCGAGAGAGGAAGCGGCGGAGGAGTCCAGGTAGTGCACGCCCAAGAAGCTGCACCAGCGTAGGAGACGGGGAAGCAGGGCTCCCGCAGATGCAGTGAGAGCCCTGCATGTGTCTCCAACAGTGAAGCCCAATGGAGAAGAAACGGGACTCCCGTATGAAGAGGAGAGCCCCGTGGGTGCAGTCAGATGAGTCCCAGCGCCAAGACCCGGTGAGTGGGGCCATGTGGTGTTGGGTTCTCAAGGAGGAGGATCCGTCGGGGCACATTGCCGGTGCCCGCCCCCGTGTGGCTGGTTAGAGGTATGGGGCGCTGGTGGTCATAGGGACCTCATGAGGGCCGGGCAGAGTACTTGAGCGGCCCGAGAGACAGCGGGCCGCTCCAGAGGTGTCTCCGCTCCTCTCCAGGGCATTTTACGTGCTTCTGAGTCCCCAGGATGGGGCTCCAACGACCCGCATTTGTTTGTAGAGCCGACGAGAGGCTCTTGAAGGCAGTTTTGTTTTAAAGCCCTGCGAGGGCTCCAGGGGCAGTTTTCTGATCCTGAGTCCCCCGAGTGGGACTCATCCGATTCCCCGCATCATTGTTGTTCTACAAGCCCAGAGAGGCTCTTGAGTGCCGCATCTGTTGAGAGCCCTGAGAGGCTCGGGGGCACAGTTGTTTTGGATGCTAGAGCCTGCGAGGCTCACATGTAGTTCTTGGGCCCCAGTATTCTTTCAGAGGGCCCAGAAGAGATCCTACAGCTGCCCAGCACTTAGTGGGCAGCTGCCACGTTTAGTCCCCTGACTTTTGGACACAGGGCGTCCTAGCCCCAACAAGGCCAGTTGGCCTAGGGACTGCCACAGGTGGTGGCTTATGTAAGTTTTGCGCAATTGTGTGTTCCTGCACCTCTGAATGTGTTTTTATGCGTCATGTGCCTTGTTCTTACACCTCTGAATGTGTTGGTTATGCATCATGTGTTTTTGCTGTGCTTACCTATGTACGTTTATGCTAGTGAGTTTATTTCACTATGTGAGTTACGCCCCTAAATGTGAGTTATTCTTAAGAGGCAGAGTCTAATGTGTTTAGACTAGTGAGAGATTGTCTACTGTAGTTTTTACTGGTTAGGCCCAAATGTGAGTTATGCGTAATGTGCTATGCCATTATGCCTGTGACACCTCTGAATGTGTTTTATGCATTATGTGTCTTACCTACACCTCTGAATGTTTGTATGCATCATGTGTTTCCATCCCTTACACCTCTGAATGTTTTAGGCATCATGTGTTATTCTCCGGCACCTCTGAATGTTTTTGATGCGTCATGTGCCTTGTTCCTTACACCGCTGAATGTATGTTTATACATCATGTGTCTTTCCTACACCTCTGAATGTTCTATGCATCATGTGTGAAACTTCTGATTGTTATATGTTCAAAGTGCAATTTCTAACAGTATTTCTAGTTCTAAAAGTGTTGATTCTGACAGTGGCCCTGTCCTGTAAATAATCCCTTGTGAATATTGCCTGTGCCAGTTGGCACAATGTATATTCTGTGATTACTATATGATGTGTTTTGACAATACAAAAGTTATTGTTATATAACCTTGTGTGGAGTTCCTTTTGTGGTGTGCCTAGGATGTTGTTGCTGTTGTGTGCATGTGCAAATGCTTTACACATTGCCCCGGGATAAGCCTGTCTGCTCGTGCCAAGCTACCAAGGGGGTGAGCAGGGGTTATCTTGGCGTGTGACTCCCTTGCCCTGACTAGGATGGTGGTTTCTGCCTGGCTTTGGCGTTAGCCTTAGTCAACCAGAAATCCCAGTTCTAACAGTAAGTAACGCCTACTTCTGATAAGGACATCTAGCAGCAGATTCCTTAACTTAGAATAAGATACCAAAGCCATACCCCACAGGAGGCAGGTCTGCAACTGAACGCCTTGACGAGACACAGTGGGGGCATCAGTGCCACAGTGGTCATCCCAGACCAGAAGCTCTGCAAGGAGTGACAAACAGTGGGAGGAAAAGGATCACAAGTCACCGAGGGACAGCAGAAAGCCCATCAGAGTACGCAGTGTTGAAAGGGAGCACAGAACCAGAAGGGCAGTGCAGAACAAAAGAGCCCAAAACGTCAGGAAAAGAAGGGCGCATAGAGAGGACAAGACGGTATGACCGAGTCCAAGTATACAAGTTGAATATGAATACAGTGGGGAAGCACTGTTGAAGCGCACCAAGGAGGACACCGGGGACAGCAGTTTGAGGGTGCTGACCATGCCAAGGAAGATCCAATCTCACTAGAGACAGCAGACTTGATGGTGCACAATCTCCCTTTCCCAAAGAGACCTTGGAAAGGGCGGACATAAAAAACAAAATCATGACTACAAAAAGCACATGCGGGTGGCAGAAGTACAAAAGGTTAGACCGTGTATACAGCCATAACCACACCACATAAAAGGAAAGGTACCAGCAAGTTCCACAAGGATAGTCCAGATGCGAGAGATGCCTCACCAGGTATGTACCCTGTGAAAGGTATCTGTCAAACGAACACACACTGAATGAAGGACTGCACCTATGAGAAGTCTGTGACAAGCCTACTGACACCGCAGAAAAAAACTAGTGTGCGTGGCCCTTGGGTGTGTGTAGACGCCAGACAGAACAACATCAGAAGAAGACTCAACCATAAGGAAGAGTGGCATAAAAGAAACAAGAGTGCACCATAGGTAGCAACAGCCATTTTGAAGCAGAACCAGACAGATATAGTCCAGATCTATAAGCGATACCAGCCACTCGGCAGGGATGAGCCAGGGTCCCCCGCAAGGCAAGCTGGAAGGGTGACCAGTACAGGCAGAACCAGCACAAAGCGTACGTAGCGTAACAGAATTTAGACAGTGAACGTCCTAAGGGAACACATCTACAGACAGCAGCAGCAGCAGTAGCATCCCAAAGTAGAAGTATGCCAAAGCTCCTGCTTGAATGGCAGCAGGGGAAGAGGAAAACTCATGCCAGGGAAGTACCCAGGAAAGCAAGGCACAAGGCAATATACATGAACGACGCAAGTGATTAAGATGCCACCATGTAAGAACAAAGCACGAAAAGCACTACCCAGCACAGAAGGGGAGGGGAGAACCAGGAAATGGAAAGTGTCAGTCCTCTGTAACAGCCAATACAGTGGGGAGCAACCACCGGATGCACATACAGCAAAGGAGAAGTGCGTTTTGGCAACCCTGCGCGCTTTAGTACAGCCACAGGGCACCGACCAAGGTCGTCCACTGGTAGGACATTCGCAGCGGCAGAACTATGCAGAACTGAAAAAGACAAGAAAGTGAGACTGAAAGGACCCTCCTGGATGAAACAAACAAGCATTTACACCTGCAAAGCAGTGCCACGGACGAACCGCAGACTCCAGCGGATAAGCCATAGAGCGATGCCACCGGTGGACTGCATGAATGTGAAAAAGACCACAGTCAGACCTGCAGGGTAACGCCCTCAGATGAGGTGCCGGGTTTTTAGGAACTCGGTGGTGCCAGGGGATAACACCCGAAGACCTCTGAGTTCTCCCTGTTCCAGACCACAGAAACCAAGAGTCTTCTAGTTGAAGTCAGAGATCGAGTTTTATTGGCTGCAACCAAGTAACATGTGTCCTAGAAGCACGACAGCACTGGTCGTAAGTTCTCAGGAGACTGTTCGTTTTTACAGAACCAGCCTTCTCCTTTTATACACAATATTACACTTCAGGCAAGAATTCTTGAGTTTACAATACGGTCATAGACATATTTACACAATAGAGCAAAACGCACAGTTATGTTGGCCAACCCATATTTTAGATGTCCAGTTTGTGATAGATGACCCAGCCCAGCCCGGAATTACAATCAGATATCGATGAAACCCCAATAAAACAGGGCACCTCCTTGTCATAAAACTGGCCATAAACAAGGAACATGGACAGGTGTATGTGTGTAGAAAACATGGTCTGTATGTGGTGAATGGTTTATGGCATGTTGTGCTTTTATGATATCTTACTCGGCCACTGGGCGAGGAGCTGCCCAAACAGGTTTGGCTGGAGGCGGTGGAGTCAGTTCGGCCAGGTCATGGGGAAGTCAGCTAAGGTGGACGTGTCCTTTCAGATCAAGCTCGACCTTAATCAATTGACTTATATGAGGGCAAGGCATAAGATGGATGCCGTTCACAAAATGGAGTCCGAGGGTTCAGAACGGAAACCACGATTTGAGGGTGTTGGCATCGCCCAATCACGACGCAAATGCACAGGGATAATGTCCTAATCATTACCGGTCTGCCGATACCAAATTCGTCATGGTACGACGATATTTTGTGACACGAGTGTTGGACCTCGGTACCGGTATTACAGCAGGGTCCAGAATTTCAGAACCACAGACCCTCCTTTTGCCCTCATATTAGGCAATAACTCATGCTAATCTGAGTCCAAATCTGTATTAATGAATTCATGGAGATGCTGCTGTAGCATCATTCTGTTGCTCGATTCATCCCTTGACACAGGCTTCCTTACACATGAAGTAGCACAGAGGCTACATATTGCAGGAGCGCACTGTACAAACAGGCAGAACATAAACAGAACGGCTAAGATCATCCCAATGAAGATCAGAGTTTTCCATCCCCAGGCAGAGATCAGTTCCCAGAACCACCCTAGCAGGGACCAATCCCCTTTTTCCACGTGAAGGGAATCAGAGATTTTGTGCAGTTTGGAGATGGCCTGGTACACTGTTGGAGCATTATCAGGGATGAAAATGCAGCAACTGGATTGGATCACCCTACATACACCACCACGGTCTGCAAGTATGAGGTCTAGGGCAACCCGGTTCTGAAGAGTCATAAGCCGGTCCGACTGGAGCTCAGCTGTCAAATTACTAAGGGCACCGGCCGTTTCGGTCACGGCGGATTCGACTACCCTTGTTAACTGGCGAATGTTCCTGCTGTTCACCATAGGCCCCAAAAAGGGCAGAAAACCCTTTGCGAAGTCCCCAAATTCTTGACCCGCAGTGTCGTCTTGACTCACGACACCCCTAACTGTCCTTGTCCGATGGTAATCTGCTCCGGCCGTATTGGTGGGTGGCAGCAGAAACGAGATAAAACATGTGCCCGAGAAGTCAGGGGGCAACCAGGTGTATGCTTTGTCATGGCAGATGAAGTATGTACCCTTAGCTGCCAAGAATGGAGGGGAAGTTCGGGATGCAAACACGTACGTTTCTGTTCATACGCTCTTCCCCAACTGTGCTTTGGGATCCCTGCCAATACCTTGCAGACATAGGTGACCTCGGTGGGGTACTATCCAAACCGGGGAGGATTTCTTCGTTTTCTGCCTCTCACTTAAGGAAATCCCATACTTAGTGATGTTCCACCTACTGTACGGGGTAAACTCATCTTTGGGAATCGTTCGATATGTGTCGATATCCCTGCTCATATTCCTTACTCCTGCCACTAGTGCCTTGCTGCTGGAACTGCTCCCTGTGGGACGCGGGGGATATGGTTCTATGGCAAACAGGAACATTGTCTGAAAAGCCCAGAGAGAACCATAGTAACTGAATGGCAGGACGAAGTAAGGGATGCCCTTATCGGTTGTGTGTAGCATAAGTCCACAGATCCAAAAGTTCGATGTGTTCATTATAGACTGGTGCTGCTGTAGGAGCTGGATGAATGAGTTATTTACAAATTCTAGTCTTCTGGCGGACTCGTGTTCAGGTAGAGGGTGAAAGGAGTGTGTAGGAACAGTAGGAGGAGGTGTGGGCTGAGTGTTATTTACAAAGGTAACTTGGAACGTGGATAGAGTATAGCTAATCAAGAACATCGTTATGCTGCACAACAGTAAAATACATACTATCAAGAATCTCTTTCTGGCCATCACAGTGCATATTTGCTTTTTAAAGTTCGTGGATCTAGCAGGTCTCTCTACCCTCGGAAACTCCATCCTCTAGTTGCTGCCCGCGGTGGGAGTTTGATTCTGCCAAGGAGTGCGCTCTGTTCAGTCTGGGGTAATTCCCTCAGACCGACCAGAACCGTTGACCTAGGCGTCCCCAGCTGCACTCCTCAGACTATCAACCGCGACCCTAGCAGCAGAACCGGATGGCGGTTCGTAAATCAAAAATGAGCAAGTTCCCTGGGCGAGAGAGCTGTAAAATCAAAAATAGTTCTTGGGGGAAAGGAAAATCGCATTAATTTGCTTTTAATAGTCCCTTTTTCTCGACCTCAGATTATATCGTTGTTTCCCAGGTACGGTGTGGTCTTCAAACAATGTTTCAGGTTCTGTAGTGTCCAACTGCATTGACGGTGGCACAAATCCTTGCAAAATACGATCACTCTCCTTTTCTGTACCAGTTCCTTTCAGTCGTGCATCGCTGAAGAGTGCAAAGCGAGGTACGGATTCGGTCTCAGAGTCAGCGATTCCGTCCTGGACCCACCGGTCATATGGAAGAGGCAGATGGACCCGTTTACAGTGGGTCCCGTGGATCCAGTTCTTCTTTCCTTCCACCCGAATGGCTGATCTTGTGGAAAGAAGGACGAGGTACGGTCCAGTCCACCTGGGCTGTTCGTTGTTCGTGCGCTGAAAATTCTGCACCAGCACCCAGGTGCCGGGTTCAATGGAGTGACCTGGATCATCATAGGCTGGCGGAGAGGAACTGTGAACCTGTTGGTGTAAAACACGCAATTTAGTTGTCAGTTCGTGCAAGTAGTCAAGCAGTACAGGGTGCTCTATTTCGTCTAGCTTCTTTGGCCTTGGCACGCCCCAGATGTTAGCTGGGCGGCCAAACACTATTTCATGAGGGCTAAGTCCTAATCTAGAATGGACAATCATTCTGGTAGACAGGAGTGCTAAAGGCAGGGCGTCAGGCCATTTAAGACCTGTGCTGGCTTGGATCTTGGCTAGTTTGAGTTTTAGAGTGCCGTTGTAGCACTCTACTAGACCTGCTGATTGGGGGTGATTTGCAGCGTGAAATTTCTGGTGGATGCCTAGACATTCGCACACTCTCTTCATCACTCGTCCCACAAACTCACTTCCGTTATCACTCCAGACCATTCTAGGCATACCAAACCTAGGGAAGAATTCCTTGACAAGGGCTTTGGCAGTTGACAAGGCAGTGTTGTCCTTAAGGGGACACGCTTTCACCCACCTGGAGAAAGCGCAAACAACAACAAGCACGTATTTCAGATTGTTGCACCTCTCCATGTGGATGAAATCGAGCTGCAAAACCTCGAACGGATACATTGGAGGCGCAAAATGACCAGCTGGAGTTGGGGTTCCCCTACTGGGATTGTACTTCAAACACACCATACAGTTCCTGACCAAGTTCTCCGCGCATTTCGGGATACCACTATTCTGCCATACTGGGGCCAACAGTTTACAGATTCCTTTCATACTGATGTGCGCCATTCCATGGGCCATTGTCACCACTGCGAGTACATATGCGTCAGGTAATAGCCATCGCTGATGTTCTGACAATTCGACCCAACAACCATTCGCATCCAATCTTCCCTTGCTTTCTCTCAATTCATTCACCTCTTTTTCAGTGGCATCTGCTTGTATGGACTTCACACTTTCAATAGTGTCCTCACACATACCCACATCAGCAATCCATCTAGCAGAACCTACAACATACATCCGACTTATTGTGTTCCTTGCAGTCTCTTTCGCAACCTCGTCTGCAAATGCATTCTCCCGGCCAACATCATCTTGAATCTTTCTGTGTGCACTGCATTTTACAATCGCAACTTGTAGTGGCAAGGTCAGTGACTCGAGGAGCTCGTTAACTAGCTGACCATGTTGGATTTTTGCACCATGTGACGTCAGGAACCCACGTTCACGCCACAATCGTCCAAAACTATGGGCTACGCCAAAGGCGTATTGGCTATCTGTATACACATTCACTCGCTTTCCTTTTGCCAGCACACACGCTCTTGTAAGTGCAACCAACTCTGCTGCTTGCGCAGAATGGTGCGGAATGCGCGCGGTCTCTACAATCGTGTGCAATGCTGTTACAGCATATGCTGCAGTCGTATCACCATTTGGCAACTTGAAGCATGAACCATCAACCCATAAAGTATCATTACATTCAGGAAGGGGAGTGTCCTGCAAGTCTACTCTCCCTTTTGTCTCTTCTTCTGTCCTAAAGCAGCAATCATGTTTTTCAACCTCATCTGTCTCTGCCGAGATGGGCAATAACGTGGCGGGGTTAAGTGTATCACACCTCTTTATGTGTATGTGGCTCGCTAACAGTGTCAGCTCATAGCTGGACAGTCGAGCACTAGTTAAGTGCTGCGTCTTCGTTCTGTTTAGTAAAATGTCTACTGCATGTGGGACCATAACGATCAGAGTATTATTCATGACTAACCCAGCAGACTGTCGAATACAGACAGCTGCTGCAGCAGTGGCCCTCAAGCAACTTGGTAATGCCTTAGCTACAGGATCTAGAGTCGCTGAGAAATACGCGCATGGGCGCTGTTTGTCCCCAAGGTATTGTGTCAGTACTGATAATGCGCAACCTTCCTTCTCATGGACGTATAATGTAAAAGGCTTACTGTAGTCGGGGTTGCCCAACAAAGGAGCCGAACACAATGCTTCGCGCAACTCGTGGAAACTTGTCTGACAATCTTCAGACCAAGGCATAGGATCGGGTGTGTCTTTGCAGAGTAGTGCCAGCAAAGGTCTAGCCAATAGCGAGAAATTCGGTATCCATTGTCAACAGTACGATGTAATGCCCAAGAAGGCCCGAAGTTCTCTTTGTGTCCTTGGGGCACTCAATCTTGCAATTGCCTGTATTCTTTCTGGGGTCAGTCTCCTTCCTCCTTCGATAAGATGTCACCTAAGTAGGTCACTTCTTGTCGACAAAATTGCAGTTTTGAAAGAGAGACTATATGCTTCATATAAATGACGCAACAACGACAGTGTGGCTTGCTTGCAAATCTCTTCAGTATCTGCAGCGATCAGCAGATCGTCTACATACTGAATCAGAGTTGCACCATCCTGTAGAACAATCGTGTCTAGTTGTGTTTTCAGAGCCTGACTGAATATCGATGGACTTTCACAATAGCCCTGAGGAGCGCGTTTGAAGCGGAAGCTTCGTCCTCCTAAATTGAAGCCAAAAATGTCTCTGCTCTCCTCAGCAATCGGGATGCTGAAGAAGGCGTTCTTCAGGTCAATCACCGAGAACCAAGTGGCTGAAGCTGGAACCATTGTCAATAAGGCAAAAATGTCGGGGACGACGGGAAACTGCGGTACAACGATCTTATTCACTTCTCTGAGATCAATCACAAATCTGTACACAGGGGGCTGTGAAGGATCAGTACGCTTTAAGACAGGCAAAATAGGACTGTTACAAATGTTGCCTGTTGTTTCCTCAATGACGTCTTTCTCAATCAGATCGTAAATGATCGCTAACAACGCCTTCTCACATTCGCTAGAGATCTTGTATTGGGGAATACGTGGCAACCTAACAGTGCCTTTCAATGTTATGACATACTGTGCTATCTCCAAACAACCTACATCATTAGAACCGGTAGCCCAAAGTATATCTGGAAGAGATGACAATTCAGTTGGAATATTTTCCTTTGACAAATACATTGGGGAAATCAATATGAACTGAAAAGGGGTTTTTAGAAGATTCGGAACCCAAGGGCGCACTGCCTAAGTTAGTACGTTACAGTGTGTAAAATAGAATGTTGTTGTGTAGTGCGTGTAGAGCAGACGGCAAACACCCTTAACCGTCCAGAAAAGTCAACAGACTAAGCAAATTTACAAGGCTAAGCTCTCGCAACTACATGTGTAATAACAATCAGGGTACAATGACCAATAGGAATAGAAGCACAGAAGCAGATTCTTTAGTGTGTATCTCCTTGTCACAGCAAGATGTAGGTTTTATTTTCTCCAGACTTGAGAAATGTCACATTCGCCGACACGTGTTTCGTCGTGTGCGGTTGAGTCAACACGACTCTTCAGGGCTGGTGATACAAAAATAACGTAAGCATGTTTTAATTCTACGTCATATCAAGGTGACAAACTGCATATGGTGACAGAAGTGCATCCAACATGCAGTAGTGACGTGCGTGTTCATTCGCACAAAGTGGGTGTGATTGGTGATGTCGTTTGAGACATAAGAAATATATATGGGTGGTTGGCCTAGTGTGGTAGTGCACAAGTGGTGAGGGAAGGTGATGTAGAGGAAATGTGTGTGGTCGTTGTTAGCTCGCACACAGTGGTCCTGTACTTCGAAGGTTCGTGAGGTGGTTGGGCATCAACGAAGAAGTGTCTAAAATAAAGTGTTTTGTGAGAGCATTGGTGATAGAGTCTAGCCGGAGCGTCTATGTGACGTGACAGCGTGAGAAAATAGCGGTGCCTATTATAGGTTAAGGTCCAAAAGAATCTCTCCATGCGTTTACAAGCTTTCTCTACGTGATAAATTCTATTACCTTAATGTTCAACTCCAAATGTATGGGTTAAAGTAAGTCTGGACCTTGTTGGTATGTTCTGGGTAAGTTGAGTGGGGGAAAAAGAAAGAAAAAGAAACTCATAAGGAGGCATCAAAAAGGGGGAAATGTCATAGGACATCTATTAACAAAGGTCAGGATTACTGGGCATAAGATAGATCCTTCTCTTACCACTATATTATTAATCAGAATCGGAATTATCAGTGATATGGAAGCGTCTAACCAGTAAGGTACACGTGTGGTGATTATTTTGTCTTGTTATGATCCCGCCTTACTGGTTGGTGATGATTCTCGAGTATTGGCACTCTGTTAAGATAAGAAAATCATGAATATAAACGTAAATACGGTTTAATTTGTCTTTACACCAAAGTATTTCCTCTGGCTTTAGTACGTCTAGTTCGGTTGCCTAGTGATATATTAAAAACAGGGGAATACCTGAGTACGTCTGCGTCTCAGGCGGAAGCCGGGAGGGGATTCTTCGGTTGTGCTCGTTGGAAGGAAACGGGTGCGTCTCCTCTTCGGCGGTGTACTGAGAAGGCAAGAGTATTATCGTTAGTGTCCGTGTAGGACGTGCAAGAGCCCGGAGCTATGGGCTTCGGAAGTTAAGCATAAAGAATGGGGCACAAATTCAAAGTTTGGCGGGGGAGGCAATGGCACTCACCCGTAGTAAGAAATCCCTCCTCTGGTAGTTCCCGGCGGTTGTCTCTCGTGTACGAACACGTGACCCGGGGCGAGGTGAGGTTAAAAGGATTTAGTAGACATCAATGATGTCCTCATGTTTATTGTATATACATGGGCGCCATTACTAAGAGGGGAAGTTTAGTTGAAAAGTTCTTATATATAGATTTTGACTTGTTTTTATCCGAAACTAGTGTAGTCTACTAAAAGTTTTATGCGCTGGAGCTGATGCATATCGACATGAAGTGTTTTTGGGAAAGGAAAGAACACACCGGGTTATGTGTACTAATTATTCATGAGTATCTTAGACATGTATTATATAATAACTCATTTTCCACTCATAGAGATCTGATTGATGTCACATAGACGCTAGACTCTATCACCAATGCTCTCACAAAACACTTTATTTTAGACACTTCTTCGTTGATGCCCAACCACCTCACGAACCTTCGAAGTACAGGACCACTGTGTGCGAGCTAACAACGACCACACACATTTCCTCTATATCACCTTCCCTCACCACTTGTGCACTACCACACTAGGCCAACCACCCATATATATTTCTTATGTCTCAAACGATATCACCAATCACACCCACTTTGTGCGAATGAACACGCACGTCACTACTGCATGTTGGATGCACTTCCGTCATCATATGCAGTTTGTCACCTTGATATGACGTAGAATTAAAACATGCTTACGTTATTTTTGTATCACCAGTCCTGAAGAGTCGTGTTGACTCAACCGCACACGACGAAACACGTGTCGGCGAATGTGACATTTCTCAAGTCTGGAGAAAATAAAACCTACATCTTGCTGTGACAAGGAGATACACACTAAAGAATCTGCTTCTGTGCTTCTATTCCTATTGGTCATTGTACCCTGATTGTTATTACACATGTAGTTGCGAGAGCTTAGCCTTGTAAACATTGGGGAAATCACTTTCTTACCAAGGGTAAGTTGTACTCCCGAAGGAGAACAGTACAAAGTCGCATATAATCTTTTTAACAAATCCAAACCTAACAAATTTTCCCCACAACCTGTTGTAAGGATGAGGGGTGCTTCTAATTCGCATGGGCCAACAGAAAGGGGCATAGGACTAGAAATCGGGTTTCTAACAGGGGCGCCAGAGAAACCTACTGAAATATTCATTTCGCCAGACTAAGGTGCGCCAGGAAGTTTTGAGTGCATAATAGAACTTTTTGTAGCACCAGTATCCAGCAGAAATGGCTCTGACACTCCTGATGTAATCACCTCGACATAAGGTCCATTCTGATCTACTGGAACTGAAACAACTCCCTCTCTTTGTGCATGGCTGTCCTAGCAATTATTACCCTCATTCTCGTTTTCTGCGTAATAGTCATTAGCATAGTACTGAGCTGACCTAGAGGACGCATTATTCTGTTGGTCAAAGCTATTCATAGAATTCTGAGGCGGAAAAGAAGTGTTATTTCCACGCCCCCTACCCCTAGGAGCCTGTTGAACACCTCTACCTCTTGCACCAGAAACACCATTTAGGCGTCGCGCCAGAGCTGGACAATTGTTTTTGAAATGACCCTCTTCTTTGCAATAGGCACACTGATTCGGGCCGTACGGAAACGCTGATGGGAAAATTCGTTGCCTTGCGGATTTCTCGAATACTGCTGTGGTTGCTGATAATTGGGCTGACTAGGAGTGCGAGGCGGATAGGCTTGCTGGAGAAGAACTTTAGTTTTTAAGTCTTTAGTTTTTTTGTCTGCCTTATCTAGCTCGTCTTTGCGCCTATTTTCGTAGTACTGGGCTGTGGCTACAATCTGCGCTGACGTGGAAACAGCCCAAGCACTCTCTGAATCTTTCAATTTATTGCACAGTTCAGGAAGCAAATTATGTACAAATTTGTCTACAAACAATCTTTGGCCACCCTCGGTAGCCATATCCTGACCACTGTGATCGACGAAAGTCTCTTCAAACCTTGTGAAAAAGTCAGACACATTCTCATCTTTCTTTTGCTTATCCCAATTGACACGCAATTCAGGCATTAAGGTCTTCATGTACGTGATAATTCTACCAGGAAGTTCAGCTATTAAAGGCTCAGGTTTGGAACCACCAACTTGTCTAGTATCTGCAGCAGTAATATTAGCCCATGTGTCACCTAGTTCTTGATCATGATCTGCATGACGAATTTTACTCCATAAAGGCTGTGGAACGACGTTCCCAAACAACATGTCTACATCTGCTAAATTCATTATACATGAGCTGGCAGTCTGTGATAACTCCTTATAATACCCTGCAGGATTTTTACATGGATCAGGTAATGTCTGCTTGAGTGCTAACACTTCAGATCTTTTCCAGGGGACATGTACCGATACACGCTGGAAATGCGGTGGAACGGGTGGATGTGCATTCGCATCGCCTTCCCTCCAAACTGGAGGAACCTCTCTCAAAGGGGACTGTTGCGCCTTTTTCCTACCTGACACGTCATCTTCATACAATGATCTAGAGTCATTTCCCTTACTCCTATAGGATAATAACAGATCTATTGCTTTTTCAACATCGGCACCTACAATCATGCCTTCATAGAACTTAAAACGCATACGAAATAATTCCTTCATTTTGCGCTTTGGATCGTTTGTCTCCAAATCTTCACAAAGATATACACACATCTCTTCGAATACATATCTCTGAGTGGGCGCATCCCATTGTCGGAAGACTTCCATAACAGACTGAACATCATATCTAACAGTGTCAGTAACCCATTTGCGTGCTAACTCATTCAGCACTTCTCTTTCCTCATAATCAGGCAGTTGACTAAGCAACTGTCTACGTCCTGTTTTAGGGGTCGTTTTAGGCGACCCAAAGAAAGGTGAGAACAGACCAGTGACAGTACTTGCCACTCTCTGTCGAACAGAAGGAGAAGCTTGCGGAGAGGCAGATGCGCCAGAAAAGACAGGCTGATGTAAAGAGGAAGTCGAGGCAATAGCAGAGGAAGTCGAAGCAGTAGCAGAAGTAGTATCAGGATAAACAGGTGGGGCGGTAGGCAAAGTTGTAGAAGAAGTAGATGGAGTATGTAGTAAAGGCGGCGGCCCTTGAGAATGCTGTGCCGGAGAAGTAGGAACCAGCTGAAGAGGAGCTGGTGCTTGTGCAAGAGCTGCATTTCGTGCGCCAGGGCGCGGTATAACAATACGCTTCGGTGGTCCAACAATACTCGATGTATATGGGGGAGGTGAATTCAATAAATGGGACATTGATGGGTCTTTCTCGGATGTTCCCTTGGAACCTTGTCCTTCGTGTGGCAACATCGGGTAGCATTTATCTACCGCTAACCTCTTGCTTCTGAGTATTTGTTCACTCTCCTGCTCTTCCTCGTTATCCCTGTATGCAACGGCAGCTTGCACCATTGACATACCTCTTTTAATTTTCTTAGCTAGTTTTATTTGTTTCTGTTTGGCTTCTTTGCGCCATAAGCGAAAAGAGTCAAACATCGCCGGCCGGGCTTTCTTCTTAAACAGTTTCACCTCGAGGTAGTCTAAGACTTCTGAGTCAAAACTACCATATTGGGGCCATTTTAAAACACCATCTTTTCTGGTGTACTTTATCCATACCTCATTATATGTGATAGGGCCTACTCCGTGCTTGATATATAACTCATATGTTGGAGTTCCAATCGGAGGAACCGGACACGAATCCTCTAATCGGGAGTCCTTACTACAACCAAGACAAAACAAGTTTCCAAGTCTGCTAAGACCAGGCATCTTCGCTCACTAGTCTAGCTTCAAACTTCAAGGGATTATCTAATTATGATATTTTCGTGAATACACGAATCCCTCGGTTTTGGCGCTTGCAAGTTCCAAACAAGGTGTACCTCAAGGATACCAAAGACTAAGAACCAAACTAAGGACTAGGAGACGCTCCACTTATACTTAACTGAAGTATTGAAGATCGGTGACGTCACTAGAAGACTCGTCTATCGTTTCGCTCTACCAAGGATCACTGGGTCCAAAACAGGGCGATAGTCAGGGCAGCAGTCCTTCGTAGCCGTCGGGACGCGGGGAACCTCGCAGCAAAGACCTTCGGAACCACGTAGACATACAGGGGTCGCTGAAGTGGCTGGCCGTCCTCTGGAATTTTCACACGAAGCTCCTCACGAACATCTGGCTTGGACCGTCACCGCTTGATACCGCCCCGAGTTGGGCGCCAACTGAGGTGCCGGGTTTTTAGGAACCCGGTGGTGCCAGGGGATAACACCCGAAGACCTCTGAGTTCTCCCTGTTCCGGACCACAGAAACCAAGAGTCTTCTAGTTGAAGTCAGAGATCGAGTTTTATTGGCTGCAACCAAGTAACATGTGTCCTAGAAGCACGACAGCACGGGTCGTAAGTTCTCAGGAGACTGTTCGTTTTTACAGAACCAGCCTTCTCCTTTTATACACAATATTACACTTCAGGCAAGAATTCTTGAGTTTACAATACGGTCATAGACATATTTACACAAAAGAGCAAAACGCACAGTCATGTTGGCCAACCCATATTTTAGATGTCCAGTTTGCGATAGATGACCCAGCCCAGCCCGGAATTACAATCAGATATCGATGAAACCCCAATAAAACAGGGCACCTCCTTGTCATAAAACTGCCCATAAACAAGGAACATGGACAGGTGTATGTGTGTAGAAAACATGGTCTGTATGTGGCGAATGGTTTATGGCATGTTGTGCTTTGATGATATCTTACTCGGCCACTGGGCGAGGAGCTGCCCAAACAGGTTTGACTGGAGGCGGTGGAGTCAGTTCGGCCAGGTCATGGGGAAGTCAGCTAAGGTGGACGTGTCCTTTCAGATCAAGCTTGACCTTAATCAATTGACTTATATGAGGGCAAGGCATAAGATGGATGCCGTTCACAAAATGGAGTCCGAGGGTTCAGAACGGAAACCACGATTTGAGGGTGTTGGCATCGCCCAATCACGACGCAAATGCACAGGGATAATGTCCTAATCATTACCGGTCTGCCGATACCAAATTCGTCATGGTACGACGATATTTTGTGACACGAGTGTTGGACCTCGGTACCGGTATTACAGCAGGGTCCAGAATTTCAGAACCACACAGAAAAAGACTTCACAGGAGCCTACCAAGCCTTTTGTGTAAGGGGGCAGCTACACAGTAGCCAACAAATACCCCATATAGGGTAAGCCTCAACCCCAGCCAGGGCACCTCTTGAGCAGGGTCTCATAGACAGAGGATCAACCGAACAGAAGCAGCCAATTGGCTGCAATAAGGGGACACAAAAACGGCAACAAGCCATCCAGACCATCTGGGTACAGCATGAACCCAGGGCTCAGAACAACACTGCACATGGAAGTAACAGACTGTAAAAGAATGTCATAAACATGAAATTATGGCAGGCTAGACAGGAGGCAGTTGACTGCTGAGTCCGTATGACTGTCAAAAAGGGATACACCATCAAACAACAAATCCCGTAAACGCTACCGGATATTTTCAGGGTAACCACAATCGCGTAGCCAAGCATGGCGATGCAGTGCGTCAGACCTGGCCATCGCCGGACCCACAGAGTCTGTAGAATCCATGGCCGATCTAATGGTAAACTGTGCTATGTCCTGTCCATGATGAAGAAGATGAGCTAGGTCAGTACGAGGACCCTCTGGAAGAGAGGGAAGAAGGCCTTCAACTGAGTCCCAAAGGACAAACGTAGCCTGTGCAAACACGCAAGTTGTGTTGAAAGCACGGATGTCTGAACTAGTGGACGCAAAAATATGATGACCACAGGTCTCCAACCAACGAGACTCCCTGGTGGGAGGCAGTAACGGGAGATGAGAGGAAGGCTGCATGGCGAAAGCCACCTGGACGACCCAGCCCTGAGCCCTAGGATGAAGGGACAAGCAGACAGCAGCAAGGGCTCCCCATCCACCTCACCCTGGTGGAGGATATGCAACAACGGGTCAGAAGACAAAGAGACCGAGGGAGGCTGCAAGTGTAAAAGAGTGGCAGCCCCATGAACAGCCCTTGCAAATGCAGCACTCGCCTCTGTAGCCATTCTAGGGGGCGATAACAGATCAACTGTAGGGGACGGCTAAAGGCTAACTTGTCCAATGGAAAAGAGAGACGCCACAGGCGGCTGAACAGGGGGCCACTGGCCAGGGTGTAGCGGAGCCAAATGGCAAGGCGACACCCCTGGGTGTTCTGGAGCTGTGTCTTCCTCAGAGGAAAAATAGGGGCCGACGCCCGCCCCAGTGTCGGCCAACATTGAGAAGGCATTGTAACGACATCGATAATAAGCATAGGCGTCTCTGCCCTGTCTGGGACCGGCATCGACTCACCCTCCACTGAGACATGTGGAGAGGAAGGATGTCGACAAGGAGTCGTCGATACCCGCAGTACGTCTACAAAGGGCTATGCAGAGACATGGCAGATGGGCTCAAAGTCTGACTGGGATGCCCGTCCGGGCCATGTCCCGGCGTCGCACCGACTCTGGAATCGGAGTTGAGGGACTTGCACGGTGTCGAGGGCAAACCCACTGGCGAAGATCCAACCTGAGTCCCTACCTCCACTGTGGTGCCCGAAGGGACGCCAGGCATAGGAGGTGATCCAAAAATGGAGTGCAAAGCCTTGTAATAGGCTTCCATTTGGGTCCGAGTCGCCCCATCACCCGGAAAGGGGGTTTTAAGGGGGTTGACTCCTGGGGGGCCGGTGTCCGGCAAGGACCGGGAGCAGTGAACCCCGCTGTCATGGTGAAATTTGGCTAACGACCTCCATGACTTGTGCTTCGGCTTACCTGCATGAGGGGAATGACATCCGCGAGAACGACTCCACGACAGGACTCGAACAGAAGCCCCAGCCTGAGATGGAGAGCGGCACGCAGGTGCAGAGCGGGACAACCGGGTGGCCAATAGCTTCATCCGGCGCTCCCGCAGGGACTTCGGCCTCATCTGCTGTCAGGCGTTGCACTCCTTGGAGTCATAGTGCGCTCCTAATCACCACATGCAGATCGCATGCGGATTGGTTGACGATATCTGCCATGCACACGTCTCACACGCCTTAAAGCCAGAAGGCATCACACTGTTCCTGGATGCCTGAAGGCATCCAGCAGATCTGGACATCATGCCAAGCCAAAGGAACCGATTACACCTGGATCCGCATTGGGACACAGAAAAGATGGAAACTGACGTCAGCACGCCAGGACGGACTTATATGGCTTCGCTGACGTCATGTCCGTGGATGACGTCAGGGCGGAGCCTTGCGGTGCCGTCCCTGGCACGCAGAGGTGCTGCTGCAAAACATTTCCAGATCCAGTCTGACGCCTGGGGATATTCTAAGTTAAGGAATCTGCGACTAGATGTCTCTATTTGATTTTCTTTTAATGTTGAAACTTATAGGAGGAATTCTGTTTTTGTTTGAGTTTCAGTTGTGTTTGAGGCACCCAGACTTTGGTAATCTGCCAAAACAGTGAAATATGCCTTTACACTTTTAAATAGTTTCAACCTCTCAAGCAACAGGTAGCACGTGGCCACGTGTGAACACTTTAACAACTTCTGGCTCTTTAGTCAAACACATTTGGCATTTTGGAACTTGCAGTCTCAGATTCACATTCTGAGTACTGGCTGAAAGCAGTGTGTTTAGTAAGAAGAGGACAGTTTGAAGTTGTGATTCTTGACCCTGGGCTACTCGGCAGCAAGACTCGGTCCAAAGGGAAAAGTTGGACTTGATGTGCTTCCAACTTTACACTCTATCAAGATCTGTGCTTTGGAGGTAATTGTGAAATGTTTCTTCTTGAAAGGTTTCGGGTGTTCAGCGTGTGAAGGGCCTTAGGAAGAGCAACACTTTCATTGCAGTGCAGAAAATTAAAACACATACCACACAATGCTCACAGTGCCCTGTGATAAATAGGCATTGGATTAACTGGTTGTGACATCCTACAAATAAACGTGCAAGTGCAATCTATCATCTGAAGTTATCTGATATAGCTCAAGCTTTCTCTGATGAAGAATGCTTGCCTTTCCTCCCCGGTGCACGTCTGATGACCTGTTCTACCTCAAACTCCCAGTTTCGCTGCATGTTAGAGAAGACTGTTTCATCCACATTCTCTAATTTTTTCCAACCCACACAACATTTGCTGGAATAAAAACATGCAGTAATAATACTACAACAGGGCTACACTCTAGGCTAATGTGTACACAGCAAACCAACGCATTCCACTCTGTACAATGCCAGTGGCCCAGTGGATCTAAGTAAAAGTGAAACCAACAGATTGAAGCATATTGAAGGATTTTAAATGAGCCCCAAAACAGAGACAGACGTGAGGAGGCCGAAAAAGAACAAGACTGACTTACCCTGCATGTCAATCTTATCCTCCGCTCCGTCCGGTTGGTGTTGTAGATGGAGGTACGGCACAGCAGCAGTGGTTTTGTTTCCACAGGTGCTGCTAAAATGTTCTCTCTGGCAGAAAATGCTCTAAACAGATACACAAGGCACAGAATGATGTGCAGTGTATTTTGTTCAGAGCATCTAGTACGTGAACCGGCCTCACAGAGCCATTGGTTGTCTCATGACTATAAGAGGTCATGTTTCTCTAGAAAGTATGCCCTCGCTTTCCCAACTCGTCACTCTGTGACGCCTTGGGAAAGGGTGGGGTTGGTGAGAGGCAGCTTCAGAATTGACAGGCAGCCCCTTCAGTACAGGGTTGATGCTGTACATGACCGGGGCTGCTGTAAAAAAAGCCCCTGCTTCACGTGATTACTGGGCGGTCCCTGGGGACCCCCAAGTATTGAAGGCCGGGTTGACACCATGTCAGCCTGTAGGCTGTTGAAAACTCAACTACCATGCAACCGGCACATAGGTGCGTAATCGTATTGTGTCTAAGTAAACCTGCCTGCCTGATGTCCGTTTGTGCGAGCGTCACTCAAGGCAGGCAGATTTACTCCATTGTAATAGAAAGGTGGATGGTAATTGCGTTTCGCAATTACCATCCATAAAGTTTGCAAAATTATTAGTAGGGCGCAGCCCCTCTGCCCAGCTTCAGGAGACGCCCCTGGTGTGCGAGATCTGTGACTGGTCCTGAGATCTTCCTCTCGAGTGGGACCGGGAGCAACGCAGAGCCAACTGCTGGGCCTCAAAAAGCTTTTTACACCGTTCCCTCAAAGACTTAGGATTCATGGCCCGACAGTCAGAGCACGACTTCGGGTCGTGGTCGCGCTCCAGGCACCAGAGTCACACGAGGTACGGGTCCGAATAGACATCAGTATGTGACAGGCTTCGCAGGGCTTGAAGCGGGTTCAATGATGGGACTTCCCTTGCGGACCAGGAGTCAAAGATTCAAAAAAGAAGTTGACAATAGTCGAAAAGAGCTTAGTCAAAAAGTGACTAAAGGGGTAGCTCTCTCCGGATCTATGCTAGGCTGGCGCACAAACAGAAATAATTAACGGCGTCTAAATAGACACCCCGACGTCATCCCAGCGAACAAGACGCCAACGACGGATGCAGAGTCGACCAACGCCAACCTTCCAACGCGCAGGGGTACTGCTAAGAAAATATTCTGCGGATCCTGTCTGACGCCTGGGGGTATTTATAAGATAAGGAATCAATAACTAACAGTCTCTTTCAGATGTATGAAAACAGGGCATGGAGCCATCTGATGTGTCTACTGCACAAAGCCAAAGCCATGCGATCATTAGAATCTGGCGCTGGGATTGTTGGACCCTGGCCTGAGTTTAAAATGCTGACAGAAAAAAGGCCATAATAAGGAAACAAAATGGATTAAAAGACATTGTCCATTTTGAAGAAAAATGACAGTAAGGCTTGCGAAACAATAGTGTAAATACCAAGCAGTCAACAATAGAACGAGAACATTTTCTTTCAAAATGTTTTCTAGAACATCCATACAACACTCGGAACTAGAAGAGATATATTTATTCATCTATTAAGTTTTATAGAGCGCGAACAAGACTATTACTGGTATCAGAGCGCTGTACAAAGAAAATAGCAAAAAACATATACATTGTGTAATACATAGAGTCAAAAGGTGCTAATAGTGCACTGTAGAATGGAGATAACAGACTGTGAATAGATAATACCCAGAGATAAAGGGTGATATCAAGAAGCAAGTTTGTTATGGGAAACTGGGCTTTGAATGCAGTATACCCATAAATTGAGGTGAGGGGAGGATTGGCAAAAAGAAAATAGGTAATGATATACAAATAATAATTTTAATAATTTTATTCATGTTCGATTACTTAAAATCATCATAGGTAAACTCCTAAAATCAGAGTTCGCAATGTATCATGTTAATAAATATCATAAAATAATGACATTCGATAATATAGCAACATCGATAAAGTGCTTTGGTGTTCATTCCGAAAATGTCGCTGTAGGGTCTGGTTCTGGATTTTTGTTTTGGAACTTGGGTATCCGGAAAAAAGTAACAGGTACCAGTCGAATAAACTGCAAAGTTTGAAGTGAGTTGTGGTTTAACTCTTGTCGCCTTGCTGATTTAATGTTGTGTATTACCTTCAGGGACAACAGCTTCCTGTATACCTTTCTGGGAGGTGGGTATAAATTACATTAATAGTTTAGGGCACTCTATAAACATTTTACTGTTTAATGTTGGCGTTGTAAAATCTGTAACGTTTCTTCTGTTAAAAGTGTTGTAATATCTTGCTCTGCTGCTCGTAGGTCCTTATGGTTCTTGTACTAGGTCATCTGGGAACCTATGAGGGACTAGTAACGAACAGGGTGTTGCAGATTTTAAAATGTCCTTTATCTCCATGCTAATTTGGTTTCAGGTTTGTAAAGCCTGCAGTTAGTGTTGCTTCTGCAGGGTGGCGCAGCCAACCAAAATCTCTGGCTAGATAGCATGTGGCAAGGGTGCCTTTTTCTTTTATTTAAAAGTGCGGTGTGTATTAAATTGGTGTATTTTCCCAGGCTGGCTATTGTCTGTGGAGTGTTGGAGAGAAAACACAAATCTGAGGCTCCTCTGCAGCATCTGAGGCCATTAACAGAGTTAGCAGGTGGTGGCAGCCACAATAGGCAGTGCGAGAAGCCTCATAGAAGTGATTTTCCTCTGTGCCTATGTTGTCAGTGAGAAACAAAGTCAGTCAAGGGAGGTTTTAAGTAATATCATTGTTACTTATTTTATTAAGACAGGTAGATCCTGGTCTCTGGGCGAAGAGAGATCCAGATTTTAAGGGCAATTCTGGAGAAGGTTCGCTTGTAGGTTTTCTTTTTATTGAATTTTTGAGTTTCAGCAATAGGGAGCTTGTGCTATGAAAAGATCTGTTGCCGATAGTTTCTGGGCTAGGTAGTAAGGAGCATTGTGGTGGATGGCTTTATGTGCCATGCAGGCAATTTTTAGAAGAATCCTGGATTCATATGGCAGCCAGTTCAGTGAGTGGGGGATATGATCACTTTTTTTAGTGTCTGTGATAAGCCAAGCAGCCGCATTTAGGGTAGCCCTAAGATGTGCAAGTTTTATTTTCAGTAGGCCCACGAGGGTAAATTCCCACAGTCCAATTTGCGGATCACCAGTCCGTGAACCACAATTTTGAGATGGTCAGGAAGGGTTTTCGTTTCCTTAACGAGTGAAGTTTGTGATTGGCCCCTCTAGTGGAGGCGCTGATGTGATTCAGCATTGAGAGATTGTTTTCTAGTATTATTCATAGGGATTTTGCTAATTCAATGATATGAGGGGTACAGGTTAGGGCTGTAGTACGTGGGAGCCAGTCTTTGATATTTGGGGTGAAGTTGGGTGGGAGATTAATAGGAATTCGGTTTTAAGGGTGTTAAGTTTAATGTGGTGAATAGTAAGCCAATATAGAGTTTTTGTCAGGGTGATAATGAGAATGTTGATGTCTTCCGGTGTGGCAATTTTCATGTAAATTTGTGTATCAATAGCATACATATGGCCAGGGATGTTAGAGAGTTCGAGGATTTCTGTCAGGAGATCCATGTAACGATTGAGCAGGGTGGGGGAAAGCAAAGAAGCTTGGGGAACGCAGATAATGACTGGGTCAGCCAGTCTGTAGGTAAAATAAGGTTAATAACGGAATTCCTTCTCTTCGGTCCTCCCAACTCCTAGCGACTTCTCCTTCAATCACTGGATGGCCTTCCTCCTTCAGACCCAGGGTCGGAAGAGATCTTGGAAGGACACGGGAACCCCAAAAGAAAATATGAAAGCAGGGGGTAAGTATTCTTGTGACGCAGTGGATATAAGGAAAGGGAGTGAGGGAGCATCCCAGTCAAACCAGTGGCACACGTCTAGCGGAGAAGAGTGAAGGTGTTGGGTTGGGGTTTAAGCTATGTACAATGGTCGGTAAGCGGTTGGCGTCTCTATCCGTCTGGCCTTTCCCGCTTCCCTACCCAGACCGCAAACCGCTCTCATACCTGTGTCAGCCACGCTCCTCCTTGAGTGTGGCTCGGCGAAGCGTGTTCCCAGTGGCCTCCTGGCTCTCCTGCTGTCTCTGGACTCTCCTCCACTCCTCCTGGGCTAGATGTTTTCCCTGTACAGCTCCGCTCTCCATCTCGGTCTCTGTTCTTCCCTACTCCGCTCTCTCCTTGCTCTTTCCAACCTCTGGTAATACCACACACCGTCTTCCGGTCGTCGTCCTCTCTTGTTGGTCCAAAGGCGGCGACGTCATCACCGGGGGTGGAGTCTGCAACTACCGAATCCCAGTTAAAGGGACCAGGGCTTAATTTGGTTAGGCCCGGTTGGGAGGAATGGAACCAATCGTCCTGTTGAGGAAAAAGAAAAGGTGCAATACCCTCCTGTGCCTCCCACCAGTCTCTTGGCTGGTCTGTCGTTTCCCCGAGTATACCCACCTTGTGACACTCCTCTTTTCCTGGAATCTCCCGATTGGGGAGAGGAAACACTTTAGAGAGATAGTCTGCGCTACCATTGTCCACTCCCCTGCGGTGTTGAACAGTAAAGGATAAGGTTTGGGGAGAGAGAGAAACTAACGGAGAACCCTTGGGTTATGAGCGATGTTATGACTCATTCACTGTATTGGGGCATGGTCTGTGTACTGGGTGAAATGGTGTCCCTCTAGGTAGTAACGCAGCTTATCTATGGCCATTTCACTGCCAGGCATTCATGCTCAATAGTGGGGTATTTCTTATCCCTAGGGAAGAGTTTTCTGCTTATGCATGCTATTGGGTGATCTATACCCTCACGGGATAATTGGGAGAGAACGGCCCCTATTCCGTGGATTGAGGCATCAGTATGTAGGAGAAAGGGACATGAGAAGTCGGGGAGGACAGTACTGGGCTTGTGGTAATGGCACGTTTTAGTGTCTGGAAGGCCTCTAACATGGGTACTGTGGGGTGTAACAAGACCAGTGGTTTCACCGCATTCTGTAGGGTGTCTGTCAAAGGGGATGTCATCTCCGAAAAATGAGGAATAAAACGCCTGTAGTAGCATATTAGGCCAAGAAATGTTCTCATGTCTCTTTGAGTGGTTGGAAAAGGGGTATAGGCGATAGCCCTGACCTTTTCGACTTGTGGGGTAATCATTCCATGTCCCAGAACATACCCAAGGTATTTAACTTTTTGGTAAGCGACCCAGGACTTTTTGGCATTTACGTGCAACCCTGCTGTCTTTAGGGCTTGCTGGATAGTTTGTAGATGTTGTAAGTCAGTTTTCCAATCCGGGCTAAAGACCACAATGTCGTCATGGTATGCCGATGAAAAGGAGTGGTGGTTTTGCAACATGGTGTTCATAAGCCTCTGAAAGGTTGATGGGGCTCCATGTAACCCAAATGGGAGCACTGTAAATTCATAGAGCCCGTCTGGTGTTGAGAAGGCGGTCTTCTTTCTGTCTTCTTCCCTCAAAGGCACTTGCCAGTAACCTTTTGTTAGATCTAACGTCGTGATGTAACTGGCTTTTCCTAACTTTTCAATTAGCTCGTCTATTCGAGGAATAGGGTATGCATCGAAGAACGAGACCTCGTTGAGGGCCCTAAAGTCCATACAGAATTGAATACTGCCGTCAGGCTTGGGAACCATCACAATCGGAGATGACTATTCACTTCTCGATGGGCTTATCACTCCCAGATTTAACATCTCCTGTACTTCCTTTTGTATGGCATTTCTTCTGGCGGCAAGGATTCTGTAAGGTCGTTGTTTTATCACTCTTCCGGGGGTGTCTCGATTCTATGTTCTGCCAGGTTTGTTTTACCTGGATTGTCAGAGAACATAGCTGCGAAGGGACTCAGGGCTTCTTCCAAGTCTTTTTTTTCCTGTTGGGTGAGGTCGTCGTTGACCACCAATTGTTTTATCGTACTGGAACTGCTGGCAAGCGTAGGCACTGTGAGAGTGGCAGTCTTCGGAATGGGTCCCAACCATTTCTTTAGCAGGTTTATGTGGAACGTCTGGGTGTGACTAGGAGTCATTTGTAGTTTATACATTGTTTTTCCAACGGTGGAGATGACTTTATAGGGACCTTTCCACTCCGTTTAAAATTTCTGGGTGGACGTCGGCAGCACCACCAATGCCCAGTTGTTTTCACGTAGGATCCTCCACTTCTTCCCACGGTTATAGTAATGAGTCTGTCGTTCCTGTTTCTTTTTTTTTTTTAGTTTTCAAAAACCTTTATTAACTTTCTTGCAAAGGTACACAGCTTGGTGCCTACAACCATGTCCTGGCCGGCAGCATGAAATGACAATTTGAAGCATCCAAATGTAGTATATAAAAGAAATAACCAAATAACACAGCAAGCCGCCTACAACCCCTTCGGGCCGGCCGCGTAGTGGACCATTGTCAGCACAACTGTTACAGCAGTGATGGAAAAGACAGAAATCTCACGAATTTAAATACGCAGTCAATACATAGGCATGTGATTCATGGAATGAACAGACAGTCTTTCAACTTGATCTCGTTACACAGTATAAATCAAACAAGCATGCATCGGTGCTATTGGCAACGCGGTCGTGCAAACCATTATATAAATATACCTCACTGCACCAATAGAACAGGCACTGAGTACCCGCAGTGTATACTGCCGTAGTTGGACGGCAGCACAGAAGATGGAAAAAGTACGTACTACGTGTATTTGGGGGATTGGCGTTACAAACCTAATGCACCATACAAACATTCTCACCTTCCCCATTCATAGCCAATGGTCTCGCGGCGTGACTCTCCAAGCTGCCCACTACAGACCACGTGCTAAAGTGACAGCGACGTTAGCGGCTGTATATCCTGGACGTGTCATCTATCAATAGGAGATGGTAATTACGCAGGGGTAGACCTATCCTCTGTATACGGCAAGGCATCAACAGTAGCCTGCACTGCCTTCTCTAGCAGATATGCGTGAAGCGGACCCCAGATATCCGCCGGCCTAGATGTCATCGATTGCATTTCCGAATACACCCCATATTGCTCCTGACAGTATATCATATCTTGCATCCACTCCTTAAATTTGGGGCACACCCCCTTCCCCACCTGCATGCCAGCCGCCGTCTTGCTAGAAGGAGTGCCACATTAGTGAACTTCCTACAACTCTTCGGGGTCTGGGCTTAGTAACCCAGCAAAAACATGAGGGAGCATTCACTTTTAAATATGGAACATTTTAATATGGTTGTATTAATTGTATGCATTGCAATGGTTTTAAGTAACTATGCAAATAAAGTTTTACCTTACCAAAAAAAAGGGTCAATAGCAATAGTGCTATCCGTCATGCGCTCCAGCGCCCCATAGACCTGCTCCCAGTATACTCTTACTTGTGGACACTCCCATGCCAAGTGCAGAAATCCCGCACCAGGTTGATTACAACGTTCACAGCAGTCCGAGTCTGCTAAACGAAACCTATATTCGCGAGCCGGTGTATAATACATTCTGTGTAAAAACTTACAGTGAATGATTTTGAAACGGCAACTCGACATCAAAGACCCCGTGAGTCCAGAGCAATACTCCGATTGCTCCTCCATCACCTCCCTGCCAAAATCGGAAGTCCAATGTGCCCTAGCTGTGCCCTTAACAACCGGTATTTCGCTACGGATACTACTGTATATGCGGGACACTAGATGTGGGCCATTTGAGCTGTTCAGGACCACATTAAGAGGACCCGTGCAAGGTGGCTCCTTGGGGTAATCCGGGAGCCCCGCCTTCATGCCTTCGCGTAGACGTATAAAATAGAACACTTCAGCGGGCTGGGGGGATGTACACCAAAGAACTGTTCACGAGATCGAAATGTTCCGCCAGGAAACAAGTCACTCCACGTCACTATATTGAGCCGGCGACACATCTGACGGAAGCACGCTTCTTGCAGCAACGCTATTCGAGGGTGGTAGGCTAGGGGCAGTCGGGGCGCATAGAGCATCGGAGCCTGCACTCGGCACACTATCCTCTACCAGGCATCGACCGTGCATGTCACCGTGGTAGGCGGAGTGTCCTAAACCGAAGCAGGCCCATAAACAATTCCAGCCAACGGCAACGGGTGGGCAATCCAGTCCTCCACGGCTAACTGTGGCATAAAACTAGTAGGCCTCACCCAGTGAAATAAGTAGTGCGCCTGCGCGCTCAGGTAGTATGCCTCAAAGTCCGGTATATTGAAGCCCCCCCACATCATAAGGCTGCGCCATGACTGTCCATTTGAGCCTCGCCTGTCTTCCTCCCACACCAGTCGAATCAATTCGGATTTCAAGGTCTTAAAAAAGAAGGACCCTGGATAATAAGGAATATTAAGAAAATAATAAAGAAAACCAGGCAGTACGACCATCTTGATAATGTATACTCTGCCAGCCATAGATAGTGGAAGACTAATCCAACACGTGATCGAGTCTTTCAGTTTGGTGACAGTCGTGCCATAATTAATCCGAAGCGTCTCGTCTTTATCTCTAGAGATCTGGATGCCTAAGTATTTGTAATGGCCGGATTTTCTGCTTAGATGGGATCAGCCCCTAGGGGCCCCTCTAACCCAGCCAGAACGTAACCACATCCCTCCTCAGGACCATCTATCCAGGCACCTGGGTACCTACCTGAGGATGGGGAACTCGCAATATACAAGCTCATATTATCAGAAACACCACTAAATCTATAGGGATACTAAGAATACTCACTGATTACTAAGGATATCCATGCCCTACACCACACTCATACCTTATAGTCTCGCGGCCACTCAGACCCAGACTAATCTACCCTGGGGCAGATATGACACACAATCTGGCGTGTCTACACACGTGGGTCTGCAGCCCCAGTGCTCTCATTTTCCAAACGGTCTACAATCCGGCAGACCTACACGCTGGTAATCCCCCCCAACGCTCTCACTTACACACGGCCCGCAATCCGGCAGACCTCCACGCTGGTAATCCTCCCCAGCGTTCTCATTAACGCCGTATATCAACGACGACCACTTTCCTATGAACACCTTCAGTTATATGTTGGGAAGTCTCTCTCCCTATTCACTAAGGGCTTGCTACTACAATATTATTAGGAGTTAGCCAATTAATAATATGTGCCTTCTGCTCCTGGCATCAAAGGTCCACTCGCTCCCTATTTATTTGATCACCACTTACCTGATCGGGATTGAACATCCGTTCACGCAAACAACTCTCAACTAGGAACTCCATTTACCCGGATTGAACAAGAATACAAGGCACATTTCAGTTCACTAAGAACTAGGGCTGTTTTTATTTAACAATATAAACACCTACACAGATCTGTATTGTAATGGACACATTCACATGTAACTGACAAAGACTATAGATAGAACACACCGCTGCAAGGAAAAGGATTAGCAATACAATAGCCTAGGGAATAAAGACAAGATTAAGATGTAAGTGTAAAGTAAACTAATATGACAGGACCGATATCACCTGATTAGTGTGAAGTCTTGTTCTAGCTGTCATCTGGGTTCCTCTCTCGTCTGTGCCTTGGCTCATCTCAGACTCTCTCTCCTGCACTCTTGGATACACCTCTGCGCTGATCACTTTGCACTGGACTCCTCTCCCCCACGGACTCTCTCCACCTTCCAGCTTGAGTTTGAGTTTGAGTTTGAAAGTTCTTGTAGAGCGCACGTTTACCAGCGGCTTCTTGGCGCTATTGCTAACGGGGACTGAGGGTGGAGGTGGGGAGGTCAGACAGGACATTTAGTCAAAGGATTTTGTAAAAAGATGGGTTTTAAGGCTCTTACGGAATTGTGAATAGAGGGGGATGGAGCGGAGTTCAAGGGGAAGGGAATTCCAGAGGGTAGGGGCAAGGAAAGCAAATTTAGATCCACCCCACTTCTTTCTCCGGAAGCGTGGGATGGTAAGGAGGGACTGAGTGGAGGATCGTAGAGCCCTAGTGGGGACATAAGGGACAATCTCAGAGGAGATGAAGGCTGGCGCCGAACTGGATCGGGCCAGGAAAGTAATGCATGCGAGCTTGAATTGAATTCTAGCTCGCACGGGGAGCCAGTGCAGAGATTTCAAAAGAGGGGTAGAGTGGTGGAATTTAGGGAGATTGAAGGCCAGGCCAGCTTCAGCCTAATGGTTTCTGACGCTCTGATACTCTTTCATTCCACTAGCTTGTTCCTTCTGGATACGATCTCTGTGCCAATGTCCAATTAACTCCAGCTGCTCCCACAGGTTAATCCACAATCTCTCCTCCGTCTCTTCTAAAAGGCATTACTTCAGACTCCAGCTATTCACACCTCCTCCTGATAAGTAACTGCTTCTGACTGCTTCCTTCAGTTCCAGCTCACTGACTGTCTGTTTGTCTTCTCTCTGTTCCAAGCATGTCCTGTTTCTTCTCCTCTTGCAATTCCACTCCTCCAACTCTACCAACACTCTCTGCTCCTCCAATTCAACTCAGCTCTCTCTAGCTTGAACCCTCTCTCTCTCCTACTCCAACAGCTCCTCACTCTTCTACCACTCCAGCTTGACTCCTCTCCGCTCCTCCAATTCCACTCGACTCCCTGACTCCGCTTCTGCACTTCACTGATATAGAATGCTGTTTCCTCATGGAAAGTTCCAGCCAGCAGCTTCCTCCCACCGATCCCATGCACCAGGCTCCTTGCGCTAGACGCTCCCACTCATGTTTCGTCTAGAGACCTGAGCCCGGGAACAATTCCTGATTAGATTCAGCTCTGGCCGGTTCTCTCCGGTTTGCTTTAACTATAAACTTTACCTGTACTCTAAAAGCCTCTCAGCTCCATCAAGATGGAGTCCCTCTAGTTCTAGGCCTGTAGGCCTGAAAAGGATGAAATACCCCTTAGCTCTGTCAGAATACCTACATAAACCATACCAATGTGTAAGATAAAGTCAGGACCACAGGATCCAACCTCTACTATAAGCAAAAGTAACAGGCCAAAGCCAATAGGCAATAGATGGCCTCTTCTAGGTCTGGAAGAAAGGGCTTAAAAGGGCCAACACAAGCTAAGAATACCTATCCTAGATGTGAGCAAGATTAAAGTCTATATCACTGCTAAATAGAGCCAAAAACCCTGCCAAGACAGTATTGTAGATCCGTGTGGCACCACTCCAAGGGGTAATCCAACGGAAACTCGGACAACGGGCAGTCAGAGGGAACAATTGCGACTTCCCCCAGTTAATCGTTACTCCAGAGAGCCCACCGTAAACTACAAACTCTCTCAGAAGGGAGTTCAAGTTGACATAGAGCGTCACATTGTCCACGTAAAGCGATATGGATAGCTGTCTCTGAAAGCAATGGAAGCAGCTGTCCTTGTGCAACTGTCGTATGCGACACGCCAAGGGTTCCATCACGATGGTGAATAGGAGGGGGGAGAGCGGGCATCCCTGATGAGTGCCTCTAGTGATTGCAAAGGCCTCCGATAATCGACCATTTGCCAGCACCTTAGCAGTAGGATCAGTGTATAGTTGTCTGATCCACCCCACAAAAAACTGAGGAAATCCCATCTTATGCAGGACAGTAAACAGATACCGCCACTCCACAGAATAAAACGCTTTAGATGCGTCCAAAAATATCGCAGTTCCGGGGCCACAGTTTGTATAAGTGAGAAGACGGTCCTCAGATTATGGGAGGTCGTCCTCGTCGGGACAAAACCCGACTGGTCGGGGAGTATAATCCTGATCATGAGTAAGGAGAGACTCATAGCTAACACTTTGGCGAGGATCTTGGCATCACAGTTAAGTAACGGCATGGGGCGATAAGAGTCGCATTGCGTCGGATTTTTACCTGGCTTCAGTAGGGAAGTGATAACCACCTCTCTCATAGAGCAGGGCAAAATCCCCACTTCCAACGAGTCCACAAACACTTCTCGTAATACCGGAGCCATAACATCAATATAACACTTATAAAATTCAGCCGGTATTCGGTCCAAGCCGGGTGCCTTACCAAGGGACATTATGGCATCACGAATCTCATCTAGCTCGAATGGGGCGGTGAGGAATGTTCTATGTACGTCACTCAGCCAGCATAACGCCAGTTCCCCCAAAAATCCCTCCAGATCAATGTCCCCAGACGCCTGGGTGGTGTATACATGCATACAGTGTGACTGAAGAGTAGCTAGAATGTGATCATTATCCCTACAGGCCTTTCCCGCGGCATCCTCCAGTTCCAAGATTGTGTTAGTACCACGTGCACCCCTTACCGCCATAGATAGCGCCCTACCTGGTCTCTCTCCTTCGTTATATGCACAAGCTTTCCAGTATTTACCCCTGAAATGCACCTCCCGCTGAGCCTCTGCCTCATACTCCGAATGTTTGGTCCGGAATTGGTGATGTACATGTCCTGCACTGTCCCTCAGCATCTGACGCTCTAATCCCTGCAATTCCCCTTCCAACCTACGCAGTGTGCGCTGAATGTCCCGCAAAACACCAGAGCTCTTAGCGATACACCACCCTTGCACGGCAACTTTAAAGGCCTCCCAGACCGTCTCGACACTGTCAACTGAGTTTTTGTTACGGGGAAAGAAATCTTCTATGTCTGTCCTCAGTTCTTCACGGAAGACCGTGTCTAAAAGGGCATTCGGCTGTAGCCGCCACGGGCATCTAGGGCAATCATAACCCGGCATAGCCATGGTCAGCAGCACCGGACAGTGATCCGATTGAGTCCTGGCCAGGTGTTTTGCGACCGTTATACAAGGAGCAAGATCTCTAGACAATAGACAATAGACAATAATCTATCCTCGCCCAGGTCCCCGTGTAGGAAGTAAAGTGTGTCCCCGCCCTGACAAGGGGGTGCAAATGTCTCCAGCCATCTATAAGTCCCTTATCCTCAACAATACCTCTCATTGCTTCCCTTGCCTTAGGATCATATTGGGCCTGCCCATCAGCTCTGTCCAATCCAGGTGTCATGGCCACATTGAAGTTGCCCCCCATATGATGTGACGGGAACCAACATCCGATATCACTCCCCACAGTGTCGTAAAGAATTCCGGCGTATCCACTTTGGGAGCATAACAATTAGCGAATTTGACAGTGTCTCTACCCAATCTTCCCCAGAGCACAACATATCTCCCCGCATTATCTATCCTCTGACCTAGCAGTGTAAAGGGTGTTGTGCTATGAATAAGGATGGCTGTGCCTCTGGTATATGACGAATAATTGGAAAATGCTCTAACACCTGCCTATCTGTTAGCAAAGTTGGAAGTAAACCGTGTGTGTTTTCCGCAGCATCACCACATTTGCCTTATGCCTGTCAAAATAAGCTAAAATTTGCCTACATTTGCGAGAATCCTTAAGGCCCCGCACATTCCATGATAGCACCGTGCATGTACTCGAGGTCAACTCACCCATTGGGGATGATCAACATATATATCCATCTATTATCCATTGTGACCACATCGATTCCATCCTGCCGCATCAACCAGTTCCACCAAACGTGTCCACTTTTGCTGCCGTACCTCGTGAAAGTCTCTATTCATCATAGGCTGCCATGCACTTATCATGTCCATCACACACATCCGCCACATGCGCACACTCAGATTAAGGCTGTGTATTCCGTCCACATACAAACTGTGCAACCCCCACTCACTCCCCACATCCCCCCTCCCACTGAAGCAACCCCAACCTGCCAGTATCGTTTCCCCCCCCCACCCCACCCACGAACTCCTAGAAACCAAGGGTCACAATGCACCCTCACTGGAACGTAACAACAATAGTCCATAGGGTAATTCCCGTTGGGGGATATAACCAGGCGGCAACACAACAACCCCTCACACCCACAGTGGCCAAAGTGTGCAACCACCCCGGGTGTTAAAGAAGGGTGCCCAGCGAAGATCTAGTAAGTACTATGGGGACAGCGCAAAACCCCCATCCCCCCGGCAGCCCACCCCCCACATGACAGTGTTACTCACATAGGAGGCCATCAAGACTATGATAGTCAAGTAATACAAGTCAGTTCACTGCTCTTCCTCTTCCATGTCCCCGCGGGCAGCCTCCTCAGGCCTCTCCGCCCCTTCTCCAGGTCTGTTGGAGCGCTTGAAGTGTTTGATAAAGTCTTCCACTTGCTGCGGCTTAGTGAAGAATTTCTGTCGACCTTGATGTGTGACCCTCAAGCGGCTGGATAAAGCAGGGCATAGTCTACTTGCAAATTTTGAAGTTTGGCCTTTACATCCAGAAATTTACGGCGCTCGTCCTGGACCATCTGCGTAAAGTCAGGATACATAGTAAATCGAATGAGAGCGATTTCGTGCTACGAGCCGCTCGCAAGGCGACATCCCTGTCTCTGTAATTCAACAAACGGGCAATGATGGGTCTGGGAGCAGTGCCAGGCTTAGGTCTGGGGCCCAGCGAGCGATGCGCCCTCTCCACGATAAATTGGGAAGAGAAGGTCTCCGACCCCACCGCTGATAGCAGATTTTTTTCCACATATTCCTCCATCCTGCCTGTGTTTGTCGATTCTGGAATACCTAAAATGCGAACGTTGTTGCGCCTACTCATCGCCTCCAAATCCTCGTTCTTAGCAGCAATCATTTGAAATAGATTGTCCATGCGGGACAGCTGGGAGGTGTGTCATGCCATCGTATCGCCTGATTCGGAGATGCGTTGTTCCGCTTCTTCGAGGCGCTCGTCATGAACATCTAGCTTCTGAACTACTGCGTCCATACGCGACGATATCCTGCCCACCTTATCCGCAATCGTAGCAAACCCCTGGCGTACCTCTAGAAGAACATCTTGCAGGTCGCTTGCCGGTTCGGAGGATCCACCAGTGGCGCCACTAGTTCCCGCCGAGCCCTGCTGGTCCGGCCCAGTGCGGGTAGTTCGTTTGGTCGCCTCAAAGGTAAGTTTAGGTTGCTTGGCGTCTGGCCTGCCCATGGTCGCAGCAATGTGCGTTCAGCGGACGACTCGCGCTGCGTTACAGAGGCCTAGCTACCTTCCAAAGACAAGTGTACCGGCGTGGGAGCGCAGGGAGCACGGGGTGCTGACTATGTCCTGAAGGCCTCCTTAGCTTCGATCACAGGTGAGGGTGCCACAAATCCACCGACGAGTCACACGGGCCAGTTGGCAAAGGCCCGCACCCCTTCGTAGGATCCGCCAGCAAGCAGCCACTGCCTCACATCCGTCTTCCACTGCAATCGCTAATGCCCTCGAAAATGGCCGACCAGGCCCAGATACTTCCGGCCATACGCTGCTCCCTCCGAAAAGGTCAACGATATGCACTTACGCTCTCCACAGCAAATCTCGCCAGGTCTCAGCTTTCCCCCAAGAGTGCCACTATACAAACCCTCAAGCAGGGTAGTCCAAATGAAGCAGGGGCCCCCCGGGGTCGGCAGTACAAAATGTCCGAACACAGCTGCACCCGGTGCCACTCTCTCCCACCGGAATGGGAAGCCCCTTCTATCAATCGTCCAGGAGCCCCACAGTCCTCTTGGGCCTCAAGCACCAGGCAAATGAGCAAGCACCGCCTCAGCACCGGCGGAACGAGCTATACGGGGTCCCAAACCAGCACAGGGAGCACCAAAAAGAAAAAAAGCAAGGCCTCAGTTCAACTCTGCAGGTCCCACAAGCGTTCGTCGTCCATAGCGTGTTGTCGTCAGCAGGAGGGGGAGGCAGAAACGAGGTGCCGATATAGTCTACAAGTCGCCAATAAGGTGTATCCGGCGATCCGCGCCAATTCCAATAAGTGCGCGTTGGAAGCGGCCCAAGACCACGCTTGCAGCCGCAGGCTTGCGTAGACGGCATGGATGGCCGTCGTCACTCTCCGCTCCGCAGGTCCCAGGTCCGTCTCGGTGAAACTTCACGAGCGGCTCCTGACTACACCGCAACTCCGATGGGTCCAGAACTCCACCAGAATGCGTAGAAGGGCTCTCACCGCCGGGGGGTACGGGCACCCCCCCCCAAAAGTACCGAATCAAGAATAATTTAACGGATAATTGCGCCGGGGAGCCTCACTCTAAGGCTACCATTTGCTAGTGCGCAACCTAGCGCCCCCGTCGTTCCTGTTTCTCCACGAGGTGGGAATAGGCTAGGTCCCGGAGTTTTTCTATCTTCGTCTTTAGGCCTTGCATATACTCCAGAATCCCTCTGGTCTATCACCTCTTCCTTCTGCCAGGCTTCTTTCGTCATCTCGAGGAGGCTTCATGGTTGTCTTCCATAAAGCATCTCAAAGGCTGAGCAGCCAAGGCTTTTTATTACGTAAAGGCCAAGGGTAATAGCTGATCCTATTCCTTGCCATTCACCTCTAGTATTTCTTCAGTGTAACCTTTAGAGTTCTGTTGTACCGCTCAACAACTCCGTCGGTTTGGGGGTGATATACTGATGTCTTGATGTGGCTTAGGTCAAGGACATGGCACACTTCCTTCATAAGGCGAGACACAAAGGGAGTGCCTTGGTCCGTTAGTATTTCAGGAAGCCCACTCTGGAAAACAGCTCCAAGAATCTCTCAGCTATATTACGTGTGGTGGGGGTGCGTAATGGGTATGCCCATGGAAAACGACAATCCACTATTACTAGTGCATAGATGTTTCCTTTTTTGGTGCAGGGCAACGGTCCTATCTAGTCCATCCCTACTCTCTCGAATGGGGTGCCTATAATAGGAAGAGGTTGTAGGGGAACTGCTGGTGGTTGGTAGGTTTTTCTTTTCTGGCAAATAACGCATGACTGGCAGTGTATTTTTATATCTTTGTAGACCCCTGGCCAAAAGAAATGCCTCAATACATTTTGGGTGGTTTTCTCCGTCCCTGTATGTCCAGCCATAAGATGGGAATGGGAGAAGAACATGATCTGGTTGCGGAAGGATAGAGGTACTAATAATTGCTGGGGTTCAGTGGGGGACGCCTGTCGATACAGTAAGCCTTCTTTGATAAGGAAGCGTGGATACGTAGGGGTGTTGCTATCTTGTGAGGTATGTGCCTGTTACCATGCGTTGTATAAAGTTGCTTCATTGGCCTGGGCAAATTTAAAGCTGCGATCGAAGAGCCACGGTTCTGGGGTCACTAAAGCCGGTACAGTACTGGTAAGATCACTATCTATCTTTTCCTTTCTCCCTGCTGCCTGTAACACGTGCCTGAAAAGATGGAGGAACTCTGGATTGTCTGTTCCAATTATTAAATCCTCGGGAAGGCCTTCTAATACGGCCACCGTTATGCTACTCCTTAGCCCATCAGAGTGAGTGAGGGATAGTAACGCTAGGGGATATGGTTCAACATAGTCATGCACGCAACGGATGTGTACGGTTGTGTCTGGCAATATCTGATCTTGGGTAATCAACACCCCCTGTATAACTGATTGTTTAAACCCAGAATCGAGAAGAGCCCTGATAAGCTTACCATTCACCTGTACACTTACATGAAATGCCGTCCCCATTTTGGCCGTATACATAATAGACTTTGGAATATAACCCACTTCCATGGGTTCCTCCGTTGGTTTTCTCCGAGGGCACACACAAGCTATGTGCCACCAGTTCCAACACTCAAAACACTAGGGTCCTTTGACACTGGGTAGCTCTGGTTTCGGTTGGCATGATTTTACCGATTCTGGTGGGGGTCTAGGTTTCTTCTCCTCTCTTATGTTTTGATGGCGTGTTCTCTCGGAGTCCCATACCACCACCTTGGGCTGTGCTCGAGAATGTGTAGTTGCCATCTCTATGGTCTGTGCTGCTGTCAGATGGGTGTGTTGGCGCAGCCACTTCTGCGTGTTAAAAGGGAGTATCCAGATATTGCTCTAAATATTTTTTCTCCATTATCTCATCTTTGGCGCTGGTAACCGGGGTTAACCATTTGTCTGCCGCCATTTGTAGTCTAAAAAAAAAGATTTTCTGGTTTTCCCCGGGTGCTCCTCTTTCTTTACGGAACCACAACCTATAGGCCTCGGCGTCCAGGCCGAGGTGATCCAGTATTATGGTCTGTATCTCTCCATAAGTAATAAGTAGTGTCCCCAGTGGCATTGGCCACTTGTGCCTCTCCCGTTAGCAGCAGCGCTAAAAGAAAGGGCCATTTATCCAAGGGCCAGCTACATGCTCTTGCCACTTGCTCGAAGTTAGTCAGGAATGCATCTGGGTCCTCTCCGGCTATGTATTTTTGGAAGGAAACCCCAGGGGGAAGGGGAGGGGTGGCTTGTACTCCATATCTCCCGAAAAGGGCTTACTGGGTGTTTGGCTACCATTTATTGCAGTTCGTTATCTGGGCAGTGATAGTGTCCTTAAATACATATTGGTCGGCCTGGGCTGATGCCATTTGCCGCTCGAAGGCCCACTCGAGCTTTTCCTGGCCCTTGATCAAGTGTTGGATCAGCGTATCCATCTTTGGTACACAGATACGCTCTCCTTTGCCCGCATTCGCCACCACTGTTAGCGTTATGAAAGAAATCTGCGAGAGGATAGGTCGATGTAAACCAGGTTTTATTTTATAAAATACTCGTTTTCTACGGTCAGCCAGTCTGTAGGTAAAATAAGGGTAATAACGGGATTCCTTCTCTTCGGTCCTTCCAACTCCTAGTGAGTTTTCCTTCAATCACTGGATGGTCTTCCTCCTTCTGTCCCTGGGTCGGAAGAGATCTTGGAAGGACTCAGGAACCCCAAAAGAAAATATGAAAGCAGGGGGTAAGTATTCTTGTGACGCAGTGGATATAAGGAAAGGGAGTGAGTGAGCAACCCAGTCAAACCAGTGACACGAGTCTAGCGGAGATGAGTGAAGGTGTTGGGTTGGGGTTTAAGCTAGGTACAATGGTCGGTAAGCGGTTGGCGTCTCTATCCGTCTGGCCTTTCCCGCCTCCCAACCCAGCCCGCGAACCACTCTTGTACCTGGCTTGGCGAAGCGTGTTCCCGGTGGCCTCCTGGCTCTCCAGCCGTCTCTGGACTCTCCTCCGCTCCTCCTGGGCTAGATGTTTTTCCAATACAGCTCCGCTTTCCGTCTCGGTCTCTGTTCTTCCTTACTCTGCTCTCTCCTCGCTCTTTCCAACCTCCGCTGAGACCACACACCGTCTTCCAGTCATCGTCCTCTCTTGTTGGTCCAAAGGCGGCGGCATCACTGGGGGTGGAGTCTCCAACTACCGAGTCCCAGTTAAAGGGACCAGGGCTTAATTCTGTTAGGTCCGGTTGAGAGGAATGGAACTAATTGTCCTGTCAAGGAAAAAGAAGAGGTGCAATAACATCCTGAGCCTCAACCAGTCTCTTGGCTGATCTGTTGTTTCCCCTGGTACACCCGCCTTGTGACAACATTATTGACCAGTACTCTTTGAGATTTGTTTAATAAATACATTAAAGTAACTATAAGGGCTGACTTGTGAATGGTCTCAAATTGTGTGGCTGAAAAGGAGGAGTCTGCAACATCTCCCCAGAGCTACTGACCTCTAAAGTCTTTAGGTATGCCCTTGAAAATGGTTCACAGATGCTGTGCTTGTAGGCTGAACATGTACAGAAATACTCACTCAAAGACAGTATGATTTGGGGGGCTGTTTGAGGATACTGAAAGGCTTGAGATGGAGGACTAGATTGTAAACAAGGTGGGCCCTCTCTAACTTGTTTCTACGGAAAGGGAGCATCTGGCACTAGTTCCCTCTTTATCCCAGGTGTTCCACCTAGACTGAATATTGCAAACATACTTAATTTCCTTAACAGAAGTCCATGATCTAATTAGAGAGGGTCATTGGTTATACATATTTAGAGGAGTCCATAAACGAATTTAAGAGCCTGGACTGAAACATATTCTGTTCTTTCCTGCAAATCACTTCAATTCACAGGGACACAGTGGGAGGCCCAGTGAAACTGGCTGGAGCACTGGTTGTTGCTACAAAAAGAAGAGAAGGAACTGTACATTATGACAGAGGAAATTGATAAATAGGAAAAGTAATTGGAGGGGAAACCTCACTAAGGACTAGCAGTCATGGAAATGGACTACAGACTAACTGGAAACAAACACAAGAATAGCACACTTCTAGTAAAGAGATGGAGATATCATATCCAAAGAAGTGGGAAACTGCTCATTGTAAAGAGTGAGTTAAGGTGATGATTATATCTTCCGGACTGTAAAACACCTGGGGAATGGGACCCTGAGTACTCCATCTGACTATACTAAAGAATGTGAAAATAATCTGCTGGCATGCTATGAGTAGTATGATTCATCACTATATGTAAAAGTGATTGGGCAACTTGTAGGAAGAAGCTGGTACAAAGGTATTCTTTTAGAGCAGGGCTCTCCATTTTTTCTGTAGTGAGAGCTACTTTGGATTGGTGAAAATCATTGTGAGCAACTGAAGGCTATGCAGCTTGTATATTGTTGCCAGACACATCCACACCCAGCTTTATCGATTTTAAGCCTAATGTCCATAGAGTTAGATAACATAGTTTGAACAAAATACTTTGAATAGGGGCATTATGACAGTGCTGCCATGGGTGTCAGTGAGGGTGTGTTCTTTGGGAATGATTGAGGAAGTGTGCGTATGAATGAGCTATATGTGTATGGGTGACAGAGCCTGGGTCGAATTTACTTGTGGCACACAATATACATTTCGCCATATGTGGCATGTTACATCATTACATGTATAACACAAACATACAACCTTTTTTAGGTGTTTACATATGATGATTTTAAGTAATCGAACATGAATACAAATATTTAAATTATTATTTGTATATCATTATCGATTTTCTTTTTGCCAATCGTCCACTCACCACAATTTATGGGTATACTGCATTTAAAGCCCAGTTTCCCATAACAAACGTGATTCTTGATATCACCCTTTATCTCTGGGTATCATCTGTTCAGAGTCTGTTATCTCCATTGTACAGTGCTCTGTTAGCACCTTTTGACTCTATGTATTCCAACATGTATATGTTCTTTGCTATTTTCTTTGTACAGTGCTCTTGATACCAGAAATTGTCTTGCTTGCGCTTTATAAAACTTAATAAATAAATAAAAATAAATAAATAAATAAATGGGAGAAATTTAAAGTACAGTAAATATTCTGCAAAATGTTCACATTATGGAACATTTTTCTGCACTTCAAATTTCCTCCACTTAAAATAATGGCTGTATTTTTCAGTTATAAATAGGGCACCGTGTCTGCCAGGTATTGAGAGCAAGATGCCTACAGTGTGTAAAGGAAACACTTTAGACTGGGAGAAATTTAACTGAAGAGTTAATTTAATGTTTACATGGATTCCATAAAACTCATCATTTAACTGTTCTCCCATTTGCAAGTGTCGCATTTACTGACAGCAGGCATCTTCAACATTAAAGGAGCTTATGACGACTATGGCGGTAGGACTGCCTGCAGCATTACGAATGTTAATGTTGGACCATCACAAGACCGCTGCGACCGGCAGGGATCCAGGATCCTGTGGCATTCGCACACCGGTCAGGAGCCACAATATGCTGGAGGTGGAGCTGCGGCACCGACAAGCATATTGAGTTGGCTTTCCACTACCCCTTTCATGGCGGTGACCCAGCAAAGAGAATGCTAGTAGAGAGGCAACTAAGGGAACACTAAAATGGCCCCCTGTCGCTCCTGGTCCCAGGGGTGCATGTAATAGGGCACCTGTTGTGCTCCCCTGGTATTGCATCCCCAGTTCCTACACAGTGTGGCATACATGCTATGCCGTGTAGTAATGTGCAGTCCTCGCTCTTATTGTGGCGGTTTGCATGTTAGGCTCTCCTATGAGCCTAACTGACCACCGACGTCAGACCACCCCTGCATCGCCTGCCCAACCAGGATTACACTCTTAATACAGCAGGCAGGCGCATACAGCTGTGGTGGTCTTCCAGTGAATGCCATGGTACCGCCACCAATGGGGGACCGCCAAACTTGTAATATGGCCCTAAGACTTATTGTTTCAGAGAAATATTTTTCACCACTGAAAAATTCTCCCATTTAATAAAATTACTGTATTTTTCAGTTATAAAAATGGCACAGTGTCTCCTGGCTCCTTGGACCAACAGGCCTGCTGTTTTTTAAGTGGAACACTTTGAAATGGGAGAAAATTTAAATGAAGAGCTAACTTAATAATTAAGGTAATTTTCCACTTTAATTTTCTCACATTTAAAAGCATTTAAAAATATAATTCTGTTCTCAGCTCCAAGACTGAGCTGACAAGGTCTTTTATTTAAGAGTTAAATGTCTCAGGGCTTCAGTTCTTCACCTCTATATCCCAGCCTGGGTCATAAATCTGACTGAGCACTGCTCATTATCAGCCCCTACTATCTGCAGTCTGATGATGATAATGTTAAATAAACACAACCTTCCCTTAAATTCAAAAGGAAAATGTGACCTTGTGCTTATTTAAATTTGAGCTCAAGGCTGCGAGCTACTCTGAAAATGGCTGTGAGCTACTGGTAGCTTGCAGTTGACTGGTTGGAGACACCGGTGGAGTGACAGACACTTCTTACTATAGGGTGGAGGATAGTTGAAAACACACTTTACAGAAGAGTGGGGCAGAAGAAGCTGGGTTCTTGTCAGGAAGTGAAAACGTTCTCATGGGGTTTAATATTTTGTCTTGCTCTTATATAAACGGAACTCGTCCCTCTGGTGGATTGATGGGTATTTGCATAGTTCCTGACAGTCAGGTCATCACTGAAAGGCAACGGGCTCAGAAATCTGTGAGAGTGTCCTATTTAAAATCATGCTGAATCATAACCTCACTGTTACCGGCTTTCTCATCTATCGCCCTCCTGGTCCATCTGGCGTGTTTAGGGAAGATATACTGAACAAAATCATGTCATACGCTAGTCGATCTGCAAATTTTACCATCTTAGGTGACTGAAATCTTCACCTTGAGAATGTCGGGAAGGCGGAGATTGCCAGTTTTCTGGCTGATCTAGAGGCTTACCAACTGACTCAGTGTGTGTGCGGGTGCACTTACTGGAACCTTTATTTTCTAACCTTGTTTTGTTTGAGGTTCAGCCTCCTGCTCCACAGAGTTGGACAGATCACTTTTTGGTTTCGTTCTCCCTGCGGTGGCAGGGAAAGCCACGCTGTTACCGGTCTGCTGCCGTTTTAAAATGTCACTGGCATAAGCTAGATATCAGCCATCTATCAGCTTTTTGGTCTAGCCACAGGCCGCAACTGCCACCTGACATTGAGGTTGCTAATTCGCATTTTCATGACTGGTTGATGCTGGGCTTGGATAGCTGCATCCCAGCTAAATTGGGTGGGAATAATCGTGGGCAGTCCAAACCCTGGTTCAATGATTTACTGACCAAAGCTAAAAAATTCTTGTAAACCGCTTCAGGGGTGAAGGAATCGAAATTTTACAAGGCCGGACTATACTTACCAATAGCCCGTATATAACATAAAAGAATAATAAAGCAGTCGGCAATGGAGAAGGTCGAATCGTTTATTCAATCAAATGCAAACTCTGGCAGGAGAGCCTCGGTCTACACGACCCATGGAGGTGCGCAGAGGAGACTGACTAAGTACAAGTGATACAAAGCATATATACGTTTTCACAAATTCAGGTTAACACCCTACAAGGAAAAATACAAGTTGTCAGTGAGCCAGCAGGAAGACCCATATAAGGCACTATTGATTGCTAGTAGCTAAGCCGGAGCTATTCCGGGGGCAGGTCGGTGAGGTGCCTTCTTGTCTATCTGGAGCCCGGGGAGTACAGGAACGGGCTCTGCTAGAATGCACGTATCCGACAAGAGGGGCAGGTGTGACCTTGGGTTTCCCTGAGATACACACTAAAGCTCTCAGAAGGAGGTTAAGCCTGGCGACATGGTTTCGTACCAAGAGCTAAATCACGTAACCTCAGGGAAACTGCATGTGCACAAGGAGAAACGAAACAGGATGGCCACAATTATAACAATAGGAAGAAATGGGCCTGCGTGGATTAATCATACACTATATATGTATAGTGGTACTATATTGTTATTCATATGCATACAAGGTTATATGGTACATAGTGGGCCAATCACGCATATATAAGATTTTATATCCCAACAGGGGACTCTCCTATTTCATGGAATGGTTAGTGTAATGACCTGGCTAGATATTTTGTTAGCAAAGTTGAGAAGATATATCAAAGCCTTCCTACCTCAGTTTGGTCGGGCATTAGGGATGGGCCAGGGGATTCTGGACCCCGGGTGGGCAACAGCCTGTCATTTTTTCCTCTGTTGTCCCCTGCTGATTTTGAGACCCTCTGTATGAAAATCAAATCGGGTTCGCCGATCGACCCTTTGACACCCACTCACTTCCAGCAGTTTCTTGCCGGGATTTCTCCAGTGAGTTTAGACTTGGTTAACCTCTCCTTGTCTTCAGCTTTGGTACCAGTGGCGTGGAAACAAGCGAAAGTCATCCCGCTCTTAAAGAAACTGTCTTTGGATTCTGGTGAGCCGGGCAACTATCGCCCCATCTCCCAACTGCTTTTTTTGGCTAAGTTGGTTAAATCTCATGTGAATACTACTCTCACTGAGTTCATTGAGTATAATGCCATTCTTGATCCCTCACAGAACGGCTTCTGAGCTCGGCACAGTACAGAGTCTGCTCTGTTGGCTGTGACGGAAGAAATCCGTGGGAGTCTTGATGCGGGTGATTCGGCTGCCTTAGTTCTTTTGGATCTAAGTACCGCATTTGACACTGTCGCCCATGAGATACTGTTAAAGCATTTACAGTATATTGGACTTAGGGGCTTGGCTTTGGTCTGGTGTCGGTCCTTCTTGGAGGGTAGATCCTACCAGGTCCTGGTGCCACCTTTTCAGTCGCAGGAGTTTGCCTTGAAACAGGGGGTGCCTCAGGGCTCTATACTGAGCCCCCTTCTGTTCAATATTTATATGCAACCCTTGGCGCTTGTGGCTAAGGGAAGAGGGATGTCATTGGTGTTGTATGCTGACGACACCCAATTGGTGATCGCTTTCTCTAAGAGAAGTAGTGTCAACCTGGGAAAGTTCATGGAGGACCTGCTAGAGGTTGCGGACTGGATGGCTGCAAACTGCTTGCAGTTGAATGTCAGTAAGTCAGAGGTTCTGCTATTCGGGAAGGATCGGGATATGTGGTCTGGGCAGTGTTGGCCGGATAGTCTTAAATCGGCTCCTTTGTCGAAAGAGGTAGTTAAGAATTTGAGCGTGTGGATCGATAGTGGTCTTACTTTTGATACACAATCGAAGGCTGTGGCAGGGACTTGTTTTGGGCTTTTGCGAGGCCTGAAACCTCTCCTAGGTTTTTTCCCCCCAAAGTGCATCAAACCATTATCCAGGCGAAATTTTATCACGGCTGGATTATGGTAATTCTCTTTATCTTGGGGCCAAGCATTAGGCACCTGCAGAGAATTCAGAATGCTGCCGCACGCACTTTGGTGGCACTTCCGAAATCTTGCTCTGTTTCCAAGGTTTTGCCTAAACTACATTGGCTGCCTGTTGAAAAGCAAATCCAGTTTAAGACCCTTTGTGTGTCGCATAGGATCCTAACTCAACAGGCTCCTCTGGGGCTGTCCAACTAGTTACAGTTCTATGTGCCGCAGCGTGCCCTAAGGTCTGCCGACCAAGCCTTGGTTAGAATACCCCGTGTTTTGAGAGCCAGAGCCGGAGGCCGCTCTTTTCGCTGTCTTGCGGCAAAACTTTGAATTTGCTTCCGGTATCGATCCGAGGGATCCAGAACCACCTTGCTTTTCGTAAAGCCATAAAGACCTGACTTTTTCCCGTCAATCTCTAAGTCACTTTCCTCCCTGGTCACGTTCATTGTCTTTGGTGGCGCTGGGACGCCCCGTTGCTGGGGCAGCCATGCGCAAAATAAATCTGACAAATAAATAAATCTATGACCTAGGTTGAAATTATCTGCAAAGATAGCCTTCTTTCTTCTGTGGGGAGTAGTAAGTCCAGGACTTTTGTGGCCCTGTGAAATACCACTGCAAATGAGGCACTCTCCTCCACAGTAGGCCCTAAAGGAGAATCTAGGGCAGATTCAAGAGAGATATTCAAGCTTCTGGAATTCTGCAAGCCAATGAAAAGGCCTGCATATGTATAATACTGTAGGAGTAATTATCTGCGTCCTGATCATAATTTCCATCATGTGGCATATGCTGGCGCCTTGAAAGCATTTGAATCTGATCCTAAAATGCCCTTTAACCTCCCAAAGCATTGCTGCTTAGACAAATGGACTGCTGAAGAATTGCCATTAGCTTGCAAATGTGGCTTGATTATGTGTCCAGGCAGAGGGTGGGCTCTGACTAAAGATGGTTCGTCATCTGAAAGAGGATGGTGACAAGATACTTTGTTAAAAGTGTCACAGCCAATACCAATGGAGAGACATGTGGCAGAAACTGTGTTAGACGGATAGAGGAGGGACACAACTGACTGGATGGAATAACTATAGGGTTAGTCAGCACCGGAAAAGGTCCCAGCTACAGAAGCCCTACTGGACGCCCAATAGGTTCAATGGGCCAGAAGGTGAACAAGAAGCAGTCAGAATAAATTTGAAAAATCAGGAGACGCAACCATTCACTGCTGTACTCCTTTGAATCAGGAATATCTGGATGTTGAGGGTCTACAGCACTCATCTTGTGCTTCTTCCTCAACTTGTCTTTGGATGTGTCTAGACTATGCATTTGACCTACCTCATGATGTCAACTGAGACTGAGTCTGCTTATTGTATGTGTAACAAAGTGTGACCTCTCTTCTTCTAATGGTTTTCAAACGCATCTAAGAGCACTTGGATTCCTGCTTGGTCCAGTTGCACCTGAAAAGAAATTGCATGAATCTGTCAGCTATATCTGCTTCTGACACAAGCTACATTGCTTGAAATGTGTCATTTTCAAGAGAAACAAGGTGACAAAATCACCCCTTGCTGCACACTTCATTTCCAATAATCATAACATCAGCCAATTGAGATTCCTGGTCTTGGAGGTTGTCCCGCTCAGACAGGGTATTGACAATTTAAAGAGACTACTCCAACGTGAAATTATTTGGATAAAAAAACTGGACGCTTGCCAGCTAAAGGGTCATAACGACAGGATGGAATATAGTTGTTTTCTTTGAACATGCCTGTACTTTACTTTATTTTTTCCATGACCTCATCCATATGTCTGTTTAGTTTTATGAATGTGCATGGCTTGTTTCTCCAGTGTCCATAATATGTATTTTCGTCACACACTGATGACATTTAGCCCACGTAGGCTTCTTGTACCAACCTTATTGACAACATCACATGGGGTTCCCGCCGGGGCTCCTGGAGTCTTCTTTAGACTCCCCCACTCCCTTTTGTCCCATAGTCATTTTTTTCACATACAGCTGACACTATGACCACACAGGTTTCTTTTTCAACTTTTTTTTCCAACTTTATTGATCACTTCTTTTGGGTCTCCTGTTGAGGCCCTTGGAGTCGTTTTTTTCTTCCCCATCCATTTTCTTTCCCCTTTATGACCACTCGTTTACCCCAACATTATTTGTAATTTACCCCAGCAAAACACCTTTTCTTTTTACCTGCTTGCCGCACAGCCCATTGACTACCATACTGTTTACCGTTACAACATGGCCCCCACACAAGCTAGTCCTTTCTCAAGTTCCATTGAACACGCAAAATAATCCCGACGCAAACGTACGCGCACCTCACAGCATGATTGAGCTTCGAGCCCGGAGCCGACCGTTGGAGTTACTAACCAGTTATGAACTTTGCGGTAAGACAGTCACTTTCCTGGTCCACTTATTGTTCAGTTGCACTGGTAGCACTAAACCACGCCGAATTTTACTTAACTGGCGATCACCCCATTCATGGAGCGACTTAGTATCCCACTTATGCGGACCGCTTTTTACCATTTGACGTTTTCACCATTCACTTTACGCTCCTCATGAGCCTCTTGCAGCGTTTCATCAACTGACCTTACGGGATTCATGGACACTTTGACTCATATGGGTCTTTCACCCCCAGCCACTTTAGACCCGGCTCACTGATTATTATTTTATTTTAATTTTTTTATTATTTTTTTAGTAAGAAGCAAGCACACTGCTATCACATAGTAATCACCAACTCAGGTCATGCACACTGCATTTTATCATTTGGAAGAGTTTCCACACCTGAATAGTATATTACATTCTATACCTTTGCATTTTCAGATCGTACATATATCCCCTGATGAAGGGCACGAGTCCCGAAATGCATAGGGATGTACCAATCACAATTTTAGTATTTTTCAAAGGAAGAGGCGTTATTTACTTTTTGAAGATTGAACTTCTGTAGATATATTATGAATGACATAATGAATTGATCTGCATGAACTTGTGCAATAAACATACTATCATTTGGATCAACAACGTAAGGTTATCGACTACATGATTTAATTTAATTATAAACAGACCACAATTGGATAAAATCAGAGATAACTTCTCCCAAGGAGTGCCACAATGGCACAATGCCGTTTGGTCGACACTGCACCTATTGTTATTTCAATTTCCAAACCCCTTGGGTCAGAAGGGATTTTACCCGTGGGCACCCAGAAAAGCCTATACAAATCAACACAGAGTAAACACCAAGACAATCTTGATAAGCATAAGGAGTGCCACACAACACACATCACTTCTCATTTTCAAGAGCAACATCTCTACACACTGCCAAAGACTGTCACAAAATGTGAGTATTCTTTGAAAATTGAAATCTGCATTTTAGGCCCAGTAAAAGAAGTCCTGACATTCATACACAGAAGTGACATCGAAATGAGGCTCTGTGTCATGTCTGGAGGCAGAACAGAGCCATGACAAAGGTCGATTACACCACTTACTGGCTAGCAATTGCAGTGCAAGAGTTTCCAGATCATGAGAGGCAGGTCATTAATGAAGGCCCGGGGAGGTAGGTCACTCTTGGTGGCTTCTGCCCTAGTGTGGAACACTCTCCCGAGGACTTTGTGGTGGGAACCTCATTTCTCGGGTTTAGAAAACTAATAAAAACTAGGATTTTCTCTATATAACAGTTAGATGTGTGCCCTAAATTTAAATGATCATTGACCACCAAAATATCTATGAGTGATTTATCATCGTTCATAAATGCCTAAAATGAAGTAAAATAATTATCAACTGTGGTGCCTGGGGTGATACTCAAGCTGAGGAATCTCGGTAAATACGCATCAGAAAGCGTTTTTTAACTCGCAACTCACCAACTTTCACTACTCAAAAATATATGGTTCAGCTGTCTTAGATAACTTATGCATCATTGAATGGTGCTTAATAAATGGGAAGCTTTTTCTCTAAAAAAGTCTCAAATATTTGTCAAGTCAATGGAAGAATTCCCTGCACTAGAAACTCAAAAGAAATGGGCCCTCATAAAAGTATGTTGTGGAGCAACCACCAGACAATAGAACTCCCTGAAAGTATCCATCAGGAAAGCTCTTGTTCTTAACATTTTAAAGAGTAGCACAAAACATTTCTTTAGCAAGACTAAGGGCCTTATTTAGTGTTTGGTGAACATGGTGCTCCATTCCACATGTAACTGAGTACCCTGTCCGCCAAACTCTTGGTCCGTCTGCCTCATTTAGAGACAGCTGGGTTACAAGATTTCTGATGATGGAGCTCCCATTGGTCCACTAATGGAAAGTGCCCTCCAACAGCCCAAGAGAATAGAGGCTGTTGGAGGAAGGGTTACACCACCTGCACTATTTAGGGTGGACAGTGTAATGCCTTTTTTCTGTCCATCACTGCCAGGTAAAACCTGTAGGTAAGGTACATAGAAAAAACAAATAATGACCATCACAACCTGGGAGAAAAAACTTCCATGGTGTGAGGGTCATTAGTTTTTCAATTTTCAGAAACAAACTCCCACTTCTAGAGTTTGATTCTAAAAAAAAATGTTTAAGAGTTTTGTGAACAGACATCAAAACCCTACGCTGACATCCACAAAACTTTTTCTACCTTGCGACTTTTCAAGATGGCGCCGGGACACCTGCCCAGAGGTAGCTGTTCGCGCTCAACAAGTTTCTGTATTATTATTATTATTATTATAAGACACAGAGATAATTGCTGGACTGGCGGCCACATCTAAATTTGACAGACGGTAGTATATCAGCATGGAGGAGTACCATCTGCTGAAGCATAATCAGGCCCTTAATGCTATTTCACGTCTACTAAGTCACCTCATACAACCAAAGCCAAGCTCTTAGCAGAAGTGTTTAACTTACAGCCTTCCTCATATTTTTTGCGGATAGTTTTATATAGAGCAAACTTGACCCAAATGTATCAGACCGCTTAACATAAGCACCAGTAGCGTTACAGATAAACACAATCATTGTGTTAGGCATGGGGAAATTAAGTGATTTGCCCAGACTCACAGGATGTTGAGTGTCCCTGCCAAACTCAAACCCGTTTTCCCAGCTTCGAGGTCGACCATTCAGCCACATTCTCAATTTTGAAAAGTGCATCATATTCTACAGTGGTATCAAAGTCACATTAATAAACGTTTTATCAAATCCCATCTTGCATGATGGCACTGTCACTATGTTTTCCATCATACTCATTCTTTACCATGATTTGTCGTTTTCATCCTCCATGCTGATTCTGTTGCCATATTCTTCTCACAATATTCTGCATCCTGTTTTAGATGTTTGTTGTGATACCTTCCAATCTCATTGATATATTACTCTAAATTATGTCTATCACTCTGTACAACACACTGTAAATAAATACATAAAACCAGGTCATGCCTATATGTAATTTTTTATATGTTTAACAGTCACACAACTGGTTATCATTGCACAGCCTTCGACATCACCTTTACAAGAACTCAAGCTGATTGAGCCTTAGGTGAATGAGAGATTGAGGAATCCTCTCATTTTTTACAGTAACAAAATAAAGTGTAATGTAAGCAGAGAAAGAGAAAAGCTTGTTTATCGCAAAATCTTAGAAGTATAAGGTAAGCCAAGACCTTAACTGGACATTGGAGCCCACTGCAATGTTGGAAATAAGGCAGCCAAATCACACAACTCTAGTGAAGCCAAAAGAGACAGAAATATATCCTTAATGTGGCTACAGCCTAGCAGAAACTGCCAAAGCCCTGGAAAACTGTACCCCCACAGCTTCTCAGATACGAGTAGCAGTAACATTTTTCAACCTTGAGCGCTTTACCATCAACAAATTCTGCTGTTGAGCCAAGTGTCCAGTCTCACTATATGCTTTAAGAGATATATGCAGTCAAGCCTGTGCTCATTCAAAAAACTTAGGTTAGCATCCTCATCTTTGTCAACATGTGCATTCAGATTAGATAGTAATATGTATGATAAGCATTTTCTCACTTTTGGTGCCATCATGCATTACATTGACAAATATACTGGACTCTGGCACTGCCTCCTGTCAGACCCTTATCTCCAAGACAAGCAACTAAAATTCCAAAGGCTACATCATTGGCACCTCACCATGATTCCAGAAGGTCACAATTCCACCAGTCACTCTTCGTCATGGTCTGAAAAAGGCACTGAAGCCACCCTCATAACCCCCAAGATACCACCGGCCCATGTAGGGCCTCACAATTTTGTCTAGTTCAAATTCCTATTTATTTGTGGTTCAGAACTAAACTACTCAAAGTATGAAGAAGGTGAATGTCGTTGTCTTACTTTTGCTACAAGAAAAAATATTGAAGAAAGTTGCACATTATATACATCTTCTAGAAGGTAATTACATTGACAGTCTTATATTTTTATTATCATTCATTCCATACAATGACGGTGCATGAAGTAATAATGGATGTTTCAGTAAGGTGATCTAAGGAAAGCAACAGATAAATGCCTAAAGAATTATGAACTATAAGTAATGTCTGGGGAAAGTTTCAGTAAAGCAGTATATTCATCATATCTAACAGATACCCAAAAATAATAATTGGAAATGCCAATATGTCTGGCTAGTTATTTATGTGGAACATAGCAAATACTAGTTTTGTTGAAAAATATTTGAAAGAGAAGGAGCTTGTGTTTTTTTGGGGGAACATCCTTTTCAACACAACTTTTACGACGCATGCCTTTACATCTCAAGTTTTACAACGCATGCCATTACAACGAATTGCGCTGGGGGGCGCTCTAGGATAGGGAATAGATTTAATTTACTATCCAACACCTTCCCTACTATCCACGGGGACTGGAGTTGGAATAGTAATTTAAACTATTCACTACCCTGCACCCCTCAAGACTATGCGTTGTAACAGCATGCGTTGTAAAACTTGCGATGTAAAGGCAGGCGTAATAAAACCATGCGATGTAATGTCATACAACCGTTTGTTTGTAGTAGGTTAAACAAGGTATTTGAAAAAAAACATACTTAAAACATTCAAATATAAATAATAAAATTGTAAGTTGCCTAAGAGAATACAGATTCATCTTTTAAATTAAGCGTTACTTTGGCATGCATTTGTTTAGTTAAACAGTGCACATCTTGTAAGTGTAAAGTAGTAACAAGTAAAGGAGAAAGACAGCAGTGGAAAGATCTAAGTAGAAACGTTCGTTTTTCACTTCTTGGTTAATTGGAAAGTCGTTTTGAAGATTTACTAAGTGTTGAAATTGATATAAGTGTATTTTAATTTAAATAATAATAATTTGAAGTAGAGTGGTTATTGTGAAAGTGCTAATTTGCTGCTAGATTTATTTTATTGCAAAGTGTGCCAGGTGTTTGTAAAGTGATGCCTATTAGTTTGGAAGAAGTTGCAACATTCATAGTTCGTGTTCTAGTAAAAAGGTAAGAATGTTAGACATATCCGATGTGTTAGTTTGATCAGAGGGTTTAATAATCTTAAGGGTACAGACATTTCAAAACCAATTAAGTTGTTAAAAGTCAAATTCAACATAAACATAACTTTCTGCCTTTAAGATTGCCTACTTAGGGCAGGCGTAGGCTATTCACACTCGAGATGTGTAGTTAGGTATGGTAGGTTAAGTGTCGCAGACTTAGTACACTAAGTATGAAGAGTAGAGTTGGGTATTTATGAAAGGTAGCTACACAGGTAGGTATGGCACAGTTGGTATGATAAGGTAGGTATGGTAGGTCAGTGGGCGCATTTGGTCATTTTATGTAGCAGGTATGCTAGGTTAAGTACGTTTGATAAGATGTGATAGGTATGCATGATCGGTAGCTATGCCAGGTATGTAAGACTGGAGTTAGATATGCCATCTTAGGTAAGGTGAGTAGGAATGGTAGGTAAGGTATAGTACATATGTTAGATTGGTAAGGTAGATATATTTGGTATGTATGATAGGTAGGTATGGTTGACAGCCCACCCAAGCAGGGAAACTCATGAAAAATGCAGCAAAACCAATAGCTTATGGGGCTGCCACAAAGCAAATTTGCTCTCTGTAGCAATCATGTACTTTTTTAGAGAACTGATGATATGACATCATCCAGGCCTAAAAGTGGAGGAATAGAAAGGAGTATGTGAGGTTTTGCATCACAGTATGTTTTTCATAACATGCTGTATCTGTGATCACCTTGTCAAGGGTATACACTTACCATTAATTCCTAGTCAGAGTAAAAGAGATACAATCTGATGAGCTGATACGTAGGATGACATTAATTTCCAAATGCCCTATGGTTAGGTCTGTTGCACTGCTGGGCATTGAACAGAACATTATGATATATCATATTGCCAACAAAAATTCTGAAATCAAAACAGTTGTGGTATAACATATGGAAAGCATCTGGGATATTAAATAGACAAAATGGAATACACAACCTGTAAAATGTTGCCACAGCTTGAGAGGCACAGACTGAAATTTCTTGAATGCACCTAGACATTATTTTTATTGCAACAGCAATACAGTTGTCTTTTTTATACTGATGTTACATTAAATTTGTTGCAATCTCTGGCCTGTGGAGGAAGTATAAACATTATTCTGAACACACAATGCTTCAGTGAGAACATAAAACATTTAAAAAAAAACTGGCTTTCAAACATTTTGATTATAAAATTAATTTCTTTATCAAAGTTAATATTTATTTACAAACTACAGAAACCTCAATGCTCTTGCAACAACATTATTCAAGTGCTCACAAAAGTACATTTAGGCATGACGCCATTCCAATGGTTTTCACTGCCATACGTCACATAATAATATTATACATTAAGTACATTTTGAGACTAAAATATAAATACTGGAGAGCAACAGGTTTAACTTTTAATGAAGTAACAGGAAAAATGTACACATAACCCTTTTCAATATCACTCAAAAATATAAAAGAAAGGTAACGGAATGAAGGACAAACCTGAAAAAACAGTTAGCTCTCTTTATGCCATGTTTACTACCTAGCACTCTATCAAAAAAAGCCACATGTGCTAATAAGGTAACAAAAACATCTTTCTGCTGGGCAGTAATGCCCAAGCAGGAAGAAATTAGCCATATCTGTCCCTCCCGACACAAGCCATTTGATAAAGGAATGAGTTGCTTGTTTTACAGCCTATCCAGCCATATGGAAGAGCAAGGTCAAAAATGGCAAGGACTTGGAGGGGAGGCATGTAGTAAGCCACTATTTGGTATGGGCTTCGTAAGCCACCTATTGATAGGTTATATTGTCCGTTGGATGCAGGGAGACCAGCCATGCCTTCCTTTGTATACCTCTTTGTATACCTATCCAATATGAGCATTCACATTATTCATTCTACTGCAATGGTCATCCTCTTACCATCAACACTATGATGTCATCTTAACATTAGGAGCAGGTGATGAAAAGAACAGTACCAGATTTGCATTTAGTAAAGCTACTTCTCATCACTACCGCTCTAAAGGCAAATCAACAATTGGAGCAGAGGTTAAAAGAGTGGGAGAGATTTACATTGGACAGTCCATGTGTAAAGAAGTCTAGGTGTACCATTTGGCCAGTAATTGATGAGATGAGACTCCTGACGGTGGAATTAGCCGGTTTGCACAACTAAGTGGCTGACAGATCTACCATTAGGTGATGTGTTACATCCATTTGACTAATGATGGCCAAGGCATGTATGGCTGCTTTTAGACATTTTGGAGATGGGTATGTTCATTGCATTGCTTAAAATGTTTATTTTGTACTTGCCATAATTAACTAGCAAACAACTTATATTTTGATGTGCTAAAATATGGATTTATGAATAAGCAGCTTTTTAAAATGAACCAATGCTTTTAACAGGAGGTAATATATTTCCTTTGGTGAAGAAGACACAACACTAATTCTTCTCTGGTTCACATACAAGGTAAATTACTGAGTTGTGGAATATCTGGTTTCAATATCGACAGAGAAGAATGGAGCTATTACATGCACAGTGAGTCACTAAAATCATTCATGAGAGAGAGCTAAAGTCAGAGAAATTAATTAATACGTATAGGCTGGCAGAATAGATATACATTTTTTGACCAAGTACATTTCATAGGATTAAGCTTTCAGATGTAACTTTAGCAGTTATTTATTATCCATTATTCAATCAAGACAACATTAAGGAGACGTTGCATGTTCTTTAGTCCTCAGAGGGCGAACTGCCATCCCACAAGGTCAGTGGAGGTCATGGCCTACTCTGACCGCATGGAGGACTGCCCTCCATATTTTGAGACCACCACCATCTCACAGAAGCAGCACATCTGGCAATATGCCACAGAGACATTTGCACAGTTTTGTTTAGTAAAAAAAAACAAATCAATGAGTCTGATGTACAGAGAGTTTTCTCCCAGCACTTGAGGACCACTGATTGATTTGGCCATCAGAGTCAGACACAATTTTCCGAAAAAGCCAGAGGTGGTCACCTGCACCCTAAACATCATGACTGGGCGGCACAGTGGCCAATGGGACAGCAGGTCAACAGTTTAAGATGGTGAAGTCATCTGAGACCCAATCAATGGAAACTCTACAAAATTCCCACGTTTAAATTGAGGGGATGTGAGTTTGGCAGGATTGTAATCCACCGCTTTTTCCAGATATCATGTATCTTCCAAAGTCAAACTCAAAATGACCACTTTGTTTCATGCAGAAAATGTATACAGATGTTAATTGTAACTGGAACTTGATTCCAAATAAGCATATTAACTGAATGAGATTAATATGTAAAAAACGAAACGTATGAAGTCAGCCAATCACCAACCTTATTAGTGACACGCAGGCAATCATTTAGCAACTATGTAATATGACTCATGGTCAATGGGTGGCCCAAACCAAACACTGACAATTCTTATGCACATCCACCAATAAGACTGCTGTGATTATAAAAAGAATTGTGCAAGAAAAAACACATTGCTCGTCAACCTTCCTCATGAAACATTTTTAGAGGGTGAGAAAGCCCCCACAAAAAAATATATATATATATTTAAAGCTGACCTTTTTAGTGGAAGTGAAATTCGCCTTGCTGGTAAATCATTGAAATCAATTGGTTGATGAAAGACAGATATAAAAAGAGATCTCAAACTTGACCTGGACTACCTAAACGCAGGAAATGAAGAAGCCGGGTCCTAATTAGCGATACAAAAGGCACTGATGGCAAATTGCATTGCTCTAAGTTAGACTAATCAGTTAAACATTTGTTAACATTAAGAAATGCACAACTGGAGCCTACCTTTCTTGAAGGAAAAGTGCATACTTCACAGACATTATGAAACACACTACTGTGGAACAAATTCACCCGCAGGGTCCCAGACAACATTCACGTTATGAAGGGGAAATCCCAGCGTTGGTACTAAAAACATCGGAGTACTAAGTATACAGATCCCTATTACACATAACCTTTGTAATACATAGGTATTATAGACTAGAAACCCTCAGGAACTTTGGCATACTTGTAATTATGTAAGTCATACCAGTAAACAAATATTGTATGATTAAGGAAATCTAATGAAAGCTTCGCTATTGATGCTGATGCTCACTGGCCAACAATAAAGAACTAACGTTTTTCTTGCTTTCATTCTCATTATGTAATAGTAATTTGATTCCTGTATACCTTTTTTCACGTTGGGCTTTGAACCCCCCTGTTGTGCTCCTTTTTTTAAGGCACGCTTTTTGTAATTTAATTTCTGGGCACTCTGAGTAGGTTTTAGGTCTTTGCAATATGCTGGGTGTAATGTGCCGTCCGCCTGGTTCCATGACTGTGGTATACAGCAAGCGTCAAAATATCCAAGGTTTGATGAGGCATGTTGAGCTTTCAAGAGATCTTTCAGATAATTTGCAATAAGAAAGCATTTTAGAACAGCAATGAAGGACTCTGTTCATCCTTCATACATGCATCAGGCCTTTTTATTTCTGCGGAAAAAGTTGCTTCATATCTGTAATACGAAAATCTGCCTCCTGCAATACAAAAACAGGCTCAGTGAAACACTTCCTAAGGTTGAAAGGGATAATGAATCATGCACCTAAAATTAATCACTTACCCAAGCTCTTAGTCCAAAGAAAAACTTTTCATTTTATCACTTCGCTCCTGTCTCATTTCAATATGTTTTTTCAAGTTGTGCACTTCGTGTGGAAGATTAGCATCCCAGACAAAAAGAAAAGATTGCACCTCTAGAAGACAAAGATAAAAATGGTGAAAAACTTAAAACAACAAAGTTCAGTATTAAGATCACAGTTATAAATAATAAATGAGTGTGCTATAAACACAACCTTAAAATACAAAGTAATACCTACCTGCGGCCATTTTCTCAGGGAGTGGTGGATTATGCTGCTTGCCTAACTTGTGTCTCAATCCATTGTCTTTCATACTTTTGAACCGCAATTGCTTCAATATATACAAATAAATAGCCCACTTTTTAACTCTTGCTGAGGAGTAATGCTTTCACATCTGTCTCAGAGCCTACATACATCTTTAAATGTGCCCAGCCTTTGACCTTTGTCCAGAACACGGGTCAAATTAGGTTATTTAGCCACTCAGGCCTAGCGGTTGAGTTATGGAGTTAATTTAAATGTCCTTTTTTATGGGTTTGCTTGACAGCGCAGCTGTCACCAGACAATTGTGTGAGAATCACTAGAGAGGGGGCTTTTTTTCTCCCCCCATGTTGGGAGCAAGGTCTACATGTTTTGATTGGGCAGACGTCGTGTGCTTCCACACAACTGTGATCAATTATGTATCCAGCTGCATGAGATTAAACTTTCAGGGGCACACACATGACATTGTAATACTATTAGATAATTAGATCATTTATTGTGGGGTTTTCTTTGCACAGCTGGGAGGAGGGCAGTCATTAACCTACATGGATGTTTAGTCCTAGCTTGACAGTGCAACAGGCACCTGACCTTTTATTATACACCAATATTATTCTACAGTTCTTTGCTTCACAACAAATATATATCAATTTTCATGCTTTTTACTTGTAATGCTTCAAATTACAATAAGATATGCTTATAAAGCCAGACTTAGTGGCATTGCAAATACTTGTTAAATGTATAACTGGTATGGGGATTCACTACCGCTGACACCCTTTTGCTGGTTTTAAAACCACAAAGATAAAGAATTGCTAACACCTATTGGATTGACATACAATATAAATTGCAAAATTGGCCTATTTGTTTTGCTTATGCATTTGAATGATATTTTTGTTTCCTAAAACTTTATTCAGCTATCCGAAACAGCCATAAAAGTGCATATAGAATAACACAATCAAAATCTTTTTGATATAATACATTCAAAGATAATGGTAAAATTAATTTGCTGCGCTATTACATAATACTTTTCCTCACATTAATAGCGTTCAAAATCAATAGGGCAACATTATAACATACAATAGGTTCACTTAAGAGTCACCAGCTATTTATTTGCTACTTTAAGTGATATTCTATGCAACAAGCATAGGTTTAAGATAAAAACCACTAAGATTCTGATAAAAATTACAGAACAATTGAAAGTGCAGTGGGCTTTGTTTGCTTTGGTCATCGCAAGGACAAGGAGCCGTATCAGGTAGACAGGACTTCATGGTTTGAAAAGCAACTAGATGGTGTACAATGCTACATCTCATTCTTACCAGTACAAAACAATGCTGCATTTTAGTCACATATGATAGCTAACTATCCCCCCCTCAAAGTTTAAAGACTTATAAAAGGCGACTGTTGATTTTTTTTTCCTAATGTGCATCAATCGTTAATCCACTCTATACTGAAGAAAGAGTTCTTTAATCCTCCTGTTAGTTAGTAATATTAGCTTTGTAGGTTACGACTTGATGGATAAATTGAACAGCCCGGCGAGGGAGGAGTTAATATACAGTAGCCAGGGAATACTTAGGGCATCATTCAAGAATAAACAATCTAAAATGATTGTTCTAGTAAAACCAGTTTCTTCTATAGTGAGACCCACAATAACTATAATGAGGCCCACCATAACAGCGGTCTAGCTAAAAGGAGATCCTCTAAAAACTGTAGGCCAACGTCATGATATAAAATAGTATTTGATACAGAGAAAGGTAGGCACAACACTTTTTTTAAAAGCTGTTTTCTCTACTTGCAGGGCTGTGCTATTTGCATAACCCCAGAGACATGCCGCAGAGGAGGCTGTAGTCGCTCTGTTTGCTTCATAAATAGCAACCATTTCGTTAATGGGTTGGTTTCCCAATTTTGAGGAGAATTGTTATAAATCCTTGCGATGCCCTGCTTGTTTTAGCTTTAATGTTTAAAACGTGTTGTGACCATGAGTCATTGCCCGCAAATATAATACCCAAATAGCAAAACGGGTTCACTAAAACAATTGGGGTATTATCAATAAAAAACGATCTACAGGAAAACCATGGTGAATGTTTTTGATTTATTAATTACCATTTTCTTTAACGCCTGGTGTGGGCGTTCTGAAGAGTGGGCGGGGCTGCGTCGGCCACTAGGGAGGTAGTGCTGCCATCGGGCAACGGCCGACAGCGGCACGCAAGGGGTTAAAGTCATAAAATCTGTGAAAGCATTCATCAGTCTCTGGAGGCCAACTGGTAATCGTGCTAATAATACAGCATCATCGGCATATAACAATACAGGAATCGGGCAACCAGCCGCCCAAAGGGCATCTGCCTGGACCGACTGCAGGTACTGATCTACCTAATTGATAAAAAGGGAAAACAATATTGTCGCTAGCACACACCCTTGCCGAATTCCTCGCCCCACTCTAAATTTGATCACACATTTCCCCCAGGGTGCCAAACCGAATTCGGCTAGTTAGTTTCTCATAAAGATGGGAGAGAGCTATGGTTGACCAATTCAAGGGCGCTACTTAAATCAGCAAAACATAAATAAAGTGTGCCTGCCTTAGCCCTAGTATATTTACCAATTAATAACTCTAAAGTTATACATTGTTCAATAGTCCCCAGCTGTTTTCTGAACCCAAACTGTACCAGGGATAAAAAAAGATTGTTCTTGCGCTCGTTCCTCCAATCTTAATGAAAGGACTCTACTCATTACTTTCACGGAGGAGTCCAGGAGGGAAATATGGCGATAGTTTTTTGGGTCTGCTTTTTCCTCTTTTTTAAATATGGGTACAATAGTAGATCAGCCCCAAGAAGAGGGATTGGATCTATTGTTGCTGTATTAAACCCCCTAGTTAAGACAAGCCCCAACAGTTCAGGGGCAGATTTAAAAGCATCTACTGGCACCAGATCTGGGCCTGGGGCCCGAACCCCAGCACTGGCCTACATAGCCAGATAGATTTCTCCATTAGTAAGTTCAGGGGAAGGCATCCCCTCTCGCACAACGGCTCCCAGTCTTGCCCCGTGGAGTCCTCATTACTTTGTCTAAATATTTAAGAAAAACGACCTATCACAGGGGACAAGAGAGTAGAACTCAGGGATGTTATTATTTTTTTAAAAGAGTGCATTCACTGTATCCCAAAAAAGTTTGATGCTCATGTTTTCTGCGGCAATGGCCAGATTTCCCCATGCTTAGAACTGGACTGTTTTTTTCGAATAGCTATAGCTGATTTATATTTTTCCCGCAAAGACTTAACGGGCAGGATATCCCATGGAGAGTTCGACAGAGCATATTTAAGTGACGGTAAAGCTTTAGTGCAAGCACTATCAGACCATCTCCTGCTCTTGTTCCCTGAAGTATTTGGGTAATGAGTCAAGAGCGATTTAATAGAAATGATAATATGGCTAAAATTGTTATCAATATACATGGTACAATTTCATCCTGGAAACAATAAGTTATTTACCTAAGATTTTTTACTACTATTTCCTGCAGAATCCTACTAGGGTCAATACCCGTCCACTTGATTCTTGGACCATTTACCCTGGTGGAATTAATACTACTTACTATATGAAATTAGGGCTGCCTTTGTCCCCAGAAAAAGAAGAAGGGTAATGTAAGTAAATTGTGGTCACTAAAGACTGAAGGTACACAACTGAGGTTACCACACATATCATTAGCAGAAACATACACCAATACATGATCTCTAATGGAAAACTAGTTTCTCCCAGGAAATGTTGGGGCTAGCACCCCATTTATATCACAGCCACACCTAAGTCATTGAAGGTCATATTTAGAAATAATAGAATTCAGTGCTTCACCATACTCATTGTGGCAGAAGTGGTCATTGCCCACCCAATCCTGATAAATATGACCGCATGCCTGGGTAGTAGATAATGCACATACCTTAATATTAATATCACTTGCCCATGCTAATACAAAATCTGTGTAAATGAAACCTAAGATGTTTTCAACGCCATGGTCTAGAGCTGTAGCCACACTGCTAAACGTTGAATCAAAGATATTATTGTACAAATTCACAATTACTAGATCTCTCCATTCATTCTCATTCAGACACAACAGTTAACAATGAAGGCCCACTGACAAGACCTTCTTAACATTTACAGAAATTTTGTTAGAAACAAGTATCTGAAGCCACCCTTAAGTGCACCCAGCATGCAATGCCAGAGCTTCTTAAAAGTATGAGGAAAACCCTTCTTCGTGTGCTGGGCTCGTGCACCAGGTTTCCTGTATACATATAATATCTTATCCAGATATAGTGCTAATCCAATCAAGGTTTCCTAACTTGTTCGTTATCCCATTGACATTCCATGTTGCAAGCTTAACCCCTTCCTTAGAGTACTGACTTACAGGAGCTAGGATGTTCATTGCAGCTTGCCTTTATATCCTTGGCTGCAGCCAACCTACATTCTGAAGCCGACCCAGAAATAAGCACATGATCTTTAGGGGGCAGATGGTTTACCTGAGTAGTAATAAGATCCCCTCTACAATAATTCCCGGGGGCCCCCGGCATGGTGTAGGCCATGACTGAGTCACTCATTACCATCTAGGGTGCTCAATACCTGATATATATATTGGGTACTTCAAAATCAGAGCAATACGGCAGGTGCAATCTCTGCATCATCCTTGGTGCCTGCAAAGTCTGTGCACCATGATAATTTTGGCCTAAAGCACAAGTTAGTACTTGTGTAATGATATATTTGTAAGAGACATTAGTTATTGATAGATTCCTTACCTTATAATATCCCCAGGCGTCAGACTGGATCTGGAAAGCTTTTGTCAGCAGTACTCTGCGCGTCAATAGGCGGCGTCGTACGGCCTCGTATTCGCAGAGATGATGTCACTGGAGCTACTTAGACGAGCGAATGCGCGCTGACGTCATGATTTTGGCCTAAACTCCTGAAATGCCAATAAAAAAACCCCAACTGGAGTGCACCCATATCTCAAACAGCCCCTGGGGGTGGCCCCACCTTTGTGTGAATGTCTCTGGCAACCCTAGGGTTCAGAAAACGAGTAAATATGCAATCATCCACAGAATTTGTCTTTAGTTGTCCGATCCACCCCACTCTCCTTGCAAATAGAATTTGGTGGGCTCTAGCAGGTGAAAATGAGCTTTTGGAACTAAGCCAGTGGACAACCTTGTTCCTCAGGCATTCAGTATTCTCCCTGACCCAGGTTTCAACAGGGGACGTTAACCAGTACTGTCACATATGGGCAGCAAGCAGGTGGCAGATTAATAGTAACTAGCTCCTGTAAAGACATATTATTATTAGAGAGGTGTTAGTTAGTTAGTCACTGCAAAGATTGGCCCACAGCATGTATCATTGTAGCAGACTTCCTATTAGACTCCTGCACATGGTCATCCACATTACCCACTAGAGATTGACTAGGATAAGTCATAACCTCAGCAGGGGCCACCTACTACTTCTTCTGCCTTAGATCTAATACTGGTGCCCCCTCCTGGGTTACTGAACCCACCTTAAACAATGTTTCGCCAAAAGAAATTACGTTTTTAATTTCACCCTCCAGCCTCCAACGTCTCTCTTTCAGGGGCATTAATAAATCATTTAGAAAAGCTGTTAGCTTCTGTCAGAATGGAGCAAATGCTGGTTATCCATAGAATTACAGTGATCATCCGTCTCTTGCAAAAAGGTAAATCCGGGGAGCTCAGGTTAACAGTAGTGTTGTTGAGTGCCTTTCTTGTGCGTTTAGCTGAGGGTGGGCAGGCTATGGTTGAGGCTGTGGCTGTAGCAACATGGCAGGGGGATATTGGAAGTGTCACAGTTTCTAACACAGTAGGTGCTTGACAGGCTGTGTGTGATATTATCTGACCTCCTGGCGCATCCAGTATTCTCACCATCTTGATCATTACCCAGGCCAAACTGCTCCTTTGTAGGTATTATGAACTCAGCTGCATGAGCTTTTAATGAGCCAGACATGAAGTCAAAGGTGACTTAACCCTATTGTCACAAAGGCGATCTATCTAGACTCTTATGGATCGTAAGCACTCACAAAAACAAGCATTTGCAATGCAATAGGTCATTTTTCGAGAGTTTGAGCTATTTGCATTGTAAATGACAATAGCTTAAAGGCTCGCATATGCGAGACCTATTGCATTGCAAATACCTTTTTGTAAAAGCTTCTCATGCTGCTTTTTTACGTTAATAGCGGCAGTGCCCCTTTCTTTAGGCGAGCCGCGTCTAAAGAAAGGTGAGTGGTCACCATTAAAAAAAAATGAAAGCTCAGTATGGGGCTCTTACAAAAAAAGCATGTTTGTCAAGTTGACAAACAAATGCTTTTTTTTTTTTTAAGTTCCCCATGCCGCGGTTTCACTTCAATAGCGGCTGCAGACTTTTCTTTAGACACAGATCATCTAAAGAAAGGGGTGTGGCCTCATTAACATGAAAGCGCAGTATGGAGCACTTGTAAACAAACAAAAAGGGAATAAATAAAAGAAAAAAACATGCGTTAAGAGCCGCAAATAAACCAAAGGTGTGGCAGTCACTGTGGCATGACGTGCTATAAAAATAAAGCGTTAGGAAATGCTGCTGATAACTGTACTCTAGCTGAAATCGATGAACTTTTTGAGGAATTTGAGGACTTGGTTGCCCCCCAAACTAACTCCAAAGGGCCAAACTGGAAAGTGAATGCCTTAAATGGACTTGGGGAGGCTAAGGGGGGTGACCCAAAGCACCAAGAAAGTATTGTTACTTACCTTGATAAACTGCCAGCAAGCTCTCCAGCTAGTACCACAACCATAAGCTTGAGTGCCTGGGATTCGCCACCTGCATCGGTCCCCACTTCTGTGTTAACAGTAGCACAACCAAAGGGGAACAAGGAGTGTATATTCGCATATGTGGAATGCTCGAACCACTACACAGTGCTAGGAAGTCTCAAGACCATGGATAATGACCTCCCCCAATCACTACGGGACCATGGTATCATCAAGACCTGTTTAACCAAAGATCCCGTGGCATAAATGATCAACTAGTAGCATTAAGGAATTAAATCAATTCACTAAGGGAGTCTATGGAAATGATGGCCAGTCTTTTAACAGCTAAACTGGACACCCTTACTGACTTAGTAACACAAAAGTAATTCATCGAGCCTGGGCCCAGGCAAGGTCCCCTTCCGAGACGAAATTCCATGACGGACATTCAAACTAGAGAGCGGCCTAATTTTATGAACAATAATTCCTGTAATTTGACCAGGTGGGAAAGATTACCGGGTCAGTTTTCCTTAGCTCCAGTTGGTCCTCTGTTGCATGAACCAAATCTTGATCCAACTAAAGTGGATGATATGACTTCTGGACTATATCCAATACCTATGGGTACTCACAAACCTTATGTGCGAAATCATAACCATAGTCATCCAAAGGGGCATCCCATGGAAGGAAGGCGGGTGGCTCCTAATCTCTCTAGGCCAGATAAAATTCCCTGGTGAGAGAAGCGTATCCAAAACCTAATTTGGTAGATGCAAACCTTATCCACTTTGTAACAAACAAAGAAAGCGTAACCAATAGTGCATTGACTGATCCTAGACGTGGCAAACCCTTTGACATTTATCTGATTAATACACCTAAAAATCAAAGATCACACCAGGAAAATTATGACTCATTAGTAAATAAGGTTTACATTGGATTCGGATTAAGAGAGGTTGCAGATCCATCATTAGGGAGGACATATGTAACGTCAAACGGTTTTGCATTGTCAATGAAGAGTGGGACCACATTGGTGTGACCTTTAAGGATAAGGACCAGATGGGATACTTGCATTAGAATTACTTTTTAATTCTCCCACTGATACTTGCATAGGACTCAAGCTTAATTCCGCTATCACTACTAAAGCACAGTTACGAGGTGATAATCAAAATCCATTCATAAAAGAGGGGCAACATAAGCATAGCAATTCAACTAATCTCATAAACACCTCTGACATTGATTGACTCAGAAATGATACCTTGGATTCCTAAGTAGCTCTTGAACCACAGCACTCACCCACTGATGAAAGGATTTTTTAAACTAAATTTCCCATTGATAATCTCAGAGACAGTGAAAGGGTCATTGCCACCAAAAACAATAGAGCCACTCTTTTGAAATACCCGGGCGAACAAACAGGGTTCATCTCGAGGTCAATCACAAACATCTAATTCATGTAGCCTAAAATTGCTTTCCTGGAAGACTGCGGGGATTAAATGATCCAGAGTGGAATACTTTTATTAACACACACCATATCATACTTTTTCGAGAGACTTGGGACACCAATTCTATTTCTCGACCAGGTTTCCAAACCGTTAGCGAGAATGCAATCCCTTCCCAGGCGGGATGCCCATTGGGGGGCTAATATTATGGCTACGTCTTGACTTGTTTCCAACTGTGAGACTAGTTTCAGCTAGCTCTAGTGTTGTACTAGCGATCGAAATCCAACTTTCAACCCAAACAGGCCTAAGATACATAGCTTTAGTCAACGTATATATCAGGTCTGTTCCTCCTAAAGCGCAATCCCCTATAGTGGAGAAGGTAGATGCTCTGATGAGACAGTTTAACTGGAAGGCTCTAGTGATTGTAGCAGGTGATATTAACTCCCGAATACCAACTAATGCTGGGAAAAATCTTAAGGAAATCACAAGTGGGATGATCACATGAACTCCCACGTTGCAGCTGTCAACTTCTAGCAAAGGAACCAATATCACTAAAGTAGGAGCCGAAATTGTTGACTTGACATTAGACCATGGCCTTAGAGTGGTAACAGGAACACTAAGTCAGACTGTCCCCCCTGTACAACTTCTAAAAGAGGCTTTAGCATTTCACAAATAGACTATATCTTTCTGGACACTGAGTTATGAGCTGACTTATATGATATGAAAGTGGTCCTCAGACCGGATTGCGACCACCAAGCCCTTAGTGCATACTTCTCCAAGGTTGCATTTGCTGACACAAAATAAACCAAGTTGTGACCTTTTCACCCATGGTCCCTACTTCTAACCTAAGATATATTAGCTTGACATCCATGGAGATGGACATAAAGTGAATGACACACCTATATAGTCTCTTCGCCGAGAAATATTTGCAGTTAGACCTCGCAGACATAGATAGTATCAACTTTGCCCTTATGCACTCAGAATTGATGGACACACTAAGACCGTGCTTTGTTAAGAACCAAAAAAGAGGGGCTTTCCAAAAGAAAACCACCTTCTGGTATTCAAAATCTTGCCCTTTTATTATGTTATTTTATTTATTTTATTTGTTTGCATTTGTATGGCGCACAGCTACCCAACAAAGGGTTTCCCGGCGCAACAGATCCCAGTGTCAATGCGGTTACAGGAATTAGATGTTGAATAGCCATGTTTTTAGGGCTTTCCTGAATTTGATGTAGCTTGGTTCAGACCGCAATGTGTGTGGCATTGAATTCCAAAGTGTGGGTCCTAGAAATGAAAAGGACTTGCCACCCATGCGTGACAGCTTGATCTTTGGGATTTCAAAATTATTTGCCGTAGAGGAACAAAGAGATCTGGAGGGACGGTAGGGGCGCATCAGGCTTTGCAAGTATTTTGGAGCGGTATTGGTGGAAATCCTGTGCATGAAACATAGGGATTTGAATTTGACCCGATTTTCAATTTTTAACCAGTGTAGTTTCCTAATGTACTTGGTAGTTGGAGTAGTGATGGGAATTTTCCAGAGTAGTCTGGCTGCTGCATTTTGTACTGACTGTAACCTGCGGATAGTAGCTTTATTTGCCCCCAGGTACAGAGCATTGCCATAGTCTAATCTGGATGTAATCAGGGCGTTGACAACCGTTTTCTTGGTGTTTTCAGGTAACTTCCAACAGATCTTTTTGAGCCATTTCAATATGGCAAAGCAGGTAGATGAGGTTTTTACTGCTTGCTGGTGTAGACTGAGTGAGTCGTCAATAATGACTCCCAGGTTGCGAGCATGCTCGACAGGGGTTGGGGGGGTACCCATTTCAGATGGCCAGTGTTGGGGTCCCCAGAGTTCTTTGTTTTTGCCCAGCACAATTAACTCGGTTTTCTCGCCGTTTAGTTTTAGGAAGTTTTTCTGCATCCATCCAGCGATTTTACTAAGTCCGAGTTGTAGGGAAGAAGAATTGTCAGAATCTGCCGCTGATAGCGAAAAAAGCAGCTGAGAGTCATCAGCGTAAGAAAACATTAAAAGCCCAGTGTCTTCCACAATCTTGGACAGGGGAGTCATATAAACATTAAAAAGCAACGGGCTAAGAATGGAGCCCTGAGGTACTCCGTGTTTGAATTTCCTTGTATCAGAACAGGCAGTTTGCGAAAATACCTGAAACGTTCGATTTTCTAATAGTGATCTGATCCAATAAAGAGCTGCCCCGCGAATGCCTAGGGAGTGGAGAGTCTGGGCGAGGACCGCATGAGACACGGTGTCGAATGCCGCGCTGAGGTCGAGTAGCACAAGTGCTACTGTTTCGCCCTTATCCACCATGCGACGGATGTTTTCGGTCACCCCTAGCAATGTAGACTCTGTGGAAAAACCTGCACGAAATCCCGACTGGTGGGATGGTAACAGATCATGAATGGTGATGAAATCTGTAAGGCATCGATGAACATGCTTCTCTAATAACTTAGCAAAGGTGGGTAGCAATGATATTGGGCGGAAGTTAGCTGGCAGGTTGGGGTCTGCGCCAGCTTTCTTTAAGAGTGGATGAATCATCGCATGCTTCCATTCACTCGGTATGGATTGTTCAAGTAGCGACGTATTAAGAAGATCAGTAACAGTAGTTAGAACGTTACTGCTAAGTTGTTTTAAGATTGAACATGGCAGGGGGTCTCTAGGAGAGCCCGATTTGATGGTTTTTAGCAGCCCTTGAACCATATCAGGATTCAGCAGGGGCCAACTATCTAGTGTGGCAAAAGATGTATCAGCCAAGGAAGGACAATCAGTAATACCTATGGTATTACCTGACGTATGTGATGAACAATTGGAGGTAGCTTCAGGAGTGAAGTCATGTTCATTGGCAGCGTAGTTGATATCTTAGTGGATTTTATCAACTTTATGAATAAAAAAGTTGGCTAACAGGTGACACTGCGTTTTGTTTAACTCAGGTGGAGGTTGGGACGTATTGGAGCCCGCCAGCTCTTTAACTAACTTGAAAAGTGTTTTAGAGTGATCTAAAGCATTTGTGATTTTCGTGCAGATGAATTCTGCTTTTACTTTGCTACACTGTTTTTGGTTAGCTGTTAGCTGAATTTTATATTTTTCCTTATCTGCAGGTAAGTAAAACCTCCTCCATTGACGTTCGAGATTCTTACATTTAGTTTTTTCATTTTGTAAAATATCATCGAACCATGGTGCAGGAGAGCGCAGGTGTTTTGTTTTAACTTTGTTTTAGGCAGAATGGAATCAATGGCTGTAAGAAGCCAGTTTTGTACTGTGGAAGAGAGCTGTTGGACAGTAGTCTTAGTGCAAGGACGATGTTTTTCCAGTAGGGCATTGAGACTGTCAATATCAAGTTGGTTCCATTTCCTTATGAACTGAGTGGGTAAAGGTGTGTTGTCATTATTTGATATGTCAACCTGAAGATTAAATTTAACCAGGAAGTGATCGGACCAAGGCAAAGGCTGGGCAGACTGCGTCTCAAGGTTGTTGAGGTTGGAAAAGATGGGATCTAACAGGTGTCCTGCCTATGAAGGGATGGTTCTAGAGTACCTTTAGACCCACTACTTGAGCAGTATATTGAACGCTGTTGGACCCTCGGCGTTACCTTCTAGTGCACCAACTAAATCAAAGAACCAAGAGAGAAAAAACAAGTATAAATAAGGCAGTGCATTCAACCCATTCGAATCAATTTCTGTTACAAACAGTGCATCCGGTGTTTCATCTAAGAGCAAATTAAAAATTTCTGTTTTATGTTTTGGTAAGGAGCGACAGTTGAGACTAATAAAGGAAAATAATTTTGATTTTAACGGAGTCTTGATGGAATCATTCTGCGTAGATTTGGTCCCTACTGGGTCAATATGTAGGTGGCATGTTTGACAGGAATCCTTTCCCCCTCCTAAGTGTAACAGTCTACAGGAAGATTTAATATCCGGTTGTAGTGCCTTCAAATGGGCTGACATATATTTAATATGTGGGGCTTCTAAGGGATTTATCACAACTTTAGCTGTAGGAGATACCTGTGCTAGGTCGGGGTCCGAGCTAGATGATGATGCCATCGCCCTGAGGCACGTCCGAGGCGCGGACGGGCACAGACGGGCTGACTCTGGCGTGACTCCGGCGCTGAGGAGGCGCGTCCACAAACGCGACCGCTAGCGTGGAGAACGACCGTTTCCTTAAGTACAGGACACTGGAGCGCTCCCACCGCTCTCGCCCCCTCACTCAATATGGCCGCCGTAGAATGTGTTACTCGCTAAGGAGGTTGTGTTCCTGTGTTGCTGCTGCCCGTTTTGGAGCCCTACTGGACTTGGAAATCTGCGAGTGGGAGAGCTGCTGCCAAGGAGAGCGGGACTGCGAGGTCCGGCAGGCTGTGCGTGACCCAGCGAGCACACCTGCCGCCTCTTCCCGTGTCTCCGCCCTCTGCCCTGTGTGCGCCTTAACTCCTCGCGGCCCCCGCTTCGCGGGTGCCGCTCGCTAAGGAGGTTGTGTTCCTGTGTTGCTGCTGCCCGTTCTGGAGCCCTACTGGACTTGGAAATCTGCGAGTGGGAGAGCTGCTGCCAAGGAGAGCGGGACTGCGAGGTCCGGCAGGCTGTGCGTGACCCAGCGAGCACACCTGCCGCCTCTTCCCGTGTCTCCGCCCTCTGCCCTGTGTGCGCCTTAACTCCTCGCGGCCCCCGCTTCGCGGGAGCCGCTCGCTAAGGAGGTTGTGTTCCTGTGTTGCTGCTGCCCGTTCTGGAGCCCTACTGGACTTGGAAATCTGCGAGTGGGAGAGCTGCTGCCAAGGAGAGCGGGACTGCGAGGTCCGGCAGGCTGTGCGTGACCCAGCGAGCACACCTGCCGCCTCTTCCCGTGTCTCCGCCCCCCTTTTCAGAGAACGTTTAGGATTTGGCGCACTCACGCGTTAGCGGGACTCACGCGTTAGCGGGACGCGTGTGCGGGACATATCCCGGGACGAAGCCCGGACTAAGGGCGGACCCTCTGAGACCCTCCGAGAACCGAGGAAAACCGGACCGGGCGCATTGCTCTTTGCCCTCAGGTACTGTTTGCTAACAACATTGATCTATTTTGGTTGCGTGCACCACCATCCGCCCGTAAATGTCTCTAGTTATACCAGAACAGCCCATGTCTGATAAAGCGGGAGTACTGTTGAATGGCACTTTAGACAAGTACTTCTCAAAGTCCACAACCGACGTTGCTAGGGAAAGTACTTTGGCAGAGAAGCGAGCGGATCGTCGCCGCTCGATTGAAAATATGAAGAATGGGTCTATTCTCTTGCCAACATCCCCCGTCATAGGGTTGATTGACATTGTCACCGAAACAACATCTGGTGAATTGATTAATCTATTAGACTCTGACCCCTTGGAACTAAAAGTAGCTGTGCTCACACCTAATGTGTCAACTTCATTAGAATTGACCAGGCCAACTGCATCTTCTAAATACATTAGTGAATGTACGCCAAAAGAGGATAACTTGCTATTGGTAACTACATCACGTAGCAGGGCTGCAAAACAAATTCCCCAGGAGAAACGCTATGGCCCACCGCCTATTAAGAAACAGCGAAGAAGGAGGGACCTGCTGCAACCAAAGTTGAGTTGTAGAGACTTTGGTAAAAAGGCAATCACTGCCCCAAAGGTATCACATAATTCTAATGTTGAATCAGAAGGGAGCACTATACCGCCTTTATCATTATCCCAGCCTAACCCACATCTAGTCCAAGAGCATAGTATGGACACTAATGATGTTGCGAATGTATCAATAGTAAACAAAGGTTCTGTGACCCTATTAGATATAGAGAGTTTGATTAAATCATACTCTGCAAGTATCATTGAGAGGCTGATGGAAGTAGAAAGTAGGCTGTGTAAGATTGAACATGTATTAGGATGTAAGGATGTTGTAATCGATCCTGGTCGGAACAATGTAGGCAAAAAACATCAGAATATCACTACAAAACCAACATCGACCCCTGTTCATGTGTCTACACACACCCCAAACAGTACTACAATTCCATCCACGACTGCACCTTCCGTAAAACCCATGGGGAAAACAGTAACAGCACTGGTCCATCATCATTCTCCTCCCAAGCCCTCTCAAACTAAAATTGTTGATCAACCAGCTATAAGTGTCATAAATAAGACTATTGACAACACTAGTAATAAAACACTTCTGAGAAAACCAGTGAGGGAGGTGGGAGAAACTAGACATACCTGGGGTAAACCTAGAAGGACTCCCTTACCCGAACTTCCCCCAGAGGCTGTACCCTATGTGGTAATTTTAACAGGAGTGCCTGTGCTTGGTCCAAACAAGCGGGAGGGTTTTGCCCAATTAAAAAACAAAATTATGCATTGGCTGAGCATTTACAGGCCTATTGCAAACCACATCAATGGGGATATCGCCCATGTTCGATGTCTAGAATGGCTAGGGGGCAAACCCAAAGATATCGAAGGAGATATAGTGGTTGTGAATTTTCGAGACCCGAATGCAGTCCAGTTCATTTTGAACTGGCAGTTGGGTGCCTCTAATAATACAATAATTCCCAAACCACTTACCTATTTTTATCCTAGATCTTTGGTGTTTTCATCTCAATATCACCCACCTCAGCACTGCCCTCCACAGCGTATACAGCATTTACAGCAAAATAATTATCCAAGCGTCCAGGACGCTGCTAGTATCCATCATGTTTTGCACTCTTCATCACTTCAGAACATAAATAACACGTACCAAGCACCACACCCGGTGGAAACTTTAGATCCTAGGGTATGGAACTATGTAATGCCCAAAATTCATAATCCCCAGAATGGAAGTATGGATCACCTACAACCCTTCACCCCCCTAGAAACTTTCAACAGGTTCGACATCTTTAGCGGTCTAGAAGATTGTGATTGATGCCATCTGTTTGGGGGGGATGAGGGATCAAAGAAAATGTTCGTGGGTGATGTGGGCACTACAGTTAAGCTTGATGTATCTGATATTAATGTGCTTCCCTGTTTGGGCAAAACTGTACTCCTTGATATGAATGGTTCTGAAGATATAAATGTTATGGCAGAACAGGTATTAGCCATGACCAGTTCGGGGAGTACCTTAACTGTTGATGTAGTGCCCTGGTTGCCCCCAGCGGTGCCTTTCCCCAATCTTGATGAGATCTCTGGGGCTGCTGCTGAAAGGCAATCAAATCTCACTGTGTCGATAAAGATGATCTGTTGGAATATAGCTGGTGTTGTAAAAAATCTGAGGGATCCTGAGTGGTCAAATTTTATAGAATCTTTTGATTTCTGCTTCCTTCAGGAAACTTGGGCAGTCGAGGTGCCTCATAGGGTGGGTTATAAGACTTATGGGATTGAAGCGATTCCCTCTAGAAGTGGAAGAGCATCAGGGGGTCTTTTGATATGGGTGAAAATAAATCTAAAGGTAAAGATTGAGGTGGTGCCCACGGACTCTGTAGACATATTGGTGCTAAAAGTCATTCTATCCAACGGGAAAAATTTGTTCCTTGTAAACATTTACAACAGGCCCTTACCTTTATCTGGTGAATCACCAATTGTTGCAAAATTAGACTGCTTTCTGAGCAATCTGGATCACAGCCATGATTTTGTCATCTTGGCAGGAGATCTAAATTGTAATTTTGAGCCAGTTGAGGGTCTTAGCGAAATCTTCATCGAAGAAGATCAAGCAAACAAAATCCCAACTTTAGAGAATGTCAAATCAGTTAAATGCTCAACCTTGGGTCTTCAATTGTTGAGTTTATGTACGGAACACTCTCTTAGGGCTTGCAACGGAAGGTTACCATCTGACAGCTCTAAGAAACCAACATTCTCTAGAAATACTTACAAAAGTAACTTAGATTTTGTCATTGTCTCTATCCCTCTCTGGCCAAATCTCCTGGACTTTGAAGTACTGGAGCGATTTGAAAGCGATCATTTCCCCTTAATTTTAACATTAGAGGCTTTACTCTTTAATAATACGGTCGAACAAAGCATAACTGAGGAAGGGGTGAATTCCAATTCTGAGATTCATATTAGTAATAATAGAAGATCTCTGAAATGGCCACTCATATTGGACCGTAATGATATCCTCAGTGAAATTTATTCACTTCTGGCTGGGACGTTTGGCCCTTATTTGGCGTCAATGGGCGAAGATGCAACAACAACTGCATTCCTGCCATTACACCAAAATTTTTTTAAAGAATTAAAATTACTGGTTACCAAGATGCCCAAAAAAACCCAACAGAAGACCCAGAATCTGTCCCTTAGTAAACCTTGGTACGACAGATCCTGTAGAGAATCAAAGAGGGAATTATTGATTGCAATTAAGGCTAAATCTCCTTTTGATGTAAAACAAGCGAGGAACAATTACAAATATGTACAAAGGGCCGCAAAGATGGCATGGGAGGAAGACAGATGGGCCAATTTGCTGCAAGCAGCTAGGGCACGTGACAACGTTACCTTTTGGAGGCTAGTGGCAAACGGAAATAAGGTGGGCAGGGTGGCCAAGGATGTGTTCCTAGATGAACAAACTTGGGTTACCCATTTTACAAATTTATACAAAAAGTATGATGACCCATGTTTGGATATGCATGCAACAAATTATGAATCTTCGGCAGACCAACTCTCCTTTACTCTAGGTGAAACAGAACTGGCAATAACCCAGATCAAATCAGGAAAAGCACCAGGCTTGGATAAAATTCCTGGGGACCTATACAAGCATGATTTAGCTGTATGGGTACCATATATTAATTTTTTATGTAATGCATTCTCATGCACTTTAGAATTTCCAGAGAGCTGGAAGGGAGCGGAAATTGTTTTAATTTTTAAAAAGGGAGATAGGATGGATCCTTGCAATTATCGGCCAATAAGTTTAATGGATATTCTACAAAAAATTTATTCACGCCATATTCTTTTACGCGTGAATAATTGGCTAGATGAAAATGCAATACTGACCAACTGACTAACATCAGCACAATAGATCAGATTTTTAGATTCTGCTGTCTCTATTGGAAGTACGTGGTGATTAAAAGGTGCCATTTATATGTTGCCTTTATCGATTTAAGGGCAGCATTTGATTTGGTGCCTCGCAATCTACTATGGAAAACTTTGAGTTCAGCAGGTATGCCAAATAACCTTGTCACTCAGATAAGGGAGTTACACGCAGGGAATTTTGCTAGAATTAGATGGGGTCCAAATGGTGAATTAACCCAGAAGATACCCATCGAGCGCGGAGTTCGCCAGGGTTGCGTCCTGGCCCCCACGCTCTTTTCCCTGTTTGTAAACGATATTCCCCAATTTTTGGAGAAATGTAAAAATGACTCCCCGAAACTAAATGGTGAAAAGGTGACATCGCTACTATTTGCTGATGATACCATTTTGATTTCTCAAACGAAAAATGGTCTGCAGATAATTATAGATACTTTTAATGAATACTGCAGTCAGAAGGGGCTTGAAATCAATGTGAAGAAGACCAAATATATGGCCCTGAATCCCATAAAACCTGACAGAGGCAACCTTATACTAAACGGTGAAAAGCTAGAATCCGTCCCTCATTTTTCTTATTTGGGGGTGACATTGGACTCCAACTTTACTTGGAAAACACAATTGGATAAAAGTAAATTAACTTTTGTCCAGAATGTTAAACCTATTCTTAGGGAGCAAACTTTAAGTACAAGTAAAGCAGCTTCTCCCGTGATGGAACTTTTTAAAGCCAAGGTTCAATCAGCGGTCCTATATGGGGCAGAAATATGGGGTCCCGGTTCAAAGGAAACGTTCAGTCTCCTAGATAACAACTTTATGCGAAGTTTAGCAAGGGTCCCGAGAGGCACTCCTTTAGTCCCCCTGGAACTTGATCTAAACTTCAAAAGAACTGATCACCAAGTCTTGATTCGACCATTGATGCTGTGGGTTAGACTATGGCATGTCCCTGAACTTCAAGATTATAGAGATGGATTAAAAGAAGTTATTAGACTTGATAATCAGGGTGACATCCCATGGCTAAGGCACATAAAGATTTGGTTAAGTAATATAGGGCTGAAACATTTTTGGGAGAACCCCGAACATCTACCCGCAAACCCCAAATTAATATTAAAAAGGGCATTTTGGAGTTTCATACTAAATAGGACTACAAGTAATAGTACTAGTGGGACCTTGGTCTCAAGGTTCCTAAACTTTAAGAATGAACCTATGTATGAGACTTTTATGGATGAAATAGAGCCCCCATTAGCAAAAACTTTATTTCTAAAATTTAGATATGGGAACTTACAAATAAAAACCACCTTGGCCCGTTGGGCTAGAAATCGTGCTGCAGGAACTCTGATAATGGATGAGAATTGCTCTATGTGTACTTACAACCAGATTGAAAACGAGCAACATATCCTCCTTTTTTGTCCTTGTTATAAACAGGCCAGAAAGAGATGGATTAAACCCATTTGCCTTCTCTTAGGCCTGAGCTCCAGTGCACAGGCGGTGAGAATCCTAACAACTAATACCTCTCAACAAATAACATTTAGTGTTAGTAGATTCCTACTTTCCATATTCTATACAAGGAAAAAATTGGGGCACTATTTGTAATGTAATACAATTAATCTGCTTGGAATTGTTAAGATGCTCCCTATTCTGACCTATGAATGTAATGTTTCGTTCCATCCAGCTCCTTAATTGTCGTAGTCTTTTTTGTATTTTAAACTAATGTTTTATTTATTGTAATGTTTTATTATAATGAAATGTAAAGTAATATATGCATTGTTCTTTTATGGCAGTTGTGCCGAAATAAAGATCTACTGACTGACTGAATGTGTTAACACTGCACCTCGATCTACAGCCCTAAAATCGGCTGGGATCGTCAGGACAAGGCGAAAATAGTGCCTAGTGAGTGCCAGGTGTGCTGAGTGCAAGCAGTATGGAAATTCAGCAATTTAGAATTTAAAATTCGGCGTATTTTTTAAAATCAAACACGTTGCACGCAGTAGATCTAAATGGCTCCTAGCGTGATCTGAGAACAAACAAAGTATTGGCAAAGCGCTGGAATCAAAAAGGGACAAATAGCTGAACCCAAAAAGGCCAGAGAAAAAAAGTACAAAATCTACATTAGAAAAGGCCAAAAGAGACTGGGAGGAGGATCAGTGGTTACTTATGGCAGAAGCCTTAGAGATGGGAGACCACAAGACCTTCTGGAAATTAATTTCTGTTAAATCATCTAGTGCTAACCATCTGGAGCTAAATATACAACTCGTTATATGGGTCTTACACTGGCAAGCTGAACCAGAACAATCCAATAACTTGCCCATCCGGAGTTATGAGTGACCCGATGGAAAACCAGTTCACGATGAGTTTAGAAGACTGATACATCAAAATTTTATCTTACCTTTACCATTGATTAAACACACCAAACAGTTAAGCAAATGAAAAAAGAAAAGGCGCCTGGGATGGATGGTACACCAGATGATCTCTTCTTGTCTCAACCGGACATCTGGGTACCGTACCTGAATGCTATATCCAATAGTATTCTGAAAGGTAATGCCGTTCCGCTTACAAGGCGTGGAGCAATTATCAAACCCATTTCAAAAAGGGGGAAAGATCAAACCACTCAAACTATAGACCCATTAGCCTCTTAGATAACATCCCAAATAATTCTGTAAGCAGGTGTTGTTCAAACTTAACAGCTGGATGGACAAGAACAACATCCTAGAAGAGGCACAAACTGGGTTTAGACTGAAGATTAGTACACTGGACCAGGTTCTAAGCTTCAAGATGATAACTTGGAAATATGTCACCTTGAAGTGTGGCCATCTATATGTCTCCTTTATAGAACTACGGGAGGTATTCAACCTGGTCCCAAGGGAAACACTATGGGAGGTATTGCATGGCCCATTTAGGATTCTTAGAGTCTTGTATACAAGCACCTATGCGAAGGTAAGGTGGAAAACCGCTGGGGACCCCTCAGACAAGATTGAGATCAACCAAGGGGTTAGACAAGGGTGTGTTCTCGCCCGACCCTATTTAGCCGCTGCATCAATGAAGCATTAAGTAGACTGATGAATTGTACTTATGATGCCCCTAAATTAGCAGGTGTGCCGACGCCTATCTCAATGTTTGAGGACAACACCCTTTTAATTTCATGTACTCCAATGGGGCTGCAAGCACAACTAAATGCTTTTGTCCCCTTTTGCGAGGAAAGACGTCTAGAACTCAATTCCTCAAAGTCTAAAGTCATGACCATTAACCCCCACAGAACATATAGAGGCAGTGTGCACATAGATGGGTCCTGCCTTGAAAAAGTGTGATACTTTGATTACTTGGGAGTTAGGTTGATAAACAACCAGACGTGAGGCCCACAATTGGAGAAGAGTAAAGTCACCCTCCAATCAAAAACTTCTGCCACAGGGAGAAAATTCAGGGCTGCCTCTGGAGGTGCCCTGTCGCCAGTTCTTGCAGTGTACAGAGCAGCAGCTGTAGCTTCAGTGACCTATGGAGCTGAGATCTGGGGTCATGTCCAAGCAGAAGTCTTGACATTAACTGAAAACAAGTTTATAAGGGGTCTTTTTAATCTTCCTCCAAGTTTCCCTATTACCCCAAAAAGATGTGACCTATCCCTTAACCCTATACATCTAGTGGCCCAACTTAAACCCCTGTTATTCTGGATAAGACTTTGGTCTACGAGGGAACTAGTAAAGTACAGGGACTGTGTGAAAGAGTTGGTGTTCCTCGATAAGGACTTAAGTACACCCTGGCTGAAGGCGATCAAAGTGTTATCCCACAGAATAGGCACGGCCAACTTATGGAATTACACTAGAGAAGATCATTAAAAGTGACACCCGTGAAGTTAAAAGTCGGTTCTGGGAGGCAATTGTTAATGCAAACATGGAAAGTACACCAGGAAAATACCATCACCGGCCAGTACCTCCTCCAGAAATGTTCCCCTAGCCCAGAGCCCTACATGGACTGTATGTATCTATGCCGCTCAAAGTGTCTATATGTCCAATTTCGGGGTGGCATACTGCCCTTGAGAACTCACACTGCGAAATGGGACAGGACACCCTCAAACACCAAATTCTGCCCAAATTGCCCTACCATTGCGGATACTCATAAACACTTTATGTTCTTCTGCCCACAGTAAAGAATTCTGCATAAAGAATGGCTGAAAGCGGCTTTAAGCTCTAAAGGCGTGAGACACTGGAGGGAAGCACTAAGGCTCTTTAAGAGTGATACCAGGGGATTATTTGCACTGGCAGTATTGAGTTATTTGCTTTATACCTGGTGCTTGAGGAAGGTTATAGATAACGCGCCACCCAGGATAGCCAGCTCATAGTAAAAGGCATAGTAAACTTCCGTAACCGTCCTATCACTCCATATGCGCTATTTCACTAACACTCTTACTGGGGATATTGCTTTTCTAATGGCCCGTTCACTAAACCATTGAATGTACATATAAATATTTACTTTTATGAAAAATACCTGTCTAATAGTACTATCCTCATGGTGTTGGGTGTAGCAGGTCTGTTTTATCTATTTTACACCAATTTGATTTATTGATGATTCTTTTAATTCATTGTAAATAGGATGCTGTATGATAGTTTTTTTATTGAATGTGATTTGATTTGTACATTTTTTTGATTGTAACTTTTTATGGCTTACAGCCGAAATAAAAAGGTTGATGATGAAAGCGGTAGGAGAGAGTGTGTCTTGCCTGCAGGTGAAAACCATTTAACAAAATAGTGCTCAGAGGATCTAATTAAAGCCTACTGAGTAACAACACACGTAAGAGGGCCAATCCTTATGTCGTAATTTGACAATGGCCGGGTTAGCGCTTAGCTTTGCTACACGTTATTTTCCTTAACTTGGCCTTATTCGAAAACGCCATTTTGTATGTTACGGCGGCCATTTTAGGGAATGAGCGGCCTCGTGGTCAGCACGCCCTTTAGTCCTCTGTCCGTGCCGCTGACCACTCGAGTTTGCCCAGCAACAGGCTATTTTTAGTAACGGTCAAGCCTGTACATGCGCAGTCCCAACTGACCAGTCACCCCTCAGGAATGTTCCGCCAAACTGACCAGTGGAGTTGTAACCCCTCCCATGAGTTGGCTGTGCTCCAAAAATGACCATATATGTACATAAAGCTCTGTAACCTTGTACCGCCTATCTTTTATTACCTGTAAAAATGTATAAAAGAAGGATTCGCACCAATGTTCGGGGTGATACTTCTTGCATTGCCGAAGGGTGCTGTAGGAATGTACCACCACCCCATGGGGTCTTAATAAACTTGTCTTTTGTACTTTTCAGTTTCCGTGCCAACAGTTCTTTGGTGTAAGTGGGTATTTCTGCGGAGCATGTAGGCCTTGGGAACCCAATACCACAAATTGGCGACCACGAAAGGACTCATCGGTGACTCGGATGCCCGAAGGAGAGGTCGTGACGAAGGATTGGAAACTCGCCATGGACACGTACGCTGCCACCGAGTGACCCGAGTCTTGGCACCCACGGTGTTTTCTTCCTTTCCTTCTGATCTGACCTTCCAGGTGGCGCCGGTCTCCGACTGAGATCTTGATCGTCTGCGTTGCTGGATAGTGCCATTTGGCTGATTCGATTAAAGACCTTGGCAGTTGGAATCTGGACTTTTGAGTTTGGGTATGATTTGTGATCGGTAAGGTAGTCTACGGACGCTTACTGAAGTTCTATGACTGTGACTATGATTTGAGTTAGCTAACATTTTGACTTTGTGAACTTTGAACCTATATGTGTAGTGCACTTCACATAGGCAGGCATGTAGAGATGTTTCTCTAATTTTGTTTGTATTCTGAGCGGCACATTTGTGTGAAGTACTGTAAGTGCAATTTTTATGGTATCACGCTTTCGTGGTACTTTTTGAACATGCCTGTTTAAAGCACGCTCCGAGGGATGTGCTGTTTTGGAAATGGTACCACGATTAGGTTAGCGGAATCACAGCCGGCTCCCCCAGAAGGAACTCCAAACCGTGAGATGTATGTGAAATTCGGCCTTCCCCCTATACTGTACAGTAAATTATGGCATAAATACACTAGAACTGATCCCGAGTTGCAATGGCCACTACATGGGTCGTTTGATTTACGAAAGGTTCAGTTTGTGGAGCAATGTTTGTTTCAGCGCAGGTCTAGACAGAATATGTTTGATTGTGTGCGAATGTGGGAGAAAGCGGTGCGTGAACGTATGAAGCGTGAAGTTGCCTTGGCGGACAAAGAACAGCGCAAGGCTGCTCGAGATAAAGCTTTACAGCTTGCGGAAAAGGAGACACAGGAAAAGAAAGAGAGGGAGGAACGGGAACGTAATTTGCAAACGACCGGTCAATTTCCTATTCGACGACCGCTTTATCCTGTCCTTAATAATGAAATTGATGATTTTTCGTTATTAGATCGATCGCCGCCTCCGTACTTTCCTCCTACGGCTCCGACTGAAGATTCTGGTGATGAAGAGCGAGATAAAACGGATAAGTCGAGTGTCAGTTTATCTGCTCAGAGAGGAGCGGAGTTGCGGAGTTTTGCTAGGAAGTTAAATTTGAATCAAGTAACTGTGGCAGAAGTTGTAGCTGAAAGGGGTAAATGGACAGACCGAGAATTGTTGTGTTTTTTGAATACTTTTGCAACTGAAGTTGTTACTCGATTTCGTAAATATTCAGACACCTTAGAACCTAAAGCTGTGTCGGTCTATTGTGAGAATTTGGATAAAGGTTTATTTGTCCTTTCAGATGTTGATGACCTTTTCAAACAACTGCTCCAGCTACGGGATGAGGCGTCCAGATTGCGGGAAGAAGGGAAAAAGGCTACGGAGTCTGTGCCGGGGTCGACGGAGCAGTCCAAACAGTGTTCTATCCTGGGTTCAGATAAGAATTTTAAAGTGCATGTTATGCCTAAGCGTGAAGCTGCACCTTTGTATGTTCCCCCTAAGGGGGACGGTACAGACGAAGATAAAACATCGAAGGATGCGAAGGGGTACTTTATATATAATTGGGTGTATACGCCCTGGAATAGAGCAGATGTTATGGCGTTAAAAAATTCTTTACCCGATCTTCGTAAAAATCCAGCCGCATTCTATGAAGGGGTGGAGGGGGCCATTTCCTCCTGTGTTATGACTCTTGTTGATGTAGATCTCTTTTTTGGGTTAATTCTTCCGCCTGATATGTGGAGGTCGATTCGTAAAACTAATGATGAAACAATGCTTGGGGGAACTTGGAAAGAAATAAACCAGGCTGACTTAGACAGGGAACCAGCATGTAAACCATGTGATATGATTTTAGAACTTCCAGCGGCTATTTTAGCTAAATTAAAAACTCTTGTTCCCCCTAAAAAGATCGATTGGACTATGCTAGCTTCCTGCAAACAAAAGTTAGATGAATCGGTATCAGATTTCTTTACACGTTTCGAAGAGGCGTTTCACGATTACAGTGGTCAATCGTTAACAGATGATACGGGTAGGCATCTGTTTGTAGATAAGTATGTGGCTAATCTCCTACCGGAGATTGCAAAACGATTAAAGACAAGTGAAAGTTCCTGGGCCACGGCGACCCCTGCGTCTTTGTTAACTATGGCTCAGTATTATGAGCGGCAGGAATTAGAGGCTAAAGAAAGTGTTGATAAGAAAACGAAGGAATTGAAAACGAAGGTGATGTTGGCACAGGTTCGTGGAACGCAATCTAGAGGGAATGATAGAGGTAGACGAGGAGGGAGTAATGCGTCGTATGGTCGTACGGATATAGCGGAGGACCAATGTGCCTATTGTAAGGAGTTTGGGCATTGGGCTGAAGATTGTCCGGTACTTCGTAAGACGTAGTCAGCGTGGTCGAGGAGGTGGAAGGTCGAGGAATAGTTATTCGGGGGCGAGAGGTGGCGGAAATGATCGTGGTAGGTTTGAAGAGAGGGGCCGTGGCCAGGATGAACGTAATACCTTTGATAAACGAAATCAATATCAGATATCGGAGGGTGAGAATGTGGAGCATCAGGATTATGTGCATGCATAGGACTGCGTAGGATGGGGTACGGAATCAGTTGAAGTGCCAGTAGATCAAAGAGGTCCATATATATCAGCGGGCATTTTGGGTTCTACTGATCAGTTTTTAGTCGACACAGGAGCTACTCGTAGCGCTTTGTCCAAAAACTTGGTTCCAAGGGCTCCCCTGTCTGGAGAAACGATAACATGTATAGGGTTTGATGGCACACCCTCTCCTAGCCCATTATCACAACCTCTTGCACTTTGTATTGACAAATTTTTCAGTTTTGGTCCATTTTTGTTGTCACCTCACACCCCAGATAACATTCTTGGCATTGATTTGCTCAAATACTTTCGAGCAACGATACGCTGCGCTCCCGAGGGAGTGCGAGTTATTTTGAACGACAATTATCCAGATTCAGACAGATTTTGTACTATACAGGAAATTGAAGCATTAGCCTCTCTCCCGCACACGTTATGGGCGACCTCAGACATGGATGTGGGACAGATGCTTATTCCACCTATTCGAATCACTGTGAAGGAGGGAGTACTTTTGCCACGTGTACCACAGTATAAGATTTACAGGGAAGGTGAAATAGCCCTGACGCACATTGTTCAGGATTTGATCATTGCCGGAGTAGTGGACGAAGTTCCTTACAATGTCTGTAATAGCCCTATTCTTCCGATTCTTAAGAAAGACACTGACGACAAAGTCTACCGATTTATTATTGATTTGAGAGAAATTAACAAAATTGTCATTCCCCAATATCCGGTGGTGTCCGACATCACGACATTGCTTACATTGGTCCCCCCAACAGCGTCGACATTTACTGTCATCGGCCTCAAAAACGCGTTCTTTTCCATCCCCATCCATCCTGATAGCAGATATTTATTTGGCTTTACGTTAAATGATAAATCGTATAGATTTTGTCGTGTTCCTCAAGGTTACACTGAGAGTCCTAGCATCTACAGCCAGGCTTTAAAAAGACAGCTTGATTCTTTTGAATTGCAATCTGGAGTAGCCCTTATACAGTATGTTGATGACCTCCTGTTGGCTGCAGACACCTATGCACAATGTGAGGAGAGTACCCTCGCTTTGCTTTCCTTTTTGGCTCAGAACAACCATAAAGTTTCTAAGAAAAAGCTTCAATACTGTAGACCCAAGGTGACGTACCTCTGTCATCTTTTGTCTAAGGAGGGGCGTGCATTAACATCAGATCGAATTCAGGCGATTTTGGATACACCAGTCCCCCACACTCAGAGAGATGTACGCGCCTTCATAGGACTAACGTCCTTTTGTAGACAGTGGATAATGGGGTTTTCGCACATTATAAAACCTTTGTTAGCGTTATTGTCGAAAACTACACCAATGCCCCTTGAATGGACAGATGAATGTCAAAATGCTTTTGAACAATTGAGACAGGCCCTTTGCTCTGCTCCCGTGTTAGGTACACCAGATTACACGAAGATGTTCACATTGTACGTACACGAGAAAGATGGGTGCGCGTTATCAGTGTTAGTGCAAGCACACGGGGATAAGCAGAGGCCATGCGCGTATTTCTCAGCCATCCTTGATCCTGTAGCACGAGGGTTACCTGGGTGTTTTCGAGCAGTTGCAGCAACAGCAGTAGCTATACGGCAGAGTGAGGGAATAGTGTTATCGCACAAATTGTTGGTGCTAGTCCCCCATGCAGTAGATGCCCTGTTAAATCAAACGAAGACCCAATATCTCACGAATGCACGGTTAACAGGATATGAGCTTACACTTCTGGCGCCACATATCACACTGAAAAGATGCGCTACCCTGAACCCTGCCACTTTATTGCCTTATCCGGTTGAGGAAGGTCAGGAGGAAAAACACCACAATTGTGTTTTCCTGACTGAGGAACAAACAAAAGGTCGTGTCGACTTACAGGATATATAGGAAAATCTTACAGCGAGTAAGACAAAACTAGTAGTACTCTTGAGCATAGAGTGTGCACATGTGTTCCCAATGTATTTCGGAAAGAAGGTAAATCTTTACTCCAAGGTGTTTGTCATTTTTGACGATTCATTTATTTGAATATCATATTGATTTCATATGATTGTACAGTCACAACGTAATTGTTTTGAACATCAATAATACTTGTATATCATGTATACGGTCCACATAGATTTTAGATTCCCCAATGCATTTCGCACAGCAGTGCGCTTCCTCAGGGGGTCGCGTTTATGTCAGCGATCATAAAGTGAACCGGCGTACTCCGTGTGTCGGCGAAAACCAGGCTCCGCTAGTAGGAGGAACCCGGAAGACTTTTGGAATTCTTTACAAAGGAGTGCAGCGGTTTTTCTTACAGACTTACAGGATATGCCACTTCCAGATGTGGACGGGGAACTGTGGGTTGATGGATCGTGTTTGAGGCTGCCAGATGGCACGACTTCCGCAGCATATGCGATCACGACACTTAAGACAGTGGTAGAAACAGCACGAATACCACAGAAATCGGCTCAAGCAGCAGAGCTGATAGCTTTAACAAGAGCCTGCGAGTTGAGTGCTGGCCTATGTGTGAACATCTACACAGACAGCCGGTACGCTTTCGGAGTAGCGCATGACTTTGGCTTACTCTGGAAAGAGCGTGGGTTTTTGACCTCTCATGGAGTACACATTATGCATGGAGAACTAGTGCGTGATCTCCTAAACGCGTTGCTTTGTCCAAAGAAAGTAGCGATAATTAAATGCAGTGCACATAAAAAGATCACTGATAAAGTGGGACAAGGCAATGCCTTTGCAGATAGCATAGCAAGACAAACAGCTATGTCTCGAAATGACTCCCCCATGTATGTAGTAAAGTCACAGGCCGAGCGATGGCATGATGCTAGAGCGGAGATACTAGACATCCAAAAATCAGCGACTGAAGCAGAACTTGTAGCATGGGCAGCAGAAGGGGTACTGGATGATGAGGGTTGTTGGAGAAGTAAAGACATGGAGAGATGGAAATTGCCTGCAGCTTACTTGCAGGCGATGGTCCAGATGACACACGGATTAGCGCATGTGGGAGCTCTTGCAATCACTCGATTGTTAACACGAGTTTGGGAGCATCCCGAGATTGCCAATACTGCTAAGAGAGTAGTGCAGACCTGCTTGATATGTTTACAGCACAATCCTGCAAAAGGGACTCATACTCCGAAAGGAGGGTTTGTTCCACCTTCTGCACCATTCGAGGTACTTCAAATGGATTACATCCAGCTTGAGCGCTGCAATAACCTTAAGTATGTCTTAGTGGTGGTGTGTGCTTTTAGCAAATGGGTTGAGGCCTTCCCCACTAAAGATAATACAGCTTTGACAACAGCTAAGGTTTTGCTCAAGGAGTACTTCCCTCGATTTGGAGTTTGCAAATTTTTTTGGAGCGATAATGGTCCTCATTTTGTTGGGAAAATTGTGGAATATGTACTAAAGGGACTGGGGATCCAGCAGAAGTTCCATGCTGTGTTCCACCCTCAGTCAGCAGGTCTTGTCGAGCGGTACAATGCCACGTTGAAATTAAAACTGGCTAAGATTGTAGCATCAATGTCCTTGAAGTGGCCGGATGCCTTACCGCTAGCCTTGCTCTCTCTTAGATCGGTGCCCCACTCTCAAACTGGCCTCACACCGTATGAAGTTGTGTTTGGAAGGCCTATGAATATATGGGGAGTTCCTAAGCCGCGATTGTTACATGATGTGCCTTGTATAATGATGAACGATTATTTGGCACGATTAACAAATGATTTGCTTTCTATTCATCAACAGGTTCGAGAAGCGCTCCCTGACAACTCCATTGGAGAGGCCCATAGTCTCCGTCCTGGAGACTATATGATGGTGAAGTCGTTTGAGAGGGCGAACAGCTTGGAACCGAGGTGGCGTGGCCCCGAGCAAGTCCTCTTGGCAACTCGAACGGCTGTGCGAGTGACCAACAGAAAGCGGTGGGTGCATTCAACTCACTGCCGCCGCGTCTCTCCGGACCTGGTGAATCCTACTGTGCTGTCCGACTACAAAGAGATCTTGGACAACGAAAAAAGCCCAGCTGTGACGTCGGCCGAATCTGAGGGAGCCTTCCCGGACCACACTGTTTCTGGACGACAGCGCTACGATTTGCGGCCAAGATAGGAGGAAGATTTTCTTTTTGTGCGAGACTGGTTGGTTACCGCTCTGAGGTTTGTGAAACGGAAGCCGGGAATCTCAAGGGGGGGGGATCAGTTCTGCCAAGAGTAGCGACACCCGTCTTGACCCCGGAGAAGAAAACAACGGCTACCTCGGAGCTCAGCACCATTGTTTTTAATTTTTGTAGTTGTACATTTGAGACATTGTGAACTTTTGAACTATGGCGTCTTCAGCATATCGAGACAAGAGAATTCTTGGTGCCATTTTGTTTGTATTGACAATTGTTGTGATAGCAGTAATAGCCTGGGTAGTAGAACTTGTAGTGCCTGTACGAGAACATTTGCTGCCGACTACCCCGGCTCCAGCTGAACATTTTCACTTCACCTTACCCTACCATGAAGAACGGCACCGGCAGACTTACCTGAACAATAGCTTCATTCAGATCTTGCATCATACTCATAATATGACGAACACTTCTAATTGCTGGGTGTGTGAGATGTTGCCTGGGCATCAGAAGAAAGGGGGCGCCCCGCTCATTCCACTCCCGTTTTCTCACAATGGATCCTGTAACGCCTGGTATACTCTCCTATTCACCTTACGATGGCCAACAAAAGGGGGGGTGCTTTTCCGTTTGAATAAAATATGTTATCATGACCGGGATGGTTATCCACGGCTGAGGGTACTCGATTTGAATGGGAAGAATACCGCCCCGATAATATGTCTGCACCCCGAATTTACAGCAATCAAAGGAACATTAATATGTCTAGTTCACATGTTATAAATGTTATAAATACCAAGGCTGATCTTTGCATACGTAATAAAGGTACAATCCTGGTTGGAAAAAGTGAATGTAACACCACACTTACATTTGACAGTCCGAATGGCATATCATTTGTGGCATCCCGAAATACATACTTTATTTGCGGTAATAAAGGTTATCATCAGCTCCCTTCAGGATGGTTAGGCACATGCTATGTATCTTTTGTATTGCCCCCTGTATTCATTGCCCCACCAATGTATCACAATGATTATGTGCTTTACCATGATTTTGTGTTAAATAGAGTTAAACGAACTGTGGTCTTGGACGATATCGACCAGACCGATACTGCCTTACAACAATATGTAGACTTTAATTTGGGATTGTTTTCCTTTGTGGGGGCTGCCTTGAACAGTCGGAAAATACGACGATTGACTCGTGTTGTCGAGGCTGTAGCTAATGATACCGCTATTGCACTGGGGAATATAACGGAAGAACTTCAAATTTCTAGAATTGTTACGCTCCAAAATCGCATGGTTCTAGATGTGGTTCTAGCTGATCGAGGGGGGGGCATGTAGAATCATCGGAAGTAGCTGCTGCGTGTACGTGCCAGATAATTCACCATCTGTTTATGATGCGATTTCTAAGCTTCACAAAATCGCTGCTGAAATACACCCGGACAATCGCACGTGGACCCTTTCGGGGTGGTTCTGGTCAATGCTTAGTACTTGGGGCTGGAAACTATTGACGATTTTATGTATCATGGTTGGGATACTATTCTTTGTATGTTTATGTATACAATGTGGCCCTACCTTATGTTCTATGTGTTTATCAGCATGTGTTCCATCCAGACGAGCTCTTGCTCAAAATTAACTGATGCTTCACAAAGAAGTAGCTCAGATAATGTCAATAGATATAGAAGATGAATATTCCGACTATGCCCACTATGAGGTAGCTTCAGCTAAACGCTAAAAGGGTCGTCTGTCGTAATTTGACAATGGCCGGGTTAGCGCTTAGCTTTGCTAAACGTTATTTTCCTTAACTTGGCCTTATTTGAAAACGCCATTTTGTATGTTACGGCGGCCATTTTAGGGAATGAGCGGCCTCGTGGTCAGCACGCCCTTTAGTCCTTTGTCCGTACCGCTGACCACTCGAGTTTGCCCAGCAACAGGCTATTTTTAGTAACGGTCAAGCCTGTACATGCGCAGTCCCAACTGACCAGTCACCCCTCAGGAATGTTCCGCCAAACTGACCAGTGGAGTTGTAACCCCTCCCATGAGTTGGCTGTGCTCCAAAAATGACCATATATGTACATAAAGCTCTGTAACCTTGTACCGCCTATCTTTTATTACCTGTAAAAATGTATAAAAGAAGGATTCGCACCAACGTTCGGGGTGATACTTCTTGCATTGCCGAAGGGTGCTGTAGGAATGTAACACCACCCCATGGGGTCTTAATAAACTTGTCTTTTGTACTTTTCAGTTTCCGTGCCAACAGTTCTTTGGTGTAAGTGGGTATTTCTGCGGAGCATGTAGGCCTTGGGAACCCAATACCACACTTAAGTAGATTACAAGATGAGGCAAGGCGATACTAAGGCGGGACTACTAAGCTTATTGACCAATGAAAAGCCACAGTTTACAAAGGACAATGACGCAAGCCAATGAAAAATATGGGCGGAGATCCAAGTCCATACCTGAATACAGCATGCCTCGCAGAGCAGCGAATGCGCTGCTCAGGCTCGACCTAAAAAGTAGTTTGCAATGTCCTAATCTTCTAATAAATTGCACAAGTTTTAAAGTCACTCTCTAGCCATTTCATTTTAAAAGAAAGTTAGATTCATTTATTTAGTTTTTGACTTTGTATAATGTACCCATATTCATTTGTCTGACTGAAATCAACACAATTACATATACTTGCCTTTTCGTGGTGTAGAACGACATCCTAAAACCAGCACAACATTTTTTGTTTTTACTTTTCCTGAAAAAAAAATATACATTGCAATTGTTTATCTCCAGTGACCAGATACAACATGAACAATAAAATGTTTATAAAGCTTTCAACAGATAAACTGTCACCTAAGTGGTTGCAATGGCCATTTAGACACGGCAATCAGTATTATGAAGATGAAAGGACATACTCGTACTATAAACTGCATTTTGAAATCTCTCTTAATATCAACTATTGAAAAGTAAAGTTTGTTGCATACTATCTTTTGTACATATCTGTCTGCATATATAGGTGTTTTCATTGCAGGTTTGCAGTAAACTTAGTTATAAAGTTCTTCCTACCTCTAAACCAGCTTTTATGTGACCTGCTGTCCCAGATAGTAGGTAAAGCATAGAGGTATAGAAAATCCACTTTTGCGGACTGCCTTGTTGTGCTAGATTTGCAATTCTATCGACAGAACTGCCACAGTAAGATGAGACTGACAAGGGATGTTGAACTACAAAGGGATAGTGTGAGTCTGAGCTTGCTAAAACAGTGAACACTGACTGGACCGGGAGCAAGCTGTCCATAAATGCATAAAGGGTAGGCCTACATCAGTAACTATTGCCTGCATATGATGAAAGATTGTCTAGGTTCCATCGTTTATTGCAATAAATTATGATAAATTGAGGGGCTTTTTCGATTGACACCGCCATCTTTCTTAGACGGTGCAGTCTAGTTGTTTCACGCCGGGCACATGAAAGTGGGATGCTGAGTGTGCGTGCAGCAGGCACGCCAAAGGCAAGCCCGTCAGCGTCCCAGAGGCGGCCGGGGCCCGGAATGCTGCTGGTCTGCCACCAGAGCAGCCCAATAGGATCAGGTACGGCAGGAATTGTCTCCTTGATATTGGCAGCCGTATGTCTTGCAGACCTCACTATTATTCATGTGGGAGTAATTCCTCTCCTGGCTGCAAAGATTGCAACTGGGCAGCCTCATCTACCCCGAGGATGTATGAGAACACACCAGACCGCAACGCACATAGGCTACCGCAGGGGAATGTAGGCAAATACCTGAAGGCTTTCCTGTTAAACACACGCTCCGCAAAAAAACATGAGCTTCAAATATTTGATTTGCTAGCTGATCCCAACCCAGACTTGTTTTTTCTGACGGAAACATGGTTAACAGAAGCTTCTAACCCCACTATCGCCAATGCTATCCCCCCGGGTTACCATACCTTAAGGAAGGACCGTATTACGGGGAGGTGGGTGGATTAGCCCTAATTTTCAGGGCTTCCTACTGACCGTTTCGGCCCATTAGTCCATCAAGGGAGCATTGATTTATCAACCCCCCGGCCCGGCAGGGAAATTTCTGGAGTCTATTAGCCATGTGACTGCTCTTATAGTGGCCAAACACAGCCAATGCCTGGTTCTGGATGATTTCAATATCCACATGGAAAACACTGTAGAACCAGAGACCATAAAGCTTTACGAATCCCTCGATATTCTTAATCCAACCCCCTATCTTAATCTCCCCACACATTATAAAGGGCATACTTTAGACCAGATCTTTTCCTCAAACTGTATTGAAATTGAGGTTCTCCCCACTTTAACCTGATCAGATCACTACCTGATAAGTTTTAATAACAGTAGGGAACCTGACAAGCCTCACCCTCAGGGAAAAACTCTCACTCGCAGTCGTTTTGGACTCTTTCACCTGATCTCACCAGAGGCAATACAAAGTGTTCTTCGCCAACGCCCTATCCACCTTTGTGGCCAGCTTGAGCGGGACGTGCATTCCCTAGAGCATTGGTTGAATCTTCAGGCGCTGAACTTGCCCCTCTACCATGAAGGCAGCCAAACTTACCAGAGCCTCTGCCCCCTGGTTTACGGTAACACAAAAACACAAAAAAAAGTAAAAGAGTGTGTAAACATTTTGAAACATTTGGAAACAGTCTGGCGGAGGAACTATAGCACCTTGGGCAAATCCATCTACAACCAAGCAATAAAAGAACATTATAGGAAAGTTCGAGAGGAACAAAAATCTATCCTCTCCACTAAAATTGATCAGGAGGCCAACAAAAGCAGAGAACTTTTTATTATTGTAAAAGGTTTCTCGTCTCCTTCATCTATTAGTCGCCCTTTCATTACCACAAGTGATTGGACCAAGCGTATGGACGGCTTCTTCCATGAAAAGATCCTAAACATTCAGGATTCTTTCGCTAGTCAGCCGTCAGAGCATGAGGAAGTCAGTGATCCACCCCCGGATGCTTGTTGTAACACGGATTTCCATCTCTCGCAATTCCCTGAGATTGCCCTTGAACAATCCCTCACACTCATGAAAAATTCTAAGTTAGGCTCACCCTCTGATCCCTGTCCAGCAAAAGTACTGTCTTCCATAGCAGACGTGATTAACCCAGCAGTTAATCTGATTTTAAACACCGCACTGGAGGAGGGGCTCATGCCACAAATATGGAAACATGCCAACATTCTCCCTCTTTTAAAGAAACCCACGGCAGACCCCGAGGTCACTAGAAATTACAGGCCTGTCTCCCTCCTGCCCTTTTTCTCCAAGGTCTTGGAGAAATACGTTAATGAAGTCACAACAAATTATGTGGAGGCCAATCATCTCCTGTACCCGGGCCAATATGGCTTTAGAGCCAACTTCAGCATGGAAACTGCCCTGTTAGAAGTGGTTGAGACTATTAAAGCCACGTGTGATAGAGGAGGTAACACGTTCTTGGTGCTGTCAGACCTCTCCGCTGCCTTCGATACCATTCCCCACAAGAGACTTCTGCATAGACATGAGGGGGCGGGTTCGGAGCCACGGTACTGAAATGGTTTACGTCCTTTTTAAGTGACCGCTCGCAAACGATCTGGTCACCACCTTTTACCGCAGAAATACCCCCCTGAATGTCCGGGTCCCGCAGGGATCCATCCTGAGCCCCACATTATTTAATTTGTACGAAGCCCCCCTTGCCCTTCTCGCCGAGAAGCATGGCGCTAAAATAGTGTCGTACGCGGATGACACTCAACTGCTGTTCACGTGCAAGAAAGGTATTGAATTCAATGGGACCAGGATAAATAACTGCCTCTCAGAGGTTTTTTCTTGGTTCAGTCGCAACCAATTGAAGTGTAACTGATAAGTCAAAGATTATTTTCTTCGGAATCTGAAAACTTTGCTTTTCCAGCTCTAGGCATATCCAATTTTGAGGCAAGGGCGGTTCTCTGTCTGATGTTATTGTGGTCTTTTTTCTCAGCGCCGGGACACTCTTGGGAATAGCCGCGCGCTTTATAGATTCCAGATAACATAACATAAATTGATATTAGCCTTAATCCTAAATGTTAAAGTCAATTACCTTAAATTAACAAAAGACTTATTGATAACCAAATACTAAACCTTGTATGTATTAAAGAACAAGTTACTTACCTTCGGTAACGTTATATCTGTAAGAAACAGTACTTAGTATTAGATTCCTTACCTTAGAATATCCCCAGGCGTCAGACTGGATCCGGAAATTTTTACGTAGCAGTACCCTTGCGCGTTGGTAGGCGTCGTCTGCGGCTCCGCGTCCGTCGTCGGCGTCGTGATGACGTCGTCGGAGTACTTAGACGCCGCCTCCGCGTGCTGACATCAGTTCTTAGACACAGCTTTTCCGCGCCAGAAACGCATAGCCATGTTAAAAAACCAACACTGGTGCCATTGAAACTAGGGCCCTGAAAGGGAATGACCTTAACCCTAGATATTGATTCGCAGAACGGGGAGGATGGGTGGGGCGGTAAGGAATCTAATACTAACTACTGTTTCTTACAGATATAACGTTACCGAAGGTAAGTAACTTGTTCATCTGAAAGAAACAGGTTAGTATTAGATTCCTTACCTTAGAATAGATACCCCAGCAATACCAACCCCAGAGGTGGGTCTGCGAACCAATAATCACACCAGAAAGTCCTGGAGGACGGAACGGCCAAAAAAGCCATCCCTCTGGACTTGGCTGTCCAGGCAGTAGTGTCTTGCAAACGTGTGCAGCGAGGCCCACGTAGCTGCCTGACAAATGTCCTGCAAGGGGACTCCCCGGCCCAGGGCAGTAGTAGCCGCCGTGGCCCGAGTGGAATGGGCCCTCAGCCCAACAGGAGGCTCCTTCTTTGCCAAGGAGTAACAAGCCTTGATACACAAGACGACCCACAGAGAGATGGTCCGCTTGTGTACCGCCCTTCCCTTCTTAGCGCCCACGTAACCAACAAAGAGTTGGTCATCCACCCTGAACTGGCATGTGCGATCCAGATAGAATGAGAGTGCATGTTTTGGGTCCAGACGGTGGAGCCGCTCTTCCTCTTTAGAGGGATGCGGTGGCGGAAAGAAGGTGGGCAAGGTGATGGACTGCCCCATGTGAAATGCCGCGACAACCTTGGGCAGGAAAGAGGGTCTAGTCCGCAACGCAACCTTGTCCGGATGGACAGAAAGGAAAGGAGGTTTAGAGGAAAGAGCCTGGAGCTCACTCACTCTCCTGGCAGAGGTGATGGCGACCAGGAAAGCAGTCTTCAAAGTAAGAAGACGGAGGGGACAGTTGTGAAGTGGCTCAAAGGGAGCGCACATCAGATAGGTAAGAACCAGGTTCAAGTCCCACTGAGGCATCACGAAAGGAACAGGTGGAAACGTGTGTGTGATGCCTTTCAGAAAGCAAGTTACAATAGGGGACTTGAACAAAGAAGGTTGATCAGGCAGCCTTTAAAAGGCTGAAAGGGCAGAAAGGTAGCCATTGATAGTGCCCAGAGCAGAGCCCTGCTGGGAAAGAGAAAGAAGGAAGAGGAGAACCTCAGAAAGAGGGGCAGAGAGAGGATCCAAAGCCTTTGCTGTGCACCATGCCACAATTCTGTCCACCTGCAGGCGTATACCGACTTTGTGGAGGAACGCCTGGCTGCCAGAATGATATTACAGACTTCAGGAGGCAAGTCAAATGGCCTCAACTGTCGCCGCTCAATCTCGAAGCATGGAGGTGGAGACTGGACAGGCTCGGGTGGAGGACCGTCCCCTGCTGCTACGACAGAAGGTCCTCCTGAAGAGACAGACGAACCGGGGGATCAATTGACATACTGAGTAGCTTGGAATACCAGTACCTTTGTGCCCAGTCCGGAGCCACAAGGATGACTGGGGCCCGGTCGCGTTTGATCTTCTTCAGCACTCTGGGCAGAAGTGGTATAGGCGGAAAGGCGTACAACAGACCGCAACTCCACACAAGACGAAAAGCGTCTCCGAGCGAGTGCCGCCTTGGAAATTCCAACACGCAGAACTGATGACATTGCGCGTTATCTTCTGTGGCGAATAGATCTAACCAAGGCGCTCCCCACTGCAGAAAGAGACCTTGCGCCACGTCCAAGTTCAGACGCCATTCGTGATCCATCATGCACCGGCGACTGAGTTCGTCCGCCCTGGCGTTCAGAGAACCTGCCAGGTGTTGAACCACTAGGCCCTCAAACTGTGAGGCGCGCCCCCCTGGGGGAGCGCAACACCATCCTAGGGGGGGCGCGCACTCCACTCTAATTTTACCTTTGTTCCATGACAAGTTGGAGGGAGGAGGGAGGGGAAATCGACGGGCACAAAGTGCCCATGCTATTTTTATGTTTAGCGTCCCAGGTGGGGGTTAATCCTTCAGCTTCAGCGAGGAGACGCTAAAACTGAAGGTACACAAACTGAAGACAGCCTTCGATATTTTTATAGAGGAGACTCCTAGCCACGCAGTGCAGCTGAAGCATTTCAGCTCTATAAATTAACCCGCTCCTGGGATTGTAGGCTCTTCACAGAAAGGAGACAGTTTCTTTTTGAAACTACACAGGCAGGCACGCAAACTGCCAGCCAGCCATGTGTTCTTTTACAGACTGCATGTTCCCTTTTATTATCAGCAGTATACCGGATGCACAGCTAAGAAATACTGAATGTTATCTTCACATTAGTAATCAGGAAAAGATCACAATATCTTCTATTAGTTTAAACATTATTTGTAAAATAATTTCATTACTCGCAATTCATGTAATGATTTTCATGTTGCCAGTTCTTTGACTTGAAAAATACAAGAAAAAACGATTTCGGTACATTATAAAAAAATTTTTTTAAACTAACAGAAGATAGCTGATTACTAATGTGAATATAACATACAGTATGTTTTAGCTGTGGATCTGGTATACTGGTGGTTTTCCATAAAAAGTATTGTGTTAGTTCAATAGGTTGGCTACCTTCTAACTGGGTTGCACACATTCACCTGTGAAACTTGAATATTCTTTGTTTACTGTGTTCAAATACGGTGTACGCAGACTCTCCACAAAACCCTTTTATTATCAGCCATAGATTATTCAAGCAGCCCTGGAACACAGGTAAAAGGTATTTCAATTTCTATTTGCTGTTCAAAGTATGCATGGACAGGTATTGACAAAACAGCTTTAGGTGACTGCTTATTTTTGTACCGCCTGGGACATCAAAATAATAAGCTGTCAACCCTAATCACAAGACTGGGAGTTTGTTGCAGGATCACCACATTATTTATCTCCTCCACCCTGATCCCTGGTTACTGCCATATTAGAAATAGTTTAACACATTTGAAACCCTACGCTGCCGTTAAAAACATTCTGAGTGACTTCAAGTGTCTGGGAATGCACTTTGCATGCAGACAACTCGTTTCTCATTCTTGCCCTTTACTTTCACGCTCACCCTGCACTCACAATGATCCCCATGCACTCACCCTTCACCCACTTACCCTGCACTCACAGTGATCACTCTGCACTCACCTTTCACCCACTTACCCTGCACTCACAGTGATCACTCTGCGCTCACAATTCACTTGCACTGTTCACCCTGTACCTCACCCTGCAATCACACAAGCACACTACTCAACCTACGGTCAAGTGACACTTCACTCACCTGTCCTCCTCATTGCTCAATCTCCAATCTCACTCAAATAAGCCCATCCCTAACCATACATTCATTCGTCCTACTCTGCACTTACACCTGCAACCAGATTCATATGGTCACCTCGCTCACCCTGCAGTCACTCCTCTTACCCTACTCGCAAACTGTGGCATGGCTCACTGTGCACACATGAGCACTCCTGCCACCCACACAGGGTTAATGTGCCTGCTAAAGTTTGAAGACCTCTACACTAGGCTGATGTTCCAGCCACTGCCAGAGGTGCAGAGCCTCCTGGCATAGGGTCCACGACCCCACCCCGCCCTGTTCGTTGCAGTTCCACATGGCGTTGGTGTTGTCCGTAAACACCTGCACTACACTCCCCCTGACAGAGGGGAGGAATGCCTTCAGTGCTAGACGACTCGCCCGCAGCTCCAAAAACTTTGATATGGAGCCGGGACTCCGCCAGAGACCAGAGGCCTCTGATCTCCGCCTCTCCCATGTGGCCTCCCCAGCCCTGGAGGGACGCGTCCGTCACAACCACGTGCTCCAGTTGGGGAAGGGAGAGGGATCCGCCGCTGACCCAATCGCGGTCCGTAATCCACCACTGCAGCTGTCTCGCAGTGCCCTCTGAGATCAGGACATGGTCGGATAGGTTGCCCTGATGCTGGACCACTGAAACTTCAGGTCCCACTGCAGAGCCCGCATACGCCACCGGGCGTGATGCACCAGAGGATGCAGGAGGCCATCAGCCCCAGTAGCCGCAGCGTCAACCTGACCGAGACCCTGGATAAAGGCTGAAATAGTGGAATCAGAGCCTAAATATCCCGGACCCGCTGTTCGGGTGGATAAACCCGAAACTGCGCCGAGTCGAGAACCTCTCCGTTGAAGAGGAGCTTCTGAGAGGGGCACAGGTGTGACTTTGACACATTGATGGAGAACCCCAGCAGGTGCAGTAGGTCGGCCGTAGTCTGGAGGTGGTTGACGACTGTCTGGGGCGAGCCCGCCTTCAACAACCAGTCGTCGAGGTAGGGGAAGACTGAAACCCCTAACCTGCGCAGATGAGCTGCGACCACCGCCATCACCTTCGTGAACACCCGTGGGGCGCTGGTAAGGCCGAAGGAGAGCACGGTAAACTGAAAGTGCTCATGGCCTACCGTGAACCGCAGTTAGCGCCGGTGGGCCGGCAGGACGGGGATGTGGAAATAAGCGTTGTGCAAGTCCAACGCTACCATCCAGTCTCCTGGGTCCAGGGCAGCTAGGACCTGAGCCAGTGTCAGCATTTTGAACTTCTCCTTCCGGAGGAAGCCGTTGACGTCCCTTAGGTCCAAGATAGGGCATAGGCCCCATTTGCTCTTCTTGGGTACCAGAAAGTAGTGGGAGTAGCAACCACACCCTACTTCTGGCCCAGGAACGCACTCGATGGCCCCCTTGGCCAAGAGGGCCGTGACTTCCTCCTGCAGAAGTCGCAAATGATCCCCCGATACGCAGTGGTATCGCGGTGGCATGGCTTGAGGGGTCACCTCAAGGGGAGGGAGTAGCCCCTTCAGATGATCTACAGCACCCACCTGTCCGATGTGACAGTGCGCCAGTGGTGGAGGTGATGGCGGACCCTGACCCCCACTGGCGTCACATGGGCCTGAAAGCACGGACTAGGAGGGTTTTGAGGCGGATGCTGCGGAGAAAGGTGTGGACTGACCTCGCCGTTGTCCCCGACCGCCGCCACAGCGGTTTCCATGGCCGCCACCGCGTTGGATGTTAGTCTGCGGTGCGTGGCTGGCAGCACTTGTGGGGGCGCAACTTCCTTAGCCACGAAAGGAGCGAAAGGCACCCGTTTGCTGGCGCGGGCCGAGAGGCCCAAGGACCTGGCTGTAGCCCTAGAGTCCTTAAAGCGCTCAAGCGCATGGTGTGCCTTGTCGCCGAAAAGGCGACGGCCATCAAACGGCATGTCCATGAGTGTATTCTGGACATCGGCCGAAAAGTTGGCGGACCTCCACCAGGCGTGGCGACGAATCGTCACCGTCGTTGCCATCGCTCTGCACAGTGAGTTGGTGGTATCCAGCCCACACCGGATAGAATATCTTGCTGCATTCCTGCCTTCCACAAGGGCCTGGCCGAGTTCGGCCCGTACCTCCAACGGACACTCTGGCAGCAATTCCGCGACCGTGTCCCACAGAGAGTGGGTGTAGCGGCCCAAAAGGCATGCGGTGTTGGAAGACCGCAGTCCCAGACTCAGGGAGGAGAATACCTTTTTGCCGTACTGCTCATACCTCTTGGATTCCCGGTCCGGCGGAGCCGACGGGAATGGGGTCTGGGAATTCGAAGCCTGGATGACCAGGCTCTCGGGGGTTGGGTGTGTGGACAGGAAACATGGGTCACCCGGGGCCGGGCGGTGGCGTCTGGCCACGTTCCTATCTACGGGCGAACCCGTAGCGGGCCTGGACCAAGTGCCCAAAAGAACGTCAGTCAAGGCCTCATTAAACGGCAGCAGAGGCTCAGCCGAGCTTGACTGCGGTTTAAGGACCTCAGTGAGGAGGTCAGTCCTCACGGCCGCGACGGGGAGCTCAAGGCCCAAGGCCTTGGCCGCCCGCGTCAACGCCACACTGTAGGTTGCCCCCTCCTCCGTAGCCATGGTAGGAAGTGAGACAAAGCCAGTGTCTGGCGAGGTGTCCAGACCGCTGGCATCCCCAAGTCCACCTGTCCAGTCCTCCTGGGACTGACACTCCTGCGTCAGAGTGTTCTCAGACCCCTCCTACTACTCCTCATCACCCATCGCCTGATAATCAGAGTTGTCAAAGGATGGGCATAATTACTCACAAACCTGGCGTAATATTCCGCCAGCCCCAAAAAAGAGCGCAGAGAATCTTTGTCCACAGGAGCTTTCGCATCTTTCAATGCTTTGATTACAGAAAATTTTGGTTTAATACCAACCTGGGAAACAGTGTGCCCAAGATACTCAATTTCCTGAACCCCAAATTTACACTTATCTTCCCTGATTGTCATCCCACACTCCCTCAACAAAGAAAGAACCTTTCTTAATAACATATTGTGTTCATCCAGACTATCAGCAAAGATTAGAATATCATCCAGATAAACTTGGACCCCCTTCAAATCTTTAAAAATAGTATCCATCAGCCTCTGGAACACACTGGCCGCTGATGCCAAACCGAAGGGGAGTCTTAAAAATTAGAACGCCCCAAACGGAGTGACAAAAGTGGTCAATTCCTGAGATTCTTTGCTCAACGGAACTTGATGGTATGAGGATTTTAGGTCTATCAAAGAGAACCATTTTGCACCCCCCAGATTTGCCAATAAGTCCTGAATCTTAGGCAGAGGATGACAATCCACCTTGATGTTCTTGTTTAAGCCCCTGAGGTCCGCACACAACCTAATCTCGTTATTCTTTTTTCGTGCGACGACAATCGGGCGACCCATTGAGATGATTCTGTAGGCTGAATAATCTTTTGTTCACACAAATCATCTAACATTTTCTTCAATTCAGATCTTACACTTAGAGGAACGTTACGAACTTTGTGAACTATGTGTGAAGCATTTGGAAGAAGTCTGATTTTATGTTCCACTCCTTTCACTAGACCCATCTTATTGCTAAAGACTTCTTTAAATTCTTTAACTAGATCTCCCCGATCCAACATCATTTCCTCAACATTGCAAATAGGAACATCTCTAACTCTAATTGGATCTTTATCCCCTGGAACCAAATATAGTCCCATTCTGGCAAGATCCTTCCACCCAACAATGTTTTTACCCTTTATCGCCACATATATTTTTGTACATATGGATCTTTCCAAAACTTCCACAGAACCCACAAAGAACCCCAACATATCAATATCCTTTTCCCCAAAGGCTTTAGGGCTCACATCAGATTCAGAAAGCTTGACATCTTTTCCCCACTTTTCAAAGAAAGTAGAATCTTGAAGAATCGTGATGGGTGAACCCGAATCTGCCATCACCTGTAGTTCCACACCATGAATAACTGCTGCACATAAAGGACCTTTGATTTCCTTTTCATCCAAGTCCAAAGATAAAAGTAGATTGTCCATAGATTCAGAACAATCGCTCCAATCCACATTGTTAATTTTAACACTTTTCTTTTGAAATCTACATACTTTTTGAAAATGACCCACTCTTTTACAAACAGAGCAATGTTTCCCCAAAGCTGGACAGCCTTTAAAATTACCAATATGGAACTTTGATCCACATCTAAAACAAAAATTTTGACCTTTGTTCTGAAAACTTTTCGATTTATCTTTGTTAACCACAGCATACAAACCATTTTCTTCAGTCTCCTACGACACTAAATTGACCTTGGAATTGGAATCCGCAGACATTGCTTTAGTGGACAACACAGATCTTTCTATGCTTAAAGCAAGGTCAATCACCTCAGATAAAGAAGGGTTTTTACAGCTAAGAATTATTTCTTTAATTTTAGAAGAAGCACAGTTAAACACTAATTGGTCCCTAATGTAATTATCTAAGAGGGGACCAAAGTCGCAAGAAATAGCTAAAACCCTTAAAGCAGCCACATATTCCTCTATTTTCTCATCATCTTTTTGTTTCCTATTGTAAAAATGTCTTTCAAGCATAATATTTGGAGACTCATCAAATTGTTTTTTAAGTCTAGCTAAAGCTTCAAGATACACATTCCACTGTCTGTCACCAGATTGACCTACAGGAGGAGGAATAGGTGTAAGACTTTTAAAAATATGTTGGGCTGCTAGACCTAAACTGCCAAATAATAATGCAAATTTGCGAGGTGGAGAATAATCCACGGCATCAATGGCTACTAAATGATTCTGAAATAAACCTAACCATTCTGGCCATAACAGGTTTGGTTTACCAGGTTTATCCAGAAATGGAGGTGGTTGTGTAATCTCCTTAATAGAAGACATGGAAGATTCTTTTTACACAACCAAAAATAACCAGAGACAACTGAAAGTTTGAAACAGATAAAACTGCAAATAGTCAAATAAATGACTTGAAAGTTACCTTCAGTGTATGCAAAATAACAGAAGAACAAGGAAATAAATCATTAAAAACTGCACAAAAAGAAATAAATAACAGTCTTTGTTGAGGAAATTACTCTATTAAGGAAATTGTAGGCTCCGGTAACGAAAACGGCTTCAGCGCAATAGTTACAGGCTCCGAAAATGATCCAAGATGAAGCAGCACTGTAATCCACGAAATGCCTTTTTTTTTTTAATGAAGAGACACTGAGACTCGTAGAAGATGGAGCGTCTCAGCGTCAGGCATCATACGCTCTGTGTGACGTCACACGTTTTGTCCCAGCATTCACCATACGCTCCCAGAATTCTTAGCGACAACGTCACAGAATCCACAGCCAGAATCGACTTGAGCGAGCTTGCTGGTAAGGGAACGTTGAATAATCTTTTGTATAATAACAAAGTCCAAACTTGTCCAAGAGCTTTTTTTTTTGTTGATCTGAAATCTCTTTAAATAACGAGAACGGGGAGCCACACAGGAAGGAGAGTAGAGCGATCAAACCATCAGAAACGCTTGGTTTAAACTCTCGAGTAAAAAGTTATTTTTAAAGTCAAATTAAACAAGCAGCGACATCAAAATATTAATCCTACCGTAATCCGACACTTAAGACATCAAAGTAACAGACGTAGGAAAGGTGAAATATGCCGGCTTGTTAACAAACTTTTAACTGCTCAAAACAGAGAAAAATAAATCCAGCGTGGGTTGGTGGGTGAACGATGATCCCAATCGTCGCCAATCTGTAATAAATGAGACTGTCCACAGTTCCTTGTTTGAAGAAGAAGAGGTTTATTCTTCAAGAAGTTCACCCACAAATAACGTGTGCTCTCAGCCCGGAGTCTACTCAGCAACTGCAGTCACTGAGTGACCCACGAGCCCAGAACCCACACATGTATTTAAAAGTATACAATAACACACGAGCTCAACACGAGCTCAACATGGCTCAACACGAGCCGTCAGTAATAATCACGAGCTCACACAAGCTCATATAAATACAAATCCATCTACTACAAGTCGTTACTATAAAGTACTAGTGCGATGACTACTGTTTTTAAAAGCTCAGGTGGCAATAATTTTTCAATCTTTTTTTACAAGCCTCAAAGAACAAAATGAAACCGATGTAATTTTTTTCACTTGGTCTTTCAGTTTCATCTATTTGTCTAACAGGAAACCAAGATTTTTTACTTTGTCAGTTGGATTGGGAAGGAGGCCTAGCTCTGGCGGCCACCACTCTTGCATCCAGAAGGAAGGATTATTGCCGAAAATAATGACCTCAGTTTTAGTGGCAATTCATTTAAGACAGTTGTTGTCCATCCAATTGCTTACATTGTTCTAGCAGGTTCTGAAAACAGAACCGGAGTTATTGTCAGATTTTGCTAATGACACCACTTTGAACTGAGAGCCAATCATTTGCAGATAAATAACTAAGACAAAAGGGAAATTAGAGGTTTTGATCATCAGACAGGCAAGACCTCAAAAGTGAGTAGTGCCTTCTCCTTAGCCGCCATAGATAATCAATGTAAAGACAGACTTAGTTTGAGGTCTGCAGACAAATTGGTCATTTAAAAAATAATATATTTTTCATTCAAATCTTTTGTTTTTATTTTTTGACCAAAAACTGGCCAACACTTGTTTCACAACATCAAGGCCTCTTCATCAGGGCCATACAATGACTTACAAAGTAAAAATGAATGTCAAAACAGACAATGATCATAACCAGATACAAGGAAAAGAATAGGAAAAAGGTAATGAATGAGATAAAAAAACAAAAAAAACATAACATCAGAATCACTAGTGAATATCTTCTGGATAAAATCTAATTGTAAAATCAAAGACGCAACAGGTTTGTGAACATAAGCAAAGATGTGCAAAAGATAGACCCATAGGTACCAATCATAAGAAACTCATACCATAGTATTCAAACTATAGTTATCGATCTAGTGGACATAGTTACCTCCTATTTGGTGATTACTTTGCGATGAGATAGCTATAATTTCACTATGCCATTTTTCAGTGGAACATTTACCATAGAAGTAAGTGACGGGATATGACGACAGAAACTCCGTAGGAATGGATGAAGGTTGATGGGGGATAGCTCAGGGAAAAAATAAAACCTAGGTGGATACTGGCATAAAAAAAGAGATCAGAAATGCATGGTACAGGCAAAGGGAGTTTGAATAAGCAAAGATAAAGATGCATACCATGCAGAGTCTGTGTTTTCAAGGAGCACAAGGAATGGGCAGGCTGGAATGGCTCCCTTTAAATGTTGTTTCTGCGTGGGTTTGCAATTATCCTCTATTCCGCTGAGGCTGAGGAAACTATTACCTCATGTTACTGCAATGTCAAACAATACAAGAAATACTTTTCTTGAAAACAAATATAAGTGGTGCAGTACAATTTCAAACGGGAACAGAGCAGATCTTTATTAATTGACCTCGACATCTCTTTTCCACCAACCCCCCCCCCCCCGCCCCAAAATTAACGCAGTGGGGTGTGCGGTCAGACAATGTCCGAATTCCTTCCATTGATATCACCAGAAATCTGGGATACTGTGTGCAGATTGCAAATACGGCCTGAGCATGCCTTCTGTCGCTGGTGGAGTAAGCCGCCCCCAGGTTTTGTTTCTGACTCCCATCTAGTTACAGACTTTGATAATAGCAGCTATGTTGGTTAAATTAGAAAATAATTGGACATTATCAACCATCTACAGATGTACAAGTGAGAAGGGGATGGGCAGTCTGCTCTGTGAGGCCAACGGCCGCAAAAAAACCCGCATTCGCACACATTCACTTTCCCTGCACACAGCTTCTGAAAAAACAAGTTCGGGAGGAAATAAAGGCGCGCAGATGATATAGTAAAAGTGTGCATTCACTTTCCCTGCACACAGCTTCTGAAAAAACAAGCATTGGCACAGCCAATAGGTCTCGCCTTTGGGACCTTATAAGTGTTTAGCCATGCAACAGTTGATGTTGTTGCACCAAGGATATTGTACTGCAAAACTAAATACTTATAAGGTTCCAAAGGCGAGACCTAACGGCTATGCCAATGCTTGCTATACTAGTCCAAGCATCTCATGGCATTCAGACTGAATAGGGACCACTTCTCTATTCCTCTAAAAGGTCCTGACTGCAGAATGTTTTGCGCTACTGCAAGAAGACGTTTCTGATAGAAGCCTTTGATCTCCATTAGCTATGTAAAAACATGTGGTTCCCAAAACAAATGACCTACATTGATACAAGTTTCATTTAACGCAAGCACTGATGATTTTAATAAATGGTTTTCTCAAAGTGTAGCCAAAGGTGTGCTTAAATATAGGTCCTATTTCATAGGTCTTCCATAGTGCATTGCATATGAGCTTTAGGATTTGAGTGCCTTGTCATAATTATGAAAATCAAAAAAATACAAAACAAGTTATATAACCCAAAAATGTACAGGTTATAGAAAGTGAATGCCATAGAAGGAAACAAAAGGGGAAGGGCACCATTAGCATTCGAAATGAGACAGACAAAAATAGGTATCGTTTTGAGGGTGTGTGAAAGGACAACAGATCGTTTTCCTCAGGAGAACGCCCCATTGTCTCATAACAAATCAGGCAGCACAACTAGAAATTCTCATAGTTCTTGTTTGAGGTATTCAAACAATTAGTTTTGGTTCATTTTCTTGTGAAAAGAAGCACTTTCATTGAGGAGACAGGGGGCTTACTCTACTTGAAAGACTTTGAAAGTGATGCAACCAATTTTAAATGTAATCCTAGCATCTAACTGGATCCAGTGGAGACCAAGGAGTATTGAGCAGACGTGATTTGAGCACTTATCGCAAGACATGAGTTATGACAATTCTATAAAACTATTGGATACGTGGAGTGCTGAGTTGAAGAAGGACAATATGGAGGCTGTCTGTGCGCCTATGTTTGTTTTAAAAAAAATTGTATATAAAATTGCTGTTTTATATACCATGATCTTGGCCCACACGCATAAGAGCGCTTTGTATGAGCACTGAATTGCATTACACAAGAGGGTAGCTTTGCACAGAATCACAGGATGCTGAGCTGACACTGGACTGGAACCTGGTTCCTCAGTTCCAAAGTCGGCAACGCTGCCCCTTAGGCAACCTCTCTCCGTAAACCCGATATGAATCTCTAGAAAAGAACAGCCCTGTGTTTGTTTTCCAATATTCATCACCCATGATCTCTGCTGGACTGCCCTGTATCCTTTTTCCAGGCAGCGCGCACATGTGTTTTGGTCATGAGCTGAGGAACGGAAATTCTCCACCTTCCACCCAGCGGCCCGCTTTGTCCTTTGCCATGGAAGTTTCCCTCAGTCGCACGCTGTTCCCGTCCAGTGCACTTGTATAACACCTGGAGGCCTGCCGCTGGGAAAGGTGAGTTAGGGCGGGCAGTCACCACAGCAGATCAGCCTCCGATGAAGGATGCGCCGCAGCGCCTCGAGTAGCAGTACTTTTCCAGTACCAAGTGGACTGTGATACATTGTATTAGCAATGGCTGCGGCACGCATGGCGCAACAGCAATCTGGCAAGAACAAGCACAGCACTTAGAGTAGAACAAATTGAAAGAGAAGAAACACTTGCCTGCCTTGTGATGTTTCTTTTTGGAGGGTTTGATAGTGCTGCAGCCCCTCTTCTACAAGCACGTTTGCATTCGTAGCATTGTCTCCCCTTCTTCTGAATGGTATGCGCCTGGCAGTCTCCCAGCGAGCAGGCACTCCACATCTCAGCGCAGCTGTTGGCAGGCATGAAATGCCCAAACTGTGTGATTTTTTTATTTTTTAAGAGTGGTGCTTTAACTTCATCTGGTGCTTTATTACTACACATTTGTTTAAAGTAATGAAATGACAGACGTTTATGGCAGCTCGCTATGATGCAGTGAGTCAAAAATTAAATCAAATTGTTGCCGTTTAAACTGGGAAAGTATTCTGTACCTATTGAAACAAGCAATGCTATGATAACACAAAAGTCTTGGCTACAAAATAAAGTTTTTTTTAAATGGCATGTACTCAAACATTTTTACACACACCTACCTGACTGAGCGGGCCTCGGGGGAGGGAGGGAAAGCGATGCATAGGGACAAAAAATGCGGGCGCTTTGCACATACCTACGCTAATAAAAATGGCGTTGGGCTGTCCACATGGCCGCGCATTTTTTTGTCAGTATGAGTGCATGTTTAGCTTTTGTGGATGGCAAGAGCAGCCATCTTTGTCCATCGCGTCAGCGTGCATTCAGCTTTGGCATAATCGATTGCAAAAGGTCCTCACATGGCGAAAGCAGTGCATGTGCTGCTTTTGCCAGGTGAGACCTAACAAGTTCGTAAGAAAAAAAAAGGCGCGTGGACGATATAGTAAAAGTGTGCTGCGCTGCCAAATGAAAAAATACTATTAACAGAATTATAAATAATTTAAAGAAAATATTTCAATGTGCCATTTACAGTGCTTGCCGACCGCTCCTCTTCATGCATCGCTGGCTGCTTCTGCTACCGACCAGAGGGGGCAGGAAAGGTCGGGGTCATGCGAGTCCATGATGGAGCAATGCTCGGAGGTACAGAAATTGATGTTTTTTACTGCAGTTTTATATAATAAGTGCGGTCTACACGCCACAATGCAAGTGAAAGCGCGCATGGTGCACTGAATGTTGTGCCTACAGTATGAGACATTCATTAAAGAAAATAGTGCTTATACAGAATAATATAAACGTACTGTTTAACAACCAAAGTAAAAGGGCTAGTTCTCATGGGAGGTTACAAATGAAGACAAGGCGGTACTAAGGAGAGACAAACAAGCCTATTAACCAATCAGAAGCCAACATTTACGAAGGACAATGACACAAGCCAATGAAAAATATGGGCGGAGAGTGGTCGTGGCTTCGCACCATACCCTAATACAGCTTGGCTCGCAGCACATGTGCTGCCCAAACTAGGCCTAAAAAAAGGTATGGGCGAGAGGAGGGCATGTCTGGGACGCGGAGGACACCTGTGTCAAGAGACACTCGGAAAACTGTAAAACACTGGGAGCCGCGAGAGGAGGCGGAGCAGAGCACAAGCGAGAACACGGAGGAAGATGAGACTGGGACCGTTGGCCCGTCAAAGGAGGAACGCGAAAATAGCACAATCGAAAGGGGAGTAACAACAGCGAACACCAGCAAGACCAAAGGAGACACCGCGCTCAGACCCAGCAGCCCACGAAAGAGAGGGACTGAGGTCCCCATTGCTGAGACCCGGGTTGAGGGCCATAGCACCAGACAAGTGCTGATTTGCTTGTGTAAAGAGTGGCACTAACGTGGGGAAGGCAAGGTGGCTTCACTAATTGTCTGACCGGCTGCTGTTGTTGGGGAATGGTCCCAGCAGGGAAGCACCTCATCGTTTAATAGCCAACACGGAGCACAAAAACATACTACGCCATAAGGATACCCATCACCAGTAACCCGAAAAAAACAGTATCTCAAAACCTCTTTTGTTCTTTCCCATGGGCAACTCTGATGAATACAGAGAAAGGACAAGGAGAGAGCATGAAAGGGATGCATGTGCACCAAAAAGGGAAAAAAGCGTGCAGAAACTTTGTTCTTTTGTTTGGCTGAACATATTGTCCCATTTGTCTCACCTACATATCTGTTAGAAAATTCTCACCAAGGAAGGCTAACAATAAGCTTTTGAAACAATACAATATCTTCCTTCTAGTCTAAAGCCTGTGTCTCTTCTGTCTGAATCGGCTACAGAGCCACTGAAGCTTCTTCTTGAGGAGTGGTGTCATGTGGTTGAAGTGTGAGAAGTTGAGTATGAGCCTTGAGTGGAGTTCGGGGGGTTTGGAGTCTGTGTCAGAGTTATTTGAAGATTTTGGCATGGAGAATGTTGCCGTAGTCCAGCCTGCTTGTGATGATTGCTTGTGTGACAGTCCATCGGGTTTGATAAGCTTTCGTAGCATGTATAGGATGTAGAAGCAGAAAGTACACACTGCTTTGACTTGAGCCGTGATGCTGAGCTTGTCATCTAGGAGGATCCCTAGATTTCTTACGTGATCTTTGGGTATTGGTCATAGCTCCAACAGCCACCAAATGGAGTCCCATGGAGAGATCTTGTTGCAGAAAACCAGTACTGCCATCTTCTCTGAGTTGAGCTACAGACAGTTGCTTAGCATCCCGTCTACCACCATGGTCATGCATGTGGTGAAGTTGGTTCTGGAGGTTTTGCTCTTCTCCATCAGGGAGAGGGTGAGTTTGTTGTCATCAGCGTAAGAGATGACTGTGATGTCTTTGATTGGATGATGTTCATGAGCAGTGTCATGTATATGTCGAAAAGGGTGGGGCTGAGTGACATTCCATGTGAGAGTATGCATATTGATTTCTTGGTCTGTGATTGAAAGGTTGGCAGTCTGAAGCTTTGGGCTTTTCCTGTAAGGAAGGAACAGATCTATTTTAGAGCTAATTCTTGTATGCCAGTCTCGTGGAGTCTTCTGATGAGGGTGTTATGGGAGACAGTGTCGAAGGCAGCGGAGAAGTCGAGCAGGATTAGGGCTGCTATTTCTCCTCATACAGGATGATTCGAATGTCATTGGTGGCCCCAATGAGTCCAGTTTTGTAGCTGTGGCTCTTTCTAAAGCATGTCTGAGTGTTGTCTACAAGATGGTGAAGTTTGAGGTGGCTTGGTTGCTTGTTGATGGTCTTCTCAATCAATTTCGCTGGACGGTGAGCAGGGTCGAAGTTGCTCAGTTGACTTGGGTCGGCTGTGGGCTTCTTGAGGAAAGCATTGATTTCTGCAAGTTTCCATTCATGTGAGAAAGTTGTGGACAGGATGGAGGCATTGACAATGTGGGTCAGGATGGTGATGATTGGTGATTTTCCCAGGTTGTAAATGTAGTGGCGACCTGGGTCCACTGGGGCCCGTTAGTGGATCCTCTGCTTGATTGCTGCAGTGTCGTTTCTGGTGATGGTTGTCCATATGGTCAAGTGGCCATCTTAGTTGGGTTGGTGGTGTGTAGGGTAGCAACGAGTTCTCTGGAGTGAGGTTGGCGCGTGAAGTTACTCTAGATATTTGAACATTTTGATGTGGAAGAAGTTTGATAGGTTGTCGCAGAGTTGTTGGGAGGCAGCTGTTGACAGTGGCTGAGGGCGAGATGAAATCCGTAATGATTGAGTAGATCTCCTTGCAGATGTTGGGAGCTTCCTTGTGCTGTTTTCTTAGTGTTTTTTATTTGCTGGTGATAGAACCTGAGTGCAGCCTTGTAGGTAGTTCTGTTGGTGCAGGCCAGGTGGTACACAGAAGACCTCTGAGACATAAACAACACTGTAAATAGCTAGAAATGAAATGGAGAGGCAGCCACGACACCACCTGCAGTATGTGTTGGTTTTAAGACGAGCTGGGTAAGTCCAATGTTGCTCAAGCTTTCAAGGAGTGCTATGGAGCAGGAGCCATTTTGGTCTTCCAGGTGAAATTTGAAGTCACCAAGAAGCATGTAGGCTCTAGAGTACATGGTGAGCACAGCGGCAAAGTTGGTGATGAGGTTGGTAAAGGAGGCCCATGGACGGTAGGCCAGGGTTCCATTCAAGGGGAAGGTTTCGGACATTTGCAGCTTGAAGTGCAGGTGTCTTACGAATGGGGTGGCGTTCTCTGTGGATGCTGTGCATTTGATGGATCCCTTGTAGAGTCCTTTTTCTGGCTTGTGAAGGTGTTCCAATCAAGCAATTTTGTAGCTCACTCAGATTGCCATGGTGATGTTGGGAGCCAATGAGGGGTTGAGCCAGGTCTGATGAAGAGGGTGTTGTGTGCTTCACTACTTAGCAGTTCCCAAATATCGGTTGTGTGTTTGGTGAGTGATGTTGATTGAGAAGCATGCCTGCGAGATGGTGTTGATGTGGGGGTTTGATGAGGTGTGAATTGTAAGGTGAGGTTATAGATTTTGTTTGGTGCTTTTGTGGCGTGTGTGTTGGGAGCGGGTTTTGACAGCGTTGTCGGTATTTGGGTGGGACTTGTGGGTAGGTGGCTGCTTGAAAACCGGCAGTGGGTGCAAGTGAAAGATCCTACTGGGGTGTGAGGCACGGCATGGCAGCAGTTGGGGGAAATGCATCCGGGGTCCAGCAAGCTAAGGAATGCAGTGGAGTATCACTTGGCATTGACTGGACCAGGTGTCTTGGTGCTGGGCGCCGTCCAGGCACGATCGGTGCAGACAGGCTGTCTTCCATGTGCCTGCTATATATCTGTGTTGCAACTGCCAAAAAGGAGGTCCTGAGAGGAGGGGAGAATTGCAGGGTGCTGGGCTGTCATTTCCTGAGCTGAAGGGTGATAGAAAGTCAAGACCTCTTGCTGGGCTTCTTCTTTCAAAGACGGTATTGGCTAGAAACCAGTAATGTCACTTCCTGTCCATATGGATGATGGGAAATTCCATGATGCCACTTCCTGTGTGGGTGGAAGATGGGAGATCCAGTGATGTCACTTTCTGTGCTGATGGGAAGTCATTGCTGCGATCCTTTCTTTGAAACAGGAGGCCAAGGGTCTCCTATATTAATTGCTGTAAATCTGTTTAAGGGGGCCCAGCGAGGATAGATCCCGAAGCATATTGCTAACCATTGGAACTCTTGGTGGATATACTCTCCCCTCAGTGGGTAGGTACTAGGCGCGGCCTATGCCTCAGAACTGTGAACGTTGGGTGAGTACTCCCCGTTACATTACTTATATGGTGCTAAACTGCAGCTGAGATTTGTGTTGACAATTTGGAAAGCTGTTAATAGAGACATAAGATGGAATCTAGATTGGTCAAATTCAATTGTGGCCTGGTACAAGTATGCCTGCGTTATCAACCCTGGAGGGATGATCAGGGTAGGACTTACTGGGCATTTCAACACTGGCCGAAGTGACAAAGGGGACGACCCTGAAAACATTTTTAGAAATTAAGGAAGAGTTTGGCCTACTGTAAATGCATTCTTCAGGTTTCTCAACTGCAAGACGCTTTTGGGTCATACTTATGTGACCAAGTGAATGGCATAGCCTACTAGAGGCAAAATTAACATTGTCCCCCCTCCCACTGATCAGGAAGGTGTCATGTTAAAATAAAAAGCGCCATAATTAATTACCCCCACAAACAATTCACAAAATACAGGAACAATAGGGAGAAAGACAGTAGGTTACGGAATGATGTTGAATGGTTATTTGCTCTCATGGCTCGGAGGGAATCGGCAATAGCCAACAGACTATGCCGCATTCAATTGAAATATATGCATAGAATGTATTTAACTCTGGGAACAATATGGAACTTCCAGAGAGTTCTGAGACCAGAATGCCTGAGATGTATATCTGTATTGGGTCATTTTATTCAAACGGTCTGACTATAGCCTTGATTACGACCATTCTTTGAGGGGAATTTTTCAAACATTTACTGATATATTCCAGAAACTGCTGGAGCTTTCCCATAAGGTGCCGCTTCTAAGCATCTTTGAAGATGAGGGATACTTCAACAACAAAACACATTGTTACATCTATGCTTAATGTTGTGGAAACGAGACACTGAGCAGAATTGGAAAAAGGAGGCCCACACTGGTCTGCGGAAGTGTAGTCATGGTTTTGAATAGATGGCGACTGTTAGAGGTGCCCAGGGGTTGTCCCCGCAAACATGGTAGAATGTGGGGTTACTGGGAGTAACATTTTGAAGGCTCCTTTGCAACTGAATGTGATAATATATAGATGTCCAACTTTCTACAGTAAGGCCACACCAGCAGAGCTTTTCAGACGTGGAGAACACACACTTATTCTGCACAGTTCTACAAGTAACACATCTATATTACAGTAGATATTTAATGAGCAAATATTAGGTACACCAACTACAAACATGCTCATGTAGTTATTTGCCCTACGTTATGTTGTATTGTAAAATTGTGCAAAGTCCAATAAAAATGTTTAAAATAATGAAATAAAATTAAAGTAATAAATAATGTTATACAAACACCAAACCTTAACATTAATTGTAATTATGTTTGTTTTAATACATACAGGTACACTAATTCTAAACCTAAATGAAATAAAACAATAATAACAATTGTTTACAAATAACTATGAGTTTGTTTTACTCATCATGCTAAATTACAGTTTGTTTTCTGAAGTAAGGGGTGGGAAGTAAAAGTTTGACATTTTAGAGGGTTACATGTTAGTAACCAATAAGAATTGTGGCCATAGACGTCAGAAGGACTTCCCCCTTTAACATGCTCAAGGGCTGATCCCAGCAATGGAACATGTTTTTCACAACTGATCAAGATTCTGTCTAGAGTGATGCACACAAAAATGTTCCTCTGCATGCACAGGCTTCATTGCAATTGTATAATTTTCAGCTGAGACGGGCATTAATTGTTTCTTTCATAGATGGGCAAAGTATACACTGCAAAAAGTGACTGTAGAATACAAATACTGCACCAGTAACTCAGTTAAAATGGCATTCAGGAGTCAGTAGTCAAGGTGCGGAAGGCATGAAAACACTGACTGTTTAAGTGGGTCACTACTAATGCCATCAGCTTTGTGAAAACTCGGATAGTTGAAAAAAGTCTAACGGAATGAACCACACATTGGAAGTGCTCACTCCCTACCACAAACATGAGGAATTTCCACTGTTAAGCTCTGATAAGGGTGTGAATATATAGTGGGACAGGATATAAATAACTCACATGCATTTGGCGCCAATTACATTGAGAAAGGCTTCTGCAAAGTCGAAACGTGTCTCTCTAACAGAGGGGGTCAAGGGTGACCCTAGAAAATAAAGAAGCCCTATACTTACAGCCTTAAGTACGTGCCTTCTTCTCTTCTGGTACGCCTATATCTCAGAGTTTTTTAAAGCTTAATTGATTTCATCTTAAAGACAAACACTTCCTCCTTGTGTTTATCCTGGTATATTTATTCAAACCTTTTTACTTTATATTTTACAATTGTGTTTTCACACATTCCCACTTGAAGAAATGGAAACCAATGTCAGTTAATTTCCATATCACAAAGACATTTCATAAAAACATTTACACTTTTATACAAAATAAATCATAATTTACAAACACCCTCACAAGACTCTTAAATGTGCAATTTGTGAAACAAACAATTTGTGAAAAAATGATATAGTACAATAAAACAACTACTCTCTGCCTTGTTGCCCTATTTTTGACTCTTCATTTAGTGTCCATAAAGTGTTAACGTAATTTTTTTTACTGAAGGGTATTTTATCCTTTTGATTTAAAGTGGATTTAAACCATATGCCGACGCGTTTTGTGTCCTGATTCTATGTCAGGACCGGAGGCTTCTGATTATGCTTCTCAATCTTTACTAGAAGCTCACAGCAGCCAATGAAAATGCTTGCTTTTCATTCCAATAAAACGTTAAACTGCATATCCCATCATGCTTTACACATAACCACGCCCCTATAGTCCATAAGAGGCCTTAGCCTGCCGCCATCTTCCTCTTTCTTTGCTGCTCACAGAGCTAAGTACACCTTGTTTACTCCCTCTGTGTTTCTACTGCACGTGTTATGTGGAGTTGTTGTTGATTGACACTGTATATTTTGCTTGTATGACACTGTACATATTGCCAAATATTGCGTATTGCTTGCGCTGTGTTTATTGTACTTACGGAGGTTGTTACCTCGTTAGGGGGAGTAGCGGTGCTTGGCGGAGCACCTTTGTGCCCGTCGCTTTGTTCGATTCCTCATGTGGCTTGAGCGCGCTACTTAGGCGCGAGGGTAGCTCGGTCGTTGACCGGGGGCAGACGGAGGCCTGTGTGTTTCTTTAATGAGCCTGCTGAGCCCGGTATCCCCCGTAGTGTTGCGCGCTTAGCGCAGGCGCAGACGGCTTCCCTAATCACCGCTGACGCGTATTCAGGCCGGGTGGCTCTCGGCAGCGACGTGCGCCCCAAATCGCGCTGAATTGGGCTATTTTTTGGTAGGATTCAGTCGCGTTTGGGCTGCACGTCGCGGCGCGAACCCGTTTTTGTATTTCAATCGCGTTTTCAACGTCGGAGTGTTAGGAAGGATCCCTCTGCCTTTCTGATCGCCTGGTGAGGTAGTAAAATACAAAATAAGGCCAATTAGAGCACGCACACGCTCAAGGTATTGCAGTGGCCTGGGTCTCTGGCCCGCTTGACTACAGCTTTGCTGAGGGGGTTGAAGGTAGTAGTAGTTTGTGTGCTTGGTGGGCTGACCCCCCCCCCGACCCTCCTTGTACCTGGTGTGTATAAACTCAACCTTGAAAGGATCACAAGTGCATCAGAATGTCTGAAGAGCAGTTTCATGAGGGGTACTATGAGGAGGAGGAATTTGAGAACAGGCAGTCGGCTGCCTTGGAGGACAACCTTGTCAGTGCTTTGGACGCTTCGGTCCAGTCCTCTGTTAACAGGGCAATGGAAACTACTGTTCCTCAGACGGTGCACCAGGCACTGGCTACAGCCCTTCGTCCTATCCGACGACAACTAGAGGGTTTTGCCAAAAGACATGGCTTTACCAAACCCCAGAAGAAGAAGGGTGATGCATCCACCTCGGGTCCTTCAGGGGACTCGGCCACTTGGCCTCACATGCAGGCTCTGGCTACCCTGCCGGACACGGCGGACCATTCTTACGCTGGGGCCAAGGCCACAGCTAAACGCAGGGTCCATGACACAGACACGGACACGGATACTGGCACGAACACCGACACAGACACCGACACCTCAGAGGAGCGCAACCCTCCAAAGAAGGCAAAGGCGGCGCAGCCCTGGAGCCTCGCGCCGGATGATACGCCTTTCACCTTTGATCCACTGGAAATTGTACATCCCAGATCGCAAGATTGGATGCCGCCTGCAGCGGTCACAGCTTATATTCACGACAATTTGCGTAAGTCCTTCCCTCGGGAAGTAAGAAACCGTCTGCGCTCAGAGTGCCCTAGACCTGAAATCCCAAATCAGGTGGCGGAAATACCGGAGATTGACCCTAACCTGCTCACCTTTCTGAAGAAGTTCACCAAGGACCCGAAGAGGGGTCTTGACAGAGCATGGAAGGGGTGTTAGGACAAAATGTTAGATGCCATCGGCCCCTTGGCAAAGATCCTAGAAATGGCCTTTGTGGCCAAGGAGACCTCTGTCATCATGAATCCAGACGTGCTAGCTGGTTGGGCCCAGAGAGCCATATGTTTTCTGGGCAACGCAAACTGCGCCGTCTCTGCAGAGAGAAGAAAATCTTTGCTTATGAAGATGGATTCGAATCTAACGGAGCTCGCTGACGCGGAACCGGGACCCCTTGCAGAAGGTCTTCTTTTTGGTGACAAGTTCGTCAAGGACGTCTCCAAATATGTCGGTACCTTTACGGCATTGGACAAGGCCCAGTCGGGCATCAAGCGCGCCCTCAGCCAGGGTGTTTTTCACAGGGCCGGACGAGGCGGGGATCGCTCGTCAGGCCGAGGAGGTCCTCCTGGCCCCCACAGAGGCGACTTCGGAAGGGGCAGGAATGACTTTGACTCAACACGAGGAGGAACCTTCTACCCCTCCCGTCGGAGGTTCAACAAAAACAGATATCAAACCGGAGATGGCCGGGGAAAGTTCAAGCACCAGCAGAGCTCAGGTGAGACTGTCAGATACTTCCCTTCTTCCTCTGGGGGGTCGGACTCAGTACTGCCTGGGGCGGTGGGTGGACCTTACACAGGACGCTTGGGTCTTGCAGACAGTTCAGGGCTTTCACCTGGAGTTTTACTCACGTCCTATTCAGGCAAACGTACCCCCAATTCTCCATTTTTCCCAACTAGAGGCCAGTTTCATAGACGAAGAGATAGCGGCCTTGCTGCAGAAGCGCGCGATTGCACCAAGTATGCGCTGCCCTCACGGTTTCTGCAGCAACATTTTTGTAATCCAGAAAAAAGGGGGTGGAAACAGACTAGTGTTAAATCTCAGGGGCTTCAATCAATTCCTGACGTACACCCATTTCAAGATGGAAGGCATCCATCTTTTAACGGATCTACTGCAGGTGGGAGATTGGATGGTCCGGCTGGACCTGAAAGACGCGTATCTGTCTATTCCGATTTTTCCCCCGCACCGCAGGTTTCTTCAATTCCAATGGAGAGGCCGATGGTACGAATATTTGGTTCTGCCTTTCGGGCTCTCCTCGGCTCCTTGGTGCTTCACCAAGGTGATGAAGCCGGTAGTGGCATACCTTCGGGAGCGAGGTATTCGTCTCATTATATACCTCGACGACATTCTGATAGTGGACCAGTGTCGGCAGAATCTCTTACGACACCTCCAACTGACCACGACTATCTTACAGGATCTGGGTTTTGTTATAAACACCAAGAAGTCGGTCATGGTTCCTTCACAGGTTATAGACTTTCTAGGTTTCACGGTAAATCCGGTGATGGCCCAATTGTGCCTTCCGAAGGACAAACTCCGGGATTTGAAGAAAGAGATCCGGAAACTGCTGAGCAGTCAGTCTGTCTCCTTGAGAGCGTTGGCGAGAATGGTGGGAATTCTAGCGTCTTCAGTACAAGCGATTTTCCCGGGCCCGCTGCATTACAGGGCCCTGCAACAGTTGAAGATCAGACACCTGCAGAAGGGTCTCTCGTATTCGGACAGCATTCCCCTCACGCAAGAGGTGAGGACGGAGTTGCAATGGTGGTTGGGACATGTCGACGCTGGGAATGGTCGAGCGATCTTCGGTTCCCTTCCGGAAGTCACGATAGAGTCCGACGCCAGCCGTTGGGGCTGGGGCGCGCGTTGTGGAGACACGGGAGGACGTTGGTCCCCGGAGGAACTTTCTCTCCATATCAATTGTCTGGAACTACTGGCGGGGTCGTTCGCGGTGAGAACGTTGTCCCCACAGCAGACATCCTGTTGTATCCTCCTGCGTCTGGACAACATTTCGGCAGTGAGGTACATCAACAAATTGGGAGGCACGAGGTCGTCCATGCTTGTGCAAATAGCCAAAGACTTTTGGCATTATTGCCTCCGCAACCAGATTTGGGTCATTGCGGAATATCTCCCGGGCCAGTCCAATCAGGTAGCGGACTGGAACTCGAGGTACCTCCGGGACTTCAGCGATTGGCAGTTGCTCCCGAGGATGTTTTTGTGGCTGGAGAGCATTTGGGGTCCGTTCGAGACAGACTTGTTTGCATCGAGGCTGACCTACCAGATCCCTCGATTCTTCAGTTGGAGACCGGATCCGTTGGCTCAGGCGACGGACGCCTTTCTCCAGGACTGGTCAGTGGGGGTTCATTATGCGTTTCCCCCCTTCCTGCTGATCCCAAGGGCGATGTCACATGTAATCAGACAGAACGCGGAAGTGGTCATGGTGACACCTTGGTGGACGTCCCAATCTTGGTTCCCCAAACTGATGCAGTGGAGCTGCGACTTACCCAGACTCCTCCCGAAGTCGACAATGCTGTTGCTGGGCCCTCATGAGGAGAAACATCCATTGGTAATGGAGGGCAGGCTCCGGCTGATGGCCTGGAGGCTTTCAGGCAACAGTGGCAAGTGCCAGGGATTTCGAGCAGGGCTGCAGATTTCATCAAGCAAGCCTGGGCTCCTTCCACGAGGAAGCGGTACTCCTTGGCCTGGAAAGGCTGGGTGGGTTGGTGCGTGGAACGACATTTGGATCCCGTGGGGGCCGGCTTACCCCATGTGCTAAACTTCCTGATGGATAAGGCGTCACAGGGCCTGGCCTATCGGTCGGTCAACAATTTCAGATCAGCCATCTCAGCGGGTCATGTTCAGCTGGATGGGAGACCAATTGGTATGCACCCTGTCGTGTGCAAGTTGTTAAAGGGTATTAGGGTTGAGAATCCCCCTAAACCTAAGTACTCTGGTTTGTGGGATGTTAAGCGAGTTTTAGACCTGTTGGACAAATGGCCGGCTAACAAGGACCTTTCCAGAAAACAGCTTTCAGCCAAGCTGGCCATGTTGCTTTGCCTGTCGGCATGTAGGAGATCGTCGGACGTGCGAGCACTGGACTTAACAGGTAGAGTATTTACTCCGGAAGGAGTTTCTTTTCAGATTTTTAGGCGTACTAAAACATTGTCTACACATGTATCTTATAATGCATTTCAGGGAAATGAAAAATTATGTGTCGTGCAATGTCTAAAGACTTATGAGGAATGTACTGCGGCAGTTCGGCCTCAGGGCTGTTCACAGCTTTTGATAGCCTTACAAAAGCCGTTCAAAGCTGTGGCTGCGGCCACCATTGCCAGATGGCTTCGTTTTGTGATGGAAGAAGCTGGCATTGACATCACCATGTTTGGTGCGCACTCTGTCAGGGGTGCTATGGCGTCGAAATCGTTCATGTTGGGATCCAACATTCATGATATTATGCAATGTGCAGATTGGTCGTCGGAATCGACCTTCAAAACGTATTATTATAAGCCGGTGGGGGATATTACCTCTGTTGTTTTCAATAAGCGTTAAACATGCATAATCAGAAGCCTCCGGTCCTGACATAGAATCACAAATTTGCTAGCATTCGCGACAAGAATTTGCAATTCTATTAAGGACACGGAGGCGAGGATTATCCCACCCGGCATTGTATATGACATTATAAAATGCTTGCCCACCCAGATGGTTACGGTGGTTACGGTCTCTTATCCTTTCTTTTCAGGTTCTGATTAAAAAGGTGACTGAGCCTCGAAGAATGACGAGATGGTTCGCCTGAGGTTGTTTCTTCTTCCCGTTGGAAGAGTTCTGGAGTTACAAAGTTCGGTTGGAGCTGTTCGCCGCAAGAAAGAGGAAGATGGCGGCAGGCTAAGGCCTCTTATGGACTATAGGGGCGTGGTTATGTGTAAAGCATGATGGGATATGCAGTTTAACGTTTTATTGGAATGAAAAGCAAGCATTTTCATTGGCTGCTGTGAGCTTCTAGTAAAGATTGAGAAGCATAATCTTCGCCTCCGTGTCCTTAATAGAATTGCAAATTCTTGTCGCGAATGCTAGCAAATTTGTGATTCTCTCTTCACAGGACTCTCCTCAGGGCTTTTCTTTTAAGTCTGTTTTTGTGTGAATACAATCTCCAAACTGTTGTTAATCACAAGATGGGAGATTTTCTGCTTTTGCTGTCACAGTTTTCTCGTATTGTTTTTTTATTGTAGGGTGAAAATTCTCATTTGCTTTTTAAATCGAGGTCGAATTAGCAGTGTAGCGGTGAGCAATGTGGGAAAGATCCTCTGAAATTAACGCAAATATGCGTCTTACGCGAGGCTTCAAGTAAACGGAAAGCGGGTCTCCCGTGCTGAACGCCGAATAGAGTAACGAAGAGCCTGCACACTTATCTAAGGGTGAACAAGAGTTGACAGCTTAAGCGGCCCTACAAACGGGAACAAGGGGACTCGATTTAAAAAGCAAATTACCATACAATGTGGGCATGTCGAGATCCACCAATAAGCTTTGAGAATTTCCGGCAATCGCGTCACGTGGCATTAAGCCGTATGTGCGGCGGAATCTGTAATTATTCAGGCCCGGATCACACAATATGCGTTTCATGGAAATTTATCCTGTACAGACTCATTAGGTGATCATAATATTATGAGTTTGAATATATACACATTATATAATGGTATACCAGACGCTCTTTTGATTGCACACTGGGAAACCATGGCACACGTGTTAATAAGCTGACAACATTTGCCCACAATGTGTTAATAAAATCACTGCTTGTTTGAGGTACAATGTGTTATACTGTGGCATTACGACATGAAATCTTTGTTGTGTAAGAGTACAATTCACTGTGTTAAGATGGGCGATTGCTTTTCGACATGTTTGACTGTTCCCTTACCATCATCGAGTTTGGTGCTCTGGTGGCGGCAAAATAAGTTTAAATGGCGTCCTCGCAGTGCAGCCTACTGATAAGGACGAAGGAAACAAAACGCGCCTGTCTTGAAGTGTTGCTGGCAAATTAAAAAACCTGCTACGATACCAGATTGGAGTGCTTTTTGACTTCTTTTGAGCAAAGAGGGAAGATATTTGTATCGTTCATTCATATTGTGGGGCACCGCCACAGAGAGCACCCGCCTACAAGTGCATCTGCTTTTAGTGCAAGCGGAGCTGGAATATATATATATATATATATATATATATATATATATATATATATATATATATATATATGTATATATGAGGTATGTCCAGTTCCCAACGTAAGCAGCACAGCGCAATCAGCCACACCAACAAACAGGAACCGGCGAGACCCAAGATGGTGCAAATTAGTCTTTTTATTTAGTTTTCAGCCCAGCACCAGTCCGCAATGATGCGTTTCGGCTAAAGATAGCCTTGATCACATATATATATATATATATATATCTATTAACGCATGAACTCCCAACTCACCGTCACCAGGACGACCAAGAATCAGAATACGGACCACACGGCAGGTAGAAATAAAGTGCTTTTTATTCTCTAAGTGCAAACATGACGCATTTCGTCCGGTGCTCCGGAACTTGATCACATGACAAGTCATGACCCCAAAGTGCTTTAAGTACCATTCCACTCCTCCCCTCCATATATATATATATTCCATATGAAGCACACCATACATTGAGGCGCCACACATCGTCGTTAGAATCACCTTTTTAATGGCAAGGCAGCAGGGAGAACAACAGTACCCTGTCAGTTCAAAGCTTTCCCAAAAGCTTCCCCAAACGCATTTCAGTCTGCGATAGCCTTTGTTCACTGGGATGATCTTGCAGGCAAGGGGCAACCAGTTCTCGCGCCGTATTTTCGGCGTTTTCAATTGTTAGCTCCGCCCCACTTGGCGTGTCACCCAACAGCATTCTAGTCTTTGTAGTTTTTAGTCTATGTGACATGCCGCTATGCCCCTATTTCAATTAAAATCCTGTAGTAGGTAACTGTGCAGGATAATGCTGGATCCCTGCTAATGTATTCCTTGTCATACTGGTCACGACGTTCCTCATGCGCTGTAAATCACCAGCGCTCGGAGCTGCTCGTCCGCAGCGAGGCGCCTCGCGATCTGGGATCGACCGCAATATATTCCATATGAAGCACACCACACATTTAGGCGCCACACATCGTCGTTAGAATCACCTTTTTAATGGCAAGGCAGCAGGGAGAACAGCAGTACCCTGTCAGTTCAAAGCTTTCCCAAAAGCTTCCCCAAACGATTGTCAGGCTGCGATAGCCCTTGTTCACTGGGATGATCTTGCAGGCAAGCGGCAACCAGTTCTCCCGCCGTATTTTCGGCGTTTTCAATTGTTAGCTCCGCCCCACTTGGCGTGTCACCCAACAGCATTCTAGTCTTTGTAGTTTTTAGTCTATGTGACATGCCGCTATGCCCCTATTTCAATTAAAATCCTGTAGTAGGTAACTGTGCAGGAGAATGCTGCGTCCCTACTAATGTATTCCTTGTCATACTGGGCAGGACGTTCCTCATGCGCAGTAAATCACCAGCGCTCGGAGCTGCTCGTCCGCAGCGGAGCGCCTCGTGATCTGGCATCGACCGCAATATATTCCATATGAAGCACACCACACATTGAGGCACCACACATCGTCGTTAGAATCACCTTTTTAATAGCAAGGCAGCAGGGAGAACAGCAGTACCCTGTCAGTTCAAAGCTTTCCCAAAAGCTTCCCCAAACGGGTTTCAGGCTGCGATAGCCCTTGTTCACTGGGATGATCTTGCAGGCAAGCGGCAACCAGTTCTCCCGCCGTATTTTTGGCGTTTTCAGTTGTTAGCTCCGCCCCTTTGGCCGTGTCACCCGACAGCATTCTAGTCTTTGTAGTTTTTAGTCTATGTGACATGCCGCTATGCCCCTATTTCAATTAAAATCCTGTAGTAGGTAACTGTGCAGGAGAATGCTGGTGATTTACAGCGCATGAGGAACGTCGTGACCAGTATGACAAGAAATACATTAGCAGGGACCCAGCATTCTCCTGCACAGTTACCTACTACAGGATTTTAATTGAAATAGGGGCATAGCGGCATGTAGCATAGACTAAGCAGCCTTAAAGGCTAAACTCAAGAGGTCGTGTTAAGCGAGCTGTTTTACCAATCACAGTCCTGTAATATCAAATGAAAGGTCACCACACAAGTATATATTATAAAAATATATGTATTTATTTCTAAAATAATCCCCAGTACTCTTTATGAGCAAAGGGGCACAAATGTTAAATCAAAAGCACAGTATAACATACAAAGTTGCACAATTATGGATGAGGGCGGGTGGCCACTCAAACCATATATTAAAAAAGTGGTATAAGAGATACCAATCGAACAGTGGTTAGGCTTAGGGAATCGCTGGGAGCAGTCGGGACAAGCAATGCTGAAGTCGGGAAAAGCCCGCGGGATTCGGGTGCAGCGCTTAAAGCACACGCATGCACCAATGTTAAGTCAATGGTGCGTAAAAGTTACACAGATAGAGTTTTAGGATACTTCCGCGGAACCTAGATGAACAAAACTTTAGACACAGATCGTAGAGGTGTGTACCAGTGTGGGAACACTGGCGTTGCAATGTTACCTCACCCACAGGAAGCGGGTGCATAGGGTCGAAGTGGCGTCGGGTTTCGTCACGCAGGTTCTTGGTGCTTGAAGCTGAAGATGCTGCAGGCGATGTGAAGAAGAAGTGTCCGGTGTGATCCAAGGGTGGATCAGAGTAGGAAAGTACCTGAAAGCAGAGGGGACAGCGCAAGGGACTCAGCAGTGACCAGGGTGGAACCAGGACGGAACCAGGCAATGTTGGGCGCAATCAGGTGGTTGTCGAGGAGGTTCTCTACGCTGCCACGTGGGCTCTGGGGCATCTGCGATGTCCAGGATCAGGTCACGAGCTGCCCACGCAGGCTCTCACCGTCGGCGCTGTCGGCTTCAAGATCGGAGCAAACAACACTTGGCAAGAGCAATCCACGCAGGACTGGAAGATTGCTTCTCACTCGGACCAGGAGGGTCAGAGCGGGTGCTCCTTTTCAGAGGAGCTGGTGCAAGTCTGGAGCAACCAGAATCACAAGTTGTATTTAGGTTTTCGCCGGCACAGGGGCCACAAGCCAGCTGGCAAGTGACCGGGCCAATGCGTCAAGCCAAAGAAAGCAGAAGGGCCCCACGCAGCACTCGTCGAGTGTAGAGGGGTGAGCTTCGGTGCAAGAGTGGCTCAGGGCTGGGGATTCTCAAACCCCGGTGTACAGCTTCGAGGGTCACTCGTGGGCTGCACGGTCAGCGTCTCGTGGTCTTTTCAAGATGGCGTGCCCCACGCTTCCGGTCGCCTCCACGGGTCTCAGCTCTGCAGGGACTGTGGATGGGGCTGTAAGAAGGCAGGCAAGCTTGATCTCGTCAATCTCTGTCGCTCGAGTTCCAGCGGGAACTGCAACAAAGCAGACGTTGAGGTGCTGGATGGTGCCTGTTTGCACAGGGTGGTCACTCCTTGACCACAAGGGAGATTCTTCAGTCTTCTACATTGAGTAGGATGTCGAAGGGTCCAGAGTTTCGTTTCAAATGTTTCGTTAGGATAATCTGAGTGCGTTGGCACTGCTCCCATTCTTATACCAATCTAGAGGGCTGGATTACCTGCTAGGTCCCCTCTTATGGATGGGAGCCAGGAAGGGGGTGGATACACCCCTTTCCTTTGATCCAGGCCGCGCTGGGACAGGGGCTGGTGTGCCCCAGAACCGGTTTGGCCGGATTATGCAAGGGGAAGCCTTGTGCACCCCAGGCAGTGTCTGGTTTCTTTCAAACCTCCCTGCTACAATCCACTATCTCCTGTCTGGGGTGGTGTGACACCTCCCTGTGACAGGAAACCCTTTGTCCAGGCCTCCTTGGCTGAGTTTCGGTCAGCTGCAGGAGGTCAGACTCGTGTCTGTGGCAGAAGCATCCATTTTGTGGATCTGAGGCTCTTTTAAAATCAATCGCGTTTTAGCAAAGTAACATGTCGTCTCCCTCTAGAGGGGTGGAATGCTACACCCGTCGCCAGGACTGGCGAGGGGGTAGTATTCCAAATCGTATGACACCTTACACGACATGTTTTGATAAAGCCAAACCAAAGTTAACATATAACCGCAAGGATTATAATGCACTTAATAGTATATGGTATGGCATTATCCCGGAACAGCTTAGGGAATTGGTCCCGACAGCTGCAGACAGGCTCAGCTCATGCTAGAGCACCATCTCACATAAAACCAAGCACTCTGCCTCCAGGATTGTTAAGTCCTGCCATAGGAGTGACTGATAGGTATATATGTGTCCAGTTAGGTTTAGATATAGGCATACTATATCTAAGAAAGGGGTGATTACACCACCTTGCCCCAGCTGAGTGATCAGCCAGTTGTGTCAATTTTAGATAGCCAGCCAGGGGTGGTGTTGGACAGGCCCCAGAAGGGGGCTCGCTCCCTCCCCGCATGACAGAGCCAGGACACCGACTCTTCAGAAGCCACCCCCAGAAGTAACCCGTAACCCGTCCCACACGGGACGCCTGCCCCCGAACATCTCCGTAACACCGGCCTGGGCCTCCACCGGCACCATCGCCCGGGCCCAGCCGCCATCTTGGACCCTGTGCCACGAGGCCGCATGGCCTCAGCTCGACCCTAACCCTGGGCCTGGCCAGGCCCCGACAGCCCGGCACCACCATCCACCCGTGAGGTGAGCGGACCACTTGGCAGGTAAATGGGAGAGAGGAGTTTCGATGGCTCTCCCCCTCCAGGTGCCGATCGCCCCCAGCCTCCCTGGGCGCTGGCTCCACCCCCCTGCTGGGTGTCTGGACTCCCTCATCCCGGACCTCCCGACCTCCAAGTGCGAGGGTCCGGACATCAAAGGGCACCAGCCCTATAACTGGGGCAGCTCCAGAGCAGGAAGGCAGTTGTATCCTGGAGTCGAGAGACACCGTGAAGAACTCATCCTTGACGGACTGTTGGCGCTGCCGCAGCCCTGCCTTGTGAACTGTCGTCCTGCCCGCAGGCGCTGCCGCGGCCCTCTGCAACCTTCATCCTCGTCGGGACCTGCTGGCGCTGCCGCGGCCCATTGTAACTACCATCTCATCGGGACCTGCTGGCGCTGCCGCGGCCCGTTGTAACTACCATCTTCGTCGGGACCTGCTGGCGCTGCCGCGGACCGTTGCCACCTACGATCTTCTCGGGACCTGCTGGCGCTGCCGCGGCCCATCCGCCTAGAACACCGAGCTCGAGGATTGTGAGCTACCCATCATCTCATCGTAACTACCAGATTGGTAACAAGACTGTCCCGCTACCCTCTTTCCCCAACCAAGAGACTAGAATCGAGGGGACCCCTGAGTCCTGACCTCCTTGTACCATTCTACCGTACTTCAAGATTGCTTATAAAGAACGTTAAACTTTATCTTTGTGTGGTGTCCATCTGTGGGGGGGAAGTTACTGGTCTGTACGATCGCTGGAGACGGCTCTCCCCGGAGACCTCTCCCCTTGTCCTCGGCCGACCCTCCAGGTCCCGTCTAACATTGGTGGCCAGCGGCGCGATCCGAATCAACGCGTACGTACAGAGAGTGACTCACCCCACGACTAAACCACAATGACAACCAAAGAGAGCGGATCCACAGAAAAATTCCAGATGGAGAAATTGGAAGAGTACAGCCATCGTGAGTTAAAACAATTTTGCATCGAACTAGGCATTGCTACCACCGGTCTGAGCACGAAAGACGATTTCAAGCACGCCATCGAGTCTTGGGCGGAAACCGGGGCCGTCAGACCCCCGGACCAAAACGTCGCAGCATCAGAGATCAACACCACTTCTCCCGAAGAACGGCGAACAGGTCTCTCACAGGAAGAGATCCAAGAAAGAGAAAGAAACAGACTACACGAATTAGAGATGGCACGGCTCAAGATGGACGGTGAGCTAAAACTAGCGGAACAAAAACTGAACTTAGAGCACCTACGGCTCCGAGAAGAGCGGGAAGAAAAGCAAAGACAAAGAGAACTCGAAGAAAAGAGACTGGCATACGAACACGAGCGCAAGTTAGCTGAAATAGAACTACGAAAACAAAACAAAGAACTAGGGGTGCCCGAGCAACCGCGCACCCCGGGCGCTACGGAACAAAAAGTCCACATCCCCAAGGACGTCGTCCGAGAATACTATCGGAACGACGACATACAACAGTGGTTCAAGGCCTATGAGATCGCCATGACCTCCCACCGGATCGATCGAAGTGACTGGGGAGCCGGTCTATGGGGTAGGTTCGTCAATGAAGGCCGCGATGCCCTGCTACAGCTCCCGGACCATCAGATGACGTCCTATGATCACATGAAGGCCGCCCTCCTCACTCGATATGGACTCACGCCCGAGATGTACCGCCAGAGGTTCCGCGACTGCACCCGGATCCCGGGTACAACTTGGGTGGAATATGTGAACTATTTTAGCCGGGCCTTCGAAGGGTGGATCAAAGGTAGCCGAGTCACCACCTACGAGCAACTCTTCAATCTCATTGTATGGGAGCACCTCTCCAACAACTGCTTCGTTGAGCTCAGGCAGCACCTCCTCGACAGTAAATTGACTGACCCTCGGCAGCTCGCCGCTGAGGCTGACCAATGGGAGAGCACCCGAGTGGCCCGGAGTGGGCCAAACGAGCAGAACCGAAACAACCACGGCCCTCATCGTCCCCGAGGAGGAGGAGGAGGCCAGGGCCGGAGCAGAGATGCCGCCCCGGCAGCTCCCGCCAACAACACCCCACCCCCGGCTGGGCGGGGGAACACTCCGATGCACCCAGGGTTCCGAGCCAATGTCACGTGCCATCGGTGCCAGCGGGTCGGACACTATGCCAACGACCCGAACTGCCCCAAGAACCAGACTCCCGGGCCCCGCCAGGTCGCGGCCGCCGCCCTAGGAGAAGAACCAACGTACGAAGAACATGAAGAATATGAACAGGAACAGCCCGAGTGGGAACCTGCCGCCATGGTCCTGGCTTGCCTAGGGGGAAGAGACATGGTCCCGCGGGTCCCCCTACCCGCAAACACCCGAAAATACAGCCAGTGGGTGAACATCAACGGACGCAAGGCCGAAGCCCTGCGTGACACCGGAGCCAGTGTGACGGCCGTCCGCTGTCACCTGGTGACCCCGGAAGAAATCTTGCCAAACGTCCTTTGCCCTGTCCGTTCAGCTGACAATTCTGAGAGCCTATGTCAGATGGCCTGTGTCCCCTTTGAATGGGGAGGAGTGTCCGGCATGCTGAAGGTGACTGTCCGCGATGATGCCCCCGTGGACTGCCTCCTGGGAAACGACCTTGAGAGTTCCCCGTGGGCGGCCGTTGAGAGAAGAGAACACCTGGGGATGCTGGGCCTCCCAGACTGGGCGTGCGTAACAACCCGGTCCATGGCCGCCCGTACCGTCCCCAGACCCGAAGAGCCCGAATGGCCAGCACCTCCTCCCCCGATCACTCCAGAGGAAGACGCCGGCCGCCCTGACCCCCCAGAACAAGCCCCGGAAGCGCCCGCTCAGCCCCAGGACCTTCCAGACCTGGCTCAGTGGCGTCAAGAGGGGGGGCCCACACAAGAACAATTTCGGCAGGAGCAAAAGACCTGTCCCTCCCTCGAGGGACTCCGACAGCAAGCCCTCGCCCAGAGCGCGGGAGACACCGCAGGGGCGCACTGGATCTACTGGGACAACGACTTACTGTACAGCGAGCAAAGAATTGCAGAATTGGGGGCCAGTCGGGTGCTGGTGGTACCCCTCCGTTTCAGAGACTTCCTTTTAAACTTGGCCCACGATGTCCCCCTGGCTGGGCCCTTGGGGCAAGATAAAACCTACAACCGCCTGGTGACACACTTTTACTGGCCCAAGATGCGAAATGACGTTTCCAACCACTGCCGGGCCTGCCCCACCTGCCAAGCCAGCGGCAAGAGCGGCCCAAAACTCAAGGCGCCCCTGCAACCATTCCCTGTTGTCACCACCCCGTTCGAACGAGTGGGAATAGACATTGTGGGGCCCCTGGACCCCCGAACAGCACAAGGGCACCGGTTCATCCTGGTCCTGGTGGATCACGCCACCCGTTATCCCGAGGCCATCCCCCTTCGAACAGTGACAGCACCAGTGGTAGGCCGAGCCTTGATGGGGATCTTCTCGCGAGTGGGCTTCCCCCGGGAGGTCGTCAGTGACCGGGGCACGAACTTTATTTCGAAGTATATGAAATCCCTCTGGCAGCAGTGCGGGGTCACCTACCGTTTCACAACACCCTATCACCCGCAAGGAAACGGACTGGTCGAGCGGTTCAACCGCACCCTCAAGGGAATGATTATGGGGCTGGAGGAGCCCCTACGCCGCCAGTGGGACGTGCTACTACCGTGCCTCCTCTTCGCCTACCGAGAAGTCCCCCAGAAGTCTCTCGGTTTCAGCCCTTTCGAGCTCCTGTACGGGCACCCTGTCCGAGGGCCCCTCAGCCTAGTGAAGGAAGAATGGGAGATGGCCCCCCTGAAAACCCCTCCGGATGTCTACAAGTACCTCCTGACCCTCCGCAACCAGACCAGGCGATTCAGGGAGATCGCTAAAGCCAATCTTGAGGCCAGTCAGGAGGACATGAAGAAATGGTCTGACCAACATGCCTCCTCCATTGAGTTTGAACCTGGTCAGCAGGTGTGGGTGATGTCCCCCACCGAACCTTGTGCCTTGCAAGACAAATGGACAGGACCCTTCAAGGTGGTCGAACGCAAGGGCCCTGTCACCTATCTCATCGACATGGAGTCCCCCCGAAACCCCCTCCGGGTCCTCCACGCCAACAGACTCAAACCACACTTTGTGCGCTCAGAGCTCAGCCTCCTGATGGCTACAGACAGTGGGGCGGAAGAAGACTCCGAGCCACTCCCGGACCTGCTGAGGACCCGTGAGAGAGATGGTTCCGTGGATGGGGTCCGACTCTCCGATGCCCTGTCCCCGGAGCAGCGCCAAGACTGTCGGACCCTCCTGTTGCAATTTGCAGACCTGTTTTCCCTCTCCCCCGGGGTCACCCCCTGGTGCCTTCACGACGTGGATACTGGGGACAGTCCCCCTATTCGACACCGAGCCTACCGAGTCCCGGACCGGGTGCGCGCCTGCATCCAAGAAGAGGTCACCAAGATGCTCGCACTCGGGGTCATCGAGCCCTCAGAAAGCCCCTGGGCCAGCCCAGTCGTACTGGTACCCAAAGCGGCCGCCCCGGGCACCACCCCTGAGCTCCGGTTCTGCGTCGACTATCGGGGTCTGAACGCTGTCACCAGAACCGACGCTCATCCTATCCCCCGAGCAGATGAACTGGTCGACCGCATGGGAGCTGCCCGCTACCTAAGCATCTTCGACCTGGCGGCGGGCTACTGGCAGATCGGCCTCACCCCCAGGGCTCAAGAACAATCCGCTTTCTCCACCCCGGATGGGCACTACCAGTTCACCGTGATGCCCTTCGGTATGAAAAACGCTCCAGCCACTTTTCAGAGACTTGTGAACCAGGTATTGGCGGGCCTCGAAGACTTCAGCGCCGACTACCTGGACGACATCGCAGTATACAGCCGCCACTGGCCAGACCACCTCTGCCACCTCCGAGAGGTCCTGCAGGCCCTTCAGCGAGCTGGCCTCACCATCAAGGCCAGCAAATGCCAAATCGGCCAAGGGTCCGTGACCTACCTGGGACACCAAGTGGGGAGCGGTCTGGTGGCACCTCTCCAGCTCAAGATCACTGCCATCCAGTCCTGGCAGCCCCCCGTCACCCAACCGAGGTACGAGCCTTCCTGGGGCTCACCGGATACTATTGGAGGTTCGTGAAGGACTATGGCAGCATTGTGGGGCCCCTCACGGAACTCGCATCCAAAAAGCATCCCAAAACGGTCAACTGGACTCCAGACTGTCAAGCGGCCTTGGAGAAACTGAAGGCCGCCATGTGCACCGCCCCGGTGCTCCAGGCCCCCGACTACAGCCGCGAGTTCATAGTCCAGACCGATGCCTCGGACCATGGTATTGGGGCCGTCCTCTCGCAGCTCAACTCCGAGGGGGTCGATCAACCAGTGGCCTTCATCAGCCGACGCCTACTGGCCCGAGAACAACGCTGGAGTACCATCGAGCGGGAGGCCTTCGCAGTGGTGTGGGCCCTCAAGAAACTCCGGCCCTACCTCTTGGGTACCCACTTCCGGGTACAAACAGACCATCGCCCCCTGCAATGGTTAATGCAGATGCGGGGGGAGAATCCCAAACTGCTGCGATGGTCCATCTCCCTGCAAGGGATGGACTTCACTGTGGAGCATCGCCCTGGTCAAGATCACGCAAATGCGGATGGCCTGTCCCGCTTTTTCCGCCTCGACGGAGAAAGTCCCCAAGAGGATGGGTAACTCTCCCCGCCTTCAGCTGGGGGGGACGCATGTTGGACAGGCCCCAGAAGGGGGCTCGCTCCCTCCCCGCATGACAGAGCCAGGACACCGACTCTCCAGAAGCCACCCCCAGAAGTAACCCGTAACCCGTCCCACACGGGACGCCTGCCCCCGAACATCTCCGTAACACCGGCCTGGGCCTCCACCGGCACCATCGCCCGGGCCCAGCCGCCATCTTGGACCCTGTGCCACGAGGCCGCGTGGCCTCAGCTCGACCCTAACCCTGGGCCTGGCCAGGCCCCGACAGCCCGGCACCACCATCCACCCGGGAGGTGAGCGGACCACTTGGCAGGTCAATGGGAGAGAGGAGTTTCGATGGCTCTCCCCCTCCAGGTGCCGATCGCCCCCAGCCTCCCCGGGCGCTGGCTCCACCCCCCTGCTGGGTGTCTGGACTCCCTCATCCCGGACCTCCCGACCTCCAAGTGCGAGGGTCCGGACATCAAAGGGCACCAGCCCTATAACTGGGGCAGCTCCAGAGCAGGAAGGCAGTTGTATCCTGGAGTCGAGAGACACCGTGAAGAACTCATCCTTGACGGACTGTTGGCGCTGCCGCAGCCCTGCCTTGTGAACTGTCGTCCTGCCCACTGGCGCTGCCGCGGCCCTCTGCAACCTTCATCCTCGTCGGGACCTGCTGGCGCTGCCGCGGCCCGTTGTAACTACCATCCTCGTTGGGACCTGCTGGCGCTGCAGCGGCCCGTTGTAACTACCATCTTCGTCGGGCCCTGCTGGCGCTGCCGCGGACCGTTGCCACCTACGATCTTCTCGGGACCTGCTGGCGCTGCCGCGGCCCGTCCGCCTAGAACACCGAGCTCGAGAATTGTGAGCTACCCATCATCTCATCGTAACTACCAGATTGGTAACAAGACTGTCCCGCTACCCTCTTTCCCCAACCAAGAGACTAGAATCGAGGGGACCCCTGAGTCCTGACCTCCTTGTACCATTCTACCGTACTTCAAGATTGCTTATAAAGAACGTTAAACTTTATCTTTGTGTGGTGTTCATCTGTGGGGGGGAAGTTACTGGTCTGTACGATCGCTGGAGACGGCTCTCCCCGGAGACCTCTCCCCTTGTCCTCGGCCGACCCTCCAGGTCCCGTCTAACAGGTGGCAAAAGATATGCTGCAGCCCCTGGTAGGCCTTGGATGCACCTATGCCCTGGGCACCTATAGTGCTCTGTACAGGGGCTGATAAGGTGACCCAAGCCAATCTAGTTATGCACCTAGGGTACATGGAATCCATTTTACAGAGAGAGCAGATAGTTGGCCTGGTTCCCTGCTAATCAGGGCCCCAGGCTAAGTCGAAAACCAGCTAAACACAAGGCAAAAAATCTGGGCTAACCATAGTCAGGTAGCCACCTTCCTACATAACCCCCCCCAAACGAAAGGAGATAAGGCTATCCTTGGCCAGGTAAGCCTATATTGCCTGAGTGGCCATATAAGGAAGTACCTGCACTAGCATGGGTACCCCCTGTCTCATGGTCCACTAAGCAGTCCCTCACCCTTGGGGTATTAGAGGGTCTCCACCATAGGGAATCACTACCTTGGGTGTGTTTATGCAAGGAAAAGGGCTGGTTTTGATATGGAGTATTGAAGTGAGGCTCCACTAACTTAGGGCTCAGCTTCCTCCAATTATCTTCCACCATGTGTGCCTTTCTTTCTTCAACTGAGTTGCACTGTGCTCTCAGGGTCAGTCTCTGGCTACCTAAATCTGGAGGTTGGGTCCCTCTGTTTGACTTGCTGGAGGGACAGTTCAGGTTTGGGCCTTTTGGGTCCCAGGTTTGGCTGTGCCCAACAGAATCCCTCTGCTGGAGGTCCCTAACAATTTTTAAGGGGTCTCCCTCAGGAGATCTTAATGTTTTCACCTCACTAGGGCTACTAGTTTTGCTGCCCCTAATCTGTTGATGGGGGTGCTTTATTTGACAGGGGGCCCTCTGGGTTTCACTGTCCTTCTTGTCCTCTGCAGCCCTGGGCTGACTAAGGCAAGGTAGAGAGGGGCAGGTTACCTGCTCCAGACTGGGTCCCACCTGAGAAGGGTCCACTGCCATCAGAGGTTCTGTCAGGCCAGGCCTAACAACCTCTGGGGCAGTTCCTTCATCAGGGGTAAGATCAGTTCCCTGAGGAGGCTGATCCTGTCCTAATGTCTGGTGAGGGGAAGATTTGCCCTCCTCCTCCATGCTCTCAGTTTGGGTGGAGTGATCCATCATTTCAGGCTTCACAACACACATATCTGTTTGAGTTTGGGCTGTGGCCATCCCAGCCCCACCAACCTTTTCAGGAGGAGACTCAGTTTGGGTGTCTGCTGTTATCATGACAGCTTTGCTATTCTGTTTAGGAAGAACTTCTGCTAAAGATGGGGCAGAGAGTTGCTCAGCCCTACCAACCTTTTCAGGAAGGACATCTTGGGTTGGGGCTGTAGCCATTACAGCCCCACTAACCTTTCCATTGGAGTTTACCATTCTACTATGGATTTCCTGTTCAACCTCAGCCCAGGCTGAGATTTCTAAATCATTACCAAGTAGGCAGTCTGCAGGCAAGTTTGGTGAAACTGCCACTCTCTTTGGGCCAGTGACACCTCCCCAGCTGAGACTTACTACTGCCATGGGATGATTTGTCTGGATTCCATCAATGTTTGTTACCTGGTATGTGGCACCTGGTAAAAGTTGCTTTGAGGGGACTATACAGTCAGCCACCATGGTGATGCTAGCCCCTGTGTCTCTAAAGGCTTCAACTTTCAAACCATTGATGATGGGTTCTTGTCTATATTTGCTCAAGGTAGTTGGGCAATCAGAGAAGTTGGCAAACCCCATGCCAGTCTCATAAACAAGATCATTGGGGGATGGGGACCTGGATAGGCCAGGGTCCACCTGTGCTCCAAAAGTAAACCCACCCAGATTCCTGGGTGTGCTCCCACTTCCTGGGGGATTACTGCTGACAGTAACAGGAGGTGTTGGAGCTGGCTTTGGAGGTATATTCTCTTTATTGCCATTCTTGGGACAACAGCTCTCTGTTTTGTAATGCCCAACCTGTTTACAGGCATGACAATAAGGCTTTTGCTGGGTGGAAGAAGTGTCTTGGGACCCACCACCATCCTTGGAGTTTTGGGGCCCTGGGGAAGTCTTTTCTTTATTTTTATCCCCACCCTTATCTTGAGGCTTGGTAGTCTCGTTCTTCTGGTTATGGTCCTGATTCTTAGGCCTAATCCTGGTTCTGACCCATTTATCTGCCCTCTTTCCCAATTCTTGGGGAGAGGTCAAATCTGAGTCCACCAGGTGCTGGTGTAAGAGCTGGTTCTGACAATTACTTAGGATCTGCTCCCTCATAATCAAATTATACAATCCTGTGAAGTCATGTACTTTGCTGCCATGTAGCCAACTCCCCAGAGCCTTAGTAGCACAATCTCCAAAATCAGTCCAGTCCTGTGTCTGTGTCCAAATTCAAAATATCTTTATTCGATTGTTTGATGCAATCATAAAAGTACAGATAAAAATATCGTAAATACATAGTTACATAAAAATACAGAATTTCATTATATTCATTTAAAACCAGTTAATTAAGAAGATAAAAACAATTTCATTTATAAAGTGCTGATTAAGTGTCCCTACGTTTCCTGATAGTTATAACATTTTTTAGGAACAAAGTTGTTCTTGATACAGATACATGATTGTCTAGAGCTTGAATGCTAATCATCGCCACACGACAATGGCGAAGTCCTAGCTCTCTTAATAAAGGTAGTAAAACAATTTTCCTCATTTCGTCATAAAATTTACAAAAAAGAAATACATGAATCGTACTCTGAGGAGAGGTGTTATCACAGAGACAGAGTGGTAGCTCATGTGTCCAGTTGTTGATCGTGGGAAAGCTAACCAATCTATGGAAGATGTTAAATCTGAAACGTGTGAGCAGAAATTGCTCATAAGTGCTTGTTACATATATTAAATAGGGCTGAATCTTAAAAGTTGCTAAAACCAGTTGATGCTGCTGAATAGAGGATTTTAGGACCTCCGCAGCAGTCCTATTGAAATCCAAAAGTGCTAGACACTCTTTCTTCAAGTTTTTTCGAGAAATTGCTGAGATATCAGAGGGATTCTCTAAGCATTCTTCTCTCCCGATATCTTTAAGAAAGTTATGTACATACTTAACCCATGGGATTTTTATGGCACCATCCAATTTCAGTATATCTGTCAGGACATCTCTGTTTAAATGTGTCGCTTCTTGGGTCCAGACTCTGTGCCATAGTAGAACTGGCTCTATTTTACTAAGATCAGTAATGTAAGATAGGCCAAGTTCTGAGTGGCAATTGAAATTGGAAGAGCTTTTAGGAACTGCGAGTATGTATTTTAAAAAGGTATTTTCAGGCACCTGGATGGGTGCGGGGTTAGCAAGACCCCACACCCCACTGCCATAAATAGTGCCGGCTACACACTTAGCTTTGTAGATTTTAATCAATTCCACGGGGGGTCTTGTTCCTAACTTGCTAGAAAAGATTTTGAGAGCGGCAGTAGATCTTGAAAGCTCAAGCTTTTTAACAGAAATAGCTTGAGACCAAGTCTCATTTTGAGCAAAATGTATCCAGAGGTAGGAAAAATGTTTAGCAAATTCCAATTTCTGCCCTGCTATAAAAATTGGTCTCTTGGATATATTTTGTTTACCACAATACATAGTAAAGGTTTTTGATGTGTTGACTTTCAGACCCAACTCCTTCATGAAACGGCAGAAACTATCGACCGCATGCTGTAGGCCCACCTGTGTACGTGACATGAGTACAGCATCGTCAGCGTACAAAAGTGCTGGTATTGGGCGGGCGCCTACGAAGGGGGGATCTGAACTGTCTTTGCACAAGACACCTTCCAACCCGTTAATATATAAATTAAAAAGGAGGGGGGCCAGGACACAACCCTGCCTGACCCCGCTCCTAATGTGTATTGTGTCAGTGCGTTCTCCATTTAGACCAAAACGTACTCGGGCCGTAGCATTACTATAAAAACGTTTAAGATAATAAATAATATTTGATTCAACCCCAAGATGTTCCAGTATAGACCATAGTTTGGAATGTCTTAAACAACAAAGGAGTGTATGAGTGTAACTTAAAAACCATAGACCCAAAAACAAAATGAAAAAAGTGTGACAGTGTCAGTGACAGTTTATTCCTGGACCCCAACCTTGCTCAGGTAGTCCTTTATTTTCTATATATATTAAGCATGCCTGGTCCTACTAGTCAGGAGGCGTCCACCCTGAGGCTAGGGATGACTATGTCCAACAGGGAAAGGCAAACAGCCTTTTGTTTAGAAGGACCCTCACTCACCACTAGTTGGTGACATGCTTCATCATCGGGTCCCCGCTGGGGGGACCGAATGTCGCCCCAGCGTGCTACGACGCCTGAGTTACAGCGAAGCGGGTTTGGTGGTGAGTGTACTAGTGATTCAACTCATATGTGTGTGCAAAAAAGAGTGAGTGCAAAATTAAAAAATACAGGATTGTTTGGAATGTACCACACAATCAAAGGTGGACGAGAGATCCACAAACATCAAAAACAAGTTTCCTTGTTTTGCCCTCGTGTATTTCCCAATCAACAAGAGCAAATTCAAACCCTGCTCTACTGTCCCCAGACCTGGGCGAAAGCCATACTGGAGATCGGACAGGACAGAGTTTTCCTCCGCCCATTCCAGTAGTCGGTCTAGGATAATTCTGCCCGCTATTTTTGTAAAGGAATCCAATAGAGAAATAGGCCTATAACAGGCAGGATCCTGTCTATTTCCCTTTTTAAAAATTGGAACAATTACAGATTCCACCCATGTGGGCAAGAATTAAGCAACACAGCTAGCATTGAGCACCTGAACCAAAAGGGGCACCCACAGGGCTGGGATACTCTTAAAAAGGTCTATGGGGACCCCATCCGGCCCAGGCGCCTTTGCGCCCTTGCTTTTACTAAGCGCCTTTTCCACCTCCTCCAATGTAAAATACAAATTACTATTAAAAGAACAGTTGGCAAGGGAGATCACTGACTCCACTTGGCCTTCTTTATGTTCTTCTCCTTCGTAAACTCTTTCGAAGTGTCTGACCCAATCTGAGTTACAAATGGCAATATCTATTTTCGGACCAGACTCTTCGGTGAGGAAAGGAGTTCTAACGATTTTCCAAAAATTCACGCTGTTGTTAGTTACTGAGGCTGTATGGAGTGCTTCCCAAGCTTCGGCTTTCAGGGTGTTTTTCCTAGCTTTAATCGCTGCTTTATAGTCTTTTTTAAGTCTAGGGTTATTATGCAAAGCCTTTTTTAGCGTTGCATAAGCCTTAGTGCATCTAGAGTCAAACCATCCTCCATCCTTTTTTCTGTTCTTAAATTGTCTAGTTAAGGAATTTTTTATTTCATTCGATATTACTAGGAAGGATGCGAGGCAAGTATCAGGTGGCAAATCTGTCTCTAGACACTTTTTAATTTCCCGGGAGCATTTTTCAACCACTGCTTTGATTATCTCAGCCTCGTTAATCATAGCCCATTTTAGAGAATAACCATTGGTTTTACCAATTGTCAATTCAGCATCTAAGCTATTGCATTCTCTGTTATTAGTTAGTAATGGGGCAGTGGGTAGGAAAATAGACAGGCATAATGGAAAGTGGTCACTCAACGTTATATCAAGGACATTAAAGGTATTTACTCTGTTCCTGCTGTTGTTGGAGATAGTAATAAAATCTATAGTTGTAAAACAACCTCTACCATAGAATGTTGGGACTACTATTGGAGCGAAGTGCACATTTCATTAACAAAACCTAAATCAAAAGTGGATAACAGATTATTCAATTGATCCCCTAGTAGGTTGTGCTTGAAATGAAGATGTCCCTCACCTTCATCCTGAACTAGGCCACACCTATTATCCAAGGTTGATTCACACAGATTGCAATTAAAATCTCCTAACATAATTACCATCAGTTTTTGTTTAAAGATTTTTTCTTGTTTAAGTAAGACCTTAACATCGTCAACAGGAATATTGTTATATATATTAACCACAGCAATCGGAAAATCATAACCCATGTCGAAAACCAACATTTGAAAATATATATCTTTAACAGGTTCAATAATTTTCCCACACTTTAGTTTGTTGGATAAATAAATGCTCAGACCGCCTTTAGGTCTCCCGTGGGGGACGGCTACAGCTGGGGTACAAAATGTTCTATAGCCATTCAAGTGTACTGGGTCCAAAGTCCATGTTTCTTGAAAACATAGCAAGTCTTGTGATTCAATAAAGTCCCTCCAAACGGGGTGATCAATTTTAGATCTAATACGCGCAATGTTCCAAGATGAAATATTAAGAACCGGTAGATCTTTCAGTGGGGTAGACAAGGCTGCTGCGGTGGACGAAACTGTTGGGGACAGGATCGTATGGGTAGCGTGTAGACGGGGGGCTAGCTGGTTATCCTCCCACCCCATATACTCCTCTGTTGCCAGGCCTCCCCCCCCCCCGGACTCCCCATCTTTACACGTAGTTGACATTAATGGCGGTATGTTCTCCCCAGTTATAGCTACGCTAACCCTTGTAAAAGGTTTGTAGTTTTTAGCATCCTCATGTCTGACAGTGAGGAGCTTATCTCTCCCTTTCTCTGAAAAGGAGTACCATAAGATTGCTGCCCACTGTTCCTCAGGAACCTGCTGTACCATGCAGGCTCTCTCAAGAGCAGTTATCCACTTGTGGATGTCATCCCCTTCTGAGTAGGGGGGCACAATCTTTGTCAGGTTTCTAGTATTATAGGACCTGTCTTTCTCTCTAGGACTATTGATGCCACCAGTGGCATCTAAGCCACACATTTTCTGTTCCCTTGCTAAAGCAAGTTTAGCTTGGGCCAGGGCTAACTCTTCCCTCTCTATCTGGAGTTCTACAGCTCTCATCCTGGCCTTATGCTCTCTTCTCTGGGGGGGAAGTCATTCCCCTTTGAGAGTCTCTGGAGACACTAGAAATGTGAGAATCCACTGAGGGAGATCTCACCCGTCTATTGCCAGTGGGAACTAGGTTATAGGATCTGGGGAGGTGCTGGCCCTCTCCATTTCCTAGTAGGTCCAAGTTGGCTTGGCTAATCCTCCCCACTGGGACCTGGTTACTCCTCTGACTCTGAGCAGGCTCATCTATCTCTGAGCCTTCTTCCTCCTCTTCTTCCTCTGGAGTTGTCTCATTCTCAGGGGGGTTCACTCCATTCCCTAAATCTAAGGGAGCTGCACTCGCCTTATCTAAGTCTTCCTTTTCCAGGAGATAATCGCTGGGAGCAGTCGGGACAAGCAATTCTGAAGTCGGGAAAAGCCCGCGGGATTCGGGTGCAGCGCTTAAAGCACACGCATGCACCAATGTTAAGTCAATGGTGCGTAAAAGTTACACAGATAGAGTTTTAGGATACTTCCGCTGAACCTAGATGGACAAAACTTTAGACACAGACCCTAGAGGTGTGTACCAGTGTGGGAACACCGGCGTTGCAATGTTACCTCACCCACAGGAAGCGGGTGCATAGGGTCGAAGTGGCGTCGGGTTTCGTCACGCAAGTTCTTGGTGCTTGAAGCTGAAGATGCTGCAGGTGATGTGAAGAAGAAGTGTCCGGTGTGATCCAAGAGTGGATCAGAGTAGAAAATTACCTGAAAGCAGAGGGGACAGAGTCTGGGTCACTCAGCAGTGACCAGGGTGGAACCAGGACGGAACCAGGCAATGTTGGGCGCAATCAGGTGGTTGTCGAGGAGCTTCTCTACGCTGCCACGTGGGCTCTGGGGCATCTGCGACGTCCAGGAGCGGGTCACGAGTTGTCCCACACAGGCTCTCACGGTCGGCGCTGTCGGCTTCAAGATCGGAGCAAACAACACTTGGCAAGAGCAATCCACGCAGGACTGGAAGATTGCTTCTCACTCGGACCAGGAGGGTCAGAGCGGGTGCTCCTTTTCAGAGGAGCTGGTGCAAGTCTGGAGCAACCGTAATCAAAAGTCGTATTTAGGTTTTCGCCGGCACAGGGGCCACAAGCCAGCTGGCAAGTGACCGGGCCAACGCGTCGAGCCAAAGAAAGCAGAAGGGCCCCACGCAGCACTCGTCGAGTGTAGAGGGGTGAACTTCGGTGCAAGAGTGGCTCAGGGTTGGGGCTTCTCAAACCCCGGTGTACAGCTTCGAGGGTCACTCGTGGGCTGCACGGTCAGCATCTCGGGGTGTTTTCAAGATGGCGTGCCCCACGCTTCCGGTCGCCTCCACAGGTCTCAGCTCTGCAGTGACTGTGGATCGGGCTGTAAGAAGGCAGGCAAGCTTGATCTCGTTGATCTCTGTCGCTGGAGTTCCGGCGGGAACTGCAACAAAGCAGACGTCGAGGTGCTGGATGGTGCACAGGGTGGTCCCTCCTTGACCACAAGGGAGATTCTTCAGTCTTCTACGTTGAGTAGGATGTCGAAGGGTCCAGAGTTTTGTTTCAAATGTTTTGTCAGGATAATCTGAGTGCGTTGGCACTGCTCCCATTCTTATACCAATCTAGGGGGCTGGATTACCTGCTAGGTCCCCTCCTATGGGTGGGACCCAGGAAGGGGGTGGATACATCAATTTCCTTTGATCCAGGCCGCACTTGGACAGGGGCTGGTGTGCCCCAGAACCGGTTTGGCCGGATTATGCAAGGGGAAGCCTTGTGCTCCCCAGGCAGTGTCTGGTTTCTTTCAAACCTCCCTGCTACAATCCACTATCTCCTGTCTGGGGTGGTGTGACACCTCCCTGTGACAGGAAACCCTTTGTCCAGGCCTCCTTGGCTGAGTTTCGGTCAGCTGCAGGAGGTCAGACTTGTGTCTGTGGCAGAAGCATCCATTTTGTGGATCTGAGGCTCTTTTAAAATCAATCGCGTTTTAGCAAAGTAACATGTCGTCTCCCTCTAGAGGGGTGGAATGCTACACCCGTCGCCAGGACTGGCGAGGGGGTAGTATTCCAAATCGTATGACACCTTACACGACATGTTTTGATAAAGCCAAACCAAAGTTAACATATAACCGCGAGGATTATAATGCACTTAATAGTATATGGTATGGCATTATCCCGGAAAAGCTTAGGGAATTGGTCCAGACAGCTGCAGACAGGCACAGCTCATGCTAGAGCACCATCTCACATAAAACCAAGCACTCTGCCTCCAGGATTGTTAAGGCCTGCCATAGGAGTGACTGATATATATATATGTGTCCAGTTAGGTTTAGATATAGGCATACTATATCTAAGCAAGGGGTGATTACACCACCTTGCCCCAGCTGAGTGATCAGCCAGTTGTGTCAATTTTAGATAGACAGCCAGGGGTGGCAAAAGATATGCTGCAACCCCTGGTAGGCCTTGGATGCACCTATGCCCTGGGCACCTATAGTGCTCTGTACAGGGGCTGATAAGGTCACCCAAGCCAATCTAGTTATGCACCTAGGGTACATGGAATCCATTTTACAGAGAGAGCAGATAGCCTGGGGCCCTGATTAGCAGGGAACCAGGCCAACTAAGTCAAAAACCAGCTAAACACAAGGCAAAAAATCTGGGGTAACCATAGTCTGGTAGCCACCTTCCTACAGTCCCACAGCTTTGGTGACTTGAATTGAGATTCAGCGGGTTACGGGATTAACTCCTATTTGACATTTGTAATGGACTGGCTACAAGCAGCAGTGCGGTGATTTTACTCACCAAGATATTACAATTCAGGCATTATGTTTTCTAACGATGCACTCAGCTATAGAGAGACAGCGGCGGAAGCTCTTTTCCAAAATCTTCCTGTAGTCACAAATGAGCCACGCAACTCTAAGTATGAAAATCACAGTAATGATGTCAAGACACTGTTAAAGGCACTAGAAAAACGACTAAAAAACAAACTTTCAAAATGGTGGGAGAATAAAAATCACTGGAAAAGTATAGAGATCGGGTGCCGAGAGGTCACTGTGTGTTAATTGCCCCCACCTTTGAAAATCCTAACCTTTAATGCTACAAGAGAGGGCTGAAAATAATCTGCAGGCATCTATGAACATGGTTTATATCCTTATAAAATATGCCGAAATTGATCGAAATGCTTTATTGACTGAAACTGACCGCATTAATGGTTTATTGGATGCCACAGGTGATAGTGAGTTTGTCACTAAGAGCAAGAAAGAGATTGAGTTACGCATTAAAAAACATGAGGATGTTATCAAGGAGCGTAAAATATATAAGTTTGCAAGCGATCAAAACGATTATGCTACCTGAAGGAAATTTACCTTTGCCCGCAAATACGATAACTATAAGCGACAGGCATTGACCGGAAGCAAAACGCAGAGCAAACAAGTGAATAGTGGAACTTAGACGATAACAGCAAAAGTAGACACTGACTCTGCATCCCTTATATCCACCAGTGACTCAGAGGAGAATAGACCTGGACCTTCGTCTATTAGTCAACCTGGGATGATGATCTTCTCCCTTGCAGAGGAACTGAATTTTGTAAGCGAGGACCGGCGGTATACCTTGCACCCCCGCAAACTTCAACATGTGCAAGGAGACCTGTCAACAAACGGAGGCAGGAGAGGAGGGTCAGACACAGGCAAGCCTTCATCAAGAGGAAATGCAAGAAGGACTTGGAAAAAGTGTCACAGAAAACACTGTTATCAACTTGACTGACACTGTTCTATCTAAAGCCAAGGAACAACTTCTCTCATTGGGAATGTCATTATGCCCTAAAAATCGCGTTCAAATTTATTAGAAAAATCAAAATTATTAAATATTTGCAGTTGAACACATTCTCAAAGAAAGCCACTGAAACAACATCCGATGCTAGTAACTCTGAAGGTGCCATGCAGGTTAAAGATATTCCTAACCTACAAACATTGTATGATTTGGCATTTGACAATAATTCTGAGGACGCCCCTACTGTCAGTCAGGTTCTAAATGTGAGTAAATCAGCTCCAAGTCCTTTCCGTCCAGTCTCCACTTTCCTTCCTCTAATGCCATAAGACGTAATAGATGTCTTTAGTCATAACTGAGCTCAAAACTCTCAATAGAACTGTGATGTCACAAACATGCCAGAAAGATTTCAGGAATAACCAATACCATCTATTGATTAAAAAACTCCAAAGTAACTGATGTGATTATTAATAAATCGGATAAAGGTGGGAATACAGTCCTGTGGTCAAGGGTGGTTTACCTGGCAGAGTCAGAACGACATCTATCTGACACATCATGTTACAGGAAATCGTATAAATTTGAAATGAGAACAGCAGAAGACAGAACCCGTAAAATTATCCATCATTGGCGGCGGAATGGGCTGGTAACTAAAGAGGAAATGAACTTTCGAAATGTTGAATATCTAATTACACCGGGCTTTTATTTTTATACCAAAATTTCACAAAAAGGTTATTCCTGTGCCTGGGCGGCCGATAATTTCTGCTCAGGGTAGTATGAATGAAAATTTGGCAAAATATGTAGATTTCTTTTTGGAGCAGCAAGTGGTTAGTTTGCCGTCCTATTTAAAAGACCCTACAGACTTTTTAAATAAAATCAGCACTGTGACTTGGTGTTCGGACTATTTGCTAGTTGTAATGGATATTAAATCCCTTTACACTAGTATCAATTACTGTCATGGAATCAATGTTTCTATACATTTTCTTGAGAATCATGACCTAACTGTCATGCCTGTCGTGTGCGCCGGGAACCGTGATACACCAATAACACGTTTACGTTGAGTGGTATCAGTCTATTGTAAAGAAAACGTGGTTGGCAATGATTGGCAAGTGCAGGTACAGGGTTTGTAGCACATGCGCAGTGTTCGAGCATGCGCAGAAGTAAGACAAACAGATCTTAAACCGCCCCGAAGAACCAGGAAGTGCTTCACGTTAGCTAGCTGTTTCCTGAATTCGTTCCGGGTCACAGTGAAGGCGTCCGAGGAGCTAGCGGGCCGTTTGGGTAGACGTTCGTCTTTTCCTGAGTTCGTGTGGTTCGTAATTTCATATTGGCAGTCCCGAGAAGCGGCTTGTTTCCGGGCTGTTACTTTGCATTTTACTTTGCCTGTTACTTTGCCTATTCATTGTTCTCATTTTGATTTAGACTGCGTTGTTCTTATTTTGCGGTTCTGAGTAGGTGCAGGGTTGTGTCTTGCGTGAATATTTTACCACAGTTTCGTATTACTCTTACGGAGTGGTATTCATTTGTTTTGTGCTTTACCGATCCCGGTGAGGTTGTGTTTATTGTGCTACAGTGTTCGACATTAGAACCTGTGATTCTTCGTGTGTGTATAGTGAGACAGCGTTCGACATCAGAGCCTGTGGTGAGTGTCAGGGATAGGAAGATTCCTTCAATACATTGTGGGGTTGAACGTTATTCATATCACTTTCTTGTATTTAGATTCTTCGTGTGCTGGAACACATATAAACAGACTGTTGTTGAAACTCCAGGATTAGTTACCTTCTTTTAGTTCCATTATCCCTCCACTCTCTGGAAGGTACCTTTGCTTTACTTTTCATCTCATACCTTGAGACTTACATAAGAAAGGGGGGGTGGGGGGGTTAGTTCTCACTCTTCTTTTTGTTATCTTCCTATACAGACCCTGTCTCCGAAGATAGAACCTGTTCAGAAACAAAGAAGATTGTGGAGTGTTGTTTTTTTTCCCTTCCTACCCTTGTTTTTTTTTCCCCTGTGTTCCCCCTAGTTACAACTTGGGGTTCAGTGTGTATTCCTGGATCCCGGAGGGTGACAGGGGGAATCAGGGTGTCTAGCAGCGTGGATCCAGGACACTTCCAAGACAAAGGTGCGTGCATGACACTAACCATGAGAGAACATAATAACATGTTATTAGAGATCATTGAATTGTGCCTAACTAACAATTTTTTCCAGTTTCAAAATGAGATTTACCAAGCAGGGGTGAGGGTAGCCAGGGATGACTATAGAAAGGCCCAAATCAAAGCAAAAAGGAACTGGGACGAAAACCACTGGCTTGACCTAAAGTCTGCATGTGCGGCCAAGAACCAAAAAGAATTCTGGGCAATTGTCAAATGGGATAGAGGGGGGGTACCAGAGCGACCCCAAAATTATGTAGCAAAGACTGCATGGGTTGATTTCTTTAAACCACAGTATGCATGTAACCATGATCCCTCCCAGTGTGAATTGCCCCCTATGGTTTTTTTTCAAAAGAGAGGTGCTCACCCTGGGCGATGTAAACATTGCACTAGACAGGGTGACAGGGGGCAGAGCGCCAGGTATGGACGGAATTCCAGCTGATGTTTTTCTGAGCGACCGGGATTCATGGTGCCATTTATGTGGTTAGCCAACTCACTTGCCCAGGGTGCCTCGATCCCAAAGTCCTGGAGGGGTGCAGAAATTATTCCAGTTTTTAAAAAAGGAGACAAGGCACTACCGAGTAATTACCGACCAATCAGCCTCATTGATTCTGCACAAAAGCTGATTGGTCGCTTAGTGCAAAATAAGCTGCAAGACTGGATAACCGAGAAGGAAATCTTATCCCCCTTTCAGGCAGGGTTCCGCCCACTAACAAGCTCCATTGACCAGGTTTTCTATTTTTTAGCTGTATACTGGAGAAATGTGACCTTGAGTAACGGCCCCTTATACGCTGTGTTCGTTGACTTGAAGTCAGCATTTGACCTAGTTCCACGGCAAAAATTGTGGAGGGTCCTTGCAGATGTAGGCATTAGCCCTGAACTACTTACTTTGTTAGTTCGTATGCATGAACATACCTTTGCCAGGATTAGATGGGGGGCCCAGGGTGAAGTGACAGATCCATTCCCCGTTGAGCGTGGGGTTAGACAGGGATGTGTCCTCGCCCCCACCCTATTTTCAATATATATAAATGGCATCGTAGATTATTTAATGAGATCCCCCACAGACGCCCCAATATTAGATGGAGTGCGTGTCCCAGTACTTATGTTTGCTGGCGACACGCTACTGGTGTCTCGAACCCCTAGTGGCCTTCAAAAGGCAATAAATATTTTTGGGGAATTCTGTCAGGATCGGGGATTAGAGCTAAATACGTCCAAGACAAAGTTTATGTGCATGAACCCATCTAAAACATTTAAGGGCATAATTACCTACAATGGGACTGCTTTGGAGCAGGTTGATGCATTCACATATTTAGGTATTTCCATGCAGGGCAACATGAAATGGAAGACCCACATAGATACTACAGTTCTGAAATTCCATCAATTATCAGGTGCTGTAGCACTCAAACATAAAACTTCACTCACGAAACCCATATCTCCAGCCCTAGAGATTTATAGTAGTAAGGTGCTAAGTGCTTGTTTATATGGCTCAGAATTGTGGGGCTTTGCTAACCTGAAGGATCTGACCTTGGCTGAGAATAAGTTCCTACGACGCTTGGTTGGCGCTCCACAGAGCACTCCATTGGTTCCCTTAATGTTTGAACTGGGAAGGAAAAACATTGTGGACCTGGCCCGGTTGCGCCCATTATTATTTTGGAGGCGGATCAAGACGACGCCTGAGTTAGGTCACTATGCTTTCGCACTCATGGACATCATTAAGTGTGACCGTTTCCATACCATTGAATGGTGTAATGAAATTCGGAGACTGTTGGCAAACCTTCATCTTGATCACCTATGGACCGAAGTTGATATAACCGCTTTTCCCTCAAAGGAGATCCTCAAAAAAATGTATTGGAACATGATTTGGGAATCTATCTCGTGCTCTAACCTAAACCCAAAGCTAACTTGCCGTTTCTTAGAGATTAAATCTGTCCCGTCTTGTGAAGCATACTGGGACTTCATTACAAAAGTTATGGATAGGAAATTGTATCTACAATTTAGAATTGGCTCCTTGCCTCTTAATGTCTTTACTCAAAAGTGGGCATCGAATAAATCAAACAAATGTCACTATTGTAAAGAACAGGTAGAAGATGTTCCGCATTTTTTGTTTGTCTGCCCCCTATACGTCCGCCCAAGAAAAAGGTGGCTAAAACCAGTATGTCTAAATTTGGGAACACGCAGATGTCTTGTGGCACTTAGAATATTGGAATCCGATTGCTCTCCCCGCCTAGCAATTGCCGTAGCCAAATTCTTAAAGTGGGCATGGATTATACGCACTCGCACTTTAGCAAGCAGTGTCCTAGAGTTGCAATGTGATTTTTGAGTATTCCAGGTTAATTAACCAAGATGTAGAGATGTAAAAAGTTTTTAATGTTGTGTCTTTGTAAATGCTAATATGAAGCGACAGCCTAATCAGTTTAATGTGTTTTTTACTATATGACTGTATTTTAACTTAGTATTTATTGTTGTATAGATAGGGTGTTCAATGCTTTTATGACAAGCTGTCGAAATAAAGCTTTTGATGATGATGATTTACCAACAGGTGGGTGGGGTGGCAATGGGTTCATGCTTCTCCCCCATCTATTCATGTTTACATGTAAGCTGGTGGGAGAAGCATTTCCTCAGAGCCACTCACCACTGTTGGTGGAGCCATATAGTACACTAGTGGCGCTACATAGATGATGCGTGTCTCGTATGGAAGATGTCAAAGGATGAAGCCTTGGAATTCATAGATAACATCAATGTGAATGATTTGAATTTGATGGTTCACTGCCTCCTATTGACTAATCCATGGTTGAATTTTTGGATGTACTTTTATATGTTGATGGAGGTAACCTACAGACCATGTTACTTGGGAAATCCACTGCTGGGAATGCATTCTTCATGCCCACAGTACACATCCTAGGCACCTGATCAAAAGCATTCCGTATGGAGAGTTTATTCACATCCAACGTATTTGTAGCTCTGAGTTACTGTCCGGAAAGTGTCACACAGGTCCGTGCCTGTGTGGTTCCGCCTTGGGCGGACAGGATATATATATATACATTGACGAAAGCTAAGGCTGAAACGCGTCTGTTTGAATGGATTTTGCGTAATAAATCTATATTGGGATTAATATATATATATATATTCCAAATAACTTTGGCACCGATTGACAAATCTTCGCGAAATTTTCAAAACGTATGGCCCGCTCCGGTCAGCTCCTATCTTGAAAGTTTAGGGTGATTCGTCAAGGCCGGGCTGAGAAAAAAAGGGGGTCCCAAAACGTGTTTTCCCCATGCAATTTTCCATAGGAAACTTTAGACACGGCTACAGCCCGAACTGCTGAATGGAATTACACCAAATTTGGCAAAAAGGTGGCCCTTTGTTCAGAAAGAGTCCTTTTTGTTAAATGGTGTAAATCCGTTCAGTAGTTTTTTAGCTATTAATGGAAAAAGAAGTATATATTTCTGGGTGTAGCCTAACCACACATCTCATCGTGAGATCTGATTGCTGTCAGCACTTCATCCAAGAAATGTTGGCAGCCATCTTGGAACCAATATACATGATAGCACCTAAAAAGCATTGCATTTAATAGAAGGTTTTAAGACTTTAGTTACATTATAAATCATTTGTTCATGGTCCGATACTCATTTTAGGAATTGTGGTGTGTTCTAAGGTGATTTTACCATGTGAAAAAGCCTTCTGCTGGGATATCATGAATCATGTTTGAGAGAAAACTACATTCTCAGTAAAACCTGTACATCCAACAAGGGCATAGACTGTCAGTTGATTCCTTTGTGTTCTACTGCAGCTTCCCAGAGTGTTCTAAAGAACAACTAGAGGACTAACAGTCCTACTTATAACAACCATATTGCACACCTGTAGCCATCTTGATTGGAATAAAGTGGTAACTCTTAAAACATTTAATTTTAAAAAGTAACAAAATGAGGGGGTTCATTTTGCCATAGAAAGTATGATTAGTGCTGCAGAAAGAGAAATTAGTGCAGATTTTGAGTGACTTCTCAAATTCTCTTCTATTTCATTAAAAAATTCTGACATACAGACTGAAACATGCACTTTTAATACTAGCAGCAGACTTCCATGTTGAGCAGTAGCTTTACTACAGTGATATAATGAGCAACTAGTGTGCTAACATTCAGAATTTATGGCAAATGTGTGACATATCTGAATACCTTCTTGATGGAATCAAAGTAAAAAACTTAAAGCATTTCCTACTGAGGAGACTGCAGAAAATGAGGAAATTAGGAAACTTCATAACAAATAAATCTCCCAAGATGGCCACCAGAGACCAAAGGGCCCAAATGTAGCACAAATGTCACCCAGATATAGCCCACATGTAGCTCAATGACAGAAGTGTGCAAAACACTTTTTATTTTTTGTGTTTTTGCAGTTTTATATAGTGCAGACTTGTCAGGTATTGGAGTGCTTTACATTAGCATTGGCTACATCACACAAGAACAAATTCATTTTGGTTGTAGACATGGGGAGATTAAGTGATTTGACCAGAATCACAGAATGTCGAGCTGAAGCAGAAACTCCCACCTGGTTGCTCCGTTGCAAAGTCTGCAGCTCTGGAAGTAAAACCACATCCTCTCCCCTAAGTGCAACATTTAATCAAGTGGTCAACTGGATAAAAAAACATAAAGATTTTATTTATTTATTTATTTGGACATTTATTAAGCGCCTGGTTACGCCACTGGCGTGTCCCCGCGCTGTGATAAGTGAAATGGCTGTCCCCCCTCCTCCCACAGAAGGCTATCTGCTGAAAAGATATGTTTTAAGTTTCTTCCTGAACAGGACTTCGGAGGGTTCTAGTCGCAGTTCCAACGGAAGAGCATTCCAGCGCTTGGGAGCGAGGTATCTAAAAGATCTGCCTCCCACGCGCACCTTAGATACTCTGGGAACTTTTAACAACCCAGTCTGGGAGGACCGTAGACTGCGTGTGGGCTCGTAGTGGGTTACCAGGCTCTGGAGCGGTACAGGTGCTTTACCGCTCAGAATGCGGTGGCATGTAGCAAGGGCCTTGAACTCCACTCTCCTCTCAATGGGAAGCCAATGGAGGACCCACAGAGCTGGTTTGGCGGATGACCTCCTAGGGAGCCTGAGTACAAGCCGCGCTGCCGCGTTTTGAAGGACCTGCAGGCGGCCCATGACCCTCCCTGTGGCCCCCAGATAAAGCAGGTTCCCATAGTCAAGTCGGGAGGTGACAAGGGCGTGCACCAGCGTCTTTCGAGCAGAGATAGGGAGCAGATCTAACACTTTCCTAAGGGCTCTCAGGACACCGAAGCACACCCCTGCCACCCGACCGACTTGTGGACCAAAGGCAAGGTCCTTGTCCAGCCACACGCCAAGGTTCCTGGCCTCACGGCAGGGAACAGGGACTTCACCCAGACAGGGCGGCCACCACGCCGACGACCACGCAGACGGCCCACCCCCCACCACGAGCACCTCGGTCTTGCTGCCGTTCAGTTTTAAACAGTTTGCGGAAATCCAGGCAGCGAGATCTTGCATGCAGTTCCTGAAGATGTCCGCTGCAAGGCCGGGTGTACGCGACAGGGAGATGACCAACTGCGTATCATCGGCGTAGGACACAAAACGAAGACCATATCCCTCCACGATGGCCGCCAGGGGGGGAGACGTAGATATTAAATAGGGTTGGGCTCAGAGACGAGCCCTGAGGCACGCCCTGGCCCAACTCAATCTCCCTTGAGTAGCATTCACCCAATCTGACTTGAAAACACCTGTCAGACAGGAAGGACTTGATCCAACCAAGCGCCGCTCCTGTCACCCCGCCTTCATTCAGACACTGTAGCAAGGTGGAGTGTGCTACAGTGTCGAACGCTGCGCTTAGGTCGAGTAGGATCAATGCCATAGTTTGGCCCTCGTCCACGCCCTGTCTTAGTGCTTCCACCGCCACGAGAAGAGCAGACTCCGTCGAATGACGGGGGCGGAAGCCAAATTGCGAGTCGTGAAGTAGCGAAGCCGTCTCCTCGAACTGCATAAGCTGTACATTGGCTATTTTTTCCGCCACTTTTGCCATGTAGGGCAGGAGGGAGATGGGACGGAGGTTATCCAGTTTTTCAAAACTGACGTTGGACTTCTTCTGCAGAGGAAGTACCACTGCCTGCTTCCAGGCATTCGGGACAGCCTGGGACTCAAAGGAGGTGTCCAGTAGGTGACGCACATAGGGCTCAAGTACTGGCAAGCTGCCCTTTAGCCGACTAGGGGTGGTCGGGTCTCTTGGGGAACCGGATTTTATCGATCCACAGATACGGAGAAGTTCCGCAGTGAAGGGAGTGACGAAAGTGGTTAATCGTTGTTCCCCTTTCATTCTAGTGGCTTCCGAGTGATTAGGGCCGCTATCTGTCCTCTGGGGGAAGGAATTTTAGATGTTGGTAACCTTGGTTGCAAAGAACTCAGCAATTCGGTTACAGCCCTCCGTAGTGCAGAGTTTCTTAGGCACCGCGGCGGGTTTCCCTATCGCAATAGACTTATAAATAGAGAAAAGCTCCTTGGTGGACTGCTCTGCTTCCTCTATCTTATTGCAATAGTACAGTGATTTGGCCTTCCTAATCAATTTGTGGTAGTTGCGCCTGCAGTCTATGTATCCTGTTTTGGCATTTGTCGAGTAGGCAATCCTCCATTGCCTTTCAGCACGTTTACATGCTGCTTTGGACATCCGCATGTCCTCGTTGTACCAAGGAGCCGATCTTTGCACTCGGCCCCCCATTTTCGCCATACCCAGTGGTGCCACCAGATCCAGGGCTTTCGTAATTCGTTGGTCTAAGTTAGAATTAATTTCATCTACCCCATCACCCCCAGGATGACCCTTCTCGGTTAGCGCCAGATTGAATTTGGCTTGGGAGAACGCTGCCCATCTCCGCCTAGGGTGCTTGTCAGCGGGGGGGTCATTGGGGCGAGGTCCCTGCATTTCGATGGTGAAAGGGACGAGGAGATGATCAGACCATGGGATGGGGATCGGGATTTGGGCGTCCACTTGGTTCCAGTTTGCGAAAAAGATAACAAATAATTTAAAAGTGCTTTGTCGCTATTTGAAAACTCATAAAATATGTCCTCATTTTAGTTTTTTAGAACACTAATGATAATTTTGATGCAAATAAGACCGTCTCATATATGTAATTTCTAAAGGAAATGCTCTAGGTATTACAGTTTTGATTACATCAAGATGACATCAGGCGTTCCACACTTTTGTAATAAATATAGAATGTTAGCAACTAGTCGTTCATTAGGATGCTGTTGAGAGACAGAGGTCAGGGGCACGGACTCTGAAAATTGAAGGTAGGTAGGTGGGTGCAGAGGCAACAATTTGACCACACTGGGCAGGCAGGAAGGGCAGTGGCAGCACAACAGACTATGGAGAGCAGTGGAAAGGGGGGCAGGGGCAACAAACCAACAATACAGGGCTGGCAAGAGAGGCTGCGGCAAAATAATAGACCATTGCGGGCAGAAGGAAGAGGCAGTGGTAGTACAACCATATATGCCAACAGACCCGATTCTGCCAGGAAACGTCCAATGTTTTTTAAGCCCAAATGGGCTTTATTTGATCTGTCTTCTGTCTACAATCTCCTCTTTTTCAATGTAAGTCAAAGGGGAAAATCAATACCCCAGTTTTTTTTTACAATCTGCCTGTTAGCAAGTTCAAAATGTTAGCAAGTATGGTACATTGGATCATGGAAGGGAGGAGGAATTGGGGTAGGGACATGGACTCGGATAACAGAGGACAGGAGGGACATGGAGAGGTGCACCAAACTGACCCTACAGGACAGGCATCAGGGTTTGCAGCCACACAATACACCACACAGGGCATGCAGGACTGGAGTGCAGCACTACAATCCATAGAAAGCAATATGGAGGGGACAGGACCATGCACATGGACAACAGAGGGGAAAGAGGCAGTGGTAGCTAGCTGACCATAATGGACAGACAGAAGAGAAAGCTGCAGCATAATGGACCATAAAGGGCAGGAGGGAAGGGTCAGGGGCATTACAATGGAACAGACAAGCTATGAGGGAAGGAATAGGAGTCTGCACATGGAAAAAGAGGGCTGGGGGCAAAGGGGCAGGGCATGAGCAGCAAGATAACCATGGAGGTCAGGCAGGATGGGCACTAGAAGCAAGACACACCATGGAGAGCAACAGTGAGACCATAATGGCATACACACAGACCATGGAGGGACGGTGGCAGGGGTCAGCGGCAGCTAGCTAACCACACAGGGAAGGTGGGAGGGGCCGTGGAAGCACAGAAGACCATGCATGGCAAGCGGGAGGGATAGTGGCAACACAATGGCTATGATGGGCAAGAAGGAGGGTGCAGGGGTATGCACAAAGGACCATGGAGGATAGAAGGGAGGGTCAGGACCTGGGCAAAGAAAAGAGAGTTCAGGGGAAGGGGCCTCACAACAGACGACGCGGGGCAGGCAGGAGGAGCAGTTGCAGCACAACAGACCAGGGAGGTGCAGAAGGGTGTGGCAGTAAAATGGACCATGGAGGACAGGAGGAAGGAGATAGGGGCATGGAATGTGGACAGGCAGGGTGGAGGTGGCAGGGACAGGTTACAGTCACCTGACAATACTAGGCAGGTGGGAGGGGAGTGGCAGATGAACAGAACACTCAGAGTAGATAGGCGGTGTAGGTCCATGCAACATGGAGGGCAAAAAGGATGGAGCAGGGGCATGCACACAGACATCGGAGGGCAGGGGGGAGGATAATAGAGGCAGGAAGCGAAGCACAGAGGCTAAGCAGGAGGTCAATGATGGGGCATAGAATTGGGCAATGGAGGGCAGGAGGATTGGGCTGGTACATCATGCTAAATGGAGGGCAGTGGCAGCACATTAGCCCATGCATTGGCAGGAGGGAGGAGGCTAGTCCATGGATTCAGACAACAGAGGATGGGGAGGAGGTGGATGGGGCAGCAAGCTAACTGTTCAGAGACGGCGGGAAGGCCAGTGCCAGAACAACGGCCACACAGGGCTGTAAAAAGGGAGCAGGGATATGGACTTGGACAATGGATGGCTAGGAGGAGGGAAGGCAGGAGCAGCAAGCTTGGGTGGGGGCAGCACAATGACAGGCCCTGCTTCTAACCCCCCACCATCCACTGTGATATGCATCTTACTTAACGTTAAAACAAAACCTAGAAATTTGCTGAAAAAACAAAGATTACAGGGACAGTATAGTTAGACTCAGATTTCACTCATACACAACCAGTGAAATTCAGTAGTTATAGGTACCTGAGCTAACTATAACTTACGCCCCCACAATGTACTGCTAATGACCCCAAACATTACATCATTCATGACATAGTCAGTTACATCACTCATGACATCACTCATGACATCTCAAATGAGCTGTGAATGGAATGGAACTATAATCGCTAGAACTTTATTTAAGGATAGTGTGGGTATAGTAAAACCCCTTTTTTTCTTTTCTTTCATGTAAGAACCATTATAATACGCAACGTGCACAGATTAATATGGCCGATAGCCTTTCACTTCAAAGTAATGTGTAGTCCATTGTTTATGTTGATGTTTGCAATCCTAAGTATGTTTATTATGAATAAGTCACGTAGACGAACATACAGGTATGGCGGTCACGGGGCAAGATATGCTGAAATTACACTGTGTGCATATTAACACTTGTTTTCTTTTATTTATTGTATCAATTCCTGAATTTTCACATCGTCACCAGGCCAATATGGCTGCCAGCTTTTTTAATTAAACTAATATGCAGTCCTTTGATAATGTTGACAACTGGAGGCATTTGTACATTTAAATAAGGATGCTACAATGACGTCTTGTATCGTTATCAACGTTCGGACTAGCCGAAACGCGTGGATCACGTCCTTTGTAGATTTAATAATTCCAAACTACAACTGGAGTGCTGATTCCTTCCTTGTAAGAGTGAGAGGAGATTAAATACATATATATATAAAATTCACTGAAAAAAACACAAGTTTTAGGGACATTATAGTTAGAAATTAGCATTTAAAAATCCTCAGAAATTCACTGAAAAAACCACAGGTTTCATGGACATCATAGTTAGTTGGACATTTCACTCGTACAAAACAAGAGAAATTCAGCCGTTATAGTTAGTTGTGCTAACTATAACTCGCTCCCCCGCAATGCACTGCTGATGATGTCACGCATTACATCACTCATGACATGGTCAGTGACATCACTGATGAAATCTCAAATGACATTACTGATAACATCATCCACGTGATCATCTGATGCACCTCCTCACACCCTAAAATACAGACTACCATTCTCGAAACCATAGACACACCAATACTAGTACAGCTACAATATTCTGTGCACTATGCATGCATACCTCTAATCAGCTATACAGCATTGATACAGTCTTTTAAATACTTAGTACCTATGCAGTCTAGGAATCCTTCTGTCATTCCCATGCACTTGTCCATTCACCCATCCAGCACTATGTACGTATCCGATCACTCGGCCAATACCTAAGCACTTATAAATTTAGCATGCACTCTCTTTGCAGCACTGAAATTACTCCAGTTATTTGCCATATACTTAGGAATGGCCTAGCCACTAACCCAAGTACTGGTACAATGTTTTGTACATTAAGCATGCAGATCTCTAACAAGCTACATACTATTAATAGGTTCTTCTAAATACCCAGTTAATACCTATGCAGTGTTGGAATCCTTCTGTCTGTGCCATGTATTTCTCCAATCACCCATCCAGCACTATCTACGTATCCTATCAGTCCGCCAATACCTAAGCACTTATGATAACAGAAAAAAATGTTTAGCATTTTTTGATATGTACTACTGTCAAGGTAAGGTTAAGGAATCCAAACACTATCAATGCACAACTACATTTAGCTGTGCACTATACATATATAAACCTCTAACCAGCTACTTAGTAAAGTACTACCCATGCAACCTAGGAATCCTCCTGTCTGTCCCATGCACTTCTCCAATCATCCATCCAGCACTATCTACGTATCCTATCACTCCATCACTAGCTAAGCACTTATAAATTCAGCACGCACTTTCTTTGCAACACTGAAATTACTCCAGTTATTAGTCATATACTTAAGGAATGGCGTAGTCACTAACACAAGCGCAGGTACAATATTTTGTACACTATCCAAGCAGACCTCTAACTAGCTACAAACTATTGATACTCTTTTCTAAATACCCAGGTAGTACCTATGCAGTGTAGGAATCCTCCTGTCTGTCCCATGCATTTCTCCAATCACTTATCTACCACCATCTACTTATCCTATCACTCAACCATTAAGTTAAGCACTTATAAATTGAGTGTTCACTCTGTTTGCAGCACTGTCATCATTCCAGTTACTAGTGGTATCCTTATAAAATGACCTAGGCACGAGCACAAGTACACACAAAATATTATGTGCATAATCCCTACAAATCTCTAAGCAGATACATACTATTGGTCCACTCCATTAAATACTGAAGTAGTACTCATGCAGTGTATGATACCTCCTGTCAGTCTCATGCAATTCTTCAATCACCCATCCAGCACTCTGTTCTTATTGTATCAGTCTGCCAATGCCTAAGCACTTATGGGGCAGATTTACAAGCACCCAGCACCACCAGTACGTCACTTTTTGTAACGTAGTTATGGCGCCAGGCACTACTTCATATTTGCAAGGAGAGGAAAAGCCACCTTGCATGGTTTTTCCTCTCCTTGTAAATACGACCCCTTCATACACAGAACTTAGCGTTGAAGGGGCGTTCCATAGGTGTTGCTGTGGGTGTTCCAACGCAACACCCATAGAACAAGACACATCTCCAGATTTATGAGAAATTGTAAATCTGGAGCTGTGTGTGAATGCTGCCCCATCCTAGAGTTGGTGTAGCAAGGCGCAACAAGGAGAATTGTTTACATTTTTCCTCATTTTTTCGTCTTTCAATGCATGCTGCATTCCACAGCATAAATTGAAAGAGGAAAATGCCTTCACTCATTGCTTTCGTGCAGGAAGGTATCAGCAGGTGAGGGGTTCCAAGCAGCTCGCCTCATTGTCTCCCGAGCAAGATTGAGAGGATGTGTGATTCGGAGATGCTTGTACATAGAAGCAGTGCCACAAGAGTATTTTTTTTCACTGCCTCTTGGCAGGACTCGGTCACAAATGTTGCACGTCACCTTTCTCGCATTTACTTTCTTCTCTCCGGGTGGAAAAGTGAAGAATTTCCACACAACAGATTCCGGCCTCTGTGGACGTGGTGCCTCCTGCAAGAATTCTTATTCAGAAGACACTTCCTCCTGCTGCTGCTGTCCAGATGCCATTTTGTTTGATATTTTTTGAAAAACACCAACAAAAAAAACAAGCAAAAAGGATTCTTGTAGGAAAAGAGATATCTCTCTAAAGATGCTCCAACAAGAATGATTAAAATGGTTGGAGTCCTTCAATAGTTACAGTGGGAAATGTTATGAACCTATGAAATCGTTTTTTTAGGTCACATGGGATCCGCGCACTCTGCACTCACGGAGCACGCACCCGATGCGACTTTGCGAAAATATAATTAAAAATAAAATGTTTATTATAAGTACAAATATATTATTTTTATGAATATCTTAGATATCTCTTGCCCTAATATGTATATTAGAGACACATACATATCATTTTAGAACATAACATTTTTTGCGGGAGTTGTGCACCCAGCGTGCCCCAGCACGTATATGACGTCACGCGGGACCCGCCACCACACAATCGTCGCGTACCGTAATGCGCATGTGACGCGAATGCGCAGGAGCAGGAGTCGCGGACTGGTCGCATACCAATTGCGCACATCGTGCAATATTAAATGTATATGATGTAACTGAAAAACATGCAGCCGTCGCACACCGTACGCGGATCCTTCATGACTTTTCTAAAATGGCGGCTAGAATCCGCGCGCCCACCGTGATGTGGACGCTTTGGGTGCGCGACTCTGGAAAAAAATTGGGAAAACATTTTTTTAAAGAAAATATAAATATATTAAAATAAAAAAATAAAACAAAAAAAAAATAAAAAGTATTTCAGTTTGAATTTGTTTTTTTTTTTTAAATTTGGGCAATTTTCAGAAAAATATGTTATTTAATTAATAAAGTATTTATAAATAAACAGTTAAAAAACTGTAGAAAATAAGTACAAAAAATAGATATAACTACTATTACACTTAAAAATTAGCATTTAAAAAACCATTGAAATTCACTGAAAAAAACATAGGTTTCAGAGATGTTATAGTTAGAAATTAGCATTTAAAAAAGCTTTGAAATTCACTGAAAAAAAACCATAGGTTTCAGAGACCTTATAGTTAGAAATTAGCATTTAAAAAACCTTAGAAATTCACTGAAAAAACCATAGGATTCAGGGGTGTTATAGTTAGCTGGATATTTCACTCGTACAAAACCATAGAAATTCCTCCGTTATAGTTAGTTCTGCTAACTATACCTCACGCGCCCACAATGCACTGCTGATGAGGTCACATATTACATCATTCATGACATTGTTAGTGACATCACTGATGACCATAGTTAGAAGAACTAACTATAACAGAGGAATTTCTATGGTTTTGTACGAGTGAAATGTCCAGCTAACTATAACACCCCTGAAACCTGTTTTTTTTGTGAATTTCTAAGGTTTTCGAAATGCTAATTTCTAACTTTAACGTCTCTGAAACCTATGTTTTTTCTGTAATTTTTTTTTAAAATATATAAATATATATATTCTTTTTTTTTTATTTTGTGCTGGAAGCAAAGCACCAAAATAGAAAACAAACCTAATCCTTTCATGTGTTTCTAAGAGAGGCTCAAGAAGCACCTCCTGCTCTGATCTGAAATGGGAACTTTTTCTACAGCCTCTTTCAGAAAAGGTACGAACTCTTTCAATGATATTTGTGTTAAGGTGTAGGGAATGAGATTGGGCTTTCCAAAAAGGGAATCTTAAATACACATTTCATTATCTTAAGGACCCACTCATCCAAGGAGCCATTTCCAAATTTGGATATAGTGATGCCTATTGTTACTCAATGGAGAATCAGATTAAGGACTCACTGTGGGTTTCAGTTAGTGGTGCAACCAGGGAAGACAGGGAGGAGTATTTGTACCAACCTATGTATGAATCTCTCCCTCTTTGTGAGCAAAGGTACTGCTGTTATGGTTGTTGTACCTGTTGCTAAAGCCTGGTATAATGTTGGCTCAAATTTGGATGTTGTTGATTTTCTATGTTCGTGGGTAACAAAGCCTGGTATAATGTTGGCTCAAATTTGGATGTTGTTGATTTTCTATGTTCGTGGGTAACTAATCATAATATGTGGGTGGTGGCTATGCTTAAATCTTTTAAGGAATTCAACTGATTTTCTCTAGAAGAATGCCATAAAATGGCAATCTAGCACTGAGCTAAACTTCTGTAAACCCAAGCCAGTCACACCGACAAAGGAAAAGCATGACCTCATAAATCAAGCAATGGCATCTTTAGAATCCATACCTATCAGCATGGTCAGTTTCCCAGTATCCATACCATTTTTTTTTTTTTAAACCTTTATTTGACATTTTCAACCAGATACAGACACAGGCCTACAACCCCCAGGGCTGGCCGCTAAGCAATTGCAACACAATACTACGATCAAAACTTCAGACCCAGCCTCCCGGGGAGCATAGTCGCTACATCCACAATGCGTACTGGTTGGAAGACATATCAAATTGGAAACAGGATACAAAAGGTTTCATTTTATAATATGAGATAGAAGGATCAGGTGCCATACAATATCTCAAGCTACGAAGTGAGGGCGAGCAAAATAGCAGTGTGTCCACAGTTAATTAGTTTTCATGTAGGTCAGTGGCGTTTAAGCAGACGACACCCAGATAAACAAGCATACTATTACGGTTCGCGCCAACATTTATGCCCGCCCCGTGGCCCCGAAACATCGCGAGAGTTGAGGCACAGATGTGAAAGCAGAGATGGACCAAACAATGAACCCACTACACTGACCCGGAAAAAGAGAAAAGAAAAGGCCAAAGAGAGATAAGAAAGAAAGAAAAAGGCCATAGAAACAAATAAAAAACAAAACACCCATCCCCCAACCCCCCACCCTGCACCCCTGCAGATGACTACGGCCTACCCCCCTAGCAGCGTGCCTGTCGCCCAAGAACCGAAACCCGAAATATAGAAGAAACAGGGAAAAAAGGAAAAGAAATTAAACCCCACCCGAAGAGGGGAAATGGAGGAGGGCTTTATTCAACGCACTCCCGGTCTCTCGCCCCCGTCCTAACCAACCCCGCCCCGGACTCCATTAATTCAATAAAACAATCCCGTAAACCATAATACCACAATGAACAACCCAGACAACAATCTCAGCCTTGGCCCCGTCGATGAAATTCGCTGAGTCCGTAAGGGGAAGAAAGCCCTGTCCTCAAAATGTCAAATGGTACACAAAAGTTGGCAGAACAGGGGTCCACAGATGAAAAAAGAACGGCAGGTCCCAAATGAGTCGGCTGGTACCAGAGATGCCCCTCCCCGTCTCCGAAGCCAGGCTTTATCCCATCCGCCATCTTGATAGACAAACCGGGGAGGGGGGTCGACACAATCCAAAACAGTTCACAGTACCAATTAAAAGGAACCGAAGTGGGGACAGCATGTAAATGTTCCGACAGTTGCAAAACCGGGGAGTCCAACGGATTAATTGAGTCACCAAGCACAGTACTGTCGGGTAGCTCCACTGCGATAGGGGCAAATACAGCTTCCAGCGCCGGGTCTAAGTACGCCACCGGGGCGTCAATCGAAAGGCGAGCTGGCCGCCGGGTCTCGGGCGTCAAGTCAGGATCCGGTCTCAATCCTTTGATTCCATCCGCCGCCAACAACAGGCTGCAGGTCTGAGCTTTAACAGTCTCCTGCAGTGCCACAAGGGCCTCCAGCACCGTCCGTAATGACGGGCCACTTTTAGCCTGCTCCGTCAGCCTCCATTTTTCCTCAGGCATGGTGGTCCCCACGGAGAGGCGCCTTCTCCGGGGGAAGATTAGGCGGAGCAGGAATGAGCCATGAGGGACAGACTGTTAGCGTGCAGTAGCGCGTAGTGAGATTTCAACTCAAGAGGCACCGGCGATATGGATGCCGGACCCTCGATCCGGGACACCCACAACACAGCACCATGCGTCACTCGTCACCTCACCTCCTATAGAGCACCAGGCAGCAGATGGTAGCATAGCAATCCCAAAATTCCGAATGTTCCAGAGACCGGACCCAACCGCATTCAACAGTCCGTTGTTGTTCAACTCGGACCCGGCTAGGCCAGTACTCGAGACCCCGGCTTCTCGGCTGGGTTAGGCCTCAAATCGGTCTTCGACGTTACTTCGCTCCACGATGTCGGAGAAACTCCGGGATCACATCATCGGAGTGCAAATCGGGTCACACACACATCAGGATAAGTGGCAGGATAGTAGAGCGTAGGACGGAGGTCAGCGGAGCCGGGAGACTATGCGGCCATCTTGGTTGGTGTCGTAGCTCTTCCCCCCATCCATACCATTTTTGATTACATCTGTAAATTACTCACATATTAGCTGCAGGAGGATAAATGCCAGACTTGTCAATAATTTGCCATGAGGCAAGTTGTGTTGTGAGATGTTGGAGTACAAATGCCATTTTCCGTAATGCTTCCATGTGTTCTGACTGCTTATTTGGAGAAGCTTAGGGAAACATTTTTTTCTTCATTTCAGCTGAAGTGGCCTCAACTGCCACAGTACTGCAGGGATGGTGGGAGGACAAATAAGATCTGATGGAGCTTACTTATGTTTCATTGAAGCCTTCAGTATCAAGTCAACCATCAGGTTTTCACAAAGGACAGAAGTTGGCTCTATAAGCAGCACTGTGATAAGACTAGTCTTTCGCGATAGGAGGGTTATTGTTAAAATGGAAGCTAAACAATGGGGGGGCATTATCTTGACAGCCTTATTTTAATAGGCAGGGATTTGCATAGATTCCTCTCCTCTGAATGCATGTATCTGCATGAGGAAACCTATACTCTATGGTGATTTATGTGAGTGGCTAGACTAAGGATTTTATTTGGCTCGGCTTAGTTGTTACTAACACAGAGACACATTGTTTGCCCCAACATTTACTTGCCACTGTGCCACCACCTCTATACTTTCTAGTCCAATTTTCCGGTTGCTTTAGAGTTTGCTCTTCTGATGGCTGGATCACTACAAAGACAGTGTTTTTGTGATAAAATCTTGTTGCAGATACCACATTTCAGGAGCCTATTCAAGCTAATAGTATTGAATTTTACAATACTACTAAAAACTGAGCATTTTTTCTATAGAGCGGTACTCTCTAAAATAATTTATATGTAGTTTCATTATATCTTATATTGTGAAATAATCAAGTTCCTTAGAACTGAAATGGGATCAGAAATACCATGTCCTTGCAGGCCTAGACCTTTAATGTGTTAGTGCTGCGCTCACCAATTCAGAGTCAAAGTATATTTTCCATCTGACACAAACTAGGTATAAACTGAAGTGGCTGATGTGGGCTAAAGTTCAAGATGTAGAAGCATGCCAATGCACAGAGAGACCCTCAAACTTGATGAATCCTTAAATTGATTCTTTATGTATTTATGGAAAGTTGGGTGCTCCCACGCTCAGATTATGAACAGGCTACCTTGCTCTTCATGGCATAAACTCAGCTGTTATTCTAGTGTCTATCTTCTCTATCTTCTGACAAGTCAGCTCAGAAAGATGGCCAGTTTTTGGAAATTTACAAAACTTTTATTTCTGCCTTATTACCTTTGTTTTCTAACCTTGTGTCTAAAATAGGGCTATTGCATCACCTATGAAGGTTTGCGGCTGAAAATCTGGTGGATACCGCAACGCTTTATCCTCCTTTGAACTTTTAACGAGTGCTTACCCTATTTAATGAGCGCTTACCCCACTTATCATCTTGACAGGGCCCCAATACCGAGCGTTCCCCTCCTCCAAACTGTCTACCGATGTTATCGCAAGGCCCTGTTTATTACTCGATCAACCAGACCATATGACCCAGCTTTGTCGCTACATGGAATGCCAAACGGATGTATGGCCACTTCCCCCAGGGAATTAACACAATTGCATGCAGCCGCCCTACACAGCTTAGGAGATATCAGGATGGAACTCTCCTCTTCCTAGATGACATACTGGCTGGTTCTGAACTCCCGCCTGGCCAATTTCTATTACATGCTTCCTTTCAAGGGGTACTAAGTTAATCCTGGTGAGAGATATAGCAAAAATCCTCCCACATCTGGTAGTCCAATATTTACAGGTCTTAGCTATGGGTGAACACCAGATACAATTGTTAATCGAAGCCATGCGCAAGCTTCCAACAGTCCCGCTCAATACACTGCGGAGGCACTGGGATACAGAATTTGGCCATGCTTGCACTGAGCGTGAATGGCAAACTAATCTAGCCTATCCCGCTTTATTGTCCTGAAATGCATGTTTTGAATGGAATAAATTATATAGCCTACATCACGCCTACTTTAACCTCAACAAAATAATTTTTTATTTTCCCCACACTGTCGCCGTATATCCTCCGTTGTTCAACACTGAAGTGGAACTAGTTCACACGCTGTGGTCCTGCGTGTCGCTAACCTGGCTATTGGAAAGATATAACCTCACATATGATGCATTGCAACCGACACCTGGGAGGCTTGCATCCAGGGCCCTTTCTGCCGTGTTAAAAATATAGTACAGCAACGCGTTTGCAGAGCTTGCCCTCCTACTGGCCATGAAATTGAGCACCCATAAGTGGAAAGCAGTAAATCCCAGAGCGACCTCTTCGTGAGTTCTGTCCATGCTGGCGTGGGCCAAGGCGGAAAGCGCATTGCTGCACAGGGAAGGTGAAGGGCCTCCGTAAATATCCAATTTTTAAGACGTGGCATACTCTTCGCAAGGGGATGCCAACTGTTTCCCACACCCCTCTTAAAAACTACCCTCCTTCTATACTTTTTGTGTATCACATACTACAACATATTGGTCTTTCCTATCACTTGACACTAGCATGTGCAACCTTACTGGTCCCCTTCAGATTCGCAACCTTTGTGCTACTCTGCCACCTCAAATGAGTGTAGTCCTTATTTGGTTCCTAAGTGGTTTTTTTATCATTCATTCTACATTTATTGAATTGGTTTCTTTGCAATATTGGCCCCAATTTTATATTTCTAGCATTTCTACCTTCCAACAGGCTCGACTTGTGTGTATGTTAAACTACCACTTGTTAAACCTAATTGTTGCTGTTCCTAGAGACATTAACTGGAGATTACGCACAGGCGCCCAACCTGTATCAATAGATATGGTATACATTGTTATATTAATTGTGCTCATTCTTTTGGACACACAACTCTCACACACACCTTGTTGTAATATGACAAATATCCAATATTGGAATTGTATTGGTATAAAAATTATAAAAATGCAAATAACTTTCATTTAACAAAAAAAATATATATATATACCACCACGTATGAATAATATTAATACTTCTATGTTCCCTAAAATAAAATAAAGACATTTTTGTAGCTCACATCACCCTTTTCCTTTGATCAACTGAGGCGCAAAACTCTATTAATGTTTTGTTTAGCTACTTGACTCCCATATTTCCATCTATTGGTAAACTAGTCATGACTATGTCCCTAGTTGGAATACGAAAGCTGATACGAATCTAGCAACCTTGTTATTCGACCTTGTTGTGGTCCAAGAATAAAACACATACTTTGATTCTGTTGAAGGCGAAAAAGGATACGATTGTTGGGATAGCCATTTTTACTGTCGCTGGTACCCTATGTTGGCATCCTAGATGTAAACATTGCAGTGATATAGATATTATATAAAGCTTCTATTGCTCCAATCCAAGCCGTAGGGTTTACACTATCTTGCATCTAAATACAACATCAGACTCTATAAGGATGACCGTTATACATGCTATTACTTGATTTATATCTTGAGTATTTTCTTTCACAGGTTTATGGTAACATGCACATTCCATCGATTGTCTTTAATCCATAAACGGTTAACTGACAACATATGTTCAAGATGTGGCTCTACATACTCTTGATCCACTACTCACTCTTTCCTAGATATAGTACAGGCTTTTGGGGCAGTAACTGGTTAATATTTAAACACAGATCACAGGGACAGCATGGGTGGGTTTGTCAAACCACATATCTTGTTATACTCATGAAGTTGTAGGACATCTCGCCTATCTCTCATGTTGGCTGATGTCAAAATTGTAGATTTACCATAGTTCCCTATCTGTTAGATCTATCCTGTTATAAATGTGCTCTTTATTACCCACTCCTTCTTTAGAAGGCGGGAACTGGCTGTTCACAGATTATCATGGTGTTATCGTAAATCACAGCAGAGCGCATAAGTATTTTCGCCTTCCTTTGGAACTGGTGGGTAGGTCTGATCCAACTTTAAGGTTTATTACTGAGTTGCTCTAGGCTCATGTGTGTTTAAGCTTCTACGTGGTGATGCATCTGCCACATCATTCTATTGTCTATTACCTAATGGTTTTGTTTCACCTCTCTTTTCATGCACATTACAAAGAGAAACTTAAAACTGTTACGGTATATAATACGGCTTGGAGCGCGATGGCCTAGTCACTCAGTCTTCCCTGAATATCTGGGGCTATGCCTCTAAGGCATAACCATATGTTACGCTATAATTTAACAAGTTTTTCTGAAATTATGGCAAAAACAGGGTCAGTTTCTTTGACACAATTCATAGATAATGGTCTTGAAATCTTTTTGGGATTGACCTCTGGAATGCTTCCTTTCCAAGTGGGTATTTTCTGCTTGTTGACCAATATGTAACTTTTATTTTTAAATGCTCTGAGTTATCAGTCAGAAACATCTTGTTTTTAAATTGGTTTGAAGGGCCAGTCCACCATGCACAATTCATCACCATTACAATGCATTTAATTTCCTGCACATAATTGAATCAGATCCATACAGTGGTTATGCTAAGTGGTGTGACCTTATCTACAATTTTATTAAGCAAAAATATTTTTTATTTTCTTACTTAAGCACGTTATGGTGGAGATGTCTTAAAAAGAAACATAGTGATACGATTTTGGACTCTACTATAAATACCTAAAGCACTATCTTCAAAACTGTGAACTTTTGGATCCTGATGAGGTATCGGGTGGCTCTAATCCATATCACAGAATAAAGAAAGAAATGAACAAAAAGAATTGCGTAACCATTATGAAAACACATGTATATTTTAGGAAGCATTCCTCACTCACAACAGAGATTTAACAGAGATAAATTAGTACTTTAAAACATTTCGTTGTTTAAACAGAGAGAACCATGGGAACTGTTCACCACTCAGAACACGGCAACCATCATGATCTCCACCCACCCGGGAGCACCCATGGACCCTTGCCCTCACCACCTCTTCAACCTCGGAGGCAAAGACATCAGCTGCCAACTCACCGCCATCCTCAACGCATTCATCACCACAGCTACCTTCGCTGATGCTTGGAAACATGCAGAAGTCAGACCGCTCCTCAAGAAACCCTCTGCTGACCCGAGCGAACTCCAGAACTATCGCCTATCTGCTCCCTTTCCCCGCCAAAGTCTTCGAGAAGGCCATCAAGCAGCAGCTCACCAAACACATGGAGAGAAATAGCCTGCTGAACGCCTTCAAATCTGATTTTCGTGCCAACCACAGCAACTAGACTGCCCTGATCACTGCCACAGACGATATCCGCACCCTCCTCTACAGAAGGGAATCAGTGGCCCTGATCCTCCACGACCTCTGTTCAGCATTCAACACCATATCCCACCACACACTTATCAAGAGACTGCACCACATTGGGATCCAGTGAGAATCCCTCAGATGGATTGTATCATTCCTCTCAGGACAGACACAGAGAATCTGCCTCCCCCCCTTCGCCTCAGAAGCCAACAGCACCATCTGAGGCATCTCTCAAGGTTCATCCCTCAGCACCACCATCTTCAACACCTACTGACACCCCTAGGTGACATTGTCAGAACCCACAACCTCACCATCATATCCTATTCTGATGACACACAGCTCATCCTATCTCTCTCAGCAGATCTCAACACCAAGAAGACTAACTTCCACAACTGCATGAAGAAAGTCGCCAACTGGAAGAAGGCCAACTGTCTGTGCTCAACACTAACAAGACCGAAGGGCTGATCTTTGGCAACAACACTTCTCCTTGGAATGACACCTGGTGACCCACTGTACTCAGACCCATGCCCACACCAACAGACCACGCCCACAACCTCAGCATTATCCTGAACAGCAAGCTCACCATGAAGCAACAGATCTCTCCATATGCTCCTACGAACTTCAAATGTCTTCCCATCAGCACGAGGAAAACCGCCACTCAAGCCCTAGTCACCAGCCAGCTGGACTACAGCAACGGACTATATGCAGGAACCACCACGGAATTCACGAAGAGACTACAGACGATACAGAACTAAGCAGCAAGACTCATCCTTGACATGCCTAAATGGACCCACATCTTAGGAACTTCCACTGGCTCCCCATCCGGAAAAATGACAATTCAAGATACTGGCACACGCCTTCAAAGCCCTCCATGACACCAGCCTACATCAACCACTGACTGAACTTCCTCCAACTATCCAGAAACCTTTGATCCGCCACCCTCGCACAGACACCTCTCATCTGCCAAAGCCACAGTGGAGGCCATTCCCTCTACTTTGCAGCCAAGTTATAGAATGGCCTTCCCCTCTACCTATGGACATCACTCTCACTGGCAGATTTCAGTAAGAGACTCAAGACCTGGCTTTTCGACTGAGCCCAGCAACCCAGTACCTGGAAAACCTCACAGGTGATTAGTAGCACTATGCAAATACTGATTGATTGATTGAACCAACGTGTTGCACTGATTTTGCTAGTTAAAGAAAATGGAACAAAGTAAATATACTTTAAACCAAAATCCCCTCTTTCACATCTGAAGAGTACAGAACAATTATTTTCTGTACCTTTTATTACTTAATCACAAGCAAAAATATTATGGCATCAGTTAGCTCAGTGTTTTGACCTGCTGCCAAAGTTTTTTTATTTGAAGTGAATACCATTTGCTCAATTCCATAAAATACATGCAGCACATATGTACTAATCATGGGTAATGCAAGAAAATATTCCTCGTTCTATGTTACTCACCTAAATTAGTTGAAACCATGCTTCGAATAGAATCACAAAAACCAGTAATTATTCGAATTGGGCGACTGGTCGAAAAGTCCACTAATATCAGATGACCTCCACCTGTTCCTATCCACAGGGCAGTATTTTTTTGCAGAAAGAGTGCCTTCACTCGTGCTAAATAATCCACCTCCTGTTTTGACTCTTTGCTTTTCATTCCAGCATCCCTACAAATCAAGGAATATTTTAATGTTAACATTTTTCCATCATTAACCCAAAGGAACAAGCCACTTACCTTCGGGAAAGATCCTCTGGTGGAAACTCTAAATAACTGCAGATTCCTCACCTTTGAAATATACCCAGGCGCTAGGCTGAATCCAGAAGACTTTTTAGCACAAACCCTGTGTGCTGGTAGGTGGCAGGGTGAATCTACACGTCAATTCTCCTTGTTTCCGTGTTAAGTGATTGCTGGAACTGCATATATGAACTACCTAAGCATGCTAATGTCAGTTTCTTTCAGAACACAGTCTGAACCCTCCAATGCAGAGTTCAAAGACCAATTGTGCGGAAAGCAGTTTATTATATCGTGTGGTTGTGAGGAACTCACCATGTAATAAGCTCACTACCTGTATGTGTTCAGGTAGATTCATATGAAAAACCTTAACTCAACCCTTGGTGGCTGTGGCTCTGAGCCATCAGGAACACGGGTAAAGCACTAAGAAAATATCAAAACAGTTGAATAACAAAAACTAAACAGCTGTTGGACACGGCCCTTTAGGCAGGTTCACCCGAGACTTTTTTCTTTTTCCTAGCCTGTTTCTGGAACCTGGTGTTGGTGATTTTAGGCCTCTGCGCACTTTTTTACTGTGGTACAGTGTAACGTGCTTGAGCTCTCTCTGTGTATGTGTGGTGAGTGACCTGCCCTCCCATAGGAATGAAGGGGAATAAGTATGCCCATGGTAGTTCCTGATGTGTGGGGAGTGCAGGGTCGAGTTTGATATGTACGAACTTGTGAGATTGAATGCTGCGTAATTATATATGCGGCATGACTGTGTCTAGTGTAGAAGTGCCACTTTTAGAAGTTGGCATATTTGTGTAATTTGTGTCTGGCGTGTGATTGGCTGGTGAGCCTGGTCAGGAGTGCCAGGGCCTGCTTGTGGATTGACTGTCTGGTTTGAGGGTGACAGGGGCTGGGGAGCCCCGGGAGGTTGTCTGAGTCAGCCCGTGGATGAAAGGCGGCATCTGTTGCCAGGGAAGTGGGAGGAGATGGCACCTGGGAGTGACTAGGGCTGTACCTGCCTGACCACAATGCTGGCTCCACCTCCCGCTGGGCGACTGTCACCTCTGTCCCTGACACTGAAGAGAGTTCCCTAAAACCAGTTCTAGCTGGTTCTCACACTGCCTGCACAAAGACTTCAAAGACTTTTCTCTGTATAAGAAGGGGCTGTGTCCCCTTCCAATTGGTTCTTGTTTCTGACTTGAATCTGCCAGGGGCGTGCTGCTGCTTGGGCCCAGGAGAATCCCTGGGCCCTGCCCAGCCCGTGGACTCCTGAAGGACTTTGCTTTGCCCTGGGATCCTGTGGACCTTCTTCCTATCCCCTGGAGGACTTTGCTGGTCAATAGCGCTTAGGAGCGCTTTATTTGCTGTTTTAGCGCCTGGAAGCGCTTGAATGCTGTCTCTAGCGCTTAGGAGCGCTTTATCTTTGTCCATAGCGCCTTATGTGGTTCTAGCGCTGGGGAGAGCTTTGGCCGGTGCCCACCCGGCATTTTCCTAGGATTGAGGGGCCTATTGAGTGCCCACTCGATTTGAGTGATTGTTTGAAGCCGGTGCCCGCCCGGCATTGCCCCGTGTTTTCACCGCCGTAGCCCGGGGGCCTGAAGTTGACCAGAAGCCGCGGAGAAAGAGGCAAAGGGGCCGCGACCTGATTGGTAATTCGTTGGGGAGCCGCGCTCCGATTGGCCTCTGCCGTAGGCCTGTCCCAGAGAGCCGCGCTCCCGATTTGCTGCAGTGCCGCAGAAGCTGTGACGTCATTGGAGGCTCGTCCCGGGAGCCGCACTGCCATTGGCTGGCTCCCGGGTGTCTGGAGAAGCCGCCATGAGAGCCGCGACCGGGGAGATGTTTGGAGCCCCGCGGCCAAAGAGAAGAGGAAGCGTTGCCTGTTGCGGGGCTCCCGTGTGCTGAGGGAGCCCCGGGAAGAGAAGGAAGCCGAGCAGCGCGAGGAGAGCCCCGCAAAGGAAGCTGGCGAGCTAGTGAGTGGTGCCGGTACTGTTTGGGGCAGCAGGGAGCGTCGGGGCACATTGCCGGTGCCCGCTCCCTCCTGCGAAGTGCTCCCTGCGATGTGTTTTTAGAGCCCAGTAGGCTCTCGCGATGGCCCGTGTCCTGCCCTCTGTCTGGGGGCGGGGGGGGCATAGTGGGCATAAGAAGGGCGGCCCCGGTTGACAGTAGGTCGCCCCAAAGTTGAGTAGAGTCCATGAGTGCTCCGAGGGGCATGAGTGTGTGGGGAGCCTCAGAGGGCTCCCAGGCGCCTAATTCTTTCAGGGGCCAGAGTGCTCCTTGAGGGCATAGTTGTTTTCAGAACCTCAGGGCTCCATGGAACATATTTTACTTCAGAGCCTGTGTGGCTCCAGCGAGTGTCTTCAGAGCCTGTGTGGCTCCAGCAGTGGGCGCAGTTTGCGCCTAAGGGTCAGTGAGGACCCTGTCGCAGTTTGAAGTTCCCAGCTGCCCAGCAATTAGTGGGCAGCTGCACCATTTAGGTCTTGTGTGGTTCCCAGGTGCCCAGCAAGTAGTGGGCACCTGCTACCTTTAGGCTTGTGCTTGGACTGGTGCTGCGTGGCAGCGCGCCCTGACATTTGGACACAGGGCGTCTTAGCCCCAACAAGGCCAGTTGGCCTAGGGACTGCCACAGATGGTGGCTTATGTAAGTTTTGCGCAATTGTATGGTTACTGCACCTCTGAATGTGCTTTCTTGCATCATGTGTTATTCCTGCACCTCTGAAGGTTTTTAGGCCTCATGTGATTTTTGTGCTATTGTATTGTTCTGGCACCTCTGAATGTTTTTAGGCATCATGTATCTTCCTTTTTCCTGCGCTGCACCTCTGAATGTTTTAGGCATCATGTGTCTTCTTGCGCTGCACCTCTGAATGTATTTTATTGCATCATGTGCTTGGTTCTGAACACCGCTGAATGTGTAGGTTTATGCATCATGTGTTTCCCTTGTCTTACACCTCTGAATGTTTTTAGGCATCATGTGTTTCTCTTTACTACACCGCTGAATGTGTTTTCATGCATCATGTGTAATGTGTTGTGCTTATACCCCTAAATGCTGTGTGATACTTAAGTGGTTGTTCTTTTTAGTACAGGTGGTCCTAGTAAGGTCCTGGTTCCCTGCGTGACTTTCTCCTAAGGTGGTTAGGGTTGCGTAGGTGGTACTTACCTGTTCCCAGTAGTTACTGGTGTGATTTATAACTGTTATTTTGTGCTATACTTATTCCAATTTCTAAATGTGTTGATTCTAACAGTGGCCCATGTGGCCCTGTCCTGTACATAATCCCTTGTGAATATTGCCCGTGCCAGTTGGCACCATGTATTTTGTGTGATACTATCTGATGTGTTTTTACAATACAAAAGTTATTTTATAATAACCTTGTGTGGAGTTCCTTTTGTGGTGTGCCTAGTATGTTGTTGCTGTTCTATGCTGGCGCAAATGCTTTACACATTGCCTCCGAGTTTAGCCTTACTGCTCGTGCCAAGCTACCAGGGGGTGAGCAGGGGTTATCTTGGCTTGTGACTCCCTTGCCCTGACTAGAATGGTGGTTTCTGCCTAGCTTTGGCGTCAGCCTTAGCCAACCAGAAATAGCCAGTTCTAACAGCAACCATTTATAAAAAGAGGTTGTATTGTTATCTTCGAAATGGCACCTCAATGATAGAAGTCCACTGGAGAGTTCCGGAGATATGAATTGTTAAAGAAAATCACTGCTTTTTCATTCAGTGCATTAACTCACTATAATGTACAATGCTTGCAGATAAAACTTACAAACTTTGTAAAACCTTTATACAGTTGTCAACTTCTACTCCGGCCTGCTAACCTCTTTGGTACCTTTCACTTTTGTCCAGATATATTTCATCTAAATTCTCAGATGCTATTCATATATTTACATCTTGGTGCCAGTTTGCAAGTTTTCCGTTTGGGTGGAAGCGTACCTTTATGCTCCCTGCTGATATCATCGCTATAGCTAAAAGACTAATGACAGACTTTATCCCTAGGTTTGAAGTGAGTTTGGAACTATTCAAAGCTTTAGGGATCTGACAACATTTTCATTTTGGATCCTCATGAATCCTTGGGTAAAGTTGAACGATTTGAAAAGACTTTCAAAAGTAAAATGTCTAACATGTTTGAGGAGAATGAACTCAAATGGCCATACAACTTACCCTGAGCACTGAAGTCAAGCACAACACCCCTAATCAAATGACTAAATTAGGACCAAAAGAGCCCAACAATTCTTTCTGCCACATTCTTCAGTATCCCCAGCTTTAATCGATTTGCACCTGTCTGATGATGTGGCTCTAGAATACTTCCAACTACTCTTTCCCTGTCTCAACAGATTCGATTCTCAGGTTACAGAGGCACTGCCCACGAGTCTGACCAAAGTCTGCCACAAATTACAACCTAGTGACTCAGTGCACATCAATATCCCCCACCAAAAGTCAATGCTTAAACCCTGCTTCAGAGGGTTGTTCCATATCCTGCTCATCACCAATACTTCTGTCAAGTGCCAAGGACTGCATGCCTGGACATACTGCTAGTGGACCTCAGAACCAGGAGATGCTGGACCTGCTGAATGGATAGCTCCTTTTCTTGCAAATGCACCACAGAGACACAGCAACAAAGCAGCCCCTCCTCTGGCAAAATACCAGAGCCTAAAACCTCATTAGTGAGAAGCCTCCCAGCTTTCTGGTCGTTCAGTGGGATTTGCAGAACCTCTTTGCTGAAACATATTTTGGTTGATCCATCGTCTCACTGTTTCAAGCGAGGGATGTGGTGATCTGGAAGAGGTCAACTGTACACAGCCCAGACTCCATCTCTGAAAATAGCATTCCAACTATAAAGACGACTTTCCAGCAAGCCCTGGACCAATACAAGCAGGACCTGAACCTTCCTTCACACTGGCTGTGCTTTTATGTATCCAATGACTCCTGTGGGGGCATGCCTATGTTTCGGATTCCTTCGGAATAGAAGGAACAATGTGCTCATTTTCACCTGTATGGGCAGCTTATTCCCAAATGCAACAAGCATTTGCAATGCAATAGGTCTCGCATTTAGGAGAGTTTGAGCTATTGGCATTGTAAATGGCAATGCCTTTTATATAGGTTTTTAAAACAAATAAAAGGCATTGTCATTTACATTGCCAATAGCTCAAAGTCTCCTAAATGAGAGACCTATTGCATTGCAAATGCTGGTTGTTCTTGGGGTCACTCCCCCAGTTAGTCTGATGGGCAGATTCACTGCACAGGCTGGGTTTGAGATGCAGCATTCCACATCTTGTGCTCAGAGACATCACACATCGGTTTCACATCACCGACCTGTAGCCACAGAATGCTGCATTTAATAAAATAGACCTTGTTCATCTGACAAGCGTATTTCTAGGAGCACATTACAGTGCAAACGACAGAGTTAATAAGAGTAAGCGTGTTAACTTGCTCTGCACTCTGCTCTCTCTGCCCCTCAGGATCCGAGGAAGTGATTAAAGCCGACAGCTCGAACTGATGCTCGTGCCTGTCGGAAGCAGTCAGCCAGCATTGCCTCTTAACAGAGCAAAGTGACGCCGCTCTGCTGTCGGGTGATTTCTTTCCTCTTAGCAGGATTCACATTCCATGGGAATAATAGCTGAACCCGGTGCAGGGGTTGTAGGTAGCATTACTGCTGGCTGTGCTCAATACCTATTGTCTCTCACAGCTCTGTAAACTTTAATTGCAATTACAAACCAGTAATTAAATGCATCGGGAGTTATATTGCTGTGTTTTGGTAATGCATCTGACGCAGGATAGAGCCTCGAAATAGACATCTTGCAGTCTTAGCACACACTAGAACCAACAAGGCTTTACACTGCCGCTGAGATGCAGAGGGTCACAGGGTGCCAGGGTCATCAGCACAGCTGGTACAGTTCAGTTAAGAATCCGTTAAGGTCGGCTTGTGGGAAATGATGCAGGAAGCAGCGGGGAGAGGTGGGAGGGAATTCCTTCTTCCGACCCCAAGCATGGATGCGTGTGTGCTTGGAGCTTGGGGAGCAGGATACTGAGCCGTGGCAGTGCTGCCATTCTCCGGGAGCACGGGCGCTGTATAAGGCCACACACTGCCTATATGAAAGGCTGGCACAGCTGAGAGCACCGACCCGACCTGTAAAGAAACCTTCAGTTCACTCCTCGCTAGTAATAGCACAAAAGACACGCATGTTTTACATGGGTTGCCAAGTAAGCGCCAAGAAAACCACTTCTGGTACATTGTCTAGCTCAGAGTTTGCAAGTGCCAACGGGTGCATAGCGCCTAGAGCTCTGCAGCGCTTCCGCTCCGGAACATCGGTTAGTGGCGGGCTAGGAATCTGTTACGGTCGGCTTGTGGGAAATGATGCAGGAAGCAGCGGGGGAGAGGTGGGAGGGAATTCCTCTCTGCGGCCCCAAGCATGGATGCGGTGTTTAGGTGCTGTGGGAGGGAAAGCGGTGCCTGAGTGCATAAATTTACAAAACAAGCATTGGCCGCGTGGCCGGGCCGGGAAAAATGAATTTTAAGAAAAAACAAGAATGAGTGTAATTCCTAATGGTCATGCTGCTACAAGGCTACTGTGCCTCCGGAACCGACCACCTTGAAGTAAAACATACACAAATGTGCCACTGTCCTTCTCAGACCATTGCTATTACAACAAGTTGCCGCCGCGCTGCCTGCGACGACCCGGAAGCGGTTGGGCAGCCGGCCAATCGCAGCGCGGCCCCAACCGGAAGTCCCGCCCCCATCGCAGCGCGAGAGAGAAGAGACTGTCCGAGAGAGGTGAGTGGGGGTGGGGTGTGCGCGTGTGTCTGTTGTAGTGTGTCTGTGCGTGCGTGTGTCTGTCTGCGCGTGTGTCTGTTAAAGGGGGGTGCGTGTGTGTGTATGGAGTGTGTGTATGTGCGCATGCGTGCGGGAGCCTTTGTGTGAATGCGAATAGCAGGCAGGGCGACGCGACGTGCGCGCTCACGAGCTGCAATCTCCAGGAGGACAGGCTCGTCACAGTCTGATGTCCACAATATTCCCAGAAAAGCGGCAACATAAGTTGTCTCGCATAGACAGCAAAAGCTTCGCTTTTGCTTTCGTCTAGGCGAGACCTAAAAACTATGCCACCCGTATCACCCATGGTGACCAGAGTATACCACTGTTTAGTTAAGAACTATTGCAGTCTGCTATCCATTTAACCTCAACTACTAATGGATTGGTGTGCAAAGTTGGGAACAGCAGTATCTTCATGAGGTACAGTGACTGCAACATGAAAATACCAAAGTGAACCGCCACTATTTCAAGTCTTTTCCCAAGTTGAGATCCTGAGAACTATCTTTCAGTCTTACGTACTGTTAATCCCAAGAGATGTGTCTGATCAAGGTGTAAATTACTATGTTTGGGGCAATCAAGATTAGAAGTAGCTACCTAAAGACAGGTCTGGATCTTTATGCCATGCATATGTTGTGGTTGCCATCGCACATATCGTCATCCACACTCTGACCTTGAGTGGGAGACTAAATGTTGCATTTTAGGAACTACACGATTCTTTCCTATCTTAATTCCCAGTTACATAATCTATACATCTACCTAAATGATCTGTCAAATTGCTACGCTAGTGAAGAAATTGACCAATTTAACCTCTATACTTTTGATCAGATTAATACCCAGCTAGTGGCTCACTATACTACTGGTGTTAGCTGCTAAGGGTGGGGCCATTACTGCATTGGAGTGTCTGCCTTCATCCCTGACATGTCTCAGGAGATTCATGAGTAGACAAACTATACGCTAAAGTGTCATACATTTACAGACTATCGATGATGAAGTTGCTGATTGAGACTTCTGGAATTGATTGAGAAGTATTTCTGGAGGGTGCGGTATAACAATATTGAAAGTTGTCTTCATCATTATTGCTATTCCTTCCGAACGTGTATTGCCTCCACTTCAAACACACAGGAATGGTAAGGTACCTATCCATCTTACACTCTGACCATGCATAATTTTAATGATTTGGAACATTTTATTTGATGGAAAGATTGGTGATGGAACACTGGGAAGTAGAGAAGATGGAGTAGGAAATACATATCATGTTTAATAATTATAAAATACAACAGTTGCTGAAAAATAGTTCAAGAGGGGGGAGATTGTAGAAGAAACTGAATGTGTTTGCTTACATAGCAAAACTGCAACTGGCCACTGAAGTGCTGCGTCCTAGTGCATGAGGCAGGAATGTTTCAGAACTTGCTTGCACAGCTGATATGTTTACATTTATTTTTTTACTTGTAAAGACCATCTACTCATTTTCCGGATCTCAGCTATGGACCCACTTGTTTTCATGGTGGGAATTTTGTAATATGGCCCATACTAAAACTGTGTTTGCGGTAGAGTACATATTTGGGGTTATGCTTTATGTCAGAGATCTGCACTCCAATGCTTATGTATGGGGATCCACTAGCTGGAAATCTCTGTGATTTACAAACCGATCAGTATTGGTTATAAACACTTTGATACTCAACAGAAATATGAGGCTAAGCTTTGATAAACATGTTATACCCCCTAAAGACACCATATCATAAACAAATATCATACAGATTGTGTTAGAGGGTTTGCAGATATGTGCTGTGTTTGTGCCATGAGCTTGCTCTGTAATGGACTGATGTACTGGTTGGAAATGAGAAAACCACAGGATCACAACTAGATCCATGTACAGAATTTATACTTGTAAACACTACTGAAGTTACATGCACACTATATACCAGTAAAGGGAAAATTATCTCTCATCTCTTGCTAGCAAGAGTTGAATCTCTGCTTTGTGCCAAATCTCTCCTAATTTGGATTTTTTTTTTGTAAAGTAATTTTTATTGTAGCCATTCACTGCTCAAACCAATGCTCATATAAGTACAATATTAATCTGGGTGCCACTTCATTCAATTCCTCACCCCATTGTACACAGCCTGTAGGCCCACATCCCGGAGGTTGGGCGGCAACAATCCCTCATCCCGTCTATGTCTGGTTACGGTTCAATAGGATCCACATGTCACATCAGTGTATGCTTGACTACTTTTCATTCCTTTCCTACCTAATCTATTGAACCCCCCCGTGAACCCCCCCTTAACTATGTGAAGCCCCTTCCTCTCCCCCCCCCCCCCACCATCCGCTCTCAGGGTCTGTTGATGTATCAACCTAGGGTGTTATTCTAGCTCCTCAGTGACTACGTGCGCTGTTCTCCCAATTAGTTTTGGGTGCTGTCCCTGTTCGCGCTGAGGGTCTCCTCTTCCTCTGTCACCATGCTATCCCTGAGGGCTTGTACTAATACCTTCCAAGCCGCCGCTACTGCTAACGCCCTTGCATCAGGAGTCCTACGCGCCATCTGGTACCTGTGTGTGCTATCGCAGCCCGCCCATTTCAGAAATTCGTTGTACCATCTCCTGTGAGTTGGGCCTGTCTTCGCCTTCCATTGTCTAGTTATCTCCCTTTTGGCCACCATCAATCCCATGTCTATGAATTTGCTTGAGGTTTTGTTTTTGGGGGTATGGGGGAACCAATGCAGAAGGCACACCACCGGGTCAAAGGTAATGTTCCTTTCCGTCACCTCATTCAGGGTCTCCCCTATAGCCTGCCAATATTCCCGGAGGGCCGGCAAGACCACAACATATGCTCCAGCTCTACCCCCTCCTCCGCACATCGAGGGCATGCTGCCTCCTCTGCCCCAAAGTATCTCTTAATTCTGCCCGGGGTCATGTACGCCCTATGCAGTACGCAGTATTGGATAATCTGGAATCTCGCATTCCTCGTGCTATTCCGGGCTCGGCGCACGAGTTGGGCCCACGTCGTTTCGGGGATTTCTTTGTCCAAGTCAGTTTCCCATTTGGATTTTAGCGCCGAGAGGGGCGACAGGTTTTCGCGAAGCATCCTATTATAAAGGCACGTCACCGCCTTGACTGTCCCCGCCGCCATCATGGCATATTGGCAAGACATGGACGTCTCAGGTTCCGCCAGTCCCGTCCCCCAATGCGTTCGAATCACCCCTACCACAACCGCGTGTAGGAGGTAGCCTCCTCGTGAGAGGTCGAAACGTTCCTGAAGGTCCTGGAACGGAAGGATAACCCCGTTTTCGTAAAGGTCTCCTACAACCTGTATCCCCGCCTCTTCCCAGTGCTGTAAGCGCGACCAGTCACCCCCGTGCAGCAACGCCGTCAGCATGCCCAGTGGTATGTCCGGGGCGTATGGATGCCTAATTCCTGCACGCCTCTGCGCCCTGTTTCAGCATAGTTGTAGCGTGTGTTGCTCCACTGTCAAGTCTCGAGCGGCTATTTTCTGCTGTAAGGCGATATAGGCTAGGACGTACCGTGGCGTGCCCCGCAGCCTGGCGTCCTCAGGGTCCCGATACACTCGAGCCACCTCCTGCGTGTAAATCTGCAATTGGGCAGCAAGATAATAGAGCTTGTAGTCGGTACTGCGAGACCCCCCTCATCCTTTGGGCGAGAAAGCGTCGCTAGCACCACTCTGCATCTACCTGCTCCCCACAGGAATGCGGTCAGCTGAGACTTGAGTTGCCGGAAAAAGGAGTTAGGGATCCAAATCGGGAGTGTGCGAAAGTAATACAACAACCGCGGGAGTGCGACCATCTTCAATAGGGATATACGGCCAGCTATGGAGAGCGGAAGCGTGGCCCAAAAGGTCATGCTGCCCTTTAGCCCTCGCACGCAGCGTCCTATATTACCCTCGAACATATCCGCAGCTGAATGATATATGCGTACTCCGAGGTACTTGAGACAAGTCGGTTCCCAAGTAAGCGTTGGTCGATGGTCAGGTCGAGCGGTATCCCTCCGCATCGGAAACAGGCTCGTCTTTGCCCAATTAACTTTCAATCCTGAAAGTTTGCCAAACCGTTCTAACATTCCTTCCGCACCTTCCAACTCAGTTGTATCATTTTTAAGGAATAACAACAGGTCGTCGGCGTACAGTGAAATAAACTGCCGCCCATTTCTGCTTCCCACCCCTGCGAAGGGCCGTCCCGCCGGGCCTCCGCTGCCAGTGGCTCAATCGCTAATGCGAACAAGAGAGGGGACAGGGAGCACCCCTGTCGGGTGCCTCTCTCCACTGGGTATTGGTGTGATACTAAGGGTCCAATCCTCACTCTCGCCACTGCCGCCGCATACAGGACCCGCGTCCACTGAATATATCCTTCACCTAATCCAAAGTGTTCCATCACCTTGTATAAATAGTCCCATTCTAGGCTGTCGAACGCTTTTTCGATATCGACCGAGAGGACCAGTGGGGCTCGACCTTCAATGTGCGAGTCCTCCAATAGACATGTGAGCCTTCTAATATTAAATGTCGTATTCCGGGCAGGAATAAAACCATTCTGGTCCTCATGCACCAAGTCGGGCATGTGCTTTAACAGCCTAGCCGCTAGGATCGAGCTCAGGATCTTATAATCGGCCGTTAGCATGGAGAGCGGTCTGTAAGACGCGGGGTTGCCACTCTCCCTACCCGGTTTCAGGAGTGGTACCACTATCACTTCATGCATTGATTGAGGGAGGCAGTTCGTAGTTCTGGCCTCCTTGTAGATTGTTTGGAGCCGCGGCGCCAAGATGTCCAAGTACTTGCTGTAGAATTCAATGGGTAACCCATCTATCCCCGGCGTCTTGTGGCGGGCCATTTTCTTCACCGCGCCTCTAATCTCCCCCAAGTCAATATCTTTCCCCAGCTCCTTCGCCTGCTCCTCGTCCAGATGCGGTAGGGTTAGGCCATCTAGGAAGGCTACGGTCGCACATTCCCGGTCGCCCGGGTCGCTTTTGTATAGGCCCTCATAGTACTTTCGGAAGCCATCCACTATGGCCGTTTGGGTATAGTGAATGCGGCCTTCGTCATCCTCTATAGTTAATATAGAAGAGCACAGTTTCGTGGGGTTTGCGAGCCACGCCAAAAGGGTGCTTGCCTTATCCCCCTCTACGTGGGACCGAAGCAAAAATGCCCGATGATCAAAGGCACGAAGCCGCTCCACCTCGACCGCCACCGCCTCCCTAGCCGAGCTGACCTCCTCTTGGAGGTCCGGGTGGCCAGGTCGCGCCCTTTCCGCAACTTGGCGTCTGCCCTGTCCAAGTCCGTCAGCAACACCTTCCTCGTGCCCACGTACTTTGTTATACACAGGCCTCTCATCACCACTTTAAAAGCGTCCCATTCCATTGCCCTAGTGTATTGACAGGCTTTTTGGCTCTATTTGAGAGTGATAAAGACTTTAATCTTGCTCACATCTAGGATATGTATTCCTAGCTTGTGTTGGCCCTTTTAAGCCCTTTCTTCCAGACCTAGAAGAGGCCATCTATTGCCTATTGGCTTTGGCCTTTCATTATTGCTTATAGTAGAGGTTGGATCCTGTGGTCCTGACAGAGCTAAGGGTTATTTCATCCTTCTCAGGCCTACAAGGCCCAGAACTAGAGAGACTCCATTTTGATGGAGCTGAGAGGCTTCAAGGGAAAAGGTAATATTTTGGTTTTGAGCTGTTGTTCGCCCTAAGCGAACCGGAGAGAACCGGCCAGAGCTGAATCTAATCAGGAAGTGTCTCTGGGCTCAGGTCTCTAGACGAAACAAGCAGCTGGTCACTGTGGGAGCGTCTAGCGCAAGGAGCCTGGTACATGGAATCGGTGGGAGGAAGCTGCTGGCTGGAACTTTCCATGAGGAGACAGCATTCTATATTAGTGAAGTGCAGAGGCGGAGTCAGTTAGTTGAGTTGAGTTGGAGGAGCGGAGTTGAGTTGAGCTGGAGTAGTAGAAGCAGTTGGTAGAGTTGGAGAAGTGGAGTTGCAGGAGGAGAAGAGACAGAAGATGCTTGGAACAGAGAGAAGACAGACAGACAGCCAGTGAGCTGGAACTGAAGGAAGCAGTCAGAAGCAGTTACTTATCAGGAGGAGTTGTGAATAGCTGGAGTCTGAAGTAATGCCTTTTAGATGAGACTGAAGTTATATCGTGGATTAACCTGTGGGAGCAGCTGGAGTTAATTGGACATTGGCACAGAGACATTTACACAGAGTGAACAAGCTAGTGGAATGAACAGTTATCAGAGCGGCAGAAACCATTAGATTGAAGTTGGAAGGTGGAGAGAGTCCGTGGGGGAGAGAAATCCAGTGCAAAGTGATCAGCGCAGAGGTGTGCCCAAGAGTGCAGGAGAGAATCTAAGACGAGCTAAGGCACAGACGAGAGAGGAGCCCAGATGACAGCTAGAGCAAGACTTCATACTCCCAAGGTGACCTCGTTCTTTACACTTACACCTTAATCTTGTCTTTATTCCCTACGCTATTGTATGTCTAATCCTTTTCTTCCAGCGGTGTGTTAAAGTTCCTGTCCCCGCAGATGACATTGTCCCTGTATGTCTAATCCTTTTCTTTCAGCGGTGTGTTAAAGTTCCTGTTAGTCATAGAGACCCCGCAGATTTGTGTATGTGTATTTTATGTTTATTGTAATAAAGATACCCCAGTTCTTAGTGAACTAGTGTGCATGTGTTATTCTTATGATAAGGCTAGCCTTTCTTCTAACCAGATGCTTTAGCAACTGATGGTTCAAAAGGGAGTAGGAGCGCTTAAATCCGGGAATAACTCTTACACATAGTGTGTATATCTTTTGTCCCCATACAGTGGAGGTAACCTTGTCTCCTAGTCAGGTATTACTGTTTGAACAGATGTTACCCCTGATCAGGTAAGTGATAACTGAATAAGTAGGGAGAGAGAGGAGACCTGCAACTAAGGGATAATTGACATACTAAGTAATTCGGCCATCCCATAATATTATTGTAGTAGCAAACCCTTAGTGAATAGTGAGAGAGACTTCCCAACATAGAGACAGAGAGCTAAAGGTATTCATAGGAAAGTGGTCGTCATTGGTAAGTGGCGTTAGTGAGAGCACTGATTGTGGTCAGTGTGTAGATCTGCCGGATTGCAGATCGGATTGTAAGTGAGTGAGCACCAGGTAGGAGACTGGTGTGTAGTTCCGCTGGATTGTGGACACAATAGAAAGAGAGTGAGCACTGGGGCTGCAGCCCAGTGTGTATAGCACGCCGGATTGTGTGTCGAGTGAGCACTGAGGGTGAGCAGTGTGTATACCCACAAGATTGCGGCTTGAGTGAGCATTGAGGGTGATCAGTGTGTAATGGTAGATAATCAGAACTGCCCCAGGGTAGATTAGTCTGGACCCATGTGGTCGCGAGACTATGAGGTATGAGTGTGGTGTAGGGCATGGATGTCCTTAGTAATCAGTGAGTATTCTTAGTATCCCAATAGATTTAGTGGTGTTTCTGATGATATGAGCTTGTATATTGCGAGTTCCCCATCCTCAGGTAGGTACCCAGGTGCGGGTCCTGAGGAGGGAGGTGGTTACGTTCCGGCTGGGTTGGAGGGGCTCTCAGGAGCTGATCCCATCTGGTCTAGAACCCGGTCGTTACATCTGGCGTAGTCGGCTGTTTACGAAGCCTGTGTGACCTGGCCATGTGTTTGGAGAGTTTCCCATATGTTGTGGAGGAGTGCCCTGATCGCCAGTTACATCTGGCGTCTACGAACAGTTTACGAAGCCTGTGTGACCTGGCCATGTGTTTGGAGAGTTTCCCATATGTTGTGGAGGAGTGCCCTGATCGCCAGTTACATCTGGCGTCTACGAACAGTTTACGAAGCCTGTGTGCGCTGTATTTGTTTTTATCTTGATGGTTGGCACTTGGCACGAAAATTGGCCTATGGGCTTGAACAGTTGCAGTGTGAGGAGATTGCAGTACATCATGGCATTTGGCTTATGCAGGGTGGAAGAAATGCTTTTCATCTTGGTGTTTGAATTGTCAGACTTGCAGGATGACATTACGTGAGGGAGCCAATAACATCTTTGTGATGATCCAATTGTACAAATGTGTGTGAAAAATGCTTTTAAATTGCCCATTAAATTGCTTGCTGCGTCTGCTTATGCTGTGCAATGTGAAATGTGTTCAATGCAATATAACTTGTGGAGTTCCTTGTAAATAGCTCCTTGTAAATATGGCTTGTGAATAGCGCCATGTAATTGTGGCTTGTAAGGAGCATGTTCTCATTTTGACTTGCTGTGTTCCTTGTGAATTGCGCCTTGCATATATTCCTTGTGAAGAGCGTGTCATTTTTTGAACCTGTTGACTTTCTTGTAAATATGGCTTGTGAATAGCGCCAAGTAGTTATGGCTTGGACAGGGCATGTTATCATTACGTTAGGCAGGAGAGAGCTGGATCTCTTTCAAGTGTATGGGGATAACGTTTTGTAGATGTGCGCATGTGTTCTTTGAAAACGTGGAGTGATGAGTTCTTGAATTTCCCATGTACTGCAGACATTGGGGAATGATTGTGCTTGAGCTGCCAAAGGGTTAATATCTTGAATTGAGAAGGCAGGATTTATTTTAACATGCTGTTTAACATGCATGGTTATTTGAGCTGACACTAAAATACAGTGAGTGTTTAGATGAATGATGGTTTGATTTGACTTTCATTGGTTGCTGGGTTCTGCCTATGTGCTTTGTCAGCTTGCTGACGGAAGGGTAACATCTTGCGCTGAGAGTAGAGCTGTGTTCATTTAACATTCTTTTTGAAATGCGTCTACGAATTTGAGTGGGTTTGCCTTGGAACTGATAATTTAATATGTCTGACTCTTAGAGGTCGGTAAATTATAAATCAACCAGTCGGATTGAGATAAGGGTTTGCACGGAGGGTGCTTTAATTAATGCGTTAGCGGTTGTGAAGAACGAAAATATAAAAACAGACCCATCATAGAATGTGCTTTTAATTAGTGAAATGCAACCGTGTGCTTTTCAAAATAAAATGTGTGTTCTAGAAATTATATACATTATTATTTTTCCAATGCAAGCTGAACCTTTTTCGAATGCAAATGTTTCTGATATTTAGCAGACCATTGTGTGAGTGTGCCCACTCAGTTAGAAAAATGACTATTTGAAAAAACTGATGAATCTGGCCTGCAATGTAAAATTCTGGTGTTTCACATGTTATTATCCAATACTAAAATGTAATGTGTCTGCTAATATTTTTTCCTTTGCAGCTAGTAGAAGTACTGTATTATTTTCAAATGCTAGCATGTCACTTAATTACAAAAAATATATGCCCTTATTAATTATTAATATTAGGATGCTTTTCGTCAATTTTTCATTTTGCTTCACTTAGTTTGAGAACAGTGGTTCTGGCCTGGGAACAGAGTTGTTTTGAGTTCCAGGGAATGTGTTTTTCGACCTTGACTTAGCCTGGCCCTCAGAGAAACCTGTTTTGTAAAGGGAGGGCTTTTCCCTCTTGGAGCGCCGAGCAGTGCCTGTATTGTTATCATTGGCAATTCTCCAATTCTTCTCCGCGGACAATTGTTGATGTAAAGGGAGGGCTACCGTCCTCCAACTGACTCGGGCTTCCTTTGCATGGAGATAAGGGATGCTTGCAATTTGATCAAGCTCCCTCTTCAGTGACTTGGCAGCTGTTCTTAGCTCTCAGAGTTTTGAAAGGGTGCAGGAACCGCCCTGTGGGTGACATCACGAAGAAAGGGGAAGGCAGTGTAGAGGAAAAAACTTGATGAGTCCAAGAGAAATGTTTATGTAAGGGAGGCGTCAAGTGGCTCTTCCTTGCTGTCGGCGCAGACAGCTTCATTGCCTTCAGATAAGGGATCCTTGCACATGCAGAATAATTGGCAGACGCTTGGCCCTTGGAGTTAGATAGATACAGTGGGCCTGGGTGAGCTTCCCTGACTAGAGATTAGAGATGCTTGGACCGAGTGGTTGGCAGCAGCCTTGCTCCTGCAATGAGATCAGCACTTGGCAGTGATTCAAAACTCTGAGCACGAACATCTTTCTGAAGGGAGGGGCTGTCTCACAGAGGATTAGGGTGTTGCTAGGCCCCAGCCCTTCTGGCTGTGTATGAAAAAATTAGATTTTGCCCAAACAAATTTAAAAGTATATGATTTTAATTATTTCTTGACTTCAGAATAATGTTTTTTATTAATTAGGATGTTTCTTTCGACAATGAAAAGCACTTGGGGTGCTTTTTAAATGTAAAATGTATTCTTGCTAGATTAATGATACTTGTTTTCTCGTTCTAGGTTGTTGGGTTGTGGTGTTTGGTGTGTGCATCGGCCCACCCCCCTCCCACTCCCTTTATTATTTTACTTTTTTGGTTTCATTTTTTATGTTAGTTTGTTATTTTTGGAAGATGGAACCAGACCAGACCGGATTGGTGGTGGATCAACGGCGGAAGCTGATGACTGGATCGGAGGAAGTGCTTCCTTGGTACCGGATACAGATGAAGATGCAGGGTGGTGACCTACACTGATGTACCCACAATTGACTGCCTTGAACCCCAAAATTATGATAAAAGAACTCTTACATTGACTGAACTCCTGAAATTAGAATTACAACCTGCAGTTGGCTGACAAAGCCAATAGTCATTTTTTTTTAAAGATTTTTTATTCTAAAAGAACCCATTTTTATTTGGTTATGATAATGTTTCCCACAAAAGGAATCTGTTATGTAATTCCTTGGCCTGCATTATTCCCATGTTTTTCTTTGCAATCACCACAAACAGGCCCCAAATGAAAAGATTACAATCCTGTTTATGATTTTATTGTTTATGCAGTGCCACATGACTGAAATGTTTCATATATATTTTGCTTTTAGTATGCTATGCTATTTTACACTGGTTTATCTTTCACCTATTATAGTTTTCCTGTTTTCTGCTAAACAGTTTTTGCCAATGAAGGACATGTACTTTTTAAATGGTGGTGCACACATGAGTTCCACAGTGTGATACAGTGTGAAACTAGGTGCTAACTGTTTTGTGATATTGTGTCTTTTAGATATACACCACATTTAGATAATTTTCTTTGATTTCGTGCTTCCTATGCATAGTGCTACACCAGCTATTTTGTAGGAATGGGGTTATCTTTATTTTCCTGTTGTTACACTTTCACTTTGATTGATCCAAGGGTGGTTACCCTAGACTTTAAGTTGTCCTGGGAGGTGTGTCTTTTAGTATGATTATGTCCTACATCTATTAGTACTGTTTGCCCAGACCTTGAGAACCGTTTGTCATGTTTATTTCTCAGATTTCACCAAATTTTTTCTTAAGTTGACCAATGTAGGTAGGCCTCATTTAGGCCCATTGTTATTTTTATTCCACACACATGGCCCTACACCAATAGATTTCATGAGTTATCCTTAGCTTAAGTTGTCCGAAGTAGGTAGGCCTCATTTAGGCCCTTTGTTGTTTTATCATTAGAAGTTGAAGCACATTTAGTTCTTAAGTTGACCGAAGTAGGTAGGCCCCATTTAGGCCCCTTGCTGTTTTCATTCAACAAATAAGTCCCTATATCTATAGATTTCATCAGTTATCCCTAGCAGTTGAGACACATTTGGTTTGAGGATGCTTTGGTTAGTTTCTGTTGTTATCAGATCAAATCTTAGATATGTTTCAGCATTCAAGTCAAGGGTGCTTTGATTTGTTTTCAGTTGGTTGTTAGATTTGTATTCCCTACATTAAGTTTCAGGTGGAATTTCCTTAAGTTGTCATTCATTTTAGAGAGTTTTTTTGCTTTTTGGTTTTGTTGATAGATTATGTTGATGTTTGTTTACTTGGATGTTGTTGTTTATTGATGTTCGCAAGATAAAGTCTAAGGGTGGAATTTCTTGACAGGCTTTTTGGCTCTATTTGGGAGTGATAAAGGCTTTATGCTTGCTCACACCTATAGGCTGTATTCTTCCCTTTTAAGCCCTTTCTTCCAGACCTAGAAGAGGCCATCTATTGCCTATTGGCTTTGGCCTGTCATTATTTTGCCTATAGTAGAGGGTGGATCCTGTGGTCCTGACTTTATATTACACATTAGTATGGTTTGTGTAGGTACTCTGACAGAGCTAAGGGTTATTTCATCCTTCTCAGGCCTACAAGGCCCAGAACTAGAGAGACTCCATTTTGATGGAGCTGAGCTGCTTTAAGGGAAAAGGTAATATTTTGGTTTTGAGCTGTTGTTCGCCCTAAGCGAACCGGAGAGAACCGGCCAGAGCTGAATCTAATCAAGAAGTGCCCCTGGGCTCAGGTCTCTAGACGAAACAAGCAGCTGATCACTGTGGGAGCGTCTAGAGCGAGGAGCCCGGTGCATGGACCTGGTGGGAGGAGGCTGCTGGCTGGAGCTTTCCACTAGAGGAGAGGAATCCATATTAGCGAATTGCAGAAGAGGAGGAGTGGTCAGTTCAGTTTGGTTCTTGCAGAGGAGAGAGTAGGATGTCTGCTGGAGCTGCAGAATGCAGTGCAGTTCTGGAATGGAGAAAGAAGGCAGATGATTGCTGAAACTGAAGAGAGAGCAGTAACTATCAGCTGGGACTGCCAGTTTGTCAGGGAGCATTAAAGCAGATGGAGGAGCTGAGGCTGTCAGCTGGAGCAATTGAACCAGAGGCGTGTAGCTGTGGTGACGGAGGGAGAGACAGAGAGAGAGCCCTGATCCCACCAGAGACAGAGAGAAAGCCCTGACCCCACCAGAGTCAGAGAGAAATCTTCCTTCTAATAGGTGAGGTAGTCTAAACTAGTCCCCTTTAAAGTTACACCTTAACCTTGTCTTTATTCCCTAGGCCAGTGTTTCCCAAACTGTGGTCCGCGGACCCCCAGGGGTCCCTGACACATTCCTAGGGGGTCCGCAGGCAGCAGTCTTCAAAGCACTGCAAAGTATCTTTTATAATGTATAATTAGCTGTTTGTTTTCAAAGAACAATTAAAGTGTCGAGATAACGCCAGTGATTAATGTCCCTGCTGGAGAGAGAGTTTTGGCCAGTGGCAGCTTTGACTTATCTAATGTAGCACAGAGGGTTAATATGCCTACTGCAAAGAAAGTGTACCATGCATTTAAAAAAGTATTTTATATGCATAGGTCAGTGGGTTACTGCTTTTGTCACAGATTCTTTTGTTACTGTGCAGTTCATAAGTGACAATCGTAATCTAGCACAGTGACCTATAGACTGTCATCAAACAGCTGCAGCAGAAGTGGCGGAGAGTGTTGTTATCCTCCTTGGCTTAACACACTCGGCCACTTCCGAAACGCAGGGCTGCACCATATTTACAAGAATATGGTGCAGCCCTGTGTTTTCTCTGCGCAGGCGCTACACTTAACAGCAAAAGATTGTTTATGTACAGGAAGGTCCCCCTTCCTGCACATCAACAATCTTGAAATGTTGTTTTGTCACTTCTATGTGTGCTGCTTAATGCAGCACACATGGAAGTTACAAAAAGTCTTTTTTTTAAAAGATTGTTGATGTGCAGGAAGGGTCACCTTCCTGAACATAAACAATCCAAGGAGTTTTACAAAAACGAGGAGAAATAAAGTATTTCTCCTTGTTTCGCCAAGTTATGGCCAGATTTTCCCTGGTCCTAATTTTGGCGCTGCCTCCTATTTACGCTGCCCTTGTAAATAGGGGGCAGCGCCAAAATCAATGGGTGTTGCAGGGGAAACGCTCACCGCACCACCCACTGCCCACCTCTTTCATGCTAAGCATTGTGTGAAAGGGGGTCTTATTTACAAGGCACCGTTAAGCCACTTTAAGTGGCTTAACACTGCCTTGTAAATAAGGTGAATCCCCTATCGCCACAGGAACGTCGCAAAAAGTGATGTTCCCATAGTGATAGGGGCTTGTAAATAGGACCCTTACATCCTTTGTAATGTGAGTATTTGTTTTGTGTGAACACTTGTGTTACCTTTTTCCGAATTACTGTTTTAACGTTTGAAAGTTAAATCCTACAAATTGCTCGGGGGTCCCCGGCTTCCAGTGGTGACTCAATGGGGGTCCTCAGGAGTCAAGAGTTTGGGAACCACTGCCCTAGGCTATTGTAAGTCTAATCCTTTTCTTCCAGCAGTGTGTTAAAGTTCCTGTTAGTCATAGAGACCCCGCAGATTTGTGTATGTGTATTTTATGTTTATTGTAATAAAGATACCCCAGTTCTTAGTGAACTAGTGTGCATGTGTTATTCTTAAGATAGAGCTAACCTTTCTTCTAACCAGTTGCTTTGCAGCAACTGACGGATCAAAAGGGAGTAGGAGCGCTTAAATCAGGGAATAACTCTTACACATAGTGTGTATATCTTTTGTCCCCATACAGTGGAGGTAACCTTGTCTCCTAGTCAGGTATTACTGTTTGAACAGATGTTACCCCTGATCAGGTAAGTGATAACTGAATAAGTAGGGAGAGAGAGGAGACCTACAACTAAGGGATAATTGACATACTAAGTAATTCGGCCATCCCATAATATTATTGTAGTAGCGAACCCTTAGTGAATAGTGAGAGAGACTTCCCAACATAAAGACAGAGAGCTGAAGGTATTCATAGGAAAGTGGTCGTCATTGGTAAGTGGCGTTAGTGAGAGCACTGATTGTGGTCAGTGTGTAGATCTGCCGGATTGCAGATCGGATTGTAAGTGAGTGAGCACCAGGTAGGAGACTGGTGTGTAGTTCAGCTGGATTGTGGACACAATAGAAAGAGAGTGAGCACTGAGGCTGCAGCTCAGTGTGTATGGCACGCCAGATTGCATGTCGAGTGAGCACTGAGGGTAATCAGTGTGTAATGGTAGATAATCAGAACTGCCCCAGGGTAGATTAGTCTGGACCCATGTGGTCGCGAGACTATGAGGTATGAGTGTGGTGTAGGGCATGGATGTCCTTAGTAATCAGTGAGTATTCTTAGTATCCCTATAGATTTAGTGGTGTTTCTGATGATATGAGCTTGTATATTGCGAGTTCCCCATCCTCAGGTAGGTACCCAGGTGCCTGGATAGATGGTCCTGAGGAGGGAGGTGGTTACGTTCCGGCTGGGTTGGAGGGGCTCTCAGGAGCTGATCCCATCTAGTCTAGAACCCGGTCGTTACACCTGGTGTCCGTCGTTCCCTCATTGTCAGCAAAGTACTGAGTTATGCCTTTTCCAGGGCCGCACTAAATAGCGGGTCCTCCAGTGTCTCCAGCCTAAGTTTCCAGGTCGGCACTCGGGGTGTCTCGTTCACCCAGGCCAAGGTAACCAGGAGCGGATTATGGTCCGAGATTGTTCTCGATAAGTATTCTGACCCGGATACGGTCGGCAATACGCCTTGAGAGCATAGTATAGTGTCCAGGCGGACGTGGAGATCATGTAATCTGGAGAAAAATTAGTAATCGTGGTTGGTTGGATGTTGTGCTCTCAATACCTCAGTCAACCCCCAACTCTCCTGCCATTCCAACCTACCCTTAGTGAGTCGGTGCACAGAGAATTCCCTCAGTGGCGGATGGGATCTATTTAGCGTTATGTCCATTATGGAATTAAAGTCCCCCTCCCCATTAGGGTCGGGCCCGCGAGGAAATGTGCCAAAGTCCCCGACAGCCCCGTAAAGAAGGCCAGCTGTTCCACGTTCGGGGCATAAACGCTACACAGGACAATGTCTCTGCCCCTCAACCTACCCTCCACCGCCACATACCTCCCCTCCGGATCTACCAAATGTTGTGTTGGTTGGAAAGGTGTCCCCGCTCTGACCCATATCAAGGCGCCCCTGGCATATGCTGAGTAACAAGTGTGAAAGAACTGGCCCCTCCACCTCCTCTGTAGCGCCACCCCTTTCTGCCTCGTGAGATGTGTTTCCTGTAGGAGCGCGATATGTATCCCCCTTCGAAGTAAGTAGGCGTGTACTTTATGTCTGCGTTGCATCGTGTGAAGCCCTCTCACATTCCAGGTTATGCACTTTAATACATTCACATTAGCCATTGTCCCTCAGTTCGTGTCGATGTCTTCCCCCCATGAACAATCCCTCGCAGATGGTGTCCCCCCCCCTCCCCAAAACCAATCGAAAACTGCAGACTTTCCAACCCCCAGCTTTCCCGGGAGCAGCAGTCTCGAAGAATGAAAACAGTCCCCAACAGTGCACCCCCCCCCCCAGAACAGGCCCCAATATCAAGCTATTAGTTCCCATCCAAACTCCCGCAACTGTCTAACCTATGTTGCTACTACACGGCCCTCACCGTGAATGCCTTAATGGCCTATGGAGCGTGGCCTAGCCTAATAGGAAGCCACCTGGCACTTCCCCGCACCCTCTTTGGTCCCCCATGGTAGCAGCTGGCTGTGAGCCCAGTACATAGCCCCGGTTCCTCATACCTGCGAGTCGGGAGACTCTCACCGATCACCCCTCCCACTACCTGCTAGCTGCAAGTCAAATGTTCAGGATCTCCTACGAAGTCTGCCGTGTCACCTTCGGGCCTGTGGCATTATAAATCCCTGATAGGTCCGATTCCGAGCCCGAGGTATGCGTTTCAGTGTCCGTGCCCTGCTTGGAATGGGAATCCCCGGCCCTCGCCATCGTTTCCACTGCTTGAAGTGCAGCCTTCCGTTCTGCCTCCGTTTGTGAAGCCGTTGGTTTCCGGGTCCCGTGTCTTTTTTTGCGTAGCCTCTGCGACTTCCGCAGGCCCGCCGGTGCTCGTTCACGTTCCTTTTCCCTTTCTTCCGGACTTTGGCACCGTCCGTGCCCACCTTATACATTTCCCACCAGTCCCAAGCGTCCGCTGCCGTGCTGAATAAAAGCGCCTTTTCGTCCACCACTATCCGGAGCCTAGCTGGGAATAGCAAGGAGTACGGAATGCCCTCTGTTCGCAGCTCCCTCTTAAGCGTTAAGAAAGAGGCCTGCAGTCTTTGTGTTTCAAAGGTAAAATCTGGGAACAGTCTGACTTTGCTGTTCGCTATTTGGAACGGGCCAGCGTCTTGGGCTCTTTGCAGTAGCAGGTCCCTGTCTTTATAATGCAATAACATGGCTACTATCGTTCTTGGGGGCAGCCCTGGTTTAGGCGGCCCGGACGGGACTCAATGTGCACGCTCCAAGGTGAAGAAGGGCGAGAGGCCTTCTGGCGCTACCACAGTCTTGAGCCACTTATCGAGGAAGTCCACCATATCCTTCCCTTCCTCTTTTTCCGGTACACCCACTATTCGGACGTTGCTACGCCGGCTTCTGTTTTCAGCGTCCTCAGCCCGCCTTTCCAAGACTTGGATACGGTCAAGGGCATCTGTTAGCTTGCTCTCCAGGGTTTTATTAGCGGTCACCAGGTCCTGTCGGGTGTTTTGAACCTCCTTAACCCTATCTTTTAATTTATCATGGTCCGCTCGTAGCAGGCCTAGCCCCGATGCCACCTGTGCGATATCATTTTGCAGCATGTCCCGCGTGGCCGTTATGGACTCCAGTATGCGGTCCTGCAAACGCTGCAGTTCTGAGGGCTCCACAGGGTCTCCTTCCGCCACATCGGAGCTCGCCGTTCCCTCCGATTTACCTTTCGTCTTTCCCATGCTGCTCAGCGCCCAGGCTTCCAGCCCTCGCTCGGCGTCCGATCGCCCAACAAGCTTCCTGCCGCCCCGCAGGTCTCCTGTCAGGCAGTGGGGTCCCACTGCGGGAACGCTGCGCTTTCAGCTGTCCCCCTACCGGAGTCTCCGTGGATTTGCCGCCCTATTCTTTCTTTTCCCACACTCCGGTGACCGTGTACTGGCCTCCGGTCTGCGCGGAACGTTCAGGTGTGAGCAATCTGGGCCTCGGCAGGTGCCCTTGCGCAGTTTCCGGCCCTGTTCCGCAGTCCTCAGGCGGGCCACTGACGCACCTCGCGGTTCAGTCTTCCGCTGCCCCAGCTCCTTATGCAGCCTCTGCGCCGTTCGGTACACTGCCCAGCGCCGGGAAACGACCGCCCCCCCCCGGGGCACGGGTAGCGCCAGTCCGCCTTCCCTCCTCGCTGCCCTGGGGTTCGGTCGTCCCTCTCACCTTCCTGCTGTGGGGAGGTCTCGGAGCAGGCACCGTCCCACTCGCCCCAACCTCGCAGGCCCGGTCCCCGCTCCGATCACAGGGCCGAGCGCACCCGGGCGGTGCCCCTCAGCTCAGCGCAGCCGCCCGGGTCACTCCGCCATCCAATCCCGTTGTCTCCCGAGTCGGCGACTCAGCTGGCGCGGCTTACCGCCTGTCCCCAGCTCCCGGGGGCACCTCCTGGTCAGCACTCCTCGACCGGCGGCAGCATCCCGCCGCAGGGTCTCCGCTCGATGGAACGCCGGGCTCACTGCTACTCGGTCGGTGCTACCACGCAGCCGCCATCTTGGGAACCTCCTCGCACCAATTCCGGCCCCGTCAACTCCGATCTGCGGCGTCCGTACTCAGGCAACCGGCCCGTCGGTGGTAACTCCCGTGCTCACTGAGCTCCCTCGTCACACCCCCTCTGTTTCGGGGCCATCCTGGGCTCTGTAGTTCCGTTCGTCAGGATAATCGTGGGGAGTTGGCGCGGAGCTCCTAGTTCACGCCGCCATTTCCTTCGGCGTCCAAGCCACGCCCCTCCTCCTAATTTGGATATACCGATGTCATCCCCGTTTTTAAACCCCTTGAGTTAGTTCAGTCCAGGTAATCATGATTCCACCCTAAGTGGCAACGGACAATCATTAAACATTTTTCTTATACAGAAGATAATGACCATCTGCATGCAAAAAGACACTGAATAAAATTCACTGAAACCTAAAACAAAAAATCAGGGGGGGCTTGTTACAGTACAATACTGGTCTGAAAGGCGGAACTTACTCACATATAAATCATGGGGGTAACGGAAGAGGAACAGATTAATTGTCATCTCAAAATGTCCATGGGTAATACATCTTGGTTTGTGGGCATTTCTTTTTTATTCTGTGGTCAAGCAAATACAAATACTGGTACAAAATCACTTTTTTCACAGGATCCGTATTCGCTTACTACAGCTGAAAAAAAAGGCAGATGAATTGGGTGCACTGTACATGCAGTACTAATAGTGCGAACTGAGGACTCTATATACAGTTCTCAGTTGTTGAATATATAAAATGCGCAGGTAAAAAAGCTCACCTCCTCCTTAAGCCTTCACATTTAATTGTCCAGCATCTCTGGTTTTTTTCAAAGTAAGAAAGTTACTTTTAGGACTCATCGAAGCGCTGTCAAGGGAAGGACAATGTAATTACCCACAGAGTAATTACATTAGGAAAATTACATTTCCTGGTCCCTGATAATGCTCAGGAATTCCCTAGCTTTAACGAAAACCTGAGGTGCTAGGCAAATAAAGGGTGGGAATGAAGGAGGAGAGGGAGCTCTGTGATGAGCACCTCCATACTGCTGACTGGTGCCATCAGCATGCTGTGCTCCCCTAAGAGAACTGCCCTGGCGGGGGTGGGAAGGTGAACCTAAGACAGGGGATTGGAACTGGGGGGGAACAGGGGAGAAATTGGGGAAAGGTGAGGGCATAACATGGCTTAGGTGCTTTGGATTTTTTGTAGTGAAGCAAGTCAGTTTTCAATCTGCAGGCAAATTATAAAAAAGAAGAGGTAAGCTTTCTCCTATTTCAGACTTAACCATAGTTTTCCCCTTCACTTTGATTTGGGACAGTGGAAAACTTTAGAAAGTACCATATTAAAAGCTTAAAAAAATACGACAAAGTGTTAGGGACTGCAGTAAATGAAATATTTTTTAAAAAAGGTCTACCATGCACTACTTCTTTGATCTTTCTTAAATCTGAAACTTGTTCTTAGATTGTTGATAAGAAATGTAATAATGTGTAATTATGAAAGTCATTATTTTGGAAGGTGAGTTCCTTTTAGATCATTTATCAGTAAATCTGAAAATTAAATAGTCAATAAGTAGCCATTTGACACATTACCTGAGAAAATGAACACAGTTGATTAACTCAACACGTTTATCCGTCTTCCTATCCCAAACTTCCACAATATAGCTATTCTTCTTTGCCACATATATATATTTATCCACTGCCAAGGAAATAATATTTGCATCAGCAAACAATAGCTGTGGCGATCTGGAATAAGAAAAAAAACATGAATTTTAACTGATGAGTTCAAAATGTATTCAATAATATCAAGACATGTCACACATAATAATTAGTATTGATATTTGAATCAAAAACGTTGTTTCCTTAACTATTCGCCATACATCCTGACACCACTGAACTGGTTCCCAATTAACAAACACAACATAATATAGCCGGCATGTATAACCTATAATTCTGTGCACCATAAAAATCCTAATTATTTAGTCCAGAAACTGCATATACTAGGTTAAAATAGAAATTCAAGAAACAAAGAACTGGAGCTTAAAATGTCTAAATTTGAAAGAAAAAAAAAAACTCTGAACCAGTCTTTCTCCTGGCAGGAAACAATATTCAGAACAACATTCCTTTAGACGGCCCATTCGTACATAATATTCAATAAAGTAATGAGAGAATGCCTATCCCATTACTAAATTATAATTTCTTGCCATTTAACACCATTCCACTAATTACACATCTCTGATTCTCGACCTGCACTATAGCATCCTATAGTATTCTTTCTCGCATCCCATCTCTGTATGAGACCTTAAAATCCACTTTCAACATTTGCTGATGTTTATATTTTATTTTTATAGCTCCACTGCCTATGACAAGCTGTATCTGTACAACTGACCTTCTAAATGTATGGAACAATATTTTTATATGTTTATGTTTGTATGCTAAAGCAACGTAAAGGACTATGATGTCGAAATGATGTGGTCTGTGGTATAGAATCCAAAATATAAATGAATCCCATTCAAACTATTTAGCTCAGAGCCTGGGAATCTTAACAAATATGTGCAGATTTTATCTCCATTACATATTCCTTTATGCTAAATTTACTAATGTAGTCATATACATACATAAATATATTAGAACATTGATACATTACACATATAAAATCATTAAAAACCCAACCAAGTAGACTTGACATTCATCCTTGGTTATTAAAAACTTAAACGAGCAAGCCGTCTTTGAAATGTTGGGTACATATTTTCAAACTTATTCCAAAGACATAGATTATATCTCTCCAGAATCTTCTCTTATAGTCTCTCCATTTCTATTTGCACATCAACTAGGAGTAGCTTGTCTGGGAAGATGTTCAGGTAAGGAGGCTTGGATGACAAAGCCTAAATCTCAATGACCCTCCGGGCACATGTTATCGCCACAAGGAAGGCCGTCCTGATGGTAAGGAGCCTGAGAGGACAGTTGTGAAGGCCTCAAAGGGAGGGCACATGAAGAAGGTTAGGATTAGATTAAGGTCCTACGGAGGATTGATGAAGGGTAAAGGGGGAAACCAACGTTGCAAATCTTTCAAGAACGTACGCATAATAGGGGATTTGAAAAGGGATGGCTAGTCAGGCAACCAGAGAAAGGCTGAGAAAGCAGGAAGGTAGCCCCGAAAGGAGCCCATAGCATAGCCCTGCTAGGCACGGGAAAGGATAAAGAGAAGGGCCTGAGAGGGGGGCAGAAGGATTAGCTACTTACCCAGTATGCATCTGTACTTGGCATGTAGAGCTGTAGATTGGCATGGTTTTCATACTCCTGCCATCTAGTGTTCGATCTGGATGTTTGCAAGATGTTTTTCTCGAAGAAGTCTTTCCTAGTCACAAGTTAAGGTGACTACTCCTTTCAGTAATAGTTTGCATGGGCATCGACTCCATTATTAGATTGTTTTCCCTCAAGAAGGTGAGAATGGAGTAAGTGTAGTACAGAGATGTCCATGCGTATGTAATGTAAATAATGAAAACTGCAACAGCTACAGGTGCCCGAGGAGGTAGGAGGACGCATGTGAATCTACAGCTCTACATGCCAAGAACAAATGCTTACTGGTAAGTAGTATAATCAGTTTGTGGCATGTTTGCGGTAGACACACATCCTTTGCACAGACTATATAGCAGTATTCTCCCAAAGCGGTGGCTAACCAGTAGATGTTGCAGCTGTTTGAAAAAGTGTCTTTAGCACTGCTTGCCCTACATTTGCTTGCTGACTTGCTAACACATCCATGCAGTAGTGCACAGCTTTCCAAACTGAGTGGCGTGACATGTTACTGTGTCGCGACCCATACGTAGGTGTGTAGCGTGAAACGATGCAAAGACGTCCGCCGGCCGGCCGGTAGGCCGATATTCACTCCATCTAGAGTAACCCTGGGCGTCACGAGGAGGCTCACCTGAATAATATTAATTGCCGTCACCGCGCGCAGTGCTCTCGCTCATGAAGGCGTCCAGGCGCTCTCCAGTCAGGCCCCCTCGAGATGTGCTTTGGGGCGTGTCTCGCGGGAGGCGGATTGCAACTAATCTCTGGTTCTGCAGGCCCCTTGCGGTGACTTCCAAGGGGGAGGCGCTGCCCTTGCAATGAATATTAATGTACTGGTGGCGTTTTCTAACTGCGCTCCTCTGGTCTCTTCTGTTTACACGGTTAAGAATCCACATGGCATAGAATCCTTCATAGGAAACATCTTCAGACCCTCCTGTTAATGGCTGCAACAGGTAGAGGATGTGTCCTAACGGCTAGAGCGGCCGAGAATCCTGGGATTGTGGGCATATCATCGAATCTCCTGGTGCCTAAAATTAATGTAACGCAACTGGTGCTCGTGTAAAGCGCTCTGACACCTTCGAATCGAGTTTGCACTATATAAAAAAAAAATACATTTGAGGGAGGAGTTCTGTGTGGGTGGGGTTGTGTGTGGGTGGAGTTGTGTGGGTGTGTGTGGGGTTGTGTGGGTGTGTGTGTGGGTGTGTGTGGGGTTGTGTGTGTGGGGTTATGTGTGAGGTTGTGTGTGTGTGTGTGTGTGTGTGGGGAGGGGGTTGTGTGTGTGGGGTTGTGTGTTACGCAGTGAGGGCCTATTTACATGTCCCTTGTGCCGCCGGTGCATCAATTTACCCATGGGAACCACCCCCTATGGTGGTTCGGGCTCGCTTGCTGCGCTCGCTCGCGTTACCGTGTCCCTGAAATTTTTTTCACAAAAAGGTGTGTCACCAACATGAAAAGTTTGGAAAGCTGTGCAGTAGTGTTTGGTAAAAGTGTGTGGTGTGGACCATGTTGCTGCTTTACATAGGCCAGCTATAGGAATGTTACCTTAAAAGGCCATAGACGCTCCTATTTTATGAGTGGGATGCGCTCTAGGAGGTATAGAGAAAGTTCATTTAGCTTTAGTGTAGCAAACTTGAATGCATTTAACACTCCATCTTGTAATCCCAGATTTAGAAATAGGATTTAACTATCATCATCTCCATCTCCTAAACAGGCTGTGTATGAGGAGACCCCTGTGGTGTTATGTGTCAAGGATCTGAGCCTGTCAGTACTGATAAAGGTGGAGGTGGTGGAGAGGATGGCAAATTAAGATGGACAGGACTTGTAGCAATGTCCTTCTTCTAAATAAGAGGGATCTTGTATCTATTGTCCTCTGAACTGACTTTCCTCTTGGAAAGAGTTTTGGCTAATATATGTCAATTGTCTGGATTGATGTAAAGCTTTTTCTGCTTTGGATCTAGTCTGTCATAATATCTAAGATCAGTTCCGGGGAATCTGAAAGATCTTCTTTCGATATTGGCGTAGAAATTTTCGGTGTCGAACCGAACTTGTCCTTCTTGTCCTTCAAAGCAAAAGATTTCGGCTCAGAACCAGATTTGTCTTTTGGAGTGGAATTTTTCGGGTCAGATGATGATCTGTCTCGGCTCAAACCTGAACCGGAAGGCTTGACCACTTATTTTGGTGCTGGTCCCAAATGCGGGGCATCAGAAACATTGTCTCGGTGCAGACTAAGGGCCGAAGGCAGAGGTGGTGACGAAGCCTTATGTTTGGTGGCAGCTAGTTTATGGAGTGCGGGGTTTTTAGTACTCACAACAGTCTCTGTCGCGCTACAATGTCTTCAGACTCCAACTCGATCTCAAGGTTGGCATCTGATTCTGGGACCAAGAAGGCCTGCTCTTCTTCCGCAACTGCCGAATTTTCCTGTTTGGATTCTTCTCAGAAGATCTCCAGTCTGTTGAGTGCCTTGGCGCTGCATTTCTAGTCATCGAGCGCGACAATCTCAAAAGAGTCTTTTTCGACCTGCACGACCAACAGGCCTCACAGTCTTCTTCCTTGCGTTCCGGTGATAAGCACAAGTTGCAGACCGGGTTTATACGTGTGCGAGGGTACTTGGAGTAGCACCGAGGACAGAAATGAAACAGATTAAGCTCTATCGGCAAAGGGGTGGATCGACACGGCTAGGCCGAAGGCCGTCCATGATGTTTTCGACCAAAGATGAAAAACTTTCCGATTGAATGGATATGCGGAGAGAGGGAAACGCGTACGATAACAATACAGTCGCGGGTAGAGTGGATTGTGCACCGAGGGGAACATGCAGGAAGGTTTTGAACCAGCACACAGCAAAACACGTCCGAACCCGATGGCTGAAAGAAAACAATCTAACAATGGAGTTGATGACCATGCGCACTATCACCGAAAGGAGGAGTCACCTTACCTTGTGACTAGGAAAGACTGCTTTGAATAAAAACTCACTTGCAAACATCCGGACCCAACACTAGATGGCCGGAGTATGCAAAGCATGTGTATCTAAAGCACACATGCCTGGCCTAGGATCAACTGGTTTCTCAGCACATCATGGCACAAACTTGCCCCTATGGCAGGAGTATACCGTTTTGGTGGAGGGTTGCCTGGCTGCCAAAATAAGATTGCAGACTTTGGAAGGAGGGTCGAACGCTGTCAACGGTTGCTTCTAAATAGCCTCGCATGTAAGCGGAGCATTGACAGGTTTTGGTGGAGAACCTTCCACCTGTTGCTGTGATAGAAGATCCTCCCAAAGGGGTGCACTAATAGCCATGGCCAACAGCTCGAGATACCAAAGCCTTCTAGCCTAGTCTGGAGCCACAAGGTTGACTTGGGGCCATTCGTTCCTGATGTTCTTGAGAACTCTGGGCAGCAATGATATGAGTAGAAAGGCATAAAGGGGGCTTGAGCTCCATTCTGAAACTCCAGCGCACAGAACTGCTGACATTGCATGTTCTCGGTGGTGGCAAACAGATCTAACCAAGGCTCTCCCCGTTGCTGAAAGAGACCTTGCAGCACCTCTAGTTGGAGGTGCCACTCATGATCTGCTAGGCATCTTCAGCAGTCTGTCCATCCTGGAATTCAGAGAGCCCACCAGGTGTTGAACCACCAGGGTTGTGCCCAGCCATTCTAGCCATGCCCAGAGACACAGGGCCTCTTGACAAAGGTTCCATGATCCCACCCGCCCTGTTTGTTACCATGCCACATGGTGGTGGTATTGTCCGCGAATATCTGTACTAGTCATCCCTTGATGGAGTCTAGAAAAGCTTTCAATGCCAGCCAGATCGCCGGAGTTTCCAAGGGTTGATGTAAAGTCCATATTATGAAGGAGACCACTCTGATCTCCACCTCTCCAAGATGGCAGCCCCATCCCATGAGTGATCCATTCGTCACCACTGTGAGATGTGGTTGGGGAAGAGTGAGGGGTCGGGGACTGGCCCAATCGTGAGTAGTTTACAACCACTGCAGATCTTTTGCAGTTCTCACCAAGGTATGGACCATGTCAGAGATTTTCCCCTGAATGCTGCGCCCACTGGAACTTCATGTCCCTCTTCAGAGCCCGCATATGCCAGCGGATATGTGTCACCAGCAGGATGAACCAGGCCACGATTACCAGCAGCCTCAGAGTCATTCTCACAGAAATCCAGGATAGAGGCTAAAACTGATATTATGTCCTGAATATCCTGGACTCGCCATTCGGGAGGATAGGCCCGAAACTGCACTGTGTCCAAAATAGCTCTGAGGAAAAGGAGTATCTGAGAGGGAGTCAGGTGTGAATTTGGCACGTTGACAGTAAACCCCAGCGAATGCAGGAAGTCCACCGTAGTTTAGAGGTGGGAAACAACAGCCTGGAGCGAGCCCTCCTTCAAAAGCCAGTTATCGAGATTGGGGACGACTGGCAGCCCTGATCTTCATAGATGAGCTGTGTAGTGTCTTGAGATTTTTATGATGGAACCCTTTTGACTCCAAACAGACTCCTTAGAGATGTGACGTAGCAATGAAAGCTTGTTTTAGAATGTTGAGTTTGCCGTTACATGCAGACGAATACAGACGGGTACAAACTAAGCTCTGTGTGCGGCGTAGTCATTGACGGGCACTCAGGCTGGGGAGGACAGTATGACTGCCGACGAGGAAAGTGGAGAAGTAATCCGAATAACGACATGCTCTCCCACAGTTTGCAGTGGTCCAAGCACACTGCTTGTGCATGCCTCTTGTGTTGCTGTCAAGGTACGGAATTAATGCTTCATGCATGTGTAATCAAAACACAGCTCCAGCTTCTGAAAAGCAGTTGAAGACAATGAAAATATTGCAAAGAATCTACACGTCGATGGCCGGGAACCTGTGGGTCAGGCTATACATTAAGGTACCAAGCAAGATAAAGTCATACATTATACAGAGTGTGTGAAAAGCTGGCTTAGTATATGGTGCACACTTATGTAAGTGGGCACCCTGCACTAATCCAGACAACCCTTATGGTGATTTTAAGGGCCTTAGGCAAACTTAGAAAAGACTATAAGTGGTAGCTGTGGAGAGCAGCCTCCAGGCTTCGTCCAGAAGGAGTGTAAAGTAGCTTTTTTTACCAGAACGTAATCTTATAGGTATAGATTAGGTGAAAAAGTACCAGACACAGTGTATTTATAAAAATATGTATTTATTATAAGACACTCACTAACACATTCAGATATCTCCTAACCAGAGATATACAAAATGCACACAATACTTTTCAATAGAAACAGGCAAGTAGCACAAATACACAGTGGTCGCCCATGGTAGGTCAAACCATATAATAAAACAGAGGTATGCGAACCACAATTCAAGTCAAAACTATACCCAAAAAACGTAGAAGTGCAGGGACCCAAGGAACCACCCAAGGTAAGTAACCAGGAACTGCACAGTGGATGTGTGAAGTGTCGGAACACGACCGCATACTCAATTCAAGCCAATGGGTAAGTTGTGGTTGCAATTTTAAAAAAGAAGGACCCTTCCCAGTAGACCCTGAAGAAACCCCATGGAAGACAGAAGGTTGGAGAGCAACCCCACCCCTGGATACCCTAGGAACCAGGATCTCCATGTTCAGTTTGAAATTCCCAATCCTGCAATGCACTAGTTTCATGCTATATTAGGTTAGCATTGCGTGGCTAAATAGATGCCATTTGGGTGCACGTTATGCAACCCACTGAGTTGTCCCTGTAACATGTAAGCTTTCGTTAGCCCGTGTGACTCCATTTTCCATTTCATAATCTGTATTAGACTACATGGACTGTGCTCATACTTGGCCTTAGTATTCAGAATTGCCTGCCTCAGCAGAACACTGTACTTCGTTATTATTTTCTCACTCATTCAAGGTTGCTGACTGACTTGCTAACGAGCAATTATTCCGCTTCTGCATACCGTTCTCAATGTGAAACTCTGCTCCCACGTTAGGAGACGCTGAGACTCTGCACAGTAGCCTTGGACTACTAATAGAATGTGGCCATCTGGCAGGTGTTAGCTCATTTCTGTGCCTCCTTTGTCTAGGCCCGGCTCAGGTCTTTAGTTTTCCACTAGAGGGGTGGCTGAAGTCTCCAAAGGAGGGTTTATCATGTAATTGCAAACGTTGGGGAGTCAGTCCCTTGGCAGACATCTTAGGGTGCAGGTCTTAATAGACTCCTCTGCAGAGTATAGCTAATTAAATGCCTATTGGTATTCTCTACTGTCTGACCGACTCTTCATTCCTGTGAAGGCATAGAAGGAGGTTGTAAGTAACCTACGTGGCCCTAGAGGGCCCCGTCCTTCGCCTACACCTGGGAAGCCGGGTGGAAAGGTGTGAATTGGCATCGGTAACCGCTGTCGAACCCAATGTAGGACTTCAGGAAAATGCCGTTGCTGGAGAAGGTAATGTGTCCGGTGGAAAACAAAAGTGGATTCAAGATGAGAAGAACCTGCAGGCAGAGGGGACAGAGTCTATGCCACTCAGGAGTGACCAGGAGTCGCGGCAGACAAATGGCCACCGATGTGGAGTGTTGCATGGGAGATAACAGTGACCTTGAAACTGCAGCTGTGAGGTCCAGGGGACGCTGTGGAAGACCAGAAGCTGTGCATAAGCTGTCCCATGTCAGATGTTGAGAGTTGCAGGGGCGGTGTCCGTCGAGAGCACCAACAAGCCTTTACAACTGCAACCAACATGGAAAGTGAAGAAGGTATAGTGTCGAGACCAGCAAGGTCCAGGTGACTCACCACAAGTAGGGGAGTCAGGGCAGGCCCGAGCAATCAGGGGAGCCCGCTGAATTCAAGGATGAACATCAAGAGGAACCACAGGCCGGAGGCACTGGAGTCACGAGAGGACTTTGAGCAGCTCACCAAAGATGCAGGCCCATGATGCAAGTGTTGCAGTGAGGACAAAGATCTTGGTCACTGGAGATGCTTGAGGTGGGGGCTACTTGGAGCCCAAAGATCTTGGAAGAAGGAAGCCAACAATTCTTTGCAACAGCAAGTCAACCGCGGTGCAAAGGGTTCGGCTCCTGTGGCTCAGACGAGGAACACTGGTCTCAAACTTGGTGAGAAGACAGGGCAGGCCTCAAGGGACGTGAAGAACCACCACCTGTGCTGCTGAGCCTTTCAGAGTCCGTGGGAGCCAGGGATCAGCAGACCGGCCATCATCGTTGCAAAACCTGCAGATGCAGGGAAGTGACTCCTTCACTTCAAGAGAGATTCCTTCAGGTGCCTTGGATGTCCACAGGCCATGGAAGGTTCCTGTATGGAGCACAGGCACGGATATTGCAGCAGTCAAGCAAGGCGACGAGACCAGGAGCAGCAGGAGTCTTCCTAGTTGCAGTTTTGAGGGCCAGAGCAAAGTCCAGAGACGTCCAGAGTGTCCAGATGATCGAATTAGTGGTGTCTTGAAATGAATCAAGTCCCACGACGAATCTAGGGACCCACCCACTGGTAAGCCCTTAAGTACCTTAAGGAAAGAGTTGGGACGATTCAGGGTTCCCTCCCAGGGCAGCGGTCAGACAGTGGGGAAGATACTTCCATGTCTTTTGTCAAGTTTCATGCCAGAGCTGAAGCCAACGGCTCCCTGAGCTTGTTTGAACTAGACTATGCAACGAGGGCACCAAATGTGCCCTTCAAGCAGACTGAGTGGTGCTGGCAAGTGCTCACATCCGGCCCTAATACACTAAACCCTGTCTGGGAGGGGTCAGACCACCCTGTGACAGGAAACCTATTGTTCTGCCTTCTCTTGCTCGAGCTTGGATCAGTAGCAGGAGGGCAGAATCGGGTCTCTGGTCCGCAGCAGCCATAGTTTGCTGTCTGGGTCTGAAAGACTGGTACCAGTAGCACTGATTGCCTCCCAGAGGAGCTTTACAGTGCATGAAATCATACCAACACACGGTTTACGGTGTGGGGGTATGATTCCAACATGTTTGATACCAAACACGACAGGGTTCGTTATAGCCAGTTTAGAGATAGCCATCGTGTAATGATGCATGGCCACTCCATGTATCTTAATGGTGGATGCACTTACAACCCAGGCGAATGGATTCCGAATGTTGTAGGGGTGTCCTGCTCATGCGGGGCACCCTCATACTTAGAACCGAGCACCCTGCCTTCAGGATTGAAAGGCCTGCATTAATGGTGACTTACAGGTTTTAAGTTCAGTGATATCAGATATAAGGATACTTATAGCACAAGTTACTACTTGTGTAACGATATATCTGTAAGAGACATTAGTTAGTGATAGATTCCTTACCTTAGAATATCCCCAGGCGTCAGACTGGATCCGGAAATTTTTGCGTAGCAATATCCCTGCGCGTCGGTAGGCGTCGCCCGCGGCTCCGAGTCCGTCGTCGGCGTTGTTTGCGGCGGAATGACGTCGTCGGAGTACTTAGACGCCGCCCATGCGCGCTGGCGTCAGTTCTGATACACAGCTTTTCCGCGCCAGATATGCAGAGCCATGATAGAACCAACACTGGTGCCATTGAAACTAGGGCCCTGAAAGGGGATGACCTTAACCCGAGATATCGGTTCGCAGAACGGGGAGGATGGGTGGTTCGGTAAGGAATCTATCATTAACTAATGTCTCTTACAGATATATTGTTACACAAGTAGTAACTTGTGCATCTGAAAGAGACACGTTAGTGATAGATTCCTTACCTTAGAATAGATACCCCAGCAATACCAACCCCGGTGGTGGGTCTGCGAACCAATAATCACACCAGAAAGTCCTGGAAGACGGAGCGGCCAAAGAAGCCATCCCTCCGGACTTGGCTGTCCAGGCAGTAGTGTCTTGCAAACGTGTGCAGCGAGGCCCACGTAGCTGCCTGGCAAATGTCCTGCAAGGGCATTCCTCTGCCCAGGGCAGTTGTAGTCGCCGTGGCCCGAGTAGAATGAGCCCGCAATTCAGCAGGGGGCTCCTTTTTGGCCATGGAGTAACATGCCTGGATATGCAAGATGATCCACCGCAAGATGGTCCGCTTGTGCACCGCCTTTCCCTTCTTAGCGCCCACGTAACCAACAAAGAGTTGGTCATCCACCCAGAACTGGCGTAGGCGATCCAGATAGTTAGAGAGCGCACGTTTGGGGTCCAGGTGGTGGAGCCTCTCTCCCTCTTTCGAGGGATGCGGAGGCGGAAAGAAGGTGGGCAAGGTAATGGACTGCCCGATGTGGAAGGCCGTGACAACCTTGGGCAGGAAAGAGGGTCTCGTCCGCAACACAACCTTGTCCGGATGGACAGAGAGGAAAGGAGGTGTAGAAGAAAGAGCCTGGAGCTCACTCACTCTCCTGGCAGAGGTGATGGCCACCAGGAAAGCAGTCTTCAAAGTAAGAAGACGGAGAGAACAGTTATGGAGCGGCTCAAAGGGAGCACACATTAGGTAAGTAAGTACAAGATTCAAGTCCCACTGGGGCATCACGAAGGGAACAGGAGGGAACATGTGTGTGATGCCCTTCAAAAACCTATTTACAATGGGGGACTTGAACAGGAAGGCTGAACAGGTAGCCGTAAGAAGGCGGAAAGGGCAGAAAGGTACCCCTTGAGAGTGCCCAGAGCAGAGCTCTGCTGGGCAAGAGAAAGAAGAAAGAGGAGAACCTCAGAAAGGGGTGCACAGAGTGGGTCCACAGCCTTTGCTGTGCACCATGCCACAAATCTGTTCCACCTGCAGGCATATACCGACTTTGTGGAGGGACGCCTGGCTGCCAGAATGACATTACAGACTTCGGGAGGCAAGTCAAATGGCCTCAACTGCCGCCGCTCAATCTCCAAGCTTGTAGGTGGAGACTGGATAGGTTCAGGTGCAGAACCGTCCCCTGCTGCTGCAACAGAAGGTCCTCCCGAAGAGGCAGACGAATCGGGGGATCGACTGACATGCTGAGTAGCTCGGGATACCAGTATCTTCGTGCCCAGTCCGGAGCAACAAGAATAACCAGGTCGCGCCTGATCTTCTTCAGCACTCTGGGCAGAAGTGGTATAGGCGGAAAGGCGTACAATAGACCGCAACTCCACTCGCGCCGAAAAGCATCTCCGAGCGAGTGCCGCCATGGAAATTCCAACGCGCAGAACTGATGACATTGCGCGTTCTCTTCTGTGGCGAATAGATCTAACCAAGGCTCTCCCATTGCTGAAAAAGGCCTTGCATCACGTCCGAATTCAGACGCCATTCGTGATCCATCATGCACCGACGGCTAAGTTCGTCCGCCCTGGCATTCAGAGAACCTGCCAGGTGTTGAACCACCAGGGTCACGCCCTGATGTTCCAGCCACTGCCAGAGGCGCAGAGCCTCCTGGCACAGGGTCCACGACCCCACCCCGCCCTGTTTGTTGCAGTACCACATGGCGGTGTTGTTGTCCGTTAACACCTGCACTACACTCCCCCGGACAGATGGGAGGAATGCCTTCAGTGCTAGTCGGATCGCCCGCAGCTCCAAAAGGTTGATATGGAGCCGGGACTTTTGGGTACCAGAAAGTAGTGGGAGTAACAACCACACCCTACTTCTGGCCCAGGAACTCGCTCGATGGCCCCCTTGGCCAAGAGGGCCGTGACTTCCTCTTGCAGAAGTTGCAAGTGATCCCCCGACACGCTGTGGAATTGTGGTGGCATGGCTGGAGGGGTCGCCTCGAAGGGGAGGGAGTAGCCCCTTCGGACGATCTGGAGCATCCACCTGTCCGACGTGACAGTGCGCCAGTGGGAGAGGTGATGGCGAACCCTGCCTCCCACTGGCGTCACATGGGCCTGAAAACTCGGAAGGTTTTGAGGCAGGTGCTGCGGAGGGAGGTGTGGGCTGGCCTCGCCGTTGTCCCCGACCGCCACCACGGCGGTTTCCACGGCTGCCACCGCGCTGTTGAACATTCTGCGGTGCGTGGCTGGCAGCACGTGTGGGGGCGCCCCTTCCTTGGCCACGAAAGGAGCGAAAGGCACCCGATTGCTGGGGTGTGGCCGAGAGGCCTAAGGACTTGGCCGTAGCCCTGGAGTCCTTAAAACGCTCAAGTGCATGGTCTGCCTTGTCGCCAAAGAGGCGACGGCCATCGAACGGCATGTCCAGAAGTGTGGCCTGGACATCGGCCGAAAAGTTGGCGGACCGCAACCAGGCGTGGCGTTGAACCGCCACTGTTGTTGCCATCGCCCTGCCCAGTGAGTCCGTGGTATCCAGCCCACACCGGATGGAATATCGCGCTGCATCTCGGCCCTCCACCAGTGTTTGGGCGAGTTTAGCCCGGACCTCCTCCGGACATTGTGGCAGCACGTCCGTGACCGCGTCCCACAGGGTGTGGGTGTAGCGGCCCAAGAGACAGGCGGTATTGACAGACCGCAGCCCTAAGCTCAGCGACGAGAACACTTTTTTCCCGAACTGTTCATATCTCTTGGATTCCCGATCGGGCGGAGCCGAGGGGAATGCGGTCTGGGAAGTGGAGGCCTGGATAACCAGGCTCTCGGGGGTGGGATGGGTAGACAAAAAGCAAGGGTCGCCCGGGGCCGGGTGGTAGCGTCTGGCCACGTTCCTATCCACAGGCGGACCTGCGGCGGGCTTGGACCAAGTGCCCACAAGAACGTCACACAAGGCCTCATTGAACGGCAGCGGAGGATCGCTGGAGCTTGACTACGGTTTGAGGACCTCAGTGAGGAGGTTAGTCCTCACGGCCGCGACGGGGAGCTCAAGGTTTAAGGCCCTGGCCGCCCTCGTCAACACTACACTGTAAGTAGACCCCTCCTCTGAAGCCACGTTTGTAGGGGAGACAAATCCAGTGTCTGGTGAAGTGTCAATACCACTGGCCTCCCCAAGCTCATATGTCCAGTCCTGTTGAGACTGGCACTCCAGTGCCAGAGGGTCCTCAGACCCCTCCCAATCTCCCTCGTCACCAGTCTCCTGTAAAACTGGATTAACAGACGGGCCTCCTCATGGAAATAAAAATCTCCAAAGGCTGTCGGAAGCGGCGCCCAGTCGGACCGAAGGGAACATTGGGGACGGCGTCCACAGTGGGCGCCGGGGGCGACACCCGTGGGGCCGGTGCCGGTGAGGTCGTGAGGTCGACCGGTGATGACCTGGATCCAGAAGCGGATCCGGTGAGGTCCTGCGGCGCCTGGACCGAAGTCGCCGGCGGCATCGGGGCCTAAGCACCCGACGGCGTCTGGGCCGAAGCACCCGACCCGCTAGGGCCTCCAGCCGGGACCGTTGGGCCCGGAGGCACCACGGAACCCGACTGAGGAGGGAGGGACCTCATGGCCATGAGGTACCGCTCGATCTCCTCTGGTGTCGCGCCGTGCCCAGGGACCCGAAGGTGTGGGGCAGGCGGCGACGCTTGCGACTCCCTCGGAGCCGCGTGGGTGGTGTCGCCTGAACCCTCGGCCGCAGCATGCGAGCGTCGGGGTGGGGTCGGAGGAACGATGACGTCTCTCCGACCTCTCATGCCTCTTACCTGAGGACTTGGATCCTGATGACCGATGTCCACTCCCGGAGCTGCGATGACTCCAACCCCGCGACCGGCCCCTCGACCTCCCGTGGGACCGGGACCGGGACCTGGAATGGCGCGGGCCAACTGCCGGAGCTCGAGTTGCTTGCGGGACCGGTCCAGCCTAGCTTTAGACGTCAGGGCCCGGCAGTCAGAGCAGGTGCGGTCGTCATGGTCGAGGCCTAAACACTTCAGGCACCGGCGATGGGGGTCTGTAACTGACATCAGTCGGTCACACTTCGAACAGGGTTTGACCCCGGGCATCCCTACCGGCACCGATAGAGTCGAAGACTCGAGAAAAGAAATGATCAAAAAGATCAAAAAATGACTAGGGGTAGAGCTTCTCCGGATCTGCGCTAGCTGGCGCGGAAAAAAGAAGAACTGGCGTCTAAGTACTCCGACGACGTCATTCCGGCGCCAACGACGGATATGGAGCCGCGGACGACGCCTACCGATGCGCAGGGATATTGCTACGTAAATATTTCCGGATCCAGTCTGACGCCTGGGAATATTCTAAGGTAAGGAATCTATCACTAACGTGTCTCTTTCAGATTCTGTCGTACGTGGTGCTAGCACCAGCTTCCACAGGCTGCAATGGCAGGCCTGTTGTTACAGTTTGAGTGGTCTCCTAAGGGTGGCATAATACATGCTTCAGCCCAAGGGGTACCCCTGGTATATTTATGCCCTTGGTACCATATACTAGGGACTTAGAAGGGTACACCAGTATCCAATCTGGGAGGTACCTTAGTACTTACCATAATTAATTTAGGGGAGAAATCACAGAGACTGGGGTCCTGATTAGCAGTAAGACTGAAGGCAGAGTCAACCAGGTTCCCGAAGTGCAGCTGCAGACAATTATAACTTGCAAAATAAAGCTGCGAACAGAAGTGCTGCCAGGCAAAGATCAACTAGGTATCAGAAAATGCAAATTCACATTTACAAGAGAAGAAATAAATGACATACCAAATCTAGTAAAGAGAGTCATCTTACCACAGTACTCATTGAAGTGGCTCAGGAAGAAGTGCGAAGGGTAGTGTTCACTGAGCCAGCCATACCTGAAGTGGCCAGACAACAAAACTGCAGAGTGGGGCTCAGAACAACTTCACAGCTCTTCAATAGAGGCTCCCGGAATAGAGGCATTTTTTATATGACTGTGAAGAAAGTCACATTTCCAGCTTTCAATAAAGACTTTTCAGAGGTCAGCACGTCACAAGGTCTCACGGATGAGATGCCTAAACTAAGTCACAGCGAGCAAGTAGCGGTGTCCGTAAGTTCCACACTGGTTTACAAAGATGCTGCATTACTGAAACTGCCAACATCTTCTGATAATGCCAAAAAGCGAAATATTGCAGATAGTTGGACTGTGTGGATATAGACATTTGAAGATTTCATTGATGCCCTCAAGGAGACTGATAAAAAAAGATGATCAAATGTTAAAAAAATGTGGCTGGTGATGAGGTGAAATAAGTCAAAGAAAACGCAGTGAACCGAGGAAGAAATCACATACCGTCAGATTAAAGAAACGTTGAATCTCAAGTTCAATCCAGTGCTAAACATTGATTAAGAAAAATACATTTTTGGTCAAGCACGCCAACAAGTTAGTGAAACCATTGATGAATTTGTGGATAGACTTGAACCACTCAAACACTGAAAGTTCAATGAATTTAATGTTGAAGAAGCTATACGTCTTAGAGTTATTGATGGATGCTTGTAAGATTCATTAAGATGACAAATGCTGTGAGAAACTCTTAGTCTGGAGCGAGTGTTGATGGCTGCCAGAGCTGATGAGCGTACTAAAAGACAAGCTGCTGACATGGAGGAGCCCAAAATAAATCAGTCATGAGTATAAAAAGTAAGCCAAACCTAAAGACTGAAGTACACAAAGTGATGTCTACATGTAAAAAGAAGTTATGTTTTAGATAAGGATTTTCGTTTTCACACAAAAGTAAATGTCCCACCACTGGACAGATATGTAAAGGCTGTGGGAAAGAGAAGCAATTTGTGATGGTTTGTAAAGCAAAGAAAAAAGTATGTGCGCTGTGATGCGAAGACAGAATGGCTGCCAGAACATTCCAAAAGCAACGTTCGACGCACACCCATCAGGCCATGCGGCGAACATCAATTGAGGCGAATTTACACTGAATGAAGCCAATCGTCATCTAATTCATCATCAAATAGCTCTTCTGCCTCAACAGCAAGTGAGATTGAGGAAGGTGATTGTGCCATGTCGATGGGTACTTCAGAGAAATGTGCGCATGTGAGGAAAAATGTCAGTCAAAAAAAGTCGACATGCCTAAGCACCAAAATCATCCAAACACTGTCCAAAGATTACATTGAACATAAATGTTTGCTCAATACCTTTCATCATTGACAGTGGTGCATCGATAAACATAACGCCTGAAAAGAAATACAATGATTCATCTACATTACCATGGCTTATGCCAGCGAAAACCAAAGTGTACACATGGGATGCATCAACGCCAATAAAAAGTTAAGGTTAATTTGTGACGACAATATAACACAAGAAAACGAAGGTGCAAGCACCCATCGATGTGCTTCAAGGTACAACATCAACTACGCGTCTGCTCAGTTTCAGTACAGCTCAGCTACTGACATGGGACTGATATTGGTGAACTACGACATAACTGCTCATCATGAAATAGCAAATCAATTCCCTTCGTTGTTTCATGGTTTACGAAAACTTGAGCCTATGAAAGAAAAGTTGCATATTATTGAAGATGTCCATCTTCATAGACAAATTGCTAGGTTCTCTTGATCTGATTCTTTCAGATTGTTTTTTACGTATACTAGGCTGTGGAGGGCGAACCTAGCTGTTTTTTTCTCTACCTCCCCCCCCCTCCTTTTTTCGTATTTTGAAAAATAACTTGAGTCATTACTTAAGCATGGCATTATTGAGCTTTCAACTGTCTGACGCCATGGGTTTCTCCCATAGTGGAAGCTGGAACTCGAAGAAGATTGCTGGTACATTACAACTGTTTCTACACATGTTGGTCAGTTTTGTTTCAAGATTTTCAGTCTTGATGTGTCATTGGCGGCAGAACTTTTTCAAGATTTAATTGGATATGGCATGCAGCCGGTTGTGAATGCAATCAATTATGGTGATGACATATTGATTTTCGGAGCTACACAGAAGGAACAAGATAAAGCGCTCACACAAGTATGTTGTTTAATTACTGATGTAAGTTTGACTTTGAATGCAGACAAGTGTGACTTCCACTAGACAATGTTGAAGTTATTTGGCCATAACTTTTCAGATGGGGGTATGACATCTGAGCCTGCAAAAGTTCAAGCACTGTCAAATGCTGATGCCTCACAAGATATTTTTATGATGAATTAATTTCTTGGCATGATCAGTTACTGTTCAAGATACATACAGACTTTGCTACTATAAGTTCTCTGTTACGACAGTTAAAGAAAAATGTTTGATTTAAGTGGTCCCAAAAATGTGAGAGAAGTTTCAAGAAAAGCAAACAAGCCATTGTAACTGCTGCTGAAATGGCCTACTTCAATATAAGCTTCATACAGATGTTGTTGACGCTAACCAAGTTGGGTTAGAAGCTATCCTTGCAAAGCAAAGTGGACACCCAAAAGCTCAAAGGTATATTGTGGCATATGCCAGTAGAAGCTGATTCCAGACAGAACACGCTTACTCGCAACCTGAAAAAGAAAGTTTAGCTGTGGTATAGGCTTGTGAACATTTCCATGTATTACTGTCCGGAAAGAGGTTTATGCTGTTAACTGATCATCAAGCTTTACTGACTATCTTTGGCAATCCAAAAGCAAAGATGCCTCCTCTCATTGAATGGTGGGGACTATGAATACAAGAGTACAAATATACCATTGTGCATCGTCTAGAGAAGGGTCAAAATCCTGCTGACTACTTTTCCAGAGTTCTTATACAGAGTTCTTCATCCAAGACAACTGAAGCCTACATCAATTTTATTGTAAAATCAAATGTGCCAGCTGCTATATCGCTAGCCCAGATCATCACTGCCACAAGCCATGATAGTGACATGCTACAGTTGAAAGATATAATAACACATCATTAATGGAACAAACACACTCTACCTCTCACGAGTGATTGTGACTATGAAAAATGTAAAACCATTAAAGAACTGTTCACAACTCAGGAAGGAGATATACTGCAAGGGTTAAGAATCCTGATTATGGGGTGTCTGTGACAGAAAATAACAGAGGTAGCTCACGAAGAACATTGTTGTATTGTTTCCACCAAAAGAGCTCTCTAAGACAGAGTTTGGTTTCCATACTTTGATGAGAGGGTTGGAACGGAACTCAAGGTCTGTCATCTATGTTACTGCCATTCTAACAACATTACTCAACATACTCTTAACGTGCCAGGACTCTAAGTATGCATGGGAGAGAATAGTCCTCGATTTCTTTGGTCCACTCGATAATGGACATCAACTGATGGTATTCATGGACATGAATTCACGTGTTTCTATTAATAGAAGATCTCTAACCCACAACCAACGAGTGAGTCATTGAGAGACGAGATGGCATCTTGCGACAAGGGGCGTTCCAGTCATTTTGAAGTCTGATAATGGCCTGCCTTTTAACAGCTGCGAATTCAAGGTTTTCCTTAAGCATCTGAACATAAAGCATCAGAATAGTACACCTTAATGGAGGAAGGCCAATAGACTGGTTGAGCATTTTATGAGTACGCTAAAGAAAGTAATACAGCATGCCACTCGAGAGGCTCAGTTTCAAAACTGTATTGAATTCTACCTTACGAGATTATCGTTCAACATCTCACTCGACCACAGGCAAAAGTCCTGTCACTTTGATGTGCAGAAAGCAATGACAGCCCAGTTACCTCAATGGACCAACGTAAGAGAAAAGTGAGAAAATAACTTGTGGCTAGCACTTGGTTAAGCCTATGTAGACAAGAGGTGTATATATAGGAGGGTTTACCCAAACATAGTCACTGGGACCTGGGTCATATAGGTACTGAGAAGAAGGGGTCCCAGCCTGAATGAAACAAAATATATACAATTCGAAAAAATTAATAAAGAAACAATGAATGCATCCACATTGTTTTATTCACAATGGGATTTGGTATATTGAATATACTGATTATTGATTACATATCATAATCGGTTGTACAGTGCCGCAGGGGGGAGGAGGAAGTGATTAGGTGAGGATAGTGTGGTGGAAGGGAATTTGTGACAGTAAAATCAGCCAATTATCAAAGATGCAGTGGTAAATCAATTTCTATACACAAAACATAAGACCGTTGGTTCAATGCATAAATCAAAAAATATCATTGTTTCGACCCTCGGAAAATCGCAGGAATTAGTGGTGACCTTGCTGTGGGGTCTTCATCAGGAAGAGGTGCGGGGCAGGCAACCTAGTTAATGTATATAAAATGGAGAATTGTTTTAATTGATCGTGAAACAAATCACAGTCTATTTAAGAGTCAAGCGAACATAGAGCACACCGAACACGAGAAAGGGAGCTTACCGTGCTAGTTATTGCTCGTGTGATAAATAAAGGACAGGACTTGCGTCTCCGTGTAGTTGTTCAATTCTTTAAAAATGAGGAAAGAGAGACATGAGGATTCACTAAGATTAATAAGGACCGAATGGTTCGGGGAATGGGAAATGTGTTGTTCCAATAAAATGGCGTCCTAGTACCCAAAATCAATTTACTATGAAGTTGTTATGTAGAGCGGATGGAGCCTGATTCAGGTCCGGAGGACGGTGAGTATGGCAGAATCTAAACCAAGATATTGGTATTTTTATTATTACCAACCATGAGGGGTGGCTACATTCTGGCTCATTTACATTTTAAACACAGTTTACCTGAGGTATCAGTTAGGTTTGCGCAGGGTCTGAGAATATTGTTGGCACAAAAGATCACTCCGCGGTGTCTGTGAAAAAACACGCAGAGTCGGTCATAAATGTGAATAGGCCTTATTGAGTTAGGAATGGATATCCAAATAGTTAAAAACCGGAATTGAACCGGGCTTACCCAAAGTTGTAGGTTACATGGGCTCAAAGTCCAACAGTATTAATTGCACACAGGATCGTTCAGTAGTATCTGTGAAATAACACGAAGAACCGGTCATACTGAAAGGTTTGGGATCAAGAATAAACTAGCAGATGGGAACAATGTAATCCGCATCTCAAGTACGTTAGAGAAAGCTTACCCAGAATAGAGGTTTGGTTAGCAACCGGGTCCGCGGGTATTTTTCGATCTCTCCGTGGTACCTGTATAGTAACCCGGAAAGGGGGGACCATGAGTACCGAACAGTATTGCGAGTTGCCTAAGGCTGGACTACAAACACACAGACAGACTCACCATAAGCCGATTAGATCTAGCGTAGATCGCCGCTCGTGTTTGCAATGGCGAACCGAGCTTCCTGGTTAGACCTTTGCCTTGGTAACCGCACCACGTGACTCGGGGCTCGTATATAGACATAGACAAAAGACCCTGACATATGTGTTAAACATCGAACCTGTCGGTTAATGTCTATTTGAAAAAGATTCTATATTGTTCTAGCCATGTAATTATAAAAATTCAATTAGTATGTCAACTATGAAGATTGTAGGGTTATATCTGCGGTGCAAGTTCGTGATCAATATTCATTCACATAATAGTGTAGACGGTGTTGATTATCAAAATTAAAACAATGGCGTATCTGTCAAGGGATGGTACAGCCATTTCCTGTCGTATCTGTCAAGGGATGGTAAAGCCATGTCTTGTCATATAAATCAACATGACCAATTACAATCAAGAGTGGTCAGAATGTAAGTATGGCGTACCTATCACATGATGGTAAAGCCATTGCTTGCCATAATGAACCTTATACTAGTCAATAATCGTAACGATCAATTCATATAATTATGGATGTAGATACATACATAAAACACAAAACCGCTATTACGGCGTACCTCTCACAAGAGGGTATAGGCCAATTCAGTTGTTGGTCCTAGAGAAAATATTACACAATAATAAGAGTGGAATTTCTATTATGGCGTACATCTCACAGGAGGGTATAGGCCAATTCAGAAGCAGTGTATAATGTATGTTCCTATTGTATGCTGAGGGGAGTCAAAACGTCGACAATAGCCTTTTGGTTGTCAACTTCACGCCAATATTTTGACATTTGTTGTATTTAGTGGAGTATGATATTTGTTGATTTATGCATTGAACCAACGGTCTTATGTTTTGTGTATAGAAATTGATTTACCAATGCATCTTTGATAATTGGCTGATTTTACTGTCACAAATTCCCTTCCACCACACTATCCTCAAAATCACTTCCTCCTCCCCCCTGGGGCACTGTACAACCGATTATGATATGTAATCAATAATCAGTATATTCAATATACCAAATCCCATTGTGAATAAAACAATGTGGATGCATTCATTGTTTCTTTATTAATTTTTTCGAATTGTATATATTTTGTTTCATTCAGGCTGGGACCCCTTCTTCTCAGTACCTATGTAGACAAGAGGACATTGCATGGGACATCGAGTTGAAGAGAGGAGATCTAGTGATCGCCCAACACATTCGAAGAAGGAAATCTGATGCTCCATATGGTGCTGAACCTTTCCACGAAGTATCCACCAAGGAACACATGGTTACTGCCCAGCATCCTGAAACATCTGTTACCAGAGACTCTTCTCACTTTCGGCATTTGATTAATTGGTCTTCTCATGGAGATGGTGAAGGAAAGACAACCTGAAAACTCAGAGACTGCTGTTACCCTTACACCATCTTCAAACAACTCTGACACTGAAGATGACAGCTCCCAACTTTCAGTAACCAGATTAGGTTCAAGAATTAAAGCACCAAGATGGTTGATTAAAGAGATATATGTATACTGATTTGCAAAAAAAGAAATTGAACAGAGGGGGAGATGTAGTGTCTTTAGGACAGAACCCTTTTGGCTCCGAAGCACTCCACAGAGCTGTGACCAAGGTGTCAGCGTGGAATGCAATGAAAGCTCGTTTTAGAATGTTGAGTTCCCAGTTACATGCAGGCGAATAAAGACGTGTAATACTAAGCTGCGTTGGTGTGTCGTAGTCATTGGCGGGTAGGGGAGGATGCTGCAAGCTGCAACCACCACCTTCACCTTGGTGAAAGCCCGAGGGACGCTGGTAAAGCCCAAAGGGAGCACAGCCAACTTTAAGTGCTCGTGTTCGACCTTGAACCGCAGGTAACGCCGGTAGGCAGGCAGGACAGAGAAGTGAAAATATGCGTCCTGCAAGTCCAACACTACTATCTGGTATCTCGAGTCCAGGACAGACAGGGCTTGCGCAAGCTTGACCATTCTGAACTTCTCTTTCTTCTGGAAGAAATTAAGAGGTCAAATGTTGAAGGTATGATAATGGCCTCCATCCTTCTTCGGCACCAGAAAGTATTGGGAACAGCAACCACAACCTATTTTTGGCATGGACACTCTCTCTATGGGCCACTACCTGGTGGAGCAAAATAGGATGATCCTGCATAAGCCTGTCCAAACAAATGGCATGAGTGGAGGGGTAGTCACAGAGAGGAGAGAATAGCCCCCTCCGACAATTTGAAGAACACACTGGCCTGATGCTATAGACCTACAGTGGGACAGGTGAGGGTGTATCCTGCCTCCCACTGTGTATCCACAATGGTAAGAGGGCATACTATAGGAATTTAGAAGCTGCCAAGGAGGTGAACTGGCCCGACCTCTGGCGGCCCGACCCACAAGTTCTGTGTGTACTGTGTCCTCGGCCACACAGAAACTGGGAACCTAAACAGCAGGGAAGAAAGAGACCTACTAGACCTGCTGCTCACAGAGGCCCTAAAGATAATCTTAACGAACTGGAAGAACACGGCAAAAGCAAACTTCAAAACATGGATCAACTGGGTTACCTTCCTAAGAGGAGCAGATAACATTACAGGCAACTTCTCGAAAGAACACACCCACAAAGAGCTCATGTGGGAACCACTCGACGAACACTTAAAGAAGGCACAATGAACATCCCCCCCCCCCTCTCTTTCCTTCCCTTTCCTTCTCTTCTGCGACAAGCCAAGAAATATAGATAACACAAATGTACTGCATACAATTGCCAATGTATATGCCACTTTTATTTTTCAATAAAAATTTATAAAAGAAAAAAAAAAGAAAAAAAAGAAAAAAAAAAAAAGAAACTGGGACAATTGTGTGCTATGGTGGTTGGGCATTCAAAGATGCAGCTGTAAGCCCCTGCCGGGGCCACAAAAAGAGCGAAAGGCAGACTGGGGTTGGCGACGGGCCATGGAAAGGACTAAGGACCTGGCTGTAGCTCTGCTGCCCTTAAAGCATTCCATAACTAAGTCTGCCTTGTCTCCAAAGAGTTAGGGGCCATCAAGGGGCTTGTTCATTAGCCAGTTGTTCTCAACCAGCTGTGGCTCCATAAGACTACCGTCCTTCCTCCGTAGACACCATAGGGGGAGAGAGCACGCTAGTATCAGGCAAACGGTCCACTGCACTAGCCTCCTCCAAGTCCTCACACCAGTCCATGTTGGGATCTAATGGCTGGACTTTCAGTGACCCCTCCCAATCCTAGCCTACAAGAAGAGAGCTCAGGCATCGGCCTGGAAGGCATGGCTCTAGACGGCGAAAGAGCTGGCAATGAGTGGCGCTCTCCCAGCTTTGTGTCTGAGTCGAGGTTCAGAAAGGGAATGGCACAGCTGTGGCTCTATAAGACTACCGTCGATGAAATCACTCAGCCTAGCAAGTCAGTGGTATCCAGCCGCATCTCATTGTGAGCTTAGCTGCAACTTACTCGTCAGTAACAGCTTGGGAAAGTATGGTCCAGGCCTTCTCCGGAACCATGGGCAGCACCTGTGCAACCAACTCCCATACAGCATGGGAGTAACGGCCCAAAAGGCCTGCGGTGTACATGGACTGCAGTGCCAGGCTGGTGGAAGAAAATGTTTTCTTGCCTAAGGTGTCTAGCCTTTTGAATTCCCTATCGGGTGGGGAGGTAGGGAATGTGCCGGGATTTACACGGGAAACAGAGGCTTGGACCTCAAAGCTCTCTGGGCTAGGATGTTGGGTGAGGAAATGGGGGGACCCGGGGGTGGGGTGGTAGTGGCAGTGGGGAATTTTCCTGTTCACAGGTGCCACTGTGCTGATCCTGGACCAAGTCCCAAGCAGGACATCCGTAAGGGTTCATTAAATGGGAGAAGTGGGTCTGAGGGGGTCACTCTGGTCTGAAGCACTTCTGTCGAGACGTTCCTCTAGCCTGCCACTGCGGGTAGGCTAAGGTCCAGGACTTGAGCCATCCTTCGCACCACCATAGCAAATGACATTCCTTCCTCCGTAGACACGATAGGGGGAGAAAGCATGCCAGTATCAGGCGAACGGTCCACTGCACTAGCCTCCTCCAAGTCCTCACACCAGTCCATGTTGGGATCTAATAGCTGGAATTTCAGTGACACCTCCCAATCCTAGCCCACAAGAATAGAGCTCAGGCACCGGCCTGAAAGGCATGGCTCTAGTCGGCGAAAGAACTGCCAATATATGGCTCTCTCCCAGCTTTGTGTCGGAGTCGAGGTTCAGAAAGGGAATGGCACAGCTGGGAGCAATGGCGTTTGGACCGGTGCCAGGGAAGGTTGAGATGGTACGACTGGCACCGGTCCAGATTGATTCATGGATCCAAGGGGCCCAACTGGTGCCGTGGGCGGACCTACCTGCATGATATCAGTATGGGCCCCTTCTGAAACCGCAGGGCCAGATGATAAGGTGGAGAGGATGGGCTGCTCAAATCTGAGGCGCATGGCCACATGAAATTGCAAAAGTTCATCAACTCAGGGAGGCGCGGAGGCATCCCAGGCACAGACTCAACTGCGTAGCCCAGCCATGAATGAAGGCGCTCCCTTGACTTGTGTGAAGACCACAATGGACAGGGCTCCTCTGCTTTTTTTGGGACTTGAGCGAATGGCCAGATGGCTTTGGGAGCAACAAGGACCCTGGGCTCTACGACCAATCCATGTCCTTCCTCTCGACCGAGAGAGAGACCATCAAGTGGCAAGGAGCTTGAAGGAACGCTCCCTCAAGGCCTTGGTGTGTATGGTGCATTAATTGATGCAGGTCTTCACATCATGGTCATGCTTGAGGCACCAGAGGCAAACAGTGTGTGAATCCATCATGACATCTGTCTATGACAGGCGCTACAGAGCTTGAAGCCGGCCTTCCTAATTGACATCCCTGCCACACCAGAAGAAGATCTCTCAAAAAAGATGTTGACCAAAGGTGAAAAAAGTGCAGTAAAAATGTACTTGGGGTAGCTCTATCTGGATCTGCGCTGACTGGTGTGGAAAGAAAATAACTGACGTTAGAGTGCTGAGGTTGCACCTATATAGGCACTGCACATGTCTCTTCCAGCGCGGATGACTACGTCACGCGGAGCCGAACAAAACCACCTACCGGTACGGAGGTGTACTGCTCACGGAAAATCTCCTATTCCAGTCTGATGCCTGGGGATAATTCTAAGGTAAATAATCTGTGGCTAGAAGTCTCTATCAGATAACACATATCTAATAATAATCCATCATAGTACATAATATATATGGAATAAGTACCCCCAGCTGTAGATTTCATGGATATTGCAACCCACAGACGAGCTCCATGACCATACAGAGGAACAAGGCTTAAGGAAGAGTTCCTTTATATTGTCATGGAACTTTAAGATGACTTGCAATATTCTTATAATGTATAGTAGATAGTGTTAAATTACTTATACTACATGGATATATTATCACTGTTCCCACAAACCACTTAAATTGTTAGTGTCTTGTTCTGTTTTGTTCATTACAGACAAGAGGGATAAAAGCAGAATCAGTATTGCAAAATTAAACACACCAAAAATCGGTTAGTAATTTTGGAAAGAAATATATTAGAATACGTTTTGTGAATATCAGGTTAAAAAATACTGTAGTTCAGATTGTGTAGAAGCATGCAATCAATCAATCAATCAATGCATTTGTAGAGCGCGCTACTCACCCGTGTGGGTCTCAAGGCGCTGAAGGGAGGGGGGGTGCTGCTACTGCACGAATAGCCAGGTCTTGAGGTGTTTCCTGAAGGTGAGGTGGTCCTGGGTCATTTGTAGGTGGGCGGGAAGGAAGTTCCATGTCTTGGCGGCCAGGTAGGAGAAAGATCTTCCTCCGGTGGTGGTTCTGCGAATCCGTGGGACGGTGGCGAGGGCGAGACTGGCGGAGCGGAGCTGGCGGGTCGGAGTGTAGAAGGTGAGGTGGTTGTTGAGGTATTTGGGGCCCATGCCGTGGAGCGCTTTGTGTGCATGGGTGAGGAGCCTGAACGTGATCCTTTTGCTGACGAGGAGCCAGTGCAGGTTTCTCAGGTGGGCAGATATGCGGCTGTGGTGAGGGATGTCGAGGATGAGTCGTGCGGAGAACTCATAGATAAATTGGCTTCTGCCAAATTCTTGAGTACATTTGACCTAACAGCTGGTTATTGGCAAATCAGGTTAGCTGAGGAAGCCAAGGCCAAAACAGCATTTTCTACCCCAGGAGGTCATTACCAATTTGTGGTGATGCCCTTTGGTTTGAAAAATGCACCTACCACTTTTCAAAGGTTGGTGAACCAAGTTCTCACTGGGTTGGATGACTTTTGTGCAGCATATCTCGATGATATTGCTGTCTTCAGCTCCACCTGGGTGGATCACCTGATCCACCTGAGGAAAGTTTTGGAGGCCCTGCAGAAGGCAGGCCTCACTATCAAGGCCACCAAGTGCCTGATAGGGCAGAGTCAGGTGTTGTACCAGGGCCACCTTGTAGGTGGAGGCCAGGTTCAACCATTGGAGAGCAAGATACAGGCCATAAAGGACTGGGCTCCTCCAACCACCCAGACACAGGTCAGAGCTTTCTTGGGCCTGTCTGGTTACTATAGGAAGTTTGTCAAAAATTATGGGTCCATTGTGACACCACTTAATGACCTGACAAGCAAGAAAATGCCAAAGAAAGTTCAGTGGACAGTTAGCTGTCAAAAGGCATTCGATGACCTGAAGCAGGCCATATGTACTGCACTTATTCTCAGGAGTCCAGACTACTCCAAAACCTTCATTGTCCAAACAGATGCTTCTGAGTTGGGTGTGGGAGCTGTTCTATTTCAGCTGAATATTGATGGTCATCACCAGCCCATTGCTTTTATAAGTAGAAGGCTGACCCTACAGAGAAACGTTGGTCAGCTATTGAGAGGGAGGCCTTTGCTGTGGTCTGGGCCCTGAAGAAGTTGAGGCCATACTTGTTTGGAACTCACTTCAAGATTCAGACAGACCATAAGCCCCTCTTGTAGCTAAATCAAATGAAGGGTGAAAACCCCAAACTTCTTAGGTGGTCCATTTCCCTACAGGGGATGGACTTTATGTTATGTTATGTTATGTTACAACGCTCTTGTATAGTGCACGGCTACTCGAAAAGAGTGTCCTGGCGCTTTCCACCTGCAACTCAGAATAAAAGTAACACAACACAGTAAAGAGAATAAGAAAAGAACTGAAACTGAAACAATAAGAACAGCCTAAAGATTAAAAAGCCAGGTCTTCAGGCTCTTCCTGAACTGGAACAAATTGGCAGTGCTGCGCAGCGAAAGAGGAAGCGAGTTCCACAGCTGTGGAGCTTTGCAGCTGAAAGAGCGCTGTTCTCTCTCTAAATTGACACACTTTACAGTGGAACACAGACCTGGTACTGGCCGCTTAGAACAGGAAGACTCACCTGGTGAAGGTTAGTTTAATGTCCCTAAGTTTGGGGGGGGGGGTTATGTAGGAGAGTAGGGTCTGCAATCCTATTGTCACCCCAGATTTTTGCTTTTTGATTCACTGGTTTATGACTTTCCCTGGCTGTGGGCCTGCTAATCAGACCCACAGCCTCGCTGTTCTCTCTCTAAATTGACACACATGTACTTTAGGTGCATTTACCAATTGGTATTGGGTCACTCTTATAAGTCCTTGTACAGTGTACCATAGGTACCCAGGGCATAAGTGCACCCAAGGCCTACCAGGGGCTGCAGCATGTATTATTCCACCCCTGGCTGGCCATCTAAACAGACACAACAGGCTGGTAACACAGCTGGGGCAAGGTGGTGTAATCACCCTTTGCTGTAGCTATAGTATACCTATATCTAACCCCAAAATGGACACATATACTCCTATAAGTCACTCCTATGGCAGGCCTTGTCAATCCTGAAGGCAGAGTGCTTGGAATTATGTGAGATGGTGCTCTAGCATGAGCTGAGCCGGTCTGCAGCTTTCGGAACCATGTCCTTATAGCTGTTCCATGATAACGCTATACCATATACTCTTAAGTGCATTATAATCCTCGCGGTTATTGCTAACTTTGGCATAACATTATCGAAACATGTCGTGTAAGGTGTCATACGCTTTGGAATGCTACCCCCTCGCCAGTTCTGGCGACAGGGGTAGCATTCCACCCTTCTAGAGGGATAAGACATGTACGTAACTGTAACCCCGGTTAAAGTTAAACAGAGCCTCAGTATCACAAAATGGATGCTGCTGCCACAGACACAAGTCTGCCCTCCTGCTGCTGGGAGTCCTTCCAGCAAGGGAGGCCAGGACAAAGGGTTTCCTGCCTGAGGAGGTGCCAGCACCACCCCAGACAGGAATTTGTGTATCCAGATAGACAGGGCTGAAAGGAAGGAGACATGCCGGGGGCACACAAGGTGTCCCTGTGCATATCCTGGTTCAAACCAGTTGCTGGGGCACTCCAGCCCCAGCTCTGGCGCGAAACCTGACAAAGGATAGGGGGTTTAACCGCCCCCCTTCCTGGTCCCACCCATGGGAGGGACCTAGTCGCTACTACAGCCCCCTTTAGCAGGATAAAGGTAGGAGCTGGTCCCATTCCAAATTAGATTATCCTAAAGAAGAAACTCTGGACTTCGATGTTCTGCTCCACAGAAGACTCAAGAAATCTCCTTTGTGGCCAAGGAGTGACCACCCTGCACCCGCAGGCACCATCAAGCGTCCTAGCGGTTCACTTTGTCGTCCTTCCTGGTGGAACCAGACTTCAGAGCCCGACGAGACCCGGACTTCAAGACCTCTCCGACGTCAACTCACATCTGCAGCACAGCTGAGATCCGTGGGTGTGACAAGACACGTGGGAACCGGCCATCTTGAAGAAACTGCACTTCGCTTCCAGCACGACCTCTGAGGCCCCTTCGAGTGAGTGCTTTGGGGATTGAGAATCCCCAGCCCCGAGCAGCTCCTGCACCGAAGACCAGCCCTTCAGCATCCACGAGATCTGCGTGGGGCCCTTCTGCTTGGTTGCTACTCGACGCGTTGTCTGGTCACTTGCCGGCTGGCTAGTGGCCCCTTAGACGACGAAATCTTGAAACTACACCACTGGTCTGGTTGCTCCAGACTGGCCCTTGCTTCCCTGCAAAAAAGAAGTACCCCAGACCCTCCTGGTCCGCACCAGACGCTATCTTCACTTGCCGCGTGGGTTGCATTTGCCAAGGCCTGTTGACTCCGACCCTGGAACCGACACCGCCGACAGCGAGAGCCTGCATGGGACAGCTCATGCCTGCATCCTGGTCGTCGACAACGCCTCCTGGTTTACGTGGCTGCAGAGTCAAGCGTCACCTCTTCACCTGATCGCGACAACATCATCTGGTTCCTTCCTGGTTCCACTTCGGTCACTGGCTAGTGACTTTGAACACTGTCCCCTCTGCTTTCAGGTCTCCATCTTCTTCGATCGGCCCTTGGATCACTCCGGACATCTTCCTCCTGGTCGCCTGCAGCATCTTTTCTCTCAGGCTCCATTGACTTCAACGAAGAACCCCAACACACTTTCACACCTATGCACCCGCAGCCCAAGGGTGAGGTAACAAGCGCATTTCGGTGCTCATAGGTAGATTGACTCTCCTAGTGTCCAGGTACCCTGGACTTTTAGTCTCAACGAGTCGGAACTGTCCTTACTTACCTATTTTGTAAATTGTTCATGCCCATTGACTTTGCATTGAAACCCGCGTGTGTGTTCTAGCACTGCACACGCGTCCCGTGGGCCTCCTGCTCCTTACTTAAGGTTAGGGTAGTGTAGCCCCAGCGATTCTACAGCCTCTGGGCATACTCATTTCTTCTATCGTTCTACTTAACCCATTTACTTAGTATATGGTTTGTCGTGCCCTTAGGGCACCATTGTAATTGTGCGACTTATTGTATTTTTCTGAAGAGTATTGTTAAGTGCTTAGCCCTCTGATCTCATAAAGAGTTCAGAGGTGTTTTGTTAGTAATAAATATATTGTTTATTTTCATAACAACCTGTGTGGTGCCCTTTCATCTGGTATTCAAGGGGTTATATGTGGTAAAACAGCTGGCTTCACATGCCAAAAGAATTAAGCCTACGACTGCTCTGTCCATGCTACCATTAGGATAGCTGGTCTATAAGGTTGACTTACAGCCAATCACCATAAGGGTTGTTTGGACTGATACAAGGTGATCACTAGAACTAGTGAGCATCATATATCAGGCCAACTTCTCACACCTTCCCCCTGACAAAGGGAAGGAATGCCTTCAGTGCAAGAAGGATCTTCAAAGCTCCAGAAGGTTGATATGGAGCTAGGACTCCGTCGGAGACCAGAGGCCTCTGATCTCCGCCTCTTCCATGTGGCTGCCCCATCCCAGGAGTGACGCATCCGTCACCACTGTGTATTCCGGTTGGGGAAGGGAGAGGGATCTGCCGCTGACCCAACTCTGATTTGTGAGCCACCACTGCAATTGTTGTGCAGTGCCCCCGAGATCTGGACGTAGTCGAACAGGTTCTCCTGATGCTGCGCCCATCGAAACTTTAGGTCCCACTGCAGAGCCTGCATGTGCCCCCTTGGCATGGTTGGTCAGCAGGATGCAGGTGGCCATGAGTCCCAGCAGCATCAAGGACTTCTTGACTGAAACCCAGGGCAAGGGCTGAAAGTTCGGAATCATATCCCGAATCTCCTGGTCTCGCTGTTCGGGAGGATAAACCCAAAACTGCGCCGTGTCCAGAACCACTCTGATGAAGAGGAGCTTTTGGGAGGGAATCAGGTGTGACTTCAGCATGTTGATGGAAAACCCCAACAAATGCAGGAGATCGGCCATAGTCTGGAGGTGGGAGACGACTGTCTCGGGCGAGCCCGCCTTGAACAACCAGTCATCGAGATAGGGGAAGACTGAAACCCCTGATCTTTGCAGATGAGGTGCGACCACCGCCATCACCTTTGTGAACACCCGAGGGGTGCTGGTAAGGCCAAAGGGGAGCACGGTGAATTGAAAATGCTCTTGGCCCACCGTGAATCGTAGGTAATGCCGATGGGCTGGCAGGACGGGAATATAAAAAATAAGCGTCCTGCAGGTCCAGTGCCACCATTCAGTCTTGTGGGTCAGGAGCAGACAAGACCTGAGCCAAAGTGAGCATTTTGAACTTTTCCTTCCAGAGGAAGAGATTGACATTCCGAAGGTCCAAGTTGGGACTTAGTCCCTTGTTCTTCTTTGGAACCAAGAAGTAGAGGGAGTAACAACCACAACCTACATCTGGCGTCGGAACGTGCTCGATGGCCCCCTTGGCCAAGAGGGCCGCAACTTCCTGCTGGAGAAGTGTCAAATGAACCCCCGACAAGCGGTGGAACTGCTGTGGCATGGCTGTGGGGGTAGACTTGAAGGGGAGGGGGTAGCCCCTTCGAACAATCTCCAGAACCCACCTGTCTGATGTAATGGTGCACCGGTGGGGGAGGTGATGACGAATTCTGCCCCCCACTGGCATCTGGTGGGCCTGAAACACTGGTCTAGGAAGGTGTAGAGGAACTGGCAGTGAGGGTGACTACCACGCTAACCCTGTGATCCACCTCTGCGAGCCCCACGGCCGTGGCTGCGCTGGGACTGTTGCTGCGCAGGCTTGTTCTGAAATGAACGTGTTTGCACGCCTCTTCTGGAGCTTTGAAAGGACCGAAAGTTAGATGAGGAACGAATGCGTGCGGCAATAAGGCCCAAGGAGTCCTTAAAATGCTCTAATGTGGATTCTGCCTTATCACCAAAGAGGCAGTGCCACCGAAGGGCATGTCCATCAAAGTATTCTGGACATCTGCAGAAAAGCCAGTCGTCCTCAACCAGGCATGTCGATGTAGCGCCACCATTGTGGAAATCGCCCTACCCAGCGAATCAGCGGTATCAAGACCACAACGTATAGTGAACTTGGCCACATCTCTCCCCTCCCCAAGAGCCCGGGAGAGAACTGTCCAGGCCACCTCCGGACACTGAGGTAACACCTGTTCAACCGCATCCCATACAGAATGGTAATAGCGGCCCAAGAGACAGGCAGTGTTCACAGACCAAAGTCCAGAACTTGTGGAAGAATAAATCTTCTTGCCAAACTGCTCCAATTTCTTGGATTCTTTGTCTGGTGGAGCAGAAGGAAAAGCACTCAGGGACGTCGAGGCCTGAAACACCAAACTCTCAGCTGTAGGGTGCTGGGTGAGGAAGGCAGGGTCGCCCGGGGCAGGGCGAAGGCGTCGGCCAACACCCTTGTCCACAGGGGCTGCTGTGTTGGGCCGGGACCAAGTGCCCAGAAGCACATCAGTAAGTGCATCATTAAACGGCAACAGTGGTTCTGTAGAAGAAGAAGCTGGCCAAAGCAATTCAGTCAGGAGATTTGTCCTGACAGCCATTGTAGGGAGCTCGAGGCTAAGAGCCTTGGCCGCCTTACGTAGCACCATGGTTAAACAATCACTCTCCTCCATAGTAGCTGAAGGGGATGGTGAACCGGGCGCCGGAGTGTAATCCGGGCCACCGGCCTCTGCCTCCTCATCCCAGTCATGGACTGACTCGCACTGTGCTGCGACAGGGTCTTCAAAACTTTCCCAGTCATCCCCTTCCTCCACAAGTGGACGGGAACGCGGGTGAATAAAAGGGTAAAAGTCACCCACTGGTGTCGGGATCGGCGTCGGGAGACAACCCTTCGTCACCGGCTCAGCGATGGAAAAGAAGTCGACGCCGGCATCGGCCACCAGCATCGGCGTCATCGATGTCATAGGGGGTCGTACGGGGTCCATCGGCGACATCCGGGAGCCCCAGCTGGAGCGATGGAGGCCTCATGGACGTCGACGACGTCAGGGCCGAAGCCGGTGACGTAGAGGAAGGTGGAGCAGTGGGGACCGAAGGTGATCCGGCGGGGCTGCACGGGCCGAAGATACGTGCCATTGCAGACACAAACTCTTGCAAATCGGCGAAGGACCCGGAAAATGTGGGTAGACCAACGGTAACTGTTCATGCTCCATTGGAGACGCAGGGGCGGTGCGACCGGCCCCCTCCACCGTGTTCCGTGAGGGGAGTACGAAGAGCAGCAACGCTTCTTCCACTTTGTGTTCTTCGCCTTACCTGGCTCTGAGTGCGAAGACTGCAAAGACTATGAATTACAGTGCTTGCTCGGTGACCGGGCCCTCTACCTCCCACCTGACCGTAGCCTAGAATGACGTGGGGCCTCCAGCCACTTTCGGGACCGCACCCGCACAGTTTTCGGGGCCATGGCCCAGCAGTGGGAACACTGGTCACGCCCCAAGCAGAAGAGACACTCAGGGTGCGGGTCCGTCAGCGACATTGTGCGCGGACAGTTCTCTAAGCTTGAAACAGGGCATCACTATGCACCAGGACTAAGTTTACTTACAATTTATTATCAAAAAAGTACTTTAGTCAACAAGTGACGGGGTACCGCTCTCGCCGGATGTGCGCTTGCTGGCGTGGAATAATAAAGAATAGACGTCAGAGCGCGTGGGCGCGTCTAAGTAGCTCCAGTGACGTCATCACGGCGAATACGATGCCAACGACGCACGGGCAGCCATATGACGATGCCTATCGACGGGCAGGGGTACTGCTGACGAAAGCTTTCCAGATCCAGTCTGACGGCTGGGGATATTCTAAGGTAAGGAATCTATCACTAATGTGTCTCTTTCAGATAAAGCCTTTTATTCCCTTGCATTCTCCTTTCAAATAACAATTGTAGTTACAATTTATGAGCTCAATGTACTTTGCGCATTTTTAGCATCTACCATAGGCTGTGTGTGTAAATGTATAGAGCTGTGTTGATCTTCGAACGGGAAGGGCGAGGCTGTCATGGCCAGCTACGATCCTTATCAAGAGGAACTAAAACACAGATTGGATATCGGAGGAAAACGAACAAACGTATGAAATAAGAAAACAGGAGCTAGACTTAACTGGTAAACCACAGGCCTTAGTTATTACGCCACAACATGAGATGAGAACACTAAAAGACAGATAAAGATGTATGAAATTAGAAGCCACTGACTTAAGAGCCCTGAAGAAGTGCATGTTGGTGCGAAACACACGTTGGCTGGCTGTTTGCGGCTAATTACAATATTGGAGGCTGATTGCTTTATGAAAAAAAGATTTAAAGAATACAATAAAAGGAATCTTGAACAAAGATTTAAGAAGAAGTCGCTGTTTATTGATTCTCAGTATATTGTTGTTTGCGTATTGTTGATATAAAACTGGTGGGGACCAGGAACTGAGGATATTAGCGCCGGGCATTATTCCTATTACCCAAACAAGTGAATTTTTATATATATATATTTTTTTTAAATATATTATCTGGGGTCCCCACACATGGGCGGGACTATTCAATGCTTATGACTATTGATGAGGATACCATAGAACACAACTGATTTACACCGACTCTGTCAGAAAGCTATATCTTTACCCAGGAAAGTGTGTTTTTTGTGATTCAGTTTTTAAGAAATTAATGTTCAAGCTTTACAGATATTTCCAAATCGCCAAAGTACCGCAGCTCTGTCACATGAAATATAATATTTGATTGGCTGCCTTCAACATCTACAGAGATGTTTGGCAGGCATTTTAGGGCTCTGAACTCATTTCTTGTGTTGGAACAAGAAAAAAGAATAAACATATACGGGGGCAGGGTAGGAATACCCGCTGTCCTTAGCCCTTGTGGGGTTGTGGGTCCTAGAGGGACCTCCCACTTGGGTCCAAAAATTAAAAAACAAAAACAGGTTTAAGGTACCGTGTGGTAGTAAGGTTTTTTTAAAGTTTGCACATTACAAAACTAATTACTAAATTAATCCATCAATGAAATCAGGCCTGCAAATTTCTGAACGATGATGAGTGTTTACCTTTGCCAACATGTGGTAGAATGTTAAAACACTGCAGAATATATTTAAGCTACATGATACCTTTTTACATGCGTAACTAAGCAGAAACAAACAGATTATTAGTGAACAACTTACGTTTGAGTACTCATGGTATCAATGTGTTTTTGAATTAGGAACTCCTGGGACAAGCATATGATCTTTGTCCCGCATCCACCCCAGACGGTGTTCCTTTCTGAAGAGTACGTTGAATCACATAACCCCACCATTGGTGTGCTCACGTCTCCAACAGTTATAATCTTGAGAGGTGCTGCATCTTTACACTGTAAGATAAGATGTGTTCAGTTATTCAGCCGTTGGTGATAAACAAATCAGTTACTATTGGTAACATTCTTTCTGATTGATCTCTCAGCTCCTGCAGATTCCTAATGAGATCGCTCTCCCGGCACTAAATTGGATCCAGAGTTATTTCAGCTGTCTAAGCCTCTCCACATAGCCGGGATGCTGTGCCAAACAATGTCAGGGATGCAGGAATGAAGACTATGACAGAGATGCTGTATCTGAATACATAAGGCAATCCCAACCAGATGCAGTAAATGAACGAAAGACCGCTCTTTTTTCAGAAAGTAAATTGATCTCAGAAGATACTATTCTCAACATAGGAGTGGAAAGAGGATGGTAAAGGATCTGAAAAAGATATACCATCCATCAAAAAAATCATTGCAAATATAAGCAACTTGTTCTTTTAATGGATGTATACACATGCAGATTTCTTGCGTGAACAACCCCCAATGCATTCTTCAAGGAAGTGGGTCAAGACTACATCTGGAATCATATTTAAAAGTACTGGAGGACAGCCCTACTGAAGGTGGATGACTCTCTCCCATCCTTGCCTAAGCAAGTATGCTTTACAAAGAATGCAGAGTGGCTGCATCACAAATATTCTGAGAAGGCATCACTCTCAATAATACTAAAGCAGCAGATGCCCCTCTCGCACACTGGGCACAGAAATTCTCACAGCATGGCTGTCAAAGCTATCCACACATAGAGACAGCCTGCTTGCACACTCTCTTACCTAAGTTACTTCCTTCATAACTAATGAACACATTGTCATCAATACAGAAAGGGACAGTTCAGTGAATATAGTGGCTGATCACCCCCTTCTCAGGTCTAGTATATGCTGTCTGCTTCTTTGCATTCTTTGAGGGATGAAGTAGAGGGAAAAATTAAGCTGAAGGTTTGACAGGACTGACGTTAAATTCTGAGGCATCCCTTAAAGAAAAAGAGAGTTTGTCCCTCAAACTAACACCATTATTATAGAACAACTCTAAAGCGATAAGCAGAGGAGAGAGCCTGAAACTCAATAACTCTGATTGCAGAAGTTTTGGCTAACAAAAATATTATCAACTAACCGAATAACTTTAATAAACGAAAATGAAGGGACCCCAAAGGACGACCAGTGAGGAAAATGAGAACCAAATACACAAGTTACTTACCTTCGGTAACGATATATCTGTAAGAAACAGTAGTTAGTATTAGATTCCTTACCTTAGAATATCCCCAGGCGTCAGACTGGATCCAGAAACTTTTGCGTAGCAGTACCCTTGCGCGTTGGTAGGCGTCGTCTGCGGCTCCGCGTCCATCGTCGGCGCCGTTGGCGCCGGGATGACGTCGCCGGAGTACTTAGACGCCACCCTTGCGCGCTGACGTCAGTTCTTATACACAGCTTTTCTGTGCCAGAAACGCAGAGCCATGATAAAAACTAACACTGGTGCCATTAAACTAGGGCCCTGAAAGGGGAAACCTTAACCCTAGATATCCGTTCGCAGAAACGGGGAGGATGGGTGGGGCGGTAAGGAATCTAATACTAACTACTGTTTCTTACAGATGGAATATGCTACTTACCAGTATGCATCTGTTCTTGGCATAGAGGGCTGCAGAGTGGTACATTATGAATAGATCGCCATCTGGTGTTGGGCTCGGATGATTGCACTTTGTTTTTCTCTTGGATAGTCTTTTGTATCTTGGTGACTCCTCCCTTGGTTGGTAGTGCGAATGGGCATCGGCTCCATCCTTAGATTGTTTTGCCATAGTAGGGTTAGATGGAGTAGTATGATAGAATACAGATAAGAATGCCCATGTAAGTGTATCTAAATAAGATAATGTTGGAACAGACACAGGTTTCCGGGGAGGCTGGGAGGGCATGTACCACTCTGCAGCCCTCTATGCCAAGAACAGATGCATACTGGTAAGTAGCATATTCCGTTCGAGGCATATGGGCTGCAGATGGTACATTATGAATAGACTATACAGCAGTTCTCTCCCTAGCGGTGGTTGCCCGTGTCTGTTGCAACTGTCTGAAATAAAGTTTTTAATACAGCTTGTCCCACTCTAGCTTGTTGTGTTGTGTGCACATCTACACAATAGTGTTTTGTGAAGGTGTGCGGTGTAACCCAGGTAGCTGCTTTGCATATGTCATCTAGTGGAATGTTTCCCAAAAATGCCATAGATGCTCCTAGTTTACGTGTAGAGTGAGCTCTAGGAGGAACAGTTAATGTTCTCTTTGCTTTTAAGTAGCATATTTGAATGCATTTTACAATCCATCTGGCAATGCCCGCTTTAGAGATGGGATTGCCTTTATGTGTAGGAGAAAACGCAACAAATAGCTGTTTTGTCTTTCTGAAAGTTTGTGTTCTTTCTATATAGTACAATATTGCCCTTCTAACATCCAATGTATGTAGGGCTCTTTCCGCTACTGTTTGTGGTTTTGGAAAGAAAACCGGTAATTCCACTGACTGATTGATGTGGAATGCCGAAATTACCTTTGGTAAGAATTTTGGGTTTGTTCTAAGAACCACTTTATTTTGGTGTAACTGCATGAATGGTTCTTGAATCGTAAAAGCCTGCAACTCACTTACTCTTCTAAGTGACGTGATAGCTATGAGGAAGGCCACCTTCCATGTGAGGAATTGTATTTCACACCTATGCATAGGTTCAAAGGGTGGCCCCATTAGTCTGGTAAGTACTATGTTGAGATTCCAGACTGGGGAAGGTGGTCGTCTTGGTGGAATGACTCTTCTGAGTCCCTCCATGAAAGCTTTAATTGCTGGTACTTTAAACAGGGAAAGATGTTGCCTGTTTTGTAGGTACGCCGCTATGGCTGCTAGATGAACTCTGATAGAGGTATATGCTAAGTTACATTGCTGCAAGTGTAGTAAATAGCAAATGATTTGTTTAGTGGATGCGTCCAGAGGGTTGATGTGCTTACTGTTACAGTGTATAGCAAACCTCTTCCATTTTGCTGCATAGCCTGCTCTGGTGGTAGGACGTCTTGCTTGTTTAATGATTTCCATACATTCTGGTGGTAAATCTAAATATCCAAACTCTATGACCTCAGGAGTCAGATCGCTAGGTTCAGTTGTTTGGGATCTGGGTGCATTATTTCTCCATGGTTCTGTGTAAGATGCATGGGTAATAATCTTAGTTTTTGATGTGGCACCTGTGAGAGTTGTAGTAGCGTGGTGAACCACGGCTGTCTTGCCCACGTGGGTGCCACTAGTATCATTGTCATTGAGTGTTGCTGCAGTTTCCGAACCAGTAACGGAATTAGTGGGAGAGGAGGGAAAGCGTAAGCAAATTTGTTGGACCAATTTATCCATAGTGCATTGCCCTGGGACCGTTGGTGTGGGTACCTGGATGCGAAGTTTTTGCATTTTGCGTTCTGATGATTGGCAAACAGATCTATCTCTGGTTGCCCCCATCTCTGGAAGAATGGCTGCAGTATTTGGTCGTGCAGCTCCCATTCGTGTACTTGTTCTGACTGTCTGCTTAGGATGTCTGCTATCTGATTTTGAACTCCTGGTAGGTGTTCTGCTAACAGATAAATCTTTTGAGGAATGGCCCATCTCCAAATGTCCTGTGCTAGTTTGGATAGTTGGAGAGAGTGTGTCCCCCCCTGTTTTTGAATATAATACATTGCAGTCATGTTGTCTGTTCTGATCAGGACTGCCTTGCTTGTTATTTGCATTTGGAAAGCTTTTAGTGCTAGAAATACTGCTAATAGTTCCAGGTAGTTGATGTGCAGTTTCTTTTGCTGCACACTCCACTTCCCCTGCACTGTGTATTTGTCCATATGCGCTCCCCATCCGGAGAGCGATGCGTCCGCTGTTATTATCACTTGTGGAATTGGTTCTAGGAACGACCGACCCCTGGAAATGTTTTCTGTGTTCCACCACTTCAGAGAGCGATACGTCCGGTCGTTTACCAACACCAGATCTGTAATCTGACCTTGAGCCTGATTCCACTGTGTCGCTAGACACTCCTGTAGTGGATGCATTTGTAGCATGGTATGTGGTATTAGCAGTATGCAGGAGGACATCATGCCTAACAGTTGCATAAACACTCGTGCTGGTAGTGAGTGTTGTGGTTGAAATCTTTGTATTAACCCGACCATTGTTTGTATCCTGATCGGATTGGGGTGTGCTATTGCCTTTTCTGTGTCTATAGTAGCCCCCAGGTATTGCTGAATCTTGTTTGGTTGCAGGTGTGATTTTTTGTAGTTCACCGTAAACCCTAGGTGGTGTAGCAACTGAATTGTCTTCTGTGTGTTGTGAAGATATTCTTCTTGTGACTTGGCCTTTATTAGCCAATCGTCCAAGTAGGGGAAGACATGTATTTGTTGTCTTCTTAGGTGTGCTGCCACCACAGCTAGGCATTTTGTGAACACTCTTGGTGCCGTTGTGACCCCGAACGGAAGGACTTTGAACTGATAGTGTTGTCCTTCCACTACAAACCTTAGGTATTTTCTGTGGGCTTTGTGAATTGGGATATGAAAGTAAGCGTCTTTTAGATCCAGTGTAGAAAGAAAGTCCCCTTTCTTCAGTAAAGGGAGTACCTGTTGGAGCGTGACCATGTGGAAATGTTCCGAATTTATGTAAGCATTGTCGTCACTACTTTGCCAGTTTGCTGATCGATAAACAAAATCTTTTGTTTGGGATCTGTCTGTTGCTCCTGAATTGGTACCGAAGGCCTTGGTTCCGAAAGGTGCTTATGTTTTCGATCGTCAATGTTCGTTGTTTTCGGCACTGAGTGTCTACTCGATTCCGACTTCCTGGGTATCGAGTGAGTCTTGGACGACGAATCATGTTTCTGTTTCGACATGGAATGTTTCGATACCGAGCTTTCCCTTGTATGAAGCTTCGGTGTCGAAGTCGATGTCGACCTTTTCTCGGATCCGACATGGTGGGAGGCCGAGTGTTTCGGTTTCAGTTTCGGTTTTGTTGCCGGGCCCGAGGGCGGGGCGTCGGAAACTTTTTTCTGCGGTTTGACCGGGCTCGAAGGCGGGGTCGTTACCACACGGGGTCGGTTTTTCGGTAAGGGGACGTCGTCACTCACGGTTTGTTGCGCGTCGAGTTCTTCGACATCCGACTGGTCCCCTTCCGACCCCGACTGATCCTCATGATCGTCTTCTTCCTCAAGTTGCTCGTCTCCGAACAGCTCCGACTGCATTCTGGAAACCTCGTGTCTTCTAGCCCGACGATTTCTAATCGTTAGCTTGGAGGAGAATGCTGCGCAGGCTTCGCAGTCCCTGGATTCGTGTTCAGGCGATAGACAGAGGTTGCACACCTCGTGTAGGTCCTTGTGTGGGAACTTAGCACCACACGTTGGACATTTTTTGAATGGAGTCCTTTCCATGGACTCCGGGCTTGACTACGTCGAGAAAGGCCTCCTGCGACGTAGATCAGAGTTTTTTCTTCGATGTTGAATTCGCAACGCTCCGGAATGGAAATGAAACGCGTTCGATAACAATACCGTCGAATTGGAAAGGGAATACGCGCCGATAAATCACTTTTTCTCGAAGTTGATCTGGAGCGTCTCGATCCTCATCTGAACCCGATGGCGGAAAAAAACAATCTAAGGATGGAGCCGATGCCCATGCGCACTACCAACCAAGGGAGGAGTCACCAAGATACAAAAGACTCTCCAAGAGAAAAACAAAGTGCAATCATCCGAGCCCAACACCAGATGGCGATCTATTCATAATGTACCATCTGCAGCCCATATGCCTCGAACATATCATTACTGAAGGTAAGTAACTTGTGCATCTGAAAGAAACAGGTTAGTATTAGATTCCTTACCTTAGAATAGATACCTCAGCAATACCAACCCCAGTGGTGGGTCTGCGAACCAATGGTCACACCAAAAAGTCCTGGAGAACGGAACGGCCGAAAAAGCCATCTCTCTGGACTTGGCTGTCCAGGCAGTAGTGTCTTGCGAATGTGTGCAGCGAGGCCCACGTAGCTGCCTGACAGATGTCCTGCAAGGGGACTCCCCGACCCATGGGAGTAGTAGCCGCCGTGGCCCGAGTGGAATGGGCACGTAGCCCCACTGGAGGCTCCTTTCTAGCCAGAGAGTAAAAAGCCTTGATGCACAAGACGACCCATCGAGAAATGGTCCGTTTTTGCACCGCCCGTCCCTTCTTACCGCCCAAGTAACCAACAAAGAGTTGGTCATCCACCCGGAACGCTGTGCGATCCAGATAGAATGAGAGCGCACGTTTTGGGTCCAGACGGTGGAGCCTCTCTTCCTCTTGCGAGGGATGCGGAGGCGGAAAGAAGGTGCGCAAAGTGATGGACTGCCCGATGTGGAAGGCTGTGACTACCTTGGGCAGGAAAGAGGGTCGCGTCCGCAACACAACTTTGTCCAGATGGACTGAAAGGAAAGGAGGCTTAGAAGAAAGGGCCTGGAGCTCACTCACTCTCCTGGCGGAGGTGATGGCAACCAGGAAAATATTCTTTAGAGTAAGGAGGCGAAGAGGACAGTTATGAAGTGGCTCAAAGGCAGCGCACATCAGAAAAGTCAGAACAAGGTTCAAGTCCCACTGAGGCATCACAAAAGGAACAGGAGGAAACATATGAGTGATGCCCTTCAAAAACATATTTACAACCGGGGACTTGAACAAAGGGGGCTGATCAGGTAGCCTTAAGAAGGTGAAAAAAGGCCGAGAGGTAGCCCTTCAGAGTGCCCAGTGCAGAGCCCTGCTGGGCAGGAGAAAGAAGAAAGAGGAGAGCCTCTGAAAGAGGGTCAGAAAGGGGATCCACAGCCTTTGCTGTGCACCATGCCACAATTTGTTCCACCCGCAGGCGTATACCGATTTTGTGGAGGGACGCCTGGCTGCCAGAATCACATTACAGACTTCAGGAGGCAAGTCAAACGGTCTCAATTGCCGCCGCTCAATCTCCATGCATGTAAGTGGAGACTGAACAGGTTCGGGTGGAGTACCGTCCCCTGCTGCTGCGACAGAAGGTCCTCCTGAAGGGGCAGACAAATAGGGGGATCGACAGTCATGCTGAGTAGCTCGGGATACCAGAATCTCCGTGCCCAGTCCGGAGCCAAGGATGACTTGAGCCCGGTCGCGTCTGATCTTCTTCAGCACTCTGGGCAGAAGAGGTATAGGTGGAAAGGCGTACAACAGACCGCAACTTCACTCGCGACGAAAAGCGTCTCAGAGCGAGTGCCGCCTTGGAAGTTCCAACATGCAGAACTGATGACATTGTGCATTCTCTTCTGTGGCGAATAGATCTAACCAAGGCTCTCCCCACTGCAGAAAAAGGCCTTGCGCCACGTCCGAGTTCAGACGCCATTCGTGATCCATCATGCACCGACGGCTGAGTTTGTCGCCCTGGCGCAGGTGTTGAACAACCAGGGTCACGCCCTGATGTTCCAGCCACTACCAGAGGCGCAGAGCCTCCTGGCATAGGGTCCACGACCCCACCCCGCCCTGTTTGTTGCAGTACCACATGGCCGTGGTGTTGTCCGTGAACACCTGCACTACACTCCCCCGGATAGAGGGGAGGAATGCCTTCAGCGCAAGCCGAATCGCCCGCAGCTCCAGAAGGTTGATATGGAGCCGGAACTCCGCCTTAGACCAGAGGGGTCTGATCTCCGCCTCTCCCATGTGACGTGTCCGTCACAACTACGTCCTCCGGTTGGGGTAGGGAGAGGGATCTGCTGCTGACCCAATCGCGGTCCGTGAGCCACCACTGCAACTATCTTGCAGTGCCCTCCGAGATCAAGACATGGTCGGACAAGTTGCCCTGATGCTGGGCCCACTGAAACTTCAGGTCCCACTGCAGAGCCCGCATCCGCCACCTGGCGTGATGCTCCAGAAGGATGCAGGAGGCCATCAGCCCCAGGAGCCGCAGCATCAACCTGACCGAGACTCGGGATAACTGCTGAAATATCGGAATCAGAGCCTGATTATCCCGAACCCGGTGTTCGGGAGGATAAACCCGAAACTGCACCGAGTCTAGAACCGCTCCGATGAAGAGGAGCTTCTGAGACGGACATAGGTGTGACTTCGACACATTGATGGAGAACCCCAGCAGGTGCAGAAGGTCGGCCATAGTCTGGAGGGGGCTGACGACTGTCTGGGGCGAGCCGCCTTCAACAACCAGTCATCGAGGTAGGGGAAGACTGAAACCCCTAACCTGTGCAGATGAGCTCCGACCACCTCCATCACTTTCGTGAACACCCGTGGGGCGCTGGTAAGGCCAAAGGGGAGCACGGTAAACTGAAAGTGCTCATGGACTACCGTGAACCGCAGGTAGTGCCGGTGGGCCGGCAGGACATGGATGTGAAAATAAGCGTCTTGCAAGTCCAACGCTACCATCCAGTCTCCCGGGTCCAGGGCAGCTAAGACCTGAGCCAGTGTTAGCATCTTGAACTTCTCCTTCCGGAGGAAGCCGTGGACGTTCCATAGGTCTAAGATAGGGCGCAGACACCCCTTTGCCCTTCGTGGGAACCAGAAACTAGTGGGAGTAACAACCACACACTACTTCTGGCCCAGGAACGCGCTCGATGGCCCCCTTGGCCAAGAGGGTCGTAACTCCCTCTCAGCGTAGATTGAAGTGATCCCCGACACGCGGTGGTACAGCAGTGGCATGGCTGGAGGGGTCGCCTCGAAGGGGAGGGAGTAGCCCCTTCAGATGATTTGCAGCACCCACCTCTCCGAAGTGATATTTCGCCTGAAAGCTCGGACTAGGAGGGCGTTGAGGCAGATGCTGCGGGGGTGAATGTGGACTGGCCTCGCCGTTGTCCCCGGGCACCGCCACGGCAGTTACCACGTCCGCCACCACGCTGGATGTTAGTCTGTGGCCCGTGTCTGGCAGGACATGTGGGGCGCCCCTTCCTTGGCTACGAAAGGAGCGAAAGGCAGCAGTTTGCTGGTGCGGGGCCGACAGGCCCAAGGACTTGGCCGTAGCCCTAGAGTCCTTAAAGCGCTCAAGTGCACTGTCTGTCTTGTCGCCAAAGAGGGGACGGCCAACAAACGGCATGTCATAAGGGTGTTTTGGACATCAGCCGAAAAGTTGGCGGACCTCAGCCAGGTGTGGCGAGGAATCGCCACCGTCGTTGCCATCGCTCTGCCTAGCGAGTCCTTTGTATCCAGCCCACTCCGGATGGAATACCCTGCCGCATCTCGACCCTCCGCGAGGGCTTGGGCGAGTTTAGTCAGGGCCTCCTCCAGCCATTGTGGCAGCACATCTGCGACCGTGTCCCACAGAGAGTGGGAATAACGGCCCAAGAGGCACGTGGTGTTGACTGACCCCAACCCCAACCCCAAGCTCAGTGAGGAGAGCACCTTCTTACCATACTGTTCGTACCTCTTAGATTCCCGATCGGGGGGAGCCGTCGGGAATGCAGTCTGGGTGTTAGAGGCCTGGATTACCAGGCTCTCTTGGGTGTGGGGTGGGCGGACAGGAAGCAAGGGTCGCCCGGAGCCAGGCGGTGGCGTCTGGCCACGCTCCAATCTATGGTGGGACCTGAAGCGGGCCTGGACCAAGTGCCCAGAAGAACGTCGGACAAGGTCTCATTAAACAGCAACAGAGGCTGCGAAGAACTTGCTTGTGGTTTAACGACCTCAGTGAGGTTAGTCCTCATGGCCGCGATAGGGAGTTCAAGGGATAAGGCCTTGGCCGCTCTCGTCAACACCACACTATAGGCAGCCCCCTCTCCGAAGCCACGCTAGGAGGGGAGACAAAACCAGTGTCTGGCGAAGTGTCCAGACTACTGACATCCCCTAGCTCACCTGCCCAGTCCTGATAAGACTGGCACTCACGTGCCAGAGGATCCTCAGACCCCTCCCAATCCGCCTCGCCACCCATCTCCTGGTACTCAGGGTCAAATGATGGGGCCGGATCATAGAAGAAAAAGTCTTCTCTCGACGTCTAATGCGGTGTCGAGCGGCGCTGCTCCGGCGTCGGAACCGGGTCGAGGGGGGGACCGGGGACGACATCGTCCTGGGACGGTGTCGGGGGCAACACCCTAGGGGCCGGCGCCGGCAAGGTGGTAAGGTCGACCGGCGACAACCCGGATCGGGAACTGGATCCAGCGGGGCCCTGCGGCGCCGGGACCGAAGTCGCCGACGCCGAAACACCCGACGGCGCCTGGGCCGAAGCACCGGGCCCGCTTGGGCTCCCAGTTGGGCCGCTTGGCCCAAAGGCACCACTGAACCCGACGGAGGAGAGAGCCACCTCATTGCCGTGAGGAAGGCATCGATCTCCGGCATCGCGTTCTGCCCAGGGACCGGCTGGTATGGAGCAGGCAGCAACGCCTGCGGCTCCGGCGGAGCCGCATGGGCGGTGTCGCGCGAACCCCCGGCCGGTTCGCACGAGCGTCGGGGGAGTCAGAAGAGCGATGTCGCTTCTTCGACTTCTTGCGCCTCTTACCTGAGGACTTGGAGCCCGAGGAGTAGTGTCGACTCACCGAGCTGTGATGACTCCAGCCTTGTGACCGGTCCCTCGACCTCCTTCTGGACCGGGACCTCGAACGGCGCGCGGCCGAATGCCGGAGCTCGAGGCGCTTGCGGGACCGCTCCCACCTAGCCTTCAACGTCAAGGCCCGGCAGTCGGGGCACGACTTGTCATCGTAGTTGGGCCGCAGGCAATGTAGACACCGTCGATGGGGGTCGGTAACCGACATCGGTCGGTTGCAGTCGACTCAGGGTTTGAACCCGGGCATCCCTACCGGCACCGGAGTCGTTTGACTTCGAAGAAAGATCAAACATTATCGAAAAAGTTTAGTCAAAAAAAGACTAAGGGTACCACTTTTTCCGGATCGGCGCTTGCTGGCGCGGAAAAAAGAAGAACTGACGTCAGCGCACGAGGGCGGCGTCTAAGTACTCCGGCGACATCATCCCGGCGCCAATGACGCCGACGAAGGACGCGGAGCCGCAGACAAGGCCTACCGACGCGCAAGGGTACTGCGACGCAAAAGTTTCCAGATCCGGTCTGACGCCTGGGGATATTCTAAGGTAAGGAATCTAATACTAACCTGTTTCTTTCAGATTCAAATTCCATGCTTCATCAAAGAAAGATGGGGGCTGAAATTATTTTACAAACCCTTCCAAAACCAAGTTACATCTGGTTCAGCAGAAAAAAAGTATAAATCAACACTAAACAACCGTTACTCACTGCAATTTTAGATTCTCCTACACTAAATAAACAGGAAATTGAAGAATGTACACAGTCTGGGCAAACAACAGATCAAGAGAGTTAAATCACCACTGGTTTGCAAATATTTTCCATCTGTTAGGCTGAAAAGCTCTACTGGGTGGCCATCTTTCAAAACAAGGATTTCCATCACATTCTCAGGAAGTTCATAAGAAGAAAGGTCTAGCTGTTCAGGTTATAGGTTTTGAATCTTAGAGTCCCCAAGTGTGATAGCATGCCCTTCTTTTATGGTAAAAACTCAGCCTATCACCAATGGGATGAGCCGCCATCTTCAAAATGATGGTGCTACTACTCCTCATATACATCCTTCAAAACACCCCATATAAGATACCCATAGAGTTCTTCCATAAGATAAACTCAGAAGTGAGACAACTGATGTGATACGGTGGGAGCCCCAGGATCGCGTTGCACAAGTTACAGTGAGGACTGAACGAAGGAGGGCTAGCTGTTCCGGATATATGCAAGTACTACTGGGCTGTACTACTGGGCTACACAACTGGTCACGCTTAATGACTGGGTCTTGGCGGGGATCGGGGAGCCGGCATACCGAGTAGACCTCTGCTCGATGGGACAAAGAGGTTACCTGGAAGCACTGCACAGTAAGAGAACAGCAGGAAGACTTCCGAAACATACACAAACTACTGTAGGACTATGGAGGGAGGTGACCAAATCTCTGGGCTGGGAAGTCAAACTAATGGAGCGTACACCCCTCTGGGATAGTAATCTCCTGAGAGAAGTGCGTGAACTAAAGGGATTCCGAGCATGGGCAATCCTGGGTATTAAGTTCCTAGGGGACCTATGGAAGGGCCGAAAGATGGTGAACTTCCAGACCATGCAGGTAGACTACCAAATGCCTGACACAGAGCAATTCCATTACATACAACTGAAACATGATCTAAAAACACACGAAAAATGGGTGAATATATACCTGAATACACCCACTAGAAGACAGAGTGCTAGTAGATCCGATAGTGAACAAGACCTTTCCCTTATATATAAAAAGATTCTGAATAACACCTCAGACCCACTGGTAGCCCTGAAAGAAAAGATGGGAAGCAGATCCTGGAAGAGGATGACTGGTTGGAAGTCATAAAAAGTCCCAAAGAGGTAGCTATAAGAGCACGGTTCTGGTTGATACAACTCTGAATTATACTTCAATCCTATACAACCAGATTGAGACTCTACCGAATAGGCAGATGTGACTCAACTAATTGTATGAGGGGATGTGGGTGAGTGGGTACCTTTTGTCATACACTGTGGAGTTGTCCAAGGCTAAAGATACATTGGAGAGTGATCACAAAAGTGATGACAAAGGTACTGGGACAGGCAGTTCCATTAAAAGCCCAATGGCATATACTATTTGTTACGGGAGATACTACATAGTCAAAATATAGTAAACCACGGCTAATGTTAGCAGACGTAATAGCCAAAAGGAACATAGCCAGGGCCTCTGGGAAAGCACAGCCCCCTACAATGACGGATTGGGTGAAATACCTGGATTGGTGCTGTGCATCCGAGAAGGTGATCTACCAAAGGGATGTCCCGGGAAATGGGCCAAAGTCTGGAAAAATGGGTGGAGTACAGAGGGCCCTAAATTCGAAGTAGTGAATGAACTGTTGTAAGGCAATGGGAAGAGACATTAAAAGTCATAATGCAATGGGCGATGGGCCTACCACCTGAATAGGAGGGGGACTGTGTAAAGCCTATTGGTAAATAAGAGATCAACACACTGTTAACAATGTATAAGAGATGATGGAGACCTATGGTTGTGATGTTCTGCTATTCATCAGTATACAAAATAAAAATAATTATTTTTAAAAACTCCCTAAATGGAAGCAGAAAAGAAGGGACCTGGCTGAGATGTAGCAGAGATGGGTCGAATGGCCCCCATACCAAATCTGCTGCAATAAGTAGACTATGAGCCTTCTTAGGGTGAACCATATTCAGGCCCCCTGGAATAAAAGGGTCATGTGTTGTCCCCATATTTAGCAAACACTTATATAAGTACTTTGTCAATATGTTAGACATAAGGCTTAATTTATAGGGCTGCATTCTTAATGTTTTGTCTGCTTTTTGTGTGGTACTGTGTTTCAACATGTCATGCATACAGAAACGCTGAGCAATGGCGAAAATGAAGCCTGCTCTATAAACCGATGCATTGTCTAAGTGTCAGATGTGAAAAGTGTCATCTCAACCTACAGTATAAACACAAGCGACAGTAAAGCCATTTGCTATCACTCACTAAGTTTTGCCAGTTACTGCACATTCATTTACTTTTAATATATTGCAATGATTTCTTATCAAGGGAATGGACCGTTTTATGAAACAAATATAATTGTACATCTAGTAAAACCTGAAAACTTGAGTTCTGAATAATATGAGGATTTGAGAACGGAAATCACTAGACAACGGACATGAACTCAGAAGAATACTTTGAAGTAATTTACCTTGATTGCCATGTCTTCGAAAATAGCTATTTTACCATCTGCTGTCCCAACCAGAATGAAGTTCTTCTTTTTGCTAAAAGACACAAGTGAAAACCACACCAGTCAGAAACTTGTAGAACAAATTAGTGTTTGATAAGTACTGGCTTAGCTTCACTTATTACTCTAAAAGTCAAATGCCTGCAAAAGACGAAGAAATAACTCAACGCAAAGTTGGCTTACATACACTGGTAGGAAACAATTTGTGCACAATTGTTCATCCGGCTCTTAATATTAAACAGTGCAGCAGTTTAAAGTGCATAAGGTGCGAGGATTTAAAAAAAATTATCAGGTCCTCCAAGTGATTCACCTGAACATAAACGTGTTAGCATTATTAACCGAGATGTGGTTAGGGGTACGGAATGGAGTATTCATTAATGCATGCTGATGTGTTACTCTTTCTTTTTTTTGTATCTAAGCATAATACATTTGGTTCTACAACGTGTGCATGAAAACAGTGTGCTTGGGTTACCAACGGATAAAATAATATTCATCACCCGGTATCGTTGTTCGGGTGTACATCTAGCAAAGCGACACAATTATCAATGGAAAGGCCTTGTCGGGTCTGAAAACTGTGTAGGCACACCTCATTATCAAATTCTCAAACCGTTTAATACAGCAAACGTAAGGCTCTGGGACAAATGAAAAGCATCTACAATGTTATGTGGCTATTGATTTTCCTTTGAGTTCAGGAGAGCGACGATGTACACTGCCCCAGTGATGAGACTGCCTCGTGACCATGAGTTGTTAGAACGGCTACAATACTTGAAGCTATAAACATGGATGCCTCTTTTAATAGAATAATAGAATTATTTACACATTCTCACACAGATGCCTAGCTGTAAGAGATTAATATATGCTGTCTCCCCTAAACCCTGAAAGGGTGAAGAGATGTGAAGAACAGTGGTTTTAATATCGCCTATGACAAATGAGTGGCAACATTTACGGGGACTACCACTGGGGCTGGTGTAAACGAACAAGTTACTTACCTTTGGTAAAGTTCTTTGTGGTCGATACACAGGAGATAACAGTAGATTCTGCAAAGAATGCACTTCAACACACCAAACTATCTAGTCAATAGACTGGAATTATCAGGTGGTAGCAGAACTATGAGAAGCACCAGAACCATGCTATTGAAACCTCAAAAAGTTCAGAAAAAGAAAACGTACAACCGCACCTTCTCCGGCCTAGCGCCTAGGATCTGGAATGCCCTTCCCCTGGCAATCAAAATGAACCCTTCAAACATCTCCTTCAAAAAAAAGTTAATCTACTTTTAATGAACAAAACTCTCCCAGTTCTGGAGCGAGTGGGGTACCAACCAGACTCAGATCACCTACCAGGATCTGAACTGAAATTTAAGTGAGAATGGCTAACACACTCCTGAATAACTCCGAGACCTATAAGTACTGACAACATTTACGTTCTCCTGTTAGCTACTCATACCTAAGTTCCTAGTTCTCACTTTTTTTTATGTAACATTTGTAAAGCGCCCTGATACCCTCACTGGGTCTAGTTCTTGGGACAAATCACAATTCCATCTCCAAAGATAAATGCTCTCTGATGCATCCAAAAGCCACCAGGGAGCAAGAAGCCCGACTTCATGTCGCTGAATCTAAGAAGCAGGGCTGACACTGTTCCTAGTCGAGGGTTAGTTCCTAGTACCATTCTAGCTCTCCATCTTCAGGTAAGTCCAAAACAAAGTCAAAAGACAAATTCAAATGGAAACATAGGAAGTGCATGCAAGCCCCCTTGCCTGTGTCTTAGTTCTTGAAGAAGTCCCACATTCAGCGCTCGAAGGGGCTAACCCAGTGTTATCATCTGTTTTAGACCAAGTTCGAGTCCTGGAGCTGATGCACTTCGAATTTGTCAGGCCATCGTCAACTTTGCTGCAGATTTTAGCCTTCAAGGAGGCTTTGTGGCAACTTTTTAAGATGGTTCCGGATACCTCAAGCGCACTTTCAGACCCTACTCATCCTTTGGGGCCATCAAATGGCCTTCTACAAGTGGAATCACCTCCAGGGAACAGACCTCAAAAAACTTTTAGCCCACGGGCCGGGCCCGGCTTCAACCAACTTGCAGGTTAGTTCTGCAGCAGTGTCAAACTCCTGTGGCTACAGATTCTAGATCGAACTGCTTGTAAATTGTTGGATCCAGAGATGAACTGTCTGAGACCCTGAAGGTGGACTTGTGCAGACTTTTCTCAGCCCTGCCAGTAAGTCACTCCATTGCTAAGCAACATAAGCCTGCACCTGGCGACTCCAGAGAGCCTCACTTTTGCATAAGTTACTTACCTTCGGTAACGATATATCTGTAAGAAACAGTAGTTAGTATTAGATTCCTTACCTTAGAATATCCCCAGGCCTCAGACTGGATCTGGAAACTTTTGCGTAGCAGTACCTTTGCGCGTCGGTAGGAGTCGTCTGCGGCTCAGCATCCGTCGTCGGCGTCGTTGGCGCAGTGATGACGTCGGAGTACTTAGACGCCGCCCTCGCGCTCTGACATCAGATCTTATACACAGCTTTTCCGCACCAGAAACGCAGAGCCATGATAAAAACCAACACTGGTGCCATGAAACTAGGGCCCTAAAAGGGGATGACCTTAACCCTAGATATCGGTTCGCAGAACAGGGAGGATGGGTGGGTCAGTAAGGAATCTAATACTAACTACTGTTTCTTACAGATATATCGTTACCGAAGGTAAGTAACTTGTGCATCTGAAAGAAACAGGCTAGTATTAGATTCCTTACCTTAGAATAGATACCCCATCAATACCAACCCCGGTGGTGGGTCTGCGAACCAATAATCACACCAGAAAGTCCTGGAGGACGGAACGGCCAAAGAAGCCATCCCTCCGGACTTGGCTGTCCAGGCAGTAGTGTCTTGCGAACGTGTGCAGCGAGGCCCAAGTAGCTGCCTGGCAGATGCCCTGCAAGGGGACTCCCTCGCCCAGGGCAGTAGTAGCCGCCGTGGCCCGAGCCAAAGAGTAGCATGCCTTGATGCACAACACGACCCATCGAGAGATGGTCCGTTTGTGCACCCCCGTCCCTTCTTAGCGCCCACGTAACCAACAAAGAGTTGGTCATACACCCGGAACTGGCGTGTGCGATCCAGATAGAATGAGAGTGCACGTTTTGGGTCCAGACGGTGGAGCCGCTCTTCCTCTTTAGAGGGATGCGGAGGCGGAAAGAAGGTGGGCAAAGTGAAGGACTGCCCGATGAGAGAGACTGTGACTACCTTGGGCAGGAAAGAGGGTCTTTTCCGCAACACAACCTTGTCTGGATGGACAGAAAGGAAAGGGGGTTTAGAGGAAAGAGCCTAGAGCTCACTCACTCTCCTGGCAGAGGTGATGGCAACCAGGAAAGCAGTCTTAAGCGTAAGAAGATGGAGAGGACAGTTATGAGGTGGCTCGAAAGGAGCGCACATCAGATAGGTCAGAATTAGGTTCAAGTCCCGCTGGGGCATCACGAAAGGAACAGGGGGAAACATATGAGTAAAGCCCTTCAAGAACCTATTTACAATCGGGGACTTGAACAAAGAAGGCTGATCAGGGAGCCTCAAGAAGGCGGAAAGGGCAGAAAGGTTTCCCTTGATAGTGCCCAGAGCAGAGCCCTGCTGGGCAAGAGAAAGAAGGAAAAGGAGAACCTCAGAAAGAGGGGCAGAGAGTGGATCCACAGCCTTTGCTGTGCACCATGTCACAAATCTGTTCCACCTGCAGGCGTATACCGACTTTGTGGCTGCCAGAATCACATGACAAAACTTCAGGAGGCAAGTCAAATGTCCTTAACTGTCGCCGCTCAATCGCCAAGCATGGAGGTGGAGACTAGACAGGTTCAGGTGGAGGACCGTCCCCTGCTGCTGCGACTGAAGGTCCTCCTGAAGAGGGAGACAAATCGGGGGATCAACAGACATCCTGAGTAGCTCGGGATACCAGTATCTTCGTGCCCAGTCCAGAGCCACAAGGATGACTTGGGTACGGTCGCGCCTGATCTTCTTCAGCACTCTGGGCAGAAGTGGTATAGGCGGAAAGGCATACAACGGACTGCAGCTCCACTCGCGACGAAAAGCGTCTCCGAGCGAGTGCCGACTTGGAAATTCCAACGCGCAGAACTGAGGAAATTGCGCATTCTCTTCTGTGGTGAATATATCTAACCAAGGCACTCCCCACTGCTGAAAGAGGGCTTGCGCCACGTCCGAGTTCAGACGCCATTCGTGATCCATCGTGCACCGACGACTGAGTTTGTTCGCCCTGGCGTTCAGGGAACCTGCCAAGTGTTGTACCACTAGGGTCACACCCTGATGTTCCAGCCACTGCCAGAGGCGCAGAGCCTCCTGGCATAGGGTCTGTTTGTTGGAGTACCACATGGCGGTGGTGTTGTCCTTGAACACCTGCACTACGCTCCCCCAGACAGAGGGGAGGAATGCCTTCAGTACAAGCCAGATCGCCCACAGCTCCAGAAGGTTGATATGGAGCCTGGACTCCGCCGGAGCCAGAGGTCTCTGATCTCTGCCTCTCCCATTTACCATAGTTCGGAAACTGTCTTCGTCTGACAGAGCCTCTTCTAAAGTTCCTCCATCTCAGCTGTTGTGCAACTCTCTCAACGATTTTTTCGTTGAGAAGGTTGCCCTCATTAAGGCTAGGATTCCGCCTCCATCCTCTACCTTTTGTGACCCCCAGCCTCCCCCCCCTGTCTCTTGCTTGACTCACTTACCTCCCTTAACCAGAGACACCTTTCTTTCCCTACTGACTCGTGTAAAATCTGGATCTCCTGTGGACATTGCCCCGGCGCACATCCTTCGCAGGCTCTTTACGAGTTGTTACCTTCCCCCCCTCACCTTCCTTAACGATTCTCTCGACTAGGGGATTGTCCCAGCCCTTCACAAAACTGCCATCGTTATTCCTCTTTTAAAAAAAACGGGGGCTGACGCTACCTCTCCTAACTACCATCCCATTTCCCTCCTCCCCTTTCTGGTTAAGGCCCTGGAGGCCCATGTCACCCAGGTCCTAGGTGCCTTCGTCGAGGAGAGTGGGGGACTTGATTCCCGGCAGGCCGGCTTTCGCCCTCGGCACTCCACCGAGAAGGTGGTTATCTCTGTGATGGACGACCTTAGAGAGGGGCTTGATACCAATACTTCCCAGGCCCTTGTCCTTTTAGATCTCTCTGCCGCCTTTGACACGGTTGACCATTCCATCCTTCTCACCTATGTCAGGGCGGCGGGTATTGAAGGCCCTCCTTTGGCCTGGATCAGCTCCTTTCTGAGAGATCGTTCTCAGGCCGTCCATCTGGCCGAATTCACTGCCCCCCCTCACTTAGTCCGGTGTGGTGTTCCCCAGGGTTCCTCCCTTTCTCCTCTATTATTTAATCTCTATATCTTTCCTCTTATTTCTGCACTTCAAAACATGGAGGTCACCATATACAACTATGCCGATGACCTCCAACTCATCTTTCACCTGCCACATTCCTCTACCAGTATACTCAATTTCCAGTCGGTTATGCTGTTCATCAGCGATTGGATGAACGGCAACCACCTGAAATTAAACCCGGATAAGACGGAACTTGTTGTTACTGGTAGCTCTCCCAGTCCCTGGTCCCCTAGCTTTTGGCCCCCTTCCTTGGGTACTTCCCCCACTCCCTCTCCCTCTGTAAAAACCCTAGGGATCCCACTCAATAAACACCTTACTCCTCACACTCAGATTAGTTCCGTTGTTTCTTCCTGTTTCTTTGCCCTCCGCACCATACGGAAAACCTCCTGGTTCTTCTCTGTCCCTACCCTTAAATTAATCCTGATGGCGATGGTTCTGTCCCGGCTGGATTACGGGAATATTGTATATAATGGAGCCCCTGCTTATGCTTTTCACCGTCTCCAGCTAGTCCAAAACCAGGCCGCCCGCTTGATCTATGGCCTACCAAGATTCCATCCCGTCACTCCCCTTCTTCAATTCCTACACTGGCTGCCTATTAAAGAGCGGGCTCTCTTCAAATTGGGCTGCATTACTTTCCAGGCCTTGGCGGGGACTGCCCCTGACTTCATCTCCTCCGCCATTAGTACTTACTGCCCTAACAGAGAACTTCGCTCCTCACCAAATTTCTTCTTTCCGTCCCCCGGTTTAAGAAAAAGAAATCTGGAGGCCTGAAATTCAGGGTCCTTGCCCCCACCTTTTGGAACTCTCTACCTCTCACATTAGATCTATCCCCTCTTATTTTGAATTTCGTTGAGCACGTAAGACTTTCCTTTTTTCTCACGCCTTCCCATCCTAGTAATTCTGTCACACCAACCACCAACCACTGGCTAAGCATCCTTCTAGCGCCATGAATCCGCATGGTATACGTGCAGATATAAATTTTTGTAAAGTCAAAAAATTCCCATGTGGCCCCCCAGCCCTGGAGGGACGCGTCCGTCACATCTACGTGCTCCGGTTGGGGTAGGGAGAGGGATCTGCCGCTGACCCAATCGCGGTACGTGAGCCACCACTGCAACTGTCTTGCATTGCCCTCCGAGATCAAGACATGGTCGGACAAGTTGCCCTGATGCTGGGCCCACTGAAAATTCAGGTCCCACTGCAGAGCCCGCATCCGCCACCTGGCGTGATGCACCAGAACGATGCAGGAGGCCATCAGCCCCAGAAGCCGCAGCGTCAACCTGACCGAGACTCGGGATAAAGGCTGTAAGATCGGAATCAGAGCCTGAATATCGTGAACCCGCTTTTCGGGAGGATAAACCCGAAACTGCGCCGAGTCGAGAACCGCCCCGATGAAGAGGAGCTTCTGAGAGGGGCACAGGTGTGACTTCGGCACATTGATGGAAAACCCCAGCAGGTGCAGGAGGTCGTCCGTAGTCTGGAGGTGGCTGACGACTGTCTGGGGCGAGCCCGCCTTCAACAACCAGTCGTCGAGGTAGGGGGAAGACTGAAACCCCTAACCTGCGCAGATGAGCTGCGACCACCGCCATCACTATCGTGAACACCTGTGGGGCACTGGTAAGGCCAAAGGGGAGCACGGTAAACTGAAAGTGCTCGTGGCCTACCGTGAACGGCAGGTAGCGCCGGTGGGCCGGCAGGGCGGGGATGTGGAAATAAGCGTCCTGCAAGTCCAACGCTACCATCCAGTCTCCCGGGACCTGAGCCAAAGTCAGCATCTTGAACTTCTCCTTCCGGAGGAAGCCGTTGACGTTCTGCAGGTCCAAGATAGGGCGTAGGCCCCCTTTGCCCGTCTTGGGTACCAGAAAGTAGTGGGAGTAACAACCACACCCTACTTCTGGCCCAGGAACGAGCTCAATGGCCCCCTTGGCCAATAGGGCCGTAAATTCCTCTTGTAGAAGTATTAAGTGATCCCCCGACATGCGGTGGTACTGCGGTGGCATGGCTGGAGGGGTCGCCTCGAAGGGGAGGGAGTAGCCCCTTCGGACGATTTGCAGCACCCACCTGTCCGATGTGACAGTGTGCCAGTGGTGGTGGTAATGGCGAACCCTGCCCCCCACTGGCCTCACATGGGCCTGAAAGCTCGGACTAGGAGGGTTTCGAGGCAGATGCTGCAGGGGCATGGGTGGACTGGCCTCGTCGGTGTCCCCGACCGCCGCCACGGCGGTTCCCACGTCCGCCACCGCGCTGGATGGTAGTCTGCGGCCCGTGGCTGGCAGGACATGTGGGGGCGCTCCTTCCTTGGCCACGAAAAGAGCGAAAGGCGACCGATTGCTGGCGCGGGCCGAGAGGCCCAAGGACTTGGCCGTAGCCCTGTAGTCCTTAAAACGCTCAAGTGCATGGTCCGCCTTGTCGCCAAAGAGGCGACGGCCATCAAACGGCATGTCCATAAGAGTATTTTGGACATCTGCCGAAAAGTTGGCGGACCTCAACCAGGCGTGGCGTTGAATCGCCACCGTCGTTGCCATCGCTCTGCCTAGTGAGTCCGTGGTATCCAGTCCACACCGGATGGAATACCGCGCTGCATCTCAACCCTCCGCAAGGGCTTGGGTGAGTTTAGGCCAGACCCCCTCCAGACATTGTGGCAGCACGTCCGGACCATGTCCCACAGAGAGTGGGTGTAACGGTCCAAGAGGCACGCAGTGTTGACTGACCGCAACCCCAAACTAATTGAGGAGAACATCCTTTTATCATACTGTTCATACCTCTTGGATTCCCGATCAGGGGGTGCGGACAGGAATGCGGTTTGGGATTTAGAGGCCTGGATGACCAGGCTCTCGGGGTGGGATGGGTGGACAGAAAGCAAGGGTCGCCCGGAGCCAGGCGGTGGCGCCTTGCCACGTCCCTATTTATTTATTTATTTATTATTGCTATTTATTAAGCGTGAACGAATACCCATAGGTGTCTCGGGGCTAAACTAACTACCATCTTCAGAAAGTATCGTTGTAAATTTATTGGTTAAAAAGCCAAGTCTTTAACCGCTTGCAGAAAAGCAGGAGTGAGGGGCTAATCCTAATGGATTATGGAAGAGTGTTCCATAGCTTGGGGGCCGGCCGAAACCACAAATCGACGATCCCCCCAAGTAACTGTTTTTGTCCGCTGCACCACTAGTTGATTCAAAGTGGTGGAACAAAGTTGTCTAGAGGGAGTATATGGAATTAGCTGGTCCCTAAGAAACTGTGGACCTTGATTATGTAATGCTTTATAAACAATACATAAAGTCTTGAACTTGATTCGGTTACAAATCGGCAGCCAGTGGTGATTCTTTATCGTATCTGAAATGGATTTAAATCCAGGTGTACCAGAGAGAAGTCTGGCCGCCGCATTCTGAATGGTTTGCATTTTGTTGGTCACCCGAATCTGCGCATTTAAAAATAGGCCGTTACCGTAGTCCAGGGAAGATAGAACTAGGGCGACCACCAGGGTTTTTCCAGCTGTGTCCTCCCAGCCAAAAATGAGGCCAAAAAATCTTTGGCCACCAGTTGGATGCCCATTTTTCCGACACGGTCGACCAAGATCTTATGGTCGACCGTGTCGAAGGCTGCAGATAAATCGAGCAGCACCTGGACAGCTGTTCCTGCCTGATCCCGGATGACTCTAATGTCATCAGCTGCCTTGATTAGTGCAGTTTCCGTACCATGGAATTTACGGAATCCAAATTGGGTACTATCCAGCTGGTGATGTTACTCAATAAAGAATGAAAGTTGTTGGTTCATGGCTTTTTCAGCTACCTTTGCTAGGAAAGGGAGGCTAGCTATGGGTCGGTAGTTTTTTAACTCGTCCCTGTCCAGGTTTGATTTTTTTAACAATGGTTTTAAAAGGGTAATTTTCAGTATGTCGGGATAAATCCCTGATCTAAACATGGTGACCACCGTAACAAGAGAATCCATTACCGGAGGCAGGACTTTAAAGGGACAGGGGTCTAGGGCTGAACCCGTTTTAATGGATGAGATGATGTCCATTGTCTGATCGTCCGTAAGATCAGTAAATTGCAATAATGGGGAGTGAGGAACAGTGCTACAGTAGAATTTATGGAAATATCCATTTTAGAACGGAAAGCCAAATATATGTCATTCACTTTCATAAAAAAGAAATGTGCGAGCGTGTCACAAAATTATTGAGAGGGTGTCGGAGCTAAATCAGGAGCACTTACCGCAAGCTGCTTTGTAATCTCATAAAGCTGCCTGCTAGAGTTTTTCGCCTTGTCTATTTGTTCGGTGAAAAACTTCTTCTTTGCCTCAGCAATCATGGATTTATAGATTGAGAGCATTTCCTTGTAGCTAGTTTTGCTCTCTAAGCTCTCTAAGCTGTAGGATTTTCGCCAATGCCTTTCCATATTCCTACAAAGTTGTTTTTGTTTCCTTAAATCCTCAGTAAACCATGGTGCCGAGGGGGTGGCTCTATTTCTGGACAAGGTTTTTATAGGTACTAGTGAATGGGTAGCATGCCGTAGCCATTCATGGTATTGAAGGGTAGCAGTATTAGTGTCCGTGGATAAAGTGGGGCAAGTGCTATCCAATAACTCTTTTAGATCTGCTTTATTTACATCTTTCCAGACCTTAAAGGATTCTGGTTGGGTGATAGTGGCCCTTTGAATTGGGCTCTCCGTAACAACTAATCTACTTAAAATGGCATGATGGTCCAACCATGGCAAAGGGAGGATATCTGTTATACACAGGCCCTCCAAATTAGAAAAACCGCCATCCAATATATGGCCGGCCTCGTGAGTGGGGGAAGTAACCAGTTCGTCAAGCCCCAACATTTCCATATCAGCTAATAGGGAGTGTGTATCTTTATGATCGCGCTGGTCTAAATGGAAATTCCAGTCGCCCATGACTTAATAAGAGTCTTCAGCCACCAAAGGCTCCAGTATCGAAACCTAGATTGGAGAGGAAGCCTTCCCGTGCTCCTGGAGGTCGATATAGTAACACTACTTTGAAGTTAAGAGAGGCAGTTAGCTTGATATTAAAATGTAAGGCCTCGCAACATGAGGAAGGAATGGAAAAAGTCCTTACTATGTAGCTGTCCCTGGAAATTATCGCCAGCCCACCTCCTCTTTTACCCTTTCTATCTTGACGATAAGTCTTGTATCCAGGCGGAACCGCAATCACAAGATCCGGGTCAAACGTATCGTCCATCCATGTTTCTGTGATTAAAAGGATGTCTAGTTTCCTGTCTAAGATTAAGTCCGCTATCTCCTGTCTGTGCTTTCCCACAGATCGTGCATTAATGAGTGCTATACAAATCACAGTCGTTTTATGAATGTTATTAAGCTTCGATTTCACCTTACTGTTGATAAAAAGAATAGCAAAGTGACAGTAAGGGCAACTAGGTGAAGGGGAAATTGCAGCGAACTCCAGGTCATTTCTGGTACAATGACTGGAGGGTGGGCATAACTCTAATAAGTGTGATCTGGAATAAACCAGTCTATCATCCGGCTCCTTCAAACCAGGGGGTGTGGCCATGGGCCCGGTCCCGGCGCGGACGAGCGCAGACGAGCTTGCCTTTGGCGCGCCGCAGGCGCGCCAGCTGTGCCTGCCCGCTGCGCCTGCCTGCTGCGCGGACGGAATAACATTAGTCTTTTATCCAGTATTTGAGGAGGGCGGGATGCGGCCAGCTACTGGAGCGGCACCCTTCCTTCCCCCAATATGGCGGCTGCTCACCTCTGTTTTACAGCGTCAGCAAGTATTCTGCTGCGCTGGGAGCAGCGTGAGTGCGCGTCAGTTACTGGAAGCAAAGGCTCTGAATTTAAAATTACAAAATGAAAATGAAAACGAATGCCACAAAAGAAATCAAATGCACACTATTAAAAACGAGACTGAGCCCCCGGCTTCCGCCTCAGGGGTAAGATCGTAGTTAGGCGGATCTGTAGCGGGCTTGGACCAAGTGCCCAGAAGAACGTCCGACAAGGCCTCATTAAACGGCAGCAGAGGCTCAGCCGAGCTTGCCTGCGGGTTAAGGATCTCAATAAGGAGGTTAGTCCTCACGGCTGCGACGGGGAGCTCAAGGCCCAAGACCTTTCCAGCCCGCATCAGCACCATACTATAGGCAGCCCCCTCCTCCATAGCCACAGTACGAGGGGAGACAAAACCAGTGGCGGGCGAAGTGTCCAGACCACTGGGATCCCCAATCTCACCTGCCCAGTCCTGAGTAGTCTGGCACTCACGTGCCAGAGGGTCCTCGGACCCCTCCCAATCTCCAAGTGGCATCGAATACGTCGGACCCGAATCGAGGGTCGGATCGGGGATGGCATCGTCCTTGGACGGCGCCGGAGGTGAAACCCTGGGGGCGGGCGCCGGCGCGATCGTAAGGTTGACTGGTGACCACCCGGAGCCGGATCCAGCGGGACCCTGCGGCGTCTGGACCGAAGTCGCCAACGGCACCGGGGCCGAAGCACCCGACCGCGCCGGGGCCGAATCACCCGGCCCCCTTGGGGACCCAGCCGGGGCCGCTTGGCCCAAAGGCGCCGCAGAACCTGACGGAACAGTGAGTGACCTCATGGCCGAGAGGAACACCTCGATCTCCTCCGGCGTCGCGTTGTACCCAGGGACCGACGGGTATTGAGCAGGCCGCGGAGCCGCGGGGGCGGTGTCGCTCGAACCCCCGGCCGCGGCGTGCGAGCGTCGGGGGGAGTCAGAAGAGCTTTGACGCCTCTTCGACTTCTGGTGACTCTTACCTGAGGACTTCGAGCGCGAAAACTGGTGACGACTCCCGGAGCTATGATGACTCCGACGCCGCGACCGGTCCCTCGACCTCCTCGCGGACCGGGACCTCGAGCGGCGCGGGCCGACTGCCGGAGCTCGAGACGCTTGTGGGACCGCTCCCGTCTAGCTTTGTACGTCAGGGCCCGGCAGACAGAACATGACTTGTCGTCGTGGTTGGGGCCCAGACAGTGAAGGCACCGGCGATGTGGGGGTCGGTAGCCAACATCAGTCGGTTGCAGTTGATGCAGGGTTTAAACCCGGGCATCCCTACCGGCACCGTCAAGTCGATAGACTTCGAGAAAAAAGATCAAAAGGATCGAAAAAGTTAGTCAAAAATTGACTAGGGTACTACTTTTTCCGGATCGGCGCTTGCTGGCGCCGAAAAAAGAAGAACTGAAGTAATTTCGCGAGGGCGGCATCTAAATACTCCAGCGACATCATCACAGCACCAACGACGCAGACGACGGACGCGGAGCCACAGACGACACCTACCGACGCGCAAGGGTACTGCTACATAAAAGTTTCCGGATCCAGTCTGACGCCTGGGGATATTCTAAGGTAAGGAATCTAATACTAACCTGTTTCTTTCAGATAAAGCCTGCACTATTATCATCAATCTGGATGCATTTCGAACTACACCACTGGAGACATACTCCAAAATGGTTGACTTTGTAGGCAAGAACGTATTCTCTACGGGTATCCTGGCACTTCAGTCCATAAATGCTTTGTACCTCCTGGGTTGCTATAACCATGTCCTTTGGAACATGGCAAGTGAAATTCTGCCCTCCCTATTGAAGGACTTCCAGAACTTTTTAACCCACACTGTTGAAGATGACCAGGAAAAGAGGAAATATATTGAGGTCCGGCCTGAACACTACAGCGTGTGTTGCCCAGGCAATGGTGTAATCTGATGTCATGCTTTGATGTGCACAACCAAGTTTTCTGGGCCCATTCAAGCTTCTTTATTGGATATGCCCTTTAATGTGGCCATGCTGTTTGGTGAGAAATCCGATTGCACTCTACAGGATATCACGGACAAAAGAGTTATGGCTCATTCTTAGAGGCTGCTTTCCCCCGCTCGCCAGTTCCACCCTGAATGTCACAAATTCTCTGCACACTGAAGGAGCATTGCCTACCTCCAGAGGCAATCCTTGCAGCCAGTACAAAAGCCACCCCAATCCCTTTGTGACTCTATTTGAAGAGGTGGTGGTAGTAGACGAAGTCACCAACATGTGCATCAGTCCTTTACCTCCTCTGCAGAATTTAATTCAACATCGTCTTGCAGACTGTTGTGCGACTGGTTTGGCGTTGTGTGTCCTTCAGATTGCTCAGTTTGCTTACACTCTCCCTTAGTTAGTTGCTCCGCCACCAGGTTTTATGCAAAAATTAATAAATAAACAAGAAGAATCCTACTACCAGTGTGTAAAAAGGGAAAAAGGGGGGAACACTCAGTGTTGTGTAAAATACCCCTCACACACCAACAGGCCCCTTGGTGTCATGCTTCATCATCGGGGTCTTCGCACCCCGCTAAAGGGATGCGGCACGCTGCGACCTGCGACTACGCGGGAGCGTTGACAAATTAGACTAATTTGTCAACGCTCCCGCGTAGTCGCAGGTCGCAGCGTGCCGCATCCCTTTAGCGGGGTGCGAAGACCCCGATGATGAAGCATGACACCAAGGGGCCTGTTGGTGTGTGAGGGGTATTTTACACAACACTGAGTGTTCCCCCCTTTTTCCCTTTTTACACACTGGTAGTAGGATTCTTCTTGTTTATTTATCAGTGCCCGTGGAGTAGGAATCCTATGTTGTACTCTACCTCCCTTCTTTGTTAAATATAGTTTATGCAAACATTGGCAGATCATGCCTTTATCCTTTGCAGAGATTTTAAGATGTTGCTCGTCAAAGGCGTGATCGAAGTGGTGCCTACGGTCAATACGTGAATGGGGAGATTTTCCTGATACTTCTTGGGCCACAAGATTGATGGGGGACTGAGACCGATCTTGGACCATAAACTCTTCAATGCCTTCCTCAGGACAGATAACTTCAAAATGTTGACACTGGCCCAGATTCTTTTGGCATTGTATCTCAAGTATGGATGGTGACCCTGGATTTGCCGGATGAGTACTTCCATGTGCAAGTCCAGCAGACCTACGTGCGGTACCTCTACTTTGTGGTGGGGTCAGAACATTTTCACTTCCTCGCCCTGCACTTCAACCTGACCTTGGCAAAACCAGGTGTTCACAAATCTCATTGAAGTAGTCACAGGACACCTTTACAGGTCAAGATTCATGTATTCCAAAGCCACTGTCACTGCAGGTAAGAGCAGGGGGCAGCTGGGGGGGGGCTTTGGAGAGACGACCATGAGGGAAAATTAATTATTCATTTAATTTTCAATTGTGATCATCTCTCGAAATCCACCCGCAGCCGGCCCCACTGCTCTTACCTGTAGCGGCCGCGGCTGGTATTCCTGCACCTTGATTACAGGGTCCTGAAGGCAAGCTTAACTTAGCTAGTCTAGAACTACCTGTTGGTGATGGCTTCTGTAAGAAATTGGGTTACTGGTTGGAGGGTGGGATGAAAGCCTTCTCAAGCAGCAACCATAATTCTTCTAAAGGGGAAATCACAAGCAAATACAAAATTAACCTGTGCTCAACCCTCGGATAGCTTGGCATAGAGCAGTCAGGCTTAACTCAGAGGCAAATTGTGAAGTATTTGTGCAATACTTGAAATAGTAATAGGGAAAACCCACCACAAAAGGGGCCCACACCAAATTTAGAAAAATAGAGTAACTTTTAATAAATAAAACAAGACCAAAATTATATAGAATCCAATTAATAGAACCAGTTATGTGCAATTTTGAAGATTTTTGAAAAATAGTGCCAAAAAGCACAAAGTGACAATGTGTTGATATCTAGTTGCGCCAGACAGGGACAAAGTCACAAGTTCAAGCCGATCACAATGAAGTGCAGTGTGGCTACAGAAACATAGTTGCTCATCAAAGATGTGACGCACTGCTGAAGTGATACCTTGGTTCCGAGAAGCTGCAAGGCTGCAGTGAGAGGCCCTGATTTGTCATTGACGATTCTGTTAACGAGGGCTTGCGATGGGAAGCCCACCGTTGAGGACGCATCGCACAGTTGAGGCGATGCGTAGTTCCGAAGAGTTGGGAGGCTGCGATGCGTGTTCTGTCAGAGGCCGCTGCCAACGAGGAATGAAAAGGTCTGCGCTGGGGATGCACCGCTCAGTGGTGATTCCAAAGTGTTGACGATCAGTGATGCGATGCGGTTCTTTGTGACGGTTTCTGAACCACACAGCAGCGGCGATGCATCAGTTCTGCTTGGGGTTGTGCTGACCAGCAGAGGACATGCGTAGGATCTGCTAGATCCACAAAGAGTATTCACAGATCCAGAAGTGTACTGAAGAGTTCATGTCTGTGGTACAATATTTATACCCAGTTGTGCCTTTGAAGTTGGGGAGAATCTTCAAGAGGTTTCCTTTGAAGTCTCCAGGCTTCCTGCCTTCCCTGTTCTGGCTACAGACTAACTACACTGAGTATGCAGCACTTGGTGGGGAGCCAGGACATTTCTCATTTAAGTGTAAGTAGGGCTGGGCCCAGCTCCACCCTCCCAACCTGCCTACGGTGCCCTATCCAGGTACACCTAAGCTGCGTATTGTGTGTGGCTTGCTTAGAGGGAACACTGGCTTGTGCCCCTCCCCAAGATGCCACACTCGTCCATGCCTACACGTTCCCTCTGGTTAAGGCAGCTATGAGGAAAAGACGGCATCCTGGGTTTTTCTCTTTCTCAATGGTTTCGCTGAGGGGCCTTCAATACTACAAGGCATTAAAGGATTCAGCTCACTGGCACATCTTACTACGGCTCGTACTGCTTTTTGGGGCCTGTCCAACTCCTACAATGGAAGGGGAGGTGTTGAGCTCCGGTGCAGCCTTTGCTCTCTTTCCATTTTTGCTGCCTATGCCTCCTGACCACTGCCACTTTGCCCGACCTGCTCATGGAGATGGGTGGGTATGGGTGTACTGCAAGGCGGTGGGCCAATTGGCTGAAGGTGCCATGCCACATCGAGAAGACAACTTCACCCGTTCAGTGGGAGCTCGACTGTTTGAGATATGTTTAAGTGCAGTTTACAGCTGCTGAGCTTTGCTGCAAGGAAGAAATCCATACTGGGCAATCAGTAATTGAATTAATTAGATCAAATCGGATCAAACAGGGTAGTGCATGAGTTCAAGGCTTTACCATTGACATCCGCCACTCAACCAACCAGCTGAACTATTTATGAAAGTAAAGCACATTTAAGTTATTGACATCGTTATTGACATTGGGCATCAGAGTGGTCAGCGGTAACGAGGGAAGGTTCTCAACCCTAGCAGTTTGGTTCAGCACAGCCTAATCCAGTTAACATTAGTGACATCACCACTTCTTTATTTTCTTCACCTTCTCTACAGCTTTGCGTGTGAGTGAATGTGGGTGGAGGTGTGGCTGGAAAAACAGGGGAAGGCGGTAAGTGGTCGTATTCCTGACACTGTTAGTCTGGTGCTGTTGGTGCCATTGGTGGTGGCACAGCACTGCTCCGAAGGTTTATGGTTTATTACTTGTCAAGTTCCTTGTAGGCCCTGGGGCAAAGAGGAGAGTATTATTAACTATTATTAACTTTATATGGTGTGTGCCATTAGTGAGCCCTGAAAAACGTCCAAGCACAAGCTCCTTGGAGAGAAAGTAGTCATCCCTAAGCTAGCCCAGGGTTCCAATACCATTGATTCCTTTTTAGGTCTCGTCTACACAGCGCGCATGCGCTGCATAAGCTAAAGAGACCTTTAGTAATCGCATTGGCTTTTCAGCCAAACACGTGCACATGTACAATTGCCTTCTAAGGCAAAGCGTGAACGTGTGGTGATTCACTTGCGGGAGCAAGCACCGCCATATGGTAGCAATTATTGCTCCCGCAAGTGAATCGCGCAGGCCCCCCTCCTCCACCCTGCTGCACAGAAGTGCAAATCAATATTACTTATATACACCTTTTCTATAGATTGCTATAATTCCCCAACACATGAATTAAAACTTCTGTGAAAACTCTTCATTCAAAATATACGTAATGCAACATAAGAAACAATGTTTAATTAGCACCCTTCAAATTCTGGCGTAAATCTGATCAGGACAAGTGGAGAGCACGCTGAAGAGTGAGCTGTCAGTAGCTCGCGCTGATCTGACAGAGTCCAACAAATGCTTTCCACATTCTGACCCTGACTGTCAATCAGTGCGCTGCGCATGAGCACAGCTCTTGGCCCGGCCTCATCTGGCCTGCAGACTTCAGCATTTGGCTACAATTTGTACAAATTGCTATTTGTCGTTGTCCCGGCGCAAGAGGGAAGTGCGTAGAAAGAGCAACTTTATTTCGCCTTGTTTAGGCCTCACAGAGACTACGAGCCACTTCAACGCAGTTTGAGATGCGCAGCCAGGTGCACTCATTCTCCCTGGGGCACTACAGCCAATCCTTTAGGAGGCGTAAATGAGAAATGCAATGCTTGTTAAAGCCAGCAGAATCCTTAGCACAATGTCTGGTTACTTTCCAAAAAATTGGGTGCCATTCTAAATACAAACACTTCATTCAAACAGATGCAAGTGTGTCCACAGCTACATGACATTTTTTTTTTTCAGCATGCAGCTGTCTTCAACATATTTCTGTTTAATCCCAGAGTGACCGAATGGTTTTATCATTTGCACACAAAAAAATTAGAAAATGATGTGGCGTTGTAAGAGAACACGGTGCAAACCAGGGCGGGCATTCGCTTCAAGTGGCTTTGGCTGTAGATCACAACAGCTTCAAGTAATGTTTTCACTGTGACATGGACTGAGAAAGAATACTCATTACCGATGCAAAATGTGTTTTGGATAATAGAGGGAATGTGCAGAACTTTTTAGTACTTTGCAGCAGTTAACAATGCCACATTGTTTGCTGGCGCGTTGCTCACTAAAGACAAACCATGTGCACTCTTTGAAGCCAACACAGTCCGGCTCAGGGGCCAAGCTACCTATGGTGCGGCAGGCGCAGTAGCTCCTGCACCCAGTGACCTGAGGTGCCCACTGAACCTTGTTGATCAGTGACGCCAACCTCCGGACTGTGCACTTTTGAAGTAGGCGCTAGGTCTCGTAAAATGGAACTGCCTGCGGTTGAAGTCCTGGCTGTTGGAAAGTTTTGAAATTTAAGAGATATCGCGGTAATCATTTGTTAAAAAATTGGGAGGGGCGTGGCCAACAGCATGGCCGTGTAAGTCGGAACTCTCCGTTGCTCCGGTGAGCCGACATGATCCAGCGATATTTACGAGGTCCAGAGGTCCCGTTTTGGCCATTATTGGCCCCCTAGAGGTGCAGTCGAGCCCAGAGACTGCGTGGCTGAAGCGTGGCGGGGCGGACAACCTGTTTTGCGCCGGTTGTGTGCGGCGATCCTGACCACCGCAGTCGGAGACCAAAGATGGCGGCTTTCTGAGTAGCTGGGAGGTATGGGCAGAGCTGCGGCAGAGAGCGAAGTGGAGGGCCGGCAGCGGTTGCCGCACGGACTGGGACTCCAGATCTTGTTGCAGCCATCTCGAAGGCTGCATGTGACGATTCCAGCGCTGCCTGGGAATTTGAGCGAGGAGCAACTATGTGCCAAAATTATGTTTTTTCTACATGTGTGAAGCAAATGGAATCAATTTTTTTGCTCCTTCCCTTTTCAATTGCCTGCAAATACCTAGTTATATGTATAGTGAATTGTTTGTCTAGCCTTGTGGATACAGGACTGTGTCCCACTGTTTTATTGTTGTTTTGGTTATTTTTACCTATTACAGTATTAAATAAAATTTGAAGTCCGGCTGGACTTCCTGTTCATTATAGCGCAGATTTTAGCCTATAATTATCCAAATGTCTATTTTCCTTTTATCAAGGACCGTTGTTGTTTAATTATACTAATACCCCTGGTCCTTGCTTACCAAGTGGGTTCCCTTGTTTCTTTAAAATAATCCCAGTGAGAAGCGGCATTGGCGCCCAGCCCGGCAGACAGAGGGATTAAGAGGCGCCCCGGGAGTATTGGGGCCGAGAGCGGAGCAGCGGCGGGAGGCAGCTGCCACCAACTTGCAGGAGTAAGAAGCGGGGCAGAGTGGCCTGGGACGGTGCCCGGTATCTGGTGGCGGCCTCCTGGAAACGGTGGCTGCGCGGCCTGGGCAATGGTGTGAGGCCTAGCAAGTAGTACCTGAGCACAGAGGGCCCCATACAACAACAAACTGCCTAAGGGGTTCGGAATATTTTGCATTGGGCCAGCGGTACAACCAGCCTGGCAATGGTGGAGCATAGGGGATCGGACGCTTGACCTGCCCCGCAGAAGGGACCCAAGGACCAGCTGCTGGCACGCGCAAGCTCAAGAGGGATCTAGTCTGTTGAGGGTCCCCTTTTGCCCGGTTCAGGGACGGAAGTGGACGGCCGGACATTTCAAGGAGGACCGGCCCAGGCATTGGGCCTAATGCCTCCCCCCTCCCCTCCCCCCCCTCTTCTGGGGTTGCTAGCGGTGTGCAAGTTGCGCGAGTACACGGACTGGCAGCGCAGTGACTCACCCGACTGCCTGGGAAGTGAATTTGAGGCTGAGACCCACTGGACAGGGTGCGATGGTGGGGGAGATTGGATTGAAGAGGTCAGCATTGATTCCCGGAGCTTTGGGGGAACCAACCATGGGCAAAAAGGAGGTGACCGCCAGAACCCCCCGCCAGGGGACCCTGGATCGCTACGCGGCTGACCCCCCCGCCTCCGCAGTGTCAGATCTGACCGCGATCAGACACGACTCTGTTAATGGAAGCGATACAGGCGTTCAGGGATGATATACAGGCGTCACGTGCCCTGGAGGTCAAAATTGGAGAGGTGGGCTCGGAGGTCACGCTACTCCGGCAAGACTTTCGTAATTTGACAGAGCGGGTGACCGCGGCAGAAATGAGACTGGGAGAGGCTGAAGATACCATCCATAGCCGGAGGAAGGACTTGGCGGAGCTACAGGCCTTACACAAGCAGCTCGTGTGGAAGGTGGACCATGCAGAAAACAGGGCCCGCCGCAACAACCTTCGATTTGTGGGTTATAGAGAAGGAATTGAGGGGGCCGGTATGACGGAGTTCCTGCACTCATGGCTGGTGAAGACCTTTCCAAATGCGAAATTTTCAAATTCCTTCGTGATTGGAAGAGCACACCGGGCGCTGATGGCCAGGCCACTGGTAGGGGCGAGACCGAGACGGGTCATAGCCCGCTTCCTGAACATTGCAGACCGGGATTTGTTCTTAAGAGAAGCCAGGAAACTTGGGTAGATCCGGCTGGAGAACTCGCAGATCATGATCTTCCCGGACTACAGCCAGGAGGTGCAGAAGCAGAGGTGCTCATTTGACACGGTGAAGGCCAAACTGCGGGACTTATGAATCCAGTATATGTTGTTCTTCGCGACGAAACTGAAGGTCATATATAAAGAAAAGACGTACTTTTTTATGCACCCGGTAGACGCGTGGCAGTGGCTGGAGGAGCGCCCCCCATTGCGGAACCAGAGATGGAGACACGTAGGAAGGCGACGGAGGAGTCCTCAGCCGGGACACAATGGGGAAGGCCGAAGAAGCAGAGAACGAGACGAGTGAGAGACAGTAGGAGGGTGCAGATGACTCCTTATCCTGCACCTACATCGGACAGCCGGCGGAGGCGGGACTCGTCATCCCCGGCCCTGGGAGATCAAGCGGGTTCCAGCTTCCGCTATCTTGCAAGGAGCGCACGCTCGGAAGGGGAAGAGGACACTGGTGCCCACTCCTCGGAGGGGGAGGAACTCGAGGTACAATCCATGCATCCGTTATTGGCGGCGATCAAGGAGATGGAGCAGGATCAGGCCAAAGAGACGGGAGCCTCCCAGGAGGATATTCAGGACTCTCATTCGTGAGCTTGGGGTGAACTGGACTTATAAAGATGCAGGCTCTTAGCCGAGGAGCACGCAAGTTATTACACCCCCCTATATTTTTTGTTCTTTGTTCATTGCTAAGGTTATTTTTCTGTCTGTGACTGATTGGGCTTGAGGTGCTTTCCATGTTTTTCAGTTAGCAGTGCAGGAATAATTGTTTAGGGGGTATTTCTGGGGCGGGCGACAGATCTTCTCCGCCCAGTAGTCCTGCACGCAGTCTTCTGCGACGATGGGATTGGCGGGAGGGGGAGCTGGGGAAATGTACAGTTGTTTGTTTGGGGTGTCAAGAAGGGGATGGGAGGAGGGGTTCTGGTGTTTTGTGGGAGATGGGAGGTGTGGGTGGAAGGAGGGTGTTTGCAAGTCACATTGGTCACCCGTACTCGCGACCTAGATGCGCCATTGCCATTGACTTTATCCACATTGCAACATGACGCAGGGCCGGACACAGGATAGTACTACGGAGACGCCACGGGCCCAAAGGGGGATTAAGATACTCACCTGGAATGTTAACGGACTGGGCAGTAAGATAAAGAGAGGGTTAGTCCATGCATACTTGAAACGAGTGGGCCCTGATGTAATTCTGCTTCAGGAAACACACCTACAGCGAACTAAATGTGGTTTCTTAGCTAGAGGACAGTATAAAGTGCTTGCGCACGCCGGTTTCACCACGGGCTCCAGGGGGGTAGCCATACTGACTAAGAAGAATCCACCATTTCAGATAGGACAGACCTGGATAGATCCTCAGGGGACATATGTGGGGGTGAGGGGACATTGGAGAAGGCAGGAATACACTATCATCTCTGCCTATGCACCACCGAAATTGCAAGCGCTTACACTCAAGGGAGTCACATATATCCTCTTAAGCACGTCAGACACCCAGCAGGTGCTAGGGGGCGACTTTAATGATGTGATGGCCCTGGGAAGAGATAGGACAGGGGACAGGAACAGTGCCCAAACGCCAACCCTGCTTTCTAAGACGATGACTGCCTTAGGACTGATAGACATATGGAGATGGCTCCATTCCGAGATGAGGACGTATACGTTCTTTTCTGGCACACACAGGGTATACTCAAGGTTGGATTTTATCTTAATGGCAAGACATGCATTAACTGTACATGACACTGCAGAGTATCAGGCAAGAGGTATATTGGATCACACGCCCCTGCTAGCGGTGGTGGGGGGAAGTAGGGAAGGGAGAGGCAGCTCCTGGAGATTGACGGCTTGTGACCTGTAGAATCCTACTGTGCTAAAAGGCCTCCAGGCGGATGTGAAAGTCTATATCGCTGAGAATGAGGGCTTGGTCTCCTCGAGGGTGGTTTTTTGGGATGCCCTCAAGGCGGTCATGCGTGATAGGGCACAGAATAGACTGGCGGAGGAGAAGAGGAAGTTGCAGGAGGCAGCTAGGTTATTGGAAGCCCAGATATTGGCACTGGAACGGGAGCATCTCCAAACTAGAGCAGGGGGTACCCTTAGATGCTTGCTGGATCTGCAGCGCCAGTATAGGGACATGGTTACTGGGGAGGCTAAGATGCAGGCACTAGCGACGTTACACCGCTTATGTGTCAGGGAAGTTGCTGGCGTGGCTTAGCAGAAAGGAGAGGGATGCCAGGTGGGTGGAGCACGTTAAGGACGCCCGGGGGAACTTGATGAGGACGGATGAACTGATAGCGGAGACCTTTGCTGCCTACTACCAAACATTCTATGAAGCTAGGGACTTAGGGACGCAGGAGGATGCTCTCCCCTACATGGCGCCTACTGAGCTCCCGGCACTGACTGACGAGGACCAGAGGGATCTAGAGGACGGCATCACACTAGATGAAGTTAAAACAGCCCTGGCCAGGCTCCGGGCGGGGAAGTCCCCGCACCCCAATGGATTCCCTGCAGAATTTTTTAAAAGGACAGCGGATTTGCTGGCACGCCATATACTGGGACTCTTTGAGGAGGGGGCCCAGGAGAGTGAGTTGCCACCGGATCTCCGTGTGGCTACAATAATACCAATCCATAAGGAGGGTAAGCCGGTAGACGACTGTGGGTCTTATCGCCTCATCTCCCTCTTAAACGTCGAGGTGAAGCTTCTTGCAACAATACTGGCTCTCCAGCTGCGGCGGGTGATAAAGGGGCTGATGCACCTTGACCAAGCGGGTTTTCTCCCCGATAGGGCAACAAGATTAAATCTTCACCGGACTCACAACAGGCAGCAGGAGGTGAGTACGAGGCATGATCCTCATTTGTTTCTGTCTCTAGACGCAGAAAAAGCGCTTGATGCCGTCCACTGGCCGTTTCTTGAGAGGGTGCTAATGCGTTTTGGCTTTGGGCCCAAGTTTCGGAATTGGGTAAGGTTGCTCTATACTGACCCCAGAGCACGAGTTAAAGTCAATGGGACATTGTCCAGGGACTTCCCGGTGAGACGGGGGACTAGACAGGGATGCTCTCTGTCTCCCCTGCTTTTTGCCCTTACTATAGAGGTTCTGGCGTGTGTGATTAGGCAAAATGGGGACTTTCGGGGGTTCCGACTAGAACAGACGGAGACCGCAAAGGAGTAAATTTTGTTGTATGCGGACGATGTCCTCCTGTATATAACGCACCCTGCCACTATGATAGGGGCACTCCTTTCCTAACTGGGCCGCTAAGGGGTCCGGGCAGGCTGCCGAATAAATTGGCACAAGTCGATCCTATACAACCCCAAGGGCCGGCAAGACTGGACAGGCTTACCGGATAGGCTGCAGACAACATGAGAAGGGTTTGTATACTTAGGGATATTTGTGACACTCGACAGGAACCTTTCCTACGAAAGGAACATTAATCGGATATCAACTAATTTTGCAGAGGATGCGGCCAGTTGGAAGATGCTCCCCCTCACGATTTTGGGCCGCGCGGCTATGTTTAGAAATGATGACGCTCCCAAGGTATCTGTACGCATTCCAAAATGAATACTTCCCCATCCCGCGACGGGTGTTTTTGGACATTAGTGCGGAATTGAGGGCCTTCCTGTGCCTGGGTAAGCACCCCCGGGTGGCACGGACGACCCTCCACAGGCATCAATACAATGGTGGAATCTAATTGGCTAACATTGAGGCATATTATTGGGCAGAACATCTGGCTCCCATTAATGACTGGATACTTGCCCCAGCAACACATCCTACCTATGCATTAGAGCGACATGGCATGGCGAGGCGCACATTCACTCACTATCTGTACGGGGGCACGGGGAAAGGTAGATTGCTTTCCGCCACCAGGGTTACCCTGGAGATCTGGGAACGAGTGACAAGGTCTATAGGAACGGAAGCCGACGAGGCAGACACTGCTATGGCGGTGTGCCTGGTTGAGGGAACTATGTAAACTCCGGGGGTTCCGGAGATGGGATGACATAGGTATATCGACAATAGGGGATGTGATGAAAAACGGAGCCCTGAAGTCTTTCCAGGCCCTGAGGGCAGAATACGGACTATCCCGCACGCAATATTTCAAATACGCACAGTTGAAACACGCCTGGCGGGCGGAGGGGACCTTGACGGGTACGCTTCCAGAGTACGCGCCGCTGGAGGGCATCCTCCTGCAGGAGCAAATCCCAAATAGAGCGGTCTCACTGACTTACAGGACGGTGATGAATAATATGCCGGATGGGCTGGTGAATCTTAAGAGAAAGTGGGAAACTGATGTGGGAGAAATGGATATGGTGGATTGGGACACGGTTCTGATTCACCCGAGAGACGTGGCCATTAAGTCCCGCTTACAGCTTATCCAATACAATATCTTACATAGGACCTACTTTGACAGAGTGCACCTACATAAAATGGGAAGGGCTGGAGACCCGAACTGCCTGCACTGTGGCCGGGACGGAGGAGATTTCTTTTTTTTTTTTATAAAGAGTTTATTGGAAGTGATTCAACAAACACAGGCTTCTCAGCCTACATCCACAGAGGTGGCCGGCCTCCTGTCAAATAGAATAAGTCATAAGAAGCGAGGGTATTAGGCAATACGATACACAGCAAGCTGCCTACAATCACTACAGGCCGGCCGCGTTAAGTAATCAGTGAAGGAACACGACAGTGTAACAGGTATTAGTAAAACAGAAACTAATAAAGAGTCCTACATTTACATTCTGCTGATGAAATCCAAGGAGAAATAAAAAACGAAAGAGCACAGGTGATCAGTATGCACTGCACGCCTCACAAACAAAGCATGAAATCCAATACACGGATAAGGTAGCTCAATGGGGGGGGGGGGGGGGGGGGGGGGGAACACACAGGAAGTGGGGAAGGGAAAGGGGGAGCAGGAGGGGGGGCTAGTGGATAAAAGGAGCATGATAGCATGAGAGAACATTTCAATCAGGAGTTCAATGGCAATTATCGACAAGGGGAATTCTTCAGGTCGTTGGTGCCCAGTCCAGCTGCGTGTGTCGAACACTTGTCATAATATCGGAAAGTCATGTACATGGGGGGATGGGGGGGGGGGTCCTTAGTAAACAGGGGGGAGGGCTTGTCTGCCATGTTTTCTGCATCAGTGTCTGTCATTCTGGCTAACAGATATGTTGTCAAAGGTGACCAAATGTCACGAGGTCGAGAGGAAGGAAGCAACAATTCAGCATAATTGGTCAGCTATTCCTGCCAATAGGTCATATCATCTAGCCATTCCTTGAACTTGGGCGCTCTGCCCCTGCCCCACCGGCATGCCACTCGTCTTTTAGCCATCAATAACGCCAACGCTATATATTTTCGAGACAACTGGGGTGCAGGAAGGACATAGCCCAGTAGGGCCATCAGTGCGGTAGCTTCTAGTCGTGTCCCAGTCATCTGATGCAAAGACTCATAAACTTCCCGCCAGAAGATATTGACCATCCGACTGCTCCAGGCCAAGTGCAGCATGTCTGCGTTAGATGTATGACACCTGTCACAGGTGTCCGAATCTCGCAGGTAAAACCGATGCATTTTGGCCGGTGTATAATATAACCTGTGGAGGAATTTGTAGTGTATAATGCGCAACCTACTACTAGCCGAAACTCGCCCAGTTTGAAGACAACAAAACTCCCATTGGTCATCAGTGATCTCAACCCCCAGTTCCTCACTCCATCTCGACCGGGCCGGCGGAGTAGGCTGCTCCTGGTGTTCCTGAATGGTGCGGTACAATAAAGAGACTAGTTTTGTAGGCATGTTGCGGTGCAGTAACAAGTGGAGAGGTGCAAACGTTCAGGGCTCGGATTCCTTGCCGAAGTCGCAGGTATAGGAAGCTGTCTAATGTCGTGTGAGTCAAGTCTCGAAAAAGGTCGTCTGAAGTTCGGAATTGCCCATTTCTGTACAGGGCACTGTTGGACTTGGCCTTTTTCCCCCAAAATTTTTCGCTTTTGACCCCCTTACCTAGGATGTCTCCCCCATGGGATTAAACCTGTATAGGCCATGAGTGGTGTGAGACACTTTGTTGAAAATGTAAAATTACATGTTGTTAAATGGTGTACAGAAAATATCCCCCATTTTAAAACCGCACCTGACTGAAATGTTTTGTATTTAAAATGGATGCCATGGCCATGGGTTTTGCCACTGGACTGCCATAGGTCAGCGGTCTAGATAATATTACCCAGCTACCCCTAGCTTTTGGAGGGAAAGCCTGGCACCCAGGGTGCTCACCCCCTCCCCTAGAACCAGATTAGGCCAGATTTGTCAACATTCCGGAAGGTGTTGGCTCTGTGAGGGAGGAGGGTATAAATAGGGAGAAGTGTCACCAGAGAGTCAGTCAGCGCTGGGACAAGGAAGGGAGGGGACCTGCTGTGAGGTGCTACCGCCACATGGGCCTGTGAGCTGGGCCCTGCACCCCTATAAACCCCCCCGCTGCTGTCCCCATGGGCCCCTGACAAGGGAGGGCCCCTACCCAGGTCACTGACGCTGTTGGACCGGGTACCACGCCAGCACTGCTGAGGAATGCTGTAGACCTGAGCCCCCCAGGAGGTGAGGAGTGTGCCCCTGGGGCTGGCTAGAGGAACTGTTGCCCCCAGGGAAGTTGTGGCCCCTGTGGAAGCGCTGGACGGGGAGGAGCGTGCCCTCGAGGAAGTGTGACTCTTAGACTGCCCCTGGACTGCCTATCAAGCGCTGTGTGGAAAGAAGCGCTGGGGCTAGTGTGGCCCCTGGAATGCTGCTGGCCCTGGAAGTAGTTTCGGCAGGGATAGGAGCAGTGCGCTGTGCATAGCGCCATTCTCCTGAGGAGAATCACGCTGGAGGAGCCTACCCTCGTGTCAGTGCGCTATCTGCCATATGATTAATTAATTAAGAAGGGAGCCTACCCCTTATCGCCGCTGGAAATCACCGCCGCAGCCCGGCGTGTGTGTGGGATCCCCCACTGTGGTGGGTGTCGTTGCGGCGGCCCCCGGTACCAGGAGAGGGCCGCCGAAGTGAAGGAAGGGCCGCGCTCGGCCCTGAGGCCGCCGACTCCCGCATCACGTGACGGGGGAGCCAGGCCGCGTCATCGGCCCGCCCCCGCCGCGCACGGATTGGCCTGCGCGGCCGTGACCTGTGAGGCCGCGCAGGGATTGGCTGACGGCCGGCAATGCCAGAAGAGGCGGAACCGGAGCCCCGGGTCCCCGTGAGGTAGGAGGGGCACCCAGGTGAAGCGCTGGTGTAGAGCCCCGTGGACCGAGCGACCGGAGCGGGAGGCCACCCCGCCGGTCTGTGCCCTGAGTGTGGGGCTGGGAGGATAGGCGGGGCGGGGGCACGCTGTCGGTGCCAGCCCCGCCTCCCCAAACCAAGCCGGGAGAGAGGCCGTCGAAGGAGGCCAGCCGGAGCGGGTGCCCACACTGCCGGTGAGTCCCCCCGCCCCGCTCAGGAGTAAGGAGGGGCCAGGAGTCTAATGAGTGACTGCAGGAACTGCCGGGGGCACCCGGGAGAAGCTCAGGAGGAGTAGAGTGATGCCGGGGCCCCGTGGAGGGAAAGAAGCCTCACGTTCACACCCCGAGCAAGGGAGCCATCCCACTTGTAGCCCTGAGGGCGTGCGGAGGCCATTTCTGCGACCCCGGACCCCAGGGATGAAGAAGGGCTCGGGCAGCTGGCAGAAGTTGTTGCGGGGCCCCAGAGGTCGGGAGAGCCTTGTCCCCGAGCATCCGGAGCTGCGTAGGAGGAGCCTCGCACCCGCAGGAGGCCCGGTGAGTGGGGCTGTGTGTGTAGTGGAGTTGGGGGGTAAGTCGGGGCATAAATCGGTGCCCGCCCCTGGGACAACCCTGAATTTACAGGTGCCCCATCTGGCAGTGGGCACCTGCGCCTAAAGAAGTCTGTAGTCGGGGCACAGGGTCGGTGCTCGCCCCAGGACTGGGGCTAGCCCCTGGAACCTGTACTGAGTTTCATTGGCCCTATTGATCCCCTTTTTAAGCCTCTAGACTGGGCCGGGACATTACTGAGGCCCCCTTGGATTGGTACAGGGACAAGTTAACCCCTAGCTAGGTGTTAGGCCCTGCAGAGTGAAGGGCTGAGTAATTTAGCCTGGTTGTTAGTGGCTTGTTTATCCCTGGGTCCTGCAATGGTTAATTGCCATGTTTAATCCTAATTAGGATACTGGTTGCCCTAAGGTAACGCAGCATTTCCATGTTACCTACCAAAGTGTGGTGCGCTTCCGTGCCTAGTTTGAAGTGTAGGCTGATTACCTTGCTGATGTGGTTATGCTAATGTTATGCCTACACTAAGGTTATTGAGGCCCAGGTATACTGTGATTTTACACTTGATGGGTGTTGGTATGCTTTTATGCCCTTTTAGTGCAGTTGCGCCCCTATGCTGGCCTGAGGAGTTCTTCCAGGCCCTGGTTTATGCCCTTGTTAATGAGCCTGCTGTACTGATTTCTGACAGGTGCTCCTGTCTAGTATGTGCTGTAATGCTATGTTGTTTTTCCTTACAGGGGTGGGGTTTGGCGTTATAACGCAGGAAATGTGTTTATGCATAATGTTGGATTTTGCAATTACAGCATTCCCCCGAGGATGATAGCCTGAGTTGGCCCCGCCAGATTGGCCCCAGGTCTTATGTTTATTTAACCAACCTTTTTCCTTTCAGCATGGACTTTGGACTCAACCCTTTTTGTCCCATGTAAATAATCCCCCACTGAAATACTTGGCTTGGGTGCCAGTTGGCGCCTTGATGTGATTACCATTGTATTTTTCCTTTTACCTTACAGGTTGGAGATATCACTAAACTTCTTCTTTTCCAACCAAAGGTGGAGTTGCGTCTCTTTTGTAGTGTGCCTGGTGTGTCGTCTGTGGATACTGCGTGAATGCTTCACATGTCCTTGAAGTTTGGCCTGCCCGCTTGATGCCATGCTACCCCCTTGGAGATTTGGGCAACCCCCATTTCCTACAGGCACCACAAGTAGCAAGGGCAGCCGTGTCCTTAAGGTTATGAAAGAGCTTCTCTTGTAATAACGGCATAGCCGGGTGATAGGCCAGCGGTAAGAGCGGGGAATATAGGGAGTCAGCTCCCATTAGGGTCATTATGCGACAACACGCAGTGACCATAGCATTTACCCTGTTCCGAGTACAGTCACTAGGCAGAATTTCAGTAAACAGCATACCTTCCAAAGGAATTGGGTGTACCAGCCAGTATTCAGCGGCTACGTGGGGCATAAACTGATGGCGCACCCAATAATATAAATAGTGGGCTTGTGCGCTAATGTAGTACAGTTCCAGGTCCGGGACAGCAAAACCACCTGTGGCATAAGGCCTGGTGAGTATCGACCACTGCGAAAGAGCCTGTTTACCTCCCCAAACCAGCCTGATCAATTCGGATTTCAACATTGCAAAGAAGTGGCGCCCTGGATAGTACGGAATATAAGGAAAGGATAAAAGTAGTTGTGGAAGTATGACCATTTTAATCAAAGATGCTCGCCCAGCCATTGACAGCGGGAGCCTAATCCACAGGTTATCTTGTTGGTGATGCGGGTGAGTGCCACCCCATAATTAAGCCGGAGAAGTTCCTCCCCATTCCTGGTGATGCCTATCCCCAGGTAGCGGAATTCGTCATCGCACCATTCCAGTGGATAGGCTAAAGGGAAGCGCTGCGTCGAGAGTGTAAGGTGGAAGAGGCATGATTTCCCCCAATTAATCTGGATCCCAGATATGCCGCCAAAGACAACAAACTCCCGAAGGAGTACATTAAGTTTGGTGCTGGGCTCGCGAACATAGAGCGTGATGTCATCAGCATACATGGAAACGAGGATTTGTCGCAAGTGACCTCTCAGAGCCATATCATTATGTCGCTGCCTTAGCCTAGCTGCCAGCGGCTCAGTGACCAACGTGAACAGAAGAGGTGACAGGGGGCAACCCTGCCGGGTACCTCGGGCTATAGGGAAGGACGCGGACATGTGGCCATTGATCAGCACCTTAGCGCCTGGCTGACAATATAGGAGCTGGTCCCAAGAAATAGATGTGGAGGGGAAGCCCATCCTCTTCATGACTCCAAACAGATAGTCCCATTCAACAGAATCAAACGCTTTGGTGGCGTCAAGAAAGACCGCCGCCAGAGGGAGGTCAGGGGAAACAGTATCCAGGACAGTAAAAAGCGTACAAAAATTATGAGATGTGGATCTCATGGGGACAAACCCAGATTGGTCCTACATTACTAGGCGGTCAAGCAACAAGGTCAATCTATTGTCAATGAGCTTAGCCAAAATCTTAGCGTCACTATTAAGTAAGGAAAGGGGTCGATAGGAGCCACACATATGGGATGGCTTGTCGGGCTTCAGGAGGGAAATGATAAGGGCTTCTCTCATTGATAGCAGCAGAATCCCCACCTCAAGGGATTCCTCAAAGACTTCGCGCAGAATAGGTGCCATCAGGTCTATGTAAGTTTTATAGAATTCTATAGGGATGCCGTCAAGGCCAGTGGCCTTGCCCGATTGCATACCCATAATGGCTTCACGGATTTCGTCGAGCTCGAATGGTGCGCTCAAGAATGCACGGTCTGCATCACTAATCCAGCCCAAGGCTACATCGTCTAGGTAGGAGTCCAAATCTAAGTCGCGCTGGCACATACTGGTGTATAGGGTGGTGTAGTGATTGGTAAATTCATCCAGGATAGTGGCAGTATCCCAGCATCGTACGCCGTTATGTCGTTCTAAGTCAATTATGTAATTGAAGTTTCTCGGGTGTCTAATCACATCAGCAAGTGCCTTGCCAGGCCTCTCTCCCTCACTATAGCGGCGCGCCACCCAAGGTTTGCCACGAAAGCACGCTTCCCTGTCCGCCTCTGTCATATACTCCATTAGCGTCTCCCTAAATTTGCCTTGTGTAGCCGCATCCGGGCGGACAGATAGGAGAGCCTCAAGCACACGTAGTTCCCGCTCTAATCTCTGGAGAGTGGAAGTTATGCTTTTTAGTACACCAGCTCCCTTCGAAAAGCATACCCCTCTGATGGTGACTTTGAATGCTTCCCAAATGGTTTCCACACTTTTAACGGAGCCTTTATAAAGAAGGCTCGGGCTTCATCTCCCAGTTCCATACGGAAGACTTCATCAAGTAGCATACGCGTATTTAGCCGCCATGTACTACGCGGGCATTCAAAGGCCAGGGGGGAGAGAGTGAGGAGAACAGGCGCATGATCAGAATATGTCCTGGCTAAGTGCTGTGTTGCAGTAATCAGAGGGCGCAGACCTCGGGATACAAGCCAGAAGTCGAGTCGCGCCCAGGAGGCAGCATATGTTATGTTATGTTATGTTATGTTAATTGGGCTCTTCTATAGCGCAACGGCTACTCCAGTCGGAGTGTCCCGGCGCTTTGGCGAAAAAGTCCTTTAATGGAAAGGAACATAACTGCAAAAAAAAAGGAACAGCAAAATTAACTAGTAAAAAGGCAGGTTTTTAATGCCTTTCTAAAAGACAACAGACTGGGGGCCTGTCTAAGAACAATGGGAAGTTCATTCCAAGCGCGCGGAGCTAGGTAGTGGAAGGAACGCCCTCCTTGTCTGGTTCGCTTGATGGATGGAACGACCATTTTAGACAAGGAGGCAGATCGCAGAGCTCTGCTCGGCTTGTAAAAAGCAAGGCGCTTTCTAATATACCTAGGGCCTGAGTCATGAAGAGCCTTATAGGTTAGCGTCAGGCTTTTGAAGAGAACCCTCTTGGCTATAGGGAGCCAGTGCAGTTCCTTCAACAAGTTAGAGGCACTAGCTCGTCTGGGGAGTCCATAAATAGCCCTAGCGGCTGAATTTTGGACTACCTGCAGTCTCCTTATCAGATATTTTGGGAGTCCCAGATAGAGGGCATTTGCTTAGTCCAAACGCGACCCGACAAGTGCCTGGACTATGACCCTTCGATGGTTCACCGAAATCAAGGGGAGAATTTCCTGAGCATCCGCAGGATTCCAAAGCATTTCCCCGAAAGACACGCAATTTGAGGCCCAAAGGTTAACTCATTGTCAACAATGATACCTAGGTTTTTAGCCCTGGTACCAGCATTGGCAGGAGGAAACTGATCTTGTGGCCACCAACTTTTCCAGTTTGGTTCAGAGACACATCCGAAAAAAGCAGCTCCGATTTATCAGAGTTGCATTTCAAGCCGTGTCTTTTGAACCAATCAAAGACTGCCTCTAAGCAGCCTCTGATACGGATCCCATCGAACACCTCGTTCTTGTTATAAGTAAACAAGAGCTGGGTGTCGTCAGCATAAGACACGCAGTGTGCAGTGAAGTGTGTACCCTCACGCGGGAGCGGATAGACGTGTCTCCAAGCATCCAGCAGGCAGTTATCAGAGATGTCGTGAAGTGTAACGGCAGCTCTGGGGCGGTAGTGCGGTGCAGGATGAGATCTGTCAGTAGCCGGATCATACGTGACATTAAAATTCCCACCCCAAATAACATTAGTCGACCCAATTTCACGTATCTTATCCCAGAGGGAGGAGAAAAAGTCAGGGGAATCAGTGTTGGGACCATAACAGCATACTAGCGTCACCGAAGTCTGCCCCAGTCTTCCCCAAGTGAGACAAAACCTTCCTTGGTCGTCAACGAGGGAGCCCACTACAGCAAAGGGGACATTATTCTTGATTAGTATGGCCGTAACCCTGGCATAGGTAGAATAGGAGGAGAATACTCTGTGCATTGACCAGCAGGAGGCAAAGGCAGGGTCGAGCAAGGGGCTAAGATGGGTTTCCTGTAGCATTGCAATGTGTATGTGATGGCGGTCGAGGTAGGCTATAATCGGTCATTTCTTCCGTGGATCTCCCAGCCCTCGAACATTCCATGTGAGGACATTTAGCGGTGTCCCCCTATGAGCCATAGTGCAGTTGGAATATCAATTGGTGCATGGGCAGTAGGAGCAAAAGCACAGTACGCAATAGCAAAGGAGAAATCGCCATGTGCAGACAGAATTTGAAAAGCAACTCAGCAAATGCAGGTGAAGAAATCAAGACTGCGTAGTGGAGCGCAGGTAAACATTTAACATAACATACATACAATCCCAGTATCCCCCTCCCACCTCACCCACTGAAGCATTACAATTATGCCAGTATCATGTTCCCACCCCCCGTCCTCCTCCTCCCCCCCAACAAATAGAGCACCAACGTTTTGGGTGTCACTAAGCTCATGTAGCGGACCAAATCGGGGTAATGCCCTTAGGGGGCCGTCCAAGGTGGCGACACTACCTAACTTCCATCATGCCGGCCAGAAGCAAGGCCCCAGCAGGCAGTTAGAGGTGCCAGGCATTTAGATTACTGGGCACATATGGTGGTCTCCAGACACCCCCGCTTAAATCAACGAGTGGACCAATGTTTCTAGGGTCTCGTGATACAAGACCACAGGTAGGCAGGGATCAATTGTTTCCATAAGAGAGAGCAACTGCCAAGGTGGTCAGGAATCCAGCCCCTCCCTATACCCAACTAGAGGGTAAGCGTATCTTGCACCAGCCTCGTGAGGTCAGAGCAGATCACACAGCGAAACACCTCCCAATTCAAGTCCAAATCCGCCCCCAGTCCAAAAACAAAGAGGGCATGATTCTTACTATTGTTCCATATCCGCGTCAGCCATTGGGAGATTCCGAGGATCATCTGCGTCCACTGCCTGCCCAGTCGACCTTTTCAGGTGTTTCAAAAATTCTTCCACTTGCTGCGGCTTCATAAAGAATCGTTGTTTCCCCTGATGTGTAATCCGCAGTCTCACCGGGTAGAGTAACGCATAGTCAATCTGTGCCTTGCGCAATTTAGCCTTGACTTCCAAAAACTTACGGCGCTCCTCCTGCACCATAGGAGTGAAATCAGGGTAGCTGGAGAAAGTAACCCCTTTATAGATCAATTCCCGCCCACTATGTGCGGCCCGCAGCGCCACGTCGCGGTGTCTGTAATTCAGAAGGCGTGCTATTATTGGGCGGGGGTGTCTCCAGGCTTGGGCCTAGGCGCTGGTGAGCGATGCGCTCGCTCAACAATAAACTGGGCAGAAAAAGCGCTAGCACCCACAGACTCCAAGAGCAGCTGTTCTACATAGTCTTCCATACGGCCAGTGTTTGTGAACTCCTATGAGGCGAATGTTATTGCGCCGACTGCGCGCCTCCAAATCCTCATTCTTTGCCGCTATGGAGCGCAGGACGTTGTTCATGCGAGACAGCTTGGACGTATGGGTGGCAGAGGTATCCTCAGCGTCAGAGATGCGCCGTTCCGTTTCTTTAAGCCTCACGTCATGGTTGTCCAGTTTGTGGGCAATGGCATCCATTCGGGACAACAGTCTGTCCACTTTATCAACAATAGTGGCGAATCCCTGTCGAACTTCTCTAAGGATCTCCTGGACCTCTGAAGCAGGAGGGCGCCGTTGCATCTTCCACAGCGCGTCCAGCTGAATCGCGATCCCCCTGACTGGGCGAGTTGTTTTCTTTGCTGCATCAAACGTGATCTTGGGTTGGCGCGTGTCTGGCTTGCCCATGGTGCCAATCGGATTCAAAAGGGATCCCCGTGAGTGCAACGCACCTGTGCCCAGAGCGGCAAGGGTACCCGTAGGGGCTACGAGGCCACAGGTCGCAGTTCGGTGGGAGAGAGCACAGATCAAGAGGTATGGTCCCGCTGCAATGTCTCCATACAACAGTTCAGACTTCTTCGCCAGGCAGTTGCCCCACTGCCGCCACAGAGGTGACGAGACAGCACTATGTCCTCAGATGTCACTGCCAATATGGGGAGTCAGCCCCTTCTATGTCGCGCTATTTCCAAGGAGCATTAATAGGCCACACAGCGCTGCCACTGCCCTTCATTCAAAATGGAGCCGAAATGGTCTCCTTCCAGAGAGCGCCTGAGCGTGCAGGAGGTAGGCAGTTGGACGTCTCTCTCTGTCTCAGCAGACTCGCAGAGGGCAGGGGGGGGGGGCAAGTTACCGACGCTCGGTTACCGCCGAGCAATCAGCCCAACCACACGCAATAGGTGTCCCAGCGAGGACCATACAAGTCCGGAGCCCGCGCTGCTTACAGGCGTACATACACCCCTCCTTCGCTTTTCCCAAAATGTCACATAGGGGCTCGGGGTGTCCGTGCTGCAGGCCTCAAGAGCGTAACCGCCAACTGCGAGCTTCAATGTGGGTCCGTCTCGGCTCCAGTATCTTCTGTGCCCCTGCGTCCTCCGTACTCAGGGGACAGTGTCTGCTCAGGCTCACCTCGGACAGCAGCAGTCAGACGCAGCGGCTTCACGGTCAGCCCAGCTCAGCTTCCGCGATGTTGTAGTGGAGGTGTAGTCGATGCGGTCCAGTGCGCCACACTGCAGCCGCGGTGTAAAGTAGTCACTGGAGCCGGCCCCATCACACCAGGGGTCTCGCTGGCTGTCGGCACTCTCACTCTTCTTGCCATTTGTAGGGTCAGTTTTGCAGGTAAAGCGGTGAAACTTGAACCGGAGCTGCAGGGCAGTATCAGCAATCGATCGGGGTGTCAGATTCCCACAGTCAGGCCATTTACAGGATAAATTTAAGGATTAATTACGCCGGACGGCAGGAGCTCGCAACAGGGCGGCCATCTGCTAGTGCGCCACCTAGTGCCCCCACGGAGGAGATTTCTTACACGCCATTTGGTCCTGCTCAGAAATTCAAACCTACTGGGTTGAGATCCTGAGGGAATTGGGGGAGGTGCTGGAGACCACTCTGCCGCTAGAGCCCAAACTGGTCCTACTAGGCATGACTAATGAGGCAGACTAGGCCCGCCCACTTTTGATTTTTCTAGCCCTGGCTTTGGTGGTTGCCAAGAGAGATGTGGCAAGGAGATGGGGGGTAGCTACTTTGCCACAGCTGGAGGAATGGAGGAGAGGCATGGACTTGTATATGGCAGCTGAAAGGGTCACGTACAAGGCACGGGATGCCCTTTTTTCTGGGGAGGCAAGATGGCCGCCGGGCTGTTGTGCTGAGAGGTCGCACTCTCCTTCTCTCAAGAATGGAATGAAGATAATTCTATGCCACCCATGAAGAAAGAATCTAATGGAGACCGGGCGTTGCTGGTTTGAAAGGTTATTACTCAAGAAGAAACTGCTACGGATTGGGCAGGTTTGGAGATTGCTGAAGGAAGGACTGTTGCACTTTGGTAAAACGCACTGGCATATGGCTCCTAAACCACCTACACGTATGGCCAATACAGAAAAAGAAAAAGTAAACGACAGAACAAGGAAACCCCCCGATACTCCGGGTGCAATGAAGACAGGGGGAGCTGGTAGTGGGAAAGGGGATCCCCTGCCAGCAAGGAGTACAGGAGCGATCAGAAAATTAATACCTCCACCAGCGGAAAAAAGTAAGAAGAGTGACATGCGGAAATTGAACGCGCTCGGGAAAGTAACTAGCATGGCGGGTAAAAGCATGTCACAGCCGGCGAAGGGAGACGAGCAAAAGGCTCGGGACATCGTTATGCGTCAACCCACCGTGGCAGAGATGTTAGCGGGAAAATCCTTGGAGCCAGCAACAGAGTCTGTAGACGCAGGAAACCCGAGTATCTCCCAAAATCAGGACGCTGTTACTCCCGATGCTGCTGCTGCTGCTGGAAACGTCCTCGAGGACGCAACTGACTCGAACACGGAAGACGCGAAGGTGGTTGCTAGGCAACGGGCCGAGGCAGCGCGGAGAGAGGCACAGAAGGCTGTAACACCGCAGACGGACGGTGAACATGCAGGAGCTCACGCTGAGGATGAAATGCCAGCGGAAGATAGAGGTAAAGGGGTGAATGTCAGTGGCAAAGCTGGAAAAGAGAACACAGACACCAGGGGAGACACTACAGCAGATATGCTTGGCGCACTAATGCAGGTAGAGAAAGAAATTAATGAGTCTCGTAAAGTGACTGGTTCCTGGGGGAGCAGAGAAAGTATAGCAAGCTCCACAAAAACAAGCCTTGAGGAGGGGACTAATGTAACTAAACAGCCCCATGGGGGAGAATGTACATCCCTAGAAGGAGAGGGAGAGTTCTTTTCTGTAAACGAAGACTCTGAGTCACTGTCATCGGCAGAATCAAGTACAGAGGAAGATGAAGGCACAGAGTCAGGTATAAGCACCTCTGGCAAAGAGTCTACTATGAAAAAGAGGAAACACACTAAAGTAGAGAAACGTCTCCTATGGGATTATTCAGCAACCTCTCAAGTGTACCAGGAGGAAGATATGCATGCTAATAAGGCTGAGAGAACCACAAGTGGCAATATACCTCCCCCACAAGACCCTTTCCAGACTTTATTCTCAACGCTAAGGCAGATGCAACACGAAGCAAGAACAGAGAGCCGCAGAGCAAGGCAGGCATCAAAGAAAATACAGAATAGCCTAAGGAAGGTTAATAAACTGTATGATGAGTTGGTCGACAGAGTCACAGAGGTGGAGGAGCGGACAGGGAAGCTTGAGGACGACGTGGGGAGTTGGCAAACGTTTAAGACTGAACATGAGAAAATGGCGGAGGATATGCGCTGGAAGATGGAGGATTTTGAGAATCGGCAGAGAAGGAACAATGTCCGCCTTTTGGGTGTGGAGGAAGGGGTTGAGGGGCAGGACGTTAGGCAGTTTGTGATAAATCTTTTGAGGGGCGCATTCCCAGAGTCTCAGTGGCAGTGGGAAACAGAAGTACAAAGAGCACACAGGTTCCCCTTTGTATTAAAGAGGGGGGGAGAAGTAGGGGGAGCAGGAAGAGGTGGGCAAAAAAATCAGCCAAGGGTTATACTAGTCTATGTTGGGAATTTTCTGCTTAGGGAAGAGATCCTAGCCAAAGCAAGGCCAGAGAGTAGGAGAACTTTTGAGAATAGTACCTTTTTCGCCAGGCCTGACTTCTGTCATTTTACTGTAGAGAGGAGGTGGAAGATGAGGCAGCTGATTGCACCATTTCAGGCTCTTGGTTCTGAGGCGTATTTACTCTACCCTGCTAGATTAAAGGTAATTGTCAGAGGGAAAACCTGGATGTTTAACTCAGAAATCAAAGCAGGAATCTTTCTAGAGGAAATGAAGAAACAAAAAGGAGCATAAGTGCCCGGGGGAGTATATAGGATATAAAGGGATCAGTGGGTGACATGAAAAAGCAAATAGTTGGATGAGAGAGGGAAGCGATTTGCGCAACACAAGGCGGGCACACATAGGTCGGCTGACCTATTTGCCTGTGAAGGGGGGGGGATGGGGAGGGGTGAGTAGAGCAGGGGCGGCAAGGGAGGGGGGTGTGGGGGGGGAGAATAACAGTTGGTTAATTATGATTTTGCACATTGGTATGTTGGTGGGAGATAGAGGAGATATACAGATTGGTTTGAGGCTGATAAAGATTGACTGTTTTAGTTGGTATATACACTTGTTAATGCAATGATATGTAGGATAGCATCAATCAATGTGTGCGGTCTAAATGATTTGAATAAGAGAATGAAGGTAGCTGCATATTTAAAAACCTTGCGGTTGGACTTGATATGTCTGCAGGAAACCCATATTGAGGCGAGCAAGATGTATCTAATGGAACAACTTGGGTTCAGGGTATTGGCCAGTTCTAAACAAGAAACTAGGACTAGAGGAGTGGCAATTTTGGGCAAACACAGGGATATGGTAGTGGGGAAAAAGAAGGAGGATAAATGGGGAAGGTGGGCTATAGCGGAAATTTCCTTTCGGGGACAGAAAATATCATTAGCCACCATCTACGGATCCACTGAAGATGATCCTGAGGTATTTCAGTTTCTTGATGCAGAGCTGGCGCAGTGGCCTGAACCCATAATCTGTTGTGGTGATCTCAATTTACATGATCTAGAGAGCTCATTTACACAGATAGATGCAATTTATAGAGGGAGGAAAAGGAAGGTGTTCAGGGCACTGGCGGACATGGTTAGGAATAATTCTTTGATTGATCCTTGGATAAAATTACATCCACATCTTGATGGAAGTACCTTTTTCTCGGCCCCTCATAAAATATTGGTTAGGCTGGATTATTTTCTTATAACTAGTAGCTTGTTATCGGGGGCACAGATTGAGAAACTCCCAAGGGTGGTTTCAGATCACAGCCCAGTAATACTTACCATTGAAAATAATTGCTTACAAAGATCGCCTGCACAATGGACGTTTGAGAGGGGACTTTTAAGGGATCTTGCATATAAGGAGCACATGTCAAAATGGATTAAAGGGTTTTGGGATATTAATAGGGGGACGGCAGGTGTAGGAGTAGTCTGGGATTCATTTAAAGCAGGAATAAGGGGTGAAACATTGAGCTTTGTGTTGGGTAGACAAAAAAGAGAAAGGGTAAGGAGAGAGCTGGTAGAGCACAAATTACTAAGGGAGGAGGAGAATCTAAGTAGGTTAATAAGGAATAATAGTCCTCTGGAGGATTGTCTGTTTAAAATAATAGCATTAAAGGCAGAGGCAGTGGAAGGTCTGGCTAGGCAGGCGGTAGATAAGTTTCTGTCCAACAAAGAAAAGACATATGAGCTTAGTGAAAAGGTAGGGCGGGTGCTGGCAGTTAGAACTAGGCAGAGAGCAGCCGAAGCAGGAGTAAAGGAAATACGGGATATACAGGGAAATTTGGTTATGGAGACAGATGCAGTAAGAGAGGTATTTAGGAAGTTCTACGCAGATTTATATACTCCAGAAGAGGTACCAAACTTGGGGGAGATTGAGGAGTATTTAGATAACATATCCCCTTCGGCGATTTCAGAAGAGGATAAAGAAATATTGGACAGTCCAATATTGTTAGGAGAGGTGGAGGAAGCTCTGGACAGCTTGCCGAAAGGTAAAGCAACAGGGCCAGACCAAATTCCGTTAGAATTTTATCAGACTTTCAAAAACGAACTATTAGCAGACATGTGTATAATTATGCAACAAGCACAGGTAGGAGACACTAGCCCAGAGTCATGGGGGGGGGCTAATATAATAGTAATTTAAAAAAAAGGAAAGGCACCAGAAACGCCAGGATCATACAGGCCAATAACATTAATGAACTCGGATATTAAGATATATTCTAAGATTCTAGCGAAGAGACTTGCAGGAGTGATTGAGCAGTTAGTGACCCCTATCCAGCATGGCTTCATACCTGGGAAAGGGACTACGCAACATGTAAGAACTGTAATTACAGTATTCGACCACGCAGAAATACTAGGAGATCCTGTAGCAGCACTTTTTCTCGATGCCGAGAAGGCATTCGATAGGGTGGACTGGAAATACCTTTGGTGTGTAATGAGATGGTGTGGGTTGGGTGAATCCTTTATAAAAGCGATCCAGGTACTGTATAAGAATCCGGCAGCGAGGATAAGGGTGAATGGGGGGCTTTCAGATGTAGTAAAAATAGCCAGGGGGACCAGACAGGGATGCCCTTCCTCTCCCCTATTGTTCGCACTATATCTGGAACCCCTGCTACGTAGGTTGTAGGAGAATGCAAGGATACCTCCAATGAAAAGAAATGAAAATGTGGTGAAGTCCTTAGCCTACGCAGATGACGTGGCAATTTTAACTCCGAACCCTACTCTAGCTATAAAGGAGATAGAGTTAGAGGCTCAGAAATTTGGGAAACTATCAGGGTACTGCTTAAATAGAACTAAGACCCAGATTATTAAAAATAGACATACACCGTGTGTGGATACCAGGGTGGTTGATTCAGCAGTATATCTAGGAGTAGCACTAACTGCAAAATTGGAAAGAGTAGTAGAGTTAAATTTGGATCCCCTAATAGGCAAAGTTAAGAAAGACCTTGAAAGAATGAATAACCTGCACCTTTCCCTTATGGGATGCACAAATGTTGTCAAAATGTTAATTTTACCAAAATTTTTATATTTTTTCCGCACTATTCCTTTAATTTTCGAAGCCAGATGGTTTAATTTAATAGAAAGGACTCTGAACAGATTTATCTGGGCACATGGAAAGACCCGTAGAGCGTATAGGTACATGACTTTACCCAGAGAGAGAGGGGGATGGGGAGCCCCTGACTTTCGGATGTATCAGATGGCTGCTGCATTACAATACATGCAGGGAATAATTGGGGGTGGAGGAAGTGGTGCAAGGGTTGGGACATTGTCTACGGAAGTGTATGCCATTATATTGGGGGCAGAGGCAGAAAATAATTTGTTACATAGAGTAGAATTTGGATATTATAAAAGAACAAGGTTTAAGACCATGATGGCAGCAACTAGAATATGGAATACATTTCTTAAGAGAATGGGAATGGGCAGATATAATAGGTATGTAAGGCTTTACAAAAACTGTTCCTTTCCGATGGAAATTTTTGGTGACTCAACAATGTTGGGATGGATGCAGAAAGGGATAGAACAGATTGGGGATATAATAGATGGGGATGGGGTAATCCAGTTCATAGATCTTTGTGCTAAATATGGGATTGAGAGAAAGGACTTCTTCAAATACCTGCAGGTACGGAGTTTTTTATTGCACAAGCAAGGCGGCAGGGAGGGGTTTAATAAAAATGAACTCTTGGAAAAGATAAAAGCAGGAGGGGATTGCACAATTAGATCTTTCTATGCAATACTAACCAAAGGGAAGATGGATGATCTGGAGAAAGTTAGCACTAAGTGGGTCGGAAAGTTGGGAGAGGATGCAGGAAGCTTTCAAGATTCTTTAAACTTGGGATGTACCATCCTGCGCTCTGGACCCTTGCAATCGCAACACTATAAGACGCTATACTCGCTGTATTACACCCCAGCAAGGCTAGCTAAGTGGGGAGGGTCCACTGGAGTTACTTGTCCACGGTGTAATGCAGCAGCTGCCGACATTATCCATATGTTTGCTACTTGCCCTCAGTTATATACCTTGATCCAAAGTATAGAAGATTTTATTAATAACACTCTTGATATAAGAATTAAACTAACGCCTAGGATGATTCTGTTTGGAGTAGATAATCAAGTTGGATTGGTTCATAAGGAATTCATGTTTGTGGCAATGGCAGTACTGAGATTAATAATTGCAAGAGTATGGTTGGACAAGGTACCCCCTGACTTACAGGTATGGCTATCAAATCTGCTAGCTAGCTATAATCTTGAGAGAGCTATATATGCTCGGAAGGGGAAGAGGGGAAGGAGATTGGGGTTGAAAATTTGGGAACCAATAAACATATGGAAAGGGAGGATGGCATAGTAAGTGATGGAGATTTAAGGTTAGGTTCTTCTGCTATATGATTTGGTGTTATAAATGTATTTTGGTTTTTGATTTGAAAAGCGTCAAACCAGTGATACTCTGTAAAATGTAAAAATGTTCAGTTTTGTTTTGTAATCTAATGTGCAAGTTAACAAGAAAAAGGGGAAAAATAAAAATATTAAAAAAAAAAAAAAAAAACAAGGCACGGGATGCCCTAAAAAGTTTGGTAGAGTGTGTGGCAAATGGCGTCGATATCATGGCTTGGATGGAGGACTTTGAGCTTGCAGGAGCACAACAGTATCTCACACTGGACAGGAGAGAGGGGGTTACTGGACAATATGATGCACTAGGGGAGGGTCAGGGACGAAATCGGCTAGGGCCATTTAGGATGGAGGAGAGTGACTTGTTTTTAATGATGAATCATGGAGGGTGAGGGGTGAAAGGATGGGATGTTTTGATCAATGCTGACATGCTTGTTATGTTCATGTACGATAAAATGCAAATAAAAAAATTATTTAAAAAAATACATTTTGATCTAAGTGTTATTTGGGCACGTTTTTTCCCAAAGAAAGCAAATTGTAAAAAAACCCATGCTAGTTATTTTGCCAGTATTATCTGTAAAGTCCACTTGCCGTATTCCAATTCTTCGGATTTTGCCTGCACAAATTTGCGATGTCAAGTAAAATGCACATTTGCATTTTGAAGTACTTTTCAGTAAAATAAATCTGTTTAATTGCAAAGAGCTACATTTTCACAGACTGCAATGCCGCATTTATGAAAACTGGGAATGTTGTGTGTTATGCTTGGTTTGTGGGTTATTCGTCTGTTTCGAACTCCACACCGTCGACAGTTTACACAATTCAAGTTATGGGATTACTACTTGATGAGCCCATGAGGTGGCATGAGCCATAAAATATGTCCCATGGAGGCGCGCAGGGAATTGACAAAAGTGGAATGAATACGTAGTAGGCTGGCAAATAAGAAAGAGAGGGCAACCACTGGTGCGACCCAATGGCCAGCCAGATGCCCCTGGTGCTGGAAAGTTTGATGATGACCGGGGCAAACGTCACCATGAGATCCCACACCAAGGCCAGGAAAACATTAGGATAACTTTAAGTGCCATATTTTAAATTACATCAATTAGAAATGTAGGTTTGGTTTACCTGTTGGTTATTACTGTTTTTGACGACTAAGCATTACACAGCAGACGCCAATAGCCATTGTCTCCTGAAGGCCGAGTATAAAACTTTCTAACGTTTGACGAAATTCCCCTATATTCTAGGTGTTAGATTTTGGGTCTCTAGTTGGCAGGGGTAGGTACCTTTGACCAAATAGGGACCCTTGCGTCTAGTCAGTGTGAGGGGCTATACTCCTAAAATAACCCCTGCTCATCCCCTTGGTAGCTTGGCACGAGCAGGCAGGCTTATCTCAGAGGCAGTGTGCAAAGCATTTGTGAACACATACAGTAATACAGTGACAACACTACAAAGGGACACCACACAGGTTGTATTATAAAAATAAGGATTTTTATATAGACTTAACACAAGACCAAACGACAAAAATCCACAATACTGTACTCAAAAATAGACTAACAAGCATTGGCATAGCCAATAGGTCTCGTCTTTGGGACCTTATAAGTATTTAATTATGCAGCACAAAATCCTTCGTGCAACAACATCAACTGTTGCCTGGCTAAACACTTATAAAGTCCCAAAGGCGAGACCTACTGGCTATGCCAATATTTTCTTCTTATGATTGTGGTAGACTGGAATTTGCTTCTCTCTGTCTCGACGATAACGATGTATAGATCCTGTGGTCTGTACTTTTTAGGTCGAGTCCGGGCAGCGCATGCGCTGCTCTGGAAAGCATGCTGTATTAGAGTATGGACTAGAAGCCCTACCCACTCTCCGCCCATACTTTCCATTGGCTTATGTCATTGTCCTTCGCAAACGCCAGCTTCTGCATGGCTATTAGGCTTGTAGTTTCTACTTAGTACTGCCTTGCCTTCATTTGTAACTGTCCATAAGGACACCCTCTTTTAGATGTGTTCTTGCTCAGTAGGCTTTAATTACAGCCACCGAGCACTACTTCATTTATTGGTATTCTCCTGGACACTCCCACGTTTTTTTTTTTTTTTACATAGCACTGCACGCCACTCTGATAGTGGCAGCCGTGCCTTTGCTTTACTTGTGGGAAAAACAGAGTGCTGGCCCTACCACTACTTTCTACTAGCTCTTGAATTCGAGCGACAAATCAGGCTTATTTCCAGATTTGTACTGTATCATTTATTTATACCTTTTACTTTTTCTTTACTTTGTTATTTTATCAAACAAATCAAATTGCATGAAAAAGATACCACATTAACATTTACAGTTAGGACATAAACATAAGATATTAACACAACAATTCGTTATATACACATATATACATATTGCACCATTGTTATGCAGCAAATTCAAAATCTTCGCATTTGTGATTCAATCAATCAATCAATCAGTGACACTTATAGAGCGCGCTACATACCCGTAGGGTCTCAAGGCGCTGGGCTCTGCTCGCTCGCTCTGCTCGAACAGCCAGGTCTTCAGCTTCTTCCTGAAGGAGAGGTGGTCTTGGGTCAGGCGCAGGTCGGTCGGAAGGGAGTTCCAGGTCTTGGCGGCCAGGTAGGAGAAGGACCTTCCTCCTGTAGTCGTTCTTCGGATGCGGGGGACGGTGGCGAGGGCGTGGTTGGCTGATCGGAGGTGGCGTTTGGGAGCGTAGAAGTTGATCCGGCTGTTGAGGTAGCTCGGGCCTTGGTCGTGTAGGGCTTTGTGTGCGTGGGTGAGGAGACGGAAGGTGATTCTTTTGTTGACGGGGAGCCAGTGAAGGTCTCTCAGATGTCCGGTGATGTGGCTGGTTCGTGGGATGTCGAGGATGAGTCTGGCTGAGGCGTTCTGGATCCGCTGGAGTCTCTTCTGGAGCTTGGCGGTGGTACCGGCGTAGAGGGCGTTGCCGTAGTCCAGTCGGCTGGTGACGAGGGCCTGGGTGACGGTCTTCCTGGTCTCGGTGGGGATCCACCGGAAGATCTTCCGTAGCATGCGTAGGATGTTGAAGCACGCCGAGGAGACGTTGTTGACTTGCCTGGTCATGGAGAGGGAGGAGTCCAGGATGAAGCCTAGGTTGCGTGCATGGTCTGTCGGTTTGGGTGCGGTGCCCAGGGCGGGAGGCCACCAGGAGTCGTCCCAGGCGGAGGGGGAAGAGCCCAGGATGAGGACCTCCGTCTTGTCAGAGTTCAGTTTCAGGCGGCTGGTCGTCATCCACTCGGCTACCTCTTTCATCCCTTCGTGCAGGTTGGCTCTGGCGGAGGCGGGGTCGTTGGTCAGGGAGAGGATCAGCTGGGTGTCGTCGGCATAGGAGATTATGCTGAGGTTGTGTTTGCGTACGATGGCCGCGAGGGGGCTCATGTAGACGTTGAAGAGGGTGGGGCTCAGAGAGATCCTTGAGGGACGCCGCAGATGACTTCGGAGGCCTCTGATTTGTACGGTGGTAGGCGGACTCTCTGTGTTCTTCCGTCGAGGAAGGAGATGATCCATTCCAGCGCCTTGTCCTGGATTCCGATGTTGCTGAGGCGCTGTACTAGGGTGCGGTGGCAGACCGTGTCGAATGCCGCGGAGAGGTCTAGGAGGATGAGGGCCGCTGTTTCTCCATTGTCCATCAGGGCTCGGATGTCATCGGTGGCGGCGATGAGGGCGGTCTCGGTGCTGTGATTGGCTCGGAAGCCGGACTGTGAGGGGTCGAGGGATCCGTTCGTCTCGAGGAAGGCGGCCATCTGCTTGTTGACGTTCTTCTCGATCACTTTGGCTGGAAACGGGAGGAGCGAGATGGGGCGGTAGTTCTTGAGTTCGGTGGGGTCCGCTGTTGGCTTCTTGAGTAGGGCGCTGAGTTCGGCGTGTTTCCAGCTCTCAGGGAAGGTGGCGGTGTCGAATGATGTGTTGATGATGTCTCGCAGGTGGGGTGCGATGACAGCGTCGGCCTTGTTGAAGACGTGGTGGGGGCAGGGGTCGGTCGGTGATCCGGAGTGGATGGAGTTCATCGTGCGGATGGTGTCTTCGGTGCTGATCGGGGTCCAGGCGTGGAGGGTGGTGGTGGGGGGTGATTGTTCGGTCATGGTGTGCGTTGGTTGGTTGTTGAAGCTGTTGTGTATGTCCGCGATCTTGTTGTGGAAGTATGAAGCGAGGGAGTTGCAGAGGTCTTGCGATGGGGTGATGTCGTTGTTTCCTGCGCTGGGGTTGGAAAGCTCTTTCACGATGTTGAAGAGTTCCTTGCAGTTGTGTGCGTTGTTGTCCAACCGTTCCTTGAATGCTGTTTTCTTGTCAACAAATCATAATTCCACAATGCTTGTAAAGGATAAAGTCGCTTTCAACAAGGAGGTAGAAACAAAATGAATGACAAAAAATCAGTGAGAAGAGTAAATCTCAGACTATGTGAATGAATCAAAATTCTAGTCAGATCAATCATTTGGTTTGTTCCTTCCTATTAAGAATCAATTGCCTCCTTTATTGCCGACGTGTTTCGAACTGGCAAATTCATTTGGCGAGTTCTCATCAGGGCTTTATCTCTTGAAGTCTGCAAATTAGGTACAAAAGAGATGAAAACTTAATGTCTAAATGATCTTGGAAATCCCTTATCTATTGCACCGTCTTTCTTGATTGGAAAAATGCATACCTTTATCCTCATTTTCAGAAAGTTTCCGGGGTTCACTTGTCTTTTTCTCTCTAGTTGCAAGTTCTAAAAAATTCAAGAAGATTCACAAAGTCTGGTTTCAGTGATTTACCTTAACCGTATTGCGTGTGGCAAGACGCTATAAACACTCTCAGGATCTACCTGTATAGTGAAGATATCTCGCCCTCGATGTTGAGTTGCGCTGTGTGTGCTTAAATTCCAAACCCAGGGTCCTGGATGCGGCAGAAGTCGTTCTCCGCCTGAAGAAAAAATCAATATGGCTACTAAGTGTCTGTTATCTATTCTACAAGTCCCGCAGTACCCATGCGGTTGTGCCTGCGTATATATTAAAAATGTACCTTGTATCGATGTACTCTATGTTGTATACGGCTCCCTTTTCAGTGCTGCTCGCTCTGCACTGTTTTACCTCGGTTCGTCCTGTCAAGGTTAGGAAGGATACAGTTACCATCCACCAACCTTTCGTGTATTCGTGACAGCCCGTCCCACCCAGTGGTAAACTTACCCGGTGATTTCGGCTCCCTGCTACAGCTTATTCTCTGTTCGCTCTCGTCTGTGTGCAAACACCGCGGCTTCCCGTCAGTGCGCGATATCACGTAGCGTGTGGTGTTTGTCTACGTCACGCGACACTATGGAAATCTGGGTGATGTAGTCCATATTTTTATGCATATTTATTGGGTTTTATTGGGGGCGCAGCAGAGTGGACATTTGGAGCATTGTATAATCATGCATAAACATGCATTGTTACAGTCTCGAAATTTCGGACATCGTATTGAGCCCTGTTTGTATGCTATTAAATCGCAAAATCCGATAGGCCTCCTTTCTCAGTAAGACGTCATCCATATCTGTGATGTGTTTAACATGAGTTGTGGTGTAAAGGACAGTCCATTTAAAATCAATTTCAGTGTGGCCCCTTTCTACAAAGTGTTGAACCATTGGGGCAGTCATCACTTTATTTTTAATGCAGGATCTGTGTTGTGTTATGCGGGTGTTGACCTGCTGGTTAGTTTTACCAATGTACAGTTTACCACACCCGCAGATGATGGCATATACAACATTTCGGGTCCTACAATTAGAGAACCCCTTGTTTTTCCATCTCACATTTTTGTGAAGAAATTCACTGCCTTCAATCGTTGTGTCACATGACACACAATTCCCACATCTATGGTGTCCCTCAATAGGCTTGAGGCCCCATATTGAAAGTAAGTCATGTTTGGGTTTTTGGATCATGACATCTGCACGCACAATTTGTTGTCTGATGCTGCGATTCTTTTTGTATGCAAAAATAGGTCTGGGGAACGGGCATTCAAGTTCTTCTAGTAGATGCCAGTTTTTTAGTATAACTTGTCTGATTTGGTGAGTTTGAGGACCAAATGTCACACAAACCATTTTGTCCAATTCTTGTTTCTCTTTCCGTTGTAGTAGGCACTCTCTTGGGGTATAGCGGGCTCTTTTGTAGGCATGTTTTAGTAACTTTTTGGGGTAGCCTCTGGTTGTCATTTCTTCACAAAACTTGTGAGCATGTCGATCATATTCCTCTACTTCAGAGCAGTTCCTTGGAATTCAAAGTAGCTGCCCATATGGTAGGTTGGTTTTTAGGTTCCTTGGGATAGGTCCCAGGACCTATCTCTCCATCTTTACAAAATTTGCTTTACTTGCAGCGCCAAACGCTGATGCTTGAAGGTTTTTTTGTTACTATTTATTTAATTCTTTTTTTTTTTTAATTGCCCCATACCGCACGTACACTTTAATGTCGGATACGCCCCTTACTTTAGACGAGCAGAGTCTAAAGAATGCGGGGTGGCCGCTATTAAAGTGAAAGCGCTGTATTGGGTGCCATTACAAATTAAAACATTTGTTTGTCAATTTGACAGACAAACGCTTTTTTTTTTTTTAAAGCGCCGCATACTGCATTTTCACTTTAATGGTGGCCACGCCCCATTCTTTAGACATGGCTCATCTAAAAAAAAGGGGCTCGACCGACATTAAAGTTAAAGTGCTGCATGGGCATTTTCACAAACTAGCATTTGTATTGCAATAGGTGTAGCATTTACAAAACTCTTGTAAATGCGAGACCTATTGCATTGCAAATGCTTGTTACTATGTGCTGTGGGGGTCAATGAAAATGACATTTTTCTGGTAGAGTGACGCCTATCCTTTTAATGTGGGGGCCTAGGAGAGACCTTATCAAACATGCAAGCCAGTGACTCATGCACCAGGGAGGGGCCACCTGTGGCATTAAGCCCTACCTTGGTTGCTGTGACCCCCCTCCAACCAGCAAGGCTACTGTTCCCAAAGTAGCCTTAATGAACAAGTTACTAACCTTTGGTAATGATAGATCTGTAAGAGACATATATTAGTTATAGATTCCTTACCATAGAATTACCCCCAGGCGTCAGACTGGATCCGGTGAATGTTTTCTCAGCAGTACCCCTGTGCGTCGGTAGGTGCCGTCAGTCTGGAGAACTTAATGAGCAAAGAAGCCATCTCTCCGGACTTGACTATCCAGGCAGTAATGTTTGGTGAGTGTGTGCAAAGATGCCAACGTGGCTGCCTGGCAGATATTACCATGGGGGACTCCACATCCCAAAGCAGTAGTGGCTGCCGTCGTCCAGGTGGAATGGGCGTGCAGTCCTATCGGAGGCTCCTTTTTTGCCAAAGAGTAACATATCTTAATGCAAAGAACCACCCATCGAGAGACAGTCCGTTTTTGCATGGCGCGACCTTTCTTGGCGCCCACATAGCCAATAAAGAGTTGATCGTCCACCGGAATTGTTTTGTGTGATCCAAATAAAAGGATAACTCACGTTTTGGATCCAGACGGTGCAGTCTTTCCTCCTCCTTGGAAGGATGCGGGGCGGGAAGAAGGTGGGAAAAGCGATAGTCTGTCCTATGTAGAAAGAGGTAACCACTTTGGGAAGAAAAGACGGTTTAGTTCGAAGGACAACCTTGTTCGGATGGACAGAAAGGAAAGGAGGTTAAGAAGAAAGGGCCTGAAGCTCACTCACCCTGCGAGCAGAGGTGATGGCAACCAGAAAAGCAGTCTTTAAGGTCAAGAGCTTGAGAGGATAGTTATGTAGTGGCTCGACAGGAGCACACATATGGCAAGTTAATACCAGATTAAAGTCCCACTGGGGATATTACAAAAGGAATAGGAGGAAACAGGTGAGTAATGCCCCTAAGAAACCTTTTTACAATAGGGGACTTGAAAAGAGAAGGCTGATCAGGAAGGTGAAGAAAGGGAGAAATGTCCGAAACATAGCCTTTAAGAGTGCCCAGAGCAGAGCCCTGCTGGGCCAAAGATAGAATGAACAGGAGAACCTGTGACAGACGGTAGAAAGGGGATCCACAGCCTTTGCTGTGCACCATGCCACAAATTTATTCCATTTACAGGCGTATACCGTTTTAGTGGAGGGACGCCTGGCTGCCAAGATGGCATTACAGACTTCGGGAGGAAGGTCAAAAGCTGTCAACTGGTACCTCTCAATCTCCACGCAAGGAGGTGGAGGCTGGACAGGTTCTGGTGGAGGACCGTCCCCTGCTGCTGCGACAAAAGATCCTCCCACAGAGGCAGTCTGATCAGAGGATCGATGGCCATGTTCAAGATCTCGTGATACCAGACTCTTCGTGCCCAGTCGTGAGGCACAAGAATGACTTGGGCCTGGTCGGGTTTGATGTTCTTCAGCACTCTGGGCGGAAGTGGTAAAGGTGGAAAAGTTTATAGAAGACCGCAATTCCACTTGCAATGAAACGCATTGTCGAGCAAGTGCCACCTTGGAAATTCCAACACACAGAACTGCTGACATTGCGCGTTCTCTTCAGTGGTGAACAGATCTAACCAAGGCTCTCCCCACTGCTGAAAGAGACTTTGCACCTTGGAGTGAAGATGCCATTTGTGATCCATCAAGCACCAGCGGCTGAGTTCGTCCACCCTAGCATTGAGGGAACCTGCCAGGTGTTGAACCACCAGGGACATGCCCCGATGTTCCAGCCACATCCAAAGGCGAAGAGCCTCTTGACATAGGGTCCACAACCCCACCCCACCCTGTTTGTTGCAGTGCCACATGGCAGTGGTGTTGTCCTTGAACACCTGCACTACCCTTCCTTTGACAGAATGAAGGAATGCCTCCAGTGCCAGATTAATCGCACAGAGCTCCAGAAGAATGATGTGGAGCCGGACTCCGCCAGAGACCAGAGGCCTCTGATCTTCACCTCTCCCATGTGCCCACCCCATCCCAGAAGGGACGCATTTGTTACCACTATCTACTCTGGTTGGGGAAGGGAGAGGGATCTACTGTTGGCCAAATCCTGGTTCATAAGCTACCACTGCAATTGGTGTGCAGTGCCCTCCAAGATCTGGATGCAATCGGAAAGATTACCCTGATACTGTGCCCACTGGAACTTCAGATCCCACTGCAGAGACTGCATATGCCACCTGGCATGATCCACCAACTGGATGAAGGAGGCCATGAGGCCCAGCAGCCTCAAGGTTATTCTCACAAAGCCCGGGATAGAGGCTCAGGAGGAAAACCCTAAAACTGTGCTCTATCCAGAACTGCTCCAAAGAATAGGAGCTTCTGAAAAGGAACCAGGTGTCACTTCAGCACATTGATAGTGAACCCCAGTGAGTGCAGGAGGACTGCCGTAGTCTGGAAGTGGGAGACGACAGCCTTGGGGCGAGCCCGCCTTCAACAGCCTGTTGTCGAGATAGGAGAAGACTGGAACCCCTGATCTGTGCAGAAGAGCTGCGACCACTGCCATCACTTTCATGAACACCCGAGGGGCACTAGTAAGGCTGAAGGGAAGCACGGTGAACTGAAAATGCTTGTGGCCTACTGTGAAGTGTAGGTAATGCCGGTGGCCAGGCAGAACGTGGATGTGAAAGTAAGCATCCTACAAGTCCAACGCTACCATCGAGTCTCCATGGTCGAGGGCAGACAGGTCCTGAGCTAATGTCAACATTTTGAACTTCTCCTTCCTTAGTAAGCGGTCGACATTCCTGATATCCAAGATAGGAGGCAGGCCTTTGTCCTTCTTGGGTACCCGGAAGCAGTGTGACAGGGACTCGCTCGATAGCTCCCATGGCCACGAGAGACGTAACTTCCTGACGGAGAATGGCCAAGTGATCTTCCGACATGCGATGGAAAGTTGGTGGCATGAAGGGAGGGGTAGTCTTGATGGGGAGGGAGTAGCCCCTTTGGACTATCTGCAAAACCCACCTGTCAGACGTGATATGTTGTGCCACAGAGCCACACACACACAGAACCACACACACACAGAGCCACACACACACACAGAGCCACACACACACAGAGCCACACACACACACAGAGCCACACACACACAGAGCCACACATACGTACACAGAGCCTCAGAGTATAATTCCAAGAGCCAATGTAGTTTAAATATTACTTGTGAAGAAGCATCCGGGGCACCATGAAGGCGCTGACAGCTCATTTAATACCGTGCGCCCAGTGGTCCATCACTGGGTGCTGAGGTAAACACTCTGCTTTACGAGGCCGCCAGAGACCTAAAAAAAGCCCTCCTACTCCCAGGCCCGCCCTTCCTGTCACACACTGAAAACAATTTAAAGCATTTTAGCAGATAATGTCACAAAGAGGTGTGCAGGGTGGGGGAACACTTTTTTTGGTAAATGAGTGCTCGACTTAAAAGGGAATAAAGAACCTTTGACCATAGATTGGTCATGACCTATATCGGAAAATCTATGAAGCCGATAGATGTTGCTTCTAGGTAACTCCATGTCACTGTAATACATGATGTTTAATGAACAGAGTGCATTCTGGGAGCAGTAGTCTTCATTGGGGTATAAATAAACTTGGAATAAACATGCTGAATATTGGCAGAGCATACAGGAAGCAGTCACCAAGGCAAAAGTAAGAAACTGCAACAGGTAAAGGCATCCAAAGAGTAGCTTAGCAGAAAACCCCACTTCTCCCAGGCCCCATCCCTCCTCTCATCTCATGCAATAAACGAGCACCAGCACTGCGCCCCCCCCAACAAGCCCAACTCACCAGAGCTCTCGGGGGTCCCTTGACGACTGGACACGCACGGCTTGCACCGCGGGAGCCCTGCCTCTGGGATTCCTGAAAGCTTCATTGGGGCAACGTCACAGGGCAGGGTTCAGGTAGGAGGCATCAAGGGCAGCAGGGAGGCAGGGGAGTGAGGGATGCACGGGGTTCAGGTAGGAAGCATCAAGGGCAGCAGGGAGACAGGGGAGTGAGGGATGCACGGGGTTCAGCTAGGAGGCATCAAGGGCAGCAGGGAGGCAGGGGAGTGAGGGATGCACGGGGTTCAGCTAGGAGGCATCAAGGGCAGCAGGGAGGCAGGGGAGTGAGGGATGCACGGGGTTCAGCTAGGAGGCATCAAGGGCAACAGGGAGGCAGGGGAGTGAGGGATGCACGAGGTTCAGCTGGGAGGCATCAAGGGCAGGGGGAGTGAGGGATGCACAGGGTTAAGGGAGGAGGCATCAAGGGCAGCAGGGAGGCAGGGGAGTGAGGGATGCACAGTGTTCAGGTAGGAGGCATCAAGGGCAGCAGGGAGGCAGGGGAGTGAGGGATACACGGGGTTCAGGTAAGAGGCATCAAGGGCAGCAGGGAGTCAGGGGAGTGAGGGATGCACAGGGTTCAGGTAGGAGGCATCAAGGGCAGCAGGGAGGCAGGGAAGTGAGGGATGCACAGGGTTCAGCTAGGAGGCATCAAGGGCAGCAGGGAGGCAGGGGAGTGAGGGATGCACGGGGTTCAGCTAGGAGGCATCAACGGCAGATGGGAGGCAGGGGAGTGGGGATGCACAGGGTTCATGTATGAAGCATCAAGGGCGGCAGGGAGGCAGGGGAGTGAGGGATGCACGGGGTTCAGGTAGGAGGCATCAAGGGCAGCAGGGAGGCAGGGGAGTGAATGATGCATGGGGTTCAGCTAAGAGGCATCAAGGGAAGCAGGGAGGCAGGGGAGTGAGGGATGCACAGGGTTCAGGTAGGAGGCATCAAGGGCAGCAGGGAGGCACGGGAGTAAGCGATGCACAGGGTGCAGCTAGGAGGCATCAAGGGCAGCAGAGAGGCAGGGGAGTGAGGGATGCACAGGGTTCAGCTAGGATGCATCAAGGGCAGCAGGGAGGCAGGGGAGTGGGGGATGCACGGGGTTCAGGTATGAAGCATCAAGGGCAGCAGGGAGGCAGGGGAGTGAGGGATGCAAGGGGTTTAAGTAGGAGGCATCAAGGGCAGCAGGGAGGCAGGGGAGTGAGGGATGCAAGGGGTTAAGGTAGGAGGCATCAAGGGCAGCAGGGAGGCAGGGGAGTGAGGGATGCAAGGGGTTAAGGTAGGATGCCTCAAGGGCAGCAGGGAGGCAGGGGAGTGGGGGATGCACGGGGTTCAGGTAGGAGGCATCAAGGGCAGCAGGGAGGCAGGGGAGTGAGGGATACACGGGGTTCAGGTAAGAGGCATCAAGGGCAGCAAGGAGGCAGGGGAGTGAGGGATACACGGGGTTCAGGTAAGAGGCATCAAGGGCAGCAGGGAGGCAGGGGAGTGAGGGATACACGGGGTTCAGGTAAGAGGCATCAAGGGCAGCAGGGAGGCAGGGGAGTGAGGGATACACAGGGTTCAGGTAAGAGGCATCAAGGGCAGCAAGGAGGCAGGGGAGTGAGGGATGCACGGGGTTCAGGTAGGAGGCATCAAGAGCAGCAGGGAGGCAGGGGAGTGAGGGATGCACAGGGTTCAGGTAGGAGGCAGCAGGGAGGCAGCGGAGTGAGGGGTGCACGGGGTTCAGCTAGGAGGCATCAAGGGCAGCAGGGAGGCAGGGGAGTGAGGGATACACGAGGTTCAGGTAAGAGGCATCAAGGGCAGCAGGGAGGCAGGGGAGTGCGGGATATACGGGGTTCAGGTAGGAGGCATCAAGGGCAGCAGGGAGGCAGGGGAGTGAGGAATGCACGAGGTTCAGCTAGGAGGCATCAAGGGCAGCAGGGAGGCAGGGGAGTGAGGGATACACAGGGTTTAGGTAGGAGGCATCAAGGGTAGCAGGGAGGCAGGGGAGTGAGGGATACACGGGGTTCAGGTAAGAGGCATCAAGGGCAGCAGGGAGTCAGGGGAGTGAGCGATGCACAGGGTTCAGGTAGGAGGCATCAAGGGCAGCAGGGAGGCAGGGGAGTGAGGGATTCACAGGGTTTAGCTAGGAGGCATTAAGGGCAGCAGGGGAGTGAGGGATGCACGGGGTTCAGGTAGGAGGCATCAAGGGCAGCAGGGAGGCAGGGGAGTGAGGGAGGCATGGGGTTCAGGTAGGAGGCATCAAGGGCAGCAGGGAGGCAGGGAAGTGAGGGATGCACAGGTTTCAGGTAGGAGGCATCAAGGGCAGCAGGGAGGCAGGGGAGTGAGGGATGCACAGGGATCAGCTAGGAGGCATCAAGGGCAGCAGGGAGGCAGGGGAGTGAGGGATGCACAGTGTTCAGGTAGGAGGCATCAAGGGCAGCAGGGAGGCAGGGGAGTGAGGGATACACGGGGTTCAGGTAAGAGGCATCAAGGGCAGCAGGGAGTCAGGGGAGTGAGGTATGCACAGGGTTAAGGGAGGAGGCATCAAGGGCAGCAGGGAGGCAGGGGAGTGAGGGATGCACAGTGTTCAGGTAGGAGGCATCAAGGGCAGCAGGGAGGCAGGGGAGTGAGGGATACACGGGGTTCAGGTAAGAGGCATCAAGGGCAGCAGGGAGTCAGGGGAGTGAGGGATGCACAGGGTTCAGGTAGGAGGCATCAAGGGCAGCAGGGAGGCAGGGAAGTGAGGGATGCACAGGGTTCAGCTAGGAGGCATCAAGGGCAGCAGGGAGGCAGGGGATTGAGGGATGCACGGGGTTCAGCTAGGAGGCATCAAGGGCAGATGGGAGGCAGGGGAGTGGGGGTGCACAGGGTTCATGTATGAAGCATCAAGGGCGGCAGGGAGGCAGGGGAGTGAGGGATGCACGGGGTTCAGGTAGGAGGCATCAAGTGCAGCAGGGAGGCAGGGGAGTGAGGGATTCACGGGGTTCAGGTAGGAGGGATCAAGGGCAGCAGGGAGGCAGGGGAGTGAATGATGCATGGGGTTCAGCTAAGAGGCATCAAGGGAAGCAGGGAGGCAGGGGAGTGAGGGATGCACAGGGTTCAGGTAGGAGGCATCAAGGGCAGCAGGGAGGCAGGGGAGTAAGCGATGCACAGGGTGCAGCTAGGAGGCATCAAGGGCAGCAGAGAGGCAGGGGAGTGAGGGATGCACAGGGTTCAGCTAGGATGCATCAAGGGCAGCAGGGAGGCAGGGGAGTGGGGGATGCACGGGGTTCAGGTATGAAGCATCAAGGGCAGCAGGGAGGCAGGGGAGTGAGGGATGCAAGGGGTTAAGGTAGGAGGCATCAAGGGCAGAAGGGAGGCAGGGAGTGAGGGATGCACGGGAATCAGGTAGGAGGCATCAAGGGCAGCAGGGAGGCAGGGGAGTGAGGGATACACAGGGTTCAGGTAAGAGGCATCAAGGGCAGCAAGGAGGCAGGGGAGTGAGGGATACACGGGGTTCAGGTAAGAGGCATCAAGGTCAGCAGGGAGGCAGGGCTGTGAGGGATGCACGGGGTTCAGGTAGGAGGCATCAAGAGCAGCAGGGAGGCAGGGGAGTGAGGGATGCACAGGGTTCAGGTAGGAGGCAGCAGGGAGGCAGCGTAGTGAGGGGTGCACGGGGTTCAGCTAGGAGGCATCAAGGGCAGCAGGGAGGCAGGGGAGTGAGGGATACACGGGGTCAGGTAAGAGGCATCAAGGGCAGCAGGGAGGCAGGGGAGTGCGGGATATACGGGGTTCAGCTAGGAGGCATCAAGGGCAGCAGGGAGGCAGGGGAGTGAGGGATACACAGGGTTTAGGTAGGAGGCATCAAGGGCAGCAGGGAGGCAGGGGAGTGAGGGATACACGGGGTTCAGGTAAGAGGCATCAAGGGCAGCAGGGAGTCAGGGGAGTGAGCGATGCACAGGGTTCAGGTAGGAGGCATCAAGGGCAGCAGGGAGGCAGGAAGGCAGGGGAGTGAGGGATGCACGGGGTTCAGCTAGGAGGCATCAAGGGCGGCAGGGGAGTGAGGGATGCCCAGGGTTTAGGTAGGAGGCATCAAGGGCAGCAGGGAGGCAGGGGAGTGAGGGATACACAGGTTCAGGTAAGAGGCATCAAGGGCAGCAGGGAGGCAGGGGAATGAGGGATGCACAGGGTTCAGGTAGGAGGCATCAAGGGCAGCAGGGAGGCAGGGGAGTGAGGGATTCACGGGGTTTAGCTAGGAGGCATCAAGGGCAGCAGGGGAGTGAGGGATGCACGGGGTTCAGGTAGGAGGCATCAAGGGCAGCAGGGAGGCAGGGGAGTGAGGGATGCACGAGGTTCAGCTAGGAGGCATCAAGGGCAGCAGGGAGGCAGGGGAGTGAGGGATACACAGGGTTTAGGTAGGAGGCATCAAGGGCAGCAGGGAGGCAGGGGAGTGAGGGATACACGGGGTTCAGGTAAGAGGCATCAAGGGCAGCAGGGAGTCAGGGGAGTGAGCGATGCACAGGGTTCAGGTAGGAGGCATCAAGGGCAGCAGGGAGGCAGGGGAGTGAGGGATGCACAGGGTTTAGCTAGGAGGCATTAAGGGCAGCAGGGGAGTGAGGGATGCACGGGGTTCAGGTAGGAGGCATCAAGGGCAGCAGGGAGGCAGGGGAGTGAGGGAGGCATGGGGTTCAGGTAGGAGGCATCAAGGGCAGCAGGGAGGCAGGGAAGTGAGGGATGCACAGGTTTCAGGTAGGAGGCATCAAGGGCAGCAGGGAGGCAGGGGAGTGAGGGATGCACAGGGTTCAGCTAGGAGGCATCAAGGGCAGCAGGGAGGCAGGGGAGTGAGGGATGCACAGTGTTCAGGTAGGAGGCATCAAGGGCAGCAGGGAGGCAGGGGAGTGAGGGATACACGGGGTTCAGGTAAGAGGCATCAAGGGCAGCAGGGAGTCAGGGGAGTGAGGTATGCACAGGGTTAAGGGAGGATGCATCAAGGGCAGCAGGGAGGCAGGGGAGTGAGGGATGCACAGTGTTCAGGTAGGAGGCATCAAGGGCAGCAGGGAGGCAGGGGAGTGAGGGATACACGGGGTTCAGGTAAGAGGCATCAAGGGCAGCAGGGAGTCAGGGGAGTGAGGGATGCACAGGGTTCAGGTAGGAGGCATCAAGGGCAGCAGGGAGGCAGGGAAGTGAGGGATGCACAGGGTTCAGCTAGGAGGCATCAAGGGCAGCAGGGAGGCAGGGGAGTGAGGGATGCACGGGGTTCAGCTAGGAGGCATCAAGGGCAGATGGGAGGCAGGGGAGTGGGGGTGCACAGGGTTCATGTATGAAGCATCAAGGGCGGCAGGGAGGCAGGGGAGTGAGGGATGCACGGGGTTCAGGTAGGAGGCATCAAGTGCAGCAGGGAGGCAGGGGAGTGAGGGATTCACGGGGTTCAGGTAGGAGGCATCAAGGGCAGCAGGGAGGCAGGGGAGTGAATGATGCATGGGGTTCAGCTAAGAGGCATCAAGGGAAGCAGGGAGGCAGGGGAGTGAGGGATGCACAGGGTTCAGGTAGGAGGCATCAAGGGCAGCAGGGAGGCAGGGGAGTAAGCGATGCACAGGGTGCAGCTAGGAGGCATCAAGGGCAGCAGAGAGGCAGGGGAGTGAGGGATGCACAGGGTTAAGGGAGGATGCATCAAGGGCAGCAGGGAGGCAGGGGAGTGAGGGATGCACAGTGTTCAGGTAGGAGGCATCAAGGGCAGCAGGGAGGCAGGGAAGTGAGGGATACACGGGGTTCAGGTAAGAGGCATCAAGGGCAGCAGGGAGTCAGGGGAGTGAGGTATGCACAGGGTTAAGGGAGGATGCATCAAGGGCAGCAGGGAGGCAGGGGAGTGAGGGATGCACAGTGTTCAGGTAGGAGGCATCAAGGGCAGCAGGGAGGCAGGGGAGTGAGGGATACACGGGGTTCAGGTAAGAGGCATCAAGGGCAGCAGGGAGTCAGGGGAGTGAGGGATGCACAGGGTTCAGGTAGGAGGCATCAAGGGCAGCAGGGAGGCAGGGAAGTGAGGGATGCACAGGGTTCAGCTAGGAGGCATCAAGGGCAGCAGGGAGGCAGGGGAGTGAGGGATGCACGGGGTTCAGCTAGGAGGCATCAAGGGCAGATGGGAGGCAGGGGAGTGGGGGTGCACAGGGTTCATGTATGAAGCATCAAGGGCGGCAGGGAGGCAGGGGAGTGAGGGATGCACGGGGTTCAGGTAGGAGGCATCAAGTGCAGCAGGGAGGCAGGGGAGTGAGGGATTCACGGGGTTCAGGTAGGAGGCATCAAGGGCAGCAGGGAGGCAGGGGAGTGAATGATGCATGGGGTTCAGCTAAGAGGCATCAAGGGAAGCAGGGAGGCAGGGGAGTGAGGGATGCACAGGGTTCAGGTAGGAGGCATCAAGGGCAGCAGGGAGGCAGGGGAGTAAGCGATGCACAGGGTGCAGCTAGGAGGCATCAAGGGCAGCAGAGAGGCAGGGGAGTGAGGGATGCACAGGGTTCAGCTAGGATGCATCAAGGGCAGCAGGGAGGCAGGGGAGTGGGGATGCACGGGGTTCAGGTATGAAGCATCAAGGGCAGCAGGGAGGCAGGGGAGTGAGGGATGCAAGGGGTTAAGGTAGGAGGCATCAAGGGCAGAAGGGAGGCAGGGAGTGAGGGATGCACGGGAATCAGGTAGGAGGCATCAAGGGCAGCAGGGAGGCAGGGGAGTGAGGGATACACAGGGTTCAGGTAAGAGGCATCAAGGGCAGCAAGGAGGCAGGGGAGTGAGGGATACACGGGGTTCAGGTAAGAGGCATCAAGGTCAGCAGGGAGGCAGGGCTGTGAGGGATGCACGGGGTTCAGGTAGGAGGCATCAAGAGCAGCAGGGAGGCAGGGGAGTGAGGGATGCACAGGGTTCAGGTAGGAGGCAGCAGGGAGGCAGCGGAGTGAGGGGTGCACGGGGTTCAGCTAGGAGGCATCAAGGGCAGCAGGGAGGCAGGGGAGTGAGGGATACATGGGGTTCAGGTAAGAGGCATCAAGGGCAGCAGGGAGGCAGGGGAGTGCGGGATATACGGGGTACAGGTAGGAGGCATCAAGGGCAGCAGGGAGGCAGGGGAGTGAGGGATGCACGAGGTTCAGCTAGGAGGCATCAAGGGCAGCAGGGAGGCAGGGGAGTGAGGGATACACAGGGTTTAGGTAGGAGGCATCAAGGGCAGCAGGGAGGCAGGGGAGTGAGGGATACACGGGGTTCAGGTAAGAGGCATCAAGGGCAGCAGGGAGTCAGGGGAGTGAGCGATGCACAGGGTTCAGGTAGGAGGCATCAAGGGCAGCAGGGAGGCAGGGGAGTGAGGGATGCACGGGGTTCAGCTAGGAGGCATCAAGGGCGGCAGGGGAGTGAGGGATGCACAGGGTTTAGGTAGGAGGCATCAAGGGCAGCAGGGAGGCAGGGGAGTGAGGGATACACAGGTTCAGGTAAGAGGCATCAAGGGCAGCAGGGAGGCAGGGGAATGAGGGATGCACAGGGTTCAGGTAGGAGGCATCAAGGGCAGCAGGGAGGCAGGGGAGTGAGGGATGCACAGGGTTCAGGTAGGAGGCATCAAGGGAGCAGGGAGGCAGGGGAGTGAGGGATACACGGGGTTCAGGTAAGAGGCATCAAGGGCAGCAGGGAGTCAGGGGAGTGAGGGATGCACAGGGTTCAGGTAGGAGGCATCAAGGGCAGCAGGGAGGCAGGGAAGTGAGGGATGCACAGGGTTCAGCTAGGAGGCATCAAGGGCAGCAGGGAGGCAGGGGAGTGAGGGATGCACGGGGTTCAGCTAGGAGGCATCAAGGGCAGATGGGAGGCAGGGGAGTGGGGGTGCACAGGGTTCATGTATGAAGCATCAAGGGCGGCAGGGAGGCAGGGGAGTGAGGGATGCACGGGGTTCAGGTAGGAGGCATCAAGTGCAGCAGGGAGGCAGGGGAGTGAGGGATTCACGGGGTTCAGGTAGGAGGCATCAAGGGCAGCAGGGAGGCAGGGGAGTGAATGATGCATGGGGTTCAGGTAGGAGGCATCAAGGGAGCAGGGAGGCAGGGGAGTGAGGGATGCACGGGGTTCAGCTAGGAGGCATCAAGGGCAGCAGGGAGGCTGGCGAGTGAGGGATGCATGGGGTTCAGGTAGGAGGCATCAAGGGCAGCAGGGAGGCAGAGGAGTGAGGGCGGCACGGGGTTCAGGTAGGAGGCATCAAGGGAGCAGGGAGGCAGGGGAGTGAGGGATGCACGGGGTTCAGCTAGGAGGCATCAAGGGCAGCAGGGAGGCTGGCGAGTGAGGGATGCATGGGGTTCAGGTAGGAGGCATCAAGGGCAGCAGGGAGGCAGAGGAGTGAGGGCGGCACGGGGTTCAGGTAGGAGGCATCAAGGGCAGCAGGGAGGCAGGGGAGTGAGGGATGCACAGGGTTCAGGTAGGAGGCATCAAGGGCAGCAGGGAGGCAGGGGAGTGAGGGATGCACGGGGTTCCGCTAAGAGGCATCAAGGGCAGCAGGGAGGCAGGGGAGTGAGGGATGCACGGGGTTCAGCTAGGAGGCATCAAGGGCAGCAGGGAGGCAGGGGAGTGAGGGATGCACGGGGTTCAGGTAGGAGGCATCAAGGGCAGCAGGGAGGCACAGGAGTTCAGAGAGGACACAGGGGCCGCCAGGGGCACTGGGTATGCACACGGTACAGAGATCCAACAAGGGCAGAGATTAAGTATGAAGGGCGTCAAGGAGGCACAGGGGGCAGCAGTGAGGCCTGGGCCCATAATCTATGATCCGCCGGCCTAAAGGTCTTGGAAACTGAGTAACTTCTAGAGTAATAGATTCATTGTGCTAATCTTCAAAAGATTTGTATGTACAACTAGGTTGTTGTATTTTAAATATGATCGTCACAACAAATATAGATTAATTTATGAAACGATGACATATACAGCTATAGCCTTCTGTTATTGTTAAAACCAATTCCCAGAGTAATCGATATATTGTGCTCATCTTTGACAGAGTAACATCTACAGCCTCAGCATTATTTTATTATCCAAGGCCATAAATCGAGTCATAGGTAAATTGTGCTAATCTTTGTCAATCTACCATCTACAGCTACAACATTATTTTGCAGATAAAACCCGTTGATTGAATAATTGGTAAATTGCACTAATCTTAAACATAGCAACATCTACAGCTAGATTGCTCTATTAATACAAGCATTTGCAATGCAGTAGGTCTCGCAGTTACACGAGTTAAAGCTATTGGCATTGTATATGACAATGCCTTTTATTTATGTTTTTAAAATGAAAACAAAAATAAAAGACATTGTTATTTGCAATGGCAATAGCTGAAACTCGCGTAAATGTGAGACCTATTGCATTGGAAATGCTTGTTTCTTAATCAGGTAGGGGGCAATGGTGTAGCAAAGCACAAGACATGGAGAGAGCGCAATCTGAAGCGCAGAGGTGGGCAACCGGGCAGGAGATAGAACAAAATGGAACTGGATAGACAATCAAATGGGCAAAAAAGCAAGGAGGAGGGGGGAGTGCATCAAGGAAGAGGAGGGGGGAGTGCATCAAGGACGGCGAGGGGGAGGCACATTGAGCAAGAGACAGCAACATGGAGTGTAGCACAGAGTGGATGAGAAGTACATAAGCAAGAAAGCCAGAAAACATGCATTCTTGTGGATTGCTTAATCAAACCGAAAATAAGCTTTGGCAAAGCCAATAGGTCTCAGCTTTGGGACTTACTAGATATGCCAAAGTTTTTTGTAACATGGTTTAAGAACTTAAGTAAACAGATTTTCACACACCCGATCACGTTATATAGGCTGGCACCCACCAAAGTTGGATTAATAACAAAAACATGGGAACAACATGGAGGGCACAGGTGAGGGGAAGAAAACAGACAGCAGAGTTGAGCACACAGGCGAGAAAACAACATGGGCATGTTGGTGAAAAGCACCTAGCTAATAGAGGAACCTGGAGTGCAGCGGAGTGGGAGGGTGAGGGGGGAAGAATACATGAAGAATACAGATGGAAAACACATGCACTCATAGAGTGTTTAAATAAAAAGAAAAAAAGAAGAGTCGTGCATGAAAAAGTGAGCTGTGGAAGGACAAAATAATGTGTTTATGCTCCAGGGGATGGATAGACACAAGATGACGAAGGAACGCACAGAGAACCAATGTATAAGAAGCAAGTAAATGAGTGACAATGACGTAAGCCAACAGCAAGTAACGGACAGACGTTAAGATCACCGTAAGCTAACAATATGTCTTGCAATGGACAGCGCATGTGGTGTTTTAGGTGAGACCTTAAAAAGTAGTGCCTGAAAGAGTGAGAGACATGAATGACATCTGTGGCTCTGTGGACCAGACGCGCAATCCTCTGTGTCTTTCTTTATGGGAGAGGGAGAGTGGGGTTAACGTAAAACTACGGATCGTTTAGAGGAGCCCCTCCCCAAATACAAAACACAAAAATATGCCCTACGAGGATTCCATTCAGAGATGTTTTGAGGGATGGGCAAAGCGTGCAGCTTCCCTGAGAAAGTGACTCTCTTAACTTCTCCGCTGGTTTCTGTGGTTCGTTTCTGAGAATGTAAATATATATCTCATTAATCGTTTTGCATCTTGCAGGCTCAGATTAGTAGGAAATGATTAATAACATTGAAACGTTCGCCCAACCATAATATGTCCGTATGGGGCACCCAAAAACAATAGGATAAAATGCCTCCATCATACATCCCCCCCACCACCACCCCCAGTGACGCAGTTGAAAAGCTCCCCCAAGTGAACAGCCCTGCTCTCAAAGCACTTATCTCTCCCTATGCCCAGTCATTTTCTGGGGTCGCACTCTACCAGCGTATAAATACATCTATAATTCTGCACCCTCCCCTTTCCCTGGGTCAAACCTTACCAGGAGAAACCCTCTACCAGCCCCCGACGAAAGACAATCTTACCCCAAGCACCCTCCCATGTTAAACCCTCTGCGATCACATCCCATGGAGGCTGAGTCCTACTTACGGTCGCTTTCCAGCGGGAACCCCCATCTAATTAGCACCAACGACAACCGTAGGAAGTTGAACACAGGCCGAAGCGATGAAACAAAGGCTCTTACCATGGCCGAGTCCCTGTCCTCTCTTCCGCCTTCTCAGGCCTGAACTCATGCACCTGCCACGCGCTGGTCCTCGCTCTCACTCACTCCTTCACGTGCTGCACATCAGACCCCTTCCAAAAGGGCCCGGCAGGGAAGGGAGAAAGCAAGCAGGAGGCAAACGGGAATACGTGTGGTAAGGCACCACAAATGAGCTTGTGATGTAAAATAAAAGTGCTAAAAGGCATGGGTTTCGGCTGCGAAAAGTTTGTCTAACAAAATAATGTATTAAGGGCAGGATTTAAGGTGCAGTGGTCTGTGAGCAAATCAGGAATACGGTAGTTTGTGGGGTAAAGACCTGTTTGAAAACAAGCATTGTGACACCTGTGCTTCACATCCAGGCCGGGGAGGAGACAGGGGGGGATAGGAGCGTGAGGGCTGCTTGCGCATGCGCTGTTCCTGGATCTGCGGCTCGGGCACAGTGGCGGCGATGCAGACTGTAGAGGGCTCCTGTGATCAAGACGGAGTATGCCGATGAAGACACGAGGCCAGCGCAAAGTCACCACAATTGCTGGTAAGTGGGGTATATATACATTTAAAACATTTAAAGCCTTACATGTTGAATGCTGTGTTGTTTACTGTCCACTAAAAGCCTGGTGTAAGTGCAGTGTCGACGCGAAAGTGAAACTGCATGCTTTTGCCTCGGGACAGGAGATGTGCCGTCCACAGACCACAATCTGCTCGTGCCCCAGTCTGTCTCCCTTGAGAGTCATCTCGACGACAATAGGTCTCGAGAACGAGACCTAAAAAGGGGACCGTAATAGTCCTGCTTGCTACAGACCAATTTCCCTGTTGGATTCCTTTCTTAAAATTACAGGCTGCAATATTCTAAGTAGGCTACAGTCCTGGGAGGAAAAGAATGGTGTTCTTTCTAAATTTCAATATGGTTTCCATCAGGGTATGGGGACTATTGAACAGGGTCTGAATCTAAACCTTGTGATCGGCAAATATACACAAGCGAAAAGAGGAAAATTATTTTTAGCCTTTGTTGATCTAAGCTCCGCTTTTGATTGCTTAAGTCACAATAAACTATGGAGAATATTAAAGGAAATGGGCGTGGAAACTCCTCATATCTTTTATGAGGCAGTTATATAAGGATGCTGGTGCTAGAGTTCGCTATGGTAGGCAGGGTGAATGCACAGCCAAATTTCCCATCTGTAAAGGTGGATGGCAGGGCTGTGTGCTCACCCAGTACTGTTTAGTTTGTACATAAATGACTTAGGACATTTTTTAGCTGAAAGATATCAGGATATCCCTAAGATTAATAAACAACCTGTGCCGCCATTGTTGTACGCAGATGATGCGGTTTTAATGGCACGTACCCAATTAAGACTGCAGAGAGTTTTAACAAGTTTTACATTATTTATGGGTGCAAGGGGTTCTAAAGTAAATACTTCAAAAACATGTATTATGAAATGTAAAAATAGTGCAAGGTGCTTTGACATTTTTATTAATAATACTAAAGTAGACTGTATTATTAGCTTCCCATACCTTGGAATTCAATTTGATTACAGAGGGACCTGAGGACCTGCTGTGCAGGCAAGAAAATTGATGTTTGTTAGGACGATTGGTGCGTTGACCAGTTTTGCTAGAAGGCTAGGTAAAAGTCCAGTCCATAACTAATACTGATATATAAAGCTAAGTGCCAATCCACAGCAATGTATGCAGCAGGCATCTGGGGCTACACGGACGTGAACCTCATCCAACTAATAGAAAATGCATTTACAAAGTATCTACTGGATGTCCCTTCGAGCACGGCAAGCTTTGTTTGTCACTCAGAACTTGGCCTGACTTGTAGAGCACATCTGGCCAAAATCGAACTGATTTTACTGTGGCACAAGGTTTGGCTACCGAGGAGACTAACTTTAATCGTGAGGTGATTAGGGATTGCTTGAGTATGGAGATGGGGGTCTTCTATCCCGTGGTAAAATTACATCAAAAAGTCCACGTGTGATATTGGCCACCCAGAATATTTTGAAAATCCAGACAGTATCATCAAATTGACAAGAAAGTCTTTAAAAACATTTTGCCTAGTACATTTACAAATTAATAGACTCACCACGGAGATTGCTAAACAATCAGTCATGGAGAACCAAATAATGCTATCATGCTATGCTATCCAGCCATACCTAGTCTGTGTCCCTCGGCCTTATGAGAGGATGCTGTTAACATGATTTTGCTTGGGGATCTTACATAGATTGGTGAGTTTCCCCATCACTAAAGACTGGTCGAAAACATTAGGTGCCTGCCCATGTGACGCTATATCACAACAATCCACATTACATGTTATCCTATTTTGTCACTTTTATTTTCACCCAAGAAAAAGATTTTTAAAGCCAGTTTTGAAAATGATGGTGCTGAGACAATGTCGAAAGCGTTTTTAGCGATGCAAAGTTTAGATGATGAACTGACAATTTTAGCCGTTGTCTTTTTTGAAAAATGTTATGAACTATAGAAAAACTTTATGAAAATAGCTGATGTAGGACTAATTTTAATTATCATGAAATCATTTCTTTGTAAAAATGTGTTTTTAGAATGAATGTCTAGCATAGTGCTTTTATGATTTAGAAACTAAATCTAATAAATCTATTTTTGATTTCATTTATACAATATTTATAATTGTTACTCTTCCTGCAATAAGAAATCTCTCACATTACACCAACTGGCATGCCTGTTGACCTTAAGAGATGTACGCTGCCAGTTGGTTATCGCAGGTGACTATAATGTCACCTTCGAGCCACTGGATGGCTTATCAGCTGTCTTTAGTTTCGAAGATGAGACCAGATGTATTCCCCCTCCTGAGATTAAATCCTTTTCCTCTTGGCCAGTGGCAGCAATGCAACTCTTTACACTAACATTAAATCATGGCATTCATGCACGCAATAGGAGGTTTCCAAAAGATCTAAAGTGCGCTCACACATTTTTTCCCAGCCACAGCCAAATTGATTATGTCCTTCAGAATCTAGATCTATGGCATCTACCAGTTGATTTGGAAGTATTCCCTGTACGAATAGCAACCATATTACTCTGTGGCTTAAACTGGGGGGTTCCATTCCCTAGAATTCCAATCATTTGGGTCAGAAGTCTGACACCAAGGTTAGTCTGAATATCAACAGAAAGTCAACACAATGGTCTAAATTATCCCTCGACACAACCTCTCTAGCTGGCATCTACAAGCCTTCAATGAGATACTTAATCCTCCCATTGATCAGTCAGGAGAAGGGTTGCTATTAGACAACCATCCTTTTCAGTTTAGTGCCCTTAAGTCTCACTCTACTAAGACCCAAGAGGATAAAAATATCTCTACACCCGGGTAGCTTCTGTCTTGGTATAATAAAGAGTGTGGTCAGGCAAAGGGCATAGTAATTGAGGCTGTCAAAAGGGGAGATTATGAAGGAACATGGGTAGCCCGAATAAATTACAAGTGACTGACCACCTGCACCAAACAAAATTGGGTGGATACAAATAGACAATCTCTAGTAGAAGCATCCAGTAAAAATGACTCACAGAAGTTCTGGTACATATTTTCTTATGACTGCCCTCATTCTGTTAGTCCATTTGAATTATCAGTTCTTTTATTCAGTTAGTCTGCCGGTACCTGACGGAGGAGGACGTTGCGTTACAAGCTGACCTAGGAACCAGGGGATGCACTAATTCACTTTATTAAGAGTGTTCAAGCAGGAGGATTACCAAATATTTCCCCTACAACAAGCATATATAAAAATAGATCAGACAGTATCGTCATTCCATGCTTACTACCCTGGTTCCAGCATTATCTTGGAATATAATCCATACTTTGATGAATATATTGGCTTAATGTGACTACAAACAGACATACACTGCCTAATAACAAGAACGGCTCTGACAAATTCCTCCACTGAGAACTGCTTTTCAAACAGGATGCTCCATTCAGCATATTAGAACGTCACGGACACACCTACGTACCCAATAACTACGGGAGAAGACCTAAGAATATTAACTTGAGATTGATTCTGCCCTGAAGAAGTCCCAAGAGGACGAAACGCGTCGGCTGTAGCTCCTGTGCGTGTTTTTCACTTTCGACTGAACTGAATAAAATAACTTTTAAAGAATACAAGTAACAACTAATGTGATTTTTTCTGTTAACCTCATCAGAGCTAACAGTTTCTGGAAACATTGAAGTGGTGCACCTTGACCTTGTTTAAAGTCCTGTATAGTTCATGTTTTGAACCAACATTGTAACGGTGGGTGTTCTTTGAAGTGTGCACACATATTGTCCCATGTACTACAATGTGGGTCTGAATTAATTTTTGGGAGAATATTTGACTAGGTGCTGCTCTGTTGGGAATCCTCCACCGTTGTTTTCTTCTCAATCCATTTGAATTATCAATACAACCACAACAGTGGGTCAATTATTTTTCAAAAATATATGCTTATCCAAACTCAGGCTTGGACACTCCTTGACCAAGGGAACAGGAAACTGCATAGGAGGCTCCCTGCTGCACTTTAGTATTGATAAAACCCTTAGAGCAATTGCAGATATGCCCCCTTGGAAGGCTCTGAGTGCTGATCGAATTCCAGGGGACCTGTTTCGTTCAGAAACTGAAAGCACTAGCAAAAAGGAGACGGAGAGGGCGGAGCGAGTGAGTGGCAGGGACGTGTGGGAGAGGAGAGAGGCGCACACACGCTTGGGAGAGCAGTCTGCTCATTTTCAAGCACTGCACTCACGCTTGTGGTGCGCCCCTGCTTGCTCCCGCAAGGTGGATGCCGTCACAAGCACAAGTGTGTGCTTGAAAATGAGCAGAGCGTCGGCTAAAGGCCCTCCTATGCAGCGCCTGGGGGCTGCGTAGGCTCGACCTAAAACGGAAGAAAGAGGTTCCCCAAACAACTACTGGCCCATTAGTCTTTAAGATAATCTGAAGACCATTTCTTGCCGACTGTTCCTTGATAGAATACAGACCTGGATGGATGAAGCAGACAACTTGACACTTCTCAGGCAGCTTTCACTCTAGGGTCAGCACAGTGGCCCAAACCTTTCAGTTTGATCTACTAACATCTAAACATCTAAGGCTCTCGAGGGACTATCTCCATTTGGTCTTTGTGGACCCTCAGGGCAGCCTTGGACCTGGTTCCAAGGCAGAACCTTTGGTCTACTTTGGCTGCTATGGGTCTTGATCCATCCCTGCTGGACATCCTCATAAGACTCCATAGCAACACCACAGCTCAGGTTAGATGGGGCCCGGGTGGAGATCTGAGTGATCTCATTTCAGTGCAGCATGGAGTAACGGAGGGATGTGTACTCACGCCCACACTCTTTTTAACATATATCAATTGTGTGGTTTCCTTTTTAGGCAAGTGGATAAATGACTCTCCCAAAGTAGCTGGTTTCGCCACCCCAGCACTTTTATTTGCAGATTACACACTTCTGTTTTCCCGTACTCCATCTGGGCTCCAAAATGTTCGGAATACATTTCAGGAGTTTTTTATCACCCGTGGGCTGGAGGTGATATTTTTGAGGGTTTCTTTCCCCAAAAGAACATTTTGAAATACAAGTGGGCAAATGGTCTCCCTCTGTCGGTCTCCCTCCCTCTGTCTGTCGCCCTCTATCTGTCTCACTCCCTCTCTGTCTTCCTCCCTCTCTGTCTCCCTCCATCTCTGTCTCCCTCTCCCTCTGTCTCCCTCTCCCTCTGCCTCTCTCTCCCTCGGTCTCCCTCTGTCTGTCTCCCTCTCCTTCCCTCTGTCCCCCCCTGACTCCCACCCTCAGTCTCACTCTGCCTCCCTCCCTCTGTCTCCTCCCTCTGTCACCCTCTCTCTCTCTCCCTCTCTGTCTGTCTCAGTCTCTGCCTCTATCTGCCTGTCCCTGTCTCTGCCTCTATCTTCCGGTCTATCCTTGTCTCCCTCCCTCTCTCTTCCTGTCTCTGTCTCCCTCCCTCTCCCTCTCTGTCTCTCTGCCTCTCTGTCCCTGTCTGTCTCAGTCTCTGACTCTATCTGCCTGCCCCTGTCTCTTCCTCTGTCTGTCCCTGTCTACCTCCCTCTGTCTCCCCTCTGTCTCTCGGTCTCTATCTGTCTCTGTCTCCCTCTCTGCCTGTCTCCGTCTCTGCCCGTCTCCCTCCCTCTGTATCCCTCCCTCTGTCTCCCTCCCTCTGTCTCCCTCCCTCTGTCTCCCCCCCTCTGTCTCCCACCCTCTGTCTCCCTCCCTCTGTCTCCCTCCCTCTGTCTCTCTCTGTCTGTCTCCCTCTATCTGTCTCCCTCTATCCATCTCCCTCTATTCGTCTCCCTCTGTCTATTCCGGACTCCCTCCCTCTGTCTCCCTCTCTTTCTCTGTCTCCCAGGGTTCCCCCTATCTCTGTCTCCCTCCCTCTGTCTGTCTGTCTCCCTCCCTCCCTCTGTCTGTCTCCCTCCCTCCCTCTGTCTGTCTCCCTCCCTCAGTCACCCTCCTCCCTCTGTCGCCCTCCTCCCTCTGTTGCCCTCCTCCCTCTGTCTCCCTCTTCCCTCTGTCTCCCTCTGTCTCCCTTCTCCCTCTGTCTCCCTCCTCCCTCCCTATGTCTATCCTGGACTCCCTCCCTCTATCTCCCTCTCTCTCTGTCTCCCACGGTTTCCCCCTCTGTCTCCCACCCTCTGTCTCCCTCCCTCTGTCTGTCTCCCTCTGTCTGTCTCCCTCTGTCGGTCTCCCTCCTCCCTCTGTCACTCTCCTCCCTCTGTCGCCCTCCTCCCTCTGTCCCCCTCCTCCCTCTGTTGCCCTCCTCCCTCTGTTGCCCTCCTCCCTCTGTCGCCCTCCTCCCTCTGTTGCCCTCCTCCCTCTGTTGCCCTCCTCCCTCTGTCGCCCTCCCCCCCTCTGTATTCCTCCCTCTGCCTCCCCCCTCTGTCTTCCTCCCTCTGTCTTGCTCCCTCCATCCTCCTCCCTCCTTCCTCCTCCCTCCATCTTCCTCCCTCCGTCTTCCTCCCTCCGTCTTCCTCCCTCCGTCTTCCTCCCTCCGTCTTCCTCTGTCTGTCACCCTCTGTCGCCTAACCCCAGCTTCCTGGGCACACACACAGCCGCACCCAAGCACTTCACAGGTCTTTTAAAGACCAAAGAGCAGAGTGTCTAGGGATGCCTCTTAATTAGCAGCCGCTATGTGCTAAGTGCCTGCGACACACCCACCATTTGCAGGCGACACAGTACTGTGTCGGGACACACAGTTTGGAAAGCTCTGGAGTAATCCACCATCAATGGGGGGTAGATACATTGACTAGAGTAGAAGTGGTCTTCTGGGATAGGAGAATCCATATTCACTATCAAAAATCGAGCTCTGGGGGTTGGTAAGTGCTTTTCTGGCTTGTAAAGCTGTCCCTGACAAGGAAGCATTCATGGATAAGATTCAACCACCAATTGTGCGCACATTGTATATTAAATTCATGTGGCAGGTCATTCTCTTTACCCTAGCTAGAGATTAAGGCGCTGACAGATGCATTCTCTCTGGGCTGGGGGGAGGGAGTTTATAGGAACAATGTGAAAATCAGAGGCCCCTGTACACTGACGGAACAATTGAATCACACCAACGGAACAGCTGAATCGCACCAACCTTTTGGAGCTGTGCACCATCTGGTTAGGCCTCAATCCACTTCTGCACAACAACCATTGGTACTGCAAGTCACCTTGCAGGTTCCCTCAAAATCAAGGCAGATTAACTCAGCGAGATCAGCCGTCTATGTTCAAGCAACCAATTGTGAGGCATTTTTTGTGAGGGTACATGGCTCACCCTATATCCTTCTCCTTTATGCCACTGTGGTTGGCCTTCATTTGGGTCCTTATTTTTGTGAGGTTCTTGATTCGGATTACCATTTTTCTCATTGCCATTATATTTGTATGTTGATTTACTTATTTGCAGATGTTATCAGTCCAGAATCTATAAACTACATTTTCGTGGACAGATGAGTACTTCCTTTCTGCTATAAATGCTTTCTCCTTTTCATGAGGGGAAGTCCATAATGCTGCCTACATTATTCTCTCCACCTCTCACTGTCAGGAGAAGGAGAAGTTGTGCCACTAGATCCTAAGAGGGCCTTTACATTTTACATTGATGAGTCTAAGAAGTAACAGGGTAGATGGTCAACTTTTCGTTGGATTCAGTGATGCAAAGAAATGAAAAATGGTTTTCGAGCTAATTCCAACACCACATAGGGTGCTACTACAGTCCAGGCTTAGGGTGCGCCTGTGTTAGACATCTGCCATGCCATCTTGTGGGCATCAATTTATACTTCCACCATGCATTACTGCATCAACTCTCAGACCTGAACAAGGAGTGATTTTGCCAGCTCAGTCCTCCAGGATATCCTGCTGTGAGGTCTGCTCCTCCAACGCAGGTGTGGAATCCATGATTAAAAGTATCTGTCAGAAATACATTTGACTTACCGTTGATGTAACTTTCTGCCAGATACTATACCTTGCTTTAGATTCCTCAATGTCCACCTCCTCCCCATTCTTGGAGTGACTATCAGGAAATAATACGTTGTAAAGATGATGCACGCATTGTGTTTTTTATATATAGCGCAAACTAGACCTGAAGATATCAGAGCGCTTTACATGAGCAACAGTTGCGTTACAAACAGGAACATTAATTTAGGCATGGGCGCTTAAGTGATTTGCCCAGAATCACAGGATGTTGAGAGTCCCTGCCGAGACTCAACCACGGTTCTCCATCTTCGAGGGTGACCACTCTAGCCGTTAGGCCACATCCTCTCTGTCGACATTCTCAATTTGTCAGTGACATTACCTGTCTAGGGATGCAGAAAATGTTAAGATATAAACGGACATCAGCACACAGAGGTGATGGCTATATCCAGTTTTGTTAAGTCATGTCCGGAGATGTGAAAGAGTTGTGACAGAGGCCGATGGCAGTTTCTGGCGGCACACATGTAGCCAGTGCAAAGAGCAGCTAACAGAGTAGCATTGTCGCTTCTCAATCTGAAAATAACATGTACTGTTTCATTTTGACCTCTCTGCAGCCTAGCTAGAAGTTAGGTATTTTGCCAGCCCTACACAGAGGAAATTGCCCCATGAGTGGAGGCCACTATCAGTGAAGGATCCTTATGATTGTATATCTGTAGATACAACAGCTCAGTAACCTTTACTGTGTATATGTTAAAGGATGAGTTACTTACCTTTGGTGAAACCTTATCTGGTGGAGACTACATATAACCGCAGAGTCCTTACGTTTGGATTATTCCCATGTGTTAGATTAAATCAGGAAATGTTTCTACAGCAGGACTTCTGCTCGTAAGTAGAGGGCATCGAGCGACTCCGTAACGATGTTGTTCACCAGATGTGACATCATCAGGGTCCATAAAAACCCTCCCCTGTCCCACTGACATCATTTTTTTCTGCGACTACATTCCGCACTAAAACACGGAGCCATGTATAGAAACTGCAATGGAAACAGTGGGCCCAAAAAGAATGCTCTTTTTAAAGACGCTTATATTAATTATTATTAGTTGCTTGGTTTATCTTCACTTTTTAATGTATTATCATTTTTTTTACCAATGAAAGGCACACATGTGCATAGAAGGGATCAGAAAGGAAAGGAGAATGAGTTCACAGAGCGGGTACTAACAGTTAAGGCATTACTGAAGTAGGTAAGTAACATTCATCTGATAGAGCTGTTTGCAGTAGATTTCTTACCTTTGAATGAGATACTCAAACAATACCATACTGGAGAAAGGTCTTCAAACTGATTCCAAGAAAGGTCCCCGACTAGGCTAGCAGGCCTGCATAAGAAAAAGAGAGTGGGGGAGTGGGAGACTGCTCGCCCATGGAGGTTGAGGAAGAACACATTACACCAGAAAAATCGGGGAAAGCCCCGTACGGAACTGAATCTGCAGCTGTGCAAAAACATGGGAAAACACCATGGCAGAAGAATAAGATGAGTGGGAAGAATACTCCATATAAACATAGCACTACAACACCACCTGGATGGTCAAACGGCCCAAGAGACCAAGGCGGAAGGCTAAGGACAGAAGCTAAAACTACTGAGCCAAACCTCATAGCCATGGGCGTAGTCAATGCAGAGAGCACCAACAGATAGCTTAACAAAGCATTCCAGTCAATAACAACAATCATGTCCATAGACCACGTGAGGGAAAGGAAACACTTCAAGAGAGAAGGAAGTCTTCTGGGACTATGCAAAGCAGAATACAGAGAGAGAATGGTATAAAACATATATAAATAGATCAGTATTAAAATATATATATATATATATATATATGTACAGATATATATAAAAATAAACATATGCTGAAATTACACTGTACAATAAAATCTGTACATACAAACGACAACATCATGGACCATAGGCTAACGGTGAGACAACATCTGCATGTCCTTTTCTGAAGGGAGAGAGAGGGTGGGGTAGAATTCACACACCCCAGAACACCAAGTGAGCAGACAGAATCAGCACTACCAACTGAAGATTAGGCAGTCAAGAGACAAGTGAAAAGAAAACCGCAGGGGAGAAACAACCCTGCTAGAATAAAGAAAGAAACACCACAAGGGAGGACTTGAAAATAGGGTTGAGTGGAACAGGGCCAACACAGGGGAGGCCTATTCAGATAAATAGACCTCATCACAAAAGAAAATAGTATGGAAAGACCAATGGCAACAATGAGGTCCAACAAAATGGCCAGTGTAAAGAACTGAAGTAACAGATGGAGAGGCAGTGCCCACAGCCAAACAAGCATTAAGGTCAGAAGCAAAAGAAAGTCCCCGTGTGTACAGGGCAACCTGTGCCTGGCTAACAAGCCAGTGAACAATGGGAGGGATGATCTGGACATCACCCAAGGTCGTACTTGGTATGTCTATTAGTACAAGGGAAACAAACCCCCAAAGGGATTAGAACTGCAACCGCGCTTGCAAGAAGTGGAGGAAACTCCCCGGAAAGAATCCCATGGGATCACAAACCACTGTACGAGCCAGCCCAGAGTAGATGGGTAAGAAACCCATGTCCAAAGCCGGAAGCAAAAAAATTGCCAGAAACCCCCAAAACGGTAGAAGCCACATCTAAAGAACAGCCAGACCAGTAGCAAAACTTTGGGGTTTTTATCGGAGATGTCATCAAAATGACTCCAATCAAAAAGCAAAAGCAATGCCAGTAGGTTCAGGCAAGGCAGAAGCAGAGGAAAAACAGATCTTGCAGAGGCATAGAAGAGGTAGGATGGCCGATCAGGCCACCCATTCCAAGGTACAGATAAGGCAGGGCCGCAAGGACCCTACGAGAAAAAAGAAGGCAGCAGGAGCCCATCGTGCCTGCCTATAGCGAGAACTAGCACAAGAAGTGCTATCGCCTAAAGACAGCAAGAAAGATCACCACGTAGGCCAGGACCAGCCAATGTACATGAGCCAAGAAACATGACCCTTCCTTTGCGTCTGCCAGGAAAGAAGGCCACCAGACAGAGTGGAAGGAAAGAAACCCCTCGTGGGTGTAGAGAAACATTCAACAATGAGGGGCTGGCAAGAAGAACCCATGCGCACCATCATCCGACTTGCACTGGTGCACCAAAGCACAGCATGTGGAGTCCCTATAAGGGGTACTATGGTGTCAGATACATATGGAGGGATACCTGTAATGCAGCCTGCAAGAGGAACAGGGTAGTGCACATGACTGCATTGGGTGGCCCGATAGGGCCGAGCAAACTGTCACTACGCACTCAGGAGTGGGCAAAACATTCCTCCCCTGCCCTGCTCTGTAAGCAGAGCAGACCCACCTGCAAAAAAAAACCATAAAATGGTAATAACTAAAAGTTATTACCATTTTATGTTTTTGCTTCTCACACTGAGAGAAAGCAGTGGGCCTACACTCCTCCACCATAGCGGAGAAGTCGCCACTGGCCACCAGATACCAAGCAGGGTCAGAAATTTAGATGCGTCCAAAAACCAACCAGGGACCACAACCTGCCATTCACAGGATTAGTATGCATAAAAAAGAAATACCTGCTATGGCAGGGGAACCACACTGGATAACACGCGTAGGTGGCGAGTGAAAAGAAGAAGCCAACTGGCACAGCCCTAAAACAGCACAAATAGAAGGGAAGGGGGGGAGACCATTCCCAGAATGATTGAGTACAGGGCGTAGGAGAAGTGGACAGTAGGGCAATCGGGTATTAAGATTTCGTTCAACTTCGACTAACCCAAAAACAGCGTAAAGCAGAATACGCTTGAGAGCCACATTGACCATCAAAATGCATGTCCAACAAAGACGGACTGAACAGCATCAAAGAAACCGGAGGTATGTAGCCTGGCACTGCAGCAGAGAGCTACTGAAAGGGCCTTTGCCAGCCTGGCAGAATCTGCGGAATCCTTTCCACAATTAATCAGTAATGTAGGAGCTTGATAGCCATACTGGCTCACCTGTGTAAGAGTGCCGCGAGAGTCATCGGAAGGGGAGAAAGATTGACACTGAATCCCACAGCACATGAGAAAAATGTCCAACAACACAGGCTGTATTAAGGGTCCCTAAAGCAGAGCTGATAACAGAAAAGAGATATCGACCAAAAGCATCCAGACCTTTAGACTCCCTGCCCCAAGAGACATCAGGCATGGCGCTGTTGCTGGGGGAGGCAATAGCAACCAGAACCACAAAGCTGTGCGGAGTAGGCGGACTAGAAAGGCAGAGTGGGTTTCCAGGGGCAGGATAGTGCCTATGAACTATAGACAAAACCGTGAAAGCCCTTGAAACGGGTTTAGCCCACGTGCTCAACAAAATGTCTGAGGGTTTCACTGAAGGGAAGTGCATGCTCAGTTCTCAGGTGGCCCAAATGAAGCACCCCAAGTAGGGGATTAATGGGCACTTTCACAGAAGCAATTTACAGCCCCAGAAGTACAAGGGATCTGAACCATGCATTCTGTAGAGAGATCCACGGTAACAAAAGTCATAAAAACATTAAAAGCATGGGGATGACATTTCCTCTGACAATAAGACAACACTGCGAATGAACCTACGAAAATAAAACCATTTGGCTTATATGCAGACCCGAACCACATGTTCGAACCTGTGAAACACAGAGCAGCAGACAATGCCACTGAGCAATACCTGTATTCCATATAAAGTACCGTCCAAGCCAGGACGGTCCTGCAAATTACACAGAGAAAAATCAATCGCAAGTGGAGAAAACATAACGATTGCTCTTATCAAAAAGAAGTCGAAGACAACAATAGCAACTATTGGCACAGAAGCAGTCTTTCCATACAGTAGTAGTATTGATGTCAGAAAGACTAAGGGGATTAGCGTCAATCAGCGTTGCCAACTTCATTGGCTGACTCGATGCCGAAGGTGTGACCAACAAAGGGCAGTGCAATGGGGCTGCCTTGAATCCGATAAAGGATTAAGAGGGCAGATTTGTCACAAGTGCAAGGGCCAGAAAGCGCACCAGAGAGAGACTGAGCCTCAAAACCTTATGCAGGGAAAAGTAATATTCCCGCATTTGGGCTAGAGTCGCCCCAGCTCCAGGATATTTAGGGCGGCGTGGGGAATATACTCCTGTGAATGCTCCGCAACCGAAGGTTGGGAGACAGTATCTGAGAAGGACTTACGTACTGAACATTTGCGCTTCAGACTCCCTCGACGGAGGCGGACCATCATCTGAACAGCTCCACGACCGGTCTCTGGACTTCGGCGAGGAATGATGACGCTGCAGTGCCTCAGATAACGCTCTGCCGGAAGTTTCGTATGATGCTCTCTCACCGCCTTCGGCCAAAGACGCTGACAGGAACCACACTCTTCAGAGTCATGGTGTTCTCCAAGGCACCACAAACAGATGGTATGAGGATCTCTGATTGCCATATGCCTGTCACAAGATTCACAGGGTTTAAACCCTGAAGACACTGCAAAAAGCACACGGTTTCCTCGACAAAATGTCGTGATGGGCCGCAAAACGGCCCTGTAACCACATCCGGATCCATGTTGGAAGCACGGAAAAGAAGGAACCAAAGTCGGTGCATTGGCAAAGGAGTTATATGGACTCCGTCTACATCACATTCAGTGGACGACATAAATACGGAGTTGTGCGACCACTTCTACCAACACGCAAACGTGCTATGGGGAAACATTTTCGGATTCACTCTTGCGCCTAGGGAAGATTCCAAAGTAAGGACTCAGCATCTAGATGTCTCTATCAGATAAGATATCACACTAACTTAGTGTGAGGCAACAGAACATCTCCTAGAATACAGAGCTCTAATAGAAGATTTTCCAACTTAAGGAAGACCTCCAACAAATCAGGTGTCAGGGTCCAACTGGATAATATTTACCTCTTAAATCTCAGGCACTCAGATTGAGCCTGTTCATGCTGGTACGAAACACCTGGCCCCTATGATGGGAGAGAAAGATCTGTATTTGTAGTACTGGTAGTCGCAGTGTGCAATTGAGATGATGCAATTCCAGATACTAAGCACATGTTGCCCAAAGTTGGCATATTATGGGCCTTGTGTTGACTTCATATTATAGAACTCTGAATCCATGGATCTGATGAAAACGTGTATTGTAGGTGGGAAGTTTACTCATGAGATCACATCTCCCTACAAGCTTGTCAATGTAAAATCTGAAAAGCAAAATCTGAGCCATTTCTTGTTTTCCAAGAGGTAAATGGATCTATATTCAGTTTGAATCGGCTCTAATTTTTGTGATCTTTATCTTTTGAAGCAAGTACCATTCATCATTTGCTGCATTCAGCTTTCTTAGTTGATTTACACTGGTATTTTCATCACCTGCTAAATGATCTACTGATAGACCAGTTTGTCAATGGTGCAGAACCACATACTCATTCACCTGAATAGCAAGTGTGCCATAGGCCCTAATGCAAGTACGGCAAATTAGACCCATTCTCCAAACCAGAACAAAGGGAATCTTCTGTACAGGGTGAAAGTCAAATTTTGGCTCAATGACTAAGACTAACTGGGTGGACAGCAGCAGCACTAAAACTGTCACCAACAGGTGGTACTAGACTAGCTAAGGCAAGATCACTTTCAACAGCCAGTCACCAAGGGACAGGAATACATGCAATCAGTTAGTTTCACCCCTAAACGCCATAGAAATGTAAATCTTCATGTGCATTTAACACTTTATATACTCAGTGTGTCCTAACGTCATTAATTGAAGTGGGTTAACCAACTGTAATTCCAGAAATGCTTCATGGTAGAATGTTAGCGATTTTGGGCCATATGTAGGTAGCTTAATACCGGTAGGTAACGGCCAAAAATTGGTAAATTTGCCGTTACCGACCGGTATTTAGCTTTTTCTAATGTAGTTGGCTGGATTCAAGGATTCGGTAATTTACTGATTCAGTAATTTAAGGAATCGGTAAATTACCAAATCATTAAAATACTGAATTGGTAAATTACCGAATCCTTAAATCTTATGTAGGGAGCACTCAAGTGAGTGCATTTTTTATTTAAGGATTCGTTATTTGCCACCAACTACAAGTTGGTGGTAAATATCGAAAACCTTTAAAAAAGCAATTTTGTGTTTTTTTAAAAGTGCCATGTGGCAGACATACATGCCCTTAGGGCATGTATTCGTGCCACATGTGCACACATGCACGATTTAGGGATGCAACAGGGTGTCAATGTAACACCCTGCCACCCTTGTTTATGTTCCCCCTATTACCGATTCGGCAGTTACCGAATCGGTAATAGTTTGTACAAGACTTCATTAGTTAGAGAAAGGCATATTGTGTACTGTAGGAATAGTAAGAAACGGGAAGTGAGGTACGAAAAAGAAAAACAAAGTAGAAGACTGACTTCCATGGCTGGAACGGACGCTCAGATTGCCCTGATGTGCCAATTTCAAGGTGGGCAAATCGGAGACCAATATCTAGAGTGAAGGCAATGGAATTTTACTGAAGATAATGACGTAGATTTGTATGTCTTAATAGGTGTTTGTTTTGTTAGGTATGTAGCAGATGCCCCTTAGCTTTGAAGAGGTACAGACCTCTTGCTATATTGTGTGGCTTTAAGCTATGCTGTACCCTTTGATGGAGCAAGGACTCATGAAAGAAGAGACTTCCTTGGAAGCAATCTTCTCGTGTAACCTCTAACCCTGTACTAAACTTGTACTATGGAAATAACATGCATTGCAGAACATTTATAAGTAAGAAAGAAGATTGCCTATGTGTCTTATTAACCAGTAACTGGAGTGTGATTCTAAAGCACAAATTACTACTTGTGTAACGATATATCTGTAAGAGACATTAGTTAGTCGTCAGCAATACCCGTGTGCGGCGGTAGGTGGCGTTGTGCGGCTCCATGTCCGCCGCTGGCATCGTAAGCACTGAGATGACGTCAAGGAGACTACTAAGGCGCCACCCATGCGCGCTGACGTCAGTTCTGTACACAACTTCCCGCGCCAGGAATGTAGAGCCATGGCAGAAACTGACCACTGGTGCATGAAACTAGGGCCCTGAAAGGGATGATCTTAACCATAGAAATCAGTTGGCAGAACAGGAGGATGGGTGGGGCAATAAGGAATCTATCCCTAACTAATGTCTCTTACAGATATATTGTTACACAAGTAGTAACTTGTGCATCTGAAAGAGACCTGTTAGTGATAGATTCCTTACCTTAGAATAGCTACATCAGCAATACCAACTCCGGTGGTGGATCTGCGAACAAGATTACACCAGAAAGTCACAGAGAACAGAACGGCCAAAAAAGCCGTCTCTCTGGACTTGACTGTCAAGGCAGTAATGCTTGGTAAACGTGTGCAGCGAGGCCCAAGTAGCTGCCTGAGAAATGTCCTGCAAGTGAACACCGAGTCCGAAGGCAGCAGTGGCTGTTGTTGCCCTGGTAGAATGGGCACGCAGTCCCACAGGAGACTCCTTCTTAGCCAACGAGTAACAGGCTTTGATGCAGAGAACGACCCACCGAGAGATGGTCCGTTTGTGCACGGCCCGACTTTTATTGGTGCCCACGTAGCCAACAAAGAGCTGGTCATCCACCCGGAACTGTCGTGTGCACTTCAGATAGAATGAAAGCGCTCGTTTTGGGTCCAGACGGTGGAGCCTCTCATCCTCTTTTGAAGGATGCAGAGGCGGAAAGACAGTGGACTAAGTGATGGTCTGCCCAATGTGGAAGGGCATGACAACCTTTGGAAAGAAAGAAGGACAGGTCCGTAAAACCACCTTGTCCGGATGAACAGAAAGGAAAGGAGGTTTGGAGGAAAAAGCCTGGAGCTCACTCACTCTTCTGGCAGAGGTGATAACTACCAGGAAAGCTGTCTTGAGAGTAAGAAGACACAAAGGACAGTGATGAAGGGGCTCAAAGGAAGCGCACATCAGATATGTTAAGACAAGGTTTAAGTCCCATTGAGGCATTATGAACGGCACAGGAGGAAATGTGTGCGTAATGCCTTTCAGAAAACGGTTAACAACCGGGGACTTAAAAAGAGAAGGCTGATCAGGAAGCCCAAGAAAGGCGGAGATAGCCGAAAGATAACCTTTGATAGGGCCCAGAGCAGAGCCCTGCTGGGTCAAAGATAGAAAGAACAGAAGGACTTCGGAAAGAGGGCAGAAAGGAGATCCACAGACTTTGATGTGCACCATGCCACCAACTTGTTCCACCTGCAGGCATAAACCGTTTTAGTGGATGGACGCCTGGCTGACAGAATGACATCACAGACCTCGGGAGGAAGATCGAAAGCTGTCAACTGTCGCTGCTCAATCTCCACGCATGGAGGTGGAGGCTGGACAGGTTCGGGTGGAGGACCGTCCCCTGTTGCTGTGACAGAAGATCCTCCCGAAGAGGCAATCGGATCGGGGGATCGATCGCCATGTTCAGTAGCTCAGGATACCATTATCTTCATGTTCAATCTGGTGCCACAAGAATGACTTTGGCCTGGTCGCGTCGAACCTTCTTCAACCCTCTGGGCAGAAGTGGTATAGGTGGAAAGGCGTGCAATAGACCGCAACTCCACTCGCAATGAAAAGCGTCGCCAAGCGAGTGCTGCCTTGGAAATTCCAACGCGCAGAACTGATGACATTGCGCGTTATCTTCGGTGGCGAATACATCTAACCAAGGCTCTCCCCACTGCTGAAAGAGACCTTGTGCCAGGTCCGAGATCAGACGCCATTCGTGATCCATCATGCACCGGCGGCTGAGTTCATCCGCCCTGGCGTTCAATGAACCGGTCAGGTGTTGAACCATCAAGGTAATGCCTTGATGTTCCAGCCATGTTCATAGGCGCAGAGCCTCCTGACATAGGGTCCAGGACCCCACCCCGTTGTTGCAATACCACATGGCCGTGGTGTTGACCGTGAACACCTGCACTACACTTACCTGGACACAGGGAAGGAATGCTTTCAGTGCAAGTCGGATCACCCGAAGCTCCAAAAAGTTGATATGGAGCTGAGACTCCGCCGGAGACCAGAGGCCTCTGATCTCTGCCTCCCCATCCCAGGAGAGACGCACCCGTAACTAGGCATGAGCGGATTTTGCGGATTGGCAATCCGCGAATTTGCGGATTTGCGAACTCGCAATCCGCAAAATCCGCGAATTCCCGCGAATTCGCGGATTTTTTTTTTTTTGTGTTCGCCCGTGTTTCTGCCAGTTCGCGAGGGTTTTTACAATTTCGCAATTTGCGAACTTACCTGTCGGGTCGCAAGTTTTGCGAACTTGTTGTTTCTACGTGTCCAACCTGTTTGGGACACTCTTCTTCATCACTGCCACTCTCTGTCACCACTGCCACTCTCTGACTACTCATGCCACCCTCTGGCCCACCCATGCCACCCTCTGTTTCATCACCACACCCTCTGGTTGTCCAGTGTACATTATTTTCGGCAAAGCAAAGCACACCTTCCCTGCCTCAAGTGACCTGAATTAATTTGGGGCTGATTAATGTGTCACAGAATATTTTTTTAGCTGGCACCTGCTTCCTTAGTGCGCCCTGATTAGTGATCTTTTGCACTTGCTAAGTGCTTTCATTGTTGCAAAATTAGTTACAACACCTGCCCTGCCCCAACTGACAATAATGAATTAGGGGCTGATTAATGGATTTTAACTCCCAGCCTGGCTCCTGCTTGTCTCCCTTAGCTGTAATTCATGACCTTTGTGGCATATGTGTAACTATTCTGAGGTTCAGAGCAGGGTCACATAATAGTTTCAACTGGCAACTGAACTCTGGAGGGGCCCCTCAGGAAGCACTACAGGAAATGGCTACTAATGATGTGCCTGAACTTTTGAACCTGGTAAGTAGTTACTTTCAGTTTTGCTTAGATCATATTTCTGCAATTTCGCACTTATTCGCGGGGCGCGAACTCACGCGAACAGTGCGAGCAGTGCGAGCAAAATCCGCTGCTCGCGGATTTGCGGATTTTGCAGGAAATTCGCAAATCTCGCGGATTGCGGATTTCCCGAAAATCCGCAAAATCCGCGAGCGGAACGGATTTTCCGCCCATGCCTACCCGTAACCACTGTGTGCTCCGGTTGGGGAAGGGAGAGGGATCTGCCATTGACCCAATCGCGCTTTGTGAGCCACCACTGCAATTGTTGTGCAGTGCCCTCCGAGATCTGGACATAATTGGACAGGTTGCCCTGATGCTGTGCCCACTGGAACTTCAGGTCCCACTGCAGATCCTGCATATGCCATCTGGAATGTTGCACTAGCAGGATGCAGGAGGCCATTAGGCCCAGGAGCCGAAGGGTCATCCTGACTGAAACCCGGGATAGAGTCTGAAAGATCGGAATCCTGAATATCCCGGACTCTCTGCTTGGGAGGATAAACCCGAAACAGCGTAGAATCCAGAACCGCTCAGATGAAGGGGAGGTTCTGAGAGGGACTCAGGTGCGACTTCTGCACGTTGATGGAAAACCCCAGCAAATGCAGGAGGTCAGCCGTAGTCTGGAGGTGGGCGACAACTGCCTGGGGTGAGCCCGCCTTCAACAACCAGTCGTCGAGGTAGGGGAAGACTAACACCCCTGACCTGCGCAGATGACCTGCGACCCCCCGCCATCACTTTCGTGAACACCCGAGGGGCGCTGGTAAGGCTGAAGGTGAGCACGGCAAACTGAAAATGCTCCTGGCCTACCATGAACCGCAAGTAACACCGGTGCGCCGGCAGGACGGGAAAGTGAAAATATGCACCCTGCAAGTCCAACGCCACCATCCAGTCTCCAGGGTCGAGGGCAGCCAAGACCTGAGCCAGAGTCAACATCTTGAACTTCTCCTTCCAGAGGAAGCGATTGACGTTCCTGAGGTCCAAGATGGGACACAAGCCCCCTTTGTCCTTCTTGGGGACCAGAAAGTAGTGGGAATAACAACCATGACCTACTTCTGGCCCAGGAACGCACTGGATAGCCCCCTTGGCCAAGAGGGCCATAACTTCCTGTTGGAGAAGTGCAAAGTGATCCCCCGACATGCGGTGGAACTGAGGTGACATGGCTCGGGGGCAGACTCGAAGGGGAGGTAGTAACACCTCCGGACTAGTTGCAGCACCCACTTGTCAGAAGTGACAGAACGCCAGTGGGGAAAGGTGATGTTGAATCCTGCTGTCCACCGGCATGGGGTGCACCAGAAAGCTCAGACTAGGAGGGCTTTGAGGCGGATGCTGCAGGAGCGGAGGTAAACTGGCCCACACGCTGGCCCCCTGTGCCGCCACGGTGGCCTCCACGCCCACGGCTGCACTGAGTTTGGTTCTGCGCAGGTTTCTGACTAAACGAGCGGGCAGGGGCGTGCCTTCCGTGGTCATGAAAGGAATTAAAAGTAGACGTGGCCGGCCACATGGTGGAGAGACCCAAGGACTTGGTCGTAGCCCGAGAGCCCATAAAACGCTCCAGCGCACTGTCGGCTTTATCGCCAAACAGGCAAGTGCCATCAAAGGGCATGTCCATGAGAGAGCTCTGGACATCTGACAAGAACCCGGTAGATCTCAACCAGGCGTGGGGACGAAGCACCACAATCATAGAAATTACCCTACCTAGGGAGTCCGTGGTGTCCAAACCACACAGAATGGCAAATTTAGCCCCACCTTGCCCCCGGCCACAGCCTGGGACAGCACAGCCTGGACCACTTCAGGGCACTGAGGCAACACATGAGCAATGATATCCCACACTGACTGGAAATAGCGGCCAGGCATGCAGTGTTCACGGACCGCAGCCCTAAGCTGGCCGAAGAACTGCTTGCCGAACTGCTCCAGCTTCTTAGAGTCCTTATCCGGCGGAGCCGTGGGAAAGGCACTCTGAAACGTTGAAGCTTAGATGACCAGGCTCTCGAGCATTGGATGAGTGGTCAAAAAGGCAGGGTCACCAAGCGCCAGCGATAACGCCTGCCGACACCGACCCTAGAACCACACTCAGAGGCACCCTCATCTACAGGCCTCCAGGAACCCGTAAACAATTCAGCGAAGACATCACTGACTTCATCAGCCCACATGCCCTCGCCTCCGAGAACTACATTCTATTAGGAGACCTCAACTTCCACCTGGACAAGAAAAACGACAGCAACACCACCACCCTTCTTGACAACCTGGCCAATCTCGGCCTCAAACAACTTGTTGACACCCCCACCCATGTAGCTGGACATACGCTCGACCCAATATTCACCTCCAGCAAACACATCTCCTTCGATCGCACCACAGCTCCTCAACTGGACGGACCACAGTTGCGTTCACTTGAGCTACAAAACCACCTCGACCCACAACCCCCCACAACCTATCCCACGAAGAAAATGGAACAAAATCACCACCGAGCAACTCCTCACATCGCTCAACCAAAACCCACCCGCCCTCTCATCGGACCCAAACCAAGCTGCCATCAAATTCAAACAATGGATCACTCACAGCGCTGACGAATTAGCTCCCTTGAAAAACCATCACACCAAACAAAACAGCAAAAAGGCCCCCTGGTTCAACGATGACCTTAAGAAATCCAAAAAGCTATGCAGCACTCTCGAGAAAACATGGAGAAGAAACCCAACCACCAACAACATGACCACCTTCAAGGCAGCAATCCGCAAACACCACCAGCTGATCCGATCCACCAAGAAATCAGCATTCAAGAATCGACTCGACAACAACACCCATAACAGCAAGGAGCTATTCAACATCGTCAAAGAATTCACCAACCCCACCGCAGCCTCAAACGACGTCACTCCCTCCCAAGAACTCTGCGATTCGTTATCCTCCTTATTCTACAACAAAATCGCTGACATACATAACAGCTTCAAAAACAGTTCCAACAAACAATCCTCTCCACCCTCCTCAGAACCTAAACCGCCCTCTAACAACCTCAGCGCCTGGAACCCAATCACCTCTGAAGACACCATCCGCCTCATGAATTCCATCCACTCTGGCTCACCAACTGACCCATGTCCCCACCACATCTTCAACAAAGCTGACTCCATCATCACACCCCATCTCCGTGATGTCATCAACTGCTCCTTCATCTCTGCCACATTCCCAGAAAGCTGGAAACACGCCCAAGTCAGCGCCCTCCTGAAGAAACCCACAGCACACCCCTCTGAACTTAAAAACTACCGCCCCATATCCCTCCTCCCATTCCCGGCCAAAGTCATTGAGAAAGCTGTCAATAGCCAACTCGCCGCCTTCCTCGAATCCAACAACTCCCTTGATTCCTCACAGTCCGGCTTTCGAGCAAAACACAGCACCGAAACCGCCCTCATCGCAGCAACAGACGACATCCGAACACTACTGGACAACGAAGAAACAGTGGCCCTCATTCTACTCGACCTCTCTGCCGCCTTCGACACTGTTTGTCACAGCACACTCATACAACGCCTCAGGAACATCGGCATAAAAGGAAAAGCCTTGGACTGGATCATCTCGTTCCTCGGTGGGAGAACCCAGAGAGTCTGACTTCCCCCATTCAAATCAGAGGCCACCGAAGTCATCTGCGGTGTACCACAAGGATCATCACTCAGTCCCACCCTCTTCAACGTTTACATGAGTCCATTCGCTTCCATCACGCGTCAACACAACCTTAACATCATCTCCTACGCTGACGACACCCAACTGATTCTTTCCCTCACCAAAGACCCCAACACGCCAAAACCAATCTTCACGAAGGCATGAAAGAAGTAGCCATATGGATGAAAGACAGCCGCCTTAAACTTAACTCAGACAAAATGGAAGTCCTCATCCTAGGATCATCCCCCTCTGCCTGGGACGACTCATGGTAGCCCTCGGATCTGGGCTCAGCACCCATACCCACGGACCACGCACGTAACCTTGGCTTCATCCTAGACTCTTCACTCTCGATGACCAATCAAGTCAACGCCGTTTCATCCTCCTGCTTCAACATACTTCGTATGCTCAAAAAAATCTTCCATTGGATCCCCACCGAGACAAGAAAGACTGTCACCCATGCACTGGTTACAAGTCGACTAGACTACGGAAACACCCTCTACGCCGGAACCACAGCCAAATTACTGAAAAAACTCCAACGCATCCAAAACGCATCAGCGAGACTCATTTTGGACATCCCTCGCCGAGATCACATCACCGGCCACCTGAAAGACCTCCACTGGCTTCCCGTCAACAAGAGAATAACATTCCGTCTCCTCACCCACGCACACAAGGCCCTCTACAAACTAGGGCCCGAATGCCTCAACACTCGACTATCCTTCTACACACCCACCCGCCAACTAAGATCATCCTATCAAGGCCTCGCCGCAGTTCCCCGTATCCAAAGATCCACCATGGGAGGTTGATCCTTCTCCTACTTGGCGGCCAAGACCTGGAACTCACTCCCCACTCACCTCCGCCTTACACAGAACCACATCTCCTTCAGAAAAAAACTTAAAACCTGGCTATTCGATAAATAATGAACCCCCTCCCCAAGCGCCTTGAGACCCTCTGGGTGAGTAGTGCGCTATATAAATTCTTGAACTTGAACTTGAGTGAGGGCATCATAAAATGGCAGGGAGGGGCTCCGACTGGAGAACCCCAGTGAGGAGATAGTTTTGAGGGCCATTATAGGGAGATCAAGGTTGAGGACCTCAGCTGCCCAACGGGTCACCACTGTGTTTGAGGCGCCCTCCTCCATGGTAGGTGGGGGAGAGGCAAACTCCAAATCAGAGTAGACATCAAGGCCGCCGGCCTCCTCTAAGTCATCCGCCCAGTCCTGCTCAGAGTCACACTGACTAGCAAGAGAGTCCTCGGACCCCTTCCAGTCATCCTCCACCGCTGCTGTATGCGGTGCAGACGGCAGAGGCGGGGCAGGGACCGGGGAAGGAACAAATGGAGCCGGGAATGGCACCGGACAGGGCTAAGCCAGAGCTGTGTTTCAATTCGGATCCCAGGTAGGGACAATATTGTCCTGGAACCGGGCAGGGGCGGAAACAATGGTATCCACTGCGGCGCCGGAGGGGGAGCCCAGGGTGGCACTGGGGCTGGAGCCGGCAGCACAGGACCTTGTGGCGCTGTAGCCGGGGCCGCCGACGGCCCGACAGGAACCGGACACGGGACCGAGGGGTCCAAGGGGGCACTGGCGGGAGCCCGAGGGCTAAACAGGCATGTCAATAGCAGCAAGAAATTCTTGCACCTGTGCGGGAGTCACTGACGGACCCAGGTAAGGTGGGTAGGCCGCGGGACTCCCGGGCTCAGAAAGAGAAACCGGGGCAGAACCGCTGTCCCCCTCGTCCACATCCGGGGACTGACGGGGAGATGTAGGAGAGCGACAAAGCTTCTTCGACTTCTTTTTGTGTCGTCTAATACCCGAATCCGAGGGTGAAGACTTGGAGCCTGAGGATCGATGATGGTGGCCCGCGAGTGTTCTCTAAAATGGCCCCTAGAATGTGAACGGCGCTGGGACGAGTGCTGGACCTCAAGCAACTCCCAGCGCCGCTCCCTCAAGACCTTCGGGCCATGGCCCGACAGTCCATACAGGATCGGGAGTCGTGGTAGCGCTTCAGGCAGTAGAGACAGACGTCGTGGGGGTCCGCGACCGACATATTGCGACGGCAGGTCCCACAAGACTTAAAACCAGGCATCCCTACGTGCACCAGAGTAGACCTACAGGAGACAAAAAGTCTCAAAACGTGACTAGGGTAAGTGCTCTAACCGGATCTGCGCTTACTGGCGCGGAAAAAGAAAGAACTGACATCAGCGCGCATGGGTGGCGCCTAAGTAGTCTCTGTGATGTCATCTCAGCGCTTACGCCACCAGCGATGGAGGCAGAGCCGCACGACGCCACCTACCAAAGCGCAGGGGTACTGCTGACGAAAAACTTTCCAGATCCAGTCTGACACCTGGGGATATTCTAAGGTAAGGAATCTAACACTAACGTGTCTGTTTCAGATATGGTCGCTAACTGAAATTCTTTAGTGCGCATGCGTCTACTGCATCTACGTAGTATGAAGATTCTTTCGCTTGGAGGGAACTTTCTGCACTTGCGCCATAGATAACAAAATGGCGGCTTGAAACTCACATGCTTGCCACCTGCTTGCTGGGAAACTAAACTCAGCTATTTTACTAATGCTAATGCAGGGAGAGTAATAATAAGTAAATGGGAGTAGAGATAGGCGGTATACTGTGAAATTTATTTTTGATTTTAACATTTGCCTTTTTGACTCTTTCAATTGTGCTTAATATAGGCCTAGAATTGTGAGCCACAGTATATTCCTTCTCGTTCTACCACACATGCGTAGTGCAACCTAGCTGGAAGACGCCATGTCAACTTGAACTTCGTCCAAGCCTTCCAGTGGATACTTTCCTGAGAACCGGAACGAAAGTCCATCATAATGCATGGGAACCTGCAGAATGTTTTATAATTTGTGACAATTTCATTGTGAATGCGGGTGGGAAATAAAGTTTGAATAAAAAATGAAGGGGAGGGTTTATTAACAAAGGGCTGACTGAAAAGAGTAATATGTAAGCATGGTGTGATGATCACCTCCCCTGGCCTCTCCAATCAGAGTTAGTATTTTCGTAAGTTTGAAACATTAATGGGTGGTACTAGCATACAGCTATAATTGAGGTAGCATTAGTTAGTTAGTAAGTCTGGAGACAGAGATGCTGCAGAATGAGACCGGGATGCTATCGGAGTGACAAGTGATGCTGAAAAGCTGAACCAATTATCTTAAGCAAATTAATTTTGAAGAAGATCGCGGAAGAATCTCGAGGAGGAAGAGAGTATCAGAGAGGGGTGCTACGCAAGCCTCGGGGATAGAAAGGTTGTATGTTCTGTCCAGATTCCTGTCCTAATTCATGTCCTGAAGCCTTAATTCGCCAGATCCTACCGGGGGGGACCCTTAACAATTTCTAGGCCTGGGAGTTGGTTTTCACAGCATTCTCGGTAATTCTAAATATATCTGTGTACGCGCTTATGTACTTTCCTCTCTATCCTCTCCCTTTCATGCAGTGTCATTTCAAAGTATAAATGAATGCATTTTGATTGATTATTTGAGTCTTCCTTCTTGTGAGAAACGGAGTTTGTTCTGTAATTGTGTAAGTGGTTCACATGAATTATTCTGAGATAACACTTTAAAAGTCATCCCAACCCTGTGATCATTTCCTTTGTGCAAGTATATTGAAATCATAGGTCATTTCACCATCAACTAGTTCAACTAATGGTCCATCAACCAGAGGAAATAACTTTTTGATCAGTGAAAAGATTAGTTAGGGGATAGAGATAACTAATCTAGAGAATTATAAAAACATGACCCCAGCGGTTATTGCCAGTGTGTTGTGAAATTGATTTATGGGCCCAGGTGAGTATGTAGTGTTAGATTACCTGTTGCTGGTAACTCGCTGGATCACCTTGATTTGGAGCACGTGTACTGAAGTCTTCATTATGCGGATACCTTTTTTTGTTTTCCTGACTTAAATAGGGGTTTCCTGATCTTTAGCTTAGAATAGTGTTTAGTAGATCTCCTTTAGATGCATAGACCGGAATGATATAAACCTACAATCTAATCATCAGATTCAGTTTCTCCTTTTCTGCATTGTGGCTATTGAACTTATCATATGGTTTTAGTTATTGAGGATACATTTTCTTCAAAGCTTTCCATTTCCATTAGTTATTCAGTATTTTCACAATATGCTTCTGTGACTGATTTATATTAGCTTGGATTTGAGTCTGTAATAATTGTTTTAAACGTTCTTAAGGACTATGGGCTAGATGTAGGTAGGAAAGATTTACCGATTTTAAATTACCGAATTTTACCGATTCGGTAATTTAAAATCTGTAAATCAATGGGTCCGACATGTAGGTATTCCAGATGTGCTGGAATACCGAATCGGATGAATTCGGTAAATACCGAATTTCACAAGGGTGCAGGGGGTGTCACTTTGACACCCTCTGGCACCCCCAAAACAGGCACGGGTGCCATGTGGCAGGCATACCAGCCCTAAGGGCAAGGTCGCCTGTCACATGGAAAAGGTGTGCATGCACACATGTGCATGCACACCGGAATCGGTATTTTACCGTCAAATTGGATTTGATGGTAAAATACCGATTCGTTAAGGCTCCTGGGACTCTGAAGAGTCCCACCTACATATGGGTGGCTCCGAATCGGCAAATTTACCGATTTTTTATTTTACCGAATCGGTAAAATTACCGAATCGGTAATTTTACCGATTCGGTAAAATAATGCCCCCTACATGCCAAATCTTGTATACCGGTCGGTAACGGCCGAAAATACCGATTTTCGGCCGTTACCGACCGACCTACATCTGGCCCTCAGTCTTTTACTGTGTGGTTGTAAAGACCACTGTGATCTGAAATTTAAATTGATGTTAACCCCTTTTACCTCTAAGGCTACTCCAAAAATCTATAGACCGGAGGCAGATTGTGAGAAAGGCCCAGTGCCCTCTCAGGTGGTACTAGATTAGCTAAGTAAAGATAAGTTTCAACAGCCAATCATCAAAATACAGGAATACATGCATCCTGACCTGAAAAAATTGGTTGAGACAACTGCCATGACAGTGAACTCTTGAGTTTGTCAATGTAGTAACCCATTCAGCCTGTGGCTTTAACCCATTTATGTGGACAATGGTCTTTTAATTATGTTTATAACCTGAGATCCACGGCATGGGAAAAGAGGCGTCCAGCAACAGTTTAAATCCACCAAAGAAGTCTCCACTTGGCAGTCTCTACAGTCCCACTTGGCAGTCCGCTTTAGTGGATGACATATCACAACCGTCAACAGACTATGAAACTAACACGAGTGAAGGAAAAGAATCTACTCATAAGGTCGCACAATGAGCCAGGAAAAAGCTCATCATTAGAATGAGGAAACTAAGAACTGAACTTTCTAGCATATGGCTTTCGAAACAATGGACACCATTTGGTGAATGAGGTGCATACTCTGGAGAAGAATAGGACCATACATAGTTTGGGGCTGATAGACCAAATGGAATGCAATATTTGACAATTGACTAAAGCAGATTTATTTTATTGATAGAAAAACCTCGACTGTATGCTCTACAGAAGAATGCTGGATTCACACCTTACCTTTGAGAAGGGGGCATGGGCAGAGGGGTCATCATCTCCTAGACCCCACACTTTTTTCAGAGACACCCGCTTATGCTGCAACATGTATTGATTTTAGCAAGCCTGGCCTATTTTATAATGACAAGGCAGTGAACACAGTTCATTCTACAAGATGGCATCAGATTCTGGATATATCTTGTTTACTTTTTCCATGCATGACATTTTTTTAACTTAGTCCTATGGGACTCACTTGAGTTTATCGTCACAGCCCTGCAAACACTTTTAATATGCATGTCTGGATTTTAGAAGACAGGAATCCATGCAAGGGCAAATATGCTTTAGGACCATTGTAAAAGAGTGCATTTGAAGTAACACCACTTGGCTTTTTCTGAAAATGCTGTTCTTTTTATTGCTCCCTTCATGTCAAGATATTGAATTTGTTTTGCAGAGCCGTTTGTGGTGGGGGGTATGGCTATTTGGGAAAGGTGGACACGTCCTCCAAAATGAGGAGGGACTGACCGAAGTTGACAATATGGACAACCTCAGGGTCTGAAGTAATATTCTTCAAATTTTGTTGAAAAACACTATCTTAAACCCTACCGGGGAATCTTGTTTTTAAATAAAAAAAAACAGTTACACTCCGAGAGCCATTGAGCTTGTTGGCAAAGAGGAGAGGCAAGAAGTTAGTTGAATGGGTCTTCCTCTTCCTGAGCTTTTCCCTTAGACATGATGAGCAGGGAAGTGGATTTGCTTCATACTGTTGTTGAAATGTATTTAAATGTGATGTAGCCCAAAGGCTCTAACAGAAGCGCAATTTTGCTTGACTTCCTCCCAAGGCACCTCTGGGCATCAAAGAAAATATTAAACAATTGTGCCTGAGAATTATTATGCAAAGAAAAGCAATAATTTCAGCAAGTCCTTGAAGAAAGGTCATGTACACAGGATGTCAACACCCGGCATCATTTTGTTCCGGGATATCGCTGTAAAAAGGAAACAAGCACAGTTCAATTAAATAATGTGTATTCCTCTTTCCATTCCCATCTCTTCCTTAAATTCTATTGCTTCTTCTGCTTCTGACTTTTTAAGTATATTTTATTTTTCCCGCATTTTATTCAACATAAATATTGTCCCTATTTAATCTGGGTCAGTTTCCCCTTACTGAGCCAAACTATTGAAATAAACCCCTGTCTTTGTTCTCTCGCACCACTCACTCACAAAATATCTTTAGAGTCCAATTACATAGGAACTCAAAAATAAAAAGAAATAATACCCCCTTACTTTTAATTAATCAGATTAGGGTCGCAAATTTGGAGTCTTCGTATTAGCAGAGTTTTATGCTGTGTTAGCCAATCGCATTAATTTCACTTGTCCTTTTACTTCTTTGTGCCATGGCTGAAGTACAACACATTCCTCTCCTAATTTACACACACTGGGGCCAGATTAAGACCTTTAGAGGCCCTAAGCACTTAAATACGTCTAAATCAAAATATAAACAATAATAGACCGTAAAATAAAATTTTCTTTTTCTAAATGAAACAAAACTTACAATAACAAGAAACTTAACATAAGCAGTGTAGGCTGTCTAGCCCCGCACTTGTGTATTTTTCTTTTTGATTTTTTATGTAAAGACTATTATGCTCAACTTTTAATGATCCCACTGCTTAAGAATGATACTTCATTAAAACATTTATACAATAACTGAAAAAGGAGCGCAAATAATCACAATTAATGGGTCTCAATTTGCGTAATGAGAGTTCGAAATATGATATTCTGTCATCCAAAAGTCACAAATAGCATCCATTGAATTGAATTCAGTCTATCAGGAGTCATGTGTTTATGCTTAGGTCAAATTTGATTGATTCCTTTATCAAAAAGTCAATCAGCACAGTAAACATGTTTCATCCAATAGATTTTCATCTGGGCTGTAAATTTAAAACATACAAAGACAACATATATGTGTATGAATACAAAATTGGAATAATACATATAATAATCCAGTACATTACATACAAAACTATTTATAAACACTACACAACTCCCTACCTATATACACTATATACATCCTTATACCCCACAATGCACCCTACAATTTTCTTAAACACCTCACACTATTTAAAAACAACATTATACATTCATTATGGCCACATTTCATCATAAAGATCAATATTGTTGCTTGGCATATCTATGTGCCAAACATCCCAGCGTAGTACAACTTTTCTCTCATATCCAGGAAGATAAGAAAAATGATCTTAATTTCAGGTGGTTTAGGACCCGTAAAAGGAATTTAAAATTAAATTTAAAATACAGTCACGATCAGCTAACATATGAAAAGCAGACACCCCATTAGGAAAAAAAATCCCACTTATCCGTGCAATCACAACATCATACTTATTATTTAAAACACTATACATTTTCAGTTAAAAATTAAGCTTTCACTTATTCCATTCATCCAACGATTTTACCTATTTAAAAAACAGTAAAAACACACACATTCCATCTTATTCAAAATAATCACTCATATTTTATTCTTAAAAATTAGTCTGACAGGCTCTGTACTGCCCTTCATAGTTTGTAACGGGTGCGAAAGCTGCCCTCGAATCAACCGTATGCTACCTCGTTATTTAAACAATTTAACAGCCAATCATATGGCGCCATTAATCCCCCATGTCCCAGTCACATCCAGACTCTGTAATAGCCATCCCCGTAACTAGATCTAGAGGCATCCGGAAGCATGTACCAATCATTAAACATCTTCCTATTCCGCATTCCATGCGACTGGTTTACTTTCTGGTCCGCTGTCTGTGTATTCCAAAAACGTGCTTGCAACAAAATACAATGTGAAATTTATAGCCCAAAAGTTGGTCACAAATATGTTTATCAAGTACAAGCAACGCATTGCTTGATAAACACTCCCATTCATAAACGATCATCCGTTGCAATCATTTCATGTTTCCTCTCTGGTCCGATTTCCGTCTCATCCACTACGAAACTACCTTACTGTCAAAGATGTGAGCCCGATCGAGAAAGCATCCTAATGCTTCATATAATAGGTTACTATGATGTGTTGCTGTAGTGTTTGCAGCAAAAGCCTATTCTGAATAGAGCAAAAAAGGCCTCATCATGTTATGATCGGGGTCAGGACTTGTGACCAAACTCTATGCTGTTATAGTGGCTTAGAGCATGTCAACCTGCTTTACAAAGTATATAGTCCACAATGTAGTAATACAATCCATAGATCTGAGCCAAATAATTTCACACTTCAATACTCTGTCAGAGGACGCATGTTCGGTCAAAAATGCACCCGGTTTCCTCGCAATCTGGAGAAATATATGCAGAGTGAGTATTCTGTGTCAACCACTACAGAGTTAATACCTTCTCAGGCCTGTCTAACAATTAGCATGTTAGCCATCTGTGTACTACTACTGTGTTGCATAGTGAATACAACATATCACAGATTCCTCACATGCTAATTGTTAGAAAGGCCTCAGAAATTATTAACTCTGTAGTGGCTGACTCAGAATACTTACACTGCAAATATTTCTCCAGAGATGGTGCATATATTGTTAACTGCATACATGATAGTATTATTGCTTCGTTCGATTGGCATTACATGGTTCTTTTTGTAATTACAACTAGATTTAGTCTGTCTGTGGACTCTACAGCATCAAGGAATATCCGCTTTTCATATATATCGTCTTCAGATTTGTGTTGATTGAAGGAACACCTTTTTTCAAAATAACTCTTTTGATTGGATGTGGTGAGGTTTGGATTGGAAAGGGAAATGGGTCCTTCTCTGACCGACTGTTGAAGTGCGATATTATTTGGCTCAGATCTCTGGATTTTATGACTTTGTGGGCTATATACTTTGTAAAGCAGGTTGACATCCTTTAATCCACTATAACATGATATACTGTGTACTGTTAAAAAATCCTGATCCAGATCATTCCATTAGGGCTTTTTTGCTCTATGAAGAACAGGCGTTTGCTGCGAACATTATTGCAATAGATCTTAGTAACCTATCATATGAAGTGTTAGGGTTTATTATTTGATGACATGGAAATCGGACCAGAGAGGAAACGTGTGGTGATTTCGACGGATGATATGTTTACCACTGGGAACATTTATCAAGCTTGTGACCGACTTTGGGTTATAAATGCCAAATTTATGATGAACTAATCGAATAAAGACTTCTTGAACTTGAAAATGCCAAATTGGATTTTGTTTGGCAAACACGGGTGGCGGACCTGAAAGTAAACCATGGCTCGCATGGAATGCGGAATAGGAAGAGGTTCGGTGATTGGTACAGGATTCCGGATGTACGTAGATCTAGGAACGGGGTTGGCTGTTACATAGTCTGCATGTAAATGGGAATGGTGGTTTAAAGGTGCAAAATGGGAAACGGGTGAATCGATGGTCGATTTCCCGTGTTTGGTGATTTCCCGTGTTTGGTGCCCTGTTACAAACTATGAAGATCAGTACAGAGCCTATCAGACTGATTTTGTTTGAAAAATAAGTCTGGTAAAATTGTTGGATCAATGGATTATTTTGAGGTCTCAGTTTCTATTTAAATTGATTTATGATGGGTATGATTTATTGTTTGGAATACGATGGTATGCTTGTGATGTTTGTAGTGTTTTCTAAATAGGTACAATTGTCGGATCAATGAATTAAGTGAAGGCTTTATTTTCAACTGAAACTGAATGGTGTTTTACATGAAGGATATAACGGGGCAATTCCAAGTGGGACAGTTTTTCCCTATGGGGAGTTTGATTTTTGAATATTTGGTGCTCATTATTGTATTATACATTGATTTTTAGATTCCATTGGGGGTGCTAAAGCACTTGAAATTAAGACAATTTCCTTATAATTCTGGATATGGGAGAACATTTGGCACATGGATATATCAAGTGAATACACTTTTGACAAACATCATCTAGATATGGACATTCTTATCAAGCACCTAAACATAGGTAAATGTATTAAGGCAAATGAGGGATCAAAGCCTCATAATTGAGGACATATTGAAAGCAATAATATCGATATTTTTGATGGGATGTGGCAGAAATGAAATGATAACAATGTTGATATAAATGGTAAGAGGTTTTTAAGAAAAGTGTTGGGTGCATTGTGGGGTATAAGAAGTTACAAAGGTAGGGAGTTGCGTAGTGCTTATAAATCGTTTTTTATGTAATGCATTTAATTATTATATGTATTGATGCAATTTTGTATTGATACACATGTTATATGTTGTCTGTATGTGTTAATTTTACAGCCCTGATGATGTCCTATTGAATGAAACGCGTTGGCTTGGCTGAAGGATTTTTGATTAAAGAATCAATAAAATTGGTTCTGAACATTAACCCACGACTCCTGGTGGACTGAATTTGATTGAATTTATGCTATTTGCGACTTTTGGATGACAGAAAATCATATCTTGAACATTCATTGCTCACATTGAGACATAATAATTGTGATTATTTAGGCCCCCTTTTCAGTTATTATATAAAAACTTATAGTAGGATGGAAAATAGTGTTTATTTTTGATTACTTCCACTCTATTTATAGGTTCAGGTGCAACATTTGCAGTTTTGCACCATAAGGTCCAGGGTAAATATGACAACGGAACATTTTGGTGGTGCCCCTCTTTCCTTGATGCCCTAAGCATATGCTTATTTTGTTTAATGGTTTATCCAGCCCTGACTCCCACCCCACTCTCTGCCACCCACTTGACTGGACCATGATCCTTCTGGGTCGCGGCAGGGAGACCTGGTCTCTGCAAGAATGTTGGTGTGCTTCTAAATCAGGGCTACACCTTGGATGTCAAATGTCCCTCTGATGAGGTGGTGGGACTACCTCTTGTTCGTGGGTTTGACCTCTTCTTCCTGACTTCGAGCATCATAATGTTCTCTGCTTCTTTCCTTGCTCCCGCTGCCCTCAATAAAGTCTTCAGATCGGCAGCGAGTCCCTCTCAATCGCATGCCTTTGCAAGCTTCTGGTTCCTGTTGTGGCAGGGAACACCGACTTTCTTTTTTCTTTATACCTCTATTTGTTCTTTTTCTGTTTTCTATCTCCCTTCATGCTGTAATTCTGGTCACTTCCTGTCTTTCTCATTTCTTACTTTCTCTTTCGGGACGGCTGCCTCTGTGGAGCAGGACTCGAGAGCTCCGGATGAGTACCCTGGCCCTACATCTTATCCACACTAACATACATTCCTTTGAAAAAAAAACATGTCCAAATTCGAGGGAGGTAGAATTCATGCTGATAGAAGAGGGAGCAGGTTGAGACAGTGTATCCCACCTGTGTCCATGCTAAGAAGTCTGTTAATTGCTATAAGGCGGGTTGTTGAGAACCATTCTCCCCTAACATACACCTGGAATCACTGTTCCCAATAAGGTGCGTGCAACAAAGTCACCCCAAGCACGCAGTGTGCTGTATTTAGCGCGCACACACAGCACATCCCGCAAGACCGTTCGCGCCGCCGCTTTTAAAATACGAGCAACGCAAAAAACTGTAATTTCCTCATTGCGGGAGACAACGAGAACACGTGGGAGTGGCCCTTTCACTTGACACATTCTGACAGTGCACAGCTGCAGGGCTGATTGTGGTCCTTTGAGTTAGTATTCATGTGATTTGCAGGGCACACAGGCGCTGCAATTAACATGAATACTAACTCAAAGGGTCATACTCAGCCCCGTAGCTGTGCACAATTAAGAAAATGAAAAGGAGTCTCTCAAACACAGTGTGTGCTTTAGCACACGTCGTGTTTGAGACACAAGTTACGTACCATTGGTAACGATATATCTGTAAGAAACAGTAGTTAGTATTAGATTCCTTACCTTAGAATATCCCCAGGCGTCAGACTGGATCCCGAAACTTTTGCGTAGCAGTACCCTTGCGAGTCGGTAGGCGTCGTCTGCGGCTCCGCGTCGGTCGTCGGCGCCGGTATGACGTCGCCGGAGTACTTAGACGCCGCCCTCGCGCGCTGACGTCAGTTCTTATACATAGCTTTTCAGCGCCAGAAACGCAGAGCCATGATAAAAACCAACACTGGTGCCATGAAACTAGGGCCCTGAAAGGGGATGACCTTAACCCTAGATATCGGTACGCAGAACGGGGATGAAGGGTGGGGCGGTAAGGAATCTAATACTTACTACTGTTTCTTACAGATATATCGTTACCATAGGTAAGTAACTTGTGCATCTGAAAGAAACAGGTTAGTATTAGATACCTTAGAATAGATACCCCAGCAATACCAACCCCGGTGGTGGGTCTGCAAACCAATGATCACACCAGAAAGTCCTGGAGAACGGAACGGCTGAAAAAAGCCATCTCTCCAGACTTGGCTGTCCAGGCAGTAGTGTTTTGCAAACGTGTGCAGCGAGGCCCACGTAGCTGCCTGACAGATGTCCTGCAAGGGGACTCTCCGACCCAGGGCAGTAGTAGCCGCTGTGGCCCGAGTGGAATGGGCCCTTAACCCAACAGGAGGCTCCTTTTTAGCCAAAGAGTAGCATACCTTGATGAACAACACGACCCACCGAGAGATGGTCCGCTTGTGCACCGCCCAACCTTTCTTAGCGCCCACGTAACCAACAAAGAGTTGGTCATCCACCCGGAACTGGCGTGTGCGATCCAAATAAAATGAGAGCTCACATTTTGGGTCCAGACACGAGAGCCTCTCTTCCTCTTACGAGGGATGCGGAGGCGAAAAGAAGGTGGGCAAGGTGATGGACTGCCCGATGTGGAAGGCTCTGACTACTTTGGCCAGGAAAGAGGGTCACGTCCGCAACACAACTTTGTCCGGATGGACAGAAAGGAAGGGAGGTTTAGAGGAAAGAGCCTGGAGCTCACTCACCCTCCTGGCAGAGGTGATGGCAACCAGGAATGCACTCTTCAGAGTAAGGAGACAAAGAGGACAGTTATGAAGTGGCTCGAAAGGAGCATACATCAGATAGGTCAGAACAAGGTTCAAGTCCCACCGAGGCATCACAAAAGGAAAAGGAGGAAACATACGAGTGATGCACTTCAAAAACCTATTTACAACTCGGGACTTGAACAAAGAGGGCTGATCGGGGAGCCTTAAGAAGGCGAAAATAGCAGAGAGGTAGCCCTTGATAGTGACCAGAGCAGAGCCCTGCTGGGCAAGAGAAAGAAGAAAGAGGAGAACCTCTGAAAGAGGGGCAGAAAGGGGATCCACAGCCTTTGCTGTGCACCATGCCACAAATTTGTTCCACCTGCAGGCATATACCGATTTTGTGGAGGGACGCCTGGCTGCCAGAATCAAATTACAGACTTCAGGAGGCAAGTCAAATGGCCTCAACTGCCGCCGCTCAATCTCCACGCATGTAAGTGGAGACTGGACAGGTTCGGGTGTAGGACCGTCCCCTGCGGCTGCGACAGAAGGTCTTCCTGAAGAGGCAGACCAATCGGGGGATCGACAGACATGCTGAGTAGCTCAGGATACCAGTATCTTCGTGCCCAGTCCGGTGCCACAAGGATAACTTGGGCCAGGTCGCGTCTGATCTTCTTCAGCACTCTGGGCAGAAGTGGTATAGGCGGAAAGGCGTACAGCAGACCGCAGCTCCACTCGCGACGAAAAGTGTCTCCGAGCGAGTGCCGCCTTGGAAATTCCAACGCGCAGAACTGTTGACATTGCGCGTTCTCTGCGGTGGCGAATAGATCTAACCAAGGCTCTCCCCATTGCAGAAAGAGACCTTGCACCACGTCCAAGTTCAGACATCATTCGTGACCCATCAAGCACCGGCGGCTGAGTTTGTCCGCCCTGGCGTTCAGAGAACCTGCCAGGTGTTGAACCACCAAGGTAATGCCTTGATGTTCCAGCCATGTCCAGAGGCACAGAGCCTCCTGACATAGAATCCAGGACCCCACCCCACCCTGTTTGTTTCAATACCACATGGTGGTGGTGTTGTCCGTGAACACCTGCACTAAACTTCCCCAGACAGAGGGAAGTAATGCCTTCAGTGCAAGTCGGATCACCCACAGCTCCAGAAGGTTGATATGGAGCCGGGACTCTACCGGAGACCAGAGGTCTTTGATCTCTGACTCTCCCACGTGGCCTCCCCATCCTAGAAGGGACGCATCAGTCACCACTGTGCGCACCGGTTGGGGAAGGGAGAAAGATCTGCCATTGACCCAATCGCGATTCGTGAGCCACCATGGCAGATGTCGTGCAGTACCCTCAGAGATCTGGACATGATCGGACAGGTTGCCCTGATGCTGTGCCCATTGGAATTTCAGGTCCCACTGCAGAGCCTGCATATGCCATCTGGCATGTCACACTAGCAGGATGCAGGAGGCCATTAGGCCCAGGAGCCGGAGGGTCATCCTGACGGAAACCCGGGATAGAGGCTGAAAGATCAGAATCATAGCCTGAATATCCCAGACTCGCAGCTCGGAGGAAAAAACAGAAACTGTGTTGAATCCAGAACCGCTCCGATGAAGGGGAGCTTCTGAGAGGGACTCAGGTGCTACTTCGGCACGATAAGGGAGAACCCCAGCAAGTGCAGGAGGCCGGCCGTAGTCTGAAGGTGGTTGACGACTGCCTGGGGCGAGCCCGCCTTCAACAATCAGTCGTCGAGGTAGGAGAAGACTGACACCCCTGACAGGGGCAGTTAAGCTGCGACCACCGCCATCACTTTCGTGAACACCCGAGGGGCGCTGGTAAGGCAGAAGGGAAGCACGGTAAACTGAAAAGGCTCCTGGCCTACCGTGAACCGCAGGTAACCCCGGTGTGCCGGCAGGATGGGGATGTGAAAATATGCATCCTGCAAGTCCAAAGCTACCATCCAGTCTCCAGGGTCGAGAGCAGTCAAGACCTGAGCCAGGGGGAGCATCTTGAACTTCTCCTTTTGGAGGAAGCGATTCACGTCCCGGAGGTCCAAGATAGGACCCAAACCTCCTTTTTCCTTCTTGGGGACCAGAAATTAGGGGGAATAGCAACCACTCCTTACTTCTAGCCCAGGAACGTACTCATTGGCCCCCTTAGCCAAGAGGGCAGCGACTTCCTGTTGGAGAAGAGCCAAATGCTCCCCCGACATGCGTTAGCACCAAAGTGGCATGGCCGGAGGGGAGGATAGAAAGGGGAGTGCGTAACCTTGGATGAATATCTGCGGCACCCACTTGTCTGATGTAATTTCACGCCAGTGGTGGAGGTGGTATAATTAAACAACAACGGTCCTTGACAAAAGGGAAATAGACATTTGAATAATTATAGGCTACAATCTGCGCTATAATGAACAGGAAGTCCAGCCGGACTTCAAAATTTAATTAATACTGTAATAGGTAAAAATAACCAAAACAACAATAAAACAGTGGGACACAGTCCTGTATCCACAAGGCTAGACAAACAATTTACAATACATATAAATAGGAAATTTCTCAGGCAATTGAAAAGGGAAGGAGCAAAAAAATAGAGTCAATTTGCTTCACACATGTAGAAAAAACATGATTTTGGCACATCGTTGTGAACTGGTGTTTAGACTACATCAACTGTCGACGGCGTTTCGATCCAGTTAGTATTACGGATCATCATCAGGACAACCAATGTTTTGCCTGAATTTACAAGCCTGTATTTACAAGGGGAAACAAGGGGACACATGGGATAATGATTAGCAAGCTGTATTACTCCCAGAAGCAAAGGCAGTCAGGTAGCCATACCATGCTTAAGGTGGTACCTGCCATTCGTGTAGGTAAGTGTCAACCAGACAGTGCCAGACGTACACGGCGCATGTGCAAAAAAACGTTTGTGTGCATACGGATGCGTTGGGCTAGAACCAACCAAACGTGTGTGATGGTGTCAATCGAGTGTCAATCATAATCATATACATACTCTGGTGAATACGAACAGTAGTGAAGCCCCTGGGGTATGCATTTACCTCAGGGAAGGTATAGTTAGGCAACCGGGGCGTCTAGAAGAAGGCTCTAAGTAATAAGTAGTCGTGGGGCTTCCGGATTCAGGAGCCTAAGGGGATTAGTGCTAGAACTAATTCATAACCCAGTCAACAAAACCAAGTAACGGAAAGGGTAAGGGCAGGGCTTACGTCGAAGTTAATTTGGCAATTCCCTGGATAACGGGCGATTCGTAATTGGGGTGATTAAAAGCAGGAGCACAACATGGGTAGTGCGTGATGAATTGTGGTAGTGCCAACAGGAACCCGCTTAACAATTGGCTGAAGGGGTCTCAGAGGAGCACCGATTGACGAATATATGCACTTAGCAAGGAAACCTGTGATGAGGCACCTGCAGGGGAAAAGATTACAAGTAAGGGATCCGCTACCCCTATCGACCGCGGGAATAAGGCAAGGATAATGATAGTGCCAGCCGGCCTAGTTATAGAAGGCAGGAGTCGCTTACCAGGTGATGTGCAGGTCTCGAAGGGGGTTCGGAGGGTGATTACGCGTGGTCAGGAGACCTGTAATAAGGCACCTGCGGGCGAAATTATTTGCAAATGAACACCCCGCTAAGCGGTTAGTAGTGCGCCGTGAGTAATTACCACGGATTTAGACAACACTTACCTAAAGTTCACGATGGAACTTCCACGGACGTCTATGGAGCCCAATCGCGCCGGTAGGACGCAGAGGGTTGGGCGTGCCGAAGGAAGTAGTCAATCCGGCCATGTTGGGGAGGGACATGGGTAGGTGAGGCACACTTCTGCCCCTTCCATTTTGGAAGGGGCAGAATTCGGCGATTATGGCGGAAATCTTTGAACGGTAACCCCGGCACAGTGAAGGGGGTGCATTACTAATTAACAAGAACAAAGGTGGTGATGATGTGAGTGCTCCAAGCCATGCAGGTGAAAGGGAGCAGCAGCTCCGATGACGGAGACGACGTCTGGAGCACCTCCGTAAGGAGGTTGGTCTTAAGGGCCACCCTAAAGAGGTCAAGATGGAGACCCGCCGGGGTCTAATGCAGCACCATAGCGTAGGAAGCGCCCTCCTCCATAGTAGGCGGATGGGAGGCAAACCCGGGGTCAGAAGACACATCAAGCTCACCCGCATCTTGAAGGTCATCCACCCAATATTGCTCGGAGTCCCACTGCTGCACAAGGGGGTCCTCTGAGACGTCCCAGTCCTTGTCTGGCTCCGGAGTAGAAGGAGCCGGCCGCGGTGGCAGGGCCGGAGCCGGAGAGGGGGCAAGCGGCGCCGGGAATGGCGTCGGGTACGGCGCCGGCCAGGGCCGAGACGGAGACGCATCCCAATGCGGATCCCAGGCCAGAACGAAATGATCCGAGAACCGGGGCGGGGTGGGATAAACGGCACCCAGTGCGGCGCCTATGGTGGAGCCAGGGGTGGCGCTGGGGACGAAGCCAAGGGCAGCGCCAGGGCCGGAGCCAGCGGCGCTGCACCTTGTGGTGCCGGAGCCGAGGGCGCTGGATCCAGTGGCTCCAGGGCCGGTGCCAGAGGCGGGGCCAACAGGATCTGGACACGGGACCGCGGGTCCCGCAGGTGTGTCGGCGGGAGCCCAAGGCCTGAAAAGGCGGTCCATGGCAGCAAGAAACTCTTGCATCTGTTCGGGAGTCGCAGACGGACCAGGGTATGGCGGTTAGGCCACGGGACTCCCAGGCTCCGCCCCTGTCCTCCTCGTCCGCCTCCGAGGAGCGACAGGGGGACGTTGGAGAGCGAACACGCTTCTTCTACTTCTTTTACGGCGTTGCTTACGGGAAACTGAAGGTGAAGAGCCCGAAGAGTGACGGCTCCGGTCCCACGAGTGGTCCCGCGAACGGCCCCTAGACCCGGAGCGGCGGTGAGAGGAGTGCCAGACCTTCAGCAACTTCCGGCGCCGCTCCCCTAAGGCCTTCGGGGCCATGTCTCAACAGTCCCGGGAGTCATGGTCGGGCTCCAGGCAGTAGAGGCAGACATTGTGGGGGTCCGCCATGGACATATTACGGCAGCACGACCCAAAAGACTTAAAGCCGGGCATCCCTGCATGCACCAGGAGACCAAAGAGGGAGACAAAAAGTCTCAAAAGTAGTCAAAAAATTACAGAGGTACGTGCTCAATCCGGATCTGCGCTTTGGGTGCGGAAAAAGAAAGAACTGACGTCAGCGTGCACGGGTGGCGCCTAAGTAGTCTCCGTGACATCATCTCGGCGCTCACGACCCCAGTGACGGACGCTTAGCCGCAGGACGCCACCTACCGACGCACAGGAGTAATGTTGAGCAAAAAACTTTCTGGATCCAGTCTGATGCCTGGGGATTATTCTTTTTTTTTTTTTTTTAATATATTTTTATTTTTCTCCTTTTTCTTGTTAACTTGCACATTGAATTACAAAACATATTTTTATACATTTTACAGATTATCACTGGTTTGAAGCTTATCAAAACAATACAAACAATATCCAAAGTACATTTATATCACCAAATCATATATCAAAAAACCTAACCTTTGCTATTCATCAAATTACCGTACCATCCTCTCTTTCCATTTGTTTATTGGTTCCCAAATTTTCAACCCAAGTCTCCTTCCCCTCTTCCCCTTCCGAGCATATATAGCTCTCTCAAGATTATAGCTAGCTAACAGATTTGACAGCCATACTTGTAAATCAGGGGGTACCTTATCCAACCATACTCTTGCAATTGTTAGTCTCAATACTGCAGTTGCTACAAACATAAATTCTTTATGGTCCAATCCAACTTGATTATCTACTCCAAACAAGATCATCCTAGATGTTAGTTTAACTCTTATATCAAGAGTATTGATAATAAAATCTTCTATACTTCGGACCAAGGTATATAACTGGGGGCAAGTAGCAAACATATGAATAATATCGGCAGCTGCTGCATTGCACCGTGGGCAAGTAATTCCAGTGGACCCTCCCCACTTAGCTATTCTAGCTGGGGTGTAATACAGTGAAAATAGCGTCTTGTAGTGTTGCGATTGCAGGGGTCCAGAGCGCAAAATAGTACATCCCAAATTTAATGATTCTTGAAAACTTCCTGCATCCACTCCTAACTTTCCAACCCACTTAGTGCTAACTTTCTCCAAATCATCCACCTTCCCTTTGGTTAGTATTGCATAAAAGGATCTGATTGTGCAATCCCCTCCTGCTTTTATCTTTTCCAAAAGCTCATTTTTATTAAACCCCTCCCTACCACCTTGCTTGTGTGATAAAAAACTCCTTACCTGCAAGTATTTAAAGAAATCCTTTCTCTCAACCCCATATTTAGCACAAAGATCTAAGAACTGGATTACCCCATCCCCATCCATTATATCCCCAATCTGTTCTATCCCTTTCTGTGTCCATTCCAACATTGTTGAATCACCAAAAATTTCTATCGGAAAAGAACTGTTTTTATAAAGCCTTACATACCTATTATATCTGCCCATTCCCATTCTTTTAAGGAATGTATTCCATATTCTAGATGCTGCCATCATGGTCTTAAACCTTGTTCTTTTATAGTATCCAAATTCTACTCTATTTAACAAATTATTTTCTGCCTCCGCCCCCAGTATAATAGCATACACTTCCGTGGACATGGTCACAACCCTTGTATCGCTTCCTCCACCCCCAATTATTCCCTGCATGTATTGTAGTGCAGCAGCCATCTGATACAACCTAAAGTCAGGGGCTCCCCAGCCCCCCCTCTCTCTGGGTAAAGTCATGTACCTGTACGCTCTGCGAGTATTTCCATGTGCCCAGATAAATCTGTTCAGTATCCTTTCTATTAAATTAAACCATCTAGCTTCGAAAACTAAAGGAATAGTACGGAAAAAATATAAAAATTTAGGTAGGATTAACATTTTGACAACGTTTGTGCATCCCATAAGGGAAAGGTGTAGGTTATTCATTCTTTCAAGTTCTTTTTTAACTTTACCTATTAGAGGATCCAAATTCATCTCTACTACTCTCTCCAATCTTGCAGTTAGTACTACTCCTAGATATACTGCTGAGTCAACTACCCTACTATCCGCGCACGGAGTATATCTATTCTTAATAATCTGGGTCTTTGTTCTATTTAAACTGTACCCTGATAGTTTCCCAAATTTCTGGGCCTCTAACTCTATCTCCTTTATAGCTAGAGTAGGGTTTGGAGTTAAAATTGCCACATCATCTGCGTAGGCTAAGGACTTCACCACATTTTCATTTCTTTTCATTGGAGGTATCCTTACATTCTCCTCCAACCTACGTAGTAAGGGTTCCAGATATAATGCGAACAATAGGGGAGAGGAAGGGCATCCCTGTCTGGTCCCCCTGGCGATTTTTACTTCATCTGAAAGCCCCCCATTCACCCTTATCCTTGCTGCTGGATTCTTATACAATACCTGGATCGCTTTTATAAAGGAACCACCCAACCCACACCATCTCATTACACACCAAAGATATTTCCAGTCCACCCTATCGAATGCCTTCTCGGCGTCGAGGAAAAGTGCTGCTACAGGATCTCCTAATGTTTCTGCGTGATCAAATACTGTAATCACAGTTCTTACGTGCTGCGTAGTCCCTTTCCCAGGTATAAAGCCGTGCTGGATAGGGGTCACTAACTGCTCAATTACTCCTGCCAGTCTCTTTGCTAAAATCTTGGAATATATTTTGATATCCGAGTTCATTAATGTAATTGGCCTATACGATCCTGGCATTTCTGATGGCTTTCCTTTTTTTAAGATTACTATTATATTAGCCCCCCCCCAGGACTCTGGGCTAAGGTCTCCTACCTAATTATACACATATCCGCCAAGAGTTCGTTTTTAAAAATCTGATAAAATTCTAGCGGAATTTGGTCTGGCCCTGTTGCTTTGCCTTTCGGCAGGCTATCGAGAGCTTCCTCCACCTCTCCTAGCAGTATTGGACTATCCAGTATCTCTTTATCCTCTTCTGAAATCGCCGGAGGGGGTATATTATCCAAATACTCCTCAATCTCCCCCAAGTTTGGTACCTCTTCTGGAGTATATAAATCTGCGTAGAATTTCCTAAATACCTCTCTTACTGCATCAGTCTCCATAACCAGATTTCCCTGTATATCCCGTATTTCTTTTACTCCTGCTTCAGCTGCTCTCTGCCTAGTTCTAGCTGCCAGCACCCGCCCTACCTTCTCACTAAGCTCATATGACTTTTCCTTGTTGGACAAAAATTTGTCTACCGCCTGTCTAGCCAGGCCTTCCACTGCCTCTGCTTTTAATGCTATTATTCTAAGCAGACAATCCTCTAAAGGACTATTATTTCTTATTGACCTACTTAGATTCTCCTCCTCCCTTAGTAATTTATACTCTATCAGCTCTCTCCTTTCCCTTTCTCTTTTTTGTCTTCCCAGCACAAAACTCAATGTTTCACCCCTTATTCCCGCCTTAAATGCATCCCAAACTACTCCTATAGCTGCTGTCCCCCTATTGATATCCCAAAACCCTTTAATCCATTTTGACATGTGCTCCTTATATGCAGGATCTCTTAAAAGTCCCCTCTCAAACGTCCATTGTGCGGGTGCTCTTTGTAAGTAGTTATTTTTAATGGTAAGTATTACCGGGCTGTGGTCTGAAATCACCCTTGGAAGTTTCTCAATCTGTGTCCCAGCTAACAAGCTACTAGTTATAAGAAAATAGTCTAGCCTAACCAATATTTTATGTGGGGCCGAGAAAAAAGTACTTCCATCAAGATGAGGATGTAGTTTTATCCAAGGATCAATCAAAGAGTTATTCATAACCATATCAGCCAGAGCCCTGAACACCTTCCTTTTTCTCCCTCTATAAATTGCATCTATCTGTGTAAATGAACTCTCTAAATCATGTAAGTTAAAATCACCACAGCAGATTATGGGTTCAGGCCACTGAGCCAACTCCGCATCAAGAAACTGAAATACCTCAGGATCGTCTTCAGTAGATCCATAAATTGTGGCTAATGATATTTTCTGACCCCGGAAGGAAATTTCCGCTATAGCCCATCTTCCCCATTTATCCTCCTTTTTCCCCACTACCATATCCCTGTGCCTACCCAAAATTGCCACTCCTCTGGTCCTAGTTTCTTGTTTAGAGCTAGCCAATACCCTGAACCCAAGTTGTTCCATAAGATTCATCTTGCTCGCCTCAATATGGGTTTCCTGCAAACATACCAAATCCAACCGCAGGGTTTTTAGATATGCAGCTACCCTTATTCTCTTATTCAAATCATTTAAGCCACACACATTAATTGACGCTATCCTACATGCCATTGTGTTAACATGTGTAGATACCAACCACAAAAAGCAGTCTTTGTCAGCCTCAAACCAGTCTGTATATCTCCTCTGTATCCCAAAAACATGTCAATGTGCAAAATCATAATCAAACAATTGTTATTCTCCCCCCCCACACCCCCCTCCCTTGCCGCCCCTGCTCTGCTCACCCCTCCCCATCCCCCCCCTTCACAGGCAAATAGGTCAGCCGACCTATGTGTGCCCGCCTTGTGTTGTGCAAATCGCTTCCTTCTCTCAGCCAGCCATTTACTTTTTCGTGTCACCCACTGATCCCACTATATCCTATATACTCCCCGGGCACTCATGCTCCTTTTTGTTTCTTCATTTCCTCTAGAAAGATCCCCGCTTTAATTTCTGAATTGAACATCCAAATTTTCCCTCTAACAATTACCTTCAATCTAGCAGGGTAAAGTAAATACGCCTCAAAACCAAGAGCCTGAAATGGTGCAATCAGCTGCCTCATCTTCCACCTCCTCTCTACAGTGAAATGGCAGAAGTCAGGCCTGGCAAAAAAAGTATTATTCTCAAAAGTTCTCCTACTCTCTGGCCTTGCTTTAGCTAGGATCTCTTCCCTGAGCAAAAAGTTCCCAACATAGACTAGTATAGCCCTTGGCTGATTTTTTTGCCCACCTCTGCCTGCTCCCCCTACTTCTCCCACCCTCTTTAATGCAAAAGGGAACCTGTGCGCCCTCTGTATTTCTGTTTCCCACTGCCACTGGGACTCTGGGAACGCGCCACTCAAAAGATTTATCACAAACTGCCTGACGTCCTGCCCTTCTGCCCCTTCCTCCACACCCAAAAGGCGGACATTATTCCTCCTCTGCCGATTCTCAAAATCCTCCATCTTCCAACGCATGTCCTCTGCCATTTTCTCATGTTCAGTCTTAAATGATTGCCATCTCCCCACGTCGTCCTCGAGCTTCCCTGTCCGTTCCTCCACCTCTGTAACTCTATCAACCAGCTCATCATACAGTTTATTGACCTTCCTTAGGCTATTCTGTATTTTCTTTGACGCCTGCCTTGCTCTGCGACTTTCTGTTCTTGCTTCAAGTTGCATCTGCCTCAGCGTCGAGAATAAAGCCTGGAAAGGGTCTTGTTGGGGAGGGATATTGCCACTTGTGGCTCGCTCTGCCTTGTTAGCATGCGTGTCTTCCTCCTGATACACTTGAGAAGTCGCTGAGTAGTCCCATAGAAGACGTTTCTCTACTTTAGTGTGTTTCCTCTTTTTCATGGTAGACTCTTTACCAGAGGTACTTATGCCTGACTCTGTACCTTCATCTTCCTCTGTACTTGATTCTGCTGATGACAATGACTCAGAATCTTCATTTACAGAGAAAAACTCTCCCTCCCCTTCTAAGGATGTACAGTCTCCCCCATGGGGCTGCTTAATTACATTAATCCCCTCTTCGAGGCTTTGTTTTTCAGAGCTTGCTATACTTTCTCTGCTCCCCCAGGAGCCAGTCACTTTCCGGGACTCATTGATCTCTTTCTCAACCTGCATTAATGCGCCAAGCATGTCTGCTGTAGTGCCTCCCCTGGCGCTTGTATTCACTTTTTCCACTTTTTCACTGTCATTCGCCCCTTTACCTCTATCTTCCGCTGGTATTTCGTCTTCAGCGCGAGCTCCTGCATGTACACCGTCTGTCTGCGGTGTTACAGCCTTCTGTGCCTCTCTCCGCGCTGACTCAGCCCGTTGCCTGGCAACCACCTTCGCGTCTTCCGTGTCCATGTCGATTACGTCCTCGAGGACGTTTCCAGCTGCGGGGATGTCAGCGTCTGGATTGCGGAGAGTACTCGGGTTTCCTGCAGTTACAGATGCCGTTGCTGTTTCCGAGGGTTTCCCTGCTAGCATCTCTGCCATGGTAGGTTGACGCATGTTTGTATCCCGAGCCTTTTGCTCGTCTCCCTTCGTCGGCGGTAACATGCTCTTGCTCGCCGTGTTGTTTACTTTACTGATCGTGTTCTGTTTCCGCGTTTCGTTCTTCTTGCTTTTTTTCCGCTGGTGGAGGGATTATTTTCCTGATCGCGCCTGTGTTCTTTGCTGACAGGGGATCCCCTTTCACGCTACCAGCTCCCCCTGTCTTCATTGCCATCGGAGTGTCGGGGGGTTTTCTGGTTCTATCGTTCACTTTCTCCTTTTCTTTTTCCTGATTGACCATTCGTGTGGGTGGTTTGGGAGCCATATACCGACGCGTTTTAACAAAGTACAAGAGTCCTTCTTTCAACTGACTCCAAACCTGCCCAATCCGTAGCAATTTCTTCTTGAGGGATATCCTTCCAAACCAGCAATGCCCGGTCTCCATTAGAACCTTCCTTCATGGGTGGCACAAAGTTCTCTTCAGTTCAGTTCATTTTACGAGAGAAGGAGAGTGCGACCTCTCAGCACAACAGCTCAGCGGCCATCTTGCCCCCGGAGCCACCCCGCCTGGGGATTATTCTAAGGTAAGGAATCTATCACCAACGTGTCTCTTTCAGATACGCATGTTGGTAGGGGTGGAATGGCATTAGCTTAGCTAATTTGTTAGCTCGTTACTTGAGCTGAGGACCTACTTAGGTATAGCATTTTTTCTAGGGTCACTCCTCGTGACCCAGGTCATGACCCCTTCAGAGCGCCATGCACCCTTGAGTGGAATTGGGGGGGGGGGGGGGGGGGGGGTTGGAAGGTTCACAAGAGCCTCATTGAAGCCAAGAACCTCCTTCCACTTATTCCTCGCTTCCTCATATCGCCCCTTTCTGTTCTCCCCATATCAGCTTTGCTACCTAGGACTTGTGAACTTCTCGTTTCCTGCGTACTTGGTATTTCTGTGTACATTCCTGCTGTCCCTCCCCAACCGGGGCAACCCTGTTCCACATGAGTGTTTGACTTAAGGCTGTAAAGGGCAAGCTTAGCTGGTTTATCTATGGGCCTCTGAGGCAGACCAGCTCTACCCAGGATTATTAGTCAACTGCTGAATTGAATCCCTTACTCCGGCCGTAGAGAGGGAAACACATGGACATCATTATTGTATAAATACATATTTCTCCTGCTAATTACCGCTCATTTTTTGTTTTGGTGTTGATGCTGCTTGGCTGTTGGTACACTCGATAAGGCCATCCTGTGTTCAGTATTGTAATATATTCTTTTGTGTACCCTGTTAGCGAGTTTAAGTGCCTTCACTGCTCGGTGCCTTTATTGTCTGCCTGTGCTATGTACATTGTGTGGCCTACCTCTTTAGTCACCCCTGTCCTGAGAGTCCTCTCTGTCACTTGGGTCCTTAAAATGCCGTGAAGGCATGTTGGACAGATCAGGTGTTATCACTATGCTTTGACACTCTGTGTACTGTCCCTAGCCATTGAATGTAGGCGCCCTCACCCAATACCTCTCCCATGTCCTCATGCCCATTAGAGGTACTGCCTGCTCCCTCAGGGCTTGTATCTCAAGTTCCTATATGTTGATATGCAGAGGATGTGGCGTAACAACCAGAGCTGCTAACTATGGAGCTGGTGAACCAGGTTTGAATATATGCATTGGCATAACATCCTGAGATTATTTAGCAAATCTCTTAATTTCCAAGTGTTTTTAAAAAGTAAGTCTTACTGTGTGTACTCTAACTGGTGGTCATGTAAAGCATGTTTGCCCTAAGTTGGCAGGGTATGCCCAGACATGGGTCCCTTGCTCATTTTGCAACTGGGATAGCTTTCCTTCCAGACCGTCTAAGAAACAACTCTGGGGCACAAGAGTCCACTGTACCTTTGCAGATTCCATCATTACTGCACCCTGGGGACCATTACAAATTTTTCCTCAACAAACTTTCATCCAGGGCCACAGACAGAAAACAACGCACATCTTGTTAGCTAAGCTTTGAGCCCGGGCATTCATTGTTTTACAAATTAAGCACTGTTTCCCGCAGTATTTGGCAATAGTTGAAATTGCCAAATGAAGATGAACGCTGAAGACTACAGCAAGAAGATTCCATTACACAACTTATTGAGTATATGTAATCTTGTGTAGGCTCTCAACATTTACCCACCCAAAGAACAGTGCTTCAGCGTCGAAGCGGATATTCAAAATGGTGCAGAACAACTGGAAATATTCAGGTTCCAGTCACTGCCTACAGTCACAAAAGCAGCCTAGCAGACTGCTAAAGACTGTCATTGACAGCTGCCACTCCAGGGAGGGAAGGTATGTCTGAAAGTTAGCTGAAAAGCATTCCTTGCAGAGCTTCTGTTTAAAAAGACAACCTATTACATGTTTAATTTTACTTAAGATTTCTCAGCTTGGCATGGGAAAATATTCAAATAGGATTATAATCTTTGAAAGAGCAAATGCTGGAGAACTGTGTGACAAGAGGCATATAAGCACTTCAATTCCATTTCCTGATGTGATGATGGGAAGTTGTTTTAAAGAAACATGAAAGAAAAGCTTTAATCAGTAGACCATTCAAAGAACAAAGAACAAGGGGCGAGGGGTGCTGGGAAAAAGGGACGGCAAGCGGTTGAAAGAGGTCTGAGAGACATGTAGTATCGCCGCTAATAGTTACCTCGATTATGCAAGTTACAAGCACATACATGACACGGTCCAAGGCTACATAGTTGAATACACTGGTGACCGGTAGCACAAAGGAGAACACACAGACTGCATGATCTATCTGGGGACTCAGAAAAAACGCATGTGACATCCATCAGAGAGCTGCAAGAACAATTACCTGGTAATCCCCTCAGCACAATGCAAACATGCACATACATGACACTGTTCGGGGATCCATCATCTACAGATTACATTAAATGACCAAACATCATGGTCCCCCCATTAAATCAGTGGGGACGTGCCCAAACGTGATGTGCTCTTGGGACCCAAAACCAACTTAACAGTGTCGAAGCCTGTGATTCTTTCTCTTTCAAAAACACCAAATTAATTATTCACAGGGAATGACTCACTGAGTGCCCTTAGAACTAAACTCTTTTTTTTAAATAAGGTCCTGGGACATCCAGTTGGTTGGACCTTCATTAGATTCCAAATATACACAGCATTACCAACTGCACATTTCTTTTATGTCTCAAATTTGAGCACTACAAACTAATATCCATTAAACTTGTAAGGTATACTTTATTCATACTTGCTTTATTTCATTATTTTTTCATTATTTTCCTATTCATCAATATCTAAGAAAAGACACTGTACATATTTAAACGCAAATACAATACACGTCCTTTATATGGATTATTGTTGTCAACACATCTTCTTTCGTACTCTGCCATATACAACACTGGGGCATAAGGGCATCCCATCGCAGTGCCTTTTATTTGCATAAAGAACTGATCGTTGAATCTGAAGTAGTTCCTTTTTAAGGCCACCTCCGCTAGCTTCAGGATGAATGTTGTGGGGACCCTATGTGGTCTTTCTCGAGCTTCTAGGTAAAGCTCCATTACCTCTAATGCTTCGTCCTGGGGTATCTGGGTATACAAGGACGTCACGTCCATTGTTACCATTAGTTGGAAATTAGGATCAAACTCTGTTTTCTCAACTTTCAATAAGAAGTCTGTAGTGTCTCTTAAATACGATTTGACAGTACTGATGCATGGTTTTAGAAAAAAGTCCACGTATTTAGCAATTGGCTCGTGGAGGAAGCCGTACAAGTGGGTCTAATAACTAAACGAAGAGCGTGGAACGTACGTTCACAGATCAAACAGGTATGCCTTCACTAGCGTGGGTGCGAGAAGTATGCCAACTAAGATAAGAGACTGAAAATATATTTTGTGGCTTACAGGATTGTTTGGCCATAAATTAACAACGACCAAGGTGCAAGCACATATAAGCAGAAAGAAGTCTCCATGTGTAACGTACAACATGGGCCGGTACATCCAAGAAATGTCTTTAGCATTTGGGCTACTAAGCGATTCGCCCCTACAACCAGTGATGATGTTTCGCACTTATATTGTAGGTAGCAGATTAGAAGAATCTTTTAAAAAAATAAGCGACCCTGTGGACCGGTATGAGCTGGAGAACAGGTAAATCTTAGAGCAAAGAAGCAAATAAATGGGAAAACTATTAGGAAGAGTAGTGAACTAAAGAGAAGTTGTTTTTATGTATATTTCACAGACAAATAGAAAAGACAGAGCCCTGATGAGAACCCGAAAACTGAGGTCATAGGGTTTGAAACACTTCGGCACACTTACAAGAGATTGACTTGGAAGTCCAGTAGACCAATTAATTCATTTGTGGTCTTTCAAAATCTTTTGCTTTCAGAATTTCTTTTTTCACATTAGTTTGCAATTGATGAAATACTCAGTGTAATGTGACGTGGCTTTGTCATTTGGTGTTATTAGAGAACACCTCTCATAAATTGATGTCTGGCGATGAAAACTGTTAAATTGTCTATATGTATTGTTGAATTGTAGTATATATATGTTGATTTGTATTGTATTTGCGTGTAAATATGTACAGTTTCTTAGATATTGATGAAGATGAAAATAATGAAATAAAGCAGGTATGAATAAAGTATACCTTACAAGCTTAATGGATATTAGTTTGTAGTGCTCAAATTTGAGACATAGACATAAAAGAAATGTGCAGTTGGTAATGCTGTGTATATTTGGAATCTTAGAACTAAACTCAGCACAAGGGGGGCAGTCAGCTCCACAACCTTGCCAACACATACCAGAAACAAAGCCCACTCTGGTGGCTGAAAGGCAACAACCAGGGGTCGTGCTCTGTCATTACTTCTTAGCAGCAGCAACCAACTCCCTGGGAATGAAAAGGCATGTGCTCTTGGGACCCAAAAACAGCTTGTGATAGTGCATCTCTTCTTCAGAGCAGCCTCAGCACACATATGGTGCACAGCCTTCCCAGGGCGCCCAAAGCTACAATATAGGGAGGGGCAAGATCTTCATTATCATCACAACACAGCTGTAGGGGCCATGGTAACATGTTCAACCCTATCCAAGGCCTGGGACAAACTGATCCGGCACTACGGCACTCCATAAATAATCACAAGAAACAAGAAACATTACATTTTTCTGCGATTTTGTTTTCACATTACTTTCATGGTAACCAACAGTGTGAAAAGTCAGCAAAAACAGTAAAATCATAATAATGTGTCTTGTATGGAATGGCAAGGCTCTGTAATACACGACACTGTAACACACGTCTTCAGCTGCCTCCCAGACCCGAATATAGGCATGGCAGAACCAAGGTCTGGAGAAAAATCTCCACTTGAAAGAAGTCCGGATATGAAGTAAGTTATGTGTGCATTTACGCATGTGTGTTTCAGTATGTCCACGGCTCAATCATTGGAGAGTAGTAGCTAGCTACTACTGGTATCTCTCTACTCACAGACATCCGGGAATAAAGCCCTTTAGCAGATCCCTTACACATTTCAAAAGGTTCATAACCTTAGTGGTACACAGACCTGGATGTGCCTAGACAGCTGCTGACTGACTGGAGCAATCACACTGGCAACCTGCGATCACAACTGGAGCTCTCGCAACCTATGCCCTAGTGCCCTGGGATCAGAGAATACCAGGTTCTTCTCTTTTATCTTGTATCTCAATCTTTTGTGTTCCTTTCCTCTCACAAGCCAAAACTCTTAAGGTAAATAGCTCACACGCCATTCAACTCTCTCTAGAAGTCTACTGATGAATGCGTTATTTAGGAAGAGAGTAGAAAGGCTTGCTTGTGCTTGCAGATAAATGTATCAATGAGAGAATGAAAGCAGAGAGGTCAGTTTATTCCCTGTGTTTCCTGAGCAGAATTACAAGAACACAACATAAGAGCAGGGTACAGACTGACATTTACCCAGAGACAGGTGCAATAGCCCACATGTCTAACTGGCGCTAACAGCACAGACACCATTTGCTCAGATGAAGACTTATTCCACACTCAGCGCATATAGTACAAGTATCACTCATATGTCGCAGATAGCAAAAGTACTACTTACATGCCACAGTGACCACAGCTATCCAAGCTGATTAGTACCATTCATCTGATCAATCTCTTGCTCTTCTGGTGAATTTCTTGCTCAGTGCAAACAGCAAATCTATCCTTAAAGGTCTTTGTCAGCAGAGCTACTCTCACCAGACAACAGAGCATTCCCAAACAAGTTACAGGGAGAAAAACTATGCCTTAATAGCAGCTGAGCTATCCCTGGATAGGTGATTGTCCTTCTGACAATCTGTCTGCACTGTGTCTAAGCAACTAGGGAACAGGGAATCAGTGAAGAAGAGGGGTTCGGGAACTAATGCTTGCAGGATGGCGTTTGGAGAAAGAGAGCCTCTCATACTTTAGCGGGACAGGTAAAACAAAGGAACCGGGAGATGCAATAGATAGGCCTTTGAGACAGAAAGACCTCAATATTGAGCGGCTTTAGGCTGGGAAACATCAGGCAGAGTGGTAATGGAAGGCTAGCACAAGACAACTGAGACAATGCAAGCAAGAGACAGGCCAGTTCCAACTACAAGGAGACAGGCAAACAAGAACCTAGGGTGGAATGCTTGTATTAGAACCTAGATTAGGAACAATGCATACCAAAGGAGAAAAATAAAATCCACAAATATTACAATAGAATGACTCTTACATCAACCATCTTTGTCATTTAAAAGGGCACATGGCATTACTTTCAAACAACAACACTGCCATAGCTGACACTAATTAGGGGGAAGGACCATAACCTCCACTGTGAACCAGCATGCAGAACCCCCAAACACACTCAACATTAACACAGATTAGGCTGGAACGTGTCAAGAGTCTCGCCTCCCCCAACTCCTTTTATAGAACAGCTCTATGAGGATAACCAATGTCTTCTATGCCAGCCACCCACATTAATGTGATTCAGTTCCCCTACTGGAAAACCTCTGATGGATGAATCACAAATGCAGACTGATGTCTGCATAAAGTGCTGAGGCCAAGTAATTGGCTAGCTCTGTACCATATGTGGCAGGTCAGCATAACAGAACTGCTGCTAAAGATGCTAAACCTCTTCTCTGTGCGTTTGGAAACGTTGCATACCAGCTGTCCATACTGAAGGGGCGAGTGGTGAGTTATTTTCGCCACAGGGATCGGGGACTGAGGAGGAGGCTGGGGGAGTCTCCTAAGGTGTGGGTTGTACAATGTATAGTTCAGGGTCTGGTTACTTTATCACAATGATACCTATTTATTTGTATGTTATTCTGCTCTGCCTCATGGGTCTACGTATATCGAGGTGAAGCCTATATCCAAACAAAAGTGCCATAATGAGACAGTCGATTTGTACACATGTATTGTTCTGATGCCATTGGGGGGGGGGGGGCTGGGTTTAATTATGACATTACATACCTAAAAAATAAAGTTAAAAAAAAAAAGAAATCAAAATGGCTGTCCTTGCCAATATTTTTTTTATATTTAGCTGCTTACAATTGTGTTACCATTATTATTTATCAAATTTCCCGAATTAAGCTTGAATATTGACGTTCAAACAGTTTGAATCAAACTTCTATGTAGGTACACCAGGAATACACTGTTGTATGTATCAAGTCCGCATCAACTAGGGCAGTAAGGGCACAGCCGGTCACCATTTCACATAATTATAAAAAGTAACAAAGATAGCCTTTGTGTTTAAGGATAAACATTTCTTGTCTCTGTCCCCATTTCCCCACAAGAGGAAACCTAATAGACAAGAACTGCGCCGGGGCTTACCTGTTACTTAGCTGCCAAGGTTTTGGATGGCTTATGTGTGACATTCCCATGTGTGCAGTGTGTTTATGTGTGACATTTCAAGGCTTATGAGGGACACCTTTCTGCAAGTGAATTACACCCTTTTGTTACAGGTTAAGTTTTAAAGCAGACTTGAAAGAACTTTCACAGCCTGAAACCATGAAACAGGTGATGTGAGTAGTGGTTTATTAGACTTGATCCTGTGAACCAACAGAGGATTCTTAAGTTAAACCTGGGAGCCTTCCCTGCTGCTACGAAGTCCCTCTAATAGGCCTCCCCTCCTTGCCACTCCTTTCATTCCTTTTTGTTAATCTCTCCCCTTCAAGTCCACACTCCTCGTCTCATTCTTTACTCCCCTTTACCTTGATGGACTTACTGTTTGCATATGATCGCTAGACGTGGTGCCAGCAGTCTAGCTGCACAGACTGAGAAGGAGGGATTGGAAGGGGCCATGCTGAGTGGGGAGAGAGGCGTTTGACTGAACATGACCAGGAGCACCTGATTTTAAGGAATGCCAATAGAAAGGAGCGAAAACAATGCCTGAGAGGTATGAATCATAACCTCTGACTAAGCAGCAAACTGAACTCATTGCAGCCTGTCCAAGGTGTAGAGAGAAAGTAAAACGTGTCGGTGTGGAGGTTGAATTCATGTGACCGCTGATAGCTTGAACATTATATTGGCCACTTCTACATGCACACAATGAGTCTCCAGCTCTTGATATTTTGCATTTTATTCTAAAACATTTTACAGTGCTAAAAAAGTGGTTACCTTTTTAGAATATGCACACAGCTAGTACAAAATCAAAACATGTACTTTCAGGTGCCTATAAGCAGCAAAAGCATACCTTAGGGTTGAAATACAGGCGCATGCTCAGTGAGGATAGTGACTGCGTAGCTCTTCCGCTCGCTGCAAATTTAACCACCAGCCAAAGCAAGTCTCAAGATGGTTCGTATCCTTTTATGACTCTATTCAAGTCTCGTGGCCATCCAGCATTCGTCATGAATTGAAATGTTGCCTTTGTCATAAAACAAACAAGCAAGGAAGGTCAGGTGTCGCCTGGGATCATGCATGCCGCCGCAGCTCAAGAAGGATGATAAGGCCTGGGAATGTCAGTGACTCTCAGCCACGGCCGCGACGGGTCTCCGGCAGCCGGTCCAATCATGGAAATCACGATGAGAGGGGAGGCACTAGTGCCCATTTACAGAGGCAGGGTTTAAGTCACTAGTTGGCAAGCAGGCGGAAGTTATGTTTCGGCATTTAGTTTGCCAGCCCGCCTCTGCTTGCACCTCAGCAAATGGATACAATGTTGCAGTCACATGAGGCCAAGTCACTTCCATGCCGCCATGATGCTAAAACCACCGAGCGCAGCTGAGCCCAGGCCTGCCTGGAAGATTTCATGTAAACTCTGAACCCGGACGCCTCTGCCCGGCCGTGCTCAGTCAACCTTGCAGAAGTTTGTGCAACGTCAAAGGCCTATGCTAGGTGGTGGTGGCGTGCGTGCACTGCAGGCAGCAGTTCAGTTGCAAGCAGCAGGTGCTGGTGCGCTTGCACTTCAAACGAGGTCGCGCGCGCGGCACTGATGGCCCGTTGCGGCAGCTTTTATAATTTATTTGAGGACACTGACACTACTGTAATAACTGACAGTAGTGTCAGTGAGTGTCCCCAAACAAATTATAAAGGCCGCTTCAAAGGGCTACCAGTGCCCCGTGGCCGCCACCCCAAAAATAGTGCTGCCTGGGGCGGACCGCCCCCCCCCCGCCCCCCCCTGTGCACAGTGCCTATATAGGTGCCACACCAGAGCGCTGATGTCAGTTTCTCATCTCCACCACAGGGGCGCGGAGCCACAAAGTACACTGGCCACTGGTGTGAAAAATGAGTGCCCTAAAAGGGAAAACAGCCCTGTTCCTAGGAATCCGTTCACAGAGTCGGCTGAATGGGTGGGTCAGTAAGGAATCTGCAGCTAGATAGAGTCTCTACCACATTAGGCTTTACTGAAGCTAAGTAAAATGTTCATCCGATAGAGCCTTCTAGCCGCAGATTCCTTATCATAGAATAGCTACCCAAGCAAAATCTCCCCAAAGGTGAGTCTGCAAAACAATCACACCAAAAGGTTCGGCAGGAGCGAAGGGGCAAAGTGATCATTCCAACACACCTGACTGTCCAGGCTGTACTTTTTTGTGAATGTGTGCAGACAGGCCCATGCTGCTGCCTGGCAGATGTTGGGGACCGAGACTTCGCATGCTGACACAGTGGTCGAGACCTTGGCTCTGGTAGAATGAGCAAGCAAAAACCCTCGGGGTATCTTCTTGGCCAATAAGTAGCAAATTTTAATGCAGAGCATGATCCACATAAGTAGCAAATTTTAATGCAGAGCATGATCCACCTGGAGATGGCCCATTTCCGTCTCACCGACCCCCCGGGCAGATATTATTACCATCAGTAAGGTGGTCTTGATCATAAGGAACCTTACAGGACAGTTTTGCAAGGGCTCCAAGGGAGCATACATCAGGAATGTCTGGACTAGATCAATCGAGACGTGACGGGGGTGAAGGAGGAAAGACGTGTTGCAAACATTTCAAGAATCTATGCATAATAGGGGATTTGATAAGGGATGGGTGGTCAGGCAACCACAGAAAAGCTGATATAGCAGAAGGGTAGCCTTTTAAGTTGCCCAGAGACCTGCTGGGCAAGGGAAAGAATGAATAGAAGAACCTGAGACACGGTAGCAGAAAGGGGATCAACCTGGTTTTATGCACACAATACCACAAACGTGCCCCAACAACAAGCGTATATCGTTTTGGTGGAGGTGCACCGACTGCCAAGATAACATTGCTGACTTCGGGCGGAACGCCGAAAGCTGTCAACTGTTGGTGCTCAATCTCCGTGCAAGAAAGCAGAGAGTTGACAGGTTCGAATGGAGAACTCTCCCCTACTGCTGCAACAGAAGATCCTCCCAAAGAGGCAGCAGGATCGGAGGACAAATGGTCATGTTCAACAGCTCGGGATACCAAACTCCCTGAGCCTAGCCCAGAGCCACAAGGATGGGCAAGGTGATTCCTGATCTTCTTGAGAAATTTGGGGAGGAGTGGTATGGATCGAAAGGCATACAGCTACACTTGAGTTGAAAAAAGTCTCCGAGCGAGAGCAGCTTTGGATACATCAGCACACCGCACTGCTGACATTGCATGTTCTCAGTGGTGGTGAACAAATTTAACAAATGCTCTCCCCACTGTTGAAATAGACCTAGCAACACCTCCAAATGGAGACACCACTTGTAATCCACTAGACATCTTTGGCTGAGTTTGTCTACTTGCGAGTTCAGAGAACCTGCCAAGTGCTGAACCCCAGGGATATGCCCTGACATTCCAGCCATGTCCAGAGATGCAGAGCGTCTTGATAACGTGATATGGGGCATAAAAGGGCCCGCTCTAAGTCTTCATTTTAGCTTCATGTTTTAGCTTGACATCTTTTTCTAATGGTGACTTTTTATATATTTTACACTTACATGATAACGTGCTGAGAACCTATTCTGCATACAGTTTATCTCTTAGTAAGCATTGTTATCATGTTGCTTGTACACTCTGTCCAAGGCTTCGCACATGGAACGTGATGCCCGTGTATTTTTTTGTCCGGCTGGAGACACCTCTAAGACTCCAGACAAACCATCACATTAGCTATGCTATGGAACAGTGCTTTTATTATAATAACAGCCTCTCTATTAAATGAGGCAGAGGAGCACCTCTGCTGTGAATGTCCTGAAATGCAACACAATGTGGCTTAGATACAGTCCTGCTGACTCTGACCCCTATCCTGCATAGGACAATAACCTGTTCTACATAGGCTGGCTTCCTGATACATCGCACTCGGGCATGGAGGTTTAAGTTATCCCAAGGGATCTGGCAGAGAGTACTCCTACTATGCTCTTGACAGTATAGGTAGTGTTAAATAGGAGTATACTAGTATAATCATAAAATCACATAGCAATTTTTTAATTGTTGAACTGTTTATCTTTTTTCACCATTCTTGTAATGCTGGTTAAAATGCTTTGCTTCTTCTGCCTAATAATTGCAGCACACTCTTTCTATCTATGCTACTATAATAAAGGAGAAACTTTCAGGCTTTGAGGCGGGTAAACTCGGGAACCACTGCGCCAATCTACACACCCGATACACCGTTGAAATCGGCAGGGTGTGTAGATAGTTATAGGCTAGATAAATGTAAAAATTAACCGGTATTTACAATATTTATATATTTTTTTAAAGTAGTCCCCCCAAAGTAGCGCCGGCCGCGACGTGCGTGCTCACGTCAGCACGGGGAGGAGAGGCGTCCGAGGAGCGGCGGACATGGCGCTGGGGAGGAGCGGCGGCGGACAGGCGGTGAGGAGCAGAGCGGTGGCTCAGGTAAGGCTCGCAGACAGGCGGTGAGGACCAGAGCAGCGGCTGAGGTAAGGAAAGCCAATCTCGGGGCAGGCGGGAACATTCCAGGCGGGGGTCGGGCCAGGCGGGAAAAAAGAAAGCAAGAGGAAAGGCAATGCCGGGCCAGGCGGGGGTCGGGGCAGGCGGGAAACGGAGCGGGCGGGGGCACGGGCTGCTGGGCAATGTCGGGGCAGGCGGGGGTAGGAGAAGCCTGAATGCTCCCGGAAAAGGTTGGGACGGGCTGCTAGTATTCTAATAAATGTTTGAAAAGCCAATTTGTATCTTTCTTGTGTTTACCTTGGACATGCAAAAGTAAACAAAGAAAAGTTAGATCTGTTTCCACAATTTCCTTGGGGGCTAAAGAGTGGTCATGTTCGAAGTTGCTGATACCATCTGGTACCCTGGTAAGTTTAGGGGTTCAGATGGTGCACTGTTAGCTAGCTAGTAATCAGGTCAACAGTTCCTGATGATATGTGTGAACTGAGTTGGCATATTCTGATGTTTATGTTGTACAGGTACACATCCCTACTTCATTCGTAAGAACCGTGTAACAAAAGGGTCCATGATCCCACCATATCATGTTTGTTGCAATAACCACTTGCTGGTGGCTTTGTCCGTAAAAACCTGCACTAACCTTCTCTTGATGGATGATAGAAAGGGTTTCAATGCCAGCCGAATTGCCTGGAACTTCAGAAAGTTGATGTGGAGTCTGGATTCAACCTGAGACTGGAGGTCTCCTATCTCCACCTATCCCAGGTGTCTGCCCTATCCAGAAGTGATGAAGATGTCACCACTGTCATATCTGGTTGGGGAAGGGAGAGGGGCCTAACGCTGACCCCGTTGTGGTTCGTTAACCACCACTGCAAATTTTTTGTAGTTCCCTCTGAGATCTGGACCATGTCGGAGAGAGTTCTCTGAAGCTGTGCCCACTGGACCTTAAGGTTCCACTGCAGAGCCTGCATATGACTGTGGGCATATGTCACAAGCAGGATGCAGGAGGTCATGAGGCCAAGCAGCTTCAGAGTCAGTCTCACTGAAAACCAAGTGAGAGGATGAAACATTGGTATCATAATCCACATATTCTGGATTCGCCATTCGGGAAGATAGGCCCAAAACTGCACCATGCCGAGAACAGCTCAGATGAAAGGGAGCTTCTGAGAAGGAGTCAGGTGTGACTTCCACACATTCATAGTGACCCCCAGCAAATGCAGGTGGTTCATCACAGTCTGGAGGTGGAGACGATAGCCTGGGGCGAGCCCGCCTTAAACAGCCAGTCGTTGAGATAGGGGAAGACTGGCACCCCTGATCTCCGCTGATTAGCAGCAACCACTGCCATCACCTTTGTAAACATTCAAGGAGAGCTAGTAAGGGCAATAGGGATGTTGTAAATAAAACAGCGATAATGTTAAGCATTCACTGAAGACATGCTATTGTGTCTTTCTTCAGGTTTTCCCCCTCATACTTGAAAATATGGCTGGACTCCATTTTGTTCTCTGGCGTCCATCTTATATGCTACACTCTGCCATGTGCTCGCCACGAGGCAAGTCCTACTTCACTGACCGTCACCCCTGGAGTTTGCCCAGCAACAGGCTATAAATAGTTCCAGCTTGTCTAGCGCATGCTCAGTATATGTAACATCTGTTTCTGCTTAGAGGGGATTGGAATGTGCATCCGGTGGGCTTCGTGAACCGTTAACTCCACCCATGTATCGATCATGTTTAATAAATGTCCATATATGGCTGTAAAACATGCTTTTGAGTTGTAACCGCCCACCTATGAGTCCCTTCTTTGTGTATAAAAGGGGACCGCATGTCCGAGTTCTTTGTGCTACCTTGTACAATACTGTAGAGTGTTGTGTGGGCTGTAGTACCACCTTTAAAGGTTTATTAAACTATGTTTTTGTATTTCCAGTTTCCGTGCCAATTTCTTTTGTAGTCTGAGGACTTTGCGTAAAGAAGGGCGAACTCTTTTCGCATTCACGGGCCTTGCTGAGGCCTGTATTCGTCAATTGGCGCTCGTCACGTGGGGCTCATCGGCGACTCAGATGCTCGAAGGACTGGTCGTGATGAAGGATTGGAACCTTGCCGGGGACGTGATCACTGCCAGCGGCGTTTTAGTCCTGGCATCCCGAGGTATTCTTCCTTCCCTTCCGATCTGACCATCTGGGTGGCGCCGGTCATCGACTGAGACCTCTTCTGTCGGTTTGCCGCGTAGTGGCCGTTTGGGCGATTTCGGAACTTGTCAGTTGGAATCTGGACGCTCTTGATTGGTAAGAATCGTTGTACGATACTTGCTCCGAGACTTTGATAGTCTTGTTTGGCAAGGCAGTTTTATACGCTTGCCCCGACTAATTTGTTTGTTTGTTTGGAATGACTAGTCATATTATTGATTCTGTGAATGTATATATGAGTTGCAACCCATATAGGCGGGCAATGTGGAGATATTTCTCCTGATCTGTGAATTTGAGCGGCGCAACGTTTCAAGTGCCATTTAATTATAATATTGCATATTCTGCATTATTTTTAGACATGCCTGTTTTTAGCGCACTCCGTAAGTGGTGATGCTGTTTTGGAAAAGACCGGTTGGTACTTGAAGAATCACAGCCGGCTCCCCCAGAGGGGACGCCGAATAGGGATATGTACGTGAAATTTGGTCTTTCCACCATAATGTACAGCACGTTGTGGCGGAAATACACAAAGAAGGATCCTGAGTTGCGATGGCCTATGTATGGATCGTTTGATTTGAAGAAAATTGAGTATGTGGAGCAGTCTATGTGTAAGCGGCGAGTGAGGCAAGATATGTTTGAATGTATACGAATGTGGATGAAAGAGGTGCGAGAGCGTGAGAAGCGTGAGCAAGCGCTGATTGAGAAAGAGCAGCGAAAGAGTGAGCGTGAGAAGGCGCATGAGGCGAAAAAACGTGAAGCGAAAGAATTAGAAGAGAAGCAGGAGAAAGAACGTTGGTTGCAAATATCTGGCCAGTACCCTGTCCGACAGCCTCTTTATCCTGTCCTTAATAAATCGGATGATGATTTTTCGTTATTAGATTGCTCACTGCCCCCGTATGTTGGTCCGTCTGCCACGAGAGGAGGAGATCAAGATTCTAGGCCGCCCGGACAGAAGGTGGATACGCGGTCTATGTTATCGGCCGACCGTATGGCTGATCTTCGTAAGATTGCTTATCGGGTCAACAAAGATACTATGCCCCTTGCCGATCTATTGCAAGAGCTTGAGGCATGGGAAGATAGAGAGAAACTATATTTTGCTGATTTTCTTTCTAATGAAATAGTGTCAGCCTTTCGGAAAAATTCTGATGTTCTTGAACCAGCGGATGTGATAGCTGATGCAAAGGATCTGCGTAAAGGTCTTTTTCTTTCTCCCCAGGTACCCGATGCAATCAGATGGCTATTTGCGTTACGGGATGAAACGTTTCGGCTACGGGACGAAGCACGGAAACGGAAAGCTGGCGAAGAGCAGTTGAATCCGACTGGCGGCGGGAAGCAGTCATCCATCTTTTATTCAGATAAGATCGATGCAGTGCATGTTAAACCAAAGCGGGAGGCGGCGCCTTTATATGTTCCTCCTAAAGGAGCAGGTACTAGTTAGGATAGAGAGTCTCCTGATGCTCAAGGGTATTTTATCTATAATTGGGTTTATACTCCTTGGAATAGGGCTGACGTTATGGCATTGAAGGCAGCATTACCTGACCCACGAAAGAATCCCGCAGCCTTTTATGAGGAAGTTGAGGGGGCTTTGAATTCCTGTACTATGACTCTGTCTGATATTGATTTATTTTTCGGGCTTATATTACCCCCAGATATGTGGAGGTCAATACGAAAGGTTGATGACCTTCAGGCATTCAAAGCTCGATGGGCGGACCTTGAGGATGAGGATAGGGAGAGAAAACCAGCACAGAAGCCACCCCAGCCCATTTTAGATTTTCCCGCTGCTATTTTAGCTAAACTAAAAACACTTGTCCCCCCTAAATTGATTGGACTATGCTAGCGTCATGTAAGCAGAAGGTAGATGAATCGGTTTCAGACTTCATTACACGATTTGAGGAAACTTTTCATGATTTTAGCGGTCAGTCGCTCACGGACGACACGAGCCGGCACCTTTTTGTTGATAAATATGTTTCAAATTTATTACCAAGTATAGCAGCTCGATTAAAAGCGAGTGAAAGCTCTTGGAAGACTTCGACACCAGCATCCCTCCTGACGATGGGTCAGTATTACGAGCGTCAGGAACTAGAAGCGAAGGGTAGTGAGGAAAAGAAATCTATAGATCTGAAAACGAAGGTTATGTTAGCACAAGTATATGGGCCGCCTCGTAGAGGTAATGATCGGGGCGGCAGGAATATTTTTAGCGCTCCTTCAGGTCGTACCGATTTGGCCCGGGATCAATGTGCGTATTGTAGGCAGAAAGGCCATTGGGCGAATGAGTGTCCGTTGTTGCGTGCTCAGCGACAGGAGCGTGGGCAAGGGTCTATGAGGGGTAGAGGAAACTTTTCAGGCCCTAGAGGCAATACGAATGATCGAGCTAGGTTTGAGTCTAATGTGCGACCCCCGAGATGGGTCCAATGTTTTTGATCGACAAAATCAGTACCAAATGTCTGATTATGCACCTCCTGAGCAGCACAATTCACAGTATGCATAGGATTGCGTAGGGTGGGGTAAGGAACCAGTTGAAGTGCCAGTAGATCAGAGGGGTCCTTATGTTACAGCACATGTTCTGAGCTCTACTGATTGGTTCCTGGTTGATACAGGAGCTACTCGTAGCGCTTTGTCTAAAAAATTGGTTCCGAGGGATCCCCTGTCTGGCTCAACAATTACGTCCATAGGGTTCGATGGAAGACCTTCTGTTAGCCCACTATCACAACCTCTTGCACTTTATGTAGATCAGTTTGCTGCACCATGTCCATTCCTACTCTCCCCAAAAACTCCTGATAATATTGTGGGCGTGTCACGAGGGCGAGGCGCGCCTCGAGACACGCCCCCTCGGTTGGCCACGCCCCCTCACCACGCATATAAATAGCGCGCGCCAACGCTGGGCGCTGCACTAACAACGGACTCCTGAGGCGAAAAGCCGGGAGCTAGACTCTGCTTTATTTTTAATATTTGCTGTGATATTGTGTTTTTACTTCTTTGTTCACTTACCTGCCTTCTGTTGACATCCTCTAAACAGCGCTCCACGCTGCAACGACTCCCTTCCTTCTGGCCGCCATTCACGAGGGCGAGGCGCGCCTCGAGACACGCCCCCTCGGTTGGCCACGCCCCCTCACCACGCATATAAATAGCGCGCGCCAACGCTGGGCGCTGCACTAACAACGGACTCCTGAGGCGAAAAGCCGGGAGCTAGACTCTGCTTTATTTTTAATATTTGCTGTGATATTGTGTTTTTACTACTTTGTCCACTTACCTGCCTTCTGTTGACATCCTCTAAACAGCGCTCCACGCTGCAACGACTCCCTTCCTTCTGGCCGCCATTCACGAGGGCGAGGCGCGCCTCGAGACACGCCCCCTCGGGTGGCCACGCCCCCTCACCACGTATATAAATAGCGCGCGCCAACGCTGGGCGCTGCACTAACAACGGACTCCTGAGGCGAAAAGCCGGGAGCTAGACTCTGCTTTATTTTTAATATTTGCTGTGATATTGTGTTTTTACTACTTTGTCCACTTACCTGCCTTCTGTTGACATCCTCTAAACAGCGCTCCACGCTGCAATGACTCCCTTCCTTCTGGCCGCCATTCACGAGGGCGAGGCGCGCCTCGAGACACGCCCCCTCGGTTGGCCACACCCCCTCCAACATCTTGACCCTTCACCATAAATCATGTGTCTTGGCAGGAAGCGCAGCGGACGAGCGCAGCGGGCGCGACGATTGTGCGCCGAAGGCACGCCTAAGGCAAGCCCGTCTGCGCCCGTCCGCGACTGGCCGGGACTAGGGGCTCGTCACTCTGCCCCGCCTATCATCTATACCCCGGACCAACTTCTGGCAGGGCCGGGGGCGGCGTGGCGGTCATCGCACGCACCAATCTTCCCTTCCAAATTTTATCTTTACCTGACATTGCGACCACTGAATTTCTGGTGATCCGCACAGTCTCCACCTCTCCCCCCCTGACCTGCTTCCTCACCTACCGTCCCCCTCAGTCCCCCTCACAGTTTCTCCCCGACTTCTTGGAGGTCTTGGCCACCATCACAGTCAACAACTCCTCCATTCTGCTCCTTGGCGATTTCAATTTCTGGCCCTCCGACTCCGCTGAATGCCCATCCTCCAAGGAATTTTCCGAAACCCTTCACTCCCTTAACTTCATTTCCCATGTCCATTCCCCCACCCACATCAAAGGTCATATACTCGATCAGATCTGGTCCCTGAACTGCCCTGTGGAATCACTCTCTATTACCCCTTGCTCCTGGTCTGATCACCACCTAATCTCATTCCTTCTTCCCATCCACCCTTCAGCTAAGCCCCCCCGGCCTAAAAACACCTGGGTCCGATCATGGGGTCGTGTCAACCTGGAGAATTTCTCTTCCCTCCTTACCTCTTCCCTTCCCTCCCTACAGGGTCTTCCCACCCTTTCCCAGGTCGACGCCATAGATCAGTGGCTCTCCCATGGACGCAACGCTGTTGCCCCGCTCAAGCGCATTACCTCCAAACGCGACAAGGACGCCAATCGGTGGTTCACCGAAGAGCTTAAGACCACCAAATTAACAGTACGCCGCGCGGAGCGGGCATGGAGGAGAAATTACTGCCCCACTTTGAAACTGGAATATACTAACATCCTTAGCCAGTATAAAAAAGACATCTTGGAGGCAAAAACATCTTATTTCTCCTCCAAAATTCTAGCCGCGGAAAACCAGTCCAAGGAGATATTCACCATCGTCCACAACCTGGCGTTCTCGGACAGAACTACTCTTAAGCCGGCCCCGTCCGAAGAACTCTGTTCCTCTCTCAATAACTATTTCATTCACAAAATCATCACCATCAAGGCTAACATCCCACCACCCTCCCCCTCTTTTGTTGACCCCCAATGCCCCCCCCCCCCAAGGGCGTGCTCACCTCCCTTCCCCCTATCACTCGGGAAAGCCTGACCACCTTGGTTCCCCTGGTCAAATCCGGTTCTCCTCTAGACCCCTGTCCCGCTCACATGCTCCTCCATATCTTTGTTTCCTGCCCTGACCCTCCCCTTCACCTTCTTAACAGCTCTCTTGCCCAAGGCATCGTTCCTAAACCCTTGAAATCTGCGGTAATTGTGCCCATCCTAAAAAAACCCGGGGCAGATCCTTCTGTCCCCGCCAATTTCCGTCCTATCTCCCTCCTACCATTCCTGGCCAAGGTGCTCGAGCACCACGTCACCTGCGCTCTGAGCTCCTTTGTGGAGAATTATGGTGCTCTTGCCCCCCGTCAAGCCGGTTTCCGCCCTGCACACTCTACGGAGTCCGTTGTCCTGTCGGTCTTGGACACCCTCAGGGAGGGTATGGACACTAATCAGCACCCGGCCCTTGTGCTCCTCGATCTCTCAGCCGCCTTCGATACGGTGGATCACACCATCCTCCTCTCCCGTATCGGAGCGGCGGGGATCGGGGGGACTGCCCTGGTCTGGTTGTCCTCCTTCCTGAGTGACCGCACCCAGGCTGTTCGCCTGGGCGACTTCACGGCGGACGTCCGGAAAGTTCAGTGCGAGGTTCCCCAAGGTTCCTCTCTTTCTCCCCTCTTGTTCAATCTGTATATTGCTCCTCTAATCTTCTCTCTTCAACAGATGGAGGTCGGCGTATTTAATTATGCGGACGACCTCCAGCTTGTCTTCAATCTATCTTCTCCTTCCTCTGCTCTAAACTTTCAATCTGTTATGCTTCACATCAGGGACTGGATGAACCACAATCACCTTACACTCAACCCCGACAAGACCGAGTTGGTGTTGACGGGTGGTTCATCCAGCCCCTGGTCCCCTCTTTTCTGGCCCCCTTCTCTTGGCCCCCCCCCTACCCCCGCTTCCTCAGTCAAAACACTTGGTATAAAACTTAATTCTCAACTCACCCTTCACTCCCAGGTTAGCTCTGTGGTATCTTCTTCTTTTCTTTCACTGCGCACTATACGCAGGGTGTCCCGTTTCTTCACTTTCTCTGCTCTAAAGCTCATCATCTTGGCCATGGTGGTATCCCGCCTGGACTATGGCAACGCCCTGTATGCCGGCATCCCCGCCTACAGTTTGCGTCGCCTACAACAGATCCAAAACCAGGCGGCCCGCCTGGCCTTCAAACTCCCCAAATTCCACCACTCTACCCCGCTCCTGAAATCACTTCACTGGCTCCCTGTGCGAGCCAGAATTCAATTCAAGCTTGCTTCCATCACTTTCCGGGCCCGACACGGACTCGCACCCGCGTTCATCTCTTCCGAGATCGTCTCCTATGTTCCCACCAGGGAACTTCGTTCGTCCTCCCAGTCCCTCCTCACCATCCCACGCTACCGGAGAAAGAAGTGGGGAGGCTCTAAATTTGCCACCCTCGCCCCTACCCTCTGGAACTCCCTTCCCCTTGAACTCCGCACCATCACTCTCTACCCACAATTCCGTAAACAACTCAAGACCTATCTATTCACGAAATCTTTCGAATAATAACCTTCCTGTTCCCCCAGCTCTTTAATTTAGGATCCTGTTAGTAATAGCGCCAAGAAACCGCAGGTATACGTGCGCTCTATAAGAAATTTTAAATTCAAATTCAAATTAGACATGCTCAATTATTTTCGGGCCACGATACGGTGCTCCCCTGAGGGAGTACATGTTATTTTAAATGATAATTATCCATCCATAGAGAGGGTGTACACGATTACTGTAGAGACTGCACTGGCCTCTTTGCCTGAATCTTTATGGGCCACGCCCGATACCGACGTGGGACAGATGATTATCCCTCCGGTGCACATTAGTGTAAAGGAGGGAGCTGTGCTGCCGCGCCTGCCTCAGTATGGGTTATCACAGGAGGGGGAGGAGGCGCTCATACAGATAGTGCAGGACTTGATTAAAGTAGGGGTGGTTGAAGAAGTTCCATACAACGTGTGCAATAATCCTATCCTACCGATTTTAAAGAAAGACACTGACACCAGGATTTATCGATTCATTATCGATTTGAGGGAGGTTAACAAGATAATGATACCTCAATACCCAGGGGCCTCTGATATTACGACACTCCTCACTCTGGTCCCACCAACTGCAACAACTTTCTCCGTTATAGACTTGAAAAATGTCTTCTTTTCGATCCCTATTCATCCTGACAGCCGATATCTTTTCGGTTTCACGTTGAATAATAGATCATACAGATTCTGTAGAGTTCCTCAAGGCTATACTGAGAGCCCCAGTATTTACAGTCAGGCATTAAAACGACAATTAGATTCTTTTGTCTCACCTGACGGTGTGGCGCTTATACAATATGTCGATGACATCTTGTTGGCCGCCGACAACCCTGAGCAATGTGAAGAGTGCACCTTGTCCTTGCTTACCTTTTTGGCATCTCACAATCACAAAGTATCCAAGAAGAAACTGCAATATCGGAGACCAAAGGTAACCTACTTAGGTCACCTTTTGTCTAAGGAGGGGCGTGCACTTACACCGGATCGTATTCAAGCCATTCTAGACACACCAGTACCATCCACGCAGAAAGAAGTTCGAGCCTTTTTGGGTCTTACCTCCTTTTGTAGACAATGTATATTAGGGTTTTCATATATAGTTAAACCACTGTTAACCCTTCAGACCAAGGATACCCCAGTTCCCCTTCCATGGACAGATGAATATGAGAATGCTTTCCACCAATTACGCCAGGCCCTTTGTTCAGCACCAGTGTTAGGTACCCCTGATTACACAAAGCCCTTTACATTGTATGTGCATGAGAGAGATGGATGCACGTTATCAGTGTTAGTGCAGATGCACGGCGATAAGCAGCGCCCTTGTGCATACTTCTCGGCAGTACTTGATCCGGTTGCTCGAGCGTTGCCTGGGTGTTTTCGCTCAGTTGCGGCGACAGCTGTGTCAATACGCCAGAGTGAAGGGATAGTTTTATCTTATAAGTTGTTGGTGTTGGTCCCCCATGCCGTTGATGCCCTTTTGAATCAGACAAAGACGCAGCATTTAACTAGTGCTCGTCTGACAGGATACGAGCTGACATTGTTGGCTCCTCATATAACTTTGAAGAGATGTGCAACGTTGAATCCAGCTACGTTGTTACCCTTCCCAGCGACTCAGCCTGAGGCGCAAGAGACGCATGACTGTGTCTTTGTGACTGAGGAACAGACAAAGGGTCGTATTGATTTACAAGATACGCCCTTTACAGATGTGGATGGAGAGCTGTGGGTGGATGGGTCCTGTTTAAAGCTACCAGACGGAACCAGTTCTGCAGCATATGCAATTACTACATTACACACGATAGTGGAGACAGCACGCGTACCACAGAAATCAGCTCAGGCAGCAGAACTGATAGCGTTGATACGAGCTTGTGAGCTTAGTGCAGAATTATGTGTGAATGGCTACACAGATAGCCGCTATGCTTTCGGAGTTGCTCACAATTTTGGCCTGCTGTGGAAGGAAAGGGGCTTTTTGACATCACATGGAACCCAGATAATGTATGGAGAATTAGTACAAAATCTCTTGCCTGCACTGACGCTCCCTTAAAGGATAGCTATAGTGAAATGTAGTGCACACAAGAAAGTGACAGATAAAGTGGGACAAGGAAATGCTTTTGTAGATCGAGTGGCGCATGAAACTGCGATGCAGCCTGGCTCCACGTCAATGTATGTCGTGAAGTCACAAGCTGAACGGTGGCACGATGCAAGGGAAAAAGTACGAGAGATGCAAAAGACTGCTACTGAGAAAGAACGAGACCAATGGTCCAAAGATGGAGAGTTGGACGATGAGGGGTGTTGGAGGAATAAGCAGATGGATAAGTGGAAGTTACCCACAGCCTTCGTACAACCTATGGTACAAGGAAATGCTTTTGTAGATCGAGTGGCGCGTGAAACTGTGATGCAGCCTGGCTCCACGTCAATGTATGTCGTGAAGTCACAAGCTGAACGGTGGCACGATGCAAGGGAAAAAGTATGAGAGATGCAAAAGACTGCTACTGAGAAAGAACGAGACCAATGGTCCAAAGATGGAGAGTTGGACGATGAGGGTTGTTGGAGGAATAAGCAGCTGGATAAGTGGAAGTTACCCACAGCCTTCGTACAACCTATGGTACAAGGAAATGCTTTTGTAGATCGAGTGGCGCGTGAAACTGCGATGCAGTCTGGCTCCACTTCAATGTATGTCGTGAAGTCACAAGCTGAACGGTGGCACGATGCAAGGGAAAAAGTACGAGAGATGCAAAAGACTGCTACTGAGAAAGAACGAGACCAATGGTCCAAAGATGGAGAGTTGGACGATGAGGGTTGTTGGAGGAATAAGCAGATGGATAAGTGGAAGTTACCCACAGCCTTCGTACAACCTATGGTTCAGATGGCACATGGGCTAGCACATGTTGGAGCTTCGGCAATTGTGAAATTGGTCACGCAAGTTTGGGAGCATCCAGAAATTGCTAGCACGGCTAAGTACAGACTTGCATGATTTGCCTTAAATATAATCCAGGAAAAGGGACACAAACTCCAGCAGGAGATTTTCAAAACCCACTGCACCCTTTGAAGTATTGCAAATGGATTATATCCAGCTGGAACGCTGTAATAATATAAAGTATGTCCTGGTTGTGGTTTGTGCATTCAGCAAATGGATTGAAGCATACCCTACTAAGGACAATACCGCAATGACTACTGCTAAGGTGCTTTTGAAGGAATTTTTTCCTCGTTTTGGTGTTTGTAGATTGTTGTGGAGTGATAACGGGCCCCATTTTGTGGCGGACGTTATTAAGTATGTTCTGAAGGGATTAGGCTTCGTGCAGAAGTTCCACGCAGTATTTCACCCTCAATCAGCAGGGTTGGTGGAAAAGTACAACAGCACGCTTAAATTAAAGCTTGCGAAAATACAGGCTTCTACTTCTGTGACTTGGCCAGATGCTCTGCCTTTGGCATTGTTGTCTATCAGATCAGTACCACATTCTCGGATGGGCTTAACGCCCTATGAAATAGTTTTCGGGCGCCCCATGAATATATGGGGGGTGCCCAAACCAAGTTCAGTGTATGATGTACCTTGTGTTTTAATGAATGACTATATTGCACAATTAACTGATAGCTTGGTTTCCATTCATCAACAGTTTCGAGAAGCACTCCCTGATCGGTCCACAGGAGAAGGTCATAATCTCCGGCCTGGTGACTTCGTCCTCGTGAAGTCGTTTGAGAGGTCGAGTAGTCTAGAGCCGAGGTGGTGCGGCCCTGAACAGGTTCTCCTAGCCACAAGAACAGCAGTACGAGTGACGAATCGCAGGAACTGGATTCATTCTATCCATTGCCGGAGAGTGCAACCTGATCTGGTGGAACCTGCTGTGCTGACTGATCATCGAGATATCTTGACTACGGTGAGAGGCCGTGCTGTGGTACCTAACGATTCTGAGGAGTTCTTCCCGGACCAGGCAACGCCTGCATCGAGAAGATACAATCTGCGACCAAGGAAAGAATCTGCAATTGTATGAGAAGTTGTCAGAACGGTCCCTAGGATTGTGAAACGGAGAGCCAATGAGGCAAGGGGGGGGGGATCAGCCATGCATTAGAGTAGTGACACCCCTCTTGGCCCGATGGTGAAGAAAACAACGGCTACCTACGGGGTAAGAGTTCTGACAACACTTTAGTTTCAGGAAGATACTGTGTACATTTTGCTCGAGATGGATAAAATAAAGATTTTTGGTTCTGTAGGGTTAATTTTTGTTATAGCAGTCATTGCTACAGTCATGTGGTTCGTTGAGGAGAAAGCTCCTGCCCGTGAACTGTATGTTGTTTCTACTCCAGTCCCTGATGAGCACTTTTTCTATACACTCCCATATCAAGAGTTGAAACATCGACAGTCCTATTTGAATAACACCTTTATTCAGATGTTGCATCATACCCATGTTGCTACAAATGCCACAGACTGTTGGATATGTGGGATGATGCCAGCTCATCAAAAGAAAGGGGGGACACCGTTCATACCACTTCAGTTTTCTCACAATGGCTCTTGTAGAGCGTGGTACACTTTGCTTTTTACTACGAGGAAGCCTACCGTAGGACGACTGATTTTCAAATTCAACAAGGAATGTCATCAAGATAAAGACGGCTATCCACAAGCCAACGGAACTATATGGGAGTGGGAAGAATATTGACCGGACAATGAATCGACCCCTTATGTCTTCACGAACACTAGAGACACTGTTGGACAAGAGAAGTTTGTGATTTCAGTGGCCCAAGCACAAGCTGATTTATGTGTACAGAGCGTATGCCACATTCCTGTAGGTGTTAGTGACTGTATTGTTGTATTGAACATTGATGGCCTGAATAACAGTACTTTCCTTGCTTCACATAACACCTATTTTGTATGTGGGAATAAGGGTTACTATCGATTACCAGCCGGATTGTCTGGAGTGTGTTATGTATCGTTTCTATTGCCACCTGTATTCTTGGCACCTGCATCATATCATAAAGACTTGAAGCTGTTGAATAATGTAACTGTGAACAGATTCAAACGGACTTCATCCGTAGACGAAGTTGATCAAACGGACACTAGTCTGCAACAATATATTGATTTCAACTTAGGATTGTTTTTCTTTGTGGGAGCCGCTCTGAATAGCAGAAAGATACGACGGTTAACAAGAGTAGTAGAAGCTGTCACCAATCAAACTGCTGCAGCTCTTGGGAACCTTACGGAAGAGCTACAAATTACTAGGATTGTTGCGTTGCAGAACCGGATGTTCTCGACATTATGTTAGCAGATAGAGGTGGAGCTTGTAGAATTATCTGAAGTAGCTGTTGTGTGTTCATCCCCGACCATACTCCTTCTGTGTACAAAGCTATTAACAAATTACACAAGATTGCAGCTGATATACATCAAGAAAATGGATCTTGGACTTTCTCTGGGTGGTTCTGGACCTTGATTTCTACATGGGGTTGGAAGGACCTCACTGGAATATGTATATTTGTTGCTATATTATTCACCTGCTGTGTATGTATTCAATGTAGCCCTATGATATGCTCGTTGTGTGTCTCACTTTGTGTGCCTAATAAACAAGCTGTTGCGGATGCTGCCCATAAGAAAACTATAACTAGATAGATAGCGGATATGATGAGCATTGATATAAACGATAAGTATTTAGATTATCCTTGAAAACCGAATGTCTTCAGCAAATGCTGAAAGGGTCGTCTGTTGTAAATAAAACAGCGATAATGTTAAGCATTCACTGAAGACATGCTATTGTGTCTTTCTTCTAGTTTTCCCGCTCATACTTGAAAATATGGCCGGACTCCATTTTGTTCTCTGGCGTCCATCTTATATGCTACACTCCGCCATGTGCTCGCCACGAGGCAAGTCCTACTTCACTGACCGTCACCCCTGGAGTTTGCCCAGCAACAGGCTATAAATAGTTCCAGCTTGTCTAGCGCATGCTCAGTATATGTAACATCTGTTTCTGCTTAGAGGGGATTGGAATGTGCATCCGGTGGGCTTCATGAACCCTTAACTCCACCCATGTATCGATCATGTTTAATAAATGTCCATATATGGCTGTAAAACATGCTTTTGATTGTAACCGCCCACCTATGAGCCCCTTCTTTGTGTATAAAAGGGGACCGCATGTCAGAGTTCTTTGTGCTACCTTGCACAATACTGTAGAGTGTTGTGTGGGCTGCAGTACCACATTTAAAGGTTTATTAAACTATGTTTTTGTATTTCCACTTTCCGTGCCAATTTCTTATGTAGTCTGAGGACTTTGCGTACAGAAGGGCAAACCCTTTTCGCACTCACGGGCCTTGCTGAGGCCTGTATTCATCAGGGAGTACGGAGAACTGAAAGTGCTTGTGGCCCAACATAAACTGCAGGTAACACCTGTGGGCAGGCAGGACGGGAATGTGGAAATATGCTTCATGCAAGTCCATTGCTACCATCCAGTCCCCGAGGTCCAGGGTAGACATGACTTGAGAGAGTGGGAGCGTTTTGAACTTCTTCTTGAGGAAGAAATTTAGAAGGCACAGGTCTAGGATAGGATGAAGGCCACCGACTTCTGGCTGCCCAACCCACGGGGTCTGTGTGTACCACATCTTCAGCCACACAGATGCTGGGAAGTTTAAATGCCATGGTGGCTGAAGGGTACTGAGCGGCTGCAAGCCCGTACTGTGGCTACTAAAGGAGTGAAAGGTGGATTGGGGATTGGGAATGATGAGAGGCCATGGAAAAGCCCAAGGACCTGGCCACAGCCCTGCTGTTCTCAAACTCTCCTGTGCTGAATCCGCCTGGTCTCCGAAGAGATGTGAGCCATCAGCTGGCATGTCCATAAGTGATACTTGGATATCCCCTGAAATGCCAATTGTTCTCAACCAAGAGTGGCATCATAAGGCCACCATCTAGGAAGCCACTCTGCCCAGTGAGTCGTTGGTATCTAGTCCACATCTAATCATAAACTTAGATGTATCTCTCTCGTCTGCAACAGCCTGGGAAAGTATGGCCTGGGCCTCATCGGGAACCATGGGCAGCACCTGGACAACCGAATCCCATAAAAAATGGGAGTACTACCTGTAAACAAGTCCATAAGTAAACTCACTTTAGACTGCCCTCTACAGAACAGAATAGCTATAGCCTTCACAGCTTTTTTGTGTTGACAGTCCAGTATTAGTATGATTAGGTACCACAAAATTGTTTACCCTATTGACATCATCATCCATGTTGAAAGCTGGCTTCGGAACAACCAAGTTGATTAAATTCAGATACACATGGATTCTCAAACCAGTTGAAGATACAGGTTAGCAAACATTTTGATCACCTTAACCTCATTGTACTGCCATTAATCTGCTGATCATTTCTCAGTGTTAGGCATTAAGGTCCCTGACATGGTTGAAAAAGGGATGCAGCAACCTCCACCACCACTGATTCGATCATAACCAATGGCACCCAAAGACCTCATAAGGGTTCCAGAAGGTCAAGTTGTAGGTGCATTAAAAATAACTAACATAGCCTAACTAACATAGCCTGATCAAAACCTTGGATTTACTCTCAAAAACTGCAGATGGTATTTTGGATTTATGCACTGAAGACATGTTAATGGTTCAGACAATGTGACTGTTCTCTGTAACACTTTTTTCATTTATCTTTTCTCTCACAAGGAGGAAAGTGAAGATCCATATTGTCACTGCCCCCCATACCTTTGTGTTTGGATATGGAACTATTGGATGATGTACGGTGTCTCACCTGTTCCTCTTTATCAGTCACTGTGATTATATGGGATCTCTTGTGCTTGTCATGTTTCTTCAGAACCCCTCCGGACACTGACAGGTTAGGGTCGCTTCTCATTCTGTGAGCTGACACCAGTTTGTGAGATTCCTTGGTGGATTAATTCCACAAACTAATGAACACATAATTGAAGATTACGGATTTATTTATGTTGAACTTGCCTTGGGTTTTGGATACCCTGACATGTACCTTATTGATTTTTTGACTTGATTGATTCTCACACTCCGCATTTCCATGCGGACTACCCATTGTTGGGAGCTGTGATCTGGTTTGCCAAAATTGGGCAACAGTACAAGGGTGCCGCATACATTCCCCCTGTCCTGAAGAAGACCTGCAAGCAGAGGTTTAAAGTTGCCCTATACGCAATAAGCCGGGTCTAAATGTGGACACATACCGACAACCCTGGGCCTGTACTACACCATATCACCTTGCCCTATTACCAGACGATACATTGCTATGCTTACTGAAAGATGTACAATGAATAAAGAAAAAATTTCATTGTGGACAGGCCTAACCACACTGTTGTATGTTGTACTAATAACCAGTGTTGATTTCAAATAGTTGGAACCGCTTTTACGTCGAATATCCTTTACCCGGAAGTCACCTTCAGTTTACTTCACACATGAGCAGTTTTTCTTTGCATCCCTTTTTTCCTTGAGCAACCTTCCATTCTGAATACATATGGTAATGTTTTTACCTTCCATTTGCATTTTTGAAAAAATATATAAAAACAAAGATTTCTACTACAAATAGTGGGTGTGTCTCTGTCCTTTTTTCCTTGGTGCCTACTTATGAAGTTTTCAATTATGTATTAACTACCATGTGCTGAATCTTTGAGCACCAAAGTAAATCATATTCTAAAATATCCTTTACCTGTGCGTTTTTCGAAATAAGTCCGGGACCACTTGCTGTTTATATCATTTATGTCATGTTTCTTGAGGCATTTTCTGGAGAAATTATTTAAGGCTATTCAATTTTGAACAAATCACAAAAATGCCTTCCTTCAGAGAGACCATAAATAGATTTACAAGAGAATGTGTCACATGTTTTGCCAAAATACCACAAACATCAGTCTGAACCATTTCACACAATGCTTGAGCTTGGCAATTTTGAAGGAGACATTTCAAAACAAAGCAAACATGAAAAACTGTAAAACAAAAATAAAGGTTAGAACTCAGTGGCTCCAGATCTTGCTTCTAGAAGGTTGGAAACACAGCTAACTAGCATCACGAATGTGAGAGTTAAAACACCTGAATCAAATGAGGCTCCCATATCCCTGACCAGAGATGTACAGATGGGGCTGGGAAATGGTTACTGGAATAGAAATCTTTTCTTTACCCAGTACAATGCCTGGGAAGGTTGCTGGCACTGAGTACCCATTTGGAAAAGTTGGTATTCAATTTTCTATAAGTCACACCAGGAATGTTAAATGCAATCCAGCATTTGTACACCTGCAGTGTCCCCATATTGCATACACTGTGAAGCAGACAAGTAAAATAGTCTGAGGAACACTTAAGCGACTGGTTGATTGTCTGCTATTGTCCTCTGAGTAAAATATACAACCTTTCTTTTCTAAACTGTAAACATACCTCTGGTTTGAAAAGGTCTTGCAATACAAACAAGTGACAGAATCTGGCATCTTCTGAAGAAGGTGTTTGGATTCAATATGTTCTGTATCCAAAGCTACGAGAGAACCTGACTGTGTCCCTGCTAATATCCAGTGCTCTTTTTCACTTGGAAGATATACCATGGCAAGACACAGGATCCTACTATCAGCAATGTCCTGCAAAAAAAGAAAGAAGGTAATTGTAGAAGTTCTAAATATGATTGACTAGATTGTTCATTCTCACATCATATTGACATATAAAACATTTTCTCATTTAAAGGGGAATTCTAGTGAAAGAAAAGACCTCTTACCTGCCTTTCTCACCAGGGACAAGGAAACTCACTAGAGCTGGTGATCAACAGTTTCTGCTCGGCTATATCTTGCAGTGGTAGACAGGCTATTAACATTGCTTGAGCAGGACACCTCTACAAACCCCGGAGCCAATTCTCCAGACCCCCGTACTCCTGGTAACAGACTTCCAGGGTCCGCAAGCAAGCTAGAGCTGGTGGCGACCACAGACAGGATTCCGCTCTCCTGCTGCTGAGCCAAGCTTGAGGGGAAGGTAGAACAATAGGTTTCTTGTCATACCTCCCAGACAAGACTTAGTGTATTGGGCTGGGATCGCTTGCCAGCACCACCATACTGCTTTGAAGGGCACATTTGGTGCCCTCTTTGCAGACTCCAGTTTGAGCCAGTTCAATAACTCTTGGTTCCTGCTCTAGTGCGAAACTGGACAAAGGACATGGGAGTATCCTCCCCTCTGTCCAGACCCTCCTCTAGCAGGGACCCCCAAGTTGTTCCAACCCTTTCCTTAGGGTACTTAAGGGCTTACCTGTGGTTGGGTCCTTAGATTCGTTGTGGGAAAAGACTCAACCCTGAAACTACGTCGCTCTTCAATGGTCTGGACACTTGAAATTCATTGGACTTCTACTGGAACCAAAACTGCATCAAGGAAGTATCCTGCATCTCCTGGTTTCGCTGTTCTTCAAGTCTTCTCCGTTGTCTGTGTCTATGCTTCATCCAGGTTCTTCAACAGACCAGTGGGCATCAAGGACACCCGAAGAAATCTCCCTTGGAGTGAAGGAGTCACTCCCCTGCATCTGCATGCACTGCAATAAAGCTGACTGGTCTGCTGCTCCTATCGTCCTACCGACTTCATGAGGCTCAGCAACACAGGTGGTGGGTCTGTAACTCCCTCGAGGCTTGACCTGTCCATTCTGCTATTTTGAAGCCAGTATCCCATGTGGGAACCGCAAGGCCCAAACCCCTGTGGACCCCATCAACTTGCTTTTGCCATGGCTTGTTGTCTCTGCATGCCAGAGATCTTCAGACTGCAAGAAGCCCCAGCCTCCAGCTCCTCTTCCCTCCAAGATCAGCATCCTCACTACATCCTTCGCACTGTGGGTCTACATCTTTGGTGAGCTGCTCGAGGCCCTCTTGAGACTCCTGTGCCTTTAGGCTGTGGGTCCTCCTGAGGGTCTTCTCTTGCGTTAGAGGGCTCCCCTGCTTGCTCAGGGCATGCTCTGACTCTCCTGCTGTTGGTGAGTCCCTTGGACCTTTCTGGTCCCAACGCTGCTCCTTTTTCGTCTTCCACACCAGTTGCAGCTACCAAGGCTTGTTGGTACTTCTACCGGACACCGACCACCTAGCCACTGACATCGGACGTGGGCAGCTCGTGCACGGCTCCTGGTCTTCCTCAGCATCGCCTGGCCCTCACAGCTGCAGCATCGAGGTCACCGTTGACTCCACACAACCTCCCGACATCGGTGGGCATTGTGCTTCCGTGCCGCCTGGTCACCTCTGGGTGGCATAGGCTCTGTCCTCTCTGATTGCAAGGGTGGATTCCAGAATCAACGCTTGGATTCCACCGGAATCCTTCATAGTCTTTTCCAGAGGCATCTTATTCTAAATTTATCATTGTTGTCTATGGCAGGTTTCAACGTCACTTCACCCCTATGGACCAAGCTTCCCTGGTGCAGATAACCTGGTTCCTGGAGCATCCTCAGGTGGAGTGACTCTTCAGCCTTCTGTCTTCCAGAGGGTTTCTTCAGGGTCCTCCGGGAAGGGTCCTTCTTCTTTAAAACTGCAACCACGACTTTTCCATTGTCTTTCATTAGGCACGCACCTCTGTGGGGTTCCTAGATACTTACCTTTGGTGGTTCCTTGAGTACCCAGCTCCTCTGTGTCTTCTAGTCCAAGTCCCGTTCTCCTTTGCAGTTCGCATTCCACTTTCTTAGTATATGGTTTGGTCTACTCTTGGAGACCACTGTATTTTGTGGTGCTACTTACCTGAGTGCTTTTGAAGCATTCTTGTGTATTGTGTTGATATCTCAGGGTAGGAGATAACCAATGTGATAGTGATATTGTGTTGCAATCAAAAGAGTTATTTTTGCTAAACACTGTGTGGTTTCTTTTCATATAACGTACGCTACAGATTAAATTGGTAAAACAAGCTGCTTAACACTCTTTCAAGATAAGCCCGAAGGCAGCTTTCCACAGCTACCACTTTGAGAGCTTTCTATGTTTGTCAAAGACCACTTAAATCACCATGAGGGTTGCCTGTATTAGTGCAAGGTGCATCATTTGATAGGTGCGCACCATATACTAAGACAGCCTCCTATGCCATTCCATCATTATTTTGCACCCCATGCCACCTCAGTCTCGACCCAAACCAATAGGAACCCTCCAGCCCAAACTGCCTGTCCTAGCCCTCTCTTAACCAGAGAAAGAGCAACCCAAGACCAGTTTTGTCTTTATTGAGGCTCTTCAGTTGTGTGTAGCTTGGTTACAGTGGCACAGTGCTCATGGGACCCACATCTGGGCAAATCCGGTGCACTTAGGGCATTGCATTGAAGCATACAAAAAGTGATGGGTGAAATGCTTACATTTTTCTCAGTCACTGGTAAATATTTATGACACATCCCAGCCCACTGCCATTGTGTATACCATACTACCACAGTTTAGACCCACCCATATGGAAATCAGTCTTGCCTCTGATCCAATAGGAACAGTCCAGTCCAAACTGCTAGGCCAGGTCCTCCCTGACCCAGAGAACAAGCAACCCAAGACCGTTTTTGCCCTGATTGGGCCTCTTTAGTCAAGTGTAGCTTCGTTCCAGTGGCACATTGAGTACGGGCCCAAAGTCTGGTCATACCTGTTGCACTGAAGTATACAAAAATCTGATAAGCGCAATGCTTGAATTCATCTCAGCCACTGGTAAATATCCTGGACCACATCCTAGTCCATTGCTATTTTACACACCATGCCATCTCAGTTTGAACGCAGCTGTATACAAATCATTCTTGACCCAGCTCCAGTAGGAACTGCCAGGCCATGGCTGAATTAGAAATCAAACAACCCAAGGCCGGTTTTGCCTTGATTGAGGATCTTCAGTTGGGTCTGGCTTGCCTCCACTGGTGAAATGAGCATGGGACCCATGTCTGGACATGCCTGTAGAACTTAGGGTGTTGCATGGAAGTATACAAAAAATGTCAATGGGATGCTCACACTTCCTTTTTTTTATATAAGAGACCCGTGCACTGCTGTTAATTGATTCTCCAATAGTTTGTTTATGGTAGTAGGTGCGCTAAGGTGTCGCCCAACACCCCGGGCGATATTGGAACAATCGTGAAGAATGTGTGATCAAAAGGAATTTGATGACATCCCTTAGGCACTCAAATAGGTGAAATCCTCCAAAAGATTCAATGAAAAATAAGTTCTTTCAACTGAGTTTATTTTTTCATTTTCAGTTTTTTGATGATTTGCATTTCAAAAGATGATTTTCATTTCAAAAGATATATCCACTGCCAAAATGCATATTAATATTCACATTCCATATCAATATTGCTGCTCCAATGCATTTCGGGCTAACAGCCCTTCATCGGGGAGCCTATACAAACAAAAGACGAACATATCTGTCACGTGGTGGCAATTGTTTGTCAAGTATGATTAAAAATAAAATAGACCCTTAGTTCAAGATATTCACCAAGTGACATAAAAGAAGAAACGATTCCGTGTGAACTGTATCAGATGCACTATGCTTGATCTGAAAGTGACCAATGGATGGTGGTTACCGGGTAGGCTTAGCAGAACGTTAAAACAACGTGATTCACCGGTGACTTGAAATGCGACTTAATGCGCAGAAAGAAAAACCAATCACCAAAGATAGAAAGCGTGCTATACAAGCAATGCGCTGGGTTCAAAAACGGCGTGCAAAACTTACTTTTCTGACAGGGTTCACAGCGCTTCTGAAAACGCTGACCGCAGATGGGTGTGTTAGTCCGGAAATGCGGTGAGGGTAAATGAATGATCGTGAGTGGTTGGTGCTTGGACACGTGATCGCGACTAAGGGAAACAGAAAGCGGACTGAAAAATCAACAATGTAGGTGTGGAACAATAAAGTACACAGTAAGATAAACATAAACAGTGCTATGAATGAAAATATATGATGAACATAAATATGGTAAAACGGGTAAATTGGCAAACGTCTGTGATAAAACCACACTGTGGATTAAGGGATCAGAACAGATGCACCCTCAAGGTGCAGTTATACAATTAATGCTGTTTACAAATAACACGAAAATTCGATCCGTTCATTTAAGCCGAAGGGCTTGGTCGAATTTAATTTATAAATCCAGAAATTTTCTCTCTGTAGCAGTGCCCTATTGTTGTCTCTTCCTTCCGATTTGTGGACAATTTCCAGTGCCATGAATTTCAGTTGGGCTATAGTATGGTTAGAGTCCAAAAAATGTGACGCTATGGATGATTTAAGATTTTTAGTTCGAATGTTCGATTTGTGTTCGTTGACACGGGTTTTTAACTTGCGCTCCGTTTTGCCCACGTACACTTTCCCACACGGGCATTTGCTTTAGTAGGTAAATTAAGTTAGTAGAGTCGCATGTAGCCGTGACTTTCAAGTTAATGTTGTAACCTTTCATAGGATGTGATAGTTTGTTGCCTGTGATTACATTATGACAATTATTGCAATTGTTGCATGGTCTGGTACCTTTATGGATCGTCATTTGTTCTGTAGGCTGTTTGAGAATTTCACCCAGGTTTTTGCCCCTTGTGTGAGCAAATATGGGTTTGGCTTCAAACATGTTGTTAAAGTCTGTCTCTAATTGTAGCATAGGCCAATGTCTTAAGACGATCTTTTTATACTTAGAGCTAGCATTAGAATATTTGGAAACAACGACCATCCGGTCATTTTCTTTTTTCTTGTTTGAAGGTAGTAGAAGTTCCTGTCTGGACAATTTATTGACTTCATTTTTAGTTTTTTCTAGGAGATCATCTGGGTATTCTCTCGCTCTGAAGCGGTTAATCATTTCATCCATTCTGTTTTCCAAGACAGTTGGGTCCGAGGTGATTCTTTTAACTCTCAACAGTTGAGATTTGGGTAGGTGATTTTTTAGAGATGGCTGATGGAAACTCGTATAATGCAACATATTGTTGCGGTCAGTAGATTTTCTGAAGATATCTGTCATGATTTGGTGGTCTTTTATGGTGATGCGGACATCCAAAAAGGTTATAGTGTTTAAGTCGATGGTCCAAGTAAGCTGAATGCGTTGATTAATTGAGTTTAGAGTAGTGAGTGCTAATTCCAAGTTAGCGCGTGGACCTTTCCATAGGATAAACAAATCGTCTATATAGCGTACATACATCTTTAAGTGGTTTTTCCACAACTGATTCTGCCAAATGTTGTTGTCCTCAATTGAAAGAACTTATTTTTCATTGAATCTTTTGGAGGATTTCACCTATTTGAGTGCCTAAGGGATGTCATCAAATTCCTTTTGATCACACATTCTTCACCACACTTCCTTTTTGCCACCAAGTATTTTTTAACAAAACTGTACATAGAGAGAGGCTAAAATCCTGAAGAACGAAGATGATCCAGAGAGCTGGTGGTTGTACACCACCTTAAATTTAAAGATTGCCCTTCTCAAAGTGACAAAAGCTCCAAGGAGGATGAGTGGGAAAATCATTTTCTTTTCATTAGCATTAAGTAAAACTACCAAAAAGCACTGCCACAGATCATCCCAGACAATGTTCTGATAAAAAACTGCTGAACAAATGCCTACTTACAGTTGCCTTAAAGTTTAGTATATGCATTACAAAGTGGGATGTGCCATCTGACTGCTGCTTCACGTCACAAGCACCAATATTACAATTAGACTGTACAGCAAAACAAATTACCCAAAATCAAAATGAGGCAAAATCAAACATAGTTAGAGAGATGCGAAGGGTTCAAGTAGTTATTAAAGTTAATAGGAGAGATATTGGGTTAATATGGAAAAAGACAGTCAAAATACTCAGCTTAGCCACTCAGTGAATAGCAAAAACCCAAAAACATTCCTGGTAATAGGTTAAGAAATGTTCTCAGCCAGATGACTCCAGGGAGACAGTGAAAGGCTAGGTTGAAAAATATATTCTGAAATGTATGATCAAGCGATAGTTTTTGATTGATAATTTTTATTTACTGATCAAGTATGCCAGGAAAAGAATGTGCCTTTGAAGTACTTTGTTCTCACACCAGTTATGTTGCCACACAACTACATCACTGAAACATAGTGCAAATAACTAGCAACCTCCTACGTGTGAAATCATTCTGGAATTGCAGTACTTGAGAAGACTGTTGACGATTCTGGAGCATTCGTTTCAGCTTCTGTTTTCTGACCCTATTCCGAAGATGGTGCTAAAGAGTGATTCATATACAAGACACCTTCTGTTTTTACATGAAATCACACAGACACTGATCCTTCACATTTAAAAAGCTGTAAGGATGTAAAACAGTATTAAAGGTCCTCAAGAGAATGGACTATATTTTGGCCTATGATCATCTACTTGGATGTAGCCTTCATTCCCTTATACCTGCACTGTCTACACCCCACTCATCTGGCAGTTGTTCTGAGTTTGGCACTATCCTATGCCGGGATAGGCCCATTACCTTCAGTGTGCAACAAAAGCTCAGCAAAATAATACATCCTACTCATGTAAATATACTTGGTGCCTTTATCTGGTAATCATTGTCTCTGAAGAACAAGTTACTTACCTTCGGTAACTTGTTCTTCTGATGGATACATCTGCCTGTGGATTACTCACCTTTAGAATTGAATCCCCAAGCAGTCCCTATCCCGGAAGAGGGTGTTCACCTGGCTATACCAAAAAATCTTGCAGCACAGAGCGTGCAAAATGGCCATCCACCCTACTCTCCGAATTCCAGCAGTTATGCTTCGCAAAGGTATGGAGAGTGGCCCAAGTTGCCGCTGTGCAGATGTCCACAATAGGAACACTTCTAGCCAAAGCAGAAGATGACTTCGCTCTGGTGGAAGGAGCTCTAATACCTTCAGGCGGCTCCTTCTTGGCCAAGGCGTAGCATATCTTGATGCACAAAATGATCCACCTGGAGAGTGTTCGTTTGTGGACAGCTTTGCCCTTAATCCTTCCAATATATCCCACAAACAGCTGGTCATCACGTCTTAGGTCCCTGGTTCTGTCCAGGTAGGAGCTGACAGTACTCCTAGGGTCCAGGCGTTGAAGTCTCCTCCTCCTCCTTGGAAGGGTGAGGGGGAGGATAGAAAATAGCTAAGGTAACAGACTACCATAGATGGAAAGGAGTGACCACCTTAGTCAGGAAAGCAGCCCTGGTCCTGAGAACCATCTTTTCTGCATGAATGGTTAAAAACGGAGGTTAGAACTAAGAGCCTGAAGCTCACTTACCCTCCTGGCTGAGGTAATAACGATCAGAAAATCCGTCTTGAAAGTAAGAAGCTTCAACGGTCAACTATAAAGAAGCTCAAAAGGAGAACCCATCAGGAAAGTAAGTACTAAATTCAAATCTCACTGAGGCACAATGAAGGGAGTGGGAGGAAACCTATTGGTGAGGCCCTTAATGAACCTCATAACAATGGGGGACTGAAATAAAGACGGCTGATCCGGCAAACATAGGAAAGCCGACACGGCCAACAAGTAACCCTTTAGCGTAGCCACAGCACAAACTTGCTGAGCCAAGGAAAATGAAAAGCCAAGTACATCAGATAAATGGGCCTTCAAAGGATCAATGGACCTCTCTCCGCACAATTTCACAAACTGAGACCACCTAGAGGAATAAATAGATTTGATGGAGAGTCTCCTGGATGATAAAATAACATCCACCACATCCAGTGGGAGAGAGAATGAACGCAGGTTGCCCGTTCAATCTCAAGGCATGAAGGTGCAAGCTCTGGAGGTGGGGGTGTAGAACCTGCCCCTGCAACTGCAAGAGGAGGTCTGACCTGAGAGGGAGATGGAGCGAAGGGTACAAAGTAATTTTAGTAATTTTATTGCATGATTTAAAAGAAAACCTTTTGCAAGGTACAAAAAATAAAATTGCGACACTGTTAAAATATTGATAGATTATAACTCTTAATAGGTTTGGTAAAATAGAACCCCAGTTCCAATAATACAAAGTACCCAGCCCCCTCATGTCAGAGCTCTCTTGTGGGTACACTGATCCCCAGATTCCTATGGGACCAGTCCCGTCAGGTCAGTTGTGGTCGCGGCCAAGATTATATTTTCAGTCGAAAAGTTGTCCAGCCTGTTCGCCCTTCCCTTTTTAATTTATTTGGATGTTTCCAACCGTTACATAACTAGGCAGACTTTCTGCTATTATGGAGGCCCGTGGATCTGCACCTCTAACTGAGATTAGGGTAGACATCTTCCCTCCCCTGATTTTTTTTTTCTACACAGTCCAAAATCTTCACCAGGGCACAGTTTAAAAGTGTGTTCCGTGGGTCAAAGCAAGCCAAAACTGCAGATCTGCATGATCTAACTTCCTTCTCATTCCAGGCCCTCCGTAAAAGGGCCCTTCTTTCTTTCAATAGACTTGGGCACAGGCACAGAACGTGAGTTATATCTTCCCTATGGTTGCCACAAAATCGACATTGTTTCTGGGCTTGAACTCTTTTCCATTTGGGAAGATGGCACGACAAGTTGAGAATCCCCAATCTTAGTCTTAAGAACCAAAGGTTGGTGTGTGCATTAAAAGGAGGAGTTAAGTAACTCTGAGGTGTCAGCGAAGGGTACAAAGAGAGGGGACATAGATCTGTGTACCACACCTTCTTGGCCAATCCGGAACGATCAAAATGACTAGGGCCTTGGCGAATCTTCCTCAGAACTTGAGGAATCAAGGGTATGGCAGGAAACGCGTAAAGGAGTTGCGAGCTCCAATCCAACTGAAATGCGCCCTCCCAACGCTCCCTGCATCGGATACTGAAGACTGCAAATTGACAGGCAGTGTGCGTTTTCCTGAGTGGCAAAAAGGTCCAACCGTGGAAACCCCCACATCCTAAAGATGTGATGGACCACCTCCGGATGAAGCCGTCACTCCTGATCGGGCAAGTGTTGCCGAATGAGACTGTCCACACGCACATTTAGCACCCCGGCCAGATGAATTGCAAACACAAATCTGATGGCCCTGGACCAGAATCACAGCGCCTCTCTGCAGAGACAATACGACCCTACCTCTACCTGTTTGTTTATTAACCACATTGCAGTAGTGTTGTCCGTCAGGACTTGAATCGACTGACCGCTAAGGGAGGGAAGAAAGGCCTTAAGAGCCAAAAGTATTGCCCGCAATTCAAAAAGGTTGATGTGAAGCAACCTTTTCTCCAGAGACCAAAGACCCTTGATCTCCAGATCCCCCAGATGAGCATGCCACCCTAGAGTGGAGGCATCCATGATTACTGTGGCCACTGGTGAAGGAGGTTGAAAAGGCTTTCCTTGAAACAGGTTGCCCGTCACACACCACCAAAAAAGCTCCACTGCAGTCTCTCTTGAGATTCTGACCTTCTCTCCGAGATCTCCATGGTGCTTATACCACTGCCTACGGAAGCCCCACTGGAGTGCCCTCTTGTGCCAGCGTGCATGGTTGACCAATAGTATGCAGGAAGCGAACATACCGAGCAGGCATAGAACCTTCGGGACTGGAACAACCGTTCCATCGTGAAAAAAAGGAATCATCTTCTGGATGTCGAGAATCCTCTGTGGAGGCGGGAAAAGCTCGACACACAGTAGTTTCCAGTACTGACCCTATGAGCAGGCTGGGCACCAGGTGAGATTTGGGTACATTTATTGAGAAACCCAAGTTGAACAACATTCCCATTGTTACTTGCAAGTAACGCAACACTATCTCTGGCGATCTTGCTTTGAGCAGCCAGTCATCCAGAAAGGGGAAAAACGGAATCCCTGACCTTCTGAGATGTGCTGCCACCACCGCCTTCCCATTTGTGAAGGCCCATGGTGCGGAAGTGAGACTGAACTGGAGGACCGCAAACTGGTACTGCTGAGACCCTACCGTAAACCGGAGATACTTCCAATGAGACTTCAGAATAGGGATGTGGAGAGACGTACCCTGCAAGTCTATTGACACCATTCAGTCTTCCTGCTACAGCGGCTGAAGAACCTGAGTTAGGGTCAACTATTCCTACCTGAGGTAAAAATTCAAAAACCTGAGGTCCAGAGTCGGTCCCACCCGGCCGTACTTCTTGGGGATCAGGAAATAACGGGAGTTGCATCCCTGACTGCCCTCCTGCTCCAGAACCACCTCTATCGCATCTTTCTGCAGCAAGGCAAGAACCTCCTGCTGCAAGAGCAACAAATGGTCCTCTGAGCACCAGCCCTGGCGAGGAGGGTAAGGAGGTGGAAACTCTTGAAAAGGTAGGGCGTACCCATTTTCTACAAGATTCGAAGCCAATCTTGCAGAAAATGGGACACACGGCCCCCTGCAGAACCAGCATGCTCCAAGATGGGGGACCTAGAGCATCTTTCCTGTGCTACCGGTGGTGGAGAAAGGGGAGGAGGAGGAGGAAGACTGTTTGAGATGCTCCCTGCAGATTGCCTCTACCTTTTCCTCTGTACAACCTGTACAGAGGATTCTGCTGTGGCTGCTGACGGCCTCAAAAGGAAGGCACCTTCCCAAAGCCTTGATACCTTATGTATCCATAGCCCCTGGGCTGGGACTGCAGGCCCAAGAATCTTGCAGTAGCCGTACTGTCCTTGAAGCACTGCAGTGCAGAATCCGCCTTCATTCCAAACCAACTAGATCCATTAAAGGGTAGATTGAGTGAAGTAGCCTGTACATCTGGTGAGAAACCTGAAGACCAAAGCCAGGCATGCCACCTGGTAGCCACAGAGGAGCCCATCATCCTGGCGACTTAGTCTGCCGTGTCCAGACCAGACTGAATGACCTGACGGGCTGCTGCTTGTGTGTCTGATAGAGCTTCCAAAAAATTAACAAGGTCATCTTCAGGTACATTAGGAGCTACTTGCTTGACAGAGTCCATCAGTGCATCAATGTACCTTCCTAGCAAACACATGGCATTTGCTGACTTCAGAGCCATACTAGCAGAGAAGAACACCTTTTTGGTAGACTGCTCCAGATTTTTCGAGTCTCTATCCCCCAGGGTGGTGGGAAATGATCCAGTTGACTGCTTGGAACAAGAAGCCTGAACCACCAAGCTTTCAGGCGAAGGATGGGCAGAAAGGAAGGTTGGATCACTGTGAGCAGGCTCCTACGATCTTGCTACTGACCTAGATACTGCAGGGGCAGACACGTTCTTCTGCCACACCTCCATAATTGGCTCCATCAACGCCTCATTGAAAGGGAGCAGAGGATCAACAGAAGAGGAACAAGAATGCAACAGTTCAGTTAAGATATTCAACTTCGCCTCAGTCGAGGGCAACTGAAGGTCCAACAGGTCAGCGGCCTTCCTGATGACTCAGTGATAAGGGGCAACGTCCTGTGAAGTCAATGCCTTTGGAGAAGAAAGCTCCTACTCCGGGGGACTATCCAGGTCACTGGCCTCCCGTGGGCCCTCAAAGTCGTCCTAGGAATTGAGGATCTCCCCTTCCTCATGTTCTTGCTGGTACTCCTCTTCCTCCAGAAGTCTTTGCCCTTCTCTCCTGGAACGCCACTTCGGGATCGGCGGGACCAGCCGTGGCGCCAGTGACAGCAGGGCCTACGCCGAAGGAGGACCTTCCAAAGTTGGCAACAGCGTCGCCCGAATCGGGGAAGACATTGACCCAACACCAGACGGCGCCGGAGACTGAGGTATCGGATGTCAAAAACCCGGGCGCCGGAAATTGCCATGATGGAGCCATCGGCATGAAAGGCACGAAAGGTGCCTGGGCATACTGCTGCGGAAAGCCTACATTAAAGGCAAGCGGACCCACGGGGCTAGATAGCGCACCGTTAGGGTAAGATGCCTCGGCACACATACCAAAAATCGCATTTAGGAAATGCGACGGATCCACTCCTGGTCCTGAAAAAGGGGGATAAGGATCTGAAACGCCCTGGTCTGATCCATCCGAGTCTGTACGGGGGGCTGACGCTACGGCGCCGGAGACATCAGAGCCAGTACAGACAAATCCACTGGAGCAAGAGAAGACTCCCTGGGAGCCTTAGAGTGGGCCGGAGTCACCAGTGGAGAAGGTGTAGGCGACGGCGAGACAGCATCCTTGTCACGAAGCAGACGTACAGGGGAGGCTGACCTCGAAGCCCTGCCCTTCGTAGATTGGCACCAAGACCCATGTCTTCTCTTTTTCTGATGCTTCTTCTATTTCGAAGAATGCAAGGTCAACGACTTCGATCTCTTGCGACCCTCTCTTCTACTTTTTCACCTGCGCCATGAAGAGTTTCGCCTCACATTACTTCCGCGCCTTATGGTTCATCTTTCAACAGCACAAGCACACTTCGACGTCGTGGTCTGAAAAAGACACCAGAGAGAGTTATCATGGGGATCCGTGATTGACATAAGGCCCCCACACTCTCTGCAGGGCTTGAAGTAGACCTTCTCACTGCAACACGAAGTAGAAGATAGAAACAATGTTATCACATGTAAAATGGAGAGTCCCAGAAAAAAACGTTATGCATGAATGGCGCGGAAAAAAGGGAACTGACGTCAGCACGTCATCTTATGGCTTTTCTTATGGCTCCGGTGACGTCATATGGAGTCGCGACCATGCTATTGTGATGTCCTCATCGGCTTGTGAGAGCTTAGAAAAGAATTTCTGTGGCATGCTGGTGCAGGGGTAATTCAAAAGGTGAGGAATCTACAGGCAGATGTATCCATCCGAAACATTATATACATAATATGCTAATGTAGTCACTCCAACTTTGCAACCAGAATGTCACAGATGAACTTGAGCACTTGAATGAGGGACAGGCCAGGCTTGGTTTTTACTGAAAAGCCCATAATCTGTTGGAGGGATTCTACATTTTCCATAAGCTAAAACAGCAGAATTACACATTTCATGCCAGAAGCCTGATGTCTAGTTAAGAATAAAGAAGACCTCCTTGGCGGTGAAGACAGAATACCAACAAAGCATTGGTAAATACTCTCTCAGGTGATAATAGGCTAAATAACAGAACCGTAAAGTGATAATGCCCAGCTTTACCACAAACATGTGGCACTTCCTCACTGGTATATGAAAGTATCTGGATGTCTAAGGATACCATTTAATATTGCTGCTGCAAGTGCAACAGCAAGAGCATCCTGAATTTCTTTTTCCTGGTTTTGGCAATGCCCTAGACTTGAAAGTGGTTTCAAACTACCTCCCTATTTAGGGAAGAACAAAACATCTCGAATAGATACTGTGTTGTCTCAATGAACTGGAACTAATTGTACAGCTCTTTTATGAAGAAGACCTGCTACCTCCTTCATTAAGGAGTTATGTGGGGGACTGGGAATAGGGGATAAGGGAAACAGGGCAACCAGCTTTTTCATAAGTGGGAGAACAATCACTTTTTTGCAATTTGTCCACAGTGATCCCCCTACATCTCTGACAAAACAATAGCCTTTCTCCATCATAGTTGTAAGGAAATGCCTTTTTTATGGTCACCCCGAAGTTTTTGGACTGATGCTGCTGTTTGTTTGGCAATGTGAGTGCACTGATGCCTGCTGCGCGAGTGCCTGTTCCTTCACCCTTAAACATGTATGTCCATTTTGGAAAATACCCAATAGGATAAGCTAACTTGCCTGCAAGTCCCTAGTAAACGGTATCCAGGGAATTTAAGTTATAGGGTCATCCCCAGGGACTGCCGCACTGGTTGTGCCACCGTAGTGTGAAATGAGTAAAACTTGACTCCCAGACCATTATTGCAGGTTACAAGAGCAGTTTAAAGTGCTGGCCCGACTTTGCCAGATAAAGTAATGACAAAGCCAGACTTCACCTAGTATATGTGCAAGCCACCCTTATGACAAGCCTACCGAATCTAAGGCAGGGTGCAACATATTTTATGGGCAGAACATATATTTTACATATGCTGATACAAAAAATCCCAAAACTGATGTTTTTTACTGTTACATGCTGACCCCTCAGCTGTATGAACTCTGAGAAGGTGCGACCAGAGTGGTCCATCCAAGGTATGAAACAACTCATTACATTAAGTCCAACTTGATTCTCAGGTCGAAATTAATGTAACAAGTTGCAGTGGACAAATTGATCAAAGTTGCCACTTTGATGACTTTAGTCCCCTCTGCCCAAATGGGTAGCACATTGGGTTCTGTCACCAAGACACTTTTCTGCCTCCTGGCGAGGTGTGCAAATTACTCCCACAAATGGATAGAATAGCAGCCTGCTCTGGAAGGAGGTGTCACCACCCTCCTGCAGGAAGTCACACCGGTGTTGGCCCAAACAGCTAGCTTCATAGGAGAATTCGCCTTTGATGGGTAAATGGGTAACACTTTGGAGAGGGGCTGCTCCTTTGTTCAGGCAGACTAAATGGCACCTGGGAAAGGAGAGGGGGAAACTAGTTGCCAAACCGGTTTTCCAGGGGAGTGTAGCTCCCTGGGTAGCCACACCTCTGGGTTGGGATAGGGAGCTCCACATGCCAGGAGAGGGGTCCTGCCCATTGGAAGTGGGAAGAATTATGCCTCCTGTGATGCATGGATGCCTCACTTTGCAGGCGATGGTCATCAAATGGGAGGGGACCTGGTAGCCCATTGGCTTCCAACCACTTCCTGCCCTGAGGGCATTTCTGAGCGTAAGCATGACCTCCTGGCACCCTGAACTCAGATTGCGTCTGGAATGGAAGATGGACTGAAGAAGGACTGCCCTGCTGCACAGTGGAACCAGCAAAGACATGGACAGGATCTGCTGAACCTGGTAGCTGGCAAAGGAGAGGGGCTTTGCCTGCTGTGCCCTGCTTGAAAAGAAGTTGTCCACAGAGTCCAGCTAAAGCAAGAGACTCCAAGGGTCAGTGAGATGGCCTCCTGTTCACAGCATAGGGACACAACAGCTGAGAAGCCTGCTAGGGCAAGTTGGTATCCCAGAATCTTCAAGCTGCCACCAACTGCCAAACTGCAGCACCAGAGTCTAGGACCCAATACTCAAAGTTGCACCCAAGTTTGCTCAGCACGGGAGAGTCATCAGAGTGCAGTTTAGTCACCCAGAAGGAGGAGGGTTTGGCTGTGACTGCAATACTGGCAACTGGTAGCCCAGTGGCGACTGGACTTTTACAAGAACTGAGAGGCCTTCAAGGGACGTTGACCCTCTGATCAGCACTGCCCTGCTTCCTTCATGGACCGAAGAGTAGCTGCAGAAAAAAAAACCCTGTCAACCGTTTCGCATCCACAGCATCATTGAGTATCTTCAGAAACGTTATTCCTTGCATCAGGACCACTTGCATAGGAATCTATTGCATAGGGGATAAAGTGACTGAAAATGCCCGGAGACTGCTTCACCTGTGAAGGTAACTGATTCTGAGGACCTTGCTGATCAGTCTTACTGGCTCCCTACTGTATTTGTTCATCTAAAGTAACTTTAAGCGACTGCATTATACCTAGCCCAACTTTTTGGCTGAAAACGTTTTAAAGTGTAAATTTGTTGCCTTTGCCAATGCTTCTTCGCGGTTGAGTGAAACACTTTGATTTACTATACCTTGTAAATTCTATATGTCCGGAACCCTCCATTGGATCTTTTTCGTTATGGTGTCAGAAAGGAAAAGTACTTACTTTCGGCAATGCCTTTTCTGGAAGAGACTCTATCAAGCCACAGCTTATCTTTGAATTATCCCAGGCATCAGACTGGATCCCAAACATTTCTGTGAGCAGTACCCCTGTGTGCTGGTGAGTGGTGTCATTGGTGTCATCCTGGACGGAAGTGAGGTGCGCTGTACCTATATAGACGCCACCCACTCACTGATGTGAGTTACTTTTCTGAACTTTACACACCAGGAGCATGGAGCCTCGAAGAACACGGACCACATGGGTGGAAAAAGTAGGACCCTGAAAAGAAAAATCCTGACCCTAGAAATCCGGTCACAGAGCGGGGAAGATGGGTGGGTCAATAAGGAATTTACGGCTAGATAGAGTCTCTACCAGATAAGACGTTACCGAAAGTAAGTAACTTGTCCATCTGATAGCGACTTCAAGCAGAAGATTCCTTTCCTTAGAATAGATACCCAAGCAATAACTCCCCAGACGTGAGTCTGCATAACAATTACACACCAAAATGTCCTGCAGGACGAAACGAGCGAGGTGCCCATCCTAACGGACCAGACTGTCCAGGCAGTAGTGTTTTGTGAACGTGTGCAACAAAGCCCACGTTGCCTCCTGACAGATGTCCAGGACCAGGACTTCATGTGCTAACGCAGTGGTCACAGCCTTGCTCTGGTGGAATGAGCACACAGACTTTAGGGGGCTGTTTCTTGGTCAATGCCTGGCAGATTTTAATGCAGAGCATGATCCATCAGGAGACAGTCCGCTTCTGCACAGTTTTTCCCTTCTGCGAACCGATAGACCCAAAAAATCATTGGTCGTCCACCAGGAACTCTTTTGTGTTGTCGCGGTAGGACAATAATGTTTTTTTTGGGTGCAGATGGTTAAGGCGCTCCTCTTCCTTAGAGGAATGTGGAGGAGCGTGGAAAGTAGGCAGAGTGATGGACTGGCCTCCATGAAACAGAGTGCTGACTTTCTGTGGAAAGGAACCTCTAGTTCCTAGAACCAGCTTGTCTGGGTAGATGTTCAGGTATGGAGGCTTGGATGACAAACCTGAAGCTCACTGACCCTCCGGGCAGATCTTATGGGCACCAGGAATGCCACTGTGATGGTAAGAAGCCTAAGAGGACAGTTGTGCAAATGCTCAAAGGGAGTGCACATAAGGAATATCAGGAAGAGATTAAGGCCCCACTGAGGCATGATAAAGGGAGTAGGAGGAAAAATATATTGTATATCTTTCAAGAACATATGTACAATAAGGGATTTGAAGAGAAAAGGCTAGTCAGGCAACTGCAGAAAGGCTTAGATAGCAGAAAGACAACCCTCTAAGGTGCCCAGGGCAGAGCCCTGCTGGCCAAGGGAGAGGATAAAGAGAATAACCTGAGAAAGTGGAGCAGAAAGGGGGTCAATCTGCTTTTCTGCACACCATGCCACAAACTTGCCCCAAATGGTAAGCGTATAGCGTTTTGGTAGAGGGAAACCTTGCTGGCAGAATAACATTGTTCTTTTTGGACATACGGTTGAAGGCTCTCAACTGTCACCGCTTAATCTCCAAGCAAGACGGCAGAGTGTTGACAGAATTGGGTATAGAACCCACCCTGGTGATAGAAAATTCTCCCGAAGGGGCAGCCTGATTGGAGGACCGATGGCCAAGCTCAACATCTCAGAATACCAAACTCTTAGAGCCCAGTCCGGAGCTACAAGGATGATTTGGGCCCGTTTGTTCCTTATCTTCTTGAGAACTCTGGGCAGGAGCGGTGTGAGCGGAAAGGCATACAGGAGCCCTGATTCCCACTCGAGACAAAAAGCACAAGTTAATTACCTTCGGTAACAATATATCTGTAAGAAACATTAGTAGTGATAGATTCCTTACCTTAGAATTACCCCCAGGTGTCAGCCTGGGTCTGGAAAGTATTAGTCAGCATTACCCCTGCACGTCGGAATGTGGCGTGGTGCAGCTCCAGGTCAGTCTTTGGTGTCATGGTCGCCGAGATGACGTCGCGGCGGATACTTAAGACGCTGCCCTCGCACGCTGATGTCAGGTCTGTACACGAATTTCCACGCCAGGGACGCAGAACCATGCCAGAAATCAGTTCGCCGAAAGGGGAGGATGGACGGGGCAGTAAGGAATCTATCACTACTAATGTTTCTTACAGATATATCGTTACCGAAGTTAAGTAACTTGTGCACCTGAAAGAAACACACAGTGATAGTTTCCTTACCCTAGAATAGATACCCCAGCAATACCAACCCCGGTGGTGGGTCTGCTAACCAAGATCACACCAGAAAATCCTGGAGAACAGAACGGCCAAAGAAGCCGTCTCTCCGGACTTAGCTGTCCAGGCAGTAATACTTGGTAAACGTGTGCAGAGAGGCCCACGGAGCTGCCCGACAGATGTCATTCAAGGGAACGCCCAATCCCAAAGCAGTAGCGGCTGCCGGCGCCCTGGTAGAATGGGCGCGTAGCCCCACCGGTGGTTCCTTTTTAGCCAAAGAATAATAAGCCTTTATGCACAGAACGACCCACCAAGAGATGGTCTGCTTGTGCACGGCCAAACCTTTTTTGGGGCCCACAAAGCCAACAGAGAGCTGGTCATCCACCTGGAACTGTTGAGTGCGGTTCAGGTAGAATGAGAGAGCACGTTTTGTGTCCAGACGGTGGAGCCTCTCTTCCTCTTTCGAGGGATGCAGAGGCGGAAAGAAAGTGGGCAAAGTGATGGTCTGCCCAATATGAAAGGCAGTGACAACCTTTGGCAGAAAAGACGGATGAGTCCTTAGATCAACTTTGTCCGGATGGACAGGGAGAAAAGGAGGTTTTGAAGAAAGAGCCTGGAGCTTACTCACTCTTCAGGCAGAGGTGATGACAACCAGGAAAGCAGTCTTTAAAGTGAGGAGACAAAGAGGATAGTTGTGAAGTGGCTCAAAGGAAGCACACATCAGACAAGTCAGAACCAGGTTCAAGTCCCACTGAGGCATTATGAATGGAACCGGAGGGAAAAGATGAGTAATGCCTTTTAAGAATCTACTTACAAAAGGGGACTTGAAAAGGAAAGGTGGGACGCCGTAAAAAGGCTGCAATGGCCAAGAGATAGCCCTTGATAGTGCCCAGAGTAGAGTCCTGCTGGACCAAAGAAAGTAGGAATAGAAGGACCTCTGAAAGACGGGCAGAAAGGGGATCTACAGCCTTTGCTGTGCACCATGCCACAAACGTATTCCACCTGCAGGTGTATACCGTCTTAGTGGAGGGCCGTCTGGCCGCCAAGATTACATTACAAACTTTGGGAGGCAGGTCAAAAGACGTCAACTGCCGCCGCTCAATCTCCACTCAAGGAGGTGGAGCATGGACAGGTTCAGGTGGAGGACCGTCCCCTGGTGCTGCGACAGAAGATCCTCCAGAAGAGGCAGTTGGATCGGGGGATCGATGGCCATGCTGAGTAGCTCTGAATACCATACTCTTCGAGCCCAGTCCGGAGCCACAAGAATGAATTGTGCCCGGTCGTGTTTGATCTTCTTCAGCACTCTGGGTAGAAGTGGTATAGGCGTATAGTAGACCGCAACTCCACTCGCAACGAAATGCGTCGTCTAGCGAATGCCGCCTTGGAAATTCCAACATGCAGAACTGATGACATTGCGTGTTCTCTTCGGTGGCGAATAGATCTAACCACGGCTCTCCCCACTGCTGAAAGAGACCTTGCGCCAAGTCCGAGTTCAGACGCCATTCGTGATCCATCATACACCAGCAGCTGAGTTTGTCTGCCCTGGCGTTCAGAGAACCTGCCAGGTGTTGAACCACCAAGCAAATGCCCTGGTGTTCCAGCCAAGTCCAGAGGCACAGAGCTTCATGACATAGGGTCCACAAACCCACCTCGCCCTGTTTGTTGCAGTACCACATGGCGGTGGTGTTGTCCGTGAACACCTGCACCACTCTTCCCCGGACAGAGGGAAGGAATGCCTTCAGTGCAAGCCGGACCGCCCGAAGCTACAGAAGGTTGATGTGGAGACCAGACTCCGCCGGAGACCAGAGGCCTCTGATCTCCGCCTCTCCCATGTGACCGCCCCATCCCAGGAGGGACGCATCTGTCACAACTGTGAGCTCTGGATGGGGAAGGGAGAGGGATCTGCCATTGACCCAATCGCGATTCATGAGCCACCACTGCAATCGTCGTGCAGTGCCCTCCGAGATCTGGAGGTGATTGGATAGGTTGCCCTGATGCTGTGCCCACTGGAACTTCAGGTCTCTCTACAGAGCCCACATATGCCACCGGGCATAATCCACTAGCAGTTTGCAGGAGGCCATCAGGCCCAGGAGCCGGAGGGTCATCCTGACCGCCACCTCAGGTAGAGGCTGAAAGATCGAAATCATAACCTGAATATCCCGGACTTGCTGCTCGGGAGGATAAACCCGAAACTACACAGAGTCCAGAACTGCTCCGATGAAGAGGAGCTTCTGAGAGGGAATCAGGTGAGACTTCGGCACATTGATGGATAACCCCAGCAAATGGAGGAGGTCGGCTGTAGTCTGGAGGTGGGAGACGACTGCCTGGGGCGAGCCTGCCTTCAACAACCAGTCTTCGAGATAGGGGAAGACTGGAATTCCTGATCTGCGCAGATGAGCTGCGACCACTGCCATCACTTTTGTGAACACCCGAGGGGCGCTGGTAAGGCCAAAGGGGAGCGCAGTAAACTGAAAGTGCTCGGGCCTACCGTGAATCAAAGGTAACGCCGGTGGGCCGGCAGGATGGGGATGTGGAAATATGCGTCCTGCAAGTCCAAGGCTACCATCCAGTCTCCAGGGTCGAGGGCAGACAAGACCTGAGTTAGCGTCAACATCCTGAACTTTTCCTTCCGGAGGAAGCGGTTGACATTCCTGAGGTCCAAAATAGGACGCAGGCCCTTGTCCTTCTTGGGGACCAGAAAGTAATGGGAATAACAACCACAACCTACTTCTGGCCCAACCTTGGCCAAGAGGGTTGTGACTTCCTGCTGAAGAAGCGCAAGATGGTTCCCCGACATGCAGTGGTATTGAGGAGGCATGGCTGGAGGGGTACTCTTGAAGGGGAGGGAGTAGCCGCTTCAGACTATTTGCAGCATCCACCTGTCCGAGGTGATGTTGCGCCAGATGGGGAGATGATCGCGAACCCTGCCACCCACTGGGGTCTGATGGGCCTGAAAGTTCAGACATGGAAGGCTTGGAAGTGGATGCTGCGGGGGTGCAGGTGGACTGATTCACCCGCTGGCACCAGAACCGCCTCGGCGTTTCCCACGTCTGCACTGAGGTTGATGTTGTGCAGGCCTGTGGCTTTGAAATGAATGTGTTGGGGCACCCCTTCCGTGGCCACGAAAGGATCGAAAAGCAGAAGGCGGAGGAGGGCGAGTGGCCGACAGGTCCAAGGACTAGGCTGTAGCCCATGAGTCCCTAAAGCGCTCCAACGCACTTTCTGCCTTATTGCCAAAAAAGCAAATGCCATCAACGGGCATGTCCATCAGAGTGTTCTGGACATCCCCTGAGAAGCCAGTTGTCCTCAGCCACGCGAGGCGCCGAAGCATCACCATCGTGGAAATCGTCCTGCCCAGTGAGTCGACGGTATCAAGCCCCCAACGAATGGTGAACTTAGCTGCGTATCTCCAAGCTGCTATAGCTTGGAGAGTACTGTCTGGGCCTCCTCCGGACAGTTGGGCAGCACCTGCGCAACCGTGTCCCACACAGAGTGGGAATGACAGTCCAAGAGGCATGCGGTGTTCACCGACCGCAGCTCTAAGCTGGCAGATGAAAAGAGCTTCTTACCAAGCCGTTCCAGCTTCTTGGATTCCCTATCTGGAGTTGCGGAATGGAATGTGCTCTGTGAAGCAGAGGCTTGGACAATCAAGCTCTCAGGGGTGGGGTGTTGGGAGAGAAAGAGGGGGTTGGCTGGAGCCAGGCGATGGCATCGGGCCACGTTCCTATCCACAGCAGCCCCTGTGTTGGGCCTGGACCAAGTGCTCAAAAGAACATCCGAAAGTGCATCATTAAAAGGCAGCAAGGGCGCCGAAGAGGTTGCCACCGGCTGAAGCACTTCTGTCAGGAGGTTAGTCCTGACGGCCACTGTAGGGAGTTCGAGGTGGAGGGCTTCGGCCACCCTACGCAACACCACTGCATAACTTGCTCCCTCCTCCGTGGCCATGGTAGGAGGAGACAGCATGCCAAGTTCAGTTGAGGGGTCAAGAGTTGAGGTGTCAAGACTACTGGCATCCCCCAATTCCTCTGCCCAGTCTGGATCATAGTCACACTTTTGTGTGCAAGGGTCCTAAAGACCCCTCCCAGTCCTCCCCTTTCTCTGAAATATGCGAAACAGGCTGAAAATAAGGAGGACAGACATATGGGTAGAAAGACACCATCAGCGTCGGAATCGGCGTCGAGGGACGCAGATCCGGCGCTGTGTCCGGGCTGAAACTGGGGCCGACCGGCCGTTGTCAGAGGTGGTGCCAGAGGAGGGGTCAACACCGGTGGAGGTATTATGCGGTCAACTAGCATCGCCCAGGATCCGATCCCGGATCCAGTGAGGTACTGCGGCGCTGGGGCCGAAGCTGCCAGCGATGGAAGAGCAGGACTCCCAGATGGGCCCGCGGGGCCCGCAGGCGCACCGGTGGGGCCAGATGGCCCAAAGAGTTGGGCCATGGCAGCAAGAAATTCTTGCACCTGAGCAGGCGTCGCCGACGGACCCGGAACGGGTGCCGCCAGAGCCGTGGGGGGTGGCACCACCCGCACACCATCCGCCACGTCACGCGACGGGCAAGGGGATGTCGAAGAGCGACAAAGCTTCTTCGGCTTCTTCTTGGAATGCTTCGACTTACCTGACCCCAAGTGCAAAGACTTAGATCCAGAGGATTGATGGTGACGGCTCCGTGACCGGTCCCTTCGACCTCCCACAGGACCGGAACCTTGAGCGGCACGGAGCCGACTGTTGGACTTCCAGCAACTTTCGGGACCACTTCGCAAAGTCTTCGGCGCCATGGCCCGGCAGTCAGGGCACGACTTGGAGTCGTGGTCGCTCCCCAGGCAGCAGACACACAAGCAGTGTGTGTCCGTCACCGTCATCATGCAGTGTCAGTTCCCACAGTTCTTGAAGCCGGACATCCCTACGACACCAGGTGTTGAACGACTCAAAAGAATTGAGACAAAGGCATCGAAAAAACTCAGTCAAAAAGTGACTGGAGATACGTGCTTTTCCCGGATCTGCGCTTGCTGGCGCCAAAAAAGAAAGAACTGGCGTCAGCGCACGAGGGCGGCATCTAAGTAGCTGCTGCGATGTCCTCTCAGCGACCACGACGTCAACGATGGCCGTGGAGCCGCACAACGCCACCTTCTGACGCGCAGGGGTACTGCTGACGAAAACTTTCCGGATCCAGTCTGACGCCTGGGGGTAATTCTAAGGTAAGGAATCGATCATTACGTGTTTCTTTCAGATGCGTCTACAAGCGAGAGCTACATTGGACACTCCAGCGCAGTCGTGCTAACATTGTGCAATCTTGGTGGTGGCGTACAGATCTAACCAAGGCTCTCCCCACTGCTGATAGAGACCTGGCACAATCTCTGCATGGCTACACCATTCATGATCCGCTTGGCAGCTTCAGCTGAGTTCGTACACACTGCCGTTCAGAGAGTCCGCCAGGTGTTGAATCACCAGGGAAATGTCCTTATGTTCCAGCCATGTCCAGGGACATATGGCCTCTTGACAAATGGTCCATGACCTCACCCACCCTGTTTGTTGCAGTACTGCACGGTGGTGTCCGTGAACACCTGCCCTAGACTCCCCTTGATGGAGGGTAGAAAGGCTTTTTATGCCAGCCATATAGCCCAGAACTCCAGAAGGTTGATGTGGAGTCAAGATTCTATCTGAAACCAGAGGCCTCTGATCTCCACCTCTCCTAGATGGCCACCCCATCCCAAGAGTGACACATCAGTCACTACTGTGAGATCTGGATTGGGGAAGGGAGAGAGGTCTTCTGCTGACCCAATCACATCAGGAATTTCCTTAATGATGTCTGAGGATAAGGTAAGAAATGTGCAGCTAGAAGTTTCCATCAGATATACAAAAAAATACAGTCTATGTTTATAAACTGGTGTTGGATTTCGTAGGCGTATTGTCCATTTCTTCTTCAATTGTTTTGGTGCTGTTGAACCCATTCCGTGCTCGCGTCAGCACTACCTGCCCAGTGCTGCGCACAACCGTTGGCCGACGCAGCCCCGCCCACTCTTTAAAACTCCTGCACCACGGCGAAATTCGCACCGCAGTTAAGGAGTTAAAAGCGTTACACTGTTCCTTTGTGTAAGACTTACCGTTCAGAGCCACAACTATCGAGGGATAAGCTAGAGAGCTTGGCAAATGAGAACAAAGGGTCCTGAAGGGGTTGGTAGGAGTATTACACAGTGAGGTCGCACAACCACACCATATAATAAACCACATTTACTCACAATAATAATGTGGATCTCTCAAAGGGAATGTAGAGGGAGGATGAAAAGCAAGCTGGCATTTGCCACATTTCTCTATTTGTACCTAATCACCAACAGAACTGAGGACTATAACTTCTAAACTTTCTCTAATGCTGCTGAACACACATGTAAGGAAGCACACACATAAAGCATATGTAATAGCCCTGCTTTACTTTTGTCTCTCAAAAGAGTGGTTAGATTTTTCACTAAACAAATGTTGCAAGTCAAACAACATGTCCAAAAGCTGTAATTGAACATTCCCTGAGACATCAGTGAAACGTGTAACTGTATCTAGAGTTTTGTAAGGCACTCGTACAACCGAAGGTGCCTTGCTGCTTTTCAAGTAAGCCTCATCTAGACATCATTGTTAGGACAAGGCCTTTCAAATGCTAATGTATCAGAACAAATCTAAAAAGATTCATATAATTTATGTAAAACTCTTTGTACGTCATTTTCCTCATTCTTTTTTCCTCAAGATTGTTAGCAGACCCATTTAGGGGGCTGCAGAATTGCATCAATCCAAAGAGTCTGTGGCAATTTCAATGGTTTTGGTACAGTACTAACCTGTCTTTACCAGTGCTGCCTATGAAACCTCAGTTTTTTCCACATCAACTATAATAGAGCAGGAGGCAGCATTACATTAGACTCATATGGTCAGACCAAAGCCACAGACACCAGGATGAGGTTGGTGCATGACACAGGCGCCACCTGAATTACAACACCTCTAGAGGATGCACATGAGTGATACTGCTTGCCTAAAATGGCTAACATAGCTTACTGGATGGCCGGCACGTGTTCAGAAACAGCACCGGGGTGGAAGACTCACCAACAGCTTAGGTTGAAGCTTCTCTTATTCCAGAACGGACTCAGATGAAGAGGAGTCTGAGTACTCTGGAAACACTTTAATCTCTACAGAAAGATGAAGAGGAATGCTTTAATTTTTGGCTTTTCTTCTCTAGGAACCTTCCCTTTGGAATCAAAGCCTCTCCCATGATCGCCAGGTGTAACACAGGACAGAGCTCACAAATTGACATCTTTTCCCAAGACTCAAAGAATGAGGATCTGTTGTCAACATTTGTCAGCAACATTTAATGCAGGGTATAAACCCTTCAGATTTTTTGGGACTAGGAGTTAGTGGGGAGGGAAAGGCAGGGGTGTAAGGTCTCACTTGACAAGAGGTAGTAGAGGGTAAACCTACAAACCCATGTCTCATGTCTGCACAAAGAAACACAACTGCTCAATAATTATTATATTGAATCAAGGACATCACCAAACATTCAGCCTTGCGGGTCCAAGGCTCATCTGAGCAGCTGCAGTGAATCCCTGTGAAAAGCATTACTTAAAAAATGTCCAGATCCAGACTGGTAATGTTTCATATCTGCAGGACATAGCATCTGTTAGAAACGCATTCTCCACCATAGGGCATTCACTGATATTCATGAAAAGTGAACTGAAGTGGAATTAAGTACAAGAGTGGAAAAAAGGTGTGCAATATCAGTTAATCTTAATCAAATCGGATAGTAATGAAACTGGGCAACCTGGGTGTCTGGTCTTGAGACCGAGTCTATACAGTACTGCCTTGTAAATGTATGGGCTGGTCTACAAGCAGCTGCAGCAACAGGGACATTCTCAAGGAGATCTATGTGATCCTATTTTCCTGCTGTATAACAGACATGGGGATTTAGTTGCCTTCGAATAACAGGAAACCATACAAAATGTACGAGTTACTCACCTTCGCTAACGATGTATCTGCTAGAGACGATTCAAGCCACAGATTCCTTAAAGTAGAATTATCCACAGGCGTGAGACTGGATCCAGAAAACTTTTTGCCACAGCATCCCTGAGCGCCGGGGGGACGGCATCAAGTGACTCTGCCCTGACGTCGTCCGCGTACGTGATGTCAGCGAGGATACATAAATCCCACCCTGGCATGCCTACGTCAGTTTTTTTCAGGAAATTTTTCCGCGCCACAATGCGGAGCCATCACAAACAAAAACTTTGAGAATACAGGAACAGTGTGCGAAAAAAAATCAGCTAAACAGAAAGGGAAGAAATGAATGGTGAAGAACAGCACCATCCAGAAGAGTGCCAGGCACTTATGGCACCAACGTCATGGAAAGAAAGAGCAGAGCACAGCTACTGCAAAGCAACCCTGCAAAACAAATACGACAGCCACCCTGGTGGCAGAAGCATGGGAAAAATTGCACAGCAGACAAAGAGGTCTGCAACCACAGCCCGGAACAGAGAAGGGCACCAAGGCCAGAACGAAAGAGTAACGACAATTAACCCGAGGCAACACCAGCAGGAAGGGACATCTCCTGAAAAAAGCTAAGGGCCGAGCCCCAGCCAAGAGACCTCAACCCCAAGGGCTGCAGAGAAGTCAGAAAGTGCAAGCAATGAAAGGAACGAGGGCACGAGCAGACCCCACACTGGAAGACCAGGGTGCAGGAGCGCAGAAGTACCCATGAAATCACCAGCATGTAGTGTAGTTCCTATTTTCCCAATAGGCCCTGCGCATTGGAATAACATAAACAATAGTATGGACAGAGAAGTGCGGATCTTCCAGGTTTCTATTGACTATGCTAAACTTAATTGGGTTTGTTACCAACTAGCTCAGAGGTCACTGGAAACTTTCTTGACTGAATAGGAAGTGATCAGCTTCCCTGGTACAGACAAGAAGGGATTCAGTTTTCCAACAACCGCATAAACATGACAACTTTGCTCCTTAGAATAAGAGTCAATCTCTAGAGTCGTGTGAAACAATAGACAGTTATTTTACTCAGTCAGTTTTGTGCAGATTACTTTCACCAACATGCAGAGAATAGAGACACGGGCGTTTTCAATAAAAAGGTATTATTTATTGAACAGTCTTTCTTCTCGTACAAGAGAAATGAATTGCCACAATTGCAAGACTTGTTATTATAAAAAGTATGTACAGTAAAATGAGGATTGCGAAATAATACTGTAAAAGCATTGATATGGTTTCTTAGCCATACAATGGTTTAAAATGAATAAAACATATATACATTCATATATACATTAGGCTAACGTACTCAACTGGTGCTTCTAACTACGCCTACCCCAGTGTACCTGACCTAAGCCTAATACTTGGGAGGGGAGTAAGTAAGTAGCTTTAGTTAAGTTGGTTTTGCCAAGGTTTGCTTCAATAATTCTCTCTAAGGGTTTAGTCAACACCATACCTCTGAAATAGAATGTTGGAGGTCTTGTATCTCCTTCCAGGGACTCGATATCCCAGTCACTCGCAAGAGTAGGCTGGAAACGCCAGAGCTGGATTTCTCGGCAGGAGAAAACACAGCGTCTCTCTCAGCGCGTCGAGGAAGAGGAGGAGGGGCAGCGTCCGTGGGCAGCTTGCATCTGCTGGGCTCTTCAGGGGACAGCTGTTCTGCTCCTATGTGCACCACACCATCGCTCGCTCGTTAGCTGCGATAGCAGTAGCGATAGTAGCAGCCGTGTTAGGATCAGCTGCATCAGCATTTGCTTAAGGCAACGTTGGTAATATTTATACCTGAAAGGTGCCTGGTTTGACGTAAGTTTTTGGACATAAGACGTCAATAAAGATGTCACTAGGAAGTGATCGTCTCTCAGTGCTCATTAGAGTTCTATTACTAATCAAAACATAGCAAGTGGGGCTTTCCCAGGTTGCTGAGTTTTATCTTGTTGAAGAACTCGGAGTGTAATCTAGGAATATTAGATAGTGGCTTCTGCTGTGCAATTTGCACTAATGAGCTGCAAAGGAAGTTGCAGAGGAAGAGATTCTGAAATGTGGCTCTGATCGTGTGAGGCCAGAGACGAGTTTCTGAATATTGCATTTGATCGGTTATGCCACTATAGGGGTACAAACGGATTATAGCCGTATAGGGGCATAAAGTCAAAGTATCGATCAGGGTCCTAGATTAGAACGTGACACCCACTCCACAAATTTATGCCCATCAATTTACTAAAACTATAGCAAAAGATGCATGTGTAACATTACCCACCCCAAAATACATATAGGCATTTGAAATGGCGTAGTCGAAATACATGGAAATTTTGGTACTGTACGTCTTTAAGCATAGAAATCATTCAAAATTATAGCATATGTAATCAATGAACGATTTTGCAAAAAAGTTTACACATGAAATATCTCTGAATACAGAAAAGAAGGTGCGAGATAATTTCATCACATATAAATGCATTGCTGTAAAATGTGCTAGAGGCTGATGTAAAGTTATTATGTCTCTAGATTTACCTAAAAATAGAAGTAGAAGCTTCTGTTCTCTATGAATAGGTCTACTTTAAGCAAAGAATTTTCGTGCCAGAAAAAGGTGAATATTTTTAAAAAGTGTTCAATTCAAAAAAATTGTTGTTGAACGGGGGAATAGAGTTCCAACGCTTTTTAGCAGTTTTTGTTGATCAAAACTGAAGGCCGAATTCAGAGTTCATGGGAACGCTGGGTGTCGGAATGCTTCTCTAAAATTATTGTTTCTGTTCGGGTGAGAACATCATATCAGACAGGCTCTCAAAGAATTGGTCTACAAAATCAGGTGACAGTTCGACCAAGTTCGATAACGTTGTAACTTGGCAGGTGTGAGAATGATTGCTGTCATCAAAGTCTGGATCGGCAATGCTCACAGAAGGTCGTACCTGGGTGATGTTGCTTTTATTTCTCGCTCCACTGTCACCACCTAGTCGTAGCACAGGAGTCTCAACGAATGCCGTCATCAGGATTGGTAGCCGCTGGGGACAACACAATGCGTGAGCCGTTATCGGACTTAGCAAAGTATCAATATCCATTGGTACTGCTGATGGAAGTGCAAGACAGATGTCCAACACACACTCATCTCCGCATAGCATACATCGAAGCACAGGTAAGATGCAGGATTGCCATATCGGTCTGAATGAAAGAAACCAGGTCATGTTTAGATCTCTCAGCCTGGCCAATCCAAGGACTCTAGTTATTCTGTCCCGGTAGCGTATTGCTAGGATCGTTTCTTCCATCCTCGCAAGAGTCATGTATGAGTTTTGGCTTGCCATATCGGAGCAGGAGGGTCAAAAATAAAATCCCTGCTACAAGTCCCAAAATAAGGGGTATGCCGCCAAAGACTGAATGGACAAAATTAGGAATGATTCCTAGAATTGCTTTGAATGGTGTTAGCAGTCCCGTAAAAATGGTCTTAAATACGCCTGGGATGCCTATGGCACTAGACATGTTAAGAATTTGGCTAAGCATTTCAGCGAAATGCACGGGGAAATTTGTTGATAAAAGGTCATGGATCTCTGTAGCCGTCCTTGCAACTAGGAGATCATACGTCTCTTTTGATGACGTGATGGGCACTGTTGTCTGTAAAAGCACAGACTTCATTTTGCTTAAAGTATCAATTCGTATAGAAGAGGAATTCAGACGAGGCCAGATGGAAGTCTTGGTGTCTCCAGGGCCCTTTGGAAACAATGCTTGCATACAGCATTTGACCATGGATGTTACGCTTACGAGATAGGCTTTTCCCGGCAAAAGGCCACAACATCTGTGATCCGTTCTTAGAATGTAACTCCCATTTGCGAGTTGCATAAAGAAAGGCTCTATCTGCGTTGCAGGTGTGACATGCTGGTGGCATGAAAGGTTGTTTGAACTACCTTCACAGGCTCCGTGTAAATTAATACTCTGGCACAAAAGTATACCGCTTAGTGAATGTTTACAGTTCTCACCACTAAGAAATACATTTTTGTTGCTGTCACTGTAGCATGAATGTGTGTATGGTAATTTACATGTTGACTTAATGTATCCTTTACCCAATCGTTCATACTGGCCAGTAGGTATGTATTCAAGGCATTTTTTAAATTGGAAAGTTGCTATCGGAATTGTGATAATCCCGTGTATTATCCATTCAATGACAGGACTTTCTGACATTGTCAAAGGTAATCTCTCAAGTTTTTCGATGCTCAGGATTGTATAGTCTGCTCCTTTCTGTGCCAAGCTGATTTGTTTATCAGTAAGGTTAAAGATAGAAAACAATGACTTTGTGTTTATTAAACGCCAAGGCACATAGCCTGAACGAAGATTTTGCAGCGTCCAGCCTAACTGTACAATAGAACGCAATTGCGACTGGCCATGCTGTAACATTAGCAAGTCTTTGTCTATTATATCTATGGCAGATGATACAATATTGTCCAACGAATATATTCTGGAAGACAGAGTCATTAACCCATTGTCCACTACAGAAAGTGATTTTTCCAAATTAATACGATCAATTTCTCGTATTTTTTCAGCTGTTTCAATTTGTGTGACTTTCCAAGCAGCATAGATGCTGGCCGCTATGAAGCGTTTTTGACGCTGTTTGCGTGTTCCCATTATAAAATCGCGCAAATCAGCACCATCTTTAAGTAAAGACAAGTGTTGCTTAATTTCAGCCAGTGTGGATGATCCTAGCCATTCGAGGCACAGCTTCCCTACACTGTATGTTGTTACTATCCCTGGATGTTGTCTCTGGGAGTATCTAGGGTCTTGTCTGGTCATTGTTAACCCCTGTGTTTTGTTCAGGAATCTATCTTGACAGTTGTTTGTGTCAGTAGCCCAGATTAACCACTTTTTCCAATCAGGATGTGTTCTGTTTAAATGTAAAATTTTAGATACGTCTATTTCAATATCTGTTGTTGCATTCTCAGGTATTGGCTTGGGAATAGACGGTTTGTTAAGGTCTTTGATCTTAGCTAGGCCAAGACAGGTTGTTGGTTGAATTGTTTCATTTAAAAACATAATTTGTTCTGGGATCATGCAGGCTCGAAATAGTGCTTCTAGGCCTTGTACCTGCCACTCTTTTGTACCCCAGATGGTTTTTGTTTCAATGTTAATTATCCAATAATCAAAACCAAATGTCATCATTTATTCATAAAATGCTACTGAATATATCAATTTAGTATTTGTCAGCATTGTTTTCAATCCTGTTTTATCTAACAGTTTATAATAAAACATTTCTGCATCACTGGTGTTAAACCCTGAGAAGTACTTGAATTTCTCATAGAATGTTTTAGAACAGCTTTTAGGTGGTGTAGCACAATGTTCCCATTGATTATACTTAAAAACATTTCTAGGTTGTGCAGATTTATGCAAGTAATGATTACCATAGTGTGTGTAGCAGAACATCTGTTCATAACTATACGAACCTTGTAAATAATCATGATCTGTGAATCTAGCTGACATTACTAAATCAGACATCATATTATTAATACTTTTAAAGTCCCAATCATCAGAGAATGTACTAGGTTTTACAAAGTCACTTAAGGAAACCTTGAATTGATGAGGATACTTCAGGATCTAGACCGGACCATAGATTTCATAGTCAGTTTTTTCCCATACTACCCCACCAGGTATTGGAATGGCTGTGACATTTACTGTTGACAGTTCTCTTTCTTCATGTGGGATGATCTGTGTGGTTTGAGGACTAAGTTGATGTTCTGACTTGCTGTGTCCATTGTATTATAATAAACCTTCCATAGTAGGAGTATGAATACCCCTGAAATAATCCAATGCTCAATCAATGGTGCATCCAGATATACTTCTTTGATTTGTTGAAAGAGTTCAGTTGCTTTTTCTTCAAAAGTCTTTTTTGTTTCTGGCATCACTTCGGGGTTGCTTTGATCCTCAGAAGAGTTATCGAAGTTGATGAAATAGCCAGAGGCAGTTCTGTCAATTGTTGGGATTGTTCTTTCAATTTGTCTTTCTGTAGCACATTCTGATGCCACATCATTGTAGACTGGTGTTTCTTGACAAACTGTTTCAATCTGTGTCTCAAGAGGCACGAGTTCCATGGCATTATTGCATAGTCCCTCTTTGTGCACTGCAGGCTGATCGAATGTGATTAGTCTTTCAGTTTGAACCTCTTGGATTGTTGCAAGTTTGGGTATTCTGTTGTTTCTCGGGAGTCCACTGGGCCTACTGTTGATTATAGGCCACATGCTTGTGGTTTTAACACGTCGATTGATACAACTCTGTTCTCCTTTTTACCAGCAAGGGGCGGTAGTACTACTGATCTTGTTCCGTTGATAGCTAAGACAGGTACTGTTTTTCTGTAAGAAGGCCCAAATTCCTTCTTCACCGCTATTTTTTCTCTGACTAGATCCCCAATCTTTGGAATCCAGACAGGCCTTGCTGGGGCTGGTGGTGCCTCTTCAGTGGTAGCTGGCTGTTGCTTTAACTTTACGTTGCTTAAGGATTTTCTTGTTTCGTTCAAGTCCTGTAAAACAGCCAAACGATCTTTGATGTCAAAGTCTGTTTTTATTTTTTTTTACCACTGATACCTGACTATTTAAGTCCTGAATTCGCATTCTAGTTCCGAACAATAGTTCGTATGGGCTGAAACCGTTTAGAGAATTTCTTGGCAAGTTGTTTAGGCTTAATTGGACGCTTATTAAATGTTTGACCCACCCAGCACCTGAACCTAATACCTTCGCTGTTATAGATTGCTTTATGTCCCGGTTTTTTCTTTCTACCACACTGTTCCCTTTGGGGTGTGACGGACAAGAATACCGCAAGCCAACGCCCATGCTGGCCATGGCCTCCTTATAAGCTCGAGAGCTAAAAGCAGGACCCTGGTCAGAATGGAACATGAAAATTGCGTATGTGCCGATAAAGACTCGTAGATCTTTTATAAACGTTCTGGCGTCAGCCGAGCGCTGGGGCCACATTTTTTAAGTGGATTTAGCCTTAATGATTAATAGGACGCAGGATGGCAGGTAGACAGCATTATGCCTACCATGGCATTAATGCGCTTGACTCATTGCTGCGATCCCTGTCGCAGTCCGAGCAGTTCTTTACATATTTGTAGTGGTGTAGGCTCATTCCTGGCCACCAGTACACTGATTGTAATTCTTTCAGAGATTCCCTCATCTGTATGTGCCTTGGACCTTCACCCATGTGTGCGTCTGCTATTAATAATATTCTCCTTTTCATGTTTGGAATTACTCTATCCCCCACTCCAGGGATTCGAGCAAAAGGAACGGAGTTTGCATCAATTACGTATGCATAATTGAGTGGATAGTTCACGGGCAGTGCTGCACAGTCGCCTTTTACGGACGTTTTGACTGCCAGCATGGTTTCCCCGTATATGTATTTTTCTGAACGCTTTTTTGTGGCTACGGAAGCCGGTTTAGTTGCTTCCGCTGTGGCTGTATTAGCCAATGAATTCCCTGCAACGTGAACGCCATCACGTTGAAGACTCTGTGCGTGTATCACGTGAGTCTTTTGTAGTTCTTTCTGCAAAAGAGCTACCTGTTTCCCGAGCAATTTATGCTTTATTGTGGCACCTGTGTCATCTTTGTAATCATTTTCAATCCAGCTCTGCAATTTATTATCGTAAGAGTTGACGCAAAAATGAGAATCGCACACGATTAGTGTCGGGAATTCACGTTCTGCATTTTCAAGCGCCATCTTTAAAGATCTGATTTCAGCTCTCTGAGCCGAACAGTACTTCACTGATTCAGTTTTTGTTATTTTCGGTCTGAATTTACCGCTCAGCCAGCGACCTTTAACAATCGCGTATGCTGCATCGTAGGATTTGCTCTCTACGTTGAAATGCTGTACAAATCTATCTGTATAGATTATACAGGCGTACTGTGGGAGAGGCAGAAGTTCGATTGGCAGAGGATATTCTTCTTAATATTCTAAATCATTCAGTTTTTGAATTGCGGGGCAAAATAGTATTTCACATCTTCCGCTCCAAGAGAATCTATACACTGTATCCATTTCGGATCCAGTGACACTGTAGGCAGGTTTACTGGGCTGAATAGCGCCTCGAAGGCAGATTCCGCTGTGAGGATATTAATCCTTTTGCCATGTGCTAGTTCTCGTTCATTAGCTGATGCAGTTTCTACTGCTTTCACAGTTTTTTCTGTGGGACTGAATGTTTTTTCTGCTTGTGTGTACAAGTGAGATTTAATTGAAATTAGTACCTTTTCTCCCTCATTAGAGGTCGGGTACGTGAATCCGCATCTTCCTGGGATGACTCGGATTACAAGATTGCGTGTGTTGTCACGTGTATCTAATTTTGTTTTTGCTAACATGTCTGTTTGCACGTATCTCAAAATTTCTGTGTGTTCTTGAGTCCAATTGATTTGTTTAATATCAGGTTTAATTAGTTCGTAGAGAGGTTTAACCCTGTCTGCGTAATTTAGAATTTAAGTTCTTCCTAAATTCAGAAAACCTAGAATCGATTGTAAATTCTTCAGCGTTTTTGGAGCTTGGAGTACAGCGCACTTCTCTAAGAAGTTGTCCGCCAGGCTTTTTCCTTCACTTGATAATTCGTATCCTAAAAATAATACTGTCAGATGGGCAATTCGGGACTTTTTAAAGTTGAATTTGTAACCCTCTGCTGCGAACCCAAGTATAATGGTGTTCACTCTTTTCAAGTGAGTCTCCAAGTCGTCGTCTGTGAGATAGATATCATCTACGTAAGATAATGCCTCATCATCATACATTTGTAGTAACTCTGTTACTCTAGCTGAGAATAGTCCTGGGCTGTTCTTGAATCCCTGTGGGAGCCTACAGAAATTTTTCTGAGACCCCATTACTGAGAAAGCGGTCAAGTATCTGCTTTCTGGTGCAATGCTTTGACAAAAGAAACCATTAGATATATATAATGTTGTTTTATATTTTTTCCTAACTATGTTATTCATTAATGCAGCAATATGCAAATTTTGTACTGCAAATGTTTTGCAACATGCGTTAAGGTGTCTGTAGTCCAAAACTAGATGATATGAATTGTCTGGCTTGGAGACAGGAAACAAAGGATTGTTCATTTGAGAGGTGCATGTTTCAATCACCCCCTGGTATTCAAATTGATCTAAAATCTCCCTGACTTGTTTTTTAGCTTCTTGTTTAATGGGATACTGCCTTTGGGCAGTTGGTTGACTTTTTAACTGTATTTTGTGAGGAGAGTCCTCATCCCATCCTACATGATTTTTATATAATGCTGGTGCCTGGGCTACTGCCCATTTCCTTGCATATGTATATTTTTTGTGAATCGGAATGTGATTCGAGGAGGCAGGCATAATCATTTCTTCGCCACGAGGGCACTCCCTGACAAACTCTGGGGGCCAATCCTTTTCAGCTAACAGAATATCATAGCCTTTTGAGAGTTTATCCCAAAATAGACCCCTTATTTTCCTAGTCTTATCACCCTCTATAGGCAATGTTATTTCGTATATCTTATGGGGCTCGCTAAGTCTGGTGTCTGCAGTTTCAACCTGAATGTATTCATTCGTGTCCACTGTCTCCAGATGACTCATCAGGATCTTGCGGGCTATAGGGATTTCTGCTGCACTGTCTAGCATTGTCTGTGCCCACTCCCCGTTTTTCAACTGTGTCCTCAGTATTCTCTGCATGTTCGATTACTCTAGTACTGGCTACCTTCTTTTTTGGAAATTGAGATTTTTTACTTTGAGCAGGTTCCTTGTCTTTGGACTTGGTGTGCTCTCCTGGGTCTGACCGTCCTCTTCTTTCCGATTTCTGCGAAAAAGATCGAGAGGGACGTGTATCAATACTTTGATATCTATCAGGCTTCTTCAAATTATCCCTATTTATAAAGTTAAATCTTTTCTCAGAGGGCTCCCTCTGGGGAGACTGGTGTTCTCGAGTCGGAGTTCTTTCGCTCCGTCGAGGAGACCTTCCTCTGGACTGGAAAACGTTTTCTTTGGGAGTGGATTGTTTATTTCCATCCCAGCTCTTTTTAGGAGTGTTTGAATTATTTTTAATAAATAATTTTTCAGGATTTTTGAGCAGTTGGGGCTTTACTGGTTTTCCACCCAAGCTGTCTCTACCTAGTTCTTCATAACATTTTTCTATTATGCTGGCAAGCTCAATTGGTTGATCTGTTATATCTGTTTCCTTCAACTTCTGGCGGATCGCCACAGATGCTGCTTCTCCTTTTATATTGGCTAATAATATAGCCGAGGCCTGCTTGAAGTCTTTCAGTAATTTCATACCAAGAGTTAAAGCAGGTTCTGGACCGTATTCATTCTGAATCTGTTTAAGTACTTCTGGTATTACCGCCATAGACGGAACACCATGGAAATGGAAGCAAAGACTGTACCCCAAGTGTCACAGTCCTCCACGTGCGGTGCGACCCCCATAGGAAGGCAAATGGTCAAGATCCTGTGTTTCTCTATAGGGGTAGTATTCGGAAATACTGCCTCTAATTGAGTGATTTTCTGCGCTAGCCAGAAAGGAATTTGTTCCAGTTTTATGGGTGTTTTACCAAGACATGACTGTATGTTCTGTGGTGTAATTTTATTGGTGTTCCCCTGATGAGGGGTCAGCTGTGGTGTATTAACAGCTGTTTGGACTGTAGCAGTCCGCATTACATATTGGATTAATTGCCTGTGTATTTTAATTAATGTTTTTAGCTGTACTAACAGCTCTTCTTTTGACATTTTTGCAATGTCCGGATGTGGTGTGAAGCTGGCTAGAACCGGCCACGTTGCTCCTGGTGTACCTAGTGGACCGAGCCTGGTAATATGATCATTGTGTTTTAGGGCGCCTTTAAACCAGAGCAGGTGCTCTTGGAATTTTAATGGGATTTCAGTCTCCTCGAAAGGAGCGTACTCTTCCGGTGGATCCTCTACTATATAGTAGTGGAACTCATGTGTTGCGTTGCGTGTGGCGTTTGCCGCTGGAAATTTTATCCATGAATAGAATACCTCTGTCTGCCGATATTCGTGTGCCTCTATCACGAAGACGACTGTGCCACCTTGTGTGGTCAGTCCATTTTCTATAAGTTTTGACGTTATAGATTTTCTTAAATGTGCTGGGATGATTATCGCACCCGCTTCAGTAGTACCGGCGTCCCGTTGATTTGCATCTACTGCGGTTTCAACGGTCCCGTTCTCTCCTGGCATTGTATAAATGCAAGGTTTGCAGAGCAGGTCTCCAAGGAGACAAAGATTAGGTGCACAATATTTTGGAACACTGTATCCTTCAACGTTGAATAAACCAGAGCTTTACATAGGAATCTCTTCCTACTAAGGTCGGGCGGATTTTAACCTTTCACCCACTCAAGACGTCTATTGGAGTATTTACGGGAGAAAGGGGTCTGTGTGAAAAAATGCACGACTGAGCTACTCTAACGTCTTGCGTTAGTTTATCGCCTTACCAAACATTTGGGCGCCATGTAGTGTAGTTCCTATTTTCCCAATAGGCCCTGCGCATTGGAATAACATAAACAATAGTATGGACGTAGAAGTGCGGATCTTCCAGGTCTCTATTGACTATGCTAAACTTAATTGGGTTTGTTACCAACTAGCTCAGAGGTCACTGGAAACTTTCTTGACTGAATAGGAAGTGATCAGCTTCCCTGGTACACACAAGAAGGGATTCAGTTTTCCAACAACCGCATAAACATGACAACTTTGCTCCTTAGAATAAGAGTCAATCAATAGACAGTTATTTTACTCAGTCAGTTTTGTGCAGATTACTTTCACCAACATGCAGAGAATAGAGAGACGGGCGTTTTCAATAAAAAGGTATTATTTATTGAACAGTCTTTCTTCTTGTACAAGAGAAATGAATTGCCACAATTGCAAGACTTGTTATTATAAAAAGTACATACAGTAAAATGAGGATTGCGAAATAATACTGTAAAAGCATTGATATGGTTTCTTAGCCATACAATGGTTTAAAATGAATAAAACATATATACATTCATATATACATTAGGCTAACGTACTCAACTGGTGCTTCTAACTACGCCTACCCCAGTGTACCTGACCTAAGCCTAATACTTGGGAGGGGAGTAAGTAAGTAGCTTTAGTTAAGTTGGTTTTGCCAAGGTTTGCTTCAATATTTCTCTCTAAGGGTTTAGTCAACACCATACCTCTGAAATAGAATGTTGGAGGTCTTGTATCTCCTTCCAGGGACTCGATATCCCAGTCACTCGCAAGAGTAGGCTGGAAAAGCCGGAGCTGGATTTCTCGGCAGGAGAAAAAACAGCGTCTCTCTCAGCGCGTCGAGGGAGAGGAGGAGGGGGCAGCGTCCGCGGGAAGCTTGCATCTGCTGGGCTCTTCAGGGGACAGCTGTTCTGCTCCTATGTGCACCACACCATCGTTAGCTCGTTAGCTCGTTAGCTGCGATAGCAGTAGCGATAGTAGCAGCCGTGTTAGGATCAGCTGCATCAGCATTTGCTTAAGGCAACGTTGGTAATATTTATACCTGAAAGGTGCCTGGTTTGACGTAAGTTTTTGGACATAAGACGTCAATAAAGATGTCACTAGGAAGTGATCGTCTCTCAGTGCTCATTAGAGTTCTATTACTAATCAAAATATAGCAAGTGGGGCTTTCCCAGGTTGCTGACTTTTATCTTGTTGAAGAACTCGGAGTGTAATCTAGGAATCTTAGATAGTGGCTTCTGCTGTGTCATTTGCACTAATGAGCTGCAAAGGAAGTTGCAGAGGAAGAGATTCTGAAATGTGGCTCTGATCGTGTGAGGCCAGAGACGAGTTTCTGAATATTGCATTTGAGCGGTTATGCCAATACAGGGGTACAAATGGATTATAGCCGTATAGGGGCATAAAGTCACAGTATCGATCAGGGTCCTAGATTAGAACGCGACAAGCTAATCACCAGAAGGGAAGGAATGGATCGAACAAGACAAGTATCCCCATATTGAGGAAGGAAGAAAAGGCACTTGCAGAAGGCAACCAACCGAAGGCAGGCAAGTGCAGAAGACCAAACTAAGGGTCCTCACAGTACGGGGAGGCAGGGCGGGTCATGAAGGAATCTGCGGCTAGAATCGTCTCTACCAGATACATTGTTACCGAAGGTAAGTAACTCATACATCTGATAGAATCTACAAGCCGCAGATTCCTTAAAGTAGAATAAATAACCTAGCCATACCTAAAGGGGTCTGCGAGAGGACCTCCCCAGCTTGGAAGAGCACAGGGCCCCAACAGGGGACGAGTCATTGGGACAGGAAGAATAACCCAGTCTCCCCCTTCCCCTCAAGCAGAAGAGAACCTCACCAACTTGGAAGAACACAGGGCCCTACAGGGGATGTGTTATAGGGACAAGAGGGGTGGCCCAGCCCCCACCAAGCAGAAGGAAGCAAGAACGAGGCGAAGGGAGGGCAGTACACCCCAAGCACAGTCTAGGCACCAGGAACCCCCTCAGAAGCCCCAGAGGAGCAGACAACGGCAGAAGAGTACCAAAGAAGAAGAAACACCCCAAGACTCCAGGGAGAAGAGGTAGAAAAGGAGGCAAGCCCCTCTACCGGAACACACCCACAGAGAAGGGGACAGCTGAACCTGTCACCCCCTGAAATCAAAGTACAAGGCAATAACGATGTCTCAGTCAATAAGGCAGGCATGAGAAATAAGACGTAGACTCGAAAGGTGCCAGTAAAACAAAAGGCAGGAGTACCAGGGCCTACACTAAGGCCCCCGGTCTTAGCCCAGCAGAGAAGAGGGACGCAGCTGGCCGCAGACAAGCGCCACAAAACCAACCGCTCATACCACGTCGAGCTCAAAACCAGGGCAAAGGCCAGGGAAATCCTGGTCAACCCCTAGCAGGGGACTGCCCCGAACAGAAACCAATCCACGAAAGAAGTGGGACCAGCCAGAAGATAAGAAGAGAAACAAGTAAGACGGACCACGCCGCCAACGCAGGAAATTATCCCCCCTGGAACACCTGACAGAGGACCAGGCTGAAACGGCGGACAAAAGGGTGAAAAACACCGCAGCACAACGCCGTAGATGGCAACCCTAGCCAGTCTATCGATCCATCAGATAATTAGAAAAACAGAACTGGAGCAGCGCAAGCAGCGCCCAGGTAAAGACCAAGAAACTGCACCAGCGGATTACAACAACACTAGGAAGGCGAGGACACCGCAAGGGGAAGTCCACATCCTCCCAGCGGAAGACAGAGCTATACAATAGCTACAAGTACTCCACTTAGGTTATGACAAGTTCCAATTAAGTATGGGAACCAATCTTAGGGGAAAAATCCTGCATCACCGAACAAGAACATAAGACCTGCGGCAGAGACCACAAATGGCTTAGTAATTAGCCAAAAAGTACACACTTGCCGAAAAAGGGCTGAACCAGCAGCCAACGAAAGAGAGGGGCCAATCAATGGAACCCGAGGGCACAGTAAACCTCACAGAAAGAGTAACGGTCACTCCAAACACCAGATTCAAGGAACAGGTGGGATAACACCCTCATCAAGTCCTTGAGGATCAAGAAACCAGCCTACGGAGGAAGAGGAGGACTGAGCCCCGCAAGGAGACGTTGAATGGTGGAGTCCGCATGAGTGTTAAATAGAAAGACCCTGTCAAAGGGCAGGTCAACCAGACGCTCCCTAATATTTTCAGGAAATACAGCATCCCACAGCCAAGCATGGCGACTGAGAGCCAGAGAGGTGGCCATAATACAGCTGAGAGCATCTGCAACATCCAAGACCGCACGAAGAATAAACGTGGCCAACTCCCTACCATCCAACACATGGCCCCCAGATCAGCACGGGCACCCTCATGGAAGACATGAGAAAGAAGGGACTCCACAGAGTCCCACAGGCTGAAAGTAGCCCTAGCCAAGACACACAGAGTGTTGAGCGCCCGCAAAGCAGCACTGGAAGAAGTAAAGACGTGACGCCCCATGAATCCAGCTACCAAGCCTCCCGAGACGGAGGAAACAACACCACCGGCAAGGACAGAAAGGCAGTCCGCAAAAGAGAGCCTTGAGTAGAAGGGTGGAAGGAAAGGCAGACAGGGTCGTGTGGAGCCGGACGGTGGCGATGCAGGAGCGGCCAAGGCACCGGATCACCCGTGGCAGGGTGCCCCCAAGCCCCCAGAAGAGAATCATGGAGCAACGATTCAAAAGGAAGGAACAGCTCCCGTCCACCAGAGCCCTGGTGGAGAACTTGTAAAAAGGTTATCCGTAGGAAATGGAGTGACAGGTTCACCAAGCCACAGAATACCAGCGGCTGTGGAAATAGCCCGAACAAAAGCAACACTGGCCTTAGTTGGGCATCACGGAGGTCAAAGTAATTTGTCAGTGGGCGACGGCTGCAGACTGAACCATCTGTCCCCAAGCCCAGGGGGAAGCGGCCAACCCCGGAATAGTGGGGGATCCACAAATGAATGGGGAACCTGAGGGGCTCCAGGGAAAGGTGGAGAGGCCGGTGGAAAAGCCAGCCACGAGGCATGGAAAGAAGGGTCCGAGGATTTAGCCCTTGGGGACGGCAATGAGCCCTCCCTGGAAGATGCCGGTGAAAAGGCAACAATGTGGCGCCCTGTCTCCAGGAAGGAAGACACCAACAGATGACAGACCTCTGGAGAGGAAGGAACCGCAGGAGACGAATCAAGCACCCGACGCCGGCATGGGTCCGTGGAATCCGACGCTGGCGCCTGATCGACGTCGATCGGCTTCGGAGTGTGAATGTGCGGCGCCGGGTCGACCTCTGCCACCGCGTGCTCCCCAGGAGAAATGGGGTGGTCAGCGCCGCTACAGCGAAGGGACAGTGCCGAAAAGGTGCCAGCTCGACCTCAGACTGGGCAGCCGCCCGCGTCCAGGACCGAGAGGGAATCGGAAAAGCACCCCAGGTCCCAGCCTCCACCCATGACTCCACCGGAGTTGGGGAGGAAGGCTCCCGGTGCCAAAACGGCACCGGCTCAGCATCTGGGGAGGCAGCCGCCTGCTCAGAGGACCAGGGGGGACTCTGGGGCAAGCCCAGAGTCCCGGCGATCTCCTGCGACACCGTAAGGAGCCCCGAAGGGATTTCGGCGATGCAGGGATGCCAGGCGCTGAAGAGGGGAGCCCTGAAGTACTACACCTCGACTACACCACCCTCAAACGACCTGAAGCCAAAACCTTCGGCGCCGGAGCCGCCGGTGACTCCGCAGAAGACCCCGCGCTAGGCAAGGGATCCGCGGCCCTCTCAGGAGGTGGAGGAGGGGCCAAAGAAGCCTGCAGAGCCACTGCGTAGGCTGTCATTTTGGCCCTAGTTGCCCTTCCACCGGGAAACAGTGGGTAGGAAGGAGACAGGCAGGGCCGCACGTCCCTAAGGGAGCTGGCGCACACAGCTGAAGGAGGACAAAGCCTCCCGCCATGACTTAAGTTTAGGGTGCTGACAGGCTTCGCAATCAGTCATGTCGTGGTGCTCGCCCAGGCACCACATGTAAATTGGGTAAGGGTCCGTCGCCGACAAGGGACGGGCAAATGAGGTACACGTCTTGATGCCCAAAGGCATTCGCACAATGTTCCACAAACGCTAAGGCGTGAAAAAGGGAAGAAGGCCTGAAAACAGGCCAGGACACAATCCGGATCCGCGTTGCGCGCGGAAAAGAGAAAAAACTGAGGTAGGCGGGGTGGGACTTATGTATCCTCGCTGACGTCACGTACGCGGGCGACATCAGGGCGGAGTCACGTGGTGCCATCCCCCAGCACGCAGAGATGCTGTGGAAAAAAGTTTTACGGATCCAGTCTCAAGCCTGGGGATAATTCTACGTTAAGGAATCTGCGGTATCTAGTAGTCTCTATCAGATACAATATACTAGATTGTACCCCATTTGGATACTCGTAAGCTGCAAATGCTATCATGATTAATAAACAATTGTTTAAGCTCCTAATTTCCGCAGCTTTGTCCACGTAATAGCAGAGCATCCTCTTCTAAGCAAAGGTAAGGACAGAAACTTCCAGTAGAGAATGCTTACTTGCGAAAATGGCAGGAAGCAATGTACATTTAATTACTTGGAAACCATAAGTCACTTTAGCAAGGGAAGATTGACAGGTTTTAAAGAAAAAACGAAATTCTAAGAAACATTGTTTAAAGCTCATTACAACAGGTTGTTAGTCTCTCATCAACTGTCTGTGTTGCATCGCCTATGCAACATTCTAGGAAAGAAGCTGCAAGTTTTACCTGTGAAAAACACCAGCGTTTGGGCCTGAATGGTCTGACAAAACATTAGTAAGCCCTTAAAGAGGTGAAATTCTTTTGACTGGAGGAAATCATTTTTAGGACCCTCTAGGAAACATATTATTGAAACCATAAAGAAAGCAGTTTAAAATGCAAAAAGGATTTAAGAAAATGAATAAGTTAAAACAACAGTTCTTTTGATTCCATATTATAGACGGATTTTCCTGGGTACTAAAAACAGAAACTCTTTCACTAAAATGTATATGATATTCTAGTGGAAGACTATTTTGATAGATTTAGATGCTATATTGGAGGTATGCAAAAGGCTGCTGAAGTGGTGCAGGAACTGGCATTACAGTTTCTACAAGACGCCCAGTGTGCATGTCAAATTCCTATGCGGCTCTACTTACAGGTGAATCAGACATCTGGGGGCATTCTAAGGCTATCAGAATGTTTTTTGATTGATGTCTTGTAGATCATATGTTTACCCAGTAGGCAGCTTGGACCCCAATTGTAATTTATAACCAGAATTAAAATGCTTAAAACTAAAGGACGGAAGCTAACAGAATAAAACATATTAAATGCTTTCCTGTAGGCAAAATGGGAGCGAATGTTTGGAGTAGCAGCTTACCCACAGTTATAGGCCCAAGCATAAAAAAGGAGCATTAATTCTAGACCAAGTTTATTTGATGTGAAGTTGGACAAGAAGACCTTTTGCATGAGATCAATGATTCCTATGTGAAATGTGGGAATAAAGCATTTGTGTAGACAGGATTTCTCAAAATCATAGAAAATCTTGTGCATAAGGCAAAGCACCTTAAAGGACATGCTCTATTTGATGAGCAGTCAATGAAGTTTGATTTTGGCTTTTGCCGCATGGTCGTATTTGCGTATTTCTTCAGTCTGATTAGTACAGACAGCGAAGTTCTGAATCATTCTGTAGTTCAGCTAAACTAGTTTCAGGCGGACATAGGGACATAGACAAAGAATGTTATAGTAATCAGTCCTCGACATAATACAGGAACAGCCTAAATGAGCATGATGATGACTAAGTGGCAGAAATGGTAGGACCTCATCTTAAAGGGGAGGCATCTAGTACTATGGACCGATACTGTGAGTATTTCTGAAAAGGAATTGCCATCATCATGTTTTCTCTCCGTATCCGCAGGGAGAAAGACTTTAAAACTGCTAGAGAAAGAGTCGAGCTGTCATCTTCTTTAGAAGAAATAACTTTATTACAACTAACATGCACTGACTCGAATTCGAAATTTTCAATTACAGAACTTATGCCCACATGCATCAAGGTAAATAGCATTCGCAAACGGTGCGAATCGCATTTTTCGGCCGTTTGCGAATGCAATTTCCTGATTTGGGATGCACCAACCTTTTTCAGAAATTCGCAATTTAAGAAATCGCACAAATGCGATTTCTTACATTGCAAATGCATTTAAGGAATCTCAATTCATCATACTTCTAGAAATTGCGAATTCGCAAAATAGAAATGCAAATTACCATGAAGTTGACCTTCATGGTAATTTGCGAAAATCTAGAAAAATGCTTTTAAATGCATTTTTTTTGTTACATGCTACACACACACATGCCCTTGGGGCATGTGTGTGTGTAAGATGTATTCAAAAGCAAATTTCAGGGGTGCAACAGGGTGTCATTTGGACACCCCTGCACCCTTGAAATTGCATTCCCAATTTGCGAATTCAAAATGATGAATTGCAAATTTAGAATGCCCTCCCATTCATTCCTATGGGCCTCTAGGCCCATAGGAATGAATGGATAGAAATTCCTTAATTGCGATTCTCAATTAGAGAATCGCAATTAAGGAATTTTAAGAAATCGCAATTTTTTTGCACATTTTTTAATGAATTGCATTTTGCAATTCCTTAATTGCGATTCCTTAATTTTCGCAATTAAGGAATCACAAAATGGAACAATGATGCATGTGGGGGTTAATGTTTTGTATAATTTCCAAACAGGCATATTTAAACAGGAAGCTTGTACACAAATCCGTCCAACGTGCAGCACATGCTGGAGAGTAATATCCTGCCTCCTAAAATGTATTCGAGAAATGTATATAAATCACTCCCCTGGAGATGTCAGAAGAGTTCTGGGAAAACATTGAAGATGAAAAAACAGCTATCTTAAACTTGTCTCGAAACTAATATCCCAAGAATACTTTAACGAGGATATATTAAACTTGCATCTGATCAGGATTCCCTCTCCAGTCATTTGTTTGATAATATGACTAGTGGACTGGCATGTGATGCACGTTGATAACTTCCCAAACGGTGAGGAATGGTCATTCTGTGAAAAAACTAAAAAAAATGATTAATTCTATCTTGGATAAAAGAAACAAAAACACACCAAAACGTGCTGAATGGTGTCACTAAAGGGTTGACTGCAATTAGAAAATAAAACTAGCACAGGCTGGCATTCAGAGATTCACAACATGTCAAATATTTGCAATAATCAAAGGATGTTTGCACTGAAGAACGCTGTGGTAAATTAATAATTACAAATAATACTTTAAGATTCTTTTTTAAGTTGGTCTACCCGACAACATAGGTGATGTTTATTCATTCGGCAAGTTTTCAAATTATTTTTCTTGTGACATCTTCCCTACACTAAATCGATGATTATGGTCTATATGACTATGCATACACTATTACTCAGGAGTAAGTTTTCAGGTGTCAATAATAGTAGGGATTATAAAATGTTAAAATCATACATACCTCACATGTATGTCCACCTTTGTTGAGATCTAGGCGTGACAGCTGTCCTTTGTCTGTCCTTCCATTATCAATCCACACTATTGGTTTATTGCAGCTCACGTTGTCAGCCACCATACACTCTGCTGTAAATGTACTAGGCACTTGCACAAATCTCATCAAACAGATGAGCTCTGGTGAGTTTAAAAGTTCATACACCTGTAAGAAAGAACTAAGCAATCAGAAACCTCTCGAGTACCTAAAGATTCAAAAACACAGACCAACATTTATTTTAAAGTACAATTGGTAATTAAGAGCCTGATTTAGACTTTGGCTGATAGGGTACTCTATCACAACTCTGATGGAGAACCATCTCTGCCAAACCCTTGGACCACCTGCCTGATTTACAGACCTTAAGTATGTGAGTGATGGAGTCTACTCCAGTTCTGTTACTAACAAATGAGTTACTTATCTTCGGTAACAATGTATTGGGTAGAGACACAGTCTAGCCACAGATTCCTTAACTTAGAATATCCTCCAGGTGTCAGTCTGGATCCGGAAAATTCAGCAGTACCTCTACATGCCGGGAGACTGCACCGAGAGTGGGGGCACAATGTGTGAAAAAAGAGTGACATTCTTTGAAACAACAGCAATAATGAGTAGAATGACATGAACAGCAGAATGCATGTCATAGAAAAAACACTTCAAAGTGTAAGGAACTGAAGGGAAAGTGCAGAGCATGCACCCCTAGAATTAGAGCTGCATAAGCGAAGAACCATACCCTCCCATGAGGCAAGCAGCAAGTGAAATGAATGCTATGATAAATAAAAAGCAGTCTGCAACAATAGGATTGTTCTGGTAAGGAACCATAGGGCTGTAACAACATTTCTGCCATGTTAACGGACCACACTCCTGCAATAGAAAAACGTGCAACCGTACTTCCTAAGCATGCTCACTTGGCTGCTACATAGTCAAGAAGACTACAACTCATGGAGAGAGGCAGCAGGGGTGCAGGTGTGTGGATGGATAAGGGGGACCACCACCACAGAAGCCACAGACTATACAGAATAGGACATCCGGACCTGGAACGGATGTGAAGAAGGGTAACACATGGGAAAGCAGAGACCACTGGCAGACAACCCAGTTGGTACGAACCCAACCTGAAAGGTCCTCGCAGAGCGGGGAGGATGGTTGGGCATTAAGGAATCTGCGGCTAGATTGTGTCTCTACCAAATGCGCATTGGAATAATATATCCTATAGATTAAAAGTAGGACTGAGGTCGACTAGGTCTCTATCGAATATATTAAACTTAATAGTGAGTGCCAGCTAGCTCAGAGGTCACTAGAAACTTTCTCGAATTAACAAGAAGGGATTAGCTTCTGACAACCGCATAAAGATGACAACTTTGTTTCCCAAGAATAAGAAATGTATCTCTAGAGTCGCGAAAACAATAGATAAGTATTTCATTCAGTTAATCGTGCATGCTTTGTTTCAACAGAGCTGCAGAGAAATAGAGAGACTGGCGTTTTCAATAAAAGGTTTATTGACAGTCTTCTTTCTAATGCTAAGGAAATGAACTGCTACAATCGTAATGCAGACTGTAAAGTATAATGCGTACAACAAGAACAATATTATACAATAATACTGTAAAAGCATTGTATGGTTTCTAAGCCATAAAAATGCATACATAAATAACAATGACTAAAATACTCAACTGGTGCTTCTAAAATACATCTACCCCAATGTACCTAACCTAAGTCTAGTACACGGGAGGGAGTAAGTATTGTGTAGCATAGGATTGGTTTTCTCTGCCAAGAATCTATCCAAGATTTCTCTTAGGTTCTAATCAGCTCCATACCTTTAGTTTAGAATGAAGGAGGTCTGGTATCTCTGTCTCGGACTCGATTTCCCAACATCCCACGAGGGGAGATTGGAAACATCGGAGCTGGATTCTCAGCGAGAGAAAGGACAGCTTCTCAATCAGTGCGTCAGCTGGAGGGTCGGCTTCCTTTTGCACTTGCTGAAGCAAGCTGCCTCAGGCAAGTAGATAGTCGAACTGCTCCAAACCACTGTGTCTTGCTAGGGCAAGTGAAGGCATATTTATACCTTGAAGGTGCCTAGTGTGATGTAAAGTCGGGCATAATAACGTCAGTAAAAGAACCCCAAGGGAATAGTAGTTCTTTGTAAAGTACATGAGTTCTTGGACAAATCAGTATTCAAGCGAGGGAAGGTCCCTTACAGCTTAAGTGGATTTTCCAAGAAATCGTCGTGACGTTTTGATACGGGTGGAAGTAGCCATGCCTGTATTTGGACTGCATGGGCTATGTCTAAATAAGGGTATGATTTGTATGCCTATATTAGGGCAATGTGAATTGTACCTATATAAGGGAATGAATCAGGAAATTTTGCTCGGATCCTAAAACGCTATACAACACCCACTCCACTTTATTATGTACGATATTACTAAGTTTTAAGCACATAAAAACATATTTAAAACATGATTTGTTAAAACCTCACCCAAAATACCAAAAAATGCATTGGTTTTGGTTGTACACGAAAAGAGCATTTGTGCTGTACGCATTTTAAAAGCAATGTTTACATTCAATGAATATAGATGACATTTGAAAAACGCTATCCGAATGAATCACTAAAATACATTTATGAAATGGCTCTTAAATACAGAAGAAAAAGTCGAGACCATTCCATGGCAGAATATATCATTCGCTTGGTTGTGGACAAGGTCAAATATTGTCTATTGGAAGTATTTCAAAGAATTCTTGTTCTCTAGGAATAGTACTACTTTAAACAGATTACTTTGTGCCAAAAAAAAGTACACATTTGGAAAAAAAGTCTGATCATAGAAAAACAGAGTTCCAAAGTTTGAAGCTTGTTTTGAAAAGTGAAGGTCGAATTCAGAGTCTCACAGAACACTGTGTGCTAACTTTAAAAGTCAGTCGCATTGTTTGGAGAAAACATCAAATCTTCTAAGCTGGTAAAGAATTCTTCTACTACAGTAGGTGAAAGTTGGCTTACATCGTTAAGCAGATCTATTGCACAAAGACAAGAAGCATCGCCGTCAGTGTTAGTCGCATTAACAATGTTCGAAGTAGATGGGTACCTGTGTGCCTGTCGCTCCACGTATCTCACGTCTGCATTTTGCGTCTGTGAGAACTCAAGGAATGCCGTCATCAGGATTGGTAGCCGTTGGGGACAACGCAGTGCATGAGCCGTTACTGGTCCAAGCAAAGTATCAACATCCGTTGGCAGGACTGATGGGAATGTCCGACAGATGTCTAGCACGCATTCTTCTCCACATAGCAGGCATCGTAGAACAGGTAAGATGCAATCTTGCCAGATTGGTCAGAATGATAGAAACCATGTGGTATTTAGATCTCTAAAGCGACCCAAGCCCAGAATCTGTATCATGCGCTCACGACACTTCATTGCCAGGAGAGTGTTCTCTAAGGTAATCGGGGTGTCGATGGGGACTTGACTTGCCATATTGGAGCAGAAGGAACACAAATAGTATTCCTGCTACAAGTCCCAAAAGGAGAGGCAGGCCGCCAAACACAGAGTGCACGAAGTTTGGAAGTACACCTAGGACTGCTTCAAAAGGTGCTAACAGTCCTGAAAAAACTGTCTTAAATACATGTAAAATACCACTGGTTTCAGACATGTTTAAGATACAACCTAACTTTTCTGAGAAATGTATAGGGCAGTTTGTCAATAAAAAGGCATGTATCTCTGCAGAAGTCCTTGCAACTTGCAGTTCATACGTCTCTTTGGACGAGGTCAGTGGCACAGTTTTTTGTAAAATATTGGCTTTCATTCTGCTTAAAGTATCAATTTGTGTAGAAGAGATGTTCAGTGAAGGCCATAAAGGCGACTCCCGTCTGTCTTGGTTTTAGGAAACAAGACTTGCATAAAGCAAGTGACCCTGGCTGACACAGTTACGAGATAGGCTATACCTGGCAACATGCCACAGCAGCTGTGATCATTCAACATAATATAGCTTCCATTAAAAAGCTGCCTAAAAATTGGATCCAACACTGCAGCTGGAGAACCTTGCAGGTGGCAGCATAAGTTGGTCGAAGAACCATCGCAGGCCCCGTGTAAGTTAATACCCTGACATAAAAGTGTACCGCTTAGTGAGTTTTTGCAGTTTGCACCACTAAGAAATGCTTCTTTTCCCACACTCCAACATCTGTGTGTATATGGTAAATCCCAGGTTGACTTGATGTATTCTTTACCCAACCTTTCATATACTCCTGCTGATATATGTTTCAAACATTACTGAAAATGGAAAACTGTAACCGGCAGTGATAGTACTGTGCATTATCCATTCTGTTGCTGGTTTCTCAGAAACAGTTAATGGTAATCTTTCCAGTTTTTCAATGCTCAGCACCTTATAGTCTGCTCCTCTTTGTGCCAAAGTGATTTGTTTATCTGTAAGGTTAAATTCAGTAAACAGTGACGTGGTGTTGATTAGACGGCATGGCACATAGCCAGAACGAAGATTTTATAACGTCCAGCCCAAAAGCATTATAGAGCGTAATTGTGACTGACCATGCCTGTAACATGACCAAATCCTGTTCTATTATGTCAATGGCAGAAGATACTATGCTGTCCAAAGAATAAATTTTGGATGACATAGTCGTTAACCCATTGTCAACCCTAGAGAGTGATTTCTTTAAATTAATACAATCAATTTCTCGTATTCGTTCTGCAGTCTCTGCTTGCGTTGCTTTACAAGCTTCATTATAAATGGCATATATACCAGCGTATATAAAACGTTTATGATGCAGTTTTGCAGTTCCTTGTAATAAGTCCCTTAATTCAACGCTATCTTTAAGTAAAGATAAGTGTTGTTTTACCTCTTTTAGTGTGGATTTTTGTAGTCACTCAAGGCACAGTTTTCCTACAGTGTATGATGTTACTGTCCCTGGATGTTGTCTCTGGACATATCTTGGATCTGGCCTAGTGAATGTGAACCCTTGTGTCTTATTCAGGAATCTATTTTCACAGTTATTTATGTCTGTGGGCCAGATTAACCATTTTTTCCAATTAGGATCTGTTCTGTTTTGTAGTAAAATAGTTTTTACGTCGACCACCCCTCTGTAGTGTTCTTACTATCGGGTGTAGGTATGGACGGTTTGTTGTAGGCCAAGACAAGATGTCTGTTAAACAGTGTCATTTAAAAGCATTATTTGTTCAGGGATGATGCAAGCTCTAAATAAGGTTTCTAATCCCTGCACCTGCCAGTCTTTTGTGCCCCAGACAGTTTTTGTCTTAATGTTGTCTTTCCAAAAGTCAAAACCTAATGTAGACAGCGGAGCATAAAAGGCCACAGAATACATTTGCTTAGTATTAGTCAACATACTTTTCAGGCCTGTCTTATTGACATTTTTAAAGTAAAATGTTTCTGGATTTGAGACATTAAAACCTGCGAAGTATTGGAATTTGTCATAAAATGTTTTGTGAGCTACCCTTTGGTGGCATTGGACAATGTTTCCATTGATTACATTTTAGTACATTTCTAGGGTTTACAGATTTATGCAAGAGATGGTGACCATAGTGATTATAACCATACATTTGTTCATAATCTGATGAACCTTCCAAGTATTCATAATTTGTAAATTTTGCAGGCATTTCTAAGTCTGATATCATATTATTAACAGTCTCAAAGTCCCAATCATCAGAAAAGGTACTAGATGAAACAAAGTCACTCAAGGAAACCTTGAATTGGTGTAGAATCTTCAACAGTTCTGCAGGACCAAAAATGTCTAATCAGTTCTGTGTCAAGCTATACCCTCAGGTCTAGGAGCCACTGTGATGTTGACTGATGACAAGTCTTGTTGTTCACGATGTGATGATTTGTGTGGCTTGAGAAGTAAGTTGATGTTCTTACTTGCTGCGTCCTTTTTACTATATCTCCCATTTATCAGCATTCCCAAAGTTAATACAAGAGTCAACCAAAGTAGAAGAAAGAGTACACCCAACACAATCCAAATTTCAATCCATGGTGAAGCTAGATAGGTCTTTTCCAGTTGATGAAAAAGTTCTGTTGCTGGTTCTTTAAAAGTTATTTTTACTGGTGTTGTTTCAGGTTCACTGGGATCCTCGGAAAACGTATCAAAGTTAATGAAATAGCCAGAGGCAGTTCTGTCAATTGTAGGTATTGCATCAGGATTACTTGAAATTGCTGGAGCTACTTCAACACTTGTCATATTAGTATAGTCAGATGCTATTTCATTGTAGACAGGCGTTTCTTGATGAACTGTTATTTGGGGCTCAAGAGGTACAAGTTCCATGGCTTTGTTGCATAGTCCTTTTCGTTCTGCAGATTCCTAAAATGTGATGAGTCACTCAGTTTAACCTCTTGGATAGTAGCCAGATTTGGTTGTCTGCTACATCTTTGGAGTCCACTTGGCCTACTACTTACGATCGGCCACATGATGTGGTTTGACCAGGTCAATAGATACGAACCTGTTCTCCTTTCTTCCAGCAAGGGGTGGCAGTAACAATGTTCTTGATCTGTGGATTGCTAGCACAGGTACTGGTTGTCTGTAAGAAGGCCCAAATTCCTTCTTGTCCGTGATCTTTTCTCTGACTAGATCCTCAATCTTTGGAATCCAGGCAGGCCTTGCTGGGACATGTGGTTCTCCTTCAGTGGTCGTTGGCTTCTGCAATGTGTTGCTTTGACTTCTCCTTCTTTCAATTCAGTCCTGCAAAACAGCCAAACGGTCTTTGATATCAAAAGGTTTCTGTTCTACCACTGAAGTATGAGAATCAAGGTCCTGGACAATCATTCTAGTTCCAAAAATTATTTCATATGGAGTGATTCTACCAAGAGAACTTCTTGGCAGATTGTTAAGACTATGTTGGACACTTATTAGATGTTTGACACATCTGTCACCCGAGCCTAATAGCCTAGCTGTTATAGATTGCTTTATGTTGAGGTTTTTTCTTTCCACTACTGAATTTCCCTCAGGATGGAATGGACTAGAGTACCGCAATGCAACGTCCAGATTGGCCATGGCCTTCATGTGAGCTTTAGAGCTAAACGCAGGACCCTGGTCAGAATGTAGTGTGCAGACTGCGTATGTGCCGATAAAGACTTGCAAATCTTTAATAACAGTTCGAGCGTCAGCCGAGCGCTGAGGCCACATCCAAATGAATCTTGTCTTCATATTTATGGGAACACATTTGCCCATAGGGAGGTCTGCGTGTAGATAGTCTAATGCTGGCTAACAATGGTGTCTGTACTGGGCTGGCAACACTGTAGTCAGGTATCTGGCGGCGTTCTGTGCTGCGATCTCTGTTGCAGTCATGGCAATTTATTGCAAATTCGTGAATGTGAGCATTCATCCCTGGCCACCAGTACTTCTCGCTTAATTCTAGTACAGATTTAGAGATCCCTTGATGCATCAGACCCTCTCCCAAATGTGCTTCGTGTATCAAAGCTACTCTACGTCTCCTGTTTGGAATTACTCTATCCCCACTCCAGGAATTCAAGCAAAAGGAACAGAGTTGGCATCAATTATGTATGAATATTCGAGTGGATATTTTAGAGGTAACGCTGCACCGCTGCCTTTGCTTGTGGCATTGACAGCTAGCATTATTTCGCCATCTATTTTAGTTTTTGAACGAGTGATTGTAGCTACAGAAGCCGTTTGCACAGCTGCCTTCGCGGCTTCATCAGCCAATGAATTCCCTGTAACGTGAACGCCATCATGTTTAACCCTGGGCGAAGGACTTCGCTGTGCCCACAGAGTGGGCGTAGTGTTGCCTACTTCGCCCTTTGCAAAGTAGGCGTAGCAAGCAACACTACGCCCACTCCAAGAAATGCGCATGCGCGGGCGGCCGCGCATGCGCATTGGTATCCAAGATGGCGGCGTGATTAGAAGAGGGAGCACCGGATGCATCTGACAAGGTAAGTGATTTTTATTTACTTTTCTAAGGCTATTTAACAAAAATAAGATATGTAGGGGAGGGGGCAGGCGGCACGTAGTGGGGCTACACGAAGTGCGTAGGTGGCCGTAGTTTCTTGCCCACTTTGCGTATCTTCACGTAGCCCCCCTACACATACTACGCCCAGGGTTAATCATGTTGATGACTCAGTGTATGGATCAGGTGAGTTTTTTGTAGTTCTTTTTGTAACTGAACTACTTGTTCCCAAAGCAACTTATGCTTGATTGTGCCACCTTTTGCATCTTTGAAAACGTTTTGAATCCAGTTCTGCAAGTATTCATTTTAAGATTGAACGCAGAATGGGGGTGTGGCCAAGCAGCATGGCCGACAGGACGTGAGCTTCACCAGCTCCGTCCGAGGACCCTTTGTATCCTGCCAAATAGATCCTTGCTGGACCCCCCATAGGGGTGCTGACGGTCCGGATCCTTTCTCGTCCCGTCTGGGACCACCACGTCGCCAGGAGAGCCTCTGATGCCCCGTTGAAGCCGCCGGAGAACACTGCGGCGCTCGGTGAGCTCCACCTGTCTGTACGCGAGACCGCGGACTGGGCCTGCGCGAGGGAGTAGCGGTGCGTGGGGCCCGCTTGCTGAGGAAGTCTCCCGGCTGGGGAGGCGCTCGAGTGCACGGCGGACCTCCTGATGGTCGGTGACCTGTGGTGGACGTCCTGAGAGGCCAGTGGAGGGCTGAGCTGGGGTCCGGTGACTCCCGCTGACCTGTGCAGGGGGTTGAGGTGCTGGCCCCTCCCCCCACCGACCCGATCCTACACCGGAGCTCCCGGATGCGGAGTGCGGCTCGGGGTGGGTGTTTCCGCTGGTGCCTGGGACTCTGCGCGACATCTTGGGGACTGAGGCGGTGTAATCGCCCCGAGGGGCATGAAAATCGCAGTGTTACCCCTGGAACTGGAGGGGGCTCGCCCGAGGTGCGCTGGCTGGCGGTAAGCTGCTTTTACCCTGACTATTGGAGGTCCTCCCGCCCAGCTCGGTGAGTGCATCTTGCCCACTGGTTGCTGCGCTCTCCCTTGGCTAGTGGTGGGGGTCGTCGCTTGGGCCGGATTTGCCTGGTACGCCCTGCTGAATTGTCCTCTCCACCGGTCCTCCCGCCCTAGCTCTGCTGCTGGGATCTGTGCCTACCCGGTGGGACCGGGCGAGTCCTAGCTGAGGCGCCTCATGGGGGCTCCCGGTCTGCCCGCCAGGATGACAAACCGCAAGGATAAGACTGCGAAATCCTCCCAACCCAACACCATCGTGCAGTATACCACCCCAAGACTGCCATCGCAGAGGATCACGCGGCAGACGGGACCGGACGATGGGGGCGATGGACCGCATGAACCCTCCCGGGCAGAGATCCTGAAGGCAATCCAGGGCTCCCATTCTGCCTTGGAGAGGCAGATCGAGACTGTGTCGATCGATGTAAATCTCCTCCGGACGGACCTCCGTAAGGTGGCGGACAAGGTCTCAGATGCGGAAGGCAACATCACACAATTGCAAACTGAAGTGGCCTCCCTGCAGAAATCGGTCGCGCACCTGACGTCCACTACCCGTGCTCTGGAGAGGAGAGCGGAAGATGCGGAAGGCAGGGCCCGCCGGAGCAACATCAGGGTCCTAGGCGTGCCGGAGAGCCTTGAGGCGGGAAACGCGGAACGCTTCTTGGAGACGTGGATCCGTACCCAGCTATGCCCGACCGGACTGTCCAGTGTCTTTGTTATTGAGAGGGCACACAGGGCCCTGGTTCCCCCTCCACGCCCAGGCGAATCACCTAGAGCCATCATTGCAAAGATTCTAAATTATAAAGTTTTTGTCTTAATGTTGTCTTTCCAAAAGTCAAAACCTAATGTAGACAGCGGAGCATAAAAGGCCACAGAATACATTTGCTTAGTATTAGTCAACATACTTTTCAGGCCTGTCTTATTGACATTTTTAAAGTAAAATGTTTCTGGATTTGAGACATTAAAACCTGCGAAGTATTGGAATTTGTCATAAAATGTTTTGTGAGCTACCCTTTGGTGGCATTGGACAATGTTTCCATTGATTACATTTTAGTACATTTCTAGGGTTTACAGATTTATGCAAGAGATGGTGACCATAGTGATTATAACCATACATTTGTTCATAATCTGATGAACCTTCCAAGTATTCATAATTTGTAAATTTTGCAGGCATTTCTAAGTCTGATATCATATTATTAACAGTCTCAAAGTCCCAATCATCAGAAAAGGTACTAGATGAAACAAAGTCACTCAAGGAAACCTTGAATTGGTGTAGAATCTTCAACAGTTCTGCAGGACCAAAAATGTCTAATCAGTTCTGTGTCAAGCTATACCCTCAGGTCTAGGAGCCACTGTGATGTTGACTGATGACAAGTCTTGTTGTTCACGATGTGATGATTTGTGTGGCTTGAGAAGTAAGTTGATGTTCTTACTTGCTGCGTCCTTTTTACTATATCTCCCATTTATCAGCATTCCCAAAGTTAATACAAGAGTCAACCAAAGTAGAAGAAAGAGTACACCCAACACAATCCAAATTTCAATCCATGGTGAAGCTAGATAGGTCTTTTCCAGTTGATGAAAAAGTTCTGTTGCTGGTTCTTTAAAAGTTATTTTTACTGGTGTTGTTTCAGGTTCACTGGGATCCTCGGAAAACGTATCAAAGTTAATGAAATAGCCAGAGGCAGTTCTGTCAATTGTAGGTATTGCATCAGGATTACTTGAAATCGCTGGAGCTACTTCAACACTTGTCATATTAGTATAGTCAGATGCTATTTCATTGTAGACAGGCGTTTCTTGATGAACTGTTATTTGGGGCTCAAGAGGTACAAGTTCCATGGCTTTGTTGCATAGTCCTTTTCGTTCTGCAGATTCCTAAAATGTGATGAGTCACTCAGTTTAACCTCTTGGATAGTAGCCAGATTTGGTTGTCTGCTACATCTTTGGAGTCCACTTGGCCTACTACTTACGATCGGCCACATGATGTGGTTTGACCAGGTCAATAGATACAAACCTGTTCTCCTTTCTTCCAGCAAGGGGTGGCAGTAACAATGTTCTTGATCTGTGGATTGCTAGCACAGGTACTGGTTGTCTGTAAGAAGGCCCAAATTCCTTCTTGTCCGTGATCTTTTCTCTGACTAGATCCTCAATCTTTGGAATCCAGGCAGGCCTTGCTGGGACATGTGGTTCTCCTTCAGTGGTTGTTGGCTTCTGCAATGTGTTGCTTTGACTTCTCCTTCTTTCAATTCAGTCCTGCAAAACAGCCAAACGGTCTTTGATATCAAAAGGTTTCTGTTCTACCACTGAAGTATGAGAATCAAGGTCCTGGACAATCATTCTAGTTCCAAAAATTATTTCATATGGAGTGATTCTACCAAGAGAACTTCTTGGCAGATTGTTAAGACTATGTTGGACACTTATTAGATGTTTGACACATCTGTCACCCGAGCCTAATAGCCTAGCTGTTATAGATTGCTTTATGTTGAGGTTTTTTCTTTCCACTACTGAATTTCCCTCAGGATGGAATGGACTAGAGTACCGCAATGCAACGTCCAGATTGGCCATGGCCTTCATGTGAGCTTTAGAGCTAAACGCAGGACCCTGGTCAGAATGTAGTGTGCAGACTGCGTATGTGCTGATAAAGACTTGCAAATCTTTAATAACAGTTCGAGCGTCAGCCGAGCGCTGAGGCCACATCCAAATGAATCTTGTCTTCATATTTATGGGAACACATTTGCCCATAGGGAGGTCTGCGTGTAGATAGTCTAATGCTGGCTAACAATGGTGTCTGTACTGGGCTGGCAACACTGTAGTCAGGTATCTGGCGGCGTTCTGTGCTGCGATCTCTGTTGCAGTCATGGCAATTTATTGCAAATTCGTGAATGTGAGCATTCATCCCTGGCCACCAGTACTTCTCGCTTAATTCTAGTACAGATTTAGAGATCCCTTGATGCATCAGACCCTCTCCCAAATGTGCTTCGTGTATCAAAGCTACTCTACGTCTCCTGTTTGGAATTACTCTATCCCCACTCCAGGAATTCAAGCAAAAGGAACAGAGTTGGCATCAATTATGTATGAATATTCGAGTGGATATTTTAGAGGTAACGCTGCACCGCTGCCTTTGCTTGTGGCATTGACAGCTAGCATTATTTCGCCATCTATTTTAGTTTTTGAACGAGTGATTGTAGCTACAGAAGCCGTTTGCACAGCTGCCTTCGCGGCTTCATCAGCCAATGAATTCCCTGTAACGTGAACGCCATCATGTTTAACCCTGGGCGAAGGACTTCGCTGTGCCCACAGAGTGGGCGTAGTGTTGCCTACTTCGCCCTTTGCAAAGTAGGCGTAGCAAGCAACACTACGCCCACTCCAAGAAATGCGCATGCGCGGGCGGCCGCGCATGCGCATTGGTATCCAAGACGGCGGCGTGATTAGAAGAGGGAGCACCGGATGCATCTGACAAGGTAAGTGATTTTTATTTACTTTTCTAAGGCTATTTAACAAAAATAAGATATGTAGGGGAGGGGGCAGGCGGCACGTAGTGGGGCTACACGAAGTGCGTAGGTGGCCGTAGTTTCTTGCCCACTTTGCGTATCTTCACGTAGCCCCCCTACACATACTACGCCCAGGGTTAATCATGTTGATGACTCAGTGTATGGATCAGGTGAGTTTTTTGTAGTTCTTTTTGTAACTGAACTACTTGTTCCCAAAGCAACTTATGCTTGATTGTGCCACCTTTTGCATCTTTGAAAACGTTTTGAATCCAGTTCTGCAAGTATTCATTTTAAGATTGAACGCAGAATGGGGGTGTGGCCAAGCAGCATGGCCGACAGGACGTGAGCTTCACCAGCTCCGTCCGAGGACCCTTTGTATCCTGCCAAATAGATCCTTGCTGGACCCCCCATAGGGGTGCTGACGGTCCGGATCCTTTCTCGTCCCGTCTGGGACCACCACGTCGCCAGGAGAGCCTCTGATGCCCCGTTGAAGCCGCCGGAGAACACCGCGGCGCTCGGTGAGCTCCACCTGTCTGTACGCGAGACCGCGGACTGGGCCTGCGCGAGGGAGTAGCGGTGCGTGGGGCCCGCTTGCTGAGGAAGTCTCCCGGCTGGGGAGGCGCTCGAGTGCACGGCGGACCTCCTGATGGTCGGTGACCTGTGGTGGACGTCCTGAGAGGCCAGTGGAGGGCTGAGCTGGGGTCCGGTGACTCCCGCTGACCTGTGCAGGGGGTTGAGGTGCTGGCCCCTCCCCCCACCAACCCGATCCTACACCGGAGCTCCCGGATGCGGAGTGCGGCTCGGGGTGGGTGTTTCCGCTGGTGCCTGGGACTCTGCGCGACCTCTTGGGGACTGAGGCGGTGTAATCGCCGAGTGCTGGACGCTGGCCCGCCGGACCTACTTACACCAAGGCCCGCCTCTGCACTGGGAGCCGGGCGGCCTGTCCCCTGTGGTTTCCCTGTAGCTGTGGGGATTGCGGCCTCCGTCCCTGCTGCGGGGTGCTGCGGAGACCATTCCACGTGGAACTTGCACTGGCGCTGTAACTAGTGGCGTCCTGCAGTGTCGACTCCTGGGGGACGCGGGCGATTTGGGGCCCCCCCATAAACTACGTGCTATTTTCCCCGACTGCCGGAGCGGCCCCCCCCCCCCTGTGTGGCAGCGGAACTCGGACTCGGACTCGGATAAGACTGCGAAATCCTCCCAACCCAACACCATCGTGCAGTATACCACCCCAAGACTGCCATCGCAGAGGATCACGCGGCAGACGGGACCGGACGATGGGGGCGATGGACCGCATGAACCCTCCCGGGCAGAGATCCTGAAGGCAATCCAGGGCTCCCATTCTGCCTTGGAGAGGCAGATCGAGACTGTGTCGATCGATGTAAATCTCCTCCGGACGGACCTCCGTAAGGTGGCGGACAAGGTCTCAGATGCGGAAGGCAACATCACACAATTGCAAACTGAAGTGGCCTCCCTGCAGAAATCGGTCGCGCACCTGACGTCCACTACCCGTGCTCTGGAGAGGAGAGCGGAAGATGCGGAAGGCAGGGCCCGCCGGAGCAACATCAGGGTCCTAGGCGTGCCGGAGAGCCTTGAGGCGGGAAACGCGGAACGCTTCTTGGAGACGTGGATCCGTACCCAGCTATGCCCGACCGGACTGTCCAGTGTCTTTGTTATTGAGAGGGCACACAGGGCCCTGGTTCCCCCTCCACGCCCAGGCGAATCACCTAGAGCCATCATTGCAAAGATTCTAAATTATAAGGATCGGGATTGTATTCTACGGGCCGCAAGAGAAATGGAGTCCATCACCATTGAAAATAGTCGTGTTTCCATCTACCCCGACTATACTCCGCAGGTGCAGGAGCAACGGAAGTCCTACCTGGGAGTCAAGCAGAAACTTCGGGACATGAAGCTGCAATACATGCTCCTTTACCCGGCCAAACTCAAGGTGCTCTCCCAAGGGCGCGCTCACTTCTTTGAGTCCCCGGCGGAAGTGTGGGAGTGGCTCGAAATACGGGGAGACAACCTACCTCCTGGTGAGCGGGGTGGCCCCCGCGAGACCTGGGGGACCCGGCCCCCGAGGCGCCGGCGAGGCAGAGGGAGACGCAGGTCTGGATCCCGGGGTTCACCCGAGTCCCGGATTACCGTGGGCGAGGATGGGGCGCTCCACGTGAGACCATCGACGGCGGGGGCCGCTTCGGAGTCACCTGAGGCCACTGCACCTGGTGAGATCCTGGTCCCGGATACCTTGCAGGAAACCTTGCTGGAGGTACACTCTGCTCCCCCGGTGATACCGGAAACCGCCCTCTCCGAACCACGGCCTGAGTGAACTCTGATATGAGGTACTGTCTTGTTAAAATGTTGTTGCCCTGGGAGGTTGGGTGGGTCGCCCCTCCTGGTTTTTGCCTGCCCAGTGCTGTCCCTGCCTGGCACTGGGAACCCTGGTTGGTGGGCTGAACAGTGGATGGACATCATGTTGGCCGAGGCGATGTGGTGAGAGGTCCAAGAGTTTATGGCGTACCGTCGCCCAGCATTGGTATTGACTTTCATGAACATTCCCAGAGACTGTCCTGGAACATTGGGTCCTCGGGGAGTTGGGGGAAAGGGTGGGTGGGTTTTGGTTGGTTGTGTGTGAGTGTGGGGTGCGTGGGGTGTATGGGGTGGCTGTGCACGTCCTGGCACTGGCAGGGGAAGGGCAGGGTAGCGTTCTTGGTTGTTGCTGTCCTCTTGCTCGCGGGTGGGGGGGGGGGGGACTGGTTTTGATGGGGTGTTGGGTCCTTTTGTTTTTGGAAGGCACTGGCGTGGGATGACCGGGTTGGTGTGTTTTCCTGTTGAGTCATTCCTCCTTATGGGTGGGGGAGGGGGGGGGGACTGATTCTGGGGTTGGGTGGTTGCGGGTGTTGTGGGGATGGGGGGAGTTGTGGGGGGTATTTGTTTTTGGCATAGTGTGTACTACTGTTCGTGCCCCTAGGAGGTTGTTTGCAGAAGTGAGACCTGGGTGCCCGGATGGGCATGACCAACGCTTATGGGATTCAAATTTTTAACTTGGAACGTGCGTGGCCTGGGTACTTGCTCCAAGCAGCATAGGGTGCTATCCTTCCTTCGTCGGCATGGAGTATCAGTGGCGTGCCTGCAGGAAACGCATTTGAATGAGGAGGGTGCTCTTAAATTGGCAAGGAAATGGAGGGGTCAGGTGTTCCATTCCTCCTTCTCTACCTATGCTAGGGGGGTCCTGATCTGGGTGGCTCCGGGGGTACCCCTAGCAGTCCAGTATGTTGAGGCTGATGTTGAGGGCAGATATGTTCTTATACGTATGAAACTGGATGGGAGGGACTTCCTGCTGGTGAACTCATATGCACCTAACATAGATGACCCGAGTTTCTTTACCGGCCTGCAGGAGCTTATAGCGACGGACCTGGATGCCCCCTCCTCTGGTTTGGAGATTTTAATTGTGTACTGGATCCACTGCTGGACAGGCATCCCCCCCGGGCGGGTACAAAACCTCGGATGACGGCACGACTCCGGGAGGTAATGGAGAATCTGGGTGCTGTGGATGTCTGGCGACTCGGCAATCCGGGACTGAAGCTTTACACTTGCTATACCCCCACACATAACACACATAGCAGGCTCGACAGGGTCCTTGCGGCCAACATTGGCGCATCCCTTGTTTTATCGGTCACACATCAGGCCCGGTTCTTATCCGACCACTCGCCCGTGACGTGCACGGTACAGTGGGTGGACCGCTCCTCCCGCCCAAGGACCTGGCGGATGCCAGGGGATCTTCTGCAGGATCCGGTGGGACGGGAACATGTGGAGACGTCCCTGCGTAATTATCTGGACCTGAACTGGGGAGTGGGTGATATCCCTTTTGCGACCAAATGGGATGCCCTTAAGGCAGTCGTGCGGGGCGCTTGTATGGGTCTGACATATGGAGTTCGCAAACAGCTGCTCCGTGACCTCGCGAGTGCTGAGGAGTGCCTCAGCCACTGCCAGTCCTTATCGGACCCGGATGGGTCGAACATGGACTCTGAGCGGACAGCCCGAGAAGGCGTCCATGATATCCTAAACCGGCTGGATAGATTCACTCTTGGTCGATATCGCCAACGCCTTCACCGTGAGGGGGACAAGTCGGGCCGATTGCTGGCCTGGATTCTCCGAAGAGAATCGGCCCCTGCGCGGATTGTTGCGTTGAGAAATCCCGCTGGGGTCCTAGTACACTCGGAACGGGACCTTCTTGCGGTGCTCCGCACACATCTGCAGAAGGTCTATACTGCTGACCCCCTGGTGACAGAGGCGTCCTATCAGCCATACCTCCGGGATTTGCCCCTCCAGACCCTCTCTAAAGAGGATGCTGAGGATATGGATACTCCAGTGACGCTTCATGAGGTCAAGGTGGCGGTGGCCGCCCTGCCGAAGGCTAAGTCGCCGGGTGGAGACGGTTTTCCACCAGAGTTTTACCAGGCGTTTGTTGATACTCTCGCGCCCCATCTCTTGCAGGTTTACCATGAAGCGATGGTGCGAGCTGCGCTCCCGCCCACCATGCAGCAGGGTGAGGTCTGCATGCTCCTGAAACCGGGTGGGGATGACTGTGATCCTACGGCCTACCGGCCGATCACTTTAATCAATACCGACGCCAAAATTCTTACTAAGATCTTGGCCACCCGGCTGGCTCCGCATATGACACACTTGGTTCATTCTGATCAGTGCGGGTTCATTCCGGGCCGCAACACCGCCATGAATCTCCGGCGTCTGAACCACGTTCTACATGAGGTGCGCGATAGGGAGGATCCTCAGGTCCTGGTCTCAATAGACCTGGCTAAAGCTTTCGACACAGTTAGCTGGGGGTACCTATTGGAGGTGCTTCGGTTAGCGGGGATGGGGCCCCTTTTCTGCACTTGGATTCGGATCCTTTACAGTGCGCCTACGGCCAGGGTCAGGCTCGGAGCGGCCCGCTCGGAGGAGTGGAGGTTGGGCAGGGGCACCCGCCAGGGGTGCCCCCTGTCACCGCTCTTGTTCGCTCTGGCGATTGAGCCCCTCGCAGTGACACTACGCGCGGAGATGGCACCCTGGGGAATACGAGTGGGGGATGTGGTACACCTGGTTTCGCTTTATGCGGACGATGCGTTGTTCTACCTGACCTCCCCGCGGGAGTCGCTGCCGATCCTGTTACGCCACTTGGAACGCTTTGGTGCAGCTGGAGGCCTTCCGCTATTTGGGTATTCAGGTGGCTGTCTCTGATGAACAATTGCTGGCCCGCAACGCCGACCGTGTGCTCAGTTCCCTACAACAATCTGTGTCCTTTTGGAATACGCTTCCTCTCTCCCTCATGGGACGATTGGCCGTCTCAAAGATGGTGATGCTGCCTAGAATATTGTATATCCTACAGAATACCCTCTGTCCTCTTCCTCCTCGAATTTTCAACAAGCTTAACACGATGCTTACCTCCCTGCTTTGGGCAGGCAGACGCAGCAGAGTTGCGCTGCGCACGATGGTCAGTCGCTGGGAGGAGGGGGGCTTGGAGGCCCCACGCTTTGATCTCTACTATTACGCGGCCCAACTTATACCGGCTGCGCGCTGGTTCGCGGGCGCGGAAAATTGGGAATTGCAACTCCTGGCTGGTAGCGCAGATGAGAGGGCGTTGCAATTGGCTCTGATGCGTGGCAGAGGTGCGGATGGCAACCTGCCGTATATTGTTCGGCATACTGCGGGGATCTGGCAGCGAGTGGTGGAAAGAGTGCTGAGACGGGCCCCTTTTCATAGGGAGCTGCCGATATGGATATTGGCACCGGTCGCTCTAATGGAAGAGCACATGTCGTTTCGGGAATGGCGTGAGGGCGGCTGCGACACATTGGCAGACTTATATCCGGACGAGTCCTTTGTGACCCTGGAGAGAGCTGTTGAGGCCTTCAGTCTTACGGGGGGCCAATACCTTCACTATGGAGGCCTGCGGGACATGGCGAGAGCGACGTGGCCACAGTTCCCTGAGGCGCCCCAGGTGTCCCATACTTTGAATATCTTGCTATCGTGCGGCGCGGGACGGCGATTGATAACGCTTTTCTATACAGCGATGAGAAGCGACTCGGCGCCTCCGGTGTCTCCGTCCTGGGCGGCGTGGGAGGCAGATTTAGGGGTTGCCTTGGACCCGGGACAGCGGAGGCAGATAGGGACGCTCACCAAGAAGGTATCGTGTAACGCACGTTTCAAATTAATCCATTTTAATTTCATGCACCGCACTTACGTAACCCCAGTTGCTCTGCGCCGTATTGCGGCGGATAAATCGGATGCCTGTCCTCGGTGTGGTTCAGCAGGAGCCGGATTTCTCCATCTAGCTTGGGAGTACCCACTAGTCGGGGACTTCTGGAGGGTAGTGGTGGCCTACATCCGGAGGGTCACGGGACTGCGTCTTGACCTGTCCCCGATCCATTGCTTGTTAGCCCTGGTCCCCAAACCTAAGAAGAGGAATCTGTCATATAAAATGCTGCAGCTGCTCTCAGTGCTGGCTAGACGGCGGGTGGCTATAACCTGGATGGGACAAAGGGCGCCAGATATGACATTATGGCTTCGGGATGTGGGGGAATGGACATTGGCTGAAGAAACGCACATGCAGCATACGCGTAGGGATGAGCGGCTACAGGAGGACTTACTTGCATGGCGTATGATGTGTGCGGTGGGGTCGACCGACAGCGACTCCGATGCTACTAGTGCTGCATTGTTCTCGTCCGAGGAATCGGGACCTGAGGAAGGGGTGGCGGGGGAAGGGGAGGGAGAGTAGGGGCTGGGGTACTACCCTGATGGCTACGCACATGTTCCTTATGTCAGTTTCTGTACTTGCACTGTATCCCGTGGATCTGATTCTTGCGTTTCCTGTTCTATCTGCAACTGTTGGAGCCGTGCTGGGGGGGTGAACTGCGTACACATGTATTTTCTGTACCTTGATGCCAATTTTGGGGAGGGAACGTATTGTTTATTCTGTTGAAACAATAAAGTTTTTTTTTCTTCACCCTTAAAAAAAAAAGATTGAACGCAGAATTAAGAATCGCACACTATGAGTGTGGGGAATTCGCAATCTGTATTTTCAAGCGCCATCTTGAAAGCTTGTAGTTCAGCTCGCTGAGCTGTACAATCTCCGAGAGATTGTGTTTTTGTGACCATAGGTCGGAATTTACCATCGTGCCAGCGACCTTTAACAATCGCGCACGCAGCACTATAAGCTTGTTTAACCCCAATTGCGGGTTGCGCTGATCCGTCCGTATAAATTATACATTCGTACTGTTCTAGAGGCAGAATCTCAGAGGGCAGAGTGCATTCTTGTTCGTATTGTAGAAATTCTTGTGTTTTCAAATAAGGGTCAAAAACGTATTCAATGTCTGTTGCAGCAAGAGAGTTAATCCATTGTATCCATCTCAGATGTAAAGCCTTTGCATTCAGAATGCTCACTTTTGTCACTGCCTCTAAGGTAGGTACAGGAGTGACGGCCATTATGCGCTTACCCTGTGAAAGAGCTCTCTTTCGCTACTGCAGTTTGAACCTCTGTCAGAATTTTTGCAGTAGTAGTGAATTTCATTTCAGTTTGTGTATACAAGTGTGATTTATAAGCTATTGGTACTTTTTTTCCTTCATTAAAGGCTAAGTATGTGAATCCGCATCTTCCTGGAATGATTCGGATAACAAGGTTGTATAGGTTTACCCATGTCTGTAAATGTGTTGTTGCTAACATGTCTGTTTGCACTGAACGCAAAATTTGTATGCTTTAGAGTCCAATTGTTTTAAAATCAAGTTTGATTAGTTCGTAGAGAGGTTTAAGCCTTTCTGCGTAATTTAGAATGTAAGTTCTTCCAAAATTCAGGAAACCTAGAATTGACTACGTTTTTCAGCGTTTTTGGAGGTTGGAGCAGTGCACACTTCTCAAAAAAGTTGGCTGCCAGGTTTTTGCCTTCACTCAATAACTCGTATCCAGAAAAAGGACGTTGAGGTGGGCAATTTTCAAATTCTTAACATTTAATTTATACCCTTCAGAGGCGAAGCCAAGTATTATGGTATTCACTCTGTTCAAGAGCCTGTCCAAGTCATCGTCTGTTACATAGATGTCATCGACGTATGATAATGCTTCATCATCATAGGTTTGTAGTAACTCTGTTACTCTGGCTGAAAATAACCCCGGACTATTCTTAAATCCCTGGGGGAGACGACAGAATTGAAGCTGTATCCCCATAATTGAGAACGTGGTCAAGTACCTACATTCTAGTGCGATTTGACAGAAGAAACCGTTAGAAATATCTAATGTAGTTTTAGATTTTTTACGCACAATGTTATTCATTAGTGCTACACTGTGTGCATTTTGTACTAAAAAAAGTCTTGCAACAACAGTTTAAATGTCTGTAATCCAAAACTAGACGATATGTATTGTCTGGTTTGGATACAGGAAAAAAAGGATTGTTCATTGACAAGGTGCATGTTTCAATCACCCTTTGGTATTCAAATTGATCTAAGATCACCCTTCTTGCGTAACTGGGTACTGCCTTTGTGCAGCTAGTTGTGTTATACATGATTTGTATATAATGCTGGAGCATGGGCTACAGCCCATTTTCTGGTATAGGTGTATTTTAAATGAATTGGAATGTGATTGGAGAAGGCTGACATAATGATGTCTTTGCCATGTGATCACTCCCTGACAAATTCGGGGGGCAGTCTTTTTCAGCTAGAAGATTGTCATAACCCTTAGAGAGCTTCTCCCAAAGGAGTGCTCTTATTTTCCTAGTTATATCCCCCTCCATCCGGAGTGTTACTTCATGTAACTTATGTGGTACACTAACCCCGGTATCAGCAGTTTGAACTTGGACATACTTATTCAAGTCCACTGTCTCCAGGTGATCCTTCAAGATCTTGCGAGCTATGGTTACTTCTGCTGCGCTGTCTAGCATTGTCTGAGCCCACTCCCCGTTCTTGAGTTGTGTCCTCAAGATCATCGGCATGTCTGATTTTTAGACCTGCTACCTTCTTTTTGGTGAATTGAGTTTTCTTATTTTTCGGAACGTGTTCTTCCTTTTGTTCTTCCTTTTGTTCTGGTCGTTCTTTTCTTTTCGATGTCTGTGAGGAAGTCTGAAAGGTACGAGAGGAACGTGTATCAGTATCTTGATATCTATCAGGTTTTCTCAAATTATCCCTATTCCTGAGGTTATACCTCCTTTCAGAGGGCTCCTTTTGAGGAGAACTACCTCTGGATTGAGAACGCTTCTCTTTAGAAGTTTGTTTCATGGTCTCCCACTTCTTCTTTGGAAGAGTAAGGGCCAGAGTAAGGAGCCCTAATACCGGTCGGAAACGGCCGATTTTGGCCGTTTCCGACCGGTATTAGGGTTTTCAGATGTAGGGCATGCATTTACAGAATCGGTATTTTACAGATTCTGTATTTACCGATTCGGTAAAATTACCGAATCGGTAAATACAAACTCCGTAAAATACCGATTCTGTAAATGCAGATGTAGCTGGCACATGTCAGAGTGCCACAGGGCTTTAAGAATCGGTATTTTACCACCCAATCCAATTGGGTGGTAAAATACCGAATCCAGGTGTGCATGCACATTTGTGCATGCACACCTGTGCCATGTGATAAACAGACATGCCCATAGGGCATGTATGTGTGCCACATGGCACACAAGCCTGTAATTGGGGTACTAGAGGGTGTCAAAGTGACACCCCCTGCACCCTTGCAAGAATAGGTAATTACCGAATCGGTAAATACCGATTCGGTATTCCACATTGATTCCTATGGGCTTCAAGGCCCATAGGAATCAATGGGGGATATCGATTCGGTATTTACAGAATCGGTAAATACCGAATCTTACAGATTCGGTATTTACTGAATCAGAATTACCTACATTTCCCCCCCTCTAATTTACCACTTCTTAAATACCGAATCTGTATGATTCGGTATTTTAGAAGTGGTAAATTAGATTTACCTACATCGGGCCTTCGGAGTGTTTTTAATAAAGACCTTTTCAGGGCTTTCAGTTAGTTGGGGTTTAACTGGTTTCCCACCCAAACTGTCTCTACCTAGTTCTTCATAGGATTTTTCAATTATTCTGGCCAGTTCATTCGGTTGCTCAGTTACATCAAATTCTCTTAACTTTTGGTGGATCGCCACAGATGCTGCCTCACCTTTAATATTAGCCAATATTATTGTTGAGACCTACTTGAAATTATTCAGTAGTTTCATACCCAGATTTAAAGCAGGACCTGCCCGGTATTCATTTTGAATCTGTGTCAGGACGTCTGGTATTACCCCCATGGACGGAAAACCATGTGTTTTTGTGTAGATTGCAGCAAAGACTGTACCCCAAGTGTCACAGTTCTCCAGGTGTGGTGCGATCCCCATTGGTAAACAGATTGTTAAAATTCTGTGTTTCTCAAGAGGGGCAGTATCAGGAAATACTGCCTCGATTTGAGTAACTTTTTGAGCTATCCAGAATGGAATTTGTTCCCTTTTTGCAGGCAATTTACCAATGACTGATTGTATAGTCTGGGGTGTCATTTTATTTGTGTTCCCCTGGTAAGGGGTGTGCTGTGGAATCCTTATAGGAGGTTGTAGCGCGGGGGTGTGGACAGGCTGGAGTCTTTCTACTGGGGGAGTAGTAACTGGCTGGAGACTTGTTTTGCGTAGTGAGGGTTTTATTCTAATAAATGTTTTATGAGTCCTGAAAGTCAGCCTTTCTCTCGCAAAGTCTGCCGGTCCGAGATGGCGTCCGTTCTGGCCGAGGATGACGAGGCCTTCCTCTTTCAGGGGTGGTACGAAGTCCTTTAAGAGCCAGCACTGTGGGTTATACCTCCGTTTCCTGCTCCAGTTCAGCTCCGAAAAGAGAAACCAACAGAGGGAATTCGTCAGTTTCACTATCTGGTATCCATTGCACCACAGGGACCAAGTGAAAAGTGAGGGAACACCAGTGCTATACAATTCTTGCCGGTGCTCTGTGCTCTGGGAGAGAGTGAGGTATGAATGGGGGGGGAATAGGAAGGAAGGATATGTGGGAAAGGAAAGGAAGGTGAGGACTATATGCACTATTAAACACGGGGCCCCTTACCCCGACCCAAGCTTCCCAACGCCGCCGTACCTGTGACAGCCACACTCCTCCCTCAGGAGTGTGGCACGGCGGTTCACAGGGTCGTTGGCCTCCTAGCTCTCCACCCTCTTCCGCTCTCTCTCCTCCGGTCTTTCCATGTCCTCTCCAGTGATCTCCGTACTCCTCGCTCCGATGCCCGTCTCCCGTCCTCCGCTGTGCTGCCTCCTGGGTGTAGAAACACCCCGAGTAGAGGGCTTCCGGGCCTTTGTCGAGTCCCGGTCCTCCTACGTCATGAGGGGGCGTGGTTCCGTCATCTCCGAAGGCCCAGTTAAAGGCGCCCTCCTGCATTTCCCCTCCGGCGTCGGAAAGCAACGGACTGGTATCCCAATCAGACTGAGGGGAAGGAGGGGAGGGACAATCAGCGATCCACCACTTGACAGGGGTTCCCATTCCCACTCCGTTACAGAGGTTGAACTGTTAAAGCCCATATGACAAATTGAACCAATTGTCTATGTATTTTGATTAGTTGTTTCAGTTGAACTAATAGTTCTGCACCTGACATGTCTTCAATGGCAGGATATGGTGTATAGCTCGCTAATCCCTGCCATGTTTCTCCTGGTCTACCTAGTGGACAGAGCCTGGTAATGTGATTTTGATGTTGTAGAGCGCCTTTAAACCAGAGCGCATGCTCTTGGTATGTTAGTGGTATTTCGACATCCTCGTAAGGAGTGTATTCCGTTGGAGGTTCCTCTTCTTTGTAGAAGTGAAACACATGTGATACTGGATTTGCTTCAAGGAAGATAGTCCATGAATAGAATACCTCTGTCTGCAGATATTCGTGTGCCTCTATGACAAAAATCACCCTACCACCTCTTGATGATAGGCCATTTGTTATAAGTTTTATAATGCTGGTTTTCCTTAAATTTTCCGGGATGATTATAGCATCTGGGTCATCTTCATTAAAGCCTGTAAAGTATAAGCCTGGTTGGGCTGCAGCTGCTGCAGCTCCACTGGTTTCTTTGTTGTTGCCGTCCGGCATTGTTTAATGAAAGTTTGCAGAGCAAGTTTCAAGGAAACAAAGATAAGGCGCACAATATTTTGGAACACTGCATCCTTAAACGTTGAACAAAACTAAAAACTAATACATAGGATTCTCGTCCTACTCAGTTATGGCGGATATTTTATCCTTTTACCCACTCCAGACGTCTATTGGAGTGTTTACGGGAAAAAAGGGGTCTCTGAGAAAAGCACAACTGAATTGCTTTAGTATCCAGCATTAAATTAGTGCCTTACCAAACGTTGGACGCCATGTATTGTAGTTCCTATATTCCCAATAAACTCTGCGCATTGGAATAATATATCCTATAGATTAGACGTAGGACTGAGGTCAACTAGGTCTCTATCGAATATATTAAACTTAATAGTGAGTGCCAGCTAGCTCAGAGGTCACTAGAAACTTTCTTGAATTAACAAGAAGGGATTTGTTTCTGACAACCTCATAAACATGACAACTTTGTTTCCCAAGTATAAGAAATGCATCTCTAGAGTCGCAGAAACAATAGATAAGTATTTCACTCAGTCAATCGTGCATGCTTCGTTTCAACAGAGGTGCAGAGAAATAGAGAGATGGGCGTTTCAATAAAAGGTTTATTGAACAGTCTTCTTTCTAATTCCTCAGGAAATGAACTGCTACAATCGTAATGCAGACTGTAAAGTATAATGCATACAGCGAGAACAATATTATAAAATAATACTGTAAAAGCATTGTATGGTTTCTAAGCCATAAAAATGCATACATAAATAACAATGACTAAAATACTCAACTGGTGCTTCTAAAATACGCCTACCCCAATGTACCTAACCTAAGTCTAGTACGCGGGAGGGAGTAAGTATTGTGTAGCATAGGTTTGGTTGTCTTTGCCAATAATCTATCCAAGATTTCTCTTAGGTTCTAATCAGCTCCATACCTTTAGTTTAGAATGAAGGAGGTCTGGTATCTCCGTCTCGGACTCAATTTACCAACCCCCGCAAGGGGAACTTGAAAACAGTGGAGCTTGATTCTCAGCGAGAGAAAGGACAGCTTCTCGATCAGTGCGTCAGCTGGAGGGTCAGCTTCCCTCGGCACTTGCTGTAGTCAGCTGCGTCTGGTAAGTAGATAGTCGAACTGCTCCAAACCACCGTGTCTTGCTAGAGCAAGTGAAGGCATATTTATACCTTGAAGGTGCCTAGTTTGACATAAAGTCGGGCATAATAACGTCAGGAAAGAACCCCAAGGGAATAGTAGTTCTTTGTAAAGTACATGAGTTCTTGGACAAATAAATATTCAAGCGAGGAAAGGACCCTTACTGCTTAAGCCGATTTTCCAAGAAATCGTTGTGACGTTTTGGCCTTGTTTGTTGCAATACCACATGGCGGTGGTATTGTCCGTGAACACCTGCACCACACTTCCCCGGACAGAGGGTAGGAATGCCTTCAGTGCAAGTTGGATCGCTTGAAACTCCAAAAGGTTGATATGGAGCCGGGACTCCGCCGAAGACCTGAGGCCTCTGATCTTCGCCTCTACCAAGTGGCCTCCCAATCCCAGGAGGGACGCATCCATCACCACTGTGTGCTGTAGTTGGGGAAGGGAGAGGGTTCTGCCATTTACCCAATCGATATTCGTGAGCCACCACTGGAATGGTCATGCAGTACCCTCCGAGATCTGGACATGATTGGACAGGTTGCCCTGATGCTGCGCCCACTGGATCTTCAGGTCCCACTTCAGAGCCCGCATATGCCATCTGGCATGTTGCACTAGCAGAATGCAGGAGGCCATCAGGCCCAGTAGCTTAGGGGTTAGCCGGACTGAAACCCGGGACAGAGGCTGAAAGAGCGGAATCAAAGCCTGAATATCCCGGACTCACTGCTTGGGAGGATAAACCCAAAACAGCATTGAATCCAGAACCGCTCCGATGAAGGGGAGCTTCTGAGAGGGACTTAGGTGTGACTTTGGCAGGTTGATGGAGAACCCCAGCAAATGCAGGAGGTTGGCCGTAGTCTGAAGGTGGGTGACAACTCCCTGGGGCGAGCCTGCCTTTAACAACCAGTCACCGAGGTAGGGAAAGACTGACACCCCTGACCTGAGCAGGGGAGCTGTGACCACCGCCATCATTTTCGTGAACACCCGAGGGGCGCTGGTAAGGCCGAAGGGGAGCATGGCAAACAGAAAATGCTCCTCGCCTACCGTGAACTGCAGGTAACGGCGGTGGGCCGGCAGGACGGGTTGTGAAAATATGGGTCCTGCAAGTCCAACGCTACCATCCAGTCTCCTGGGTCGAGGGCAGCCAAGACCTGAGCCAGAGTCAACATCTTGAACTTCTCCTTCCGGAGGAAGCGATTGCCGTTACTGAGGTCCAAGATGGGGCGCAAGCCTCCTTTGTCCTTCTTGGGGACCAGAAAGTAGTGGCAATAACAACCACGTCCTACTTCTGGCCCAGGAACACTCTCAATGGCCCCCTTGGACAAGAGTGCCATGACTTCCTGTTGGAGAAGCGCAGAGTGATCCCCCGCATTGCAGTGGAACTGAGGTGGCATGGCTAGGGGGGTAGACTCGAAGGAGAGGGAGTAACCCCTCCGGACGAATTGCTGCAGCCACTTGTCGGAAGTGACAGAATGCCAGTGGGGAGGTGGTGTTGAATCCTGCCGCCCACGGGCGTGGGATGCACCCCAAATCTTGGACTAGGAAGGCTTTGAGCCGGATGCAGCGGGAGCGGAGGTGGACCCACTCCTAATGCCCACGCCGTGCTGGGTTTGGTTCTACACAGGCTTCTGACTGAACGAGCGGGCAGGGGCGCCCCTGCCGTGGCCATGACAGGAACGAAATGTAGATGTGGCCGGGTGTGTGGTGGAGAGACCCAAGGACATGGCCGTAGCCCGAGAGACCTTAAAACGCTCCCACGCACTGTCTGCCTTATCGTCAAACAGACTAGTACCATCAAAAGGCATGTCCATGAGGGAACTCTGGACATCCCCCGAAAACCCAGTGGACCGTAGCCAGGCATGGCGACGCAGGGCCACTGTTGTGGAGATCGCTCTCCCTAAGGAATCCGCGTGTCCAGGCCACACCGAATGGCATACTTCGCAGCATTCTTTCCCTCCGCCACAGCCTGGGAAAGTACAACCCGAACCTCCTCCAGACGCTGGGGCAGCGTCTGCACCACCGTGTCTCACACTGCGTGAGAGTAGCGGCCCAAAAGGCATGCAGTATTGACTGACCGCAGCCCTAAGCTGGCAAACTAAAATAACCTCTTGCCAAACTGCTCCAGCTTTTTGTATTCCTTCTCCGCCGGGGCGGCAGGGAACGCACATTGGGAAGTGAAAGCCTGAATGACAAAAGTTCTCCAGAGTCGTGTGATTGGTCAAAAAGGCCGGGTCACCCCATGCCGGGCGATGCCTGGCCATATTTCTATCCACAGGAACCCCTGTGGCTGGCCTAGACCAGGTGCCCATCAGAACATCCATCAAGGCCTCATTAAACGGGAGCAGAGGTTCCATAGAACTTGCCGCCGGCTGAAGCACCTCAGTAAGGAGGTTGGTCTTGTGGGTGACAGTAGGCAGATCAAGGGCCTCAGCTGCTCTACGGAGCACCATGGTATACATGGCGGCCTCCTCCATGATTGCGGGGGGAGACCTAAATCCTGGGTCGGAGGAGAGTTCAAGGCCGGTTGCATCCTCCGAGTCCTCCACCCACTCATTTTCAGACTCGTACTGCCGTGCAAGAGGGTCGTCTGACCCCTCCCAGGCATCCCCCTCCCCATGGCGGCGCCAGGGAATGGAGCCTGCGGGGTCGCCGGGGCCGGGGCCCGAGCTGCCAGCGGAGGACCTTGGGGTACCGGGCAGGAGCTGACGGCGGAGTCGGTGGCAAGCAAAGGCCCTCAAAAGGGACCGAGGGGCCCGAAGGCGCGCTGACGGGAGCCCTAGGCCTGAAAAGGCCGTCCATGGCAGCCAGAAACTCTTGCACCTGGGCCGAAGTCGCCAACGGACCCGGATAAGGAGGGTAGGCCGCTGCACTCCCAGGCTCCAACGGAGCAGCAGGGGATGAACCCCTGGCCCCCGTGTCCGGAGACCGACGGGGGGACGTCAGTGAGTGATCACGCTTCTTTGACTTCTTTTTATGAAGTCTCTTACCCGATACTGAGGGTGAAGACTTCGACCCCGAGGAGGGATGGTGATGGCTCTGTGGTTGGTCCCTCGAGCGACCCCTAGACCTCGAACAGCGCAGAGTCGACTGCCTGGCTTCCAGCAGCTTTTGGGACCGCTCCCGCAAAGCCTTCGGAGCCATGGCCAAACAGTCAGAACATGACCGGGAGTCATATTTGCGCTCCAAACAGTAGACAGACGCCATGGGGGTCGGCCACGGACATCGTACGGCAACAGGCCCGCAGGATTTAAATCCAGGAATCCCTACGTGGCACCAGGAGTTAAGGACTCAAAGAAATAGAGACAAAAAGTCTCAAAAAATGACTAGCGTACGTACTCTAACCGGATCTACGCTTGCTGGCGCGGAAAAAGAAAGAACTGACGTCAGTGCACATGAGTGGCGTCAAAGTAGTCTCAGTGACGTCATCTTGGTGCTTACAACAGCAGCGTCGGTTGCGGAGCCGCACAACGCCACCTACCGACTCGCAGGGGTGCTGCTGAAAAAAACTATACATATTCAGTCTGACGCCTGGGAATATTCTAAGGTAAGGAATCTATCACGAACGTGTCTCTTTCAGTTGTTCTTATTCACTGATGGCTTGAGAGTCCCTGGATCAAACAAGACAGCTGGAGTCACTGACATGCATTGTAATGCACTGTAGATAGCCTGGGATGTTTGCTTTTGTACCACTCCGCGCGCACACACACAGAACATCACCAACCACCATGGCTGTGGGTGTGGGCCCACTCCTCCCCATGCGACATCCTCATTATGAACTGCACATGCAGAAGGATGCCAGCAGGGAGGGGCCAGGGGCTATACAGCTAAAATGTAGTTCATTCCTATTTTGTAGTGGATATTTATACATCAGTTTCCAAAAATAAATCTGCCACAGCTTGACATCACATAGGTGAGAAGGTTGTACTGATCTTGTACACTGTTGAGTCGCCACAGCACTTAGATTAGCTGCTGGGTTTAACCCAGCTTACTGAGGGAGACTGTCCAGTACACACAGCTGCTTCACACTTATGGGCCTTATCTGAGAACACTGCCGTTTTAGGGGTGGAAATACATGACAACATGCTATCATCAGACTGCTCAGACGCGTGCACATAAACAAAACACATTGAAGTGCACTCGGATAACCCAACTACACACAAGAGACAAATTAAAAGATGGCATGCACTAAAAACATCTCAATTTCGCCCCGAAGACATTTGAACTGAAAGAGTCTGAGAGTATGTTTTTTAACCCTTTCGATGCTGATGACGAGCTCAGCTCGTCATCACCCACGGGTGTCGTGTGCTGATGACGAGCTGAGCTCGTCATGGTGCCACTAAAATGGCATTTTCCAGCACAGGGGGGGGAAAACGCCCAGCAGCCATGTGGTTAAGAGGTAACATCACGCACACAGAAACACATTAAAGTGCAGTTGGATAAGCCAACTAGACACAAGAGACAAAAATATGGCATGCACTAAAAGCAAATATGCCTCGTTATCCCTTGGTCTTTTACCCCAAAGGTAACTACAAAGCGGCTGTTACAACGACCTCGTTGTAATTCCGCATACCATTACCCCGCAAGTCGTAACAACGACTTGGTTGGGAGGGCGCTGGATGTTGGAATAGTGTAATTTACAATTCCAACTCCACTCGGTGCGGACATTAGGGAAGGTGTTGGATTTTAAATCCAACACCTTCTCCCCCCTCCGCAAGTCGTTGTTCCGACTTGCGGAGTAATGGTATGCGGAATGATAACGCTGTCATTGTAACAGCCGCGTTATAATTCGCTGCGGGAAAAAAGTTTTGTGGTAAACATTGTTTACCACTAAAAACATCTCAATTTCGTCCCAATTGCATTTAAACTGAAAGAGGCTGAGAGTATGCTCTTTGGGAGGTAAAAACACATACAAACCAAGAGTAAGTCCCTGCCTGTACTTTTGAAAATGAAATTGAATTACCTTGAAATGCCCACTTCGTCATGCGTTAGTCTTCTTGGTATGCTGCAGCAGCGGCGCTGCCTATCCACTTCTTGGCATCGCACGTCTTCCTTGCCATACCTCTCAACATGGTAGGCTGCAACATCGGGGGCACAGGGGCTGTGATTTTGCGGCTCCCGATGATGCAAAACACTAAGTGAGGAATATAATATTGCAGGTTACAATTTGCAACCCTCTCCAACTACTTCAAAATGTGAGAGTGGAGGCACTGTAAAGATGGAGTAACTTTATATCACTCCCACGCCCGGGTGAGTTTGTTTCCATTTGAGGAGCTGCGGGTACCTCACCTGGTCGACGGCCACCAGGTCCGCAGACAGTGTAAGCTCTAACACTGCCAGCGAACCGATTGACCAATTGTTTGGGGATCAAACTCGGGTTCTAATACGGTGAAACCTTTGCCCAGAAAGCCCACTGTGTAATAATGACCAAAGAATTAAGTAATACTGTCACAAAATGTGCAGCATTAAACCACATAATTGCCTTTTCTTAGCACATAAATTAGTCAACTCTGCCCCATAAGTCGGTCCTCCTCAGTGGAACAATTGCAGTGGCCCTAAACGAAGACGAAGACGACCTTCGCATCAGAAGGTTAGCTATAATTTTGCCAGACAGTTGACTGGCACAAGACGTGTTTACATACATTCGATACGTACATGGGATCTTTTCCAACTCAAATAATGTCAACGAGTTATTTTTTATCACAATGTGTAAAATAGATGTATTACACTTGTAATCTGCACTAATCACTCACGTTTATGTTTTTATCTTGTGAATATTATATGTTTGCAATATCTCTGAATCGTGTTATTGTCGGAGGCTTCGGCACTTTTAATTTTTGTTTTTTTACTTAGGAGATCCTGTCACTTTGTCTATCAAGAAGTTAAAGGGATAACTTCGCAGAGTTGAAAGCGACATTAACAGCTCAAATTGTTCTGAAATTGACCGACATTCTTTAAAGACTTATTACCCTGTGAAGTGTTATAAGGAAACAGGAAACTTGGCGGATTAAGCACATCCTCCACAGTCTCCTCCACTGTTTGGGGAATAGACCATGCCCACTCTGTTATTAGCACCAACCTGGGAACTGGCATCAACCGTAGGGCGCACAGCTGGCAACAATAAACAGCTGTCGGCGGTAATCAGTCGGGCAGCATCCTGAATGCCAACAAGGCCTACCCAGCTCTCTATCCGTCCCAGGTTGGAAAATTGAGCAACATTGAACAAAGGTTATTTTAAAATCTATAAACAGCCTTGGAAGCGATATAGAATTGTGTATATATATATATATATATATATATATATATATATATATATGCTTTGCAAGATGTAGGTCCTTCTGGGATCAATCCCTTCGTCAGTTGGCGCAATTCCGGCAGGAACCCAAGCCGGTACGAAATGTTCATAGTTCACAAAGAATAAGCCATGCGCATTCGGAGGGGAAATTTCAATCACCGTATCATCGATTAAACCTGGTGATTGAAATTTCCCCTCCGAGTGAGCATGGCTTATTCTTTGTGAACTTTGAATATATATATATATATATATATATATATATATATATATATATATATATGTATATATATATATAAAACACGCTCCGTCTCCACCTCGTAATGGAGCACTCTCAGGCGGGGGCTAGTAGCAGTCGTGGATAGCCGCAATACATGAAAGCTCAAATTCCTCGTTCTTTTCTAAAGAATTACCGCACTCACGGGGGGCGTTTGCAGATTTCTTTATTTTCTTACTGCTCGAACAAACGTGTTTCGTCGTGTAGCCTTCGTCGGTGTTCATGACACCGTAGATGTGGCATGCTAATAAAGTTTCAAGCATGTATAGACATCAAGAAGGGACAATTACCCCTATGCACATCATGAGCGCCATTTTGGAATTCTCAATGTTGCATAAACAAAGCACATCAACATTCAATACATTTGAATAAACGCGCTAAAAAGAGTCCTATACATGCTTGAAACTTTACTAGCATGCCACACCTACGGTGTCATGAACACAAACGCACCCCGTGAGTGCGGTAATCCTTTCCAAAAAACGAGGAATTTGAGCTTTTATATATATATATGTATATATATATATTTTCGCTCCAAAATTCCCGCAGTGTACCCCGCAAAGAAGACAAGCACTCAGGGTGGCAAGCTCAAAAAATTTATTGCTGAGCTCACGGTGTCCAGACGCGTTTCGCCCTTCGCCTTCGTCGATGGTAACATGGCGGTGCCGAAACTGCGTTTTTTTAATGTTTACATTTCATTGACATTGTTAACGGACCATATCACCAGTTCGTGGTCGCCATCTTGGAACATGCAATCAGTCAGTTACACTTTGCATGGAGATATTGTAAATCGACAAAGATCCTCATTCTGACATATTCCTAAAATGGCATCTTATTTATATTAGGGTCACATTTCATCAGTGCCCACCTTGTTACCATTTTTACCAAACTCGCGCAGTTAAATTGCGTGCAAATACTGCCCATAGATGGGCTATCGAAAGTATTACTTTCCTACATTATCATCATGTAGCCCGTGAATGGGCCTATGTCATGTCGAGCTATCTCACTCCATGTGATCCTGTTCCTCAATGGACAAATACTGTCCGTGATCAATGTCCTAAATCACCATCAACTGCATTTCACCATTAAAATCTGTTCATTACCAAACAATCAAATTTCATCAGTTTCACATCCTTTTCCACAGCTGCCTAGTCACCCAAATGTACAGCCAATTCTTCATGTGTATTAAGACCTCCTGGAGCCTTCGTCTGGAGGTCAATTATGTACCTCGATTCCAACCTTCTAAGGATCATAAGTCTATCCCCCCGCCTAGGGTTCAAAGGTACATGATCTAAACAAAAGTACGTTAGCAGGTCCCTGTTACCATTATATAGAGTCTTGAAATGCCGCGCCACTGGATATGTCAAATCGCCATTAGTTATGGCCCTGGCATGTTCTAATACTCTAATCTTGGCCTGGTGTATAGTGCTTCCTACGTACTTCAACCCGAACCGGCACTGCAAACAGTACACCGTGTAGGGAGTAGTACAAGTTTGGAATTTGTTTATCATCTTTGGTTTCTCTATTCCTGGTATTTGTAGGTAGCCACTTTCTTACTTCTCACACACTCACACAGGCTTTGCATTTTCTACAGGGATGAAAACCTCTAACCTCCTTCGCAAATCCTTTCTGTTCCTTTTTCTTATAACTACACGTGAGGCTGTCTCTGAGTGACCTGGCTTTACGGAACGTTAGGAGGGGTCTCCTTGGAATGACCATTCCAATAATAGGGTCCATCTGTAGCAGGGTCCATCTGAAGCAGGCCCCAATGTTTCCTGAATATTTGTCTGAGTCTTGTGGCATCTTTCGAGAAGGTGGTAATCATTCTAAACCCTACCTTCTTGTCTTTCTTTTCTCTACCCTCAGTACGAGGTTCTAGTAGTTTCTCCCTTTTCAGATGGTCCACTCTAGTTTTAGCCCCCTTAAAAGTCTGTACACTGTACCCCCGTTTACGGAATCTTTTTACACATTCTCCCGCATCCCTCTGAAAGTCTGTTTCACGTGTGTTATTCCTCTTTATACGGAGTAACTCTCCATATGGGATGCTATTTATCAGTCTAGGAGGGTGTCCACTGCGGGCATGTAAGATCGAATTACCCGCAGTGAGTTTACGATACAACTTGGTACATATCTTGTTTTCAACAACTGTCACTTCCAGATCTAAGAAGTTGGGAGACTGAGTGCTCATCTCCACCGTGAATTCCAAGTTGTAAATATTGTTATTCAATAATCTTATATACTCCTCAGCACTATCTCTTGGACCCCTCCAAATAATGAAGAGGTCATCTATATACCTGTGCCAGGTGACTATCTTCTCCGTCCATGACCCCTTGTCTGCTGCCCAGGCCACCTGCTCCTCCCACCAGCCCACGAATAAATTTGCGTAGCTGGGGGCGAAGCAGGTTCCCATTGCAGTCCCTGACACCTGTTGGAAGTGCTGATCCTCAAAGATAAAGATATTATTGTGTAAACAAAATCTCAAGAATATATATTGTTGTGTTCGGTGTATTTAGCTTCTGTTACTCAAATAGTATCGCGTCGCCTCCAACCCTTGGGGATGTGCAATACTGGTGTACAAGCTTGTGATATCCATTGGTATCATCAAGTCCCCTTCTCTCCAGGTTATCTTTTCTAGTTTCCCCAGTGATTGATTCCTTACCTTAGAATAGATACCCCAGCAATACCAACCCCGTGGTGGTGGGTCTGCGAACCAATAATCACACCAGAAAGTCCTGGAGGACGGAACGGCCAAAGTAGCCATCCCTCCGGACTTGACTGTCCAGGCAATAATGTCGTGCGAACGTGTGAAACGAGGCCCACGTAGCCGCCTGGCAAATGTCCTGCAAGGGCACACCTCGGCCCAAGGCAGTTGTAGTTGCTGTGGCTCGAGTGGAATGAGCCCTCAGCCCCACAGGTTGTTCCTTCTTAGCCAGGAAGTAACACGCCTGGATACACAAGATGATCCACCAAGAGATGGTCCGCTTGTGCACCGCTTTCCCTTTCTTAGCGCCCGCGTACCCAACAAAGAGTTGGTCATCCACCCGGAACTGTTGTGTGCGATTCAAATAAAATGAGAGCGCACGTTTTGGGTCCAGACGGTGGAGCCTCTCTTCCTCTCTCGAGGGATGCGGAGGCAGAAAGAAGGTGGGCAAGGTGATGGATTGCCCAATGTGGAAGGCCGTGACTACCTTGGGTAGGAAGGAAGGTCTTGTCCGTAACACAACTTTGTCCGGATGGACTGAAAGGAAAGGAGGCTTACAAGATAGAGCCTGGAGCTCCCTCACTCTCCTGGCAGAGGTGATGGCAACCAGGAAGGCAGTCTTCAAGGAGAGAAGGCTAAGAGAACAGTCATGAAGTGGCTCAAAGGGAGCGCACATCAGGAATGTAAGAACCAGGTTCAAGTCCCACTGAGGCATCACGAAGGGAACAGGAGGGAACGTGTGTGTGATGCCCTTCAGAAAACGATTAACTATAGGGGACTTGAACAAAGAAGGTTGATCAGGCAGCCTCAGAAAGGCTGAAAGAGCTGAAAGACAGCCCTTGATGGTGCCCAGAGCAGAGCCCTGCTGGGCAAGAGAAAGAAGAAAGAGGAGAACCTCAGAAAGAGGGGCATTAAGGGGATCCACAGCCTTTGCTGTGCACCATGCTACAAATCTGTTCCACCTGCAGGCGTATACCGACTTTGTGGAGGGACGCCTGCGTGCCAGAATGATGTTACAGACTTCAGGAGGCAAGTCAAATGGCCTCAACTGTCGCCGCTCAATCTCCAAGCATGGAGGTGGAGACTGGACAGGTTCAGGTGGAGGACCGTCCCCTGCTGCTGCGAAAGAAAGGTCCTCCTGAAGAGGCAGACGAACCGGGGGATCGACTGACATACTGAGTAGCTCGGGATACCAGTACCTTTGTGCCCAGTCCGAAGCCACAAGGATGACTTGTGCCCGGTCACGCTTGATCTTCTTCAGCACTCTGGACAGAAGTGGTATAGGCGGAAAGGTGTACAACAGACCGCAACTCCACTCGCGACGAAAAGTGTCTCCGAGCGAGTGCCGCCTTGGAAATTCCAACGCGCAGAACTGATGACATTGCGCGTTCTCTTCGGTGGCGAATAGATCTAACCAAGGCTCTCCCCACTGCAGAAAGAGACCTTGCGCCACGTCAAAGTTCAGACGCCATTCATGATCCATCATGCACCGGTGGCTGAGTTCGTCCGCCCTGGCGTTCAGAGAACCTGGCAGGTGTTGAACCACCAGATTCACGCCCTGATGTTCCAGCCATTGCCAGAGGCGCAGAGCCTCCTGGCAAAGGGTCCACGACCCCACCCCGCCTTATTTGTTGCAGTACCACATGGCGGTGGTGTTGTCCGTGAACACCTGCACTACACTCCCTCGGACAGACGGGAGGAATGCCTTCAGTGCCAGACGAATCGCCCGCAGCTCCAAAAGGTTGATATGGAACCAGACACCGCTGGAGACCAGAGGCCTCTGATCTCCGCCTCTCCCATGTGGCCTCCCCAGCCCTGGAGGGACGCGTCCATCACAACTACGTGCTCCGGTTGAGGAAGGGAGAGTTGACCCAATCGTGGTCCGTGAGCCACCACTGCAGCTGTCTCGCAGTGCCCTCTGAGATCAGGACATGGTCGGACAGGTTGCCCTGATGCTGGGCCCACTGAAACTTCAGGTCCCACTGTAGAGCCCGCATCCGCCACCGTGCGTGATGCACCAGAAGGATGCAGGAGGCCATCAGCCCCAGAAGCCGCAGCGTCAACCTGACCGAAACCCGGGATAAAGGCCGGAAGATTGGAATCAGGGCCTGTATATCCGGAACCCGCTGTTCGGGCGGGTAAACCGAAACTGCGCCGAGTCGAGAACCGCTCCGATGAAAAGGAGCTTCTGAGAGGGACACAGGTTTGACTTCGGCACATTGATGGGGAACCCCAGCTGGTGCAGGAGATCCGCCGTAGTCTGGAGGTGGCTGACGACTGTCTGGGGCGAGCCCGCCTTCAACAACCAGTCGTCGAGGTAGGGGAAGACTGAGACCCCCAACCTGCGCAGATGAGCTGCGACCACCGCCATCACCTTTGTGAACACCCGTGGGGCGCTGGTAAGGCCGAAGGGAGCATGGTAAACTGAAAGTGCTCGTGGCCTACCGTGAACCGCAGGTAATGCCGATGGGCCGGCAGGACCGGGATGTGGAAATATGCGTCCTGCAAGTCCAACGCTACCATCCAGTCTCCTGGGTCTAGGACAGCTAAGGCCAGAGTCAGCAATTTGAACTTCTCCTTCCGGAGGAAGCCGTTGACGTTCCTCAGATCCAAGATCGGGCGTAGGCCCCCTTTGCCCTTCTTGGGTACCAGAAAGTAGTGGGAGTAGCAACCACGTCCTCCTTCTGGCCCGGGAATGCGCTCGATGGCCCCCTTGGCCAAGAGGGCCGAAACTTCCTCCTGCAGGAGCCGCAAGTGATCCCACGATACGCGGTGGCGTTGCGGTGGCATGGCTTGAGGAGTCGTCTCGAAGGGGAGGGAGTAGCCCCTCCGGACGATCTGCAGCACCCACCTGTCCGAAGTGACAGTGCGCCAGTGAGAGTGGTGATGGCGAACCCTGCCTCCCACTGGTGTCACATGGGCCGAAAAGCACGGACTAGGAGGGTTTAGAGGCGGATGCTGCGGGGGAAGGTGTGGACTGACCTCGCCGGTTTCCCAGACCGCCTCCGCAGCGGTTTCCACGGCCGCCGCCGCGCTGGATGGTAGTCTGCGGCGAGTGGCTGGCGGCACGTGTTGGAACGCCCCTTCCTTGGCCACGAAAGGAGCGAAAGGCACCCGTTTGCTGGCGCGGGCCGAGAGGCCCAAGGACTTGGCCGTAGCCCTGCAGTCCTTAAAGCGCTCAAGTGCGTGGTCTGCCTTGTCACCAAAAAGGCGACGGCCATCGAACAACATGTCCATCAGAGTGTTCTGGACATCTGCCGAAAAATTGGCGGATCTCAGCCAGGCGTGGCGTCTCACCACCACCGTCGTAGCCATCACTCTGCCTAGCGAGTCGGTGGTATCCAGCCCACAACTGATCGAATACTTGGCTGCATTTCGGCCCTCCACAAGGGCTTGGCCGAGTTTGGCCCGCACCTCCAACAGGCACTCTGGCAGCACCTCCGCCACCGTCTTCCACAGAGAGTGGGTGTAGCGGCCCAAGAGGCATGCGGTGTTGGAAGACCGCAGTCCCAAACTAAGGGAGGAGAATATCTTTTTACCATAATTCTCATACCTCTTGGATTCACTGTCCGGCGGAGCCGTCGGAAATGCGGTCTGGGAATTAGAGGCCTGGATGACCAGAATATCAGGGGTGGGGTGGGAGGACAGGAAACATGGCGGTGGCGTCTGGCCAAGTTCCTAGCTATGGGCGAACCCGTAGCGGGCCTGGACCAAGAGCCCAAAAGAACGTCGGTCAAGGCCTCATTAAAGGGCAGCAGAGGCTCAGCCGAGCATGACTGCGGTTTAAGGACCTCTGTGAGGAGGTTAGTCCTCACGGCCGAGACGGGGAGCTCAAGGCCCAAGGCCTTGGCAGCCCTCGTCAACACCACACCATAGGTAGCCCCCTCCTCCGAAGCCACGGTAGGAGGAGAGACAAAACCAGTGTCTGGAGAGGTGTCCAGGCCACTGGCCTCCCCAAGGTCTCCTGCCCAGTCCTCTTGAGACTGACACTCCTTGGTCAGAGGGTCCTCAGACCCCTCCCAATCCTCCTCTTCACCCATCTCCTGAGACTCAGGGTTGTAATTGAATGGGTTTGGTTCGTAGAAGTGGAAATCTCCAAACGGCGTCGGATGCGGTGCCCAGCGCCGGAGGTGACACCTGACGGAGCGACGCCGGGGGGGTCGTAAGGTCCACCGGTGATGATCCAGAGCCCGAGGAAGGGCCAGAGGCGTCCCGCAGCACCGGGCCCGAAGGCGCCAGCGGCGCCGGAGCCGCTGGGCCTTGCGGCGCCGGGCCCGAAGGCACCGGCGGTGTCGGGACCGTGGGGCCCTGCAGCGCCGGGCCCGAAGGCGCCGGCGGCGTCGGGGCCGAAGCACCCGACGGCGTCGGGGTCGAAGCCCCCGACCCGCTAGAGCCCTTAGATGGGTCTGCTGGGCCCGAAGGCGCCGCGGAGCCCGTCGGAGGAGAAAGGGACCTCATGGCCATGAGGAAGCGCTCAATCTCCTCCGGCGTCGCGTCCTGCCCAGGGACCGGAGGGTGTGGGGCGGGACGAGAAGCCCGCGACTCCGAAGGAGCCGCGTGGGCGGTGTCACCCGAACCCCCGGCCCCATCGCGCGAGCGTCGGGAGGAGTCAGAAGAGCGATGACGTCTATTCGACTTCTTGTGTTTCTTACCCGACGACGACTTCGACCCGGAGGAGTGGTGCCGACTCCTGGAGCTGTGGTGGCTCCTTCCCCGCAACCTTTCCTTTGACCTCCCGTGGGACCGGGACCTCACGCGGCGCAGGGCTGACTGCTGGAGTTCGAGTCGCCTGCGGGACTGCTCCTGCTTGGCTTTCGGAGATAGGGCTCGGCAGTCGGAGCAGGCCTTGTCGTCGTGGTTGATGCCTAAACAGGTCAAACACAAGTGGTGGGGGCCAGTGACCGACATTGTGCGGTCGCACTCCTCACATTGTTTAAAACCGGTCATCCCTGCGGCACCGATCGGAGTCGTTAGACTTTGAAAAATGATCAAAAGAGATCAAAAAGTTAGTCAAAAAGTGACTTTGGGTAACTGCTCTTTCCAGATATGCGCAGGCTGGCGCGGAAAAAAGAAGAACTGACGTCAGCACGCGGAGGCGGCGTCTAAGTACTCCGACGACATCATCACGGCGCCCACGACTCCGACGACTGACACGGAGCCTCAGACGACGCCTACCGACGCGCAAGGGTACTGCTACGCAAAAGTTTCCGGATCCAGTCTGACGCCTGGGGATATTCTAAGGTAAGGAATCTATCACTAACGTGTCAGATGCAATGTTTATTGTCACAGTAAGAAATTCAAACTTTTTAATTGCTCAGTCATTGAAAATCTAAATTGAAATGATTGAATTTGTCATGCATTACCAATATACCAGTTAACCACCCACAAATAAACATATTTGGCTGATACCTTTGCAGAGGTTGGCCTATCCTCAGGATTTTCTTTCATACAATATTTTATCAAATCTTCAACTTCAGGCCAAGGCGTGCAGTTATACTCCTTCACAGGATCTGTAACAATAGAAAGCACGCTGCAGTTGTTAAAAATTTTTAGTATAGGAGATGATTAACCCAATGTATTAAAAGGTTTTATTGTTCACCAAATGAAATATTTGCCTGCATCATATTATTACAAAAGCATGAGCAATACAGTGCGGTATCTGTACAACGTACTCACAATTGCGGAACATACATTTCCAAATTGGTTCGATGCAAGAACCAGTTACCTCACCTGTTTTGGCACATGCACATGACCAACATCTAGGTCTCGTCTGCAATTGTTCACAGAACTTTAAAGATAACAAACATTACTCGTGACGGATTAAAGCCACAAATTAGATGAGGGAACAGTAATTAGACTGGCACAGGCTGTATAAGAACCAACTTAAGGAACAGAAACCCCAGACAAGAGTCACAAACACAACACTGCATAAGACTTTGACTGGCACTCACATAAGTTGCTGGAAAAACACAAGACCATTTTGGGGTGAAAAGAACCCCAACGAGATTTCAGAGACAATCATGCCAGTCAGATCTGCGAAGAGTCACTCCTCACGGGTTAAAGTAATGCATTTCCCTACTTGTACCAGCATTAGCCCACAGCACAGAAACATTACCTCACACAACGCAGAGTTCTTCTTGAAGTCTCTGATGATATTACTAAAATGCACTCCAGTTCAGCAGAGATTCCAGAGCCATCCTGCCTTTGACTCTGTATATAGTGAGTTCAATATGTTCCACTTTTGCTGCCCATTGTGGCGGCTTGACCTCCCCATGTCAGGCCAGATATTATCCTGCGTCCACACATAGAGGGTGACCAGGGGGAGTGTGACTGGTGCGGCCGCACTGGGGGCTAACGTGGAGGGGGAGCTGACCTCAGAGGGGCCGATGTGTTTAGCAATAACTAATGATTGGAGAGATGAGGGGAACGTTTGCCCGGTGTTAGTGAAAGAATCCGAGGAGGTGGTCATGGTGTGTGGAGGCACAAAACATGATAGCCGTACTGAGCACCACCAGTGCTAAAGCCATAAGAGAGGGTGACCCCTGTTCCAGTTTAATTCCCAATTCCACCAGGCCCATTCCATCACTTCCTCGTGAAGACTGACATCACACACATGAGACCCAAGTGCTTCCTTGGAATTTCTGCCTGGATTGTACACAGAGCTTGACCAGACCACTAATCTGCAACTCATCTTCCTCGCAGGACCCTGTGCCAACTCCCCCTGCAACAGATCTCCTGTCCAGCTTGCCCACAGTCCGCTCCACTCTGCTGTCTATCTGCTGCCCTCTGTTTGTTCCTCCTCTGCTTGTTTCTTACTCTGTTTTGCCATTCACCTAGTTTATCTGCCCTCTGCTTTGCCTTTTTCTGCCCACTGTTTTGTCTTTTTTGCCTGTTTTTCTGCACTTCGTTTTGTCTTTTCTGCTCGTTTTCCAGCCTTTTGTTTGCCCTTTTCAGCTCATTTTTCTGCCCTCTGTTGTGCCCTTTTCTGTCCTCTTTTGCCTTTCTGCTCGTTTTTCTGCCCTCTGTTTTGCCTTTGGTGCTCCTTTTTCTGGCCTCTTGCCTTTTCCTGCTCGATTTTCTGCCCTTTGTTTTGTCTTTTTCTGTTTGTTTCTACCCTCTTTCTGCCATTGCCTCAAGACCTGGCTTTTCAACGGAGACGTCACATCCCAGCGCCCAGACAACCCCAGGGGGCGACAGTGCCACGCTCTACAAATGCCAATTGACTGGTTCTACAAAGGCTGCATTTCAGTCTCAATGAATCAGTCCCTAAGTGTTGCTTCCTCAACGTCCCCAGACACCAGTCCTGTTGATGAACTTGTCAAGTCTCAACTTACGGATCGAAACATCAGCATATGGACTGCTTATGTCACTGAGCTACCAAGGCTGGAGGAAATGGGTACCATCATTCATACTACTAGACCAGATTACCTGTAACCATGATCTATGTACTTCATTTTCTCTACACTTTATACCAGGGTGATACACTGTTAGACCTGACATGCTTGAGATAGTGTTTTCCTAAACTTTTTTTTTCTCATGGGTTTTGCTGATGGTCTTTTATTGGTCTTAGGGCTCTGGGACCTTTCCCACTGTAAATGTTTTTAAACATGTATCAAGCCTGCCATTGCAGGCCTGTGTGTGTGCAATTGCACTTATGATCAGGTTGGCCTTACTAAACCAGGACCTTTCACTACAAATAGGGCATTCCTGGTGTAAGTCATAAGGGGTGAAGCAAGTGGTAGATGAAAGTCAGGGCAGGTACACATATGTGTTCCCTGCCCAGCTAGAGAAGAATACACATGTGTGTTTTCACTACCTATGAGGTTTGCCCTTCCCATAGGTTAACATGGGTGAATGGTGGAAATTACTTAAAGTGGCAATAGTGGGTTGCAGTGCAGCAGCCTCATAATGTTTCCTATCATTGGATTCACAATGACAAACCCTCTCCTGTGGTAAAGGTGGATTTGTCGTTAACAGCTTAGAAAGGCCACTTCTATAAAGTGAACAAAGCAAGCACGAGGACATGATGGAAGGAGCGCTAAAATCTTTCAGACACTCACCCCAGTCACAGATCTGAGTTGAATCCATCATCATTCATCAGCTCATTCACCACCCCAGTTCAGACACAGATATATGCAAATCAGTCATGACCCTGTGCCTCATGGGAACAGTCCAGACTGAACGACCAAGCCATGAGTGTCTGAAAAGTTTCAGCAATCCGTCCATCATCTCCTGGTGTTTACTTCTATGAAGTTGCCATTTATCTGTCCTAAAACACTATGTATGCATTTCCCAGTGACAGCTATAAACACTGGGCTTGCAAATGGAACAACAGACCTCTGCCAGTTGAGGGTCTGGCTGGATAGACTGGAGGGAGAGGTTTTGACACTTGGCATCAGGGAAGCCAGATCATGGCCTTACTAAAGATTAAGAACTGCATTCCACTGCCCCATGGCAGACAACTGAAATTTAGGAAGGACATCTGTGGTTTTAAAGGGAAACTCTCTGAACCATCCCCAACTTCAAAGGCACACTACAAGCATTGTGCCTCATGTCCAGAGAGGTTCGAAGTTTGCAACTCTTCATTGTGTTTGAACTGAATGGTGTAGTGCGACCTCTATCAACAAGCAACAGGAGTTGTGCATCATTTCCAGGGAGGTATGGAATTCACAATTCTTCATTGTGTGTGCACAGGCAGGATTGCTGCCATAGGAAGGAACTATGCACTCTTCCTGAATAATGGCTGGCCTGGGCCGACTACCTGCTGCCGTTTGGCACCCTGAAGTGTGCTCTACAAGGGCTAGTTGGTTTGCCTCCTGTTCTCTTGTGGAGGTCTCAGGTACATCAAAGACATCCCTGGAGAGATCCACAAAGTCTACTTGTGACACCTGGAGAGCGGTGCCATCTTAAGTGCCCACAATGTCTGCGGGATCTGGTAGCACGGCGTGAGTGTGAAACTAAGATTATGCCTGGAGACCGGACTGACTTCTGGGGAGCCCCAAAAGTATTGCCCGCATCTAAGGAGGTAGACCCCTGCATTGTGGGCACCTCAACACACCTAAGCGTCTTGTTGGTGGTGAGCCGAATTACCAGTTGAGGAACTCTGGGTGTCCTGCTTCATTGATTTTGCCACATCTCTCTTGTGTGATACACCAATTGCATGCTCATTGCGTGTCATGTCTGATTAACAGGTTGCGAGCCTCGAAGGGGAGGATGTACCCGTAGAAGTGCCTCATTCTACCTCTTGCGGCACTGCTGAACTTGTGTCTGTGAGTGTGACCAGAATTGTGTGGTGTGACATGTATCAACGCATACCAGGCATTGTGCCTCGTTTCTAGTGCGGTACGGATTTTGCAACTGTTCGTTGTGTGTGAACTGAATTGTATGGGGTGACCTGTATCAGCACGCACCAAGCGTTGTGCCTCATTTCCGGGGAGGTACGGATTTTGCAACTCTTCGTTGTGTGAGATCAAAACTGTCTGGTGCAACTCATATCAACGCGCCTTATTTCCAGGAAGGTATGGAGGAGCGAATTCATGTTCCGTTGGGCCCCGACTGCCTGGGTGCTACTTTGATCGACGTGTGCCAGACCTGGTGCCTCCTTCTTCCAAGAGGCTCCCCTGCTTTATCCCCCATTCAGCGCTTATTCCTTTTGTGCCCTCAGTGCATGGACAAACTGCCCTCTCCTCACTCGGCTCGATGACTTTGTGTTGACAGCTAGTATTGCCCGATCGGGCCTGAATGGCGAGAGTAATTCACTGAGCTAAAGAACACTCCAGAGAGCGATCGGAAGTGGGGCAAGAGACTGCATGATCTCCCCCTTTGCTCCACAAAACTGGGCTGGTGCCAGAAGGCACATTGTAGAATCCTTTGATTGAATGACTATTGCCCTCAGCCTGCTTCCGCTCCAAATACAAGGGGACGAACTTCCCCAGTTGTGACCAACCCCCCATTTGTCGACTGCTGCCTAATTAGCCCTGCTACTTACCCCCATCTTTCCCTGGGGCCATGACTAAGTTTGATTTCGGCTGCGATCAGCCTAGTATCAGGGGGAGGGTATTCTTTATTTCCAATCCGTGGGTGTGGGGTAGTCGAGATTAGCTGAATGGTGGAATAGGGCTTAGGCCACGGGGTCTGCATGTGCATTATCAACTGACCTGCCAGATATCAGTTGCACCACATTATGGTGTTGAGTGCATGTGTGTGTGTGGATGTGCTCCATACGGACCTGCCTGATATCCGTGGCACTGCATATTGATGCTGAGTGTGTGTATGAGTGACTGCATGTGGTCTGCCCGTTATTGATTACACCGCACAGCGGTGTTGCTTTCTACATTGATTCTTTGCCAAATTAATACTACATTTGACACAGGTTTTTACCCATGTGGCCTTGCCCACGGTGTTGCTTAAAAGTGTTGCAATTATCTATGTGTACACATCTCTGAAATTGCTGTGATTTTGGGTGCACCCTATAACTTTGTGGTACTGAATTATAATATTTGCCAGGTACTGAATTATAATAATTGCCAGGGTGAGCCTAGGTCTGACAATGTTTTGCGCCGCATAAGTGTGCTGGAGGGTAACGTAGGAACTTTCCCAGGTATAAGTATGACTAATGTCATTTTAATACAATAGGCCTAGTACTGCTGGTGATAAGTTCCATGTGTGATATATGCCCAGAAACACATGATGTTCATGTTGTATTAAATAATGTGTGTGTTGAATACAAGCGTTATTTACATACACCATGTGTGAAGTCTCTTTTGTGACAATCAAAGCATATATTGTGTATGAGTGCTGTGCCAATGCTTTACACCTCTGTGATAAGCCTGATTGCTCAGTGCCAAGCTACCCAATAGTGAGTGCAGGTTATACAGTGAATGTAATCACCCGCTATTGCCTGCAGTGGTAGTTTCTGAGCACCGCCTCAGCCAACTAGAAAGAGCCATTTCCAACATGCATCATAAGCATTACTCCGTTTTTTCATTTTTTTGCACTTATCTCACTGATATCCGTTTTTGTTCCAGCTGATTGTTTGTACATTTTCCATATGGGATTTCCATGACTGTAGAGAACCACACTCTCAGGCCCAAACACCACTAATTCCAATGAAACAGCATTCTGTCATTTATTGTATTATAACCGCTGGGGGTGTTTTTAATCACAACTGAGCTGACTCCGACTGCAGTTCAATTAACAGCTGTTACGGACCCATTGCAGCAGAAGCACTGGGGCAGCCAGCCGGATCTTGGGACCATAATTAAGGCAAGTCACTCATTGAGTTAAGAATGACATTAGGGGAAAGCTGGGCTCTCAAGTATAACGGATTCTGGAGACAACACTGATGGAGTTAGGAGCTTACTGTGGAGCACAGCTGCATTTCTTCCGAGAAGCCTCTCTTATGCACCCTGAAAAAGAGCACTGTGCCTTATGCAAGGCAAGGATATAGGCCTGGCGCACATATATCCTACAGAAATGCAATCCTTTTGTCCAACTGGACAGTTCTTGCAGTGATAGCCAATTCTAAGCTGCGTCCAAAGGCATTTGGGGCACAGCACAGCAATGCTACTTGCTGTGTCTTGATGAAATAAAAAAAATGTCAGTATGCCAGTGTCTTTTAGGAATTGGGAGCCTGCTAGAAACAACTTACAAAAGGCATACATTGAGAATATAATTATGATGGCTAGAACCTGCAGTGAGATCCATTCACTAAGAGGATTTCCTACACTCTGAGTACTTTCATTTATTCCATGAAAACTACATTTTAAATATGGTTAGCATCACTAACCAACTCACAGAGGGCATGGATTATGTGTCAGTGTATCTATAGATGGGGTGAAGGTATGTGTCACTGATGCCTTGGTGAGACTGGGAGGATAGTGGGTATATATGAAGGCTATATATGTCGCTAGAAAGTAGATGAGGAGATTTTGCATCCCAAAAAGTATGTTATGGGTCTTTGAAGACAGTAGATGAAAAGCAGCGAGTGTGAAATTAATATCTGTATGCAGGGGCTACAGTACAAAACATGGTGTTTATTTCCCATAACGTGCCATAGCTCAAGGCCTCCGAGAAGTGGACAGAGGATGAGGCAGGGGATCTCTGCACAGAATACAACACAAGACATTCGGTAAAGTGAGAGGGGGTAGTATAGTTGTGTCTGATGGACTTTGCACATTGGTACTACCAACTAAGATGACTTGTGCACTTTTTATGTGACACCACACGCTTTCAGTACTATAGTGTTAGAAAAGTGAAGTACACTAGTGACCTTGCAAAAGCACTTCAGGTGTTTTGAATCTGTTTCGCGGCCCTGCCTAAAATATTACAAAAGGGAAACATTTCTGAAATTAATCTCATGATAAGGACACAACTGTTTTGTTTCAACAAGTGATAAAGTGTCACTCAAAGTGTCATATTTAAGGTATAGAAATGCTGTAGGGAAATTAATCTTTTTGTATGGTCACTCCCATGTGTTTGTACTGATGCTGCTGTTTTTTTTACTCTGAGTGCTCTCTGTGGCCTCCTAAACAGAACTCAGTGCAAGTGCCCTGACCCCAAAATATGTACGTTACATTGGCTATACAAAATTGACATAGGCTGACAAATCTGTAAGCCCTCAGTATTGGGACATCCAGGGCATGCAAGCTCGAGGATAGGGATTGCAGCACTAGTTGTGCCACCCAGGGCGTGAAACAGGTAAACCAAGTCTCCCAGTCTGCCACTGCAGACTGGAAGAGCAGTTTCAACATACTAGGCCAACTTTGCTATTTAAAGCATTGGTAAAGCCAAACCTCCCTCTGCACAGGTTACATGCTGACTCCTAAACTGTGCTAATTTTAGCTGTGCTAATTTCTGAACCATGCAACCAAACCAAACCATGCAACCAAACCAAACCATGCAACCAAACCAAACCACGCAACCAAACCAAACCACGCAACCAAACCTGATCCTCCAAATTAACAAACCACTTGTTACATTAAGCCCAACTTGATTCCCAAGTCAAAACTAATGTAACAAGTGGCAGTGTGCAACTTCACAAAGTTACCACTTCAGTCTCCTGTGCCTTTGACGTTTACACCAGAAGCTTGAACCGAGGTAGCTTTCTGCTCTCCTAGGGAGACGTGTGAATGACTCCCAGGAAGTAGACAATAAGGGCCTGCTCTGGAGAGAGTTGATATCTCATTCCTTCAGGAAGCCACATGGGTGAGCCCAAAAGGCGAGTTTCAAAGCTGAACCTGCCTTTGAAGAACAAATGAGGAACACTTGGGAGAGGAGTAGCCCCATGGTTTAGGTAAACATGCTGGTCCCCAGGAAGGAGAGGCGAAACCTGCAGTCACACCAGTTTATCAGAAGTATGTAGCCCCCTTGGTAGCCACACCTCTGGGTTGGGATAGGGAGCTCTGGACACTGAGCGAGAGATTCTGCCATTTTGAGAGAAAACAGAATGGTGTATCTTGGCATACTTCCCAGGAAATGGTCATCAGGAGGGAGGGAACCTAGTAGCCCATTGGCTACTGACTGTGTTTACCCTGAAGTCACTTTCTAAGCATAAACAGGGTACCTCTGGCAGCCCGAACTCAGATCTCGAATGTAATGGAAGAAGGACCAAAAAAAGACTGCCCTGCTGCACTGGCAAGAGAAACTGCACCTGCTGAAACTGGTTGCTAGCAAAGAAGAGGGACTGTGTCTGCTGTGACTTGCTGGTGGACGTCATCTCCAGAGCCCAACCCAATCAAGAGACTCCAAGGGTGTGTTGGCTGACCTCCTGTTCACAACAAAAGGCTACAACCGCTGAGGAAGCCGGCTGGGGCGAGCTGGTTGCCCAAATATTTAAGAAGCTGTTGTGCCATCGCCATGTAGCACCAGAGACCAGGACCCGATGCTAGAAGCTGCATCCGAGTCTGCTAGGCCCGGAAGAGTCGTTGGAGTGCAGCTCGGTGAGTTATCACCCAGGGAAGGATGTAGCTGTGACTGCGATACCAGGCAACTGGCAGCTCAGTGGTGACTGGACTTCTTCCAGGACCAAGAGTGATGTTGACCGTGACCATGACTGTCTCACCCCCTTGGTGGACCAAAGAATAGCTGAAAAGAAGACCCTCATCCACTGCATTGCATCTACAGCATCCTTGCGCATCTTCAGCATTCTGTATTTCTTACATAAGGGCCACTTCCATAGGAAACCATTACAAAGTACAGAAGTGCCTGAAACTTACTGAAGACTGCTTCACCTGGGGAGGCCCTTGCTGGTCCTTCCTAACTGGCTCCCTACTGGAGTCGGTTGCCTAACGTGACTCTAAGTGACCGCAATACAACTAGCATAAGGTTTTGCTCAAAATGTTTCAAAATTGTTAAATTCATTGAATTTGCCAATGATTGCTTGCAGTTGAGTGATATGCTTTGATTTACTACACCTTGTACATTCTATATCTCCGGAACCCTCCAGTGGATCTTTTTCATTGTTGTGTGTAAAATGAAGGAAATACAATCTATTTTTATAAATTAGTATCAGATTTCTTGAGTGTCTCGTGTATTTCTTCTTCAATTGTTTTGGTGCTTAAGCCTTATTTCTCAGAGCCACAGATTCCTAGGGTTGAGCTCGATAGTTTAACAAACAAAACCTACTGGTCCTAAAGGAGGTGGTAAGTACATTACACAGTGATGTTGCAACACCACACCATGCAATACAGCACATTTTCGCACAAATGCCACATATAAACACTGCAGAACTGGAAATGACACATACAATAGAATTGAAAACTTGGCATCTATGATAGCTGGTAAGGCTTGGATAAAAAGCTGCAACACCAAACCCTCTCCTATGTAAACCACCAAGAAGGTTAGACCAAGACACATTTAACACACATGTTGGTTTGGCTGGAAGTTCACAAAATCTACCCTCATTGTACAAACTGTCTCATCCACATTTACGAAAGAAATTATTTCACCTCCATTTTCACCCTCTAACAGAGTCCCTCTATTGGGCAAACAATCACAAACTGAGGTCTGACCCACTGATGAGAGGCCAACTAATTGGCGAATGCATCATATACAAAATCCATGTAACATAACATTCCTTTCCTCAAGCTACCCTCTCTCTAGTCAGACCGGCTGGGGAGGGTGTCAGACCATTGGAGGAGAACTACAATAAGCACTGCTTTTCGACTCACCCTTCATCTGTAGCCCCCTCATACAACCTCACCCTGAAGAGACCTGCTCAATATTTGTCATGGTAATCTTAAATCGGCTAAACATTTTCTTTGGAATCTTTTGTGCAGATTCGCCAAACGGTGCCAGAGTTATTATTAACTCACAAATGGTTTTTCAATGGAAACTCTGACCTAACCATACTGCCATGTTACCCTGGTGCAACCCCTCCCATACCAACGTCTTTGTCGTACAACTGTGTGCTCTCAGACATTTAAACCAGCGTTTCAAATAACACCTCATACTTAACTTAATTACCACATTCAGAAGTTTATAAAAACATGCATATATGTCCATTATATATATATATATGTATTTGCTTTTCCAATGCTTATGCTGGATTAGTTCATTACTTACACTGAACATAGGAAAAACACTGCGTGTATGTGCCTATTTGGGTGTGCATGCTTGACTTACGTGTTTATTGTATTTCAGTATTTATTTAGAAATTAATATCCCATTGTGGGGCACTGAAACATAATTATCGGTCAGGTAGCACAACGCACCATAAGGGAGTGCATGGTTGGCAGTGTTGTATTCGTTGAGACCCTAGGTGGGAAGCATTTTCAATTCCTCCATGAGGGACCAGAGGGTGCTCTTATCTCGGAATGAGGCACCTAGCAATGTGAGGAGGAGAAGAAGTGAGATATAGGCATGAAAACTATAACTGCAAATAGATGACTGTTTTAATTTACTATAGCTAACTACATAGCAGTAACCTAGCCAGACATGTACAGGGGTGTTGTACGAGTGTATCCCAAAGAAGTAAGTAGCGGGGATAATAAGAGAAGGACCACTAATCCATAGAGTAACAAGTGCAAAGGAGAGATGATACTCAATGAGTAAAATGATGCCACATGCTACAGTATTAAAGTTGGTGACATGAGAAGTAGCCATGTAGTTTTTTACATGCAGGGATATAGTCTAGTGCTGTGCAGGAAAAGGAGTGGAGGACCAATCAAGGTTAGCAATATGAACAGAAAGTTCAGAATCTTTAAAGGCAGAGATTTCACCTACTCCTGCTAGGTTGATAAATGCCAACATTCTGAGCAAGTGTTTGCGCCTCAAGTAGCTCTCCTGCTACCGAAAGATCAAAAAGACAGACAAGCATTAGTCAGGTAAGCCTTATTCAGATCATGGGCCTATGCCTAGCCAGACTGGCACCATGCACAGGTGAGGGTGAGAGACAAAGTGCTTTGTAGGTTTTTGTCCTGACAGAATATGAAAGAACTGGTCCATCCCATGGTACTAATCTGTCCTCATCCTCTCAGGTGAGACCAATAATGTTTCATAGATCCCAATTTACTTTGCTGTTTCTAGTTTACATGAGGAGGCATCATCCTGACCTTTTAGACTATTTTCCCAGACAATGTCCACTGCATATCTATGTAAAAAAAAAAGCTGTGTGATGAAAGGCAACTTATCTCTCTTATATTGTTTCAGCTTGCAGAGCAGCTTGACAGATTTAGTAGGTTTCATTGGTCCAATCTCTACCTGGTTGTTCTCTGAGCCTCTGGATAAACTGCTTGTACACGTGTTTCCACAAATGAACTTTCTTTCTGACCTCATTTGCCTTCCCTTGTCCCACTTTCCCACTCTCTCCCTACTTACTCTGCTCTCAGCTCTATCTAGCGAGAGGCCTTTTATCCAAACAATAGGAATCAAACAGGTTCATCCGGGCACTCTAGCCTGGTGCTAGGGATCTTGTTGAAACGTTTTGGGGAAAAACCAAGCTATTGCTTATAACTTCAAGTTGGTGGCCAGTTTTACTAATTTCTGGACACTTAGCCCGATCCTGCTGACCCATACCAATGTAGAGTTATCACCCCCAGATTCCTTTTATCAGTGGTTTACAGCAGAAGCTTCTTCCCAGTCCTGTCAAATAGTAACTTCCCACACCTTCAGCTTTCACTAGGGGTGGGCTATCTTGCTGGCAGAGCTATTAGTTGGTGTTGTCTGCGGGACTATGTAACTCAGGTCGATCCACTACTCTCTCAATACTGGTTTGGCATTCCAGCCAATCAATTGTCCTTTAGGAACCTAGCACCACTACCAACAAAGATATCAGTTCTTAGGTCAATGCTGTCTTCAGTGCAGGGTGTTGTCACACCCATGCACAGAATGTAGTCCCTATTCCCTCCCTCTTTCCCCCCACTCTAACAATCTCACTACCAGTGAAAAACAGGTTCCAGTGGCAGATGCCCCAGTGGCAACTAGCTTTTCTCATGAAAAGCCAAGTGACAGGACCTACATAAGCAGACGAAAGAGGAGATTATAGATCAAAATATTCAAGATTCAGGAATTATGGCAGCGTCAATGATGTAGTGCTCTAGCTTCTAGGATAGTTATGTTCTCAGGCAGGAATTATCAAATATTCCATTCTTTACCCCCTTAATAAAAATCAGAAATTGCGGAGATTGTGAAGGACAATGCATAACATTTGATTTTTCTATAAGTCGTTTTGAAGGCCAAATTAACTCGAATGGAGGAAAGGTTCAATTATTATTAGAGTAGTAGAGCCTCTTTTACACATATCCTAGGGTCTTTCTCACATGAACAAATCCACAAAAAGAGGGCCCAAGGGAAAAATATTTATAGACCTCCCACGTTTAAATCCCCATTAACCTAATGATCACTATACCTGAGAAAATGTGGTGGTCTTTATCAAACGAAAAGACAGTATAATCTATATACCGCTGAGTACACCCTCAATCTCTCTGGACAGTTATGAGAGCGTAGAATCAAAGGCACTTTAGTTAACAAAAGCAACTATCAAATAGATCAAAAGACAAGGCATAAGAAGAAGAAAGAATCATACCTATTGCAGGTTCTTTTGGTGACCCATCATTGCACATAGAAACGTGCCCAGTGTCATCATCTGGGTATTGCCAAAGAACAACTAAGTAGTGCTCGCGAGTTGCTGCGCCGAGGTACCGACGGATCGGTAGGTCCGCTGCATGACCACTGTGGCTTCCCATACAGGAGGGTGGGCCTCATTATTACTCGTAACTGAATTGTGCTAGTCAGCTTCTGTGGCCCGATGCCGTCCCCAACCTAATTAAGGTTTGAGGCTACTAAGTAGCCTGCTTGTATCCCTCGGGTCTCTTTGGCATAACTTAACAGAGACCTTAGGAGAATCAAGATATATTTTCTTTTTCAATTTGTTTGTTTTACCACAATGTTATTGTTAGCTGATGTATAATCACACGGGCGACATTTAGAACATACTTGGTACCGACCTTAGCATACAGCCCGGTTCAATTTGGAGGGAGGTTCTGAGCTACGGAATAGCACGGTCTTAGTCACTCGTTTCTTTAAAGGCTCATATTAAGACTCAAGGTGAGTCAGGGTAACGTTTTTACAATATTCTATATAACAGACATTATGCTAGTCCCGATATTTATCACGTAAAAATGAGACCTTGGTTTGATCATTTTGGCCACAGATTTTGCTCCCACACACTCTGCTTAATAGGTTCTTCATTTAATGCCACATTTTTATAAAGTACGGACTAAGTGTAAAGAGGAAAGACATTTTCTAATGTTAATTGTAAATTTGAAAACAAAACATTTAACTGTTGTCTTTTCAGCGCGGGCCTCACATTCACACACTCGAGTGGGGTGTCGAGAGAAGTGAGGCTCATTTACAAACAAGCTATGGTAAGCATGTTTGTTTATTTGTTTAATTCTTTAGGTTCTGATATTACAAAACTAGCTTCATTATGAGCTGTTAAGGCACAATCATATGGGATTGTAGAACAAATGTTATATTTTCTTTCCTTTTCAGATGTGAACTAAACCATCACACTTGTTACAATGAAGTTACAACTGAATTACAAGTATGTAAAATAGTTGTAAACAATAATGCAGTGACATTCGAAATATAAGGTCCTGACGAAAGCCAGAGGAACATCCTCATTTAATGGCTGAAACATGTTGACCATGAGTATTTGGACAGTCCAAAGGTCATAACTGTCCCTCATTTGGTTTTTACTTCGGGAGACTCTATCAATTTAGGATTGCATAGCTGCTTTGGAGTCTATCTGGTTTTAACCACACCATTTTCACTACTTGCACTGCTCTCTTTAGATATAATAGTCTAAAATATCTTCTTTCCCATCTTGCTTTTTTCCTTGTACATACCACAAAAGGATACAACTAAATATAGTGTCTTTCTCGATTATTCTAGAGCGAGCATTACTTAGTTGTTTTTTGGTAATACCCAGATGATGACACCAGGCACGCACCAAATACTACATCTCTTCCTTTTGAAAAAGAAGTAAGTTCTACTTACTGATGCATTTGCTCAGGCTGTTCATATGATCCCATCGTACGAATGGGGGAAACAAAACACAAGCTTAGTTATAGCAGGCTATAGTGGAGGAACCTAACAAGCATTGCAAAGGAAAGATTCAGTCTCTGCTGTGGCCTTTCTGACAGGAGAAGAAGACTCCCATCTCACCAACGTCAGGGCCTTTCCATGGCAATGAGAACACAGGTCTGCAGGAGTTTGATGATAAATCACATATTAAAAGAATAATACATTAAAAAAACAGTTGCTCAAAAGGCAGATGAGGCTGATGACCTTCCCAGAGCTACTGTTCATCAGTATGTGGCTCTTGCCATGAGAAGAATAACGAAAGCACATCAAATGGTAACCTTGAGCCAGTAAGGAAAGCAAAGCATAACAGGCACATTTCTGTAGGTCTGTGAAAAGTGAAGTGGTTATTTTAAGATGTGGATACGAGGAGTGAGTGTTTCTAAAGCTTAGGAACTAATACAGAGAGGATTTGTTCACTCTTCAATTGCCCACTTAATGGCAGGTCTTGCTACAAAATCTAATGTAACAGTTCAGGGCCATAGAAGGAGTGCTTACCCCTAAGGAATGGAGGTGTCTTACCACAAGTTACCCTTTCGAAAACTCATATGACCTTCAATGTAATACATGCAGAAACTGTCAGTCAATGAAATTAATGTAAAAGAGAAATGGCAGACAGGTAAGCAAAGAGTAACAAAGTGTGCTAGTACATTCTGAATGACCTGAACATGCCTCAGGAGACCCAAGATTAAATAGCTTCTGTAGTCCAAACCCAAATCAAAGCATACCAGTACTGCATTGCTTACTAGAAGGTGTCAATGTAGTCCAAACACAAGCCGAAGCATACCAGTACTACATTGCTTCCTAGAAGGAGTCAAACACTGACGCGTCCCATGGCTGTCTCAGCTGAATACAACATCCACTAGGGACCACCCAAATGTAGGGAGCAAGACTCATATACCCACAGAAAGAGAATGGGTAAAATCTTTTTCAATATCAGGCACTGGTTATTCAGAGTGCCTGCCTTAATTTTCCTGCTGGTGGCTACAGAAATCAACGTAATTTCAAAGAGGACAAAGTTTGACAAATGAAGAAAGGCATATTTTGTTCTGGGTTGGATTTCCCCACATCTTGTGCTGCACTGATCATTTAATTTCGAGACTTATGCATGAAGGTAAAGACGTTCCTGAAACTCTTGTTATTGATCTATTATAATGAAGTTGGTGAATCACTCTATAAAGTGCCAAGAGTACTTAATATCAGCCAGGCAGGACAAGGCAGATCTCAGGGTAGTGGTTGCCATGTCTTCTTCCCAAAGGCGTAGTGAGGCACTGCCTTGTAACTTCGCTTTATTTATTTATTTATTTATTTATTGCAATTTATTGAGCGCACAACTACCCTAAGGTGTATCGGCGCTACTGAGGAGAGGTCCACTTTGAACTCTTTATTGCACAAGTTTTAAAGTTCTATAATATTTGTTGAATCTATTGAACATCTTCATTATTTTCGCTATGGATTCAAATTTCGTGACAAGTGATTTCCTGCTTTGCTTTACTGAGGAGTGAAACGCTTTAGTATTGCTTTCAAAGTTTCAACTAAACTAAAGACTCTCAATCACACATTACACCTTAATTAAAAAAAAAAAGATTAAGGACTCCTTCCCTAACTACAATAACAGGAGCCACATTTTCCAAACACTTTAATAAATAACTCTGACATTAAACAGGGAAGGAGTGAAGGAAAAAAATCATCCCACAAAATCAACACTGAGGTAATCATATCATCGGAGGTTATGTGTAGCACACGCACTCTATGAATAGACAACGGCAGCTGCACCGAAGTCACATGGAACAGATATTGAGTAATTACTCATGTCTCCAGAAATGTCTGTTCACGACGATCTAAATCCCTACTTGCGCAGTTTAAATGCGTGTTTAAAAGGCCTACATTTGATGTAACATGGTTGCTCTCGAGCACTGGCTGGTTCACTCATTATTGCTTAAAAATTACTATCAACAATCAATGGCAAAGACAATAGGTCTTGCATCGTTCACAAGCCTTTTGACAATTCTTGCTTTGTTTTACCATGGCTTTTGCAAAACGTTATTGTTTAGGATGCTGCCAGGTGTTTGTCAATCTACTTTAAAAAAATTGCTACTTTGTGTGTGGAGGTACTCCTTAAGAAAGAGCGGCATGCCTTAACTCACAGTGAAGTCAGCCAAAGGTTGAAGTGGGGGATGACCTGCCCCTTGATGCAGGCTTGGGTGGGATTGAGAAAAAAAAAGAAAGAAAGGGGAGGACGAACAAACCAAGGGAAGAAGGAAATGAAGTCGAGAAAGAAAGAAGGAAGGAAGGAATGAAAGCAAGAAAGAAGGAACGAAAGAAAGAAGGCAAGGGGGAAAGAAAGCAAGGATGAAGGACAGAAGGAGTGAAAGAAAAAGAAAAGATATGATGGGAAAAACAGAAGGTAAGAAAGAAGAAAAGAAGGTACAAAAGAAACAAGGAAAGCAAGAAAGAAGCAAAGAAGGAGTGAAAGAAAAAAGGAAAGCATAAAAGAAAGAATGAAAGGAAAAAGAAAGCAATGACGAAGAAAAGAAGCCATGAATGCATGAAAGAAAAACAGGAATCATGATGAGGGAAAGAAAGAGAAATGGACACGAAGAAGGAAGGAAAGAAGGAATCAAAGAAAAATGAAAATAAAGTAATAAAAAAATGAAAGAAGGAATACTAGAATGAAAGAAAAAAGGAAAGCAAGAAAAAATAAGGAATTAAAGAAAAAAGGAAAGCCAGATAGAAGGATTTAAATAATTAAAGGAAAAAAAGGAAAGCAACACAGAAGGAATGAAAGCAAAAATTAAAAAATAAAGAAAATTAGCCAAATAAACAAACTAAAAAATGAAAGAAAAAAAGAAAGAATGAGTGAAGATTAAAGAAAAGAAAGGAGAAATGAACAGTAAAAGGAAAGAGGAATGAAAGAATGAACAAAAGAAAGAATACAAGTGTAATAAGTGCCGCAAATAAACATGATAAAGGTCTTTCTCTAGTCAAAGTGTATTAAAGAACTGCTGGTGTAATTGAGTCCAGAATAAACATGTTCTGATGAATCGTCCACATACGAATTCTAATGTATAATATTGACTCTTTCTACAATTTAATACAGAACACTTTCAAATGGACACAATCTGTTATTCTGTATAATTCCTTTTGAAGTGTCCTTTTTTATCTGAGAAAGTCAGAAAACTCGACTTTCCCAAAAGGAATTTACAACAGCAGTGACAAGAGAGATGGAACTGATAGTGCGTGGAAATTGCCTGTGCTGCCATCTGGTATTAAGCATCCTTCTGTCACATCACAACACAAAGGTAACATCAAATAAAAAAAATATAAACAATAACATTGTCCAGAAGGGTACTAGCTTGTGTGCAGATGTGCTACATGTGAAAGAGCACAATGCAATCACTCAAAGTGAAGTTATCCAGTGGCTGAAGTGGGCTGTCCCGCTTTCCCATGCTGTATGCTGGGGTGGGCAGAAGCAAAATGTGAATGACCACCTCTAGACCAATGGATGAAGAGAGCTGGTTGAAAGCCCCGTTAAATAAGTATATTGAACATATATATATTTCGTTAAAATCGAATGGTCTTGGCTAACGCCAGACCTAAGAATATAAACAGAGGTTTCTTGCAGCTCTCTTTTCACTCCCTTTTACAGCACTCTTGCCCGCTGTCATGTATGCCGCACTTAACTGTTTTTCCTAACTACTTTTACTCAGATGATGTCGAAATTCCAAGAAGCTAACCTGTCCCGTGCCTATCTAACTTTGCGACCTTTTTGGGTATAGCTGTGCAGCACAAGCAGTGCTCTGATTTTAGCAGCTCCACTCAGCCTGGCTCCTCAGAGCACCTTAACCAAGTTTTTCTTTTAGAGAGTGAAGGCAAATTCTCTTCTCACCAAGCAGTCTACTTCCTTTCCTGAAGTGTCGACAACAGTGTGCTTTTCTTGCTTAATCCTAGATTACCGTCCCTACACTTTCATTGGTCCCTATAGCAGCTCTATACTGATGCATACAACTCTTTGCAGTGTAATTGTGTACTTTAACAGTGGGTGGGAGCCCAGCTATTAGAAAGAAACCCTGGCAAGGAGGTCAAAATAACTGCCCAGTCACATTCAAAGTTGCACTCAAACCCTTTGTATGAGACCAGTCAGTACAATGTGCACTACTATATGTGTTGTTCAGCTTCATGGAAACCAGTTTCCCAAATGGTAAGAATTCATTCTGGCATTATTGGATATGGATACATGCCAATTAGGGTTGTTGCTGTGGTCACTTACTTCCCAGAACTGAACATGGAATGGAGAGACATCCCGACTCCTCTGTAAAAGTGTTTAGCAGTGTCCTTGCGCTTAAATACATTAGCCTTAGCCCACTGGCTTACCTGCTGCATTTGGCGTGATCCAGAGAACATGAATACGAAAAAATCTTTCTGTACCAGGGAAGAGGATCAAACATCGGACACAACACCATGGTTAAAACCCCTGGGGTTGTGAGCAGTGCCGAAGGATATGTAGAAAAAGTGAGACAGGACACATGCCCCTTTGATCCCCAAAGTCCCCCAAAGTCAAGAACTCCCAAAAAATCACATGAGCACCTTTCAGTATGCTCGAGTTACAGGGCATCGGCACAAGAAAATGTTGCATGACGGAACCCCGCCTGCGTTTTCCACTCCACCAATGCGCCCCCTAAAGCAAGTCATTGTAACGACTTGCGTGTTAAACGAATGCGTGACAACAACGCATTTGTTCTTTTGCCAGCATTGATATGGCACAGCATGATTCCGGCTTCGTTATAAAGGATGTTTCCTCAGGAAAACATACTAAACCTTTCAGAATGGCGGCAAATGAGTATTGGAAAATTGACTTTTATGCCTATAATTGGTATCTAGATAGCATTCGTAGACCTCGAAACTCAGGTACACGAGACAAACAAGTTTGTTGCCACAGCCGATAAATGTGGAAACATGTTTTGTCACCCAGTAGCACTGGTCACATTTTCAACTAAAGAGTCAGCAACTAGGTGAATCCTGGTCAACCTGTATGGGACTATATCTCCTCAACAGGGGCAGACATATAGATGGCAAAAATGTCAGCTGCATGGGATTTTAAAAACCTTACCAAAAGCAAGAAAGGGAGACTCACTACAAACGTCTTAGTGAAGCATGTCACTTACTTTGTCATGAACAGCATCTCAAGAGTACCTGGTGGCTTAAACCAAAAGTGCACAAATCTTTTCCTAAATTTAAATAATAGTGTTAGTCTTTAGGAGTTGTTCGCAATACATTCTTTCTTACTAAAAATAAACGTAGTCAGCCAGTGCCACAGACCTCAGCAACGGTATCGAAAGCACCATCAGACTAGAAGGATGGACTGTGAAGTCCTCAACTGACACCCGTCATGCCTCCGATAGGCACAGCATCATTGCTTGCAATCAAACTCTTAGATTGAGCAGCACTTTACTAAAACTCTGGTGGAAGTTGCATTAGCTCACAAATGGCAAGCAATGCGACGTCACATAGAGCTTCAACATCTGTTTTACTAAAGACCCAGATGTGTGCTGTGGAACTTAGATTGTAAGGGTTAAAGATACAACTGCTCCTTCATCTAGGATATCAAGAAGAACATTTCTGCCTTGATTGACGTAAGAGAACAAGTTACCTTCTGTAGCATCGCACTACTAATAATCACAGACACTAGTTATGATTCAACTGGAGCTTTATTCTGTACATCCAGTGTCAGCCCTGTCCCTACTCTAACTGCCCTCATTCTGTCCTGACTCCTCCTCTTCCCCTCAACCCAACTCGCTCCGCCCCCCCAACTACTAGACTGTCGACTTCATTACATCTCCCCTTTTCTAAATAAAACAAACAAACAGTGCTTCAGTCCATCTCTACAATGAGTCTCTTTGGTGGCTGGATATCACGACGTGGCCGCAACGACATGGTCCCAGTGGACACACTCGGCACGGGCTCATTCTGCTGACTTCTGCCTTCTGTATCACCAAGGTCAGGTTCTTCAAGTTCAAGAGTGCCAGTCGGGCTCATCCCGGGTCCTTTCATGTCTCGCGGACACCTCTTGAAGTGGGAGACGTTCCTGGTGATTCGGCGTTGTTCAGATTCCGCTGTTAGCATGGTGCCCTTCTGTTGGGTAACTAGCAGTGGCTCATCACGGAATCGGGAGTCAGTCTTTCTCTGCTGGTCCTGTTTGACGGAGACATGGTCCTCTTCATGCAAGGATGGAGACCTCGCTCTCCTTTTGGCATCGGCATATGATTTCATTCTGTCTTTGTTATGCTTGTCAGTCACGGCCATTTCCTGGTGAATGTGACTTGGCGACACCGCTTGCAAAGCACCTTCCCAGTCGGGATGCGATTTCTCATTGGCCGCCCTAGCATGAGGGTCGCAGGGCATTGTCCGGTGGTTGAGTGAGGAGTTGTCCTGTAAGCTCTGAGAACTTCATTCAGAGCGGCCTGCAGTGGTTTAACTTTTCTGTGCTTGAAGTCCGTGTGTTTTGCAAATGTACTGAATTCGTGTCCATTGAATGGGGGGCCATTATCCATCTAGACCTCTTTGGGGTCACCCCATGTTGCAAATACCTCATCTAGCACCTTGAGAGTGCAGGAGGCGCTGGTAGACAATATTATTTGTGCGATGGGAAATCGTGAATATTCGTCGATTATGGCAACCACATATTTTCCAGACCGCAGCGGTCCATAGAAGTCCATGGCAATTTCTTGCCACACTCCACTGGGTAGGGTGGTCATTTGTAGTGGTGCCGGTGGATTGCTTTTGTTGGTCGACTGGCAGAGGTGGCAATCCTTCAGTGTAGACTCCACCATTTGGTCAAGAAAGGGGAACCAGACGCGTTCCAGAAGAGCTCGCTTTGTAGATACTACTCCTCTGTGGCCTTCATGGGCTAAATTGATAACTCCCTGTCGTAGTTGACTGGGGATGACAAGTCGTTGACCTCTCAGGATGACTCCATCGGTGGTGACTGACAGTTCATTGCAGACGTGCCGGAATGCTTGTATCTCTTTCCGGATTGTAGGGCCTGTGTCTTCTTCTTGCGGGTTATATCTCCACCGATTAGTTTGGATCCGGTGGAGTACCATTTGCAGGATGGTGTCTTGGGCTGTGACCTCCCGAATGACGTCCATGGGAATGGCAGGTGGCAATGCTTGGTCAGCCATGAAGTGGATATACTCCTCAGCAATCGATGGTTTGGATTCTGAAGATGGCTGAGGGTGGCGGGACATGTAGTCAGCCCGGTTCTCCGCCTTCCCCGGTTTATGAACAATAGTGAAAGTGTACTCCTGTAGTCTGAGACCCCATCTCTCAATTCTCGCAGGCATCTTGGATTTCGGGTTGCCGTAGATGGTGACCAACGCCTGATGATCAGTGATCAGGGTAAAGTGCTTGCCATATATGAAGATATGAAAGTGTTCGCATGCCCACACCACAGCAAGGCTTTCCTTCTCTGACTGCAAGTACTTCTTGTCGGGATCAGACAGGCTGCGACTGGCATAGGCAACGATCCGCCTCCGGTCAGAGTCATTATCGTATTGAGCCAAGATGGCCCCCAATCCAACGGGGCTGGCGTCGACGGCGATCTCAGTCTTCCGTTGAGGGTTGAAGTAGGAGAGGCTGTTGGCCGACTCCACAGCACGCTTGATGTCCTTGAACGCCCGCTCGCACTCAGGGGTCCAGTCAAACGGTTCACCAAGCTTGGTAAGGATCCGAAGGGGGTGACTGATGGTCACATAGTCACGGATGTAGCGGGCACAGTAGCTGGCCATCCCTAAGAAAGACCTGAAGTCATTGACATCCTGCGGGCTCTTGGTATTATTCAGGGTCGAGATCTTGTCCGGGTCGGGCTTCATACCCTCATCTGAGAAAATGTGGCCAAAGAATTTCAAAGTGGCCTGGTGAAACTCACATTTCTCCTTGTTCAAAGTCAAATTCGCATCCAACAGGGCATGGCAAACACGATCAAGAGCGATGTCGTGCTCACGAACATCAGACCCATAGACCAGGATGTCGTCGCTGTAGTTCAAGGTGTTGGGGATGTGTTGAATGATTTGACGGATTGCCTCCTGAAAGATTTCTGCAGCGGACGAGACACCAAAGCTCAGCCGTTTGTACCTAAAAAGTCCTAGGTGAGTTGCAAACGTGGTGATGTAGCGAGATTTGATGTCTAACTCTAGCTGATGATAACCTTTGTTCAGGTCTAGCTTCGAGAAAACCCTTGCGCCATTCAGTGCAGCGATCATATCGCTCAGATGCGGTCCAGGGTGTCGCTCCCTTTCAATTGCAGTGTTGGGTAGGCGCATGTCAACGCACAGTCTCACCTTGTTGGGAGTCCCTTTTTTAGGTACGATGACCACCGGCGACACCCAAGGGGTCGGGCCATCTGTGCGCTCTATGATGTCTGAGGATAGGAGTTCTTGAAGTTCGTCCTCGACGGCACTTTGAAGATGAAATGGAACACATCGTGGGTGCTGCGCAACGGGTTTGATCTGTTCGTTAATGTGCAGATGAATTTGACACCCTTTCAGCTTGCCTAGGCCTTGAAATAATTTGGGAAACTTGCTGATACAGTTCTGATTGTCATTGACTTTGAATAAGATTTCCACCAGACGAAGACGCTCTGCGGTGGGGAGGCTGAACAGGCAGTCGGTTTCAGGCCTTTGATGACATGTATGACCGCCTGTATGGTGATGTCGTCATGGGTAAGTGCTGTGTGGAATTTACCCAGACAGGGGAGTGGTTTTTTGGACATCCACGTGAAGACGCGGACTGGTGCAAAAGTCAGTGGGGGGTTCGGGATCATTTTCTCATGTTTCGTAACTGGAATATAGTTCAGCGAGGCTCCGCTGTCCATTACAAATTTGGTGTCATGATTCCCCACTCTAATGTCTAGGCGTGGATACTTTTTCAGTTGATCAGGATCCGCAATCATGTTCAAGTATTCCACGGTGTAAGCCGAGTCTTTGGAGGACGATGATCTCGAGTCCCGAGATGGGGATCTGCATTCCCATCGTGACCTGCGTGATTCTCAGCTGGAATGTGACGAGCCTGGGGACCGCATGGATTCTCCTTGAACAGCTCGTATGTGGTATTTTCTTGTGTCTGAGCGGGACGATCTCGTTGTTTCACTTCGCCTTTCTAGTGATAGTCCCCGCACATTGCTTCGAAGTGGTTGGATCGCCCACATTTCCTGCATCGCTGACCCATGGCTGGACAGGTGTCTATATGAGGATAGTCATATCCACACCGATAACATTGTTTAGTCCTTTCTGGATTTCGGTCCCTTCGCCCTGGTTCTCTTCTCCTGTACTCCGGGTGTCATTGGCGATATGACGGTCTAGGTCTCCATTGATTCTCTTGCGAATACTTCCTTCTGCTGCGAGGTTGTTCTTGAACGCGGTGTGCTTGCTCATGACTGACACTGTGTCCTGTTTCAATGGTGGCGGCGTGTTCCTTCGCTTGGTCGTATATGCGAGTCATTTCCTCAATCTCCTCCAGTTCGTGGGGTTTTCTCAGTAGCCGCCTCCCGAGTGTTTCTGAGTGACAGCCGGCTATGATTTGCGATTTGATGGCAGCGTCAGGCGAGAAGGTTTCAAACTCACAGTGTCTCGACAGCCGTCGTAGCCGGGTGATGAATGCACTCATTGCTTCCTCTTTTCCTTGACACGCTTGATGAAATGCGTGGCGCTCATAGTCCACATTTCTTTTATGGAGAAACTTCTTGTTCAGTGCCTCACGCACTTTGTCATAGGTTCCAGTATCTGCAGGTGGAAGGTCCTTGATTATTTTGCTTACTTCCCGGCCTGCTAGGTTGCGGAGGGCAATTAGCTTCTCTTTGTCTGCCGTCACCTTGGATCCCTCAATATAATCTTCGAAGTCTTCTAGCCATTCTTGCCACTTGGGGCCCATGCTCCCTCCCGTGGCCTCGGTCAGAGGTTCCGGAGCTCGCAGGTGTGATCCCCCGCGACAAGGGGCTTCCGCTGTGGTGAGGTGTCGGGGGTCACCATTGTGTCGGTGCTTTCTTTTCACTCTTTCTTTGCTTGTGCCTGTTTCTTCACCACACTGCTTGCGTTTGTCAATGTTCGTGTTTTTGTGGTTCATTCACGTTTGTTATCGCCAGTGCTTGTTTATTTATTCTCACCAATGCTTGTTTAATTACTCTTGACAATGCTTGTTTACTTCTTCTCGCCAATGCTTGTTTATTTGCTCTTGCCAATGCTTGTTTATTTCTTCTCGCCAATGCTTGTTTATTTGCTCTTGTCAATGCTTGTTTATTTCTTCTCGCCAATGCTTGTTTATTTGCTCTTGTCAGTGCTTGTTTCTGTTGCTGTATGCCTGACTTCAAAATGACTGCTCTACAACGATCAAGGGGTCTGTCCTGAAAATTGCCTGACTCCAAGATGGCCGCCGTCACTGCATGTACACAAGGCTTTCTCTCCTGGCTCACTCGGTCCTCTTTCACTCTGTACTCACCGGCGGGCGACTTCAGAGGGCAGCACACGTCAGGATCTGCTTTTCCCCCACTGCTGCCGCTACCAGGTGAGGTTGGGGTGGGCTCCCGCCTTATTCTGCAGATTCCCACGTTTCTACTGCGACAGCATGCCAAGACTCACGCATCAGGCGTGAGGTCTTCCGATATCGACGGGCACTCGAGCCCTGACTTCAATGCGCTCGGCAGCGCTCACCAGCGGGCCTTCAGGCACGGCGTCTTCTACGCTGGGGCACTTCTCTTTCGCTCTTGGGTGCGAGGCAGGGTCGGAGTGGGCTCCCGACTTCTGCGCTGCCAGGACTCACCCAAGGCACACGCTTCTGGCGTGAGTCACGATTCGGCGCGATCAGCTTTTTCCTTTCGAGCGGTTCAGCGCTCGTTCCTGCGGCCTCTCTCGGCTCCCTCACGGTCTCTGGAGGGGCAAGGTCACCTGCTGCTGGCCTCTTCTTCTCAGGCGACAGCTCGGCTTCACTTGGCAGCGTTTTCCTCGACGTTGCCTGGGACAGGGTGTTCCCCGTGGGGTTCTGTGAGCGGTGGGCTTAGTCATCCCACCTTCGTCGCCAGTTGTAGCACCGCTCTACTAATAATCACAGACACTAGTTATGATTCAACTGGAGCTTTATTCTGTACATCCAGTGTCAGCCCTGTCCCTACTCTAACTGCCCTCATCCTGTCCTGACTCCTTCTCTTCCCCTCAACCCAACTCGCTCCGCCCCCCCAACTACTAGACTGTCGACTTCATTACACCTTCTATGACCCTTTTTCTATTGTACAGTATTCCAAAGACTCCTCAGATGAAACATTGCCCTGGGACCAAACAGGATCGAGAACTGTTTTACAAATCATTAGTCATTGCCACCAGGTGAGGCTGTGTGATGATTATCATCGTTTTGTGAGGCTTTTTTGAAGTAACGGGGCATGTCTATACAAGGTGTCTCAGGCAAAATTATCATAAGGTCTATAGATTTTTTCGTTGACTATACAAAGGCTAAGAAAGCAAATCATGGAGCAGAATACAGAGCCAAACAAAAAAAACAAAGCAGTAAACATACCCTCAGGAGGAATGAGGCTGGAGGCCTATGAGGAATCAGTGGGACACTGTGTATGCAGAGTTAGAACACTGGGTTATACTGGTTGATAAAGGCAACCTTCCTGATCACAGGCCCTCGTTTGCACTCAGGCCTTTAACTCAGAAAGAGGACCTTTAATAACTCTTAAGCCCATGGCTGCAATGCTATAATAAGGACGTCACTGAAGGTAATACCGCGTTCTTGCCAGTAAATCCTCGTTCCCGCAGAACCTTTATATGAATCATTCCCAAAGCAGTCTCTAAATGGGGGTATAGGAGGTCCACAGTTTTAAATCAGAATTCTTTGAAGGCCTGCTTTGTTGAATTTTTGTTTTACCCAGTCCTCTGTAGCTAAAGACAGTTTTTTTAAAAGAGTGCATATGGGGCTAAACAGCCTCTTGATAAACTGTGTAAATTGAAACTCCTCTTAGGAACACGGAAGTGGTATTATCCACCTCGTTTAAAGGTCTAATAACCCTTTAAGAGAAAGGCAGCCACCTGGAGTGGTTTCCTAGCACGGTTTTCTAGCTTGTTGCCTTCCCAGTTCACAAAAAGATTATCATCTTTCCTAGATTCCTTTGTTCTGTTAATATAGTGTCTGAGAGCTTTTCTGCTGTTTGTATTGAAGAGAAGAAAAGCATGAGGGTAAAGATATTACTAGTGACAACTGAGAAGTAGAAAGTACCTTAGACAAGAAGGACATTTTGACCATCAATGTCACCTAATCTTTCAACAATGGTGAAAAGGATGGAGATGCCAAACAACTTGCAGGTCACACACCCTACAAGTGGAGTATGTTGTTGGGAGAGATAGCACCATGGAGAATCTCTTAAAAAAGTGGTTGGAGCATGGCACAATTAACTTTTTCTCAAATTGTATTTTTTGTTTTTATCAACATACATGAAGCATAATAGCATAACATCCTTTGAACCATATATCAAGACCATGCCATAGGGTTGAACAGCATCAGAAAAAATGTTTGCTACAGAACTCATACAAAAAGTGCCCATCGGACTACATCATTCTATTGCTGGGTTTAACATTATCCTTTTAGAAGAAAAACTTACAAAGTATAATGAAAAAAAAAAAGACTTGTTCCTAGGCGCGACTGTGCACCAGGACGGTTTTGCTGTGGTTCCACCGTGAACCTCAGGAGCATAATAACGCGGCAATCTGGCCAAGAATCCTACTAAGGAAAGATGACCATCCTCCCAGATATCGCCTAACCTTGTTGGTCATATCACTGTCTTTCTGGGCTAACTTCTGATATTAGACCTATACCACAGACGCCAACCTATTCCCTCCTACCCTTATCCTCGGTCTGGACAATCTCCAGGCTATCTACATTCAGACTGACATTGAAAGTCCTGATGATGATCCATTAACAAAATTGGATCGAAACGCCGCCGACACTATATGTGGGTTAAACAATAAGTGTACTACTATGTGCCAAAACTGTATGTTTCCCGCATATGTGAAGCAAGTGTACGCTAAACAATCTCTTGCTCATGATCTCTAATTGCCTGAAATACCACTGTAATTGTATGTTTGAATGTATGTGTAGCATCGTGGAAGCAGGACTGTGTCCCACTGCTTTATTGTTTGTTCGTCTGATTTAAGTACATGTTCAATACAGTGAATTAAATTCTAAGTCCGGCTGGACTTTCTTCTTGTTATAGAGTTCATTGTGGCCTATAATTATTACATAGTTATATTCTCTGTTGTCATGGACCAATTGTTCACAGGTTAATTGATACCCCAGGTCCTTGGTTACCTAGTGGGTTCCCTTGTGTTTTATAAAAATAGGGTTGAACAGCATCAGAAAAAATGTTTGCTACAGAACTCATACAAAAAGTGCCCATCGGACTACATCATTCCATTGCTGGGTTTAACATTATCCTTTTAGAAGAAAAACTTACAAAGTATAATGAAAATGATTAGAACATGCAGACACAGAGCATCAACAGTATCCACTGATATATCGCAAACTTGAATTGAAGTCGTTAAGCAGTAGGAACAAGTGATCCGAATTGATGTGAGGCAAGTGGTCAACTGACGGAGGGTTAAGTCTGAAACAAATGAAGAGCACAGATATGAGGGTGCCACGAAAACAGCAGTAGACCCACTGAGAGATATCTCACTAGAGGACCCCATATGTAATCAACCCCCTTTTCTGGAGTCTGCGATTTTATCAGTAAAACATTCCATGGTTAGGCATTGCCATATACAAACGTGCCACTGCGACAGAGAGGGGGCCAAGGTTTTTTTTCCATGCACCTGCCAATGCCATCATGGCTGCACCCAGGCAAAGCCATATAATGGATCTGCCTCCCATACTTTGATATTTTAGACAGGGGTCACGAAGCCCCAGCAGGACAAAGTCAGGTGTTTAGGGCAGGGTGTATCCCAAAATATCCTTCAATTGGGTCAAGATCACATTCCATAAAGTTCTAATCGTGGGGAAATTCCACCATATATGGACGAAATCTCCCAAATTACCGCATTCTCTCCAACAGCGATCTGACGTATCCAGATATATCCTGAGAAGCTTTGTGGACTAGAGATACCAATCATAGAGAAGTCTGTAGTGCGCCTCTCATAAAACTAATGATTTTTTTTGTTTCGGGATGTCCCTGAATAATGTACTCCATTGTTTTGTGGTTATGGTACTCGACAAAACATGATCCAAGAAGGCCCTATGTCTTGGGATATGACTAGTGGACGCTGCATTAAGAAGAAAATACAAATATTAGATATTCCCATTACATCCACCCAGGTGGTGCACACATTTCTCAATGGTGGATAAATCCCTAGTGGCTGCTTGCCTGTACTCAGGCTGTACCACCCAGTGAACCAAATGGGTGTAATAAAACCTCACTGTGTTAGGAAGATTAAAATCTCTACAGCAATTAACAAATGTTAGTATATCCCATCCATGGAATAAATCGGTGAGAGTAAGACACCCACCCTCCCTGCATAAGTCTAAGAGACCCTGTGTCACAGCCACTGGGAATGTCTTGTTCAAATGAATGGGGGTATATGGGGATGGGAAGGTCGTTAGCCTGTTCTGACGAGTTGCTTCATCACACACCTCTAATGTAGTTCTAGTAGGTGTACTTAAATATGCATAAGGGGGTCTAGAGTCTCTAGCTTTCCAAATAATATTCCATATTGTTCTACTGGTGACCGCCCTGCCCATAAGGAGCCAATACTTATCGGACTCTCTCATAGACCATTCCGAGATAACCCAGAATTGTGCCGCTCTATAACATAACAAAACATTCGGGAGCGAAAGCTTCATTTTTAGGAAGCGTTAGTAGTTTGTTAGAAAGACGGGCCCTACATTTTTGACAAATGAAGGATCTGAGTTGGGAGCGTAGAGAGATAAAAACCTGTTTTTCCACTTTCATGGGAATGCCCTGAAAGAGATGCAGTACTCATAGCAAGATTGTCATCTCAATATCATTAATTCTACCTAGCCAAGTTAAATACGATGGGGTCCATCTCTTCAGATCTTGCTGCAATTGGCTGCGGAGGGGTGAGTAGTTAGCCTTATAAAGATCCTCGACCGAAGGTGTAATATTTATGCCCAGATATGTGATATCATTATGTGCCATCCAGAAAGATATATTGGAAGCTAGGTCTCTCATTTCACCCACTGGGACTGTTATTAAGAAGAAAGGACTTAGCTAGATTAACCTTAAAGCCCACCAGCAATTCAAACTCCTGCAGTTCTGTCTGTAAAACTAAAAGTGAGTTCTGTGTGGATGTAAGTGTCAGGAGTATATCATCTGTAAACAAGGAGATTTTATGATTGATTGACCAAAACGGAATACCCTGTACATGCGAAGATGCTCTTATTTATGCCGCTAACGGTTCAATACTGAAAGCAAAAAGAAGGGTGAGAGGAGACAACCCTGCTGAGTACCCCTTTCTAACAAGAACAAGTCCGAAACCGTTCCATTAACCATAACTCATGAGAAAGGACTATCATAATTAGCTTGAATCATTGTCACAAATTTATCCCCAAATCAGATGTGTCGCAGGGTGGAGAAGAGAAATTACCAATCTACCTAGTCAAATACCTTTTCGGCATCCACCGCCAGCACTGCAGGTCTCTTCTTCTCCACCTTTTCAATTAAATGGACCACTCTTCGTAGAATGTCATGAGTTTGCGTCCCCCTAAAAAATCGTGATTGAACAGGGTGTATCAGATCCACCATGACCCCCTCTAACCTGTTAGCCAAAATCTTAGTATACAGCTGTGCATCCAAATTGAAAAGAGCGATCGGACAATACGAGGAGCACATACTAGAATCTTACCCCGATTTGGGGTTGACTGTGATGACTGCTTCCCCCTCTGAGGGGGACTGCGTGCGTCTCCACAAAGAATTTAAAAAGAGTAGTAAGTTGGGAAGTCAAATCTGAACTGGGGGGAGAAGGCTAAAACTTACCTGCTACTGACGCTGAAACGCTGAACCAGCGAGGAGCATTTTCTTGGGGTCGCAGGTCACCTGGAGAGAAGCCGCCACCGCCGAGAGTCATTTGCATACAATCTACACGCGCCGCCGCTCCGGGACTTCAATTCCCGGCAGCCTACGCGGCGGCGCGCTTTCCACCGACGCCAGGGCGCCAGGAGGCGCACAAAAGCGCCGGAGACACCGGCGGAGCGGGGGAGAAGGCTAAAACTTACCTGCTACTGACGCTGAAACGCTGAACCAGCGAGGAGCATTTTCTTGGGGTCGCAGGTTACCTGGAGAGAAGCCGCCACCGCCGAGAGTCATTTGCATACAATCTACATGCGCCGCCGCTCCGGGACTTCAATTCCCGGCAGCCTACGCGGCGGCGCGCTTTCCACCGACGCCAGGGCGCCAGGAGGCGCACAAAAGCGCCGGAGACACCGGCGGAGCGGGGGAGAAGGCTAAAACTTACCTGCTACTGACGCTGAAACGCTGAACCAGCGAGGAGCATTTTCTTGGGGTCGCAGGTCACCTGGAGAGAAGCCGCCACCGCCGAGAGTCATTTGCATACAATCTACATGCGCCGCCGCTCTGGGACTTCAATTCCCGGCAGCCTACGCGGCGGCGCGCTTTCCATCGACGCCAGGGCGCCAGGAGGCGCACAAAAGCGCCGGAGACACCGGCGGAGCGGGGGAGAAGGCTAAAACTTACCTGCTACTGACGCTGAAACGCTGAACCAGCGAGGAGCATTTTCTTGGGGTCGCAGGTCACCTGGAGAGAAGCCGCCACCGCCGAGAGTCATTTGCATACAATCTACACGCGCCGCCGCTCCGGGACTTCAATTCCCGGCAGCCTACGCGGCGGCGCGCTTTCCACCGACGCCAGGGCGCCAGGAGGCGCACAAAAGCGCCGGAGACACCGGCGGAGCGGGGGAGAAGGCTAAAACTTACCTGCTACTGACGCTGAAACGCTGAACCAGCGAGGAGCATTTTCTTGGGGTCGCAGGTCACCTGGAGAGAAGCCGCCACCGCCGAGAGTCATTTGCATACAATCTACACGCGCCGCCGCTCCGGGACTTCAATTCCCGGCAGCCTACGCGGCGGCGCGCTTTCCACCGACGCCAGGGCGCCAGGAGGCGCACAAAAGCGCCGGAGACACCGGCGGAGCGGGGGAGAAGGCTAAAACTTACCTGCTACTGACGCTGAAACGCTGAACCAGCGAGGAGCATTTTCTTGGGGTCGCAGGTCACCTGGAGAGAAGCCGCCACCGCCGAGAGTCATTTGCATACAATCTACACGCGCCGCCGCTCCGGGACTTCAATTCCCGGCAGCCTACGCGGCGGCGCGCTTTCCACTGACGCCAGGGCACCAGGAGGCGCACAAAAGCGCCGGAGACACCGGCGGAGCGGGGGAGAAGGCTAAAACTTACCTGCTACTGACGCTGAAACGCTGAACCAGCGAGGAGCATTTTCTTGGGGTCGCAGGTCACCTGGAGAGAAGCCGCCACCGCCGAGAGTCATTTGCATACAATCTACACGCGCCGCCGCTCCGGGACTTCAATTCCCGGCAGCCTACGCGGCGGCGCGCTTTCCACCGACGCCAGGGCGCCAGGAGGCGCACAAAAGCGCCGGAGACACCGGCGGAGCGGGGGAGAAGGCTAAAACTTACCTGCTACTGACGCTGAAACGCTGAACCAGCGAGGAGCATTTTCTTGGGGTCGCAGGTCACCTGGAGAGAAGCCGCCACCGCCGAGAGTCATTTGCATACAATCTACACGCGCCGCCGCTCCGGGACTTCAATTCCCGGCAGCCTACGCGGCGGCGCGCTTTCCACCGACGCCAGGGCGCCAGGAGGCGCACAAAAGCGTCGGAGACACCCGCTTCGCGGGACGCCCGGACGAAGCCCGGACAAAGGGCGGGCCGTCTGAGGCCGTCCGAGGTTGGCCACGGTTGGGTTGGGCCAGGGACTTTGCCTCTAATTACATCATCTCCAACGCACGAGGCAGACCAGGCTTACTAAGCGCCAGGTAATCTTTTACCCCACTATTTGTAGCACTTGTTTTTGTCTCAAGAGGATGTTCGTTGTCAAATGCCTGCAAAAAAGCAACCCACACCTTCTAATACAATGGAGAACTATCTTGTACAAGTTGTGGCAAAAATCAACACTGATAGAAGGACCTCACTGGGTCTGGAATCACCTCTACAATCACCACTGGTAGTTATTGAGAACGAGGATTCATTCACCTTGCTAAATAATAGCCTCCACGGCGGGGCACATGCCTCCCTCCAGGATTCAAATTGCATTCAGCCTAGCGGCATTGTTGCTAATACAGAAGAAAATAGTGACACAGAGGCACCAACTGTGCTTTCCGTAAATAGCGAGTCTGCTATTTCTACTGCTCCCCCCATCCCCGCACCTAGGGTTTCAGGGGGTAAAAGGAAAGCCATACAAAAGAGAGGAGGCTTAAGGTCATCTAAAAACAAAGTCCCGTCGCCACCTAGGAAATCTATCGATGATGACGAAGAGGACTTGAATGGGGAAACTTATGTGACTCTTTCCGACGATTTATTGCAAAAACTTTGTTGTCTGATGGATACAAAAATTAAAGGGATGGTAAAACCCCTGATCAGTAAAATCGACAAATTAACTGCAGAGGTAAGCAAATTGGAGGGTCTATTGGGAAAAACTTTGGGGGAGGTGAGAAAACTACCAGAAGTCATCTCAACTTGTGTCCAGCCTCTGATGAGTGAAATTCAATCTAACCACTCTAACGGACCGACTTCTGTTGTTACACAAAACCCCCCGTTGCCCTTACTGGCAAACTCATCTGATAGGCCTCCCGGAGACGTTTCATCTGTCTTACCTCATGGGGAATCAAATACCACGAAAGGAGCATCAGAGCTCGTCGTTGAAGCCTCACCACTAGTTCTTGTTCTTGCTAATGTACCCAAATTAGCCCCCGGTGATGTTGAGTCGACCGCGTCATTACTCAATAAATCATTATCATGGCTAACTAATAACATGGCCATAACACCATGGGGCAAGGAGCAACTCGCGGAAGAACTGGTGAATGCACGAAGGGTCGAGTGGATTGGCAACAGGGCAAAAAAAATCAAGGGGGATTGCGTTGTACTTAACTTCTCTGACCCCGAGGTCCTGCCAAATATTTTACCAAATCTCCACCCGCCCCAGAAAAGATTTACCCCTATTGTTCCTCTGACTTTAGATTTCTTTTATCCTAGGAAAGGTAGAGGTCCTAATTGCAGCACTCTCAGAACAAAATGGAACGTTGTAACCAAGAGGGGCAGCAAGAACTCTGATCTTGCTGAGTGGGGTCTAGGAGTGGAAAATAGATTCGCTGCACTCTCCAACCTAGACGCTTGTGACTGACTACCATGCACCTCTACCATCGTGTCGCAAGTTCCTATGGCTGCAAACAATATAGTGGTTTCGAGTTGTTTTAAACCATTACAGGATGTGTCAGGCACTACTGTACCTAGAGCTGGTGTAGCTATTGCAAAACCTAATGTATCTGGCAATGTTGATCTATTGTTAACAGGGTCGGATCATTGCACTTGTTCTATAGCAGCAAATACAACCGGGAATTTATTGTCTTGGAATATTGCGGGGCTTTGTTCTAAATTGGATTGTGGTATATGGTCTGGTTTTGTCAGCCAATACGATGTCTGCATTTTCCAAGAAACCTGGGCTGTAGATCCTGTATTTGCGCTTGGTTATTTGAATTTTTAACTCCCAGCTACTAAGGGTCCTAAAGGGCGACCGATGGGGGGACTTACGATATGGGTGCGCCAGGCTCTCATGGTTGATGTGAGTAATATTGAGCTTCACCAAAAGGACATTCAGCTCATTCGATTAAAGGGTAGCTCATCTACCCCCATGGACATTTACAATATATATGCCAGGGGGGGAAATGTAAGAAAATCTGAGGTCCTTTTGTCTTTGTATAACTTAATAGAAACTCACTCATCAGGGAATAATATATTAATAGCAGGCGACCTAAATCGCACTTTTGAGCCTTTAGACACTGGTGATGTACAATTGGGTATGGAAGAAGACACCCTATGGGATTTCCCCGCTCTCACTACAGTCCCAATAACTCGTTGGACTGAGGACATCCTTGGCCTAAACGCTATGTGTTTTGAACACGGGTTAAGGGCCTTGAATGGCCGGACAAAGTCTGACAGAATACCAGCTATGACTTTTAACAACGGAAGAAATAAGAGCCGTATTGACTACGTAATATGCAGTATGTCTCTATGGCCAAAGGTCATTGATATGGTTGTGTTGGAAAGGTTAGAGAGCGATCATGACCCCTTATGTGTCCTTCATAACTGGTGGAAGTCTGATGTCGTCTTAAATACCTGTGCAGAACCTCTCCCGCCATTGATTATACCCACTAATGATATGCGAAGGCTGAGGTGGACCAGTGTTAAAACTGACCTGCTAGCTCTGGAAAAAATAAACATGGCAACTGACAAGGCCACTGTGGCCCTTGAGGGTGTGGTCGGGTTACCCCCTACCCAAAACATAGTTACTCAGGTCCACAACGACCTTTTCAAAGAAATACAATGCCACTTTTTAAAACCGATTAATAATAAAAAGCCAGGGAAACTTAGGCCAGCCAAATGGTATAACCAAGACTGTAAGGGGGCCAGGGCCCGTTTATGGGCCGCGATTAAAAATAAAAACACGGAGGCCACCAGGATGGCTAGGGCACAATATAAATCCTCCATAGTAAAGGCTAAAAAAGATTGGGATGAAGCCCACTGGAATATGTTACAGAGTGCCAGTGACCAAAATAACTCTAGGTTATTTTGGCATATAGTTAAATGGGGCCACGACAGGATTGAAGACGCCTCCACAAATAACGTCCCCCAGGATGCCTGGGTTAAATTTTTTAGTGAACAATATGCTTCGAGCGACCTGGCTAGGGATAGCGTATGTGAACCCCATGCCACGACGGAAGCTGACACCTTTACGCAGCATGAAATAATAATGGCACTCAAATCTGTCCATCATGGTCGTGCTCCTGGCATTGACGGTGTACCTGCAGACGTTTTCTTAAACGATACTGCAAGGTGGTCTAAATACATTCATCTGTTAATTAATCACATTGCCAGAGGTGCAGATATCCCTGTAACATGGAGGGGTGCCGTCATAATCCCGATATATAAGAAAGGGGATCGCGCTCTGCCTAGCAATTACCGTCCGATTAGTTTGATCGATACTGTTCAAAAGATAGTTGGTCGTGTAATTGTTAATAGGCTGCTTGATTGGGTTGAGGATAACAACATCTTATCCCCCTACCAGGCTGGCTTTCGCAGGGCAACCAGCACTGTGGACCAAGTCTTCCGTCTTCAGCTGATTCAGTGGAGGACCGAGGCAGCCTGTATGCAGCATTTGTTGATTTGCGGGCTGCCTTCGACCTGGTTCCAAGGACAAAACTGTGGGAAGTTCTTGTGACACTTGGGGTCCCCGGGGAATTGTTGTCCTTAATCATGCAGTTGCATGAGGGCAATTATGCCAAAATTCGCTGGGGTGGGTATGGTAATGACACCGTTGAATTCCCAGTTGAGCGTGGGGTTAGGCAGGGTTGTTCAATGGCGCCTACTCTGTTCACTCTTTTTATTAACGGTGTGGTTTCTTTAATGCAGTCCCAGGCAGTGGATGCTCCTTCTCTTGCAGGTGAAAAAGTTCCAATTTTAATGTTCGCCGATGATACTTTAATTTTATCAAAAACACCAGCTGGGTTGCAAAAAGCATTGGCAATATTTGATGATTTCTGTGTAGCCCACGGACTGGAGGTAAATGGGTCCAAGACAAAACTCATGGCCTTCAATCCTCACAGAAATTTTAAATCTAATATCTCGTTGGGTGGTCGTACCCTGGAGGTCGTTAAATCCTTCACCTACCTAGGGATACATATTTCCAACGATAACAGGTGGCGGTCTCACCTTAATATCGCCACATTAAGGTACAAGCAAATAGCCGGCACAATCATTAAAGAGCAAAGGAAATCGTTCACTAAGCCCATCAAACCACCTCTGATAATCCATGAGGCAAAAGCAATAGGGTCTGCCCTGTATGGTGCGGAACTATGGGGGTATGAAAACCTTCAGGAGCTCCAAACCTCAGAAAATAAATTTTACAGGAATCTGATAGGCGTCCCTCAGAGCAGCCCGCAATTGCCTCTAAGATATGAATTAGGTAGGAGAGCAATTTCTGATAAGGCTAAACTACGTCCGATTTTATATTGGCGTAGGCTTTGGACCACGCCAGAGCTCTCTCACTATGCAAATGGGTTTAAAGACGTTGTCAAAATTGACTGCTACAACAAAATTAAATGGTTTAAATCATTGAAGACCGCCTTGTTCGATATAGGACTTAACGCTCTTTGGGTTGACCCAGCTGGGGCCCTATTCCCTTCCAAATCCACTATAAAAAGTATCTACTGGGAACATGTTGTTAATAAAAGTATGCTTAGTTTAAATAGTGGGTCTATGACCACCAGCTACTTAGAGACCAAGTTGTACCCAATTTATGAAATGTACTAGGATTACCTATTAAAGCCCATGGACAGGAAACTGCTTTTCCAACTGAGGGTTGGTTCTTTGCCTTTATCCAACTTAACATCTAAATGGAAAGCAGGGGGCGAGTCAACATGTCCTGCATGTGGGGTAGGTAATGAGACTCTTGGTCACTTTCTGTTCTCTTGTTCAAGGTACTCTATTCCTAGGAGAGTTTGGTTGGCTCCAATGTGTAGGAACCTAGGTACAAAAAATAGCATGGTAGCATTGCGGATTTTAAGAACTACATCTGCTAACTGGATTATTATTGCCGTTGCAAAGTACCTGGGGTGGGCTTGGGTTATAAGACAGAGAGCGATTAGAGGGCAATAACCCATTCTGTTGTTTACAGGAATTGTTAGTACACGTCTATTCTCTGTAATAATTTATGATATATCCAGAGACTGCTAGGCCACAGTCTATTCTCTGGAAAAAATGATTATTTGGTCAGAGACTGCTAGACTTGTATCTATCTTTTATCTTTTATAACATATCTAATTTTAATGTATCATCGGCTAGAAATTTTATGATATATCTTCTTTTTTTAAAAATTGTTTATCTATGATCACTATTTTGGCACTTTTTCATATCAATCCTGCTTTTGATAATTCTCTTCCTATGTACTGTGTTTTTTATTAATTGTGTGCTTAAGTCTAATATGACGCTGCAAATTTAATTGTTTTTTATTATATGTATGTTTGTCTGCTTTTATGAGTAATACTCGAAATAAAGCACTTTGAAATGAAATGAAATCTGAACTAAAGGTTTTGTAGAATTGGACTGTGAGCCCATCTGTGCCTAGGGAATTGTGTTGCTTAAAGAATCAATCAGCAATTGCACTTCTTCTGCTTGTATAGGTTTGTCTAACAGTTCTTGTTGGGCCTTTGAGATCTGAGGGAGTGCGGACTCTGCCAAGTACTCCAATGGTAAGGACTGAATCTTTAGAATATAAGGATTTATAAATCCCCCAGCCTGCGCCTTGCAACTTTCTGTAGCCATCAAAGTATCCTCAGCATCGCAAGTCAAACCAATATACTCTCTTTCATGCTTCACCATCAGTTGCAGAGCTATGTGAGAGCTCACGTTGTTCCCCTTTTCATATTCAGTTTGTTTGAGATGTAAAAGTCTTAATTCTGCTCTATTGGAGTATATAGCTGTAAGTTTCCCTTTGAGTGATGTCACGTTGGAGAAGGAGGGAGGGTAGATCCTTATGGGGTCTTTCAGCCTGGAGTAGCTCAGCTTCTAGTGCTAGTCGTTCCATGCTTCTTTGCCTTGTGAGGAGGTCATCAGAGCACTTCTCTCGTATTACTGCCTTGAAGGTGTCCCAGTGAGTGGCATCATTAATATACGGGGGTGATTTGTATGGAAATACTCTCTAATAGTTGACCTACGTTCATCCTGAAATGTACGGTCACGGGTCAAGGGATTTGGAAAAAAACTTTGGTCACAGCCAATCAAGTGTAATTTCCAACATTGCTTTGTATGAAGTGGAAATTGGGTGAGTTTTTGCGGTCATAATGGTTGGTTGTAGCACTTGACTCATAAAAATATGATCAATTCAGGAGTAGGTAGAATATGTATGGGATACAAGTGTAATCTTTACTGGTGGGAATGAATGTGCTCCACGACTATTGTTCTAGATGGATCCTGATCAAACAGTGATGGGAAATCTCTATGTGAAAGTACGAGTAGTATGCCACTAGAAAGTGGGAAAGAAGGCAAGTCCTTTTTTTTTATATACCCTCACACACCCTAGTGGTGTCATGCTTTATCATCGGGTCACTCTGGTGCCTAGAAGCCAGGGTGGGCTCAACCTTATTTCAGGGAGCTCTTAGAGAAGTATTTGGCCAGGGGGAATAAATATTAAAAACCCACAGACAGATCACAGTTTCCCTTTATACTTGGGTCTGCCCGGGATATTAAAATAGAGAAAAATATATAGAGTCGTTTTGGATATTAAGGTCCTAGGACCCTAGTGCCAACATGTTTCAGTCCCCTTATTCCCTAAATGGTGCTGGACTTTCTTCAGGGCGATGACGCAGTACCCCCTCGAATCAACAATAGTGAGGGAATTTTCTATATTTTAATATCCTGGGCAGATCCAAGAATAAAGGGAAACTGGGATCTGTCTGTGAGTTTTAGTCTTTATTCCCCAAGGCCAAAGACTTCTCTAAGAGCTCCCTGAAATATGGTTGAGCACTCCCGGACTTCTAGGCGCCAGGGTGACCCGATGATGAAGCATGACACCACTATGGTGTGTGAGGGTACATAAAACAAAAGGACTTGCCTCCTTTCTCACTTCTTTGTGGCGTACTACTCGTAGCTTCACATAGGGATTTCCCATCACTGTTTGATCAGGATCCATCTAGAACAATAGTCGTGGAATACGATTAAGGTATCAGTGGAGTACTTTGGGTGATTAAGTGTTATAACACTGGAGGGTGTACTCCCTCTTAAGAGTTCCTCTTGGCCCTTCTGGTATCGAGAGAGTCCTCTCTCTCGTTTACCTTTGTGTATCAAAAAGGGAGTGAATGTGCGCCAGGCATCTACCAGCTATAGCTGTGTAATTTCGTGTTTCACCTGTTGGGAGAAGACTGCAATATTAGTTCTTGTTTGCGGGCCTCGAGGAGGATCCTATCCTTCACTTTGTAGGAGTGTACCTTGGCTACAGTATCCCTGGCTCAGGTGCTTTTTCCTGTCTTTGTGGGCCCACTCTTAGGACTCTCTCCAGTCTCACCAAAGGATGCTGATCTCCCAAGATGTTCGAGAACATACCAACAATGAAGGCCTCGAGATCAGGCCCCTCTGCTCCCTCCGCCAGGCCCCTTATACGTATGTTTTCCCATCTGGAGCAGTTTTCTAAATCTTAGCTCTTGAGCATCGCGCTGTGTAACTGGGAGTGTAGTTAATTCATATCTGTCTATAGTGGGGTAAGCCTTTACTTAAGTTTGGAATTTTTTTTTAAAGGTGAACAGTTCTTGGTCCTACGGAATACACATCTGCCTGATGAGAGGACAGGCGAGCATTAATGTCGCCCCTCAGGGTATCTAGTGATGAGGTGAGAGCGGCCTTCAAGTCCTCTCAAAGCTCTTTTTAGACACCTCTAAGTGAAACCAGGAGGTTGTCTTTGTCAGAGCTAGATCATCTACTGTACGTACCTGAGTGGCCCCCACTGGTTGGGAAAAATAACTAGTAACTCGATTCGAGTATTTTTTGAGCGATTCTAAATGCTGTCAATCATGACTACCAGGCCAACAGCTCTGTCGTTCTAAAAGTAAGAGGGTTAAAACAATTAAAAGAATTTTAGTAAAGAGCCTTTAACAGCAATATATATGCTTGTATAAAAAAACATGCACACTTTAATATCAAGGTTGTGCATATTTTATTATCTGGGTGTGTTTATATGACTGAAAACGGTCAGTCCTTCAGGCATGAGTGCATACTTATCAGACAAATAAATGTGGAAATATTCTAATTTCTGATTAATTTTTTCACAAAACCCAAAATATATATGGGTAAATACAGACACAATTATTTAAAAAAAAATATGGATAAATACAGGCGGGAATGGCCCAAAAATAAATACCATAAAACCGGAAGCCATAATTATAAGTTATAAAAGACTACTGTTACAGTTAGTTTTTCACTAAAAAAAGTATACATGTCTTTTTAAAATTTACTTAAAAAACATTATAGGTTTTGTGGCCATTGGAGTTAGAAATTAGTATAAAAAAACTTTGAAATTCACTGAAAAAAACCATAGGTTTTACAGTAATTATTGTTAGAAATTTGCATTTAAAAAACCTTAGAAATTCACTGAAAAAAAACATAGGTTTCGGGGCAATATAGTTAGCTGGACATTTCACTTGTACAAAACCATAGAAATTTCACTGTTATAGTTAGTTCAGCTAACTATAACTCGCATCCCCGCAATGCACTGCTCATGACTTCACATATTACATTATTCATGGCATAGTCAGTGACATCACTGATGACATCTCAAATGACATCACTGATGACATCATCCATGTGATAATACGATGCATCGCCTCACACCTTAATATAACCTTAGATATACCCATTCTAAAATACAGACTACCATTTTTTAAACCATAGACACACCAATACCAGTTACTACATACCCATTCACAGATTCTTAGGTCTACACACAAACATCCAGTCATTCACCCATACAATCACTTATACATGCAGTCACACATCAATACAACACTATCATTTGCACTCATACACCTATTCAGACACTCACATACCGCCACTCATCCATGGAGTTACTCACACACCTAGATAGTCATGGAAAGAATCAATCACACTCCCATTTACTCACCTATACAAAAAACACACACCACCTCACTTATTCACACAGATAGTAGTGCATACTTAATCTCTTATATATTCACTGACACAAGTACACACTCATCCATACAGCCACTTTCAAAATCACTCACTGTCACATACATTACATATGTAGCTACTTACATGTACCACTGACGCCTCCATTCACTCACCAACACACCCAAACACGCTCACCCAGTCATAGAGCTGTTTCCACATGCACTCTTGAACCCATACACCCAGTGAATCAACTACTCACACATCTATGCACAGAGTCACACACCTCCAACCCACTCACACACACACTCAGACACCCATACATATTCTCGGGCAAACAATCAAATAACTCATATCCCATATTATAACGCAACTGGCCAACCCATGTACCAGCTTACACAACAACAGACACCTTTATACAGACATTCACACAGTTTAGTCACTAATGCATGCATTCAGTGAGACACGTTTAATCAGTCACTTATACAATCAGTCACACACCTCGTAAATCCTTCATGCAGACACTTCTACACCCAGTCATTCTTCAATACACCTTGGCATATATATAAAACATATGTAAACTTTACAGAAACACACAGTCACTGGATGATGTCATCAGTGATGTCATTTGAGATTTCATCAGTGATGTCATCAGTGAGATCACTGACCATGCCATGAATGATGTAATATGTGACGTCATGAGCAGTGCATTGCGGGGGCACTAGTAATAGTTAGCTGAACTAACTGCAACGGTGAGATTTCTATGGTTTTGTATGAGCGAAATGTCCAGCTAACTATAAGGCCCCTGAAACCTATGGGTTTTTTAGTGAATTTCTAAGGTTTTATAAATGCAAGTTTCTAACTATAACTTCTGTAAAACCTATGTTTTTTTCAGTGAATATATCAGAAGGAGTTGCAGGGAAACTCTCAGACCTAGGACCACTAAATCATCAATAAACGAAGGACCAAAAGTAGGTGGCAGCGAAAGCGGGCAGCCAGAGAAAGGTGGCAGCAGCGGAAACACAAAACAAGTGAGAGGACGGGGACAATGGAGAAGAGATAATACCCCTATATCAGGTTAAATAAGGGGCTACAGAAATTGAAAGGACAGTCGGTAACAACAATACCATCATTAACCTTACCGATATCCACCTTGACCCTTCTGAACAACAGATCCTCTCATTAGGTCTATCATACTGCCCCTCCACAAACTTTGACTATACTGTGAGAAGGTGGCCTGATATGCAGTGCTCACTATTCTAGTGAGCACTATGTATCAGTCCAGCAACCCTTATTGATGATTGGTTGTAAGTCAACCTTATAGACCAGCTATCCTAGTAGCGTGGATACGAGAAGTCTAAGGCTAAAGACTCAAGAGGACGTGTTAAGCCAGCTGTTATACCACACATATACCCCTTGAACACCAAGTGAAAGGACACCACACAAGTGTTATGAAAATAAACAGGATATTTATTAAGAATCACAACAGCCCTGTACTCTTTATGAGGACAGGGTACTAAGCACAAAACAAAACTCTTACGAAAATACTTAAGTTAGCACAGTATATACAAATGCCCGAGGGGCACGGAAAACCATATACTCTGAAAGTGGAATGCGAGATTACTAGCAGGTAAGTACAGTACTAATAGGCTTTGGAATCGCTAGATCTTGACTATAGAATCTTCAGATTACTTCTAGGAGACCCAGGGGACTCGGGTGCAGAGTGTGCACTCTCACGCGTGATGCGGGACAAAGTCTATGGTAGCTAGTAATGACAAAGTTAGTGTTCTCGGGCGAACCCGACCTGGTAGGAGGAAAACGAAAGTGGATTCTGACCCTTGGATAGTGAGGCTATGCTGGGGCACCGAAATGCCGAAGTTACCTAGCCCAGGGGCTGCAGCTGCATAGGTCTCAAAAGTCGTCGGGAATCCTCGTAGACGGACCAGGAGCCTGGAAGAGAGAAGTTGCTGGCAGGCGACCAGTGAAGAAAGTTCGATGGATCCAAGCCTGGATCGAAGGAAGATGACAACTGAAAGCAGAGGGGACCAAGTTCGAGACTACTAGCCAGTAGTCAGCGGGCACCAGGAGGGCACCGGATGGTAGCCACCTCGACTAGGTGAGTGGGTGACGCTGGGCTCGCAGATCTCACGGACCAGGAGGCGTTGTCGGCGACCAGGATGGAGGAGCGAGCTGTCCCACGATGGATGAAGCTGTCGGAGTCGCTGGACCCAGGATTGGGCAACAAAGCCTTGGCAAATTCAAGCCCACGCGATGGACTCAAAATGGCGTCTGGAGTGGACCAGGAGGGTCCGGGGTGCCTCTCTTGAAGAAGGAAGCAAGGGCCAGTCTGGAGCAACCAGACCAGCAGCAGTGATGTCGTCGGGCGTCGTGAAGAAGGCCACAAGCCAGCCGGCTAGTAGCCACACAGCGCGGTGAGCACGCAAAAGCAGAAGGGCCCCACGCAGATCCTGGAGATGCTGGAGGGCTGATCTTCGGTGCTGGAGCTGCTCAGGGTTGGGGCTTCTCGGACCCCAAAGCACTCACCAGTGGAGCACACGGTGGGCTTGTTGCAAAGAAGTCGTGCAGTCTTGGCGATCGTCGGTCCCTCGAGGTCTCGTCGCACTCACGGTTCTCAGCTTTGCTGTAGAGGTGAGTAGAGGTCAGAGGTGCCAGGGAAGCCGGGTCTCGTCGAGCTGGGTCGTCGGATTTGTGAAGAAGGACTTGCAGCAGACCGCAGTGTTCTTAGGATGGTGCCCGCTTGATGCAGGGTGACTACTCCTTAGCCACAAGGGAGAATCTTGAAGAAGGAAATCTTGATGTCTTTCGCAGAAAGTCGTGTCTTGATTCCAAAGATGATCTAATTTGAACAGGGGGCCCGCTCCCATCTTTATACTAAAAAAGGGGGCTGACCCGGTGACTAGGTCCTGCCTATGGGTGGGACTAGGAGGGGGGTGGTTACACCCCTCTCCCATGCCGGACTTTCCCCAGGCCAGGGGCTGGTGTGCCCCTGGAACTGGTTCTGACCGGCCTATGCGTAGTGAGCACCGGGGTGCCACTCAGCAGTCACCTCCTGTAAAGCCCTGCCTACCCAGGATACACAAAACCCTGTCTGGGACGGTGCTAGCACCGCCCTCGACAGGAAACCCTTTGTCCAGGCTCCCCTCGCTGGAAGGACTCCCAGCTGCAGGGGGTCAGACTCGTGTCTGTGGTGGCAGCATCCATTTTGTGGAGCTGAGGCTTCGTTTAACTTTAACTGGGGTTCAAAGTTACATACATGTCGTGTCCCTCTAGAAGGGTGGAATGCTAACCCCGTCGCCAGAATTGGCGAGGGGTTAGTATTCCAATTCGTATGACACCTTACTCAACATGTTTTGATAAAGCAATACCAAAGATAGCATTTAACCGCGAGGATTATACTGCACTTAAGAGTATATGGTATGCGATATCATGGAACAGCTATTAGGACTTGGTTCCGCAAGCTGCAGACAGGCTCAGCTCATGCCAGAGCACCATCTCACACGATTCCAAGCACTCTGCCTTCAGGATTATTAAGGCCTGCCATAGGAGTGACTTATAGGAATCTGTGTGTCCATTTTTAGGGTTAGATATAGGTATACTATATCTACAGCAAAGGGTGATTACACGACTTTGCCCCAGCTGTCATGCAGCCAGTTGTGTCAAATTTAGGAGGCCAGCCAGGGGTGGCATAATACATGCTTCAGCCCCTGGTAGGCCCTGGGTACACCTATGCCCTGAGTTACAGGGTCTGATAAGGTGGCCCAGTCCCAATTGGAAAAGTACCTAGGGTACATGGAATCCATTTTACAGAGAGAGCAGTAGGCCTGGGGTCCTGATTGGCAGGGCCCCAGGTCGACTATGTCAAAAACCAGCTAAAACACAGGGCAAAAAGTTGGGGGCAACCATAGTCAGGAGGTACCTTCCTACATATACTAATACCCGAGCGGACATTTACAAGTTCGTCAGAAGACTGAAACTCTAAAAATTTCACCAAATGAAGGCGAGCTCTAAAAATATGTCACAAACAACAAATGAAATCAGCCACCAAACAGCAGAGACTGGGGAAAGCAGTCTAAGTGTGGCTGACCTGAGATCACTCAAAGGCTTGTATAATCTGGGTCAAGAATGTGAAATAGACGACAGGCGCGAATCAGGTGGAGGTGAATACCCGGAATTGGCAACTCAGGATTTGGTATCACCTGGTTTTGAAACATATGCCAAACCCGAAACTAACTTTAGGGAAAAGTTTAAATTCACACCTATTATGCTTCATGATGCCATAGATCTATTCAATGAACAAGTAGGGGCAGAAATCAAACATCTCTATATGAAGACCAGCAAAAACAACATACCCATTAATAACCAAGAGCGGAAATACCACCAACTGATGGAAAAAATAAATAAGAATAAACAGGTTGTTGTCAGAAATGCAGACAAAGGGGGAAATATGGTGCTGTGGTCACTTAAAGATTGCACAGAGGAAGCAGCCAAACAATTGAATGACACAGACTGCTACCGCAAAAGCTCCATGCAGAAATTCAAACAGGAACAAGATCATTTCTTCGGGAAATTGCTGGCATGGAAGAGCAAGGGCCTCCTGAATTTACAAGAATTGACGTTTTTAGAAAAGGAGGATCCAACTATCCCCCTGCTGTACTTTGTTCCAAAGGTACAGAAATCGATGGTAAAACCGCGAGGCAGGCCTGTGATGGACCATTAGAGAATATGTCTGTGTATATTGACTCATTTTTGCAACATCACGTGAAAAATCTCAACTCCTATGTGCAAGACACAATTGACTTCATCAGAAAAATAGAAAAAATCAGCTGGCAGGAGGACTATTGTCTTATAGCCTTAGATGTTACAGCGCTATATAGCTGCATACGCAATCACGATGGAGTCAAAGCTGTGGAGTACTTCTTGGCCAATCGACCCATCAAATTTGCCAAACACAATCAGATGTTAATAGACTTATTGACATTTTGTCTGGAGAACAACTTTCTTTTATACAAAAATCAAGTTTATCAACAAATACAAGGTGTGGCAATGGGGGCCAGCTACTCCCCCAGATATGTTTGTCTCTTTATGGGATGGTGGGAGGAGCTGGTCCTCATGAAACAGTATGCTAACACATTCTACAGCAATATAGTGGCATGGTTACGATTTATCGATGACCTCTTTGTTGTTTGGAATGGGTCAACACAGAGTGCACAGGAGTTTATTTCTAAGATTAACAAAAACAACCTGAATTTAAAGTTTATATATGACATCAGTTGTGAAACTATCCCATTTTTAGACAGCAAGGTATGCATTTCCCACAAAGGTCTGGCAACTACCCTTTTCAGAAAACCCACAGTGGGAAATTCGATATTGCATGCGACGAGTGTCCACCCCGTCACTTAATTAACAGCATCCTGTTGTGGGTAAAAGAAGATATAATGTAGAGGTAGCCAGGTAATTTATCCAAGTAGAAGGTTTATTAGTAAATTACATGTTCCATAGAAGTCTTAGTTGGTATCAAGAAGATCAATAAAAGGTATTGTAAAGGTCCCACCAGAAGCTAGATGGTTGTTGCTCAGCCCACTCTCATCAACTGTCACTCTCCACACACAACCAGGCACACTCACATTCTACTCACTCTGTCATCAAGCATTCCAACATTCCACGCAGACATCACACTCATTCTGTCTGAGCAACTAGGAAGGAGATGATTCTAGGTACAACATATCCCCTTTCCTTCACAGCGATAAAACACAATAACTTGCAACAAAACAATTTTTAAGAAAATAGAATGATAAAACTTGCAATAAAGCGGACAGTTCATATTGGCAAGCGGACAGTTCAAATTGGCAAGAAAAGAAGGAAAAAATAAGTAGAGAAAAATAGGTAGTAGTAGGTGACTAAAATACGGAAAGAATGAAACAATGTAAAAGAATACAACATGGCACATATCCCCTTCCCTTGGAGAAATCAAACAAGTGAAACAAATTTTAGCATACATGAAATAATGCAGAACATAGAGAAAGAGAGAAAATAAAGGAGCAGAGAAAAATTGTAAAGCACAAAGGCTCAAAGACAGAAAAGAAAAGAAAAGAAAAGAAAAGAAAAGAAAAGAAAAGAAAAGGAACACAATACATTGCAGTAAGGCGCAAATGTATAGGGTAGAAACCCACCGCATAGAAGCATAAAAATAGCATCAATAAATGTAACAAATATTTAGGGTAAAAACATGACCCAAGAATAAATGTATAGGGTAAATACTTGACCGAAGAATAAGTGCACAACCTTTCGTATAGTAACAACAATAAATGCACCATGAATATTAATAATTACTTGTGCGCTTCATAAAAATTACGCTAACGCATCTTACTACTTGTGCACTTCTTAATAATTATAGTAACGCATCTTACTACTTGCGCACTTCTTAATAATTACACTAAGGCATCTTACTACTTGTGCGCTTCTTAATGATTACGCTAATGCGTCTTACTACTTGCGCGCTTCTTAATAATTATACTAACGCGTCTTAATACCTGCGCGCTTCTTAACAATTATGGCATAAAACATCAATAAATGCACCATAAACGTATAGGGTAGAAACACCATCCCATGAAAGCAAAAATGCATTGATACATGACCCACTACACTTTACGAGTAGAAACGGGAGCACAACAAAACAGCCTGTGTAGATTAGAAACATTGAAAAGGTGTGCGCACCACCCACACCGAAGAATTGAAGAAATGCAAAGAGACCAGCTCACATGCAAAACTACACCACAGGAAAAAAAATAAAGCTAGTGCTACACCAGTGTCTAGGTCAGAAAAGTTAGCACATATAATATAAGCCAAAACACCCACATATAGCATGGGCAAAATTATACCAGCAATAAAACTATAGTGCACCTCCTAAAACTTGCCAAAAGCAAACATATCACAATATTGTTTAAATTACTGTATAAATCATTTGAAGTATCCTTCCTTCTTCTTTCTCTCTTTTTTTAAATCTATGACGCAGTAAAGAAAACAGGATAGCCACCGGTGAGCGCACCTTCTCACCCGAGAATAGTTTTGACATGTCCCATGCCGAATAGTAAATGTTTTAAATTGCCCCCTCGGGTCCTTGACGGCAATGATAACGATAGATAAAAACAGTAAGTCCATTGACTTCCAATGAGTCACACAACAAATGAGCAGGAAAAACTACATGGCGTGAAGGAGATCCGGAACTGACCGCAATAAATATAACTCCGGATGAAGACTACAGACAATTTAACTTTATTTGTAGGCGCCGAAGAGTAAAGGTGGTTGGCAGATGCAAACTACTGTGAGAGCACCGTAAAATAGAATGGCTAAAATGCAGTGCTCCAGTGTAAACTCAATATGGCAGCACGTTTCTTGACGTTGTCCCGGGTGGTTCACGGTGCGCCAGTGAACACAGACGTACAGGAGCAGCTCTGTTTGTCATGGAGATAGAATCGCCTCGTGAGAGGATGCAGGTGAGCTAGCTCGTGCTAAATTCAAACTGACTACGGTTTAACTGCCTTAGGTTGCTCCAAGCGACGTAAGGACATAAACCGAAGTAAATAAATACTGTACACATAAAACTGCTCACCCAGGTGTCAATCCACAGTAGATAAAACCGTGCAGTCCTCCATAGCACACGAAATCGTGTAGACTCACTCCTTGAAGCGATCGATCTCACAAGTTCAGTACTCGTACTTGGGATATGATTTCAATTAAATTTAAATTCAATTTAAATCTAGTAGATGGCAGCAATTATCCATTCACTCCCTCTTGATGAATTAATTACACGGTTCTCCGACCTTTCAAAACGTGGAGATCGTGCCTGCCAGATCACTTAACCAGTTGAACACTCCTTAGAGCTCCGGATTTCCTTATCTGTTAAACTCTCTTCAGATGGCTCTCAATCCCATCCTCGTCGCCAAATGTTGTGGGTAAAAGAAGATATAATGTAGAGGTAGCCAGGTAATTTATCCAAGTAAGAGGTTTATTAGTAAATCATTACATGTTCCATAGAAGTCTTAGTTGGTATCAAGAAGATCAATAGATGGTATTGTAAAGGTCCCACCAGGAGCTAGATGGTTGTTGCTCAGCTCACTCTCATCAACTGTCATTCTACACACACAACCAGGCACACTCACATTCTACTCTCTCTTTCATCAAGCATACCAACATTCCACGCAGACATCACACTCATTCTGGCTGAGCAACTAGGAAGGAGATGATTCTAGGTACAACATATCCCCTACGGGGAGATGCTGAGAATTAAGAGAATCTGTAGTGAGGAGCAGGACATGCAAGACAAACAACAACAATGTAAAAATAGATTTTTACAGCGTGGGTACAAAAACCGCACTATTGAAGATGCAATATCTAAATCTAGAGCTAGAGCAAGGCAGGATTTACTACAATACAAATCTAAGTCTAACACAGCATTGGGTATCACCCCGACGGAACCGACCAGACTGATACTGGGGTACAAGAGACAAGAAGGACAGATTAGGGCAATAATAAGACCCAATTGGTCCATAGTAATAAGGGATCCTGTCATAGGTGGAGCTATGCCTAAAAAAACATCTATCACATTTAGAAAAACAGCATCTATGGGTAATGCATTAATGAAAAACAACCAAGAAGATGTGGATTCTAATACTTGGCTGGCCCCGAGGACAGGTTTCTACAAATGTACCAGTTGCAAGGCATGCCAATTTGGTGTGAACACGAAGAACAATCAAACAGCTTTCAGCCCTAAGAAACACACCATATCTAAATATCTGTCATGCAAAACAGAATACGCTGGCTATGCACTGATGTGTAGTTGTAATCTTACATACATAGGTAGTACTAAACTATCAGTGCACAAAAGAACCTTACAACACACATGTGCAATTGTAAATAAAGACCCCAGTTATCCGGTGGCCAGGCACTTTAAGGAGCACCACCAAAGTAGCCTCAAACATTTCAAATACTATGTGCTAGACAAAGTGCCTTTTAACAAAAGAGGTGGTAATAGAGAAGCCAGACTATGGCGCTTGGAGACTAGATATATATTAGAACTAGATACCAAGCAGCCTAAAGGTCTCAATACCAGTGAGGATGTGTACACACATTTATGATAAATACAAACATCTTCTTCTAAAAACAATTTCTTTGTTATTTAATGATTTTGCACATCTATTTATTATTTATTGTGTATTTATTTATTTAAGTATTTATGCTGTATTATTAAGTATTTGGCTGCTGAACTGTCTACACACATAGGGGAATTAATGAGATAAGATCATCCCTATTTTATTCCCCCCAAGTATTAGGCAGTAGACTAGAGATCTCCAACAACTTGCATACATCTAATTTAGTTGGAGAAAAATGTATAACAGGAGGATTTTAGCTAATTTATTGAGATTTTAGGTTGGAATGATTTTATTACAATTTTATATTGTAAATATCATTTTGTGGGAATCAGCCTATTGATCTTCTCTTTAATTAACTGTCAGTTTTTATCCTCCTCTCTTTGATATACTGACCGTGACGTACATTATATAAAGGCACTTTAAGGTAACTGGCATTTGACCGTACCTATAATATTGGTCGTATATATGTTGTATTGTATTGTATTGTAATTGCATTTATATAGCACTTACTACCCCTGACGAGGAGTCGAAGCGCTTTTTCGGCGAGTAGCACGTTACTCCGGGACCCATTGAGGATGAGTGTTTAATTAGTATAGTGAAACATGCAAGTACATTTTAAGTGGTGGATTGGTTAGTCAGTTATTTGGATTTGGAATGATAGCAGAAGGATAGAGGAGGAAAAAAGGTTTGTATTTATATAGCGCTTGTTACCCCTGATGGGGTGTTGAAGCACGCTACTCCGGAAGCCCATTAAGCATTAGTGGTGAATTAGTATGGTGAAATATGAAAATAATCTCAGTGGTGGATATTGTCAGTTATTTGGAGTGAGAAGGATAGCGAAAGGATAAAAGGGGTAGAAAGGTTTGCATTCATATAGCACTTGTTACCCCTGATGGGGTGTTGAAGCACGCCACTCCGGAACCCATAAAGGATTAGTGGTGAAATAGTACAGTAGAATACGGAATTTGAGAAATGAACATGTTGGTCTTTTAATTTTGATTCAAAAGGATAGTGGAGGGATAAAAGAGTGAAGGATTTTTTTTTAGGTCTTAGCAGTAGGAGGAGGCTTTTGGATGGGTAAAAAGGAGTTTTGGAGGGGAGGAGTCAGAGGGAAGAGTTTAGAAAGGTTTGTTTTGGGTTATAGGTATAGTAGAAAGAGGTGTCGGATGATACAAGGACGGGTAGAGTAGGAGAGAGTCAAGAAAGGGTTATTTTGGGGATCATAGTAGTGGCATGGGGTTTGGGATAAATGAGAGTGGATCTAGAGGATATATTGATAGATGTATAGGCTGAGAAATAGGGAAGTGCATTGGAAATGCTAAATAAGAAGAAAGTGATAAATGTATAGATCCATAAGTTCCTTAAGTTTGTTGATGTGAATGGTGTGGGCTGGGTATTGCTAAATGGGAAAATGGGCAGCATTTCGGGCCCTGGCCCTGGTCAGTCTCGAACAGGCTCAAACAGGCAACTGCCCTTGTCCTCTCTGCCCTTAACAGGCTCAAACAGGCAACTGCCCTTGTTCTCTCTGCCCTTAACAGGCTCAAACAGGCAACTGCTCTTATCCTCTCTGCCCTTAACCTCGACGCCTGGGCTGAGATGCCTTAACCCTGGCCTTTTTCATAGCCCTAGTAATCAGGTGACCCCTTCAGCCAATGGGAACCCTAGCCCTAACACTATCCAATCACAACACTAGCCCTAAAATCTAGAACCAATAGAAGACCAGGACCTTACAGCAAATCTTAGCCCTAGTCCAAGCACCCAATCAGTTCAAAAATCCTGATCTCTACGTCCAATAAAGGCCCTAGCCCTGCCAGTAGTCCCAAAACAAGTGCATGCAACCAATGGTAGCCCTAGTCCCTATTTCTAATAGAAAGCCTAACCCTACTCTAAGTCCCACACCCAGTCAAGCAACCAATCACACCAGAAGCCCTAATTGCTGCTTCCAATTAAAGGTCTAACCCTAGCCCTAGTCCCACCCTACTCCCAACAACCAATAACATAGGAAGCCCTCGTCCCTACTTCCAATAGAAATCCTAACCCTAGCCCTAGTCCCAACCCTACAATGATTGAATCTCAGACCCAGAAACTAATCAGAACCCCCAAACACCAAACCAATGAGGACATTAACTCTAATCCAATAGAAACACCAGATACAACCACCAATCAGTGTAGACATGTACCAACCGCTAGCAGACCATATAAGGTCCCAGCGACCTCAGTCAAGGTTTGCTGGCCAGAGACTTGAAAGCTGCTTCTTCTGTTCAGAATCTCCTAGGAGACAGACAGGCTCAACCCACACTTTGGACTTCAGCAGGTAAGGGCCTCACTAACTTGAAATCTAACAATAATGTTTGAATAAAACTTTACTGTCCGTACTGGACAAAAAACAAAGTGCACAAGCCCTAGTAAAACACAGTTTAAACAGCTCACAGAAGCACCCTCTGATGTAGAATATCCCTGTTGCTGGGGGGGAGGCGGGGGGCTGGTTTCACTGGCTTGTGAACACAAAATGATGGCTGGGAGTGCACTGTTTTAAGATACAGGTCTTAGCACAGAGCAAAGGAGAAATTTGAAGGGAAAACAGAATTGTCAATGCCAATGCTTGTTCTTTTCCGTTGTAGGGTACACTGTAGTATACATTAGATGTTGAGCAAAAGTAATGTTACTGTGTGATGTGTTTACTATTTTGCTATGGGATCGCTTGATATATCTTTTATCTCAAACTGTACCGACTACGATTTCTCTGTCTGAAAACATTTAATAAGGCTCCAATTGCAAAGCAAGCCAGAGGTTCCACTGGTCCCCTTAGGAAGAAGACTCCATGTTAGTCTATATATTGATCTGTAAATAGAATATATCTTCATGATCTTCTCACCTGCTTTTATAACAGAGTAGTCCTCACGACAAAATGCTCTTTGACTCGTTATTTGGCTTGTGCTAAAATGCATATGGTTCTGGCTATTGACTAGCTTTTGCTCAGCTTTCACTGCCTGTGTATATTCACATGTATTCCAATTTTTTGTATTTTGAATTGAAATGTCTAACCATTAACTTTTTGCCTTCTGTAATGTTTTTTACATTTTAAAATAAACATTCATGGTTTGTACTTTGAATCTTGTCTCGTGTAGATTTTCCTGCATGGAGTTTCCTATGTGGGTTCTAGTGATTTTCACATAATTTCCTATTTGTGCTAAGGGCTTGCATCCCTTGAGACTTGATCCATCTAATTGGCCCTTGTAATCGTTAAAAATAGCACACAAAGGTGGGACTGTGTTACTTCTGTAGAGTAGGGAGACTCCTGTGTTCAAGGCATTCCCTGAAGAACTAATGTGATGTTAATTCACGTTTTTCCAAAATGTGCAGCCCGCCTCCTCAAATGAAGCCCCCAGTTCCCCAAATGCTGCTATAGAGAGTCAGAAAAGCTTTTATACATGCTTGGTGCAATCTTTTGCAGGTGACTGACATATCACTCAATTATAGCCAGTTTTGTTATTTAATTCTCCAAATTAGTGCATTCTGGGACTTACAGTCCTGTGCTTCTGTGGAACCCGGTAAATTGACACACCCGATGCTTTGTAAAAGGAAAGCACTGAAGTAGTTTCGGATGTTACACCGTTTCCTAGGGCTGCTTTTGTTCCCAGCAATGTGAGAGCAGGAGGAAATAGCTGCTTTTCTCACCGACTTTGAACTGGTTTTGAGAAGCACCGACGGTGAGCCACTGAGGGAAGTGCGTGGGGCAAGGAAGCGGGGCATGTGAAACCGAAAGAATGTAATCATGCGGTGGCAAAGACCATGTTTGTGCAGAGCCAGCCTGCCTTGCACATTAATTACTGTTATCTCCCCACAGCCGAGGTGACGATGATGAGGGGAGCCGCGGGATGGGTGTCACCCGATGCGGTCGATAACGCACGTCACTGACAGACTGCAGAGTGCGCGCGTTTTGTTTACATCTGCTCAGGCAGCCTCACGTGAAGGTGGAACACACAGCTCCTCTTCCTGAATCTGCTCAACTCAAAAACTCCTCACAGCGCGTGTATGCACGGTGGCAGGTGAGAAACGTACACTTGATTCTATTTTTGGTTGTTTATGAGAAGTGAGCGAGTTAAGGGCCTCAAGGGATTCTCCATTTGCATACATTTTCACAAGGTCCAATACATTACCTGAGCGAGCACGGTTTATACTACCTCCTAGAAAGGTTCCTTCCAGCACCATTGTAAGCCTCTACAGAGTGTTTGCTTATACCTTTGTGGCATTATATTGTATTTTACTACCCTCAGAGACTTGTAAATAGACACCCTCCTCATCCAACTGTACAGGGTGAGAACCAACTGATTTATAGCAATCTCGACTGGCGGAGGCACGTAAAAACGTAAAGCAGTATGAACCTAAATGAATGATTTCACTAAAAAAAAACTTTCCCAGAGCTCTTGCTCGGAGATTGTCTTTCGGTTCATAATTATGTTTGGTCAGTAGTAGCAATATCATCACATTTAAGTGGTACTTACTAGGGCATGAGGAGATGTGGTTTGTTTTTGCAGTTTTAATCTAGCGCGAACTCGACCTGAAGCTATTGGAGCGCTTTATATGAGCACCAGTAACATTGCACACGGGTCACCCCAAAATCACAGGGTGTTGAGCGGACGCAGAGACAGATCCTTGTCAATTTCCTTGCTATGGCAGAACAAAATATGCTTCCAGCCCAAGGCGTTTCAGTGGAAAGTTAAGCAACATCAGCAGGGTGCCAAGCACAGCGCTGACTAATGCTACCTGCTGCTTCTCTGGTTGCTGCCTCTCTTGAGCTGCCTGCGAGCTGTGCATGTGCTGGGGGAGGTTAAAGGGATTAGTAATATTTGACAAATTCGGGGGAAACAGTATTCGAACTCCTGCCTAGCCCAAGGCTGGATCATGCACTGGGCAAAGTGTACATTAGTGTCAGCACATACTGCAAATATATATTTCTACGTGCGCGGCTCCCTTGGGGATAGGAGTAGGTTAATTGGTGGGCAGAAGATGTAGACAATGGCTACACAGATACTCGAGGTAGTAGGAGATTTTAGCGGGACTTGTGTGCGTGCGCAAAAAGGAAATAAAACAAGCATTGGCCGTGCGGCCGTGAAAGTGAAACTGATCACAAGACTGCAAAAGTGAAAGCAGGGGTGCCCGTGATGGCAAGCACGTGAGTGGTGCGCGCGCAGCAGCAAAAGTGAAAGTAATCAAGCTCCAAATGGTGCCTCAGGCGCTGAAAGCTGCCGGCTGCACGCACGCGTGACCGCAAGCGCTAGGCCAGCAGAAGCCTCGGGTAGCACTTTTAAAAGCACACTACTAAATGTCTCGCAGAGCAGCGCATGCGCTGGCTCAGCGAGACGCACAAGTTACTACTTGTGTAAAGATATATCTGTAAGAGACATTAGTTAGTGAAGATTCCTTACCTTAGAATATCCCCTGGCGTCAGACTGGATCCGGAAATTTTTGCATAGCAATACCCCTGCGTGTCGGTAGGCATCGTCCGCCGCTCCGCGTCAGTCGTCGGCGTCATTAGCACCGGAATGACGTCATCGGAGTACTTAGAAGCCGCCCATGCGCGCTGACGTCAGTTCTGATGCACAGCTTTTCCGCGCCAGATACGCAGAGCCATGATAGAACCAACACTGGTGCCATGAAACTAGGGCCCTGAAGGGTGATGACCTTAACCATAGATATCGGTTCGGAGAACGAAGAGGATGGGTGGGTCGGTAAGGAATCTATCACTAACTAATGTCTCTTACAGATATATCGTTACACAAGTAGTAACTTGTGCATCTGAAAGAGACACGTTCGTGATAGATTCCTTACCTTAGAATAGATACCCCAGCAATACCAACCCCGGTGGTGAGTCTGCGAACCAATAATCCCACCAGAAAGTCCTGGAGGACGGAACGGCCAAAGAAGCCATCCCTCCGGACTTGGGTGTCCAGGCAGTAGTGTCTTGCAAACGTGTGCAGCGATGCCCACGTGGCTGCCTGGCAAATGCCCTGCAAGGGCAATCCTCGGCCCAGGGCAGTTGTAGTCGCCGTGGACCGAGTAGAATGAGCCTGCAATCCAACAGGGGTTCCGTTTTGGCCAAGGAGTAGGATGCCTGGATACACAAGATTATCCACCGCGAGATGGTCCACTTGTGCACTGCCTTTCCCTTTTCCCGCCCACGTAACCAACAAAGAGTTGGTCATCCACCCGGTACAGGCGTGTGCGATCCAGATAATAAGAGAGCGCACGTTTTGGGTCCAGACGGTGGAGCCCCGCTTCCTCTTTCGAGGGATGCGGAGGCAGAAAGAAGGTGGGCAAGGTAATGGACTGCCCGATGTGGAAGGCCGTGACAACCTTGGGCAGGAAAGAGGGTCTCGTCCGCAACACAACCTTGTCCGGATGGACAGAGAGGAAAGGAGGTGTAGAAGAAAGAGCCTGGAGCTCACTCACTCTCCTGGCAGAAGTGATGGCCACCAGGAAAGCAGTCTTCAAAGTAAGAAGACGGAGAGGACAGTTATGGAGCGGCTCAAAGGGAGCACACATTAGGTAAGTAAGTAAAAGATTAACGTCCCACTGGGGCATCATGAAGGGAACAGGAGGGAACATGTGTGTGATGCCCTTCAAAAACCTATTTACAATGGGGGACTCGAACAAGGAAGGCTGATCAGGTAGCCGTAACAAGGCGGAAAGGGCAGAAAGGTACCCTTTGATAGTGCCAGAGCAGAGCCCTGCTGGGCAAGAGAAAGAAGAAAGAGGAGAACCTCAGAAAGGGGTGCAGAGAGTGGGTCCACAGCCTTTGCTGTGCACCATGCCACAAATCTGTAACACCTGCAGGCGTATACCGACTTTGTGGAGGGACGCCTGGCTGCCAGAATGAAATCACAGACTTCGGGAGGCAAGTCAAATGGCCTCAACTGCCGCCGCTCAATCTCCAAGCTTGTAGGTGGAGACTGTACAGGTTCGGGTGCAGAACCGTCCCCTGCTGCTGCGACAGAAGGTCCTCCCGGAGAGGCAGACGAATCGGGGGATCGACTGACACGCTGAGTAGCTCAGGATACCAGTATCTTCGTGCCCAGTCCGGAGCCACAAGAATAACCTGGGGCCGGTCGCGCCTGATCTTCTTCAGCACTCTGGGCAGAAGAGGTATAGGCGGAAAGGCATACAATAGATCGCAACTCCACTCGCGACGAAAAGCGTCTCCGAGTGAGTGCCGCCTTGGAAATTCCAACGTGCAGAACTGATGACATTGCGCATTCTCTTCTGTGGCGAATAGATCTAACCAAGGCTCTCCCCATTGCTGAAAGAGGCATCGCGCCACGTCCGAGTTCAGACGCCATTCGTGATCCATCATGCACCGATGGCTGAGTTTGCCTGCCCTGGCATTCAGAAAACCTGCCAGGTGTTGAACCACAAGGGTCACGCCCTGATGTTCCAGCCACTGACAGAGGCGGAGAGCCTCCTGGCACAGGGTCCATGAACCCACCCGCCCTGTTTGTTGCAGTACCACTTGGCCATGGTGTTGTCCGTGAACACCTGCACTACACTCCCCCGGACAGAGGGGAGGAATGCCTTCAGTGCTAGTCGAATCGCCCGCAGCTCCAAAAGGTTGATATGGAGCCGGGACTCCGCCGGAGACCAGAGGCCTCTGATCTCCACCTCTCCCATGTGGCCTCCCCAGCCCTAGAGGGACGCATCCGTCACAATCATGTGTTCCGGGTGGGGTAGGGAGAGGGATCTGCCACTGACCCAATCGCAGTCCGTGAGCCACCACTGCAACTGTCTTGCAGTGCCCTACGAGATCAAGACATGATCGGACAAGTCGCCCTGATGCTGGTCCCACTGAAACTTCAGGTCCCAATGCAGAGCCCGTATCCGCCACCGGGCGTGATGCACATGAAGGATGCAGGAGGCCATCAGCCCCAGAAGCCGCAGCGTCAACCTGACGAGACTCAGGATAAAGGCTGAAAGATCGGAATCAGAGCCTGAATATCCAAACCCGCTGTTCGGGAGGATAAACCCGAAACTGCGCCGAGTCTAGAACCGCTCCAATGAAAAGTTGCTTCTGAGAGGGAGACAGGTGTGACTTCGGCACATTGATGGAGAACCCCAGCAAGTGCAGGAGGTCGGCCGTAGTCTGGAGGTGGTTGACGACTGTCTCGGGCGAAGTAGGGGAAGACTGACACCCCTAACCTGCGCAGATGAGCTGCGACCACCGCTATCACCTTCGTGAACACCCGTGGGGCGCTTGTAAGGCCGAAGGGGAGCACAGTAAACTGAAAGTGCTTGTGGCCTACCGTGAACCTCAGGTAACGCCGGTGGGCCAGCAGGACGGGGATGTGAAAATAAGCGTCCTGAAAGTCCAACGCTACCAGCAAGTCTCCAGGGTCCAGGGCAGCTAAGACCTGAGCCAAAGTCAGCATCTTTAACTTCTCCTTACGGAGGAAGCCGTTGACATTCCGTAGGCCCCCTTTGCCCTTCTTGGGTACCAGAAAGTAGTGGGAGTAACAACCACAACCTACTTCTGGCCCAGGAACGCGTTCGATGGCCTCCTTGGCCAAGAGGGCCGTGACTTCCTCTTGCAGAAGTTGCAAGTGATCCCCCGACACGCAGTGGAATTGCGGCAGCATGGCTGGAGGGGTCGCCTCGAAGGGAAGGGAGTAGCCCCTTCAGACGATCTGCAGCACCCACCTGTCCGATGTGACAGTGCAGAGAAGAGGTTTGAGGCAAATGCACAGCTTGATGGGTTTCAATACTTTTTAGATAATTATTTTCAACGTTTTTTGGGTGCCACGCAGGTAACGTCCAACGTCCCAGGATGCCAAAAACATACAAGCACTTTGTGTTCCTAGTGAATCACTAGATACATCCCTGTGGGCACACCGTCTTCCCTTACGGCAAAGAAAGGGTTCCAACAAGTTTTACTGGTACAGTTCTTTAGTGTTTTATTCTTCACACTTTATGTGATTCAATTATTAATTATTATTTTTTTTTTCATCAATATTTTTGATATGCAACACATTTGACAGTGTTAATTGTGTATCCAAAGCATTTCGGGCATTTATTTCCGCCCTTCATCAGGGAATAACACTAAAAATAATAAGAGATAAACATGATAACTAATATTGACAAATGATTCCAACGGTACTATCAATGGTACATATATAAACTGTTCTGATACGATTATTTTATAAGCTCTACTGGTGGTAATGGTTAACTGTCATGGATCTTGCATACATGGTAGAAAACATGTATTGTACATCATTCTCCGTGTTTATCAACCTCTGAACATATACGCTATAAAACAACATATCTGGCGACCAGCACCTAACTCACATGTCTGTTGTTGTATCATGAGCATTGTTATCCGAGATACGAGCTAAAAAACGAAAACAGTAGATGTTCAAACCTCATGTATGTTATCAACTCATTTTGGTTCGTACCCATTCTCCAGTGTACACTAACCTTTCTAACACGATTTGAGTAGATTTCCAAAAACGCCTCGATATTTGTCAATTTCAGCAAAAACGCTGCCAGCGTCTTAACGGGTCTAATGAGGTCCACTAACACATTTCAAAAGCGGTTCCGATCACGTGACTAATGGAGTTAAACAAAAGACTTTGAAGTCTATCTAATAATCCCATAAGTATTATTCTCCAAATTGACATTAAAGGTTTAAATACAACAAACTGCTAAAACATAATGAAAAACTAAATGAAAAACTAAAGGTAGAAATATCGGATACAGGACGACGTTCAACATTGAGTACGTATTAAAAGATATTGGGTGGGATCGAACTCTCGGCATGATGTATCCAAAATAATCGGATATCATGCTGCTTAGTGTGTAGCGCTATAGAGGTGATGAGTAATTTCTATTGATATTCAAGTGTATCCTTAACATGATAATGGTAAAAGTAGTACCATAGTTCAAAGCATAATTAATATATCAAAACAATAATAACTGTATCGCAAGTGTCTGCACATTCAGTCTAGGAACAATTCAAGCAAATTTATAGGTAACATGATAGTTCAATCCGGTCATTAAGACCATTGGGTTTCTGCGATGCAAGTTTTTGAATCCAATAGTTCTCTCTGATGAAAATTTGTTTTACAAAAATTTGGATCATTGAATTACATAAAGCGTGAAGAATAAAACACTAAAGAACTGTACCAGTAAAACTTGTTGGAACCCTTTCTTTGCCGTGAGGGAACACGGTGTGCCCACAGGGATGTATCTAGCGATGTGACAGTGCGCCAGTGGGAGAGGTGATGGCGAACCCTGCCCCCCACTGGCGTCACATGGGCTTGAAAACTCGGACTAGGAAGGTTTTGAGGTAGGTGCTGTGGAGGGAGGTGTGGACTGGCCTCGCGTATTGTCCCCGACCACCGCCACAGTGGTTTCCACGGCCGCCACTGCGCTGTTGAACATTCTGCGGTGCGTGGCTGGCAGCACGTGTGGGGGCGCCCCTTCCGTGGCCACGAAAGGAGCGGAAGGCACTCGATTGCTGGCGTGTGGCCGAGAGGCCCAAGGACTTGGCCGTAGCCCTGGAGTCCTTAAAACGCTCAAACGCATGGTCTGCCCTGTCGCCAAAGAGGCGACGGCCATCGAACGGCATGTCCAGAAGTGTGGCCTGGACATCAGCCGAAAAGTTGGCGGACCTCAACAAGGCGTGGCGTCGAACTGCCACTGTCGTTGCCATCGCCCTGCCCAGTGAGTCCGTGGTATCCAGCCCACACCGGATGGAATATAGCGCTGCATCTCGGCCCTCCACAAGGGCTTGGGCGAGTTTAGCCCGGACCTCCTCTGGACATTGTGGCAGCACGTCCGCGACCGTGTCCCACAGGGTGTGGGTGTAGCGACGGCACCCTACGGCATCGGGCCGAAGCACCCGATCCGCTAGGGCCTCCAGCCGGGACCGTCGGGCCCGGAGGCGCCGCAGAACCCGACTGAGAAGGGTGGGACCTCATGGCCATGAGGTACCACTCAATCTCCTCCGGCGACGCGCCGTACCTAGTGACCTGAAGGTGTGGGGCAGGCGGCGACGCTTGCGACTCCATTGGAGCCGCGTGGGTGGGGTCACCCGAACCCCCGGCCGCATCGTGCGAGCACTGGGGTGGGTCGGAGGAACGATGACGTCTCTCCGACTTCTCATGCCTCTTACCTGAGGACTTGGATCCTGACGACCGATGTCCACTCCCGGAGCTGCGATGACTCCGACCCCGCGACCGGTCCCTCGACCTCCCGTGGGACCGGGACCTCCCGACTAGCTTTAGACATCAGGTCCCGGCAGTCGGAGCAGGTGCGGTCGTCGTGGTCGAGGCCTAAACACTTCAGGCACCGGCGATGGGGGTCAGTAACCGACATCAGTCGGTCGCACTTTGAGCAGGGTTTGAACCCGGGCATGCCTACCGGCACTGTTAGAGTCGAAGACTCGAGTAGAGAAATGATCAAAAAGATCAAAAGGTTTATTCAAAAAATGACTAGGGGTAGAGCTTCTCCGGATCTGCGCTTGCTGGCGCGGAAAAAAGAAGAACTGTGGTCAGCGTGCATGGGCGGCGTCTAAGTACTCCGACGACGTCATTCTAACGCTAACGACGCCGACGACGGACGTGGCGCCGCGGACCACGTCTACCGACGCACAGGGGTATTGCTACACAAAAATTTCCGGATCCAGTCTGACGCCTGGGCATATTCTAAGGTAAGGAATCTATCACTAACGTGTCTCTTTCAGATCTAAAAAACACTAGTACTCTCCTAGTATTCATTTTAGCCATGGAATATCAAGAGGGGCTTCTACAACTGCTATACAGACCAGCACAATGACCTTACTGTATCAGAAAGGCAATTTATTGTAATGCAACATTTATATAGTGCTCACTAAACCTACGTGGGGCGCTGAAGCACTTGCCAACATGGGTAGCAGGCTATCTCTACTGATGAAGGATAATATCCAGAAATATATGTAAACAGCATTTACCATAATGCTAAGGGGTGAACTGTGCTGGGAGGTGACACAGTGTGCTCCCATCCCTCTTCTTCCCCATGTGGGGTATTTATTTGGAAGTGTGCTGTCTTTCTTTTCTTTTAACCTGTATGGGAAGTGTCTCCATGTTGTGTGTGAAGACCACCGAGGTGCGGTTATCGTTTAATGGGGCTCAGCAGTGTGAAGGATGGAGAAGTGTAAGAGATGCACAGTTCATGGTTTTGAGTGAGCGTTGCAGGTCAATTTTTGGGGGTTTGTGTGTTCATAGTCCATTTAGGCATAGGTCAAAAGGGTGATATGGAGAAATATTCTTTGTTAATTTCCCAAAAATTATGAGATGCCAAGAAGACAACAAAGTATGTAGCTAGTTGGACTTGAAGGTGGAGGAAATTAAGAGTCCTCCATTGATCAGCAGGTTGGGGCTGCTCTCTTCAGTAATTCTATGCCTGTTCAGATGGTAGTTGGTGGGTTATTGTTGTGAACGAGTACACTACTCTGTGATGGATATGACTCATAACAGTATTGCCTTATGTGATTGTAAGAGTCAATCGAATTAAGCAGCCTGTACAAACTTAAACAGACTTTCTGAATGCTGAGTATTATGAACTATTTTGCACTTTATATAATATTCGCACATTTGCACATAATTTTATTCATACCGGTCTTGCACTTTAGGAAAATGGGGGGTACTCTTTACTTAGCACTTAGTCACTTTATTTACACAGCAGCTGGATTTTCTGTGTAAACCAGGATAATAGGAATAAGTACATGATAGAGGGGTTTACAGTAGCATTTTGATTGCAACATATCCCGGTACCTATTATTTCTTGAAATATTTCTTAGGATTATTTTTCGAGTAGGCAATTTCATGCACTTTTACTGTATTTTACAGCGACTTGTTTCCTGGTTTTATTGTACATTGTATGTCGTACGCACATTTTTAACATAATTTTAGCATTTATGATGTAATTTATGTGAAAATTGTAAATGTGTAGTATGTTTACTATATCTTTTACTGCTGCATTTTGCACTTTAAAGCACAAGTTACTTACCTTTGGTAATAATATATCTGTAAGAAACAGTAGTTAGTATTAGATTCCTTACCATAGAATATCCCCAGGCGTCAGATTGGATCCGGAAACATTTGCGTAGCAGTACCCTTGCGCGTCGGTAGGCGTCGTCTGCGGCTCCGCGTCTGTCGTCCGCGTCGTTGGCGCCGGGATGACGTCGCCGGAGTACTTAGACGCCGCTCACGCGCGCTGACGTCAGTTCTTATACATAGCTTTTCCGCGCCAGAAACGCAGAGCCATGATAAAAACCAACACTGGTGCCATGAAACTAGGGCCCTAGATATCGGTTCGCAGAACGGGGAGGATGGGTGGGGCGGTAAGGAATCTAATACTAACTACTGTTTCCTACAGATATATCGTTCCGAAGGTAAGAAACTTGTGCATCTGAAAGAAACAGCTTAGTATTAGATTCATTACCTTAGAATAGATACCCCAGCAATACCAACCCCGGCCGTGGGTCTGCGAACCAATGATCACACCAGAAAGTCCTGGAGAACGGAACGGTCAAAGAAGCCATCTCTCCGGACTTGGCTGTCCAGGCAGTAGCGTCTTGCAAACGTGTGCAGCGAGGCCCACGTAGCTGCCTGACAGATGTCCAGCAAGGGGACTCTCCGACCCAGGGCAGTAGTAGCCGCTGTGGCCCGAGTGGAATGGGCCCTCAGCCCAACAGGAGGCTCCTTTTTAGCCAAAGAGTAGCATACCTTGGTGCACAACACAACCCACCGAGAGATGGTCCGCTTCTTAGCGTCCACGTAACCAACAAAGAGTTGGTCATCCACCCGGAGCTGGCGTGTGCGATCCAAGTAGAATGAGAGCACACGTTTTGGGTCCAGATGGTGGAGCCTCTCTTCCTCTTTCGAGGGATGCGGAGGGGGAAAGAAGGTGGGCAAGGTGATGGACTGCCCGATGTGGAAGGCTGTGACTACCTTGGGCAGGAAAGAGGGTCGCGTCCGCAACACAACTTTGTCCGGATGGACAGAAAGGAAGGGAGGTTTAGAGGAAAGAGCCTGGAGCTCACTCACCCTCCTGGCAGAGGTGATGGCAACCAGGAATTCAGTCTTCAGAGTAAGGAGACGTAGAGGACAGTTATGAAGTGGCTCGAAAGGAGCGCACATCAGATAGGTCAGAATAAGGTTCAAGTCCCACTGAGGCATCACAAAAGGAACAGGAGGAAACATATGAGTTATGCCCTTCAAAAACCTATTTACAACTGGGGACTTGAACAAAGAGGGCTGATCAGGGAGCCTAAGGAATGCTGAAATAGCAGAGAGGACTGAAACTCCTAACCTGCTGCGACCACCGCCATCACTTTCGTGAACACCCGTGGGGCGCTCGTAAGGCCGAAGGGGAGCACGGTAAACTGAAAGTGCTCGTGGCTTACCGTGAACCGCAGGGAACGCTGGTGGGCCAGCAGGACAGGGATGTGAAAATAAGCGTCCTGCAAGTCCAACGCTACCATCCAGTCTCCCGTGTCCAGGGCAGCTAAGACCTGAGCCAAAGTCGGCATCCTGAACTTCTCCTTCAGGAGGAAGCCGTTGATGTTCCGCAGGTCCAAGTTAGGGCGTAGGCCCCCTTTACCCTTCTTGGGAAACAGAAAGTAGTGGGAGTAACAACCACACCCTACTTCTGGTCCAGGAACGGGCTCGATGGCCCCCTTGGCCAAGAGGGCTGCAACTTCCTTTTGCAGAAGACTCAAGTGATCCCCCGACATGCGGTGGTCCTGCGGTGGCATGGCTGGAGGGGTCGCCTCGAAGGGGAGGGAGTAGCCCCTTTGGACTTTTTGCAGCACCCACCTGTCCGATGTGACAGTGCGGCAGTGGAGGAGGTGATGGCGAACCCTTCCCCCCACTGGCGTGAAAGCTCGGACTAGGAGGGTTTTGAGGAGGATGCTGCAGGGGTAGGTGTGGACTGACTTCGCCGTTGTCCCCGACCGCCGCCACGGCGGTTACCACGTCCGCCACTGCGCTGGATGTTAGTCTGCGGGCCGTGGCTGGCAGGATGTGTGGGGGCGACCCTTCCTTGGCCACAAAAATAGCGAAAGGCAAAAGTTTGCTAGCGCTGGGCCGAGAGGCCCAAGGACTTGGCCGTAGCCCTAGAGTCCTTAAAGCACTCAAGCGCAATGTCTGCCTTGTCGCCAAAGAGGCGACGGCCATCAAACGGCATGTCCATAAGGGTGTTTTGGACATCAGCCGAAAAGTTTGCGGACCTCAGCCTTCTGTAATGGATTTGCTCACTTTTCTTTCTCTCTGTGTTCTTCAATGATGTGCATCTCTAGTATAGATACAACTACTCAAACAAGGTGCAAGGAGTTTGCATTGGCTACTAACTCAGGAAACAGTGTAATTTGTGTGGAAGAACGTATAAATTTTTACATTGTTCATTAAAGGGGTATCTTCCTTAATTGTACTCCGTATATAAAGATTTTAATCACACAACCCTCAGAAGCACACCAAATCACTGGCAAAATGCTGATGGTTCCTCCTAGCGCACACATCTCACTTTTGCTTATCTGTTTTCTTATAGACTCCTATAATGTTTAATACCAGGATGCATTATTGTTTTATTGTAATGTGAGTGAGTCTCACTGAACGGCATTTATATCCCAATTAAAACAATTAAATTAAAGAGTGAAGAAAACTTTAAGGAAATGTACTTTGAGATGAGGGTGTGGAGCCTGCGGCTCTGTTCCACACTGCTAATGACTTAGAGGAAGCAAGCACCAGCAGGAGAAAGCTATCTTCCTTGTGAAGTCAGCTCGGTATTGCACAAGACAACTGTCTGCCAATAAATTTGGCAAAGCAGTCCAGAAGTGAGATTGAACATTCTTCAGCAGCCTGACATCCTTATCATTAATATGGCCTCTTTCGCGGTAGGTGCCAAACAGGGTGATTTAAATACTGCATTAGCTTTGTTGGATAAAGTAACTCTGATTTTCAAACAGACAGGCTCACAAAATAAGTTCCCACATATGAAGATCATTTGAAATTAGCCAGCTTTCTGCTACACACAACTGCCTTAACATCATATAGGTTAAACGGATTGTCCTTTAAGAGCTTTTCTTCCAATATTGTTATAACAGTATTTTGTCTTGCTAGACTTCCAGGACCCTCAGCCCTAAACAGAAGTTAAGCCGCTATAACTATATGCCTCAGAAAGCACAACATAATTCAAAAAAGCAAGGTCCATATAGGTATCATTGTAGAAACCAAATTATCAGCTCAATACAATACCCACTGATGTATTACCATATACACTAAATGTAGAACAACAGGATATGGCTGAATTAAATTGTATAGAAATGATTTTATCTTAGCAATGATGTTTATGCAGAATAAGAAACAATTACAATATTTACAAGTAAGTGCTCAGGGTAATGAGTGAATGCAGAAGGCTCAAAAGTTAAGAGGTATTGTAAATGTGATCACAAACATGAAGAAAACAGCGAACAGACAAAAGGCTATTCCTTAATTTACAGAGAGATAAATGCTGTACAATGACAGAGTATTTAAAAGTCTCCTACAAATGCTTTTAAGGTGACTAATTGTCAAAATCACAAGCAGGGGAACTTGACAAACCTTTAAAATTCTCTGATTTGTGTGTCATTCAGCATTACTTCCATTGATTAAAATATGTATCCCTTTTTTCTGAGTTTGGACCAAGTCTTAATACTGCTTATACACCCTAAAAAGGGCGTTCATGAACTATGAGAAGGCATTGTCATTAAAGTCTGTAATGAGGATGCTGCAGAGGAACAAAACTCAGATAAAAGCTAGTTGTGATAACTGTGAATTACTTTCCATAATTAGTTCTGTTTTGCACTTTTTGTTGCTTGTTGAACACCTCATCAGGATTGGTTGTTGAGATCACTGCATCTTTACAGAGAAAGTCTATGACTTGAGCATGTGTCTCTTAACTCAGCAAAAAGGATGGAAACCATGTCGATCTTCTGAGGTTTTCTTTGATAAATACATTGAGCTCTGAAGTTCCCTTCTATCTCTCCTAGTCTATTTTAAGATGTGTCACATGCTTGGAGACAGAAAGAGACAGAGGTGGCATCAAGAGATGGCATGCATCCTTCAGTGTGAGCCAAGGTGATCAAAGGAGTGCCAGAATAGTGAATGTACCTGACCTGAGCAGGGAGAGATGGTAAACAATCTGTATGCCGCGGGATAACCGGACCCTTGGTTATCAAAAGTAGCATCTAGGGGTGCAATCAAAGAGAAAAGGTAGTGTCCTGATTTACAGTTGTCTGAGATGGACCAAAAGCAGGGGCAGACATTGCTACCATTCGGGCTGGATGTGTACCTGACTGTTCACTCCCAAAGTGGTTGAGGGCCGTCACCTCAAGCTTGGCGATTCTAAACTGAGTTTCTCAGTACCAGGTAATGCATTTCCATAGAAATCCATGGTATTATTAGTTTTTACTGCAAGGCATGTTTTTGCAGCATGCCCTGTGTAGAATAGGAATTTAAGGCGACATGATACTACATAGAGTACTGGGGGTCTTTCTCACAGATCCATGAGAGTCTTTCAGTAAAGAGGGGAAACAAATTATTCGGCCACTAGATGAAACACCTAACAGGAGTTGTGTAACACATTCTTACTCCCACAAGAAAGATTCAGAGGTAATATTGTGGGTGACAGCATTGTTATGGCTCTCTTAAAATAATCAGTATGGAGAAGCAGAATCCTGAGGATTGCAGTGAAAGAGGACTGCTTGATATTGGAAGGAAGTCAGTGCCTGCTCTTTCTCAATTTGAGTCCTCTGTTATTGGCCAGTAATAGGATTATTTTGAAAGTGTAAAATGCACTAGTGTCAAAGGGAATAGTGCTGTCGGTGGCATTTTCTGTTTGTCTAAGTGTTTCTAAGAAAGCATTATTTGTGCATGCAAGCTGATTTTGCCAGACATTATCTACAGAGCATACTGTGAGACACAGAGGGCATGATTTTGAAAGGACCTCCGCACTCATGGGGGAGGCCCAGCGGTCATGGAGGAGTCTCAAAACTCGGGCGGAATCTCTGCAATTAGAGTCCTCATTGTGGAGATTCCGCCTCATGTGCGGAAACTCCTCCATGACAGCTTGGCCTAAAGTGCGGAGGCCCTTTGTGAATTAGTCAAACTTTAAATGTGAGCATTCCAAAAATCATCAGTACAATTGTATGTCGTCAGTAGTCCACTTTTAATTCACGTTCAGGCCCATATAGTTATGCATGAACCTGGATTAAAAGTGAACTACTGACTACATACAATTGTATTGACGATTTTTTGAGTGCTCAGATTTGAAGTTTGACTTATTTTTAACTAGGGTGGGCAGTGTGGGATTGTGGATGGTAACCAATCCTTTCCTAGGAGCACCACATATACTTTGTATATGATATATACGTTCCCCTAAATAAGAGAGCAGTGCGCCCATTTGCTTGCTTTATACCTGGTAACCATATTCTGTTTATCTTTGTGAATCAGGCAAACTGTGACCCTGGGGCTAAAGTGAATTTGATTCTTAGTGAGGAAAGACTAGTAATCCTCCTTCAGGAGGGCCCCAGATTTTTGGGGCTTTTTATAATGTTTGGCATTGTTTTTTCATAGTTGCAATACATTGTGCTTTCTGCTATTTGATCTCTTCCCATTTTGAGGTCCATTATGTGCCCTCTGTTTCATGCTATGAAATTATGGATCGCGCTTGGCTTCTGAAAGGGAAATTGTGTGTTACAGTTAAGGTGCTCTGGAATGCAGATGCCTTGATGTCCCTTGACGGGTACTTGCTTCCTGGGCAGTTCGAGTCCGGATTAGACTCTTCGTCTCAGTGCCGGTTGCAGGGGGTCTGGCACCTTAGGTATTGCTATGGTAGGTGCTTGAATCCTGTAACTTGGTGGGGGACAGATGTGACCCTCAGGCTTGGGTGCTGCGTCGGAGACACGGAGGAGCAACAAGTCAGTAAACTGGACTCTGCAGGAACGGTGCCTGCGAGCTGCAGGGGAGTAGTTACTCTAATCAAAAGGAGTTCTCTGGCAATGGGTGAAGGGCTGGAGGTGCTCCAGGGTTCTAAGTGGTCTCACAGCAGCAGTACGAGACAGCACACAATGAAAGATGGTCAAGTCCTTGGAGACAGCAGGCAGGGTTTATTGCCAAACTTTGTCAGCAGGTACTCTATTATCGGGTCTTTGTCCATTTTCAGTTTCTTAGGTCCATCAAATCTAAAGTTCAGGGTCTAGGGGTGCTACCTAATACAGACTTTAGGGACATTACGGGGAGACATGGAGTAGATAATGGGATATTTACCTTTAGGGTGTCTACGACCTCTATGTGACCACTTCCTTTGGAGAACTGGAACAGCCCTGACCCTAATTGGCTAATTCTCTCTCAAATAAGATGGAGGTCATTGAAAAGTATGGTGCACATCACCTGCTCCAGCATAAGGGTGGTGCTGGCTGAATGTATGCCGACCTCCCAATCAAACTAATTTTCTCGCCTGTCGTCCAATCAAATGAGGAGCAGAACAGAGGGATTGGCATACTCCACTATCAGGAGATGCCTGGGTGGCATTTCAAAGGCGGCATCGCCTTTGAAGCTTTCCACCTAGGAATTCTAGTCTGACCTAGCAGAGATGTGAAGCACCTCCACCCAGAGCAGGCATTGTTTGTGGCCTCTGAGAGTGCAGGCTCTCACCTCATGAGTTCAGAAAAATGTCTGGTGGTGGAAGGCAGGCTAACACTAGTAAGAGACCACACCAGTGTTTGGTAGGTTTTCTGGGGGCACGTCTGTGTGCATGTATTAATAAATCCAAAGCTGGCCTCAGTGGGGATTTATTAAGATGAGATGTTTGGTACCAGTCATCTCGGAGTACAGTGAAGCCATCATGGTCGTGGAAACTCATAATGATGGGTGTCCAGCCCATGTACTCTCTTCCCTGTGCACTTACAATATCCAAGAATGGACTTAGATATTGTATGGTCATATCTGCTCAGGCAGATAAGACCACAGATGTGATATAGTGAACCCTGTCTTAGGGCTGTAAGGCCTGCAGTAGGGGTGACTTACCTATATCTCAATACCTCATGCAGTGTCTGGGGGCATGGCACAATGGGATAGGTGCCATACCGACTCTTCAGTTTTCTCTGCACCAAGACACACAGCCTTCCATGTGACCGGTTTAGGGTCTTTCTTACCAGTCATGAGGTGTTGCGACAGTTCCTGGCTGCAGTTCTTGTAAGTCCTGGTTTGTCCGAGATAGGGGCGACTCCTTCCGGTAGCCACGGTGCTGCCGATAATGAAAGTCTAAGCAGCTTGTGCCCTCCAGAAGGAGTTCCAAGAGGAAACCCCGGAGAGGAAACACCTCAGATGATGATGAGGCTCCGGGAATGAAGAAGAAGACAAGGAGCCAGAAAATACTGGAAGACCAGGAGCCCAAGAGGAACCAGGAGAAAACCGGGAGTCAAACTGGAGCAGAAGGTGCAAAGAAAAAGGAGCACCAACAGAAGGAAGGGAAACCAAAATAGGAGCCAAGGAATGAACAGGAGCGAGGACACACCAGCAGGAACAATAGTGTTGCAGCACAAGGAAGGAAAGGTTCTGATCCCTTATATACAGAAAAACAGGAAGTGACTTACAGGAACAGGACGTGACAACACAGGAAGGAGAGGTGTCGCCATCTTGGAAAGGGAAAGGGTTGAAGTGCAGTATGGGGAGATTGCCATTTTAGGAAGGTAAGTAATCTTCCCCCATTGCCTTCTGGGAGCAAGATGGAGAAGAGGAGTAAGCAACAATATCGCCCTCAAGGAAGGGAATCACCAGATGCCATCACCAGGTGAGTGTATTGCCCCAAGGTGGTATATGAGGTCGCAGTCCCAGTCTGGGAACTGTGGTACTCAAAAGGTGCCTCAGGATATGGATGGGCAGCTGCGCAAGTACACAGTGTGCCTGAGAGAGAAAACCATCAGGCGTCCTGGGTGCATTCTGAGACGCTGCCAGTACAGCAACAGCGGGCCCGCCGTACCGCACCGCACCGCGATGCCCCAGAATACAAGGGAGTGGTGCTGTGGGCTGCACCGTGGCCCACGAGGAGAAAATGGGCAGCGTTGCGGGTCGCAAATTGGCCCCCGGCGTAATAGTATGATCTTGCTGAGGGGTCCCTAGGGTGGCACAATTTGTGCTGCAGCCACAATGAACTCTCTTCAGTCCCAATGCCCCAGGTACCAGGGGTACTGTCTCACATATACCCCCATCCAAACGAAAGAGAATGAAACTAACCTTTACCTAGAGAGTCTTCATCTTCTAAGTGGAAGAAACTCGAAAGGCATACTGCATTGGCATGGTCAGTCTCGGGTCTGTGTTCCACTGTAAATTCCCTTTCCTGTAGAAATATGGATAACTGTTAGACCTGGCATCTTTGGCATGGTTTCCCCTGACTTTTTGCCTCTACCTCCTGTATTTTTGACGCTGTGCTGGATTTCGTTTTTGCTGGTTTAGATGCTTTGGCCACTTTGCCACTGCTGATCAGTGTAAAAGTGCAAGTGCTCCCTGAGTAAATTGTTATTGTAATTGGTTATCTATGATTGACATATTTGTATTACCGAGAAGTCCCTTGTACTAGTGGGCCTGCAGCACTGATTGTGCGACCCACATGAGTAGCCCTGAAATGGTGTCTCAGGCCTGCCACTGCAGTGCCTGTGTGCAATCTGTTGAATGCCATGTCAACCTTGCCAGTGTCCCCACTGACCAGGCCTAACCCTTCCCTTCCTGTACACATTGGACACCCCTATGGAAGGCCCAAGGTACCCCCATGGGCAGGGTGCAGTGTATGCGAAAGGTAGCGCATGTACTAGTTTGGGTGACATGCTCTGGTAATGAATTACAGCCATTTTCGTTTTTCACTATTGTAAGGCTATCTTACCCATAGACTATGATGGGGAATAATGTGTACAGTGGTTACCTGCCTATCTTCCCATAGGAGCAAGAAAGGACATAAAAGTCAGGCATCCCTGAACTCAGAATTTAATAACACATATTTTAGGAAATGTGTTTTTTAAATCCTGTGTTTGAAAACAGCACTTTTAGAAGTTGGCTGTTTTCTTGTCTGACCTGTCTGTGTGCCTTGGCCTGTTTGTGAATTGACTGTCTGGTTTGTTAGTGACAGGGGCTGGATGGCTCCCAGAGGCTGAGTGGGCCATCCCTGGGCTGAATAGCTTTATCTGCATCTAGAGTGGTGGAAGGGTGTTAGACTCAGCGGTCTCTAGTTGGCAGAGGTATACACTTCTGACAAATAGGGACTCACCTCCTCTAGTCAGGGCAAGGGGATCACACACTTAGATAACCTTTGCTCACCCCCTCGGTAGCTTGGCAAAGCAGATAGGCTTATCTCAGAGGCAGTGCGTTAAGCATTTACGACCACATACAGTAATAAAGTGAAGACACTACAAATGGACACGACACAGTAGTATTATAAAAATACGGATGTTTATATAAGGCTTAGCACAAGACCAAATAACGACAAAAATATACTACAATCTTAATAAATACTCTTGGAAGGAAAAATAATAGTTCAAGCGTAGTTTCTTCTTCGTACAAAAGTCTTTAGCAACAAAAGCAACTCTTCTTCTCTAGATCACAGTTCTTGGCAACAATGTAACTCCCACGGGAGTCACACAACGTTGAGGCAAAGTTAATCCAAAGGTTCGGCGTCGACCGTGAGGAGCGCTACGTCGAGCCCGGAGTCACACGGACCCCCAACAACACAGAACCTTAGGAAAATGAAGCACACGATGATCAGCGGCGTCGAGCAATCCGGCGTCGATCAGGCCTCAGTAGTCGTCGATGTCGATGATGATGTTGCAAGAGTGAGCAGCGCTCACGGCGTCGAGAGGGCTCGAAGTCGATGCGATCAGCGGAGGTGCAGACACAAGGTCACTTGGAGCTGGAGCCGAACTCACTACTCACTGGCGTCGCTAATGGCGTCGATCGGGCCCGGCGGCCGGCGGCGAGGAAGCAGGACACTGGAGCCGTTACTCACAATGTCGGGCTGGATTCGGCGGCGTCCGTCGGCGTCGAGATTGCTGGATTCTTTCAGAGGTGCTGGATTTTCAGATTCCAGCGACAAGCACTTTCAGCAACGGTGAAGTCCTTTAGCCCTGTGACTTCAACAGGAGGCAGGCACTCTTCCAGCCCTTGGAGATCTCCTTGGCAAAGTTTGAGAGTACACACTCAGTTCCTCTCTCCTGGTTCCTTGGCAAAAATAAAAAAGCAACTGCAGGATTCCCCCCAGCAAACAGCACTCTGGCAGAAGGGGTAGGCAAGTCCTTGGATCAGCAGGCTTCTTGTCCTTGGTTCAGGGTTCCTTGTCAGAATTGATCTCAAGTCTTGGTTCAGGGGTCCTTCTCTTATACCCCATTGCGGCTTTGATCCCTTTGTCCATGCAGGGGAACTCCCCCTCATTCCGGGTCTGTGGTGGGTGTAGCCAGGTGGTGACACCTGGCCGATTCACGGTGCAGGGCTGGGTCCTCAGACGCCCAGCAGGAGGTGGAGCCAGTATTGTCAATGGCAGGAGCTGAGCTATCCGTCGCTCGGCAGGAGGTGGAGCCAGCATTGTATGGGGCAGGGCCCGCTATCAAAAACTACTCTCCCCCTACTCTCAATGCAAATGCACCACTCACCCCACACTGACTCATTCAGAACTCTAGAGCCACCCAGCTCCTGTCATACACACACCAAACCAGCAGAAACCAGAAAGAGTTAGACAAGAAAATAGTCACTTTCTAAAAGTGCTATTTTCAAACCCAGAGTCCAAAAACCATCCACCCAAACGGATGCGTTATTAAACCCCGAGTTCTGGGATACCAAACTCGACATTGCACCATGCTCCCCGAGCCAGCTAGGATTATAGCATTAATAATTCTGGCAGCCCATTCTAACTAATGGAGAGCAGGTAACCTCGCAATAGTGAAAAATGAATATGGCTGTAATTCACTATTAGCACATGCCAACTTGGTCAGGCTTGTCCTACCTTATGCTTACAATGCACCCTGCCCTCGGGCCTACCATAGGGGTGACTAACATGAAGTTAAGGGAAGGTTTAGGGACTTGCAAGTAGGTGTACTTGCGCAGTCAGCGTAACAGTACCAGACTGCACGTAGGTCTAGCAATGGCAGACCTTCAGATATACTTTTACTAGGCCGCTCTTGTGGGTGGCACAACACGTGTTGCAAGCTCACGAGCGGCATTTGTATTTACAAGCCCCGGCACTCCGCGTGCACTGGACTAGGGACTGACAGTAAACCAAATAAGCCAAACATGGAATCCAATCAATACAGTAATTTAACATAGGGAGCACTTGCACCGCGGCACTGATCAGCAGTGGCACAGTGCCCAGAGCGATATATCAGCAAAAACATCGTAAACATAGGAGGTAGACAGAAAAAATGGAGGAGAGACTCAAGCCAATGATGTCAGGTCTAACACGTGTCCCCTCCAGCTGAAATGTGGGGAGAACTACCCTTAACCTAGGGAGTCCTCATCACTAAGGCGGAAAAACCTGGACAGACCATCAGCATTGGCGTGATCTGTACCAGGACGGTGTTCCACAGTAAAGTCCATCCCCTGTAGGGAAATGGACCACCTCAACAGTTTTAGATTCTCACCCCTCATCTGCATTAGCCATCTGAGGGGCCTGTGGTCTGTCTGAACCCGGAAGTGAGTCCCAAACAGGTAGGGTCTTAGCTTCATCAGTGCCCAGACCACAGCAAATGCTTCTCGCACTATCGCACTCCACCTATTTTCCCTGGGAAGTAACCTCCTACTGATGAAGGCTACGGGTAAGTCTCGGCCCTCTTCATTTACCTGAGCCGTACACATTGCAGTTTTCAGTGTGTCGAAGGCCGTTTGACAGGCGTCAGTCCAAATCACATTTCGCTACTGCTTCCTGGAAGTCAGCAACGTCAAGGGGTGCACAATGTTACCGTAATCCTTGACGAACCTCCTGTAGTAACCCGTGAGTCCTAAGAAGGCTCTCACCTGCGTTTGCGTTTTGGGCGGTGCCCAAGCCAGGATGGTATCAATCTTGGGTTGCAGGGGGGCCACCTTGCCGCTCCCTACTTGGTGCCACAAGTACACCACGGAGCCCTGCCCAATCTGGCACTTACTGGCTTTGATTGTGAGGCCTGCTTTGCGCAGGGCCAACAACACTTCCTGGAGGTGGCTCAGGTGTTCCTCCCAACTGGCGCTGAACACTGCGATGTCATCCAGGTAGGCGGCACTGAAATCCTCCAGTCCAGCCAAGACCTGGTTGACCAACCTCTGGAAGGTGGCAGGGGCATTCTTCATCCCAAAGGGCATAACCCGGAACTGGTAAAGCCCATCTGGTGTGGAGAATGCGGACCTCTCCTTTGCCCCATCAGTCAAGGCGATCTGCCAGTACCCAGACGTCAGATCAAACGTACTAAGGTACCGGGCAGTTCCCAACCGATCTATGAGCTCATCAGCTCTGGGGATGGGGTGCACATCAGTCTTGGTGACTGAATTGAGTCCTCGGTAATCCACACAGAACCGAAGTTCCGGTGAAGCACCAGGCGCTGCAGCCTTCGGGACCAAGACCACTGGGCTGGCCCAAGGACTGCTAGAGGACTCAACCACCTCTAAGGCAAACATTTTGGAGACCTCCTCCTTAATGTACGCTCGGACCTTGTCAGTCACCCTGTAAGCCTTGTGCTTCACAGGAGGGCTGTTCCCGGTGTCGACGTCATGGACACACCAGTGAGTGACACCAGGAATCAAGGAGAACAGATCAGGGAATTGCCCCAGCAATTGGCGACTATCTTGCTGCTGTTCAAGGGTCAGTGTGTCAGAGAGGACAACACCATCCACTGACCCGTCTTGCTCTTTTGCGTACAGGAGGTCAGGAAGAGGCTCGCTCTCCTCTTCCATTCCGGCATCTGTAGCGAGGAGCATGCCCACTTCGGACCTTTCTAAGTGGGGCTTTAAACGGTTGACATGCAGGACCCTCAAGGGGTTCCTGGGAGATTTCAAGTCCACCAAGTAGGTGACATCGCTCTTCTTCTCCACAACCTTAAACGGTCCAGTCCACCTGTCCTTGAGCGCACAAGGTTCCACAGGGGACATGACCCAAACTTCTTGACCAGGCTGAAGCTCGACCAGAGTGGCATTCCGGTCGTACCACCGCTTCATCTCTTACTGGCTGGCCTCCAGATTTGCCTGAGCAAGATCTCTGAAGCGCCGAGTCTGGTTCCTAAAGACGAGCATGTAACTGTATACATCCTGGGGAGGTTTCCTGGGAGATTGCTCCCAGCCTTCTTTGACCAGACTCAAAGGTCCTCTTACCGGGTGCCCGTACAAAAGTCAAAGGGGCTGAACCCTAGAGACTTCTGCGGCACCTCTCGGTAAGCAAACAGCAGGCATGGCAAGAGGACGTCCCATTTACGCCTCATTGGTTCTTCAAGACCCATGATCATGCCTTTTAGGGTCCGGTTGAATCTCTCAACCAGCACATTACCTTGAGGGTGGTAAGGAGTGGTGAACTTGTAGGTTACCCCACACTCCTTCCACAGAGACTTCATATAATTGGAAATGAAGTTGGTGCCCCGGTCTGACACCATCTCTCTGGGGAAACCCATGCGGGAGAAAACGCCCATCAGTGCCCGTCCCACCACGGGGACCGTCACTGTTCGGAGAGGGATGGCTTCCATGTAGCGTGTGGCATGGCCCACCAAGACCAGGATGAACCTGTTGCCCAGGGCTGTCTTGGGGTCCAGGGGCCCAACAATGTCAATCACCACCCGGTCAAAGGGGGTACTGACGACTGGAAAAGCTTGGAGGGGAGCCTTCTGCTTCCTTCAGCTTTTCCCACTTGCCTGGCAAGTGTGACAGGTTTTATAATGGATGTCTACATCCCTTCTCATCTGAGGCCAATAAAAATGGGTGACAAGCCTGTGATAGGTCTTATCCTGCCCAGATGTCCAGCTTTCGGAACGTCATGAGCCAAACCCAGTAGGAAGGCTCTGAAGCGCTGGGGTAACACCAGCACACGGGCTGACCCAGGCTCAGCAGCCTTAGGCTCGCTATACAGGAGGTCGTTCTCCCAGTAGACAAAATGCGATCCTGACTGATCACCTGCGGTTTGGGCTGAGGCCTGCTGCCTCATACCCACAATAGAAGGGCACACTTTCTGTTCTGCACAAAATTCTTCCCTGGAGGGACCACCATCCTGCTGCCAATGGGTCAGCTCGGGCAGGTCTCCCAGTTCAGCAACTTGTTCCCCTGTGGGCTCCAGGGCATCCCCCTCGGGGTCTACCTCCTCCTGGACCACGGGAACGGTGGGGGCCGGTTTCCCGCGCTTCCTGCCTCTTCTCTTTCCAGCTGGGTCCTGGGCCGTCGTTTCAGGCTCCGGGACCCCATCAACACCCTTACTCTCTGTCATCGATCGAGTGGTCGCACACACCCACTCTGGCACACCTAACATTTTCAAATGCGATGCTCGCTCCACCTTAGCCCAAGGGGAGTCTTTCAAATCATTGCCCAGGAGACAATCAACAGGCATGGCGGGCCTCACAGCAACCTGAAGAGTACCTGAAACTCCCCCCCATTCAAAGGAAACTTGAGCTACCTCACACTCTTTCTGGGAGTTGTCGGCAGCTATCACGGGGTAGAATGCGTGGGGAACCACCTGCTCTCTGGACACCAAGTGACACTTGACAGCTGTCACACTCGCTCCGTTGTCTCTGAGAGCCTCCACTCTATGGCCATTAATGGTCACCCACTGCCTATATTTATTAGTGTTACTAGGCAGCAGGTGTGGCGGGACCATTTCCATATCTCCTAGCAAGACCAGGGACATCTCTGCGGGACCCCTCTCACCATGGGCAACCATCTCCTCCCCTCCCAGGGCTACACTCGCCAACTGACGGGGGGGGGGCGCACGTGGTGGTGCATTCAAGTCCCTCATGGGACACTGGGGATCGTAAAAACAATGTCCTACCTGCTTACAAACATAGCAGGTCATTGGGCCCCTATGAACAGGTTTACCTGTCTGGGCCTCTGGCTTCTTCACAGGGGGAGGCTAGGAACCTTTCCCTTGGTTCCCTTGGGGATTACTTTGGGGCCCTTTCTGGGACTCCTTCTGTTTACCCTTGTCCCCCCCCACTCTCCTGCTGGGGACCCTGCCCACCTTTGGCTGAGTCTCCCACTGGACCCTTGTGGACCCTGGTACTGACCCAGCGGTCCGCCTCCTCAGCAGGTTTTCTAGGGTTAGATATCTTGCTATCAATAAGGTGCTGGCGCAGCTCTGGAAAACAGTTATTAGACAAGTGCTCCCACGCAAACAAATCATAGAGAGCTTCATAACTTTCCACTTTGCTGCCCTTTACCCAACCATCCATGGCTCTGCAAAAATACGACACATACTCAACCCACGTCGTACCAGGCAACTTCTTACATTCTCTAAAAGCTTCTCTGGGGTCAGGCCATACCTCAACATTAAAGCATCCTTCATCTGAGTATACAACATCCTATCCTCCATAGGAATATCTAACAGGGTATCTCTCCCCTCATTCACAAAGCGACCCCACAACCCCGCTCCCCAATCCTTCTCAGGGACCCGGTGGGCCAACAATGCCAACTCATACGCTTTAAACCATTGGCCAATATCTTCATTCTTATGATAATCTTCGATCACATCTTTGGGAAAATAAAACCTACTTTCTGCAGGCACAGATGGGATGCTGCTATCAGAGGGATTCACTTCTAAACTCTTAGCTTGGAGCTCTATCTCCCTCAACCTTGTGCCATGCTACAAAGCTAACTTTTCTCTTTCAAACTCCAACCTTTTGATCTCCAGATCAGCTTCTCTCCTACCTCTTGCATTTTCTAACTCCAACTGCCCATTTATCTTAAGTTTTGCCATTTCCATGTTGTAGGCTTGTTCCTTCGCCCTTTCTTCTCTTTCTTCGGGAGAAAGACCTTTGGAGGAAACACTGCTCCCGGGAGGAGACACAGGCCCATTCACTTCAAAGTTCAAATCCTCACCGCTGACCCACCAATGTTAGGCTCGGCGGTCTCTAGTTGGCAGAGGTATACACTTCTGACAAATAGGGACTCCCCTCCTCTAGTCAGGGCAAGGGGATCACACACTTAGATAACCCCTGCTCACCCCCCGGTAGCTTGGCAAAGCAGATAGGCTTATCTCAGAGGCAGTGCGTTAAGCATTTACGACCACATACAGTAATAAAGTGAAGACACTACAAATGGACACGACAAAGTAGTATTATAAAAATACGGATGTTTATATAAGGCTTAGCACAAGACCAAATAACGACAAAAATACACCACAATCTTAATAAATACTCTTGGAAGGAAAAATAATAGTTCAAGCGTAGTTTCTTCTTCGCACAAAAGTCTTTAGCAACAAAAGCAACTCTTCTTCTCTAGATCACAGTTCTTCGCAACAATGTAACCCACACGGGAGTCACACGACGTCGAGGCAAAGTTAATCCAAAGGTTCGGCGTCGACCGCGAGGAGCGCTACGTCGAGCCCGGAGTCACACGGACCCCCAACAACACAGAACCTTAGGAAAACGAAGCACACGATGATCAGCGGCGTCGAGCAATCCGGCGTCATGTCTTCGGTGTCCATCAGGCCTCAGTAGTCGTCGATGTTGATGATGATGTTGCAAGAGTGAGCAGCGCTCACGGCGTCGAGAGGGCTCGAAGTCGATGCGATCAGCGGCGGTGCAGACACGAGGTCACTTGGAGCTGGAGCCGAACTCACTACTCACTGGCGTCGCAACTGGCGTCGATCGGGCACGGCGGCCGGCGTTGAGGAAGCGGGACACTGGAGCCGTTACTCACGATGTCGGGCTGGATTCGGCGTCGTCCGTCGGCGTTGAGATTGCTGGATTCTTTCAGAGGTGCTGGATTTTCAGATTCCAGCGACAAGCACTTTCAGCAACGGTGAAGTCCTTTAGCCCTGCGACTTCAACAGGAGGCTGGCACTCTTCCAGCCCTTGGAGATTTCCTTGGCAAAGTTCGAGAGTACACACTCAGTTCCTCTCTCCTGGTTCCTTGGCAAAAATAAAGAAGCAACTGCAGGATTCCCCCCAGCAAACAGCACTCTGGCAGAAGGGGTAGGCAAGTCCTTGGATCAGCAGGCCTCTTGTCATTGGTTCAGGGTTCCTTGTCAGAATTGATCTCAAGTCTTGGTTCAGGGGTCCTTCTCTTATACCCCTTTGCGTCTTTAATCCCTTTGTCCATGCAGGGGAACTCCCCCTCATTCCGGGTCTGTGGTGGGTGTAGCCAGGTGGTAACACCTGGCTGATTCACGGTGCAGGGCTGGGTCCTCAGACGCCCAGCAGGAGGTGGAGCCAGTATTGTCACTGGCAGGAGCAGAGCTATCCGTCGCTCGGCAGGAGGTGGAGCCAGCATTGTATCGGGCAGGGCTGGCTATCAAGAACTACTCTCCCCCTACTCTCAATGCAAATGCACCACTCACCCCACACTGACTCATTCAGAACTCTGGAGCCACCCAGGTCCTGTCATACACACACCAAACCAGCAGAAACCAGAAATAGTTAGACAAGAAAATAGTCACTTTCTAAAAGTGCTATTTTCAAACCCAGAGTCCAAAAACCATCCACCCAAACGGATGCGTTATTAAAACCCGAGTTCAGGGATACCAAACTCAACATTGCACCATGCTCCCCGAGCCAGCTAGGATTATAGCATTAATAATCCTGGCGCCCATTCTAGCACATGCCAACTTGGTCAGGCTTGTCCTACCTTATGCTTACAATGCACCCTGCCCTCGGGCCTACCATAGGGGTGACTAACATGAAGTTAAGGGAAGGTTCAGGAACTGGCAAGTAGGTGTACTTGCGCAGTCAGCGTGACAGTACCAGACTGCACGTAGGTCTACCAATGGCAGACCTTCAGACATACTTCTACTAGGCCGCTCTTGTGGGTGGCACAACACGTGCTGCAAGCCCACGAGCGGCATTTGTATTTACAAGCCCCGGCACTCCGCGTGCACTAGACTAGGGACTGACAGTAAACCAAATAAGCCAAACATGGAATCCAATCAATACAGTAATTTAACATAGGGAGCACTTGCACCGCAGCACTGATCAGCAGTGGCACAGTGCCCAGAGCAATATACCAGCAAAAACATCGTAAACATAGGAGGCAGACAGAAAAAATGGAGGCGAGACTCAAGCCAATGATGTCAGGTCTAACAGAGGGGATAGCACCTGGGCCTGAATAGGGCTGTGCCTGCCTTCCACAATGCTGGCTCCACCTCCTGCTGGGCGGCTGACAGCCCTGCCCCTCTCTCTGAAAGGAAAGGAGAAGCCAGGAAAACAAAGTGCTCAAGGAACACCCAGAACTGGTTCAGACCGGGCTCAGAGACCTCCTGCACAAAGGGAACAAAGACTTTTTGGGGTATAAGTACAGGACCCCAGACTACAGAAAATTAGATCATCCTCAAATCAAGAAGGAACCTCTGCCCAGGAGAAAGCTGGAATATTGAAGAGGAAGGACTGTCCTGCTGTGTTCTTGTGGGCTGACCTGCAGTTGCCTTGCTGACAAGGAGAGGGGAAGGACTTTGCTGTTGCTTTGTCCCCTTGCTTGAAGAGATCTCCAAGGGCCTGAGAAGAGCTAGCTCCCTGTTAAGAAGTCCCAGGAACAAAAGGACTTCACCACCAGCTTCCCCACTGAACTCTGCTGTATGAGTTCTGTCCTTCCTAGAGGGCTTGGTCCAGTTGTGGTGCCTCTGGAAGTTGTACCCGTTGTTTGGGAAGCTGGACAAGGAGAAACTAAGACAATCTGCAAATTTTCACACATTGCTCGCTTGCAGAGCGCATCCCCGACAGTGCAAGGAAATTCCTGCAGCCGCGAAGATCGAGATCGTCGCAGCGCCTTTTGGCGCTGCAAGAGCCGACGCATCCTTCGCTTGCAGAACACATCGTCCAGGTGCGGGAAGATTACTGTCGCTGTGAACATCGTCGCAGAGCCTGTCGTCGCTGGGTGAAATCGCCGCACCGCTTGCTTGCGGACCGCATCCCGTCGCTGCGAACATCGTCGCAGAGCCATCGCATCGACGAGCCGCGAGAGGAGAAGATCGACGCAGCGCATCGCCGCTGCACCTGAGATCGTCGCCGTCCCGAAGATCGTTGCATCATGCCTTTGCGAGACGCTTCCTACAGAACCTGCGCACCAGAATCCAAACAAGGTATCGCATCCCTCCCCATACAGAACGGATTTGTCGCAAGACGCTCGCTGTATCCAGGGGGGCTGTCACCAGCGGGGTTGTCACATCACCTCCCCAGGGTATCAGGAGTGATGCATCGCTTGTTTATCAACGCTGCAGTTTCCACTAGGAACTTTTGTCGCATTTAAAGGTACTTTTGGCTAAACGTGATGCAACTGTGGATGTTTTTAACGCAAACTCAAGAACTCTTTTAAAATCATATTATTGAACTGTGTATGTTGGATTTTTGTCGTTTTGGTCTTGTGTAGTTTAGATAAAGATACTTTATTTTTCTAAACTGGTGTGGAGTCCATTTGTGTTGTTTTCACTGTGTTACTGTGAGTGTTGGTACAAATACTTTACACATTGCCTTTGATAAGCCTGTCTGCTCGTGCCAAGCTACCAAGCAGGGGTTATCTAAAGAGTGTATCCCCTTACCCTGACTAGAAGCAAGGGTCCCTATTTGGACATTGGTACCGACCTCTGCCAACTAGGGACCCCCCGGATCTAACATTGGTGGTCAGCGGTGAAGATTTTTAACTTGTATTTGTACTTGGCCCAAAGTAATTGGTGTACATCAGTAGTTTAGTGCAGACCACTACGCAACCACATACTGTGTTTGGATTTTTGGTTCTATTTTTTTTATTTTTTTTATATTATTATTGCAGATTCACAGGAAGCCACTAACAATCAATCAAATGTTCCAGATATTCATCACAAATAGCGCATCTCATCATCGGCAGAAGGATACAAGCTATTTAGCCCACATCCCAGAGGTTGGGCGGCGAGTGAGAATAGAGCGCTGTAGGCACCAACTCACATACAAATGTGGGCTTTCAATGGGCATTCCGAGTATCTGCTTTTTTCCTTTTTGACAGAACCCCCCCAACGAACAATAAACACATGTATCATACCCTCAACAAATATATGCAAAAGCGAAATTAGCAGCAAATTACACTTCCATTCCCCCCCTCGTTCCTCTACTGCCAGCAATGTCTCTCATAGTTCTGAGCCCTAAATCACGGCTGTCCTATGCCATTCCGCAAGTTTAGAATGTATCATCGCATCCTTTGTAGAAATGTCCCGCTTGTCCCGGTGTCCCGTCCCATACTCATTGTCAGAAGCCCCCCCTCACAGCCCCCCATCCAGCCCATGGTAGTGTCTCCACTTAGACCAAACTCTGCTGAATTTTTTTGGACATCCCCTAGCCTTATAGGTCACCCTCTCGGCCGCCATGTATAGATCTAACCCTCTCCTCCATTCTTCCAGATCCTGAGGTTCCGGCGCTCCCCAATGCTTTGTGATGTCCCTTTTCGCAACAACCAGTGCAAGAACTAGAAATGTAAGGAGTGGGCGGGTCAAGTCCACATCATTAGTCATGCCCAACAGTGCCAGCTTGGGATCTTGCGGGATCGAAGCCTCTAGCACTTCCTCTAATTCCTTGAATACCTGGGTCCAGTATATTTGTATTATGGCACATGACCATATTGTGTGGTAGAAACCCCCCTCTTCCCCATGGCATCTAAGGCATCGCGAGTCCTCTACCCTCCCCATTTTGCTTAGCTGTAGTCTGTCGTAGTAGGTTCTATGGAGTACATTAAATTGAATAAGCCATAGTCGTGACTTGATTGCCACCTCCCGGGGATGCATCAACACTATCTCCCAGTCCAAGTCTTCCATCTCGCCTACATTAGCCTCCCACGTGGCCCTGAGTTTTGCCAAATCTCCCAGCATATAATTAGTTAACGTTTTGTGCGTCAGGGAGACCGCTTTTTCCGGTATCTGTTCCTGCAGGAGCCTCCCCTCCAGTGGTGCATACTCAGGGATGTCTGTGAGTGTGATGTGTTGGGCTCGCCAAACGTGTCGTAGTTGGATATACTTGAACTGTTGTGTGGTATGTAACCCGAAGTCTGCTTTAAGGGCTTGGAAAGATTTTAACTCCCCCTTGGCTATCACATCCCCTACAGTAGAGATGCCTATGTCGTCCCACCTTTGAAAACCTCGCAGGTTGTTAAGTTCCGTTAACCACTGGCAGTGCCACAGCGGTGTTTGCCATGTGGGCTTTTTATCCCAGCCCATGCGTCTAGTGGCCTTCGTCCATGCAGTAAGTGTTATAGACGTGGCCGGGAGGAGGGTTGCCCTTCTAAAGGTTCAGTAGAGATAGCACAGTAGGTTTTTAGATGACATTTTTGTTCTCTCCAGAACGTAGCTCGGGTGGTCCGCCGGGGCGTGAAACCAATCATTTATTGGCATTAGATGTTCTGCCCAATAGTTGGCCTACAGGTTAGGAAGCAAAATCCCTCCACTATACTGATGTCTCTGAAGCGTGGACAAAGCCACTCTGGCATGCTTGCCCAGCCAAAGGAAGGATCTCAGGTCCACATGGATCCTGTGGAATACCGTTGCAGGTAATGGATAGTATTCCTTTTGTAGCACGTAGAGGAATTTCGGCAGAGTGATCATTTTGTACATGGCCGCCCTGCCCAGTAGCGTCAATGGGAGCTGTCGCCACCTGTCCATATCTGCTACCGCATTAGTTATGATCCTTTCCAGGTTTCTATGGAACGAGGGGGTCGCGCTCACTGTGATATAGATCCCGAGGTATTGGAAGCCTTCTGTGGTTGTCAATAGGTTTTCTGGCAGCCTCCCCCACTGGTTGCGTCCCCCAGGATCATAGAGTACGGATTTATGCCAGTTTATTTTGTGGCCCGCCTTCCCGCCGTACTGTTCCAGTTCTCGGAAGAGCTCTGGGATGGAGGTTTCTGGTTTGGTTATGTAGAGCAAGACATCGTCTGTGTACAACAAGATCTTTTCTGTTGTTGAGTCTGTGTCGTTGCTCGTGAAGCCGTGAATGTCTTTGTTTTGCCGGATCCTGGCTGCGAGCACCTCAATGGTGAGCGTAAAGAGGAGAGGGGACAGGGGGCAACCCTGACGAGTGCCCCTCTAAATCTGGAACTCACGTGATAGTATCCCGTTCACTCTCACCCTGGCCCTCGGAGCAGTGTAGAGAAGCTGGACCCATTTGATAAAATTTGCCCGGAAACCGAACTTGTGGAGCACTGCAAATAGGAAGGGCCAGTGAACCGCGTCGAACGCCTTTTCGGCATCTAGGGAGAGGAACCAATGGGGATTGCTTCATCCCCTAACCTCTTGTAGCCAGTTATGGGTTCTTCTAAGGTTCAATTTAGTTGCTCTGTCTGGTAGGAAGCCTGATTGATCTAAATGGACAAGGCCTGTGATGACCGCTCTTAAGCGGGCCGCCAAGATGGTTGCTAACAGCTTCACTTTTGTATTCAGTAGGGAGATAGGCCGGTAGGAGGCGCAATTCTTTCGTGGTTTGCCCTCCTTATATATTGTGATGATCGTGGCCATAGCGAGATCTGGTGGGAGCTCTCCCTCCTTGAAGGTACCAGCAAAGAGGCCTCTAAGATGGCGGGTCAGAAGGTCCGCCGCACACTTAAAGAGTTCTGCTGGGAAGCCATTCGGGCCTGGGGTTTTGCCCGGTTTCAGTTTGGCGATGGCGTTAGTGACGTCATCAGCCGTTGTCTGCCTCCAGGACCTCCAGGGTCTCAGGGGGCAGGACCGGTAGGACCGTAATGTCTAAATATTGTAGAGCTTCCTCATGGGTTGCAAGGTCACGAGCTGCATAGAACGTTTCATAATGAGTAGCAAAAGTTTCTGCTATCGCGGCATCAGTGCTGACGGCAGTGCCATCTGTAGTGTTTATACTGTCTATGCATCGCGCCGCCCGCTCTTTTTTGCTGAGCCACGCTAAGAGTTTTCCTGATTTGTCTCCTACATCATATAGTCTGTGGAGGGTGGCAAGGGACTGGGTCTTCGCTTCATTGGTTACCAGTTCTCTGTATTGTTTCTGGGCATCGAGGAGCCTTCTGAGAGTCTGTGTTTTATGGGTCACTGGTTTGATTACTATGGTGTCGTCTTTTTTTAGGTCTGATATGGCATTGTTCTCTGCTCTGCTGTTGTTGTGGAAGATCGTTTTGACTGACATGGATTCAATGTCGTTGAACACGGCCTGTTCGAAAGTGTTGATTTCCACAGGAATAGTGTGTGGAGGTGGTATGAATGTGGATTGTGTTATCAATCCTGTTTCGTTGATGATCTCTCCCGAGTTGTCAGCATTTGTTTTCTCGAAAAAGGCTTTGAGCTTGAGTTTTCTGAAAAAAGCTGCCAATTCACAGTGTAGTTTAAATTTGTCCAGGGCAGCTGTGGGGACGAAGCCGAGCTCCTTGTTAAGGACCCTTGATTCCGTCTCGGTTAGTGTCCTAGATGATAGGTTGGTCACTAGCTCCTACCATTGCTGGGGCCTGCTTGTTGGTCCCGGTTTTGCTCCGGGTATTGCTGCCCACTGTGTCTTCTTCCTCCCAGTGGACGTTGTTCCCTTGTTTGTTGCGTCCTCTTCCGCGCCTGCCTCTGTTGGGAAAAGGAGGACGCAATTGGTTTTGTGGAAAAGGGAACTGTTGGAACGGTGGTTGCCATTCGTACATTGGGAATTACTGTGGTTGTTGGAACGGGTTTTGAAACGGAGCACTTCTTCAAGCCCATGCATGCGCAAAGCACAGCGTCCTATCGCTAGGGATACCAGCGGCCCCTTCGGCTTCCCATAGCAACACTTCTCGGGCCCGTGACGCCGTCACCATGTGACCGCACCCGGAAGCAACGCTCTCCTCATTACCGGCACCAAACCGCACGGCAGTACTAGCCGAGCAGCGGAAGGTAGAAGTAGGTTATTGGCCTTACTTCTCACCGGTAAACTGTAAGTAAACCGTATTCTTTCCTCCCACAGAACCCCTCAGTTCCCACTTAGACATTTACCGCGCACCATGATGATACCGAGGCGGCCACTCATACCGCCCTTCGGCAGTTAGCGGACCTACCTCTCACTACAGGTACACATTCATATTATTTCAGAATATGTCGTACCGCGAGATGAGCCTACACCCTGCCCGCCGAAGCATTTGAATGCACTTGAATAAGTAAGCCTGTCCCCTGCCATGCAGTATCTGTGTGCCTCTCAATGTTACATGTTTGTAAGTCCTTGTATGTCATTTTTAACATTACGAGCATAGTTTGCACCCTGATTTTCCTGACCACTATAGTCTGGTTTATGAATTATGTTATCACGCTGTGTGTGGTATCTACAAAATAAAGTGGAATTGCGATAAAAATAGAAATAATGCATGCGACAGAGCACGTACTTACTGATACGTATACCTGTCCTGGCACCTGAAATAAGCCCCCCACGTACACCAGATCATCACGCTGCTGATCATTAGAGGTTTTCCTAAATTACCGTGGCATGAAGTATGAAAGCATTGAGACACAGCACGACGTAACAGGCTAGTAAGAATGCTCACGCCTGACAACTGTTTACTTTCTCTCTTCCCCACAGGTTTTTTGCTTCTCTTAACACATATGCTCATCATTTTTTGAGCATATTACCACTGGCAATTTTGCTAAGAGGTACAAAAGGATTTAGGATAGGGTGTGCCTTTTAGGGGGCCCATACCGTCCATCTCCTTGTTCATGGTCCTGACGAATACCGGGAACTATCCCATATGGTAGAAACATGTTGACCAACTCACCATTACACATATAGAGATACTTAGGTGGTAACTCCCCTTCCAGTATCTCGCTCCCTGTTTTTAACATTGTCCAGTTGCTTTAAAATAAAACTCATTTTTTCAAATTAAACCGGGACAATTTTTAACATTTATTTTTTGCACCTACATTCACAACCTGCTCCACTGTACTACAGGTGTCGAAGCACACTCTGGTGACTCTAGGCCATCAGGGTGGACCCCGATGATGAAGCATGTCACCACTAGGTGGTGAGTGAGGGGTTTCTTACAAAAGGATGAATCTTTCCTTTTTCATCATTTTAAGAATAAAAACCCTTTAGGAAACCTTCAGCTTTACTTCGGGTGATACTCATCCATTTGTTTTTCTAAATCAAATAATCCCTCTCCCATCTTAAGATAGTCTGTTCTAGGGCGGCAACCTCTGCCTGGAGTCTCCGTCTTTCCTCTCCCAGTCTGGACTTTATCCTGTCTCTCAGTACTGGTTTTAGGGCTTCCCAGAGGGTAACACTCGAGTCTACCATACCCTCATTTTCTGCAATATATACTTTGATGTCTGTCCGGATGCCTCGCAGTACGGTTGCGTTTTGCAAATCCCATGGCGCCAAACGCCAGGAACCCGTGTCTTTACCCTGATTCTGTCCCACCCTCACATACAGTGGCGAGTGATCCGAGATGCCCCTAGCCCTATATTCTGCAATAGCGTCTGCACTCAAATACTGGCGGGACATAAAAATATAGTCGAGTCGCGAGAACACCCTGTATGCCCCAGAGTAGTACGAGTAGGCTTGCTGTGTCGGGTGGAGCTCCATACATCTGTAAGTCCTATAGTAGACATTTGATTGCACAGCGTGGTCTGGTGCTCGCCTCTCGCTGTGTCTCCAGATCTATCAAGGCCGATGTTCATAACATCGTTAAAGTCGCCTCCCACCACTTGTATAGTGTCAGCAGTATCTAGGAGTATGTTAGCAAGGGCTGTGAGTGTACAGGACTGTAGTTTAGGTGGTGCATAGACCGAGATGAGCGTATACGTGCGTCTGTTCCAGGTGCCCTGAACTCCAGCGTATGTTCCCTGTGGGTCAAGCCAAGTGCTGGTGATGCAGAATGGTGAGGACTTTTTTACGATGACTGCCACCCCTCTGGAGTCAGACATGTAGCCCGCATGTGCCAGAACCCTGTGTCGACCTCTAGCAATGAAAGCGCATTGGGTACCTTTGAGGTGTGTTTCCTGCAAGAAGGTGATGTCCGGGTCCACCTTTTTAATGTAAGCGTTCACTAGGCCTCTCTTGATCCTGGAGCCCAGACCATTTACATTCCAAGTCAGGATGCTCAATCTCCTATCTTCCTCTTATGGTGTGACTGCAGTACTTGCCATTGGAGTACGTGGTGGTTGCATGTGGTAGGACTCTGGCATGCGTAGGTGGTATGGATGCTCAGTGCGTGTTGCTGCATTTTTCCAACTATATTGTCCCCCCCCCCAACTGTTCCCACCCAACCCCCTACCCAAACAAACTTGAGAACCCCTCCTCCCACCCCGCTCCCCACCTCCCTCTCCTTCCAGTCTTATCCCAGGACAGGACATAACTTTCCGTAAGAATAGGCCTGTCGCCCACCCACCAAAACCTCCCTTCAAAGCACCCAAAAACAGTAAAACTTGTAAAACAGGGAGGCGTGTCAACTTGCGTGCTTCCCTGAGTTGGGCTGCCATAATCATTCTCCAAATTCACCAGTGTTCTGAGGAGGCTTCGGCTCGCTTGCACCCCAGCTTCGTGGTACATGCTCAATGACTCGGACCACTATCGATTAAGACTTAGAGTCTTGAGTCTCTGATTTGGGTGCACTATGTTGTCCAGATAAGTCTTGTTCCATCACATGGATCTCATTCACCAACGGATGAACAGATTGACTCCCCTCCTCCTCTTCTTCGCCTCCAGATGTGCGGCTATCAAGTCCTTCCTCGTCCTCGCCCTCTGAGCGCGCAGTGGATCGCAGAGCGGCAAATCTTGATCCTGTCGCTGCCGCACCTTTTGGGGGAGGCTGAACGTCCTTTCCGCGTAGTTCCAGTGCCCTGGCCTCTGTAGGGCGTCGCCGGTGCTTGCCTCTTAGATCTTTTAGATTTCAATCTCTGCGCCTTCGGTATTTCCCAGTGGGTTGCATTTCGCAGGGATCTGGCCAGCAGGTCTCGTCCAGCGGTTTCTCTGCTGTTGAGGATCGGGCGCTCCTCTAGCCATTGCGTCCTCCGGGTGTGCGAAGAAGAGGGACTGTTCCTTGTATATTACCTTAAGTTTGGCTGGGAAGAGGAGCATGTAGGCGATCTTTAAGTCTCTGAGTTTGGCCTTCACCGCATCAAAAGAGCGACTCTGTTTCTGGACCTCCTGGCTATAGTCCGGAAATATCATGATGTGTGAGTTTTCTAGTCGGATCTCCCACATCTTCCTCGCCTCCCTCAGAATCAAGTCTCTGTCGGCAAAGTTCAGAAAACGCGCAATGACCGGATGCGGTCTAGCCCCCTCCGGAGGTTTTGCAGGAAGGGCCCTATGTGCTCTCTCTATTATGAAACAGGGCGAAAATTGTACAGCTGGGAAGGTTTCCATGAGCCACGTGTGGAGGAAGGACACCATATCTGATTTCTCGATCCCTTCTCTAAAACCGACAAAGCGGAGGTTGTTCCGCTGTGCTCTATTTTCGGCGTCATCCACCTTCCATAGCAGTTGGCGATGGGATGCCTTGAGTTCCGCCATATCTTTTCGAAGGGTTGTGATCGAATCTTCGGCCTCGCCCATCCGCGCCTCCACGGAGGTGACCCTGTCCGATAAATTTCGGAAATCCTGCCTCAGAAGTGTCACTTCCGAGCATACTTCGCCTATCTTGACCTCCAGGGCCGCTCTGGGATCCTGGATATCAGTTTGCGATGCCTGAATGGCTCCCATCAGCAATTCGGTATCCGAACGCGGGCCTGGCGCAGCAGGAAGGCTCTCCGCCACTATTTGTGGCGCAGCAAAATTGTCCATAGGCCCTTGCTTGGGCCCTTTGGGCGGGATATTCTTCTTTCCCATGTTCTGCCGGAACGTTGCGTTGGGCCCACTGGTCGAAAGGATAGCACCCTGGCTCCTGGGTGGAAGGCGTGGTCCCAAGGATGGTCCGTGTCGCCGTGGCGCGTCGGGGCTGGGGATCCCCGTCTCGTGGGCCTCGCAGGTCTCGGTCGTCTCCGCTCCGCAGTTGGTGGCAATCGGGACCGTGGCTCTCCTCCTCCGCAGGGCACAACCAATCGACGGGCCTCCGGGCCCCGAGTAGCAGGCTGAAATGCTCGTGACCGGGGATCCGCTCCGCAAAGGTGCCTCAGCAGATGGGCACCCTCATGCGGCAGTCACGGCTGTAGCAAGATAACAGGCCTAGTCCGGGACCTCTCTAGATCCAGAATGCGGCCCCGGCTGTCGCCCTGGCATAGTCTGGGGTTCTACGCAGTGTCGCAGTGGCTTCCCAAGGAGTTCTCCCGCTCAGACTTAGTCTCTAGCTTTGCTGGCTCTCCCTGCGTCGCCACCCCTCACCACGATGGCCCCTCCAGCGAGGCGTCGATAGGCTCTTGGTAGCTCGTATTACTTCGCGGGCTCCGCTGTTGCCATCTTGGCTGGAGGGGGAGGGGGATCTTCTCCAGAGTTTCTAGCACCCAAATCAGGGGCGTCCGGGCCCAGCAATCGATGACCTGGTAGTGTCGCCGTCCCATCCAGGTGTGGGGCTCCGTTGCCGGGTGAGGAGGACGAGTTTCAGGTCCTCCTCCGAACTCCGCGCGTCGCGGCCTCCATCTTGCCTCCGGCTTGGCGCTCAGAGCGGTGTCCTAAAATCCGTGTAGAAAGTGCTGCGAACAGATATTTCTCTCGATTCTTCGCTCTCGAAGGGCACGAGGAGCCCCTGATCAGTTTCTAGTAGGTAGATGGCGATTCGGGTAGTTTTAAAGTCGGATTTCTGGGCAGCTCTCCGGGAGCTCCGGAGCCGCACGTCTTAGCACGCCATGGTGTTGGCCACGCCCCCCTTTTGGTTCTATTTTTGAGTAACTCTTCAAAGCATCATGTCTCAGAATGGAAAGGCAGCAAGTGTGGAGGCAGAATTGGAGTTTTGCATTGAGGATTTGTATTCATGTAAAGTTGAGCAGCTTAAGCAATTCTGCAAACATATTGATTGCCCCATAAAGAGCAGCTTCAGAAAGGATGAGCTGCAGAGAATCTTGAAGGCATGGTGGGAGACCCAAGAGGGAAATGATGCAAGTGGAAGGAATGGTTTTCAACCCCAAGATCTGCCTGTGAGCAGACCAGGCTCAAGGCCTGGCAGCACCCATTCCAGTAGGGGTTTCACTCCAGAAGAGTTAGAGGAGAATCAAAGAGTGAGAGTTCATGAATTGAAAATCATGAGGATGAAAATGAAGCAAATGGAATTAGAGAAAGAAAACGGCGGGAGAGGAGAGCAAGAATGTTCGTGCCCTGGAGGAAAAGGAATTGCTTCTGGCACATGAGTTGAGCCTGAGAGAACTGGATATCAAGGTCAAGCAGGTGGATTCCAGTTCAAATGGTGGCAGTGCACAGCCAGTGCAAGGGGGTAAAGTATATATTCCCAAGGATTTGGTACACAAACACCGTAGGAGTGAGGATATCTATGCATGGTTTACCTCTTATGAGATTGCTCTGAGAATTAATGGTGTGCCTGAACAGCATTGGGGGGTGGGCCTGTGGAAACATTTTGAGGCTTGTGGGAGGAGTGCTCTAAAGCCCTTAGAATTAGTAGGTACCATGACCTATCCCAATATGAAGAAGACCCTATGTCTCAGGTATGGACTTACTCCAGAGCAGTATAGACTGCAGTTTAGGAACTCCAAGAAGAAAGAGTCTGAGAATTGGATTGAGTGTGTGAATCTGTACTTGCGTGCACTGGAAGGTTGGATGAAAGGCAGCAAAGTAACTGATTATAAGGGGTTGTTGCATTTAATTAATTGGGAGAAATTCCAGAGCTGCGCCAGCATCTTTTAGACAGCAAGCTGACAGACCGCATTCAGCTTGCTAAGGAGGCGGACCGCTGGACCAGGGTCCACAGAGGAATTGTGGGTACCACAGCCAAAGGTGGGCAGGGTCCCCAGAAGAAGAGTTGGGGGACAAGGGTAACCAAAAGGAGTTCTCTCACGGGCCCCAAAACAGTTCCCTGGGAAAGGAGTCCCAACCCCCCAAACCTAGACAACCATGGCCCCCTAGGGGCAGACGGTACAACAGGGGTCCCCCTACCTGCTATCACTGCAATGAGGTGGGATGTGTTATCACTAGGTGTCCCAAGAAATCCCCAGCACCCACTGGTGCTCCAAAACCAGGTTTAGTGAGTGTAGCTTTGGGAGAGGATTTAATTTCTAGTGAAGGGATGGGACTAGCTGTTATAACCCTTGTCTCCTTAGGAGACCAAGAGATGGTCCAGGAAACCTACCTGCCCCCGAACACTAAGAAATACGGGCAGAAGGTGATCATCAATGGGAGGGAGATAGAGGCTCTGAGAGACACAGGAGCCAGTGTGACATCCGTAAGGTGTCAGTGGGTATCTGAAGAGCAGGTAATTCCCAATGTACTTCACCCAGTAGCTGCAGCTGACAACTCGGTGCACCTCTGCAAAGTGGCACAGGTTCCATTTGAGTGGAGGGGGGTCTCAGGTCTCTTGAAGGTTGTTGTGAGTCCATCCATGCCTGTAGACTGTCTGCTAGGTAAAGACTTGGAGAGTTCCCTATGGAAGGAGGTGGAACACTAGGCTCATATGGAGATGTTGGGTCTGCCTGAGTGGGTCTGTGTGACCACTATGTCTATGGCAGCCAGTAGGGGTGATTCAGCAAATCTGGAGCCTGAAACAGTGGCCCAGGTACCTGCCAGGAAGCAGAGGTGCAGGGGGCACGGCAAACACGCCCCCGCCGTTCCCAAGGCCCAGGAGGGAGCAGAACATGAGGGGGATGCCCTGGAGCCTACCGGGGAACAGGTGGCGGAACTAGGGGACCTACTTGAGCTGACCCATTGGCAGCAGAAGGTGGCACCTCTAGGGGGGAATTCGGCAAAGATTAGATGGAATGCCCTTCTCTCATTGGTGTGCAGCAGCAGGCTGCAGACCAGGCAGCAGGTGGAGCGTCCAAGGATCATCTCATTTACTGGGAAGATGAGTTGCTTTATAGTGAGCCTAAGTTCGCTGAGCCAAGTGCAGCCCGTGTGCTGGTGGTACCCGAGCGCTTCAGGGACTTCCTAATGTGTCTGGCTCATGATGTGCCTCTCGCAGGACATCTGGGGCAAGACAAGACCTATAAAAAACAACAGATAACTGTGGGTCTACTAAACAACTCAGAACATGCTATATGTAGCTGGCTATGTGTCTGCTGCTACTATTTAAAATAGAAGACAAACTGGACAGTTAACCACTGTGAAAAATGTCCATCAGTTACTCGTTCTAGGACACCCAGTACATCATTTGGTCTACTCCACAGTAGTTTGACCACCACTCTATCTCCATAGATATAAATGTATATTGAAGATAAGTAGTGTGGGATGGATGTCTGGTAGGTGTTGTTTGTTCGTAACTGAGAGCAGTGCATAAAAAATGAGGGAAAGAAAAAATAATAATAATAATGTAACATGTAAAATTGGATAGTGCATACAGTAATTACTTTATTCTGGGGTCATGCACCTCCAATATTAAAAACAACAATAGTGCAATAAAGTCAGGTGGTTCAAACAAATACCTTCTGACTGGGTTATCTGGTCGACATGTTTCTGCGGAATATGGTCATTTACTATACCAACCGCTTCCTCAGGACCCATAAACTTAATTGCTACTGCTTGAGTGATAATAAGTGAGAAAACAGGACATTTGTGAACAGAAAAAAAGTGTCACCTGTACACTTCCATTTTCCTCCTGTAAAAGTCCAGTGTGATTAAGCCAGCATATCCACATGTAATGAGATATAGAAAATAATCATAACACCTTCGTTAGTAAGGGCTACACAAGCAACATTGCTAAAATCATATCAGTACTATATCATGGTCAAATGACCCTCAATATGTATAACATTGTATTCGTAATCAATGTCTCACCTTAATTTGTAAGGGGAATAGCCTCACCTCACCTGGCAAACAGCTCAGGAAAATGAAGCCCCGCTCTAAAGTGCAGAGAATGTAAAAAGTCAACATTAAAAATCCAGTGTCAGGTCAGTGCAGAGTCACAACCTGTGGGATGCTGAACAGCAAACCAACAGGGGTCAGATTTCTTATCAATCTTCATAATTAGGCAAATGTATCTCTCTGGCTGCAGGCATGAGATCAATAGAAGGTCTTATCAATTGCCATTTAGTATGTATAGCATTCAGGACGTGATATGTATACATTGCCTTCACGCCAGAGTGATCAACTATAGGGATAAAATAAGCGCGTTCGGGCATCAGTTGTTTTTAGCTATGATCGTTAGTGTGTAGCCAAAATCAAATCTCAACATTCAGTCTCAATACGTGCCCAAGCGCTAACTCTCATAGTGAAAGCGCATTAGCTCCATTAACATGCAGAGCGTCTATTAGATATAACATGTCAGTAAGGAGTTAATCAAAGCCCCTCCTGCACCCTTACCTATCCGTCGGTACTTCAATCAGCCGTCCGGGCTGTTTGGGGAGGTGCCGCGGGGTTTGGCAAGCACTTCCTTATTGTTTCTTCAGCAAGCGTGATAGGTCCACAGAGAACTACTAGTGCCTCTGGGAAATGTAGTCCCATACGTACTTCCTTATTGTTTCATCAGCTAGCGTAATAGGTCCACAGAGAACTGCCAATGCCTCTGGGGAATGTAGTCCCATGAGTGCATTGCATGCGTCCTTGATCGCACGGCTATAGGAACTCCATCCGCTAGTGAGGAAAGTAGTCCATAGCGCGCCAGTCAGTCACAAGACATTAAGACTACAACTGCTCATGGGAGTTGTAGTTCAGCACTTAGACCGATGTCTTAATGATAATCTATCAAGGCTAATGAGCTCGTGCGCGCTCTAAGAGCTGCTGGTGGTCGGAGTGCGAGACTCAAAGTCAATAAATGTCTTATTAATGTCTCTTGGCGGCTGCTTGCTCTGCTTTGCAGGTATCACAGTGGGCTCGAAAATAAAAAGACTGAGAAGTTTATGGCACTATAACTATGATTATAGTAGATGAAATATTAGATGAAATATTGATCAAACCTGGGCGGTTGGATCATTATATAGGATGGCCCTGCTCATGCTCATCAGGATACTAGCAGGTGGCCGGTCAATCTATATGGTCAATCGTCTCGAAAGTCAAATCATTGTACATGAGATCAAGAAATGTGGGTATTACAGTGTCATCCACGGGATGTCCTCGTTCAACCCGCCTTTATCACAGTTGAGTTTGTATACCCATTTTTGCTCAATTTTGAACAGGTGTTTGGATATGTCTGTGATGTGCATGGGGATGTTGGGTTGTTCTAACACGGTCCATTCAAATTCCGTAGGTCTGTGCCCCACTTGGATGTAATGGTTCGTCAACCTGGTTGCTTGCTTCCTGCACCTTATTGTGCTCTTATGTTCCGAGATCCTTGTTCTGATCTTGCGAGTGGTCATACCAACATATCTCAGTGAGCACGGGCAAGTAATGAGATAGATGAGATTGCTGCTGTTGCAATTCGTGAACCGCTTTTGTTCCCAGGGACGGTTCGTTCCTATATCGATCGAAGTGGTGTGTCTAGTCTGGGGACACGCGGCACATTGCCACACGGATGATGTCCAGTCACAGGTGGCATATTCCATATTGTGCCCACTTGATGGATTTCCTTAGGTGGGGGTCTGGTGTGTATAAGCTTGTCTCTTAGACTGGTTGCTCTTTTAAAAGCAAAAAGAGGTTGTGGCAAGGAATCTTTACCGGTGTTCAAGATCCTCCAGTGCTTTTGGACTATGCGTTGGATAGCATTAGATCTTGTGCTGAACGTATTCACAAATGTCAGCCTTTCGTTTTTTTCTTTGGGAACCGGTGGTTCCAATAGGGCTTCCCTGTTATTGTTAGATGCTCTCTTCCTTGATCGCTTGATGACAAGACCTTCCAAAAACTTGTCACCCACTTCTTCTGGCCACAGATGAAGAAGCATGTTTGTACATTCTGCAGGACTTGCCAGACATGCCAGGCAAGTAGCAAGAGCGGAGGGAAGTGCAAGGCACCCCTCCAACCCTTTCCTGTGGTGAGCACCCCTTTCGAGCGGGTGGGCATCAACATTGTGGGGCCACTGGACCCCAAGACAGCCTTAGGCAACAGGTTCATCCTGGTCTTGGTGGACCATGCGACCCGGTCCCCGGAAGCTGTCCCTCTCAGGACAATCACAGCACCTGTGGTGGGACTTGCATTGATGGGGATCTTTTCCCGAGTGGGGTGCCCCAGAGAGGTGGTCTCCGACCGGGGCACCAACTTCATCTCCGGTACATGAAGTCTCTGTGGGAGGAGTGTGGGGTAACTTATAAGTTCACCACTCCTTACCACCCTGAAGGAAAAGGGTTGGTTGAAAGGTTCAACCGAACTCTGAAAGGTATGATTATGGGCCTAGCGGAGCCCATGAGACGGAAGTGGGATGTCTTTCTACCATGCCTGTTGTTTGCCTACAGGGAGGTGCCTCAGAAGTCCTTAGGGTTCCGTCCCTTTGAACTTCTGTATGGCCACTCTGTTAGAGGACCTCTCACACTGGTGAAGGAGGGGTAAGAGAAATCCAGAGGGAAAACCCACCCAGGATGTGTTCAGCTATATGCTGGCCTTCCGCAACCAGACACAATGATTCAGGAAACTCACTCAGAAGAACCTAGAGGCCACCCAGGAAGAAATAAAAAGATGGTACTACCAGAATACCACTCTGGTCGAATTTTAACCTGGGTAGAAAGTGTAGGTGATGGCGCCAGTGGAGCCTTGGGCGCTCCAAGACAAGTGGACTGGGCAATATGAGGTGGTGGAGAGCAAGAGCGAAGTAACCTACCTGGTTGACTTGAAGACTACCAGGCAGCCCCTGAGGGTCTTACATGTGAACCGCCTCAAACCCCAGTTTGAGAGGTCTAATGTGACAATGCTCAGGGCTACAGATACTGGAATGCAAGAGAAAAGTGACCCTCTTCCTGACCTCCTGGCAGCCAAGGAACAAGACGGGTCAGTGGATGGTGTGGTCCTCTCGCCCACTCTGATCTCAGAACAGCAGAGGTACTGTCGCCAGGTGTTGGGTCAGTTTGCCTCCCTGACCCCAGGTGTCACCAATTGGTGCGTCCATGATGTGGACACTGGAGATAGCCTACCTGTGAAACAGAAATTTTACAGGGTAGCTGACAAGGTCAGGGCCAGCATCATGGAAGAGGTTTTCAAGATGTTGGCGTTTGGGGTAATTGAGCCCTCCAGCAGCCCCTGGGCTAGCCCAGTGGTCTTAGTACCCAAAGCTTCTGTCCCCAGTGCCACTCTGGGTTTGTGTGAACTACCGTGGGCTCAATGCGGTCACCAAGACTGACGCACAAACCCCATCCCCAGAGCTGATGAGCTCGTGGATCGGTTGGGAGCTGCCCAGTACCTCAGTACGTTTGACTTAACATTGGGGTAGTGGCAGATTGCCTTAAACTGAGGGGGCCAAAGAGAGGTCTGCATTCTCAACGCCAGAGGGGCACTTCCAGTTCCGTGTCATGCCCTTTGGGTTGAAGAACGCCCCTTCCACGTTATAGAGACTGGTCAAGCACTTACTGACCGGGCAGTAGGAATTCAGCACTGCATACCTGGATGACATTGCTGTGTTCAGCTCTACATGAGAAGAACACTTGCAACACCTCTGTGAGGTGTTGAAGGCCCTGCAGAGGGTAGGTCTCACTATCAAGGCCAGTAAGTGCCAGATAGGGCATGGATCTGTGGTGTACTTGGGACACCAGGTAGAGAGCGGCCAGGTGGTGCCCCTACAAGCAAAGATTGATACCATTCTGGCTTGGGAGCCCCCCCATGACCCAGACAGAAGTGAGAGCCTTTTTAGGTCTCACCGGGTATTACCGACGGTTTGTCAAGGGATATGGCACCATCGTTGCCCCCATGACACAGCTGACTTCAAGGATGCAGCCCAGGAGAGTGAATTGGACCGATGCCTGTCAAACTGCTTTTGATGCCCTGAAGACTGCCATGTGCACAGCACCTGTGCTCAAGGCACCTGACTTCTCCAGTGAGTTCATCGTGCAGACAGATGCTTCAGAGCATGGTGTGGGAGCAGTACTCTCACAGATCAACGACGAGGGCTTGGACCAAACTGTAGCTTTCATTAGTAGAAGGCTACTTACCAGGGAACAGAGATGGAGTGCAAATGAAAGGGAAGCTTTTGCTGTGGTCTGGGCTCTGAAGAAGCGGAAGCCCTACCTGTTTGGGACTCACTACCGGGTTCAGACACACCACAGGCCCCTCAGATGATTGATGCAGATGCGAGGTGAGAACCTAAAACTGCTGAGGTGGTCCATCTCCCTACACGGAATGCACTTTACGGTGGAACACCGCCCTAGTACAGAACACACCATCGCTGATGGTCTGTCCAGATTTTTATGCCTTAGTGAAGAGAACTCCCAAGAGGGTAGGCAGTTCTCCCCACTTTCAGCTGACACGTGTTAGACCTGGCATCTTTGGCGTGGTTTCCCCTGACTTTTTGCTCCCTGAGTAAATTGTTATTGTAACTGGTTATCCATGATTGGCATATTTGTATTACCAAAATGTCCCTAGTAAAGTGCACTGAGTGTGCCAGGGCTGGTGATTCAAATGCTACTAGTGGGCCTGCAGCACTGATTGTGCCACCCACATGAGTAGCCCTAAAATGGTGTCTCAGGCCTGCCACTGCAGCGCCTGTGTGCAGTCTGTGGACTGCCATAGCAATCTGGCTAGTGTCCCCACTGACCAGGCCTAACCCTTCCCTTTCTGTACACATTGAACACCACTATGGAAGGCCCAATGTACCCCCTGGGCAGGGTGTAGTGTATGTGAAAGGTAGAGCATGTACTAGTGTGGGTGACATGCTCTGGTAGTTATTACAGCCATTTTCGTTTTTCACTATTGAAAATCTATCTTGCCCATAGGCTATGATGGGGAATGCTGTGTACAGTGGCGACCTGCATATCTCTCCATAGAAGCAAGATAGGACATACAAATCTGGTATCCCTGAACTCAGACTTTAATAACACTCTTTTAGGAAAGATGTTTTTTAAATCCTGTGTTTGAAATCAGCACTTTTAGGTGGCTGTTTTCTTGTCTGACCTGTCTGTGTGCTTTGGCCTGTTTGTGAATTGACTTTCTGGTTTGTGAGTGACAGGGGCTGGGTGGCTCCCAGAGGCTGAGTGGGCCATCCCTGGGATGAATAGCTCCATCTGGAGGGGATAGCACCTAGGCCTGAATAGGGCTGTGCCTGCCTTCCACAATGCTGGCTCCACCTCCATCTGGGCGGCTGACGACCCTGCCCCTCTCTCTGAAAGGAAAGGAGAAGCCAGGAAAACAAAGTGCTCAAGGAACACCCAGAACTGGTTCAGACCGGGCTCAGAGCCCTCCTGCACAAAGGGAACAAATACTTTTTGGGGTATAAGTACAGGACCCCAGACAACAGAAAATTAGATCATCCTGGAATCAAGAAGGAACCTCTTCTGAGGAGAAAGCTGGAAGATTGAAAAGGAAGGACTGTCCTGCTGTGTACTTGTGGGCTGACCTGCAGTTGTTTTGCTGCCAAGGAGAGAGAAAGGACTTTGCTGTTGCTTTGTCCCCTTGTTTGAAGAGATCTCCAAGGACCTGAGAAGAGTTGGCTCCCTGTTAAGAAGTCCCAGGAACAAAAGGACTTCACCCCCAGCTTCCCCCGAACTCTACTGTATGAGTTCTGTCCTTCCTAGAGTGCTTGGACCAGTTGTTTGGGAAGCTGAACAATGAGAAACTAAGACAATCTGCAAATGTTCACGCATCGCTCGCTTGCGGAGCACATCCCCGACAGTGCGAGGAAATTCCAGCCGCCATGAAGATCGAGATCGTCGCAGTGCCTGTAGCCGTTGCAAGAGCCGACACATCCTTCGCTTGCGGAACGCATCGGCCCGGTGCGGGAAGATTACTGTCGCTGCGAACATCGTCGCAGAGCCGGGTTGACGCTGGGTGAAATCACGGCACCGCTTGCTTGCGGGCCGCATCATGTTGCTGCGAACCATCGCATCGACGGGCCGCGAGAGGAGAAAATCAATGCTGCGCTGCGCATCGCTGCCGCACCTAAAATCGTTGCCATTCCGAAGATCGTCGCATCGGAACCTGCGCACCAGAATCCATGCAAGGTATTGCATCCCTCCCCATACAGACCGGATTCGTCGCAACACGCCTGCTGCGTCCAGCGAGGCTGTGGCATCGCCTCCCCAGGGTCTCAGGAGTGACGCATCGCTCGTTTTTCAACGCTGCAGCTTCCACTTGGAACTTTTGTTGCATCCAAAGGTACTTTTGGCTAAACATGACGCAACTGTGGATTATTTTAACGCAAACCCAAGAACTCTTTTAAAATCATATTCTTGAACTGTGTATGTTGGATTTTTGTCATTTTGGTCTTGTGTAGTTTAGATAAAGATACTTTATTTTTCTAAACTGGTGTGGAGTCCATTTGTTGTGTTTTCACTGTGTTACTGTGAGTGTTGGTAGAAATATTTTTCCCATTGCCTTTGATAAGCCTGTCTGCTTGAGCCAAGCTACAAAAGGGGTGAGCAGGAGTTATCTAACCTCTGCCAACTAGAGACCTCCAGATCTAACAATAACCTCTTCACCTTTCTTGGCATGAGCCATCTCAGAGTCCAGTGGTAATTTTGAACTAGGATGCAAGAACCAAACAAGTATGGCCTCTGCTTCTTCAGGGACCACAGCAAAAGCTTTCCTCTCAATGGCACTCCAATGCTACTTTCTGGGGTGTACCCTTATGCTAACGAAAGCTACAGGTTGGTCATGGCCTACATCATTGACATGGCATAGGGCCACTCCTACCCCATGTTCAGAGGCATCTGTCTGCACTATGAACATCTTGGTATAATCTGATACTTTCAGAATGGGTGCTTAGCACATTGCTTCCTTCAGGGTATCTTTTTGATGGTCAGTTCTGTGAGGGGGTCCACAATGGACCCGTATCCCATCACAAACCCCCTGTAGTACCCAGTCAAGCCAAGGAAGGCCCTGACTTGGATCTTGGTGGTTGGAGCTATCCATTCCAGAATTCTCTGGATTTTGGGTTATAAGGGTTACACTTGGCCTCCACATACAAGATGGCCCAAGTATACAACTGTACCCTGCCTATCTGGCACTTGCTTGCCTTGACAGTGAAGACTGCACTCTGCAAAGCCTTCAGGACCTTGTCATGATGGATCAGGTGATGCTGCAAGGTGGAGCTAAAGACTGCAATATCATCAAGATATGCAGCACTAAAGGATTCCAGCTCAGCAAGGAATGTGTTCACCAACCTTTGGAAGGTGGATTGGGCATTCTTTAATCCAAAGGGCATAACCGTAAATTGGTAGTGCTCATCTGGGGTTGAGAATGCTGATTTTACTTTTGCTCCAGGAGTCAGTCCTATCTGCCAGTACCCTGATGTGAGATCAAAAGTACTAAGATATCTGTCTGCCTCTAACCTGTCAATGAATTCATCAGTCCTAAAAATTGAATGTGTGTTTGAGGCTGGCTTGGTATATGGTGCACAGTTATTTAAGAGAAGCACCCTGCACTAATCCAGACAAGAACTAAGAAGGGGGGTGGGGTCCAGGGGAAGTTTACAGACCACCAAGGACTGGTTCCCCAAACATTGATACAAAACACAAAGAATCCTTGGGTCTAAAATGCTGGAACAAGAGGGACAACATCAGAGATATCTTGTCACTAGTGGGGGAATCCTTTAATTAGGACGAAATCCCATCACCCACCAAGGTGGAATACTTCATCTTCTGGGATTCTCCTCTTGGCGGAGACTCCTAGCTCCACCAGGGGCTACAACTCCCTCACTGTGAGGGAGGAGCTAAGGGATGTTTTTAGGTTTCTACTCTATGGAGGATGTACTAAATCCGGCAGATGAGGAGCTTAAGACTAGTTGGGTAGCGGGTGCAGTGCAGGAAAAAAGAAACTCAAAATGTGAGGTAGGTGATATTAAAACTAGGAGTGGAAAAACGCTTATTAGTTCATTCCTAGTGTCAGGATTAAAAACAGTGCAATTGCAGTATAAAAATAGTTTTTACAGCATGTGACAGATGAACCAGGTCAACATGTTTCGGCCTATTTGACCCATGAAGGGGTCACAGCATTCTTCAGGACTTACAATCAATGTGCTACTGCGTTGGTTTATGTGAAAAGTGTAAAGTAATACAAGTAAAAGATAATAAAAAAAATACAAAACCAGTAATCCCACTTTTGGTGGACACAATTTACTGGTTTTACCAGTAAAGAAACAAAAACGACAAGAAAAATCAAATGCATGTGTCCCAACACATCTAGGTCAACACAGAAGTAAGAGACCAAAGTAGCGCAAGTCATATGTCCTCATCAATGGTTTGCCATCAAAGTGCAGTTGAGAAAAAAAAGGTTTAAGAAATGTTTTATCTTACCCGTTGGTTACGGATAAGAGGCCTCACCAGTATAGGTTAAAAGAAAAAGAACCACATAGTGTATATATAAAAATATGTCTATTTATTACACAACACTCACTAACACATTGATTTATCTCCTATTTTTTAATTTTATTTTTTAAATTTTTATAAAGCGCGTAAGTATCCCATTACTAAGATCCACACATCTGAGGGTCACTGGGGCAGATCAGGGGAAAAGGTGCGTTTTCAGCCGCTTCCTGAATCGGAGATAGTCTGGTTCCGTTCTAAGGTCACAGGGTAGTGAATTCCAAAGATGGGCAGTGTTAACAGAAAAGCGCCGTACGCCCGTACGCGCCTTCTTAACTCTGGGGATGGTGATAAGGTGTTCCTGATCGGATCGGAGGGATCTTGAGGCTTTGTAGGGCCTGATGAATTTTCTTAGGATAGGGGGGCCTTTGTCTTGTAGAAGTCTGTGAGACAGACAGAGAGCCTTGAACTTCACTCGCTCTCTCACTGGCAGCCAGTGGAGGAGTTTCAGGGCTGGTTTGGCCGAAGCTCTGGCCGGAGTATTGGTAAGGATCCGAGCCGCGGCATTCTGGATCCTTTGTAATATGTCAAGGGTTGCCTCAGGGGCGCCTAGGTAGATGGTGTTACTGTAATCTAGCCTTGATAAAATAAGGCCTTGGATTAACAGTTTCTGGGAGGCAGGAGGGAGTAGGGGCAGAATCTTCCTGGTCGATTTCAGGAGCCCAAAGCAAGTCCCCGCGACAGATCTTTTTCGAGCCAAATACCCAGGGTTTTAATCTCAGACTTAGGTGCAGGGGGTTCACCCAAGCAGGGGGGCCAGATGTTCTGCGAGAGAGAAAGCCCCTTCTGGCCAAAGAGGAGAATGTCTGTCTTTGAGCCATTAAGTTTCAAAGACGAGCTGTTCATCCATCCTTGTATTTGTGTCAGACAGTTGTATAAATCCGATGGTTCTTGGTTTGGGTGAGATAAGGACACCACTAATTGAGTATCATCAGCGTAGCTGATGATACTCACTCCGAATGGGTTGACGACCCCCTCCAATGGGGACATGTAGACATTAAATAATGTCGGGCTCAGGGAAGAACCCTGAAGCACGCCACATTGGAGGGGGGTTTCGGGGGAACGTGTGTCATTCTCCCAGACGTGAAAGGAGCGTTGGCCAAGGAAAGAGGTGAGCCAGTTCAGCGCAGTGCCCTCCACACCGACATTCCTAAGTCGATGGATTAGGAGCCGGTGGTTAACGGTATCGAAGGCCGCACTGAGGTCCAGAAGGATCACTGCCACTGATCCTCCCGCGTCCAGAAGTGCTCTGACCTCCTCCACCGCTGCGAGAAGGGCGATGTCAGTGCCCTGCTCTGGGCAGAATCCGGTCTGCGAGCATCTAAGCAGATTGTTGGTTTCCAGATACTGCGAAAGTTTTTTGTTCACAAGCTTTTCAGCAATTTTACTGGTTCCGGGGAGAAGGGAGATTGGCCTGTAGTTGGCCAAATCCGAGGGGTCCAGGGAGCGTTCTTTCAGTAGCGCCTTGACGACAGCCACCTTCCAGCTAGAGGGAACAATTCCCTGAAGCAGTGAGGCATTAATAAGATGGGTCAGGGGGGAGGAGGAGCCTAGCCTGCAACCATGATGGCCGCCTAAACCCTCGGCTCCGCCGACCCTCTCGTTTTCCTCCCATATTGCTATTGATCCTGCAAGTTATCCTGCAATCGCGTCGAGGTATCGGAACCGGGAGGTTATTCCGACTCCAACGGTGTGCTCCCTGGCCTGTTCCCTGCGGTGGAAGTGGCGGGGAGTCCTTGCTTCCTCCCTGGCGCTCAATGGCGGTGACCGGGTCTTTGTTCCTCGGAGACGGCCGGCCCTGATGACAACAACAGCGGCCACTGAAGACAGGGCGGAGTCGGCCGGCGGAGAGTGGATGCCGCTGCAGCGAGCCCCTCTGTTCCACTAATCTCTCCGGCTGCATGATATTGCCACTGCTAGAGTTACACTGTATCCTTTCCCCAGCCCGAAGACGGCTTTGAGAGCTTTTTCGTCCCCCAGCGCTGTGGTGGGTGCCATTTTGAACCGAGCGCTCGGTTCTTGAAGCTGACAACCCTGGGCTGCTATTGAGGGTGCTGACGACTGCCGACGCTACATTGGCATCGTTTGCGGTGCCGGAATGGAGTGTGCTGCCCCTGTGCCCCCGGCCCGGCTGTACTATGTGGAGCGGCGATGGGATGACCGGCTGCTTGCAAGGGATGTTGGCGGACAGCCTCGAGGACTACTACATGTTTGTGAGCCCCGTGTGCAGGGAGATGCTGCATCCTTTCCTTTTGAGGCATCACTGAAGATTGGTGATATTCTGAGCGCTTTAGGTACTTTGAGAGATGCCCTGTATGACAATGCCCAGGATCTGGGGGGCCGACTGGATGCCATTTTATCCGCAGTGCCCTAGACTAGCCGAGTTTGCTCTCGTGTGCGGAGCACGTCGCCACACCCTGTATCCGACTACTGTGCACTGCCTGCCCAGATGTACACGGAGGCGCTGGAGGTACGTGATCCTGATACCGTCGAGGTGCCGAATGTAAAGGTTGTGAAGAGGTCTGGGGTTCGTGGACTTATGCAGTGGCTGGGGAATCGCCTCCGGGCGCTATGTCCGGCAACTCCTTCGTGGTCTACTGGCGTGTCTTCCTATCTTATCCTGGAACTGCTGCTACTGCTTTGGCCGGTTGACTTTGGATGTTTGCTGCTGTGCGCTGTTTCTTTTTGTACAGCCGTAGACCGCATGGATTTTAGTTTGTCAGACTTTGGTGGACAGCGTCCTATTCTGTTGTGGTCATTCCGTCTGCTTATCCCATCCAAGATGGCTGCTGTGCTGCTGGACCTCGTCGACACACTAGATCGAAAGGGACAAGGTTGAAGATGTTTTTCCCCTTTTTTGATTGCTGATGCTCGCATTGCTGGGACTATGATGGACAGACGGGGGGGCTGGGCGTTGGTTATACATTGGGTCGGGGGTCCGGGGAGGGGCGGCCGGAAATGTACATGTTGATTGTCTTGAGCTCATACGTTTGGCCCTCCTCCGGTTTTATATGATCTCCTTCTTTCTTTCTACTTCTGTATTTCGGGTACTCTTTTTGGGCGACAGGCACACTGCTAGGGGGGGTAGGCCATAGCCTCTGCATGCGTGTAGGGTGGGCGGTAGGGAGGGAGGGTTATTATTTTGTTTGTTTCAGTTACTATGGGCCTTATTTTTCTCTTTATTCTTAAATTCTTTTCTTTTCTTGCTTCTTCTTTGGGTCAGTAGGGTGGATCAATGTGAGGTGGGTAGCGACCGGCATACCACATAATGTGTGATTGTTTATCCTCTCGTGTTATCCATATGCCGCCATTCTGATTATGTTTTTCTGCTTGCTGGATTTCTTCTGGTGAACGTTGCCCACTTATGTCTTAGATGGACTGTATGGACTCTGATCCTTCTTAGTTTCTACTATTTTATAATACTTTAAAAAACTTTAAAAATGAACCTTAACTTCTCCTGCTTCTCAGTAGTGCAAAGATCTCCAGTGTAACCCAGGCTGATTGTTCTTTTGTATTGAGGTGCTACTGAGTCGCCGTATGGCTTGCTAACGTGCTCCAAAAGATGTCGCGGCCGGCCGGATGGTTGTAGGCCCGTATTTGTTTGATGATACTGAGCAATAAAGGTTTTCAAAAAATAAAAAAAAATAAAAAAAAGATGGGTAAGGGGAGGGACGATGGTAAGGGCTACTTTTTTACGGATGCGTAGCGGAACAGGTTCCCTGGGAGATCCGCTTTTGATGTTGTCTAGCGTGATTGCGACCTCTTCGGCAGTTACTGATCCCCAGGAAGTTAAACGGGGAGAGGTGGGAGTCGTATTAATACCTTCTTCCTCGCTGGAATTAGTAGGTGGAATGGAGGCAAGGATTTTCTGAATCTTCTCCTCGAAGAAGTTGGCCAGTTTAAGGCATTTTTCTTCATCTGCTATGGGGTCTGGCGGGGTTCTTGGTCCGGAATCTGGGGCTTTAAGTAGTTCTTTTAAAATGATAAAAGTTTCCTTGCTGGAGCAGGAGGAGTTTTCTATCCTTTCCTGGAAAAATATGCTTTTAGTATTGCGAAGAGCGATCTTGTAATTTTTTAAGGAGGTATGGTAGGCATCCTTCTTAGCCCTCGACTTATCCTTCCTCCAGGAGCGCTCCGTTCTTTTACATTCCTTCCGTAAAAGATTGAGCTCTGGAGTGTACCAGGGGGCAGGGCTCACTCTTTTTATTCGCCTGAAGGTGGTAGTTTTGGGGAGAAGTTTGTCCAGTGATGAGGTGAGCCAGGAGTTGAACTGTTTATCAGCGATGGCTGTGTCTGAGATAGGGGAAGGGAGAGAATCCCTGAGAATGGTGGTCCATTCATCTGGCACAAGTTTGTGCCAGCGCCGGTCGGTGACCCGGGTTTTAGTCTGTTGGGTAGGTGAAATGAAGAAATACCAATAGATGGGAATTAAAAAGTGGTCTGTCCAGGGGAGGGGCAGGGGGGAGCTAGTGGTAATGTCTGTGATGTTGGTAAGAACAGGGTCCAGGAGGTGCCCCTTGTCGTGGGAAGGTCCTGCATTAACTAGCCGAATATCAAAAGACTTGAGGTCAAGAAGGAGTTTAGAAGCAGTTAGATCTGTGGGGTCTGATAGGTGAAGATTGAGGTCGCCCACGAGAAGGAAGTTGGGAGAAAAGGTTGCTATCTGAGAAACTCTGTCAACAAGAGCACTGGGGAATTTCCCTGGAGTTCCCGGCGGGTGGTAAATCAGCAGCCCGAGAGGGAGTGTGCACGGGATATTTGAAGAGCGAAGTGGCAGCTCTCACAGTCTTCAATGTTAGCATTGCTAGTTCCACAAACGAGGTGTTCTCTGTGGATTATCGCAAGGCCACCCCCTCTGCCAAGAGGTCTGTGAAGAGTTTGAATTAGGTAGCCTGGGGGTAGGGCGTTGACAATATCAGTATCTGACCAAGCAGTAAGCCAAGTTTCTGTAAGAAACAAAACGTCCAAACCATGGTCCTGAATCAACAGGTTAGTTTCATGAGCATGCTTAGGGAGGGACCGACAATTGAGAAGGCCCATCTGTAGTCCAGAATTATCTGCGGTGATGGTATCAGGGTTACAAAGTTCACAATTAATGTAGAGTTTACCTTCTACGTGGATGTAGCTACACTCCGGATTTTTTTCCGGGTGGAGAGCATGGAGCATGTCACTCCTATAGACCAGTCGGTCTTCTGATGAAACGGGCAGAGTGACTGGGCCTGGGTCCGGCTGGGCCCGGACGGGCCCAGACGGGCTTGCCTTAGGCGCGGCCGCTGCGCCTGTCCGCTGCGCGTACGTGGAATGCACATCTTTTATAGGCGGTGGGGGCGTGGCATCGAGTGAGGTGGCGTGGCCACAAGAACGGCTCACTCGCTGATGGCGGCAATGAGAAATGGCAATCCCGCAGCAGCGTTTATGTCGGCTGCGCGGGTAAAGAAAGGTGAGAAAGGTGCCTCAATCAGAGTGCAGGCAAGGGAGGGTGGTGGGTTTTAAAAATAAGCTCAAACACACAATTTTTTAAAAACGCAAAGTTCGTAAGCAACACGCTCCCGGCTGTGCCTCAGGAGTAAGATCTCAAATGAGCTTGCATTCAGCTTGATTATGTAGGCGGTGGGGGCGTGGCCTCGAGCGAGTGGGCGAGGCCAAAAGACCGGCTCACTCGCTGATGGCGGCAATGAGAAATGGCAATCCCGCAGCAGCGTTTATCTCGGCTGCGCGGGTAAAGAAAGGTGAGAAAGGTGCCCCAATCAGAGTGCAGGCAAGGGAGGGTGGTGGGTTTTAAAATTAAGCTCAAACACACAATTTTTTAAAACACAAAGTTCGTACGCAACACGCTCCCGGCTGTGCCTCAGGAGTAAGATCTCCCAGAAATATAAACAAAAATACACAATAATACTTCAAATGCAACTGGTAAGTAAGCACAAAATAGAGTCGTCTGCGGGGAAAGACCAAACCATATACTAAAAAAATAGAATGCGAACTGCGACCGAAGTCGCAACTTGGACCAGGACACTAAGAGGAGCTGGGGACATAAGGAACCGCTCAAGGTAAGTACCAGGAAACCCCACGGAGGCTGTGTGCAGAGTGAAAACACAGATGTCTACTCAACAGTGAGGAAGTTGCAGTTGCAGTTTTAAAGAAGAAAGACCCTTTCTAGCAGACCCTGAAGAAACCCTGTGGAAGAAAGAAGGTTGGTGAGTCACCCCACCCATGTATACCCCAGGAACCAGGATACCTACACTAGGAAAGTCGGGTGCATAGGTGCAAAGTGATGTCGGAAACTGCCGTAGACCACAATGGAGGACTCCAGAAAAGATGCTGCTGGCGAAGACTGTGCACAACAGTTCGGAGGAATCCAAGGGTAGATTCTTGAAGAGGAGTACCTGCAAGCAGAAGGGACAGGGTCTATGCCACTCGGAGGTGACCAGGAGGCATGGAAGAGTAATGCCCAATCAATCAATCAAAGCATTTATATAGCGCACTACTCACCCAGAGGGTCTCAAGGCGCTAGGGGAGGGGGGGTCCGCTACTGCTCGAACAGCCAGGTCTTGAGTTGCTTCCTGAAGGCAAGGTGGTCCTGGGTCAGGCAGAGGTGGGTCGGGAGGGAGTTCCAAGTCTTGGCGGCCAGGTAGGAGAAGGACCTTCCTCCTGTGGTGGCTCTTCGAATGCGGGGGACAGCGGCGAGGGCGTGGCTGGTCGATCGAAGTTGGCGTGTGGGAGCGTAGAAGTTGAGGCAGCTGTTGAGGTATCCTGGGCCTTGGTTGTGTAGGGCTTTGTGTGCGTGGGTGAGGAGACGGAAGGTGATTCTCTTGTTGACCAGGAGCCAGTGCAGATCTCTCAGGTGTCCGGAGATGTGGCTGCGACGGGGGATGTCCAGGATGAGTCGTGCTGAGGCGTTCTGAATCCGCTGGAGTCTCTTCTGGAGTTTGGCGGTGGTTCCGGCGTAGAGGGAGTTGCCGTAGTCCAGACGGCTGGTGACGAGGGCCAGGGCGACCGTCTTCCTGGTCTCTGTGGGGATCCACCGGAAGATCTTACGTAGCATGCGCAGGATGTTGAAGCACGACGAGGAGACGGCGTTGACTTGTCTGGTCATGGAGAGGGAGGAGTCCAGGATGAAGCCCAGGTTGCGTGCGTGGTCTGTTGGTTTGGGTGCGTTGCCCAGGGCGGGGGGCCACCAGGAGTCGTCCCAGGCGGAGGGTGAAGATCCCAGGATGAGGACTTCCGTCTTGTCCGAGTTCAGTTTCAGGAGGCTGTTCATCATCCACTTGGCTACGTCTGTCATCCCTTCGAGTAGGTTGGCCTTGGCGGTGGCGGGGTCGTTGGTGAGGGAGAGGATCAGCTGGGTGTCGTCGGCATAGGAGATGATGTTGAGGTTGTGTTGGCGTGCGATGGCTGCGAGGGGGCTCATGTAGACGTTGAAGAGGGTTGGGCTGAGCGAGGAGCCTTGAGGAATGCCGTAGATGACTTCGGTGGCTTCTGATCTGAACGGGGGGAGGCGGACTCTCTGTGTCCTTCCGGCGAGGAACGAGATGACCCATTCCAGTGCCTTCTCCTGGATTCCGACGTTGCTGAGGCGCTGCACTAGGGTACGGTGGCAGACAGTGTCGAAGGCCGCGGAGAGGTCTAGGAGGATGAGGGCCGCTGTTTCTCCGTTGTCGAGCAGGGCTCGGATGTCATCGGTGGCTGCGATCAGGGCGGTCTCGGTGCTGTGGTTGGCCCGGAAGCCAGACTGAGAGAGGTCGAGGGATCCGTTCGTCTCGAGGAAGGCGGCCAGCTGCTTGTTGACGGTCTTCTCGATGACTTTTGCAGGAAACGGGAGCAGCGAGATGGGGCGGTAGTTCTTGAGGTCGGTTGATGGCTTCTTTAGTAGAGCGCTGAGTTCGGCGTGCTTCCAGCTCTACGGGAAGGTAGCGGTGTCGAAGGAGGTGTTGATGATGTCCCGCAGGTGGGGTGCGATGACAGCTTCGGCCTTGTTGAAGACGTGGTGAGGGCAGGGGTCGGTCGGAGATCCGGAAGGTTCAGGAGTGATAACGGTGACCTTGTGGCTGTAGCTGTGAGGACCAGGCGACACTGAGGAAGACCAGAAGCAGTGCACAAGCTATACCATGCCGGAAGTTGAGAATCACAGGTTTGGTGTCCGGCTGAAGCATTAACAAGCCTTGAAAGCTACAACAGGCGTGGTAAGTGAAGAAGGAGCAATGCTGGGACCAGCAAGGTCCAAGGGACTCACCACAAGTAGGAGAGTGAGAGTAGGCCCCAAGCAAGCAGGGGGCCCACTGGAGCATTAGACCTTCTAGAGGACCCAGAGGCCGAAGGCACAGGAGTCGCAAGAGGAACTGGAGCAGCACACCAAAGATGATGGATGCAGGGAGGATGCTGCTCTTGGCAGGAAGAGATGCTGGAGGCTGGAGCTTCTTGTAGCCTGAAGATCTCCAGTGTGCAGAGCAAACAAGCCTTGGCAACGGCAAGTCAACACAGTGCACAGGGATTTGGTCCCCGCGGTTCCGATGAGGAATACTGGCCTCAAAATTGCAGTGAGGACATGTCAGGCCTTGCGAGTTGCAGAACCACCACCTGTGTTTATGAGCATTTTGAATTCCGTGGAACATCATGCGCAGCAGACCGGTCAGCTTCGTTGCAGTGCCTACAGATTCAGAGGAGTGACTCCTTCACTCCAAGGAAGATTACTTCAGGTGTCCTTGATGCCCACAGGTCTGTTGAGGATCCTGGAAGAAGCACAGACACAGGCAATGAAGAAGACTTGCAGAACAGCGAGACCAGGAGCAGCAGGAGTCCAATGAGATGCAGTCTTGGTTTCTGACGAAGTCCAGCAAAGTTCAAGTGTCCAGACAGTCAAAGAGTGACATGCTTTCAGGCTTAAATCTTGTCTGACGGCGAATCTGAGGACCCACCCACAGGTTAGCCCATAAATACCCTTGGAATGGGGTTACGGTGACTCAGGGGTCTCTTCCAGAGGAGTAGTTGGACAGAGGGGAGGATACTACCATGTCCTTTGTCCAGTTTCACGCCAGAGCGGCAGCCAAGAGCTCCCAGTACTGGCTTAAACCAGAGTATGCAAGGAGGGCACCAAATGTGCCCTTCAAAGCATTCTGGTAGCGCTGGCAAGAACCCACACCCACGGCCCGATACACTGAGTCCTGTTTTGGAGGTGGACACACCTCCTTGTGACAGGAAACTTATTGGTCTACCTTCACCTGCTCAAGGTCAGCTCAGCAGCAGGACGGCAGAATTGTTTCTGGGGTCATCAGCAGCACTAGCTTGCTGGCAGACCCTGGAAGGCTGTTACCTGGAGTTTGCTCGTTTCCCTCTGCTCTGGTACTATTGCCGGCCTGCCCCGACTCTGGTAGACTTTAGGCCCCAGAGCCACCACATAACTCTTTTTTCACCGGTTCCTAGCAATGAGAAGGATTCAACCTTAGTACACTGAACATCCTGCTTCTTCTCCAGAGGTGTTATACCAGCTTTGCCAGAGCCAAAGAGAAGCAGGGCTGGGCCACTCTTAATGTATCTTACATGCACAAACTACATGCTATAAGCAGACCGTTAGGTTACTGACTCTTTGCTTCTTGTTGGAGATATGATTGCCATCATCCTGACTTCATCAATAGTGGATACGAGAGAAATTGAGACTCTAGCAACAATGCCTACCTCTATGTGAACACCTTTATTTTTAACCATAGCTATCAGATTTTAATGTGTGTCTGTCGACCAAATTGCGGATTGATCTGTCGTATTTTTTACCTCCCTCGGTTTGAGTACTGCTTCTGTTCTGAGAGGGTCTGATATCCTTATACTAGGCCGCATATTAGCCCAGACACTTACGATCTATTGACATACCTATTATTCTCCTTCAGTCCTAAAGGCCAAGTCGGAGGGCGTCCCCGTTATTACTCTCAAGCTCCCCTTGCACTTTTCATACAACTAGATAGTGTGACATGGGCCCTGTGCCTGCTAACCACAAACTGTGTGGTAGTCGCAGCAGTTAGATACCCTCAGGTGCCAATTGAACACTGTTGTGATATTGCTCTCATTAACATTATTGCAGTTATTGATATTTTAACTGTTAGCTGCACTGGTCAACACCTATCAGGAAAAGAAAATAGTCTACCTGCGTGGGAAGGGGTGGGGCTGATGGGTCCCGTGCAAAATCGAGCAGAAGTAAGCTAGCTCGAAATCTGCAACTTATAACTGTCCTCGATGGCATTGATGACTCATAGTGGAATGCCAGGGAATCTTAGCTCCCGACACTTACATTGCCACAACAGACAACGAACATCCTTCTGAAGAGCCACCTCACCCCCCAGACCCATTCTCAACTCTGCAAAACACATTACCACAATATTTACAAGGCAGAATACGCAGAGTGCCAACATTTTGACATCTTGCAATGCCACCACCATACATTCCATTGCCGTCACAGACGATTTCGAGGCAGGTATACCCCCATTTCCCACTGCTGTTGTAGATCAATCCTTAGTAGGCAATGATACTGATAGTATTACCAACATTACCTTATCAAATATGTTTCTACCACTTCAAGATCAGACCTGCTCCTGACAAGGGAAAGTGCAGGAGCTAGATCCTTTCTTGTCAAGGGTTACCATGGAACTAATAGAGAAAGACTCAACTGTGCGAAGCGCTGAGGGCCTCCCTGTGGAGAGAATCTCGCAGTGTAAGGACACTGCCAGGGTTATTTCAGATCTGAAGGCAGAGGTCACTTCTCTAAATACACAAATTTTAGCACTTAATGACCAATTAAAACTCTTGTTAGACAGAGGTACCTCGGAAGAACGCCATCTAGAGCAGGCAAAGGGACTCACACAGGAACCACCATACTCTTTGAATAGTATAGTCCCTCTAATGTCTATCCCCATTCTTCCCCCTACAATCTCTATCGACAAGAGTAGATTAGCTGTGATACATAGTAGAGACTGTACACAAGTAGGCGTCGGTTGCCAACCAAGCTACAGGAATAATCTGGTCCAAAGTCGCGCAAGTTCCACTAATATGACAAAGGTCCCCAAAATGCACCCATACATGAAGCACGAGGGCAAAGATTCTTTGATAAACAAATCTATACACTGGATTTGTAAGGGGAGGGGGTTTAGATCCATCATTAGGGAGGACTTTTTATGGGTAAAAAGCCTATCACATCTCACCTCTCTAACCGATTGTATAGAATTACATCTTAGAGGCGTTAACTTAGTCCACAACCTCATAGCCCTAGAGGCAAGATCATGTTTACCCACTCAAACGGGCATTCAATTAAAATACAATCCTTTCAGCACCTCACAGCTGCCAGCAACCACTAGGCAAGGTATTCCTTTAGGCTCCGATTCACCATCAGCTATCAACGATTGATTGGTAAGCCGAGCGAGCCCAGGCCATTTGTCATTACCTTTTATTAGTATGAGGACAGAGATGGCACATACCGGAAACACCAGACGGGGAAGGACAATCCGTCACCCAAATCGGACCCGTCTAGCGGTCTGGTGTAAATCAGGAAGAGTGAAGGGGAACTCCTGATGTCATCAGAAGAAGGGGAACAAAAGGCACAGTGGCGAAATTTGAGGGTGTGGAAAAAAGGCGGAGAGGAGGAAGGACGAGACGAGCAGCGGGAGAGCAAGCCGAGAGAAGAGAACCAGGACGAAGTTGGAGGGAGAGTGGAGACCCCGAAGACTGTATACTACACTGCGACCCAAACCGGCGGCCCACAGGAGGGAGACAACGCCCCGGGTTCCGTTGAAAGGGACATTTTGGTGGGGGTTGTGGGGAGGCACGAGAGAGTGAGTGCACAGGTGTGTTTTATTTTTTAAACTGTACCGTAACGTTTTTTCACATTTCCCCCTCACTTACTTTTCGGTTTTGGTGATGGTAGCACACACTGAGGAAACCAGAAGACTCATGGTAACCCCAGGACATGTTTGTTTTCTTTCTTTTCCCTGCATCCTGACCCAAGGAAGAGACCGCGTGAGACCGGATGCCACGAAACCCCCGACAGTCTGAAGGAGCAGAACCTAAAGAAGCAGTGGATGACCCTTCCTGTGCTCCCATCCTATTGTTTGGAACTGTGCTATGTTGGATGCTCTTGTTTGGACTGACGAAATCCCTAAAGCAATGAAGACCAAAACAACCTAAATAACTAAAATACATACAAACTCAGCTGGTGTGTCCCTTGGTCCCTTCTGCCTCACCCCTACAAAGTAGTGTCAGAAGTGGGATATACTGCCTCAGTGTCGCATCATGACACAACCATTGTCTGTAGAGGGCATCATAGCCCAGCTAGCCGAAGGGCAGAGGCACCTACAACTGTCACTGGATCAACAAACGCAAACCTCAGAGGGACCAGGAAAGCCTACAGGAAGCCTTAAGGGAACAGGCCCACCTGCTAACCAGTAACCAGCAGATACAAGACATAGCAATCCTGCTGCTCACCGACGCCATTGTGAGCACAAAGGTGTGGCCTAATGTCCCAGGATCGGTCTTGCAAAAATATCAAGACGGAGATGATCCAGACTATTTTTTTTAAATCAATTTTGTAAGAATAGCCACTACAGCTGCATGGCCCCAAGAGAGGTGAGGTCAGTATATAGCTCCCCTCCTTTCCGGAGAGCTTCAAGCTGCCTACCAGGCGGCAAACCCAGCTGGCACCACAGCTTATGAGGAGGTGAAGAAGGCTATTTGGGAGCATCTGGGTTGCGACCCAGAATATTACAGAACAAAGTTTAGAAAAGAGAAGTGGACTGCGGGAGATAATAAACGTGCCTTCCATTACAGGATACAGGACTAGGCAACCGATGGTGAACACCCCACAAACAGATGGCCTTGTGGAGCGCTACAATAGGACCATTAAAAACATGCTCCGTAAAGTCATCTCGGACTCAGGGAGGGACTGGGATCACAAGCTACCCCTAGTTATCTTCGCAATATGGTCCCACGAATAGAGGTCTACCGGCTTCTCACCTTTCGAATTGCTGTTCGGGAGAAAACCCAGATCACTACAGGACAGTGGGAGGAGGAGGAGGATGAGGAAGGAAAATTCCTGTTGATATACAAAGCTGATCTAAAAACCACGTTATCCCAGTTATGGGGTCTGGTCCATGACCATATGGAGGAAGCCCAAGGGAAACAAAAACAGTACTATGATAGAATCAGCAGTCTAAGAGAGTTCAGACCTGGTGATAAAGTGTTACTGCTCTTACCCTCCACCGAGAACAAATTGTTAACCCAATGGGAGGGTCCCTTCATCATAGCTAGAAAAGTAACCCCGGTTACCTATAGCGTCCTGTTACCCCTACGGGCTGGGGTAAACAAATCTACCACGTGAACCACCTGAAAAAATGGGAGGAACCCCTTACGTCTGGCAGGGAAGGAACACCAGTATACCTGGTAACCACTGACCGATTCACTGAAATTTCCCTGTTAACCACTCAGGAATCAAAAGCAGAAGCGGTACCAACGGGGGATATCATATCCCCCACACAGTTGATGGCTTTATTGGATTCCTTCCAGGGCCTATTTTGCACTGTCCTCGGTTTGACCACCTTGGTACAACACAATATAGTATCACTGGACAAGAAAGTAGTGAGACAAACCCCTACAATAAGAAAGGCTGAGCAATTCGGAAGCAAACTGAGGCACTATTATGATCCAAAATTATCATCTCTAAAGCCCATCAGTCTGGGGCTGCCTGACCTTCAGCAGCCTACTAGCAATAGCACCAGAGAGGGGATTCTAACACCTTCAGCAGCCTACTAGCAACAGCACCAGAGAGGGGATTCTAACACTGTGAGATACCACTGCAGGCCCAGAGACAGACTACGTAATGAATGGGACTCAATCTATCGGCTCAACTCTTGAAGGATCACCTCCCAAACTTCGTATACAATCATGGAATGTTGCCGGAGTGAGGCCCAAGTTGGCGCTTACCCCTTGGACCCAGTATATAGAGCAATTTGACATCTGTTTTTGCAGGAAACTTGGTCCATTACCCCTGTATTCATCCCCAGATATGTCACTTATTGCTGCCCAGCAGTTGCAAGTAGAGCAGGACGACCTGCTGGATCTTCAGTGCACCATCCGAGAACTTAAGACCAAAAGCCCCGACACTCTAGCAATTCATATCACTGGTAGGCATGGCACAGGGCTTGATCTTTTTAATGTTTATGCCTGGGGTTCCAAGGCAGGTTGTAGCTCTCCTACCCTTCTGGAATTGGAAAATTGTCTAGAGGAGAGGGAGACCCACTCACCGTTAATAGTAGCAGAGGATTTCATTGTCACCTTTGAACCTCTAGTCTCTCATGATGTAACTGACAGTGACAAGGTGGTCGAGATGTGGGTCCTTCCCCCTAGACTTGCCACCTATTAAAAAATGGACTCGTACAGCGCTGAATGAATGTGAATTTGTATGGCACTACTAAACCCAGAGGCATCGAGGCGCAGATGATGGAAACAGTCTGAATGGACAGAGGCACCCACGAGAGACAGCTTACAGGTAAGACTCTGAGAAAAGCCAGGTTTTAAGATTTTTTCGGAAAAGAGCAAGAGAAGGCTGGGCCTTAAGGTTGGCTGGAAGCGTGTTACACAGTTTGGGGGCAAGGGAGAAAAAGGCTCTCCCTCCCCACCTTGCCTTGGCAATTCGAGGCGTAGTCAAAAGATTTTTATGAGCTGACCGCAGGTCCCTGCCAGGAGTGTAGAAGGATACAAGAGATCCAATGTCCTCAGCACCCAAACCGTGAAGGGCACGGTAGGTGAGGACAAGAACCTTAAGCTACATACATTAATTCTCGAGCATGGGCTTAGGGCTGCCAAGGCCGGACCAAGTCTGATACGTTGGGGGCAAACACCTTTAATAGAAGCACTAATACGAGCCACATTGATTACATCTTGTTAGATGTCAGATTGTGGCATGGAGTGCTGGACATGGTAGTTGGGTCGACCACTGACAGCGACAAGAACCCTCTAGAGCTTGATATGTCACCACTGTGGGACAAAAATCTTGGCCTTCCACACATAAGACTTTCTACCAAGGACGTATGCCCAACCAATAACAACAGGTGGCTCAAGTAGGTTTGTGTAGCCACTGATATCTCAAAATTAGAAGCTATGAAGGGCAAACTTATAGAGAGAAACTAGTGAGCTACTCAGCCTACTTGAGCAGTACAACAGGCTTTTAAAGATTACGTCTTGCCACACACACTTTTTTATGTCTCGCCTATGCAGCACGCATGCACTGCATAGGAAAAAAGACCTTTTGTAATCGGTTCGCTTTTCACCCTAAAAACGTGCACACATTGCATTGCCTTCAATGGCAATGCATGCATGTTTGGCGATTCCTTGTGGGAACAAGCTTTGGCGCCAGGTGTTAGCAATTATCGCTCCTGGTGCTGCTTGCTCCCGCAAGGGAAACGCTTTTGCTTTTTTGGTTTGAAAGGGTTTCACGTGAATCTGTGAAACCCATCCGTGGTTTGAAATCAGCCTTTCCAGCTATGGAGTCCGCTGGTCCTGAATTTGGAATGTTGCCACGTACACACCCCACCTGTGTGTGATGCATTTTAACAATGTTTGACTTGTGGCTGGTGATCTGAATGTTCTCCTATGTTCATCCTTTGTGGTTTTGAGCTTCGTAACTGATGAACACTCGATTACCATGATTGAATGTCACTAGTGACCACTGACTGGTTAATCATTCACAAACTGGTCTAATTTGTAAGAAAGCACGTAGTACTAGCTAACTTGACAACCAATCATCCACAATCATTTCACCATCAGAGTGACATCCAATACAGGGCAACTGCTTTCTGAAATGCACAAATCTTTTTTTGCACTCACACTAATCTCTCTTTGGGGAAAACTGTTTCACGTCCAAGTAAGTCTTGTGTAAAAATGTTGCAGTATGATCACTGCACTGAGCCTGTTCTGGCATTGCTGAACGAAGTTCTTCTTTAAGAGCCAGTCATCTAGGTAGGGGATTAAATGTATGGACTGTGGACTGAATATACTCTGCCAACACCAGCAGGCATTATGTAAATGCTATCGGGACTAGTGCTGTGACTAAAGTGGAGCGCTCTACATTAATAACGCCTCCACACTTCTTCAAGCCTTCAATAGTTTCAATGTTTCAGATACATTGTTATGTGACAACAGGCATATTTGGGGTCTAATGTTGCAGGGGGTCCTGTTTTTCGAACATTATTGTCTGCCACTTCCTGCAGTATTCCCTGGTATATCATCACCGCTATATTATGGTAGGATACGTTTCTATCTTTCATTGAGAGGAAATGCATATCTGTTCCCGTATTTGTGCTTCCTTTTCACATTTGCATGGACTTGCTGTCTATCCTTATCTCAGATCTCCTCTTAGGGTGTGTGTCATTAGATAAAGGTAATGACCAGGTATGTTCCAGAATGTCCAATTCACGCTCTAGTCTTTTTCCTCTAATGACTATTCTGGGATCTTGAATGTTTACAAGTTGTTCTATTCCTTTGAGACTCTTTTGGTGTCAAGGGATTTCGTTTCAATGCCAAATGGTTTTTGTGGCAGCTGCACTCCAGAGTGACAGTGTTGTCTGATGGGTGTACACCGGGTCTGGTCGACTCGAAAAGACAACGAGCGAACGTGAATTGAAACCCTTGCATTAACTCTTCCCAGCATCTTTTCACTTTGACCTGAAAGACAATTTGTCTGTACTTAAAGAAAATACACTTTCTTTCTTCTTTTCAGTCACTAATATGCCATTCGACATTAAATGTGTTCTCAAATGAAGAGAGATTTTTTTTACCCTTGAGATTTATGGTTGTGAAAGCGTGTCTCTGTCTGAGGCAATAACTTCGATTTTTCTCACACCAACATGTCCTTGCGGACTTGGCCAAAGGCTCAATTTAGGTTTGAACAGTTGATTCTACAATGTTAGATTTGGGGAAATGTTCTCCACCTGTTTTCTTTGCCCCTGACTCGACCCCTACTCATCAAATGTAAACCCAAATCAAACAAGTGCTGCACCAAAGACACTCGGTTACTTGAATATGATCTCTACGTCACAGTGCAGTGAATCCTATGTTGTCCCCTTCTAATCCTAATGCACAAGTTACTACTTGTGTAACGATATATCTGTAAGAGACATTAGTTAGTGATAGATTCCTTACCTTAGAATATCCCCAGGCGTCAGACTGGATCCGGAAACTTTTGCGTAGCAGTACCCTTGCGCATCGGTAGGCGTCGTCTGCGGCTCCGCGTCCGTCGTCGGCGTCGTGGGCGCCGTGATGACGTCGTCGGAGTAGTTAGACGCCTCCTCCGCGTGCTGAAGTCAGTTCTTAGACACAGCTTTTCCGCGCCAGAAACACAGAGCTATGCCAAAAACCAAACACTGGAGTGATGAAACTAGGGCCCTGAAGGGGATGACCTTAACCCTAGATATCGGTTCGCAGGACGGGGAGGATGGGTGGGTCGGTAAGGAATCTATCACTAACTAATGTCTCTTACAGATATATTGTTACACAAGTAGTAACTTGTGCATCTCAAAGAGACACGTTAGTGATAGATTCCTTACCTTAGAATAGATACCCCAGCAATACCAACCCCGTGGTGGTGGGTCTGCGAACCAATAATCACACCAGAAAGTCCAGGAGGACGGAACGGCCAAAGTAGCCATCCCTCCGGACTTGAATGTCCAGGCAATAATGTTGTGCGAACGTGTTCAGCGAGGCCCACGTAGCCGCCTGGCAAATGTCCTGCAAGGGCACACCTCGGCCCAAGGCAGTTGTAGTTGCTGTGGCTCGAGTGGAATGAGCCCTCAGCCCCACAGGGGGTTTCTTCTTAGCCAAGGAGTAACACGCCTGGACACAAGATGATCCACCGCGAGATGGTCCGATTGTGCACCGCTTTCCCTTTCTTAGCGCCCACGTACCCAACAAATAGTTGGTCATCCACCCGGAACTGTTGTGTGCGATTCAAATAAAATGAGATCGCACGTTTTGGGTCCAGACAGTGGAGCCTCTCTTCCTCTCTCGAGGGATGTGGAGGCGGAAAGAAGGTGGGCAAGGTGATAGATTGCCCAATGTGGAAGGCCGTGACTACCTTGGGTAGGAAGGAGGGCCTTGTCCGTAACACAACCTTGTCCTGATGGACTGAAAGGAAAGAAGGCTTACAAGATAGAGCCTGGAGCTCACTCACTCTCCTGGCAGAGGTGATGGCTACCAGGAAGGCAGTCTTCAAGGAGAGAAGGCGAAGAGGACAGTTGTGAAGTGGCTCAAAGGGAGCGCACATCAGAAATGTAAGAATCAGGTTCAAGTCCCACTGAGGCATCACGAGGGAACAGGAGGGAATGTGTGTTTGATGCCCTTCAGGAATCGATTAACGATAGGGGACTTGAACAAAGAAGGTTGATCAGGCAGCCTCAGAAAGGCTGAAAGAGCTGAAAGATAGCCCTTGATAGTGCCCAAAGCAGAGCCCTGCTGGGCAAGAGAAAGAAGAAAGAGGAGAACCTCAGAAAGAGGGGCATTAAGGGGATCCACAGCCTTTGCTGTGCACCATGCCACAAATCTGTTCCACCTGCAGGCGTATAACGACTTTGTGGAGGGACGCCTGGCTTCCAGAATGATGTTACAGACTTCAGGAGGCAAGTCAAATAGCCTCAACTGTCGCCGCTCAATCTCCAAGCATGGAGGTGGAGACTGGAGAGGTTCGGGTAGAAGACCGTCCCCTGCTGCTGCGACAGAAGGTCCTCCTGAAGAGGCAGACGAACCGGGGGATCGACTGACATACTGAGTAGCTCGGGATACCAGTACCTTCGTGCCCAGTCCGGAGCCACAAGGATGACTTGTGCCCGGTCGCGCTTGATCTTCTTCAGCACTCTGGGCAGAAGTGGTATAGGCGAAAAGGCATACAACAGACCGCAACTCCACTCGCGACGAAAAGCGTCTCCGACCGAGGGCCGCCTTGGAAATTCCAACGCGCAGAACTGATGACATTGCATGTTCTCTTCGGTGGCGAATAGATCTAACCAAGGCTCTCCCCACTGCAGAAAGAGACCTTGCGCCATGTCCGAGTTCAGACGCCATTCGTGATCCATCATGCACCGGCGGCTGAGTTTGTCCGGGTGTTGAACCATCAGAGTCACATCCTGATGTTCCAGCCATTGCCAGAGGCGCAGAGCCTCCTGGCAGAGAGTCCACAACCCTACCCCGCCCTGTTTGTTGCAGTACCCCATGGCGATGGTCTTGTCCGTGAACACCTGCACTACACACCCTCGGACAGACGGGAGGAATGCCTTCAGTGCTAGATGAATCACCCGCAGCTCCAAAAGGTTGATATGGAGCTGGGACTCCGCCGGAGACCAGAGGCCTCTGATATCCGCCTCTCCCATGTGGCCACCCCAGCCCTGGAGGGGCGCGTCCGTCACAACTACGTGCTCCGGTTAGGGAAGGGAAAGGGATCTGCCGCTGACCCAATCGCGGTCCGTTAGCCACCACTGCAGCTGTCTCGCAGTGCCCTCCGAGATCAGGACATGGTCGGACAGGTTAACCTGATGCTGGGCACACAAACTTCAGGTCCCACTGCAGAGCCCGCATCCGCCACCGTGCGTGATGCATCAGAAGGATGCAGGAGGCCATCAGCCCCAGAAGCCGCAGCATAAACCTGACCGAAACCCGGGATAGAGGTCGGAAGATTGGAATCAGAGCCTGTATATCCCGGACCCACTGTTCGGGTGGGTAAACCCGAAATGGCGCCGAGTCGAGAACCGCTCCGATGAAAAGGAGCTTCTGAGAGGGACACAGGTGTGACTTCGGCACATTGATGGAGAACCCCAGCTGGTGCAGGAGATCCGCCGTAGTCTGGAGGTGGCTGACGACTGTCTGGGGCGAGCCCGCCTTCAACAACCAGTCGTCGAGGTTGGGGAAGACTGAGACCCCTAACCTGCGCAGATGAGCTGCGACCACCACCATCAACTTCATGAACACCCGTGGGGCGCTGGTAAGGCCGAAGGGGAGCACGGTAAACTGAAAGTGCTCGTGGCCTACCGTGAACCGCAGGTAACGCCGATGGGCCGGCAGGACCGGGATGTGAAAATACGCGTCCTGCAAGTCCAACGCTACCATCCAGTCTCCTGGGTCTAGGGCAGCTAAGACCTGAGCCAGAGTCAGCATTTTGAACTTCTCCTTCCGGAGGAAGCCGTTGACGTTCCTCAGATCCAAGATAGGGCGTAGGCCCCCTTTGCCCTTCTTGGGTACCAGAAAGTAGTGGGAGTAGCAACCACGTCCTACTTCTGGCCCAGGAACGCGCTCGATGGCCCCCTTGGCCAAGAGGGCCGAAACTTCCTCCTGCAGGAGCCGCAAGTGATCCCCCGATACGCGGTGGTGTTGCGGTGGTATGGCTTGAGGAGTCGTCTCGAAGGGGAGGGAGTAGCCCCTCCGGACGATCTGCAGCACCCACTTGTCCGAAGTGACAGTGCGCCAGTGAGAGTGGTGATGGCGAACCCTGCCCCCCACTGGCGTCACATGGGCCGAAAAGCACAGACTAGGAGGGTTTAGAGGCGGATTCTGCGGGGGAAGGTGTGGACTGACCTCGCCGGTTTCCTCGACTGCCTCCACAGCGGTTTCCACGGCCGCCGCCGCGCTGGATGGTAGTCTGCGGCGAGTGGCTGGCGGCACGTGTGGGGGCGCCCCTTCCTTGGCCACGAAAGGAGCGAAAGGCACCCGTTTGCTGGCGCGGGGCCGAGAGGCCCAAGGACTTGGCCGTAGCCCTGGAGACCTTAAAGCGCTCAAGCGCGTGGTCTGCCTTGTCGCCAAAGAGACGACGGCCATCGAACGGCATGTCCATCAAAGTATTCTGGACATCTGCCGAAAAATTGGCGGATCTCAGCCAGGCGTGGCGTCGTACCGCCACTGTCGTAGCCATCGCTCTGCCCAGCGAGTCGGTGGTATCCAGCCCACACCTGATCAAATACTTGGCTGCATCTTAGCCCTCCACAAGGGCTTGGCTGAGTTTGGCCCGTACCTCCAACGGGCACTCTGGCAGCACCTCCGCCACCGTCTCCCACAGAGAGTGGATGTAGCGGCCCAAGAGGCATGCGGTGTTGGAAGACCGCAATCCCAAACTAAGGGAGGAGAATATCTTCTTTCCATAATTCTCATACCTCTTGTATTCCCTGTCTGGCGGAGCCGTCGGGAATGCGGTCTGGGAATTAGAGGCCTGGATGACGAGACTCTCGGGGGTGGGGTGGGAGGACAGGAAACATGGGTCGCCCGGAGCCGGGCGGTGGCGTCTGGCCACGTTCCTATCTACGGGCGAACCCGTAGCGGGCCTGGACCAGGTGCCCAAAAGAACGTCGGTCAAGGCCTCATTAAATGGCAGCAGAGGCTCAGCCGAGCATGACTGCGGTTTAAGGACCTCTGTGAGGAGGTTAGTCCTCACGGCCGTGAGGGGGAGCTCAAGGCCCAAGGCCTTGGCAGCCCTCGTCAACACCACGCCATAGGTTGCCCCCTCCTCCGAAGCCACGGTAGGAGGAGAGACAAAACCAGTGTCTGGAGAGGTGTCCAGGCCACTGGCCTCCCCAAGGTCTCCTGCCCAGTCCTCCTGAGACTGACACTCCCTGGCCAGGGGGTCCTCAGACCCCTCCCAATCCTCCTCCTCACCCATCTCCTGAAACTCAGGGTTGTAATGCAATGGGGCCGGTTCGTAGAAGTGGATATCTCCAAACGGCGTCAGATGCGGCGCCCAGTGGTGCCGCTCCGACGTCGGAACCGGAGCAAAGGAGGTATCGGGGGCGGCACCGCCCGAGGACGGCGCCGGAGGTGACACCTGACGGACCAACGCCTGGGGGGTCGTATGGTCCACGGGTGACGATCCAGAGCCCGAGGAAGGTCCAGCTGAGCCCCGCGGCACCGGGCCCGAAGGCGCCGGCGGTGCCGGGGCCGCTGTTCCTTGCGGCGCCGGGCCCGAAGGAGCCGGCGGCGTCAGGGCCGAAGCACCCGACGGCGTCGGGCCGAAGCTCCCGACCCGCTAGGGCCCCCAGACGGGTCCGCTGGGCCGAAGGCGCCGCAGAGCCCGTCGGAGGAGAAAGGGACCTCATGGCCATGAGGAAGCGTCAATCTCCTCCGGCGTCCGGTCCTGCCCAGGGACCGGAGGGTGTGGGGCGGGACGAGACGCCAGCGACTCCAAAGGAGCCGCGTGGGCGGTGTCACCCGAACCCCCGGCCGCATCGCGCGAGCGTCAGGGGGAGTCAGAAGAGCGATGACGCCTCTTCGACTTCTTGTGCTTCTTACATGACGACGACTTCGACCCGGAGGAGTGGTGCTGACTCCCGGAGCTGTGGTGACTCCGTCCCCGCGACCTGTCCCTCGACCTCCCGTGGGACCGGGACCTCACGCGGCGCGGGGCCGACTGCCAGAGTTCGAGTCGCCTGCGGGACCGCTCCCGCCTAGATTTCGAAGATAGGGCCCGGCAGTCGGAGCAGGCCTTGTCATCGTGGTCGACGCCTAAACAGGTCAAACACAAGTGGTGGGGGTCAGTGACCGACAACGTGCGGTTGCACTCCTCACAGTGTTTAAATCCAGGCATCCCTAAGGCACCGATCGGAGTCGTTAGACTCAAAAAGTGACTTTGGGTAACTGCTCTTTCCAGATCTGAGCTGGCTGGCGCGGAAAAAAGAAGAACTGACGTCAGCACGAGGAGGCGGCGTCTAAGTACTCCGACGACGTCATCACGGCGCCCACGACGCCGACGACTAACGCGGAGCCGCAGACGACGCCTACCGACGCGCAAGGGTACTGCTACGCAAAAGTTTTCGGATCCAGTCTGACGCCTGGGGATATTCTAAGGTAAGAAATCTATCACTAACGTGTCTCTTTCAGATACCAAATGCAAAAAGAACAATTGATGGACAGAATGTAGAACAATGTCATACATTCACCCCAGTACAGAGATCTGGGCCTAAATACATCGTTTTTTTGCTCACCATGCCATTCTAGTTTGGACTCAATCTCCACGCAAAGAGGTGGAGACTAGACAGGTTCGGGTGGAGGACCGTTCCCTGCTACTATGACAGAAGATCCTCCCCAAGAGGCAGTCGGATTGGGGGATTGATGGTCATACTGAGTAGCTGGTGATACCAAACTCTTCATGCCCAGTCTAGAGCCACAAGATTGACTTGGGCCCGGTTGCGCCATATCTTTTTCAGCACTCTGGGCAGAAGTGGTATAGATGGAAAGGCGTACAACAGACCACAACTCCCCTTGTAACGAAAAGCGTCACCCAGCGAGTAACTCCTTGGAAATTCCAACAAGCAGAACAGCTGACATTGCACATTCTCTTCGGTGGTCTTGCGCCACATCCGAGTGAAGATGCCATTCGTGATCCATCATGCACCTGCGGCTGAGTTCTTCTGCACTGGCGTTCAGTGAACATGCCAGGTGTTGAACCACCAGGGAAATGCCCTGATATCCCAGCCATATCCACAGGCACATAGCCTCCTGACATAGGGTCCAGGACCCCGCCCGCCCTGTTTGTTGCAGTACCACATGGTGGTGGTGTTGTCTGTTAACACCTGCACTTCTCTCCCCTTGACAGAGGGAAGGAATGCCTTCAGTGCAAGTCGGATCTCCCAAAGCTGCAGAAGGTTAATATGGAGCCTGGACTCCCCTGGAGACCAGAGGCCTCTGATCTCCGCCTCTCCCATGTGGACCACATCCCAGGAGGGACGCATCCATCACCACTGTGAGCTCCAGTTGGGGAAGTGAGAGGGATCTGCCATTGATCCAATGCCAGTTTGTGAGCCACCACTGCAGCTGTTAAGCAGTGCCCTCCGAGATCTGGACATAATGGGACAGGTTACCCTGATGCTGTGCCCACTGGAACTTCAGGTCCTACTGCAGATCCGGCATATGCCATCTGGCATGAGTGGCCAGCAGGATGCAGGAGCCCACGAGGCTCAGCAACTTCAGGGTCATCCTCACCAAAACCCAGGATGGAGACTGAAAGATCAGAATAGTAGCCCGAATATCCTAGACTCGCTATTCGGGAGGATAGGCCCGAAAGTGAGTCATATCCAGAACTGCTCCAATGAAGAGGAGCTTCTGAGAGTGAATCAGGTGCAACTTTGGCACATTGATAGAGAACCCCAACAAATGCAGGAGGTCGTTCGTAGTCTGGAGGTGGGAGATGACTGTCTGGAGTGAGCCCGCCTTCAACAGCCAGTCGTCGAGATAGAGGAAGACTGGTACCCCTGATCTGCGCAAATGAGCTGTGACTACCGCCATCACCTTCGTGAAACACCCGAGGGGCGCAGGTAAGGCTAAAGGGGAGCACAGTAAACTGAAAGTGCTTGTAGCCTACAGTGAACTGTAGGTAACGCCTGCAGGCCGGTAGGACGGGAATGTAGAAATAGGCATCCTGCAGGTCCAACGCTACCATCCAGTCTCCAGAGGCGAGGGCAGACCTGACCTGAGCCAGAGTTAGCATCCTGAATTTCTCCTTAAGGAGCAAGCGATTGGCGTCCCTGATGTCCAAGATAGGATGCAGGCTCTTGTCCTTCTTGGGCACCAGAAAGTAGTGGGAATAATAAACACGTCCTACTTCTGGTGCAGGAAGTGCTTGATGGCCCCCTTGGCCAAGAGGGCTGCAGCTTCCTGTTGAAGAAGGGCCAAGTGATCACCCGACATGCAGTGGTGCTGGGTTGGCAAGGCTGGAGAGGTAGTCTCCAAGAGGAGGGAGGAGCCCCTTCGGACTATTTGTAAAACCCACCTGTCCGAAGTAATGGTGCACTAGTGGGGGAGGTGATGGTGGATCCTGCCGCCCACTGGCATTGATTGGGCCTGAAAGACCAGACTACGAAGGTTTGGAGGCAGTGGTGGTCGGGGTGGAGGTGGACTGACCTGCCCGCTGGCCCCCTGACCTGCCTCAGCGGGTTCAACGTCTGCGGCCACGCTGAGACTGTTGCTGCGCAGGCCTGTGGCTCTGAAGCGAACGTGTCGGGCGCCCATTCCGTGGCCATGAAAGGAGCGAAAAGCAGACAGCGGAGGAGGGCGGGTGGCGTAAATGCCCAATGACTTCGCCGCAGCCCATGAGTCATTAAAGCGCTCCAACGCACTGTCTGCCTTGTTGCCAAAAAGGGGAACGCCATCCAAGGGCATGTCCATCAAGGTGTTCTGGACATCCCCAGAGAAACCAGTAGTCCTCAGCCAGGCGTTGCGATGGAGGGTCACTGTCATGGAAATCGCCCTGCCCAGCGAGTCAGCGGTGTCAAGGCCACAACAGATCGTGAACTTTGCTGCGTCTCTCCCTTCAGCAATAGCTTTGAGAGCACTTTCTGGGCTGAGGCAGCACTTGCACCACTGTATCCCACACAGAGTGGGAATCACGGCTCAAGAGGCATGTGGTGTTCATAGACTGCAGCCCTGAACTGGCGGAAGAACATTTTTCTTACCGAACTGTTCCAGTTTCTTGGATTCCTTGTCCAGGGGTGAGGAAAGGAATGCACTTGGGGTCGCAGGGGCTTGGACAACCTAGCACTCAGGGATGGGGTGTTGGGAAAGGAAAATGCGGTCACGCGGAGCCGGGTGATGGCGTCGGGCCATATTCCTATCCACAGGAGCCAAGGTGTTGGGCCTGGACCAGGTGCCCAAAAAAGTCAGAAAGTGCATCATTAAAAGGCAGCAGTGGCTCCGCAAAGGTAGCTGCTGGCTGTACCACTTCTATCAGGAGGATTGTCCAGATGGCCGGTGTAGGGAGATGGAGGTGGAGAGCTTTGGCCGCCCTACGCAACATCACAGCGTAACTCGCACCCTCCTCCATACCCCCGGTAGGAGGAGATAGCATGTCAAGGTCAGGAGAGGTGTCAAGTCCACTGGCATCCCCCAATTACTCTGCCCAGTCCTGGTCAAACTGAGCTATGATAGTGTCCTCAGACCCCTCCCAGTCCTACCCATCCTCGGAAGGCTGATGAACAGGCCAAAAATAAGGATGTTGAGAGAGGGGTTTAAAGTTCCCATCGGTGTCGGAAATCGAGTGACGCCTTTCCAGCGCCGTGTCCACATCAGGCCTGAAACCGGGGACGACGTTGTCCAGGGGCACAGGCGACGTCGGAAGCGGTGCTGGTGAGGTTGACGTCGGTGGAGGTGTCACGAGGTCAACCGGCGTTGACCGAGATCCAGGCCTGGATCCTTGGGGACCCTGCGACGCCGGAGCCAACAGCGATGTCGGAGCCGCCGATAATGCAGAGCGAGGACCCCCAGTCGGGCCCAAAGGCACACAGGTGGGCCCAAAGCGGCAGTCCACGGCTGACAGAAAATCCTGCAGCTGGGCTGGAGTCACCGACGGACCCAGGAAGGGCGAGTAGAACAACAGCGACTGCATAGGCTCTGCCGGAGCTGCGGAGGTGGCACCACCCGCACCCTCAGCTGCGTCGTGCGATGTGCAAAGGGAAGTCGGAGAGCAATGGCATTTCTTCGACTTCTTCTTGATGTTTTGCCTTACCTGACCCATAGTGCAAAGACTTCGATCCCGACGAATGATGATGGTGGCTCTGTGACTGGTCCCTCGACCTCCAACAAGACAGTAACTTACTGCCGGACTTCAAGCAACTTTCGGGACCGCTCCCACAAAGTCTTCAGCACCATGGCCCACCAGTTGGGGCACGACTTGAGGTTGTGGTCACGCCCCAGGCAGTATAGACACACTCGATGCGGGTCCGTCACCGACATCATACGATGACAGTCCCTGCAGGAGTTGAAACCGGGCATCCCTATGGCGCCAGAAGTCAATCAACTTGAAAAACAGAGACAAAAAGGCCTCGAAAAACTCAATCAAAAAATTATTGGGGGTACCGCTCTCTCCGGATCTGCGCTTGCTGGAGCGGAAAAAGAAAAAACTGAGGTCAGCGCGCGTCGGTGGCGTCTAAGTAGCTGCCGCAAAGTCTCCTGGCGACCACAACACCCACGACGGACGAGGAGCCGCATAACGCCACCTTCCGACGCGCAGGGGTACTGCTGACGAAAACTTTCTGGATTCAGTCTGATACCTGGGGGCTATTCTAAGGTAAGGAATCTATCACTATGTGTTTTTTTTCTGATACTCAGTATTGCCTTCTTGAAGTCGTTTCCCCAGGAAGTGGCGCAGGTAATGTTTTTGGCCAACAGGGGGGCGTTTTTTTATTTCGACAATCCAATGATGGTGAACCTTGTGAATTTACACAAGACTTATAATAAGAAGGTTTGTGTTTCTTTCAGATCCTGAGTATTGCCTTCTTGGAGTCGTTTCCCCTGGTAGTGGAGCAGGTAATGTTTTTGGCCAACATGGTGTTTGAAGTTGTTGGGGATTTTCCTGCTGGGCTGTTTAAATTTGAAGTTTCATAATTTGTTCAAAGCAATACATGTCCTAGGTTGTGTTAATAATATAGCAGATGTGCTATCTTGTTCATAGCAGCAGAGGTTTCATAGGCTTGCGCCGAAAGCACACCAGGTAAAGACAGATACCTCAGGATTCATGGTCGCTGGGAGACTTACAATTTTGGACTTAATCGAGAAATCAGTTACTGTATCAAACCGCAGGACTTACAAACAAGTTTTGCTTGCACTTTTGTAATCTGGTTCACACAGGAGGGAGGAAGGCCCTTTGTTAGTATTAATGAGGAGATGATGCGGTGCATTTGATTATGCAGCAGATTGAGTTGTTCTTTCGGCAGTGACAATATCGGGTAAGATGGCTGGAATTTTTATTTATAGTAAGTGATTCTGGGACTATGATCCAATGGAGGGTGAGGGTTGCAGAAGGAATATTATCTGGTTGGGCTTGGGACAGAGGGGCTCATGATTCAGAGAGACTTATATACAGTAAGTTGCCCTGTGACATTTTGAGTCAAATGGACAAGGTTTGTTTCTTGGCATGGGAGGTAGCTCTCTTTTCTTAATGCACGGTATGGCTTTTTGATGGGGCATTTCGTAATTCAGAATTGATTACTCTGAAACAAAGATCTGGGTTGTTACATTAGAATGTGGCAGTGGCGGAGGAGATCAGGATTTGGTTGATGCATTCTACGACAGACCAGTTGGGAAGGGGTCTAGAGGGGACCTTAAGGAGGAGTTTCACCATCCCCACTTGCCTATTGGTTGCTGGTTTGCTTTGGAAAGGTTTTTGTGTGTTGCTTTAGGGCCAGGTTTTGTTCATGAAGATAGGTCTAGGCTAAATAATTTCATGTACTGGCTATCTTACGGAAAGCTTTGGGTCAAATGGATTATTTGGGACATATTCTTTTAAGATTGGGGCGGCTACAGCGGCAAAGCCGAGAGGCCTTACAGAAGATAGGGTAATGAACTTGGGTCTTTGGAAATCTAACTGTAACAAGCGTTATGTGCATCCAGGTTTTGGTTTGAGTTAAATTCATTGTATGGTTGAAAGGTTCTAACTAAATGTTTACTCTTTTAAATTGCGTTGCGGGGCTTAACAGCAGCATATCCACGATTTGGATTCAGGGACATTCTTTCGTACGCTGGGCAGAAAAGCAGGCAAAATGATTTTTGGCTGACAGCTTGGTTTAGATAGAGCAAGGGTAATGGATTGGTGGAGGGGAAAGAGTAGTATGACATGGGGAGAGCTTTTAGGAACACTATTGTCAAGGCTGTCTGGGAGATACTGTCTAGATCTTTTAGCCATCCATCTGGGGAAAAACGAACTTCTTTCTCTGTTAGGTATTGGCTTAATGAAGGCAATGAAGTTGGATTTAGAAATAATAAAGAATTGTTCGGCAGGAACACATTTTCTCTGGACGAAATTAGTTCCAAGGAGATTTTGGAGAGGTACTCCAAAGCCGGAAGCTATGGTGAAGCAGAGGAACAAGGTGACTAGGGAAATGAGAGGTTTCTGTGTTCTTATAGGAATTTCCGTTTTGAAGCACTCGGAGATTGCTGAAAAGGGCATTTTCCTTTTTAAGCAGGATTGTGTATACTCATCAGTTATGGGTAACAGGTTTTATATCTTGGAGGTTGGGTTTTTCAGTTAGGGAAGGGTTAAGGGCTGCCTTTTTGGCCATCATCACACCCAGGGGCAGGTCTTATTAGGCGTAATTCATCACCCCCTCCTGCACACAATTTTTTATTACTTTGTTTCTCATTCATTTATAAATGAAATGGAATGAAATAAAAGCCTTTGTAAAGCGAACAGCTACCTCTGCAGTGGTGTCCTGGCGCTGGGGCCCGTCGGGAAGATTAAGCGAGCTATTGCCCAGAGTCACATGGTGCTGAGCTAACCTGGCGCCGGCGTTGGGGATCGAACCGTGAACCCCGTGGTCAAGAATCAGGAACCCTGGCCACTGCGCCACACCTCTTGCACAGAATGGATGGAGTTATGAGGGGAGTAGAGATCAGTAAGACCTCTGTAAAACAGATGCTGATGCGGAATGCAAGACTGCAAGTCTTTGAGTATCTGCAACAGAGAGGCGAAATCCTCTGTCAGAATAGGTATACAAGTTCAGCTGAGTATCAGCAACATAAAAATGAGTACAGGTGTAGGAGAATTTCAGAGTAGAATATATTGGTTCCAATTAAGGGATATAAGATGGAAAGAATCTTACTAACTGTTTGTTTAAGCAGGGGCGTAACACAGGCCCCTGCAGCACCCACGTTGTGGGGAGGGGGCTCCGCCATCCAGGGGCCCCCTCATTCTCAGCGGTGCCTCAGGCCTAAATGATGTGCACATGCCTCATTCATTCAATGGTGGAGCGCGCACGTATGCATCTTCTTCATAATTAATTATGCACACGCCCGGGCCCCGGCATCTTAATAATCAAATTTTGTGCACAGGCTGCAGACCCGGGCCTTGCTGCCTCTGCCGGCAGGGCGGAGCCTCTGGGCTCTTCATTGAATTAAATGTTGGGTTGGGACTGGTGCACGGCGCGCAGTTGTCTCCACTTCTGCGCAGTCTTCATGGTGGGGCTGGTGACCAATGCCATTGTCATGCACTTTGCGCAGCGCAATTAAAAGTGCGCATGACTTGTGAGGTGAATGTAAACCTGTATAATCAATTATGTATTGTGCCTTGGATTTCTATATTCAACAGTGTTTGAACTTAAATAGTCTCCAACTTCACCCCTTATAAGGTCTACCTCACTGATCTGATGCAAAGAGAAGACACAGCCCATTCATCTCCCTTCCGTTCCATTAGCTCTGGAATAAGTTTTCAAAGACTGCTCCTCTCTTGGGGCCCGATGTAGGTAAATGGGTTTTTCCGATTTCAAAATACCGAGGCGGGCCGAATCGGTATTCTGAAATCAGAAAACGAGATGTAGGAAAAAAAACGAAAAAATACCAATTCGGTCGTCATCGGTATTGTGATTCGATACGTACCGAATCGGCACGGACCGAATCGGAAAGTACCGAATCGGCTACCACCGAATCGGAAATAGCCGATTCGGCAAATACCGAATCGGCAATTACCGATTCGGTGGTCGGAATACACCCTCATGGCCAAAATGCCCATAGGAATGCATTGAACAATCCAAATCGGTAAAATCCGAATCGGTAAAATCCGATACAGCCAATGAGGCGGATCCACCCTCCCCCACCCCAGCAGGGAGTGGCTACCCAGGCAGGTGCAGCTCATTAAGAACTTTCTGGAGAGGCAGCCTGAGCTGAACACTCACAGTGAGCAGCAGTGGGAGCAGGAGCCAGAGAACTGTGGATAGCAAGATGGCAAGCAGCAGTGAGAGCCAGAAGGCTGGCCACAAGAGAAAGCCCAAGTTTACTACCATGGAGCTGCAGGTGTTGGTGGAGGAGGTGGTGAGGGTGCACAGGCAGCTCTTTGGGAGGCTGTCCCTCACTGTGCCGGACAGCACGAAGAGGAGGCTCTGGAGCGAGATAGCTGAGAAGGTCAACTCAGTAGGTGTCACCCCCAGGACCCTTGATGACCTAAAAAAACGATTTTACGACATCCGCAGCCTGGCGAAAGGCAAGATGGCTGAGCTGCAGAGGCAAGCTGGACTGACTGGTGGGAGCAGGAACCCGGCGCCACCCCTCACTGAGCTGGAGGAACTGGTGTCCAGCACCATCGAGAGGGAGTGTGTGACAGGAATCGGGACCCTGGATAGCTCAGCCAGAGCTACAGCTACAGGTAAGAAGCATGCGCATCATGACACACCCTACCAGACACCTCCCCTTTAGACACAATGCACAGCCAAACCCCAGCCCAGTACTGTAACCAACATACAAGAGAAAAGCATCATGGTAAATGTAGTCAGCAGAAGTTTGCAAAATATGGCAGTGCAGAACCACAATATAGAAAACAGTGGAACACATTCAAAGGATATGCAAGGACATGTGCAATGCTTTAATTGTAGTGACTGTAATACATCGGCACTCAATTTACAAATGCTTCTTTATACCTAGGGGCACCATCAGGCGGAGGACCAAAAGCTACTGAGGCACCAGCACCAGCACCAACTACCAGTGCGGTGGCAGGGCCTAGCACAAGTCAGGCTGCCATGGAGGAGGAGGAGGAGGACAACACCATTGGCCAGGGAAATGCTGGAGACCTGGTAGTTGACTACGCATTCCTCACTCCCCACAAATGTCAGGCACACCCTCATTGCTGTTCTCCCCTGAGAACTCTCCAACAACGGCCCACCCTGCACCTACCACACCTCCTGCCAGGAGTATGGTTGTGGCTCCACTCAACCCTATCCAGGGAGCAGCGGGTCAGGCCCCGGCCACCACCACAACAACACCAGTGGCACCCCAGCCCACACAGCAAAGCGGCAGCAGCAGTACCCGGAGGCGTGCCATTACCACCACTGCACCGCCGGAACGGGAGGGCAGCGTCTTCCAGGGGCTTGAAGGCAGCATGGTCAAAATCCAGCGCTTGCAGGCAAAGTCCATCATGGCCTGCCAGCGCCAGCTCCGCCAGCACAACCTGCAGATGGGCGAGATGGTGCAAGGGTTTAAGGCTTTTGTTGACACAAACAAGGAAGTTGCTGCAGGTCTTGGCAGGCTGACCACAGCCATCACACAGCTATGCGGAAGACTTGACGAGCATGAGCAATCGCGCAGGCGGGATGCCCGCATGCACAACCGATCTATTAGCCGCCTTGCTGCTGCAACCGCGCAACTATGCCAACGTGGGGCTAATATGGAGGCAAGCTTGACACAAAACACCGCTGAGGTCACCAGGGGAATGGCCCGCATAACAACAGCCATGGAGGCAATGATCATTTCCAACACTGCGGCCAATCCAGCCCTGGACCTGGGGGAGGCAGGGGACAGCAGCAGCCGCAGCAGCCCGGCCAGCGCTGTGTCGGAGCCGCGCCGGTGCACCAGGCGCTCTGCAGAAGCCGCAGGACATGCGGAAGGGGGTGAGGCACACCCCAGTGGGGCTGCCAAGCGCCCCAAAAAGTAGGCTTGCCAGGGCGGGTGAGGCAACCCGGACCTTTGACATTTGTTTTCTTTACTTTGACATTTTATTTTGTTGCACATCAGTGCAGTAACGGTGTTTCAACATTATTAAAATTTGCTTTTCCCCACAACCATTTTCCTGTCTGTGCATCTGTACTCACTCAGAAATAGTTTTCTGTAATCTCCTCACGTCTGTATCTGCCATCACTTGGCGTAGACACCCCAGCAGGTTGTGTTAGTGGCACAGCATCGTCGTCGTCATGGTCCTCGTAGTCAGACAACTCGACCTCAGTGCCCTTCTTCACCGCAAGGTTGTGCAACATTGCACAGACAGCTATGATCTTGCAGCAGGAAATGGGGGTATACTGCCTTGCACCTCCACTCTTGTGCAGGCATCTGAATCTACTTTTCCAGATGCCAAAGGTCCGTTCAACTACATTCCTTGTGCTTTTGTTGGCCCGTTATACCTCCTTTGGCTGGGTGTGGAGGGGTTGAGGTAGGGGGTGAGCATGAAAGAGTGGAGGGCATATGCACTGTCGCCTGGAAGGAAAAGGGGTAACATTACTCACATGCATACATGTATTTCACTTAGCTACTTTGTGTAATGGGGGTCTGATGATGTGTCTCACCTAGGAGGTATCCTTCACCAAATTCGCCAGCCATCAGCCGTGCATAGAATCCGCTCTGTTGAAAAATGTAGGAGTCGTGGGTACTCCCTGGGAATTTTGCTACCACGTCTGTGATGGTGCACTTCGCATTGCAGATCACCTGAACGTTGATGGTGTACGTAGACTTCCGATTGCGGTATATGTATTCTGTGTCAGCTGGGGGGCAAATCGGAATGTGCGTGCCATCTATGCAGCCAATGATTTGGGGAAATTGTGCCATCTGGTAGAAGTCAGCTTTAGTTTGTAGCAGTTCTGCGTGGGTTGCAGGGAAAGAGATGTATTGGTCCATCCTGTGTATCATGGCGTCAAGGAATGTGTGGAAGAACCTTGACAGGCTGCTCTGGGTCACCCCTCCTACCGCTGCAACTCCACTTTGATAGCTGCCAGACGCAAGCAGGTGTAAGCTGCATAGCACCTGAACGTGCGCTGAGATGGCGTGTGCCCTTGGGGTGGGGTGGTCCAACAGTGGTTTGAGGTCCCTGATGAGCTCCAGAATGGTGTCTGAGTCCAGCCTGTACCTCTGTAGGATCTCTGCCTCTGTGAGCATGAACAGGGTGATCCTCTGTCTGTAGACCTGTTCCTCTCTTTGCCATTCCCTCTGTCCTTCCTGCTGTACCCGTAGCCGCCTTGCAATGACATAAAATGCTGCCATCCTGCAAGTTGCAATGCATTTTGGGTCTATTTTTATGGGTTGGAGTTGGTTACCACCTGATTGTAATCCATGGTAAATACCGAGTGAATAATACCGATTTAGAGCCAAAATCGGTATTTCTGTGCTTACCTACATCTCCCTATCTGTCCGAATCGGGGACTTTACCAATCGGTGATTCTACCGATTCGGTATGTTATCCGATTCAGCTTATTTCCGAATCGCTGTCTCTACCGAATCGGTACATGGTCCGAGTCGGATATTTTCCGATTCGGTGTCACTACCGAATCGGTACATGGTCCGAATCGGATATTTTCCGATTCGGTGTCACTACCGAAACGGTACATGGACCGGATCGGATAGTTTCCGATTCGGTGTCACTACCGATTCGGTACATGGACCGATTCGGTATTTTGATCCGATTCGGTGTGTTACCGAATCGTTACATTTCCGATTTTCGGTATGTACGTATCGGATTCTTTTCGATTCGGTAGTCATTCCGATTCGGTATTTGTACCGATTTGGACGTTTTTCTTTGCCCTACATCTCGATGGCAGTATACCGATCGGTAAGGGCCCAAAATCGGTATTTTCGGCCGTTACCGATCGGTAACGGCCTACCTACATCGGGCCCTGATGTGCTGTACTACAACGGCAGCCTCCTCATTGTCATGAGGCACAAGGCACCATATTTATTCCTCATTCCTTAATCTGCCCCCCCCCCTTCGCCATAGACTTGTTGCTGCTTGCTGCTTGCCTTTCAATACTGATTGACTGCATCCTTAGACTGCCTTATGCCCCTCCAAACTCACTGCTGCAGCACCCATCTTAAAAAAGTAAGAGATGGCCACTGGACTGCACACAAGCTACATCCATGTTTTGTTTTATTTGCTAACTCACACCGAAAGTCAGATCACATGGTGGAAGAAAATAGTATTGAAGCACATGCACTGTTTGTCTATGTTCACTTGATGTACGAAGGGCATGCCCTGTAGCTTTGCTTTTGTCTTTTTATGTTCGCCTGATTTATAAAAGATACTTATTGTGGCATTGTAGACCAATATACCAGTATCCTACGCTGATGACACCCAAATAGTGGTGGCTATATCAAACAACACAACCGAGACAGCGGATAGATTTAGGCACTGCATGGACCAGGTTAGTCACTGGATGCATGCAAATTGCTTATCATTGAATGGTGATAAGTCAGAGGTCTTGCTGCTTGGGGCTGAACCTAACATCTGGTCACTCAATTGGTGGCCCGACAGTCTTGGCAGTTGTCCAACACCTGTGGACAACGTAAGGAACCTGGGGTTCACGTTTGACTCCAAACTTACTTTTAAGACTCAAATTAATAAACTCGCCTCCTCTATATGGTACACGCTGAAGCTGATTACGAAACTGTTGCCATATATCCCTTCTGATACCTGCAAAACCCTCGTAACTATGCTGGCACTATCCAAAATGGATTATGGGAATGCCCTGTATGTAGGGCTTCATAAACAGTTATTACTAAAACTTCAGCGCCTCCAGAATGCAGCAGCCAGGCTGGTATTGGATATTCCTAGGTTCGAACCGGTGGCACTTAAAATGAGAAGTCTCCACTGGCTATCCAAGGAAAAAAGAATTCAATTCAAGTCAGCCTGCCTGACTTATAAAGCCTTGCATGGATAAGGTCCTCACTTTCTCAAAACCAACCTCCTAAAATACGACCCGCCTAGGACGCTTAGGTCCAGCAGTGCCAAGCTTCTCAAAACTCCTAGATTTAAACAACTAAGATGGGGGGGAGATGTTTCCTACTGAACACAGCTAAAACCTGGAACAAGTTACCTATTGAAATAAAAAACAGCCCATCACTGTTGTCTTTTCCAAAGAACCTAAAGACCTGGCTTTTCTCAGCATAGCCCTGTTTCCTGTTTTCGCACGACTCTTCCCACTTCTGTAAGTTTCGTTACACTACTGTGTTTAAAAGGGGCTGGGTTTGAGAGAAAGAGTTGGATGGCAATTTGTATGTGCTTAGAGAACCAGCTTAGAATGTTATCCCCGTCTGATTTTCCCAAAATATAAGGTAAATTATTTATTGTTAAACTGTTAAATTGGAGGTGCTGACATCTGAGCTCATTGGAGAAACATTTCATGACAACGGCCCGTTAAGTTGTGAAATGTAATTAAAAATCATTTGAGCCACTATGCGGATGTTATAACATATGCGTGTGAAAATATGACTTACCAGGTAATTTTCCATGAATAGCTAACTCATCAAACTCATTTGGGAACTTTAAACCTTCAGCTATACGACAGCCATTTGATAAAATGTCATACAGGAGCAAGCCAAAGGAATATACATCAGCCTGCTGATTATAGATTACATTTCCTCTGGCAACCTCTGGTGCACGAAATCCTGAAAGCAAATCAATATACAGTTTGTTCAACACATGTTGACACGAACATCAAAAAGCATTTGGGTGGGCCTGACATTAGGGCTAAATTTTGTTCATAATACAACCATACATGTTTGTCTAGCTTTTGCTATGCATTTTGAGCTACATGAGTTTCAACCCATTTCCGGCTACATACACCCAACATAGAGGACTGTACATTGGGCATTGAGTGTACTTTAATAACAACTAGTGCAGAGCACCTTCTTAAACCCAAACCACATGCATTTACAAAATATTGCAATCACTCATCAACTTGTGGCAGTGCTATTACTGTGCAGAGTAGTAAGTGATTTAATTGAAAATATTGTTAGAGCACAAGATGTGAAAATCAACAACATTTTAAAAAAGTTATTCTATTATAAAGAATGACCACATTTTAAAAGGTGCACATAACACCTTTAAAACATTTCTAAAAAGAAGAGTATTTATAGATTGTCTAATAAAGAAATGACAAAAGAAATTAAAATATTTTGGGGTCACAGAACACATGCTTTAAACCATTTGGCAAAACAGATATGTTTTGCCTATGCTACCAGTTGTCCTTTTTTCGCACTTTTCCAACCCACTTCCCCCTCAGATGTTTGGCAGCCATCTTATAATGCAGTTTCCAAAAGCATGTGACTATAGCAGGATGGTCAGGAGTTGGAAAATTTCAGAAGAAACCAAGATAATGCAAGCTTATGTATCCAGGCTGGCTTGCGACTCACTGTAAAAGCAAACAAGCATTAGAAATGCAATAGGTTTCGATTTTTTTTGAGTTAGGGCTATTGGCATAGCTCAACAGTTACCGGACAGAAATCGCCACATTGCAGGTGCCGGACAGAGCATTGCTCTGTGAAACGGCCTGAAAGCCTAATACGATATTGATAGCCTACAAAATAAAAAGGCAGATCAGGATGACCAGGAGGAACCACAGACATACTGAGATGGCCAACGCAAGCAACCAATGAGTGAAATCGCCTGGGCGGGACCCAAGCACGCAAAGGCGGGAGAATCAGAACCAATGCTCCAATAAAAACCTTATATTTCTAAATGGGACAACAACGAACAAATAGCAATTCATTAGCATGCCAAAAGCCGATAGAGGAGATAACAGGTCTTGCAGACTGTGCATGCGCTGCCTAGGCTCTACCTAAAAAGGTAAAATTTTCAAGAACTTGTAACAAGCCTGTGAGAGACTTACTATAATGCCATCAACCTTACATGATATTCAAAAACATGTATATGCATGGTGGAATCATATTTAAAGGAGGATCTCAATAAACTCTAGTTAGTTCTACCATTTGTAGTACACAAAGTTGGAAAACATTTAGGAAAGAGCATTTATGAAAAGCTGTACTATGTTTTCAAATATTATTAGCACTATGGTACTTTAACTTCAACTGTTACGTATGGAAATCAATAAAAGTTGTTGGCACCAATAATTAGTTATAAGCACCAGAAAGTTTTATAAAACATCCTGACTGGTTTCCAGCTTAGCTTAGCTTTCATTCAACTCATTTAAGAGTACAATCCTGAAAGTAACAATATAAAGACATCTGTATACTTTAAGTTTTAATATTGTATTCTTTGTCATTGACTATTATATCCTCACCTGGTGTGCCTTCAGAAGATTTGATTCCCATCCTACAACAATACTGAGCAATTCCGTAATCAGCAATCTTTGCAATTATGACAGAATTGGCATACAATGTAAACAGTAATACATTGTGTGGCTTTAAATCCCGGTATATTATCATTGCTGAATGAAGATATCTGTTGCGAGACATAAATAAATGGCAATTAATATTTTGCAATCAATAAGGTCAAAACACAAAATATGTACAAATGAAAATGTAATGTGTATGAAATTCTGTCTCTCCTTACTTTATGGTCACTACAACGACTGTTAAAATAGAAATGCTTCTGTTGGTGAACATGGCTGTGAATTTTTTAATATGGGCAAATAGCCAGAGGAACATGGGGACAGATGCCCTAAGTCTAGGTCGCAAAAAATGATTTTTTTGCACACAGACTCATTTTTGACCTAAGCTTCATTTTGCGATGTGAATAGTACTGCAGAGTACAGATGTACTTTTCAGTCACATTACAAAATACACATTTGCAGAATGTCACAAAAAACTCTCACTGCATAAATACGTATGAAACTGGAGGTATTTTTGGAGCCCCTGCAAATGTAGGAATGGAAACATGCAGGACACAGTTCTCCACCCCTTTGTTTCCACTCCCTTGACGTGAGTTGTTTTAAATCAAGCAAAACCAATAAGATGATGGATGGCGTGCTGACATTTTTCAACAACTCACCCCCAGTCAAGAGATCGTGGTTTAAACCATTGTTCTTTTGCTCACTATGCCACCTCAGTTTGGACTCAGCCATTTGCAAATTAGTCTTGACCCTGCTCCTCATGGGAACAGTACAACCTGAACTGCCAGTCCAGGTAATCCCTGGACCGGAAACAAGCATCCTGGGACCGATGTTGGGGTATCACCCCTCATCAGTCAGGCTAGCTTGAATCCAGTGGCACAGCAAGCAAGGGACCAACGTCTGGACATACCCTTGGCCACTTACAGTGAACATAGCAAACACAACTTTCAAGGGTGGAATAAATCAATTTCTTTAGGAATAAGCAGGGAGTATGCACAAAAAAGTTATGGTGTTGAATGAGGGGTTTCTTCATGCAGAAACATATTTTTATCATGGAGATAAAAATAGTTGCATGCAAAAATGCACATTTACATATAGGCTCCTGCAAAAACAAGTAATTAGCATGGGAATGGATAAGCATTTCTGTGTAAGCAAGGAACTGTCGAATAATGTTGGTGTAGGTTAAAAGGTCAGGTCACAGTAGAACTCTGTAGCCAGACCTAAAGAACAAGTTACTTACCTTCGGTAATGATGTATCTGGTAGAGACATAGTCTAGCCGTAGATTCCTTAACTTAGAATATCTCCAGGCGTCAGACTGGATCCGGAAAATTTAACGTAGCAGCACTACTGCGCGCCGGGGGGCGACGCCGTATGGCTCCACCCTGATGACGTCCATGGGCGTGATGTCAGCGGAGCCGTATATAACCTGCCCCGGCGCGCCAACATCAGTTTTCGTCAGAAGACTTTTCCGGGTCAGATCGCGAAGCCACCACCAAAAACTGTGAAAATATGGGAACAGTGTGCAGAAAAAGAAAAAACAAGGTATGGTGAAAATCATCACCATAGAAGGACAGTGCTAGGCACCGTACATTGTAACTGAGGGAGGGAAAAGAACAGAGCACCACCCAGGGAGGGACCCCAGTAATTGTTAAGTCCAAAACCTCCCTCGGAGGCCGAAGAAGATGCAGAGCATAGGCAGGATTCGAACCCTTGGCCTGTGAGACCCTGGGCCACCAGAGGGACAAGACGTACCATTGAGCAATAGCTCCTTGGTGAACCATCACAGCAGCCGGCAGAAAGGCTGCAACCACAAAATATGACCGTGAAGGACAACCAGTCCAGAACCCAGGGGTAAGGACAAACTACCATAAGGCGTCACCCAAAAGGAGACGTCAGATCTGAATAAGGTACCTACCATATGTAGCATTGTCAGAGACTGCAACCGCTAGAGTGCAAGGGAGGCAAGAGACCTCAAGTGGTTGAAGAAGACAGAAAGGAAGGACAAGGGGTGGTAAAAGAATTAAGACTCACATCGGACAACCCAGGGTAAGGGTTGTAAAAGACAAATGGCATATGAGCATACCGTCCAATTAGAAGGATGGGTAGAGCAGAGCCACTAAACAGAATGTAGCCTCATGAGTCAGAGTGAGGAGAAGACGACACCCTGCATAGGAATAAAGCCACCCAAAGGGAGGCGAAGGCACGAAGCCCAACCTGAAAAGGTTGTCGCAGGATGGGGAGGACAGGCGGGCGTTAAGGAATCTGCGGCTATTTATTTATTTATTTTTGCCATTTGTAGAGTGCGCTGTAACCCCACGGGCATCCGGGGGCTAGGAGAACATCCGAACCGGAACGCTAGACAAGTGACTAGCAGGGCATTGCTAGTATACAGGTTAAGGCCTGGGGGAACGGTCTTTGGGGAAGAGCCAGGTTTTTACTTTCTTACGAAACAGCAGCAAATTCTGCGTGTTCCAGAGGCGGGCAGCTGCCACAATAAAGGCTCTGCCTCCCATGGTTGCCCTCTTCGTCCTTGGTATTCTGACAAGATGGTTGGATGTGGACCGCAGGTTACGATTAGGTGCGCACCATTGAAAACTGGCTTGGACTGACTTTGGTCCTTGCCCATAGAGTGCCTTAAACGTAACACACAAGTATTTGAACAAAATCCTCTGTGCTACTGGAAGCCAATGAAGCTCCGCCAAGGCCTGTGTTGTCGAGGAGCGGCGTGAGCGGCTCAGCACGAGCTTGGCTGCAGTTGTCTGAACACTCTGCAGTCTGGCAATCAGGTATATCGGGGATTCCAGAAGTAGGGCTTTACAGTAGTCAAGACGGCTTAAAATAATGCTCCTGGCCACTGTCGTTCTTGCCTGGACCAGCAGCAAAGGTAGTATTTTGCACAATCCTCAGATAAGGGTGAAACAGGCTCCGACTACTTTATTAACGTGTGTCTTCAAGTTCATTTTTTCATTAAAGCTGACCCCCAGATTGCGTACAGTGCTAACTGGTGCCAGTGGGCCATTTCCATTTTTTGGTCAAAAGTAATTCGGCAGTCCTCGAGAGATCTTACCTACTTTACAATGAAGAATCTCTGTCTTTTCCCCCGTTGAATTGGAGTGAGTTGCCTTTTAGCCAGTTGGTCATTTCAGACAAACAGGCATTAAAGCTTTCCAGCGAGTCTGCTTGATCGCCGTCCAGGGACACAATGAGCTGGGTATCATCGGCGAAGTTGACCACACTGATGTTATACATGTTGATGATTCCCAGCAGTGGTCGCAAGTACACGTTAAATAGTATCGGGCTGATGGAAGACCCCTGTGGGACTCCATATTCGTTTTTTATAAATTGAGATTGAGAAGCGGGGAGTGCCACTGCTTGCCACCTGTCCGCTAGGTAGGAACGCATCCACCCCAGTGCCACCTCTGTTACTCCTAGGGATTCCAGTCTTGTCAAAAGAACGTCATGACTGACCGTGTCGAATGCGGCGGACAGGTCCAGCAAAACCAGAGTTACCGATTGTCCCCTGTCCGTCCACATCCGGATATTGTCCAAGACGGTCACCAAGGCGGTCTCTGTTCCGTGGCCTGGTCTAAAGCCAAATTGCTCCTCCGCTAGACTATGTCTCTACCAGATATATCGTAACCAAAGGTAAGTAACTTGTTCATCTGGTAGAGACGTCTAGCCGCAGATTCCTTAACTTAGAAAGCAGCGGGGATGTGGCGAAAACTGCTGGGGAATAAGCCAAAAGGCCATAACAACACATAACAGAGAGGCCCACGGCAACTCCTTGCTGGCGAGAACAACCCAGAAGGGGCTGGCACCAAAAGATGGACCATGTGACAAAAAGCAGGACGCCAGGCCATGTGAGGTGGATACTACACAGCATAGACCTAGACGAGGAGTTGAAGTACTACAGACAATAGAAAGATGTGACCCTACAGGACCCAGTAAATGGGTATATGAATCCCAGAGGGTTACTGTTTGAACCAGGGTCACCGATTCCGACACAGTAGCTTGGCCCGAGGCAGGAAGGCACCCAAAGGCAATGTGTTAAGCAGTGGTGCAACACACACTCACATGGATGCAGTGAAGCACACGCAATAAAGAGACACCACAACAGGTTCATGGGCAAGAACAAGTATATTTATCTATTTCTTGTTAGGGTAGGTAACGCAAGGTTCTCACTTGGAACGGGGTCACCAGTTCTCATAACATTAGATCAATGCAGGTAACACTTCTTAGGCACTTGTTCTTTAAAGATAACACTTCCTGGGCACATGTTCTCTGGAGGTCACATCTCTTTTGCAGATGGCTAATGTATGCAACATTTCTTAGGCATAAATTCAATCCAGGTAACAATTCTCATATTCAGGGACAACATAGACAACATTTAGTAGGTACACATCAATTAAAGTCAACACTTCCTATGCAGGTGCACTCTAACAATAACAGTCCCTATGCAAAGGTTAATTCAGGGTACAGATTCATGAGATGCACCACTTGGTATGCAGGTTGTTGGACAGGCCACACGAAGGGCCGCTCTCCCCCGGCCCGACCAGGCCCGAGCCCGGTCCCGCAGGTACCACACACCACCATTACACGTCCTCCGTCCCCTCAGGGACCCCTGCCCTCGAACATATCGACCTCGTGGGCCCGATCCACTGCAGGCCTGCGCGCCCATCCTGGGCGCCATCTTGGACACTCCACCACGAGGCCGCCTGGCCCCCGATCGACCTCAACCCTGGGCCTGGCCAGGCCTCAGACATCCCGGCACCACCATCCGCCCAGGAGGTGAGCGGGCTACTTGGCAAGTCAATGGGAGAAAGAGGTGTCGATGGCTCTCCCCCGCCAAGTGCCGCTCGCCCATCGCCTCCCCGGGCGCTGGCTCCACCCACCTGCTGGGTGTCTGGACTCCCTCATCCCGGACCTCCCGACCTCCAAGTGCGAGGGTCCGGACATCAAAGAACACCAGCCCTATAACTGGGGCAGCTCCAGAGCAGGAAGGCAGTTGTATCTTGGAGTCGAGAGACGCAGAGAAGAACTCATCCTTGACGGACTACTGGCGCTGCCATAGCTCTGTCTCGTGCACCATCGTCTTGCCTGCCGGCGCTGCCGCAACCTTCGTAACCTTCATATCCTTCATCGTCGTCGGGACCTGCTGGCGTGGCCGCGGACCGTTTGCATTCGCCATCTTCATCGGGACCTGCTGGCTCCGCCGCGGACCGTCGTTTCCTTCGTCCATCTCGGGACCTGCTGGCTCCGCCGCGGCCCGATCATCAAGAACACCGAGCTCGAGGATTGAGAGCTAGTTTCATCTTTTGGTAACAAGACTGTCCCGCTACCCTTTTCCCAAGCCAGAGACCAGAACCGAGGGGACCCCTGAGTCCAGACCTCCTTGTACCATTTCATCGTAACCTTAAAGAATTGCCTATAAAGTCTCGTTGAACTTTACCCTTGTGTGGTGTCCGTCTGTGGGGGGGGAAGTTACTTGTCTGTACGATCGCTGGAGACGGCTCTCCCCGGAGACCTCTCCCCTTATCCTCGGCCGACCCTCCCGGTCCGTCTAACATTGGTGGCCAGCGGCGCGATCCGAATCACCGCATAACCGTACAGAGAGTAGCTCACCCCACGGCGAATCACGATGTCAACTAAAGAAAGCGGATCAACGGAGAAGTTCCAGATGGAGAAATTGGACTAGTACAGCCATCGTGAACTAAAGCAGTTCTGCATCGAACTAGGTATCGCTACCACCGGACTAAGTACCAAAGACGATTTTAAGCAGGCCCTAGAATCTTGGGCAGAAACCGGGGCTGCCGGAACCTCGGATCAAAGCATCGCAGCAAAAACCACCACAGCCCCTGAGGAGCGAAGAACGGGTCTCTCGCAAGACGAGATCCAGGAACGAGAGAAAACCCGACTACACGAGCTGGAAATGGCCCGGCTCAAGATGGAAATTGAACTTAAATTGGCCGAACAAAAAATCAACTTAGAGCACCTGCGTCTCCGAGAAGAAAGAGAGGAGAAACAGAGACAAAGGGAGCTCGAGGAAAAGAAACTGGCATATGAGCATGAGCAGAAACTAGCTGAGATCGACCTACGCAAGCAGAATAAAGAAGTAGGGGTGTCCGAGCAACCCCACACCCCAGGGGCAACAGAGAAAAAGGTACACATCCCCAAGGATGTCGTTCGAGAGTACTTCCGAGAGGACGACATCCAGCAATGGTTTAAGGCCTTTGAAATCGCTATGACTGCACACCGGATCGATAGAAGCGATTGGGGAGCCGGTCTATGGGGGAGATTCCTCAATGAGGGCCGCGACGCCCTGCTGCAACTCCCGGACCACCAGATGACCTCCTATGACCATATGAAAGCTGCACTCCTCACCCGCTATGGCCTCACACCCGAGATGTACCGTCAGAGGTTCCGAGACTGCACCCGTATCCCGGGTACAACTTGGGTGGACTATGTAAACTACTTTAGCCGAGCCTTCGAAGGCTGGATCAAAGGAAGCAAGGTCACAACCTACGAACAACTGTTCAATCTTATGGTCTGGGAGCACCTGTCGAACAATTGCTTCATTGAACTCCGCCAGCACCTCCTCAACAGCAAGTTAACGGATCCCCGGCAGCTCGCAGCCGAAGCTGACCGGTGGGAAATCACTAGAGTGGGCCGAAATGGGTCCTACGAACAAAACCGGAACAACAGTGGTCAACACCGTCCCCGAGGAGGAGGAGGAGGCCAAGGACGCGGAAGAGACAACGTTCCGGTCGCCCCCGCTACCAGCACCACCCCCCCGGCCAACCGGGGCAGCACCCCGGCGCGACCGGGATATCGAGCCAATGTTACGTGCCATCGATGCCAACGAGTCGGACACTATGCAAACGACCCAAACTGCCCCCAGTACCAGAGCCCAAGACCCCGCCAAGTAGCCGCTGCTGCTCTGGGGGATGAACAGATCTCAGAGGAACAGGAGGAATATGAACAGGAACACCAAGAATGGGAGCCAGCCGCCATGGCTCTAGCCTGCTTAGGGGGGAGAGACATGGTTCCGCGGGTCCCCCTACCCGCTAACACCCAGAAATACAGCCAATGGGTGAGCATCAATGGACGCCGGGCCGAAGCCCTTCGTGACACTGGGGCCAGTGTAACAGCCGTCCGCTGTCACCTGGTGACCCCAGAACAATATCTACCGAACATTCTCTGCCCTGTACGTTCAGCCGATAACTCGGAAAGTCTGTGTCGGATGGCCTGCGTCCCCTTCGAATGGGGAGGGGTCTCCGGCATGTTAAAGGTAACGGTCCGAGACGATGCCCCCGTAGACTGCCTCCTGGGGAATGACCTTGAAAGCTCTCCGTGGGCAGCCGTAGAACGAAGAGAACACCTGGGGATGTTAGGCGTCCCGGACTGGGCGTGCGTCACCACCCGGTCCATGGCCGCCCGTGCCCACCCCCGGCCAGAGGAACCCGAATGGCCGGCGCCACCACCTCCGGTCGCCCCAGGTGTCACTTCCTGGTGTGTGCACGATGTGGACACGGGGGACAGCCCCCCTATCCGCCACCGGGCCTACCGCGTGCCAGATCGGGTACGGGCCTGCATCCAGGAAGAGGTAGCAAAGATGCTCACGCTCGGGGTCATCGAGCCCTCAGACAGCCCCTGGGCCAGTCCTGTAGTACTGGTCCCCAAAGCGGCCGCCCCTGGCACCACGCCGGAACTCCGGTTCTGCGTCGACTACCGGGGCTTGAATGCGGTCACCAGAACAGACGCACATCCCATCCCCCGGGCAGATGAACTAATCGACCGCATGGGAGCTGCCCGCTACCTCAGTATTTTCGACCTGACAGCGGGCTACTGGCAAATCGGCCTCACACCCCGGGCCCAAGAACGTTCTGCCTTTTCCACCCCCGATGGCCATTACCATTTCAAAGTCATGCCCTTCGGCATGAAGAATGCCCCCGCAACATTTCAGCGGCTCGTCAATCAGGTCCTGGCGGGGCTCGAAGGGTTCAGCGCCGCCTACCTCGACGACATCGCTGTATACAGCCACCATTGGTCCGAGCATCTCCACCATCTCCGAGCAGTGCTACAAGCCCTTCAGCGAGCTGGCCTCACGATCAAGGCCAGCAAATGTCAAATTGGTCAAGGGTCTGTAACCTACCTCGGGCACCAGGTGGGAAGCGGCCTGGTGGCCCCTCTGCAGCTCAAAATTGCCGCCATTCAGTCCTGGCAGCCCCCCATCACCCAGACCGAGGTACGAGCCTTCCTGGGCCTCACGGGCTATTACCGAAGGTTCGTGAAAGACTATGGTACTATAGTGGGGCCCCTCACAGAACTCACGTCAAAAAATCAACCCAAGAAAGTCAACTGGACCCCAGAGTGTCAAACAGCGTTCGAGCAATTGAAAGCCGCCATGTGTTCCGCCCCTGTGCTCCAGGCCCCCGACTACAGCCGGGAGTTCGTTGTCCAGACGGATGCCTCCGACCATGGCATTGGGGCAGTCCTGTCTCAAGTGAACACCGAAGGCCTTGATCAACCAGTGGCCTTCATCAGCAGGCGACTCCTACCACGGGAACAACGCTGGAGCACCATAGAGAGGGAGGCCTTCGCTGTGGTGTGGGCCCTCAAGAAGCTCCGGCCCTACCTCTTTGGCACACACTTTCGGGTGCAGACCGACCACCGACCCCTGCAGTGGCTGATGCAGATGCGGGGGGAAAACCCGAAGTTACTACGTTGGTCCATCTCCCTTCAAGGGATGGACTTCACGGTTGAACACCGGCCTGGGCCAGATCACGCCAACGCGGATGGCCTGTCCCGGTTCTTCCGCCTCGACGAGGAGAGTCCCCAAGAGGATGGGTAACTCTCCCCGCCTTCAGCTGGGGGGGACGCATGTTGGACAGGCCACACGAAGGGCCGCTCTCCCCCGGCCCGACCAGGCCCGAGCCCGGTCCCGCAGGTACCACACACCACCATTACACGTCCTCCGTCCCCTCAGGGACCCCTGCCCTCGAACATATCGACCTCGTGGGCCCGATCCACTGCAGGCCTGCGCGCCCATCCTGGGCGCCATCTTGGACACTCCACCACGAGGCCGCCTGGCCCCCGATCGACCTCAACCCTGGGCCTGGCCAGGCCTCAGACATCCCGGCACCACCATCCGCCCAGGAGGTGAGCGGGCTACTTGGCAAGTCAATGGGAGAAAGAGGTGTCGATGGCTCTCCCCCGCCAAGTGCCGCTCGCCCATCGCCTCCCCGGGCGCTGGCTCCACCCACCTGCTGGGTGTCTGGACTCCCTCATCCCGGACCTCCCGACCTCCAAGTGCGAGGGTCCGGACATCAAAGAACACCAGCCCTATAACTGGGGCAGCTCCAGAGCAGGAAGGCAGTTGTATCTTGGAGTCGAGAGACGCAGAGAAGAACTCATCCTTGACGGACTACTGGCGCTGCCATAGCTCTGTCTCGTGCACCATCGTCTTGCCTGCCGGCGCTGCCGCAACCTTCGTAACCTTCATATCCTTCATCGTCGTCGGGACCTGCTGGCGTGGCCGCGGACCGTTTGCATTCGCCATCTTCATCGGGACCTGCTGGCTCCGCCGCGGACCGTCGTTTCCTTCGTCCATCTCGGGACCTGCTGGCTCCGCCGCGGCCCGATCATCTAGAACACCGAGCTCGAGGATTGAGAGCTAGTTTCATCTTTTGGTAACAAGACTGTCCCGCTACCCTTTTCCCAAGCCAGAGACCAGAACCAAGGGGACCCCTGAGTCCAGACCTCCTTGTACCATTTCATCGTAACCTTAAAGAATTGCCTATAAAGTCTTGTTGAACTTTACCCTTGTGTGATGTCCGTCTGTGGGGGGGGAAGTTACTTGTCTGTACGATCGCTGGAGACGGCTCTCCCCGGAGACCTCTCCCCTTATCCTCGGCCGACCCTCCCGGTCCGTCTAACACAGGTATTCAACATCAGTCACATCTCCTATACTTGGGCGTAATATAGACCACATTTCTCAGGCAGATAAGATGCCTTAGACAGAGATTCCCTACAGGCAATAATTCTTGGGCACCTATTCAGTACCAGTAATCAGCTTTACGTCGATGTTCACTACAGGGCCTCCCGCTTAAGGCAATATTCCCTGCAGGCTCAGAGGGGGCCTCTAAGCAAGGGAGCATGTCCCAGGTGGTTTTCCCCATGGGTGTGGCTGGGGTGATGAAAGGCTCGGGTCCCGAGGAGCCCGCGGGGGTAGGACCCAAATCCTAAACTCACCGGGTCAGCCTCGGGGGCAAACACAGTCCTCACCGCAGTGCCGGCCGCCGACTCCCCAGTCAGCCCACCTCTTCCTACACTCGGGGTCTGGACCGGGGGAGGCGGACTCATTTCCGGCTCCTTCCGCTCCGGGGGGGGGGCTGGTCGAGGTAGATCACAGCTCCCGCTCTCGCGGGGGTGCGGCCGATGACGCAGCCGGCGCCCCTGTTGCCGGGCAACGCCTCCCCTTGGATTAGGGGGCTGCAGCAGCATCCCTGGTCTCAGCTCTTCCTCTACTCCTCGGCGCCCGGGCTGCAGCGGTGATTGGGGCTCTCTGCGCTACTTCAGGCACAGCACTCAGGTGGAAGGCACACAAAGGTCCTGGGCGCATGCAGCGCCCCAGCAAGCAGCAGGCGGCAACCTCGGCGTATAGTGCTTGGAGGACACAGCGCCAGCAAGAGGCCAGCAGGTTCTGTCAGTCTAGCTCTATTGGCAGGTGACAAGTTCCATTAATATATAGCGCATAGGGAGCCCAGAGCTGACCGCAGGGGGGGTGGGGGGCAGTTCTGGCAAAGTGGTGCTCGGTTGCCACCGCGCTTTACCTGGCAGTTCCCTGTAGCGACAGCAATCACAGATCCTTCAGCGCTTAGGGATCACAGCACTTTCCGGCCTCAGCGCTGGTAGTGGATTGCGAGTTTTAGTTACAGTTTTTTTGGGGGGAAAGGGTAGGGGGTTGAGTTGGCAGGCACGAGAGGCAAGATGGTTCCCCGCAGCACACTGGAGTTGGTCTCCTGGGTTTCCCCCTCACTGGGCAAGGTCAGCAGGCTGGCAGAGCCCCTCAACTATCTTGGGTACAGCAGGGCCTAAGCTCAGTCAGACTCAGTAGTGTAGGTTCCCCCCTAGGCCCAACCGCCTATACTCCGGCAGAGGTTCCCCCAGGTCCAGTGGTGCCCCAACTGACTAGTTGGGTTTCCCTCCTTTCCTCTTATACCCCTAGGTCAGGTGACCCTCCTCAAAGGCGGCAGGGTATAACTCCTCCCTGGGCTAGAAGGTTCCAGGGGCTTCTACCATGTCTGTCTATGTGATAAAAAGGCGGGACAGCAAGGATACAGTAACAGGATGTCCCAGCCTGATCCTAACTACTGGTGCGTATATGTTCAATGGCCACTCTGCAGTGTCAGGGGCTGTGGCAGCCATATTATTAGGCGAGAGCACCTGCACCTTAGCACTGTGTGGCAGTGGTAAGGCGCCCAGAGGCCTAGGTCCAACAAAAAGATGGTGGCAAAAATGAGGCGAAAAGGGGGAAAAACATGGTAGACCACCTTCAAGCTGACAGGTCTAACAGATACCCACAATGAAAACTTCACAGGAGCGTACAAAGGTGAATGCAGACACCTGTCACTAGCCAATACCCCACATAGGGGAACGGTCAACCCCTGGCAAGCAGGGGGGCGATGTCCTCTTGGCAAAACAGACAGTCAGAGGACTGAAAACAAAAACAATCAGCCATATAACTATACAGATAACACAGACACCAACCTGTCTCTGATAAAAAACCGGGCCGTAAAGGAAGACCCGTAACCAGGAAAAAAGTCAGTCAGTGGCAAGGCAGAATTACGGTAGCCCTGACAGAAGCCTGGATATTGCCGAGTCCGCGTGGGACCCAAAAAGGTCTATTGGGTTAAACGGCATGTCTTGGAGGCTCTCCCGAATATTATCAGGCAAGCGACTGTCGCGCATCCAGGCATGGTGGCGCAAAGCCACGGCCCACAGAGTCCGTGGTATCCAGGGAGGAACGTATTGAAAAATGTGCCATTTCCTTGCCATGAAGGACAAGACAGAGAAGCTCCAGGCACAATTCCTCCGGAAGGGAAAAAAGGTTAACCACAGAGTCCCAGAGTGCGGAGGACGCACGTGCAAACACGCATGTAGTGTTTAAAGCACGGATGGCCACGCTAGAAGAAGCAAAATGCTGTCTTCCATATGCATCCAGCCACCGGGATTCCCGGGTGGGAGGAAACAAAGGCAAAGAGGAGTCTTGTAGCCCAAAAGCCGCCTGAATTACCAGGCCCTGAGCACTAGGGTGGAGAGACAGGCAAAGTGGATCCCCCGGGGCAGGTAAGTGCCTGCCAGCAATTGCCCGATCAACCGGGGCTCCGGAAGAGGGCCGTGCCCATGTGCCACGCAGGACTTCTAATAAAGCACCCCCAAGGGGTACCAAGGGCTCCACGGTAATGGGCTCTGGATGAAGCATATCTATTAAGGGATCAGGAATGAGGGATACCACAGGAGGCTGAAAGCAGAGGATAGCAGGTGCCCTGTTGATAGTCCACGCATAGGCGGCACCTAGCTCAGTAGTCACCCTAAGAGGGGACAAGAGGCCGTCTGTAGGAGAGGGTTGGAGACTAATCCTCCCAGTTATAAAGAGCGGGAAATGACCAGGACGCCAGTGTTGATGAACGTAGGGACACCGGTGGCAATGGATGCGTCAACAGTGGCGTTGGTGGGTCCGTGTCGGAGCCGAATGGATGTCAACGGCCTCCACTAGGGACGCTACCTCGACATCGTATCATGCGTTGCACTAGATGTGGGATCAGGCTTAGATCAGGGTGTCGGTTTGGACGTGGAGCCCGGCTGCGAGCCCAGCATTGCCGACGCCGCTTCCGCCGTCGCGCAGGAAGCCGCACCGGGCTATGCGTTGACTGGCAGTGTGAGCCTGGCGTCAAACCCGGCGTCGCTGGCCTCACCGACACCGCTTCCGCCATCCGCACAGGAAGCCGCACAGGGCTATGCAATGACTGGCAGTGTGTGCTAGAGCGACCGGGACGGTCTGGGCCACGGCCCAGCGTCATCGCCTCGGCTCCGGTGTCTGTGCACACAGCCCTGGTCAGGGAAGTATCCGCCAACGAGGGCCTGGCCTGAGAACCCTCCGTCTCTGTGGAGCCCGAAGGCGCACCAGGGAGAGAGGGGGACTCAAAGTAGGCCTGAAGAGCCCAGGATTAGGCCTCTATTTAGGCGCGTGTAGCTCCAACTCCTGGAAAAGGAGGGTATGGGGGAGGTGAACTCCGGGCACCCTTAGCTGACCCCTTATGAGAGGAATGGGCACTAGTGGCACACCTACAGGAGGTGCACCTCAGTGGACACTTGTGTCTCCGCTTACCTTTTTTAGGGTGCCGGTCGCGGGAGCAGCCTCCGGAACGAGCCCCCTCTAGAGAGGGAGAGCGGCGTCGAGAAGAGGCTAGGCCAGACATCCGTGCGGCCAACAGCTTCATACGTCGTTCCCGTAGGAACTTTGGCTTCATCCGTTGACTGTCGCCGCATTGTTTGGAATCCTGGTGCACACCAAGGCACCACATGCAAATAAGGTGCAGGTCAGTGCCAGACATGTGACGCACACAGGCCTCACAGGCTTTGAACCCGGAGGGCATTGCACACTGTTACGGTACGACACCAACGGTGCTGAGAAGGCCCAAAAGTAGGCCAGGAACTACTGGTTTCCAGGATCCACCATTGTGACACGGAAAAGAAGAAAACTGATGGTGGCAGGGCATATATGGCTCCGCTGACATCACGTCCAGGGACGACATCAGGGCGGAGCCATACAGCACGCCCCCCCGGCGCTCAGAGGTGCTACTACGCAAAATTTTGCGGATCCAGTCTGACGCCTGGGTATATTCTAAGTTAAGGAATCTGCAGCTAGACATCTCTATCAGATCATCCCTGTATGGAATGACTGCTTTCCTCACGAGTGTGCTATTGCCAGAGAAAAAAACCCAACAAATTATCTAGTTACCGGAAACACCTTAATAGCATTACAATGTTGTGTGTGCCCTTGAAGGTACAAGCTCAGGTAGCTGGATAAATAAACAAAAGGATCAGAGCTGTTTGGAGGGCCTACACATTTTTTGTGGAAGCACACTATTTCTTCCGAATCAAAACATGTACTCCTGACTGCCAACCTGTAGTGTAGTTCCTATTTTCCCAATAGGCCCTGCGCATTGGAATAACATAAACAGTAGTATCGACGTAGAAGTGTGGATCTTCCAGGCCTCTACTGACTATGCTAAACTTAATTGGGTTTGTTACCAACTAGCTCAGAGGTCACTGGAAACTTTCTTGACTGAATAGGAAGTGATCAGCTTCCCTGGCACAGCCAAGAAGGGATTCAGTTTTCCAACAACCGTGCAACATGACAACTTTGCTCCTCAGATAAGAGTCAATCTCTAGGGTCGTGTGAAACAATAGACAGTTTTTTACTCAGTCAGTTGTTGTGCAGATTAATTTCACAATATGTAGAGAATAGAGAGACGGGGCGCTTTCAATAAAAGGTAACATTTATTGAACAGTCTTTCTTCTCGTACAAGAGAAATGAATTGCCACAATTGCAAGACTTGTTATTATAAAAAGTACGTACAGTAAAAGGAGTATTGCGAAATAATACTGTAAAAGCATTGATATGGTTTCTTAGCCATACAATGGTTTAAAATGAATAAAACATATATACATTCATATATACATTAGGCTAAAATACTCAACTGGCGCTTCTAACTACGCCTACCCCAGTGTACCTGACCTAAGCCTAATACTTGGGAGGGGAGTAAGTAAGTAGCTTTAGTTAAGTTGGTTTTGCCAAGGTTTGCTTCAAGAATTCTCTCTAAGGGTTTAGTCAACACCATACCTCTGGAATAGAATGCTGGAGGTCTGGTATCTCCTTCAGGGAACTCGATATCCCAGTCACTCGCAAGAGTGGGCTGGAAACGCCGGAGCTGGATTTTCTCGGCAAGAGAAAAGACAGCGTCTCTCTCAGCGCGTCGAGGAGGAGGAGGAGGGGCAGCGTCCGCGGGCAGCTTGCATCTGCTGGGCTCTTGCAGGGGACGGCTGTTCAGCTCCTGTGTTCACCACACCATCATTCGCTCGTTAGCAGCGATAGCAGTAGCGATAGTGTCAGCATTAGCTTGACAGCGATAGCTTCAGCATAACAGCAGCAGTTTCAGCGTTTGCTTAAGGCATCGTTGGTAATATTTATACCTGAAAGGTGCCTTGTTTGACGTAAGTTTTTGGACATAAGACATCAATAATGATGTCACTAGGAAGTGATCGTCTATCAGTGCTCATTAGAGTTCTATTACTAATCAAAACATAGAAAGCGGGGCTTTCCCAGGTTGCTGAGTTTTTATCTTGTTGAAGAACTCGGAGTGTTAATCTAGGAATCTTAGATAGTAACTTCTGCTATGTCATTGCACTAATGAGCTGCAAAGGAAGTTGCAGAGGAAGCGATTCTGAAATGTGGCTCTGTTCGTGTGAGGCCAGAGACGAGGTTCTGAATATTGCATTTGATTGGTTATGCCAATATAGGGAATAAATGGAGTTATAGCCGTATAGGGGCATAAGGTCACAGTATCGATCAGGGTCCTAGATTAGAACGCAATAGCATTACAATGTTGTGTGTGCCCTTGAAGGTACAAGCTCAGGTAGCTGGATAAATAAACAAAAGGATCAGAGCTGTTTGGAGGGCCTACACATTTTTTGTGGATGCACACTATTTCTTCCAAATCAAAACATGTACTCCTGACTGCCAACCTGTAGGTGTATGGAATGACTGCTTTCCTCACGAGTGTGCTATTGCCAGAGAAAAAAACCCAATAAATTATCTAGTTACCGAAGACACCTTAATAGCATTACAATGTTGTGTGTGCCCTTGAAGGTACAAGCTCAGGTAGCTGGATAAATAAACAAAAGGATCAGAGCTGTTTGGAGGGCCTACACATTTTTTGTGGAAGCACACTATTTCTTCTGAATCAAAACATGTACTCCTGACTGCCAACCTGTAGGTGTAGCCAAAGCCCCATTCTAGTGTTAATCACATAATTGTCAGGCAACAGATGCACTGTCAAGCCAGACCCTAAACATTACAAGAAATGCCATGAGTATGTTCAGGAAAACTGCACGTATTACAGCTCGAATTAGATGTTTTGGAACCCTTAGAGAACTCAATTTTTTTTTTAATGAAATGAGTAATCCAAATGTTTGGGAAAACCTATGTGAATAAATTATTTTCTTTTGTTACTTGGGCTCAGGGAGAATAAGGAGCTGGATCCCTGCCAATATATTTAACAAAGGTAGCAATAGCGTCTGTGTAATTATGATAGGTCAGATTTTCCAATGGAAGAACAAGTTACTTACCTTTGGTAACACTTTTTCTAGTGGATACAGTATCTGTCTGTTGATTCCTCCCCTTTTGAATTACCCCATGTGCAATTATTCCATGGAAACTTTTCTCCTGAGCTCTCTCATGTCTACGAAGACGTCACAATGGAACGGCTCTGCACCCGACTCCGCGTGACATCATCGGAACCATAAAAAGATCTTGTCGGCATGCTTACTTCAGGCCACCTTTTTGTTCTGTGCCTTTGAGGTGAAACAGGTGAACCAACAACATTCTTATAAGTATACACATTATACAAACACAACCAAATATGGATATAGATACATCATAGATATTTTCCAATTAACCTCATGATTCACATAATAAATCACATAAAATCTAAATGAATACATTTTCAGTATCAGCAGATAGGCAATGGGGAGGCGGGTGGGTGAGTGAAGAATCCACAGGCAGATACTGTATCTACTAGAAAAAGCGTTACCAAAGGTAAGTAACTTGTTCTTCTGATGGATATGTTCTTTCTGTGGATTCCTCACTTTTTGAGTTGAATCCCCAAGCAGTCCCGCTTGAAAGAGGTGGCTGCCAGCCTGCCTGTATAAAAAAAATCCTGCAACACAGAACGAGCAAAATGGCCATCCCATCTCACTTCTGAATCCAAGCAATAGTGCTTCGCAAAAGTGTAGAGGGAGGCCCACGTTGCCACCTTGCAAATATCAACCACAGGGACACCTCTAGCCAAAGCCAAAAAAGACTCAGCTCTCATAGAATGAACACAGATACCATCAGGATCTGCTTCTTGGCCAAGATATAGCAGATCTTGATGCACATGATTACCCACCTGTCAGGTTTTTTTGTGGACAGCCTTGCCCTTCTTCTTACTCACATATCCTATGAAGTGTTGATCATCCAGCTTGAAGTCCTTGGTTCTGTCCAAGTAGAAGCTCATCGCCCTCTTGTGGTCCAGACGATGACGGTCTCTCCACCTCTTTAGAAGGGTGAGGGGGAAGGGGAGGGTAGAAAGTAGGAAAAGTGATGGACTGTCCAAGTGGAATGGAGTGACCCCCTTAGGCAGTAAAGGAGCTCTGGTCCGAAAAACCATCTTATCTGAATGGAAAGATGTAAAAGGAGGCTTGGAATTAAGATCCTGCAATGCACTCACCCTCCTAGCTCATGTGATTGCAACGGAAAATATAGTCTTAAATGCGAGTAAACTTAAAGGACTACTATGCAATGGTTTAATGGGAGAACCCATCAAAAAAGTAATAACTAGATTCAAATCCCACTGAGGCATATTAAGGGTAGTGAGATGAAACCTTCTATGGATACCCTTAATGAATCTTATAACTAAAGGAGATTTAACCAATGAGGGTTGATCTGGCAAACAAAGAAAAGCCGACAAGGCAGATAAGTAACCTTTAACAGTTGCCACTGCGCAACCCTGTCGCCTCAGGGAAAGAGATCAAATCAGAACATCAAATAATTGGGTTTCAAGGAATCAATTGATTTCTCTCCACACCAATTCACAAATTTAGCCGCCCACCTACCAGCACAGACAGAGTTGGTGGAGTGTCTTCTGGCAGATAAAATAACGTCCACCACATCCGGTGGGAGAGAGAAATAACTCAAGTTGCCCCGTTCAATCTCCAGGCATGAAGGTGCAGGCTCTGGAGGCGGGGTGTAAAACCAGCCCCAGTGACTGCAAGAGGAAGTCAGCCCTGAGAGGGAGATGGAGTGAGGGGTTCAATGAGAGGTAAAGGAGGTCTGTGTACCACACCCTTTGTGGCCAATCTGGGGTGATCAATATGACTTGGCACCGGTCTTGGTGAATCTGCCTCAAAACTTGAGCAAATGGTATGGGGGAACGCATAAAGAAGTTGTGTGCCCCATTCTAACTGAAATGCGTTCCCCAATGCTACCAGCTTTGGATACAGGAGACTATAGAATGACGGACAGTGCATGTTCTCATGATTGGCAAACACATTCAACTGAGGAAACCGCCACATCCTGAAAATGCGAAGAACCACCTCAGGATGGAGACAACACTCATGATCGGCTGAATACTGCTGACTGAGACTGTCCTCACGGACATTCAGCACTCTGCTCAAGTGATTTATGATCACACAATTCTGATGATTTTGAGCGCAGGACCAGAGTCGCAGAACCTCTCTGCAGAGAAGATACAACCCTACCCCTCCCTGTTTGTTGATGTATCACATCGTAGTAGTGTTGTCTGTTAAGACCTGAACCGCTAAGGAAAGGAAGGAAGGCCTTGAGAGCCAAACTTATCGCTTGCAATTCCAAAAGACTGATGTGAAACTGTCTTTCCTCTGGAGATCAAAGACCTGTGACCTCCAGATCCAAAGATGAGCTCCACACCCTAGAGTGGAGACTTCCGTTAACACTGAGGCCACTGGAGCAGTAGAGTAAAACGGCTTCCCTTGAAACAGGTTACCTGGAACACTCCACCATTCCAGATCCACAGCAGTACCTATGGAGATTCTGACCACCTCCTCAAGAACTTCAATTTGTTGAAACTACTGCCTGCAGATGCACCACTGGAGGGCCCTCACATGCCAGCATGAATGGTTGACCAAAAGAATGCAGGAAGCAAACAGATGAGAGAAGGCGCAATACTTTCAGGACTGGAACACCAGCCCCATTCTGAAAAAGTGGAATCATAGGCTGGATGTTTTGAATCCTCTGTGGAAGCAGTAATGCACAATGTACAGTAGTGTCCAGTACTGCCCCTTTGAATACGTTGCGCAGAGAGGGCACCAGGTGCGATTTGGGTAGATTTATCAAAATTCCCAAGTTGAACAACAGCTGTGTTGTTACTTGCAAATGATGCAGCACTATCTCTGGTGAATTTCCTTTGAGCAGCCAGTCATCCAGATAGTCAAACACAGGAATCTCGACATTCTGAGATGTGCAGCCACCACCGCCATCACCTTCGTGAAGACCTGAGGTGCGGAAGTAAAACCGAACAGTAAGACTGCAAACTGGTTGTTGAGACCCCACTGTATATCGGAGATACTTCTGATGTGAGTTCAGAATGGGAATGTGGAAATACCCATCCTGTAAATCGGTCGACACTATACAGCCTCCTTCTCCAGCACAAGAAGAACCTGTATTAGGATTAACATTTTGAACTTCTCCTGTTTGAGGTAAAAATTCAAAAACTGAGGTTGAGAATTGGTCGTACACATCCTTTCTGGGAATCAGGAAGTACCGGGAGTAACACCCCTGACCCCTTTCCTGCTCTGGAACTCACTCGATTGCACTCTTTTCCAAAACCAATTTTATTGAGCAGAAGAGTGTCAAAAATGTGGTATCTTCACATACCAAGATCCCCACAACAGTATCAATGCACAGTGGTATACTCATAAAACCATGAATCAAATGATGAAGCTCAGCTTTAGAGACGTCCTAACTGCCCACCCCAACCCCAACTACTCCCCCACCCCTACCCAACACCCCCCCCCACCACACATGTACAGAGGCAACATAAAGGCGGTACACATAAAAGAATCAGGTATGATGCAACCAGGGCTTTGCCATTCGGGCCAGGAATATCACTGCGATCAAATGTCCTCCTCCCGTTCCGCTGGGGGTTCCAAGGACAGGCCGCGGTAGTCGGCCCACCGCTTCCAGATTTTGAAATGTTTGCGCGGGCAACCTCGCGCCTCAAAGACTGGTTTCTCAAGGCCCATGAAGTAGTCCAGCCCAGCCTTCCATGCAGACAGGGGGGGAGCCCGTACAGATTTCCAAGCCCGAGCCAGGTCACGCTTGGCCACGACCAGACCCAGGAGCAACAGGTGGCGCTTATAGACGTTACCCCCTACCCCTTCCATAATGTGCAGCAGGCCTAATCGGTGGGTACGAGGAAGATCCCATCCCAGGACCTCAGCCAGGCAACTCCACACTCCCCTCCAGAATCCAGCCAGGCGACCACACGACCACACTGTATGCAGCAAAGAGCCAGGCACCTCCCCACACCGCAGGCACTCCGAGGACGCAATCAAACCAGCCTTCCACAGGCGTTCACGTGTGTAATAGGCACGATGCAAGTATTTGAATTGTATCAGGCGGAGCCGAACCGCGACAGCGGTGCCACGTGGGGACTCCAGCGCCTCCCTCCAATCATCCTCGTCCAGTGCGCCCACATCCACCTCCCACGCTTCCCGAAGGGAGCTGAGAGTGGAGGAGCAGTGTGTAACCAGGGACTGATAGATCTTAGAAACCTTCTTGTCTCCCAAGTCACCCATAAACACCTTCGCCTCAATGGGGCTGAACTCGGGCAGGGAGTCGAGGCCGGCGATACTCGGGGCCAGGGCATGCCTCAGCTGGAGGTAGCGGAAGAATTGGGAGCGAGACATCTGGAACTCCGCACGGAGGTCCTCAAAGGACTTGAGGGCGGTGCCCGACATGACCTGGCCCAGTTGTGTAATTCCAATAGCCTCCCAGCCCTCAAACCCGGCCAAAGCCGCCAATTCCGGGAGCATGCCATTGTGCCACAGCGGCGTTTCGGCTGTCAGTTTGCCCCACCAACCCATACGGCGCAGAGACTGCCGCCACACGGCAAAGACCACTTTAGTGACCGACGGCAACCCACGGCGTATACGAGCTGAATAAAGAATGGTGTGAAGCGTACGATCTCCCATCAGGTGTCTCTCTAGGGCATAGGCCGGATCACTCCTATCTCCATACCACCAGTCATTGAGGACAAGGAGGTGCGACGCCTGATAGTAGGAGAGAAGGTCGGACGTGGCCAAACCCCCACAGTACGTGGACAGAAAGCACGTTCTCAGGGCCACCCTGGCAGCCCCGCCATCCCACAGGAAGCGGCCCAGCACAGAGTTCACCTGACGGAACCACTCCATGCCAATAGGGTGTGGGAAGTTCTGGAGTTGGTACAGCAGCCTCGGCAGCGCCACCATCTTAAAGATGGCCGACCTCCCATAGATTGTAAGGGGCATCCTGGACCATGTTTTGACATCGGTTTGGACTCGGTCCCATACCGGTAAGACACTGCGTGTCCAGGCCACGGCCCGCGAGGTCGAGAGGAAGACGCCCAGATATTTCAGGCCGTCTGTCGCTATGCGCAAGTCGGCGGCCCAAGGATCAGCAACCACTCCGCCACGCAGAACCCACAGGGTTGATTTAGACAAGTTAAGGTGAAGCCCCGAGACCTCGCCAAACCCACGCATGATCTCCAAGACTCGGGGACCCGAGCGCCGCAAATCAGTAAGGAACAGGAGGACGTCGTCTGCATAGAGTGCAATCCTATCAGTTAGGTGGTCGTTCCAGACAAAGCCACGTAGATGGGCATCCATTCGGACCCGCGCCGCCAGGGGCTCCATGGCCAGGGCAAACAGGTAGGGGGAAAGTGGACAACCCTGTCGGGTACCACGGCCGATCCGGAAGCGCCCAGAGACCGCACCGGCGACACGGACCGAGGCTGTGACATTGGTGTACAGGAGGCGAATGTAGGACAGGAAGACCGGCCCTAGATTGAGGCGGGTCAGCAAGGTGAACAAATATGTCCAACTCACCGAGTCGAAGGCCCGGTCCATGTCCGCAAGAAGGAGTGCAGCCTGGTCATCCCTGTCTCCCATAGCGTCGATCGCTGCCTGTGCCCGCCGGATATTATGCCGGGTAGCCCTGCGCGGCATGAACCCGGCCTGATCAGGGTGGACCAGGTCGGCAATGTGGGGCAGCAATCGGTTCGCAAGGGCTTTCGCCAGAACCTTGGCCTCAATGTTGAGGAGGGAGATCGGCCTGTAAGAGTCGTGCCGATCCGGCGCCCTGCCCGGCTTCAAAAAGACCACAATCTCGGCGTGGCACCAGTCAGGTGGCAGCTCGCCCCGAGACCTCGCCGCCTCCAGAGCGTTGTGGAAATGGGGTCCCAGTTGAACGTGGAACTTCTTGTAGAATTCGGCAGGATAACCGCTCGGGCCGGGCACCTTCCCCGTGTTCAGCTGGCCAAGGGCCTCTCCAAGTTCTTCGGAGGTGAGCGGGGCCTCCAGGGCCGTTCTAGTCTCATCCGGGACCGCCCGCGGGAGCAGGTCATCCAAGTATGAGGCTATGTCGCTCTCCACCACTAGGTCTCGGGGAGCATATTGTGCCGCGTAATAGCGGGCAAAGCTCGCCGCCAGTAAACCCGGGTCGGACATGACCGACCCGTCATCCGCCGCAAGGCCGGGCAGTTCTAGGGGCTGGAAGGTCGCCTGGCAAAGCCTATGTAACATTGTGCAGGACTTGTCGCCCCACTGGTACACTCTGCTACGCGTGGCGAGCCACGCCTGTCGGGCCTCCCCGTATAGCACCGAGGCATACGTCTGCTGGGCCTGCAGGAGCCGTCGCACGACACCCTCGTCGCCCCCGAGTCGGCTACGCTGCTCCAGGTCCTCCACTCGGGCCGCGGCGGTCACAATGGCCTCCCGATGCTCCCGCCGAGCGGCCGCACACCAAGCTATATCGATGCCCCGTAACGTAGGCTTTAGCGCTTCCCACACAACAATGGCATCGACACCCCCCACCAGGTTCTCGCGCCAAAAATGATCGATCGCTTGGCGTATATGCGTCACGTATTCCGGCCGCTGTAGCTGCCAGGCGGACATGCGCCATCGAAATGGCTGCCGTTTAGAGGGGAGGGTCACGGTGGCCAGGACAGGGGAATGATCCGAGAGGCCCCTGGGGAGCATCGCTGCATCCCTGACACGGCTCAGGCAGGCACCCGGTACAAACAAATAGTCGAGCCTAGAGAAGGACCCATGCACCGCCGATACATACGTGTAGGCCCGCTCCGCGGGGTGGAAATGCCGCCACACATCAATCCAGCCCAGACTACGCACTGTCGCACACAACCGGGTGGGAGCAGCCGCGGGAGGGGGGTCAGGCACCACAAGCACTCGTCGCCGGCGGTCCAGGCTCACATCCATGACATCATTCCAGTCACCCCCCACCATGGTCAGGACCTCGGGGATTCCGTCCCACAGCGCAAACAACCGCTCAGACAATGCCCACTGCAGGGGGGGAGGGGCGTACACACTTCCAAAAACCACCGGCTCGGAGCCCAGCAGGCCTTGAATAAAGACAAATCTACCCTGAGGATCAATCCACTGTTTCTCATGAACATAGGCCACCCTACGATGTACCAATATGGCCACCCCCCGTGAACCCCTCGCAAAGCCAGCATGGTAAACCTGTTGATAGCCGAACCTTTGGAGGCTGAGGGCCTTGGAGCCCAGCATATGAGTCTCCTGGAGCATGAGGACATCCACCATCTCCCTCTTCCCCCATCGCAGCACAGCCCCACGCTTGATCTTGTCCAGGATACCCCGCACATTCCATGTCACCACCCGCAGGGTTTTCGAAGGAGACATAAGCGCAGTATCAGCCATTGTCGAAAAACAGTCCAAAACCTGGCCCTCCCTCCCACCCTGGTGCAACCCGCAAACCGACAAAAATCAAAGCCTCAGACATGTGTGGACCCCCCCCCCCCCAACCCACAAACACAGCGCTCCCTTCCCGACCCCGAACCCCCCCAACAAGTACAACTCCAACACTCCCCCCCACGCCCCACACCCACCACCCCAATACCTCAGAAAACATTGAAGTATCTGTCGCGGCATGGAGAGACCCGGGCCCCAAACAGCGGACCCAGGACCCACCATGCCAATGGATCCCAACAACCCCACAATGACACACACACCCCCCCCAACAACACTCACATCTGTGAGGGTCTGAGGCCCACAAGTGGTACCCCCCAAGCCCCACTGCATCCCCATGACAACAACTGAAGTCTCCACAAGGGAATTAACCGGCACATCAATGACAGTATGAAACAGTCTCACCGGCCAAAGCAGGGCAGTTCAGGATGAAACATACAAAGTACGTGCAAATCCAGCAATGTTCAGCTGCCTGCGTCGGAGTGCTCCGAGTCCCGGGCATCACCCGGCCGCGTCGCGCTGGCAGAGGCTGATCTCTTCTTGGAGCGGGACCTCCGATGGCGGCCCTTCTTGTTCGGGCGATCTGTGCGCTCCGGCGACGAACCCTGGGACCTGCCTGGATCCAGCCCCGGCTGGGCATGGGGCCTGAGCCGCACCGATTCATCTGTCCAGCGGAACACCTCCTCCGGCGAATCGAAGAAATGGGTCCGAGCCTGATATATGACTCGCTGGCGAGCTGGAAACAGGAGCGAGTATTGAATCTTGAGGCCCCTAAGTTTAGCCTTAGCGTCCATGAAGGATTGCCGCTGTTGCTGAACCATCTTCGTGTAGTCCGGGAAGATCATGATGGTGTGATTCTCAAAGGCGAGAGAGCCCTTGTTCCTTGCCTCCCGGAGGATAACATCTCGGTCATGGTAGTTCAGCAGCCGAGCGATAACAGGCCGTGGGCGCTCGCCTTCCGGTGGCCGCTGGGTCAGAGCCCTGTGTGCCCTCTCGACCACGAAGCACGTAGACAGTGCCCCCTCGGGGAGCCAGCTCTCCAACCACCCGGTCAGGAACCGCTCCATGTTGTCCTTCTCGCACCGTTCAGGAAAACCGATGAAGCGGAGGTTGTTGCGCCGCGCGCGTCCTTCTGCATCTTCCACACGGGCCGCCAGCATCTTTTGAATGCTCTCCACCTCCGCCAGTCGCTTCTTGAGGCCACTAATGTCCGCTTCGGTCTCCGTTATATGGGTCTCGGCCCCAGCAATCCGCTCCACAGCGTTGCGGAGGTCTTGGCGCAGGAGCGTGACATCCGCCCCAACCGCCCCAATCTTGGCATCGAGCGAGTCTCGGGACTGGGTGATGGCCGCCAGTAGAGCTGCATTGTCCGGCCCAGGGTCACCGCTGCCACCGGCCGCCCCGGCGCCACCACTCGGCCCAGTGAATTTGTCGATAGGGCCATGTTTGGGCGGGCCACCTCCCCTGTCCCTGGTCATGGCACACGCCAGGCAGGGCGGGCACCACCTCCGTGTCTTCGGACACTGTCACAAGTCTCTAGCGGAACGGCCCAGACGAGGCCCCAGAGAGAAACGCGGGCCGGCCACAGTAATCGGGCGTCTCGAAAATCGAGGTCCCGGCGTCACCCGGGCGGGACAGGCCGCTCGTCCCCACGGGCAGCTGTCCAAAGTACCTATTGAAGAGGCTGCGGGTCCGTGATCTGTGGACCGCCGCAGCGATGGGCCAGGCCAGGATGGGCAGATCCGATGCCACTGCCGTCCGCCGGGTCGTCACCGGCCGCCTCGGGGCTCAGGGACCTCCGCCTCCAGACTGTCGCAGGGCCACGCCTCGCCGCCTCCGCTCGCCGGCCACACAGGGAAAGAACCGATGGGTAGGATCCGATGGCACCGTCTCGATCCTTCAGGCGAGTGCAGTCAAGGAGACGAGCCAAGGCTAGATCGCTACCACCGCCAGGCGTCGCAAAACGCGAGGACCCCGGCCTCCGGCCGGCCACCAGGCCGCACTTCGCCGCCGCCTCCCTCCGGTCACAGGAAGGGTAGAAATGCAGGATCGGCTCACCAAAGTAGGCAGGAGACCCCACCCGTTCAAAAGCAAGCACCGGGTACCAGTAGCGGGCTCGGGGGTCAGGATAAATGATCGGATTAAGTCCGGGCCGGCGGGAGCTCTACAAGGCTGCGACCGCCATCTTCGCCCGCCAAGCCACGCCCCCCTCGATTGCACTCTTTTGAAACAAAGTCAGTACTTCCTGCATTTTCTATGATGTTCAAAACCCAGAGGTCTGTAGTGACAGGCCTCCAATGAGGTAGATAATAGGCCACCCATCCTCCCACGTATACTCTAAGATGACAGAGCTAGAGCTGCTTCTCTGCAACAGTAGTCAAGGAGGCAGAGGAGGAGACTTGTCGTCGGGCAGAACCCCCCAGAAGACCTCTGCCCCTTTCCCTGTAGGGTTTGTACAGAGGATTTCTCTGCTGCTGCTGTGGTTGTTGTCTGTCATGAAAGAACAAGTTCTTTGCAAAGCCCTGAAACCTGCAGAACTGTCTATAATCCATGGGCTGGGTCTGAAGTCCTAAGGACCTTGCTGTTGCCTTGCTGTCTTTAAAGCGTTACAGCACAGAATCCGCATTAGCTCCAAACAAGCGGGATCCATCAAAGGGCAAGTCCAGCAATCTAGCCTGAACATTGGGTGAAAACCCTGAACCCCTTCACCAGGCATGCCTTCTCATTGCCACTGAAGACCTCATTCCTCAGGCCACAGAATCGCTGGGTCCAGTCCAGATTAAATTACTTGATGGGCAGCAGCCTGAGCATCTGTCAGCAGTTCAGAAAAATGCTTTTCGCACTCTCTAGGCAATTTTGGGACGACCTCTTTAGCTGAATCCATGAGAACGTGAATGTAGCATTCCAAGAGACACTTGGCATATGTAGATTTCAAGGCCATATGCTCTGACGAAAAAACCTTTTTGGCCAACTGCTTAGAAGAGAAAGAAGCTTGGACAACTAGGTTTTCTGGTGAGGGATGGGAAGATGGGAAAACTGGATCACCAGCAGCTACCTTGTACCGTCTAGACACTGTCCTGGAAACTGCAGGAGAGAACATTGGCTTTTGCCAGACATCTAAAATAGGCTCCAATAAAGCCTTATTGAAGGGCAGCAATGGTTCTGATGCGGAAGCCTAAGAATGGAGAATGAGGATATTCGATTTCAGTTCAGCTGTGGGAAGTGGTAACTCCAAAAGGCCCGCAACTTTATGAACAACTGCATGATATGAAGTCACCTCAGGAGGCGTCAGCAGCTTTAAGGGTGTCTGAGATCTCCTGTGACCCCTCTTCTATTTCTTGGCTTTGGCAACAAATAACTTGGCCTCCCTCTCCTTCAGGGCCATCAGATTCATCCCTTTACAGAAAGTGCATGTCCTGACGTTGTGATCTAAAGGCAAGCACCACAAACAATCTTTGTATGGGTCAGTGATGGACATCTGGCCCACACATTCCCTGCAGGGCTTGAATATCAATTTTCTAGGAGTAGTCATCTTTAAAAGCTACAAAGTTGTAGCAACAGTATCAAAGAAAACTCACAGAATTGGAGAGCCTGGGAAAAAAAAATTATGTGTTGATGGTGCGGAATAAAGGGCACTGGCGTCAGCACTCCAACGAGGTCTTCTTATGGCTCCGATTACATCATGCAAAGTTTCTGTGGAAAGCTGCACATGAGGCCATTCAAAAGGTGAGGAATCCACAGTCAGATGTATCCATTGGAAAGCGATTTTTAGTTCTAGTGTTAGCCAAGACGTTTTGATTTTACTAAAATTATATGTATAATATACTTACTTAAAGGGACTATCAGCCACCTCTCTTCATCCATTGGTCTGTTGTGCCATTCACATTTTGTCTCACAACATACAGCGTGGGGAAATGGGGCAGCCTACTTCAGCCACTATTAAACTTCACTTTCAGTGACTACACATTGCTCTTTAACAATAAGCACATTCACACACAAGGTAGTTCCCTTTAATGCGGATGTTTACGTTTTTACGTTATGATTTACATTAGTGTTGCCATTATCTTTAGAGCCGAATGAGAATGCAGGAACTTTCTCCCAGATGTGAGTGTGGGTCACATACCAAGTTTTATCAGTTTCTGTCTCCGGCCAATACTGACCGGTATTTCTGTTAGAGTGCTCTTTCTTTAGCTGACTGCTGGCATTTCACAGCGTAATGGATTATGTCCATTTGAAACTGTTCTGTATGAAGTGATTCTCTTTTCTTTATGCATGCAGTACACAACCCCAAGGTTTCAATATTATACATATGAATACACAAGCAGCCAATTCTTATTTGATTCTTTCCTTCTTCCTGCTTTCTTTCTTCCTTTCTTCCTCTCTCTTGCCTTCTCTCATTACTTCTTTCTGTCCTTTTCATTTTCTTTCCCTTCTTCTTTCCTACTTGACTTGTTTCTTGCGCTCTTCCCGTCTATCCTTCTTTCATTCCGTTTCATATTGTTTCTTTCTCTCCGTCTTCTTTCCTTTCTTTTTTCTTTCGTTCATTCCCACTTTCTCTACTTCTCATCATTCTTGCCTACTGTCCTTTTTATCTCTTGCTGTCTTTCCTGCTTTCGTTTGTTCTTCCTTTCTTTCCTCCTTTTTACTTTTTCTTCTTTCTTTTAATATTCAGTTTCATATTTCCATCTTTTATTCCTGCCTTAGTGCCCTCTTCATTCCTTTTTCACTTTTTCTTTATTTCCTTCCTTTTTCTCTGCTTCCTTCCGTTTCATATTTGTTACTTTCTTTTATTCCTTCTTTCGTGTTTTTCTTGTTTCTGTCTTTCTTTCCTTTGTTCTTTTTGTATATCTTTCGATCCCTTCTTTCTTTATTTCTTGTTTTCCTTTCTTCCTTCATGCTTTCTATCTTGCCCTCTTATCCTGGTTTCTTTCCGTTCAGCCCTCTTTATTGCTATCTTTCTTTCTTTCTTTCCTTTTTGCTCGAAAACAAGAGGCTGGCAGCCAAAGGCAGAACAACTGTCTTTTTTAGGTCTGTGTTAGCCAAGATTTTTATTTGACTAAAATTATGTGTGTAATAGTTTTTTATCTAGGTTTTTAGCCACAGTTTATCCATTTGTCTGCGGTTGTATCATTCACATTTTTCTCCAATCCACTCAAGAATGGAGAAAAATGTGACCCACAGATGATAGACGGAATGCAGAGCAAATCAAACATTAACCCCCAGTCAATAGATCTGGGTTAAATCCTTCGTTCTTTTGCTCACCATGCCACCCCAGTTTAGACCCAGCCATATGCAAATCAGTCTTGACCCTATGCCTCACGGGAACAGTCCAGCCCGACCTGCCAAGCCAGGTCCTCCCTGGATCAGAAACAAGCATACTGGGATCGGTTCCAGGGTGCCTTTTCCCAGTCCAAGTAGGACATGGCCTGGCAGTTCGGGCTGGAGTGTTCCCATGGGGAACAGTGTCAAGACTGATTTGTAAAGGGTGGGGTTTCAACTGGAATGGCATGAGGAGCAAAATAAACAATGGATTTAGGCTCAGATCTCTGTACTGGGGTGAATGTCTGACATTGTTCAACATTCTGTCCATCAATTGTTCTTTTTGCCTTTGTCACTGCAAGGGGGACGGGTATGCCCAGACCTGGGTCCCATGCTCTCCCTGCCACTGGAGTCAAGATAGCCTGGCTGATGAGGGATGTTACCCCGAAACTGGTATCACACAAAAAGAGGGAGGGACAGGAAGTGGTTATCTAGCGTGAGAACAAGTACAGCACCTATGCTTTCAAGAATAAGTCTTAACCCAGTAGGAGGTAACTGTTCCTAAGAGAGGAGAAGGGAAAAAAACTCTACAACCTAATGTGGTTGAAAAGTAGTATTTCCACGAAGATGCATCGGTGGGATCAAAATCAGGATAGGGGAATTCCTCCTTTTGGATTTGGTGCCCTCACACACCCATGCGGGTGTCGTGCTTCATCATCGGGCCTTGCTCCTTGTGGGGATGGAGCTGCAGTCCCCCATGGGTCCCACGAGAGGGCTCTTTATCAGAGATCTTCTTAGGAGGTGCCTCAGTTGTGCATGCAGGTGTGGGACGTTTTTTGCTATTCTCCTCTTTTGAACCTATTATCCCACTAAATCCACTTCCCCTAGCATAAATCATTCATGGTGGGCTTCACACAGACATACAATAGATCACGACATGGACAACCCAGGCCTAAGTTTTGATGATGAGACTGTGGTAGGAATATTGAGGGCACCATCCCTCCTTTCAGGGGATGGCAGTGTAGCATTGTGTAGTCGTAATGTCGAATGGAAATCATTACAAACTCTAAGAAAATTGCAGATTAAGACGGCTCTGCATGGAATAATAATGACAGAGTACCTCAAGGTCAATATTGCTCCAAACAGCCCGCTAGTTACTCTATCACCCGGAATCTTTTTAGAGGACTTGACTTTTCACCGTGAGTGGTCCACAATCACGTGGAAGTGCACACTTGTGTTGATTATCAATACAGCCAAACGCCTATGAGCTTCTAATCCAGATTACCTTGGGTGAAAACGGTTTAAAAGCTAGTAAATCAATTTCTGCATTCAAATCACGTCTATCTGAAATAAATGACTAAATGAATGATCATAAAGAATACCTTACCAAACAGAAAATCCAGAAACTCCAAAAAAGACATTAAACGGTTCGACCAAGGCAAGATTTTGCCTTACATTAAAGAGGATTACATCTTTCAGAGTAATGACACTACATCAGATGAAGCCAGCAGTAATGACTCCACAAGATCAGGGTCCACTAGCAGTAATTCATGCTATGACAACAGGAGTTACAAACAACAATTTAGAGGAGGCCATAGACAACAACCACCACCACTGTTCCCAGGATTTCCATCACAATCTTTCCAATCACCTATGTACCCTGGGCAGTGGATGGGACCACATCCCATGTGGAATATACCACCAGGACAAGGCCCATATATGCCTCATTATCAAGAATTCAAGGCCCCCCCTTTCTTCAACAGAGGGAGGTGCAGAGGAAGATGCAAAAGAAGAGGAGGACCGAAGAATGTCCACTGGCAAGATTCCGAACAGATGGTTCTGAGGAGCAAGACGACAAAACCTTAGTAGTTAACCTGTCTTCCCGAACCTTGACTGCGGACGAATCCAGACTTTTGGAGAAGGGCCTTGGTTTTGTCCCGATCCCCAAGGAGGATTCCTTCAGACTTCACCAACTTTTCAGAAAGATAAGGTTGAAAGCCCTTTTTCAAGGGAAAACAGAGTATCCCATTTAAGGGACCGGACTGAAGAAAAAATGTAAAAATCGACATTTACACCCACAGCAGCCATGACTCTGCTTGAGGTGCTTACTTTCGAACAGGCCATCTTAAAAGACGGTCAGAATACTACCTATAACCATTCTTTTGACAACCTTTCTAAGGAAGAGAGGCTTACTCTCAAGACCATCATGGAAGATTCCACGATCAATCTGAAACCAGCAGACAAAGGCGGGCCATCGTCATGATGGATATCGAGACATACGATGCAGAATGTCTCCGTCAATTATCTGACACAAGGTACTATCAACCAATAGACAAAGATCCCACAGCTTGCTTGTCACAAGAAGCAGCTTTCTTGATAAACGACGACCCAAGGACCCCATATTTCTATACCCTGCTGAAGATCCATAAAGGGACCACACCACCACTGGGATGCCCTATCGTATCCGGTATAGACTCCCTTCTGGATCCATTCAGCAAGCGATTTCAATTTACGTCCTCTTGTGACCAAACACCTACATGCCTGAGGGACACCACAGAGGTCCACAATCTGATTGAAAACTTTGCAGAACCAGCCACCATCGACTATCTGGTGACCCTCGATGTTGAGGCACTGCACACAAATATTCCCCAAGACGCCACACTTTGAGTTCTAGAGGAAGTCCTACAGAAGATTGATTCCTGGCCATATGAGACTCCCATCACGTACATCTATGAGTATGCTTCCCTTGCTCTTAAGGAACATTTTTTTGCCTTCCAGAGTCAACTATACCACCAAATTCATGGCACCAGTATGGGAAGCACCTTCGCGCCGAGCCTGGCGTGTTTATACATGGCTGATTTTGAAGAGAAATTCATCTTGACAGAGCAAAACCCTCACAAAATCAATATCCTTTTGTAGTGTCGCTACATCGACGACATTATCGTGTTCTGGCAAGGAGATGATGAACAATGGGGAACCTTCTTCGAATGGATTAACACTCTAGATCCCTTCTTGAGGTTTACTAGGACACGGTCACAAGATAACATTCCGTTTTTGGACCTCACAATCTCATTACAGGAGGGAGCTCTCAAGACCACCAATTACAGGAAGCCCACAGATAGAAACAGTCTGCTTCTGTATGAGAGTCACCACCCGAAAGCATTATGAAACAACCTACAGTAGGAAAATTCCTGCGCTTACGCAGGAACTGCAACACACTGAATGAGTTTGAATCTCAGGGGACGATATTATCGGACAACTTGACAACACAACACTACCCCAAGAAAATCATACGAGAAGCCCATAAAAGAGCCAGAAACAACCATAGGGAGGCCCTCTTGGAGGTCAAAGAAAAAGCTGAAACCAACACAATGACCTGTGTTACCACATTCACACCGAACTCTAACAAGATTAAAAGAAATAATAAAAAAACATTGGAAAATCCTTGAGACTGGCAGCTTCAACCCAGGCACACTTCCGCTATTTGCATTCAAGCGCACACAAAATATGCGAGACATTTTGGTCCACACCCGACCTAAACCGACAATACCGAAACAACATACACTATGGTCCCTTCCGCCAGTAGAAGGACATTTTCCATGCGAGAGCTGCTCAGTATGTCCCCAGACCACTATATTCAAACAGATTGAACTTGGATTGAGTAAACCCTGGCTTCAGGCTTCAGAAACTCAATACCAATTGTAACACAAAAAACTGTATATACCTCATCACCTGTCCTTGTTCAATGAGATATGTGGGCATAACTACCCGTCCAGTCAAGACCCGGATTGGGGAGCACAAAAGCAAGATACGGTTCAAAACAACTAACACTAGGCTTCAGAACGCTTGCTTAGAGAAAAATCATTCTCCCACCAGTCTACGTTGGACCATAATTGAATCCAATCCCAACTGGTCCATGACCACATTATTCAGACAAGAACAAAGGTGGATTTTCCGTCTTAAAAGTAACACAGACGGGTTGGACGATGATATACCTTGGGTCGAACTAAACTAGTTACACTGACTCCACCATGAAGGCTTGTCTCCCCTGATTGGAAGCAGACCTAACGTGTGGTCTTCATGACCATTACCCAGAATAACGGAGCGGAACCATTGTTTTATCACTGACCCCTATAAATCTGCTCTTTACCTCCACAAGTTAATATACACATTTTTACTGCCTTACTTCGTAGCCCTTTTAGGATTTTTTCCACCAGTGAGATGACTGACAGGTTAGCCCAGTCTCGAGCCAACAAAAATAGCGCACGTCATGAGACTTGACTCACAATCCGTAGTGGCGCTATATACAACCCACCTAGCTATACACTGAACCTCCATATGACCCTATGTTATTTCCTGACAACACCTGATGTACCACACTCACTCTTCGTTTTCAATATATTTGATTTGTCCACATCATACCCCTTACATTGGACATGCAATTTCATTACCTCTACACATATATAGCTTAGCTTATGTGTATCCACACTATTTTTAGGAAGGAGTCATTGGTAACTAAGTTTATATCACTCAGAAAATTAACGCAGTCAACATACACTATCACATTTTCAGAGACATTCCCCCCACGGTTTTGATAAGCACACCTAGGTGTAGAACCAGAGTCTTTAACCACACTATAAGATGGCCTCCATAGTCACCTGCACCCCCTCTAGACATATTCCACGTCTAGTGACACAACTCTTCCTGATGCCACTGAATCCCGGAAGTGAACCGGCTATAACTAGGAACCTGCTTTATCTAGTGAATACCGGCGATCCTGATCCCGAGGACAGGTACAAGGGCGCACTCTAACAGGGGACACAGTAAGTAGACTTCCACTGCTCAAGAGTCTTGGTATATTTACCGTTTGGCAACCAAGAGCTGAAGAAGCTTTTCTCTTTCTTTCTCCTCCTCCTACTGCTTATTGTAGCCAACCTTGGTCTCCTGTTAGCCCAGCACTCGCCGGCAAGACCCACCCTTACTGACAGAGGGGTACGCTTGTTTTTAACTTTGCACCTACACCATCTTTTATTTCTTTGTGCTGCGTTTTGTGTTATGCTTCACAAACTTTGCCTTCTCTTGCATTATGGAGCATATATTTGAATAGAAGTATGTTGGAAGGCAAGTAATGTTATATTAGGTGGGAGTACGTTCAGTAAGCGAACCTGCGCTTTGACACTGAGGTTTTACACACATCTTTTTGTATATGTGGATCTCCATGACCTCCAACACTGCCAAGCATCTCCAATACATTCCGAGACAGTTCTATGTCTCATACTTTCGACTTGCTAATTAATGCTCACTCGCGACGTAACTACACGTGTCAGTGAGCATGATAAGTAACAGTCGGTCATCCGTTGCGAACAGAGTTTGTGTCACTTTGCAGCGATAGCATCTAACACTGTTTATCATCATCACAAAGTTATGCCTGTTCACCTACATAACGGTCTATAAATTGAATTCACTGGACAATCTCGTTTTGGTAGAGAGGCATCACCAAGACAGATTCATCATTGTTTGTACCAGGATATTGAACATTGTCAGTTTTTATGCATTAAGTTATCGCTTGTCTCACACTTCAATGTCTCCATTAGGTTGGGATCTCCGGAATACGAACAATATGTATTTCTGAGCGCTTAGATGCTTGTTGGTCTTAATAGAGGTATGGTGGTAGTACATGGTGCCTTCTCCTGAATGCCACAGGTTTACCAACACTTTTTATTTTCATTTTGATTCTTACTTTTCACAGTCATGACGAAGCGCGCAGAGGATCCACTAGGGACCCATAAAACGCGTGAAACATGTTGACCTCACTTTATTAACACATGACTTTCACGGACTGAGAGCAGTGGGAGCATACTTACCCCCATCCCCCCCCCCGTAGGTATTTATTGCATAGGATTAGTTGCAGTCCTTCATTCATTTTTTAATTTGCCTTCCGGACCCTTGAATACATTTATTTGGGTTTCGGTCAGACAATTTTAACATCACATTCACTTACCTTCACTAAGCCCCCACACCTGCATGAACAACCGTGGCATCTCCTAAAAAGATATCCGATAAAGAGCCCGCTCACAGCGCCACCTTCACAAGGAGCAAGGCCCGATGTTGAAGCATGACACCCGCAAGGGTGTGTGAGGGAAGGAAATCCAAAAGGAGGAATTCCCCTATCCTGATTTTGAGCCCACCGATGCATCTTCTTGGAGACACTACTTTTCAACCACATTAGGTTGTAGAGTTCTTTTCCCCCTTCTACTCCCTTAGAAACAGCTACCTCCTACTGAATTAAGACCCCGAAACTACTGGTCCCAGGATACTTTTTTACAATCCTGGTAGGACCTGGCCTGGCAGTTAGGGCTGGACTTTTCCCTTGGGGAACAGGGTTAAGAGTGAATGCATATGGCTGGGCTTGAAGTGGAATGGAATGGAGAGCAAAAAAACTATGGATTTAGGCCCAAATCTCGGTACTTGGGGGGGGGGGGGATGTCTGTTCAAAATTCTGACCGCCAATTGTTCTTTCTGCCCTTTCACATTTATCACATCCACACACAAAGTAATTTCCTTCAGTGTCAGGGAGTACTATAGTAATGTATGCAATATTGAGAGCAAAAAACCTTTTAGCCTTAGTCAATGTTTTTTTTAGATTGATATACATCAGGCAAGTTCCTGAACTATAAAGTTTTGTGGAAACCATGACAAAACACAAATTGCGTCAGACCTATTGACTTGACCTACTGCCAAAGATTGTGTACTATGCTATTTAACAGTGGCACCAATCAATGAATCTGATAAAATCTTCAAAAAAGGTACACCGACTTTGGGTACTCCATGGCAGTTTTGTGCAGGTAATATCGGGGTAGGAGGGGGAGAGGATGCAAGAAAAGGGGAGGTTCCACTAAGTGATATCTCCTATATTAAGTACAATAGTACACTTTGCTCTTCAATAAAATACAAAAGGCTGAACAGAATGACAATATTTGGCAGATGGGAACTTTACTCAAGTAAGTGCCTTTTCTTGATTTGGTGTGAATGCATTCACTAGTTTTTGAGAATTTATCATTTAAATCATATTATGGTGGGCTTAGGAAGGTTAAAAAATAGAGACATCTGGAACTTTAGGCGGCGGAGATCCACAATTCATGACTTCTTCGTTTTTATGTTGATGCCACTAATCACATATTAGTTAACCTTAACTCCCTCTCGACCTTAGCTTTAAGGAATATTTTTGGGGTGCTTTTAGTACTCAAAATGCAGTACAATAAAAACATATATTTCACAAAGTCCCTTAAGTAATTTCACATTTCACAAAAATGGCATAAAAATGACGGCCTCTGCGGAGCTCGAACATTGTTTTCTAATCAATGATCTCTTCATTAAAGCTAAATAAAGCCGGAACATTCAATTTACAATCAGGGCCCATTAGTTATTATGCACTGAAAGATAAACTGATAACAACTTAGCCATTGCTTGTTGTTTAATTTATTGGTGAAACCAAAGCAAAGTTTTAACATTCTAAATGCACTATGGGCCATTTTTAACTGTTCCTTTCTGGCAGTAGCTTCAGTAATCTCAAGCATAACTACTGTGAAATCCAAGAAAACCCTAAGGGCTGTAAATGAAATCAGGGTGCATTGTTACCCAGCCCCTTGGCGGCAGGAACTTCAACTATCTCTAACCATTCCAAGTGCTTATTGTTTAATCGTGCCTTTGGTAACACCTTTTCTGGTAGAGACTCTATCTAAACGGAGATTCCTCATCTTAGAATTTTCCAAAGACATCAAAATGGATCGAGAAAATCTTGAGCAGTACCTCTGCCTGTCAGTAAATGGTGCCAACTGCTCCACATCTTCATCGTCTGTGCCTGATGTGACGTGCATTGGTGCCTACATAAGCACCTCCCCTGCGTGCTTAGTTTCTTTCATTACATATTCCGCACCCATAGCTGTCAAGGTTTCAGACTGCTATGTGTGACATTTTCATAATTTCAGTGTAATTATGAGTAACATTTTGATGACTATGAGTGACACTTTCTCACGAGCAAAATCAATCAATGAAGATGAGAGAAACAAACATCAGAAATGACACCCATTTGAGCCTTGACTTTGCGACTCGGTCTGGAGTGGCGTCCTGCCTCCTCCCTCGTAATTATTGATGCTTAATCACTCCAAGGCCTATCCTTCACATGGATCTGGGACCTTGCCCCAATAACACAGTGGTGCATGCCTAGAGTTGCCGGGTGGGTCGGCAAAGGAACAAAACACAGACTGCCAGCCAATGTGGGCCTGCCCCGACCCTCTCTGCCGAGAAAATGTATATGGAGAGCACCATCCCAGGAATCAGGGCCTCTCTCTGTGACGCGAGTGGGGTGACCTGGTCCAACGGCAGGGATGAGAGAGGCTCCAATAATATTATGAAAAAATGAGTCGCAGATGATCCACCAATGTCTTCTTCACCTTGACTAGTGCACCCACTAACTGAGACTGCAGGCTGAGGTAGTGGCAGCTGCTCATTGCGCGCTGCCATTGGAAATAATTTGTGTTATAATTATTAACACAGTGACACACAGGTGGCAGTACCTGGTAACTAGTACTGACTTCAACTTTTGCAGCACTACAAGCAGCATTCCTCTGGCATCTGTGACTCTGCAAGGCTGCAGGCAGCAGGCTCAGGCCGGGAACCAGCCCACACCGGCAATCATTTTGGTTTTCCGCCAAGCAGGCTGCCGGCTGTCCTTAATGAGTCCAGCTGTCTGTCCTGGTGGCCGGGGCCACTGCAAAAGCAACCAATCTCTCTCCTGCTGGCCCTGGTCTCGCCATTCATTTCAATCAATTAATTTTACAGTCAAGACAGCCACAGAGGCACAGCCGGCCAGGCCGGCCATGTGTGAGCAGCAGATGCAGTGCTGTTGCAAGTTGAGCCATGCCCTGATTTCATTGCTGCTGGAGCATCCCGCAAACTAGTAGCCCGCCAGCTGTCTTTCTCAAATTCACCACTCGTTCAGCTTGACGTGAAGCCCCCCCCCCCCCCCCCCCCCCCCTCCCCTGCAGCCCCACAGCCTTATGTATCACTCAACCCTTACTGGGCACGACTCGAGAGCCATTAGGCACTACCTCGTGACGTCTGGCTGTGTGACTCGGAGCTGCGTGGGATCTTGTGTTCAATGTCTCAATTATTGATAGATACTACACACTCCGTTTGCAGCGCTTCACACTGACCGTAACAGTTGAAACATATGCATATGGGTGACAATGCATTGCAGTGCGGTGAGGTGGAGCACCACACTGAAATGTGTTAGTCGAACGCCTGATGCGTGGTACTTGGCAGAACTGCACATCCACAGAGCTACGTCTGAATGGTTGAGGCCAGTGTGCTAGATCTAGGAGGGCCTTCCATATGAGGAAGAGCAGTTCACAGAGCGGGGTGGAATGGAAGGCCAGTAAGGAATGTGTGGTTACATAGTGTTTCTGTCGGAAAAGGCATTACCAAATGTAAGTAACTTGTTCTTCTAGAAGAGACTTTAACTGCAGATTCCTTACCTTAGAAAACATACCACAGCAATATCCTCCCTGGGAGAGGGGCTGCAAACAGACTTAAACGAAGAAGTCCTGCAGGACCAAGTGTGCAAAGTGCCTCTCTTGACAGACTTGACTATGCAGGTGGTAGTGCTTTGTGGAGGTATGAAGCGACACACAAATAGCTGTCTGGCAAGTATCAAGGCCAGCAACTCCGCACGCTAATGCAGCAGTAGCAGCCTTGGCTCTGGTGGAGTGAGCCCTCCAACCTTCTGGAGGCTGCTTTTTTGCTAAAGCATAGCAGATCCTAATGCAGAGTCTAATCCACCGAGAGATGGTCCTCCAGGGAAAACAATGAAAAGCTGATCGTCCAATCGATGCTCATTGGTACGATTGACTGAAAAATGAAGGGCCCTCTTTGGATCCAACCAATGGAGCCTCTCCTTCTCAGAAAGAAGAGGAGGGGGAAGGAAAGTCAGAAGGGTGATCTCTCGAACTATGTGGAAGGGGGATGCGACATTAGGTAGAAATGAGGCAAGATATTCTCTGGACTAGTTTTTCCTAAAAGAATGTCATGTATGGGAGTTGAACCGATAGAGACTGAAGCTCATTCACCCTCCTGCCGATGAGATGGCCACATAGAAGACAGTTTTGAGAGTCAGAAGCATGAGAAGACAATTATACACAGGCTCAAAAGGGGAGCTCATCAAAAAGGTGAGAACAAGATTCAAGTCTCCCTGGAGTATAATGAAGAGAGAAAGTAGAAACACGTGTTGCAAATCTTTGAGAAACCTAGGTCACAGAAATTGACTGAAACAGGGAAGGCTGATGCAGCAATCTCAAAAAATTAGAAATAAACACAAAAATAACCTTCAACAGTGTCCAGCGTCAGGCCATGTAGGGGCAAGGACACTCCAAACAGATGGACATGAAGTAGGTCATAGCTCTTGTCTGAACACCAAACCACAAACCTTTCACAATGCAGGCGTATACAAACTTTGTGGAAGGACAGCTAACTGCCAGAATAACAACCAAAACCTCAGGAGGAAGGTCAAATGCGCTAAGCTGCCGCCACTCAATCTCCAAGCATGAAGATGGATCTTGCAGTGTTTGGAGTGGAAGACCTATCCCTGCTCAGGAAAGAAAGGAGATATTCATGAAGAAGCAACTTAATTAAAGGACAGATGCTCAGACTTAAGAGTTCTGGATACCAATGTCTCTGTGTCCAGTTTGGAGCCACTAAGATGACCTGGGCCTGGTTGGTCCTGATCTTCTTGAGAACCTGTGGCAGGAGTGGTATCAGTGGAAAAGAGTATAGGAGTTCCATGTTCTACTCTAAGTGGAATACGCCTCCTAGAAAGAGCTGCTTTGGACACTCCAATGCGCAGAAATGCTGATACTGCTTGTACTCGGCAGAGGCCAACAGATCAAGCCAAGGCTCTCCCCACCCTAGGAAAAGCCTTACACACCTCTGAGTGTAAACACTGGTTGTGGTCTGTGAGGCATGACAGCTGAGTTCATCTGCCCTAGCTTTCAGAGATGCCACCAGGTTTTGTACGATCAGGAAGATGGCACAACGTTCCAGCCATTTCCAGAGGTGCATTGCCTCCTGGCATAATGTCCACCACCTCACCCCACCCAGCTTGTTGCCGTACCACATGGCGGTGGTGTTGTCCTTGAACATCTTTCAACGCCAAGCAAATGTCTTGCACCTACAACATGTTGCTGAGGAGACAGGTTTCCGCTGGAAACCAGAGTCCTCTGATCCCCACCTCTCCCAGATGGCTGACCCAGCCCAAAAATGATGCATCTGTCACTACTGTCACCTCTGGGTGGGGAAGAGAGAGAGGGGTATTTAGCTGACCACATCACAGTTCAATAGCCACCACTGCAGATCTCTTGCAGTCTCTTCTGAAATCTAGACTTGGTCGGAGCGTTTTCCCTGATGTTGCACCCACTGGGACCTCAGATCCCACTGCAGAGCCCGCAAATGCCATCTGGCGTGTTTTACTAGCAGGATGCAGAGGCCATCAGTCTCAGCAGCCTCAGAGTCAGTCTCACTGAAGTCCAGGCATGAGAATGACACATCGATATCGTAGCCCGAATGTCTTGGTCCCTCTGCGCGGGAGGGAAGGTGCGAAACTGTACTGTGTCCTGAATAGCTTTGATGAAGGAGAGAGAGTTTAGGAAGGAGTCATGTGTGACTTTGGCATGTTGATAGAGAACGCCAACGGGGTGACAACTTTCTGGGGCAAGCCCACATTCAACAGTCAATTATCGAGTGTGGGGAAATGAAGTGCATTATATGGTGTGGTTGTGAGACCTCACCGAATACCACACTTCTAACCCTTTTTAGGACTAGTCAGGCTTTATTTGTCACTTAGCTCAATCCTAGGTAGCTGTGGCTTCAAGCAGTCAGATTTCAACAAAGGAACAAGTATAAAGCATTTAAATAGCACAAAAACAATTGAAGACGAAAGAAATATTTTCAAAAAGTCCAACACCAATTTATAAAAAAATATCATATTTTTATGTATTTATGGAAACGAAAATAAAGATCCATGAGAGGTTTCAGGAGATACAGATTTTTAAAGAAACAATAAATAAAGACTTCACTCAACCGCGAAAACGCATTGACAAATTCTGCAAACATGACACCTGGAAACGTTTTCAAGAAAAAGTTACATCAACTGAAATTATAGCTATATTTGTAATTATATAGGGCTTACCCTCCTGACAAGGAGTTGAAGCGCTTATTCGGTGAGTAGCATGCTACTCCAGAACCGAAAATGGATTAGTGGTGGATTTGTGTAGGGAAACAGAAGTTGCTAATTCGAGCAGTGGACATGTGAGTCTGTTAGTTGAATTTAATAGGATAAAGGAGGGCTATAGGAGGGAAGAGTCTACGAACGTTATTAGGGAGATCATAGTAGTAAAATGAGGTTTGGAATGAGTCAGAAGAGGACGAGTCGAGAAAGGGTTATTAGGGAGAGCATAGTAGTACAATGTGTTTGGGATGAGTCAGAGAGCAGGGCCAGTCCTAGGATATGTGGGGCCCCGGCAGAATAGGAACATGTGAGGCCCCTAATCAGAGACAATGCAGGATCGGATCAGGCCGGCTGAGGAAAGTTTTTATTTTTTTATTAAACACCACCCTCCCACCGGTGTGAACCCTCTCCCCCACATCCGCAAGTCATACTGGCTGTGACTGGGTTTTGTCAATCGTTGTTAGCGGTTTAAGCTAAATGAGTAACTACAATAAATGATTTTACTTTCACCTTGTTGTTTTGACCAATAAGTAGCTCCTTGGCACACGTTTGCATATAATCACAACTGGAATGCAGGACCATTGCTCTTTGTGCTCTGCAGAGAGGCCATATTTTGAATGATCATATAATCTGAACACCTTCTTGACCACAGACAGGCACAGTGTGAAAGTTGTACTGCCTGCATCCTCAACTCCAGTGCTAAACTGTAGCCTGTTATAAACACCTGGAGGCGACTCAGTACAAAGGGTGCATCATCCAAGAGTAATATGCAGTGAAATGAAATACAGAAACACACAAGCTGGACTAAGCCACCACTCTTGAGGAATGCAAGATTAAGTAAAGAATGGGAAATATAAACAGGAACAAAATCGCTGCCATGGATCACCCTAACATCAGGACCACTGGAATTATGCGGCAGGAGATGGCTAAATTATGTGGCAGGATGAGTAAATTATGTGGCAGGAAAAGGCAAATTATGCTGCATAATCCGGCACATTTTTAAATAGTATTACTTCATTTTTTCCCATTTTTAACTTGGTAACACTGTTTGGACACTAGTTGCACTCCATTAGTACCAATTTAACACCCAAATGTAGCAGTGGGAAACAAAAAGTTGACTATTCTGGCTTTTCAAAGGGCCTTTCCACTTACAGCAAAATATGTCGCTGCATTTTTGGTAACTTTTGACCCGTGTGAGATAGAAAGCAATTTTTTTATTAAAATTTCTAGATTATGCAGCAGATGATGGATTATGTGGTGAATGTGTCAAATGCATAATCATGCAGAAGTCGCTGCGGCTGCACAATTGCATAATTCAGGTGCCTCTGCCTAACATGCAGCATCAGACTGGAACAAAAAATCGGCCTCAGTACCAAAATAAAAGGGGCCTCCATCAGTGAGTTAGTTAGCTAGATAAGTGTCCCATGTTTGCAAATGAGGGCAGTTTTGAACTTGTAAAGACCTGCTGTATAAGTTTTATGTAAGGTATGCAAGACTGCACTGATTTGAGTTTGCTGCAGGCAATGTTTGCTTTAACATTATCATAAAAATCAACAGTAAAAACCGGTTCTCCTGACCATAAAGCAGGTCAACAACTAGCCAGAAAAAGGCCAACATACTGACCTGACAGCAGGGCTTCAAGTGGGATGAAAAAACTAGGGGGGGGGGGGGGTCTTTCAAAGGGGCATGGCTAATGTAATTAAGGGTATGGCTTAAAAACATGTAATCTATATAACTCTGTACTTGGCATAGTGCGTCGCCCCAATGGTATTTTGCTGCTTCTGTCATTGCCTCCAGAGAAATATTACCACAAGTAAAATTACACCTATAACAACCCAGTACTATTGGCTTTGTCAGGGATTATTAGTTGCATAAGATGAATAAGCAACATCTACGGCTTCCTTGTATATAATAGTGAAAATGCTCCAGTTCTGACTTGATGAGACTGTGAAAGAACTATAAGGAGTCTTGTTAAAGTTATATTAACCGCATCGCTGCTGCGGTGATTTTTGTGCTGTGCTGCATTTTTCTAATTACCGTGATACATGACGAGCTCAGCTCGTCATCAGCACACGCCACCCGTGGCTGATGACGAGCTGAGCTCGTCATCAGCATCGAAGGGGCTAAAGGCAGTGAAGGGTGGCACTGCTGCAGAGTTAAGATTTGTTTGTCTACTGTCCTGGGTGAGCAATTTACATTGTGATGTGCCGCCATTCTATCTTTTGCTCTGCGCCCAGCAGGATATTCTGCTTTTCATTGATACACAGGCAGGGCACCCTTCAGACCAAAGGAAGCCAAAATTAACAGTCTAATTGCTGTCATCAACACGCAGATGCAGCCATTAGGCCCAGAGACAGGCCTGCAGGGGTGAATGATCAATAAAAGAAAAAATATATAAACTCTTAGGGGGCCCCCTGGGCCTCAATAGTCTGGAGTCTTTAGTGGTGCAAGGCCCCACGGCTGCGAGCAGGTGCAGGGCCCTGGGCAGCTGCCCACATTGCCCATGCCTAGCGCTGGCCCTGAGTTAGAGGATACACTGAGAGAGGCAAAGGATAATATAGGGTAGTGCATTGGAGAGAGTTGAAGGCTTTTTTTCTTTTCTACAGCCGAAGTTATAAATATATAGATACATAACTAGAAAAAATGTATACATATATATGGAAAATAACAAAGAGATGTACGAGTTACTTACCTTCGGTAACGATGTGTCTGGTAGAGATGTTGTCTATCCTCAGATTCCTTAACTTAGACTATCCTCAGGCATCAGACTGGATCTGGAATTTTTTTTGTAGCCGCACCTCTAATCGCCGGGGGACTGCGCCACACGACCCCGCCCTGATGTCGTCCACGTACGTTACGTCAGCGAGGTCATATAAGCCCCGGCGCGTTTTCATCCGAGAAGCTTTTCCGCTACACAACGCGGAGCCACCAACCAAAACTGTGAAAGTATGAGAACAGTGTGCAATGGATGAAAAATCAGTGAATAAAGAAAGAGAATGGTGAAAGATACCATTACAGAAGATAGAAGTAAACTCTCTTCATAAAAGTGAAAGCCGTGAGAAAGAGCCCCGCAAGTGAAGCAAAGACCCCTTGCAAAGTGAAACAAGGGAGAATATCTCAACAAGACAGAAATAGACTGTAATTATCATTCAGAACTGTGACGTCCAGCAAGAATAGAGCACAGAAAGAACAACAGTCTACTGCATAAAGGTAGGAAAGACTGGCCCTTCCCCTACAGTAATGGAGGTGTGAAACAGATCACAACCGATCCCTAAAGAGGACGACTAAGAGGAACCCAGGACCCTGAGTCAACAGAGAAGGCGGAAGGAGGGGAAGGCAATAGGAGAGGAAAATGAGTCTCCTAGTGAAGGTGAATCAAGAAGGCACCATATTACATGAAGAAGTCCCTAGAGAGAATTAGCTGTACATGGAGATTCAGAAAGGGATGCAACCCTAAGAGAAAACCAATGGCACCTAAAAGAGGCCGGGGGAAAACACCACTCAGCAATGTCCTCGCAGAACGGAGAGGCTGGGTGGGCGTTAAGGAATCAGCGGCTAGACAAAGTCTCTACCAGATACATCGTTACCGAAGGTAAGTAACTCGTAAATCTGATAGGGACATCTAGCCGCAGATTCCTTAACTTAGAATATATATCACAGCCATACCCCAGGAGGGAGGTGGGTTTGCGACAGGACAACAGAAAGCATCATTCATCTGAGCCGTCAACCTGGTGACGGACAATGAGTAAGCTGGGGTGGAACAGCCAGACACCACCCCAAGTAGCTCGGAAGAGCAGAGATAACAGGATGCAAGCCATCACAAAAATGCCCGAATGGCACCGGACCATACCCGCATAAAAATGACTGGTAGAAACAGCGGGAGCCATATACCAGAACATGGGATGAGAGAGAGAGAGAGAGAACCACTCTTAGCTTAACAGTGCACTATATGGCCCCCGACCAAGGACGAGAGAACATGAGAGATGCAACCACATGAAGAGATGCAACCAGAGCCTACCAGACCAACCTATAAAAAGAATGCTGGAGGAGCTTCTGCCAAGAACCAAAGGGCAAGGGGTAGAAACTGAGTAATGCTTTGAGCACAACAGGCGGGTACAAGAAAAACGCGATGTGCACAGCCAGTCCCAAAGGGGAGAACAGGGGTGAACAACAGCAATGTAAACCCTGCTGAAGCATGCCATCACCAACACAGCAACAGGCACCCGGTTGCACCGACCTTAAGGTGGCATGGCTAAAGAAAGCATAAGACTGCTCGACCATGCAGCATGAAGGTCGAAAGAAGAATGAACCCATGAATACAGACATGCAAGGAGTAGGCCAAGGACAACTGCAATCAGAAGGGCTGCCCCGCAGGCAAAGCTGATATAATAGTAGGATAACACCCAGTAAAGTGGCACATCCAAAGGACAAGGGCAATAGAGGTACAAAAAGCACCATGTACAACATGGGGATAGTCTCTGAATCCGAGATCAAACCCTCCAAGATAGAGGAAGGTAAGTAAGTACTGTGTCACGAACACCATGAAAAAAGAGCACTCGTAAAACTGGAAACCACCCCAGTAAGTAGAAGCAAGGAGGAACTTTATAGGTAAGTTGCAACGACTCAGAAAGGCTCCCCCACACATGGGGACACAGGTTCAGTCCTTGCAACCTCGAAAGGAGGTGGCGACCCAAGAAATAGAAAGCCATGGCAACTGGCATGTATACATACATGCAGAGCATCGAAATCTGTAGAAACAGAACTAGCTTGGAGCATGGAACATGCCCATACTGGATCATACCCAGCAGGGTAAGGGTAGGCATGAGCCAATTAGAAGAGGGGAACTTGAAAGAACCCAAAGAACACCGTATAAGAGACCACCAAGGGTGCATGGAGCATACAGGTTCCCCAGGCCCTTTTGAGGCAAGCAAAAGCTATGTAATAGCATACAAGTACCCCACATGGAGTATGCACACCCCAAACTTCTGGGAACACTTCTTAGGGCAAAAAAGCCAAGCCAAAGAATGCAGTAACGAGCTAAACCCATGAACGTGAGTTCCGAGCCTTATGCCATTACCAAGCTGAGCCACCGGCTCAATACCACAGCCAGAGGACCAGACACAGCAACCTGTGGAACACTGCCACAGCAGGTCAACAGTTAGAGAAAGCAAAAAGCATCCAAAGGATGCCAAGAAAAGGGTAATTCCCCTTGTAGAAAAGAAGGCGTAAGGCTCACAGCCGATGCTAAACATAGAGCGCATCTAAGGAATACAAAATGAAAAAGTATCACCAGAGAAAACAGGCCTAGGAGGACCTAAGTGGGAGGACAAAAGCCCACAAGGAGCCGTTGAACCACCGACTCGGCATGATCATCAAATAACAAAACCCCATTAAAGAGTAAGTCAACCAGCCGTTCCCGGACATTTTCAGGAAAGACGCTGTTTCTCAACCAAGCATGGCGCCTTAAGGCAACAAAACCCGCCATAGCTCGGCCTAAAGAATCCGCCGTGTCTAGGGCTGAACGTATTGTGAATTCGGCGAGATAATGGGCATACCGGAAGAGGTGAAGGAGATCAACGTAAGCACCTTCAGAGGTGGTAGGAAGCAAAGACACTGCGGAGTCCCACAGGGCAGAGGTAGCCCGAGCCAAAACACACACTGCATTTAAAGACCGCAGGGCCGCACTAGTGGATGCAAAGATGTTCCTACCCCACAACTCAAGCCACCGTGACGGCAGGGAGGGGAAAGCAGTCTAACACAAACCCCTGCACATCAGGATGGAAAACAAAGGCACACTGGGCCGCGTGGACCAGGACGTGGCAGAGCAAAAGTGAATGAGCCACCAGGTCACGTGAAGTACGCCGGACCCAAGCACCCAAAAGTGCATCATGAAGGGAAGCCTCGAAGGGCAGAAGGGGCTTCCCATTGCTGGACCCACGGTGAAGGACCTCAAGCAGGGGGTCCACAGACAAGGGGCAGAACGGGCTTGCATATCTAAAATGAGCGAGGCTAAAAAAAAAGACTGCACCAGCCTCGGTAGCCCTCCTCGGAGAGGGCAACAGCTCATCTGTGGGGGAGGGTTGTAAGCTGATCCTTCCTAAACACTGAGGGTATGACCAATGCCCCGCGTAAGAGAGCCCCATTGAAGAATGAGGAGCCTGCCGGCTCTGGGAGTTCCTGAGGAGGCTCCACAAATTCGAAGGGGGCACCGGTAACGGGACCTCCGGCGACGCCGGGCGAGAGGGCGGTGCCAAACTCTCTCCAGAGGCCTCCCGAGAAGAGTCTAGAACTCAGTCTAGAACTCAGCGTCTGCACGGCACCAAAACGATGCTTGCCGGCGCCGATTGTGCCTCGTCAGACGTGGACTCTGCTGCATCAGGCGTCGAGTCGGCGCCAAAACATTACAAGTTCCCCTGAAGAAGAAGGAGAAGGCACCAGTGCCGGCGACCCGGAAGCCCGGGGAGTGCCCAAACCAGGGCTATGAGCACCGGCAACCACCTGCGGCGCCACAGGGAGCCCAGTGGGGCTAGGAGGCGTGGCAGAGGCACCATGGGTCTTAAAGGGGAACCCAGGAGGGCTGCACCTTGACGATACCACATCTCCAGCGTTCCCAGGGAGCAAAGGCTCAATAGGCGCAGGGGGCGAACCCACAAGCGAGTCCGTCAGAACCCCACAAGAAGCGGAGGCCCCGAGGACGCACCAGAAACGGGAGAGGCCCCCATGGAGGCTTGTGATGCCATAGTATATGCCTCCATTTGGGCCTGTGCGCCCCTGCAACCGGAAAGGGCAGATAAGGGGAGTGGGACTGTCGGGAGCGCACATCCGGCACATTCCGGGAGCCAGTGCCCCTGACAACAGAAGAAGGGGATGTCGAAGACCTCGGCGACAAGCGCCTCGACTTACCAAGAGGTAAACAAAGACCCCGGACCCCAGAGGGCGATCTACTGCGAAACTGGACAGTAGAGGGACCTGCTGTGAACGACAAGGCCGGGGGGCAAGGCGACTCTGACCTGGATAGCTGTGCCGATATAAGCTTCATAAGGCGCTCCCACCGAGACTTAGGTTTCAGTTGTTGGCAGGCGTCGCAGTCTGTGGAGTCATGGTGCTCGCCAAGGCACCACTTACAAATAAGATGCGGGTCCGCCGCGGACATCAGCTGTGAACAGGAATTGCAAGTTTTAAAGCCCAAAGGCATTGCACACTGTTCCTGTCGCGATGTGTCGAAAAGGGGGCCTGAAAACAGGCCAGAGGAACCGCTCACTCCGGAGCCGTGTTGCACGCGGAAGAGAAGGAAATTGACGTCAGCGCGCCGGGAGGGACTTATATGACCTCGCTGACGTCACATATGTGGGCGACGTCAGGGCGGGGTCATGTGGCGTCGGCGCGCAGAGGTGCTGATGCAAAATAAATTCCGGATCCAGTCTGACGCCTGGGGACATTCTAAGTTAGGGAATCTGTGGCTAGATGTCTCTATCAGATATAAAGTTGTATTATATTAAGTCCTATGTGTGCATGTATGGATAAATAGTTAGAAACTAAGGATTTTCAGTGCTGCTGCAGAGAAAGCTAGATAATTTGTATTTTTTTTAATGATATATTTTTATTTATTTTATATTTTCCCCCAATACTTCCACAGTGAAGGACTAATAGATATATATGATTAGAGTTACACATTGTGATAGATAAAATAAAACTGAGACCCATAAGCATCTAAACAAATAACAAATAACTCTTCACACCTTGTGATAGCTAAAATAAATAAAGCAGAGACGCATAAGCATATACCTAAATAAGGTGTATGTACTTGCAAGTAAACTATGGAGTGATCTATATAAATGTTAAGCTGAAGTGACCTATATACATGTTGGACTGACTTCTCGTAGCGGCAGTACACTGACTTCTTGTAGCGGCAGTATCACTGACTTTTCGTAGCGGCAGTACAGGACTGATGCATGTCTGCCCCTTTCACACCACCGATTGAATCCAACAGATCCAGAGAAACCAAAGATTGGGCCCACTCTGATTCTACAGCCCATGGACCTCCACCACAGCCAGGACTGTGTCCGGCTTGTCCGGGGCTGTCATAACATCCCCCCCATCCCCCACCCTATCCTGATGAAGGCACTACGTGACTTCCAAATGGAGCACATCACAGGTAGAAACATCGACGCTCACCCAAGGCCCAGACTGACCAAGGCTCCACACATAGCAAGAGAACATTACCAGTGTTAGGAGTAATGCAAATGCTACTTACCAGTATGCATCTGTTCTTGGCATGTAGGGCTGCTGACATTCATATCTGTGCATAGTCCGCCACCTAGTGTTGGGTCCGGATGATTGCACATTGTTGTCCTGGAAGAGTCTTCGAAGTATCACGAGATAGGTGGCTCCTCCCCTGGACTACAGTGCGCATGGGCATCGCCTCCATCCCCAGATTGTTTTTAGCCATAGGCAGAGATGGAGTGAAGAAGTGAGTGATGACCATGCTATGAGCATATGTTTGTATATGAATACATACTGCAGCTGCTACAGGCGCCGGGGAGGAGGGTGGGCGATATGAATGTCAGCAGCCCTACATGCCAAGAACAGATGCATACTGGTAAGTAGCATTTGCAGTTCGAGGCATGTGGGCTGCTGAATTCATATCTGTGCATAGAATACATAGCAGTCCCTCCATTAGCGGCGGCCGCCCGTGCCAGCTGCAGCAGTCTGAAAAAGCGTTTTTAGAACAGCCTGACCAACAGCTGCCTGTTGTTTTGAATGCACGTCTACACAGTAGTGCTTAGTGAAAGTATGAGTGGTAGACCATGTGGCTGCTCTACAGATGTCTTCTAAGGGAATGTTACCTAAGAACGCCATAGAGGCCCCCAACTTCCTAGTGGAGTGGGCCCTCGGTGGTATAGTGAGAGTGCGCTTTGCTTTAGCGTAGCAGATCTGAATGCACTTTACTATCCATCTAGCTATTCCTGCTTTGGAGATTGCGTTTCCCTTGTGTTGAGTGGCAAAAGCAACAAAAAGTTGTTTGGTTTTGCGGAAATCTTTTGTCCTGTCCACATAATACATCAAGGCCCTCTTTACATCAAGAGTGTGGAGCATCCGCTCCGCCAGCGTCTCTGGGTTTTGGAAGAACACCGGCAATTCAATAGTTTGGTTCATGTGGAATTGTGAGACCACTTTGGGCAAGAATTTAGGGTTAGTGCGGAGCACCACCCTGTTGGCATGTACCTGGAAGAAAGGTTCTTGGATGGTGAGCGCCTGCAGTTCGCTAACCCTCCGTAGCGATGTAATTGCTACTAAGAAAGCCACCTTCCAGGTCAGAAACTGCAGTTCGCAAGAGTGTAGTGGCTCAAAGGGGGGACCCATCAGCCTTGTAAGAACCACATTGAGGTTCCATTCAGGAGCTGGTGGAGTCCTCGGTGGAATGACTCTCTTGAGTCCTTCCAGAAAAGCTTTGATAGCAGGGACCTTAAAGAGTGACAGGTGTTGCCTATTTTGGAGGTATGCTGCCATAGCCGACAGGTGAATGCGGATGGAAGAGTAAGCTAGATTACACCGATACAGGTGAAAGAGGTAACATATGATGTTTTGAATGGAAGCGTCTAGCGGGTCAATGCTGTGCTCCACGCAGTAGACGACAAACCTCTTCCATTTAGCCGCATAGCAAGCTCTAGTAGTGGGCTTTCTCGCTTCCCGAATGATGTCCATGCAATCGGGAGGAAGATTGAGGTAGCCAAACTCTAGGACTTCAGGAGCCAGATCGCCAGGTTGAGCTGTTGCGGATCTGGGTGCTGAATGTCGCCATGGCTCTGCGTCAGAAGGCTGGGAGTGAGATGAAGCCTCTGATGCGGTACCACGGAGAGTTCCAGAAACGTGGTGTACCATGGTTGGCGAGCCCACGTTGGAGCAACCAGGATGAGAGTCATCGAGTGCTGCCTGAGCTTGCGCGCCACCAGCGGTATCAGAGGTGCTGGGGGAAAAGCGTACGCAAATCTGCCTGACCAGTTCATCCACATCGCATTGCCCTGTGATTGGGGGTGTGGGAACCTGGCGGCGAAGCTTTGGCATTTTGCGTTCTCCTTTGTGGCGAACAGGTCTATCTCTGGATGACCCCACCTTAGGAAGTACGGTTGGAGTACTGATGGATGTAACTCCCACTCGTGCATCTGATGGCTGTGTCTGCTGAGCAGATCCGCCATCTGGTTGTCCTTGCCTGGGAGATGTTCTGCCATGAGGAAGATGTTCCTCTGAATGGCCCACTTCCACATGCTCTGAGCCAGATGAGACAACTGTGGAGAGTGTGTTCCCCCCTGCTTCTGGATGTAGTACATGGCCGTCATGTTGTCCGTCCGGATCAACACGACCTTGTTGCACAGATGTACTTTGAACGCCTTTAAGGCCATGAAGATTGCCATCAGTTCCAACACATTGATGTGCATCTTCCTTTGCTGAAGTGTCCATAGCCCCTGCACTGTGTAATGGAGTACATGAGCTCCCCATCCCTGGAGAGAGGCGTCCGTTGTCAGGATGATCTGTGGGACAGGCTCTTGGAATGGTCGGCCCTTGCAAAGGTTTTGTAGATTCCACCAATGCAGAGAGTTGTACGCCCGACCGCTCACCAACACTAGGTCTGTCAGTTGCCCATGAGCCTGAGTCCACTGACGTGCCAGGCACTCCTGAAGCGGACGCATATGTAGTCTCGCGTGCGGGACAATGGAGATGCAGGAGGCCATCATGCCTATCAACTGCATGAACACCCTCGCTGGAAGCGAGGTCTGGGGTCTGAATCGTTGGATCAGCGCCTGGATACCGGCGATTCTCACTGAACTCGGCTGCGCAGTGGCCGCCAGAGTGTCGATTGTCGCGCCCAGATACTGTCGCACGTGGGCGGGCTGGAGATGGGACTTTGGGTAGTTCAGAGAGAATCCCAGATCGTGCAGGAGGTGAATGGTGCGTGACACGTGGTCTACGCACTGCTGTTCCGTCTTTGCCTGAATAAGCCAGTCGTCTAGGTATGGAAAGACATGGACGTGCTGGCGACGGAGATGCGCTGCTACAGTCGCTAGGCATTTGGTGAAAACTCTTGGTGCCGTGGTGACCCCGAACGGCAGGACTCTGAACTGGTAATGCTGGTCTAAGATCTTGAACCTGAGATACTTCCTGTGTGAAGGATGCAGGGGAATATGAAAATAGGCATCCTTCAGATCCAGCGTTGCAAGGAAGTCCCCCCGTTGAAGCAGGGGAAGCACCTGTTGCAATGTGAGCATATGGAAGTGCTCTGAGTTGATGTACCAGTTCAGGGGCCTGAGGTCCAGGATCGGCCTGAGTGATCCGTCCTTTTTGGGAATTAGAAAATACAGGGAGTAAACCCCTGTTCCTTGTTCTTGCAATGGAACGAGCTCTATCGCCCCTTTTTGCAGCATGATTAGTACTTCTTGCTGCAACAAGGTCAAGTGCTCGTCGGACATAGCACGGCCTCTTGGCGGTATGTCCGGTGGAATGGACGTAAGTTCTAGACAGTACCCGTACTGGATAAGAGACCTCACCCACCTGTCCGTGGTGATGGACCTCCACGCCGGCAGGAACTGCTGTAGTCTCCCCCCGACAGGTGTTGTGTGATCGGGGGGAAGTGACAAGACGTCACTGCTTGTTGGAGGCGGTGGACCTGGAGGCATTGTTTCCACGTCCTCTGCCCTTGATATTATTGCCTCTGTAGCCACCCCTGCCCTTGTTGTTGTTATACGAGGACTGGGTGTTACCCTTGTAGTATTGCGTGGTCTGGGGTGCCTGGCCTCTTGAGGTGCCTCTTGAATTGGAGCGGCGAAAAGAACCACCCCGAAACTGCTGACTCTGTAAAGCCCCCATAGACTTGGCAGTTTCGGTATCTTTTTTCATTTTTTCTAGGGAGGCATCCACCTCAGGGCCGAACAGATGGTCAGGATTCACCGTCTGACCCAGTAATGTTGTTTGTATGTCGGGCTTGAACCCAGAAATTCGAAGCCAGGCATGGCGTCTGAGTAGCACGCTTGTATTGATAGCCCTGGAGGCAGTGTCTGCTACATCTAGGGCACATTTGATGGATGCATTAGTAATGAGTTTACCCTCCTGAATGAGCATCTCCCCCGCTTCCTTGTATTGGTCAGGCAAGTGTTGTAGGATGGCCTCTAATGTGTCATAGTGGGCCCTATCATAACGTGCAAGCAGGGCTTGGGTGTTAGAGATCCTCCAGATGTTTGCTGCCTGTGCAGCAATGCGTTTGCCTGATGCCTCAAAGATCTTTGACTCTTTGTCTGGGGGAGGAGCATCACCAGTAGTCTGCGAATTCGCCCTCTTCCGAGCGTTGGACACCACCAGGGAGTCCAATGGCAAATGTCCCTTAATATACGTGGGATCCGTGGGCGCCGCCTTATACTTCCTGTCGATGCGAGGATTGACCACCCGTGCCCGGGTGGGCTCCTTGAACCCCTCCTGTGCATGCTTCAGCACCCCTTTGAGCATAGGTAGCGTCTTGACTTGTTTTTCGGCTACCGAGAAGGTGTCGACCAAGAAGTCCGCATCCACAGGGTCCGAGTGCAGTTCGACGTCGTGGTTCGCTGCAGCCCTCTCAATTAATGCATTAAACGCCGCCGAGTCCTCCGTCGGGGACGTCTTCGTGGCGAAAAGTTGAGTGTCCTGACCTGACTGGAGGTCGTCCGTGTCGCCTCCTGCCGTCCAGGGCACCTGCTCCTCGTCCGGATCCGAGTACGCAGGATAGGTGTACTCGTCATCCTCCACGTCCACCTCAGGCACTGGGGAATGGGCCGGCGAGCGCTCCACGGCTTGTGGAGAGAGAGGTTCCATCAGAGCCGAAGAGTCCGCAGAGTACCTTTTGCTCTTAAGTGGAATTCTAAAGGGTTCCAATGGCGGCTCCGAGGTAATCTTACGTTTGAGGAGCGACAATTTTCCGGTGTTGGCGTCGATTGTCACCTCCCGACGTTCCTCCACCGCGAGCGGTTGGAGCCGAAGCTTCGATACCACCAAGGCAGCTTTCGGCGTCAATACTTCCTGAGAATGTCCGCTCTGCTTAGGCGCGAAGGCCTTCGGCGCCGACTTGGGAGGAAGGGTAAAACGGATGGGCGTCTGTTCCTTGGCAGACTTCGGCGTGGGCCTAGGCACGACAGTGTCCTGGCTGGGAACCACAGTGGACTGTTGTATCCGCTTCAAGGATTCTCCCACCTTCTTAGTAAGGGATGCCGAGGGCTGAACTGTCTCGAGCGACTCTTCGTCTCCGAGAGTCCGGTCTCCGGCAGGCCTCTTCTTCGGTGCCGACGCCCCCTGGCCTGTCGCACCGTCGGCGTGACGCTTCTTCGAAGCCGTCTTCGGGGCCGCGACCCCTCTCGGTGCCGACGCAGCCGCGTCGGAAGTCTTCACCTTCGGTGCCGACCCAGAAGACTTCGGGTCGGCCATTTTGGCGCGGCTTTTGTGGTCGGCCATCTTGGCGTGGCTCTTCGAGTCGGCCATTTTGGGTTTCGTGGAAGTTGACGCCTCCAGAACCTCCTTTACCAACGCCAGTTTCGGTTTCGCATCCGAGGGTGCGGGACCGGTTGGCTTCGCTTTCGTTTTCTTGCCAGAAATGTCCGTGACCGGGCCCGGAGGCGGGGACGTAGGACTTCTAGGAAGATCTCGGGTAAGGCCCGAAGGCGATCCCTCGACCTGGGCCGTATGACGGGGGGAAACCCCGGAGTCTGTATGGGGATGCTCCTCCTCTGAGCTATCTCCCATCGCGGCACAAATCAGTTCGTCGTCCCCTACCTCACCGGAGACTTCGTCGCAGGCCTCCTCGTCCGCGTCGTAGGCCTCTTCCTCGGACGCGGGGCCAGAGTCCGACTCTTGTACGCCGGCCTCCTCCTCGATCGATTCCTGAAAGATGTCATCAGGTGAGGGTGCCGAAGCCGACAACTGTGCCTGGAGTCGATTAGCCCGGCGAATCTTCAAAGTTTTCTTACTTCTAAACTTTGAACAAGCCATGCAGGTGTCTTCACGGTGATCCGGTGACAAGCATGTGTTGCACACAGGGTGCACGTCGAGGTGCGAATATTTCGAGTGACATAGCGGACACTTCTTGAATGGAGTCCGCTCCATCGCAAATGCGTGAGTGTAGGCCCGACCGCGTCGAAACACGTGGAAGGGCAGTTAGGAGATTGGAGCTGAGAGTCAGTAAGAAAACCCGAACGCAACTATACCGACGCCCAGCCTAAAGACCTTTTGGTCTCAAGGAAAATCGAACAACTATCGGTTCCGAAGGAGGGAACCGAAAACACATCCGAACCCTATGGCGGAAAAAAACAATCTGGGGATGGAGGCGATGCCCATGCGCACTGTAGTCCAGGGGAGGAGCCACCTATCTCGTGATACTTCGAAGACTCTTCCAGGACAACAATGTGCAATCATCCGGACCCAACACTAGGTGGCGGACTATGCACAGATATGAATTCAGCAGCCCACATGCCTCGAACTAGGTGTTACAGGATTGTCTGGCCTATCCCTCACATGTATATAAACCCTCTACCGCTTTGTATATATTGTACACCACTTGAGCACTGAGAACTTATGTCACATGATCACGTTTATATATATATATATTCATTGTATATCAACAGCCTCTAACTACTACATTTGTGAATATCAATGAATGAATCAATTCTGATTAAAAAAAACAGTGGAACTATCCCGAGTCATATTTCAGTTCTTTATAAATAAATAGTTTTTTGTCCAGGCGTTAGATATATGGTTGCTATAAATTACATTCTGGGCATATAGTGCGCCAGAAAGTAACCACCTTCTACCCGACAGAACCCCTTTTTTTGCTTAATGCTATATACATATTAAGCATAAAGCACAAGTTACTACTTGTGTAACAATACATCTGAAAGAGACATTAGTTAGTGATAGATTCCTAACCTTAGAATAATCCCCAGACGTCAGACTGGATCCAGAAAGTTTTGTTTAGCAGTACCCCTGCGCATCGGTAGGTGGCGTCGTGTGGCTCTGCGTCGGTCACTGGCATCGTGAGTGCCGAGATGACATCACAGAGACTACTTAGGCGCCACCCATGCACGCTGACATCTGTTCTGTACACGATTTTCCGCGCGGAAACGCAGAGCCATGCAAGATACTGACCATTGGTGCATACATCTAGGGCCCTAAAAGGGGATGACCTTAACCCTAGTAATCAGTTCGCAGAACGGGGAGGATGGGTGGGGTGGTAAGGAATCTATTACTAACTAATGTCTCTTACAGATATATAGTTACACAAGTAGTAACTTGTGCATCTGAAAGAGACACGTTAGTGATAGATTCCTTAACTTAACATAGATATCCCAGCAAAAGCAACCCCGGTGGTGGATCTACAAACAGGATTACACCAGAAAGTCACGGAACACAGAACGGCCAAAGAAGCCGTCCCTCCGGACCGGACTGTCAAGGCAGTAGTGTTTGGTAATCGTGTGCAGCGAGGCCCATGTAGCTGCCTGACAAATGTCCTGCAGGGGAACGCCGCGTTCTAAGGCAGTAGTGGCCGCAGTTGCCCTGGTAAAATGGGCACGCAGCCCCACAGGAGGCTCTTTCTTGACCAAGGAGTAACATCATTTGATGCACAGAACGCCCCACCGGGAGATGGTCCGTTTTTGCACAGCCCAACCTTTTTTGGCGTCCACGTAGCCAACAAAAAGCTGATCATCCAACTGGAACTGCTGTGTACGCTGAAGATAGAATGCAAGCGCAAGTTTTGGGTCCAGATGGCGGGGCCTCATCTTCCCTTGAAGGATGAGGAGGCGGAAAGAAGGTGGGCAAAGTGATGGTCTGCCCGATGTGGAAGGGCGTGACAACCTTTGGCAAAAAAGAAGGACAGGTCCTTAACACCACTTTGTCCAGATGAACAGAAAGGAAAGGAGGCTTAGAAGAAAGAGCCTGGAGCTCACTCACTCTTCTGGTAGAGGTGATCGCTACCAGAAAAGCCGTCTTTAGAGTGAGAAGATGTAAAGGACAGTTATGAAGGGGCTCAAAAGGAGCACACAACAGATAGGTCAAGACAAGATTTACGTCCAATTGAGGCATTATGAAAGGCACGGGAGGGAACGTGTGTGTAATGCCTTTGAGGAAACGGTTAACAACCGGGGACTTAAAAAGAGAAGGCTGATCAGGAAGCCTCAGAAAGGCGGAAATGGCAGAAAGATAACCTTTGATAGTGCCCAGAGCAGTGCCCTTATTTTGCCTGTGTGCTTTCCAGTCCAGTCACTGTCTGTTGTCATTGTACCTCAAATACGCAGGCTATGTGCTCCCCTCTCAATGCCACTTTATAGGTTTCACTTTCCACTGCCCTGTGGCCCGAGGAAAACTGATTGTTTCAGAAGAATTTAGAGGACTATTTTTAACATGGTCTCAGATCACCCCATATAACAACACCTCTGCAAATTCTACATCAGATTTTAGGCCTGACTCATCTCAGCAACACTGTAATGAGAAGGAAGTGGTCTGAACGGTACAAGTTGAAGTAAGCTGAATTGAGAAACCTCAAATGCCCTCCTGTCATGAACCCCCAAGTCAGACTCCCTTTTTAGAATGTCAAGTTAGTCTGTCTGCATGTTGCTATTTCTGGCAGAACTTGTGAAAGTGTCCTTTTCATCTAAATACTGATTTGTTATAACATCAGGTGACACAAGTCTGATACAAACGCCTATATATCTACATCTCAAGGCTCAACAGTAAATATGGAAGGTAAACATGTTGTCTGAGTTGAGGTTATCACGAAAGGTCCCAACAGACTGCTGGAATATCTATTCTGATGCCACAAGTCATTCCAGTGAGGAGAGGAGCGGACTCCGACTGCTAGAGTGTTTTCCTTCTGAAGGCTCACCCTCTTATAGGCTGAAGTCTGAAAAACACTGTTGATCTGCAGTGAACAGGTATGAAGTACAGAGGACCCCAAGAAACACTTGAGGCAAGTTACCAATGTGATGCTCCTATAGTACAGTGCATAGAAGTAGTGCTATGGTAGTAGGGTGTTAGGAACATTCTAGAACTGTTCATTTTATTCTTCCTAATAGCAACATGCATAAAAGCTGTTTTAATTATATTGTGTGTTTTATTATTCATGTACTAAGCAAAATTATAAGACTGTTGAAATAAACACGTTGAAATATACAGTGTCATGATTATTGCTATATTTGATTGTGCTATTCCAAGAACAAAACTGGGTTTGAATTACTACTGTGTTCCTGAACACTTTATGAGACTGTTACTAACCTAGAAAACAGGTTGCAGGAATGCTAATGCTAAGTGGGTTGTGTGGGGGGCTGCATTTTCACTGATGGCACACTGAACTAAGTCCTTGCACCAGTGAGTTAAAAACCCCAAATCTGAAGACCTGAGGTCTAGAACTCATTACTCCTCCCACTCCTGGTGTCCCAATACATAATCTAGAGGGTTACACACCCCAATCACTTTTGAATAGTATGATGAGGCTATCAGCCTTTTTATTTCAGGAAAAATTAAATATCATCAAAGTTTGGGGTATAAGTATCAAATACGTGCAATACTTCAATTACCAGCAGGTACCTACCCCCTAGGGTCCAAGAATACCGCCTGCTCTACAAAAGGGACTCCAGCAGAAATCCACATTATCACCCCTGTGGCACAGTTAGAGTATGGAGCTGCAAACACAGAGCCCTTTCCATTTTTTTCTCAATTTTACCTCCTCTGCTTTAAGAAGATGGCTTATTTGTAACAGTAAGATGAATGTACTATATATACCTGTTGAACTGCCCTTGTCGACTGTCTTATGCTGGCAAGACTGAACAAAAGATTAAAAGACGATTAATTGAACATTAAAGTAATATATGTATGAAGAATGCAAAATCCACGGTTGCAACCCATTTCAACCTTCACAACCATAATCCCAGCCAATTGAGATTTTTGATATTAGAACATGTACCCATCCTTCCAAGAAGAGACAATTCACAATACTTACTAAGAAGAGAAGTGTATTGGATAAATCATTTAAATACAGTACATCCAAAAGGACTGAATGAACTTGTAGATTTCAGTTGTTTTTTATGAAGCATTTTTTTATAAAGCATCTTTTGTAAAGAATTTCACACAATTTTGCAAGATGAAGAAAATAATAAGTGCACCTTTGCATATTCACATCATCATTATGCATTATGAAACATCACAATGTTACGATTGGTAATTACCATATAAATGTTGACTTATCAAAGTGTGATCCACATTGAAATGCTCATTAATAATTTTTGTTGTCACCATAGAACATTCGGATAATAACAAAATGGGTATTTAATTTCACATTTAACTATTTTTTTGTCACCTTTAGGACACTCAGGGAATATTGTTGTAGGTATTCAGCTTTGCAATTGCTCACAGCTTGTTCTTTAACAGTTACAAAGTGGTTTGCAGTATGTTTACAGAACTATCAAACAATGTTGTCAAAATTGCCATATTTTGTGTTTCACACGTTTTTCCTCTAATATAAACATGCACTTTTTTAATATTTTCACTGCGTTTATTCGTATCGGCACGACTGCATGATTCACCTCCCAGGATAACTCGCACAATTTATTTTTTCACGCATAATTCGACTTTTTACCGTGTCTATTCACGTCAACGTGACCACATGATTCAACTTCCGGATTAGTTCGCAGTATAATAGAGTTTCGGCATTAGAATTTTTTTCTATGCCATTGGAAACAGATACGGCACCTGGAGCTCATACACCCTCGGTGAGTTAAGCTTAGATGAAAACCTCAGATGAAGGCCATTCACTACATGAAGTAATATATTTGAAAGTTTATCACCCGGGACTGATGGAGCTTTGTTATTTGTAGGTAGAGCACAGTTCGGGAACTCTTTCCTGATGCGATAAACCCGAGGTTACTTCGTAAGTTCGCACGCGCATTTTAGATAAGCACTGTATCACTTTTGTTTGGAGCACATTTTAAGACCAAAACTTGTCGTTTTTAGGCACCAGGACTATGTTTACGCTGTCATAACCATCAAACAGCTTCAAAACGTTTTTCAGAATTAAGTACGTTCAACCACTTTTAAATTTTGTATGTCACTTTCCCTTCCAACGGAGGTCAAATTTGATGTCACCTGCACTTTTTGACACACAGTTCTTTTTTTCGGGACACCGCGTATCACATTCACCAAGTCGCCATTGACGGCAACCCTGTGCACAATGACATCTCAATGCACTAAACCACTCAAATTATTTAGGTGCACACTTTATTACTAGCTTATGAACCAAAAACAGAATTAATATATCAGTTAGTTATCTGGTGTGAAAACGGGCAATATTGAACCACAGAACACCATGAGCCTATCACACACTGTCATTCAATCACGTTAACCTAGCATGACCTTTTATTTAATTTCATAATAAGAAGTTTCTGTACTTGTACTAGATGCTCTAGTAGCATGCTGAATGTTATATTCTATGATTGCTGAATTAAAGTCCCATGATGAAGGTTTCAGCCCGAAATGCATTGGGTAAAAGAAATTACGTTTTGTTGAATAAATTAAAACTAATTGAAGAAACATATATCATGAAGAAAAGGAAAAAAATTCAAATAAACTGGACATTTGAAATACACAAAACCACGAGTTTGTATGAAAATGAATGAATTTGTCATTTTGAGTGCAAATTGGGGACAAAAGTCTGACGAGAGACAGCGCTTTTTAATTAATTTTTGGGGGTTTTTGTAACCGTGCCATATGTTAATAATACCTCCACAGAAACAAATGTATCCTATAAGTCTTTTGGCAGCAATACACCCCAAAATATTCCAAGTTATGAGTGTTCTTGTCATTCATCTTCTTTCAGGTAGCAAAAGACGCACACCGGCCCTTCCAAAGCAGCATACATTCTTGCAGCCTCTCAGACCTCCTGGAGGTGGCATCCCAGACTTAAATCAATCTAAAACCAACAGTTTCGTAAACTGCAAAATATAAATATTTTAAAGATGCTTACCTCAGTCCATCTGCAACATGTAGAGCTATTCGATGCTGAATAGTTCTAGTAAAAATACAAGTGTCTTGTTGAAGTAGACGGTCGAGGGAGCCTTTTGGAGCAAGTTCCATCACTAACATTCTTGGACGAATACCAGCAGCCAACAAAGACACTAAGCTAGGGTGATGAAGGTGACTTAACACAGTGAGCTCCTGTAAAATACAACATGTGAATAATCGGAGACTGAAATCTGTACTGTTAATTGATTCATGATCAAAGTTCAATAAATGAAGAAAATACAGCATTGTATTTTTAAAGTGCATTGTGTAACTAGACTATGAACCATGATTTGAAAAAATCTTAGCTTCACAATATTATTATTTTTCAAAAGTGCATGCAGGGTTTGGGTATATTCACATTCACAAGCATAAAGGGCCTAATTTCCTTGCCAAAATGAAACCTCATCATATGTCGGACTTTTAAAGGAATGCAAAACCTAACATGTAAGAGTAGAAACACTTTTGAACTAGTTAACTCTTCAAATGATTACACCTTTACTATTGAATCTCATCAAAGCAAAAAAACGGTGAGATACAATCCAAAACAATCTCATCATGTCTCTTAACAATAATAAATGATCTAACACCACCCGAAAGGTTCATACCTTTATCTCAAAATGCCATCTAATTAAAAACGAGGAAGGGTGTGTGAAACTGTTGCCACTGATACCCCTACAAAGTCTGACAAATGTGCTATTTCAAGACAGATCTCATAATTATCTTTACCATTTGTGAGAGAGAAAGGGTTCCTTTGTAATGTACATCATTTCGTAGCTAAATGACTCTTGGAGTCTCTGCCATAGTCTAACTTAGCTCGCCCTCTTTTTCTGGCTAACCCTAATGGGTGAGTAGGGCCAAACAGCAGGCATTCTGAGCCAATTTTCAAAGAAACATTCAAGCTCACTCAACAGACTCACAGTTGAGTTTAGCTGCCTCTTGTATCTGGAAGTAACTAAAATCATTTTGTTCTTCTCCTGTGTCTGGGATATCTGTGTGGGTTTCTGGATTCTTGTTTGAATATCTACTTGGATGACAATTCTGGAATTCGGCATGTCAAATGACTTCAACTGCCACCGATCAATCTCCATGCAAGGAGGTGGCGGCTGGGCAGGTTCGGGTGGAGGACCGTCCCTGCTGCTGCGACAGAAGATCCTCCCGAAGAGGCAGTCAGATTGGGGAATCGATGGCCATGTTGAGACGCTCGGGATACCAGACTCTTTGTACCCAATTTGGAGCCACAAGAATGACTTGGGCCCGGTCGTGCTTGATCTTCTTCAGCACTCTGGGCAGCAGTGGTATAGGCGGAAAGGCGTGTAGAAGACCGCAAGTCCACTCGCGACCAAAACGTCGCCTAGCGAGTGCTGCCTTGGAAATTCCAACAAGCAAATTTGCTGACATTGTGCGTTCTCTTCGGAGGCGAATAGATCTAACCAAGGCTCTCCCCAGGGTTGAAAGAGATATTACACCACCTCAGAGTGAAGATGCTATTCGTGATCCATCATGCACCCACGGCTGAGTTCGTAAACCCTGGCATTCAGTGAATCTGCCAGGTGTTGAACCACTAGGGATATGCCCTGATATGCCAGCCATGTCCAGAGACGGGGGGCCTCTTGACATAGGGTCCACAACCCCACCCCACCTTGTTTGTTGCAGTACCACATGGCTTTGGTGTTGTCTGTGAACACCTGCACTACTCTTCCCCGGACAAAGGGAAAGAATGCTTTTAGTGCAAGACTGATCGCTCAAATCGCCAGAAGGTTGATGTGGAGCTCAGACTCTGCCGGAGACCAGAGGCCTATGATTTCCGCCTCTCCCATGTGGCCGCCCCATCCCAGAAGGGATGCGTCTGTGTTAGACCTGGCATCTTTGGCGTGTTTACCCCCAAATTTTGCCTCTACCTCCTGTATTTTTGATGCTGTGCTGGATTTCATTTTGGCTGGTTTAGATGCTTTGGACACTCTGCCACTGCTGATCAGTGTCAGAGTGTAAGTACTCCCAGTGTAAATTGTTATTAGGATTGGATATACATGATTGGCATTTGTATCACCATGAAGTCTCTAGTAAAGTGCACTGGGTGTGCCAGGGTTGGTGATGACAAATGCTACTAGTGGGCCTGCAGCACTGATTGTGCCACCCACATGAGTAGCCCTAAAATGGTGTCTCAGGCCTGCCACCGCAATGCCTGTGTGCAGTCTGTGAACTGCCATGTCCTCCTGGTCAGTGCCCCCACTGACCAGGCCTAACCCTTCCCTTTTTGTGCACATTGGTTACCCCAATGGAAGGCCCAAGGTACCCCCTTGAGCAGGGTGCAGTGTATGTGAAAAGTAGAGCATGTACTTGTGCAGGTAACATGCTCTGGTAGTGAATTACAGCCATTTTCGTTTTTCACTGCTGCAAGGCTACCTTGTTCCATAGGCTATCATGGGGAATGCTGGCTACAGTGGCTACCAGCAGATCTTCCCATAGGAACAAGATAGGAAATAAAAGTCTGGTATCCCTGAACTCAGAATTTAATGAAACATTTTAGGAAACGTTGTTTTTAAATCCTGTGTTTGAGAACAGCACTTGTAGAAAGTTGCTGTTCTCTTGTCTGACCTTTCTGTGTGCCTTGGCCTGTTTGTGTATTGACTGTCTGGTTTGAGAGTGACAGGGGCTGGGGATTCCCCAGGAGGCTGGATGAGTCAGCCCTAGGCTGAATGACTGCTTTTGCAACTTGAGTGGTGGGAGGAGATAGCACCTGGGCCTGAATAGGGCTGCGCCTGCCTTCCACAATGCTGGCTCCACCACCTGCTGGGCGGCTGACGACCCTGCCCCTCACTCTGAAAGGAAAGGAGAAGCCAGAAAAACAATGTGCTCAAGGAACACCCAGAACTGGTTCAGACCGGGCTCAGTGCCCACTTGCACAAAGAGAACAAAGACTTTAGGAGTATAAGCACAGGACCCCTGACAACAGAAAATTAGATCATCCTGGAATCAAGAAGGAACCTCTGCCAAGGAGAAAGCTGAATCTGAAGAAGGAAGACTGTCCTGCTGTTGCTCTGCTGGACTGACCTGCTGTTGCTTTGCTGCCAAGGAGAAGGGAAGGACTTTGCTGTTGTGCGGTGTCCCCTGTCTTGAAGGAATCTCCAAGGGCCTGAGAAGAGCTGGCACTCTGTTTTTGAAGTCCCAGGAACAAAAGGACTTCACCCCCAGCTTCCCTGAACTCTGCTGAGAGAGCTCTGTCCTTCCTAGAGTGCTTAGGCCAGTTGTGGTGCCTCTGGAAGTTGTACCTGTGCTGGTAAGCTGGAAACTAAGATTGAGAGACTTTGCAACTGAAAAGTTATCGCATCGCTCGCTGCGGAGCGCATCCCCGACAGTGCGAAGAAATTCCCGCCGCTACGGAGGTCGAGATCGTCGCAGCGCCTGCTGCTGCTGCCTAAGATGACACATCCTTCGATTGCGGGAAGATCACCATCGCTGCGAGTGTCATCGCAGAGCCTGTCGTTGCTGGGCGGAGCTGCGAGAAAGAGATCGCCGCTGGATCGCGCATCGTTGCCCCGGAGATCACCGCAGCCCCTACGAGATCATCGCCTCGTGCCTTTGCGAGAACAAACTTCCTACGGAACCTATGCACCGGAATCCATACAAGTGGCCTTCCTCCCCATACAGACCGGATTCGTCACAGCACGCCCGCTGCTGCAGCGGGGTTGTCGCATCGCCTCCCCAAGGGCTCAGGAGCAACGCATCGCTTGTTTTCCTCCGCACCAGCTTCTGCTTTTGGAACTTTGTCGCAACTAAAGGTACTGTCGACTCAACGTGACACAACTGTGAACTTTTCACGCAACTGTGGATTATTTGATCGCAACCTAAAGAACTCTTTTGCAACCATATTCTTGAACTGTGTATGTTGGATTTTTGTTGTTATGGTCTTTTGTAGTTTAGATTAAATACCTTTATTTTTCTAAACTGTTTTGGAGTCAGTTTGTGGTGTTTTCACTGTGTTACTGTGAGTGTTGGTACAAAAACTTTACACATTGCCTTTTGATTAGCCTTGACTGCTCGTGCCAAGCTACCTAGAGGGTGAGCAGGGGTTATCTCAGAGGGTTTCTTCCTTACCCTGACTAGAAGCAAGGGTCCCTATTTGGACAGTGGTACCTACCTCTGCCAACTAGAGACCCCCAGTTCTAACAGTCTGTCACCTCTGTGTGTTCTGGTTGGGGAAGGGAGAGGGATCTACCGTTGACCCAATTCTGGTTCGTGAGTCACCACTGCAATTGCTGTGCAGTGCCCTCTGAGATCTGGATGCAATCAGACAGATTCCCCTGATGCTGCTCCCATTGGAACTTCAGGTCCCACTGCAGAGCCCGTATATGCCACCTGGCATGATCGACCAGCAGGAGGCCATAAGGCCCAGAACCCTCAGAGTCATCCTGACCGAAACCAGGGATAGAGGCTAAAAGATCGTTATCATAGCCCAAATATGCTGGACTCGCTGCTCAGGAGGATAAACCCGAAACTGTGTTGTGTCAAGAAACGCTCAGATGAAGAGGAGCTTCAGAGAGGGAGTCAGGTGTGACTGGCATGTTGATGGAGAACCCCAGCGAATGCAGGAGGTTTGCCGTAGTCTGGAGGTGGGAGATGACGGCCTGGGGCGAGCCCGCCTTCAACAACCAGTCGTCGAGATAGGGGAAGACTGGAACCCCTGATCTGCACAGATGAGCTGCAACCACCTCCATCACTTTTGTGAACACCCGAGGGGCGCTGGTAAGGCCGAAGGGGAGCACAGTAAACTGAAAGTGATCGTGGCCTACCGTGAACTGTAGGTAACACCGGCGGGCTGGCAGGATGGGGATGTGATAGTAAGCGTCCTGCAAGTCCAACGCTATCCTCCAGTCTCTAGGGTCGAGAGCAGACAGAACCTGAGCCAGCGTCAACATTTTGAACTTCTCATTTAAGCATGGGTGAATTTTGTGAATTCGCAATTCGCGAATTTGCGGATTTGCGAATTCACGATCCGCAAAATTCGCGAATTTGTGCGAATTTGCCGAGTTTTTTTTGGGCGTGTTTGCCGGGCGATTTACGTGTTCGCGGGGCGCTTTGCGTGTTCGCGGGGAGCTTTGCGTTTTCGCAGGGGCTTTTTTTTGCGAGAGAGCTCGTTGTTGTGCCCTTCTGCCCTCTGCCCCACTCGTTTTTGTGCCATTCTGCCCTCTGCCCAATGCATTTTTGTGCCCTTCTGCCCTTGCCCCTCTCCTGTTTTATTTTAGAATGGCGCCGGCAAGCTGCCAGAGCCATTCTAAAATAGTTACTAAGTTAGCTTCATCAGGAAGCACTAATAGATAAAATAAAGCAGGTGCTCGAATTCAGTTAAACTCGAGCACCTGCTTCTATTAGTGCTTCCTGTTGAAGCTAACTTAGTAACTATTTTAGAATGGCGCTGGCAGCTTGCCGGCGCCATTCTAAAATAGTTACAAGCTTGAAGCTTGAACTTTTGCCCCCCGGATCCGTTCCGCTCGCGGATTCGCTGATTTTCGGCACATTTGCGGGAGTTCACGGATTGCGAATTTGCCGAAAATCTGCAAAATCCGCGAGCAGAACGGATTTTGCGCCCATGCTTATTCTCCTTCCGGAAAACGCGGTTGATGTCCCTGAGATCCAAGATAGGATGCAGGCCTTTGTCCTTCTTGGGCACCAGAAAGTAGTGGGAACAGCAACTACGACCTACTTCTGGGACAGGAACTCGCTTGATGGCACCCTTGGCCATGAGTGACAAAACTTCCTGTTGGAGAAGGGCCAGATGATAATCCGACATGTGATGGTACTGAGGTGGCATGAATGGAGGGGTAGACTCAAAGGGAAGGGAGTAACCCCTTCGGATTATTTGCAAAACCCACCTGTCCAACGTGATGGTGCGCCAGTGGGGGAGGTGATGCCGAATCCTGTCGCCCACTGGGGATTGGTTGCCCTAAAAGGTCAGACTAGGAGGGTTTGGAGGCTGCTGCACAGAGTTGTGGTGGACTGGCCCACCAGCTGGCCCCCTGAACCAGGGCGTTAGTTCCTAGGTCGCCAGCCGCGCAGGGGCTGAACAGCTCGTGCTGGCCTGTGGCTCTGGGCGGGATGTGGCTGGGCACCCCTTCCGTAGTCACGAAAGGGACGAAAAGCAGACTGTGTAGGGCGGGTGGTGGAGAGGCCCAAGGACCAGTCCTTAAAGCGCTTCAGCGTGTTGTCTGCTTTGCCACCGAATAGGAGATGACCATCAAAGGGCATGTCCATAAGGGTGAAATTGGACAGCCCTGGAAAAATCAGTCGACCTCAACCAGGCATAGCGCCAAAGGGCTATCAATGTGGAAATCATCCTACCTAGTGAGTCAGCGGTATCCAGCCCACAGCAGATGGTAAACTTTGCTGTGTCTCTCCCTTCGACAACTGCTCGAGAGAGTATGGCCTGGGCCTCCTCCGGGCACTGAGGCACTGAGGCAACACTTGCGCAACCGTATTCCACATGGAGTGGGTGTAGCGGCCCAACAGACATGCAGTGTTTACCGACCGCAGTCCCAAGCGGCAGGAAGAAAGCTTCTTGTTCCCAAGATGGTGCAGCTTTTTGGATTCCCCATCAGGTGGAGCAGTAGGGAATGTGCCCTTGAGGTGGAGGCTTGGACCACCAAGCTCTCAGGGGTGGGGTGTTTGGAGAGAAAAGTGGGGTTGCCTTGGGCCGGGCGGCGGCATCAGGCAATCATCCTGTCTACAGGAGCCCCTGTGTTGGGCCAGGCCAGGTGCCCAAAAGGATGTCCGTGAGGGCTTGATTAAACTGTAGCTCGCTGTCGGTTGAAGCACCTCTGTCAGGAGGTTAGTCCTGACTGCCACTGTAGGGAGCTCAAGGTGGAGAGCCTTGGCCACCCTACGAGACACCACTGCGTATGATGCTCCCTCCCTAGGAGGAGACAACAAGGTCTGGTGAGGTATCCAGACTACTGACTTCCCCCAGGTCCTTTCTCCAGTCCGGTTCATATTCTAGCTGGTCGGTTGAGGGATACCCAGACCCCTCCCAGTCCTCCTCACCCTCTTTTGGCTGCCAATCTGGTCTCAAAGAACCAGGGTAGAACAGGGGCACAAAAGTACCCATTGGTGCAGAATCCGGCTCCATGTCTACCTCGAGGTGGAGGCCAGAGTCGACGTCGGCTGGGGACACCTCCGACGCCAGCTGATGATGTGGTGTCGGTGGAGTCAGCAGCGGTGGAGGTGTTATAAGGTTGCCGGCGCCTATCCGGATCCACGCCTGGATCCAAGGGAACCCTGTGGTGCCAAGACCAGAGCCGCCGGTGTCGAAGGCCCTGGGCCCACAGCCAAGTCCATGGGGCCCAAAGGCGCGCCAGCCGAGTCGGGCTGCCCAAAGATGGCATGCATCACTTCGTAAAAAGCTCGAATCAGGGCTGGGGTTGCTCTGGGTCCCAGGAATGGAGGAAAACATCGGAGCCAACTATTTCGGCTCGGCACACGGAGCAGCGGGAGGCACACCACCAGCATCCCTCGTCGCGTCTGCCGATGGACGGGAAGAAGTCGACTTCTTTTTGTGCTTCGTCTTACCTGACCCAGAGTGCAAAGACTTGGAAGAAGAATGATGGTGGTTCTGCGACCAGTCCCTCGACTTCCTATGCGACTGGGACCTAAGCCAGCGCAGAGCCAACTGCCGGTCCTCGATAAGCTTTCGGAAAAGCTCCCGCAAAGACTTCAGATTCATGGTCCGGCAGTCGAGCATTACTTGGGGTCGTGGTCGAGCCTCAGACAGAAGAGGCACACGCAGTGCGGATCCGTCACCAACATTAGTCGATTAAAGGAACCGCAAACCTTGAAGCCAGGCATCCCTCGCGCACCAGGAGTCGATGGACTCGAAAACGATATGGACAAAGTCGAGAAAAACTCAGTCAAAAAGAGAATGGAGGTACCGCTCTCTTTGGATCTGCGCTAGCTGGCATAGAAAAAGAAATAACTGACGTCAGCAAGTGAGGGCAACATCTATGTAGCTACCGTACTGTCATCCCGGCGACCACGGTGATGAACGGGGAGATGACTGACGCCCCCTTTCGATGAGCAGCGGTACTGCTGACGAAAAAAATTCTGGATCCAGTCTGACGCCTGGGGTCAATTCTAAGGTAAGGAATCTATAACTAACTGTTTCTTTCAGATACTGTAATGTGTGTGAATATATGTATTTTAGACTTTATGGAAAAGGCGCAGTTGTTGCAGTTAACATCATTGTGACGTCCAGAATAACTGTGAAATCAGAAAATAGGTCTTAAAGATTGTTTTTAAAGAAACTTAGTAGAAAAATATGAGAAGACTGTATATAGTAATATGTGTAGTGCAATGTTCCGAATTGATTTTTTTTACATATTTTGAATGTCAATCAATCAATCAGGGATTTTGGAAGCACGCTAATCACGTGTGAGGGTCTTAAGGCTACAAGCAACTCCGTAGATCATTCAAAGAGTCAGGTCTTGAGGTCCTTTGTGAATTGGTGCAGTGTCTGGCTTCGTCTGATGCGGAGGGGGGAGTTTGTTCCAGGTCTTGGCCATGAGGCAGGAGAAGGATCTGCCACTCACTCTGGCCCTGTGGATGCGGGGGACCGTGGCTAGGGCTAGGTCGGTAGTTGGAGGTTTCTCTTAGGGGCATGGAAGGGGATTAGTTTGTTGAGGTACCTGGGTCTGGTGTTATGGAGGGCTTTGAAGGTGTGTGTGAGCAGTTTGAAGGTTATTCTTTTTTCGACAGGTAGCCAGTGGAGGTCGCGGAGGTGTTGGGAGATGTGGTCGTGTAGCAGGATGTCGAAGAGATAAGTCTGGATGCGATGTTCTAAAGTTTGTGGTGGAGGTTTTTGTTGATTTCGGCATAGAGGGCGTTTCCGTAGTCCAGTCCGCTGGTGATGATCGCCTGGACGACGGTCTTCCTGACATTGGGGGGATCCATTTGAAGGTCTTGCAAAGTATGCAGAGGGCGTTGAAGCAAGTGGAGGACACTGCATTGATCTGGCGGTTCACGGTGAGTTAAGAGTCGAGTAGGATGCCGAGGTTGCGAGCGTGGTCCATATAGGTTGGGAGGGTGTACGAGGGCTTGGGGTCCACCAGGTGTTGTCCCATGTAGAGGGGGTGGTGCCGAGGATGAGGACTTCTGTTTTCTCCAAGTTGAGTTTCAGGCAGCTGCTGATCATCCAGGTTTCAACGTCTTTCATTCCTTTTTGGAAACTGCGCCTGGTGATGTCGAGTTCCTTGGTGAGGGAGAGGATGGGTGTCATTGCCGTATGAGACTATATTGAGTCCATGTTTTCTGACAATTGTTGTGAGGGGGGACATGTACACGCTGAAGAGCATGGGGCTGAGGGAGGATCATTGGGTTACTCTGCATCGGATTTCTGTAGGTTCAGAGAGGAAAGGCGGGAGTCTTATTCTTTGTGTCCCCTACTGAGAGGAATGATTGAATCCAGTCTAAGGCGGTTCCCTGATTCTGACGTTGTTGAGTCTGGCTACTAGTGTGCAGAGGGAGACGGTGTCGAAGGCTGCTGTAAGGTCCAGAAGGATGAGGACTGCTGTGCGGTCTTGGTCGAGGAGGGAGTGGAGGTTGTTGGTGGCGGCTATGAGGGCGGTCTCAGGGCTGTGGTTGTTGCGGAATCTGGATTGAGAGGTGTCTAGGATACTGTTGGTTTCTATGAAGTGAGCTTCCTGGGTGTTCCCAACTTTCTCGATGACTTTGGTGGTGAAAGGGAGTAGTGAGATGGGCCTGAAGTTCTTGAAATGTGTGAGGTCTGTGGCGGGCTTCTTGAGGATGGGTTTGGCTTCGGCACGTTTCAAGTCATCGGGGAATGTGGCGGTCTTGAGGGACCAGTTGATAGTTTGGTTTAGTTTGGGTGGGATGGCAGTGGCGTTGCTGCAGAAGTTGAGCGGCGGGCAGGTGTCAGTAGGTGCTCCACTTTTGCTTCGTTTTACACTTTCGCAACTTGACCGGGGGAATCACGATTACCAACTTCAGGAAAATAGGTTTTACAGATGGTTGTTCTAGAAATACCCTAGAAAAACATGAGTTTGAAGTATACAGTAATAAACCCCTAGTGTGTAAAATAATGTTCTATTTGTGCATATATGTATTTTGACTTTATGGAAAAAGTACGATCGTCACGGTCAACGTCATCACGACGAATAACAGTGAAAACGGAAAAAGGTTTTAAAGATGGTTTTTAAAGAAACTTAATGGAAAAATATGAGTTTAAGCATGCTTTGAAAGAAGTGTGTATATAGTAATATGTGTAGGGCAATGTTCAGAATGGATTTTTTTACATATAATTTTTGGATCTGTTGGTGGTCACTGAATGTCACTAAATGTATGCTTTTGTTTCCATTTTTGTGACGTGTCCGCGGGGATCGCAACATCGTTGTGAATATAAAAAATGTAAAGGAAAAAAACACCGCTTATTAATCCACTGAAAAAAATACAAGCTTATTAAAAAAGCCCTTATAGAGCCATTTTAGATAGAAAATACAAATTAAAAACCCTAACAAGTCAATAAAAGAATCATAGGTTACATGGACGTTATACATGCCCCCCTGCGCACGCCCAGGTGCACAAATGCATCCCGGAGGGAGGCCTGACGCCGGGGCTCATCCTCAGGGAGGACATCATCCAACCGTCCATAAAGAGGATCCCTTTTACAGAAGCCTTCATTTTGGCATTGCAGGGAACAGAGCTGTTCCCCTGCAAAAGGCCTCAGCTCCCTGATGGGCTGGCCTCGCACAAGAGCAGCCCCACCACGCCCATTATCATTCTGTATGGGGCTGATTGCCACATACAGAATGACAATGGGTCAGTCTGGGCTGGCACAGCATGTGGCGGCCTCCTACAGCCTCAGTCCAGGGCAGGGCATTCTGTCACACGGAAGTGCAAAAACGCCCATGCTGCTGCTAGGTGAGAATCCAGTTAGCCAACGGAAGGCGGTGAAAGAAGTTGAAAGGAAAGGATTATAGTTATAGTATAGCAGCCATGGTTGCTGCTCTTTTATTTTATGCAACTAACAACCATAGACAAAGCCAATAGTTCTCGCTTGTTGTAGGTGTAACATTACTTGTTCTAAGTGTAACCTTACTTCTTGTATTATATATCTGGATGCAATGACAGAAGCAACAAAAATACCAGTTGGGCTGCACATTACATTAAGCACAGATTTTTAGCTTATGTGTTTTAAGCCACGCATGTTATTACATCAAAAACCCTTTTGGAGAGACCCCACTAGTTTTTTAATCCCACTTAAAGCTCTGGAAACAACACCATGTCACAGTCGCCCCACATCAAGGCACTGTGCATCATGCATGACTCATACCTTCCACTTTTTCAGATTGCCTATGTGCAGGGGCATAGTGAACACTGCTCCACCCCACCCCTTGCTTTAGGAACTACAGTGAGTTCTTGATAGGTCTCATAATTAATGTGAAAAGTTGAGTAAGTAAGTGAAGGGATGGTGGATGGATGGGTGGATAGATGAGTGAAATGATGGATGAATTGATAAGTGAAAGGGTGGATTGATGAATTTATAACTGAAAGGGTGAATGGACGGATGAGTGAAAGGGTGGATGTAAGGCTGGATGAGTGAGTGAAAGGGCGGGTAGATGGACAAAAGGATGGATAGATGAGTGAAAGGGTGGATGGATGAGTGAAAGGATGGATGAATGATAGGTTCAATGGATGGATTCATGAGTGGATGAGTAGATGGATGGGTGGGTGGATGGAAGGATTGATAGCTAAGTGAAAGGGGATTGAAATAGGAAGGGGATGGGTAAATGGATGACTGAACAGGTGAATGGCTGGATGGATGAGTGAATGGATGGATGGGTGGAAGAGTGGATGGATGAGTGTATGGATGGAAAGGGTGAAAGGGTGGATTGATGGATGATGTATGAGTAAAAGGGTGGATTGAGGGATAAATAAGTGAAATGATGGATGAAAGGAAACATGATGGATAGGTTTGTAAATGGATGAATATGGGCACACAGATGGAAGGACAGAATGAATGGTGACAGACTGAATGATGGATGAAAGTATGATTACACATTGTAAGCCCCATTATCTTAAGCAACATTTCCTATACATTGACTTTCCCATTTATATGAGTGATTGTCTCTATACAATATGTGTGTGTTGTAACGCACTCCAAAACTCTGCCCCACATACTTGGGATGAGTAGCACTATAGAAGAAATTAAATACACATGTAGAGAGGGTCTATGTGAAGATGAGGGGCGCCATTGGAGGGTGGTATCAAGTCCAGACTGGCTGGACCGGGCATCAGGTGTTTTCTCTGGGAGCTGGAAAGGTGGGGCGGTTTTGTTACCAAAAAAAACCTGCACATTTGCTTAAAGCTGCGAGTATACTGACAAACCATGAAGTGCACAATTGTCCCAACCTAATATAAACTTATTTTTACTTGTACTTTAGTGGTTGTCTCTTTACTTATATACTATTGCGCAACCTTCTCTGATGTGTCTGTAAACCTTACCTTTTGTCCTGAATTTGGACCTCCTGTCCTGAATTTATGTCCCAAATTTAGACCCTTTGTCCTGAATTTTTGCACTCACTGTCCTGAATGTGCACCCATGAAAGTTGGTCACCCTAGACATCACGGCAACCCCTCCAGGTGCGAGTGGTTGGGGGGTGGCGGTAATCCTTGGCGTTCAGATGGAAGCAGGGGGCTACCAATGACAGAGGCGACAAGTGCAGGTGCCCTGCAACCCACTCATCACCACCACATTGAGGAAGAAAAGAACCCGATCAGCTCGTCGACCCAACTTGCAGAAAAAAAGTTCAGACGCCATGGAAAGTCAGCAGCATTTGCTGTCTGCGAGTCAGTCAAATTAGATTTGTACAATAAACCCATTTGAAAAGGAAACTGCATTAAATGTCTGCCGCATCACGGTCACCACCCGGCGTCTTCAATCCCTCGTTCACCCCTCTTTTAAACCTCACGTCAACTCGTCTCCCTCAAATTTCAGGAGGGCGGGCTAATTCATCCAGGCAAAGCCATGTGCAGAGTGGAGATGCAGGGGCTCTAGGTAGGGGTGAAAACACAACAAAGCCTCATTATCAAGTAAATGGTCTTTTAAAGACCTGTGTGAAGTACTCTGGTGCGGCTGTGTGTGTGTGCTGTGCCGGGAAGCTGTCTCAGACAGGCACAGACATTCTTATAACATTCACACCCCTCAGAATGACAAATCCCCGCTTCTAGCTTCCTCGTCATGGGGTGGGAGTGGGAAGATGTGCACAGCAGGGTGAAAGGGTTGGGCAGTGCAGGTGACGCTTTTCTTTTGTATATGAATTTCTCCTGGCATCATAGCCCAGGGTTTGCTGTCTGTGCACTTGTATAGCTGTGTATTCCATACTAGTGCACAGACAGCACACCCTGGGCTATGACGCCAGCAGGAATAACTTTACCAAGGAACAGTGTCACCTGCACTGCCATCCCTTTCACCTTGCTGTCTGTGCACTTGTATGGAATACACATCCACGGCGCTGCTCACCAGATAAATGGTGAACAGGGCCATGGATCTGTCTCTTTTTGCATCCAAGGGCACCGACAAAGAAGCAGAGGAGGTCCAGGCAAGGAGAATCCATGAGACATTTGTCCCACACCTATCTAGAAAGTGAGACCTTAGGGAGGGGCTGGATGCCAGGACGACATTGCTGCTGATCAGCCCGACTCCACTGAATAGTATCAGAAGAGCAGGCAGCAGTTTTTAAGTAAGTTCCAGTAACTTTAATGCATTCTACAGCATCACCAGCATTACCTACTGGCTGCAAATCTAGGTTACGGTGTTTAAGACTTACATGCATGGAAACGTCAAGGAGGACAGTCCCCTCCGAATATGCAAATGTAGCGTACGCTTGTAGGGGCAGATTTACAAGCCCCATTGGGCCACTTTTGCGTCACTTTTCCCATGTTAAAAGTGACACAAAAGTGGTGCAAGGGGCTTGTAAATCTGCCCCGTAGCGTTCAGCTTTTGGGATGCCAGTGGGGTAATTTTAGGGTTCAGGGTGGGTATGGGTTTTGGGGTGGCAGTGATAATTTTAGGGTTCCAGGTGGGTATGAGTTTTGGGGTGCCAGGGGTAATTTTAGGGTTCAGGGCGGGTATGGGTTTTGGGGTGCCAGTGGAAATGTTAGGGATCAGGGTGGATATGGGTTTTGGGGTGCCAGGGGTGATGTTAGGGTACAGGGTGGGTATGAGTTTTTTGGGGGCAGGGGTAATTTTAGGGTTCAGAGTGGGTATGGGTTTTGGGATACCAGAGGGGTAATTTTAGGGTTCAGGGTGGATATGGGTTGCAAGGGTGGGACATTTTAGGGTTCAGGGCGGGTATGGGTTTTGGGGTTCTAGGGGGCTAATTTTAGGGATCAGGGAATGTATGAGTTTTAAGGGGCCAGGGGGTAATATTAGGGTTCATAAGTGTGCTCTAATTGTTGTCCAGTTTCAAATGCAGAATTCACCACTTTTTTTTTCTCCGCTTGGCCTGAGCATTACCCGATCCTGATTTTCTGCCATTTTAGCCCAGCCCCTATTAACATTAGCCACGCCCCTTCGTTTGCCAGGTTAGCCCCCCCCCCCCCGGAAAAATTTCTGCGGATGCCCATGACGTTATATTTGGGGAAAAGAATTTGCAAAACCTTAGAAATTCACTGAAAAAAACAAAGGTTACAGGGACGTTATAGTTAGGCTGATATTTCACTAGCACAAAACCAGAGACTGGGTAGTGAGGATCAGTATTAGTTATCGCTCTATGAGAGCGATAACTAATTCTGATCCTCACTACCCTTTAACTCACCTTATTCAGGAATACCACTACTCAAACACTGAATGACGCTGTTACTATGCCACAGAACACATTCCTAGGCCACACAGAAAGGTGATAGGACCCTCAAACTCAAAGGGAGTCGAAATATATTATTAAATTCCAAACCAAACGCCCGGGGGGTCTGAACTTGGACGAGGAGTGTAGAGTAATTTTGCTAAAGATGTACCTGTATATTGTGCATGTCAGTTTTTATTGTATGATATACGTGTGTGATTGATGTTTTTAAATTATTTGTAATATTTTTTCCCACAGGAGGAAAGGAAGGGACCCACCCTGCATTGGCAGTTCACCCATACGGGCTCCCTACCCTTTTCTTCAGAGGCACAAGTCGGTGGCACGTCACCACAGATAAGACACTGCACCTGTTCAGAGTTTTGTTCCATATGACCTTGTGTTGATTCTACTTGTATTCTCATTTTGATTATACTCTGATTAACTTGTGAGCGGTAAACACAGAGGGAGCAGTTAATAAAGTAAGGGTCTAGACAGATCCTAACTAGGTGGAATCAAAGGTCCGACCAGACGGATCCTGAAGGTTCTGAGTGATCAGACCAAAGTGCCCTCACACAGGCAGTAGGGTGACATGCTTCATCATTGGGTGTTCCTCGTCAAGCTGGCACTGCAATGCTTGACGGGCCAAGGGGCTTTTTGGCGGAGATCTTTTGATCAAAAAAGCTGTATGATGAATGCATGTGAGGAGGTGGTCTACAGTGGTGATAAGGTGATATAAAAGAGTCTAAGGCAACCAGGAGCACTTTATTGGAGTAGTGGTCCCTTGACACAGTAAAATCAAGGAAGCTATCTGAGGTGGTAATGTACCTTAATAGCTATGGTATGAGTGAGGTAGGGGCTACATGTTTCATGCCGCGACTGCCAGGAGGGTCAATTGACATTTCATCAGGTCCGGAATGGTGCCTACCCTATATAATATGAAAGTGTGGTCCGCAAATGAATATCGGCTACCCACTCAAACAGTACATACTGCACCTGCAGCAACTGCAGGTCAGCAGAAGAGGGTAGGTCTTGGGCGATAGTACAGCGAGGACCACATTTTCTTTATCCGCATCTAGTTGTGGCCCTCTGCCCCACCTAAGGGGCGTTTCTTCCTTATATGTACTGTTTGAGTAGTCTAGCCCCATATGTGAGGTACTGCTCCCTCTGTGTTTATGGTACATTGACTTTGGAGGAATAAGGGTTGTGCTTATGGTACAATGACTTTGGGCGGAGTAAGCGTGCAGGACCTCGTTAAATAATACTCCTCGTCCCTCCCTTGATTAATTATAACCTTCAATTTACACAAGGCTCTCTGCAATGTAACTCACACAGTCATCTTAGATAAAATACAAATCTGTGACCCAAATGAACAAGTTACTTACCTTCGGTAATGCCCTATCTGGTAGAGACTCTATCTAGCCGCAGATTCTTTACCTTAAAATTATCTCCAAGTGTCAGACTGGATCGAGAACTTTTCTCATGAGCAGTGTCCCTGCGTGCCAGTAGGTGCTGTTGTTTGGCTCTGCGTGGTGTGGTCCACGTCGGAAGTCACATATGCAGTGCCTATATAGGTGACACCCCAGTGCGCTGACGTCAGTTCTTTTCTTTCCTCGCCAGTCAACGCAGAGTGGCGATTTGGGACAGATGCCCCCATTTTAACCCTGGGGTTGGCAGAAACCACACCAAGCCAGCAGGGCTTATTCTTAAAAACAATGAAGGGGTGGGGTGGTCCACACAGGTATTGAGCCAGCCCCCCATTCTAAAATAGGAATATAGTAATTTTGCTTCCCAATCTGCCCCATTAGACACTAGGGAAAATGGCAAATCTGGCGGTGGACAGAAAGCATTTTACACACCAGGCAATTATTTTCTTTTAAAAAATAGTGAGGGCAGGCCTCTCAGTAATCGGGCTGTACTCCCACCCTGTTAAGGGCCTAACAGTCTTCCTGTAATCCAAGTGTACCAGTGCTGTTATGAGAAGGTGAATGCACTCCGCTATTATCAGCTAAGCTATTACCTTGCACAAGATTTTATATTCTGAGGAGAGAAATTAAATTGGAATATAAGGGGATTAGAATGTGGGGGTCCAGACCAGGCTTCAGTATTGGGATAACCAGTGTTTCTTCTAACAAGTTACATACTCTTGGTAGGGACTCTATCTAGCCACAGAGTCCCTACTTAAGAATATTAAGCCTTGCATTAGACAGGATCCAGAATTTTTGTTGCAGTATCCCTGTGCGCCGGTAGGTGGTGGTGATCGGCTCGGCGTCATCTGCACAGGACGTGACATCGACGTTGCGCTGGCATCAGTTTCTTTCGACGTCAGACTTGTGTGCATTTCTAAGGCCCTCAGAAGGGTGAGCAGTTGTGCAAATCGAAGGGCACACACATCAAAAAGTCAAAACTAGGTTGAAATCCCACTGGGGCATGATGAATGGCCTGGTAGGAAACATATATTGGAGACCTTTGAGGAACATAGGCACAACAGGTGACTTGAACAAAGAAGGTTGGACCGATAACCGCAATAATGACTCAAAAATAACCCTTAACTGAGCCCAGAGCAGAGTCATGCTGGTCCAAAGATCTAACAAATAGTAAAACCTGTCAAAGGGGTGCAGAAAGAGGGTTGATGTTCCTGGATGCACACCATGCCACACATTTGTCCCAGCAGCTGCCTGGAGGGATGCCTGGCTAATAGAATAACATCACAGACTTCAAGAGGAAGTTCAAAAGCTGTAAACTGTCTCTGCTCAATCTCCATGAATGAAGGCGGTGGATGCTCAGATTCGGGTGCAGGACCCTTCCCTTTTGCTGCGACAGAAAATCCTTCGAAGAGGCAGTCTGACCTGAGGACCGATGCTCATGCTCAATGGCTTGGGATACCATCATCTCCATGCCCAATCCACAGCCACAAGAATGACTTGGGCCAGGTTGTTCCTGATCTTCTTGAGAACTCTGGGCAGGAGTGGTATCGGCAGAAAGGTTACAGGTTGCCAGAGCTCAACCCAGGACAAAAAGCATCAGCAAGCGAGAACCACCTCGGAAATGCCAGCAAACAGAACTGCTATTATTGTGTGTTATTGGAGGTTGTGAACAGTTCTAACCAAGGCTCTCCCCACTCTTGAAAGAACCCTTGCACCAACCCCTGGATGGAGCCGCTAGACTTCAATGGCTGTGTTTGTCTGCCCTCGAGTTCAGGAAGCCCGCCACAGAGATGCCCTGACTTTCCAGCCAAATCTAAAGACACAGGGCCCCTTGACAAAGAGCCCATGACCCCCCACCCTGCCCGGTTTGTTGCAATACACCATGACTGTGTTATTGCCCATGAATGCCTGCATGTGTCTTGCCCTGGTCGATTGAAGAAAGGCTTCAATACCAACCAGATCATCTGAAGCTCCAACAGGTTGATGTGAGGCCTGGAGCCCAGAGGCCTCTGATATTCGCCTCTACCAGATGGTTGCACCAGCCCAGGAGGAGCTCTGTCACTACAGTCAACTCTGGCTGGGGATGGGAGTGGCATTTGCCACACTCCCAGTCACGTTTTGTTAACCACCACTATAGACCTTTTGCAGTTCCCTCAGAGAACTTGACTATGTCAGAGAGATTTCAATGATGCTGTGCCCACTGGAACTTTAGGTACAACTGCAAAGCCCATATATGCCATTGGGCATGTATCACTAGCAGGATTCCATAAAGCTCAACAGCCTTAGAGTCAGACTCACTGAAATCCAGGATAACGTCTGAACTATCTGTATCATAACCTGAATATCCTGGACTTGCCATTCATGATGATAGGCCCGCAACTGCACCTTATCCAGAACAGCTCAGATGAAAGGGAGTGTCTGAGAAAGAATTGGGGAAACTTCAGCACGTTGATAGTGAACCCCAGCGAGTGTGGGTGGTTCGTCATAGTCTGGAGATGACTGCCTGGGGCAAACCCACCTACAGCAGCCAATTGTTGAGGTAGGGGAAGATCAGACCCCCTGGCCACAGCAGAGGAGCAGAGGTGCTGTATCCACCCTCAACCCTTTGGCGAACACCTGAGGAGTGCTGGTAAGGCCAAAGGGGAGCACAGCAAACTGAAAGTGCTCTTGGTCCACTATGAACCGCAAGTAACACATGTGGGCAGGCAGGACGGCCGTGCAGAAGTATAGATCCCACAAGTCCAATTATACCATCCAGTCTCTAGGGTCTAGGGCAACCAGAACTTAAGCGAATGACAACATTTTAACTTCCCCTTTTTCAGGAAGACATTGAGAATGCACAAGTTTAGGATAGGACAAAGGCCTCCATACTTTTGGGCACCAGAACATAGCAAGCATAGCAACCACAACCTACTTCTGATACCGGCACCCACTTGATGGCTCCCTAGGTCAACACTTGCTGAGGAAGCAAGGAGAGATGGTCCTCTGTCAGCCAGTCATAAGTGGCAGATGGTGTGGTGTACAGTAAGGGGATGGAGTAGCCCCTTTGGGCTATCTGTAAAACCCACTTTGTTGGATGTGATCAGGCCCAAGGACCTGACTGTAGCTCTGCTGTCCTTAAAGAGCTCCGCCTTTCTCACCTAAAGATAAGAGCCACCTAGGAGCATGTCCATGAGCGAGGCTTGAGCATCCCCCCAAAATCGGAGGTGCAGAGCAGACCCTGTCACAGGGTCCACAGAGGAGTATAACCTTGAGTGCCAACACTCCTGCGCCACGTCCAAGGGGTTGGACGGGAGCAGCAAAGTCGAAGACCTCTTCAACTTATTCTTTCTGTGGGACTTACCCGACAACTTGGAATGAGACAATGACCATTGGGTGGGGCTCGCAATACTTTGCACTCGACCAGGATCATGAGTGTCATGGGGTCGTCCGATGACGGGTAGCGAGGCACTTGAGGGAACGCTCCCTCAGTGCCCTTGGGTGAATTGCATGGCAGGAGTCGTGGTCCAAGCAGCAGAGTTAAACCAAGTGTGGGTCTGTCACAGAAATCTGCCTGTGACAGGCACCACATGGCTTGAAAGCCGCTGGTTTCTTAGAGTACACCAGGAGAAGAAATTCTCACAAAGGTGTTGCCAAAAAGTCAGTTAAAAATTGACTGAGCGGTACCACTTCACGGATGACTGGCGCAGAAAGAAAAGAACCATCAGCTCACTGGAATGGTGCCTATGTATGCACTGTGCACATTACTTCCGGCGCGGAAGATGCTGAGCATCTCCACCTACTGGTACACAGGGTTACTACTGGAAAATTTCCAGATCCAATCGGATGACTGCAGCATATTTTAAGGAAAGGCATCTGTGGCTAGAAGTCTTTATCAGATAGTGCAGGGAGGGATTGAGCCGGCACTCTTATTTCGCAAAGAATTCAATTGGTAAGCAATCTGATTCTGGAGTTTGGACCTTGAGAAGGGAATGTATAGCATTTAGGAATTCGATACAAAATTCGGACACCAGGACTTCTTCGTGAGTTTTTGGGCACCTGGGTGAGGTCAATTATATTTAGGAAAATACAGAGGTCTCTTGCATCAGGGTGCTCACCGCACCCATGTAGGGAGGCATAGCCAGACATAATAGGAGCAGTAGGAGGGGTTAATCTTTCCCTGGGTAAGGCTCCAAGAGTCTTGCAGGTCCTTCATTGAGTGTACAGGAATCCTTGAGTGTTGTGGTATGATAAATCTGTTTTATCAGCCTATTTGTGGGGTTTTGTCAGTGTATTAGAAAAAATCAGGCCATCGAAAGCTTTCCACAAGTGTCATGTGAAGATCCTGGACTTATCCACGTCATCCAGGGCAATAGTATTGTCCCAAGACAGCTGATTCTAGACTGGACAAGGATCTTTTGACCTTCTTCAATTCTGTTTTCAACATGGGTCGCACACCAATAACCGATTTTATGTATATCTCCCTTGTTACGGCCATAAAGGCCTTCCACTACACCAGAGGATTTGAGGAAGTGTTTTTATTAACATTAAAATAGTTGATAATTGTGTTTTGGGTGGTACCTTTAAAAGGACCCACGCCAGGTAGCAATTAGAGTGGCAATACTACCCGCAGGCCATGCTAAGTTCAAGAGGATCTTCTACCTAATTAAGTAGAATGGAAAAAGGAGGTATGTGATACAGATAACTCGATACAGTCTGACGCGTAGTCTATGTGGAGGGGAGAAAAAAGAATATTCCCTGTGTTGTCCATTGCAGGCACGCAAAAAAAATCTGACAAAGACAATTATGGATCCAGGATGCCAAAGTTTCAGCATTACGGATAGTGGGTGTACCTGGGAAAAGGAATGAGAGCTATCAAGTGAAACATCGAGAGCACAGCTGAAATCTCCCCCATCATAGACGGAATATGGGCCCAACAAGATAGCTTCGGTGAGTGGGATTCCAGGAAACAGGGCTTCTTGGAGTTTGGCACATAAATACTCCATAAAACCAAAGTGGAACTATCCAGTGAGCCATCAAGAAAGCATGATAACCCTCAGGGTTTATCAACATTTAGTATTTTATTAAGAAAAAGCGTAGTCAAATCCAGACCACAGACATACTAGCATAAGATAAGAAGGAGGTGCAAAAGAGCTGGCCACTCCATTTGTGTCGGAGTCAGTCCCCTCTGCGGATATAAGATGGGTTTCCAGTAGATGCTCTATTTGAGATCCCCACTTACTCAATTATGCATGGATCCTGTATCATGTGTTTTGCTGGTTCCATGCCCCTAGCGAACAAGTTACTTATCTTCGGTAACAATATATCTGTAAGAAACATTAGTTAGTCATAGATTCCTTACCTTAGAATTACCCCCAGGCATCAGACTGGATCCGGAAAGTTTTCGTCAGCAGTACCCCTGCTCTTTAAAATGTGGCGTTGTGCAGCTCTGCATCAGTCATTGGCGTCGCGGTCGCCAAGATGACATCGCAGCAGCTACATAGACGCCGCCCTTGCACGCTGAGGTCAGTTCTGTACACGACTTTCCGTGCCAGCAATCGCCGTAGGGATGCCCGGCTTCAAGTCTTGCAGGGACTGTCATCGTATGATGTCAGTGACGGACCACACCACGTGTGACTCTACTGCCTGAGGCCCGACCATGACCCCAAGTCATGCCCTGACTGGAGGGCCACGGCGCCAAAGACTTTGTGAGAGCTGTCCCGAAAGTTGCTTGAAGTCCGGCAGTTAGCTCCGCGCCGCTCAAGGTCTCGGTCCCGTGGGAGGTCGAGGGACCGGTCACAGAGCCATTACCATCGGTTGTCAGGATTGAAGTCTTCGCACTCAGGGTCAGTTAAGATGAAGCATCACAAAAAGTCGAAGAAGCATCATCGCTCACCGACTTCCCCTCGCCCGTCGCACGACGCAGCTGAGGTTGCGGGTGGTGCCTCTCCCGCGGCTCAAGTGGAGCCGACGGTGTCGCCGTGGGCCTACCCACCCTTCCTGGGTCCATTGGTGACTCCGGCCCAGCTGCAGGAATTTCTTTCAGCCGTGGCCCGCCTCTTTGGGCCGTCGGGCCCTACCGGCATGCCTTCTGGCCCTGCAGGCCCGACTGAGGGTCCCCGCCCTTTACTGTCAGCGGATCCGGTATCGCTGTCGGCTCCGGCACCACATGGCCCCAAAGGATCCAGGCCTGGATCCTGGTCGACACCGGTTGACCTCATGACACATCCATCGACGTCGACCCCACCGGCACCACCTCCGATGTCGCCCATTGCTCTAGTCTCAGCCCCGATGTGGACATGTAGCCGGAACGGCGGAGCTCAACGACGATTCTGACGCCGATGGGTCCTTTCTTTCCCTATGTCCAGCCTCCTTACTTTAGGCCTGTTCATCAGTCTTCGAAGGAAGGGGAGGACTGCGAGAGGTCTGAGGACCCTCTCACAGCTTAGTGTGAGTATGACCCAGACTGGGCAGAGGAAGTGGGGAATGGCACTGGTCTGGACACCTCTCCTCACCTTGTCATGCTAACTCCTCCTACCGTGGCCACGGAGGAGGTTGCAAGTTACGCAGTGGTGTTGCATAGGGCAGCCGAGGCCTTCCACCGCCAACTCCCTACAGTGGCCGTCAGGACTAACCTCCTGACAGAAGTGCTTTAGCCGGTGACTGCCCTGCGGAGCCACTGCTCCCTTTTAATTAGGCAGTCTGACGTTCTTTTGGGCACCTGGTCCAGGCCCAACAAAGGGTCTCCTGTGGATAGGAACGTGGCCCAACGCCATTGCCAGGCCTCAGGCGGCCCCCTTTTTCTCTCCCAACACCCCACCCCTGAGAGCTTGGTTGTCCAAGCCTCCACGTCACAGAGTGCATTCCCTACCGCACCCCCGGACAGGAAATCCAAGAGACTTGAACAGTATGGGAGAATATTTTTTTCATCCCCCAGTTCAGGGCTGCGGTCTGTGAACACCGTATGCCTCTTGGGCTGTTATTCCCACTCTGTGTGGAATACGGTGGCGCAAGTGCTGCCTCAGTGTCCGGATGAGGCGCGGACAGTGCTCTCTATCGTTATTGCTGAGGGGAGAAATGCAGCGAAGTTCACAATACGATGTGGCCTCGACAAAATTTGGGGTACCTGAGTAGCACAGACTAGTAAGGTTTGTGTCCTGTGTGTGGAATTGTGACCACGACTGTAAGGAAATGAGCATATCAGAACAGAAGGATTCTCTCCCTCTGCTAGTTACCTCCCAATAAACATATAGGTAGAGCTCAATGGGCCAAACGAACAAATAAGATTTTATAATCACTTTTCTCCAACCGAACAAACAGGCATTCAACAGAACACAAAAATAAACAGGCTGTAGGACTATTTATAACAAAATGAACATGGGATTTACCAAGGTGCAAGAAGTTACAAAGCACTAAGGGCAGTATCGGTATGGTATTTTGCTGGCCTGGCAATCAGTGCAGAAGCCTAAGCTGGGAGCACGAGAGGGACACCTTCTGGTTCAGAGTTGGTTACCATCGAGAGGCACAGGCATGAAGAACAAGTTATTTACCTTCAGTGACACATTATCTGGTAGAGACTATCTAGAAGCAGATTGTCTTACCTTTGAATTTTCCAGGCATCAGGCTGGATATACTAAACGTTTGCTGAGGAATACCCCATGCTATGTTGGGTGGCTCCATGCAGGCTCCATGCAGCTCCATGTGATGTGTAGTTAGCATCGTTTATGATGTTGCGGTGCCTATATAGGAGCCACCCAAGCACTCGGACGTCAGTACTTTTTATTTTTTCCATACCAGAACAGCAGAGCCACGAAGTAACTAACATAGTTGTGTGCAAAACTAGATCCTGTAAAGGGGAACAACTCTAACCCGACAATATCAATCCGCAAAGTGGGGAGGCATGGGTGGGGGTGTGAGGAATCTGCGTCTACATAAGAGTCTCTAACAGATAATGCATTACCGAAGGTAAGTAACTTGTTCATCTTATAGAGACTTCAAGCTGCAGATTCCTTACTTCTGAATCGGATACCTGAACCATACCATCCCGGCAGTGGGTTGCGAACTCGCATCCTAAACTAGGAAGTCTTGCAGGACTGAATGAGCAAAATGTCAGTAGCTGCATACCTGACCATCAAGGCAGTAATGTTTTGCGAACGTGTGCACAGAAGCTCAAGTCACTGCCTGACAGATGTCTGGGATTGGAACACCCTGAGCCAGGGCCCTAGTCACAGCCTTCCCCCTGGTGGAATGGGCCCTTAATCCCTCAGGGGGCTGCTTCTTAGCCAAAACCATAAAAGATTTTAATGCAGAGAACGACCCAACAAGAGATGGCCCTTTCTGCACTGACCTTCCCTTCTTTGCTCCCACATACCACACAAAGAGTTGGTCATCCAAACAGAACTCTTTTGTGCTGTCAAGGTAGAACGAAAACGCTCTTTTTGGGTCCAGTCGGTGGAGACGCGCTTCTTTCTTAGAGATATGGGGGGGTGCAAAGAAGGTGGGTAAAGTGATGGACTGACCCAGATGGAATGGAGTCACAACCTTAGGCAAAAAGAATGCTTTGGTGCGAAGTACCACCTTGTCCGGAAAGGACATAAAATAAGGAGGCGAGCAAGATAACACCTGAAACTTACTTACCCTCTGGGCAGATGTAATCGCCACTAAGAGCGCTGTTTTGATGTTCAACAGCCGGAGGGGACAATTGTGCAAAGGCTCAAAGGGAGCACACAGTAGCTAGGTATGAACCAAATTAAGTTCCCACTGTGACTTTATAAAGGGCGTGGGTGGAAACAAGTGAGCCAGCCCTTTCAGAAATCGATGTACAACAGGAGAATTAAACAGAGAAGGCTGGTCTGGCAGCATCAAAAAGGTAGAGAGAACAGAGAGACAACCCTTGAGAGTTCCCAAGCAGAGTTCTGCTGGGCAAGGGTTAGAATGAATAAAATGACTGTAGAAAGAAAAGCAGTAAGAGGGTCAATGGACCTTTCTGTACAGTATAAAACAAATTTCTGCCAATGGCAGGCGTATACCGTTTTAGTGGAGGGCCGTCTGGCCATCAGAATAACATTAAGACTTCGGTAGGAAGGTCAAAAGCTATCAACTGCCGCTGCTCAAACTGCAAACATGGAGGTGCAGAGTTGACAGGTTTGGGTGGAGAACCCTCCCCTGCTGCTGCAACAAAAGATCCTCCCAAAGGGGCATCCTGATCGGAGGATCGATACTCATTCTCAAAAGCTCTGGCTACCAGACTCTCCTCACCCAGTCTGGAGCCACAAGAATGACTTGAGCCCAGTCACTCATAATCTTCTTCAGAACCCTGGGCAGGAGTGCTATGGGCAGAAAGGTGTACAACAGGCCTTGTCTCCACTCTCAATGAAAAGCGTCACTGAGCGATAGCCTCCTTGGAAACTCCAGCACACAGTACCATTGACACTGGGCGTTCTCTTCAGAGGCAATCAAATCTAACCAAGGTTATCCCCATTCCTGAAAGAGACCTTGCGCCACCTCAGACTGGAGACGTCAGTCGTGATCCGCTAGGCATCGACGACTGAGTTTGTCTGCCCTGGCATTCAGAGAACCTGCTACACATGAAACCACCAGGGTTATGCCCTGCTGTTCTAGCCATGTCCAGAGATGCAGGGTCTCTCGACAGATACTGTTGCAGTACCACATTACAGTGGTGTTGTCCATGATCACCTGCACTAACTTCCCCTTGAAAAGGGACGAAATTCCTTCAATGCCAACCGAATCACTCTGAGCTCCAACAAATATATGTGGAGCCCCGTCTCTGCCGGAGACCAGTGTCCCCTGATCCCCACCTCTCCTGGATGGACGCCCCATCCCAGAAGTGACGCATGTGTCACAACTGTGAGGTCTGGTTGGGGAAGGGAGAGGGGTCTGCTGTTGGTTCGTTAACCACCACTGCAGATCTTTCGCAGTCCCTTCTGAGATCTGGACCACGTTGGTGAGATTTCCCAGATGCTGCGTCCATTGGAACTTCAAGTCCCACTGGAGAGCCTGCATACTCCATCTAGCAGGTCTTACCAACAGGAAGCAGGAAGCCTTGAGGCCCAACAATTTCAGAGTCAGTCTTACTGAAATACAGGATAGAGGCCAAAATTTCGGAGTCATAGACTGAATATCCTGGACTCGCTGCTCAGGAGTATAAGCCCAAAACTGCTAAGATGAAAAAGAGCATCTGAGAAGGCACTGAGTATTACTTCAGCACGTTTATAGAGAACCCCTACGAGTGCAGAAGGTTCGCCATAGTCCGAAGGTGGTAGACAACAGCCTAGGGCGAGGACACCTTCAACAGCCGGTCGTCGAGGTGGGGGAAGACTGACACCCCTAACCTACACGGATGAGCTGCGACCACCGCCAACACCTTGGTGAACACCTGAAGGGCACTGGTAGGGCCGAAGGGGAGCACAGTAAACTGAAAGTGCCTGTGACCCACCTTGAACAGCAGGATATCCCGGTGACCCAGCAGGATTGGAATATGAAAATATGCGTCCTGCAGGTTCAACGCTACCATCCAGTCTTCCTTGTCTAGGGCATACAAGACCTGAGCCAGAGGGAGCATTTTGAATTTATCCTTTTTGGGGAAGAGATTGAATGTCTGAACATCTAAAATGGGCCGTAGCCCTTTGTTCTTCTTCGGAATCAGAAGGTAGTGGGAATAACAGCCACTGCCTATTTCCGAAACTGGGACTCTTTCTATAGCTTCCTTGGCCAAGAGACTAATAACTTCCTCTTGGAGCAACTTTAAATAATCCTCTGTCGGCCGTTCCCAATTTGGCAGAACAGGAGGAGAAAAAGAAAGATAAGGTAGGACATAGCCCTCCTGAAAAATCTGCAAGACCCACTTGTCCGATGATATGGATCTCCAGTGGGGGGGATGATGATGAATTCTCCCACCAACTGGAGTAGTGTGGTCCTGCAGAATGAGCCTAGGATTACTTAGAGGCTGTGGCTGCAGGGGGTAGTGTGGTCGATGACCTTTGGCCCCCATTCCAAGATCGGAATACACCCTGTCCTCGTCTTTGCATGGCTTAGGTAGTCTGTGCGGGACGGTGGCTGGTATATGACTGACGTGGCTAGAAACCCCTTCAATTGCCACAAAATGGGCAAAAGGAAGACTGGCCACTGAGGTTTGAGGAAAGGCCCAAGGATCTGGCTGTAGCTCGAAAATCCTTGAATCTGACCAGGGCCGAGTCCGCCTATTCCCCAAACAGACGCGTTCCATCAAAGGGCATGTCCAACAAATTGGCTTGGACATCACCCGAGAAGCCAGTTGTACGAAGCCAGGTGTGGATTCTCAAGGCCACCTTCCTTGAGATCAATCTGCCCAGCAAATCGGCGATATCTAGGCCACACCATATGGTAACTTTTGCAGAGTCTCTCCCTTTATTGAGAGCTTGGGAGAGCACAGCCCGGGCCTCCTCCGGGACTTGTGGCAGCATTTGTGCAACTGTCTCCCAAAGGGAATGGGAGAAATTGCCCAATAAGCATGTAGTATTCACCGACTGCAATGCCAGGCTGGAGGAAGAAAACAACTTCTTCCCAAATGAATCCAGCCTCTTGGATTCCCTATCGGGAGGGGCGGAAGGGAATGCGCCTTGGGATGTAGAGGCCTGCACCACCAAACTCTGTGGGGTGGGGTGTTGGCTGAGGAATTTTGGGTCACCTGGAGTTGGGCGATGTTGGCGTGCAATCGTCATATTGAAGGAGCCCCTGTGTTAGGTTTAGACAATGTTCCTAGAAGTAAGTCTGTAAGTGACTCATTGAAGGGCAACAGGGGTTCGGACCTGGAAGGCCCAGGTTGAAGCACCTCAGTCAGGAGATTAATCCTGACCTGCACTGAGGGCAGCTCCAGTCTGCGGCCCTCGGCTGCCTTCTTAACCACAATGGGCGAGGAAGCGAAAGACATACAATTTATGGACGGAATGCAGAACAAATCAAAACATTCACCCCCAGTCAAGAGATCTGGGTTAAATCCATCATTCTTTAGCTCACCATTCCACCCCAGTTTAGACCTGGTCATATGCAAATCAGTCCTGACCCTGTGTCTCACGGTAACAGTCCAGCCCGAACTACCAGGCCAGGTACTCCCTGGACCGGAAACAGGCATCTTAGGCCCAGTTTTGGGGCTTCACCCCTCATCAGCCAGGATAGCTTGAATCTAGTGGCACAGTCAGTACGGGACCCATGACATGTTTCTTTTGCTTTCTTGCCCTAAGTGCACTGGGTATGCTCAGACGTGGGTCCCGGCTCACTGTGCCACTAGATTCAAGCTAGCCTGGCTGATGAGGGGTGTTGCCCTGAAACCGGTCCGAGGATGCCGGTTTCCGGTCGAGGGAAGACCTGGCTTAGCAGTTCGGTCTAGACTGTTCCCATGAGGCACATGGTCAAGACTGATTTGCATATGGTGGGTCTAACCTGGGGTGGCATGGTGAGCAAAAGAATTATGGACTTAACCCAGATCTATTGACTGGGGGAGAATATTTTATTTGCTCTGTATTCCGTCCATCATCTGGGTATCTTTTTCTTAACCTCCATAGCATTGGAGGCCTGCTCCTCCGTAGCAACTGTTGGCGGAGAGAGCATGCCAGTATCTGGAGAAGTATCCAGTCCACTGGCCTCCCCAAATTCCCTATACCAGTCCAAATTCTCCTCAGGGACTTCCTGGGTATCAAGAGGGTACCCAGAGCCCTCATATTCCTCTCCTGATCCTAGCACATCCTCAAAGTGCTCCGGCTACAACAAAGAACCACTGGGTTCTGTCAACGTTGGAATCAGCATCGATCAATGCCGTTCCGGCTCCGTGTCATCGGAAATGAGGATGGGGCCTGCGTCACCGACAGATATCGGTGACGTCGCAGGTAATGACTTCGAATTTGACACCAGGGAAGGTCACGTTGGCATACCCGGCGTCGAACCGGATTTGGGATCGGATACCCACCTGACTTACGCGTAGCCCGAAGGCTCACCAGCGGGGTCGTCCCGCTCAAATATGCAGTGCATGGCCTCGTTAAACTCTATTATTTGAGTGGGAGTCGCTATGGCTCCTGGAAAGGGGGGGGGAGACTTGAAGTAGACTATGGCTCCATTTCTGTGGAACCGTGCCTAGAGTGTCAGTGCTTCTTACCTCTCTCGACAATGGACATCAGTTTAGGTGAAGACGAAGTCCGCTTGGACTTCTTCTTAGCAGACTTCATCTTCTTATGCCTCTTCCCCGAGTGTCTGATGGACCTCGAATGGGAGGAAGAGGACTTAGGGCTCCATGAGCGGTCCCGCTACCTTCTCTTATTTGATCGGGACCGTGACCTTCTCGGAGTCTCGCTTGATGGTGTTGACTGCCGGGCTGTGATTAGCTTCATCGCCCGCTCCCTCAATGTCAATGTCTTCAAAGCCATCGCCCAACAGTCCGAACGCAACTTCGTATCATGGTTGGGCTTGAGACAACAAAGACATAAGCGGTGGGGATTGGTGACTGACATCCTGCAGGAACAAGTCCTGCATGGCTTAATCCCAGTCTTCCTCGAAGACATCCCTCGCACATGAAGTCAAAAAAATCCCAAAATGTCGACAAAAATCAAGAAAAAATGTGCCCAAAAGCGGCAGAGGGGTGGCTCTTCTCGATCCCCGTTTAACTGGCACGGAAAGAAAAGAACTGACATCTGCGCACCTGGGTGGTGCCTATACAGGCACCACATTGTTATAACTGACGCTAACAACGCCGACATCACATGGAGCCAAATGGAGCCACCTGTAGTTCCACGCAAGGGGTATTGCTCAGCAAAAGTTTCCGGATCCAGCCTGACGCCTGGGAAATTCAAAGGTAAGGAATCTGCAGCTAGAAGCCTCTATCAGATCGACCACTATTGTTCTGCAAAGAGAGCCAGTGGTGAAGAGAGGCTAGGTGTGTATTCACGATACTGGTGGTGATATACAGTCGACTAAGTGGGTCATTTCATCGCGTGTAGTCATGCCCCTTCATCTGAAAAAGTCTGTTTACATGGACCCCCCCAGGTAATTGTATCAGACAGGGACTCCCAGTTTACCGTATAATTCTGGAAGATGTGGTGCTCCGCTCTGAACATCTCAGCCGGTACCTCCACAAGTTTCCACCCACAACGGATGGTCAGAGTGAGAGATTAAATCAGACTCTCAAACAGTATCAGCGGTGTTATGTAGATACTAATAACGAATCTTGGGTAGAATGATTGTGGATACCAGAGGTTGTTGTAAACGTATCTAGGGCTCTATTGTAATTTTCCCGATTCATGCCCTTATATAGGTATAACTTATCATATCCTTATATAGGCATAAGAATCATAACCAGATTTAGGCACAGCCAATGCAGTCCAAATATGGTATGGCTACTTCCACTAAGTTCCTAGAGTACAACGAGTTCTTGAAGACAACCAGCCTTCAGCAGTACAGGACTTCCCCCTGCTTCAGTATTGATTTGTCCCAGAACACCTGGAGCGTGTTAAGAACTTCGAGTTCTTAGTGACGTTATTATGTCCACCCTTACGTCAAACTCAGCACCTTCCAGGTATAAATATACCCACACATGCCGTAGCAAACACACTGTGGTTTGGAGCAGATCGACTAACTACTTGCCAAACGCCCTTCTGTAGCGAGTGCAGAAGGAAGCTGACCCTCCAGCTGACGCACTGAGAGAGACGCTGTCTTTTCTCCTGCAGAGAAATCCAGCTCCAGTGTTTCCCTGCTACTCTTGCAAGTTACTGGGAGATCGAGTCCTGAGAGAGAGATACAAGACCTCCTTCATTCTATAACCAAGGTACGGAGCTGATTAGACCCTTAGAGAATTCTTGGATAGATTCTTGGCAGAAACTATTTAACTCACGCTACACCTCACTTACTTCTTCCCTTGTACTAGACTTAGGTTAGGTACACTGGGGTAGGCGTATTTTAGATGTACCAGTTGAGTACTTTTAGTCATTATTTATCATTGTATGTATTTTATCTATTTTAAGTATCTTATGGCTTAGAAACCATATAAATGCTTTTACAGTATTATTTCATAATACTCATTTTACTGTACGCACTTTACTTCATAGCAAGTATTACGGTTGTAGCAATTAACTTCTCTTGCATGAGAAAGAAGACTGCTCAATAAATAACCTTTTTATTGAAAACGCCAGTCTCTCTATTTCTCTGCAAAAACCCTGGTGAAACGAAACATGCACGATTGACTGAGTGAAATAGCCATCTATTGTTTCCGCGACTCTGAAGATATTTTTCTTATTCTTGGGGAACAAAGTTGTCATGTTATATGGTTGTCAGAAACGAATCCATTCTTGTTTATTCGAGAAAGTTTCTAGTGACCTCTGAGCTAGCTGGCATTCACAATTAAGTCTAACATACTCAATAGAGACCTGGTCGACTTCAGTCCTACGTCTAAACTATTGTTTATGTTATTCCAATGCGCAGAGCCTATTGGGAATATAGGAACTACACTACAAGGTGGCTTACAATAGTGCGCAACATAGCAAGACTCCATCCACACCATTTTATAGCCCATATGGATTTCATCCTAGGTTCATACCTTTTGTGCATCCTTAAACCACTGACAAACTTCCAGAAGGGCAGGAGAGGGGGAAATTCATACAAAGAACCTTGATCAAAACCAGAAAAAAGGTAGACGAAACGAAGGTCAGGCATGGCACAGATCTATTGAGGCTTTAATTTATTTTCTCTATTGTCATTTAACAGGGGGAGGATCTTTGGTGAAGTATCTTCTCTTCACCTGTGATGCTGGGCATTTTATACCTTTGGGATTCATTTTTATGGATTTTAATTGAATTTGAAAAGGACGTTTTATTATGCAGCTTGCCTTTCTTTTTTTTACAGGTATAAAGAAGTCCTTAATTAAGTTTGCATTACTGTGATGCTGGTAAAGATAGCTAATGTGTGCATTTCTCTTCTAGGTCTACGTCCCCGCTGTTCCCTTCCCTTCCTTCCGTCACTTGTTCCGATCAAGATTCAGTGTTTATGCTTACGGCAGAATTGAGACGATCAAGAGGTGGACCCTAATTCAGCATCAACTCAACTCTGAGGTATTCATTGATGACACATGTCCCCACTGGAGGGGCAACAGGGAGGTGGGTTTTGCAAGGTGGAAGCTGTCAATAGCGCAACTCTGTGGTTCTCACTGACCTGGCCAAGGGTGGGGGCCACTCTAGACGCATATCACTGGGGACTCCATCTGCTGCGTCTCGAGTGATATTGGGTTGGGCCTGGTATGGTTGGTTCTATTGCTGCAATTGTTTAAACTGAGCCTGGTATTGTTCTAGCCAATACCCGTCCTCATTGGGATACTTCAAGAAGTGAATTCCTTTATCAGCAACAACATGCCGCAGGCCGGGAAAAGCAAGTGCATTTAAGGTCGGGTTTCAGTGAAAGTAATGTCATCCGCTCTCTCTGCACCCTCAAGGAAGCCCGACAATACTGGGATTGTTCCTTCAGGTGTGGCCCTCGGTATCCTCAGCTCACCCTTCTAGAAAGCAGAACCGGTGCGTCAGTGAGCAATTTGGGTCACATTCTCTGAGGTGAGGGGGTGAGCTCTTTTAAGGATGTTTCATTTATGTATATTTTCTCCCATAGTTTGTGTTGGTTTCCACATAGCAGTCCAGATCAAGGGAAACAGTGTTGATTTTCAGTTCAAGAGAGGATTTTGTGTTGTTAATCACCCTTAAGATGGGGTCAAGTATATAATATGCCTCAGCAACTGAGCTAGTGTATAAGGAATATAAATAGGATTCTAAGGTGTATCCATTTTAAGCCATTATCTCCTCCATTGCTATCCGTGTTGACCTACAGCTCAGCTGTACAGTTTTGCCCATGACAGCTAGTCTTTTTATGTTTACAAAGAAGTACTGGTCTGTTCCTAGAGATAGTGAGTGTACGGGTCACACCAGTGTTTGGATGTTGTAGGGTCTCAATGGAATCTTACAGCTGGGCATTCATTTTGTTGATGTTATGTCCTCACACACCCTTTCAGGTGTCATGCTTCATCAACGGTATTGCTCCTCGTTGGGTCGGCAGTGCAATACCCAACGGCCGACACCTCAAAGAGGGGCTCTTTGGCGGAGATCTTCTATCCAACAGACGTTTGGGTGAAGTGTGGGTGTGGGGCCAGGAAGGTGTACACGTGTTTGTGAGTTTAAAATGAAGCTAGGAGTACCAGGATCAAGTTTATTCTGGGGGTCCCCTGCTTCAATTAAAAGAAGAGACTAGCCTGTACTCGATGGATTACTATGTTTCCTTCTTCGAGACTCGACTAGTATGTGCAGAAAATGGTCGATATGTTTCTCGCATGTGTACAATGACTAGCGATTCATCAGGATCTATGTAAGACGTTAAATATTAAGAAAAACTGTCTACGTTATATGATCTGCCTTAGTATCAAATATTTATTTCAGACTGTGAAGTGAGCAAAATGGTGTACCTGTGTTGCGCTGTATCTGCCTATATTGGGAGACAAAAGGGAGCAAATCACAACAGGTTTTTACATCACAACCAGTCTTGGGTGACCTTGTACAAACAATGCTACATGCTAGTGAAGGTGCCGCTAGCATGTGGGTTAAAAAACAGTTTTGAGTATAATCCTCAGTGAGCACGGTGGAGAGCATGCCCCTGTGGAGAAATACAGTTAAAAACAACAACAGCAGCAATCTGGTAGGTGTAAAGGAACACCTAACTCACCTAGTTGTTCATGTATGCGTGCAACAACAGTATCCGGTGGGTTGTACATCGGGTAAACGACCTCTGCAGTTAGGGAAGGTGCGAGTAGAAAGTGGCAGTAGACATAATGGTGCAACTGCCTACTCATAAAGCTAATGGTGAAAACAATCCTGCAGAATGGGTTGTACTAGGAAAGTAAAGAGTAAGGCCATCAAGTAATCGGCGCGTTATCCCAATCAGGAAGGACTAGTAGGGTCATTAATTGGTGGGCTTAGGACTTGTGGAGCATGTCTCATGTTTGCAGCCTTGCGTTTGTTTGCTTAGGTGGATCCCCGCTATATGCCATGCATTCAGGAAATCCCCTGTGGACTGCGTATCACAGGATGCAATGTAATCTGCTGGAGCGATAGCCCTGCAGCGTGTTCCTGTCGATTGCCAATTCTGGTAACTGGATAGGCCCCGTGCCCACCTCCTATGAGCTAGTCCCTCGTCGTCTAATTAGTACAATTAACAGCGCACGGTAAGCGGGTGCTAACCCGTGTCCCAAGACTGTGAGCTAGTCACTGGTAAAGTGTATGCGCCTTGTTCTATGGAGTCTGCCCCGTCCCCAAAGAAGTAGCGTGCCCTTAGAAAAAGCAGTTGCTCATACAAGTGCTCAGGTTCCGCCCCCTTCTACTCGGTGGGTCCGGAGGAGCAGGGGACGCAAGAGGACTAAGTCCTAAGTAAAGGGGGGGGAACGGGAGGGAGCGGTGAAGTCTCGGGACCCGCCTAGACCGCCACCCCTATCTATGTGGTGACCCAGGGTCCGTCAGCACATGTGAGCAAACGCTCAAGTTGGGTATTTACTTCAGGTTTCCCGTGTCTTCGTGGTGCGACCTACCCCTCTCCGCCGGGTTCGGGTGGTGATCCGTTACCCGGCGGCCAAGTTTTTTATTTAGTGAGGCGTGTTCCCTGACTGCGCGGTGGGGGTGGCATCGCCGTGCCGTGGGTCACATGAAACGTGTGTCGTCGCAGGCAGCCATGGTGTAGGGGTGTGGGGGAAGAGAGATAACGTTCCCTTTCACATTTTATCGAGGTCTAGAAGCAATGTGGAGCAGTGTGAGTCAGTTGTGCGCCCCCTTAACGTATCGGTGTAAAACATGGGCAAAATAGTATGGTTAGGACCCCAACCTGGTGGAAGTCCTTAATATATGTGCCCTTGTCAGCAATGTCGCTGTGTAGTTATTGACCAGGGCTACAAGGATAAATACAAGAGGATCAATCCATTGTTAAAATGTAGTGTCCAATTCTTATACCAAGTGTCAAGAGTGTCACCTGACTACGCGGGGGATGGGTGGTTTAGATGTTACATCGCCGTTCCCAGGGGTTACGTGCAACGTGTGTTGTAGCAAGCGGCCATGATGGAGTGGTGCCGGAATTAAACAGGGGCAATGTTGTGTGGATACCACCCGACAAGTCTAGAATCCTTAATGTGAGTGCCCTTGTCAGGATTGACGCTGTATAGTTTGTAGAAAAGGCATATATGCTGGTATAAAGTGTCCCGTCCTTACTATGAGTGTCATGAGTAAACCACGCTGTTTACAGCCAGAGTGGAACCTCTAGATTAATCAAACCCTTTGTAGCGGCCGGCGGCCGTGTTGGAGTGGGGAGAAGAGGTGTAGCATCCTGTGCTTAAGCTAGGCTGATCAGTCGTCTGTAGCCTGAAGCCCTGCATTGGTGATTGGGCTTGATATGGGTGCACTCAGGGGATAGACACTACAACATTTCAGACAGGGATGTATGTACACGGACATTGTCAAGTGTAGTCGGACCCGGTGCTCCAAGCACCTCTCGCTATGTAAGTGAGACTCAGTTAGAACAGCCTTGGTTGCTATATACCGGTTGCTATGTATCAGATTGAGTCATCCTAAAGAGTACTCCACAGTACTTTTTAGTCAGATGATCGCTAGAATCAGAGCCCCTCAAGGCCGACCATGCACAGGCCAGCAACTGCATATGTCTCAGCAAGCCCACCAAGGGAGGATGGGGAAAAAGGAACAGGGCTACAAGCTGTCGGTTAAGGAGAAGGGATAAGCGGAACAAAGGTTTTCAAGAGTACTAGTCCAGTAGGGAATACACAGAATGTGCATCCAAAAATACCCTCTTTCAGACCGTACTGACCCACAAAACACCCCACAGTGAGAATGTATGCCTTAGCAAATGTTAGGCACCGGCACGGACTATCACAAGACAATATTCGCAAAGGCAACATGGGCTCTGTTGAATCTTTAAGAGAACTCTGCACCCATTCAGTTGTCACAAGAAGAAGAAGCACTAGTCGGCTCCACGCTGAGTGTACGAAATGCACAGACGAGTGTAACCTTGGATTTATCAAGATTCGGGAGGATTACACGTTCCATAGGATGGATCTGAATCCTAAGATTGAATGGTGACTTTGGAAGAGGACAAGCTTTAATTTGTTGGGGCCACAACTAGCATATTGATGAGTGAGAATAGAAACTCCAAACCCTCACATCAAACGTCATTTTTTGTTAATATCTTTTGGGGGACTATATCCATCCATCCAAGAAGAGCGCATATATAAGAGAATATTGATACAACTACAAAAGCTAGGAATAACGAACAAATAGCCTTGAAAAAGCCCTGCGGGCGAAACGCGCGTTAGCTGCTGTCTTTCCTCTTATGAACTGTGGATATTAAAACCAGATCTCAACCTAAGAAGATTTGTTTAGATTCTCCTTTGAGACTTTTTGGATTTAGAATATACAGGACGCTGAGACTTCATTGACTGTTCTAGAAAAATATCTACATTACTTGATTTTGAAATAATAATATGGTGTGCTCAGGTGTTGTACATACACAGTTGTCACAAGGCGTTTGTTAAATCCACTGTGGAAAAACAATGCCACAAGGCAGTGAGCACCCAGGGTGTGGTTATCAGGCCAGGCAGGCACTGAAAGAGGCTGCTAAGGCTACCCTGCAAGAGCTCTGAATAATTCTCCTAGAGGCTCTCTAATATTGTGGGCCGTAGCAGCAAAGGGACTGGTTTGAAACTGTTCCCGTCATCAGCCAGCCTCCTCCTCCAGATTATGGAGAGATTCAGGGAGGAACCGTTACCCCAGAAGGCCCAAAAAGGTCAGTGTTCTCATGAGCCCCTCCAATCCCAGAGTCATGCCAACACCCCCACTAGCTGGCAGTCAGTACATTTCGCTCCCGGGGGCCTAAATCCAGCAGTAGTAATCAGCCCCTATAAGGAACTGGCCCCTCAGCACTCAGCCCTTCAAGGGAGACTCGTTGGGGCTTTGAAAAGCAGGCTCACACAGCGGCAGTCCAGCAGTAACCGGCAGGGGGGCTCCGCATTGATGCGCAGACTCCATCGGTTTGCCAAAATCTGTACCGGTGGTGGTCTTCCCCCAGCAATCTTTTTGCTTGCCAGTAGCCTGGATATGTTCTTCTTGTATTGGTCCTCATCACGGATGAGGTAGGGCCAACAAAACTGGGTCCCCTGATAAGTACAGATTAAAGGACTGATAGAGGGAGCTACCCGAGAATGTCTGCCCTCTTGGTCAGTTGGCCACATCCCTCATGTCTTATCTAGTTAATAGCCAGGCAAATCTGGATTACTCTATCAGTTCCTAGCATAGAAGTAACAGTTTATGATTACTATTTAAAATGTGTCATTTATCTGAAGCAACAACTGGTAAGTACTTGTTATTTTAAAATGAGGAACACACGTTGTCACTTGAATGTAGAAATAAGTTGATTTCTTCTCTCACTGTGTTCCAAGGTTTGGTTCAAGTTGAAGGATTGTGGATCATGTATGTTTTTAAATACAGATTTTAACTGTATTATTAAAAATATATTTATATATGTTTATATTACTTACAGTCCTGAGAGAGCTCCTATTGAGACGAAACCTGTCAGCTGTGGATGTGAACATTTGCTTGAGTTAATTATTTCAATTATGTCTTCGGGACAAATAAGAAAAGTAGAGATTTGTAATTGAATCAAATCAAGCCATTTGGAAGTGTTCTTGTTTATGGGCTTAATTTAGATGAGAAAAAGGTATTTGAGTCTTAAAAAATTATTTAGTACACACTAGTTGGTTCAACATGAAATTCCATTCTGGAATGCAAAGACAATGTACCAATGTGAAGCAGTGTGCTCTCATCCCACACTGTGAGCAAGCTTAAAATAATGAATGTATCTCAATATGGGGATGGTAAAGAATCCTCAACGCCAATCTTGGGGAAGGATATTTGCAACCTTATATACAACTACACTTCATTACTTCGAATCAGCATGGTCTCCTTGGCTTGCTTCTAACTACTACGTACCTTAGATCTACATACACAAAAATAGTTATGGCTTGTTTTCTCTCTGGGCTGGACTATTGCACTGGTATCTACTTAGGTCTGCGGCAGTCAAGGAACTCAAAAGAATTGAGAATTTCACTGTCAGAATTGTTAGAGGATCAGAAAGTTTGACAAACTTATTGGCGTAAAGAAGAAATTGCACTAGCTCCCAGTAAAAAACGATACCACTGACATTCTGATCTAGATTAAGAAATGATCAAGGATATTTAAACCATATCAGGAAATAAAGGTGCAAAAACACCCTGATGCAGACAGAATGTATGCAGTGCACTACTGCTATTTTTTATTTGATTCAGTAATTGTGGTAAAAAAGGAGTGAGGCACGAAAGGGTAATAATGCACCATTTGCTTTGTTTTTACAGCTACAGATGTGTTTGGCACATGCAAATAAAACCAGCCAGGACCTGATAATAAATGGCTGAGCCAAAACAGCTGTAGGCACAAACCAATGTCAACTCCTAAGAACAAAAAGAGTGAAAAACACAATGGTCGTGATTACCATTTGTGCTCTTTACTCTAGTGCATGGGTCTAAATGAACAAATGACTAGTTGCACTATCTACAGTTATGATGGGACTCTTTCAGATTATGTTGACACATCCCCATTGGGTGAAGTTACATTAGTTAAAAAAATATCATTGCTAATAATGATGCTATAGTATTAGTACTAGAAGGTTAAAGTGTTGCATTACTTAAAGAAAGGAATAAACTAAAACACTCTAAAGTGCTCAGTCATTTTTACTTCAACATTTCTTATTCACCTTTCTGAAGATGTTAACATTACCAGCGAAAGCAGGTGTTCAATTTACCCACAGAACAGAAGGTGAGGTTTTTAAGTATGTGCTCAGAGAAAATAGCAGTCGTGGTGCCTCTTAATTGCCTGCTATGAAAATGTATTAACTCTTAATCCTTAAACAAACACTGGGCATCAGAGCCTACCTGTCTTAAGAGCCTTGGTGACGTGTGTTTGTTGAAAACCTTAACAGCTACATTTTCTCCTCCATATGATGCACGATACACTGTGCCAAATCCCCCGTCACCTGTTTGTAAAGATTAAAAGGAAAATTAAAAGGATAATAGATATTACAACAGCAATCCTAACTTTGGTTTACCCAATTTGAAAATTACACATAGGAAATGTTACTTCCTAGTCCTTCTTTGCAGTTATAATTGCTCATAATTCCCTCCAGGTGTGGGGGCTAGGAGTCCTTTTTTAAAAACAATACAATACACATTTAAATTTGTTGGTGAGATTAATCACATGGAAGAGGTATCCTGACTATTTGGAGAGTTGTACCCCTGTGTAAAACCATTTTAACCTGCAGTCATTGAAGCATTAAAGAAAAGGTTACTTACCTTCGGTAACACCTTATCTGGTAGAGACTAGATCTAGCTGCAGATTCCTTGCCTTAGAATTATCCCTAGGCGCCAGACTAAATCTAGAAATATTTCGACAGCAGTACCTCTGCACGTCGGTAGAGGGCGCCTAGTGACTCCGTAACCATGTGGTCCACCGGATGTGACATCGTTAGAGTCCACATAAGCCCTCCCCCTGACGTCAGTTTGTTCCGCAATTATTTACTGTGCTAAAACGGAGAGCCATGTACAGAAACTGTTATGGAGACAGAGTGCCAAAAAATAATCCTATTTTTCAATGACACTTGCATTAAGCAGGTTGGTTGGTATATATATATATATATATATATATATATTTCATCACAAGAATTTGAGTTCCTCCATGTTGAGTTTCCTGTTTTGCCCAAACTTTATTTACTCCCTAAAATACACAAATTATCTAGACCAGTACCTGGCCGACCGATCATTTCGGCCATTGCAGGAGTGGCTGAACACGTCACAGAATACATTGACTATTTCCTGCAAGGTCTGGTCCAGGATTTACCAACGTATGTAAGAGACACAGGCGATTTTCTGGCTAAAATTCAAAATACCCAGTGGAATGATGGAATGCTCATGATTACTTTGGACATTGAATCGCTCTACACGAGCATAGAGCACATGTCGGGCATAAAAGCACTAGATTTTTTCCTCGGAAAAAGGCCCATGAATTGTTACCAACATAACAAAGTATTGATTGAGCTTACATTATGGTGTCTTAATAATAATTTCTTTCTTTTTGGGAGTGATTTGTATCTGCAAAAGCGTGGGGTCGCGATGGGGGCCTGTTTCTCTCCCAGCTACGCGTGCTTGCACGTGGGTTGGTGGGAGGAGCAGGTCCTCAGGCGGCAACACGCCCAAGTCTTTTCTGATCATGTTTTGCTTTGGCTTCGTTATATTGATGACGTTTTTTTGTTATGGCAAGGTGACAGGAACAGCTCACAACTGTTCATTGATTCTATCAATACTAATAATGAAAAGCTGAAATTCACTAGTTCCATCAGTGATTGTGAGGCTGAATTTTTGGATGTTAAAATCCTTATTCGCAATGGCCAGCTTACAACCAAGCTACATCGGAAAAGTACTGCTGGCAACAGTATCTTGCACGCTAGCAGTGCACATCCGCGCCATGTGGTAGATAATATTCCTCTGGGTGAACTCTTAAGAATTAAGAGAATCTGCAGTACAGACTCTGACTTGGAATCTTGCATCAATGAAGCACTGACTAGGTTCCGTGCTAGGGGTTACCCTGAATCAGTGCTTAGAACAGCTATGGAAAAAGCCAAGAGTAGATCTCGTGCTTCTCTGCTTGTGACTAACAGCACTGCTGATACATCTTGTACTTCGGATGACAGCACCACGAACCCCAGGTTCCTAACGCCATATAGCAGACAGGCCAGGCAAATAAAATCCATTTTGTCTAAAAGATGGCCAGTCCTTACTACAGACCCTGTACTAAAACCCCAACTGGCAGAAGCTCCTATTGTCACCTTTAGGAAAGGTCCCTCACTCAGGTCTCACATTTGCCATGAATTTCCTGAACTTAGAAAAAAGCAGGAATGGATGAAAACAAGATCAGTTTTTATACGCTGCACCTCATGCAGGGCTTGTAAATTTGGCAAAAGTACTAGGCAATACTACACGCCGTTCAGTCCAGACCCAATTCAGATCAGGGGTCAATACAACTGTAAAACTGAATTTGCCATTTATGTTTTAACTTGCACATGTGCACTTAGGTATGTCGGCAGCACACGACAACCTGTACACGTTAGGATCCTCCAGCATCTACGTGCCATCGTCAACAACGACCCAGCCTATCCTGTAGCTAGGCACTTCAAGGCAATACACAATAACAATCTGGAGTGCCTATCTTATTTTGTTATCTCTGCAATTGATAAGCCCAGAAGGGGCGGAGATAGGGTCAGGATGCTGAGAAGAATGGAATCTCATTTCATTCTTGAGCTAGACAGTAGATCTCCCAATGGCCTGAATAACACGGAGGATCTACATGTGTTCTTGTAAATCAAGCCTTGCTTTGTCCACTTCGTTCTGTATTACTTTGGGTAGTAGGGTCTGTTTGGCTGCCGCCCTCCCCGATGTGATTAATATTATGTTAATATTATGTCTCCTTGTTGGGCTTTTGCACGTATCATTTGTACATATGGTTTCACAGTGATTCACTATGGATGTATTCGTATCAATTTTTGGGTACACTTATTATTTGAGGACATAGACAATATGCTTTTTCTGTATTTCCTGATTAATATGCTTTCTCAACAGTCTTATTAATGACGATGATATCCCCTTGATTTTTATACCAAATAGCCCAGGCCTTATAACTATGCTGCTACAGTCGTATGTTTACATATTGCGCTGATTTGCACTTTGATAGATATAGATGCAACATTACAATGTTTACATTTAAGCTTATTTTGCACAAAATCAATAGTATTACTGCTGTTTTTTTATTGCATCTATTACAACATTAACAACTTTTTATACGATGCACTTTGCACTTTATTACGCATTTTTGCACTATCAATACTTGATGCAGGCGAGGGCCTTGTATATATATTTTATATATACAATTTTTTGGTATATGCATTTTAAGCTGTAAAAAAGTTTTTCTTACATTTTAAACTTTTATATCATGGGTTTTCAATATTGTCAATTGAAAATGTGGATTTAAACCAGTTAATGAACTTTATTTCCGACTGTTGTTATTTCAAAATGTTTGGAAAACAGACTACGCCATGCATTGCAAGTAGTTTGTCCTCGCTTTCTATTTCCACGAGTTGTATGAGGAAAAAAAGAAAAAAATGCACTTTTTCACTGTTTAGCAGTTAGTATTTAAAACGTAAGCATTTCCAACTCTGATTGTCTGTGAGCAAGGGCGGATACCCGAAACGCGTCAGATTGCTTGGTTCAGCTTATAAATAAAATCTGTGCTTTAAATAATTATTGGATCCGCGTGATTTCCTGGGTCGCTGTGGTCGGAGCCTGGGAGGTTGCACTTGTTCGATATATATATATATATATATATATATATATATATATATATATATTCACTGAAAAAACCATAGGTTTCACACCAGTTATAGTTCGGAATTAGCATTTAAAAAACCTATTAAATTCACACAAAAAAACATAGGTTTCACACCAGTTATAGTTAGCTGGAAATTTTACTGACATAACACCATTGAAATTCCCACGTCATAGTTAGTTGGACTCACTATAACTTGCGCGCCTGCAATGCACTGCTGATGACGTCACATATTACATCACTCATGACATGGTCAGTGACATCACTCATGACATCACTGATGACACCATCCAGTGAATGTGTGTCTTTCTGAAAAATAAATATGTTTTATATATGTATTTGTAAAGGTCGATGGACGAATAAATGTTTAAATATGTGTGTAAATGGATGTTTTTTTAATAAAATATTGATTGGTTAACTGGCTTATAAAGTGTATCTTAGTGAATACATATATTAGCGAGTAATTTTTAAATATTTAAACATATGTATCAGTGTTTCACTTTGTATATAAGTGGCTGCATGGGTTGGTGACTGACTCACTGTTTGTATGTGTTTTGAAGACAGCATATGTGCAGGACTGTATGGGTGGATGAGTGTGTATATGTGTGTGTTAGTGAGTGAATGCCTGCCTCAATAGTGTCTTTATGAGTAACTACATATGTTTTAATCTAGTATATGTGAGTATTGATGTACATAAGTGATTATATGTGAGAGTGAGAGATTGAAAGAGTTCCTGTTTAAATAAGTATGTGTTTCTATAAGTGATTGTTTAAGAGAGTAAGTATGTGTAAGTTTCCTTAGAAGTAATGTGCTAGTGTGTGTATAGCTGTATATGCAAATAAATGGATGTTCAATAGTTTATTTGCATGTGTGAGTATGAGTAACTTTTGGATGACTGTCGGTGTGTAACAGGATGTATATGTGTATCACTACATATGATGAGTGAGTATATGTATAAGTGACCACATAGAACTGTTGCTGAATGAGAGGATGTGTATATAGATGGTGGAATTACTGAATTGGTTGTTGTAACTGGTATGGGTATCTCCATTTTTTTGAAAATGTTAGTTTCTATTTTTGAATATGTGTTTCAAGGGTTACATTACACTGAAAGGAGGTCTGTCAGTCTGTCACAAGGATGGTGTCATCAGTGATGTCACTGACCATGTCATGAGTGATGTAATATGTGACGTCATCAGCAGTGCATTGCAGGCGCACAAGTTATAGTGAGTCCAACTAACTATAACGTGGGAATATTATGGTTTTATGTCAGTAAAATTTCCAGCTAACTATAACTGGTGTGAAACCTATGGTTTTTTCATTGAATTTCATAGGTTTTTTAAATGCTAATTCCTAACTATAACTGGTGTGAAACCTATGGTTTTTTCAGTGAATTTCATAGGTTTTTTAAATGCTAATTCCTAACTATATATAAGGCCCCAAACCTATGTTTTTTTCAGTGAATTTCAAAGTTTTTTTAATAGAAAATGTTTATAGCTATGAAATGTAATATTTGTGAAAATTAATCCTATATTATAAATTTATGTTAAACAATTTTTGAATGTATATTGGTTTTTTTTTTTTTTGCCCTGGAGCGCTCCCGGTGCGCGCCCCAGTGAGCGCCCCGGAAAGCGTAGTCTTTTGAAGCGCCCCGGGGCGCGTACCGGTGAGCTTCCCGTTAGCGCTATTGCTGCGAAAGAAAACAACATCGTGACGTATCGCGTAGCCGCGTGATGCGTCATATGACGCACAGCGTACGCGCACCCAGAAGTACGCAAGCGCATACGATCGCGAAACGTCCTGACGCGCTTACGCGGCGCGCCCCGGGGTGCGTAGCGTAGGCGCGTCGGGTCATGTGACCTGAAAATAACACTTTTCATTGGTTCACAACACTTTTGGTTTCCAAATGAGGAAAGCCCTGCTCATGTGACTTGAAAATAACACTTTTCATTGGTCCAGAACAGTTTTTTTTCTCCAAATGATGAAAGCCCCCACCTTTTTTCCTTATTCTGACTTTGTCCTTTGACTGAGGAAGACCTGTTTTGAGATCTGTCTCTAATCTGTTCTAATTTTAAATGGCTACAGTAGCAGCAGCAGCTGGAGCATCTGCCCCACCACCACCACGATCAAAAAGACCACCAGAAGATCACATTGGTGGTCAAGAAGAAGAGGAGGAGGATGATGAAGAGGAGGAACAGACAAGGCATTTCCTGCCTGAAGTTAATCAGCCCTACAAACCCAAAGAGCACTTCATATGGCAGTTCAACAAAATCCCAAGGGGTTTCAAAAAAGTAAACGCTGCGAAGGTAACTTGTCTGATTTGTGATGCAGAGCTGTCCAGGGGGAACCCTAACAAAAAATATTCCTTCTGGAATCATACCATGATTCGGCACATGATCCGTTGGCACCCAATCAACTATTCTGCTGCAGAGTGTTGCGTTCTAATCTAGGACCCTGATCGATACTGTGACCTTATGCCCCTATACGGCTATAATCCCTTTGTACCCCTATATTGGCATAACCGATCAAATGCAATATTCAGAAACTCGTCTCTGGCCTCACACGATCAGAGCCACATTTCAGAATCTCTTCCTCTACAACTTCCTTTGCAGCTCATTAGTGAAAATGACACAGCAGAAGCCACTATCTAAGATTCCTAGATTACACTCCGAGTTCTTCAACAAGAGAAAAACTCAGCAACCTGGGAAAGCCCCGCTTGCTATGTTTTGATTAGTAATAGAACTCTAATGAGCACTAAGAGACGATTACTTCCTAGTGACATCTTTATTGACGTCTTATGTCCAAAAACTTACGTCAAACAAGGCACCTTTCAGGTATAAATATTACCAACGTTGCCTTAAGCAGATGCTAGCTGCCTCATAGACATCGCTGCCGTTATCGCTGCTGATGCTATCGTTGCGAACAATGGTGTGGTGAACAGAGGAGCTGAACAGCCGTCCCTTGCAGAGCCCAGCAGATGCAACCAGCCCGCGGATGCTGCCCCTCCTCCTCCTCTTCCTCGACGCGCTGAGAAAGACGTTGTCTTTTCTCCTGCCAAGAAATCCAGCTCCGGCGTTTCCAGCCTACTCTTGCGAGTGACTGGGATATCGAGTCCCTGGAAGGAGATACCAGACCTCCAACATTCTATTCCAGAGGTATGGTGTTGACTAAACCCTTAGTGAGAATTCTTGAAGCAAACCTTGGCAAAACCAACTTAACTAAAGCTACTTACTTACTCCCCTTCCAAGTATTAGGCTTAGGTCAGGTACATTGGGGTAGGCGTAGTTAGAAGCACCAGTTGAGTACGTTAGCCTAATGTATATATGAATGTATATATGTTTTATTCATTTTAAACCATTGTATGGCTAAGAAACCATATCAATGCTTTTACAGTATTATTTCGCAATCCTCATTTTACTGTATGCACTTTTTTATAATAACTAGTCTTGCAATTGTGGCAATTCATTTCTCTTGCACAAGAAGAAAGACTGTTCAATAAATAATACCTTTTATTGAAAACGCCTGTTTCTCTATTCTCTGCACTTTGGTGAAAGTAATCTGCACAAAAACTGACTGAGTAAAATAACTGTCTATTGTTTCACACGACTCTAGAGATTGACTCTTATTCTAAGCAGCAAAGTTGTCATGTTTATGCGGTTGTTGGAAAACTGAATCCCTTCTTGTCTGTACCAGGGAAGCTGATCACTTCCTATTCAGAGAAGAAAGTTTCCAGTGACCTCTGAGCTAGTTGGTAACAAACCCAATTAGGTTTAGCATAGTCAGTAGAGGCCTGGAAGATCCGCACTTCTACGTCGATACTACTGTTTATGTTATTCCAATGCGCAGGCCTATTTGGAAAATAGGAACTACACTACATGGTGCCCAAACGTTTGTTAAGGCGATAAACTAACGCAAGACGTTAGAGTAACTCAGTCGTGCATTTCTCCCGTAAATACTCCAATAGACGTCTGGAGTGGGTGAAAGGTTAAAATCCGCCCGACCTTAGTGGGAAGAGATTCCTATGTAAAGCTCTGGTTTATTCAACGTTGAAGGATACAGTGTTCCAAAATATTGTGCACCTAATCTTTGTCTCCTTGGAGACCTGCTCTGCAAAAACCTGAATTTATAAAATGTCAGTAGAAAACAACGGAACTGATGCCGCAGTAAATGCGACTCAGCAGGGTCCCGACGGGACTACTGAACTGGGTGCGATAATCATCCCGGCACATTTAAGAAAATCTATAACGTCAAAACTTATAGAAAATGGACTGACCACACAAGGTGGCACAGTCGTCTTCGTGATAGAGGCACACGAATATCGGCAGACAGAGGTATTCTATTCATGGATAAAATTTCCAGCTGCAACACATAAGTTCCACTACTATATAGTAGAGGATCCACCAAAAGAGTACGCTCCTTTCAAGGATATTGAAATCCCATTAAAATTCCAAGAGCACCTGCTCTGGTTTAATGGCACCCTAAAACATAATGATCATATTACCAGGCTCGGTCCACTAGGTAGACCAGGAGCAACGTGGCTGGTTCTAGCCAGCTACACACCACATCCGGACATTGCAAAAATGTCAAAAGAAGAGCTGTTAGCACAGCTAAAAACATTAATTAAAATACATAGGCAATTAGTCCAATATGTAATACGGACTGCAACAGTCCAAACAGCTGTTAATACACCACAGCAGACCCCTCATCAGGGGAACACTAATAAAATTACACCACAGAACATACAGTCATGTCTTGGTAAAACACCCATAAAACGGGAACAAATTCCTTTCTGGTTAGCGCAGAAAATCACTCAAATAGAGGCAGTATTTCCGAATACTACCCCTATTGAGAAACACAGGATCTTGACCATCTGCCTTCCTATGGGGGTCGCACCACACGTGGAGGACTGTGACACTTGGGGTACAGTCTTTGCTTCCATTTACACAAAAACACATGGTGTTCCGTCAATGGCGGTAATACCAGAAGTGCTAAAACAGATTCAGAATGAATACGGTCCAGAACCTGCTTTAACTCTTGGTATGAAATTACTGAAAGACTTCAAGCAGGTCTCGGCTATATTATTAGCCAACATAAAAGGAGAAGCAGCATCTGTGGCGATCCGCCAGAAGTTGAAGGAAACAGATACAACAGATCAACCAATTGAGCTTGCCAGAATCATAGAGAAATGCTATGAAGAATTAAGTAGAGACAGCTTGGGTGGAAAACCAGTAAAGCCCCAACTGCTCGAAAATCCTGAAAAATTATTTATTAAAAATAATTCAAACACTCCTAAAAAGAGCTGGGATGGAAATAAACAATCCACTCCCAAAGAAAAAGTTTTCCAGTCCTAGGGAAGGTCTCCTCGATGGAGGGAAAGAACTCCGACTAGAGAACACTAGTCTCCCCAGAGGGAGCCCTCTGAGAAAAGATATAACCTTAGAAATAGGGATAATTTGAAGAAGCCTGATAGACATCAAAGTATTGATACACGTCCCTCTCGATCTTTTTCGCAGAAATCGGAAAAAAGAGGACGGTCAGACCCAGGAGAGCACACCAAGTCCAAAGACAAGGAACCTGCTCAGAGTAAAAAAATCTCAATTTCCGAAAAAGAAGGTAGCCAGTATTAGAGTAATCAACTATGCCGAGAATACTGAGGACACAGTTGAAAAACGGAGAGTGGGCACAGACAATGCTAGACAGTGCAGCAGAAATCAGTATAGCCCGCAAGATCTTGATGAGTCATCTGGAGACAGTGGACACGAATGAATACATTCAGGTTGAAACTGCCGACACCAGAGTTAGCGAGCCCCATAAGATATACGAAATAACATTGCGTATAGAGGGTGATAAGACTAGGAAAATAAAGGGTCTATTTTGGTATAAACTCTCAAAAGGCTATGATATTCTGTTAGCTGAAAAAGATTGGCCCCCAGAGTTTGTCAGGGAGTGCCCTCGTGGCGAAGAAATGATTATGCCTGCCTTCTCGAATCACATTCCGATTCACAAAAAATATACTTATGCAAGGAAATGGGCAGTAGCCCAGGCACCAGCATTATACAAAAATCATATAGGATGGGATGAGGACTCTCCTCCTCACAAAATCCAATTAAAAAGTCAACCGACTGCACAAAGGCAGTATCCCATTAAGCAAGAAGCTAAAAAACAAGTCAGGGAGACTTTAGATCAACTTGAATATCAAGGGGTGATTGAAACATGCACCTCTCAAATGAACAATCCTTTGTTTCCTGTCTCCAAGCCAGACAATTCATATTGTCTAGTTTTGGACTACAGACACCTTAATGCATGTTGCAAAACATTTGCAGTACAAAATTCGCATAGTGCTGCACTAATGAATAACATAGTTAGGAAAAAATATAAAACAACATTAGACATATCTAATGGTTTCTTTTGTCAAAATATTGCACCGGAAAGCAAATACTTTACCGCTTTCTCAGTAATGGGGTCACAGAAAAATTTATGTTCGCTCCCACATGGATTCAAGAACAGCCCAGGACTATTCTCAGCCAGAGTATCAGAGTTACTACAAATGTATGATGATGAGGCATTATCTTACGTAGATGATATCTATCTCACAGACGACGACTTGGAGACTCACTTGAAAAGAGTGAACACCATTATACTTGGGTTCGCAGCAGAGGGTTACAAATTCAAATTTAAAAAGTCTCAAATTGCCCATCTGACAGTACTATTCCTAGGATACGAATTATCAAGTGAAGGGAAAAGCCTAGCGGACAACTTCTTAGAGAAGTGCGCTGTACTCCAAGCTCCAAAAACGCTGAAGAATTTACAATCGATTCTAGGCTTCCTGAATTTCGGTAGAACTTACATTCTAAATTATGCGGAGAGGGTTAAACCTCTCTACGAACTAATTAAACCTGATTTTAAACAAATCACTTGGACTCAAAAACACACAGAAATTTTGAGATCACTGCAAACAGACATGTTAGCAAAAACAAAACTAGATACACGTGACAACACACGCAATCTTGTAATCCGAGTCATCCCAGGAAGATGCGGATTCACGTACCTGACCTCTAATGAGGGAGCAAAGGTACCAATTTCAATTAAATCTCACTTGTACACACAAGCGGAAAAAACATTCAGTCACACAGAAAATACTGTGAAAACAGTGCAAACTGCAATAGCAAATGAACGAGAACTATCACACGGCAAAAGGATTAATATCCTCACAGCGGAATCTGCCTTCGAGGCGCTATTCAGCCCAGTAAACCTGCCTACAGTGTCACTGGATCCGAAATGGATACAGTGTGTAGATTCCCTTGGAGCGGAAGATGTGATATACTATTTCGCCCCGCAATTCAAAAAACTGAATGATTTAGAATATGAAGAAGAATATCCTCTGCCAATCGAACTTCTGCCTCTCCCACAGTACGCCTGTATAATCTATACAGATAGATTTGTACAGCATTTCAACGTAGAGAACAAATCCTACGAGGCAGCATACGCGATTATTAAAGGTCGCTGGCTGAGCGGTTAATTCAGACCAAAAATAACAAAAACTGAATCAGTGAGGTACTGTTCGGCTCAGAGAGCTGAAATCAGATCTTTAAAGATGGCGCTTGAAAATGCAGAACGTGAATTCCCGACACTAATCGTGTGCGATTCGCATTTTTGCGTCAACTCTTACAATAATAAGTTGCAGAGCTGGATTGAAAACGATTACAAAGATGACACAGGTGCCACAATAAAGCATAAATTGCTCTGGAAACAGGTAGCTCTTTTGCAGAAAGAACTACAAAAGACTCACGTGATACACACTCTTAGTCATCAACGTGATGGCGTTCACGTTGCAGGGAATTCATTGGCTAATACAGCCACAGCGGAAGCAACTAAACAGGCTTCCGTAGCCACAAAAAAGCGTTCAGAAAAGTACATAGACGGGGAAACCAAGCTGGCAGTCAAAACGTCCGTAAAAGGCGACTGTGCAGCACTACCCGTGAACTATCCACTCAATTATGCATACGTAATTGATGCAAACTCCGTTCCTTTTGCTCGAATCCCTGGAGTGGGGAATAGGGTAATTCCAAACATGAAACAGAGAGGTTTCCTATTACAGGAAGCACATAATATGGGGTTGGGTCTGAGACGCCAAACAATCAGGGACTCTCTGAGAGAATTGCAATCAGAGTACTGTTGGCCGGAAATGAGTGAAGGAATTCATGATTTTGCAAAAAACTGTGAAGACTGCAATGGAGATTGCAGTGGAGAACCGGCCAGTGTAGTGTCAGAAACCCTAATAGAAAGCATAAGGCGATCTATCCGCGCAATCAAACAGGAGAAACGCGTCCCATTGTACATCATGAAGGCTAAATCCACTTAAAAAATGTGGCCCCAGCGCTCGGCTGACGCCAGAACGGTTATAAAAGTTCTGCGAGTTTTTATCGGCACATACGCAATTGCCATGTTCCATTCTGACCAGGGTCCTGCTTTTAGCTCTCGAGCTTATAAGGAGGCCATGACCAGCATGGGCGTTGGATTGCGGTATTCTTGTCCGTCACACCCCGAAGGGAACAGTGTGGTAGAAAGAAAAAAACGAGACATAAAGCAATCTATAACAGCGAAGGTATTAGGTTCGGGTGCTGGGTGGGTCAAACATTTAATAAGTGTCCAGTTAAGCCTAAATAACTTGCCAAGTAATTCTCTAAAAGGTTTCAGCCCATACGAACTATTGTTCGGAACAAGAATGCGAATTCAGGACTTAGATAGTCAGGTATCAGTGGTGGAAGATAAGAAAACAGACTTTGACATCAAAGATCGTTTGGCTGTTTTACAGGACTTGAACGAAACAAGAAAATCCTTAAGCAACATAAAGTTAAAGCAACAGCCAGCTACCACTGACGAGGCACCACCAGCACCAGCCCCAGCAAGGCCTGTCTGGATTCCAAAGATTGGGGATCTAGTCAGAGAAAAAATAGCGGTGAAGAAGGAATTTGGGCCTTCTTACAGAAAAGCAGTACCTGTCTTAGCAATCAACGGAACAAGATCAGTAGTACTACCGCCCCCTGCTGGTAAAAAGGAGAACAGAGTTGTATCAATCGACCTGGTAAAATGACAAGCATGTGGCCTATAATCAACAGTAGGCCCAGTGGACTCCCAAGAAACAACAGAATACCCAAACTTGCAACAATCCAAGAGGTTCAAACTGAAAGACTAATCACATTCGATCAGCCTGCAGTGCACAGAGAGGGACTATGCAATAATGCCATGGAACTCGTGCCTCTTGAAACACAGATTGAAACAGTTCGTCAAGAAACACCAGTCTACAATGATGTGGCATCAGAATGTGCTACCGAAAGACAAATTGAAAGAACAATCCCAACAATTGACAGAACTGCCTCTGGCTATTTCATCAACTTCGATAACCTTTCTGAGGATCAAAGCAACCCAGAAGTTATGCCAGAAACAAAGACTTTTAAAGAAAAAGCAACAGAACTCTTTCATCAACTCAAGGAAATTTATCTTATTTCCCCATGGTTAGAGTTCTGGTTTGGTCTAGGTATATTTTTCCTCCTGCTTTGGCTCATCATGGTACTTTGTTTGGGAAAATTCATTGAGGGAAAATATAGTACAATGGACACAGCAAGTCAGAACATCAACTTAGTCCTCAAACCACACAGATCATCCCACGTGAAGAAAAGAGAACTGTCAACAGTAAATGTCACAGCCATTCCAATACCCGGTGGGGTAGTATGGGAGAAAACTGACTATGAAATCTATGGTCCGGTCGAGATCCTGAAGTATCCTCATCAATTCAAGGTTTCCTTAAGTGACTTTGTAAAACCTAGTACATTCTCTGATGATTGGAACTTTGAAAGTATTAATAACATGATGTCTGATTTAGTAATGTCAGCTAGATTCACAGATCATGATTATTTACAAGGTTCGTCTAGTTATGAACAGATGTTCTGCTTCACACATTATGGTGATCATTACTTGCATAAGTCTGCACAACCTAGAAATGTTTTTAAGTATAACCAATGGGAACATTGTGCTACACCACCTAAAAGCAGTTCTAAAACATTCTTTGAGAAATTTCAGTACTTCTCAGGGTTTAACACCAGTGATGCAGAAACGTTTTATTATAAACTGTTAGATAAAACAGGATTGAAAACAATGCTGACAAATACTAAATTGATATATTCAGAAGCATTTTATGAAAATATGATGACATTTGGTTTTGATTTTTGGAAAAATAACATTGAAACAAAAACCATCTGGGGTACAAAAGAGTGGCAGGTACAAGGCCTAGAAGCACTATTTCGAGCCTGCATGATCCCAGAACAAATGATGTTTTTAAATGACACAATTCACCAAACATCCTGTCTTGGCCTAGCTAAGATTAAAGACCTTAACAAACCGTCTATTCCAAAGCCAATACCTGAGAATACAACAACAGGTATTGAGATAGACGTATCTAAAATTGTACATCTAAACAGAACACATCCTGATTGGAAAAAGTGGTTAATCTGGCCTACTGACACAAACAACTGTCAAGATAGCTTCCTGAATAAAACACAGGGGTTAACAATGTCCAGACAAGACCCTAGAGACTCCCAGAGACAACATCCAGGGATAGTAACAACATACAGTGTAGGGAAGCTGTGCCTTGAATGGCTAGAATCATCCACACTGGCTGAAATTAAGCAACACTTGTCTTTACTTAAAGATGGTGCTGATTTGCGCAATTTTATATGAAAGATTGGGTAAAGGTTACATTAAGTCAGCATGGAAATTACCATACACACACACATGCTATAGTGACAGCAACAAAAATTTATTTCTTAGTGGTGAGAACTGTAAACGTTCACTAAGCAGTATACTTTTGTGCCAGGGTATTAATTTACACGGAGCCTGTGAAGGAAATTCTAACGACAATACCTTTAATTTATCTTTTGCTATTTAAAACATAAATAGAAGGCATTGTCATTTACAATACCAAGAGCTCAAGCTTGCGTAAATGCGAGACCTATTGCATTGAAAATGTTTGTTAAACGTGCACCCTTGCCGCGCCACTGAATTGATGACTGCCTGTGTGATTCCACAACACTGCTCGCTGGCCTGACCCTGGGTGGGGCCACAAGGGGACACAGGATGAACAGTCAAAATCCTTAGCGTGATAACTGAGACTTCAGGACTAACTTCTGGGTGAGGATGGCGAGAGTCCTTGAACCCATAAATTCACCTCAGGATCAAATTAAACATAGAGATGTTCAAAATAAATTAGCTGAAATTACCATAAAAGATAACGAGACCTATTGGCTATGCCAATGCTTGTAATTAAAAGTTACCACTAGCGCCGAATCTTCATTTTAGAAGCAGTCATGGCGCTATTTGTAAGCTGCACCATGGTGCGGTCTCTTTTATAAAGATGTTCAGTGTAGTGAACACCCCGCCATGGTTTGTTATCTCAGTGACTGAGAACCTGACCTCTTCAAAGACAGAGCTAAATAAAGAGACTTTCAAAACTAACGACTTTTCTCCATATTTTAATTTCCACGGATGAATGTTGCACAATTGACATTCACACATTACCAGCTCTGGACAGGGAAGGGCGCTCACAAAGACAGACCCCATCAATGCTATAGTTAACTCCAAAGAGCTGCGCAGCGCTTTACAGACAAGTCATAAAAGGTCATATTTCGCCCTCGTGTGGGATGCGTTATTGCGCAGGGAAGATGAGATCAAAGCCATCGCTCTTCTCATCTATAATTTTGTGGTACTGTTAGCAACACGTAACTTTCAGACGGGGATTTAAGTGGGAGGAAAAAGTGAGAGTTTCCTAAAAGGGGTGTGGCCAGCCTATTTCAGGGCGCGGCTTAAACATGTAATCGAAAATTCCCATAGAGTGCCACCTTACCCACACATTCGCAGAACATCACAAATGCAACTGGCGTCCCGTATCATTGTTCTGTGCGCGCTGCAGAGAGGCCAAGACTTGGATGTGCACGTGTTCTTGAACACCTTTTTGACCCAACTACAGGCATTGAGTGAAACTCACACTGCCTTCAGTCTGAACTCAGCTGTTGTCCTAGAATATGTGTTACAATTCAAAGCATACACTTACCAGAATGATATGCTGTCTGAAAAACGTATCGTGGCACAACAGCTTGTAAATAGCTAACACTGTTATGAAATGCAATATTAAGGAAAGTATGTGAAGTATAAATACGAATGACATAAATTACCTTAACTTTTTACACGCACTTTGAAAAAAAATCTAAACCAGACAAAGTCGATAGACTGAATCACCTTTATTCCTCCACTGTAATTAGCTTGAATGAAAACACATTTAAACGAGACTGCTCGGGTTTCAAGTACCCGCACAAAATTGCTGCTATTTACACGTTTTACTACGCTTTCATCCCCAGGGCCATGGCGTGAATGCCAAACTGAAAATCGATCTGACATTCGGATTTCAGCCCCCGCTGGCTACACATTAACAACAACACTGAAAATGAAAGATGCCCAAGAAAACAAGTCATAATAATTGGACTTCGAAGCGTTCGCAGTGATTTGTGAATCGCACAAAATGACAGCAAAAGCACCCCTTAAACCTAAAGGCACAAAGCCCATATGTCAAAGGCCACATGAGTGTAAACAGAGCGCGCGCCGAGAAGTACATCAGGAAAAGGGTCCACTCGCAGCAGGGTGATTTCCTAACACAACCAACCACACCACACAACTGAAGGCATCAAAAAGGGCGCCTGCTCCGCAACTTTGTGAGAACAAGGATTTGCTTTTCTTGTAAAATGTTGTAGCCACCATCAAACGCAAGCTGCTGCAAAACTATCATCGCACAATTTTTAGAAAAAATAAAGTGGCAGAAAGTACAGGCGTCAGTCTGTGAAATAGCTACAAGGGGCTGCTTGTACCATCTCTATGTCCTCGTGTATCATGTGGTTAAACAAAACAACAAAAACCTTAAAAATAAGACAGTATATGTATCTGATAAACAGTGGCGCTGTCTGGCCGGAGCCACAACTGTATGGACATGACGTTTGTGAGTGCTACAGGGGTTGTAAGGGACTAAGAGCCCGCGAGTGGCACGCGCGCGCCACAGCGAGCGATCTGTTTTCAATTATCACGCCCGCCTCTGGGCACAATAATTGAAAACAGATGTGGGCCATGTGGGTAACCGACACCAATAGGCCGTGGGCGGATCAACGCACCCGCCTTTGGCCAATTGCGTCCTTTCTTTGTTAAAAAGATGCACGCAAAGGCCAATAGCCTGGGGCAAAAGTAAAAGCCCACACGCAGCGTGTGCGAGCATCTGAAGCGATTTCTGAAAGCCCCTACATGAGTCTTCGCCAGAACAGCGCATGCATGCTGTTACAGGCTCGACCTAAAAACTAGAAATTCACTAAAAAAAACCAAAGGTTACAAGTACGTTATAGTGAGAAAACAGAATTAAAAACCCTTAGAAATTCACTGAAAAAAACAAAGGTTACAGAGAAATTATAGTTAGGCTCAGATTTCACTCGCACAAAACCAGTAAAATTCAGCAGTTATAGTTACCTGAGCTAACTATGATTTGCGCCCCTGCAAGGCACTGCTTAAGACCCCACATATTAAATCAGTCATAACATGGTCAGTGACATCACTGATGACATCTCAAATTATATCACTCATGACATCATCCATAAAATCACCAACATACCCACTCACACCCTCATAGAACCTTTCATACACCCACTCCTACACCACCATTCACAAACCCATTCAGAGACCCATACCAGTACTTACACGCCCACTCACTGATTGATAGTTCAATACACATACAGCCACTCATACACCCACTGACTCACTAATACAGCCACTGACATCTCTACTCATACACCAATACAGCCATTCACAAACTAAGTCAGTCACCCATAGAGCTACCCACACACATACTCACTTACCCATACAGTCAATTGCACAGCCCCTTTCTCACCCACACAGTTACACACATCCCCACTTACTTATACATAAACTAACATGTACTCACTCACCTATACAGTCACTGGCACAAGCATGAACTCACCCATACAGCCACTCTTACATTCACTCACTCACCCATACAGTCCCTCATATACCACATCACTCACCTATACTGTCTTTCACAAACCCAGTTACTCACCATTATACTACTGACACATTCACTCACTCACCAACACAGTCATACACATACTCACTATCCCATATAGCCACTGCCTCACACACTCACTCATCCATACAGGCAGTCACACACTCCCTCACCCACCCACACACTCAGACGTTCATACAGGTACTCAGACAACCAATTAATCACCCAATCAGCCACTCACATACCCACTTCTACATCCATATAGTCACTTAGACACTAACCGAGAGACTGATACATTCACACAACCAGTCACTCACCCATACATTGACTTAGACACCTAATCACTCACTTATACAGTTAGTCACACACCCACTGAATCATTCATACAGGCACTCATATACCTACTGATTCATCAATACACCCTTGGTGTATATATATGGATAATGTTACTTACCCAGTAAGGATCTGTTCTTGGTTTGTAGAGCTGTAGATTCACATGCTTTGCATACTCCTGCATCTAGTGTTGGGTCAGGATGTTTGCAAGTTGTTTTTCTTCGAAGAAGTCTTTCTTAGTCAAGAGATAAGGTGCCTCCTTTTTTCCGTGATAGTGCGCATGGTCATCGATCCATTGTTAGATTGTTCGCCCGCAAGAGGGTGAGAATGGAGAAAGTAAGTGTAGCATACAGATGTCCATGCGTATAAATGTATAAGGAAGAACTGCAACAACTACAGGTACCCGGGGAGGCGGTTGGCCACATGTGAATCTACAGCTCTACATGTCAAGAACAGATGCTTACTGGATAAGTGACATTATCCGATCGAGGCATGTGGCTGTAGATACACATGCTTTGCATAGACTATAAAGCAGTATAATGCCAAAGGGGTGGCTAACCTGTAGATGTTGCAGTTGTTTGGAATAGTGTTTTAAGTACTGCTTGGCCTGCATTAGCCTGTTGTTGTGCTAACACATCTACACAATAGTGTTTGGTAAAAGTGTGTGGTGTAGATCATGTAGCTGCTTTACATATGTCAGCTAGAGGGATGTTGCCTAAAAAGGCCACATAAGCCTTTATTTTGCGAGTGGAATATGATCTAGGAGGTATAGTCAAAGTCTTTTTGGATTTAGCATAGCATGTTTGAATGCATTTAACAAGCCATCACACAATACCAGATTTAGAGATAGGATTGCCTTTATGAGGTGGAGCAAACACTACACACAGTTGTTTTGTGGAAGTCCTTTGTCCTATCTATGTAGTATAATACAGCTCTTTTAACGTCAAGCGTGTGAAGAGCGCGTTCTGCTACGGAATCAGGTTGCGGAAAGAAAACTGGCAACTCAACCAATTGGTTTAATGAAAAGCAGAAACTACTTTGGGAAGGAATTTGGGGTTGGTACAGAAAACTAGTCTGTCTTTGTGTAGCTGAAAGAAAGGTTCTTCAAGCGTTAACGCCTTTAGCTCACCAGCTCTCCTCAGTGATGTGATAGCAATGAAGAAAGCTATTTCCATGAGAGGAACTGTAAAGGGCGTCCTACAGGAATATACATGGAGAAGGCTGGTTTCCATAACGGTTACCAGATGAATTTTGAGACACAATAGACTTTGGATATTCTTCACTACTGTCTCGCGGATTGCGACACTTATAGTACTTTAAATGCAACAAATGATTACTCTTTTATTCTGAATATTGCCATTTACTTTGGACTGCTGTGAGATATTGGCCCTGAGGAAGACTGTGGCTTACACCACATAGAGACGAAACACGTGTTGGCAGCTAGGACTGTTTTTAAAGAATCATAAACAAAAAAAGAAGACACAAAGAAGATTAATTGTGTCGACATTCATTAAGAACTGTATTGGATTATTGAGGAACTTGCTCAGGATATATCCACTTTTTTAGGCATTTGTGTAATGGTTCAACCATGAGCTTTGAGAAGACAATGTTGAGATGACATACTGGGGCAGCAGGAATCCTTGGTAGTATTACCCTTTTTAAACCTTCTATGAAGGCCTTGATTACTGGAACTCTGAATAGTGACAGATGTTGCCTATTTTGTAAGCACGCAGCTACAACTGAAAGGTGCAAACGAATAGACATGTAAGCCAGTCCTGTTCATCGTAAATGTAACAAATAACAAATATTGCTTTGTATAGAAGCATCTAAAGGATTGATTTTGCTGTTGTTGCAATATACAGCAAATCTTTTCCATTTTGCGGCATAACAAGCTCTAGTGGTAGGCTTTCTTGCTTCTTTTAGAATATTCATACAGTCTGGTGGTATATTTAAGTAACCAAACTCCATGACTTCAGGAGCCGGATCACTACATTCAGTTCTTTGGGATTTGGATGTCTGATTTCACCGTGGTTCTGTGTGAGGAGACTGGAGTTCAGGGGCAGTTTTTGATGTGGAATTAGTGACAGCATTAAAAGGGTGGTGTACCAAGGTTGACGAGCCCATGTGGGAGCTACCTGAATTAGTGTGAAGGATAAAACACAAGTCCTGTGCACACGTTATAATGAGTTAATCATGCAGATTTTTTCCCTGTATACCAAAACTATACAGCCTAGTTAAGTTGTTTTGTGTTGAAGTTCAGCCCTCCAGAACAGGAGGGCCTAATACATAAAAAAAAAAAACTATCTACATGTGTCTACCTTGTCTCATTACTAAAGACTTACGCTCGATATTTTTTGTATACAGGGAAAAAAATCTGCATGATTAACACATTATAACGTGTGCACAGGACTTGTGTTTTATCTAATTGGCTGGGCACTTGCCAACCCATACAGAGGTTTTTTTGGGTCTCCTCTGACCTTGTTGCACCTTTCTTATCTTGTTGTCTTTACCTTTACTAACCGCTACCAGCATAGGCGCCACTTTTTCTTGTACACTCCAAAAAGCCAACACGGAATCCTCATTAGTGTGAAGGATGTTTGTCTGAGTTTCCGAATCACCCATGGAATGAGCGGGAGAGGCGGAAAAGTGTAGGCAAATATCCGTGACCAGTTTATCCATAGGGCATGCCCTTTGATTACGGGTATGAATACCTGGAGCCGAAGTTTGGGCATTTTGCGTTTTCGGCTGTGGTGAATAAGTCTATTTGTGGGAATCCCCACTGTTGGAAGTACGGTAGGAGAACTTGAGGGTAAAGTTCCCACTCATGAATTTGTTGCCTTCTTCTGCTGAGGAGATCGGCAATTTGATTATTTACTCCTGGGAGATGTTCTGCCAGAAGATAAATCTTGTGATGGATCGCCCAATTCCAAATGGCTTGAGCGAATGTTGACAGTTGGAGAGAGTGTGTCCCCTCTGGCTTCTGCACATAATACATTGCTGTCATGTTATCCGTCCAGACTAGGAACGTTTTGGCTATGAGATGAGTTTGAAAAGCTTTTAGTGCTAGGAAGACAGCTAAGAGCTCTAGATAGTTGATGTGGAGAGTTTTCTACTTGTTGCTCCACATGCCTTGTATTGTGTAATCTTTTAGGTGAGCCCCCCAATCTGTTAGAGATGTGTCTGCTGCAAGCACGATCTGTGGAACAGGGTCAATGAAAGGCCAAACCGCTGATAAGTTTTGTGGGTTCCACCACTGCAGAGAGCGATGTGCATGGCAGTTTACCAAGACTAGATCGATTAATAGACCCGGTGATTGATCTCACAGACACCCTAAGCACTCTTGTAGGGGGTGCATGTGAAGCATTGCATGGGGTACAAATGATATTTGAGTACCATCATTCCCAGTAGTTGCATGAACTTTCTGGCTGGTAATGGTTGGTTGGGCTGAAACTGTTGAATGGTAGCCTGAATATTGTGTATTCTGGCTACACCGGGAGAGGCTGGAGTCTTGACTGTGTGTAGAGTGGCTCCTAGATAAGACTGCATCTGTGAGGGATGCAGGTGAGACTTTTGTGCATCGATGGTGAAGCCCAGTCAAATAAGTATCTATTGTGATCTGTGTGTGCTGCAGATAGTTTTGGTGAGTGCTGGCTTTGATGAGCCAGTCGTCTATGTTGGGAAAGACGTAAATGTGTTGTCTTATGAGATGAGCAGCGACTACTGCCAGGCATTTGGTAAAAACTCTAGGCCCTGTAGTCACTCCGAAGGGAAGTACCTTGAACTGGTAGTGCTTGCCTGCTATCACAAAAATATCAGGTATTTGCGATGAGCTGGATTAATTGGAACATGAAAATATGTGTCTTTCAAATCTAGAGTAGACATAAAGTACACGGTTGGTAAAATTGGGAGTACTTGTTGAAGTGTCAGCATGTGAAAATGCTCTGACAGTATGTGATGGTTTAGCTCTCTCTTAGATCTAAAAAAGTCTTAGGGAACCATCTTTATTGGGGATGAGAAAATACAGAGAGTAAACCCTTAATACAGTTTTAGAACTGGCTCTATTGCTCCTTTTAGTAAAAGGGATTGGACTGCTTGTGTTAGCAAGTATATAGGTTCTGGAGAAAACTTGTGAGAGCGAGGTGGTATGTTTGGGGGATTGCTGGTAAGCTCCAGGAAATAACTATGTTGGATAAGTCCAAGCACCTGTTTGTCTGATGTTATAGACTGCCAAATGGGGAGGAATTGCTGAAGTCTCCCCCGACAGGTTTGTTATAATCGGGGAAAGTGTGGGCAAGTCACTGTTTGTTGGTGGAACGAGTGTTACGAGGTGTATTACCCTTACCCCTACTCTTGAAGTTGTTGCTTCTATAACCTCCGCGGAAAAAACTCAGGAGGGAGAGGACTGGTTGTTACCTTTGTAAGCCGAGGTATTTTGATCTGATGATGTGGTCTTTGACCCTCCTCTGTAGAAGGAGTGCTGTGATATCCACGCAGATGAATGTTGCGCTTATAAATAAAGTAAATATATATGTTTCTTACAGATACATTGTCACAGAAGGTAAGTAACTTCTTCATCTGAAAGAGATAGTTAGTTATAGATTCCTTGTCTTAGAAGAGATACCCCAGCAATACCAATCCCAGAGTAGGGTCTGGGAACCAAGCTCACACCAGAATGTCCTGGAGGACAGATCAGGCAAAATAGCCGTCTCTCTGGACTTGGCTGTCCAGAAAGAAATGTCTGGTGAAAGTGTGCAAGGATGCCACATGGCTGCCTGACAGATGTCAATGAGTGGAACTCCACATGCAAGGGCAGTGGTGGCTGCTGTAGCGCTAGTGGAATGAGCTCGGAGCCCCACTGGAGGTTCTTTTTTCGTCAAAGGGTAACAGACTTTAATACAAAGGACAACCCATCTAGAGATGGTACGCTTTTGAACAGCCCAACCTTTCTTGGTACCTACATAGCTAAAGGAAGAGTTGATCATCCACGCAGAAATCATTTGTGCGGTCAAGGTAGGACAGCGCATGTTTAGGGTCCAGACGGTAGAGTATCTCCCCCTCCTTGGAAGGATGGAGAGGTGGGAAAAAAGTGGGCAGAGTAATGGTTTGTCCAATGTGAAAAGGTGTAACTACTTTTGGAAGGAATGAGGGTCTTGTTCAAAGCACCACTTTGTCCAGATGCACAGAGAAGAAAGGGGGCTTAGAAGAAAGAGCCTGAAGCTCATTCACCCTGCAAGCAGAGGTGATGGCAACAAGGAAGGCCGTTTTCAGTGTGAGGAGCCTGAGTGGAAAGTTGCAAAGATGCTTGAAGGGAACGCACATAAGATAAGTTAAGATAATGTTCATGTCCCACAGGGACGTTAAGAAAGAAGATGGAGGAAAGAGATGAGTAATGCACTTCAAGAATCTATTTACAATAGGGGACTTGTACAAGGATGGTTGATCTGGTAGCCAAAGGAAAGCAGAGATGGCCCTCAAGAGCGCTCAGGGCAGAGCTCTGCTGGGTCAAAGAAAGTATGTACAAAAGGACCTCTGAAAGTGGGGCAGAAAGGGGATTCACATCCTATACTGTGGACCATGCCACAAACTTATTCCATCGACAGGCGTATACCATTTTAAAGGAGGGACGCCTGGCTGCCAAGATGTCATTACAGTCTTTGGGTGGAAGGTCAAAAGTTGTCAACTGTTAGCATTCGATCTCCACATAAGGAGGTGGAGGCTGGCCAGGTTTGGGTGAAAAAACCCTCCCCTGCTGCTGCAACAGAAGATCCTTACGAAGAGGCAGTCTGAGTGGAGGATCGATGGCCATGCTCAGGAGGTCTGGGTACCAGACTCTTCGTGCCCAGTCCAGAACCACAAGAATAACTTACAGACGGTCGCGTTTGATCTTCTTCAGCACTCTGGGCAGAAGTGGTACAGGCGGAAAGGTATACAGGAGGCCACAGTTCCACTCACGATGAAAAGCATTGCTGAGCGAGTGCCACCTTGAATACTCCAACACGCAGAATTGCTGACATTGACTGTTCTCTTTGGTGGTGAACAGATCTAACCAAGGCACTCTCCACCACTGAAAGAGACCTTGCACCACCTCTAAGTGAAGACAGCATTTGTGATCTACCAAGAACCGGCAGCTAAGTTTGTCCGCCCTGGCATTCAGAGAACCAGCTAGGTGTTGAACCACTAGGGTCATGCCCTGATGCTTCAACCATGTCCAGAGAGGCAGAGCCTCTTGACATAGGGTCCACAACCCCACCCGTCCTGTTATTTGCAGTACCACATGTCGGTGGTGGTGTCTGTGAACACCTGCACCACTTTTCCCTTGAGAGAGGGAAGGCATGCCTTCAGTGCCAGGTGGATTGCCCAGAGCTCCAGCAGGTTGATATGGAGTCCGGTCTCGGCCAGAGACCAGACACCTCTAATCTGTGCCTCTCCCAGATGGCTGCATCATCCCAGAAGTGACGCATCTGTCAGTACTGGGAGATCTGGTTGGGGTAGGGAGAGGGATCTGCCTCTGACTCAAGCTTGGTTTGTTAACCACCACTGCAGATGTTGCGCAGTTCCCTCCGAGATTCCCCTGATGCTAAGCCCACTAGAACTTCAGGTCCCACTGCACAGCCCGCATATGCCATTTGGAATGATCCACCAGCAGGATGCAGGAGGCCATGAGGCCCAGCAGCCTCAGGGTCATTCTCACGAAATCCGGGAGAGAGGCTGAAACATCGGTATCATAGCCCATATTTCCCAGACTCTTTGCTCGGGAGGATAGGCCCGAAACCGTACTCTATCCAGAACCACCCAATGAAAGGGAGCATCTGAGAGGGAGTCAGGTGTGACTTTGGCACGTTGACAGTGAACCCCAGCAAATGCAGAAGGTCCGCCGAAGCCTGGAGGTGGGAGATGACAGCCCGGGGAGAGCCAGCCTTCAACAGCCAGTCGTCGAGATAGGGGAAGATTGGAACCCCTGATCTGCGCAGATGAGCTGCTCCCACCGCCATCACTTTCATGAACACCCGAGAGGCACTGGGAAAGCCAAAGGGGAGCACGGTGACCTAAAAAATGCTCATGGCCTACAGTGAACCGTAGGTAGCTTCTGTGGGCTGGTAGGACCGGGATGTGAAAATAGGTGTCCTGCAAGTCCAGCACCACCATCCAGTCTCCAGGGTCGAGGGAAGACAGGACCGGAGCTAAGGTTAGCATTTTGAACTTCTCCTTCCGGAGGATGCAGTTGAGGGGCCTGAGGCCCAGAATAGGACGCAGGCCTTTGTCCTTCTTGGGTACCAGAAAGAAGTGGGAATAGCAACCACAACCTACTTCTGGCATAGGAACCCTCTCAAAAGCTCTCTTGGCCAAGAGAGCTGAGACTTCCTGGCGAAGAAACCAGGCTTAGTATCTAAGGGCTACCAACGTGGTAATCGTTCTGCCCAGTGAGTCAGTGGTATACAGTCCACAGCGAATCGTGAATTTTGCTGCGTCCCTCCCATTTGCCACTGCTTGGAAGAGAACGGCCTGAGCCTCCTCCAGGCACTGAGGCAACACATAAGCAACTGTATCCTGATGGTATGGTAGTATCAGCCCAAGAGGTTGCAGGGTCCGATGTGGAGCCACTGACTGCTGGGATTAGAGCACGCCTGATTAGGAATGCTCCCCTATACATGAAAGGAGCTTTGTTCGTGCTTCAAGGACCTGTGGTAGAAGTAGTACTTCTGTTGGCACAGCTGGAAGGGCTGGACAGGCAGAAACCAGCCAGATTAAATGGGCCACAATAGAAAAGATAAGGACAGGGAGAGCCAACGATCAGACTGACCTGGCGACAAATGTGGATAGATCTATTAAATGCCAGTGAAGAAGGAAGAGATAAATGACAAACTACAAGCTATCTACCTAGCAAATGGATGGGTTAGAATACTCCCAGTAGGGATCAGTCCTCTACACCTCCTGCAGGGGAAATGGAGGAAATTAATGCCAGATCAAACAATAAAGGGAGTAAAGTACCAATTTTAACATTGTACCCAGATGTGCCCAGGGATAGCTGGGAATTCCCAGAGTCATTATGAGGGTCAGGTCAAATCTCGGGGTCAGAGCAGTGAGAGAGGTAAACACCACGGACAGGAAGCCTTATGTACCTCTCACTTTTTATCATCAAAAAGGAGTACAACATGTGATAGCACTGCTTGATATGGGTGCAAAAGGTACCTTGATAAATGGAAATCCCCATAGGTTATCTGGAAAACGTGTGATTATTAATAGTTAAGGGTGGTGCAGAGACTGAAGCTAAACCTTTTAAGATAAAACTGTCACCTGGCAAAGGACTACCCTTTTCAGCTCATGTGTTAGTAGCCGAGGTGCCCGAAAACTTTGTTGGTATGAACTTACTATTGGGCAAAACTGTTGAGAAAGAGTGTGGGAAGCTTACATTTGGTGTGAGGAACATCCACATAAAGAAGCCAGAGAAGATTCTGACTGGGAATGCTATATGGAGCAACTTGTATGTGCCTCCTCCACCTCAACCAGTTTGTATTAAGCAATCAGAAGACCTGGGGGACACAAAGAGATTTCATAGACTATTCAGGGACAGTTGGAGGTGTGTGTCCTCAGACTAGCCTGGGACCCTTTTAACTCCCCTACATGGCCCTTGAGTAAACTATATAATTCCTATAGAACAATGGTTCATTACTGCCAACCGAACAAGGTAGCCCTTCCTTTGACAACTGCAGTTCCTAACATAGCCCTGGTCGAGACTTTGAGCAAAGAGGTGGAGGAGTGGCATGCAGTCATTGATTGGTGAATGCTTTCTTCTCCGATATTAATGAGTCGAGTCCGGATCAATTTGCAATTGATCCGGGAATGCAGGCAGTAGATGGTTCAAAAGCTGCCTATGGGGTATATGCAGAGTCCCACCCTGTGTCACGGATTGATAGTTAGGGACCTGGGGAACTTTTAGTAGGTGACACCCGACTTGCACATTATATTGCCTCTGCAATTAGCCTAACGGTACTCTTTAGGAAACACTGAGGGAGAAATATCATGATCAATAGTAACACAAAGGAACAGTTCACATAGGGGTTCAGCTCAGTGGCATAGCTAGACCTACTGCCCTCCGGTGCAGACCCTAGGTTTGCAGGCCTGTGCAGGTAAGAGCGGGGCGGGGTGATTTGTTCTCAGGGGGGGGGGGGGGGGGTAATAGTCGATGCCACTGGATCAGGTATCAACCCCTAAAAGGTGCATGGTCCAGCACAAGATGTGAAATATTTGGTTACTATTGGGTGAAGGTCCCCACAACAAAAGCAAAAGCACAGAGATTCATTGGGTTGATGAGGGTTTGGAGACCGCATATTCCTCATTTAGGGTTAATACTGAAATCATTGCACTAAGTGACTAGGGGACCCGAACAGGAAGAAGCCTTTGAAGGAACAAATGATAGATCATAGAATTGCTATGTCCTAGGTCCCCTCACAGAGGGGAATCCTTTCAAGCTAGAAGTAGCAATATAGGATGATGTGACAGTGTGGAGTCTGTAGCAAAGACAAGGAAGAAAGAAAGTGCCACAGGGGTTCTAATATAGGAAACTGACATCCTCAATGAGCAATTATACCCCTTCAGAGAATGAGTTGGCAGAAGCATACTGTGCACTAATAGAGACGGATTGATAGTAATTGATGGTGTAGTTGAAGTGGTGTTAGAAGACTGGGCTCACAGGTCATCAGGGCATCTGGGAGAAAGCAACACTTATGAATGGGCAGAAAAAGGACACATTCTGGTCTCCAAAGAGCAAGTGCAACAAGCAGTGAAGGAGTGCCCTACATGCAACCAGATCAGAAAGATGCTGTTGCACAAAATAACCAAGTGGGTATATCAAAGGAGGAGCTGCAGCTTCCACACTTTGGCAAATGCCTATACCTATATTGGACCACTGACCAAGGAATGGTGGCAAAAGCTATGTGTTAGACTAGGCATCTCTTGGCGTGTTTCCCCTGAGTTTTTATGTTCTGACCTCCCGGTTTTGACTCCGTTTTTGCTGGCGTAACATTTCTGCACACTTTTCGCACTGCTGATCAGTGGTAAAGTGCAGGCACTCTCTGTGTCAATTGTGTTATGGATTGGTGTTTCCACAATTGGATATTTGATTTCCTTGTTAGTCCCTATTAAAGTGGACTGAGTGTGCCAGGGTCTGTGAATCAAATGCTGCTCGTGGGTCTGCAGCACTGATTGTACCACCCACGTGAGTAGCTCTGAAAAGGTACCTCAGACCTGCCACTGCAGAATATGCGCGCAGTTTGTAACTGCCATGTCGACTTGGCCATTGCACACACTTGCCGGTCTCTAACCTTCCTTTTTCTTACATGTAAGGCACCCCTAAGGTAGGCCCAAGGTACCACTGTGGGTAGGATGCAGTGTATGTGAAAGGTAGGACATGCCCAGGTGTGTATGGCATGTCCTGATAGTGAATAACAGCCAATTTCGTTTTTCACTATTGCAAGGCTATCTATTCTCATAGGCCAGAATGGGGAGTTTGATTATACTTTGAACAAGGACTCCTGAGGCGGAAGCCGGGAGTTTAGATCTCTCATTTGTTAAAAAATTATTACCGTATTTCTTATTTACCGCCGATATTCTTTTAACTTCACAGAATTGCTTGTGCTGTTTTAACCACCCCCCACTGCCGCATCTTGCCGCATCCTACCTTCAGAGTCCCCTGAAACCTCAGGAAGCCGATTTTGGACTCCTGTTGATTTTCGCCCTCATTCCCTCCAGGCGCAGACTTCGGGCGCCATCTTGGGGGAGGGCGAGGACAGTGCTCTAGTGTTTGGGCGATTAGGGCCCAGAGACTACAAAAGAGCACTCTAATTATCTGTCCATTACTTTGAACAAGGACTCTTGAGGCGGAAGCAGAGAGTTTAGGGCTCTCATTTGTTAAAAAATTATTACTGTATTTCTTATTTAGTGCTGATATTCTCTTAACTTCACAGAATTGCTTGTGAAGATATTTCTTATCAGTTTGTTAAATAAACAAGCTGATAAGAAATGTCTGCACGAAAGCCACAAAGCAGGCGATGGTGTCCGGAGTCGGGGTGGGAATGCCTCATGAAAAGAATGGCAAGAATGCTCCCTGCAAGAATGCTCCCTGAAAAGCGTTTGCGCTAAGAATGCTGGAACGTCAAGAATGCCTCATGAAAAGCCCGAATCGGGGTGGACGGGCCTAATGCCGACATGGCGGACACCAACCCCGCTTCTAGAGAAGCCATATAAAGTACTACAGAAGTATGACCCGTCAACCACATTGGGGTAGGTAATCAGAATAAACAAACAATATCCCAACTGGTATTATTAAAAAGGCAATTAAACAAGTATGCATGAAGCATTACGAGAACAGAAACAAGGAGATTCAATACGTTTTTCAAAAGTGCTCATGGCATCTTATAATTAAAAGAATAGTTTGTCGAGTTACAGTTGTAGCAGCACTGTAAGTGAACGAATAACAAAACAACCCGAATTGGACTTGGTGCTCAGCATATGCAAGTGACACAGAAGGTGGCGACGCAAGTGACTATTGTGGTCAGCATATATGGCGCATAGTGAATGGTGCTTGAATATATACAGTGAATAAAGGAAAACAATGTGGCTCAAATGAATAACTAACCGTGGATTTTTCAGTTGTGTTGAATTAATTTGGATGAGCCACACTGGGGGCAGCGCTTTTTATTGCACTGAACGGTCGATGACGTTTCGATACTCTTTGGTTGGGATCATCTTCAAGACTGGGTTGTAATTGGTAAACGGTTCTGTACAAGAAAGGAAGAAAGAAGGCAAGGGGGGCAGGGAGGAGGGACAACGATTGCACTCGGGATAAGAGAGGTTATCCGGGCAGGGATGACTTAGGGGTGGAGGGGGGTGGTTCTATGGGGGCCGGTCTACCTGTGTGAGGCCAGCGAAGGGTGAGGGCCCGGGGTGGGGCATCGAGGAGTGGAGGGATGAGGGTGGGGGCAAGTGCAGAGCGGGGGATGGAGTTCAAAGCAAATCCTGATTTAGCTGGAAAATTTGTCATCAGGAGAAGGCCGGCGGGAGTTGAGAAAATGCTTCACAGACAGTGGCTTGGGGAGCAGTAAACGGAAGGCCGATGGAGGCGTTCTATGTGAGGCACATACGGTCTGTGAATTGTCATGCGGGTCAAGACCTGCGAGAGTAATTATGGGGGAGGTGGGAACGTGGGCACATATGGTTGTTTCGAGCGTTCTAAGGGAAGCACGCACATTCGGAGAAATAACATGCAAGTACAAGTGTGGTGGAGGTTGGAACGCGGGCTGCCTAGCGTGTGTGGCGAAAAGAAATACCTGGAGAAATCCGAGGCGGTGTCCGGAATACTTGGAGATCGGGATCGCCGAGGATGCGCTCAGTGCATTCCTAAGGTGGGGGGCGAGAAAGGGCAAGAAAGGGTGGTCGGTATGGGGAATGTGCGAGATGGGACCCAGGCAAAAAAGAGGCACGTATCAGTGATTACCTGGCCAGAAGGCAGGTCTGCGTGGGCGGTGGCCGGTAATCCAAATGAGCCGGCGGGGAGCACGATCTGTTCAATGATCGGTGATGCAGGAATGAATCTGAACAATAAATAAACAATGATTCACTCGGGGAAGAATCAGGATCAGGGAAGAGCGAGGTGGGGAACGGGAGCGATCAAGGCTTACCGCACGCTGAGTGAAGCAGCGATGGACGACTACGACTAGCTGCGTCGTGTCTGGAAAGCCGTAGTCAGGGATACTAGGTTGTTTAAGGAAGTCGAGTGGCTTCCGGGAGGGGGAGTGTCATGATCACGTGTGCGCCTGTGGGGCCGGTCAAATCAGGAAGGGTGACTCGCATGGGCGGTGGAGCGGGGAGGGGCTGGGACAAAAGGGAGCACTGTTCGTCACAAGGGAAAACAATAAAGCAATGCATATGACCGAGAGCAGAAGGAAAAGTTGGAGCAAACTGTAATTGGGTATAACAGCGATGTACAAGTGTTAATCATTACAATCATATCTAAATGTCAGTTGCAGCGATCATTGGTATAAAACGAGAATTTTCAAAGGAAAAACGGGTGTCAAGGAAAAGCAATAAACCATTACTATTGTCTGAATGCATCCGAGGCGGTTGGATGAGGAACATGGAATGGAGTGGGATAACCAGGTGTAAACCATACAAGTATATTGAAAGTCAGCAATTGTGGCGGTCGTTTACAGTAGGTGATTAATAAGGAAGACCACGCAGGGATATTGCGAAGAGGGAGAAGCCAGACACAAAAGCGACGACAATAGATCTCGCCAAGGCGAACCAGCGCCTGCACGCTGCAACGCAGGCGAGACCTAAAAAGGAATAGGTGTGCAAAAGCATACTGGATATAGCCAGTATATAATTATGGTTTGCTTATTTAATAACTGGTGCTGTTCAACAAAACTTTATTAATTATTTATTAGGGTTCGGCATGGCAAGATTCAGTCAGATAAGTCAGTAAAGAAAGCAAAAATGTTAGTTAAACTGTGCACTGACGTACGAGTTACTTACCTTCGGTAACGATGTATCTGGTAGAGACAATTCTAGCTGCAGATTCCTTCACGTAGAATTATCCACAGGCGTGAGACTGGATCTAGAAACTTATTTGCCACAGAATCCCTGCATGCCGGAGCGACATCACGCGAGTCCGCCCAGGCGTCGTCCCGGTACGTGACGTCACATGAGACCCGCCCGGCGCACCTACATCATTTTTTTTTCAGAAACTTTTCTGCACCACTACGTGGAATCACCAGATTAAAAAAAAAAAACGTGGAAGCCTGGGAACAGTGTGCGAAGAGCAGAAAATTGGAAGGAAGCAGTGACTAACAACACCACACAGAGTAGTGGCAACAACGTAGAACCCAAAGACAGGGAAGAAGAAAAAACAAGCAGAGCCCTGCGCAGCCACCCTGTCAGCACATAGACAGCCTCCCACTTCCGTGCCCCAGAGGCAAGGAACATGTGTAAAGGTCATGGCACATGTAGTAAACCTACCATCCTCATCCTGAGCAAGAAAGGGGACCAGTCCCAAGACAGACAGGGACAACAAACCTCCAAGCCACCCAAATATAGAGGCCAACCACCCACAAGTGACAAGGGCAAGACCTGGCCAGCTGACCCTTAATCAGAGGATAGCAAGTGAGGGGAGGGAGGACAGGGATAGAAAGCAATCCCCCCCAAACCTGGATTAGCCAGAGCAGGAGGGCACCGGAGCACCAGAACCCCATCCTCCAAAGAACAAAGGAAAAATGAACTGCCCCCAGACGGAGCCATCCGTCAAGAACAAAGAAGGCACTCAAAGGAGAGACAGCCCCCCACTGGGAGGAGAGTACCGAAGACCAACCCAAGGTTCCTCGCAGAATCGGGGAGGAAGGGCGGGCCTTGAAGGAATCTGCGGCTAGGAACGTCTGTACCAGATACATCGTTACCGAAGGTAAGTAACTCGTACATCTGATAGAGACTACTAGCCGCAGATTCCTTCACGTAGAACAGATACCCTAGCAATACCCGCTTGGAGGAGGGTCTGCGAAAGGACCCCAACAGCCAATACAGAACAGAGGGCCCCACAGGGGACCAGATCTGTGGACCAGGTAGAACCTTGTCCCTGCCAGGCAATGGGAACTCCCACAAGCGTAACCCCACCGACCCCAAGAGGATGAGGAGAGAAAAGAAGGCTGAAGAGGCCCGTACACTCACAACGAAGGAACCAAGGGCAAGGTCAGAGAGGCCAAAGCACTCCACTCCCCCACAATGCAACATAGCTTCCGCCCAATGCCAAGACAGGAAGAGAGGAAGAAGAAGCCTAGAGAATCCAAGGAAACAAGAGAAAAGAAGGCAAACCCACTCCAGATGGAGAGCAGCGTGCAGAACAGCGCCAGAAGTTCAATGCCGCCAGAAGCAATAAGAACAGCCCGAGGTCCCAGGAAGGCTGAGTAGGCAGCGCCTGGCAAGGGAGAACACAGAATTATCCCAGACATCAGGACAGGAGCTGGGAGAAGAGGAGATGCCCGTGCACACCACCATGAGTGGCCGCGCGCACGACCTCAAGAAGCAAAAATAACCTACCTAAACGCCATGGAGATCCAGCACCCGAAGGCGACCAGAACCTACTAACAGAGCACAAGACATATGACAGCTACCACTAGCCCACATAGGGTACGTTAAGTCCCAGATATGGGAACCCTCTTTGGAAGAACGTCCATCAGAACAAACATACATAATCAACAAAAGGGCGGTCCAGCAGCCAACAATGCCAAAGTCCCAAGGAAGGACGCAAATGGCCAGAAAACACACTCCACAGCCAGAACAACCAGCCTGAGAAGGCCCAGAATCAACGCAACTCAGGAGTCACTGAAGAGGGGACGGAGGAGGAGGAGGATAAGGCGGAGGAGGCTGGAGTCCTGCCAAGAGCCTTTGGATGGCGGAGTTGACTGGGGTAGGGAACAACAGGCTGCCATCAAATGGAAGGTCGATGAGTTGCTCCCGAATATTCTCAGGGAACACTCCGTCCTGAAGCCAAGCATGGCTAGGGAGAGTGATTGAGGAAGCCATGGCCCGGCCCAACACCTCTGAGATGTCCAGAGCGGAGTGGAGAATAAACGCTGCAAGCTCCCGGCCATCCAAGGCATGATGTCGTAAGTCCGCCTGACCAGTCTCCTAGGACGCAGCGGATCCCAGAGACTCAGCCAAGTCCCACAAACAGGAAGAGGCCCTAGCCAGAACACACAAGGTGTTAAGGGCCCTCAGGTCAGTGCTGGTTGAGGCGAACATGTTGCGCCCCCAAGAGGCCAGCCAGCAGGTCTCCCGGGACGGCGGAGTCAACAGAGGTGGCAGGGAGGGAAAAGCAGTCCGCAAAAGAGAACTGGTGGCAAAGGGATGAAGGGAAAGACATGCTGGGTCACGCGGCACCGGGAGGTGCCGGTGCAGAAGATGCTGAGGCACTGTGTCCCCTGAGGCAGGACGCCTCCAAGCTCCCTCCAGAGAAGAGAGGAGTGAACCCTCAAAGGGGAGTAAGATCTCCCTCCCACCAGAGCCCTGGTGGAGAACCTCCAATAGATGATCCGCCGGAAAGTGAACCACTGGGTCACCCATGCACAGGATGCTCACAGCCGTGGACACTGTGTGAGCGAAGGCCGTACCCACCTCCGTAGGGCCCCACGGAGGAGAAAGTGGCTCCTCTGTGGGCGACGGCTGCCAATTAAGGCAATACAGAACAGAGGGCCCCACAGGAGACCAGATCTGTGAACCAGGTAGAACCTCATCCCTGCCAGGCAAGTGGTGCCATGATCCTCCCCCAAACACCACATACAAATGAGATGAGGGTCTGTCGCCGACATAAGACGCCCACAAAACGTGCAAGTTTTGGAGCCCGAAGGTATTCGCACACTGTTCAACCAAAAAGAAATGGAAGGAAAAGGGGCCCTAAACAGGTCCATAGCAAGACCGGATCAGCGTTGCACGCGGAAAAGGAAAAAACTGATGTGGGCGTGCCGGGACGGGTCTTATGTGACCTCGCTGACGTCACGTACGTGGACGACGCCTGGGCGGAGTCACGTCATGTCGCCCTGGATGCTGTGGCAAAAAAAGTTTCCGGATCCAGTCTCACGCCTGGGGTTAATTCTGGTATCTGCGGCTAGTAGTCTCTATCAGATTCCATTTGTTTTTAGTCCAGCGGGTGAGTGTAGTATGGAGTGGTCAAAAAATGTGTGTACATGTGCAATGCAAAATAACTAAGCATAACGAGAAAGACGGAAAGAGATGTGCAGTCTGAGCCACACATACCCAGGGAGGAGGGTGGGCGCATGGAAATCTACAGCACTACGTGCTACAAGAAGATGCTTACAAGGTAACATTTTTGATTCGTAGAATGTTTTGCTATAGAAACATATTCTCTGCATAGACTGTTAAGCGGTCCCTCTGATTAAGTGGTAACTAGCATGTGGATAGACCAGATGTCTGAAAAAGGGTGCTTAAGATCAGCTGGCCAACAGAAGTTTGCTGTCTAGTCTGAACATCCAAACACTAGTCTTTGGTAAACGTGTGTGGAGTTGACCAAGTAGCTGCTTTACAAATATCATCTAAAGGGATGTTTCCAAGGAAAGCCATGGAAGTGGACCTTTTTCATGTAGAGTGTGTCCGGGGGTTGGGGGAACTCTCTTGGCTTTAAGGTTTCAGGTTTGAATACAACTGCCTATCCTAGTAGTAATTCCCGCTTTTGAAACATGCTGACCTTTTTGGGGGTTGCTGAAAACTGGTCCGCCTTATGAAAAGACTTAGGGCCTGGTTAACATCCTGGCAGATGGGTTACTACATCACAACGATGACGGATATCCTGTCCGCCGAGCTATAAATCCTATTGGATATAATGGGGTTTATATTTCAACAGACGGACATCCGTCACCAAGATCTAATTCAGGCCCTTTGTCCTATAAATGTAGGGAATGTGAGCCATGTCGACATCTAAAGTATGGAGGGCTCTCTCTCTGCCACTGACTGTGGGTGCAGAGAGAGGACCAGGAGTTCTATGATCTGGTTTAGATGAAAGGGAAATGTAACCTTGGGCAGAAACTTTAGATTGATCCTTAATACTACTCTATCATTGCAGACCTGAATGTAGGATTCCTATAATGTGAGTGCTTGAAGCTCACTTGTGCACCTGAATGAGTTTAGAGCCACTAAGAATGCCACCTTCAAGGAGAGGAACTGCAGGGGCTCATAAAGGGATCAATGAGTCAGGTGAGGACTATGTTATAGTTGCATTGAAGGGCAGGTACCACCCTTGGGGCTTTGTACTTTTGCTCTATCCTAGGTATTACTACCCTGGCTTTGAGTGGATCTCTAAATGGCTCTGGTTTTAGCATGCCTTTAACATGGATAAAAACTGGATGGCACACTCCATCTTAGTGTGGGTCTCAACTAGGGGTGTGCACAAATTTTTATTCTTCCGGCGGAATTGGGGAAATTCAGTATTTCCGCGTTATGCTTGTAATGCAGAATTAATAATACATTCCACCACTCCGCTTTGCTGGTGGAATTAATCATTCATCAGCACTGTCATGCAACCATGAGTTCCATGGGACTCTACACCATATCATAGCCTGCTGTCACCACCCAGAATAGCTATCGTCTCTGCCACCCACACTAGCTCTTCCAGTCCGAAGCGATCTGGCCTCCATGACATCATTCACATCCCCACCCTGCATGAGGGCCCTGGAGAGCTGGTGAGGCCCGGGAGAGCAAAAGGAGGAGGAAGCACAGCAGATAGAGGCTTTTTCCGGAGTGACCTGGAGCTGCCACTTGCACTACTCAAACAGGCCTGGGCCATGCGACAGAGGAAAATGCGCGAGATGACTCCGGACCGGCTTCTGGATGTCTGTGCTGTTTGCTGCACCCAAGGACACCCCCCTGGCGGTGTGGCCAGGCTACACAATCCTCATCCTCCTGGGGGGGAGCAGTCTGTACAGCTGAGAGGCCCAAAAGTTCTTCCTCTGGGATCGGTGAGTCTAGGCTGCGGAGGTGGGTCTGGGGGTAAAGCACCTGCTGCCTAGATATGTGTGTAACCTAGTTGTCTATGCCCCACCCCTTTTAAAAAGACCTTTGGGCTAATACACTTGCTGAACACATGGAACCTATAGATTGCACGCGCCTCTTCCAGCAATATATTTTAGTCGAAATATTGCAGACTAGCATGTTTCCTTAGAGCTCTCCATACTTGTCTTCAACGAGCTTGCAAGAGGGTCCAGTATCTGCAGAGAGGGGAAAAGAGGGAAACAGCTATGTGTATATTACCAGGATTTCACACTTTGGTAATGTGACGAAACAGGGATTTGAGCCAGTCTGAAGTTAACCATGCCCCCTCTGTAACTGAAAGGGGTCCATCTGTGAGATCCCTGACATCGCAATGGAACCAGTCCCTAGGCCATTAATATTGTCCTCAGGGAGCCTGGGGCATCAATAAAGACAATAATACTTATTCTAACCCAATACAATATTATGATAAGGACTAGTCAGGTATATAGTAAACTGTTCTTGTAGTTGATATTGCACCTTGCTTTATTCTCATGCCCCGGATGCTAACATCCTGGATATTGTTAACAACCCTATTTTCAAAGCATTAGTGCACACAAGCAGTAACTTGAACAGTGATGTCCAATAGCTCAGGGATTCTGTCATGGAAGCAAGTGTCTCCTTCTGGTATCTTCATCAGAAAGATTCATTCAGCCCCATCTCCCTGCCTGTCAATATTGCAGCGAGGAGATGGATGTCTGATGGGGGACTATAAGGGAGGGGCTCTGGACGGCTGGGGGCAAGCAGTAATGAGGGAAGGTGGAAAGAGAAGGAGAGAGGGAAAGACGGTGAGGGATGAGAAATCAGAAGGAGCAGAGTCCTCCACTCGCCACTCTTGAATTACTTTAGTCAACAATTTTTGCTTGGCAATGCATCAGTATATTGCTTTGCCACACCTTCCACCATGGCGATAAAAGCTAGATGACGACTTGATTTGTCACAACTTTCATAGAATTACCCCGGCATCAGAATCTTGGGTATGGCACATGGACACACATAGAATGCAATTATACACTTTAAATGGTGTCCTGCAAATCTGTTAGTTTGGTTGAAAATTCACTGCTTGCTTTTACCAGCAGGGTCCCTTCTGGGAGGGCTTCAGGGATCAGAGAGGCATGCCCCAGATGTCACATGTGCAGATGCGTGACAGTGCACTGCTCACACGAGGACTTGTGCTGACTAATGGTGGGCGGAACTGTGCAGAATTCCAGAATGTTTTATGTCACTCCAGGGAATAATGGGGAGTACAACTCCATGACTTTTGCTCACCCCTAGTCTCAACTAAGAAATCGCTCTCCTCTTGTACTATATGCAGGTCCACTTCATTATATTTGACAACCCATTGTATTGCCTCATGGTATGAAGTTGTATTGTCTGGTGGGGTGGATTTGGAACACTACAAATCTGGGTCTGGGTAAACAGTAGAGTTCGCAGAATAATAATTACAGGGGTCTTCCCCCTCGCATGGCTCCCAAGCTATGGCTTCTCTTCATTGTAGCGGCTACATGATCCTGATGATTGTGGTGAACCCAAAGTTGTATATGCCTTTGGTAGTGTGCCCGGAGATTGTAGGTAAGGATGAGGACATGGTCCAGGAGAAGGAGGCAGAGAAGGAGTGGAAGGTGCGGAGTGGATGGGGTTGGAGCCCTTGTCCTTGTGCCTCTTTTTGTGACCGGTAGCCTGTTCTTGTGCCGAAGGTAAGTCATCCAAAAAGGTCAGCTTCTACTTAGGTAGTAGGGTGTCAATGACATTGGGTGGTGGCTTAGTAGTAGTAATCGTTACCATCTGTGGATTGATATACAATCGCTTTTGCCGGGTATCATGCTATGCTTAGAGGCAGTCAAGAGTTGGTTGCTCTGAGTGATCAGGGCTTTCAGAGCGCGCGGTCCTCGACATCGAGGTTAGCCCTTAGGAGAGCCATCTTTTGAAGTTGGTACATTAAAACAAATGAGGTTGGTACCAGAGCGCAATGGACATACAATACGGAGCCACCATATACCCCGTAACTTGAGAGAATTCTTCATAGAAAACAACGTTGCAAACATTCAAGCCCAACAATAGATGGCATGTGAATAAAGAGAATGTGTATCTACAGTAACACATGCTACAAACATATTGTATTTGCAGTACATCCTAATATGATATGTAAGAACAAACATCAATCTAGTAAAAAAAGTTCATACCTAACAAGAATTCTGGTGAAAGAACAAGCTCCAGCGCATCATTGTTTAACATGATATTTCGGGGAAGGTCAGCCAAAACCAAGTCTGGAGCAATCTGAGCTATTGGGATTGTTGACCTTGCATCCTCAGGATTAACTAAGAGGTCACCTGCACAGGAAAAGAGGAACAAATGCATGTCAGTCGTCTTAGTTTGAACTGATCAATTTCAGGATTAAGCATCAATCAATATACAAATTAATACAGAGGAATAAGGTATAACACATGCCAAATGTATGGGAAAAAGGTCTGGTCTTAACTCTGCACTGGTATACAATGTTTATTAAATTCAGAGGCACCATTATAACATTATTTTCTGTTTAAATTCAATCCATTTTACATGTGGTACCATTTGGGATTATTTGAACATGTGTACATGCATATATACAATATGATAGATGAAGCAGTTCTGACCTATCAAGTCTTGAGTTTTGCCAATCAGGTTTTGCACCTGGCTACCCTATTTGGTCACCATTTCCCTCTTGCCTTTTCATCAACTCATACTCCCCTCTGTGAGTTCTTTTTCTTCACGATCTGCACTTTCCTATTCATCACAATGTCAAAACCACTTTTGCTTTGCATGTTCCCTCCCACCACCAATGAAGTCACCAGACTGAGGCCTTATCATTGTCTTTTTTTGATACAGTTTTCCTACATCCAAGCTGGCAACCTACAAATGCTAATGTGCAGCTGATCATGACACCATGCTTTCTCAATATTTCTTGTTAGGCCTTCTCACTCACTGTACTAAAATGCGTCTCAAAGTCTTAATATTTTCAAAAATCCTCACAGCTCCATTCCTGAAATAAAGCGTTAAATCCAGCATTTAATTACCCCCTCCCTTTCAAACTACTTTATCAGTTTCACCTATAAACAGGCTGATATACTACAGGAATTAAGAATGTAATCTATCAATGTGTGAGAGTACTGCTGAAGAAGAATTGGGGGCACATGCATCAATCCCGCATTTTGCGTTTTCTAAATAGCGAATTCTACCGAGTCGCTATTTAGAAATCGCAAAATGCAATGCATGAACAATTCACACAAAAGATGCGATTTTTTTAAATTCCTTACTTGCGATTCACAAATTGCGACTCGCAATTAAGGAATCAATGGGAATCGCATGCGCACTTTGCGAGTACCAAATAAGTACTCGCACATTACCCATGCAATTTCAAGGGTGATACGGGGGCCAAAAGGACACCCTGATGCACCCCTGAAAGTGCGATTAAAAAACATGTTGCACGCACACATGCCCCAAGGGCATGTATGTGTGCAACATAGAACTTTGAAAAGTGAATTTTGAGCATTTTTCTAAGTTTTCGAAAATTACCATCAACTTTAAGGTGATCGTAATTTGTGTTTCTTAATAGCGAAATTGCTAATTGTTGTTTGTTGTTGCATTGCATTAACAGAATCGCAATTTGCGATTCCCTAAATGCAATTGCAATTTAAGTAATCACAAATTTTGCGAGAACTTTAAAAGTGATTTTTGCATTTGGGATGATGCATCCCAAATGTAAAAATTGTGGTCACAAGGAGGCAGATTCTGCAAATCTGCCCCTTTGTGACCGCAAAAAGCAATGATGCATGTGCCCCATAGATTCTTCATGTTATCCAGCTTTTCAATAAATAATACCAACCAAGGGCATTTTACATACCAGTCTTCAGGGCATAGCTCCTTAATCATAGGTCCTTAATCTCCACAAGAAGTGCAATTAACATGATCTCAAATGCCTCTGTCAATATTTCTCTTTATGATCCTAACTTAGAACCTGTCCAAACTCATTGAAAAGCAAAGACCAAATAACTTTCTTCCCAAACAGCCATGCTTGCCAAAAGAACATCAGGGAGCTAAAATGCCAACCAACTCTAAATTCTCAGGCTACAGTTTAAAAGAGGTCCATTGCCAATGCTCATTATCCAACCATAGGGATACAAAAGGCGCAGACCTAGGAGCAACACACTGCCCTACTGCTGCAACAGAAGATCCTCCCACTTTGTTTGGAGGACAGATAATCATGACCAGGGGTTCTGGGTACTACTGTTTTCTAGCCTAATCTGGTGCTACACGGATGACTTAAACCCTGTTGGTTCTGATCATCTTCAGAACTGGATGCAGGAGAGGAAGTGGTGGGAAGGCATGCAGGAGTCGTGAGTTCCACTCTAGACAGAAAGCATCTCAGAGAGAGAAGTGCTCATGTTTCTTGTCTCCGATGCCCTGGCTCCAGACAAACTACAGGGGGTATGCAATCCTTAGTGTGAATGCAGGACACAGGCTATCCATCTGTGAGTAGGGCTGAGCATAGCTCTGCCCCCCTATCCTGCCACTGATTTCCCATCCAGGCATATCTAAGCCTCTATTGTGTGTGGGTGCCAGGTAGGAATACACAAAGTCCAACCTCACCCAGTCATGTTAACCTGAAGCAGACTGCAGGCTCTAAATGGCTAAGGCAGGAAAATGGCGACTTTTAAAAGGGGTATTTTCAAACTTGTAATTCAAAATCTGACTTCACCATTAAAGAGGATTTTTTCATTACAATGTCAAAGACTACAAACATGATTTGTCTACCTGCTCCCATATTGGAGTTATAGCTTATTAAATGTAATAAGGTAAATCCAATGTTATTGTATGAGAGAGGCAGTCCTAACAATAGTGAAAAATGAATTGCAGAGTTTTTCACCACCCGTATATAAAATTTAGAGGCACATGTCCTACTTTTAAATACACTGAACCCTACTCTCTGGGCTGTATAGAGCCTACCCTAATGGTAACATATATATTAAAAAGGAAGGTTTAGGCCTGGCAAGAGGTTTACTTTGCCAGGTCAAAATGACAGTTTAACATTACACCCACAGACTTCAGTGATAGGCCTGAGACAAGTTGGTGAGTCTACTTAAGTTGGTGGCACAATGAATGCTGTAGGCCTACTAGTAGTATTTAATGTATAGGCTCTGGGTACATGTAGTACCACTTTACCAGGGACTTACAGGTAAATTAAATATGCCAATTGGGCATAAGTCAATGTTACCATGTTTTTAGGGAGTGAGCAAATGCACTTTAGCATTGGTTAGCAGCGGTAAAGCACACAGAACCCTAAGGCAAACAAAACGAGATCAGAAAAATATGGAGTAGTAAGACAAAGTTTGGTGAAGACCACCTTAAGACTGACAGGCTATTTCTCCCAATTATAATACCGTGGATTTCCTGTCTGCAGATAATTTGCAGAGGTTTTTCTTGGGACCAAAGGGCCATGCCAGGACTTACGTCATGTTTGTAGATCGCCACTGAACATATTACAATTTTGTGAATGATAAAAATTGATTACATTTACAGAGGCCTACAATGATTTGATATATCACTTGGTTTAAGATTCAGATAATTAATAGCTTTCCAGAAATGGACATGGAGACCATGCATTATAGTTTTGATAAGATTGTGTGTTCGTTGTGATCTGCATGTGTTTGGCTCACATGCGACTTTTTCTTTGTTGTTTCTTAATTCAAGACCAATGTTAATTGGTAGATTATCTACCTTAATAAAAACCTGCCCGATTTTAATTTTCCAGGCATTTAACTTCTGAAAGAATGGGGTGCCTGTATTTGTAGCGCGATTTCCAGTCAATGGAAATACTTCTTGACTGTTTCCACATGGAACAGGGTCAAGACTGTTTTGCATATGGCTGGGTCCAAACTGGGGTGGTGTGGTGAGCAAAAGAATGATGGATAAAACCCAAATCCTTGTGACTGGGGGTGAATATTTGCATTGTCCAGCATTTCATCCATCAGTTTCTTTTGCATACCTCGGAAACTCCAGCGTGCAGTACTGATGACACTGCGCGTAATCTTCGGAGGCGAACAAATCTTACCCAGGTTTTCCCCACTGCTGAAAGAGACCTTGCGCCACCTCTGACTGGAGACGCCACTCATGAGCCGCTAGGCTGCTGAGTTTGTCCGCCCTGGCTCTTAGAGAACCTGCCAGGTGTTGAACCAACAGGGCTATGCCCTGCTGTTCCAGCCATAACCAGAGACAAAAAGCCTCTTGACAGAGGGTTCATGACCCCACACCGCCCTGCTTGTTGCAGTAGCACATGGCAGCTGTGGTGTTGTCTGTGAACACCTGCACTAACTTCCCCTTGACAGAGTGAAGAAATGCCTTCAATGCCTACCGAATTGCTTGGAGCTCCAATACATTTATGTGGAGCCCCGTCTCCAGCAGACACCAGTGTCCTCTGATCTCCAACTCTCCCAGATGGCCGCCACATTCCAGAAAGGACGCATCTGCCACAACTGTTAGATCTGGTTGGTGAAGGAACAGAGGTCTGTTATGTTATGTTATGATAAAATCATTTTTACCGCGCACGGTCACCAGACGGTTTCATGGCGCTCATAGACAAAAGCAGAGGGGTCAAGCAGCAGGGTTACTCGTAGGCTAACTGGAAGAGATGCGTTTTGAGTAGTTTGCGAAAACAGGTATAATTAGGACAGACTCGGATTGTAGTCGGAAGGGAATTCCACAGTGCAGGGGCGAGAAAAGAGAAACAAGAGCCTCCGTGCTTTTTACGTTTATACCTGGGGACAGTTAGGAGGTTGTGTGCAGAGGACCGGAGATTTCTTGAGGGAATGTGACGCTTGAGGCTAAGGGAAGTGAAAGCTGGGGCAAGAGCAAGAAGTGCCTTAAAAACAGTGCAACCCAGTTTAAAAATGCATAGAGAGGCTACTGGGAGCCAGTGCAATCTCCTCAACAGTGGCGAGACATGTTGGTGCTTAGGCTGTTGAAAGACCGGTCTGGCCGCCTTATTTTGTACCAGCTGAAGCCGATTAAGATGGTAAGCAGGAATCCCAGCATACAGGGAGTTGGCATAGTAAATACGGGAGGTGACAAGGGCCATGATGACAAGTGTGAGAGCCTCAGTAGTGAGAAACCTGCGAATTTTGCAGATCATGCGCAGATGGAAAAAGCAGGAAGAGGTGACAGCATTAATTTGAGGCCTCATAGATAGATCACTAGATATAATTACACCAAGGCTCTTCACCCAATTGACAGGACAGGGTGGGGGGCCAAGGGAAGGGGGGCAAAAACTAGAGCTCCAAAGATTGGCCGACCCTCTTGTCAACACCAACTCCGTCTTGCTGGGATTGAGTTTCAGCTGGCTAAAATGCATCCACTCAGAGATGGCAAGCATGGTGGATTGGAAATTGACACAGGAAGAAGGGGAGGAATCAATAGGAAAAATCAGCTGTAAATCATCCGCATAATTGAAGATAGTGACCGGGGTGTGACGAAGAGAAACAATAAGGGGTTGCATGTAGAGATTAAATAAAAGGGGCAAAAGAGCAGAGCCTTGAGGGACACCACAGGAAAGTGAGGAATAGGGGTCTGAGAAAGTGGACAGATGGACTGACTGGGAGCGCTGGTGCAGGAAGGAGCTGATCCATGTTAGAGCCATGCCCTGGATGCCCGCATTTTTGACACGGTCGATCAAGATGGCATGATCGACCGTGTCAAAAGCAGCCGACAGATCTAATAGAACAAGGGCTTGGGCCAAGTTCTTATCAGCGCCTTGCCTCAGCACGTCCATTACAGCCACGATGACAGCTTCAGTGGAGTGGGCCGGTCTAAACCCGGCTTGCTGGTCGTCTAAGAAAGAAGACCCTTCAATGAATGCGCTGAGGCAGCGGGTGACATAAGTCTCCAGAATCTTCCCCAAGTAGGGGAGAAGGGAGATCGGCCGATAATTGCTCAGGACAGATGGATCAGCACCATGCTTTTTAAGTATGGGGACAACAACTGCTTCTGACCCAATCGTGATTTGTTAACCACCACTGCAGATCCTTTGCAGTTCCTTCTGAGATCTGAACCAGGTCAGTGAGATTTCCCCGATGCTGTGCCCATTGGAACTTCAAGACCCACTGCAGAGCCTGTATACGCATCTGGTGTGTCCTACCAACAGGATACAGGAGGCCATGAGGCCCAACAGCCTCAGAGTCAGTCTAACCAAAACCTAGGATAGAGGCTGAAATATCAGAATCATAGTCTGAATATCCTGGACTCGCTGCTCAGGAGGATAAGCCAAAACTGCACTGTTTCCAGAACAGCTCAGATGGAAGGGAGAGTCTGAGAAGGAGTCAGGTGTGACTTCGGCACATTTATAGAGAACCCAAGCAAGGGTTTGCCGTAGTCTGAAGGTGGGAGATGACTGCCTGGGGCGAGGACACCTTCAACAGCCAGTCATTGAAGAAGGGAAAGACTGACACCCCTAACCGTCACAGATGAGCTGCCACCACCGCCATCACCTTGGGGAACTCCCAATGGGCACTGGAAAGGCCGAAGGGGAGCATGGTAAACTGAAAGTGCTAATGGCCTACCTTGAACTGAAGCTAATGCCTGTGACCCGGCAGGATGGGAATGTGAAAATATGTGTCCTGCAGGTCTAATGCTATCATCCAGTCTTCCATGTCTAGGGCAGACAAGACCTGAGCCAGAGTAAGCATTTTTAATTTCTCCTTTTTGAGAAAGAGATTGACGGTCTGAAGATTTAAAATAGTCCGTAACCCCATGTTCTTCTTCAGAATCAGAAAGTAGCGGGAATAACAGCCACTGCCTACTTCAGAAACTGGGACCCTTTCTATAGCTCCCTTGGCCCAAACAGCCTGAACTTCCTCTTGCAACAACTTGAAATGATCCTCCGTCAGCCGTCAACGGCTGACGGAGGATCATTTAAAGTTGCTCCAAGAGAAAGTTTAGGCTGTTTGGGCCAAGGGAGCCAGTTGTTTGAAGCCAGGCATGGCGCCTCAATGCCACCATCGATCGATTCTAGGCCACAACGTATGGTGAATTTTGCTGCATCTCTCTCATCCTTGACAGCTTGGGAGAGCGCAGCCCGGTCCTCCTCTGGGACTTATGGCAGCAACTGTGCAACCGTCTCCCAAAGGGATTGGGAGAAATGGCCCTATAAGCATGTAGTATTCACCGACCGCAATGCCATACTGGAGAAAAAAACTACTTCTTTTGGAATGTATGCCACCTCTTGGATTCCCTATCCGGAGGGGTGGAAGGGAATGCGCTTTGGGGCGTGGATGCCTTCACCCCCAAACTCTCTGGGGTGGGGTGTTGGCTGAAGAACTTTGGGTAGCCGGTGCTGGGTGATGGCGGTGTGCAATCAACCTATTCACAGTAGCCCCTGTGCCAGGTTTGTCCTTGTTCTTAGAAGGACGTTTGTAAATGCCTCATTAAAGGGGAACAAGAGTTTGGAAGTGGAAGCCTAAGTCAGGAGATTAGTCCTGACCTGCACCGAGGGCAGCACCAGTCCAAGGACCTCAGCTACCCTTTTAACCACCATGGCATAGGATGCCCCTTCCTCCATAGCCACTTTTGGAGGAGAGAGCATGACAGTATCTGGGGAATTATCCAGTCCACTGGCCTCCTCAAGTTCCCTATACCAGTCCAAATTCTCCTCAGAGACTTCCTGGGTTTCAAGAGGATCCCCAGACCCCTTCCATTCCTCTCCTGAGCCTAGCCCGTCCTCAAAGTGCTCAGGCTACAGCATAGAACATCTGGGTTCTGTCAACGTCGGAATTGGCGTCGACTGATGCCGTTCCGTCTCCCTGTCGTCAGGGATGAGGATGGAGCTTGTGCCACGATGGGCATCGGTGAGGTCACAGGTACCGACTTCAGATTTGACAGCGGGGAAGGTCGCGTTAGCATGACCGTCGTTGAACCAGATCCGGGATCGGATCCCTGGGGCCCCACCGGCATCGTGGGTGAATCAGACTGCGTCAAACCGAATGGGGCCCTTCCGACTCCACAGAGTTTGAAAACTCACCAGCGGGGTCGTCCTGCTCAAAAATGCGGCACATGGCTTCGTAAAACTCTTATTTGAGCGGGAGCTGCTCTGGATGCTGGAAAGGGGTGGAGATGGGAAGGTGACACAGGTGACTTTGGCTCCGGGGAACCATGCCTAGAGCGTTGGTGCTCCATACCTCTCTTAACGTTAGATGCCAGTTGCGTTGAAGACAAAGTAAGATTGGACTCCATCTTCTTATGCCTCTCACCAGAGTGTCCCGAGGACCTCGAATGAGAGGAAGAGGACTTAGGGCTCTGTGAGTTGTCGAGCGACCTCCTCTTCTTCGATCAGGAATGTGACCTCCTCGGAGTCTTGCTTGACGGTGTCGACTGCCGGGCCGTGAGTAACTTCATTGCCCTCTCCCTCAAAGTCTTCGGAGCCTTCGCCCGACAGTCTGAACAGGACTTTGTATCATTGTCATGCTCGAGACACCACAGACATACGCGGTGGGGATCGGTGACCAACATCATGCGGGAACAAGTCCCGCACGGCTTTAAACCTGTCTTCCTCAAAGACATTCCTAGCACACAAAGTCGAAAAGTACAAAAACAAAAGTCGAGAAAAAGCCAAAAAGAAACAGAGGAGTAGCACTTGCCGGATCAGCGCTTAACTGGCACAGAAAGAAAAGAACTGATGTCCGCGTAGCTGGGTGGGACCTATGTAGGCACCGCAACCTCATAACCGATGCGGAACCAAATGGAGCCACCTGACGTCACGCCCCAAGGGGTATTGCTCAGCAAACGTTTCCAAATCCAGCCTGACGTCTGGGAAATTCAAAGGTAAGAAATCTGCAGCTAGAAGTCTCTATCAGATGATTCCTTGAGTATGTCATAACTACATGGGTCATTCCGTATCTGCTCTGCATACTTACCGCCTGCATGTTTACATGAGTATACCACTAGTATCTGGGCGTTCGGATGTGTGCATGAGTAGAGCCTGAATGATTTGACGAGTGCATGGCTAATAATTCAATACATGCATAGATTCTGGTAGAATTATTAAATGAGTGCAACTCTAGTGCCTGGATGATTGCAAGAGTGCATACATAGTATATAGGCGTTTTATGCATTGCATGGATAGTACACACATGATTGTTTAAGCCCATTCATAGCACCTAGCCTATTGGATGAGTGGCTGAATAGTGTTTCAGTGATTAAATGCTGCCCATTTCTTTTTAGTTGACCGAACAGGTAGTGCCTGGATGCTTCCATATCTATCTGGAGAGTGCCTGAAGAATTGAATAAGTGCATCAGTAGTGCCTGGCTAATTACATGAGTGCATGACTAGTGTCTGAGTGATTGCACAATCCCATTGTTAAAGCTTGAGAGATTGGATGAAAGTAAGAGCTTTCCAGTCCGACCCAGAGAACCGTAGTCCAGACTCTTGTTACTTCTAGACTGGACTACGGTAACATCCTTTATCTGGGAGCCAATAAATATGTGACATGCAAGCTACAGCAGGTACACAATACCGCTGCCAGATTACTCTGCCGAGTTCCCAGAACAGCCTCTATCCTCGGCTCCATGAAGGACATTCACTGGCTCAGGGTTGAAAACCGGATCAAGTTTAAAGCTCTGAGATATATGTTCAGTATTAAGCTTAGGATAGCTCCCCTTTATTTGCAGAATTAAGCTCACCCCTACCTGCCTTCATGTACCCTTCGGTCTACCACCCAGGCTAAATTCCAGGTGCCTAGGGTTCGACTATCCCGTATGGGTGGCCGCTCTTTCTCTTACTTGGGCCCTGTATTGTGGAATGCTCTTCCTTTGTCTCGCACCCAGACTAACTTTATACTCTTTCATAAGTCACTTAAAACTTGGCTTTTCAATCATTAAGTCCCATCCTCTTTTTTCTGCTGTTTCTGACGGGCGCCGGGAAATCCTTTTTGGGTAGCTGTTGCGCCTATAATTAAATTAAAAAATGTAATTAAATTAAAAAATAAATAAGTATACGGTTGGGGTGATTTTATTAGTGCAAGCCTATTAGCTCGGTAATTAAATGACTGCAAAGTTACTTGATGGATGATAGATTTACTGCAATGGTACTCTAAGTAATGACATGCGTGCATGAGAAAAGCCTCAGTGTAACGTCATTGCACATATGTACCTCAGTATTTCAATGACTGCATGGGTTGTAAGAGGGTGTTCAGATGGCTGCATAGGTTATGCGTAAATGTTAGAATGATTGCATAGTTACAGGCTTGTTACTGGCATAATTCATTAGATAGTACCCAGGTGATAAGATGAATGTATACATACTGCCTGCCTACTTCAATGACAACATAATTTCTGCCTGCCTGATTGAAAGAGTACATGTATTGATTCTGGCTAATTGAATAACTCCATGGATAGTGAATCACTCATTTGATGGTTGAGAATAGTGGATGGGTGATTCCAGGAGTGCCTGAATACTGCCTTACTGACTGAGAAAGTATCTTTATTCCTATTAGATACATAAAAGTTGTCACTATATCTCAGAGTCTTTGGTTATCTCCTTCTGTCAGTATCAAACTACCTGTTTTACTGTATACATGCTTTTCTTCTGAGCTATGCATGAGTGAAATCTAGGTATCACACTTGATATAAAATTGCATACATGGCTCTCTAGAAGCATACATTGCTTTGTTACTGAGCGTGCACATGCATCACTAATTTTCTAAAATGTAAAACAATATTTTGAAATTTTCAAAGCACAAAACCTTTTAGGAATGGCATACCTACATCATTTCTCAAATACTACTTCTGCTTCTAAAACATATATTCAGCAAATCTCAAACAAAAGTTACACTCAAAATGCAGCTGGTACAAGGACTCTTGAGACATTCGCACAATTAATCCTTTTCATTTTAAAGAAATACACCACACTCACTACACACATGACAATTTCATCAGACTTACTGAACATAGATAACCATGTAAACATATATGAGATTTCTTAATAGATGTACACCTTCAAGTTATCTTTCCCAAAATATATACCTCTCTGTATCTTTAAGCAAATTCAAAAGTCCCACCGTATATATAGCTATGTGCAAGCGCAAAAAACATATCTTACCATCTAAGCATATGGAAAGTGGTCATATAAGTTAAAAACCACAATCACTTCCCAATAAATACCTAACAAGCTCTACTTCTTTGTAATTCAAATACAGGCAAACAACATGTTCTCATCTTTTATTTTTCACTACACTGCACACGATGTGTAGATGTTTAAAGCATTCTTAGTTCCTCGTTGCAACTTAAAATATGCAGTGTAATAAACAGGCACTAATTCATTTTTCTCTTACTTCACAAAACATTTATCATTAACCTTTTAAACATATGCCCTCTAATAGATACAGTTAATCTGATATATTTTTGCTCATTACTGTGATACTCCTTTTAATGAAACTTCCATATACATCTTCATTTTCAATGTACATTTTTATACTTTTATTGTAATAATTATATAGTTGTATACATACCACTGAATTCAGTTTGTGGATTATATTATTTTAGATCTTTCAGCATAGTTTAGACACTGTTAATATTGGTAAAAAACTAAGCACAAGAATGGTACACCACTCTAATACAAAGCAAGTCTAAAATGGCAACCTCTTTAACTTTCCACTTCATCATCATGAGAAAGGCAGCAAATGAAATCATGTCTTTCATTTTTGACAACTGCGCCTCCACCTGTAAATGGTTAGCATCTGTTAACACTTTCCCTCTCTATCGAAAAGAGGTTCCTGTTGCTGCGTTTTCACAATGTTTTTGTGATGATCACGGAGAAATTGCGAGAAAAAAAAGGGAGTCCCAATCGATATTTAGCTTCAGTTTTTTTAATTTAAATACTGCACAACAGTTTATTACATAGTCCTGAGTTGAAAATTTAAACTTGTCGTTACTTAGATTGTGTCATCAATCTTCAACTTTCCCCCCCAAAAAAATTCTGTCTCTTTAACACCCTTCCCCCCCAGTGGAACCAGTAGGTCAAACGCTCACAGCACATTCTAGAAGGAACATGCAGCTTCCAAAAAAGATGAAGCAGGTGTGGTTCACTCTACAGATTCAAAGCATTTCCTTGTCTGTATTACATTTCTTTTTTTAAACAACAGCCAATAATAAGCCTTCTTTCTGAGCCATTCAACACACTACCTAATTTTATTCACTTTCATGCGGACAGCATCCAATGAAATATTTATAATTTTTTTTTTTTTAAATAGGAAAAGAAGCACCTCCATTTTAACTGCTTTTTCCTTTGGAAAACGACCTCATTCAGCTCCAGCCTTCTCCTCACTATTATTGCTCCTTCACTTCAAAATGCATACAGCATGGATTGTTGGCCACAGCTACATCTATTGGGCTAAAGAGGCTGCAAAAATGAGAAGGACTTGGGTTTGCCAAATGTACAGATTACATGGTTTGCCCAGAGATTGTTAAAGTTTCAGCAGTTGCTGGCATTGTGGATTCCCAAGCTCCTCCTCACCTTATGATTGTGCACTGTGGTGACAATGACCTACGCACATTAACGGGGGTAGGGCTCGAAATCCTAATGAAAGAAACCTTTGCAAAACCTTTGCAAAACTGATGTTGCTTTGCCCTCACACTCTCTTGGTGTACTCTAGTAAATGCCAAAGACAGAAATGAAAGTGGTCAAATCAGTTCTGTCCATAGATTGACAAAGCCAGGAAACATGTTAATAAAACTGTTTCTGCATTCCTCAGAGACCATCGCATGTGCAGCATCTATAACAACAATCTGCGTTTTTACATTCATGGCATTTCAAAATAATTGAGTATACAGATGACGGCAACAGGGTTTTCTAAGTAATCTGAAACTCTGCATCCGGTCTTATGTGTAGCAGCCATATGCACACAACCAACGCAACTGCTCTTGCCAGAGCCACTCTAGTAAACAAAATATTGTGTTTTTTTTGTATAGGTTTTTTTTTCTTTAGTTTTTGGGGATCTTTGTGACAATGTTGCGATCCCTATGGACACGTAGTGAAAACGGAAACCAAAAGCAGACATTCAATGGCCACCAGCACATCCAAAAATATTATGTAAAAAATCCATTCTGAACATTGCTCTAAACACATTACTATATATCATATTTTAGTAGTGTTTCTTTAAAAACCATCTTCCAGACCAATTTTCTATTTTTGCAGTTATTCAGGATGTTGCAATGACGTTAACTGCGACGATCGCGCCTTTCCCATAAAGTGAAAACACATATATGCACACACATTTTTTTTTTGTCCTCATTAGCCACTTCATCGTTCCAAGAACTCTCCGACCGCCAAGACACATTCGTCTCCGTACAGGTAGGAAACCAGAAAATAGTTTCGTAACCCCCAGAGAGGCAGACCCGATGTCTCAGCGAGGGGAAACCTCGTACGATCTATCTCCATTCAAGCCTGTTGCCGGCTGTTAGTCCAATAGCTTTGTGGCATGGGGAGCCTCCCGTTGGACATGGAGTATTGGGTTTAATCATCGGACCCGGGGGAAAGAAAAAAAAAAACCGGGTTCTCTGACAGCTTTATCTCCACCCAATTAAATAGTTCCAGAATCTCACAGTACGGGGACTACAGGCTCTTGCCAAATTAACTTTAGATGTTGCATAAAGTGATGTCAACCACTCTGCATGAGTCGGCGTTAATTAATGTTAACCCAGTTTTTACATATTTGTCTTCTTGCTAACAGATAGGCATAGTATAGGAATTCCCTCTCTAGTCCCTAATAACTACAGACCATGAGAATGGCATCGACATTTTAGGAATTGATTCAAGAGATATCTTGACTTCTTGCCAGAATCTAGTGATATTCGGGCACTCCCAAAACATGTGTAAATCTGAGGCTGCTGGAAGAAGGCATTTACTGCAGCACTTCCCTGGTTGGAACTTAGAGAGTTTTTTAGGGGAGTAGTACGCGCGATGTAGTGTAAATAATTGGTTGCGCCTCAACCACGCAGGTTTTATTATTTTATACAAAAGGCTAAAGGATTTCATCCATAGTTCTTCTGCCTGGGCTTCTCCATCTCCTCCCCACAGTTTTACCGGAAGGTTAAATTCGCCTTTACCTTCTTCCATGATGTTCCAATAGTAAAAAGCAACCTCTTTACCCCCATAGGCTTTCTCGACTAAGTTTTTCTCTAAGGAGCTGTACCCTCCAATTTTGACCTTTTTCTTTGTCTGATCTCGAAGCCAACTAGACAGTTGTATATAGATGAACCAGGATAATGGTGAGCTTATCCTGTCTGAGAATACCTCCCATTCTAGTAAGGATCCTCCTGCCACCAACTCTCCCCATCTTTCTATTCCTGCCTCCAATAACACAGTTTTAACCGTCTCGTTGTATTGCGGAGAGAACCCTGGAAAATCCCAGATCGGTGCAAAATTGAAAAGATATGCCATCCCAACCTTAGATTTGATTTGAGTCCATTCTTTTAGGAACCAATATAGAGTCTTTAGCCTCACTTTCTTAAAAAAATCTCTGATGGCCAAACTTAAACAAGAAGGCATCAAGTGGAAGATTAGAGCCCAATAACATTGCTTTGAACATACGGCCATTTGAATTGTCCTGGGGGGTCTTTAATAGCATCCTAGATGGGACAGATGAAAAGCCCAGGCGTAATATTCCAGGTCTGGCAATGCGAGTCCTCCCTTCTCTCTCCTCCTCCTTAATTTCTTCCATGCCAGCCTGGTTAATTTAAAGCTCCAAATAAATGAATTAATGTTTTGTTGACATTTAAACAGTTGTGTAGTGTCGAATGTTAATGGAATAGTATTAAAAATAAATGTGTATTTGGGGAGAATGGTCATTTTCACTAGGCTCGTTCTCCCATAGATGGTGAGCGGGAGAAAGGACCATGCTTTCATCAATGCCTTGGATTCGCGGAAAATCCGATCTAGATTAGTCTGGGCCAAGATGTTTATATCATTTGTGATTCTAATCCCCAGATAGTGGATTGAAGGTGTCACCGGGAGCTGAAGGTTTGTGATGTTCCAAGCCATTATATCTGTTTTTCCGGCATTTATTTCATAGCCTGAGAACTTTCCAAATTCTTCGGCCCTTTTTATGACCTTAGGGAATGTCTGTGCAGGGTCAGTGGTATATATGAGAATGTCGTCAGCATATAGCCCGACTTTCTTCTCCCAACCAGAGAAAGAAAAAGGCAGAATATTGATGTCCTCTTTATGATCTGAACAAATGGTTCAACATAAATGTTAAATAGAAGAGGGGAGAGAGGACACCCCTGTCTTGTCCCTCTACTGATTTCAAAAGGTTTTGTACATGTGCCGTTAATCAAAAGGCTGGCTCTCGGGTTTTTATACAGCAAACCTATCGCTCTACAAAATTTGGGGCCAAATTAGAATTTTTCCATAACTGCAGTTAAATAGGACCAATTGACCCTATCGAATGCCTTTGTTGCATTGAGTGTCATGATTACAAGAGTCAAGGCAAAGGTTGAGGCGATGTCTATCGCTCCGACCAGATCATAAGTTAGGTCAGCCAGTTGTCGACCTCTAATAAATCCCTTTTGGTCATGATGGATAATCCTTCCAATCTCGTCTCCTAAACGTGCAAACAAAATTGCTGAAAAGATCTTATAATCATTATTGAGAAGCGAGATTGGACGATATGATCCAGTCTACTGGATCCTTCCCTGATTTTAACATTAAGGCAATATTTGCCTCACCCCAGGAGCTAGTTGGTGTCTCACCCCTGATTAAGATGTTATTAAAAAGATTTGTTAAGATCGGGGTGACAGTTGGATTTAATACTCGATACAATTCGCCAGGAATGCCATCCGGTCCTGCAGCCTTTCCCTGTTTTAGTTGTTTAATGGCTCTTTCCACTTCTGCCTCTGTTATCTCTTTATCTAGTTGTTCACTCTGTTGCCTAGTCAACTTTGGAAGGTTCACCTTTTCCAACCACTCAGTTCTTTCCTCAATGTTGACTTTGATCTCATCTGTATAAATCTTCTGAAAAAAACCGCGAAAGGCTTCCCCTATTTCCAAATCTGTTTTTCTGTTATTCCTTTCACCTTCTAACCTCACTTCTCTTATATGGTTTCTGGCTTGGTCTGCTTTTATTTTCCAAGCTAGCAGCTTCCCCGCCGCCTCGCCATATTCAAAGTGGGAAAGCTTACTGGCCTTCCATCTTTTGTTCACTCTCTCCTGCAATATCATGTCTAATTTATTTTTTAACTCACATCTTTTTTCCGAATTTACCGGGGGCCCTTGGTCTACTGATTCTAAGTGAGCCAGATCTTGCTCTATTTTTGATACCTCCTCTCTATATTTCTTTTTTCTGAAGGAAGCACGATTTGTGATACAACCCCTTATATATGCTTTCCATGTCTCCCACACACTGACCAAGGGGTCAGAATCTAAATTCCACTCCAAAAAAGAAGCGGATTCGGATATACGATGTTCTCTTTCCTCTTCATCCAGAAGGATGGTACGATCAAAAGACCATGAAGCATAGGTGAAATTCTGATCTAACATTATAGAAAAAAGGATAGCTGAATGATCGGAAATATGCTGAGGGAGATATATTAAGTTCTTTATAATGTCTTTGAGAGTGAAACTGAATAAGGCATAGTCTATACGCGATTTATGTTTATATTTGTAATTATGAAAAGAGACACCCAAAGTATTTCCAGCTCTTTGTCTCCAGAGGTCGTCCAACCCCAAGTTCGACATACAGGACAAAAGAGTATCTCTCATTTTATTGTGTGTTACAGCTCTAGAGCTGGGGGATTTATCCAATTTTGGATCCAGGACCAGATTAAAATCACCCATCCATATTATAGGATTTTGAGTCGTGATCAGATGATTCTGTAACGTATTAATGTGAGAAGGATCATCCTGGTTGGGGCCATAGTACCCCACCAGAGTATATCGCCTCCCATCGAGCTGAACATTGGCTATCAGCCATCTACCACTCGGATCAGTCCTCCAATCCGCAATCTGAGCCTTAGCTCCCTTTTTAAAGATGATGGCTATTCCGCGAATATTGGCATTGTGATCTGTGCTGAGGAATTTGTCCACCCATTTTAGTTTTTTCAATATATCTGTAATCTCTTGTTTCGTTAGATGTGTCTCCTGGATTGTTATAACCTGCGCAGGTGAATCTCTAAGGTACTGCATGATTTTAAGTCTCCTTCCTCGTACGCTCAGGCCATTTACATTCCAGGACAGAAACTTGATATCCCTCATTTGACCTTAACATCTGAATTCCCCGTTCTTTTCCCGTGTGGGCCTTGTGCAGTTTTCTACTATTCTCTGTCTACTGTGTGTTGATCTATCCAACCGATTTAGAGGACAATTCCTGGAATCAACAAAGTTTAAAAAGTTAACATTTTGCTCGTGAAGACTTTTTAGTGCTTTCTCCCACCCTCCTTCCCCCCTCCCCCCCTACTTTCTCTGGCCAGATGACTTGCCAGATTGTCGTCACCGACATATCCCCCCCTGTGGCCCCATCTATCTCATATGAATTATATTGGTCGATTGTGTGATAGAAATCAAATTTATGTGGGTGGCGTATTTATTGTGCTAAAGAGAAAGAAAAAATAGACCAAATAGCGTATATCAGGGAGAGAACTGAAAAAGAACTGAAAAAGAGGAGAGCTGATAGTTGGAGCCATTATGTATGTTATATATTCTTATTTGTATTCTATATTGTGTGTTTTGTTCTCTTCTCTTTTCAGGCTGTTTTCAGGCTGTTTGTTGTTTCTACTCTTTGACTCTATGACCCTAAGTTCTCCCTTTTATTTATTTATTTCTATATATATATATTTTTTTTCTCCCCATTTTACATATCTCTATCCCTTGTGTTTTTTTTTCCCAGTGTAGCTATATTGTAATCTAGTTAATCCACTTAAGTAACTTATAATACTGTTGTGGAATAAGGAAGAGGGTAAAAACACAAACGGAAGTGTAGCCTCCAGAGTTAACCCATAGATGACATCATGTATCAAGGGGCCGTTTGAGAAAACTCACTAATTGAAACTAGAAGTTAATCCGCTTCGAGAGGAGTTTTGATGTTATACATTTTATTATTGAACATTATCTTCAAGAAAGCGGGAAATCACATCTGCACTGTGACTCCAAGAGCCCCGAACTTCTCCATTCGTTGTCCAAGCTCCCATTGTCTTTCCAGTGTAGGCTTTGACAGGTCTGACCTTACTACGAAAGAGAAGTCGGGGGCCTTCAATGTCTTAGCTTTTAATGCCAGGTTGAGGATCTTCTCCTTTATTGCTTATGTTAAAAAGTTTACAAGAATCTTTCTGGGCTTGGTCCTCCCTGGATTGACAAGGACTTGGGTTTGCCAAATGTACAGATTACATGGTTTGCCCAGAGATTGTTAAAGTTTCAGCAGTTGCTGGCATTGTGGATTTCCAAGCTCCTCCTCACCTCATGATTGTGCACTGTGGTGGCAATGACCTACGCACATTAACTGGGGTAGGGCTGGAAATCCTAATGAAAGAAACCTTTGCAAAACCTTTGCTTTACTGATGTTGCTTTTCCCTCACGCTCTCTTGGTGTACTCTAGTAAATGCCAAAGACAGAAATGAAAGTGGTCAAATCAGTTCTGTCCATAGATTGACAAAGCCAGTTAACATGTTAATAAAACTGTTTCTGCATTCCTCAGAGACCATCGCATGTGCAGCATCTATAACAACAATCTGCGTTTTGACATGCATGGCATTTCGAAATAATGGAGTATACAGATGAAGGCAACAGGGTTTTCTAAGTAACCTAAAACTCTGTATCTGGTCTTATGTGTAGCAGCCATATGCACAAAACCAACGCAACTGTTCTTGCCAGAGCCACCCTAGTAAACAAAATATTGTGATTTTTTTCTATAGGTTTTTTTTTCTTTAGTTTTTGGGGATCTTTGCGACAATGTTACGATCCCTATGGACACGTAGTGAAAAGGGAAATCAAAAGCAGACATTCAATGGCCACCTGCACATCCAAAAATATTATGTAAAAAATCCATTCTGAACATTGCCCTAAACACATTACTATATATCATATTTTTGTACTGTTTCTTTAAAAACCATCTTCCAGACCAATTTTCTATTTTTGCGGTTATTCAGGATGTAGCAATGACGCTGTTAACCGCGACGATTGCGCCTTTCCCATAAAGTGAAAACACATATATGCACACACATTACAGTATTCTACACACTAGAGGTTTGTTACTGTACACTTCAAAGACATATTTTTCTAGTGGATTTCTAAAACAACCACCCCTAAAACCTATTTTCTGTTTTTGCAGTGAGGCTGGAGATCATCCCCACGGGTACGTCACGAAAGTGGAAAGCTACAGGAGGAATTGAATAGCCACCACCACATTAAAAAATTATAACTATATAATTAATTTTAACCATCACAGTAGATAACTCACTATATGAATAACTTTATAAAAACATTTATCAGAATCTCATTATCACTACAACAATGCGTATTTATGATTCACTGATATATTTTTTAAATATTCCCACCAATATTCACAACAAGGTCAGCATTCGCGATGTCCCTGCCACGGTACACCCGGGATCACAGCGTCAGTGTGAATATCACGTGTGATTCAAATAATAGATTTTGGAAGCATAACTTGTGTCACTAATACCTCCATTTCTCAACCATAGTGTCTTAGCATCTCCACCCTGACCCCTTATGTGGGATTTCGTACAAATTTTCAGTCATGGGAAACGTTCCCGATAGATAAAATGGCAGCCGTAACTTACTGTTCAGGTTGTGTCCAGCCAATCAGAGCATTTCCACTGTTGCTTGCATTCGTGATTCTTCACGAAACCACCACGAAATATCGCTGCCAGAGGTATCACTATAATTTTAAACCTAAATTTCTCAAAAACTGAACGGGGACGCTCCAGCAACCGGGGCATACGGGTGAGAGAGCCTTGCCCAGTGGGTCTGACGGACTCCATTCCCCAGGCTCCTCTGCTCCTTTCATCATCGCCAGCAGCGACCGGAGGCGCTTATAATCAACGCTGGGCTCGCGCAGCGCGGGGCGCTGCAGCAACCGGGCCACACAGGGGAGAGAGCCGTGCACAGCAGGTCCGACGGACTAAACTGCCAACCTGAAAGTCCAATGATGACCAGTTCCATGACACCCGTCCTGCTCCTTGTGGAGACAACAATCCCATCACATGTACTTGAGAAAATAACTCTTCACCATTACAAACCTGGCCCCTGTATCCGGCCAGCACTCCATTGTGGTCAGCCTGAACGTTTGACTTTCTCCCTTTCAGCATGTCTACATAACCATGAGTGGCCCTTTGTGCCTTTTTTTACACAATTTTCATCTAAAACTTTAAAAACTCATATCTTCTTTTCTACTCATTTAATTTTTGTCATATAGGTGTCATTTTATTTATTAAATTTCACTAATTTTTCCCAATATTTGGGATTTTTCTTGTGTTGTGTTTTCACTTTATTACTGGCTGAGTGCTGCATAAATACTTTACACCTTGCCTCTAAGTTAATCCTAACTGCTTTGTGCCAAGCTACCAGAGGGTTAAGAACAGGTTAATTTTGTGACTTTTGTGGTTCACTCTGACAAGGATCGTGTTTAATTTTTGAGTGGGGCTTCCACCCCACCTCAAAAATCCAATTTCTTACAGAAGGGAAGGTCAGTGCGGAATCTGCAGGTAGACAGGGTATCCACCCATCACATTTGTGAAGACTTGTGGTGGCAAACTCAACCCAAAGAGAAGTGGAATACATTGGTAATGTGTAGGAAGCACTACAGAACACAACTTTGTTTTGGTGGGCAAGTGGGGTCAGAATATGAATAAACACATCTTGCAGGTCTATCATCTCCTTCCAGTCTTTCACTTCCAATGCCAGTAATACCCGAGGTATGGACAGCATCTTGAACTTGTCCTTTCTTAGTAATCAATACAGGCATCTGAGGTTGAGGATAAAACAAAGACCACCATACATCTTGGCAATCAGGAAATATAGAGAATAGCATCCCAGTCCTCTTTCTTGCTCTGATACTTTCTCCACTGACACTTTCTACAACAGGATTGCCATTTCCTGCTACAGGATCATTTGATCTTCTAAGGAATTGCAGGAGATGGGTGGCAACAGGGCAGGTGCTGGTGGAAGGATAGGGAATACCACTTGTCTACTATATGAAGGACCTAATGGTCAGACATGATGGCCTTCGAAGCCAGAAGAAAAAGGAGTAGCCTTCCTCCCACTGGCAAAACATGCTCCTTCATAAACGGATTACTACTACTTCCCTGGTTGTGCTGAGAAAGATGAAGAGTAAGAAGGCAGTTGCAGTTGTCTGGCTCCCCCTTTGCCACCTCCTCTGTATTGACTCATAAAGGGATGTTGTTGTTGCTATTCTGATTGCTGCTTTTGCTTGGGAAAGCCTCTTGCAAAAGATTGGGCCTTTCTGAAAAGTCGTAATGACATAGAGGATTGATTAGCTAAAGAACTAACTGGTACTCTCCTACTTTCTAATGAAGCATCTGCTCTGTTTCCAAAATGGTGTTCTCATCAATTAGAATTTCCATTAAACTACTTTGAACATCTGAGAAGAACCCCATAAACAGGAGCCAGGCATGTCACCTCAGAGTCACTGAGGCACCCATGTCTCTAGCCGCAGTCAGTGGCTTCCAAACAAGTTGCAATTCTATGTCTTGATTTGTCATGTCCATTCGTTACCACTTCCATAAAATGGTCTTCGAAATGGTCTAGTAAACTGGTTGCAACCTAGAATGGCCATGTGTTGGACTGCATAAGTGTATTGAGCCAGAAGACATGCTGGATTATTTGACCGGAGGGCTAGACTTCTGTGGAAAGAGCTCTTTTACTCCATCAGGTAGGTGTATCAGAAAGACGCCTGGATTAACCATTGAGGTAGAAGAACTTCCTACTATCAAACTTTCAGGTGATGGGTACTGCACTGATGAACTTTGATGCTAGCCTCTGGTGGGAAGAAAGGTGTACCATGATTAAAGACTTCACATAAATCAAGGACAGCCAAGAGATTCTGTGTACTGGAAGCAGCTAAATTATAAACCTACATAGTAATTCTAGGTCTATGGTGGCTTCATGCAATATTTCAGATTTTACCTGGCATGTATGTATGAACAGGTGATGACATTGCTACACAGTTGTCTGGAGATTCACTATTTAGTTCGTTTGTTCATCAGTTGGAGGAAGCTACTCTGTGTGTAGGGTGTCCTACAGATAGACGACCATCTCAGATGTTACCATTGTTTATCATCGAGCCAAAAAATACATTGTGAGTCATTGCATCTAAGTAGGTACAAAAAGGGTAAAGGCAGCCAAATGAAATAGATGGACACAAACAGGAAAAACTCATAATTCAATGTAACAAATGTTTTCATTATTTCTGCACTACTCTGCTAATTCTCACATAAAAGAGTAAAATAAGTATGCACAACATAAGGTGCTCTTGTACATACAGTATCGAGTAGAATAAATACCTTGTTCAGCTGTCGTTAGTAAATCATCAAGTAAAATTTGTTTATGTTCTTGACCGTCTTCAAAGCTATATAAAACCCACTTTTTCAACAGTGTTTCGCCTTCGCCACATACATCAGTTTCCAAGAGGCCTGGGAACCATTCTTCCATAAGAGAGTCAATATGATCGACTATTTGTCCCAATAAAATACAACCTATCAAACAAAAAAGAAGAAAGAAAACTGAATGCAACATTGTCATTATTTTAAGTGTTTACATTTTTAATTCACATCCTATAAACAAACATGATTCCATTAGCTTCACACAATAACTGGAATCTTTCCCACAGGCACTTAAAAATTCACCTACCTTCAAGTGCTAACCCTTGCCCTGTACCTTGCAGTAACCCAGAGTCATTTTTAATCTGTCATAACTAGAAGAGAAACAGGTATATACTTTCAAGACAGTCTGCCATCATAAGGGTGCAATAGAGCACATAACATCACGAGCCAATCTAAGAAGATGGCATTCTATTCAGAATTTTCACTGCAGTGCCTCAAGATCTTTTTGAGTGTACTACCAAATACTTCAGTAATGGGACTTAGAATGGTGACCATAAGATTGTAATCATTCTTGCTCAAATAAATTGCTAAATAAACACATTTCACAACCTTTTCATTCTTATTGTCAACTGGAATGATACTGAGAATATATTTCTGTGTGATTTTATAATTATATTCTCCCTGTTGACTTCTCAGTTGGTCAACATTTTAAACCTGTTATTTTGTAATTGGTGCACAATTCCTAACCATGCAGAAGAATGTTTAACCAATATATACAAATCTTCTCTGTATATTAGACGTATTAATTGCCATTTTGTGCATTTCCATTTGTGCCAAATATGTCTTTTGTAGGCAGTTAAATTATAACCTTCTTAGAAACCTTTCTGGCATGCTCAAATGAAATAAATGTGTGTTCTTCACTAATCAGTGTCAGAACACATCTTCTATTTACACTTGCCTAGGAAGGCAGGGCATTTCCACTCACACAGGATGTTCCTCATTAAGGGCCATATGTATCAAGGTACCAATTTGCGATTCTGAAATAGCGATTTTTAAGAAATCGCTATTTCAGAATCGCAAATTGGTATGTATCAAGAAAATCTAATTTTTTTAGCGATTTCCTAATATTCCTTAATTGCGAACTCGCAATTAAGGAATACCTTCCCATTCATTTCTATGTGCCAGGAGGCCCATAGGAAGGAAAGGGAAATTTGCGATTCACAATTTGCTAATTGCAAATTGAGAAGAATTTCAAGGGTGCAGGGGTGTCTCAAAAACACCCTGCTGCACCCCTGAAAATGACATGTGTGCGCATATGGCGCACATACATGCCCTAAGGGCATGTATGAGCGTCACATAGCACCATTGGATTTTCAAAAAAATGCTTTTTTAAAAGAATTCGCAAGTTACCACCAACTAGAAGTTGGTGGTAATTTGCGATTCTTTAAGGGCATTTTGGACTTTTTTTTCATTGATACATTGCATTTAAGGAATCGCAAAATGGTATGATTCCTTAAATTCAATCGCAAAATAAGGAATGGCAAATTTTGTGATTCCTTATTTTGCACCCAAATTGTTTGATGCATACCATTTTGCAAAATGGGTTCACAAACGCCAAATTTCTGCGAATTTCGGCGTTTGCGAACCCATTTGGCCTTGATACATATGGCCCTAAGTGATGAATAGACTATCCTCATCAACATATCTAGTATAACGTATGCTTGAACATCCCCGGACTCTGTTAAATTTCCTCCATGAGGTATTCAAATACATACTTAAAAGTTGGGCTCCTCAATAGTATGTGAAGTATATTGCAATGAAATTCTGTCATTTCCAGCATATAGCAGAATTTGGGAGGCAGGCCCTTAACAGTCTTTCAGGTGGCACATATCAATTTTACAAAATGGTAAACTGTCTCTCTGATACCTTTATGGTTCGCCAGTATTCTAACCGAGTACACATCAGAGAGTATGAACAGGCCCACCATTCCTTCCCAGCTCCACTTACGCACTATGTAACCAACCCAACAAGGTAAACTCATTGTCTTGGGTGGAGGGCTATTTATTAGTTTCCACATTTTACTTTATTGTTTTGTATGATGTAAGAAAAGGGTTATTAGTTGGAGAGGATATAATTACTTCCCGAGTAATAAGTCCCAAAATTTTGTTAGGTCCAATAAGTCAGCCTGGGCTCAATCCATGGAAGAAATGGCACAAAGAAGACATGCTTAACTTAAGTGAAAGTGTAAAAACAATTTAAAAAGTCAAAAACAACACAATACAAATTTGACAACCGATTTCCAATAATAGAGAAAAAAAGTTACAAAAATGATACTAAAATAATTAAAATACATTAATGGGACCCAGAGAATAATTTTTAACGTTCTAAGGCAAAAAAATGCAAAGAATAAGTAAAGCATCAATCAGAAGTCATTGTTCCTGGTTCATCGGGACCTAAGCATGAGTTTACTTTCTAACTTAGTCGCTGAACCAGAAGTCAAAATCCCCAAAGAAGCAAGATGCAGGCTGCATCAGGTGAAGACAGGGTCACACTAAAGCCGTTTTGGTAGGAAAAGCTCTAAATGGGAACATTTGAAATTCACACCCGCTGAAGTCCCTACATTACTTGGATGCTTTTTACATCTTTGCCCAGTCAATATTTGGACTGAAGTCTCTTTTTTGAAGTTCAAAATCCCCTGGAGAGACATTCTTGCTAGCTTTATCAAATTAAGACCTCTCGAAATCTGCCCCCTTAGTGGTGAGGTCCTATTGACATTTCAAAGGTTTTGAAAGTCCAAAAATGTTTTAAGTCTCAACTATCCAGATGATATTGGACCAGTTCTTCTTAGTCTCTTCTATGGCTCCCTAGGCCTCAAAGACATCACTTATGGGCCAGGACTCACTCCAGCAAGGGCTAACAGTTGGGTCTCACCCACATCCATTTGCAACTGGTCAGTTGGGTACTCTAGAAAAAAAGCTTTTAGTGTCCCTATAGCCACACATGAAGTCTGCCGAATAGCCCTTAAAGTCCATTTCTAAGTCCTGGGTACAGGTGGGAGCAGGTCCAGCCCTTCAGATGTCAATACAGATCACAGCCACCAGGTTATGTCTGCTTCTATTCTTCCTCATGCACAGATGGGTTCTAATGAACTGTATGTGAAGTATCACTTTTGTAGGATTCATTAGACAGTGGTTGGAGGGGACTTCTGGACACTCCCTTACCAATGGGTACAAAGTTCCTAAGGGAAACCCTTCCCAGTTATGCAGCACATTCTGTTTGCCTTACTGCAACCTATCCAACAGTGAACTTTTCTGAGTTAAATCCAACATGGCAAAACCCTTCTGGACTTAGAGGTGGCTACCCTTGGAGGAGGGATGCGTCTAGTTAAATGGCCAGTGCCCTCCTCCTCAATCATGCCAAACTGGTTCTGGGGCATTCTTGCATGCTAGTGGCTTCCCACACCACTGCACTGGTGCCAGTCTGGTTACATTTGGCCCAGGGATCAAATGATGTCTCTTTCTTGGTCTCCCTTTACCTGGTGGGCTAGATGGCTCACAGGAGACCTCAGGATTGAAGAGGAATTAATTCCCAAATCTAAAACGCGCCACAGGGCGTGTTGCACATGTTACCACCATAGGGACATTAACCAAGATTTTTGGAATGGCAGAGAATACCTATCTTGAAGGAACCCCAATAGATCCTAAGGAGCTACGTGAATGTCCAACGGACCACCTGCCTTCTAGGCATTGCCAATACCACCATCTCTAATGGGCATAGAAAAGGGGTCCCCCTTAAAATCAGCCCCAAATTGATAGAGTTGGCAAAAAAAGGAAGGAGGACCCAACTCACAAGGCCTCCTTTTTGGGGAAGAATTTATACGAGATATATCCAAATATGTCGGAGAATTCAGCTCAATTCAAAAATCTCAGAGGGACATTAAAAAGGTGTTTCAAAACAGAATTATTTGTAAGGTCAGGAGAATGCGGGTTCAGTTCCCCGGCCATGGGAAAACAACTTCAAGACCCTTCCTGGGATGTGGACCTGGGTTTTCCCAATCAACCTTCTCTGCCCATCAATCGTTCTATCCACGGAAGACCCTTCCGGAGTGAAAGAAGACAGAGAGGATTCTCCACATGTAGGAATCTCTAAATACCCTGAAGGAGTTACCCTTGAGATTCCTAACGAGGATCCTGGGTCTCCTTTCCACAACAATATAAGCCATTTTTCTGGACCCTTTGCATTACAGGGCCCTTCAGAGACTCAAAACGAAGACTCTGAGAACAACACAATCCTACTCACAAATGACATCCTTAGACCAGGAGTCAAGAAGGGAACTGTTATGGTGGCTAAAGAATGTGGTAACCTGGAATGGCAGAGCCATCTTTGAGGAGGCACCACAGTTGATAATAGAATCAGATGTGGGTTTAAATTGATGGGGTGAGAGATGTGGCAACTCATCAACAGGGGGTCACTGGACACATCATGACAAGGAACTGCAATCAACTGCTTAGAATTACTAGCAGGCCATTTACAGTTCAGTACTTAACCCAGAATTCAATGAAATGCAGTATAATGCTGCGCATGGGCAAGGTGTCAGCAGTGAGATACTTCAACAAGATGGGGGGGACCACATTCTTAGGTCTTACGGTGATAGCAAAAGGCTTCTGGGCTATTGCTTGAACAAAGGACTCTTAGGTATAGCGGAACACATTCCTGGTCTAAACAAGGGCGTGGCGGACTGGTTCACCAGGAATTTCAAGGACTCCAGCAACTGGAAACTAGACAGAGGACTATTCATGCCCATCCAAGCCAAAGGGGGTCCCTGTTGGACAGATCTTTTCACAGACAGGTTGAACACACAGTTGAAGGATTTCTTCAGCTGGAAGCCGGACCCTCAAGCAGCAGGGGTGGATGCCTTCCTCCAAGACTGAGAGGATTTAAGGCCATATGCTTTCCCTCCGTTTGTCATGCATCCACGGCTTCTCCTACATGCACATAGGTCAACAGAGCATGATAGTAGTAGCCCGCTTTGCGGTATCAAGTATGGTTCCCAGTTATCCTGGAGATGACCATAGACTTTCCAGTCCTAATACCAACTTTCAGGGATGTACTCTTGGGGCTAGAAGGAAAATCATTCCCCCTCAGAGATCAGCGACTTCTGGTTTCTGGCGGCCTGAAAGATTTCAGGTGACAATGGCAAATCCCACGGCTTTTGCAAGATACTTTTCGACTCATATCTGAATCATGGGCATCAGGAACAAGGAAGGCGTATCGACTGGCATGGAACAAATGGGTTCGCTGGTGTCTTCAATGACACTAAGATCCCATTTCAACTGATCTAGTTCATGTCGTAAACTTCCTATCAGAACTGTTGGCATCCGGCTTAAGTTACAGAACAGTAAACGTCTATAGATCAGCCATAGTTGCAGGACATTCCTTGGTTGATGGTGTCTCAGTGGGTCAAAACCTCTTGACAAAGAAAATCATGAGAAGTATGCGGGTCCTAACCCCTCCAACTGCAAAATACACTGCCTTATGGGATGCCAGAAACATTTTACAAGTTATATCTTCATGCGGTAACAATGTAAACTTCTCTCTTGAACGGGTTTCCTATAAACTTACAGTCTTACTATGCCTGGTATCATTTAGACAAACCTCAGATGTTAAAGCTTTAGATGTCACTAGCAGGACCTACCAACCTGAGGGACTTTGTTTTTATCTAAAAAAAGACCAAAACTATGTCATCCTCTATCTTCTACCCTTTCTTTACAATGAATGAAGGACTGTGTGTTGTGAAATGCCTAAAGGAGGATGAAAATAGAACTGAAAGCTTGAGAAGAGATGTAATTCAACTTTTGATTTCAGACAGACCTCCACATAAAGCAGTTTCATCTCCTATGCTTGTGAGATGGGTTAAAGAGGTTATGAGTGAGAGTGGCGTGGATGTTTTTCTCTTCGGTGCACACTCTCTTAGAGGCGCATCAGCTTTCAAGGCTTTTATTTTAGGTGGAGGGCTCCAAGATATTCTTAGAGCCGCAGACTGGTTGAATGAAGGTATGTTTAAAAACTGCTATTTTAGACCAATTACAAAGATGATTGACAATGTACTTAATACACTTGAAACTTGCATAATGTTAGTCTCTGTGTCATGCCATAAAATCTAGATTTTTCGAAGCCTGGTGGGCAGAAAATCGGGAGTTTATTAAAGACAGGGAAGCTAAGATTATCCCTCCACTTATTAACCCACCCTAAGGGTTATATATTATTGACCTATTATGTCTTTTCTTTTCCAGAATAAGATGTCTCCAAATTGGTCTGACAGGACTGGATCATTCCACATCAAAGTTGATGTTTTATTTAATGGAGTTTACTTGTTCGCAGCACTTGGAAAGAAGGAAGATGGGTGCAGGTTGATGGACTATATACTATGTTAGAATGCTGTTTGAAGTTCTCTATTCTCTTTAACTGTTACTGCTGAGCTGTGGCAATAAAGGAGATTTGCATAATTGTAGCCTCTGTCTTTAATAAAATCCAGATTTTCTGCCCACCAGGCTATGAAAAATCTAAATTTCCAGCTACAAAGACAATATTGTATCCTGCCTCCTACCAAGCTGGCGTTGGACGTGGGAAGACAAATCAAAGAAGTAGTAGGTACATGCATCATTGTAGTAATTTGCGATTCCTTAATTGCGATTTTTAAGGAATCGCAATTAAGAAATCGCAAATGCCTATGCATGTAGAAATCGCTGAAAAATTTGCGATTTCTAAACATTCCTTAATTGGGACTCCCAAATTGCGAGTCGCAATGAAGGAATCCCTCCCCCTTCATTCCTATGGGCCTGGAGGTCCATAGGAATGAATGGGAAGACATTCTCATTTTGCGAATCGCAATTAGCGATTCGCAAATGGAGAATGCGATTTCAAGGGTGCAGGGGTGTCCAAAGGACACCCTGTTGCACCCCTAAAATTGATAAGTGCACCCATGTTATGCACACACATGCCCTAGGGGCATGTGTGCGCGTAACATGGGACTTTAAAAAATGCACTTTGATGCTTTTTTCAAGAAAAACGCAATTTACCATCACCTTAGAAGTCCTGGTAAATTGCGATTCTTATTTGCAAAATCGCAAATCTTTTTACTTTCTTGCATTGCATTTAAGGAATCGCTAATTTTGCGATTTCTTAAATTGCGAGGGGCTTCTTGTTTCATGCATTCCAAAAGCAATTTTCGCGATCGCAAACGGCCGATTTTTGCGATTCGCCCCGTTTGCGATCGCAAAATGCTTTGATGCATGTGCCTGTATGAGACCCACTGCAGGAGGAGAGGAGGGTTTGGAAGAATGCAATCCAGGCTGGAGTCCACAGCATGGCTGTCACTACACCATCTACTCAAAGAATGGAGCTGGGTCAAGACCATTTCTGAATCGCTTTAGTGTCAAGTCAGTCTTTTCTCTGAATATTCTAAATCCAACAATGGAAAGGTGGACATTCTCTGAAAACCCGGCTAACGTCATCCAGGTTTCTAGGCACTATTCTAGTACCAACAGCATGATCTATGTAGTTGGTTGTGTCCAGACCTGCACGCAACACATACTCTGCTGCATTCTGTCCATCTTGGACCATGCCACCCAGCCATTTGCAAACCAGTCTCAGCCCTGCTCCAACAGGAACAGACTGGTCTGCATATGGCTGGATTAAAACGGAGGTGGCATTCTGTGCAAACGACTGGGATGTGGGCGGAGTAACTACCAGTGTCTGAGATTAATTCAAGAGAGATAGACAGATAGATGGATAGATAGATAGATAGATAGATAGATAGATAGATAGATAGATAGATAGATAGATAGATAGATAGATAGATAGACAGACAGACAGATTAGCAATGCAAACAGATCAATAGGGTGGCAAACATACATAGACATATAGATGGATAATATAGTAGTTAAATGTCTATATAAGCACGATATAGAAGAAGACTGGAAGCAATCTAGAAACCCATACAACTGTGTGCCCCCCTTCCCCTGGAATATATTGCAAGGTCCCAGGGGATAGGTCCCTGGTGCCAAAAATGGACCAGCAAGGGGGGCTTTGTACCCCTCCCCCTGAACAATGTGCTGGACGGACCCCGGGGGATGGGGTCCCCAGGGACAAAAGCAGCCAGGGAAGGGGGCTCAAGGGCCAGCTGCCTTTATAGATATAGATAGATAGATAGATAGATAGATAGATAGATAGATAGATAGATAGATAGATAGATAGATAGATAGATAGATAGATAGATAGATAGATATGGCACAGTGGGAAGGGTTGCCAACCCCCCACACTGCACACAGCCAAAGATTGTGCACGGTGTGGGGTTGGCTGCAGAGCTGGACACAAGCCAGGCCCAGTGGCCAACCCCTTGCCACACACTGCCAAAGGTTGGATTAACATAGTAATGAAATATTACTTTACGTTAACAAATGTTTTGAAATTCACTGAAAAAAAACCAAAAGTTACAGGGACGTTATAGTTAGGATATAGCATTAAAAATAATAAAAATTCACAGGAAAAACAAAGGTTATGGGCCTGTTACAGTTCATTTTCACATTTTACACACACATAACCATACAAAATTCAGTAGTTATAGCTATAGTTATCTCAAGTAACTATAATTTGTGCTCTTAAGGTAACTATAACCCACTACCTCACCATGCGCTGCTAATTACCACATATATTACATCATTCATGGCATCTTCTATGACTTGATTGACAATAACTGCAATATTTGCTGTAAAATAATTGATGAGAAAACTGCATGGCGGGGGCACGAGTTATAGTTACCTTAGGGTGTGGAAAATATGAACCTAACTATAACATCACTGTAAGAAATGCGTTACTTACCTGTAACTGCAGTTATCCAGTATTGGTGTCTTTCATAGATTCACATGCCTGAATCATTCCCCGTCGTCGAGACGGGAGTCTCCGGTACATAGAAAAGTAATGTTCTATAGACATATATAGATTAACATAGGCCTAAGGGCCTCACCTTAGTAGCCTATCTATGTCCTTTTGTAAAAAGGACCAAACTCCAGAAGGTAGCCAATCAGCTATCACCTCCCTCCAGAACCTTCCTGTCAGGAGCCTCAGTCTCTCAGATTTTCGTACGCACCAAGCTAGGTAGGCGTAATACTGTTAGAGAAATAAGTGAGTCCTTCCAGGGGAGGCGGGAGGGTTGCATGTGAATCTATGAAAGACACCAATACTGGATAACTGCAGTTACAGGTAAGTAACGCATTTCTTATCCAGTATTATGGGTGTCTTTCATAGATTCACATGCCTGAATCAGAGTAGTAAGCAATACATTATGCACATTTCTGATGGAACAGCATATACCAGTCTTTAGATAATACATATCATGCGACTATGAGCCATCAATAAATAACAAGAAATAAGTAAATAAATGTGTATACCAGCGAAGGATGGCGGGAAGGAGGAAGGCTCACCTCATTGGAATAGATGGCGAAGCACAGCCTGGCCCACTGCTGCATCCTGCATCAGTTCCGTATCCAGGCAATAGTGCCTGGTGAAGGTATGCGGCGACTTCCACGTCGCCGCTCTGCAAATGTCCAGTATTGGCACCCCAGCGAACAGTGCAGCCGATGTGGACACAGCTCTTGTAGAATGAGCTCTTACTTTTGAGTGCAATGGCCGTCCGGCTCTGTCGTGGCAAAAGGCAATTGCCGAAGATATCCATCTTGAAATACTTTGTTTGGAAAGCGGCATGCCTTTCCTTGGCCTACTAAAAGCGATGAATAGCTGATTTATTTTCCTGAACTGTTTTGTCTTGTCAATGTAAAATTTAAGACACCTTTTCAGGTCCAAAGAGTGCAGAGTTCTTTCAGCTGCAGTGCTGGGATTTGGGAAGAATGATCGGAGGACTACAGGCTCATTTAAATGGAAGTCCGATGGGACCTTAGGAATAAACCGAGGATTAGTTCTTAAAACCACTCTGTCTTCCTTAAACTGCATGAAGGGATCTTGCATGGAAAGAGCCTGTAGTTCACTGACCCTTCTTGCTGAGGTCAGTGCCAGTAGCAGGGCTGTTTTCCAAGAGATGTATTTGACGTCAGCCCTGTGGATGGGTTCGAAAGGGTGTTTGATCAATTGGTTGAGGACCACATTGAGATGCCATGTTGGTGGAACCCTCCGTGGCCGAGGAAAGGATCTGTAGAGTCCTTTAAGGAACTGTTTTATTAACCTGTGTGACCAGAGAGAGGGCCCTTTTGAAGTTCTTGTATACTGTGAAATCGCCGCCAAATGAACTCTGATGGAGGCGTGTGCAAGGCCCGACTGTGCCAGGTGTAGCAGGTATGGTAGTAGTTGCTCCAGAGTAGCCTGAAAGAGGTGTAGACCTTTGTCCTTACACCAGATGCAAAAGCGTTTCTACTTTAAGGAATAGGTTTTGTTTGTGCTCTCCGCTCTTGCCTTCGCGAGGACATCTTTGCACTCCTGCGGGATGTCTAGCTGGCAGAACTCTTGGTACTCAGGAGCCAAGCCGATAACCTGAGTGATTTCAGATTCGGGTGCTGTACTTGGCCGTTGGACATCGTGAGCAGGGATGGATGTTGACACAGACGGATCGGCGGCTGAACTGAGAGGCGATGGAGGTCCGTGAACCAATGCTGCCTCGGCCAGAACGGGGCATTCAGAATCAGAGTGCAGTGCTCTGTCTTCATCTTCCTGAGGACTCTTGGTATCAGTGGGAATGGCGGAAAGGCGTATGCAAACACGTTGCGCCAAGCGATGGAAAATGCCTTTCCGAGGGACCTTAACTGGGGATGCCAACTTGCGAAGTTGCGGCATTTGGCGTTCTCCCTGGTGGCAAAAAGGTCGATCTGTGGTGTTCCCCATTCTGAAAAGATGTGATCTAGCACCTCTTGGTCGAGCTACCATTCGTGGGACATAGATCTCTGTCTGCTTAGAGCATATGCTATGACGTTGTCCTTGCCTGGAACATACTCCGCTTTTAACGTGATACTGTGGAGCACAAGCCAGTTCCAAATTTTCTGCGATTCGCGAGATAGTGTGAGCGAACGCGTTCCTTCCTGCTTGTTCAAGTAATGCATCGTCGTAGTGTTGTCGGTCCTGACGAGCACTGGGGAATTCTTGATGCGCGGTAGGAAAGCCTGCAGAGCTAGAAAAACTGCCCTCAGCTCCAGGAGGTTGATATGGAGCTGCGTTTCCTGGTCCGTCCACTTGTCACTGATCTGCAACTCCTGGAGGACAGCTCCCCATCCCTCTAGAGAGGCGTCCATTGTTACCACATGTGGGGCTGCAGGAAGGAGGAACGGTAGCCCTTGTGAGAGGTTCTTGAGCGACCTCCACCAGAGTAAGGCCTTGGTCATTTGCTGAGTTATCACAATGCGATCCTCGAAAAAACCTGTGCTTTGAGTCCATTGCCTGTTCAAGGCCTCCTGCAGTGGGCGCATTCTGAGCCGAGAGTGGGGAATAAGCAGGATACACGAGGACATCATCCCCAAGAGGGACTTGAACGTACGGACCAGTAAAGTTTTCTTCGAGGCCATTGAGGTGGCCAGAGTGATAAGCTTGTGCTTTCTTTCCTGAGATGGAAATGCTTTTGAACATTCCGTATCCAATGTTGCCCCAAGAAAGGTAAGAACTCGGGAGGGCTGTAGAGTAGACTTCTCGTGATTGAGCGTCAGGCCCAGGTGCTGGAAAAGATTGAGACAGGCGCTGGAGGATTTGGCTGCGCCTGGCCATAGATGGCGCTTTCACCAGCCAGTCATCCAGATATGGGAAGACCTGTTGTCCATGCTGTCATAGGAAAGCCGCCACTGGAGAGAGGCACTTGGTGAATATCCGAGGTGCTGACTTGAGACCAAATGGGAGGACACAGAATTGATAGTGTTGACCCGCCACTGCGAATCTGAGGAATTTCCTGTGGCCTTTGTGAATAGGGATGTGGTAATATGCGTCTTGCAGATCTAGAGACGTCATAAAGTCCCCTTCCTCTAGTAGCCCCAAAATCTCCTGGATCGTAACCATGCGGAACGATTGACTCTTCAAGAATGCGTTGAGTGCCCTGAGATCTAAGATGGGCCTCCATTTCTTCCCTTTCTTTTGTATCAGAAAGAAGCGGGAATAAAATCCCTTTCCTCTGTGAGCTGATGGTACTCGCTCTATTGCTCCTTTCTTCAACATAGAAAAGACCTCTTGAAGGAGTAATCATAAATTTCTGTGTTGCATTTTGCGAGGAGGAGTTGTCGGGAGGATTCATTTGAATTCCAATGAATGTCCGAATTGGATCAATTGGAGCACCCATCGATCTGTTGTAATTGATCTCCAATTGTTGAGGAAGTGTGTCAGTTTTTAAAAAAAATTAGATTGTGGACGGACTGGCTGCTGGAGAAGGTCATTGGCGTCCGCCAGATGTTTTCCTTTGGTTTTTCCCCCTGTAGTTGGACTTTCCATACGAGGTCTGGCGACCTTGTTGCTGCTGTCTCTGTTGGTATTGCGACCGGCCCGGATTATAGGAGTATGTGAATTTTTTTGGGTTAGATCCTCTGTAAGAGGATTGACCTCTAGCCCTGCTCCCTCGAAAGGACTGGCTCCTAAACTGTAGTGTGTCAAGCGCCTTTGCCGTGTCAGTATCTTTTTTGATTGTTTGTTCTCTCCAAAGAGGTGTTGGCCAACGTAAGGCATGTCCAGTACCTTAGTTTGCACCTCTTGGCGGAAAGATGTAGCTTTGAGCCACCCCTGCCTTCGCAAGACCGCAGCCCCTGCCAGCTGTCTAAAGCCGGTCATTGCAACATCCATCGCACAATCAATAAGTTCCGATGCTGATGTTTGGCCCTCTTTAAGGAGTGATTGAACCTCCTCTTTCACGGTGTCTGGTAGCTCCACCAGATACGGAGCAATATCCTCCCACAATTGCCTGTTGTAGCGGCCCAGTAGCGCAATGGAATTAGCTACTTTCACAGTCATGGCCGACGTGGTGGAAAAGCGTTTACCAATACTGTCTAGTTTCCTGCCCTCCTTGTCCGGAGGAGCTGACAGTGGAGATGACGGATTTCTAGAATTTTTCTGTGTCGCCTGGGTAACCACAGAATCTGGCTTGGGATGACCCGTAAGGAAGGCTGGCGCTGTTGTTGGTGCCTTATACTTTTTGTCCAGCCGTGGTACCACGACTGAGGCTGGTGTCTGCATCAGCTGTTTTCCCTGCTCCCATATGTGTTCAATGATAGGAATTGATCTGGTTGTTTTCCTAACCGGGTCTTTAAAATCGTACAGGAAACAGTCTGTTTCATGAGATTCCATCGTCATATGGAATCTTTTGGCCGCTCTCTCCACTAAGTTGTGAAATCCGCCAATGTCCACTGGCGGTGAGTCTGAGGTAGTGGGCTCAGATGTGGCAGGAGAAGGAGCTATGTAGTCCTCATCGTCTCTATGGTCAGACTGGTCATCTTGGACCTCTCCATCCTCCGGTTCTTCAACTTCCTCGTCAGAAGGCAGGATATCCTGCACTGGCTCTCTTTCCTGACGGATCACTAATGGTGGTGGTCTAGGCCGTGAAGGTGGCGTCGGTCCAGATGCAGCTGGATTTGTCCCCGCTGATGGAGCAGAGGGCGATTCAGGAAATCGCTGCTTGTTGTCTTGAATCAAGAACTGCAAATCTGAAACTATAGACGCTGGAAGGCATACCATTGGCGTGACTTGCGTCTGGACTTGTGCATGCACAGTCTCTTCTGTAAATTCCACTGCATCCCCCTCATCATCAGTGCTTTGGCACTTCACTATTACGTGTGAAGGACTGGTGGCCTGTTCGTCCAGATCCTCGTCTGAGTCTTCGTCCTGCAGTAGGCGTGTTGGGGGCAACCTTTGCACCCTACTGGGAGACGTTAAGTCTGGTGTTATTGGCTTTTTCTTCGATGGTGGGATCGTAGACGGCTGAATGGCAGCTGTCGACGGAGAAATCAGCTCCGATTGCTTCCATGGTGTCGACGACGATGTTGTCGACGGTGTCGTCGTCGACTGAATATCCATCGTCGTCGTTGGTGCCTTCGGCGGCGGTGCACTCGTCGACGGTGCACTCGTCGACGGTGTCCTCATCATCGTCGATGTCTTCGTCGACGGCACGCTCGTCAACGAGAGTGTCCTCGTCGACGACGTAGGCGACGTTGACGGTTTTGGTTTTGTCGTCGACACTGATCATCAGTGATGTCATGAGTGATGTCACTGACCATGTCATGAGTGATGTAATATGTGACGTCATCAGCAGTGCATTGCAGGGGCGCTAGTTATAGTGAGTCCAACTAACTATAACGTGGGAATTTCAATGGTTTTATGTCAGTAAAATTTCCAGCTAACTCTAACTGGTGTGAAACCTATGGTTTTTTCAGTGAATTTAATAGGTTTTTTAAATGCTAATTCCTAACTATAACTGGTGTGAAACCTATGGTTTTTTCAGTGAATTTCAAAGGTTTTTTAAATGCTAATTCCTAACTATAACTGGTGTGAAACCTTTGGTTTTTTCAGTGAATTTCATAGGTTTTTAAATAGCAAATTTCTATATCTATGAAATGTAATATTTTTTATAATGAATCCTATAATGTATATTTATGTAATACTATTTTTTTTATGTATTTTGTTCATGTTTTTTTTTTGCCCTGGAGCGCACCCTGTGCGCGTCCCGGTGAGAGCACCGGAAAGCGCAGTTTTTGCAGGGCGCCCCAAGGCGCGTACCGGTGAGCGTCCCATTAGCGCTTTTCCGCGAACGAAAACATCATCGTGACGTATCGCGTAGCCGCGTCCGCGTGATACGCACAGCGTAAATGCACCCAGAAGCACTCGAGCGCATACGATCGCGCAACGTAAGCATCCGACGCGCTTATGCGACGTGCCCCTGTGCGCGCCCGGGGGCGCGTAGCGTAAGCGCGTCGGGTCATGTGACCTAAAAATAACCATTTTTATTGGTGCGGGACAGTTTTGGTTTCCAAATGATGAAAGCCCTGGTCATGTGACCTGAAATTAACACTTTTCATTGGTTCAGGACAGTTTGTTTTTTTCCTAATGATGAAAGCCCCCACCTTTTTTCCTCATTCTCACTTTGTACTTTGAGTGAAGAAGACCTGTTGAAAGACCTCTCTGTACTTTTTTGGACTGAAAAATGGCTTCAGTAGCAGCAGCAGCAGGAGCATCTCAGCCACCACCACCACCAAGAGGACCACCACAACCCCACACTGGTGGAGATGAAGAAGAGGAAGAGGAGGAAGAGGAAGAGGAGGAGGAGGAAGAGGAGGGGAGGAGGACATTCCTGCCAGAAGACAATACCACATATAGACCAAAGCCACACATTGTATGGGAGTTTTTTTCCATCCCAAGTGGCCAAAAAAAGGTGAATGCGCCAAAGGTGACTTGCCTAATCTGTAACATGGAACTTTCAAGGGGGAACCCTAACAAAAAATACTCATTTGGCAATAACACCATGATTCGCCACATGCAGCGCAAGCATCCCAACAACTATGTTGCGGCAGAGGTGAGAGAACTGGCCAGTAACCCTCCCCAATCTTCACCCAGCACCTCAAAAAGAAAGCAACCCACTCCATCGGGACCAGAGACAAGAGAGATGGTCCCAAACATTCAACCCCAGTTTGGGAAATACAAGATCACTTGTATTTTTTGTGGGAAAACCATCACCTATGGTGAGCAAAGCATAAAGCTCACCGTGGTGGTGACAACCACAAATGCCCCAAAAATCCATAATTTTTTCCTGGTTTTTTTTTGCTCCAGTTGAGCCATTTTCAATTCCTTGTTTTTTGTTTCTCCCCATAAAAATAACAATTAACATATAAAATAGTTCATAAAAGCCAAAAAAAGTACAAAATGTTCAAAAAAACATTAAAAAGAAATATAAAACAATAAAAAGAAGAAAAAAAACAGTTCTTTTCAGAACTACCTCCAATTTATAAAAAAAGGCTAAATTTTTTTAAAACTCTGTCATTCTTTTTTCCCCATGCTACGCTCCCCGGTACCCTCCGCGGTGCGCGTACCGGGCGCTCCCCCCACGCAAATCGGAAAAAAATAACATTTTTTTGCCCCGCGGGGCCCTTTTATGGCCCCCACATCAAACCTAGGGGGTCAGGGGGGGTCTATCCTGCCCCCTTTTGGTCATTCCCCTCTTTGTTTTTGCCACCTCTTGTGTCTCGATCCTACCGAGACACAAGATGGTGGCCGCTCCGGACTGTTTGGAATGTTTACAGACACCCGAGAGCCAATCAGCTTTCTGCGCGCGATCTCGCGTAGCGCGCTGGTTTGCGTACCGGGGCGCGCTTATAGATATATATATTTTTTTGAACCTAAATTACTCAAAATTCACTGGAGCACATATCTTGAGACATAGCAAAGGCACATCGGGCTACCAGTCCCTACAATTTTGCCAATTTTGCCGGAGAAACAGCGGCCCTCATCCTCCTAGACCTCTCCGTGGCATTCAACACTGTCTGCCACCGCACCCTAGTACAGCGCCTCAGCAACGTTGGAATCCAGGACAAGGCGCTGGAATGGGTCATCTCCTTCCTCGACGGAAGAACACAGAGAGTCCGCCTACCACCGTACAAGTCAGAGGCCACCGAAGTCATCTGCGGCGTCCCTCAAGGATCCTCTCTGAGCCCCACCCTCTTCAACGTCTACATGAGCCCCCTCGCGGCCATCGCACGCCAGCACAACCTCAACATAATCTCCTACGCCGACGACACCCAGCTGATCCTCTCCCTGACCAACGACCCCGCTGCCGCCAGAGCCAACCTGCACGAAGGGATGAAAGAGGTAGCCGAGTGGATGACGACCAGCCGCCTGAAACTGAACTCGGACAAGACGGAGGTCCTCATCCTGGGCTCCTCACCCTCCGCCTGGGACGACTCCTGGTGGCCTCCCGCCCTGGGCACCGCACCCAAACCGACAGACCATGCACGCAACCTGGGCTTCATCCTGGACTCCTCCCTCTCCATGACCAGGCAAGTCAACAACGTCTCCTCGGCGTGCTTCAACATCCTACGCATGCTACGGAAGATCTTCTGGTGGATCCCCACCGAGACCAGGAAGACCGTCACCCAGGCCCTCGTCACCAGCCGACTGGACTACGGCAACGCCCTCTACGCCGGTACCACCGCCAAGCTCCAGAAGAGACTCCAGCGGATCCAGAACGCCTCAGCCAGACTCATCCTCGACATCCCACGAACCAGCCACATCTCCGGACATCTGAGAGACCTTCACTGGCTCCCCGTCAACAAAAGAATCACCTTCCGCCTCCTCACCCACGCACACAAAGCCCTACACGACCAAGGCCCGAGCTACCTCAACAGCCGAGTCAACTTCTACGCTCCCAAACGCCACCTCCGATCAGCCAACCACGCCCTCGCCGCCGTCCCCCGCATCCGAAGAGCGACTACAGGAGGAAGGTCCTTCTCCTACCTGGCCGCCAAGACCTGGAACTCCCTCCCGACCGACCTGCGCCTGACCCAAGACCACCTCTCCTTCAGGAAGAAGCTGAAGACCTGGCTGTTCGAGCAGTAGCGGCACCCCCCCCACCCCCAGCGCCTTGAGACCCTACGGGTATGTAGCGCGCTCTATAAATGTCGTTGATTGATTGATTGATTGAAGTTTCATGGAAATCCATTCAGCCGTTCGGGTTAAAAGTGAGGTCGATCGCCCTATGGAAATTAACATAGGGAAAACACGTTTTGGGACCCCCCTTTTTTCTCGGCCCCCGCTTGACGAATACCTTCCAAACTTTCAGGCAAGGACCGGAGCACCGCGAGGCAAATTTGAGGACATTTTCAGGCAGATTCCTCAACCGGCACCAAAGCTATTCCCAATAGAATGTTGCGATTTCCCTATTGAAAATAATCCTAACTATAACTACCAGTAGGATATATATATATATATATATATATATATATATATATATATATATATATATATATATATATATATATATATATATATATATATCTCCAAGATTCCTCCTTCAACTTTCAAAGAAGTACACCAACACTTGGCAGAGTTGCATTTCATTTATATTTAATAGTGAGACAGCACGAAGGTGGCAGCAGTCAATCCCAACGTTTCTGCTCTACTCTGTATTTATAATTTATGAAGTGCACAAAGCAATAATGATGTGACAGATATTGTCTTAACTGTATCTGTTCTTCTCAGTGGAATTGCCTGCCACTGAGGTATGTACCAGTGTAACAGATCTCTGTATCTGAGTGCATGCTTGATTAGTTGCTGAACAGTCAACATGATTAAAACAGCCGGCAAGTGTTACTAAGGAAACTGAAGAAGAATCATCCTGTTTTTTTGTACTCACACATCTCTAACCTCCTAAAGCCATGGTTGTTTGAGGATATGCAATGTCATTTCTATTTCTCTGATACAGTAAAGATATAGAAGTCTAAAACATCTAGGTTTCTGGACAAGTACATGACCATATCACAAACAATAAATTAAATTCTTGGCAACATCGTTTATAGCAATATTTCAAATACTGTATCTAACCACACTTACTTTGCATAAATTTAATTACCTTTTCTGCCACAGGGAACTGTGACCTTCAAAAAGCTATCAGGGTTGTTGTCGAAGACTGTAGACTCAACCAAGCAGTAGGCTTCCTGACTCCAGCTCAGGTAGATTCCTTGTCTCCAGTACATTTTTGAAGGACGATGTGTGCGTTCTGGGAGAAACCAAAGAAAACGTTATTTACTTTCAGTAACACTCTTCCTGGTAGATACTCTTTATAATTTCTGATTTTTCACGTTTTGAATGTCCCTGAGGTGCTAGAAAACTCAAATGTAGTGCTCCTGCTCACTAAAATATGGAGTCCTGTTACTAAGCGTTAACACCATTCTGCTCTGAAACTGATGAACAGAGCCGCATACAAGTGTTATCTATGCGCGCTGAACTGTTTAGTGCGCCCTACTGTTTAGGGCCCTCAGACGTAAACCTTGTCATAAATTGAATGAGCTGGTGTGCTGATTGCTAAATTGGATGTTTGTTAAAAGAATACCTCATAAGACAGAATGGGGATGTGGGATGGTCGGTGAGGAGTTTGGGGTTGGAAGAGTAATCATCAGAAAGAGTATTACTGACGGTATATAACTTGCTTTTCTGAAGGATACATCTAACCACATACTCCTCACCTTTAGAATAAACACCAGAGCAGTACCTGCCAAGCTGGGGGGCTTGTCAACTGGTTCAAAATAAAAAGGCCTGCAGGACAGAGGGCAAAATGCACATCTCGGCTATTCTGACTCTGGAGGCAGTAGTACTTCATAAACATGTGTACTGATGTCCACATGGGAAAAATCCTAAACAATGAAGTCAGAACAACGACTAACTGGAACAACGAAGCTTGAACAACGAAGACTCTCATTCAACGAAGTCTGGAACAACGAAGGTCGGAACAACGACTTTTCAGAAAACCGATGAATTTCAGTGTTGAAAACCCGCTGTTAAAGTCCAGCACAGAGGATAATTGTCAAAGCTGTGGGCAGGATTGCAGTCGGGTCGCGGACAGTAAAAGTAGCATCAATGATAGAGATAAGCTCATATTTCAAACTATTATCTGTGATATTGTTTGGGCTTGTGTTGAAAAAAGTCTACTAAAGTACCATAAAGAGGAAAAGGATACTTGTTAACGCTGTGAGCAGAATTGCATTTAGCTCGCGGACCACACTGGTAACGTAAATGTTATTTCAATCACCGCCGATAAAACTGTGCCCTCCTGTAATGAAGTTCAACAGGGTTGTGTGCTGGGCCGAGAATATAAAGAAGGAACGCACTGCGTGAAGCGTGCACGGCAGTGACAGTGTGTTGCTCCTCGTAAAACAGCAGATAAATGCATGGCATGAGTAACAAAGAAGAGAGTCAAGACTATGTGAAAAACCTCAACGAGTAGAGAACACATCTTTTATGAAAAACAAACATGAAAGAAAGTCAAAGGGGATCAAGTCAACCATAACAAAAAATAGTTATACAGTCATACAAACATTACTTGCATAGTAAGTAAATAGGTCAAAAGAAGGTCACAGTTAAAGTTAGAGGTTAATAAACATTAACACGGGCGTGTGTGAAAAAGACTATACATTAAAATAATGGGTAAAGAGCAATTAAAAAAATATATCGTGGAAGTATTGTTATTACAATACTGCCATCTAATGGCCAGTCACGAGGTCAAACTTTTCGTGGTTTAGGAAGTAGTTGAAAAAAATGTTGTGGTTTAGCATGACACATTGTAAAGCTTTCGTGGATAATGAAGTCGTGGTTAAGGAAGTAGTTGTTTAGACATACAACCCTTAACACAGACGCATCGAACAACTAAGCATTGGTTCCAAATGGGTATACAGTCGAAACATGAGAAACAGATTTAAGTCCAAGTGTGGCATCAGAAAGGACTTAGGTAGAAGGAGATGGTATAACCCTTTGAGGAAAAAAACATTGCATCTGGTGATTTGAATAAGGACAGTTGGTCCGACAAACATCAAAGTTTAAAAGGGCTGACAGGTAACCACTATCTGTGCCCAGAGCAAGTCCTTGCTGGGCTTGAAACAGTGTAAATATTAACACATTTGACAGTTTTGCATGCATGCAGTCAAACTGACGGCTCCACCCCAATCCACAAACTTGGCCCAGTGTCCAGCACACACAGACTTCATTGAATGATGCCTTTCAGTCAAGAAGGCATCAACCACCTCTAAAGGAAGGTGAGAGGGGATTAACTGCTGCCACTTAATGTATGAGCTTGAAGGTTACACAGGCGTGAGTTTGGGATCCTGTCCTGTTACAGGAGATTAAACTGAAGTGGCAGCCTGATCAGAGGATGGAGTACCACATAGTGGAGGGGTTGTATGTGAGCATATGCACCAATCTTACTTGAATGAGGGGAGGGAGGCTTTCAAGGCCAAGAGAATCACCCACAACTCAGCAAACTGATGTGAAAGTAGGTCTCAGCAGAGACCAGAGTCCTTTGATTTCAACCTCTCACAAATGATCTGCCCAACCCAGAAGCAACATATCTGTTTCCACAGTCCTCTCTGGGTGGGGCAAGAGTTGTCTGCTGCTGGTCCAATTGTGGTTGAGAACACAATCAAGGGTAACAAAGGCCAACAAAGAAGATGAGTGGAGCACTATGAATTACGGCTGCATGCACAGCATTCTCCACCAGACATACAGCCAGCAGACAAGGACTTGCCAATGGACTGCAGCAGATGAACCAAGGAAGAAATATGGAAAGCCATCAAACATCTGAGAAATGAAAAGGCAGGAGATTCTGACTACATTCCTGCAGAGGCACTAAAGGCAGACATTGAATCATCAGTAGAAATGCTCAACCCCATGTTTGGAAAGATTTGGGAGGAGGAAAAGGTGCCATCAGGCTGGAAGGAGGGATATCTGATTAGGATCTCGAAGAAGGGATACCTGAGTAACTGTGTAAACTACAAAGAGATATCTCTTCTATCAACCCCATGAAAAGTCATGAACAAAGTCATCCTGAACAGAATGAATGAACAAGTTGATGCTCAGTTGCAAGACCAGCAAGCTGTCTTCCCCAAAGATAGATCCTGCACAGACCAGATTGCGACACTGCACATAATAACAGAGAAGTTGATGGAATGGCGCTCACCCCTCTATGTCAACTTCATCCACTATGAGAATATATTCTACAGCGTGGACAGAGAGACCCTTTGGAAACTCCTCAACCACTACGGTGTGCCAGATAAACTCATAAGAATCATCAAGAACTCTTAGGATTGAATGACTGGCAAGATAGTCGATGGAGCACAACTAATAGAAGCCTTCGAATTGAGGCCCACAGACCGTTTGGGTTGTTTGCTCTTGCCTTTCCTCTTGCTGCTGGGCACAGAATAGAACATGAAGACATTCAAAGCAAGGTGAAGAAATGGGATCAAGTGGACACCTTGGACATAGCTCAATGACCTGGACTTTGCAGACGACCTGGCCCTACTATCCCACCCATCTACAGATGCAAGAAAAGACCAAGTGGCAGCCACATCAGCACAGCTTGGTCTCAACATCCAAAGGGGGAAAACCAAGATCCTGACGGATAACACAGCCAGCACAACCCCAGTCTTGAGGCCTTTACTACCTGGGAAGTGTCATAGGCAAGCAGGGCGGCAAGGATGCCGACATGAAGGCAAGAATCGGCAAAGAAATGGCTGCCTTCATTCAGCTAAAGAAAATCTAGAGCCCCAAGAAACTAACGCTTCAAACCAAGATTAGGCTTTTTAACACCAACGTAAAATCGGTCCTTCTGTATAGAGCAGAAATTTGGAAGGCAACAGTGACCACCACCAACAAAGTCCAAACCTCCAATAACACCTGTCTGAGGAAAAGCCTCCAAATCCACTGGCCAAACACCATCAGCAACAGTCACCTAAGGCAGCAGATTTTCCAAATCTCTGCTCATGAAAAAATAATTAGAAGACACTGGGGCTGGATAGGTAACCCCCTCAGCAAGCTTGCATCAAACACCACCAAAAAGCCCTCACCTGGAACTCTCGATGGAAAAAGAAAAGAGGCAGGACCAGAACATCTGGAGTCAAGGCCTCAAGGCTGACTGCAAGGAGATGTGTAAACCTGGAGTCCGATTGAAAGAAAAGACCAGGACAAAGATACTGGAGAGTCCTGGTCGATGGCCTATACCCCAGGAGTGGTAGTAGGCGAGAGTAAATAAGCCACCATTGCTAGTCTTTTGTTGTCTCCCACACCTTAATGAAATATGACAGGTTCACTTTGCTCTGGGCCCACTGAAACTTCAGGTACCACTCCAAAGTTTGCATGTGTCATCCAGCATGGTCAGCAAGCATGATGCAAAAGGCTGGTAGGCCCAAAATCCTCTGAACCATCCTCACGAGACCCAGGACAGAAGCAAAAACATAGGGATGCCCCGAACCCGTTGGTCTGGAGGATAGGTTTGAAAACACAACATATTACGGATGGCTCTGATGAAGGGATCCCCTGAGAAGCAGCTAGGTGGGACTTCAGGAGACTGATCTAAGAACCAAAGATGCAAAGAGGTTCACTGTTGTCTGGAGGTGGTCTGTGGCTCACTGTGGTGAGATGCCGGCAATAGTTAGTCATCGAGGTAGTGGAAGACAGGTACCCCAAACTTCCTAGGATGGACGGCAAACAATGTCATCACCGAATAACTGCGCGGAACTTGTGAGGATAAAAGGAGCATGAGAAACTGAAAGTGCTCAAAGGCCACTGTGAAATGCTGGCATCAGAAGTCCAGCAGGAAGAAGAAAGAAAGTATCCTGTAGGCCCAGCACTACTATCCAGTTTGAGGATCAGGGGAAGAGAGAACCTTGGCCAAGGTGAGCGTTTTGGATTTGTACTCACACAGAAAGGCATTGAGAGAGCATAGAACTAGGATAGGACAGAGGCCTCTGTCATTTTTCAGCACAAAGAACTTACAGGAACAATGTCCAGTTCCTATTTATGAGGCTGGTACCCTCTTCTATAGCTCCTTTGGCCAAAGAGTCTGCACTTCCTGGCATAATACGGACTGTCGTCCTTCGAGAACTGGCCTGAAATGGGTGGTGGGTACAGTGGGTCTATAAGGCGTGGAAGGGCATAGCCCAACTTGACAATATGCAGGACCTGTTTGCCAGATGTGAACTTTTGCCACCCCTGCAGGAAGTGACTTATTCTGCCTCCTGCTTGGTAGCTGTGCTCTGGCAGAAACGCACTAAAGGGGCTTGGAGTTTTGGCCTGAGGGGCAGAAGATTGGAATGAATGTTGCCGCTGGTTGCAGGTCAATGTCGGTGAGGCCAGTGGCCAAGCTCAAATGGGCTAAGAAGCCGGTAGTGGAGGCACAGGAGCCCAACATTGCTGACAAACAAAGCCCTGGCATATCCCTAAAAAGGTCAGTATTGTTGGAAGGGATTGACTGACTGGTGCTAAAAAGCCAAGGGGGCATGCATGTTCTGGTCCTGCTCTCCTTAAAATGTTCTAGGACTAAATCTGCTTTCTCACCAAACAGGAGGGAGCCAGTGAAATGCATGTCCATCAAAGACACCTAGACATCTCTTGAGAAACCAGTGGACATCGTCCAAGTATGGTGTTGAAGAGCCGCACTGGTTCCCATAGCCCTACTTACATAGACCATTGTGTCTAGGCCGAACAGGATGACAGATCTGGTCACATCCCAACCAACCTGAATATTTTGGGCTAGAGAAACACGTTGGTCTTTGGAGACTGAAGATCTCACTCACCATGTCCCACAGTGCACGAGTGTAGCAGCCAAATAGGTTGATCAAACTCAAGACCAGGCTTGCACAGAGGGCGAACCTGCCAACAGTAACCCAAGAAGGAGTTCCTACAAATCCCTGGGGCTCAAAGGTGTACCAAAGGGAGCCATTAGTGTGCAAAAGATGATTAGCAGGACTTCACAAAGGACCTCTAACTGTTGCTATGTCACCAATGGGCATGGGAACTCAGGGTGCCACGTGACCAGAGATGGAATTGGTTCCTCAGTGGCACTGTAGCGAGGCCTTGAGACATGACGATGTTCTCATAAACTCAAGAGTGGCAGCAATGATTTGGTGAGTGAAGCATGAGCAGGTCTTCACCTTCAACTTTGACCTGGAATGGGAATGGTGCGAAATCTTCTGGTGTTTAATCACATAGATCTTTGTCTCACGCTCACAGATGTGAAGAACCTAAACACCCGAAGAGCACCTTGTTGGGATCTGTCACAGATATCGGTCCCTACAGGGTTTGAATTCCGTTATTTTAGGAAGCAACATCCCTTGCATACTGGAAGCATTTTGGGAAAAAATGATCTTTATAGAGTGAAGAAAGAAAAAGAGGAGCTCCGGGTAAGCACCTAAAGGTGCAGGAAAGAAAGGAACTGACGTCGTTTTGAATGGTTGGTGCTTATATATGGCTATATACAGCTCAATTTGTCACTTGCAGAGAGTAATGGCATTGACACGGAGTTGCACAGTGCCAGCTACCCATGCCCAGGAGCACTGCTTTTGAGTTTCCAGATCCAGTTTGGGGAAGTTCTAATGGTGAGGAATCTGCTGTTAAAAATATCCAACAGAATAGCTAAACCGTTAAATCATGGTTTGCAACTTTAAGATCATTAGAAAATAATTTCAACACAGATGTTAAATTAGTTGTCTGATACAAAAGCAAAAAAACATAAATTTCAATTATATGTACCCAAGAGTTATCTAAATCACTGAGTGAGATATGGAAATGTAAAACGTTGCTCTGGGAACCTATAAATTGGGGGTAAGAGGATGTTGACACAAAGGGGGCAGTTATGAAGTGAGAAGTCATGATGAGCAGCATCATGAGGAGCATAGTCAATGCACCAAAAGTAATAGCTAACAAGGCAGATTCAATAGTAAAGCTGTTCTTCAGTAATTAAATGCTCACAACTAAACTGCATTTTAAAATAGTTTAGTGCACTAAGGCACTTGCTGTAGAGATCTATGTATATCCCACCAAATTTCTGGGTAAAATGGTGGCAAGGAAGCCAAGGTACTTAATACACTTGCTGGGGAGTTCTGTGTGCTGGAATAGTGCTTCTCGTCAATAGTAATTCTCTTGCTGGCTCTGGATTATTAGTGATTCCCAAATCAACACAACTAACAATGATGGAGTGGTTGAGCACTAGGTTATTGTTGGGAGGGAAATGTTCAATTAATGGTAGTGTGACCATGCTCCCCTGCCCTGAATTTCACAAAGTGAGCCTCTAGTATTTACTGACCAGTTTTTAGACTTGATACACAAGACAATCACACATGTGTGCACTGAGGTCTACATTTGCTATTGTTTGCGACCCAGAGGTAGGCATATATATATATATATATATATATATATATATATATATATATATATATATATATATATATCCTACTGCCGGTCGCCAGTAGGTAGTTCTAGTTAGAACCTAGTTACCATAGGAAAATCGCAACATTCTATTCCCAATAGCTTTGGCGCCGATTGACGAATCTTCACAACATCTTCAAAACATATGGCCCACTCCTGTCCGCTCCTATCTTGAAAGTTTCGGGGTGATTTGGCAAGCGGGGGTCGAGAAAAAAGGGGGGTCCCAAAATGTATTTTCCCCATACAAATTCCCATAGGAAACTTTAGCCGCGGCTACAGCTGTAACTGCTTAACGGAATTACACCAAATTTGGCAAAAAGGTAGCCCTTGGTTCAGAAAGAACTCTTATCTGGGCGGAGCCTAACCACACGTCATCGTGAGATCTGATTGGCTGTCAGCACTTAATCCTGGAATTGCAGGCAGCCATCTTGGGACCAATATACATGATAGTACCCCATTGAAATGCATTGTAGAGAATCGAAGATTTTGAGGGTTACCAAAAGGAGAACTATAAAGGGTGATAAGAGACTTTATTTACATTAGAATTCATTTGTTGATGGTACCATACTAATTTCAGGAATTGTGGTGTGTTCTAAGGTGATTTTACCCTGTGAAATACCTTCTGCTGGGATATCATGAATCATGTTTGAGAGAAAACTATTTTCACATGCTTGTCCATTCTAATTTTGGAAGGTGCTCCAGGAGCTAAAATGCGAGCATATTTTCTGTAAATTCACATTATCTTTCTCAGTCATGTGAGAATGAAGTCTGACATTCTCAGTAAAACATGTACATCCAACAAGGGCAGACACTGTCAGTTGATGCCTTTGTGTTCTACTGCAGCTTATCAGAGTGTTCTAAAGAACAACTAGAGCGCTAACAGCATTATTTATGACAAAAGCATGGCACACCTGAAGCCATCTTGATTGGAATAAACTGGTAACACTTAAAACATTTAATTTAAAAAGAAACAAAATGATGGGGTTCATTTTGTCATAGAAATTATGGTTAGTGGTGTAGAAAGAAAAATGTTTCAAGTGTGATCTCAAATATCTTCCTGTTATATTTCAACAGGAGCAGCCTGTCAGTTGAAGCCTTTGTGTTCTACTGCAGCTTTCCCAGTGTTCTAAAGAACAACTAGAGCGCTAGCAGTCTTACTTATAACAAAATTATGGTACACCTGAAGCAATCTTGATTGGAATACACTGGTAACTCCTAAAATATTTAATTTAAAATGGAACAAAATGAAGGGGTTTAATTTGGTTACCAAAATTATGGTTAGTGCTGTAGAAAGAAAAAATAGGACATGTTTTAAGTGAGATCTCAAATATCTTCCTGTTATATTTCAACAGGAGCAGCCTGTCAGTTGATGCCTTTGTGTTCTACTGCAGCTATCCAGAGTGTTCTAAAGAACAACTAGAGAGCTAACAGTCTTATTATGACAGAATTATGGCACACCAGAAGCCATCTTGATTGGAATAAACTGGTAACACTTAAAACATTTAATTTAAAAAGGAACATAATGAGGGGGTTCATTTTGCCTTACAAATTATGGTTAGTGCTGCAGAAAGAAAATGTAGGGCATGTTTTAAGTGCGATCTCAAATCCTCTTCTATTTCATTAGAAAATTCTGACATGCAGACTGAAACAATCACTTTCAATAAAAGCAGTAGACTTCCAGTTAACTCCCTGGTGAGCAGTAGCTTTACTACAGTGATCTAATGAACAACTAGAGTGCTAACATTCTGAATGTATGGCAAATGTGTGACACATCTGAATGCCTTCTTGATGGAATCAAAGTAAAAAAATGAAAGCATTTCCTACTGAGGAGACTGCAGTAAATGACTAAATTAGGAAACTTCATAACAAATAAGTCTCCCAAGATGGCAAACAGAGAAAAAAAGAGCCCAAATGTAGCACAAATATCGCCCAGATGTAGCCCACATATAGCCCAATGACAGAAGTGTGCAAAACACTTTTTATTTTGAGTTTTTCTGCAGTTTTATATAGTGCAGACTGGTCAGGTATTGGAGCGTTACATCTTACTTGGACCCCTTATTGTGCATTTTGCACGAAGTACATGAGATTGATCTTGCGAAACATTGAACTTTACGATTCTGTTAACCTGAAGTTACTCTGAACCGGGCTTTGAAACACCCGTTTTTATCTACTGGTTTTAATTAATTCTCACTGTATTGTATTAGGAAAGAGGATGTACTGTTTTTATGTACACTTTTATGATCTATATTTCTAAATCAGATCGAATAAAGTTTAATGAATTCTATGGCAGGACGTAGGCAAGGATTATGCATATCTTTTCTCACTTTATTTGCATGGCAGTTCAAAAAAAACGTTACACAACAATCATTAATAAAAGACTACACAACCCATGAACCATTAGGAGGGTAATCTCCAAGGCAACTATAGTCCAATCATATCACAGTCCATCATATATAATATAGTGACGACCCTTCCGTTTCCGCTTTCTTAACTGCTCATCAGTTAAGTGCATTCCTTACATTCTTGGCTTAATCTGACATTGTTGCCGTTTGTATAGGGGTTTCTTGTGCAAGTTATTAGGATTATTGCCTTGGTATTGTTTCATATTCCATGCGCAGCAGGCTCTTGCCTGAGCGCGTTCTCCCCTCCCAGTTTCTCCCGCTGTGCGTTCTGCGAGTGGTGAGATCTTGCCAGGCGCATCTGGTCCGAGCGAGGCAGCTCCGTCGAGAGCTCCTGCTGGTCTTTATGCGGGTTTGGGAATCTGGTGTCTCCTTTAGTGTCCGCTTGATTCCCGACCAACCCTCGCCTAATGTTGACACCGTTACGCTGTGATTTCCTCACACGCCCACGTTAGTGACCAGCGCAACCCCCTACAGTACACAAACACCACTGCACTACCCTAAACCCTAAAATACTACCCCCAGCACGACCCCCTGCACTACAGACACCACTGCACTACTGTAAACCCAAAACACTACTCCAGCACAACCCCCTACACTGCCCAAAAACCACTGCACTACCCTAAACCCTAAAACACTAACCCCAGCATGACCCCCTACACTACTCAAACACCACTGCACTACCCTATACCCTAAAACACGATGCCCTACACTACACATACGACTGCACTACCCTAAACCCTAAAACACTACCCACAGAACGACTCCCTACTCTACCCAAACACCACTGCACTACCCTTGATCTTAAATCTACCCCCAGCACAACCCCCTACACTACACAAACACCACTGCACTACCCTAAACCCTACATCTATCCCCAGCACGACCCACTTCACTACCTAAACACAACTGCACTACCCTAAACCCTAAAACACTACCCCAGCACGACCCCCATTACTACCCAAACACAACTGCACTACCCTAAACCCAAACAATTACCCCAGCACGACCCCCTACACTACCCAAACACCACTGCACGACCCTAAACCCTAAAACATGATCCCCTTTGCTACACAAACACCCCTGCACTACCCTAAACCCTAAAACACTACCCCTCCACTACACAAGCACCACTGCACTACCCTTAAACACTAACCCAGCACGACCCCCTACACTACACAAACACCACTGCACTACCGTAAACCCGATACACTACTCCAGCACTACCCCTACACTACCCAAACACCACTGCACTACCCTAAACACTAAAACACTACCCCCAGCACGACCCCTACACTACACAAACACCACTGCACTACTATAAACCCAACACACCACTCCAGCACAACCCCCTACACTACCCAAGCACCACTGCACCACCCTAAACCCTAAAACATGACCCCCTACACTACACAAACACCACTGCACTGCCCTAAACCCTAAAACACTACCCTTTCCACTACACAAACACCACTGCACTACCCTAAACACTAAAACATTACCCCCAGCACGACCCCCTACACTATACAAACCCCACTGCACTACTATAAACCCAAAACACTACTCCAGCACGACCCCCTACACTAACCAAATACCACTGCACTACCCTATACCCTAAAACACAATGCCCTACACTACACAAACACCACTGCACTACCCTAAACCCTAAAATACTACCCCCTCCACTACCCAAACACCACTGCACTACACTAAAACACTACCCCCAGCATGACCCCCAACACTACACAAACACCACTGCACTACCCTAAACCCCCCACATTACACAAACACCACTGCACTACTCTAAACCCTGAAACACTACCCCCAGCACGACCCCTACACTACACAAACACCACTGCACTACTATAAACCCAACACACCACTCCAGCACAACCCCCTACACTACCCAAGCACCACTGCACCACCCTAAACCCTAAAACATGACCCCCTACACTACACAAACACCACTGCACTGCCCTAAACCCTAAAACACGACCCCCTACACTACACAAACACCACTGCACTACTATAAACCCAAAACACTACTCCAGCACGACCCCCTACACTAACCAAATACCACTGCACTACCCTATACCCTAAAACACAATGCCCTACACTACACAAACACCACTGCACTACCCTAAACCCTAAAACACTACCCCCTCCACTACCCAAACACCACTGCACTACACTAAAACACTACCCCCAGCATGACCCCCCAACACTACACAAACACCACTGCACTACCCTAAACCCCCCACATTACACAAACACCACTGCACTACTCTAAACTCTGAAACACTACCCCCAGCATGACCCCCTCACAACACAAACACCACTGCACTGCCTTAAACCCTAAAACACTACCCCCAGCACAACCCCCTATACTACACAACCACTGCACTACCCTAAACCCCCAAACACTACCCCCAGCACGACTCCCTATACTACCCAAACACCACTGCACTACCCTAAACCCTAAATCTGCCCCCAGCATGACCCCCCTACAAGACCCAAACACCACTGCACTACTCTAAACCATAAAACACTACCACTAGCACGACCCCCTACACTATGCATACACCACTGCACTACCCTGAACCCTAAAACACTAGCCCCAGCACAACCCCCTACACTACTGCACTACCCTAAACCCTAAAACACTACCCAAAAACCACTGCACTACCCTAAACCCTAAAACACTACCCCCAGCACGACACCCTGCACTACCCAAAAACCACTGCACTACCCTAAACCCTACAAAAGAAACCCCCACCCCATGCCCCATGCCCAATCCCCTTACCTCTCACTCCTCGTGGTTCCTCTCTCCTCGTGGTTCCCGTTTCACATCGTCTCTGAAGAACGGTGCAACTTGTTATGGGGAAACGGAACAGCCTCTGTTTCCTTACAACAACGTGGATCGTCTACATGTTTTTTAGAACGCACGGTCATTTACCATACATACCTTAACAACAAAATGTGTTGTAGAGGCATGCGTGGTAAATGACGTGCGTTCTAAAAAAATGCGTAATAATGACTTTGCGATGTACAACGCATGCGTGGTAATGCATGCGTTGTAATGGTATCACAAAGTAAAAAAGTCGTTGTAACTGCTGTTTACCGATCCAAGCTGGCCCCTGTTCTTCAGTGAGAGGTTTATTTGATTAATTAGGAGGAAGGAATGTGTTTTTATTTACCGAAAAGTGCATTCCCTGCTGTTGTATTGTGAAAGGGTCCATGTGGCCTGGTTTCACTTCCTGTGAGAGAGTGTCTGTTTGGATCTAAAGGAGTTCTGTTGTTGGACGGGGCAGGCGCGACATATCAGAAAACATAGCTAATGGAAAGCGTCCTCCCTGAAGTGTGGAGCAGTGCCATGAGAGGTCAACGAGTGTGCGTCTCACCGCAGTATGACCGTACCGCGTGACCCATGTGCAGCCTCCAAGGTACGGAAGGCAGAAGCGGCATTGCAGGTCCTCTTGAAGACCGTTGTAGCACTAATTCTACATTTTGGTACTAGGGAATTTTAACTTTGTTGTTCCTGACAGATACAACGAGAAGATCCTGTGTTATTCAGTGCCCTTGTTACCTTTTTTGTGGGTTGTTTTGCTTGTCACTTCGCTGCCCTGCCGGTGCACACGACTGGGCACCCCATCTCGTGTGACATCTGCAGGGCCTCTGCCCTCGGATCACTGGTTTCTGTTTCTGGAGTGGCAACATAAACAGTTGCTCCCAAAGGACTAGCCTGAACACTAAGGTGAATATCCCCTGCACCAGCATTCCACGGAAATTCTTTCCTAGCTCTCCCACGTTGACGAGGACGTCATAATAGTACGTCTCCACTCACGACACATATGACGTCATCGAAACCATAAGAGACCCTCGTCGGCGTGCTGACGTCAGTTCCACCCATTTTTTCTGTGCCACCGAGGCAAACAGGCGGACCAAGACATTTTCACATGTATACATAGTATAATAAATATATATTCACTGAAAAAACATAGGTTTCAGGCACATTATAGTTTGAAATTAGCATTTAAAAAAACCTTAGAAATTCACTGAAAAAACCATAGGTTTCAGGCACGTTATAGTCAGAAATGATAATTTAAAAAACCTTAAAAATTCACTGAAAAAACCATAGGTTTCAGGGGTGTTATAGTTAGTTGGACATTTCACTAGTACAAAACCATAGAAATTCCCCCGTTATAGTTAGTTCAGCTAACTATAACTCGCGCGCCCGCAATGCACTGCTGATGACGTCACATATTACATCACTCATGACATGGTCAGTGACATAGCTGATGACATCATCCAGAGAATGTGTGTTTTTCTGAAAATTTAATATGTTTTATATATGTATATCTCAAGGTCGATGGAAGAATAAATGGGTATATAAGTGTCTGGATGATTTTTTTTTGTAAAATTGATTGTATAACTGACTGATTAAGTGTATCCTATTGAATACATGGGTTAGAGAGTAATGTTAAAATATGTAAATATCTGTATCAGTCTCTCACGTTGTGTATAAGTGGCTGCATGGGTTGGTGAATAGCTACATGAGTGTCTATATGGGTTATTCGTTGTTTTTTTGAGTATCAGTATGAGTGTCTGAGTGTATGGTTCGGTGGGGGGTATTCCTTAGTGCATAGATGCATGAATGAGTGACTCACCGCTTGTATGTGTTGAAGACAGCATGTGTGCAGGACTGTATAGGTGGATGAGTATGTGTATGGGTGTGTTAGTGAGTTAATAACTGTCTCAATAGTGTCTTTATGAGTAACTACATATGTTTTAAACTAGTATATGTGAGTATTGGTGTATATAAGTGAGTATATGTGAGAGTGAGAGATTGGAAGAGTTCCTGTACAAATAAGTAGGTGTTTCTAGAAGTGATTGTTTAAGATAGTAAGTATGTGTAGGTTTCTGTAGAAGTAAGTGTGGTACTGTATTTATAGCTGTATATACAAGTAAATGGATGTTTGATACTTTGCATGTGTGACTATGTGTGTGAGTAACTCTATGGATGTGTGGCGGTGTGTAACAGGATGTATAGGTGTATGAGTACATATGATGAGTGAGCACATGAGTGACTGTATAGGGACTGTTGATGAATGAGTGGGTGTGTGTGTGTAGATCTTGGAATTACTGAATAGGTGTGTTGAAACTGGTATTGGTATGTCCATTGTTTTGAAAATGTTAGTTTGTGTTTTATAGTGTGTATATCAAAGGTTATATTAGGGTGAGAGGAGGTGTGCCACTCTATCACAAGGATGATGTCATCAGTGATGTCACTGACTGGTCATGAGTGATGTAATATGTGACATCATCAGCAGTGCATTGCGGGCGCGCAAGTTATAGTTAGCTGAACTAACTATAACGGGGGAATTTCTATGGGTTTGTAAGAGTGAAATGTCCAACTAACTATAACACCCCTGAAACCCATGTTTTTTCAGTGAATATATATATATATATATATATATATATATACACATATGCATGGCGGGCATGCTGAGCGAAATTGAGCAAGAATAAACGCACTTTGTTTGGCACCATTTCCGGGTTCCTCTCTTCGTCTTTTCCAGCCTGTGAACAAACGTGGCAGTGCTGGGGATTTCTGGGCGATTTTCCCTTTTATACATATACATATATCAAGAAAACATGATCCCATCACTTCCCTAGTGGGAGAAATGAAATCCACGGGCCCAGCGGATTTGGCAGGTAGTTGTTTTATTGAACCTTTCCTATGTTACGCGTTTCGAGCACCAAATGCCCTTGCTCACACAGCGGATAACGAGTCAGTCTTTCTTTTTTATAATTGCTTAATGATACACCCCCCTGTAGGTCACATGATCGCATGAGTATACATAGACAACATACTCGGTGGGGACTTCACCTTGTATGCCCTCAAATTATTAACAGTTTAAATGCTCCAACGATTAAACCAGAATATTTTAACATTGTAACATTTGGACCACTTGATATTTCAGCATCAATACTTAAAAAATAATAAAGTGACAAGAGCAACGATTTTCAATAATAAATATATAAAAAATATTCACTAAAATGTTATAAGGTCATTTATATAAATAATTGTTGGTTGATGCCACATTTCATAAAATCCTATAAAATGCAGTACTGCACTTAAAACACTAACCAGTGGCGGCTCGTCCATGGGGGCATTTGGGCGCCGCCCCACTGCTTTCTCGCCGTGTGAGAAGGCAGAAACACACGGTAGTTATTACCGTCATAACTACTTTTTGTTTCTGCCTTCTCGCACGGTGAGAGTTAGAGTGGGCGTTGTTACTCGAGGGCAGGGGGGAGCAGCTTGCCCACTGTTGTTAATACTGTCTGTTTGGGCAGCCTGAGAGGCTGCCAAACAGACAGTATTAAGAACAGTGGGCAAGCCGCTCCCCCCTGCTCTCGAGTAACCCCTCCCACTCTCCCTGCTCTCTGTATGCTGCAGCATACAGAGAGAAATGACGTGGTTGGGGCAGCCAGCCGAACCAATCACAGTGCTGGCTGCGGTGGAGGGGAGGGAGGCTGCCTGCAGCCTTCCTGTTGACGAGAACCCAGACGTTTTCAAAATCCAGGACGGCGAGATTCGGGAGTCTGCAGTTTCGGGAGAAAAGTGGGAACTGAAGCCAAGGTAAGTTTTATGATATTTTATTATTTATTATCGTCGACGTCGCATGTAAAGTGCTCTGATGATACATGCTCCTTGTACCCGGTACATGTATCAAGTGCAGCTGGTCCTCACACTGATTTATCTTTAAAAGTTTTGTAGTTTAGGAAATATAAGTAATGTGGCACTGTTGTGTTGTGTAGTTTTACAGTAGTTTAGTTGACTATGCATTTCTTTATTTCGATTTGTTACGTTTCTGTGTCTTTAACTGAATTTTGAATTTGAATTTAAAAACACTTATAAAGCGCGCATTTACCTAGTGGTTTCTTGGCGCTGGCGGACTTTAGAACCTGGGGGGTAGCTGTAAGAAAGCTAGACTGGGAATGCTTGCAGAAAAAGATGGGTTTTTAAGGCCTTGCGGAAGTCAGGGTAAGTGGGATGGATCGGATATTAAGAGGGAGGGAATTCCAGAAAGTAGGGCCAGGGACCGCAAATTTCACCCCCCCCCCCACCCCCCATCCTCTTCTTCCTGAAACGAGGAACGGAAAGAAGGACCTGGGAGGAGGAGCGGAGCTCTCTGACTGGTGTATAGCTGGAGATTGCCGAGTTTATGAAGGCTGGGGCAGTTCTAACTCGGGCCTGAAACGCAGTGCAGCCAAGTTTGAAGAGGGCCCGCTCCCTAATGGGCAACCAATGCAAGTTCTTTAATACAGAGGTAGCATGATGGAATTTAGGGAGACCATGAATGAGACGGGCCGCTTGGTTCTGAACCAGTTGTAAGCGTCGGAGAGCATAAGACAGAACGCCATTGTACAAGATATTACCATAGTCCAGCCGTGATAAAACCATTGCCATCATAATGAGTTTGAGGACGGGGAGAGAGAAAAATCTAGAGAATTTCCTAATAGTGCGAAGAGTGAAGAAGCAGGAAGACACCACCATACTGATCTGAGAGTGCAAGGTAAGGTTTTGGTTTAACGTGATCCCAAGTGTTTTGACAGAATTAGAAGGTTAAGGGGGGGAACCAAGTGAAGGGGGCCAAAACACAGGGGTCAAGGGACTGGATGCACCACCAGTCAAAACCAGCTCAGTTTTGTCTGGGTTGAGTTTGAGGTGGTTAAAATTTATCCAGTCCCTGATAAAGATCATAGTTGATTGAAAATTAAAGATAGATTCAGGAGAATGCGAGAGGTTGAAGATCAACTGGAGGTCGTCTGCATAATTGAAGACAGTGACCTCCAGTTGTTGTAGAGCAGAGATAAGAGGGAAGATATAAAGATTGAATAGAAGAGGAGAGAGGGAGGAACCTTGGGGGACACCACACTGCACCTTGCGGGGGGGAGCAGAAAACCCTTCTAGATGGACGGCCTGGGTCCGGTCCCTCAGGAAGGAGGTAAGCCAAGCCAGTGGAGGCCCGCTCATGCCCGCTGCCCTGACACGGGTGAGAAGGATGGAATGATCAACCGTGTCAAAGGCAGCGGACAAATCTAAGAGGACCAGAGCTTGAGGGCGGCCCCCGTCCATTCCCTCCACGAGGCTGTCTAGGACCGAGACCACGACCCTCTCGGTAGAGTGGCGGGGGCGAAATCCAGCCTGGCAGGAGGCCAAGTAGCCACTGTCCTCCACATAAATATAAAGAAATAAATATGTATAAGATGTATAAATGTAAATGTATAAAAGATATATATATATATATATATCTTATATATATATATATCTTATATATAGATATAAATGTATAAAAGATATATAGATGTATAAATATACATCATATGGAATCTCGATTGTGATGATAGATTCTGGAGCTATCATCTGCCAAGCTTGTTGCTAGTGGCTCCAGAGCGAATGGGGACTTTGCCTTGTCGAGGGACGCGTATCTTCATGTACAAACTCACAGACTCTGTAGCATGATCTGGCTTGTGATTGTTTCTTCTATGCTTGATACACAGCCAGAACTGCAAACATTATAATTATAATTATTTGTTAACTTGTGGGAGTGAGAAAACACACAGTACGTCATTCCTAGGGCAGTTACAGTCTGTTCCTGGACGTTTCACAGAGTGTACGCATGCCGAGACAGGCTCCACACTGGCTCCCCGGTCTCCACATGGCGTGAAACAGTGATGGTGGTGACGATTTCATGATTTTAAAATCGTAAGTGCAAATAGGTGAATGTCGATGGGCAACAATAACTGGCGAGGTGGTCAAGGGACTAATAGCTCAATGGTATTACGTCCTGATTCTGTAAAGGTAGTACGCACATGCGCATACCTCATTGAAATAGTGGTGAAACTAAGGGTGAAAAAACGGGTGAGGTGAGGCTGGCGGTGGAGTGAACGGTCCTGCGAGTTAAACCTGGCCCACACCTGTTGTGGCCAGCCACCGTTAAGCTTACAATGTAATTCGGAATGCTCGTATTGCTTACGTTGCGTCTACAGGCACCGCTTACCACGAGCGTCACTATTAGTTTATAATAGTTGCAGCATGGACGTAATGCGTTCACAGGACCCGTTCACTCCACTGCCAGCCTCACCTTTTAAGCATCTCACGGTCGGATAATGCTTCGCTAGAACCGCAATAGACACAAATAGACTTCACAAATCGTTGCACTCTTCCCGTTGGTTACCATTTCATTGAGTATCTCACCTGCTCACACTAGTGCCAGTTTTCGGTAATCTTTCACCCGTTTTTTCACCCTTAGTTTCACCATTATTTCAATGAGGCATGCGGCATGTGCGTACTACCTTTACGGGACCAGGGACGTAATACCATTGAGCTATTAGTCCCTTGACCACCTCGCCAGTTATCGTTGCCCATCGACATTCACCTATTTGCACTTACGATTTTAAAATCACGAAATTGTCACCACCATCACTGTTTCAAATAGCAATCGTCTTTTGACTATCTCATGATGGTTCGTTCACGGCACTTTTAAGGTCTTTCACAAATGCGCCTTTTTTACTCTATACTGTACTGTGTTCGATTTCTCTATTTTCTTTCTCTTCTTTAGGCTATCATGGCTTGTATATGTTAGGCAATATCTTGTTCTGATGATGATCCCTGTGATTCAGTAAATGGGATCGAAACGCCGTCGACTTTTAAAACACCATATACTGTAAAATGTACAAAATGCCATGTTTGGCATGTAATGGTGTTTAATGGAATTTCTGTCATTGAGATATTTACAGAAAATAACAGCTCTTGCCTAAGAATTCTGTCCTATTCTCTGACTATCTTCCTTTCTATGTCAAATTGTACATGTTTGGGTACAGGCTTGTGCCCCTCTCTATGAAATGTTGAAGGTATCCCTTCAGAATACTCACTGTTGAAAGTAAAAATTGGACCTCTGTCCGGCTGGACAAGTCACTATTTAATATAGTTTCCATTGTGTCTATATTCATTACGTGCTACTATTTTTCCTGTGCTTGGGACCACTGTTGCTTGCTTAAATATGTTCCCCGAGGTCCCGTACTGACTCGAATGGGTACCCTTGTTGTTATATATAATCAGTATTTAAAGCACCTGAGACTTGGCAATTGTGATTAAGAACTTACCTGTGAACAAGGCATTCCGCCGAAACGCGTCAGGGTGAATCACTAGCTGCTGTACTTGCGCCAGTTCTCAATAAATGCAACTTTGTCCGGACCTGGGCTGTGGCACGTCTTACTTTTGGTATTAATTACGAGAATCCCTGTCTCCCGCCAGCCACGGCCGCCCTGCAGGGTTGGAGGCCCCCTACGACAGAGGAGTCTTTGGAATGTTTGATGAGGGGGGCATGACCCGCTCACCCCTGTGTATGCCTTTGGATTTACAAGCGATCTTACACTGGAGTGGAGAAAGGGAGACAAGTGAGGCAAACACCTCTACTTGCCAGGTACCGGACTCCGGGCATATTTTGAATTCTGTTGTGGAAGCAGGAAGGAATCTTAGTGCACAAGGTCATTTTTAGATCGAACATGACATGCCTGTGTAATAACATTTTGCCAAAGTGTTTTGTAGCATGAAAAACATTATTGGGACAATACATGCACATGTCTGCAAGATACAGTGAATTATGGGAAATGTAGTGTGGCAATACACAGGTATGTGACGCCATCAGTATTTAAAGCACCTGAGACTTGGCAAATGTGATTAAGAACTTACCTGTGAACAAGGCATTCCGCCGAAACGGGTCTGGGTGAATCACTAGCTGCTGTACCTGCGCCAGTTCTCAATAAATGCAACTTTTTCCGTACTTGGGCTGTGGCACGTCTTTCTTTTGATATATATATATATATATATACACATACACACACACAAACACATTATAATCCAGGTTTATTGGGCTATAGGAAACAATTTTTTGTTTCTTTAATAACTCTGGCATTGCTTGACGAATCTGCATGAAACTTTCCAGCATTTTTTAATCTACTTTAGCTCTTAAATGATCTTGCTGATCCATCAAGCAACGGCTTAGAAAAAGTGGGTCCCATAAGGGTTACTTTCCATTTTAATTCCTATAGGAAAGTTTGTGCGCAGAACACAGAGGAAAAAAACATAGAAGTACACCAAATCTGACACAATGTTAGCACTCTCAGAAATTCGAAGTTAGAAATTAACTTTTGTGATGTGTTGTAAAGCTATTTTACTTACTTTCGGTAACGATGTATCTGGTAGAGACGTTGTCTAGCAGCAGAATCCTTAACTTAGAATATCCCCAGGCGTGAGATTGGATCCGGAAAATATTTGTAGCAGCACATCTGTGCACCGGGAGACAGCGCCACACGACCCTGCCCTGACGTCGTCGTATGTGACGTCAGCGAGGTCATAAAAGTCTCCCCGGCACGCTGACATCAGTTTTCTTCGGAGAAACCTTTCCGCGGTACAACACGGAGCCACCAACTAAAAACTGTGAAAGTATGGAAACAGTGTGCGAGGCATGAAAATTCCATGAATAAAGAAGGAGGATGGTGGAAGACACCACCCTATAGACAGAATAGACCCTGGTTAAACATATAAGTGGAGGCTGTGAGAAAGAGCCTCGCAAGCCAAGCGGAGGCCCCTTCCCGAGAGCAACAAGGGAAGAACATTGCAACAGCCAGAAATAGACTGCTAGTGCCATGTAGAACTGTGCCGTCCACTAAGAACGGAACACAGTCCACTGTAGGAAAGAAAGAGAAGACTGGCCTTTCCCCTCTAAAAACAGATGAAGGAAACAGAGCACATCCGACCCTCAAAGAGGATGGCCACAAGGAGACCAGGACCCCGAGGCAGTAGAGCAGACTGAAGAGATTGGAACTGGAGAGGAAAACAAACCTTCCAGTGAATCAAAGGCACCATATCACAGGAAAGGAGCTCCCTCACAGCTAACCTCAGCAGAAGTTACCTGTATATGAATGCACCCAGGGGAGTGCAACAATATGACCCCCTATAGATATAACCCAATGGCAACTGAAAAGGCCAGCGGAGAACACCACCAGATAAGGTCCTCGCAGAACAGGGAAGATGGGTGGGCGTTAAGGAATCTGCATCTAGACAACATCTCTACCAGATACATCGTTACCGAAGGTAAGTTACTCGTACATCTGATCGAGACATCTAGCCGCAGATTCCTTAACTTACAATAGATACCACAGCCATACCCCAAAAGGGTGGCGGGTTTGCGACAGGACAACAGAAAGCGCCAGGAATGTGATCCGGCAACAGGTGACGGATAAAGGGGGAAAACTGTGGCAGAACAGCCCGACAGCAACCCCAGCAGCTCGAAGTCACAGGATATAAGATATCAGACAACATGCCAGAATGGCGCCAGACCATACCTGTATAACAAGCATTTGCAATGCAATAGGTCTTGCATTTATGCAAGATTGAGCTGTTGACATTGCAAATGACAATGCCTTTTATTTTATTTTTTGTTTTTTTAAACATAAATAAAAGGCATTGTCATTTGCATTGCCAATAGCTTAAACTTGCGTAAATGCGAGACCTACTGCAGTGAAAATGCTTGTTCCACTAGCCAATGACTTGGATAAGGAAAGCAGAAAATGCCTTTGCCAAACTCCCAGGGAGGACAGAAAGTAGAACGATAATCTTAAGTGCTATTTACATGCTGTTTCACAACTATCAATCTCAGATATCAAGTTCTCAGGGGATCACTGATAGTATCTGAAATCTGAATGAGTGGCATGACTCAAGGAACATTCAACTTCTGGATGGCCCAGGAATTTACCTGAGTAACAAGCTTGTGCACAAAGCAGCTAGCTCGTAAACGGATATACATGGGCACTATCACGTTTAAACACACAGGCGGTTTTCCACCATGACACCCTCGCTTTTAACCACATGCGCGCTGCGTTGATTCTCCTTCTATGCTGACTTTTTAAAAAACCCATTGTTCATGACGAGCTGGGCTCGTCATCAGTGTTTGAGGAGGCTACACCATGACGAGCCCAGCTCGTCATCAGCCTCGAAGGGGTTAATGATGCAGAGGCTGCTTGAACTCATGATTCCTCCTTCACACACTGCACAGGCGACAAGCAATCGTGACATCATTGTCCTCAGACGTCCCTGCAGGAACCAAGCATGGCTTGACATGTGAGCGGGCCATGCCATGTACTCTGGCCCACTAGGCGATCTTCTTAGGGCTGCACACTGGAAAATACCAGGGTAGCACTGGCAGCTGGGGCGAAAGCAACAGCCAAAACACCAGAAGAGCAGATGCCAAACCCTGTGACCCTGGCTGAACTATGAAGTGTCAAGCCCCACCAGCCAAAAGCACACACACATAGGTCCCAGATTCCACCTTAAGGGCTTCACAGGATGCAGCTCCAGACTGCACCCAACAAGAAGCACGTATCCCCGGCTGCAGTGTTTCATGGTGCGGTGCTGACTCTTATGACCAGTGTCAGCTCATGAAGGGGTATCCTGGGCAGGGGATGGGATGTTGGCTCCCTCCACACATCCGGTGCTGGTGCTGGGTTGTGTGCTCCTGGGCTGCAGGTTACCCTTGGTTCTGGCTAGTCTCAGTCATGGATGGCAATTTTTATGCCGCAGATCGTTTTCATCGATTTAAAGCGATTATTGAAAAGCACAGATTTCAGCCGCCTAGAAAATGCGGTCTAAAATGGTTGCAATTAAGAATGCGGCCACAGGAGGGAGACAGAGCACAAGCGACTCAGCCATATTTCTAATAGTGTAGCTACTTTAAGAGCCAGATTAAAATGTAGTGCACTGTTTTTTGGTTTTTTGGGGGTTCATTTTCTTACTTCCTTTAACTGTTTGATGCTAGGAGCAGCACACCAAGTGCTTTTATTTCCTAATAGTAACCGTCACCTAGTTACACAGTATAACTTCGTTTCATGCTTCTCAGTGGACGCCTTATCGTAGCTCTGACATTGCTATAGCCGGTACTAGTTTCATTAATTCGCATGTGATGTGAACAGTTGTAGGGAGGCACTGGGACCATGCAGGGCACAAGTCCTAAACACAAGCGGTCTTCAAACAGGAAAAGGAGACGGGGAGGGCGGAGCAAGTGGGCGTGAGGCAGCAAAAGTGAAAGCAGCTGCAGTGTCCCGCAAGTTTAAGGGTGCCCGCGAACGATGCGCTGAGTGCATGACGAGAGAGGTAAGCCAGATAGTGCCTCTGCTCGTGACTGTGTACGTAACCGCACGCTCGAGGCCGCACAGAAAGCGTGTGGTCGGATTTTTTAATGTCCACTTTCTAAAAGTCTCACCAGAGCAGCGCATGCCCTGGCTCAGGCGAGACCTAAAAATGACAGGTAGAACGGTATGATCCCCAGACCAGGGCAAGGAAAGAGAGAGAGGGAAAGAGAGAGAGAGAGGAATAAGGATCACTCTCAGCTAAATGGCGCACGAAAAATGCATTAACCCAAGCTTGGAATGAACTTGAAGAGATGCAACCAGCGTCTAACAGACTAGTTTATAAAAGGAAGCCGAAAGTGCTGGTGGCAAGAGCCCAAAGGAAAAGCCAGACCTGAGCAATGCATTGGAAATAGCCAGCAGGACAGAAGCACACCAAGCGCACATCCTACCCCAAAAGGGTAAAGAGGGGCAATAGCATCAACCCCTAACCCGCTGGAGCAGGTAGAATATGCTGCCGGCAAACGGCAATAGAGCCTTCAAAGTGGCTTACGCAGAAACAGAACAGCGCCCGACCGGGCAGCATGAAGTCAAAGGGAGGAACAACCACAATATAGACTCGCAGACAGTAATCAATGACCACTGCCATCAGAGGAACTGTCCCAAAGGCGTAGCTTTAACAAAAGTAGGCATATCAGAAGGGAGAGGCCAAAAACACCAAGTCAACAAATGGTGGGAAGAGTTTCAGAATCCAAGACCAACACTCTAGAAGACACGGACCGCATTGAACACCAAAAAGGGAGCATACGACAATTGGAAAATCACTCCAGGAAGTGGAAGCAAAGAGGAACCTATGGGAAACTTGCAACAACCTAGAAAGGCTCCCCCACACATGGACATATTGGTCCAAACTTCGCAACCACAACAAGAGGTAGCGACGTAGGAAGAGGAAACCAAAGCATCTGGTATGTAGACATAATGTATATGCCGGGCCATACCTAGCACATAAAGAGCAGGTATGAGACGTTTGCAAAGAGGACTCCATGAAACCTCCAAAAGAGGTAGATGACCATGGCGAAAGCAGATGGCACCAAGGAAAAACATAGAACACCGTACAACGGACCGTCAATAGGCACATGGGGCCCACATTATCTCCAGGCCCAGGTGAGATAAGCAAGGCTATATAATAGCGTACAGTACCCCACATGGAGTATGTATACCCCAGACAACGGGGGACACCTCTTAGGCCAAAAGAATGCAGCAACGAACCGAACTCATGAACAGAGTTCCAGGCCGTAATGACATCACCGAACTGAGCCACCGGCTGAAAACCACAAGCAGAGGACACAGCAACCTGTGGAACACGGCCACAGAAGGCCAACAGGCAACTGAAATCAAAACGCATCCAAGTGATGCAGATAAAAGGGTAAACACCCTTGACTACATAAGACATAAGGCCCATGTTAAACACAGAGAAAAATCTAAAGGCTCACTGCCCATGTTATACACAGAGGGCATCTAAAGGATGCAAAATGAAAAAATACCACAGAAGACAGGCCTAAAAGGACCTAAGTGGGAGGACGAAAGCTCGCCAGGAGCCGGTGAACTGCAGACTCCGTGTGAGCATCAAAGAGCAAAACCCCATCAAAGGGTAAATAAAGCAAACATTCCTGGATATTTTCAGGGAAGACACTATTTCGCAACCAAGAGTTACGCCTTAAGGCCACAGAACTCGCCATGGCTCGGCCCAAAGTTTCCGCAGTATCTAAGGCTTAACGGATCGTGAATTCGGCCAGGTCGCAGCCATTCCTAATGGAGTGAAGGAGATCAACGCAAGCCCCTTCAGAGGTGGCAGTAGGCCAAGACTCAGCAGAGTCTCACAGGGCAGAGGTGCCAAAACACACATGGTATTTAAGGACCGAAGGGCAGCACTAGTGGATGCAAAGATGTTCCTACCCCATGCCTCAAGCCATCAGGATTCCCGAGAGGGAGGAAGTGTTAGTGGGGCAGAGAATGAAAGGCAGTCTGCAACACAAGACGCTGTGCATCAGGAGGCACAAAAAGACAAACCGGGTCATGTGGAGCTTGACGGTGGCAGTGCAAAACCGAACGAGCCACCGGGTCACCCGAAGCAGACCGGACCCATGTACCCAAGAGGGCATCATTAAGGGAAGCCTCAAAAGGCAAATGCGGCCCACATTGCCGGACCCACGGTGGAGGACCTCAAGCAAGGAGACCACCAACAAGGGGGTAGAGGGGGGTTGCATATTCAAAATGCGGGTGGCTAAAGATACTACACTCAAAAAAGCCACACCAGCCTCGGTAGCCCTCCGCGGAGGGGAAAACAGCTCATCAGTGGGGGAGGGTTGTAGGCTGACCCTCCCAAGACACTGAGGGTGCACCCAATGCCCCACAGAAGGGAGCCCCATCGAAGAATGAGAATCCTGACGGAGCTCCTGGGGAGGCGAACAGCCTGCCGGATCTGGGAGCTCCTGAGGAGGCTCCACAAATTCCAAGGGGGGCATTGCTCTGGGGACGCCGGGCAGGAGGGTGGCACCAAACTCTGTCCGGAGGCCTTTTTAGAAGAGTCCAGAACTCGGTGTCGACATGGCATTGAAATGACACGTGTCTGCGCTGACTATGCCTCGTCAGACGCCGACTCGGCAGCCTCCGGCGTCAAGTCGGTGCCGTCCGCTGCCGAAACTAGGACAAGCTCCACCTCTAAAGAAGGAGAGTTCGCCGGGGCCGGCGAGGTAATCTTCCGGCACCGCCCGGCGCCGGCTCTGCCTCATCCAGAGCGGGCATGAAGCCGAGCCTTCGGCGCTGGGACGGCACCGACCCTGGCTCCGGGAATGCGGCTGCCTGCCCAGGAGGCTGAGGTGTGCTCAAGTCAGGGCTGTGAGCACAGGCAACCACCTCCGGCACCACTGGGAGCCCCGTGGAGCTATGCAGTGCAGCACAGGCGCCGTGGGTCAAAGAGGGGGAACCAGATGGGCCACGCCCTGACGACTCCACATGGAGTGTAGAGGGGGACCCAGCCGGGCTGTGCACTAACACCACCACATCTCCGTCGTTCCTGGGAGGCAAGGGCTCAATTGGCACCGGGGGCAAACCCGCCAGCGAGTCCGTCAGAGACCCCACAAGAAGCGGAGGTCCCGAGGCACCCCAGGAATGGGAGAGGACCCAAGGGAGGCCTGTAAGGCCGTAGCATAGGCCACCGTTTGGGCCCGAGTCACCCCCACACCCGGAAAGGGCGGATAGAGGGGGGGAGACAGTCGGGAGTGCACGTCCGGAAACTTCCGGGAACCAGAGCCCCTGACAACAGAAGAAGGAGAGGTCGATGACCTAGGCGACAAGCGCCTTGACTTACCAAGTAGAGAACGACGGCCCCAGACCCAGGAGGGCAATCAACGGTGGAACCAAACAGTAGAGGGACCTGCAGTCGACGACGAAGCCGCAGGGGGCGAGACGACTCCGACCGGGACAACCGTGCTGAGAGAAGCTTCAATTGGCACTCCAGCTGAGACTTCGATTTCAGACGCTGGCAGGATTCACAGTCCGTGGAGTCATGGTGCTCGTCCAGAAACCACATACAAATAAGATGCGGGTCTGTCGCAGACATTTGCCACGAACAGGAATTACAAGATTTAAAGCCCAAAGGCATGGCACACTGTTCCCGATGCGAAGCGTCGAAAATGAGGTCTGAAAACAGGCCAGAGGAGCTCACTCTGGATCCGCGATGCACGCGGAAAAGAAGGAAACTGACCTCAGCGCGCAGGGGGGGACTTATATGACCTCGCTGACTTCACATACAAGGACAATGTCAGAGCTGGATGTGTGGCGCCGCCCCCCAGCGAGCAGAGGTGCTGCTGCAAAAAATTCCGGATCCGGTCTCATGCTTGGGGATATTCTAAGTTAAGGAATCTGCGGCTAGATGTCTCTATCAGATGGGGCTAACACTCAGAAAATATTAGCGATATCTGAGCGGTTGGTATTGTGGTACTCCTGTGGTATACAAATATTTTTAAAAAAATTGCTTTTGAGTGGGCGCAGGAGTTTTTTCTCATAAGCCATTTCGGTACTGTACTACTTGTACTGATATGCGATACCAAAACTATTTGATTGGGTGGCCGAAAGATCTGGGAAAATATTGTGGCTGTCATTAAAGGACTTAGGAACTAGGTCCCTTATTCCTGAAAAAACCAAGTCCAAAGTGGTGGTCTCATAGGGACCCTTCCTTAACTTATTTTTAAGTATAACCTCTTCTGTGCTCATGACAACCCCCTACTGCCATGAGTCACGGTGGGTGTGTGCGCACGATGGCCGCGGGCCGTCCGAGCCACGCCTGAGATTGGAAAGTCCCAGCACAGCGGCGGAATTCGCACCACGCAAATGTGTTAATGTATTTATGGTTCCCGATACCATAGTTTCAGCCCCTGAAACCATAATACCAACACGGCTCCAGTATGGTAAAAAGACAATTAGAACGGTCTGGTCAAAGACCAGTCCCCGTGGTCAAATGCCATTGTAGAGTTCCTATTTCAACTAAATTCCATTCAGAGATACCTCACTTTTTTGTCAGCACTCTAGTTGTTCATTAGAACACTGTGGTGACACTGCAGTTGATTACTAAGGAGATATATGACAGACTGCTGCTTGCATTAGAACTACATGTTTGACTCTGCTTGTCAAAATAGTCAAAATATTTTACTGAAATGAAGGAGGACGATATTTGATAACTCATGGAAATTGTGACCTCATTTCAGTTTTCTAGACCACTTACCAAAATTCTTTATCATTTGCTGTAAAATCCTCTGTAAGAAATGCTTTCAGTTTTACAGCTTTAACACCATCAAGATACAGGTGTGCCACACCTTTGTTATAAATATAGAAACTTAGTGCTCTAGTTGTTTATTAGAACACTGGGAAACTGCAGTTGACTACTAGGAAGATAATGGATAGACTCGTACTACTAGTGTTAGAAGTACATATTTTACTTTACTTGACAGAATGTTTTTACTGAAATGAAGTAAAAGCTATTTGAGAATTCATCGAAAATGTGTCCTCATTTTAGGGTTCTAGAGCACTAACCATAATTTCAATAACAAAAATACCCACCTCATTTTAATCAGTTCTAAAGGAAATACTTTAGATTATACAGCTTTGCTTCTACAAATAACTTCAGGTGTGCCACAGTTTTATCATAAATGCACAATGTTAGTGCTCTACAGACAATCCAGATATACCTATTTTTTACCTGCTTCATGACATTTTTAAAAACAAATTTCTTTCAAAAACTCACATCAAATCACGAAAGCACCCTTTCTGATTAAAGTCCTAACTATTTTGCCAAATTTGGTGCAATTCTGTTGAGGTGTTTCTTTCTGTAACTGTGAAAGAAATATTCTACAACAAACAACAAGGTAAAATTAAGGCTTTGGAACCACAAGGTTTTCATGGCCCCCGCTTGACACCTCACCCCAAAGCTATCCATGAAGGAGATGAGGTAGATGAACTTTCTTTCTGAAAGGTTTGTGAAGATGTGTCAAACGGCATCAAATTTGCTAGCAAAACAAAAACTGCTCTTCTTTTACCTATGGAAACTCTGACTTAACTAGAACTGCACAGTGATGAGACCCACCATGTAATATAGATAGATCTATTCACTGAAAAATGCAATGCTTCAAGTGTTGTTATACTTAGGTGTTGAAATAAGATAAGAACTAACTAACTTGCTTAGAATATATTGGCCAAATAGACAACTGGCATTGACGGACCTCAAGGCTAGGCTGGCTGATGAGAACATCTCTTTTTCGAATGACTCAATTGTTTTTGATTCCGTTCGGTTGGTAGGCATGGTTGGGAAAAATGTATGAAGCTTCTCCTTACGAGAGGAAACGTCTACCACTAGACTCACTGGGCTTGGATGTTGAGTGAAAAAACTAGAGTTGCCTGGTGCTGGTCTGTGACAACCTGTCTGTTCACTGGAAGACAAGAACAATTCTTCTTGAAAGTGCCCAATGTGTCAGTATGGGCTTTGTTGACTGGTAGCAAAGGTTCAGACTGCCCAGGCTGTAACACTTCTGTGAGTACATTAGTCTTTACCTCCACAGGGAGGAGTTGTAGGTCCAAAACCTCAGCTGCACATCTAAACACCACAGCAAAGAAAGCATTTTCCTTCGTTACTGGTCTGGGAGGATTTGGAGAAGGGAATCATCCCAGTTTCAGAGGTAGTATTCAGCCCACTGGCCTCTCCATGTTGAGATTGTCATTATCGTAATGAGGGGCAAGTTATCTCCATCATCTCCACTGTCCTCTCTGAAGTCACTAATAAGCAACAACAGTAAATAAATAACTGTCTAGTCAGTGCTTTTTCCTTTAAAAATAAAAAAAGTACTATTACACATACTCCTAAATACAATGGATTACTTACAAATATGGAAACCCTCATGAAGCGTTACATCACTAGTGAGCCTTGAACTATGTAACCTCAATACACCTATATTAGATGCAACACCATCATTTAAAGGGGTATCACTATTATAAGGCAGGCCTACTGGCTTTGCCAGGGTGGCACCACATCAGCAAAAGCATCAACCAACAGGATTGTCAATGAAGCTTTACATTGAACAAAAATGTCCACAAGTCTTAATTTTACTTTTACCATGCTGATACTGGAGCTTTAGGTTCTCATTTCAGAGGATTCTGCACTTCTGAGCTTACAAGCAAAAGCTCCCGGTGTTCTTGAAGTACATGGAAAGCCTCTCCCAGTGTCAGGGATTCAATCCCCTGGGAGAACTAAGGCAAGGCCGAGAGCAGATTTAGCAGGCAGGAGTTCTGAACGTGCTGTGCAGGTTTAGCTGAACCCAGGCTTACAAACACTAAAGTTGAGACGAAAGTAGGTAAGGCTGAGTCCGGGGACTTTGTTTAGAGGCCAGTGCATTGAATGTGGAACCAGTAATTCAGACTTATTTTTCTCCTTCCGTTATGCTACCATGGAGAGCTTTTAGTCATATAAGGCTTGGTAGTTGCTTTGTAAGGTAATCAAGTGAAATCTTTGTAAAAATGCATAGAGGCAGGGAAACACAGTGATGTCTTTATACATAGAAATTAGCACAAAAGTAAACCTGAGATCCCTTTAGCTAACATACAAAATAATTCAGTGAACAAAAGGTTAATGTAGAAATGGATAAGGCTATCGTCCCCATACGAGTAACTGATCTAGACTCTCAGTTGTGTACGTTTTTCTTGAACTTATGTAAGAACATTTAACAGTGTGGGAGACAGTTCCTCAACAACCTAAATACTGTAAAAGTGTACTTAAAATGGCAAAAAGTGACATATTCAAAGAGATATTCACACACACAGATGAAATCTAGCATTCATGTACTACCTCTTCCAGAAAGCATGTAAGACGATATCTCAAGCAATCTGTTTATTAGTCGAGACCAGAAGCCCATCGGAAAGTATGGCATCTCATACAGTCTAACAATTATTTCTGAGTTTTCACAGTGGGGAAGCTCTACTGCAGGTCTGTGATCGGAGAGACTGTAATTAAAATCAGAGAAGTTACCATTTTTGTATTTAAACATTTTAATTACAATTCAAATGGATACTGCACACAGAAATTAAATACCAATTTGCATTTCAGAATAATCTCACAACAAAGCTCTGATCATCATGGCTTTTTAACACAAGAAGTGAGCTGCAATTATTGACTGATTGTCTTGTAGAGATGTTTTAAGTAACAAATACACAACCCTCCAGATTCATTCACATAATCCTATCTATTATCACTAGTTTGCGCTTAATAAGTAACACCGCCAGTTTGGTCAATAGAACCTTATCAGAAAACTCTTGTGTTTTCTTCCTCATTTGTTTACAAAAGCCTAAAACCCATAAAAACATGAAGACTTTAACCCGTTTGTTGCTTTGAACGTTCTGCGCCAGTGCTGAACGTTTGAAGAAACGGGTGCGGCCGCGTCGGCCAACGGACGTGCGTAGCACTGGTAAGGTAGTGCTCGCGACGATCATTGGCCGACAGCAGCACTAAAGGGGTTAAGAAACATTAAACTTTCCATTGTGATACGCACCTCTCACACTGTGCAGTTTGTAAAAATATGTTTGTTTCAGAAACAAAATATTCTGTTCAATCAGACAGAATTCATCAGCTACCACATAAATAAGCTTGGTAAAACTAATATCAATGCAGTCTTCTAATTAGCAATTAAAGGACAAACTACTTACCTCCAGTAATGCCTTATCTGGTAGAGACATAATCTAGAAGCAGATTTCTTACCTTTGAATTTCCCGAGCATCATACTGGATCCAGAAGATTTTTAATGACTTTCCACACCAGAAACGCAGAGCCATGAAGTGCACTGACATTGGTGGGCTGAGAACAACTAGGGCCCTGAAAGGGATCAGCCCTAACCCTAAAAACCTGTCAGCAGTGCAGGGAGGATGGGTGGGTCAGTAAGGAATCTGTGGCAAGATCATATCTCTACCAGATAAGGCGTAACCGATGATAAGTAACTTGTCCATCTGATAGAAATATCTAGTCGCAGATTCCTTACCTTTGATTAGATACCCCCCAGAGGAGGGACTGTGGACAAGTTTAGTCCAGAAAGTCCTGCATAACAGAGCAGCCAAAAAGGCTGTGCCTGAGGACTTGACTATTTAGGCAGTGGTGCTTGATAAACATGTCAATGATGCCCACGTTGCTGCCTGACAAATGTCGAGGACTGACACTCCATGTTGCAATCCCATGTTAGCAGCCTTGGCTCTAGTGGACTAAGCTCTTATGCTTCCAGGAGGCAGCTTTTTCGCTAGAGCATATCAAATCTTGATGCAGAGGTTGACCCATCATGAGTGAGTCCTCTTCAGTACCGCACATTTCTTAGCTCCCACATACCTCACGTACCCCACAAAGAGTTGGTCATCCATCCAGGTTTCTTTAGTGTGGTCAAGGTTGAACTACAATGCTCTTTTTGGATCCAGACTGTGGTGTTGTTTCTCTTCCTTAAAGGGATGGGGAGGAGAGTAAAAACTGGGCAAGGCAATAGATTCCTCCACATGGAAGGGTGTTACCATTTTTGGTAGGAAGAGGCCCTAGCGCGAAGCATCAACCTGTCAGGGAATACGGTCAGGTAAGGAGGCTTGGATGCCAATGCTTGCAATTGGCTCACCCTCCTGGCGAATGTGATTGCCACTAAAAAGGCTGTATTGATGGTAGACAGCCGAGGGGGCAGTTGTGCAGAGGTTCAAATGAAGCACTCATTATGAAGGTGAGAAAGAAATTAAGGTTTATTAACACAGAAGGAAGGGAGGTAGAGGGAAGAAAGGGCATAGGCTCACTCTCAAAAATACCTTAGTCACAAAAGATCTCTGGGGAACAGAAATCAAGAGCCTAGCTACTAACTATAGTCCCATTCACAACATTCATTGGGGTTAGAATGGTGGATATAGTGATAGAAAAAGAGAATTGCTCTTTCTCTTGGTGTCCCCTCACTCACCAGGGTTGCCCCACGGTGACATGCTTCATCATAGGGGCCATCCCAGTCCGCTACGGACTGGGGCGTGCTGCGACTGACGAATTACGTAGGAGCACTTATAATTTGACTATGTGTGGTGCGGGAGTAGTGATGGAGTGGTATATGTGAAATGGTTAAAAATACCTGCCTAGTAAGCATTAAATAGTTTATTCTTGCTTTCAGGTGGTAACGTTAAAAACGGGGTGGAACTATTAGGATACCCAAAAAGCAATGTATTTAGGTGTACCCATCAACTCCTGTCAACGTGTTTCGTGCATCCCCCAAGCACTTCCTCAGTACTACACAGGGACCAGCCCTGTGTTCGCCACTCCTAAAAGACGCTATCATGAGCTAGTTAGTGAAAAATGCTGCAATCAAAATTAATGCATGCATATAGTACCTACGTAATCAATTGAATCACGTACATTCGGACCGGAGAGGCGCGACTAGGTGCTGAGTGAGGGAGGTATCCTGTTAGCAAATTGCTGGGATACTGGACCCCTCCGAGTCCATGGGGCGCAGTTAGGCCCCACCAAATGAACCACGTGATTCAATTGATTACCCTGTTTGACCAGCCTGCCTGAGAAGGAGATTTATGAGAAGTATAGTCTGAGTAGTGAAGAAAATTTGGATTTGGTTGTGAGTTACATCCTCAGCTCCAAACCCCAACAGTTAGAAGCAATGCAATTCCACCACATGAGCAGGTATTGTGCTGTCTACACCTTTTAGATTCTGGCAGTTACCAGGGAGTTATAGTAGTGTCATAGGGAGTGTCACAAGTGCATTTCCTAGGGTTTTTGGACATCATGGTTGACAAATTGAACAAATATGTTTTTCTTTCCAAACACTCCCTAAAATATACAACATACAAAACTAATGTTTTATTGGGTAGCACAGTGTCTAAAAGTTGAAGGTTGGGTTGATGGCGCACATATTGCCATGTTCCCACCCTCTGGAAATGAATTCATTTATAGAAACTGGAAGATCATCCAATCACACAACATTCAGGTAGTGTGTGGTGCCTCATGCATCATAATTTGACCTTACAGTCAGATTCCTAGGCAGCACACACAACTCCGTTATGTTCAAGCTCAATAATTGAATGGACTTTTGGAATACTGAAATCACATTTTAGATGTTTAAATAAGACTGGTGGAGCATTTCTCGACAGACCAGAGACATGTTGCGAAATCATTGCTACATGTGCTATGGCACACAATATAGCCATGTGGAAGGGTCTTTACACTGGCAACTTAGAGCTAGAATCCGACTCAGATAACGAACCACTACCACTACAGATTCAGCACAGAGATCACAAACTACTATTTTTAAGGTAAGAATGATGACCACATCTAAGAAAAAGCCAACACACACGATGGTAATGTTTTTTAATTAATGGCAGATAACCTTTCATTCAGATTTGAACACTGTATTGTAATTGTGTATCATCAGCCGTATAGGATGCCATTCTTTAACCCCTTCTCAGTGGGGATAATTCCCCCGCTGTGCTGGGGGTGGGGGGGCGCGCACAGCGCCCCGGTGCTGATGACTATCTCAGCTCGTCATCAGCGACAGTGCTCGTGTGCTGATGACGAGCTGAGCTTGTCACAACCGCGCCCGTTCCTGAGAATGCTCAGCACAGCAGGAGATTTAGCCCCACGTGTGAGCGTTCTAGCGGCCATGACGAGCTCAGCTCAGCTCGTCATCAGCACACGAGCACCGTAGCTGATAACGAGCTGAGCTAGTCATCAGCATGGGAGGGGTTAAACAAACCAACAAACTTTGAGAATGTAAACATAGCAATTCAGTGTCATACATCTGACTGCATACAAAAGTTACTTTTTAGGACCTCTGGTGTTGGTCGCCTTCTCAGCTGCATTTGGCTGTAAAGTTGGGGATATACCTGTGCCAGGTGTGTGTCAGCATGTTCCCCTTGTACAGCATACATCTGTCACCGATATGCCATTGAGGCTAGAGCCCCCTTCGCTTTCAGGTGTTGGTAATAAGTTGGGGACAAACAGGTTATGAGTCTGAATGTGCTCAAGAGCTGTGGTCACTTGGACCAGCCCGCGCCCTACATCTTAGCAGGGGTACCCAATGTCATTTTGGATGTTCATAGTTCTCCTGGTAAGAGTGGTGGAGGCTACTACCAATCTATTTATTGATTTTGTAAATGTGTCATAGCGTGCCATGTACTGTTTATGCCCGCGCCTTAGCATACGTTGCTCCTTCTCCATGGCAAAATGCAACGGTTTTGACATATATGCAACTGAACGTGAGATGCTTTGCAGATGCCTATTCACTGTTTTTATCGGTTTGGCGTGCAGCCACTGTACTGTAACTACTAATTTCTCAAGGCTGCCAAGTAATTAAGAACTGTCTGACAAGTCATCAGAGACATCATCATTGTGAATTGCTCGTTGGTGTTGTCTGTGTGTCCTGCGCACAGAAGAAGAAAACAAGTTACTGACAAGTAACTTTGGTTCCCCAGTATTGGTAACTTTCATAGATTCCCATGCTTTGTATCATTCCCCGTCGTCAGAATGGGAGCCTCGGTAAAAATAAATAACCTAGTAGTAAGCACAAAAGTGAATCAATAGGCCTAGGCCTCATCCCCTTTTGTAGCTTATCCACCTCTTTTTGTAAAAGAGACCGAACTTCTGCAATAACCAATCAGAGCAGCCTCACCCCATAGAACCTTCCTGAGAGAGCCTCAGATTTTCGTAGCCGTTGAGTAACAGTCACCACATCTGCTGAAGGCTGAGCTTTCCCAGGCGAGGCGGGTGGGCGCATGGGAATCTATGAAAGTTACTAATACTGGGGAACCAAAGTTACAGGTAAGTAACTTGTTTTCTTGCCCCAGTATTGGAACTTTCATAGACTCCCATGCGTTGTATCAGAGTAGCTAGCAGTACACATAATGCATATTTTGCGTTTTGCATATAAATATATATCCATTGTCATACCAAGCAGAAGAACAACTCACTAGTGATGCAAAATATGCCAAATAGGAAGGCAGGATAGAAAGGAAAGCTCACCGTCTTCTTGGAAAAGGTTCCTCAAGACTGCTTGACCCACTGCTGCATCCTCCTTCACCGAAGAATCCAGGCAGTAGTGCCGAGTGAAGGTGTGGATACTGCTCCATGTTGCCGCTCTACAGAGCCCCTTATCGGGACCCCTGAGAAGAGGGTCACTGATGAAGCCATCCCCCTCGTAGAATGAGCACGAACTGTGCGCTCCAGAGGCTAGCCCGCTTCTCGATGGCAAAACTGGATTGCATTTGATATCCAGCAGAAATACAGGCTTTTGAAATTGGATATCCCCTCCTTGGAGCACTGAAGGAGACAAAGAGCTGAGAAGACTTTCTGAATGGCCTTGTCCGTTCTAAGTAAAATTTCAGGCATCTGTGAATGTCCAAAGAATGTAGTGCCCTCTCTGCTGGCGTGGAGGGCCGTGGAAAGAAAGAGTTTAAGATCACCAGCTCATTCCGATGGAATTCTAAAGGGACTTTTGGGATACATTTAGGATTTGTCCGCAGGATTAGAACATCATTTTTGAATTGTAGAAAGGGTTCCACAATCGTGAATGCCTGAAGTTCGCTAACTCTTCGAGCTGATGTCAAAACCAAGAGAAGAGCAAGTTTCTATGACACAAATTTCATATCCGTCCTGTGAATAGGCTCGAACGGAGCTTTAATCAGGTGCGAAAGACCAAATTAAGGTGCCAGGCCGGTGGTGGAGGCCGGATTGGAGGAAAAACTCTGAATAAACCCTTCAGAAACTGCTTAACAATTCTTGCCAACCAAAGGGAAGGGCCTGATGATGTGCGTCTAAATCTTGAAATGGCAGCAAGATGAACTTTAACAGACAAATGCGACAATCCAGATTTTGCTAGAGAAAGGATGTAAGGCAAAAGCTGGTGCAGGGCCGACGTATATGGATGTACCCCCTGATTCTGGCACCAAAGACAAAACCTCTTCCACTTTGCCCGATAGGTCTTATTTGTACTAGGCGCACAGGCCTGAGCTAGAATGTCCCTACATTCTCCTGGGATATTTAAATGCTGGAATTCTCTGTACTCAGGAGCCACACTGTCAATTGGAGGGAGTTTAGATCTGGATGGAGCACCTGACCCTGAGTCATCATCATCAATATTCTTTATTCGGTTTTAAAAAGTATAAAAACCATAAAAGAAATATCATAGATAAAAAACATCATTTTACATAGTTTAAGCGCCTTATCCATTAATAACGTTGGGGGTCCCTAACCATGCCAATTAATACAACAAATTTCTTAGTATCTAAAATTCATTTATTTTCACAGGGATAGGACTTTTCAAAGGTTTATTCTATGTTTAAAAATGTATTTCAAAAATTCAACAATATATTTGCAAGGCCATTCAGTCTCTAGAAACTGCAGTCGCAGCATGGCTGGGCGACATCTTCTAAGACCCATTAATTTTAGCAAGGGTACCAACCAAAGCTTACGATGACTAACATAAAACTTACAAAACAGAACAATGTGAATAGTTGTCTGCTCTGAAGTTTCATCACATGGACAAGGTGTGAGGGTTTGATCCCAACTGTTTTGGTCCGGAAAAACCACCAGTCTGTGAAAGATGTTTAACCTAAATCTTATCAGAAGGAAGCGCTCAAATTGCGTCAAATCATATAATAGATATGGTTGAATAGAAAGCGTAGTCTGGACCGCCATTGAATGTTGGACGGAAGCTTTCATTGCTTCCTTGGCAATTCGCAGCTCTTCTAAGTGGCCCAGGGCCCTTACTTTCAATTCCTTCTTAGATATTTCACAGATCGTCTCAGGAGTGGTATAATAATTCCCAAGTCCCAAATCAGTCAAAAGATTTTTCACATACAAAAGCCAACTGATTTTAAGTGAGCGGTCTAATGACATGCAATCTGCCACTTAGTAAGTGAGTTTTTCCTTGATGTCCATATTCGACGCCAGAGTAAAAGTGGTTGAATTTTTGCCAAATCCACCAGATACGGGATCCCCAATTCCGTATGACATGCAAATGTAGAGACACATTTAGGTGCTGCTAACAGAAATCTTAAAAAAGTGTTCTCTGCCACTTGTAGGGGACTAATGTTGGCATGCCCCCATACTCCAGCACCGTACAGGGCTATCGCCTGGCATTTAGCTCTATAGATTAGTAACAAATCTACGGGTGGCCTTCTTCTCAACCTCTGGGATAAATTTATAAGTGAAGAGATTGCTCGCATTAGATGGTGCTTCCTGGACTCAATTGCAGGTTTCCAATTCATTCTATCATCAATTATAATACCTAAATAAGGGTATTGGCCAGTACGTTCAAGTTTTTCTTTACTAAGAAAAATGTCTTTACCCCCATTTTTTTCCTGAGCCTGCTGCCATTACTTAAGTCTTTTTTATATTTATGTGTAGATCTAAGCTCCCCATGAAGTCAGCATACCTGTCCAGGGCCTTCTGTAGTTCGCGAGTGGTACTGGCCAGTATCACAGCGTCATCCACGTAGAGCAAAGCGGGGACCGGACGATTTTTAACTTGCGGTAGTCCTGGCCCCCCCCCTCAACATGGCCTTCTCCAGACCATTTGTATAAAGTGAGAAGAGAAAGGGGGCCAAGACGCAACCCTGCCGGACTGCACGCTCTACTCTAAATGACGCGGACAACTCGCCTTTCACACCGAAACGTACCCTCGCGGAAGCATTCGCATATAGTTCCCTCAGGAAGTCAATCAAGGGAACGGACCACAATTTTGCATGGGAGACACAATCAAATGCAGCGGAAAGGTCAACGTAAACCATGTATAACCTGGACTGCTTTGCACTGACATATTTACCCAGCAACATTGAGAGATTTAGTGCTTGCTCGGTGGTCCCAAAGCTCTCCCGGAACCCGAATTGAAGGTCCAATAGGATCCCGCCATCGTCAGCCCACTGCTGTAGACGCTCAAGCCCTACTCTCCCCACCACCTTGCCTAACGAATCCAGCAGTGAAATTGGGCGATAGCAGGATACCTCTTGCCGGTCTCTTTTTTTAAAAACAGGGACCATGATGGATTTAGTCCAGGATACCAGCAGACCCTTCTCCATTACTGCCCTAAACACCCTGGTCAAAATTGGGGCCCATAGGTCCGTGTTGTACTTAAATAGATCTACGGGAACCCTGTCTGGGCCCGGGGCTTTCCCATTTTTACTTGCATTTAACATTTGAATTACCTCACTTATCGCAATTTCTAGCTGAATGGGATAAGACACTGTGGAGGAACTGCCACTAGAAGCTGCATCGGTCCCCGCTGGTAGCAGACCCCTCTGGAATATTTTCGAGAAATGTTCCACCCACACCGGTTCCTCGATAGCTACTTCTATGGCCGGGAGATTATTACAATCTGCTAAAAAGGGGGATTTTACCACTCTCCAAAATGCTTCTATGCAGTTGTTCCCATAGGGCTTGTTTTAATTCGCCCTTCCTCTCCTTACGTGCAGTATTGTAGTCCTTTCTTAAAGTTCTTATTTCCTCTGGGTCTCCATTCATTTTGTTCAGTGCTATCTTCAATTTTTTATGTGCTGCCGTGCATTTATGATTGAACCACCCAACTTTCCTGGGACAATCTCTTTGAGTCTTTAATGTTAGTAATTGATTTATTTTTTCTAGAATTACCATAAAGTTATAAATTACTTCCTCCTCTGGGACTCCTAGGTCTAAATATTTAATTATAGATAGATAGGCTGCACATACCACTTTTTTGGTTATTTCCCCGGAATCTACCTTCTCCCATCTTAGGTAGTATCCATTTGTCTTAGCCAAGTGCAGGGTGTTCTGACTTAAAGCACCGAATATGATCTGTGAGGAAGACGGAGCGTGTTTTAAATAGAGTACTATCTTAAGGGCACAGTGATCACTTAGTGTATTAACCACTGAATCAAAGCTCATGACTCTATTAGCCAGAGCATTTGATACTAAAATATAGTCTATTGTTGTCTCATATCTCCTCCCCAAAAATGTTGGATCTAGCCGGAGGGAAATCGCGTTTAATTTATTAAGTATCGTAAGCCCCAGATCTGAGAGAACTTCATTTAGATATGACCCCGAACTAGTATGATTAAAATGCACAATTGGGTCTTCATATTCGTCCACCAGTCCACAAATCTTGCTGTTGCTGCGTGGGCAAGGATGCTGATTGAAATCACCCCCCCATACGATGCTTACACTAGCTCTCCCTCCTATATCCTGTATCAACTGGGAGAATTTGTCACGTAGACGACAAAGAGCCTTCAAAACCTGTCCTTCCGCTAAATTATTATAAAAATTAAGCAGAAGGATAATCTCTTTGTTATTAAATGACAAGCTAAGCAGCTGATAATTTGGTTCCAGGTGTACTACCGTTGTTTTTAGTCCCCGTAATGTATTGGCTATGTAGATAGTCAAACCTCCCTTGGCCCGACCCGAGGCTACTGGTAGTGCAGATGTAAAATAAGTTTTGACTCCTACTAGGTGTAGTTCTGTGATGGCCCATGTCTCCTGGAGACAAATTACACTATGATTCTGAAAGAAGTTCCATCTTCAACCTTTGATCGAAGGCCCGCAATATTCCAGAAGATGACTTTAAATGATTGCTCGTCATTTACTGGAATAGTATCCTCCGGGGGGGTAGACTGAGCTCCCGTCTGTACCTCATCTATATATGAGTCCATTATATTTGCCCTGCCTATATTTGAGACAGTCCCTCCCATAGGATTTTCAGCTTTATTTCGATCTGCAGTAATATCTACCTTCAGTATGGATTGCCTTAAAGGGAGTTTGACCCTGGTAACCTCTTCCTGGATATCTAGACCTTCTACTGCTGAAACTTCAGACGTTACAAGTTTGGCAGGAATGCATAGTTTCTCAATGACCGTAGGCTGGAGTCAATCCACACCTTCTAGGCCATACAACAGCGAAAAGTGGTTAAAAGTTGGGATATTAAAACCGTGGTGTTCTGTGTTGTGCCTATTAAGAGCCCGGTTTTCCAAGAAGGATTTGTGAGGATAATTTAAAGTTGAGTGATTATAACCATGGAATCCTGTGCTATGCCTATTTAAAACCTGATTCCCTAAAGGAAAACCTTGGGGGGTGTGAGAACGACAACTAGGGGTAAAAGTGACTTCTGGTGGTAAATCTATTCTTCTGTGGCTTGGTCTATTTTTATTTTGTGAGTCAATAGGCCCATTAACCGTTTTTTGGGAAAGTACAGGTTTGTTTCCTGTTTCCGTTTTATCTCCCTTATTTTGATTACTCGTACTAGGTTTTAGTGCCACTTTGGGGGCTAATGTCTTCTGTGGAGAAGAAGGTTCTTGGCCCTTTATGGGGGATTAAAGTGGTGGCCTGTCACCTACTTTTATGGGGACTGTAGGCACAAAGAACATTGTTTACTTAGCAACAGCGAGTTCTTTACCAACTCCTTTTCAATAGAGCCTAGTTGTTCGCCTATTCCCTTAACCCTTTCTATTAATGGGAGGATTAATGATTTGAGCAGTTTTTCCATTCTAGGCAATAACTCATTTATGAGTATTGGAGGGAGCTGTTGTATTGGGCTATTTCTAGAAGTAGTGGTTGTTTGCGTGCTTCTCTATTGGGCTCAGGTTACCGTCACCCGTTTCTTGTTCTTGTCGCCCTGATCATTTCCCACAAGCAAAATTATTTTGACCGGTACCCCACTTACAGCGAGTCCACTATTAGGGGACCTAGTTACAGGGTCAGAAGACATATTTAAGGAGGTATCTAATATTGAGTCAGTATCATTTGAATTATGCGTTGACAATTCCAAAAGCGGCGACTGAGATAGGTCATTTACGATTTGATAATCATGAATATGGGGAGGGGTGTCTTCTATATGCTGTCTATGGGGAGTAACCACTGATTTAATAGCCCCCAGGGAAGAGCGTTTTTTATTCATAAGCTCTAGGGACAGACGTTTTTCCGTTAATACAATCTCTTTTTCCAATACGGAAGCAGCCCTGGTAATAAATGCATCTAGGGTCCCTCTCACACAGCCCCCCGCCAAAGAGGGCCTGCCTAGACTACTATGTCGGCTCATGGTTCCCTGATAAAGTATCAACAGTCAAACACAGGGCAGTTAATCGTTGAGAAACAGCAGACTCTACAAGCTAGACCAATGTAAATCTCAATATAGTGGTCCTTACTTCAAATTATTGTCACACTCGAGTTGTTAATGAGGTGGCCCAGCCCAGCCTCGGCCAGCCCCAGAAGGCCACAGACGGCCCGCCCTTTGCCCGGGCTTAGCCCGGCGCCGACCACGCGCGTCCCGCGATGCGCGGGCAAGTACGCGATTAAATAGGGGGAGTAGGCGGGAAGAGTCACAGCTGCCACCAGTCTCCAACCGCACTCGGGCTGCTGGTCCTCGCAGTCCCGGCGCACTTCTCCCCACAGACGTCCTCTCCAAAGTAAATCAGCAACAGAGCATAAAGGAAGACAGGTTTCAGCCCTTCACGATGCTCCTACGAGCAGCTCCCGCGAAGCAGGGGTCGCGAGATGTTAAGTAATACGGGGGGAGTGGCGGGAAGAGTCACAGCTGCCACCAGTCTCCAACCGCGCTCGGGCTGCTGGTCCTCGCAGTCCCGGCGCACTTCTCCCCACAGACGTCCTCTTCAAAGTAAATCAGCAACAGGGCATAAAGGAAGACAGGTTTCAGCCCTTCACGATGCTCCTACGAGCGGCTCCCGCAAAGCGGGGGCCGCGAGGAGTTAAGTAATACGGGGGGAGTGGCGGGATGAGTCACAGGTGCCACCAGTCTCCAACCACGCTCGGGCTGCTGGTCCTCGCAGTCCCGGCGCACTTCTATACACAGACGTCCTCTCCAAAGTAAATCAGCAACAGGGCATAAAGGAAGACAGGTTTTAGCCCTTCACGATGCTCCTACGAGCAGCTCCCGCGAAGCGGGGGCCACGAGGAGTTAAGTAATACGGGGGAGTGGCGGGAAGAGTCACAGCTGCCACCAGTCTCCAACCGCGCTCGGGCTGCTGGTCCTCGCAGTCCCGGCGCACTTCTCCCCACAGACGTCCTCTTCAAAGTAAATCAGCAACAGGGCATAAAGGAAGACAGGTTTCAGCCCTTCACGATGCTCCCCTGAGTCATTGACAACAGCGATGGAACAGGCCGCAGAAGAATCGGATGATCCTGAGAGAGTAGGAGAAGCTCTGTGTACCAGAATTGTCAGTGCCATGCTGGTGCTATTAATATCATTCTGCACGGCTCCGCCTTGAGCTTCCTGGTCAGTCTTGGGATTAGAGGAATTGGTGGAAAGGCGTAGATAAATGCGCCGTACCAAGCAATGAAAAGCGCATTCCCCAAGGATCACTAATGGTGATCCCTGCTTGTGTAGCACTGGCATTTGGTGTTCTGAGGTGTCGGAAGCAGATCGTTCGGGTCCCCCAACATGAAAAGATCTCCTCTAGAATGGTCTGATTCAATTCCCACTCGTGGCTGATTGACCTCTGGCGACTCAAAGCATCCACTGTGGAATTGAGCGTCCCTGCAAGATGTTCCGCTGACAGAGTAATCTTGTGTTGAATTACCCAGTTCCAAATTCTCTGCGCTTCCTTGGAAAGGGAACAGGATCTCGTCCCACCCTGCTTGTTTATGTAATGCATGGCCGTGGTGTTGTCCGTACGAACCAGCACTGAACGGGATTGGATTCTTGGAAGGAAAGCCTGCAAGGCTAGACGGATAGCCATAGGTTCTAGCTGGTTGATGTGGAACCTGCATTGGGTTGCGCTCCAGTGGCCACTGACTGAGTTCCTGGAGGACCGCTCCCCAACCCTCCATAGAGGCATCCGTCGTTAACACCATGGGAGATGGAGGAAGCTTGAACGTTAAACCCACTGAAATGTTCTCTTTCCTCGACCACCAGTCGCTTGTTTTTTTCATGACCGGCGTGACCATGATTTTGTTGTCGAAGGAACCTGTTGCCTGACGCCATTGTTTGTCCAATTGTTCCTGCAGTGGACGCATTCTTAGCCTGCAGTGCGGAATCAATGGTATGCAGGATGAATGATATAGATCCTAGAAGGAATTTGTAACGACGTACTGACAGAAATGTCCTTGATCGTAGAATGCGAGTTGACAGAGTGAGATTCTTCTGGCATTCTTCCGACTGGAAAGCTTTGCAGCAATCTGTGTCCAGAATCGTCCCTAAAAACTTTGTCGCCTTGGATGGTTGCAAGACCGACTTTTCCTTGTTGAGTCGAAGTCCTAACTGTTCGAAAAGTGTCCTGCAGGTTGTGACAACCCTGGAAGCTTCCTGGAATGAAGGAGCTTTCACCAGCCAATCGTCCAAGTATGGGAAGACTGCCTCCTGAGAAAAGCCGCCACCGGAGCTAGTATTTTCGTGAAAATTCTCGGTGCGGACCGCAGACCAAAAGGCAGCACCTTGAACTGAAAGTAGCTGTTGCCTACTGTGAACCGTAGATATTGCCTGTGAGCTGGGTGGATGGGTACATGGAAATATGCATCCTCCAAATCCAGAGTTGCCATGTAGTCCCCTGGATTGAGAAGACGTAAAATATCTTGAAGGGTGACCATCCTGAACGACACCTTGATGAGATAAGTGTTGAGCCCCCGTAGATCTAGTATCAGACGCCATTTCTCCTTCGTCTTGTGAACCAGGAAGAACCTGGAATAAAATCCTTTCCCCTTTTGGGAGTGAGGTACAGATTCTATTGCCACCTTGATGAAGAGTTGGTTGGCTTCGAGACGAATAAGTCCCAGATATTTTGACGTAATGGCGTTTGGAGCTCTGTTTGGAGGAAGATTTTGAAACTCCAAAGTGTATCCTGCTTTGATGATATTCAGAACCCACTGGTCTGATGATATGACCTTCCAGCTGTGAAGACAATGAGCAATCCTGCCCCCCCACTGGTGTTGACGAGGGAACAGGAACAGTAGAAAAAGCCACAGGGCCGCTATTGTTTCCTGGAATTGTCTCTCCCCTGTCGGACTTAATGCCCTCTTGATGGCTGGCGAGATAAAGACGCCGACTGACTTTGCCGTTGAGAGTATTGGGGCTTGTATGATTGTTGTGAGTTGGAAGAACTGCGCTGCTGGTTTGCGCCTCTGTAGGATGAGAAACCTCTTCCTCTTGCACCCCTAAAATGGACTTTACGGTAGGTCAAAGTTCCTAGGGACTTGGCCGTGTCCGTTTCCTTCTTTATCCCTTGCAGGGCATCATCCACGTGCTTGCCAAACAACATTTCACCATCGTAGGGCAAATCTAGAATCTTATTTTGCACCTCTTGGTGAAACCATGTAGCTCTCAAAAAGCCCTGACGCCGCAGCACTGCCGAACCTGCCAGCGCTCGGAAGGCCGTTGTCGCTATGTCCATAGCACAGTCTATTACCTCCGAAGAGGCACGCTCACCGTCCAGCAAGATCTTTCTTACTTCATCCTTTGAGCCATCAGGAAGTTCCTCCACAAATGGGGACAAGTCACACCACATCTGGCGATCATATCTTCCCAGGATCGCCAGAGCATTCGCCGCTCTAACAAGAAGGCTGACCATAGTCGAGAACCTCTTTCCGATATTATCTAGACATCTCCCTTCCTTATCTGGTGGTGTAGTCAGTGGGGTTGATGGATTTTTAGATTTACTCTGTGCTGCCTGGGAGATTACAGAGTCTGATTTCGGCTGTCCAGTGAGACAAGCAGGGCTGCCCTCCGGCGCCTTATATTTCTTCTCCAGCCGGGGAAGAACTGGGAGGACCGTCGCTGGATTCTGCATGGCCTTTAAACCCTCAGCCCAGACATACTCTATAATGGGAATAGAGCGAACCGATTTTTGGTAAGGTTCCTTGAAATCATATAAAAAACAGTCCAATTGGACCGTCGTAATTGGAAGTCCAAACCTCTTTGATGCCCTCTCCAAGAGATTATGAAAACCTCCAATGTCTGCTGGAGGGGAGGTAGCGTTATCTGGCACTTGAACATCTGGGTCTTGAGGACCATCAATGTCCCAGTTTCTATCCGGATCTTGGTCAGGATCCACCTGTCGATCAGCATCTGATGAAGCATCATCATTATCCTCATCCTGGATATGGACTACTTGTCTCTGAGGATCCCTAGGCACTGGTTCGTCCACCCTCAAAGGCAAAGAAGTCTGCGCCATTGCTTGCGGCGGTGGAATTGAAGGTGAAGGAGCACGTACTTGCTGTACCTCTGGTTGAGTTGGAAATCTGCGTCTGTAATCTTGCAACATTAACTGCAAGTCCGAAATGAGTGAGGACGGCATGGCTACCATGTCCTGTGGATGTCTTTGCGGAGACCTCGGAGGGCGTATATTCACAGTAGATCTCTCATGGTGAACATAGGTCTCCTGCGGCACATAGTGATGTTCCACTGACCCCTCGTCAGAACTTGAGTCCTGGCACTTGACATTTAGGTCCGATGGGCTATAAGCCGGTCCATAAGGACCCTCATCCTCCTCTTCAGATTCCTCATCCAGTAATAATGTGGGTGGTAAGGGCATGACTCGCCGTGGAGACGTCATTTCTGGTGTAATCTGACGTTTTTTGATGGAAATATAAAGTTTTCTACTCGTCGACGATGTTGTCGACGGAGTCGTCGTCGACTGAAGAATCCTCGTCGACAGTGCCGTTGACGGAGCCGTCGGCGAAGGGATTGGACTCGTCGTCGAAAGGTGGATCGTCGACGATGGAATTGTTGTCTTCGACAGTAACCTCGTCGTCATCATCATCGATGTCGAAGATGTTAGCCTCGTTGACGATGAACAGGAATCAGGTACCTTAAACGTCGATGCCGGTTTAATTGTCGTCGATGTTGCCATCGTCGAAGAGCCCGTTGACGAGGCTGTTTTTCAAAGCAAATCTTTCTTGACTGGAATCGTCGACGTACCTGTCGTTTTTTCCGTAGATGGATGCTGTTTCTTGTCCAAATGCAGTTCCTGAGGAGTAGAAGGAGGTTTTTGCCACCTTTCTCCTTTTCTGAAGATGTTTTAGTCACTTTTGCAGTCTGTGACTCCTCAAGCTGTCCCTGCCTCTCCTTCTCACCGCGGTGAGGAGATTTTAGGGAAGCAGGCCCTTCAGACCTATCAGAGGTCCCAAGTAAGGCCTTAACAGGGGGCTCAGTAGATGTAGAGGAGGAGGACCTACCCCTTTTATTAGATCTTCTTGAGGACGGAGCCGAAGAAGAACCCTCACTGTCTGAAGAAATTACGTACTTCCGGGTCTTCATCTTGTGAAGCCAGGTCAGTAGGCGGCCTTCTCTGTCTCTTAAGGTTTTAGTAGAGAAGGTCCTGCAAATCTTGCACTCAGTGGCCTTGTGGTCCGGGTACAAACAGTATATGCAATCTTCATGTTTGTCCTCCACAAACAGCCTCTTTTTGGAACATGTAGCACAAGCCCTAAAAAGAGCCTTTCTCTCCTTGTCAGACATTTTTGAAACTGAAGAAAAAAGTTGAAATAGGAATAGTAAACTGAAGATTGAGCAGATCTCTATGGAGACTCCCTACCACAACATGCGGTAGAAAATCTGAGGCTCTGAGGCTCTCTCAGGAAGGTTCTATGGGGTGAGGCTGCTCTGATTGGTTATTGCAGAAGTTTGGTCTCTTTTACAAAAAGAGGTGGATAAGCTACAAAAGGGGATGAGGCCTAGGCCTATTGATTCACTTTTGTGCTTACTACTAGGTTATTTATTTTTACCGAGGCTCCCATTCCGACGACGGGGAATGATACAAAGCATGGGAATCTATGAAAGTTCCAATACAGGGGCAAGTTGTGTTCCTGCCTTGGGTTTGCTCCTCATCACGTTCCTCAATGTCTGGTGGTGGTGTCACATTTGCTCTCCTACTAGTTGGAGTTGGAGTTATGGGCATAGGAGTAGCAATTGTGCTATTCTCAAATTACACTTGCCAGTTTACTGCTTCATCAGCCTCAATGGTTTCAGACAAGTCCTGCGTGTGATCTGTAGAAATGCATGTATATAGGTATTGTAAATAAATGGCTACTAAGTTTGTGTAATATTGATGATAATGTGATTTATGTGTTTTCGACATGAAGATTATATATTGATATGTGTAGTTCATTCATCAAAAGAGAGTACACTATATAACTTAGTTGTACTACAACTCCCATAATGCAATGACAAATTACAGCAAACATCTAAATATAATTTTTGACTCTAAGATGATGTACTTGAAGACTAACAAACAACATGTCATGGAAAAATGTATACAAGAAAATAATTTACCTTGGCTGTAGCCTGCAGGATTGGAGGTGTTAATGTCGGATACTCACACCACACTATCAGGTTCAAGTGTGCCCTCAATAAACAATTCCATTGGAGTGGGAGGAGAATGTTTGCATGGACCACCACCTGTGCCACAAGCCTTAGCCATCCTGCTGGCTACCTTCTCTTTAGTATCTTAGGTCATACCAACATTTTCTTATTTCAGATATGGCCCTCTGGATGATACCAAGAGAGTTCACTTTCCAGGATCCTGTTCCAAATATTGCTTTTCTGGGCCTCAGGTACAGAAAAAAAGATGATTTGCCAAACAGCTAGTCCATGTGTGCCAGGCATTCATCAATCAAAAGCTCCAGCTGCTTTTCTAAACTTTTATTTTGCACTTCCTGCTGCCAAGGTCTTTATCCCCATCATCCTTAGACATGATGTTGTAGGGAAAAGTAAATGTCACTGCCAGTAGTCCCACAGTAACACATCTTCCTTCCAGTTCCTTCCTAGGCTTCTGAGTTATTGCTACTACCTATATTTCTAAACTTCCTGGACATTTCCAATGCAACTTTTCCTAACTGGGATTTCTTATTTGGAAACCTTATCAGTGAGATTTACAAATAGGAAATTAACTGATTGCAAATTTGCCGAAATCGCTAAGAGCGGAATACTCTCCTTCACAAAGCTTATTTTGCGATTTCCAAATAGCAATTTCTATTAAATCACTATTTGGAAACCATTAACCGAAAATGTTGTACATATATGGCTCTATGTGCCACATGTATGAACATTTGTAATAGCGATTAACTAATTGCGATTTTCTGCGAATCACAAATAGGTTATCGCTATTACAAATTTATGAAAAGTCAAGAGTTTCATATAGTGATTCGTAGGGGGCCGCAAATCAATCTACCTCATTAATATTAATGAGCTAGGTCGACAAATTGCGACCCCCTAGGAATCGCTAAAATCACAGGGATGGTGACTTGCAGCGATCAGCAGACCTCCACGTCTTTGTTTGCTTTTAAATAAAGCAATCTCTTTTTATTTTTTTAAATGCAAGGTAGCAGTACTACAAAAACACGTCGCCCAAAAAAGTTGAATTTTCAAAATTGCTTTTGTTAAAAATAAGTTAATAAAGTATTCCATTATTTTTCTCAAAATATACCTTTTTAAACTCATCCTGCAATAACCGCAATCCTCCCGATGCAGGCCTAAAACAGCTACATGCAAAGGTAGAAAAATTGGGTTAAAACCAACAAAACATTGGATTTTACACTTACTACCATATAACTGTCTCCCTCCTCTCTCCTTACAATACATTTATCCACCTACCACTCTCCATTAAACTTATTAAAAGTTCTTACCTGGCTGCAGCTTTCCCTTGCATCCGATCGCAACGCAACACTCCACCAACTGTAGGAACAGACATTCAACTGTGTACGTGAAGTCTAATAGTAAAAAGCTAAAGAACAATTGTTATAATTGATTTCGATGCAAAAGCGTGGGGAAAATATGTTTTTAATATTTAAAAAAATATATACAATGTTCATAATTATACAAACATTTCATAAAAATTATACCTTATTATCTTTTAACAAAAAAATATTGATTTTATGAAACCGTATTTCCTATTTTTAAATGTAATTTAGTTGTATTAATTGTTTTGAATGATTAATAAAATGTAATTTAAACTTGAGAAAAATGTATTCTGCTTCATTAATTATTTTATATTTAATATACATTATTCTCCATTTTTTATTACTTAAAACTCTAAAACGTAAAAATAGATTTGGTAAGAAAATGAATACTCAGGTATTAAAATTAATACCGGAGTATTAACACACATCCCCACCCACACCCCCTATACCCCTTACATCCCGTGCCTAAAGGATTATGTTAGAAACCCATACATACCATAAACATTTTTTAATTATTTAAACTTTTAATTTCATTATGTATTTAAAATAACACTCCTGTTTTAAAATAAATACCTGAATATGAATACACTTCCCCACCCATAACCCATATAACCCTCACATCCTGTGCCTATAGAAGTATGTTAGAAACCCATACATAACTATTTGTTTTTATTAATTACATTTTAATTTTATTCTGTATTTAAAATAATGCTCCTGTATTAAAATGAATACCTAAGAATTAAACCACTTTCCCACTCATAACCCCTAAATCCCTCAAATCCCGTACCTTAAGGACTTTGTTTATGTTTTTCAAAAAAAATAATAATGAAAAAGTGTTAATTTAATTTCTAAATTTATTAAACAATTAAAATAATGCCCCTGTATTCAAATGAATACCTGAAAATTAATATACTTCCGCACCCATAATCCCAAATTCCCTCACATCCCGTCCCTAAAAAATTATGTTGCAAACCCATACCAAATATGTTTTTTTTAAAAATAATGTTAGAAAATATATATTTTTTTAAATTTCAATTAATCCTCAAGTATTAAAATGAATACATGAGTAGAAACACAAATTCCCTAACTACCCCTAAATCCCTTATACACTGTACAAAAAAGACAAAGAAACAAATCCATTTGTAATAAAAATTAAATACATTTTCCAATTTAAAAATTACAATTAATACAATTAATATATAAAATGTAAACAAAGTAATAGCTTATTACTTTAAAAAAAAATAAACAACAAAAACCACTTACCTTAACAATAGATTGCATTGTAATAGCTTGCGTTGTAATGGTACCTGCGTTGTGAAGGCATGCATTGTAATGGCATGCGTTATAATGGTACCTGCGTTTTGAAGGTTTTGTTGTAATGGCATTTCGGTGTAATGTCTGCTTTGTAGAGGTAGTTTCCCGTGGGGGCAATTAGGATACGCCGCCCGCCACAATGCTAGGAAGGCATGTTGTGCACTTCCATGCACGTGTTGTGCATGGAACTGCTGGGGGGTACCATAGGTACCTCCCATCATGTGCAACCCCACCCCCGGAGTCCCAGGGTGCCCTTAATGGGCCCCCAATGTGAAACACTGCATGCCTTTCCGTGGCGGCGTTGCCCCCACGGAAAGGAATGTCCCCGCCTGCATAGTAATATGGATGGCGGTGTCTAACAGACACCGCCACCATATTAAACCCTTTTCCGCCTGGGCAACTTGTTGACGGGGCGGAAAAGCTGCGGACGGTCTTTTAGTCCGCCGCAGTCCCCCCGCAATAGTAATATGGCGGGGGGAAATTGAGTGGCGGGCGGGGTAGGATCACAGGCAGATTGCCAGCACCATGCGGGCGGTGGCGATCCGCCCGTGATCCTAATGGGCCCCTAGGTCACAGAAAGTAACGGTCAGCTCAGTTTGTGTCATACAATAACACAGGAGCATTACACCCAAGATGTACTCCTCCACAATTATGACATAATTCAGCCATCATCTAGATCCATAGATTCTCCATCATCCTTTGATGAGTGCGTTTGAGTGCCCCCAGGGTCTACAAATTTGGCCAGGTGTTCCTCCTCCACCTTGTCATCGCATGTGCATTGCTTCAATTGCATTAAAAAAGATCTGCCATATGCTGCTGCCAAATGGAGGACTTTAATTTAGTCCACCACTGCAGGTTCCGACTAGCTACATACTACAAACGCTTTTTGATATTTCACCAACACAATCAGATAAGGGTTGATATTAACAATATCCATCCCAGCAAATCTCACCACCATTTCTCCCTTTATCCCAAGACTTCTCAGGATCATAAACTCTAAATAAAGTACCTCAGAATAAACAACCTTCAGAAGTAACGTCATAAGTGTACTATGAAGATAAGAAATCCCATAAAGGGACCTGCATAGCTTACTGAAAGGAATAAACTGCATGTCTGTCTCTCACAGCTTTTCATCCATCGCACTGTTAAGTGCTCCGTACCACAACATGATAAGTGCACCTGTGTGGTCATCACACACAACATGGAAACACTTCTCACAAAGAATCAAAATAAAGACAACACACTTCCAACCACACACTCTAGACGGTGCGACAAGCTACTTGTGTAGGCAAGAGCTTCAGCACCCCCACATAGGGTTATTAAGAGCTACAAATCAAATCCATTTTGGATTTTTTTATTTTGTTAAAGTTCTGTCCAAGCCCTTTTGGGATATTGACTATATGTTCTGTGCTCTTATTTGGATGAATCAGGATTAGAATGGAATCAAGGCAACTTCTTGCAAATAAAACACAGGTGACCATTTTCTGGGGAACTGCTTCCACTAACAATGGGGTAAAAAGAGAACTGTAAGTGGTAGTTTTGCAGTAGACCATGGAAAAATGGCTGGCCTGTGCGCAGGTAACAGGCCATTTGATAGGTTCATGTAAGAGCTGTTCTGATTAGACACTACAAGATTGCTGAAAACCAGCAATCTGATTGGCCATCCTTTAAAACCAATCAGAATAGTTCCATGTGTTAGGACCATTCGAGTGTCGACGTAGGCCACACCTCCCTGGACTGTGATCTGCTGTCTAAAGAAGCGTGGCCAGCCTGAAAAAATGAGCTCCCTTGTGTTCAGGCATTAAATACTCCAGTTTGTTTAGTTTTGCCTTCATGCAATTTTCAATTTTTTATTAAACCTAATTTCACCCCCAGATGATCATTAAAAAGCAAATTTCTCTCTTAAGAAATGTTGTTCGTCTCCTACCTACAACAAGTAAATTGCAACAACTACTTTTGACAAGATAGAAAGCTGAAAAGTAGAATTCTCCAAAACCTCCTCACCACATTGATTGCCACTAACAAGATTACTTTCAGATGTGGATCTTGTGACGAAAATATAGCATAGTTTCAAACCAGTTCAGAAACATTCACACTAAGTTAAGATCAGTAGAAGGCACCTTGGAGGATTAGGGCAGGGTTATGGATACCACTACTGCAGCACAGACAGCAGCACAGTAGCACAGAGAATAATGGGGGCCCATTACACCATACGTTATGGCTGTATTATACCCACCAAGGGGCCACAAGGACAATTTTCTATGCTTGCAGCAGGGACAATAGCACAGTTATGACATCAGTGATTGAAACTTGATTTGAAGACAGCTCAAGATTCTAGGTCCTTCTGGTAATAGTTACAAAGAGCTTTTATCAGACTAAAGAATACAAGCATAAATTGTTTTGCTGCAATTTATCACTGCATTCCAATTTCCTTGAAAGAGAAAATGCACGCTGAAATATATTTACCATTTCTGTCTGAGCTAGTTCTAATACCCTTCTGTGGCACCATGCTCCAGAGATTAACCATATCCAGGAATAGATGTTCTTGTTTGCGTCCTATCTAACCACAAGAAGAACTTCCATGACCCTTGAAATGAATAATGAGTAGTGCATTGACTTAAAGGAGGGGCCTGCAAAGATAGCGAGGAAAATGTTATGAGAAAACCCCTCATAGAATATCTTGATGATGGCAGCTCATCTTAGATAATGCATAGGGAAATCTCGTTGACTCGAGACAGAACACCTCAATCAGCCAGTAGTAACACCCCAGCTCCCCTGACAGATGATAACATACAAAATGTAATACAAGTTAGTTCAGAATTTCTCGTGTGTTTGTTTTGGAATGTGGCAGGCTTGCAGAGCAAAAGAGAAATTCCTGAATGACTAGACTTCATAGCTGATTTCCAAATTATCTGTCGACAGGAGACATGGCTCACGGGGACCAATCATATCAATGAGTATAGAACATATTTCACTTCGGCCATTCCATCCAGACACAACATGGCAAAGGGAGGACTATGGACCTATGTTTCCAATTGTTTACAATTTATCAACATTACCATGACCACATGTAACCCATATGTGACACGGAGCATAGGGAGGATGTAGGGACCCCAAACGAATGGTGGGTCACTGAAAATGCTTCCACTCCTTCCCCTCAGGACAAGTGGACCCCGTGGACAGCCGAATCGGACTTCGATAGGAACGAGGACTGTTCCTTTAACTGGCCGCCGTCAGGAGAAGACCGTACGCCCATCCATGACGTCAGCATAGCACGATTGGTGAAAAACCAAGAAGAACAAGGAATGGAGTGTGACGTCACCCCGGGAGAAGGAGAAGGTGGACGCCGGAGAGACGAGGAGGATGAGAGTGGAGAGACGAGCGAGGAGCAGCATTCCAGTAGCGAGGAAGGAGAGCCAGGAGGCCAACGTTCCAGTGAATCCCCGTGCCACACTCCGAAGGGAGGAGTGTGGCTAAAGCAGGTACGGGAGCAGTTAACGGGCTGGGTCGGGAGGCGGGGAACTACTTAGCACCTAACCGACATCCTCTTAAACAGCCGTGGGTAGTTGCATTCCCACTCCTTGCCTCCTGTTTGACAACCCTCCCATGTGTACCTACACAGCCCCGAGCACATGAGCATGTTTATTCTTTGAGCACGAGCAGCGGTGACCTCACCCCCTGGGTCCTAGGTGTTTAAGCGAATAGTTCCAAGACCTTAAGCCCCTTTCTCTTCTTTTTCTGCCCCTAAACCTGGGAGAACCGCGGAACATCTGACAACGTGGAGACCGAAGAAGAAGAGAGTGAGCCCATCTGCGTTGATACAACTGAAATTGCACACATAAGACTGTTACATTCTGTATATAGTTATGGTCATTACATGTTATGTCTCTTTAAATGCATTGCATCTTTCAGTGTTCTCACCACTATTCTTAGAACCTGTACTGCTGCTAGGCACCAGGTCAGTTGCCACTGTTCCTGCCTGCCAGCCAGATGCTGAGTTGCTGTGCTGCATTATCAGAAATAAATACTTCAAGATTTACCTGCTTTTGCCTGATTTCTAACAAAATTTGGCGACGAGGGTCAACAAGGAAACAAATCCTACTCCATCAACTTTGAAGCAGCACAGGTGTGGAGTAAAATATCTTTTGTATACTTTCAAGCAACTTTGAACCCAGAAGAACGACTTTAGAAGACGCTTTCTGCTACTGCACTGAAAATCCGGTAATCCCTTTGTTTTGCATCTTGAAGAAATACATTTATTTATACTTTTAAGACTGGTGTTTCGTTTTGAACGTAAGCACATTGAAGCGCGAGCTTGTTCACCTGTTCTCGACGTGCTTTCCGCAGAGCGAGCCTCTCTGCCTTCGTGGGACTCGAGGACAACAAGACGTTTTCCTTCGCGTCATCTCCTCGACTCGCGTGAGTAAACAAATCTGTTACAAGGCGCATGCGCGCATTCACGAGAGGACGTCGTGATACAAGGAAAACGGAACGTCCCACGTCATTTCTAAAACAACGTGCGGCCATTTTGTATTTCCGTTACCACGGCAACGAGTTTCCGACTCAATCAGCGCTAACTTGTATTTTCTGTTTGACTCGATTTCCGCATTTTCGAGTCTTTTGCTGCATCGACGCACTCTCTGGATTAACTTCAAGTAAGTGGTGAAGTGGTGCCGCCTACCCTATTTTCAGGATTTCTTCGTGAATTTTTACTTTCTGAATCGATTCAAAGTAACTGGTGACATTTATGATCCATATTATTTTTGAAGCTTGCATTTAACTACAATACTATAAGAGTCTGCATTTACTATTTTTCATTATTGCTTTGTTTTTCTGTTGCCATTCATTTATTCAACGCTGAACCTCTTTAGTATTATATTAAGCTACACATCCTGTAAGTCATGGCCATGCAATTCGACCCACCAGACAAATTTTTACAAAATAAAGGGGATCCTCCTTTGCCTTGGACACGTTGGAAGGAAGAGTTCATTAATTATATGAAGGCAATCGACGGAGAACGCATGGGAGCTGAAAGGAAGAAGAGCATTTTATTACACTGTTTGGGATCAGAGGGACAAATGGTTTTTAGGGCTCTCCCACAAATTCCACCTGCTGAAAGTGAGGGTGAAGGTACTAATGTGTACAAGGAAGCTTTATTGAGACTAGAGAAAAGGTTTAAACCTGTTACAAATATAGCCTTAAATAGATATAAGTTCTATACTAGAGCACAACATGATTCTGAATCGTTTGATGACTTTATTACTGCTCTCAGGTCTTTATCCATTCATTGCAATTTTGGCACTATGTGTGATGAGATGTTACGTGATCAAATTATTGTTCACGTCAAAAACAAGAAAACACAAGAAAGACTTTGGGAGTTAGGAGATCCTAAATTGTCTGAAGCCATTGCCATTGCTAAATCGTTAGAACAATCTGAGAAGTGGATGACTACAGTAAAAAAACATACAGAACATAAAACTGAGTGTGTGGATGAAGTTTGTGCACTCAAACGCACAGAGCCTCATTCAAGTGTAGGGTCTCATTCCAGTTCCAATTTTAATTCCAGCAGGACAAATTTTCATGGTACTGTAAGGAAGTTTGATAAAACCTATGTATGCTTTAGATGTGGTAGTAAAACTCATCTAGCCTCATATGGTGGTTGCCCTGCTATTAACAGGGAATGTAGGAAATGTGGTAGGATGGGACATTTTTCCAACATGTGTAAGGATATAAAAAGATCAGTTCCGAACACACAGGTAAAGATGGCATCTGTTTTGGAAGAATCTTCAAAGGCATGCAAGTGTGAATGTGCGGGTCATCATTGTGATGAAAATAAGGGTTTTGTGGTCTTTTTGAAAGAAGCTATGTCGAATGTTAATGATCCCACTGACTCTTTTGGTATAAAAAAACCTTTGTGTGAAGTTGAAGTCTTGAATATCAAACTGGAACTTATGGCTGACTCAGGTTCTCCATGGACAATTATCACCAAGGAATATTTTAATATCAAATTAAGTACGGTTCTCTGCCTGGAGAACATTTTACCACCTGATATTTGTGCTTTAAGTTTCAATGAAAGCAAAATTGATATGTTAGGTTTTTTTGATGTAGATCTCACGTTCAAAGGAAGATGTGTAAGTGTCAAGTTGTATATAGCCCTCAAAGGTATTAATGTACTGGGTTGGAGAGACCAATGGAAGTTTGGGATTACGCTCAATCCTCGTGCAGTGGATCCAGTGATGTTGGATGTGAATGCAGAAGTATGTAACATTGCTTTGGTTGAAAAGGATAAATTAGCCAATTTAACTACGTTAATCAAAACAGAGTTTAAAGATGTGTTTTCAGATAAATTGGGCATGGTCAAAGATTATTCCCACAGAATCAAACTTAAACAGGATGCGATTCCTCTCAAACAAAAATTGAGAGGCGTTCCCATTAATGTTAGAGAGGAGCTGAAGAAAATGCTTAATGATTTAGTTGCAGAGAAAATTATTGAACCTATAGAGTCTGCAGAATGGGTTTCGCCCATCGTTTTAGTTAGGAAACCGGATAAAAGTTTGAGAATGTGTGTGGACCTTCGAGCTTTGAATGCTAATATTATAGTAGACTGTCATCCATTGCCCAATATAAATGAAGTGGTATCAATGCTAGAAGGGGCGAAAGTTTTCTCCACTTTGGATTTAAGATCAGCCTATCACCAGGTTCCATTGACTGATGACTCAAAATGTTTAACAGCATTTATTACTCCTCAAGGTCTATTCCAGTACACCAGAATGCCGTTCGGTTTAGCTTCAGCGGCTTCAGTATTTCAGAGGGTGATGTTTAATTTGTTCAGAGATTTTGATAACTTTGTAAAGTGTTTTCAGGACGACATTTTAATTTTTTCAACCACACATGATGAGCACTTACAACATCTACGTAGTGTGTGTCGGAAGTTGGAGGAGAATGGTCTTACATTAAAGGCTAGCAAGTGTAAAATGTTCCAACATTCTGTGGAATATCTGGGACATACATTATCTGGGGATGGGGTAGTTCCGAAAAAATCGAATGTTGATGGTATTACTAATGCACCTCCTCCTGAGAATAAGGAACAATTACTTTCATTTGCAGGAATGTGCGAGTATTACAGCAAATTTGTATATAACTTTGCATCTAAGATGGAACCTCTAAGACGACTTCTCAGAAATAATGCTGTATTTGCTTGGGGACAAGAACAACAAACTGCCTTTGAGCTTATCAAGTCTGATATCTTACAGGCCCCCACTCTTAGACCTTTTTGTATAAACAAAATCTGCATAATCACGGTGGATGCAAGTATGTATGGGTTAGGAGCTGTCTTATCTCAAATTGCTGGGAAGGAGGAGTGGAATGTTTGTTTTGCTTCTCGCACACTCAATGAAACGGAACGGCGTTATGCTGTAATTGAAAAAGAATTGTTGGCGTGTGTTTGGGCCATAGAACATTTTCGCAATTATATTTGGGGCAGTAAATTCCTGTTGAGGACTGACCATAAGCCGTTGGTTAATATTCTGTCTACCGGGGGTGGATGGAGTTCTACTGCTCGCATAGCCAGACTGACTTCTAGATTGCAGGAATACTGTTTTACTCCAGAGTTTGTTCCTGGTAAGAAAAACGTCATTGCGGACTTTATGTCTCGCATGCCTTGCAAGAGTGGCTGTGTAGGGATAGTTGAGGATGCTGACATTGTCATGGTTTTAGAAGATGTTTTGTCAGGTTCTTTCAATGACATTTCTGAACAGTCTTGGAAACTTGCTTGTGAACAGGATGCTACCTTACAGAGTATAAAGAAGTTTATTTTGGAAGGTTGGCCTGACAAAAGGAATTTGTCAGATAGTGTTTTACCTATGTTTTCTGTCATGGATGAGCTAGAATTGGAAAATGATTTGATCTTCAAGTCTGGCAAATGTGTTCCTCCTGTGGGTTTACAGAAGGTGATTTTGGATTTAGCACACAATATGCACCCAGGAATGTCGGCTATGAAGCGTCTCATAAGGAATTACTTTTGGTGGCCTGGTATCGATAGAATGGCAGATCGCAGGGTAAGAGAATGTGAGGTTTGCATGGGAAGTGAAAAAATGTTAAAAGTTAATGTTCCCCCCTTGAAGTGTTCCACCTGGCCAAGTGAACCTTGGAAGAAAATTTCTTTCGATATTTCTGGTCCATTTATGTGTCTTCCAGTTGATTCCCGCTACGCCTTGGTTCTGGTGGACTACCACTCTAAATGGCCTGAGGTCAGGTTTGTGTGTTCTGTCTCCACTAATGTTGTGATAGATTTCTTCAAGGAGATATTTTCCAGGGAGGGCACTCCGTCAGTGCTTGTTACTGATAATGGTGTGCAACTTACTTCTGTAGAGATGGAAAATTTTCTTAAACAACTCAACATTAAACATTCTTTGGTTTCTGTTTATGAACCACATGAAAATGGTTTGGTTGAACGTTTCAACAGAGTATTGAAAGGTTTTGTATCTGATGTCATTAAAGTTGGGTCCAGTTGGAAGAATCTGCTAAGAGAAAAATTATGGTTATATAGAATAACTCCCCATTCTACAACTGAAGTCAGTCCTTTCCGTTTGTTAAAAGGGCGAGATCCAGCTTCCTCAATTTGTCCATGGTGGTTAAAAGACAAATGTTCAAATGTTTCCTTTTCAGATAATTTGTTAAAAGATGTTGCACAAAAAGTTGAATGTAAACAGCGTAAGGTTAAAGAATGGTATGACAACAGATGGAAGACCAAAGAACCCAATTTTGCCATTGGTGATTGGGTCAGGATTAAAAAACCTGGTTTCATCGCCAAGTGTTCAAACAAGTTTGGTAAGCCTATGAAGATTGTCAAGGTCTTTACCAACAGTGTTATCACTCAGGATGGTAAATTGTGGAACATAAAACGTGTTGCCAAATGTCCTTCATATCTAAATAATTCTGAGCCTTCTGTACAATTGCATTCCAATGATGACATATCTTCAAGAGTTAAAATTTCATCTCGCTCTAGATGTCCTCCTTCTAGGTTTGCTGATTATGTGTCTTAGGCTTTATCTTATTGTATCTTCTTTTTATGGAAGGGAGATGTGTTACATTCTGTATATAGTTATGGTCATTACATGTTATGTCTCTTTAAATGCATTGCATCTTTCAGTGTTCTCACCACTATTCTTAGAACCTGTACTGCTGCTAGGCACCAGGTCAGTTGCCACTGTTCCTGCCTGCCAGCCAGATGCTGAGTTGCTGTGCTGCATTATCAGAAATAAATACTTCAAGATTTACCTGCTTTTGCCTGATTTCTAACAAAGACATTCTTCACATGCCCGAAAAGTTGTAAAGAAAATAAAACCCTATCCAAAGCTAAAGAGTGTCCGGACTCTCACTCGCCCCACGCCACACCATATTATTAATTGATAGAATGTGACTCAAAGGGTTCTTCCAGATTAGTAATAATCAACTTCTATAACAATGCTACCACAAGAGAAATAACATATCTTGCAGAAATTGAATGATGACCTGGAGTATATTGCAACAGAAAATATATGATGATTTTATGGGGGGGTGATTTTAACATGTGATAATGTAATGCACAGTTTTGTAAAATATGTGGGATGGCACATATAGGGGGTTAGGTTTAGTACCAATTCAAACACAGTATATATAGTGACAAGATCAATGAATTGACATTTAAATTTGATTTGACATTCGCAAATAAAATATCATCACCTTTTGTAGCACACAAAAATACATTTAATGGGAGAAACAACAATGTTATTATTGACCATATCTTGTCCAACTGTTGCGCTGGTTTTGTTTTTAACTTCCTTATACATTCGATTTACATAAGTGACCACTGATGGAGCGAGGTGGAGAAACAAAATTTTGTATACCCCTCGTGAATTAATTTCCTCATAACTGTAACTTTTATTAATTGTGTTGTGTGGAAAATACTAATCAACATAGTATAGAATTTACAGATAAATACATGTGGGATTACTAATCTGCTTGTTTGGCGAAAATATAACTAACTAATTAATGTTGTTGTCGTGATGTGAAATAATGCAAAAGCTTTGAAATAAACAAAAGCGGCATGAATGTGCTTTTTGTGCATGTATTTGTGGCAGAAACCGAAGGATAAGTGAGTATAAATTGCATATATGTTGTTTGTTTGCTAGGTAATAACTAACAAGTAAACCTTAGTATGGGGGGGCGGTGAACAGAAGGGCTAAATTTCAATAATTAACATTTGTTTGTGTTTTTTTCTATGATAGTTCCCATTCTGGCCTGTGAGGCCTAGCCACAAAATGGCTGCTGTGCCAAACCACGAATGAAAGACAGAGTGCGCATGAGCACTATGAACAGAACTGAATGCGAGTTGACTGCTTGCATGGGAGATAGTTCAAGGATGGACTGTCCTAAAACCCTGTTGACTGCCAAAAAGCTATGGACTTCTCCATTGTGGAACGTGAGAGAAAATGTGAATATTGCAAGTTAAGGACATAACTGAGGAAAACTTGCACAATGACAAAGGACCATTTAATTTTGCTGACGGGACGGAAGTTTAGGAATGAAATGATGAGGTGATGCTTATCCACCCTTGAATTTGTCCAATCAGAATCTGAGTTCATATTGACAGTTACTTTTTAGATAGATAAAGTTAGTGAAATAGTGTATAAAACCCCCCAACTTTACTTAAGAAAAAACTCTTCTTCGATTTCCTCCTGAGATGCTGTCGGAATGATGATTTTCCTGAGATGTAAGATTTTCTTGAATAAATGTTTCTATTTCTTTGAATGAGAACTGAGCATTAGATGAGGTTATTAGTTAGGGTAATTAGGAGAAAATGAATTTTGGGAACTATCTGTCTTTTCTAATATTTGTGTTCTGAAATCTAAATAATAATGTCTATTTCTGAATCTTTAAAATAAATGAAAATGACTATTTGAAATAAAAAATTTCTTTAAAAGTTACTTTGAATAAAGAAATAAATAAAGCGAACAAACTGTTAGACATGCTAAACTTTGCTTTTAATAAAAATTAGTTAAATGGAGAATTACGCTGGTCTTGTATTTTCCTACGCCTAATTTTTTACTAGCAGATTCGTCGACCATAATGGTGGTGTGTCTAAATAAATGTTTTGTAAATAAAACCATGGTAAACTCATTTAAACTGCAGGTGTAAATAGTATAAATATTCAGTTTTAGTTTAGACACTCCGCTATGATACAGCAGCTCTCCTTTGAATTTCACCGATCCATGAAGTAGGTTGGAAGCTGTTTTGTGAGTAACTCCCAGTGTTAGGCGCCCCACTGATGAGTAGATGTATGATTTTGTACTTCAGAGAAAGGTGACATGATTTTAGAAACTATTTCCGGAGTAGCGCTGCATCAACTTTCCTGTGAGTTTGCAATTATCAGTACCATTTTATAAAAAGGGCCGAGACAAAACTATCCCACAAGTGAAAATTATTGAATTAGCAAGACGTACTGGTTACACCTTGCGTTGGTCACAGATTACCCCAGAAGGCTTTCTTAAACAACTGTTAGGAGAAAACAGAGAAGCCTACGAGGTATGCCTAAAAGACACTATGCCTACAAATTAAATTATATCGGCCTTTCTGACTATTACAAAGGGTATGCAAAAGAGCCTTTTTGTTGAGAGAGAGAAAGTAAAGCAAGAGAGAAAGGGGTGGTTCGACATGATATGTACTAGTTCCAACAAACCCCTAGAGGAGGCATTACATAAATCCCCAAGGAGCATTATTGAAGTTCGCCTCTGTAGAGCAGAATATAAACAGGCTGTGAAGCAACCGAAATTACATCTAAGAGAGATGACCTGGGAGTCCCTACAAGTGGCAAGTACTAGCAATGATAATAGGGCTTTCTTGTGGATAATTAAATCCTCACTATTGATTACAGACGAGGATCGCAGTTGCAATACTGGAGGAAGAATGGATGAAGCATTTTGCCAGTATATATTCTTTCCCCGCCGCAGTACCAGCCTCAGAGCAGGGACATAGTAAAAACAATATCACAATTACTTCCCAAACCGCCTCCATTATTCATTTCACCCAGGAAGAAGTTAACGAAGCAATACAAGCAACCAAAAGCTGTAAATCCCCAGGACCAGATACAATCCCAATAGACTTTATACAAAGATAAAATTGCTTTATAGAGCCCTAACTGACTGTAGTATTGAGGGCCAGCTGTACAGCAGTTTTTTTGTCATCATGGAGTGAATCAATTATTGTACCGATTTACAAAATGGAGATTGTTTGAATCCAGCATGTTACAGGACGATCTCCTTGCTTGATTCCTCAGTAAAGATAGCGAGCCGTAAAATTCTAAATAGATTGCAAGACTGGGTAGAAGAGCAAGGTAAAATGTCACATCTACAATAAGGCTTCCGATCTGGGATAGGGACAATAGAGCAGTATCTTTACTTGAACATGCTAATTTGGAAATATGTTAACATTAAAGAGAGGAAGTCGATCTTTCATTGGCCTTTGAGTGTGTTATACACACTAAATTATGGACAAAGATAAAGGAAATGGGGTGGAGATGCCAATTATTAGCTTTATGAGGGACTTTTACTCGGTTGCAGAGCCGGGGTTAGATTTGGGGATAGAGGAGAGTGCGCTGAAGCATTCGGTGTGGAGAGAGGGGTGAGACAGGGGTGCGTCTTGGCACCCTTCCTGTTCTCATCATATACAAATAGTGTGGGTGAGGAACTTGTGGTAAGCTCAAAAGTTCATCCACAAATAGGAATGTGCCCTGTTCCGGCCCTCCTCTATGCAATTCAATTTCAAAGCTTTTATTCGATTTGTAAATACAAATCATACAAGCAAAACAAATATATCAATTCATTTCATTAAAATTGTTATAAAATACAAGGTATGTACAGGGAAATCCGGAATATTTCATATGGGCAAAAGACACATACTAACAGGCGTTTAAACATTAGATCATAATTTAAGATATAAAAATAACTAGAGGGTGCGGAAATTATAATCGTACAGACAGGAATAAAGAAATTATCGCATGAAATGCTTATCCTGGCAGCTGTACATTATATAGCAAACCCAAGCCTAGAACTTGGGACATTGTAATTTTAGATTAAAAATTTAAGAACAGATAGGTACAGACAGGACGGTATAAAAATATAGCAGCACTAAACGTTTCCTGGCAGCTGTACCTTAATAGGTGCGACAAATCAAGAGAGCAAATATGTACAGACAGGATTGAGGGTAGTTATCGCACGGGGTGCTTATCCTGGCAGCTGTACATTTTAAGTAAGTACAGACAGGAATGTATAAATCATGGCAATACAATACTTTTCCTGGCAGCTGTACATTTCAATATAAAAGTAGCGACAAAAAAACAGATGTCCACATTTTCTAGGGCAGATAGTAACGCAAGGGCATTCTTAAATGACCGTGTATTGTATTTGATAAAAATAGGTTTTAAATACCTTAATCTTAAAAAGTGATAAAATTTGCAGAAAAGTAAGAAATGGCAGCAACTCTGACGTGAAACGTTGTCACAAGGGCAGGGAGTTTCTGATTTAAGTTTCTGTACTGGGAACGCTACAAGGTGATGTACAATACCCAGCCTGACGCGAGTTAGGACATATTGATGAGATGGACGGCTGACATTTAAGAGGTAAGCTTGGAACCCTCCTCTATGCAACAATGCTGTTCTCATGGCTCATACTCCCCTGGACCTACAGTCCTTCCTTACTTACTTTGGTGATTATATGAAGGAACTCGGTCTCCAAGTCAACCAAGCAAAAACCTTTATTATGAAGTGCGGAAAGAACAGCATGACATGTAGAGATATAAAAATAAATGACACACATATTAGTTTTACTGACACCTTCTCCTACTTAGGGATTTTATTTGATGGGGATGGTTCATGGAATAGGGCTATTGCTAATAGGAAGCTACAATTCAGCAAGGCTTGTATGGCCCTCAAAAGGTCAGCGAGAGGATTGGCCTCCAACCTACCTGAGATAATGATGACGATCTATAAAGCTAAATGCCTTAGTGTAGCACCTTAGGGGGGCGTACGGGGATATAAGAAATATGCAGATATGCAACTGATTGAAAACGCATTTTTTAGAAATTTTTTAGCAACCCCCAAAAGTACATCAGTGTATGTATGCCATGCCAAATTGGGTGCTCAATTCCATACAGATTTGATTAAGTTACAGGCAATTTTATTGTGGCAAAATTAGGACGTCAGAACATACAGGCTTTTAATCAAGTGATAATAGGGGACTGTCTCAAATCAAGATTATATTTAAGTATCCCGTGGTTGGCCTGTAAACAGCTTTTGTTTTGTGACATGGGCCACCCTGAATACTTTGAGAACCCTGAAACGCTAGAGTATATCAGTAGAAATACTCTAAAAAAGGAAGGAAGGACACATTTGGAAAGTCTTAGATAGATGATTGAAGGTCCTAAGGGTATGCAACGGTTACCACGCATTTTTTACAACGCGGTACCGTTAGCACGCTACTTTTACCACGCAGGTCACTACAACGAAATGCGCTGGGGGGCGCTCCAGGATAGTAAATACTTTAATTTACTATCCAACTCCTTTCCCTAGAGTCCACGGGGACTGGAGTTGGAATAGTAAATTAAATAATTTACTATCCAGCGCCCCTCCACGCAAGTCGTTGTAACGACTTGCGTGGTAAAAGTAGCGTGGTAACGGTACGCGTTGTAAAAGTACGCGTGGTACCGTCATACATCCGTCCTAAGTCCGGCGTTTAAAAAAAATCAATTGATCCTAACGACTTTTAATATGCAACCTTATCTTAGATCTGTTTTAACCCCTTCGATGCAGCGACTATTCCGCCGCAGCGCTAAGAGGGAGGCGGGGCCGAGTGGCGCTCCCGTGCTCGTAACGGAACCGCTCCATCACGGCCCGCGGGTGAGCTGTGCTTGTGACGGACCGGTTCCGTCACGGCTCTGCCCGCTCTTTAGAACATCAGCGCAGGCGCGGGATTCGCGCCGCGCAGGTGCGGCAAACGGGCGTGACGGAACCGTTCCGTCACCAGCATGGCCCACCCGAGGCTTGTGACAGAACGGTTCCGTCACGAGCATGGGAGGGGTTAAATTCACGGCACAGGTTTGTTTTGACTCGTTTAAGATTGGATATATTTAATCAATTAACCAGTTTCCCATATATGAATGATTGGTCAATAAAATTGACAAACTGCACATGCAACATTACAATGTTTCAGAATAACATGCATGTGGTTTTGTACTGTAAATTTTATTGATGATCAGACCATTTGGTTTTACACAGTGCCACCCTGCAAATCTTTTTCTGCAATCATTGCCTACGTTGGAGATTTGTTGTGGAATAGCATCCTTTTTATAGGCAGTTTTTTTATGCAAGGAAGAAAATGTCATCAGATAGAGTCTAACGGGGGTCAAAAGGCATTTATACAAAATGTGTCATAGTAGAATGATCTATGTGACTAAGAGAGAATGGTACACACTAGTGCACTTTAATAACTGTAATACTTTTTCATACATTTTTATCTTTGACTGAAAATTGGTAATTATTTTAGCTTGTCTGGATAATGTATCTCTGCTTATGCTTATATCTTATTCTAACGGTCTGAACTGAACACTTATGTATGTTTTGCGCAAATGCTTTTATGGATTTCTCTTATGCTTAGGAATAAAATTATGAAAGAAAGAAAGAGTAGTGTGCTGGCATCTTAAGTTTCTAACATGAAGGTTGAGAGTCTGCAGCCCAAGGCTCTGCAGCAGGTTGTTCAGGTGTGAGAGAATGGTCTCTACCAGTGGTATGCCATAACAATGCTCAAAAAAGTTGCAACAGGTGTGGGTTTAAACCAAATTCGCCTCAGTCGGGTGGATTCAAGCACATATTACATTTTTATCTATGGAATTTGTTGAGTAAGCAAATAGCATAAAGGTGTACTATCGCTGAAAAACGCGGATGCAGAATCTGCGCCTTGCATTAAAACAAAGGATTAAAACCATAAAAGTAGACATGTGATGCAGTATCTTTTGAAGAATTCACTGCATCAAAGAGAACTGATGAAATACATAGTATCAGTCAATTCAGTGCAAAGAACTTGTTTTTTCCATGCTCTCACAAACAAATTGTAAGTCATTTTGTATTGGCTTGGATTGTACAAAGGGTTATATCTGAGTCACCATTCTTTAAAAAATTAGATTTGCTACTTTCTAAAGAATTTCCCATTTAAAATGTTATATTTAATTATCTTCTTTGTTTATCTGCTATGGTGTTTTAAGGCCCCGACAGAGCTGATGAATTGAAAATTCCTTTGTTTGTGGCCCTGTTGAACTTGTTAACCACTTGGTCGCAGAAGGACGTGGAACTTTTTTTTACATAATGTATTGTGGAGGTATAATCCATAAGACTCTGAACTGGTCTCACTTGAATGTGCAGAAGAAAGGCTCTCAATGCCAGGTATACATCTCCTACTTCTAAACGTCTGGTGTGAAGATTCTGCTTCGGATAATATCTAAATGAATTGTCCTGTTCCCCGAGTGCACCCCACAGTAATGCAAAAAAGCATTCATTGCCAATATAACCTGCATTCAAGGAGGCCTGAAAGATTCCCCTTCATGCGTATTCATGTGGAATGACTGCAGTGGAAGCATTCATAAGAAGCAGAGAAAGGGTTATATGATTATACAACGCTAACAATTTCCACGCATGGCATTACCACGCGAATTTTACTTCGCAAGGGGCTTTAAAACGCAGCATTTTAGAACACAGGATTTTACAACGCAAAAAAAACGTTACGAAACATCTAACATCCCTTAAGCACACATTTCATTGAAAAGTACATAATGATAGTGATAGGGTAAAAAAAATATGTGTTGATTAGTGAGAGCGTTTGTCTTTTGTCACTTTCACAGTCCCTCTGAAAATGTGTCCCCATGCAATAACATTAAGGCTATTAAAATGTGGCATAGCATTATTAAAAACTAGAAATGTAAAAAAAAAGCATATTAACAGATTACTCATGCTTTTAAAAATGCTGCTTAAATAGTCAAAACTGCAGAACAAAGCAAACGATCGATGTATTAATCAATCAAAATAAAAAGATTACATTACATTTAAAAATGCATTTAAAGCGCGTTTAAATAATACTTTTATAAGAATAAAGATTAGTTTTCTTACCTGTCACCCGCACGCCTTTCACCATCAGCCCTTACTTCCACCAACCATGGAAACAAGCGTCAAAACACGTATAGCAAAATTAAAAAAAGACTTCTATAATGACGTACACGCAGGACGTAGGAACGAAGACCGGAATGAATGAAACTTGCGTGGTAAAGACGATCGTGGAAGGCACACACGTGGAAAAGACGTTTACGTGGCAAGTGTACCGTAGTAGACGTTACGGGTAGTAATGCCTTTCTTGTAAATGATGTTTCCCCAGAGAAAGAGAGATCAGATTCTTCAGGTGTGGAAAGAATTTGTTTTACAGCTGATATAATAAGGACTGCAGGGGTTTCATCTTTAAGCATGCATGAGAAACCAGATCAATGCAAAACAACATCAATGGCAAAAGACAAACAGAAGACCTGGTGGTCTGAATCAGATTCACTTAAAACCATGGAACCTACTGCTGAACATGGAACACCCTTTCTGGAGAAATAAGCACTAGTAGCAAGCACTTGAAGGAAGCTCTTGACCAGAATCATTCCAATGAACTGACGCCTTTGAGTCATCTAGGTAAGCGTAAAGTCAGTTTATTTGAGTTGAAAATGGATTATTCATTATGTCATCACATTGCAAACTCTTAGAGTGAGAGAAGACAAAAGGGTGAGCTGAAGTTTGCAAATGTTTGTTCTCTATCACAAACTCTGCTTTGGTAACTTGTAGAGCTGGGTGTCTGGAAATATCTGCCTTGAAGCTGTAAGACAGGTCAATCCTGTACTTGCTGGGCTTTCAGAATATGCAGCAGTAGCATTTTTAGTTTTTTTTAGGAATTTGCTTAGAAGAGTAAATCCAATATTGATTCTAATGCTCCTCCCTGCGAATCAGAAATTGTATGGGATAATACCCTTTGCCTCAACCTACTAGGGGGTTGCTTCTTCTGCATGGAGACTTTTATTCTGTTCGTCAACATGTTTGCAAACGTTGGTTCGGGGAGGATGCAAAAATGAAACTTCTCAAATAGGAGAGAAAATAACTCATTCTTACATCAGGAGTAGCCACTGGAACAATATAATTACTTCCATGTTCATGGCGACATATGAAACAAATCCTCTGACTAGTGTGCCTGGGCCTTGAGGACCAATCACTCAGAGAGGTTATGGTGTCATGGAAGGGGTTAAAGTGCAATGTGGACTCCAGCTGTCTAATCCCCCTAGGCCCACTTTCTAAGTGTTAGCTAAAGTACTTTCATAGGAGAGGACGGGTCTGCAATTTTTTCCTGTTAAGTTGGTAGCCCCCAAGTTTCTTGTATTGCTGAGCTGATCGAATTTCCCAACTGAAGTGAGTCCCAAAGCTTGCAAACCCATTCTGCTTTGCTAAGCATTCTGAAGGAAACTAACCACTTTCTTCCCAAAATGTATCTACCTCTGCACTTCAAAGACCACATCTAGGAGTTGAGCTAGGTCCCAGATAAACCAGTAGACTTCATCCATTTATGCTACTTAATGAAGACACCTGTGCCACTGACTGCATGAAGGAGAAGACACTAGAAGTAATACTTTTTTTTAAACAATCTGGTGCCTATATTGCATTGTAATGAAATTTATATAGCCCTTTCTACCCCTGATGAGGCGTCAAAGCGCTTTTTCGGTGAGTAAAGGATTAGTGTTGAATTAGTATAGTGAAATATGAAAGTATAGTGGTGAATAGGTTAGTCAGTTATTTGGATTCAGGAGGATAGAAGAAGAAAAAGGAATATGCTACTTACCAGTATGCATCTGTTCTTGGCATAGAGGGCTGCAGAGTGGTACATTATGAATAGATCGCCATCTCTTGTTGGCTCGGATGATTGCACTTTGTTTTTCTCTTGGAGAGTCTTTTGTAGCTTGGTGACTCCTCCTTTGGTTGGTAGTGCGCATGGGCATCGGCTCCATCCTTAGATTGGTTTGCCATAGTAGGGTTAGATGGAGTAGTATGATAGAATACAGATAGGAATGCCCATGTAAGTGTATCTAAATAAGATAATGTTGGAACAGACACAGGTTTCCGGGGAGGCTGGGAGGGCATGTACCACTCTGCAGCCCTCTACGCCAAGAACAGATGCATACTGGTAGTAGCATATTCCGTTCGAGGCATATGGGCTGCAGATGGTACATTATGAATAGACTATACAGCAGTTCTCTCCCTAGCGGTGGTCACCCGTGTCTGTTGCAACTGTCTGAAATAAAGTCTTTAATACAGCTTGTCCCACTCTAGCTTGTTGTATTGTGTGCACATCTACACAATAGTGCTTTGTGAAGGTGTGCGGTGTAACCCAGGTAGCTGCTTTGCATATGTCATCTAGTGGAATGTTTCCCAAGAATGCCATAGATGCTCCTAGTTTACGTGTAGAGTGAGCTCTAGGAGGAACAGTTAATGTTCTCTTTGCTTTTAAGTAGCATATTTGAATACATTTTACAATCCATCTGGCAATGCCCGCTTTAGAGATGGGATTGCCCTTATGTGTAGGAGAAAACGCAACAAATAGCTGTTTTGTCTTTCTGAAAGTTTGTGTTCTTTCTATATAATACAATATTGCCCTTCTGACATCCAATGTATGTAGGGCCCTTTCCGCTACCGTCTGTGGTTTTGGAAAGAAGACAGGTAATTCCACTGACTGATTGATGTGGAATGCAGAAATTACTTTTGGTAAGAATTTTGGGTTTGTTCTAAGAACCACTTTGTTTTGGTGTAACTGCATGAATGGTTCTTGAATCGTAAAAGCTTGTAACTCACTTACTCTTCTAAGTGACGTGATAGCTATGAGGAAGGCCACCTTCTATGTGAGGAATTGTATTTCACACCTAAGCATAGGTTCAAATGGTGGTCCCATTAGTCTGGTAAGTACTATGTTGAGATTCCAGACTGGGGAAGGTGGTCGTCTTGGTGGAATGACTCTTTTGAGTCCCTCCATGAAAGCTTTAATTGCTGGTACTTTAAACAGGGAAAGATGTTGCCTGTTTTGTAGGTACGCCGCTATAGCTGCGAGATGAACCCTGATAGAGGTATATGCTAAGTTACATTGCTGCATGTGTAGTAAATAGCAAATGATCTGTTTAGTGGATGCGTCCAGAGGGTTGATGTGCTTACTGTTACAGTGTATAGCAAACATCTTCCATTTTGCTGCATAGCATGCTCTGGTGGTAGGACGTCTTGCTTGTTTAATGATTTCCATACATTCTGGTGGTAAATCTAAATATCCAAACTCTATGACCTCAGGAGCCAGATCGCTAGGTTCAATTGTTTGGGATATGGGTGCATTATTTCTCCACGGTTCTGTGTAAGGTGCATGGGTAATAATCTTAGCTTTTGATGTGGCACCTGTGAGAGTTGTAGTAGCGTGGTGAACCACGGCTGTCTTGCCCACGTGGGTGCCACTAGTATCATTGTCATTGAGTGCTGCTGCAGTTTCCGAACCACTAACGGGATTAGTGGGAGAGGGGGAAAAGCGTAAGCAAATCTGTTGGACCAATTTATCCATAGTGCATTGCCCTGGGACCGGTGGTGTGGGTACCTGGATGCGAAGTTTTGGCATTTTGCGTTCTGATGATTGGCAAACAGATCTATCACTGGTTGCCCCCATCTTTGGAAGAATGGCTGCAGTATTTGGTCGTGCAGCTCCCATTCGTGTACTTGTTCTGACTCTCTGCTTAGGATGTCTGCTATCTGATTTTGAACTCCTGGTAGATGTTCTGCTAACAGATAGATCTTTTGAGGAATGGCCCATCTCCAAATGTCCTGTGCTAGTTTGGATAGTTGGAGAGAGTGCCCCCCCCCCCCCTGTTTTTGAATATAATACATTGCAGTCATGTTGTCTGTTCTGATCAGGACTGCCTTGTTCGTTATTTGCATTTGGAAAGCTTTTAGTGCTAGAAATACTGCTAATAGTTCCAAGTAGTAGATGTGCAGTTTCTTTTGTTGCACACTCCACTTCCCCTGAACTGTGTATTTGTCCATATGCTCTCCCCATCCGGAGAGCGATGCGTCCGCTGTTAGTATCACTTGTGGAATCGGTTCTAGGAACAACCGTCCCTTGGAAATGTTTGTTGTGTTCCACCACTTCAGAGAGCGATGCGTACGGTCGTCTACCAACACCAGATCTGTAATCTGACCTTGAATTTGAATTTGAATTTAAAATTATTTTTAAAGCGCACGTACACCAGCGGTTTCTTGGCGCTAACCTTGAGCCTGATTCCACTGTGTCGCTAGACACTCCTGTAGTGGACGCATTTGTAGTCTGGCATGTGGTATTAGCAGTATGCAGGAGGACATCATGCCTAACAGCTGCATAAACACTTGTGCTGGTAGTGAGTGTTGTGGTTGAAATCTTTGTATTAACCTGACCATTGTCTGTATCCTGATTGGATTGGGGTATGCTATGGCTCTTTCTTTGTCTATAATAGCCCCCAGGTTTTGCTGAATTTTGTTTGGTTGCAGGTGTGATTTTTTGTAGTTCACCATAAACCCTAGGTGGTGCAGCAATTGAATCGTCTTCTGTGTGTTGTGAAGACATTCTTCTTGTGACTTGGCCTTTATTAACCAATCGTCCAAGTAGGGAAAGACATGTATTTGTTGTCTTCTTAGGTGTGCTGCCACCACAGCTAGGCATTTTGTGAACACTCTTGGTGCCGTTGTGACCCCGAACGGAAGGACTTTGAATTGATAATGTTGTCCTTCCACTACAAACCTTAGGTATTTCCTGTGGGCTTTGTGAATTGGGATATGAAAGTAAGCGTCTTTTAGATCCAGTGTAGAAAGAAAGTCCCCTTTCTTCAGTAAAGGAAGTACCTGTTGGAGCGTGACCATTGTGGAAATGTTCCAAATTTATGTATGCATTGAGAGGTCTGAGGTCTAAGATTGGTCTTAGAGACCCATCTTTTTTGGGGATTAGGAAGTATAGAGAGTATACTCCTGTCCCTTGTTGATCTTTTGGAACCTTCTCTATGGCATGCTTTTGTAGCAGTGATAGTACTTCTTCTTTTAACAATGTCAGATGATCTTGACTCATTGGACGCTGTTTGGGAGGGATGTTTGGTGGGGTAGCTGTGAGTTCTAGGCAATAACCATGTTGGATAATTTGTCTCACCCACTTGTCTGATGTGATGTTTTCCCAGACAGGTAGGAACTGTGATAGACGTCCCCCGACCGGTGTTATGTGGTCTGGGGGAAGTTGTATTAAGTCACTGTTTTGGGGTTGGGGAGTTGCGGTTGTTATTATTTCCGCGGCCTCTACCCTTGTTGTTGTTACCTCTGTAACTACCTCTTGAATTACCTTTGGGTGACGTAGGTGTGAAAGAGGTGGATTGCTGATTTGTTCCTGTATTTTTTGAGCCTCCTCTATAGGTGGATCTACGAAAGGAACCCCTTTGTGTTGGCTGTTGCAATGCTCCCATTGACTTAGCCGTTTCTGTATCTTTTTTCATCTTTTCTAAGGTCTCATCTGTGCTTGAGCCAAAAAGTGTTTTCTGATCAAAGGGTTGGTTCAATAAGGATGTTTGTACTTCTTGTTTGAACCCCGAGACTCTAAGCCATGCATGTCTCCTTAACATGACACTGGTGTTGATGGATCTTGCTGCAGTGTCTGCTGCGTCTAGGGCGCACTTAATGGAAGTGTTAGTTATTATCTTTCTTTCCTGTATTAGCTGATCTGCCCTCTTCTGATGTTCTTTGGGGAGATGTGTGATGAGTTTTTCTAATTCATCATAATGTGCCCTGTCAAGTAGCGCCTGTGTATTGGCTATACGCCAGCTAATTCATCATAATGTGCCCTGTCAAGTAGCGCCTGTGTATTGGCTATACGCCAGCTATTTGCCGCTTGTGATGCTACTCTCTTGCCTGATGCATCTATTAATTTTGACTCTTTATCAGGTGGAGGGGCCTCTCCTGTAGATAATGAGTTCGCCCTTTTGCGAGCGTTTGAGACTACAAGCGAGTCCAGAGGTACCTGCCCTTTGATAAATATTGGATCCTTTGGAGCCGCCTTATATTTTTTATCAATTCTTGGGTTTAACACCCTAGCCCTCACTGGGTCTTTGAATATTTCTTCTGTGTGACTGAGAAGACCCTTCAGCATAGGTAGAGTACCTGATGTTCTTTGTGCAGTAGGTAGTGTCTCTAATAGGAAGTCCTCTATTTGAGGTCCTGTATGTAGATCTACCTTATGATATTTTGCTGCCCTATTAATGAGCTGTACAAACCCTGTGTTATCATCAGGTGGTGAAGGCTTTGAGGGATATAACTCTGGGCCGTTGTCCTCATCTGACCCTGCGTTATAATTTTCCCATGGGTCATCCTCATATGGGATAGTGTCATCATCCCCTTGAGGTTCTCCCTCCCCTGTATCACTGTCTACATCAGACTGAGGTGTAGATGGTCTTGGTGTAGAAGGTGCAGGAATATTTGGCATAGTGTGAGGAATAGGAGAAGAGGGTGTGACTTTAGGTCGAGGAGAAGTAGGAGGAGTTGTATTTGTCCCCAGTGTTCTCTTTTTTGAAGGAAGAGGTTTGTCTTCTATCTGTTCATTCTTCCTCTTCTTCGTCACTACTTTGCCAGTTTGTGGATCGATAAACAAAATCTTTTGTTTGGGATCTGTATGCTGCTCCTGTGTCGGTACCGAAGCCTTCGGTTCCGAAAGGTGCCTTTGTTTTCGATCGTCAATGTTCGGTGTTTTCGGCACCGAGTGTTTGCTCGATTCCGATTTTTTCGGTGTCGAGTGAGTCTTCGACGTCAAAGCATGTTTCTGTTTCGACATGGAATGTTTCGATGCCGAGCTTTCCCTTGCATGGAGCTTCGGCGTCGAAGTCGATGTCGACCTCTTCTCGGATCCGACATGGTGGGAGACCGAGAGTTTCGGTTTCAGTTTCGGTTTCGTTGCCGGGCCCGAAGGCGGGGCGTCGGAAACTTTTTTCTGCGGTTTGACCGGGCTTGAAGGCGGGGTCGTTACCACACGGGGTCGGTTTTTTGGTAAGGGGACGTCGTCACTCACGGTTTGTTGCACGTCGAGTTCTTCAACATCCGACTCGTCCCCTTCCGACCCCGACTGATCCTCATGATCCTCTTTTTCATGGAGGTGCTGGTCTTCGAACAGCTCCGGGATCGCCTCCGACTGCATTCTGGAAACCTCGTGTCTTCGAGCTCGACGATTTCTAATCGTCGACTTTGAGGAGAATGCTGCGCAGGCTTCGCAGTCCCTGGATTCGTGTTCAGGCGATAGGCAGAGGTTGCACACCTCGTGTAGGTCCTTGTGTGGGAACTTAGCACCACACGTTGGACATTTCTTGAATGGAGTCCTTTCCATGGACTCCGGGCTTGACTACGTCGAGAAAGGCCTCCTGTTCGTCGACGTAGATCAAAGTTTTTTCTTCGATGTTGGAGTCGAAACGCGCCGGAATGGAAATGAAATCGCGTTCGATAACAATACAGTCGAATTGGAAAGGGAATACGCGCCGATAAGTCACTTCTTTGCGAAGTCGATCTGGAGCGTCTCAATCCTCATCCGAACCCGATGGCGGAAAAAAACAATCTAAGGATGGAGCCGATGCCCATGCGCACTACCAAACAAAGGAGGAGTCACCAAGCTACAAAAGACTCTCCAAGAGAAAAACAAAGTGCAATCATCCGAGCCCAACACCAGATGGCGATCTATTCATAATGTACCATCTGCAGCCCATATGCCTCGAACATATTAATATTTATGTAGCGCTTGGTACCCCTGATGGGGTGTTTAAGTGCCTATATCATCCCTTGCTTAAGAGTAGCAGGATTAGATGCATAACAAAAGGACTTAATTTTCATTTTTTAATTAAAAAATGAAAACTACAATAATTAAAAAATAAGTGATGGAATAAAAAATAAATATAATCTGAAAAGCTATTTTGAAACTTTTCAAGATACCACCTAACATCTAGTCGAATATCTGACAATAATGCGAAAATCTGTAATCAGACGTAAAGCCACTTTAATTACAGTTATTCATTCTAAGTGGAGAATATCTGCATCAGCATTAACAACTTTTAATAGCTTGGTTAGAAATAAGAACAACATACATGTACAAGCGCACATTATTACCTGCTTGGAATAAGGAGCTGATCTTTTCTTAAAGGCAGAGCAATCTGGAATTTTTCCAGAAGCTTAAAATACTGTGACATATAATCCTTTGGAAATATGTTCTTTCTTGATAGAAATGTCTCCACACTGGAACGCAGAATAACTCCTTTTGAATACTCTGAAAGGCCTTCCTGTTTTACCATTAATATCTGCAAATATATAAAAAAGCTTTTATTTACTGTTGTGTTAAACTATGCCTTGTGCAGGATAGACACTGCGTGTTGGGTGCAACTCTACTACTTCGAGTCACCAAAATCTATAGTCACAACATTGGGAGTCACTGCATGGCAAGAGGCATTACATTGAAGGTAAGTATACGAAAGTGTTGTCATTAAAATTATCTCTTAAAATTAGCCGTAAAAATCCTGTGTGTGTGGGTTTGTATACAACATAAACAATTAAAATTAACATACAATTAAAAAAATAATTTTAAAAAGTGTTCATAGGCCTTGGAATAAATTAAAAATAATAAATATAAATAAATCAAATGAGATGCAACTCCAGCACACAGGCACTGTGTGGCAAACACAAAAAAGACATATATCTGATTCAATGTCCTTCAACTCAAGCACAAAGCAATGTGTGCTGGGCTCGTGCACCCCCTGATGCATAGACCCCCGCTTTTGGAGGAAAAAACTCCATAATATTAAAAATTAAGGTATGAAAAAAAAAGGGCCACACAAGTCAAAGAAGCAGTTAAAAAAATATATTGACTGATTTTGCCATACATCCAAGAATCATAGAAACAATCCCAATCTCCATTCTCCCTTCAAATGTTTTCACCAAAGCGTCACTAAGAAGAGGTGAAGAAATGTCTCAAGTGCAAGGTATTAATGTATGTGGGCAGTGATGGTACCTTAAATGGTGTACTTTTCCAGTGCAGTATTTCTCTATTCAGCTCAAATCACAGTTTATGTTGGACATTGCAGTTTGAATGTCATCTCTGTCACTTTTGCCCCACCACACTTAACATCTCCTGGGAGAAGTTGGCCTGGCATATGATGTTCACTATTCTAGTGAGCACCTTGCACCAGTCCAAACAACCCTGATGGTAATGGTTGTAAAGTCAACCTTATAGACCAGCTATCCTAGTGGTAGTATGGACAAAGCAGTCTTAGGCTAAACTCAAGGGGGCATGTGAAGCCAGCTGTTTTACCATATGTAAAGCGGAGAAGCGTGGCTCATACCTGGCCACCAAATTTGTCCCTTACAAACCCCCTCGCCCACTTCGTTCTAGCGAACAAGGCCTTCTAGTAGTGCCCAGAGCAAGAAAGGCAAGGCAGGGCAGCAAAGCTCTCTCTATAGCTGGACCGTCTCTTTGGAATAGCCTTCCCATCACCCTAAGGCTGTGCACAGAATATCTTCCATTCAGGAAAATGCTAAAGACCTTCCTTTTCAGCCAATAGACAGCATACGTGCTCCCGTTCCAAATGTGGCAGATGTCAAAAGCGCGGAGATGCTCCCTAGGGAGTCGAGACCAGCGCTATACAAGCCAGTAAAATAAAATAAAATAAAAATAAATGGTTAGAGCGGCAGACCGTGATGCAGAGGTCTGGCCCGGGACGAGGGTTCAATTCACGCCTCGGCGGCTCTTGGACTCATTCTCCCCGGACCTGATCATTCTCGCCTCGGTGCCTAGTCTAATCATGGGTCCCACTCTGTGACTCTGGGCAATAGCTTGCTTAATCTCCACAACGGCCCCAGCAGCGCTTGGATGCCTGGCTTCACCTTGGGGGTGCCCAGAAGTTCACATCTCGCAGAAAAAACAGGAAGGGTTTCACAGCGGTATGAATACAGCGCTACGAGACCTCTGGGTAGAAGGCGCTATATAAATACAAACACACACATTTGTAACCCATTTAATACCAAATGAAAGGACACCACACAGGATATATATATATAAAATATATATGTATTTATTTCTAAACAACCCCTCTGAACTCTTTATGAGTTCAGAGGCACAAGCACATAACAAGATACTTAATTATCATACAATAAGTTGCACAAAATACAGTAGGGCCCTAGGGGCACGCTAAACCATATGCTAAAATAGTGGTATAAGAACCACGTCACAAACAAATGATAGGCCTAGGACCTAGGGCATCGCAGGGGCTACACTGTACTACCAAAGGATAGGAAGTAGGAGGCCCATGGGAGGTGTGTGCAGAGTCTTTACTCACACGCAAGTTACCATAGAGTTAGAATGGGAACGAAAGAATTAGAAACTAGTTCTTTTAGGGCACTTCTGACTGGACTAGATGAAAGTTACTTGAAACCTAGACACTAGGATAGTCAATACCCACAGGAGCACCGGAGTACTTGCGTTACCTCACCCACAGGAAGCGGGTGCATAGGTGTCAAAGTGTGTCGGGTTTCGTCGCTGAATCCTATGGAGCCTTGAAGAAAGATGCTGCAGGCGACCAGGAGAGAGGTGTCCCGTTGGATCCAAGGGCGGATCAAGGATGAAGAGTACCTGAAAGCAGAAAGGACAGAGTCTGGGTCACTAGCCAGTGACCAGGAAGGAACCAGGCGATGTTGCGAAGCAATCACGTGATGTCGTGAAGCTTGTCTCTCCAGCCATGTGGACCAGGAGGTGTCGAAGATGACCAGGAGTCAGTCACGGACTGTCCCACGAAGGCTCTCACTGTCGGCGGTGTCGGCTTCTGGATTGGAGTCAACAAGCCTTGGCAAAGGCAACCCACGCAGGAATTGAAGATGGCTTCTTAATCAGACCAGCAAGGTCTGATGGGCTCCTTCTTTTCAGGGAAGCAAGGGCCAGTCTGGAGCAACCAGACCAGTGGTGTAAATTCAAAAGTTTGTCGTCAAGATGGCCACTAGCCAACGGGCAAGTGACCGGACAGACGCGACAAGCAGGAAAACGCAGAAGGGCCCCACGCAGAAATCATGGAGTGTGGAGGACTGATCTTCGGTGCAGTTGGTGCTCAGGGCTGGGGCTTCTCAATCGCCAATGCACAACTTCGAGGGTGTCTCGGAAGTTGCACGGAAGTTGCACGGAAAGCAATTCGCTAACTTTCAAAGATGGCCGGTCCCACGTCTTGCGTCGCCTCCACGGGTCTCAGCTTTGCTGGGGCTGTGGATCGGGCTGAAGAAAGTCTGGAAGTCCGGGTCTTGTCAGGCTCTGTGCTCGGGCTCTGGCGGGAGCGTCGACAAAGCAAGCCGTTTATCGCTGGATGGTGCCTGCTTGTGCAGGGTGGTCACTCCTTCTTCAGTCTTCTATCTTCAAGTAGAACTTCGAAGGTCCAGAGTTTCGTTTCAAGTTTCAGTCAGGATTAATCTAAAGTATTGGAACTCAGTTCCTACCTATATACCAAATCTAGGCGCTGGATTACCTGCTAGGTCCCTCCTATGGGTGGGACCAGGGAAGGGGGTGGTTACACCCCTTTCCCTTTGTCCAGTTTTGCGCCAGAGCTGGGGCTGGAGTGCCACAGCACCGGTTTGAACTGGACTATGCATGGGACACCTTGTGTGCCCCAGGCAGTGTCTCATTTCTTTCAGCCCTCCCTGCCCCAATACACTATAGCCTGTCTGGGGTGGTGCTAGCACCTCCCAAGACAGGAAACCTATTGTCCAAGCCTTTCTTGCTGGAAGGACTCCCAGAAGCAGAAGGTCAGACGTGTGTCTGTGTCAGCAGCATCCATTTTGTGATGCTGAGGCTCTGGTTAACTTTAACCGGATTAGTATGAACAACATGTCTTCTCCCTCTAAAAGAGTAGAATGCTACCCCCGTCGCCAGAACTGGTGAGGTGGTAGTATTCCAAAGCGTATGACACCTTACACGACATGTTTTGATAAAGCCAAACCAGAGTTAGCATTTAACCACAAGGTACATAATGCACTTAAGAGTATATGGTATGGCTATATACTAGAACAGCTATAAGGACATGGTTCCGAAAGCTGCAGACAGGCTCAGCTCATGCTAGAGCCTCATCTGACATAAAACCAAGCACTCTGCCTCCAGGATTGTTAAGACCTGCCATAGGGGTGACTTATAGGTGTATATGTGTCTAGATATAAGGTTAGATATAGGAATACTATATCTAAGCATGGGGTGATTACACGACCTTGCCCCAGCTGAGTGATCAGCCAGTTGTGTCAGTTTGGATGGCCAGCCAGGGGTGGCAAAAGATATGCTGGAGCCCCTGGTAGGCCTTGGATGCACCTATGCCCTGGGTACCTATAGTACACTGCACAGGGGCTCTTAAGGTGATCCAATATTCAATTGGAGATGTACCTAAAGTACATGGAGTCCATTTTACAGAGAGAGCAGATAGCCTAGGACCCTGATTAGCAGGATCCCAGGCCAACTAAGTCGAAAACCAGCTAAACACTAGGCAAAAAATCTGGGGTAACCATAGTCGGGTATCTTCCTACATCTCCCCACTCAGCTAGTTCAGGATGTGGCCCCTGCTGCCTACCTCACCACTGCACAGTATCAGGAGCCAACTCAGTCATAGGATACCTTTGTCAATGCTTGGTGACTTACTTCACTAGCATTAGCACATTAGAAAAGCTTAACAGTACCAAAATGGAGTTTCGTATGTTATTTTTGAAACTCTATTAGGAAATAGCACTTGTGTGTGCATTCAAGGCAACCATCTTATACTGGAGTTTCAACAAAATGAACTGCATCACAAAATGGCTCCAGTGCATGCATGTGCATACCCAGCCACATGTGCAGTGGCAAAAAGTAAAATTGGCAAAGCCACAAGGTCAGGTCCCAGTAGCAATGACAAAAGACTTAATGAATTTGCCAATGCTTGTTACTGTATACTGCCCTTTTGGCCCTCAATTATAGTGTGATATCGTTTTACTCACTCTTCATTTACAATAGCCTTGTTGTAGTTCACTTCCCGTGCTCTGTTTCCTACTTGTGGGCCTTCCAGTTTTCAACTAAGTTCCTTGTGTTTAGTTATGTTGCATCATATTGACTTCCAGTCCCTTTTTCAATCTTCTGAAATTTTCTTTCATTTCCGATCCATGTAACGTTTTGTAATAGACAGCCTGTGCTAATCCTCACAAAGCCTGCATTTTCTAGAACCTGTGGCATTGTGGTGTACACTGTTCTGGATTTAATTGACATTCCACATTCGTACATGGTTTTGTGGGCGATTCTTTACTTTTTTGCCAATGCTCTCTGCTCATGACGAGCTCAGCTCGTCATGCAGTACACTGGTCGTGTGCTTATGACGAGCTCAGCTCGTCATGAACAATGGGGATCATGCATATGCAGCACAGGAGGGGAAAACCTCTAGCAGCCAAGGTGTTAATAAGCTCATTTGAAGTCGGTTTGCTTACATCCAACGCTAGTCATTTTAGCTGTGTTGTTGACTGACTTACATTTGCTTCAGGAGTTCCTGATTCCTGCACTAATGCTAATCCTTGTTTCCAGAAGATTTCCAATGTTTATGCTATAGCTAAATTGTTATTCCTTGAATGATTAAAGACCTGCAGTGCTTCATTTGTTTTCTTGTTTTCTGAGCTACCACTATTTCTTGAACTTCAATTATTCTAGACGTTACCGTTCTCTCAGGCCTTGCCCTCCAATCTTATTATTTAGTTTCAGTTTCGAGTACACTGTCCATGCTGCCTTAAATTCCTGCTTCATAATCTGTTTTTTTTAGGTCCCGCCTATGCAGCACGCATGCGCCGACTACATAGGCGAAACCTTTAGCCATCGTTCAGCTCTTTTTCTAAGCACATACTCATGCTTGTGGCGGCATACACATTGGGGGAGCGCGCAGGAGTGCGCCACAAGCACAGGTATATGCTTAGAAAAAGAGCACACTGCGCGCGCACACATGAACGCACACACCACTCCCAGGCCAGCAAACACATGTGCGCGCCTCTCTCCTCACCCACTTACTTGCTCCGCCCTCTCCGTCTCCTTTCTGTCTCTCCATTAACTTTCGTTCTCTTTCCATAGTTTCACTTTCCCTCTCCATTTTTTACCCCAACACCTCTCGGGCCCTCTCACTAAATTTGCCCTCCGTAGCTCTTACTCTTTCTGTCTACCCTCTTCCTCTCTGTCTCTCACCATACGTCTCTTGCTCCTGCCTTTTTGGCGTTCTGTTTCTCACCCCGACTTCAGAGTGACAGCCATGGTTCAAAGGTTCAAAGGTTCAAAATAAGCTTTATTCGATATTCAACAGAGAAATATCATATAAGCGTACATTATTATCCGGTATTTTAAAAAACAAGATCATAGAAAGAAAAAAAACATAAAATTTCAATTTAAATTCATCCATAACTTTAGAAATTAATAGAAACACACTGTTTAAGAAATCAATTAAAAACAGCATTTAAAAACATCATTTCATTACTCTGGGGCCCGGGTAAAAATCAAACAAGTCCCAAGTGGAAATAGGGCCATCTCCAGATTTTGGTTGGGAAAGTCTTAAATAGGGGACAATATTCCTTTGTTTGAATCTGATTAATATAAGGTCTCCCGAAATGTTTTTAGGCAATCTGCCTAACCACCCCACCCTCCTGACGCTCAAAATTCCGCCATCTAAGGCGGGCGGCAGCGGTCTGTTGTTGTTAAGCCAAAAGATGGTCTTATTTAGCAGTTCCTTGCTTGTTTCGTGAGTGCCCTGGCCAAGTTCAGGCACCCCGGAGAGAACGGCCACGTAGGGGGCGGCTTCAGGGGGTAAATTAATTCGTTGCCTTCTTACCTGGGAATGTCTAGGGGCTTTAAAAGGGGCACTGGTAGGCTTAAGGGTGTTTTTTCGGCCCCCTGGGAAGGGTATGCTCTGGGCAGATTCAATTGTACATGCTTTCCTGAGTTCAATGGGAATAGGCATATCAGGGTTTGTTGAAAGCGTGGAACGTTGGGAAACAGCGGATTTAACAGTAGGTGGGTAAGACCTTTTTAATATTTGTTCAACGCCGGTCAACCTGTCTCCCAACTCCTTGATTTTAGTGACCAGGGGTAACAAAGCGGCATCCAACAAACGCTCGAATTGGGCCAATAGGGTCGATTGAAGGGGGGAAACAGGATTATTTAATGTAGTCCCTGCATTATATGGTATTAATATAGTTGGATTGGCAGGGAGGGATGAGGGGCTGCAACCCATTAGATCGACATTTAATGGAGTTTCCTCATTGTTCAACAGGATCAAATCAGAGGATACAGGTACAGCCTGTGTGGTACAGTTTATGGGATCATAGGCTTTCCCCTCTCTGGGGGGGGTTAATACATCAGGGGCATAGTTTGTGCCGCACACGGCATTGAGCTCTTCCCAAATAGACATCATGGGGGGACTACGTAGGGCCCGATTACGGCACTGGACAATTAAGCATAGTTATATATAAGGAATAGTGTCTCTGTACCTCTTATGTTAGGACCAAGTGGGGTGGCCCGCCCCGTCCTCCTCAGGTCCTCCGAGGGCCACAGAGGGCCCGCCCTTTGCCCGGGCTTAGCCCGGCGTCCCGCCCGCGTCCCGCGGTGCGGGAAGTGATCGATGTTAAATAATAGCGAAGAGGATGTGGGCGTGCCCAAACACAGATGGTGACCCGCACGGACTCCTGGTCAGTGGAGTCCCGTGCAGCTTGGAGTGTTGGCCCCACAGCGCTAGCAGCGCAGGTTCTTCAGCGCGGACCCCCCGTCCTGGGGCAGCAGTCTTTTCCGATGGCAGTAAGTTGACCCAGCGAAGCGGGACCCGCGCCAGCGGGTTCCGCGAGCTCCTATCAGCCGGGAGAGTGGATGTGGGCGTGCCCAAACACAGGTGGTGACCCGCACGGACTCCTGGTCAGTGGAGTCCCGTGCAGCTTGGAGTGTTGGCCCCACAGCGCTAGCAGCGCAGGTTCTTCAGCGCGGACCCCCCGTCCTGGGGCAGCAGTCTTTTCCGATGGCAGTAAGTTGACCCAGCGAAGCGGGACCCGCGCCAGCGGGTTCCGCGAGCTCCTATCAGCCGGGAGAGTGGATGTGGGCGTGCCCAAACACAGGTGGTGACCCGCACGGACTCCTGGTCAGTGGAGTCCCGTGCAGCTTGGAGTGTTGGCCCCACAGCGCTAGCAGCGCAGGTTCTTCAGCGCGGACCCCCCGTCCTGGGGCAGCAGTCTTTTCCGATGGCAGTAAGTTGACCCAGCGAAGCGGGACCCGCGCCAGCGGGTTCCGCGAGCTCCTATCAGCCGGGAGAGTGGATGTGGGCGTGCCCAAACACAGGTGGTGACCCGCACGGACTCCTGGTCAGTGGAGTCCCGTGCAGCTTGGAGTGTTGGCCCCACAGCGCTAGCAGCGCAGGTTCTTCAGCGCGGACCCCCCGTCCTGGGGCAGCAGTCTTTTCCGATGGCAGTAAGTTGACCCAGCGAAGCGGGACCCGCGCCAGCGGGTTCCGCGAGCTCCTATCAGCCGGGAGAGTGGATGTGGGCGTGCCCAAACACAGGTGGTGACCCGCACGGACTCCTGGTCAGTGGAGTCCCGTGCAGCTTGGAGTGTTGGCCCCACAGCGCTAGCAGCGCAGGTTCTTCAGCGCGGACCCCCCGTCCTGGGGCAGCAGTCTTTTCCGATGGCAGTAAGTTGACCCAGCGAAGCGGGACCCGCGCCAGCGGGTTCCGCGAGCTCCTATCAGCCGGGAGAGTGGATGTGGGCGTGCCCAAACACAGGTGGTGACCCGCACGGACTCCTGGTCAGTGGAGTCCCGTGCAGCTTGGAGTGTTGGCCCCACAGCGCTAGCAGCGCAGGTTCTTCAGCGCGGACCCCCCGTCCTGGGGCAGCAGTCTTTTCCGATGGCAGTAAGTTGACCCAGCGAAGTTGACAGCCATGCTTCTTTCAGTACAGAAGCAGAAGTATGCAGCGTAAAATCCCACACGTGAAATGTGCTTTTCCTAAGAGAATGCACTCTTCAAGTTTGGGGCCTTCTAAAGTTGGAAATCTTCTAAAGTAACATGGAGCAAGAGTCACAGAAATCAAGCACCGTAAGCAGCCAGTACTCCTCCTTTTCTCTTGTTTTTTTTTTTGGCTAACACCATAGAGCCTTTCGAAACCGAATTCCTGTTTTACGTAATAAAGTGAAACCCGAGTACGTATAGTATATATTCTTGAATTCAGATGTAAATGTAAATGTACATGAATTTCTATAGCGCAAATCACCAAGCGGTTTCTAAGCGCTTGCTTAGGGAACCCGTCCTGGTATTCCCCTGTGAGATAACCCCGACAGGATATCCGCAAGGTGAAAGCCAGGCATCCCGCCGCGAGGGGCCGTTGTGGAGATTAAGCAAGCTATTGCCCAGAGTCGCAGAGTGTGAACCCGTGAATCGAGTAGGCACCAGAGCGAGAATTGTCGAGTCCATGGACATTTTAGGACTCAAGACCCCACAGAGCCGGGAATTGAACCCTGGTCCCGGGCTGACCTCTGCTTCCAGGTCTGCCTCCTCTAACCAGTGAGCCACACTTAGGATGTATGTAGTTTGTTTTCGGTCTGTTCGAGATAGCTTTAGCTCTGTTGGTAGCCTCTTTAAAAAATAATAATGCATACATGTATGAATATAGAAGTGGCTTTGGATCGGCACTCTTCAGCCAATGGTCTATTAAGTTGTCTTTCGGGTTTTTCTTCTACCCATTACAGCATGACCCGTGAATCAGTCTTCTTCAGCCATTGGATGCCTTGCACTGTGAGTGACAATATTTTGTCTTATAGAGTGGACATCTGCCTTTAAAGAAGTGCAACTTGAATGCCTGGGCTAGTACGGCAATACTTTTCCTTTTTTTATTTTTATGTTACCCATGTGTGGTTTAACTGTCTTCAGCTTACAATAAATAATTCAAACCCTGTAATGTACTTTTAAACCAAACCAGCATTGGCAATATCAGTAGGTAGTGACTACCACTGTAGTAAGTTTATTTGATTCAGTTAATTCAAATTGTTACAAAAGGACTGGCACATGCCTTATAACACGAATATAATTCCATTCATAGACCCACTGTTCTTGTAAAAGGTTTGGGCACTCAATCGTAGATAAAAATAAAATATAAGCATGCATAAAGACTCAGTTAACCTTTTCCATGCGGCCGCGATTCCCCTGGTGTGCTGTAAACAGCACGAACAAGGGTGGGACGTGACGAACCCCAGCCGTCATCAGCACACGAGCACCGTAGTGCATTACGGCTGGGGTTCGTCATCAGCATGGAAGGGGTTAAAATACCTTTTATGTAAACATTGTTCTTGTTGAGGCTGTCAAGGAAGTTTAGTGGTGCACTCTGTCATCTAGTTGGCACCCCGTGAGTTGTTTGTGTTCACTGATGGAGACACATCTGGGAAAGTGCAACATGCTGTCGTGGAAACCAACCTTTACTGATGCAAAGGGCAAATTATGAATTAGAAATTGTTGCAAATGGCAATGAGCGTGCCACAGGGCGCAGATACAGTCGTGTACTTGCAATTCTTGTTAAGACTTTGAACATTATATAATTGGAAACAATAAAATATCAGATGTACAAGAGACTCCGTTAAGGTGCCTTTCATGTGTCCACTATTCTTATGACTGTGGGAAATAAAATATTAACTGTAAATGAGACTCCATTAAAATGTCTTTCGTGTGTCCGCTGTTTTTATTAAGTCTTTTGGCAATCCGCCCTATTGCGCAGAATCTTCTATTAGGCGCCCTGTTAGGTCATGATTGCAGCCACTTCTGAGGGTGCAAGATGCTAAATGTGGGGGCAAAAGGTTTTGGGTTTATATTTTCTTGCCTTGATGCAGACTTTTGATTTGTTAGCTGCGCCTTTCGTTTTGTGAGTTATTGGCCAGTTGAGAGACTTTGGATTAAGGCCATACATTTCAAGTCGACCGGGGTTTCCAAGCAGTAGATTAATTATTTTGCTTCCCTACAAGTGTGCATCCTGTGTGTTAAGAATACTGGCTTTACTAAAGTGTGGCATGTGGGCAGAAAAAACAGGCATATATATATATGTATATATATATATATATATATATATATATATATATATATATATATATATATATATATATATATATATATATATACATATATATGTCTGTTTTTTCTGCCCTCATGCCACACTTTATATATATATATATATATATATATATACACAGCAACACGCGCCACTTTAGCAGCGCAGAACGGGCCACACCAACAATGCTTGATCAAAGAGTTCTTTTTATTCAAAGACCAACAGGCATTACGCGTTTTGAGTCTGCCGACTCTTAATCATATGCCACGCTGTCTACTCAGTGGGTTCGTTGGTTCTTAAAAACGTAACTTTTCTAGACATTGAGAAAGGACTCACGTCTATTTGTTCCAGTCTTCATTTAAAAGGGCAGTCAGTTGTTAATTCAAATTCATGGTTTGTATAATTGTTACCAATGCTGCGAGAATGAGTACAATTTATAATTCAGGTTTCTACTTTCAACTCCCAAATGGTTCTTTAATAAGGATGTTTTCTCGTTGCAAAATTTGGTCGGTTTTTTTCCCCAATATTCCAGGGACTGCAACTCCCAAGGTGCACCATGACTGCCCTTTACCTTCTTTTTGCTGGTATCAATGTCGGTTTTGGCAAGACTCCGCTTGTTTTGCTGCTCCCGAGTGCACTAACATGCTTCAAAAGGTTAATCCATTACTCGGTTGCAGTATATAACACCATAGTCCCGCTACCACTGAGTTCGTTTTCAGCTCGTAGTCCGCCTTTCAAAAGTCAATGTCTCCAGCATGAAGTGCATAGGGAAAATCCACTCGCAAATCCTGGCTGTCAAATGTTAATTCCCCAAGTTGAGGCGGGCCTCTCATCGTGGCCCTTCCATCCAAACTTCGTTCCTTCACAGTATTCCAGCCGGGGGCCACCCTTTTAAAGAAGCTCCTCGCTTCGGGTTAACAGCATCCTGACAAGTAAGAGTGCCACTCCTCATGGATTAGGGCCCGTTTCCAGGTGTGTCAGACACCTATATACAAACACAGCAACACGCGCCACTTTAGCAGCGCAGAACGGGCCACACCAACAATGCTTGATCAAAGAGTTCTTTTTATTCAAAGACCAACAGGCATTACGCGTTTCGAGTCTGCCGACTCTTAATCATATGCCACGCTGTCTACTCAGTGGGTTCGTTGGCTCTTAAAAACGTAACTTTTCTAGACATTGAGAAAGGACTCACGTCTATTTGTTCCAGTCTTCATTTAAAAGGGCAGTCAGTTGTTAATTCAAATTCATGGTTTGTTTAATTGTTACCGATGCTGCGAGAATGAGTACAATTTATAATTCAGGTTTCTACTTTCAACCCCCAAATGGTTCTTTAATAAGGATGTTTTCTCGTTGCAAAATTCGGTCGTTTTTTTCCCCCAATATTCCAGGGACTGCAACTATATATATATTGCAACACGTACAACTGTAGCGTCGAAAAAATGGCAAGCACACTGGAATCCCATTTCAGTGATTTTAATGCAAACCCCCCTTCACCCCTGACAGACGCGTTTCGCTATTCCAGCTTCGTCATTGTCAGTTTGTTTGTGTAAAAGGCGCCATTTTAAACCTATTGGCCATAGCTAAAATCATTGACATGGATGATGTTACAATTTGCAAATGTGGCGGCCATCTTTGAGTGTATATCGCTCCTCTATTTACAATGTGGAAAATGGCGCAAAATAAAGTGCATAGTGCTCATTTAAAAACATTGCGACAACAAACATTTCTTAATTCATGTACATACATTTCATTTTGATACCTTACGAGATATACAATGGCAAACATGTAGTTCTGATATAACTCTGTGTTTTCTCAGTTAGTTTTCTTCTAGGGGTGTATCCCCCAATGAAACCTCTTGTAAATACCTAAGATCTACATGTTTCCCCCTATTTATCTCTGTTGTTTTGTAGCCCTGTATGGGCAAGAATATATTTTTGTTATTAAGTCGATAGTGCTTGCGGATAGGGAACATAAGTGAGTTGATAGGGAGTTAATTCTATTTTTCAGTTGTTGTTAGTACAGTTACAGTTAGTAATACATATGATCCCATGTGTATACTTAGAGGTGGACCCACAATTCCTCATCAGTATTGAGGCCCCATGGTGTCATGGTCTTGAGGTCAATTATATACCTTGATTCCAAGATCCTGATTGCCTTCTCTCTGTCCCCCCCACGTTCCAGACGGTTCACTTGGTCAATACAATAGAAGCTTAAAAGGTCTCTATCACTGTGGTGGCATTCAGCGAAATGCCGAGCAACCGGATATGATTTATCTTTATTAGTGATTGCTCGCATGTGTTCGAGTATTCTAAGCTTCGTGGGGTTGATAGTGCTCCCTATGTATCTTCTTTTACACAGGCACTCTAGACAGTAGATGGTAAAATTGGAATTGCAGTTTAGCTGTTTCTTTATTTTTCTGTTGGGTCTTTCCTCACCTGTTCTGCCCGGATATTTTAAGATTTTTCTACTCCCTGTACAGGCTTTGCAGTGCAAACAGGGGAAAAATCTTTTTAGATTGGTACGATTAATGGGCTGTGGTTCTGAGGAAAAATGGCTGCGCACAATGTGATCTGAAAGTGATTGACAGCGCCGATATGTTATTAATGGCTGTTTAGAAAGATGCTTTTTCAAAATGCTGTCAGTGGTCAGAATGTGCCAGTTTTTCTTAAAAGAGTGGACCAGGTCACCTGATTTAGTGTTGAATTTGGTGATCATTCTCACCTCATCCTCCACTATTGGCACTATTTTTGGCACCAGGAGATCCCTCCTGTTGACTTTAGACGCCTTATTTGAAGCCTGTTGTAGTATGCTTTTAGAATATCCCCTATTTAGGAACCTATCATTAGCCTCATCTCTGGCTTGTTGAAAATCGGTTTCCACTGAACAGTTTCTTTTTAGGCGTAACAATTCGCCATAGGGGCCATTTTTTATCAGACTCTTAGGGTGGTAACTTGCGGCATGCAAGACGGCGTTGCCCGACGTTGGTTTCCTATGGAGTCTCGTTTGGAGGGTATTGTTATTTATGTAAACCTCCAGATCCAAATAGCAAATACTAGTCGCACTTATTGTGCTGGTGAATTTCAGGTTCATAGGTTCATAGTATTATTATTAAGCTTGGCGACGTAATCCTCCGCCGAGGTACGATCCCCATGCCAAATAATAAAAAGGTCGTCTATATACCTAGTCCACATTAAAATTTGATCTGTCCATACCTCATTGCTCTCAGTCCAAGCTACGTGCTTCTCCCACCAGCCCACGAACAAGTTTGCGTAACTAGGGGAGAAGCACAAGCCCATGGATGTACCCCTGGTCTGTTTATACATTTGATTTGAAAAGAGGAAAATGATATGATATAAACAAAAACGTATCATGCTAAGTAACATATTGCTGTGTGACCTGTAGTTTTCTGGTTTCCTATCTAAAAACCACTTGATCGCCATTAAGCCGTTCTCATGGGCTATACAGGTGTATAAATTCACCACATCCAATGTGATTAGTAGAATGTCATCATTCCAGGTAATGTTATCCATAATACAGAGGAAGTCTTGTGTGTCTCTCACGTATGATGGTAAGTCTTTTACAATGGGGGCAAGGTAAAAAATAAATAAATAAATGAGGCGTTGGACGTTCGGGGACCGCCTCGAGAACGGACCAGGCTAATGGCCGCTGTCTTCGGCAGTCAGTGACTTCACTAGGAGGCGGGTTGAAACCCTCCCGCATCCCGGCCCTGGTTTGATTCAGTCTGTGAGGCGTTGGACGTTCGGGGACTCGAGGAGACTTGCTCATGCACTAGTTAGGGGTCACCAGCCGCCACACGGCCCCCCTTCCTTTGCAAAATTCGGCAAGCACACAAGCAACACACGATCCGGCTGCCATTTGGACTCCATCAGATGTATGCTGGGAGCTGTAGTTGGACACTAGACCACAGCGACTCCAAGCAGCCAGGTCAGCTGAGCTCCCACCAATGGGAGTGCCCGAGCAACTTCAAAGGAGGGAGGAAGTGACACCAAAGGACACGTCAGCATCAGAAGAAGGCTCGTAAGCCGAAATGCATCATGCTGTGATCCTAAAGCATAGAATAAAAGGCTCCTACCCTGTTCCCCGTTGTGTCCTTGGATTACTTTGTTAAAGGTGATCGTGCTGCAATATTTCTCGCGCTTGCCAGTAGCGCGATACTCGGGCCCGTCCATTCAAGAGTCCAGGAGCGGTGCTGGCATCGTGGCAACTTCGACCAATCAAGGTATTGATTGTTCCTGGGCCGCCTCGAGAACGGACCAGGCTAATGGCCGCTGTCTTCGGCAGTCAGTGACTTCACTAGGAGGCGGGTTGAAACCCTCCCACATCCCGGCCCTGGTTTGATTCAGTCTGTGAGGCGTTGGACGTTCGGGGACTCGAGGAGACTTGCTCATGCACTAGTTAGGGGTCACCAGCCGCCACACGGCCCCCCTTCCTTTGCAAAATTCGGCAAGCACACAAGCAACACACGATCCGGCTGCCATTTGGACTCCATCAGATGTATGCTGGGAGCTGTAGTTGGACACTAGACCACAGCGACTCCAAGCAGCCAGGTCAGCTGAGCTCCCACCAATGGGAGTGCCCGAGCAACTTCAAAGGAGGGAGGAAGTGACACCAAAGGACACGTCAGCATCAGAAGAAGGCTCGTAAGCCGAAATGCATCATGCTGTGATCCTAAAGCATAGAATAAAAGGCTCCTACCCTGTTCCCCGTTGTGTCCTTGGATTACTTTGTTAAAGGTGATCGTGCTGCAATATTTCTCGCGCTTGCCAGTAGCGCGATACTCGGGCCCGTCCATTCAAGAGTCCAGGAGCGGTGCTGGCATCGTGGCAACTTCGACCAATCAAGGTATTGATTGTTCCTGGGCCGCCTCGAGAACGGACCAGGCTAATGGCCGCTGTCTTCGGCAGTCAGTGACTTCACTAGGAGGCGGGTTGAAACCCTCCCGCATCCCGGCCCTGGTTTGATTCAGTCTGTGAGGCGTTGGACGTTCGGGGACTCGAGGAGACTTGCTCATGCACTAGTTAGGGGTCACCAGCCGCCACACGGCCCCCCTTCCTTTGCAAAATTCGGCAAGCACACAAGCAACACACGATCCGGCTGCCATTTGGACTCCATCAGATGTATGCTGGGAGCTGTAGTTGGACACTAGACCACAGCGACTCCAAGCAGCCAGGTCAGCTGAGCTCCCACCAATGGGAGTGCCCGAGCAACTTCAAAGGAGGGAGGAAGTGACACCAAAGGACACGTCAGCATCAGAAGAAGGCTCGTAAGCCGAAATGCATCATGCTGTGATCCTAAAGCATAGAATAAAAGGCTCCTACCCTGTTCCCCGTTGTGTCCTTGGATTACTTTGTTAAAGGTGATCGTGCTGCAATATTTCTCGCGCTTGCCAGTAGCGCGATACTCGGGCCCGTCCATTCAAGAGTCCAGGAGCGGTGCTGGCATCGTGGCAACTTCGACCAATCAAGGTATTGATTGTTCCTGGGCCGCCTCGAGAACGGACCAGGCTAATGGCCGCTGTCTTCGGCAGTCAGTGACTTCACTAGGAGGCGGGTTGAAACCCTCCCGCATCCCGGCCCTGGTTTGATTCAGTCTGTGAGGCGTTGGACGTTCGGGGACTCGAGGAGACTTGCTCATGCACTAGTTAGGGGTCACCAGCCGCCACACGGCCCCCCTTCCTTTGCAAAATTCGGCAAGCACACAAGCAACACACGATCCGGCTGCCATTTGGACTCCATCAGATGTATGCTGGGAGCTGTAGTTGGACACTAGACCACAGCGACTCCAAGCAGCCAGGTCAGCTGAGCTCCCACCAATGGGAGTGCCCGAGCAACTTCAAAGGAGGGAGGAAGTGACACCAAAGGACACGTCAGCATCAGAAGAAGGCTCGTAAGCCGAAATGCATCATGCTGTGATCCTAAAGCATAGAATAAAAGGCTCCTACCCTGTTCCCCGTTGTGTCCTTGGATTACTTTGTTAAAGGTGATCGTGCTGCAATATATATATATATATATATAAAAACTCGTCCCAAGAACTCCAACACTGCCACAATAGCACGCAGATTGAAAAGACGAAGAGAGGAACCCAGAAATGGTGCCAAACAAAGTGCGTGTTTATTTAAGCTCAATTTTGCTCAGCATGCCCTTACGCGTTTCGACAGTATCCACTGTCTTGATCACATGATGTGATCGCAAAGCCACAAGGGAATTTATATACAGCATTAATGACACAAAAGGTGGACTAAGGTTAACCACCTGCTTGTAAACATAGTGTTTTCAAGGGTACAAAGAAACAAACAGGGGACTATACAAATAATTCATAGTTTCCCTGGTCTTGAATATAACCCACAGTGGGTAAATAAATGAAATATATACATTGTGCAATATAAAGGCAAATTAAATAAACATATATATAAATAAATTCATAAATATATACATATGAATACATAAGTCATAAAAACACAGTGTTGATTTCATCTTTCAAAGACAGTGTTTCATTACCCTTAAACAACATAGTAAGAATTCATCCCTAGTGGGAGTTTCCATTAAAGTGTCTAGTGCTAAATGTAAACAAAATGTATTGTAAACATAGACAATTCTAGCTGTTAATTCCTTTTCTGTGGCAAGGAGCAGCCATCATAGCAAAGTGCAAATTGAATAATAAAAGTGCTAAGTGCAAGTGAATTGTTATCATAGAATTTGTAGAAGGAGGAGCCCCTCCCTTTTAAAATTGAATCACTGACTGGTGTTAATATACAGCTCTACACCATAATGCAAATTGATAGAGAAATCCCTTCATTTCATATACAGTGGCTCACATTTATTATGAAATATGTCATATATTTTTTCAATAGGGCGAATTGGCAAAAAGATATTAATTCAGGAATCATAAACAAGTATAAAGATCCTCACTGGCGTTAAGACCTCCAGGAGTACGACTGTTTAGTTCCAAGATATAGCGAGTCTCTAGGACCCTCAGTAATCCATCCCTATTACCACCTCTTTTGAGGGGCAGAATACAACCAATGACATAGTAAGCGAGATGTTTAGGATCACTATCATGAACATTTTGAAAATGGCGTGCCACCGGATAGGATTGATCATTGTTGGAGATTGCTCTCATGTGCTGCAGTATTCTCCTGTGAACCGGAAGCCGGGTGCTCCCTACATACCGGAGATCACAGGGGCACTGCAGCACATATACAGCAAACCCCGTTTTGCAGGACAGCTGTTTTGTGATAAGTACAGGATCATCTTTGAATGGTGTATAGTATCGTATTTTGTTACACCCATTCTTACAGGCCTTACAAACGGAACACTTCAAAAAACCTTTTCTTAAATTCATAAAAGTTTTAGATATAAGTTGTTCCAAATGATTTTTAACCAGCCTGTCTGACATGGAGGTTGGTTTTCTGAAGGAGAATTCTGGCCTTTTACTTACTGAACCACCGATGACAGGATCCCCTGTCACCAGGTTCCAATTACGGCTGAAGATCCGCCGGATCTCCTTGTGTTGTTGGTTATATGTGACCACCACTCTTGAGGATTCAGTAGGAGTGTCAGAATGGATAATAGCAGGCTTGGATTTAGGTGCCAATATCTGTGCTCTTGACATACCACTAGAGCGCTCAATTGCCCTGGCGATTGTTTTCGCAGAATATCCATGTGCCAGGAAGCGCAGTTTACTTTCTTCCATGGCTTTAACACACTCTCTTTCATCACTACAAATTCTTTTGATATGAAGCATCTCCCCAAAGGGGATGCTTTGTATCAAGTGGTGGGGGTGTTGACTAGCCGCGTGCAGGACGGTGTTGCCTGCAGTCGGCTTTCTATATAACCTCGTAGCCAGATTCCCTGCTTCAATGTATACCTCTATGTCTAGGAAGCATAGCTGTGATGTGCTTATGGTGGATGTAAATTCCAGGTTAAGGTCATTGCAATTTAGTTTTTCAACAAAATCATGAGCCTCCTGCATAGTACCCTGCCATATCAAAAAGAGGTTGTCTATATATCTCAAATAGACGGGGACATGACTCCTCATGATGGCCTGATGCTGTACCATGAGGACCTGCTCCTCCCACCAGCCCATGTGCAAGCACGCCAGGCTGGGAGAGAAGCAGGCCCCCATAGCTACCCCTCTGGTCTGTTGATAGACTTGGTTGTTGAACAGAAAATAGTTCTGTTCTAAACAGATCTTAATCATGGCAGTAAGCATAGAGTTATGAGCGGAAAAATTAATTGCCCTTCTATTAAAAAAATAATTAGCTGCTCTAATACCGTCCATGTGTCGTATAGACGTGTATAAAGAGGTAACATCCAAACTCATAAGTATACAGTCTGCATTCCAATTAAAGTCACTCAACTTTCTGACAAAATCAGATGAATCCTGTACATAAGAATCCAATTTCTTTACACTGTCCTGCAAAAAATAATCAATATATGTTGACATATGTTCAGTGGAACTGTTAATCGCTGAAATTATGGGTCTCCCGGGAGGAATTTTTGTGTTCTTATGGACTTTAGGAAGCAAATAAAATGAAGGTATAACCGGGAATTCTTTTTTTAGGAATCCAAATTCCTCCTTTGTAATCAGATTTCCGCTCTTCCATGCAACAAGCTTGGCATTTTGATCTTCCCATGCCAACCTTACTGCTCCCAAATTGCTCTTCCTATAACAAGAATGGTCTTGTAATTGTTTTTCCGCTTCCTGTGTATACATTTGACGAGGCCATAATACTATATTTCCACCCTTGTCCGCTTGGCGCATCAGAATGTTGTTGTCCGATTCAAGTTTTTTTATAAGGGTGTTGTAGCTCTGATTAAGATTGTTGATCACTTTATGTCTTTTGTTAGTGGTGATATATAGTTGTTTTAAATCTTTGGTAATCAGATCTTGGTAAACGTCAATATTATCATGAGGCATTATGGGAAGAAACACAGATTTTGGCTTGAAAGGAGTGACACAAGATGCCTGATCGATTTTTGACCTCAACAAAGGAACCATTGTAGATGGATTCGTTTCCTCTTGTAATCCCCATATTTCGTCAAAAACAGCTCGGTCACCAGCTTCCAAGGAGAGCGGATCGATTTCAGTTGCTCCTAATTTTTTCTTTTTTGTGGGTTGCATTTTAAAATATTTTTTAAGCTTGAGTTTCCTCACAAAACGGAAGGCATCCATTCTTGTATCAGCATAGTTGAAATTACATGGAGGGCAGTAGGAAAGGCCCAAACTTAAAATTTTTGACTCTTTTTCTGTCAATGTTGTTGAAGTGAGATTCATTATTGAGCCGGGGCTACCGCCTGTGTTTTTGTTGCCTTTTTGTTCCACCGATTTTTCTTTTGGCTGTTGCTTGGTTTTGTTTTTGTTGCACCTTCTCCTTTCGCCTCGTTTCCTGTTGGCCCTTTACATATATGCAGGTTCGATGCTCCAGTGTTTCCTCACTAGAGTGGCTTAATCAAGCAAACCAGCATTGGGGGGGTGACTACCTGCTTCCGTTTAGTTCTTTAATTGGGAGAGCCAAGAGTCTTGTGTAGAGGATGTGATTGAGCATTGTCTTCCTTGGAGCACTCATCAGGTATGGCTAAAGGATCTTTTCCCTATACGACTTTAATATTAATGTAATGTTGCATTTGAAAGCTTCTATGGTTTTGATGTCTTCCTGCCTGGATAGAAGCCTGTCTTGGCTACTGTGCATTCTCTCCACAGTTCCGAGTTCCCTGCTGCTCAGTGTGTGTGTGTGTGTGCGTGTGTCACGTAATGTTGGTGTGCATGTTGTTGAGAGTGGGCTGAGCAGCAAGGATACCATAAACCTGTAACTAAGATGTAACTTACACAGTACATCTATATCTTAAAAGCAACAAAGGATCCATCTTCATTTACATCACCTAACTTTATCCTCACCAGCTCCAAAATACAACAAGCATTTGCATAGCCAATAGGTCTCACCTTTGGGACCATATAAGTGTTTAGCTATGCAACAGTTGATGTTGTTGCACCAAGGATATTGTGGTCGATAACTAAACATTTATAAGGTCCCAAAGGCGAAACCTATTGGCTATGCCAATGCTTGTTACTTACTTTCTGCCTGTGTTTTCTCCCTAATTTCTATTGAGCGTAGTTTCTCTCTGGTTCCTTGTTTACTGTGGCTGAGCTGTTAATTCTCCCCCCTTTCAGTTACCACCCTGCAGGTTCCTGTGTGATCACCAGGCTGACAACCTAGGTGTAGTTTCTCATCTACTGCCAGTGGCAGCTAATATGTACCTTCTTCTGAGTACTTTGCTGCTGATAACCACTGCTGAAGTGCTTGTGCTCTCTCCTTTCATCATGGCAATATTGGCTTACACCCAACTGGCAGATTAAAGTTACTTGGAAGCCCCTAGTAAAGTGGTACTACATATATCTAGGGCAGGTTTCTCCAACAGGTAGCTTATGAGCTACTGGTAGCTCTCCAGGTACCCGTACGTAGCTCTACTGTGCGCAGCCCAGAATATTGAAAGCTTTTGCTTGGCTGAATTAATCCACATATAATAAAGTTGAGATTGTGTATTCAAGAGGAAAATTTGTGCATTTTCAGAACCCATACGCTTACCTTCAGAAGAAACTGGTTACATTTCCAGAATGTATTCAAAGCTGGCATTTGACTGACTTATTAATACCCTAACTTTGGTGTCAGTGGTATAGGGTTATGTAGTTCCCATGAACAGGCATTTAAAAATATACAAAACATTATTACAATACTTCTGGAAACCCTGCCTGATTCACTTAGGTGATCACTGCTAGTAATTGTAAATATGGTGGCCACAAATGTAATCTTGTATTGTGTGGGTGCTATTACAATACTAATATGAACATGTCACAGGCCTGCTATTGCAGCGTTGGTGTGTACAAGTTTAAACTGCCAACTCAGCATGGCAAAATAAACCTTTTCTATGCTAGTGTTGCCAATCTTCACACCTAATTCATATGTGTATGCCTATTTATTTATTCAATAATAGTTTAATCATGCATGCTGTTGTGAGGAGTGTCTGCCCCATATCCTACCTAAGGAAACTATGAATATGGGAGACAGAGAAACTTTGTCCCGCGTCACAACGTCCTCAAAATGTATTGAATCTATTATTTCATTGGTTCAACAATGTTGCTAACAGTGTTACAAGTCTCTTAATTCTTGTACATACTTGCTGAATATCCAACTTTTGTCTGGTTGGGGAATAATTTCCTTGACTTCAAAAACGTGTGCGTGAAAAACAATATAAAGAACCCTGGTGCATAATCATCAACTTAAAAAGCCCAATCAAACCCCTCAAAGATGTTAGACCATTCACAGCCACTCCAGGAACAACACAACAAATGCTGCGCCAACTTTAATACACCACGCACAAAGAAATCAATCAACGAGTACATGCCACTACATTAATACAATATCACGAGGTAAAACACATACCTTGAGGTTTAAGGATAGCCTTGAAACACATGTTATTTAAATGCAATAAGGCATTTATGGCATGGTGGCAAGCTATATTGACCAAGTGCTCCCTAGATTGTATAAATAGTGGAGAAATTATCAACCATTCTCCGAGAAATGGCCACGGAGATCGCAGAACTAAAGGATGAGATCGCAAAACGCATAGAAACGGATGACTGGACTAAAATCTTAAATTACATTAATTGCAAGCTAGATGAGCATGCTAAAGAAGTACGTGATCAAAATTAGAACATTTAAGAGAGACACCATTGATTATAAACTTAATGAAGTGTACACTTGGGCCGAGGCATATGCTCAGAAAAGGTTTTTTTAAAAACCTGGAACCATGTCCTCGGATGAAAGTCCTGCTATAGATCAAGATCTGTCTCTCCAAAGACCACCAGCATGATTGTTACAGGATCAAACATCTAGTACTATTATCAGCGAAGTTCTAACTACCAGTGGTAAACAGTCTTTTTTAGACTTTGGCGAGATTTTGAATCCCCCTCCAGACAAGGTGAAAACCCCCATAACACCGAAACTGCAGGGGACAAAAGAAAAGGGGCAGAATCAACAAGACCTCAACGCAATTTGAAGAAGACAACAGCAGAGTCATGAATCCAGGGAAAATCCGGGTATTGAACAAAGCATGACCTTTGTTCCTACATATGTATCCAACCCTTTGGAAACTGACATAGCACTGTTCAAATTCATGAGGAAGTTAAGACTCAGATGGTTTTTTCACACTTTACAACCTCAGCAAGAAACCATCACAGAGTAAACAACCGATAAATTTCATCCAAAAAGCACCTTCAAGGCACCGTTCTCCCACAAAATGTTGGATAACTTTGAATTATTAGTAAAAAAGGATTTACAAACCATCAAATATAGCTTACCAAAACACACTAATCTGACCATCAAAGAACGCAACATCCTTTGATCATTAAGTCAAGATTCCAGTTTGATTTTCCAACCAGCAGACAAAGGGAGTGAATGAATGAATGAATGAATGAATGAATGAATGAATGAATGAATGAATTTATTTGTTTGGTTACTAAAAATCATTACATAAAACCAAAATACAAAAGGTAACAACAATCAATCAATCAATCAATCATAGCATTTGTATAGCGCGCTACTCACCCGGAAGGGTCTAGAGGCGCTTGGGGGAGGGGGTCCGCTACTGCTCGAACAGCCAAGTCTTGAGTTGTCTCCTGAAGGCGAGGTGGTCCTGGGTCAGCTGAAGGTGGATGGGGAGGGAGTTCCATGTCTTGGCCACCAGGTAGGAGGAGGATCTGCCTCCGGCGGTTGCTCTTCGGATGCGTGGTACGGCGGCGAGGGCGAGGCTAGTAGACCGTAGCTGGTGGGTGGGCGTGTAGAAGGTCAGGCGGTCGTTGAGGTACTTGGGGCCCAGGTCGTGGAGAGACTTGTGTGCGTGGGTGAGGAGCCTGAACGTGATCCTCTTGTTGACGGGGAGCCAGTGCAGGTCCCTCAGGTGGCCGGAGATGTGGCTGCGTCAGGGGATGTCCAGGATGAGTCGGGCGGAGGCGTTCTGGATGCGTTGGAGTCTTTTCTGCAGCTTGGCTGTGGTTCCGGCGTAGAGGGTGCTTCCGTAGTCCAATCGGCTGGTGACGAGGGCCTGGGTGACCGTCTTCCTGGTTTCGGTTGGGATCCATCGGAAGATCTTGCGAAGCATGCGTAGGGTGTGAAAGCATGATGAGGAGACGGCGTTGACTTGTCTGGTCATTGAGAGGGAGGAGTCCAGGATGAATCCCAGGTTGCGTGTGTGGTCTGTTAGCTTGGGAGCCGTGCCCAGGGCTGGGGGACACCAGGAGTCGTCCCAGGCGGAGGGCGATGGTCCCAGGATGAGGACTTCCGTCTTGTCTGAGTTCAGTTTCAGGCGGCTGCTCTTCATCCACTCAGCGACGTCTTTCATCCCTTTGTGTAGGCTGGTTCTGGCGGTGTCGGGGTCTCTGGTGAGGGAGAGGATCAGCTGGGTGTCGTCGGCGTAGGAGATGATGTTGAGGTTGTGTTGGCGTGCGATGGCGGCAAGAGGTCTCATGTAGACGTTGAAGAGGGTGGGGTTGAGTGATGATCGTGCGGAACGCCGCAGATGACTTCGGTGGCCTCGGATCGAAACGGGGGGAGGCGGACTCTCTGTGTTCTTCCGGCGAGGAACGAGACGATCCACTCCAGTGCCTTCTCTTGGATGCCGATGTTGCTGAGGCGCTGCATTAGGGTGCGGTGGCAGACAGTGTCGAACGCTGCGGAGAGGTCCAGGAGGATGAGTGCCGCTGTTTCCCCGTTGTTGAGCAGGGCTTGGATGTCGTCGGTTGCTGCGATGAGGGCGGTCTCGGTGCTGTGGTTGGCTCTGAAACCGGACTGCGAGGGGTCGAGGGATCCGTTCGTCTCGAGGAAGGCGGCAAGCTGTCTGTTGACGATCTTCTCGATGACTTTGGCAGGAAAAGGAAGGAGCGAGATGGGGCGGAAGTTTTTGAAGTCGGTGGGGTCCGCTGTTGGTTTCTTCAGTAGGGCGCTGAGCTCGGCATGCTTCCAGCTCTCCGGGAAGGTGGCGGTGTCAAAGGAGGTGTTGATGACGTCTCGGAGTTGGGGTGCGATGGTGGAGTTGGCCTTGTTGAAGACGTGGTGGGGGCAGGGGTCAGTCGGTGATCCGGAGTGGATGGTGTTCATCGTGTGGGCTGTGTCTTCGGTGGTCACCGTGGTCCAGGTGCGGAGGGTGGCGGTGGGGGGGCGTTGGTTTGACGGCTGGGTGCGTGGGTGGTGCTCCAAAACTGTTGTGGATGTCGGCAATCTTGCGGTGGAAGAACGAGGCGAGAGAGTCGCAGAGATCTTGTGAGGGAGTGATGTCGTTGTTGCAGGTGCTGGGGTTGGAGAACTCCTTGACGATGGTGAAGAGTTCCTTCAGTGATTTCTTCTTGGTGGTGCGGATGAGCTGGTGGTGCTTGTGGGTGGCGTGTTTGAGGGCGGTCATGTTGTCAGTGGTCTGGTCGAGGAGTCAGGTTTTCTCGAGGTTGCGGCAGGTCTTCTTGGAGTCCTTGAGTTCGTCAGTGAACCAGGAGGCCTTCTTGCCTTTGGGTCTGCTGGGAGGGTTCTTCAGTGGTGCGAGTTCGTCGGCGCAGGCGGTCAGCCACTGGGTGAAGTTGAGGGCTGCTTCGTTGGGGTCCGTTGTGCTGGTGGGTGGGTTCTGGCTGAGGGAGGTGGTGAGCTGGTCCACGGTGATCTTGCTCCATCTTCTGTGAGGAACCTGTTGCGGGTGGTGGTGGGTTGTGGTTCTTCTGAAGCGGAAGTGGACGCAGCTGTGGTCGGTCCAGTGGAGTCCGGTGGAGTGGCTGAAGGTGATGTGCTTGCTGGATGAGAAGACGGGATCAAGCGTGTGGCCGGCGTAGTGGGTGGGGGTGTTGACCACTTGCTTGAGTCCAAGGTTGGCGAGGTTGTCCAGCAGGGCGGCGGTGTTGCGGTCCTTGTTGTTCTCCAGGTGGAAGTTGAGGTCTCCTAGGAGGATGTAGTCGGCGGAGGGGAGGGCGTGTGGGCTGATGAAGTCTGTGATGTTTTCGCTGAATTGTGTGCGTGGTCCCGGGGGTCTGTAGATGAGGGTGCCTCTGAGGGTCGTCTTTGGGTCGGTGTGAATCTGGAAGTGGAGGTGCTCGGCGGCGGCGAAGGTGTCGTTGGAGTCGGTCGTGATGCGAATGTGGACGATGGCGATGCCTCCTCCGGTCTGGTTGACGCGGTCCCTCCTGATGATCTTGTACCTGTCCGGGAGAGCGATGGCAATGTCGGGGGCCGAGGAAGCGTTCATCCAGGTTTCCGTGAGGAAGGCGACGTCTGGTGATGTTGTGTCGAGCAGGTTCCAGAGTTCCACGGCGTGTCTGTGGATGGAGCGGGTGTTGAGCAAGATGCACTTGAGGTTGCTGCTGGTGTTTGGCTTGGCGGGTGCGGTGCAGGTTCGGAGGCAGGTGAACTTGCAGGTTCTGCAGGTGAAGGGTCCGTGAATGCGTTTCGGGGCGGCTCGGCAGCAGGCGGGGTTCCGGCCGGCATTGAGTGCGTTGAGGGCAGCGGCGTCGTAGGTCTGTCGGGTCGTCTTGCATCGGTGGGGGCCAGGGGTCCTGGCACTGGGCGCGGTCCAGGCGCACAATCAGCGCGCACGAGCGGACTCTGCCATAAATGGAGAGTGGGGGGGCGGAGCGAGGGAGGAGCAGCTGGGAGGCGGGAGCGGGGCGGCGAATGGGGATCGAGGCAGAGGAAGGGGGCGGGGCCGCAGGGGAGCAGCGGCGGGGGTCTGAAGGCGGGAAAGAGCGCGGCGGAGGCGGCGAGGAGGAAGCCCTGAAGGCGGGTCCCTGGAGGCAATCAGCGGCGGCAGGCAGGAGCAGCGGTGGAGGCCAGCACACAGGGGCCGTGCGGTAGGTGGAGCGACCTGGAAGGGTCACCTTACAACATTACAAAAGTTAAAATGGCCGACAGGAGACTCTGGAGTCCGGCCTGTGGAAGCCATCAGCCTAGCCCGAGCTTGAAAGATGAACTTTCCGAAGGCCGCCATGTGCTTTACCGTGGCCAGGGTATACAGATGAGTAATCCCCTCCTCTGCGGTGCGTGACCCCGATTGTCTTAGTACTGGCCTGAGGTAAAGACTACGGGCCAGGCGTAGGGCCGGGCAGCAGAACAGGAGGTGGGCCAAGGACTCAAGTTTATACTTGCAGAGCCTGCATTCCCGGACTTCAAAGCTGGCCTGACCGCAGGAATATAGTTCTTTAAGGAGCAATGGGTGTAGTCTATAAGCCAAAATCTTATGGAGGGCGGCACGGCCCACCGCCTGCGTGAGATGATGTTTGGGAGTATGCTGGGTGTGCGGGAGACACAAGGTCTTATGCAAGTCTTTTCTTCTCAGGGAGTCCAGATCCAGTTCCCGTGACAGCACAAGCACTTGTTTTTTATCGCATTCTTGATGGCAAAATATTTGACATATTCAGGGTTCCATGAGTCCGTGGCAAGTTTGAGCTGGGTCTTAGCCACTTTGAGGGTGGCCGACCAGGGGTTCTCAGGCTCTGTGAAAATACATTTCAAGACTGCCTTTATTGTGTTCTCCTGTGCAGCCGTTGTTAAAAAGTAATATTTACTTAAGGCGGCCAACTCTTCCAGGTTTTGCTGGTTGAGCGAGAACTCCAGGTGAACAAGGGTGTTTCTAGTACACCTTGGAAGATGGTAGACTTTCTTGTATGCTCTGCACTGAATTTTTTCCAATTCGTTACTCAGTTTGCCTGGGAATGCCTGTAGAGCATAGTTGAGTGTCGGCATAAGTTTGGCTTTAAGAATGGCCATGGTGGACGGGCTATGTAAGGATGCTTGCAGCTTGCAAATGGCATAGGTGATGGATTTAACTTTGGCTTGGATAGACTTAAGGTGGGCACTTGCGAGCCCCGATTCCTGGAAACAAATGCCCAAATAGTTGTACCGCTGCGTGGAGTCCAGAAGAAGTTTGACTAGTCTCCATTTTATAGCTTTCTTCCTAGGGTAGTGACCAAAAATAATTACTTTTGACTTGCTCGGGTTTGCTACAAGCCTGTTTTTTCCGTTGTACGTGGCAAGAGCTGTCAACATCTTCTGTAGCCCCATTCTCGTGTGGTCAAAAAGAACCAAGTCATCAGCATATTGCATGAAAAGAATTTTTTTTCCACCAATCTTTGGGGTGGCCAGGACAGCCCCGGTCAGAGCCTTCTCCATGTCCGCTGTGTATAAATTGAACAATGGTGGGGCTAACACACACCCTTGTTTTAAGCCTCTGTCTGTGTTGATCTTAGCTGATGCGTGGTCCCTCGAGAGTTTAATTCGCACCCATGTTTTTTGATAAAGGGACTGTATCGCTCTTAGCAGTACCGGGTTGATGTTCCATTGGACCAGCTTGTTCCACAGAATTGCACGGTCTACCCCAACGAACGCTGCAGAGTAATCGATGAAGCATGCGAAGAGGGGAAGGCTTTTGCTTTTCCAAGCGCGATGTGCCAGGAAATAAAGAGCGATGATGTTGTCGACTGTGGCAGACCCTGGTCTGAAACCGGTGTGACAAAATGGAAGGATGCCTTCTGCGCTCGTCCAGTCTACGAGGGCCCTCAAGATGGTGCTGGCATAAGCTTTTCCCTCAATATCAAGCAGGGCGATCATACGGTAGTTGGTAGGTTCAGTTTTTGGTCCTTTTTTGTGAATGGGCTGTAAAAGTGAGCCTCTCCATGAGTCTAGTACGTCCCCCCGAAGCCAGCATTCAGAATACAAGTGGGTCAGATTAGTGGACCAAAAGTCGATATTTGCCTTGAATAGATGTCCAGGGAGACCATTAGGACCTGGAGCTGCGTTTTGTCTGATGTTTTTAATGATTTTAGAGACCAGCAATTTCCCCGGTGGAGCCATCAGTTCGGTGTATGTGCCTAGATTGTCTACAACCATGGGTGCGTCAATTTCCTTGTTAGCAGGGCCATCATTAGTATATAGTGCTTTTACATGGGCAACCCAAGTAGAGGCTTCAAGGGAGTTTTCTCTATGATTTGTGTCTCTGCCCAGGTTGCATATGTACTTCCAAAACTCCTGTGATTTTCCCGGACTCAACAAATCAAAAATTATTAGCCATTGTGCTTCACAATGGGTACATTTTGCTGCCCAAACCTCCTTTGCGTGGCTTTTTTTGGCTTCTTGTAGTTCGATTTTGTTTAAACTTGTCCCAATTTTGCGGAAAAGCTTTTGTTTTTTATTTAGATTTTTGGCGCTTATTTTAATTTCAGAGTTATACCCATATGTAGGTGAGGCGTGCCTGTGCGATATATTATTCAAATTCCAGCTAAGAGTCACCGCAAGGGTCTCTATTGTGACACTCCAAGTTTCTATGGCGTCTTTTTTCTGATCGCTTAGTGACCACCCTGTCCAATGATTAGCCCAGCTGTTGAATCTATTGATTGCAGTCTGTTCCCATTTGATCCTTCTAGGCAGCTTTATTAGTTCTTCCCCATCGGCTTCCCCGATGAATTCAAGCTTGTGGTGGTGGTCTGCTATGAGGTTCAAAGTGACAGCTAGGGCAGCGTGATCGCTGTCACTACGCGGTTGGACTGAGAAATTTGACATTAAAAGTTGGAGTTTGCCACTTAGGATTATATAATCGACCGTAGTTTGGCTATTAAATGTGGGAGCGACAATCAGCCCAGGAGTATTCTTTAGAAGGAGTGAGTGCGCCGTCACCAGATTATAGGTTTTTAAAAGGTCGTTCAGAGCATTGGTAGCCCCTGCCTGGCACCTGCGTGTGGTTGAGACCCCTATGTTATGAGAGTTAAAATCACCAAGAATGATGCATTCAAGGCCCACGAATTGAAGCATTAGGCGCTCGATATGGTGAATCAGCGTGGCCATATTAGAAATGGGCCCGTAAGGATTATGATAAAGATTAACTAATCGAAATGAAAAGTTACTGTTTGCCGTCCGACAGCCTTTCTGGATGCCTGCCTGGAGAGTATCCGGCAGGTTAGATATTTCTGCAAATTCCAGGTTGAGTGAATGTTTAATGTAGGTGCATATCCCACCGGCCGGTCTACCGAAAATGTTGAGCTTTTTTGCGGGTTTTCCATACTGAGCTGGGTCTTAGCCACTTCGAGGGTGGCCGACCAGGGGTTCTCAGGCTCTGTGAAAATACATTTCAAGACTGCCCCTTTATTGTGTTCTCCTGTGCAGCCGTTGTTAAAAAGTAATATTTACTTAAGGCGGTGTAATGGCTGCCCTTTTCTGGCTCTTTTAAGAGGGAGAATGATGGAGAGTGACTCCAGCCTATCACCCCCATAGGATAGGGATTAGGACTATAGACAGGGCCCCTGCCTTCCATATATTAGAGCATTTTCGTGTCACTTTCCTTAGTGTAGGGCTTATGAATTTAAGTTAGGGGTTAGATATATAAGTATTAGTCATGATTTGCCCATTTTCTAACATGTTAGGATATTTTCCATGGAGTTACGCATATTGTGGGCCCTGTAGGCCTTAAACGAGACAGACTCCATTTTGCTTTCTGCCCGGTAGCTCGAGAAGGCTTTCTAGGTGAAGTGTAATGTTTTAGTTTCAAGCTGTTGTTCGCTTGGAGAGAACCGGCTCAGGCTGGCCCTTATCGAAGGAATGTATTTTTCTCCACTCCGAAGACACAACTTCAGGCCGGCCGGCTGGGAACGTGTCCTTGGTACGGGGAGGTACAAGAATTTGGTGGGCGGCAGGTTACTGGCCGTAGCTTTCCATGAAGGAACGGGCTTTGATATTAGCGAAGGTGTTAGTCAGTTTGTCAGTTAGTCCGTAGGCGGCATCTAGCCGTTAGCATCTCTGCCATTAATTATCTCATGGCAGACAGTCGCCATCTTTGAAGTCCGAGAAAGATTTAAGACCGAAACTCTCTGAGAAAGACTGAGGGAGAATTAGCGCGGAGCGCACTGACACAGAGAGAGAAAGAGACGGTAGCTGATAACCAGCAAGGTTACGGTGCCCTGGAGGGAAGCAGACGAGGTTGAGCCTAGCGGTGCAGACGTGTACTTGTGACGGCTGGGGTGTGACTGCAAGGCGAGCCAGGACACAGAGACGAGAAGGGAACCTAGATGACTGCCGAGCCCAGACTTCATATTAACCAGGTGATCTCCGCCCTTTTCCCAATTAGCACGCGTCCTAATCTTTACCTTTTCTTTGCAGAAATTATGTTGCATAGTAATGTGATTTGTGTTTATTGTCAATAAATATCCTAGTTCTTATAGAACTACAGTGTGCCTTGTGTTCCTGTTCAATCTTGGTAAATGCATCTCCTAGTTGAGAGTTGTTTATGTGAACGGATGTGAAATCCCGATCAGGTAAATAGTGATCGAACAAAGAGGGAGTGAGTGGACCTTTGATGCCAAGAATAGGAGGTACATCATATAATTTGGGAGCCGTATTAAAAGTCATTATTATAGTTTTATCCCGAGTAGATAACTGAGACATTGTCCTGATGACTGTTCATAGGAATGTGGTCGTCGTTGATATGCGGCGTTAGTGAGAACGCTGGGGAGGATTACCAGCGTGTATACCCACAAGATTGTGGCTTGCATAAGTGAGAGCGCCAGGGGGGATACTGGCGTGGAGATCTACCGGATTGTGGATCGTTTGGAAAAGGGAGCATTGGGTTCTGCAGGCCCATGTGTAGACACACCGGATTGTGTGTCATATCTGCCCTAGGGTAGACCGGTCTGGGTCGGGGTGGCCGCGAGACCAACTGTTGTGAATAAGATATTGTAGAAAATCTATGCATGTGTATTGTTATTCCCCATCCTTAGGTGCGACCTATATATATATATATACCTGTATATCTATCCATTGTGAATACGTTCTAAGGAGGGAAGTTGAGTACGTTTTGGCTGGGTCATAGGGGCCCCTGGGGGCTGATCCCATCTAAGCGGAAAATCCGGCCATTACATCTGGCGTCACGAACTGTTTACGAAGCCTGTGTGCATTGTGTTGTTTTGATCTTGTTGGTTTGCGCTCGGCTCGTACGTATAAAATTTTGTTTATAATTGTGTATATAATTTTTTTTTTTTTTTGTGTCAATATTTTTGCGAAAAAATCTCCGTCGGTTTTCAAGTTACCGATTCAGATTCCCGGCTGGGAATGTACCCCTTACGAGGCCTTGGCCCGCGAGTGGGCTGATTCTACTGGTTTGAGTGAAAATTGGTCTTCTTGCTTGGAGCAGGCGGAGCCTGCCGATGTGGTATCATGCTTACAGAAAGCGCCGGTAGTGAAGGGTGATGAGCTTCCTATTTTAGGACGCAGAGGTTGGATTGTTCTTAATGCCTACAGAATTCTGCATGAAAAGTTTGTTCAGATACAGAAGCAGTTTAAGGACATGGAAGGACAGTGTGTTGAGTTGCAAAATGCGCATACTCTTTTGAGTTGTCAAAATAAATTGCTTGCCGACAAACTTGAAACATATCAGACCATTGCTGAAAGGGCTGCGGTCCGCATTGCACGATATAAGTATAAACATCGTCGTGGTCGTGTATCTACACGTAAAGTGCGTCTGGTTGTAGCAAAAGCCGGTATGGATTGGAACCCCGATGAGTGGGACGGTAATATCTGGGATTCACATACTTCTGACTCCTCGGCGGAGGAGGGTGACAAGCGCGAGTCTTCTCGCTCCGGACGTGATTGTAAATCTGCTTCGTGTACTGATATAGGTCCTCACAGCGACCGTGCTCGTTCTTCCCGTTCGGATGACGTAGCTTGCCCTGATTGTTCTACTAAATCAAAGACACGGGCTTCCTCGGAGGCTCTTCCTGAAGTTTCTGCTCACCCTGTTTTTCGACGTAAATTACAACAAGCCCCTGGTAACCCGGCTGGTATAGCTTTAGACTGTATTGAAGATTTTACTCAGCAGGAGGTTAGTGACATTTTACAACGATTTCGACAACGGCCTGGTGAGGCCTTGCTTACCTGGATGGTGCGCCTTTATGAACTCGGCGCTGCCGGTATTTTTCTTGATGCTGTTGATTGCTTGCGGTTTTGCTCTTTGAGTTCTGATTCTACAATTCAAGATCATTTTCGAAATTATAATGGTGCTGGTCAAATTACTTTGCTCCAGCTTGCGTCTGGCGGCTGTAATCATAAATATCCAACTGAATCTGATTGGCCCACTGATGAGAAACCATGGTACACTTTGCGCGATGCGTCGCAACGTTTAAAGGAGGAAGTCATGAAAACTGCTATCTTTCTTAGTACTGCTGATAGGTTATTGGATGGTCTTTTAACATCTTCTGTGCGCAATCGCATTATCCGTTCTTCTCCTGTTGCTTACAAACAGGTCATGATGACATTATTGATTAATCAAACTGGCAATCCTTTGTCTGCTGTGCTTGAGTCTGTTCGTCAGCTTGGTGAGCTGGGTGAGTGGTTTAAACCTGAAAGACAATCTCGACCTGAGGGTCGTACTGGTGGGGACTATAAGTTCTCTAGACGTGACATGTTTCTTGCTCTCATTGCTGATGGTGTCAAAAGGGAGGACATTGACGGTGAGCCTAATAATCGCTTATGGGACATGTTTCGTAAGCGTGGTTTGGATCGAAAGGAGGGTGCCCGTCGTGTGCGAAAGAATGAGTATGACCGTGGTTCGGATGACAGTGGTGATGAGAGGCGACGTGTGAATCCTGATCGCCGTGATGATCGGCGTTATGAACGTGATGGATCCCCTCATCGTAATGACGGGAGGGGGAGAGAGGATGATCGTGAGCGGGGGAGAGATGATCGAGTTTCCAACCGACGAAGAGATGAAAGGAGTTATTCCCCTGACATGAGAAAAAGAGAGGATCGTAATAGACTTTCTGATCGTAATTCACAACTTTTTGAACATGACAATAATCCGTTTCGTACTGGAGACGGATATGAACAAGATATTTTGATACCAAAGAAAACTGAGAGCATTTACCCTGATTTGTCTTGGTTGACGGAACGCAGGAAAAATGACTAGGAAATAGGTCAAGCTCCGGTACACAAGTGGGCTCACAGAGACAACAGACCCTATGTAGATATTGAGATTTTTTGGAAACATCGTAATATCCAAAGGGCCCGAGCATTAGTTGATACTGGGGCGGAGGCCACTTTAATTCATGGTAAATCAAAGAAATTTCGTGGTCAGTCTTTTACAATTACTGGTTTGGGTGGTAAAGAAACACCCACAGTTCAAACTGCACTTGAAATTAAAATTGGTAGGATTCCTCGTAGAGAATACTCTGTGTTGGTTGTACCACTTTTGGAATATATAATTGGAATTGACATTTTGAAAGGAATGACTTTGCATTTGGATGATGGTTGTTATCAATTTGGAACTAGACAGTACATTTCGACCAGACCCGTACGGGTTGGCCGTTTACGAATGCCACCTATTAAAATTCCTTTGGCCACGAAGGTGATTTCTCAAAAGCAATATCGTATCCCAGGTGGTCATGAAGAGATTACTGCTACAATTCAGGATTTGGTTGACGCGGGAGTCATAACTCCGGTCACGTCTGCTTGGAATAATCCCGTTTGGCCCGTGTGCAAAAGTGACAATTCTTGGCGCATGACTGTTGATTATCGAGAATTGAATAAAAACACACCTAAATTGACTGTTGCAGTGCCTGATATTGTCACGCTAATTCAGAGAATTCAAAAGCATCCAGGTACGTGGTATGCTTCTATTGATATTGCTAATGCTTTCTTTTCAATCCCGATTGCCCCCGAATGTCAGGAACAGTTCAGTTTTACATGGAATGGACGTCAAATGACGTTCGGGAGTCTTCCTCAAGGCTATGCACACAGTCCTACGATCTGTCACCGGCTGGTGGCAGAGCATTTGTCTGAAGTGCCCACGAATCCACGAGTTCAGGTCTGTCATTATATTGACGACATTTTGATTCAAGGTGAAACGCAAGACCAGGTACAGTCCCATTTAGATCAGATCCTTGACTGTTTGCGAGCGAAAGGTTGGGAAATTAATCCTGACAAATTACAAACTCCATCCCAGAATGTGAGATTTTTAGGAATTAATTGGCATGAAGGTCACAGAGAAGTGATCCCACAGGTAAAGCGAAAAATACTTGATTTTGCAGTTCCTAGGAACAGGAAAGAGGCTCAATGCTTCATTGGTTTGTTTGGATTCTGGCGTCAGCATATTCCCCATCTAAGTCAGATTCTGGCTCCATTGTATCGAGTCACTCGTAAAAAGAATGCGTTTGAATGGGGTGAGCCTCAACAGACTGCTTTTAATTTGGCTAAAGAAGCTATTCAGTATGCCTTGGATTTGTGGCCTGTGAGTGAAGGTGGTGTGGATTTGAATGTGTCCGTGGAAGGCCTGTATGCCAATTGGAGCCTGTGGCAAAAGCAGGGCAGACAAAAAGTGCCATTAGGTTTTTGGACCAAAAAGTTACCTGAGGCTGGTGAGCGTTACTCACCCTTTGAGAAACAGTTACTTGCTTGTTATTGGGCTCTGGTGGATACCGAGCAATTGACCCTAGGCCATGCTGTGATTTTGAGGCCCGAAATTCCCATTATGCAGTGGGTTTTGAGTTCACCGAAGTCCCATCGAATTGGACTTGCTCAGGAGGCGAGTGTGATTAAATGGAAATGGTACATTCAGGACAGGGCACGTGTGGGTCCGAAAGGTGTGGCGGTTTTACATGAGCGAGTGGCGCAGGCGCCCTCCAATGAGACTGAAAGTGAGTGTTCGGTTCCCGTGGTGCAGGAGTCTCCCGTTAAGTGGGGTAAATCATTTGATGATCTGTCCGCGGAGGATAGAAAACATGTGTGGTTTACGGATGGTTCAGCGAAGTTCATCGGTGACAAAAGACATTGGAAAGCTGTTTCGTATAACCCGATCACGCAGAAATTATTGAGTACAACTGGAGATGGTAAGAGTAGTCAGTATGCTGAACTCTATGCAGTTTACCAAGTTTTGAAACAGGAATTGCCTGGCACATGTCATATTTTCACTGATTCCTGGTCCACTGCGAATGGACTGGCGGTATGGTTACCAACATGGCATTCTCATAATTGGGAATTGCATTCAAAAGAATTGTGGGGAAAGGAATTGTGGCAAGAAATTTGGGAATTGCTCCCGTAGAGTACTGTAACAATCTTTCACGTGGATGCTCACACTCCAATTGACTCCCTTGATAAATTTTTCCATAACATTGCAGATGAAAAATCTAAAATTGCTGAGGCAGTGGTGGACATGCAAGATTCTGATTTGGCGGGATTGGCGAAGTGGGCCCACCAGAAAGCAGGACATTTTGGAGAGAAAGCCACTAGCAGGTGGGCTGCCGATAGAGGAATTCATATTCCTTTTTCTTTAATAAAAGATGTCATTCTACATTGTCCCATTTGTCAGCATTCTAGAAAAAAGGAGGTGCCTCAAATTGTTCGAGGCCACTTGCATCGAGGTAAATTGCCCGCTCAAATTTGGCAGATTGACTATATCGGTCCGCTCCCTATGAGCAGAAATTGTCAATATATTTGTACAGTTGTTGACACTTATAGTGGCCTTTTGGTCGCTTTCCCTTGCAAGAAAGCTACCCAAGTGAATACCATTAAAACCCTGGAGCTGCTTATTTTGTACTATGGTGTCCCATTCCAAGTTCAATCAGACAATGCATCCCACTTTCGTGGAAGATTGGTGCAGGAATTCTGTGCGGAAAATAATATTGATTGGGTGTTCCACATTCCGTATTACCCACAAGCTTCAGGACTGATTGAGAGAATGAATGGTTTGTTGAAAGAACAGTTGCGTAAATTAACTGATGACCGATACAGCAAATGGAGGGATGTGTTGTTTCAAGCTTTATTGATTTTGAATAATCGCCCTTTGTTACATGCTGAATCCGCTTTGATGCGTTTGTTTCCTCCAAATGTTGATGTAAAGCCTAATTCTTTGTCAAACACTATCATGTATTGGGAAATTACCCCTGGTGCTTTGGCTCCATGTAGAGCGACCCCAGGTTCCGCAGGCCTCGACCTGCATGCTTTGAATGATGCAAAATTACCGGGAAAAGATCGAATAATTGTTGAAACTGGCATTGGTGTCTGTATACCTGCCGGTAGTTTTGGACTAATTGCCCCTAGATCTGGCCTGGCCCTGAAAGGCGTACAAGTGCTCGGAGGAGTAATTGACAGTGATTATCAGGGAGAGATTAAGGTTCTCCTGCTTAATAGCAGTGAGACTGATTTGTTCATTAAAAAGTCTGACCGTGTTGCTCAGTTACTGATTATGCCTGTCTTCAGTGGTGAGATCAAAAAAGGCTCTGCCCCAACGTTGCTAACTGTGCGAGGACAAAAAGGCTTCGGATCATCTGATCTTCCTGGAGCTAAGATATGGGTGCAATCGCCTAAAAATCCTCCTGAACAGGCTGATATTATTGCGACCGGTCATGACAACACCGTTTTGGTGATGAAGCCAGGGAAAGATGGCTGGGAAGCTGTCCAAGCTGATAAATGTTACTTACGAGAATGATTAAGGCCTGTGTTTGTATTCTTTCAGATCATTCTCTGGACTGCTGCTGCAGGATGTGTCGGCGCTGGACTCCTTTTGGCCTGCTACGCCGGGAGAGGAGAGGATCCACCGACGCCGGTTGATGGGATAATCCGAGCTCCGCGGTCCGCGTGGACCTCCTCGTCTAGCTTCTGGATTACACTCGCAAAGCGGGTGACGAACACTCCGCATTTCTGTCTTACCCCAATGAAATCTGTCACTGACATTTTAGCGACCTGTTTGGTTGCCGTCCCTGCATCTACCGAGACTTTGCGACATATTTTTAATATCTCGAACGCCCGACCAAATGTTATTCTGGGCGACTTTGTGGCCCATGAATTCTGTCCCTCATGTACTGCTCTTCCAGACCTTGATATCCCTATTCATTCCCGAATTACTACTTTTAATATTACCCCTGGAGACCTATGTTTTATAATGACATGTGACCCTAAGGCTATCACCGAATGCATAAAGCTAAAGATACAGGCTGCAACTTCTTTTTCAGCTCATCAACGATTGCTGTGTTTAAAGAGACTTCCAAATTCATGTCTTTCTGTAAAAAATAATATGACATGTCAACGTTTATTAGTTGCCCCTAGTTATTATCGTTCAATGTTATTGCCAGCTGGATGGCTGTTTTCCTGCGGGAATTCATCTTGGCCCTATATTCCTGCGAATATTTCTGGTGGCCCATGTGCCATCACTAGATTGAGCTTATTAATGTTTTCCTCACATCCTAATTCACATTCCCGTATTGTACGTGATTCAATGTCATTGCATGAGGATTGCGATTCCTCTGTCCACCTCTATTCTAAATCAGAATACCTTGGTTTAGCTTTTTCTATTATTGGAGTGCCTGCATTGGCCGTTTATAATGCCAAGACGATCGGCAAGATGGCCTGTTGGATGGTTAAGTCCATCAATCAGACATCTACTGTTTTATCTGACCTTTTATTAGACGCCCAAGGCGAACGTAGAGCTATTTTACAGAATCGCGCTGCTATTGATTATCTTTTGTTAAAACATGGGCATGAATGTTCTGATTTTGAAGGCCTATGTTGTTTTAATTTGTCTGACCATTCTAAATCTATCCAATCCCATATTGACAAACTCCACGACTTGACTGCAGAAATTAGACAACACATAGATCAGGGTTTCTTTGACTGGCTCTTTAATTGGCTGCCTGACTTGCATTCTTTACGACAGATTTTAGGGGGAGTTATTGTTGCTATTTGTGTCCTGATAGCTATTTGTTGCTTTCTATTATTCTTCTACTGATGTTAGTTCTATTTAGTCTGTGGATAATAGACTGGAGTCAAGGGGTGTAATGTAATGGCTGCCCTTTTCTGGCTCTTTTAAGAGGGAGAATGATGGAGAGTGACTCCAGCCTATCACCCCCATAGGATAGGGATTAGGACTATAGACAGGGCCCCTGCCTTCCATATATTAGAGCATTTTCGTGTCACTTTCCTTAGTGTAGGGCTTATGAATTTAAGTTAGGGGTTAGATATATAAGTATTAGTCATGATTTGCCCATTTTCTAACATGTTAGGATATTTTCCATGGAGTTACGCATATTGTGGGCCCTGTAGGCCTTAAACGAGACAGACTCCATTTTGCTTTCTGCCCGGTAGCTCGAGAAGGCTTTCTAGGTGAAGTGTAATGTTTTAGTTTCAAGCTGTTGTTCGCTTGGAGAGAACCGGCTCAGGCTGGCCCTTATCGAAGGAATGTATTTTTCTCCACACCGAAGACACAACTTCAGGCCGGCCGGCTGGGAACGTGTCCTTGGTACGGGGAGGTACAAGAATTTGGTGGGCGGCAGGTTACTGGCCGTAGCTTTCCATGAAGGAACGGGCTTTGATATTAGCGAAGGTGTTAGTCAGTTTGTCAGTTAGTCCGTAGGCGGCATCTAGCCGTTAGCATCTCTGCCATTAATTATCTCATGGCGGACAGTCGCCATCTTTGAAGTCCGAGAAAGATTTAAGACCGAAACTCTCTGAGAAAGACTGAGGGAGAATTAGCGCGGAGCGCACTGACACAGAGAGAGAAAGAGACAGTAGCTGATAACCAGCAAGGTTCCGGTGCCCTGGAGGGAAGCAGACGAGGTTGAGCCTAGCGGTGCAGACGTGTACTTGTGACGGCTGGGGTGTGACTGCAAGGCGAGCCAGGACACAGAGACGAGAAGGGAACCTAGATGACTGCCGAGCCCAGACTTCATATTAACCAGGTGATCTCCGCCCTTTTCCCAATTAGCACGCGTCCTAATCTTTACCTTTTCTTTGCAGAAATTATGTTGCATAGTAATGTGATTTGTGTTTATTGTCAATAAATATCCTAGTTCTTATAGAACTACAGTGTGCCTTGTGTTCCTGTTCAATCTTGGTAAATGCATCTCCTAGTTGAGAGTTGTTTATGTGAACGGATGTGAAATCCCGATCAGGTAAATAGTGATCGAACAAAGAGGGAGTGAGTGGACCTTTGATGCCAAGAATAGGAGGTACATCATATAATTTGGGAGCCGTATTAAAAGTCATTATTATAGTTTTATCCCGAGTAGATAACTGAGACATTGTCCTGATGACTGTTCATAGGAATGTGGTCGTCGTTGATATGCGGCGTTAGTGAGAACGCTGGGGAGGATTACCAGCGTGTATACCCACAAGATTGTGGCTTGCATAAGTGAGAGCGCCAGGGGGGATACTGGCGTGGAGATCTACCGGATTGTGGATCGTTTGGAAAAGGGAGCATTGGGTTCTGCAGGCCCATGTGTAGACACACCGGATTGTGTGTCATATCTGCCCTAGGGTAGACCGGTCTGGGTCGGGGTGGCCGCGAGACCAACTGTTGTGAATAAGATATTGTAGAAAATCTATGCATGTGTATTGTTATTCCCCATCCTTAGATGCGACCTATATATATATATATATATACCTGTATATCTATCCATTGTGAATACGTTCTAAGGAGGGAAGGTGAGTACGTTTTGGCTGGGTCATAGGGGCCCCTGGGGGCTGATCCCATCTAAGCGGAAAATCCGGCCATTACAGGCGGCCAACTCTTCCAGGTTTTGCTGGTTGAGCGAGAACTCCAGGTGAACAAGGGTGTTTCTAGTACACCTTGGAAGATGGTAGACTTTCTTGTATGCTCTGCACTGAATTTTTTCCAATTTGTTACTCAGTTTTCCCGGAAATGCCTGTAGAGCATAGTTGAGTGTCGGCATAAGTTTGGCTTTAAGAATGGCCGTGGTGGACGGGCTATGTAAGGATGCTTGCAGCTTGCAAATGGCATAGGTGATGGATTTACCTTTGGCTTGGATAGACTTAAGGTGGGCACTTGCGAGCCCCGATTCCTAGAAACAAATGCCCAAATAGTTGTACCGCTGCGTGGAGTCCAGAAGGAGGTTGCCTAGTCTCCATTTTATAGCTTTCTTCCTAGGGTAGTGACCAAAAATAATTACTTTTGACTTGCTCGGGTTTGCTACAAGCCTGTTTTTGGCGTTGTACGTGGCAAGAGCTGTCAGCATCTTCTGTAGCCCCATTCTCGTGTGGTCAAAAAGAACCAAGTCATCAGCATATTGCATGAAAAGAATTTTTTTTCCACCAATCTTTGGGGTGGCCAGGACAGCCCCGGTCAGAGCCTTCTCCATGTCCGCTGTGTATAAATTGAACAATGGTGGGGCTAACACACACCCTTGTTTTAAGCCTCTGTCTGTGTTGATCTTAGCTGCTGCGTGGTCCCTCGAGAGTTTAATTCGCACCCATGTTTTTTGATAAAGGGACTGTATCGCTCTTAGCAGTACCGGGTTGATGTTCCATTGGACCAGCTTGTTCCACAGAATTGCACGGTCTACCCCATCGAACGCTGCCGAGTAATCGATGAAGCATGCGAAGAGGGGAAGGCTTTTGCTTTTCCGAGCGCGATGTGCCAGGAAAGAAAGAGCGATGATGTTGTCGACTGTGGCAGACCCTGGTCTGAAACCGGTGTGACAAAATGGAAGGATGCCTTCTGCGCTCGTCCAGTCTACGAGGGCCCTCAAGATGGTGCTGGCATAAGCTTTTCCCTCAATATCAAGCAGGGCGATCATGCGGTAGTTGGTAGGTTCAGTTTTTGGTCCTTTTTTGTGAATGGGCTGTAAAAGTGAGCCTCTCCAAGAGTCTAGTACGTCCCCCCGAAGCCAGCATTCAGAATACAAGTGGGTCAGATTAGTGGACCAAAAGTCGATATTTGCCTTGATTAGATGTCCAGGGAGACCATTAGGACCTGGAGCTGCGTTTTGTCTGATGTTTTTAATGATTTTAGAGACCAGCAATTTCCCCGGTGGAGCCATCAGTTCGGTGTATGTGCCTAGATTGTCTACAACCATGGGTGCGTCAATTTCCTTGTTAGCAGGGCCATCATTAGTATATAGTGCTTTTACATGGGCAACCCAAGTAGAGGCTTCAAGGGAGTTTTCTCTATGATTTGGGTCTCTGCCCAGGTTGCATATGTACTTCCAAAACTCCTGTGATTTTCCCGGGCTCAGCAAATCAAAAATTATTAGCCATTGTGCTTCACAATGGGCACATTTTGCTGCCCAAACCTCCTTTGCGTGGCTTTTGTTGGCTTCTTGTAGTTCGATTTTGTTTAAACTTGTCCCAATTTTGCGGAAAAGCTTTTGTTTTTTATTTAGATTTTTGGCGCTTATTTTAATTTCAGAGTTATACCCATATGTAGGTGAGGCGTGCCTGTGCGATATATTATTCAAATTCCAGCGAAGAGTCACCGCAAGGGTCTCTATTGTGACACTCCAAGTTTCTATGGCGTCTTATTTCTGATCGCTTAGTGACCACCCTGTCCAATGATTAGCCCAGCTGTTGAATCTATTGATTGCAGTCTGTTCCCATTTGATCCTTCTGGGCAGCTTTATTAGTTCTTCCCCATCGGCTTCCCCGATTAATTCAAGCTTGTGGTGGTGGTCTGCTATGAGGTTCAAAGTGACAGCTAGGGCAGCGTGATCGCTGTCACTACGCGGTTGGACTGAGAAATTTGACATTAAAAGTTGGAGTTTGCCACTTAGGATTATATAATCGACTGTAGTTTGGTTATTAAATGTGGGAGCGACAATCAGCCCAGGAGTATTCTTTAGAAGGAGTGAGTGCGCCGTCACCAGATTATAGGTTTTTAAAAGGTCGTTCAGAGCATTGGTAGCCCCTGCCTGGCACCTGCGTGTGGTTGAGACCCCTATGTTATGAGAGTTAAAATCACCAAGAATGATGCATTCAAGGCCCACGAATTGAAGCATTAGGCGCTCGATATGGTGAATCAGCGTGGCCATATTAGAAATGGGCCCGTAAGGGTTATGATAAAGATTAACTAATAGAAATGAAAAGTTACTGTTTGCCGTCCGACAGCCTTTCTGGATGCCTGCCTGGAGAGTATCCGGCAGGTTAGATATTTTTGCAAATTCCAGGTTGAGTGAATGTTTAATATAGGTGCATATCCCACCGGCCGGTCTACTGAAAATGTTGAGCTTTTTAGCGGGTTTTCCATACTCGGCGTATCCTCTCAAGGAGAGGGGGTGCATTTGCAAGGTTTCATGTGTACAGATAATGTCTGCTTCCTTCATAAATGACACCGCAGTTTGTTTAAGAAGCAGCCTCCTGAGCCCAGCAACATTCCAAGACATGATTTTCAGACTCACTGGAGGCCGTTCCTTCTCTGAGGGCTTTAGGTACGTGTTTACCGCGCATCGGTGGAAATGGCCCCAGGCATTAGGGCAAAGACCATTAGGTCTTGGAGTTTAGAGCAAGCGGCAACCAGGACCAGTCTTTATTCACAGGTCCCAGTGTAACGCATATGTGTGTACCCTGGATTGGATTCATGGTTATCTTTATTGGGGTTCTGATGGAGTGGCCAGTGTTAATGCCCCCTTTGGACCCCTGAAGGGTAGCCGCCGTTTTTGGGGCGTAGGTGGAATACGCCTGTGGGCATAAAGGCTCTCTAGCTAGATGGATGTATATGGCCTGGTGTTGTGAGTCACCAGGACACCAGTACGCACTACTTCAATGCAATTATTTGACGTTAATACATTCTTTTTTATTCAAACAAACAATGATCAGGCAATCGTTTTGTTCACTTTGATATTTCCATTCCTAAAAACAATATATTCTACTTTCACAGAAATGCAAACAAATTACATGGTTCGTACAACTCAAATCATAACGATTAATCTACACCCAATGCATTTCGGGGCAGGTGCCCCTTCGTCAGGGGTCTGTGTATAGAAAAGGAAAAAAGAAGAAAAGAAAGAAAGAAATCTCATTACTCTTGATGCAGGAACAAAACTGAATACTTTGATGCTAAGTTTCTGTATTCAAATAGCTTCTTACCACGAGTATGCTGGAATTATAAATTCCAATACAACTTCATGAATTTGAGTTATCTGGATGAGGGAAAACGATATAGGGTTTTTTTTTTAGTATACATATCTATTTAATAAAATAGACATCGACTAGTCCCTGATGTTATGAAACTGTTACCTGAATAATTATCTGTGAAAAAATATGAAAAAAAACGGAAACGAGGGAAATACATGTAAGAAAAAACGTGCATCGAAAACACTCAAACTATTCAAACATGCTCATTTATTGAGCTCACCTGTACTGTAGTCCCATATTTTTCAAGAGCCTAAACAAAAAATAGAACCACAGTCAAGAACGCTGAATCAAGTTTGCATTTGATATTGACTATTTTCGATGGATTACACGGCGAGGAATTTACCTGCGAGCCTTAGTTGCTTTGCTTCAGTCTCGCCAGATTCTCAAAAATAAGTAATCCTGCCGATAGAAATTACAGCCTATTAAGCACTGGCCAGCGCATAACTATTTCCAAATGACTGTAGTCATCTAACCGCTGTCAACCCTTACCGAAAAATAGCAGATCTGCCACCCGTAGCAGCGTTCTTCCCAAGTGCCGGTACAAGCGATAAGTCCCTTCTCTAATTTAAACACGCTAACCCGCGCATGGATACAAACGAAGGACTTACTTCATGTTCAATTCTTTCAACGCAGCGATCTTTACTCTCTCATTAGAGTCTCAATTATAGAAAGTATTAGTGTGAGTAAACAATAAACGCATATTATTCACAAATTTGTGTTATATTCTGCGAGTACGCAAAAAAGAGAACGCATTCATCGTCCGTGAGCTACTTCATGAGAAAATCAACCGCCATATTTGAATGGTAAGCAGCATTAAATGCCGAATCTAAAAAACGTATAAACAAAGAGAAAAACAACTAAAGAAAGGAGAAAGGAGTGAAAGATTCAGAAAATCATTTGCAAATTACTTTGTTAGTCTCAGGTCATAACAGTTCCTACCTATTTACATTCTCCAATACATAGTGTCAACAGTAGACAACGAGCTGCCTATTATATTTTTTAGTGTGTGTGTATATGTATGTATGGGTATCATTGTGTTCAGGCAACCCGAAGGCTCAAGATGTGTATGCATCATAGAAAACAAATGAGATCCAGTTTATTATTCAGTCCATTCGGAATGAGGGTTTGCAATTTGCGAATCCAAAAAGTCTCCCTTTGGAGGAGCACTTTTGCATTGTCTACACCCAACCTTTGTGGAACCAATTCAATTACTTGGAATCTTAGTTGGGCAATAGAATGCCCCGCTTCAATCCAGTGCTTAGCCAGAGGTGAAGTCAAATATTTGTTTCGGATACAGCTTTTATGTTCCGACAGTTTTAATTTCCTGTCTGTTTTGCCGACATATAATAATCCACATGGGCACTTGATTGAATAAACCACATGTTCAGAGTTACAATTGGTGGTGTGTCTCAACAGTATTTTTTCTTCTGTGCGAGGATGTAGAAGAGTATCACCAAGTATAGCATTGTTACAATTTTTGCAGTTATAACATCTTGTAGTTCCTTTGTATACTGATGTTTGTGTGGTGATATCACTCGTTGGTTTGTTGAGTAATTCCTTTAGGTTTTGTGATCTTTTGTATGCAAACAAAGGTCTGTCACCAAATAATGATCCAAAATCTTTCTCTGATGCTACGATCTCCCATCGTTTAAGGATTATTCTTTGGATGTCCCTTGATGCAGATGAATATTTTGAGACAAAAACCATCCTTTTGTTAACCATCTTGGTTTTTTTTTGTAAGAGATCTGTCCTTGGCATTGCTTTTCTTTTATCCAAATGTGCCTCTATCAACTTATTGGGGTAACCCCTGTCCAAATATCTTTGTTTTTGTTGGTTCAGGCTCCTTTCACATTCTACCTCATTTGAGGAAATCCTTTTGATCCTCATAAACTGAGAGGCTGGGAGATTGTTGATGAGGTTTGCCGGATGGAAGCTTCCATACAGTAGTGCTGTATTCTTATGCGTCTCTTTCTTGAACAGTTTAGTTTGAATGGATCCATCTTTTAGTTCAACTAGAACATCCAAAAAAGGTAATACAGTATTGCTTACACTGTGGGTGAATTGTATCCGAGAATTGGCCAAATTCAGACTCTTTATGTTTCGAAGAAGCTCTGCAGAGGAACGTTTCCATATTATGAATATGTCGTCGATGTAACGCTTGTAATAAACAATTCCTTCCTGCCACGTAGGGTCCTCAAGTATGTAGTCAAGCTCAAATTTCGCCATGAAAATGTTGGCATAAATACATGCCCCCGGAAATCCCATTGATTTATGTGAACTGAGTGCAGCACCCTTCCATATTCATTTCTCTAGCTAGATGGGCCATATTTCCCGTCAGGGGGTAAACCAACTGTGTTTTTAGTATAAGAGGATATTTTTGTAGACGCTTAGGTTTTATCTTTATGCCCCAACTTTCCAGGAGCTTATGCTGGCTTTTCAAGGCCTCTGCCAAGGCCGAGCTCGTGAAAGTTAACTCCGTTGTTTCATTTTTCTCTTCTGCTTCTGGCGGTAGGAAAGAGACGGTTTTAATGTCTGTAGATTTTATTCCCTCAAGCCCTGGGATGTTCGCACAGAGGGTCAGAAGGTCACTGCGATTGAGGATGTCCCACCTCCCCTGCGAGACATAGTCTGGGTACAGCCTAATTTCCCGGTCCTTAGATCAGTCGTACTTTGAATAACCAGCAGGGACCGCGGCCTGACCGCCTGTTTGTGATGACTGTGGACAACCAGGTTAAAGGGCGCTTGCCTGACCTTTTGCGCTCGTGGCTCGTTGAGGGGCCGCCATGAATGGAATTCTAGGAGGGCAATTGTTAAACGAGGAGTTTGCGGTGTTCTTGGTATCTGAGACAACCCATGGCACTTGAGGCGCACCATGCGTCGTCGACATTGCTGAGACAGTGACCAACGGGTCGTATGAGCCAGCATTATGGTCAATAGTGCAAATTTGAATCGCTTCAACGGCGTCTTGGCCTTGTAAATCATTTACTAGGCTTATGATTGGTGCTGGTGGAACTGACAGGGACGTTACTGGAGGGACATCCGGCCCTGGAATGATTGCTGTGTCAGCGAGAAAGAGAACTTCATGCTTTTGTACCGAGCTTTCTGGTATTGTGGGGATTGCATCTAGTTCTATCATTTCCGGTGTCTCTTTATGTCCTTGCATGTGGATGCCGGGACGTAGCCATTCCCGTATAGATTTGTTTTTGTTCGCTTTGTTCAGTTTTTTAAATTTTTTCTTATTTTTCCTCGATAGGTGTTTTTGGAGTTCTGGGCTGGTCGGTATGGGAATCTGCTGCCGATCGTGGGTTTTAGTTGTGGTCGATGAGACCTCTACTAAGTTTGCATTGATCAATAATGGGGGTTCCACCCTGTCGAATTTGTTTGCCTTGCCGATTTCTGTGCTGTCTATTAGAGGGATTTTCAAGCCTTCTTTTTTAGAGGGATCAGGCGCTGGCGCCTTTGCGTTTGAGACCTTGTTCTTGCCAGCTTCTATTTTAAGATCCTCAATTAGTGTAGTCTTAATGTTGCGGAAGTTTTTCTAGATTTTTCAGGATAGGGCCGCAACTACATGGTTCGGGCTTAAAGATTGTGCTGTCCTGTGCTCTACGGATCAGAGAGTTCAGATGATCCAATTTCGCATCAACCCCAGAAATTAAGTTTGCCACTGTTTGTAAAATATTTATCTGGGCGTCGAGCTTATCGACATGCATGATTGCGGCTCCAGTCATGGAAATCAAGGTCTCATTGATCAAAGTTAGATGGTCAACTAGTACTGGGGGGCTGTCCCCCCTTCTGCTCGTTGTGCGAGATGGCTGAGACATTTTGTCTTGGTCCGGAGGACTCCAGCACAACAAGATCGGGGACTTGATGTGCCGGGCCGATGATTCTGTAATATCTCCTCCTCCTTCAACGGGACATTTGCTGCTACCGGGCGCATCAGGCGAATGCTCTCCGTTTCCTGATGCGCGGCGGCATTGTCCGGTGCAAACGTCGGCCAATGAGGGCAAGTTTATTTGAAGATTTTTTGACGCTTGAGGGGGCGGGGTTCTTGTTCTGTAGTGATCAAACCTCGAAGCTGCCCAGTCAGATGACTCTAACTTGAGCAAATCTCCCCCCTGAAGCGTGGTTATTATTGGTGATAGGGGAATCCCTGGTGCCTGAGCCGCAATGGAGCTCGAGCTCGGGCCGTCCTCTGGAGATATGTTAGACAATGTGCAACTCTGCGGCCTGAAAAGTACGGCGGGACTTGTTGCCAAGGGATGCATGAAAGATCTTACATCTCTATTACCTAAGGGCCCAGAGGTGGCAACGGAGTGGGTGGATAAATTGGGGATTAAATTGGCTCGGTTATGACACTTCCCCTCTTCCCCTGTTTGCGGCACAACGGTGTTTGATGACACTGTCAATGCTGGAGCTCCAGAAAGTGAGCCTGGGAGCGTTGGTGTGGTTCCTGTGGCTCCAGATGAATCCAAGAGGCCCCCGTCCAAGAGCGCAGGCACCGGGTATAGCTCCCCCACGCCCGAGGGGCAGAAGAGTTTAGCCTTCCGTCTTCTAGAAGATCTATGAGGGCGGGGCTTTGCCTGTGTCTGGACCTGCAATAGGGTCGAGTTTCTAGTCCTCATTATTTCCCCTGCGATTTCCCGCTGCTTTCCTGCGGCGTAGCGTTGTTCCCTCTGGGAGCGTCGGGGTGATGAAGAGGGGGGCAACGTACCTGCGACCACTCTGTGTCCCTTTAATTCGTAGGCCTCCTACGCTCTGATTCACTTGAGATTAAAAACTTTTCTCAATAGATGACTAGCCCAGATGGTTGAGTTGATCAGTGTCGGTGGCGGCGTTGTTATCACAGCGCTCAGAGCTCCACGCAGCGCTCACGCCTGCCTACCGCACATTTAACATTAACACTTTGGCGCCGAGGGCAGTGGGCAATTACCTGGATACCCGGCGGGGGCCAAAAGTGAAGCACCCCCCCTCCACTAGCAGGCGTTATCACAGCGCTTGAAACAGCGCTCACACCTGCCAGCAGCCCCAGCGGCCCCTGCACCACCGTGGACTGTGGTCCTTGGTCCTTGGGGCTATTTAATGTTTTTGCGGAGTTTTTGCAGAGAGTGTTTGAATGTTTGATTTACCGGGGTGGCGGCTATGCTGGCTATACTGGCTCGATGCCTGGCTCAATGCCTCACCCGATGCTTAAACCACTCAGAGGCACGCCAAGTGCACTCCCGGGCAAAGACAAAGGGAGTGCTATAGTCATAATGGACTCCACCTATTACAAGCAGAAAGTGAATGAACATGTGTTCAACACAGATACATACATCCCTCTGGACACTGACCCAACAAAATAATTTCTATCTATTTTGACCACTATCCTGGAACAAGCTGAAGAAATGGGGTGGATCGATAAAAAAGCGAAACGATTTTTGAATATCTCAACTCCAAATATACCACACATCTATATGCTTCCTAAAATGCATAAAAATTCTGAGGACCCCCTTCAGGCCAATTGTAGCAGGTTGTGGCTCCATGCATGAAGCTCTGGGGAAATACGTGGATTTTCATCTTCAACCACTTGCCCAGAGTGGGTAACTTATGTTAAAGACACCACTGATTGTCTCTACAAACTAGAAGCCATACGCTCTGAATTCAGCTAAAACATATGGTTATGCACAATTGATGTAGTGGCCTCATACACACCAATTCCCCATGGAGAAGGCCTAAAGGCAATTGAATGGAGATTGTTAAATAACCCATGAGATGATGTTAATGATGTCTTCTTATTATAACTATTGGAGTTTTCACTTTACCATAGTTACTTTTCTTGGGAAGGAAAATATTACCTAAAACATACAGGAACATCGATGGGCTTTCCTGGAGCCCCGTCGTATGCAAATACTTTCAAGGCATATTTCGAAAATACATTCATTCTTCATAACGAACAGTGGCAAAAGAACCTGGTCGCATACATGCGATTCATTGATGACATTCTCGTGATCTGGAAATGTCTCCGTGAAGAACTAGAACAGTGCAGTCTTGCACTGAATGTACAAAACCCTCAGATTTAATTTACGCATAACATCCAGAAACTTAACTTTTTGGACATCTTAATTCAAAACACAAGCCATCAGTTAGAAACCTCAGTGTATACCAAACCCACTGACAAGAACAATACACTTCATTATGAAAGTTTTCATCCCCCGGCCTTGAAGAAACACGTACCAGTATTACAGTTTATAAGAATTAAAATAATTTCATCGAATAATGAACAAGCTAATCTACAAATAAGAGAACAATCCACTAAATACACCCAAAGAGGATATGCTCTCGACATTTTACAAACTGCATATCACGTGGTGAATGCAAAACAACAACATGAGCTACTAGGAAGCAATCCACGAAAAAGTACCAAATGGGAAGTTTTTGTCTTAAAATATTCACAACAATCGTCGCTCATAAAAAAGTAAATCCTGAAAAGATGGGAGATTATGGAGAAGGTAACAGATTTTAAAGCGGTATTCTCAAACAAACCACTATTTGCACACATAAGATCCAGAAAGATGAAAGAAATACTAAAAACAACTACATCAAAGACATCTGAAACATTCAAAGGAATGTCGAAATGTTGGAACTGTTTACAATGTAGCAATGTCATAACAGGGAACACTTTCAGCCATCCACCTACAGGAAAGAAAATCCAATTAAAGCACTCCTCCAATTGTAACACGGATGGAGTAATCTACGCAATATAATGCCCATGTAAACTCACATACATAGGCAAAAAGGACAGAAATATCAAAGTAAGGATTGCGGAACACAAAAGTATGATTCGTACAAAAAACTAAAACTCAAGCTTAGCAGCACACTGGATCAATACACCGCACACAATCCCCCAATTAAAATTCACCCTACTAGAAAATGTCTCATATAGAGCAGGGATTGAATTACACACTCTACTAGCCCAGAGAGAAACATTTTGGATAAAATATTTAGGAACCTTAATCCCTAAAGGTTTAAATGATCATTGTGAAATGTCTTGTTTTTATGAATTAAGAAATTGGTTATTTCACACATGTAATTTTTCATAATTGATTATGATTGTAAATCTGTGTCCGCAGTAACCATCATTGCACACACTACATTGACTGCCACAAGCGTCTACCACGCAATCGCTGACTCTTGGTAGATCACATTTGCTATTAAAGATAGTAAGCACTTATAACCTCAGCTCAATGAGAATTGAGATTGCATGTCAATGTCTCCGTATCACAATAGTATGATGTCAACTTTTATATCTACTATTTTCTTCTTTATGTTCTTCCATATCCTGCGAGGGAGAATGTAGAATTTCACAAACCTAAGTTGATAATGTTGGATTTATTGACTTTGAAATATACACACAATAGTGACATCTTGGTATGTCCGCCGACCACATTTTATAATAAAGTTAGGATTGCTGTCAATCCCCTGTGGGAGTGTCCCGCTGTAAACCAGAGACGTATAACTAGAACGCAACGCCATGAGGTCACAACACGCACGTACGGGAAGAGAAGAACGCTCATTGGGCGTTAGACCGGTAAGCTGGGAGTTTCAGGTTAACACTTGCAGAGAGAATTTTTCGAATGAGTAACGCCCGGACACTAACGGGGATCTCATAATCTTTTGCAGATAAGAGGGAAAGTTTATAACTGAAGTACAGAGAGGTAAGAATGCCAAAACTCTGAACTAAGTTAAATACGAGTGCACATTTATGAACATGCACACGCCGTAATTAAATTAATGCATATTTTTCGCAGAGTTCACAACGCAACGCAGGATAAACAGTAGGGGGTCAGCGGAGACGAGGGGTTCAATTTTACCGGCACTTTCCACACTGTTTCAGGAAGCTAATGCAGCTTCCTTTTTATAATGTAGGTCATTGCGAACTATTGAGCACGCCATCACTCCCGGGGTTTGCAGTCAAGTGTGGGGAATCCACATTTAACAGTCAAGGTATTACGTATGGTTTCTGTCTATCAACGCTAAGGCAAGGCACATTTGTCACAACGATATTGCGTTACAATAAATGTTTGTACACCCGAGGCATGGGTTAGCGGTGATACGTCAGCAGACCACAGGCAACATGTTTGCACAGTCGGTTTTGCAGGGAATAGAAAGATGGTGATAGCGATGCATACTGCACCATGATTATTGCGCACTCAGATAAAACTGGTTCTGGTTGGACACTTCTTATATGAGTAACGTGGTTGACATGTACATTTTTTGGTTTGTTCCTGCAGGAGGCTTCATGAAAACAGTTGAAAATGCTTTGTACAATCTTTGTATGCTGCAGGTTGAATGTTTTTCCCCCCAAAGAAGGGTTTTCAACCCGAAATGCATTGGGGTTTTTAAGTTGATCATTAAGAATCAAGGGTCTTTTTGTTGTTTTTCATGCACTAGTTTTTGAGGTCAAGGGAATTATTCCCCAACCAAACAAAAGTTGCAAATTCAGCAAGTATGTACAAGAATTAAGAGAATTGTAACACCTTTAGCAACATTGTTGAACCAATGAAATAATAATTGATTCAATACATTTATAGTACTTGTTTTAATTTTGGGATAACATGATAATCAATTTTTTAATATTTGCAGAAGCTTTGGTTATGCAGCTGTGCGTTGTGACGCGGGACAGAGATTCTATGTCTCCCATATTCAAAAAATAAGCCTTTTCACAGGTCAAAACCATCCTTTTTAATACATGTAAGTCAAGTCTAGGGTTGTCCCTAAACAGCCTATAGGGCAGGGTGTGTTGCATATAAAAAGTTGAACATGTAATTTTAATTTTTACACATCCTGGTAGTGAGAATCTCTCATAATAATTTTTTCATTATTGCAAAACCTACCTCTCCCACAGGATAACACTAGATTACCTTATTACATTTAATAAGTGATAACTTTTGGTTGTCATGTTTAATGACTCAGGAATTGTACCTTTAAACACTCTTTAATGACAAAGTCAGATTTTAATTCACAGTTTCCAAAATGGCACTTTTAGAAAGTTGTCATTTTCTTGTCCTAACCGTTTGATGCTTGCACCCTGTTCCTGGGTCTCATGACCTGGTGTAGTTGGCATGTGGCCTTTGTGTATTCCTTTAATTATTAAGTCCGTCGGTGCACTCATATTTCTTCAGATTGTTAAATCATTTCATCTTGTTTAGATTTTGTGCAGTCACTTCCAAGTGTTTTGTCTGTAAACACTTTTATTGTAATGCTCTTTAGGAGGGTAGGAGGATTCCGCCCTTGGTGGTTGTGTGCTCATGTATACTTCCACCTTTTGGTCTTTTTCCGGTTTATTCTCTGTTCAATAAATTCAATTCACTCTTTATTTTGTTTCAAGGAATCTTATTTATTTCATAATTCCTTTTGTTACTATTTGAATTTCATATTATTCTTTATTTTGCGAAAGACTTCATTGTTCACTGTTCATGGTTTTTTCATCTTGTCTTTTAAGTAATTCTTTTATATTCTTAGATCAGTTTAAAGCAAAAGTGATTTGATCTGCAAATAAAGGTTTAAGATCTGGTTCTTGTGAGTTCAATGGCAGTGTTTTCTAATTATTCTGGTTATTTGATGTGTTTGCGCAGAGTGTTTCAGTACACATATCGTAAGGTTTGATTCTGATTTATGTTTTTTCTTGAGTAAAGATTCTCTGGTCATGTTCATTACTTTAGTTTTAGTTTCTTCCAATAGTGATCTTGGGTATCCACGTTTTAAATACTTTTGGATTTGGTTGTCAATAGTGGTTGGGACATCTTGTGGATCAGATGTTATTCTTTTCTGGCGGATGAATTGTGACAGTGGTAGATGTTTTTTGAGGGAGTGATAATGGAAACTTTCACAGTGTAGGCAGTTATTTCTCTCTGTGCTTTTAATTGTGTACATTGGTACGTATTTGTTTGTTTTCTATGGTAATCTTCACGTCTAGAAAAGCTCATTCTAGATTATCAATTTGATATGTGAACTTTATTCGTTCATGTTGTAGATTCAGTATGATAATGTTTTCTTCCAGTTTTGTTTTTGCTCCTTTCCACATTATAAAGATATCAATATATCTTTTAAATACCACCATTCCTTCTTGCCAGTTGGGGTTGTTAATGATGTGGTCTGATTCAAACTTAGCCATGAAAGTATTTGCATATGATACGGCCCCTGCAATTCCCAAAGAAGTTGCACTGCATTGTTCAAAGAAATCATCCTTCCATTGTAAATAACTATAAAATAGGGCATAATGTAATATCTCAAATAGAAATATTAACCCTATGCATTTCGGGTCGTATGTGACCCTTCCTCAGGGGTCTGTGTGCAGAAAAAAGGAAATTTGAGCTAGCCTCATCAAAATGTAAATAATACCTCGTACATTAATTCACAGGTAATTGGCTTATATATGTACAATTCGGTATCTATATCATCAGGGATATTTCATGTTCACGTTTCTAATATCTATCAGGATATAATGTCACATATCAACCACTATTACCAGTATGTTGCCCCTTAGTGAATAGAGATGACGTTGTTACCCTCCAGACTCTTAAACTTATACTAGTCGTTGTTACAATGTGCGCAGTTTTTAAAAAAAAGAAGGTGGATTGGTGGCGCCTTTTAACATCTAGTATTTCAATTGAGTAACACTTGTGTTTAAGTAATAACTATTCAAATTTGAAACTAGGTATAGTCTCAACATGCTAAGCGCTTGAGTCTTACTTACAATGGTGGAAAGCAAGTCTGCCTCGATACTCGGTGTTCGTCTCTCCGTGTGTCAGCCAATGGTGTTCCCTCTTTGATTCTATAATGTCCTTGTGTGTGGATAGTCTCCTTTCATTGGCTACGGTTGCCTCACGTGATCGTGATCCCGGAAAGAATCAAACTTTCTAAATATAAACATTTTAGGGTAATGATAGGAAGTTTAATCTATCTATTCTTTAATGCGCTACTTCTTACTGTGTTATGAGACGTGTAAGAGCTCATATGTTATTTACGATGTACTAGTTTATTCGAGTGTGCATATTGGTGTTCAAATTAAAAGGACATCTCTTTAGTATATTATAATGGAGATTACCCGTAATCTCTAGTTTGTACTTGAATATTGAAGTACGGTATTTGAAGTCTGAGGCTAATGGGCGGCCATTTTGGATTGGGATGTGGCTACTATACTCGTATAGGTGGATTGATGTGTGTTACTACATATGTAATCTGTGTACAGTAATATAGAGACATTCTAAGATTTATAAGAAACATGATAATTCAGTCCTGTCATTGAGTCCTTGTGGGTGAAGGCTTCCCATTTTCTGAATCCAGTAATATTCTGATCTAAGTCCCTTTTTGTGTAGATCGATGTCTTTTTGAGGATTAATCACTTCTAGTATGGTAAATCGCAGTTGTGTAATATTATGTCCTGCTTCCATCCAGTGTGTAGCTACTGTTGATTTCTGATTTTTTTACCAAATGTTACTAGTGTTCGGTGATCCTTATTTTTATTTTCCTTTCAGTTTGACCTACATACAGTTTGCCACATGGGCATTTTATTCCATATATAACGTTCTTGGTGTCACACGTGCTACAATGAAGTAAATGAATTGTTTTCCCAGTTATAGGGTGGGTAAATGTTTGACCCGTCATGACATTGTTACAATGAATGCAGTTTTCACATTTTTACATTTCTTTGTGTCTCTTTCTTGGTTTTTTCATCTTGTCTTTTAAGTAATTATTTTATATTCTTAGATCAGTTTAAAGCAAAAGTGATTTGATCTGCAAATAAAGGTTTAAGATCTGGTTCTTGCGAGTTCAATGGCAGTGTTTTCTCATTATTCTGGTTATTTGATGTGTTTGCGCAGAGTGTTTCAGTACACATATCGTAAGGTTTAATTCTGATTTATGTTTTTTCTTGAGTAAAGATTCTCTGGTCATGTTCATTACTTTAGTTTTAGTTTCTTCCAATAGTGATCTTGGGTATCCACGTTTTAAATCCTTTTGGATTTGGTTGTCAATAGTGGTTGGGACATCTTCTGGATCAGATGTTATTCTTTTCTGGCGGATGAATTGTGACAGTGGTAGATGTTTTTTGAGGGATTGATAATGGAAAGTTTCACAGTGTAGGCAGTTATTTCTGTCTGTGCTTTTAATTGTGTACATTGGTACGTATTTGTTTGTTTTCTATGGTAATCTTCACGTCTAGAAAAGCTCATTCTAGATTATCAATTTGATATGTGAACTTTGTTCGTTCATGTTGTAGATTCAGTATGATAATGTTTTCTTCCAGTTTTGTTTTTGCTCCTTTCCACATTATAAAGATATCATCAATATATCTTTTAAATACCACCATTCCTTCTTGCCAGTTGGGGTTGTTAATGATGTGGTCTGATTCAAACTTAGCCATGAAAGTATTTGCATATGATACGGCCCCTGCAAATCCCAAAGAAGTTGCACTGCATTGTTCAAAGAAATCATCCTTCCATTGTAAATAACTATAAAATAGGGCATAATGTAATATCTCAAATAGAAATATTTTTTCTGCCCCTTCAATTTCGTTTTCGAGTAGGCACCATTCCATAGCTTCCATCCCTTCGTTGTGTGGGATGGAGGTGTAAAGGGCTGTGACATCTATTGAGCATAACCATGTTTCTTCATTTGTTGAGATGTCTATGTTTTTCAGAATGTTTAAAAATGCTGTGGTATCTTTAATATGGGTGCTCCAGTTCTGTACTATTGGTTGTAAAAAATAGTCCAGATATTAGCCTATTGGTTCTGAGAGTGATCCGCATGCTGATACTATCGGTCTGAATGGGGGTCTGGTAGCATTTTTGCGAATTTTCGGTAGCATATAAAATTGTGGTCTTCGTGGGTATTTGATATTCAAGAATTGGTATGTTTTTTCTGTGATTCACTTCATCTCTAAAGCATGGTCTAGTATGTTCTTCAATGTAAATGCAAATGTATCTGTTGGATCTTGGTTCAGTTTTCGATAAGTATTTGTGTCTTGTAAGTGAATTCTCACACTTTCTTCATAGTATTGAGTATTCATGACTACTAAGGTTCCCCCTTTGTCTGCTCTTTGTATTGTGATTTCTGTCTTATCCGTCAGGCTTTTTGGTGTGCTCCTCTCTTTTTTAGAAATTACTTTTGGTGTCACTTTGGTAATTGATTTTTTTCATCTCTGTCATGATGACTCTTTCATACGCGTCAATAATTTTATGAGATATGGGTGCACAGAATGTGCTTTTTACCCTGAATTCTTTGATGTTTCCTTCTGGTTTTTCAAATGTTTGAACGTTATTAAAGAAGTTTTTTAGTCGCAAGGTGCGTAGAACCTTAAATATCGCTATTTCTGTTTCTTGTGGGTTAGATTTGTACGTTGGTACAAATGTGAGACCTTTGTTAAGTACCGATGTCTGGGCTTTTGTTAGTTGAACATTCCATATGTTTATGATTAGTTTGTCTTCTTCTTTGTCTTGGATCTCAACTCTCTCTCCTCCTCTGTTTCTTTTGTTTTTTCTTTTTCCCCTCCTGATTTTAATGTTTCTCCTCCAGTTTTTTCTATCGGGGCATTGTTTGCCGCCGGGCTTGCTGATAAAAAAGCTATTTTGTTGGTTTGGTCCTTTTGGCCACGTTGGGTACTTATTATTATAGGTCTCCTATTTTGTGCAGTGTTTGAGTCTGACACTATACTTTCTTGGGATGAATTTGTATTTGTTTGAGGTTGCTGCCATTTTTTTTGATAGTAGACTTCTGCCCAGCTATAAGCTTCCTCTAGTTTATAGTCTATTGTATCGCTTCTGTATTTCTTGATTTTTCTGTCTTGGATCTCTTTGGCATATTTATCCAGTTTTTGGTTAATATCCTCTAGTGTTGTTGCTAGATCGTCATGTATGTTGAGTTCTCTCTTTATTCCTTCTAGTTCTTTTTCAACTATCTTTAGTTCTTTTGACAGTTCCTCCACTACTAGCAAGATCAAATCCAAACTGCATTTGTTTAAAATTTGATACCATTTCTCTAAGAGTGCTTTATTGTTCCTGCACAACATTGGTTTTAGAGCTATCCGTAGGCCTCCTGAGATGCGTTTGTTCCTATGATAATGTATTAAGGTGGTTGCGTGTAACCTTTGGTTGATTTCACGTTTACTTGCATATTCAAGTTGTTTAAGCAGTTGGGTTACTGTACTTAGTTGTGGACTAAATGCTCTTGTTTCCTTTATCAATCCGTATATTTGTTCAGCTTCCTCTGAAGTATAAGCTAATGTTTCCGCTTTATTTGTTGTGATTTGCGCATACGACCCGAAATGCATAGGGTTAATGTGGAACAATGAAGTCTTTCGCAAAATAAAGAATAATATGAAATTGAAAAAGTAACAAAAGGAATTATGAAATAAATAGGATTCCTTGAAACAAAATAAAGAGGGAATTGAATTTATTGAACAGAGAATAAACCTGAAAAAGACCAAAAGGTCGAAGTATACATGTGCACACAACCACCAAGGGCAGAATCCTCCCACCCTTCCTAGAGAGCATTACAATACAAGTGTTTACAGACAAAACACTTGGAAGTGACTGCACAAAATCTAAACAAGATGAAATGATTAAACAGTCTGAAGAAATAAGAGTGCACCGACAGACTTAAGAATTAACTAAATAAACTTGTCTACCCCCCATCGGGAGCACCACCCCCAAAAATGAATCTGGAAGAAATTGCGCAAATCACAACAAATAAAGCGGAAACATTAGCTTATACTTCAGAGGAAGCTGAACAAATATACGGATTGATAAAGGAAACAAGAGCATTTAGTCCACAACTAAGTACAGTAACCCAACTGCTTAAACAACTTGAATATGCAAGTAAACGTGAAATCAACCAAAGGTTACACGCAACCACCTTAATACATTATCATAGGAACAAACGCATCTCAAGAGGCCTACGGATAGCTCTAAAACCAATGTTGTGCAGGAACAATAAAGCATTCTTAGAGAAATGGTATCAAATTTTAAACAAATGCAGTTTGGATTTGATCTTGCTAATAGTGGAGGAACTATCAAAAGAACTAAAGATAGTTGAAGAAGAACTAGAAGGAATAAAGAGAGAACTCAACATACATGACGATCTAGCAACAACACTAAAAAACATATAAATTATTGAATATCAAATACCCACGAAGACCACAATTTTATATGCTACCAAAAATTCACAAAAATGCTACCAGACCCCCATTCAGACCGATAGTATCAGCATGCGGATCACTCTCAGAAGCAATAGGCCAATATCTGGACGATTTTTTACAACCAATAGTACAGAACCGGAGCACCCATATTAAAGATACCACAGCATTTTTAAACATTCTGAAAAACATAAACATCTCGACAAATGAAGAAACATGGTTATGCTCAATAGATGTCACAGCCCTTTACACCTCCATCCCACACAACGAAGGGATGGAAGCTATGGAATGGTGCCTACTCGAAAACGAAACTGAAGGGACAGAAAAAATATTTATATTAGAGATGTTACATTATGCCCTATTTTATAGTTATTTACAATGGAAGGATGATTTTTTTGAACAATGCAGTGGAACTTCTATAGGATTTGCCGAGGCCCCATCATATGCAAATACTTTCATGGCTAAGTTTGAATCAGACCCCATCATTAACAACCCCAACTGGCAAGAAGGAATGGTGGTATTTAAAAGATATATTGATGATATCTTTATAATGTGGAAAGGAGCAAAAACAAAACTGGAAGAAAACATTACCATACTGAATCTACAACATGAACGAATAAAGTTCACATATCAAATTGATAATCTAGAATGAGCTTTTCTAGACGTGAAGATTACCATAGAAAACAAACAAATACGTACCAATGTACACAACAAAAGCACGGACAGAAATAACTGCCTACACTGTGAAAGTTTCCATCATCACTCCCTCAAAAAACATCTACCACTGTCACAATTCATCCGCCAGAAAAGAATAACATCTGATCCACAAGATGTCCCAACCACTATTGACAACAAAATCCAAAAGTATTTAAAACGTGAATACCCAAGATCACTATTGGAAGAAACAAAAACTAAAGTAATGAACATGACCAGAGAATCTTTACTCAAGAAAAAACATAAATCAGAATCAAACCTTGCGATTTGTCTACTGAAACACTGCGCAAACACATCAAATAACCAGAATAACGAGAAAACTCTGGACATTGATGTCAGAAGAACAAGATCTTAAACCTTTATTTGCAGATCAAATCACTTTTGCCTACAACAGATCTAAGAATATAAAAGATTTACTTAAAAGACAGGATGAAAAAACCAAGAAAGAGACACAAAAAGGAATGCAAAAATGTGAAAACGGTATTCATTGTAACAATGTCATGACGGGTCAAACATTTACCCACCCTATGACTGGGAAAACAATTCCTTTACTACATTCAAGCACGTGTGACACCAAGAACGTTATATATGGAATAAAATGCCAATGTGGCAAACTGTATGTAGATGAAACTGAAAGGAAAATAAAAATAAGGATCACCGAACACAAGAGTAACATTCGGCAAAAAAATCAGAAATCAACAGTAGCTACACACTGGATGGAAGCAGGACATAATATTACACAACTGCGATTTACCATAATAGAATTGATTAAATCTCAAAAAGACATCGATCTACACAAAAAGAGACTTACAGCCAGATTCATCAAGCAAAATGCGCTCGCAAAAGGGCCAGATTCTGAGAATCTGGCCCTTTGCTAGTGCAATTTTTGCGTTTGGGATTCATCATCCCAAATGCAAAAATCGCTAATAAAGAATTCGCAAATTTGCGAGGATTAGCATTTAAGAAATCTCTATTAGAGATTCCTTAAATGCTATTCATGAAACATTTAAAAATTGCGGATTTGCAATTTAGGACCGCTATTTACCACGAGGTCAAACCTCGTGGTAAATAGCGAAAACTAACTTGCATGTTACACACACACGTCCTTTGGACATGTGTGTGCACAACATCAGTCTACATTTTCATTTCAGGGGTGCTACAGGGTGTCCTTTGGACACCCCTGGCACCCTTGAAATCGCATCCTTATTTGCGATTAGCAAATTGCTAATCGCAAATAAGGAATAACTCCCCATTCATTCCTATGGGCCTATAGGCCCATAGGAATGAATGGGGAGTTATTCCTTATTTCCGATTAGCAATTTGCTAATCGCAAATAAGGAAGCTGTAGGAATCGCAATTTATTTTGCGATTCCTACATGAATCCCGTTTTGAAAGTCCTTAATAGCGATTCCTTAATATTCGTTATTAAGGACTCGCAAAACGAGACAATGATGAATCTGGCTGTTAGATCAGAATATTACTGGATTCAGGAAATGGGAAGCCTTCACCCACAAGGACTCAATGACAGGACTGAATTATCATGTTTCTTATAAATCTTAGAATGTCTCTATATTACTGTGCACAGATTACATATGTAGTAACACACATCAATCCATCTATACGAGTATAGTAGCCACATCCCAATACAAAATAGCCGCCCATTAGCCTCAGACTTCAAATACCGTACTTCAATATTCAAGTACAAACTAGAGATTACGGGTAATCTCCATTATAATATACTAAAGAGATCTCCTATAATTCGAACACCAATATGCACACTCGAATAAACTAGTACATCGTAAACAACATATAAGCTCTTACACGTCTCATAATACTGTAAGAAGTAGCGCATTAAAGAATAGATAGATTAAACTTCCTATCATTACCCTAAAATGTTTATATTTAGAAATGTTTATTCTTTCCGGGATCGAGATCACGTGAGGCAACCGTAGCCAATGATAGGAGACTATCCACACACAAAGACATTATAGAATCAAAGAGGGAACACCATTGGCTGACACACGGAGAGACAAACACTGAGTATCGAGGCAGACTTGCTTTTCCACCATCCTAAGTAAGACGCGAGCGCTTAGCATGTTGAGACTATACCTAGTTTCAAATTTGAATCGTTATTACTTAAACAAGAGTGTTACTCAATCGAAATACTAGATGCTAAAAGGCGCCACCAATCCACCTTCTTTTTTAAAAAAACGCGCACATTGTAACAACAACTAGCATAAGTTTAAGAGTCTGGAGGGTAACAACGTCAACTCTATTCACTAAGGGGCAACATACTGTTAATAGTGGTTGATATGTGACATTATATCCTAATAGATATTAGAAATGTGAACATGAAGTATCCATGATGATATAGATACCGAATTGTACATTTATAAGCCAATTACCTGTGAATTGATGTACGAGTTATTATTTACATTTTGATGAGGCTAGCTCATATTTCCTTTTTTTCTGCACACAGACCCCTGAGGAAGGGTCACATACGACCCGAAATGCATAGGGTTAATGTGGAACAATGAAGTCTTTCGCAAAATAAAGAATAATATGAAATTGAAAAAGTAACAGGAATTATGAAATAAATAAGATTCCTTGAAACAAAATAAATAGTGAATTGAATTTATTGAACAGAGAATAAACCGGAAAAGACCAAAAGGTCGAAGTATAAATGTGCACACAACCACCAAGGGCGGAATCCTCCTACCCTTCCTAGAGAGCTTTGTGTATTCCTCCCATACACCATCACAATAGATGGCCTGGGTGTTGGCAGGATGGGATGTCCTGGCTTAATGGAGAGGGGGAGCTGTCACCAGTCACACTTGCACTTCAGAGGCACTGGCCCAGCTCACACACAAACAAAGGATTTCACATTGCTGTATTGTGACCCCAGCCGGACCGGGACAAGGACAGGGAAATTCCAGACACCTCTGTAGAGAGTAACACCAGAAGCTTCACCCACTTCAAAGTGGGTACCAGGTATAAAAAGGGGACCGTCAGACCCACTCTTCAGTACACTCCTGGACGTGTGAATACTACAGAAAAAGGACACCCTGCTGCCCAAGACTTGCCCGCTTGTTAAGAAGGAAGACTGGACCTGAAGACTCCATCCCAGCCTGAATGGGCTTCAAGTCAGCTGACTGGCCTCCTGTTCTGAGCTACAGGGAGACAACAAGCTCCAGAGGGCTCCCAGCAGCTGTCCAGCTGAACCTGCTTCAATGGATCTGCCTTGACCTGCCACTGGGCCATGGTGTGGCATCGGTTCAGCTCCTCCTTGAGGAACAAGAGAAATCCTTTAATTTTGGGCTCTTCATGACCACAAATTGTCCCGTTCGCACGAAGATTTTGTCTTGCGCGCCGACCGCCAATATAAAGCTCTGATGACCCCCAATTCTTCACACTACAGTGACCGCCTGTGACAACCAGCAGTGTGAGATCTGCACTTCATGCAATAGAATCAACAGCCCATGATGACCGACAACCCTCTTCGTGCCACAGTGACTACGATCCATGGTGCTCTCCCTTCTCCTGCCAGCCTCCTCCACCATGAATGGAACTCTTAGACCTGGACTTTGGAAAGTTTTCAGTGGTACTAACCTGGTCCCTTTATCCGGCCCACCCTCCTTCGCTGTCGGCCTGAACGTATGACTTTCACCCAGCCTTACACGACTTGATAACTACAAGTGATGCTGTATACTTTCAGAAGCTATACTTACCAACAATCTTTAAAATATCATCTCTCTGGTTCTACTGTTCAGATTTGTGTCATTTTGGTGTCAAATAATGTATTACATTTTATTCTATTGTTCTAAATTAGTATGGGATGTTTCTTGTGTTGTGTTTTTACTTATTACTGTTTCTGCACTGCATAAATTCTTTACACATTGCCTCTAAGTTAAGCCTGATAGCTTTTGAGCCTCGCTACCAGAGGATTAAGCACATATTGATTTAGTGACTTTTTGTGGTTCACCCAGAAAAGGATGAACAACTTGCATACCTTCAGTAATGCCTTATCTGGTAGTTACTCTATTTAGCCTCACATTCCTTACCTTAGAATAATCCCCAGGTGTCATACTGGATGCAGAAACTTTTTATGAGCAGTACCTCTGTTAGCTGGTGTCCTTCAGCTCTTTGTGGCCTCGTCCGCGCTGGAAGTGACGTGCGCGGTGTCTATTTAGATATCACCCCAGCTCCATGAATTCAGGTTTTTTTTGGTGCCTTTTCATGCCAGAAGCATGGAACCACGAAGAACACAGACTCCTGGTTTGTCAAGCTAGGGCCGTTGGAAGGGGAACAGTCATTCACTTTGAATCCATTCGCAGGGAAGAAGGGTGGGTTGATAAGAAATCTGCAGCTAGATAGATTCTCTACCAGATAAGGCGTTACCGGAGGTAAGTAATTTGTTCTCAGAGACTTCTAGCCACAGATGCCTTACCTTAGAATAGATACCCAAGCAATGACTCAAAGGAGGTGGATTGCAACATGGATTATACTAAAAAGACCTGTAGGACAAACAGGCAAAATGCCCGCCTGAAAGGACCGGACAGTCAAGGCACTAGTGCTATATAAATGTGTGCAGGGAAGCCCACGTTCCTGCCTGACAGATATCCAGGATGGATAGTCTGCAAGTTAATGCAGTAGTTGCAGCCTTGCCCCTGGTAGAATTAGCTCACAAACCTTAAAGAGGTTGCTTTTTGGCCAATGTAGAGCAGACATTAATGCAGAGCAGTACCCATCATGAGATGGTCTATTTCTGCACCTTCTTGGCTCTGATGAACAAGTTACTTACTTTCCGTAATGCCTTATATGGTGGAGAAATGATCTAGCAGCACATTCATTACCTTTGAATTTCCCAGGCATCAGACTGGATCCAGAAGATTCTTCTTCGAGCAATACATCTGAGTGCTGCTGGGTGATGTCGCTCGGCTCCGCTTGACGCCGATGGGGTCATCCGCATCATTCTGACGTCCGCATCACTTAACTTGGCACTACTTTGGCGCACTGACGTCAAAGATATAGAATCTGCGGCTAGATGTCTCTATTACATATACTCTACAAAAAGTTGATTGTTCACCCGGAACTCTTTTGTGCAGTCAGGGTATAATGACAACTCTCTTTTTGGGGTGAGGCAGAGCTTGAAAGGTAGGCAGGGTGATGGCTGACGTACATGAAGTACAAGTTACTTACCTTTGGTAACGATGTATCTGGTGGAGACGATTCTAGCCGCAGATTCCTTAACATAGAATTATCCCCAGGCTTCAGACCGGATCCAGATTTTTTTTTGCCACAGCATCACTGCGCGCCGGGGGCGGCACCACACAACTCCCCCTGATGCTGTCCGCAGACGTGACGTCAGCGAGGTCACAAAAGTCCCACCCCTAAATAAATAAATGAGTAGGCCTCACACTGGAATAACCAGGGTGTAGGGATGCAGAAGTACACATGAAGCTTACGTCCAAGTACCAGAAAGGAAGGGGTGGAAAAATAAATAGAACAAAGCATCCCACCAGGGAGGAAGTGAAAGAGGACATTCGCAGTAGACATAGCCACCCGGAGGGGGGCAAATGCAGAAGACCAAACTGAAGGTCCTCGCAGAACGGGCAGGAAGGGCGGGCCGTGAAGGAATCTGTGGCTAGAATCGTCTCTACCAGATACATGGTTACTGATGTGTCGTTACCGTGGTGTGAACTCGACCACGGACCCTATGGCAATCAACCTTCTGCTGCCTGACGAGAGTCCAACATCCGGCCTCCTGGACCCAGACCCTTACAGCGCTACTCCCGCTCCTACCGCACTCTTAATACCCATGGTCTCATGTAATAATGGGGACCCGCTGAATGTAACATCAAGGTCAGAATTCCCTTGCCTGACCACAAGATGGCTGCCACAGTGGTCCCTACCATGTTGTGCTATTACTCTAGGACAAAAACCGGACATCGAACTGACCTTCACCTATCCCCCATCAATACATAGAACCTGCTGAACCTCCGACGGCGGAGACCTAGCTATCTGGCCGATGCCCGGTGGAGCAACCTGATAGCTATAGAGGAGATGGGTTGTGGACTTCACCCTCGACCTTCACCTAACCCGACTTTGGACAGTCTTTATTTCGTCTCTCCGTCATACCCCCTTCTCACCTTTTTACCCTAATCCCCTTCCCTCGATGCTCCTTTTGTCTCATCTTCTATGCTATTTAAATGTTTTGCCATGGAGACCTAGCCATTTGGCCGATGCCCGGTGGTGCTAGTGGATAGCTATAGAGGAGATGGGCTGTGGAATCCCCCCCTCAGCCCTCACCTACCCAGCCGGACCTTGGGTACACTTTCCCTTCATCTCTCGTATCTCCCTCCTGCCCCTTTACCCTACCCCTTACCCTTCTTTCACTCCATTTCCTAGTTTCTAGGGGTGGGCGGAATTTGTTTAATCGCATTACGCAAATCTCTGCGAAATGGTAAAAAATCTCAGCGAACACGCAGAAATTCTGCAAGCATGCGGAATTGCTTGTTCGCGATGGTTTTTTCCTGTTCGCAATCGCTGTTTGCATGCTCGGGGGAAAATATCTCGCGTTTTGAGACAGCGAACAAGCAAAACATTTTGCAAAGTCGCGGACAATTTCGCATTCTGCGCAAATTGCGAAATTACCCAAATTACCCAAATGCCGGGAGAGGAACAGAATTTACCGCCCAGGCCTAGTCTTTTATGCTCCTTAAATGTTTTTGCCTGTAAACAATGTAATCGTAACTGAAGTAACTCTGTAACATTATTGAATCTCATGTAAAGCGCTCTGATACCCTCTGTCTAGCCAGCGCTATATAAAACTCATTAAATAAATAAATAAATAAAAAATAAGTAACTTGTGCATCTGATAGAGACTACTAGCCGCAGATTCCTTATTGTAGAATATATACCCTAGCCATAGCCAGAGGGGAGGAGGGTCTGCGAGAGAACCTCACCAGCTTGGAAGAACACAGGGCCCCAACAAGGGATGTTTCAAGGGGACAGGAAGGACAGCCCAGCCCCCACCAAGCAGAAGTAAATAAGGAGAAGGGAAGGCCAGGATACCACAAGCCTACCCGAGAGGCAAAGGGGTATCCGCCAAAAAACCCGGAGGGACAGACGGCACCAAGAGTGTACCAAAGGAAGAAAAGAACCACCTGCAGAGCCCGCCTCAAGAGAAAACACACAGCAAAGGTAATAGCTGAACGGGCATCAGCCCTGAGGCAGGGGACAAGGCAGGAACGGCCTCACAGCCGAGAAGCGCATACGTGAGAAGGTAAACACACTCGCACAAAGCTCCAGCAGAGCAAGAGACTGGAGCACACGGGTATACGCCGAGGCCCACGGAGATGTTATGTTATGTTATGTTAAATAAACTTATTGAGCGCGCTAACACCATTAGGTTTCTTGGCGCTATACAGAGGGAGCAGGGAGGAGAGACAGAAGATAACATAACACAGAATGACGGCTAGTAATAAGCTACAGTGAAAAGGTGAGTTTTGAGGGAGGATCTGAATGTGGTGTAGGGGGAGGGCAACCTAAGAGAAAGAGGTAAGGTGTTCCAAAAAGACGGGGCTAAGAAAGAAAACCTGAGGCCACCGTGTTTCTTCCGCTTGAATCTGGGGACAGAAAGTAAGGCCAGTTGAGATGACCGAAGAGTGCGGGAGGGAACATAAGGATGAAGCAAAGAAGAAATGAAGGAGGGACCATGACTAGTGAGGGATTTAAAAATGATGCAACCAAGCTTAAAGTTACAGCGGGCAGAAACCGGAAGCCAGTGGAGACTTTTTAGGAGAGGTTGGACGTGCTGATCTCTAGGTTGATGATAGATCAAGCGGGCAGCTTGATTTTGGATCAGCTGGAGTCTCCTAAGTTTGTATGCAGGAATGCCTACGTAAAGTGCATTTGCGTAGTCAAGCCTAGACATGACTAACGCAAGCAGGGCCAAAGTGAGGGCATCGGTGGTAAGTAGGCGGGAGATTTTGCGTATTTTCCTGAGCTGGAAATGGCTGGAGGAGACTACAGCGCTGATCTGGGGTGTCATAGAAAGGTCGTTGCTTATGACAACTCCCAGACTTTTTGCTGAGTTGACAGGGCAAGGGGGGCTGCCCAGACTGGCAGGCCAAAAGGAAGAGTGCCAGGGATTAGAGGGCCCCCCGACAAGCACCAGCTCAGTCTTGTCGGGGTTAAGTTTCAGATGGTTTGTGCCCATCCAATCGCTGATGAAGCAGAGGGTATTTTGGAAAGTGGAGATGGATTGGTCACTGGAGTCGATAGTGAAGACCAGTTGAATGTCATCCGCGTAGTTGAACGCGGAGACATTGAATTGGCGGAGGGAACGGATAAGCGGGGCTAGGTATAAATTAAAAAGGAGAGGGGATAAGGAGGATCCCTGCGGGACACCACAGGTCAGCTCGACTTGAGAGGCAGAAAACTGGGACAGTCTGACAGCTTGATGGCGGTGAGTCAGAAAAGAGCGCACCCAATTCAGGGCAGTGCCCTGGATGCCAGCCTCTCTGACACGGTCGACCAAAATATCGTGGTCGACCGTGTCAAAGGCGGCTGACAGGTCTAGAAGAACCAGGGCCTGACAGGTGTTAGAGTCGGCGCCCCTGCGTAGTTCGTCCATCACAGAGAGGATGACTGCTTCTGTGGAATGCGCAGGTCTGAACCCAGCCTGCTGGGGGTCCAAAACACAAGAGTCCTCAATAAAAGAAGTAAGGGTTTGAGTGACATGGGACTCCAGGACTTTGCTAAGGAAGGGAAGGAGGGAGATAGGGCGATAGTTGCTCATGGTGGACGGGTCAGCCGTGGGTTTTTTCAGGATGGCGACCACCTCTGCCCGTTTGAAGGAACCCGGGACCACCCCCGAGGTTAAAGAGTTGTTTAAGAGGGCTAAAGGGGGGTCCGGGCAGGAAGTAAAAGCTTCTCGCAGGGCAGAGGGGGGGCAACAGTCGCTAGGGGAGCCAGAAGAAACTTTGAGCAAAAGGGAGAGAAACATCTCTTCTGGAATGAGGGGGAGCTGGGATAGGGTGTGGGTGATGGGGTGAAAGGAAGTGCTGGGGGGGAAAGAAGTGGATGAAACGTGAGCAGAAATGCTGGTTTTGATTTTAACAATTTTGTCCACGAAGAACTGATTCAGGGAGTCACACAGAGGCTGGGAGGGAAGCGGGGCAATGGTGACTCTCGCCGGGTTAGATAATTCCTCAACAATAGAAAAAATGTCTTTAGATTTGTTAGTAGAGTTCAAAATCTTATTGGAGAAATAGCTGGATTTAGCCCGGGCTATAGCAGACTTGTATTCCCTCAGCTGAGAAGAGAAGACAGCTTTTGTCTCGGGAGTATATCCTCGACGCCAGCGTCTTTCGGCCTGGCGGAGACTAAGTTTCAGTGCCTTGAGTTCCTCGGTGAACCACCTATGGGCGTCGTGACTGCGCCGCGTCTTAACAGGTTTTAGAGGTGCCACCGAGTCAGCGGCGGAGACAAGCCATTGGATAAGATTATCAGACAGAGTCAATGGAAGTGGGGGGTCCCGTAGTAGAAGGGGCTGATGAGCTCAGGAGGGAAGTGAATTTGTTGAGGTCGGCCTTGTTCCAATTACGTGCCAGGAAATTAGATTCTCGGGTAATATTGGTCGGGGGAGGCTTAGCAAGGGAGAAAGTGATAAGTAGATGATCTGACCAGGGGCAGGGGAGGACAAGGGGAGTGGAGATGTCTAAAGAAGAAGTCCATACCTGGTCCAAAATATGACCTTTAGCATGTGTGGGTGTGTGTATGTGTTGAATACAATTGAGGCCAAGCATAAGGTCGGAAAAGGCGAGAGAATCCGGGGTTTCGTGAGGGTCCGATGGCCAATAATTGAAGTCGCCGAGAACCAAAACATTAGTGTTGTTGATAGTCAGCTGGGAGATGAGCTCCCCAAACTGAACTGAGAAGTTTGGCATGGGTTGAGGGGGACGGTAAACTAGGACACATACAAGAGAGGACCCAGGTTGCTCCAGCCTGAGAGCAAGACAGTCGGTCATAGGAATGCTGGGGATAGGTATAGGGGAAAACCTGATTGAGTGGCTAATGATGGCTGCGACCCCGCCGCCCACTTTGCCAGAGGGGCGATTGGCTTGCAGTATGTAATATCCTGGGGGGATGGCCGCCAGGATATCAGGGGAGGAATCATCTGTGAGCCAGGTCTCGGACAGGAACAAGATGTCAGGCTGTTCCGATCCTAAGAGATAGAAGATGTCAGTTTTATGGCTGACCAGAGACCGAGTGTTCAGGTACATCACAGATAGGGGGGAGTTAGGGGCAGGTACCGAGGTAGAAGAGCGAGGTTTGCCTGCCAGGGCCGGGGGCCTGTGAATAGGGGGTGAAAGAATGAGCTCAGGAAAGGATTTCCTCGATACGGGCAAACCGCATGCGGTGTGCTTGACCGAAGCCTCGGGGGGAGGGAATACAGGTTTGTGCAGTGAGACAATGGCAGAGCGGGAATAGATGATGCGGGGAGCAGAGTGACGAGCCCCGTGCCCCGGCCTGCCGCGGACGGGCGCAGACGGGCTTAACTCAGGCGCAACTCCGGCGCGCCTACGTCGCGCCCGCTGCGCTCGTCCGCTGCGCTGACACATTATGGCCGTTTAAATAGGGGCAGGACGAGGGTGGAGTCTCAGGGAAGCTTCATGGGAATTGAATCCCAATCAAAGATGGCGCCCGCTGCCACTGGGAGCCCGAGGTAACAAACAGCCCCCAGCTAGCCACTCGCCTCTGAAAACCGGAAAATAAGGTTAGAGCCCTGCACAACAAAAGGTGAGGTTAAAAATTCAATTTAAAAGACAATGCGCTGCGTGAAACCATAACGACCATGCTTGTGCAGCAGACAGCTGGTACATACTATGAGGTAGTGTGCCCAGAACAAGCCGAGCGCGAGACTAAGACAGAAGCAAGGGGAACCTCAGAACAAGCCCCAGAGAACGACCATCCCAGTGGCATAACCCGGCCCACGAAGAGAAGAGGGACCGGCCAAAAGAAAAAGAGGAGAAGCGAGTAATATGTAGCACAGACCTAAAGCCGTCAACCAGAACACAGGGGAACACCAGGAATATCCTAGCCCTCCTGGAACACAAGGTAGAAGACCAGGCCAAAACGTCAGATAATAAGGTGGAAACACCTAGACATGACGCCGTAGATGGCATGACAAAAGTCGGTCCGGCGATCCAGAGGCTGAAGAGGGCAAAACGCACAGAAGCAGATATCCTGCAGGAACAAAGGGCAAAATGTACGACAGGCAAGCCCTATAGAGGAAGGATACTGAGCAGGACAGAACCTGGAGCAGCTCAAGCTGCGCTAATTCGAAAGAAAAAAGACCTCACCAAGCAGTATAGAAATACGAGGAACCCGAGAAGGTATCCACACCCGCCCAGCTTAGGACAGAGCTATACAATAGCCAACAAGTACCCCACCTAGGGTATGACACATCCAAAAACAAAACAGGGGAACGCCTCTTAGGAAAGCCCACAGCAGAGGTTTAGAACATAAAAAATCTGTGGGTATCACCACAGATGGCTTACCAATGAGTAAAAAAAAAATACACAGATGTTCCAACCTGAGTACCTATACGGCTTCACTAACAGCCAAAAACACACACACCACAAAAGCTGGAAGGCTGTACCAGAAGCCAAAAGTACAGAGGGGCCAACTTAAGGACCCTGAAGGCATTCCCAGCCACACACAGCACACAGAGGGACCAACCAAAACACTAGGCCCACAGAGAAAGGTAGGATAAACGCCTCCCATAAGACACCCGAGGACCGACAAGCTGAAGCTTACGGAGGGGGGGTGGGGAGGACAGAGCCCCGCAAGGAGTCGCTGAATAGCAGAGTCTGCGTGGGTGTTAAATAAAATAATCCCATCAAAGGGCAGGTAAACAAGACGCTCCAGAATATTCTTGAGAAAGACGCTATCCCACAACCAAGCATGGTGGCGGAGGGCCACCAAACTCCTCATAGTGCTGGCAAGAGAATCAGAGACATCCAAGGCCGAACGGAGAATAAATGCAGCTAACTACCGACCATCCAGCACATGGTGCCGCAGATCAGCGCGGACCTCTTCGTGAGAGGTGCGAGACAGAAAGGACTCCTTGGAATCCCATAGGTCAGAGGTAGCCCTGGCCAACACACAAAGTGTGTTGAGCGCGTTGAGAGCAGCACCAGTGGAAGCGAAAATGTTACGCCCCCAGGAGTCCAAACACCGGCCTCCCGTGATGGAGGGCGCAACACTGAAGGCAAGGAAGGGAAAGCAGTCTGCAGGACAGGGCCCTGGGCAGACAGGTGCGGAAAATGGCAGACTGGATCGTGCGTGGCAGGACGGTGGTGGTGGAGGAGCGGCTGAGGCACCGGATCCCCTGTAGCACGACGCCCCCAGAAGAGAGTTGTGGTACGAAGCTTCAAATGGAAGAAGTAGCTCCCCTCCACCAGAGCCCTGGTGGAGAACCTCCAACAAGTGGTCCATTGGGAGTGAAGCAACCGGGTTGCCCTTTGCAAAATGCCGGTGGCTGTGAAGATGGCCCCCGGACAAAGGCTACACTAGCCTCCGAAGGCGAAGTGGGGGAGAGAGCAAATCTTCAGTGGGCGAAGGCTGCAAACTAAGCCGCCCATCCACGTGCTCTGCTGGAGGAAGAAACGGCCAGCCCCTGTAGGATGGAGGACCCATTGACTAGTGAGAGGCCTGAGGGATCTCCGGAGAAGGCAGAGAAGCCTGCGGGGCAACCAACTGCAAGGTGCGGAAGAGCTGGTCCGGGGGCTGTGGATGAGGAGACAGCATAGAACCCGCACTGGTAGCCACCGGGGAAAAGGCAACGATGCGGCGTCCAGTCTCCGGTGAAGAGGAGACAAGGAGGTGACAATCCTCCGGAGAGGAAGGGACATCCGGAGAAGAGTCGATGATCCAATGCCGGGACGGTGGCCGCGAGTCCACCATGGGCACCGGTGTTTCCTCGATCGGCGCCGAAGTGTCCACCAGGGGTGCTGAGTCGACCTCCACCACCACTTGCCTCATAGTAGAAAGGGGCATGGACGGAGCCAAAGCGACCAATGAATGGCGCCGGCTCGACCTCCGACGAGGCAGCCACCTGTGCAGAGGACCGAGAGGGACTCGAGGAGGCGTCTTGGGTCCCACCCTCCACTTGCGGCACCGCCAGAGCCAGGGAGCAAAGCCGTCAGCGCTGGAAAGGCGTCGGCTCGGCCTCCAGTAAGACAGCCGCAGGCTCAGAGGATCGAGGGGGACTCGGGGACAAGCCGAGAAACCTTGCGACCTCCTGCAACCCCAAAGGGGACCCCGTAGGGTTTTGCGGCAAGGCAGGGATGCCGTGGGTCGAAGAGGGGAACCCCGTAGGGCCACACCTCGATGACACCACATCTCCAAAACTTGAAGCCGAACTCGTCAGTGCCGGGGGCAAATCTGCCAGCGAGTCTGTGGCAGGCCCAGCGTAAGGTGCGGGATCCACGGACCTCTCAGGAAGAGGAGGGGGACCCAAAGAAGCTTGCAGAGCCGTAGAATAGGCCTTCATTTGGGCCCTTGTTGCCCCAATACCAGGAACTGGCGGATAGGGTGGCGAGGGCGCACGTCTCGAGAGGAACCCGCGCCCTCTGTAGAACGGGGACAAGGTTTCGATGACAAGCTGCCGGTGAAGGACGATGCTGCAGCTGGAATCGGTGGCTTCTGGACCCTTCAGAGGTAGGGGACGGATGCAGTGACGAGACCGATCTGGACAAGCGAGCAGAAAACAATTTATTCCGGCGCTCCCGCCGGGACTTCGGCTTGAGATGCTGACAAGTGTTGCAGTCCGTAGAATTATGGTGCTCCCCCAAACACCACATACAAATAGGGTGAGGGTCCGTTCCCAACATCTGCGTAGAGGAAGCACACTTCTTGAAACCCGAAGGCATTGAACACTGTTCCCAACGCAAAGGCATTAAAAGGGGCCTGAAAACTGGACAAGGGAAATCACTCTGGATCCACGTTGTACGCGGTAAAGAAGGAAACTGACGTCAGCGCGCCGGGGTGCTACTCATGTGACCTCGCTGATGTCACGTCTGCGGACAGCTTCAGGGCGGAGTCGCTTGGTGCTGCCCCCGGCGCGCAGGGATGCTGTGGAAATATTTTTTCCGGACCCAGTCTCACGCCTGAGGATAATTCTACGTTAAGGAATCTGCGGCTAGTACTCTATCAGATAAGGAGTGAGCACCTTTAGTAGGAAGGATGCTCTAGTCCAAAGAACCAGCTTCTACGGGTAGATGGTAAGGTATGGAGGATAAGGCGACAAGGCCTTCAACTAAATGACCCTCTGGGAAGATGACTAGAAAGGGCGAGATGGCAGAAAAATAGTCTTTCAAGGTGCCCAAAGAACCTTGAAACAAAATAACCCGGGAAATGTGTGCAGATAGGGTGTCAACTTATTTATGTGTACACCATGCCACTAACATGCTCCAATGGCAGGCCTGTACCATCTTGGTGGAGGGACTCCTGGTTGCCAAAATAACAATGCAGACTTCGGGTGGAAGGTCAAAAGCTGTCAACTGTCACCATTCAATCTCCACGCATGAAAAGATAGCTTTGTCAGGTTTGGGTGCAGAACCCTGTCCTGTTGCTATGACAGAAGATCCTGCCAAAGAGACAGCCTGATCAGGGGACTCATGCTCATACTCAACAGTTCGGGATACCAGGTGCTCTGAGCTTAATCCGGAGTCCCCAGAATAACTTGAGCCCAGTCATTTCTGATCTTCTTGAGAACTCTGGGCAGTAGTGGTATTGACAGAAAGGTGTACAGGAGGCCTGAGCTCCACTCAAGATGAAAATCTTCAAGCGAGAGCCGCTGTGAAAACTCCAGCGTACAAAACTGCTGACATCGAGTGAATGACGACTGAGTCGGGAAGATCCAACCAATACTCTCTCAATTCATGAAAGAAACCTTGCGCCAACTCCGGATGGAGACGCCATTCATGATTCTCTAAGCATTGACGGTTGAGTTTGTCTTCCCTAGCGTTCAAAGATTCCTGTAGATGTTAAACCACCAAAAAAAGCCTTCGTGTTCCAGCCATGTCCAGTTGTGAAGAAACTTTTGACAAAGCACCCACAACCCCACCCTGTTTGTTGCAGTACCACATGGCAGTGGTGTTATCCGTGAACACCAGCCTTCAACTGATTGACGCCAGTCAATGCCAGTTGGATTGCTCGTAGCTCCAGCAGATAGATGTGGAGTCCAGCTTACACTGGCAGCCAGAGTCCTCGGATCTCCACCTCACCCAGGTGCCTGCCCGAAAACCAGAAGGGATACATCTGTCACCACAGTCAGTTCTGGGTGGGGTAGGGAGATGGGTATGCCACGGACCCACTCACAGGTCATTTGCGACCACTGCAGGACTTTCACAGTTTCCTCCAAGATCTCGACCATGTTGGAGAGATTCCCCTGATGATGTGCCTACTGGAACTTCAGGTCCCACTGCAGAGCCCTCATATGCCACCATTGGATTGGTAACAAAGTCCACCGGAGGACTCTTTTAAGAAAAAGTGGAACCTTCCTGCACCTGTCTAAAGGATCCAACTCTTAATGCAATATTCGGAAGAACCAAGTGGGAAGTACCTCCATTGGTTATGTTTTACATAAGAAGTGTTACCAGCTGTGTTTCAAATCCACCAATCGTTCTAAAAAATCTGGCAATCTGAAGAACAACCAAATAGACAATTGGGACCAGCTCCAAAATCTAGTCCGTAATCGTGTCCTACACCAAAGGGTGAACTATCCCCAAGTCACTTACTTGTGTCAAAAAGTATGGTGTCCTCCAGTCCAGCTCTACTCTCTGCTCAAACCGAATCCGATGGCGTAAAATACCATCCGACACACGTTTGCTAAATGTACATGTGTCTCTGTCTATAAATATTTGTAATCAGTACATCTTCGTTGTGTGTCTTTTGTACATATTTTTCACATTCACTCACATACTGGAGCACTGCGTCGTCTGCACTTATGATTAGTGTTGTCACAATAGCTGCATACAAATTGAAGATATATATATATATATATATATATATATATATATATATATATATATATATCCTACTGGCGATAGCCAGTAGGTATATATAGTTAGGATTTTTTCTCTATGGAACTTTTGAAAATTCTATGTCTAATAACTTTGGCGTTTGTGGACGGAATTGGCTGAAATTTTCAGGAAAATGGCACATTTTGTTTCTGAGCAGCCCCTGAAAATTTGGGGGGGGTCGTCAAGGGGGGGCCGAGAAAAAAGGGGGGTCCCAAAACACGTTTTTCCCATTAATTTTTCCATAGGGCGGTTGGCCTCAATTTTAGCTCGAACGGCTGAATGGATTTGCACGAAACTTGGCAAAATTGTAGGGACTGTTAGCCCGATGTGCCTTTGCTAGGTCTCAATATATGTGCTTCAGTGGATTTTGAGAAATTAACGTTTAAAATAAGATATATATCTGTAACAGCGCTCCGGGCAGCGCTCCGGTTCGCGTACTTTTCGCGTAACGGAACTTTGCGATGCGAAGCTGATTGGCTCTCCGGTGTCTGTCAACATTCTAAACAGTCCGGAGCGGCCACCATCTTGTCTCTCGGTAGGATCGAGAGACAAGAGGAGGCCAAAACAAACGGGGAAATGAAGGAAAGGGGGCAAGGTAGACCTCTTCTGACCCCCTAGGATTGATGAGGGGGATATTATAAAGCCACGCGGGGCCAAAAAAAAAAAAAAAATATTCTGATTTTTTTGCCGTAGAGACGCGTCTTGGTACGCGAACCGGGCAGCTAACCGGGAAGCTAACCAGCAGTGTAACGGGGGTCTGAGGAGAAGCTGATTGGCTGTTATCATTGTAAACAGTCTGGAGCGGCCGCCATCTTGTCTCTCTGTGGGATCGAGAGACAAGAGGTGGAAAAAAAAAGGTGTAAATGAATGAAAGGGGTAAGACAGACCCCTCCTGAACCCCTAGGATTGATGAGGGGGCTATTAAAGTTCCCTGCGGGGCAAAAGAAAAAAAGAATTGCGATTTTTCGCGGTAAAGGTGCTTCCTGGTACGTTAACCGGGCAGCTAACCGGCAGCGTAACGGGAGTCCGACATATCGTGTTTTTTGAACGTTTGTGATATGTGCACGTGTGGATTTTGTCTAATTAAGGTTAAAAAAATATATATATATCTTTAAGCGTGTTCTGGCGCGCTTACGTTTTGGGTTTGGTTTGCGCTGCAGAGACGATACGTCACGGTTATGCGATGCATCATGAGGCGTCTCACGGGCTACGTGATACGTCACTTAATAAAGAATATATTTTACAGCTATAGATATTAGCTTTTAAAAAACCAATGAAATTCACAGAAAAAACCATAGGTTATAGACCATATATAGTTAGGAATTTGCATTTACAAAACCTTGAAAATTCAATGAAAAAACTATAGGTTATAGACCATATATAGTTAGGGATTAGCATTTAAAAAACCTTTTTTTATTTGCACAAAACCATTGAAATTCCATATATAGTTAGTTGCACTAACTATATATCGCGGACCCGCAATCCACTGCTAATGATGTCACATATTACATCATTCATGACATGGTCAGTGACATCACTGATGACATCACTGATGACATCTCAAATGACATCACTGATGACATCACTGATGACATCTCAAATGACATCACTGATGACATCACTGACATCTCATTTGACATTACTGATTACATCACTGATGATATCATTTATGTGATAATACATCTTCAGACTCTAATATAACCTTAGATACACTCAGTGTAAACAGGCACTCACAGACTGTCACACATCCATGGAGTTACTCACACACCTAGTCAGTCATGCAAAGAATCAATCACATCTCCAATTCCTCAACTATACAGTTATACACACCTTACTTATTCAAACATATACTAACACATATTTACTCTCTTATACAATCCTTGATACAAGTTCACAATAATTCATACAGCCACTCTCACATTCACTGGCTCTTATGTTCAGTTATTTATATATGTCAACTCTCACATGGAGTGTGTTTTACATATGTACTTACTTTGACATGTAGCACTGAGATATCCATTCACTCACCAATATACTCATGCACACAGTCAAATGTCCATACAGCTGTTTCTACATGCACTTTTGAACCCATACACCTAGGGAATCAACTGCTCACACATCTATGCACAGAGTTATACACCTCCCAGCCACCCACTCACATACTCAGTCTCCCATACAAATACTTGGGCAACCATTCAATAACCCATATAGTTTCTGATATAGCTACTGATTTAAACATGCAGCAGTTTACAGAACAACATAAATAATGATTGCCAAATTAAGACACTTTAATCACTAACCCATGCACTCAGTGAGACACATTTAATCATTCTCTCATACAGTCAGTCATGCACCTACTAAATCCTTCATCCAGACACTTATACATCCACTCATTCTTCAATATGTAAGACATATTTTAACTTTACAGAAACATACAGTCACTGGGTGTTGTCATAAGTGATGTCATCAGTGATGTCATTTGAGATGTCATCAGTGATGTCATCAGTGATGTCACTGACCATGTCATGAATGATGTAATATGTGACATCATTAGCAGTGGATTGCGGGTCCGCGATATGTAGTTAGTGCAACTAACTATATATGGAATTTCAATGGTTTTGTGCAAATAAAATAAGGTTTTTTAAATGCTAATCCCTAACTATATATGGTCTATAGCCTATGGTTTTTTCATTGAATTTTCAAGGTTTTGTAAATGCAAATTCCTAACTATATATGGTCTATAACCTATGGTTTTTTCTGTGAATATATATATATATATATATATTCACTGAAAAAAATCATAGGTGGGGGCGTTATAGTTAGCTGGATATTTCTCTTGTACAAAACCATTAAAGTTCCCCTGTTATAGTTTGTTCAGCTAACTATAACTCGCACGCCCGCAATGCACTGCTGATAATGTCACATGTTACATCACTCATGACATGGTCAGTGACATCACTGATGACATCTCAAATTACATCACTGATGACATTATCCAGTGAATGTGTGTTTTTCTGAAAATTTAATATATTTTATATATGTATATCTCAAGGACGAAGAATAAATGGGTATATAAGTGTCTAAATAGATGTTTTTTTAATGAAAAAATAAATGATTGTATAATGGATTGAATAAGTGTATCTTAGTGAATACATGGGTTAGTGAGTAATGTTTAAATATATAATTATCTGTATCAGTCTCTCACTTTGTGTATAAGTGACTGCATGGGTTGGTGAGTAGCTTCATAAATGTCTATATGAGTTATTAGTTGTTTTTTTGAGTATCAGTATAAGTGTCTGAGTGTCTGTATGGGTCAGTGTGGGGTCTTTCGTAGTGCATAGTTCCATGAATGAATGACTCACTGCTTGCTTGTTTTGAAGACAGCATGTATGCAGGACTGTATGGGTGGATGAGTGTGTTAGTGAATGAATTACTGTCTCAATAGTGTTTTTATGAGTAAATACATGTTTTAAACTAGTATATGTGAGTATTGGTGTATATAAGTGAGTATATGTGGGAGTGAGAGGTTGGAAGAGTTCATGTATAAATAAGTATGTGTTTCTACAAGTGATTGTTTAAGAGAGTAAGCATGTGTACGTTTCTTTAGAAGTAAGTGTAGTGGTGTGTGTGTATAACTGTAAATGCAAGTACATGGATATTTGATACTTTACATGTGTGACTATGTGTGTGAGTAACTCTATGGATGTGTGGCAGTGTGTAACAGGATGTATAGGTGTATGAGTACATGTATGAGTGACTATATAGGACTGTTGGTGAATGAGTGGATGTGTATTTAGATCTTAGAATTACTGAATAGGTTGTTGTAACTGTTATTGGTATGTCCATTTTTTTGAAAATTTTAGTTTCTATTTTTGAATGTTTGTATCAAAGGTTATATTAGGTTAAGAGGAGGTCTGCAAATTTACAACAAAGATGATGCCATCAATGATGTCATGAGTGATGTCACTGACCATGTCATGAGTGATGTAATATGTGACATCATCAGCAGTGCATTGCGCGTGCACGATTTATAGTTAGCTGAACTAACTAGAACTGTGAATTTCAATGGTTTTGTACGAGAGAAATGTCCAGCTAACTATAACGCCCCTGAAACCTATGGTTTTTTTCTGTGAATTTCTAAGGTTTTTTAAATGCTAATTTCTAATTATAATGTTCATTAAGCATATCTTTTTTTTCTATCTTTTTTAGTTATCATCCCATTCTAAACCTGGTAACAACTGCAAATCTCACCACTCTTCCATTGATACCTTCCGCCAACAAAATCACCACAAACCAAAGCCACAACTAACGCCAATGATATACAAACCAGGTGTTCCTGTGCAAAAAAACCCACAAAAACAGCACTTCCCACCAAACAGGCGATAGTCCCACTTACCAGTAATAAATTGACATCAACATTTAACTGGTGTAAGAAGGTAGACTGTCTACTAAGTGGGCGTGGTTCACTTGTGCAAAGACAAAAGACTCTGGCAGAGAGGCGGTCCTCGCCCTGCCACATGGCTGCGGACATGACTGCGGGCCTCCTCGTCGAAGGCCCCTGCGAACCCAGCGCACAGCACCACAGACTTATGACTGTATCGACTACTGCCTTCGATCTACACTGCGGACATCTAGGTTCACAACTTGAATTCAGCCTTGATTTATTAATTGCACCAAGAACTGTACTCTATGTACTAGAATTTTGTAAAGAAGAGGTGACAAAAAGCATTGCTCGATGTCTATGCTAACTACTGCCTTTGATGTGCACATCGGACAGCAGGGTTCACAACTTGAATTCAGCTTTGGATCTACACTACGGACAGCATTGAATTCAGCCTTGATTTATTTCATGCAGAGAGAATAGTACTTTATGTCCTCAGATTTTGTTAAAAGATTTAACAAAAAGCATTCCTCAATGTCTGTGCGGACTACTTCATTCGATCTACACTGCGTACAGCACGGTTCACAAATTGAATTCAGCTTTGGATCTACACTACGGACAGCATTGAATTCAGCCTTGATTTATTTAATGCAGAGATAATTGTACTCTTTGTCCTCAGATTTTGTTAAAAGATGCGACAAAAAGCATTCCTTGATGTCTGTGCTGAATACTGCCTTCGATCTACACTGCGGACAGCAGGGCTCAGCATTCAGGTGGAGTGGTGATTGCAGATAATGCAGTCCATTAGGCAAGACACATTGTACAAATGCGGCCCGCCCGGACCACGCATCATTGCAGGGTGCGCACACGCTGAGTTCCTCAGGTGCTACTAACTCACTGCACCATAAGTCATCGCCACGTGGCGTTATTAAGGCAGAATTTATTAGACAGAAGACATTGCTCCCAGTGCGGCCTTCCCGGACCACACATCATCACAGGGTGCGCACACGCTGAGCGCCAGAGCTACCACTAACTCAGTGCACCATATCGCCACGTTGCCATATTAAGGCAGAATTTAGTAGGCAAAAGACATTGCTACCAGTGCAGCCTGCCCGGACCACGCATCATCGCAGGCTCCACACAAACTGGTTGCTTCAGGTGCCATTAACTCAGTGCACCACTTATTATCGCTGGCTGCACGCACGCTGAATTGCAAAGACTGCACAGCTCTACACAACGCCACGTGGGCCCTTGCCGACTGCTGCCTCCTGCCTACACTGTGGTCATCAGGGCTCACAATTAAATTGACTCTTCATTCATTAATTGTAGAGTGCAGTACGCAACTAAATATAACGTCCCTCAAACCTACACAATATCCTTTAAGTATCAATGGCAGTCTACACTGCGGACAGCACAGCTCAAAATTTTAACTATAATGTCCCTGAAACCTACATGTTTCGACAATGTATTCCATAAATATTTCATGTTTTCTTCCATACGCCTACACTGCAGTCAGCCAAGCTCACAATTTGAATTTAGTCTTGTTTTATTAATTGTAGAGAGAATTGTACTCTATGTCCTCAGATTTTGTTAAAAGAATGTGACAAAAAGCATTCCTCGATGTCTGTGCTGACTACTGCCTTCGATCTACACTGCGGATAGCAGGGCTCACAATTCAGATCGAGTCACAATTGCACATGATGCAGTCCAGTAGGCAACAGACATTGCTCCCATTGCGATCCGCCCGTACCACGCATCATCGCAGGCTGCGCACACGCGGAATGCTTCTGATGCCGTACCTCAGTGCACCACAACTCATAGACCCTTTACGATAGAATCTTTTTTGTTTTATTTTACATGTAGTGCTCCTACCTTACTACAGCATAAGTCCTAGACCATTTATGATCGAATATCTGTGTATGATTTGATGATTACTATTGTACTTGTTACCAACACCAACCATTCCCGGAGGGCTGGCTTACACTCACCCCATATGCACCCAGCACAGACATCACTGGGCATGTGACCCTGGTACTAAAAAGGAGTCTAGCGCATGTGCCCTACCCAGTTCAACAATCTATCTGTGTCTGTGTGTTCATTATGTTTGCAAAATGCTGCACCTGGGCCCTACCACATTACATTGTGTTGTAGTGAGCGTATGCAACCCTGTTACCTCTGGCAGTAGGAAACACTTCGGTTATGTATCTTTCTCTTGCTCATTCTATAAGTTCAAACGTAGAGACGGAGTCATTAGACTACTGCAAGCAAAGTGTATAGTAAATTTATAAGTGAGTTTTTTTGTTGTTGCATATTTATATAGCTCGAACTCGAACCAAAAGTATTGAAGTGTTTTACATGAGCACTGTATTTACATTACACTTTCAGGGACGCGGAGATTACGTGATTTGCCTACAATCACAGGATGTGGAAGCGACCCAGAGATTCGAACACTGGTTTCCAGCACCAAGTTCGGCAGTCTAGCCGATGGACCAGATAAGTACATATGTTGGCGCAGCCTAACTCCGACCACGAGCTTCAGTCTAATTAGCTGCCCTCCATGTGCCAAAAACTGCAACCTGAACTTTCAATGGCCCTGTATTGCTACAGCTACAACACTCCAGTGAATGTGCAATAAACATTCATATCCACATAAATGTGTCATGCCTACCATCTTTCATGTGTGGAACTATGGATGAATGTAGGGTCAGTGATTCCCCTTACCTTCCATGTTGGCCATGTTGTGGGACTTTACTCACAGAATGACAAATTTGCGCTTGCAACCCGGGTGACGGCAGTACTACAACACGGACACCCGCATCAGTTGATTCCTCATATAGCTCACGACGGAGCCCCACCCATAGCTCTGGAGTCATTCTTCACAGCCTCACTCAGAACTAGCATATGCCACGCCAGTCCACTCTGCTTACGCTTACAGGAAGGGACAACAACACTGCATGGCTCAGGTTTTCATTGTTGTGATCTGCTGCTCACAGGTCTAGTTGTCAGTATACCACAGCCACTCCCTCACAACTGCTAAACACTCACACCACACCCATCCAGCACTAGCATCATAGGACACGTGACGCTCCCAATAACAAAGACGGGGCACTCCTGCTAGACGCCATTTTAGAGTTGCTCGCAGCAGCTGCACTGCGGCCGGCACAAGCACATAGCCACAGAATGGTGATCCTGCGGTGATGGCCCGTCCTGGTGGTCCGGACACCTCATGTATTGTGTGCCCTGCATGACCGCAGTGTAGGCCTGAGCCATGCAACAGGGAGGCTTAGTGCCACGTGCGTGGCCTCACTGGCCACTGAGTTAGCGGCACCGGAAGGACTGAGCAGGTGAACAACCTGCGATGATGATGGGTGCACGAGTATGTCCTTTGTCATGGCGATATCAAGACTCAGAACCAAATGTGAGACTTTTTGGTTGCAGAGCGGAGCTGCACGATATGGAGGGTGACCTGTCCGCGAAAAGGTGAGCAGCCAGGCCTGGGTGATCAGCGGCGGGCAGACACCTCTGAGCAGCGAGAGTGCATGGAGTGCCACAGCCTGGATACAGAAAGGCGACGTAGCGATTTAGGCGTACGCAGTCGTATATACCATGTCTTATTGCATTTTGATTTTTTTGCCAATAGTAGGACAATTTTTGGAATAGGCCATATGTCCGTCGCTCCCACATCTGTAGCAAAGTTCTGGAGTATTTATTTTTTCATTGTTTATACCCATAAATTTACCATCTTATTTTGAAAACTTTTCCTTTTTCTGTTTTTTTAGGGCTTGCGCCTGTGTTGCAGTGCGAGAGCCCTTTTGTGTGGGGTTTTGAAAGCTGACCACACGCTTGTGCTTTCGCATGTTTTAAAAAAAATCATCCGATTGGACAAAGGTGGGCGCATGTCCCGCCTTTGTAACACTCATTCACGATGGTGGCTGGCACGCGGCAGTGTGCGTTCGCCTCGCTGCCGCGATCCCTACCCCCACTCCTCTGTGGTGCGTGCGCATCACTGGCTCCCCCACTATTCGGCACTGGCCTGGCCCCTCACCCGTATCTCCGGATAGAGATTGAAGTAAGGATCGCGACCCCCCTGTCATAAGACACTGATCGCCTTGGGAGGGCTTGGGGGAGTGATGGGGACTGATTTCATTCCTGCATACTTGACTTTCCTACAATTACTAATTCTCTACTATCTTTCAGATGTGGAGCTTCAGGGTGCACTATCTCTCGGTACGTGGTGGCAGACACACCGATGACAGAAAGTTAAGCTGCAAAAATTCTCTTCAGTGTCACTCTCACACTCTTTCTCTCTCTCTTCCTCTCTGCTTTGATGAACGCATGACACACAATCTTATCTTGCTTTTAATCAAACAGGCTATGTTTCACGCATTGGCCTCTCTCCCCCTCCCCCGAGCAAAATAGAGCACACAGACTCCTCCTTGCAGTGGGAGTTGATGGGGTACAGCAGCCTGGGTGCACAGCAGTGAAATGGCGAATTATGGATGTGCAGTTATATGTACTCTGCAATTACTAATTGTATACTATCTTTCAGATCACTAAACTTGAGGGTGCATTTTTTAAAGAGCAATTTTAAATCAAGGCTGAATTAAATGCTGTCCATAGTGTTGATCCAAAGCTGAATTCAAGTTATGAACACTGCAGTCGTAGTGCAGCTCGAAGCAGTAGTTTAAAGAGCAGCTGTACCATAAGGTAACCTGAGCCAGCAGGCAGCGCTGCCCTACAGACACCATTTCAGCGCAGTGCTGCGAGAGGGGTGGGATGCATCAGCCAGACTGCGCATGTGCGAATAAGCGATATTGCCATATGTTATGATGTAATCTTTGACCTCATTCAGTCACATCTCTGTCTCATTTTAAAGACCAACTGTACCATAAGGTAGGCCTGAGCCTACGGGCAGCGCTGCCCTACTGACACCTGTTGAGGGCAGTTCTGCAGGAGGGGTGAGTGCATCACCCTGAGTGCGTACGTGCGAAAAACCGATGTTGCCATCCGTAATGATGCGATCTCTGATCTCATGCAGTCACAGCTGTCTAAGTTTACGGACCTGCTGGACAGTACTATAGACTTGAGCCAGCAGGCAGCGCTGCCCTAAAAACACGTGGCGTTGGCTTTTAGGACACTGTAATGAGCTCCTTACTGAGTGTACATGCACACAGGCTCCCGCCACTGCATTACACGTCAACATTATGCTTCTAGCATGCGGTCTATTCCTTTCTATGTAAACCTTGCCATAACATATTATTATTTAACCTTGTGTTTTCTCGTGCACTCCAACTCCTCTTTGAACCACGATTACCACTAACAGATGGTTGATCGTACTTCAAAAATGAAGGATGCACGCAAATCCTATTTTCTATGAAGCTTATAATAAACCTTAATTTACCTACAGACGTTTTCAACATTAAATTATTTCTCTCTATACAGAAATTCCATTGATTGGCTCAAGACTGGCTTAGCGGGAGCTCTTCTCACAATGATGCCCTGAGCAATCTAACGCCTTCCATGGCAATATCAAGACACTGTTCCATTGTGGAGACCTGGTCTACCAAACAAACGTACCCCGGATTCGGAGCTTGCACCAACACGTCGTGGGACACACCAGTTGTGGCAGGTGAGCAGTGAAGCCTCGGTGTGCAAAACCTGCAATTGAGCACTGTGCGGGGAAGGTGTTGGGGTGCACAGGTGCAAGCAAGCGATTTCCCCGTAGCTAATAATGTAGGACTATATTATCAAAGAATGGCGATAACATTATCACTACTTCAGCAACAGGAAACTGCTGCTAAAGCGGCGATAACACGTTGATAATATGCCCTTGTGAATTCCCATAGAATCCCAGGCTCACACCAAAACCTGAGTGTGAGAAGTTGGCCTGATATGTGATGTCCACTATTCTAGTGGGCACCCTGTATCAGTCCAAACAACCCTTATGGTGAAGGTTGTAATGTCAACCTTATAGACTAGCTATCCTAGTGGTAGCATGGACAAAGCAGTCCTAGGCTAATACTTCAGAGAGCATGTGAAGCCAATTGTTTTACCAATAATAACCCCTTGAATATCAAACGAAAGGACACCACACAAGGTATATATCAAATATATATGTATTTATTACTAACACAACCCCTCTGCACTCTTTATGAGGTCAGAGTTCGAGATACAGCACAAGTGACTCAATAAGCATACTATAAGTTGCACAAATACAATTCTGCCCTAGGGGCCTCACGAACCGTATACCAAGTAAGTGGTATAAGAAACACTTCAGAACAGGTGAATAGGCCTAGGGCCTAGGGAATCGCTGGGACCACACTGAACAACCATAGGTTAGGAAGTAGGAGTCTCACAGGACGCGTGTGCAGTGTCTAAACACACACGTGGGTTCTCATAGACTTTCAATGGGAACTTAAAGTTAACAAAGTAGTTGATTTCGGACACTTCCGGGTGGACTACGGGAAAACCCAGTTAAAGTAGGACACTTGGATAGTTATTACCCATGGGAGCACTGGAGTACTCGAGTTACCTCACCCAGGGAAGCTGGGTGCCTAGGTGTTCTTTTGTGTCGGGTTTCGTCGTCGAATCCTATGGACAACTGCACAAAGATGATGCAGGCGACCAGGAGGAAGATGCCCGGTTGGATCCAAGGGTGGATCGAAGCAGTGAAGAACCTGAAAGCAGAGGGGACAGAGTCTGGGTCACTAGCCAGTGACCAGGAAGGAACCAGGCAATGTCAAGCTGCAAACAGGTGAAGAAGCAAAGTTTGTCTCTGCAGCCACATGGACCAGGAGGCATCGACGACAACCAGGAGCTGGATACGGACTGTCCCAAGAAGGATCTCTGATGCCTCCATAACTACCAAAACCCGATACCTGAAGCCACTACTGCATCTGTCACTCCAAGCCTGAGTGGAAGTGGACCAACAGTGTCATCAAGGTCCCCCAGCCCTCCAGAGCGTAAGTCCATCATGGTTTCACCCTTTGTGGACTCACCGCTGTCGCCTGCAGCCTCTGCAAGCAGGGCCCCTCTACTGTGACTGCTCTCGGTAGGAAAACCCAATGCTGAAAATCCCCTATGCACCTGTTGCCTCTGGGCTGTGGAGAAAAGGACCCTACGTCGCTGAGAATCTCAAGGCCTGAGCCCTCTGTTGGTTCAGCCCGACTGGACTTCCAGCCAGAACTTGCAGCCTCTTTTTGCAGTGACCAATCTCCATAGAATAACATTGGGGTCCCAACGCAGTTTTGTACCCTGCACCCAGCCGCCCTTGTGCGGCTGGTGGCGTACATTTGGTGCTGCCTTGGACTTTGCCCACCACTCATCTTATTTCCTGAAAATTGGTGCCATAAGTCACTGTACTATACCTATTTGCAATACTTGTTCTTCTTAATAGGATAACATTAACAAACTCCAAAATTGCACTGTGTCCACTTTTTGAACTGAAAAGAAATGATATTTAAAAACTTACTTGCCTGAATAATTTCTCTCTAAGGCCTAAAAATATATAAAGATGCTTGCGATTTCTATTACTTGGTGTGGATCTCCTTCTTGAGTCCTGCGTGTCATCTATTTTTCATTGGCTGTATTTGCAGAGGTCGTGCACTCCTCTTGGTTAAGCCTATGGCTGCTTGACCACACTACCCCTAATAGAGCACCTTGGGATTGCTAGAGCAAGTCACGGTCCACTTACAAGGGAATCCCTGTACTCTTTACACAGTATCTCAGATTATTGATATATCACATGAAGGGTCCACTTCCTACATCTGTTTTGGTGTGACACCTGCCCACTGCTGGTCCCCTGCTTTTCTCCAGATTCTTCCATCTGGTTGGTACTTAGACATTCCAGGTTTGCCCTAAGAGATGCTTTGTGTGTAAAAGCACAGTCTTTTTATAGGTGAAACCTACTGACTTTGTCACTGCTTGTTCAGGAAGAGAATGAGAAGGTGCAGGTCCTTCTTAAGCATCAGAAACTAGTGAGAATAGAAATCACTACCTACTTCTCATGCTGGCACCTTCTCTATAGCTCCTTTGGCCAAGACAGCTAACACGGCTGACAAAGCAAGGAGTAGTGGTCCTCCGCCACCTTGTCATGTGTAGGTAGCATGTGTGGGAGGGGTGGTCACAAAGGGAAGGGAGTGCCCTCTGTGGACAAACTGTAAAACCCAACAGTTGGATGATATTGATCTCCAGTGGTGCAGGTGATAGCATATCCTGCCCCTCCTTGATTGTGCATGATGGTTAAAGGGTATAATAAAGGGGCTTGGAGGCTGCTGCTGCTCTAGGGTAGGAGGGACGGGTTGGCCTGGCAGCACCTTCAGCTGCCTGTACCACGTGGTCTGTTAGAACCACGTGTTGGCCATGAAAAGATTGTGAAGATTGCGGGGGGTTGGCTGGGCATGTACCGGCACGGTTGGATGACCCTCCTGTGGCCACAAGAAGGGGTTGAAGGCAGACTGGGTTTGGCGTGGGGTCATGGAAAGGCTAAAGTACCTGGTCATAGCTCCGCTAGACTTAAAACGCTTAAGCACATAGTCCACCTTCTCTACGAACAACAGTGAGGCATCCAATGGCATGTCCATGAGTGTGGCTTGGACATCCCCCGAAAATCCAGTGGTTCTCAGCCCGGTGTGTCACCTAAGGGATGAAATCCATCTGCTCAATGAGTCGGTCATAGCCAGTCCACATCGGATGGTGAACTTAGCTGCATCCCTCCCATCAGAAATTGCTTGATAGAGTATCCCTATGGCTCTCTTTGAGACCATGGGCAGCCTTGCTCAACGAAGTCCCAGATGGCATGGGAGTGTCAGCCCAACGCAGTGCCAGGCTGGTGGAAGAAAAACTCCTCTTCCAGGAGGTATCCAGCCTTTTGGATTCCCTGTACAGTTTGGTGGTAGGGAATGCACCGGGGTTAATTTTAAAGGTGAGGCCTGGACCACCAAGCTACTCAGGGTGGAGTGCTAGGTGAGGAAACTGGGGTCCTCTGGGGTAGGGTGATGGTGGCGGACAATTGTCCTATGAACAGGAGCCTCTGTGCAGCGCTTGGACTACACCTTGAGTAGGACATCAGTAAGGGCTTCAATTAATGTGAGTAATGGTTCAGAAGGTGTAACTCCCAGCTAAAGCACACTGTCAAGATGTTAGGTAGCATAAGGCTCCAGCCACCCTCTGCACCACCATTGCAAATGAGGCACCCTCCTCCATAGCTACAGCTGGGGGAGAGACCAGGCCAGTGTCTGGGGAGGTGTCTAGACCACTCACTGGCATCTCCCAGATCCTCATACCAGTTGTCCTCTGGCTCCTTTTTACTGGTCTAAAAGATTACAGACCTCTCCCACTTGTCTCCCAATCCCGGTCTACCTTAGGAATAAGGCACTGGCTCAGCCATGAGGAGTCTGCCCCCCGTCTGTGCGGGAGCCAACATCAAACTATACCTGCCCGGCTCCGTGTCAATCAGGATGACCATGGGGATGGTGCCACCTTGGGGTATGGACACTGGCATCGGGCAAGGTTGAGGGGGCTTGACTGGTGCCGCTCCAGATCCACCCATGGATCCATAGGGTCGACTGGCACCAGAGGTGAACCCATGGCCCCAGTTAGGCAGGCAGAAGACCAGTAAGGGCCCCTCCTGAGCAGGCAGGGCTTGAAAGGCACTCCAGCGGGGATTGGCCATGAAAAAATTACCCAGGTTCCACCAGATAGCTAGGCCTTGAGTGCTGATGCTCCCTTGTCTCGTCAGAAGACTTCAACTGACATAGTTAAGTCAAAGATCCTTTCGACGTCTTGCTCTTCTGGTTAGTTTTCGCCTAAAACCATGACTGCGACAACGAGTGCTTGGAGAAGCTCTGAAACCGATCCCGGTACCTTCCTCTTAACAGAGATCGTGAGAGTCGTGGCCTCGCATGTCAAGCCTCAAAGAGCTTGAGGGACGGCTCCCTCAAGGCTTTGGGGTGCGCGATGCGGCAATCGACGCAGGTCTTGGCGTTGTGGTCGTGCTCCAAACACCAGATGCACATCATATGTGGGTCTGTCACCGACATCTGTCGGTGACAGGTGCCACATGCCTTGAAACCAGCTTTCCTAGCTGACATTCCTAATTCTGGAAAAACATGTTGATAAAAAGTAGATAAAAGGGCCAGTCAAAAAAGACTGGGGTAGCTTTTCCCGGATCTGTGCTTACTGCTGCGGAATGAAAAGAACTGACTTTAGCGCGCTTAGTGGGGGGCTATATAGACACCGCACATGCCACATCTGCTGTCAATGACACTGGTGTTAAGCAGAGTTGAACAACGAAACCTACTGGCGCACATGGGTACTGCTCATGAAAAGTTTCCAGATCCAGTCTGACGCTTGGGGAATATTCTAAGGTAAACTGTTAGAAGCCTCTATCAGATTGTGGCAGTTGCTTGAGTAGGGTTTCAACCCTCTCAACTAACAACATATTTTCTAACATAGTCTTTGTAACTGTTTTAAGCAAATGAATGCTGGGATGTCTCAAGACTCCTGTGCCAGAAATATTCTCCAATGCTTCCATATTTTGTACAATTAATGGACGAGCACTTTACTTGACAAAATGTGCTTCATGTCCATGACTTATAACCTAATGGCCTATTAGATACACTGTTTTTATGATGAATATTTAGGTCAATAGGGCAACCAAGAATACTGGACAATAGGACAAACTGTACAGGAAATATGTCAAGAGAAGAAGGCAGAAAAAACGTGTAAAAAAATGCCTCTATACAGAAGAAAAATGCTAACGATGTCAAACACAAACTGGGATACTCTGTGATCTTCTGCAACTGGAACAGCTGATTTTCCCTTATAGGAGATCAATTGCCTATGTTCAGTTCAGTTCAAGAAACTTTATTCGGTTAAAAACAAATAACCATAAAAGTAACAGACATAAAAACAAATGACAATGATTACAATGATTACAGCTCATAATTGTGAGTTCAGTGAGGGAGAGCAATAGAAAATTTAAACCATTTCAGTTACCATTTGTTTCCTTTGTTTAAAAACACTTTTTAAATAATTTAAAACCACAGTAACAGTTAAAACCGTATCCATTTTCTGGACTTCTAAAAAAGCTGGGCGGCATCTGGTTAAATTAATTTCTTTTAAAAAAGGGACAATAATTTTTCTACGGGAGGCACTATAAAATCTGCAGAAGAAAAGGATATGGATATCTGATTGTTGTGACATACCATCACACAAGCAAGTGGGCAATATACGCTTCCATGAGTTCATGCTAGGAAAAGACACTAATCTAAAAAATATACAGAATCTAAAACGAGTTAAAAGAAAGCGATCATAGTTTGTCATGGGCAGGGATAAATATGGCTGTACAGAGTTAGTCTCACAAAGAGTAAGGAGGTGGGAATGTACTGAATGTTTCAAGATTTCAACTCTCTTCCTCTTATCCACAAGATGGTCCAGGCAAAGGGTTTTTAGTGTACTCCTAGAAATGCTATCCATTGAAGATGGATCCGAATAATAGGAATAGCATCCAATCTCAGTCAGGAAACACTTTACATATCCCAGCCATTCTGCTCTGTCCACGTGATCCAAACTGAGGGTGTCCTGTAACAGGGCCCGATTCATAACGCATTCATTTGTAGTCCATACCCTGTGCCACAGTAGGATAGGTTGAATTTTGATAATGTCTGTTATGTAAGGTTGGCCAAGTTCAGCATGACAGTTAAATGTGGCAGCACACTGTGGAACTGCAAGGACTCCCCTCAAAAATTTATTCTCCACCACCTGGATTGGATCAACATTTGCGTACCCCCACAAACCTGAGCCATACATAGCCACAGACAAGCATGTTGCTTTATATATAGTTAGCATTTCTTTTATCGGCTTCCTGCCCAGTTTTCTAACAAAATTCTTTAGGGCCATGATCGTTTTCATAAATAAAAGGGTTCTAGCCTTAATTGCGCTTGTCCAAGAACCTGACTCATGGAATAAAATGCCCAAATAGGAAAAGGTTGGGGTGTTATCCAGTGGCACATTGTTTAAAAACATCCGTTTCATCGGTTTACCTGATTTTGGACCACAGTTCATTGTGAAAGTTTTACTACAGTTTACTAGTAAGTCTAGATTCAGCATAAATTTCTCAAAACTAACTACTAGTTTTTGCAGTACCGAGGAGTACGTGCCATAAGCACGGCATCATCCGCATACATGAGCGCAGGGATTGCCCTCCTCCCCACCCTGGGCATATCCCTGCACTCCTACAGCAGGTGATGTTCAAGCCCATTGATGTAAAGAAGAAATAAAAAAGGTGCCAATACGCAGCCTTGCCGAACTCCACGGCCCACACTGAATTGTCTGGAGCATTCGCCCCCCCCCCTACCGTAGCGAACAGAAGCTGTGGCCCCACTATAGAGTTCCCTCAGGAAACAGATGATGGTATTGTCCACTCCCAAACCTTTCATTATTGCCCACAATTTGGAGTGTGATACGCAGTCGAACGCTGATGAAAGGTCCACAAAAGTAAGATACAAGCGTTCCGACTTTATCCTTATATATCTGTGCTGTAGTAGCATTAAATTTAGGCCTTGCTCGATTGTGCCAATCCCTTTTTGAAAACCAAATTGCAAGTCACTCATGATTTCATTTTCCTCCGCCCAGCTTTGGAGTCTTGCCAACACAATACGTACCAGAATTTTTATTGATGAATCAAGAAGGGAGATTGGTCTGTAACAGGCACAACTGTTTCTGTCCCCCTTCTTGTAAATCGGGACGATGACAGAGGTAAACCAGGATTCTTTCAGGCCCCTTGATAGAGCCGCATTAAAAAGTTGTACCAACATTGGTCCCCAGATTTCAGTATTGACTTTACATAGGTCTGCAGGAATCCCATCAGGCCCAGCTGCCTTGCCGCCTTGCCGCCTTTGGTGGATCTCAAGCCAAGCAGTACCTCATCAAGTGTTACAACCAAGTTAAAACTTGGTTGTAAATCCAAACTAATATGAGAACCTCCACTGTGGATATCATCCTGTGCCTTATAAAGGTTGGAGAAATGATCTACCCAATTATCCTCATTTATTGCGATCTCAATTCGTGCTGTATGGGTTTCGTAAGGGAAAGGGGTATTAATTACTTTCCAAAATGCGGCGGGATCTTTAGTTTTTGAGGCCTCGCAAAGGGAATCTATTGCCTCCTTATTTAGCACAGTTTTCCTTACTTGCAGGGCCTGATTATATGCGGGACTGCATGCTCTTATTTCACCTATATCCCTGGGGCATCTGTGCCTGTTTTAAATTTTTCAACGCCCTGGTACATGCGTTATCAAACCAACTCTTGGGTCCCTTACCTCTACGTTTTGCCTCCACCCTTAGGCTACTTTTTATATTTGTAGCTATTATACCAAAGTGCTCAATTATTTGATCATTATTAGAGCTATCACCCAAACAGATCCTAAAACTATTAGAGCACACCTCCCAGAGTTCCTTAAAGAAGGTTACGGGGATTACTTTGCTCCAGTTGAGTGTGTACCCATTTTGTCTCCCAAGAACAACATCAACCGCTGTCTCAACAAGAGGCGCGGCCGTAGATGGGTCTGGGAACAAATCTGCTACCTTAAGGCATTGGGGAAGATGGTCACTTATGGGCAGTTGGATATTTGTAACCCCCAACACTCTATGATTAAGATTACTGGAGGAGATAATAAAGTCAATGGTTGACACTAAGCCTCTACCAACAAAGGTCGGAGCAAAGGGTGTGGGTTTTAGGGCTGATTCATTAGCAAACCCTAAATCAAACATAAATAATAATTCGTTAAGCAGGTCCCCCATCAGAGTATGATCGAAGTGAGTCAGATACGTATCTCTCTCTGTCATTAGGCCACATAGGCCCTGACTCCCTTTGGTACATAGTGAACAATTAAAATCCCCCCCCATAAAATTACCAGTTCTCTGTCATTTTTATCTACCTCTAACTGAACTTCCTCCTTGAGCTGCTTCATCACAACCACAATTTCTTCCCTCGGGACATTATTGTAGAAGTTAATAATCAGCACCTTAGCTCCTTTAAAATTTCTTAAAATTATGAGCTGAAAATAACTAGAATATGAGTAGCAGTGAGCTTGTTTGATTTTAAGTTGGTTTGAAACAAACGTAGTCAAACCACCCTTTGCTCTACCAAAATGGCCTCCAACAGCTGGGGTAAAAAAGGTTCTATAACCATTTACATGGTTTGAATCCTGAGTCCATGTTTCTTGCAAGGCCACTATATCCTGGCCACTTATTACAGACTCCCAGGCTGGGTTAGTGATTTTTTGCCTCAACCCTGCTACATTCCAAAACAACAGTGCACAAAGGTCACTCTTTACCTGTATCGGGGCATTTCCTGTCTGTTCCCCACTCCCATTTTTATCACCTACGATAGATTGCATCTGCTCCAAGATGTCACTGTCACATGGTGTCAATCTATCGGGAATGAAGGTCTTATGTAATGTGGGAAATTCTTGAGATAACTCAATGGAGGCCTCAATACTATTAGGGAGAACCCCACCCTTAGTACGAGCTTGAAGATCTGGGGGAGAGGGATTTTTCCCAGCCACATTTTCTTGGGGTATCTGAGCTTGCTGTCAATCTACCCCCTCCAGACCAGAGAAAATCTGGAAGCGATTTTGGATTGGTAGATTGTACATGTGTGGAAGCAATTCTCTATTATTCCATGGTCTACCTTGAATGAGGTTGGGCTCCAAATATGATGGATATTGATTACTAAGAGGGGGGTATTGATAGACTTGTTGCTGATTTCTGGGATAAAAGACCTCCGGCCTCTGCATGTAAATAGGGGGATCTTGGGCATTTGCATAAGCAGAACTACCCAACATTGGTGGTACCCCCCTTGGACCAACCCTATCCCATGGTCTTACATTTCCAAACCCCCGTTGTTGATGGATTGGCTTCTTAAATAGCTGCCTGTCCCAGCCCCATTTATTAAAGCCTTTTGGCGGTGCATAGGGATAGAAATAGGATAAAAGATGTGTGGAGATGGAATCGCTGCTACTGGCATCGAACCAATCCCCAATATGCCTCACGGCCCTATAATCCTTAAAGTTGATGATTATAACGTCACCATTTCTATCCTTCGGTCTGGCTCCCACCCAATTGGCACGCCTTACACTTATAATTTCACCATTGACTGATGCAGGTAACGGTCTGTTATCTCGGAGCCAGAAGGTAACCTTGTTCCGTAATGGTCCATGATCTTCCCATTTACCTGCAGGGAGTTCTGGGACCCCTGCCATTACAATAACATACGGGGCAGAGTCTGGGGGTAAGTCTATAATACGACTCGTCTTTTCAGGAACAATAGCCGGAACATTCCCATTACTCGACTTAGTCGTTAATAAGTCCTTGCTACCACCTTGGTTTTGAGGTCCCCCTGGTTTAGGTGTTTGCTCCTTAGTTACTGGAGCCACCAGTTGGGTTGTAGCCAATTGTGTTGTGGGAGTTAATAACGTGATCATAGGGCTACCAGATCTTACCCTCTCTTGCACAGGTTTCTTTTTTAGCACAGGTGCTGGTGCTATAGGTGCTGGTGTTATAGGTGCTGGTATTAGAGGGGAAGCTATTACTTTAGATTTTGCAGGTGGATTAGTTTTTACTGTAGAGTTCATCTTAACTTTTCCTGGCCCCTTTACCAGGTCAAGTAAGAGGAGGGAATTCTGTTCGACCTTTTTCTCTATTTTATCTAGATGTGTGCACATCATGATGGTCTTATCCAGAAGTGGTTGCATCACATCCCTGATAAGTTCTACAATCTTGGCCATCATGGCCTCCTCACTTACTAGAGTTTGACCAGTTTGTGACTGTGGGGAATGAACTGCCCCTTTCCTTATCTTCTGTGCTCGATTACCCAGTGGCTCACCCCCCCTTTTTTTACTGTTTCTCATAGTAAGGGGAGAAGTAGAGGACCTAGAAGATGACTCAATAGGAAGTTTTGGGGAACCTGATAACCTAACACTATCATTCCCTATAGGTGGATCCAATAATGATAAGCTAGTTGGTGTACCAGACAACAGATGTTTGCTTACTATAATGGGATCAACAGGAAGGCTATCAATATTGTCTGTGATCCCTGATTGTGACAAATCAATAAGCATCACAGAATCTCTAAGGCGAGTGGGCGAAGTGGCATCCCCTATTACCCCTAAGTTGGATGATCTCAATTCTGAGAATAAAGGTAAGTTCCAGACTCACTCCCCTCTCCTTGTGTAATTTTATGGCTTGTTTTCCTTTGCTTCCCCCTTCGTCTCACTCGGGCTTTCTTAAATCTTCTAGGGGATTCTTTTGTTACAGGCTCGTTTATTTCTGAAGAAGCTATGCCCAACCCTATGGGGGCTTGGACATGGGAGTCTTCATCATGCTGCCCCGCATGGACCATAGCAATTACAGTAGTTACTTTGCCTGCGGGGGCCGGATGTTCCTTTGCCAAAGATGTATCGGTGGCAGTGACTGGGGGCTCAGGTGTGATAGTAATTGTAGGCGAATGTTCCAATCCCAAAGACGCCCTTCTGTTGCTATTAATTAGCGCAACCTTTTTAATTAGAAAATTGTCCATAGTTACCAGTTTGGAGGACATAATGGGGGATAGTTCCAGGCTCAAGTGGGAAACAGAAGTAACTTCATAAATGATAGTTTCTCACTCACGTGTTTTTAATCAGCTCAAACAAACAAGGAGCAATGATGGACGAAGGGGGTATGGCCCCGGCCCGGCTCCTCGGTCCCCGGAGGGCCACAGAGGGCCCGCCCTTTGCCCGGGCTTCACCCGGTCGCTCCCGCGACGCGGGTCTGACGCCTCTTTAAAGCGCCGCCTGGCGCGCTCTGCTCGCGTTGTTCTCGCCGCAGGGGCTGGTGGGAAATGCAATTTTCTAGCCCCCGCTGTCCTCCGTGCCAGACGACCCCTCCACTCGGCGGCCGCTGGGTGGTTGGTGCGGCGGCGGGAGGGGGACAAATACGGACCCAGCAACAGCGATATATGGGATCCACAGCAGGTAGGGTTACAAAGGGTTTTTTGGAACTTCCCCCGCTCTGCCGGTCTGACGCCTCTTTAAAGCGCCGCCTGGCGCGCTCTGCTCGCGTTGTTCTCGCCGCAGGGGCTGGTGGGAAATGCAGTTTTCTAGCCCCCGCTGTCCTCCGGTGCCAGACGCCCCCCTCCACTCGGCGGCCGCTGGGTGGTTGGTGCGGCGGCGGGAGGGGGACAAATACGGACCCAGCAACAGCGATATATGGGATCCACAGCAGGTAGGGTTACAAAGGGTTTTTTGGAACTTCCCCCGCTCTGCCGGTCTGACGCCTCTTTAAAGCGCCGCCTGGCGCGCTCTGCTCGCGTTGTTCTCGCCGCAGGGGCTGGTGGGAAATGCAGTTTTCTAGCCCCCGCTGTCCTCCGGTGCCAGACGCCCCCCTCCACTCGGCGGCCGCTGGGTGGTTGGTGCGGCGGCGGGAGGGGGACAAATACGGACCCAGCAACAGCGATATATGGGATCCACAGCAGGTAGGGTTACAAAGGGTTTTTTGGAACTTCCCCCTTTGCCTATGACAATGCTAGAAATTGGGTTTCTGGTTGGCAGAGGTATGACCATAATCCTAGTCAGGGTATGTCAGATACACACTAAAAAACAACCTGTACTCACCCTCTAGTGCCTTTGCAAAGAGCAGTCAGGCTATTCTAAAGAAGCAATGTACAAAGTATTTTCTGAAACACACAAACACACAGATAGACAGTAACACATGGAAACCAAGAAGACTCCAAACTGGTTTAGAAAATAGACAATAATGTTATAAATAAATCAAGATAAAAATGACAAAAATCCAATTTGTAGAAGTCGAGGTATGAGTTTTCAAAAAATAAAAAGAGTTCTAGTGCTTAGAAGCAATAAGCGCCAAGGGAGGTTATCTGGTTGCGCTGCCCTGGAGCATGGTCAATAATTCAGACCAACCACAATGGCCCGATGAACAGAGCACCTTGATCCTGGCTGTAACAGCCAGATGAAGGGTGTAGACGAGCAATGTATCGATGTCGAGCCCACAGTCGAGGTGATGAGTCAATTTTCTCCACGCAGCAGTGGCAATGTGTCAGTCCCATAGATGAAACACCAAACCGAGATGCGTTAGTTATGAAAGTGATGCGTTGTTTTTTTTTCAAGCAGTCGAGGGGATGCGTTGATCTCTACTCTGTGCAGAGGGGGCGATGTGCTGCTCTATCAATGGTGATGCACTGCTTCAAAAAGCAATACGCCAATCCTAATCCCACAACAGCGTTAATGCGCTGGTTCTACTACACACAGACTAGAGATGCATTGATTTCTCTGGTGTAAGTGTCTGGGTTCACTTCCAGTGAACCAGGCACAGGAGCAGGTTTAGAGACTTTGATATCCTTGAGGCTCAAGCCAGCCAACAAACCCTTGGAGATCACGTTAGCTGCTAGGCAGAATCTAGCTGTCCCTCAGCAGGGTCAGAGAGCAGCAGGAACCAGGGCAGGAAAAACAGGTCTGCCAGATCAGCAGTCCAGCAGGGTGTCAGTCCGTGATGCAGCACTGCAGTTCTTCTGACCGAATTCAGTTGCAGGTTCAGAAGTGGCTGATTTGGCGGGCTCAGAGCCCCAGCACTTATACCCAGATGTGCCTTTGAAGTGGTGTTGATTTCAAAGAATGGTCCTTGAAGTGCACAAAAGGCCATTCTTCCCAGCCCTGGCTCCAGCCTAGCTTTAGGGGGTAAAGCGATACAAAAGGGGATGATGGACGGAGCGGTTGAGCCAATCAAACACTCACCCCCAGTCAACTGATCTGGGTTTAATCCATCACCATTCTTTATCTCACTCAGCCACCCCAGTTCAGACATGGCCATATGCAATTCAGTCTGACCCTGTGCCTCATGGGAACAGTCCAGCCCGAACTGCCAAGCCATGTCTTCCCTGGACCGGAAACAAGCATCCTGGGACCGGTTTCGGATTCATAATCCTCATCAGTGAGGCTATCTTGAATCCAGTGGCCAAGTGAGCAAGGGACTCATGTCTGAGCATACCCTGCCAACTTAGGGCGAACAAAGCGATACAAAAGGGGATGATGGACCGAGCGTTTGAGCCAATCAAACACTCACCAACAGTCAACTGATCTGGGTTTAATCCATCACCATTCTTTAGCTCACTCAGCCACCCCAGTTCAGACATGGCCTTATGCAAATCAGTCTGACCATGTGCCTCATGGGAACAGTCCAGCCCGAACTGCCAAGCCATGTCTTCCCTGGACCGGAAACAAGCATCCAGCCTAGCTTTAGGGTGTAATCAGCCCTTTGTGTGGGGACAGAACCCTGCCTATTCAATTTTATGTGTCACTTCTTCCCTCAATTCCTGCCCAGGAGAGACATCAGAATGCAGATGAGTATTCTTTGTGGCTGCCTAGAGGGAATGTACCAAGTACACCCAGATGTGTACTGGAGACAGGCTGCAGACATACAGAGCTGTAAGTCCACTTTCTAAAAGTGGCATTTCTAAAATAGTAATGTTAAATCCAACATTACTAGTAAATAGGATTTATCATTACCATTCCAAAGATATAAAACATGACACAGCTACTCCTTTCTAGTAAGGAATTACAGCTTAAAGCACAAGTTACTTACCTTCGGTAACAATATATCTGTAAGAAACAGTAGTTTGTGTTAGATTCCTTAGCTTAGAATATCCCCAGGCGTCAGACTGGATCCGGAAAGTTTTCGTCAGCAGTACCCCTGCGCGTCGGGAGGCATTGTCTGCGGCTCCCCATCCGTTGTCGGCATCGTCGTGATTGCCGGGATGACGTTGTCGGAGAACTTAGACGCCGCCCTCACGCGCTGCCTTCAGTTCTATACATAGCTTTCCGTGCCAGTAACGCAGAGCCGTGATAGAAACAACACTGGTGCCATGAAACAGCCATGAAACAAGGGCCCTAAAAGGGATGTCCTTAACCCTAGATATCGGTTCACAGAACGTGGAGGATGGGTAGGGCGGTAAGGAATCTAACACTAACTACTGTTTCTTAGAGGTATATCGTTACCGAAGGTAAGTAACTTTCTGCATCTGAAAGAAACAGGTTAGTCTTAGATTCCTTACCTTAGAATAGATACCCCAGCAATACCAACCCCGGTGGTGGGTCTGCAAACTAAGATCACACCAGAAAGTCCTGGAGAACGAACAGCCGAAAAAGCCATCTCTCCGGACTTGGCTGTCCAGGCAGTAATGTCTAGCAAACGTGTGCATCGAGGCCCACACAGATGCCTGGCAGATGTTCTGAAAGGGGACCCCCCCCGACCAAGGGCAGTAGTAGCCGCTGTGGCCCGAGTGGAATGGGCCCGCAGCCCAATAGGAGGCTATTTTTTTCACCAAAGAGTAGCAAACCTTGATGCACAAGACGACCCACCGAGAGATGGTCCGCTTGTGCACCGCCTGTCCCTTCTTTGCGCCCACGTAACTAACGAAGAGCTGGTCATCCACCCGGAACTGGCGTGTCAGTCTAGATAGAAGGAGAGCGCACGTTTTGGGTCCAGACGGTGAAGCCTCTCTTCCTCCTTCGAGGGATGCGGAGGTGGATAGAAGGTGGGCAAGGTGATAGACTGCCCGATATGAGAGGCTGTGACCACCTTGGGCAGGAAAGAAGGACGAGTCCTTCGAAAAACCTTGTCCGGATGGAAAGAGAGGAAAGGAGGTTTAGAAGATAGAGCCTGGAGCTCACTCACTCTCCTGGCAGAGGTGATGGCAACCAGGAATGCAGTCTTAAGAGTCAGAAGATGAAGAGGACAGTTATGAAGTGGCTCAAAAGGAGTGCACATCAGATAAGTTAGAACAAGATTCAAGTCCCACTGAGGCATCACGAAGAGAACAGGAGGAAACATGTGTGTGATGCCGTTTAAGAATCTACTTACAACAGGGGATTTGAAAAGAGAGGGCTGATCAGGAAGCCTTAAGAAGGCTGAAAGGGAGAGGAGGAGCTTCGCGGCGCCCAAGATTGCCACGTGAGCTCAGGGCTCCTATGCACCCCGCCACCCCGATATCTATCCTGTCCGAGATCCTGAGAATATTTGACGGGGAACTGTTGCTGAGCGTTTGAGGACACGACTGCCGTTTTTTGTTTTCCTGGAGACCCCCCGGGAGCCCGAGAAACATCGTCTGAAAACTTAGCGGCCTTCAGAATTGGGGCCTGGGACCTGGAGTTGGGGGCGGTCCGGACTCTAGTGCAACAACAGCGGGGTCTGTCACCGGAAGTCGCCGGTCCGTAACTCCATCTACGGGATTTGTTGGCACTTCCCTCGCCAGTGGAGTGGGGACATGCCCGTACGTGGGCGCCGATGGTCGCCCCTCCTGGTTTGATCCTGCACCTCGTGCCTAGACTTGAGGCGCCTCGCTCGGATCATGATCGTCAGCAGTGGAGTGAAGTGACTGACATCGGGTTGTAGCCGAAGTTCGAGCCATTATCACTGGCACTGGCATACTGGGACATGTCTGAGTATCGTGTACCCCTGTGGTCTGCGTCCATCCTGAGATGGCGACCAAGCCGGACCTCGATAAACAACAGTCGAAGAACACCAGAGGTTCCCGAACTGTCCAGGTCAATAAGATAGACCGTTATGCGCAACCGAGGAGCTCCCCTGTCACCCTCTGAAAGTCGCAGGACAGTGGAGGGGAGTCATCGGGTCAGGCTACGGAACCGACAATGTCTGACCTTATGGCGGCTATACGAGGGGTCGAAACCTCTCTGGGTAAACGTATGGAGTCGCTGGATCACAAACTAGATACAGTGAGCATCGAGGTTAACCTCATCAGACCTGATCTCACTAAGACCAGAGAGCAGGTTAAATCGCTCGATATCAAGACGGCGAGCTTGACTGATGATGTGGCTGAGCTTCAGAGGGAAGTGAGGTACCTCAAGGCCTCTGGCGAGATGGCGGCTCGCAAGCTGGACGATTACGAAGGACGGGCCCGACGGAACAACGTGCGAGTAATCGGGATACCGTAGAAAGCCGAAGGGCCAGCCCCGGATTTGTTTATGGAGGATTTAATCATGAACCATTTGAAGCCGAAGGGACTCAGTAATTTCTTCACGGTGGTGCGGGCCCATAGGATCCCCGGAGGTAGGCCACGACCGGGGGCTCCGCCTCGGCCTATGATCGTCAGGGCCCTAAACTTCAGAGACAGAGACGCTATCCTGCAGACGTCGAGAACCGATGGGCCCCTTAAGTTTGAGAACTCAACTGTGAATTTCTTACCCAATTTCACGCAAATGGTGCAGAGACAGAGGCAGAGCTTCGGGGGGGTCAAGCGGAAGCTTCGAAACTTGGACATCAAGTATGCCATGCTGTATCCGGCCAAGCTATGAGTTGAGGTGGACAAGAAGGTCTGGTTCTTTGACAATCCTGAGATAGCATCTGACTGGGTTGAGAGCTTGGCCCACAAGACCCACCTGGGTCAGGACGGTGGAGAAGAAGAAGCTCCATGATGATTCCGGGTGATACAGAACTTTATTTGGACATGGCGTTAACAGCGGGGCGGGAAAGGCTTTTAGATCATTCCCATTGTTATAGTTGCATATCTCAGAGATCGCTTCAGATTTAAGGGTAGGCGGGGAAGCGGGGCACCGATATCCTCCTCCGATCTATTTTTAGATAGTTTTTTGTTTCATTATGGGGCGACAGGCACACTGCGAGTTGGGGGGCGGTAGCCAAATGCAGGGGTGCAGGGTGGGGGGAGGGGAGATGGGTGTAAGTGTAGTTTGTATTTTTGTTGGTTTAGGGTCTATTTTTTGCTCAGGTGGAAACGTAGTTTGGCTATTTGCCATACATGGGTCCGGGGAGACGCGAGTTCAAGGGATCAGGGTGCTAAGCTGGAACGTTAACGGGTTGGGTGATAAGATCAAGAGGGGGATGGTCAGTCAGTTAATCCAAAAGAACTCCCCAGACGTAGTACTGCTCCAAGAGACTCATTTAGTGGGGAACAAGTGTAAGGCCATGCATAGAGGAGGTTACAAACTAGTAGTACATGCTGGCTAAACGACTGGTTCTGGGGGTGTTGGGATACTGTTCAAAAACTCCTTCCCCTTCTCTGTGCAAGCAACCTGGGAGGATCAGAGAGGTCAATATGCTGGAGAGTCAGGACTTGTTGGGGGCCATACAGTCACATTTTTATCGATTTATGGTCCCCCTGCTCTCCAGACCGAGACGTTCCGAGACTTGGGGGCCATCTTCCTTACCCTTCCCCTTGGTCATCTGGTGTTGGGAGGCGATTTTAACTCAGTGGTGGATGGTGTGATTGATCGGGTCCCCCCGCGGGTGCTGCCAAAGGCGCATAGATGGTGTCTGATTTTATGAGTATGTTGGGACTGATTGATTGCTGGCGCGTCCGTAATCCTAGCACGACTCATTACACTCATGTTTCGGCTGCACACAGCACTCTCTCACGCTTGGACTACGTCCTCCTCCCAGCGGCGATGGTATTGTATGTGTCGGAGGTCAGACATTTGGGGAGGGGTGTCTCTGATCACTCTCCGCTCTCGTTGTGCCTTGCACTGGAGCTTCCGGCTGTGGGCAGGATAGCTCCCATAGGAGCATTGGAGCTGAAAGACCCGGTCATTGCTAAGGAGGTGCGCCACATGTCTGATCGGTATTTCTCTGAGAATTTCGGCTCGGTTGATTCCCCCAGTTCGCTGTGGGAAGCATTTAAAACGGTGGCCAGAGGGGAGGTGTTATCCATTGTCTCTAAGAAGAAGAAAGAAGGGTTGGCAGTGCTGCTCGGGAAGGAGGAGGAAGTCCTATCCCAGGAGAGGCGGGTGGCTGAGTCTCCGTCGGAGGCCGGCCTCCACCTCTTGAGGCTCCGTGAGGAGGAATAAAGGGAATCTTGCCAGGGAAGGAGCCTTGGCGCATCACAATGCAACACAGAGTCGCGTGTATGAGCATGGAGACAAAGCAGGCAAGCTTATTGCCTGGTTTGAGCGGGGAGAACGTCCGTCCCGACTAGTGCCTGAATTGGAGAGTCGGTCCTTGGGTAGATTTATGAACCCACAGACTGTGGCTGATGAACTCGCAAAATACTTTCAAGAGATCTATACTGCGGGAGACAGGTTTACAGAAGTCGATAATGAGGAAATGATTAGACATATAATTATGCTGAGTTTATCCGAAGAAGACCATGATTTCCTCGATTCGGCGTTCATGGATGACGAAGTCGCCCAGGCTATCCGTCAGGTTAAGTCCGGCAAAGCCACTGGTCCAAACGGCATTCCGATTGAACTATACAAACTCAGTGCTAACAAACTTGCTCCCTATCTGAGGGCTATGTTCACTGACAGTAGAGACAGGGGTGTACTCCCATACGACCAACGGGTGGCCAAGATCGTGCTTATTCACAAGCCTGGCAAACCTGCGGAAGTATGCTCTTCCTACAGACCCATTTCTCTCCTGAATGCCGAACCCACGATCCTGGCCAAATTATTGGCCACCAGACTGGTGAAAGTGATCTCCTCACTGGTACACCCGGATCAGTCAGGGTTCATGCCGCGGCGCAGCACCGCGCTAAATCTGCGCAGACTCCATAGCATATTGGGGTCGGCCGGTCATCTGCAGGAACAGGCGATCATGGTCTCCCTGGACGCCTCCATGGCTTTCGACAGAGTGGAGTGGCCCTACCTATTTGCGGTGTTGGCAAAGATGGGATTTGGCGTGAACTTCATAGCTTGGGTGCAGTTGCTTTATACATCCCCCCTGGCTAGAGTGGTGGTCAACAACTGTCAGTCAGAGGACTTCGCCCTGGGTAGGGGCACCAGACAGGGGTGTCCATTGTCCCCATTGCTTTCGCACTAGCTATTGAGCCACTGGCGGCTTGGGTGAGATTGGACCCCTCAATACGGGGCATAAGGTGGACACCTGAGAGGGAAGACAAAATCTCCCTCTACGCAGATGATGTCCTGCTCTACCTCACAAGACCTAAGACCTCTCTCTGATACTTTCTGGATCTTCTTGAGGTCTTTGGGAGGTACTCTGGGCTGGTGATTAACTGGGACAAGTCGGTGATATTTACTTTAGCCGGTGCCCCACCCCCCCCCCCCGAACTTCTGCGGTCCTGTCCCATTAGAGTAGAGGCAGAGGTCTTTAAATATGTAGGGATTTTTGTCACACATGATCCGAAGCTATGCTTCGATCGTAATCTGGCCTTACCGCTGGCGCGGTGTAAGATAGATGTGGAACGCTGGCAGGCCCTCCCATTATCCTTGGTTGGTAGGATCACTCTCTTCAAGATGATGGCCTTGCTGAGATTCCTCTACGCCCTACAAAACTCGATGGACCCGGTGCCCGCTTCCTATTTCAAGGCGATTGAGTCATTGCAGAGACACCTCCTGTGGGACGGTGGAGCTCGCATAGCCTTTAATAAACTGACCTTGCCATGGTACGATGGGGGCATCGGTCTCCCTGAGCTGCGCAAATATTACTGGGCCTCACATCTAGCCGCCATCAACCATATTGTGTATGGCGTGCCGGGTGATCCCGGTTACGCCATGGATCGGAACCTTTTCCTCGGTGGGGAGATTGGCAGAGCGCTGTATGCGAGGATGGGCAAGTATCCATTGATTGGCCCGACTGCTCATACGGTGAGGGTTTGGCATGTGGCCACCAGGAGTCTCGGATGGGCTGGGAGACTCACGCTTTCCACCCCTTTGTTTAATTCAGAGAAGCTGGGGAGCTTGTGGAGGTCGAAGGGGTTCGATAAATGGGACCTTCTTGGTATCTCCCAGAATAAGGACATCTGGGGGAAAGACTCTATTTTGCCGTTCGAGACCTTGGCGGCCCGGTATAGTCTGCATCAAGATGAGTACTTCCGGTACCTGCAAGTGAGACACGCCTTGGTCACGCATGTCCCGAAGGGTGCTGAACTCCCTGAGGCTTCCCCTCTTGAGGACCGGGCTCTAGACGGCCACCTGCCTGAGAAGACCACATCCCTCATCTACCGGAAACTGATTAATAATATCGGGGACCCACTCGTGAAGCTTAGGGCGAAGTGGACTGCAGACAGGTTGGAACTTGATGATGAGGACTGGACTGAGGCCGTGTCCTCTCCCAAAGTTGTGGCGATACAAATGAGATTACGCCTGGTTCAGCTGAAAATCCTGCATAGGACTTATGTGACGGGCCCGCGCTTGGTGCGAATGGGACGGGCTGAGAGTGGAGAGTGCAGGAGAGAGTGCGGCGAGGAGGGTACCCTGATGCACATCATTTGGAATTGCTCTTATGTGCAATCTTACTGGAGGGCTGTACACGAGGAAATGAGGGCGGTACTGGGACAGGAGGTGGGCCTTGAGGCACGGAGATGTTTGTTGAATGTGTGGGAGCCGACGGACCTCAATGAATATCAGAAGCAGGGGGTTACGCTGACGTGTATGGTAGCCAAACGCAATATTGCGCAGTTGTGGGGGGCGCGTCAGCCGCCCCAGATTGGGAAGTGGGAGGATGATCTTGACTGGTGCATGTTTAGAGAGCATGCGGTGTACCTGGCTAGGGGCTGCCCGTGTAAATGGGGGAAGATATGGGGTGCATGGAATGCTTATCGCAGGGATATCTACTAGGCACCTACACCGAGCCTAACAGTTATTGTAATGTTAATACTCCTGTACCAAATGGACCTAACGTATGTAATTATTGCTGGCTTCCACCTGAGTGTTATTTCCGTTTGTTGTTTGGTTAACTAATAAAAAGAGTTTTAAAAAAAAAGGCTGAAATGGCCGAGAGGTAACCCATAATAGTGCCTAGAGCAGAGCCCTGCTGGGCAAGAGAAAGAAGGAAGAGGAGAACCTCTGAAAGGGGGGCAGAGAGTGGATCCACAGCCTCTGCTGTGCACCATGCCACACATTTGTTCCACCTGCCGGCGTATACCGTTTTCGTGGAGGGACGCCTGGCTGCCAGAATCAAATCACAAACTTTAGGAGGCAAATCAAATGGCCTCAACTGCCGCCGCTCAATCTCCACACATGTAGGTGGAGACTGGACAGGTTCGGGTTGAGGCCCGTGCCCTGCTGCTGCGACAGAAGGTCCTCCTGAAGAGGCAGACGAATCAGGGGATCGACTGACATGTTGAGTAGTTCGGGATACCAGTATCTTCGGCCCCAGTCCAAACTAATGACATTGCACGTTCTCTTCGGTGGCGAATAGATCTAACCAAGGCTCTCCCCACTGCCGAAGGAGACCTTGCGACACGTCCGAGTTTAGACGCCATTCGTGGTCCATCATGCACCGGAGTCTGAGTTCGTCCGCCCTGGCGTTGAGGGAACCTGCCAAGGGTTGAACCACCAGGGTGACGCCCAGGTGTTCCAGTCATGTCCATAGGTGCAGAGCCTCCTGACAAAGGGTCCACGACCCCACCCCACCCGGTTTGTTGCAGTACCACATGGCAGTGGTGTTGTCCGTAAACATTTGCACTACACTTACCCGGACAGAGGGAAGGAATGACTTCAGTGCAAGCCGGATCGCCCGCAGCTCCAGAAGGTTTATATGGAGCCGGGACTCCGTCAGAGACCAGAGGCCTCTGATCTCCCTCTCTCCCATGTGGCCCCCCATCCCAGGAGGGACGCATCTGTCACCACTATGTGCTCCGGTCGGGGTAGGGAGAGATCTGCTGCTGACCCAATCACGGTTCGTGAGCCACCACTGCAACTGACTAGCAGTGCCCTCCGAGATCAAGACATGGTCGGACAGGTTGCCCTGGTGCTGTTCCCCCTGAAACTTCAGGTCCCACTGCACAGCCCGCATCCGCCATCTGGCGTGATGCACCAGAAGGATGCAGGAGGCCATCACTCCCAGGAGCCGCAGTGTCAACCTGACCGGGACTCGAGATAAGGGCTGAAAGATCGGAATCAGAGCCTGAATATCTCGAACCCGCTGTTCGGGGGAAAAAAACCAAAACTGCACCAAGTCCAGAACTGCTCCGATGAAAAGGAGCTTCTGAGAGGGGCACAGGTGTGACTTCGGCACGTTGCTGGAGAACCCCAGCGAGTGCAGGAGGTCGGCCGTAGTCTGGAGGTGGGAGACGACTGTCTGGGGTGAGCCCGCCTTCAACAACCAGTCGTCGAGATAGGGGAAGACTGAGACTTCTGATCTGCGCAGATGAGTTGCGATCACCGCCATCACTTTTGTGAACACCCGAGGGGTGCTGGTAAGGCTGAAGGGGAGCACAGTAAACAGAAAGTGCTCGTGGCCTACCGAGAACCGCCGGTAGCGCCAGTGGGCCGACAGGATGGGGATGTGGAAATACGCGTCCTGCAAGTCCAACGCTACCATCCAGTCTCCGGGGTCCAGGGCAGCTAGGACCTGAGCCAAAGTCAGCATCTTGAACATCTCCTTCCAGAGGAAGCTGTTGACGCTCCGTAGGTCCAAGATAGGGTGTAGGCAACCACGTCCTACTTCTGGCCCAGGAACGCGCTCGATGGCCCCCTTGGGCAAGAGGGCCGTAACTTCCTCCTGCAGAAGTTGCAAGTGATCCCCCGACATGCGGTGGTACTGCGTGGCATGGCTGAAGGGGTAGTCTCGAAGGGGAGGGGGAAGCCCCTTCGGACGAGTTGCAGCACCCACCTGTCCGACGTGCTGGTACGCCAGTGGAGGAGGTGATGCGAACCCTGCTCACCACTGGCATTTAATGGGCCTGAAATGCCGGACTAAGAAGGTTTAGAGGCAGATGCTGCGGGGCGGGTGTGGAATGACCTTGCCGGTGTCCCCTGGAACCGCCACGGCGGTAACCACGTCCTCGACCGCGTTTAGACTGGTTCTGCGGCCTGTGGCTCGCTGGATGTGTGGGGGCGCCCCTTCCTTGGCCATGAAAGGGGTGAAAAGGGGAAGTTTGCTGCCGTTGGCCTATGCCCTAGGACTTGGCCATAGCCCTGGGGTCCTTAACCCCTTCCATGCTCATGACGAGCTCAGCTCGTCATGAGGCACAGTTGAGCTGTGCTGATGACGAGCTGAGCTATTTCCAGCACAGGGGAAAAATAACCACAGCAGCGATGTGGTTAAAACGCTATAGCGCACTATCCGCTTTGTCGCCAAAGAGGCGACGGCCATCGAAGGGTATGTCCATGAGCGTGGCCTGGACATCCCCCGAAAAGTTGGTGGACCTCAGCCAGGCGTGGCGGCGAACCGCAACTGTCGTTGCAATCGCTATACCCAGCGAGTCCGTGGTGTCAAGTCCACACCGGATCGAGTAGCGTGCTGCAACCCACCCTTCCGCCAGGGCTTTGCCGAGCCATGTCCGGGCCTCCTCTGGGCACTGTGGCAGCACATCCATAACAGCCCAAAAGGCAGGCGGTGTTGACAGACCTCAACCCCAAATTCAGTGAGAACAGCTTCTTCCCAAACTGATCATACCTTTTGGATTCTCAATCTGGTGGAGCGGTCGGGAATGCAGTAGAGGACGTGGAGACGAGGCTCTCGGGGGTAGGATGAATGGACAGAAAGCAGGAGTCGCCCTGAGACGGGCGGTGGCGTTGGGCCCCGTTCCGATCCACAAGGAGGCCTGTGGAGGGCTTGGACCAGGTGCCCATCAGAAAGTCAGTGAGGGCTTCATTAAATGGCAGTAGAGGCTCCGAGGAGCTTGCCTGCGGTTTGAGCACCTCAGTGATGAGGTTAGTCCTCACGGCCACAACAGGGGGCTCAAGGGTCAAGGCCTTGGCTGCCCTGTTCAACACCACGTTGTAAGCAGCTCCCTCCTTCGAAGCCACGGAGGGAGTAGAGGCAAATCCAGTGTTGGGCGAAGTGTCCAGACCACTGGCCTCCCCCAGCTCATCTGCCCAGTCCTGGCTCAACTGGCACTGCTGTGCCAGAGGGTCCTTAGACCCCTCCCAGTCCTCCTCGTCATGCATCTCCTGATAAACAGGTAAAAATGATGGAGCCGGGTCGTAGGTGAAGGCCTCACCCATCGACGCCTGAGACGGCCGGTCCGACGCGGACCCAGACCGGGGCAGAAACTCGGGTCGACGTTGTCCGAAGACGGCGCCAGGAGCGACACACCCGGGGTCGGCGCCAGCGGAGTCGTGAGGTCGACTAGCGATGACCCGGATCCAGGCCTGGATCCAACGACGGCGCCGGGGCCAGAGCTGCCGGCCCGCTAGTGCTCCCAGTCAGACCTGCAGGGCCCGAAGGCGCCTCGACAGGTTCCAGTGGAGGGAAGTACGACCTCATGGCTGTGAGGAAGGTACTTATCTCCTCCAGCGTCACGTGCAGCCCAGGGACTGGAGGGTATGGAGCTGGACGTAGCGCCTGTGGCTCCGATGGAGCCGCGTGGGCGATGTCGCCCGAGCCCCTGGCCGCGTCGCACGAGCGTCGGGGAAGTCGGAAGAGCGATGACGCCTCTTCGACTTCTTTTTCGAATGCCTCGACTTACCGGAGGACTTGGAGCTCGACAAGTGGTGGTGACTCGTCGAGCGGCTCGTCGAGCGGCGATGACTGCGGCTCCGCGACTTCCTCCTTGACCGGGACCTCGAGCGGCGCGGAGCCGACTGCTGAAGCTCGAGCAGCTTACGGGACCGCTCCCATCTAGCCTTCGAGGTCAAGGCCCGGCAGTCTGGGCACGACTTATCATCATGGTCGGCCCGAGGCAATAAAGGCACCGCCGGTGGGGGTCGGCCACTGACATCAGGCGGTGACAGGCCTCGCAAGGTTTAAAACCAGGCATCCCTTGCGGCACCGCGAGTCGAAGGTCGACTCTAAAGTGATCAAAAGAGATCAAAAAGTTACTCAAAAAATGAGTAGAGTACTGCTCTTCCCAGATCTGCGCTTGCTGGCGCAGAAAAAAGAAGAACTGATGTCAGCACGCGAGGGCGGCATCTAAGTACTCCGACGATGTCATCCCGGCGTCCCGACGCCGACGACAGACGCGGAGCCGCAGACGACGCCTACCGACGCACAGGGGTACTGCTGACGAAAACTTTCCGGCTCCAGTAAGATGCCTGGGGATATTCTAAGGTAAGGAATCTAACACTAACCTGTTCCTTTCAGATAGAGTATTAAGGAATTCCCAATGTTAATATATGAGAAGAGTAGGCCTCACAGTAATGAAAAACAAATGTAGGTGTTTTTCACTCCCAGGACATGCAAAACTTAAAAGTACATGTCCTACCTTTTACTTACACAGCATCCTGCCTTATTGGCTATCTACAGCCTATCTTAGAGGTGACTAATGTGTAATAAAAGGGGAGTATAAGGCTTCGGAAAGAGTTTTAACTGCCAAGTCAAAGTGGCAGTAATCTGCACACACAGGCTCTGCAGTGACAGGCCTGAGACATGTTTAAAGGGCTACTTGTGTGGGTGGCAGAATTAGTGCTGCAGGCCCACTAGATGCATTTAATTTACAGGCCCTAGGTATATGGTATACCACTCTACAAGGGACTTATTAGTAAATTCAATACGTCAATTGTATATACACCAATATTACCATGTTTAGGGGAGAAGCACGTGCACTTTAGCACTAGTCAGCAGTGATAAAGTGCTCGGAGTCATAAGGCCAACACAAATAATCAGCTAAAAGAGGAGGTTAGCAGGCAAACTTTTTGGGGGAAGATGACCCTAAGGATGACCGGTCTAACAGACAACACTTTGTTTATATTTGTCTGCTTTGAAATCATAAGAAATTCAAAGACTGGAGAATTTCTATATAGTTTTTGAACACACTGACTTTTCTACTGTATTTTTAATATGTTTAGTTTCTTTTAAGAACATCAAAGCAATATAAGTAAAATACTGAATCTAAGAAGGCAATATTTGTTTATGGCTTGAGAAATATAATGGGGTAAGCATACTTTTTGTAAACGGAGATGGAGTATGCTTATCACAAACATAATTTGGCAACCTTGGGGACTTCTCAGTGTCCACTGTGGCCAAACTTCACCAATGGCCCAACAGAGTAAGGGCCGTCAGAGAATTGGCTATATGTCAGCCTGCCCAATTAAGATGGGTGGTCATATAGCCTTTTTTTGCTGTCTGTCAGCGTAACAAAAAACCCTGGCGGTTAGGGTAGTAAAAAACGAAAAATGCCTTACTCACCATGAGAGCGGATCCGATGGTAAGAAGGTGCATTTTTTTGTTTTTTACTATCCCTCACCACCAGGGTAACTCGCATGGCAATGGGGGCATAGCTACTTTTATTTTCAAATTTTGAAAATAATTTTGTTTTTGAAACTTCACTGTATTACTCTGCCATGTTTGACTGAGTTGTATGGTAAATTTGTAAGGCATACACAGGAACGTCTTGAAGGTGGTTCCTATAAATGGTAGAAATGCCCATCGGGCTGAAGGACATCTCTACTTTTGGCAAGAGGGTACTCCATCAGAGCGACAGAGTAATTTACTCCTTCTCTTTGATGGAGTACAATCTGTCGGCCAAAATATAGATCAGCCACTTAGTTCTTCCTACTGAACATAGGTTCCAAGACCCCTGATATAGGTGGCACACTGTAATGTTTAAGGGCATTAGTGAAGATCCCAGGATGGAGAATAGCTTATTTTTATAGAGGAATTACTACAGCAGCAGAATAAAATCCAGGCAGTGCAAATATGTAAAAACATATTTGCTAATATTTGGAAAACATTAATACACTTTATTTAGAGTGGCAGTAAAACATCAATTTACTATGGATACCATGAAACAAAAGTAACACAATGTACACCAGCAAATAATATGATACAAACCTGTGCCATGATTTTACAGAGCCACTGTGGGTCTACAAAATACAGATCTCTCAGCTGCAATGCAGGATCTTCAAAATGCAGAAGCACACCTAAATATAGAAATAATCTATTCAGCAGAATTATAATGCTTTTAAAACAAACTTATGTATCTTGCCAGATAATATTGAATTATCTGTAGCATCCCTCATTAAACTAACATGCACTACACACATTATCTTTATACAAACATAATTTTAAATTATAAAAACAATTTATGTCAGTGGGAAGCATATCATTCAAAAATAAAAAATGGTCAGCAATATGGCATTGATATACTTCAACGGAGAATAAGAAAGTCAGGATAAGAAGAAAATGTATAACAGAATTCATAGCATGAGTATCCTGTGGATACAGTGATGAGTAAGGTTCAGCCGCAGCTTTGTCCTTCCTTTACTTTGTTACAACAACATCCTATTTCAATCTTTAGTCTGAAAATGTACACTGTTGCAGCCAACAAGATTTAAATTATGTAACATAAAGGTGTTTCCACACTTATCGCTCGACCATTTGATTTTAGCTCGAGACGATAATAGACTTGGGATCCTTAAATGCGGATTAAATTAAGTAGGACCAATTCTCACAGATATTTGTTTTTTTTAGCTCCCCACAGTATAGTAAAGGGCCCATTATTTTATACTGGAGAGTAGTGTGTTTTCATTTCCAAGTCTTGTGTATTTTGTGCTAGATGTAAAGAATGAATTATTGAGCACATGCTTCCATCTGCTGAAGAACATTTAAAGGAAATGTAAATGAAAAACATTATTTACCCACAAACAGATGAAGGCATACCCTTCAAACAATAGTAAAACCAATAATATTAAACTGAAGTGCAAAGATTGATGTACAGAAATGAACAGCCCCAAAGCATATCAACATGTCGACTGAACAGTTGAAAGTGGAGGATGAGACCTAAAAGCTCTAGATCCAGCATTTGTTCTAAATAACATTTTTTTTCAGTCATTAGGACTGACAGATTGGGAAGATATTGCCAGGGTAAAATAGAGTGTTCAATATGGGATTTCAATGGGAAGGGAGAGAACTATTGTAAAGGTTCAAGTCGATAGTCCAGTCATAGACTTTGCCTGCAGCAAAGGTGTTCCCACTAAACAAATAATTCTGATGTTCTTGCAACTCTTGTTAGCAGGTCTATCAGATTTAAAAGTAATGGGCTACTCTTAATAAGACATCAAACAAGAAATATATATACCTGCTCAATTAGTTTTGATTTTTAATTTTTTATAAAATATTACAATTCTTTTTATTAAAAAAATGATTTTTTTTTCATTTTTTACTTTACAACCACAAATCTTCAATTATTTATACATCCTTGTATCTGTAAGATTCATAGCGCACAGCCAACATTGAATTTATTAGTCAATCTGACAATACAAATCAGTAAATCAATATGAATATAACAATTCATCAACCCACTTGACTCATTCATTCCAGACAGTAGTCAGTTAGTCAAAGTTTCTTTATATGGCCATAAAAGCACACAAATAAAAACATTTATTACATACAATGGCTAAAAAGATTACCATACATACATAAAGAATCCATAAAATCCAAGTAAGTTTTCTAAGACTAAATGTGCCAATAATTAAGAATAAGAAACAAGTTCAAATTGCAACTCGAAATGTAAAATTCGACATATAAAGTTCAAAAGTGATAGTTTTGACAAAGTAAACAGACCACATAATCAAGCCATGCCAAGCACTAATGTAAAAGTTACTTACCTTCAGTAACAATGTATCTGATAGAGACAATTCTAGCCGCAGATTCACGTACAATTATCCCCAGGCATGAGACTGGATCGGTAAAATATTTTTTGCCACAGCATCTCTGCGTGCCGGGGGCGGTACCACGTGACTCCACCCTGACGCCGCCCACGGGCGTGACTTCAGCGAGGTCACATAAGCCCAATCCTGCAACGCTGACTTCAGTTTTCCTCTGAGAACTTTTACGCGCCACAACGCAGAGTCATCACAAACAAAACTGTGGCGAGTATGGGAACAGTGTGCGAAAAAGTGAAAATAGAAAAGGGAGGAACGAAAGGAGAGGAACAGCACCAGATGGAAAAGTGCCAGGCACTAAGGTACTGAAAGCCATAGCAGGAAAAGAGCAGAGCACCGGTCTGAGGATCAACCCTGCAAAACTAAGGCAACATCCTCCCTGAGGCAGAAAAACATGTGAAAAACGTCATAGCAGACGAAAGAGAGCCTACTATCACAATCCACAACAGTGCAGGGCATCAAGTCCGGAACAGATGTGTAACGGCAAATCACCCCAAGGTGACACCATCAAGGAGAGTCGTATCCCCTGGAAGGAGCTAAAGGCTGAGGTGCAGCAGAGGAGGCAGAAACTCCAAGCAATTAAAAGGGAAGAAGAGTAAAAGTAGGCCCACACACTGGCAAAACCAGGGTGTAGGGATGCAGAAGAACACATGAACCAACCGTCCAAGTACCAGCAAAGAAAGGGTGGAACAATTAAGCAGAATGAAGCATCCCGAAACCAAGCTGAAGGTCCTCGCAGAACAGGGAGGAAGGGCGGGTCGTTAAGGAATCTGCAGTTAGAATCATCTCTACCAGATACATCGTTACCGGAGGTAAGTAACTTGTACAACTGATAGAGACTACTAGCCACAGATTCCTTAACGTAGAATAGATACCCTAGCCATACCCAGAGGGGAGGAGGGGCCTGTGAGTAAACCACCCCAGCTTGGAAGAAACACGTGGTCCCAACAAGGGATGTGTCACGGGGACAGGAAGGGCGGCCCAGCCCCCACCAAGCAGAAGTAAGCAAGAACAAGGCGAAGGGAAGACCAGGATACCCCAAGCCTATCCAAGGTACCCGGGACATCCGCCAGAAACCCCCAAAGGGATAGACAGCGCCAAGGAAGAAAAGAACCACGCCAAACTCCAAGAAGAAGAGGCAGAAACGGAGTCAGAGCCCGCCGCAGGAAAACGGATCCACAGCGAAGGAGGAGCGGGGGCAGCCGAACAGGCATCAGCCTTAGGCAGCTAACAAGACCGGAACGTCCCACAGCCAAGAATTGCAAGCGTGAGAAGAAAGACAGTCTCGCAAAGCTCAAGCAGAACAGTGGCAGGAGCACAAGGGTACACATGAAGGTCCACAGAGGCAGACCACAATGACCAGGCATGCGCAGCCTGCAGCTGGCAAATACCATGAGGCAGTGTGCCCGGAACAAGCCAAGCGCAAGATGAAGGCAGAGGCCAAGGAACTCCAGAACAACCCCCAGAGGAGTACCGTTCCAGAGACACAAACCACCCCACAAAAGAAGTGAGACCAGCCAGAAGAGAAATAGGAGAAATACGTAGGACGGACCTAAGCTGTCAAACAGAACACAGCCGAAAAACTAGGAGAATCCTAGCCCCCCTGGAACACAAGACAGAGGACCAGGCCGAAATGCCGGACAGGAAGGCAGAACACCACAACGCCGTAGACTGCATGCCAAAGACTGTCTAGCGATGAAGCGGATACTGAGAGTGACAGAATCCGGACCGAACCCGTGCTAAGGCAAAAGACAAAAAAAAAACGCACCAGCGGAATACCATGAAGCCAGGAAAGGCGAGGAACCCCGCAAAAGGGTGTCCACACCCTCCCAGCTTAGGACAGAGTTACACAATAGCTACAAGTACCCCACTCAGGGAATGACACGTCCCAAGGAAAATATGGGAACACCTCTTAGGGAAAAACTCCAGCAGCAAAGGACAAGAACATAAGAGACCTGTGGCAGTACCACAGACGGCTTACCAATCAGCTAAAAAATACATGGATGGCCCAACCCGAGGACCTATACGGGTTTACAAACAGCCAAAAAACCGGACCACAAAAGTCAAAGGGCTGTACCAGCAGCCAACAGTACAGAGGGGCCAACTTAAGGGCCCCGAAGAAACTTCAAACCACACACAACACACAGACGGGTCAACCAAAACACTGGACCCAAGAAAAAAAGTGGGATAACGCTTCGCATAAAGCACCGGAGGACCGACAACCCAAGCTTACGGAGGGGGAGGAGGACGGAGCCCCGCAAGGATCCATTGACTGAACGCCATCAAAGGGCAAGTCAACTAGACGCTCCCTAATATTTTCTGGAAAAACGCGATCCCACAACCAAGCATGGCGGCGGAGAGCCTCAGAACTTGCCATAGCGCGGCCGAGAGCATCAGAAACATCCAAGGCCGAACGGAGAATAAACACAGCTAACTCCTGGCCATCCAACACATGGTGCCGCAGATCAGCGCGGACACCTTAGTGGAAGACGAGAGACAGAAGGGACTTCACTGAGTCCCACAAGCTGGAGCTAGCCCTGGCCAATACACAAAGCGTGTTAAGCACTCACAAAGCAGCACTAGAGGAAGCGAAGATGTTCCATGAATCCAGCCACCGGGCCTCCCGTGACGGAACACCACCAAGCGCAAGGAAGGAAAAGCAGTCTGCAGAAGATGGCCCTGGGTAAAAGGGTGGAAAGAAAGGCAGACTGGGTCATGAGGAGCAGGAGGGTGGTGGTGCAAGAGCGGCTGATGCACCGGATCACCCTTGGCAGGACGCCAAGGCCCCAGAAGAAAATTAAGGAGCGAAGCTTCGAACCGAAGAAGCAGCTCCCGTCCACCAGAGCCCTGGTGGAGAACCTATAACAAATGGTCCGCAGGGAATGGGTTGATGGGGTCGCCTATCCGCAAAATACCAGTGACAATGGAAATGGTCCGGACAAAAGCTGCACGTGCCTCCGTAGGGCGTCGCGGGGGAGAGAGCAATTCCTCCGTGGGAGACAGCTATAACCTAAGCCGTCCATTCCAGAGTCCAGCTGGAGGAAGAAATGGCCAGCCCCTGAAATATGGAAGATCCAGTGACGAATGGGGGGCCTGAGGGGACTCCAAGTAAGGTGGAGAAGCCTGCTGAGCAACCAACAGCGAGTTGCTGAAGAGAGGGTCTGGGGGCTGTGGCCGCGGGGACGGCGAAGAGCCCTCCCTGGAAGACGCCGGGGAAAAAGCAACGACGCGACGTCCCATCTCCAGGAAAGAGGAGACAAGAAGATGACAAACCTCTGGAGAAGAGGGGATCTCTAGAGACTAGTCGATGACTCGACGCAACACGGCGCCGTTGAGTCTGCCACAGGCGCCGGTACAACGTCGACCGGTGCCGGAGTGGTCATCGGGGACGCAAGTGAGACCTCCACCACCACTAGTAACCTAGGTGAATGGGGCGGGGTCGGAGCGGTGAAAGAACGGTGCCTTAAAGGCGGCACTCGACCTCCGACAAGGCAGTCGCCTGTGTAGAGGGCTGAGAGGGGCCTGGCGAGGCACCCGGGCCCCTAGCCACCACCGAGGCGCCGCCAGGGCCAACAGCCGTCGGTGCCGGAACGGCGTCGGCTCGGCCTCCGGCACGGCAGCCACCTGCCCAGAGGACCGAGGGGTCTCTGGGGCGAACCGTGAGTCCCGGCGACCTCCTACGACACCATAGGGACCCCCTCAGGGGTTTGCAGCGAGGCAGAGACGCCAGGGGTCGAAGAGGGGAACCCCCTTAGGCCACACCTCCTTGACTTCACACCCCCAAAACCTGAAGCAAAACTCGTCTGCGCCGGGGTCGAAGCCGCCAGTGACTCCGCAGAAGTTCCCACACATGGCAAGGGATCCACAGACGTCTCAGGAAGAGGAGGAGGAGCCAAAGAAGCAGGAAAGCAGGAGTCAGGAAGAGTTGTATCACCGGCTTTAGAAGCTCTTTGACATCTAGAGCAGTGGTCTTGATACTACTCCATGATGCAGAGTCTCGAAGATGATTTCCTAGGTGCTAAAATACCAATGTTCAGTTTTGATGCTCCTCTAATCAACACATTGATGAAGAAACACTTGCAGGTGGTGTGTCCATTAGTGTTGGAGAATAATCCCTCACGGAAGAGCCAGAAGTGGTGGACCAGGAGGGTGTTCTATGCCTCCTATGGCGAGATCTAGACCGATGAGATTGTTGAGATCTGGAAGTAGACTTGGTTCTAGCAGACTTCAACCTTGATCTTCGCCTTTGCGGGGTCCTGGATGGTTGCGGGAACTTTGGCACAGTAGTATGTCTCTTTGAGAGTGTAAATGGAGAGTCCAGGGAGAATACTGGTGGTGGAGTACGTTTTGGTGATGGCGTATGCGGAGCAACCCTGGATGGAGAGTATGTCCATGAGAAGTCTGAGTCAGGACTGTGATGTACAGGATGGCGTAACTTGCGCATGCTTTTAAGCCATCGTGGGGAGAGATTTATAAGTGTCCCAGGAGCAGGTCTAGATGGTGAAGTAGACCTTTGTTCTACTGACTCAGATGATATGATCTGCATCTCTGATGACCTTGAACATCTTCTTGATTACTATATGCTTTTGGATCGTGTCTTCAACGTCGACCATGACTTTTCTGGTTGCTTCGAAATCGACCGGTGTGTTCTCGACCTCAACGAATGCCGCATCTCTTTTGGCGATATATCCTTTGCCATCTACGGGTGTCTTGCCATAGACGACAGTAGTGTATCTTTTGATGGTGAATTCCTTGACGTGTCAGGATGTCTTAACGTCGATGGCCTCTGTTGCTTAGGCATCGACAGAGTTGATGCAACCAGAGAATGTCTCAATGGTGATCGACTGCTTAGATGCAAGTGAAGATCTCGAGAATGATGCTTGCCTTGACGCCGATTGGCAAGTCTGCTCCAAAGCCACTTTCACCGTCGATGGTGAACACACAGGTATTTCCTTCGATTGTAACGTTCTACCTCTCAACACCTCTTGAGGTTGCTGTTTTTTCATCTGTTTAATGAGATTGTCATCCTTGAGCTGTCTTTGTATGAGAGGAGGGATCTTTGAAGGAGCATTGAGACATGCCAAGGTCACTTGAAGATCCTGTCTTTCCTCTCTCTCCTGTAGGCCGTGCAGCCTGATCTTCTCTCTGTGCTTCAGAATTCTTCTTTATAGCTTCTGAAAATGGTGGTATATCTATGGAAGATGAGAATCAGGGAAACAGATAATACAGACTGAATGTGGATCCGTCTGTGCCTTCTTTTATGACAAGAAGGACACTTCACAAAGAGTGAAGGCAAGACTTGATAGAAAAAACTATATTTTTCTCTCAGAAAAACAGTCTTCTGTACTCTAAGTACTTAAATCTGTCGAATGAAATAAAAAACTGGGATTTTTCAAAGGGAATTTTCTGACAAATAGTCAAAAAACAGGACCACTAAGTGCTTCAAGGAAAAAAGAACAGGACCTAACTGTCAATGTGAGGCATGATGGGATACTGGGGGTCCAGTGAGTTCTTAAAGGCACGGTGCCAATTTTCTCTGTTATGCTTTAAATGCAGCCTATTGGCTAACAATGCCTCTCATTCCCTTGTATTTTCCTTTCAAATAAAGTTTGTGATTACACTTTATAGTCTCCTCTTCTGCTTTTCACAGATGTGTCTTCATATTTCTTGGATGTTTTTAAAAGAAAACTCAATGTAATTTCAGCATTTTAGCATTTTCTATATATATATAAATATATATATATATATATATATATGTACATGTTGTTAAAAGTACTACGTACAGCAATTATGTTATACACACATATATATATATAAAATGTTTAATAAGCGCTCCAGTGTCCATGCACTTGGGCGGGACTATTCAATGCTTACGACTATTGATGAGGATCCCCTGGAAGAGAATGAAGGGTTACACTGCCAACAACAGTAGTGTCCATTGCACGATCTGGAGATCCAAATCCATCTATCATTTTTAAATTACCCATATAAGACAAATTTTCATACAATGAAGTTGACTGACATTGTTATTATGGAACTCTAAAATGGATTCTGCCCTCCTGCACTAATGTTGGACACCTCTTGGTTAAGATTACTAATACAAATTCTGTCTCGGACCATTGGTGAATTATACTGCCTGATCTTCTGATGCCCATAACAAGGCGGCACTGACACATTACTGTTCATGAAAATTGGTGCTCGTTTATATCTGCGATCATGGGTACATACTGAGGATTCACCAGCCCCTCTTTCTTTTAAGTCCATCAGAAAGGAAACCTCATAAACTTGGGGAAGTAAAGAACTGATGGAAGTGAACACATGTAACACTAGTTTACATATTCAGCCAAACTTGTCTTCAAAATGAGAAATGAGTAACTGTTAGGATTAGGTATATATATTGCATTTTTGTGAGCCAGTCCCTATGGGCGAACAATGTCGAACCGTCAATCTCACAACATAGGCCCAATGCGATGATCATCATAAGAATGTCATGTTTATATGTCTGTCATTATATGTAACCTGTAAATACCAATAAAAAGATTTTTTTTTAAAGAAAATGTTTGTAATAAGGGTGGTTCAACAAGAGATTAAGCAGAGATTACCTAATCCAATTTTTCTTTGTCTCTTAAAAAAAAAAGAAAAGAAAAAAAAAATAGCATATTGTATAATATGACCACTATCAAGCCATTTCTGTCCCTAGACCTACCAGCTCCATCTACGATAAGTGAGTAATACATAAAGGGAGGCTGTTGGATCACATCAGGCATACTGCAACATCCAACTGACTACTGTTTGCAAAGCAGACTCGGCCTTTCATCCATCTGAAGTTGGTAAATTTAGCACCATAAACTGGACAAAACTAACAAGTTTTATTTAGAAATGGCAGAAGCACAGTATTAAGCAGGTTGTATATCATAATATAGTACACAAAAATACTGTGCTGAATAAATTTCATCTCGTATATAGTTTTCAAAAAATATTGTGCCATTGGGTAGACTTTCTATTATTAACTAAACTGGGGCAATATTTTTGCAAACACTTTTTAAGAAAATATATTTGTCTCATCCAATATTTCGACAACAATATTCTGGTACCACACTATTTAAAGTAATATCAGAAAAAATATTCTCATTAGCAGCAATAGCTAGCAAAAACGATGTTTAGTGCCCATCCCCTAGTTAGTTATTAACCCTTTCACTGCGGCGGCTATTCCGCCGCAGTGCTAAGGGGGTGGTGGGGGCCGTGCGGCGGTCCCGTGCTCGTGACGGAACCACTCCGTCACGGCAAGCGGGTGAGCTGTGCTTGTGACGGAACGGTTCCGTCACGGCCCCGCCCGCGCTAGAGAACGTTAGCGCAGGCGCGGTATTCGCACCGCGCAGGCGCGACGGGAGGGCCGTGACGGAACCGTTCCGTCACCAGCACAGCTCACCCGAGGCTCGTGACAGAACGGTTCCGTCACAAGCATGGGAAGGGTTAAGGATGATAGGCCGAAGGGGAATACAGTCTTTTGCTACACAGGTCAGGCACAATGTAGGTTGGTTGTGTAATTGGATCTCAAAAAGACATCCACTTGTTAGAGGCACCTCATCTGGCTTATTACTTTCCATGTTGTGAACCTGAAAAGTAAAGTTTGCTTATCTGACACATGTAGTTAACTAATCTAGGTAGGTGATGAGTCGTGGTAACTGTAAAAAACACTGATGTGTCCGTTATCTATTATAGTTGGCAACTGAGATATTGGCCTCCAAAAATATATATTTTCTTTTCTTAAAAGCTTGGAAGATCTAAAGTAGACGACTTATCACCAAAAAGGATCTACCTTCATTACTTTTTCTGTTTGTTAGGGCGTTACACTTTCCATTCAAATAACTGATTCTTGTATTGTAAAGAATCATACCTGATTCATTCAGAAAACGAACTGCATGAGGAATTTCATTTTCATCCAGATGTAACTGACTTTCTTGCACTAGTTCCAATAACCTTTTCTGATCGATCACAGGGAATTCAGGCGCTACAAGCTTCCGCTCATGCAAAATTCTCTTCTCCAGCTGCAGGTAGCTATCAGGGATTAATTGACCAACCACTGGCTGTTCCCTGATCTGCAAAGAATAGATTATATTCATTTCTCAAAGATGAAAAAGAAACAGCAAGGTGATACAGGAAAACAATTCATAAAATGGTTTATGGTACAGGTCACATTAAGAATAAAGCATTGGTTCTTAGTCGGGGGTCCATGAATCCGGGGCGTCCATCACACCTACCCAGAGGGTCCGCAACTGCATAGAAAATTAAACAATATTTGCTGATGAAACACATATATATATATATATATATATATATATATATATATATATATATATATATATATATATATATATATATATATATATTTAAACAAAATATTGAATGTACAATTTTTATTCTTAAAATGCCCTGTTAAAATGAAGAATTATGCAATTGGAGGCCAAAAATCTAGTTGGTATCATTTGCTTGATTTGTGGAAAAGAGAATCTAGTATGGAGGTTTGGTTTGGTGACCTCAACTAAAGCACTGGCATGCACCTACAAAAAGAGAGCATTCATTAGAGGAAAGCTATAAAAAGGGTTATTCCAGCCTGTAGCTTATTCCATCACCCTACAGAAATAAAACCATATTTTGAAAAGAACCAACCGTCTTATTAAGATGTAACTTTTTGTATATTTTTGTTTGAAAGTTAAATAAAATATTTAATAGATTGTGTGTTTGTTTGATGTATTCTTGGTTTTGTATTTTTGTGTATTGTTTTGTGGCACAAACAGTTGAAACTGCTTAGGGTGGGGTTCCTTGCTTCTATTGGTGATTTAATGGGAAAGAAGTAAAAAGTTTAAGAACTGCTGGAATAGTGACTTCCTGTGTCGTTTTTATTCAGCACATTTAAACTACAACAATTTGCACTTTCTTTTACTATAAAGATGAGCAAACCTTTTCTTTCCTTACAAAATGCACTGTAGGCCAGTATCATGGACCAAAATCTACAAGCCAGAGGCATAAATGGATTAGTTACTTACCTGTAATCCTAGTTCTCTTCCAGGGGTATCCTCATCAAAGTCATAAGCATTAGAATATTCCCGCCTACGTGCGGGACCCCGGAAACACTATATTATATGTGCCCCACATATAAATACACATATATATATAAACCATATATATATATAAAAAAACAAGCAATACCTTAAACTGGGCAACCCCGTTACCACAACCAACGTGAAATTTAAAAACAAGCACTGGCGTTGCCAATAGGTTTCGCATTTGGAAAGTTGGAGCTATTGGTTTTGTAAATGACATTTTATATTTATATATTGTTATTGACAATGCCAATAACGATATATAAATATAAAATGTCATTTACAAAACCAATAGCTCCAACTTTCCTACTGCGAGACCTATTGACAACGCCAGTGCTTGTTTCCCAATTCCTTCCCCTGTAGGCATTGTTGTCAAAATACCAGGCACTGTACTTTCGTAGTCCTGATGATGATCCCCTTATTATAAGAGCCTGGGATCGAAACGTCGACATTTATCAGTACCACTTCTGCTTGCAATTAATTAAGTTGTGGTCACTGTTGATGGTTAGCTTGCTTGATTCTATGACCATACCAAGCAACCATTTCTCTTTTGTTGCCTGTTTAAACCTTTTATGTTTTGTATTCGTTATTCTTTTCATGTAACCCCCTTCCTTCCCCATGTCGGATGCAGGACTGTGTCCGTTGTCATTACATGTGTTGCTCTCTATCTGTACATAAATTCCTCAAATATATAGTTTATTAAAATTCTCTGTACGGCTGGACAATGAAAATTTATAGCACCCACCAAGGTCTATAGGTTATTTTCTTCCATATATAACTTACTCAAGGGCCATTGTTCCAAAAAATATATTTAAACCGTAGCAGGTTTTACCCAAGATTACTAACAAAATATCATTTAAAAAGTATTTTCATGGCTAAATTTCCCCCCAAAAAACGTTTGCTCTGATCCCCATTTCCGTTAGTAACGTGGTCTGTAAATTATTCCAGTTTTTTTTCCAAGTTACTGATCTTATGTGGTTTAAAAACACCTTTTGCTGCCTCATTTCCCCAGTTCCTTGAGGGGAGACCTCAAAATCTTCAAACCCTACCAAATGTTCCCTATATCTTGTGGTCCTTTCTTGCTGTTCTTATGTGCCTTACGATTGTGAATTTACAAATTTTTAACGAAGCGGTCACAAAGCCGTCCTTGGGAATAACCTTCAGCACATTGTAGCAGTTATTTCGAAAAGGTGTCATGACCTCTAGTGCAGTCAAGGAAAATGAGCCCCATACCACTGTTGGATAGTCAAGTATGACCATAATTGGATTACAGAGAGAATCTTACACCCATGGGCCTGGCAGGGATGTAGCTATCCATTTCTCTTCCAGGGGATCCTCATCAATAGTCATAAGCATTAGAATATTCCCGCCTACGTGCGGGACCCCGGAAACACTATATTATATGTGCCCCACATATAAATACACATATATATATAAACCATATATATATATAAAAAAACAAGCAATAGCAGCCAGATCACATTAGAGCTGAAATATGCTGTGAAGAATTTCCACCATACATGAATAATAAGCATTAGAAACAGGAGAAAACAACACCAAAGCTTGTTTAGGAATTGTTTTAATGCTCAAAAAGCAGTAGAAATTCTCATAACTCACTGGAAGCATAGAAAGCTCCCAGGCTGCATTGCAAACACACAGTCTAACCAGACTGAAAAGCTAACCTGTAGCTAAATAACAAAAAAAACTGACACTGTGCCTTTAAGGCACTCATGACCCCCTGAATCCCATCATGCCTCAGGAGTGGCAGTTAGGCAGTTGTTCTTTTCGGAGACTGAAAACCAAACCCAATAACGCTTAGGTCAACAACATCTCCTTATGAACAGTTATTCCTTGCCCGGGGAGGCGGGAGGGCTGCTTATGACTTTGATGAGGATACCCCTGGAAGAGAACTAGGATTACAGGTAAGTAACTAATCCTTCTCTTCCAGGGGATCCTCATCAATAGTCATAAGCATTAGAATAGAATAGCGAGCCTCTCCTCATCTCTGCGGGCAAAGGAAAGATAAGACAGAAATCTCATCAACAAGCTTGAGCAGACAGAACCGACTACCCAAACAGATTCCTCAAGGAGGCTTGCCCTACTTGAGTGTCAGTCCTGGAATCAGAGTCGAGGCAGTAATGCCTCGTAAAGGTATGCACTGATTTCCAGGTTGCGGCCTTGCATATTTCTGACATGGGAACGTCATGCAAGAAAGCCACTGTAGCCGCCTTCCCTCTAGTGGAATGCGCTTTTGGAGACATCAACAAAGGTTTTGCCGCCAGTTGATAGGCCAGCTTAATGCAAGAAACAATCCACCTAGAAATGGACCTCTTTGCCGCTGGAAAACCAGTTCTCATAGCACCATAGTTTACAAACAGTTGGTCCGTTTTCCTAATCCCCTTAGTCATTTCCAAATAAAACTTCAGCACTCTTTTAAGATCTAATGAGTGAAGTGACCGCTCAGCCGGGGTCGCCGGATTTGGAAAAAAAGAAGGGAGAGATATAGACTGATTGATATGAAAATCAGATATGACTTTAGGCAAGAAGGAAGGGTGAGCCCTCAGAACCACTCTGTTATGGTGGAATACCGTATAAGGCTCCTTTGCACAGAGCGCCTGTATCTCACTGACCCTGCGTGCAGAGGTAATCGCCACCAAAAAAGCTGCCTTCCAAGAGAGATGTTGTAAGGAAGCTTTGTGGATTGGCTCGAAAGGTGGAGACATCAACCTTGATAGAACTAGGTTTAATTCCCACGGAGGAGAAGGATTTCGTACAGGGGGATACACCTTCTTCAACCCCTGGAGGAAATCCTTGACCACTGGAACCTGAAAGAAAGACACCTGGTCAGGCGACTTCCTGTAAGCCACAATAGCTGACAAATGCACTCTAATGGAAGCGTACTTTAAACCAGCTGTTGCGAGTGAAAGTAGGTATGGTAATATGACGTCCTCCTGCCCCTTAATCGGATCCAAATGCTGATCCCTACACCATAAGTAAAACCGTTTCCACTTGAAGGCATAGGATGCTCTCGTGGAAGGTCTCTTAGCCTCCTTTAAAATGCTCATACAGGCAGGAGGTAGGTTCAAATGTCCGTATTGCAGGACCTCAGGAGCCATGCTGTTAGGTTCAATGATGGGAGGTTGGGATGCATTATCCTCCCGTTCATTTTGCTCAACAGGTCCGGTCTGCAAGGGAGTCGTTTGTGTGGACACACAGACAGCTGTAGAAGGTCCGGATACCACCACTGCCGAGGCCAGTCCGGAGCAATTAGGATCATCACCATGTTCGTCCTGAGGAGCTTGGACACCACTCTCAGGATCAGAGCCAGGGGAGGAAACGCGTACGCGAACATCCCTGCCCAATCCAACAGGAGAGCGTTCCCCAGCGTCCCCGGTCTGTGGAACCTGGACGCGAAGGCGTGGCACTTGGAGTTTTCGTCGTCTGCGAACAAGTCTATGGACGGACGCCCCCAGCAACGAAAAAGTTCTTCTACTACTTCGTCGTGTAGCACCCAGTCTGGCTGATCTTCGAAGTGCCTGCTGAGTGCGTCTGCTTTGACGTTCAACTCGCCCGGAAGATGTACCGCCACCACTGTGAGACCTCGAGCGAGGAGCCAATGCCATATTGTTTGAGCCTCTCGAGACAGTGGGCGAGATCTTGTGCCTCCTTGCTTGTTCAGATAGAACATGGTTGTTGTATTGTCCGTCTGAACCAAGACTGAGTTGGCTGTGATCGCTGGCAGGAAAGCTTTGAGAGCCAGGAATACCGCTCTGAGTTCCAGCATGTTGATGTGGTAAGTCTGCTCCTGCGCAGACCACCGGCCCTGGATCTGAAGCGGACCCATGTGTGCTCCCCAGCCGTGCAGGGAGGCATCTGTCACAATAGATAGGGATGGGATGGGTTGATGAAACGGCACTCCCACCATCACATTGCGTCTCCGAGTCCACCATCTGACAGACTCTTTTGTCGCCTGGGAAAGATGGATATGGTCCTCCCAGCGACCTGTCGCCTGGTCCCACTGATCCTCCAGGGCCTGTTGCAGAGGACGCATTCTCAGCCTGGCGTGTGGGATGAGAAAAAATGCAGGACGCCATGGAACCCAGTAGAGACGCCACCTGTCGTGCTGTTGGGGGATGAGACTCCAGCAGAATCCCGCACTTCAGGGTCATGGAAGAAAGTCTCTCCTCCGAAGGAAACGCTCTTCCCACGCTTGTGTCCAGAACGGAGCCTAGGTAGTGGATGGATTGCGTAGGCCGCAGGACTGACTTCTCCAGGTTCACATGGAGGCCGAGCCTGTGAAGCTGTTGCAGGCACAGATGCAGATCTTGTGTTACCCGTACCGGGGATGAACCCTTCAGGAGCCAGTCGTCCAGATATGGGTAAACGAAGAGACCCTTCTTGTGAAGAAAAGCCGCCACCACCGCCATGCATTTGGTGAAGACTCGTGGTGCGGACTTGAGACCGAAGGGTAACACCTTGTACTGGTAGTGTTTGTGCCCCACGACAAACCTCAGGTACTTTCGATGTTGCTGCGCAATTGGGATGTGAAAGTACGCATCTTGAAGATCCACCGAACACATCCAATCTCCGGCTTGTAGATGTGGACATATTTGGTGAAGCGCCAACATGCGGAACTTTTCCTTGACGATGGCCTTGTTTAGGAGTCGCAGGTCGAGTATGGGTCTGAACTTGTCCTCCTGATCCTTTTTGGGGACAAGGAAATATCTGGAGTAAACTCCTTGGCCTCTTAGAGCGCGAGGAACTTCTTCTATCGCTCTTTTTTGCAGCAGGATCGCCACCTCCCGACGGAGCAAGCTCAGTTGGTGAGGGCAAGAGCTCTTGGGAGGAATGCTCTTTGGAAGAGCACGGAAACGTATCCTGTAACCACTTCGCAGTATATTCAGCACCCACTGATCTTTTGTGATGCTGACCCACTCCTCCAGGTGTTGAGATGCACTTCCTCCCACTGGAGTGGGCAACGGTGTCAGAGGAAGCCACTGCTCAGGCCTTTCCTCCTCTCGGGGCGTTGGAGGACTGCTGACGGCCACCCCTGCCCCTGCTGGGTTTACCGTGAAACTGGGGTTTACTCTGAGTTTTGTTCTGCGACCACTGAGGGGTTTGAACCCTCTGCTGGGCCCCTCTCCCCCTGTTGGACTTGAAGCGGCGCTTGAACTCCTTCTTCTTCTCCAAGCCCACCGCCTTCACCGTGTCCAGTTCAGTTTTCATTCGGGTCATTTCCTCGTCTGCGTGTTCTCCAAAGAGGGCAGAACCCGAGAAAGGGAGATTCAGAATCCGATGTTGGGCATCCGGCTTCAGCCCTGTAAGTCGCAACCAGGCCGATCTTCTGGCGCAAACTCCATGGGCATAGGAATGACCCGACAGCACCGCCCCATCCGCGGCCGTGCTGATCATCTGGTTAGCCACCAGACACCCCTCCGTAACAGTTTCTTCAAAGTCCTGCTGATCCTCTTTCGGCAGCTTCGCTTTGAATCTCTCCATCGAGTCCCATAGGGCCCTGTCATACCGGCCCAGGAGCGCAGCTGCACTGGAGACCTTAAGAGTGGAAGCCGCAGAGCTGCAGACCTTCCTACCCCAGGAGTCTTGGGTCTTGCTGTCCTTATCCGGTGGGACTGAAGACGAACCAGCCACCGCATGTGTCTTTCTTGCCGCTGCCACGATGACCGAGTCAGCCGGAGGGTCAGACCTCACAAACACCGGGTCAGAAGCCGCAGGCTTGTACTTCTTCGTGATGCGTGTTGGCACTGCTCTGATTGAAGCCGGGGTCAGGAAAACGTCCTTGACCGGATCCAAAATCCCTGGGACCAACGGCAGCAGAGGTCTGGAGATGGCCTTTTTGTGCAATGTTTCGAAAATGACCGTCGTCGTGACTTGAGGAACAGACATTTCAATGTTTAGTTTAAGTGCACCTCTCTGCAGAACGTCCAGGTATGTGCCAATATCATCCACAGGGGAAGACCTGGACGTTGGACTGTCTGTCAAAGTCGGAGAGTAGTCCCTCTTCGACGACCTGGTAGATGAAGTGGAAGAGGTAGACGGGGTACGTCTACGCCGATGGTGAGAACTGCGTCCCCGCTCCCTCGACTTCCTGGGACGCTCCTCCCGTCTAGGAGAGCGCGACCTGACCCGATCCCTTGGGCGATGGTCCCTTCTAGGAGATCGGGATGCCCTGGGCGATATGGCTGGGGACCGCTCAGGAGACCTGCCCCGAGGGACATAAGCCTTTCGGCCATCCAGTCTAGGGTCTTTTGCAGGTGATCTAGATCTTCCCCGACCGTCCCGCCTGGCTTCCCTTGTGGGCGAGCGGGACCCCCTTGGCGCCCTGGTGGGTAGATCCACAGGCGTGGAGCGCCTGGGTGGGCTACGTCTGTCTATCTCCTCCACCATGTCCTGGAGAGCTGACCTGTGGCGCGGGCTGGCATATTCCTGCATACGCCTGGTAGCCCCATCGTCTCTCCAATGGTCTAGGGACCGGTACCATCTTGGCGACAGCCGGATGCGTCCCGCAGAAGGGTCTGGCCGACGTTCAGGGGTCCTGTGCACCGGGCTTCTAGATCTGGAGTGTGCAGTAGAGGAGCCCGAGGACCGATGAGAAGAATGGTGAGAAGCAGATTCTGTCACCATGATCGTGTCCGAGCGCCTCGACGTCGAGCGCTCCCTTCTCGCCGTCGACCGCTTCCGAGGGGTCGGGGGATCAAACAACCTCGATCCCGAGCGGCTATGCGAACGTTCATAGTCTCTCGACGTCGAGCGGCGATGAGCAACCGCCGACGGAGTCTTCTGCCTTGACGTCGAGCGATGGCGTTTGGGAGTCGACGGGGACCTCCGCCTCGACGCCGAACGTCGATCTGCCGAAGGAGGCTTCTCTCTTGACGCTGAATGGCCTGTCGTCGACAGAGCTCTCTGCCTCGACGCCGAATGGCGATGGTCAGTCGCCGACGTAGAGCCATGCCTCGACGTCGGATGCCTGTGCGACGACGGCGGAGGGGTATTGGGCACCCTCGACGCCGAACGGCGCTGCTGCTGCACCGACGGGGACCGCGTCCTCGACGCCGATCGACGAGCACCCATCGACGGCGGAGGAGTCACCTTCCTCGACGCCGATCGTCTCCTGGTTGACGACGGCGAGGTGACGTCCCTCGACGCCGATCGTCGCCTGGTTGACGACGGCGGAGGGGTAATGGATCTCGACGCCGACCGTCGCCCGGTTGACGGCGGCGGAGTAGCCTTCCTCGACGCCGATCGCCGCCCGGTTGACGACGGCGGAGGCGATTTCGAAGATGCCGCCTTCGATGACGCACCTGGCCTTCCTCTCGATGGCGAGCCCGCCGTCGACGGCAGCTTCCCAGAGGAAAATCCTTCCTGTGGATCTTTTCTCAGCGCCGAGCCCGACGCTGAGGTAGAAGGACGCGAAGACTTCTTCTTTGAAGACGAATGGGCCTTCTTGGAGCCCTTCTTCACTGGGGACCTTCCTCTCGAAGCTCTGTGGGCCAGGCCATAAATCCGAATTCTCTCCCTGTCCTTGAGAGTCCTGCTCGATAGGTTCTCACAGTGTGGACAGGTTTCAGGATCATGGTCATCAGGCAGGCAAACAATACAGACCTCGTGGTTGTCTGTCTTGGCCTTCTTGCTGTTGCAAGAAGGACATCTATCAAAAAGAGATGGCATTTTCGAAGTAAAATGCCCTCCAAACTGCTCAAAAAAGGCAGTATCTTACTTGACAAGGTGGTAGACGTCGAAGTAAGAGCAAAAAGCTTGAAAAAGAAGCAATCTTCTGCAGAAAATTCAGAAAATTAGTGGAGCTGTGTTAGCCAGGGTCCTTCACTGAAGGAGCCGGAAAGAACAACTGCCTAACTGCCACTCCTGAGGCATGATGGGATTCAGGGGGTCATGAGTGCCTTAAAGGCACAGTGTCAGTTTTTTTTGTTATTTAGCTACAGGTTAGCTTTTCAGTCTGGTTAGACTGTGTGTTTGCAATGCAGCCTGGGAGCTTTCTATGCTTCCAGTGAGTTATGAGAATTTCTACTGCTTTTTGAGCATTAAAACAATTCCTAAACAAGCTTTGGTGTTGTTTTCTCCTGTTTCTAATGCTTATTATTCATGTATGGTGGAAATTCTTCACAGCATATTTCAGCTCTAATGTGATCTGGCTGCTATTGCTTGTTTTTTTATATATATATATATGGTTTATATATATATGTGTATTTATATGTGGGGCACATATAATATAGTGTTTCCGGGGTCCCGCACGTAGGCGGGAATATTCTAATGCTTATGACTATTGATGAGGATCCCCTGGAAGAGAAATGGATAGCTACATCCCTGCCAGGCCCATGGGTGTAAGATTCTCTCTGTAATCCAATTATGGTCATACTTGACTATCCAACAGTGGTATGGGGCTCATTTTCCTTGACTGCACTAGAGGTCATGACACCTTTTCGAAATAACTGCTACAATGTGCTGAAGGTTATTCCCAAGGACGGCTTTGTGACCGCTTCGTTAAAAATTTGTAAATTCACAATCGTAAGGCACATAAGAACAGCAAGAAAGGACCACAAGATATAGGGAACATTTGGTAGGGTTTGAAGATTTTGAGGTCTCCCCTCAAGGAACTGGGGAAATGAGGCAGCAAAAGGTGTTTTTAAACCACATAAGATCAGTAACTTGGAAAAAAAACTGGAATAATTTACAGACCACGTTACTAACGGAAATGGGGATCAGAGCAAACGTTTTTTGGGGGGAAATTTAGCCATGAAAATACTTTTTAAATGATATTTTGTTAGTAATCTTGGGTAAAACCTGCTACGGTTTAAATATATTTTTTGGAACAATGGCCCTTGAGTAAGTTATATATGGAAGAAAATAACCTATAGACCTTGGTGGGTGCTATAAATTTTCATTGTCCAGCCGTACAGAGAATTTTAATAAACTATATATTTGAGGAATTTATGTACAGATAGAGAGCAACACATGTAATGACAACGGACACAGTCCTGCATCCGACATGGGGAAGGAAGGGGGTTACATGAAAAGAATAACGAATACAAAACATAAAAGGTTTAAACAGGCAACAAAAGAGAAATGGTTGCTTGGTATGGTCATAGAATCAAGCAAGCTAACCATCAACAGTGACCACAACTTAATTAATTGCAAGCAGAAGTGGTACTGATAAATGTCGACGTTTCGATCCCAGGCTCTTATAATAAGGGGATCATCATCAGGACTACGAAAGTACAGTGCCTGGTATTTTGACAACAATGCCTACAGGGGAAGGAATTGGGAAACAAGCACTGGCGTTGTCAATAGGTCTCGCAGTAGGAAAGTTGGAGCTATTGGTTTTGTAAATGACATTTTATATTTATATATCGTTATTGGCATTGTCAATAACAATATATAAATATAAAATGTCATTTACAAAACCAATAGCTCCAACTTTCCAAATGCGAAACCTATTGGCAACGCCAGTGCTTGTTTTTAAATTTCACGTTGGTTGTGGTAACGGGGTTGCCCAGTTTAAGGCGGTAGCCAAAACGCGCAGGCGTCCTGTGTGGGGTGTTGCGGCACATGGATTAATGTTTTCCCTATGTTTTCAGCTTGATCGGACAGGGCCCAAGCCCGGTAGAAGCACGTGGCACTTAGAAGCAAACAATGCTCAGTTCCTCCCTACTAGAACAAGTAGATAATAATGACAGCATAGGATGTGCCCCGCAGAAACGAAAATAAATGAATGTAAGGCAATATAGCATATTGTAATGTGGGACAATGCACTTTAAAATGCTTCGACATAATAGTAACCCTTTAAAGCGACAACAATGGCCATCCGCCCTAATAAATAGCAACAAGTCATAACTTGCAGCCAACGTGATATCAATAAGTAACAACAATACCAGCCCGGCCGCCGCTGGCGTTTGATTCTGCTCGCCTTTCCTGATGTATTGCCACTGCTGGCAGGACACTGCCCGCCCCGGCCCACGGCAGTCGCATTTATCGCGGCGGTAATTGCAGGTAATCTTGAGATCTGTTGCGATCAGAAACCAAAAAAAGGCAACACTACACCTCGTTGTGCTCTTGTCCTTTACCCGCTACAACTGAGCGCTTTAAAAACAAATTAAAATAATTCAAATGCTCAAATCTGCCCTTGTTTGTGGTTTCATGTTTGTCCACGGACGAAAAATCTAACGGCAAATTTAACTGCTAATTGTTTCTAAAATATTGGTCACTTTTTGTGTTTAGATCTGCAAATGCGGGTGACGCGCTAAGCTTCCTTGTTAAATACATATTTTTATTTTCGTCTCCTTAATGTTCACATTGAATTGCTTTTTAAAGGCTTTATAAACTAAAAGATAAAAAAAGCTCTCCCTTGAGCCATAGCTTTAAGAGCTCGTGCGTGCTATTCATTCCTTTTTAGTAGACTTGTGTTACATTTTTTGCACGGGTGTCTCATTCAAACTGGCCCTCATTAAATGAAACATAAACTCAAAAGTCAGCACGTCCAAGAAATTGGACTTCAGAATTGACACAAAGAGAACTGAGATACTGTGATTATGTAATTCAATATGGCGTGCAACTGTGACGAATTGTAAAACTGTAGGATGCAGTCTAGATGAAATAAACAGGAAATGAGAGAGGTTCATGTCATGTCTATCCTTTGTTAAATTTCACGTTGGTTGTGGTAACGGGGTTGCCCAGTTGAAGGCGGTAGCCTAAACGCGTAGGCATACTGTGTGGGGTGTTGCGGCACATGGATTAAGCACAGAAATACAAAATGCTCGATTGAAGAATGGGCTTACTAGATTTTCCATTCAAATGAAAGTATGCTGGCAAATGGCCGGAGGGAAGCCGGATGGGAGAGGGAGAGACTGGTGGGGGGGCGGGAATGCGAGCGAGGGGAGGAGAAGTGTGGCAGGCGGATTAGGGAGATGCGCGGAGGCAAGCCGGATGGGGAAGGGGAGGAGAAATCCAAGTAAGGCTGTGTGCGGGGAGAGAGAGGGGAGGTGCTGGAGCTGGGGAACAGATGGCCGTGAAAGTTTATGGCCCAAAAGCGCGTGCTTGTGGCCACGTGAACTCGAAGAAAACCGCACCAAAAAACCCTTGGTTTGACAAGTATTTTGAGCACTTGAATTCTCTCCATTTTCCATTCCTTCGGAATGAAAAAGGCGAGACCTAAAAAGGGGGGAAAAAGGGAAAACAGAGTATACTGTCATGAAAAGGGCTAAAATGCGCAATAAGACAACCTATACACCACAAAACAAGGGCATGCATTGAATACTCTATTTGGCAACAGCTCTAGGTAACCAGGTCTAATAAATGAACCGTTAAAAATTGCAGTTGGCTCAATTTGGGCATGCATTTGGTGTTGAGACGCATGCCTCGCAGTTCGTTGACTTGTGAGAAATGTTTGCATTTCGGTCGGCTGATCTAAACCTTGCATTTAGTGTTGAAACACAAGCCTTATTCAGTGAGATATGATGAAATATTAATAGTTACATTAGTGATTAAAACTGAAATAGTATCACAAGGCATAGGCAACCGTTTTTCAATGACCATGGCGAATGTAAGAAAGCCAGCTGGGCGGAGAGGGTGAGAAAAATAATGAAAAGAAAGGCGTGTTCCGAGCCGCGATTAGAAAATGGGTGTGGCCTAGTCACAAATGCGACATGAGCGGACGTGCTTGAAGTTGTGATTGAGAAAGGGTAAGAGCATACCTCTGTGGACAAAATTGTTTGAAGGTTACGGAGGATATGTAGCGAGTCACTAAACACGGAGATAAAAGAGGCGGGTGTACATTAGTGAACCCTAGGCTAACAAAGCATAAGTGGCAAATGACATTGGTGGAGGTGCCGATAATTACCGGTCGGTCATACGATTTGGACTCAGTGTTAGCCCGATATGGGGGCTTCAGGTGTCTAATCAGTTTTTAGGAAGAGACTCTACGAGCGAGTGTGGGTTCGTCTACTTGCTCGATGGGGCTAGGAGGAAAGGGAGGGTGGATAAGCATGAAGCCTGGACAACAAACGGCCAACGGATAGCGTTTGGTTCTGGAGGTTTTTTTTTTGGCTTACCTCAATGGCCCTTTACGCGGGTTCGCGTCTGGTTCACTGGCTTGATAGCAGGAACTGGAGTGAGGGCTATGCCGAGTGTGTTTATAGGTGGCCGCCATCTTGGGTGTAGGGATAGAGAGGACAGACTAGCGTTAGTGGCGAGAATTGTGGTTGGAAGCTAGAAAATAACTATGCTTCGCAAGGGGAGCAGAGTGAAACGAAAATTGGCTCAGTGTGAAGAATAAGTGGTTAGAGAGGGAAAGTGTAGCCGGTTGGTGAATATTAAAAGATTTAGATAAGGAACAGAATAATAACCACAGAGGCTGGTTACTTAACAGTAGTTTACCAGTGCCAGAGCGCACTAGTAGCGAAAATTGTGACAGGTCAAATTACAGACGGGTAAAATTACAACATATATTACAGTTTGAACATGTCAGTAGTTCTCAATAAAAATTGCTTTTTCAGAGACGTGTTTTTGCTTATTTAAGTGCTTTGCAGTTCATAAAAAGTCTTGTTTTGATCATTTTACAGTAAATGTAGCTATTTAGGGATGGTTTGAATCTCTCCCCTAATACATATTTGAAATATTGTACATTGTAATGCACATTTGTCGAAAGTTGTTAGGTTTTAAATGTTTATGGTTATTGGTATTTATATAGGTTGAACTTCACTTGGAAGAAATGGAACACTACAAATTATTCGGAGTTGCTAAGAAACAACATAATATCACTATACAGGGCTGAGTTATGGGGCCTTGGAAACTCGGAGGCCCTATCCAAGGCAGAGAACAAATTTTTGAAGGATCTTCTGGCTATCCCTCTGAGTACCCCAACAGTCACGGTGCTTTTGGATGCGGGATGCAAACCGATCAAGGACCAGGCTCGCCTCCGGCCCCTCCTTTTATGGGCGCGCCTGTGGAGGGTCCCCGAACTGAAAACGTATGCGGATGGGCTATCAGAGGTGATGGGAATGGATGGTTGGCATAAAATCAAGTGGCTAAGGGACATCAAAAACCTTTTGGGGGAACTGGATTTGGGGTCCTGTTGGATTACAAAATCTGCCCCACCGAAGGCAATCCTAAAAAAACTATATTGGGAGTGGGTCTCTGCCCAGCTCATCGGCAATCCACGTCACTGCAACTCCACCGCAGCTTATTTGAAAATCAAAGACGTGGTTGCCTTCGAGCCCTATCTGGACTTGATTACAATACCAGTAGATCGGGCACTTTACATCAAATTCAGAGTGGGTATCTTACCCTTAGGAGACCTGCTCTCTAGATGGAACATGCCTGCGCAGGTATCACCCCATTGTGCCCTATGTTCCACTAGGCCCGAAACGGTGGCACATTTCCTTTTTGAGTGCCCCGATTATTCCCGCCCAAGAAGACGCTGGCTCAAACCTCTTTGCAGACAATTGGGAACTCGCCAGCACATGGTGGCACTACGCATTTTATTAACTGACACTTCCTCCCCCATAGTCTGTGGTGTTTCCAAATTTTTAAAATGGGCATGGTTGATTCGCTTAAAAAGACTTTCCATCATAATTTAATCCCTTTTTAATTAATTTATTCTATGGCACTTTCTTTTTTACCTGTTTTTAACTTGGAATAGTCTTTTTTTATGATGTGCTGTTTTATATACCTATGTAACGCTTTTATGATACCTGCATATCGAAATAAAGCTATCAACCAACCAACCAACATAATATTATGTATATGAATTTTACATTTTACTCAATGGAACTGCACAATGACTTGAATTTTCCTATAGTTACAAAATAATTACATTTCATATTTATTTCCAGTTTTAGGCCAAGTGTCGCATGCTGTTGAGTTAAGAGCTAGGGCTCCGTGTGATTAGAACCTCAGTGTCCAGGTGCCATAGTGAGGAACGGGGTCAAAGGGCTCTGCTGTGGATTGTAGGGGCACCATAATCCCAAAATGGTACACCTTTCAAGGTACAAGTTTTCATAATGCACAAGTTAGCAGACTGTACTGCAGAAAATGCCATAATGCTCCCAGAATCAACACTTGCCAAACTCCATAGTACCCCTCGTAGCATTTAGCTAGTTGACATAAATCCCACTTAGCACATATTGTTGGTTTTCCCAGTTCATAGTTTTTAGGCTTAGTAGTTCTCTAAAACGTCCTTTTAGCAGCCTGCAACTATACCCAAGTCAACCTACTTGCAATATTTCTTTAAGCCAACAGATTACACTGTTGCTAATTTCACACATCTCAAGTATCACATTTAAAGTTTCAAAATGTGCTAGCTAGTATATTTTGCTATTTTCTACATAGGTATTATGAATATGTTACAAAATTGAAAAGGCTGCAGCTAGCAAAATCCATGCTGCGGCCTCGCTCTAACTTGCTTGGCCTAGGATCAGGACAGGACTGCCCTTTTATTTCATGTGCCAGGGGTTTCAAGCTAACCTGGTTGATGAGGGGCGGTACACCTAAACCAGTCCCAGGATACTTTCCTCCAGTCCCGGGAGGGCCTGGCCTGGCTGTTTGGATTGGACTGTCCCAATGAGGAACAAGGTCAAGACTGATTTGCATATGGCTGGGTGCAAACTGGGATGGCATGGTGAACAAAACAACAATGGATTTAAACCAGATCGCTTGACTGGGTGTGAGTTGTTGAAAAGTTTCAGAAGCCAGTCCATCATATGGTTGTGTTTGCTATGTTCACCCTAAATGGCCATAGGTATGCCCAGACATGGGTCTTTTGCTCGCTGTCCCACTGGATTCAAGCTAGCCTAGCTGATGAGGGGTAGTACCCTGAAACTGATCCCAGAATGGTTTCTTCTGGTCAGGGCAGGCCTAGCAGTTTGGGTTGGACTGTTCCAATGAGGAGCAGGGTCAAGACTGATTTGCATAGGACTGGGTTCAAACTGGGGTGGCGTGGTGAGAAAAAAAACACGATGGATTAAACCCAGATCTCTTGAATAAGGGTGAGTGCTTGAAAAGTTTCAGCACTCTGTCCATCACCGGGTTTACTTTTATTTCATAGTGAATTTCCCTGGTGGACTGGAGCCATTGGAGGCAGAATTTGGATCGCAAGGGAATGCTAGCAGCACCTTTGCGGCTTTCTCCAGCTCCCCCACATAATAACAGCAGGCACAAGAGAGGAAAGAGTTAGAGAAGAGAGGAGGACGGAAGCAGGGCTGATTTAAATATTTTTGCAAGGGCAACCCTGGGGTCTCAGTCCGGCCCTGCTCACAGGATGGGATAGTGAAACTTCCACTACATGTTAAATCATAGGTGATAATTAAGAGAAATGGTGGAACTAGTATACAAATGTTGTAATCAATTGGTCTGTATCAGTAGTATTCTTGTAGTCATATCATTCCAAATTATTGATCTTCCTAATACAGATAGATGTAAGGGAGTCACACAGTCTTAATGTCTGTAAAGGATCGTGCTGCCAGTGCAGACTTGAGCAGGAAGCAAGTGATTCCCTTGAGACATTAGAATTGACTACCAAACATGTTGCAGCTAAGGCATTGGGATCTTTGAACATGTATGTTTCTGGTTTAACATGCCCCATGGGAGCAGTTGCAACAGAATCCCCAGAGGCAAAATATGCTGCCCTTGATAAAAGTAAATTATTTTGCAGTGTAGCACTAGAGAAACTAAAATGTGGATTTAGAGCCACTGGTTAACCACATTTTAGGGAGCCATATTACACATCTGGGACCACTGGGCAAATAAAACCAGTGAAATAAGTGAAACAATATTCAGTGAACAAAACACAAGGCAGAGTAGAGAGAGAGAGAAGTTAGGCAGCATCAGCATCTTATATGAAATCAAGGTATAAAGGGGTATTTGATTGGCATAATCTGTTAGAGAACAAAATGATCAATCACTAGAATGTGAATTGGCTGGGGAATCAGGAAGAGGAGGCAGCAGTTAAAGAAACTCAGGGCAGCTTTATTGAATGAAGCACAAATACATCTAAATCAAAATATGATAGAATGGTAGAAGAGTTTCAGGGTTTCGAATAATGTCCCTCAGTGAACCGGTGCCTGCAGTTCAGAACTAATCACAGAGGGTCTAGTTCAAAACCTCATCCCCTTATTTCAGAATTGTTGTCAACTTTTACAAAACCTTTGCTCATATACTCAAACTAACTCTTCTGTCCCTTTTTCAACACTTTGCTGACTCAGGCACTATATCCGGGACAACCAGTCAAGCCACTATTGTAATCCTAAATAGGGGAAAGACCATACACAAGTTAAAAAATAATCTGTCTAATAAACCTGGATGCAAAGATCTACGGCAAGATACTTTGTAAGAGACTGGAACCTCTCCTGCCTCACCTAATCGGGCACACACAAGTGGGCTTTATGAAACACAGGTTATCCAACGATAACACCCAGCTACCCATATTATTGAAAAAAATAAAAATATAAATTGCCCCTTTCCAAAATGGTAGCGGTGATGATCACACCCATAATCAATTACCTTACAAATATGCTACCATTAACTCTATCGGATTAATTTCTGAAAAAAGATTGACAAACTGCTAAACAAATTCCTTTTGCAAAACAAAAGACTTAGAATTTCAATAAAAAAACTATGCCTCCCAGTTCAACTCGGTGGCATTAATCTTTCAGACTTCAAGAGCTATCAAACTGCCTTCCAGGCCAGACAGGGCTCAATGTGGTTCCCCCCAAAGCCCTGGATTATACACCCACATGGCTTTTGGTAGACAGGGAGCTTTTAGGCGAATTCCACCTGTTCTCTCTCTTAACTAGCAACCCCAAACTCCCGCTCTCAAGCAAGTATATTTTCCTCAACACCAAAAAGGCCATCCTGAGAATTGATAGAACCTTAGCAACCCCGATATCTACCTCAAATATGACCTCCCTATGGAACAACCCTAAAATCAGAATCCATGGTTCTCCTCCCAGCTGGTCCTCTAGAGGCATCAAGTTCTTGAAAAACCTAGGGACTTCTCAATCTCCGCTAGCCTTCAGCCTTCAGGGATCTGAAAAACCACTTTAACCTACAGGACATTGATCTTTATGATTTTTTAAAACTTAAGGTTGCTCTCTCTAAATTAAAACTTCCAAATATTTACCCTTCACTTATCAAGACCATCTTATCCTTTAATAAATCCGGTCACCTGGCCTCCAAGTTTTACCATCTTATACAACCGAAGTACTCCAACACATCCTCAAAACTCCAAGCTAAGTGTGACCCCACTGAACAGATTACGCCACACTCCTGGCATCAGATATGGGAATCAATGGTCTCATATAAAATCTCCTCCACTCTCAACGAAATTCTGGTTATTACACAGGATGTTCTGGACCCCTGCACCCCTCCACAAACTCTCCCTTAGAGAGACACCAGCTTGCTGGAATTGCAATGACCCCATGGGTGATCTCCCTCATCTCCTCTTCTATGAAGTCTCCCTTTTTTGGGACTGAGTGTTTAGTTTTATCCATTCCACCTGTGCACTCCCTCTAGAGAGGACTTTCCTCAAACTAGCGTGGTTGCTTCTATACCTATTAGCGCCCCTTCCTTCTCTCTTTATTTACCTCTATCCTCTATTATATGTTGGACCATTCCATTTATGTGCCCGTCAAGACATCATATGCTGCTTTGCTTTTGCTTATCAACAGTTACCAACCATACAGGTCTCTATGTTATAGAAATTTATATTTCAGAATGGACCATTGTGTTATTAGACACTTTTTTTATTTGTTTGCTCTTTACTGTTTATGAAAAATGCTCAATAAAAAACTCCTGGAATTAAAAAAGAATTGCAGCCACAGGACTACAGGATGGAACTCCGTCTTCTGTAACAGCAAGCCTGCTTTTCCCTGCACAGCCTACCAATATATAAATATTTACACCCTCTTTCTCCTTGCAACAGCCCTATAATTGGCCATCACCCTATCAAACCTTTGGGATAAGAGTTTTTGAATAAATTGATTTAATGCAGGCTTCTCAAACGAGTCACTCGTGAGCTATTGGTAGAACTCCAGCTACCTCTAAGTAGCTCTCCTGCATGCAGCCCAGCTTATTACATTAGAAGCTATTGCTAAGTTGACTCAATATATGCATCCAAAAAACTGAAAAGAGTGTACTCAAGATGAAAATGTTTGTAATTTCAGAACTCATTTGCTGATGTATTGAGACAAGTAATAGACTTTGTAATATATAGTTAAAGAGGTTATTTATTTAACTGATGAATCATGCAGCATCAGGGAGGCTTATGACTCATTACTATCTTGTTACCTGGGGTAATACAGCTATGACTTTTTTATTACCCATGTAGAATTTTATATTACCTATGTAGCATTCCAAATTGATAAAAACTTTTTTTTTTACATTACTGGTAGCAGCCCTATCTGTGGAACAGAGTGAATCACTGCTGTTAATCTTGCATGAGGTGGTGTCATCATGTCTGATATGCACACTAGTACAATAGAAATAACAGTAGCTCAGGATGATATTCTTTGAGCATAAGTAGTCGGTAGAGTTGAAATGAAGGGAGGGAGGCAAATTGGAACAAACTGATATTTTTTCCTACTTAGGAGTAACCATTGACAAAAATGTGAGCTGGAATCCCCAAAAAGAATTACTCACAGTTAAGCACGCTCAATTATCGGGTGTATTGCGCAAGGAGCAACGATCCTCATGTACCAAATCCAATGCTCCTGTACTTCAAATCTATCACAACAAAATTGGAGCCTCCATCCTATACGGGGTTGAGCTGTGGGGATATGCTAATTTGGAATCCTTGGTGCTTGCCCCATACAAGTTTCTGCGGTCCCTAATTGGCCTCTCACAGTCCACCCCGTTATTACCTCTTTATTTGGATCTGGCTGTCAGTCTATCAGGGATGCGGCACGCTATAGGCCAGTTGCTTACTGGAGGAGGCTATGGGTTACCCCTGAACTTACGCACAATGCACTGGAATTAAAAGATGTTAAAGAGGTGGATGTCACTAATAAAATCCCATGGCTAAGGTGTGTCAAAACCACACTAAGTGAGATGGGGATGAGCCGCTTATGGACTACCCCTGCTGATACTGTCTTTCCATCCAAAACAGAGTTTAAGGTAGCATATTGGAATCTGATTATAACGAGGCGTTTTGCGGCCCTCACTGCACCTTCTCTGTCAAAAGCCTTCCTTGATTTTAAGCATGAAACAAAGTATGAAGGTATTGAGATTTAATCACCACCCCCAAAGATAGGAAACTGTATCACCAGTTTAGGGTGGGTTCACTCCCTACTAATGCATTCACTTATAAATGGTGTAGCTTGAATCCCAGTAATTGCCCACATTGTCCGAATTTGATTGAGACAGCAATACACATATTATTTGCCTGCCCAGCCTATAGAAAACGTAGGCTAAGATGGTTGAAATCCCTATGTTTGAACACGGGTACCCGGTCCAGCAATGAGGCATTTAGGATTCTAAATACATCTACGGAAGAGTCCATTGTGACCGCTGTTGCAAGTTTTTGGGATGGGTGTGGGTAATTCGCTGGAAAGCCAGTAGCACAAAGTAGATGATCAGGTTTTGTACTTGCACTATGCACTTTATATCACTGTTATCATTTTTTATGAAGTTGGTAACTTTGTATTGCGGAACTATGATAGTTGGGATATCAAGTGTCAACCCTGGTAGGGCTGTTTTTAGAGCTTTTTAACATAGTACCTGCACAATTTTATCTTTTTAAGGTGGTTGTTCTGATATTATATGAATTATTTTAATTATTGAACTGCACGAATATCCACAATAAGCTAAAATTGGAACTGTTTTAATTTCACCATTACATGTGATTTGTATCAACTTTTGTGATTTTTTAAATCAAAATAAAGTTTATGAACCGAACTGCATTAGTAGCTCCTATTTCAGAAAAGGCTGGAGGCCTCGGTACATTTCAATGTATGTTCCCTCAATTAAAACAAACTGAAGGTAGTTTCCTGCTGCATTTTGCTCCCTTTTTTCACAGCGTAAGCAGATAAATTACACTGAGTTGCACCAAAACACATTTACACTTACCACAGAATGAATAGAAATGGCCCTAGTCATGCCACTTTTATCTCAAGGAGGCTGTAGAAGGCCGGCTTAGTATATGGTGCACACATATTCGAGTGATGCACCTTGCACTAATCCAGACAACCCTTATGGTGAATTTAGTGGTCTTTGATAACCATAGAAGCTCTCAAAGAGGTAGCCGTCAGGCTTACCTTGAAGGAGTGTAAAGCAGCTTGTTTTACCACATTTAATCAATAGTGTACATTAGACGAAAAGAACCAGACAGTGTTCTATAAAAAGAAGTCTACTTATTATGTGAAGAAGGGCCCTTTCCGGAGGAACCCTTTAGATGACAGAAGGTTGGAGAGCCACCCCACCCGTGGATACCCCAAGAAACAGGTTACCTGCACCAGGGAAGCCGAGTGCATAGGGGTGAAGTGACACAGGAACCTGCCCAAGACAATGGGAGACTTTGAAGAAGATGCCTCTGGAGAAGAATGAAGGGGTCCGGTGTAATCCACCTGTGTGTTCTTGAAGAGGAGACCCTGCAAGCAGAGAGAACGGAGTCTTTGCCACTCAGAGGTGACAAGCAGGCATGGAGGCACAATGCTCACTGATGTTGGGAGGTTCAAAAGTGAAGACGATGACCTTGTCGCCGCACCTGTGAGGACCAGGCAGCCCTAAAGAAGATCAGGAGTCATGCATGAGCTGTCAGATGTCGGTGTCTAGGTGGTTGGTGTCTGGCGGGAGGATCAACAAGCCTTGGTAGCGGCAAATGATGAGGAAAGCAAGTAGGAGACCCAACTGAAGCAAACTAAGACTCTCGAGAAGACTCACAAACCGAAAGCACAGGAGTCTTAGAAGGACCTCGCACAGCTCACCAAAATGGAGGCCCACAATGCAGAGGATACAGTGAGGATGCTGTTCTTCGAGGGATGTGGTGCTGGAGGCTAGAGCTTCTTGTAGCCTGAAGATCTCTGGAGTGAAAAGGCAACAAGCCTTGGCACCAAGAAGTCAATGCGAAGCACAGGAATACTGTCCTCAAAACTGCTGAGAAGACAGGTCAGGCCTCTAGGGAGCTGCCTACTGTGTTGCTGGGCCTCGGCATGTCCGTAGCAGACCAGTCAGCTTTGCTGCAATGCCAGCAGATGCAGGGGATGGACTCCTCCACTCCAAAAGAGATTACTTTGGAGGTCCTTGAGACCCACAGGCCTTCTTGAGAAACTAGATGAAGCATAGACACTGACAGTGCATAAGACTTGAAGAAAAGCGAGACCAAGAGCAGCAGGAGTCTTCCTTGATGCAGTCTCGGTTCTAGTCGAAGTGCAAATGGTCAAAGAGTGTTTTGGTTTCAGAGGTGAGTCTTGTTCCACGATGAATCTAAGGACCCACCCACAGGAGAGCCCTTAAGTACCCTAGGGAAAGGGTTGGAACAACTACGGGGTCCCTGCCCAGTCTGGAGCCACAAAAATGACTTAGGCCCAATCGCGCTTGATCTTCTTCAGCACTCTGGGTAAAAGGGGTACGGGCAGAAAGGCACATAGGAGTCCGCAGTCCCACTCGCGACGAAAGGCGTTGCCGAGCGAGTGGCGCCTTGGAAATTCCAACCGGCAAAATTGCCGACATTGCACGTTCTCTTCGGTGGTGAGCAGATGTAACCAAGGCTCTCCCCACCGCTGAAAGAGACTATGCACCACCTCAGAGTGAAGACGCCATTCGTGATCTACCAGGCAGCGGCGGCTAAGTTTGTCCGCCCTGACATTCAGAGAACCTGTAAGGTGTTGAACCACCAGGGACATGCCCTGATGTTCCAACCACGTCCAGAGAGAAGAACCTCTTGACATAGGGTCCATAACCCTACTCCATCCTGCTAGTTGCAGTACCACATGGTGGTGGTGTTGTTCGTGATTACCTGCACCACCTTTCTTTTGAGAGAGGAAAGGAATGCCTTTGTGCCAGACTAATTGATCTCAGTCCCTCCCAAATGAAGGCCCCATCCCAGGAGTGACGAATCTGTCTCCACTGTGAGATCTGGATGGGGAAGGGGTGGGAAAGGGATCTGCCTCTGACCCAGGTTTGGTTCGTTAGCCACAACTGCAGTTGTTGCGCAGTCCCCTCCGAGATCTGGACGACATTGGAAAGATTCCCCTGATGCTGCGTCCACTGGAACTTCAGGTCCCACTGCAGAGCCCACATATGCCATCTGGCATGATCCACCAGCAGGATGCAGGAGGCCATGAGGCCCAGCAGCCTCAGGGTCATTCTCACCAAAATCTGGGATAGAGGCTCAAACATCGGAATCAGGGCCTGAATATCCCGTACTCGCTCCTCGGAAGGATAAGCCCCAAACTTCATTGTATCCAGAACTGCTCCAATGAAAAGCGGCTTCTGAGAAGGAATCAGGTGTGACTTTGGCACGTTGATAGTGAACCCTAGCGAGTGCAGGAGGTCAGCTGTAGTCTGGAGGTGGGAGACAACAGCCTGAGTTGAGCCCTCCTTCAACAGCCAGTCATTGACATAGGGGCAGACTGGAACCCCTGATCTGCGTAGATGAGCTGCACCACCGCCATCACTTTTGTGAACACCCGAGGGGCGCTGTTAAGGCAACAGGAGAGCACGGTAAACGGAAAATGCTGGTGGCCTACCTTAACCGTAGGCAACGCCTGTGGGCAGGCAGGACGGGGATATGAAAATATGCGTCCTGCAAGTTCAATGCTACCATTCATTCTCCTGGGTTGAGGGCAGACAGGACCTGAGCCAACGTGAGCATCTTTAACTTCTTTGTCTGGAAGAAGTGATTTAGGGCCCTGAGATCTAAGATAGGATGCAGCCCTTTGTTCTTCTTGGGGACCAGAAAGTAGTGGGAATAGTAACCACGACCTACTTCTGGCAGAGTCAGCGGTATCCAGACCACACCTGATGGTGAACTTTGCTGCGTCTCTACCCTCTGCCACTGTGTGGATGAGAACGGCCGGGCATCCTCCTGGCACTGTGGCAGCACTTGCGCAACCGTATCCGACACTGTATGGGTATAACGACCCAAGAGGCATGCGGTGTTCACCAAACGCAGCACTAAGCTGGCAGAAGAAAACATTTTCTTCCCAAGTTGGTACATTTTCCTGGATGTCCTATCTTGGTGAGCAGTAGTGAATACGTCCTTGAGGACGAGGCTTGGACTGCCAAGCTCTCAGGGGTCGGGTGTTGGGATAGGAAAAGTGGGTTGCGCCAGCCAGGCGGTGGAGTCGGACAATCATCCGGTCCACAGGACCCCCTGTGCTGGCCTTGGACTGATGGTCCAGAAAGACGTCGGTAAGGGCCTCTATAAAAAGGCAGAAGGGGCTCTGAAGAGGCAGCTGCCGGTTGAAGCACCTCCATAAGGAGATTAGTCCTGACTGCCATCACAGGAAGCTCAAGGCCCAAGGCCTCAGCCGCCCTACACAACATCACTGCGTAAGAAGCTCCCTCCTCCATAGCCACGGTGGGGGGGGAGAACAAGGCTTGAATCAGGTTCAGAGAAGGGACATTCCTCGGAAAACAAGAGTCAAAGGCTCGAAAAAGGTGTGGACAATAAGTCAAAAAAGAGCTTGTCAAAAAGTGACTAAGGGGCAAGCTCTCTCCGGATGTGTGCTAGGCTGGCACGGAAAAAGAAAGAACCAACGTCAGCGCACAGGGGCGGCGTCTAAATAGACAATGCAACGTCACCCCAGCAAACATGACGCCACCAACGGACGTTGAGTCGAAAGATGCCACCTACCAACACCCAGGTGTACTGCTAAAGAATAAATCTCTGGATCCAGTCCGAAGCCTGGGGTTAATTCTAAAGGTAAGGAATCTATAACTACAGTCTCTTTCAGATAGGCTGTTACCGGGAGTACAGGGGTTCCCATAGGGAACCCCCAATACATGGGATCATACTTCCAGCACCGCTATCGGTGTTGAGGTATGATTCCAACATGTTTGATACCAAACATGACCAGGTTCGGTGCAGCCACTATATAGTAAAACATCTTGTAATGACTGATGTACACTATATACCTTAAAATGGCTAACCGCACTTGCAAACCCTGGAGACTCGACTCCAGGGTTTGTAGGGGTGTACTCCTCATGCAGGTACACCCTCATACTTGTAAACTAGCACTGTGCCCTTAGTACTGAAGAGCATGGCATGGGGGGACTTATAGGTTTTAAGTGCAGTGACCTCAGCTATAAGAAACCGATATCTGGCATGAGGGATGCAAGCAGGCCTGTGGTCACAGTTTAAGTGAACTCCCATAGGTGGCACAACACATGCTGCAGCCCTTGGAAGACCCCTGGTGTACCTATGCCCTGGGTACCGCAGTACCATATACTTGGCACTTATAAGGGTACACCAGTAGCTAATTGTGGAGTGTCAGAGGGAGCACAGTGGGGACTTCGTAAGTGCAGAGCCCGTACCTACACATGCGGAGGCAATCACATGGGCCAGGGACCCGCCATACAACAACCCGGGTAACTCTTGGTCCGGGACATCTCTGTTTCAGGAAACAGGAGGCGGAGTCTACAGAGCGGACCAATCGCGACATGCTGGACAAAGTGAAAAGGAGAATCCAGTCTCAGAACGTGGTGTCGTCACAAGCCGGAAGAGGATGCTGAAAAGAGCTGCAAGGAGGCGAGAAGATCGATCAGCAGGAGAGACGAGCCGCCGCAACGGAGGAACCCGCTGAAGACGTCGGAGACGCGGAGGAGTGGTCCGAAGACTGGTGGATACCGTCTCCCCCCCCCCCCCAGGAGGGTGCAACCGCCGCTGTAACTCAGGAGAGTTACGGCTTGGGCGGTGAGTGACCCCGCACACGGGGGCACAGCTGAGATATAGCGGGAAGCGGGAGGGATGTTGTGGGAGGAGGGAGGAAGGGTAAAACAGGGCACTGTGAATAGCGCTCCCTGCACCATTACCTTATTTTTCTTTTTTTGCCTGAAATAGATCCCTGAGCACTACCTCCCAACACTCCTCACTTGACTTCTCTCAAACTAGGAAAACCAGGGTCACAGGACCATTTAAGCAATACAGCTGTTGCCACCTTAGGAAGGAGTTCAGACTTTAAGTGAACCTTCCTTAACCTTGAGACCCTTGGATACAACACCGGGTGTGGTGAAGGGTTTCCCTCCCCCCTTTTATCTAAAGAGTCCTTTAAGCAGAGTACTTACCGTCCTCTGTCACTTTCTTTGAGCGTCCTGGGGGTCGGCAGACACCGGATAAACCAACACACCAAGAGGAGGAAGACGACTCTGTGTACGCCACCTCAAGAACTCTAAACCCTTAAGAAGAAGACACCATAGCCATCCAGATTTTTCTTTAATAAACCTCACGATTGACAGACTATTAAGGCCTCCTAGCTTCTATTCCCGCCCATTCCTCCCACATGGAGGTATTAAAAGTATTTACCAGAGCCAATTTAGGGGTGAGAGCACAGATGCTGGGGTCCTGATTAGCATGGACCAGCAAACTAAGTCAAAGACACCTGGCAAAAAGTGGAGGTAACCATGCTAGAAATAGCCTACCTTCCTTTTGAGCCTGGTCTCCCCACCATGGTCCCATCCATGAACATGACATCTTAACCAGAGGTGATGACCCCAACATTTTTTTGTTACAAAGCGGTAGGTCAAGGGTGGTTGATTTAGAGGGAGTAACTGTAGTCTGGGCTAACCTGGGGGGAACCTGGGGTTCACAGAAGCAAGTGCATCAGGAACCGCAATGACCTGAGAGCAAATTAACCGAGCACATAAGGCACTGATAGCTTGCAGGATTACGCAGACAAATAAGAACTTGACAAGGAAGAACATGGTGGGAAAGATGTGAGGAGGCCGCACTTGGAGTTATAGCAGACAGTGAGTCGTTGGCCAAGTTCACCATGACCAATTAAATGTGGACCTCAACCAGTGAAGGGCATATCATGAACTCTGAAAGAAATAGCACTGACAAGCCTGCAACGTGACTGGTTTGTAAACACAGCTTTGAAAGACAGGATGTCTGCAAACTGTGGTTGGTTCCACGTCTGAGTGCAAGGAGCACAAGGAGTTACTGGAGACAGGATGAAAGTATTTGGGCCCACAGAAGCCATACCACACAAGAAGGCCTGATGACCGACAAGGTCAAGTGAGATCCAATACAGAAAGTAAAAATGTTGATTTGAACACCTATATAAATTTGAGCAAGACAAAACTAAATAGACAGCGAAGAATTAGTGCTGGTGATCATAAAGTGTGGTGAACAATGATTGCAATGGAGATGTAACAACTAAAGCATTTATGGCAAACGTTACACGTTATCTAAAGCCCACTAAAATGCAACAAATACATCCCTGCTTGCTCGATATTGACAGTAGGAACACGTATTTATGAGGTTAAACGTCAACATGTAAACTTTTTTTCATAGAAGTTTTCATTTGCCACTATGTTACACAGAAAATGAAGGTCCTGTAGTGGAATTGTTGTTTTGTGGTTTGGATGGTGGGTGAATTGTAAGGAGTCAATCTTAACCTCTTAAGGTGGAATGTTGCCAGGCAAACTAAGTCGACTGTAACATTTTTGTTTGGTATGCCTATTTGATACATGTTTGGGTTGGTATTACTTTTGATGCCTGTACTGCATTTTTTACCTTCCTTTTCCTCCAATTGTAAAGTGCTCTGATGTCCTTCGGGATCATGTTCACGCTATATAAAACTTTATAAATAAATAAAGTGTCTTTATCTCTGGAGTTAGTGTTTTCTTGTACATTCTTGGAAAAAGTCACAATTGGTGAACTCCAATGAAGGCAGAAAAGGGGAAATTATAATCTAAAGGAAAGGTAGAAGCACCAGTAACCTGGGAAACGAGTATCCTGAATGTGCTTGGTGATCCCATACAATGTACATCTCTACATAACTGAATGAAGTGGACTAAAGGACAAATTACTTATCTTTGGTAATGCCTTATTTAGTAGAGACATGATCTGCCCGCAGATTTTTTACCTTTGAATTTCCCAGGCGTCATACTGGATCTGGAAGATGTTTCTTCAAGCAATACTCATGCACATCTGTAGGTGGCGTTGGTGGGCTCCGTGTAACGTCATCGGCTACGTCTGCCCAGAATTGACCTCTGCATCACCTATATAGGCACCACCTCGGTGCGCTGACGTCAGATACTTTTCATGACTTTCCACGCCAGAAGCGTGGAACCATGAAGTGCACTGACATTGGAGTGTTTTAGCAACTAGGGTCCTGAAAGGGACCAGCCCTGACTTTAGAAACCTGTCCGCTGTGTGGGGAGGATGGGTGGGTCAGTAAGGAATCTGCAGCTAGATTATTTCTGTACCAGAAAAGGCGTTACAGAAGGTAAGTAACTTGTCCATCCGATAGAGACATCTAATCACAGATTCCTTACCTTAGAATAGATGCCCCAGCAATTCCATCCTCAGAGGAGAGACTGCAGACATGGTTAGATCAGGAATTCCTGAAGGACAGAGCAGCCAAAAAGGCTGTCCCTGCAGACATGACTGTCCAGGCAGTAGAGTTTGATAAACATGGGCAGGGATGCACACGTTGCTACCTGACAAATGTCAAGGACTGGAACTCCACCCTGCAACACTGTGGTAGCAGCCTTAGCTCTGCTGGAATGAGCTCTTCAGTCTCCAGAAGGCTGTTTCTTTGATAGAGCATAGCAAATTGTGATCCAAAGGATGACCCATTGGGAGATGGTCCTCTTCTGCATTGCACAACCTTTCTTGGCCCCAGCGTAACCCTCAGGTAGTTGGTCGTCCACCTGAAATTTTTTTGTGTGGTCAAGGGAGAACGACAACACTTTTTTTGGGTCCAGGCAGTGGAGTTGTTTCTCTTGCAGAGGGATGTAGTGGAGCATATAAAGTGGGCAAGGCGACAAATTGCCACACATGAAATGGAGTTACCACTTTGGAAAAAGCTCTAGTGTGAAGCACCAACTTATTAGGGAATATTGTCTGGTAAGGAGGCTTGGATAACAAAGTGTGCAATTCGTTCACCCTCCTGGCGGATGTGATTGCCACTAAAAAGTATGTTTTGATGGTAACTAGCTGGAGGGAGTAATTGTACAGAGGTTCAAATGGAGCACATGAGGAAGATGAGATCCAAATTAAGGTCCCACAGAGGCACAATGAAAGGGGAAGGTGGGAACATATGAACAAGTCACTTGAAAAACCTACTTATAAAGGGAGATATTAATAATATGGGTTGGTCCGGCAGCCGCAGAAAGGCAGACAGGGCTGAAAGGTACCCTTCTGGAGTGCCCATAGCAGAGCCCTGCTGGGCATAGGATAAAATAAACAGCACAACTTCAGAAAGGGAAGCAGAAAAAGGGTTGATAGACTTCTCTGTACAATATATTACACAAATGTGTTCCATCTACAGGCACAGATCGTCTTGGTGGAGGGACCCCTGACTGCCAAAATAACATTACAGATTTTGGGAGGAAGGTCAAATGCTATCAAGTGCCTCTGCTCAATCTCCATGCAAGAAGGTATAGAGTTGACAGGTTTGGGTGGATAACCCTGCCCTGCTGCTACGACAGAAGATCCTCCCGAAGGCGCAGCCTGATCAGAGGATTGATGCTCAGTTGCAGAAGGTTGGGATACCAGACTATTTGTGGCCAGTCCAGAGCTACAAGACAGACTTGGGCCCGGTTATCCCTGATCTTCTTGAGAACTCTGGGCAGGAGAGGTAAGGGTGGAAAGGCATACAGGAGGCATGAGTTCCACTCAAGATGAAAAGTATGAGAGCGAGAGAGCGAGAGAGAGAGCGAGAGCGAGAGCGAGCGAGAGAGACAGGCCTTGGAAATTCCAGTGCATAAAACTGCTGACATTGCACATTTTCAGCTGAAGCAAACAGATCTCACCAAGGCTTTCCCCACTGCTAAAAGAGACCTTGCGCCACCGTCCTCATGGAGATGCCATTAGTGATCTGCTAGGCATCTATGGCTGATTTTGTCCACCCTAGCGTTCAGCGAACCTGCCACGTGTTGAACCAACAGGAATTGAGGACAAGGCATCTCTCTTGAATAGGGCACATAGATGAATAACTCTGAACATCTACACGGCGCCAGCTTCTCAAAATTACTTTGATTTGGGTTATGCTAAAGCCACTAAAATAAAGTTCTTGAAGCACAGACTTGGTCTGCTACCTTGCACACAGCATCTTCCGCACTGGCTAAAGGAAAAACCGGACTCTATCTGCCGCTAATGCAGTTCAGCAACAGAAGATCTGCTGCATTCATTATGTACATGTAAAATACTTTCAGGAGAACGAAAACAACTTCTAAATGCCATTTTAATCAGCTAGGGGTACGTACAAGGAGAAAAGCAGTGTTGGCATGTTTTGCAACTAACGACCCACAGCGGAACTGCTGTCTAGGGAAATACTTGAGGTTAGTTGAAAAGAAAATGCCAACACAACAGTTATAACCCATTTTAATCGCCGGGATCAAGTGCAATGTTAGTACGGAGATCGGTTGGGAAGCTCCCATTTAATTACATCAGTTGAGGCACTAACACACTTTACCAATTTCCAATGCACTTTTTGTTTTTGCACTTCTTTCTGAAGCCTGGTATAAGGAGTGAAGGGAAGCAATGGACTGGAACGAAGTACCGTCGACCCCCAACAACCGGGAACAAGTGCAATGTCAGTATGGAGGTTTGATGGGAAGCTTCAAAGTATCCACACAAGTCGTGGCACTAATGCACTTTACCAATGTCTGAAGCACTTTTTAATTGTAGATTTGTGTTAACTTGATGTTATTTGTATTGCAATGGTTTTAATTAACTATGCAAATAAAAAGAAATAAACGTAAAAACTTGAACCAACAGTGATATTCTCTGCTGTTCCAGCCAAAGGCAGAGATGCAAGGCCTCTTAGCAAAGGGTCCACAACCTCACCCAACCCTGTTAGTTGAAGTATCACATGGCAATGGTGTTGTCCGTAAACACTTACACTAGCTTCCCCTTGATGGAAGGAAGGAAGGAAGGAAGGATTTTAGTGCCTAAAAAGTTGCTTCAAGCTCCAGCAAGTTAATGTGGAGTCTGGATTCCGCCAGAGACCTTAGTCCTCTGATCTCCACCTCTCCGAGATGCCGCCCCATCCCAGAAGTGACATCTATCACCACTGTGAGATCTGATTGAAGAAAGGAGAGTAGTTGGCCAGTGACCCAATCACGGTTTGTCATCCACCACTGCAATTCCTGCAGAGTTCCCTCTGAGATCTTGACCATGTCGGAGAGATTCCCCTGATGCTGTCCCCACTGGATCTTCAGGTCCCACTACAGAGCCTGCATATGCCATCTGACATTAGCTACTAATAGGATGCAGGAGGTCCTGAGGCCCAGCAGCCTCAGAGTCCAGTGTAGAGGCTGAAACATCGGTATCGTGGCCTGAATATCGTGGGCTCGCCACTTGGCAGGTTAAGCCAGAAACTGCACATTGTCCAGAGCAGCTTAGATGAAAGGGAGCAACTGAGAGGGAGTCAGGTGTGTCTTCAACACGTTGATTGTGAACTCCATCGAATTCGGGAGGTCCGCCGTAGTCTTTAGGTTCAACAGCCAGTTGGCGAGACAGGGGAAGACAGTCCCCCCTAATCTGCACAGATGATCTGCGACCGCCGTCATCAACTTGGTGAATACCTGAGGGGTGCTGGTAAGACCAAAGGGGATCACTGTGAACTGAAAATGCTCATGGCCTACCATAAACCACAGGTAGCGCCGATGAGCAGGCAGGAAGGGAATGTGGTAATAGGCGTCCTGCAAGTCCAAAACTACCCTCCAGTCTTATGGGTCCAGAGCAGGCCCGAGTTAATGTGAGCATCATAACATTTTTCTTTTTGAGGAAGTAGTTGAGGGTTCATAGATCTAGGATAGGATGAAGGCCCTGTCCTTTTCAGGACCAGAAAGTAGGTGGAATTACAACCACAGCCTACTTCTGGCACCAAAACCCTCTCTATGGTTCCCTTAGCCAAGTGAGCCATGCCTTCCTCGAAATAAGATGATCCTCCATCAGTAGTCATAAGATGGAGGCATGGAAGGGGTAGACTCTTAGGGGAGTGGGGTAGACTCGAAGGGAATGGAGTAGTCCCATAGGACTATCTAGAGGACCCACCTGTCTGATCTGATGGTCTGCCAGTGGTGGAGGTGATGGCTGATTTTGCCATCAACTGTCCATGATCAGGAAGAGCAAGACTAGGAGGGCTTGGAGTCTACAGTGGGGGTGGTGGACCGACCTCTGGCTAATCGTCCAATGGGGTTGGAATGAGCAGATCCCTGGCCACGCGGCTGTTGAGGAACATGCACAGTCTTGTGGATGGATAGGGCTGGCATGGCTGAAAGCCCCTTCCATTGCCACAATAGGGGCAAAAGGCAGACTGTGGACGTATGGCCACGGAGAGGCCCAAGGACTTGGCCGTGGCCATGAGTCTTTAAAGCACTCCAGTGCCATGTCTGCCTTATCTCTGAAGAGATGGGTGCCCTCATAGGGTATGTCCATAACAGAAGCCTGGACATATCTCCAGAAGTTCAGGTGTGGTGTCAAACAGCCACCTTCGCTGAAAATGCTCTGCCCAGAGAGTCTGTTGTGTTGAGACCACACCGGATGGCGAACTTTGCTGTGACTTAACTCCCTTAAGGCTTTCTGTTGTAGTCCCTGCCAAAACAATTAAGGTAGGTCTGATACATACTTTTTCTCTCAGAAGGATGCTGGTGTCTGAACTGTAGGCTTTGCCAAGCTGGCAAAGGATGCATGTCTCAGAAGAAAAAACATTTACACCTAGGTCTCTATTTACTAAGATTTACCACCGTGTTTGCGTCACAAAAGTGATGCCAAACGATGCAAAATCTTTTTTCATCTATTTACTTTACTGTGTAAATCCTGTTTTAAGCTGGAAAATAAGTTGAAAGTAAGGCAAAGTAGCACATAGCGCTGCTTTGCATTACGTAGCGAAAAGGGGGCGTACCATGGGTGGTGAATGGGCGTTTCCATGCAACTACCCAAGGGTTTTGACACTAAGGCCTTTTCACTTAAAAAAGTAGATAGGGGTGAGCAAGAGAAAATAGCGCCCATTTCAAATAGGCGCTATGATGAAGAAATGCTTTAATTCTTCTTTCTTTTCTGACTTTGCATGTGTGCTGCACTGTACAGTACATGTATAAAGTGGGAAAATGTTTCAAGTTTCCAGACACATGCTGGATGTGCTCTGCACAACAGGCTGACCTTAAACACTTACTTTTTACTTGTCCCTATATCTCCACTTTTTGGCACCAAGTTTGGAATCAGATTAATTCCATTTTTGGTAAAATATACCCTACTCTATTTTGAATGTTTTCTCAGGAAGTGTACCAGATGTGTGGGCTAATGTTTCATTTAATGTACACACGAAAGAATAGGATAATCAGCTGCATGCTTACCCACTCAGCATTAGTAGAGGTGACGATGGCATTGGTATTATCGCACCTGGACTATGCTAACTCAATCTACCTAGGGTTGCCTCTCTTTCTCATTAAGAGGCTTCAAATGGTCCAGAATCAGGTGGCCAGGCTGATTCATCAACAACCCAAATGGCAATCGGCCAGACCACTGCTGAAAAAACTTTACTGACTCCCGATATCCCAAAGGACAGAATTCAAGACGGGATGTCTGGTCCTTAAATCATTGTACGGCAGGACCCCTATATTTATCAATACTCTTCTAACTAGGTACATTCCTTCAAGCAACCTCCGTTCAATGCATCATCAGTTACTGAATACTCGCGGCTGTAAACGGAAACGACAAGGTGGACGACTGTTTGCATACCTGGCCACTAGACTCTGGAATTCATTTCCTCTGGAGATCCGCTCCTGTACAGACTTACTCAAATTCAGAAACTCGCTCAAAACGCGGTTGTTTATAAGTGCGCACGTATAGGCTCCCTCTGTTCTCGGGATGTCCCAAATAGCGCCATGATACCCCTGGGAGTACGTTCGCTTTATAAGCAACTTGTAACATAACATAACATAACAATAGGCCTTCTGTTGGCAGTTTCTTTTCAACAAACCACTAAGCATTTGAAAGATTTTACGCAGGTATTGTTAAAAGAATGGTGGTATGCAGTTTATTATCATATATTAGATACTGCCTATAGGCATCCTCTGTCTCTGGTTTCGAAACAGCAAGAATTGTGGCTACCAATTACTAGATAACTGCCAAACGATTCCTTATACGTTCCTCTGCAATGCAAGTACCTAAACCCCCTTGATTCTCTTTTTACTTGCTATGATTTTCCTTATTTCTTATTACTGTTTGATTACATATTTATAGGTTTCTCTTGATACTTGCAATAGGACTTTATGCCAGCGTGGAGATCTAAAATGTATGAATGTAGCGAGAGAGTGGGACATTTGCTTGTGGTACGCATTAGACAGAGGGTGACACACGGAGCTATTGCAGCAATTATTGATCCTCAAAAAGGGGATGTCTCAGAGGCCTCAGACATTCGAGCTGCCTTCCAACGCTTCTACCAACTACTCTTCTAACTAGGTACATTCCTTCAAGCAACCTCCGTTCAATGGATCTTCAGTTACTGACCATTCCCGCCTGTAAACGGAAACGACAAGGTGGACGACGGTTTGCATTCCTGGCCACTAGACTCTGGAATTCATTTCCTCTGGAGATCCGCTCCTGTACAGACATACTCAAATTCAGGAACTCGCTCAAAACGCAGTTGTTTATAAGTGCGCACGTATAGGCTCCCTCTGTTCTCGGTATGTCCCAAATAGCGCCATGAAACCCCTGGGTGTACGTGCGCTTTATAAGCAACTTGTAACATAACATAACATAACAATAGGCCTTCTGTTGGCAGTTTCATTTCAACAAACCACTCAGCATTTGAAAGATTTTACGCAGGTATTGTTAAAAGAATGGTGGTATGCAGTTTATTATCATATATTAGATACTGCCTATAGGCATCCTCTGTCTCTGGTTTCGAAACAGCAAGAATTGTGGCTACCAATTACTAGATAACTGCCAAACGATTCCTTATACGTTCCTCTGCAATGCAAGTACCTAAACCCCCTTGATTCTCTTTTTACTTGCTATGATTTTCCTTATTTCTTATTACTGTTTGATTACATATTTATAGGTTTCTCTTGATACTTGCAATAGGACTTTATGCCAGCGTGGAGATCTAAAATGTATGAATGTAGCGAGAGAGTGGGACATTTGCTTGTGGTACGCATTAGACAGAGGGTGACACACGGAGCTATTGCAGCAATTATTGATCCTCAAAAAGGGGATGTCTCAGAGGCCTCAGACATTCGAGCTGCCTTCCAACGCTTCTACCAACTACTCTTCTAACTAGGTACATTCCTTCAAGCAACCTCCGTTCAATGGATCTTCAGTTACTGACCATTCCCGCCTGTAAACGGAAACGACAAGGTGGACGACGGTTTGCATTCCTGGCCACTAGACTCTGGAATTCATTTCCTCTGGAGATCCGCTCCTGTACAGACATACTCAAATTCAGGAACTCGCTCAAAACGCAGTTGTTTATAAGTGCGCACGTATAGGCTCCCTCTGTTCTCGGTATGTCCCAAATAGCGCCATGAAACCCCTGGGTGTACGTGCGCTTTATAAGCAACTTGTAACATAACATAACATAACAATAGGCCTTCTGTTGGCAGTTTCATTTCAACAAACCACTCAGCATTTGAAAGATTTTACGCAGGTATTTTAAAAAGAATGGTGGTATGCAGTTTGTTATTATCATATATTAGATACTGCCTATAGGCATCCTCTGTCTCTGGCTTCGAAACAGCAAGAATTGTGGCTACCAATTACTAGATAACTGCCAAACGATTCCTTATACTTTCCTCTGCAATGCAAGCACCTAAACCCCCTTGATTCTCTTTTGACTTGCTATGTTTTTCCTTATTTCTTATTACTGTTTGATTACATATTTATAGGTTTTTCTTGATACTTGCAATAGGACATTATGCCAGCGTGGAGATCTAAAATGTATGAATGTAGCGAGAGAGTAGGACATTTGCTTGTGTTACGCATTAGACAGAGGGTGACACAGGGAGCTATTGCAGCAATTATTGATCCTCAAAAAGGGGATGTCTCAGAGCCTCAGACATTCGAGCTGCCTTCCAACGCTTCTACCAACTACTCTATACTGAAGATACGATGGGACGCAAGGATGAAATTTGAGATTATCTAGCAGAGTTTCAGGGGGAAAGACTAACTAGGGAGGAAAGAGAAGCATTAGAGACACCCATTACAGCAGAAGAGGTTGCGGGTGTCATTAATTCCTTGGCTAATGGGAAGGCAGCGGGATCCGATTTTATTCCAGGGGAATTTTATAAAAAATTGGTTCCCTTTCTACTTGAACTACTGGTTGAAGTCTTTCTTAAAGCCCAGGCAGGTCATATGAAGCCTGATTATTGGGGACTGGACAACATGGTGGTCTTTCCCAAAAAAGGAAAACCAATGAAAGAGATGGGATCTTATAGCCCTATAATGCTAATAAACAGCGATGTCAACATCTGTGCCAAGATATTGGCAAATCGGTTAGCCGCAGTGATTAAAAAACTAATCTCACCTGTCCAACATGGGTTTGTTCCAGGTAGGTGCACAATAGATCATATACAGAGGGTGATTGCTCTTTTTTTTTTTTTTAAATCTTTATTTGTAGTTTAGTAATATTAATAATAATACAGAATTTTGTAGAGCGCGAACAGCTACCTCACGAGGAGGTGTCCCGGCGCTAGACGAACATAGCCATGTCTTTAGCAACTTCTTGAAGCAAAGTTCAGAGGGAGCTTGCTGAATTGCTGAGGGCAGGGCGTTCCATAACGTTGCAACATTTGTCGTAAAGGTTCGACCCCCTAGTCGAGCCCTTTTTGTTCGTGGGACAGCCAGCTGAACGCGGCAGTTGGACCGAAGCACGCGGTCCTGAGAGTATCTCGGGAGCCTGTTTTTCAAGTACTCCGGGCAAGTGCCAAACAGGGATCTATAGGCCAGCGTAAGTGCCTTAAATTTGATTCTGCTGGCAACTGGTAGCCAATGCAGTGATCGCAGATGCGGAGAGACTGACTGCTTGAAAGGGATTCGCAGCAGCAGTCTCGCAGCCACATTCTGGACCCCCTGAAGTTTATGAGTCAGGTATTTAGGTAGGCCCAGATAGAGTCCGTTAGCGTAGTCCAGCCTAGATGTAACTGTGGCATGGATTACAGTTTTCCGGCAGCTCTCCGGGAGAAGTCCCAAGATCTTCCGGAGGTTCCTCAGCTTACTCAAACAACAACCAGCTACTTGTTGAATATGCGAGGAAAAAGACAGGCTGTCATCCTACCTTACTCCGAGATTTTTTGCCGTACAACTGGGAACGGGGGCTTGGCCCATCTCCGGTGGCCACCATAGTTCTGAGGGAGGAGGGAGACCCTTGCCAAAAAAGATTACTTCAGTCTTATTGGCGTTTAGTTTTAATTTGTTCGTATTCATCCAGCTGGCTATATCTTGGAGACAGCCCTTGAAGTTCGCGAAAGACTCCTGAGATACCTCTGAGTACGGAAATACCAACTGGGTGTCATCGGCATAGGAGATTGCCTTGACACCCCAGTTGGCAATCAACGTAAAGAGGGGGGCGAGGTAGATGTTGAACAAGAGGGGGCTGAGTGCCGACCCTTGCGGGATTCCACAACTGAGGACTTTAGGTGATGAGGAGACGGTCCCTAGTGCCACCTTCTGAGTTCTCTGGGACAGATATGAATGTAGCCACCCCAATGCTGTGTCACGGATGCCAATCTCAGCCAGTCGCATCAGGAGTCTGGCATGGTGCACCGTGTCGAAGGCGGCCGACAGATCCAGGAGTACCAGCATCGCTGAGCCTCCTGCATCCATCGACCACCTCACTGACTCTGCCACCTCAATTAGTGCTGTCTCCGTACTAAAACCGGGACGAAAGCCTGATTGGGTCTCATGCAGTATTTTGTTTGCCTCAGTAAATTTGCTCAGTTGACGCTGTATTCGTTTCTCAAACATTTTTCCCGGGGCCGCTAACAAAGAGATTGGGCGAAGATTGCTAAGGTCTTCTGGATCTCCATTAGGTTTTTTTTTAAGTGGGAGAAGGGTTGCATGTTTCCAGGCGTTCGGGAATACCCCCTCCGCGGTGGATGAGTTCCAGATTCGTTGAACTGTGGGGGCCACAAAGTCAGCTATGGTGCCCCATAGTTTGGCTGGACATGGGTCGTCCGGTGAGCCGGTAGAAAACAATAAAGGAACAGGGGTGAACCCGCACATCATCCCACGCAGGGGCTTAGGCATAACAATTGGAAACGATGAATCTGATAGCAGACTGCAATCAGACAGTGTAGCCAGGCGACGCCATAGGGCGAGAGCACAGTCTCGGCGCGGGCCCATTGCTAAGAGTCTAGCCGCCCAAAGGCTCGGCTGCAGGTGGAGTAATTGTTCATGCCCAAAGCGTAATCCTGTCCGTAGTGAGAGGCTTCGTTCAACTATGTGGGTGCCTCGAACAAGCAAATAACAAAACAACTGAACCCCCCCGCACCCCCTCCCCTCCCGCCCTCTCCCGGTGGTGGTGACCTCAATACTTCACACTCATACATGCATCTCCTTATTAGACCTGAAATAGATGGAGCGATCGAATGGAGGAAGGGCAGACCGCAGAAGGTAGGCTTTTCGACAGAAAGCGAACCAAGGGACCCCAGCGGTATTGAAAGTTTTTGAAGTTGCCTAGAAAAATGTCTGCCACTCTTTCCATGCTAAGCAGTTTCCATAGCCTTGCGTGCCATAAAGAAATCGCCGGAGCTTCCGTTTTTTTCCATGCAGCGGCCAGGGTAAGTATGGCCGCTCCAAGACAGAGCCACAAAATGTGTTTGTCCGCACGTGTTTGATGTTCAAGGATGGGGTCTCGGAGGCCCAGCACAACATAGGCCATAGAATCCGCCACTGGGTAACCAAGTATGTCCTTAATGTGTGAGAGAATCTCCTCCCAGTATGGGCGAATAATCGGGCAATCCCACCAAATATGGCGGAAATCCCCAAGCAGGCCACAGCCCCTCCAGCATCTGTCAGAGGCGGTCAGGAATATACAACGGAGTCTGGCCGGGTATAAATACCAGTCCATGAGCGTCTTAAGGTGAGCCTCCCTCAGGTCCAGCGAATGATTATGGGTAGCAATATCGCGCCACAGTGCCGACCATTCTTTGTCCGAAATGTCCTGCCCCAGGAGTTCTTCCCATTGTCCCATGTAGCGGGGACGAGGCGAAACTGCCGAGGTAAGTAGTAGCTGATAAAGAAAGGAGATGACACCTTTCATGGTAGAAGTCCGGAGAATAAAGGCCTCAAAGGGGGAGGGAGGTCTCGTAGCGGCATCGAGGACCTCAGGGGACATGGCCTAATGGAGCAGCTGGATATGGTGAAACCATTCCGACGGCTGGACACCATAACCCCTCATGCAGTTATCAAAGGAGAGCGGAGTATTGCCGTGGAATAAGTGGGTCAAAGCCCTACGCCCTCCCTCCCTCCACACCCTGAAAGGCCCCTCCTGAAGCGCCGGCAAGAAAGCCGAGTTAAAGTGTAGGGGCGTGAATGGAGACGGAAACGTAGTCCAACGATCATCAGCTGCCAGCGTATCCCAGACCTTCAGGGTGGAACTGGTGGGAGTGCTAATGTAAGCGTTTTGGGGCCTATCCTTCTTGGGTTTCCAGGCCAAGTCCCAGATCGACCTACCAGCAACACTCCTATCCATATGTAGCCAGTGTTTCTCCGACGTTTGTTGTGACCATTCTACCAGTACTCTCAATTGCGCCGCTTTGTAATACAGATGCATATCGGGAAGGCCTACGCCTCGCTCCCCCCGTGGCCGTCGCAAAACTGTGAAGGAGAATCGCGCTCGTCCCCCTTGCCAAACGAAGCGGAGCATCTGAGTTTTGAGGCGTCGAAAGAAGTCTACGTCCAGGGGAATACGTAGCACCTGAAAGAGGTACAGGTATTTAGGGAGAAGGACCATCTTAATGGCATGGATTCTGCCCAGCCAAGAGAGGTATTTGGGCTTCCACCGGTCCAACTCCGCACGGGTCTTCGCCAATAACGGTGGAAAGTTCGCCGAGAACAGTTTCCCAATCGTGGGAGTCAGGTGGACTCCCAAATATATGATGGAGTCGGAGGCCCACGCCAAAGGGGTAAGAGGCCGCACTCGATCCACCTCAGCACGTGAAAGTGTGAGATTCAATACATAAGATTTGTCATAATTGACCTTGAAGCCGGCCACCTCCTCGAAACGCAAGAGGACCTCCCGGACATGTGGGAGAGAGTGCACCGGGTCCATAATAGAGAGCAGGACATCATCCGCAAATAGTGTGATTTTATGCTGCTCTCCTGTAAAGGGAATACCCCAAATCTCCTTGGGAGTCCCGCACTGCGAATGCCAGCGGCTCAATGCTCAAGGCAAAGAGCAAGGGGGAGAGGGGACAACCCTGTCTGGTGCCGCAGGAATGCGAGAAAAAGTCAGAGAGATGGCCGTTCACTGCCACTCTGGAGTGGGGGCTGCAGTAGTTTGCCTTCACCATAGAGATGAATTTGTCCGAGAAACCAAAAGCAGCCAGAGTTTGGAACAGGAAGCCCCAGTCCACGCGGTCGAATGCTTTTTCAGCATCAAGGCCCACGAGTACTGCCGGAATTCGGAACCTATTAGCTTTTTCGATCAAATGGACACTCCGCCTCGTGTTGTCATGGGTCTGACACCCCTTAATAAACCCAGATTGATCAGGGTGCACGAGAGCCGGCATCAAATCTTGGAGCTTGCACGCAATGATCGAGGAGTAAAGCTTGGCATCGATATTGAGGAGGGCTATAGGACGAAACGAGGAGCAGAGAGCAGGGTCTTTCCCTGGTTTAGGTAGAATCGAAATGACTGCCTCAGCAAGCTAGCCGGCCGTGGTGCCGGATTCAGCCATGTCATTAAAAGTGCGACCAGAAATTCGCATATTATATCCGGTCCCGGCGCCTTATGGAGTTTCAAATTGTTAATGGCCTCAAGCACCTCGCCGCTCGTAATCGGGGCAGCAATGAGCTCGTTCCATTCCTTAGAGACCCGCGGTATGGGCAGATCCTGCAAATAATCCCGCTGGCCAGCGGCATCGAGTGTGTCCCCTGCATAGAGGTCGGCATAGAAGCGACCAAAGATTGCAGCCTTGGCCTCATCACGGTGCTGCAGCTCATCCGTCGAGTCTCGTATCCCCCCTATATACTCCCGCTCCCTCTTATCCCGCAATTGGCGTGCCAGGTGTCTTCCCACCTTATTCCCGCGGGCGTACGAGAGGCGACGCAGTCTCAACAACGTAAACTCGGCTCTGTTGTTGTAGTGAGCCCTCAGTTTCCCTCTAACCGCTGTCAAGGGGCGAAGTGTCAGCCTCGACGGATTTAATTTGTGGGCCTGCTCAAGGGTTGCCAGCTCGATCTCCAAGTCCTCTCGCTCCTTTCGTCGCATCCTATTGATGTGAGCATTGAGAGCTAGGCAAGTGCCCCTGATCGATGCCTTAAAGGCGTCCCAGGTGATGGATATTGACGTATCGGACACAGGATTGAGGACAAAAAAGTCCCTGATAGCCTTCCGTAGCTCCTTGCTTGAGGCATCGTCCCTGACCACAGAGGCCGGGAAATACCACTTTCGATGTCCGCCATCCGCTGGTGACCAGTGCAGGCCTAGCACAAGTAGACTATGGTCGGAAACTGATAGCGGAAATATTCTGGAGTCGAGGACATCTCCCCTGAGGGCTTGACTCAAAAAAATGTAGTCCAGGCGAGAGTAGGAGTGGTGGACATGGGAGAAAAAGGTGTAATCTCGGGACAGGGGGTGTACGGAGCGCCAGCTATCGATTAAGCCCATCTCCCCAACTAGCCGTTGTGTCGCAGCAGAAAACAGGCCCGCGTCAGCCCTGTGGGAGCCGGTGCTATCCAGCTCTCTACTCCACACTAAATTAAAGTCAACTAACAAACAAGTGTCCCTCAGCAAAGTCTCCCACCCTCTGCAGCAGGCCCTGGAGAAAGCTATTCTGACCCGCATTGGGGGCATACACCACCACAAAAGTGCTCAACTTCCCATGGATCAGACCCTTCACCATCAGCCAGCGGCCTTCCTTATCACTGCGTACATCCATGGGCTGAAAGTGCAGGGCCGCACGAAAGAGAAGAGCCACCCCCCTGTGTTTCGTGGAAGCAGAAGATCTATATATGAGGGGGGAAAGTTTATGCCGAAGGCGCAGCTCATCCTTACGCGCCAGGTGAGTCTCCTGAAGACCCACAATGTCAAGCTGGTGATCTATCACGTACTTCCACACTTTCTGACGTTTTTGCGGGGAGTTCAGGCCCTTGACATTCCATGTACCAACACTAAGAGGCATCATTAGATAACAAGCCCTCTCCCGCTATGAATGCCCCACACCACCCCTCCTCCCTGCCTCCACTCCCAGCAACCATAGATAAAGCAGAGTGGCTTTCCAGACACCCCACCCAGCACCCCACAAACACAAAGCACCTCCCTAGGGCCCTCAGGCCCAGCTGCACCTCTCCTGAAAATACAACAGTCACTCGCCAGAGCACAAAGAATACAGCCAACCATACAGTCCTGTCACCACCACCAACCCCGCTACAGCCCCCCCCCTCCCCAGGTCCCCAACAAACCCAACCAGCACCACTACCCCCCCCCCCCAAAAGGAACCCTAATGTCGCCCCCAAACCTAGAGAACAAGAGGAAGCAACATAAGGAGAGGAAAAAACATAGAAGAACCATGTCCTGAACAAGACCAGAACAGAGAAGTCAGAGGTCTCCTCCGGGGTGCGAGGACGGGACACCACAGGGTGTGCCCCGTAGACCACATACCGGGGTGTTTTCCCAAAAAGTACAAATTTACCCACGGTACCTGCAGGGCCGTGTCCCTCCGGCACCAAACGATCGGCATCTCGGCCCAAGAGGTCCTACGCCACCTGAAGTGATCAAATCTGTGCCAGTCTATTCTGCCACCGAAAAATAAGACGGAAGGGGTGGCCCCAGGAGTAGATGTTATGGTCCCGCAGGAAGGCGGTTACAGGGAGAAACTCGCGCCTCTTTTGGAGGGTTGACGCTGCCAGATCCTGATACAGTTGGGGATAGTGCTCCCGGAATTGCAACGAAGGAGTCTCCCGTGCCTGCCGGAGAATGCGTTCCTTCAACTGGAAGTCGTGCACGTAGACAAAGATGTTGGGTGGTGGACCCCCACCCCGCCTAGGCAGACCCACCCTGTGGACCCTGTCCATCTTGATTTCATGTAGGTCCTCATCATACAGGATCTGCAAGAAGAGTGCCAGAACATATCCCCACAGATCACCTGACTCCCCGTCCCATGGTACTGTACGTATGCGAATGTTGTTCCGGCGGGAACGATTCTCCAAGTCCTCCGCATGTGCTTGAAGGTCCAGGTTCTGCTCCGTAAGCCGGATCACATCTTGCTGCAATTGGTGGACATCATTCGCCACACTTAGGTCGTGGTCTTCCAGGGTGGCAACCCGCTCTCCGATACCATCCACGTCCCACCTCACCTTGCGGAGGTCCGAGGCCAACGGAAGAGCGTAGCTCCGATATGTCCTCCTTAATGGAGGCGAAGAGCACCGTCATAAAGGCTTTGGTGGCGGGAGCCTCATCGTCCTTCGATTTAGGCGAGGTACTAGTCCCGGGGGACGCCGGCTGCTGGGCCCTCCTGGAAGGACCATCTTTTTAGGCTTCCCTTTTCGCTGTGTAGATGACATCACGGCGCCCCTGGTCGCTCGGGTATTCAGATTGAGGGTCTCCGTCCACCACCCCGGTAGCACCCCAGGCCGGGCACTGCTCCGCTACCGTCTAAATCTGGTCCAGGAGTAGGCGCTCCCCTTCGATAGTACACTAGTGCAGGTCGCACTACCCACAGGTACACTCGGGCACAACGGGCTACCCGGAGCGCTGGTCCACTACTGTAAGACTGGGCCGAAATGGCACCACAGAGCCACCGGGGAGGGAGCTTCCAGAGCGTCACCGGGGGGGAGCCCCCAGAGCGCGACCAGTCGGCGAGCCCCACCAAGCAGCCGGGGTACTGTCCCCTAATGTCACTCACCCCAACCTGGGGATAGCCCCACTGCCTTTATAGCTCTGAACTTCACCAGTCCAGACCCACGATGGGCAAGGCGCTCCCGAGGTCCGAGCCCCCTAAAGGTTCTTCCGATGTCAGGAGCCCTCCGAAGGGCCACAGCAGCAAACCGGGCGCCCTGTCGATCCTCCGGGCCACCACGCGATCACAGGTCCCTATAGCCCAATGGTGGCAACCAGCAGCCGCTCAGCCCTCCCGCCACAGTCGGGGAAGGGCGGTATGCTTACGCTCTTTGTAGTCCCAAGAGGCCGCGCAGGTCCCGGCGGCCCCCAACAGCAAAGCGGCTCCACCTGCCGGGTCAGTCCGCCGATTAAGGATGGAGTGGGTGGGGCACCGATCCAGGGTCCCGTGCTCTATAGGGCCAGCCGAGCAGCGGTCTCCAAGGGGTCCTCTCCCCCGCCCGGGACCGGCTCTTAGTCCTGGCTGAAGCCGCCCAGAAGGCCGATGCAACTCCCAATCTGGGCCTTAGCACGCCCAGAAGCCCCGACCTCGAGTAGGGACGAGTGCCGATTCGCGGCAGTAAAGGCCGGGCGTCCTCGCTGCTCCCACCTCTCTCCGATGTTGCAAGGATCCCCACCGTCCGGCCATTCACTCACCGGCAGCCAGGGCTTCAGGAGACCTCCCCCGCTGATAGGTCACAGGGGTCTCCGATGTCGCCGAGTCAAGCCCGCCGGGCCGATCCCTCCGGCAGGCTCCACCGCAGCTCGGATCAAGTCCGCACTCGGCGCCAGGCAGACCGCTCCGGCGATTCCAAGCGCTCCAGGCGGCAGTGCAGGACCTCTAGGAATCCCGGGCAGACGCCGGAAAGCAGGCAGTGTAGGCACAGAGGTCAGATGCCCCAAGACGCCGCCACTTGAGCCGCCGCGGCCGCGAGCACGCCGGAGCCAAATTCACCGCCAGGCACTGCCGCTGCTTTGGCCGGACCCGCACACGCCGCCCGGTAGGCCGCAACAGCGAATGTCGTCTCTCAGCGTCCCTGCTGGCAGCACGGGACTCCCGGGCACCTCGGGTGGAAGCTGGCGCTCAGGCGGTGCAGGGGCACGGAAGGCTGATCCCCAAGATGGTGCTGTACAAGGCTATTTTCCTGGTGGCGCCGGAGGGACTCGAAAACACGTCTCACTCCGTCGCCATCTTGGACACGCCCCCCGTGATTGCTCTTTTTGATGCCGCTGAGATTACGGGAGACCCTATCGGGGTAATCCTGATAGACGCAGAGAAAGCTTTTGATAGGGTCTCCTGGCCATTCTTATGGGCAACTCTCGAGAGTAGAGGGTTCGGTGCTGGTTTCGTTAAGGCTATCGCAATAATGTATATAAACCCAGTGGTCAGAATCGCTATTATGGGGGAACTGTCAGGTCCTTTGTCGATAAGCAGGGGGTGCCCCTGCTTCCCAGTTATTCGCTGTGTACATTGACCCTCTGGTTAGGAAAATTATGGATAACAATCATATCGTAGCAGCACACTGCGACGGGGGAAGCACCAAGATCTTCGTGTATGCCGATGATCTCACCATCATGACCCCTAACCCACTTGGAGCACTAGTTGAAATTGAAAGGGAAGCGGAGATCTTTGGGAACATCTCGGGTTATCGACTGAACTCCAGTAAAACTCTTGTTGTAGTCAGTAAGGGACTCCAGGTTAATGATCTGCGGGTTGTACGGAAGGCAACTTATCTGTGGGTTGAGATAATGGCAGAAGTGTCTAAGATTGTGGAAACTAACCTGAATCCTCTGGTTCCAAAAGTTAAAGCGGATTTTCATTGTATAGATAAACTTAAATTAAGCCTGGTTGGGAGGTGCAACATTATCAAAATTGGGTTTTTACCCAAAATCTTATATTTTTTTAGGGCAATTCCGCTTGCTATTAGCAACACATAGTTTAAAATGATGAACCACTATTTACGAAATTTCTCTGGGCCAACTGCCGTCCTCAGAGAGCCCTTACATTTTTTATGCTATCCAGGGATAGGGAAGGATGGGCGGTTCCTAATCTCCAACTTTACCACTGGGCGGCCATATTATTTAAAATAGGAAGCTTAATTGGGGTAGAACCTAATCAGAAACAGGAGGCAGATCACGCTTCAATCTTTGATTTATTGTTGGGGTCAGGGGCGAGGGGCTGTCTCCTATACTATACTGATTTAAATACTACAAAAGAGTGAAGTTCAAGACGCGAACGTGTGCTTTTAAAACCTGGGTATCTGTTTGAAAAAGGTTCAGTATGGGCCTTATTCTTGCTTATACCCCTGTGTATGGTAATAAATTGCTCCCCAGTATCTTTAATGACGGATTTATGAAAATGTGTAAGGATAAAGGAGTTTGGATGGTTGGGGACATCATGGATGAATCAGGGGTAATCACCTTTGACACGATTAAAGATACATTTGGGGTTCATAATAGTAATTTCTTTAAATATCTACAGATAAGAGATTTCTTTGCGAGGAAAACTGGAGGTTGCAGTGGCTTTGATCAGATGACGCTGGTTGAACTGCTACTCAAAGGGTCTGGTACACTTGGGGGATCTATAAAAAGCTAATGGAAACAATGACTGATGACTTACCCAAACATCTGGAACGTTGGCAAGAGTGGCTACAGGTCACAGTTGGGGAGGCTACTAATCTCCAACTGCAATGTTTCAAGACTTGGTTTAATCTTTACATAACACCCGAGAAGATTTCTAAATGGGGAGGAGGTGCGGGATCAAGATGTCCACGTTGTAGCTTTCCAGCAGCAGATATTTTGCACATTTCCTCCTGCCCGGAGCTGGGCTTGATAAAACGGGAAGTCGGCCCCATCCTTGAATCCCATTTGGGACAGAGAGTGGAGATGACTTCCCAGCTGATAGTATTGGGGGCGAGCAGCTCTCATCTACCAGCTCGGGTCCAAACCTTTCTCTTTGTCGCGATGACAGTTTTCCGATTTTGTTTGGTCACTCACTGACTTGATCCTGCAGCCCCTACGGGACAACAGTGGTTGGGGAGATTCTTGGCTGTTTTCAGGTCAATAACCGTGGTATATGCCAGAAGGGGGCAAAGATCAAGAAGCAAGGGAATGGACATATGGGCTCCTTCAATTAGATGGCTGGATAATAGCTAAGCTGGCGGGATTGGAAAGTTAAGTATTTGTGTATTGGTTATGAACTAACTTGGCGTTTCAATAAGGGCTAGCTATTGTTTGTCTCCATCTCTAGATTGTGCCTTCTCCTATAAGATGCTCTTCTCTTCCTTTAGTCCCCTTCTACGTCCCTTCTTCTTTCATCTCTTTCTCATACCAGAGGTTGATCGCATTTCTTGACCAGTGTTTCTCTTTTTTGTTTTTCTAGTTTATTTTTTCTTTCTTCATGGACCGGCCGGAGGGAGGGAGGTGGGAAGATCCTTGGGGGTGGGAGGGGGTGGGAATTCAATAAAGAATTGTTTATTAAAAAAAAAAGGACATTATGCAGTGTGGTTTCATTTGTATTTCAGTCCTTCTCCCCTCCCCTTATTTTTATTGATCAAGCTTTTTTTTTAATTCTCTTACGTTGTATTCATATATATTTCAATTAATGTTTTACCTTCATGATTTTAATAAATCTCTCTTTAAACCTAAAAAAAGCTGGGCATGGGTCACTCCGGCTCCTGGAAATGTATGGAGTCACATAACCGACAAATGCGCAGGTCCTGCAGAACGAGGCCTAGAGCGTTGAGGTTATTCTGCCACGTCAGCGGACGGACGCGAAGAGGAAGCATGCTTCAACTTCTTGTGTTTCTTATGCCTTTTACCTTTTTTTGTGTGATGCATCATGTAGGATGCCCTTACTGGGTGCCAGTGTGGAGTCTGGGAGGCCATGGAGTATGGTGTTACCACCACCCAATAATAATAAATATTTTATTGTCAATTAATAAAATCATTACAATCAAAGAATATATAAAATTGGATTGGTTAAAAGAATAGATTTTTAAATACATAAAGTATTTTTAATACTATTTTATTCAATCATCAGGTACAGGGCATAATATTGATAGTATTACAGTGATTTGGGGATAGCTTAACATACCAATTTGTTGATGTCCCAACAGTCCATCACTAAAATGACATTTAATTCTATAATTTATATTTCATATCATATTTCTCTCCTTATTAAAACAACACTTCTTTTATGCTAGTAAGAATCTTCCATAAAACTATCTTTACTACATTACTTTATAATTTCCTACATTTAAAGTGCCAACGTGCATTTAGTTCGGTGAGTGCTATTTTTAATTAAAATCAGTTTTCTATATTATTATATAGAAAAAAAGACATTGAAATAATTGTCGTAGGTCAAAATAATTAATAGTGTGTGTTATTACAGGATATTACAGTATGATAAAACCGTAAAAATATTTCCATTCTTCCATCGAAATACCATCTTCGACTACAAAGTTTAAGAAATTATAACTAATAGTCACCTGATTTGCCTGACCGAATCAACAACTTTGAGCAGGGGGACCAGGACCTAGCACTCTCGAAACAATGCCAGGACCATTCCCTCAAACGAGAAAGGGAACTAGACCTCCGGGGCGAGTGACGTGGTGTCGAGAGCTGGGCAACAAGCAGCTTTTGGGATTGCTCCCTCAAAGCCTTCGGAGCCATGTACCAGCAATCAGAGCATGGCGAGTAGTAGTGGTGAGGCTCCAGGCACCGGTGACAAATTAAATGTGGTTCCGTCACTGACATGATATGGTGGCAGGCGCAGCACGGTTTCTCTATCAGAATGGGTGTTTTCATGTAATATGCAATTCTTGTACAGTTCTATTTTAAAGTATTAATGAAATGTATTTACTTTAAATTGCAGACTTTTGGCTATGATGGTTTTTCTCAAGTTTTTCAAAGTCTCAGACTCTTCTGAAGCATTTACAAAATGATAATCCTGGATAACTGGAAATCCACGTTGATTGAACAGCTCTTTGCTAATTTTAATTTGGCAGGCTTTACGACATTTCTCATCAGAAACATCCAAATGTGTACCAACAAGGATAACTGGGGACACTGAAGCTCGAGCCTGTGAAAACAACCAAAAAGAAGAAATACATAAGCAATTAAAACGTTTGTATCTTGAAAAATTGAATGAGTTAGCAATAATGGTTGTGATATCTGACAAATCACCAGATGCTGTGCATTGCATGAATTCTATTAGCAAGACAAAAGGACCAATTTCTCACTAAACAATAGTACAAGGATTCTTTTATTCTAGCATTAGATTTACTTCATGATAACTACGGCCAATTCAAATTGACAGATTTACCTGCACCAACAGGACACTTGATTGCGTCCAGCACATTTTATTACCCACTCCTGATTTTTATGTCTGACTGGAGACACTGTACAAAAATGGCTGAACATAAACTAGCAACTCGACTATGTTGTGATTGAAACTGCTTATTCATTGAATGAGGATTTTATGTGGACGGTTGTGTGGATGGGTGAGTAGGAGGGGCTGTGAGAAATGCACTGGTTGGAGTGTCAACTATGTGTGAGGATAGATGAACCAGTGAGTCTCAGGATAAATAATTGAATAAAGTGAGTGCATGAATGGCTGAGTGAGTGCTTGAATGGATGCAGAAAGATTTCAACAATTGAATGATACAGGCTAAGGACTGAGATAGCAATGGTTTATGTTATAAAAAAGAACTACCAATATTTATGCCACTGCAAGCATTACACCAATCCTGTGCAACTCTCATCTTGCCAAAAATACCCACAGGATACAGAACTAGCTGCCCTGAGATGATCTCTGAGGTTCTTTGTGGGTGAAGATTTCATGAGATAGAATATGAACACTAGAAAACAAGTTACTTACCTGTAACTACGGTTATCCAGTTTTGGTATTTTTCATAGATTCACATGCCTGAATCATTCCCCGTCGTCGAGGCGGGAGTCCCACTGTAAAAATATATACAATAGCAGTGCCTAAAAATTTCTGGTAGTAGGCTGGAAAAGCCTAAAGGCCTAGCTAGGCCCAAAACATAGCAGCCTATCTACCTCATTATGTAAAAAGACCTGAAATAGCAGCCTCAGCCAATCAGCTGTCCTCACCCTCTAGAACCTTCCTAGCTCAGGTAGTTCTCCTCAGATTTTCCCAGCACAAGTGAGAATAAGTATCCATAAAACAGAACTGCCCTGCCGGGGAGGAGGGTGGGTGCATGTGAATCTATGAAAGATACCAATAATGGATAACCGTAGTTACAGGTAAGTAACTTGTTTTCTTATCAAGTATTGGGGTATCTTTCATAGATTCACATGCCTGAATCAGAGTAGCAAGCAGTGACATCATTTCTGTCGTTGGAGGAAGGTGGGAGACAAAATAAATTGTATACACCCCCACACAACCGGGAAGGTTAGAGAGCACAAACTTGTTTACATAACATATGCATTAAAAACCTTCATAAAGTACATTACAGATTAGGACAGCGTTTGAAAAGATTAAAACATCTTAATGAAATACATATGCTTAAAACAGTCAAATGAAGAATAAAAGACTATAAAGAGTCTAACCTTAGTGAAGAAGATGCTGCAGCACCGCTTCCTCAACTGCTGTATCATCAGGAGTTGCCGACGGCAGACAGTAGTGCTTCGTAAAAGTGTGCACACTTTTCCACGTAGCAGCTCTGCAAATGTTCTCCAGCGTCACTCCAGCGAAAAGGGCAGTCGACGCTGACATTGTTCGGGTGGAATGCGCTTTAACCTTTCTTGTTAAAGGTTTTTTAGATTTGCGTATGTCCTTTGTTTTTTGAAGATAAAATTTAAGGCACCGTTTCACATCTAGGGAATGTAAAACCTTCTCTGCCGGAGTTTTAGGATCCGGGAACAAAGTCTTGAGCTTGACAGGTTGATTGATGTGGAATTGGGTGGGCCCCTTTGGGGTGAATCTTGGGTTGGTTCTAAGCGTCACAAAGTCTGTAGAGAATTGTAAGAAAGGCTGTGCAATCGTGAAGGCCTGTATCTCACTGACTCTGCGGGCTGAAGTGAGAGCCAGTAAGATAGCCACTTTCGAAGTTAGAAACTAGCTCCGCCTTGTGAATAGGTTCAAAAGGCCTTTTTAGAAGTTGGGACAGAACAATATTGAGATCCCACTCAGGAGGAGGAGGCCGAACTGGAGGAAAAGCTCGGAATAGCCCTTTAAGGAATTGTTTTATCAAAGATGATGAACATAATGATGGTTTTTTGGAACTCAAATCTGGATATTGCTGCCAGATGTACCTTAATGGACGAGAAAACCAGTCCTGCCCTAGCTAAGGGCAGTAGATAAGGAAGGATGTCTTCAGGTGGAGCTTGAATTGGATGAACATTATTTTCTCCACACCAGGAACAGAATCGCTTCCACTTAAAACGATATCTCTTGATGGTACTTTGCGCACGGGCCTGTGATAAAATCGTCATGCAGTCTGAGGAGATGTAAAGATCCTTGAACTCTAAGAAGTCAGGAGCCAGGCGTGCAAGTGCAGTGATTGAGGATCCGGGTGTCGGATCTGGCCCCCCTCTCTTGTTAACATTGACACTGTTTGCTTGAGACGAAGTGGAGGCTGCTGAGAGAGTAGAAGGAGTTCCTGAAACAAATACTGTCTTGGCCAATGGGGAGCAATGAGGATGAGAGTGCAATGTTCCCTCTTCATCTTTTGCAGTACTTTCGGAATGAGCGGGATCGGAGGATAGGCGTATGCAAATATTCCGGACCATCTCATCAAAAGGGCATTTCCCCTTGACCCCTGTTGAGGAAACCTGCTGGCATAAAATAGGCATTTGCTGTTCTGCTGCGTGGCAAACAGATCCAGTGTTGGTGTTCCCCATGTTTGAAAGATCCTCTCCACTTGATGTTGCTCGAGTTCCCATTCGTGACAGCCTGTGAAAGCCCTGCTGAGGTTATCGGCTAGAAAGTTCTGGACACCTTGCACATGTTCTGCTCTGAGGGATATGCCGTGATGTAGGACCCATTCCCATATTTCTTGAGCTTTCAGCGACAGGGTGAGAGATTCCGTTCCTCCTTGTTTGTTTATATAATACATGCTGGTGGTATTGTCCGTGCGCACCAGCACTGAAGAATTCGCAATCCTTGGAAGGAAGGCTTGCACGGACAGAAAAATAGCTCTCAGCTCCAGGCTGTTGAAGTGCTTCTGCCGGTACTGATCAGACCACCGCCCTTGAATCTGAAGGTCCTGGAGGTGACCTCCCCAACCTTCCATGGAAGCGTCCGTAGTCAGGGTGAACTCTGGTATGTTGTGGAGAAATGTGAGGCCCGGTGACAAATTGTGCGCCTTCGACCACCAAAGAAGGGCTTGCTTCATCTTGGATGTTACTTTGATGTGGTCATCGAACGATCCGTGGACTTGCCTCCACTGTCAAAGTAATTCCTCCTGCAGCGGCCTCATTCTGAGTCTCGGCATAGGGATGAGGCTGATTGCAGACGAGCACATCCTTAGAAGGGAAGCAAATGTTCAAACCGAAAGTGATCTTCTTGCAAATATTTGTTTTGCCAGCTTTAGCAGTTTGTTTTGCCGCTCTTGAGTCAAGATTGCTTTGCACTGGCTTGTGTCCAACACCGCTCCCAGAAAGGTCAACTTCTGGCGAGGTTGAAGCTGAGATTTGTTCGAATTGAGGGTCAGTCCCAGATTTGAGAACAGGGAGAGGGAACTCTTGACCGCTTCCATTGTGGAGTTTCTTGATGGTCCTTTTAATAGCCAGTCGTCGAGGTATGGGAAAACTTGTATTCCCTGTGACCTCAGCATGGCCGCCACCGGGGCTAAACATTTGGTAAATATTCTTGCCGCCAATTTCAGGCCGAATGGAAGCACTTTGAATTGAAAGTGGACGCCAGCCACTGCAAATCTTAGGTATTTGCGGTGTTTTGGGTGAATAGGAATGTGGAAGTAGGCGTCTTACAGATCCAGAGAAGCCATGAAGTCCCATTTGTTGAGACAATTCAGAATGTCTGTTCGCGTTACCATGCGAAAACTCTGTTTCTTCAGATATTTGTTGAGCTTGCGCAGATCTAATATTGGACGCCACTCTCCTGAATTTTTCTCTACGAGGAAGAAGCAAGAATAAAATCCTTTCCCTTTCTGAGAGGCAGAAACTCGTTCTATCGCATTCTTGTGTAGCATCTTTAAGGCCTCTTTGAATAGTAAGTGAAGGGGAGGGGGACACCTGGGCGGCGCTATTGGTGGTTTCTGCAAAAACTCCAGAGTGTGTCCATTCTGGACAAGATCCAGGACCCACTGATCCGAAGTTATTTTCCGCCACTGTTGGTAAAAGGCGGAAATTTTGGCGCCCACTTTTTGTACTGAGACTGGTACTGTCGATTTTGCTGGTTGGAATAATTTCCTCTGGAGGAGTAACGACAGCCTCTTGCTCCTCTAAAGGACCCTCTCTTGTATTGTAGGGTACCTAGTGATTTTGCAGTATCCATATCTGTTTTTATTGCCAGCAAAGCGTCATCGATGTGTTTTCCAAAAAGGGACTCCCCATCGTACGCCATGTCCAAGATCTTCGTTTGGACCTCAGGTCTGAAGGTGGTAGCCCTGAGCCAACCTTGACGCCTGAGGACTGCTGCTCCCGCCAATTGCCTAAAGTTGGTGTTCGAAATATCAAGGGCGATATCAATGATTTCCGATGCCGCTCTTTCTCCTTCAAGCACGATCCTGCGTACCTCCTGTTGACGATCCTCAGGGATCAGATCAAGGAACTCAGACAGATCTGACCACATCTGTCTATCATAATGGGCAAAAATTGCTAACGAATTAGCTGCCTTAATGGAGGCTGCTGCATTTGCAGAGAACTTCTTCCCTATTGCATCTAGTCTCCTGCCTTCCTTGTCAGGTGGCAATGAAATAGGAGCTGAAGGGTTCTTGGACCTCTGTTGTGCTGCCTGAGATATGACCGAGTCCGGTCAAAGATGTCCTATTAAGCAAGATGGAGTATCAGGTGGTGCTCGATACTTCTTCTCAATTCTTGGAAGGACTGCCAGAATGGAAGCGGGCGTTTTCATGATGTTGAGGCCCTCTTTCCATATGTAATCAATAATAGGGATAGCTCTGGTAATCCTGCGGTACCCCTCCTTAAACTCATGCAAAAAGCAGTCAGACTGCTCAACTGTGACAGACAATTCAAATCTATTAGCCGCATGTTGCATAATATTATGAAATCCGCCAATATCCTCAGGCGGAGAATCTGATGGGCGTGGCGCAGGCGGTGAAGGCATGGGAATGACATAATCATCTTACGGATCTGTAGGTGTATGATCTGGCAACTCGCCCTCTTCCCTGCCATCATCCTCATCATGAGAAGAGGTATCTGTGTCACCTTGGGGTGTAGGGCCAGTATCCTGCCTTGGTGACAATGAAGCTCGCGGCGAAGGAGGCCTTGGCATGTCAACTAGGACAGGCGGCACAAAAGGTGCAACTGGAGTTGGAGGAAATCTCTGGCGATAGTCTGCCAAGATAGCTTGTAAGTCTTGAATTAAAGTAGATGGCAGATGACTTGGGTCCTCTGAACGAGGAGGTCTGGTATGGTGTGAATGATATGGCGTTGACAAGTCTTCATTCGCATAATGCTCTTGGTCATCGTCCTCATCTTCCTCCTGATACTTGATGTTCAATTGTGAAGGGTGACGGGCAACCCCAAAAGGTCCCTCATCCTCTTCGTCGTCATCCGAATCATCCTCCACATATGTCTCCAAAAGGTGTGATGGTAAGAGTGGAGAAATGTGAGAGTAGTCTTGCCTCTAATAAGTTTTCATTTGGAAACGGGTATATTGCACCCTCGTCGGAGGTGTGCTGTGCAGCAGATTAGCTGATGCCATTGCTTTCGTAGAAGTCGATGACAACGAACCTGTTGTCATTGGAGACAGTCGGTGGTATCCTCGTCGACGAGGCCTTCGATGGTGTCTTCGTCGACGAATTCTTCGTCGATGGTGTCTTCGTCGACGAACTCTTCCTCGACGAGGTCGTCGATGGTGTCTTCGTCGACGAGTCCATCATCGACGAGGCCATCGATGATGTCTTCGTCGACGGAACTGTCGTCGACGGGCCTGTTTTCGTCGACAGGGCCTTCGTTGACATGGCTGAAGGGATCTTCATCGACGGGACAGTCGCCGATGATTTCGACGGCAACTGGCCCTTCGTCGAGCAAGGCTTCACAGGCGACGACAACATTTTGGCAGACACCAGAGGAGAAGTAATAGCCCAAGTGGTGACCGTAGCAGAAGAAGTTGAAGAGGTAGAAGTCAAAGTCACAGTATGAATAGACACCAGAGAAACAGTCTTAGTCTGGGCTGTACTCACAGTGGACGGTCTTGAAGAAGACGATGCACTCTTTGAGGGTTCTGAGACTCTTTGAGAGGGTTTAAGTTTTTTCTTCCTCTCAGGAGAAGAGCTCTATCTGGATCTGGCTCTCTTGCTGGAGGTAGAGGCCTTGTCCTCATTATCTGTGGAAGATGATTTTAACCAGAAAAGAACCCTTGCCTCTCTATCCCTGATAGTTTTTTAAGGGAAGGTACGGCAAATTCTACAATCCTTCACAACATGTGAGGGGTGCAGACAATAGATGCAGTCAGAGTGCTGGTCGTCCACATGGACCCTCTTCTTATTGCATGTTCCACAAGCCTTGAAAAGAGCCTTCTTTTCAGACATTTTGAAGAAAAAGAGACAAAAACTGAGTAGGCACTAAAGGAGACTCCCATACACACGAAGTGCGGTGAAAATCTGAGGAGAACTGCCTGAGCTAGGAAGGTTCTAGAGGGTGAGGACAGCTGATTGGCTGAGGCTACTATTTCAGGTCTTTTTACATAATGAGGTAGATAGGCTGCTAAGTTTGGGCCTAGCTAGGCCTTCAGGCTTTTCCAGCCTACTACAAGAAATTTTTAGGCACTGCTATTGTATATATTTTTACAGTGGGACTCCCGCCTCGACGACGGGGAATGATTCAGGCCTTTGAATCTATGAAAGATACCCCAATACTGGATAATTATCTCTTATTGGTCAATTGCTGGCATTGCATCTTGGTGAGTTTCATTCTTAGGGCTCAGAGTGGAAGAGTTCATTGTCTTTACATTGAAGGTTGTTAGGGGATGTCTTCCGTTTATGAGCATCCCTTGTGCCTGCTGTACAAGATATCATGTCTGAGTGATCTGTGTCGAGTCATTTGGGGGATTCAGTCTACACTTAAGATTGTGCACAGTAACATCATTCCTACTGGTGAAGTCTATCCAGTGTACTTGTAACTTAAACCTATGGCCTATGTGCTTTGTGAATATGCTAGTTATCCGGTCTCTGTCATCCTCCAGGTTTTGCTCTGCATGCATACACACTATAATTTTTATATTAAGCTCTAGTTTTTAGAATGTTCCTATATGTTCAATTTTAGATATCTCCATTTTAATTATACATGTTTGTTTATTTAGATGCATGTTTTAAATATAGACACACAACACTTAATGCCATTAATCAATGGAATGTGAAAATATTCATATTTAGGTTTGAATTACATTTTTAAGTAATGAAAAGGTTCCGTAGAAAATGACATCTTGATTTCTCAGTTATTGTGATTAATCAACAAGCAATGTTTCACAGAATACTAATTGTTTATTTTATGAATGTTCATCAAAGTTCAGACAGAGCATATAAACTGTAACAAAGCATTAATAAATAGAGAGGAACTATGATCCAGAGATTCAAGACTAAGGGTCATCCAGTAGCCCTAAATACCTTTACTTGTCAAAAACTACGAAGAAGGCGCACCGAGTCCTTTGCTTGTCTAGTCTGCTGACTTGAGAGCATAGCCGCAAAGATGCAGAGACGAGAACAGCAGATGGTATTTATTTACTGGACACTGCCTGCATTGTTCAGAATAGGTATGCAGGTGTGAACAATCTATGAAAATTTACAAAGACCCTTTTGGTGCAAAGTTTAGCTTAGGATATTGTAACAAGCATTGGCAAAGCCAATAGGTTTCTCTTTTGCGAGAGTTTGAGCTAGTGGCATAGTAAATGACAATGTATTTTACCCATGCGTTATGGAGTGCAGTGGATGTATGTGGTGTCGAGTTGCATTATGTGGGTTGGATTGAAATTGTTAGTTGTGTAGGGTGGAAAGTATGGTGTGGGGTGAATTTGTGTAGTGGAGTTTTGTGGCATGGTGTGCAGTGGAATTATGTGGATAGTAATTATGTGGTATTGAGTATACTGGAATTATGTGGGGTAGGATTGTGTGTTACGGAGTGTAATTATCTAGATTGGTATTTTGTGTTGTGGATGGTATGCAGTGAAGTTTAATTATCTGGTGTGCTGTTGAATTTCGTGGCATGATGTGGAATTATAGGTGTGGATTGAATCTATGTGGTGTGTTGTGTCATTGTCTTGTTTAGTTGAATTATGTGGGTTGTTGTTGAATTTTGTGGTGTGGAATAGAAATGTGTGAAATGGAAATATGTGGAGTTGAATTGTGTTGCATGGAACTGTATGGCGTTGAGTGAAATTATGCAGATTGGAATTATGTAGCCAGGTGTGGAGTGTATGTATGTGGATTGTTGCTATGTGGCATAGAGTGGCTTTATGTGGGGTGTATTTATTTGGCATTGAGTAGAGTTTAATTATGTGGAGTTGAAGAACAAGTTACTTACCTTCGGTGACAATATATCTGCAAGAAACATTAGTAATGATAGATTCCTTACCTTAGAATTACCCCCAAGCGTCAGACTGGATCTGGAAAGGTTTAGTCAGCAGTACCCCTGCGCGTCGGAAGGCGAGTCCTACGGCTGCGCTTCTGTCGTTGCCGTCGTGGTCGCTGAGATGACATCGCAGCAGCTACTTAGATGCTGCCATCGAGCGCTGACGTCAGTTCTGTACACAACTTCTGTGACAGGAATGCAGAGCCATGAAAGATACTGACCACTGGTGCCTTGAAACTAGGGCCCTGAAGGGATGACCTTAACACTAGAAATCAGTTCGCAGAACGGGGAGGATGGGTGGGGCGGTAAGGCATCTATCACTACTAATGTTTCTTACAGATATCTTGTCCCGAAGGTAAGTAACTTGTTCATCTGAAAGAAATACATAGTGATAGATTCATTACCCTAGAATAGATACCCCAGCAATACCAACCCCAGTGGTAGGTCTGCGAACCAAGATCACACCAGGAAGTTTCGGAGAACAGAACGGCCAAAAGAGATGTCTCTCTGGACTGTCCAGGCAGTAATGCTTAGTAAAAGTGTGCAGCGAGTTCCACGTAGCTGCCTGACAGATGTCTTGTGAGGAGACACCCCGTCCCAACTCCGTAGTGGCAGCCGTTGCCCTGGTGGAATGGGTGCGCAGCCCCAACGGAGGCTCCTTCTTTGCCAGAGAATAACAGGCTTTGATACACAAGACGGGAGATAGTCCGCTTGGGTAATGCCCGACCTTTCTTGGCGCCAACGTAGCCGACAAAGAATTGGTCATCCACCCAGGACTATTGTGTGCGGCTCAGGTAAAATTAGCGCGCATGTTTTTAGTTCAGACGATGGAGCCTCTCTTCCTCTCTTGAAGGAGGCAGAAAGAAGGTGGGCAAAGTGATGGTCTGTCCGACGTAAAAAGCAGTGACAACTTTTGGCAGAAAGGATGGACGGGGTCTGAGCCCAACCATGTCCAGATGGACAGACAGAAAAGAAGGTTTACAGGAAAGAGCCTGGAGCTCACTCATTCTCCTAGCGGAGGTGATGGCGACCCAGAAAGCAGTCTTTAGAGTTAAGAGATGTAGAGGACAGTTGTGAAGAGGCTCAAAGGGAGCACACATCAAGTATGTTAGAACCAAATTCAAGTCCCACTGTGGCATCACAAAAGGAATAGGAGTGAAAAGCTGAGTAATGCCTTTGAGGAATCTATTTACAACAGGGGACTTGAAAAGAGAGAGCTGATCAGGGAGCCTGAGATAGGCTGAAATAGCAGAAAGGCAGCCCTTCATAGTGCCCAGAGCAGAGCACTGCTGTGCCTAAGAAAGAAGGAACAAAAGGACTTCTGAAAGTTGGGCAGAAAGGGGATCCACATCCTTTGCTGTGCACCATGCCACAAATTTGTTCCACCTGCAGGCGTATACCTTCTTAGAGGAGGGCCTGGCCGCCGGAATGACATTACAGACTTCAGGAGGCAAGTCAAAAGGAATCAACTGCCGCCAGTCAATCTCTACACAAAGTCATAGTCAAAATACTTTATTCGGTTTTACAAATAGCAAACCATAAAAGCGATATTTCAACAATAAAAAGGACAATTTTATGATTAAAAATATGTACGTTAAACTTGTGCAAGTAATAAAACAGTTCCTTCATATATTAATACAAAACAAGTTAAAAAGCTTGCATCCCAGATGTGCAAACATAAGTCTAAAATGTAGTTGATACCATGACTACGGTACAAGGTTCCGGTAGTTTGGGAGGCTTTTTCTCAGTCTCAATGCATTTTTTTAAAAAACAACCACAAATAAAGTGCTTTCTGGGCTCAACATTTGAAGGAAGCAAAGAGCCGGACGAACCTGGGTGAAATTCAATTTTTTTAAAAGAGGTTTTAAAAAGAGTCTACGGGGAACATCAGAATAATGGCATAAGAACATAAAGTGCATTAGGTCCTGTGGAGATGAAAAATCGCAGCCACAGGGCGGCAAGACCTGCCCTTTATGACTTCCCTTTGGGACAGCAAGTAGAAGGTGGTAAAGGTTAAACCTGAATCTGGTTAACAGAAACTGCTCATGAGATGAAATAGACCATGTTAGATAAGGTTCCAGCGAGGGGGCGGTTTTAAGTAACAAGAAGTTACGAACACTAGGTTTAACCAGTTCTGCCCCTTCTGTGTTAAATTTTTGCCATAGGGAAAAGGTTTTATTAACATAGGCCACATCCTCAATGGTAATCGTTTTTAGGGTTTAAAAAGAGATCCAGTCGTCCCAGGTCGTTAAAGCAATATTTTAAATATTTTAGCCAGGGAATTTTAAGCATGTTATCCAGAGTCAGGGCCTCTTTAAGTAGCTGGTGATTTAGGGTAAGATCTTTATTTAACCAGCATTTCAACCAAAAAGCAGAGGGTGGGTAGCTAACTTGTCGCTGATGAATGGGAGCCCAGTTTCTTGATGAATAATTAAATTTGAGGTTCCCTTTGGTACTCCCAATAATGGTTTAAAAAAATTATTCTCTGCCACCTGGATGCCCTTCACTGCTGTGTATCCCCATAGTTCACTGCCATAGCTGCCAATTGCGACACTTTTTGCCTGGTACAACTTCAGCATTGCAGCAATTGGGCATTTGCCCATTTTGCTTGCAAAGCTGAAGATGGTGGCATTCGCCCGTGTAATCTCCCCTCTTTTTTTCTCAACTAAAGCAGCCCAACTTAAATGGTCGTCAAATAAAACTCCCAGGTACGAGAAAGTTTTAGTAATGGGCACTTTTATATTGTTAATCATAAAGGGGAAGTTGCGTTTCAGGCGAGTTCCGACCTGCAGTATGAAGGACTTGGAATTATTTATGGCTAAATCTCGTTCAGCCATAAGCTGCGGAAAGCAATCAGTAAGGATTACAGGCCTCTGGCAGCCTTGCGGGTCGAGGGCAGACAAGACCTGAGCAAGTGTGAGCATCCTGAACTTCTCCTCCTAGAGGAAGCCATTGAAATTCTGAAGGTCCAAGATAGGTCACGGGTCTTTGCCCTTCTTTGGAACCAAGAAGTAGTGGGAGTAACAACCACAACCTAGTTCTGGTGTCGGAACACGCTCGCTAGCCCCCTTGGCCAAGAGAGCCGTAACATCCTGCTGGAGAATTGTGAAGTGATCACCTGACATGCGGTGGTACTCTGGTGGCATGGCTGGAGGGGTAGACTCGAAGGGGAGGGAGTAGTCCCTTCAGGCCAGTTGCAGAACCCACCTGTCCGATGTGATGGTGCGCCCGTAGTGGAGTCTGCTGGGCCTGAAACACTGGACTAGGAAGGTTTGGAAGCAGCGGCATCGGGGGGCGAGGGGAGGGGGGGGGGTGAACTGACCCGCAAGCTGTCCCCGCCTCTGGGGGTCCCATATCCATATCCATAATATCCATAAGCCTGTGGCTTTAAAACAAACGTGATCAGGCGCTCATTCTTTGGCCACGAAAGGAGCGAAGAACAGAAGTGGAAGGAGTGCATGTGACCGAAAGGCCCATGGACTTGGCCGTAGCCCGCGAGTCCATAAAACTCGCAGTCTGCTTTATCGCTGAACAGGCAAGTGCCATCAAAGGGCATGTCCATCAACGTGTCCTGGACATCCCCAGAAAACCCAGCTGTCCTCAGCCAGGCATGACAGCGTAACGCCACTGTTGTGAAAATCGCTCTGCCCAGCAAGTCAGCAGTGTCAAGACCACAACAGATGGTGAACTTTGCTTTGTCTCTCCACTCAGCAATAGCTTGGGAAAGAATTGTCCGAGCCTCCACTGGACACTGAGGCAGCACCTGGGCAACCGTATCCCACACAGAATGGGAGTAAGGGCCCAAGAGACATGCAGTGTTCACAGACCGCAGGCCTGAACTGGCGGAAGAGAAAATCTTCTTTCCAAACTGCTCCGGTTTCTTGGATTTCCTGTCTGGAGGTGCAGAAGGGAATGCACTTCGGGACGCAGAGGCTTGGACAACTAAGCTCTCAGGGTGGGGTGTTGGGAGAGGAAAACGGGGCCCAAGTTCTTGTCCACAGGAGCCCCTGTGTTGGGCCTGGACCAAATGCCCAAAGAAAGTCTGATAGTGCGTTGTTAAAGAACAGCAGCGGCTACGTAGTAGCAGAAGCTGGCCGAGGCACCTCTGTCAAGAGATTAGTCCTGACGGCCACAGTAGGGAATTAAAGGTGGAGAGCCTCGGCAGCCCTATACAACACCACAGAATATGATCCACCCTCCTCCGTAGCCATGGTAGAAGGAGATAGTGCGCCAGGTTCAGAAGCATAATCCTGGTCACCTGAATCCTCTGGATCCTCATCCCAGTCCTGGTCTAACTCGCATTTGGCTGCGAGAGGGTCCTCAGACCCCTCCCAGTCCTCCCTTTCCTCCACAGCCTGTGGAACATACGGAGGTGGTTGGACAAAGGGAAAGAAATTCCCAAACTGCATCGCAATCAGCGTCAGTGGACACCCTTCAGGCACCTGTCGCACGCCAGGGAGGAAGCCGGGGATGGTGTCGGGAGGGTTCACGGCCGGCGTCGGCATAGATGCCGGTGGAGGTCGCACAGGGCCAACCGGCATGGACGGGGATCTAGGCCCGGATACACGGGGGTCCCTCGTCGTAGACTCCGGAGTCGTCGATGACGTAGAGGCCGGAGCCCGCGACGTCAAATAACGAGGACCCCCAGCCGGAACGGTCCAAAGACATGTGCCATGGCTGACAGGAACCCCTGCAGCTGGGCCGGAGTCACCGATGGACCCGGAAAAGGCAGGGAGGCCATCGGCAACTGCGTAGGCTCCGCTGAAGCCGCGGGGGCGGCGCCACCTGCCCCCTTAGCCGCGATGCGTGACCGGCTAGGCCAATCCGAAGAGCGACAACGCTTCTTCAAATTTTTATGCTTCGCCTTACCTGACTAAGTGCAAAAACTTCGAGTGATGGTGATGGCTCCGCACCCAGTCCCTCGACCTCCCTCTGGACCGGACCCTGAAAGGCACAGAACTGACTCCCGGGTCTCCAGCCACTTTCGGGACTGCTCCACCAAAGTTTTCTGAGCCATGACCTGGCAGTGGGGGAACGACTTGAGTAGTGGTTGCCCCCAGGCAATAGAGACACTCACTGTGCAGGTTACCAACATCATGCGGGGACAGGCAGCACAAGACTTAAAACTAGGCATCCCTATGCACCTGTAGATTGATATATTACTACAAAACAGAGACAAAAATCCCAAAAAACTCAGTCAAAAAATTACTGGGGGTACCACTTTCTCCGTATCTGCGCTTGCTGGCAAGGAAAAAGAAAGAACTGATGTCAGCGCGCGGGGGCGCGTCTAAGTAGCTCCAGCGAATTCATCTTGGCGACTATGACGCCAGCGACGAACGTGGAACTGTACGACAACGCCTAACGACGCGCAGGGGTACTGCTGACGAAAAAACATTCCGGATTCAGTCTGATGCCTGGGGATATTCGAAGGTAAGGGATCTATCACTAACGCGTCTCTTTCAGATTTCAGTTCACTTTCAGAACCTTTGGAAGGACTCTCAGAGGATTTCCTGGTTCTGTGGCAAGTTATGTAGTTCAGGGGGGGCGTGGCCTGGTGATTGGCAAGATGGCCGCACTGTAGTGCTTCTCTGCCTGCCGCCGATAATCAACCTCTAATTATCCTGCCTCTACGGTGCAATTTGTTGGTTCATCAAGTGGAGACTTACTACTGACAGCTTGGGCGTGGTGGCGGTGTGTTTTTCTTCCAGCAAGAGCTGCATTGGGAGGAGTTCGTGAACATTGTGGCGGGCTCCGGGCCTTGCTAAAATGGCAGCTGAGTGAGCTGGCTGAATCTGTCCTCCGAGTGCAGAGGCCTGTTGGGGCTATCTGCTGGGAGAACTGCTGCTGGACGAGGGCCAGAAAGAGGTGCGCTGGGTGCGACACGAGCGCCACACCGAGTTTGTGGCCAAGTGAGACTGCACTGGCGACTTTGGTGAGAGCACGAAGGGCCTGTGTGCTACAGCCGTGCCGCTCTGAAACGCGAGAGCCAGGTTCTGCCCTGACGCGCGGGCTGCGCAGAGGCCGCGGCTCGGAGGTGCGTCTGACTGGAGGACTTGGCCAGTAATACTATTCAGGGCTGCCGGAGCCCCCCAACACCTGCCAGCACCCCTTGAGGCAACAGTGTGCGTATACAAAGCGTGGGTACGGCAGCACACGTGAGGCGGTACGCGGTGGTGCGGGAGCGCTGCTGGGGGCTTCGGAGGATCACACGGTGTGCGGGGCGAACGGGCCCCGGAGCTGGCCTTCTGCTGTCGTGTCGATGAGCCCAGGAGAGGATTATTGAAAAATGCTGTGAGTGCAGTTACGCCTGGCTGATTGGGTGGATTCTTGCCCAACCCCACTATTCGCCATTTTGTTTTAATGCACATCGGCGCTGGGAACTGCTGACGGTCTTGTTGTGGTGGCAATATTGTGCAGACTGTTGCAGCATTGCTATCTGGGCCAAAGTGCTGGAGGGTGACTTGAGTACACAGGTGCCTTATAGCTGAGAGGTGCTGCTATCTGGGCCCCAGAGTCGGCCAGGACCCTTGCGGTGCGCACTGATACTGTCTGCCTGGGTGATACAACTCTGTGAGAGATACCAGGATACAGCTGTAACCTCTGATTCTCCTCCATTACAAAAAGCGGATCTGCTACCAGCGTGGGAGGGGGCACGCCTTTTTGTAGCATGGGGTGTTGTCCTACTGCTGCATAGTGACCTCCTCCCCCTCCCTCCTCCTGCACTAGGATTTAACATGGGCAAGCCGGACAGGAACCAACCACGGCTCACATTTGAACAGCGCAAGGGCGGCAAATCGGTGCATAACACGGCCTCTGTCTCGGAGATGGATTTGGCGTCTCAGGCCCCTTCCACACAGGAGAAATCACTGGCTGCAATTCAAACTAGTCTCCAGGCCATTGATGGTAAAATCGAGGCCCTTAACGGGAGGATGATGATTTCTCCACAAAACTAGACAAGCAGGCGGCCCGTTTTGGTGAGGCGGAACAGCAGATGCTGAAGACGGATTACAACAAGTCGCCGGGAAGACGTCTGATATCAAAAAGTTGCTCGCTGTCATTCAAGCAAAGAATGAGGACATTTAAGCGAGGTCTAGATGCAACAATATACATGTTTTAGGCCATCCAGAATCCACCAACGTGGGGCGGCTGGAGGACTATATGGAAACAATGCTGCGGGACATATGCAGCGCAGGTACTCTGTTGACTCTGTTTGCTGTGGAGCGAGCTCATAGATCCTTAGCGGCACGACCCCTGCCCGGCGCTAAACTGAGACCTATAATCGCCAGATTGTTCAACTTTAGAGATTATGATACTGTCCTGCGCATAACACGCCAAAAGGGTACCATAAACTATCATGGCAATGTCTTATCTTTCTACCCGGACTTTACAGCAACAGTACAGGCGGCGCGCAAGGAGTGCCACGCGGTGAAAAAGGCGTTAATGAAATAACAGATCCCATATGCCATGCTGTACCCGGTGCGGCTGCGTTTAGGGGAAGCAGAGCATGGCAAAATGTTCACACCCCCTAACCAGGCAATGGAGCATGTTTGATCATTACGGCGACATTGATGATTGAACAGTAAGGGGATTTGGGACTGGTTAATGTGCAGTTATTGGCTTTTATCCATATGTGCTGCGCTGTAGCTTTCTGTTGAATTGGAGGGCCTTCATGCTACAGGTTTGGGAATGATGCTTGTATGCAGACCGCGTATGTAGGGGCATTGATCGTTCTTTCTGTGACTAATGTGGCCAGGCCTGGTTTGCTCTTTTGTTGCGTGGGGAAGGTTCGGAGACGGGTGAGTCAGTCAGGGCGGTTATATAAAAAGAGCCAGGTCACTTTGTGCATCTGTTGCTGACAAGAGGGCTGTTTTATTTTATACAAATAAACAAAAGGAGGGAGGTAGAGTAACGAAGTAGGATTCTTACTCCACAGGCTTAATTACATAAACAAAAGGAATCCTACTGACAGTGTTAGGAAAGCGTTTCTCACAATGGTGTGGGAGCACTTAGTGTTTTTTAAAATACCCCTCACACTCCAAAAGGCCCCTTGGTGTCATGCTTCATCATAGGGGTCTTCGCACCCCTCTAGCAGGATGCGGCGTGCTACAACCTACGACTACGCGGGATCACTTGTAGTAATGACTATGTGTGGTGTGTGTGATGCAAGTGATAGGGATATTTTATGTGAGTGGTGGGATTTAGTGAAGGATTAAAAAGATACATGGCTCGTGGATTTTATGGAAAAAAAATTATTCACAACCCCGGGCTGGTACTACTAAAAGAAGTGAAGTGCGAGGTTGGACCTGTCGTGTTAATGGACAGTACCTCGTGTGTGCGTCGACATGTTTCGGAGCTTACGCTCCTTCTTCAGGACGGGGGCACAACTTCCCCACCTTACTCACGTTTCACTAGTTTTGTAACAAAAAATTGTATTAATTACAAAAAAGTGAAAAATTAAATGTGTATAAAAATACAGGCTATAATGTGCCTACAGCGGTTTAGCTCAAGTTCAATGTAAATTGCATGACCTGAGAGAGGAAAAAGAAAAAGATGGTCACCCTGGTCGTGGGTAGCTCATACAGGTGAGGTCACCTGGAACAAACCATTCGCTCAATTGGCCCTGTAAAAGGAAACTGACAAGACATACAACACAGAAAAACACACACTCAAAGGATGTAAAGGAAGTTGTAGTCATACTTAATAGGTATTGCTTGCTTGCTTCATGAGCATTTAAGAACGTCTGGGGGGTGATTGCTATTGTGCAATCTAGGTAGAAAACAATGTAGGTTTTAATATGGTTTGTTACTTACTTCGCCTTAGGAATGCTTGTATTGCACACTCTATACTCACAAACTCGGGATGAGTTGTCCTCCGTCTTACCCCACACGCTGCTCCGCCGGACTGAGTTGGAAAGCCCGGGGCCTGTGGTATTTATACCTGGTTTTCCATTAGTGGTTCGACCTAGTTTATTTATTTATTTTATTTACGTAATTTTTATAGCGCAAAAAATACCCTGGGGTGTCTCGGCGCTGTAGAACTACTGGAGTCAGCCATCCTCTTACTGGTTAAACAACCATGTTTTTAAGAGCCTGCGGAAGCTCATCAGGTTCGGGGCAATTTTGATGGCCAGTGGCAAAAGATTCCAAAGTTTTGGAGTGGCCACAAGGAAGCGCCTGTCTCCCCAGTTGGCCGTTCTTGTGCGTGGCACAGGGAGGAGACTGGTGTTGGCCGATCTTAATTGCCTTCTGGGAGTATACAGCTGAAAAGCTTCGGTCAGGAACCTAGGTCCTATGCCATGTACTGCCTTATATGCAATGCAGAGGGCCTTAAATTTAATGCGGCTCTCAACTCTCAGCCAGTGGAGCTGACGAATACCAAGAGTGGTGGATTTGCGGCGAGGAATGTTTAGAAGGATCCTAGCAGCCGCATTCTGGATGGATTGCAGCTTAGTTATGACACGCTTCTGGGTATGAAGAAAGAGAGCGTTCCCATAATCTATTTTAGAGAAGACTAAGGTAGAGACCAGAGTCTTCCCAGCTGAGGCAGGGAGATAAGGTAGCAGTTTCTTAATTTTTTTCAAAATAAAGAATGCTGACGAGACAACCTTGTTAGTGTGGAGGTCAAAAGCCAGCTTGCTGTCAAAAATCACTCCCAGATTTCTGGCTTTTTCCACTGGGACTGGTGGATTGCCGAGCTTTTCCGGCCACCAGCTAGGGGACCATTCAGGGGAGAGTTTTCCGAAGGTCATAATCTCAGTCTTGTCCGAGTTGAGCCTAAGACAATTCGAGGCCATCCAGGTACTGACCTCAAGCATAGCTCTCTGGAAGTTGGCTGCCACAGTGAGGCCGTCCCTGTGGATACCCAGAACCAGCTGGGTATCATCTGCTTAGGATGTAAGCCGTACCCCATGGGCCTTTATTACCCTCGCTAAGTCCGCTACATAGATGTTAAATAGCATAGGACTTAGCGAGGAGCCCTGTGGGACTCCACAAGGGAGTGCAGAGATAGGAGAGTAAAAGTCTCCCAGCCTCACTGTCTGGGTACGGTTTGCCAGGAAAGATGAGATGAGATCCCTGGCCAGACCGTTTATCCCCAGGGCTGTGACACGGTCGACTAGAGTGACATGGTCGACCGTGTCAAAGGCCGCTGACAAATCCAAAAGGATGAGGACAGCCGCCCCTCCCTGATCCATGATCGCCCTGATCTCATCAGAGGCCTTTATCAAGGCGGTCTCTGTTCCATGCCCTTTCCTAAAACCAAACTGCGTTTCGTCGAGAAGTTGGTGGGTCTCGACAAACTCTGAGAGCTGTCTATTCATCAGGAATTCGCATACTTTGGCAGGAAAGGGCAGACACGCAATGGGTCTGTAACTGGCGACAGCTGTAGGGTCTAAGGAAGGTTTTTTTAAAATGGGTTTTATAACAGCCTTCTTCCATATACTGGGAAAGTGGCCTGTCTGAAATGCAGTGTTGCAGATCTCCATGAGGGGGCGTGAGATCACTTCTGTGAGTTTTAGCATCACAGAAGGAGGGCAAGCGTCCAGAGGGGAGCCCGATTTGATGGTAGAAATGAGTTTGATAACATCATCATGTGAGGCAGGTGAAAAACATGGAAAGGAATCATGATTGTGATGGGAAAGCACTTCTTTCACAGTACCGCCTCTGTGTTCAGTTTTGGTATCCCCTTCAAATGATGCATATATATCTGCCACTTTTGTGGTAAAAAAAGTAGATAGTTCATTACAGAAGGTCTGTGAGGGCTCGACTCCAGGGCCAGTGGAGGGGGTGGACAGAGTCATGACAACAGAGAACAGCTCTCTAGCAGAGTTAGCAGCGGTCTCAATTTGCGCCGAGAAGAAAACCATTTTTCGGGCAATAATCGCCTTTTTATAGATCATAAGGGCATGTTTATAAGTTTGTCTGGCTATGGGGCAGTAAGCTTTCCTCCAGCGCCTTTCTAGATTCCTACAGTGTTGGCGGTGAAGTCTAAGATCTTCATTGTACCAGGCGGCCGAAGGAGATGCTCTGTTAGGTCTCGTGAGTTTCTCTGGGGCCACTAAGTCGGCGGCACTTCGGATCCAATCCTGGAAATCTGAGGCTGATAATGCAGGAGTATTTCCTCCCTGAGGACAGGAGGGGGCCAGGGAATCTAGCATCTGAGGGATGTCTGCGTTTTTCCAAGCACGAGTCCCGACCCTAGTTCGGGACCTCGGAAGTGAAGGGTGCGCGGTCCGTATATCTAGCTGAAATATAATAGCCCTGTGGTCTGACCACGTAATAGTAATAATGTCCAGCACAGAAACCAGATGTGATTGTGTGCCCATATAAGGGTGATCCGCCATTAGTTGGTAAATTATCAGGTTAATTGTAGGTCCTTTTTAGGCAGATCCGGCGAGAACGATTAATTGTCAGCCCCGCGGTACTGTCTAGGAGGTGTGCGCATGCGTGAGTAGCATCCACTAGGTTGCGCATGCTCAGATCAGGGTTATAGTATTGCGCATGCGCGAGGGATGGCAGAGTTTTCCTACGCATGCGTGCAGTATGATCAGAGCTTTGTTGTTCCCTCGGAAGGTGCTCTTGACCCCAGGAATGTCTATTATACCTTGCGATTTAATATTTGACTACGGGTAAATGTGATTGTATACTCACTGCTTCTTTCACACAAGATTATGTCAACCATTGCCTAGCATTTCGTAGAACCAAACAGTGATGATGGAAGTAAAAGATCATTATTATACCTGCGTACATAATGTCAATCAATTCATCTTGGTAAGATCCTCCATCCTGAGGATGGTAATGATGTTGGCTAATTAGACAGCTGTCCCCAGGGGACCTCATCATTCAGTCCCATGATGTGAGTGCCCAGACGGATATGTCCCTTCTTTTTGAACTTGAGATCCTAACATCAATGATTGGAATGAATTAACGAACCTAAGACGCAATCAGATAAAAGCAGCACTACATGGCCTACTAATGACAGAGTACCTAAGGAACAAAATGGCAACACCAGGCTTAATCGTTAAAAACGAACCGTTCATTTTTCAGAACGAGCTCAGTTCAAAAAAGAGTGGTCTCTGATCTCATGGCACTGCTCAAGAAATTTGCTGGTCCTGATAGTAAAGACAGCAGCAAGGATCACCCAAAAACTCAAAATTTAGATAAAAAAAATAGGGGTACAACTAAATACCTATATATCCCCTGCTGATTTGAAAATACGGTTGGATGAACTTAACCAACAAATGACCGAATTCGAGTTCACGTTAAAACAAAGCAAATTTAATAAATTACGCAAGGACATAGACAAATTCACACCAGAGGGGGCATATCCGTACACTAAACCAGATTATGTCCCTAAAAATTCAAACAGCGACATTGACAGTGACGGCTCTGACAATGGTACAGCAAGTTCTAATTCAAGTGGTAACAAAGGATACAGACCACGAAGGGGAGGTTGGAGACAAAGGAGACAGCAGTTGTGTATCAAGCAGAGAGCTTTGAAGTCCACACGACTCCTAACTGGAAGCCATTGAAGCTGCACAATTCCATTCGTCGTGGAATGTGTTTGGGCAGATGTAGCAGGACTCTGGCTGCCGCGTTTTGGATCGACTGAAGTTTGGCCAGTTGGGCAGTATTCGCTCCAAGGTACAGTGCATTGCAGTAGTCAATTCTTGACAGTATTAATGCTATTATCACCGTCTTCCTGAGATCGAACGGGATAAATGGCAAGATTTTCTTCAGGCCCTTCAGGGTGAAAAAACAAGCCAACACCACTTTGTTAATCTGAGATGCACAGGATAGAGCTTTGTCAAAAATTAAACCCAGGTTTTTTGCCTTGCTAACCGGCAAAGGACAGACACCTACTGTTACGGGCCACCACAGCTGGTTCCAGATAGACTCCTTCCGCCCGAACTCCAGCACCTCGGTCTTATTTGCGTTAAGCTTTAGGAAATTGGTACTCATCCATGTCATCAAGGTTGATATACAATTGGAGAAATTCCCTGCAGTTTCTGCCATGGACTCTTGTATGGACACAATCAACTGTGTGTCATCTGCATATGACACCAGTCTGAGTCCGAAAGTGAGCATCAGTTTTGCCAGTGAGGTGACATAGATATTGAAGCAGGTAGGGGACAAGCCCGAACCCTGCGGGACTCCACCTGGGAGAGTAAAGTCAGCTGACTTAAAACCATCCCAGACGATAGCTTGTTCTCTCCTGATAAGAAAAGAGGTGAGCAGATTAAGTGCTGTGCCGGTAATGCCGATTTCCTCAAACCTTTTGATTAGGACCACATGGTTTACCGTGTCAAATGCTGCGGTTAGGTCGAGCAACACAAGAATAGATCTTCCACCCGCATCCATTACCCTGCAGACCTCTTCAGTTGCCATAAGGAGGGCCGTCTCCGTGGAATGCTTGGAACGGAAACCGTGTTGAGTAATATCAAGGAGGCCATTAGTTTCTAGGAAAGAGGTAAGTTCAATATTCATAGCCTTCTTTAAGATCTTGGCCGGGACGGGAAGACCAGCTCTTTACATCAGTAGGGTCCAACGTTACTTTTTTCAACAGAGGACGGATACAGGCCTTCTTCCACTGAGTGGGGTAGATACCAGAGGATACGGCAAGATTTAATACCGGGTCTAGCCGAGTGCTGATTTCCTCTGGGATAGTATGCAGGATGTGCGGTGGGCAGGGATCTTATGGGGAGCCAGATTTGGTTTGTAGCAACAGTTCAACTACCCTATCTACTGACAGGCTAGAAAAGTGTGCTAGACCATTATGAACGGTTGTGGTTGGCGTGTTGTCTTAAGTGATATCGCTATCTGTGTTGGGGGAAACCCTATATACTGCCTGCACCTTGTCTTGAAAATGAGAGGCTAATTCATCAACAGATTTTTGGTCAGGGGTATAGGTTTCTTCTCTGGGGCATTTCAAGAGAAGCCACAGTTTGAAATAACTCCTTTGAGGAGTTAGTTGCCCCTTGTATCTTATTAGTGACGATTTTGCCTGGATAATGAGATTCTTATACTCCTCAAGCACTGCACAGTATGCTGTTTTTTGTGAGAGTTTGTAGCCCTCTCTCCACAATCGTTCTTACCGCAGCATTTAATCTGGGCCAATTTTAGATCAGCGGAATACCAAGGTGAAGATGCCTTCCTAGGTTTAGAATACCACACTTTTTCGGGAGCAACTCTGTTGGCTATTCTGTTTAGCCAATCCTGATAATGAGCTGCAGCCAAATTAGCATCCGTATATAACTCAGTCTCCTCTTGAATTGCCAGTAAAAGATCCTGTTTGTTAACAGCTTTCCTAGCACAATGATATTTTACTTGGGGCCCTATATTCTGTCTGTTGGCGTCTGCTATGATTGTCGCAGAGAAATGCACTGCAAAGTGATCCGGCCAGGGGAGAGGAACAACCCTTTCTACCCTGATCCTAGGATCATTAGTGAAGATTGCGTCCAGTATATGATCTGCTATGTGTGTGGGTTCGGGAATAATTTGTTTAAGGTCATGTGCCGCGAATACATCCAGAAGGTGACTCGTATCATTATTATTATTATCCTCTAGATGACAATTGAGGTCACCCAGGATAGTATAGTAGTCGGAGTCCAAGCAGGATTCCAAGTACTATTGTATAGCTGACACAAAAGTGGTTCTGGTACCTGGTGGTCTGTAGATTAAGGTGCCAGCCAAGGCAACCGAGTTGTTAAGTTTAATAGAATAAGCCATTGCTTCAGAGCCTCTGTAGTAAAACGGAGTGAGTAACATGCCCGATAAATTATGGCAATTCCTCCACCCTTCCCCGACTTTCTGTCCAAGTTTGCTACCACATAACCCGATGGGATTGCAGTATTCCAATCTGGATCGCTATTATCAGTGGCCCACGTCTCCGTCAGAAAGACAACATCCGGGTCCTCGACCTGGATGAGGCATTCCAGCGGAAATTTATGATTCACCATGGAACGAGTATTTAGCAGGATGCATCTGAGCTGGGCCGGCAGCTGCTCATTGTTCTCACTCGACAAAAGCACACCTCTCTCAGAGTCAGGGACAACGCTATATGCGTTGTTCATGCATTGGTGACAACCACCCCGGCTGCCTACAGTACAACGGCATGGACGATACCACCAGAGATGGGGCTTCCATGCAGGAGCACAGGCCTGCCCTCATCCTTAGCAATTTGTCCCTCGAGTAACTACAGCGAGAAAAACCGGCAGGGGTCCTGGCGCTGGGCGCGATCTGGGCGATGATGGGCACAGACGGGCTTGCCTTTGGCGCGCCTCTGGCGCGCCCGCTGAGCGCGCCCGCTGTGCGGACGCAGCATCCTGACCTAAATAGCAGCCCAGAAATGAGGAGGAAGAGCCGGTAGGCGGAGGGTGACTAGAGAGCTAATCTTCAGGCGGTCTGGCAAATGTACCAGCAATGCGTTAGCGATCCAGTCCACCCTTAACAGTGCACAAGCAGTCTAAAACACACAAAATGCAGGATAAAGTCTGTAGCAGAATTTTGACGTTAAAAAATATAGCAGCAGTTACGCTGGTGCAACAAAGTGAAATATACAGATAAAAAGCCCCTTTTAGCAGTTTAACACACATCGCTGATGGCCGCCACGCAAAGTGTACTAACACAAGGTTCATTTTTAAACAATGGAGGTACTGTGATCGGGTATATAATGAGATTTATGGTCTGTGTGGTGCTATGTACATGTGGAATAGAATGCTATGTTGTTATAGCTGCTTTGTTAACTGCTAAAATGAAGGGGGAAATGTTCAAATGTATAACCTGGAATCTTCGGGGGTTGAACACACCCAAGAAAGTCAGGCAAGTGCTAGCGCAATTGGATGAACATGCTGTAAAGATTGCTCTTCTACAAGCAACCCACTTGAGCAAACACACAGAAAGCAAGGTGGCGTGCCGGTGGGCGCCTTTCTGATTGGCATCGTCATTCCCCAGTTACGCAAGGGGTGCCATTCGCGGCTGTGTGCACTTGTGTAGATAATGAGGGTCGCTGGGCTATGGTGCAGGGCAGATTAGGGCGAGCAATGGTGTTGGTGATAAATATGTATTGCCCTGGGGTGGACGATACAACACCTTTTTTGCAAATGATCAATGTGTTGCGAACCTGGCCCGAGGCTGCAGTCCTATAGGGAGGGGATCTCAACACTCATCTCAACCCAGAAGGAGGCAAATCTAATCCGGCGGGCGAACGCTAGCTAAAAGTAGCACAGTGTATTAGGGATGTCATGCTGGAAATGGGGTTGCTGGATGTATGGCGCTTGAGAAACAAAGGAGTCTTGGAGGGTACACACATAACCCCTGCTTTCAATAGTTGGTCGAGGCTGAACTATTGGTTGCTAAATACTGAGGCCAATGGGTGGGTGGGGGCCGTTCATACACTCCCGAGGACGCTCTCCGACCATAACCCTGTTGTTCTCGACATTGTTATTCCAGTTAATCCACATCGGCCATTCACTTGTAGGTTTCGAGCTGATGCATTGTTGGACCCGGTTTATAAAGATACTATTAGAGCTGCTATTATTCAGTACTTTGACCTCAATGTAGGATCAGTCGACAGTCAGGAAACGCTATGGGAAGACTTTAAGGCGATGATAAGGGGGGTGTATAAGTACATCAGCTGGGATCCTTAGGGATATTAGAGGCGAGTTGACTAAAATTGAGAAAGTATTGGAGGGGCTTGAGACTCAGTACCTGACGACACCGTCTCTGATACACTAGCCCAAATTCATGAGCAAGTAGAAGAATATAAGGCACTAACAGACACAGAAGTGAAATATTTATCCAAGCGTCACGTGACAAGGGCTTATGGCGAGGGCAGTAGGCCTGGCAAGACTCTGGCAGCAAGACTGCGTGAAAGGGTAGAGAGTCCCCCAGTTGATCACATCATTGATGCAGAGGGTACGGAACACTATACCCTGCCTGATACAGTAAAGCAGTTCCGGCTTTTTTATGCAGCTATGTACACCACACGGGGTGGGATGGAAGAAGCTGCTATAGATGATTATCTGGAGGACACAGCGTGTGCATGGCTCTCCGACGTACACAGAAAGTATCTAAGTCAGCCTATAGATGAAGATGATGTTAAAGAAGCCATCCTATCACTGCCTAATAACAAAGCATCTGGCCCAGATGGCCTCACGGCTGAATTTTATAAAGCATATGTAGATATACTTGTGCCGCATTTCCTGGAGATGTATGCAGAGGCTCATGAGTCAGGCGCTCTCCCCCCGTCATTGTGTCAGGCCCTAATCATCACTCTGTTAAAGAAAGAGAAACCTCCTGCCCAGTGTGTCTCTTATCTTCCCTTATCATTGATCAATTTGGATGCAAAAATCTTAGCAAAGATATTAGCCAATAAAATACAGCCACTTATGCCGCTTCTTGTTTTGCAGGATTAAGCAGTGTTTATTCCAGAACGCTCCACGTCCCACAATGTACGCACTATCTTTGCTATGTTCCATGTGCTTAATCCTGAATTGTCCGCTGCAGCAGTTCTATTAGACGCGGCGAATGCGTTCGATTCTATAGAATGGAGGTACATGTTTCGTATTTTACATAGATTGGGATTCCCTCCAGTTCTAATACGCTGGATTCAGGGTCTGTATACAGATGCTTCAGCGAGGGTCTGAGTCGGTGGGTTTACATCAGAGTCCTTTCCCACAGAGCGGGGCACTAGGCAAGGCTGTCCTTTGTCCCCCATCCTTTTTGCCATTGTGTTGGAGCCCCTTGCATGTAAAATCCAGCAATGCCATAGGGCTGCTGCCCTTAATTTTAACAATCGGCCAGCTGGAATCTCATTGTACGTGGACGACATGACCCTATTTGTTCGCGAGCCACAGCAATACTTATCCCCGATCATACAGGAATATATTAGATTTGGCCTCTTTTCGGGACTTCAGATAAACTGGGAGAAATCAGTCATCATTCCCCTAATTGTAATTACGTCGGCTCCGCAGGTATGGTCCATGGAGCCAGTCAAATACTTAGGAGTTTGGATACACCAGGATCCTGAAGTTGTGATTAGTGAAAAGTACGGGTGGGCATATACCACACTGGTGCAGCAGGTGGATCGTTGGGTCACTCTGCCGCTATCTCTAGTAGATTGAATTGCGATAATCGAAATGGTTATCCTTCCCAAATTTCTGTACCTATTCTGCAATATCCCGATTCCGTTGGCAAATCATTTTTTAAAAAGTGTTCAGACTCAGCTGTTGCGATTAGTGTGGGGAAATAAAAAAACGAGAATTAGCTGGCATACGTTAACACAGACATATGATAGAGGGGGGTTTAACGCCCCAGATTTTTATGTGTACTACCTCAGCGTGCAGGCTCAATATGCATATTTTTCATTCAAGCCTCATGACTTTATCCCTATATGGCAGTAGAAGAGGGGGACGCTTATCCTGTGCCCTTGAGAAGCATTATTACATACACTAATAGGCAGATGCCTAAGACTGAGATTAACACAATAGATACTACTATAGCAGCCTGGCAGGCGATCGGGCGGCGGGCACGGAAACTCCCTTTATTCGGTCTGGCGCTACCCCTTGCTGGTCACGCAGCAATGTCTGTTGCTCAAGAAAATGGGCCTATAACTGCTCTAAAAGAGGCGGGGATCATAAACATAGGCGACCTATATCCAGAAGGGAAGTATCTCACGGGGGATGATTTAAATTACATACAAAATTCTACATTATTGTTTCAGTACACATGCTTTAGATTGAAACGTGCTACAGGAGACCATTACCCTTCCTTTCCTGATGAACCGGAAACACTGCAGGCACTCCAAGTAGTGATAGACGTGCCATCTAGGAAGAAGCTGATAACTAAGTTGTATAAGGCGATACAGGGGGACACCCCCGGGGCAGAGCAGGAGCCTGGAACGGTGGAAAGCGGTTTTGCCTTCACCGCTTACTGTCAAAGAGTGGGAACAGATATGTAAGCTGACCGGTCGATTGACATTGCATAGTAACTTGAGAATTATTCATCTGAAGTTTCTACATCAAGTATATTTTACTTCCGAAAAGTTACATAAGATAGGGGTCAGAGAGTCGACCAACTGTAAGAGATGAGAGCCGAGTGGAGATGATTTTACATCTAGCATGGCACTGTGAGCCGGTGATACAATATTTAGAAAAGGTTATTTCGCATGTCATGACGGAGCAGGTGATCCGCTGCACGCCAGTAGCATGCTTACTAGGACATGTCCCCCAACTGAAAGCGGTGGTGGGTAGGTTTGTCAAAGTGGCATTGATGTTAGCAAAGAGACGAGTCCTATTCACGTGGGACAGCAGAATGGGCCCCAAGACTGAGATGTGGATGAAGGACATGGTGAATTGTCGCAAACAACTTGAACTGTATGCTGAAGAACTCCCTACAGTCTCCAGACCTACAGACATCTGGGCTCCGCTGAGAGAGTACTTTATGGCAATGAATGAAATAGCTTCTGAATAAGTACTTTGGTAAGGGGTGTTGTTCAGGAATTTTGACCACCCACATTCCAACCATATGTAGTTGAAGCGGTAAAAGTCATATACCTGTATACTATACTCTGATCACAAGAATGTACCTGAGAGAAATCCTTAACAGTGATGTTCACTGTTCTGTTTGTTCTTCTTTACAAAGAGAGGTGCCAACGCATTGTATTTTTTGATATGTGCTAATGCTGAATGACCATGCACTAACTCTTAATAAAAGTTAAAAAAATAAAAATAAAAGTTATGTAGTTCAGAAGACTGCCATCCTGCACCTGGAAGAATTGCTTTGCTGCCAGAAGTCTGCTTAGACATCATAGAGCCGAGAACTGCTGTTTGAACAATGTTCTACTGCAGACCCCAGGACTATTAGTGTGACTCCAAAGGGTAGTTGGCTGTCCTCCTAATCAGAGCCTCCAGGACAGAAAAGACTCCAACAATCTAGAAACAATACCTGGACGCAGCCTCAGTGAGTCCTAAGCCCCCAAGTGGTGTCCCTCCAGTCCTGGACCCTTGGTGGTGATGCTAAAAGTACAGAGATAGCAAAAATCCAAGACTTGAGACTTACACATGTGTTTGGCTAAAAACTGCTTTAAGAACCGAGAGGAGACCAGGAGCAACCTGTCCATCTATCCACCCAAGGTACATAGCTTGACTTAATGTAAGTTTCCGCTATAGTCTTCAACACAACAGCAAATCCTGTTCAGTGGTGCTTCGGCAAAGGGGTATCCAGCCTCCTGGAACTCTCGTCAGCTACTGCCTCCAGCTTCATCCCTCTAGAGATTTTTGACTTCCAAAAAAGTGACTATATCCGAGCACAGAAATCTTTACTGCAACTTCGTTCAGTGGTTTCCCTGCCACGACGATTCAATGATTGCAGCTTTGCCCCGCTAAACTTTACCTTCTCAGAACATTTTTCTCTTGACCATAACTAATGCGCTCTTTGTATCTGACTAACGCTCCATCATGTTAGCCATATTTTACGACTTTGACCCGGTCTTGCGTGAGTCCACATTTGGAGCTTTGATCTGTTAGGCACTAAATTTAACCTTATAATTTAAAAATTAATAACTCCAGTTCTATTAGTATCTTTTTGACAAATAATGTATTAAAAGTACTCTATTTTTCTAATTCCGTGTGGGTTTTTCTTGTGTTATGTGTTCCCTTGATTACTGTTTGTGTAAAGCATAAATGCTTCACACATTGGGTCTAAGTTAAGCCTGGCAGTTTTTGTGCCAAGCTACTAGAGGGCTTAGCATAGGCTAATTCTGTGGTAAACCCTGACAGAGATTGTGGTTGTTTCTTTGACAGGTGTCACCCCCATTCAACCAACAACCCAATTTCTCACAAACAGTAATCAGAATTTATTTTTGATTACTTGATGGGTACCAAAAAAATTTGGGAACGAAAAAAGAAAAGATAATAATATTTTTTCTCTGATATTTCCTAGCATCCAACCAGTATTAAAAAATAAACACATAAGATCAGTTTTGAAAGTGCTGAACTAGGTCCGATGCATTGACTAGGAAACAAGATTGTCACCTTTCCTGGGACAAAGTAAAGTGGCAGTTTAAAGTAATGCAAACACATGCACTTTCTGGAGCTCAGAGAGATGCCCTAACCCGACGGAGATATAGCTGATGGAAAAGGCAGTGTTCACAATGTCTCCAATGCAGTACATGGATAGAACATATTCTGCAATGTTAGTACTCGATAGGCATAGTAACACAACCGCTGGCCTTTCAAATACTAAACTGTCATAAACAAGGTGTTCAAGAAAGGGGTTGAGTCGAAGGCCCTTTCGGTATTCTTCTTTTTTTCTTCTTTCCCTTTGGGATAAAATACTCTGACAAGCAGCTAAAACAGTCTCTATTCAGACTAAAAGAAAATGAAAAGTGTGAACAGATAGGGGCTATGAGTTACTCCTTTTATTAATGATACACTTTACAGCAGCTACGAATTTGAAAGAACAGCAGTAAGGCGTCCATGCAGTGTTACAAAGGCACAATGTTTTTAGATGTTTCCCAACCACTGCTTCCCCCAAAAAATACTAGTACTACTGCTTACAGATCACACCCATCAGTGCAGGAATGCATTCCACTACTCGTTATGTATGAAACGAAAACAATAACAACACAGCCACATTTGTAACCGACTCAATTTAAACCAGACACAAACAGTAATAATCTACAGCTCATATGGAGTGGTGTGGCTCACTGGTTAGAGGCGGCAGACCTGGAAGCAGAGAACAGACCGGGACCAGGGTTCAATTCCCGACGCGGCAGGGTCCTGGACCAGGGTCAGTGGACTCGATAATTCTCGCCTCGGTGCCTACTCTAACCAGGGATCACACTCTGCAACTCTGGGCATTAGCTTGCCTCATCTCTACAACGGCCCCCCACATTCGCAGGGGATGCCTGGTTTCACCTTGGAGATACCCAGTAGGGACTATCTCACAGGGATAGCCAGGACGGGTTCCCCAGCGGTCTACAGCGCCACGACGCCTCAGGGCAGCAGTGCGCTTTACAAGACACACACACATTACATATTTTCAATAATTTTACTAGTTTCCTTCTACCACATGCTTAAGCATAGGAACCAATGTCAGGATAACAGCAGCACTTTGGTTATTAAGCATAACACCAAAACATTCCAAAATATGCCATATTGAAAGTGTTAGAATCAGGGGTCTCTGTTTGGCACAGGTATGCACTTGTGGCAAACAGGGACCCTCTCCTCTAGTCAGGGTAAGAGAACTACTCCTTTAGAAATAACCCTTGCTCACCCTCTAGGTAGTGTGGCGCGAGCAGGCAAGGCTAATCTTCAGGGCGATAGTTAGTTAGGCATTTATGATCACATACAGGAAACCCACTGACCCACCACAGACGGACACCAGTCGTAGGATTGTATCAAAAATACGTAGACTTTATGTAAAAATACTTCATATACAGAATTATCACAAGACCATATAACTTTTAGCGATTGAAGGCCACCAGATTTAAATAGGCGATTGTTCTTAAGTGTTCTTGGTTAGCAAGGTACGATGACAGGGAAAACAAACGTTGCGGACCCTGGATCCGATGCGAACTCGGGATAGAGTTCAAGTGTACCTTGCGATGAGTGTCCGAGGCGTTTCAGGCGCGGCTGCTGGTGAGGGCGGACCCGGGACGAGGCCAACGGTTCTCCAAAAGATCTATCCGGCTCGGAGCCCCCTCGAGGTGCGAGGCGGGTGAGCGGGACGGTGTGGAGGGAAGTGGCGATCCAGGGTCTGATGCAGCTCACGGGGCGAGGCGCCGTTCGGCCTGCGGGGCGTACTACTTCTTAGCACACCAGGTCGTACCTGTGGATCTATGTGGGGCGTCTCGTTCTCGGGCAGACGGATGCAGCACCGGGCCTTCGGTACCACAATTACGGAAGGCCTTTCTTGAGGTGCGGCACGGCCTTGGTATGCAGGAGGGCAAAGCGAGACAGTCGGGTACGTTACGACGTACGGACCATCCGAGGCTATCAGATGCGCTCCGTGCAGATTTCGGCGGGAGAAGGTGAGAGGCGCACAGCGTGCTCCGTAGCGGTCGAGGTGACAGGAGAGCGGGCGGCATGGCTCTGAAGCGGAGAGCGACTCAAGCTTGAGCGGGGCTCTCTGCGGCGGGGCGACCAGGCTCCGAGCTGTCACGACCTTGGAGGGCGAAGGCAACCGAGTCACAACTCCGGCGAGGGAATAAGAACTAAAGGCCCAACAGCAAACGAGCACAGGCCGAATAGAACCCAATGGTCCTGGGGTTCCGTTCAGGGGGCAAGCTCGTGATCAAGCCCTTGGAGATAGTTTCAGGCACAAGTCTTCAAAGTCCTCTCTGGTCCATTCCTCTCCGTCCTCAGCAAGGCACCACTGCAGGTTTCCTTTCCTCAGCTTCTCTTGGTCCTTCTAGTCAGGCAGAGGTTCGTCGTGGTCAAAACTGGATCTAATTTCTTAGGAGCAGGGCTTCTACCTTTATACTCGGTTTCTTTTGTCTTGGCAGGCCAGGGGGCCTGAACCTGGTTCAACCCGGTTTTGGAGTACTCTATTGACAGGAACCTGCTGTCTTTTTTCAGGGTGCAGGGCAGGGACATCAGACGCTCAGCAGGAGGTGGGGCCAGTATTGTGGTGGTGGAGCACAACCCTATTCAGAGTCAAGGACTACTCCGCCCACCCATCCTGGTGTAAGCACCCTATTCACCACCTGGTAACCCCGACTGTCCCCGGGAATTCCCCAGCCCTGTCACTCACACAAACCCAGACAACAGATACACATCCTGGCAGAGGCGGGCTGAAATAGTCAGGCGAGCAAATGCTAACTTTCTAAAAGTAGCATTTGCAAACACAGGATATGAAAATAAACCTTGCTAAAGGAAGTATTTTATTATTTTGAGTTCAGGCATACCAAACTCGACTTGCCACTGTGTTCCCTGAGCCGGCCGGGACTATAGCATGTAATAGTTCCAGCAGCTCACCTTGGCCTAAGAGAACAGGCAGCCCTTTAATAGTGAAGAATGAAAAAGGGCGGTAATTCACTACTGGGCTTGTCCTACCTTACGCTTACAATGCACCAGGCCCGTAGGCCGACCATAGGGGTGACTGATATGAAGGTTAGGGAAGGTTTAGGGAATGGCAAGTGTGTGCACTTGCGCAGTCAGCGTGACAGTACCAGACCGTACGCAGGGTCTGCAATGGCGGACCAAGACATCTTTTACGAGGCCGCTTCGGTGGGTGGCGCAACCGGCGCTGCAGGCCCACTAGCAGCATTTGTATCTACAAGCCCCGGCACTCCTTGTGCACGTTACTTGGGACTGATAGTCAACCAAATAAGCCAATCGTGAAAATCAATTACGGATACACTTTATATTGGGAGCACTTGCACTGCGGCACGGATTGGCCGAGGCGCAGTGCCCTGAGCATCGAACAGCAGCAAAAACATCTGAGGCACATCAGCAAAAAGTGGAAGGGAGACTCACGCCAAGGTGCCAGGTCTAATACATGTCCCCTCCAGCCGAAACGTGAGGAGAACTACCCTTCCCCAGGGAGTTCCTCATCACTAAGGCGGAAAAACCTGAACAGACTGTCAGCATTGGCGTGGTCTATGCCAGGGCGGTGTTCCACAGTGAAGTCCATACCCTGTAGGGAGATGGACCCCCTCAACAGTTTCGGATTCTCACCCCTCATCTGCATCAACCATCTGAGGGGTCTGTGGTCTGTCTGAACTCGGAAGTGAGACCCAAACAAGTAGGGTCTTCGCTTCTTCAAGGCCCAGACCACAGCGAAAGCTTCTCTCTCAATCGCACTGCACCTTCGTTCCCGTGGAAGTAACCTCCGACTGATGAAGGCTACAGGTTGGTTCTATCCCTCCTCAGTCATCTGTGAAAGAACAGCCACTACCCCATGCTCTGAAGCGTCTGTATGTACTAGGAACTCTTTGGAGAAATCAGGAGCACGGGCGCCGTGCACATGGCCGCTTTCAGGGTGTCAAATGCATCATGACAGGAGTCAGTCCAGATCACTTTTCGGGGCTGCTTCTTCGAAGTCAGCTCTGTCAAGGGGGCAACGATGCAGCCATACCCCTTGACAAACCTCCTGTAGTACCCGGTGAGTCCGAGGAAGGCCCTCACCTCCGTTTGGGTCTTGGGGAGTTCCCAATTCAGGATGGTCTCAATCTTGGGCTGAAGGGGCGCCACCTGGCCGCTCCCAACTTGGTGTCCCAAGTACACCATGGAACCCTGCCCGATCTGACATTTGCTTGCCTTGATCGTGAGGCCTGCCTTGCGCAGTGATGAACACACTTCCCATAGGTGTCGCAAGTGTTCTTACCATGTACCGCTGAACACTGCAATGTCGTCCAGGTAGGGGGCCCTGAACGCATCCAGTCCAACCAACACCCGGTTGACCGACCTCTGGAAGGTGGCAGGGGTGTTCTTCATTCCAAATGGCATAACCCGGAACTGGAAATGCCCATCTGGGGTTGAGAACACTGACCTCTCTTTGGCCCCGTCAGTTATGGCGATCTGCCAGTACCCAGACGTTAAGTCAAATGTGCTGAGATACCGGGCAGCCCCCAACCGATCGATGAGCTCATCAGCTCTGGGGATGGGGTGCGCGTCGGTCTTCGTGACCGAATTGAGTCCTCGATAGTCCACACAGAACTGTAGTTCAGGTGTGGCACCCGGCGCTGCAGCCTTTGGGACCAAGACCACTGGGCTGGCCCAAGGACTGCTGGAGGACTCAATCACCCCGAGAGCAAACATCTTCGAGACTTCCTCCTTGATGCAGGCTCTTACCCTGTCAGTCACTCGGTAAGCCTTGTGCTTCACCGGCAAACTGTCTCCTGTGTCCACATCCTGAACGCACCAATCAGTGATACCGGGAACCAGGAGGAACAAGTCAGGGAACTGCCCCAGCAGGTGGCGGCAGTCACTCTGTTGCTCAGGGGTCAGGGAGGGTGAGAGGTTGACTCCGTCCACTGACCCATCAAGCTCGGAGGCTACCAAGAGGTCCGGAAGAGGTTCGGTCTCCTCCTCCATTCCGTCATCGGTTGCCAAGAGCATGCCCACTTCGGACCTCTCCAAGTGGGGCTTAAGGCGGTTAACATGTAGGACCCTTAAAGGGTTCCAGGGAGTTTGCAAGTTCACCAGATAGGTGACAGGACTCTTGCGCTCCAAAACCTCAAATGGACCTGTCCACTTATTCTGAAGTGCACAAGGCTCCACTGGGGTCAAGACCCACACCTTTTGTCCAGGTTGAAGCTCTACCAGAGTGGCATTCTGGTTGTACCACTGCTTCATCTTTTCCTGGCTGGCTTCAGATTTGCCTCAGCAAGTTGCCTGAATGGTCGGGTCTGGTTTCGGAAGGCCAGCATGTAACTGTATACATTCTGGGGAGGTTTCCTGGGAGATTGCTCCCAGCCTTCCCTAACCAGACTCAGAGGTCCTCGGACCGGGTGACCGTACAAAAGTTCGAAGGGACTGAACCTGAGCGACTTCTGTGGCACCTCTCGGTATGCAAAGAGCAGGCATGGTAAGAGGACGTCACACTTACGCTGCATTGGTCCTTCTAGGCCCATGATCATGCCTTTTAGGGTCTGGTTGAATCTCTCAACCAACCCGTTTCCTTGGGGGTGGTAAGGGGTGGTGAACTTGTAGGTTACACCACACTCTTGCCACACTACCTCTAGAGGGAATCCCACTCGGGAGAAAATTCCCATCAGTGCTCGTCCCACCACGGGGGCCGTCACTGTCCTCAGAGGGATGGCTTCCGGGTACCGAGTGGCATGGTCCACCATGACCAGGATGAACCAGTTGCACATGGCTGTCTTGGGGTCCTGAGGCCCCACAATGTCAATTCCCACTTGCTGGAATGGGGTACTGACAACGGGGAATGGCTGGAGGGGAGCCTTGTTCTTCCCTCCACACTTACCACTTGCCTGGCAAGTTTGGCAGGTCCTACAGTGAGCATCTGAGCTTCTGTGCATTTGGGGCCAATAGAAGTGGGTGACAAGCCTGTCATAGGTCTTGTCCATCCCCAAATGTCCTGCTAACGGTACATCATGAGCCAGCCCCAGTAGGAAGGCTCTGAACTTCTGGGGTACCACCAGCACACGGGCTGACCCAGGTTCAGCAGCCTTAGGCTCTGAATACAGGAGATTGTTCTCCCAGTAGACTAAGTGTTTTAAGGACTGAACACCATTGGCCTGGTCTGCAGCCTGCTGCCGCATACCCACGAGAGAAGGGCACTCTCTCTGCTCCTTGCAGAATTCCTCCCTGGAGGGACCTCCTTCTTGCTGCCAATGGGTCAGCTCAGGCAGGTCTCCCAGTTCGGCAATCTGTTTCCCGGTAGGCTCCAGGGCATCCCCCTCGAGGTCTGCCTCCTCCTGGGCTGTGGGAACAGCGGGGGCCGGCTGTCCGCGCCCCCTGTGTCTTCTCTCTAAGGCTGGCTCCTGGGCCTCTCCCTCAGGCTCCAGGACTTCTTCAACACCCCTACTGGCTGCCATGGACCGGGTAGTCACGCATGCCCAGTCGGGTAGACATCCCATCCGCAGATGGGTCGTTTTCTCCACCTTTCCCCAAGGGGAGTTCTCCAAATCGTTCCCTAGCAGACAATCTACAGGAATGGAGGTCCTCACAGCGACTTGCAGAGTACCAGAGACCCCCCCCCACTCAAAGGGAACCTGAGCCATCGGACACTGGCTCTCAGAATTGTCAGCATTGACAACCCTACAGTAGGCGTGCGGTACCACCTGCTCCTGAAACACCAAGTGCTGCCGGACGGCAGTCTCACTGGCTCCTGTGTCTCGAAGAGACTCCGCCTTCTTACCGTTGATGGTCACTACCTGCCCATATTTTTTAGTGTTACTGGGGAGGTAGTTCTCGGGGACCATCTCACTGACTCCTAGCGAGACTAGGGTCATCTGTACGGGATCCCCACCCCCTGTGACTGTAACTTCCTCCCCAAAATTAACGCTAGCTATTTGCCGGGGTGGAGCACCAGTGGGTGCGGGTTTTCCAAATAAGCGACACTTAGGATCAGTAGCATTGTGATCCTGGTCGCCGCACCTAAAACAGGCGATGGGCCCTCTTTGAACAGGTTTACCTGTCGTGCCCCATTCTGCTTCGGGGGTGGAGGAGGCTGAGAACCTTTCTCTTGGTTCCCTTGGGGATTACTTTGGGGGCCTCTTTGGAACCCTTTCTGTTTTCCCCTGTCCCCCCCACTCTTCTGCTGGGGACCCTGCCCACCTTTGGCTGAGTCCTCCACTGGACCCTTGTGGACCCTGATGCGGAGCCAGCGGTTCGCTTCCTCAGCAAGCTTCCTCGGGTTCGACAGCTTGCTATCGATCAGGTGCTGGCGTAGCTCAAGAAAACAATTAGTGGACAAGTGCTCCCATGCTACTAAATCAAGAAGCCCTTGAAAATCATCCACTTTGCTACCCTTCACCCAACCATCCAGCGCTCTGCAGAAAAAGGTCACATACTCCACATACGTACCCCCAGGAATCTTAGAACAACCCCTAAATCTCTGTCGGTACATCTCCGGGGTTAACCCAAACCTGGTCATTAAGGCATCTTTCATGTGTGGGTAGGAATAATATACCTCGGAATGGAGATCTAGCAGGGTGTCCCACCCCTCAGTCAGGAACCACCCCCACAACTCCGCTCCCCAATCCTTCTCAGGGATCCGGTGGGAGGACATGGCTACCTCGTAGGCCCGAAACCACTGCCCTATGTCATCCTCCTTAAAGTACTCCTTCACCACATCTTTCGGTACGTAGACCCTTGACTCTACCTGCACTGGAGTTGTGCTGCCACCAGGAGCTGTGTCCAAGCTTTTTGATTTCAGCTCCAATTCTTTGAGTCGTATCTCATGCTCTAGCTGGAGTTTCTTCTCCACCATTGCCATCTGTCCGGTTAATCTTGCCATCTCAACTTCATGCGCTCTGGTCGCGGCCCTGTCCGCCAGCTCCTCTGGTGACAGGCCTCCGTGCACCTCCGTGGATCCACCACCAGCTGATTCTCTGGCTCTCTCGATTCTTTCCAGGCTCTCAGTGCCTTGATGATTTGGGCTTTGTTTATGCACCCGGTTTAGGCGACTCTGAACTTTAGGTAGAAATTTTTCAGCTGCTCTACTTTGTAATTTTCAAGCCCTTCCCAGTCGACGTCATCTACTCCAGAGATGATAGAGGGTGTTCTCACGGGGAGTGACCCAGGCATGGTTTGACGATACGAGATCTCTCTGCAAGACAATAAATATGTGGCTTCGTTATAGGTCTGCTCTCACTAAGTGGTGATCAGTAATTTACTGTACATAAATCATAAATGCAAATTCAAAATCCTCACCGCTGCCTCCAATGTTAGAATCGGGGGTCTCTGGTTGGCACAGGTATGCACTTGTGGCAAACAGGGACCCTCTCCTCTAGTCAGGGTAAGAGAACTACTCCTTTAGAAATAACCCTTGCTCACCCTCTAGGTAGTGTGGCGCGAGCAGACAAGGCTAATCTTCAGGGTGATAGTTAGTTAAGCATTTATGATCACATACAGGAAACTCACTGACCCACCACAGACGGACACCAGTCGTAAAATTGTATCAAAAATACGTAGACTTTAAGTAAAAATACTTCATATGCAGAATTATCACAAGACCATATAACTTTTAGCGATTGAAGGCCACCAGATTTAAATAGGCGATTGTTTTTAAGTGTTCTTGGTTAGCACGGTACGATAACAGTGAAAACAACCGTTGCGGACCCTGGATCGATGCGAACTCGGGATAGAGTTCAAGTGTATCTTGCGATGAGTGTCCAAGGCGTTTCAGGCGCGCTACTGGGTGAGGGCGGACCCGGGACGAGGCCAGCGGTTCTCCAAAAGATCTATCCGGCTCGAGGTGCGAGGCGGGTGAGCGGGATGGTGTGGAGGGTTGTGGCAATCCGGGGTCGATGCAGCTCACGGGCGAGACGCCGTTCAGGCCTGCGGGGCGTACTACTTCTTAGCACACCAGGTCGTACCTGTGGATCTGTGTGGGGCGTCGCGTTCTCGGGCAGAAGGGTGCAGCACCGGGCCTTCCGTACAACAGTACCACAGCGTGCTCCGTAGCATGCGAAGTGACTGGAGAGCGGGCGGCCCGGCTCTGAAGTGGAGAGCGACTCAAGCTTGAGCGGGGCTCTCTGTGGCGGGGTGACCAGGCTCCGAGCTGTCACGACCTTGGAGGGCGAATGCACCCGAATCACAACTCCAGCAAGGGAATAAGAACTAAAGGCCCAACAGCAAACGGGCACAGGCAGAATAGAACCCAATGGTCCTGGGGTTCCGTTCAGGGGGCAAGCTCATGATCAAGACCTTGGAGATAGTTTCAGGCACAAGTCTTCAAAGTCCTCTCTGGTCTTTTCCTCTCCGTCCTCAGCAAGGCACCACTGCAGGTTTCCTTTCCTCAGCTTCTCTTGGTCCTTCCAGTCAGGCAGAGGTTCGTTGTGGTCAAAACTGGATCTAATTTCTTAGGAGCAGGGCTCCTACCTTTATACACGGTTTCTTTTGTCTTGGCAGGCCGGGGGGCCTGAGCCTGGTTCAACCCGGTTTTGGAGTACTCTGTTGACAGGAAGCTGCCGTCTTCTTTCAGGGTGCAGGGCTGGGACATCAGACGCTCCGCAGGAGATGGAGCCAGTATTGTGGTGGTGGAGCACAATCCTATTCAGAGTCAAGGACAACTCCGCCCACCCATCCTGGTGTAAGCACCCTATTCACCACCTTGTAACCCCGACTGTCCCTGGGAATTCCGCAGCCCTGTCACTCACACAAACCCAGACAAAAGATATACATCCTTGCAGAGGCGGGCTGAAATAGTCAGGCGAGCAAATGCTAACTTTCTAAAAGAAGCATTTGCGAACACAGGATATTAAAAAAACCCTTGCTAAAGGAAGTATTTTATTATTCTGAGTTCAGGCATACCAAACTCGACATGCCACCGTGTTCCCTGAGCCGGCTGGGACTATAGCGTGTAATAGTTCCAGCAGCTCACCTTGGCCTAAGTGAACAGGCAGCCTTCAATAGTGAAGAACGAAAAAGGGCGGTAATTCACTACTAGGACATGCCACACACATCAGGGCTTGTCCTACCTTACGCTTACAATGCACCCGGCCCGTAGGCCGACCATAGGGGTGACTGATATGAAGGTTAGGGAAGGTTTAGGGACTGGCAAGTGTGTGCGCTTGCGCAGTCAGCGTGACAGTACCAGACCGTACGCAGGGTCTGCGATGGCGGACCGAGACATCTTTTACGAGGCTGCTTCGGTGGGTGGCGCAAGCAGCGCTGCAGGCCCACTAGCGGCATTTGTATCTACAAGCCCCGGCACTCCTTGTGCACGTTACTGGGGACTGACAGTAAACCAAATAAGCCAATAATGGAAATCAATTACGGATACACTTTATATTGGGAGCACTTGCACTGCGGCACGGATTGCCCGAGGCGCAGTGCCCTGAACATCGAACACCAGCAAAACACCAGCAAAAACATCTGAGGCACATCAGCAAAAGTGGAAGGGAGACTCACGCCAAGGTGCCAGGTCTAACAGAAAGTCAACAAACTTTCAACCAAAGCACTCCTTAATGTGTAGCATACAACCTGTTGGCTAAGTCACTGACTGCATATGATGCACTATATAAATGTAAGCACTGGGGAGTTTGTCTACCTTAGATGGTTGCTTCACCTGTCTACAAGAAATTTAGCTTAGGACTGCCATGTGCTTTTGTCCATGATTAGCGAGAGTTGTGTTTCACAATTCACAGTAGTGAAACAGAGAAAAGCTAAGCCAGCAGGAGAAGATTTGTGGAGAGTAACATTGTAGCCCGAGAGTTCCTACGTCTGCGCTACATGGGGCTCTGAAACCTTTTATTTGGCCTATTGCTGCATGCATTCTTTTTTTTTTTTTTTTAAATTTTTGAAAACCTTTATTGTGCACAAAGTCAGTACATATACGGGCCTACAACCGTCCGGCCGGCCACGAACTCTTATGAAGCACTAGTGCATACAATATGGTGTCAGGGTAACGCAGCAAAGCAATTGGTGAGAAGTAAGGCATAGATCAAGAAGCACCACAGTACCCAGGCACAGGAGCAATGTAGGTTAATTTTGAACTTTTTACACAACTATTAAGATCAGGACATATTACTCCGCACATAAGCTAATAAAAGATAAAGATAAAGAACGAGGTCCATGTAGGTGGGACTCGCCGAGTAACAACAGCACCAAACAGTTCGAATCATAACATGCAAGTCCCGACCAGAGGAGGGTCACAAACGAGTCATGCCACCAGAAAGCTATCTCAACACCCCCTAAACATTTGTGCCACCACCCATCCCCCAATACGCCTAACACAGACCAAAGAAAAAGGGAAAAAACATAAAAAGAACAAAGAAAGGCACCATAGAAAAAAACCCTCGAATCAAAAAGTAACCCCCCACCCTACACACATGCAGAGGCTATGGCCTGCCCCCCCCCCCCCTAGCAGAGTGTCTGTCGCCCCAAAAAACCCGAAATATAGCAAGAGAAGAGAAAGGAGGAAGAAGAAAAAGCAAAGGGGAAAGTGAAAGTAAAAAATTATCCTTTGACATGGGGAGTGGGAATAGAAACCCATCCCTAGACTCCCACAAGAGCGAAACCGGGAGGAGGACCAGTCATATGTGCATGCAGACTCCGCCGGCCTAAGAAACATCCCCGCCCCAACAACAATACAAGCAAAGCAACAACAGTAGATCAGTCAGGGCGAGTCAATGAACAGTCCGTAAGAATCAGGTCTAAATCAATATCCACCATGTCACCACCCATCCGCCCGGCGATTTAACCATAAAAAGTCTCCTAGCCCTGGCCCGTTCTGGGACACGGCCCCTCACCCCTTCTACGTGGTAGTCCAGTGCGGTCCGGGAAGACGATGGAAAATGGCCGCCCGAAGGAGGGGGGCGGTGCGTAGACAAAGAAGGAATGGCGTCCGCTCCCAGGATACAGTTGTCCCTCGGTAGTAGTTCCCACTGGCGTGTCCGGGCCCACAAAGTCACAAAGCAGAGCAATCCAAGGTCTTAACAATAATGCAGAGGAAAAACCTGGAAGGCAGTCCACAGGTAGCCGACTTTTCCGCGTCGCAGGAAGTAGTGCAAAGTTGAGCTCGGAGCGAGGGGGAAACACTGTAGCGACGACCGAGCTGTAAGATGGCAACAGTCCGCTACCCTCCACAGATGTAGCAACTGTAACCTCCACTGTATCCCTTCGAGGAAACGTTGTGGCAGTAAGCTGTGACAGCTCCTGTCTGGAGCCCTGTGAGAGACAAGTTCCCCGCTCCTGCCTGCATGTTTGGGCGCAAGCATCAAACCGCACCCCCAGGTCGGTATAAGTGACCTTCATCGCCGTCGTCAACTCACCCAGGGCCACCAGCACATCCCCAAGGGTGAAGTCAGGCTGAAGTGTCCCCGTTTCCACATGCTCCTGGGGAGAACGTGTCCCGGCCCCCTCAGGATCGATGTGCTCGCTGTGTCGTGGGGAGCCTGCATAGGATTCCGCTGCAAGGCGAGCCTCCGGCATCGCCATCTTGTCTTTTCCCCAACGAGGTGATGTGGGGTGGGGAACGGGGGAAATCACGGGGCGCGATGCTGCTACCGGAGCAATCCCCGAGCATGCGATAGACCGCCCGGTCTAGGGGCAGTGCCTGCGGGCCCGTAGCAAAGCAATGAGGCAAGCAGTGTCCGGTGGGTTGTAATCAGCGGCCAGAGGGACGAGGAGAGCGGAACAGAAACATGGCGGCCGGGAACAAAGGACTCGCCGGGAGACACGACTTCCCCCTGTCACCACACTGCCCGGAGCGTACACAGCATCCACCAGCGGCAGGCAGCGCCGAGGCCGCGCTCCTGCGAGGAAGCGCCGTCCAGTCGCGCCACCCCCGCAGCGGATCGGCTGTGGTGTTGCGTGGGGTCTGGGCGCGTTGCAGTGCGAGCTGGTTCCCGGGCCGGGGCAAATCGGCCAGTAGCTGACGATTCCGGGCGAGTGGAGAGGTCGGCGGATCACCGGTGGCAACAGCTCCGTTTCCCGCACCTTTCGGGACAGAAGCTGGTAAGCGGGGCTAACAGGATTGTGGTGCGGGACTCCGGGGCCGGCGGAGCCGAAGGCTGCGCGTCCGATCAGGTCGCCATCTTGGCTCCTCCTCCGCTGCATGCATTCTTAAATTAGGCTGACTAACTGCGCCATCTGTAATTAAAGTGCATTTAACAGAGGACATGCACCTGAAACATGCCAGAGTTCTGTCAATGCTTGCTATCTGAGTATGTACTGCAATCTAATCTATCCCTTCACTGCCACATTAGTGCAAATTGCTCAGTAGAGAAAAAGCAAAAGAGAAATATTTGTATACTGCTCCTGGGTTACACCTGACTCCGAAGTAACCTTGAAGGTGAATTCAGTTCCCTTCAAATCTTCAGAAAACTGAGGTTCTGTCTCAGAGGGCAGCACTAGAGCTTGCCAAAGGAAGAAGCCTTCACACGAAAGGATCCAAACCCAGGTCTTGTCTCTTGAGATGTTGACCATAGGCATCTGTACAGAAGGTACTTGTGAAGCTTAGGCAAAGTAGTTAGGAACTTCCCAGCTCAGGGGATATTAAAAACTGCAAAGAGTTTTGGACCAGGCCCTTTCCTTAACTGTAAAATGAGATTAGAGTCCTCAGGGGAGATGTGATCTGCTTGTACTGGTCGAATATCAGGCCTGATGAATTGTTCGGGGCTCTTGATATCTTATACTGAGATTCTGCTTGGAGATCTGTGCAGAACCTGTTGGGGTAGGCCAATATTGATAAGGGAACAACAAGGGTCCAGTGGATTGTGGGAGATAGTTGAAGAAAGGCATGCATCACACAATGCAGAGTGAGGACTATATTGAATAAGATATCAGAGATGTTAGCTGTTAAACATGGATTTAGGTGGAGGTTTAATTAAGGCCTGCCAATAAAAAGGAGGAGGTGCAGGGCATGGCATGCTAAGACACAGAATCTCGTCTAGATCCAATGAGGGAGATCATTTTCTGGCTATTCAACTGATGAATACTGGATATGTACTGTATCAGTTTGTGATGATTTCCAGAACAATCTCAATTTCAGCTAATCGGGATACCAACTGGGTATATCTTGCAGTCAATTTTGTTAGAGATCAAGAGTGGTGTCAGGTATTGGTGTTTAGTGTCAAGGAAGGCAGAAGCATTTACCTGGTGAGTTCACTACATCATGGATAAATTAGTGTAAATGTGGGATCAACTGTGTTGAAGGACACAGGCTGGCCCCTCATAACAGTTGAAACATACACATTTACTTAATTTAAAGATGGGCATACTTAAGTTTTCCCATTACCTATCAGCACAGGAACTAACATCATGGAACCCTGCACTCCTTCCACCTCCCAGGGCCTACTTAATGGCAGCTGCATCACAGTTGTGCAGCAGATGGGTGCAGTGGGAATGCCACTGGTGCACTGAAGGTGCACCAAAGGCAAGCCTGTCTGCGGCTGCTCTTGCCTGGACCGCCCCCAGTACCAGGAATCCCAGTCAGATCACCATCCAGCGATACTCTGCAGCACTCCTTAGGCCGCTCGACCCCAGATGCCGGTCCCCCCCAGATGTCGCTCCCCCAACTGCTGCTTCGCTGCACCTCACGCCATAGTAGGAGCTTTCACCTGTACCCAGTGCCTGTACTCTAGCAGCCACCCAATCACACCACCCACACAAATAGTACCATTGCTTTCAAAACTCCCTCCCAGCAAACACACAACACAAGCACCAACAACGCCTACACTTCCTCCCTACATCACATGCCATAGCAAACCTGCATGTCAAGTCCCACGTGCATGCATGCTTCTCAACACAGGAGCACCGAGTAAACGCACAACCAAAATATGGGACCTAATGAGTAGCGATGCACCCGGTCCCCTCTGCATAACAATGGCCTGGCTCAACCCCTCATTGACTCCTGACATTGCTACAGCAATTCCAGTGGGCTACAATGTTGCACTAGAGGACTGTTTTCACACACCAGGAGGAGGACTCGCTATTATCTACAAGGAATACATCAAATGCATCCACAGAGAATGCAATGCACCTGCACTTCAAGCTACAAATCTCTGAAACAATTCACCCTGGCTACTGACTACCCAGACCCAAGCCATATTTACCAACCTCATCATTGACTTTGTCACTCTGCTCACCATCACCTCCAGAGCCTAGATTCTCCTTGGTGACCTCAACTTTCAACTGGACGACCAAAACACCCCCCGCTCCACAGTACTTGAAAGCTAGCGCAACATCAGACTCACTCAGTTTGTTACAGAACAAACACACTCCGCAGGACACACAGTGGACCCCTTCCTCCGCCACAAGTGACAGCATCAAATACAACACCACCACACAGCTCACATGGACTGACCACTCCATCATTCACTTCCAAATTTACATACCTCAAGTCAACACCCCTGGCAGTTTCAGCACTCCAAGCCACAGCAGGAGCAAAACCACTGACTCAGACTGGCTCAGCACCCTCAGCACTCATCAGCCAAAGCCCACAGACAACCTTGACAAGGACATCAACACTTCAACAACTGGATCAAGAACTACGCTGAATTCCATGCACCCATCAAGCCTAACAAGCCTAGTAGATCAAACAAGCAGGGCAACTGGTACACACAAGACATCTAAGACACTAAATGACAATGTAAACAGCTAGAAAGGAAATGGAGAGCCAGACACAACAATGACAGAACTACTGACAAGGCTGCAATCAGACGATATCATCAGCAGATTGGTGACACTAAGAAAACAGCACTAGTGAACCGCATTGGAGGAAGCTCCAACTGCAGTGAGGAGATCTTCTCGATCTGCAAGGATTTCATCTTGCCCTCAGCCACTGTCGACAATATTGCTGACTCCCAACAACTCTGCAACACCTGATCCACAGCAAAATCATTAACATCAACAGCAATTTCACACACCAACTCAACCCCAGAGAACTCATCGCTAACCTGCCCACCACCAACCAAGACAGCCACCTGACCGAAATGACAACCCTCACCAGAAACGACACAGTCGCCAATCATGCATCATCCTCAAGAAGCACACAGTCGACCTGAGTCATCTAAGCAAGTTCCAACACATTTACCTGCTCCCCTATCCAGCCAAAGTGATTTAGAAGGCCATCAAAAGCAACTCACAATCTACTTCGACCTTCGGCATTATCTAGATAGCACACAATTAGGATTCAGCAAGAACCACAGCATCGAAACAGCACTCAATGCGGCCAATGACTACATTCAAAGCATCTGGGACGGAGGAAAAACAGTGGCATTTGACACTGTCTCCCGCAACATCCTCATCAGAAGGCTTGATGAGATGGCCATACAAGAACCTGCTCTCATATGGATCTGTTCCTTTCTCAAGGGAAGAATACAAAAGGTCGGGCTGCCACCCTTCATATCAGAGACCAAGAAACAGATATGACGTGTCCCACGGGAATCATCCCTCATCCCCATTCTTTTCAACATATACATGACACCGCTCGTCAACATCATCCAATCACAAGACATCACTATCATCTCCTACTCCAATGACACTCAACTCATCCTCTCCATGACGTAAAAGACAAATACCACCAAAACCAACTTCACCAACTGCATGACCATGGTAGTAGACTGGATGCGAACCACCCGCCTGAAGCTCAACTCTCACAAGACGAAAGTACTGGTCTTCGGCAACAAGAGCTCCCTTTGGGATTCCACAAGGTGCTCGTCAGAGTTCGAACCAACACCCACAGACCACAAAAGGATCATCCTAGATGACAAGGTCAACGTGAGGGCTCTAGTCAACGCAGTATGCACCTCCGGCTTCCACATTCTATACATGCTGCGAAAAATCTTCAAATGGTTGCCTCACAAGCACTCATCAACAGATGGCTGGACTACGGCAACATTCTCTAGGCCGGACTCTCCAAACAACTCCTATATAGACTCCAGACCATACAAAACGCAGCCGCAAGACTCATACTCGACCTCCTTCGTTGCACCCACATCACACCACACCTCAGCTTCACTGGCACACCATTCACAAGCGCAGCCAATTCATACTTCTCACGCATACATGCAAAGCCCTATACAATGCAGGACTAGAATACCTGAACAGCAAAATACACTTTCATCACCCCACCACACACCTATGCTCTGCCTCACTCTCACTCGCACACACGCCCACATACGCAAAGAAAATCTGGATGTCATTCCTTCTCCTACATTGCACCCAAGACATGGAACAGTATCCCTCAACACATCAGAGCTTCCTATTCACTTATTGAGTTCTGCAAGAAGCTGAAGACTTGGCTCTTAATATAAGCACCATCGGAACACACAACTACACACATTTCCCAAGAGCCTGGATACCCTCTGGGGTGAATAGTGCGCTTCAGAAACCAACATAACATGTCAATATATTTAACTTTGTTGTCATTTCTTGACGATTTACAGGTGTTCGTTAAAAATTAAAACTATTTTTTAAAACGTGGTCCGGAGCTTACATTTTTAATCTTTGATGAGTAGAGAATATCTTAAAGAAATCTTTGCCTTGCTTGTAGAAGGTCTACTGGCAAGGAAGTTGCAGGATCATAGTAACAATAAGTATAATGGTCTCTAGTCATATTCTGTTGTGCTGATAAAGTAAAAAAATAACTTTGGTAATAGCTGGGTGAGAAGGGAAGACATTTCTACAGGTACTTCTGAACACAGACAATAAGAAGTGTCACTCAAGAAGCCCTCTTCCCATAAATGACACAGGCTAACACAATACTGAGCAACTTATGTGTTTTGCTGAAGAACAGGGGCTATGGGCCCTAAATTCAACTACACAGCCAACAAGTAAATTCAAAGAAGACAGTAGCAAAGGTTTAATAAGAAGCTTTAAAACCTCCTTGCACTGGACCACTGCTTCTGAACGGATTATGCATAAAGTGGTATCCCCTCATGTGATATCTCACTTGTTGAATTATGTTGATGCAAAATGCACTCGTGACCAGTGGCCTTTGCAATCAGCACATTACAATTGTAACCCACCATGAGTATGAAGAACAATTAGGGATTCATGACACCTTTTGTACACATATGGAATTGCCATGATTCATGCTAAATTTAATAATTACAGGAACACTGAAATCCAGAGTTAACCACACCTGGACAATTGAGGAAGGACAATTAGTTTTCTGAAGGTTAATGTTCATATTAATAATGATTTATAAAGCGCACGTACACCGGGTGGTTTCATGGCACTATAAAGGCTCAGATATTATCAGCAGACCACTTTAGTTATAGGCTTGTACAAATAGCCAAGTTTTAAGGGATTTCCTAAATTGAATTAGCTCGGTGCAGGAGCGGATCTCCAGCGGGAAAGTGTTCCACAGTCTAGGGGCAAGAGTGGAAAATCTGCAGCTGCCCTGTCGTACTTGTTTGAATACGGGGATGGTAAGAACTGAGAGGTGAGCAGAGCGAAGGTTCCGAGAGGGAGTGTGCCTGGATATTAAGGTGTTAATACATTTGGGGTTATTGCCATTTAAGGATTTGAAAATGAGGCAGCCCACCTTAAAGGCACAGCATTGAGGGATTGGGAGCCAGTGAAGTTTCCTTAGCAAAGGGGTGGCTGACTGCCACCTTGGTTAATGAAGGATCATTCTGGCCGCCTGATTTTGGGCCATCTGTAACCTTTTGAGCAAATAGATAGGCATGTCCAAATATACAGAATTAGCATAGTCCAGAAGAGACAAGACAGTGGCGACCACCACTTGGATCAGGGCTTCCTGTGTAAGAAACCGATGTATCGTTTTGATCTTCCTCAGTTGAAAGAAGCATTTAGAGATGACCGTGCCAACCTGAGTTTTTAGTGACCGGTCATTGTTGAGGGTAACTCCTAAGGTTTTGCAGAGGGGGAGGGAGAAGGATCTAGCTCTGATGGCCAGTAATGAGGGCCCCAGAATTTAAGGCTGTCCCCAGTGAGAACAAGTTCCGTCTTCCCAGGGTTTAACTTAAGATGGTTGTGGTCCATCCATTGTTGGATATAATAATAATAATAATAATAATACAGAACTTTATAAAGCGCGAACAGCTACCTCGCGAGGAGGTGTCCCAGCGCTATATGTAGCATGGTGGCCTGAAATTCAGTGATGAAACTGTAAGAGTTGTCGATCGGGAAGACTAATTGCATGTCATCTGCATATTTAAAAACTGTCACATTCCCGTCTTTAAGGGACTGGATTAAGGGGAAGATGTAAAGATTAAACAAATGGGGAGAGAGAGCGGATCCTTGTGGGACACCACAGTTGGTTTTGCGTGGTGGGGCCAGAAAATGGTCTAGGTGGACGGCCTGGAAGTGGTCCTCCAGACAGGAGGGGAGCCAACGAGCTGCTGTACCCAGAATGCCAGCTTGTTTGACACAGTCAACCAAAATTGTGTGGTTGACTGTGTCAAAGGCGGTGGAAAGATCCAATAGCACCAGTGCTTGGGGGGAACGTTTATCCGCGTTGTCACGGAGAGTGTCCAGGACAGCCAAGATGACAGTTTCAGTAGAGTGGGCTGGCTGGAAACCTGCCTGATAGGAATTGAGGTATTTAGATTCTTCCAGGAAAGCAGACAGGCATTTGGCTTCGGGGGCCTCTAGCACTTTTGCCAGAAACGGGAGTAGGGAGATGGAAGGGTAATTAGGTAGAAGTGTAGGATCAGCACCAGGCTTCTTCAGAAGAGGGACCACAATGGCTTTTTTAAAGGCTTTAGGAAATTGACTGGCAGTGAGTGAATCGTTCAGTAGCGTGAGTGCCGGGCCCGGATAGACTGATAAACAGTCCTTGAGTATGTGAGGTGGGCAGCAGTCAGAGGGAGCTCCTGATTTAACTTTGACAAGGAGCTCTTGAAAGATCTCAGTACTAATGGGGGGGAAGCAACTGAGAGCGCAATTGTTTCTGTGCATGGTAGCGGCGGGTGACATGGGGGTGCAAAGGAATGCTGGCTTTGATGGTAATGATTTTTTCTATGAAGTAGTCATTTAGAGAGTTGCTCAGAGCTTGAGAGGGCATGACCTTTGTGAGGACCATGTCTGGTTTGACAAATCATTCATAATAACAAATATTTCTTTAGAGCTTTTGTTAGAGTTGAGAATACATGAAGAGAAATGAGCGGCTTTCGATGTAATGATGGCCATCACATATTCTTTCCGGGCGGATGTATACAGAAATTTCTTGTCAGGGAGTATTCTTGTCGCCACTACCTCTCTAGTTGGCGCAAGGCCAGTTTCTGAGTTTTAAGTTCAGAAGAGAACCATCTCTGGGCGTCGGCACGTCGGACTAATTTAATTTTCCTGAGAGGTGCGTGCTTGTTTCTAGCCTCAAGAAGCCATTGGGAGAGGTTTGATTCAGTGTCATTGATGTCAATACCCGCGGACGGGGTGGTGTTAGTCAGGGTGTCAATAAAGTCTTTTTCATTGATAGCATTTAATGGCGAGGCCACCTCCGACTGTTTTAATGTTACGAAGAGTCAGGAGTATGAGCGTGAATTTTAAGAGATGATGATCACTCCAAACGCAAGGGTCAATTGTAGGGGTTGAAGTGGTCATGCCACTAGTCCAAACGTGATCTAGGATGTGCCCCTTCAAATGAGCGGAAGAGGAGACCTGCTGGGTAAAATTTAAGTTAGTAAGGAGGTAAGGCAGCTCAGCAGATTGAGGTCCTTCATGGGGGTCATTGTACCAATAGTTAAGGTCACCTATAAGAAGGACCTTAGTGTGATCAGTGGCAAGTTTCGCCATCTGCTCGCTATGTGAAAGGGGGTAATGAGCCATCTGATAAGGTGGCCTATAGACTAATACACAAACAAAGGTGTCAGTGGTGGATTCAAGTTGGATTACTATGTTTTCCACCTCTTTGACAGGGAGACAGGGCAGGGTGCTAAACTTGAATTTGGTGTTAACAATGGCTGAAACTCCCCCTCCCATTTTACCTCAAACGGTTGGCATGTATGATATAATCATTAGATGGTATAGCCGCCAGCAAATCAGGGGTGGAGTCTGCATTGGTTAGAGGCGGCAGACCCGAGAGCAGAGGACGGCCCGGGACCAGGGTTCGATTCCTGGCGTGGCAGGTTTCTGGACCAGGGTCAGCGGACTCGATAATTCTCTCGCCTCGGTGCCCACTCTGATCAGCGATCACACTCGGCAACTCTGGGCATTAGCTTGCCTCATCTTCACTAACGGCCCCACCAGACCGCCGGGGATGCCTGGTCTCACCCTGGAGATACCCATTAAGGGACCATCTCTCAGGGAAGCCAGGAAGGGTTTCGCAGCGGTCGAAGCGCCTTGGGACCCTACGGGTAAGTAGTGCGCTATATAAATGCCTATACACATACATACACATACACATGTTTCTGTCAGCAGTAACAAATCAGGTGTATCAGTGAGCAGAAGGAGAAAGATGTCAAGCTGGTGTTTGACAAGGGAACGTGTATTGAGATAGTAGATTGATAAAGGCATGGGCTGGGGTTTAGCCAGGTGAGGCAAAATATGTCTGGAGATGGTGGAGATCTGTATTTCTGGGAATGCACACCTTTTGGAAAGGATTCCTTGCTCTGAGATCAGAACCTGTTTTTCTCAAGTAAGATATAAAAGGGGGGAGTGCATCAATTTTAGGGTGTCCAAGGTGTAGGTGATAAGACGGGCATGGTGCCTGGGCCCTGGGTCCGGACGGGCGCAGACAGGCTTGCCTTTGGCGCGCCACCGGCACGTCCGTTGCGCTTCCGCGCTGCTAGCTGCATTTAGCTCCGGTCCCCGCCCACAGCCCCGCCCTCGTGGCCGCCTGATTAGCTGTTACAGGCGGAGACACTCGAGGCAACAGGGAAACCGGAACAGCTGACTTATGCGCAAGTTCTATTCAATTTCAATTTGTTAAAAACATGAAAATACACGGTAAAATAAATCTGTCAGTGCAATTTTTCTATTTTAAAAGTTTAAGGTAGCATATTGGCAGCCTGAATGCGATCTGATAATTCTAAGCCTAATGGTTTTCTCCTGCGCTGCTGGCTGCTTTTAGCTCCGGTCCCCGCCCACAGCTCCGCCCTCTCGCCGCCTGGTGTCCCTTCTGGCTCCACCATCAGAAAACGTACTTTGACAGAGCAACGGAGTAGGAGCTGTCAAAGTGCATCAGACCTCACGCCTTATTTAGAGCAGATGGCCTGATGTCCTTTTTTTATTTTCATCATCTGGATGCCAGGGCCAATTTTTTTTTCTCAGAAACAAACTCCTGCTTTGGAAGTGTATGTTTCAAAAACAAAAAAATGTTTGACGCTCAATTGTCAAGAAGTTGATAGACACACCCAAACTTTTTGGCATTTTCACAGGAGCTACCATGACATAGCTCCTATGAAGACACAGAGATCACGACAGGGCCGGTAGTGATGTCTTAATTAGGTGGATGGAAGTTTTGCCATGGTGGTGGGGGGCTTGCCAGGGTCTATATCGGCCCCTTTATGTACTTAAAGGGTGAAAAACATAAATTACAAATACATTTTATCAGGTAAATGGAAATATATTTGATGACACACTCATAACAGTTCACACTTCCAGCAAGTCTTGAACCTATATTCATAACTCCCCCACCTACACTATATACAATATCACAATATAAGGGGAGGGTGTTATTATCAATAATGCAGGTCTAGTAGCTTTGTCAGGGTAAGATACATTAGTAAAAGAAAAAAACAATTCAATACTGCAATATCATTGAAAGCAATAAGATTGGTACTATTTTAAATTACTCTTCATTAGAATATATACCATTGCATGGTCAATGAAGCATTACAGAAATAACTCAAGATAGACGTGAGTTTTTGTTTAACCTTACTGCCATTGTAGTTATTGTACCAACCAACGCGGGTCGCTAAACTTAAGAGCCTAAGAGCAAAAGCTCCAGCTCCATGAGTGCTTGAACATTGAAAAAGCTCTACGAGATCACCAAAGTAACCGCTGGAAAATGTAGGGTGACAAGGGAAAAATATTTGAGGGTTCCTAGACCTCACGGTAGCCTCGCAAACAATTTTCTCCTCATTGGACATGCCTCAGCAGGTCCTTATACAGCACAAAGAGCAATATCAAAATTAATAAGCCTTCATGAACACTTATAAGGCATTCCTTTGGTCCTGGGCATTGACAATATAGTTGTGGATTTGCTGCTGACAAAAATACTGCCTTATATTCTCCCAAAAGGAACAAATGATGGACGGAATGCTGAACAATGCAAGCATTGGCCCCCGGTCACAAAGATCTGGGACGGGAAATGCCCAGATGTGGGCCTGTGCTCTCCACTCCACTGGAGTCAAGCTAACCTGGCTGATGAAGGGTGATGCCCCGAAACCAGTCCCAGGATGCATTTTCCAGTCCAGGGAGGACCTGGCCTGGCAGTTCGGGCTGGATGTTCCATGGGGAACAGGGTCAAGACTGATCTGCATATGGCTGGGTCTGAACTGGGAAGGCATGGGGAGCAAAACACGATGGATTTAGGCCCAGATCTCTGAACTGGGGTGAATGTTTGACATTGTGCAGCATTCTGTCCACCAATGGTTCTTTTTCCATTATTTGATCTCACAGCAGCCCTACACCACACTTTTACAGCCAGTTTCCCTAGCCCATTACAGTGTCCACACAGGGGGATCACTCCTGCCTGGCCCTGCCCGTATCCAACATAGCACAATATTTGTGTCCAGGTGGGCAGGGAGGTGTCAGCACTGTGATCCCTGACTCTCTAGAGAGAGGCACAGGGAGCTGAAGCTTTTGGAGCACAGAGAATGGAAAACAGCAGTGGTCACCTGTGCTCCTTCTGTACTGGAGAGAAAGTATTCCCCGGTCACTGTTACTGTGTGTAGGGACCTGGGGGATGAGGGTCATAGAAGATCTTAAGGCAGGGAGGGACCTCACGCACACCCCCTCACAATGAAAATTACAGTGGCAGCCGGCATGGTTCGCGGGTGGCGTGGTAAGTGCGGACACATTTCGGCGGTGCACGGAGGAGTAAAGAAAAAAAAGAAACACTTACCTTGCTGTGCCAGTCCTTTATCTCTGCTCCTGCTCTCTGAGGCACAGGAAGCACTGAAAAGGTCCCCTGACCAACCACAATGCTGCAATGCAGCGCTGTGATTGGTTAGCACCCAGGTTACTCTGACCAATCACAACCATGCAATGCAGCATTGTGATTGGTTTTGAGCGTCCTGGTTCAACGTTTAATGAGGGAATGGGGGCCTGGGCTTGTTCTCCAAGCAGGCTGTAATGCAGTGAACTGCTTAAAAGCCGCGGAGCGACACTCCTCTGTCATAGGGAAGGAGCAGCCAATGCAAAATTATCAAGGTGGTTTGCGCTGACCCTCAAGGGCTTGGTACTCCCCCGGGGTATCTTTAGGAATTCCAGCAGAGCGCTATGTAATCAGTTTCCCTTCTAGTACCCTCGGAGGACGAAGTTTCAGAGGTGGTTTTCTCTTGCCCCGTACAGCCAGGTACCAAGATTTTTGTCTTGTTTTGTTCTTGGTGGCCAGCTGTAGTCACCAGGAGTACTTTTCTCTCAAGGCATCCTGGCCTACAGATTTGCTTTTTGATGAGAGGCTTGATTCTCAAGTTTCCTTCCACAAGACTTTCCTGTGCTGGTTCTTGTTGCTCTTTCCTGCTGTTGAGGGGGACGCACATCTTCTCCACTTCTTTCACAGCCAACAAGCACAATGCCCTCCATGCTGCACTCCCTAGGGCCCATGGCCCTGGTCTTTTTGCGGGGCACCTGTGTGCCACACACATCTCACCACAGCAGAGCCGTCAGGTGGCAGCTGGACATTGATAGGAACGCCTTTTGGTTTTAGGTAGGACAATGACAACTTTCTAAAAGTAATTTCAAGAAATTGGGTTACTGGTTAAAGGGGCTAGAAGTTCACCAGGCAATAAACACAATCCTTGTCATGATAAAGCACAATAGACACTGAATTAACCTGTGCTTAAACCTTTGGTAGCTTGGCTCAAAAGGAGTCAGGTTTAACTTAGAGGTAAAGTGTAAAGTATTTATGCAGCGCACAAAAGTAATAAAGTGAGCTGAAAAGTTACCTTTTAAGTCCAGCGCAAAGGGTTCCAATTGCGGTAGAGTAGGCAGTGATGTGGAGGCTGAGCGTCTGGATGGTGGGGCGGGCTCCATATGCTACCCTCATCTGGTTCTGGAAAGTTCTTCCCCTTCATCTGTCAGGACTCCAAATCTTATAGTGGTGACAAAAGGAAATGCAGACCTGGTTGCAGGTTCCTTTGAGTAAGCAGAAAGCAAATACCTTTGAAAAGTAAGTGGATCTGGGTACAGCTCCTTCCCAGTCATCTTGCCAGGATGGCCCATCCGGCCCACACCTCAGCCCACTTTGTGTTATTATCTGGAGGCAATACACAAATCTCAACAGCAGGGATATTCACGGTCATGTGGCCCAGGACACTGGGAGACGGATGCGGTGATGAGACCGATCTGGACAAGCGGGCTGAAAGTAGTTTCATCCGGCGCTCCCGCCGGGACTTCGGCTTCAGATGCTGACAAGCGTCGCAGTCCATAGAATCATGCTGCTGGCCCAAATACCACATACAAATAAGGTGAGGGTCCGTCGCCGACATCTGACGCGTACAAGTCGTCCACGCCTTGAAACCCGAAGGCATTCGCACAATGTTTCTCAACGCAAAAGCATTAAAAGAAGGCCTGAAAACAGATCAGGGACACAAACCAGATCCGCGTTGCACGCGGGAAAGAAGGAAACTGACGTCAGCACGCAGTGGTGGGGCTTATGTGACCTCGCTGACGTCACGCCCGCGGACATCAGTGCGGAGTCACATGGTACCGCCCCAAGCGCGCAGGGATGATGTGGCAAAAAAAGTTTTCCGGATCCAGTCTCATGCCTGGGGATAATTCTATGTTAATGAATCTGCGGGTAGTAGTCACTATCAGATTTGCGTTGTAATGGTATGCGGCGTAACAACGCGGTCGTTGTAATGACTGTGTTGTAATAGCATGCGTTGTAAACGCATGCATTTCTAACATGGCCTATTCTGCCATGCCCTTTGAGCCTTTCAAGCCTACATTAGGGGTGACTTACATGTATTAAAAAGCATTTGCAATGCAATAGGTCTCGCATTTCGGAAACTTTGTCCTACTGGTAAGGTAAATAACAATGCCTTTTATTATTGCAAATGTGAGACCTATTGCATTCCAAATGCTTAATTTACTATTCACTTGATTGAACAAGCTGGTAGTGGATGCCCACTTGCCGGTCCACAGTCGCAGTTCACTGTAGAGCATCGAGGTTCTTGCTGCAGTGGTTCTGGTGAGTTTAGGCAGTCTGGATGATGTTTTTTTTTTAAAATATGACTTCAAACACTTGTGGAGCGAATTATTACTTTTTATTTGCACAGTTCCATTGTTGATAGAATCTTCATTGTCTTATATGAATTTAAATGCACTTATATTGTCATTATTAGTGTAGCGTAGCATGCCAATATTCAATGGTATTCAAAGTGGCTCATCATACCCAGTGCATAGCGGGTCCTATGACCCTTCATCAGGGATCTCGACAAGTAAACAATATAAGTGTACTTCAGCACTGCTTTAGTTATCTATGTGCATAAAGTGCACAGAAAAGGAATAAAGTGCAATAAAACATGCTGAATGGCAAAAGCATGTTGAACTGAGCTCATTATTAATGTGGTGGCTTCTCAATGCCGGTCGTCTGCCTCTGTCATGTCAACCACCTATCATGATGTTGTGACTTCACAAAGTGGCCTCCCTAAATTCTATAGTGCTCTGTTCTTCCACATAAAACGTCCGAAAGTAATGCTTGCATGCATGTGCCCCAAACAGCTCTTAGTTCCTCTACTAATGATGCTGAGTTCAACTGTGTGCTCTATTTTCCACAAGTTAGCTTAGCAGGGAGTTCTGCCGTAGTTTAACTAAAAGTGTACCAACATGGAAACGTCGGTGCGATTCTGCAAATGGAGAACCCTTTGTCGGAGATTGTGAATCGCCGCCATGAGTCTGTGCCGTAGCACAGGTGCACACATAGCACTAAACTATTAACGCATATACATACAAATTTGGGGGGTGCGTTTTGTAACATTGTTAAGCATATTTCAGAGTCTCGTCCATCCTCCACTCACCCATTTAAGATGTTGCTTGAAAATATTGCTCAGCTGACAGCAACAAAGCAGAAACACTTGGCTCACCTGAAACAGCCAATAAGATTTATGGTCTGATCCATGACACGAAAATTCAGCACCGAATTGGGTACCACAACACAGCTTCTTAACCCCTTCCATGCTGATGACGAACCCCAGCCGTCATGCACTACGGTGCTCGTGTGCTGATGACGGCTGGGGTTCGTCACGGCCCGCCCCTGTTCGTGCTGTTTACAGCACACCAGGGGAATCGCGGCCGCATGGAAGGGGTTAAACAGTAGGAATATCCATCTCATAAAGAAATCAATCAGAGTCTGCATGCAACCACATGAATCCTGTACCATGAAGTTAAAAGAATTCCAAGAGGGTAAGGATAGCTTTGAGACTCATGATGTTCTGAAAGAGCGACCGGGTAACAACGTCAAGCAGTGAAGGTATCACATAGTAACGAGGGGGTGAGGAAGCCCCAAAGGTTTGACCTCCATAATATTGGGAAAAACCGTACAGAAACATAAATAAACTAGAAAACCCATCACTGTGGGCACTGGACCCTGCGGACAGCGATCCTTTATTCAAACACAATGAGCCTTTGTGTACTTGTGCCATCACCTTGGGAACATCCTCTGAGATGAGGAGTGCATGACAGCGTTGTGGGCTCCGAGTAGGCGGCGGTCATTAAAATACCTGGATCCCGACCCCTTCCTGTCCTGCTGTCCTTGAGCCCAGGCCTCCCACGGCTCGAGATGGAGCTGGTTCAGCAGAGGCGGGGATTGTTCGGCAGATGCTAAAGCACAATCAAAACACCTCCAATGAGGTCAAAGTCTATTCTTGTCACTGTGCGTTTCTTCAGTTAGCATGAATTATGGGGTCCGTGCCTTTCCTATCTGCCAAGCCTGCACTGCTCCAGTGTCATCGGTGTGGAGTCAGCCACAGAGCTAACAGTCAATCCACAGCCAGCAACAGAGAGGGAGTTGAAAGTGCAGAACGGGCGCTTGTTAAAAAACAAAGTGGCGCGTCCGCCATTACATGAAAGTGCACAACAGGGCACTTGGTAAACACGGAAGTAGTCCCTAAACAGCTGAGCAGCGGAGCTAAACTGTAGTTGGTCGGTGCTGCTTCCTGCAAAACGGAAGCAAAAAGGAAGTGACATATCAGGTTGAAAGCCAAAAAGAAGCAAGATAAGAAGAGCAATGCCAGAATTAACCAATGGCAAGCGGCAGGACAAATTACCCTCCATATTCTGTTTACTATAGGTCTTGCGACAGCGCATGCGCTGTCTAGGCTCGACCTAAAAAGGAAGGTTTAGGCAGTTTAAAATTGAATTACAGGCTGAAGTAGAAGGCCTGAGACAGGTGTTTAGGGTACTACTTTAATGGGTGGCCCAATGAGTGATATAGGCCCACTAGGTTGGGAGTCATTTAGGAGGGAACGACAGCCCAAATCCCTATGCCCCCAGGAGGATAACTAAGCGATTTATAATCAGCATTTTTGAAGAAAACGTTGCGGTGCGTGTCAGCAGCGATGACCCATTGAGACAGAGGCGCTGGCAACTCGACTCCGGAGCCTCTCCAAAAACAACTATTGACAAATTTGCACGGTTGCCTCCAGCGCACAGTTGGCCTATGTTGAATTGAGACATTCCATGAGGATTCAGATATTTGAGGCTCATAACAAAACAAGGAATACCGCGCCGTGTTCGTACGTCACTTCTTCCTTCCACTGATCTTTATTTGAAACTTTATTGATCATGTTTGGATCTACAAAATAGTTTTCGGTGGTCCTGAGGAGAACCCCATTACTTGGGGGGTTCGAAACGCGTCGACCTCTTTTGTCCTTTGTATTATCAAACAATGCATTATTAAGGCAATCAGGGCTGGTTATACAGTACCAAAGAAGTGGTCAAGTTTTCCATTATTGTGCATTATTCAGATGCATATAACCAAGCCTGGGTATACCTCATTGCATTGTTTTTGATGTTAGGTCCATGTCCTACTAAAAGAAACAATGTGTGTTTAGGACTCAAAGGGATCCTGTGAGTTTGAGCTTGATGGTGTACTATGTAGCATGAATGAAGTGTTGTGGTTTGAATGTATACAGGTGTTTGAATGGTTGTGTTACTTTGTATGAGAGAATTGTATACAGATGAAATTTTTGATAAAGTTTTTGCTTGTTTAATGTTGTTTTCATTTGTGGCGGTGTTCTTTCTTTAGTAAAATTGTGAAAAAAGAAAACTTTGAAGGAAATAAAGTTTATTGATTAAACATGGCACATTCAGATGAGTAGCTTTTTGTGCTTCGAAAAGGTATTTCAATAAGTATCAGTATTGGCATTTGGTTTTGTTTTGGTTATAGGCCCACTAGTAGCATTTATTTACAGGTCCTGGTTACATGTAGTAGCATGTACTAGGGACTTACAAGTAAATTAAATATGCCAATTAGTCGTAGGCCATTTTAGCATGTTTGAAGGCGAGAGCACAATTATTTTAGCACTAATTAGCAGTGGTAAAGTGAACAAAATTCCTAAAGCCAACAAAATCAAATTCAGCAAACATGAGGGATGAGGCAAAATATTTGGAGGAATACCACGGCAAGAATGTCAGTTTTAACAGTAATATAAAATCAGACTTAACCATTAGGTTGGATTTTAAATAACCATTATCACGATTCCTTGAATACGTTTCTAAGTATTCCCATACTGAATTTAGCACTTAAGTGTACTAACGTAAACCAGTGTTAATCTATGGGAGAGTCCACCTTGATATAGTGAAAAACGACTTTGGAGGTTTTTCACTGCCTGTTCCTGTAAAGTATTAAATATACATGTCCTACATTTATATACCAAACTGCAATGGGGTGAGACCTGAAGAGAGTGAAGAGAGTAATACAAGAGGCACCAGCACATGCAAATAAAATTGCTCTTTTTGGGGAATGGCAGAATAGTATGTTTGTTGGGTGTTGAAACTCTGAGAGTTCAAAAATTGAAAGGATGGAATCTGCACTGCCCTATGCCTTAAACCACCTCACACCAAATTATCATTGGTCATGATAACTGATGCTAGCAACTATGGGTTGGGTGCTGTATTGATGCAAGAAAGTGATGGAACAGAAGTCGTGGTTGCTATGCATCAAGAGCACTAAGGCAAGCAGAAAATAAAAATAATGCAGGAAGGAAATGTCAGCATGTTATTAGGGGGCACACGGCCGAGACAATTTGTTTGGAATAACAAGTTTTCCATGAGGTCAGACCACAAGCCACTGGTGAATAATGTTACTGCAAAAGGAGCTGGTAAAGCTACTCCTAGCACAGTACATTAGTTACTCAGACTGCAAAAATGTGTGCAGTATATGCCAGGTACGAATGTGATGGTGGAATCTTTGTTGTGTCTCCCTTTGTCATTTAAGTTTTCTGGTGAAGTTGAGGACAAATGCATAATTGCTAATGTGATAGCTGGTGGAGTCCTGAAGAAAGCTGTGCAGTATATTCGACTGGGGTGGCATAAGAACATGCCTGGATGATTATGTAAAACCTTATGATTCAATAAAAGAAGAAGTGTTCTGGCACAGGGCTTTGTGTGACAGAGGTGATAGAGGTGATGGTTGTGTGGCAGTAAGAAGGATGGGATGGGCCTACAGAATTGCATCAAATGGAGGTACAAATTAAACTCCTTACAGATTCATTTGAGGTAGAGAATAGCATCCAGAGTTGAGGTTGGAATGGATGTTAGGTCTTACTATTAGGAAAGTTGATGACAAATATGTGAATGAAAAGGAATTGTAGGAGGTCATCAATTTTGTGTAGGTGATTGGTAAGAGTAAAATTGGGACGGTTTGTGAAAAAGGGAAGGTTATGCTATTCAACCCTATTGCAGGTGAAAAGAGTGGGAAGGTTTGTGGTTGAGTTTTCCAATGGAAAGGTTTGGTATATAATTAAGACTATTATGGGTGCCTGAGTTTTTGTTGGTGTCACATCACAAAAACATGCACTGGAAGAATGGATAAAGTGGTGGTCATTAAAACGGTTTGCAGACTATGTCTGATAAAAGGAGTAGCCCTAAGTGGATGAGGCCCTATTATTAAATGTGAAGTGTTTTCATTCGGATTACTGGGGGGGGTTCTTTTTGTGCATCTTAGCAAAAACATCAGTGATATTTAATGTTATTAAAAAGGAATGTAACAAATATTTTTGCATTTAAATGTGCCTTTCAACGATTTAATGATGGGTGATTTTCTTTCCTTTTTTATCTTACAAGTTACATTATACCAGTTGTTTGTGGATTAATTTACTTGCAATTATTTCTATTGCAATACTGCTAGCACTTTTTCCTTTTTCTTTTATTGGTATTCCAATATTCCAGTTATAAGGGAGGGAAATTTGTGGCATCTTATGCTTTCTTTTAATGATTTGGATTGTGGAATGTAACTGTATTATAGAAGAGAATAAGGAAGAAGGAGGGGGTTGCAGGATGGTCCACTTATTGTTATTGTGTTAACAAATAACTTGCCTAACAACCCTGTTAGCAGCTTGAATTTAACAACCTTCTTTTTCAGTGGGAGTGAGGCATTGTTTTGTGGAAAAATGTACCACACCTTCTGGTACTCGGATTTTATAAAATTGTATACTGCTGGACGCATGGGTGGTTGCTCGAAGAATCAATAACCATAGCTTGCATGTAATTTGGTCCTGCTTTCCTTGAAAGGCTCCCAGAATTCCTTCCGTTTATCTATCTGCCTTAATCATTTTCAACATCTCCATTATGCTTTTTTAGTTGTACCACAGGCATATAACAGATGTTGCAACTCCAACAAGTCTTCAGAAGAAAGCAAGACTGTGTAGTTTGAAGCAGGTATTGATTATATGCTGAGCTTCATTCATAATGTTTGCCAATGCTAGCTCACCATCCCGCAGTATAGCATTTGCTTTTGATTTTCTGTCGTATGTGAGCAAATTCAGGAGCAGGGTAATCTCATCCAATATCTTCCTATTACAGTAGGATGGCCACTACATTGTACACTTTATCTTTTTTATTGTCAATTACCTGTTTTCAAAGAGATCAAACCTTCTGCCTCCCAGCTCTACATATCCGGAGCTGAGTGGCTCAAATGGCAGAGTGTGCCATCTAATCAGCAAGAGCTACCACATCTAGAATAGATGCTCCAATAACACAAGGCAGGGAAAGTAGAAGTATGAATTGAAGGGCTTGTAATTTCAGGAGGAGCCAAGACGTCAGGAGAGATTCTCAGAGTGGCTTATTGAATTGGTCCATTGTGTGCTGAAGGGATAATAGGAAAACTGCTTGCACCTAAATCATTTAGGTTGGTAGTGATGACACTGATGTGCAATTAGGAAACATGCTACATTCCCAATATCTGTATGACCATATTAAGTTTCTTTCTCGGTCTCTTTTTTCTGAAATTAATTGGACATCCAGGTTAGGGTCTGAGTTGTCTCCTCAGCCACACTTCTTTTGTTTTCCATCTTAATTCAAGATCTTCTCCTGGACGTATGGCAAAACCTTTAATGGAGGTCAGTTATGCACCAAAGGCACCAACACTGCTAATAGGCTTTGGCCAGAGTCACAAAACAATGACTTTTCAATGAGAGTTTGAACAGTGGGTGACTTGGTTGTCACAATTACAGTTGAGCCACGATTGTCGCCTTAAATAATGGCAGAGCATTATTTCTAAGGAGGTGGCTCTGCTGAGGTCAACACCTTTCACCTTTGTATCCATTTGTACATGAGGATATACACACTTCCTGTTCTGAAATATTTCAATCATAGCAGAAGAAGAAACAGTGCTGGGACTTTATTTAAGGTCTATGGGGCAAGCAGGGTCTACTACGTCTCAACCATCAGGGTTTAGGTCGTTTACCTCTGATGTCCTGGGGCCTGTCCTAATACACCACTGAAAACTGTGCAAAGTACAAACCCCATCCACACTTGACTCTCAGGGTAGCCAGGCAGTCACAGTCTTCCTTGGGAGGTAGTGTGGTGTTGCTCAAGCTCTACACTCAACAATAAATACAATAATGTCCAACCCAGTGCTTATCTTTTTAAGGCAAACATTGGGCTGGTCTCAAGGTCCAGCCCATTGCTTGTCTATTCAAGACAGAAAGTACTTTACTAGCACAGTAGCACCAAACACTATACAAATTCACTGATTATACAAACCAGTGTCTCTGAGCAAAATTATTTCCAGGTGCTACAAATGATCTGCTCTCTCGGCTAATTACTCTTATGTGGCCCAACTTAGAACAGAGGCCCCTCTCGTAGGAGTCGGAAGTTGACATGAAACAAGATGAGGTACAGTATTATGCCCACAGTCAAATGCTCTCATTCTTTTAAGTCGCAAGTCCCTTCTTGCAATTGATGGCATGTTTGAATGCTCATTCACCTCCTGTTATCAGTAGCAGTCCTCCTGTTTATCTAGAGGAGCTGAGGTAAGGTGTACGGTCTTTTTGAATGTGTCGGAGGCTAGACAGGGACATGTCCAGCAGCGTGCCCGCCCTTTCTTGGTCTCTGTAGACCCAACATCAGCCTTCAGACATTGCAAGGATGTGGCCTTGAATTGGCTGTAAAAAAAAGATGATGCCTGTGTTTGGCTGGGGGTGGTCATATTCATTGGGGTTAAGACTTGACCCAGAGGTATATGGAGCCCTTGTCTAGGTCCGCAGGACTCACACAGTTGTAGCCTTCATCCAGGCCCACAGCAATCATCCAGTTGCAGCCATTTTCCCGACCCATGGTATTCACCTATTGCAGCCCAACTGTACTACCTTCTTTCCAGGCAAGTTGGTGTTGTGAACCAAGGCTGCTTCCCTTCCCAAAGTAATCACTTCCTTTCACCTGGCCCAATCCATTAACCTCCCAACCATCTACTTTTCACTTCATCCTTCGAAAAAAGGATGAACAGTTGCATTGGTTAGATTCATGGCAGGTGGTTAATTACGACCTGGACTGCACCCGACAATATCGCTCATATGACTAGCTCTTTGTAGGCTATTGTGGAGCAAAGAAGGAGAAGGCGGTTCAGAAGAGGACGCTATCCCATTGCATTGCAGTTCCTGCCATGAACCAGGAGGAGAGAGCAGGGGTGGGACCCAGAGGGCATACGAGCCCCCCTAGTTTGTTCTCGTGCAGTCAGCCCTTATTGTCTGTCTCATACCACAGGATTGTGCTGTGCCTCTCTCCGTGTGAACAGTCTGTCCTCCTACAGGGCCAGGCAGACTCCATCCCTCCCTCCTTCTGCAGACACATAGGCTTCTAGGTGCTTATTGCAGAACCACAGCTGCTCCTCGAAAAAGTTCAGATTTTATAAAATGTCCCCTCACCTCTTGAAGAATGGCTATCAGGTTGTCATCAGCTCTACTTACACAGCAGTCCTTCAAGTATTCTGCAGAGCACTCCCCTACTTGTTCATAATGAAAGTGGAACTGGAATCAAGTTGGGTTATTTTGGTTCCCACTTTTATTCACATTTTGTAAACACTGGATATAGATCTCATGTCTAAAATTGTACAACCGGTTTGATGTGATTCTTCTTTCAAGTACCCTGCTCAGGCTGTTCCCAGACACAGCCTTTTTACGTAGGGTGAGGTTTCTATCACATAGTAAAATAGCAGCTTTCTCCAAATTGGAGCACTCACAACAGAGGTACGGAGAGGAGTGAGGTTTTGTGGACCATGCAATCATCACCCCAATTGAAGGAGTAATCAGGAACAGACAAAAGCAGACCTTAATTAGAAACACCCTCACCTCTCACAATAGTATATGCTGTTTCACCCTTCACCATACCTTAAATGGAAGTGCTCAGTGTGAGGAAGAACTCACCGTTGTAGCTCCATGGGCAGTTACGCCTCTTAATTCCTCAATGGATTGCTCGGACACAGAGAGTTCCACTCCCAAATCTGAAACTCCATGCCGTCTTTCCGTGTTCCTACAGAGAGCCAACGATAGTCAGGACCCGGAAGGGGTTGGACATGACCCAGGAGGTACACCTTGTGAACCAATGAAAAGGCGAGTTTACAGGGACGAAGACGCGTCGGGTTGGAAGAGGAACTCAGCGGAGGAGACGCCAGCCGAGGAGACGCCAGCGGAGGAGATGCCAGCGGAGGAGACGCCAGCTGAGAAGACGGAACCTTTGCAACGGAACCAGACCAGCGGAAGAAGACTTCGGAACGACGACGGCGCCGAAGAGGAATCGGACGAACCGTGGTGCGAGGACTGGTGGAGTCCCCCGGAGGATGCTGGAGAGCGGCCGTGACTCTGGAGAGTTACGGCAGGGCCGGTGAGTGGGGTGTTACAAGGGACTGAGGGTAGAATACGAAACAGTGATGTTAGATAAACTGGTATTCTGACTTAACGGCCGTGTAACTCAGTTGTCCTGACATAACGTGTTTGATAAACGGAGAAGTTTGGTTTGACTCGTGAACCGGGTGGTTATTTTGAGAAAGTGTTGAACCGCTCTTTAAAGTTCATTGACTGTTATAGGTTACGCATCCCAATAGGATGTGGTGACCGAGAGTCCATATTTGTTTCAATTGATGGTGTCAGTATATGACCATTGCAACTCAATTCATTTCAACCTTAGCTAGCTTAGCACATGTTACGTTCTCTGTTAGTTGTTCTTTTTTCTTAAATCTACACGGAAATTATTGGAAGCAAGACACGTGGTGTGGTGACGGTATCCTTCTATACTTGTTACATAGAATCAGTAGTCTGACGGCCCCTTTCTTTTTCCGCTTCTTTTATGAGCCTCCGGGGAAACCCTGAAGACTCCGAAGACGAGGAGCCGGGAAACATCTCTAACACAGCCCCTCTACCAGCGGAAGAAAAGGACGAGGACATTCACGTTGATTCACGAACCTTTACTCATCCATCTGTTATTAATAAACAACCCATTCGAAACTATCTTCTGCCTCCACGCCTGTTTATCCGACCTGCGCTCCCACACTGAGTAAGACTAATCAGCAGATTTATAAGAGCAAAAAGTCTTATGGAATTTCGAAATTAAGCTTTGTCATCATCCTCCTAACTTCAGTGTCTGGATCTCGACCCTCCAGCTACAGAGATGCAGGCAATACACTTCCACTGTCTGGAAGGACAGTCCTCACCCTACATCTTGGGCTGGGACAGGCTAGGGGAATCTACATCCCACTGCCAGCCATTGCTCAGGGTCACTCATACAAACAACTTATCACCAGGCATGTATCACACATTTACATGCACTCGGCACACAGAAAGAGTTAGTTAGCTGCTGTATCAATCTTGTTGGTGGATACTCTATCTACCTGAAGAATCTTCAACTGTAGAACAATCCCAAGGTGTCAGACTGGATCCCGAAAACTTCAAAGCCATGATGTTGCCAGTAGAGAGCTCTGGACTCAGTCAGCGTCAAAAGTGACATCAGGCGATGTCCTGAGTCCATAAAGTTCCCAGGTCAGTGCACTGATGTCAGTTTCCCTCTATTTTTTCCAAACTTCCAAAGCAAGAGGGAGTGTAAAATTGTCAGTTTTCAATACCAATGTATATATAAATTGTATGGAATCACATTAACTTTCCATAGGATTTCATCCATTAAAAAGGGTAGGCAGATGGGTCGGTGAGTAATCTGAAGGTAGATACACCACCCACTAGAAAAATAGTTACCGCAGGTAAGTAACTTTTCCTTCTGATTAATACTTCTACCTGCAGACTCCTCACCTGTAGAAGAGATATCACAGCAATGCCATGCCCAGAAGGAGGGTTGGTGGATGATTCAGACCAGGAAATCTGGCAAGACAGATATAGCGAAGAGCTCGTTCTAGCGTACCTTCATATCAAGGCAGCAAAGCTTTGCAAAAGTATGCTAGGAAGCCCATGTCAACAACTTACATATTTCCGCATTAAGGACTTTGCCCTGGTAGAATGTGCCACGATCCCTTCAGGCGGCTCCTTCTTGGCAAGGGTATGGCAAGTTTTAATGCAGAGGATGATCGAATGGGATAGCGTCCTCTTCTGAACCGCCTTCCTCTTCTTCGCTCCACAATAGCCTACAAAGAGCTGGTCATATGAGCGATATTGTCGGGTGCAGTCCAGGTAGTATTTAACCACCTGCTGTGAATCTAACCAATGCAACTGTTCATCCTCCTTCGAAGGATGAAGTGAAAAGTAGAAGGTTGGGAGGTTAATGGATTGGGACAGTTGAAAGGAAGTGATTACTTTGGGCAGGGAAGCAGCCTTGGTTCACAACGCCAACTTGCCTGGAAAGAAGGTAGTAAATGGGGGATGACAGCTTAGGGCCTGCAACTCACTGACCTGTCTTGCTAGAGATGGCAGTCAAAAACTCTGTTGTGAGAGTCAACATGCGAAAGGTACAGCTGTGTAGGGACCCAAACAGAATCCTTAACAAGAACGTAAGAACCAAATTCCCACTGAGGAACTAGACATGTAGTGGAAGGAAAAAGGTTAGTCAGGCTTTAAGAAAATGAAAGGAGACTCAAACATGGATGGCTGATCCATCAGACAGAAAAAAGAAGGTAAGATGGCTAAATAGCCCTTCACAGTGCCAATGGAGCATCCTCTTCCAGATAGAAAAGCGCAAACTGTAGTACTTGGGATAGTTTAGCCTGCAAGGAACCAACACTGTTGTCTGCACACCATGCATCAAAGTTGCCCTATCTGCCAGAGTATGCAGACTTGGTGGAGGGGCGATGCACAGACAATATAACGTCTACCGCCTACAGTGGCAGTTGGAATAAGCTCAGCTGTTCCCGGTCACTCTCCAACTATGTAGGTGGAGGCGTCGGAGATTAGGGTGTAGAACCACTCCCCCCCCCCCCCCCCAACTGTGAAACAAGGCTCTGCATGAATGGCAGAAGGAGCAGGGGATACGTGAAGAAGAGCAGGAGGTCTGCATACCACACCCTTCTCTGCCGATCCGGGACATAAGAATACCTTGGGCCCGGTCTTGGCAAACCTTCCTCAGAACCCAAGGAATCAAGGGTATGGGGAAAACCTGAATGGAAGCTGAAAATTCCACGTCAACTGAAATGCATTCCCCAAGGCTACCGTTGACAGATATTATTGGGAGCAGAATTGCTGGTACTGAGCATTTTCCAAAGAAGCAAATAAATCCATCTGAGGAGTGCCCCACCAGACAAAGATGTCCTGGACTACCTAAGATAAAAGGCACAACTCATGATCGGCAAGATAACCCAAACTCAGGCTGTCATTTCTGTCAATCAGAGACCCCACTAGGTGACTGGCAGTGAGCAAGATACCTTGGCGGTGTGCCTAAGACCACCGTCTCAGAGCCTCCAGACAAAGGAGGTGAAACTCTGTTCTACCTTGCTTGTTCATATACCACATAGCAGTCGTTGTCCATCAACATCTGGGTGGCTTGCCCTATAATGAAGGGGAAGAGGGCCTTGGGCCACAGCCGAATTGCCTGCAATTGTAGCAGGTTGATATGAAGGATCTGCTCCTCAGGAGACCAGGGGAACCTGATCTCCAGACCCACCAGATGATCTCCCCACCCTAGGGTGGATACATCTATCACTACTGTATTCACAGACTGAGGAGTGAAGGCAATCCTCCTAGGTCAGGTTTGCCTCCTTCCCCCCAGTAAGCCATGTCTGGCACAGGGTTGGGGAGATCATGATGGAGTCCGACAGGTCACCATCATACTGCAGGGCCCTCATATTCCAAAGTGTGTGTGTGACTAGGAGGTCAGCAGACCTAGGAATTGTAAGACTCTCAGACTGGATATATCATTTTCTCTCGCTCATTCTACAAATACGAATGCACAAAGTGGATTACAATACTGTAAAGAAACTGTATAGTCAATTTATAAATGTGTACTATTTCTTGTTAGTTTTTTTAGCATATTTATATAGCGCGAAGGCGACCCAAAACTATATCAACAATTGACATGAGCACCGTATTTACAGTACATTTTCAGGCATGCATTGATTACGTCATTACTCTACAATAACAGGATGTGGACGTGACTCCGAGCCTCGAACAATGATTTACAGCACCAAGTTCGACAGTATACCTGAATGACCACATTCGTATATAGATTATCTACCCTTCATGTGCAAAAAACTGCAACCTAAACCTTTCACAGCCCTGTATTACAACACTCCACTGAATGTACAACCAAACATTCATATTCGCAGAAATGCGTCATGTCCACCATCTTTTATGCGTGCAACTATGGATGAATATAAGGTCAATGATACCCCATACCTTCCATGTTAGCCATATTGTGGGACTTTACAGACATAATGACACATTTGTGTAAGATCCTGGTGACCGCAGCACTACAACACAGACACCCGAATCAGTTCATTTTTCATATAGCTCACGACGGAACCACGCCCATAGTCCAGCCCACTCCGCTTGTGCTTCCAGAAAAACACAACAACGCTACATGGTCCAGATTTCCATTGTAGTGATTTCTAACTTCCAGGTCTAGTTGTCAGAACGGCACACACGCACTCCCTCATGGCTGGTATACACCCACACCACACCCATCCAGCACATGCGTCACTACATATGTGACCCTACCAATAAAAAAGACGGGACGCACGTGCTGTACGCCATTTAAGAGTTGCTCCAATCGCAAGCGCTGTGATGGCCCGTCCTAGTGGTTCGGACGCCTCATGTAGGCCTGAACCACCGAGCAGGGGGGGTCCCACTACCACGTGCGTGGCCTGTTTGGTCATTGAGTTAGTGGTACCGCAAGGATTGAATGGGTGAGCAACCTGCATTGATGATGGGAGCATAAGTATGTCTTTAACAATAGCTATATCAAGACTCAGCACCATATGTGAGACTTCTTGGTGGCAAAGCGGGACTGCATGATGTAGAAGGTGCCCTGTCCACGAAAAGGTGAGCAGTGAGGCCTGGGTGTGCAGCGCAAGGAGTAGATGGGGTGCAGCAGACTGCATACAAAAAGGTGATTCAGTGATTAGGCGTACGCAGTCCTATATACCGTACATTATTGCATTTGTATTTTTTTTTGTCCAATAGCAGGAAAGTTGTTACAATCGGTCAAATGTCAGTTGCTCGTGATGATTGAAACCACGTGTATCACTGCGCACCACTTGCTTTCACAACCGGATGGAAAACATTACTACTATACCAACTATTAAAAAATCGAAGCCTATTAAACAAGTTGGAACTGTACAAAAAGTTGTATTTTTAATGCAGGAGGGAAGGTGTGTGAACGGGCGATGTAATTCTACTCCACATTAAGATACTAAGAATGGTTTATGAACGCAAGATTTGGACTTCTGTCAGGCCTTAGTCACGCTCTGCCATGGAAAAAAACTAACTCCAATCTACTGTGCAGACTCTGCAAAGGTGGAGAAGAAAATAGTGTCCACCTTCTATGTATTTGTCCTGGACTACGTAGGGAAAGATGTGCATTACTCAAACCTCACCTCAATCTCCGGGGTATAAGAACATGCAGGCAGGCACTGAAAATTTGTCTTCATCCAAATGATATAGTCATGAATGTTGCCTTTGTAAAATTTTTAAAGATAATAACTACTGAACTAGAAAAATAGATGAGAATTTTTAAATTTTAATAATGTTTTTAAGATCTAAGCATCTCAAACTTTAAGGACAAAATTGTCTATTTTATTTTTTACTGTATCGTACTATATAAACTGAATATGATTGTGTATTGAAAATATTGTAAGATTTTAAATAATCAAACAATAAAGAAATTACTTACTTACTAAGAATTACCAATCATAACATCCTTCTTTTACTATCTTTTAAATGTAGAGCTTCAGGGTGCATTATGTCCCGGCACCTGGTGAAAGACACACCGGTGACAGAAAGGTGAGCTGCGAATATTCTTTTCAGTCACTCTCTCACTTCCTCTCTCCTTTGATAATGAAATGACGCACAATGTTATCTTCCTTTTTATATAATAGGTTGTGTTTCACAAATTGGTGTCCCCCCCCCCCCACACCTACAAAGCTAAACGTTCGAGGATTCTGCGAGGATGCGTGGCCATCGTAACAACCTCTGAGAAGGCTGCTTCGACACGTGGTGCACCCTCTTTGAATCACACCAATGGCACTAGGTGAGCAAAGAAGCTTGTTTCCGAAGCAACCAGAAGTTACCTGTGTGCAGAGAGAGTGGGTACGGTGCAGCAGCTTGACTGCGTAGGAATGTACAATTACTTCCGGGCAGTGAAAATTGGTAGGTTGCAACAGTGAGTGCGCAAGAAAAGGCCCTCACCTCCGGACTCTGGGAGTCAAGGGGGTGCAACAGTCTGGGTACGCAGTAATGAGAACTCACCGCTATGCAGTGGGAGTGCATGGGGTATAGTACTCTGGGAGAAAAAGAGCGCACAGACACCATCTTGCAGTGAAAGTTGATGTAATAAAGTATCCTGAATGTCCAAAGACAAAGCAGAAATATACATGTGCAGTTGTATGTACTTTGCTATTACTAACTCTATACTATCTTTCAGATCACTAAACGTGAGGCTGCACTATGAACCGACAATTGCTTGGACACACAACAGAGGCAAAAAGGTGAGCTACAAAGATTTTCTCCAGTATTAACACTCCCTCCCCTGCTCCATCTATAACTTGCTCTCTCTCACACTTGTAATGTTATTTTTTTCTCTCTCTCACTCTCTCTCACATTGTTTATCTTTCTCTTTTAAAGTTATGGGCACTGTTGTCCACTCTGCCGACAAACAAAAACAAGGCTGAATTTAATACAGTCTGCAGTGCAGAACCAAAGTAAAATACAAGTTGTGAACTCTGTTCGCCACAGTGTTTACACAAGGTAAGCAGAGCGGCCTAGATACACAATGCCTCCTTTTAAATGTGTTCGAAATAAACAATATTGTCCTTCATAATGAAGTGATCTCTCACCTAATTCTGTCTCATCTTTGAATCATTTTAAAGAACTGTTGGTCCATACTGTAAATCTGACGCAGTAGGCACTTCCCTACAGACACCTCTTCAACGCGGGCCTATAAGAGAGGTGGAATGTATCAGGCACACTGCAGACGTGCAAATAACCAAATATTGCCAAGTGTTACCTTAATTTGTGATCTTTGACCTCATTCAGTTCCATCAATCTAATTTTAAACACTTTTTTCCTTTTTGTTTTGCAGGTTCCTTACCCTCCTTCCATTGGAGTCCACCTCACATTTTGTTTATTATATTGTCGTGTTAAAGTTATGTTTCTAGTTATTTATTATATTGTTCTCTTAAAGTTGCGTTTCTAGTTATTTACTGTTGTTTTAATAAAAGTTAATTAAAAAAGTATATATGTCTTCTTTTTCTGACAACATTTCACTATTGTTTAGTGTGATTATCATATCCTTAGAAAACATTAAACAATTAAAAATAGAAATGATGTTTATAACTAGACGTATAATACTGAGGCGAATTCTTTACCAGCTCTTTACCAGACTCTGTAGCTGCGATTAACGGTTCCTATGGAAAAATTTAAAAACGCCAGCACAGTAACTGTTTGGATTAGCAACATTGTGTGGTTAACTTGTAACCTGTGTGCTCACTTAAGTGTTCATGAACTGTTACTATGGTAACAGGCAGTAAGCAGTTTAGGGGTAGGGTTGAAAGGTACTGGCTTTACAGAAACCGTTATATTTACCAGGATCCTCTACATGACAGAGAGGAAAGCAAACTAAGATAGAACACTGTGTAGCAAATTCACAAGCCCCTTGCGCCCCTTTCGCGTCACTTTTCCCATGTCAAAAGTGATGCAATAGTGCCGCAAGGGACTTGTAAATCTGCCCCAATGTACATTACGAGCAAAAGAAGTACACAACTCTTCAAATCAATCACAATTAGACAGTGTTGCTTTACGATTCACAATGCACTTCACTAAATACTTTGTGCCTATTTAAATGGGAGACGGGATTGTCAACATTACAAAACTTAAGGGCATATTTACAAGGACAGCGTTAAAATTGTAGCCGCTTTAACAGCAACAAACTACAACTAAAACGGCAATAGTGGACTTCAAAATCCTTTGTTATCTTACCGGAAGATTTTTTAAACATTGCTGTTTGCTATGCAAGAGTGAGAGCCGAGGCTCTCGCCCTGTCATAGAAAACTTGGGGGCATATTATCAAGGATAGCGTTAAAATGATCTGGTGTAAACCTGGGCTTCTATTGGAATTCTCACAAATTCTCAAAAGCCTATTATTAAGCCATTATGACTGCTTTAACAACACTTTCCTAACGCTAAAGCGACGATAATTTTAATGCTGTCCTTGTAAATATGCCAACAATATCACGAGAAATACAGCGATAATTTATGTTCGCAAATGAAAAGCTTATTAATATAAGACTGTGGACTTCACATATCAACCCACCTCACATAATAAACATGCTTAGGTCTACTTCAGAACGGATGATAGGATCCGACATAAACCGCAATTAGCGAGAGTTTTCCTATTGGTCTTCAAATCCAGGGCCGCCTTGTAAATACAACGCTATTGTCATACCATCCTCTTCCTTTTTATATTCTCATAGAAACACCTACCTTGCCTCTGAGAACACCTGCATTGCAGATCATTGTAGATACGAGGCAATTCCTAAGCAAACCGGCTGCTAACAAGCATTAATGCATCTTAGCATCACCTAGTAAATAGGGCAATATAATTTTCCCTGCATTTTTGGCTTTTTAAAAAAAATTGCAGCAAAATGGCACTTGTTAATATGCCCTCAAGTTTGCTATGACACAGCGGGAACCTCAACTCCCGCCCTGCCATAGCAAACAGCAGTGTCCCGGGGGTAGACACCCAGAGACACGGCAGGAACGTCTCCTGGGGGTGGTGTTCCCCAAGGCTTTCAACTGCTCCAGAATGGAGACCACGCGGCCCCCTCATTACAAAATATCAAAAGCCCTGGAGGGTGGTAATCCTCCGGGCTTAGATGGACCTTTGAGCTCCCTCACCCACTTATTTAGTATCACCGAGGAATGGCGGTCCCCGGGCTGCAGGGCCCCTCTGGACCCAAATCAAATGTAATATTTTAGAGCCCGGGATTTGGCTTTCCCAGGTAGCTAATTTTTAAACAAGCACAGGAGCCCTGCTTCGTTTTTATTTTTATTACAGCGGATCCATGCACCCAACGCACATATCTCAGTTTTTTCCCCCCCAAAAAAGTTTTGGGGGACCCCCTAAGCAGGTCTAGATGATCAAAATATTTCTTACATGCCCCCTTTATACGTGTTGAACACTTGTCCCTCTATTTTCTAGATCCTCGCTTCTACCGAGGCACAAATTGGCTGCCATCACTTCCTGGTTTCGAATGTTGACAACCACTTGACAGCCAATCAGCATTCTGCACGTGATCGTGATGGTGCGTTTATAATGCGCGCAAGATGTGCGGACCCACCTAGGCCATAGATATATATGTACATTTAATTGTAATTTACACCATATAAGCAAATGGCACAAGTCTGAACCAAGGACTACAACTTGGCCAAATTTGGTGTACTTCTGTTCAGCCATTCGGGCTATAGCCGCGATGAACGGTACATATGAAAAAAAAAATTCTTAGCCCCCGCTTCACGAATCTCCCCAAGACTTTAAGGCTAGGCGAGGACTGGATCACCCCACCAGTTTTAAAAATGTTGCGAAGATTCGTCATCCGGCGGCAAAGTTATTCCTAATAGAATGTTGCAGATTTCCTATGGAAAATAGGTCCTAACTATAACTACCTACTGGTGATCGCCAGTAGGTAATACATATATATATTTTTTTATATATATAAAAAACCAAGACCATGGACGTGGTCGAAACATGTCTTTCGGTGCCTGAAGATTAAAATATTTTGAAAACTGATCATTGGGCTTCTGGCGACATCGTTTCCTGATTCTCCTCACTTTGCGACATATGAATAAATAGTTCTATGCACAACTTTGGATAAGTCAAATTGCGAAAATAGTTAGTCAACGACATTTCCATGTTTGAAACATAGATCTTTAACATAAATAAAAACCTCTATTGAAAGAGGTTCCTCTTTTGGAATAGATGGCATAACACAGCTGGACCACGGCTGCGTCACTAAGCTGCGGTGATTCCAGGCTGACATGCTGCGTGAACATGTGGGTGATTTACCACATTGTAGCCAGGCATATTTTCTCCAGTGGAATGCCTGCCAACAGATCTGCCAAGTGGAGACTGCTCTTGTGGAAGGCACCCTAGCCTTCTTTGCAAAGGTTTGCCTGCTTTGTCATAGCAGAATTGGATTGTAGCTGAGATCCATATGGCAATGGTCATCTTTGTAACTGCAGCGCCTTCACAACCTTTTTCATAGGCTACGTAAAGCTGGTTAGTTTTGTGGATGCTCACATTCTTTTGCAGGTCAAATTTGAGACATTGTTTAATGTCCAAAGTGTGTAGAGCCTGTTCAGCTGGCGCAACCGGATTGGGAAAGAAAGTTCTGAGACTAACAGGCTCATTGAGGTGTAATTGTGATGAAACCTTCAGGATAAATTTAGGTTTTGTCCTCAGAACCACAAAGCCATTTGTGAAGCGTAGAAAAGGTTCTTTCGTAGTAAAGGGCTGTATTTCACTAACTCTTCTGGTGGATGTTAGAGCAAGGAGAAGAGCAACTTTCCACGTGATAAATTTGATTTCAGCCCTATGGATGGGCTCAAAATGTTGCTTCATCAGCTATGACAGCACCACATTAAGGCGCATTAAGATGCCATTCCGGTGGGGAAGCTCTCACCGGAGGAACAGTTTGGAAACAACCTTTCATGAATTGCTTCTAATTCTTGTGGAACAAAAAGACAAAGTCTTAGATGAGCTTTTGTATTGAAAGATGGCAGCAAGGTGAACCTTTATTGATGCACAGACCAAGCCTTACTTAGTAAGGGAGAGCAGATATGGTAGGATTTGTTGTAGAGAAGTGAGGAAGGGATGCAAATTGTTCTATTGGTACCAATGGCAAAATCTTATCCATTTTAATATGTAAGTTTTGTTGGTGCTTTCCGCTCAAACCCTGAGAGAATATCCTTACAATGTGTGATGTTCAAATCCAGAAATCCATAAAATTCAGGAGCCACATATGAATCGGAAATGCTGGCTCTGGGTGAAATATCCAGCCCTTGTCCATGATCAAAAGAGTTAGCGTAAGTGGAAGGTCAACGGGCTTAGTTTCTGAGAGTAGGAGACACTCCCAAAACCAATGTTGCCTGGGCCATCTCTAAAGCTCTTGTGCTTCCTGAGATTGTGTTAGAGCTCTTGTTCCTCCCTGCTTATTGATGTATAAACTGCTAGTTGTGTTGTCCGTATGGACCAGCACCAAAGAACCCGAGATCTGTGGAAGGAAAGCTTGCAGGGAGAGGAATATGGCTTTGAGCGATAGTCTACTGATGAGCATAGGCAATGAGGATAATTTCTCTTGAATTAGAAAATTTTGTAAAGGGCCTCCCCAACCCTCCATAGAGGTGTCTGTGGTGGTGAAAAAATCTGGAACTAATGGTATAAATGAGAGGCCTTGTGAAAGATGTGGCTTTAGATACCACTATTTCAATGCTTCCCTCATGCATGGAGTGATGGAGATCAAGTCTTTGAATAATCCCATTGTCTGGAATCCACTGAAGTTGAAACTGTTCCTGTAGTGGTCTCATTTTGAGACCATCTAGCGGAACTAAATTGATTGCCGGAGAAAGCATGACTAGGAGTGAATTGTATATACACACTGTAGCGTACTGTTTTCTTGCTAAGTTTCAAGCCAGGTTCGCTAAATGTGCCTGCCCTTCTCAAAAGGAGAGCCTTGTTCCGTTTTGTGTCTAGCTCGGCTGCAAGGAATGTAAATGTTTGACTGGGAGTAACTGAAGACCTGCGTTGGTTTATGTTAAGGCCTAGCTTGTGGAAGAGTGCTAGGCAGGCTTCTGTAGCTTTTGCGGCTTGTAGAGATGTGGATCTTTTAAGAGCCAGTCATCCAAGCATGGGGAATACTTGATGACCTTGGTTTCATGAGGTGGCTGTGACTGGGGCAAGACACCTTGTGAATATCCAAGGAGCTGATTTCAGGCCGAATGGAAGGAGCTTGAATTGATAATGGGTACCAGCTACTGTGAATCTGAAGTATTTCTAGTGTCTGGGATGGATGGGATATGAAAATATGCGTCTTCCAGATACAGGGCTGTCATGTAATCTCCACTGTTGAGGCGCGGAAGGATGTTTGAGGGCGTAACTATCCTGAAGGTTTGTTTCCTGAGGAATGTGATGTTTCTGGGATTGAAAATAGGTTTCCATTCCCCTGATTTCTTGCGTATCAGGAAAAAATAGGAGAGGAATCCTTTTCATCTTTGACCCACAGGAACTTTCTCTATTGCTCACTTGATAAGCGTAGTCTTGGCTTCCTGTTTTAATTAGTGCAGATGAGGGGGTGTGCTCCCCTGGGTGGAGGGTTTGGTGATCGTTGTAAAAACTCTAGGGTATGACCATAGGTTACTAAATCCAGTACTCATCTGTCTGTTGTGATGTTCTGCCACTGATGGATGTGATTGAAGATTTTTGCACCAATGGGAAGAGAGGGGTCAGTAGCTGGTACCTTACTGAGGTCACTGCTTGTGACATGCGTTGTGGCTCTGGGACGGAGGCTTCCTGCAACAGCCCAGTATGGAGAAACCAGCTATAGATGGTTGTCTATATGCTGGTTGTTGGTAACCTTGTAGATACTGTGCCGGTAGGTCTGGTACTGCTGGGTGTGTTTGTATACACCTTTGTAACTCGAGAAACCCCATCCACGTACTCTTCAAAAGGGCACCTTTCGATGTAGGGTCCCCAGAGACTTGGCCGTATCTGTTATAATGGCCAACAAGGCATCATCAATACGCTTCTCGAACAAAGTATCTTTATCATATGCCATGTCCAGGATTTTAGATTGGACTTAAGTTCTGAATGAGGTCGCTCTAACCCATCTTTGGCGGCTTAAGATTGATGCGCCCGCTAGTTGTCTGAAGCCTGTGGTGGCTATATGCATGACACAATCGATAACCTCAGCGGCTGTGCGCTCTCCTTCCGTTAATATCTTCTTGGCTTCCTGCCTTATATCCTCGGGATGAGATCCAAAATGGCACCAATATGAGACTACATCTAGCAGTCATAAAGACCAAGAATCACCAAGGTGTTAGTTGCTCACACAGTCATTGCAAACATGGCAGAAAGGTGCTTGACAATACTATTGAAGCGGCGCCCCTACTTTTCAGATGGTGATGCAATAAGACGTTGAAGGATTTTTTTACCTCCTGTGTGCTGCCTGATATATAACAGAATACCATTTGGGGTGCCCTGTAAGGCATGCAGGGAATTTACTGGCGCTCTATATTTCTTGTCGATCCGAGGTAGGACAGCCACCACTGTGACAGGAGATTTCATAACCGTAAGCTTCTTTTGCAACATATGATCGATAATAGGGATGGAGCATACAGACATACTTGTTTGCTCCTTAAAATTTCATAAAAGAAGCAGTCTAATTGATTCACTGTGATAGGCAGGCAGAATCTCAAATCCGCACTATCCATTAGGTTGTGAAAACCTCTTATATCCTCCAGAGGAGTCAGAAGGTGGATATGGAGGTGGGAATGTTGCGGGTATATTATATTAATCCCACTCATCCATAGATGGTCCAGAATTTTGCCGTCTTCAGCTCCATCCTCAGAAGAGGATGGATTGTCCCTAGAGGGTGCTGGTATGAGGTGAGAAAATATTTAACAACAAGGGGTGGTGATGGACAGAGTTTCTGATTAAGCAGAATATTCTCACCCAGTCAAGAGATCAGGGCTAGATCCAACACCGTTTTTTATCTCACTGCACCATCCCAGCTCAGAACCTGTCTATATGCAAATTAGTCTTTCCTGTCCCAGTGCATGATGGGAACAGGGCAAACCAAACTACCAAGCCAATTCTTACACTGGGAAGGAAACAAGCTTCCGGGGACCGGTTTCTGGCATTTCAGCCGTCGTCGGCCCGGCTTGCTTGAATCCTGATGGTGCAATGAGCAAGGGACTCACATCTGAGTATACCCTTCCACGCATAGGGTGGACAAAATATTTAACAACAAGGGGTGGTGATGGACAGAGTTTCTGATTTAAGCAGAATATTCTCACCCAGTCAAGAGATCAGGGCTAGATCCAACACCGTTTTTTAGCTCACTGCACCATCCCAGCTCAGAACCGGTCTATATGCAAATTAGTCTGTTCCTGTCCCAGTGCATGATGGGAACAGGGCAAACCAAACTACCAAGCCAATTCTTACACTGGGAAGGAAACAAGCTTCCGGGGACCGGTTTCTGGCATTTCAGCCGTCGTCGGCCCGGCTTGCTTGAATCCTGATGGTGCAATGAGCAAGGGACTCACATCTGAGTATACCCTTCCACGCTTAGGGTCGACAAAATATTTAACAAGGGGTGGTGATGGACAGAGTTTCTGATTTAAGCAAAATATTCTCACCCAGTCAAAAGATCAGGGCTAGAACCAACATCGAGATGGTGCAGTGAGATAAATAACGGTGATGGATCAATCCCTGATCTTTGGACTGGGTAAGAGTGGTCTGCTTAATTCAGACACTCTGTTCATCACCACCCCCTTTTCTGAATCGGTATGAGGTGACAAGGCATCATTCTAGGAGTGGGAAGCAGAGGTAATGTTGATGTGAAAGGTACCACAGGTTGTGCTGGTCTTGAGGTTGCAGGAACAGTTTCCTATAATCTGTTCACATAGCTTGCAAGTCATAGATCAAAGAGGGTGGCATCTGTGTAGAATCTTGTCTAGGAGGGTCCATATAATATCTATACGGTTGGTGTTCCTTACGAGAAACAGGTTCATTTTCCTCTTGACATTTTACGTGTAATTCAGAAGGAATATGAGTTGTCCCAAATGGACTGTCGTTGTCTGTTTCTTCAACTTCCAGCAAGCAACTAGAGGGCAAAGGTGAGACTTTGCTTGGTGACATGATCTCAGGTCATAGAGATGCCTTGTCCATCTTAGAATCATGCTGTACTGGCATCAAAGATACCGCCATCAGCAAGATCTCTTTAGAAGTCTTCGCTGACTATGTCTACGACAGTGTCATTGACGGATGTAACGCCGGCAGGTCCACAGTTGACGGGATCATCGTCGGTGGGGGTTTAATCTTCAATGGTGGTCGAGTGGCTTGTGTCAGCATCAACAAGATCAATGGTATAATTGTTGTCGAGGAAATGGGAGCACTGATGGCGATCGTAGATGATGTTAACCACCACCACCAATACCACCGCCAATACCAATACTACCACCACCAATACCAATACCACCACCAATAGCACATCTACTAATACCACCACTACCACTAATTCCACCTCCACCAATACCACCACCACTAATACCACCTAAACCAATATCACCACCACCACCAATACCACCACCCCCAAGAATACCACCACCATCATCAATACCACCATCACCATACCATCATCACCAATACCCCCACCACCAATACCACTAATACCAGTACCACCACCACCAATACCAATACCAATACCACCAGCACCAATATCACCACCACAATACAATCACCACCACCAATAACATCACCACTACCAATACCACCATCACCATCAATACCCCCACCACCGCCAATACCACCACCAATACCAATACCACCAGCACTAATACCACCACTACCAATACCAATACCACCAATACCTCCTAAACCAATATCACCGCCACCACCAATACCACCACCAATACCACGCCCACCAATACCATCAATATCAATACCACCACCACCAATACCACTAATACCCGTACCACCACCACCAATACCACCAGAACCAATATCACCACCACAATACCAACACCACCACCAATACCATCACCACTACCAATACCACCATCACCTACAAAACCACCACCAATTCCCCCACAACCGCCAATACCAATACCACCGCAAATACCAATACCACCACCACCACTAATACCACCAATACCACCACCAATACCACTACCACCACCACCGATACCACTACCACCACCACCACCACCACCAATAATACCACCACGAAAAGAGGGTTTGAGATGTTGATGCAGAGAGAGATTTCTGAGAGGATTTATGCCTCAATAAGCCTGACGATGAGGCAGATGCATGTTATTCTTCTTTAGAAGCAGGGGAATACGACGACAAGGCTGGCATTGAGGAGATTTCCCTAGGTTTCTCCTTTTAAGAGTGTCTTTAGTCTGATGGAAAGTTTTGGGATGTTTCTTTGTCTCCTTAGACTTACTTTCAGGTGACCTTGCTCTCTTAAGAGACTTGGAAGAGTTGTCACACTCTTCGTCAGAAGATGTTTTCTACATCTTTTTAAGCCACTAAAATAACCTGCCCTCTCTATCTTTCAGGGTCTTGGAGGAGAAAGTACAACAAACACTGCACTGTTTTACCTCATGCTTTGAATGGAGGTAGTAGATGCAGTCTCTGTGTGGGTCCTTTATATACATTGTTTTTCCCCACAGGTCTTGCAGGGACGAAACAGGCCTTTCTTGTCAGACATTGTATCTTTCAAGTTGAAAAAAGCTGTTTAGAAAAAGGAGAAGAAACTGAGCAGAGCTCAGAGAGACTCCCTTTCCACAAGACGTATGGTGAAAATCTGAGGAACTCAGTCACTCTTGGGAATGTTCTGGAGGGTGCTAATGCCCGATTGGTCGTAGTTCACCTTTGGTCATTTTTAGGTCGAACCTAGCGCCAGCTCGCTTGCGCTGCTCGCTCTACGAGACTGCTATAGTAGAGTATGGGAGAGAGGCCGTGCCCACTCTCAGACAATATTTTTCATTGACTTGTGTCATTGTCATTCGTAAATGCTGCCTTCGGATTGGTTAATAGGCTTGTTAGTCCCTCCTTAGTATGGCCTTGTCTTCATTTGTAACATCCCATGGCTACTGGCCCCTTTTCTTCGGTTGCTACATGGGACCCGTTATTTAGTCTGTAAGCACTATTTACTTTATTGAGTTCCTTCTACTGCAGGCCGGACACGCATGCTTCAGCTGAAACCGCATGTGTGTTTTTTAAGCAACACGGCTGCCCCGTAACACAGGCGTGTTTTCAATTACTTTAACCCTAATTTTTTCGTGTCTGTTTCACCTCCCCCAAGTAAAATAGATTTGGAAATGATTAGTGAATTAAGTCATGTGAATTCCACGTGGCATATAATCGTCTGCTAATGGCACATCTATATTACATGTCATCTGTACTAAAGCCACCTGAAGGGTTGTTTTCAAAAGCCTGTTTTATTAACAACACTACCACCACCTCCAACACCAACACCACCACTGATACCAATAACACCACCACCACAATACCACCACCCTCACCATTACCACCACCACACCAATACCACTACCAATACCACCACCACCAATACTACCACCACAAATACCACCACCACCAATACCACCACCTCCACAACCACCAATACCACTACCACCACCACCACCACCAATACCACCATCTCCAATACCAGCACCGCCAACGCCAATACCAAAACCACCACCACCAATACCAATACCATCACCACCAATACCACCACCACTAATATCACCACCCCCAATACCTGCACCGCCAATACCACCCCACCACCAATACCAATACCTCTGCCAATACCACCACCACCAATACCACCACCACCACCAATTCCACCAACACCAATACCACCACAAAATACTACCACCACCACTAATATTATAACCACAACCAATACCACCATCACCACCAATACCACTGCCAATACCAATACCACCACCAATACTAATACCACAGCCAATACTAATACCACACCACCAATAATACCAATACCACCATCAATACCAATACCACCATCAATACCACCACCACCAATATCAATACCACCACCACCAGTATCAATACCACCACCAACACCACCAATACACCACCAATACCACCACCAATAATATCACCACCAATACCACCACCAATAATATCACCACCAATACCACCACCACCACCAGCACCATCACCACCACCACCAATACCACCATTCCCAATACCAGCACCGCCAATACGAATACCACCAACACCAATACCAATAACACCACCACCAATACCACCATCGCCACTAATATCACCACCCCCAATACCAGCACCGCCAATACCAACACCAACACCACCAATACGACCAACACTAATACCACCACCAATACCAATACCACCGCCAATACCACCACCAACAACACCACCAATACCACCACCACCAATACCACCACAAATACAACCACCACCGCTATCACCACAACCAATAGCACCATCACCACCACCCCCACCCCCAATACCAACACCACTGCCAATACCAATAACAATACCACCACCAATACCACCACCACCAATACCAATACCACAGCCAATACCAATACCACACCACCAATACCAACACCAATACCACCACCACCAATATCAATACCACCACCACCACCAGTATCAATATCACCACCACCAATACCACCAATACCACCATCAATACCACCACTACTAATACCAATACCAATGCCAATACTACCACCACTAAGACCACACCACCAACACCAATACCACCATCACCAATATCAATAACACCACCACCAGTATCAATACCACCACCACCAGTACCAACACCACCACCAATACCACCACCACAAATACACCATCAGCAATACACCATCACTAATACACCGCCACCAATACCACCACCACCAATACCACCACCACCAATACCACCACCTCCACAACCAATACCACCACCCCCAATACCAGCACCGCCAATACCAGCACTGCCAATACCACCCCCCCAATACCACCAATACTAATATCACCACCAATACCAATACCACTGCCAATACCACCACCACCAATACCAATAACACCACCAATACCACCACAAATACCACCACCACCACTAATATCATCACCACAATCGTTACCACCATCACCACCACCAATACCAATACCACTGCCAATACCAATACCACCACCAATACCACCACCAATACCAACACCAATACCACCACTAGTATCAATACCACCACCACCAGTATCAATACTACCACCACCAATACCACCACCACCAAGACCACAACCACCAATACACCATCACCAATACACCACCACCAATACCACCATTAATACCACCATCACTAATACCAATGCCACCACCAATACCAATATTCCGACCACTAAGACTACGACCATCAATTCCATCGCCACCAATGCTACCACCACCACCAATACCACCAACCCCACCCCCAATGCCACCACAACTAATACCAATGCCAGCAATAACACCACCACCAATACCATCACAAATACCAAGTCAAGTCAAAAGTGCTTTATTCGAGTAATTACTCATAAAAGCGACAAACAAACATATAATAAAATACAATTAAATTACAGAGTCAGCATGACTTTAAGCACAGACACATTAAAAAGGAGGTTTTTCCCCTTTTTTTTTTAAAAACGGATTTCATCAAGTTTTAAACATCAAGGTGCAAAGTTCATATTATAAAAACATACATGATTAAAAATTAATTTAAATAAGATTTCGTCAGAAAGACACCAGGCATGGGAACAGGGAATAGATAAACTAGCAGTCCCTGAACAACTAGGCAGAGAGTAGTCACTCTACTAGCAATCTCTGCCTAATTACCCACGCCCACCCCAAATACTTTGCAGTTGCTATGACAATCCAATTTAAAGGGGTAGTTTTAATGATACGTAAGGCTACCATAGAACTTTTAGTACCCAAATTCCTGCACATGGGAGCCAACCAGACTCGTCTCGGAACAGAATATGCTTGAAAGACAAACAAGAAATGCCCCAGAGTCTCTTTCCCTTCCCCACATGCTAAACAAGTTGCTGGGCCTCTATTTCTCCATTTGGATGTTAAATTCCCAAGAGGTAGAGAGCCAGCCCTCAGTTGGAAAAACAGTTTCCTATCCAGGGATTTAGATATAATATCCCAGTACATCTCAAACATTGGAAACAGTTTAGCTTCGAGGAAGGCAGTCGTCATAGACCCATTACTATTACTAAGAAGGCTCTTATTTGCAACATGTTCCCAGTAGAGATTTTTTATAAGCAACTTAGGTGGAAAGGAGGACCCGGTTGGATCCGACCACAGTTCACTCAACCCTAGTTCACTTAATGCAGTTCTCAGAGATCTAAACCATTTAATTTAATGAAATCCATCACAAATACCACCAATATCACCACCACCAATACGACAACCACCAATACCAATGCCACCACAAATACCAATACCACCACCAGTCCCAACACTACCACCAAAACCACCAATACCCCACCACCAATAATACCACCAATATGAAATACACCACCAATACCACCACCACCAATGCCACTACCACCACCTCCATCAATACCACTAATACCACCTCCACCAATACCACCAGCACCACCAATACCACCTAAACCAATATCACCACCACCACCACCACCATCAATACCACCACCATCATACCATCACCACCAATAACAATACCTCCACCACCAATACCACTAATTCCAGTACCACCAATACCACCATCACAATACCATCACCACCACCAATACCACCATCCCCATCAATACCACCACCAATACCCTCACCACCACCAACACCACCACCACCAATACAAATACCACCAATACCACCACCACCAATACCACTGCCAATACAACCACCAATACCACCACCACCAATACCAATACCACCACCACCACAAATACCACCACCATCACCACAAATACCACCACCAATACCAATACCACCACCACCAATACCACCACTTCTACCAATACCACCACCACCAATATCACCACCATTAATATCAATACCACCACCACCAATACCACCACCACCAATATCACCAATACCACCACCACCAGTACCAATACCACTGCCAATACCACCACCACCAATACAAATACCACCAGTACCACCACCAATACCAATACCACTGCCAATACCACCACCAATACCAATACCACCACCACAAATACCACCAATACCAATGCAACCACCTCCAATACAAATACCACCACAAATACCACCAATTCTACCACCAATACCACGAATTCCACCACCCATACCAATCCCACTACCAATACCACCACCATCATTACCACCACCACCAATACCAATACCACCACCACAAATATCACCAATACCACCACCAATACCACCAATTCCACCACCTATACCATCACCACTACCAATACCACCACCAATACTACCACCACCAATACCAATACCATCACCACCACCACCACCATTAATACCATCACCACCAATATCTCTAATACCACCACCACCAATACCACCTCCACCACCAATAACACCACCTCAGCCCCTGTTGCTCACTAGTAATAGCAGGGGCACTATATGAGGCCAGAGCTGCAGCCGAGACGTCCCTCCCTCCCTCCATGCCTGCCATAGAGCACAGCCTGCCCTGCACCAGGAGGTGAAGCCAGGGCCCTACTACTGCTGGAGTGTACTTTATTAGGCCAAAGATAGCAATGCATTACGCAATGCTACACTGCACACTCAAATCACAGAGAGGGCAGGAAATAGCACCCCACCTGCTCTTCCTCCTGAGCTGTGGCAGTGTAATCACAGAGCGAAAGATGTTGGAGCACTGTTAGTGTTCATAGCTCAGATCATATGTAACTCTCAATTCACACTGTGTCTATGTAATTTACTACACTTGCACATCTTCTTCGCAGCACTATTTATTACTACTTTGAAGACGTCGCAGGCCGGTCTTTTCCTCTGATATTTACAATCTAACAAGCGGTCGAGAAGGCCCTTTGTTTCAATGCAATAGGTCGTACATTTGCGAGAGTTTAAGCTATTAGTATTGTAAATGACAATGCCTTTTATTTATGTTTTAAAACCCAAAACATAAATAAAAAGAATTGTCATTTACAATGCCAATAGCTCAAACTCATGTGAATGAGAGACCTATTGAATTGCAAATGCTTGTTTTTATTTAAATAAAGGACAAAGATAGGCTATGAAACTAAAGGTCTGCGCCATTGTAGCCTATGATAGTTTTAAATTACTGCTTGATTATAGTACCGTGGGACTCCCACTTCGACGATGGAGAGTGATTCAAGCATGTGAATCTATGACAGATAACCCAGTACTGAATATGAAAGCTCTCTAGCAGTATGCAATGCAGAATCATCAGGGGGGGAGGGGGTTAGGGAGTCCAAAGCAATGAACATGCGGCTGCCCTCCAGGACACAAGCAAAAGCACAAGAACACCAACAAAAACACACTACGTCCTAGAAGAGAGGGAGGAGAAATGACTTACTATAGAGAAACCTGATAAAAGAAGGTATACAATATACAAATAGATAGGTACGACTTAACAGTTATGATCAGGTAGCCGAGAGACAATTGAAAAGAAAACAGCAGGGGAGAAACAACTCCGCTGGAATATAAAATAAAGGTTAACATGGATGACTGTACAAAGGGTCAAGGTAAATAAGGCCGACACACGGGAGACCCAATCAGATGGCTAGTGCCCATCTTAAAAGAAAGAATAGCAGACGCAAAAGGGATCTGGCTGATGCAGCGGACAAGAAAAGGAGAACACAGTGTGGGAAGACCAACGCCACAAGTGAAGGTCCAACCAAAGAACTTGCGATAAGAACCGAAGTGACAGATGGAGAGGCCGTACATACAGCTTAACAAGCATGGAGGCCAGAGCAAAGAAACTCATGTTGGCACAGAACAGTCCGTGCCTGGGCAACGAGCCAGGTACCATCATAAGTGAGAATCCTGACACCCAAGATCTTATTTGGTGTGCTCATAAGTACCAGGGAAAGGAAACCCCAAGGGGTGGAACTGTATCCACGTTTGAAAGAAGTGAAAAAAACGCCAGGAAAAAATCCTAAGGGAACACCAACCTCTGCACGAATCACCTCAGAGAGGGTGGTCTAGGAACCCATGTCTGAAAAGAAACAGAAGATGAAAAATAGCCATAAATCCCCAAAAAGTTGCAGAAGACATGTCTGAAGAACAGCAAGGCCAGCAACGAAATGTTGGGTTTGGTATCAGCGGTGTCATGGAACGTCTCCAATACAAAACTGAAAAGCAACAGTAGCTTTATGCAAGACATATTGAAACAGGCCTTGCAGAGGCATAGAAGATAGAGGGTCGGACGAGCAGGCCATCCATGCCTAGATAAGGACAAGATATGTCTGCGAGGAGCCTAAGAGAATCTAACAATCTTTGCATTGTTTCTGAAAAAAAAACTATTATCAGGTGGTAGTAATAATGCAACAAATACTCTGCTGGTTTTGGAGATTAAGACATAATGATTGTGAGTCTACTCTCAGACATTTTCTCTGGTGGAGAACCCTGTTTTCTTTAATCTCAATTTTTTTACGTTTTTTCACTTAGTGTTAATTTTTCCTATTTAATGTGTTACATGATTGCTCAACCCACCCAATGTCTCCTCTAAAAAAAACAAGCTTAGACAGTCCAATCAGCAATAATGTAGGTTAACTGCAGGCGATAGGTAGTCCAAGTGTTTCATGCTCAGTTTATAGTGTTCGGAACAGAAGTGAGTTAGGGGACAACGTGTCTAAAAATTTTTGAGATACCACGAGGAAATACCATGTGTCATAAATAAAGGACATCTTCCCCCAGAGTGAAAATGTATGCACATGCACGAAGAATACAGATTATTTTAGAGTGTTCCTGCATCAATTCTTTCGGCTTAGGCATCTAAACTTTGAGGATAGAAGAACCATACAAGATATACGCTTGTCAGTCTGTGTAGGCATTGCTGATAATCATGCCACATGCCTTGTATTTTTAACATTTACAACAAGGGGTGGTGAGGGACAGAGTCTCTGAATTAAGCAGAAAGCTCTCACCCAGTCAAGAGATCAGGGCTAGATCCAACACCGTTTTTTAGCTCACTGCACCATCCCAGTTTCAGAACCTGGCTGTATGCAAATTAGTCTGTTCCTGTCCCAGTGCATGATGGGAACAGGGCAAACCAAACTACAAAAGCCAATTCTTACACTGGGAAGGAAACAAGCTCCCGGGGACCGGTTTCTGGCATTACAGCCGTCTTCGGCCCGGTTTGCTTGAATCCTGATGGTGCAATGAGCAAGGGTCTCACATCTGAGAATACCCTTCCACGCTTAGGGTGGACAAAAATATTTACAACAAGGGGTGGTGAGGGACAGAGTCTCTGAATTAAGCAGAAAGCTCTCACCCAGTCAAGAGATCAGGGCTAGATCCAACACCGTTTTTTAGCTCACTGCACCATCCCAGTTTCAGAACCTGGCTGTATGCAAATTAGTCTGTTCCTGTCCCAGTGCATGATGGGAACAGGGCAAACCAAACTACAAAAGCCAATTCTTACACTGGGAAGGAAACAAGCTCCCGGGGACCGGTTTCTGGCATTACAGCCGTCTTCGGCCCGGTTTGCTTGAATCCTGATGGTGCAATGAGTCCCTTTCTCACTGCTCCATCAGGATTCAAGCAAGCCGGGCCGAAGAAGGCTGAAATGCCAGAAACCGGTCCCCGGTAGCTTGTCTCCTTTCTGGTGAAGAATTGGCTTGGTAGTTTAGTCTGCCCTGTTCCCATGATGCACTGGGCCAGGGACAGACTGATTTGCATATAGCCAGGTTCTGAGCTGGGATGGGGCAGTGAGATAAATAACGGTGATGGATCAAGCCCTGATCTTTGGACTGGGTAAGAGTGGTCTGTTTAACTCAGACACTCTGTTCATCACCACCCCCTTTTCTAAATCGTTGTATTTTTAACAGTTATGAAGAAACCCAAAACATCATTTCGAATAAATAGGTTAACCCGTGTGAGGTCTGTCCCAACAGTTTTTCTCTTTTTCTTAAATGTCAACAGTTTTAGGATAAATTGTAAGGATTTCCCCAAAATATAGTGCAATTTAATATTTACAACTACCTCTCTAATTAGAAGTTAAAGTTAAAAGGTTCTATGCTGTTCAGTGGTTAAAAAAAAGAGGAAGTGGGATTCATGAGCAAGGCACATTTAGTATGTCACCCCTGCCACTAAAAATGCTCTGTCTGGGGCACAGCTTGTTATACTTGGCATGCATGGCAGTCTTTTTTCTACATTACTGAAAATCTAAAAGAAACTAACAACGTTCATGAAATTGTCAAACATACTCAGACTTTCACTGTATGACTCATCAAGTCGATAACAGTATTTCAATTTATACAAAGGCCCCCGTATCAAATTTGCTATAGGTACATTCACAACTGATTACCTTGATATTAAATAGCCAGGGTTTAATGGAATCCACTTCTGCAGATCCTTTGCTGAGGTCATATACAACCAGGTACAATGCTCGTTGAGTCATGAAATGGGGATGAGCGCTGTAGAACTCTTCTTCTCCTGACCAAAAGATGATTGTCAAAATTCAATTATTATTCAATACCAAATGTGAGGGGAAAGCACATGTAATAATTTGAAAACACTTTCCATAGAACAAGTATATGTATATATCATTACTTTCACCAGGTGTACCACTACAATTTTGCTTTTCATGGCAACCTAACACTGACCATCTTTGAAACGTATTCCTAATCATCTGTTAATAAAAATTCCACCTTATTGGAGCTATAGAACAAAAGTTAGTTACAGGTTATTTTAAGCAGATTACGAGACATAATTGCACCCATGACATCCTGATCCTAAGTATTTCTTATAGCAGTTACAGAATAAGTGTGATAAATCTTGGTTGTAATTTTGAAACCATACCCTTGCAGACAGGTGCCACGCCTTTCCCGCAGGCTGTGTCTACCCTTACTCCAAGATGCTCACCTGACATTATTTTAGTGACACACCACTTTGGTTAAAGTTCTTCTATCGACATGTAAGAGCATTTTTCACAAATGTGATGCCAAGAGGGCCACCATATTTTCATTCTGGCTGCAGTCAGCGTAACCGTCACTATTTGAAAACTAGCAGTTCCGGCACCCCTAAATGAGGTAGGGAAATGTGTGTTTGGTGCAGTGGAAGACATGGTGATTTACTGTAAATCACCACAGTCTGTCAAATCCCCAAAATAACCAGTACGACTTTAAATACCTCCAATTTATCATGAGCATTTGGGTGAATAAGAAAATGTGTATTAAACAAAAAAAGAGCCTGATTATGACTGGTTTGCAGGAGACCTTGCATTCCAGAACATTCCCAATTTTGATTCGATAGTAAAGAGCAAATGCTTTAATAATGAATGCTAATCCAGAGCCCTATATAAATGCCAAATAGGCATTACTCACCTTGGGGTTTCTCAAGCTAGCCGCAGAAATAAAAGTTACTTGTTTGCAATCCTTGTTCTTCATATTAATCTTCATTGGCGTGGTAAGCATTGAACTGTCCCACATGCAGGATCCAGAAGAAGATTTTTGAAATTTATAAACACATATTTATCCTGAAAAGCCGACTTTTAAAATTAGTGTTAGATGCTCATCCACGGGATATGTTGGCCAGATTTTATTTTAATTAAAAATGCCAGTTCAAACTTTAAAGTCACTAGCATGAAGACATGAGGCTAGAAATAACTTTCACAATACTTTTCAAAGGGAAAAAACCAATGGTAATGCATCCTGATAGGCTACAGTCAGCGGAAAACAGTAAACTGTAATAGCTACTTTTATGAATTATTCCCAATATTATCCTATGACACCATGTCAGTGGCAGTTATATCAGGTAAATTTTTACACAGACATAAATCCCTGTCTAACAGGCAATCTCTGTTAAGATATTGTCACCATGATGAAAGGAGGGTTACTTGAAATTTCAGAGGCGATTCCTTTGAAAGAGAGATCCAATTAATTGCAAGCAACTTTTCCTTCACTTGTAACAGATCTTCAGTGACAATCTTAAGCACTGAATACAGTATCAAACCCATTCCTTTTAAAGTAGTGGGAGCATTTCAGTCTCTATTCTGAGAAAACATCCTTGCTTCTAAAGTGACTAAGGAGGAATCCAGGAAAGTGAGTCGATTGGAGTGTGGATATTGTTTTATTGGCATAGCTGTTGTGGGAACCTAGGAGGTGCAAATGGATAAAAACCTGAAGCAACATAGGGCTATATGTATCATGTACTTTACCGGTCACAAACTTCTTTTTTTTTTAAACATATTTTTATTGTAGCGAAGTCACAGAAAAAGTGAGGCACAAAGCATATCGACATTAACACTATTGATATGCAATCAGCAAGAGTATGCAGTTCCAGGGACACTACACAGCCATGTATGGCCCACATCCCGGAGGCTGGGCGGCGCAGGATCAGGACATGTTTAACAAAGGAGAAATCTGCATTTGCGCTCCAAGGATAGGAAACGTATCAATGTCTTCGCCATTTTTTAGCACGTCACATCCATATATCACATAACAATCGAACAACAACAATTTACCCCTAGAATGGCATCACTAGTACTGATCCAATAGAGTAGGACATTTGTGTGAGGGCCAGCGAAGGCCTAGTCAATTTAAGGCTACATAGACCTATGGGAATCTCAGCTATATTCATACATACATATTGAGGTACCTGAACGTGGCAACAGAGGACACCTACACGATCCCACGGCCCTCCCCTCCACTGCTCTCCCCTCCACATTCAGGCTCCGAGGCATCAGAAGAAAACAACTCAGCGCTGGTGGCCTCTGAGTCATCCTCCGCCAGGCCCTCCATGCACAGCATCCTCCAAGCAAGTAGATCAGCATGCAACTTTCCATCTCTACGGGTGCGTTGCATATGTGTCTCTTCGGCCAAAGACCATTCCCTCGCGTCCCTCAGCCAGAGGGAAATCTCGGCGCCCTTTGACCCATCCAAGTGATAGCCACTCGTCTCCTTGCCAAGACTAGTAGGAGTTGCAGGAACTTATAAGATAGTCTCTTGTTTTTAGGTTTGGGCACCAGTGCAAGCAGACATTGGAGTGGGTCTAGCAGAAGCCTAAGTCGCGTAGCCTGGATAATATACTTCACCACCTTGCGCCAAAAGTCCTGGATAAGAGGACATTCCCACGCAAAGTGCAGGAAACCCGCCATTGTCACTCCACACCTAGGACAATTGTGGCGCCTCTCCGCCGATATACAATGGAGGGAGACCGGTGTCATGTATGTGCGGTAGACAAAATTAAAGTGTATAAGTTTAAAGCGTGCATTGCAGGAGACCTTGTGGGTCAACAGCCCAATCCGTTTTCTTTGTGCAGGCTCCAATTCCACTCCCAGGTCCGTCTCCCAGGCCACCCTGGCCGGGGCCAACGGGGGGGTTGAATCCCGGCGCATAGCGAAGTAGAGGAGGGAGATCAGGCGTCTACCTCTCCCACAGGACATGATGATGTCAAGGGTATTAGTGAGCGGAGGCGCTTCCAGGAACTGGGGCCATGTAATCTTGGCCACATCCTGGAGACTACCGTAATGGAGGTATTGTCCCTCACTCAGCCCAAAGGACTCCATGGCACCCTCAAAGGACACAAAGGTGTCGTTCGGGTAGAGGTCCGCTAGGGTCTCGCAACCACCAGATCGCCACTCCCGAAAAGACATGCTTTCCTCCAACCAGAGTACCGGGGCCAATATCCAGACTGGGAGCTCCCTATAGAACGGTGCACGCCGCAGCACTTTTTCGACAAAGCGCTGCCAAATATTAGCTGTGTGACGCACCACGTAAGGCAAAGTGTCATCAGTTTCGCGACCTTGCATCAAGGCTTCCAGCAGGGCCCTATCAGTTGCCGTACCAGCTAGTAATGCCAGTTCCCAATTTTCATCGTCGGCGAACCATCTGGCAGCCGGAAGAAGCTGCGCCGCGTAGTAGTAGAGGTCAAATCTCGGGGCTTCGAGGCCGCCTTCACCCCAACACCTCGTCACCGTGCGCAAAGCGACTCTACTGCGCCCACCCGCCCAAAGCAGGGAGGTGAGGAGAGAGTTCAATGTGCGGAACACTCGGGGAGGTAACGGACACAAAGAATTCTGCAAAACATACAAGACTCTAGGGAGCATCACCATTTTGGCCACCGCCAAGCGCACCATGAGAGAGAGAGGGAGTGTGTTCCAGAAGGTAATAGATTTGCGGAGGGCCGTGAGTATTCTGTCAATATTATAAGTCAGCAAAGTCTCTGTGGTTTCGGCCACCTGGATTCCCAAATATCAGAATGCCGTTCGTTCATAACGGAGGCCCAATTGTTTAAGCTCCGTGTCCGGGTCCGGGACAGTGTTAGTCAGCGGAAAAACTAGAGATTTAGCAACATTTATACGCAACCCAGAGGCAGCGCCAAATTTGTCCAGGACCCGCAACAAGGCGGGGAGGGCCTCAGCTGGGGAGGTCAGATAGAAAAGCGCATCATCCGCATATAGGGAGACCACATTGGTGGTGTCCCCCACCACTATTCCCCAAGTCTGTAGTTCAGTGCGGGCGGAAACGGCGAGGGGCTCAATTGCCAGAGCAAATAGGAGAGGGGAGAGAGGGCAGCTCTGTCGGGTGCCCCTCCCGAGCAACCACTCCGCTGATCGAGCCGATCCCAGGTGCACCCTGGCTCGGGGCTCCTTGTAGAGCACACGGATCCAGTCTCGAAACCGAGGACCAAACCCCATTTTCTGAAGCACCTGCAGCAGATAACCCCAGTGCACCGTATCAAAGGCCTTGGCCAAGTCAACCGAGACCAACACGTGAGGACCCTCTCGCCCCTGCACTTCATGGTGCATGGACAATAATTTAGTAAGGATTTTCGCATCTGTATTCAGCAGCGTGATAGGGCGCTACGCCGCGGGATCAGTGTTATCACCGCCAGGCTTCAGAATCATGCATACCTCTCCTTGATTCATAGTAGGCGGAAGAGTGCCAACACGCAGGGCTTCATTGTAGACCTGCAAGAGGAGGGGGGCCAGGACATCCCCGAATGTGTGATAAAACTCAACCGGATACCCATCACCACCAGGGGCCTTAGCGCGGGGGAGGGCAGCCATCGCTGCCGTAATCTCACCCAGTGTCAGGTGTGTGTCCAGTTCCTTCATTGCAGCTTCCGGCAGGGTCTGGAGTTGGACATCTTCGAGATACGATTGACTGCTATCCTCCGAGAGTAATGGGTGAGCTTCATAGACAGTCGGCAGATGGTCCTGAAGAACCTCAAGAACATCAGTCTCATAGTGGACCATAGTCCCAGTAGGGTTTCGTAGGGCTACTATCCTTTCAGGTGCAAACTCTCGCTTCAGAATGGTCACAAACTTCTTAACTCACAGAATGGGGCTGTTTGTGACCTGCAAAAGGCATTTTGGTATGTGTGAATTACAATTTGCGATTCGGTAACATGTTACCGGATCGCAATTTGAAACTGTGAATACATACAGATTTTGTATTAGGAAGGGGTTCGTAAGGGCGTCCCTCCCTAATACTGAATTGCAGCAGTATATAACAATATTTTGCGATCAAAATGTTGGTCACAAAACATTTGCATTTTATCAACTACTTTAAGTAGGTGGTAACCCATTAGCAAATGGGAAGGGCCCCCCAAGGAACCCCTCCCTCTTTGTGAATGGTAGTGAAAAACAGCCATGGACCACTGCCTACTCTTAAAAAAATAACACAAAACTTTTAATTTTTCTTTTTTAAATGTTTCCTGTTTCCTTTAAGGAAAATGGGCTGAATTTTTTTTTAAAACGTAGCTTTATTTAAAAGCAAAACCAGACATGGTGGTCTGCTGTCCCCAGCAGGACATTTAGCGATTCCACCATGGGTTGCAAATTGCGACCCACCTCATGAATATTAATGAGGTAGGTCAATTGGAAGCTATGGGGAATTGCTAAATGTAACTCATGGAGTTCTATACATTAAGAATAGTGATTACCTAATTTCCATTTGCAGAGAATCACAATTAGGTAGTTGCTATTTCCAATAATGATACATATGGCACCTGGTACTTTATTTAGCACAGAAAGCCAACGCATCAAGTAACGTAGAAATATAAGTCTTTTTGGCCTTTCTAAATTACAACATATAATCCCACCCCCAACCCTAGGGTGGGTTATCTTTGGTGGAACCAGCAGTTGTCTTCTACTGGAATGTAAGATCCTGCTCAGCAGGTGTATGGAAATTGTCAGATGCTACTGTCCTTCACTGTAAATCACCTTATGTATTAAGGTCAGTAATGATTTACTGTTCCATGGTCTGGTCACTAATGCAACTCTCTTCAGACCACAGTAATGAGCTAGGCTATATTGGTAACTGGTTTAACTGCATAATTCTGTACAACTTGGATCTATGAAACATTTTTTCATGGTTCGAGCCATTACGGTATTTAAGTAAATGCACCAATTATGGATTTATTCACATTACCCTATTTAACTCATCTAAAAATTGATGAGCTCTATGCAGCAGCTCTTACTGTGTTTCATGGGCTATCGGGAGATGAAAAGAACACCTATGGTTTTCAATGTATCCTCAATTATGATAATCACTTCACCGAGATGCATGGTTATGAGACATTTTTAGATTATTTTTGATAGCATTATCTGAAACTCCAGTAAGACCTGAATTCAACTGTGCCATGTCAGTGAAAGGATTCGTGGAGTATGACCCGCCATATTTAAAGATCTCTGCCAGGCAGATCTATGTGTCTTCAGCTGTGCTACTTCCACAACAACTCCACTTAAGGGAGTGAGGCTTTGTCTGACATAAATAGGGCACACTGCATGATGTCCAATGAATGACAACTAATGTCAGTGAAGCTGTTGGTCAAAGGTTTCTGCTGGTAAACTAAGTTGGTGGCTCTCTCCACTCTCAATAGAGCGAGGGAATAGTGAGTTATAAGGAGGGGGTACTCTGCCATGTTTTTGGCAAAGTAGTCTGTCAACCAGCCTCTAAATAAGCCCCTGTGTGTTTTCAGTATTCACGCTCAACCAATTGTCCAGTACCCGATACTGTTCCATATTAAAATACTGTCAAAAATGTTTACATACATAAAAGCAGCTGCATAATGCTAAATGTTGGGGGGGGGGGGGGCTGCAGAATGTGATGAGGAGCCAACAACTCTCCTATATCTCAGATTCTTGAGGTCCTTGGTCTCAATGGGGCCTTATAGAAGGGTTGCCTCCCTCCCCCCTACGCCGCAGAGGTTGATGGGGCCTGAGTTACGCCCCTGTACATTAGCAATTCTGGTATCAGACAAAGATGACAAACTTGGTGTCAATCTTGCAATTGTGGATGGAACTCTCACTTCAGATCTACACAGTAGTTCATGTAAAGGCTGAACTGAAATGTTGGGCAACAAAAGTAACAGACGTGAGCCCTGAGCAAAAGTAAGGTGGTTAGGCTGATGATATTGCCACCCTCATTTTCACTTGAGCATTGTAATCAAATAATAATTAGCAGCACCAATTGGCAGCTACCTCCCACACCCACGCCATCTCATGTGATCTTTGAATCAGATTAGTGTGGGCTAGGATGTCAATGGCGTCTCGATTCCTTGACACCAACTATATGATGGTGCTAGTGACTGTGAATATTGCATCAAAGCCATAGCAGACCATGATGGGTTATCTAGTGGAGAGTTAGCCAAAACCGACAATGGTCATCACAAGAAAAGATGATGGCCTGAACCCGATAAAGGAATACTTGAAAAATGAAAATCTATCTGAGGAGTCTTATGATACACATGTATGTCTGTATTTCACACTTCTATAGTATAAAGGTAGCCAAAAGACCGTTGGAGCAACGTATAGGGTAAAAATCAATAAATAAATGGAGAGGTAGCTAGGTTTCGGTGGACTGCTTCTGCATTATGATTAGTATTATTCAAAGAGGTTCATTCTAGCCTATTTAGTTATTCATATGTGTGTGTTTTGTTGACAACCAGTCTTTCACCTGATAGCCATGTACATTGAATGGTCTGGCAAACTTCTATGTTGCAGATATATCTGTCCTGTTCAATTGTCGAGACTGTTGTTTCGGCAACCAGCTTATACAGGATTGGCAAGGAAATTCTTGGTATGTGAGGCACAATCTTCACATGAAATATGTAGTTTCTTGACTAATAAGATGGATGAAGCTAAGTCATAAACAGTGGATTGTGTCCAAAAATGCAACAAGTGATTCCTAAAGTAAAAGAGCTATTAAGCAAAAAGGTTGATTCAAACTGAGGGATGCTATTCAGAAGTAGACATTTCATTGGAGGAACAATAAATCCTGCATTTTCAATTACTCACACACTCATAGGAAGCCTACCAGAATGCCGATCTGGTTAGTCCTGCAGATAAAGATCCTACTGAGTATTTTGCATATGCCTGACAGGTACTACAGCAAACATCTACAGAGCTATATTTGTTTGTGCAACATAGGTTAAAATCACTCAACGCATTAAAAAATGAAAATCTGTAATATTACTTCATGACTACATCATTCAATTAAATAGTAAAATCTCAATACCTGCAAAATCCCACACATTTAATGTAAGTTCTTTTTTTGCATTTTGCTTGGAAGGTACACGCCAATCCTTGACATCAATGCCTACAGTTGCCTTTTTGAGACCCTGGTCGGGATGCTTGCACTTCATAAGTTGGTGCACCAGTGTAGTTTTGCCACTTCCTGCATTTCCCACAATCATAAGTTTCATTCTGTTATATGGCACAGCCTTCTTTAAACGCTGCTGAAGAAAACTAAACAAAATGCAAAATAAAGATTTTAAATAACTTGTAATATCACACATAAGATTACTTATTGCAGAGTAGCATACAGCACTATAAGTTACTTGCTGACCTATTAAAATGACTAGTATCAGCAGTACAGTATTGTTTAATGGTAAAAATGGTTACAAGAAGTCAAAATCCTCCCAGATATGAGAAGATATCCCCTTTTTGGCATTCATCAGCAGTTTTCCATGTATTTAGTAGAAAACAGCAGTTATTCCCAGTTACAATTGTACACCACAACATTAACACAATTATTCCTTTTACCTAATAATGTCTTTCGCTTTGAATCCAAGGTGTTTTAGATCCAAATCCAAATCAAGCCCCTCCAATGGAAGGTCCCACACTTTTGTGAGTTTTCCCATTTCATCAGGAAAACACCTCAGTTTTGGATTGTGACTAACATCGAAGGTGGTCAGGTTTTGAAGGAAACCAATCTCAGGTGGGATCTGAAAAAAAAATAATTAAGGCATCGGATCAGTAAAAAAAAAAAATCTGACATCAGGGTGTTCATAAATCAGTCAAAATCATTACTGTAAACCTATTGTGGTGAAGTCCAAGACTCCAAAAGAAGCCGCAAAGATGAGTTTCAAGGTAAAAGATTTGGATGATTATTGCAACTCATTCAAAAACATAAACCTCTAAAAGGAAAAAGCTACTTTCCAGTATGCATCTGTTCTTGGCTGGTAGAGCTGCAGAGTAGTAACTTATGCATAGATCGCCATCTGGTGTTGGGCGCCGATGCTTGCACCTTGTTGTTGTCTTGGAAGAAGTCTTTTGTGGTCACGAGATAGGTGACTCCTCCCTTGGACGATAGTGCGCATGGGCATAGACTCCATCTTCCGATTGTTTTTCGCCATGAAGGGAAATGATGGAGTTTGTAAGAAATAGAATAGATGTCCATGTGAGTGTATCTAATTAAGATAAAAACTGGAACAGATACAGGTCCCGGGGAGACGGGTGGGCGTGTACTACTCTGCAGCTCTACATGCCAAGAACAGATGCATACTGGTAAGTAGCATTTTCCGTTCGAGGCATAGGAGCTGCAGATAGTACACTTTTGCATAGACTGGACAGCAGTTTCTCCCCTACCGGTGGTCACCTGCATTTGTTGCAATAGTTTGAAAAAGTGTCTTAAGAACAGCTTGGCCCACAGAAGCTGGTTACTTGGCCTGCACTTAAACACAATAGTGTTTGGTGAAGGTGTGTGTAGTAGACCAAGTTGCTGCCTTACAAATGTGTTCTAGAGGAATGTTCCCTAAGAATGCCATGGAAGCCCCTAGTTTTCATGCTGAATGAGATCTAGGGGGAATTATAAAAGTGCGTTTTATTTTTTGATATCATATTTGAATACATTTGACTCTCCACCTGGCAATTCCAGTTTTGGAGATGGGGTTGACTTTATGAGGTGGAGAGAAAGCTACAAACAGGTGTTTTGTTTTTCTAATGGGTTTAGTCCTGTCTATGTAATACAGTAAAGCTCTTTTGACGTTGAGCGTGTGAAGAGCTCTCTCTGCTACTGAATCAGGGTTTTGGAAAAACACTGGTAACTCTATTGATTGATTAAGATGGAAAGCAGAAATTACCTTTGGAAGAAATGTTGGATTTGTTCTAAGAACCACTTTGTTTGGATGTATTTGAAAAAATGGTTCTTGTATGGTTAAAGTCTGGATCTCACTTACTCTCCTAAGAGGTGATTGCAACAAGGAACGCTACTTTCCATGTAACGAATTGTAATTCACATTTGTGTAAAGGCTCAAATGGGGGACCCATGAGTCTAGTAAGAACAACGTTTAGGTTCCACATCGGAGATGGTGGCAGTCTGGATGGAATTATTCTTTTAAGGCCTTCCATAAAGGCTTTGAAAGCAGGTACTCGAAACGATGATCAATGTTGTCTGTTTTGGAAGTAGGCGGCAAGGGCAGCCAGATGTAATCTAATTGATGAGTATGCAAGATTGCATCTTTGTAGATGGAGCAAATAGCAAATAAGGAAAATTGTACTTACCAGTATGTACCTGTTTTTGGCATGTAGAGCTGCAGAGTTACACACTGTGCATGGATGGCCACCTAGTGTTGGGCCCAGATGTTTGCATTTTTTTTTTTTTTAGAAAAGTCTTTGGAAGTCACAGGATAGGTGACTCCTCCTTTCGATCATAAAGCGCATGGGCATCGGCTCTATCCCCAGATTGTTTATCGCCATTAGGGAAGTGATGGAGTTTTACAAGAAAGTAGTAGTAAGTCCATGTAATTTGTATCTAATTAAGATAATACTGGAACAGATAAAGGTAGCCGGGGAGGCAGGTGGGCGTGTGTAACTCTGTAGCTCTACATGCCAAGAACAGATGCTTACTGGTTAGTAGCATTTTCCGCTCAAGGTATATGAGCTGCAGATTACACACTGTGCATAGATTGTATAGCAGTACCCACCTTAAGCGGCGACCACCAGTATCTGTTGCAGTTGTTTGAAACAGAGTTTTTAGTACAGCCTGGCCCACAGTTGCTTGTTGTTTAGTTTGCACATCTACACAATAGTGTTTTGTGAATGTGTGCAGTGTAGACCATGTAGCTGCTTTTCATATTTCGTCTAGGGGAATGTTCCTTTAAAATGCCATTGAAGCCCCTATTTTCCTTGTAGAATGGGCTTTAGGAGGAATAGATAACATAGGTTTAGCTTTGTGGTAACAGATTTGTATATGCATTTAACAATCCACCTAGCTATCCCAGATTTTGATATGGGGTTACCTTTATGTGGTGGTGAAAAAGACACAAAAAGTTGTAAAGTTTTACGAAAAGTTTGTGTCCTTTCAATGTAGTAAAGCATTGCTCTTTTCACATCTAAGGTGTGAAGAGCTCTTTCTGCGACTGTTTGTGGCTGAGAGAAAAATAGGGCAGCTCAACAGACTGATTTAGATGGAAGGGTGAAATGACTTTTTGAAGGAATTTACGATTAGTACGGAGAACCACTTTATTATGATGCATTTGCAGAAAGTGTTCTTGAATGGTAAATGCTTGTAGTTCACTAACTCTTCTAAGAGAAGTAATAGCTACTAGGAAAGCTAATTTCCAAGTTAGGAATTGCAATTCACATTTATGTAACGGTTCAAAGGGAGGTCCCATTAACCGTGTGAGAACATTGTTTAAGTTCCACACTGGTGAAGGTGGTGTTCTGGGATCGATTATTCTTTTGAGTCCTTCCATGAAAGCCTTTATGGCAGGCACTCTAAAAAGAGATAGATGATGTCTATTTTGTAAGTATGGTGCAATGGCAGCAAGGTGCAGTCTGATAGATGTGTACGCTAAATTACACTTTTGAAGGTGTAATAGGTGCACTGTGTGGATAGGAATGTGGAAGTAGGCGTCCTTTACATCTGGAGTGACAAGGAAGTCATTTGGTAAAAGGAGCAGAAGGACCTGCTGGAGTGTGACCATATGAAAGTGGTCTGACAGTATGTACAGGTTTAGGGTTCTGAGGTCTAGAATAGGACTTAAAGATCTGTCCTTCTTTGGGATTAAGAAATACAGGGAGTATACTCCTTTGTTTTGCTGATGCATTGGAACTATTTCTATTGCATTCTTTTCTGCAGGAGAGATATAACCTCCTGTCTCAGCAGTATCAAATGTTCTTGTGCCATTGGATGCTGTCTGGGTGGTATGTTTGGGGGGGTTATTTGTAGCACCCACCTGTCTGATGTGATGTTTTTCCAGGCTGGTAGGTATTGTTGTAGTCTTCCCCCGACAGGAGTGGAATGGGGTGGGGGAAGGGGAGGGAAGTCATTGGGCAGGGGTGGAGGCAAAGCATGAGTTGTTTTTACCTCTGCCCCTTTTGTTCTTACCTCTGTAACCACCCCTTTGGTAGCCCCTACTATAGGTGGACTGTGTGGGGGCTTTGTAAGAGGTAGAGGGTGCGTCTGAAGAGTATTCCGTGGTGACTCCTCAGTAAGATGGACACTCTGTTCATCACCACCCCCTTTTCTGAATCGTTTTTGGCCACTATAGGTGTGGCAGGGTATACTCAGACATGAGTCCCTTTCTCACTGCACCATCAGGATTCAAGCAAGCCGGGCCGAAGAAGGCTGAAATGCCAGAAACCGGTCCCCGGTAGCTTGTCTCCTTTCTGGTGAAGAATTGGCTTGGTAGTTTAGTCTGCCCTGTTCCCATGATGCACTGGGCCAGGGACAGACTGATTTGCATATAGCCAGGTTCTGAGCTGGGATGGTGCAGTGAGATAAATCACGGTGATGGATCAAGCCCTGATCTTTGGACTGGGTAAGAGTGGTCTGCTTAATTCGGACACTCTGTTCATCACCACCCCCTTTTCTGAATCGTTTTTGGCCACTATAGGTGTGGCAGGGTATACTCAGACATGAGTCCCTTTCTCACTGCACCATCAGGATTCAAGCAAGCCGGGCCGAAGAAGGCTGAAATGCCAGAAACCGGTCCCCGGTAGCTTGTCTCCTTTCTGGTGAAGAATTGGCTTGGTAGTTTAGCCTGCCCTGTTCCCATGATGCACTGGGCCAGGGACAGACTGATTTGCATATAGCCAGGTTCTGAGCTGGGATGGTGCAGTGAGATAAATAACGGTGATGGATCAAGCCCTGATCTTTGGACTGGGTAAGAGTGGTCTGCTTAATTCGGACACTCTGTTCATCACCACCCCCTTTTCTGAATCGTTTTTGGCCACTATAGGTGTGGCAGGGTATACTCAGACATGAGTCCCTTTCTCACTGCACCATCAGGATTCAAGCAAGCCGGGCCGAAGAAGGCTGAAATGCAAGAAACCGGTCCCCGGTAGCTAGTCTCCTTTCTGGTAAAGAATTGGCTTGGTAGTTTAGTCTGCCCTGTTCCCATGATGCACTGGGCCAGGGACAGACTGATTTGCATATAGCCAGGTTCTGAGCTGGGATGGTGCAGTGAGATAAATAACGGTGATGGATCAAGCCCTGATCTTTGTACTGGGTAAGAGTTGTCTGCTTAAGTCGGACACTCTGTTCATCACCACCCCCTTTTCTGAATCCTCTGTAAGATGAGCGTCAAAATAAGCGTTCGGGAACAATGCAACTGCAAGGCTCCCATAGATTTGGCTGTATCGGTATCCTATTTAATCTTTTCAAGGGATACGTCTACATTAGGTCCGAATAAGTGTTGCTCATCAAAGGGCTGGTTAAGTACAGCACTTTGGTCTTCAGGTTTGAACCCTGAAATGCGTAGCCATGCATGTCTACGCAACAAAATACTGGTATTAACTGCTCTGGAGGCAGTGTTTGCTGCATCTAATGCACAAGGAATAGAGGTGTTTGTAATATTTTTCCCTTCTTGGAGAAGCTCATTTGCTCTGTCTTTATACCTATCAGAGAGGTGCTGCATTAATGATTCTAATTAATCTTAATGTGCCCTGTCATATCTTGCCAATAATGTTTGTGTATTGGCAATACACCACATGTTTGCTGCCTGAGACGTAGTTCTTTTACCTGATGCGTCAAGGAGCTTAAACTATTTATCTGTGGGGGGAGCGTCACCTGATGTTTGTGAATTTGCTCTTTTGCGTGCATTAGAGACCACAAGAGAGTCTAATGGTACTGGACCTTTAATATATGCTGGATCTGAAAGGGCAATTGCAAAAACCACAGTTGATGGACAGAATGCAGAACAATGTCATACATTCACCCCAGTACAGAGATCTGAAACTAAATCCATCATCTTTTTGCACTCCACACCACCCCAGTTCAGACATGGCCATATGCAAATCAGTCTGACCCTGTGCCTCATGGGAACAGTCCAGCCCGAACTGCCAAGCGGATCTGAAAGGGCAGCATTATATTTTTTCTCTATTCGTGGGTTGATGACCCGAGTTCTAACTGGGTCCTTGAAGACTTCGGGAGCATGCTTAATAACTCCCTTAAGCATGGGTAAAATTGATGAGGACCTTTGTGCATTATCAAAGGTATCCATTGAGAAGTCTTCATCTACAGGGTCAGTATGTAGGTCCACCCCATGGTATTCTGCAGCCCTGTGTACTAGCTGATTAAATCCCAAAGTGTCTTCTGGTGGGGAAGGCCTAGAGGGATATATGTAGTCCTGAGCGTCATTAGTGACGTCTGGGGTGTTATAATCATTCCACGGGTCAGGTGAGCCCGGAGGAATAGAGGGATCATCTGCACCAACCCCTGTATTGTCAGAGCTATCATCTATGTTGTCATCATCTGGTATAATAGAAGATATAGGGGAGTGCTGTGGTAGGGGAGCAGGTAGTCATGCCATATGTGGAGGAGGAGGGGAAGGAATCCTTAGAGGAGAGGTAGCAATGTCCTTCTTTGGATGAGGAACCGGTGCAGGTGTATCCAGTGGTGTTTTTTTTTAACTAAGAGTTAGTCGACCAGTGGTTGGCTCCTAACCAAGAGTCTTTTGTGCAGGGTCTGGATGAAATAAGTCATATGTAGGAGGCAGATCTTTTGGTGCGGAGGGATTTCTCAGCACCGAGCTGGGGGCTTCTTTTGGCTTTGAAGCGTGTTGTTTGACAATGTCTTTATTATCAGTCTTTTTTCGGCTCCGATGACTCTCTCGGCTCCGATGGGGTTTTGGGATCCCACGGTTTTCTCGGCTCCGATGGATTTTTCGGGTCCAATGATTTTTTTAATCCGAAGCGTGTTTGCTTGGGTCCGATTTTCGGTGCCAAGGGGCTAGCAGTAGGCTTCGACCCACATTGAGGAAACTTTTTAAATGGAGTCCATTCCATGAGCTGGAAGTTGAGGCCTAGGTGGGCCCGAAGGCCTTTGCCGCCGACCGGAATCGAAGACTTCGAAGTTAAAGAGTAGCGTCGACTGTAAACGCGTTTGAAACTATATCGTCGAAGCTGGTGAGTATTCCGCTCCGCAGGAAATCGGTACCAACACAGAGCGCTGGAAACACATCCGAGCCCGGTGGCGGAAAAAACAATCTGGGGATGGAGCGGATGCCCATGCGCAGTATGATCCAAAGGAGGAGTCACCTATCCTGTGACTTCCAAAGACTTTTCTACAACAAAAACAAACTGCAAACATCCGGGCCCAACACTAGGTGGCCATCTATGCACAGTGTGTAATCTGCAGCTCATATGCCTCAAACTGCTTTGTATTGAAGCATCTAATGGGTCAATTTTGTTGTTTTTGCAACAAATAACGAATCTTTTCCATTTGGCTGCATAGCAAGCTCTAGTACTGGGACGTCTGGCTTCCTTAACCCCTTCGCTGCTGATGACTAGCTCAGCTCGTCATCAGCCACGGTGGTCGTGTGCGGATGACGAGCTGAGCTCGTCATGTAACGCGGCTTCTTTAGATTTGACGCACACAGCGGGAAAAGCCGCCGCAGCGATGCGGTTAATAATATTCATACAGTCCGGTGGGAGGTTCAAGTAACCAAACTCTAAGACTTTAGGAGCCAGATCCCTAGATTCAGTTGCGCTGGATCTGGGTGCCTGATTTCTCCATGGTTCTGCATCAGCAGCTTTGGAGCCGTCATTTTTGATGAGGAACTAGTGATAGTTCGAGTAGTGTCGTTAACCATGGTTGCCGTGCCCATGTGGGAGCAACTAGGATCATTTTGAGGGACTGTTGTTTGAACTTGCGTACTACTAGTGGAATGAGTGGGAGTGGTGGAAAAGTGTACACAAATCTGCCTGACCAGCTAATCCATATCGCATTGCCCGTGGACAAAGGGTGTGGTAACCTGGCGGCAAAGGTTGGGCATTTTGATTTTGTGTGTGTGGTAAAAGATCTTTGTCTGGTTGGCCCACATTTGGAAGAAAGGTTGAAGTACTTGTGGATGAAGTTCCATTTGTGTATTTGTTGAGTCTGACAACTTAACAGATACGTTGTCTGATTGCTTACTCCTGGAAGATGTTCCGCCAGGAGATATATGTTTTGTGCAATGGCCCATCTGCATATACTTTGTGCTAGGAGAGAGAGCTGCAGAGAATGTGTTCATGCTTGCATTTTGTATGTAATACATTGTTGTCATATTGCCCGTCCAGACAAAGACAGTCTTGTTGAGAAGATGTACTTAGAATTACTTTAAGGCTAGGATTATTGGCAGTAGTTCTAGATGATTGATGTGAACCACTTTTTGTTGAGTGGTCCATCTGCCCTGAATTGCATGGTTTAGGAGATGGCCGAGCCAGTGAGTAATACGTCTGTTGTTAGCACTATCTGTGGAACAGGCTCTAGGAACGGCCACCCTTTGGACAGGTTTTGTGTGTTCCACCACTGCAGAGATGTGTGCAGCTGTCCACCAACACCAGATCTGTAAGTTGTCTTTGAGCCTGGTTCCACTGATGTGCTGAACATTCTTGTAAAAGGTGCATCTGAAGTCTTGCATGGGGTACGATGAAAATGCAAGAGGCCATCATTCCTATGAGCTGCGTAAACACTCGTGCTGGTAGAGTGTGTTTGGATGAAAGCTGTTGAGGGTTTGCATGCCGGCTATCCTGGCTGGATTGGGGTATGCTAGAGCTTTGCAAGTGTCTACTGTGGCTCCTAGATACTTATGTATGTAGGAGGGTTGAAGGTGTAGTTTAGTGTGAACCCTAGGTTGTGTAAAAGTTGAATTGTATTATAAGTGTAATGAACACACTGGTAGTCCAGGTATGCAAATACATGAATTATCTGTCTTCTCAAATGTGCTGCTACTACTGCAAGGCACTTTGTGAACAAAATTGGTGCTGTGGTCACCCCAAATGGAAGGACCTTGAACTGATAGTGCTGCCCGTCTACTGTGAACCTCAGGTATTTTCTGTGAGCAGGGTGTATGGGGATGTGGAAGTTGGCGTCCTTGAGATCTAGTGTGGCAGGGATGTTGCCTTGTTGAAGCAGTGGAAGAACCTGCTGGAGAGTGATCATGTGAAAATTATCTGATTGTATGTACAAATTGAGAGGTCTGAGGTCCAGTATTGGCCTTAGTGTCTCGTCTTTTTGGTGGATTAGGAAATACAGGGAGTAAACCCCTGTTCCCTGATGTTGTATGGGAACTGGTTCTATTGCATGTTTTTGAAGCAGTAAAAGAACCTCTTGTTTGAGGAGTGTTAGATGTTCCCCTGACATTGAGTGCTGTTTGGGTGGTATGTTGGGTTGAGTAGCAGTAAGTTCCAGGCAGCAACCATATTGGATAATTTGTCTTACCCACTTGTCTGTAGTGATGGAATTCCTGATAGGTAGGAACCTATCTGCAGCTCGTATGCCTACAACTTACACTTAAGCTGAAATACAACAGTCTGCTAAGAGAAAACCGAGAATGCTTTGGCATCACCACAAAAGTCCCACTTAAGATACACTGACGCAACAAGAGTTCCACAGGCACCAGTGTATGCAAGGAAAATGCCCCCCACCCACTTCTGCGTGGATAGTACAATGCTGCCATAATATATGTTTAGTGGGCCTCTCAGGCCTCTGAGCCCCAGTGCCACTGCACCATTAAAAGCTACTATCCTGCAAAGATACACCACATTTCTCCCTCTAAAAATGAACAACTGAAACAAACTAATCAGTACAAAGCATATAAGGTACAGGATCAAGGAAAAACCTGGTAAACAAAACTACTAGCTCATAACAAAACGATGAAAGAGTATATTAAACACAATACATACAAAAGTCTTAATGGGCACCAAGCCTCTAATGGGTTATAAAAAGGTAATCAGACAACATGGCTAAATTATCACAAACTCCTGGAGATAAAATTGATTCATACCCACTCTTCCTATCACCATCACTTCCCAGCTCCACAACATCTCCATGCACCCTCACCAAGCTTTCCTCAGAACCACCACATTCCTGATTCACACACCTCTCAGAACATTTTGGACATGTCTCAGGTGCCACTGATTTCACCACTACCACTTTACTTTTGTTTAAAAGGGGATTTTCCCACAGAACCATGTAGGGACATGTAATAGACAGTTATGCAATTCCGTCTTCCAGTCTAGGCTATTTGTTTTAAGCCATTTGGTCACTTTCTTATGGGTCTTGATCATGCATTTGATGGCACCATTAGTCTCTAGATGAGTCACAGAACTCTGTTTGCAAACAATGTAGTGCTCCTTCAAATAATTCTCCATAGCACTGGAACAAAACTTAATGCCACTGTACAATAGAGTGCTTTTAGACCAGCCGTCTTGTGTAAATATGTTCTGTAAAAATGTAATTATAGCAAACATGAAGAACACCTTTACAAAAGAAACCTAAACCCACCTTCAAATGAAATCCAATACAATAAGGTAAGAGATGGCAAGCTCCCATCTTATGGTACCAACTAGATGTATTGCCACTTCCACTAACAGGTAATTTGCTATTTATCACATTTGCCACACTCTAAGCAATCACTCAATGTTTCTTTTTTAACCCCTCCCACGCTGGTGACCGAACCGTTCCGTCACGCCCCTCGGGTGGGCTGTGCTGGTGACGGAACGGTTCCGTCACGGCCCGCTTGCCGCGCCTGCGCGGCGCGTTCTATTGAGCGGGCGGGCCGTGACGGAACGGTTCCGTCACAAGCACGGCTCACCCGAGGGGCGTGACGGAGCGGTTCCGTCACCAGTGTGGGAGCGCCGCGCGCCCCTTCCCCCGCCCCTTAGCACTGCGGCGGAATAGCCGCCGCAGTGAAAGGGTTAAATAAATATTTGTATTGTTTGCCAATAACCATAAAAAGAAACAACAGACATTGACATCATAACACCACTAGACTAGCTACATGGTAGTCTTCGGGTTCCGTCACAGAATTCCATGTTTTTGGGTGAGCCACCTCGGCTTTTGTACTATTAAGAAGACCAAGGAAGACGGAAAAAATATATCCAAAGTTGTTACTGTTTTAATAATTTCTTCTCATATATCTAAACAAATTATATAAGTTAATAAAGATATTGCCACTTTTTATTTATACATATTGATTAAATGTGTTGTGTTATATATTGTGTTTCATTTTTTAAATGTTTTGTATATATATCATTTGTTTAGATAATATGAGAAGAAATTATTAAAACAGTAACAACTTTGAATATATTTTTTCCGTCTTCCTTGGTCTTCCTAATATCATAGATACTGTGTATATTGTTTGCTTTATTGACATTGCCTAGGAGTTTTTGTCACTACCATTTACCATTCCCCCCCCTAGATCATACTCCTCGTCAGTGTGGTGGGATGATGCAGGAGATTGAACAGGAGAAGTTATAGGTTCAATATAAGGAGGGATAGGAGAGGAAGAAGGTGAAGGAGAGTAAGGGTGCATTGGAGAAGTTGCACAATCCTTCTTCTTGGCAGGAACCACAGGTGGGAGTGGTGTGTGTGCTGGTCTTTTCTTGTGAGGAATTGCTTCCACATGTCCAGTCTTTGGATTAATATAGACCTTTTTCTGTTTAGGATCTGATCTAAATAGTTCTTCCTCATGTACAATCCTTTTCGGCGTTGATTTTTTTCGGTGCCGGTAGAGGTTGTTTAGTGGTTTTTGCTTTAGAAGGAGTTATTGAGTCCTGTGGCAAAATCTTCGCTGCAGAAGGTGGTTTCGGCTTGGTATGCTTGTCAGAGGGTTTAGACGTGTCTGTATCAGGCCTTGGAGTCTTTGGTACCGATTTCAGCATGGAGACAGGTTTCGTTGGGCCTGCGGCGCCGGAATCTGTCTTTCCATCCTTATTTTTTGGACCTGAAGGTTTCGGAGTCGAAGTTTTCGAATCCGGTACAGTCTTTGGCTTCGGCACCGATGGTTCGGGTGCCAAAGGGTCCTTGTCTTTGGGCACCGAAGGGTGTTTTGGCTTCGGTGTCGAGGAGTCCTTCGGTGTCGAAGGATGTTTCGGTGACAATGGAGGAGGTGGAATTGGCACATGTGGCTTTTTCGGTGCCGAAGCACCGGAAGGCGTAGTCTTTTTCCTCAGAAAGGGTAAATTTCGTCTTGACTCAGCCCCATGGGCGGAGTGCTGACCGCTGCCTTTGTCTTGGGTAGTGTATGCTGTGGGGGGGCAGGGCTACTCACAGGTTGTCGAGATGGAATCGAATCATCAGCCCCGATATGATCTGGAGATCAGGCTAGTCTTCCTCGACAACGAGTGGAGCATCGTCCTCACAGACATCTTCGAGTGGATCTTCTTCTCCGGAGTCGTCCCCTCAGACGATCTCCCCCTCAAAGATGGCCTCCGGTGCTGGCGCTGATCTCCTCATTTCGTGTCGACGGGCCCTCCGATCCCGAATGGTCTTTTTCGATCGGAAGGAGGCACAGGCTGTGCAGGTCGACTCATAGTGTTCCGGCGATAGACAGAGGTTACAAACCTCATGATGGTCGCTATGAGGGAATTTTGCTCGACATACCGGGCATCTCTTGAATGGAGTTCTTTCCATGAGGCGTAGGCCGCACGGCGCCGATAGGTCCAACGGCCCGCGTCGACGCACCGGAAAGTAGCTGGTGATGTCGAAAAGTCTATTCGATGTCAAAAATTGTTTTTATAAACTTTCACGCTTCAAAGTTGCTGAAAAAGTCTTTTCTAGCCGGAGCGGAAAACTTTCATACGAACCCAGTGGCGGAAAAAAACTATCTGAGGATGGAGTCAATGACCATGCGCAGTTTTGTCCAAGGGAGGAGTCACCTATCTCGTGACTACAAAGACTTCTTCCAAGAAGACAACAACCTGCAATCATCCGAGCCCAACACCAGGTGGCGATCTATTGCTAAGTGTACGATCTGCAGCTCATATGCCTCAAACATACTTATTTCCAAGGTTTATGGTCAGTACATACCTTGAATTTTGTCCCATCCAAACCTACTTCCAGGATTAATTTAATGTCTAATAAATGGCAAGAGCCTTTTTCTCAATTTTAGACTAATTGCAATTCACATCTCTCAAAGCACATGAAGCACATGATATTTTTTTTTATAATACCTTAGTTTTTGTTTTACAAAAAATCTCAATAATTGTAGACTGACAGAGGACGTAGGCCAGTAATCAAAGATTGCAGTTAGTTCTTTTACAGTATGGACGGTGTACCGACTGACATAGTATTCGAGTATTAGGTATAACCATAGGTCTTACACTTTTTTGTGTTTTACTCCTCCCTCCCCTCAGTTGTGTCCTCACTAGCACCGGACACATGCTGGTCCCTCCCATCCAGTTCGGAGTTCAAGGAAACATTACACATTTCCATCCATTCACTAAAATACTCTTGCAACTTGTCATCCCTACTGTGGGTTTCTTCCTCCAGTGACCACTGGTAGACGTCCCTATTCCATGCTTCTACATCCGGGGCTCACTGACCCATCTGTGAAATGGCCGCCCTGTGCCTTGCCAGCACCAACAGTAGCAACAGTTTGTAAGCCATTTTCATCTCTTGGGTTTCTTAATGTGTACCAATGAGCAGTGTAAAGGTTGCTCCTCAACATGACAGCCTGTGCCCCTTCACACAGCCTCAACCACACAGGATCAGAACTGACTCACCCCAGGACATTGCAATGCTATGTGTAGGAGTCGCATGTGAGCAATATATTTAGGGTGTGGGCTTTCTGCAGGATATCGGGGTATGTGGGCCAGGTCACCATGGCTATGTCTGTCAGACCAAGATAATGTAGGTAGTGGCCCTGCCCCAGCTCAAAGTCACTGCACGCCTGCTCATATGTAATGAACGTTTCACCTGGGAGGAAGCACATAAAATTAACCTCTCTTTGCATTATTCTTCTGTAAAATACTGCTCATAAGTCCTTTGAGCTAGGTCCAGTGATAATGACTGTCTCCTCACCTGGAAAAACATTCTGCAGACATGGGGTCAGTTTGTATTCAGTCGTAACTGCATCAAACCCCAACTGACACTCTTGACTAAAGTTGAATCAATGCCCTGACCTACTAGCAACCTCACGTTGCAGGTCCTAGCTGCTTAGTTCAAAATCAACTTGCCATAATATTCCACTATGCCCTTTTTTGATGGCATTGATCAAATTCTTCTTAGGGCTAACTCCATCATCGGAGATCCGGTAATTTACTTCCCTCACACCAAATCTACACTCTTCATGATTACTATCAATCCAACTTCAGAAAGCCTCCCTAAACAATAGGTTGCTTACCTTCTGTAACACTCTTGATGGTAGGGTCTTTACCTAACCACCAATTCCTCACCTTTTGAATATTCCCAAGAGATCAGACTGGATTCAGAAATTCTTTAGCCATACCCATGCCAGCGGCTGTGCGTCAACATCATTCTATTCCAGATCTGATGTGCGCAAGCGTATATAGGTACCACCCTTGCGTTATGACATCAGTTGCTTTCTTGACACTTCTGCACCTAAAGATGAGGAGCCAATCAGATTAGTCATGATCAGTATGCAGATTCCTAAGTTGGGATCCTTTTATGTGTAGAGACCAGTTCATGGAACGGGGAGGTGGGCGGGTGAGAGAGGAATCTGCAATGAGATAGTCTCTACCAGAAAGAGTTACAAAAGGTAAGTATGTTTCTTTTAGAAACTTCGAATCACTGTCTCTTCATCATTTGTGTTGATTGCAAACCCCCAAGTTTTTTGTCTGTGAACTAGCTCAAACCAACAAGTCCTTCAGAACCGAACAGACAAATGCCAATTTCGACGGACTCCACTGTCCAGACATTAGTGCTTCATGAAAGTATGAAGAAAGGCTCAGGTAGCCACTTGGTAAATGTTCAAGACAGGCACCAAGCTTGTCAGTATAGTAGTAGCAGCCTTGGCTCTGGTAGAACAAGAACGCAAGCCTTCTGGGACTGTTTCTTTGCCTACACATAGCAGATCTTAATACAAAGCATGATCCAGCTAGAGATGGTCCTTTGCTGCACAGTCTTGCTTGTTTTTTCTCCAGGGAATCTGATAAAGATCTAACCATCCACCCAGTGTTCTCTTGTTCAAGAAATATAGAACCCGACAGGGGTGAGGTGGAGCAAAGAACGCCACAAGAGTGATATTCTGACAGTGATGGAAGGGTCCACAACCTTCAGAAGGACAAAGGTTTGAGTCCTAGAACTAACTTGTCTAGGTAGAAGTGTAATGCAGGTTGACAGACCAGGGCTGTAACTTGCTCACTCGCCTCGCCGATGTTATGGGGCCAGTAAAGACTATCTTGAGAGTGAGGAGCTAAAGAGAATAACTGTGTAAAGGCTTAAAAGGCACACACATGAGGAATGTGCGGTGCGGCCCAAATCTAGATCCCTTTGGGCCATAATAAATGGAGGAGGGCGGAACATATATTGTAACCCTTTAAGGAGATGCATCACAACAGGGAACAAAAGTGATGAGGGCTGGTTCAGCAACCATGAAAAGACGGAAACAGCTGACAGGTGCCCTTTAACAGTGCCCAAACCAGGGCCTTGCTGGGCTTGGGACAACACAAATAACAAAGCTTTGGACAGTTTGGCAAGGAATGGGTCATTCTGCTACAAACTCATTCGAAAGGCAGGCATATACAGATTTGGTTGAACGGCGTCTGGCTGCTAAGATGACATCAACCATTTCAGGAGAAAAGTCAAAGACACTCAACTGATGCCACTCAATCCCCAAGCATGGAAGTGTAGGGTGCGCAGATTCCGGTGCAGAACCCTGCCATAGTACTGCAACAGAAGATCCTGCCAAAGTGGCAGCCTGACTGGAGGACAGATGAACAAGTTACTTACCTTCGGTAACGATATATCTGTAAGAAACATTAGTTAGTGTTAGATTCCTTACCTTAGAATATCCCCAGGCGTCAGTCTGGATCCGGAAACTTTTGCGTAGCAGTACCCCTGCGCGTCGGTAGGCGTCGTCTGCAGGCGTCCCCTGCGGCTCCGCGTCCGTCGTCGGCGTCGTGCGCCGTGATGACGTCGCTGGAGTATATAGACGCCGCCTCCGCGCGCTCACGTCAGTTCTTTGCACACAGCTTTTCCGCGCCAGGAGACGCAGAGCCATGAGAGAACCAACACTGGTGCCATGTAAAACTAGGGCCCTGAAAGGGATGTCCTTAACCCTAGGTATCAGTTCGCAGAACGGGGAGGATGGGTGGGTTCGGTAAGGAATCTAACACTAACTAATGTTTCTTACAGATATATTGTTACCGAAGGTAAGTAACTTGTTCATCTGAAAGAAACACGTTAGTGTTAGATTCCTTACCTTAGAATACATACCCCAGCAATACCAACCCCGGTGGTGGGTCTGCGAACCAATACAAAACTACACCAGAAAGTCCTGGAGGACAGAACGGCCAAAGAAGCCATCCCTCCGGACTTGACTGTCCAGGCAGTAGTGCCTCGCAAAGGTGTGCAGCGAGGCCCACGTAGCCGCTTGGCAAATGTCCTGCAAGGGGACTCCCCGGCCCAGGGCAGTAGTAGCCGCCGTGGCCCGAGTGGAATGGGCTCTCAGCCCAACAGGAGGCTCCTTCCAAGCCAAAGAGTAGCACGCTTTGATGCAGAGGACGACCCATCGAGAGATGGTTCGTTTACAAACCGCCCGTCCCTTCTTCGCACCCACGTAGCCAACAAACAGTTGGTCATCCACCCGGAACTGGCGAGTGCGATCCATGTAAAATGAAAGCGCACGTTTTGGGTCCAGACGATGGAGCCGCTCTTCATCCTTTGAAGGATGCGGAGGCGGGAAGAAGGAAGGGAGGGTGATGGACTGCCCGATGTGAAAGGCCGAAACAACCTTGGGCAGGAAAGAAGGTCTAGTCCTCAGAACCACCTTGTCAGGATGAATGGACAGGAAAGGAGGTTGGACAGAAAGAGCCTGGAGCTCACTCACCCTCCTGGCAGAGGTGATGGCAACCAGGAAAGCCGTCTTTAAAGTCAGGAGACGGAGAGGACAAGAATGAAGGGGCTCAAAGGGAGCGCACATCAGAAAGGTTAGAACCAGGTTCAAATCCCACTGGGGCATCACAAACGGAACAGGTGGAAACATGTGAGTGATGCCCTTCAAGAATCGAGTTACAATCGGGGATTTGAACAAAGAAGGCTGATCAGGAAGCCTCAAGAAGGCTGAAAGGGCAGAAAGGTAGCCCTTGATAGTGCCCAGAGCAGAGCCCTGCTGGGCAAGAGAAAGAAGAAACAGAAGAACCTCCGAAAGAGGGGCAGAAAGAGGATCCACAGCCTTTGCTGTGCACCATGCCACAAATCTGTTCCACCGACAGGCGTATACCGACTTAGTGGAGGGACGCCTGGCTGCCAGAATAACATCACAGACTTCAGGAGGCAAGTCAAATGGCCTCAACTGCCGCCGCTCAATCTCCAAGCATGGAGGTGGAGACTGGACAGGTTCGGGTGGAGGACCGTCCCCTGCTGCTGCGACAGAAGGTCCTCCTGAAGGGGCAGGCGGATCGGGGGACCGACTGACATGCTGAGTAGCTCGGGATACCAGTACCTTCGAGCCCAGTCCACAGCCACAAGGATAACTTGGGCCCGGTCGCGCCTGATCTTCTTCAGCACTCTGGGCAGAAGTGGTATAGGCGGAAAGGCGTATAACAGACCGCAACTCCACTCGCGCCGAAAGGCGTCGCCGTGCGAGTGCCGTCTTGGAAACTCCAACGCGCAGAACTGATGACATTGCGCGTTCTCTTCTGTGGCGAATAGATCTAACCAAGGCTCTCCCCATTGCAGAAAGATGCCTCGCGCCAAGTCCGAGTTCAGACGCCATTCGTGATCCATCGAGCACCGACGGCTGAGTTCGTCCGCCCTGGCGTTCAGGGAACCTGCCAGGTGTTGAACCGTCAGAGTCACGCTCTGACGTTCCAGCCATTGCCAGAGGCGCAGAGCCTCCTGGCAAAGGGTCCACGACCCCACTCCGCCCTGTTTGTTGCAGTACTACATGGCGGTGGTGTTGTCGGTGAACACCTGCACTACACTCCCGTTGACAAAGGGGAGGAATGCCTTCAGTGCCAGACGAATCGCCCGCAGCTCCAACAGGTTGATATGGAGCCGGGACTCCGCCGGAGACCAGATGCCTCTGATCTCTGCCTCTCCCAAGTGGCCACCCCAGCCCTGGAGGGACGCGTCCGTCACGACAACGTGCTCCGGTTGGGGAAGAGGGAGGGATCTGCCTCTGACCCAATCGCGGTCCGTAAGCCACCACTGCAGTTGTCTCGCAGTGCCCTCCGAGATCAAGACATGGTCGGACAAGTTGCCCTGATGCTGGGCCCACTGAAACTTCAGGTCCCACTGCAGAGCCCGCATCCGCCACCGGGCGTGATGCACCAGAAGGATGCAGGAAGCCATCAGTCCCAGCAGCCGCAGCGTCAACCTGACCGAAACTCGGGATAGCGGCTGAAAGATGGCAATCAAAGCCTGAATATCCCGGACCCGCCGTTCCGGAGGATAAACCCGAAACTGCGCCGAGTCCTGAACCGCTCCGATGAAAAGGAGCTTTTGAGAGGGACACAGGTGTGATTTCGGCACATTGATGGAGAACCCCAGGTCGTGCAAGAGGTCTGCCGTCATCTGAAGGTGGTGGACGACTGTCTGGGGCGAGCCCGCCTTCAACAACCAATCGTCTAGGTAGGGGAAGACTGAAACCCCCAACCTGCGCAGATGGGCTGCGACCACCGCCATCACCTTTGTGAACACCCGTGGGGCGCTGGTAAGGCTGAAGGGAAGCACGATAAACTGAAAGTGCTCCAGGCCTACCGTGAACCGCAGGTAACGCCGGTGGGCCGGCAGGACGGGGATGTGAAAATAGGCATCCTGCAAGTCCAACGCTACCATCCAGTCTTGTGGGTCTAGAGCAGCCAAGACCTGAGCTAACGTCAACATCTTGAACTTCTTCCGGAGGAAGCCGTTGACGTTCCTTAGATCCAAGATAGGACGTAGGCCCCCCTTGTCCTTCTTGGGCACCAGAAAGTAGTGGGAATAGCAACCACGCCCTACTTCTGGCCCAGGAACGCGCTCGATGGCCCCCTTGGCCAAGAGGGCCGTAACTTCCTCCTGCAGAAGTGTCAAGTGGTCCCCCGACACACGGCGGTTCTGCGGTGGCATGGCTGGAGGAGTGGTCTCGAAGGGGAGGGAGTAGCCCCTTCGGACGATTTGCAGCACCCACCTGTCCGAAGTGATCGTGCGCCAGTGAGCGTGGTGATGGCGAACCCTGCCACCCACTGGCGTCACATGGGGCCGGAAGCACGGACTAGGAGGATTTTGAGGCAGATGCTGCGGGGGGAGGTGTGGTCTGACCCCGCCGTTGTCCCCGACCGCCGCCACGGCGGTTTCCACGGCCGCCACCGCGTTGAAAGGATTGTTGCGGCGCGTGGCTGGCAGCACGTGTGGGGGCGCCCCTTCCTTGGCCACGAAAGGGACGAAACGAACCCGTTTGCTGACGCTGGGTCGAGAGACCCAAGGACTTGGCCGTGACCCTGGAGTCCTTGAAGCGTTCCAGCGCGTGGTCCGCCTTGTCACCGAACAGGTGACAGCCATCAAACGGCATGTCCATCAGTGTATTCTGGACATCAGCCGAAAAGTTGGCGGATCTCAGCCAGGCGTGGCGACGAATCGCCACTGTCGTTGACATAGCTCTGCCCAGCGAGTCGGTCGTATCAAGACCACACCGTATCGAATATTTCGCTGCATCTCGGCCCTCAGCCACAGCCTGACCGAGTTTTGCCCGCACCTCCATGGGGCATTCTGGCAGCAGTTCCGCGACCGTATCCCACACAGAGTGGGTGTAGCGGCCCAAGAGGCAAGCGGTGTTGCAAGACCGCAGGCCCAAACTAATGGACGAGAAGACCTTCTTGCCAAACTGGTCATACCTCTTGGATTCCTGGTCGGGCGGGGCCGACGGGAATGCGGACTGGGAGGTCGAGGCCTGGATCACCAGACTCTCAGGAGTGGGGTGGGTAGACAGGAACTTGGGGTCGTCCGGACAAGGACGGTGGCGCCTGGCCACGTTCCGATCAACAGGCGCACCTGAAGCGGGCCTGGACCACGTGCCCAACAGAACGTCTGATAAGGCTTCATTAAACGGCAGCAGTGGCTCCTGTGGGCATGACTGCGGTTTGAAGACCTCAGTGAGGATGTTAGGCCTCACGGCCGCGACGGGGAGCTCAAGGTGTAAGGCCTTGGCAGCCCTCATCAGCACCACTGAATATGCAGCTCCCTCCACCGATGCCACGGTTGGAGGAGAGATCAAACCAGGGTTAGGAGAGTCGTCCAAACCACTGGCATCCCCCAAGTCACCTGTCCAGTCCGGGTCATACTGGCACTCGCGTGACAGAGGGTCCTCGGACCCCTCCCAACCTTCACCGAACTCTTCATCCTCTCCGTATTCGGAGTCAACGATGTAGACCGGCTCCTCGGGGTTCATGGGCCCCATCGGCGCCGGGACCGGCGTCGAGCGACGCCCGTCCGGCGTCGGTGAAGGTAAGGGGACGGCGCCGCCCGGAGCCGGCGCCGGAACCCCGCCGCCGGCCGGAGCCGGCACCGGAGAACCGGCGCCGCGCGGGGGCGGCGTCGGGGGTAACCCCGATGGCAACGGCGCCGGGGAGGCCGGAAGACCAGCCGGCACCGATCCCGAAGGCCCTTGCGGCGCCGGGGTCGGAGCCGTCGGCGGCGCCGGGGCCGGAGCACCCGACGGCGCCGAGGCAGGGACACCCGAACCGCCAGGGCCCCCAGACGGTAGCACTGGGCCAGAAGGCGCCGTAGGCCCCGTCGGATAAGCGAGCGCCCTCATGGCCATGAGGAACGCCTCGATCTCCTCAGGCGTCGCGCCGTGCCCAGGGACCGGAGGGTATGAGGCAGGCCGCGCCGGCGACTCTCGCGGAGCCGCGGGTTTGGGGTCACCCGAGCCCCCGGCCGCATCGCGCGAGCGTCAGGGGGAGTCGGGGGTACGATGACGACGCCCCGACTTCTTGTGCTTCTTACCTGATGAGCCTGACGAGTGGTGTCGACTTCCGGAACGCTCGGCGCGGCTCCGCGACCGCTCCCTCGAACGCTCTCTCGACCTCCGGCCGGACCGGGACCGCTCCCGGTCCCGACGTGGGGCCGACACCCGGAGCTCCAGTAGCTTGCGGGACCGCTCCCGTCTAGCCTTGTTGGTGAGGGCCCGGCAGTCGACGCAGGAGTCCACGTCGTGGTCGGGGCCCAGACACCGGAGACAGAGGCGGTGATGGTCTGTGACCGACATCGTGCGCTCACAGTCATCACAGTGCTTGAACCCAGGCATCCTAACAGGCACAAAGTGATAAACAATTCGAAAAACTTGATCAAAGACCGGAGTACTGCTCTTCAGATCTGCGTCCACTGGCGCGGAAAAAAGAAGAACTGACGTCAGCGCGCGGAGGCGGCGTCTACATACTCCAGCGACGTCATCACGGCGCACGACGCCGACGACGGACGCGGAGCCGCAGGGGACGCCTGCAGACGACGCCTACCGACGCGCAGGGGTACTGCTACGCAAAAGTTTCCGGATCCAGACTGACGCCTGGGGATATTCTAAGGTAAGGAATCTAACACTAACGTGTTTCTTTCAGATGCTCATGCTCATGAATTTGGGACAACACACTCTCCATGCTCAATCCAGCACCACTAGGATGACTTGGGCCCGGTCAGTCCTGATCAACTTCAGAACTAGGGCAGGAGTGGCATCAGTGGGACGGCATACCACTCAATGTGGAACGAGTATCCAAGCTAGAGAAACATTTGAAACTCCAACAGGCGCTGTGCTGACACTGCATTTCTTGGAGGTGGTAAAAAGTTTAAGCCAGGGTTCTTCTCACTTGCAGAAAAGATAGTGCACCACCTCCAGATGTAACTGCCACTAATGATCTGCAGGGCATTGACAACTTAGTTTGCCACTCTGGCATCACCAGGTTGATTTGTAACCAGAAAATCTCCTGGCTGTCCTGCCACATCTAGAAATGAAAAGCCACCTGGCACAGGGTTCACAACCCCACCTGGATCTTCTTGTTGCGGTACTACATGGCCAGTGGTGTTGTTGATGAGCACCTGCAGCAGATTCCCTTTGATGAAGGGCATGAAGGCTTCCAATGTCAAGCAGATGGCTTGCTCTGCGACAGAAAGTTGCTTTCGAGCCGGGCCTCTGTTGGAGACTAGACACCTCTGATTTACACTCTCCCAGATGGCATCCCCATCCCAGAAGTGTTGCATCGGTCACTACTTTGAGCTCTTAGTGGGGTAAGGAGAGGGGTCTGCCAGTGTCCAAATTTGTGGTCCTGCAGCCACCACTGTAGATCTTTTGCAGTCTCCTCCACAATATGGATCAGATAGGAAAGATCCCCCTGCTGGTGTTCCCTCTGCACAGCCTGCATATGCCATCTGGTGTGCTTGACCAGCATGATGCAGGAGGCCATCAGTCCTTGTAGACTCAGAGTGATCTCCAGAATGATTAATATGCAGGGGAGCATCTGCGAAGGAGTCTGGTGTAACTTCAGCACAATGATGAACCCCAAGAATGTAGGAGGTGTGCCATAGTCTAGAGGTGATTGGTGACTATCTGGGTGGAGCATGCCTACATCAGCAAGATGTCAAGCTAGAGGAGGGCTGAAACTCCTGACCTCTGAGGATGTGCAGCTGCTAGTGAGTGCCATTACCTTTGTGAACACCAGAGGGACACTGGTAAGTCCAAAAGGGAGCACAGTGAACTAAAAATGCTTGTGGAATACAATGAACAGCAAGTAACACCTGTCGGCCTGCAGGAAAGGAATGTAAAAATAAGTGTCTTGCAGATCAAGTTCTACTATTCAGTCTCCAGGGTCAAGAATAGGCAAGCCCTAAGAAACTGATTAAGAATACGCCAGACATACTGCACCATCTCCATCAGCGATGGGAGACGAATATAGGGGACATAAGATGAGGAAGACTGGCGAGAAGCTCTATCCTCACCCATGGAAGTAGCGATCAGGTCACAATTCCACAGAGTGCAGCTTGAGCTCTAACACAGGGCTTATATGTTGTGCAACACACTAGTAAAGATGGGGAGGAAACCAAACGCTGCCTGCTTGTGGAGTTGTGGAAAAGATGGTACCTTTCTTCATATAATCTGGGATTGTACAGAGATACAGAAATATTGGACTTCAATATTGCCCTGTATAATTAATAGTGGGAGGAAATGTTCCCCTCTCAGAGATGAGATGTTTACTGAATGTGTAGGAATCCTCCGATCTGGGCCAGATAGAGCAAATATGGGTCACACTGGGGCTTATGGTGGCCAAGAGGAATATTGTGAGATTGTGGGGAGCGGAGTCACCACCAAAACTTAAAGACTAGAAATGAGATAAGGACTGGGGTATGAGGGCGTAAAAGTAATTTATGAAGGCTGTGGGTGTCCACGAAAGTGGGGGAAGATCTGGGCCAGTTGGAATGAATACGGAGGTGTCCTCTGTACTGAGCCCAGAGGAGGAGGGTTGGGGGGGTGGGTAGTTGTGATACTTGCCGTGGGTGGGGTAGCGGACAGAGGAGAAGATGTGGATGCAATTCTGTGCTATTCCCAGACTGTCAAATAATGGGAACCGAAATAGAAAAACTGTAATCATCATATACATGTACAATAATCTAACACTGCTGATTACTTTGTGTAAATGCTGTTGTAATTCTTTCAATAAATAAGATATGCTAAAAAAAAAATATGTAAAAGAATAGGCAAGCCCTGGACCAGGGACAGCATCTTTAACTTGTCTTTTCACAGAAAGGAATAGAGATGCAAAGGTTTAAAATGGGACAGAGGCCACTGTCCCTTTTCAGAACCAGAAAGTAGCAGGAATAGCAACCACGAATAACTACTGGCGACAACACCCTCTCATTGGCTTCTTTTGCCACAACAGCCTGCACTTCCTGCTGCAAGAGCGACAGGTGGCCCTCTGACGGTCACTCGGGGACTGTAGAAGTTGCACAAGGGTCTTGAAAAATGGTAAAGCATAACCCTGTTGAACATTTTGCAGGACCCACCTCTCCAAAGTTATCGACTACCAACGTGGCAGAACGTGTAAGAGCCTACCTCTGACAGGGTGGCTCTGTGCCATCAAGGGGATGCCTAAAATGTTTGGGAGGGGAGGCAGCTTGGGGAGGGGGGCAGCACACTTGGGTGCACTCTGTCCTGGGTGCCTTTTTCTGTAGGTACAGCTGCCACAGACACAAAAAGGTTGGGGATATTGTAGTATCTACTTGGGCTGTTGTCTGTATTGGGAGCATATACAAACATTTCTGTTGCAGCTGCCATGGAGGAGCAAAAGGCCCAGAGAGCGCACTGTGGCCCTGTCATCGGGGAAAGCAGGGTATCTAACCCAGCAACAAAGCAACCTCTACAGTCATAAAATTCAGCTTTGCTCCACTCTGAGCTTTTGGTGTCAAAACCAAAGAACTCAACAATGACATATCTATTTCGCTAGCTTAAACCTTCGATTCTGTATGCAGGAAGATTCTGACCTCCAAAAGGTAGAAGGTAAAAACTTTAAACAGGGCAACCCACTTTGTGTACCCCACCTCTGCTCCATTTTCGTTTGCCTGAAATCATGTCAACGTTACCTGACAATTGTGAAATGAGACTTTACTATTTACAGGCATTTTTTGATTTTAAACCTTCAACATTTAAACTTCCAGTTCTCCATATTCAAAGAAGCCATGAGTTTCTTAATTGCCAATGTATTCCAGAGCTTATGTAGTCAGTCTGAGTGGACTGGTGTGGTGTCTGTGTCCCATTTGGAAGTGACTGTTTGTCTAGCCGCAGTGACAGCCATCGTTATCGCTTTCCCTTTTTGGAGCAGAGTGTGTAGGTCAGCTGGTTCGATAGGCCCAGCAATGGTTAGTTATGAAAACGGGGAAAATCAGTCTATAATACCTGGTCAATGTCTCGAACTACCGCTTCCCTGTATCTCTGCAATTTGGGAAAACTCCAAAGCAGTTGTGTGAGTGTATCTAGCTGAGCGCAGTTACTCCAGCAAGTCCTTGGGGAGCAGGGTTTCCATTTTGCAATCTTGGAAGGGATGTAGTACCAGTAATGGGCAATTTTCTGTATGGATTATTTTCCTGTCACTTTGAGAGAAGAAGTGCATACTCTGCAAATTATGTCTGTTCATTCCTTGTGCATGAATGGGCGGTCCACTTCCTGTTCCCAGAAATATTGAGCGGGGGATTTCCTGGGGGGGTTTGGGAAGCTCAGAAAGGCAGAGATCAGAGAGATCTTGTTTGGCATTAGACTTAGTAATCAGCCATTTTTAAAACTTGGTTATCAGTCTGGAGGCATGGGGTGGACGAGGGGCTGTGTAACCCGTGCCTGAAGTACGAGCTACTTACCTTCGGTAACGATGTATCTGGTAGAGACGATTCTAGCCGCAGATTTCTTAACATCCCCAGGCGTAAGACTGGATCCGGAAAATTTTCTTTGCATCAGCATCTCTGCGCGCCGGGGAGCATTACCAAGTGACTCCGCCCTGACGTCGTCCGCGAGGCGTGACGTTAGTAAGGTCACATAAGCCCCACCCCGGCAGGCCAACGTCAGTTTTCTTCTGAGAACTTTTTCGCGCCACAACGTGAAGCCATGCAAACAAAAACTGTGAGAATATAGGAAAAGTGTGCGAAAAAATCAGATAAACAGAAAGGAAAAAAAATTGGTGAGGAACATCACCATTCCTAAGAGCGCCAGGCACTGTGGCACCTAAAGTCATAGAAGGGAAGAGCATAGCACAGCTACTGCAAAGCAACCCTGCAAGCAAATACAACATCCTCCCTGAGGGCAGAAAAGTATGTGAGAAATGTCACAGCAGACAAAGAGCCTGCACTCAGTCCATAAATAGTAAAGGACAACAAGGCCAGAACAGAAGGGTAATGACAAATAACCCCAAGACAACCCCAGCAAGGAGAGGCGCATCCCCTGTAAGATCTAAGGGCCGAGGCACAGCCAAGAGACCCCAATTTCAGAGGACTACAGAGTCAGAAATTTCAAGCAATGAAAAGGGGAAGAGTGTGAGTAGGCCCCACATAGGAAACCAGGGTGCGGGGACACAGAGGTACCCAGGAACCCACCAACTAATCACCAGAAAGGAAGGAGTGGATCAAACAACAGAACAAAGCATCTCACTAGGGTGGAAGTGAAAGAGGGCACTCGCAGAAGGCAAAACCACCCAGAGGCAAACGAGTGCAGAAGAACAAGCTGAAGGTCCTCGCAGACCAGAGAGTAAGGAATCTGCGGCTAGAATCGTCTCTACCAAATACATTGTTACCGAAGGTAAGTAACTCTTACATCTGATAGAGACTACTAGCCGCAGATTCCTTAACGCAGAATAGATACCCTAGCCATACCCAAAAGGGAGGAGGGCCTGTGAGAGAGCCTCCCAGTAGGAAGAAACACAGGGCCCCAGCAGGGAATGTGGAACCTGCCCATCCTGGGGGAGGGGGCATTATATCGCCGCCCAGGATGTGCTAAGTTTCAGGACCCAGAGAGCAGATGGCTCTCTACCCAGGGTTCCAGAAACCTGTCGGGTGGTGGCAGATGGCTGGTAGCCATTCTGGAACCACACTAGGGCTGGGCTTTTTCAGGGGGCATATCTAGGATGCCCAGGGAGTGCATTTTCCATTAAATCCAACACTGGCATTAGTGTGGATTTTAATGTGCTGAGAAGTTTGATAACAAACTTCTCAGTCTTCAGTAAAGCCACCATGGAGTTGTAGAGTTTGTGCAGACAAACGTCCAGCCCATGTACTCAAAATGGCTTCACTTATAATGTCTGTGTATGGCACAGACTCTGTAGGGGCACATTGCTCACACAGCTATGCCCTCACTTGTGGTCTGGTGCACCCTGCCTACAGGGCTGTAAGCCCTGCTACAGGGATGGCTTACCCATGCCACAGAGAGTGTTGGTGGGCATAGCACACAGGGTTGTTGACTCTTCAATTTGGACTGCGCCGAAACACCCAGCCAGCAATGGCAGTATGTGGATGTTAAGGTGAAGGATGTCTGAAGGTGGCACAATACATGCTGCAGCCCTCAGCGGCAGTCTCTGGTCACAAGGTCCTTATTTTCCACTAGCCATCATCAAACATTATCTGCTGATGCCCTAGCCTTTGTTGGCGACACGTTTCGAACCCCTGATTTACCTGTTCTCATCAGAAACAGATTCTTGGCCGACTTGAGATGGAATGGTAGCTGTGAAAACTGGTTCCAAACATATGGACTATTCAAAATTAATGAAGGGAGCAACTTATTCAACTAAGGTTGTCAAGGGGAGAGAGAACTCGGAGAGCAGCAGTCTCCTCGGATATAATGAATAGAGACTCCAAACTGGTCTGAAATAAAACTAATGGCCTTCAACAAGAAAAGAAAGCACACCGCAACACAGCACTTAACCTGAGGCGCTTGCACGGTGTTCTCGCGAGGGCGGCGTCGCTGCCTGAGTCTGCCATTTTGGTTTCCCTGGGGGCTACGATGGCTTTTGATACGGTGGAGTGGCCGTACCTCTGGGCCGCTCTTGCAAAATTTGGTTTTGGTCCTGGTTTCATTGGCTGGGTGAAACTTTTGTATGAGGAGCCATTGGCACAGGTGGTAGTGAATGGTCGAGTCTCTAAGCCTTTTGTTCTTGGGAGGGGAACACGGCAGGGCTGTCCGTTGTCCCCTCTTCTTTTTGCCCTTGCCCGGGAGCCCCTGGCTGCGATGGGAGCCTTCGATGAAGGGTAATCAGTGGACTTCGGAATTTGAGGATCGCATATCGCTCTATGCTGACGACATTTTGTTGTACCTCACGTCCCCTCGTAAGTCATTGAATGTATTGTTTGATGTACTCACCTCGTTTGGAAGGACCTCCGGCCTTGTGATCAATTGGACCAAGTCCTGTTTGTATGTGCTTTCGGGTGATACCCCCCCTTTGCCGCGCCGTTGTCCCATCCAGGTGTCGCAGTCGGGATTTAAGTACTTGGGGATCTTTATAACTTTAGATTCCGTGGCTGGTTATGATCGTAATTTGCTCCCTCCCCTTCAGAGGTTAAAATCTGACGACGTGGGCTGGCTCAGGCTACCGCTTTCACCACTTGGGCGCGCAGCTCTTTTTAAAATGATGTCCTTACCGCGATTTCTATATGCGCTCCAGAATACGTTTGATGTTATTCCGGCGAGTTATTTTCGGGAGGTGGAGAGTTTGCAGAGACGATTGATCTGGGATGGACGCTAGCGTATTGCCCTCGCCAAGCTCACTCTTCCTTGGTACGATGGAGGTATAGCACTTCCGGATAGCAGGCGATATTATTGGGCCTCTCAGTTGGGAGCGATCAATCATGGAATGTATGGACCAGCCTCTAACCATGCATTCAAGATGGATAAGTACTTGTTACCGGGTGGGGACTATAACAGGGCCCTTTATTCCAAAGCAGCGGGTAGGGAACTCTCGGGACCCACCAAGATAGCGGTACGAGTGTGGCATGATGCGAATGCGGCAACGGGATGGAGGGATTGACTGACCCGTGCGACTCCGCTATATGTGTCTGAAAGACTGGGTTGCCTGTGGAAGACAAAAGGATTTGAAAAATGGGATATGATTGGTATTAGTAGGGTGAGTGATGTATGGGTCAAGGGTAAAATCAAGACCTTCGAGGCACTGAAGGTAGAGTATGAGCTGAGTGATAGAGAATTCTTCCGTTATGCACAGATTACCCAAGCGTTGAGTTCGGTTTTTCCTGAGGGTATTGACATCCCCCAATCCTGCCCACTAGAAGATCGGGTGCTTGACGGCCACGTGCCCGACAGCACTATTTCTTTGATATATAAGAAATTGATTAATAATCTAACGGATCTGTTGGTGCGGGTCAGGGAGATTTGGACCAGCGACGGTTTGGAGTTGGATGACAAGGCCTGGCAGTCGGCGCTATCCTCGCCGAAGGAGGTCGCGATTCCGGCCCGTCTTCGACTCGTTCAACTTAAAATCCTACATCGGATATATGTCACTGGCCCGCGCTTGATTCATATGGGTTATTCAGTGGATGGGTTATGTAAGCGTGGTTGTGGACTGGTTGGAACCTTCCTCCATATAATTTGAGAGTGTCCGGGGGTGGTGGCGTTCTGGAATCGTGTACATGCTGTGATGGAAAGAGTCACTGGGGTGGCATTATTGCCCGAAGCAAGGCGTTGCCTGTTGAATGTCTGGGAACCGAACGACTATGACGTGGCACAGATGCAGTGGGCGACCCTTGGGAATATGATTGCCAAGAGAGACATCGTGCAGTTGTGGGGCTCCCAGCGGCCGCCCACGCTTCTGGCACGGAAGGAGAACATGGACTGGTGTATGTTCAGGGAGAAGACGGTGTATGTGGCACGGGGTAAACCCAGGAAATGGAATACAATTTGGAGCCAATGGAACTCCTACTGTGGAAATATATGCACGCCTTCATTCGTGGCGACCCCAGAGGTTCCCCTTTCCCCCTGACCTGGCATTCCAAGTCTTGTGTAGCTTTTATGATCACTGATCTAGTTTCCTCACTGCCCCCCCCCTTGTGTCAATGATGTTTGTATTATATTGTACTGCAGTTTCCTTCCTCCTTGAACACATGTCCGGATGTATTGTTGTCTTATTGCCTTGTGTATAAGTTCTTTTTCTTTAATAAAATTAAAATATACTTTAAAAAAAACAAGGAAAGAAAGAGATGAAAAAAATTCGCTGGTATTTCCATGATAGAAGAATTGTGAAAACGACCAGTCTCAGTCCTGATGAGAACCCGTAAACCATAGGGCTTTGACATGCGTCGACGAAAAAGGCTCGGGCATCAGCGGATAATGTTTGATGATGGCTAGTGGAAAATAATTTCAAAACGTTCACCCCACCCCTGATCATATTTGCAATAACCCCTTAGCATGTTCCAAGAGGGTCACAATAATTCCATCATCTGTGACAATCACCTCTGATATTCCAAAATTCTGTAAGACTGGTATTGGCAATTTGAGGTTTTCAGTGGATTCTGGGTAGGAAACTGTTGGGGGAACCACACAAACCATATCTCCTTGGACTCCCCAGGTTGTCTAGTTTTCAGAAACATGTGGATTTGGTAGGTATCCATAGATGGCCGCCGAGCTTGGGGCCTAAAACCCATGTGCCTCCCTCCATTGCAAAACAGGTTGTTTTGTGATAGGTAAGTTTGATGTCTCCACAATACGATCTGGGCCATTTCCGATTGTGGCCACCATGCCTACCCCCACAAGTTAGTTACCATTTTTATCAGGAGTCCTGGGGGAACACTGAGTGGTAGGAAATTTGCGGCGGCATGGTGATCTTACAACTTTCCCACACAGAAAAGTGAGGTACATTTGATTTTGTTGTTGTTGCTAAATGTAAGGATTGCAGGCGATTCTGGGAAGGAAAATGTTGGGAGATCCATGCAAGCCACTCCTTTCTGGATTCCACTTAGTGCCTAGTTTTCAGAAATGTCTGGGTTTGGTAGGTTTTTTTCTAGTGGCCGCTGAGCCACCTGAGCTGCCCCCCTGAAAAACCAGGTTGTTTTGAGATAGACAGGTGAGCACCTGTATTTTTGGTTCAGGCTTTGCAGACATTTAGGGGAACCTAAAAAAAAACAGACATTTCTGAAAACTGAACACCTGTGGGAGTCCAGGAAGGTGTGGCTTGCATTGATCCCCCAACATTTTCCTACCCAGAATCCCCTGCAAACCTCAAATTCAGCTGAAAAAAATCTAATTTTTCTCACATTTCTGTGTGGGGAAGTTGTGGGATGACCGGGCTGAGGTTTGAGGTTTGCAAGGGATTCTGGGTAACAGAAACTCGTGAGAGCCACACAAGTCACCCCCTCCTGGATTACCCTGGGTGTCTAGTTTTCAAATATTTATAGATTTGCTAGGTTTCCCTAGGTGCCGGCCGAGCTAGGGTTCACAATCTATAGCTAGGCACTTTGAAAAAAAAAGGTTCAGTCACTTACGTCAGTCATTTATTTATGATTTTGGAACTCAGAAGAGATCCACATAAAAACGAAAACCAAGATAAAACATACAATCTCGAACCATAGAACAAGATATACAAATACACAAAATATTATAATTTATCCAATAAAATCCATGTTAATAATCGTAACGACCATATAAAATTAATACATGTCTAAAAAACATTAAAAAAAGTTAAAAATCCTATGAAAAACATTTCATTAGGTGGATTATAGATAGCGTCTGTAAATGCGGAGGCAGACAGAATGGATAGTTGTAAGCAAATCAGCCTCATCCACTTACGTCGATGAGGTAGAAGAGCGGGACATATAAAAAGCACGTGGGTAACATCCTGAATAGAGTTATTACACAAATTACAGACCGGGGAGGACCTGTACCATTTGAACAATATATTATTTAGTGGGAGAGTACCCTGCCTCAGTAAAAACCAAAAGCGGCGCACTCCATGCGGGAGGTTCCAAATAATGTAAGATTGCGCCTTATTTATCAGAAAGGAGTCAATAGCTGGATGAACGCCCCTCTTTAGAATGTGTGCTTCCCTGTCCATAGTGAAACTTAGTTTCCAGGTTGCCTGTTTCAACAAAGCTTTTAGCGGATATGAAGATAAATTAAAAAGTACAGATTCGTCCAATTGAAGTAAGTCAACCGCAGTTCTAAAATTCTTTACAATTAATGATTGCTCTTTTAGGGTTCCTAATAATTCTTTCCTGATAAAAGAACGTAATGTACCAAGTTCACCCTTTACAAGGTTTGAGACCCATCGCACTATCCCTGCAAGACCCTGACCCAGCTACTTCGCAAACCAAATTCCAACCTAAGAGCGGCAACAGGGCAAGCAGAATTAACCGTGGTTAAGGAGCGCAAAATTTTGCCTTCTGTTATATGTAAAAAGCCCCATTTGCTTAAGTCAAGTAATTCAATACCATACAACAGGGAGGGGGAAATTTTGGCACGGAAAACCTCTAATAGGAGTGCAAAATGTCTTCTCCCTGTGGATCTATAAAGGGAGATTAAGCTTTTCCCTTGTGCTAACGCTTTACGATTAATCTTTTCTATGTGAGCCATGTCACTTGAGTTTCCGCACACTGTTTTCCTAGGAAGACATATGATTTTACCAATTCCAAATTTTGTCCACCTACAGACCAAAAAAAGTTCCTGTACTTCAACTTTTTCCTTCCCTGCACGCATATTACTTTACTTTTAGACACATTTATCTTTAGGTGATGGGCCACTGCATATTCATGTAATGCCTACAAACGCCTATTTAGACCCCTTGGTGTTAGGTCCAATATTAGAATGTCGTCAGCATAAAGCAAACAGACAATCCATTTTCCCCCCAGTAAAGGGGCGATACCATCACTCAAAGACAAGGCATAGGGGAGGTCAGATATACATAATGACAATAATAAAGGGGCCAACAAGCAACCTTGTTTTAGGCAGTTTGTTGTAGCAATAATTTGGGATAAGCCTCTTTCCCCTCCCATCAGGACTCTATACCAAGTGTCCGTATGAAGGGCTCGGACTAACTCCAGGAGAATGGCCGGCATGCCGAGGTCCGACAGTTTTCTCCACAGCAAAGGACAATCTACTTTGTCAAATGCTGTGGAGAAATCTATGAAAGCTGCATACACCTTCCCTCCTCGGTCTTTAACATATTTGTCGGTCATCACCTGCATGCCGTTAGGTTATCCATGGTTCCATGCTTTCGCCTAAATCCAGTTTGTTCAAAGGGTAAAATTTTTCCCAAGTCCACCCAATCATTGATTTGCATCAAAAGGCATTTGGCAAAGACTTTACCCACGGGATCCAGAAGTGCAATTTGTCAATAATTTTGTGGAGCATGACGGTCTCCCTTCTTAAACAGGGGGACTAATATACTCCCCTTCCAAGACGGGAGAACCGTTTTATTTGCATAACAAAATCTAAACACCGGGAAGAACAATTGTTACTTACCTGTAAACAGGTGGTTCTCCAGTATTGGTGTCTTTCATAGATTCACATGCTTGAATATTCCCCGTCGTCGAAGTGAGAGTCCCACGGTACATAAAATAGCAATAATGCTAATATATATATATATGTAATAACATAATACATAATAAAACAGATATAATATACACTGAAAAACCTCAACAATTGTTCCCATATAGGAATGCATTAGAGAGAGAAAACTCATTTGCAACATATCAGTGTCATTATGTTAGTCCAAACTGCAGCCAATCAGGCTCAAGCACCCTCTAGAACCTTCTCCTCAGAAGCTCAAGCCCTCAGATTTTCGTAGCACAAGTAATAAGAGCGTATGAGGAGAAAAGAGCCTCTGAGGGGAGGAGGGAGGGTCGCATGTGAATCTATGAAAGACACCAATACTGGAGAACCACCTGTTTACAGGTAAGTAACAATTGTTCTTCTCTAGTATTAGGGGTGTCTTTCATTGATTCACATGCTTGAATAGAATAGATAGCAGTAACCTCCTAGAAGCTGAGATTGCAAGAATTCTTAAAACTTGAAAACAATAACACATGGCTTAAAAGCATATAGCAATCTCAAAGGAAAAGGAGGAGGGAACAGAGGCTCACCTTATTTAAAAAGATGACGAAGCACTGCTTGCCCCACTGCGGTATCTGCTTCGTTGATAGCTTCCAAACAGTAATGTCTGGTAAAGGTGTGCCTGCTGGACCATGTCGCTGCCCGACAAAACTGGTGTAGAGGCACCCCAGCAAACAAAGCGGTGGATGACGCCATCGCTCTCGTTGAATGTGCCTTCACTGGATGTTGTAAAGGCTTGCCAGCTTGCTGGTGACAAAAGGAAATGGCTGTTGAGAGCCATCTTGCAACTGTCTGTTTTGTCACTGAATGCCCCTTCCGCATCTGTCCATATGCTACAAACAGTTGATCGGATTTACGGAAAGGGGTGGTCCTTGAAATGTAGAATTTCAGACAACGCTTGATGTCTAAAGAATGTAGTCGTTGTTCTGCCGGAGATTTTGGATCCGGGAAAAAAGTTTTTAAGAAGACAGGTTCGTTCAAATGGAAGTCAGCAGGTACTTTCGGCAAAAAAGAAGGATTGGTACGAAGTGACACTCCATCGGGCTTAAACTGTAAATACGGAGGCTTGATCGTGAAAGCGTGAAGGTCACTTACACGACGAGATGATGTTAAAGCCAAAAGCAAAGCAACCTTCCAGGTAAGATACTTGATGTGTGCTTTGTGGATCGGTTCAAATGGAGGCTTCATAAGCTGTGACAATACCACGTTGAGGTGCCATGCCGGAGGAGGGCGCCCTATCGGAGGAAATTTCCTGAAAAGTCCTTTAAAGAACTGTCGGATGATCCTGGATGAACAGAGAGACGTTGAGCCATTATGCCGGTAGCGTGAGATAGCCGCCAGAAAAACTCTCAAAGTGGCATGAGAGAGACCAGACTGAGCGAGGCTCAGAAAGAAAGGCAAAAGCTGCTCCGGAGTTGAGTCAATTGGGTGGATATTGGATGCAGCGCTCCAATGACAGAAACGCTTCCACTTTAGCTTATATGTCTTGATGGTTGATGGGGCTCTAGCAGACGCTAGAATGTCTCTGCATTCTTGGGGCATATTTAAGGTGGCAAATTCAACGTACTCAGGTTCCATGCCGATAATTGAAGCGCGGATGGGTCTGGGTGGCAAATTTGACCGCCGTCCATCGTCAGGAGGTCTGGACGTGGATGCAGATGAATGGGTGTGCATTGTGACAGCAGAAGCAGTTCCGAAAACCAAGCCTGTCTGGGCCAACGCGGGGCGATCAGTATTAAGCAGCAGGGTTGCCTGCGCATCTTTCATAACGTCCTCGGCACCAACGGGATCGGTGGAAAGGCATAAGCAAACAGTCCGCTCCAATCTATGAGTAGGGCATTTCCGCTGGACTCTGGAAGAGGATGCCACCTTGCGAAAGATTGGCACTTCCGATTCACTGGGGTTGCAAAAAGGTCTATCCTGGGACGACCCCAACGGCGGACCACTAGGTCTAGAGTCGGTTGATGTAACTCCCACTCGTGAGTGGAGGACGCGGACCTGCTCAGGGAATCTGCAAGGATGTTGGATACCCCCGGCAGATGGACTGCCGTCAAAGAAATTTGGTGACGAAGTGCCCAATCCCAAATCCTTTGGGCTAGACGAGACAGAGGCTGAGATCTTGTGCCGCCCTGTTTGTTCATGTAGTGCATGCTGGTGGTGTTGTCTGTTTGAACCAGCACCGACTCCTCCTGCACTACGGGCAAGAATGATTTGAGTGCTAGAAAGATTGCCATCAACTCCAGCCGATTGATATGCCAGGTTCGTTGTGTCGCCGTCCATTTGCCCTTGATGGAAAGGTCCAGGAGATGAGCGCCCCAGCCCTCCATGGACGCATCCATAGTCATCGTCAGATCCGGAGACTAGGCTAGGAAAGAATTCCCTTTGTCTAGATTGGCTGGTTGTTCCCACCAGAGCAAACTGGTCTTCATGCAGGGTGTGACCGTCACCTGATCGTTGAACGACCCCGACACTTGACGCCATTGCAGGTCCAATTCCGCCTGTATAGGACTGGTACGTAACCTGCAATTTGGGATCAGTGCGATACAAGATGATGCCATCCCCAGAAACGACTTTAACATTCGCACAGAAACTGACTGCTTTGACCTGATGATTGAGACCAGACAAATTATCTTCTGATGTCGTTCGAGGGAAATGAAGGCTTTTGACAGGTTTGAGTCTAGGATTGCTCCGAGGAAGTTTCTTCTTCGCAGCGGTGTGAAGTGTGACTTCTCCACATTGATGGTTAACCCTAGAGCCTTGAACATTTGTTGGCATAGACGTGTGTCGTGAGCCAGCTGTTGCGAAGATTGGGATTTTAGCAGACAATCGTCCAGATAAGGAAAGATCTGAACTCCCTGAAGGGATTGGTGTCACTACAACGCATGCTTTTACATCGCATGCCTTTACAACGCGTTTTTTACCACGCAGTCCATTACAACGCATAATGCTTTTAGGCGCTGGATAGTGAATTATTTAATTTACTATTCCAACTCCAGTCCCCGTGGATAGCAGGGAAGGTGTTGGATAGTAAAATAAATATATTCCCTATCCTAGAGCGCCCCCCCGCGCAATGCGTTGTAATGGTTTGCGTTGTAATGGTTGCGATGTAATGGTAGTGCGTTGTAAAAAATGCGTTGTAAGTGATGTTCCCCCCCTGAAGATGCAGATGAGCCATGACCGGAGCCAGAACTTTCGTGAAGACACGAGGTGCTGATCGTAGGCCAAAAGGCAGGACTCTGAACTGATAGTGAACGTGACCCACCTTGAACCTCAAGTATTGCCAATGTCGATGGATAATTGGCACATGAAAATAGGCGTCTTGCAGGTCTATTGTTATTAAGAAATCTCCGCTGCAGAGAAGTCGTAAGACTTCCGATAACGTCAGCATGCGGAAAGATTGTTGTTTGAGGAACAGATTGAGAGCTCTCAATTCCATAATGGGTCGCCACTCCCCCGTCTTTTTGAGAATGAGGAAAAACCTTGAATAGAAACCTTTCCCTCGCTGAGATACAGGAACCACTTCGACTGCACCCTTTTCTAGTAGAAGAAGAACCTGATGTTGTAGTTCCTCTAGATGGGGAGGTGGCGGGCCTGAAGGTGGAGAATGTGGAGGAATCTCTCTCAAGTCCATAATGGGTCGCCACTCCCCCGTCTTTTTGAGAATGAGGAAAAACCTTGAATAGAAACCTTTCCCTCGCTAAGATACAGGAACCACTTCGACTGCACCCTTTTCTAGTAGAAGAACCTGATGTTGTAGTTCCTCTAGATGGGGAGGTGGCGGGCCTGAAGGTGGAGAATGTGGAGGAATCTCTGTGAACTCCAAAGCATGACCCTTGCGCACAATGTCTAAAACCCATTGGTCTGATGTTATCAAAGACCACTGGGAATAAAACTGCGAGATTCGCCCTCCAACTCTCTGCTGAACTTGAAAGTCATTGACGTTTGTTGTTGTTGGAGCCTCTATAGTTAGACTTTCCTCGATAGGGCTTGGACTGCTGCTGACGAGAAGATTGTTGGTTGGAGTAACGCTGGTTCCCTTGATTGTACTGGCGGTACTGGGACTACCCTCCTCGGGAAAAACCGGACGAGGTGCCTGGTCCACGCACTCCACGAAAAGGCTGCTTCTTGAACTGCAAGGAACCAAGCGACTTTGCTGTGTCTGTATCTTTCTTTATCGATTCCGACGCCTCATCGATGTGAGAGCCGAACAACGACTCTCCGTCATACAGCATGTCAAGGATCTTTGACTGGATCTCTTGTCGGAACGATGTGGATTTCAGCCAACCCTGGCGCCGGAGCGCCGCAGCACTGGCAAGGATACGGAAAGCAGTACCCGCAACGTCCACAGCACAGTCAATTATTTCTTCTGAAGCCCTTTTCCCATCTTGAAAGATCTGGTGCGCTTCCGCTCTGGATGTTTCCGGAATTAACGCAACCAGCGCAGAAATGTCTGACCACATTTGTCGATCGAAACGACCTAAAATGGCCAAAGCATTGGCGGCACGGGCTGAAGTAGATGCCATGGATGAAATTTTTTTCCCAATTGCATCCAAACGTCGACCCTCTCTATCAGGAGGGGAAGTGATAGGAGCTGCAGGGTTACGCGCCCGGCGCTGCGCTGCCTGAGTCACCACGGAATCTGGCTTAGGATGCGAGAGCAAACAAGCAGGCGAGCCAGTCGGGACCTTATATTTCTTTTCCAATCGAGGTATTTGAGCAGGCAAGGAGTTAGGAGCCTGCAATATTTTCAAGCCCTCCTTCCACACAAACTCGATAATTGGTATGGTGTGGACCTGCTTATAAGGCTGGTTTTTAAAGTCATAGAGAAAGCAGTCTTCCTCTCGCTACACTCTAGGCAATTTGAAGCGGTCTGCCGCCTTATCCATCAGTTTATGGAAGCTAGCAATGTCAACCGGAGGTGAATCACTGGAATCGCCCTGTTGTGGAGAGGGCGTCTGTATTCGATAGTCATCGAATTCTGCCATATCCGGGTCCTGTTCATCATCTGTATCCTGAGGAACTTCTCCTTCCTCTCTTTCCGGCTCTGACTCATCATCCACATCTCGTTGAGAATTAGTGGGGATAGCTGGACGCGGCTCTTCTGATGGAGCAGCCTGCCTCGGAGGAGTTTGCTGAGGTTGAAAAGGCCCTGTGGTCTCAGAGGTAGCATGTCCCGGGGTACCCTGGGGCGTAGGAGGAAATCTCCTATTGTAATCATCCAACATATGTTGGAGGTTGGAAAATAGCGATACCGGAAAAGTCGCCATAGGAACCTGCACATATTGTTCCTCCTGTTGGTCTTCAACCTCGTCCTCGTCCTCTTCAGAACTAGTATCCTGACACTTGATAATCAAATCCGATGGACTTTGAGCATCACCAAAACCATTGTCGTCTGCAACGGATTCTGTTTCATGGTCTGTCACCAACAATGGCGAAGGTGGCTGAAGAGTAGGAGCAGGCAACTGGAGAGCAGAGTCCTGATTATTGCTGACAGAAGCCTCCGTAACGACTGTAGGGGCTGAAGTGTCCAAAGGCACTAAGGGCATATTGGCGAAGGACAGTGATCCTGAAGTGGATGCTGCGTCCTCTTGCTGTGTACCTGAAGGTAAAGGTAAAGCGGTCGTCGACGCTGTCGTCGACGTAGACGTTTGAACTGGACCAGCCATCGACGACGATGATTTAGAGACAGTCGTCAGAGATGGTGATGTTTTGGATGTATTCGTCGACGACGAATGCTTTGACACAGCCGTCGACGGAGTTTTCGTCGACGGAAACGTCGTCGTCGAATCCTTGGATGATATCTTCGCCATCGACGAAGCCTTCGTCGACGGGATCATAGTAGTCGACGAGCTGGTCGACAGGATCTTCGCCGTCGACGGGGTATTCGCCGTCGACGGGGTCTTCGACGTCGACGGGATCTTTGTCGTCGACGGGATCTTTGTCGTCGACGGGATCTTTGTCGTCGACGGGATCTTCGACGTCGATGGGACATGCATCGTCGACGATGACTTCTTCGTCGACGGAAGCTTCTTCGTCGACGATATAATAGGAATCGTCGACGAGACTGAAGAGGTAGAGGCTTTCGTAGTCGTGAAAGCCGTCGACGAAAACCTCGTCGTCGACGACGAAGCCGACGTCGTCGTCACAGTAGTCGTCGACGAAGCCACAGCAGCCAATCTCGTCGATGGAATGGTCGTCGACGAGCCCGTCGACGACCGCGCTGTCATAAGTGTAACAACACTTATAGAGGCTGGAAAAGACGCCTGAGAGCCAGGTCTCGTGGGCGTAGACACAGAAGTCATAGTAGCAGTAGGTTTTACTGGAGCTACAGTTAAGGCCAGCTTTTTCATCTTCAGAAAAGGAGATGGTAACTCCTGAACACTGCCATGCTTGGAAGCAGCAGTTGAAGGACCTGACTGGAAACTTTCTGCGTCTGACAAAACTGCGTCTTTGTCCTGAAGGCGCTTCAACCATAAAAGAAGACGACCCTCCCTGTCTCTGAGGGTCCTAGCAGGAAAAGTTCTACAGAACTTGCAGTCAGCCACCTTGTGTTCTGGATATAAGCAGTAAATACACTTTTGGTGGGGGTCCTTCTCAAACAAACGCAGTTTCCCACAGGAAGAGCAAGGCCTAAACAAAGACTTCTTACTTGACATCTTGAGAAAACACTGAGTAGAAGAGTAGAGTAGGTTTTGCAAGAGGCGCTCGAGACATTCGAGGCATTCAAGCGTTGGGAAGCGAGGAGGACGGCAGTAACCGGCCCCGTGGCGGCATTCCAGCAGGGAAGTCGGGGAAGTCGCGGAAGGCTGCTGCCAGCTGGTAGTTGAAAGCTGGAAGCTGCAGGCTACTGCAGGGAAAGTGCGCAGAGAGCAGCAGAGAGCCGCAGAGTGCTGCGTGCAGTTCAAGTAGCCATTCCCCACGTTGCGAGCAGAGGGAGGCGGGTAGGCGAATTACTGCTGAACGGCAGTCCCAGCACCTTGGAATCAGCGCTCGCCACCACTATCCGGCAGCCGGCAGAGAAGGTCCGGCGGGGGCTAAGCAGAAAGCCTGCAGGGGTGCCCAGCGCCTCTAAAGCCCAGCGTCCAGCACCCTGCACCCTGTGTCCTGTCCTGTCCTGCCCTGCCCTGCCAATGCTTTCCGGCAGTCGGCATAGAAGGTCTCGGCACAGGTGGGTGTAAGCGGGTGTAAGCAGAAAGCTTGCTGGGGGCTGCAGGAGCAAGGGTGAGCCTGAGCAAGGAAGAGCCTGGGCAGCTCAGCCCGATCGGTGGCAAGCTCCAGAGTTCCTGGAGATTGGAGACTGCGAGCCGTGAGCAGAGAGCGGGACTCAACGGAAAACCGGGAAAAACAGCGATAACTGCAAACTTTTGCCACAAACACGCAGCGTGTGGAAAACCCGGTAAGCAGCATTATACTGCATAAATACAGAGGCTATATCATCCTACGCGTGGCAGAAGTATTGGGGGAATTTGGTTGTTGCTGCTGCTGGATTATCGCCGATACTGCGAGGGACGGTCCAAATCCTTTTCACGTGTGCCCAGGTGCTGCCTCCCCGAGGACTCGCTGGTGTGAGCGCGAGCTGCAATCGGCAGGCTCTGTCTAACGCTTCCAGCTGGAGTCCCCAGGGTCAGAGGCCAGGGCAAACTACAAGCGCAACCCGGGGGACTGCGAGGACCAGCAATCCCTGCACTGATCAGCTGGTTCCTCTTCCCCTAGGCGCAACGCCCACGGACACACCCACCGGCGAAACGTACATCTATACCATCAATCCAACCGCGACGCGGGACGCGCGCGGGTCGGCGCACGGAGCGAAGCCCGGGCAGAGGGCGGGCCGTCTGTGGCCGTCCGGGGACGACCGAGGACGGGACGGGCCACCCCACTTTCATCTCTTCTAGGAATACTGGATCACATGAGAAAAAAGATTCGGCCGTAACCCTGTTTAGGTGAGACTGTATACCAATTTGCGTATATCTCTAGGAGTAGATCAAAGCTGAGGATCTCGTCTATTTATAACTCACACATTTTACCTAAGAATAATTAATACAATACTAAAACATCTCTTAAATCAGATACTGAACTAAAAACACTAAATTTACACAGAATCAGTAGTAATCACTAATATCATCAATAGATCTCTAGCCACTTTATAATGGCATTAAAAAAAGTACGCTCACGAACAATCTATATGAAGCGCATGGGTACTGACGCAGCCGTCAGAAAATCCACAGACAAACCGATGAAACCTGGACAAATATCCTGTACTCCGGCTATAACTAAATACTTTTCTACTCTTTCTACGAAAAAAACATTAATTTCTTTCAACACCAGAAGAAGAAAATAAGTTAAATCTATCATTCAGCAAAACAGAACATCAGTTGCTACTCTCCTCTGAACAAAGCATTCATAATCAAGGATCAACTAACAGACAGCAATTTGGCAAAGATCTCCTTCTCTGAAGAGCACCATAAATCGATCTTAGAGACATCACAAATAACACCTATAAAACATCGGGATAGTGAACTATGTCTGGAGGTCTCTGCAAGTAACATTACGAAGATGGAAGAAGAAAAATTAGAAATTCCGTTAAGTCAAAAACAGCCACTTACCAGTTCCCCAGAAAAATCACCCAATCTCTACTCTAATCAAACTAACCTCACTGACCCCTATTTTCCAAATTTAACCTCTGCAATCACCGTTTCCCCCCTGTCAAAAGCACTTTTTTCCTTGAAGGACATTCTGGAATCAGTTCTTACCCACCTTGGCCAAATCCTAGCTAATTCTGATGATACCCTCGATGTGCAAATAGGCATACTTAAATTTTTGGTGGAAGAAAAAAAGAAAAAAGACCTTACTAATGTTACACCAAAAAAACATGAAACAGTCAATATATCACAATCTGAAGTTGGCCCAAAAAAAGGAACTAGGTCTCCAAAAAAACAAGAAGCAAGTTCACAAACGTCTGACGTGATAATAATTGAGACTAAAACTGAGGAATTAAGAAAAAAGAAAAAATCTCCCATTACCTACTCTCTCAAGAAACTGTTCAGAGAAGATATAGAAAATATTACTGAAAATAACATTAAGCACTATCCCATGTTTTCAAATAAAGTAACCGACACTGACCCAGGACCGATAGCTCAAGACAACAAAGTAGACTCAATAAGAGTTAGCGCTGGACAGGAACCAAATCAAGCGGGAAAGACCAAAAATAATAATGACCTGGAAGAAGCAAGGGGAAAGAAAAAGAGAAGGAAGCCTCTGAGAAGAATTCAGAAGAAAAAAGGGAACAAGCTTAAATTTCAAAAACATACTTTCTCAAACTCTGTGAGCTCTCCAGCAATTCAAATAACACCGCTGGTGAAATCTTTGAACCCAAAAGCAGAAGAATACTGTCCGACCACAGTAAAAAGAACAGTAGGGCAAAAGATCACGGTCACAAAAGAACTACAAGACAATAAATTACAGCAGTGGGATGGAAATCCATCAAAACACATAATAATTGAAGAACTCTTTCCCACAGACAATATGCCGTTCAACCGTGGCAGAATAATTAATCTCTTACAAGAAATACCATCCTTGAACTCTCTTACAAGTAAAGAAATTGACCTAGTACTCTTTCCGAAAAAAGAAAATGACAAATTAGTACAAGTGTCATTCTTTTCTCCAGTTCTTCCTGGAATAATCATAAGAGAGAAGGAAATTCTACACAAGAATGGCTATGACGTAATTTCAATATCAGAACCCAAAACAAATTTACAAAATAATGTTGCAATTAGACAATCTCACAGAAGAAACGATAATTTCAGTTCAAAATGGGGAGACCCTGTATCAAACACTACGAGAAAAGACACACTAAAAATACAAGTAACGCATGGTGAAAGGTAAGTATGGTCCCGGGACACAGGACTAAGTAATACTGAGAATTCTGTAAAATCTTGGGCATGGCTATCAGAAGCTCTAAACAACAAAAAATTGGATAAACCACAACAACATCTGGTTTAGCAAAGGCTTGACGTTATTGACATGGAATCTGGCCGGGAAAACTGCCATAAAAATGAAAGATGCAACTAAAGATCTTCCAGATATTCTTGCTCTACAGGAAACATGGTCAACCACTCCCTTTACGCAAAAAGGATATTACATCTATGAAACTCCTGCAAAAAAATCCAAAAGGGGTCATGCGAAGGGAGGTTTGGCAATCTTGTTGAAAGAAGAATATTCTTGGTCACAAGAAATAATTTTTGGAAAACAAGAGGGAGAGTAAGGAGTTGCGTCCGTAGTCGTCGGACGGGGAATACTCCTGATTCCCTGGTCAAGGTTCAAAGGAACAAATGGAGGAGTACTACCCGATGAGGGTAACTGAAGGCTTTTGTCCAAACCAAGGAAACATTGTTCCTTTGTTAGTAAACCCCTCACTCACCACCTAGTGGTGACTTGCTTCATCATCTGGGCCCACCCAAGTGGCCTAGCGTCACTTGGGTGTGCTTCAACACCTGCGTTTGCAGTGGAGCAGGTAGTGAAGTGTGGGGTGCGAACAAAAAAGAGTGTGAGTGTTAAAATTGTCCTGGTTAATGCTTTTATACAATGTTTAATAAAATAGTAACTGGACAAAATTAAAAATATAGGTGAGATAGTAGTAGGGAAGTTACGACCTACTTATCTCTGCGTTATGTGTTGGTCGACATGTTTCTACCATATGGGGAAAATCCCCGGTATTCCTCAGGACCAAAACAAGGAAGTGGGTGGTATGTGCCCCCTAAAAGACACACCCAGCCCTAATTCCTTGGTCATCCAGGAGAAAAATATACTCCTGGGTAAGCACACCTAGGGTTAAGGGTGCTAAAAAACCTGTGGGAAAGGAAAGAGTGAATAAAATAATTACTATCCTGTAACGTAGTGCAGAATTAGAGTGCAGGTTGCGTGCAGTTATTCTTGCTTTCCACAGTGGTGGTTGACACAGTGCCTTCATCGATACAGAGCGTGTCTACAGGTGGTGTGCAAACGTGCTCATAACCTTGGAAATAGAATATCTATAAAATAAGGTCTATTCGGCTAAGGAGTCTTGATTTTAACCTTAGTGCGTGCCTAGAAAAATACATGCTGGCGTCGTAGTCTGGGGTGCACTAAAATGGAGTGCTCATACTTATACCGCCGTGGTTTTACTAGTGCCAGCTGAGTGGTAATTGTTAACTTTGTAGGACCTATTCAGGTTTTGTGGTCAACACAAAAGAACAAACTGGACTGACAAACACATACAACAAAGAGCTTTTCACGACGTGTGACAAGGCAGAAAAACGGAATGGGGCTTACAAAGCTGGGGCTCTAGTCGAGCTGCATCAAGCAGGAGTAGGGCGCTACACCGGTTACAACATATTCTGAAGAGAAAGGTATATGTTGTGAATGGAGGGTTAACCTCTGTGGCGAGCGTTGGTGGGTAGACCAAATGGTGAGTCCTGCTAGGGGGGGGAAGGTATAACTTACAGTTGCGTGTGGCGAAATCAGGCGGATCACCTACTTCTCCGTGCTCGCTGCTTGGTAGCAACGAGTGAATGAGGGCGTGGCGCATATATGCATCTGATTGCTTCCGGGATAGTCCCGTGTCTGCTACGGGGGCCTGGAAGGGTCGGTGGTAGGCATGGAAACCAATCGGCGCTGCGCCTGCGCCGTAGTGTAGTGAACTAGAGCCACTACACTACCCACTAGGCCCACTACCCACTAGGCCACTTGGGTGGGCCCCGATGATGAAGCAAGTCACCACTAGGTGGTGAGTGAGGGATTTACTAACAAAGGAACAATGTTTCCTTGGTTTGGACAAAAGCCTTCAGTTACCCTCATCGGGTAGTACTCCTCCATTTGTTCCTTTGCACAAGAAATAATTGACACATACTCAGATAACCTGCAATGTATTAAGGTGTCATTCAAAACACAATCATCAGCTTCTCATAAAAAAATACTTCTTTTAACATCTATGCTCCGCCCAGTAAAAAATATGACTCATTATTTGACCGCTTATTGGAGATCATTACTCACATCCTCGATGATCAACTTCACATGCCATATATCATAATGGGTGACTTAAACGCTAAAATCTCAAAAGGTGAAATTAAGAAATGGGCTCTATTATTTAAAGAGGAATCTTTGGAAATATCACTCCCGCAACTTCCAAAAGGAGCTAAATCAGATAAGAGAGGAAGCTCATTACTATCATTCCTTCCTAGTATAAACGGGACAATACTAAACGGTAATACCAATGGAGATAAACCGGCATCATATACAAGGCAGGGAAATGGAACTCCCTCTATTCTTGATTATTTCATATGTGGGAATGAAGAAAAGGAACAAATCACTCAACTTTCAACTAAATTTAATGAGGAAAGTGATCATGCACTCTTACATTTAACAACCCTCTGGTCGGTACAGACTACTTTTCAGAACGAGCCAATATTCAATAAACCTAAAATGGAAGTAAATATAGTCCAGCGTAGGATTTACTGGGGTGCAGAAAATTTGGACTATTTGATTATTCTAATTTCTCAAACTCAATTGTTGACTACTACTTACTCAGACGACCCCATAATGAACTTTCAATATATAATTTACAAACTTAAGCATGCTTTGCAAAGTAAATTAAAACAGGATAGACCAATAAAAAGTAAATGCACCAGTAGGAATAAAAACTGGAATCAACCAATTATAAAAAAACTTAATAGGTTGCTTCGAGCCCAGTATTTGAGATTCTCGTCAGAAAATAAAGCGGAAATTAACAGATTAAAGAACCAAATACGAAGAGAAAAAACTAAACAGGAAAAATTGAAGCAGGACTCTAACTGGATTGACATCCAATTAGCAGTCAAGCAATGTAACCAACGCAAATATTGGTCTTTGATTGCGAAAATGACTGGAACCAAAAAGAAGTTAGAAGCAACTCCCGTTTCAGAAGAAGACTGGGACATCTACCTAAGCGACTTATACAAACCCAATCTGAATATTACGGTGAGAGAGGCTGTTGAACGAGATATGGAAATCAAAGATACAAAACTCACCAAGACTTCGGCACTGTCTATTGCCATGAATATCAGAAAGGCAAGAAGTACGGGTGCATCCGGCCCTGACCAGATTCCTATTAAGGTCTACCAAGCTGACCATAAAGCGTGGGGCCTGATGCGCTCGCCACTATTCAATTATATATTCGATTCTGGGAAAATACCAAACTCCTGGAAAGGAAGCATAATAATCCCGATATATAAAAAAGGAAAAAGAAGTATAGCAGGAAACTACAGACAAATAGCTCTTATGGATGCTGCCGGGAAGATTTTTGCTGCAGAAATATTGGACAGATTGAAATCTTGGGCATTTACGTTGGGTTTAATTCCCATGTTTCAGGCTGGATTTCGACCGAATCATTCAGTCACAGACAATATAGCAACCTTTCAAACAATCCTAGATAAATATGTATCAGGAAAATCACAACCAATATATGCAGCGTTCATTGATTACTCTACCGCCTTTGACCGAGTGGATAGACTGACCCTGTGGACAAAACTAAGAAAGATGGGTATCCCGGAACCACTACTACAACTAATAGTGAACCTACATAGTAACACCTGGTGCCGAGTTCAAATGGGGAGAGATAAGGGCTTGTCAAAGATAATACGGACATCTAACGGCTTAAAACAAGGGTGTCTCTTGGCTCCGATTTTATTCTCTCTGCACTTAAGCGACTTACCATCCCATTTACAACAAGGGTTATGTACACCTCCGAAGATCGCCACTCAGCGCATTCATGCCCTGCTGTATGCGGACGATATAGTTATGTTCGACCTAACGCCTTCTGGACTTCAAAGTCTTCTAGATATTTTATACAACTACTCTAAGGAAAATTTTTAAATCCCGAATATAAACAAAACTAAAGTAGTTGCATTTTCAAAAAAGAAAAAAGGTGTGAGGTACCAATGGAAGCTTGGAGGAGAGAGGCTAGAGCAGACAAAGGAATATACCTATCTTGGTAGAATTTTCTCACATAATATGAGTAACATCAAACAAATCAACCATTTAAAAAGGAAAGGTGATTTACACGCTGGGGCCATGTCACGCCTGTACACGGCCACTGGAAATAGGCACTTTTCTGCATTAATAAAAGTCTACAGAGCTAAGATTCCCCCAGTTCTGTCATATGCCTCGGAATATATTCCCTTAAAACAATGGAGTTACATGGACTTAAACGAAGGCAAAATACTAAAAAAACTACTGAAAGTTTCTACTTCTACACCAGTACAGGCGCTAAGACTGGAATGTACTATTACAAGCGCATATGCCACAGCCGTAGCAAGTATCATCAGGTGGGCCTACAACCTTCTCCACTCAAAAGAAGATACTCTACGATATTTGTTAAAAATCGAGACATTCAATAAAGACTCCACCTATCTTATCTTTTCCAAAAATATGGGAGAGGCTTTTCAGTTAGCAAAAGTCAGTTCAGAAATTTTGTCATCATGGACACCTGCACAACTCAAACTCTTCCTAAAAAACTTTACCCCCAAATTGAGTTATGATCTTGATCATTTACACTGTACTAAACTATCTGCGTACAAGACTTATGCTGACTCCCAGGAATATAAGCAAAAACAGCCGTATTTGGAATATACTCTTACACACGGCGCAAGGCGCATAATCATGATGTTGCGTCTGGGTATACTTCCCGTATTAACCTTTACCTCTTCCTGGAGACAAGACAGTTCCTCGTTATGTAACCTTTGTCAGGAGGGCAAACAGAATCTTGAGCACTTGCTTTTTATATGCCCAGACAACAAAATTGTAAATGCAAGGTTAACATGTCTAGAGCCCATCTATCGGTCCTGTAGGATCGTCAATACAAAAGATTTTATATCTCTATGTATAAACCCACCTAACGAATATGTTTGCTATAGAATTTTTAAGTTTTTGAAAATTTCATTGAAAATGTATTAATTTGTATGAAAAACTAAATGTATATTTTAATCAATTTTGTGGTCCTCAAAAGAGTACCGAAACAAAATAAAAATGTTTGACTTTTGACTTTAGAAGAGTAGAATGAAGAAAACTGAGCAGAGCTCAGGGAGACTCCCTTCACACGACGTGCAGTAGAAAATATGAGGGCTTGAGCTTCTGAGGAGAAGGTTCTAGAGGGTGCTTGAGCCTGAGGGGCTGCAGTTTGGACTAACATAATGACACTGATATGTTGCAAATGAGTTTTCTCTCTCTAATGCATTCCTATGTGGGAACCATTGTTGAGGTTTTTCAGTGTATATTATATCTGTTTTATTATGTATTATGTTATTACATATATATATATATTAGCATTATTGCTATTTCATGTACCGTGGGACTCCCACTTTGACGACGGGGAATATTCAAGCATGTGAATCTATGAAAGACACCCCTAATACTGGAGAAAAGGATTTTCCTCCACATAGTACTGTTTTGTTTCAATACTGAGATTGGGAGCTCATCCGGGCCCATCTCCCCTGAGGAGCACATGCCCTTGATGGCTAGTTCAATATCCTTTTCGGTGGGGGAATCATATGGTGAGAGATCTGCATTTGATCCACTTTGATCAATTACAATTCCATTACCTGCGTAAAGGTTCTGGATGTAACTAACCCATATGTGTTCCTCAATTGCAACAGGAAGTGGTCTTGATCTTACTCCACATCCCTCCCCAATGAGAGACCAGAATGTTCTTACTTGACCTTTCAATACAGCTTCCCTCAATTTAATCCATATACTATCTTCCCTCTTTTTCCTCAACCTAAACTTCACCCTTGTTCTCCTCCTTTTTAGTAGTACAATTGGAGAAGTGTGGCTCACTGGTTAGAGCAGGCAGACCCTGAAGCAGAGGTCAGACCCGGGACCAGGGTTCAATTCCCGACGCGGCAGGGCCTTGAGCTCAAATGTCCACGGACTCGATAATTCTCGCTTCGGTGCCTGACCTAATCATGGGTTCACACTCTACAACTCTGGGCATTAAGCTTGCTTAATCTCCACAACGGCCCCCGCGGCGGGATGCCTGGCTTTCACCTTGGGGATGCCCTGTAGGGGCTATCTCACAGGGAAAAGCCAGGACGGGTTCCCAAGGCAAGCGCTTAGAGACCCCTGGGTTATAAGCGCTATATAAATCCAACATACAATACAATACAATACAATATCTTTCGAAGGAGTAGGTCAGATACTGTTCTCTAATTAGTTTATTTATTTCAATATTAACCAGACGTAGGGGTCTTGGGGTTACTTTGATATTACTTTTTTGGTTCAACTTCTTTGCAGAGGCCATCACCGTATTCATGAGATCAGCAAAACATGATATTTCGGAACCTTTCCAATTAGCCAAATTTTCCACGGCTGCCTCTAATATATTTTTCAAACCCCCAATTGCCCTTATATCCCAGTGGCACCTCCATGATTTCTTATCAAACTAACAAATTCACTGTTTAAGGACCGGACCGAATGAGATTTAAATCTGCAGTGAGAGTTAGTACATTATGGTCACTATGAGGAGTGTTAGAGACCTTAAGATCTTTCAAAAGAAAATAAGAGGTACTTCCCACTATCACATAATCTAGGATGGATTCACAATTATTCGATTTGCAGGTAAAGTTCGCCGGTATATCTGAGGGTAGCATTCCATTTACTATAATACCATCAACTTTTGTCAATTCATCCAGAAGCAGTTTCCCTCTCTTATTTGTCCTAAAGTTCTGTGGAAAGAGCGCTTGAGGGATCTGCAAGGATTCTTCTTTAACCTTATTTCTAAATATATCAAGATTAAAGTTGGAGATTTTACAGTTAAGATCCCCTAACAGAACTATATATGGGGGAGGCTCTGCTTCGAGGACTTTCTACATATATAAAAAGACCTTCTTTAAAAGAGCTTTGTGGCAGGTGGCAGGTGTAATATAGGCATTTATCAAAATCAAGGGTTTACCTTTTCCAACGTTGTCAAAGTTAAAAAATGTTATTGCCTGAAAAAGGTTACTAGGATCTATATAATAATTATAATTCCATTTGATCTTATTTGACAACAGACATACCACCCGCCCCTTGCATGTCCTCTCCTGGATGGCATTGATATACAATCTAACGTGAAATAATCCTTACCTAATAGTAATTTCTCTGTGCATCAAGTCTCTTGGAGACAGATCACGTTTGCTTCCAATGTAAGTAAAAATTGCAACTTTTCCTTGCTATTCTTTATTCCTGCCGCATTCCATGATATTATTTTTATTTTGTTGCTAAAAGAGTGGATGCAGGGGGATTTTATTATTAGAACTGCTCGACAGGACTGCAGGTAACCAGTTCCAATGTAGGCTCTCCTCTATAGAGTTTCGTTGAGAGGAGAGGGAGATAGGGTCTAAGAGTTTCACTTGTCTGCCATTTTTTGAAATACAGATTTTTTAGTCCTCCGTCTCAAGAGGGCGATCTCCATTGTCTGAGACTGGCAGAATTGGCCGGGGCTTATTATCCAGAACTCTGTTTCGTGGTTTCTCTAAAAACGGGATGACATCAATCCCCCTACTTTGCAGACCTTCTGACCATTGTAGTATAAGGTTTGCAATAATTTTAGAATTAAACCTTACCCTAGTTCTATACCCAACGTCTGTTTTGAAGATCGAGACTAGAAAAGACCTATTTAATATTAGATCTATATCAAACGAAGGAACAAAGTCTAAGTAGAATGTGTCAATGCATTCACTTACACGGACATCATTGAGTATTTTAGATTCACTTTTACTTCTTTCCATGTCCGAGAATGACATAGCCAAGGGATTGAGTGCGGACGGAACTAGGATAGCAGGCCTCTGCTGCACCGCAATATTAACACATGGTAACCCCTCAGATTTAATTGTTGTGAGGAACAGATATGGAATGTGTATTAGTGGGGGGGAGGGAGCTTTGCAAGTCAACGATGTCCCTATCACAGGATCTTTAGACTCTGGGATCACCTGATCGACTACGTCATATTGGCTCATAGCTTGTGATACATTGTCAAAGACCCATAGGAGGAGTCCTTTTCAACTAAGGTCTCTAGGTTTTCTTTAAAATAGATTTTCCTTTGCCTCTTTTTTGCGAATCTTCGTATTGATTTCGCCTTTTTCCTTCTTTGCTTTTTATTTTTCCCATTTTTTTTCCTTATTTTCTGAACAAGAGGCATCCTGGACATCCTCTTTCTCATCGTTTACATGGGTCTTAAAAATAGGAAACAACTCTTTATCTATCCCTTTTCCAGATTCCGCTGAATTTTTTACTTCTTGAGCAAGCTCTTGAATACTATCAGCTATTGGAATTTTTGGTGAAGAATCAAGGGTCTTCTCTATTGTGACCACTGTTTCCTTTTGCACAAAAGATGGGGGATTACCATCAAAGTCAATAAGAGTTAAATCACAGTTAATGTTCTCAGACATGTTCTCCACCACCTTTTCTTTCTTTACCGCCATCTCGGTATGATTAGAGTTAGTTTTTAAACTAAGTTCCTTCTCCTGTTTACTGTTTAATAGCACCATTAATATTTGGGTTACAGTTTCCAACACACAGTCTGAACCTCCTACGAATTTTTCAAGTAACCTTAAAATGGAGGATAGTAGATGTTCAAGGGATAATAAAGAATCTGAGACTAATACATCCTTCCTAAAAAATTGACTGGGTCGGATATCAGTAATATTTAGGTCAGGACTAGCGGAAGTATTGGCCTGTAATGAAGAGTAATTAGACTTATTAGGCTTATTAGATGGAGTACTACTAAATAATTGAAGTCCTATAGGGGCTGCTGGTACTGGCGTATTTACTGATTCTATAACCTTGCTAGAGTCGCAGGCGATATATATCCTACAAAGCTCGGGATCTAGATCCGCAAGCGAGAAATCAATATTTCGAGCCTCCTCAACCAGAGAGGGACCAAGAGGTTCTTCTATGTTTCCACCAAGATCCTTTGAGGATCTATGCACTATCACCTCCACTGTTTTAAAGGTAGGTCCAGAGGATCCATGGTGAGTAGGTGAACCATATTGATCCCCGGGGATTCAAGCCGAAAGGCTCCGAGATTCCAGGGGACCAATTGATCCATCCTCCCCCACTGAGTGTTGTTTTACAATCTCTACCTTATTTGCTGAATCAACTGTTTCAACGTAATGGCTACCCGCACTCACAAATGCTCCTCCATCTTTATTGGCGGTTACATTAGTTGTTCCTGCTTGGGGGACTCTATCCTTTCCCCTTTCCCATAGACTATACACGTGACATTTCCATTTCACAGCATACCTGCAACATCATTATTTCATAGAGGGTTTGATTTGGTCTTTGAACAAGTCCTACCCACCAATAACCGCCCAGACCTTAGTTTTTTTGCTGTCATTCTATTAAAAGATTATTTATACAACAGACTCCAGGAAGGAGCACGAGCGTGGCTACAGTAAAAAACAATCAACCAATCAAATAGTCGTATAGAGTATACAAAGATAAAGAATAAATAGACAATAAAAGGGTTAGTAAGAAGAAATAAATGTCACAACCTTATAGTGTGATAGTTCAGATCTGCTTCCCCCCTTACGCCTCTCCCCCCAGGGCCTGGGCGATTCAGCAGTGATTCAACAAGAGCCGCACGACGACCCCCGTATGGCAGCCGGGGCAATAGTGGCTGGGGCGATACAGGAGAACCAACAAAAACGAAACAATAAAAGGTTAAAGATAGCAGATAACAGATAAAGGGTAAAGAATATCAGGCGAACACACTTCTTATTTGACTGAACGGAAAACAATAGGCGTACACTTATTGCTGCACTTGTTGCTAATATGCGGCTTTTTACTGGCTACCAATATCACCAGCTCAAGTCCTAACACCCCCAAAACCTCAGGTGACCTTCTACAATGAGGATTCTCATTCAGAGGTTCTCCCTATAGTCATTAGAGTCACTCCTCTGCACAATCTCCCGACTCCCGGCTCGTGGCACCCTGCTTCCTCACGGCAGCACAGAATCTCAGAGTCTCACTGTCACTATCAACGGCACGGGCTCGCGGCAGAAATGTTCCCGCCGCTGGATCAAACCGGGACAGCACAGCCGACCGGGACCAAGATTGAACCGCCCCGGTAAGGAAGCCCGATACAGGACCCAGCGGTAAATTGAGTCTGGGGTTTGGCGTGCGCTCCGCTCAGCAGCGGCGGCGGCGTCTGCCCAGCTCTCCTGCTCTCCTGCTCACTGCGCAGACTCCAGAAACAGACACACCCAGCTCCACAGATCCGACACGTAAAGCATGTAAGAGTTCAGATCATTGCAAACAGCCCAGTAGCTCCTAGAGGCACTCTGTGTACTGCGCTCAGTCTTTGCGGCGCCTCTATGGGAACTTGTTTCTAGCTGTCCCCCACTAGAAGGAGGCTCCTACCAGCCTCTGGCCACCGGCTACGGTCTCCTTCCTGTACTCTGTGCCTGAGTTTTGGCGCTGGACCAAGCTCTTGAGAAATTGCTGGAGGCGAGAGGGTGTGGAGAGTGTTTGCCAAAAGCTGCTGCTACCCCCCTCATGCTCCTGGACTCACCGCGGCACCGCCGAGCGATCCGTCACCTCATTGCAAAGACTCCTGTGCAGTGCGCAGTGTCTGGGGAGGCGCTCCGCGGCTTTCACTGCCTTCCGCTTTCCTTCGCAGCCACCGCTGCCACCTGGGAGACACTGCGGCGTGCTCCCCTCTCCCTCCTCCCCCTCCCCCGTCCGGGTACCTGGACCGGGGCTGCTGGGGACTGCTGTGGCGAGAAAAAGTGTGAAATGGCAAAGCGGCAGGCTCTTCCTCTCCCTACCGCGGCAGCAACAGCTCCAGCTCCGAGTGCAAGACGCGAACAGGCGTGAGCGGCGGCTCTCTGGAAAAAAGGTTCAGTTTTCAATGTAAAAATGTGGTGTGCCCATGTTGCGTTGTGGGCCGTTTCCTGTTGTGGGCACTAGACCTACCCACAAAAGTGAGGTACCATTCTTCTCTGAAGACTTTGAGGAATGCGGGATGGGTAGAATTTTGTGGATCCATGCAGATTTCAGAACTATCCACCACAGAAATGTGAGGAAAATGTGTTCTTTTGTGACAAAGTGTGAGGTTTGCAAGGGATTCTGGTTAACAGAACCTGGTGAGAGCCACACAAGTCTCCCCCTGCTGGATTCCTCTAGGTGTCTAGTTTTCAAAAATGTATAGGTTTGCTAGGTTTTCCTAGGTGCCGGCAGAGCTAGGATTAAAAATCCACAGCCAGGCACTTGAAAAAAGTAGGGTCAGTTTTCACTGTAAAATTATGGTGTGTCCATGTTGCATTTTGGCCTGTTTCCTGTCGCGGGCACAAGACCCACCCACACAAGTGAGGTACCATTTTTATCGGAAGACTTTGGGGAATGCGGGTTGGGTGGAATTCCGAGGATCCACACAGATTCCAGAACTTCCCATCACAGAAATATGAGGAAAATGTGTTCTTTTTTTACAACGTTCGAGGTTTGCATGGGATTCTGGGTAACAGAACCTGGTGAGAGCCACTCAAGTCACCCCTTCCTGGATTCCTTCAAGGTGTCAAGTTTTAAAAAATGTATAGGTTTGCTAGGTTTCCCCAGGTGCCGGCAGAGCTAGGGTTCAAAATCCACACCTAGGCACTTTGAAACAAAAGGGTCTGTTTTCACTGTAAAAATGTGGAGAGTCCATGTAGCGTTTTGGCCTGTTTCCTGTCGTGGGCCCTAAGCCTACCCACACAAGTGAGGTACCATTTTTATCAGGAGACTTAGGGGAATACAGAATTGTAGAACATCTGTTATTACCCATTGACTTTTTAGCATTTCTGCCTTCCAAATTTCAGACCATGTAAAAATGTAAAAAAAAAAGTCACTTTGAAAAATGTCCTATAATTCAGATGCTAGTATGGGTACCCACAATTTCGGAGATGTGCAAATAGCTACTGCTTCCAAACTCTATATTTTGTTCCCATTTCGGAACTACATAGGTGTCCTTGATACCTATTTTTCACTCTTTATATTTTACTAAATGAATTGCCATATACTAGGTGCACAATGAAAAACCATTGCAAGACGCAGCTCAGTTACTAGCTATGGGTTCCTCGGGTTCTGGGTGGACCTACAAGTCCAATATATCTCCACAACCAGAAGGGACCTGTAGATGTAATGTATATTGCTTTAAAAATGTGTCATACTTAGAAGAAGTTACAAGTGAAACTTTTGACACAAAGTGTATTTTTCAACTCATTTTTAATTTTTCTTATTTTCAACCTTGAAGGATCTACACAAATGACCCCTTGCTGAATTTCTTCTTTTGTATACTTTTATGAAATACATAGCTTTCCAGGATCCATTATTGCATTCATACCCATTTATATCAATAACTGGAAGGATATTGAAAGCACAAAAAATAGCAAAAATAGGCTATGTCCCAGTACAATGCCAAAACTGTGTACAAAATGTTGGTTTTCTGACAAAAGTCTGTCTGTCCCTGAAAGCTGGGAAGATGGTGATTTCAGCACCACAACCCTTTTGTTTGTACCATTTGCAGGGAAAAAACAGACACTTTCTTCTTCAGCACTTTTTCCCATTTTTCCCCAAAACAACAAAATGAAGCTGTATTTTGTATAATTTCTGGGTCCCTTGCAGGGGAATCAACAAACCCTGAGTACCTTTAAAATCCCCATGATGCCGGAAGAAAAGAATGCAAATTTGGCTTGTCAGGACTAAAAGTTACAGGGGCCTAGCAGCATAGGGGTTAATATTTCTTCACTGTAACAAATGTTTGTATGTTGATTTATTAATGGGTTTCACTTTCCTTGAACATATTTGCTTTTCTTTTCTACCAATGAGAAGATCTTCACTGAAAAGAAGAAGAGTTGCTGTGTAGGACATATATTTAACTACAGTAAATGAATGTGTTAATATTTGTAGAGTTGTATGTCAAATAAATACACAGACCAAGGTTATGAATTTATTTGACTTGGGTTTCTTAAAATAAGTGTTTCCCAACTATTACAGCCAGATGCTGATGTTATTGATTCAAACTGAAGGAGACTAATTTGGCTATTAGTGAATGGCCCAACTCCTCAGTACGTACACTTTTAGAAAGTTGGCATTTTTCCTGCCTTAGCTATTTAGTGCCTGTAGCCTGTCTCTGGGTCACAAGACTAAGTGTAGTTGATAGTTGGGCTTTGTGCATTCCTCCTCCGACAGCCACATACAATAGAAAGGTTAGGTATTGCTCGATGAACCATTACTAGCAGGAAGGGAGCCGGAGCAAGGCACAGACCTACGTGGACTTGCATAGACTGGGTCCTGCCTCCATACAAAGGGCTGCATAGCTTCTGTAGTTAGAGTGGAGGGCAGGGAGGGCAGGAAGCTTGTGCACTTCAAAGTCTTTCTACACACTTCTCCCACCTTCCAGAGAAAGGGGACCAGGCATAAATCTCCGACACCACCTCTTCAGTAAACCTGTGGATATCCTGCGAGGAAGGACTGCTGTGCTGCTTAAAGGTCTGCCTCTCTGCTGGAATGCTGCTCTGAAAGACTGATACCCTGCTGTGCTGACCTTGTGACCTCTTGCCTGGGTGAGAAGGATTGGACTTGCATGTGGTGAGCCCAGGACTTTAAAGTGACTTCAAGGGCTAGTTGGTTGACCCACTGACAGCAGCCTCAGAGCTAGAAGGCTGCAACAACCTTGAACCCAGCATCTGGACTCTGCCATCTGTGATCCTACACAGGCAAGTGGTGCCAACCCAGTCCTAGACACTTGGAAGAGGGCATGAAGGCACACTTCCTGCCCATCTGTGGATCCAGTAGAAATGACACATCCTCTCTGTTGCACAGTGCAATCCTGAGCAGACCCGACACATTGCCTCTGCTGTGAGGGTTCTCCAAATGCAAAGCACTCCATACATGTTCGAAGATCCCCAGAACAGACACATCAGCTTAACTGCATTGCACATCCTTGATCCCGGGCTTCACATCACAATCCATCAACGGGATTGATGACGCAGGATTTTGCACCGTGGACCTGACACATCCCCTCGGTTGCACGACGTATCCTTGATGCGGAACCTTACAATGCTCCGCAAACAGGAGCTAAGATACTTTGTTCAGTGGGCCTAACTTGGTCACAGCAGCCAACCCGTGCTCCATCGTGGTCAGACTGAACTTGTGACTTTATACTGGTGCGGCTAGATATCAGGTTGCTGCTTTGTGCTTTACTAAGCTATTTTTACTGAAATCTTTAAACATGGATATCTCCGATACTACTGACTAGATTTTTGTTGTTTTGATATCGTTTTAATTATAAGAATCTACCCTATTTCCTAACCTAGTGTGGGATCCTTTTTGTGTTGTGTTTTCGTTGATTTACTCTTCGAAGTGTTGCACAGATTGCTTCTAAGTTAAGCTAGACTGCTCTGTGCCAAGCTACCGTAGGGTCGACAACAGGTTAATTTAGGATTGGCTTGTGCCACATCCCGACAAGGATTGTGGTTGCTGCTTGACCAGGGTTCACACTTCAGTCAACCAGTAACCCAAATTCTTACAGCTGTCCTGGATTCCTCCATGACATCTGGCAAGATTTTGCTGGCCATGTCCTACAGTGCATACGTGTAGCAGCCCACGAGGAAGACCACATTCAGAGAGTGTACGGCTACGCTAGTCTATAAAGGGATTGTTTTACTTACCCTGTAAGCATCTGCTCTTGGAATGTAGAGCTGTAGATTCACATGTTTTGCATACTCCTGCCATATAGTGTTGGGTCAGGATGTTTGCAAGTTGGTTTTCTTCGAAAAAGTATTTTCCAGTCGCAAGGCAAAGTGACTCAACTTTTCTGTGATAATGCGCATGGGCATCGGCTCTATTGTTAGATTGTTTTCTAGCAAGAGGCTGAGAATGTAGTAACTGAATGTAGTATATAGATGTCCCTGCATATGTGATAAGAATAATAAGAACAATAAGAACTGCAACAACCATAGGTGTTCGGGGAGGAGGGAGAGCGCATGTGAATCTACAGCTCTACATGCCAAGAACAGATGCTTACAGGGTAAGTAACATAAACCATTGGAAGCATGTGTTGTAGATACACATGCGTTGCATAGACTGTATAGCAGTACATCTCCTAAAGCGATGGCTAACCAGTGGGAGTTGCAGTTGTTTGAAAAAGTGTTTTTAGCACTGCCTGTCCTAAATTAGCATGTTGAAGTGCTAATATATCCACACAATAATGTTTGGTAATGTGTGTGGTGTGGACCATGTAGCGGCGTTACATATGTCAGCTACTGGAATGTTGCCTAAAAAGGCCATAGATGTGCCCATTTTGCAAGCTGAATGTGCTCTTGGAGGTACAGTAAAAGTTCTTTTAGCTTTAACATAGCAAGTTTGAATACAGTTGAATATCCATCTTAAAATATCGGATATTGGGGTAGGTTTTCCTTTATGAGATGGAGGAAAAGCAACACTGTATATTATCATCTTGTAAGGAGCCCCTAAATTATCCCCTCAAGTAAAAAAATCCTGGATAGAATTAAGAAATAAAGTGGTGCACTGGAAGGCTAGTTTTAATGTAAACATTAGTCTTCTTTGTGAGGATATCATAATGGTGAGACGTGTGAAATGGGTGGGACCTACCGAAAAAAAGGGTGCTGGGGACTGCATAGTTAATAATTTCCAGCACTCATAGGTGGCAAGTCTTTCACTTAAGAAGATCCAATCCAGACAACAGTACATAATCAACCAGGATGAACGAGTGGCCGCCGTCCCAATAGGTTTTTTCTATAAGCCCCCTTCCTTACTTGCCATTCTACCCACCCACAGAAGGGCCAACCCGGTACATACACTTAGTAAGGGCCCTACAGTAGCCTGTTTTAACCATTATGCCCCATTTTCTAGTTTAGCCGATCAGGACTGACAGAATGAACAAGGGGAGATAGAAATAAATTCCAGGGAGATCAGCCGAAAGGAGTTTACTATCAATGGACAGCTAAAAAAAAGCCACCCAAATAAAGCTTAGATCATGGAATTTAGCCGGGATACAAACTGAGCTTAAAGATAAAGAATGGCAAGATAGCATAACATCACTTCATCTCCTATGTCTTCAGAAGACCTGGTATACTCATGAGCCATATATTGATGGTTTTGTTCCTGTCTCAACCCCAGCTATACCAACAGTATCTGGGCGAGCAAAGCAAGGCTTGGCAATTTTTATCTCCACTATAGCGCCAATAGAACTTAGAAAGATGTATAAAGGCTTCCCCTATTCTACTGGTTCTCTTACTAATAGGGAAAAACCAACCCTTTATCGTGGTGATTTTTTATAATAATTAATGCTACTCGTTACAAGGTTGTTTAACGAGTTGGAGAGAGTAATGGCTAGCTTTATAAAGGGGGTAGACTCCTCATACACAAGTATCTGGGTCGGGATTTTATTATCAATAAATGTAGCTTTACAGGAATGAGCGTTTGCGGGTTCACTGATATTACCGGGATAGTCTTACATCATTTCCCATTATGGAGGAAAGCTAAATGAGCTCATGTGCAAACATAGTCGTGAGGTTTTAGTATCAAGAGGGGATGGGGGGGGACACCAATTTCAACCTTCCAAGGTAGAGGAAATCCAACATACATTGATCACATTATAGTGTCCACTACTGAGCCTTAAATACTGTGGTCAGCCAAATAGCAAATTCAATAGATTTAGTGATCACACCCCACTGACCCTGCCCATAAATGTTAAAATAAATTGGCCTAAGGATTAATTACTATTGCCAAATATAGTGGCGGCCAGGAACAACACTATTAGCATAAAATGGACAGGGATTTATGAAGATACTATGCTGCACAAGGTTGTTAAAGCTAAAGAAAGTTTCGCCAATGTACTGATATTACCTCCCCCCCTGATATGATTACGACCGCCTATGAGAGATTCACCATGGCAACAGCTATTAACTTAAGAAAAGGCAGCACTATGAAAAAGAGACGGGCAAAAGGCTGGTTTAAGCATGATTGTACACGGGCAAAACAAGAGTTAAATAAGGCCCTACACATGGCCTTCGACACGGTCGATCACTCCACCTTGATCGGCCGTGTCGAATCGGCCGGCATCACGGGTTCAGCGAAGGATCTCATCGCCTCATTTCTTACCAATCGAGTTCAATCTGTTACCTTCGGCAATTTCAGTTCACCTTCTTTCACTCTTCCTTGTGGTGTACCCCAGGGATCTTCGCTAAGTCCGACACTATTCAACATCTATGTGTCGGACTTAGCGAGGACCATAAAAATCCATCACCTGGCGGTTACATCCTATGCCGACGATACCCAGATTGTCCTAGCCATAAATAAAAACGGAGATGAAGTGGCCTCCAACTTCAATCTGGGAATGCTGGCCATAAGTAATTGGATGACACAAAATTGCTTGAAATTGAATTCCGATAAAACGGAGGTGATGTTGTTCGGAAATCTTTCCCCTGCCTGGTCTCCCACATGGTGGCCTGTTGCCTTGGGACCTCCCCCCTCCCCTGTAACCAAGGCCAGGAATCTTGGAGTTATACTGGACACCAAACTCACCTTCATGTCTCACGTCAACACGGTAGTATCTTCTTCATTCCACACTCTGAGAATGATAAAAAAACTCCGGCCTTACCTTCCAATGAACACAAGAAAAACTCTGATCAGCGCACTTATCATGGCCCGCATTGACTACTGCAATGGCCTGCTAGTCAATGCTCAAGAAGGTGTCTTAAAGAAACTACAACTGGTGCAGAATGCGGCGGCCAGATTGATTACTGGACTTCCCAAGTACGCCTCTATCTCCGGAACTCTCCGGGAGCTCCACTGGTTGCCAGTGAAGAAAAGAGCCAAGTTCAAGGCTCTCTGTATTGCCTACAAGGCAATTCATGATCAAGGACCAGCGTATCTGAAAGACTCCTTTTGTCCTTATGAACCTACCAGATCCCTACGATCATCAACCGCTGGACTTCTTCAAGTCCCGAGGACAAAAAGAGTTTCTTGGGGAGACAGATCCTTCATAGTAACTACCACTAAACTTTGGAATAGTCTACCATCCTACATCAAAACCTCCACTTCTCTGCTCTCCTTTCGCAGACAGATAAAAACCTGGCTGTTCAAGCAATAATCTCCCCATGAGCTAGTTCGTTCACCCAGCGCCGAGACACCTACGGGTAATTGAGCGCTTAACAAATAGCCTAAATAAATAAATAAATAAAATAATACCTAGAGATAGGATACAAATTAAGCGACTTAGATTACTATATAAACATGCCCTAAAAATAAGAAGAAAGAGTGAGGTACAAGAGGAGGCCTGGTTGAAACTGAATCAAGCTGCAGACACCGGGGATTCCATCCTTTTCTGGAAAGTGATAAATTCATCAATATGGAAAGATGAACAAGACCCCATCATTGAAACAGTTATTGCCCCAAACGATTGGCTTACTCCTTTCAGCGGAATTTTCATTGCACTTACTAATAATACAGAACAGTTGCCCTCTATAGCTATGATACCTCTTCAACAAATTAGGTTAAAGGAGGTAATGATAGCAATTAATAAGATGAAACAGGTGGTAAGAGCCCGGAACCCGATGGTGTCCCAACCAATGCATACAAAAAATGTACAGTTATGAGCACCTATTTTAACCCAGGTCTGTAATGTAGCTGCAAAAAGGCTGCATCCCCAAGACATTGACATATAGTGCAATCGTCCCCATTTTTAAAAAGGGGAGTCGGGGAGACGCGAGATGCTACCGCCCATATCCCTCCTATACTCATCTATTAACATCATGGGGCGAACAGTCCTTGGAAGATTGGAGAATTGGGTCAACGATAGTAACACCTTGACTGAAACCCAATATGGCTTTAGGGGGGAGATGGGGACGGTAGAGTAGTGCATACATTTGAATCTAATTATTGACAAATATATGATGGCTAAGGAAGAACACATTCACTTATGCTTTGCAGACCTAAGTTAGGCCTTTGACTGAGTAAATCATGCTAAATTGTGGGAAGCAATGATCGATTTGAGTGCCCCTGATGATATTGTCTCATTCTTATCACAATTATATGCAAGACTGTCATCGAGAGTAAGGTACGGGAGGGAAGGAGAGTGCACCCCAAATTTCAAGGTGTCCAGGGGAATAAGACATGCCTGTGTCATCGCACCACTTCTCTTCTCCTTATACATCAATGGGATCCACAATATGTCTCCAGAATCTAAATACTGATGCGCCGAAAATAGGTTCACGACTGACCCGCTGCTCCTCTATGTAGACGATGCAGTTCTAATATCCAGAACTGCTAACGGACTACAAGAGCGGATCGAAACCTTCATCTCATACATGGAGCAGAAAGACCTAAAACTAAATCTCACCAAAACGTTAGTGATGGTCTGCAGTCGAGGTAGGGCTAAGAAAAAGTACCATTATATAAGGGATTACAAGTTAACAGAAGTCAAGATCTTCTCCTACCTAGGTATTTTATTCTCTTTTATTAGTAATTAGGGTCCTTATTTAGACCAGTCCAGACTTATATTCATTAGACCCATGGAGGCGATCTTTAGATTTTGTAACAAGATAGGTTGCAAACCTATCTGTGATATGCTTAAAATATACTGCAGTAAATGCTTACCAGTAGCAACCTATGGCTCTGTAGTGTGGGGGTAATGCCAATCTTAACACATTGCAATCTTGTGAAAATTATTTCTTCTGACGTATGCGGACTGTACCAAGATCTACCTCCACATATCTCTTGCATAAAGAGCTGGATAGTTGCCAACCTAATTCAAGTAAGTGCTTTGTGCCCCTGGCACAGCATCTGGTGCAAGGAGGGACCAAAGTTCACAAGGAATATCATTAAGGACTGCTTAGCATTGATACACACCAATAAAATCCCTTGGCTAGCATACATGGACAAGCAGCTGAATACTATTGATAAAGCTCGATCTGTAAAAAATCCCACAGACATCTTGCAATTTGGTAAAAGTGAGATAAAAAAAATTGTACATAGAGAAACAAATGAAGAGAGGTCTAGGAGAGATGAGGAAAAAAACAAGCGCATCAAATATATGGCTAGCATTGAGTTGACTGGTCTACCTAATTATTTGGTCAAAGTTACAAACACAGGACACATTGTATATGAAAAGACTGCGTTTGGGCGCAGCCCATGAACGGCTGGCTTTTCCAAAACACGAAAAATGGCATAAAATAATTCATAAATGCCCATGCAATGGGAAAGCATTTCAGTCCACGATGTTGTTTTGCAAGTTTTATTGAGAAATAAGAAAAATCTTTTTCTGGCCTATTTTCATTGTACAGAAATTATTCTTTTACAAGGATGCTATGAAATGTATTTGCATCCTTGATAATGAATTAACTTGTCAAGCTGTTGCTGGTTTTGTAAGCAGGTCTATACAAAGAACCAAATCTCTTGGATATCTAGACCATTTAGTATATGAAGTTGATTGAAGGATGACCCCTGGCTGAAAAGCAAAATATTTTTTTTAAATGGGATAACAAGGGGATCTGTACAAATGAAGTTTTAACTGTTATATCATGTACTAGCAGCCCGCCCCAGCGTTGCCTGGGGCAGAAAGGGGCTGGGGGCAGTACACCCACTCCCGCCCGACCCCCTCCCGCACCGACTCCCTCCCGCCCCGACTCACTCCTGCCCCCCTCCCGCCCCGACTCACTCGCGCCCCCCTCCCGCCCGACTCACTCGCGCTCCGACATTTTCATTTACTGCTGCCTCCTTCATGCCTCCCCCTGCATCACACAGTCTCGCACTGAACTTTCCCTTTACTTACCTGTGCCGCCGCTCCTCACTGCACAGCCGCTCGTCAGTGCACCGCCGCTCCTCCTTCGTCGACATCACGCACGTCGCGTCGCGGTCATCACGCGTGTCGCGGCCAGCGCTAGGTCCCGGCCGGCGCTACTTTCAGGGGACTACTTTGTTTACAAACTTAAATTTTTTAATTTACTTTTTTTTTTTATTTATATAGCCTATGTCCATCTACCCACCCTGACATTTTCATAGATGTATCGGGTGTGTAGATTGGCGCTGTGGTTCCCGAGTTTACCTGGCCAAAAGGTGCAAGTTCTCTCTTTATAATAGTAGTATAGATCATACTGATAGTAAGTTTTTAACTGTATGTACATTTCTGGATAAAAAAAATAATTGAATATGTTTTATGATGATGATGATACGCCATGCTATATAAATCTACATACTTTAACTCTAACCTTTCTCTCAAGCATGGTTCTTCAAATCCAAGCAGAGACACAGCATTTTTCCAAGGTTAAAATGACCTCATCTCAATTTCTAATTTTTGTATGATATCACAAAAAAATGATTATAGTGTGACTAAAATCTGCAGTCTCCTTTTGTATACAATCCTTTCTGTGCCCTCCACAGACATTCACTATAAAGCATTACGATTGGATAAAATAATAGAAGCCTTAACACCAGAAAAATCCAAAACAATGGTTCTTATAATCTTCCACCTAAATAGTCCCAAGAAAAACACACCATCTAACAACCACTTTTGGGAATTTCACCCCAACTTTTAAGGATCTGATTTACAAAAACAATATTAAATTCAAATGGGAAGGGACACCCAGGTAGTTATTGACTACTTCACCCCTTGGATAATATTGCCTAAATATGTGAATAATTTACAGTGTATCAATACTGCAATTTGCAACAGATTTCTAGTTTTCACTCCTGTAAAATAAAAATAGGAGGCAGATGCTGGGTAGATGATGACTTTTATATCGCTAGGAAAAGATGGAGCCAGTAGAAACCTGGAAATAACGTATAGTCAGAAATGGGGCATTTTTAAATATGTCTTATTCTCCAGAGTCTCTGCACTCATAGAGCAGTAAAGTGCACAAACAACATTTGTTTATCTGTCCCATTAAGAGATTTGTATTACATATGTTGTAGGCGTCTTGAAAATTGTAAATACTGGCAACATCTAGTGAGCCCCACAAGAAAATAAAATGGAATTAAGATGAAAGATGGAATTGTGCCCCTTACAAGCAGGCATTTATCACTTCCTCCTGGACGGCAACAATGACTGAGTTTACAGAGGAAAACCAAAAACACGAAAAACAAAACACACATACCACAGTTGCCTTTTCTGTATATGATGTTAGAGAACAAGCTTAGCTAATCTCTCAAAAACTCAAAAAAATGTCTTTGCCACTATCTGAGTTTTGAGGAGAGGGTTGGTAACGGCAAAACCTACAGTATGTGTGAATGTGTGTTTTGATTTTTGTGTTTTTGGTTTTCTTCTGTAATCTCAGTCATTGTTCACAGTGGAAATGTGCATATTCATCCAGGTGCCATTTTACAAGCTGATTTACTTGCAAGCATAACAAGTGCTACATTATTTATAGTTTTGATGTTCCTTAACATCTGTTATATATGTTCACTTGTACCTGTTCTTCTCTTCCCAGTGCCTGCCTTAACTGTAGCATTTTTAAAATAATTTACATTTGTACTTTGGCACTATCATACCATGGCTGCCTACAACATGCCAGGAATTAGCACCACTGTGCCTCGGCCAGGATGTTGGCAAGGGTTACTATTATTGTGTGAGGGACAGCAAGTTGCCAGGACTTACCACGTTTGTACTAGGGCAAGCATATTAGCAGAGATTACCACCAATGAGCTAAATCTGGCTGTTTAACAGGAATTCCCACCATTGTGCCATAATGTCCATGTTGCTGCAGATTGCCACCATATCGCGAGGGCCAACGTGATGTTAAGATTAACACCACTGCTACAGAGCCAGCACGTTGCCAGGGATTGTCACATTTGTGTCAGAGTTACCACCACTATGTGAGGGTCAGGATGTTGCTCGGAATTACCACCAGTGTGCGAAGACCAGTATGTTACCAAGGCTTGCCACTTAGTCCCCGCATGTTGCTAGGTTTTACCACTGTTGTGCCAGGGCCTGCATTTCACGAGTTGAGACAATGGGTAAAACTGACATACACAGACATAAGCACTCATATAAAACCACATACAGAGTGGCACACTCAAACTTGCACACACACAGAAATACGCCTACACAGACAGGCAAACATGCAGTTTCTCACTTCAGAAAACTTTTTCTTTAAAGTCATTATCTTTACGACTCCTGCTGCTGCTCCAGGTGGGCTGTTTCTTTTCTCCTTTCCGTCACACAGCACAAGGTTACAGCTTCTAGCAGAGAGGGCAGGACAGAGGGAGGGAGAGGGTAAAAGAGAAGGAGAGAGAGAGATAGGGAGAGAAAAGAAGAAGAGGAGTGCATCATGCAGCCTGGGAGAGGGGGAAAAAGGGCAGGGACTATGCAGTGGTTCTCAGTGCCTGATGTGTAGCAGGTAGAGACCAATGAGCCTGAGGGAAATGTGTGGTGGGGAAGGGGGAAATGGAACATAGCTACAGGGGTTGTGGGGGAGAACAGTTGCAAGCGGCTGGGGGCTCAAAGGCAGTGCAAGAATAATCAAGCAGGAGTGCAGGCTTCAGTGTCAGACTTGGCGTAGATGTGCAGCAAGGGATGGGTCATCAGGTGTTCTAGGGTGGTATAAGCACAATTGAACAACTGGGGGAGGAGTTTCTTCCTACGCCAATGCATCTCCATGGCCAGGGTGATGCAGTTTGGGCATTGCTGTAAGAGGACTCCTTGCTATGAGAATAAGAGGATACACTTTTCAGTTTGCATAGCAGTACACTGTGCAACACATCTAGTGATGTTCCCACAGCACCTTTTAAGAACACTACATATTGATGAAGTAACACTCCATAAACCAGCTACCTTTTCACTCACTTGTTCAGTGTACCATTGCCTTTGACCGTGTACACTCCGTGCTGCCCTTTGTCTAGGATTAATCTATACAAATGCACATATATACTTACAATGTACAAAAAAAAATCACTGACTACTATACCTCTTTTAGTTTATTATAAGATAGAACCAGCTTTTCCAACTTTGACCATTTGGAAGGAGCATCTCTCAAGTCCAAAACAGTTATCTGGTTGTGACAGAAAATAAGTTCCCTTATATTGGAAGAGGCCCAGTGCGCAGGCCCAGGTAGGTCCACGATCTTGTTGTTGCTCAAGTCAATTGATCGTAAACTAGAAAAAGAACATCATTCAAAGAGGGAATAAATTCATTTGTATATAGCAGAATATACTTTCATACTGGTAATGCAAAATTTAATAATACAATAATACTGTTGAACAAAATAGACATATTCTTCTTCTAAGACCCAGAGTTAGGTGGCAAAGGGTGGGGTATTCACCTCACCCATTAAATACCATTGCCTCAGCGTGAGGTATTTACTAGGTGTAGCATAAATGTCCTATTCTGCATTTTCAACATGGAAATAAGGGACAGATTGCAGACTCGTTTTTTAATATAACAAATTGTACATTTGCCTTATTTCTAGTCCTTTTTCCCCTGATGACTTTTGGAAGGGTTGACCTGCTAGACATCTAGCAGGGTTTGATACTTATCACACAACCCAGAATTCCTAGATATGTACAAGCTCCTGTTTGCACATGAAACAACATTCAGCCCTCACCTTGTAATCTGCGCCTATGTGGTTATCATAACAATACAATTAAATTGCAACAATACCCATACATTGACATGTTACTGTTTTCCAACCCAAATGCAAAACAAATGAAACTAAATAACTAAAATGAAGAACAAGGATGTGTGGTAGAAAATGAATGATTTCTTACCTGTAATCCTAGTTCTTTCTCAGGGGAATCCCCATTCTTATAATAAGCACAGAATTATCAGTGCTTGTTCAATTAAATCTCCAATGTTGAGACCACTACCTCTGTGGGAGTTGAATATTGTCCTCGCACGTCTCATGAGCAATCCTTTTGAGCATATACATGAGGCTTCCATACAACAGCAGTCCTGGAATGCTTCTTTTCTCATTGATATATTCTCTACACACTAAATTAGCTAAATGCAGGCTCTATGATCTCACAAACCATACAGTGTTCCACAGTAGTACAGTAGTGATGGGAACTCACAAATTACAATACACTATTAGAAGCCCAAGTAGGGCAAACTTCTTTGAGAAATCTCTTTGCTTAAGATTATACTTTGAGAAATCTCATTCCTCATGGTTTAGGGAATGAGCTAGCCATTCTATTCAGTGCTTATGATTATTAATGAAGATCCGCTGAGAAAGACAGAATGGGTTTTTACTCGGAATCCTGGCTCTCTCACGAGGGGAATCTCAATTGAAGTCAAAAGAAGCCCTTCATCCTCCCAGATGTAAAGGAAAGTTTGGTTCATAATATCCTGTCACTTACTGCATCAAAACGAAATGAGGTAACCCACTTGCCAGCACTGGGGAGTCAATAAAAGGATCCTTTGGTGGTTGCACCGGAGGTTTCCTTTAAAAAAAAAAAAGGCTGAGGGTGCAGCAGAGTGCTCTTTCTGATTTCTGGTGGGGATTTTGGGGCACAGGATACCTCCTTGTCTGAGGGAGGCATTGATATAAAGGTGGAGAGTCTCTCCTTTCCAACAATCCCTACCTCAAACTGGTTCCTGCTTGTGGATAGCGGTGTGTCACAATCCTCAAGTAGGTAGACACAAGACACTAGAAACGTGTTTTTTTGGATAGGTTGCTCCTGTGGGGAACAGCCATATCCCTCCCACCCCCAAAGCCGCCCTGTGTTTACTTACTCTCCCATGGAACACATGTAGGCCCACTACTCTCACAGGCTCCATAGCCACAATGTCAACATGGCACCCAGCTTGGATGCCATTGCCAGCTACACTGCTGGAGACATAGGTAAGTCACCCCTCTGGCAGGCCTCACAGCCCTGAGGCTTTAGTCCCCTAAGGGGGGTCGGCCCCCTAAAATAATTTTTTTAAATGTGTGTTTCCCATAGGAAACTGATCGAGTCTCCCCTACCTCCCCAAAACACACATTTAATTTTTTCTTTTTTAGGGGGCTGACCCCCTTAGGGGACAAAAGTCTTAGGGCTGTGAGGCCTACCAGAGGGGTGACTTATCTATGCCTCCAGCAGTGTTAGCTGGCATGGAATCCAGGCTAGGTGGTTGGTTTTTGTCCCTGCAGCCTTATGCTTTTTCGGTTCACCATCGCAAGGGTTCTGACAACGTGGGGGCCGTTTATCTCTCTAGGCATCCGCTCCCCGAACGTGAGCGTCCAAAGGGGGAGGTGTGTAACGGGGTGTACCGGCGTGCCCCTCTGGACCAGGATTTGGGGACCCTTCAGGGACTCTCAAAACATACCCCCCTTCTTTCTTGCCCTTCACAGAAAGACTTACCTGATATCGATTGGGGAATAGGCTCTCGCGACGAGGAGATGGAAATGCACTGGCCCTTTAATTTCCAGTCAGAGGAATAGTGGGCGGGGCTTCACGAGGACGCTCGCACGTCAAATGCGGAAGTCGCAGGGAAGCCGGTGTGCTTGTTCACCCAGAGTGGAGACGTGTGGAGCGAGAAGGAAGTTGAGCGGAGAGAGCAGAGGAGTTCCGAGGAGACGAGGAGACGAACTGAGGAAGCGGAGAGCAGTGGAGAAGCGGCACCTGAGACCGAGGTTAAGCCAGGAGGCCAACGTCCCCACGAGCCGCCCAGCCACACACCCGGGGGAGGTGTGTGGCTAGCCCAGGTACGGAGTAAGGTCAGGGGCTGGGTTGGAAGGAAGGGCGCTTCTACCAATTAGTCCTGGGTATTCCCTTGTCCCGGTATCCCTTTCCCTGAGCACCGATCCTTCCCCCCTTTCACCGGCCGGACTTATAGAGAGTGTGACACGGGTTTGTGCTTCCTCACTCCTTTTCCCCTGAGCACTTATACTTATAGAGCACCTTCCTCACGACTTGCTGTGTTTGTTTCTATCGAGAGGCAAGACGGACAGCAACGGAGCCTCGACCCGACGAAGCCCCGAAAGACATCGGAGAAGCGAGAAGGACAAACCCCGAAGCAGATGAACCTATCGAAGCCGCTCCCCCCGTCGAACTGTCCCTACCCGAAAGACTTGTACAGATTACCTCTTTTCCACATTAAAGCCACTAAAACAAAGACACGCCTCCTGCCCATCACTCCCGCGCCCGTTACAATGGCATAGGCAGGTGCCGAAGCATAATTAAATGATGAACGGTGCATGGACCAGCGTTAACGCAACTCTTCCACTCCATCAGTTTCTCCTAGTCTTGCATTTACGATTCAACCACCCTTTATCCAACCATTAACTCAGTTCTCCCATCAACCCTTCTATCCAAGCCCCATTTTATTCACCTGTTGTGTCCACCCATTCATTCGCAAGTTTGTTCCATCAATTATTTACCCCACCATTAATCCACTTGGGTATCCAACTATACACTTATTTATCCATCCATCTATTAATTCGTAAACCTATTACATTAACTTCACATTAAATGGCATGTGACTAGTTGCACTGCTTGTTTGCGTTGCCGGAGAACCACACCTCTGGATAGTCGTAGGTCACCACGCCCCCCCTGTGGTAATGGAGACGCACCTTGCTACTCTTCGCGTGTGCTGGTGACTGCCTTTGGGAGCATTGCGGTTCTGGGACAGAAAGTGCGGCTGGGTACGGACGACGGAGCGGCTTCTTCTGTGGCGGAATTGCAGAAGGACAGAATGGCAGAATGGTATTTTTACAGTGTTGATAGTTTACCTCGACGTCTCTGCTCGACGTGGACGAGGAGTGAGCCCAGACTGAATCTTAAATCTAGGTGCTGCGAGAGGAGGTACGAAACGCTCGAGTCTGGTGAGTGACAAGCAGGAGTGAAGAACACTCGGAGAGGGGGAGAGGTGAGGAGGGGCGACCAGTTTTCAAGGATGTTGGCATGACAGGAACCAGAAGATTGCAGGTTAAGGGGAAGGGAACGGACTGAGCAATATCAGTGGGATTTTTTTTTTGGACAGAGGAAAGCCTTGATTGAAATAGCTCTTCTGCTATACTGCTCACTGCTCACTGCTCTATCACCTCATTGTATTCCAATTGGAGTTATTATGGGGCGACATACTAAACAGAACCAGCTAACTGCAAAAGTGTCATCAGCCACGGGCTTAAAAGCGAAAACACGTTTGGCTCTGGCACAGAGCAAAAATCTGTCCGTGGGAGGAGGCAGAGCAGGATTACAGGGGAATCGCCTGGAACATAACTCCAGTTTTGAGAGCTCAGAAGAGGAGTCAGTGTCGGAACTAGTAGCAGAGCCTCCTGGGACACCCCGGGGAGTTAGAATCTCCCCAGCAGCATCTTCAAGTGCGCCAGGCGATACTGGTAGCCGGGTAGGGGATAAGGCTGGAACACCTGAAAGTGGCAAAAACGGAAAAAAGGAGGAAAAGAGTATGAAGGAGTTTCCCCTCTTTGTGAAAAAAGCAGCACAGACCATTCCTCCTCAGTCTAATATATCCCAGACCAGGGTCATCGATCTAGCCTCTCCCTGCCAGTTCCCATTGGAGCTAAGTTCATCGTCTTCACCTGGCATTTCCTCAGTGTTTCCAGCTGTCCCAGTTGTCCAAAATCCTTTAGTCTCTTCCTCTCCCCATCCTCAATTTTGATGCAAAAATCGAATTCTAACCTACCGAACTCTGTCCCTCCGCCTACCTCAGACTTAGTAACGCGGTCATCTGCTCAGTCATCTGTCCAATCAATCCAGTCAAACCAGAACTAGATGTTTAGTGGCAGTAACCCAATACTTTTCCTGGGGCTGCTGGAACAGCAAACAGTTCATATTCACGACCAGGTTCAGAAAGCGACTGATGAGTCACAACTGCCAGCTTTAGATCCTGAGCTAGAATCTCTGAATGCTCTAATAGAGGATCCTGCAGCTACTGCCACCACCAAACAGTAGGAAATTAGAACACTTCTCAACCATATTCTTGAGGAAATTAGAGACATGAAGAGGTCGCAGGAAAACGAAATTGCTTCTCTGCATTCATGACTGGGAAAAATAGAGGATGCAGTTGCATGTCTTCCAGTTAAAATACAGGAAGCTGAGAGGAGGATCTCCCAGCTGGAGGATCAGATGGCCGGATTGCTTATCAAAGTACGGGAAGTAACTAAGGACAAAAATGTATTAGAAAATAAACTTGAGGAGTTAGAGAACCACTCACGCTGGTCAAATCTGCGTATACTGGGTGTACCAGAGAGGGTGGAGGGGACTCAATCACCACAATGGGTCGAGTCCTTTATTAAGGAAAAAGTTCTCCCGGAGTTCAGTGGAGATTTGACAATCACCAGGGCCCATAGAGTTCCTTTTCATCCTCTTCAAGCTTGAGTGGTTCACGTACAATCCTAGTTAACTTTTCAGACTATCGGATAAAAGAGAAGATCCTGGCTAAGGCCATACAACAAAAACAATTCCCAGTGAATGACACTGCTAACTGTAGATTTTTTACAGATATGTCTGCAGCGGCAGCCCGGAGGCGCAAGGAATTTGTTAAATTGCTCTTTTTATTTAAGGCAAAAGGTGCCCCGGCTTCAATTGCCCAACAGTCTAAATTACGTGTGCTTGTGAAGGGGAAATTCCACATGTTTACTAATATAGATGATGTACAGGAGCTTCTAAAGGAGATGTTGGGCCTCAATAAGTTGGTTGATAGATGTGTTGCCTTGTTTTTTCTGGCGCTTAAAGGTTTTAAAGGTTCTCCCTTTGCAAGAAATTGGCGGGTGATGAAAATATGAACCAAATATGAATCAACGGATCAAAAGATGCTCCGTATAGCTTGATTGTTTGTAATATTTATATACCACAGGGGTCCACCTGGGTGCAGTTCCATGGCACCCTACAAAATAGTTGAGGGACGCAAGGGGTTGGTGTGTATGGAGTGTGTGGGGGTACACCTCTTGTGGGGGATGGTTCGAGAGGGTAGGGGGAGGGTAGGGGGGGTTAAATAGTCTAGCAGTAAAAGGAGCAGTAGCTCGGACATTGGAGTAAAAACATTCAAGAATTGGTGGAGTACGTTTATAGATATGTTTGAAAACCAGGACAAAAAATTAATAAGAGGTGTTGTACTTTATCTAATAATGTTAATGGGATTTTAAATAAATCCAAATATGGAGCTTTAATAAGGTGGCTGGTTTCCTGTTCGCCACAGGTATTTTTTTCAGGAAACCCATTGGAAAACACATTTTCCTAAACTATATCTTCCTAGGTATTTTTCTCACGCGTTTTTTGCCTCGGCCGGGATATCTAAAAGAGGAGTTGCTATATATTTTTGTTGTAGTCTTCCCTGGGAATTTGGGAAAATTAGGAGAGACCCGTTGGGGCGATGGATTTGGGTTGAGGCCAAATTAAATGGGATGATTTTAAATTTCTTAAACTATTATGGCCCGATAATTGACGATGCTACGCCGTTACTTAGGATCACCGAGCTACTCAGAGGGTCCCCCGGGATAATAGTTTTGGGTGGGGATTTCAATTTAATTCAAGATATAAAAAAAGATACTTCAAATAAAAATAAAAAAGAGCTGAAACCTCAAACAAAGAAAGTCTTGGAAGCCCTAATGCAGGAACATCAACTTGTTGATCAATGGCATATCTGCAATCCGACTGAGGCTGAATTTACGTGTTACTCTAATCAATTCCACACGGCCTTGCGGATTGATTTTTTTCTTAATTTAAGATCTCTGAGGGTTTCAGACGCTACCATAGGGATTAATCCCTTTTCAGACCATTCTTTAATAGCAGTTGAGTTTGTGATTGAAGGGGGTGGGGGAGGGGGGGGAGGCTCAATCCAGGTGGCAGATGGATCGTCTACTCCTCCAAGATTGGGTGGCTCAAACAAAAGAATGGGTATTAGAGATTTTTTAACCTAAATGAAGGTACCACAGAAATCTTCTCAGTCTGGGGAGGGTTTAAAGCAGCTATCAGAGGCCAGATGATTGCGCGCACAGCCGCACAGATGAGACAGAGGAGGGATAAGATCAATAAACTCCAACAGGATGCGTCTAACGCTATAAACATTAGAGATTTGGGGAGGGAAGATGTGGCTTCGCAACTGGGAAGGACGAAGGCAGCCTTAAAATAATGTTTTGTCATTGAGGAAATAAATAGTTCTAAAACGTATTAACAAATAGTTTATGAGGTGAGCCAAATGGTGGGAAAAATACTAGCAGGGCAAACTAAAACCAAACAGGAGAAAGCCATAATAGTTAAGATCATTAAACCCTAAAACGCAAAATATTGTTAGAGATAAAGATGATATAGCTCGAGTATTCTTGGATCATTACTCTCAGCTATATTCCATGAAATATGAAGTAGGGATAGAGCACATTCACAAATATTTTAATGAAGTTAATCTTCCAGTCTTACCCGGTTCATTATTTGATCAATTAGAGAGCGACATTTCAGCTTTGGAAATTCTAGATATAGTGAAATTAATTGCTGGGGCAAAAGTGTGTTGTGCAGATGGGCTCCATATTGAATTTTATAAAACCTTTGCTAAAGAATGGAGTCCTTTCTTGGTAAAATTATTTACTTTTGTCAGATTAGAGGATTTGTTCCTGTGAGTTTTAAGGAGTTCATCATTGTTAGTGTTGTTAAAAAGGGGAAAAATTAGAAGGATGTCAATTCATACAGGCCGATCAGCCTTCTTAATGCTGATTTTAAGATCCTAATGAAAATATCAGCCCAGCGTTTCTCCCCGATTGCTTAGGCGTTAATTCACTCTGATCAGTCAGGTTTTGTCCCGGGAAGGTCTATGTCTTCAAATACCGGGTTTTTAATTCAGGCTTTAGATTTTGTTTTTAGTAATAAAATTCCAACTTTAATTTCAATGGTCGATGCTGAAAAAGCTTTCGACCTGGTGAATTGGGATACACTTTTCATTGGTATGCAAAAATGTGGCTTTCCGGCTCAGACAATTAGTATGTTGAAAAATATTTATCTGGATGCGCAGGCAAAGGTGGTAGTCAATGCCAATTTGGTAGGGAGCAATTAACATCAATCGTGGTACCAGGCAAGGCTGCCCGATGTCCCCCATCCTGTTTACTTTCTTCATTGAGCCACTACCAATAAGATTACGCGGAAATCCTGAAATCAAGCCACCTATAGCAGGAATGGCAAAAGTTAAATTATTTGCCGATGATATTATTTTATACCTTCATCCCGATAAATTAAATCTCGATAAAGCTCTACAAGAATTTAGTCAGTTCGAACAGATTAGTGGATACAAAATTAATCAGAACAAAACCGAGGTACTTGTCACCACTCTCTTTTTGGTTCAAAAGAAGGAAAAAAATGGAGACCAGTTATAAATCTACGAGAAGTAAACAAGTACCTAGTATACAGACACTTCAAAATGGAAGGCATTCACCTCCTCACAGACCTCGTTCTTCAGGGAGACTGGCTGGTCAAGCTAGATCTAAAAGATGCCTATTTTATCATACCTATAGCTGAAGACCACCAGCCCTTCCTTCAATTCATCTGGGACAATCACCTCTTTCAACTTCAAGCCCTCCCTTTCGGGCTCTCGTTCGCCCCTTGGTGTTTCACCAAGATCATGAGAACTATTGTCTCTCTCCTCAGAGAATGAGGAATACGTCTAATCATCTATCTAGACAATATCCTTAGCATATCCCAGCTTCACTCCCAGCTTTTGGAAGATCTCAAAACCACCATGAATATCATAGAGAGTCTCAGTTTCATTATAAATCGAGAAAAATCCATCCTTACCCCCTCGAAATCTCTAGAATTCCTCAGATTCACCGTAGACACCTCAAAATGCCTTCTTCTTCTTCCCAACAAGAAGATAGCCAAGATTCGGAAAGAAATCCGGTTTGTTCTAAAACAGCAATCTCTTACTCTTAGGGAATTAGCCAGACTTATGGGCTTACTCTCTTCTTCCATTCAAGCCATCTTTCTGGGACCACGGAATTACAGTGCCCTTCAGAGAGTGAAAGCCAAAACTCTCAGATCTGGACTCTGGTACGGAGACCTTGTAACCCTAGATCAACAGGCCAAATAAGAACTATCTTGGTGGCTGGACAATTTGGATGCATGGAATGGAAGAGCCATCTTCGGCTTGACCCCCGACTTCGTCTTGGAATCAGACGCCAGCCTTCATGGTTGGGGCTCCCGCCTCCTCGACCAAAACACGGGCGGTGTTTGGTCTCAGGCAGAGTCTTCCCCCATATAAACTTCTTGGAACTGACTGCCGGTTTATACACCCTGATGAGTTTCAGACACTCTCTCCAGGGCAGATCCGTTATCCTGAAAATGGACAACATCTCTGCGGTCTCTTATATCAACCGCCTTGGCGGGACCAGATCTGTAGACCTCTCCGATTTAGCCCAAAAACTCTGGATGTTTTATTTAGAACACAAAATCTTGTTGAAAGCGGAATATCTCACCGGAAAGTCCAATCTTTTGCAGATTGGAATTCGAGATTCCTTTTAGACTTCAGCGATTGGAAACTCAATGTGAACGTTTTCAATTCTCTCTCTCACTTTTGGGGCCCTTTCGATGTGGACCTTTTTGCGAGCAGATTGACCTTCCAACTACCGAATTACTTTAGCTGGATGCCGGACCCAGGCGCTCTTGCAGTAAACGCCTTCCTCCAACCTTGGTCTCATCTTCAGCCTTACGCCTTTCCTCCCTTTGCTATGATTCAGAGGGTCCTTCAAAAGTGAGACAAGACAAGTGCTCCCTGGTCCTGATAACTCCTTCTGGCCTTCTCAAGCGTGGTTCCCGACAACCCTGGAACTGTTGTGAGACACCCCCTTCCTAATCCCCGCAACCCAAGGTCTGCTTTTAAACACAAGCGGAGAAGATCATCACCTAATACGTTCAGGGAGTTTGAACCTTCCTGCTTGGAAAGTGTCAGGCAATCTAACGAGCTGTCTGGACTTTCGTTATCAGCTCTCTCTCCTCGGAGAGTCCTGGGCACCAGGGACACATTACAGGTACAACAACATCTGGAGAAAATGGTTTAGTTGGTGCATGGAGAGGAACCTGGATCCCGTGGAGGCTCCTATCGTCAACATAGTCAATTATTTGACAATGGCCTCTCCTATAGATCCATTAATTGCTACAGATCTGCTATCTCTGCTGGTCATTCTCTTGTCAACGTAAGACGGTAGGTAAGAACGTTATCATTTGTAGAGTATTGAAAAGTATTAGACTAAGAAGACCTCCAAGACCCAGATACCAATCCTTGTGGGGTATTAAACCTGTCCTTGATCTTTTTTGTTTATGGCCTGATAATTCCCTTCTTAATAGGAAATGTCTTTCCATTAAACTTGCAACTCTCTTAGGTTTGATTTCTTGTTGTGGAGTATCTGATGTTAAATCTCTTGATATTTCTAATAGATGTTGAGACATGTATGGTGTTAAGTTTGAAATCCTTAGACGAACTAAAACCATGTCAGATTTTATCTTTTATTCTCGTTTTGATTACTGCAAAAAACTTTGTGTTGTTGATTGTATGAAAGAATACGATTCCAGAATGAGTGACCTTCGCCCTCAGAATGCCAATCAACTTCTCATTTCTTTTGTTAAACCTTTTAAACCAGTCTCTTCCTGTTCTATCGCTAGATGGATCAAATTAGCTATGAGCCTCGCTGGCATTGACCTTTCTAAATTTCAAGCCCACTCTCTCACAGGTGCTATGGCTAGCAAGTTATTCTGGTCTGGTGGTAAGCTAATGATATCCTTAAAGCTGCAGATTGGTCCAATGCCTCCACTTTTGCTCATCATTATTGTAAACCTATTTAACACATGTCGGAAGTTGTCATTCAAGGCTACCAAAATGCATAATGTGGCCTCCTGCATTGTAATGAACTTTTGAATCTCCTATTAGCATGACCAGAAAATCTGGATTTCATTAAAGACACGGAGGCTAACATTATCCCACCCGCCCCTACCTTGGGTGGAGTATTTGTTTATACGTTCTTGATTATTTGCATTTATATGATGTTGATTATTACACGTTGCTTTACTTTTACAGTATGCATTCTGTCTTTGATGCAAAGGTCTTTCAACCTTTTAATTTTTGATTCTTCTTTCAGATATCTCAACCTAATGGATCGTCATCCTCTCATGGGCCTTGCTTCTCTTCATTTTCACCTTCGTAATGCCATTGTTTCTTCGCTCTCCAAGTTCCTCTTCAACCTTACGAATTCTCTTTTTGCTTCATTTCATTTAAAAGAGGCAGCTCTGATGTTGCTCTTGCCTTTTATTGAACATGTTTTGTCACTGCATTTTAGATCTTTCTTTTATGATGTAGGAGCGGCTGTGCTTGTGACTGCATTAAAAGATTATTGCATAATGTTAGCCTCTGTGTCTTTAATGAAATCCAGATTCTCTGGTCATGTTAATAGGAGAATGCGCAATTGGTGGATACAAAATTATTCAGAACAAAACCGAGGTACTGGTACTGAATTCGGATTGTAACTTTTTACCTCCAAACTTAAGATCACAAGCATTAAAAAAAAACTGATCAGATACCTTGGCATTTATGTCTCCGATCAGTTCGTTCAATTATTTAGCTTGAATTATCTAACAATGCGAAACAAAATTAAAACTTTACTGGAGATATGGACTCTTTTACCATTAACTTTGATTGGTCGGGTTGAACTTATTAAAATGTCGATCCTTCCTTTGGTGATTTTTCTTTTTTTAAACGTACCGTTAAAGATGAACTCATGCTATTTTAGAGAGATTGAGTCTATGATCAGGGATTTTGTCTGGAATAAGAAAGTTTCAAGGGTGAAATTGAGTACACTACAGCTGGGAACTATACAAGCGGGCCTAGCTCTACCGAATATACGTACATATTATATGGCATCAATAATGGATCTCACAGCACGTTTATTGGTGCCTAATGAACAGCTCGATATGTGTTTTGTTACGAAAAAGTGGTACTTGAGGCAGGTTCACAAGTTCCGATTTTTTTTAAAACCAGCGAAATTACCAAAGAAGACTAGGTATAAAACTATTCGAGATTTTTCATATAGATTACAGTTTTTTTTCACATACATTTTTATTGAATGCGTTACAGAGTCAAAATCAGTGTACAATGGACATGGCCAAGCAAAGTCATGGTACAATCACAGCAAGAAATTATTGTACAATTTAGCCCAGTAGTCTAGTCCGGCCCATGGCCAGCTCCACTGTGGGGGACTCACATATTTCACCTCGGTAAGTGTTCCAGTGGCCCCACTTCTTGTCCCACTTCTCAGGGTAGCCACGGAGCTTGTAAACAGTTTTTTCAGCCAACATGCACCTGTCCAGTTCAGCCATCCAGCCCACCACCAGAGGTCTATCAGCAGCACCCCATTTCATTGCAATTGAACGCTTAGCAATTAAGAAACTCGAAGCGGCCCATTGTAACTCTAGGTCGTTCAGTTCTGTGGCACCCCAAATATTGAGGACGGCTTCCTTTGGTGACAATGACATGGGTTTTCCTAGCGAGTCTCTCATTTTTCAGGCGACCCCCTTCCAAAAGCGCTGTATCACTTGACATTCTCATAAGATATGGTAGAAGGTGCCAGTTTGTCCGCAACCTCTTAGGCATCGATCGTCCTCCCTCCTCCCAATTGTGGCTAACAGAGTTGCAGGCATGTATGTCCTATGTAGGATTTTCAGTTGGATCAGTCTGAGTCGGTGATTAATCGCCACTTCCCTGGGGGACATCAAGGCTGCCTGCCACTCGTCCTCCTCCAGGTCACCTAGGTCTGTCTGCCATTTATCTTGTACGGGCTGAAATGTATTTGGGAGGTTATTACAGAGCTCACGGTATGTGTAGGAAATGGCATTTGTCGGGAGGGGTTCTAAGAGTAATCTGTCTTCCAAGGGGGAGGATTTGGGCAAGGAGGAGAGATCTGGGACGGCGGAAAGAAGGGTGTGTTTGATTTGGCGGTATCGGAAGGCATCAGTTTGTGCGAGTGTGTATTTGACTTGTAAGTCTGTAAAAGTTAAGAGTTTACCCTTAAGTATCAGGTCTCCTATTGTTGAGATGCCTATTGTGTCCCACTTGTCGAAACCCAACTTGAATCAGAGGGAACCAAGCTGTTGTGATGCCCACAGTGTGGTGTCTTTTGCGAGTCTGTTCGACCATCCCAGGCGAGCCGTGGCTTGATGCCTAATTGTGACTGTGTGAGTCATAGTGCCAATGTATCTATTCTTTTTGGGTTTACTGTATAGGGCCCCGAAATATCCCTCCCGCCCAGTCTGGTATCTGTCAAGGTGGAAGGCTGGGTCATTGGGTGAGCCTTGTATCCAGTGGTTAGTGGCAACCAGTTGCGATGCCCAGTAGTAAATGCGCAAGTTGGGGAGTGCAATGCCTCCGTCATACCAGCTCATTGTTAGCTTTTGTAGGGCAATACGAGCAGCCCTACCATCCCACAGGAGAAGGCGGAGATAGCTCTCCATCGACTTGAAGTAGGAGTCGGGAATCGGTAAAGGACAATTTTGGAGGGCATACAGGAAGCGTGGGAGTGCCAACATTTTGAACAGGGCTGCTCTGCCTGCTAGGGACAGTGGTAGAGATCGCCAATGTGTCACATCATTGTGTAGTCTGCGCAATGGGGCAAGTAGATTTCGGTCGTGAAAGAGGGCAGGATTTGAAGTGATGAAGATGCCTAAATACTTGAAGCCTTCCTGAGCCACCGGTATAGAGAATCTGCGGGGTAGCGAGGGGGGCATGTAACATGTACAGAGCCGATCTAGTCCAATTGATTGAGTAACCTGAGTACTTCCCAAAGTTAGTCAAAACGTGGAACAGACTATTGATAGAAGATTTCGAGGAAGCTACGTAGATCAGGATATCATATGTATAGAGGGAAATCTTGTCGGTCACTTCGTTGTTCCATCGGAGGCCTATGATGGAGGCGTCAGTGCGGATCCACTGGGCAAGAGGCTCCAGGGTCAAGGCAAATAACAGCGGCGACAGGGGGCACCCCTGACGGGTCTCTCTGTGGAGTTTAAATCTTCTGGACGTATGATTATTGACTCGGACTTGGCCCAGGAGGTCCGTGTATAAGAGACGTACCCATTGGACGAATTTAGGCCCAAAGCTAAATTGAAGAAGGACCTTAAATAGGTAGGACCATTCTATGGAGTCAAACGCCATAGTGGTGTCGAGGGACAAGATAGCAGTGTCCTCATGGATATATGGTTGTCTACTTAGGACACTGTTGACTCAGCGTAGGTTTAGGGCCGTGTTTCGCCCTGGAAGAAATCCCGATTGGTCGGCGTGTATTAAAGAGGGGAGTATATCAAGAAGACGGTTGGCCAGCAATTTCGCCAGGACCTTGGCTTCTGTATTAATCAGGGAGATCGGTCTGTAGGAGCTACATTCGTTGGGTGGTTTATTTGGTTTGAGAATTATGACTACAGACGGCAGCCATTGATCTAGTGGAAGGGAGCCAATGTCTTGTCCTTCCTCGAACATTTTTTGTAAGTGGGGGACGATTTCTGGGGACATCGCTTTTAAGAATTCAATCGGGACCCCGTTGGGACCCATGGCTTTACCTGATTTGATGGAAAAGATCGCCGCCGTAAGTTCATCCGCTGTAATGTCAGCGTCGAGCATGTCTCGATCTGTCTCTGAGAGCGTCGGTAGTCGCATCTCCTTGAGGAGTTGCCTAGATTCTTCTGAGGTATAAATCGCACCGGCAGTGTAGATGTGTGCCAGGTGGTCTGCAAAGGTCTCCGCCACCTCCTGCGGGTCAGAGGTCACCGACCCATCAGGACGTGTAATAGAGGAAACCCATCTCGCCCCCTGCTCGCGACGCTCCAGCCATGCCAGCATTTTCCCGGCACGGTCGCCGTGTTCATATATTCGATGTCGCGTGTTGAGCAGCCGAGCCTCTGCTTTTTCTTGCGCTAGAGCCCGATAGTTATGCTGTTTCGCACGGAGTTGGCGGGCTGATTCCGTCGAGGGGGATGCGTTGTGGGCCAGCTCCATCTTGAGGAGTTCCGATTCAGCTTGCAGGATCTGCTCATTGTGTTGCCTGAGGTAACCAAGCTTGAGTGATAGTGACCTGCCCTTAATGACCGCCAGGTACGCCTCCCACAGAGTTATTGCCAATTGAACCGAGCCTACGTTCTCAATAAAGTAGAATTCTGTATGTTCAAGCAAGTCCTCTTTGATATCTGGCACTTGCAGGATCCAGGGATTAATGGTTATGGGGCCGCGGGTGGTCTGATGATAATATGTCAGTTCTACGCTGATGGGAGAGTGGTCGGAGATACCACGATACCTTGGGGCGGCTGAAGAATCCAATATCTGCAGTCAGGCAAAAGAAGTAATCGATACGGGACATACTGTTGTGTGCATTAGAGTAGTGTGTGAAGTAGGGGATAGTGGGGTGGTGGGATCTCCATATGTCTTCTAAACCCATGGCATGAGCAAATTCGAAAAGGTCAGTGTAGGATTTATGTGAGCGGCGTGTAGTTTTTCTGTGGAGGTGGTCGTCCATTGTCATGTTGAAGTCGCCCCCTACAAGAAGCGTGCCCAGAGGAAAGGTCGCCAGGCGGATCCCCGGGTCCCGGAGGGAGTCCCGGCTCAGAGCCAGCGGAAGGTACACGGATATAAGATTCAAGGGACGCCCCTCCCAGGAGGTCTCTACTGATGTACAAGAAGATGCCATAGACAAAGCTGCATTGGGAGTATTGAAATTTTGCCAGGACAACATAACAAAATTACTACAAGTGAATCTTTAAAAGAAGCAACCAAGGGCTAATTTTTAATGCACAGAAGGCAGGAGTTAGTGAACAGCCCAATCAAATACCCTGCTGAATTGGAAATAGGTGGATTCAATAAATGCACAGCGCAAAGACCAAGAGGCAAAATGCATTTATTGGAGAGGAAAAAGTAATTGGGAAATTATTTAGTTGCAACTTGGTCCACATGAAACTCCAGCAAACCAGGTTAAACACTATCAGCATCTAATAAGCTGGGGAACCTTCTCATATTGAGCTGTATTTATGGACGTCGATAGGAGTTGATCTGATTAGGATGATAATTTTGTTTTTATCAATATTTGCTAGTTTTTTAACACATTTTGTGCAGGAAGCACAAGCAAGTAGAGGCCCATATTCTCGGATAACATGCAAATTCAGCTTGTATCAAGCGAGCTAAAAAAGTATTGAGTGACTACTGGCAACCTACAGACCGTAATTTCTATTGGGAAAACATTCTATTTGATCATAACAAATAAAATAATTTTTAAAAAGCAAAGGTCGATGAATAGCTAACCTATACCAACCTCCCACCCGATAGTCTGCTGACCTCAATTGGAGTGGAAAGCTAATATCTAGAAAAAAAAGGAAAATATCCATTAGAATAGCAGAGGTAAACAAAGGGTCAGCAAGGGGATTCTTAAACCATCCCATAAAGGATGGTTTAAGAACCATAGAAGGCTTAGGAAGAATAAAAGTGGAAAGAAAACTGATGGATAAAGTAAATGAAAAGGAATACAGTGAGGGGCCACAGGACCTAAAGGGGTACGTTGAGTGGCAAAAGTGGAAAGTAATGTCAGTGACATCAATCGTTTTGCTGTGGGAAACATGGCGATTGAGTAAAGTTTCAGCACACAGATAAAGGGGACCAACATCCTACAAGTGGCCACTTATGCAAGTCCCTATTCTCTTCTCTACTCTACAGAGAGCTGTAGTCTCCGCTTATGTCCACTTAATGGCCTCTGCTCTCCAGACTGGTAATAATGGAGGTGGAGGGAATTCCAGTGCATTGATATAGTTCTCTTAGCAATCAGTAGGGCAAGGTCTATGAATCTTGTAGTGACCTGTTAATTTTTCAGCAGAGGAAAAATGTCAAGGATAAAGTTGTTAGACCTGGCATCCTTGGCATGATTTCCCACCATACTTTCTACTTTCCTTTCTCCTTTTTTGCAAAGTTATTTTTGGTTGGCCTTAGGACTCGACACACTTTACTACTGCTAACCAGTGCTCAGGTGCTTGTGCTCTCTCCTCTTAACATGGTACAATTACCTTACAACCAGCAGGCACATTTAATTTACTTTTAAGCCCCAGTAAAGTGGTACTGCATGTACCCAGTGCCTTAAATGAAATGCTACTAGAGGGCCTACGCAAAAGAAACAATTAATGGATGGAATGCTGGACAATGCAAACATTCACCACCAGTCACAAGGATCTGGGTTAAATCCATCATTCTTTTGCTCACCACACCACCCCAATTTGGACCCAGCCATATGCAAATCAGTCTTGACCCTGTTAAGATTGGTTTGGAATCAGTAGAGCTCCTTCCTCTTGGAAGAAATGGAGAAATCTTGAAGTTTTGGGCTCTGTGCGACTGGCCTGTCCACACCAAGATCTTGCCACCTGCCCAACCACTAAGGTGAAGCTCCAGTGAACCTGACTCTACACACTACAACTACCACCAGCAACAACTGTCAACGCAAAATCTGCACTTCGCATTACGACGACCATTCACAACGCTCACTCTGTTCCTTGTAGCCTCCTCCACCTCAAACTGGGCTCTTTGCACCAGACTTTGTAAAGGTACCTTTTTCGGTAGACTAACTTGCTCTCTGTATCCAGCCAGCGCTTCATCATGGTTGGCGTGAACCTGTGACTGTCATCTAGCCTAGTACAACCGGATAATTAACAGTGCTTTGAGCTTTTAGGAGCTATACTTACCTTCAACTTTTAAACAGAATATCTCCACTTCTACTAATTAGATTTTTGTCATCTTGGTGTCAAATAATTTGTACATTTTTACTTTATTTTTCTAAATCTGTGTGGGATTTTTCATGTGTTGTTTTCACTTTATTACTGTTTGTGTGCTGCATAAATACTTCACATCTTGCCTCTAAGTTAAGCCTGACTGCTGTTGTGCCAAACTATAAGGTGGTTAAATACAGGTTAATTTACTGACTTTTTGTAGCTCACCCCGACGAGGATTGAGGTCGTTGTTTGAGATGGGTTTCACACCCCTCAACCGAAAACTTAATTTCTCACAGCAGAGTTGTATTCAAGAACAGTGTGCTCTATGACATGCACAATATCAGCAAGCAAGTCAGCCCAAAATAACTGCAGTTCAGAACAGCTCCAAAACATGTAAATAATAGAAGGCAGAGGAATCTGACAATCTTAAAAACCATTTGATTGGATAAATAGAAAACATGCATTTCAATCAGGCATTTCTCAAGATCTTATGAGGTTATTGTGGAATTGTTTGCCTGTCCTTAACATTAAAAGTTTAACCTCCGGCTGTCTCCCATTTATTTCTCCACTGAAGTGAATTGGTGATCATGTATTGCTGTAAGGCCTTATGTAACCATGTGACTAGCCTCCTGTCATCTCCTATGGTATGCATTACTTGGAGGAGAGCATTAGCGTCTCGAACAAGATCCTGAAGATTCCAACGTTTACTTGAGTGCCTCACTTATTGTACCATATAAGAGAAAGTTACTGACTGTTGACCACACTATTCCACGAGTTTCCGAAAAGCATGTATCGAGCCATCAATGAATAGGTCATCCAACGCACTAAGACCCACTTCAACTCATGAAAATAATTCTCTTGCTGTAAGCAGGCTCTGGTGTGTTGGGAGGCCCTGATCAGTATTGCTTGCCATAGGGCTTTCTTCATTTTTAATAGACAAGCATACATTTCAGATATTCAAGGGTGGTGTTGAGAAGAAGCAGAAGGTGTTTAGAACTACTAACACCTGGGAACTGAGCTCCATGTAAAATGTGTGAATCCTGTCATCTGAAGATGACCAGCCAACTAGTAGGCTATCCATTGGGGCATGGATATATTCGGATCTATTCAAGAAAACAATGAAATCTCTGATGGGAATCTGAATATTGCATTTATGAGGTATGCAAAAGAAGGAAAAACCATCACTGGAGTCGTTTTAGTGTATTTAAAATGGCGCTTTACTAATTCTGGTTAATGCCTCATGGTCCTGCTGCTGGCACCGGTGAAGGTGAGCTGTAGATTTTGCCAGAGACCGCTTAGAAAGTAATCGTGATGAAATGGAGGGTATGCACATGCATAAAAACACTGTTTGTAATAAAGAGGTATGGCAATAGAGAAAAATCAATCTACATTTTCTTTCAGTCCTTCACCAATTGAAGGCTTGCAGAATTAAATTATGAAGCATGATGACTGTATGGAATATCGTATGCTGGTAAGTACACATGGTAGTATGTTTGGTTACTCCTTTTTAGTAAAAAAATTATCTACTAAAGCAGTTTGAAAAAGCATACAATATAAAATACAAATACACATCCCTATTTAAAGATTTACTAAAACATAGATTATTTATTCCAATGAACATTTTCTAGCATTAGAAATGATGCACATTATAAAATAAATAAATCCATTTACTTACTGAGTGAGTTGAAGAATTTCTTTAGGAATATTAACAAATTTATTCAAATGCAATTTCAAAGTTGTTATTTTAGATGGAAAACTCGGAACCGTATCTAGAAATAAAATATATTCTGTTACAAATTTCTGAAGACTATTTTTAGGTTTGTGATATATACTTTGTTTAAACAAGAGCTTCACAAAACAAGAGAAAACACACTAATGTAATATTAAAACAGTCCATGCATTTTGTACATCATGTAAAATTATTACATTAGTCATTTACAACTGCAAGAAAGTTACTTGTAATCTATCAGTGTCTGTATCTAAGGTTGTGTTATCTATTCTCTTATGGGGCTTACACTAATAAAGCTTATGTGCAAAAGTTGGAAAAACATGTCAGTTTGTTTAAAAAAGAAAAAGCTACTTCTTAAAGTAAACATCAGTGGAGACTATACAGCACAATTATCACATTGACATCTAAACTGAAAACAAGTGCCTTTTCACACTGTTCTTCAATCACTGCTCCTATTAATCACACCAGCTCTATAGCCCTGACATTTTTTATTGCTCTGAGTCAGTCTACACATGGAGCATTTTATGACTGTGAGAGGGTGGGCTAGCATATTGTGGGCCTTCTGCTTTCCTGGGTTGCTCAAAGTATTGTTTGGTGTAACTGAACAAGTTACTTACATCAGCATCAGCTTTTCTGAGAGACACTATCTAACTTGAAAATGCTCACCCTTTGAATACCTACAGACAGACTAGATCCCGAAACCTTTGCTAAGCAATTTCCTCAAGCACTGTCAGGTGGAGTTGAGCAATGTCGTGCCATCTCGAGGGGCTCCCTCTCGTGGCAATGGAACATCAGAACCAGTATGTATAGGTCAGCTGCTCACACAGGTATCAATATATTTCTGTACTTTGTCCATGTCAATAAAGGTTGAGCCACAAGAAACGATCATTAAAACAGTGTGCAGACTTTCCGTTTTTATGATAGAGACTTCTAACCACCAATTTTTCAATAGATATCAAAGCAATACCTCCAGGGTGTGGGTCTGTAGAATGGCACAGACCAGGCAATCCTTCAGGACCAAATGGGCAAAATGCACATCAAGCCAGAAAGGCTCTCCAAGCAGTAGTGCTTAGTGAACATATAGCGTGTCGCCCACGTAGCAGCCTGACAAATGTCTAAAACTGGCACACTGAGAGCTAGCCTTTGCTCAGGTAGAGTGAACATGCAAGCCCTCGGGAGCTGTTTTCAGGCCAGCCCATAACAGAGCTTGATACATAAGACAATCCCTCTGGAGATGGTGGTCTTCAACACCCATTTCCTTTTAGATCCAGAGAAACCGATGAAAAGCTGGACATCCTGTCAGAATTCTCTGGTCATCTCAATGTAAAAACTTTGGGCCCTCTTGGGATTGAGACACTGTTTTTTCTTCTTGGAATGATGAGGAGGTGCATAAAATGGAGCTAGAGTAGGACTTTCCTACATTAAATTGCATTACTACCTTAGGAATGAATGCTGCCTTTGTTCAGAGGACCAATTTGTAAAGGAAAAAAGGACAGATAAGGAAACACCAATGAGATAGCCTGAATGTCACTCACCTTTCATACATAAGGGCAATGAAGAACACTGCTTTCAGAGTCAGCAAACAGTATGGATAACTTTGCATAGTCTCAAAGGGCAAGCACATCTGGTAGATCAAGGCCAAATTCAAATTCCATTGTGGCATCACAAAATGAACGGAAAGGAACATATAAATCAACTTCTTCAAGAAATGCATCACAACTGGTGAGTTAAAGAGAGCCATCTGATAAAGGAAAAATGGCTGAAACAGCCGCTAATTAAACTTTAACTGTAGCCTCAGCAAGGCCTTGGAGGGCCAATGACAAACGAAACAAGAGAATATCGTAAAGGGAAACTTGTAAGGAAACTTGTAAGGGGAGGCTATGACTGGAGGAACACCACACTACAAACTTCTCCCAGCGCCTTACATAAACAGTTTTAGTGAAAGGATGCCTGGCTGCTAGGATTACACCAGCCACTTCAGGAGGGAAATCATATGCCATCAGCTGGCGGCGCTCAGCCTCCATGCATGGAGGTGAAGGTTATGCAGGCTTTGGTGTAGAACCTTGCCAAGCTGCTGCAACAGAGGATCCTCGCGAAGAGGCAGACAGATTGGAAAACATATGCTCATAGCCAGAAGTTCCAGGTACCAGACTCTACTTGCCCATTCCAGAGCCAATAGGAAGACATTGCCCAGGTCTCTCTTGATCTACTTGAGTACTCTGGGCAGGAGAGGGAGGGAGTAGGTAGGAGTCCTAATCCCCAATGCAGATGAAAGGTGTCTCCTAGAAGACCATCTTGGGAACTACAATGCGCAAAAGTCACAACACTGCGCGTTCTCTGGGGTGGCAAATAGATCGCCCCATGGTTCTCCCCATTGTTGGAAGATGACCCATGCCATCTCTGATAGAAAATACCATTTGTGCTCCACTAGGCCGACATCTGGCCTGGCATTTAAAGATCCTGCCAGGTCTTGGTCGTTCAGAGATATGTTCTGATCATTCATCCACTTCCAAAGCCATAAAGCTTCTAAGCACAGACTCCATGCCATCCTGTTTGTCACAATATCACATGGCAGTTGTGATGTCTGTGACCCTCCTTCTATCTTGGAAGGAAGACTTCAGAGTCAAGCGAATAGCTTACAGCTCCAATAGACTGATGTGGAATTGAGCTTCAGGCGGAGACCAGAGACCTCTAATCTCCATCACTCTTAAATGACCTCCCCAACCCAATAATGATTAATCAGTGTGAGGAGGGTAACATCACATTCACTGGTAATGTACCGTGCCTCCCCGTGGTCCGACACTCTACAATGTCCGCAACTCGGACCGAAGGGAAAGGAAGGGTTTAACAATAACCAACGCCTACCCTTCACAGGAAGGAAGATATTCTCCCCGGCAGGATGGTGAATGGCTGACGTTGATGAAGGCGGAAGTGGAGGAGCCTTCAGGAAGAGGAGGGAATCCCAGGAAGCGGGAGAAGAAAAGCCAGAAGACGCTGAGTATTTAGGGAGCCCAGCTGTGACAGAAAGCAAGGACGCCAAGCCGACGGAAGAGCAGAGCCCAGCTGACCCCAGGAGAGAGGACGAAGACGACGGCGAGGGTGGCAACCCTGACGACTGGTGGACGCCGCATGGGATCACTTTCAAGCTTGCAGCAGTTGCGCTAGGTGACTCGAGCGAGGGAGGGGCCTAAGGGTCAGACCCAGTATAGCCACAATAAGGGCGGAGGAGAGGGGTCACAGAGGAACACCTCTCTGATATTGTGCACTGCTGCGGTCTTTTCCTCATGCCTGGATTACCCCTAAAACCTGTGGAGAGGGAGGCTGATATATGATTTGGGGTATAACATTCTGTGCTGGAACCTGTAGGTTAGTCTGTTCCTTTTTTTCTTTGTCTTGTTTTGGTTATATGACCTATTTTCTGTGACTATGGGATAGGCAGAAGTAGGTAGAGAGGGAGGGAGAAGAATAAGCGGCACAATATTCTTTGTTTTGGCCAGCACATTCTTAGCCTTTTCCATCACTCCTACATCTCAGCACTTTTCTTGGTGTGGTGACGGACCCTTTACTGGAAGCCCAAATGCAGGGCCATCTTACTAACCTCTACTTTCTTCTTTTTCCTGGAGACTCCGGGGGACGTAATCCTGACAGCCTGATAGAAGATACCTGGAGAGGAAAAAGAAAGAGAAGAGCGACTGATTGGAACCTCTGGGAATGCCCAAACCTATTTGTTTTTTGTTCTGGAGTATTGCTTTGTGTCAATCCAATAAAACTAACCCAACATTGAGCCGCACATCACGCCTCCAGGATTCTGTTTCCGCCTGTCCCTCCCACAATTAGTCACAATGATCAGTTGTGGATGAGGTAGAGACAGGGGTCTGCCGCCGGTCCAAGAGCGGTCAAGTGGCCACCACTCAGTTCTTTCGCTGTTTTCTTTAACACCTGCATGGAATCTGACAGATTTCATTGGTACTGAGCCTACTGAGACAAATGTCACTGCAGAGCTCACACGTGTCATCTGGCATGATTCACAAACATGACTAAAGAGGCCAATAGGCCCAGAACCCAACAATAGTAACAGGTCACCCGACGTCTGGAGGTTGTTTGCCACTACTTTATATGAGTCCGCCTTTAGTAGCTAGTTGTGGAGGAACAGGAAGACTGGTAACTCTAACCTCCCCAGATGGGCTGCTACCACTGCCATCACTTTTGTGAAAACCCGAGGTGCACTGGTCAGGCCAAAGGAGAGCATGAAAAACAAACTGCTTTTGTCCTACCTGAAACTGCTAGAAGAGTATGTAAGACTGCACAGTGGGGATATGAAAATACACATCTTGCAAATCCAATGCCACCATTAAGTCTCCTGGATCCAGGGCAGACAGAATTTGGGCCAAGGTGAGCATCTTCATCTTTTCCATTCTTAATAAGAAATTCAGAATGTGAAAATCTAAGATAGGATGAAGACCCTCGTACTTTTTCATAAACCAGAAAATAACCAGAGCAACAACCAGTACTCTCTGTATTGCTCCCTTGGCTACGACAGCCTGAACCTCTTTTGGAGAATTGACAAATGGTCCTCTGGAATATGTTGTGGTGGTGGCGAAATGTCTGGGAGAAAAGACTGAAAGGGTAGAGAATAACTTTGCAGCACAATCTGGAACATCCATTGGTTCATTGTAATGCTACTCTATTTAGGGAGGTAGTAGGTGATTCAATCTCCTACTGGGCAATCGTGGGACTCCAAAGTCAAATTAGAGAGATCTGGACTGAGAGGGTGAGGTCTGGCCAAAATACTGCCCTTAGTGTCCTGGGCACTGTCCTCCTGCTTCTCGACCATGGCCTTTAAAAGGCTATGTGGCCTGATGCAGCTGAGGCGAATACTGCCCCTGTAATCCTTTCCAAAGCCTCAAAAAGGGTGTTGCTGCAATGGAAACTGGTGAGTTGGTGAAGGTAAACCTAGAGATCGGGTTGTGGCCTTAATCTACTGAAACATCTCTGAAGGGCTGAGTCCACTTTTTGCCGAAATAATCTGTAACAATCAAAAAGCATATCCATCAATGAATGCGGAAGATCTGTGCCAAATTCAGTTGAACTGATCCATGCATGGAACTCTCCAGGCCCAACTTAATAAAAAATGTGGCTGAGTCTTGGCCATTAGCAAACAAACTTAGTAAACTTTACAAAAGTCTTCTGGAACAGCAGGTAATGCATCTGACACCCTGCCCCACAAAGCATAAGAGCATCTTCCTAAAAGACAGGAAGTATTCACTGATCTTATGGCCAAACTAGCTTAGTGTATAAGACTCAAATTTCTTGGATTCCCTGTCAGGCATAGCAGAGAAGGCATTGGGGTTACTATGGCTAATCAAATCCTGTACTACAACGCTCTGGAGTCGGGTGTTGAAGAAAACTCAGAGTTCCTGGAGACGGCCAGTTCCTCCTAGCAATCTGTTGATTTATTGATGAGCTAGATTCTAGTTTTGCCAAATTGCCCATCAACACATCAGTTAATACCTAATTGAAAGGTAAAAATGGCTCTTGTGAAGAATGAGCTGAGTCCAAAACCTCTGTTAACAGGGTTGTCTTGACCTCTTATATGAGGAGAACAAGATAAAGGGTCTCTGCTTCACTACCTATTACTGTAGCAAACGTGCCGGCTTCAATGGCCCTCGCCGGATTAGGGGATGTCAACCCAAAATCTGGGGAAGTATCATACACAGTAGCATCTTGCAATTCTTGCAAAATATCATCCTGAACATATTCAGCATCCAAAAGATACTCCTCCATAGATAAATTCAGTTCAGATAGAGGATAAACCATGGTTGATGGTGCATGGCCTGGTAATCTGATAGAATAATCAGATCTGCAAGTGGCGTTGGTATCAATGCCAGTAACGGAGTCAGCAGCATTAGACGGTATAACCTTGGCATCAGATGTGGCACCAAAGATGTAGCCACGGGTGTTGGCACGTCTGAATTTGATGTACCCAAAGCCCACACAGTTAACTGCCTTGAAAAGAGGTCCAGAGGCACAGCTGGCACCAAGGAAGGAAACGCCGATGCTTGAACAGCAGAAACACCCTCGGATCCTTGGGGCCTGAAGGTGCAACAGACAGATCTGGAACAGCACTAAAGATCAAGCCCATAGTTTTATCAGCTGCTAGAGCTGATCTGGTGCCGCAACCTGATCCGATGGAAGTCAGAACGGAAACACCGCTGTAGCCGGGCCTGCAACGGGGGAGCGGCTCCATCTAGAGGTGCTAGGTGTGCCACACAACTCTGAATGGCGCAAGTGGTGCGACGCAGCAGAACCATGTTCAGATTCTTTATGTATTTTATGGCTTTGTTTGGATCTACCTAACTTAGAGGAAGTCTCATCTGGTTAATAGTCTCAAGAAAGATCGAGTCCTCATTCTTGACATCGACTGGGACCACCAAAACATAGACGTCACCCGAGAACTGGTCTTCAATCTCCGAAAGCTTCGTCTAACAGTCTCGGATGGCCTTCTTGTTCAACTTGGCACAACAAGAACACAAGCAGACATTGTGGGGATCCATAACCAACATCTGTCTGTTACATGTTATATCCATAAAGCACTAGTCCTGCATCAGGACAATGTCTCGCCTCATTGCAATATACAATTGTCAAATTGGGTTTCTTTCTTTAATCCTAGTTTATCAATTTCTCCAAAATTATCTTTGATCTACTCAGAATCAAAATTAATCAAATTCTTTCCATTTGTAATTCTCTGTTCACATTTTTTATTTTAAATTAAAAGGCACAGAAATTAATTTGAAATTATTAATGCATTTTAATGTATATGTGATGAAAAACACCACAAGGTAAAATATACAACATGAACGGAGAATAAGAAATGGAAACAGCTTCATTTGATTATGAGTTGATCAATGACATTTTTTAAGGGAATGATCAACGAGGATTAAAGATAGAATCCCAAAGGGACATTTGTGCAGTGCTATAAGAGGAGACACAGTCATGATCCAGGACTAGTGCTATAAGGACATTGTGATTGGTGCCTAAGATCAGAAGATCACACCCCACAAGCATACTATTAAAACATAAAACAGCTCAAAGGAGTTATAGTAAACAAAGGAATGCACTGCTACTAACATTTATGTAGGTTACATCTTATACACAGCTTAAACTATGACAGTTTCAGTGTCATATTGCACACAAAAACAACATTTTCATAGAAACTTGCAAAAGCAGTCAAACGACAGTTGAAGCTCAAGATCTGTGTCAGTTGGCATGGAATGAAAGGAGCTAACAAAAGCGCAAGCAGGTGGCATCTCATCATATAGAAGCAATTGCTATGTGTTAGACCTGACATCATTGGCTTGAGTCTCTCCTCCATTTTTCTGTTTGCCTCTACTGTTTTACGATGTTTTGCTGGTATATGCTTTGGGCGCCGTGTCACTGCTGATCAGTGCCATAGCGCAAGTGCTCCCTATGTTAAAATGATGTGTCTATTGTATCCATGTTTGGCTTATTTGGTTTACTGTCAGTCCCTAGTCGAGTGCACCAGGAGTGCCGGGGCTTGTAATGCAAATGCTACTTACCAGTATGCATCTGTTCTTGGCATGTAGGGCTGCTGACATTCATATCTGTGCATAGTCCGCCACCTAGTGTTGGGTCCGGATGATTGCACATTGTTGTCCTGGAAGAGTCTTCGAAGTATCACGAGATAGGTGGCTCCTCCCCTGGACTACAGTGCGCATGGGCATCGCCTCCATCCCCAGATTGTTTTTAGCCATAGGCAGAGATGGAGTGAAGAAGTGAGTGATGACCATGCTATGAGCATATGTTTGTATATGAATACATACTGCAGCTGCTACAGGCGCCGGGGAGGAGGGTGGGCGATATGAATGTCAGCAGCCCTACATGCCAAGAACAGATGCATACTGGTAAGTAGCATTTGCAGTTCGAGGCATGTGGGCTGCTGAATTCATATCTGTGCATAGAATACATAGCAGTCCCTCCATTAGCGGCGGCCGCCCGTGCCAGCTGCAGCAGTCTGAAAAAGCGTTTTTAGAACAGCCTGACCAACAGCTGCCTGTTGTTTTGAATGCACGTCTACACAGTAGTGCTTAGTGAAAGTATGAGTGGTAGACCATGTGGCTGCTCTACAGATGTCTTCTAAGGGAATGTTACCTAAGAACGCCATAGAGGCCCCCAACTTCCTAGTGGAGTGGGCCCTCGGTGGTATAGTGAGAGTGCGCTTTGCTTTAGCGTAGCAGATCTGAATGCACTTTACTATCCATCTAGCTATTCCTGCTTTGGAGATTGCGTTTCCCTTGTGTTGAGTGGCAAAAGCAACAAAAAGTTGTTTGGTTTTGCGGAAATCTTTTGTCCTGTCCACATAATACATCAAGGCCCTCTTTACATCAAGAGTGTGGAGCATCCGCTCCGCCAGCGTCTCTGGGTTTTGGAAGAACACCGGCAATTCAATAGTTTGGTTCATGTGGAATTGTGAGACCACTTTGGGCAAGAATTTAGGGTTAGTGCGGAGCACCACCCTGTTGGCATGTACCTGGAAGAAAGGTTCTTGGATGGTGAGCGCCTGCAGTTCGCTAACCCTCCGTAGCGATGTAATTGCTACTAAGAAAGCCACCTTCCAGGTCAGAAACTGCAGTTCGCAAGAGTGTAGTGGCTCAAAGGGGGGACCCATCAGCCTTGTAAGAACCACATTGAGGTTCCATTCAGGAGCTGGTGGAGTCCTCGGTGGAATGACTCTCTTGAGTCCTTCCAGAAAGCTTTGATAGCAGGGACCTTAAAGAGTGACAGGTGTTGCCTATTTTGGAGGTATGCTGCCATAGCCGACAGGTGAATGCGGATGGAAGAGTAAGCTAGATTACACCGATACAGGTGAAAGAGGTAACATATGATGTTTTGAATGGAAGCGTCTAGCGGGTCAATGCTGTGCTCCACGCAGTAGACGACAAACCTCTTCCATTTAGCCGCATAGCAAGCTCTAGTAGTGGGCTTTCTCGCTTCCCGAATGATGTCCATGCAATCGGGAGGAAGATTGAGGTAGCCAAACTCTAGGACTTCAGGAGCCAGATCGCCAGGTTGAGCTGTTGCGGATCTGGGTGCTGAATGTCGCCATGGCTCTGCGTCAGAAGGCTGGGAGTGAGATGAAGCCTCTGATGCGGTACCACGGAGAGTTCCAGAAACGTGGTGTACCATGGTTGGCGAGCCCACGTTGGAGCAACCAGGATGAGAGTCATCGAGTGCTGCCTGAGCTTGCGCGCCACCAGCGGTATCAGAGGTGCTGGGGGAAAAGCGTACGCAAATCTGCCTGACCAGTTCATCCACATCGCATTGCCCTGTGATTGGGGGTGTGGGAACCTGGCGGCGAAGCTTTGGCATTTTGCGTTCTCCTTTGTGGCGAACAGGTCTATCTCTGGATGACCCCACCTTTGGAAGTACGGTTGGAGTACTGATGGATGTAACTCCCACTCGTGCATCTGATGGCTGTGTCTGCTGAGCAGATCTGCCATCTGGTTGTCCTTGCCTGGGAGATGTTCTGCCATGAGGAAGATGTTCCTCTGAATGGCCCACTTCCACATGCTCTGAGCCAGATGAGACAACTGTGGAGAGTGTGTTCCCCCCTGCTTCTGGATGTAGTACATGGCCGTCATGTTGTCCGTCCGGATCAACACGACCTTGTTGCACAGATGTACTTTGAACGCCTTTAAGGCCATGAAGATTGCCATCAGTTCCAACACATTGATGTGCATCTTCCTTTGCTGAAGTGTCCATAGCCCCTGCACTGTGTAATGGAGTACATGAGCTCCCCATCCCTGGAGAGAGGCGTCCGTTGTCAGGATGATCTGTGGGACAGGCTCTTGGAATGGTCGGCCCTTGCAAAGGTTTTGTAGATTCCACCAATGCAGAGAGTTGTACGCCCGACCGCTCACCAACACTAGGTCTGTCAGTTGCCCATGAGCCTGAGTCCACTGACGTGCCAGGCACTCCTGAAGCGGACGCATATGTAGTCTCGCGTGCGGGACAATGGAGATGCAGGAGGCCATCATGCCTATCAACTGCATGAACACCCTCGCTGGAAGCGAGGTCTGGGGTCTGAATCGTTGGATCAGCGCCTGGATACCGGCGATTCTCACTGAACTCGGCTGCGCAGTGGCCGCCAGAGTGTCGATTGTCGCGCCCAGATACTGTCGCACGTGGGCGGGCTGGAGATGGGACTTTGGGTAGTTCAGAGAGAATCCCAGATCGTGCAGGAGGTGAATGGTGCGTGACACGTGGTCTACGCACTGCTGTTCCGTCTTTGCCTGAATAAGCCAGTCGTCTAGGTATGGAAAGACATGGACGTGCTGGCGACGGAGATGCGCTGCTACAGTCGCTAGGCATTTGGTGAAAACTCTTGGTGCCGTGGTGACCCCGAACGGCAGGACTCTGAACTGGTAATGCTGGTCTAAGATCTTGAACCTGAGATACTTCCTGTGTGAAGGATGCAGGGGAATATGAAAATAGGCATCCTTCAGATCCAGCGTTGCAAGGAAGTCCCCCCGTTGAAGCAGGGGAAGCACCTGTTGCAATGTGAGCATATGGAAGTGCTCTGAGTTGATGTACCAGTTCAGGGGCCTGAGGTCCAGGATCGGCCTGAGTGATCCGTCCTTTTTGGGAATTAGAAAATACAGGGAGTAAACCCCTGTTCCTTGTTCTTGCAATGGAACGAGCTCTATCGCCCCTTTTTGCAGCATGATTAGTACTTCTTGCTGCAACAAGGTCAAGTGCTCGTCGGACATAGCACGGCCTCTTGGCGGTATGTCCGGTGGAATGGACGTAAGTTCTAGACAGTACCCGTACTGGATAAGAGACCTCACCCACCTGTCCGTGGTGATGGACCTCCACGCCGGCAGGAACTGCTGTAGTCTCCCCCCGACAGGTGTTGTGTGATCGGGGGGAAGTGACAAGACGTCACTGCTTGTTGGAGGCGGTGGACCTGGAGGCATTGTTTCCACGTCCTCTGCCCTTGATATTATTGCCTCTGTAGCCACCCCTGCCCTTGTTGTTGTTATACGAGGACTGGGTGTTACCCTTGTAGTATTGCGTGGTCTGGGGTGCCTGGCCTCTTGAGGTGCCTCTTGAGTTGGAGCGGCGAAAAGAACCACCCCGAAACTGCTGACTCTGTAAAGCCCCCATAGACTTGGCAGTTTCGGTATCTTTTTTCATTTTTTCTAGGGAGGCATCCACCTCAGGGCCGAACAGATGGTCAGGATTCACCGTCTGACCCAGTAATGTTGTTTGTATGTCGGGCTTGAACCCAGAAATTCGAAGCCAGGCATGGCGTCTGAGTAGCACGCTTGTATTGATAGCCCTGGAGGCAGTGTCTGCTACATCTAGGGCACATTTGATGGATGCATTAGTAATGAGTTTACCCTCCTGAATGAGCATCTCCCCCGCTTCCTTGTATTGGTCAGGCAAGTGTTGTAGGATGGCCTCTAATGTGTCATAGTGGGCCCTATCATAACGTGCAAGCAGGGCTTGGGTGTTAGAGATCCTCCAGATGTTTGCTGCCTGTGCAGCAATGCGTTTGCCTGATGCCTCAAAGATCTTTGACTCTTTGTCTGGGGGAGGAGCATCACCAGTAGTCTGCGAATTCGCCCTCTTCCGAGCGTTGGACACCACCAGGGAGTCCAATGGCAAATGTCCCTTAATATACGTGGGATCCGTGGGCGCCGCCTTATACTTCCTGTCGATGCGAGGATTGACCACCCGTGCCCGGGTGGGCTCCTTGAACACCTCCTGTGCATGCTTCAGCACCCCTTTGAGCATAGGTAGCGTCTTGACTTGTTTTTCGGCTACCGAGAAGGTGTCGACCAAGAAGTCCGCATCCACAGGGTCCGAGTGCAGTTCGACGTCGTGGTTCGCTGCAGCCCTCTCAATTAATGCATTAAACGCCGCCGAGTCCTCCGTCGGGGACGTCTTCGTGGCGAAAAGTTGAGTGTCCTGACCTGACTGGAGGTCGTCCGTGTCGCCTCCTGCCGTCCAGGGCACCTGCTCCTCGTCCGGATCCGAGTACGCAGGATAGGTGTACTCGTCATCCTCCACGTCCACCTCAGGCACTGGGGAATGGGCCGGCGAGCGCTCCACGGCTTGTGGAGAGAGAGGTTCCATCAGAGCCGAAGAGTCCGCAGAGTACCTTTTGCTCTTAAGTGGAATTCTAAAGGGTTCCAATGGCGGCTCCGAGGTAATCTTACGTTTGAGGAGCGACAATTTTCCGGTGTTGGCGTCGATTGTCACCTCCCGACGTTCCTCCACCGCGAGCGGTTGGAGCCGAAGCTTCGATACCACCAAGGCAGCTTTCGGCGTCAATACTTCCTGAGAATGTCCGCTCTGCTTAGGCGCGAAGGCCTTCGGCGCCGACTTGGGAGGAAGGGTAAAACGGATGGGCGTCTGTTCCTTGGCAGACTTCGGCGTGGGCCTAGGCACGACAGTGTCCTGGCTGGGAACCACAGTGGACTGTTGTATCCGCTTCAAGGATTCTCCCACCTTCTTAGTAAGGGATGCCGAGGGCTGAACTGTCTCGAGCGACTCTTCGTCTCCGAGAGTCCGGTCTCCGGCAGGCCTCTTCTTCGGTGCCGACGCCCCCTGGCCTGTCGCACCGTCGGCGTGACGCTTCTTCGAAGCCGTCTTCGGGGCCGCGACCCCTCTCGGTGCCGACGCAGCCGCGTCGGAAGTCTTCACCTTCGGTGCCGACCCAGAAGACTTCGGGTCGGCCATTTTGGCGCGGCTTTTGTGGTCGGCCATCTTGGCGTGGCTCTTCGAGTCGGCCATTTTGGGTTTCGTGGAAGTTGACGCCTCCAGAACCTCCTTTACCAACGCCAGTTTCGGTTTCGGTTTCGCATCCGAGGGTGCGGGACCGGTTGGCTTCACTTTCGTTTTCTTGCCAGAAATGTCCGTGACCGGGCCCGGAGGCGGGGACGTAGGACTTCTAGGAAGATCTCGGGTAAGGCCCGAAGGCGATCCCTCGACCTGGGCCGTATGACGGGGGGAAACCCCGGAGTCTGTATGGGGATGCTCCTCCTCTGAGCTATCTCCCATCGCGGCACAAATCAGTTCGTCGTCCCCTACCTCACCGGAGACTTCGTCGCAGGCCTCCTCGTCCGCGTCGTAGGCCTCTTCCTCGGACGCGGGGCCAGAGTCCGACTCTTGTACGCCGGCCTCCTCCTCGATCGATTCCTGAAAGATGTCATCAGGTGAGGGTGCCGAAGCCGACAACTGTGCCTGGAGTCGATTAGCCCGGCGAATCTTCAAAGTTTTCTTACTTCTAAACTTTGAACAAGCCATGCAGGTGTCTTCACGGTGATCCGGTGACAAGCATGTGTTGCACACAGGGTGCACGTCGAGGTGCGAATATTTCGAGTGACATAGCGGACACTTCTTGAATGGAGTCCGCTCCATCGCAAATGCGTGAGTGTAGGCCCGACCACGTCGAAACACGTGGAAGGGCAGTTAGGAGATTGGAGCTGAGAGTCAGTAAGAAAACCCGAACGCAACTATACCGACGCCCAGCCTAAAGACCTTTTGGTCTCAAGGAAAATCGAACAACTATCGGTTCCGAAGGAGGGAACCGAAAACACATCCGAACCCTATGGCGGAAAAAAACAATCTGGGGATGGAGGCGATGCCCATGCGCACTGTAGTCCAGGGGAGGAGCCACCTATCTCGTGATACTTCGAAGACTCTTCCAGGACAACAATGTGCAATCATCCGGACCCAACACTAGGTGGCGGACTATGCACAGATATGAATTCAGCAGCCCACATGCCTCGAACATGCAAATACCGCTCGTGGGCTTGCAGCACGTGTTGTGCCACCCACAGGAGCGGCCTTGTAAAAGAATGTCTACGGGTCGGTCATTGCGAGACCCACGTACAGTCTTGTACTGTCACGCAGGCTGCGCAAGTATACCTACTTGCCAGCCCCCCAACCTTCCCTTAACTTCATGTTAGTCACCCCTATGGTAGGCCCGTGGGCAGGGTGCATTGTAAGGATAAGGAAGGACACGCCTGACCAAGTTGGCATGTCCTGATAGTGAAGTACCGCCATCTTCGTGCGTCACTATTGCAAGGTAGCCTGCTCTCCATTGCTTAGAATGGGCCGCCGGGATTATTAATGCTATGATCCTAGCTGGCTCGGAGAGTACGGTGCAATGTCGAGTTTGGTATCCCTGAATTCGGGGTTTAATTACGCATCCGTTGGTGTGGATGGTTTTTGGACTCTGTGTTCGAAAATAGTACTTTTAGAAAGTGTCTATTTTCTTGTCTAACCATATCTGGTCTCTGCTGGTCTTGCGTGTGTGTGACAGGAGCTGGGTGGCTCCAAGAGGTCTGGATGAGTCAGTGTTCGATGAGTGGGACATTTACGTTGAGAGTAGGGGGAGAGTAGCTGTTGATAGCCTGCCTTGCCTGATACAATGCTGGCTCCACCTCCTGCCAAGCGACTGATGGCTCTGTACCTGCCATGGACGATCCTAGCCCCACCTCCTGCCAGGAGGGCGATAGCTCTGCTCCTGCCAGTATCAATGCTGGCTCCACCTCCTGCGGGGCGTCTGAGGACCCGGCCCGGCTCAATGAATAGGCCAGGTGCCACTGCCTAGCTCCACCCACCACAGACCCAGGATGTTGGGAAATCCCCGGCATAGACAAAGGGATCAAAGACGAAAAGGGGTATAAGAGGAGGACCCCTGAACTAGGAAATCAGATCACTTCTGACAAGGAACCCTGTAACCAAGGACAAGAAGCCTGCTGATCTAAAGGTCTGCCTACCCCTTCTGCCAGTGTGCTGTTGTTGGGGGAATCCTGCAGTGCTTCTTTATTTTTGCCAAGGAACCAGGAGAGAGGAACTGTGTGTGTACTCTCACGCTTGCTAAGAAAATCTCCAAGGACTGGAAGAGTGCCAGTCTCCTGCTGAAGTCACAGGGCTAAAGGACTTCACCTGCTAAAAAGTGCTATCCGCTGGAAGTGTGAATCCAGCACCTCTGAAAGAACCAGCAACCACGACGATCGGACGCTGGGCCCAACCGACACCAGCAGCAACGCCAGTGAGTAGGAGTACGGCTCTAACTCCAGAGGACCTCGTGTCTGCCCCGCTGCTGATCGCATCAACTGTGTGCCCTTCGACGCCGTGAGCGCTGCTCACTCTGTGCAACTGCATCATCGACAACGCCTGCTGAGGCCTGATCGACACCGAGACGCGACGCCGGATTGCTCGACGCCGCTGATCATCGTGTGCTTCATTTTCCTAAGGTACTGTGTTGTTGGGGGTCCGTGTGACTCCAGGCCCGGCGCAGCGCTCCTCGCGGTCGACGCCGAACCTGTGGATTAACTTTGCCTCGACGTTGTGTAGCTCCCGTGTGAGTTACCCTGTTGCTAAGAACTGTGTTTCCAAGAAGAAGATTTGCTTGATACTAAAAGACTTTTGTGCTAAAGAAGAAACTACCTTTGAACTATCCTTTTTCCTTCCCGAACGTATTTATTCCGATTGTGTACAGTTTTGCCGTTATTTGGTCTTGTGCTAAGTCTTATATAAAAATACTTATTTTTATAATACTACTGTGTCGTGTCCATTTGTAGTGTATTCACTTTATTACTGTACGTGGTCATAATTGCTTAACACACAGCCTCTGAGATAAGCCTGTTCTGCTCTGCCAAGCTACCAAGGGGGTGAGCAGGGGTTATCGAAGGGTGTGATCCCCTTGCCCTGACTGGAAAAGGAGTGTCCCTATTTGTCAGAAGTGTATACCTCTGCCAACTAGAGACAGCCGGTTCTAACACTATGCAAATGTTTCCAGATCCTGTCTGATGTCTGGAGTTACTTAAATCGTGAGGAATCTGAGGCTAGAAGTCTTTATCAGAAAAATTGTTCACAGACTATGCTATGCCTGCCATTACAGGGCCATTAAGATTATCAATTGCGTGCAGGTTCATTCATGTGTGAGAGCAGTATCTTTCGTGTGTGAGTGGCAGCATAGGAAAAGCAGACTTCCCATTGTGATTCTGATGGGGCATGATCAACAGAAGACAGAGGCAGCTTCTTCTAAGGTGGAGGAAGAGTAACTCTCTAGCCTTCACCTTTTCCCATTTAAGGGTTTTTTATGAGGAAGTTATACCTTGAATGTAGTTGGTAGATGCAAAAGTAGATTCGGACAAATAAAATGGCCGAAAAGAGTAGAGTACATCAAATAAATCATGGACGTTGATTCATCAAAATGCCAGGGGTAGCAGAAGTGATATTATATGCCAGGTGACCACACTGCCTGATGTCCCAGGAAGTGACATCACTCGAACTTTGACCTGGTGATATAACAACATCACCTACACCACCCCAATGTTGTCACAGGAAGTGACTTCATGTGACCTTTGGACCCCCAGGAAATCAAAGGAAGAGACATTACATGACCTTTGGCTTGGTGTTATCTCAGGAAGTGAAGCATCTAACTTTTGCTTACTTACATCACACACAAAGAGGCTGGAAAATCTCAAGATACAAAAGAAGGATCCTATAAACAGACATAATTCCAATCCAACTGAAAATGTAGATACATACATTGTTTCAGGAAGGATCTTCAGATAGACAATTACGATAATGTAGCATTGATTAAGAACACTTCAATGTACAACAATGGAAAACATGCTAGTCAAGTTGAAATTAGCCATAAACAAAATAAAAAAAAACTTATAAAATGGGAAGGTTGATAGGCATATAATCTCCAAAACAAGTTCCCTTTATCATTTGTTTGAGAAACAAAGAGTATCATGTAATTAGATATCCGTCTTGGAGCGTAGATAACAGTGCTTTTTTCTGCAACCTTCCTTTCCATGACATGGTATACATACTTCTAAACCTCTGGAGCCATCAAATCTTTCCTAATTTACTATAATTATTTTCATCTACAGAAAACATGCACCTCATTGGTACAGTACTTGTTTTCATCAATAATATGTTTGTTCTGTATTAGCATGTTTAGAGAGTGTTAAGAAAATGTGGGCGTATTTTACTCACATGGACAAAGATACTGGCTGTCACGTTGATACAGCATTACTGTTAAAGAGATGTTGCTGCTCCACTTCCTTGATAATTGTCATCTGTTATATGTAATGTGTATCTCTGTACATTGTCATAAAAAATCTAATAAAAATATATATTTTAAAAAAATTAAAAAAAGAAGGTGGCACTGACTGGAGGATAGAACAAGGCCAACAGTTCACATGTCCCCATCTAGAATTCTATTTGCTGGTATGAGCAGCAGCTGGTTCTAGTGAGGATTGTGGCATTGTCCTATGTAGAGACTGACTTGAGTATAAGTTGATGCTCAGCTAATATGAATCAAGAATAGGCTGACAGTGCCATTGATACCGTATAGAGATCTCTGAATAGGATACTAACTTGTGCAAAGAATAGTTGCTATACTGAGAATTGCCAATCTTGATGAGAGAACAAATAGGCGGACAACAAGTGCCTGGCTGCAGGAAATCAAGGTAGATAACGCTGTTTTGTAACACTGCTTCCATATTTCTACAAATAACAAGCTGATGTGATGAGGCTTCATATCCACTGTGACAGAAGGAAACAAAATGGACAGCAAGTTGGCGCTTTGCCAATAGTGCTTAGAAACATGGTTGCTTCTCTCTTCTTGCCCCTGCATAGGTTACTGACTTCTGTGATCACTGGTGGATTGAGGCATGACTGTTGTTTGCTTGGCCATCAGGAGAAGTCTGATACTGAATGGCAGCATAGTAGATGCTGCCTTCTTTCCCCTGCAGAGGATACTTTCTTCTGTGATAACTGGCTGATGTTTTCAGACAGCAAATGGCTCAAGGTGAAAACAGATGGACTGGACAGCAGCAGTTGCTTGCCTGGCCATACTGAGGAGGTGGATATGCTTGCCAGCATGGTAACTGATGTTATGTCTCCTTTGCCTAATTTGTAAAAAATTAAGTGCTAGGGCCCTCATCAAAAGGCCACTGCAGCCTGCATCATACATTGCCCCTTTCAGCGCTACCAATGACAGTAACACAACTGCTCACCATCACACTCCTACAAGTGAGACAATTCAGACTATTCCAGGCCTCCAAAGCAATGAGATTAACATAGGCGGCAAGTAATAGTCATTTTTAATGTATATTGAATTATTAAACAACTGTTGTTGTGCTCACTCGAAATACGCCAAACAGCCTACCATGTGACAGACTGTCATAAGTGCCTGTGCTGTCAATTAAGTGCTGGTTCCGAGCACCGGAAACCACGAGCTCAAATTAAGCAGTGTCTAGAGGGAAAGTAATAAGGCCCCAATACGACTTGTATGTGCTCACAGGTTTAACATTGAAAAAATCTTTAGGCAGCCTTCCTAAGATCATGCACTGCTACAGTTTCCCAGTAAAGTAACTTCAATGCTTTCTTGGATGGGAAAGACAAAGACGCCGGGTTGTCCCAGAGGTCTGAAAGGCCAAAGGTATTAAATTATTTTTTTGTGATCAAAATTCATGTTACTTTGTGGAATTGGTCTGACTCCATAACGTCTGGTAGCAGGAATATGTAGTGGGCTAGATTAGCTGTGGTCCATAACCGTCTTTAGAACAATAAGGGGCGTAGCCTAGCTTTAGCCACAAAGCTTCTCATACCCATGTCATGGCAATGCAGTGCAAAGGAGTGCTGGGAGGAAGAGAAGCAAGGTTGTGAATAAATATATTCTCCGCACTAGTGAGTGAGTCTAAGTTGGAAAAGGCTCACATTTTTGCACCATAAAGGGCAGAGGCCAAGGTCGCTGCCTCAATGATACGGAGTGTCTGAGAAATTTGTCTGGTGTGAGTAGAAGAATATTCTTTGTGCAGAACACCCATTATTTGTCTAAGCTTCAAAGCAGCGTTATCGAGATGGGGTTTCCAGGACATGATTTTATAACGCATTATACATATGTAGGTGAAACTGTCCACATTCTCAAGATGAGCACCTTTCAAGGACAACATGTTTCTTGAATGATCTGTGCGGATTGAATAACATCAGCTTGGTTTTGTTTGTATTGATCTTCAGACCCTGAGTGAGGCAGAACTCCTCAAAGGGATGAAGAAGCTTTTGTAACCCAATCGGGGTCTTGGAGCTCAACAAGGTGTTGTCCCCAAATAGAAGAATGGGAGTTTTGGATCCAGCCAGTGAGAAGGCATTAGACTCAACTGACAATAAAAAAGAAACAATATCAGTAATAAAAAATGAAAACAATGTAGAGTCCATAACACAACCCTGGCGTATGCCACACAACACCGGAATTTGCACAATCAGTTGACCATTGTTCCCCCACCTGATGTGTGCAACATTTTTCTCATGGAGATGTCTAACCAAGGACAAAACTCTGGTGGCATTATCGTGTTATGCAAAATCTGCCAAAGTGTGGCACTTGGTACTAGATTGAAAGCAGATCTGAGATCCACAAACGCAAGGTACAAAGAGCCCTTACCAATGACAACATGACTTCATTTAAATTTAGCTGCTTAACCTTATTAGGTTCACAGGCTATTATCATTAAATCAATTAGTCTCTTGTCTCCACAGTTTTTGGGCAAATCATTTTTTACCCTTTCCATACAGCAAAAAACGCCCTCATTTGTAGCAGTAGTAAGAGGTAATGTGAGATCTAGAGATTCCAAACCAGAGGAAATGCTCCAGGCAGATACATGAGATACTGCCTGACAGAGAGAATACCCGGCACATTCTTGTCTGAAAGATACGATTTTGCAGTTCTAAAGACAGCAGACTCAGGATGTCTGTCAACAATAACTAGTGCAGAGGAAAAGTCCAATAAATGTTCAGCTTTTGGATTGAACATTCCGACAGCAGATATGCGACCCATGTTGTTTGTAAATACAGCATCAAACTCATTTACAAAGTAGAGAAATAAACGTCCTGCTTTAAGTGCTTAAACAGTGGAGTTCGACTTTCTGAGACATCAAAATGGCTGGATCTTTTCCCTATAGAGGTACCGACAAAATAATCTGTACATTTTGTATTCAATTTATGATGTGTCACAGATAGAGCCCTAGGATTCGATTTTTCTTGAATCTCTATTTCACACTGCTCTGCTAAGTACTTTGCCTGACTTAACAATTCAGTACACTGATTGTCTTTAAGGAGTTTCACTAAATGAAATGAATTTGTATTGTATTGTATTGTATGTGGATTTGTAGAGCGCGATTGCTGCCCGGGGGCGTCCAAGCGCTAAGAACCATCAGATCGAGAGAAGTTGCCGGGGGGTTTACTGAGGGGGGTTGAAGAGGAATGTTTTAAGCTGTTTCCGAAAAGAGGAGAGATTGGGGTTGGCTCTCAGATGAAGGGGCAGGGTGTTCCATAGCTTGGAGGCATTGTGAGCAAAGGTCCTACGGCCAGTTCTGGATTTCTTTATTCTGGGTGTTGTGGCCATACAGGCCTGGTTTGATCGGAGATTCCTGGTAGGTTGGTAGTGAGAGACTAGGTTGAGGGTGATGAGGGGGCCCGTTTTCCAGAAGGCCTGGTGCGCGATGTATAGGGTTTTGAATTTTATTCTTTGGCGGATAGGTAGCCAGTGTAATTTAATCAGCCCGGCTTTGGCAGATTGACGCCGAGGGATCTGAAGTAGTGTGCGGGCTGCGCAGTTCTGCACAGTTTGAAGTATCCGCAGCGTATATTCTGGGGCAGCAAGGTAGAAGGCGTTGTTAAAATCCAGTCAGGACTGGATAAGGCCCTGGATGGCTACTTGTTTTGCCTCCATAGGTAGAAGATGAAGAACCTTCCTTAGCGTCCTAAGGAGGCCAAAACAGGTAGCGGCGAGTTTGGTGGCTTGGGTGCCAAAAGACAGAGATCTGTCCAGCCATACCCCAATGCTCTTGATATTGTCCTTGGGGGCTGGGGGGGTGCCCAAGCAGGATGGCCATAGAGCACTGAAGGAGTTAGGGTCGGCAGGGCCCAGGAGCATTAGCTCTGATTTATCCCCGTTCATTTTGAGTGAGGAGGAGGACATCCAGCTCTTAACCTCCTCTAGGCATTTCTTGAGCCCTCCTCTCGTTGTCAGGTTGGCTTCCAGAGCCAATGAGACCACCAGCTGAGTGTCGTCAGCGTAGGAAATGATCTTAACTCCAAACTGACGAACAACCTCAGCCAGTGGTCTCATATAGATGTTGAAGAGCGCCGGGCTTAATGAGGAGCCTTGTGGTACTCCACATCCTCATGGTCTGCTGGTAGAGGATGATTCTCCGTCAAATACCCGGAAGGATCTGTCCTTCAAAAAGGATTCAAACCAAGACCATGCTTTGTCTTTTATGCCGATGCTCGACATACGGTCCAGCAGTAAGTCATGGCTGACCGTGTCGAAAGCCGCTCTTAAATCAAGGAGGATCACTGCCACTGATCCTCCTTGATCCAGGATGGTTCTGGATTCCTCGGTGACCATGAGGAGCGCAGTTTCGGTACCATGTTTTGGTCTGAAGCCTGTTTGAGTGGGATCCAATAAAAGATGGTTTTCTAGGTAGTTGACTAGCTGGCTGTTGATATGTCTCTCCAGGATTTTGCTCAGCCAGGGCAGTAGAGAGATTGGCCGATAGTTACTGAGGTCTGAGGGATCTAGGCTAGGTTTCTTTAATAAGGCTCGAACCATGGCTTGTTTCCATTCCGGCGGGACTATGCCGGTAGTGATGGAGGAATTAAGGCGGTCCATTATGATGGGCAGGGTGATTTGGGAAGCTGACATAATGATGTCTGGCGGGGCTGGGTCGTCAGGAGACCCTGATTTGACTTTCTGTGCCACGGAGTCCAGAGTCGTGGGGTTTAGGGGGGTGAAGTGGTCCAGTGTGGGAAGAGGCTGAGAAGAAGGGGGGGTCGGGTTAGAATTGATCTGGGTGGGGGGGTGATGGGCACGGAAGGGAAGGATTCATAGATGTTAGTGATTTTTTGAAGGAAGAAGTCTGCCATCTTATTGCAGTGTTCTGTGGACTTGGTCTCACACAGACTAGGTGGTAGTTTGGTGAGACTTTTCACAATGTGGAAGATTTCTCAAGGTTTAGATTTGGCTGAGATGATTTTTTTTAGAGAAGTATGCTGTTTGGTTGGCCTTGATTTGTTCTTTGTATTCTTTAAGTAGCTTTCGGTATTGAGTTTTGTATTCTGGTAAGGTATCCAGACACCATTTCCTTTCAGCTTGCCTGCACTGGCATTTCTTTGTCCTAAGGGATTCAGAATACCAGGGAGCAGATTTGTGGGAACGTTTTGTAGTGGTTTTCCTTTTAGGTAGGGAGTGGTCAAGTGATTGGGTGATCCATTCTTCGTATGTCAGGTTTGCGAGGCATGGGTCCTCATTATGAGGTAGTAGGTTGCTGGCCAATTTAGTGGTCCATTTCTCAGTTGAAAGGCGAGACCAAGGTCTGGCTATTCTTACCGTGGGTCTGACGGTAAAGGGTCTAGGAGTAGACCAAGAGAGGGGGACCAGTAGATGGTCGGTCCATGGGAGAGGGAGTGGTAGACCAGTTTTCAGGTTAGGACAGTTACTGAATACTGGATCCAGCAGGTGATCTTGAACGTGGGTTTGGGAGCTGACCGATTGGTGTAATTGCAACGCTGCAAGGTCGTCTATAAGAAGGGTTGCCATATGATCTGCTTTAGAATCGAAGTGAAATTTAAAATCACATAGCAGGGTGAAGTTAGAGGAGGTACTCGCTCGTTCGGCCACAATCCGTGCTAGTTGGTGATGGAATTGTTTAGGGGGGCCGGGGGGACGGTAGATGAGGGTACCTGAAAAGCAGTTATTCGGGGAGAGCTCAAGGCTAAAGGCTAGGCTTTCGCAATCCGGGATGGTTTCTGGGATGACTCGGCAAAGGAACTGCTCTTTGTAGATAATTGCTAGTCCTCCTCCTCTACCTTTAGGCCGGTCTTGGCGGGAGATTTGAAAACCAGGTGGAAGGGCTGTGACCAGGGCTGGGTCGGAGTCTGAGGTGAGCCAAGTTTCCGTCAGGAAGACGATGTCAGGCATGCGTTCTTCCATCAGGAGTGCAAATTCGTCCTTATGTTTGGGCAGGGATCTGCAATTTAGCAAGAACATGCGGTACTCTTGCATTGGTCTAAGGGTGGCTGGGGTTTGAGGACCGATTTGCAAAGGTTGCATGTATGTGGAAGGCTTTCTACATGAAGCGAGTGTTGGCTACACTTCTTTTGAAGGAGCCTTAGTTCTTGGAGGTTAGCAGAGCTGTACTGCCTGGGTATTGCAGTTTGGGGTGTAGGGGGGGTGGCCCTAGGCCCGGACTCGGCGCGGACGAGCGCAGACGAGCTTGCCTTAAGCGCGCCTTCGGCACGCACTCGTCGCGCCCGCTGCGCTCGTCCGCTGCGCTTCCTCCACATACACATGATTTATTGGAGGAGGAGGATGTTAGGGGGGTGTGGCCTCGCTGGGGGCGTGACCGGTTTGCAAGCCGGTGATGGCGGCAGCTGAGGGGTGTTTGTCGAAGGGCCGCGGCTGCGATAGGATCCGCAGCGCGGTGTGCCAGCGACCGTCAGGAGAGCTAGTGAGTACTTTTAAAATCAACACCACACGTAATTCGTGACTCGCAAGTGAAACAAATTAAAATTCAGACAGTTTTTAAAAAAGCTCCCGGCTGTGCCTCAGGAGTGAAGGTTCTGACTAAACGCTCGTGTTTCAGCGCTGGTTATAGGTCGGGGGGCGTGGCCTCGCTGGGGGCGTGACCGGTTTGCACGCCGGTGATGGCGGCAGCTGAGGGGTGTTTGTCGAAGAGCCACGGCTGCGATAGGATCCGCAGCGCGGTGTGCCAGCGATCGTCAGGAGAGCTAGTGAGTGCTTTTAAAATCAACACCACACAAATTCGTGACTCGCAAGTGAAACAAATTAAAATTCAGACAGTTTTTAAAAAAGCTCCCGGCTGTGCCTCAGGACTGAAGGTTCTGACTAAACGCTCGTGTTTTAGCGCTGGTTATAGGTCGGGGTGCGTGGCCTCGCTGGGGGCGTGACCGGTTTGCACGCCGGTGATGGCGGCAGCTGAGGGGTGTTTGTCGAAGGGCCGCGGCTGCGATAGGATCCGCAGCGCGGTGTGCCAGCGACCGTCAGGAGAGCTAGTGAGTGCTTTTAAAATCAACACCACACGTAATTCGTGACTCGCAAGTGAAACAAATTAAAATTCAGACAGTTTTTAAAAAAGCTCCCGGCTGTGCCTCAGGAGTGAAGGTTCTGACTAAACACTCGTGTTTCAGCGCTGGTTATAGGTCGGGGGCGTGGCCTCGCTGGGGGCGTGACCGGTTTGCACGCCGGTGATGGTGGCAGCTGAGGGGTGTTGTCGAAGGGCCGCGGCTGCGATAGGATCCGCAGCGCGGTGTGCCAGCGACCGTCAGGAGAGCTAGTGAGTGCTTTTAAAATCAACACCACACGTAATTCGTGACTTGCAAGTGAAACAAATTAAAATTCAGACAGTTTTTAAAAAAGCTCCCGGCTGTGCCTCAGGAGTGAAGGTTGTCAAGCGCACTTATACCCCAACCGGGGTTTCCTGGCGCTGTACGCATACCGCTGTAGAACCCTTGCTGGCTTTTCCCTGTGAAATGTCCACTCCTGGGCACCCCCAAGGTGAAGCCAGGCATCCCAGCGCTGTTTGGGCCATTGAGGAGATTTAGCAAGCTATTGCCCAGAGTTGCAAAGTGGGACCCATGATTAGAATAGGCACTGAGGCGAGAATTATCTGGTCCAAGGAAATTGAGCCCAAGACCCGCCGAGGTGGGAATTGAACCCTGGTCCCGGGCCGGACCTCTGCATCAGGGTCTGCCGCTCTAACCATTGAGCCACACTTCTCCACAAATCACTTCTCGTTGACTTAATTATGTCCCATGCTCCTGCAAGGTAAGGTATTTTCTCTGTAGTTCTTTGGATAGATTGTGAATCTTTAAGAGAGTGATTCCATACACTGCTAGGTAAGTGTCAGGCTCTGGCTCCCATGGTTCTGGATCCGAAGGATGAGGTAAAGAGACTGCCTCACTGGCCTGCACCTTTATTTGTTCTTCCAGCCCCCCGGATTTCTCTATGAGATATGGTACGCTGGTGAGGATCCTGACCAGCAACAGTGTGGGCCCTTTAATTACCTATTCCCGGAAGCTGATTAGAATTTAAGCCATGCCTTCTGAGGCTGGGGATGCACCACGCCAGAGGAGACAGAGAACGCCGGAGAAGGAGTCAAGAGAGCCATGAGCCGAACGGAAGGAATCACCCAGGCAGAGACTAGAGACAACACCCAGAACCTTTGAGGGCAGAGGAGGAGTGAAGGTGACCTGGTGGACCGGGATTCTGGCGGTGAATACCACCTGAGGAATGCCAGGAGGCCAACGAGCTCGCAAATTGCCCAGCAGCGTTCCTGGAGGAACGTGGCTAGCACAGGTGCGCGCCTGATTCCTGGGAACCGGGAGGTGGGCGGGAGTAATGCCCCGGGGTATAGATAATGGAAACCCCTCTGGAACTCCTTGAAGTGATGGAGCGGGTTAATCGTCTACACTTACGGTGGCAGTCTCTTGCGCATCTTCACCCTGTTAACCGAAGCAAACCGGTGTGTTATCTCCCTCACTCCCTCTCCCTTGCTCCAGTATTGGTGCATCACACGGACCCTTTGTTTCTTTCGTTCTTTATGGGGGTTTTTTCATGCCTTCCCTGCTGACTGGGCAGACTGAGAACTGGTGGAGAAAAGACAAAGCCACAAGGAGAAGTAAAGAATTTCCTAAAAGGACACTGGACATGTGTTTTTGATTCTATATTGGATTTTGTGGTCAAATAAACTATTTGCACGACAGTTCCTTCGGCTTCCGAACTAGCCTCTTTGTCACGTTGTTGTGACTCTATTACATGGAGAACAACGATAATAGACTCAAATCACATCTGCATTTTTCTAACAGCGGACTACCAGTAAAACCACTGTGTACCTGAGAGTATTTCTAGCTCCGTTAGATACAGTTTACTCTTTTTCTGAGCTTTCAGCCTTGGTGAACTTTGTGAAAGAAAAACATAAATTGCTTGCAATGTTGAAAATAAATGTTTTACTGGTGGTATGCTATTTACTGTTTGCACTAACACAAGGCTTAAGCGATGGGCATGGCAGTGTATATTAATTGCTTGTCAAGCAATCTCTCTTATTTCTGCGTGGACACCATTAAAACAGTCACTCTTAATGTATGTTCCATTAACGCACTGTGCAAAATCATTATTCCGGTCAAGTCCGGCTTGCTGTACTGCTTCAACAATGGCTGCAGGAATGCTAATGGCATCTAACTTCTCCATATGGTAGCACCCTTGTGCATTCTCCAGAACATTTCCATCACCATCAACAAAGTGTATAGTAAAACTCCGCTGCTGTTTATGCGAAACATCTTTGGTTTTAACAACTAGCGCCACAAAATAATTTGTCACTAATTTGACAATGCACTAACAGACAAAGCGCTACCACCACATATATCATGTCATTTTGGCAATCAGAAGAGGTATAGTGCCTGGAAATGTTTGCTTTTAACCGCTCATCTTTAAAAGAAATCCTCTCTAACAATTAATTAAAATTTCCACTATTGTGAGAATCCTCAGTTTCATCCGTGGCATGGAACGCAAGCCATTGGCGACCTGAGTAACATACTACCTTACGCAGCTGTTCCACATGTTGTCTATTCTTTTCAATTTCTCGTTCCGCACCTCTTATTAGTATGGAGGAAACTGACTTCCGACAGTTTGTAGGCTGATGTAATCTTTTTAAGTTGGTTCAAGCAATAACTGATGATTTATGGTTCTCTGACTGTGAATGTTTGGACAAAGAATGAGTAAGCTTTTCCCACTTATGGAAGCCAATATCAACGAATGCAACATTGCCAGGCTCACATCCTTCTACTTCCACAGTAACAGCACTAAAATGCCTGCAGGCAACACAACAAACAGTATACTCTACCCAAGGATGGGTTTTGTAATCATCATTAAACCTACGGCATGCATATAAAGGGAGTGTTTGAAATTTTGGTTGCACTTGGTCAATATAATGATTCAGTGACATGTCATCTGCCAAGAACTCACTTGCTGAGTGTGATTTTGATGTGTGACTAGTTACTTTAATTCGACCTGCATCTATTAGATCACTCCCCAAATAAGAACTGACTGTATAGTTGTTAGGCCTGGCAGTCTTGAGGTGGGTTAACCCTGTATTTTTGCCTTTGTCTCCTGTGTTTTTACTGTGTGTTGGACATCGTTTGGCTGGTCTAGATGCTTTGGGCACTTTGCCACTGCTGTTAGGTGCCAACGTGCAAGTGCTGCCACTGTAAATTGTTGTTATGGATTAGTGTGTCCACAATTGGCTTTTTTGATTTACTGCTAAGTTCCTAGTGCAGTGCGCCATGTGTGCCAAGGGCTTGGAAACCAAATGCTTCTAGTGGGCTTGCAGCACAGATTGTGCCACCCACAAGCAGCCTTGCAAAAGTGTCTCAGGACTGCCATTGCAGTGCATGTGTGCAGTTTGTGCTGCCATGTAGACCTGGCAAGTGCACCCACTTGCTAGGTCCTAATCTTGCCTTTTCTTACATGTGATTCACCCCTAAGATAGGCCCAATGTCCCACTGTGGGCAGGGTGCAGTGTATGTAAAAGGTAGGACTTGCCCCGATGTGTCTGGCATGTCCTGATAATGAAAAACTGCCAAATTTGTTTTTCAATAATGAAAGGCTATCTGTCCCATAGGAGAGAATGGGGAGTTTACTTATAATATCTTATAATTATAACTGCCCATGGGAACAAGATAGGAACATGGAGTTTAGTATGACTGAATTCATGATCTAAAGCAGCATCTTTTAGTAAGAATGATTTTTACATTCTGGGTTTAAAAATACCACTTTTAGAATGTGGGTATCTTCATGCTTAGCCTTCCAGTGTGCATCTGCTAGGTTTGTGTATTGACTGTCTGGCTTTGGAGTGATAGGGCTGGGCTTAATAGACCTAGGCTGCATTCAGAATAGGGAGAGGAGATTTCTTTCACACCTGAATGGGCCTGGTCTGCCTTGGACAATGCTGTCTCCACCTCCAGCCAGGAAGCTTGGCCAGGGAGGGCAGAACTGGCGTTTGCTGAGAACAGATACTCTCTGCCACAAGAGAACAAGGGAAATTTTACTGTAAAAATTGGGGCCCAGACCCCAGACTTTTAGATTACTTCTGGAATTCAAGAGGAACCTTTGCCAAGGAGAAGAGCTGGAGAAACTGATGGATAAAGACTGCCTCTTTGCTGGGTGCTGTTTTGGGTTGGCCTGCAGTAGCTGTTTCTACCAAGGAGAGAATACAGACGTTGCTGTGTGCTGTGTCTCCTGCTTGAGGAAGATCTTCAAGGACTTGAAGTAGAGCTTGCCTCCTGTTTTGAAGTCTCAGTGATATAAAGACTTCACCACCAGCTCCCCTGAACTTCCTTGCTGACAGTTCCGACCTGCCAAGAGGTGCCTGTAACTGTGTTGGGCCGCTGCTATTGGGACCTGGAAAAGTAATGCAACTACGAGAAGCACGATGTATCCGCACCGGTTTCCGACACATTGCCAAAGAAAATGATGCAGCACCTGCCCACGGCCGAAGAAACCGCTGCACACCGAATTTTGTGCCCCGATCCCGGAACTCCGAGATCACCTCCTCAATTCTGACGCAGGCCCTGTGGTGCGACTGCAATAATCAACTCATCGTGGGACTGTGGCTGGAGAAACCAACGCAGTGCTGTTGCCGCCGCCGCGTCAAGAACCGATGCATCCCCGATCCTCACGCATTGCACCGGGCACCAAGTCTACAAGAACAACGGAGCTGCAATAAGAAACAGAAGTATCACCTCCCCACACAGTAAGAAACCAATGCACCAACTCCTCTTCAGTAAAGAACCGACACTACACCTCCCCTGAAGTAAGGAACGGACATCACTTTCCCTGAGAGTAGGGAACCAACGCATCACCTTTCCTGCGGTTGTTTTTGTTTGTGACTGTGATGCATTCAAGGTACTTTGTGTTGAATGTGTTGCAACTATAGTTTGCAATGGACAGAACTGTTTCTACCTTTTTAAAAATCATATTTTGATAACTGTATTGTGTATTTTGTTGTTTTGGTCTTGTTTGGTTTTAGAGAAAGATTACTTATTTTTCTAAACTGGTGTGATGTCCATTTGTAGTGTTTTTACTGTATTACTGCATGTGTACACAAATGCTTTACATACTGCCTCTGAGATAAGCCTGTCTGCTCGTGCCAAGTTACCAAGGGGTTGAGCCGGGGTTATTTTCGAAGTGTATCCCCCTCACCCTGACTAGGAAGAACGGTCCCTACTTGGACAAAGGTGCAAACCATTGCCAACCAGAGATCTCCATTTCTAACAATTGTCATCAAGGGATGACGAACAGTCACCAAGGCCAGCCAGGGAAGAACTGTCTAAGCTGCCAACAAAAGAAGACAAATCTTCATCCTCAGTGTGAAATGAATACTCAGCAATGACAGCATGTGAAGAAATATCACTAATGTCAACAATGGCAGAACAATCATCAGCACAGGGAGAAGCAGCTGCAATGGCAGTAGATAATGTTTCAAGGATGGATGTCATAAGAATGGGAAGATATGTGTTCACTGCTAGTTAAAGCAGCTTCAGACAACTCTTTTGTTCTCTTGCCTCCGTTACAACCTTTAGAAGGGTTTTTGGTACTTGCACTCCTTTATTTTAGTAAACAAAGCCTATGTTGATTTTTGTTTTGGATATTTGGGTTTTCTAGTAGGGAAAGATAGTTTTCTTTGTTCCTTTGTTTGCAGCTGAACTCAGCAATTCTATTGCTAAAGATAAAATGTCAAAAATACAGAAAATGGGTTAGGGCATGGCATTGTACACTGTACATAACAGTGAGGAAGCACAGAGCCTTTCACACACATGAACGTGATTTTTCTACGGCCATTTTGTTAATTACCAATATACAAGATCTGTTTTATTGCATATATTATTTTCTGTATGTTAACATTGTATGTGATTGTATACACAACCATGTCGACTGCCAATGGTAACTGTGGCATATCTCTACTTTTTGAGTGTCCTAGGGTGTCATTTCCTAATTTTGGTGCACAACCCCAGTGAAATCAATGGAGATACAAAGTGGTGTTGACTCTGACCTGGGCCAAGTACTTTTTGCAGGGCGCACACAATTAGGTCTTTTAGTGGGATTTGACATAGTGTGAAATGGAGAGACACCGGGTGGCTTCTCTCTCTCATTTAGGGTGAATTAAGAGGGATGCACTAGCTTTCAAACTGTTTTTATAATAAAGCAATGACAGGTTACTGATATGAGCAAAAAAGTAATATGTGTTAATGGACTAACACTCATACTTACTCAACTTTTCATGCCGGGCTCAAGTTTGAGGGAAGCAGACTCAATTCCCTTTGCATTTACACTAGAAGTCCTGTTAATCCCAATATAATGTCAGAATATGCATTTACTACATTATCTCCATCATTTAACTACGATATTCAACAGCCCTACCTAATGGATTCAAAGCACAACCTGCTCTTTTTACTGCCTTTCAAAAGTACACACACTGTGCATGCTGGATAAAGGTGAAACGCAAGTGGCCATCTAGCATTCCCAGTGTATTGTAGTGTAGTTCCTATATTCCCAATAGGCTCTGTACATTGGAATAATATACACTATAGATTGGACATAGGACTGAGGTCAGTATGTCTCTATCGAGTATATTGAACTTAATTGTGTGTGCCGACTAACTCAGAGGTCACTAAAAACTTTCTCGAATAAACAAGAAGGGATTAGTTTCTGACAAGCGCATAAACATGACAACTTTGTTTACCTAGGACTGGAACAAATATCTTCAGAGTCGTGGAAACAATAGATAACTATTTTACCTAGTCAATCGTGCATGCTTTGTTTCTACAGAGTTGCAGAGAAATAGTGAGACGGGCGTTTTCAGTAAAAGGATTTATTGAACAGTCTCTCATGAAAGAGAGGTAAACTGCTACAATCGTTAGACAGAATGCAAAGTATAATGCTTACTGCATGAATAGTATTATAAAATAATACTGTAATAGCATTGTCTGTTGCTATGACATGTAAAAATACATACATAAATAACACTACATAAATAACACAAGCTAAAATACTCAACTGGTGCTTCTAAAATACGCCTACCCCAATGTACTTAACCTAGGTCTAGTACCAGGGAAGAAGTATTTGCTGCTTAGCATAAGTTTTATGTCTGCCAAGAATTGCCAAAGGTTTCTCTAAGTTCTAATCAGCTCCATACCTTTAGAATGAAAGAGGTTGGTATCTCGGTCTCGAGAATCGATTTTCCAACACCCCGCAAGGGAAGTCAGAAACACTGGAGCTGGATTCCCGGCAGGGGGATGTCAGCTTCTTTGTCAGAGCGTCAGCTGGAGAGTCGGCTTCCTTCGGCACTTGCTGTAGCGAGCTGCGTCGGGCACGTAGGTAGTCGGACTGCACCGAACCACACCGTGCTTTGCCACAGCAAGTGAAGGTATATTTATACCTTGAAGGTGTTTAGGAATGCCAGCATTGACGTAAAGTCAGCATATGTCAGGCATATGAACGTCATGGATGAACCCCTAAGGAATAGTTGTTCATGCATAATAATGAGTTTCTTGGAGAAATCAATATCCAGGCTAGGGGAAGTCCCTTACAGCTTAAGAGTCTGGTTTTCCAAGAAATCGTTGGGACGTAGATGAACGGATGGAAGTAGCCATGCCTGTAATTAAGTAGCATGGGCTATCCCTAAATAAGGGCTTGATTTCTATGCCTATTTAAGGGCAACGCGAATTGTACCTATATAAGGGCATGAATCAGGAAAATTCATTAGGAAACTAAAACGCTATACAACACCTACTACACTTTCTTATGTACAACGTTACTAAAATTCTAAACATGTTTAAGATATCTAAAACATATCTACACATGAAGTGTGAATAACCCACCCGAAATACATAAAAATGCATTTGAACTGGTTGTACACATAAAAGATGCATATGTGCTATACGCATTTAAGAAATGTTTTATTCTAAGCATATATGTTGACATTTGAATTCTAAATGAATGAATCATGAAAATATACATTTATGAAATGGCTCTTAAATACAGAAGAAAAAGCCGAAACCATTTCATGTCATATTACATAAAACTGTTTGTATGTGGACAAGGTCAAATATTGTCTCTGGAAGTATTCAATAAATTCTTTTTCTAAATGAAGAGTTCTACTTTAAGCAGATTACTTTGTGCCAAAAGATGAGAAACATAAATTTGGAAAAAAAAAATAATCATAGGAAAAAAATCTTTGTTTTGTAAAAATGAAGGTCAAATTCAAAGTCTCTCAGAACACTGTGTGCTCAAAATTCAGTGTTAGTGCTTGGAGAAAACATCAAATCTTCTAAGTCTGTAAAAAAGTTGTCTATCATGGTAGGTGACAGTTGGATTACGTCGTTTAGAAGATTAACCGCACATAGATGAGAAGGATCGCCTTCAGCATTGGTCGCATTAGCAATGTTCAAATTAGATGGTACCTGTGTGCCTGAAGTGTACCTCAGCATCAGCCTTTTGCGTTGTGAGATCTCAATGGATGCTGTCATCAGAAATGGTAGCCGTTGGGGAAAACACTGCGCATGGGAGCTTACCGGGTCCAGCAAAGTATCAACATCCGTTGGCATGACTGATGGGAGTGTTAGACAGATGTCTAGCACGTATTCTTTTCCGCATAGCAGGCAGCGTAGAACAGGTAAGATGCAATCTTGCCAGATTGGTCTGAATGACAGAAACCATGTGGTATTCAATTCCCTTAAATTAGTTAATTCCAAAATGTGGACGAGGCGCTCACAACACTTCATCTCCAATAGAGCTCTCTCTATGGTGCTTGGAGTGGTGCTGGTGATTTGGCTTGCCATATCGTAGCAGGAGGAGCAAAAAGTGTATCCCTGCACCGAGTCCCAAAATGAGATGCAATGCGCCAAACACGGAGTGCACGAAGCTCAGTACCGTATAGTCTGCTCCCCTTTGAGCCAATTTGATCTGTTTATCAGTGAGATTGAATTCTAAAAACAGTGACGTAGTATTGATTAAACGCCAAGGCACATAGCCTGAACGAAGGTTTTGCAACGTCCAGCCTAATAGCATGATAGAAAGTAATTGCGACTGACCAAGTTGCAACATGACCAAGTCCTGTTCCATGATGTCTATGCAGAAGACACTATGCTGTCCAATGAATATATCCTGGATGACAGAGTTGTTAACCCATTGTCAACTACAGAGTTTTCTCTAAATTAATACGATTAATTTCTCATGTTCGTTCTGCAGTCTCTTGCTTGCGTAATCTTCCATGCTTCATGAAAAGCAGCATAGATACCGGCATATATAAAACGTTTATGGCGCGGTTTTCTTGGTCTTAGCAAGAATTCCCTAAGATCAGCGCCATCTTTCAGTAAATATAAATGTTGCTTTACATCCTTATGTGTAAATCTATAAAGCCAATCAAGGCAGAGCTTCCCTACACTGTATGTTGTTACTATTCCTGGATGCTGTCTTTGAAAATATCTTGGTTCTGGCCTATTGTATTTAGCCCCTTGTGTTTTGTTCAGGAATCTATCTTGACAGTTGTTTGTGTCTGTGGGCTTGATCAACCATTTTTTTCAATCTGGATCTGTTCTGTTGTGATGCAAAATAATAGTATGTACATCAACTTCCCCTTCTGAATTGTTATTGCTATCAGATGTAGGCGTAGGCATGGACGGATTGTTCATGTCTTTGATCTTGGCTAACCCAAGACAAGATGTCTGTTGGACAGTGTCATTTAAAAACATAATTTGCTCAGGGATGATACATGCTCAAAATAAAGCTTCTATACCCTGCACTTGCCAATCTTTTGTGCCCCAGAAAGTTTTTGTCTCAATGTTGTCCTTCCAAAAGTCGAAACCTAGTTTAGACAGTTGGACATAAAAGGCTGCAGAATAGATCTGTTTTGTATTGGTCAACATACTTTTCATTCCTGTTTTGTTTACATTTTTAAAGTAAAATGATTCAGCATTTGATACATTGAACCCTGAAAAGTACGGAAACTTATTGGCAGAAGTTTTTGAGCTACCCTTTGGTGGAGTAGGACAATGTTTCCATTGGTTATACATTAATACATTTCTAGGCTTAGTTGATTTGTGCAAGAAATGGTGACCATAATGATTATAACAATACATTTGTTCATAGTCTGATGAACCTTCTAAATATTCATGATTTGTGAATACCTAGACATTTCTAAGTCTGACATATTATTAACAGTCTTGAAGTCCCAATCATCAGAAAAAGTACTAGATGACACAAAGTCATTTAATGAAATCTTGAATTGGTGTGGAATCTTCAACAGCTGCGACGGGCCTAAAGGAAAATGCTACTTACCAGTATGCATCTGTTCTTGGCATGTAGAGTTGCAGAGTTGCACACTGTGCATAGATTGCCACCTAGTGTTGGGCCCGGATGTTTGCAGTTTGTTGTTGTCCTGAAATGTTCTTTGGAAGTCACAAGATAGGTGTCTCCTCCTTTGGACCACATTGCGCATGGGAATCGGCTCCATCCCCAGATTGTTTTTCGCCATTAGGGAAATGATGGAGCTTTGCAAGAAAAGGAAGGATGCCCATGTAATTTACATCTAATTAAGATAATAATAGAACAGACAAGGGTAGCCGGTGAGGCGGGTGGGCGTGTGCAACTCTACCTGCCAAGAACAGATGCATTCTGGTAAGTAGCATTTTCCGTTCGAGGCATATGAGCTGCAGATTGTACACTGTGCATAGATTGTATAGCAGTACCCACTCTTAGCGGCGACCTCCCCTATTTGTTGCAGTAGTTTGGAATAATGTTTTGAGAACAGCCTGGCCCACATTAGCTTGTTGCTTGGTTTGCACATCTACACAATAGTGTTTTGTGAATGTGTGCGGTGTAGACCATGTAGCTGCTCTGCAGATGTCATCTAGGGGAATGTTCCCTAAAAATGCCATTGAAGCCCCTATTTTTCTTGTAGAGTGGGCTTTAAGAGGAACAGATAACGTGCGTTTAGCTTTGTGGTAACAAATCTGTATGCATTTCACAATCCATCTAGCTATCCCAGATTTTGAAATGGGATTACCTTTGTGTGGTGGTGAGAAAGACACAAAAAGTTGTTTTGTCTTACGAAAGGGTTGTGTCCTCTCTATGTAGTATAGCAATGCTCTTTTGACATCTAATGTGCGAAGATCTCTTTCTGGTACTGTCTGTGGTTGCGAGAAGAATACGGGCAGTTCCACAGATTGATTGAGATGGAAGGGAGAAATGACTTTGGGTAAGAATTTTGGATTGGTACGCAGAACTACCTTATTGTGATGCATTTGTAAAAAGGGTTTTTGAATGGTTAGTGCTTGTAGTTCACTAACTCTCCGCAGAGAGGTAATAGCTACTAGGAACACAACTTTCCATGTTAAACATTGTAGTTCACATTTGTGTAAGGGTTCGAAGGGAGGCCCCATTAACCGTGTGAGAACAACGTTTAAATTCCACACAGGTGAAGGTGGTACTCTGGGAGGAATTACTCTTTTAAAGCCTTTGATGAAGGCTTTAATGGCAGGTACTCTGAATAGAGGTAGATGTTGTCTGTTTTGCAGATATGCTGCTATTGCAGCAAGATGTAGTCTAATAGACGTATAGGCTAAGTTGCATCTTTGGTGATGCAGTAAGTATCCTATGATGTGTTGAATAGACATTCATGCAGTAAGGAGGAAGGTTTAAATATCCAAATTCTAGGATTTCAGGAGCCAGATCGCAAGGTTGAGCTGAACTGGGTCCGGGTGTCTGATCTCTCCACGGTTCTGCGTTAAGAGGTGTGGAGACAGGTGTAATTTTTGGTGCGGTACTACCGACAGTTGTAGCAGTGTGGTGTACCATGGCTGTCTGGCCCATGTTGGAGCAACTAGGATGAGGGTCAGAGAATGCTGCTCTAGTTTGCGTACTACTAGTGGCATGAGTGGTAGAGGTGGAAAAGCGTACGCAAATCTGTTTGGCATTGCCTTTGTACAGTGGGTGTGGATATCTGGCAGCGAAGCTTGGGCATTTGGCGTTTTCGTGGATGGCAAATAGGTCTATCTGAAGTTGTCCCCACATCTGAAAGAATGGCTGAAGAACTTGCATATGAAGTTCCCACTCGTGGGTCTGTTGTGTTTGTCGACTTAACAGATCCGCTATGGTATTTTATACTCCTGGAACATGCGGGGCTAGAAGGAATATGTTTTGAGGTATAGCCCACTGCCATATGTCCTGTGCTAGTTGAGATAGTTGCAGGGAGTGTGTGCCTCCCTGCTTCTGTATGTAATACATGGCTGCCATGTTGTCTGTACGGACTAACACAGCTTTGTTTGATGCCTGCTTATGGAAAGCTTTTAGTGCTAGGAATATTGCTAGTAACTGCAGATGATTGATGTGGAGTAACTTTTGTTATGGTGTCCACCTGCCTTGCATGGTGTGTTGCAGGAGGTGGGCTCCCCAGCCGGAGAGCGATGCGTCCGTAGTTAAGATTATCTGAGGAACTGGCTCTAGGAACGGTCGTCCCTTGGAAAGGTTTTTGGTGTTCCACCACTGCAGAGAGCAATGAGTCCGATCGTCTACCAAAACTAGGTCTGTCAATTGACCTTGAGCCTGGTTCAACTGACGTGATAAGCATTCTTGTAGCAGACGCATTTGAAGTCTTGCATGGGGCACTATGAAAATGCAAGAGGCCATCATCCCTATGAGTTGCATAAACACTCTTACTGGAAGGGAGTGTTGTAGCTGAAACCTTGTTAGAAGAGTTTGTAAGCTGGCTATCCTTGCTGGAGTGGGATAGGCAAGCGCTATTGAGGTGTTCATTGTGGCACCGAGGTACTGTTGTACTTTGGATGGTTGTAGATGGTACTTGGCGTGGTTTATTGTGAGCTCCAAGCCGTGAAGCAGTTGTATTGTGGCATGAGTGGGTTCCACGCATTGGTTGTATGAGCTGGCTTTTATGAGCCAGTCGTCGAGTTACGGGAAGACATGGATGTGTTGTCTTCGTAAATGCGCTGCCACCACTGCTAAGCACTTGGTGAATACTCTTGGTGCTGTTGTGACTCCGAATGGGAGTACTTTGAATTGATAGTGATGTCCGTCTATTACAAATCTGAGATACTTCCTGTGAGCCTTGTCAATGGGAATGTGGAATTATGTGTCCTTGAGATCTAAAGTAGCAAGGAAGTCATTTTGCGACAGAAGCGGAAGGACTTGTTGCAGTGTGACCATGTGAAAATGTTCTGACTGTATGACTAGGTTTAGCGGTCTGAGGTCTAGAATAGGCCTTAGAGAGCCGTCCTTTTTTGGAATCAGAAAATGTAAAGAGTAAACCTCTTTGTTTTGTTGTTGCAGAGGAACTGGTTCTATTGCAATTTTTTGTATCAGGGATTCTACTTCTTGCTTTAACAGTGCTAGATGTTCTTGTGCCATTGGACGCTGTTTGGGTGGTATGTTTGGGGGGTAGATGTTAGTTCTAGATAGTAACCAGATTAGATAATTTGTCGCACCCACCTGTCTGATGTGATGTTGATACAGGCAGGAAGGAATTGTTGCAGTCTTCCCCCCAAAGGAGTGGAATGTTGGGGGGGAAGGGGAGGAAAGTCATTGGGTAGGGGTAGAGGCAGAGCGGGAGTTGTTGGTTTTACCTCTGCCTTTGTTGTTGTTACCCCTGTAACCCCCTCTTTGGTAGCCCTTAGTGAATGTGGATTGGCTAGGGGTTTTGTAAGAGGTGGAGGGACTTTCGGAGGAGTAGCCTCTAGTGTTGCCTCTGTATGATGAGCGACGAAAAGAACGTCTGGGAGATTGCTGTTGCAAGGCTCCCATAGATTTTGCTGTATGGTGTCTTTTATCATCTTTTCTAAAGGCACGTCAACATTTAGGCCGAATAAATGTGTCTCATCAAATGGCTGATTAAGGATGGAGTTTTGTACCTCAGGTTTAAAACCTGAAATACGTAGCCAGGCATGTCTACGTAGGAGGGTGCTGGTATTAATTGCTCTTGAGGCGGTATCTCCGGCATCTAGGGAACAGCGAATGGAAGTGTTGGTAATATTTTTACCTTCCTGTGTTAGTTCATTGGCCCTACTTTTGTATTTGTCAGGTAGATGCTGCATTATGGACTCTAGTTCATCATAATGAGCTCTGTCATATCTAGCCAGCAAAGCTTGGGTGTTGGCGATGCGCCAAATATTAGCTGCTTGAGACGCTGTTCTTTTGCCTGAGGCATCAAGTAGCTTGGATTCCTTGTCTGGTGGTGACGTCTCACCTGATATCTGAGAATTAGCACGTTTACGTGCATTAGACACTACTAAAGAGTCTAATGGTACTGGACCTTTAATATAGACTGGATCAGTAGGGGCTGTTTTTTATTTTTTCTCAATTCTAGGATTGAGGACCCTAGCCCTGACGGGGTCTTTAAAAACCTGTTGCATGTTTGATTACACCCTTAAGCATTGGTAAAATGGCAGTAGACCTTGTGTGTTATCAAAAGTGTCTAGTAGGAAATCTTCCTCCACCACATCGGTGTGTAAGCCCACCCCATGATAATGGGCAGCTCTTTGGACTAGTAGGTTAAAACCTATAGTGTCCTCTAGTGGGGATGGTCTAGAAGGGTATATGTCGTCTTGTGGGACATAAGGCACATCAGGGGTGTTGCAATCATCCCATGGATTTGGTGACTGAGGGGGTCTATTGGTCCTTGCTGGGTCATGTGCACCTCCATCTGTGTCATCAGAGTCTCTGTCTACATCATCTTGTGGATCAGGGGATGGTGTAGGTTAATGGTGAGGTGGAGTAGGTGTAGGAGGAGGAACAGTATGGGGAGGTGGAGGAGAAGGCACTCTTAATGGAGAGATTGCAATGTCTCTCTTCTTTGGAGGAGGAGGAGGAGGTTCTGGTGCATCAAGTGGTCTCTTTTTGGAACAGAGAGTCAATTGACCAGTCTTAGGATCCTTGACAAGAGTTTTTTTGGTTAGGATCAGGTGTGAAAAGTTCCTCTGAACAGGGCAGATCCATCGGTGTTGAGGTTTTTGGCTCCGAAGGGTTTTTTGGCACAGAGTCGGTAGCTGATTTCGGTTTAGAAGCGTGCCCTTTTGAAGTGTCCTTTACCAGAACCTGTGTTTCATCGGTTCCAGGTGTTTTTTTCAGTTTCGAAGCTTGTGAATCTGGAGCTTTAGGTGATTTTTTAGTTGGCTCCGAATGCGGTTTCGGCATCGATGAGCCGCTGCCAGTCTTCGGTGCAGTGTGCTTCGGTGTCGGAGCAACGGTCGTCGTGGTTGACGAAGATGGCTTTTTCTTAGGTGTCAGTGTAGGATCAGCACCGTGGATAGGCTGGCTCGAGCCCGAGCTGTCTGAAGGCTTAATGGGCTTCTTTGCCGGGCCCGAAGGCGGGGCGTGGGAAGCAGTCTCTTGGTGTGCACCCGGGCGGCTCATCTGGTGGTAGTTAACGAATGATGCCATGCACCAGGTGACCATCCCACATCCACACTAGAGAGGCTTCAATTTCAGAAACATTAATTCCTTCATTATCTTTATGGGGGCGCAGGGAAGCAGGGTTTATTGCAGCTATGTGACAGACAATAGAGGTGTGGAAAGGGGCCGAAAGACAGATGAAATGGAAGAAAAGTCTAACCAAGAGCACACCGTTGTGGGCGGGCAAAGGGCTGCCTGAACTGGGGAAACTGCGGGGTTTAAGGGGAAGGGATACAGGCGGGGTCACTACACTAGGCAACATAATCAAGAGGTGGGACATAAAATCTTTCTCAGACCTCCAAGCAGAATACCAATTGTCTCATACACAACGATACAAGTACCTACAATTACAACACGCTTGGAGGGCACAAAAGCCTGATATCACAGACATCCCTGAATATGTACTGCTGGAAGGAAGACTTCTATAGGGAGAGATACCCTCTAAAGCGTTCTCTTGGACTTACAAAACCCTGTTAAATAACATCCCTGACAGACTGGTATCTCTGAGAGGAAAATGGGACGAAACTACTGGCCCCTTAGAAGATATAGATTGGGAGGCAGCATTGATGCACCCGAGAGAGGTTGCCATTAAGCTTCGTCTACGACTAATACAATTCAAAGTCCTCCACAGAGTGTATTGTGACCGAGGGAGACTCCACGCGATGGGAAGGGCGGAGACGCACAATTGTTTACACTGCAAAACCAGGGCACATACATACACAGAATGTGGGAATGTCAGCATGTACAAAGATATTGGTAAAAAATAATACAGGAGCTAAGTAAGATCTTAGAAATACAGATACCCCAGATCTCAAATATATTATTCTAGGCATCCGTACAGACTTAGGTATTTCTAGCTATCAGCTATTACTGTGTAATCTGGGGCTTATCGTGGCTAAACAGGATATCGCCAGACACTGGGGAAGAAAAAACCTGCCCACTCTGGCGGAAAGGCGGGCAAATATGGACTTCTATATGGGGCAGAGAAAACAACCTACAAGGCTTGAGGTTGCCCAAAAAAATTCAAAAAAGTTTAGCAGCCATGGTTAAGACATTATGGTCTGGAGGTGGAGGATAGTGGATCTGATGTTATGCACCCAACAAGCAGGAACTGTGAGACTTAGTCAGACAACCTCACTGCCTAAGGGGAGGAAACCCAAGTGGGCCACATCTAATATGTTGGTTGGGAAGGGCAGGGAACAATGGAGGATGAAGCCCCAAAGTGTATTCTTTGTATGCATGACAATAGCAAGTAATTGAATAAGGTAACATTTGATGTATACATGACTTACCTGTTGAGATTCTGGCAAATGGTTAAAAACAAAATAAAAAATAGTTTATAAAAAAAAGAAAAGGACTTTATTAGTCCTATGGACCCACTTGTCTGCAGGAATACATCTTATTGCAGAAGTTGTTGACTTGTCTTTTGAGTAGATCTCAACATAGATTTTTTACATATGTAATTTTGATAGTGATAATGATTTGTTTGAAAGCAAAACATATAGATTGGTTAGTATTGTATCTCAGAGGTAGCTATACAACAACATTTTAAGAATACTCACCAAGGAGATTCATCATTGCACTGAACATCTCAACTTTGCTGCATCCCTCAAGAATATTATTTACAAGTGAAGAAATGTTGTTCTTAGTAAGGTTTAAGGTTTTCAGCTCAGTGAGACCCAATGGCGAATTAATGTCAGAAATGTTATTTCTGCAAGACAGAAAAAATCACACTGAGACAGAATATTTATAAAAGATGGTCCAAGAGATATCAACAACATGCCTCATGCCTTCATAAACTCTAAATATCTTAAAATCATCCCTGGCATATTAAAATTGTATTACATGTCATTATATTGTGCAGGTCTTGAAGCACTACACTTGCTTCCCAAAGAGGTATATCAAACAGTCAAATAAATTCTGGAATACCCAAAGAGCTATGTAAAACTTAAACCTGTCAGACTTCCAACTCTGCATCTCCAAACATACACTATTCTGTTTCCTTGGACCAGTCAAAGCCATTCTCCCTGAAAATGTCAGAATTCCCCCTGTAGAGATTGGGTGGTTATTGCCTCTTGGCACTGGTTCCAGTTGTTTAGTTACTATGCTAAAATATACCTCAAAGATTAGCATAGTTTTCTCTGTTTCAAAAAAAATATCAAGCTTTGTGTGTTTCTCATACTTTTGTTTCGGCCTTGTTTCTCACACCTCAATTGCTTCACCAGAGAGCATTCCATGCAACTTGCACCATTCACCTCTCCTCCTTCTTCCCCTTGTTGCCTATGTACTTCACAGTTGTTGTGTGAGTTACACATAATCAATACCCAGTAAAGTAATGATTAACGGAAGGTACAGTGCAATATTATGTAGGTTCAGATATGAACATTGGTATGCCAAGTACGATGGACAATGTTTTTAAATAAAATAGTGGTGCACTAACCATTCAGCACCCGAAATAATGGGGTGATATCTGCCCAGTACAGTAGTCTTCTAATAGAGGACACCTGAACTTTTCATGCCAAAACACTGAAGAGCTACTCTTTAGGAATTTACTTTACTCTTGGATATTTGACTTATAAATAAACCTTTCAGGTCTTCTGTATATCGAAATTCAAGATCTTGGATATGACTATTGCTTCATCCTGATAAATGGGGAAGTACCTGGACAAAACATCAAAAACATGAGCAAGCATAGCACAATAATGTTTCCTAAATCCTTATACCCAGCCTTCAAACAAACTACCTCCTCAGATGGAGATTTGGGAGAATGCTTGTGAGCTTTCACACAAGAGGCTTGCATTCTGCCCGGTCTCTCCATAAACTTTGCAAAGACCCAACGCTGTATTACCAGAACTTACACCACCGTATCCCTGGCCTGAATTGATAGCCACAGTTATAGGGGTTGTCAGCCATGCCCACCCAGATAGCTCCCCTGCCCCAAGATCCCTCACTTAGATGAGAGAAATTGCAAAATCAGAAACTGTCACGCGAGAAGCCCAACTCCGAAATATCACTGTTGGTTTGGGTTTCTGAAGGATAATAGGTAAGACCGACCCTAAAAAATTATCAGGTGATCAACAGTTCCTGCATATTATTGCACTACATTTACATGAAGACAAGATCCCAGGAGTGCAGTTGAAGGACACATAGGAATGGTGAGGCACTAACCAAAAAGGGAATGATGTAAATTGTCTAGGAGGTTTTGATTACAAGACAAAACCTTGACCTGTTCACATTGAGGATTTGCCTAGTCCTCAAAACACCGGCTTCCAATACTATTTTCAGTAGAGAGATGGGAAAGAGGGAAGAAAACTAAAAGTAGGATTTGGCTTATAAAAGAGCTAGTGAGTAGTCTGCTGTTGGCCATGGAGAGTAATAAATCTATCAAAACCAAATTGTTTACTTATTCACAGGTGTGAGAACGTGGTTTGTTAAATGGGGTGGATTGAGGTCCGCCACAAGTAATAAAGGGACTGTCCTGTTAGATCCAATAAAAGATTTAAGAAATTTAAACAAGAGCTCAACCCTTGGTAGCTATGGCACAGAGAAGACAGGCTTAAGTTAGAGAGAAGTCTACAGCTTATAATAATACTAAAATAGTTAAAAGGTCACAAACACAACATAATAAAAATACTACTCTAATTTTAAAAAATATAGACTGATGTAATGAGCAAAATGACAAAACTCCAATAAGGGGAACTGGAGATATGAATTTTGAAAAATGTAGATGAAAATAGTGTCAAAAAGCACGAAGCACCAATGGGAGCCAATGATCACGGAGGACCAGGACCTGGGCACAATTTTAGGCCAGTCGCCTAGGTACGCGGGTCAGACGCACCACTTAGATTTGATTTAATGAGAGGTTTCACATTGCAACTTAGTCTTTTTCTGGAAGTCAAAATCCTCCAGCGGAGTAAGGCAGCAGGCTGTATCCGAGGTGGGCTTCATGATATCAGATAGGCGTTTGACGAGGCCCAAGTTAAGCTGTTAGTTTTGTTGGGAAAAGCTCAAAGCGGAAATTGTTTTGTTTCATGACTAGGGAAGTCCTTTCATTGGTTGGATACTTTTGGCACCTTCACCGGGTCAAGACGTAAAAGGTCAGACTTAGTTTCTTATTCGGAACTCGAATGCTCCAGCAGAGTAAGGCTGGGGGCCTATACCCAGTGAGGGCTCTACAAGGTCCCGCTGAAATGGGTTTGCTTCTCCAGGGAAGCCAAGAGAGGGACAAGCCTGTTTCTTAAGTCCAGTGATGCTGTGCCTTTGGCAGATCAGCTTGGCAGGTTCATCTTGAGCCTCCTGAGGTCTTGGAGTCCAACATTTTTTACGTTCCTAGTTTTCACAGAGGTTGGGAGAAGTCCAAGTTAGATACAGCAGAGGGTCACAGCACCTCCAGAGCAGCATGTCGGTGTCAAGACTCATGCCTGCATTGGCCACCAGCAGAGCTCAGGTCAATTCAGGTCCAATAGGTATTGGTCAACTAACACTTCAAGAATAAGGCCTCTTGCAGCTTGTTGTGTCCCTGTAGCCACACAGGTCAGCCAACTGACCCTTGGTGACCACTTCTTTTCATGGGTACAAGGTGGTGTAGGCTCAGCCCTTCAGGTCTCCTCAGAGTTCCCAAATAGCAGGTGTAGACTTCAGTTCTTCCACAGATCCAGAGTGTTCTGAAGGCGGTGTCCTATTGTGCAACGTTTAGACATAGCACTAGAATGGTTGTGGGTTGACTCCTGGACCCTCACTAAACAATAGGGTACCATTTCCCACTGGTACACTATCCACTGCTGCAGCAGTTTGTGTATCCTACCGCAAACAATTTCACAGTACCCCTCACTAATTCCAAACCCTTCTCCCCTTGTGCAGAGTCTGCTAGACCACTCAGAGGAGTTGTAGGGATAATGAGAAACGCCTCCTCTGTGATTACTCCAAACCAGTTCTGAGGACAGCTTTCCCCCAATAGGTTTGGTGCTGTTTGACTTACCAGGTGTCATCTGACATCTGCTTATGGTAGGGCAGGCCCTTTGAAGTAAATGAAGTGCCTTGACTCTGCCCAGCTGGTCTTTCTGCCTTGGGAAAAAAACACCTCCCGCATACAGGTTATTCGCTCTGCTCTGGAATCTGTTTTTACACCTTATAAGGTTTGTTCACCGGCTGGACACAGCTGGATGCTAACACCAATTAGCCGGAGCTTTAGTCAGGGAAAATATAACTTTCTTGAACATTTATCAAAAATCCAAATTTAGCTTTAGGTTTGGCTTTTAATAAATATTAAAAATAGTTGTTCATCATTTTTCTAACTGGTCCCTAGCCTGAGATAGCAGAATTAATATTCGATATTGCTTCAAACTTTTTCTCAATATGCCGGTGAACCATCCAACAGTAAAAATAGCTTCTGGGTGCTAGTCACTATAAGGACATGATATCTGTAAATTTCGACATGTCTTACTTTTAAATGCAATGCATCATTCCTTGTGGGCTACAAGGCATACATAGTGGTGATTTATTAATATTTAAAAGGGACATTTTTACTATCAAGAAGGGTCATGCAGCAGCCAGACTACAGTGTAAGCCTGGAGTCATGTTTGTCCTGTCATATTATTGGAAGGAATAGGAGTGCTGGAGAACCCTTTTATCTTTACTCCCATTGCTTGCCATTTCCCTCTTGTGTGCTGAGGCAGATAAGACTGGTTTAGGCTCTTCCTCTAGTGAAGCAACAATGTGGACTGAGCTCGCTATTGCAGAAGTGAGCTCTATGTAACACCCTGTTGAATGACTCATGCTGCCTCTTCATCTGTGTTGGCTGGCAGCAGAACCATATTAAAGTAATCCCACAGACTCTGCTGCTTGAGAGTTTTGAAAGTAGACCCTCGTGCACTTAACTCCTCCTGGTTACAAGTGAAAGAAGGTGCAGTGCAGCGACACCATGCATGTGGACACACAATACTGCCAAATGTAATGTAGGGAGAGGCGATTTGCAGTGGGAGCACACAGAATAACACTTTGCTACGTGAGCTTGCATAGCAAAGGGTTCTCCGTTATGCTGCATGTCTGTTTTCTGTTCAGACACAATAGCTTTTGCCTCGAAGAGCCACTGTGCAGCCATAATGAGGCGAAAATTAAAAACATATCACAGGAGCGCTAAATATGGACGACTCAGGGTTTCATGTGGTACTCTATAAATTAGTTATTAAATATAAGACATTAAGCTTGTAGGCCAAAAATAACCTTTGTCAGGCTACACATTTTGTCCTGTTTGTGCAGCCAAGAGCAGCACTTTATACATATAATTCAAATTTCTTTAGTACATTGATATGTTAGGTTAGGATGTGTCAGTTAAAATACAGTATGTAAGCATTTTTATGTCCCACATCTCTAATTTAAGTTCTGAGATAGAGATGCTGCTTAATGCTCATACTTATCTGAAGCTTTGATTAAACTTCAGAGGTTCTTACCATGCAGGCCAGAAATGCATCAGTAACTACACAAATCTATCCGTCAAGAGGACACTCATGGTGACCATTCAATAGATTAATTTCTTGAAACGCCAGGCAATCTGAATCTGTCAGCTGCAATTGGCAATGTGACAAATAAGCCAGAGAAAAACACCATAGCCTCCACATTCCTAGGCTCACGGGACACCAGCATGATATGCTGTTATGAGGCCAAACTTATTGTTAGAACCATATGGCTCTGAGTCAGGTGCAAATAAATTAATCATCTTCCTTGTATGTGGCTTAGGGAGGTTAAGTGGAAATCTCAAACTGTGGAAAAAAGACATCCACACAGTACTCATGTAAAGGAGCACCAGCAATTTGGCAGATTTCAAGCTTAGCGAGTGAACTAAGATGACTTGTGCTCAAATCCCTGAAGAGTAGTGAGTTATACATGCATTCTTTTAATTGTTTTTATAACGGCCTGCCTTGGTTGGAAAGAGATCAGTTTTGAAATGTGGTTTAAGTAGTCAGTACATACAAGTGTGCTTCTAAAGAGAAATGTTAAATAGCTGCCCTTTCCAACATTGTGCAACTCTTGATTGCCATTTGAATATATTCTATTTTTCACAGGCAGAGCTTCGAAGAGAAAGCTAAACTAATGTATAAGTCATCGCAAAACGACAACATACAATAGTTGCACCTAAAACACATTGTGCCACAACTGACAAAGATTTCTGAAAAGTGTTTTTTTGCAGTTTTAGAAGGCGCAAACTTGGCCTCAGGGCATTATATTACTTTACAAGAGTACCAGTATCACTTCCCATTTCTTAGGCACAGGGAGATTGGATGATTTGTCCACAATCACAGTATGCTGATTCGAGGCAGGGATTGGAGCCTGGCTCCCAATTCTAAAGTTGGCATTACTGGCCACCAAACTTCATTTGCACCCCACTTATTTATTTTATAAAAGAATGTTGAAAATATCGATTTGAAAGGAAAAGTGCTATTGCCAATGTTCACACCTCTTGTAACGTATTTGTTGGATAGAACTCTTGACACAAATATTTTTTTTTAAACACTTTGATTGAATGATTATCTATGAAAGTAGGAAAGTGCATATTAAATAAAATCTTCAAAAGAAGAATAACGTTTAGGTTACCTTAAATATTAATGGATAATGGCAAGTCACATGCCTACCAGAATGGCCTTTTCAAAAAGGTACACTAACAATACAATAAACTAATACCTGTGGTTTTCACATGGCTTCCACAAAATGTAGATATTTATGTGGAACTCGACATATAGAAACACACGGAGAACTCAAGCTATTCCTTGTGAGTAGCTCATTAGATTGTACTTTACATTCTGACACTTAAAGCTTGGCTTTCTTTTGCTTAAAGAAAATTAACATCAAAGCAAACTGGGAAAATAGCACTGTGTGAGCTATTCACATATGGTATGAGCAAGCTGAGATTCCCATATTACGTATGCTGTAAAATATATCAGGGTGTGCTTTTTGCTTGAAAGCCATTTTTGCACTGGTGCAAAGAGATAAGGGCCAGATGTACAAAGCCATTTAGCTTTCCAGAAGCCTGCAAATCACAAAATCGTAGGGTTTGCGACCACTATGTAGCCTTTTTAAATGTACTAAACCCCTTTTGCACTTCGGTAACAGGGTATCAAATTGCATAATGGGTTTAAAAAAGCATTCTTAATAGCAATTGGGCATTCATTTCCAACGACATTATGATTCTCAATGTTATGTATCAATGGTTTGAGACTGCAATTTTGGTAGCAAACCACTGAGGCTACCAACTCCTCAAAGGAGCTAGTAGCCCATTCATAAAGAGACAGAGGTCCCAGTGTGAGTAACGTTTTTTTAAGAGTGGGCAGTGACTAGGGATGCATGTCCAAAATATTTACTTTATTGAAGTACAATCACAGACATGGTGGTCTGCTGACCCCAGTATGCCAACATCCTTGTGATGGCATACAATCGGAGCAAATCAGTTTTCAAAATCAGAATCGATTTTCAAAAAGCTGGTGCCCAATATGCGACCAGTCTTTGTGAATCAGTTATTTGTACATCTGCCCTTCTATGGCTACAAAACACAGAAGAATGTACCTGGAACCTTACAAGAGGCAGGTTCTGAGACAGTGATTGTCCCAGGCCAGTCATGGGCAGTTCATCTAGTCATTTAGTTGGCTACTGCTTTCCAGTCATTTCTTATGCCACTGCATTCCACTACTAGCAGGTAACCAAAGTGTTGTGTTCGGATACAGATTATAATACCTCCTTGCTTGGGGAAGTTTGTGTATAAATGTGCTAGACTCTTAGTGTTCTGTCTCATCTGATCGTATCACTCCAGTCACAAATGCCAGTGCCTGAGATGCCACAGTACAATGTTGAGACTTATGCTCATCAAGAGAAATGAGTTGAATGTATAGACTCCTAGGCAGTAGGACATGCTGCAGGTTAGGTATGATCAGGGACTGAATGGTTACTTTTAGATTCCTCAAAGAAGCACCAGCTGTTTGGGTCTTCCTCAATGTAGGGATTGAAGGAGAGACTTCTGATTAAACAGAATCAAGGTATTGGAACTGTTTGAGAGGTGAGGTGTGAACCCACTAAGGCTTATTGCAGTCACACATTCTTGTACTTGGGTCTGTTATTGGTGATCAGGACAAACGCATTTTTAGGATACAGTTCTTAAATTCCGCCAACGCCAGCACTAGGACACCACTACTTTGCCACCAAACGGATTGTGAGACCGCAACTTCCACCTTGACGTAGCGGACGACCCGGATGCGGTTAAACTGTTGGATATCACATCTCCACTGGGTCTGATACCGTTCGTGTCGGGGCCAACTCATGAGAAGGGGCATACCCTGGATCAGGTGTTTTCGTCTGTCCCTCTTATGGAGGTTGACACCCTGCCGGTGCTCTGGTCCGATCACAGGCTGATCAGATTTTCGGTGCTGGAGAGTGCGCGGCCGGATAATAGTGCCTCGGTCTTGTCTAGACCGGCCTCGAGAGCGCTGCACAGAGTGACACCTGACATGCTGGAACAGGCGCTTCTGGATCACCCTTGTCATCTTTCGGGCGATCTGGATAGCGACACTGAGGCTCTGCAGCTGTGGCTCATTGATAGGCTGGACGATCTGGCCCCCAAGGCAGCCCCCCGATCCACGGTGGCACGGCAATCTGCACCGTGGTTTACGGAGGCTCTTCGTGTGGCTCGCAGCCAATGCAAGGTGGCCGAGAGGGCCTGGCGACGTTTGTATGATGGGGAGGCTAAACTCGCCTACAAGGCGGCGGTGAAGGCCTACCATCAGGACATTCTGGGAGCTAAGAGGGACTATTTGGCTAGGAGGATCGAGGCATCCGCGAACTCCTGTAAGGAGATCTTCACCATTGTGAAGGAGTTCACGACCCCTAGTTCCCAATCGCCCCCTTTAGTTTCTTCAGATACGTGGGCAGGTGATCTTGCCGGCTTCTTTACTAATAAGATCAAGGCGATTCTGGCCTCCTTTGTGGAAGGACCGGAGGATGGAAGCGGCGTCACCGGGGCTGGGTGCGGACTTCCGCACACACCGGCGGCGGTGCTGTCTGATTTTCCTGCTGTTTCCAGCAATGTGTCCAGGCAGCTGTTGGCCAATTTGAAATCTGGCTCGCCACTTGACCCCTGCCCCGCCAAATTCTTGGCTGGGATGGCGGAGGTGGTGAATCCGCTGGTTAATCCCATCCTCAACGCCTCTCTGAGGGAGGGGAGGGTCCCTAGCTCTTGGAAAAGAGCGATGGTGATCCCCCTCCTAAAGAAACCGGGGCTCGACGCCGAGGCTCTGGCCAATTATAGGCCAATTTCACTTCTTCCGGCCCTCACGAAGATCACGGAAAAACACGTCCACGGTGTCCTGTCACGCTTTCTGGAAGCTAACAATCTGCTCCACCCATCTCAATCCGGTTTCCGCCCCAATTTTAGTACGGAAACGGCATTGCTAGAGGTCACTGAGATCACCAGGGAGACTCTGGATGTCGGCGGGAGGGCCATGCTGGTCATGTTAGGTCTATCGGCGGCCTTCGACAACGTCCCCCATAGGGCGCTCTTAGCGAGGCTTTATGACATCGGCCTTAGGGGGACGGCGCTCAGGTGGTTTACATCCTTCCTTGAAGGCCGCCGCCAGACGGTCTGGGTTTCCCAGAGCTCTGCCGAGATGCCGCCATTGGGAGTTGGGGTTCCACAGGGTTCTGTGTTGAGCCCCACGTTGTTTAACATCTTTATGTCCCCTTTGGCGGCATTGGTGGAAGCATATGGGGCCCAGATCGTCTCCTACGCCGACGACACGCAACTCCTCTTCACATGCGGGAAAGACCAGGAGTTTGATGGAGGGAGAATTCGGGACTGTCTTACATTGGTCTTTGACTGGTTCCAACGGAACAGTCTAAGGGCCAATTCTAGCAAGTCCGAGGTTCTATTCTCCGGTTGCGTTGTCGATCCGGAGTGGCAGCACTGGTGGCCGTCCGACATGAGCCCTCCTGCACAGTCTTCCTTGGTGGCTAAAAATCTGGGTGTCAAGCTGGACAACCAGCTGTTGCTGCGAACACATATTCTGGGTCTGGCTGGCACCTGCTATGGAAATTTGAAAATGCTCCGTAAATTCCTGCCCCTGCTGTCTGAGGAGCACAGGCGTATTACTGTGCAGGCTCTCGTCGGCTCTAGGCTAGATTATGCTAATGCCCTCTTCCTTGGCCTCCCTGATTACCTAGTTCAGCGCCTACAGGTGGTACAGAACTCTGCCGCCCGGGCTATCTTTGGCCTGCGTAGACGAGCCCGAGCTTCCGGGCTGCTACAGGCGCTACACTGGCTGCCTATCTGGAAGCGGATCCAGTTTAAATCCCTGACTTTGATGCACAAAGCCCTGTTTGGATCAGGGGCTGGATACCTGCGGCGGAGACTGGCCTTTTATCGACCAGTCCGCTCCTTGCGCTCGGAATCCCTTTACAAAGCGGTGGTCCCTCGGGTGAGGAAGGCCCGCACGGGAGGGCGCTCTTTCAGCGGCAAAGCTCCACAGCTGTGGAACTCGCTTCCTCTTTCGCTGCGCAGCACTGCCAATTTGTTCCAGTTCAGGAAGAGCCTGAAGACCTGGCTTTTTAATCTTTAGGCTGTTCTTATTGTTTCAGTTTCAGTTCTTTTTCTCATTCTTTTTGCTGTGTTGTGTTATTTTTATTCTGAGCTGCAGGTGGAAAGCGCCGGGACACTCTTTTCGAGTAGCCGTGCGCTATACAAGAACGCTGTAACATAACATAACATAACGTTTCCCCCTGCTTTCCTGTCCCTCCCGCACTCGCCAACCTCTAGCGCAGACCGGGGGGCCACAAGTCCAGGCATCCCCCTTATGGCGCCGGACATTGAAGCCATCAGCCAGCTCCAGGAGGCGCCTAAAAAATGGAGTGGGGCTTCCGCACCGCGGGACGCATGCGGGCGCGTGCCAGGAGGAGCCCGGGCCCGTCTGGGCCCGTCCAAGACTGTTCGAGGCTGGGCTGGGCTTCTTGTGAGTTGTTTGTAAATGTTTTTTAGTTAATGCATTGTTGAGTCAGGGGAGGTATTGTGTGCCTGTCTGAGCAAACTACATGGTTCATAACTATTGAATTCCTTTGGGAAGCGCGTAGGTTCTTCTATTGACGAATTTTAAACATAATTTCTAATTCGGGAAAGGAAGGACCAAAATCAATAATATGGGGAAAGATACTCCCCCACCTGCAAGGCCACTCACTAGACATAGAGCACAAGTTCATACTCCAATTGTTGAACCCACAGCTATAGACAAAATGTTAAGGCAAGCAATAGGAGCCGTCTCCAGTGAAATTGAACGCACTGAGAGACGCCTCTCTTTAACACCAATACTACCAAGATATACTCCTACTATTGAGTCAGTAGCTCATTGTTCTTCCCAAATAATAGATTCCCCATCCATTTCAGATCGATCGCCTGCACAAGTAATCGCAACGCAGGAGCTACCCAGTAAAACATCCAAGGGTGGGGGTAGAAAAAAAAGGTGACCACAAGAAACAAAAATTGCACAAGGGAGGGAAACCTGGGAACTACACTCCAGTGGCGGGGCCAACCCATCCGCATTCAGGGAATACGGTTGGTGTCAATAGTAATGAAGTAATAGAGCCACCTATTTGGGTTTCCCATTTGATAAAGGAATTAAAATCCCATTTTGAATATCTTATAAAATCTGAGCTCGCAGCTGTATTCAGCTGTATCGATAAATTATCTTCATTGGTAGACTCTTGGGGAAGTAAGTTGGATACTGCTTTGAATAACATTCATAGTAATAAATCACTGGTTCGTACCTCTGTATCCCAACAAATCCCTGCGATCTCACCCATTTTAACTGTGCCATCCTTTTCAGATGAACAGTATCCACCAGCTCAAACGATTGCACCAAAGGGGCTGATCCATCCACTCCAAGAACCCCAGGGTCATTCTCCTCCCCATCAAAGTGCGACCCATGCTCCATCTAACGCCCCAGGTTTGAGAGCTTTGGTAGCAACCTTGCATTGCCCTTCAGAACACTGCCGCCCTAGTAAGGGCAATGGAGATAATACAGTTTTACACCGACCCCATCCTAGGGAAACCAATGCCACCTTGCTGCGTATTGACCTGTCCCCAGCCTCCACTCCATATGTGGTCATACTTGCTGGAGTAGCGGAGTTGGAAAAAGGTAGTGCGGAGCCCTACCCAGAACAAAAAAATAAAACGATCCATTGGTTAAATAAAAAACAGACCATTACCACCCCAGATCCATAGCGAAATTGTATTCGCGCGTAGGGTAAGTTGGCTGGGGCCGAGGCAGAAAGAAATCATGGGAGATTGTGTCTTGATAAATTTCAGGGATAGTCGGGCAGTTCATCATATTCTTGAGTGGGACTTCCACAGGGCAGCTAGTGGTATCCAGACACTTCCCCTAGGCTACATTTATCCCCCCCAGCCCCCTACCACCGAGTCTAGGAAGTGTGTTAAAAAAGTGGGAGATGAGAGCTCAGCCAGGCAATCTATCTAATTTGGGCTGGGGTTCTGAAATTAATTCACCTTTCACTATCCCCATCAGCAACCGATACAGTTCTCTAGAACAGGTGGACTGACTAAAACACTGTGTTAAACACAATATATCAAAAGATAACCAGCTAGCTGACCCTAACAACTATGACATAATTGAACCTACTGATGAGTATATTAGGGGAAACCAAGACAGTCTACTGGTGGCTAATATCTTAGTATCCATTAAGGGAACTTCTGAGGTCTCTCCTGGTTTCACACATGGACGGATGGGGACTACACATTTAGTATCATGTCAACAGGAGGAATTGTTGCCCCCGCAACGTCTGCCCTTGGAAACTGCTAAGATTAAAAAAACTCAGTATACCAAGTTCTTATCCTGGAACATAGTGGGTCTAATATAAAAAATGGACCTCCCGGATTGGGGAGATTTTATAGACACCCATGAGCTATGTCTCTTCCAGGAAACTTGGGCAATAACATCACTGTATAGAGTAGGTTATGTTGCCTACTGTATACCTGCATCCCAGGGGCCCTGGGGGAGACCCTCAGGAGGCCAATGTATTTGAGTTGGTATCCATCTAGGATGCACCATTAAGATGGTAGACACCTCTTCCCCAGACATTTTGTGTATTCTTCTTTCTTCAGATACCCTCCTTAAGTTACCTATTATTAAGGTCTACTCGCGTCCTGTGAGATCTGGCCAAACTTTGCAGACATTAGATTGTCTGGCCTCTTTTCTTTCCACACTACCTGAGCCAATACATGTAATAATTGGAGGAGATTTCAATTGTCATTTTGAACCCCTTAATGACTTATCCTCCTCCATAACAAAGGAGGAAGATTCAGTTCGGGGAATCCCTGATTGTAACATCTATCCGACCGTTGGATGGACCCAGTTGTACTTCAAATGAACACGCTTACATTTTCCCACTCGCTCAGGGCGAGTAACGGCCGGTTTCTATCTGACAGCCCGGGCAATCCAACCATTGAAAAAATGGGGCGGGCATCTATAATTGACTATATTCTGGTAGACGTCGAGTTGTGGCATAGGTCTAAGAATTTTTCAGTTTTGCACGATGTGAAAGTGATCACAATCCACTGATTCTAGCTTTAGAGTGGTTCCAGCCCAAAGAAGTACAGGGGATCTCAGATCTATGTCCCTCCAATCTTTTAAAAATTGAAGGTGGCAGAAGAGTACACTGGGGAACATTTGTACAATCAGGTGAAAAAATGTCCTCCATGTATGAACAAATTATCCCCTTTCTAGAAATTGCATTTGCGGCCGTCCAAAACAGTGTTGACCATGCAACACATTTAACGATAGCAAAGAATCACCAAGATTTGGTCCTAAAGTTGTCAGAGTTCTTTTATACCAATAAAACCTTTAAAAAACCTTCCCCTAAATCAGAATATCCCTGGTTTAACAAAACTTGCAGGTAAGCTAAATCTGCTCTGACCCTAGAGTTAAGGCTAGGAGATAGTACAGGCATTAGAGAGGCCAGGATGTACTACAAAAAAATTCTTGCTGAAGCCAAAACTACATGGGACCTCGACAGATGGGAAGCAATCAAAAAAGCATTAGATGATAGAGACATGAGAGGCTTTTGGAATTTAGTCAAAACAGGCAAACCCGAAGGCAACTCATCAACCGAACCCAATCTAGGAGACAAAGCTTGGAGATCCAGTTTTAAAGTTTTATATTCTTAACCCCGACGTAGACAAATTGACAACATGGCCATTGGTTTTAATCAGAGTCTCATTAATGATATCACTTCACCACCCTGCACATTCGCAGAGATAACCCTGGCGCTGGCTAAACTTTTGCTAAACAAGGCACCTGGGCTAGATAGGATCCATGGAGACTTGCTCAGAAATTACCACGTTGTTTGGATACCCTACTTATGGACCCTATTCAACGCCATTTTTCAAGGTATGGAGCTCCCTCCTACTTGGGCTGGTGCAGAGATTATTCCAATATATAAAAAGCAATTGCAATGCAAAAGGTCTTGCATTAGGAAAGTTTGAGCTATTAGTATTGTAAATGACACATTTTTTATTTTTGTTTTGTTTTTGGAAAATAGCGAAATTAATAGCTTTATCATTTACTATGCCAATAGGTATAACTTTCGCAAATGTGACACCTATAGCATTTGTAATGCAATATGTGTTGTATTTACGTGACTTACATGTATTGATATTACAAATAAGAATGGCTTTTAGAGTACCGGAGGGGACGTGGCGAAGCGCGATCCAGAATGGCCGCGTAGTCTTTGAGCTTCGCGCTCGTGAGCCCTAAATGAATCCTCAATTACCAGCCTGACATCCGGAGAGCTTTCCCCGGTGCCGGAAGTGCAGCAGAGCCTTGGCCGCCGGTCCCGGGGCTATTTGCAGTTCCTGCGGGGGTGCTGTGACCTCAGCTTGCAGACAGCCGAGTGCAGGCCTTCAAGCCAGGATCCTCGGTTGGAACTCCAGCCCGACAAGCAGCAACTTCCGGTTCGGCCGGATGGTGGGGCCGCGGAGTGAGAAGTGACCGCTCGGGCCGGTATCCGGTGCCTCCGCTGGACTGTGTGGTTCGGTGCTCCTCGAGTGGTCGTGCAGAGATGAGAGGGGAGCGGCAGGCGCGAGGGTGCTGCGGCGGCCGCGGCTGATGCGGACACCGCTCGAGCCACTTTGTGCCAGACCTCAGGTAGGGAGTGGATCCCCCCCCCCCTTCTTTGACTTTTGGTTCCCCCTTTCCTCCCCCCCCCTGTGGACCATGGATGGCTGCGGTGAGGTGGTGATTGTGGAGACCGCCCCCCCCCTTTTTTTCTTCTTGATCATCCGGGCCATTTTGTGACTAATTGGACACCTTGCTACCACAGAGTTGTTGGGACGTACTGCAGCTTCTCGGGGCCCCCGCCAATAGCACTCAGGGCAATGTGAACCACCCCTCGCTGTGCATCTCGACCGACCTGCAGAGCCAGTGGTGCAAGCTGCATTACTTGGTGCAGGGTGCCACTGTTTGGTACTAGGAGATGCGGGCGGACGGCTGGCCCCAGGGACATTTCCTTTAAACGGTTGCTGTGTTGGTGGCCTTCCCCCTTTGCAGGGCCCTTGGGACGTTACGCTGGGATGTGATTCATCCCAGCTTGTGGAGATCGTCGCCTTCGGAGTCCAGAGGCGTGTGCTGGGTTTGATGCGAGGGGGGAGGCCTTCTACATTGGAGGTATGTTGCAGCTTTGAGGTGCGGTGTGGAGGCGGGCCCGGATTACGCACATTGTTCTATTGGGCGGCCGTCGAATTGGAACACCCCCACCCTGTTACACCCCTCCTTTGTCTGAACTTCAGGAGGCACTGTCTATTAGTGCAATCAACTGGCGGTGCGCTGAACTTCTTTGGCTCAAATAGTTGGCTGGCTCGGGGGTGTGAGTGGAGAAGAGGCATTAAGGCACAGCTGACCAATATCTGGAGGTGTTGCCAGGGGACAGCGGGTGACCCCCCGTGGTGGTGGACCGATTGTGTTCCTATTTCCCTGATGCTGCGTGCTTTCGTAAGGCCCCTTTCAACGTCTTCACTGTGGATGAACTGTGTTGCTTGTCCTTGGTGCAGCGGTCTGTAGAGGGCCCGCATTCTGAGCTGCTGTGTTGGGAGTAACATCTGGCTGTCTCTTGAGGCCGTCCCTGATTGCGCACTGTCCATCGGGACATGGAGCGTGTGAAGGGCCCCGGGGCCAGGGGTTTGAAGCCGGTTCAAGCTAATAAACTCAACAGGTATGCAATTACTAAGGATATGCCAAGAGGAAGGCTGTCGGAGGACTCCGTGAAGGGAGCGCTGACTGGGGAGGAACCTGAGCTCCCTCTTAAAGACGTCATGGATGCTATATCTGGGGTTAAAACCTCGCTGGAGTATAAGATGGATTCAATGGCCATAGACATTAACTTGATTCGTGCAGATATGGGAAAACTGAATGAAAAGGTTAAACAAGTTGAACTTACCACTTCCAGTCTCGTGGAGGTCGTCACCCAGTTGCAAAAGGAGGTTGGAGAGCTGCGCGACTCACGTGTGGCCTTCGATCTCAAGTTGGATGACTATGAAGGCCGCCTCCGCCGTAACAATTTCATCATCCTGGGCGTGCCTGAGAAGTCGAAGGGTCAGGCCCCAGACCTATTTGTCGAAGATCTTATCCTCAAGCACTTGCAGCCGAAGGGCCTTAGCAAGTTTTTCATCATTGAACGGGCGCACAGGGTCCCGGGCAGCCGTCCTAGACGGGGCGCTCCACCGCGGCCCATGTTGGCCCGAAACTACCAGGACAGAGACGCTATTCTTCAGTGCTCGAGGGCCAGTGCTCCCCTTAAATATGAGAACACTACTATTGCCTTCTTTCCAGACTTCACGCAAAGAATCCTTCTCGTCAGTGAAGCACAACCTGCGAGAGAGAGGCATGAAGTACTCTATGTTGTTTCCGGCCCGTCAGAGTTGAGGCAGATGGTGGGGCATGGTTTTTTGATCAGCCGGAGACAGTGATGGAGTGGCTTGAGTATCGGGGCTCTCCAGTTCAGGCGGACAGGGGAGGAGATGGTGGTTCAGAGGCTCAGCCTTCCTGAATGGACGTCCAGCCGTATGTCTTAGCTGTGTAAGGGGTTGTGGGGGGGTGTATGGAGGGGGTGGGATGTAATGTATCCTTGGATTCATTAGGGGGGTGGAAGGTATGGCAATTGCATAACTGCATTCTCTACGGATTCATTATTATGACTGGGCGCTGACCGGAGCTCTTATGTTCTATCCCCCTAAGTACTTTTTTGTTTCTCAGGCGGGTGTCTTCCAAACGTCCGAATGATGCTAATCGCTGGTTTAATGAAGAACTCAAGGCCCTAAAACTCTCAGTACGTCATGCTGAGCGGGCCTGGAGGCGTGATTAGTGCCCAAACCTTAAAACCCAGTACTCCGCTCTCCTACCCCAGTATAAAAGAGCAATTCTGGCTACTAAGACCGCCTTTTTCTCCTCAAAAATTCTAGCTGCTGAAAATCAGCCCAGAGAAATCTTCTCTATAGTACACGATCTGGCCTACTCCGACAGAGCCACACTCAAACCTTCTCCTTCCCAGGCTCTTTGCGACTCCCTTAACACCTACTTCTTAGATAAAATCTCTAATATCAAAGCAAACATCCCTCCTCCCCCCCTACTTTTGTCGACCCCCAGTGTCCGTTAGGCGAGGCCCGCCTCGAATCCTTTCCCCCTTTGACAGAGGAGGCCTTTCTTACCCTCCTTTCGATGGTCAAATCAGGCTCACCTCTGGATCCCTGTCCCCCTCACATCCTCAGACATATCTACTCCACTTGCGTGCAGCCCCCTCTCAAACTTCTCAACAGCTCACTGTCCTAGGGCATTGTTATTCAACCCCTAAAAACAGCCACCATCCTGCCCATCCTAAAGAAACCTGGAGCCGACCCCTCCGTTCTTGCCAACTACCGCCCTATTTCCATATTGCCCTTCCTAGGGAAGGTACTAGAGTGCCATGTCACCCGTACGCTCAGCACCTTTGTGGAGGAGAGCAGAGTATTAGCCCCCCGGCAGGCTGGGTTCCGCCCCGCACACTCCACGGAGTCCGTGGTGCCATCGGTCCTTGACAACCTCAGAGAGGGTATGGACACCAACCATCCCCAGGCCCTGGTCTCCTCGACCTCTCCGCCGCCTTTGACACGGTCGATCATTCCATCTTACTTTCTCGTGTCAGGGCGGCGGGGATCGGAGGTTCGGCCTTGGTCTGGCTGTCCTCCTTCCTGAGGGACCGCATCCAGTCAGTACGCCTGGGCGACTTCTCGGCAGACTTCTGGAAAGTTCCATGCGGGGTTCCCCAGGGCTCCTCCCTTTCTCCCCTTTTATTTAATTTGTACATCGCCCCTCTCATTTTCGCCCTCCACCAAATGGAAGTCAGCGTTCTCAACTATGCGGATGACCTGCAGCTAATTTTCACCCTGTCCCCATCCCCTGAGTCCATGGTGAATTTTCAGTCCACCATGATCTTCATCCGGGACTGGATGAATTACAACCACCTAAAGTTAAATCCAGACAAGACCGAGTTGATTCTGACAGGTGGTTGCTCCAGTCCCTGGACCTCTCTCTTCTGGCCCCCCTCACTAGGTCCCCCTCCCTCCCCTTCTTCCTCCGTGAAAACGTTAGGGATCAAGCTGAATAACCAACTCACCCTGCACTCCCAGGTCAGTTCGGTGGTGTCCTCCTCCTTCCTCTCACTTCGCACCATCCGCAAAGTTTCCCGTTTTTTTTCGTTCTCTGCCCTCAAACTCATTGTCCTAGCGATGGTCGTCTCCCGCTTGGACTATGGAAATGCTCTATATTGCGGCATGCCCGCCTTTAGCACACAAAGTTTACAGCTGGTCCAAAACCAGGCGGCCCGCGTCGTTTACAACTTGGCTAAATTCCATCACACTATGCCTCTCCTAAAGTCTCTGCACTGGCTCCCTATTCGAGAACGAGCTCAGTTCAAGATGGGATGTATCACCTTTCAAGCCCAGGCTGGTACGGCTCCCACCTTCATTTCTGCGGAAATCAAGGCATACGCCCCCGCCAGGGAACTACGCTCATCTTCCCAACACATGTTGGTAGTCCCACGCTTCAGGCGTAAAAAGTGGGGGGGCACGAAATTCTCCACACTTGCCCCCGCCTTTTGGAATTCTCTCCCCGCCCACCTCAGATCTTCCACTCAATACTCCCACTTCCGAAAGGCCCTAAAAACCTTTCTTTTTTCACAAGCCTTCCCTTTATAACCCTCCCTTCCTCATCCTCCCCGACTTCCCTTTTCCTCTAGGGCTCAGTACCTCATAGCGCCATGAAACCGCCTGGTGTACGTGCGCTCTAAAAATGTTTTAAACTCAAACTCAAACTCTTTCTTTTGAATGTTAAGGGCGACAGGCACTCTGCGTTTTTCAATGGGCAGTTCTAAGCCTAGAGGGCAGGGCAGCGGGGTGGGGGGGGGTGTTGGAGAGGGAAGTTTGTTTCACCAGTTGGGTGGAGTGTTGATGGCATCAGTATATTGTATTTGATTAGTATGCAGCAGACAGAGGATTCTCACTTCTTCTTCACAAATGATGATGGGGTAGGGAACTAAAGGTTTTGAGTTGGAACGTGAATGGGTTGAGGGGCAAAATCAAACGTAGTGTGGTCCTTCAGTATCTTAAGCGGCAGGCACTAGATGTGGTTTTATTTCAGGAAACGCTCTTAGTGGGGAACTCATGTAAGGCCATGCACAGAATGGGGTACAAGTTGGTGGCCCACTCGGGGTTCACGTCTGGCTCCAGGGTGGTGGGCATTCTAATTCGGAAGACATTCCCCTTAGTGATAGACTCCATGTGGAAGGATGACAGAGGTAGATACGTTGGTATTATGGGTCGGTGGGAGGGGCTTGTTCTTACCCTCTTGTCTGTCTATGTCCCCCCGGGTATGCAGTGCACTTTATTTGCTGACTTGGGGAGGCTTCTGCTCGAATGCCGGTTGGGCTTTTGATCCTGGGTGGTGACTTTAATGCAGTTGTCTCTGGAGTTATGGATAGGTATCCCCCGTGGGATATGGGGCACGCTATGCGGTGGCTGCCCGATTTTATGGACGTAATGGGTCTGGTGGACGGCTGGAGATTGCTCCACCCTGATCAGAAGCAATACACATTTCATTCCGGCACCTATAACAGCCTCTCCCGCCTGGATTATTGTTTGGTTCCGGCGGCTCAGGCATCTTATGTCACTGAGGCTGTACATCTTGCCAGGGGTATCACAGATCACTCTCCGCTGTGGTTCTGGCTGTGCATCACTTTGGGGTTGGCAGGGAGGGTGGCCCCCATTGACCCTTGGTATCTACGTAACCCCAAACTTCGGAAGAACCTCATTAAGGCTCTAGATGATTATTTTACGGACAATGAGGGGTCAGTGTCCTCCTCCTCGTCCCTTTGGGAGGCCTTTAAGGCAATCATTAGGGGTCAGGCTTTGTCACTAATAGCGGGAACTAAAAAGGAGAGAAATAGGGAGGTTGTTGATGCAGAGACTGAGATTACTTCACTAGAGGGGGAATTGGAACAGGGGGTTACATAGGCTAAACTACATCTTTTGAGCCTCAAGCAGTATGATTATAAAACACTGGTCACTGATGGAGCCAGGGCTCTTGGTAGGGAGCAGCAGGGCAGGTTTTCGACCTGAGGGATAAGGCGCGGAAACTCATCGCTTGGTTGGACAAACAGGACTGGGCTGACCGCATCGTCCCAGAACTTGTTACAGAGGAGGGAGCTTTGCTTACTGACCCGCAGAGCATTGTTGATACCTTTGCGGAGCATTTCCCAACTGTTTACACCTCGGTCTCCGATCGACCAGACGATGACTCATCTGCTACTTCGTGATATACAGCTCCTGTGTCAGTCCCTTGAAGACCGTGATTTTATGGATAGTGCTTTAACAGCTGACGAATTGGCCCAAGCTATCCGCTCCTTGAACTCAGGTAAGGCGCTGGGACCTAATGGGCTCCCAATTGAACTCTACAAGCTCAGACCTGATAAGCTGGCACCCTACCTTAAATGCATGTTTGTAGAGGCCCGGGAAAAAGGGATCTTTCCCAGTGATCAGAGAGTTGCGTCAGTGGTGGTGATTCATATGGTGGGTAGGTCCAAAACCAACTGTGCCTCTTATAGGCCCATTTCTTTATTGAATGCTGAGCCAAAATTCTGGCCAAGCTTCTTTCTAATAGGCTGGTGAAAGTGGTAAGCAGGCTGGTGCACCCTGATCAGTCAGGCTTTATTCCCCACAGGAACACGGCCCTACATTTATGTAGACTGCATGGCGTGATAGCTAGGGCCCACACTCTGCAGGAACCAGCCGCAATTGTTTCACTTGATGCAACCATGGCTTTTGATACTATAGAATGGTCCTATTTGTGGGCGGTCCTGACTAAATTCGGATTTGGCCCTGAGTTTATTATTAGATGCTCGCTCAAATAGTTGTAAATAATCGTGCCTCTGCATCCTTTCAGCTTGGTGGGGGCACTCGGCAAGGCTGCCCTCTCTCTCCCCTTCTTTTCTCCCTGGCCCTCGAACCTCTAGCGGCTTGGTTGCGTTGGGAACCATCTATCCGGGGCATTCGGTGGTCCCCTGACTGAGAAGACAGAATTTCCTTGTACGCAGATGATATTCTGCTTTATTTAACCTCTCCCCGGAAGTCCCTCATTGTTGTTTGTGACATCTTGGCCTCTTTTGGTAAAAATTCTGGGCTCTCCATTAATTAGGGGAAATCTCTGTTTGTCCTTAGGGGGGAACCCCCAGTCCCTCCTCGGCACTGTCCCATCCAAATCAATACGGATGGGTTCAAGTATTTGGGGATTTTCATATTTCTTGACCCCGCAGTCAGGTATGCCCAGAATCTCCTTCCCCCTTTGCAGAGGCTTAGGAGTGACATCGCCAACTCAAGGAAACTTCCGCTCTCTTTGTTGGGGCGAGCGGCTCTTTTTAAAATGATGGCTCTGCCTCATTTCCTTTATGCCTTACAGAATACCCTTGATGTAGTGCTAGCCAGCTATTTCCGTGAGGTGAAAGGGTTGCAGCGGAGTCTCTTATGGGAGGGCAGACCTCGTATCGCTTTAGCTAAGCTGACGATCCCCTGGTCTGATGGAGGCAGTGCCCTCCCAGATGTTAAATGGTACTATTGGGCTTCCCAGCTGGCTGCGATCAACCATGGAACGTATGGTCCCATCGCCAATCCCGGCTACGTCATGGATAAATGGCTTCTCCATGGAGGTAGGTACAATAGGGCGCTGTACTCTAAGCCAACTAAGTTGGACTTGACAGGGCCGACTAAGCATGCTGTTCGGATCTGGCACGATGCCACGAGTTCTCTGGGATGGAAGGACAAACTGACGTTGGCCACCCCACTTTTTGACTCTGAGCATTTAGGTAAGCTCTGGAGGAGAAAAGGATTTGATAAGTGGGACCTGATAGGGATCTCCACCATTAGAGACATCTGGGGCAAGGGGAGGATTAAGTCATTTGATGAAATGCAGGCTGAATACGAGCTGACGAGAATTGAGTATTTCCGCTACGCACAAATTTGACACTCACGCGGATCTCACGGAGGCTTCGCCTCTTGAAGATAGAATTTTGGATGGGCACCTGCCCGAAAAAACAAGCTCCCTAATCTATAGGAAGCTAATCAATCACAGGTCTGATCTATTGGGGGAGTTGAGGGGTAAGTGGGTGCAAGACGGAATAGAACTGGATGATGAGGACTGGCAATCGGCCGTGTCTTCTCCAAAGGTGGTCGCCATTCCTGCACGGCTGTGGCTCTTTCAGTTAAAAATACTGCATAGGGTCTATGCCACGGGACCCCGCCTTGTACATATGGGTCTGTCTCATACCGGCTTGTGTAGACGGAAGTGTGGTCTCGTGGGTACATTCACTCATATCATCTGGGAATGTCAGTATATCACTGAGTATTGGCGTAATATGCATGAGGTCTTGGGGGTCTCCTTACTGCTGGAAGCGAGGAGATGCCTCCTTAACATATGGGAACCTACAGACCTCAACTCTGCACAGACACAGTGAGCTACATTGAGTTTCATGATAGCGAAAAGGAATATTGCCCAGTTGTGGGGGGCCGAACAGCCACCCACCCTTGAGGTTTGGAAAAATAACTTAGACTGGAGTATGTTTAGGGAAAAGACGGTTTTCATGGCAAGAGGCCGCCCTCGAAAGTGGGCTTTGATTTGGGGACCTTGTAATAGATATAGAGGAGAGATCTGTGTGCCACCCATGGATGAGGTTTTTGATGTACCCCCATCCCCGTGAAGTTCCTGATATAGTGTGTATTCCAGTGTCCTGTCCCCCCAAATGTGTTATACCGGATATGACAATATTCATCTGTACTGTGAATCTCACTGATGCTTTGTTTCAATAAAAAGAATTGTTAAAAAAAAACAATGGCTTTTCATTTTTCGTAATAATTAATACTTAAATAAAAGTTATTGTAATTTATAATGGCAATAGCTTAAACTTTTGTAAATAACTTTTGTGAAGATTATGTTCAGTGTATTTGATTGTAAACGAAAATCCAAGAACAGAAGTGAAATATTAAAATGTTTTTGTTACATTTGTAATAAAGCTTGAAACATTGAGAGAACATATTTGAACCAGTTGTTGTTAAATGGTTGCACGGATTGATGCTGTGGCGGCGCTGAGTGATGTTGTGATGGCGAACGAGTGATGTTGTGATGGCGAACGAGTGATGCTGTGGCGTTCAGTGATACTGTGGTAGCGCATAGTGATGTTGTGGTGCCCCTGAGTGATGCAGTGGTGGTGTGAAGAGCCGAGTTTATAAGATCACCATTACTGGAATGGGGTAACCCAATGCGGTTCAAGGACCTGGGTGAAACGTTATATAGAGAAAACAATGGTCCCAACCAAATAATTTCTTTCAGAGGAAAAATCTGTACTGAGTTAATTACTTAAATGAGCTTCTTAAATCAAAACCGCTCCGTTGAGTCAATCAATGTTAGCAAGAAAAGAACAATTTTCAACACATTAATTTTGTCGAAAAACCTGACACAAACCAAATAATTATTTGAAAAAGTACGGAGTTTAATCATTTACTCCATTGAAACTCAATAATTAAATATATACATTTTTACAGTTATATACAATTTTGGACTAACGGTAAAAAGAAAGCAGTCAGCTTCTAAAGGAGTGCAGGAAAAAAGAAGAGAGAGAGGTGATTGTGAAAAGAAGGGTGTAAGCCTCAAAGGAAAAATAGTGACAAGTGACTAAGAGTTCAAATTTGTTTTAGCTGTACTGAAATTCAGCTACTTTTGCAAACGGCCACAATTAGTTGTTATTATTTTCACTCATTTATACAGTCACAAGTGACATGTATAATGGTTTCCAGGGTGGTCCTGTTTGTATACATCAAAGAAAGGCGTCGACGTTTCGACCCGTCTTTTGGTGCGTGGGCAAGTTGGAGCCTCGACCTGCGGGTCTTCCTCAGGACGGATGTTTGCACATACGTTTTTACCGTAGACTTCACGTAAAAGTAACCTAAAAAAATGTATTAAAATGGTGGTCAGGATTTTAATGTAACGTATATGGATATAAGCTTTCCATAACGCATGTAATTCTTACCCACGGTTTATTTATGGGCTGCCTCCATCATCCTATTCAAAGATGGACGAATAATGTGATTTGATCGTAGAGACCCCACCTGTAATTAATAAGGTATAGGCGGTCTATTATTAAACTTGTATACAGATCAATATTTTACCTATTTTACCTAATGCTGCCTAGTATAGCACTAAGTATGCTTCCAACCAATGAGCTTACCCTGAGCTAGGTGGTGCGGCGTCTATGATGATTATCCAGACCTTGATAGTTAAAATTCGAGCAGAACGTCCCTGGACACTGCATGGGAGACAGCAATAGAACGGTATATTGAGTTTCTAAACTTCCCACTTCAAAAATCGTGTAAACACTAGGCGTTAGTGGATTAGTGCATACCTTCCGTGTCAAGCGTTGAACATATCAAGTGTCAACCAGTTGGGATCAGCAAGTGTTCGGGTTCAATCTCCGATTTGTTTAAATACCAGGCGCTGAAAAAGATCATACGCAATAGTTCAGTGTACTAAAGAGGACGGCTGAATCGTGCGCGGTAAGGGATAGCAAGTTTTTTGGATCAGCCTACCTCTCTGACTCGCGTCTGTAACCGCTGAAGGCCGAACTGCCGTGTCAAGTCCAAGCGCGACGTAATGACGTCACACATGCGTTTTAAATGCCTTTCACTAGAAAGGGAAAAAAGACTACCCAACAATGATATCCGGCAATTCATGGTTTAAAAAATGAGTAAATTTACGGTTTAATAATTGAATAAATTTACAGAATCACGTGGTGAAAAGCGGTCAGCCATTATTCAGGATGGACACTTGTTTGTTGATCTCCTCATACTCATTGAGTCCCCGCTTGATTGTGTCGAAAAAATGTATAAAGCGACACTCCCGAATGCTCAGAATTTGACTAAAGTCTCCTCCCCTGGGGTTCGGTGACACTTTTTCCAGAATACACCATGTCAGGCTGTCTGGGGCATGGTCAAATCTCGTAAAGTGTTCAACTAGAGGAGCTCCTTGGGTTTTGCATTTTATCCGGCTAATGTGTTGTAATATCCGACATTTGGCTTTTTGGATAGTTTGCCCGATATATACAAAACCACATGGGCACGTGATGGCGTAAATGACGAAGAAGAATTGCAGTTGCTATGATCACGCATCACATGTGTGTGGTTATTGTGTTTGAACTCTTTGATTTCTTGAGTAAGCGGGCATACCTTACAACTGCCGCATTTTACGTGTCCTCTTATTGGTGGAATTCCCCACAATACTGTTTGGCTAGGTTGACTTGCTGTAGGTAGGAAAGCCCTTACCACATAATCCTTTATGTTTTTAGCCTTTTTAAAGGCATGTAAGGGCGGAGGGGCATTCCCTATTTCGTCTGCAATCATATGCCAAATTCTGAGCATTCGGGAGTGTCGCTTTGTACATTTTTTCGACACAATCAAGCGGGGACTCAATGAGTATGAGGAGATCAACAAACAAGTGTCCATCCTGAATAATGGCTGACCGCTTTTCACCACGTGATTCTGTAAATTTATTCAATTATTAAACCGTAAATTTACTCATTTTTTAAACCATGAATTGCCGGATATCATTGTTGGGTAGTCTTTTTTCCCTTTCTAGTGAAAGGCATTTAAAACGCAAGTGTGACGTCATTACGTCGCGCTTGGACTTGACACGGCAGTTTGGCCTTCAGCGGTTACAGACGCGAGTCAGAGAGGTAGGCTGATCCAAAAAACTTGCTATCCCTTACCGCGCACGATTCAGCCGTCCTCTTTAGTACACTGAACTATTGCGTATGATCTTTTTCAGCGCCTGGTATTTAAACAAATCGGAGATTGAACCCGAACACTTGCTGATCCCAACTGGTTGACACTTGATATGTTCAACGCTTGACACGGAAGGTATGCACTAATCCACTAACGCCTAGTGTTTACACGATTTTTGAAGTGGGAAGTTTAGAAACTCAATATACCGTTCTATTGCTGTCTCCCATGCAGTGTCCAGGGACGTTCTGCTCGAATTTTAACTATCAAGGTCTGGATAATCATCATAGACGCCGCACCACCTAGCTCAGGGTAAGCTCATTGGTTGGAAGCATACTTAGTGCTATACTAGGCAGCATTAGGTAAAATAGGTAAAATATTGATCTGTATACAAGTTTAATAATAGACCGCCTATACCTTATTAATTACAGGTGGGGTCTCTACGATCAAATCACATTATTCGTCCATCTTTGAATAGGATGATGGAGGCAGCCCATAAATAAACCGTGGGTAAGAATTACATGCGTTATGGAAAGCTTATATCCATATACGTTACATTAAAATCCTGACCACCATTTTAATAAATTTTTTTTAGGTTACTTTTACGTGAAGTCTACGGTAAAAACGTATGTGCAAACATCCGTCCTGAGGAAGACCCGCAGGTCGAGGCTCCAACTTGCCCACGCACCAAAAGACGGGTCGAAACGTCGACGCCTTTCTTTGATGTATACAAACAGGACCACCCTGGAAACCATTATACATGTCACTTGTGACTGTATAAATGAGTGAAAATAATAACAACTAATTGTGGCCGTTTGCAAAAGTAGCTGAATTTCAGTACAGCTAAAACAAATTTGAACTCTTAGTCACTTGTCACTATTTTTCCTTTGAGGCTTACACCCTTCTTTTCACAATCACCTCTCTCTCTTCTTTTTTCCTGCACTCCTTTAGAAGCTGACTGCTTTCTTTTTACCGTTAGTCCAAAATTGTATATAACTGTAAAAATGTATATATTTAATTATTGAGTTTCAATGGAGTAAATGATTAAACTCCGTACTTTTTCAAATAATTATTTGGTTTGTGTCAGGTTTTTCGACAAAATTAATGTGTTGAAAATTGTTCTTTTCTTGCTAACATTGATTGACTCAACGGAGCGGTTTTGATTTAAGAAGCTCATTTAAGTAATTAACTCAGTACAGATTTTTCCTCTGAAAGAAATTATTTGGTTGGGACCATTGTTTTCTCTATATAGAGTTTATAAGATCAGCATCTGTGTGACATGAGAGAGAGTTTCTACTGTTGTATATGTCCAGTAGAGGAATGCGTACATGTGCTGTCAGATCCGTGTGAGCAGAGGGACTGCACTGCTGTCAAAAGCCTGACTCAAGTCTTAACATCTATGTACACTGAGAGGGACAGCTCAGCCGTCCAACTTGTGAATGTGTAAGACCACTAAACGTGTATTAAAAGCAACACAATGGCAACAAAAAACAAGTGTTACCGTTAAGTCCTTGTGATTTGCTGGCTGAGATCGAAAACTGGATGAATGCAAGCTGAGGTTCGCTAAGTTAGACTAATACAGTGAGGTGAGGCTCAGATTTTTTATATTTTTAAATTCTTTTATTAGTATTTCCATTCCATGTTCATGGGGTTTACAAACATCTATTAATTACAGTCATCTCCATTTTAAGATTAAACATAATACAATTCGACCGAATACATTCTTTAAACACTGTGTACAGCACATGGGATGCAATATTGTTCCAGCCCCATGATTCTTACCCCCCTCTCTTCATCCACTCCCCCCTTCTCATCTGCAATAGCGCCGGGCACAAACACATTGGCCGGTCTCCCTACAATCATGGACTACTCTTGGGGGTTAATGTCTCACATGGTGGTTCACAAATATTCCCCCGGAATTCATTCCATTTTCCCCATACTCTCGTCCATTTTTTAAGGCATCCCCGATGGGTGTAAACTGCTTTTTCTGATACCATAGCTGTGTCCATATCCTTTTCCCATTGCAGCAGCGTGGGCATCACCCCGGATCCCCAGTTCCTAGCTATATTACGCTTCACTGTCACCATCCCCAGCGTTGCCCAGACTTTCATTGCTGTGTTTAGGTCTGTAGGTCGCCATATATTCAATAGGAAGCATTTTGGGTCTGTCTGGATCTCTACCCCACCCACTTCTGCGATCTCAAGTAAAACCTGCTCCCAATAGGCCTGTATCCTTGGGCAGTCCCATATTATGTGAAAGGACGTTCCGGTTTGTCCGCAGCCCCTCAGGCAAAGTGGATCAGGCGCATGTCCCAGTTTGTGTAGTGTGGTGCGGGAGTAATATATGCGATGCAGCACTTTAAGTTGCACTAGTTTCAGGCGAGACAGGATCTCCGCCTCCCTGGCCGATGCCAGGGCGTCTAACCAGTCTGAGTCGTCTATGTCCCCTAGTTATGCCTCCCACTTGCTACGGAGAACCACCGTGGGATCTGGAATATTATTCAGTATTTTACGATATGTCTGCGATATGGCTTTTTTGTCCATGTGATCTGTGAGGAGTCTGTCCTCTAGGGGCGACGCGTCAGCTAGTTTAGTACTCAGTGGGATAGCGCTTTTAAGTGCATGCCTGGTTTGAATGTATCGGTAGAGCTCCGAGTCTGCCAGTCTGTATTTTTCTTGGAGCGTTGGAAACTGTATGATTTCCCCTCTCGCCCATAGATCGCCGATGTTAGTAATGCCTATTAGGTCCCATTGTTTGAACCCTTTTGTGTTGACCAAGGTGCCCAGCTTGCGTGTCGCCCACAGGGGGGTGGCCAGTGTGAGCACCCTTTCCCACCCTAACGCTCTCTGTGCTGTGTGCCAAAGAGGCTCGGATTTTTGCTGAGAGGTATGGACTGCATTACTTTTTGGACTGATCCATTTGTGTAAGTTTCGAACACAAAGGTACGCATTAACCGAGATTTGACCTTCTAGTTTCATTTTCCACTGCTTAGGGTCGAGCGTGCAAATGACTCGATTTACACATAGGTGATGCAATGGAGAAATGTTTAATCAATGTTGTTTTAATACAAGTTTTTTTCAATAAAATGTTGTGGAAAAGTGGATCTAAAGCAGAATACAGAAATGCACGGTTAAAGGTTCTATTATTTCAGGGGTGAGCTGCAACCATTACACTGGCTATGAATCTCTAAATCACCTGATGTTGACAACCTATCTTAACTGGGTGCTGAGACAACTGTTATTACGTACATCATGTTGAAATGCTCTTGTTTCTGAATATAGACAGACACAATTACACATAAATGCAATCTGAAAAAACATAACTTGCAGAAAGTCAGTCTCATGACCATGTGGTCAGCTAAGGTGTGTGGACAAGTCATTATGTTGCTGGCTACTGGCAGTGTTATGGTGTCACAGTGTGTGTCATGTGCATGTGTCATAGTGTGCGCTGGTATGTCAAGGAGGACTTTTCTGGGGGGCATCAGGGGGGCTGACAGACCACTGTGATAAGGCTACAAGGTGACATGTTTGAACACATGTAAAGGTGTCACTGTAGGAGGAACAGTATATGTACTAGTACGGGCGTGCCTCTAGTGTAAGACCTTCCGCCAGCCTTACCTCCTTGACAGGGGAAACTTCTTCCTGCATTCCAGTGACCGGCTCCGCGGTCGCTCTGTGTGTTCTCCAGCAGCTTCTTGATGGCCTCAGGACTGCTGGTGCTGCTTGACATCTTGTCGCGGCCCGTGCTTTCACTCTTCGGTATTGCCCCACACGAAGCCCTCTTGGGCTGGCTCAGTATGGCACGGTTCTACCCTTCTAAATACTCCCAGCGAAGGCAAGTGTTCTACTCTTGCCCCAAGTACTCTACCTGAGGGCTAGCTGTCAGTGTTCTCCAGGGTTGACATGGGGCACTGCAGCGTAGCTTTGCCCACTGTCGAACAGCGTCCGCTGTCAGCCCCTCCTCGCCCCCAGGTCCCACAATCCTGAGCTCCTTTAACACCTCACAGGCACTTCCGTAAACACAAAGACGGGACCAAATCACTACTAGGGACAGTAAAGAGTGACTAGGCGTTTGATGGAAATAGGAGTTGGGGCGCCACTCTGATAAGTGTCTGATTAGTTTTTGTGTCGGGGGCCACTCTGATAAGGGAAACGCTTCGTTTGTGTAAGAGGGTGGTGGGAGGGCGAAGCTGCGATGGAGAAAGCAACCAGGGAAATGCATTCGTGTGGGAGGGGGAAAGAAGGGATGCCATAAAGCAACCTAAAAAACAAGCCTGTCAGAGGCCCGTGAACTCTGCTGCTTCCGTCCTTTTTCTGATGCGCAATAAACATTGACGTGCGCGGAGCAAGGGGCGAGGCTGCGACCGAAAAAAGAATGTTGCTGCAGTGTGCTGCCAAACAGTGAGCTAACTAACCTCTACAATACCGGCGTGGTCTGTGGCTCACGCACTCCCTCGCGAAAGTGAAATCGTGTGGGAGCACGAGAACAGACGTGCGCGTTCACTGCCCGTGTCTGCTAAAGCGCGCACTCGCACCCATTGTCTGCAATGGGTTTTTAAGCTTGTGCACATCTACTGTCCCCCTTCGCAGCCTACACAGCGACAATAAGACTCGCTTCGCGATGTAGCGCATACAAGACCTAAAAATGGCTCTCCACACGATCCGGCAAACTACCGCCCAATCAGTCTCATCGATGTGACGCAAAAGATCTTTGCTCATATTCTCCTTGGTAGATTACAATCATGGATGGATGAGACGAATGTACTTACTCCTTTACAAGCTGGCTTTAGGTCCAAAGTCTCAACCATCCATCAGTTATTTAGATTGCAATCGATCTTTTGGAAAACTGTAATTTTGGAGGGTGGTAGTCGTTATTTAACATTTGTGGATCTCAAATCTGCCTTTGACATGGTGCAGCAGGACCAGCTCTGGGGCTTACTCCATGATATGGGAGTACCATTAAATATATGCCACAAGCTGAAGCGCTTGCAAAAAGGCACGTATGCAAGGATTAGACACGGTAAGAATGGTGAACTTACAGCTCCGTTCCACGTGGAGAAGGGGGGTGAGGCAGGGATGTGTGCTAGCACCGACCCTCTTCTCCCTCTTTCTTAACGTCTAATTAGCACCCTCCTTGCTGTTAAGGACATTGATACCCCCAGGTTGGCAAATCAAAAAATGCCAGCTTTACTGTTTGCTGACGACACCTTCCTTTTATCCAAGTCCCCCATGGGCATGCAGCGGGTATTGGACAAATCTAGTGCATTTTGTGAGAAAAGGAACCTGGAGATAAATCTCCAGAAAACTAAATACATAGTTTTTCACGCCACTACCAGTAATTGCCCACATCCTCGACTGGAAGGAAGGCCCCCAGAGCGGGTGTCTACTTTTGATTACTTGGGCCTTACTTTAACTGATAAAATGGATTGGGGACCTCAAGTCAAGAAAACTAATTTAAGATTAATCCAGTCTACAGTGGAATTAAAAAAGTTTATAAGAGCTTCACCCAAAAACTCTATGCTCACCCGCAGAAATCTTTAAGGTACAAGCCAGGGGAGCTTCATTATATGGTGCTGAACTTTGGGGCCACTCGCTGTCTAAAGACCTCACAGCGACTGAGAATACTTTTATTAGGCAGTTGTTGGGACTCTCAAAAAGTACTCCCTTAACTCCACTTAGGATGGACTTGGGAATAGGCCCTATTGCTGATCTAATTGCCGCTCGTCCTCTCCTCTACTGGTGCCGACTCTGAAGCACACCAGAGTTAGTCGCACACAGAGAGGAATTGAAGGATGTCATGTCCATCCAGCATGCATGGAAACTCCCTTGGTTGGCCTACGTAAGGAACTTAAGTCGAGCATTGGGGAGGGAAAACTTGTGGCTAACACCAGAAGACACTTGCCCTTTGATTTCCAAAAGGCCTGAATTACTGCTTTTAAAGAACACAAACTGGAACATATTCTACAGAGCACTGGCTCATCCTCCTTGACCTCCAGGTTCCTTAAGTTCAAAGATCAATACAAGCTAGAGTTGGACTTAGATAGCATCCAACCTTAAATGGCCAAGAAGCTGTTCATACAATTCAGGCACGGGACGCTCCTGTTGCGTGCATTCACGAATGGCTGGAAAGAAGCCACTAAACAAGACTATCCTGCATGCTCTCTATCAGAAGAAACCGAACTCCACGTCATACTTTTTTGCCCTGCAAATAAGAAGTCAAGGTCCAAGTGGGTTATTCAGCTCTGTAGGAATTTGGGGATTCGCAACTACATCGAAGTTTTCAGACTACTTAATTGTAGCTGTCACCTCCAAGTTTTTATTTGCGATGTGGTGCATTCGTAGAGGCATCATAAGGGCAAATTAGTTAGCCAGTAACATAACTCTGGCCTTAGAATAGATATACTATGGCCCAAGTCCATCAATCTATCCAGCAAGGGGAATTCATATGAAATATATGTATAGTTATTTGTTCTTAAATGTTCTCATCTTTAAATTATTTATTTATCCGTACAGATCTTAAATATTATTGTTATCTTAAATGATTGTTCTGGCTTTAGATGATTTCCATAGATCTGTAGTATAATACTTTACTGGCATTAATTATACTGTGTACAATTCTTTTTAAACTGTCGTCAATTGTAAACTTTTGCAGCATTATGTACTGTTTTAACTCTTTGTGCTTTTATGGCTGTAAAGCAGAAATAAAGTTTTTTGACTGACTGACTGACAAAATTGAACAATATTGTTATCGGTTAAAATCTTCATCAGAGATTAGTGTTGCTTGTCGAGCCTTGCGCCTGTGAGTGGCTGGGATCGCAGTGGGGGTGTGGTGCATTCTCCTGGGTAGTGAGGGGCAGAAGTGGCAGGCCTCCCAGGGCTGTCAGAGGCCTCAGAGTAACCGGCGGCTCACTTTGCTGCTGGAGCACAGTGGACGGAGGTAACTGACAGACAGACATCCTTGGGGGCTCATAAGCAACCCACGCTTGGGGTCGCACCTGGGAGGCCGGGGCTGAAAGAGACAGGGTTTGGGGTGCTGCCTTGGTGCAGGAGGAACAAGTAGAGGCTCATCGGTCTGGGGCGACCCTGTTGCACTGCTGTAGCAAGCAGGCCCGTGGACCCTGGGAGCCAGGCTTGGGGCTCCATGCATAAGACGCAGCAGGGATTGTAGATCCACTGCGGCAGAGGAGCCACAGCGCAGGCAATTGGAGCATGGTGAGTGAAAGTAGCCAGCATTGTGTGACATATGCAGCCTACAAGCCCCTGTACAGAGTGCAGTCAAGACCCTGACCTAAGAAAGACTTGCAGGGAGCATCTGGATTGATTCAAAGTAAAGAAGGCACAGGAGCAGGGGGCTCTGTGGTCGCTGCGGGGGCAGAGGATGGTGTTGGTTAGGCTTCGGTCTGCCACTTGTGATATAGTGCACTAAATAAGTACAGTATAGGCCCAGACTTGTATTCACTAACACAGGAGGGGACGTAGACGAGCCGCATGACTCAAAAGCTCCGGAACTATCGCAGATAAATTTCCACCCGCCGGCGCAACGAGGGTATGAAGCGGACATCAGCAAAATGCTAGCGACGCTGAGGACTTGAGGAATCATTCGTCACACGAACGGCAGTTGGAGGTGCCCATGGTGCAAAGATCCAAGAGTGGTGTTCCTGAGCCTGACCCGGCCCTCGGAGGCCCGAGTCGACAGGGGACTCGGGTGAGCCTGAGGGCGGGGCTCGGAGTGCTCTGACGAACCAGGCTGAGCCGCGCTGGTAGAGACCACTTCAACAGCAGCACTGATCACAGCGGGACTCTGGCTGCCTCGCTATTGATGCCGACACAACCGCCCGCAGATAGCGGATATGTGCTGCATCGTGTTCACTGCTGAGGCGGCGCTCATCTACTGTGGCTAAATAGCAGTAAGGGCCATGATGCGGGGTTGTGCTGCAATGTGGCGGACCGCGCATTATTAGCCCAGCGGTACGCGGCTGTTCGCTGACTGCGATGACCCCGATACGCATATGATGCATCTATTGCCTTGAATAAAACGTGTCCCAGAAACCGGAATTGCCTTCAATATATACGCGCACCAATGCTGATTTCAATTGCGGTCGGATACCCCACTATGTGCTTGCCTACTTGCTGGGTATTGTTAGGTGGACTATACTATGCTAAATAATTTGCCACAAGTAGTCACAACCTGGGCATACAATCTGAGCTTACCTGAAGGGCCGTGGTTAATTGGGCCTTTAGGCTGCACCCTGATGCGGGTTGCTGTACACTGGGTATACTGGTGATTGCAAAGCAGAAACTATTTCTGGATAGCTTCTCTCCCACCACTGAGTCTACACAATGAGCCGTACTGACCCCGAGCAATGACAATTAAACTTTGAGGGAGGGAAAATCCCCAGGCGTGAGGAGACTGATGGCGCCACGGAACCAGAACAGAGTCAGCTCGAAGGTGCAGCGGCCATCATGGCCAAATTTAGAGCGGGTTTTCAATCCATCGACGTACGCTTGAACACTCACCAGTTGCCTGGATGATATAAATGGCCGCTTAGAGCACAGGAAACCCGGATTGAAAAAGCATAACATCGGATCTCTGAACTGGAGACACACACCCCTCCATCTAGAAAAGATTGGATAGGAAAGAAGGCCTACTTAAACAACTCGCACAGAAAGCAGAAGATTTAGAAGAGTGTTCCCGCAGAAATAACTTACGTGTTGCTGGTATTGCAGTAATGACCAACACAGGCCCCATGTCCAGATTTATTGAATCCGTCCTGGTGAAATTGTTTGGAAGGGAGTCGTTCTCTGCCACATTCGCTGTTGAGCGTGCACACCGATCATTGGGTCCCCCTCCGCCACCTGGGGCGACCCCTAGGATAATCATCGTTAAACTCCTCAATTACAATGACCGCAACACCGTGATCTGTCTGTCCAGAGAGAGTGGTTTGCTCCTGATCACTCCAGAAAGCAAACATCAGATATGCTAAGCTATACCCGGCTAGACTCTGTATGCAGATAAGGAAGAAATCACATATTTTTGACACTTAAGATGCAGCGATCAAATTTGGGAAAAATCAGCAGCAGACGACGCAGCAACAAGAAAAAGATCCTGACACTTGAAGATCTTCGGACTCCGTCGAGGTGCCGCATCTATGGAACATTGCCTGCAATGACAAACCGATGATGTATTGATCGTCTTAAGTGTACTGGGATGGACAGTTGATTTATATGCTATAAGACTGGGGTCGTCATTCCACCTGTTATTTTAACAGCACGGTCCTTGACATAAATCACAAAGCCGGGCTGAGTGGACATATTTTCAGCAGTGTCTATCCGTTGGAGCGTTGCTATTCTGCTCAGGATAACTTCCTGTACTTTTTCCTACCTCCCTCCCCCCCCCTTCCCTATGTTTATTGTTAACTACTTGGGATTCACAGGGTGCCGCATATCTGTGTATCCGATGGGGGTGGGGGGCGAGGTTGAAATGGGGTGCTCGTTTTAGTTTGTTCATTATTAGTCGTTTAGTTTGTCTAGAGCACACCATTTTGTACAGCATAACAAGTTGCAATCTAATCTTACCAGTTAATATCCAATAGATCATTGGTAGTTAAATGGTTACAAAGGAATTAAACACCACTGGATTGCACCTTGGATGTTTATTTTGGAATGCAAGAGGGCTCTCATGCCCAAAAAAGAGTAGACAGGTGTTGGCCTCTCCAGCGAGATACTCCATTCAGATTGCTTTTCTCCATGAGACACACTACGCGTCGCTTCTTACCCACGGGTTTTCTGCGACATGGGGGCAGAATCGGTTATTTTCCTGTTACAGTACATATTCATGAGGGGTATGCAACTTAGTACACCGCTCTCTTCCATTCCAGACCATATCAGTGGTGATGGACCCAGAAGGCATATTTTTCTTAGTGCAGGGATCCCTTGGGGCAATACCAGTGCTTCTAGCTAACAAACGCTCCGAATATTGACATATCCTACTTTTTCCCCACAATAGCTACGCACATTGCCGAGTAGAAATCTTTATTTGCATGATTTGATAAGACCTTTGCTAAATACAGAAAATCAAAATATAGCACATTCACCGACTAAACTCGGATACCATATTAATGGGCGGAGACTTCAACCTCACATTAGATCCTACCACTGTCATTACCGGGCCTGGGAGTATCACGAAGCCACAGGCTACAAAATACCTTCTTACTCTACTGCAGGCAGTATTGCTGGCGGACCCCTGGTGCATTAACTATCCTAGATCCCGAAACTACTCCTTTTATTCTGCCCCACACAGCATTTGGTCCCAAATCTACCATTGGTATCTCACACCGCAGCTAATCTTAGAGGTACATAAAGTTAAAAATGTACCCCGTACTATCTCTGATCATTCCCAGGTGTTGTTGGAGGTGGTGTTCCCTTCGATCCCCAAGCAACATCCCTTATGGAGGTTTCCTGCAAATGCTCTACTAGATTCAGAATTCCGCAGTGAAGTGGGGGACGCTATTACATAATCCTTTGAATTGAATGAGGGCACCCTAGACTCACAGCTTGTGCTTTGGGACACCTTTAAGACCTTTATCCGGGGTATCAGCTTTTCGAAACATGCCAGTGTTTTGAGCTCCATACGGGATGAATTGAAAAAAATAGAGCAGAAACTGAAAGATATTAACATTGTCATGCAAGGTACTCCATCATTGGCAACACTTCGGGATTGTTCCAATTTAATGGCTGAATTTACTGACGCTGCTGTCTGAGAAGTCAAGTATATGGGAAAATACGCCAGGGGTTGAATATACGGGGAGGGGGAAAGACAAGGCAGGACACTTGAAGAGGGACAGCGGGATTTCTTGGCCTCCCCGATAGATGCAGATGAAATCAAACGAAAGATCTAACCTGCAGCCGTGCCCTGGGGTCTGACTGGCTCTCTGGAGGTTTTTATAAAGCCTATAAACGCAAACTTGCTCCACGCCTTTTGGAGGTATATGATGAAGCACTACAGAGCGGATCACTCTCACAAATAATGTGCAAAGCTATTGTCACACTAGTACTCAAACCAGGCACGTCACCCCTCAAATGTCAGTCCTACAGGCCATTATCACTACTTGATGAGGACTATAAAATCCTCTCTAAAATACTTGCCAATCGGCTGGCATTGCTAGTCGACACCACATTATGCCCCTTTCATGTCGGATTTATTCCAGGAGGGTCTACGACATTGAATCTTCGCGCAGTCGTCTCAGTAATAAATCAAATGGAACCCACTTTGGCGGCGGCAGCAGTGATGCTGAATGCCGAGAAGGCCTTTGATTGCTTAGAATGGTCCTTTCTGTATGTTGTAATGTAGAAATTGGGTATCCTCATTGTTTTTTTAAATCTTGTTCGCCTACTATACTCTAATCTGGTAGCACGACTGAAAATAAATGGTTTGATTACACCTCAGCTTGTTTTAACATAGGGCACCAGACAGGGGTGCCCACTTTCACCCCTGCTATTCATAATAGCTATGGACCCACTTACCCATCACATTCAGGAATGACATTTACACTATGGATTGTTGCCATTGGCGTGTGTTGGAGTACTGAAGTGTGAAGTGGGCTACACTCAGACACTGATGTATTATAAAAGGACTTCATTAGCTTAGCTTGTTAGTGCAAACAGCAAGGAAACTGAAGTCACCAAGATAAATGTGGTTACAATAGGAAATTTTGCTTAAGAAATTGAGATAAGTGAAATCTGAGATAAAGGTCATTCTTTAGATTGTGTAGTGTTAGTAGCCAAACCATTCTGTAGTACATTATGTAATTCAGATTCTTTATACAAAGACATGGATCAGAATAAAACACGGCGCCGGTGACAGAATATCAAGAAAATTACCAACAATTTAAGGTCTAAAACAGGGTTGTGCCCTGGTGCCTTATCTGTTCATGACTGACCTGTCAACAAGATCTAGAATAGATAAAGTTATATCACACTCGCCCCGACTGAACAAATTCAGCATCTCTAATTTACTCTATGAACTAGTCAGTCAAAGTAAGATCAGCTTAAAGTGGATGATTAACACATTATCACAGCATGCAAAAGCTCATACAAGGCAAACCATGTGTGAGAAACAAAAATCCTGTCAATAATAATTAAAAAGCCAGCATCGTACAAATAGTTTCTAAAAGACCAGGCACTCAAGAATGTAACTAAATGCAAGTATTTTGGGATTATGATGGACTTAAAAGGAGCATTTGCTGCACAAAAAGTACAACTAATGACGAAAGGACAACATTAATGTCGACCTTCAGCATTTTCTTTAAAAGGCCTAAGCATCCTACTAATTCTGAATGTGATTTCCACCAAACTTCTCTCAAGTATGGCATATGGATCGGAGGCGCCCTTAGGCCAGGATGACAGTAGTATACAGCGAGCTATATTAATAACTTAAAGACATGTATTCTCAATCACGAAACATACATCACCGGCACAGATACACCTAGAACTTGGAATCTCAAAACAAGTGATTGCAAGATGTGGAGCCTACTTGAAGTGTTGTTATAGAGTGATAAAATGTTATGGCTGGCCACAAATGAAAATCCTTAAGAGGTCAGCTAAGGCATATCTGGTGGCAGCAGTAAATAGGCATCAGCTGTATTCGAACCGGAATGGCTCTCTTTCGCAGGAATCCTTTAAAAGAATAGTAAATTCACTGGTTAAAAAGCTCTCACTGCTTGAAGATAAAATTGTGTTTTCAAAGAGGTCGCATGCATGGATAACTATTGACAGATAAACGGTTCTAAAACATCAACCTTATTTTTGTAAAACGTACTCACTCTGTATTAAGTCAAAGTTCATGAGATACAGATTTGGCATTCCTACGATTATCTTTGCCGATGTGTCAAAAGACGAGGAGCCCTTACTTTGTGGGGTGTTAAAAGAGGATATTATGCACATCATCTGCATCTGCCCTGCACTAATGAAGGAAAGGCAAAGTCTATTGAGGGATGCCTTCTTGGAGCATGGCCTGTTTCAAACTTGATAGTATTATTGTCAGATGTAGGGTTGTGAAGTTTCTCGCATTTGTTGAGATAAAACTAAGCATTTGGGAACCAGAGGGCAGGGCCCTTCATGACAGTCAAAGTTCCTTGCACTGATTGGCACATTATGAATGCAAAACCGTTTTCTCTCATGCCTTCATCATGGCATTGACTTCCAATAGGATTTGCCTCAGCTTTGTGCAAATCAAATTGACAATCAAATTTGTACTACTACTTTATGCTTCCATCACTGTGCTGACATACAACTGGATTTTCTTCAGCCATACATAAACCCAGTTCTTTAAATGGGAAAAAATAAGTGCAGGTACTCATTGAAATGAGCTAGAGGTGTAGTGAGTGGGCGGGACTATGAGCGGGGCTAAGGGCAAGACATGATGGTACTTAACAGACTTCTATAATAGTTGCAGCACACACCAACACACATGATAAATGTGTTTATATAAACAAAGCAGGTTAACTCATTACACAAAATGAAAGAGAAATGTGAAAATATGTTAACATTTCCTTTTTTTGCAATAGTTGCACCTTCTTCATGCCATACTGTTAATTGCTGTTGTTTGGCACAATACTATATATTTTTGAGCCCATGAGTAGGAAGAAACTGAAAAAAAAACCACAAAGCTCTTATGGCACCAAGCAAATGAAGCAAATCCTCATGACCCTCCCCAGAAGATATCTCTTGTCTCTTCCATCGATCTATCCATTCATCCTTTTGTCCAACCATTTACCTGCTGATGTCCACCATTTATCCTTTACATTCTGTCGTCTAATCAGTTTTTCATCCATCATTCCGTTTTTCACCATTCCTTCTGTCCACCCTTCATATCCAAACCTATCCATCCATCTTTAAACCTATCCATTCATCCTTTCACCCATCCGTCTCTTTATCCACCCTTTCACTCATCCATCAATCATTTCGCTCATCTATCCATCAACCCTTTCACTCCTTTATAAATGTAAATGTAAATGTCATGGTACTTATAGAGCGCACTGTCACCAGACGTCACCTTGCGGTGTCGCCTATACGGCTTCGTGGCGCTGATACTCATACCGCTGTGGAACCCGTCCTGGCTTTCCCTGTGAAGTGTCCACTCCTGGGCACCCCCAGGGTGAAGCCAGGCATCCTTAGCGCTGTTGGGGCCGGTGTGGAGGCTAAGCAAGCTATTGCCCAGAGTTGCAGCGTGCGGCCCGTGATTAGAATAGGCACCGAGGCGAGAATTAACAGGTCCGAGGAAATTGAGCCCGAGACCCTGCCGAGGCGGGAATCGAACCCTGGTCCCTGGCCAGAACTCTGCATCAGGGTCTGCCGCTCTAACCATTGAGCCACACTCCTCCACCATATCCTATACCATCCACCCTTTCATTCCATCCACCCTTTCACTCAATCCCTCCATTCACTTATCCATCATCCACCCTTTCGTCCATCCTCCCTCCCTTTCATCCATCAAATCTTTCACTTATCCACCCATCAGCTGCCCTTTTATCCAAGCATCCACCCTCTTTCACCCATTCACTCATCCATCCGTCCATTCACTCATCCATTCATCCATCTATACATCCACCCTTGCTCACTCATCCATCCACCCACTCACTCACCCACCAACCATCCCTACTACGTTATTCATGAACCTTTGTCGCAGAGCAGATATATACACACAAAGTGCCACCCATTTTCTTTAAAATACCTCCTGAGAGTGTCTTGATTCTCATGCTTGCTTTTTTCTTACAAATAACAGGCATACAAATGCAGGCAAACACACAAGCATAAGCAGACACACAAAAGCCTCCAGTATGTTAAAAGCCATGTTATACTCTTTACCTTGGCTTTTTTAATTCCCACTGCCAGAGGACTGCCATGATTCCTGTATTTGTGCAAATGCAAAGGATAGTGTGAATGTGGTTGACAGCACAGGGCCTGAATGGACTGTGCTAAGCTTTGAAAATCACGTGCGCACACTAGCAGGTAAAATGAATCTCGACCCTGTTCAGTCAAGCACAGTGTGCTGGTGAGCACAGGACATTATTCAAATGAGCCCTGAATGAATGAAAGGAGACTTGTACCGAGCAACTTAGCCCAGGGGCATCAAGGCGCCTTAAGATTGAACAGCTTGTGATTCTACTAGTGCAAGACTGCAGATAGGCCTCTACAAAGAACTGTATTTTCAATGCTCTATGAAAGAGTGTGATAGAGGATTGTCCTGCCAGTTCAGGGGGGGGGGGGGGGTGGAGAGTGTTCCACAACCTAGGAGCCAGAGAGGAGCAGGCTCTCCCTCCCCACCTTACTTTAAAAAACCGAGGAACTGACAAAAGGTTTTTTGTTAGAAGACCGAAGGGCTCTACTGGGAGAGTAAGGGTGTAGAAGGGCCCTAATGCCCTCAGAACCTGAGCCATATAGGGCCCCATGGGCAAGACAAAGGATCTTAAACGAGATCCTATACTGAATAGGCAACCAATGCAGGTTCTTCCTAGCTACTGAGGGTAAAGAGAGTCTAGGAAGGTTAAGAACCAATCTGGCTGCCGCATTTTGCACTATCTGTAAGCGCTGAATAAGCTTCTTATTGATGCCTGAATAAAGCGCATTACAGTAGTCTAATCTCGAGGAGACAAGTGCGACAGTGACCTGCTTCCGGGCTTTGGGAGAGAGGTAGTGAGCGATCTTTCTCAAGACCCTGATGATCCCACAGAAGGTGGAAAAAGTCCTACTGACCGACGGTCAAAGGAGAGCGATGAATCTATCAGCATAACCAGATTCCTGGCAGATTGAGAGGGAAGAGGACAACTCCCGAGGGACGGCGGCCACCAGTCACTCGACCAGATGTCTTGGTAACCCCCGAAGATCAGGACCTCTGTCTTCTCTCCGGTTAACTTCAGGAAGTTCTGAATCATCCATAGAGAGACTGCTTCCATGCAGTTCCTGAAGTCAAGGGCGGAGAGGCTAACCGATTGAGAAAGGGAAACCATGATTTGGGTGTCGTCGGCATATGACAACACCTCTAGCCCAAAAGATCTTACTAACCTGGCTAGTGGGGCAAGATAGATGTTAAAAAGTGTGGGGCTCAGGGAAGATCCATGGGGGACCCCACACTGCACAGGTTTGGAGGGGGAGAGGAATTCGCCCAGCTTCACCCTCTGTCCTCTTTGAGTAAGAAAAGAGGTCAGGAGGTTTAAGGCTGAACCTCCAACTCCAATCTCCGAAAGACACGCAATCAAGACAGAGGGAGACAGAGTGTCAAAGGCTGCAGTGAGGTCGAGCAGGACCAGAAGAGTAGTCTGGCCCATGTCGACCTTCGATCGGATGTTATTAATGACGACCGTGAGAGCGGATTCAGTACTATGAGCTCTTCGAAAGCGTGTTGAGATGAATCCAGCAAACTAGAGTCATCCAAGAAGGTGCTTAAATGATGGTTAAGGTGTGACTCAAGAATTTTTGCTGGTGCGGGTAGCAGAGAGCTGCTCAATAGCTCAGCTGGGGCTCAGATCGGGGCTACAGACGTGCCTTGGCTGCCGGACAGGTTCCATTTTTGCTAATTAGCACTCTCAACCAATGAGCCTACCCTGTCATGAGTACCTGTACTCTCCTCGGCAGTAGAGAAGGGCCGGTACTCAGAGCGATACATTTAAGAAGTGCTGGTACTTCGTACCGGTGAGTACCGGCCTATTTAAAGCACTGCATAAACCTATCTGATTATCAAAACCTTGTTACACCTTGGTATGCACATAGGACATGCTTCTAGTAATGAGTATTGCTCTTTATCTTTGAATGTTGACTTATTTTTAGATATGATCAGTGTATGGTAGCTCGCTCTTGTATTTTAGAACTTGTTTTTTGCAACACTGATCATTGGGGATGGAACAGGTTAAACAATTATAAACAGAAAACATAACAAAAGCCATACATTTTTACATATTGCCGCAATCAAATTCAATGAGTTGACGTAAACTATTTAAATAAGTACATTTGCTATTGTTGGCCTTAACAACTGAGATCATATTTTACACTTGCCAACTAAATTCACGCAACTCTTGTACTTTAGTACTTACATAGGTTATATTACATAGATTATATTCTTAGATTGGACTACTGCACTTAAGCTTCGATGTTGGAGTGTACCGATGAGTACATGTACTCTCCTCGGCAGTAGAGAAGGGCCGGTACTCAGAGAGCGATACATTTAAGAAGTGCCGGTACTCCGTAAGGTGAGTACCGGCCTATTTGAAGCACTGCATAAACCTATCAGATTATCAAAACCTTGTTACACCTTGGTATGCACAAAGGACATGCTTCTAGTAATGAGTATTGCTCTTTATCTTTGAATTTTTACTTATTTTTAGATATGATCAGTGTATGGTAGCTCGCTCTTGTATTTTAGAACTTGTTTTTTGCAACACTGATCATTGGGGATGGAACAGTTTAAACAATTATAAACAGAAAACATAACAAAAGCCATATATTTTTACATATTGCCGCAATCAAATTCAATGAGTTGACGTAAACTATTTAAATAACAAGTACATTTGCTATTGTTGGCCTTAATAACTGAGATCATATTTTACAATTGCCAACTAAATTCACGCAAGTCTTGTACTTTAGTACTTACATAGGTTATATTACATAGATTATATTCTTAGATTGGACTACTGCACTTTAGCTTCGATGTTGGATTTGCTTTTAGCAAGGTCTACAGCATAAATATAATTTTTAGTGTTACATTGAAAAAAAAAAACACAAATTTCAATTGCTGTAGGATGAACATACTGTATTAGCCAATGAGTAGCTTTAAACATTATTTTATAACTTGTGAAGTTTTTTGTTGTGATTTTAATTAACTAAACAATAAATAATTCTGCATACTTGTAAGTGTTTTCGAGTCCATGTATGACTAAACAGGGGATTCACTATAGGCACTTGAACTTATCTTCTCTACGGAGGTCTTTCTTTTTTAGGGTGACCCGGTAAGTGATAAGAAGTGGGCATTTTTTTCAGAGCAATTAAAGCCTCTTCAACTGATTGCCTTCAGGTGCTCATCAGAAGCCCACTCTATTGCAGAAAAGGTAGCCGTCACTACCTTGGAATCATACAGTCAGATGGGGTTGAGGATTTATTATTAAAGAACGAGCAGCAGTGTGCCACCAACATTGGGCATCGAATTCCTGGGTGTCCATGGAGGCAGCACTGGAGTTCCAAGGTTGCATCCATGCCTGAAAAAAGCTTTTTTGTTTTCCTTGGGTTTGGTATACTCCACTACATCAAATCTACTACATCGGAAATCCGTCCCACATAGTATCAATATAGTGCTCCACAGTATAATAGCACTTGCCATCGAGATGACCAGTCTTGAGCTTCGATCATCTGATCTTGGTCTTATGGTCATCTTAGGCAAACCAACTGGATTGCAGACATGGTAGTGGGTAACGCCCTGGAATTGGGCAGTTGGGATGGTTTAATTCAGAAACAGAGGAGTGATGAAAACCTTTGTTGTAGAAAACATACAACAACTGCATACACCAAGACACACACTTTTAACTTTGCTCATCTAAAGGCAGCAAGTTTTTCTTTTTTTATGAAAATTTTAAACAATCTGAAATTACTTTCATTCCAGAGACATGCTGAGCACCCAAATAATTTACTATTTGACAAGTTCTCACCCCTAATTCACACACTATTAGAGCTATACTGATACACATACAATAATATTGGTATACTTTGATTCCGTTTACTTTTCTTTCAACAGTTGCTCTTACCCTTCCAAAATAAGCTCCTGAAGCTTTTCCAAAACATCCCCAATACATTCAGGAATACTTGTCAAGTTGTTGTAAGAGAGGTTAAGGTGTTTAAGAGCTGGGCATCTCATGCTTGGAGATATTTGTAAAGAAGGACCAATATCATTTCGAGAAATGTCGAGGTATTTTATATGAGTCATCTCCAAAATGTTGATGGGAAACAATGTAAACATGTTACTGTGCAGGTCGAGATGCACCAAGCATTTTAAAGTCTAAAAAGAATTAAAATTTCAGTTAGTACCATGACAGAAGAACGTCTTTGAAGGAATTACTCAAATCAGAATTTAAAACACAAATATGCAAACCTTTTGCTAATTAATTCTGCAATTTAAGTTAATTGCCATTACTGACAACTAAGAGATTATTACGTGCAACTCTGTGAAGACTTCTCCTACTGTTTATAGACAGCAATATTGGTACATGCCTAATCTAGAATGCTGCCCATTAATATCTGAAAGGAAAATGCTACTTATCCAGTAAGCATCTGTTCTTGGCATGTAGAGCTGTAGATTCACATGCTTAGCATACTCCTGCCATCTAATGTTTGCAAGTTGTTTTTCTTCAAAGAAGTATTTCCTGTCACGAGGTAGGTGACTCCTGATTTCGGTGATAGTGCACATTGGCATCGACTCCATTGTTAGATTGTTTTCCCGCAGAGGGTGAGAATGGAGTTAGTAAGAGTAGAATAGAGATGTCCATGCTCTATATCCAAGTAAGATAATGCTGCAACAGGTACCCGGGTAGGTCGGTGGGCTGGTAAGTAGCATTTTCCGTTCAAAGTATGTGAACTGTAGATCACATGCTTTGCATAGACTACACAGCAGTAATCTCCCAAAGCAGCGGCTAACCTGTAGCTTTTGCAGTTGTTTGAAAAAGTGTACGAAGAACTGCCTGTATATTACCTTATTGTCTGGCTAACACGTCTACACAATAGCGTTTTGTAAATGTGTGTGGTGTAGACCATGTAGCAGCTTTACAGATGTCCGCTATAGGGATGTTTCCCAAAAAAGCCATAGAAGCCCTAGTTTGCAGGTGGAATGCACTCAAGGGGCAATTGGTAAAGTCCTCTTTGCTTGTACATTTAACTAGCCACCGTGCAATACCTGATTTTGAAATGGGATTGCCTTTGTGTGGTAGAGCAAAAGCAACTAAAAGTCGTTTAGTGTTACGAAAAGATTGAGTTCTTTCTATGTAATATAAAAGTGCGTGTTTAACATCTAAAGTGTGTAAAGCAGTTCTGCTACCGAATCTGGTTGAGGAAAGAAAACAGGTAACTCAACAGATTGGTTGATATGAAAGGCAGATACCACTTTGGGTAGGAATTTGAGGTTAGTGCGAAGAACCACTTTGTTTTGGTGGATTTGAAAAAATGGTTCTTCTATAATTAATGCCTGAGGCTCACCCTTGCTCCCCAGTGAAGTAATAGCAATGAGGAAAGCCACTTTCCAAGTGAGAAATTGCAGTTCGCATTTATGGGTGGAGTCATTAGTCTGGTAAGGACAATATTAAGGTTCCACGCTGGAGCAGGAAAAGTCTTGGTGGAATAACTCTTTTCAGTCCCCCCCCATGAAAGCTTTGATAACGGGTACTCTGAAAAGGGATAGATGCTGTGTATTTTGAAGGTATGTATCTATTGCAGCGAGATTTAAACGTATGGATGTGTATGCTAAACGGGTCTGCTGCCGATGAAGTAAATAACAAATAATGTTTTTAACGGAAGCATCTAAGGGGTTGATATGGTTGTTGTTACAATATGTAACAACCCGCTTCCATTTTGCTGTATAGCAAGCTCCTGTAGTAGGTCTTCTGGCCTCTTTAATGATATTCGTACAGTCTGGTAGAAGATTCAGATAACCAAACTCTATGATTTCAGATGCCAGGTTGCAAGGTTGAGATGTTTGGGATCTGGATGTTTTATCACTTCATGATTCTGAGTAAGGAGACTGGATGTGAGAAGTAGTGTTTGATGAGAAACTACTGAGCGTTCGAAGAGGGTAGTGAACCAGGGTTGATGGGCCCATGTGGGAGCTATTAGGATTAGCCTAAAGGACGTTTGCCTGAGTTTCTGAACCACTAGCAGATTGAGTGGGAGAGGCAGAAAAGCGTAGGCAAATATCTCTGACCTCTAGATAATGGGTGTGGATACCTGGAGGCGCATATGTGGCATTTTGCATTTTGGTGTGTGGTGAATAGATCTAGGTTTGGGAAGCCCCAGATTTGATAGAACAGGAGGAGAACTTGAGGGTGAAGTTCCCACTCGTGAATGTGTTGTCTCTGCCTGCTGAGAAGATCTGTGATCTGATTGTTTACTCCTGGGAGGTGTTCCGCTAGGAGATACATTTTGTGATGTAAGGCCCACCTCCAAATGGCTTGCGCAAGGCGTGACAGTTGGAGAGAGTATGTCCCTCCCTGTTTCTGTATGTAACATGGCTGCCATGCTGTCGGTGCATATCAGGACAGCTTTGCCTATAAGGCGAGTCTGGGAAGCTTTGAGAGATAGAAATACTGATAGCAGCTCTAGATGATTTATGTGTAGTTGCTTTTGCTTTTGACTCCACAGGCCTTGAATTGCGTAAGTTTGGAGATGAGATCCCCAACCAGTGAGCGATGCGTCTGCTGTTAACACTGTCTTTGGAATAGAGTCGATGAAGGGGAGCCCTCTAGATAGGTTTTGTGGATTCCACCACCGCAGAGAGCGATGAGTGCGCCCGTCCAACACTAGATCTGGCAATTGCTGCCGAGATTGATTCCACTCACATGCCAAACATTCCTGAAGTGGGCATATTTGAAATCTTGCATGGGGAGCTATCATGATGCAAGACGCCTTGATTCTTAGTAGCTGCATATATACTCGAGCTGGTAATGAGTGATTGGGCTGAAACAGGGAAATTAGAGCCTGAATATTCCGGATTCTGACAGGATTGGGACAGGCTAGAGCTTTCTGTGTATCGAGAGAAGCTCCCAAGTAAGTCTGCGTGTTGGAGGGTTGGAGATGGACTCCAACAGATTTACTGTGAATCCCAGATTGTGCAGTAATTGTACTGGTCTTTGAGTGTGCTGTAGACACTTTGTGAGAGAACTGGCTTTGATGAGCCAGTCGTCCAAGTATGGGAAGAAGTGAATATGTTATCTTCACAGGTGAGCAGCGACTACTGACAGGCATTTGGTGAATACCCTGGGAGCAGTGGTGACTCTGAATTGAAGCACTTTGAACTGGTAATGTTGTCCCACTACCACAAATGTAAGATATTTTCGGTAATGGAATATGGAAGTATGCGTCCTTTATGTCTAAAGTAGACAGAAAGTCTCCTTGTTGAAGAAGCGGGAGGACTTGGTGTAGTGTCACCATGTGAAAATGATCTGATTGAATATAAAGATTTAGGTCTATGAGGTCTAGTATAGGTCTGAGAGAACCGTCCTTTTTGGGTATGAGAAAGTATAGCTAGTATACACCTGACCCTTGATATTGTAATAGTACAGGCTCTATAGCTCCCTTTTTCAGTAGAGAGTGAACCTCTTGTTTGAGAAGGTGCAGATGCTCTGGTGAAATTTTGTGTGATCGTGGAGGAATGTTTGGGGGATTCTCGGTAAGCTCCAGGCAATAACCAAATTGAATAATTTCTAGGACCCATTTGTCTAAAGTAATTGTATTCCAGACGTGAAGAAATTGAGTGAGACGTCCCCCGATAGGTGTGGAATGATTGGAGGTAAGTGGAGGCGAGTCACTGTTTGTTTGCTGCAGGGGAAGTACGGCGTGTTACCTTCTATACAAATAGGAGGTGTTGTCAGTGGATATAACCTGAGCAGCAAAAGGAGCCCCTATTGAATGGGACAGCAAGGCTCCCATGGATTTTGCGACATCTGCGTCTTTCTTCATTTTCTCTAAAGAAGTGTCTACCACGGGTCAAAGTAGGTATTCCTTATCGAAGGGTAGGTTTAAAATAGAGGCCTGTACTTTGGCTTTGAACCCTGAAATTCTGAGCCAGGGGTGCCTTCTTAAAAGAACACTGGTGTTAACAGCGCGGGTAGCAGTGTCAGATGCGTCTAAAGCGCACCTAATGGAAGTGTTTGAAATTAGTTTCCCTTCCTGAATTAAGTCATGCACCTTAGTTTTGCGTTCATCTGGCAAAAACTGGAGCAATTGCTCCAATTTGTCATAGTGAGCCCTGTCATATCTTTTGCCAGAGGCGTCGATAAGTTTGGATTACTTATCAGGAGGAGGGGCATCTCCTGTTGTTTGTGAGTTTGCCCTTTTGCAATCGTTAGAAACTACAAGGGAGTCTAAGGTAACTTGACCCTTGATGTAGACGGGGTCTGTAAGTGCATGTTTATATTCCTTATCTACCCTTGGTGTTATAATTCTGACAAGCACCGGGTCCTTAAAAATGTGGTCTGCGTGTGTAAGCATACCTTTAAGCAAGGGCAGTGTATGACTTGCTCTTTGAGAAAAACTTAAAGTGTCAAAGAGAAAATCCTCTTTATGAGCCTCTTTGTGAAGCTGAACTCCGTGATATTGAGAGGCCCTATTTATTATTTCTAAGTACCCTACATTGTCGTTAGGTGAAGAGGGTTTTGACGGGTATAGATCTGGGTCATTATCAGTGTTAGGATCTGTATTGTAATCAGTTCATGGATCAGGACAATTGTCATCTGGTGCATCCCCATCATCCTGGTGGTCAGGTGACTGTGGTTGTGGTGAATTTGTAGGTGTAATTAGCAAATTTGGGTCAAGTGGGGAAGGAGGTGTAAGAGGAGGAGGAGGAGAAGGATTAGTCCTGACATTTTTCTTTTTCTATGGAATGTGGTAAGCTTCCTCAGTTTCTGGCTTGCATTTAACTGGCAGGTTTGCATGAATGTGTCCAGTTTTAGGATTAATAACAAGTTCTTTCTGTCGTGGGTCCGTGTTGGAAGAAGGGTTGCCGAAACAAGGCTCCTTGGTTGGAGGAGGAGCTGTTTTTCCTTCAGTTCCAGAATTTTCGGTCCTGAAATATTCAATGCCGAGATGTTCAGATCCAAAGATTTAAGTTTGGATTTGGTTTGGATTTCGACGCCGAGGGTTTCTGTTTGGTGCCCAAATGGGGCTGACTCGAACCCGAGCCGGAAGGCTTTGGTGTGTGTTTCAGTGCCGAGCCCGAAGGCGGGTGTTGGAAACGTGTTCTTGGTGCCGACCTTGACCCGAAAGCTTCGGAGGGACCACAGCCTTTTTCTTGGGCATAATTTGGGGCAGGAGAGTATTAGTACTCACGGTACGCTGACTCTGCGAAACATCTTCTTCCATGTCGGAATCGGCTTTGGATACAGAGATGTGTTCTCCCTCTTACTCAGCTCCTTGTGCGTTGAAGACCTCGCGGTCAGAATCTTCTCTGAAGAGATCTGGAGCAGAGTCGCTATAATGCTGGTGCATTTCGTGATGCCAAGTCAGACGATTCCAAAGCAATAAGCTGTTGGAGGAGGGGTGGAGAAAAATGCTAGTGTCCATCTCTTCATACATCAGAATCCAAACAGTAATGTTTGGCAAAAGTATGCAGAGAAACCATGAAACGGCTCTGCATATGTCTGCTTCATTTACCCCTCTTGCCAATTCAGGTGTATAAGATTAGCTCTGCTGGAATGAGCTCTTATACATTTAGGTGGGTATTTTTTTCTGAGGCAAATCAGATTTTGATGCACAAAATAATCCATCTGGAAATTGTGCATTTTTGTATCGGTTTAACTTTTTGAGATCCTGTATAACCAATAAAAGGTTGGTCAGCTGATCTAAGGTCCTTAGTACAGTTGATGTAATAATTCACAGGCCTTCTATGGTCTAATCTGTGTAGCTTTTCTTGGTTTTCAGGAAAACATGGAAGAGGATAAAAGGTCAGTAATGTGATGGATTGCCCTGGATGAAATGAGAACACCACTTTAAGCAGGACGGTATCCTCCATTTGCAGTACCAAATTGCCATGAAACAAGCACTTAAAGGGGAGATGAATAGAAAGGAGCTGAAACTCACTCACAAGTCCAGCTAAAGTGATGGCTACTGAGAAAACAGTTTTAATGGTTAGTAGTCTAGGTTGGCAATCATGTAAATGTCCAAAAGGAGTTTCTGTAAGAAACATTAGAACTAGATTCAGATCCCAAATATGGCATGGTGAAAGGTATCGGTGGATACATGTTGGTAAAATCTTTTAGGAATCTGGAAATTACAACAGACTTGAACAGGGAAAGCTGGTCAGGTATACAACCGAATGCTCATAAGGCTGAAAGATAATCCTTTGGTGTACCTACTGCACAGGCTTATTGCATTGAGAGCAGTGCAAATTGTGGTACACTGGAGAGGGATGCTTTCGGAGGATCTATCCCTGAACTAACACACCAGAAAACAAATTTGTTCAACCTCCCAGAGTATATAGATTTTGTAGATGGGAGACATGCAGAAAGTATCACATCCACAACTTGAGGTGTAAATTGAAAGTTGCTCAGATTACTCCAGTCAATGGGGGTGCAGAACCTGTACTCCTGACTGAGACAGCAGATTCTCTCTGATTGGTAGCTGTAGAGGGGCTGTTACAGCGAGGTGCGATTGAACTATGTAACTCACAAGTCTCTGCCAATCTCAGTCCATTAGAATGACTGGAGTCTGGTCTTGGTGAATCTTCCTTGGAACTCGAGGAATTAACGATATGGGAAGAGATTCATAGTGAAGTTCAAATTTCCAAAACCTCTAAAACACACCCCTCAATGCTCCCTGCAACAGATACTGGAGGGCGCATAATTTGGGCAATGAGCGTTGTTCTGAGTTGTGAATAGGTCTATCTGAGGTGTGCTCCAAAAGGAGAAGAATTCTTGGACTACACCTGGGTGATGATGCCACTTGTGGTCGGCTAGATGATGTTGACTGAGGCTGCTAGCTCAGGTATTCAAGATGCTTGCCAAATGATTGCTTGCTAGTCACAGACTGAGTGTGGAAGAGGGTAGGCTCGAAGTCTCTAGGTATCCAGTACCGCATATAGGCCTTGGGAGGGCTCGAGGTAAGATTTGGGGCATCTGATCGAAAATTCTAGCTCAAACAGGAATAAAGAAGTCAATAAGAGATAGCGCAACACCAACTCAAGTGAACTGGTTTTGTCATTTGGCAATTCATTTAATTATTTTGAACATTTTGATGAAAGCCCTGTAGACCTGAGGCAGGCATGTCTGACTGTGAGCTACGATTGCTGGAGAGGTGCACAAGGTTTTGGGTGAGGAGGACAAAGACCAGACCACGTGTGAGTTTTGAACTCTATTAATTGTTCCTCTATGATTTGACTTTCTAGCAACCCTACTTTTACTACAATATCCAGTAAATTGTTACATTTCTGTAAACCTTTTTCTAATAAACACAAATGGCTAAGAGTAACATTTTGTTTAGTAGCAGAATACCCCCATAGCATCACCGGAGCGTGAAGAATATTGGACAACCACTTTTATTATCGAGTTCAGAGCATGCCCATCCTGGTAAAGCTCACAGCCCGGATAACTCATGTCAGCAAATATGCTATTTCTAAAAGCACCTATTGGCCATCCCCATGGTTCCCAATATTATATAAGAACATACAAATGATGTATGCATTAAATACATGCAAAATAATATCCGCACCTGAAATCTTTGTGCTAAAGTAATATATAATGTCTGCTGGAGAACTCAAGTTGATGAGTAGTATAATGGATATAGTTTTGTCGAAGGCACGTTGTTCTATCACAACTTTCAAATTGTTAACATATAAAGAAGACATATACTTTACATCACATAGTTTCTTTGGAAAGCTTTCAAGCAAATTTTGATGCAACTCCAGTTTCTCAAGATGTTCCAAATGTTCCAAGAGAGAGCCTTTTTGATCTACCACACTGAATATCTCCAGTTCATTTTCTGAAAGGTCGAGTGCTTTAATGGACTCCCTTTCCATGGCCAATGAAGACGAACTGTCGGAGTGTTTTAAACTTTGCCTGTCTGAGAAAATAAATGGGAAAAATTATTTCTTTCATTAAAGGTGTTCATTTTTTTATATTTTAAAGCTTGTGCAGATTCTAGATCTCTATACTGCTGTTTGCTTTGACTCCAAAAATGGATAAGATAATTAATATGTATGGTGACTCTATCAGTCTTAGGATACATGCAAGCTATCCATTATCAACAAAGGGTAGCTCTCACATAGTAGGCGGCACCAGAAACTGCTAATACAGCTGTTTAGCCTAACAGTCACAGGAATCTGCCACATCAATGGTGAAGCTACGTTCTACTCTCCATCACCGATTCAGTGTCTGAAACAGGGCCAATAAATGTAAAACTAACATATGGCAAAGGGCTGCAGGGCGTATGATGATATTGGCACAAAGTGAATGAAATAAGAGAGTCCTACCCCCATGGAAAAATTCTCTTCAACCCTCTATCTATCACTCTACAGACCCATCCATACTTTCACCCATCTAGCCTTGCATTTATCCAGCCATCCTTTCACTCTTGTAGCCATCCACCAATCTATTCCTTCACATTTTCATCTATCAATTCTGCCTATCCATCTTTTCACACATCTATACATCCATGCATTCACCCTTCCCTATATTCATACATTGTTTCTCCATCCTTTCACCCATCCAAATATGTAACCCTTCAACGTTTCACCCTCCCTCTCCACCATCTATTGATTGATTTATCAATCTATCCCCTCACTCTTCCAAACATTCATCCAACAATCTATTCATAATTTCTCCCTCCTGTCCAACATTTACTGTAGCTACCTTTTCTGTTTGCAACTGTAGTGTTGTGTAAATAAAGAATGATGGAACTCTTTTGGTTGTTAATGGACTCCATAGACCTGTAACGTAAGCACTGGAGGGTAATGAAATGAATGCAGGTTTTGAACGTTAAGTTCTTGCTTACACACTGCAGAATAAAGACGCGTATCACTACTCTCAGTGTGTGGCATAGTCACTGGCGAATGCCCGGGCTATGTAGGAACGTATAACTGGCGACGAGTAGGGGATAAGCAGCCCAAAAATCAACAGCGCTCTCCCAATATACAGACAGAAGGCAGCATTGACAGCTCTGCCAAGACAAACAGTCTATTCAGGGCCTCCAGACCAAATTGTGCATCACTTCAGAAAATAGCTGTAACAGTCATTGTTGCAGAATGCATGTCATCCATGCAACATAGCAATAAATACTGGGAGAAAGCCAGAGAAAATAACATTGCTATAATAATGTGTGCTCGGTTAAATGCCCTTAACCTTTTCGCCGCGGCAGACATTCCGCCGGGGTGCAGCCGAATGTGATGCATGCATCACATTGCCACCGTGACGTCGAACGGCCGGGATCTGTCCGACACATCAAAAAGGGTAAATGTCGTGACGCCGTGACGTCGAATGGCCGGGGTCTGTCCGACACATCAAAAAGGGTAAATGTCCAGAGATCATCAGTGAGTGATGAAGATGTTATTTTTCCGGAGGAAAACAATGGTCCAAGGTCGATCTGAACCAGCATTGTCGCCACTCAAAGTCAGGATTAGCTGATGTGCAGAACACAAAGCCCTGGTTCTAGCCTTACAGGAATGTAACATGCTCTGGGCATCAGGGTTAAGCAATAATGCCTTCGCCACCAAAACATGTGAATGCAGAAAGAAAACCAATAGAAAACCCTCTTCATTCAGTTGGAAATCTGGAGATTAAAGTGAGGATAGTACTTACAAACAGCTTGCCCCAGGTGAACCCAGTTGTATGGTTCTGATATGTTTCAATCTAAATAAATGTTTAATGAGTTAGAAGGCAGCCAGCAACATGCTTCAAAGGATGCCAGTGCTGCCAACTAGGTCCATTTTATCTATGCAACACCCCGAGAGTCTGCTGATCTGGAGACTGATGCATTACTGTGATCTGTAGAATTGCACATAGCATATATACAAGTGTAAGCATGTGCTGATGTCACTTGATTGATTATTGTGTGTGCTGTGGGATAGATAATAGGCTTCACCGGGCCTTGCAAACTGTGTTGGCTTGAGGTGATGTGTGAATGAAGTAACGATTTGCACTTTTGCTAATTGATACATTATTATCCCTTAGTGGAGTCGCTACAGTCCTCACACAAAAACACTGAGTTTGCGGGTGCACAGTATACTATGTAGCGGATGTAAACTGAACTGTAAATAGAATATGATTGAATGTAAAGGAGCCACTGGGAATCAAACGTACATCTGAAAAAGCATTTTTGAGTGAAAATCAGGTTAATTCAGATACTTTTAACAGTATGAGAGGTTTGTAGATAGACACACATTTGAAGTGCAGAACTTGATTTGTAAACAGCTGGATATATCAATTAGTTTACCACACGGTGGTGCTGTGTGCTAATTTTTAAGTACAATTCACTAGTAGTGCATTTACCTATTCAAAATACTTTTAAAATGATCAACCTAGGGCTTTCACGCTATGTCTAAAGTTTAAGGTGACATTTGGGTGGTCCACCTGCAGTGGGGTCGTGCATAATTCCGTGGGCGTAATTACTTACTTTGAACAAATTAAAAGCACTGGCTAGTTAGCTGACAATGGCTCCCTCTCCTGGGCCTTTACAGCCATAGTCCAGCACTATAAAACCCAAGGAAAGGTGTCAGTTAGTGACAGGTTAGCAACATTATTTGAAGCTTTCCAGCTGACCTGCAGAGTAGGAACAATCATTGTGTCTAGGTGAAAGGGCATATACAGGAAAGAAACACGTTTTTTTAATTGCCCTCACCCACTAGCAGTGGCATGCTTTATCATAGGGCTACCTCAACACCCCTGCACAGACCAAGGCCGGGGATGGAGCAAAGGGGTATGGGGGAGACAATACTTACACACATACAGGATCTACTGAGAAGAACACAGCGAAAAAGGTGAGATAAAAACTACCTCTGGGACAGCCTAAACAATTTTTATTATTGGACCTTCAGGATAGGGTGGAAAACGTACAGATGGAGATGAAATGGGGGAAGGAAGTGTTCCTTCATCCTTCATCCCGCCTTCCTGCTTCTTACTGAAAACAGGAACAGAAATGGATTCATGGGGTCTGTAGCCCTGAGATTGGACTCGTTGACATTGTATGGAGCCCGTTAAATAACCTCTATATACTACATGAGGAATAAATAAATATGTTTTACCAAGACATATGGGAAACAGCTCCCCTACTTATGGAACTGCACACAGGGGGGCATTAGAAATAAACACACTGACCAGATTAACATTTTAAGATGAAGCCGGCATCCGGCTCTTGTGAACCACTGGTAAAAACGAGCATTTTCCATAAGTAAATAGCCTGATTATCAGAACATTGAGTCTGATGTCTTAATAGTGATTTTGAACCTATCCTGTTTCTCGGAAGCGACTGAGAATGCTGCTCTGGATGTAAGCTTTCTGGGAGCCGGACTTTGGCTCCGAAGGCTTCGACACCAAGGCAGGCTTCGAGAGTGTCTTCAATGTCGGAGCCTAAGAGCCTCCTGAAGTCGAAGATTGTGGCTTGGCGGAGGGATTTGACACTGAGCGATATGCATGCGCCGGCTGCGACATGGTGTCGACCGTGGTCTTACAGCAGTAGTGGACAGGCAACCTTGTGGCTGGCCTGTGAACTTAATACACAATATTCTGGAGCGTGATGCTCGACTTCTGAGTGGTGCGGAGGGGTGGCCTATGTGGTATTGGTACTCATTGCTGGCTCCACTCCTTTTTAACCTGTTTATATCGGATCTCTTGCAAATTCTTGACAGTGTTAACTGCCACCCACCTCATTTAGACGGAGTACGTATCAGCAACCTCCTATACGCTGACGATCTTGTGCTGTTTAGCCATACGAAAGTGGGCCTTCAGAGGCTACTTGATGAACTGCTCCCCTATACTACAATCAACTTCTTAGAGTTGAACTTATCAAAAACAAAAACTATTTCATTTGGGAAGCTAAAGAACACATGTGGAGGGTGGCACTTTAACAAAGTAAAGATTGACTCAACACTACACTACAAATACCTGGGAATATTTCTTGATACTAGAAGCTCATTTGTCAAATAGAAAGAAGGACTGAGAACTAAAGCCTTGGCCCTAGAAGTCGCCGCCACGAAATGGTCTAAAAAACTGCGTGGTCCCAGTTTAATTCCAATGTTGAAAGTGATGAAGGAGAAGATAACTAACAGATTGACATATGGCCATGAGATCACGAAGGGTACCACAAACAAATAAACTAATAATCAAAATTTTTAAACATGCATTTTATCTGCCAAAGTCAGCATCGCCAGCACAAGTTCGCCTTGAACTAGGTCTATTCGACCATCACGGCGGAGAGGCCAGCGCCTTTATAAAGTTTTGCAACAGATTGCGCAATGCCCGGGAGAGTTCCTTGGAGGCCAGACTTTGGCAAGAAATCCAGAAAAGTCATGCCAGGCACAAATATCGGCTTCACCTGAATCAGAGTTTACAACTAGTCAGTGTCAAGGAATTTTGGGGAACAAATCCCTCCCAGTCGGGATTGAAAGCAGTCATCAAGAAGTGAGTCAGGTTGTGGTCCTTTCATTTGGATAGGGCAATATTGTCAAAAAGGAAACACACCTGGGTAGTGATTACAAAGTTTAAACCAGGAGCTGTACCCTTTTATTTATCTAGCACATTCGCACTTTATTGGAAAAGAAAGTTCCTGGCTCTAAGGGTGGGTGAATGGCCTTTTTTAAAGAACCTCCAAGGATGGCGCCAACCAGATAATGACACCCCATGCAGGCTGTGCGGCTACCATACTGAAGGAATGGAACACATAGTTTGCCTATGTCCCGCAACGCTCACTGTCAGACGACTTCTAAGGCGAGATGAATGGAGTCGGCACGGAATTCGATCATGCCGCCAAGCCGTAATAGCAGCCTTAAACCCGGACAACACGAAGCTGAATATCGGGTTAACAAAACTTGTCACCAAGGCGCAAAAACTGCTGGAAGTCATTGGCGCTTCCAACCGCTCCTCATTATGGCAGTGCGGCACTCCATCCCTGGGTCAAGTAATTGCTTTCCAACCACCATCATTCTGCTGACCCCAACCTGGTACCCGAGTCGATCTCTAACTTCCAAGAAGCTCTGTAGAGCTTTAAGTAAAATGTTAACTTTGTACAGTAAAATGTTAACTTTGTACCTTTTTGCAATTTTATACAGTGCTTTTTTGAAAGAATACGCTGCAAGTGTTTTTATATTGTAAGGGTTTTAATTAAAAACAACAAAGTTCTTATCCATTGCGAATGCTTTTGTAGATGGACGCTGTGCGGTTGGAGGTTCGTCTGCATCGAGGTCTATATCTGAGTCCTTCTACAACTCTGATACAGCAGCGTCTGAGTTGAAAGCAGCCGCTTTATGTTGGTGTCTTCTGATCAGTGGTGCGCCATCGAAGCCAAGGTGATGCGACAATCCTAATGGTACCTTGGAGTTTTTTGTTTCCGCATGCAAGGCATGCCGATCAGGATGCCTCCTGATGTTCTGGGGACAAACAGAAATTGCACACCTGATGTAGGTTCATCCTCAGGTACTTCGCTCGACACTTCGAGCAGTATCTGAATGGTGTTCCTTTTCATTATAGGTTCATTCTCTAGTGCCAAGAAGTGGATGAAGGCCCAAAGGGGAAAGGCCCTGCATTGGTATTCGACTCTGGTACTGAAGCAGAGGTGTCTCGGCGCTTGGAACGGACGTTAGATACACTGTTGATTAAACAGATGACGTCAAGGGAACCGAACAGCCCGGCGAGAACACCACGCAGTGTCAAACCAGAGCTTGAATGAACACATCTGAACCAGATGGCAGGGAAAAACATTCTAACAATGGAGCCTATGAAGATTAGCAATCATGGGCGGAATTTCAATACCTGGTGACTCGAAAGACGTCTTGGAAAAAACCACTTGCACACGTCTGAGGCAAACACTAGATGGCAAGAGTATGCATAGCATGTGTATCTACAGCTACACATGCCACAAACTAATATTTTAACTTACCCTTACTCTTTAACAATTATTTAGGGAGAAAGCACGATTGAGTACATTATGTTTTTTTAGCGTTAAGAAAGTTAACCCAAAACAGGATGCAGGAGATGTATCCCAAGACACAGTCAATCAAAAAATGTGACCATAGTGTCCAAGGACACCATAAGCACTCAGTACTAAGATGAACGCCTTTACACAAATCGACCAAATAAATAGAAACACACTGAAAGACATATTGTTGTCCTGAGCTACCACACCAAATTTTGATGATAAGAACTAGTGTAAGACTAAATAAAACTCTATTGTATTAAAAAAAACATAAAGATCAATAAGGAGCCATCATGCCTAACAGGAATTCAAACCAACCCCCCCTTTTTTATTTACACATTTCCACTACTAACTATTTAACTTAACCTGCTGATAAAAGTGTAGGAGGTTGGCTTATTATATGGTGCACACTTATTTAAGTGAAACGCTTACACTAATCCAGACAACCTTTATGGTGGTTTTAGTGTTCTTAGGCAACCTTATAAAGCTCTCTAAATTATAGCTGTGGAGAGCAGCTTTCGGGCTTAGTCCAGAAGGAGTGTTAAGCAACTTGTTTTACCAAACTTAGAATGCCAAGTCACCTATGACACTGCTACATGCCAAGTAATGGCAGTGGAAAGGGAAGGCCATGTAACTTTCATACATGGCCTGCTTTGTAACAACTTTGCAACATATACAGCCCGGATTCATTTCACTGGGAACAAACTATACTGCTTCCTGATGTGTCTATAACTTCAGGAGATGAGCGCTCCCCATCACGGAAATGGCCCCAGGCAAAGGTGCTCCCTTGCGTGGTAGCAGGCCATATTGCAAGCATCGTGGTGGGGAGTTCTTGGCCCTCCCTGCTATTAACCTGCATGAACACTGTTGAGTGCAAAAGAACATGACGACTTGATCACTGCGGTCGAAGTAAAAACAGTGATCCACGACTTGCCCGGTAATAAAACCTCAGGAGTACATGGTCTCCATTTGAAATACTATGATCTTTTCTTCACTCACCTTATCCCTAAGTTGACAAACCTGTACAACAAGTCACTGAAATCTGGGGTGCAGCCAGCTGTGAAGTCTCCGCTCACCTTGGACCTGGGATCTGCAGGAGCAAAGACAGCGCACCCAATACTTTCTAGTAACAACACCAACACCAGAATACAAATAGGTGTCCTTGAATTATGCCCAAGTGTAACAGGGGTAGGGAAGAGAGGAAACAAACTCTTTTTGATTTGGCACCTCAAAGGACACACATCTCATTCTGAAGAACCCAGACTCTCTGTGATTCCTATGAAATTACAGACATGCAATCAGAATCTCAATAGAAATGCATTCATCAAAATAGTATGAACTTGAGTCTCCCCCGCACCCCTTCAAATAACAGGGGTGCAGGGAGTAGGGCAAACTGATGAGGGACGGGACTCTAGATCAGTTCAAGTAAGTGGGAAAAATGGATACGGTGAGAGGGGGCAACATGAGCTTGAAATTTAGAACAAACAGGTGTGGAGAAACCTCCAATAACATGGCTTCTGAGTTGGATATGGCTTTTGAATACAGTATGTCGGCAAGCTCAAATACCCGTACGTGAACTCGGCACCCAACCAGGAAGGACTACTCGGGTAATCTTTCAGGATTAAGACCACGCATAATGCACACGCAAGCCGGGCAAATCCTGACACCAGCATGCCTCTGAGGGGTCCCTCCTCATGTCCTTACTAAAGCCAGGTCAGGAGTCCACACACCTGTCCTCCTATTGACCCATCACCATCCTGGGCACTGATAATAAAATACTGGGAAAAATTCTCATGGATTGCTACCTCCATATTCTCCCCAACATCATACATTCATATCAAACCTAGTTTGTCCCGGGGCACAGCATGTCAAACAACTTCAGGAAATTAGTTCATGTAATGGATCAGGCATAGCTGAGGTTTCCTCACACAGCGTAATTGATACTTAATCTAGAGAAGGTATTTGATCTGCTGTCTTGGGACTACCTTTTAAAGGTGCTGACAGAGCTTGGAATTGGAAGAGTGTCTTCTAGCATATACAAAATAATTGTATGCTACCCCATTCTCTTGCATACGAATCTGTCGTTTAATCTCTGCTTCACTGCCAGCGAGTTGCGGTACCCATCAGGGCTGCCCTCTCTCCCTTATACTCTTCACCATTGACATGCATCCTTTAGCTCTCCACCTCTGCTCAGAGGGCATGCACTGGGGTAGCCCCTTAGATGGCACCAGGCAAGCAGTGTTGTTATACGCTGATGACCTTTTACTTTATTTCCAGTACACTATTGTTGACGCCGAGGTGATATACGCAGCCCTCCAGGATTTTGAGATCAATTAGGCGAAACTGTGCTTCTTCTCCCTGCAGTGAGGCACACCCTCCCAATGGGTTTCAATTTGGTGGTGTTGAACTGGTATGGACAGGTGCAACCGTTCGTTACCTAGGTATCCGCTTATATCACACTCAGCAGGACCTGTTTGTGGGTAACCTCAAGTGGATGCTCACAAACTTTAAAGTACCAGACTCGGTTTGTGCCCTCAAGATGATCGTTCTTCCCAGATTATTACACTACTGTGTCTATGTGCCAGTCTATCTACATTTTTTCCGGGAGCTGGACTCGATGCTCAGGGAACTGATCTGGGAAGACAAGCGGATGATTGGCCCGGGCACTGGTGCGCGCCCCCTCCTTTGAATTACACTACAGTGCGGCCCAACTCTAATACATATCCCAACTATTTGAAACCAACACTGGTGATGGAACATTACCCCCCGACATCCTCTAGCAGCTCCTATTGCCCACTGTTAAACTGCACCGCTCATTGCCTTTCTATGTATGGTTAGCCCGTAAATGCCTTACCTGGATCTTTCAATTGACATGGATGTGCTCCCATGATTCCTCTCTGGGGGTTAACATGATTTCCCAGGTCCTTTATAACAGAAGACCTCTCAACCTGACAGACACTGTGGGTAATTTATTCCAGGACCACAATCTACTTGCACACCTGCATCAAGACTATGACCTCCCTCACGCCCTCAAGGCTAGTTACTTTTTTACGGGCAGCTGTTGGCCAACAAGCCGACTTGTGTGGCGCACAGTCGAAGAGCCCCCCACCCATTTCAAGATACACACCCTATATACCATGGCCACCATCTGATCACATGACTGAATAAAGCAACCAGGGAACATGCTGGTGTCACCCTGACACGCCTTCAGAAAACATGGGAAGATGAGATTACATGCCCCATACATGAATCCAAGAGGCACCACAAAGCGTCTCTTGTAACTTGGATTGTAAAATATACGTGTTAGATCTGTCAGCCTTTGGGTGATGTTCCCCCAATCTGTTTCCCTCCACGTTTGGCAAATATTTTTGTTGGCCTACGGACTCTGATCACATTACTATTGCAAATCAATGCTAAAATGCAGGTGTTTTTTCCATAAAAGGGTGTAATTGGTGCTTTCCTGACTGACCTACTTAATTTACTTGTAAGTCCCTTGTAAGGTGGTATACCATATACCCATGGCCTTAAGTTAAATGCTACAAGTGAGCTGCAGCATTGACAGTGCCACCCACAAAAGTAGCCTTTTAAACCTGCCTCAGGCCTACTACGGCAGTGCCAGTGTGGGTAGTTTACTGCCATTTCGACTTGGCATTTAAAACTAATTTCCAAGCCTTAAACTCCCCTTTTGTTACATATAAGTTACCCCTAAGATTGGCCCTTGTTAGCCTAAGGTCAGAGGGCTATGTAAGTAAGGTAGAGCACGCGGAAATACTGATGGCCGGTTACCACTGATACGAGTTGATGGACCGATATTTCATACTGACAATTTGAACATGGGAGTACTTCACCCGCTATACTGATAGACAGATGAGAAGAATTATTTACGCTGACGGTTATGGAGTACTGAAACTCTAGGGCCCTGAAGAAGTCTGAATGTCTAAGGCTGACTAAGACGAAACACGTGTCGGCTGTATTAAGAATTTCAGTTACATTGGATGATGGAATAAAATGAAGAAATCTGAAGAAATTCATTCACCTGACTATTGTGGACTGTGATTGAACATTTGAGTGCTTGGTGGATTTTTTTGCAGGTTTTTAGCCACCTGTTGGCTACTAATGAGAGTCTTGGTAACAGACTCTTGCCCATTTTGAGCACCAATAACATTTGTAATTGGACTTGCTTACGCACGCTGTGCGCTCCTGTTAAACTGTTACCCTTTGCTGTAAGGTAGAGCATGTACTTTTATGTTTTGCATGTTCTGTTAGTAACAAACAGCTTATTTTGTTTTTCACTACAGTGAGGCCTAGTCCTCTCATAGGTTAGCATTGGAAATTCCTTAATACACTTTTAAACTGTAATTCCCGGTTAGAGAGAATTAGCTTTTTCATGTTTCATATGTTTGGAATGGTATTCAAAAATCCTACTTACTGGTGAAGTTGAGTTCAACATTACTATTTTAGAAATGTCACTTTTAGTAAGTGGACATTTCGCTGCACTTACTGGTTGTTGTGCCAAGGAGAACTGGACTCTGGCTTTACTCCAAGTGATCTCCAAGGGCTTGTTGACTTGTCTCCTGTTACTTGAGACTCCAAGAAATCTGGAAGTGGCCCAGATACCTGCAACATGGATTTCAATGCATCTCCTGTCTGGGGGTAGCAGAACCGGACCACTGATCAGGTTGCAGGACTAAAATCATTCCACTACATAATAACCAATGTTTTGTCGTCCCAGATTGACGCATCGGACAGCGTATCGCCACCACTGCAGCTTTGGGAGATCGATGCATCCTCTCAACTGCATGGCAGAAACCAGCGCATTGCTTGACGTCTCTTGACTCCACCACCGGTCTTCGGAACGGACGCAACGCCTTCACTGTGTAAAGAAGATCAACCCATCTCGTTGCTTGCGACCAGAAAAGGAACTTTGTTCCCCAGGGTCTGTGTGGGTCCTGTAGCCGACCTGTGCTTCCAAGAGGTCAGCTTGAACTTTGACTTTGCCCCGGTCCAGTGTGACCTTTTTAGTGCTACTTGCTTCTAAGCGCTTATTTTTTGGCAGAGTTTTATATAGCACAAACTTGACCCATATCGGGTATCAGATCACTTTACATAGCACCTGTTACGTTACATAAGGACACACATTCATTTTTGTTAGGCACAGGGAGATTAAGTGATTTGCCCGGAATAACAGGATGTTCAGCGTCATTGCAGAGACTCGAACCCAGTTCCCCAGATTCGAGGTCGACCGCCCTAGCCGTTAGGCCATCTCCTCTCGCTTTACTGCATTTATTCTTTTAAAATGTAATATCCCAACTTCTATACAACGGATTTTTGTCATTTGTATTGTGCTCTATTTATAATATAATACTCTATTTTAAAAAACCTGGGTGGAGTCTTTCTGTAGTGTATTCATTGTGTTACTGTTTATGAGTGTGGTGCACAAATACCTTACAAATTGCCTCTTTGTAGGAAGCTGGCTCTGCTCTGCATATACTATACCAAAATGAGGTATAGTGTGCAAAGAGTCCAGTGGAACCCAAAGGTAGGCAGAGATAAAAGTAGATAGCACCTTACTCTCTATTTGTGGTAGTGTGGGTGAGCAGTAAGGCTTTATCAGAGGGTAGTGTTAAGCATTTGTTGTACACACTCTAACAGCAAATGATGTCATACACTCAAAGACTGAACTCAGACCAATTGATTTGTATAAAAATATTAATTTGATGTATTTATTTCCTAGAACCAAGCAAGCCTGGCACAGGTAAGTAATTTTCAAAGCAGGCTGACCATACAAGCAAGCTGAATGAAAATAACGTTGTTACAGGTTTGTAAATGTTATCAATAAAGCGGAAATTACTGTTAGATTACTTTGAATTACTTTGCAGATTAGTTTCTGGATTTATACCTTGATATCACACTGGGAAATTTCCTAGAGAAAAGGGTAAGTAAGCAATTTTTAGTTCTTTGCAGATTTTCAAAGTTCCACACAAAACCAACTCCACACAGAGAAAATTTTTCAAGGCAAAACAGTCAATGTATTCCTATGGAGATAAATGAAGCATCTTCAGGGTCCAGTCGAGGGTAGATGCAGGTACACAGTGGGTGCCGAGCATCGAGGGTGATGTGCCAACTACGTTCTCACCCCCTCCTGTGACCCATGGTGTGAATTCTTAACACCACAAAAGTGCAGAAACCGTAAAGCCGGAATCCTCCTAAACCAGGAGTAATTAGGAAGACAATTTCTCCTCCTAATTTTTTTGCACTTTACACCTTTTTGTTAATTTACACTTTCACGTCCCTAGGTAAGGGTGAGCCTTAGAGTGTCCATTCCTCCAGGGTTTAGTGCACGCTGAGTCCTGATGAATGCCAGGTAAATTCATACCGTTTCGTGGCTGAAACATGTCAACTGATAATTAGGAAACTACCACACAACTAATTGTGGACGAATTTCCAACACATAAGTTTTTATTAACCTGTCCTTAGTGATCATTAGAATAAAGTTAATTTTGATACACTATCGACTACTTTTTAACCATCCACCACTCACTAGTTTTCTTTGCACAACACTGCCTGAACTCACCAACCCGCTCCGCAGTAAAACCGGCGTGGTAGCACACCAAAGAGACACTCGGTCTCTTTGGTGGGGCCCGATGATGAAGCATGTAATCACTAGGTGGTGAGTGAGGGTTTTCTTTAACGCCTTAAGTGAAGCCGTTTACTTGCTCCCGACGGTCGAATACTACCATTTGACCCTCTCAGCTATGACCACCTCTAAGGTGTCCAGAGCTGCAGTGACCCTATCCTTCCACTGTGGATAGGAGGATTTTAGCCAATCAGGTTAGGGGATGTCCCTTTCCCAAAGAAGGGGACATACAAAAGGTGTAGTCACCCTAAAAGGCAAGTAGCGCATTGCTAACAGCTGTACCAGCTATCAGTACCTGTAACACACCTAAATTCAGTATTTAGGGGCACCCCTGAACCTTGATCCTCATATTCCTGCAACCTACAAAGAAGAAGGACGAAGCAGACACCGTGCAGCAAAGCTTGAAGGAGATGAATGACTTGGCCCCAGTCCTAGCAGACTGTCTCCAGCTTGAAGAGTGTGCAAAGAAGACAACGCCGGTCCTGTGACAAGTGACTTCCAAGTATCCCAGGAAGACTGCCATGCCTCTACAAAGACCAAATCTCCCGAGTACAGCGGCCCTGTCCAGAAAACTCACAACTTCAAGGACTCCAGATCCAGGTGGATACGCGATCTCTGCCCACTCTGCACCAGACACCCACGGCCCGAGTCTGAGTGGCTCGCCTGTCCAGTGAAGTCTCCCCAGTGATCCAGACCTCGACTCCATCGGTGGCTCACCTCCCTGGGCCCCACAAAGTCGCCTGCAGCCTCTACATGAAGGGTCACCCTGACCACAAAAGGCTCCAACAAAGAAAATCTGACATCAAAAGGCACCCCTGCATCCCCAGCCCCCGGTCTTGGGGAGACCAACCAACGGTGCCCAGACTCCCTCGACAACCCAACTTACCTGTCCAGCCAGTGGTCACCTTCATCTAGCCTCCTCATCTGAGCCTGCAGCCTCTTTGTGTGACTGAGATTCCATATTGAAGAGCATTGGACGCAGACGCTGTTTTACACCCTGATGCCCATCTGCCAGTGGTGGTGTAGCTTTAGTGCTGTCTTGTGGCCCACCCTGTACTCACCTTAAACCCTGGGGTCTGTGCCCTGAAACTGGAGGTACCTACCTGCATCCAGCACCTCTTGTAGGTTCCCCTGTCTCCACTGGCTAACATTGGGCCCAGTGACCTTTGCACCTTGCCACCCAAGTCCGCTGGTGGTGCAGGAACTACCTTAAACTGTACCTCGCTCAGCGTATGTCTAAGCCCATGAAGACTGCAAGAGTGAGTTGTGTACTTACCTGTTAATGCATATACCTGTTTTCCTCCCATAGGATTGCATTCTATGTTCTTCTATTGCATTTTAACATTATCTTTTACAACTGCTAAGTTCTACTGTTTCTGATTGACAATACAAAAGCATTTTTATTACTGTAAAACATTTATACTGCCTTGCAAAACAATTCCTACTGCATCTTGAAAAGTATTATGTTATGTTATGTTGGACATAGTGTAGAAATCTCTTTCTGATATAATGGGTGCCCGTGTCCTGTAGAGCTTTTAAAGCTAAGACCAGTGCTTTGAAGCAAATTCTCTTTCGAACAGGAAGCTAGCGCAAAGCCTTCAGGTGAGAGGAGACCTGAGCTCTGGGTCCCAACATGAGAATTACTTGGGGTCCACATTCTGGACCACCTGAAGTCCACTCAGTAAGTACTCTGGGAGACCCAGGTACAAGACGTTTACATAGTCCAACCTGGCGACAATGAGGGCTTGGACTTTGGTCTTCCTGTTACAGCTATTATTGAAACTGCTACTTACCCAAAACTGAGTTCCTCTTAGTTCTGAAAATAAAATAACAAAGTAATAACTTTTTATACAAAACAATTGGACTTAGATTCAGCCTTTGAGTGTGTGTAATAATTTCTTGCCTGAGTGTGTACAACAAATTCTTAACACATCCCTCTGATAAGGCTAATTGCTTGACCACACTATCACAACTAGAGCTTTTAGTAATTTCTACTTGAGCTTCTGGGGATCCATTGGACTCTGTGCACATATACCTTACTTTGGTATAGTAAACAGAGCCAGCTTCCTACAGGCAGTCACAAACTATCCAAACAAATCCAGGTTAAATGTTTAGACTATGCTGGAAAGGTACTAAAGGGCTGGGTGAGGGGCAGCAAAGTAGATGATTATTCAGGGCTGTCAATTTTAAAGGTGCACATGCTTGATATTTTTTATTTTTATTTTTTTAATATTTTTTTAGGAACATTTTTCACATACAGCACAGCGCATCATAACAATAGATAAAACCAAAAAAAAAAGAGTCAACAATGTAGCTACTTGTGTACAACCCTCCGACATACCCTCCTTTCATCTCTGGATTGGTTCCCATATTTTCTTCCCCAACCCCCTTGCCCTCCTGCCCTTCCTAGCATAAATGCCATTTTCTAGGTTATAGACAGCCAGGTGGTTTGCAAGCCATTGTTGCACTGCAGGTGGTGTTTTGTCCAACCAGACCCTAGCTATAGAGAGTCTTAGAACTGCCATGTCCACGATTAAGAACTCCCCATGAGTATCAACCAGATCTGAGCTTACTCCGAGTAATATCAAGGGTGGGGTGGGGGTGAGAGTAGTACTGAACCCTAGCGAGCGGGCAAGAAAAAGTTCAATATCTCTAATTAGTGTATAGAGTTGTGGGCAGGTGGCAAAAATGTGGATGATGTCCGCCTCTGGTGTATTGCAACGTATGCAGGTGGTCCCCGACGTACCTCCCCACTGAGCTATTCTTGCCGGGGTAAAACAGAGAGAATATAGCGTCTTGTAGTGCTGGGCTTGAAGTGAGGCCGAGCAGAGTACTGAGCTACCTAGATCTAAGGAATCTTGAAAACAGCCTATTTCGATACCCAGTTTACTAGCCCATTTGGTTCCATGCTTTTCCAAGTCGTCTGATTTGGCCGCTGTAAGGACTGCATAGAAACTGCGAATTGAGCACCCCCGCCCTTTTCTATGTTATTCAATATATCATGTTGGTAAACCCTACAGCTCCTCCATGTTTATTGCTCAAAAAGCTCAGAACCTGCAAGTATTTGAAGAAATTATTCCTATCAATGCGAAATGTAGTCTCCAGATTAGTTAACTGGCGAACCCCCTCTGACCCCAGCATGTCCCCTTATCTTCAGAATCCCTTTATCTGCCCAATCTGCCATAACTGAGTCCGAAAAAATCGTTGCAGTTAGGGATTTGTTTTTAAACAAACGCCTATACCTATTGAACCTCTCCAGCCCGAATTTCTTCAAAAAAGCAGCCCAAATTTTATGGGCGGCACACACTGTCTTAAACCTTGTTCTTTTTAAGTAGGAGGAATCCGTACAGTTAAGGAAGCAATTCTCCGTCTCAGGGCCCAATATAGTTGCATAGATCTCAGTAGAAAAAGACGTAATTTTAGGATCCAATCCCCCACCTCCATCAGGCCTTGCATATATTGCAGGGTCGAAGCCCAATAATACATCCTGAAATCTGGGGCCCCCCATCCTCCTCTAGCCCTAGGAAGGGTGATAAACCTATATGCCCTCCTTGTTTTTCCGTGAGCCCAAAGAAATCTGTTCAAGATTGCCTCTAATCCATTAAACCATTTAGCCTCATAAAATACCGGTATAGCCCTGAAAAATAAAGAAATGTAGGCAGAATTATCATTTTGATAATGTTTGTGCGACCTACCAATGATAAGTGGAGATTGTGCATTCTCTCTAGATCAGATTTTACTTTAGACATTAGGGATGCCACATTCTGTTCCACTACCCCGTCTAGATCTGGAGAAATCTCAACCCCTAAATAAACTGTAGAGCTGACTACGCGGCTATCATTACAAACAGTGAGACCTTTTGACTATCTAGGTTTTAGCCTTGTTAAGCTTATAGCTCAAAATCCGACCAAACTGCTGCGCTTCCAATTCTATCTCACCAATAGCTAGAGCAGGATTCGATGTGACAACTGCCACATCATCCGCGTAGGCCAGCGTCTTAAATTCCCTACCGTTTATACTTAAAGCGGGGATGTTTAGGTTAGCTTCTTGCCTCCGTAGTTGGGGGTCCATATATAGCGCAAATAGCAATGGTGACGAAGGACAGCCCTGCCTGGTCCCCCTGTTAATCTGCACCAGGGCAGTGTACCCTCTGTTGATCCTAATCCAGGCTGTGGGTTCTTTATACAGTGCTTGAACAGCCTTGATGTACCCTTCCCCTAAGCCAAACTATCTCATTACCGGCCACAGGTATTCCCAAGAGACCCTATCTAACGCCCTTTCCGCGTCTAGGAATATAGGAATAAAGCTGCGATAGGGTCCCCCGGGACTCCCGTGACATCGAATAAAGTGATTAGCTGTCTAATATGTTGAGTAGTGCCCTTCCCAGGTATAAACCCATGTTATGTAGGACGGATCATTCCCTCGATTACCCTAGCTAATCTTTTAGCTAAGATTTTTTTTGAAATCTTCGCATCCGAATTCATCAGGGTAATAGGCCTGTAGGATCCCGTTACTATAGGTTATTTGCCTTCTTTAAAATAACTATAACGTCAGCCCCCCCCCAGGATTTTACAATTGAATTTCCTTGCTGAGCCTGTATTACAATATTTAGGATCTCAGGGATGAGCACTTCATGAAATACTTTATAGAATTCGACCGGGATCTGGTCCGGGCCCGCTGCCTTTCCTGACGGAAGATTCACCAGTGCTGAAACTACCTTCTCTAATTTAATCGGGGATTCCAATATGATCTTCTCTTCTTCTGGGAGGGTCGGGCAGAGCTGTGCCTAAAATAATCCTGTATATCTGCCTCACCGCCGCCACCTTCCTGCCCATAGAGATCTGTGTAAAATTGCCTAAAGATTTTCCTTACTTCCTCTGGTTCGGATACTGTTTTACCTTGACTATCTAGAATCTCCTTAATTTCTCCTGCTGCTAACTTCTGTCTAGTATGGACTGATAAGACGTGTCCAACCCTCTCGCTCAGCTCATAAGATCGTTCCTTCTTAGCTAGGTCGTTAGCTGCCGTTTTACTAGCAATGCCTTCCACTGCTTCAGATTTTAATGAAATTATTTTAAGTAGTTGATGTTCCAAAGGCATATTCTGCTGAATTAACAAATTAAAATCCTCCTCTGCCTTAACTAGTTTTTTAACTATTTCCTCGACTCTGGCCCTCTCCAATTTCTGTTTATGAATTGTATAACTCAGTGTCTCCCCTCGGGCTCCTGCCTTGAATGCATCCCATACGATAACTGGAGATGCCCTCCCTCTATTAGTTTCCCAAACTCCACTTATCCAGTTGTTCATAAAGTTAATATATCCGTTATCCTTGAGTAAAGCTCTCTCGAAGGTCCAGGTATTTTCCCTCCTGCCTACCCAGTTTTATTTTACAGTTATAATTAAGGGATTGTGATCTGATACTATTCGGGAGTGTTTCTCTATTTGAGATCTGGCCAGCAAAGAATTGGATATTAAAAAATAATCTAATCTAACCAGGATTTTATGAGGTGATGAAAAAAATGTACTACCATCCATTTGTGGGCGCAGTCTTGCCCAGAGGTCTGACAATGTCGTATGCTGTGCCATAGCTGCTATTGCACAATATGTTTTTTTCTTTCGGCCAGTATACCCCTGCCATGCTTGTAAACCAGACCCTGAAGGTCCATTAACATTAAAATCCCCGCAGCATATAATTGGTTCAGACCAGCAGGCTAATTCCGTACTCCAAATATTCAAAGATATCAGGGTCATCTTCGGTGGACCCATATACTGAGACCAGCGTAAACTTCTCTCCCCTGCACACTATTTCCACTATGACCCATCTATCCCATTGATCCTCTTTCTTTTTAGTAACCAAAAAGTCCTTCCCTTTGCCCAAAATAGCCACCCCTCTGGTTTTAGACCCTTGCTTTGTATAGGCTAACAACAAGAACCCTAGTTGTTCCAACAGGAAGCCCTTTCCCCCCTCTATATGCGTTTCCTGCAGGAAAACAAAATCCAGCCGCATTGTTTTAAGGAGTGCAGCTACCCTCACCCTTTTATAAACATCATTCAACCAACAAACGTTAATTGAAGCAATTTGACAAGTCATTAAAATACATCAAAGGGTTGTTTTAGCTTCCATACCAGTTTTTTAGTTGAACCAAAAAGAAGTGTGCTGCTTAAAAGTTTGTAGGCTGTTCAAGTCTTCTTCCAACTTCCCCGTCCTTTCTTCAACCGGGGTTACTCTCTTTGCAACCTCCTCATACAGTTTATTCATTTTTCGTAATGAATTATGGATTTTCTTTGACCCTTGTCCGGCCCTGCGACTCTCCACTCTTGCTTTATTTTGCATTTGCTTCAAGGTGCTGAAGAGGCGGGCGGGGGGGGTTTGGAGGTGGGGAGACTGGTGATCCCCTGTTTGCTGTTGTGGACTGGCGTGATTCTGATAGACCAAAGATGTAGCTGAATAGTCCCATGCTAATTTCTTGGTAGGATCTGAAGGGCTTCCAGAGGGGCACGCTTCACTTCTGTATCTGCGCTTTTTTGTGTTGTTTTCGGGGGGAAAGAGCTGCTGCCAGTGTCAGTTTCGCTTTCTGTGCCAGTCTCGCTAGACAAGAGAGATTCAGAGTCTTCATTTACAGAATAGAATTTATCGCCTTCAGGTGAACCTCCCCCGCTCTCCCCTGAGCTCCCTCATAATTAAAATCCTTAGGGATATCGATAGGGTTATTCTGAAGAGTGAGCATTGGATCGCTAGCCCAGGTGCCTGCTACTCTCAATGACTCAGCAGGGTTGCTTTCAATGCTCGCCCCTCTGTTTCCCCCGACTCACCGCTTAGGTTGTGTGGTGTCAAAGGGATGAAATACCCCGTGGTCAGTACTATTTGATCCGGCCCGCTCCTCCTAGAGTCATCTGCGATAGCAACTGCGATCCCCGATGCTTGCCTCCTGGTCTCATTCTCCTTCAGCGGCTCAGTGGCCGCGCTTGCTTGCTGCTGTTCTGTCAGATCCATCCGTTGCTTAGCAACCATTGCCTCAGCGTCCACGAGGACGTTGTCAGTTGCGGCACTGCTGCCGGTCTCGAATCTTTCCGTATCGACGTGCATAAGCTCCGGGGATTTCGAAGGCTCTGAAGATTTCACAGCGAAGGCTTCGGCTAAGGTAGGCTGATGCAGCTGATTGTCTTTGGCTTTTGTTTTACCTCTGAGCGCTTTCTGTGTGGGGGGATCTATGGTGTGCCCAGAGGCTGACGCGGGGGCAGAGGCAGGCGTCTCGCTGTTCTTGCCCTTCTGCTCACCGCCTTTCTTGAGCTGATTTCTTCTGGTCGCACTGATGCTGGCGTTGGCCCGCTGCCCGGTGCCAGGAATCGAAACCGTCTTAGCTTCATCTTTCCCCCTCGAGGCCCAGTCCTTCTGCTCTTTAACTTCTTGAGATAGCTTAGCGGACCATAGTGACATGTTGAACGGCCCCTTGAATATCAGCGCCACGAGGCTCGTCAGGCCAATTTCTGCTCGGGTGAGCAGAAGGTTCAACAAGCGCCGTATTGTAGGTAAAGACTGGTACCTTGCTGGATCAATGCTTGTAGTCGGGCTTCTATTGGTGAGGGCATTTAGCATCTCCGTGCCATCAAATCTGCATGGGCTTATTCCATGTGAGAGGGAGTAGGAGTGGATGCGACTGGTCACTACAGACTGTCAGCGGCCATCTTGCCTCCACCTTATCTGCCTGCTTGATAATTGTTTAAGCAAGTTAGTCCAACACCTAGTGGATAGTAAGGTTACAGATCCCAGGAAGCTTGCTGAGGAGGCAGACATCTGGGTCAGCACCAAAGAGTTCAATAAAGCATCTGTGTGGGAGGGAATCTCCGCAAAGGGTGGCCAGGGTTCCTACTTGAAGAAGGAAGGGGGAGAGCAGAAAAAGGAGCTCTATTCAGGCCCCAAAACAACTCACAAGGGAAAAGGTCTGGTTCTCATTCCCAATCTGGCCACCAGAAGAAAAACTACCCTAACAAGGTTACCCTAGTTGCCCTGGGTGACAGTGAGATGGTTCCTAAGATCCATATGCCCTCTAATACTGCAAAGTATAAGAAATCGGTCACCATCATTGGGGAAGGTGTGGAGGCTCTGAGGGGTACAGGAGCTAGTATGACTATGGTAAGTAGTCAGCTGGTTTCCGACAGCAGGTATTTCCAAAGGCATTCCACTGGTGACTGACAACAACAATGGTCACTATCTTGTGACCCTGGTTCCATTTGAGAGGGGTTCAAGTCTTCTGAAAGTTGTTGTGAGCCCTGCCATGTCTGCGGACTGTTTGTTAGGTAATGACCTTGAGCATACAACCTGGAAGGAAGTGGAGGACAAGGCTCATGTGCAGATGTTAGGATTACATGATTGGATTTGTGCTATGACAAGGTCCATGGCTGCCCAGGATGGCAGTCACAGAGGGCTGTAGCCTCAAGAAATGGCCCAGCCAGCTGCTAAAAAATGGAAATGCAAGGGACGTGAGAAACCAGCCCCAGAATGTAATCTCAGTGAAGTGGATGAGGCACCTGCGGTGACTTCCCCGGAGTCCAATGAGGAGGGTACTACTCCTTTTGTGACCTGTCTGTCATTGCTGGATGGCATGTAGAAGGAGGACATAGCATGGAGGAGTTCTGCAGGGCACAGAGAGAGCAGCCAACCCTTTAGGTGCTGGGGCAATAGGATGAAGCCCAAGCAGCAGGTGATGCATCTGTTAGTCACCATAATTACTGGGAGGACAGCCTTCTTTACAGTGAGCCTAAGGTTGCCTGCTGAAGGCTGGACGGGGGGTAGAGACCTCACTGGGAGCGACTGGCAGTCTGCGCTGTGACGGGTGACGGTATTACTGAGCCGGGAATGAGCCAGCAAAGGGCAGAACGGATCGACAACAGGCTAAGCTCCCATTCGAACCTCGCAAACTGACTCGAACATAGCAGAGTGGCACAGATCAGACCATGCAGACCACTCCACCAGCGATTCACAGATCTCAGAGGAAGATCAGAAATCCCTCCTGATGACCATGAAGCAGTCTGTGGGCGTTCGAACAGACTCAATGACACTGGAGCTCTGGGTAAAGACGGCTTTATTAATTTATATGAGCGCTTCTTCTGAATCGTTTTTCGATAGTATGGCAGTGGCGTGTCCGTCTCTTCAGACAGTCGATCCAGGCGTTTCAGTGCCCGAGTTTTCGGTGTTCCCTGGGGATTCTGGGACTTGTAGACCGCCTCTCCTCGGGATAACTTGTTGTTCCGTCCAGCGTACCGGGGAAGAAAGAAAGAGTGATTAGGACGGGGCCATGGCTCGTGCACAGGGAAGGCGGTGTGAAACACACGTGCAGTTACTCGACCCAGATTCAAGTGAAGGGTTCCTGAGGGTAGGGGTTTGCACTAGGAAATGGTCGGTGGTTCAACCCACCTACGACCCGCCCAGCCCGCAAAGCGTGACCGTACCTGCTCAAGCCACACTTCCCGGGAAGTGTGGCAGGGCGAAGCGCCTCTCCATTGGCCTCCTGGCTTGTCGCAGACGTGTCGTCCTGGTCTCCGCTCTTCCCCGCTCTTCTCCTCGTCTCGACCTGCCTCCTCCGTCTCCCGTCGGTCTCCGCTCGACGACTCCTTCCTCCGATGGTCTCCGCTCCTCTCCTCCGCTCTACTCGCCTCCTCCTTTCTCCGATGGTGTCCACTCCACTCCTCTGCTCTACTCGCCTCCTCCTTCCTCCGATGGTATCCGCTCGACTCCTCTCCTCCACTCGCCTCCTCCTTCCGATGTTCTCTGCTAGTCTCCTCCGCTCTGCTCTCTCCCCAGTCTTCTTCACTTGCTCCGTACTCCCAATCCGCTCCGTCCTCACGCCAATCACCTCCAGGTGTAAAACACACCTGCTGGTTCTCTGGGCTGGGTTTTACCTCGGACGGGAGGGCGTGGTCCGGGTCCAGTTCCACCCAGTTAAAGAAACAAGGTTCCGCCGTTGCCTCAGGAACGTGTTTGTATGCGGCGTCCGGTGTCTTCCAGGTCTCGGTGTGCTGTTTAAAGAGAGGGGACACAGGTAAGCCTGGCGGGTCTGGGTCCCCCTCGTTACACAGTCTCACCTCAATTGAGACAAAAATGGACTCTATGTGTACCCGAATGGACTTCATTGCTCAAAAGCTAGAGAAACAGGATAGTCATATCAAAGAATGCAACGCACAAGTTACTTACCTTCGGTACCGGTATATCTGTAAGAAACAGTAGTTAGTGTTAGATTCCTTACCTTAGAATATCCCCAGGCGTCAAGCTGGATACGGAAAGTTTTCGTCAGCAGTACCCTTGCGCGTCGGTATGCGTTGTCTGCGGTTCTGCGTCCGGCGTCGTGATCGCAGGATGACGTCGTCAGAGTACTCGGACGCCGCCCTCGCGCGATGTACATAGCTTTCCGCGCCAGGAATGCAGAGCCATGATTGAAACCGACACTGGTGCCATGAAACTAGGGCCCTGAAATGGATGTCCTTAACCCTATATATCGGGTCGCAGAATGGGGAGGATGGGTTGGGCGGTAAGGAATTTAACTCTAACTTCTATTTCTTACAGATATATCATTACCGAAGGTAAGTAACTTGTGCATCTGAAAGAAACAGGTTAGTGTTAGATTCCTTACCTCAGAATAGATACCCCAGCAATAACAACCCCGGTGGTGGGTCTGCGAACTAAGATCACACCAGAAGGTCCTGGAGAATGGAACGGCCGAAAAAGCCATCTCTCCGGTCTTGGCTGACCAGGCAGTAGTGCCGAGCAAACGTGTGCAGCGATGCCCACATAGCAGCCTGATAGATGTCCTGCAAGGGGACTCCCTGACCCAGGGCAGTAGTAGCCGCTGTGGCCCGAGTGGAATGGGCGTGCAACCCCACAGGAGGCTCCTTTTTCACCAAGGAGTAGCAAACCTTGATGAACAAGACGACCCACCGAGAGATGGTCTGCTTGTGCACCGCCCGTCCCTTCTTAGCGCCCATGTAACCAACAAAGAGCTGGTCGTCCACCCGGAACTAGCATGTGCGGTCTAAACAGAAGGAGAGCGCACGTTTTGGGTCCAGACAGTGGAGCCTCTCTTCCTCTTTCGAGGGATGCGGAGGCAGAAAGAAGGGGGGCAAGGTGATGGACTGCCCGATATGAAAGGCTGTAACCACCTTGGACAGGAAAGAAGGACAAGTCCTCAGAACAACCTTGTCCGGATCGACAGAGAGGAAAGGATGTTTAGAAGATAGAGCCTGGAGCTAACTCACTCTCCTGGCAGAGGTGATGGCAACCAGGAATACAGTCTTAAGAGTCAGAAGACGAAGAGGACAGTTATGAAGTGGCTCAAACGGAGCACACATCAGATAAGTCAGTACAAGGTTTAAGTCCCACTGAGGCATCACAAAGGGATCAGGAGGAAGGAGTAGTTTCTGTCCTGTAACTCCAGTTCTGTAGTAGGGGTATCTCTGTTATAGTCATAATCTAGTGAATAGTCCCACCCATGTGCGTGGACCCCGGAGCAATCAAAAATAATCTCTTAAGGTGTCGAAAAATGCAGAACTGCACAGACACTTAAGAGAGAATTAAAGACAGATAATGCAGCCTCAGGCTACACTGTCCAGTACTTCAGCTAGAAATTCCATCAAAATCCACAAACATCAAAGTCTGTCCAGATTTCCCTTGCTTCAGCAGCAAAAACCCTCTGGAATGATAGAGAGGAAGACATGGACAGACAAGCCCATAGGCTGCCATTATGTGGCTCAAAACAGGATACTGTGCCTTTAAGAGAACTTTCCAGAACTTCACAGTATCCCAGAATGCACTGCAGGTCCCTTTTACTTTCAGTTCTTTTTGAAGGCGTAACACGCCAGACCTGTAGCATTCCTTACATGAATATCTCTCTCCACCGGGGAGGCGGGCGGGCGGGCGCTTATGACTATAACAGAGATACCCCTACTACAGAACTGGAGTTACAGGACAGAAACGACTCCTTCTGTAGTAGGGGATCTCTGTGTATAGTCATAATCTAGTGAATAGAATGGCAAGTTCATCCCCACACCAAAGCGGCGGTGGAGAAAACGAGAAATAACACAACTATTGTGCGAACAGATTTCGCAGCAAAGCCTGCCCTACCTGAGCGTCTGTCCTGGCATCAGTGTCCAGGCAGTAATGCTTAGCAAAGGTATGGACCGACTTCCAAGTGGCCGCCTTGCAGATTTCTGCAATAGGAACATTACGGAGCAAAGCCGTCATGGCAGCCTTGCCCCTGGTGGAATGAGCCTTAGGTTTACCCCTAAGGTCTTATTAGCCTTCTGGTAACACAGTTGTATGCAGGACACAATCCACCTCGAGATGGACTGTTTAGAGGTAGCAAGACCCGTCCTGACTGATCCATAATTGATAAACAATTGGTCTGACCTACGAATATCTTTGGTCTTATCCAGATAAAATTTCAACACCCTCCTAACATCCAGGGAATGTAAAGACCTTTCCGCTGGAGATGAAGGATTCTGAAAAAACGTAGGCAAAGTTATATTCTGGTTGACATGAAAATCAGAAATAACCTTGGGAAGAAATTTAGGGTGAGTACGCATAACAACCTTAGCAGCATGAAATACAGTATAAGGTTCTTGGCAACACAACGCCTGAATTTCACTCACCCTGCGGGCCGATGTAATGGCCACGAGGAACGCCGCCTTCCAGGACAGGTGCTGCAACGAAGCCTTATGAATAGGTTCAAAAAGCTCCTTCATCGGGGCGTGGCCTACACCATGGCGTGCTAGGACGTGTGGCTCCGGAACTCCCGTCGAGCTGCCTAGAAATCTGACATTATAACTACTCAAACTGTCACCAAATTAAGAAGAACGAAGCAGGAACACAGTGTGACCCTCCGGAGGCGAGCAACGAGAGGAGTACCTGCCCTCAACGCCTCATACGCTGACTTTCTGATATCGTTTGCGCGCCCGGCTGGAGGCAAGATGGCGGCCGTGGCGCTTGGACATCGGCCTCCGATTCCGGCGACAGGTCCCCACAGCGGGGTAGGAGGGCAGCACTATCAGTGTGACGATTGCCAGGCCTAGACAACTCCGGTTTGGGAGCTAGGAGCTCCGGAGAAGATCACCCCTTCACCAAGATGGCGGCGGCAGCGCCCGTGATGTGAAGCGGGGTGCCAAGTGATCATCGACGCCCCGCCGGAGGGGTCCGTGAGGTGAAAGGCGGTGAAACAGGAGGCGTTGGCCTTACCGGGGGCTGGGTGTGTGGGGGAGCCCCCAAGGAACCATTGTGGGACCGCGCTGGACCCAGGGTTACACCAAGATGGCAGCCGGAGCCGCGAACCGGGGATAGAGGGGCCCCCAACTCGGCCTGGAACCATACGACGACCCCGACGCTCTGTGGCCAGACCGCCACACATAGCCAGCCACCTGGTGGAGCGCCCGGATGACGTTGTCTCCCAGTGACCGCTGCGGCGCTGGGGGCCCCTCGGGGACCGCCTAGTACACCTGCCACATACCGCCAATACCCGGCCCAGCTACAAGAGACACCGATCACTAAAGACAGCCCGGACTGTGGAGGATCTGTTTGCCTGCGCCCCCCCGGCGTCCTACGAAGGAGGGGCGGTCCAGGACGGTGAAAGGAGCCCGGGGCTGGGTGCACAACATTTGGAAGTGATCATCGGAGAAGGGGGGCTTGGAGGACCGACCTGGCACTATTCACCAGTGACCCGAACACCACGAAAGGTGGGAAGGAGACGACAGGGACCCACGGGACCTACGAGGTGAGGCTCTTTGACCCCAGCACATCGGAGGGGACACGGATACGGAGGACCATCCATCAGGCCGCGACTAGTGCCCGGGAGGTAGGGTGACTTACCGTTTGCCCAGCGTGCTTGACGCATCACCCCTGCAAACCATGGGGGAAGAAGGACATACCACCTAAAGTGCCTAAACAAGGGCCCATGGACAATTTTGCTGCGCCAAGACAGATGGCGGAGGGCCTCCCTGCCGCGTCAGGCGCGCGCTCGGACACCGAACTGCTGATGGGGGCCATACAGGCGTCACGAGCCGATATCCAGGAGTCCCGAGCGGCCCTGGAGGTCAAGATAGGCGAGGTGTGCTCTGAGGTGACACTTCTGAGGCAGGACTTCCGAAACGTATCCGACAGGGTGACTTCTGCCGAGACGCGGATGGGCGAGGCCGAGGATTCAATCACTACCCTGCGAAAAGACATGGTGGATCTCAAGGCATCCCATCGCCAACTACTATGGAAGGTTGACGACGCCGAAAACAGAGCGCGACGCAATAATCTGCGCTTTGTTGGATTTAAGGAAGGGATCGAGAAGGTGGACATGGTGTCCTTCCTCCACTCTTGGCTGATGGAAACCTTCCCAGTGGTACAATTTACACCTTGCTTCATTATTGAGAGGGCGCACGGGGCCCTACTGGCCAAACCACCGGAGGGGGCAAGACCGAGACCGGTCATTGCACGTTTTCTTAACTTCGCTGACAGGGACCGGATCCTGCGAGAGGCGAGGAAACTGGGTGAGATCCGTCTAGAAAACGCACACATCATGGTCTTTCCGGACTACAGTCAGGAGGTCCAGAAACAACGCCGCTCTTTTGATGCCGTGAAAGCGAAATTTAGAGACTTAAAGATCTCGTACATGCTCCTCTTTCCGGCAAAACTTAAGGTGCTCTACAAGGAACAGTCACTCTTCTTCACCCATCCGGAGGATGCCCGGCAATGGCTGGAGGAACGCCCGATCCTCAACAGCAGAGAGACCGTCAGACGGGACCTGCTAGACAGGTCCCTGCGAAGCGCAACCCAGTGGGAAATACCGAAGGCACAGAGATTGAAATCCAAGAGGTCTAAGAGACAAACCCCGGCGACACTGTACCGGGGCCGTGGTATGGGAAACACGCGGAAAGGACGTTGGCCTCCCCGAAAGGTGCTGCTGAGGCGGGCTCAAGATTTGTCGGTCTACAATCCACTGCTCGCTCAGAGGGCGACGACGAGGAAGGACTTGATTGCCGCATGTCTGGAGGGGAGGAGGAGGAAGAGGGGGGACAATCTGTTCATCCACTGGTTGAGGAGATCCGAGTGTTGGAGCAGGACATGTCTGGACAGCATAGTGCGCCCGAATCAGAGAGTCAAGACTCCAAATCATGAACACTGGTGGATCGGGCCACTGAGCATGCAGCGCGATGTTGGAACACACGCAACTTGACACGCCCTTTGGGCGATGGTGCATTTGGAGACTAGAAATGGCAGCCCGACATAGGGAAGCACGCAAGTTGACACGCCTCTCTGTTTTACACGTTTTACTGTTTTTTGGTTTTCTGAAGGGAGGGATCTGCGGGTGGGTGACAGGCCTACTCTTACGGAAAGTTATGTCCTGTGCTAGGATAAGACTGGAAGGAGAGGGAGGTGGGGAGAGGGGCGGGAGGGGGGATTTCAAGTGTATTCAGGTAGGGGAACGGGTGGGAAAAGTTGGGGGGGGAGACAACAGTTGGGATAATGCAGCAACGCACATTGAACCTCCACACCACGTACACATGCCAGAGTCTAACCACATATAGCCATCAAATCTTTGAATGGCAAGTACCTTAGACACTCCACATTGGGGAGATAGGGGAATGAGCATCCTGACGTGGAAGGTCAACGGACTAGGCTCTAAGATCAAGAGGGGCCTAGTGAATGCCTACATCAAAAAGGTGGACCCGGATGTCACTTTATTGCAGGAAACACACCTCAAGGGCACACAGTGCGCCTTCATCGCTAGAGGCCGAAATTGAGTTCTGGCTCATGCGGTTACACATCGGATTCCAGAGGGGTATTAGTCATCATTACCAAGTCGTCACCATTCTGCACCACACGCACCTGGATAGATCCACAGGGGACATACGCTGGAGTACAGGGTACCTGGAATAGACGCACGTACACGCTAATTTCAGTTTATGCACCACCCAAACTACAGACCCGTACGCTTACAGCGCTTGCGAACATCCTTTTAGACACAGCGGACACTATACGAGTGGTGGGAGGTGATTTTAATGATGTTATGAATATAGGACTAGACAGGTCCGGGGACGCAGGGAGAGGAGGGCACCAGACCACACTGTTCAGTCAGATGTCCAATATAGGACTTATGGATATCTGGAGGTGGCTACACCCGACACAGCAAACCTACTCATATTATTCTGGGGCCCACAGGGTGTTCTCACGACTGGACTATGTCTTCATGTCCCGACAGTACCTGAGGGTAGACGATATTGCAGAGTACAAGGCCAGAGGCATATCGGATCACTCGCCACTGTTTGTAAGGGTGGGACACAACCAGGGAAGATCCAATCCCTCGCCACCCTTTACCGCCTATATGACGTGGGTGACAAGTCAGGTAAAGTTCTAGCGTGGCTCAGTAAAAAGGAGCGAGCGGCTAGGTGGGTAGACAGTATTTCTACCACCGACGGGACTAGTGTTTACACCAACACCGAGATAGCGGAAGCATTTGCTACGCACTATGAACAGTTCTATGCAACGTGAGATCTTGTAACTTGTGAGGAAGCATTGCAATATATGGAACAGATGGTCCTACCGGTGCTGCCTCCAGAGGCCCTGGAGGTGTTGGAGGCGGACATAACGACTGATGACATTGCGGACACCATTGCCAAGCTGAGACCGGGCAAAACCCCGGGCCCGAATGGTTTCCCAGCCGAGCTCTTCAAGCGCGCGGCGGACCTTTTGACACGTCATCTTAAAGGCCTCTTTACTGGTGCCTTCCAGGAGGGGGAGCTCCTTCCGGACCTCACTATGGCAACGATTGTCCCGATCTACAAGGAGGGCAAGCCACGAGAGAATTGTACTTCCCTCATCTCCCTACTCAAATCGGAAGTAAAACTGTTAGCAACCATCTTGGCGGTCCGCTTGAGAGCGGTTATCCCAGGCCTCATACATCTAGACCAATCAGGTTTCTTACCAGATAGGGCGACTAAATTGAACCTTAGGAGAACCCATAACTGGCTACAGGAAGTATGGGGCGGAGCGAACCACATTGGTTCCTTTCCTTAGATGCCGAGAAGGCATTCGACGCGGTACAATGGCCATTCCTCTTTGCAGTGCTTCACAAACTTTGTCAAATGGGTCCAGCTTCTCTACACTGCCCCGAGGGCCAAGGTGAGGGTGAACGGGAAAATGTCGCATGAGTTCCGGATTCAGAGAGGCACCCGACAGGGTTGTCCCCTGTCTCCCCTCCTCTTTACACTTACTATTGAGGTACTCGCAGCCAGGATCCGGCAAAACAAGGACATCTCTGGCTTTACAAGCAACGATACGGGCCAGACAAGAGAAGATCTCACTGTATGCGGACGATGTTTTGCTATATATAACTAAACCAGAGACCACCATCCCAGAGTTATTCCGGGAATTAGAGCATTATGGCGGGCAGGCGGGACACAGGATAAATTGGCACAAGTCTATCCTTTATGACCCTGGGGGACGAGACCGATGGGTAAGGCTGCCGGAGACACTACTGACGACTACCGAAGGCTTCCAATACCTTGGGATCTATATAACCCTGAGTGCGACCCTCTCGTTCCAAAGAAACCTGGAACGGATCATATTGAACACAGTAGCGGATATGGACCGCTGGAGACAGCTGCCACTCACACTCCTAGGCCGAGGGGCCATGTACAAAATGATTACTCTACCCAAATTCCTTTACGCCCTACAAAACGTATATTATCCAATACCTACAGCGGTCTTCACTAGGATCCATGCAGACCTGCGATCCTTTCTTTGGCTAGGCAAACATGCTAGGGTGGCTCTGTCCACGCTTCAGAGACACCAGTACAGTGGGGGATCTCGCTCCCTAACCTAGAGGCCTACTACTGGGCGGAACATCTGACACCAATTAATGATTGGTTCCACACCCCGGCAGACCACCCGACTTACGCCCTGGAGAGAGCAAAAATGTCGTCCAAAAACCTATTGTGTTATCTCTACGGGGGCGCTAGAAGGGCACTGCTCCTCCCGGCAACCTCTATAACACTCAATGCATGAACAAAGGCCACAAGACGCATGGGTTGGGATAAGAAGCCCACACGGCAGACACCGCTGTGGCACTGCCAATGCTTGGCAGAACTTAACAAGCTGCGAGGTTTCCAAAGGTGGGACGATATCGGCATCTCCACTATAGGAGATGTGATAGCCAAAGGGGAGCAAAAATCCTTTCAAGTACTTCAATCAGAGTTCGGCCTACATAATACACAGCAGTTCAAATACATCCAACTACGGCACGCATGGCGAGCCCAAAACATCACACTCACCGATGTCCCAGAATATGCACCATTAGAGGGGCGGCTCCTCCAAGAGCAGATAACAGGGAAGGCGGTCTCCCTAACCTATAAAGCCTTAACTAACCATATGTTAGGGGACCTGGCAAAACTCAGAGGCACGTGGGAGGCAGAGGTGGGAGAGATGGAAGACCTGGATTGGGAAATAGTGTTGATGCATCCCCGAGAGGTGGCAATCAAATCAAGACTGCGACTCATTCAATTTAATGTACTTCATAGAACTTACTATGATAGACTACGTCTTAGCAAAATGGGGAAAGTAGAGGACTCACAGTGTCTTAGATGTCAACCGTTGTGATGGGGACTTCTATCATACTATATGGGCGTGTGGCACAATACAAACATACTGGACTCAGGTATTCAAGGAATTAGAGGAGATCTTGGAGGCTCCGATCCAACGGGACCCCAAGCTGGCACTGCTAGGCATGACTAATGAGGTAGACCTGACTCGCCCACTTCTTACATTCTTAGTCCTTGCACTGGTTGTAGCAAAAAGGGACATCGCAAAATATTGGGGGGCGCCGGAACCGCCGGGACTGGAGGAGGGGACTGGATCTATATATGGCAGCCGAGAGGGTTACTTATAAGGCAAGGGGGTGCCCCAAAAAATTCCGGAGAGTTTGGTCCAAGTGGCGCCGCTATCATGGGCTAGATGGGGGGGTATGAGGAGTTTTATGTTAAGTATATGTTAATACACGGAGACAACCTTGACACCACTAAGATGGATATGATGAGACAAAATTAACGCGCAGGGTGTCAGGAGGCACTGGAAATCTGAGGCTCAGAACTGTGAAAGAGTCTACTGGCATTGAGGGGGATGGGGGGGGGAATTAGAAGTGTAACTGCTGCTATTTTCATGACTGTATTGTTAGAGGTATAACAAAATGCATTTACTGATTCACTGGAGGGGGTGGGAGGGGTTAAAAAAGAAAAGCAGATGCGCGGAATGCTCATTGGATGCTCACATGTGTTTATGAGTTTGTTTTTCCAGCGCTCTAACGATATTTGCCGCCCAACCTCCGGGTTGTGGGCTAAATGGCTGTGTGTTGCTCCACCGACTGTGCGGTGCACTGATATTGGTGAATAACTGGAATAACTGATTGATTGCTGGTAGCTTTCTGTGAATCTGCAATAAAAATATTTACGGAAAATATCTCTACACCGTCCTCACTGTTGTAGATGGAGTGGTCATAAGAGCCTGAGCCTTCCGAAGGAGTCATAATCGTTGCTCTTCCGAAGGAGACACGCTTGCTGACAGCGTATTGATGGTGGCTCCCAAGTACTGAATGCACTGGACCGGGGTCGGGACAGACTTGGACATATTGATGTGCAACCCCAGCTTGTTCAAGAGAACGCACGTCTTCTGGAAGTGTGCCCGAGCTTCCGAGAAGGAGGAGGCCTTGATCAACCAATCGGCCAGATACGGGTAGACAAACACCTTGTTCTTCCTTAGGTGTGCTGCCACCACTGCCATGCACTTCGATAATGTTCTGGGTGCAGACTTCAGCCCGAATGGCAGTACTGTGTACTGATAATGATTGGTGCCGAATTGAAATCGCAGGAACTTCCTGTGTTTGCGTGCAATGGGCACATGGAAGTACGCATCCTGTAGGTCTATTGCACATAGCCAGTCTCCCTGTTGCAACTGAGGATAAATCTGATGCAACGGCAGCATGCAAAACTTTTCTCTGCGAATCCACTTGTTTGCCTGTCGCAAGTCCAGAATGGGCCTGAACTCGTTCTTGTCCTTCTTGCGAACCAGGAAGAACCGGGAGTACAGACCTCTTCCTCTTTGAGACAGAGGTACGTCTTCTATCGCCCTTTTCCTTAACAGGATATCGGCCTCCGCCTGGAGCTCGCGCAGTTGATACTGCGAGCTGAACGGAGGAATTGATGGAGGCGGGCTGATGAACCAAAGACTGTATCCATTGCAAACAATATTCAGCACCCACTTGTCCTGAGTAATTTTCTCCACTCTGCCAGAAAAAATTGAACGCTTCCCCCCACCGGAGCGGGTAACGGATGAAGGGGAAGTAACAGCTCAGGGTCGCGACCCGGCCGGGCCCTTGTTCGCTGTAGAGGTCTGCTATCCCCCTCTACCCTTCTGGCGCTTCTGGAAGGGTCTCCGGAACTGCTGCTGTTGTTGCTGCTGCTGTACCGAAGACTGCCCTCGTCCTCTTCCCTGTGCACCGAACCGTCTCTGGAACGGGCGGTAGGGCTTCTTTTCTTTGGGCTTAACCAAGCCCACAGCCGCCAGGGTCTCTGCCTCCGCCTTCATGCGGGCCATCTCATCATCGGGATGTTTTCCGAACAATGTTTCCCCGGAAAAAGGCAGATTGGCCACCCACTGCTGGGCCTCCGGCTTGAGAGACGTGAGCCTGAGCCAAGCATGGCGCCGCTGGTTGATCCCATGACAGTACCCATGGGCAGCCAAAAGAGAGACATCCGCAGCTGCGCTGATGACCTGGTTTGACACCAGCATCCCCTTTTTGAGGATCTCTTGGAAGTCCTCCCTCTTGTCACGTGGCAGAAGTTCCATGAACTGTTGCAGGGAGTCCCACAGGGCACAGTCAAACCGCCCTAGCAATGCCGTATCACTGGACGCCTTCATGGCGTTGGATGCAGTCCCACAAGCCTTCCTTCCAGCCGAGTCGATCCATCGGCTTTCCTTATCGGGCGGCAAGGTGGAGGACGGGGAGGTAGAGTGTAACTTCCTGGCCGCCGTCACTATAATAGAATGAGGCACCGGATCTATCCGCAAAAAGGCCGGATCCGAATCCGGGGCCCTGCACTTCTTCAGAAGTCGTGAGGGAGCGGCCTTCACCACCGCTGGCGTGAGGAACAGCTCCTCCGCAGGCTCTACCAAACCAGGCACTATTGACAGTAGAGGGCGAGCCAAATGCTTCTTGTGAAGCGTTTCGAATATCACGGACGTCGTGGGTGTTGGAGCCGTCACCGTGATTCCCAATTTTACAGCCCCCCTCAGGAGAACCTCCTGGAACGTGCTGATGTCGTCCACCGGAGACACCCTTGTCCCTGGGGAGTCCGACAAGGTCGGTGAATAGGACCGGGTCCTGGAGGAGTCCGTGCGGGACCTAGATCCCTGCCTCCTATGGCTACGTCTTGATCTGGTGGAGGATCTACGTCGACTCTTCGATCTTCCTCTCCGTCCGGAGCGTGATCGCGACTTCCTTGGCCTTGGTCGATCCGCCGGTTCCACCGGAGCGGGCAACTTTGGTTTGGCCGGGGCCTTCGGCTTAGGGGTGCCCCCTGGAGGGGTCGGAAGTCTTGGCAGTGAGACCGACCTCGGGGGGACCGGAGGCGGCTTGTCTGGCAACCGGGGTTGAGGTACAGGTTGCGGAAGTGGTGGTAAAGGAGGAGGAGTAGGAGCCCTCGGAGGGTGACCCCTCGGCAATGGAGGCGGGGGTGTAACCGGCCTCTGTGACGGGGTATACACCACGGAGTACACCGATCCCGGTGACCCGGCTTCCTTTCCAGCCTGGGACGCTGGCGAACCTCCCATGGTGTCAGACCGCCTTCCACGTCTCTTAGGCGTCGAAGAACGGCGACCGGACGGCGAGCGCCGGTCCCTCGACGTCTAGCGCCTTTTCCTCGGTGTCGAACGTCTCTCCCTCGACGGCGAGTGCCTTCGCCTTGACGGCGACCTCGTCCGCTTCGACGACGACCTCTTGCGCCTCGACGGTGACCTTCTGCACCTCGACGGCGACCTTCTGCGCCTCAACTGCGATCTACTCCTCGACAACGAGAATCCCCTCGATGACTATCTTCTCCCTTTCAGCAACGGCGAACGGCGGTGTCGCCTCGACGGCGAGCGCCGATGCCGGCCTTTCGACGTCGATCACTCGATGATGACTTCGACGAGGACGACGACGAAATAGTCACAGGAGACTTCGACAGGGGTCTGTTCAATTCCTTCGACGTCGAGCGTCGACGTCGCTTCGCCCCAGACGACGGGGAACAAACTGTAGTCATCCCTCTCGACGCCGTAGTCGGATCAATCGACCCAGACGGAGAATGGGGACGCTTGCTGGTTTTCCTGCCCCTGGGGAGCCCCCCAGAAGCCTCAGCACGGGCAGAGGAAGCCCCTCCAGACCCACCTTGCGCCTTCAGCCTTCTTTCCTCAAGGCCCTGAAGCCTGATCTTCTTTCTGTCCTTCAGGGTCCTGCCAGAGAAGCCCTGACAAATCACACACTCCTCTGGGACATGAGAAGAGGGAAGGTAGAGGATACACACCTCATGGGGATCTGATTTGGCCTTCTTCCTGGAGCGCTCAGGACATTTGTCAAATAATGCAGGCATATTTGACATCAAAAGGGTGCAAAAACCAAGCAGAAAAGCACTAAAGTACTTTAGAAAGCACTCAACTTGAAACAAAAGTGAAAAAACACCAATATACCCTTGAAATGGGAGAGCTCAAAGCTCCAGGGTCCTGCTTGCAGGAGCCAGAAAAAAGAACTGAAAGTAAAAGGGACCTGCAGTGCATTCTGGAATACTGTGAAGTTCTGGAAAGTTCTCTTACAGGCACAGTATCCTGTTTTGAGCCACATAATGGCAGCCTATGGGCTTGTCTGTCCATGTCTTCCTCTCTATCATTCCAGAGGGTTTTTGCTGCTGAAGCAAAGGAAATCTGGACAGACTTTGCTGTTTGTGGATTTTGGTGGAATTTCTAGCTGAAGTACTGGACAGTGTAGCCTGAGGCTGCATTACCTGTCTTTAATTCTCTCTTAAGCGTCTGTGCAGTTCTGCATTTTTCGACACCTTAAGAGATTATTTTTGATTTCTCCGGGGTCCACGCACATGGGCGGGACTATTCACTAGATTATGACTATACACAGAGATCCCCTGCTACAGAAACATGTGTGTGATGCCTTTCAAGAATCTATTTACAACAGGGGACTTGAAAAGAGAAGGCTGATCAGGAAGCCTTAAGAAGGCTGAAATGGCCGAGAGGTAGCCTTTGGTAGTGCACAGAGCAGAGCCCTGCTGGGCAAGAGAAAGAAGGAAGAGGAGAACCTCTGAAAGGGGGGCAGAGAGTGGATCCATAGCCTTTACTGTGAACCATGCCACAAATTTGTTCTACCTGCAGGCGTATACCGATTTTGTGGAGGGAAGCCTGGCTGCCAGAATCACATCACAGACTTCAGGAGGCAAATCAAATGGCCTCAACTGCCGCCGCTCAATCTCCACGTTGTAGGTGGAGACTGGACAGATTCGGGTGGAGAACCGTCCCTTGCTGCTGCAACAGAAGGTCCTCCAGAAGAGGCAGACGAATCGGGGGATCGACTTACATGCTGAGTAGCTCAAGATACCAGTATCTTCGTGCCCAGTCCGGAGCCACAAGGATGACTTGGGCCCAGTCTCGCATGATCTTTTTCAGCACTCTGGGCAGAAGTGGTATTAGCGGAAAGGCGTACAACAGACTGCAGCTCCATTCGCGACGAAAAGCGTCTCCGAGCGAGTGCCCCCTTGGAAATTCCAATGCGCAGAACTGATGGCATTGCGTGTTCTCTTCGGTGGCGAATAGATCTAACCAAGGCTCTCCCCACTGCTGAAAGAGACCTTGCGCCGCGTCCAAGTTCAGACGTCATTAGTGATCCATCATGCACCGGCAGCTGAGTTTGTCTGCCCTGGCGTTCAGGGATCCTGCCAGGTGTTGAACCACCAGGTGATGCCCTGGTGTTCCAGCCATTTCCAGAGGCGCAGAGCCTCCTGACAAAGGGTCCACGACCGCACCCCGCCCTGTTTGTGGCAGTACCACATGGCGGTGGTGTTGTCCGTGAACACCCGCAATACACTTCCCCGGTCAGAGGGAAGGAATGCCTTCAGTGCAAGTCAGATCGCCCGCAGCTCCAGAAGGTTGATATGGAGCAGGGACTCCGCCGGAGACCATAGGCCTCTGATCTCCGCCTCTCCGATGTGGGCCACCTATCACAGGAGGGAGGCATCCGTCATTACTACGTGCTCTGGTTGGGGTAGGGAGAGGGATCAGCTGCTGACCCAATTGCGGTTCGTGAGCCACCACTGCAACTGAATCGCAGTGCCCTCCGAGATCAGGACGTGGTCGGACAAGTTGCCCTGATGCTGTGCCCACTGAAACATTAGGTCCCACTGCAGAGCCCGTATCCGCCACCTGGCGTGATGAATGAGAAGGATGCAGGAGGCCATCAGCCCCAGGAGCCGCAGCGTCAACCTGACCAAAAATCGGGATAAAGGCTGAAAGATCAGATCAGAGCCTGAATATCCCGAACCCGTAGTTCGGGGGGATAAACCCGAAACTGCGCAGAGTCCAGAACCGCTCCGATGAAGAGGAGCTTCTGATAGGGGCACAGGTGTGACTTCGGCACGTTGATGGAGAATCCCAGCGAGTGCAGGAGGTCGGCCGTAGTCTGGAGGTGGGAGAAGACAGTTTGGGGCGAGCCCGCCTTCAAAGACAAAGTCGTCGAGATAGGGGAAGACTAAAACCCCTGATCAGCGCAGATGAGCTGCGACCACCACCATCACTTTCGTGAACACCCGAGGGGCGCTGGTAAGGCCGAAGGGGAGCACAGTAAACTGAAAGTGCTCGTGGCCTACTGTGTACCGCAGGTAGCGCCGGTGGGCCGGCAGGATGGGGATGTGGAAATATGCATCCTGCAAGTCCAACGCTACCATCCAGTCTCCAGGGCAGCTAGGACCTGAGCTAAAGTCAGCATCTTGAACTTCTCCTTCCGGAGGAAGCGGTTGACGCTCCGGAGGTCCAAGAAAGGGCGTAGGCCTCCTTTGCCCTTCTTGGGTACCAGAAAGTAGTGGGAATAGCAACCACATCATACTTCTGTACCAGGAAAGCGCTTGATGGCCCCCTTGGCCAAGAGGGCCATAACTTCCTCCTGCAGAAGTTGCAAGTGATCCCCCGACATGCGGTGGCACTGTGGTGGCATGGCTGGAGGGCTCGCCTCAAAGGGGAGCGAGTAGCCCCTTCGGAAGATTTGCAGCACCCTCCTGTCTGATGTGATGGAGTGCCAGTGGAGGAGGTGATGGCGGACCCTGCCCCCCACAGGCGTCGAATGGGCCCTAAAGCTCGGACTAGGAAGGCTTTGAGGCAGATGCTGCGGGAGCGGATGTGGACTGGCCTTGCCGTTGTCCCCCGGCACCGCCACGGCAGTTACCACGTCTGCAGCCGCGTTGAGGCTGGTTCTGCGGCCTGTGGCTGGCAGGACGTGTGGGGTTGCCCCTTCCTTGGCCCCCCTACATGTCCTCGGACCCGGACTGCAACTGGGGCCGAAGTCGTCCGCGTACGGCACCGGGAGCAACACCAGTGGGGCCGGTGCCAGCGTTGACCGGGATCTGTGCACTGATCCCATGGGGGTCGCCTACGGTGCACTTGTCGGGTCTGAGGGGCCCGAAGGCACGCCGGCAGGCCTCAACGGAGGGAAGTGAGTCCTCATGGCAATGAGGAAGACACAAATCTTCTCCGGCGTCGCTTGTAGGCCAGGGACCGCTGAGTATGGGCCTGGAGGCCGCGCTTGCAGCTCTGACGGAGCCGCGTGGGCGGTGTCGTCCGAACCCTCGGCTGCGTCGTGCGAGCGGCGAGGGGAGTCTGAAGAGCGATGTCTCCTCTTCAACTTCTTCTTAAAGTACCTCGACTTAACAGAGGACTTGGAGCCAGACGAGTGAGGATGATGATTCGTCGAGAGACGACTGCGGCTCCACAACCGGTCCCTTGACTTCCTCCTCAACCGGGACCTCGAGCGGCACGGAGCCGACTGCCAGATCTCCAGAAGCTTGCGAGACCACTCCCGCCTAGCTTTCGAAGTAAAGGCCCAGCAGTTGGGGCACGACTTGTCGTCGTGGTCGGCCCCGAGGCAGGACAGACACCGATGGTGGGGGTCGGTCACCGACATCAGGTGGTGACAGGCGTCGCACGGCTTGAAGTTAGGCATCCCTATGATGCCTGGCTTCAAGAGATTCAAAACAGATCAAAAGGTTAGTCAAAATATGACTAAGAGTACTGCTCTTCCCAGATCTGCACTAGCTGGCGCGGAAAAAAGAAGAACTGACGTCAGAACTCCGACGAAGTCATCCCGGCGATCACAACGCCGACGACGGACGCGGAGCGGCAGAGGACGCCTACCGACGCGCAAGGGTACTGCTGACAAAAACTTACCGGATCCAGCCTGACGCCTGGGGATATTCTAAGGTAAGGAATCAAACATTAACCGGTTTCTTTCAGATACAGAATATCCAAGCTGGAAGATACATCAGGTGGCAGGGAACGGCAAACAATGCATTTGGAGTGCCTGTTAAAAGTTATTGCTGCAACAAATTGAAGATTTAGAAGCGTGCTCAAGGTACAATAATATACCCATCTTGGGTGTGCCAGAGGGCGCAAACACTGGGCGGATGCAGGATTACGTTGAACGCATGCTGCAGACAGCCTTCGAAGCCAAGGTCTTCTTTATGCAGTAGGTGATTAAGAGAGTACACCACTCTTTGGGACCTCAACCCCCCCAAATTTAAAGGACACACCATGGCAATATACCCAGACTTCACCATTGCAGTTCAGGAGGAAATCTATACCAGTGAAAAGGAAGCTGCAACATGCTCAGATTGACTATGCGATGATGTATCCGCACGCCTTCGGATTACTCATCATTTTTTTACCAACCAGCAGCATGTGGAAGACTTTTTAAAGCGTGTCAACCGAATCACGGCTGGGAAGGGCGCTACCCTCTCACCCATACATGCTCATCATCAACAATGTCGGAGCCAGGGTGGCTGAGGCCCATGGGGGGACTGGTGTGGGGAAGCCTAGGCTTCCATGAGAACTACAACACCACCAAAATGTTAAAGCCTTATTACTGTCATGATCACCACACTCCGAGTGGGAAATAAACTGAATAGCGCCAACCGATGTAGGCCAACTATTTATTTTTTTATTGTACTGCAATTGCCTGTGATGGCTAACTGAGACTGCACTTACACCAAGCTCGAGCACCCCAATCCCTTTTTTCCTCGGCTAATCGGGGGAGGTTTTGCAGTGCCCTCTGGTGTTACCCCATATGTGACCCCTAGCAGATCACTCGTTTTTTTTTCTAACTTTACCTCAAAACTTCTATTCTCTTGTTATATCTATCTACTGATATTCTACATCTCTACTCACTCAATTGGCCTCCTATGGATGTGGAATGGGGAATGGAACCTGTAGGCCCTCTAGGAGGGCGGTACCGAAAGCAACACCTTATAGCTTCTTGCTGCACAGTGCTAGAAGGCGAGCCACTCTCAGAACTGTCTATCTTATTGCTTTATGTTAATATTGTTGACTCCATCAAGTTTGGGTTGTCGTTTTGGGAGATGAGAAGCAGGGAATCAAATCTTCTTGAGCACAGAGTGCATGTTACAGCTTGGAATGTACTACAAATACTGATCTAAGTATGCATATTGGTGTACACTTGCCGCCTGACGCACCTCTTCCTGGTTCCATGGCAGGTCACCAGGGGGGATCAGAAGTTTAATTTTATGACCTTGAACTAAGATGAGGGCTGGGTAATCTACTTAAATGCAGACAGGTGTTAGCCTATTTAGACAGACACATTATCCAAATTGCTATGCTGCAGGAGAGATCTCAACCTCGTGACGACGACTCCTTTTGCTGCAAGCTGGGTGGATTACGGATGCTTTGCCTCCTACTCTACATATGCCAGTGGCACAGTGATCGTGACTAAAAAGAAAACACACTGTATGTGGCCATGGGATCCCTTCAAGATACGCAGGGCCATTTTAGCCTTATGTGGGGCAAGAAGGCATCATACTCTGTCATCTTGGTGAGTTGTTAAGGTCCTAATACTGAAGACCCAGCTTTCATCGCCACTTGATGGGGGAAGGTAATGGACATTGGGTCTACATATGTGATATGGGGAGGAGATTTCAACACAGCCTTAGAGCCCAAACATGATCGGTCACATCCCCAACCCCATTACTATACTGCCAGCCAGTGTCATATGCAGTGCATTATCGCTGAGAACTGCCTCCTGGACATGTGGACACAACTTCGTTGGTCACAAGAGGAGATCACTCATTACTCATCGTTACATTCCACGTGGTGGAGACTAGATTACTGGATTGTTTCCAGGGTATTGGGTTGAACACCTTACACACACATATTCGGATTATTTCCCAGCGGAGATATTAGCCCACGACCAATTGCATACCTTTCTCAGCCTGGTGACTTACCCAATGATGTTATTAGATGCCACATTCAGAGCAGAAATAGGACAGGAAATAGGTGATTTTTTCCAGCGTAATAGATGTTCGGTCCCTCAACTGGCAACAGTATGGGAAGCCTTCTAAGTCAAGATAGGGGGACTTTGAAGGGAGTCCGGAGGGAGGCGGAGAGTTGCTGGCCATGCGCACAACAATTAGTCGGCTGGAGGCATATCATAAGAACCTTGGGCAGGAGCTTGTCAACTACCCTACTGGACAAGATGTTCGACTATATGGACACAATGGAAAGGGAATGTCTGTTTTGCTGCAAATATTTTTGAACCCACAGATATGGCGAAGGGGAGAGGCCCGAGAAAGTGCTTGCTTACCTAATTTGCAAACCCCGTTTCTCTAACTAGGTTTTAGAAATTCAAGAGCCAAATGGCGTAATCCGCAGAGACACACCAACATTCTCCAAGGATTCATGACATACTATTTCTCTCTTTACACCACAAGGAGACAGCAACCTATTACAATGACACCATACCGGGATGAAGTGGCTCTAGGTTGGATAGGGGCAGCGAAGAACTGGTCCTCACCACTGAATTTGAAGAGAATAAGATCAGAGCGGCAGTGATGCAACTGAGATCGGGTAGAGCGCCAGGGCCAGACGGCCTTCCAGCTCAATTTTACAAAACACATTTGGAACATTTGGCTCCCATACTAAAAAAGGTATATGAGGAGGACAGGAAGTCTGGAACTCTTCCCCCGACCATGGGAGAGGCGGTGATCACTTCCTTACTAAAGCCCAGAAAGCCAGCCGATAAATGTGAGTCGTATAGACCGCTCTCCCTGATTAACAGTGATGTAAAAATTCTAGCCAAGGTGCTGTCTAACCACTTAAGCTTACTCATGAACTCTCTGGAATTGGTTGATCAAGCAGGATTTATTCCCAGATGTGCAATGTTGCAAAATCTCTGCACTCTTTTCTCTGTGATGCAAGATATAGTCCCTGAGATAGCTGCGCTGGCAGTCTTCCATAGACGACTCCAAGGCTTTCAATTTGATAGAATGGGAGTACCTGGCTGAGGCACTTAAGTGAATGGGGCTGCCACCTGGCTTTCTCTCATGGATAAAGTTGCTTTACCAGCAACCGCAGGTGAGGGTATTAATTAATGGCATGAGTTCGGACCCCTTCTCTATTTCGTGCGGCATGAGACAGGGATGCTTACTTGCCCTGCTCCTGTTCTCGCTGGCTATTGAGCCTCTAGTGACTACGTTGTGACAGCATCTCAAAGAACAAGCAATTTGTTATCCTACTTGACATATTTTAGTTTCCCTCTATGCTGAAAATGTCACACTATATGTCTGGACCCCCCAATTAACCTCAACCTCACACTACGCAAGGTCATAGCCTCTGGAGAGCTCTCTGCGATTAATATCAATTGGAAAAAGTCCCAGATATTCCCTCTTATTGAGGCTGTCCACCCCTATACTTCAAACTACCCTATAATGTGGTGCACTTCAGAGTTGAAGTGTCTGGGGATAACGGTTTCTAGGAACAGAGCGCAGCTTATGCGAATCAACTATGGAGGGGCTCTGGTGACCCAGACAGACTCAATCACAAGATGGATTGCCATGCCCTTGTCCATGGCGGGGAGGATCTCCCTGGTCAAAATGGTGATCTTGCCTAAAGTACTTTACCTGTTCATTAACGTACCATATAACCCTGGATGATTTTTTTTAAAGCTTTGAAATCACAGTTTATACAACATGCTTGGGACGATAAACAGCCCAGGCTGAAATGGGAGATACTGACACTGCCTTTCTCAGGGGCAGGCTCTGATGCCCCCAGTGTAAAGTTATATTATTTATGTGCACAGGCACACTTCGCGGCATACTGGTTCCAGCCTCCCCCTTATATGCCACACCTCGCCTTTGAACAGGGCTACATGGATCCAATTACATTGACAGGGTTCATAGCGACGAGACCCCAGGAATGAACGGTTGATCCCACTACAGTAGCATATACCGCAACAGCCTGGTGGCGACTCGCTAAGAGACTGGCTGTACGGTTGCTGTACTCGCCCTCGCTACTGCTTCCCATCATCCAGATCTTGGGGTGACTCAAGAATCTGGCTATCGACAATTGATGAGGAAGGTTTATGTTAAGACATGGGAGGGACCTTTATATCAATGGAATTTTCCGTGCACAGGAAAAAAAACAATTCGGGGGTAGAGCCCAAACCCATGGAGTTATTCCTATATGTTAGGTTGAGGCAGAGTGGTAAAGCGACCATGACTGCGTTTCCCCACGAACCACCCACACTGTCTCCGTTACACACCTTATTTCAATGCACCTCTCCTACACATGTGGTCTCCCTCCTATATCACAACGCACAGGCATTGCATGAAATGAGTCCTACAGGTTCATGTGTACACTGGGAGGTGGAACTAGGTATCTCCCTGACAGATAAGCAAAGGGAATATTGCTGTCAGCAGACTGGAGACATCTCTGCCAGCAGTTGATTGCGTATATTACACTATAAGTTCCTCCAGCAATTACATCACACACCAGTTAAGATGCATACATTTCGGTTCTTGGAGAATGTTAAATGTGACTGTTGCTGGCGTGACGGAGCAGATTTTCTGCACTTAGCTTGGGAGTGTACAGTCATTAACCAATATTGGCAACAGGTGTTCGGAGCACTGGGACAAATGATGGGATTTCCCCTGCTAGATTCACCGATCAATGCACTGCTGGGCTATATGGAGGAGATTAAACTTGCCTACAGGAAATACACGGTGCTGGGGCTTCTGTTAGCCAAACAAAAGGTGGTCTGCAGATGGGGTAGGAGGAGGGCCCCCAAATTCAAGGACTGGGTACAGGATCTCATTTACTAGCAGGAGGAGTCACTGACTTATGCAGAACTACTCCCATTAACCTCTAGACCAAAAGACATATGGCAGCCCTTATGTACGTACCTGTCGACTAATCCACAGCAGCAGATGGGGGCAGGAAACACTGGAACTGTGTAAGGGAGGACAGAAATAGCTTCCCAGTCGCAGAGGGGTCCTAGCTGAGGTCTTAAATGGGTACACATCCAATAGCTGAGAACTAAGGCATGCATAATGTCATGAACGGGGTTTCGGGACAGCACCTTTTCGTGCCCAGTCCGGAGCCACAAGGATGACTTGGGCCCAGTCTCGCATGATCTTTTTCAGCACTCTGGGCAGAAGTGGTATTAGCGGAAAGGCGTACAACAGACTGCAGCTCCATTCGCGACGAAAAGCGTCTCCGAGCGAGTGCCCCCTTGGAAATTCCAATGCGCAGAACTGATGGCATTGCGTGTTCTCTTCGGTGGCGAATAGATCTAACCAAGGCTCTCCCCACTGCTGAAAGAGACCTTGCGCCGCGTCCAAGTTCAGACGTCATTAGTGATCCATCATGCACCGGCAGCTGAGTTTGTCTGCCCTGGCGTTCAGGGATCCTGCCAGGTGTTGAACCACCAGGTGATGCCCTGGTGTTCCAGCCATTTCCAGAGGCGCAGAGCCTCCTGACAAAGGGTCCACGACCGCACCCCGCCCTGTTTGTGGCAGTACCACATGGCGGTGGTGTTGTCCGTGAACACCCGCAATACACTTCCCCGGTCAGAGGGAAGGAATGCCTTCAGTGCAAGTCAGATCGCCCGCAGCTCCAGAAGGTTGATATGGAGCAGGGACTCCGCCGGAGACCATAGGCCTCTGATCTCCGCCTCTCCGATGTGGGCCACCTATCACAGGAGGGAGGCATCCGTCATTACTACGTGCTCTGGTTGGGGTAGGGAGAGGGATCAGCTGCTGACCCAATTGCGGTTCGTGAGCCACCACTGCAACTGAATCGCAGTGCCCTCCGAGATCAGGACGTGGTCGGACAAGTTGCCCTGATGCTGTGCCCACTGAAACATTAGGTCCCACTGCAGAGCCCGTATCCGCCACCTGGCGTGATGAATGAGAAGGATGCAGGAGGCCATCAGCCCCAGGAGCCGCAGCGTCAACCTGACCAAAAATCGGGATAAAGGCTGAAAGATCAGATCAGAGCCTGAATATCCCGAACCCGTAGTTCGGGGGGATAAACCCGAAACTGCGCAGAGTCCAGAACCGCTCCGATGAAGAGGAGCTTCTGATAGGGGCACAGGTGTGACTTCGGCACGTTGATGGAGAACCCCAGCGAGTGCAGGAGGTCGGCCGTAGTCTGGAGGTGGGAGAAGACAGTTTGGGGCGAGCCCGCCTTCAAAGACAAAGTCGTCGAGATAGGGGAAGACTAAAACCCCTGATCAGCGCAGATGAGCTGCGACCACCACCATCACTTTTGTGAACACCCGAGGGGCGCTGGTAAGGCCGAAGGGGAGCACAGTAAACTGAAAGTGCTCGTGGCCTACTGTGTACCGCAGGTAGCGCCGGTGGGCCGGCAGGATGGGGATGTGGAAATATGCATCCTGCAAGTCCAACGCTACCATCCAGTCTCCAGGGCAGCTAGGACCTGAGCTAAAGTCAGCATCTTGAACTTCTCCTTCCGGAGGAAGCGGTTGACGCTCCGGAGGTCCAAGAAAGGGCGTAGGCCTCCTTTGCCCTTCTTGGGTACCAGAAAGTAGTGGGAATAGCAACCACATCATACTTCTGTCCCAGGAAAGCGCTTGATGGCCCCCTTGGCCAAGAGGGCCATAACTTCCTCCTGCAGAAGTTGCAAGTGATCCCCCGACATGCGGTGGCACTGTGGTGGCATGGCTGGAGGGCTCGCCTCAAAGGGGAGCGAGTAGCCCCTTCGGAAGATTTGCAGCACCCTCCTGTCTGATGTGATGGAGTGCCAGTGGAGGAGGTGATGGCGGACCCTGCCCCCCACAGGCGTCGAATGGGCCTTAAAGCTCGGACTAGGAAGGCTTTGAGGCAGATGCTGCGGGAGCGGATGTGGACTGGCCTTGCCGTTGTCCCCCGGCACCGCCACGGCAGTTACCACGTCTGCAGCCGCGTTGAGGCTGGTTCTGCGGCCTGTGGCTGGCAGGACGTGTGGGGTTGCCCCTTCCTTGGCCCCCCTACATGTCCTCGGACCCGGACTGCAACTGGGGCCGAAGTCGTCCGCGTACGGCACCGGGAGCAACACCAGTGGGGTCGGTGCCAGCGGAGGAGTCGTAAGGTCAACTGGCGTTGACCGGGATCTGTGCACTGATCCCATGGGGGTCGCCTACGGTGCACTTGTCGGGTCTGAGGGGCCCGAAGGCACGCCGGCAGGCCTCAACGGAGGGAAGTGAGTCCTCATGGCAATGAGGAAGACACAAATCTTCTCCGGCGTCGCTTGTAGGCCAGGGACCGCTGAGTATGGGCCTGGAGGCCGCGCTTGCAGCTCTGACGGAGCCGCGTGGGCGGTGTCGTCCGAACCCTCGGCTGCGTCGTGCGAGCGGCGAGGGGAGTCTGAAGAGCGATGTCTCCTCTTCAACTTCTTCTTAAAGTACCTCGACTTAACAGAGGACTTGGAGCCAGACGAGTGAGGATGATGATTCGTCGAGAGACGACTGCGGCTCCACAACCGGTCCCTTGACTTCCTCCTCAACCGGGACCTCGAGCGGCACGGAGCCGACTGCCAGATCTCCAGAAGCTTGCGAGACCACTCCCGCCTAGCTTTCGAAGTAAAGGCCCAGCAGTTGGGGCACGACTTGTCGTCGTGGTCGGCCCCGAGGCAGGACAGACACCGATGGTGGGGGTCGGTCACCGACATCAGGTGGTGACAGGCGTCGCACGGCTTGAAGTTAGGCATCCCTATGATGCCTGGCTTCAAGAGATTCAAAACAGATCAAAAGGTTAGTCAAAATATGACTAAGAGTACTGCTCTTCCCAGATCTGCACTAGCTGGCGCGGAAAAAAGAAGAACTGACGTCAGAACTCCGACGAAGTCATCCCGGCGATCACAACGCCGACGACGGACGCGGAGCGGCAGAGGACGCCTACCGACGCGCAAGGGTACTGCTGACAAAAACTTACCGGATCCAGCCTGACGCCTGGGGATATTCTAAGGTAAGGAATCAAACATTAACCGGTTTCTTTCAGATACAGAATATCCAAGCTGGAAGATACATCAGGTGGCAGGGAACGGCAAACAATGCATTTGGAGTGCCTGTTAAAAGTTATTGCTGCAACAAATTGAAGATTTAGAAGCGTGCTCAAGGTACAATAATATACCCATCTTGGGTGTGCCAGAGGGCGCAAACACTGGGCGGATGCAGGATTACGTTGAACGCATGCTGCAGACAGCCTTCGAAGCCAAGGTCTTCTTTATGCAGTAGGTGATTAAGAGAGTACACCACTCTTTGGGACCTCAACCCCCCCAAATTTAAAGGACACACCATGGCAATATACCCAGACTTCACCATTGCAGTTCAGGAGGAAATCTATACCAGTGAAAAGGAAGCTGCAACATGCTCAGATTGACTATGCGATGATGTATCCGCACGCCTTCGGATTACTCATCATTTTTTTACCAACCAGCAGCATGTGGAAGACTTTTTAAAGCGTGTCAATCGAATCACGGCTGGGAAGGGCGCTACCCTCTCACCCATACATGCTCATCATCAACAATGTCGGAGCCAGGGTGGCTGAGGCCCATGGGGGGACTGGTGTGGGGAAGCCTAGGCTTCCATGAGAACTACAACACCACCAAAATGTTAAAGCCTTATTACTGTCATGATCACCACACTCCGAGTGGGAAATAAACTGAATAGCGCCAACCGATGTAGGCCAACTATTTATTTTTTTATTGTACTGCAATTGCCTGTGATGGCTAACTGAGACTGCTCTTACACCAAGCTCGAGCACCCCAATCCCTTTTTTCCTCGGCTAATCGGGGGAGGTTTTGCAGTGCCCTCTGGTGTTACCCCATATGTGACCCCTAGCAGATCACTCGTTTTTTTTTCTAACTTTACCTCAAAACTTCTATTCTCTTGTTATATCTATCTACTGATATTCTACATCTCTACTCACTCAATTGGCCTCCTATGGATGTGGAATGGGGAATGGAACCTGTAGGCCCTCTAGGAGGGCGGTACCGAAAGCAACACCTTATAGCTTCTTGCTGCACAGTGCTAGAAGGCGAGCCACTCTCAGAACTGTCTATCTTATTGCTTTATGTTAATATTGTTGACTCCATCAAGTTTGGGTTGTCGTTTTGGGAGATGAGAAGCAGGGAATCAAATCTTCTTGAGCACAGAGTGCATGTTACAGCTTGGAATGTACTACAAATACTGATCTAAGTATGCATATTGGTGTACACTTGCCGCCTGACGCACCTCTTCCTGGTTCCATGGCAGGTCACCAGGGGGGATCAGAAGTTTAATTTTATGACCTTGAACTAAGATGAGGGCTGGGTAATCTACTTAAATGCAGACAGGTGTTAGCCTATTTAGACAGACACATTATCCAAATTGCTATGCTGCAGGAGAGATCTCAACCTCGTGACGACGACTCCTTTTGCTGCAAGCTGGGTGGATTACGGATGCTTTGCCTCCTACTCTACATATGCCAGTGGCACAGTGATCGTGACTAAAAAGAAAACACACTGTATGTGGCCATGGGATCCCTTCAAGATACGCAGGGCCATTTTAGCCTTATGTGGGGCAAGAAGGCATCATACTATGTCATCTTGGTGAGTTGTTAAGGTCCTAATACTGAAGACCCAGCTTTCATCGCCACTTGATGGGGGAAGGTAATGGACATTGGGTCTACATATGTGATATGGGGAGGAGATTTCAACACAGCCTTAGAGCCCAAACATGATCGGTCACATCCCCAACCCCATTACTATACTGCCAGCCAGTGTCATATGCAGTGCATTATCGCTGAGAACTGCCTCCTGGACATGTGGACACAACTTCGTTGGTCACAAGAGGAGATCACTCATTACTCATCGTTACATTCCACGTGGTGGAGACTAGATTACTGGATTGTTTCCAGGGTATTGGGTTGAACACCTTACACACACATATTCGGATTATTTCCCAGCGGAGATATTAGCCCACGACCAATTGCATACCTTTCTCAGCCTGGTGACTTACCCAATGATGTTATTAGATGCCACATTCAGAGCAGAAATAGGACAGGAAATAGGTGATTTTTTCCAGCGTAATAGATGTTCGGTCCCTCAACTGGCAACAGTATGGGAAGCCTTCTAAGTCAAGATAGGGGGACTTTGAAGGGAGTCCGGAGGGAGGCGGAGAGTTGCTGGCCATGCGCACAACAATTAGTCGGCTGGAGGCATATCATAAGAACCTTGGGCAGGAGCTTGTCAACTACCCTACTGGACAAGATGTTCGACTATATGGACACAATGGAAAGGGAATGTCTGTTTTGCTGCAAATATTTTTGAACCCACAGATATGGCGAAGGGGAGAGGCCCGAGAAAGTGCTTGCTTACCTAATTTGCAAACCCCGTTTCTCTAACTAGGTTTTAGAAATTCAAGAGCCAAATGGCGTAATCCGCAGAGACACACCAACATTCTCCAAGGATTCATGACATACTATTTCTCTCTTTACACCACAAGGAGACAGCAACCTATTACAATGACACCATACCGGGATGAAGTGGCTCTAGGTTGGATAGGGGCAGCGAAGAACTGGTCCTCACCACTGAATTTGAAGAGAATAAGATCAGAGCGGCAGTGATGCAACTGAGATCGGGTAGAGCGCCAGGGCCAGACGGCCTTCCAGCTCAATTTTACAAAACACATTTGGAACATTTGGCTCCCATACTAAAAAAGGTATATGAGGAGGACAGGAAGTCTGGAACTCTTCCCCCGACCATGGGAGAGGCGGTGATCACTTCCTTACTAAAGCCCAGAAAGCCAGCCGATAAATGTGAGTCGTATAGACCGCTCTCCCTGATTAACAGTGATGTAAAAATTCTAGCCAAGGTGCTGTCTAACCACTTAAGCTTACTCATGAACTCTCTGGAATTGGTTGATCAAGCAGGATTTATTCCCAGATGTGCAATGTTGCAAAATCTCTGCACTCTTTTCTCTGTGATGCAAGATATAGTCCCTGAGATAGCTGCGCTGGCAGTCATCCATAGACGACTCCAAGGCTTTCAATTTGATAGAATGGGAGTACCTGGCTGAGGCACTTAAGTGAATGGGGCTGCCACCTGGCTTTCTCTCATGGATAAAGTTGCTTTACCAGCAACCGCAGGTGAGGGTATTAATTAATGGCATGAGTTCGGACCCCTTCTCTATTTCGTGCGGCATGAGACAGGGATGCTTACTTGCCCTGCTCCTGTTCTCGCTGGCTATTGAGCCTCTAGTGACTACGTTGTGACAGCATCTCAAAGAACAAGCAATTTGTTATCCTACTTGACATATTTTAGTTTCCCTCTATGCTGAAAATGTCACACTATATGTCTGGACCCCCAATTAACCTCAACCTCACACTACGCAAGGTCATAGCCTCTGGAGAGCTCTCTGCGATTAATATCAATTGGAAAAAGTCCCAGATATTCCCTCTTATTGAGGCTGTCCACCCCTATACTTCAAACTACCCTATAATGTGGTGCACTTCAGAGTTGAAGTGTCTGGGGATAACGGTTTCTAGGAACAGAGCGCAGCTTATGCGAATCAACTATGGAGGGGCTCTGGTGACCCAGACAGACTCAATCACAAGATGGATTGCCATGCCCTTGTCCATGGCGGGGAGGATCTCCCTGGTCAAAATGGTGATCTTGCCTAAAGTACTTTACCTGTTCATTAACGTACCATATAACCCTGGATGATTTTTTTTAAAGCTTTGAAATCACAGTTTATACAACATGCTTGGGACGATAAACAGCCCAGGCTGAAATGGGAGATACTGACACTGCCTTTCTCAGGGGCAGGCTCTGATGCCCCCAGTGTAAAGTTATATTATTTATGTGCACAGGCACACTTCGCGGCATACTGGTTCCAGCCTCCCCCTTATATGCCACACCTCGCCTTTGAACAGGGCTACATGGATCCAATTACATTGACAGGGTTCATAGCGACGAGACCCCAGGAATGAACGGTTGATCCCACTACAGTAGCATATACCGCAACAGCCTGGTGGCGACTCGCTAAGAGACTGGCTGTACGGTTGCTGTACTCGCCCTCGCTACTGCTTCCCATCATCCAGATCTTGGGGTGACTCAAGAATCTGGCTATCGACAATTGATGAGGAAGGTTTATGTTAAGACATGGGAGGGACCTTTATATCAATGGAATTTTCCGTGCACAGGAAAAAAAACAATTCGGGGGTAGAGCCCAAACCCATGGAGTTATTCCTATATGTTAGGTTGAGGCAGAGTGGTAAAGCGACCATGACTGCGTTTCCCCACGAACCACCCACACTGTCTCCGTTACACACCTTTTTTCAATGCACCTCTCCTACACATGTGGTCTCCCTCCTATATCACAACGCACAGGCATTGCATGAAATGAGTCCTACAGGTTCATGTGTACACTGGGAGGTGGAACTAGGTATCTCCCTGACAGATAAGCAAAGGGAATATTGCTGTCAGCAGACTGGAGACATCTCTGCCAGCAGTTGATTGCGTATATTACACTATAAGTTCCTCCAGCAATTACATCACACACCAGTTAAGATGCATACATTTCGGTTCTTGGAGAATGTTAAATGTGACTGTTGCTGGCGTGACGGAGCAGATTTTCTGCACTTAGCTTGGGAGTGTACAGTCATTAACCAATATTGGCAACAGGTGTTCGGAGCACTGGGACAAATGATGGGATTTCCCCTGCTAGATTCACCGATCAATGCACTGCTGGGCTATATGGAGGAGATTAAACTTGCCTACAGGAAATACACGGTGCTGGGGCTTCTGTTAGCCAAACAAAAGGAGGTCTGCAGATGGGGTAGGAGGAGGGCCCCCAAATTCAAGGACTGGGTACAGGATCTCATTTACTAGCAGGAGGAGTCACTGACTTATGCAGAACTACTCCCATTAACCTCTAGACCAAAAGACATATGGCAGCCCTTATGTACGTACCTGTCGACTAATCCACAGCAGCAGATGGGGGCAGGAAACACTGGAACTGTGTAAGGGAGGACAGAAATAGCTTCCCAGTCGCAGAGGGGTCCTAGCTGAGGTCTTAAATGGGTACACATCCAATAGCTGAGAACTAAGGCATGCATAATGTCATGAACGGGGTTTCGGGACAGCACCTTTTCATGAACACGGGATGGGAGGGCAACATGACGGACTTCTAGGCCGGTGGGAAGTTGGTTTTCAAGCTGTCAATGATAATTACAATTATGAGAGCTGTAATGCATGTGTATCAAACAACATACCATACTGAAGATGAGTACTTCTTTGTTGTTATACCTGAAATTTGAATAAAAAGATTTTCTTTTAAAAAGGAAGGCTGGGAGCAATCCCTCAGGAAATCTCCCTAGGATGGCCTTCAGGAGCCAAATTGTTAAGTTGTGGAAGTTAGTTTCCATCAACCTAGAAGCCAGTCAAGCTGTCATGAAGGAGTGGTAGGACAAAAGTTCTACCACTCTGGATTTGCAGCATGGTTCAGAAAGTGTGGGTTAAGAGGTCAGTGGAGCCCAGAGCTCCTAAGGACTGCTGGACTTGCCCATGTGATATCAATGAGAGAAAGGGGGAGACCATCTACCTTGTGGATCTCAAGATCTCTAGACAACCCCATTGGGTGTTGCATGTCAATTGCCTCAAGCCTCACTTTGAAAGGTCTGAAGTCACCATGCCGCTGATGACAGATGGCGAGGAGGAAGAGAAGAGTGAACCCCGCCCTGACCTCATCGCCTGCAAGGAGAAAGATGGGTCTGTGGAAGGTATACTCCTTCCCCCTCCCCCCACAACACGCTCACTCCTGAACAACAGAGAGACTACCACCAAGTGTTGGGGAAGTAATCTTAGCTGTTCTCCCCTATCCCTGGGAATACCCACCTATGTACCCATGATGTGGACACAGGGGATAACCTCCCTGCTAAGAATAAGTCTTACAGGATATCAGATAAGGTGAGATCCAGCAATAAGGCTGAAATGTCCAAGATACTGGAGTTGTGGGAGATAGAACCCTTCAGTGGCCCCTGGTCAAGTCATGTGGTTCTGGTATTAAAAGCTGCCCTACTGGGCACCACACATGAACTGAGGTTTTGTGTGGATTACAGGGGGCTAAATTATGTACATAAGACTGATGTTCACCTTCTCTCCCCAGGTGATGAATTGATTGATCTGTGCATCTGCTTCATTGATCTTACATCAGGATATTGGCAGATCGCCTTAACAGAGGGAGAAAATAAGATGTCAGCCTTCTCTACTCAGAGGGCCACTATCAGTTTAGAGTAATGCCCTTTGGATTAAAAACAATTCATGTCACCTTCCAGAGGCTGGTGAACTAGGTCCTTGTTGTTATGGAGGTCTTCTCTGCTGCTAATCTGGATGACATAGCTTCAGTAGCAGTTGGAAGGACCACCTTTTTCACCTCCTGGATTTACCGCAACCCCAACTGTATTCATCCGGAGTCTCTTCCGTCTAGCACGGATTGATGCAATCAAAAAATTGGCTACACAAAACATCACGGTTGTGGGAGTAAAATCGGAACATCGCATCATAACCTGCGCTTTGTCTCCCGAGATCGACCCATCAGACAGCATATTGCTGCTGCTGTAGCTTGGTGAGATCGACGCATCCCCTTGTCTGCGTGGCAGAAACTTGTGCATCGCTCAACACCTCTCGACTCCGGCACCTGTCTTCGGAACTGAAGGCATCATCTTCACAGTCATGGTTCTGCCCCTGGGGACTAGCGGTATGCTGTCAGTAGAGTGCAACACCGCTAGACAAGTCAGCAGTCTAGCATTCAGATCAGGAGGTGCACCAGAGCAGACGGGAAGCACTTCCGGGTAAGACCGCATATAGCCGCGGCACTCAAACCCGTCTGTGCTTCTAGTACTGGATGTTTCCTGACGCTGGCTGCCTACACCTCGAACCCGCACCCACCAGTAATCGCCCGGATTCCTTGACCTTCGAAGACGCACTGAGGCGTCTTCCTGGACAGCTGTTCACCCTGCCGGAATACCTTGCTGGCAATTAATCACGCGACACGCACTGGGAAGCGTGGTCGCGACCTTTTTGTTTTCACGGCGCAGGAGCGCCTGTTGTCCCAGAACCGACACGCACAGGGAAGCATGGTCGTCTCCTCACTGCCTTTGCTTTTCACGGTGCAGGAGCGCCTTGTGCCCTAGAACCGCAACACGCACAGGGAAGCGTGGTCGCGTCATTACTGCTTGCTTTCACAGCGCAGGAGCGCCTTTTTCTCTTGCCTATCAACATCACGCAAAGGGAAGCGTGATAGCGGTTCCTTTTCTTTGCACTTGTCACCACGTAGGAGCACCCTGGTTTTTGCCTTCTGCCTTGCTACCACGCTGCCACGCTGGTACAAGTGACGTTTCTTTTGTTTCCTGGCACAAACTGTGGGAGTACAGTCACCATCCTCTTCTGACTTGGTAGAAACTGAAGCCGACCCTGCCTGTCAATTTTATAGCACTACTCCTTGGAGACCTCCTATCAGGAGCACATGCCTTCAATTCCAGGTGACTGTATACCTTGATTCAACTCTTGTAGTACTGAATGGTTGTTGTATGTGTTTGACGTAGACAGACGGGCAATAGACTCACTAAGCGCTTGCTTGTTCCTTTGTCTAGCTGGCGATACCCAAAAGAGTGCCCTCTATCTAGTAAGACTCCCACCAGTGCCGGTCCTAGGCCTTCTGAGGCCCCGGGCGAAAGGGTAGATGTGAGGCCCCTCCAAGTGACATCACAGAAAGTGACTTCGCAGGACTTATGATCTTAGTTATTTGGCATCAGTTGAGTGCGTCACACTGAGCGGGGGCTGGCCATAAAATCATGTCAAGGGCCGTCATTGGTAGCGCTTTCGCGCGCTACCAGATTGACGGCCCTGGGACCCACTGTCACCTGCATGAGGAAGATTCAAGGCCGGCGACGCCGGCGTCACGTCACCACCAGGGCACGCACCACCACCAACCAAGCTAGGTGGTGGGGGGCGTGCAGGTGTCTTTGCATGCGTGCGCAGATAGTGTTGTTCCCTGTATTGTGCAGGATCTGCTGACTTAAAAGTAGCAGCAGGCTCTGCTCAAAGATGGGACGCAGAGACCCTAGGTAAAGTAAGAGAGAGAGAGGGGGCTACGGGGGCCCAGGGGGCAGTGATGCCTAATGAATAATGGCTGAATGAATACAGAGCTCTTAGAAGTCTCCTCTCGCACTTTCTTTGCAGCCAGCAGACACCCTTGAATTGAATATCACAGAAATGCCGATTGTAGGCACACGCATCAGAGGCGGTAACAGATGTCCCCAATGTCAAGTCAGAGGCGAGGCAGGCAAGGACGGTCTGGAAGTAAGTGAGCGATGTATTCAGTCAGGCACTTTGACCTCGGGCCACGTGCACCAGATTGTGGAGAACGAGGCCTGGTAACTGTCTGCAAAATAAACACACACAATATTATTGGACGGAAGAATGCAGAAATAACCTTTGATACCAGAGCTCCGCCGAAGCACCAGACCCTCTCTACCTTCAGCTCCCGCCATCGTTCATAATAAAGACTTGACTAGCCTGTCCTAGGGTCCTCGCATTCTATGCCCCTATCTTTAATACCAGAGCTGGACACGCCTGTCCTAGCACCTCGGATCACTGTTCTCCCACTGCCTTCATAACCGGAACATCGACTTCTCCCAGGCCTCCTTCCCTGCCTTAGTTACTCACTGCCTGCAGCCTCCGGGCCTGCTGCCCGGCCCCTGCGTGAGTGCTGTTCTCACTGCGCAGCACTTTTCCCCATCATCATTTATTTATTCCCGCAACTGCGGGGCCGGCGGCGGGGCCCCCCTGAGCGTGAGACCCTGGGCAGCTGCCCATACCGCCCATGACTAGGACCGGCCCTGACTCCCACCTGGTCTTCACAGTCGACGTCCCTTTCCAACATCTTGGTAACTTCCCCTGGTCCCATCCTTGCCTAGGTCTGGACATTCACCCTTGATCAGGTAGGGAGGGGGACGGTGGAGGTTGCTCACGTCATCCCTGCGAGATAGCTCCACGAGTAACAGGTAAGACTTGTGGGGTCCTGACATTCACTGAGTGGAGAAGATCGACACATCTTGTTGCTTCTGACCTGGAAAGGTTCTTTGTTCCTCGGGGCCAGCGTAGGTTCTGTAGCCGGCCTGCGCTACCACAAGGTCGACCCATACTTTGGCTTTGCACCAGTCCAGCGCGACCTAGAATAACCTTTTTAGCACTACTAGCTTTTAAGCACTTTACTGCATTTATTCTTTTAAAATTCAGTATCTAAACTGTTATACATTAGATTTGTGTAGTTTTGTTTATAATATAATAATCTATTTTTATAAACCAGCGCTGAGACTTTTTGTGGTGCATTGTGTTACTGTGTGAGAGTGTTGCACAAATACTTTACATATTGCCTCTTTGGATAGGCCTGACTACTCTCTGCCAAGCTACCAGAGTGTGAGCACAGGTTATCTTTTAGTGTGTATCTAGCTTACCCTGCTTAGAGCTGTGGTTCCTGCCTGGCCTGGGTGCATTCCTCAGTCAACCAGGAATCCCAGTTCTAACAGTACAATATGTGGTCCTTCACAGGGCCTATCTCACACCATCCAGATTGAACCGCATATTTCCCATGGTGAACCTTATGTGCCCTAGCTGTCAGTCCAATGCAGCCGACCTCCACCATGCCCCATCTTAGCTCACTAGTGGCATATAGTACATGATGCCGTAGCTTACCACACTGAATACATGGCAAGCTACCGCCCTGGAAATTTACAAGCGAAGAAGATCACAAAGTGCAAGCACGATTCATAAACCTGGCCCCTGTTGAAGGCCAAGCGGACACTCCTATTACATTGGAGAGCCAACCAACCCCCACCTGTCTCACAATGGTACACTGCCCTCCTCCGTTGAGGGGGATTTCAAGAGTGCCACCTTACATTATGTGGAAGCTTGCAGTCTCCGTAAACGGCCCATAGCAGCGGCCTGGGGTACAGTGCTTACTCAGTTTTGGGAACTGATACATGAGGATACCCCCTCTTCATGAGCCCCTCAGCTTGACTTACGCTTTACCATACACTAGGTCTGTTGACCCCACCCACAATCCCATTGTGTGATGCGGTTCACCTTCTCAGCTGTCCCGCAAGAGGTAGATCCAGCCGATCAATCTATAGCCACAGGCGCCATCACTTCAGGGGGCCTCCCACCTACACATGTTCCCCCTGAGGTCCCCCCAGCTCTTGCTTGTGCTGTAATTTGGTTGTCCCCCTTCCTAGCAGTTTTTCTTTTCCTTTTTTCCGACATATCTTTTAGAGGCTCATACTTCATTGCCTAGGAAGAGGGCCTCGAGATACAGCAGCCACAGCCTCGCTGCACATGAATAGCGCTTCAATACATTGTGTCTGAATACAGGATTTGCCTCAATGTCTCCATGTATATTTTTGAATGTTCACTAAATTGTAATGTGTAGAATGGGACTTTTCCCAATGAATTGTACCCGCCACATGCTAACTGCTTTCTTTCTATGAGTGTGTCCACTACTCAGATGTAATGAAAACCTTGATAAAAAAAGTTTGCAAAAACAATGGTGGTTAGCACACTTCCAACAAAGGTTTGGATTAGGAGCAGTTGGAGATGCAATTTTTTAGTACTGACTGTGCAGCCTAGCTTGTAAAAGAGAGGTATCCTATGCTGCTTGTACGCTAGCCATTCCTGTGTGCCGCTGCTCATTATCAGACAATCGTCCTGAGATGAGAAGAGATGGACAGCATGTGCCACCAACATCGCAAAACACTTTGCGAACACCCTTGGAGTGCTGTTGCCCCAAAGGGAAGACCCTTACCACAAAGTGCAGGGAGCAGTAATGAGCTGGACAGATGAGGAAGTTGAATTAGGCTTCCTTGGTCATCATATGGTCTCATGTGCAAAGCCGCCGTATGAAATTTTGTAGGGTAATTATTTCAAAGTGCTCTATTAGTATGTAACGGGTGAGAGGTCTAAGATCTGGAATAGATGCAGAGTTCTATCCCTTTTAGGAATGAGCAAGTATAAGCAATAACTGCACTAGCCCCACCAGTGCAGAGATTGATTGCACCCTTGCTGAGAAGAGCCGGTACATCCTCTTACAACAGACCCAGGTGATCATGATGCATTCCATGGAACCAAGGTCAACACTCCAGGCAATACCCTGTCAAACTACCTTAGAAATTAATTTGACCGTGGTCGTCTCCTCACATTGGCGAAGGAATAACTGAAATCTTCTATGTGACTGGGGGAATGAGGAGCGAATCACTGCTTGGATGAAGAGGCACCCCCTCCTGTAGCCATCTCTGGCATTGCTCCTTCCAACTCTTCCATTGACTTTGGATTTGGACATCTAACCCTATTGAAAGGGCTCATGCTGCTGAAATCCCTGTTTCATAAAGAGTTGATGACTTGGTGCCGCCTCTTGGCTGTTGCTTAAGAAAAATGTCTTTAGGCATTTGTGTTTGATAAAAGCCATGATGGCCCTGCAATGTCCTTATTTATCTTCATAAACATATTGTCTACCTGCAGTGTTGTACCTCTGGTTTGATCCCAGACATCCTAAAAATGTTATAGTGGTAGTCAATGATACTAGTAGTCTAACAGGAAGCAGTGTCAGCAGAGTCCAGAGCACAATGAATATTCACACTTGAAATTATCCAGATTTTTCTACAAGTTCGTACTCCCTCTTGCAGCATGCCTTGCTTAAACAACTGCTCCTTTTCCTCCCATTGGTCTTGGTCATAACAGAAGAGCAAAAAAAACAAATTAGCTATCCTCCACTGATCCAATTACTTCTATTTATTTTTACTCTCTTTGTCTTAAGGGGTGTGTCTCTGCATCCTTGGGCACAAACACATGTCCTTGGGCACAACCTAGGAGTGTGATGGAATATGCCCCTTAATGTGAGCCAGGTCATGTGGGGCGTGTTTATACTTCCTTTTCCACCCTAGCTGACGTGCCTCACACATTTAAATAGTCCTTAAAGTACTCAACACTGCATTTAGTCATGGTTTTAGGAGTGGTAAATAGAGGACACGCCTTTCAGTTTTAGAGAGTCTCTACCTAGAAGCCACATTCTTCCTTTACTACATGCAGCTTAATTTTATGATGGTCTGCTACTCTTTGGATAACAGTGTGGCAAGCCATGGTGTCATCAGAAGAGGTTTTGACAAGATAGGGCTCTAAATCAGTGTCATCCCGATGGTCAACATGGTAATTTTCTCAGTGATCATCCCAATCCAAAGATGCAAGTTCCTGTGTATCATAGGGACTTCCCAGTTCCACTTCAGAGTGTGTATGGTATGAAGGGAACGGATCCTCAGGCAAGGAAGGAGGTAGAGGTGTGCAAGGTCATGTCAGGGGGTGAGGAGTGGAGGAAATTGTGGTGAGGGGCTACTAGCAGTTTCCCTACTCTTTTTGAGGGTCAAACAGAAATCGAGCTCTTCCATTAAATGCTCCTCGAAAGTGATCTTCCTCTTCCTACCTGGTGCTGGCTTTGGTGAGTGAATGTCCTTATGAGGGTGTGGGCATGCAAGTATGGAGGGAAGTAGGGGGCAGAGCTTGCCGGCGCGAAAGATGGCCGCCTAAAGGACGAGCTCCACACTGCCAACACACAATCCTTTACGAATGTGACATTAGCACGAAGCACCAACTTACCAAACAATGCCCTACACTACAGAGAAGATCCGCTACAAAGTTGAGCTCCCCCCGTAGCTGGGAAGTGCGGTGGGCACGACGGAGCGGAGACAACAGTGCGGAGGGCTGACTGGGCCGCAAAGCCACAGACCCTCGTGAACCCCACGCCAGCTTGAAGTAAGACCAGGCTGGGAAGTTGTGCCTTCGCGAGCCGGCCGGAGCCCTGGTGCGGCTTGGACCATCCTTGGAGGCAGCCATTGCCATCGGAGTATGCAGTGTTGTTGGCGATTCCCAGTCTAGTCGTGTGGTGTGGCTGGACAGCGGGCTGGCCTGGGACGGAGCTGTGGAAGGCGGGTGCACTGCGGACGCAGCTCTGCCGCAACGGCGGTTCGGAACACGGTGGGTGAGGAGTAGTGACAATTCACCAGCGTTCACCCTTGGACCAGGGTGAGTCCTGTAGAATAAAGCAGCTGGGGCCTGAACGCGGAAAAGGGTGAGAGGTAGGACTTGTTATTCATGGCGCCCCAACCCGCGCCAAAGACACTCCGCGGCTGACTGCTTGGCGGGGGTTGACGTGCCTTCAGTCTTTCCCCAGGATCAGGCAGTGTAAGGTCATGGGTAACAGCTGCCCCCAGGTTTCTACCGTAGAGGAGAACCCCTGCTGCCCCCGGGAACTTACTTTCATTGCTCAGTAACAGGGTACCCCCTTTGTTTCTTCTGCCTGTTGCCCACTGTTCTGTAGAGGCCGGGGATCCTGTTTGGATGTACAGGGGGCATGCGTATCAGTACAACGTCACAGATGTAGGGAGTGGGGGTGCCCCCGGCTGCAACATAACAGCCAGGGCATATAGCGAGAGTGAACGACCAGGGTCAGTATTAGTGCAGTTACTTCAGAAACGCAGGGAAGTGGTGCAGACGGTGAAAGTCAGGTCGGCTGAGGGCAAAATCTTAACTGACTTACAGAGGTGGCAGATAGATTCTGTCAATATTATACTGAAATATATGCCTCTCGAACTGCTGCCTCCGACGAAGAGATTATAGATTACTTAGCGCACATAAAACTTCTGTGGTTTTCTAACACACATAGGGAGTTTCTCATAAGACCTAAAGAAAGGGACAAAATTCTCCAAGCTTTATCTAGCATGCGAGCAGGGAGTGCTCCAGGGTCCAACGGACTAACACTATCATTCTATAGGGTCTTCACAGATCTACTACTTCCACAACTGGCTACACTGTTTGATGACATGTGTTACTGGAACTATGTCACCCACCATGACCCAAGCAGTGATAATTGCCCTCCTCAAACCCGGTAAGCCCTAGGAGGAATGTGCCTCTTACCGTCCGCTGTCACTGCTTGACGCAGATACAAAGATATTCGCTAAAATTCTCGCAAATCATCTGGTCCCCCTAGTCCCAATTTTAGTAGCACCGGAATAAGCAGGGTTTGTTCCTGGTAGAAATCTGACCTATAAGTTACGCACTGTATTCGGCGCACTACAACACATCAGGACAGAGACGCTAGCTGTGGTAGTCTTCCTTGACATAGAGAAGGCATTGGATTCCGTAGAATGGCCGTTTATGATTCATGTACTGACTAAGGTTTGTGTGGGCCCAGTCTTTCTTCAGCTATTAGGTACACTCTATAACAGTCCCTCTGCCAGAATCAAAATTGGCAACATAGTGACAGACCCCATAAGCATTACAAGGGGTACAAGCTAAGGCTGTCCATTATCACCATTACTTTACACGTTAGTGGCAGAACCTCTTGCTTGTGCACTCAGGGAATATCACCAGCATTGGGGTATATGCTTCCCAAGCTATAGAATTATAGTATCCACATATGCGGATGACACACTCTTATACATCAGACATCCGGAAACCAATCTTTCATCAGTTCTCGGAGAGGTCGTGTGATTTGGCGCCCTGTCAGGTCTGCATGTCAACTGGCCGAAATCCATTATTTTTCCACTTACGCAGAACACACCACAAATCGAAGTGGACTGTCCACTGCAATGGACTACAGATGCGGTGAGATATTTGGGCATCAAAATCCATACGGGCTCCGAGAAAGTGTTGAGGGGAAATTACGGGGTAACCTTCAGCAAGTTAAAAGACGATGTTGAGAGGTGGATAAGGCTCCCGCTATCACTCCTCTGTAGATTATCCATCATGAAAATGGTGGTATTACCACACCTCTTATTTTCCAATATTCCCATGGTCCTCCGGCGTGCCTTCTTCAACCGTATCATCACATTAATGGTTAAGTTAGCATGGGCTTGTAAACAGCCACCCGATCAGTGGCAAATACTAGTTCCACCTTACTATATGGGTGGTCTGGGAGAACCTGACTTTGATTCATATAACAGGGTCGCACAGGCTGCGCATGCACACTATTGGATATATGGCTCCACAGACATCCCACACCTTTGTATAGAATCGGAAGTAGCTTCCCCACTCCCACTCCCAGCGATGCTGTTTCAGAAAGTTGACCGAGGGACGGGCATATTAGATTCTATTAACGCAACAACACATGCCTGGCACTGCCTACTGCAACTACAGGCGAGTGAGATCTTGTACTCACCATCTTCCCCACTCGATTGGTGTTCATGGATACCACCGTGCAGGGAAAGGGGAGTCACAAAAGCCCTTAACACTCTAGGCATACAGGCAGTGGGTGAGCTGTTTGAAGGGAGGGGGGGGTTGCCAAAACCTGGGATGACTAGGTCCAATGGCCCAGAACCTACCATACTAACGCAATTCCAATTCCACAGAACAGGACACACGCTGCCAGATATTCTAGGGGATGAACACCTAGAACCCCCAGAAATACTAGCTCTAACACACACTATACGGGTGAAATCCCCAAAGTGAATTGTAGCTTCTATTTACAACTTATCCATGGCATACAGAGCGAACCATTGACTTACCACTCTGCACTCCGCACTTTCTTTCCTGAGGCGAAAAGCTGGTAAAGCGTGATTGTTTATCTCTGTGTGATAATTTTAAAATGTTTTAATCTGTTTTATCTTGCCATTGTATTATTGCTTACTCAGCACATTTCGCTCATTTCTGTCCCCGGCTACCTCTTTAGGCTCTGACGTCACCCGCGCAGCCGATTAGGTGCTGTCGCGGGTGGACTCGGGGGTGAGCCGACATCTTACAGGGAGGTGCAGGTTGGCGGTCCAGACTTTTCGACCCGCCCGCCCTCTCAGGTATTTAAGCCGCCACTCTCCAGGCCCGCATTGATTGACTTAGCACTCTGCACTTCGCACTTTCTTTCCTGAGGCGAAAAACCGGGAAAGCGTGATTGTTTATCTCTGAGTGATAATTTTAAAATGTTTTAATCCGTTTTATCTTGCCATTGTATTATTGCTTACTTTGCACATTTCGCTCATTTCCGTCCCCGGCTACCTCCTTAGGCTCTGACGTCACCCGCGCAGCCGATTAGGTGCTGTCGCGGGTTGACTCGGGGGTGAGCAGATATCTTACAGGGAGGTGCAGGTTGGCGGTCCAGACTTTGACCCGCCCACCCTCTTCCGATAAAAATGTGTGTCCCCTTCCGTCCGCGCAGCGTGCGGGTGCAGTGGGCGCTCCGATGGCCTGCCGAAGGCGCACCAAAGGCGTGCCCGTCTGCGCCCATACGGGTCCAGGGGCCACAACCCCAGGCCAAATTACGAGGCCTAGACATGTTTATGGGGTGAAACAACTTTATGCTCTGAGACCCATACTTGATCACACCGTGTCGGCCTTTGCTTGGTTTGACCAGCTTCCTCAATATTGTGCTCACTGTTGCTTCTCCCTTGATGCCCCGCAGCGTTGTTGCACAGGATGCAGAGGACCCCTATCACCTCCTCCTTGGGTTATACCTTTTTTAGCATAAACTGCCGCTCCTTGCCTAAACATAGACGTGAGATCTTCGACTTTCTCACCGATGAATCCCCCGTTGGGCTCTTCATCAATGAAACCTGGCTTCATGATTGCTCCGGTCCGGATGTTGCGGAAGCACTACCCTCAGGCTACGCCATTGTCAGGTGCGATCGCCCCAAGAAAAACGGGGGCGGCGTGGCCATTATTTTTAAAAGCACCTACCAATGTCAGTTAGACCCTGTTGCTTTAGGCAACTGCGATGCAGCGTACTTTAAGCTGACTTTGCACCCCAAGACTACTCTTACCGGCCTGTTAGTTTATCGGCCCCCCAGTCCAGCTAATGCCTGGCTGGCTCCGTTTACGGATCTTATAAGCTCGGTGCTTTCATTGTCTAGTAACTTTCTAGTCGTGGGTGACATTAATGTGCATTTAAATGACCCTACAAACAGTTTGAGCTGCAACCTTATTGCAGATCTGGCAGCTATGAACCTTACTCTACACAATATGGGTCCCACCCATAGAGGCGGTCACCTACTTGACCCCATTTTCTCTATTATTCCCCAGATACACTGTTCTCAGTCTTTGCCGGTCCCATGGTCGGACCATTATTTGGTTAAGTTTGCAGTTGTTGTCACTGAAACATTGACTAATAGCAGTGCCTTGGGGAGCAAAAAAAAGAGAGACTGGAAACAATTGGACACTGGTGCCCTTAATAAAGCTCTTGCTGACCATTTGCCGCGTAGTCGCCGGACCTAGCCGACATTGAGATCATGGCTAGTGCTGTTAATACCTGGCTCGCGGAAGCCATTGATATCTGCCTTCCTTTAGTCCAGAAGAAAAATACAATTCATAGATCTCCCGCCCCCTGGTTCAATGAGTTACTTCAAATTGATAAATCCCGCTGTAAGAAACTTGAAAGGGCTTGGAGAAGGAATTACTCCCCCTCTGCGTGCCTCGTATACAAAACGGAATTGAAGCATTACCACAAAACCTGTGCACAGACTAGGGCTAGCTACGTGAACAAAACGATCTCTGAAGCAGTCAATAAATCCAAAACTCTGTTTAGCGTGGTTAAGGAACTTGCAGGCTCAAGGACTATAGCCACACTTCCCACCAATGGTAAATGCGATGAGCTCGCACAGTATTTTATTTCCAAGATTGAGAACATATACCAGGACATCTCTGTTCAAAAAGTCAGTCCCACCAGTAATTGTTGTGTTGATCTGCTCCCGGGCGCTGGTGAGGCTGTTGCCTCCCATACTCAGTCATCTGCTTCTCTTCTGTCCTGGCCTGACCTTCTGCCTTCCACCCTTCTGGAGATCCTGACTAAGGTTAAGTCTGGCTCACCATTAGACCCTGTGCCCGTCTCCCTACTACGTTTGTTGGATCTCCCCCAGATTTCTATTATCTGCACATTGCTTAATCACTCCCTTAATACTGCTATGGTCCCCAGGTGCTGGAAGCATGCTATGGTTACTCCTCTTCTGAAGAAACCTACTGCTGATCCCAATGTTTCTTCCAATTTTCGCCCTATCTCGTTATTGCCTATTTTTTCTGAAGTTCTGGAGAGACATATTCATGTACACTTGTCTCAGTACGTCAAGTCCAATAACCTATTACACGTTTCTCAGTCCGGCTTCCGCCCTGGATTCTCCACTGAGTCCACTCTCCTAGGTGTGACAGAAAATCTACGCCTGCTTCTGGATTGAGGGGAAACAGCTGCATTGATATTGCTTGATCTCAGTGCAGCATTTGACACTGTATCCCATAGCATCCTCATTAGATCCCTTTCGAACATTGACATTGGTGGTACAGCCTTGGACTGGCTCTCGTCCTTTTTGAAGGATCGGACCGTTCAAATTTTCTCTCACTTATCCTCTTCTAAAGCGTACTCCTCCCCACACGGTGTACCCCAGGGTTCTATTCCGAGTCCCCTTTTGTTTAACCTTTATGTCACCCCTTTAGCTTATATTGCTCAAAGGACAAGGTTAAACTTATTTACTTATGCTGATGATTCACAAATAGTTTTTCCTTAACCCATGTGACCCCACTCTGCCATCCACCTTGCAAACAGGACTCAACGATATAGCTAGTTGGATGAATAGCAACCTGCTTAAATTAAATGGTGGGAAGACGGAGGTTTCGGTACTGGGCAACAAACCTGACCTCTGGAGCCTGAGACACTGGCCTCTAGTCATGGGTGCCCTGCCGGTCCCGGTCGACCATGTGCGCAATCTCGGAGTTACCATTGATAAGAGGTTATCTATGAAGGACCAGGTCAACAAAGTGGCAGCCACCTGCTTCACTATCTTGCGGTGGATCAGAAAAATCTTCTGGATGCTTCCTTCTAATACCCAGAGATCTGTGGGTAACGCCTTGGTGACCTCCAGATTGGACTACGGTAATGTGCTCTATCTGGGGTCCACCAAGGCGGTCACACGCCGCCTCCAATTAGTTAAGAATGCCGCGGCTCGGCTCCTTTGCGGTTGTCGGAAAACGGACCACATTACGGAGCGTCTGAGTGAACTCCACTGGCTCCGCATTGAAAGCCATGTGAAGTTCAAGGCTCTAAGCTATATGCATAAGATCAAGGCGAAAGTAGCTCCTTTGTACCTTCAGTCTCTTGTTAAGCCTTACATCCCTTACCGCTCGCTCCGTTCCTCTTCTCAATATTTATTCTGTGTACCCAAGTTCAAACTGTCCAGAATGGGCGGCAGTGCCTTCGCCAATCTAGGACCTAGACTTTGGAATTCTCTTCCATTGGCTATTCGCACTGAGGAAAGCCATGTTCGTTTTCGAAGAACAGTGAAAACCTGGCTCTTCAATCAGTAGGTCACTTTTTGTGTGGTGTCAGGATGTTTCTGTTCAATTAGCGCCGGGAAACCCTTACGGGTAGCTGTTGTGCTTTACAAACTCAAATAAATAAATAAACCATTACACCAAGGCACGTTTGGCATGGCAGCAGGACTTGAATATAGAAATAGCTGACACTATGAGAACCTACTGCTGTACCAGTACCAAACGTATCTCACATAACGGCAGGCACAGACTGGTACACTTTAAATATCTAAATAGGGTATATTACACCCCAGAGAGACTGCACAGGTATGGATTGCGAGAAGACATGACATGCGACCGATGCAAAGTGCAAATAGCCGATTTCCTCCATTTGGCCTGGACCTGCCCAGGTGTCTCCGCTTTCTCGGTCTCAGTCTTCAAGGAACTAGGTCAAATTGCTAAGCTAGCTCTAGAACCTGACCCAACTATGGCACTTTGGCTATTCTAAAGCAATCCCAAAGGGGGTCAGAAGGCTGATTGATATGGGACTGAGCACGTGGTGGCAATTAACTGGTCTCGTGGTCCGCTCCCCACGCTCACTCAGTGGAAGAGCGACATGACATACTGTAGCACACAGACGGATCTTTTAAGTGAACTACTCCCCCCACATAATAGACCTGAAAGCTTCTGGGAATTTTACAACACTTATCAACTCACCTCAACAAGCGGTGTAAGCGAGACACCTGATCTCACACAAGATTAGTACACTATGTGTTTTGCTTCAACTTTTCAGTAACACTGTCGGTGTGCATTTTTTAATCTCTTGCCAGATACAGGTATACCATGTTGAATTTGCGGACGTCCTCATACGAGAGATGGAGAGCTGTTGGGAATGTCTAACTTTTAACTGTGACAACTAAATACTTGTACTGTCTTCAATCGATGTCTTCTGCCACATATTTGACCAACAGGTGCAAAGTGCAATGTACCCTTGATATGCTGTGCCTCACAATAAACTACATTTTTTTTAAAAGTATGGAGGGATGTACATAGATCTTAGCATCTGGCTCCCTGGAAGACCTATGGAAGCAAGGGGTTAACTGGTCTCCGATCCCAGCATAGTGTCCTTTTTCAGAGCGGACTCATGGTGACTTTCCGAATGTGACTATGCAGATATCATCTGGTGGTAATGCTCAGTGTCTTCCCTAAATGATTTCCTAGAGCCCAAGGGGCATCTCAAGGAAGAGCGGTCTTGGAGCCAGAAGCCAAACAAGATGGTCACAGCCTTCTGGGGCCGGTCCAAGAGTTTGATGCCCAAATCCTTCTGGAGCAGTGCTCTGCCTTCCGTTAAGACTGAATTAGAGGCTGGTTCACAGAGGGTCAGTCCTTGTGTTGGGGTGGAGGACTGGATTTGGAGACATGGAGCTAGATGTAGGTGGCTAAATACCGGTCGATAACGGTGAAATTCGTTACATTTCACCGTTACCTACCGGTATTTAGGCTTTTGAGATGTAGGGAGGATTCTGTATTAAGTAATCGGTAAATACAGATTCCTTAATACAGATTCCTTATGGCCTTGCATTTAAGGAATCTGTAATACCGATTCCTTAAATGCAATGTAGGTAGCACTTAAAACAGTGCACCTCAGCCTTAAGGAATACCACCAACTCCAAGTAGCGGTAAATAGCGATTTCCTTTCAAAAAGCACTTTTTTGCTTTTTTAAATGTGCCATGTGGCACACATTCATGCCCTTAGGGCATGCATGTGTGCCATATGTGCACATATGCACATTTCAGGGGTGCAACAGGGTGTACTTTGAACATCCTAGGAACCCTTGAAATACCTCCCTGTGTTACCGATTTGGTAATACCGAATCGGTAATACAGAATGTCTTAACATTCATTCCTATGGGCCTCCAAGCCCATAGGAATGAATGGGTAGGTATTTGTTATTACTGAGTCTTAATTACCGATTCGGTAATAACGAATATTAAGAATTCTGATTTTTTACTGAATTTTTACCTACATCAGAAATACCGATTCCTAAATACCGAATCTGTAAAATTCGGTATTTAGGAATCGGTATTTCCCAGTTACCTACATCTAGCCCATGGTCTCTTCTTCGATGTCAGAGCTCTTTTTTTTTGTCTTTTTTTTTTTTGTCAATGAAATAACACATAAAACATAATAGGAGTACTTGACATTATTAATTGTAGAGCAATTTTAGTCGGCCAATACATATCCGCTACAGGGCTATACATTGAGGGACATGAAAGATCCAATTGTTCATAGATCATGACATCAAAGAACACATTTCCTGTACAATGCCAAATGGGTCATAAGTTACCTCATTCAGGGTTCTTCCCTCCGCCTCCCGGACAATAAACCCTCATTCTCTGCTTCCCCCTCCAACTCTAATCTATATAATATTTCATCCATGGTGTCCATACTTTCTTAAATTTCCGCGGGCAGCCGCTAGCTTTGTACGTCACCTGTTCTGCAACCATGTATAGGTCCAAACATGTCCTCCATTCCGTTAGTGTGGGCGTTTGTTTTACACCCCAATACTTCGCTGTCACGCTTGGCCACTACTAGTCCAAGGTTAGTCGTTGTGAGAGATCTACCTCTGTGGAAATATCCAAAAGAAGGAACTTCGACTCCATTTCTATCTGGACCTCAAGTATACTATTAAGTTCATTCACAATCTTCCCCCAGTATTCCTGGATTTCCCTACATTACCATATGTTATGTATGAAAGGCCCATCCATCCCATGACATCTAAGGCATTTTGGACTATCCCCTTTCCCCATTTTGTGAAGTCGGCTCTGTCAAAATATGTTCTATGTAAAATTTTATATTGAATGTGGCATAATCGAAGCTTGATTGCCACCTCCCAAGGGTGCATGAGCGCAGCCTCCCAATATATGTCTTCCAATGTTCCGGTAGTCTCTTCCCACTTGGTTTGAAGTGGGCTAAGCTTATCCGGCATATTATTGAGTAGGGTTTTATATGTATAGGAAACAGCTTTAGCCGGAATCTCCTCTTGTAATAGGCGACCCTCCAGTGGGGCATACTCTGGTATTGCCTCCCCTCTAATCCCTCCGCCATCCATGCATATTTTAAACGAAGATATGCATAAATTTGTATAGCATGGAGTTGATAACAGTCTTTGAGTGTCTCAAATGGGGCCAACAACCCCCTTTCTAGCAGGTCCCCTATATTGAAAATGCGAATTAGGTCACATTTTTTAAAACCTCTAAGCTTCCCTATTTCGGACAGTCTATTCCCTTCCCATAGCGGGGTCTCCTGGTTCATTTCTTGTCCCATTGCATTTGCCTCTCTGCGTGTTTCCAAGCCTCCAGTGTCCTCCGGGTTGCCTTGTTGTATAGCATTTTAGGACCCTAGTGTAATTTTCCCAATTCATGCCCTTATATAGTTATAAATCACCATATCTTTATATAGGCATAGAAATCATAACCATATTTAGACATAGCCCATGCAGTCCAAATACGGCATGACTACTTCCACTAGTTCCGAAAATCTACAACGATTTCTTGGAAAACTCGGCTTCAGCAGTTAGAGACTTCCCCTTGCTTGAATATTGATTTGTCCAAGAACTCATGGAGTTTTCAAAGAACTGAGACTCTTTGATGACGTTATTATGTCCACCTTTACATCAAACTCGGCACCTTCAACGTATAAATATGCCCACACTTGCCTTAGCAAACACACAGTGGTTTGGAGCAGTTCAACTATCTACTTGCCCGACGCATCCAGCTGCAGCAAGTGCCGAAGGAAGCCGACCATCCAGCAGACGCACTGAGAGAGACGCTGTCTGTTCCCCTGCAGAGAAATCCAGCTCCAGTGTTTCCAAGCTAACCTTGCGGGTTGCTGGGAAATCAGGCCCTGAGACAGAGAGATACCAGACCTCCTTCATTCTAAACCAAGGTACGGAGCAGATTAGACCCTAAGAGAAATCTTGGATAGATTCTTGGCAAAAGAATACTAGAATTATGCTACACCTCACTTACTTCTTCCCTCGTACTAGACTTAAGTTAGGTACATCGGGGTAGGCGTATTTTAGAAGCTTACAATCTCTTACAATGTCTTACATTCACCCCAGTACAAGGATCTGGGCCTAAATCCATTGTTTTTTGCACTCCACACCACCCTGGGTCAGATAATAGTTGAGTACTTTTTAGCCTTTATTACTTATGTCTATATTTATCTATGGTCTAGAAACCATACCATGCTTTTACAGTATTATTTTACGCATTATACTTTGCAGCCAGTATTATGATTGTAGCAGTTCATTTCTTCTGCTAGAGAAAGAAGATTGTTCAATAAATACTTTTATTGAAAATGCCTGTCTCTCTATTTCTCTGCACCTCTGGTGAAACGAAGCACGCACGAATGACTGAGTAAAATATCTATCTATTGTTTCCACGACTCTGAAGATCAGTTTTATCTTGGGGAAACAAAATTGTCATGTTTATGCGGTTGTCAGAAACTAAATCCCTTCTTGTGAACTCGAGAAAGTTTCTACTGACCTCAGAGCTAGCTGGAACTCACAATTAAGTCTAATATACTCGATAGTGACCTAGTAGACATAAGTCCTACGTCAAATCTATAGGATATATTATTTCAATGCGCAGAGCCTATTGGGAATATAGGAACTACACTACATGGCGCCCAACGTTTGGTAAGGCACCAATTTAACGCTAGATACTAGAGTAACTCAGTCATGCTTTTCACAGAGACTCCTTTTTCCCGTAAAATACTCCAATAGACATCTCGAGTGAGTTAAAGGATAAAATATCCGCCATAACTGAGTAGACGAAAATCCTATGTATTAGTTTTTAGTTTTGTTCAACGTTGAAGGATACAGTGTTCCAAAATATTGTGCACCTTATCTATGTTTCCTTGAAACTTGCTCTGCAAGACCTTCAACAAAATGTCGGATACTGACGAAGAGAACAGTAGATCCGCAGGCAATATTACCCGACCGGGTTTAGACATTACAGGTTTCCAACAAGATGACCCGGATGCTATAATCATCCCGGAAAACTTAAGGAAAACAATAGCTATAAAGCGTATAGAAAATGGCCTATCACAAAGAGGTGGTAGAATTATATTTGTCATCGGGGCACATGAATATCGGCAGACAGAGGTATTCTGTTCATGGATTATCTTTCCACAAGCAAATCCAACAACACCTGTGTTCCACTTCTACAAGATAGAGGAACCTCCAGCGGAATACGTTCCTTTCGAGGACATTGAAATCCCACTAACTTACCAAGAGCATCAGCACTGGTTTAAAGGCGCCCTACAACATCAAAATCACATTACCAGGCTCGGTCCATTAGGTAGACCAGGAGCAACATGGCCGGTACTAGCCAGCTATACACCACATCCTGCCATTGAACAAATGGCAGGTCCAGAATTGTTAGCTCAGCTAAAACAATTAATCAAAATACATAGACAATTGGTTCAATATGTCATGCGGACTCTAACAGTCCAACCGACTATCAGAATTCCACAGCAAACCCTTCATCAAACAAAATAACACCACAGACTATACAATCAGTCATCAGTAAATTACTCACAAAAAGGGAACAAATTCCATTCTGGTTAGATCAAAAAATTACTCAGATCGAGCCAGTATTTCCCGATAGTACACTTCATGAGAAACACAGGATTCTAACAATCTGTTTACCAATGGGGATCGCACCACACCTGGAACACTTGGGGTACAGTCTTTGCTGCAATCTACACAAAAACACATGGTGTTCCGTCCATGGCGGTGATACCAGACGTCCTGAAACAGATTCAAAATGAATACAGGGCAGAACCTGCTTTAAATCTTGATATGAAATTATTCAAGGATTTCAAACAGGTCTCAGCTATAACATTAGCTAATATTAAAGGTGAAGCAGCATCCGTTGGAATCCGCTAAAAACTAAAGTAACTTGATTTAACTAAGCAACCATATGAACTGGCCAGAATAATAGAAAAATTGTATGAAGAACTAGCTAGAGATAGTTTGGGAGGGAAACCAGTAAAGCCCGAACTAAAACGAAATCCTGAAAAAGTTTTCATTGAAAACACTCTCACTACTCCTAAAAAGAAGTAGGAAAATAGTAGACAGACACTTCCTAAAGAGAAGGGCTCTCAATCCAGAAGAAGGTCTCCTCAAAAGGAGCCCTCTGAAAAGAGGTAGAACCTCAGAAATAGGGATAATTTGAGAAAACCTGATAGATATCAAGATACTGATACACGTTCCTCTCATACCTTACAGACTTCCTCGAAGAAATCAGAAAGAAGAGGACGATTAGAACACAAGGAAGAACGCGTGAAGTCCAAAGACGGTCAACACGTTCCAAAAAATAGGAAAACTCAATTCAGCAAAAAGAAGGTAGCAAGTCTTAAAATCAGACAAGCCGAGGATCTTGAGGACACGGGGAGTGTGCCCAGACAATGCTGGACAGCGCAGCAGAAGTTACCATAGCTCGCAGGATCCTGAAGGATCATCTGGAGACAGTGGACCTGAATGAATGCATTCAGGTTGAAACTGCAGATACCAGGGTTAGCGTACCCCATAAGTTATATGAAGTAACACTCCAGATAGAGGGGGACATAACTAGAAAAATAAAAGCACTCTTTTGGGGAAAACTATCTAAGGGTTATGACATCCTTCTCGCTGAAAAAGACTGGCCACCTGAATTTGTCAGGGAGTGCCCACATGGCGAAGAGATCATTATGCCAGCCTTCTCAAACCATATTCCTATTCATCAAAAGGAATATGCTACTTACCAGTATGCATCTGTTCTTGGCATAGAGGGCTGCAGAGTGGTACATTATGAATAGATCGCCATCTGGTGTTGGGCTCGGATGATTGCACTTTGTTTTTCTCTTGGAGAGTCTTTTGTATCTTGGTGACTCCTCCCTTGGTTGGTAGTGCGCATGGGCATCGGCTCCATCCTTAGATTGTTTTGCCATAGTAGGGTTAGATGGAGTAGTATGATAGAATATAGATAAGAATGCCCATGTAAGTGTATCTAAATAAGATAATGTTGGAACAGACACAGGTTTCCGGGGAGGCTGGGAGGGCATGTACCACTCTGCAGCCCTCTATGCCAAGAACAGATGCATACTGGTAAGTAGCATATTCCGTTCGAGGTATATGGGCTGCAGATGGTACATTATGAATAGACTATACAGCAGTTCTCTCCCTAGCGGTGGTTGCCCGTGTCTGTTGCAACTGTCTGAAATAAAGTTTTTAATACAGCTTGTCCCACTCTAGCTTGTTGTGTTGTGTGCACATCTACACAATAGTGTTTTGTGAAGGTGTGCGGTGTAACCCAGGTAGCTGCTTTGCATATGTCATCTAGTGGAATGTTTCCCAAAAATGCCATAGATGCTCCTAGTTTACGTGTAGAGTGAGCTCTAGGAGGAACAGTTAATGTTCTCTTTGCTTTTAAGTAGCATATTTGAATGCATTTTACAATCCATCTGGCAATGCCCGCTTTAGAGATGGGATTGCCTTTATGTGTCGGAGAAAACGCAACAAATAGCTGTTTTGTCTTTCTGAAAGTTTGTGTTCTTTCTATATAGTACAATATTGCCCTTCTAACATCCAATGTATGTAGGGCTCTTTCCGCTAATGTTTGTGGTTTTGGAAAGAAAACCGGTAATTCCACTGACTGATTGATGTGGAATGCCGAAATTACCTTTGGTAAGAATTTTGGGTTTGTTCTAAGAACCACTTTATTTTGGTGTAACTGCATGAATGGTTCTTGAATCGTAAAAGCCTGCAACTCACTTACTCTTCTAAGTGACGTGATAGCTATGAGGAAGGCCACCTTCCATGTGAGGAATTGTATTTCACACCTATGCATAGGTTCAAAGGGTGGCCCCATTAGTCTGGTAAGTACTATGTTGAGATTCCAGACTGGGGAAGGTGGTCGTCTTGGTGGAATGACTCTTCTGAGTCCCTCCATGAAAGCTTTAATTGCTGGTGCTTTAAACAGGGAAAGATGTTGCCTGTTTTGTAGGTACGCCGCTATGGCTGCGAGATGAACTCTGATAGAGGTATATGCTAAGTTACATTGCTGCAAGTGTAGTAAATAGCAAATGATTTGTTTAGTGGATGTGTCCAGAGGGTTGATGTGCTTACTGTTACAGTGTATAGCAAACCTCTTCCATTTTGCTGCATAGCATGCTCTGGTGGTAGGACGTCTTGCTTGTTTAATGATTTCCATACATTCTGGTGGTAAATCTAAATATCCAAACTCTATGACCTCAGGAGCCAGATCGCTAGGTTCAGTTGTTTGGGATCTGGGTGCATTATTTCTCCATGGTTCTGTGTAAGATGCATGGGTAATAATCTTAGTTTTTGATGTGGCACCTGTGAGAGTTGTAGTAGCGTGGTGAACCACGGCTGTCTTGCCCACGTGGGTGCCACTAGTATCATTGTCATTGAGTGTTGCTGCAGTTTCCGAACCAGTAACGGAATTAGTGGGAGAGGAGGGAAAGCGTAAGCAAATTTGTTGGACCAATTTATCCATACTGCATTGCCCTGGGACCGTTGGTGTGGGTACCTGGATGCGAAGATTTTGCATTTTGCGTTCTGATGATTGGCAAACAGATCTATCTCTGGTTGCCCCCATCTCTGGAAGAATGGCTGCAGTATTTGGTTGTGCAGCTCCCATTCGTGTACTTGTTCTGACTGTCTGCTTAGGATGTCTGCTATCTGATTTTGAACTCCTGGTAGGTGTTCTGCTAACAGATAAATCTTTTGAGGAATGGCCCATCTCCAAATGTCCTGTGCTAGTTTGGATAGTTGGAGAGAGTGTGTCCCCCCCTGTTTTTGAATATACTACATTGCAGTCATGTTGTCTGTTCTGATCAGGACTGCCTTGCTTGTTATTTGCATTTGGAAAGCCTTTAGTGCTAGAAATACTGCTAATAGTTCCAGGTAGTTGATGTGCAATTTCTTTTGCTGCACACTCCACTTCCCCTGCACTGTGTATTTGTCCATATGCGCTCCCCATCCGGAGAGCGATGCGTCCGTTGTTATTATCACTTGTGGAATTGGTTCTAGGAACGACCGTCCCTTGGAAATGTTTTCTGTGTTCCACCACTTCAGAGAGCGATACGTCCGGTCGTTTACCAACACCAGATCTGTAATCTGACCTTGAGCCTGATTCCACTGTGTCGCTAGACACTCCTGTAGTGGACGCATTTGTAGCCTGGCATGTGGTATTAGCAGTATGCAGGAGGACATCATGCCTAACAGTTGCATAAACACTCGTGCTGGTAGTGAGTGTTGTGGTTGAAATCTTTGTATTAACCCGACCATTGTTTGTATCCTGATCGGATTGGGGTATGCTATTGCCTTTTCTGTGTCTATAGTAGCCCCCAGGTATTGCTGAATCTTGTTTGGTTGCAGGTGTGATTTTTTGTAGTTCACAATAAACCCTAGGTGGTGCAGCAATTGAATTGTCTTCTGTGTGTTGTGAAGACATTCTTCTTGTGACTTGGCCTTTATTAGCCAATCGTCCAAGTAGGGGAAGACATGTATCTGTTGTCTTCTTAGGTGTGCTGCCACCACAGCTAGGCATTTTGTGAACACTCTTGGTGCCGTTGTGACCCCGAACGGAAGGACTTTGAACTGATAGTGTTGTCCTTCCACTACAAACCTTAGGTATTTTCTGTGGGCTTTGTGAATTGGGATATGAAAGTAAGCGTCTTTTAGATCCAGTGTAGAAAGAAAGTCCCCTTTCTTCAGTAAAGGGAGTACCTGTTGGAGCGTGACCATGTGGAAATGTTCCGAATTTATGTAAGCATTGAGAGGTCTGAGGTCCAAGATTGGTCTTAGGGACCCGTCTTTTTGGGGGATTAGGAAGTATAGAGAGTATACTCCTGTCCCTTGTTGATTTTTTGGGACCTTCTCTATTGCATGCTTTTGTAGAAGTGCTAGTACTTCTTCTTTTAACAATGTCATATGATCTTGACTCATTGGACGCTGTTTGGGGGGGATGTTTGGTGGGGTAGCTGTGAGTTCCAGGCAATAACCATGTTGGATAGTCTGTCTTACCCACTTGTCTGATGTGATGTTTTCCCAGACAGGTAGGAACTGTGATAGACGTCCCCCGACCGGTGTTATGTGGTCTGGGGGGAGTTCTATGAAGTCACTGTTTTGGGGTTGAGGCGTTGCGGTTGTTATTATTTCCGCGGCCTCTACCTTTGTTGTTGTTACCCCTGTAATTACCTCTTGAATTGCCTTTGGGTGATGTAGGTGTGAAAGAGGTGGATTGCTGATTTGTTCCTGTATTTTTTGAGCCCCCTCTATAGGTGGATCTACGAAAGGAACCTCTTTGTGTTGGCTGTTGCAATGCTCCCATTGACTTCGCCGTTTCTGTATCTTTTTTCATTTGTTCTAAGGTCTCATCTGTGCTTGAACCAAAAAGTGTCTTTTGATCAAATGGTTGGTTCAATAAGGACGTTTGTACTTCCTGTTTGAATCCTGAGATTCTAAGCCATGCATGTCTCCTTAACAGAACACTGGTGTTGATGGATCTTGCTGCAGTGTCTGCTGCGTCTAGGGCGCACTTAATGGAAGTATTAGTTATAATTTTACCTTCCTGTATTAACTGATCTGCCTTTTTCTGATGTTCTTTGGGGAGATGTGTGATGAGTTTTTCTAATTCATCATAATGTGCCCTGTCATAGCGTGCAAGTAGTGCCTGTGTATTGGCTATACGCCAGCTATTTGCCGCTTGTGATGCTACTCTCTTGCCTGATGCATCTATTAATTTTGACTCTTTATCAGGTGGAGGAGCCTCTCCTGTAGATAATGAGTTTGCTCTTTTACGAGCGTTTGAAACTACAAGCGAGTCCAGAGGTACATGCCCTTTGATAAATATTGGATCCTTTGGAGCCGCCTTATATTTTTTATCAATTCTTGGGTTTAACACCCTAGCCCTCACTGGGTCTTTGAATATTTCTTCTGTGTGACTGAGAAGACCCTTCAACATAGGAAGAGTACCTGATGTTCTTTGTGCATTAGGTAGCGTCTCTAACAGGAAATCCTCTATTTGAGGTTCTGTATGTATATCTACTTTATGATATTTTGCTGCCCTATTAATGAGCTGTACAAACCCTGTGTTATCATCAGGTGGTGAAGGCTTTGAGGGATATAACTCTGGGTCGTTGTCCTCATCTGACCCTACGTCATAATTTTCCCATGGGTCATCCTCATCTGGGATGGTTTCATCATCCCCTTGAGGTTCTCCCTCCCCTGGATCACTGTCTACATCAGACTGAGGTGTAGATGGTCTTGGTGTGGAAGGTGTAGGAATATTTGGCATAGTGTGAGGAATAGGAGAAGAGGGTGTGACTTTAGGTCGAGGAGAAGCAGGAGGAGTTGTATTTGTCCCCAGTGTTCTCTTTTTTGAAGGAAGAGATTTATCTTCTGTCTGTTCATTCTTTCTCTTCTTCGTCACTACTTTGCCAGTTTGCGGATCGATAAACAAAATCTTTTGTTTGGGATCTGTCTGTTGCTCCTGAATCGGTACCGAAGGCCTTGGTTCCGAAAGGTGCTTATGTTTTCGATCGTCAATGTTCGGTGTTTTCGGCACCGAGTGTCTACTCGATTCCGACTTCCTGGGTATCGAGTGAGTCTTGGACGACGAATCATGTTTCTGTTTCGACATGGAATGTTTCGATGCCGAGCTTTCCCTTGTATGAAGCTTCGGTGTCGAAGTAGATGTCGACCTTTTCTCGGATCCGACATGGTGGGAGGCCGAGTGTTTCGGTTTCAGTTTCGGTTTCGTTGCCGGGCCCGAGGGCGGGGCGTCGGAAACTTTTTTCTGCGGTTTGACCGGGCTCGAAGGCGGGGTCGTTACCACACGGGGTCGGTTTTTCGGTAAGGGGACGTCGTCACTCACGGTTTGTTGCACGTCGAGTTCTTCGACATCCGACTGGTCCCCTTCCGACCCCGACTGATCCTCATGATCCTCTTCTTCCTCAAGTTGCTCGTCTCCGAACAGCTCCGGGATCGCCTCCGACTGCATTCTGGAAACCTCGTGTCTTCTAGCCCGACGATTTCTAATCGTTAGCTTGGAGGAGAATGCTGCGCAGGCTTCGCAGTCCCTGGATTCGTGTTCAGGCGATAGACAGAGGTTGCACACCTCGAGTAGGTCCTTGTGTGGGAACTTAGCACCACACGTTGGACATTTTTTGAATGGAGTCCTTTCCATGGACTCCGGGCTTGACTGCGTCGAGAAAGGCCTCCTGTTCGTCGACGTAGATCAAAGTTTTTTCTTCGATGTTGCATTCGCAACGCTCCGGAATGGAAATGAAACGCGTTCGATAACAATACCGTCGAATTGGAAAGGGAATACGCGCCGATAAATCACTTTTTCCTGAAGTTGATCTGGAGCGTCTCGATCCTCATCCGAACCCGATGGCGGAAAAAAACAATCTAAGGATGGAGCCGATGCCCATGCGCACTACCAACCAAGGGAGGAGTCACCAAGATACAAAAGACTCTCCAAGAGAAAAACAAAGTGCAATCATCCGAGCCCAACACCAGATGGCGATCTATTCATAATGTACCATCTGCAGCCCATATGCCTCGAACATACACTTATGCCAGAAAATGGGATGTGGCCCAGGCGCTAGCATTATATAAAAATCATGTGGGATGGGATGAAGATTCTCCTCACCATAAGATCCAGTTAAATAAATCAACCTACTGCTCAGAGGCAGTATCCAGTTAAGCAAGAAGCTAAAAAACAGGTCAAGGAGATCCTAGATGAACTTGAATACCAAGGGGTGATTGAAACATGCACCTCGTCCATGAACAATCCTTTGTTTCCTGTCTCCAAACCAGACAGTACATATCAGTACATATCGGCTAGTTTTGGACTACAGACATTTAAACTCCTGTTTCAAAACTTTTGCAGTACAAAATGCACACAGTGCAGCACTGATGAATAACATACTGCGCAAAAAATATAAAACCACATTAGATATTTCAAACTGATTCTTCTGTCAAAATATCGCACCTGAAAGCAGGTATTTGACCGCTTTCTCAATTATGGGGACACAACAACACCTCTGTCGTCTCCCACAGGGATTCAAGAACAGTCCTGGGTTATTTTCAGCCAGAGTAACAGAGTTACTACAAACGTATGATGATGAGGCATTATCTTATGTCGATGACATCTACCTTACAGACGATGATTTGGACAGGTACTTGAACAGGGTGAACAAAATAATACTTGGATTCGCCTCTGAAGGGTGTAAATTCAACTTTGAAAAATCAAGAATTGCCCACCTCAACGTCCTATTCTTGGGATATGAACTTTCAAGTGAAGGCAAAAGCCTGGCAGCAAACCTTTTAGAGAAATGTGTGCTGCTCCAACCTCCAAAAACGCTGAAAAACTTACAGTCAGTTCTAGGATTCCTGAATTTCGGAAGAACTTACATTCTAAATTACGCAGAAAGGGTTAAACCTCTCTACGAACTAATCAAACCTGATTTCAAACCAACTAATTGGACTCAAAAACACACTGTGTGTTTAGTGCAAACAGATATCTTAGTAACAACACATTTACAGACACACGTAAACGAACGCAACCTTGTAATCCGGATTATCCCAGGGAGATGCGGATTCACATACCTAACCTTTAATGAAGGTGAAAAGGTACCAATAGCTTACAAATACATATTTGGTTTCACCATGGGTTGAATTTTAGATTGTGTTAAGTGGATCGGCGTTAGAATAGCTGACTTCCTTTTTTGAGGATAGAAGTCAGGAAATTTGGACTCCTCCTTTTGCATTCTGTATAAGCATGGGCGGAAAATCCGTTTCGCTCGCGGATTTTGCGGATTTTCGGGAAATTCGCAATCCGCGAGATTCGCGAATCTCCCGCAAAATCCGCAAATCCGCGAGCAGCGGATTTTGCTCGCACTGCTCGCACTGTTCGCGTGAGTTCGCGCCCCGCGAATAAGTGCAAAATTGCAGAAATACGATTTTAGCAAACTGAAAGTAACTACTTACCAGGTTCAAAAGTTCAGGCTCATCATTAGTAGCCATTTCCTGTAGTGCTTGCTGAGGGGCCCCTCCAGAGTTCAGTTGCCAGTTGCAACTATTATGTGACCCTGCTCTGAACCTCAGAATAGTTACACATATGCCACAAAGGTCCTGAATTACAGCTAAGGGAGACAAGCAGGAGCCAGGCTGGCAGTTCAAATCCATTAATCAGCCTCTAATTCATTATTGTCAGTTGGGGCAGGGCAGGTGTTGTAACTAATTTTGCAACAATGAAAGCACTTAGCAAGTGCAAAAGTTCACTAATCAGGAAGCACTAAGGAAGCAGGTGCCAGCTAAAAAAATATTCTGTGACACATTAATCAGCCCCAAATTAATTCAGGTCACTTGAGGCAGGGAAGGTGTGCTTGCGTTGCCACAATAATGTACACTGACTGGACAACCAGAGGGTGCTGTGATGAAACAGAGGGTGGCATGGGTGGGCCAGAGGGTGGCATGAGTAGTCAGAGAGTGGCAGTGGTGACAGAGAGTGGCAGTGATGAAGAAGAGTGTCCCAAACAGGCTGGACACGTAGAAACAACAAGTTCGCGAAACTTGCGACCCGACAGGTAAGTTTGCAATTTGCGACATTGTACAAAACCCTCGCGAACTGGCAGAAACCCGCGCAAACACACAAAAAAAAAATCCGCAAATTCGCGAGAATTCGCGGATTTTGCGGATTGCGAGTTCGCAAATCCGCAAAATTCGCGAACGCGAGATTCGCAAAATTCGCCCATGCTTAATTCTGTATTCCTAGCTTAAAAGTGGGGGTTCTTCAGGGATTGGTACTGAGCCCCACTCTTTTCACCCCTTCCACTAGTTGCGGAAGCCTGTGGTGCTAAAATAATATCATACATTGATGACAAACAGCTTATTTTCACCTGTGATAAGGGAGCTGACTTTGAGGGTGAGGAGATCAGACTCTGCCTCACTACGGTGTTTAAGTGGCTTAGGAGGAATCAACTGAAATGTAATTCTGAGAAATCTGAGATTATCTTTTTTGGTATCCCACCCTCGGATGAGTGAAGATGCTGGCGACCTGAGGATATGGCTCAGTCTCTCGCGGTGCAATCCACGGTGACAAATCAGGGCGTTTATATTGATAATGCTCTGTCAATGAGATACCAGGTCAAGTCTGTGGTAGGCACCTGTTTTGGCCTGTTGTGAATGAGAAAATTTGTTCCACTACTTTCAGTAGGCACCAGGAAAACTGTGGTCCAGGCGTTAGTTACTTACAGACTGGATTATGTAAATGTCCTGTACCTGGGCCTCACAGGTGGTTCCAAATGCTGCAGCCAGGCTTGTTCTTAGGCTCAAACCTAGGACGCATATGTCCCCGCACCGGAAGGCACTGCACTGGTTTCCTATTGGATTGAGGATCACATTCAAGGCACTGGTACTGTTTTTTAAAGCCCTCCATGGTAGAGGTGCAGGCTATATCAAGAAAAAAGTTAGCTACTACATACTGGTCAGAACTCTGACGTCATCCTCTATGAGATGGGCAAGCGTTCCTAGAATATGCCGAGCCTGCTCAGGAGGAAGTTCCTTCAGGCTCCTGGGAGCCAATTTTAAACAGACTCCCGGCAAACCCTCAGATCTATTTCTGACCTGGCTGTTTTCAAGAAACTTCTCAAAACCTGGTTATTCAGTGATTAGAGGTGTTCTTGGTGGTCTGTGAGACTGAGACGGCTAGCGCCGGGACACTCGTTCCGAGTAGCCGTGCGCTTTACAAATGCACATCATTCATTCATTTATAGTGTGTAGTGGGGTAAGTGGTGTGGAGGAGTGGAGTGGAAAGGCATATGCATATTGTGTCATGGTGTAAGTGGTATAGAATGGAGTGGCATGGATTTGAGGGGCATGTCGTAGAGTGTAGAGCATAGAGTGGAGTGGCATGTCACAGAATGGAGTGGAGAATCGTAGAATGGAGTGGCATGGAGTGGAAGGGCATAGAGTGGAGTGGCGTAATGTGGAGAATGCGTGGTGTGGTAGCACACTGCCATTACAGACAAAAAAAATCAATTGAAATGACCATTACATCTGGTTTTACTACACACAAACGATAATGTGTGCAAATGTCATCACCTAGTGAATTCATGTGTTCCAACCACAGTTCGGTATTACAAAAATGTGCTTCAACTGTACTAATTCAGAAACATCAGCACAGTTCTTTTTTGTTGTTGTTGTGTGCTAGAAAAAAAACATCACACGCCCTCTCCTCTTACATGGATACTCAGCAGGATTGTCACATAAATTCTCTCACTTTGAAGTCAGAGAAATAAAAGTAAACACCAAGTTCCCTCAGAAGAGAGAGCTTGACATGTCACCCCTGTCTTTAAATGCACAGCAAATGTGACACGATAAGAATAAGATTTAAAGGCTTATTTAAAGAAAGCGAGTTTGTGGAATAATACAGTAAACAGGGTTTGAGCAACTGGAGGGACGATTTCAAACCGGACACCCTATATCAAATAAAGCTAGCAAATAGAAAGCTAGAAAGGACTATGCTACTTACCCAGTAAACATCTATTCTTGGCATGTAGAGCTGTAGATCCATATGCTTTGCATACTCCTGCCATCTTGTGTTGGGTCCGGATGTTTGCAAGTTGTTTTTCTTCTAAGAAGTCTTTCACAGTCACGAGGTAAAGTGGTTCCACCATTTGGTGATAGTGTGCATGGACATCGACTGCATTGTTAGATTGTATTCCCGCAAGAGGGTGAGAATAGAGTAAGCGACTGTAGTACAGAGATGTCCAAGCATATGTAATGTAAATAATGAAAACTGCAACAACTACAGGTGTCCGGGGAGGTGGGAGTGTGCATGTGATTCTACAGCTCTAAATGCCAAGAACAGTTGCTCACTGGGAAAGTAGCTTAATCTGTTCGAGGCATGTGTGCTGTAGATACACATGCTTTGCATAGTCTATATGTCAGTATTCTCCCAAAGAAGTGGCTAACCAGTAGATGTTCCAGCTGTTTGAAAAAAGTGTCTTTAGCACCACTTGCCCTACATTGGCTTGTTGACGTGCTAACACATACACAAAGTAGTGTTGGTAAATATGTGTAGTGTGGACCATGTTGCTGCTTTGCAAATGTCAGCTTTAGGCAGGTTACCTAAAAAGGCCAGAGGCTCCTATTTTACGAGTGGAATGTGCTCTAGGAGGTATAGATAAGGAAAATACTACTTACCAGTATGGATCTGTTCTTGGCATGTAGAGCTGCAGAGTCGTACACTGTGCATAGATTCCCATCTGGTGTTGGGCTCGGATGCTTGCACCTTGTTGTATTGTAAGAGTCTTTTGTAGTCATGTGATAGGGGACTCCTTCCTGGGACGATAGTGCGCATGGGCATCAACTCCATACTCAGATTGTTTTTTGCCATGATGGGAAATCATGGGGTTAGTAAGAAGTAAAAGAGATGTCCATGTGAATGTATCTAATTAAGATGATACTGGAACAGATACAGGCTCCGTGGAGGGGGTGCGCGTGTACGACTCTGCTGCTCTACATGCCAAGAACAGGTTTCTGGGAAGTGGGTTGTTGGTAGGGGCAAATGTAGGTCTGCCACTGGCAATAAGGCCACTAACACCTGATAGGACCCAACATAGGTCTTAGAAAATTATTCCTATGCTCAACCCTTGGTAACGTGACTGCGAGCAGGCAGGCTTAACTTCGAAGACAGGTATGTAAAGCATTTAAAAACACCATTTCAGTAAATAATTAAGACACAACACAAAATAAAAATCCGACACCAATCTATAAAAATAGGTAATATTTGTATCTTTTAAATGACACCAAAACAAAAAAAATAAACTGGAGGGAACCAGAGATATGAATTTTTAAAGATTAGTCACTTTCTAGTGATTAGAAACCAACAGTGCCCCTTTTAGTCATTTTGTTTTCTCTGATAGGGACACACCTTTAGAAACTGTCCTGGAGAATATCTCACCACTGTGTGGTGCCGCCTTCTCCAGCAGGCAGGTCCAGTTAGAACTCCTTCCTGAAGTTCTGCTTGCGGGTCACAAAGTATCCAACACACAGTCCAAGGTTCTGGAATCTCCAAGAGGGTACTTGAAAGTGTGAAACTTCAATTCCACAATCCACTTGAACAAAACCCTCACAAATCCACTGGTACTCCAGGCTGGGAATTCTTTGTGGGGCTGTCCAGGTGAGCTCTGTTAACTTGTAGCTTGCAGGGAGTCCACTGAGTCCTTTTGCAGCAAGGTAATCCACAGGGCTACAGTTTCACTTGGTGCAGTCTTCAGAGGTCAGGTCTTAGAAACCTTTGCACAGCAAAACTTCTCAGCAGGGCACTTCTTGCTTCAGTAAGTTTCAAGCAGCAGATCTGGAGGGCTCTGCCCCTCTCAGATACTTATTCAAAATTCTCTGGGTCGGGGGCGTGGCTAGCAGCCGAGCATGGCGGCAGCCTAAAAGAAGAGCTCCGTAGATCGGACGGCCTCTCCTAATAACCGACCACTTATCCGTGCAGAAAAGAAGCTCTAACGGAGGGTTCCGAAGCCTAGGACCGGGCGGGACCCAGGGCAGCAACTTTGGAGACTGTCCGACATTGGAGACGGAACTTATGTCATGACGACCCTGAGGCCTGGACGTCCATAACAAGCCGGGATCTATCCTGAATTATCGTCCAAGAAGAGACGAGGGAAGCTCGGTTCGACCCCACCGGAAGCGCACGACCACGGTCCAAAAAGTTGGTCATGAGCTCGATAACAGTGAGAATTGCTCGAACAGTCTTCATTAGACTCTGCCACATATAAGAAGACAAACTACAAGCGATCAGAAGAGAATTCCTCCAGACGGCAGACAGGTGAAACCGAAACCTAAGGAGGACAAAGGGTCGGTCCGCCATCTTAGCACGTAGTACTCAACGCATCGGCCGCCTTTGAACACCATCGCCTCACCACCAAGATCGACCTTATGAAAGTGGGACCTCTGTCCCTATAGTACCGGCTCCCGACTCGCTTGGAGACTTGCAGAGTTCCACACTGCGTGAGCCTGTGCGTATCGGGAGGTATTGGCCTACTACCCACGCGAAGAGACCAGTTACACGCCAGACCCCACGAAACCCCGGACGACTGGGAGATATACCCTGCAAGACTTTTAGGGTGCGAAGGGGTGAGGATGGCTGGGAAGAACGTGAGAGGAGGCACTACGCAGACCCGAATTGATAGATTTGCCAGTGGTGGGGCGTCGTCCTCCCCGTCGGCCCCAGCCGGCAAGATGGCGGAAGGGTCGAACACGCAGAATACGACACTGGACAACATCATGAGAGCACTAACTCAAGTACAGGCCACGGTGGGCTCAATATCCACTGAAATCACATTGATCCATGCCGACTTTCAAAAAATGTCAGAAAAAGTGAAATCGATGGAGGTGGTCATGAACTCCCTAGTGGAAGACGTCTCCGAGCTCCAAACGGTGATGTAACAATTGGCGGTAGAGAACAAAACACTGCGTGAAAAGCTGGACGATCAGGAAGGTCGCTTGAGAAGGAACAACATAAGAATTCATGGTGTACCGGAATCCGAAGGCAATAGAGCAACCGACCTATATGTGGAGGAACCGTTTAAAAAAGAGCTCCAACCAAAGGGACTATCTGCCTTTTTCTCTGTGGAAAGAGCACTTCGAGTACCGGGGGGTAAACCTAAGCAAGGCGCGACGCCAAGACCCATCTTGGCCCATCTCTTCAACTTCCGGGACAGGGACGCAATTTTGCAGGCGGCTAGAGTGTCCCCTCTGGTGAAGATCCTCAACTCCACACTGGCCTTTTTCCCGGATTATACGGCAGAAGTTGCGCGCCATAGGAGGACATTTCTGGAGGTCAAGAAGGAACTAAGAGTGAGAGAGATCCCTTACTCCATGCTTTTTCCGGCAAGCCTGAGAGTGGTATCGGACAACAAGACTTGGTTCTTTGACACTCCTGAACTTGCGAGAGACTGGCTCGATGGATGGAGACTGGCGACACAGCCCTGCAGATCCAACAGATCGAAAAAGGACAAAAACTTGGGGCTTCCGGAGGGCTCGCAAACGTCTCACAGGAAGGAGGAAGAAATCTCACAAGACGGAGATATGATGGAGGAGGGCGCCAGCGAGGAACACTAATCTCCAAGAGGACAATCAGAAACTTGATTTTGTATTTTGCGTTCTGTCTGAAGGTCAGCTATAGGACACTGGGCTGAGGGCTTCCGAGGAGTGTATATGGGGCCGCCGGCCCCGGAGAATCTTCACCCCCGCGAGCAAGTATTTGGTGTGGGGAATGGGACAGGCACTCTGCTAAGTTGGGGGCGGGCGGTTTTGTGTCCGTATAGCAGGGGGGCAGGGAGGGGGGTTGCTCAGGGTGTTGGGGGGGTTTCTGGTTTTTTGTTTTGTTTGACTCAGGGGAATAATGTGCAACACGACGAACTGAATACTCAGATGGGTATATACCGAACACTATGGAAAGCAGATATTGCAATGTACAAGCTAGACCTGATAGGTATGCAATGGCACACAACTCACAATCAGCTACTCTAAATGAGAACACATGCACGGGTCCGATAACTCCATTACAAGTGATGTCCTGGAATGTGAGGGGCCTAGGGGGACAAGATAAAGAGGGGGCTGGTCCTCCAGGGTATTAAGAGACTAAATCCGGATCTAATTCTTCTTCAGGAGACACATCTAGTGGGGACGGCGAGCAAAGCACTGGACAGACGTGGATATAGTATGACAGTGCACTCGGACTTTACCTCCGGGTCTCGTGGAACGGGTATTCTAATGAGAAAGGCGTCCCGCTTTATACTGCATTCCACAAGAGCCGATGAGTATGGCCATTTTGCAGTGGCGATTGGGCAATGGGAAGGCAAACCACTCAACGTTGTCTCTGTATATATTCCACCAGCACTGCACGCGACCACTCTACCCGAGCTGGGGAAATTACTGTTAGATCTTCCGGAAGGTGACCTAGTAGTGGGAGGAGACTTCAACGCAGTGGCACACAACACACAGGATAGGTTCCCGACCCGAACACACACACAGGGTCCGTCCCGTTTTCAAGAATTTATTGAGGCACAAGGGCTGCTGGATGTCTGGCGGCACCTCAATCCTGAGGGCCGACAATACACGTATTACTCTGCAACTCATAATAGTCTGTCCCGCATAGATTACTTTCTCACACTAGCGGACGGTCACCTTACAATTAGTGATGTGCAGATTAGACCCAGGGGTATCTCGGACCATTCCCCCCTAACACTAAACATCTCATGTACGGGGAGAGTTCGCAAAAGGTTATATCCAATTTATCCGGGGTATATTAAGGAACCATATGTCTGGAAGAAATTTAAAAAGGCGACCCGGCATTACTTTGCGGAGAATACTGGTTCGGTGTCGTCCCCCACTACCTTATGGAAAGCATACAAAACAGTTTTGAGAGGTCATGCCATTACAACAATAACAGGGCATAAGCGCACAAAACAACGGGAGTTGAGGGATCTGGAACTGTACCTTGAAGCAGCAAACACGGCACACATGGAGCACCCAACAGAGGACACATTACACACACTTAACCTATGCCAACAAGCACATACTGATCATATACGACAACTAACGATGGAGAATATAACAGGGACGGCGACTAGAGTATACGATATAGGAGACAAGGCCAGTAAACTATTGGCGTGGCTAGATAAGAGAAAAAGAGGGTAGCAGGACCATACTGCAATTGGCAGACCCGAGTGGGAAGCTGCACTCGCACCCATCAGAAATAATTGATATCCTCGCGGACCATTTTCAGGGAGTATATACTCCGGAAAGGGAAGTCACGGCGAGTGCTGCGACGCTGGCCCTCCAAACGGTGCACACCCCGACTTTACCCCAAGACGCGGTGGATGAACTGGAGGCGGACCTGACGGTACAAGAGATTCAGGCAGCAATCAATGCACTACACACAGGGAAAGCGGTAGGCCCCAATGGTATCCCGATTGAATGGTACCAAACGATGACAGACACACTAAGCAAGCCGTTGTTGGCTACGCTCAAGGATAGCTTGGAACGGGGGGTTCTGCCCTTGGATCAACGGATGGCCACTGTTGTTGCCATCCCGAAACTGGGTAAGCCACCTGCCGAATGTACATAATACCGGCCAATCTCGCTACTCAATGCGGAAGCCAAGATATTGGCGAAAACATTGGCTACCAGATTGATGCCTCACCTATCCCTCCTGATCCATTCAGACCAATCCGGTTTTATGCCCCATAGGAGCACGGCACTGAACCGCCGGAGAGTACATGGCGCACTGGCGCGGGCCCCCTTATTGACGGAACCAGCAGTCATTCTTTCGTTAGACGCCAGGATGGCGTTCGACTTAGTGGAGTGGCCATACCTTTCCACAGTCCTGGCACACATGGGCTTCGACCCTAAATTTATTGCATAGATAAAACTCCTATACACAGAACCTGTCGCACATGTGACGGCCAATGGACATATTTCATGAGAAATACCGTTGGCTAGAGGAACGAGGCAGGGCTGCCCGCTCTCCTCTTTGCTGTTTGCGTTAGTTCTGGAGCCACTGGCAATTGTCATTAGAGACACTCCGATTATTGAAAGGGGTGAGTTGGGGGGAGCACTTGGAGGACAGAGTCTCCCTCTACGCTGATGACATGTTGATATACCTGTCCGACCCAGCCGCTGGTATCCCTATATTGCTTGACTTATGCAATACACATGGTATCCACTCTGGTTACACCATAAATTGGTCGAAATCGATTATTTATGAACTGAAGGGTCCTCTGCCACATATACCCAGCGAATGCCAATTGACTATTGCAGACCCCTCGTTTAAATACCTAGGAATTTACGTCACCCGAGACGCCTTGATCTATTTTACTCAGAACCGGTTACCTCCACTCACTCGCTTAAAGGCAGATGCAAGATATTGGACAAATTTACCACTGACACTTCTAGGTAGAGCGGCTTTATTTAAAAGGAAGGCACTTCCACGTTTTTTGTACATATTGGAGAATACACCGACCCTAGTCCCACCCTTGTATTTTAAGAAGGTGACAGCAGTCCTTTCAGGTTTGTTATGGGGAGAACGCCCGGCTCGGGTGGCACACATAAAACTTAACCGCGGATGGTATGCCGGTGGGATAGCACTGCCAAATATACAGTTGTATTACTGGGCGTCCCAACTCAAGGTGATAAACCAGTGGATCCACGCACCACAAGAAGACCCAGCTTATTTGGTGGACAGAACGCAGCTCGGCACACACAGTCTACTGGCGCCGTTATATAACAAACGTTTAATGGCAAAACTGATAGGCCCGACAAATCATACAATAATACTATGGCACAAGGCGCAGACTAGATTAAAATGGGGGGACGTAATAACTAAACTTACACCTCTGTGGGATACTAAATCACTGGGGTGTCTGAGATATAGTAAGGGATTCACCCAATGGGACAATATAGAAATTTCTACAGTGGGAGACTTCTGGACGAGTACTGGTATGATCCCATTCTCACTCTTACAACAACAATATGACTTAGGACCTACTGAGACATATAGGTATATACAGATAAGACATGCATTAATGACAGCCATAGAGCCAGGGACAAAGGTCCCCAAATCATCACCGTTGGAGGACCGCCTGCTCACTGATTTTATGCAAACAGGGGCTACATCACTCACTTATCGAAAGCTGCTAAACAATTTACCTGATCCATAAACTAAATTACGGGATAAATGTGAGGAGGAGTTGGGGGAAATGGATGAAACGGACTGGAATGCCGCATTGGCATCCCCGAGAGAAGCAGGAGTGTCGGCCCGCTTCCGATTGGTACAATTTAAAATACTGCACAGAGTGTACTACACCAGAACTACTCTATACAGAATACACAGGGCTGATCACCCAAACTGCTTGAGAGGCTGTGGAGAGGAAGGAACACTCCTGCACACACTTTGGGGATGCCCGATCATTAGCGAATACTGGAAGCGAATCATGAGGACCATTTCACAAACACTGGAAGTATCACTCACACCAGACCTGAGGGTCTGTTTATTGAATATATGGGAGAAGACGGATCTAACACGACAGGGGCAGCAGTGGGTGGTGATAGGAGCGATGGCGTCCAAGCGCGACATAGCGCAAAAATGGGGGGCGGCGGACGCACCGACATTGGCACAATGGTGCAAACACATGGACAGATTGATGGTAACCGAGCGAGCGGTTTATAAGATAAGAGCCAACCCTCGCAAATGGAACAGGATATGGTTACCCTGGAATACGTATAGGGGTGACCTGTGTGAACCTTTACCGGAAGAAGGAGATGATAGCTCTGATGAAGAGGATGAGCTGTAAAAATGATGCATACCAGTTGACGGGATACTGGGAGGGTTACGGGTGTGGATGAGGGAGACCTTTTGGAAAACTCACAAGAATAGATACAGTATTAGTACATCGGTAAAACCCACTGATATAGATGATGGAGCGTATATAGATGTCCTGATATATTGTTTATTGTTCCTAATGAGTCTATGGTTATGTTCAAAACAAAAAAAAAGTTAACAAAAGTAAGACTATTAATTCTTTACTCATTGAAGGAATGTCTCGCGCACAATGTTCTTAAATGCTGCCGGACCGGAAGGTTGTCGGCTAAATAGCAGTGTATTACAAGCATCGAAATGAATATGGCGTGGAAACTGTCCTGTACACACGCAAATGATGTAATGTGCAATTGACAACTGCTAATAAAGTCTTACAAAAAAAAAAAATTCTCTGGGTCAACCACCAGGTCACTTCTGACCAATGAGAGCAGGGCAACTCCTCATAGTTATGACCACATCCTGTAGAGTGTGGCATTATTTTGTTCCAGAGTGCACCAATCCTCCAAATCCATAATGGCTGATTTTCCAGTATTGAATTGAATTGAAAAATAATTTGTATTGCGCAGAACAATAACCCGAAGGCATCAAGGCGCCTAGCCAAAGGTCAAGAGGGACCAAGAGAGGAAACATTAGAGTCTCAGACGTAAGCTTGCTTAAAGAGAAAGGTCTGGCTAAACACACCACTGGGAAAGCTTATTTCCATGGACTCTCCCCCTACCATCTGACATACCTTCCTTAAGCCTAGCTCTGACTCTGGGTCAAGAGTGTCAGAGTGAAACTAAAACCCAGGCCTCCCCTCTGCCTTTGAAGCGCCTGGTTTACGACTCCACCCCCTGGCCTGGCATTCCTATAGACCAGCACACTGCCCTCCCAATAGAGTGATTAACCCTAGGGGTTCTTCATCACCTCTTCAAAGCAGCCTGGCTAATCCACTTCACTCTGACCAATCAGGGCAGACCACTGGCAGGCTGAATTAGGACTTATAAACAAGAAAGTCTTATAACTTCTTGTATGTACACTTTAGGAGAAATTCAACAGTATAATATTGTTGAATTTACTACTACCATTCTGGGAAGTCTTTGAATGGTTCAGCTTCAGCTAGGCTTCTCCTATCAATATTTATTAATCAATAACTTCCTACAATGTTAACCTATGGGCCATGGGGTTTGCAATGGGGAACATTTCTTGGGCCAGTTTTCCAGCGCCAAGGCTTATAAAAACATATTTTATAAGTATTTCCCTAATTTCCACAGGACCCCCACCCCTATGCAACTAAGGGAGACTTTAGGGGTTCTGAATCTGCAGAAATATTGCAGATCCTGCTTACCCAGTTCTGCTAGCATTAAAGTCGAATTTGAGCAGCTCTTTAATACAATGTGGGGAGTGAAATGTAAAATTTCACTTTACCCAAGCATATAAAAACTCCTCTTATAAGGATGTACCTTATAGATAACTGATCTCCACCCCTGGGACACCTAGTGGTGACCCTGGGTGTCCCTAATATGCAAAAATATTGTACATTTTCCATTTTTAAGTGCCCCTACCACAAAAGTCAAGTTTGGGCAAAATGTACTGCTTAAAATCAGTCCTGGCAAACAGTGCTGCTTTTAATCTGACCTCAGGCTTCAGCACTGCAGACATGCTAGTGCAGAAAATCTAAATCTGCTGGCCTCAAACCTGCCATGCCCCAGGATACTGGGGCATGGCAAGCCCCTACCCTATTATATACTAGGCGCTTATGGGGTAGGTCATGCCAATTACAGGGGGAACCCCACCATACCATAGTGTACCCTAGTGTATTTCTGGTGTCTTAACTGTATCCTAATGTGTTCTTTTCAGCTTGGCACTGGCCCTGGGCCTGGTTAAACAGAGCCCAGGGTCAGTCGGAGTCAGTTACCACCAGTTCCAGTCATCAAAAAGTTGGGGGTGCCCAGGGCACAGGATGACTTTGCAACACAGATGCATACCTAGTGGTGGTCACCTGTATCGGATGCAGTGGTTTGAAAAAGTGCCCTAAGAACAGCCTGTTGTTTAGCCTGCACATCAACACACTAGTGTTTGGTGAAGGTGTGTGGTGTAGACGTTGTTGCTGCTTTACAGATGTCATCTAAGGGAATATTCCCTAAGAATGCCATGGAAGCCCCTAGTTTGCTTGTTGAGTGCACCCTAGGGGGAATCCAGCGCCTTGAGACCCTCCCGGGTGAGTAGCGCGCTTTATAAATGCCATGATTGATTGATTGATTGATTGAATTGTTAATGTGCGTTTAGCCATTTGGTAGTATATTTGAATGTTTTTGACTATCCACCTAGCAATCCCAGATTTGGAGATGAGGTTTCCTTAATGAGGTGGTGAGAAGGCTACAAAAAGTTGTTTTGTCTTTCTAAATGGTTTAGTCCTGTTAATGTAATAAATTAGGGTTCTTTTGACGTCCAGAGAGTGAAGAGCTATCTCTGCTACAGAGTCCGGGCTTTGGAAAAACACTGGTAACTCAACTGATTGGTTAAGATGAAAAGCAGAGACTACTTTAGGAAGGAATTTTGGATTTGTTCCTAGAACCACCTTGTTACGATGTATTGATGAGAATAGTTCTTGTATGGTTAAAGCCTGGATCTCACTTACCCTCCTGAGAGAGGTATTTGCGACAAGGAAAGCTACTTTCCATGTGAGGAACTGCAGTTCACATTTGTATAGAGGTTCAAATGGGGGACCCATGAGACTGGTAAGGACAATGTTTAACTTGCACACTGTTGAGGGTGGCAGTCTGGGAGGATTTATCCTTTTAAGGCCCCCCATAAAGGCTTTAATTGCAGGTACTCTAAATAGTGACACGTGTTGTCTGTTTTGTAAATAAGCAGCAAGTGCAGCTAGATGTAATCTTATGGATGAATATGCTAGATTAAACCTTTGTAAGTGTAACAAATAGCAAATGATGTCCTGGATTGAAGCATCCAGCAGATCGAGGTTATAGTTATTGCAGTAGATGAAAAATCTTTTCCATTTTGCTGCATAGCAAGCTCTAGAGAGTAGGGCGTCTGGCTTCTTTAATGATATTCATACAGTCTGATGGAAGGTTAAGGTAACCAAGCTCTAGGACTTCAGGAGCCAGATTGCTGGAGTCAGTTGCCTTGGATCTGGGTGCCTTATTTCACCATGGTTCTGCGTTAGCAACGCTGGGGAGAGATGTTTTTGGTGTGGAACCACTGAGAGTTCCAGGAGTGTTGTGAACCACGGTTGACGTGCCCATGTGGGAGCTTGCGTACCACTAGGGGAATTAGTGGGAGTCGCGGAAAAGCGTACGCAAATCTGCCTGACCTGGTCATCCATATTGCATTGCCTTTGGACAATGTGTGTGGAAACCTGGCGGCGAAAGTTGGGCATTTTGTGTTTGTGTGTGTGGCGAACAGATCTATATCTGGTTGACCCCAAGTTTGAAATAATGGTTGAAGAACTTGAGGATGAAGTTCCCATTCGTGTATCTGCTGTTTCTGTCAACTCCCCGCAGTCTGATTGTGAACTCCTGGAAGGTGTTTTGCTAGAATGCATATGTTTTGTGGAATGGTCCATCTCCATATGATTTACGCCAGCTGAGACAGCTGTAAAGAATGTGTGCTTCCTTGTTTTTGTATGTTATACATGGCTGTCATATTGTAGGACAGTTTTAAGGTGTAGATGTGCTTGGAATGATTTTAGTGCTAGAAATATTGCTAGTAATTCTAGGTGATTGATGTGGAGCTCTTTTTGTTAGGTCTCGACTTAAAAGCATTGCTTTTAGCAATGCTTGTTGTCGAGAATTATAGTAGGCAATCCAAGGCCTGAAACTATCGCGGATTTTGAACAGTTCCTGTTAACTAGTGGAGCGGAAAGCGCGTCCACATCAAAGACATCTGTTGCTTCCCCAGCGCGCCCGGCCTCACTTCTCCTCCCCCTAATTAACATCCCTGCTGTTTCACACTTCTTTCACGGCCGCAAGGCCGTGCTTCAAAGGGATCCGCTCCCCTGCCCCTAAAAGCTTCTTTCGGCGATGTTCTTGTTCACAACTTGGTTTCTTTCCTTTTTCATCAGACCCTGCTTGCACGGGTGTTTTAAAATTAACTTTGTTTGTCTTTCTATGCTTGCAGCTCCACCTAGTGGCTTTTTTTTTAAATATACGCTTTGTGATAATTATTTAAATATACGCTTTGTGATAATTAAAACCCCCGTAAATGAAACACCCACTATGTTCTGAGCTGCTCAGTTCAATCTGCATAGAAATGCCATGATTGCGGACACTACACAAATGCTTAAACTACCAAGAATACAGAGATGCAATAAGGCAATATCTACATTCTTGCCCAGTGGATTAGACTCGTTTTTTATGCCCTTCTGCCCCTGTTAGACTCGTTTTTCCCTTGTTTTTCTGCCCTTCTGCCCTCTGTTAGACTCGCTTTTTGAGCCCTTCTGCCCTCTGTTAGACTCGTTTTTTCCCCCTTGCAACCCCAGCATCACCTTTCTGCCCCTATTAGACTCGTTTTTTCCCTTGTTTTTCTGCCTTTCTGCCCCTATTAGATTCGTTTTTGTGCCCTTCTGCCCTCTGTTAGACTCGTTTTTCCCCCTTGCAACCCCTGCATCACTCAGCGCAACCCCTGCATCACTCAGCGCAACCCCTTCATCACTTAGCGCATTCCCTGCATCACTCATCGCAACCCCTGCATCACTCAGCGCAACCCCTGCATCACACAGCGCAACCCCAGCATCACACAGCGCAATTCCAGCATCACTCAGCGCAACCCCTGCATCACTCAGCGCAACCCCTGCATCACTCAGCGCAACCCCTGCATCACTCAGCGCAACCCCTGCATCATTCAGCGCAACCCCTGCATCACTCAGCGCAACCCCTGCATCACTCAGCGCAACCCCTGCATCACTCAGCGCAACCCCTGCATCACTCAGCGCAACCCCAGCATCACTCAGCGCAAGCACACTCAGCGCAACCCCTGCATCACTCAGTGCAACCCCTGCATCGCTCAGAGCAACCCCAGCATCACTCAGCGCAACCCCTGCCTCACTCAGCGCAACCCCTGCATCACTCTGCAACAATTCAATAACAACTGGTTCAAATATGTTCTCTCAATGTTTCAAACTTTATTACAAATGTCACAAAAAGATGTTAATATTTCACTTCTGTTCTTGGATTTTCATCACAATAAAATACACTGAACATAATCTTCACAAAAGTTATTTACAAAAGTTTAAGCTACATTACCTTTCTGCCCCTATTAAACTCGTTTTTTCCCTTGCTTTTCTGCCCTTCTGCCCCTATTAGACTCATTTTTTGTGCCCTTCTGCCCTCTGTTAGACTCGTTTTTCCCTTGTTTTTCTGCCCTTCTGCCCTTTGTCAGACTCGTTTTTACCTGTTTTCTGCCCTTCTGCCCTCTGTTAGACTCGCTTTTTGTGCCCTTCTGCCCTCTGTTAGACTCGTTTTTTCCCCTTGCAACCCCTGCATCACTCAGCAAAACCCCTGCATCACTCAGTAAAACCCCTGCATCACTCAGCACAACCCCTGCATCACTCAGCGCAACCCCTGCATCACTCTGCGCAACCCCTGCATCACTCAGCGCAACCCCTGCATCACTCAGCGCAACCCCAGCATCACTCAGCGCAAGCACACTCAGCGCAACCCCTGCATCACTCAGTGCAACCCCTGCATCACTCAGCGCAACCCCAGCATCACTCAGCGCAACCCCTGCATCACTCTGCAACAATTCAATAACTTTTTTCCCCTTGCAACCCCTGCATCACTCAGCAAAACCCCTGCATCACTCAGTAAAACCCCTGCATCACTCAGCGCAACCCCTGCATCACTCAGCGCAACCCCTGCATCACTCTGCGCAACCCCTGCATCACTCAGCGCAACCCCTGCATCACTCAGCGCAACCCCAGCATCACTCAGCGCAAGCACACTCAGCGCAACCCCTGCATCACTCAGTAAAACCCCTGCATCACTCAGCGCAACCCCTGCATCACTCAGCGCAACCCCTGCATCACTCTGCGCAACCCCTGCATCACTCAGCGCAACCCCTGCATCACTCAGCGCAACCCCAGCATCACTCAGCGCAAGCACACTCAGCGCAACCCCTGCATCACTCAGTGCAACCCCTGCATCACTCAGCGCAACCCCTGCATCACTCAGAGCAACCCCTGCATCACTCAGCGCAACCCCTGCCTCACTCAGCGCAACCCCTGCATCACTCTGCAACAATTCAATAACAGCTGGTTCAAATATGTTCTCTCAATGTTTCAAACTTTATTACAAATGTCACAAAAAGATGTTAATATTTCACTTCTGTTCTTGGATTTTTATCACAATAAAATACACTGAACATAATCTTCACAAAAGTTATTTACAAAAGTTTAAGCTACATTACCTTTCTGCCCCTATTAAACTCGTTTTTTCCCTTGCTTTTCTGCCCTTCTGCCCCTATTAGACTCGTTTTTTGTGCCCTTCTGCCCTCTGTTAGACTCGTTTTTCCCTTGTTTTTCTGCCCTTCTGCCCTTTGTCAGACTCGTTTTTACCTTGTTTTTCTGCCCTTCTGCCCTCTGTTAGACTCGCTTTTTGTGCCCTTCTGCCCTCTGTTAGACTCGTTTTTTCCCCTTGCAACCCCTGTATCACTCAGTAAAACCCCTGCATCACTCAGCGCAACCATCACTCAGCGCAACCCCTGCATCACTCAGCGCAACCCCTGCATCACTCAGCGCAACCCCTGCATCACACAGCGCAACCCCTGCATCACTCAGCGCAACCCCAGCATCACTCAGCGCAACCCCAGCATCACTCAGCGCAACCCCAGCATCACTCAGCGCAACCCCAGCATCACTCAGCGCAACCCCAGCATCACTCAGCGCAACCCCTGCATCACTCAGCGCAACCCCTGCATCACTCAGCGCAACCCCTGCATCACTCAGCACAACCCCTGCATCACATCACTCGGCGCAACCCCTGCATCACATCACTCAGCGCAACCCCTGCATCACTCAGCGCAACCCCTGCATCACTCAGCGCAACCCCAGCATCACTCAGCGCAACCCCTGCATCACTCAGCGCAACCCCTGCATCACTCAGCGCAACCCCTGCATCACATCACTCGGCGCAACCCCTGCATCACATCACTCAGCGCAACCCCTGCATCACATCACTCAGCGCAACCCCTGCATCACTCAGCGCAACCCCAGCATCACTCAGCGCAACCCCAGCATCACTCAGCGCAACCCCAGCATCACTCAGCGCAACCCCAGCATCACTCAGCGCAACCCCAGCATCACTCAGCGCAACCCCAGCATCACTCAGAGCGCAACCCCAGCATCACTCAGCGCAACCCCAGCATCACTCAGCGCAACCCCAGCATCACTCAGCGCAACCCCAGCATCACTCAGCGCAACCCCAGCATCACTCAGCACAACCCCAGCATCACTCAGCGCAACCCCTGCATCACTCAGCGCAACCCCAGCATCACTCAGCGCAACCCCAGCATCACTCAGCGCAACCCCTGCATCACTCAGCGCAACCCCTGCATCACTCAGCGCAACCCCTGCATCACTCAGCGCAACCCCGGCATCACTCAGCGCAACCCCTGCATCAGTCAGCGCAACCCCAGCATCACTCAGCGCAACTCCTGCATCACTCAGCGCAACCCCTGCATCACTCACTCAACACCCTGCATCACTCAGAGCAACCCCTGCATCACTCAGCGCAACCCCTGCATCACTCAGCGGAACCCCAGCATCACTCCGCGGAACCCCAGCATCACTCCGCGGAACCCCAGCATCACTCCGCGCAACTCCAGCATCACTCCGCGCAACTCCAGCATCACTCCGCGCAACCCCAGCATCACTCCGCGCCATCACAGCATCAATCTCTGCAACCATTCAACAACAACTGGTTCAAATATGTTCTCTCAATGTTTCAAACTTTATTACAAATGTCACAAAAAGAGGTTAGTATTTCACTTCTGTTCTTGGATTTTCATCACAATAAAATAAACTGAACATAATCTTCAGAAAAGTTATTTACAAAAGTTTAAGCTATTGCCAACATAAATTAGAATCACTTTTATTTAAGTATTAATTATTTTAAAAAAATAAAAGTCATTGTTATTTGTAATATCAATACATCTAAGTCACGTAAATACAAAACATGTTGCATTAAAATGCTATAGGTATCACATTTGCGAAAGTTATAACTATTGGCATTGTAAATGACAAAGCTATTAATTTAGCTATTTTCAAAACCAACACATAAATAAAAAAATTGTCATTTACAAGACCAATAGCTCAAACTTTCATAATGCGAGACCTATTGCATTGCAAATGCTTGTTGAGTGGTCCACTTGCCTTGAATTGTGTGGTTTAGGAGATGGGCTCCCCAGCCGGTGAGTGATGCGTCTGCACTATCTGGGGAACCGGCTCTAGGAATGGCCACCCTCTGGAAAGTTTGTGTGGGTTCCACCACTGCAGAGAGCGATGTGTGTGGCTGTCCACCAACACCAGATCTGTAAGTTGTCCTTTAGCCTGGTTCCACTGATGTGCTAGGCAGTGTTGTAAGGGGCGCATCTAGAGTTTTGCATGAGGTACGATGAAAATGCAAGAGGCCATCATTCCTATGAGTTGCATGAACACCCGCGCTGGTAGGGAATGTTGTGGCTGAAATTTGGTGAATAGGGTTTGTATACTGGCTATCCTGGCTGGATTTAGATGTGCCAGAGCTTTGGAGGTATCTAATGTGGCCCCATTTACTGATGTATATGGGAGGGCTGAAGATGTGACGGTGTAGTTTACTGTGAATCCCAAGTTGTGTTGTAGCTGGATGGCTTGATAACTGTGATGAACACACTGGTTGTGTGAGTTGGCTTTTATCGGCCAGTCTCCGACGTATGGAAAGACATGGATTTGTTGTCTTCTCAAGTGTGCTGCTACTACGGCAAGGCACTTTGTGAACACCGTGAGTGCGGTGGTCACCCCGAATGGAAGGACTTTGAACTGATAGTGTTGTACGTCCAACATGAATTTTAGGTATTTCATGCAAGCTGGGTGTATGGGAATGTGGAAGTAGGCGTCCTAGAGATCTAGCGTGGCAAGGAAGTCATTACGATGAAGTAGTGGGAGGACCTGTTGAAGAGTGACAATGTGCAAATGATCTGACTGTATGTAGAAACTGAGAGGTCTGAGGTCGAGTATTGGCCTTAGGGTGCCATCCTTTTTAGGGATTAGGAAATACAGCAAGTAAACACCTGTTCCTTGATGGTGTAAGGGAACTAGTTCTATTGAATGCTTTTGAAGCAGTGAGAGAATTTCCTGTTTTAAGAGCGTGAGATGTTCTGCGGACATTGGACTCTGGGTGGTATGGTGGGTGGGGTTGCTATAAGTTCCAGGCAGTAACCATACTGGATGATTTGTCTTACCCACTTGTCTGTAGTGATGGAATTCCAGACAGGCAGGAACTGTGATAGTCTCCCTTCAACCAGAGTGGAATGTCTGGAGGGAAGTCACTGCTTATTAGCGGGGGAGGTGCAATTGTTGTTGTTACCTCGGCCTCTCCCTTTATTGTTATTTCCCCCTATATCCTCCTCTAAAATATCCCCTTTTGGGGGATGTTTGTGTGGTGTTTTTATAGGAAGAGGAAGAAGTATCTGCTCCGATGTTTTTGGATGCTTCTCTATAGAAGGAGAGTCAAAAGGAACCACGCGTGGATGGAGACTGTAATGCCCCCATGGATTTAGCAGTCTCTGTCTTTTTTCATCTTTTCTAGAGTGGTGTCTACAGCCGGTCCAAAAAGTCGTTCTTGATTGAACGGCTGATTGGAGATAGTTGTTTGTACCTCCTGTTTGAAGCCAGAGATGCGTAACCACGCATGTTGTCTGAGTAACACGCTAGTTTTAATAGACCTAGAGGCGGTGTCTGCTGCATCAAGGGCACACTTGATTGATGCATTTGTTATTATTTTACCCTCTTGAATCAAATCATTGGCCTTGGTCTTACATTTATCAGGTAAGTGTTGCAGTATGGTTTCCAGTTGGTCATAGTGAGCCCTATCATACCTAGCAAGTAATGCCTGTGTGTTGGCTATTCGTCAGTAATTAGCTGCTTGGACAGAAACTCGCTTGCTGAAAGCCTCTAACAATTTAGACTCTTTGTCCGGGGGTGGCGCATCACCGGAGGTCTGAGAGTTGGCGCGTTTTCTAGCGTTAGCTACCACTAGGGAATCTAAGGTTAGTTGACCTTTAATGTAGGTGGGATCATTGGGAGCGGGTTTACATTTTTTGTCAATTCTTGGATTAAGAATCCTAGCCCTAACAGGGTCCTTGAATATGTCTGAGGCATGTTTAATGACACATTTTAACATTGGTAGGGTTTGTACAGTCTTTAGTGACTGTTCAAAAGTGTCCACTAGAAAATCCTCCTCTGTGGGGTCGGAATGCATCTTACCACCATGGTACATAGTGGCCCTATTTACAAGTTAGAAAACACATAAGGGGTGCTAAGGTCAGTAGTGGCCTTGAATGTCTAACGTGTACTTAAAGTATAGAGGTATAGACTGTAAAGGTGAGAGAGGAGAACAGACGTGAACCCATCAGCCCACCCATTGGTGGCACTTCATCATCTGGGTTTAGGAAACACCAGCCTGGTGTCTACATGGTGCCTAATAAACCTTTATTCAGACGGTCACCATGGTGCCAAGATTAAAAGCAGAGTGTAAATGGATGTAAGTATATATCACCATTTGTAGATGAATCAATCGGTCGACATGTTTCAGCCTAAGAAGGCTTTCTTCAGGACCTAATAAGACACTACTGCAACTGTGGTCCCACTACCAGACTCACATCTGAGATTAAGAACTTAGTAGAGGAGGCTAACGCGGAGGGCTGGATTACATCACATGAAGCTTCATTTTTGATTACCACCCATCCAGTGACTCCATGTTTTTATGCCCTACCGAAAATTCATAAACCAACTAGACCTCCTCCGGGGCGACCGATTATATCTGGGATTGGTTCGCTACTTGAGCCCCTTTCCACATTTGTGGATTTCTTCCAGCGACCCTTAGTGAGCACGATGCCCACGTATCTGCAAGATATGAAGGACGTATTGCGCCTTCTGCCAGATGTAGATTTCAACATCGAGACTGACCTCTTGGTCAGTATCGATGTGGAATCACTATATACCTGCATTCCCGAGGAAGAAACTCTACTTCCAATAAGGAATTTGCTAGAATCTCAAGATCTCAATAGCATTACTCCGGTCAACTTCCTTATGGAGTTGGCCAGGATGGCCATGACCGAGACCTTCTTCCAATTCGAGGATTCACTGTACCTTCAGAGTGTCTTCGCCCCCAGCCTGGCGAATCTCTATGTCCACCATTTTGAGACACAGTCGATATTTGGTTCCACCAATCCTTTTTCCACACAAATGCTTGTGTGGAAAAGATATATCGACGATATCCTGGTGATATGGCATGGGTACACAACATCTGTGCTTGCTTTTCAGTCTTGGCTCAATGCCCAAAATCAATTTCTAAAATGTACCCTTGAATATAGCAAAACAGAGCTCCCCTTTTTGGATTTACTTATTTTTCCAAAGGACGGCCATCTGGCCAGTAAACTTTATCGCAAACCCATGGCGAGAAATTTGTTGCTTCAATTCCAAAGTCACCACCCACGTTCCCTTCGGGAAAATCTACCCTTTAGCCAGTTCCTCAGGGTACGTAGGAACTGTACAGAAATGTGTGACTGCGTTGACCTATCGAAGGATCTGAGCACAAAATTGAGGAAGCGAAACTATCCACCCTCCATTATACGCAAAGCAAGAAAGAGGGCTTCCAACAACCACCGTGATGCCCTACTTGCCCCACCAGTTCCAAAACCTCAGCTTGAAAACTTGACGTTTGTAACCACCTTTAGCACTGCCTCAACTCAAGTACAAAAAATAATCAGAAAACATTGGCGTATTCTCAACGCTGCTCGAGTTTCCATACCCTGCCCAATGTTCTCATTCAAGCGGAGTCAAAATCTCCATGACGACCTAGTGCACACCAGACCGCGCATGCCTCCACCAGAGTCTACCCACACCCTATGGAACCATCCGCCAGTTCAGGGTCATTATCCTTGTGGCTGTTGTTCCGTATGCCCCCAGACTGAAAAAACTCTTACAGTGGACATCGGCACAGCACGTCCCTGGATCTTGAAAAATCACAACAATTGCAACAGCGAAAAGGTGATATATATGATTTCCTGCCCGTGTTCCCTACGATATATAGGGATGACTACAAGAAAAGTGAGACTCAGGATACTGGAGCACAAGAGCACCATTAGGTGTAATCGTCAGGCAACACGTCTCACTAACCATTTTTTGACCATGAGACATAACGTAGACGACTGATGTGGATTGTGATTGAGAAACCTTTCATTCCACCACACATCAGTAATGTTTCACACTATCTGTTCGTCAAGGAACAGAAATGGATCTTCAGGCTGAATTGCGCAACAGGAGGGCTGAATGATGAGATCCCATGGATCCAAATCTAATTAGTTTAGCACACTGTCTGATAATCCCTTACAGATTATGTTTACAACACTTTTTCTATGTTGTCAGGGCCACTGGCCTATATGCCTTGAGTAACTTATCATACTATTTTTCATACTGTTTGCATACCAAACTGTATTATACCAGCTTCTATTGTCTGTCAGACCAGGGTTTCATTAACCTACCCATGTCTGTTTAAGATGTGCGTTTTTCCTTATGGATGCCGCCTAGTAGCTGCTAAACACATACTCTATCTCCCTGTTTTTATAGAAATAATGTTCTCTCGCACTGAGGAACTCTGGCAAAAATAGGATTTTACAGAGGTTTTCATCGACGGCACCCAACATGAGTTGCATGTTAGGATTGGTCAGCTCCTGAACTTAGTCCTGTTACATGGCAGCCGATTAACTAGCCACGGTAACCCGAACACTTTCTACATATTTCTTTGTAGATGTTAAATTGTGACATTGGTTTTTATGCTTTATGACTTGCATGACACGCGCACAAGGTCGCTTTGAGCCGGGATGTTTATTAGGTTCCGTTCTTTCCCGTGTTGAATTAGGTGCTCCAGTCTTTTGGCATTTTTCAAACACGTTTGAGTTTAAATACATACACAATATGATATCGTGTTGCTATTCTTTTATGAGTATGCTTTCAGTAAACATATCTGAGACGTTTTAAATTCTAGTCTAATAGACGAGTCCGCATCGAGGGTCTGGTTTCCTGATTGGCTGATAAATCAAGCCAATCCAGACTGCCTGTGCGCGTCTTTGACCAACCAGCCCTCTGGATGCAATTTGCAGCCTTTTGGTGTATATCCAGCTCCGCACCAGGCGCGCATCGACCTTTGTTACGTGCCTATCTGTCTCCATGAATCTTTGCGTTCATCCTAAATAAAGTCCTGAGGGTACCTCCCAGCTGCGAACCCTTACAGCGGGTTCATCGCGGGCCATGGGGTTGTCTATATAGTGATACGGATTGTCTCACAGCGCAGTGCTGGCTCCTGGATTGGTTCACGATTTGACCAATCAACACCCTCATACACGGCCATACCCTATCAGCGGTCATGACGTTTGGTTAAGCCTTTTGCTTATACCGGCTCCGCGAGAGGCGTGTTGTTTGGTTCAGTTTATAGGGCGGGGACAAGGCAACTGGGAGTTTACTATCTGGTCCGCCACGATAACATTTAATCAGCTCTCCCTGTCCGTCGTGTTACCTTCCCCTCGACTCAGAAGGGATTCGAGGTACCGACGGACAGGTGAGTGTTCTACAGCTCTTGGCTCATAGCCTATCCTTGGTATGCTTGCTTTTTTCCTGACCTTATTAGCATGCTTCTTATTGCTGTTCTTAAGCTTTACAGTTTGAATTTACTCAAGCTTATTGAACTTATTGAGTGAACTCGAGTAGATTCAATGTGTAGTCTTCTCTTGCCCAGTTATTTAAGATATGGAGAGTCTACATACAGAACCAACCATTAATTTACAACAAGACTGTTACCAGTAATTTTTGAAAAAGTATTGGCCAGCGAATACTAATGTCCTGCGACATTTGCCTTTTAAAACACTAAGTGGTCAAAGTAATAGATAGGTTCCCAGCAAAATCAGTCATTCTGTTGGTGTTTTTTCCTTTCTTTATTTCTTACTAGAGCTGGGCCACATTGTCCTGAGCGAGTGCCAGGCGAAGTGAGGCCATCTCCTAGCCAAAGTGCGGGTGAGTGATTAATTAACTAATCAGTTCACATTAATAGAACATTGTCTCTGTGGTCCTCTATGTCTCATTTCCTACATGTGATTGTTTGTTAGTATTCACAACATGTGTACTTGTTTGTGTGTATACACTGCTTTTTTGTTTCAGGAGCAGTTGGTTTCAGAATACCAAGACTTCATCTCCTACCACTGGTAGGTTAATGTCTCTGGCATGGTATGTACTTTGATTCTTACTACCACAGTTGCAGTAGTGTCTTATTAGGTCCTGAAGAAAGCCTTCTTAGGCTGAAACATTTCGACCGATTGATTCATCTACAAATGGTAATATATACTTACATCCATTTACACTCTGCTTTTAATCTTGGCACCATGGTGACCGTCTGAATAGAAGTTTATTAGGCACCATGCTAGTCAATTTTATTTCACCACTCTTTCTATAGCACATTTGCTTTCTACACAGCAACTTTTTTTCACTTCCCACAGCCCTTCAGACACTATTACCCTACTTTCCATCACTGGTGTACCACATACTAGTTGCTTTACTCACATTCCCTTCAAAGGTGAAACACCTAGTAGACACCAAGCTGGTGTTTCCTAAACCCAGATGATGAAGTGCCGCCAATGGGTGGGCTGATGGGTTCACGTCTGTTCTCCTCTCTCACCTTTACAGTCTATACCTCTATACTTTAAGTACACGTTAGACATTCAAGGCAACTACTGACCTTAGCACCCCTTATGTGTTTTCTATTAGTCCTATTGGGGTAGGATGTTGTCAGGTCTTTAATCTCGTACCCCCCTCAGACCCCTCCCACTTCTTGTTTTTTCCTATTTACAAGTTTACTAAAACCAATATTGTCATCTGGGGGAGATGGCTTTGTTGGGTATACATGGAGATCAGGGAGGTCTGAAGGATCTACTGGGTCATCATAATCGTCCCAATCGTCCTGTGGTACATCTGTGTCGTTATCAGGATCAGTAAAATGGTCATTGTTGCCTTCCCCATCCCCTAAATCATCCTCAACCTGTGGTAGTGGTGAGTTTGGTGGAAGTTTAGGCGAATGTGGAGGAGAGACAGGCTTAGGAGGAAGAAAAGGAGAAGAGGGTCGTATGGGTGAAGTAGCACAGTATTTTCTCTTTACAGGCACTGCCTGGGGTGTCAATTTTCCTCTTTTTTGGAACAGTAGACACATGTCCTGTTTTGGGGTCTATGTGAAGAGTTTTTTGCTTAGGATCGATGGGATCCGGTCAAAAAAGTTCTTGCTCTTTGGTAAACGCTTTCGGCGTGAATTCTTCAGGTCCGAACGAGGTTTGAATTTCGTAGGTTCGAATGGCGTTGATAGGCCCAACGGCCCGCGTTGACCACCAAAATCGAGTATTTGCAGAGCGCGTCGAAGATCACGCGATCGAAAACAATACAGTCGAGTTTAAGATAATTTGCGCGTCGAAAAGGTTTGGAGAATATGGTGCCGAACCGGAGCGCAGAAGTTACATCCGAACCCGATGGCGGAAAAAAACAATCTGAGGATGGAGTTGATGCCCATGCGCACCATCATCCAAGGGTGGAGTCACCTATCTATTGACTACAAAAGACTCTTCCAATACTACTTCAAGGTGCAAGCATCCAAGCCCAACACCAGATGGCGATCTATACACAGTGTACGGTCTGCAGCTCATATTCCTCGAACAGTTCCTTTAGCTTTAGCGTGGCCATCTTGCAATAACAGATTTAGAGGCAGGTCAAGTCAAGTCAAGTCATAACATTTATATAGCGCACTACATACCCAGAGGGTTTCAAGACGCTAAGGGAGGGGAGGAGGATTATTTGTCAAATATCCACGTTTTAAGCTGCTTTCTGAACGCTAGGTGATTCTGGGTGAGGCGAAGGTAAGCGGGGAGTGAGTTCCATGTTTTGGCAGCCAGGTATGAGAAGGATCTGCCTCCCATGGTGGTCTTGTTGATGCGAGGTACAGTGGCGAAGGCTTGGCTGGAAGAGCGAAGTTGGCGGGAGGGGGTGTAGAAGGACAGTCGAGAGTTGAGGCAATCTGGTCCGATGTCGTAGAGTGATTTGTGTGCGTGGGTAAGCAGTCGGAAAGTAATCCTCTTATTGACGGGTAGCCAGTGGAGGTCTTTAAGGTGACCAGAGATGTGTTCGTTGCGTGGGATGTCTAATATGAGCCTGGCTGAGGCGTTTTGGATTCGTTGTAGTTTCTTCTGGAGTTTTGCGGTGGTACCTGCGTAGAGGGTGTTTCCGTAGTCCAGTCGGCTCGTGACTAGAGCGTGGGTGACTGTTTTCCTTGTTTCGGAGGGGATCCAGCGAAATGTTTTTCTGAGCATGCGAAGAATGTTAAAGCAGGAAGAGGATACGGCGCTGACTTGTCTGTTCATTGAGAGAGAAGAATCCAGGATGACGCCAAGGTTCCGAGCGTGGTCTGTCGGGATGGGTGCATTTCCGAGGGCTTTCGGCCACCAGGAGTCGTCCCATGCAGAGGGGGATTTACCTAAGATGAGGACTTCTGTTTTGTCTGAGTTCAGTTTCAGACGGCTTTGTTTCATCCATTCGGCGACTTCTTTCATTCCTTCGTGTAGGTTAGTTTTGGCGGTGCTGGGGTCCTTGGTGAGAGATAGGATCAGTTGAGTGTCATCCGCGTAAGAGATGATGTTGAGGTTGTGTTGGCGGGCGATGGCCGCGAGGGGGCTCATGTATACGTTGAAGAGGGTGGGACTGAGTGAGGATCCTTGTGGTACGCCGCAGATGATTTCAGAGGCCTCGGACTTGAATGGTGGGAGGCGGACTCTCTGGGTTCTTCCGGTGAGGAACGAGGTGATCCATTCCAGTGCCTTTCCTTGGATTCCGATGTTTCTGAGGCGTTGTAAAAGGGTGCTGTGGCAGACTGTGTCGAAGGCTGCGGAGAGGTCGAGGAGGATGAGGGCGACTGTGTCTCCATTGTCCAGTAGAGTTCGAATGTCGTCTGTTGCTGCGATGAGGGCGGTCTCAGTGCTGTGTTTGGCTCGGAAGCCAGATTGTGAGGGGTCGAGTGATTTGTTGGCTTCGAGGAAGGCGGCGAGCTGGTTGTTGACAGCTTTCTCGATGACTTTGGCCGGGAATGGAAGAAGCGAGATGGGGCGGTAGTTTTTGAGTTCGGTGGGGTCTGCTGTTGGTTTTTTCAGCAGGGCGGTGAGTTCAGCGTGTTTCCAGACTTCTGGGAAGGTAGCGGAGTTGAAGGAGCAGTTGATGACGTCTCGGAGGTGCGGAGCTATGACGGAGTCTGCTTTGTTGAAGATGTGGTGAGGGCATGGGTCTGTGGGGGATCCAGAGTGGATGGAATTCATCAGGCGGATGGTGTCCTCAGTGGAGATTGGGTTCCAGGCGTTAAGGGTGTTAACGGGGGGAAGATGGTCAGCTGATGGTAGGGTGGGTTGGCTTCCGGGTTGGTTGTCAAAGCTGTTGTGGATGTCAGCAATCTTGTTGTGGAAAAAAGAGGCTAGGGAATCGCAGAGGGTTTGAGAGGGGGTGATGTCGTTGGAGTTGGCCGAGGGGTTGGAAAATTCCTTGACGATGTTGAAAAGTTCCTTGCTGTTGTGGGCGTTGTTGTCAAGTCGATCTTTGAATGTGGTTTTCTTGGCTTTTCGGATCAGTTGGTGGTGAGTACGGATGGCGCTTTTGAAGGCGTCCTTGTTGCTGGTGGATGGGTCTTTTTTCCAGGTCTTTTCAAGGGAGCGGCACAGTTTCTTGGACTTCTTGAGGTCGTCGTTGAACCATGAGGCCTTCTTGGTGCCAAGTTTGTGTTGACGTTTTTTCAGTGGTGCTAATGTGTCGGCGGTGTTGGATAACCAAAGGGTGAGGTTGGAGGCGGCTTCGTTGGCGTTAGAAGAGAGGGCTGGGGAGGTTTGAAGGAGCGATGTGGAGATCTGCTCTGTGGTGATTTTGTTCCAGTTTCTTTGAAGAGTTGGTTGGAGGTGGATGATGGGTTTCGGCTTGTTGTAGGTGAAGTGAACGCAGCTGTGGTCAGTCCAGAGGAGATCCGTAGTGTGGCTGAAGGAGATATGGTTGCTGGAGGTGAAGATGGGGTCGAGAGTGTGACCTGCGATGTGGGTGGGGGAAGTGACCAGTTGTTTAAGTCCGAGGTTGGCGAGGTTGTCCAAGAGGGTGGCGGTGTTGCGGTCGTTGATCTTTTCAAGGTGGAAGTTGAGGTCTCCCAGAAGGACGTAGTCTTTGGAGGGGAGCGCGTGTGGAGTGATGAAGTCCGTGATGTCTTCACTGAATTTCGCGCGGGGTCCTGGTGGTCTGTAGAGGAGGGTGCCTCTGAGTGTGGTCTTGGGGTCGATGTGGATCTGGAAGTGAAGGTGTTCGGAGTTGGCGAGGTTGGCATCAGAGCTGGTTGAGTTGTTTTGTCTTACGAAAATCCTTTTTCCTTTCAATATAACCTCACGGTGGGCGTATGCTGAGGACGGCCAGGGGCCATCCGAATCCTGCCCACTTATTAATTCTCTCGCACTGCGGGAGAATTTGTGCAGCGCCGAAGGGGATAATACAATAATGCTCTTTTAACATCAAGAGTCTGAAGAGCTCTTTCTGCTACTGAATCAGCTTGAGGAAAGAACACAAGTAACTCAACCGACTTGTTGATATGGAAAGCAGAAACCACTTTGGAAAGGAAATTTGGGTTGGTGCGAAGAACTACTCTATCTTTATGAAGTTATAAGAATGGTTCTTGTAAGGTTAATGCTTGTAGCTCACCAACTCTCCTCAATAAAGTGATTGCAATGAGAAAGGCAAACTTCCATGAAAGAAAGTGTAACAAACAGTTGTGTAATGGCTCAAAAGGTGGACCTATGAGCCATGCAAGTACAATGTTTAGATTCCAAACTGGAGCAGGAGGTACCCTGGGTAGTATTACGCTTTTAATGACCTCCATAAAAGCTGTAATTCCTGGAACCTTGTCTGTTTTGCAAATATGCGGCTACTGCCACAAGATGCAGTCAAGTGGAAGTGTAGACTAGACCAGCATGCTTTAGATGCACAAGGTAACAAATTATATTTTGAATTGAGGCATCTCCTGGATCAATATTGTTATTTATACAATATATAACAAATCTTTTCGATTTTGCTGCATAACATGCCTTGGTAGTAGGCTTTCTTGCTTCCTTAAGAACAGTCATAAACTCTGGTGGAAAGTTTAGATAACCAAACTCTATAACTTCAGGAGCCAAATCGATACATTGAGCTTCTTGGGGTTTGGGTGTCTAACTTCTGCATGAGAAGGCTGGGATTGAGATGCAGCTTTTGATGTGGAACCACTGATAGTACCAAGAGTGTGGTGAACCGCAGTTGACGGGCCCAAGTGGGAGCCACTAGAATCAGTGTGAGGGATGTTTGCCTGCGCCTCCGAACTAGAAATGGAATGAGAGGGAGAGGCGGAAAAGCGTAGGCAAATATCTGTAAGAAGCTGGCTGTATATACTATACCAAAAGGAGGTATAGTGTGCACAGAGCCCAGTGGAACCCCAAAGGTAGGCAGAGGGAAAAGTATTTAGCACCTTACTCTCTACAAGGGGTAGTGTGGGCGAGCAGTAGGGCTTTATCAGAGGGTAGCGGTAAGCATTTGTTGTACATACTAAGGCAGCAAATGATGTCACACACTCAAAGACTGAACTCAGAACAATTTTGTTTGTATAAAAATATTCTTAAGTTATTTTATTTCTACAACCAAGCCAAGACTGGCACATGCAAGTGAAATAAATGCTTTGTAAAATCTTATGCAATGTTTTACAATTGATTACAGGTTCAAATGCAATTGATTGAAATACAGGTAAATTAAAATGTCCAAATTACTTTTCAGATTACTTTTCAGTTTCTTTTCAGATTATATTTTAAATTACTTTTTCTACTCAGTGTGATATGCCTAGATATTACACTGGGGAATTTTCCTAGAGGAAACGTAAGTAAAATCAGTTTTGTACAGTTGTAGTTTTTCAGGTTTTCATACAAATCAATGCCACGCTTAGAACATTTTTCAAGGGAAAACAGTAAATGTATTCCTATGGAGAGAAGGAGAATTCTGCTTACCCAGTAGGCATCTAGACCTGTAGATTCAAATGCTTTGCATAGTCCTGCCATCTAGTGTTGGGTCTGGATGTTTACAAGTTATTTTTCTTCAAATAAATCTTTCCAGTCATGAGGTAGGTGACTCCTCCTTTCCATGAAAGTGAGCATGGGCATCTACTCCATTGTTAGATTGTTTTCCCACTGAGGTTGAGAATGGAGTTAGTAAGAGTAGAATAGACATGTCCAGGCGTATGTATCTAAGTAAGATAATACTGCAACAAGTACAGGTACCCGTGGAGGTGGGTGGGCACATGTGAATCTACAGCTCTACATGCCAAGAACAGATGCCTACTGGGTAAGTAGCATTTTCAGTTCGAGGTATGTGAGCTGTAGGTCACATGCTTTGCATAGACTATACTTCAGTAATCTCCCAAAGTGGTGGCTAAGCTGTTGCAGTTGTTTGAAAAAGTGTACGAAGAACATCCTGGCCTACATTAGCTTGTTGTCTGGCTAACACATCTACACAATAGTGTTTTGTAAATGTTGTGGTGTAGATTGTATAGCAGCTTAACAGATGTCCGCTATAGGGATGTTTCCTAAAAAAAGCCACTGAAGCGTCTAGTTTGCGGGTGGAATGCGCTCTAGGGGGAATTGGTATAGTCATCTTTGCTTTTGCAAAGCATGTCTGAATACATTTAACTATCCACCGTGCAATATCTGATTTTGTAATGGGGTTGCCTTTCTGTGGTCGACCAAAAGCAACAAAGAGTTGTTTATTGTTACAAAATGGTTTTGTACTTTCGATGTAATATAACAGTGCTCGTTTAAATCTGGTTGATGAACGAACACAGTTAACTCACCAGATTGGTTGATGTGAAAGGCAGATCCCACCTTGGGTAGGAATTTGGGGTTAGGGCGAAGAACCACTTTGTTTTGGTGGATTTGAAAAAATGTTTTTTTTATAGTTAATGCCTGAAGCTCACCGACTCTCCTCAGTGAAGTAATAGCAATGAGGGAAGCAACTTTACAAGTGAGAAATTGCAGTTCACATTTAATGTTTTGAACGGAAGCATCTAAGGGTTTGGTATGGTTGTTGTTACACTATATAACAAACCGCTTCTATTTTGCTGCATAGCAAGCTCTTGTAGTAGGTCTTCTGGTCACTTTAATATTATTCATACAGTCTGGTGGAAGATTCAGATAACCAAACTCTATGATTTCAGGTGCCAGATCACAAGGATGAGATGTTTGGGATCTGGATGTTTTATCTTTCCATGGTTATGCGTAAGGAGACTCGGTGTGAGATGTAGTTATTTTTTTTTCCCAAGACCTTTATTACACATTCATGAATTGACACAGCATAGAGCCTACAACCCGAGGGCCGGCTGCGGTATGTACAGTTACCAAGCAACTTTCCAGAGTAACGCAGCCATTCAGCCGACATCCCGGAGGTCCGGCGGCGTGGTAGCAAGGTATGCATAGAATAGCCAAGACATGTTCCGGATAATCCATAGGTCTATGGTATTTTCTATTTTAAACAAACGTGATTGTTCGAAGCAGAGGAAACATTAATCTGAACAATTGCAGACAGCATTCTCGCCATGAGATGTAGTTATTGATGAGGAACTACTGAGAGTTCCAAGAGAGTAGGGAAGCAAGGTTGACAGGCCCATGTGGGTGCTATTAGGATAAGCCTGAGGGACGTTTTCCTGAGTTTCCGAATCACTAGTGGAATGAGTGGGAGAGGCAAAACACTGTAGGCAAATATTCCTGACCAGTTCATCCATAGTGCATTGCCTCTGGACAATGGGTGTGGATACCTGGAGGCGAAGCTTGGGCATTTTGAGTTTTGGAATGTGGCAAACAGATCTATATTTAGGAAGCCCCATATTTGAAAGAACGGGAGGAGAACTTGAGGGTGAAGTTCCCACTCGTGAATCTGTTGACTTTGTCTGCTAAGCAGATCTGCGATCAGTTTGTTTACTGCTGGGAGGTGTTCCACTAGGAGATACATTTTGTGATGTATGGCCCACCTCCAAATGGCTTGCGCAAAGTGTGACAGTTGAAGACAGTGTGTCCCTCCCTGTTTCTGTATGTAATACATGGCTGTCATGTTGTCGGTGCATATCAGGACAGCTTTGCCTACAAGGTGAGTTTGGCTTTGAGAGCTAGAAATACTGCTAGCAGCTCTAGATGATTTATGTGAAGTTGCTTTTGCTTTTGACTCCATAGGCCATGAATTGTGTGAGTTTGGAGATCAGCTCCCCATCCAGTGAGGGATGTGTCTGCTGTTAGCAGGGTCTGTGGAACAGGGTGGATGAAGGGTCGGCCTTTGGATACGTTTTGTGGATTCCACCACTGCAGAGAGCGATGAGTGGGGCCGCCCACCTATACTAGATCTGACAATTGACGCTGAGACTGATTCCACTGATGAGCTAAACATTCCTGAAGGGGACGCAATTGAAGTCTTGCATGGAGTACTACCATGATGCAAGATGCCATCATTCCTAGTAGCTGCATAAATACTCGAGCTCGTAATCAGTGATTGGGTTGAAACTGGGAAACTAAAGCCTGAATACTGCAGATTCTGTCAGGATTGGGGGAGGCTAGAGCTTTCTGTGTATTGAGTGTGGCACCTAAGTAAGTTTGCGTGGTGGAGGGTTGTAGATAGGACTTCAACAGATTTACTATGAACCCCAGATCGTGCAGTAATTGTACTGTTCTTTGAGTGTGCTGTAGACACTTTGTGAGAGAACTTGCTCTGATGAGCCAGTCGTCCAAGTATGGGAAGACGTGAATATGTTGTCTTCACAGGTGAGCAGCGACTACTGCCAGGCATTTGGTGAATACTCGGAGCAGTGGTGACTCCGAATGGAAACACTCTGAACTGGTAATGTTGTCCCGCTACCACAAATTTGAGATATTTCTGGTGAGCGGGGTGTATTGGAATATGTAATATGCGTCCTTTAATTCTAAAGTAGACAGAAAGTTGCCTTGTTGAAATAGCGGGAGCACTTGTTGTAGTGTCACCGTGTGAAAATGATCTGATTGAATAAAAAGATTTAGGTCTCTGAGGTCTAGTACAGGCGTCCTTTTTGGGTATGAGAAAGTATAGGGAGTATACGCCGGACCCTTGATATTGTAATGGTACGGGCTCTATAGCTCCCTTTTGTAGTAGAGAGTGAACCTCTTGTTTGAGAAGGTGCAGATGCTCTGGTTTAGTTTTGTGTGATCGTGGAGGAATGTTTGGGGGATTGTCGGTAAGCTCCAGGCAATAACCAAATTGGATAATTTCTAGGACCCATTTGTCTGAAGTTATTGTATTCCAGAGGGGAATAAATTGAGAGGGACGTCCCCGGACAGGTGTGGAATGATCGGGGGGAAGTGGAGGCAAGTCACTATTTGTTTGCTGCAGGGGATGTACACGGTGTGTTACCTTTACCTCTTCCCTTGCCATTATTGCCTCTAAATTGACCTCTGGAAGAGAATGATTGATTATTGCCTCACTACGAATTAGGGGTGTTGTCTGTGGATATAACTTTTGAACCCCCCCCTGTAGAAGGAGCAGCGAAAGGAACCTCGATTGGATGGGGACTGCAAAGCCCTCATGGACTTTGCGACATTTGTGTCTTTCATCTATTTTATCTAAAGAAGTGTCGAACACTGGTCAAAATGCGTGTTCCTTAAGCAAAGGTAAGGTTGAAAAAAAAGGCGTGTACTTCGGGTTTGAACCATGGCATTCTGAGCAAGGCGTGCCTTCTTAAAAGGACACTGGTGTTAACAGCACGAGTAGCAGTGTCAGCTGCGTCTAAATTGTACCTAATGGAAGTGTTGGAAATGAGTTTCCCTTCCTGAATTAAGTCATGAGCCTTAGTTTTGTGTTCATCTGGCAAGAACTGGAGCAATTGATACAATTCATCATAGTGAGCCCTGTCATATCTTTCTAAAAGAGCCTGGGTAGACAGCCTGGGTGTCCCTTCCAGCATTAGACCTCACAAGCCGACCCTGCCCCCCACCCCACGAGTTGTCCCAACCCAAAACTGCATGCCACCAGTCTCGAAAGACGTGGCTCACCGGCTGGATCTACTAGAAAACCAACTAGAAATTATATTCAGAGGCCTCCAGGAAATCTTTCCAACCTAGACAAGGCGAGAAAGCCCCAACATTCTCAATCAATGCCTTCCTATCCGGCTGAGTCTACCCCACTAAAACGCCAACTCGTGACTGCTCCCGCACGCGGGAACAGACTTCTGAGGCCCACTAAAACCAACACTATGATCCCTCCTCAATCTCCCACAGGAATCAAAGCACCCAAGCCCCCAAACATACAACAGAATTATGAAACCATTCTCACTTAGAACCTTGACATTGCGTTCATCACAGAGACATGGCTAAAGGAGACCTCCCCACCCTGTCTAGACATGCTAGTACCCCCAGGTTTCACCATCATCAACAAAGACAAAAAAGGTCAACGCGGGGGGTGTAGCCATCATCCATAAAGATGACATTGACATCGCTGTAACGGACTCATGCAAATACAGCTCTTTTGAATGTCTATCTGTCACCATCAAGACTAAGGATAACCGCCCTTTAGTTGTTCACCTTCTCTATCACCCACCTGGCAATTCCCCCACTTTTGGCAAACACCTATCTGACCTGATTGCCCACTGCGCTCTCAAAGACACTAACTTCATAATCCAGGGTGATCTCAACTTACGGTGGAACGAAACCAACAATACACTAATTCAATCTCCTTTGTGATAATAACCTTTCCCAACACTGCTCTGAAGAAACACACAACAAAGGAGCGACCCTGGATGCCATCATTGCCCATCAAGACCTAATTCCGATAGACAACATCCTCCCAGTGGACTGGTCGGATCATCACATGATTTTATTCTGCATCAACCAAAGAGTCCTTGCCCTGCCCCCTGCTCAAGATCCCCCCAAATGGTCAAGAAATCTAAACCAGATCCCCCTGTACATCATGGAGGAGAGACTCAAGTTGCTCCTACCCAATGACAAAGATCTCTCCACAAACGACCTCACCTCGCTCTATAAAGCGAATTTGGGATCCGTTCTTGACCAACTAGCACCCTTGAACCAAAAACAAAAAAGCGAGCCACCCCATCCAGATCCTGGTTCGACTCGGACACCAATGAAGAAAGGAGACAACTAAGGGCCGCAAGAAAGACGCTGGAGGAACTTGCCCACTTCCTACCATCGTGACAAACTCAGAACTATCTGGAAGAAATATAATAATCACATCTGCCCTGGAGAGCGCTAAAAATAGACCTAAGGAACTCTTCAGTGTCATTAGACAGCAAACCTCCAAACCAGACACTTCCCTGGAGGTGGCCTCCAAAGAACAATGCGACAACTTTGCCAACTTCTTTGATGATAAGATCTCCAAGATCGAGCACTCTCTGACCACCAACCGTTCCCTCCACCTCCACAGCAGACACGGTCGGGAATAGCCAAAACTCACCTTGCTCCTCTGAAAACAACCCTCAACGCGGCTGCCAGAATGGTCACTGGAAGAAAGAAATTCGATCACATTTCTCCGGCACTAAAATAACTCAAGTGGCTACCAAAAGAAATGCGGGCGAACTTTAGAACAGCCTGCCTCACCCATAAAGCCCTTCACACAGGCAAACCTGAATATCTGGCATCCAAACTCAGAAAAGCGGGTCAGAACAGGACTCTCAGAAGCTCTAACACCCTACTTCTTATCCCACTAAAAGCACGAAAACAAAAAACAGCAGAAATGCTCCCAAAATATGGAACTCTATCCCCCCACATCAGAACTATTCCTTACTTCCCAAAATTCAAAAGCCAGCTCAAAATCCTTTTCCTCGACGACTCCCTATCGAACAGATAGGAACCGCTCGCTCGCCTCTGCTCTCCTCTACGATGCGGTTTGTCACCCTCTCCACTTTGACTAGTATCCTGAACGTCTCGCTGACTGTTTTATATTTGCTTTCTGCTCTGCTCTCTACTTGTTGTGAAGCGCTCCAATATCTTTCGGTCAGGCTAGTGCTATATAAAACTTCTTAAATAAAAATACATAGATTGGCTGCCTGCGCAGCTACTCTTTTGCCAGAGGCATCTATAAGTTTGAATTCCTTATCAGGAGGAGGGGCATCTCCTGTTTGTGAGTTTGCTCTTTTGCGATCGTTAGAAAACACTAGGGAGTCTAAGGGCCAGTGTAACAAGCGTTTTCCCGTTTGTGAATAGGAAAAAGCCTTTTGGGATGTATCATCCCAAAAGCCATTCACAAAACAGGTAATTACTATTTTTGTGATTACCTATTTTGCAAATGCATTTAGGGAATCGAAATTTGCGATTCCTTAAATGCAATGCATGAAGCAAGAAAAAATTGCGATCGAGCTTTAAGGAATCGCAAATTACCACCAACTTCTAGTTGGTGGCAATTAGCAAATTCCTTTAAAAATGTGCATTTTTCTAAGTGGCATGTGGCGCACATACATGCTCTTAGGGCATGTATGTGCGCCACATGCATTGTTCAGGGGTGCAACAGGGTGTCCTTTTGGTACCCTTGAAGTTGTATGCGCAATTTGCGAGTACCTATTTGCTGCTCGCAAATTGCGAATGCAATCCTATTCATTCCTATGGGCCTCTAGAACCATAGGAATGAATGGGAAGGTAGTCCTTAATAGTGAATCGCAATTTGCGATTCGCTATTAGGGAGTATGTAGGATTCACAATTTATATGCAAATTCTACAAACATTGCATTTTGCGATTCTTAAATAGTGAATCGGTATAATTTGCTATTTAAGAATAGCAAAAGCAATTCTTGATATATCTGGCCCCAAGGGAACTTGACCCTTGATGTAGCCAGGATTTGTAGGTGCAGGTTTATATTGCTTATGTACCATTGGTGTTAGAATTCTCGCATTCACGTACCCTTAAGCATGGGTAGTGAATGAGTTGCTCTTTGAGAAGAAATTAAAGTTTCAAAGAGAAAATCATCTTCAGGAGCCTTTTTGTGAAGTTGAACCCTGTGATATTGAGTTGCCCTATTTATTAATTCTATGTACCCTACATTGTCGACAGGTGGAAAGGTTTTTGAAGGGTATAGATCTGGGTCATTATCAGTGTTAGGATATGTATTGTAATCAGTCCATGGATCAGGACAACTGTTATCTGGTGCATCCCCATCATCCTAGTGGTCAGGTGATTGTGGTTGTGGTGAATTTGTAGGTGAAATTAGCAAATCTGGGTCAAGTGGGGAAGGAGGTGTAAGAAGAGGAGAAGGATTATTACTGACAATTTTCTTTTTCAGGGAAATGTGGTATTTTTCTGGCTTTTGTTTAACTGGCAGTTTTGCATGAATGTGTCCAGTTTTAGGATTAATAACAAGTTATTTCTGTTTCAGGTCCGTGTTTGAAGGCGGGACGTTGAAATGAGGCTCCTTGGATGGAGGAGGAGTTGTTTTTTCCTATGGTGCCAGAATTTTCGGTCCTGAAATTTTCAATGCGGAGATGTTCCGATCAGAAGATTTAGGTTTCGGTTCCGAAGTGAGGGCGTGTTTGGATTTCGATGCAGAAGGTTTCGGTTCGGTGCCCGAATAGAACCGACGATCCTGAGCAGGAAGGCTTTGGTGTGTGTTTCGGTGCCAAGCCCGAAGGCGGGGCGTTGTAAACATGCACTCGGTGCCGACCTTGGCCCGAAGGCGGAGGAGGTACAAGAGCCTTTTTCTTGGGCACAATTTGGGGCAGGGGAGTATCAGTGCTCACGGTATGCTGACCCTGCGGAACATCTTCTCTCATGTCGGAATCGGCTTTGGACACAGAGATGTGTTCTTCCTCTGCTCCTTGTGCGTCGAAGACCTCGTGATCAGAATCTTCTCTGAAGAGATCCGGAGCGGAGCCGCTATATTGCTGGTGCATTTTGTGAGGCCAAACCCGATGGTGCGTCTTCTTGGATCGAAACGATCGCCATGCATCAAAGTCCTGTTCATTGTGTTCCGAGGACAGACACAAGTTGCACACTTCGTGCAAGTCGGCACCCGGGACAGAATTTAAAGTCCATTCCATGGACTGCGAGCTGACCCGATGCGGCTAGGCTTAACGGCCTTCCACGAAGTTTCCAATCAAAGATTTTTGAGTCGGAATGATACATGGAGAATGGGAAATGCGATTGAATAACAATACCATTGAGGGTAGTGGACTGAGCACTGAAGGGAACCCGAGAAAATGTGTCGAAACGGAGCACCTCAATTCATGTTCGAACCTTATTGCAGAAAAAAACATTAACAACGGAGTCGATGCCCATGCGCACTATCACCAAAAGGAAGAGTCACCTACTTTGTGACTGGAAAGACTTCTTCAAAGAAAAACAATGTGCAAACATCCGGGCCCAACCCTAGATGGTAGGAGTATGCAAATCATGTGATCTACAGCTCACATGTCTCGAACATGATGTTATCAGTTAACAGGTAAATACTCGGTCTTTGGGGTTGAGTTTCTGGGGTTAGAACAAGGGTTCCCCAGTGTCAAGGATGCACTCTTGAAACACCCTCAGTGGCACTAGGGTGGCCGGGTGCAGAATGCTGAGGCCCAATGTTATCCAAAGGGGAATAGGGGGCCTCCGGTTGGTAGCTGCTCACAAGCAGGCCACAAGGTTGTGGGGGTAAAGCTCCTGGTATTAGGTTCAGGGCAAAGAGGGATCTGAGTTAGCACTCAAGGTGCACCTGCAGTGGTGCAGGGGCGGCTGGGTGCAGGGTACTGTTTTGGCATTGGATGCCCAGTTGTTTTCAATGGGGATTCTCAGTTTTGGTTTTTAGCTGCAGGCTCGGTCCAGGAAGACTTCCGGGAGGAACCAACAGCTGGGCAGGTAAGTTGGAGGGCTCAGGGACGTAGGTGCACCTCAGGTTCTTTTCTCTAGACAAATCCATTAAGAATGGACTAACCGGCTATCTAGACGTGAATGGCCTTCTAGATTCCAACCAACATGGCTTTATACCACAGCACTCCACTGAATCAGCTCTAAGTATAGCCGCTGAGGAGATTCGCAAACATCTGGACTGGGAGGAAGAGCCGTCCTTTTCCTACTTGACCTATCCGCAGCGTTTGATAATGTAAACCATCTGGTATTAACGTAGCGGCTGAAGGAAAAAGGAATTAAAGTGGAGGCCCTAACTCTATTCACCTTGTTCCTCACTTCTAGATAAGAGAGGGTGTGCTGGGACAATTTTAAATCAGAGAGGTTCTCCATTCCTTGTGGAGTTCCTCAAGGCTCAGCACTGTCCCCAACCTAGTTCAACATCTATGTCACACCTCTGGCCAAGCTGAACAAGGCTCACCGTTTCTCCTTAGTATCGTATGCAGTTGACACTCAGAGTGTTATCTCCATCTCTTTGAGTGTGAAAACTGTGGCTAGGAGATTTCACAACTGTCTGAAGCACATTATGGGGTGGATGCATCAGAACTAACCCTGGGCGTAGTGTGCGGAGTGGGGCTACGCGGAGCTACGCGAAGTGGGCACAAAACTACGCCCACCCACGCACTCCGCGTAGCCCCACTACGCGCCACCCGCCTCCCTCCCGCCCTCCCTAAATACTTAAATAAAAGGATAGAAAGCTTTTCAAAACACTTACCTTGTCCGCAGCGTCCCCGGGGCTCCCTCTCGCTGTCCCGCGATTCGCGCCGCCACCGATTCAGATACTAATGCGCATGCGCGGGCGCCCGCGCATGCGCATTTCTCGTGAAAAAAATGCGCATGCGCGGCCGCCCGCGCATGCGCATTAGTATCCGAAATGGCGGCGCGAATCCAGGGACGGCAAGAGGGAGCCCCGGGTACGCGGCGGACAAGGTAAGTGTTTTTAAAAGCTTTCTATCCTTTTATTTAACCACTTGGCTGCTAGGCATTCCCCCCCCCCCCCCCCCCCCCCCCCCTGTGCTGGAAAATGCCATTTTAGTGGCACCATGACGAGCTCAGCTCGTCATCAGCACACGACACCCGTGGGTGATGACGAGCTGAGCTCGTCATCAGCATCGAAGGGGTTAAGTATTTAGGGAGGGCGGGAGGGAGGCGGGTGGCGGACGGCTACGCACCATCTGCGGAGCTCGCGTAGTGCCGCCTGGCTACGTCCGCTACGCAAAATGCGTAGGAGACGGCACTACGCGCACTCCGTGCACGGAGCGTAGCTGGCCGCCCACCCTTAATCAGAACTACCTTAAATTGAATACAGACAACATGGAGGACATGGAGTTTGGAAGCCAATTTTGGTGGCCAGTAGAAGCAGGTCACTGCCAAACCACTCGGTAAAAGTTAGGAACTTAGGTTTCCTGTTTGATGACTAACTAATCTTTGCAGAACAGATTAACCTCTTGACATCTTCTTGTTTTTTTCTATTAAATAAACTGCACAAAATATTGCCTTTCATTCCCCAGGATCTCAGGCAATCTGCTGTAGTTGCACTAATTCTTTCAAGAATTGACTGCTAAATGAGTCCCGTGCTCTCCATGCCACTGGAATCAAGATATCCTGGCTGATGACGGCTGATAGCCAAAAACTGGTCCTAGGATACTTGATTCCGGTCCAGGGAAGACATGGCTTGGCAGTTCGGACTGGACTGTTCCCATGAGGCACAGGGTCAAGACTGATTTGCATATGGCCATGTCTGAACTGGGGTGGTGTGGTGAGCAAAATAACAATGGATTAAACCCAGATCTGTGACTTGGGGTGAATGTTTTGCCATTGAGCAACATTCCGTCCATCAATTGTTGTTTTTGCATTTGTCACCCTGAGTGGAACGGGTATGCTCAGACGTGAGTCCTGTGCTCTCCATGCAAATGGAATCAAGCTATCCTGGCTGATGATGGCTGATAGCCAGAAACCGGTCCTAGGATGCTTGATTCCGGTCCAGGGAAGACATGGCTTGGAAGTTCGGGCTGCTCTGTTCCCATGAGGCACAGGGTTAAGACTGATTTGCATATGGCCATTTCAGAACTGGGGTGGTGTGGTGAGCAAAATAACGATGGATTAAGCCAAGATCTGTGACTGGGGGTGAACGCTTTGCCGTTGTGCAACATTCCGTCCATCAATTGTTGTTTTTGCATGTGCTTTTCCTGGGCATAGACAAACGACAATGGGTAAAGCTTTAATCCCTTCAGAATGCCGCAGCGTGAGTGTTGCTCATCATTCCCAAATACCATCATATATCTAGTAGCATCAGGGAGCTTCACTGGCTTTCAGCCAAGCAGCGCATCAAGATCAATGCCCTATGCCTGGTGCATAAAGCATTATATGATGGTGGGTCATCAGACCTACAGAAACGTTCCCAATGGCATTCCCCAAGACGGAATCTTAGATCTGCCAAAAAAGGACTCGTCCAGGTCCCAAAAATCTAAAATCCCAAATGGGAGAGGGGTAGAAGCCTTTCATCAGGATACAACCTAGTAGTCCCTGGTTTAGGAAAACTCTTAAAACCTGGCTATTCCCCTTACAGGAACGAAGCTTTCTCACCAGATTCTTTACACATTTCCTTGCTATTCTCAGTGAAAAGACACCTCAGCAGCTGTGCGCTCTACAAGTTTTTTACTTACCTACTTATGACTGTCAGTAAATTTAAAACGCTTACAAGCTCTATTAAAATACATTGAGGGATATACTAATAGTGCTCAAAATTTTCAGTGAAAAGAACGTATAAGGCCTTGCTACATTGATTGTTTACATTACAGTTTTTTATATTGCACTTTGTGAAAAGAACACATTAAGTCTTTGGGTTTTACCCACAAACAACCTTACATTGGGTGTACTGATGAAAGCACAAAATACTACATTAAACAATGCAATTAACAGAGAGGAAACATCTTACAAACAGATAAAGACACTTACCAGATGTTTTTCTTTTATGCACTGAAGGATTATAATCGGTGACGGGTCCCTAGTAAAAAATTAACCAACAACGATATTTTTTAGTAGAAGGCTTTAAAAAAGAGAATGAGCAGCCTTCCATCGATCTAACATAATGTAGCGATATCTCCTTATTTTCTCCATTACTCAAAAATCAAGAAATACCTATTATTATTCTCATCTATAGGTAACAACCTGCAGTTTATCAAATGAATCTTGTCTACAGCTATAATCTGTAGCTTTCGCCATGTGATCAATTTAAAAAGCACTTGCTCTCCCCAGATGGTTGATCAAGTTAAAACTGTGACATGTTATGCTTACTAGGACATACTTCTGCTGCCAATGTTTAAAAAGTGCATCATATAACAATGGTGGTAAACCAGGCCAAAATTATCCTGAAAGGATGGGAGACTCAATTAAGTCAGGGGTCTCTTACAATTCCCTTGAGGGTGCAATTCTGGAATAAATACAGAAAGATATATGTTGGCTAGGTGAGATTAGGTTAGCTCTACACTAGTTTAATTTGGAATCACCACAAGGGAAGTGAGTTGTCATTGTATAAAATAGTCGGACCTTTTTTGAAACTAACATGGAACACTTTGGACTGGTTGCAAAATTTGATGATCTGATTTTGCCAATTAAATTTTTTATTAACAGTGTCCTGTAGTAGATTTAAAAGGATTGTGCTCATCACTCCACAATATGAAAATAATGAAGAATACAATATTCACATGAACTGCACTATAGAACTGCTTGCCACAAGTTATGGTAAAGAAAATCTAAGATGGCTTTGACCTTTGAGAAAAGTGTAAGAATAAAGCTTTGGTGGTGCCTCGAATCTTTGTTCAGCAACAATGGGTAGATGTTCATTTCCAACTGAGACTTGGTTCTTCTACCACCTAACAATTAAGTCATTCGAATATATTTTAGCAAAACATCAATTCTATAGCACCCAAAGAAGGAAGCTTATGTGATTGCACACTACAGTCCTAAATTCTGTTAATCAAAAGCAAACAACAAAGAATAGGAACTGCAGTGCAGGTTTAATGAGGTTACACTTTATTGGCTATTTTGTATATTGTATTGCCAGTGAAACAAATGTTATGATTGTTGGGTGCTTCTTTCAACAATTATTTGCACTGTGAAAGTATTTGATGTTTATATGGTTGTTGTCAAGCTAGAATAATAAATAAATAAATAATATTTTGCAGGATGCTCTTAGTCTGCCCCAACATATCACACATACTTCAGTAAATGTGTTTTGAGTAGAAATAGATATGATTTCAGTGACAGCCACGGGTACTGTACTATTACACTAATTTATTATTTGAGAAACTCCTTTGTCCAGACACAAGGGAGCACCCAGTATATGCCAAAACAAAACCCTTTCAGGCATAGAGTGACACATAAATTATGCAAAAAAGAAGGAGAGAACTCTGGGTAGTTCTCCAGTTTAGGTGGAAAGCAGCTCCTGTTGAGCACTCTCAACACCAGCAACACTCTAGATCTGCTCATCTCAAATGTCTTTTGTCATTTTACAGCTCGGCAAGGACAGCACTGTGCTAGTCCTATGCTTAAAGATTTTGCTGTAGAAATGGCAAAAGACTTTGTCCTTTTCTATCTCGGCGTGGTTATCACTGTGCTAATCCTATGCTTAAAGACTTTGATAGAAAAACAGACATTTGAGGTGAGCAGATCTAGAGTGTTGCTGGTGTTGACAGTGCTCTAACAGGAGCTGCTTTCCACCTAAACTGGAGAACTACCCAGAGTTATCTCCTTTTTTTCAGAATTTATGCGTCACTCTATGCCTGAAAGGGTTTTGTTTTGGCTTATACTGGGTGCTCCCTTGTCTCTGGACAAAGCTATACCGCTCTAAAGAGCTCTAATTTGAGTGAAACACTATGTCAGGGGTTGCTTTTACTCATTTCAGGTTGGTTTGAGTTGGTATTTTACCAATTCAAAGCTGTAATACTGTGGCTGGAGTGATAAATGGCTTTTGTCATTTTACAGCTCGGCAAGGACAGCACTGTGCTAGTCCTATGCTAAAAGATTTTGCTGTAGAAATGGCAAAAGACTTTGTCCTTTTCTATCTTGGCGTGGATAGCACTGTGCTAATCCTATGCTTAAAGACTTTGATAGAAAAACAGACATTTGAGGTGAGCAGATCTAGAGTGTTGCTGGTGTTGAGAGTGCTCTAACAGGAGCTGCTTTTCACCTAAACTGGAGAACTACCCAGAGTTATCTCCTTTTTTTCAGAATTTATGCGTCACTCTATGCCTGAAAGGGTTTTGTTTTGAGATATATATATATATATATATATACATATACACATATAAACAGAAGCAACTGATACCCCGAGATTGATTACGGGGTTCAATGCATACCACACTACCCTCAGGAGAATACTCTACAAACACTGGAACTCCATTAGGAACTATCCGGTATTAGGCCCTACATGCCCTAAAGTACCCTCAATCAGTTTTCGAAGGGCAAAGACTATGCGACAACAGCTGGTACAAAACGCACCAGCTTTAGTCAGACCTCAAAACTGGTTACAGACACCTAAAGAATTCACTAAGTGCAGTAGGTGTAAAGCCTGTAAGCATGGCATAAATACAAAATCAGTAAAAATGCCATTCAGACAAACACCCTATATCATTCGTGGCAGTTTTAACTGCAAAACTGATTTTGCCATATACATACTTTAATGCACTTGCAATAAACTTTATGTAGTAAGCACCATTCACCCGGTACACATACCCATACTACCACACCTAAGGGCAATAACTAATGATGATCAGGCTTATTCTGTAGCTCGACATATCAATTCATGTCATGCAGGAAAGGCCCAAGACCTCACATACTTTGTCATTGACAATGTGCCTAAAAATCCAAGAGGAGGAGATAGGCAACTGGCACTTAGGAGACTTAAGTCGAGGGACATTATTCACCTCAACTCCAAGATCCCACAAGGGATGAATGCCGATGAAGCTCTTAATGTCCATTTGTAAATACTTACCACATAGTTCCTCTTAAGCACTTATCCAGCCCTCTGAGCATTCGAGTTTCTTTAGATTATTTTCTAATAATGGTTTTCTCCACATTAATTCCCAATCACAGCACCAAATTATCCACATGGAATTTAGACCGTAATATATTCCAAGCACTGTGTATATGTACTCACGGTACAATATATACATGCCCACATGGGCAAAATCCTGTTCATCTAAAGTACCCATCTAGTATGAAACATTGTACCCCCATGGTAAAACCTCTGGTCTACTCACTGCCTCTATTTATTATACATTAGGAAGTGTCATCGCGATCAACCCTATTTAGGCATTACATACTGTTGTTACTAGTTGCACCATTTCTGTGCAGGAAAACGTCAGCCTATTATGATGGAAGCACACAAATGTTTAACGGAGAGCAGGGACACAGGCATCCCCTACATGCTATATTTGCGCAGTGACCAGTAGATATACCGTTTATTATTCATCTAAAGACTAAAGGCCGGGGCCAATTGTTAAGGCAAGGAGAATACTTTCAGTGGTACAAAGATGTAACTATCAGATTGGTTTTTTCACCTCTTTCATCTGTGCCATAGGATCATATGCCTAGTAAATTAATGCATAAACAATGGATTGCACAATTGTGAAAATAACAAATTTTACACTGCTCTATGCTACAAGTTTGAGTGCCATGCTTTAACTCAATTGTATTAATATACTTTTGTATTTTACGTTCATTTTGTTTTTTAAGTTAAAAACTGCAATGTCAGAGTGCAGCCACATATCACTTTTCTATGTCTATAGCTGGCTTTCGGTTTCTGTGGCAACCAAGGGAGAATGTACGTGCATATACGGAGAAGCAAAATGACAGGGCTCTGAATGCAGTGAACAAGGCGGTTGTACCACCGAAACGCGTCTGACCTTGTGATATGGAATAAAACGCTATCTGTGCCATCAAGATTCAAGGAGTCGGTGCCCGATTTACTTGACGCTGTCAGAATGGAGAAATATATATTATATATATATATATATATATATATATATATATATATATAAAACCTACTGGTGATCGCCAGTAGGTTGTTAGAATTAGGACCTAGTTTCCATAAGAAAATGTTTTTTTCTTTTGACAATATCTTTGGCGCCGTTTGACGAATCATGGCGAAATTTTCAAACTAATGGCCTGCTTCGGTCAGCTCCTGTCTTGAAAGTTTCGGTGTGATTCGTCAAGCAGAAGCCGCAAAAAAAGGGGGGTCCCAAAGGAAAATGCTACTTACCAGTAAGCATCTGTTCTTGGCATGTAGAGCTGCAGAGTTGTACACTATGCATTAGATCGCCACCTGGTGTTGGGCTCGGATGATTGCAGGTTGTTGTCTTCTTAGAAGAAGTCTTTGTAGTCACGAGATAGGTGATTCCTCCCTTGGACAATACTGCGCATGGGCATCAGCTCCATCCTTAGATTGTTTTCAGCCATGATGGAAAATGATGGAGTTAGCAGAAGTAAAGAAAAAAGGATGTCCAAGCGTGTGCATCTAAGTAAGATGAAAAACTGGAACGGATACAAGTCCCGGGGAGGGGGAGGGTGTGTACAACTCAACAGCTCTACATGCCAAGAACAGATGCATACTGGTAGGTAGCATTTTCCGTTCGAGGCATATGAGCGGCTGATTGTACACTATGCATCGATTGTGTAGCAGTGTCTCCCTTAGCGGTGGTCACCTGTATCCGTTGCAGTAGTTTGAAAGAGAGTTCTAAGGACAGCCTGGCCTACTGCAGCTTGCTGCTTGGCTTGCACATATATACAATAGTGTTTCGTGAAGGTGTGTGGTGTAGACCATGTTGCTGCCTTGCATATGTCCTCTAGGGGTATGTTTCCTAAGAAAGCCATAGAGGCTCCTAGTTTGCGAGTGGAGTGCGCTCTAGGAGGAACTGTTAATGTACGTTTACCTTTAATATAGCATATTTGTGGGGACGTGGCTTGCGCCCAGGGGTGATGGCAGCGCCCGAGTGAAGCTCTGTCGCGGCTCCGGGGAACTTCACTATCAAAGTTCCTGGTTTCCCCTGTGACGACGATGTCTGCTCGCCGGAACCTTTCAGGAGTGATGTGCGACCCCTGAGACGTTCTTTTCTTCATTGGAGGCGACGAATTTCGCTGAAGTAAGTCAGACCACTTTCCTTCGTAGTTGCGGTCGCCATTTTAGAAGACCCGATATGCTGCGCTTCCACAGCCGGAAAGTACACATTTTTTCAATTACTTTTCTCTAATCAGGAATGCCGTAATTGGCCAGTTTTTGCTGTTGGAGTACTATTGAAGCCCCTTTACTTTACTTTTCTACATAAGGATCATTTTCTGCGAATGTGAATGCCTCAGTTTTTATCACAGCCGCCATTTTGTTGAACTCTGGCATACCAGGTTTTACATACTACACAGTGATTGTACCTTCGCACCTCTTAGGTTTTGGCATTTGCTTCACACTTTCTCCTGTTATGCTTCTTTTCAATAGTAAAGCATGCTCCTGGTACCATTTTTGCATCGTGTTTGTGCGGCACGGATGTTTAATGGCTACTTCATGCTCTACATAAGTTTTTCCATCTTGGCTGTTTAAGTAGTTTTCCGAACGGATGGACACTGCATCTATTCATAGTCATTAACTGCCTTATGACCCATGGCTTGATGCTGCTGCACTTCTATTTGGACTGTTTTTTGGGCGCTGTACTTGGACTTGGACCTGAGTTGCCCTCTTTTGCGTACTTGTAATTCCTTCATGTTTAACCCTTTCGATGCTGATGACGAGCTCAGCTCGTCATCACCCACGGGTGTCGTGTGCTGATGACGAGCTGAGCTCGTCATGGTGCCACTAAAATGGCATTTTCCAGCAGAGGGGGGGGGAAACGCCCAGCAGCCATGTGGTTATGCTTCTGGCCTGTAGGTCTTTCAATTTACATCAGTCAGGGCGCTTCAGAATACTCACATTATGTTTGTAGCTGCATTCCTGCTTTCAACTGATTTTTACTCTACCAGTGGTTGGTTTTAATCTCCACTAGCTTGTATGCTCTACTTCCAGAGGGTCGTGCATGTTGCATCCATTGCTCCTGGCTTCCATTTCTGTGACTTCTGGTTAATATCTCGGACTTTGTGTTAATTGACCTCTGTCATCATCATCAGGATTCTCCTCTCTCTTCGGAGGAAGACCTGTGCTTGACTCTCTTGGTGGCATATTCTGTTCTACTGTATTAACTGAATGCGTTGCGTAGCTGTTCTTTCCAGCTGCTCTTTATGGGACATCTTAAGTCTATGTCGTACCTATCCTCTAAAACAAAAACGAAGGTGGCCTTTGTAAAGAACTCCAAGCTATTTTCTGCCTTTTCCAAATTGGAGGATTCTCTTGCCTCGGCTGGCTCGGAGGTAGCTATGGATTCTTCCCAGCCAGCATCAGGGAAAACTACAGTTAAACGACTAAAAAAGGACCCCCATTCGCCACCTAAGCAATCTACACCTGTTTCTATGGAACTCTTGCTAGAAGAGATAAGATCTTTTCGTCCTTTCCTTGAGGAAATCAGGACATTGCGTCCTTTTATGGAGGAAGCCAACGCCAAACTTCAAATTCCTACGGATAACTGGTCACAAATTGAAACCAGAGTTTCCTCAGTTGAACAATCAGTCACATCTTTTCAGGAAACTCGCACCACAGTATCTCACCTTTCCTCGCAGGTGAGCACCTTACAGAAGCAGGTGGAGGAATTGGAAAAAAGAAGCAGACGCAACAATCTTCGCATTTAAGGTTTGGCGGAAAATCTTGAAGGGTCGGATCCGCTCACCTTCTTTAAATCCTTTCTACCCAAATTGCTTCATTTGCCAGAAGGCACAGTTCTCAACATCCAGCGTGCTCATCAGCTTGGTCGTCTTCCTACCTCTGCGTCCATGTCACAACGACCAAGAGGCGTCATTCTTTATTTTCTGGAGTATACCGACCTTTTGAAGGTACTAGCAGCTGCCAAAGCCATTCCCAAATTAACATGGTCTGGTTCCTCTTTGTTCTTCGCCCAAGACTATGCCAAGGCAACTGCGAACCGTAGGAAGGCTTTTTTGGACATGAGAGATGTTCTTGGCTCCATGGGAGCCCGCTACGGCTTGTATCATCCCTGCCTGTTTAAAGTTACTTACAACAACAGAACAACTACTTATGAAGATCCACTGCAACTCCAGAGCTTCATCAATGCACATAAGACTTCCTCCATGGATGCTTCTGGTTCTTCCTCTTCTTGTCCTGGCTGAGATGGAGTTCGCCTCTCTTCTTCCATGTCCTTGGTTTTGGTCCTACTTTCTGGTTTATAATGTTTCACTTGATTGATTGTTACTTACTCTGTGTTACATTGTTTATTGTTCGCTTTATTAATTTTGTTCCAATACCGTTTGTAACTTGTTCTCGTTTCATCCTCTTGGTCTCCATAGGAATCCTTCCTTATCTGGTGGTGTCTCCCTGGATCCCCGCCCAGCTGTGCTTGGTTGCGTTGTCCTAACCACGTGGCTCTCCCCCCCCCCCTCATCTTCTTCTCATCTTCCCTCTCTGTAGGTATGTTTCCCATTTGTTTCTTGCTTCTCTCTTGTTCTCTGTTTTTTGCCTCTTCCCCCTTGTTCCAGTTCCCTTGTTTACATTGCAATGATAACTTCTTTTTTTCAGGTTGTAATCATTATCATGACTTCTCATTTCTCCATTTTATCTTTTTGCAATTACTTTCATTTGTTATCCCCTTTTTCTCTCAACTTGCATTCTCTCTTATTTATATAGTTCTTCTCTCTCTTTTTTTCTTTTCTTACCTCTATTTTGGGTTTACCCTCTCCCTTATACTTATCTCTTTTTTTATTTCTTCTTATGCCTCGTATGCTTAAACTTACTTGGTTGTACAGAAATCATAGCATTTTTATTTCAGGTCGTATTTATATCTCCCCTTTCCTTCTCTTACTCTTCTTTCTGACTTTCCTATCTTTATCTCTGTCCTCTCCCTTATTTTATCTTTCGGCACATTTTTTCATTCTCTTGCATTTCTTCGTTCTTTCTTGTTTCCTACGTTTCTCCTCATGCTTTTCATTCTTTTATTCCTTCTTACTCATGGGTCGATATTTTTGCTCTATTTACTTTGTAATTATTGAATTATTTTATCTGCTATGTCTTTGAATGTAATTTCATGGAATGTCAAGGGTATAAATTCCCCAATTAAGCGTCAACGCATTTTATCGCACCTTGCTAAATTGAATGTGGATATTGCGTTTCTCCAGGAAACTCATCTGTCTGATGTTGAATCTGCTAAGCTTAGTAGAGGCTGGGTGGGTGAGGTCATTTATTCGCAAGGGGATGATAAACGTAATGGGGTTGCAATCCTATGCCGCAGATCCCTCCCTTTCACAGTTATCTCTCAAGAATCCGATACTAACGGTAGATGGGCACATGTCAGACTATCACTTAGAGGTGTTCCAATTTCTCTTCTTAATGTCTATGGTCCCACCAATGGTGAACCCCTTTTTTGGGCTGATTTCTCTTCACATATTACTCTATTCATGGATGATAATTTTATCCTTGCTGGGGATTGTAACCAACCCCTAGATCCGTTTATAGACAGGAACTTTGAAGTCACTTTTGTCCCTTCTAAACCACACAAACTTTTTTCCCAAGCCATCTCTCAGCATAAGCTTGTTGATTCTTGGCGCCTTTGTAACCCTTCTTTGCGGGAATTTACCTTTTATTCTCCGCTTCATAAATCTCAATCACTAATTAATTATATTTTTGTTTCCCATAATCTCGCCCAAACACTCACTTGAAGAGAAGTGTTTATCTAGAACTGAAAATTCGACTGCTTTATGTGATAAATTTCCTGTAGCCTCCCCTGGTAATGTAAACCTTTATTTGATTTTCTTAACAAACAAGGTTCCTTACAGCTAACGTTTATAAGCGTTTTGTGATTCATGAAAAATAGATTGCTTTCTCTTTTACTCGTCCTTCAGTCAGAATTTCAAGCCTATTTCTCGACTAGGTTGACGTCCTAATATGCACCCTCCCAAGAGAAGTGGTAGTTGATAACGTGGAAGTCGACTGCTTTATAGGATAATCCTCCTGTAGCCTCTCCGGGTAATGATATTTGTTTTTTTAAAATAAAGGTATCTTTATAGCCCCTTGCCTATGAAGTGCTAATACCCGTTTACTGTTTAATTTCCTTTTACATGTAGGTTTTCCACTAGAAATTGTGGTTGACTCATATGGAATAGTGTGACTGAGTGGATTTCCCTAGATGGTGACATTTTACACGGGATACACCCATTCCATTCACTAACCTGTTGATAGTGGTAAGCATGTTTAGGGTGTTTTTTTGGTAGCACCAAGAATGGTTTCAAGTACGATATCATTACTGCAAGAATATACTCTATTCTTTCATCTTGTAGGCTGCAATCCATACCTACCGATAAGAAATCCTAGAATAACCGGCCAAGACGCAAACCTGTAGAGGTCAACAGGTAATAATACACTTAGGAATTTATGACCATTTATTCTCTTGAGCTCATAGCAATGTGTGCGGATAAGTTCCTCTAAGCTTAGAAGTCTCTGCACATTATTTTCAAAGACCCAACCAGCACAATCTACTCTAAATGTTCTGTCTGTACTAGTTGACACTCATAGAGCTGTTAAAAACAATAGTCTTTTCCCTAACATCCACAGTTTTAAATCATCAGTCTGGACCAAGAAAATACAACCTTCGATCCTACTCCTCTCGCCCCTTGCGGAAGGTGAGCGTTAGCCTATATTTTTCAATCCAACTATGTGGGATTCAGACATAGATAGATAACACGGTTCTTCTTCTTTTTAACTGTTAATCATGTACCACCATCCTATGAATTTATAGACAGGAATGGTGTGTTTCTAATTCGTCTTTTCTAATTGTCCCTTAGGAGGTTGCCCACCCACAATTTTCCTTGTCCCGATGAAGACCCTTTCGTAAGGAAAAGATTCCTACTGTTTATTGGGGTCGAAACGTAGACGACTACACAACCATTGACCAACTCCGGTCCCAATTTAGACATTTACGGCTCTAACGGAGTTAGGCCTGTTTTGCTAGTTATAACTTTGGACTCTATAGGAGCCTCGAGCTGTGGCCCTGATTTTAAGGGACCACATGTACATTGTCTTTAATACATGAATAAGACTTGTCACTGAATGAATCTGACCACGTCTATCCAATCCCCTACACTTCCCTCACGCCACCCCCCTCCCCGTTGTGAATGTGGGCACGTAAACCATATATAAACTTGTTGGTAACAAATCAATGTATAATGAGTACAAATCCATTTAATAGGATGTATGCAATTTTGAATTAAAATCTTTTTTGCATCTAAATGTTTTTGTTTTGAATCACTGAATACAAATGGTTTGAATTTGTAATTTCCTGTCTCTAAGTCTCGGGACCCTGTCCTTTCATTCAAACACTCACTGCGGCTGAAATTGCTCCGATTTTACTTTCGGATCATGCCCCGGTTGTAGTTAGCCTTGATGTGGTCCCTAAGATTGATGGACCCAGGAGATGGCGTTTTAACAATGTTCTCCTTTTGGATCCCAAGTTTTCCACTTCCTTCATTGCCTTTTTTGATGAATTCTTCTTGTTAAATGATGTTCCGCCCATTTCTAAACACATTGTTTGGGACGCTTTTAAAGCAGCTGCACGCGAATTCATTATTGGATAGGTTGCTAAGAAACGTAAGGCTGCTCGTCAATTCACTAAAAACTTACTCCACGACATTAAGCGATTGGAACACGCCTATTACACTTCTCATTCCCAAGATAGTCTGACAGCCCTGGTTGCCGCTAAGATTAAATTCAATGAAAAGTCTACTGAGGATGCTTCCTTATATTTGCTAAAGTCTAGTGCTAAATTCTATGGAGGTAGAAACAAGGCTGGTAAAATCCTTGCTAGTTATTTAAAAGTCAAGCACAACAAGGTGAATATTGAATCTATTGTTGATACCACTGCCCACTTACAGCACAGAGACACTGAGATCCTTGCCACTTTCTCCTGCTTTTATGAGACTCTTTACACCTCTGACACCCAATCCTCTCCTTCCTCTCTTGCACAATTCTTCTCGACAATCCAAAAACCTGCGCATTTCCCTCTTGATCTCTCCTCTTTGGAAACTGATATTTCACAGAAAGAATTACTCACTGCGCTCCAGCGTCTCAAACTTAATAAAGCCCCTGGACCAGACGGCTTCACTGTTGAGTTCTATCTTCATTTCTCCAAGAGCTTGATTCCCAAACTTCACTCCCTGCTTAATACTTTTGTTGATTTAGGTGCCTCTTCAGGGACCTTTTCCGACGCTCACATTTGTTTAATACTCAAGCCCAGTAAAGATGTGCGGTATTGCAAGAATTACAGGCCCATTTCCCTTGTCAATATTGACTATAAGCTTTTCTCTAAGTCATTGGCTGTCAGGTTAGACCACCTCCTCCCTGATCTCTTAGGTGAGGAGCAATCTGGTTTTGTCAAAGGTCGTAACATTACCGACAATACCAGACTTTTATTTAATATTTTGTCAAAATCGTCCCATCTTCAACACTCCCTTGCAGCAATAGCCCTGGATGCCGAGAAGGCGTTTGATAGGGTTGAGTGGCCTTCTCTCTTTCACACTTTTGGATGGTTTGGTTTTGGCCCTAAATTTGTTTCCCTAGTCTCACTGTTGTACTCTCATCCACGGGCTGCAGTTTATGCAAATGGTCAACTTTCTCCCTATTTTGACCTTGGTAGAGGAGTTCGCCAGGGATGCCCCCTTTCGCCCTTCCTTTTCAATCTTGCTTTAGAACCTTTCCTATCCAAGCTTCGCCAGAACCCTAATATTCATGGTTTTCAAACTGCGGGGTCTTCCATTAAATTGGCTGCTTACGCCGATGATATTTTACTCTTTATCTCTAACCCCACTACCTCCATCCCTGCTTTCCTAGAGGAGGTGCAGACTTATTCCTCAATCTCTGGTTATCGGCTCAAATATGATAAGTGCGAGATTTTACCCCTGACAAAATTTACCTTTAAACCAGATTTCATTGCCTCCAATTTTGCTTGGAGCCCCTCCCATATTAAATATTTAGGATTGCACATCACCCCTTCTATATCAGACACTGCCTCCCTTTGCATGACTACATGCACTCAGAAAATCTCTGATCTCACAGCTAGATGGCACCCTCTTTACTTGTCCTGGTGGGGTCGATTGGACACTATTAACCCCTTCCACGCTGATGACGAGCTGGGCTCGTCACGGCGTAGCTTCCTCGCACGCTGATGACGAGCCCAGCTCGTCACGTAACATGCGCTTTTAAAAATCTCAGCGTACGAACGGAATTCCGCTAGCGCGCATGAGGTTAAGACGATGTTACCCCCCATCATTTTATACACAATTTCTAATATCCCTGTCCCTATCCCAGCTAAATTTTTTAAGAAAATCAAATCGACCTTATCCTCCTTCTTATGGCATAATAAAAAAGCTAGAATGTCCATGGCCAGCCTCATTCGCCCTGCCTCTGAAGGCGGAGTTAATTTTCCTGACTTCCCAGAGTACCAGAAGGCCTTTTTTATTGCGTCAGGCTTCTTTCTGGGTACAGGACCCTATATCCCCGTGTCCTCTCTGGACTAAGGTTGAGCGCCTTTTTCTCTCTCCTTTTTCCTTTGCTGAGTACCTTTCTTTTTCACGCAAACCCTCCTCAATTCCCAATCCTATTCACAAATTCACTGTCAAACTCCTTTTATCCTCTAATCCTCCCCCTCCTGCGTCTATTGCTGATTTTCTCTCATCCACTATTTGGCATAACAAGTACCTTTTAATCCATCGTAAACCCTCTATGTTCTACCTTTGATTTACCTTCATCCTTTGCTCCCAAATACCTCCTACTCAAAGCAGCGGTTATGGAGGTCTACACACGACTCATGCAGACATCATCCCCTACTACTTCTCCTGACCCTACTCTCCATCTTCACTCTCTCTTATGAACTACTCCTAAAGCTTCTATTCTCTATAAACACCTTCATGCTCCTCCCCTTATTAGGCCTAAATCTGCGGTGGATGTACAGTGGGAAAGTGACCTCTCCACATCATGGTCGATCTCCTTCTGGGATAAGATCTGGACAAAGATCCGCAAAACATCAAGAGCGGCATCATTGACGCAATCTGTGTTTTTCATTTACAATCGATTGCTCCATACTCCTTTTACCCTTAACAAACGATTCCCTACCACTCCGGATGTTTGTTGGTCTTGCTCCTCACCTAATGCTACTTTGTTTCATATGTTATTTTTATGCAAGAATGTCCATGATTTCTGGTTACGGGTATGGGCTCAAATTAATGTCATTTTTCATACCCGAATTCCCATGTCTCCCACCCATCTCTTTTTAGGTAGTCTTTCCCCTTGTTGGGATGGGATTGATCTTTAAGTCCATGTTGTTGATTTACTTCTAGCTGTTGCAATTCAACAGATTACTATAAATTGGGAAAATTCTTCTGCCATTTCTTTTAAATCATTGTGGTTTAATGTGTGTCATAATCATAGACTTGATACTGCTCTTGTTTTACCTGCCCAGTTGGCAGCCAAACGTATAGATCTCTGGCTTCCTGTTACGATGTATTTAGATAATTGTAAGATTTGTTCATTCCGTCCATTACCTGCTCAGCAGGAAGTTTCCAAACCTCCCTGATACCCTTGTCATTTCCCTTCTTCTTCAACATTATCTCCTGCAGATTCTATTTTGCATTTGCTTTATTGTTTAATCATTTTGTTTCTCATTTTTATGCTTTTATGCCCATGATAAGTTTGTTACTGCTGCCTTCATTATGAAGTTTATAATGCCCTTCTTCCTTCGTTTCCCCCTCCCTCCCCTTTTTCCCATTTGATTCTTTATGCTGTATTATGTTTAACTTATATATTATGTTTAATACACTTCTTTTGAACAAAAAAATATATATATATAGCATATTTGTATACCCTTTACAATCCACCTTGCAATCCCACCTTTGGAGATGGGGTTGCCTTTGTGTGGAGGAGATAAAGATACAACAGTTGTTTTGTCTTTCGAAAGGATTTAGTTCTTTGTATATAGTATAAAAGAGCCCTTTTAACATCTAATGTGTGTGAAGCCCTTTCCGCAACAGAGTCTGGGTTTTGGAAAAACACAGGTAACTCTACGGATTGATTTAGGTGAAAAGGAGTGATGACCTTTGGAAGAAATTTTGGATTAGATCTAAGAACCACTTTGTTAGGATGTATTTAAAAAAATTGATCTTGTATAGTAAAAGCTTGTATCTCACTTACTCTTCTGAGAGAGGTAATGGCAACACGGAAAGCGGTTTTCCATGTTAGGAATTGCAGTTCACATTCATGTAGAGACTCGAAAGGGGGCCCCATGAGTCTTGTAAGGACAAGATTCAGGTTCCACACAGGAGAAGGTGGCAATCTGGGTGGGATTGTTCTTTTTAATCCTTCCATGAATGCTTTGATTGCAGGCACTCTGAAGAGAGACAGATGTTACCCGTTTTGTAAATAGGTTGCAATTGCTGCAAGGTGCAGGCGTATGGAAGAATATGCCAAATTAGACCTTTGTAGATGTAAAAGGTAACAAATGATATTTTGGATGGAAGCATCCAGGGGATCAATGTGATTATTCTTGCAATATATTGCAAATCTTTTCCATTTAGCGGCATAACACGCTCTGGTAGTGGGTTTCCAAGCCTCTTTAATGATGTTAATACAGTCTGGTGGTAGGTTTAGATAACCAGACTCTAAGACTTCAGGAGTCAGATCGCCAAATTCAGTTGGTTTGGGTCTGGGTGTCTGATTTCTCCATGGTTCTGTGTTAACAGGGAGGCTGTGAGCTGTAGCTTTTGATGTGGAACTAGAGAGAGATCTAGTAGTGTGGTGAACCACGGTTGGCGTGCCCATGTGGGAGCTACTAGGATCAATGTGAGAGACTGTAGTCTGAGCCTGCGCACTACTAATGGAATTAGTGGGAGAGGGGGAAAAGCGTACGCAAATCTGCATGACCAGTTCATCCATATCGCATTGCCTTCGGACAGTGGGTGTGAAAACCTGGCGGCGAAGGCTGGGCATTTTGCATCTTCGTGGGTGGCAAACTGATCTATGTGTGGGTGCCCCCACCTTTGGAAGAATGGTTGAAGAACTTGCGGATGTAGTTCCCATTCGTGAATCTGTTGTGACTGCCGACTTAACAGATCTGCTATCTGATTGTGAACTCCTGGAAGGTGTTCCGCTACCAGATGTATGTTTTGAGGAATGGCCATCTCCAAATGTTCTGTGCAAGCTGGGACAGTTGCAGAGAGTGTGCCCCCCCCCCCGTTTTTGTACATAGAACATGGCTGTCATATTGTTCGTCCAGATTAGGACAGCCTTGTTTTGTACTTGAAGTTGAAAAGTCTTGAGTGCTAAGAATAACTAGATGGTTGATATGGAACAGTTTTTGTTGATTGTTCCATAGACCCTGAGTTGTGTGATGTAAGAGATGGGCTCCCCATCCGGTGAGGGATACGTCTGTTGTGAGCACTACTTGTGGAACAGGCTCGAGGAACGGCCGCCCCTTTGTCAAGTTTTTGGTGTTCCACCACTGCAGAGAGTGATGCATGCGGCTGTCGACCAACACCAGGTCTTTTACTTGACCTTGAGCTTGGTTCCACTGTTGTGCTAGGCACTCTTGTAGTGGACGCATTTGCAATCTTGCGTGTGGTACTATGAAGATGCAAGATGCCATCATGCCTATTTGTCTCATGAACACCCTGGCTTGCAGAGACTGCTGGTGTTGAAAAGTGGCGACTAAGGCTTGAATGCTTTGTATCCTGGCTGGACTGGGATACGCTTGGGCTGTAGACGTGTTTAGTGTAGCCCCTAGATACTGATGTACATGCGAAGGCTGCAGGTGCGACTTGGTGTAGTTTATTGTAAACCCTAAGTCTTGCAACGTTTGAACTGTTGTGTGTGTTGGACACACTGATTGAATGACTTGGCTTTATTAGCCAGTCGTCTAGATAAGGGAAGACATGTATTTGTTGTCTTCTGAGATGTGCTGCTACCACTGCTAGGCACTTCGTGAATACCCGTGGTGCCGTTGTCACTCCGAATGGAAGGACTCTGAACTGATAGTGTTGTCCTTCCAGTACAAACCTTAGATACTTTCTATGAGCAGGATGTATGGGGATATGGAAGTAGGCATCCTTTAAATCTAGTGTTGTAAGGAAGTCGCCTTGTTGCAGCAGTGGAAGCACTTGTTGTAGAATGATCATATGAAAATGATCTGATTGCATGTAATGGTTGAGGGGCCTGAGGTTGAGAATTGGCCTTAGTGTTCCGTCCTTCTTGGGAATTAGAAAGTACAGCGAGTAAACCGCTGTTCCTTGTTCTTCTAAAGGAACTATTTGAATAGCATCGTTTTGTAGAAGTGATAGAACTACCTGTTGAAGCATAGTCAGATGGTCTGTAGACATTGGACGCTGCCTGGGAGGTATGGTTGGAGGGGTTGCTGTACGTTCTAGACAGTAGCCATGTTGGATAATCTGTCTTACCCACTTGTCTGTTGTAATGGAGTTCCAAACAGGCAGTAACTGTGTTAATCTGCCCCCTACAGGAGTGGAATACTGTGTGGGGAGCAGAGGGAAGTCACTGTTTTGTGGCGGAAGAGGATCGGTTGCTATTGTTACCGCAACCTCTTCCTTTGTTATTATTGCCTCTGTATCCTCCTCTAAAGTATCTCTTGTTAGAGGATGTTTGTGATTTGAAAGACGTTGTAGTGTCTGCTCCAGTTTGTTTGGAGCCTCCTCTGTAGAAGGAGCGACGAAAGAAGCTTCTAGCTGGTGTGGACTGTAAAGCCCCCATAGACTTTGCGGTGTCGGTATCTTTCTTCATTTTTTCCAGTGTAGTGTCTACTTCTGGGCCAAATAACTGGTTCTGATTAAATGGTTGGTTTAAAATGGTGGTTTGCACTTCTTGTTTAAACCCTGAAATGCGTAACCACGCATGTCTCTGGTATTTACAGCTCTAGATGCTGTGTCTGCCACATCTAGCGCGCATTTTATTGAGGCATTGGATATTAGCTTGCCGTCCTGTATAAGGTCATTTGCTTGATCTTTGTACTGATCTGGTAGGTGCTCGAATAGTTTTTCTAATTGATCATAATGAGCCCTATCGTAACGAGAAAGGAGGGCTTGTGTATTTGCTATACATCAAATGTTTGTAGCTTGTGCAGCTATTCTTTTACCTGACGCATCAATTACTTTTGATTCTTTGTTAGGTGGGGGTGCTTCGCCAGAAGTTTGAGAGTTTGCCCTTTTCCTAGCATTGGCCACCACTAATGAGTCTAGTGGTAGATGTCCTTTAATGTAGACTGGATCTGTGGGTGCCGGTCTATATTTTTTCTCGATTCTAGGGTTTAATATTCTAGTGCGTACAGGGTCTTTAAATACCTCTGGAGCGTGTTTGATGACCCCTTTGATCATGGGAAGTATTTGAGCAGACCGCTGATACTGCTCAAAGCTATCTAGGAGAAAATCTTCCTCAATGTCATCGGAATGCATAGGGACTCCATGGTAAACAGCAGCTCTGTTTAACAGATGACCAAAACCAATGGTATCTTCTGGAGGGGAAGGTTTTGATGGGTATGACTGCGGTTCAGGAATGTCAGGCACATTTTTTGGGTTTATAAAGTCACATATAGGCACATTTTTTGGGTTTGAAAAGTCCCATATACCCTCATCTACATGGTATGAATCAGGTTCTTGAATGTCCTCCCCTCCACCCAAATTGTATTCATCATCATTCTGCTGTGTGGAATGGATGATAATAGAGAATGTACAGGAGAGATTTGGGGTGATATGTGAGGAGGAACAGGAGAAGAAGGAAGAGGAGGTATAGGGGAGGAAGGGTGCATATGAGATGTTGCACAGTCCTATTTCTTGGCAGGAACCACAGGTGTGGGTGGTGTATCTGCTGGTCTCTTCTTGTGAGGTGTAGCACCTACATGAGCTGTCTTTGGGTCTATGTAGATTTTCTTTTGTCGAGGATCTGGTCGAAAAAGTTCCTCCTCCTCTACAACCTTCTTGGGCGCCTATTTTTTCGGTTCCAGGGGAGGTTGTTGTGTGTCTTTAGCCTTGCGAGGTGTTATAACGTCCTGTGGCATAGTTTTCGGTGCCGTAGGTGTAATTTTCGGATTTGTAGGCATGCTAAAGGATTTGGGCACCTCGGAATCAGGCTTTGAGTTCTTCGGCACCGAAGATGTAGAAGCGGACGGCTTCGGAGCCGGTGCTTCTTTCGGTTTCGGTACGTTTTTGTGTTTCGGTACAGGTACTATTTTAGGCATTGGTGCCAAAGGGTCTTTTGGCTTTGGCGCCGAGGCATCTTTATTTTTCGGTGCCGATGGAAGAGGCTTGCTCGGTGTCGAGGCACTAGAAGGCTTAGTTGGTTTCTTCGGAGCCGGGCTTGAAGCCGGGGCTTTCGAAGCAGGTATTCGGTCTCGACTGGGCCCTCTGGGCGGAGTGCTGACCTTTACTTTCAGTTTGGGCAGTATATGTGGTGCAGGGGCAGTAGTACTCACTCGCTGACCCGATGGAATGGAGTCATCGGAGTCATCTGCCTCTGATACGATCTGGAGATCAGGTGAGTCTTCTTCGGGAACGAGGGGAACCTCTTTGTTGAAGATGTCTTCCGGTGCTGGAGCTGATCTCCTCATTTCGTGTCGACGGGCCCTCCGGTCCCGATGGTTTTCTTTGATCGGAAGGATGCACAAGCTGTGCAGGTCGACTCGTCGTGTTCCGGCGATAGACAGAGGTTGCAGACCCGGTGGTGGTCGCTATGTGGAAACTTTGCTCGACATACCGGGCATCTTTTGAACGGAGTTCTTTCCATGTGGTGTAGGCCGCACGGCGTCGGTAGGCCCAACGGCCCGCGTCAATGACCGGAATGGAACTGATGGCGTTGAAAGTATTGCAGTCGATGTTGAGGGTAGTTTTAAGTTTGAGGAAGTTCTGCGCTTCGAAGTTGCTGAATATTGTTTTTCTAGCCGGAGCGGAGAAACTTTCATCCGATCCCAGTGGCTGAAAAAAACAATCTAAGGATGGAGCCGATGCCCATGCGCAGTATTGTCCAAGAGAGGAGTCGCCTATCTCGTGACTACAAAGACTTCTTCCAAGAAGACAACAGCCTGCAATCATCCTAGCCCAACACCAGGTGGCGATCTAATGCATCGTTTACAATCTGCAGCTCATATGCCTCGAACACGTGTTTTCCCCATGTGCATTTCCAAAGGAAAAATTGGAACAGGCTACACTGCTGAACGGAATTACACCAAATTTGGCAAAAAGGTAGGTCTTGGTCCAGAAAGCGACCTTTTTTTTTTAATGGTGTAAATCTGTTCAGTAGTTTCTGAGCTATTTAAAAAGTAAAAATATTGATATCGGAGCACCAAGGAGGAGTCGCGACTCCTCCTGGGCATGAGCTGACTTCTGATTGGCTGCCAACACTCCTCCCAGGAAGTGTTGGCACCCATCTTGTGACTCGGTAACCGATTCACAAGAAAACAGTGAAAAAACATTTTAAAAAACAAAGAAAGGGGGCAGGGTAGAACCACCCTGACCCCCCTAGGCCTGCTGAGGGGGTCCCACAGGAACCCCAAGGGCCCAAAAAAGCATTAAAAAAAAAATCAGCAGAATTCCTGCTGGTTGCGCGAATCCTGCGGAGAAAATAAAAAAAGAAACAAAGCGAGTGCTCCCGTGCTTCATTACTATTAAGCCTGTGGTACTGAAAATTCTGGACCCGTGTCATATACATCGTCGTACCATGACGATTTTGGTATCAGCAGACCGGTAATGGTTCGAATACTATGCACAAGCATTTCCGTCATGTTCGAGTGACGGAATCACCCTGAAATCGGATTTTTCGTCCGGAACCCTCGGGTTCCATCTTGTGATCGGCAACCATTTTGTGATTGCCCTCACATAAGGCAATGACTAAAGGCCGAAACCAACCTGAATGACACGTACACCTTTGCTGACTCCGCTGTGACCTGGGCAAGCTGACTCCACTGCCTGAAGCCAAACCTGTCCGGCCAGGTTCATTCCCAGTGGCCGAGCGAGATCAGAATCAAGGTACAACATGTCATAAACCAATCATCGCACACAAACCATGCCTAATCTCACACACACCTGTCCCTGTTTCTTCTTTATGACCTGTTTTACGAGGAGGAGGTGCCCGTTTTTATTAGGGGTCCGCCAATATCTGATGAAAGTTCTGGGCCTTGCAGGGTAATTGACTATGGACTGGACAAACTGAAATGTGGGCTTGTCATCATGACTCTGCTTTTTTTTTGTAGCGAAAATATGTGAATGGTTTACCGTTAAATAAGGAATGTTTGCCTGAAGCATATGATTTTGTATATAAGGAGAAGTCTGGCTTTGTAATTTTGAGCAGTCTCTTGAGAACATACATGCTGTTGTACTTCTAGGATACCTGTTACTGGCTGCAGCCAATAAATTCGATCTTTGACTTCACCAAGAAGACTCTGTGTTTCTGTAGTCTGAAACAGGCTGGACTCGAAGTCTTTGGGTGTTCTCCCTCGCACCGCTGGGTTCTTAAAAACCCGGTACTTCAAGCCCCAGGTGGGCCAGGTCCCGGGGGTATGCCCACATTATATAGAGGGGGCCACAGGGGCCCCTGCAGCCTCGACAACCACCACCTCCCCAGGCCTTTGTTAATGATTTGCGGGGACACGCAGACCCCCCGCAGCCCCGGGGACCGCCCCCTCCCCAGGGCTCTTATTTTTAATAAATAGAATGTGTGTGGGGGGGGGCTCGAGCCCCCCACATGCCCCAGGGACCACCAGCTCCCCGGGGCTTTTTCCAATTAAACAAGGGGGGGCATGCGGCCCCCCCACAGGCCTGGGGACCACCACCTCTGTTTTTTTAATGTGTGGGGGGCTCAAACCCCCCCACATGCACCGGGGACCACCATTTTCCCAGAGCTTTGTAAACATTAGGAGGGGGGAAGCCCTTGATGGCCCTGGGGACCGCCAACCCCAGGGCCGGCTCCTGCAATGTCCGGGGTGCCCAACCCGGGACATTGCTATTTGCTATAGCAAGGCGGGAGCACAGCTCCCACACTGGCAGAGCAGATTTTGCTTTGTTTGATTTAAGCAAGAGCAGAAAAACCTGCTCTCGCTTCAATCAAGCAAAGCAGAATTGCTTTTGAGCAAGGGGAGCTGCATGTCAGCAGATCCACATGCTCTAAAGCAATTATGGCTCCCGCTGGAGGCAGGGAGCTGGTGGTACCGTGGGGGTATTGGGGCTCCCCCCACAGCCCATAGTCCTCAACGGTGAGGCCAGGCCCTGGGGGAAGGGGTCCCCGGGCCAGAAGGCCACGCCGCTTCCCTCACGCGGAAAAAAAGAAAAGCAGGCTGGCCCCGGTGGATGGGGTCCCCGGGCCCTGAAGTGGCCTAGGGGAGTGGGGCCCAGGTGGCCCCTCTTCCCCTATTTAACCAATTTTTAAAAGAGGCAAGGCCTCGGGGTATAGGGTCCCCGGGGCCAATAGTGGCCCATGGAAGGGGGCGATGCCGCTCCCTTCCCATTTTTAAAGGAGTCAGGCCCTGGGGGATGTGATCCCCTGGGCCCCAAAAATAGTAAAAGAAGAGGGGCACACAGCCCCCCTTCTAAAAAATAAAGAAAAAACGCAGGCATCTTGCCAGAGCCCCGCCCCCTCCCCCTCCCTGCACCACTCCGCAAACGCACCCTGTGGCGCATTGTCAATTGGAGAATTATTTCCCCTTGAATACTGAGGGTCCCTGGGGGCCATCTAGCCACCAGGTACCTTCCAGTATGTGCCACAGAGCTGCATTGCAGAGAGGTGGTCCGAGGTCACTCCCTTTTTCACACCACTCTGCAAACACGGCTTCTGCTGCATTGCTGGTGGCGTGATGAGGTCCTTTTGTGTCCCTTCATTGAAGGTATTTATTTTGTCTATTGGGGATACTCTCAAAGGTAGAGTGTCTGTCACAGTTGGAGTAGTCCCTCTTGGATGATCTGGTGGATGCAGACCATGCAGGAGATCTACCTGCTTGGTGACATGAGCGAGAGTTTTGAGATCCCCTTGCAGGTGTAGGGAATGTAGTCCTGTGTGGAGATCCGCCTCTTGTTTACAACCATATTCTGTGGCGAAGAGTGGTCTTTCTAGGTACCCTGGAAATTGCTGGGGACCTTGGAGCGCTGGCCTCTGCTAAGGGGGCTAGAAGAGTTTTTGAAGGTGGCTTTTGGAAATGATGCTGTGAGTAAAGACTCTGTGGCACAGGCCAGTGGCGGACACTCTTCAGCCAACGTGGACAAAGATGAATAGGTGTCTGCTGCACCTCTGGTTATTGGGAAGTTATTTGTCCCCATACAGAGAAAAGGGAAGACGCTCCTGAATATGCAGCTAAACCCCTTTCATGCCGTGTAGGCCTGTCAGCAGAGGAATGCTGCCTTGACTTTGAGCGCAAGGTGCTGTCGTCGACGGTGGCCTCGAGGACATGGTCACAATGCTTAAGCAAAAAGTAAGGTCTTTATGTCGACAGGCATCTCTCTACTGTCGATGGAGAGCACCTATAAGGTGATTTTCTCGACTTCGATTGGCGTCTGGATGCCACTGACAGAGATGTCTGCCTGGACTTTGTATGGTGCCCTGTTGCCACCACCAGAGACCTCTGCCTCGACGTCAAGCGGTGCCCATTGCCACCGACTGAGACTTCTCCCTTGACGGTGGTTGACGCCGATGGAGACATCTGCCTCAGCGTCGAGCAGCTCCTGGTTGCCTCCGACGGAGACTGTCTTGGAGAAGTGTGACTCTATGTCGAATGGTGAAGGGAAGCCTTCGACGATGTCTTTTCCATAGTATGCCTCAACTTCAAATGATGATGAGGGGCCATTGATGGGGTGACTGTCAGATGCAGATGCCTCGATGTCGACCGGTGGACACTCACTGTTGACAGAGACTTCTTTTGTGTTTACTTCGAGATGTGGACTTCCCTTGATGCTGCGGTCTTCGATGACTTGTGTATCACAGTAGATGGTGTCCTTCTTGGTGTATAGTCCCTCAACGTCGGACGTCATAGTTTCGTTCCCCTCGGGCACTTTTGAGCGTCGAACCTGTAACCAACGGAGAACAAACAGGTATTTTCCCACCTCTGGAAGTAGAATCTGGTTCTCCTTTTTTCACGCCTGTATGAAGATCTGCCTCTGGATGTAGTCGAGTAAAGAGAGGTACTCTTGGAGAAAGGTGGGGAGGTCCTCCTGTTGATTCTTCCTCCTCTCTTGTGGATATATCTTCTCTCTATCCTTTAAAGTTCTTTTAGAGAGCTTCTGGTAATGGTGGCAAGACTCAGGCAGATGAGTATGAGGTAGGCATACGATAAAGACTAGGTGGGGGTCAGTCTGAGCCTTCTTTTTCCCACAGGCAGGGCACTGGACAAAGAGTGAAGGCATTTTTTGACAGGAAAGAATCATAATTCCTGTCAGAAAACTATTCTACCTCACTCTAAGAGTAAACAAATGTTGAGTGAAGCACAGATTATGTATTTCCATAAGCAATTTCTGTCAATAACTAAGAGAGCTCAATGCTCCAGTACCACCACTGAAGTAGCCGGAAAAAATAACGAACTCACTATTCCCTTTGGAGCATGGTGGAATACATGAGGTCCTGGAAGTCTTAAAGGCACGGTCCAGTATTCCCATGTTATGCTTTTAATGCAGTCGATTGGCTAACAATGCCTTTGCATTAACTTGCACTTTCCTCTTCAATAAAGGCTGTGGTTTGAATCTTATGCTCTCTGTTTTTCTATTTACAGAAATGCTTAAGTCTGGTAAAAGGTTTATTAAGAGCGAATTCAATGTACATGGGGCATTTAGCCCATAAAATAGGCTGCATAGGTATATATGAAAGTACTATGTGCGTTTTTGCTATACATAAATATATGGTATATATTTAATATGTGCTCCTGGGTCCCTGCACGTAGGCAGGCATATTATAATACTTATGACTATTGATGAGGATCCCCTGGAAGAGAACGGGTGAACTGAGCTGGGATGAAAGGCAGTGTGCTCCCTCCCCACCTCCATACTAAAGTATGCCTTTGTAGTAACTAGCTGTTGATTACTGAGAACAATTCTTTAGCAATTCCTTGGCAGTCTCTTCAGGCTACCTTTACACTGCATAAATAAATGCTACTTTCTACTTTTAACACCTATAGGAATACAAAATAACCGGGGAGGAAAAATCAGTGACAAATGGGATGCACAAACGGAAGTGTAATTAACAGATACATTACAGTTGATTCACTTTACATAATAGGCCGACTTCTCCTCATTAGGGCTTGTGAATTGAGAAAAATCAGACTTAGGACATCTTCCTCTCCTGGCACTTTCTCACCTCCACCTTGCTTTTGCTTCTTATTATAAACATCTTTTATTTATTTATTAAGGAGTATTATATAGCGCTGGCAGACCCAAGGGTATCAGAGTACTTTACAAAAGTTTTAATGCAGTAGTCACACAATAAGGCAGATGTATACATATCGGTTTGGAAGTCCCAGCATGCTGTGTAACATTGAGGTAGGGAAGTCCTGAGATAACCTTGATGACTGCATGATGTCTTGGGCTGAATCTCTTTAAGGGAGGAGGGAATGAGGATGGGGTCGTGGAGCGGGGAAGAGGTAGGTCTTAATGACACAGTGTCAGGTGTCAGTGCTGCAGAGTGCAGGCTTGTGCACTTCAGCAGTGGCTATCAGTTTGGGAAGGCACGGTTGAGGAAGAGGTCTTTCAGGAGTTTTTTTAATTTTTACAAAGGAAGGGATAGTCCTGATAACATCCCTCTCACACCTCTTGATCTCTATCCCTGTACTGCAGATTGTTTCTTCCTTTTTTATCAGAATGGCAGAATTGAAGCAGAATTTTCCCACCCCCTTTTAGACTACCAAAACAACACAGCTTCTTCCCTCCAGCTAGTCAACTTGTTGACTTCCTGGTCTGCTCCATCATGGGGAGAATTCTGATCAGTCTCTTCCTGAATCTGGTCATAGCACAGACTCTCCCCTCTATGCTGCCCTAGCAACTGCAAGCAATGTTTCCAGACTTCACTGTGCTTCCACCCTAAATAATCTATTTTATGAGGAACGTGTGTTTATAGAAAAGTAGTTTTACTATCCTGATACTTACAATTTTACTTAGTTGTCAGTGCTCTTTACTGGGGAAAATAGGATAGGGAATCAAGAAAGAGTAAAACAATCAGCAGTTTCCTTGAGTGGATCAGGATTATCAGGCAAGTAAGTTACTTCAGGCCAAGGTTCACATTCTCCCAAAATGACATCGAAATCCTATGTAAAGGAAAGCCAGGAGAAATTTGGATGAAGAGATAATTTTGCCCACTCACACAAAACACTCAAAACTAGGACTCATCAGGTCTCACAAGAGGAATTGTGGTAGTGGCTGAAGTAGTGGGAACCCCTCTCGTAACCTGGGGAACCTGGACACAAGTGGTGATGCCCAAGAGAGGATGAAGTATGCCTGGATAGGACAACAACAAGCAACTAATGGCAGTAGGTGCTCAGGCAGCAGCAGGAAGTATATGAAACATCCAGCTCTGTCATTCACCATTGGAGATCATAAACACAAGCAAAGCTGCAGGAGAATGGAGAAAGAGGGAAGAAAGGAAACAACAACATAGGTGTGGGATGGAGAAAATGGTGGGCGAAGTATTTGGTGAGGCATCATACAACTAAGCAGTTGTGAGGCAACTGTCCCTCCTCAAGTTTCCCAGGAGCACCCGCTTTCCCTCTAATCCTTGCTCAGATTGGACAAGAGGCTAATCGGACATGGAAGCCTCAACAAAACCCTCTATGCACCAGGTGCCACTGCCCTGCCGCCTACAATTTCCATAGTTTTCTCTTTATGTGTTGTTTTCTTTTATTGATTCATGAACCTTCGGAGAGCAAAGTTATTCTCCAGTTGGACTGAAGAATTTCCCTAATGATTCCTAACATCTTTGTGATGTTATTCCCACTGAAATAAAATAGTAATATGTAAAAAAAAAACATTATAATGCTTGCAGAAGGCTCTTACAAGGTAGGATTTTTTTACAAACCCCATTATTGTGTATTTCTCAATTAGATTTTTGGAGCAACGTAGCATGAAACACTTGATTAACTTCTTTTGCTCAACAAAATAGAAAGTATTGCCTTCTATCCAGTAATACTATCCATAGGGCAGCAGCTTATGCACATTACATATTGTATTCTCAATAAATCACCTACTAGGGTGCTTTTATAATTAAGGCTCCATGTTTTCAGTTATTAGGGATTTTTACAGATAAAAACAGACAGAAAACAATGTGTTTTCTGTCTATTTATTTTTAGAAAGTGGATAAATACAGAAAATGTGCTTCTTTTCAGTGACTCTCCGTGCTGTCTTTCATGAATTACAGCCCAACAGCTGAGCAGATGGACAGCATGGGAAATTAAAAAACAGGATGAAATGGCTTTAAATAACTGCATGTGTCAATTTGTGGTATAATGCTAATATTTGCCAGTCGATATACTGCTATTAATATTTGGCACCTAAATAGCTAAAGCACAACAGACATCAAAGTATGTGTTTGTGTCCATCATTTAAATAAATATGGAAATGTACAGTTTTACAACTACATTTATATGCAAAACACAAAATAAATATGGATACATACTGATAAAATGGCCCAAAAATAAATATGGATAAATACAGTTTAAATGGCCAATAATAAATATGGATATATACAGACGGAAATGTTAAAAAACAAATTCCATAAAACTGGGAGCCCTATTTATAATGTACACTGCTTACACATCTTACCAATGAATTTGAATTCCTACGACGGAAAGGAGTGTTGTCCAACTTAAATGACTCTCTATGCTGATCAACAATGGAAATGGAATTTGGATGTTTTCTTATAGGAGTTGATGTTTCACTGCCTATTAAAAAAAAAAATTCAAATAACAGTAAGAAATGAGTTCCCATTTGAGCCAAAATTCTGTACTCATTTCTGCTTACACATGCTCAGCAATTGGTTAATATGGGGTCAGAAAAAAAAACACGTGCATGATATCATTTAAATGAGGGATGGTAATCTATCCCTCAGTAAAGAGGGAATTATATTATCTTAGACATACAAATTCCACAAACAAGGTAAGTAAATGACAATGTTCAAAAGTAGTCACTTTTACAAAACCAAATAAAACATCTCTAATATTAAACATTATTTTATCATCTAAACATCTTAACAATAACTAGAGAGCAGCATTGAGAGGGGGACAGAAATAGTGCCAACCATTGTATATTAGGGAACAGTAAGTTGGCAATTAAGGTCAGAAAATGTATTCTAGGTGGACAGGGGGATTTGTTTCCTTGTCCCCTGAAAGAATATGGTATTCCTGGCTTCAGGGCCGGTCCTAGAACTTCTGGGGCCCCGGGCGAAAGTCAAGATGTGAGGCCCCTCTAATTTGCATGTAACATCACAAGAAGTGACATCACAGAAAGTGACATGGCAGGACTATTGATCTTATTTGGCATCACTGAAGAGACCTAATGTGGATATCAGTAACATGGACAACAAGCATTTGCAATGCAATAGGTCTCGCATTTGCGAGAGTTTAAGCTATTGGCATTGTGAATGACAATGCCTGTTATTTATCTGTTTTGATAATTAACACATAAATAAGTCATTGTCATTTACAATGCCAATAGCTCAATCTCCTGTAAATGCGGGACCAATTTCATTTCAAAGAAGTGTCCGCAAATGTCACGGGCTGCTTGTAAAGTAAAAGCACGCATGGTGCAGAATGCTGCAGAAAAGCATGTCGTGACTCCAGTAGGAGAAACTCATTAACCGCATCGCTGCGGCGGTTATTTTTCCGCTGTACGGCAATTTACAAAAAGCTGCGTTACATGACGAGCTCAGCTCGTCATCCGCACACGACCACCGTGGCTGATGACGAGCTGAGCTCGTCATCAGCAGCGAAGGGGTTAAAGAAAATAGTGCTCACAGATTAAATATGAAGTAAAAGGGCCATCCCTCATGGGAAGTTACAAATGAAGACAAGGAGATACTAAGGAGGGACTAACCAGCCTACTAATGAATCCGAAGCCAGCCTTTACAAATGACAATGAAGCAAGCCAATGAAAAATATGGGTGGAGAGTGGGCGGAGCTTCAAGTCCATACTGCATTGCTTCAACTGGGTATGTCTGTGCCTTCCCTGAAGTGTGGGGTTGACAGAACACATAAGCAAATCTGCACATAGCAAACACCTGGTCCGATGACTTCTAGAAGTTAATCAAGGTATCAATCAATTTCTGACAAAAAAATCTTTATTACTAATGTGCTTACATATTCATTTATTTGATGGCTTTTTTGACAGCATATGAATTGTCTCCCGCCATTGATTTACCCCAAACTTTAATATCTTAAAAGGCTAATGTAATAGATAATGTGCTGCCTGGCTAAAAACTTATAAGGTCCCAAAGGCGAGACCTATTGGCTATGCCAATGCTTGTTTCTGTAGATGCCATGTAAAGGAGATGCCTACTACCATGCACTGAAGAGGATGTGGCATAAGAGCATCTTCTCTGTACTTTGGTGCTGGGGAGCATAGTTCGAGTCTTGACGTTATGGTCGTAACATCCAGTAGTTCTAACAGTCAAAAAATATTTCCTTTACAAATTGAACAGCTGCTTCTGAAAAGCGCTCCAATACTATCTGATGTATATCCCCTTTAGGGCATTGTTTTTATTTGTAACCATGTAAACACTTATAAGCACAGGCATGGCCTCGTGTTCACACAGACACACACATTTAGATACTAGTGCACAGCAGGTAAATGTGAATGCACATTTCAATAGCGTGAATCACAGCATCACCAAAGCAATAAATAATGAACCTGGGAAATGGGTTTAAAGGTTCGCTTTGCAGTAATGTTTCGTTTCCGTCCATGCCATGTTCACGAGATGTCCAGTAGCACAAACTCAATAGGATAGAGGATGAGGCATTACGGCCACATCTATCTACTTTGGTGCTTGGGAACAAGGTTTGAGTCTTGATGTTAACTTAAAGCCCTATAATTCTGGGCAAAGCACTACATGTCCCATATATATTCTTCCGTTATGACACTAGTGGTCCTGTAGAGCACTCCAATACCTTCGCTAAATTTTGCCTACATATAAAAAATGCGCTACAACAGATACAGCTGCGAACTTTGAAGCTGAGGATTATTATGGTGTAAATATGGTTTATTTGCCTACTTTTCAAGTGCCTAACAGTAAAACAAAAAAAATTATTTCGGAAGATAACTACTGCTTTGAGAAAGTGCTTCAATACAATCTGCCTTATTTACTTTAAAGGCACGGATTCTATTTTTCACCATTTAAACAATTACAGGCATAGCCCCATTTATTCACAGATTAATATAATAGTGCACAACGTCTAAATGTGCATGTATGTTTCTATAGCGTGCCTGAGAACATCATGAGAGCTCTACAGCACAGCTGCCCAGGGGCCATCTCACCCAGTCTTTTAAATAGAAACAGGACACACCCGTCTCACACACCTACGGTCCCAGCACTCAGCCTCATAGCACTAACAGCTGCAGCTACAACAGCACTTGTTTATACGCTTTTTTGATTCATTTTAGGTCACATTAAAAAAAAGGCCTGCTATGTCTCCCTATCGTGAGGGGTAGTCTCAAGGCCGGTAACTGCAAATAAACACACACACACTCGATATTATTGGACGGAAGAATGCACTGTGCTGTGCTCACTGCGCAGCGCTTTTCCCCATCATCAATTATTTATTCCCGCAACTGCGGGGCCGGCGGCGGGTCCCCCTGAGCGCGAGGCCCTGGGCAGCTGCCCATACTGCCCATGGCTAGGACCGGCCCTGCCTGGATTGCAGGGTTGCCAAAGATTTTGCTATCTGCTTATCATATTGATGGATCATCTATGAGCTTACTGATCATGACCAGCCAATCAAAAGGCTTGTTCTGGTGGGAGGCCTGTGCTTTAGTCGCGGAAGTTGTGCTGCATAAGAATATTTGACTTTGTAGCACTGGCTAGCTGGCTGAAAGAAGAGGTGGTAGACATGAACGTATGTTTGTCTCTTGTGCAAAATGTTTCTTGTGTCTGCCACTTCATTCTTTATCAGGCATTCAGAAAAAGGGCAATTTCATGCCACATGACAATGAAACATGCCTTCAAACTTTTCCCCGTAAGGATCTGAATTAATTTTCTTTTGAAACACATCCATGCAACAGATTTGTCAGCATTGTGATGGAAGCTCGTGATGTTATACTGTTTCCATTCTCCTTATTAGAGTTGAGGACAATTCTGTCAATTTTGTTCCAACATCCTCTCATAGGTGCTCTAATCTGATTATGAGCAACACTGAATTGCATTTTTTCTTAAAACTATAAAAGAAACATAGAGATATCAAATGTTGCCTTGGTCCCTTAGCTAAAAGAATGACATATGACAGACATTACAGTAATATGTTGATGCTTGATCATTAGCGAAAACAGTTTCACTGTTGGTCTTGCGTCTTAATTTTCTGTATGACTGCTGGTCTGGTTTCCTACACTGCAGGCCAATCTTTCTTCCATGTGTAGGGAACACCTTTTACATTCTGTATGAAATTTCATTAAATATTTGAAAACAACCAGAGTGGCAGTTTGAGATGCGATGCTGTAATTTCCAATAGTCGAAGAGAAGAAGCATCCAAAATTTGGACTGTTAGGAATATGGTTCAAACTAGAAAGTAAAAACAATATTGAAGGACTACTTGACAGGAATAGACTAAAAAACGTTAACATGTACTCATATTTTTGTCACGATATAGACACAAACTCTATCTAGCTCAAGACTAAGGGAGTACCCTGACAGTAAACATTTGCTTTGAATAATTTCTTTCAAGTCTTGCTCAATGTGTTTTCACTAAATTATTTGAAATGTTGCTTTCCAATACCTTCTGTATCATCCTCATCATAAAAGCTAGTTTCTATAGTGGTTTCATGTATGGAGGAACACACATCAGTAGATTCCGGGCTGATTACGTCACTAAAGGCATCAGTTCCATCCGTTAGAGATCCTTCATGCTTCCTCTGATGTCGCAGAACCATTCTTGCCAACACATGGCCTGAATCTGAAATTTTCAAATAATCACTTACATAACAGAAGCACATGTTATGGATTTTCAAACATAACACAAATCAGTACATCACAGTAACTGCTATAAAGACAGCATGACTCTCACATAGACAACAGTCATAAAACAGACAAGAAGTAGTAAAAGCCAAGACAATGGTAGCAATTTCAAATGCTTTTCTTTCAAACCCAGATTTTTTACCAAAACATATACAAATAAAGAAAATTAGAGGGATTGTTTCAAACACCACACTGCCTTCTATTGAACAGACAAAGAGAACAGAAAAAATTCGAAAATATAATATTCTCTTCTTGGACCACAAGGGCCCTTTAGTGGACAGATAAGGATTTAAAGATTCAGCTAAGAGAATCACATTGACTCATGCAGGAGTCCACAGGCCTTTCTCACAGGATAAGCAGTATTTTATTTATTTATTTATTTTTGGCATTTATTAAGCGCGAACAATTGCCCGCAGGCGTCTCGGCGCTGTACTTGGTTAATCCATATTAACACATCACAAGACACATCTAATCCCAACATATTTTCTGCAAAATAAGGCACTGCCCCAATTTAACAAGGCAAAGTTATAAGACTGAGAAAAATAGGTTCTATCAAAGCTTGTTATGAGTTGAAGTCTAATTTTAAACAGTATAAAATTAACCCATGTCCATTAAGGAATTACTGAAATACATGATAATTATGGGTTACACTTACTTGAAACTGGATCTTTGAGGTGCTCCACAAACATTTGGTCCTTGTGGTGTTAAGACAAGTCGTTTACATAGCTGGGAAATATTTTTTTTCTGACCGGACCTATGTTTTTCCTCTGTGAATCCAATAATCTGTGAATCCAGTAGACATTCTACACATTTTGCTCTGCTGTACATCAGCAGAGTCATGCTCTGCAGAAACCCAAATAGAACCCCCAATGTGAATATGGATGGGTACTCCCCCATCTCAGTTCATGAGGTGACAGGTGGTGGGGACAGCGAGAGTGGGATTATTATATCAGGGACACAGACCTTTTTACCTCTATGTAGGGAAACTGCCTACTAGCTCTGTCTGTTATCAGTCAGTCCATTACTCCTTTTAGGAGGCATATAAATATGTGGGTAGAGTGTATGGGTGTGTGCATTTTTGTGTAACGATAAAAGGAAACTGTCCTTTAAAGAGCAGATTGTGCATAAGTACACAAGATGCTCATTTTTCTCAGAGATATTCATTGACCAGGGTGGATATGATAGCACATGTTTACCTTTGTGGCCAAGATCTCCTTCCAGAAACCCATCTCATCTATTTACCAAGGAGTTCCTCCATCCCTTGCAAAAATACGGAAGAGGGACCCTGTAAACCTAAACTAAAGATAGGTAAAGGGAACAGCCCACCAGGGAAGCTAATATTACAAAAACATGAAAAGGGGCATCCCCAATGAATGAAAAACGAAATTAATGAAGTCAACCAAAGTCACCCACAGAGCAGCTGAAATAATTTTAGAAACATTTATTTTTAAATAATCATTTCTTTTGATAAAATTCTCAGGACCAAAGTAAATTTAGGTAAACTTCTTGTGCATGAAAATTCATTAAGTTATACAGTCATGGAAAAACACAGCCCAAACACTAATAGCACACTAAAAAAATGTCACACAGTTCAGTCATTTTGATCATTCCTCCACAAAATTCTCTATCACACAAACCATATAATCATACTCAATCAGAACATCAGAACGTCATACAGTAGGGAAGAAACCCCGACACGCGTTTCGGAAATAGAGAATAATTTAAGAAAGTCCTTCATCAGGGCGCATATGTGAAATCCAGAAATCTGCGCGGTCTTTAAGATCCAATTTTGTAAAGCAAAGTCAGCGTAGGTTTTTATTCACATTCTCTATTTAGGGCTGACAAAGCATATCTGTAAGTGATGTAAAAACAGGTACGAAGAATCCGGTTTGGTGTGCAGCGTTATCCTGGCATGCTCTTAATAGTAGAAATAAATATGCAAGATGGAGGAATTCAAAAGGTGTCCTCCTGTTGGTGGTGAAGAAACCGATTTGGAGAATTCAGTTAGGGGTGCAGCGTAGTCCTAGAGCGTGCTTGGTACGAGGAATCGGATATGTGAAACGGAAAAATTTCCACAGGTATCCTCCTGAATGCGTATATGAGCACGCATGCGGTTGTTCTATTTAAAAATTGAGCCAAGATGATAAAGAGGTCACTGATCCTAGAGGCACTCTGACCTGTTTATCTGGAAAGGCGCATAGAGTACATCGATTCTGAGGCGGGCAGCCTCCGCGTACGTCCACACCCTGGATGTGGACGTACATGGAGGCTGCCCGCCTCAGAATTGTCGGCGCTTCTTCCCTACTATATGACGTTCTGATGTTCTGATTGAGTATGATTATATGGCCTGTGTGATAGAGAGTTTTGTAGATGAATGATCAGAATAACTGAACTGTGTGAATAGGACTAAGCTATGGACCCTCTTACTCGAGATAGGTATAGAAGAACACCTGGTAGCTTTCATCGCTAGGTTACATCAGGACCTCCATGCTAAAATAAGGGTCACTAGGGATGGAAGGTGTTCGGACAGCTTTAAGTCTGAGAAAGGGGTGCGCCAGGGCTGTATCCTGGCCCCCCTTCTCTTCCCCATCTATATAAATGGGCTGGGGAAACACTTAGAAGCAGGAATGGCTGATGTGCCGCGTATAGGAGGAGAACAGATACCAGCCCTCCTATACGCGGACGATGCCGTTTTAATAGCACAAACCGGCATTGGTCTACAGGCCCTTCTGGACCGCTTTGGCTCCTTCATGGAGAACCTAGACTTAAAAATTAACGTAACTAAGTCTCACACTATGATTATAGGCCGTAAAGGAAATATGTTGCACAAAAAATCCTTTACTTGCAAGGGTGAGGTACTTTCTAGGGTACCAGTCTTTCCGTATCTGGGGGTCCTTTTTGACCAGAGAGGGTCCTGGGTTCCCCAGATCAAAGCAAAGAGTCTTAGTCTAGCACGTTCAACATCAGCCTTGCTGGCCTTTACAAAAAGACTAGGAGCGAAACCGATGGAGGCAGTGATTAAAGTATATAACAGCAAGTGTGTCCCAATTGCTATGTATGGGTCCGCTATGTGGGGATATGCAAACCTGGAAAAAATACAGAGGGTGGAAAATGGTATCATTAGAAAAATTTTATCTGTCCCAAATTCCACTCCCACCTTCACGATCCATGAAGAAATGGGCTTGCCCTATATTGTTGACAAATTAAAACTAGCCCCACTTCTTTTCTGGTCTAAAACATGGCTGAACCCTGAGTTAACGTTAAATCACGCTATCCTCAAAGATGTTATCTCGAGGGATAATACAACAAAAAGGAGTTGCCGGACTGTTCCTAAGGGAAAAACTAACTGGCGTGACCAAAGGTGTAAGAGTAACACCCTGGGGCATCCATTTTGTTGGATGGATTTGCCTCACACACCCAGAAGGGTGTCATGCCTTATGGTGAGGCTGTTGGAAAAAAGATCTCCGCCAAAGAGCCCCTCTTTGAGGTGAGCCCGTCGGGGATTGCACCGCCTCCCCGACGAGGAGCAACCGCCGATGATGAAGCATGACACCCTTCTGGGTGTGTGAGGCAAATCCATCCAACAAAATGGATGCCCCAGGGTGTTACTCTTACACCTTTGGTCACGCCAGTTAGTTTTTCCCTTAGGAACAGTCCGGCAACTCCTTTTTGTTGTATTCTCAGATACGGGCACACGCTGTGACTGGACCTTCCACCAACCTGAGTGGTAATTAGTGTCCATTGATCAAATGATCACCTCTCCTCCCTCTTTTTGACAAAAAATCTCGAGGGATAATGCCATGAGAATAGCCTGGCTGAAATATATTAGATCTGCTTTTGCCACGCTTGGGAGACCGGAACTCTTTAATTACCCAATTAACATCAGAAGGGAAGACATTAGATGGATTAAGCAGGCGTTCCTGGAGAGGGCTTGTTTGGCGAGAGAGGAGTTGGAACTGAGGAAATCCTCGGTAAGGGGGCATATAGTTTTAACGACCACTCCCTCCCTGGAACCGTACTGAAAAATTGTGACCAACCCACTCCATAGATTCCTACTCACAAAATTCAGGCTGAACTTAATTCACTACTCAGTAGGTAACTTCCCTGTGTGGTCAAAACCTGAAGATGGACCACCCTGTGATTGTGATCAGTTCTCAGTTCAGGATACCCTCCATTTTACATTCTTCTGTGGTCTCTACACTAGGGAGAGGGCAAAATACTTACTTCCTGTCTTAAGGGCTGCTGGTTTCATCCAAGTAAGGCCAGCTTTAATTTTCCTTCAATTGCTAGCAGATACCCATACTATTTTTAGCGTTGCATGTTTTCTAACAGCTGCATTTAGATCAAGGAAGAAAAGAATCCCTAAGAAAGCCTTACTTTAATCCAAACTTGGTTTTAACTGAAAATTTTTAATTATTGTAATAATTTTAACCATTGTAATTTTATGAAAAAATGAAATTAACATGTTATAATTCAGTAACCAGATCAATTGATGTTTTAAAAATTGTATTTGTATTGTATTTTGTCCTTTTATGATTTTAACAAAAATCGAATAAAGAGTATTTTGACTGACTGACTGACTGAACTGTGTGACATGTTTTTAGTGTGCTATTAGTGTTTGGGCTGATGTTTTTCCATGACTGTATAACTTAATGTATTTTCATGCACAAGAAGTTGACCTAAATTTACTTTGGTCCTGAGAATGTTATCAAAAGAAATGATTATTTAAAAATAAATTTTTCTAAAATTATTTCAGCTGCTCTGTGGGCGACTTTGGTTGAATTCATTAATTTGGTTTTCATTCATTGGGGATGCCCCTTTTCATGTTTTTGTAATAAAGTTCCTCCATCCCTTTCCTTAGTTTGATATAGATTTTTTCGTATTGCTGGCTGCTGCACAGCAATGGTGGGCTTTCTCTGGTATTACGTTTGAATGGTCCAAACTAGTAAATTATGTTCCCCTTGCAAAAAGAGCTAGAAAAACCAGAACACAAAGTAGGAAGATGCATTTCTCTCGGAGCGGGACAACATTTTGAATCCTGATCAGAGGAGATATATGGATAGTTAAGGGTTCCCACTCTGGACATCAAATGAAATTAAATAGCACCCTTTCCTTGTAAATCAGTAACCTAACATATGCAGGCATACAGTCTTCCTATAAGGCTGTGAAAAAGAAAACAAGTTACTTACCTGTAACTTTGGTTCCCCAGTATTGGTAACTTTCATAGATTCCCATGCTTTGTATCATTCCCCGTCGTCGGAATGGGAGCCTCGGTAAATAGTAAAAAACTATAGAAGTAAGCACAAAGTGAAAAAATAGGCCTAGGCCTCATCTCATTTTGTAGCTTATCCACCTCTTTGTGTAAAAGAGACCAAATTTCTGCAGCAGCCAATCAGAGCAGCCTCACCCCATAGAACCTTCCTGAGAGAAGCTCAGAGCCTCAGATTTTCGTAGCCGTTGTATATAGCTATCCACCAAGATCAGAAGAGTGAGCTTTCCCAGGGGAGGCGGGTGGGCGCATGGGAATCTATGAAAGTTACCAATACTGGGGAACCAAAGTTACAGGTAAGTAACTTGTTTTCTTGCCCCAGTATTGGAACTTTCATAGATTCCCATGCTTTGTATCAGAGTAACTAGCAGTAAAGAAAAACATATTTTGTCATACCTAAACCTGAAAATGTGACACATCTCTGTAAAAACAGCATAACACATAGGATCATGAAATATGACAATAATGCAGTATACAAAATATGCCAAGGAAGGCGGGATAGAAAGGAAAGCTCACCGACTTATTGGAAAAGGTTCCTCAGGACTGCTTGGCCCACTGCTGCATCCTCCCTCACAGAAGAATCCAGACAATAGTGGCGGGTGAAGGTGTGGACACTGCTCCACGTAGCCGCCCTGCAAATGTCCTTGATAGGGACTCCTGCGAATAACGCCGCAGATGAAGCCATGGATCTGGTAGAGTGAGCACGAACTGCTCGCTGCAGAGGTTTCCCAGCCGCCTGGTGACAAAATTGTATAGCACTGGAAATCCAACGGGAAATACAAGCCTTCGAAACAGCACAACCCTTGCGTGGAGCACTGAAGGAGACAAAGAGCTGCGAAGATTTCCTGAACTGCTTCGTTCGCTCCAGATAGAATTTCAGGCATCTGTGAATGTCCAGAGAGTGCAGAGTTCTTTCCGCAGGTGAAGAAGGTTTTGGAAAAAATGGTTTCAAGACCACGGGTTCATTTAGGTGGAATTCCGAAGGAACTTTCGGGATAAATTTAGGATTTGTTCGTAGAATCAGCACATTATTCTTAAACTGGAGAAAAGGTTCCTCAATCGTGAAAGCCTGTATCTCGCTTACTCTACGAGCCGATGTCAGGGCCAAGAGAAGAGCCACTTTCCAGGAAAGAAACTTAAGGTCAGACTTATGCACAGGTTCAAAAGGGGCTTTCATGAGGGATGACAGAACCAGATTCAAGTGCCAGGTTGGAGGAGGTGGCCGAACTGGAGGAAAAACCCTGAACAAACCTTTCAGGAACTGTTTGACAATCCTAGCCGACCATAGGGAAGGCCCTGAAGATGAACGTCTGAATCTAGAGATGGCTGCCAGATGGACTTTTATCGACGATGGAGCCAATCCCGATTTTGCCAGAGAAAGGAGGTAAGGCAAGAGCTTGTGTGGAGAAGAAGTATACGGGTGTAAACCTTCCTTCTGGCACCAAACACAGAATCTCTTCCATTTGGCTCGATAGGTTTTGTTGGTACTAGGGGCCCGAGCCTGAGCTAGAATGTCTCTACATTCACTAGGGAGATCTAATCCCTGGAACTCTCTGAACTCAGGAGCCACGCTGTCAATCGCAGGGACTTCAAGTCCGGATGTAGAATCTGACCGTGAGACATTGTTAGCAAAGTTGGAATAGGCTGTAGGAGAACTGGCTGGTCCTGGGAGAGGAGAAGAAGCTCCGAGTACCAAACTTGTCTGGGCCATGCTGGAGCGATCAAAATCATCCTGCACGGTTCCACCTTGAGTTTGCTGACCAACTTCGGAATCAGTGGAATGGGAGGAAAAGCGTAAACAAAGGCGCCTGACCAGGCAATCAAAAGCGCATTCCCCAAGGATTCCCGATGGTGAACCCTGCTTGCGAAGGACAGGCATTTGGCGTTCTGGGGAGTCGCAAACAGGTCGATTGATGGTGTCCCCCATCGAGCAAAGAGATCCTCCAGAACGGTCTGATCCAGCTCCCACTCGTGAGAGACTGTCCTCTGACGGCTCAAAGCGTCCGCCTTGACATTGAGCGTCCCCGCTAGATGTTCCGCTGAAAGGGCGACGTTGTTCTGTATCAACCAATTCCATATCGCTTGGGCTTCCTTGGAGAGGGTGGAGGATCTTGTGCCACCCTGTTTGTTTATGTAGTGCATGGCTGTAGTGTTGTCCGTACGAACCAGCACTGTCCTGTTTTGAATCCTCGGAAGAAAAGCTTGAAGAGCCAAGCGGATCGCGAGAAGTTCCAGGAGGTTGATATGGAACTTGCGTTGCACTGGACTCCAGTGACCGCTGACCTTCAGCTCCTGGAGGACCGCTCCCCATCCTTCCATGGAAGCATCCGTTGTTACAATCAGGGGAGATGGAGGAATGAGGAACGATAAACCCTTGGAAAGATTGTCTTTTTCCAGCCACCAGCCGCCTGCTTTCCTCATTTCTTTGGTAACGACAACCTTGTCGTCGAAGGATCCTGTGACCTGCCGCCACTGTCTGTCCAGTTGCTCTTGTAGTGGACGCATCCTGAGCCTGCAGTGCGGAACTAAAGGAATGCAAGATGAAATCGATCCGAGAAGTGATTTGTACTTGCGAACTGTCAGTGTCTTTCGAGATTGGAGAAGACGAGCTGAACACATTAGTTTGGTCTGGCGCTCCTCCGATGGAAGGGCTAAGCAACTGTCCGTGTTCAGGATGGCACCCAGGAACCTTGTTGACCTGGATGGGTATAAAACCGATTTCTCCTTGTTGAGGCGAAGACCTAGCCGCTCGAACAGATCCTTGCACGTCCGGACTGCACTGGACGCTTCTTGAGCAGATGGAGCTTTCAGCAGCCAATCGTCCAGGTATGGAAACACCTGAATAGCTTGTTTCCTGAGAAAAGCTGCCACCGGAGCTAGAACCTTTGTGAAGATCCGTGGGGCGGACCGGAGACCAAATGGCAGTACTTTGAATTGAAAGTGACTCTTGCCCACTGTAAAGCGCAGATATTGCCTGTGAGCTGGATGGATAGGAACGTGGAAGTAGGCGTCCTCCAAATCGAGGGTCGCCATATAATCCCCCGGATTGAGCAGACGAAGGATGTCCTGAAGAGTGACCATCCTGAAGGACAACTTCACGAGATAAGTGTTGAGCTGCCGTAGATCTAAAATCGGACGCCACTTGTTCTTTGTCTTCCGAACCAGGAAGAACCTGGAATAGAACCCCTTTCCCTTTTGCGAAAGGGGTACAGGCTCTACTGCCCCCTTGGTGAAAAGTTGGTGGGCTTCGAGATGAAGGAGCCTGAGATGTTTCGGAAGGAAGGCATCCGGCGCTCTTGTTGGAGGAAGGTCTTGAAACTCCAATGTGTGTCCTTCTCTGACAATCTGGAGGACCCACTGATCCGATGTAATAATTATCCAGTTGTGTAGGCAATGGGAAATCCTGCCCCCCACAGATGTGAATGAGGGAACAGGAACAGTGGAAAGAGCCACCTGGCCGCTATTGTTTCCTGGTGTTGTCTCTCCTTTGCTGCCCCTGGCGTCCTCTAGGCTGCTGGCGAGAGAAAGAGCCCCTTTGAGTGTATTGTGGTTTATACGACTGGCTGGATTGAGATCCAGAGGAGTAGCGATTTTGATTACCTCCACGGTAAGACGAAAAGCCTCTTCCTCTAGCTCCTCTGAAGGGCACCTTACGATACTGCAATGTACCCAAGGACTTAGCTGTATCCGTGTCCTTTTTGATTCCCTGCAGGGCCTCATCGACGTGCTTGCCAAATAGCATCTCACCGTCATATGGCAGATCCAAGATCTTATTCTGTACCTCCTGCCTGAACCATGTGGCCTTTAACCACCCCTGGCGTCGCAGAACCGCCGAGCCAGCTAGTGCACGGAATGCGGTGGTTGCAATATCCATTGCCACATCAATGACTTCCGAAGAGGCCCGCTCCCCTTCGAGCAAAATCTTCTTCACATCTTCCTTAGACGAATCCTGCAGTTCGTCAACAAATGGGGCCAGATCGCACCACATTTGTCGATCATAGCGTCCCAGAATCGCTAACGCATTGGCCGCCCTAACCAGGAGACTGGCCATAGCTGAAAACCTCTTGCCCACATTGTCTAGGCGCCTGCCCTCCTTATCTGGCGGCGTAGTCATCGGCGCAGAAGGATTCTTGGACTTGCTTTGGGCAGCCTGCGAAATGACCGAATCCGGTTTCGGTTGGCCAAGTAAACATGCTGGACTGCCATCCGGTGCCTTATACTTCTTTTCTAGTCTCGGAAGTACCGGGAGGACTGTAGCCGGATTATGCATAGCCTTCAAGCCCTCAGACCAGACATGCTCGATGATTGGAATGGACCTCACTGACTTCCTGAATGGTTCTTTAAAGTCATACAAAAAGCAATCCGATTGCACTGTGGTCACTGGGAGACCAAATCTTTTGGATGCCCTGTCCATTAAGTTGTGAAACCCTCCAACATCCGCTGGAGGCGAAGTAATATTATCCGGGTCGGTGTTGTCCGGATCCATAGGTTCAGTAGTATTCCATGGCGTCTGTTGATCCTGATCAGGATCCGCTTGCTGGTCTGCATCTGAAGACGCAGCATCATCATCGTCATCAGTGTCCTGCACCTGCACTACCTCTTGAGGGCGCACTTCCAGCGCAGCGGCACGCTCTCTTGAGGGTAAAGAATGGTCTGCCACAGGCCGCAATGTCTGAGGCGGAGGTGTCGTGGTGCGCACTTGTTGGCCTTCCGGAGGTGTCGGGAAACGTTGCTTGTAATCCCGCAACATAAGTTGTAAATCCGTCACTAAAGCGGATGGTATTGCCACCATACCCTCGGGTAACTGACGCATCGGTTGTTGTGGAGGCACCTGCCTGGAAGCAGTACATTCCTCCTCATAATAATGCTCTGGAGCATAGTGCTGTCGTTCCATCTGCTCCTCCTCAGAGCTAAACTCCTGCACCTTAACCTGGAGGTCAGAAGGGCTATAGGCCTGCCCAAATTCACTGAAAGTCTCTTCCTCAGAGTCATCCTCCAATAGTAGTGATGGTGGTAGCTTCTGAACCTGGCGAGGAGACGTCATCTCTGGCGTGATATGCTTCCTTTTCAACGAAAAAACATGTTTTCCCGCCAATTCCATCGTCGACGAGGTCGTCGTCGACGAGGCCCTCGTCGACGAGGCCGTCGTCGACGGGGAGGTCTTCTGTATCAGTGTCGACAGTGGAAGTGTAGACATAGAAACTGTCTTCGTCGACGAGGATAGTGTCGTCGACGAGGTGAAGCTCATCGTCGACGATGGTGGAATCGTCGACGGGACCGTCGACGAGCTCGTCGTCATCAACATGGCAACCGGCGTCGTCGACATCGTCGTCGTCGAAGTCGTCCTCGTCGACGACACCGCCGTCGACAGCAGCTTTGCAGACATTGTCGTCGACGTGGAGGTGGTCACCCTCGTCGACGACGAGCAGGATTCCGGAGCCTTGAAAGCAGTCGACGGTGTAGGCGTCGACGCAGCCATCGTCGACGAGCCCGTCGACGAGGCAACCTTGGTAGAGTTGTCCTTTTTAACACTCGTAGACGACGTACCTGGGAGTTTAGTCGTCGACGGTTTATGCTTCTTGTCTGAAGCCGCCTCTTGAATCGGGGTTGAAGGTTTTTTGACCCCACGATCCTTCTCTGAGGAAGGCGAAGAGACTGTAGAAGCCTTTCTCACCTTTTTTGATGTCAGAAGTTCCTCAGGCTTACCCTGCCTCTCCTTTTCACCTCGGTGAGGAGATTTTTGGGCAGCCGGCCTGTCAGACCTATCAGAGGTCCCTGGTAAGGCCTTGTGTCGGGACTCGTCTGAAGCAGAAAGGGGGGACCTACCCCTCTTTTGAGACCTTCTGGATGACACCATAGACGAGGAGCCCTCACTGTCCGACGAGATAATGTCCTTCCGGTCTTTCACCTTCTGAAGCCATGTGAGGAGACGTCCTTCTCTGTCCCTCTGGGTCTTGGCTGAGAAGGATCTGCAAATCGGACAGTCTAACGGTTTATGGTCCGGATACAAACAGTAGATACAATCCTCATGTTTGTCCTCGACAAACAACCTCTTCTTAGAGCAGGTGGCACAGGCTCTAAAAAGGGCTTTCCTCTCCGACATGTTGAGAAAAAATCCAAGTAGTTGAAGAAAAAACTGAAGAAAACTGAGCAGAGCTCAATGGAGACTCCCTTGCACAACGTGCGGTAGAAAATCTGAGGCTCTGAGCTTCTCTCAGGAAGGTTCTATGGGGTGAGGCTGCTCTGATTGGCTGCTGCAGAAATTTGGTCTCTTTTACACAAAGAGGTGGATAAGCTACAAAATGAGATGAGGCCTAGGCCTATTTTTTCACTTTGTGCTTACTTCTATAGTTTTTTACTATTTACCGAGGCTCCCATTCCGACGACGGGGAATGATACAAAGCATGGGAATCTATGAAAGTTCCAATACTGGGGCAAGTCTTAATTCCTGGCAGCCCCTACTGCAGTGACCTGTACAAGAAGAGGCAGGACTGTCTTGTCTACTGGAAGATCTACACAAAGTTCCATTGACTAACAGACCTATGAGGAGGATGCCAAAGAACCAGCAACCACCCACGAGCCATGAGAACCCAGCAGTCCAATGGGCAAAAAAAAAGAGCCTAATGGTACAAATAATTTTTGACCCTAGGGGGACCTAAACCTTCGGATACATTTTAATTAGTGTATATTAATAGGAAGGCAATAGGTAGGCAGCAGAGGAAAGGTTTTGCTGCCAATGTAGGTCAGCTAAGACGGCCTCATGTTGCAAAGTTAATGGCAGTTTCCTGAAAAGCTTACATTGTTGAGCAGAATTTGAAAGCATGAACACTGCCATTTTCGTGGGCTTATGGGGTGGAAGGTGTGTTGTTTTTATGAACATACAAAGATTTCCTTAATGGCAAAGATCATAAATACGTAAATTGTTTTTCATCATCTTGGGATTTTCTTTTGAAATTAATCTAGAGAGAAGGATAATTTTACTTATCTAGTAAGCATCTGTTCTTGGCATGTGGAGCTGTAGATTTGCATGCTTTGCATACTCCTGCCATCTAGTGTTGGGTCTGAATGTTTCAAAGTTGTTTTTCTTCGAAGAAGTCTTTCCAGTCACGAGGTAGGCGACTCCTCCTTTCGGTGATAGAGCGCATGGGCATCAACTCCATTGTTAGATTGTTTTCCCACAGAGGGTAAGAATGTAGTTAGTAAGTAAAGAACAGAAGTATCCATACGTAAGTATATAGTATGAGTGAGAAATGCAACAGGTATAGGTACCCATGGAGGCAGGTGAGGGCATGTGAATCTACAGCGCTACATGCCAAGAACAGATGCTTCCTCGGTAAGTAACATTATCTGTTCAATGTGAGCTGTAGATCACATGCTTTGCATAGACTACACAGCAGTATTCTCCGAAAGCGTTGGCTAACCTTTAGCTGTTGCAGTGGTCTCTGAAGTTGGAAAAAAGGTTCTTCTATGGTTAGTGCCTGTAGTTCACCCACTCTCCTCAGTGAAGTAATTGCAATGAGGAAAGCGATTTTCCAGGAGAGAAACTGCAGTTCACATTTATGCATAGGTTCAAAAGGTGGGCCCATAAATCGTGTGAGGGCATATTTAAGATTCCACACTGAGGCAGGTGGTAGTCTTGGTGGGATAACTCTTAAGTACTTCCATAAAAGCTTTGATTATTGGCACTCTAAAGAGAGATAAGTGTTGCCTAATTTGTAGATACGCAGCTATTGGAGCGAGATGTAGGCGGATATGAGTGTAAGCTAACTCTGACCGCTGAAAGTGTAACAGATAACAAATGATATTTTGTATTGAAGCATCAAGAGGATTGATGTTATTTTTGCAATAGATAACAAAACGTTTCCATTTAGCTGCATAACAGGCTCTTGTAATAGGCCTCCTGGCCTCTCTGATGATGTTCATACAGTCTGGTGGGTGATTAAGATAACGAAACTCTACGATTTCAGGAGCCAGCTCGCGACGTTGAGTTTTTTGGGATCTGGGTGTCTGATTTCTTCATGACTCTGTGTGAGGAGACTGGATGTGAGGTGCAGTTTTTGATGTGGAACAAGTGATAGCTCCCAACATGGTTGTGAACCAAGTTTGCCAGGCCTATATGGGAGCTACTAGGATCAGCGTGAGGGATATTTGCCTGAGTTTTTGAACCACTAATGGAATGAGTGGGAGACGTGGAAAAGTGTAGGCATATATCCCTGCCCAGTTCATCCATAATACATTGCCTTTGGAGAGCGGGTGTGGATACCTGGAGGCGAAGTTTGGGCATTTTGCGTTTTGGTGTGTGGCAAAAAGATCTATTTGAGGGAATCCCCAACTTTGAAAGTATGGGAGGAGAACTTGAGGGTGAAGTTCCTATTCGTGGATTTGCTGTCTCTGTCTGCTGAGAAGATCAGCAATCTTATTGTTAACTCCTGGGAGGTGTTCTGCTAGGAGATAGATTTTGTAGTGAATGGCCCACTTCCAAATGTCTTGAGCCAGGTGTGACAGCTGGAGAGAGTGTGTGTATGTGTCCCCATTTTTGTATATAATACACAGCTGTCATGTTGTTGGTACGAACTAGGACAGCTTTGCCAACCAGGTGAGTCTGAAATGCTTTGAGCGCTAGAAACACTCTCTAGCAGTTCTAGATGATTTATGTGGAGAGTGTTTTGCTGTTGACTCCACAGGCCTTGCATTGTGTAATCTTGGAGATGAGCCCCTCAACCAGTGAGGGACGCGCCCGCAGTTAGCATTGTCTGTTGAGATGAGTCTATGAAGAGCTGTCCTTTTGATACCTTTTGTGGGATCCACCACTGCAGAGAGTGATGAGTAGGGCCGTTTACCAACACTAGATTGGTTAAAAGACCCTGTGATTGGTTCCACTGACTTGCTAAGCATTCCTGAACGGAAAGCATTAGAAGCCTGGCATGAGGAACAATCATGATGCAAGACGCCATCATTCCCAGCAGCTGCATATACAATCAAGCTGGAAGTAAGTGAGTGGGCTGAAACTGGTGAACTAGAGCCTGAATATTGCGAATTCTGGCTGTATTGAGGAAGGCTAGAGCTCTTTGAGTATCTAAAGTGGCTCCTAGATAGTTTTGAGTGTTGGAAGGTTGAAGATGCAATGTCAACACATTGACTGTGAAGCCCAGTTGGTGCAGTAACTGCAGTGTTCTGTGAGTGTGTTGAAGACACTTTGGATACGTACTGGCTTTGATGCGCCAGTCGTCCAAGAAGGGGAAGACATGAATGAGTTGTCTTCTTAGGTGAGCAGCGACTACTGCCAAACACTTTGCAAAGACTCTGGGAGCAATGGTGACTCCGAACGGGAGTACTTTGAACTGGTAATGATGCCCCACAACCACAAATCTAAGAAATTTGCAATGAGCAGGATGTAATGGAATGTGGAAGTACAAGTCCTTTAAGTCTAGAGTAGACAGAAAGTCGCCCTGTTGTAGGAGTGGGAGCACTTGTTGAAGCATTACCAGGTGAAAATGGTCTGATTGTATGTAAAGATTCAATGGTCTGAGGTCCAAGATAGGTCTGAGAGAACCGTCCTTTTTGAGTATAAGAAAGTAGAGGGAGTATATGCCTAACCAATGGTATCTTAGAGGTACGGGCTCTATAGCTTCTTTCAAAAGGCGAGACTGAACCTCTTGGTTGAGGAGGTGTAAGTGGTCTGGTGACAGTTTGTGTGAACATGGAGGAAAGTTTGAAGGATTGTTGGTAAACTCCAGGCAATAACCAGAATGGATCATTTCCAGTACCCATTTGTCTGTAGTTATTGAATGCCAGACAGGTAAGAATTGTGAAAGGCGCCCCCGACAGGAGGGAGAATAAGTGTTGTAATCTCTCAATGGCTCTTTAGGTGTTGTATCATTGTCCCCAGCCCCATCCCCATCATCCTGATCATCAGGTGTATATGGTGGTGGTAAATCAGCAGGTGAAATTATCAATGGTTGTGACTCAGGTGATGGAGGAGGAGGAGGAGAAGGAGGAGGAGGAGATGGGTTAGTACCCACATGCTTCCTCTTTTAAGGAATGTGGTAAGCTTCTTTAGGTTCAGGTTTGCGTGACAATTTGGTTGCAATATGTCCAGTTTTTGGATGTATATACAGTTCCTTCTGTTTCGGATGCGGTTTTGAGGGCGAAACATCGAAACGGTGCTCCTTTGATGGAATCGGCCCATCTGTTTGTTTTTCGGCACTGAAGGTTTGGTGCCGGTGTTTTGGATGCTGAAGATTTTGGATACAAAGACGTTTTCGGCATCGAAGGAGGTGGGGCTGAGCCGGATTTTGACTTTGACCCCGAAGGTGTTGGCTCAGTGTCTGAAAGTGGAAAACTTAATTCGGAGCCGGAGGGCTTTGGGGTGTGTTTCAGTGCCGAGCCGGGAGGTGGGGCATCAGAAACACGTTTTCTGTGCCGACCGTGGCCCGAATGCAGGGGTGGGACCGGAGTTTTTTTCTTCGGCTGAGTTGGACTTTGGGAAAAGGGAGGATCGGTACTCACGATGCGCTGCCTTTGCGGGATGTCTTCATCCACATCAGAGCCAGATCCAGAGATGAAGATGGAGGCTCCTGTTCTTTCTCGGCTCGCAAGGCATCACCAGTCTCTTGCTCAGAATCTTCTCCAAAGAGATCAGGAATGGAACCTTTTGCGGGGATTCTGCACATACACAGAACTATGAGCAGGAAAACAGGACCTCGGTGTGTAGAGGCTAAGCCTTCCAACCACCTCAGTACCCAAAATCCCAGAACCGACTAGCTACAGTGTCTCATTCATTCTCCTACATAATCAGGAATATACAAATGATTAGACAACCCGGAAAACAACACTCCCGACTCTCTCAGGAATCGCGGTAGCAAGACGTATGCTTTCGCTCACTCACCAGTACTTGTCCACAATAAGAATGTTATAGTTCAAAATTTTATTTTAACTATAGTGCTCTATAATGCAGTATACGAGCCACTACCAGCAGCAAAAAGCATACACCTAAAACAGTTAGCATTGTAGCCAGTCCATAGACTATGAAAGGGGATGTCACTGTATACAGACAGTGGATAAAGGACTATAAGGCCTAACCACCCTCCACTTGGAAAGAATAAGTTTTATTATATATAGAAAGATCTTTGTCAGCAGACCCCATACCTTAGTGCCTAGATGGTAACTTTACATCATAGTAACTGCATAGTTCTTCTCCCTGGAAAAGTCCCTCTCCAAGTGTGTGTTAAACCAACATACCATCCCGTAATATCAAAACATGAGTCTTCAGCAAACACAGCTGTGTTAGCGTGTTTTGTTTAGGTGCTAGGGACTGACCAGAACAGAATAACAATGGGAAATATTTATCGATCTTGACCAGTGTGTTCAGACCAAACTCCAGGAACAGGCAGAGAACGCAGAAAGCAGACAGTTCTCATGTGAAAGGCACAAACAGAGTCTTGCAAAATAAAGTTATGTAGTAACTTGGGCAAAAGCAGCATCATGGCAGCAGAGCTCATGCTAAATTAGCAATGTCGACAATGACCCCAACGGCCATATGACACCCTCCCCTTGGCCAGGGCGTAGCATATAGATAAAACGACCCAAACCGAGTTAAAAGGAAAAGTAGAGTCAAGAAGCGCTCCAAAAAAAAATGGGAAAATTAACAAAATAATAATAATAAACAATTTGTATTTATAATGTTGTCTTTCATTGAGAAAGGGATTCATTTGGAGTTGGAAAATCCATCAAAGTACATGAACCTAAGAATGCAATCTGTTGCAAGAGGTCATCCCTATCATTCGTGGCAAAAAGGGATGCCATCCAATCAAGCAGCTCGAAGGTGTTCCTCATAATCCCATGCCTCCAAGAGCATATCCAGGCAACTTGTGTGATATTCTAAGAAACTCCATTGCAAGAGGCGCTGTGCAGCTCCACAGATATTCCACTCAGCCAACACTTCAAGTGCAGCCGCATGCGCCATACATTCATCCCGAGAACAGGTCTGGCCATGGGCCACTAAGGGACCCATTAACAGGTCAGGATCCGGGTCTGTGCATGACGTATTAGAGTGGCATAACTCCAAGGCCCAATAAACAAGCATTTACAATGCAACAGTTTCGCCTTTGCAAAATTGAGAGCTATTGGCATTGTAAATGACAACATTTTTATTTATGTGTTGGTTTTGAAAACAGATAAATAAATGGCATTGTCATTTACATTGCCAACAGCTTAATCTCTTGCAAATGTAAGACCTATTGTACCCTACTGGATTTCACAGAAGAAATTCAGAGTCCGGTCTGCAGGTGTCACGTGACAGACGGCCAATTGACAGCTGAGGGGGTTAAACCGTGCTGGGGTGGCACATTAAGGCGACGCTTGCTGAAAGCACTACACTACCCTACTGGAGTGTCAGTCTTTTTGGACATGGTCCACTCACTCATCTTGAAACAGGAAGCTCGCCACCAGTTCCACAAAAAATACCGTAATTAAATCTTTCCTTTTTAAGGGTTGGACATTTCAGTTGGCGTCTGCCCTCAGTCACGCTCGTCTTGTCGCCCATTGTCAATCACGCGCCTCTCTGTGCCTGGCTGTCAAGTGCCGGCGCCATCCGAGTGCGCATCTTCAGTCAGCCACGGCGTGCTAGCCAACCGAACTGCATTATGGGACTGGTAGACAAACTCCAATAGTGTCACAACAATTAGATGCAAACTATCTTAAGTCTCACAGCTGTGTCTTTTAGTAAAAAAACATACCACATTCAATACCCAAAAGAAGAGCGAAAAAATAAGAAACATAAATCAGCCTAATGTAATGAGTCCAAAGTGGTTCAAAGCTAGCAATCTTCCACATATGATGTAAGGTACTAAAGGAAGTTATCTTTTCTTATTTAGGTCTGTTTATAGGGACCAAATTAACCTGAAGACAAGCAGAACCCTATAGTGCATTACCAACTTTATACAGCAAAACGTCTATCTACCAACATAGGGTGAAAAAGAGAAAATCCCAAGATGTTACCTACCAAGATATCCAACACAGGGAGTTTGTTTAGAGAGGACTAAAGATATCTGTCACAAACGTTCCACCAACACTGAGCATACTTTGGCACAGGGGTTGCTCAAAACACTTTCTATAAAAGGAGTTACTCGCAGTTAGTTCGACCAGGGATTGCATCAAGGTTCCACCGTTGTTCATACAGCACACCTACAAAATGGTACATAAATTCAGGTTGGACATCTCACATTTAAAAGCCCCTTCCTTTCGCCTAGCAGTTAGGCCTGTCGTTACTGGCAGGAAGCACTTACCTGGGCTTAATAGTTGTTGGATCAGAGAGCTGTGAGATACAAGCCCCATAAATGGATGTAAACCAGCAGCGACGTTGTGTCAACGTGGTGCCTTTAATTAGTCCCAGAGACAGATATATTTTGTTCCGAAAAGTAAAAAAGCACATGAGACGGCCATCCTGTATGTAAATAGGCCTAGAGATCGTAGCGCATATTATGCAATGGGGGCGGATGGCCCACGGTGTCTTTAGTTAATCTCTACGACAAAAAGACCTCATTCTGTTAAATGTGGCAGAAAATAAGACAAAGCGGCCGTCATGTTTAGGGGACTGGCCTCAGCGAGAGGTCCATGTCTGACTGCGGGGGGCGGTAGGTAACATCATACGCTCATCTCTAGAAACACATAAAATTCCTTTACGTCCCCCACTACAGATGCATCAGTAGCAGTTATGGCGTGCGGTCCAGAATAATAGTCGGGGCACACCTCCACATGTTCTGTCTCTAAACTCGAATAAACCCTGGCGTACCTTCTCAGCAACTTAGGAGTGGGGCAGTGTGAAAATATGCAGTTGTGGTTACCTTAACAGCGAGTATGAGAATATAATGCCGCCGGGACCACACAGGATAGTGCGCAGGCTCGAAGCTGTAAAAATCAAATAAGTAAAATCCCATAAAGGTGTATAAAGGCTGGTGGAAGGATAACATACACTAATTTAACAAGCGCGCGGTAAAATATTATCAGTGTAGACCCGCATTAAAGACAGGCGTACACTCCAGCTCAAGTTTGTGTAGATAAGTTACATGCACTCGTTTAATAGGCGCGTGGTAGAAAGTTACCGATGTGAGCCGGTATTAATAAAAGGCGTACACTCACGCGCAGGCTCGTCTAAAAAAGCAAACTCTATCGAGTCAGCCGATCGGGAGAAGCGTTTCAAACCTGAATCACGTACCTGATTTGCTTCGGCTCAAAGGCGTTGGGGGCGGCTTCCCGACGTCCGACAGAATAGGATAATAAAAAGAGGAATAGAAAACGTAACACGTGTACGGGCACTATTTAAAGGTCCAGCGAGATGCATGATGTCATCAGCGGCCCACAGAAAAGCAAGATGGCACTCGTAGGGAAAAAAAAACAAGAAACGTTTAAAAGAAAAAACATGTGCATGGCTGAGCAGTCCCAAATTTCGAGGAAAGCGAGTGGGTAATAGTGAAAAAGAAGACGAGAGTGCGATGGAGGAGAGCTCGGGCGTGTTTTTCGTGCTCTCCCCTTCCCATTGGCTGGAAGGTAAAATTCCAGCCAATGGGAAGAGGAGAGGGCGGGACTTAAAAAAAGACACGGAGGGGGAGGAGCCAAGACGGCGGCCAAAATGGCCGCATAGACGCCCGGCTCCGCCGCTCGCCTTCACCTCCCACATCATCCTGGCGTCGATCCTGCATCCCGACTGCGGCCAAGCACGGCTGAATGTCCGTGGCGCCCGGCGATGTTACTCCGGCACGAAATCTGCCCCTGATGGCCGAGATCCATCGCTCCGAACTTTCCGGCCCTCGCATTGAGTGAGCCGGGACCTCGAGTGGTGCTGCAGCCGGCGCGCGGCTGAACAACATCGGCCCGAGCGGCCATCTTCGCCCGGTGATCCAGACCGGGACTTTTGAATGGACGCAGCCCGAGACGGCTGCTCGGGAATTGGCGCTGGCACCCCGGAGCAACCCAACAAAGAGCGCCGTTGCCTGCCATTGTCCGTCAGCTCGGCTACACCTACCGACACACGGCCAGGCTTCGCCCTACCCCATGGATTGACGGCGACCGATGGATCTCCCAGCAATGCTGCTCTGAGGAAACACTCGGATGCGCCCAGTGAGTGCTTTGCAATGCGGTGGGTGTTTCTGGTCTCTAATGTGCCTGCTACGACTTGCTAGTGTATTGTGGACGGCGATCGACTTCCTGGCTATTGGTGGGGCTTGTTCCTTTGCCTGTTTTGGGGTCTCCCACAAGAGAGGCGCGCTACGCTGACCCGAGCAGAGGCGATGGAACCCACGGTGCGAGACGTCCTACTGGCCCTTACAGATTTGCACTCCGCATTGAGGTGTCGCTGGATGCCCGTTGATGACTTGCAGATGGCGGCGACGTGTCCGATGGCGGACGGCCAAACTGTTGGTCCGAAGCCCGACCTTTCCAGGATTGCCGACGCTGGGGACCCCCTAAACTGCGTGCAATTATATCGTGGACTTGGTGGGTCCTGCAGCCAAGCTTTTGTGTCTGCTGTTTTTTCCACCCCCCAGCCGGCTATTACCGCTCCTGCCTTTCATTACCATGTTTCCGTCACGGATAGCGAGTTATGGAGTTGCACTATCGCATTGACTTTTTTCCCTTTCCTCGCTGCTATATTGGCTTCAAAAGTGTCTGTGGATTCATCGAACCTGCCTTCCCACAACGTGCGGCGCATTTCTACTTTGACTTGGACCGGACAAGGCTGAACCTGGACTTTTTAAGTACCTGCTGGATGCTCTTGGTGCCGGATTGTGACATGGCTTACGGTTGTGTCTTGGAGTGATTGGGATGGCTATACATTACTGTTTGCCCTCCATTACGGTGGGCTCACTTGTTTTTCAGGATGGGTGGGGGGGGGGGGCGTGTCTGGGGCCGGAGCTAGGGCCCTCCTCCTGTTTTCCCTTTTTCGGGACTCTTTGGGGCGATAGGCATGCCTATGGGGGGGGGGAGGGCCGTGGCCTTCCGCTGCATGCAGGGTGGGGGGTGGGGGAGGGGCGTGTTTTTTGTTTCTCTTTGTCTCTATGGCCCGCTTTTCTTTCTTCTTTTCTTGTTCCTTCCTAATATATCTTCCTTTAATATCTCTTGTAGTTGGAGTCGGGGGTCTGGGTTCCTCGGGAGGATTACTGCTGATGTCCTTTATGTTGCAAGATCCTGTTAATATTGCTTGCTTTGTGGGCGGGTTACTGTGACTCAGTGGATTGTTTTCGGACTTATATCCTCTTGTTGTTTTCCCATTGGTGCACTCAATTGAAGGCTACTATCCTGTTACGAGAATAGCATGGTGAATGACGTCGTAATATTGCCTTTAGTCTGATCCTTCAACTTTATTTTAAACTGGACTCCTCCTACATCCTGTAACACTGCTGACAATTTTGCTTGTTGATCCTGGTTTAATGTACCCCGTCTCGCCGGAGACCGCAGTGTCATTATCCTTTGTTGCGCGCTGATTTGATGTCTGGATGTTATTGTTTAATGGCCTCTTGGCCTCTATTTGATTTGCACGCACTGTAATCCTGAGGTTTCCAAATAAAAATCTTTACAAAAAAAAAAAAAGACACGGAAACGCCCCCGAATCGCGTTCCGACAGGGAAAGAGTGACTGACAGCAAATCTCTTCCAATGGCTAGCCTCCATTTATGGAGCTAGCCAATGGAAGACAGAGGCGGGACCAAAGCCCTATACTATAGGACATAAGTTTTCGCCCTGGGCGGAGCACTGCTTCGCAGTGCTACGGCCAGGCCGAAACCTAAACAAGGTGTAGCTGCTCTAGGCTTTCTGGGTTTGTACATGGACACCGGTAACACTCCAAGCCAAGCAGCCACGTGGAACACTCGCCCGAGAAATGAAGCTCTTCGGACACCCACCTCTTGCTTCTGTGGTGTGCATGGGGCAGGGTAAACAGCAGGCTTTGGTGACCTCCACAAGGCAGTGCCAAAAAACAGGAAAATGGATGAAAAAATGCATTCAACCTGGTGGTTGGGAGCCGCCCAAAAGGCAAAATGCAGTTTTGCCTGGAGCACCAAACATCTTTGCGTCTGATATTCGTAGGTCGCAGGATAAAGGTCCAAAAAATGAGTGAAACTAGTGAGGAACGTCTATAAAAATAGCAAGCGCTCCATAGAGTGCTCACAGCATAGGACCGTTGGCCTCACATGCTCACTCAGAGACAACAGAGTGATCCCTTAAGACTCACAGAAGCAAAACCAACATTCATTTTCAACTCTTATTAGTCACTGAAATAAGACTGACATTCTGTCTCAATTACAGAGTCAGGAAAGTGGGCCTTTCTGATTCACTGAGACATGCAACGTCTCCCAGTCTGTCTCACGGAGTGAAGGCGGGCATCCCCTCTTACTCACCAAGATATGGCAACTGTAGTGCTTAATTTGAGCCAGTGGTTTCCGGTGCTCGGCACCGCCACTTAATTGTCAACACTGGCTCTCATGACAGTCTGCCACATGGTAGGGCTGTTTGTTGAATTTAGAGATGAGCGCAACAATGGTTGTTTATTAATTCAATGTACATTTTAAATGCTTCATACCTGCCACCTAAGCCATTCTTATAGCTTTGGAGGCTAAAATAATATGAATTGTCAAACGTTTAGGAATCTGATGGTCAGAAGTTGTTTTGATAATGTCATTGGTAGCAATGTCCGGGGCAATGGGTGGTGAAAACTACAGTGGCCTCCTGGCGAGGGCGCTACCACTCATGTTTTTTTATAAATTAAGCACTGGGGCTCTCTCTTATCTAGTGCTGAAAAAAGGAATAGATTATTTGTGACTCACTGAGATAGGATTGCAGTCCCTCTCCTCTGCACAATGAGTTGAGCAAAGTGTTTGCTGCTCACTGAGACCAGGCACCTCTATCCTCTTACTCACTGACACAGAACAGCCATCAGCGGCTGGGCAGCTAGTCTTATTCACTGAAACATGAAGCCAGCCCTCCTTACTCAGTGATACAGACGTCATCCCTTTGCAATCTCTGAGACTGAGCAGCTCTCCTCTCAGTCACAGAGAGGCGGGGGGCATCCAGTTATCTCTTCGTACTCCCTAAGAACAATGTAACCCTCAGTTTTGATTGAGAAGGGGCATTATCTCCACGTGCTCACTGTGGCGCCAGCCCTTCTCAGTCACCGAGAGGAGGGTTGTCCCCTCTTCCTCCCTGTGAGCTCATTGGCCATCCTTCCTTACCTGCAGAGGCAGAGCAGCCCACAGCATCCCCGCTCGTCACTCAGGGCATCCAGCCATCCCTTCCACCGATGACACCAGCCGCTCATCTCTTGATGCACACGGCCCTCCTGCGAGGGGAGATGCTCCTCCTCCGGGCAAACATGGAGTAATAGTTTCGGACAGGTGCTCTGTCTTTCTATGATGCCCCCTCCTCCGTGCAGGCGCAGTATTTCAGAGTTTGCTTCCGCACTGTAATCGGGTGCAGTGTCATGGTGTGCTGCAGCCTAAACCAGGACATCGTGCCTGCATAATTCGGGCCCTGCTGCATGCTTCCCAAGGGCATGGGATTGCACCAGTGCTCGGATCCATGTGCCTCCCGTACTACTTGTAAAAATATGAGGTGGGTGGAATTATGGAGAGAAGGAAGAGGGCAGATATCACTACAGTAGAATGTTCATGAGGGAGTTGAGATGAGTGGGAGGGGGTGTATTCTGGTCAATGTGATTAGAGGGTTGTGAGTCTCATATCTTTTCAGCACCCACCAAGGTGCCCCCAATTAGAAAACGTGATACAAGTGTGGGACAAGGATGGTTTAAGGGGCATTGGAAGCATAGAGGGTTGTGGGAAGGGGGGGTTCAGAGGCACCGGGGGAGGACAAATGATGTTATGAAAAATAAACAACAATTTAGGAGACTTTATAGTACATCGAAGCACTTAGCACTGCGAAAATATTGCCATGGTTTTAACATCAGCTTTGAGTAGCATTAGACTCCTTTCAGCAAGATATTGCCACCCGGGTGCCACTTACAAGGCAGAAGCAGGTGCCAGAGGCCAAACAAACCTCGAACCATAAGCCATGTTATGCACAAACACCAGCGGACAAAGGGGGGATCACAGAAATGACCTTAGCGATACAACGGGCATGCAGGAGAGGTTTCCCCTCTTGTTGGGAGTGGGCCAGTGGGGGAGTTAATTGTGCCCTCAGAGAAGGTAACCCTTGGGATTGACCTGGTGCCATGTAGCCCTCACACGGACTGGTAAAGCGCAATAAATCCCCTGGGACTGCCACAGGATGTCTCTCCTGTTCTGCCTGTAGGCCGAGAATTCTGCACAGCTGGGAAGTCTCTAAAAGGTGCTGTTTCCACAAAGCAGCCATTCAGAGATTTCATTAATTCAGAACAGTTACCACCAGTGGATGTGGAAATGGCAGGGCGGCAGAAGGGTCTAGACTAGTATGGAATTAATGCCTCTGCCCAAAACCGAACAAGGCCTTTGTTACCTTCATCACTTTCCGGTTACAAGCTTCGAAAGCAGTCAGATAGCTCAGGGGGATAAGTGTTTGCAGCAGAGTTGTGCAGATCAGAGATTTCATGCCAGTAAGATGGCATGGTGGGTTAAAGAACCTGTTTTACAAACATGTGTCCGGGCTTGTGAGGAGGTAGTGCACCTGTTGAGGGAGAGAGAGTGTGTTTACATATGTGCGTGCATGCATGTGTGTGTGTGTGTGAATAAGCACTTCCAAGATTTAGTGGGACTAGAGTTTTTATCTACAAATCATTGTTTTCAGCTGTGTTCTAATGGAATCAAAGCAACACTACACCTCCCATAATGCATAGTGTGATCACATAAACGTACAGAACTGGAAAGAGTGTCCATAATGACCAGCAGGACGGTTGTCACCCTAAGAAGGATGTGCTTCAGTCTCCAGTGCCACGGGGGAGTGGAAACACACACTGTGCTGGTGGAGAAGTAGAAGAAGTACAAGTGTCCATAGAAGAGAAGTAGAGGGGATATGAAAGGAGCGAGTGAGGCACGGAGGACCGAAGGTGCACGTGAGATAGGGAAGAGGGGCATGTGCAGGTGAGAGAGGTGTTGGAAGCCAGAGGACATCAGCACTCTGAAAAGCAATACAGTAAAGAAAAGACAGCATATGGAAGACACCGAGCGGCTAGTGTTGAATGGCCACGCGGGGAGAAGGAATCAACACGTGAGGCAGAAGTAGAGGTTAGAAAAGGAATCTAAGTGGAGCGAGGGAAGGAATAACTGTGCTTGTGGGAGAGACGTCGAGTTTAGAACTAATGTAGCTGGGGAGAGGACTCCGCGTGCAGGAAAGAAGTACATGGGAGACAAGGGATGCGCACCTGAGAGAGTAGAAGAGCGAAGAGGAGGGATGTGCGGAGAGGAGAGACCATGAACGTGCATGCGCGAGAGACGCGTGGAGAGGAGGCGAATTAGAGAAATGTGACGAGAGGAAGGGAGTTCGCACTGAAGCGGAGAGCGGAGGGCCCCGGAGAAGGGGAGAGGAGGGACAGGGAGATTGAGAGGGAGGGAGTTTCGCATTTACGGCTTACATAAAAGGCCCAATAAAGGTCCAGCGAGATGCATGATGTCATCAGGCCGCCCACAGAAAAGGAGGGGTTTCCGAGCAAGATGGCACTCGTAGGAAAAAAAAACAAGCACCTACGAGTACACGGACAGCGGGAGGGGGGGCCCGGAGGCACACGGACAGCGGGAGGGGGGCGGGGAGGCACACGGACAGCGGGAGGGAGGGCGGCAACGGCCAGCACTCACCTGGACCTGGACTTCCTCTGGCGGAGATCGGCCGCACAATGACCAAACGAAACGGACAAAAAAAAAAAAACGCCCACGGCCTTGATGACGATGCGAAAAGGGTGGAGAGGGAAAAAAATGCAGGAACGCCCACGAATCTGGTCCGGCCTTGACGGACATATCTCTGTTCCAATGGCTAGCCTCCATTTATGGAGCTAGCCAATGGAACAGAGGGCGGGACGAAGCAGTACACTGTAGAGACATAACATTTCTCCTGGGGGCGGAGCTAGGAGCTCCGGGCCCCAGGCAAACCTAAAAAGGGCATCGCTAGCAGTAAAACACAGATTGCATGCAAGTGAAGTCCAGAAAGCGAAAAGTTAGTCCATAACTCACGCTAAGCGTCACTAACGGCAAGCCTCAAAAAAGCTGTTGCATTCATCACTATACAGTTGCAATTGGCCGGTCTGCGCAGTACCACAAGATGGGCAGCCATTGCATAACAGGAGCAGAAGTATCAGCACGCCAGCGCCAGTATTAAAGAAATCCCTCTGAAGGCGCTGGGAAAAATAATGTATAAAGGCCGGTATTACTCCAAATATCGTCTGAAAAGAAGTCACAAGGCTGGATCCCACAAGTTTAAAAAAATGAGCAAGGCCTTCAGTATGAGACGCATTAAATATTCTATGTATCAGTTCTCCAAAATGTAGTGGGAGATTCATGTTCAGCAGTGACTTTATCTCTCCAGATTTTCTAGCCATCTGCAGTTTGAAGCTTTCTCGAGCCGAAGTGAGAGCCACTTCTTGTTGAAACAATAGCGCTTTGAGTCTGCTTAATTTATTGAAATATGTTTTCAAAGTCGGAATGTAAGGCCAAATGGAACTATCTACAGTCCCATGTGGGGGCGGAAAAAGCACATTGCTACAACAAGTAACACACTGAGAAACTGTTAATATATACAGGATTGCTGCCCGTAGCCACAGCAGTCGTCATTGTTCAAAATAAGATAGCTGCTGTTAGAAAGCAATGTGAGAGCAGGAATTATTGCTGGGACAGGCGTTTCTTTAAAAAAAACAAGCAAGATTAGGTGTGGATACATTACAAGCGCCATGCAATTTAACTTGTTTTCAAACTAGGGAATGTTCTACTGTGAAATCGCAATTCTCCCCTGTTAGGAAAACTTCCTTACCCTCCCGTTGACATCAGTAGGTGAACAATAGGGGAAACCATAACTAATAGTGAAATACACTATCCATTGGGTCAAAGAGGCCAACTGGGGAATGTTTCATGCAAGATTTAAATTGAAACAAAAAAGGCAGAGAGATAACTCCATGAATTAATCATAAAGCCGAATCGGTCTCTGCTATAGAAAATGACAAGTATTCTAATTGTTCGATGTATAACAGAGTGTATGTAGCATCTTTCATGGACATGAATCTCTGTTTATTTGTTAGATTAAATGGTAAAAATAAAGCAGAAGCGTTCAAATAATCCCATGGTACTTTCCCCATTTTGAGAGTCTGTAACGTCCATGCGAATTGCATTACAGATCGTAATTGATTTTGACCATAATATAAAACAGATACATCACTTTAAACAATATCAATAACAGAATGAACAATATTATCTAAAGTATAAATGCGGGAAGACAGTGTATTTATACTATTGTCGACTACTGCAAGAACGTTCACTAAATTTGCTTAGTCAATTTGGCGCAGACGGAATGCTGCTTCCATCTGAGATAATCTCCATATTTCATTATAAGTAGCATAGATGAATCTTTTCGATCTGGGAGCTTTAGGACCCAAGAGTAAATCAGCCAAATTGATGTCCCTTGACAGGAGTGACGGGTGTTGTTTCACCGACGACAGAGAGGAGTGTTCCAGCCATTGTTGACACAATTTTCCCACTGAGTATGTGGTGACAGAGTGTGAACGTGGGTATAGGGGATCAGGTCTAGTCAGGTCGCTGTATTATAAAAACGCAGTTGACAAGCATTAGAATTGGTTTGCCACAACGACCATCCTGAAGTGTCAACATCAGAGATATTGAAACTGTCATTTTAAAACAGAGCTTGTAGGGGCATTGATTGTATAATTTGGTGTGTTTATGCCAATTAACATACTCAGTCAATGAGGGAATGGATGGAATATTCAAACGTTTGGCAGTAGCCAGGTCAAAACAAGTAGTTTGGTGCACTGTGCCATTTAAAAATAACATTTAATTCGGAATTAGACAAGCACGATACAAAGCCTTGGTTCCCTGGACCTGCCAAACCCTAACACCCCAAATTGATTTCAAATCAATAGTATGTTTCCAGTGATCATAACCCTGTAAGGCCAATTCAGTTCTAAAAGAATTTGAAAAGATTAACTTTGTGACAGTCAAAATAAATTAAGACTGAGACTGCAATTTCAATTTAAAGAAGTAGGTGTCTGGATTGAACGTGTTGTAATCAGTGAAATAGGTGAACTTATTTCTAAGTGTTTTTGAACTTGCCTGTAAGGGAGTTGGACAATGTTCCCACTGTGTGTAATTAAAAGTAGGTCTTAAGGTCTTTGTTTGGTTCAAGAAATGGTGGCCATAATGTTGATAACAAAATAAATCTGCATAATTGGCAGTATTTAAATACAAATCTTCAGCATCAAAAGCAGTATAATATTTCAGCTCAATGAATGTACTGCTTGTAAATCCCCATTATCAGAATGTATGTCCTGTGTTGCCACATCTCCTAGGTAAACTCAAAACACGTATGGTATCTTGAGGACCTCCGTCGGACATTGGATTTTGAATCCCACTTTATCCCAAAACATGCCATTTGCAATCGGAAAAGCCGACATATTCACAAGGGCTTCACCATGTTTCATGATATGGGATGATGTATGGGGAGCTAGAATACCATCGACCAATTGTACAGCAGAGCGTCATGGCAAATAATGACCATTGATGAGGAAGAAGAATACTGTCACAAACCCAATCGACATGAAGAGGAAAATCAGGATGAGCACCAACCAGATGTAGGTCCAGGGTGGGAATAGGTAAGTCTTTTTGAACCAAGATATGAAAATGCTCGTTTTTGTCGGTGGAGGGAAGCTCGGTGGGTCCTCAAAATAACCGCTTGCACCCACGTTCATTAGCGGTGGCATTGCAGCATCAGCATCATGATGTAAAGGACTGTCCAATACTTCGATATGGAACTCATCATCAGCAGGATAAGTATATTCAACGTCCATGTTGGCAGGCACAGTAGATGAAGGCAGAGCTGGTAAAAGGCTAGCCAAAGTCTCCATTTCACACTCAACTACACAGGTATTATTTGAAGATGCAGGAGTCACCAGATTCAAAAAAGTAGCGTTACATGAAACACTCGGAGTCACACTATTCACAATCGGCCAGATGGTGTAGTTTGACATGGTCAATTGAAATATATGTGTTTCCTTTGCAACCAGGCAAAGGTGGCAATATCACTGTACGATTATCCTTCAATCCAAGAACTGGGACAAGTGCACAATAAGAGGGACCAAATTCTTTTTTGTTCTCCAGCTTTTCTCCTACCAGATCTCCTATCTTAGGAAGCCTGCCGGGGACAGGAATCAGCAATGCTGTGTCATTGTAAGAGGGTATATGTTCAGTTGCGTAGCCGTCACCTGTCTGTTGTATTACTGTAACATAGTAGAATGGTTATCTACGTCAAACATTGCAGCCGCCGCCACAACGTCTAGACCATCAAGGTCAGGCACAAACATTTTAATGCCAAAGAGCATTTCGTATGGGGTCAGTCCACCCAGAGATCTTCTTGGATTATGAAGTGCATGTTGAACCCCATACAAATGGGCCAGCCAGTTCCTGCCAGTACCGAAGACTCTAGCTGTCAAACATTGCTTTAAGTCCCGGTTCATTCGCTCCACTATAGAATTGACAGTATGGCAGACAAAAACTGCACCAGCAGCCCCGAAGACTTAATCGCATCCTTGTACCCTTTGTAGGAGAATGCTGGACCTTGGTGTGAATGGAAGGTGCCACAGGCAAAGGACCCGACAAAGACAAGCAAATATCTAATGACATTTCGAGCGTCAGCACTGCGTTGTGGCTAAACCCATAAGAACCTAGAGCATGAATCAACTGGAACAAAAATATATTTGTATGCAGTATCAGAAGTCAATGGACCGCAGTGATGAAGATATATACAGCCAAACGGGTCATTTGATATACACAGCTGTGTTAAGGACACAAAACTGTAAAAGGTTTGATTTGTTGACATATATCACAAGAAAGCACATAACTACACCAATAAAGTTGCTGTAGAATAGACACAGTTGTAGACACTCCTGCATGAGCAGAAGTCATGCCCTCATGTGCTGGCATGTTCAAAGAAAGTCTGCGTTCCATGTTTGGAAATCAGCCGATCTCCAACTGCTGGAATTGTAGCATAAGGAACTTGTTCGGGAGATAAATGATAAGAATATTTAAAAGGGAAGCCCTGAGGGGAAGGAGTTCCATTCTTCATAGCAGCTATTGCTGCCAGAATCTCATTATCTATCCTAGTCATGGACCTTGTAACTGCTGCAACAGAACATGTGGCTACTGCAGATTTGGCGGCCTCGTCAGCCAAAGAATTACCAACAGCATGTGCTCCCACATGCTGATAGCCAAGAGTATGAATAACGTGTGAGCGGCAGATGTTTTTTAAGCTCCGCCACTCGAACCCAGAGCTTTTTATGCTTTATTGCACAGCCTTTAGAGTGTCTATAATTGTTTTGAGTCCAAAAGAATAAGTTGTCAATAAAAGACTGGACCCAGTAGAAGGAATTGCACAAACGGAGCACGCAGTCCGCCAATTGTGCTGTACCGTCTCCAAGCGATTGCGTATGTACAATTTAAGACTTAAAGTCACCATTTACAATTGAATCCGCAACAATAGCGGAAGCCGCAGAATAAGCATGTTTGAACCCGATGGCCGGATGAGCCGAGCCGCCTGTGTAAATTGTACACTTATACTCATCCAAAGGAAGTAACGACAACGGAGGAGGATGAACATGTTCATACTGTAAAAACTCTGGTTTCTGAAGAGCAGGATCAAAGATAAATGTGACATCAGCCAATGTCAATGAAGTAGCCCATTGTATCCAACGGGGGAAGCAAAAATGTTAGAGGTTGGTACAATTCTCTTAGTCTGCTTCTAAAGCAGGGTTGGGCAAAACCATAAAAACGTGTTTTCCCTGCACTAGCGAGCCTTCTTTCAGAATCGCCATTTGGACCACAGTCAAAATCTTTTCAACATTCGAAAAGCGCATTTCCGCTGCTGCGTACAAATGTGATTTGTATGCAATAGGTACTGTGTCACCTTCGTTGAACGTTAAGTACATGAAATCCACCGTCCCAGGTACAATACGTATGACTTGGTTTGTAGAAATATCTCGTGTCAACAAGACGTTAGTCTCTAGCAGATCACACTGCAAAGATCGTAGAGTAGAGGTATGTTCCGGTAACCAGCAGGCAGAAGTAATGTAGGTTATATCAACGCATAGAGCAGTTTGATACACTGGGCATAATCAAGCTTGTAACCTAAAAAGAGCACCGCAAAGCAAGGGATGTGTGATGTAGCAAAATTTAATTGGTATCCATAGTCTGCCAACAACAGAATAATTCAGTCGACTCGGACAAGATGTGGTATCAGTTTGTTGTCCATCAGACAAATATCATCTACGTACTAGTCCTGGGTCTATGCTGTGTAACAAAGACCCAACACATGCAGCAAAAGCTGTTCTTATACCCCATAGGCAAGTGCGTAAATTGTTTCTGATTTCCGACAGCGGTAAATGCTGTCAGTCACGGCTCTCAGTAGCCAAATTGTGAATGTAGAAACCATTGGATATATCTAGTGCTGTCTTATATTTTTTACAAACAACGCTGTTCACCAGCGCAGAGCTGTAAGTGTTCTAAACAGCAAATGTTCTTCAATGACCATTCAAATTTCGATAATCAAATACAATGCAATAAGAACTGTCCGGTTTGGATACCGGAAAAAGAGGATTACTAATCAGCAATACACATGCTTCAATAACACCTTGATATTCTAACTGAGTCAGAATGTTACAAACAGGAGCTTTAGCCACCCACCTGATTGGATAGTGCAGTTGTGGCTCCGGCATGGACCCAAATGGAATCTCGTGTGCAGACATTTCTCTATCCCAGCCCACTTGAGTACGGTACACTGCCGGGGAAAGAGCAAAAGCCCACTCTGATGCATATGCCTGTTTAGCCTCCTCAGGGACATTTGGTGAAAAACTCGGAAGTATCACTTCTTCCCCTCTGGAAGCGGCCAAAACAAATGGTAGAGGCCAATCGGCTTCCGCAACAAAATTTCATATGAAGAAGTGAGATTTTCCCAGAATACCGCTGTAATTGTATGCTGTATATCACCGTCGATTTGGAGGACTATTTCATAGAGTCTAACCGGGGGAGCAAATTGAGAATCTTCTGTTTCTACAGAAATAAATGTGTCAGTTGCCCTTGCCTCCAGACAGGGACACAGTGCCTCCCACACTACAGGAACCTCTGCTGCGCTGTCGAGCAGAGTCACTGCCCATTGCCAGTCTAGGAGTAGCGTTCTCACCGTCTGAGGCATATTTTGCTGTTAATGCGGCAACTTTTTTAGTTTGATACAGGGGTCCAAAATGCGGCAGTCCCTCTTGTATCGCCTTCAGGTGAAACTGGTGAGATAGATCCCTCCGTGTTAAGTTGTTGCACAGTTGCCGCAATCCAGACGCTCCCCTCCACCCACTCGAGAGTCCGATGAGTCATGTAAAGAACAAGAAGAACGCTGATCAGGGATTTGAAATCGATCAGGAGACTTAATTTTCACATGATCGCGCAAATCATAAGTGCGCTCAGAAGATTCGGGAACCAACACGCGAACCCTGCTTCTGTTTTTGCTGCCCCTGTTTTTTGTTTTTCCAGTTCTTTTTAGGAAAGTACGGTCGACCATCCTTTTCAGTTTGGGCTTTTTGCTGAGTTTGAGGTTGAGTGAAAGGCTTAATTTCCAGACTATTCCGCCCCAAGGTTTTATATTCTTTAGCGATAGTCTTTGGCAGTTCGCGCTGTTTGTCTGTGTCTGCAACACCTCTCAGCCATGTGCAACTTGGAAGCTTACTGCATCACTTTTTACATTAGCAAGGATCATATCGCAAACAATATCGAACACTCTGATCAGTCTCAACCCCAACTCCAGGGCCGCCTCGGCCCCATGTTCATCCTGAACACGTTTTATCACGGAAGGGAGAATGGTCATTGAGGGAGTGCTGAAACACATCGAATATACCACTGCATACACTCAACCCCAAGTATTGCAATAAGCTAACTCGAGAACAAGGCGGTTAGGTAAACTCAGTGGCAGGATCTTGTGTTTCTCCACAGGTGTGGTATTTGGAAAAACAGCTTCTAGTTGCGCACATTTTTCAGCAAGCCACTAAGAAAGTTTGTCCTTATTTTGCGGCACTTGCCCATCACTGAATTAATCATGACAGGACTGATAACTACACCACCGGGTTCCGGTGAATACGTTTTATTAAATAAAGGAAGATCTCCGGGCTTTGTCAGCAGACCCCATACCTTAGTACCTATATGGTAACTTTACATCATAGGAACTGCATAGCTCTTCTACCTGGAAAGGTCCATCTCCAAGTGTGTGTTAAACCAACATGCCATCCCGTAATATCAAATCTTGAGTCTTCAGAAAACGCAACTGTGCTAGTGTGTTTTGTCTAGGTGCTAGGGACAGACCAGAACAGAATAACAAGGGGCATTGTTCATCAACCTTGCGGGGTGTGTTCAGACAAACTCCAGGAACAGGTACAGAACGCAAACGCAGACAGCTCTCATGTGAAAGCTACAGTCTTTCAAAATAAAGTCATGTAGTAACGTGTGCAAAAGCAGAATCATGGCAGAAGAGCTCATGCGAACTTAGCAATGTCGATAATGACCCCAACGACCATATGACAAACCGGTGTGTTGGCTCTGCATGTCGTGACGTGGAGCCCGGTGGTCACGAAGCGTCTTCTTCATTCGGAAAGACTTACAAACGTTGCAGTCCTGTTCGTTGTGCTCGGAATATGAGCACAAGTTGCAAACTTTGTGTGATTCGGTGCACGGGAACTTCGCGTGGCACAGAGGACAGAATTTGAATGGATTCCGTTCCATCGACTGCGAGGCAGACTGATGCGGGTAAGCCCAACAGCCTTCCACAAGCTACCTGATCGAAAGAGGGATTTTGTAGTAAATACGATACGCGGAGAATGGAAATATGCGATTGAAAACAATACCGTTGAGGGTAAGTGTATTGCGCACTGAGAGGAACCGAGAAACGGTGTCGAACTGGAGCACAGCAATTCAGGAAGGAGCAGCTCTAAAACATGGTTATCAACACTAAAATACACCTCAGCGATAGTGAGAAAATAATTGTACACCTGCATCAGCCAGTCATGCATTTGTTGTGTGTGTGTAACAGCAGAATTAGTTCTATTCACAGTATACACATGAGAAGGAGATGGAGTTCCAACTGCTACAATTGTCCTCATTTTGAAACCCTCCAAAGACCCCACTAGGGCTGACTCTTATAGGCCAATCTCCCTGCTGAATGCAGACTATAAGATCTTTATGAGTATTTTAGAAGGGAGATTGGCTAAGTTTGCCCCTCAGTTAATTCACCCAGACCAGAAGGGTTTTATTCCGAAGAGGCACATACAGACTCAACAGCTAATTGGCGCAATAGATCTTGCCATGGAGCGCTCAGCCCCCTTGGATGCTGCTAAGGCGTTCGATCGAGAGTGTTGGGCGTTCCTTTGGGAAATTATGAAAATAATGGGATTCGGCCCTAATTTTCTAAATACACTTAAAGCGACCTATGAGGGTGTGTCAGCTAGGATCTTTTTTAATGGTGCACTAACTCCCAGCTTCAGTGTATTAAGAGGGACACAGCAGGGTTGCCCTCTTTCTCTTTAACTATTTGACACATATAAGGAACCTCTGGCTCAACAGCTAAGATTTGATGCTTCTGTAGTTCCTTTTAGTTCTCCACCTATTAGCAGTAAAGTTGAACGCCAACAACTTATTAATCTATATGGCTGATCCCGTTATATCCATTCCGAGGGCGGAACATCTATTAGCAGAATTTGGCTCCCTTTCTGGCTATTCAGTAAATATCTCAAAAAAGGAGGTAATGTGCTGGAATATTAACGACTGGGATGGGAAAGTGAGCATCAGGGTTAGATATCTGGGAATTACAATAGTGGACGAGATAGATAAAATCCTACAGCTTAATCTGCAAAGGGTTGCTAGAGAAACAGATCCCCTGTTAGCTAGATGGAAAAACCTCCTTTTAAGTATTTTCGGGCGTGTCAATTTAATAAAAATGGTCATCCTTCCAAAATTGACTTACCTCTTCAACGCTATTCACCTTGGGTTTCCAAAATCAGGCATTGATAGAATTCAGGGCAAGGTTGTGAGCTTTATATAGGCCCATAAGTGCACTAGGTTGCCCTGGAAAAACATAGACGTAGGTTCAACAAAGGAAGATAGGCCCTGTCCGATTTTAATTAGTATTGTGCACCTTTCCAATTTAAAAACATTTGGATGCTGCTGGTAAAGGCGGACAACTCTACTTGGGGGAATCTCCTTGGGGATATGGTGAAGCAGTGGAGCATGGAGGAATTCTTTTATAAGTTTGGTGCCTCCAGGCACTTCAAGAAAGTTCAATTAAAAGTATTAAGATCTGCTTTGAATCTATTGTATAAGGTTAGGAAGAGGTGGTACATAGGCTACTATTCAGACTTGGCTCCAGTTTGGGATTCCCCCAGCACCCAGTTATGCTTAAAAGACGGCTTAAGTCTACCACTTAGAAGGGCAGATATTACAACATGGATAGATCTGATGACATCGGAGGAAGTGTATCCATGGGAAAATTGAAAAGCCAAGACTGTAAACTACCTATCTTCATTTAAGTTTATTCAATTGTCCTCCTGGTTTGCGCTTCAAAAAAGGAAATTGGGGGTGACTGGGAGCTGGAGCTCTCTCTCCAAGACACAAGACCTAAAAGTAAGGAAGTTGCAAGGTGGTATGTGAGGCTTTTGGTAGCTGAGGAAAAGAAGCTAGCCCCTCCTTACTCAGTCTGGAGTGGAACCTTTCATGAGGGAGACATTAAAACGGTCTGGCACAACTCCCTGAGGCTCCTGTACTCTATTGACAAATCAGCCAATCTGAAGAGGAACCACTTTTTTACCATTAATTGTCTGTACTAGACTCCATTTAAAATTGCAAAGTTGCTTCCCTTCCTCCCCCCAATTGTGTGGTTGTCTAGAAGACAAGGATGTCCATATCTTCTTTGAATGCCCCAGGTTGAGTGATTATTGGGGAGGAATAAAACTCGCCCTAAAAGGTATTTTTGGATGGGAGATTATTTGAATGCAATGCTTGTTCTTCTCTGAGGGGATGAGAAAATAGGCAAGCTGTTGAGGCGGTCACATAGAGGGTTGCTCTTTTATCTGATTCTAATCGCCTGAAGGGAAATATGTATGAATTGGAGGGACCTTTACCTCCAAAATTATACGGCTGGGTTAAGGCGGCCGTCAAGATTTAGCGACATGATCAGGACGTGTAAAAGAGCCTTACCCCGGATGTATGGACTGATTTTTCAAACTGGTGCAGCTCTTTGTGTATCGACTACTCGTTCCAATGATTACACCAAGGCACCGACAAAGGTGATGGCCCAGTATGTTAACAGGACCTGGGCGAATGCAGCGACCACAGGGCTGACAGATTTGACGATGCAGTTCATTGAGTATTGCAGACGCTTTCTGGTGATATGAGGAATAAAGAGATTTTTTTTTTTTTTTAAAAGAATCTATGGTGCTGGGAGCTTGTCATTACGAACTCCACAACACCATAATAGCTACACTGAAAACGGAAAAATTTGGTATCAAACGTCTCATCACATTAAACCCACACTGATGCCAGTGTGGGATTTCATGAAAAATGCACTCAGAGGGCATCTTAGAGATGCCCCCAGAAAAACGACCTAACTCTAGTGTCTTGGCTTAGGGGCTGCTCACCAGCTGCCACCACCAAGCATGTTTCTGGACCCCTGGGTTGAGAGCCTACTGCTATCGGGGTTCTGGAACAATGCACATCTTGGGATGAGGTGCCAAGCCTCCTCCCCCAGGATGGGCAGGGTCGCGAAGAAGAAGCTGCATAGGCTTGCCGCCTTTGTGAGCTACCCCAGCCCTTTGCTGCTTCTGGCAACTGGCACCCACCTGTTCTGGCCCCGACTTAGGGCAAGAGAATCGGCGGGAAAACCAAGTGAGGAAGTGAGGTGTGCCCACCTTTGCTAACTCCACCCCTCAGGTGAGGGAGGCGAGGTGAAGCACAACTCTCAGTCCCCATCATCTTGCAGATGGGGAGACCCATCCAACCAGAGAAATGCATATGCCCCCCTCTCACTGGAGGGTGGCATAATAGGGAGTGTACCCACCCCAAGGAAGGGACCCATTGGCCCTAACTGTTACCTACCTGTAAAGCCCCTAAATCTAGTATTTAAGGGCAACCCCAAACCTTGCCTCCTCAGACAAGTACCAACCAGAAGAAGTGAAGAAGAAGGACCAAAGAAGCCATGCTGAAACTAAGAAGAGGAGGACGCCCACTGACTTGGCCCCAGCCCTACCGGCCTGTCCGCACCTCAAACCGGCTCCAGCGAAATCCTGGTGTCTCCTGCAGCCAGCAGCCTCAAGAAACCGAAGGACCTGCTCTGCCTTCCAAACCCAAGACTTTGTCTCTTGTGAGCACCTGATTTGCTCACCCACAGACTCTGGCTCTGGACAAAACCGCAAGTATGCACCACTCTGCACCCAACGCCACAGCCAGAGTTTGAGTCACCCAACACCATGAGGAGGACTCCACAGGGATCCTGACCTGAGATCTGGTGATCTATGACCTGCCTCGAATCTCCAAGTGAAGCCTGCAGACCCTTTCTGGAGGATCCCCCGGACCATGACCGGAGCTGGTAAGAAAACCCAACGCCTATAGACAGCCTACACCCGACACCCCATGCCCTTGGGTGGCCCAACCGACAGTGTGCCAGCATCCTCAGGCAACCCAAATTACCTCTCCAAAAGGTGGTCACTTCCAGAAGATCTTCATCCCAGAGCCTGCAGTCTTTGCTGCAACCGGAGAATCCCCATTGAAAACAACAGAGCACCTGATGCCAAAACAGCACCCTGTACCCAGCAGTCCCTGTGCCGCTGCAGGTATACTTTGGGTGCTAACTCGGACGCCCCTTTGCCCTGAGCCTAACACCAGGAGCTTTGCTCCCACAACCTTATGGCCTGGTTGTGAGCAGCCACCAACCGGAGGCCCCCTATCCCCCTTTGGATAACATTGCGCCTCAGCACTCTGCACCCGGCCGCCTTAGTGACGCTGAGGGTGCTTTGAGAGTGCATCCTTGACCCTGGGTGATCCCTGGTTCTTACCTTAGAATGCCAGCTCCCAAAAATAACTTTTACCTGTAAACTCTGTTTCTTCCCTTAGGACCGAATTGACTGCGTTTCTTGAAAATTGATCTAAGTGTGGAGTTAGATTGTATGGAATATTGAAAAAAACTGCATAAGTACTAAAAGTGAATTACCTTTTGTCTAGGAGATGTCTCTGTGAGATTGTGAGAAAGTGCCCTCTTAATGAATGGTTGCCAACACTTTCTGCTTAATTTCTGATGTGCTTTGACTGAGTGTGCCCTGGGCTCCTGCTAATTAGGTACCCAGGGCCTATGTTCTTTCCCTAAAACTCCATTGAAGCCTAAACCCAATTGGCATCTCTGGCCACAGGTTAGCCCTTGGTAAATGGCACCACAGGTACCCAGGGCACTGTGACCAGAGAAGACCTTTAAGGCAGTGGCGGCTCCTCCATAGGGGGGGTCGCCTCACTGCTTTCTCGCAGTGAGAAACATCATGGGTAAAACTACAATTTTATGTTTCTGCTTCTCGCATTGCGAGAAAGCAGAAGTGCCTGGAGTGCCTGGTTGGGGGAGGGCGGGTGGGCGGTCCTGCTCAAGGGAGGATGGAGTCGCTTGCCCACTGTTGTGGGTACTTACTGTTATTTGGTCGGCCCCAGGGCCAACCAACCCAGTAATGAGCACCCTCCCTTTTACTCTATGTAGGCTGCTGCATGCAGCCTACATAGAGGAAATTACCTGACTGGGGAGCACTCAGCTGCGCCTCACCAATCACAACGCTGCCATTGCAGCATTGTGATTGGTTTAGGGGAGGGAGGCTGCCTGCTTCTTGTTCCTGCGGAGGCAGGAAAGCAGGAGCTCAGTAGAAAACAAGGGGCCCGGGAAAGGTAAGTTAAGTTTTATTTAATTTAAAAAAAATGTATTTAACCCCTCCTCCCTCCTGGCGCCTGCCCCCTTCCCTCGTGACCACTCACCCTTTCATCCAATCCCCTTCATAACATCCCAACGGCTGCGGATAATGATACCAGAGGCCCTTTTCTGCTGGCAGAGTGTGATGACTGCCCTGTAGGTGCCCCGTTGTCGCTTGTGAGAGCTGCGTGGCACTGTCCCTGCATCGCAGAGACAGGTGAGGATACAGCATTCTGAATTATAAGCCAGTGGCCTTAATTGTGCATGGTGGTAGGGTGGGCCGGTTCTGGAGACCGGTTTGGCCTAGGCTGGCCCATGAAGCAGTTGCCAGCCCAGGTGGGTGCAACGCTGCGTGGGTGTCCTGGTATGCACAAGACTGCACGCGTGTTGTGCTGCGAGGCTCAAATCTCATTTCAGGAAAAGGCCTCGCGGCGGAGACACCTGGGGCCCACTTGCAGATTAAACAAAGGCACCACACATGTAAGCGGCAGTCCTCGCTGGCCCTCCTGCAGTTTGCATCTACCACAGCCCTGGTGGTGCCGACACTAGTGAGGGCCTGTTCGAAATAGCTGGCTGCATATATCCGTGCACTGTGGAGGCATATTGCTGCTAGTATGCAGCGGGGATCTGCCATGTGAGGCCCAGGCATGAAGTCACAGTTAACCTGTGTCCTTTCCATTGGTTTGATTGCTACAGGGGCCAGTGGTCGTGTCGGGCCCAGACCCTGTGGTGCTTGTTGACCTGACTGGGGGATATGAACTGTTTGTATGGATACAGAGGGGCATGGCTTGTCGCTGATTTAGTGAGCAGCGGACCTCGGAGCTCTTCTGTGGCCACCCTCTACCGCAAGTGATCCTGATAAGCTGCAGTGACCCTTGGTACTGCAAATCGTGGCGGAATGCCTGGTGCTGCCCTAGCTGCCCTTCCAAGAGGTTAGAGTGGCAAAACGCAGAGAAAACTGTGATTTTACCTTCCTAGCAGGCTCTGACTCGGTCTGAGCCAAAATGGCGGCCGTGCCTTGCGTGAGACGCTCCCGCTGATAATAAGGACTCCTGCATCTGAAGCAACCTCTAACTGGCAGTCCGAGGCTTGGGGGCTGAGCAGAGATGGGAACCCGCCTGTGAGACAACATTGCAGAGCCAAGGTGAGAGCTGAACCACGCTCTGCAAAGGACCAGAGGAAGACGCCTGACCCTAAAATGGTGGTACGGGGGACTTCAAAGGCGCTGTGGAGGTGCAGGTAGCGGCCGAGCAGAACCCCATGCACAGTAGTATTATATGTCGCCCTACAGAACTACCCATAGGCGACATAGACAAAGAGAAAAGAACGCTGCAGCACGCCCTGCACAAGCCCAGAAGGGGATGCCTGATTTTGGAGAGGCGTTGAGGGGGGCTCTGGGGGCGCTGTGGAGGAGGCTTTAACTGCTGAGCTGATCCCCCTGCACAAGACCATTGTGAATTTGCCATTGTGTCTGCGGGAGCCCGAATGCACAGAAGACGTCGGACTTTGAAATGGTGGCGCGAGGTCCTGAGAGTAATGCGTGACGGGGACAGAAGCTGGGCTTCCCGCCTGCGCGGACCTGCTGTAAAGTGCCCTGGGGATCTAGCTACACAGGACTGCAGTTAGAGAGAGTCCCCCCCTTACACTGGGGCATCAGAGCAGGCCGTTAGCCTAAGCGACAGAGGCAGCTGGGAACAGAGAGGTCTGGAGGCCCACAACCCAATGAGTGGAAGAACCCAGAGCTGGAACTGAGAGTACCGGAGGACGGACACGTGGGCCACGTGGTATATGGAGCAGTAGACGCACAAGAACACTGACTTGCTGGTCATCGCACAGGCCTTCCAAGTGAATAGGAGACATTTGGCCCAGGCCCTGCTGACGGGAGGCATTGCAGAGGTAACGCTACACTACTGCATCTTTGCTCGACCTTTGCATGGCGTTGAGCCTACGCTATTGATTGGCCCATTCCTGCGCCCCTGGTAACCCGAAGGAGCCCACCCAGGGTCACTATATATTGACAAAACTCCAGCAGCTCGCCACCTTCACCAACTGGTCGCGTGATGGGGATGGTGCTGAGAAAAAAGGGATATGAGGTCCTGTGGTTGGATGAACCAGAGCAACACACAGACTATGACGAGAGCATGGCTGCGGGATGGGGGGGTGACCAACTGATGACCTCATCCTGGCCGACAACATGCAAGCGATCACCTCCTCGCGGTAGGTACTGGAGGCGAAGATGGACGGCATAGGGAAGGATCTTGCCCTGTTGAAAGACGAGCACCGAAAGCTTAAAGAGAGAGTGGTGACTAATGAGACTGCCATGAAGGGCATACTGGACACGGTCGCCACTCTGCAAAATGCTCTGAAAGAAGTGGAAAACAGGATCAAAGTACTGGAGGTGAAAGCCGAAGACAGTGAAGGACGCTCGCGAAGAAATAACCTTCGTATAGTTTGAGTCCCGGAACAAGAAGAGGGGTCGGATGTGGTTCAGTACCTGGAAACCTGGCCGAAAAAGGAGGTAGCTCCGGGGGGTCTCTCCCCCTTCTATGCCTTGGAACGTGTCCACAGGGTCCCGGCTAGACCACCAAAACCTGGGGCTCCACCCCGCCCACTGGTGGTACGATTATTACATTATTGAGATTGGGATTTTATCTTACAACGAGCCTGTGAGAAACAGAATCTACAGATTGGGAACAGCAGGGTGATGATATTCCCGGACTACACTAAATAAGTGGAGCGACAGAGATCTTCCTTCCTTGCTGTTAAGCGGAAGTTGCACCAGCTTAGTCTCCCTTACGCCATGCTGTTCTCAGCCCGCCTTAGGGAGACTGCGGATGCGGAAACACACTTTTTTCTTACCCAGCGCGACGCTTGGGACTGGCTAGAAACCCGGCGGGGCAATAACACACGCTCTACACACGCCCAGGTGACGGTCGATCTCCATTTCACAGCAGAAGGCCGTCTCACCTGCTGGTCGGCGACATGAACAAGACAGGGCAGTCCAAGCAGTTTCGGACATAAGCCATGGGGATGCCAGCCCGACTAGCAACGTCACAGACCCCATGTGCTTTCTGTCACTGAACCCCTGGACGTTACACCACAGACGGCGGATGGAGTGTTTGGCTAATCAGACTGCAGGTTGTATGAGCAGAAGATGACTAGTTGGCCAAAGTTAGCTCTTGGCCCTAGAGTCCCAGTTTGTGCACTGCGGGAGGGCGTGTTTGCACCATGGGGGTCTACTGAGAGAATTACATGTGAGGGAGGTGGGGTCGGGGGGTTATGGACCCACCAGTAGCAAAGCACGCACCACCACCTTTATTACTTATTGTTTGAATTACTTTGTTTGGATGGGAACCTGTTCTTGTGTGCCTGTCCTGGGGAGTGGGAGTTGGGTCGTTTTCTTTGTTGGGAGTTATCGGTTCGGGACAGGCATGTCGCTATGGGAGAGTTACACTCTCAGAGACTAAAGATTGTATTATGGTATAAGACCAAATATGTCTATAATCATGCAAGACGTACAGTAACAAGGTAAACCATAATGGAGGAGGGAAGACAGAGGCTCACCTTATTGAAAAAGATAGCGAAGCCTGCCTGTCCCACTGCAGTGTCTGCTTTGTTAATGGCACACAGGCAGTAGTATTTCGTAAACGTGTGCCTGCTTGACCACATGGCTGCTCTGCAGATGTGATGCAGCGGCACACCGGCAAACCGGGCAGATGAAGACGATATCGCCCTGGTAGGATGGGTCCTCACTGAAGACTGTAGAGGCTTGCCTGCCTGTTGATGGCAGAAAGCAATGGCCGAGGAAACCCCATGAGCAATAGTAGGATTGGGAACTGGACGCCCTTAGTTGAAACGTCCATAAGCTATGAAGATGGCAAATGTCAGCAGCTGCATAAATCCATCTAGCTATGGTGCCTTCAGACTCTGCTTGTCCTTGCCGTATATATCCATAGGCAATAAACAGTCGATCAGATTTGAGAATGACAGAGGTCCTTTGCAAATAGAATTTTAAAACATCTTCAGATGCCATGGGTAAGTAATGCCCTCTCCGCAGGGGTTTGGGGATTAGGAAAAAACTTCTTTAAGATAACTAGTTCATTCAGGTGAAAATCTGAAGGCACCTTAGGCATAAACCTTGGGTTTGTACGTAGCACCACAGAATTGGACGTGAATTGTAAGAAAGGTGAATTGACAGTGAGAGCTTGAACATCACAGACTCTTCAGATGAAGTTAATGCTAGCAAAGAGAAAAAACGTTGCATGTTAGGAAATTGAAATACATCCTGAAAATTGGCTCAAAAGGGTGACTCATGAGCTGCGCTAATACCACATTAAAATACCATGATGGAGACGGACGACGTACAGGAGGAAACATTCTGAGTAGTTCCTTAAAGAACTGTTGTATTCTTGAAGAATAAAGAGAGATGGACCCATCCTGACGTTACCTTGAAATGGCTGCCAAAAGGACCTTCAACGTTGTATAAGATAAGCCTGATCTTGCCAGGTGCAAAAAAATGGTAATATCTAGTCCGGCGTTGCATGAAATGGGTGAACCCCAGCAGATTAACACCAAATGCAGATTTCTTTTATTTTTTATTTTAAAGACTGTATGTCTTTATTTTAGTAAGTGCTCTCGTGTAAGCCAGTACCTCCTTAAAATCCACCGAGATAGTCAGATGAGCTAATTCAAGGCGCTTCAGGAGCCAAGCTGCTAATTTTAGAGAAGCCGGATCGGATGGCAAATTGGACCATACAGAATGGAGAGGAGATTGGTATTGGTCGAAGATGTATTGGATCGTACTCTGAGAGGACAAGAAGTTCGGTAAATCAGTATTGGCGAGGCCACCTGTGGGCGATGAGAATCCAACGACACAGCTCTTTCTTCATTTTCCGGAGAACTCTCGGAACCAACGATATCGGAGGAAAAGGCGTAAGCATACAATTGAGACCAGTTTATCGAAAAACACCTTCCCCTGCGAGTCCTTGTGGGGATGCCAGCTTGCAAAGAAACAGGCATTTGCTGTTCTTTTTTGTCGCAAAGAGATCTAGATCGGGATGACCCCACAGCTGGAAGATTCTATCCGCCGTTGGCTGATGCAGTTCCTATTCGTGGTTGGACACCTGTTGACCTGCTGAGGGTGTCCGCCAGCACATTTGCAACTCTCGGCACATAAACAGCCAAGAGTTTGATCCTGTGCCATATTGCCCAAGCCCATATCTCTTGGGCGATCTGAGATAGAAGAACCGACCTCGTTCTTCCCAGTTTGTTTAAGTAATGCATACTTGAAGTATTATCTGTACGAACCAATACTATGACCCCTTGAATGATAACACGAAAGGATTTGAGGGCTAAGAAGATGACACCTAGCTCTAGCAGATTGATGTGCCAAGCCTTTTGTTGAGGGTTCCATTCCCTGCTGACCTTCAGCCCTTGAAGATATGCTCCCCAACTCTCGAGGGATGAGTCTGTGGTGATTGTGTAATTTGGCGCTTTTCGAAGGAAAAAACGTACACCCCATCTACAAATTTCTTTTGTGGACCCACCAAACAAAAAGGCCTCTTGCATCCGAGGATTGATTTGAATGAGATCTTCGAATGAACTGGAGACCTGCAACCAACGTAGAAGAACCACCAAGTGGGAGATGCTGGCCAGTCTTTCGGTTGAGACAAACACCTTTGCTAGGTTTGTATTGATTGATGCTCCGAGAAACGTTGATATCGGAGCTAGTACTAGTTGGGACTTGTCATGATTTATTGAAAATCAGGTCTTGAAACAGTGAATGATAAGTCTGGGTGTGCTAGACTGCTTGTAAATAAGAGTGAGCCCTTATTATGCAGTTGTCTCAGTAATGATAAATTTTAATGCCTTGCAGACGTAGATAGGCTGCCACTGGTGCCAGCATCTACGTAAAGACACATGAAACGGACCTAAATCCAAGTGGTAGGACTTAATTGAATAAGTTCTGTACCTATTGTAAAGCGTAGCCACTTCCTGTGGTTAAGAAAGATGGAACATGAAAATAGACATCCAGGAGGTTGAGAGTAGTTATAATGTCGTTCTGGCATAAGAACTTTAGGACTGTCTTGAGGGACCACATTTGTAAAGTCTGCGCAAAGATCAAAATCATGCGCTACTTCCCTCATTTGCTTGTTGATCAGGAACTGAGAGTAAACCCTAACGCTGTTGGAGATTCGGAACCACTCCGACGGTCCTTGATTGTATCCATATAGACACTTGCACAAACGACACCCGTAGAAGAGAAGGTGGAGGTCCCTTTGGAGGTGTAGAAAGAGGGAAATTTGACTAATTGGAATAAAAGTGAGATATTAGACCTCTGACGTTTATGGAGGGAATAAGGGTAATCCATTGTTTCTTGAACAGTTGCCTCGGCTGTACGATGATTGTCTATGTAGGACCTGTTGATACTGTGCCTATATGACTGCGTTTGATTTGCGTAACGCAGTTGGTTCTGATTGCAGGAGCCAATACTGGATGGAACTCCCTTGAAACAAAGGACGTGGAGCTACGTTCTCGGCACCACAAAAAGGTTGCAATTCTATATCCCGAAGGTGCGGCCAGTATCTGTGTCCTTTAAGATGCTTTGCTGTGCCTCATCAACATGCTGGCCAGAAGGGATCCTCAATCAATAGAACAAGTGAAGTATTGAAGTCTGAAACTCCCTGCGAAAGACGTAGCATTGAAGCAAAATTGTCTTTGTCAGACTGCCCCTACAGCGAGCTGTGGAAAAACCTGTACACGCAATGTCCGCTTCACAGTGTATCATTTCTGATGCACTTCTCTCTCTCTCCCTCCTGCAGGACCTTCAAAGCGTGAGGCTTGGCGGATTCTGGAATAAGTTCTACTGGCGCCAACATGTCAGAGCACATCTGGCGGCATACCTGCCCAACTGGCTTGCAAGATAATCGCTGTGCCGCCTGAGTAATGACTGAGTCAGGGTAGGCTGAATAGTGGGGAGCTTCACATTTCTTTGAGGCGTGGAAAACAAACCGCCGGCACAGAGTTTGGCCTCTGTATGAGTCTAACACCTTCTTGCTAAATACAGTCTATGATAGGAACTTAACGAACTTGTTTCTGTAGTTACCCCAGGACGAGGGGAAAAAGGGAAAACGATTCGTCGCTCTCTTCATAAGGAGGGGAAACCTCCAATATTCACCGTAGGTGAATGCAACAGAACTCCAGTTGTAAGAGAAGACGTAATCCCGCCATGGTACAGGCCGTGGCAGCTTTGCTGTAAGAAATACATATTTCTGATCTGAAGAAAAAACATGCTCATACGGCTATGTGCTGTCCAAGAATAATAATGGCAGGAGTAAAAAGCCATCACGTGGATGTAGCAGAAAGCTGCAGTCGACGAGATAAATCGTCTACCGAAAAAAATTGTGCATTAAAGCCAACAGTGTGTGAAACCAACTGTCAACGGACTCAACCGTCGACGAATCCAACAGTTGACAGGGTCATCCGTCAACGAAGCCAACTGGCGTCGAAGCAGAATGTTGACGAAGCTCACCGTCTATGGAGCTCACCGTCTACAGAGCTCACCGTCTACAGAGCTCACCGTCTACAGAGCTCACCGTCTACAGAGCTCACCGTCTACAGAGCCCACCGTCTACGGAGCCCACCGTCTACGGAGCCCACCGTCTACGGAGCCCACCGTCTACGGAGCCCACCGTCTACGGAGCCCACCGTCTACGGAGCCCACGGTCTACGGAGCTCATCGTCTACGGAGCTCATCGTCTACGGAGCTCATCGTCTACGGAGCTCATCGTCTACGGATCTTATCGTCTACAGAGCTCATCGTCTACAGAGCTCATCGTCTACAGAGCTCATCGTCTACAGAGCTCATCGTCTACAGAGCTCATCGTCTACAGAGCTCACCGTCTACGGAGCTCACCGTCTACGGAGCTCACCATCTACGGAGCTCACCATCTACGGAGCTCACCGTCGACGGAGCTCACCCTCGACGAGCTCACCATCGACGAGCTCACCGTCGACGAGCCTACCGTCGACGAGCCTACTGTCGACGAGCCTACTGTCGACGAGCCTACTGTCGACGAGCCCACCATCGACGAGGCCACCGCCAACGAAGCCACCGTCGACGGGCCTACCGTCGACGAGGCCAACTGTCGAAGAAATTTACCATCGACAAGAACTCCCAGTGGTCTACGAGCCTGTAGACTACAAGAGGGCACTGTCGACGCATGCCTGGAGGCGTTGTCGTTGCAGAGCAACAGTGACGGCAGAGATTGTCGTCAGAGATTACATTGACCTTATCGTCGACAAGCTGGCACATTTTCACTAGAAAAGTGCGCAGAGTGAGTCTAGACGCCTGAGAGTAAATCTCGTGGGCGTAGATGTGGGAGGCAGACTCAAAGAAGGCCAAAGACCCCTTAATTGTGATGTCACTTCAGCTGGTGAAGTAGAGGAGAAGCATCACTTAAAATCTTAATGTGCAGGACAAACAAAAAAATTATCCCACGTCAGAAGGGAGTACAGTCTAAGCACAAGAACAACCCCTTCTCCCCTTACCATGTCAGAGATCAGCAAAGTGTTGTCCATATACTCTTCAAGAGGGTTCACAGGAAAAGGTCTCAGATTCCCACAAGTGACACAGGGTCTGAAGGAAGACTTCATGTAAGAAGACATTACAAAACTGTGATATTAAGAAGAAAAAATTGAAGAAAATTTGAAGAAAATTGAAGAAAACTGAGCAGAGCTCAGGGAGACTCCCTTCACACGACGTGCGGTAGAAAATCTGAGGTGCTGAGCTCTGAGGAGAAGGTTCTAGAGGGTTGCTGGCGCCTGATTGGCTGTGGTTTGGACCAACATAATGACAATGATAGACTGCAAATGGTTTTTTCCTTTTCCATGCATTCCTATGTAGAAATATGTGTAGGCTTGTTATGCCTTTTTTCTATTACATGTTTCAGGTTTGATGTTGTTACATATATATATATATATATATATATATATATATATATATATATATATATATATATATATATATACATATATATATATATATACATATATATATATATATATATGCGGTATGTGTCGTCCTCAGCTTAGTATATAGTATGTTATTGCTATTTAATTTACCGTGGGACTCCCACTCTGACGACGGGGGATATTCAAGCATGTGAATCTATGAAAGACACCCTAATACTGGAGAATCAATATTATGACCTGGAATTTTAGGCGGATGCACACTATGAGCAGATGACACAAAATACATGCTTATCTGACACGGAGAGGGGTGCAAATTGTATTACTACAAGAAACCCACCTAACCAAGACAGAAGGGGTAGCGCTACAGCGCCACTGGAGGGGGCAGGTGTACCACACTACGTACTCAGCCTTTGCGAGAGGGACCCTAATATGGGTGCGGGCGGGAGTCCCCTTCCAATGTGTCCGGCAGAAGATAGACCCTGACAGCAGATATGTGGCGTGATAGGGCGCCTTGATGGCCGAGCTATTACAGATGAGACTGGCAAACACACTGGGGGTTGACAGACACTTGCAGAGCCCATCATCCGGGGTAAAGGGACTACTCTTATTTTTCGGCTCTATATGAACTGCATGTGGCCATGATAGGGCGCCTTGTTGGAAGAGTTATTACTCTAGGAAGTTTATACGCTCCTAATGTTGATCAGCCTGCATTATTTGCACAGCTCTCTCGGACATTAGCGCAGGTCCTCACTGGATCTGTGCTCTTTGGGAGGGGTGGATTTCAATTGCATTACTTATGTTACTCTGGACCGATCTCGTCCTCCACTCCCCGATGTTCCCACACACAGATTAGCAGAGGCCAGACGAGACTGGCAAAGACACTGGGGGTTGACAGACACTTGGGGAACCCATAATCTGGGGTAAAGGGACTACTCCTATTTTTCGTCTCTACATGAGCTGCATGTTCGATTGGACTCTATCCTCTGCTCCGCGGATGTACATGTAGGGGTTACACTGAGCGAGTATTCAGCCAGGACGATCTCCGACCACAATCCCTTTCTGGTATCCCTGAACTGGGTGCGAGTCAGGCCAAAATACCTAGTTGGCGTCACCGACCAGAGACACTGGAAGACTAGGTCTTTCGAACCACAATAGGCACTGCTATAGAGGAGTACTTCCAGAATAATACTAACACGGCCACTAAACCCCACACTGAATGGGATGCATTCAAGGTAGTAATAAGGGGCCGCTGCATTGGGGAGGCGGTGGGGGTACACAAGACCCTTCTGAATGATATACAGAAAGGGGAACAACAGCTCAGAGATGTGGAAAGGGATCGACCTGAGGCACAAGGTACTACTTGTGTAACAATATATCTGTAAGAGACATTAGCTAGTGATAGATTCCTTACCTTAGAATATTCCCCAGGCGTCAGACTGGACCTGGAAAGTTTTTTGCTTAGCAGTACCCCTGCGCGTCAGTAGGTGGTGTCGTGCGGCTCCACGTCCATCACTGGCATTGTGAGCGCCGAGATGACGTCACGGAGTCTACTTAGGCACCACCCATGCGGGCTGACGCCAGTTCTGTACACGACCTTCCGCGCCGAAACGCAGATCCAGGCAAGATATTGACCATTGGTGCATAAAACTAGAGCCCTAAATGGGGATGACCTTAACCCTAGTAATCAGTTCGCAGAACGGGGAGGATGGGTGGGGCGGTAAGGAATTTATCACTAACTAATGTCTCTTACAGATATATCATTACACAAGTAGTAACTTGTGCATCTGAAAGAGACACATTACTGATAGATTCCTTACCTTAGAATAGATACCGCAGCAATACCAACCCCGGTGGTGGGTCTGCAAACAAGATTACACCAGAAAGTCATGGAGCACAGAGCGGCCAAAGAAGCTGTCTCTCCGGACCTGCCTGTCAGGGCAGTAGTGTTTGGCAAACGTGTGCAGCGAGGCCCACGTAGCTGCCGGACAAATGTCCTGCAAGTGAACGCAGCGTCCCAAGGCTGTAGTGGCTGCAGTTGCCCTGGTCGAATGGGCACGCAGCCCCACAGGAGGCTCCTTCTTGGCCAAGGAGTAACATGCTTTGATGCACAGAACGACCCACCGGGAGATGGTCCGTTTGTGCACAGCCCGGCCCTTTTTGGCACCCACGTAGCCAACAAAAAGCTGATCATCCACCCGGAACTGCTGGGTACGCTGCAGATAGAAGGAGAGCGCACGTTTTGGGTCCAGACTGTGAATCCTCTTCTCTTCCCTTGAAGGTTGTGGAGGCGGAAAGAAGGTGGGCAAAGTGATGGTCTGCCCAATGTAGAGGGGCGTGACAGCCTTTGGCTGAAAATATAAGATGGGTCAGTAAAACCACCTTGTCCGCATGAACAGAAAGGAAAGAGGTTTTAAAGAAAGAGCCTGGTGCTCACTCACTCCTCTGGCAGAGGTGATAGCAACCAGGAAAGCTGTTTTTAGAGTGAGAAGATGCAAATGACAGTTATGAAGGGGATCGAGGGGAGCGCAAAATCAGAAAAGTCAAGACAAGATTTAAGTCCCACTGAAGCATGACGAAGGGTACGGGCGGAAACTTATGCGTAATACCTTTAAGAAAAAGGTTAACAACAGGTGACTTAAAAAGAGGCTGATCTGGAAGCCGTAGAAAGGCAGAGATGCCAAAATATGACCTTTGATAGTGTCCAGGGCAGAGCCCTACTGGGCCAAAGAGAGAAGGAACAGAAGAACCTCATTAAGAGAGACAGAAAGGGGATCCAAAGCCTTCGCTGTGCACCATGCCACAAATCTGTTCCACCTGCAGGCGTATACTGTTTTGGTGGAGGGACGCCTGGCTGCCAGAATGACATCACAGACTTCGGGAGGAAGATTGAAAGGTGTCAACTGTCGCCGCTCAATCTCCACGCAAGGAGGTGGAGGCTGGACAGGTTCGGGCGGAGGACCGCCCCCTGCTGCTGCGACAGAAGATCCTCCCGAAGAGGCAGACGGATCGAGGGAGCGATGCTCATACTGAGTAGTTCCGGATACCATACTCTTTGAGCCCAGTGCGGAGCCACAAGAATAACCTGGGCCCGGTCGCACCGGTTCTTCTTCAGCACTCTGGGCAGAGGTGGTATGGGCGGAAAGGCGTACAACAGACTGCAACTTCACTCGCAACGAAAAGCATCTCCGAGCTAGTGCCGCCTTGGAAATTCCAAAGCGCAAAACTGATGACATTGCGCATTCTCTTCGGTGGCGAATAGATCTAACCAAGGCTTTCCCCACTGCAGAGAGACCTTGAGCCACGCCCGAGTTCAGACGCCATTCGTGATCCACCATGCACCGGCGGCTGAGTTCATATCCGCACAGAGAATCTGCCAGGTGTTGAACCACCAAGGTAATGCCTTGATGTTCCAGCCATGTCCAGAGGTGGAGAGCCTCCGGACATAGGGTCCACGACCCCACCCTGCCCTGTTTATTGCAATACCACATGGAGGTGGTGTTGTCCATGAACATCTGCATTACACTTCCCCGGACAGAGGGAAGGAATGCCTTCAGTGCAAGTCGGATCGCCCACAGCTCCAGAAGGTTGATATGGAGCCGGGACTCTGCGGGAGACTGGAGACCTCTGATCACAACCTCTCCCAAGTGGCCTCCCCATCCCAGGAGAAAAGCATCCATCACCACTGTGTGCTTCGGTTGGGGAAGGGAGAGGGATCTGCCACTGACCCAATCGCGATTTGTGAGCCACCACTGCAACTATTGTGCAGGGCCCTCCAAGATCCGGACACGATCGGACAGGTTGCCCTGATGCTGTGCCCACTGGAACTTGAGGTCCCACTGCAGAACCCTCATATGCAATTGGAGTGTGTAACCAGCAGGATGCAGGAGGCCGTCAGGCCCAGAAGCCGGAGGGTCATCTAGACTGAAACCTAGGATAGAGGCTGAAAGAGCGGAATCATAGCCTGAATATCCCGGACACGCAGCTCGGGAGGAAAAACCCAAAACAGCGTTGAGTCCAGAACCGCTCCGCTGAAGGGGCGCTTCTGAGAGGGACTCCTGTGTGACTTTGGCACGTTGATGGAGAACTCCAGCAAATGGAGGAGGTCGGCCGTAGTCTGGAGGTGGGTGACAACTACCTGGGGCGAACCCGACTCCAACAGTCGTCGAGGTAGGGGAAGACTGACACCCCTAACCTGCGCAGATGAGCTGCAACCACCGCCATCACCTTTGTGAACACCTGAGGGGCACTGGTGAGGCCGAAGGGGGCCCTAAGGCGTGCCGGTGGGAGCCTGGGGCCTGTAAAGATAGTCCAAGGCAGCAAGAAATTCTTGCACCTGTTTGGGAGTCACTGACGGACCTGGGTATATCGGGTAGGCAGCGGGATTCCCCGGCACCAAAGGAGCTGCAGGGGTGGAGCCCCTGTCCCCCTCGTCCGCCTCCGGGGAACAACAGGGGGACGTCAGAGAGCGAACCTGCTTTTTCGACTTCTTTTTATGGCCTCGCTTACCGGAATCTGAAGGTGAAGACTTAGAGCCTGAGGAGTGATGGCTCCGGTCCCGGGAACGGCCCCTAGATGCGGAGCAGCGGTGAGCGGAATGCCGGGCATCCAGCAACTTCCGGCGCCACTCCTGCAGGTCCTTCGGGCCATGGCTCGACAGTCGCAGGAGTCATGGTCGGTCTCTAGGCAGTAGAGGCACACATGGAGGGGCCTGCTACCGACATGTTCCAGTGACATGACCCACAAGACTTATAGCCGGAGACAGAAGGGGAGACAAAAGTCTCAAAAGAGTAGTTAAAAACATGACTGAGGTGCATGTTCAATTAGGATCTGCGCATTAGGCGCAGAAAAATAAAGAACTGACGTCAGCACGCAATGGTGGCGACTAAGTAGTCTCCGTGACGTCATATCGGCGCTCACAATGCCAGCAATGGACGCGAAGCCACACGACGCCACCTACCGACGCACAGGGGTACTGCTAAGCAAAAAACTTTCCGGATCCAGGCTGAAGCCTGGGGAATATTCTAAGGTAAGGAATCTATCATAAACGTGTCTCTTTCTGATAAAGAGGACTGACAGGCAGATCTTATGGGAGCTAAAGAAGAACTAGCGGCCCAAGTAGAAAGATTGAGATGCTTTGACCATAGGGCGTACGCAGCTCGAGCACATGCCGAGAGGGACAAATCTGGGGCGCTGCTAGCTTGACTGGCCAACCCAGCGCGCAGAGGGACACCAATCTTAGAATTAAGAGGGAGAGATGGAACAACTCATTACGGACAGCAAGCTAATAATGCGCAGTTCCTGGAATACTATACTACCTTGTACCAAAGTCAACTGGACCCACTGGTGTTAGAGGAAAAGGGATTCTTGGATATAGGACTTCCCCAACTTGAGGCAGACAATGTGGAGTGTCCTGGGCCGGGATAAAGAACGGGGTGAGATCAGGGGAGCCACAAAACACATGGCCAGAAACAAAACCCTTGGCACAGATGGGCTTCCGATTGAGTTTTATTCTATATTCCTTAGATATTTTAGCTCCCTGTTTACTAGCCCTCTATAATAGATCGAAGCAGGATGGCTGCTTTCCTGCATCAAGCAGGGAAGCGAAAATCATACCACTCCTCGAACCGGATAAGCCAGCGTGGGATCGCACCACCTACTGCCCCCTTGCTATGCTTAATCTTGATTACAAGATATTAAGCTGCATTCTAGCTAGCCGTCTGATGACCCACATGACAAAAATGGTACATGTGGACCAAGCATGTTTTATTCCCTCCTGAAATATGGCCATGAATATACGCCGACTGATTTGACTGCTAGATGAAACCACACGTGACAGGGACGAGGCGTGTATCTTTTCGATTGACATCGAGAGGGCCTTCGACAGCCTCGAATGGTCAAACCTTTTCAGGGTTCTGCGAGCCTTCGGACTGGGCGAGGGATTCGTGGCCTGGACGGCAATATTGTACAAGAACTCGACTGCATGGGTGCGCACAGGGGGAGTGATATCGGAGGCCCACACTGTGGGCAGAGTAACGCAACAAAGTTGTCCGTTGTCTTCCCTCCTGTTCGCACTGGCAGTGGAACCGCTGGCTGTACATGCGAGATCGGGACGATACTACCGGGGCCTTGACGGGATGGGTCAGTCCCACTTTATTGCATTATATGCGGACAACCTCCTAATGTTCCTCGCCAACTCTACAGATGAGCTCCGGGGCGCTTGGGAACTGCTGGCCAAGTTGGGACGAGTAGCGGGTCTCAAGATCAACTGGGGTAAGACGTGCCTTTTCCCTGCTCAGGGTGGTGGAGGTGACCCACCGGATGTGCTGTACGTGGTGTGGGAAAGTAACTACCTGACTTACCTAGGAGTGCGGATTTACCATGCACCCTCCGACTTGCTGGAGGGTAATGTCGGATGGGCACTGCGAACTACCAGGAGCAACTTTGAATTTTGGGGAACCCTCCCACTATCAGTGGCGGGAAGGGTGGTGCTGCTAAAGATGGTCACTCTACTACGACTACTTTACTATTTTAGCTCCCTACCACTATGGATACCGAGAAAATTCTTTACCCAACTTCGCACTATGATTACAGGATTTTTATGGGGTTCTGGGAGGCGCAGAGTAGCGTTCGCTACCATGTTGAGACCTAGACGGGAGGGGGAATTCGCAGTCCCTGACTTTGAGGCCTATTACCACGCAGCTCAACTTCAATGGTTCACAAAATGGATGGTGGGGCGACATCGTACTGGGGAGGCCCATGGGTGCATGGATCAGGACCTGAGACAGCTTTCTCAGGGTGTTTCTCCGGCTCCCCTTAAGCAAAACAGAGGCTTCGAGAGATTTGTGGGTGATAAAGTAATGTTGGAATCAGGCCTGAGATTCCACTGTTGGTTTGCGAGACATTGCCACATGGGGGAGACTGGCAGAGACTACAGGATTGGGAAGAGGCGGGGATCTCCACTATTGGGGACCTCTAACAACACCCTCCTACCCTTCAATGATTTATTAGAACAATACGATCTGCCCCGGCATGACTTCCTCTTACATGCCACATTGATAGCAGCCATCCGTAAGCACTGGAAGAAGGGGATGGTGGAACTCTCATGCCAGTGCCATTATATGGTATCAGAGGCTGGAACGGTCAAGGCGGTTACTTGCCTGTGTAGGCGAATTAACCAGGACATCAGGCACCCTTTGAAGAGCCTGCGTATCAAATGGGAAGCAGACTGTGGGAGTCCTGTAGAGGAGAAGCAGTGGGAAACACTGGTAGAAAGAGCGTGGAAGTGTTCCAGGAATGCGCATTTTCAGCTAATCCAATTCTATGTTCTCCACAGAGCGTATCTCACCCGCACAAAATTAACGAATTCTTTGAGTCCCGAAAAATCTGCTTGAGGTTCAAGCTAGAAAACGCTAAATTTTTGCACATGCTCTGGGAGTGCCCAATATTAGAAGATTTCTGGAAAACAGTAACGGCTAAACTGGGTGAAATAACAGACAGAGACAGCACCTTGTCCACGGGATTTTGCCTATTACATTGGTTCCCTCATACTGTCCGCAATAAAGTTATCAGCAAATTCATTTTCTGGGGTTAGTCCTGGCTAAGCGAGAAATAACCTGCCACTGGTAGGCGGCCACTGCACCTAACACCTCACGATGGCTGCGAGAATTCACAAAATGGGCTGTGAATGGATTTTTAGACTACAAATGGCCCAGAGAACTAGCAATGACAAAATGTTAGAAACGGCGACAGAATGGGTGGCATTAGTGGACTTATTTAAGCTCCCGGCCGATGACACAGAACCACCCACTGAGTGAGGAGAATTGTATAAAAGAATTGAACCACTACTTTACCTGAGCAGGTGGTTTGGGAGTTGGCAAGAATGTGCTATATAGTGGCTCCCTCTTAAGTGGATACCTCATTTCCATGAAGTGTGCAGCCGGATGCCCTATGTGATCAAATACTACTTCCCACTGAGAGCTAGATGATGGAGCGACATGCCTGAAGGGGGAGGGGGGATAAGTAGAGACGGGGAGGAGGAGGAGGGGAGGGGGAACTTTGTTATTTCATTCATTGGTTGTTGGGGTAGATATGAATGAGGAGTGGTAAGGACACTTATGAAGTTGATTTCCCTATATGGGAACATGGAACGTGATCCTCCAGCTAATATTGATAGGATGGATGAATACCAATGTACCTTAAGAAACATTGACACTTGATGAGAAGCCGCACTTAGCAATGCATACTCATTAACATGACTGTTGATGGCTATTATCAACATCATGCTGGCATTCTTCCACTCCTCGGTATAGAACCTACTTGTTGTGATGTAACTGAATAAAATGTGTTTACAAAAATATGAAATGTTTGTATGGATGTTGTTGGACAGGCCACATGAAGGGCCGCTCTCCCCCGGCTCAACCAGGCCCGAGCCCGGTCACGCAAGTACCACACACCACCATTGCACGTCCTCCGTCCCCTCAGGGACCCCTGCCCTCGAGCACGTTAACCTCGTGGGTCCGATCCACTGCCGGCCCACGCGCCCAGCCCGGGCCGCCATCTTGGACACTTCACCACGAGGCCGCCTGGCCCCCGATCGACCTCAACCCTGGGCCTAGCCCGGCCTCAGACATTCCGGCACCACCCTCCACCCAGGAGGTGAGCGGGCTACTTGGCAAGTCAATGGGAGAAAGAGGTGCCGATGGCTCTCCCCCGCCAAGTGCCGCTCGCCCATCGCCTCCCCGGGCGCTGGCTCCACCCCCCTGCTGGGTGTCTGGACTCCCTCATCCCGGACCTCCCGACCTCCAAGTGCGAGGGTCCGGACATCAAAGCACGCCAGCCCTATAACTGGGGCAGCTCCAGAGCAGGAAGGCAGTTGTATCTTGGAGTCGAGAGACGTAAAGAGGAACTCATCCTGGACGGACTACTGGCGCTGCCATAGCTCTGTCCTGTGCACCATCGTCCTGCCTGTTGGCGCTGCCACAGCCGTCGTAACCTTCATCCTTCATCGTCGTCGGGATCTGCTGGCGTGGCCGCGGACCGTTGTAACCATCATCTTTCACCGGGACCTGCAGGCTCCGCCGCGGACCGTCGTCCTTCCTTCATCCATCTCGGGACCTGCTTGGCTCCTCCACGGCCCGATCATCTAGAACGCCGAGCTCGAGGATTGAGAGCTATTTTGTACTCATTGGTAACTAAGACTGTCCCGCTACCCCTTTCCTCAACCAAAGACTAGAATCGAGGGGACCCCTGAGTCCAGACCTCCTTGTATCATACCAACGTAACCTAAGAATTGCATATAAAGTCTCGTTAACCTTCAATCTTGTGTGGTGTCCGTCTGTGGGGGGGAAGTTACTTGTCTGTACAGTCGTTGGAGACGGCTCTCCCTGGAGACCTCTCCCCGTAATCTCGGCCGACCCTCCCGGTCCGTCTAACATTGGTGGCCAGCGGCGCGATCCGAATCACCGCATAACGTACAGAGAGTAGCTCACCCCACAACGAACCACAATGACAACTAAAGAGAGCGGATCAACTGAGAAGTTCCAAATGGAAAAACTAGAGGAGTACAGCCATCGTGAACTAAAGCAGTTCTGCATCGAACTAGGTATCGCTACCACCGGACTAAGCACCAAGGACGATTTTAAGCATGCCCTAGAATCTTGGGCAGAGACCGGGGATGCCGAAGCCCCTGAGCAAAGCACCGCGAAAAAAACCAACACGGCCCCTGAAGGGCAAAGAACCGGTCTCTCGCAAGACGAGATCCAAGAAAGAGAAAAAACCCGACTACACGAGCTAGAAATGGCCCGACTCAAGATGGACGTAGAACTCAAGTTGGCCGAACAAAAAATAAACTTAGAGCACCTACGTCTCCGAGAAGAAAGAGAGGAGAAACAGAGACAAAGGGAGCTCGAGGAAAAGAAACTAGCATACGAGCACGAACGGAACCTAGCCGAGATCAACCTGCGCAAGCAGAATAAAGAGTTAGGGGTGCCCGAGAGACCACACACCCCAGGGACCACGGAGAAAAAAGTACACATCCCCAAGGATGTTGTCCGAGAATATTTTCGAGAGGACGACATCCAGCAATGGTTTAAGGCCTATGAAATCGCTATGACTGCGCACCGGATCGATAGAAACGATTGGGGAGCCGGCCTATGGGGCAGATTCCTCAATGAGGGCCGCGATACCCTGTTACAGCTCCCAGACCACCAGATGACCTCCTACGACCATATGAAAGCGGCCCTCCTCACCCGCTATGGCCTCACGCCCGAGATGTACCGTCAGAGGTTCCGAGACTGCACACGCATCCCGGGTACAACTTGGGTGGACTATGTAACGTACTTTAGCCGAGCTTTCGAAGGCTGGATCAGAGGGAACAACGTCACGACCTACGAGCAGCTGTTCAATCTGATGGTATGGGAGCATCTGTCCAACAATTGCTTCATTGAACTACGCCAACACCTCCTCGACAGCAAGTTAACCGATCCCCGGCAGCTCGCAGCCGAAGCTGACCGGTGGGAGATCACCAGAGTGGGCCGGAATGGGTCCTACGAGCAGAACAGGAACAACAATGGTCACCACCGACCCAGAGGAGGAGGAGGGGGCCAAGGACGAGGAAGAGACAACACTCCGGCCGCCCCCGTTACCAGCACCACCCCCCCGGCCAACCGGGGCAGCACCCCGGCGCGACCGGGGTACAGAGCCAATGTTACATGTCACCGATGCCAACGAGTCGGCCACTATGCAAACGACCCAAGCTGCCCGCAGTATCAGAGTCCAAAACCCCGCCATGTGGCCGCCGCGGCACTAGGGGAAGAACAGATCTCCGAGGAACAAGAAACAGACGAGCAAGAGTATCAAGAGTGGGAGCCAGCCGCCATGACTCTCGCGTGCTTAGGGGGAAGAGACATGGTCCCGCGGGTCCCCCTACCCGCTAACACCCAGAAGTACAGCCAATGGGTGAGCATCAATGGACAACGGGCCGAAGCCCTTCGGGACACCGGGGCCAGTGTGACAGCCGTCCGCTGTCATCTGGTGACCCCAGAACAATATCTACCGAACATTCTCTGCCCTGTGCGATCAGCCGACAACTCGGAAAGTCTGTGTCGGATGGCCTGCGTCCCCTTTGAGTGGGGAGGGGTCTCCGGCATGTTGAAGGTGACGGTCCGAGACGACGCCCCCGTGGACTGCCTCCTCGGAAATAACCTGGAGAGCTCCCCGTGGGCAGCCGTGGAGCGAAAAGAACACTTGGGGATGTTGGGCGTCCCGGACTGGGCGTGCGTCACCACCCGGTCCATGGCCGCCCGTGCCAACCATCACCCGGAAGAACCAGAATGGCCGGCGCCACCGCCTCCGGTCGCCCCAGCCGAGACCCCCGACCATGACACCCCCCTCGAACCTGCTCAACCTTCCGACCTCGCTAACCTTGACCAGTGGGCCCAAGAGGGGGGACCCACACAAGAACAATTTCGCCAGGAACAGAAGACCTGTCCCTCCCTCGAGGGACTCCGCCAACAAGCGCTCGCCCAAAGCGCAGGGGATACCTCCGGAACTCATTGGGTCTACTGGGACAATGATCTGTTGTACAGCGAGCAAAGAATCGCCGAGCTGGGGGCCAACCGAGTACTAGTAGTGCCCCTCCGCTTTAGAGACTTCCTGCTAAACCTGGCCCACGATGTCCCCCTGGCAGGGCACCTGGGACAAGATAAAACCTACAGTCGCCTAGTGACCCACTTCTTCTGGCCCAAAATGAGAAACGATGTGCACCAGCATTGCCGATCTTGCCCCACGTGCCAAGCCAGTGGGAAGAGCGGCCGCAAACTAAAGGCCCCCTTGCAACCTTTTCCGGTAGTCACGACCCCATTTGAGAGGGTCGGAATAGACATTGTAGGACCCCTGGACCCGCGTACAAAACAAGGCCATCGCTTCATTCTGGTGCTAGTGGACCACGCCACCCGCTACCCTGAGGCTGTTCCTCTCCGGACCGTGACAGCCCCAGTGGTCGGCCGGGCCCTGATGGGGATCTTCTCCCGTGTGGGGTTCCCCCGAGAAGTCGTCAGCGACAGAGGCACGAACTTTATCTCTAAATACATGAAATCCCTCTGGCAACAGTGTGGGGTCACCTACCGATTCACGACCCCCTATCACCCCCAAGGGAACGGACTTGTTGAGCGGTTCAACCGCACGCTAAAAGGGATGATCGGGGGATTGGAAGAGCCCCTCCGTCGCCAGTGGGATGTGCTGCTGCCGTGCCTCCTCTTCGCCTACCGAGAGGTCCCACAGAAATCCCTAGGCTTCAGCCCATTTGAACTGCTATACGGGCACCCAGTGCGGGGGCCGCTCAGCCTGATCAAAGAAGGCTGGGAGATGCCTCCGGCCAAGAACCCTCCAGATGTCTTCCGGTACCTCCTCACCCTCCGCAACCAGTCCCGGCGGTTCAGAGACCTAGCAAAAGCCAACCTAGAGGCCAGTCAAGAGGACATGAAAAAATGGTATGACCAGAACGCCTCATCCATTGAATTCGAACCGGGGCAACAGGTATGGGTAATGTCCCCCACGGAGCCATGCGCTCTCCAAGACAAATGGACGGGGCCCTTCAAGGTAGTCGAGCGCAAGGGTCCGGCCACCTATCTGATCGATATGGAGTCCTCCCAGAACCCACTCCGAGTCCTCCACACCAACCGACTGAAACCCCACTTTGCACGAACAGAACTCAGCCTACTGATGGCCACCGACAATGGGGTTGAAGACGACTCCGAGCCTCTCCCTGACCTCCTGCGGACCCAGGAGCAAGACGGCTCCGTGGATGGGGTCCGACTCTCGGAGACCCTCACCAGAGAACAACGCCAAGAGTGCCAAGCCCTCCTGTCACAGTTCGCCAGTCTGCTCTCCCTCACCCCAGGTGTCACTTCCTGGTGTGTGCACGATGTGGACACCGGAGACAGCCCTCCTATCCGCCACCGGGCCTACCGCGTACCTGATCGGGTACGGGCCTGCATCCAGGCGGAAGTGGCCAAGATGCTCACGCTCGGGGTCATCGAGCCCTCAGACAGTCCATGGGCCAGCCCGGTCGTACTGGTCCCCAAAGCAGCCGCCCCCGGAACCACACCAGAACTCCGGTTCTGCGTCGACTACCGGGGCCTGAATGAAGTCACCAGAACGGACGCACATCCCATCCCCCGGGCAGATGAACTGGTCGACCGAATGGGAGCTGCCCGCTACCTCAGCATCTTCGACCTGACAGCAGGTTATTGGCAGATCGGCCTCACACCCCGAGCACAAGAACGTTCTGCCTTCTCCACCCCCGATGGCCACTACCATTTTACGGTCATGCCCTTCGGCATGAAGAATGCCCCAGCGACTTTCCAACGGCTCGTCTATCAGGTCCTGGCGGGGCTCGAAGGGTTCAGCGCCGCCTACCTAGACGACATCGCTGTGTACAGCCACCATTGGACCGAGCACCTCCACCACCTCCGAGCAGTGCTGCAAGCCCTTCAGCGAGCTGGCCTCACGATCAAGGCCAGCAAGTGTCAAATCGGACAAGGGTCTGTGACCTACCTCGGACACCAGGTGGGAAGCGGCCTAGTAGCCCCTCTACAGCTGAAAATTGCCGCCATCCAGGACTGGCAGCCCCCTATCACCCAAACCGAGGTACGAGCCTTCCTGGGCCTCACGGGCTATTACCGAAGGTTCGTGAAAGACTATGGTACCATAGTGGGGCCTCTCACCGAACTCACGTCAAAGAATCAGCCCAAGAAGGTGAACTGGACCCCAGAGTGTCAAGCGGCATTCGAACAGTTGAAGGCCGCCATGTGTTCCGCTCCTGTGCTCCAGGCCCCAGACTACAGCCGGGAGTTCGTCGTCCAGACGGACGCCTCCGACCAGGGCATTGGGGCGGTCCTGTCTCAAGTGAACACCGAAGGCCTTGATCAACCGGTGGCCTTCATCAGCCGGAGACTCCTACCACGGGAGCAACGCTGGAGCACCATAGAGAGGGAAGCCTTCGCTGTGGTATGGGCCCTCAAGAAGCTCCGGCCCTACCTTTTTGGCACCCACTTCCGGGTGCAGACCGACCACCGACCCCTGCAGTGGCTGATGCATATGCGGGGGGAAAACCCAAAGTTGCTACGCTGGTCCATCTCCTTGCAAGGTATGGACTTCACAGTCGAACACCGGCCTGGGCCAGATCACGCCAACGCGGATGGCCTGTCCCGGTTTTTCCGCCTCGACGAGGAGAGTCCCCAAGAGGATGGGTAACTCTCCCCGCCTTCAGCTGGGGGGGACGCATGTTGGACAGGCCACATGAAGGGCCGCTCTCCCCCGGCTCAACCAGGCCCGAGCCCGGTCACGCAAGTACCACACACCACCATTGCACGTCCTCCGTCCCCTCAGGGACCCCTGCCCTCGAGCACGTTAACCTCGTGGGTCCGATCCACTGCCGGCCCACGCGCCCAGCCCGGGCCGCCATCTTGGACACTTCACCACGAGGCCGCCTGGCCCCCGATCGACCTCAACCCTGGGCCTAGCCCGGCCTCAGACATTCCGGCACCACCCTCCACCCAGGAGGTGAGCGGGCTACTTGGCAAGTCAATGGGAGAAAGAGGTGCCGATGGCTCTCCCCCGCCAAGTGCCGCTCGCCCATCGCCTCCCCGGGCGCTGGCTCCACCCCCCTGCTGGGTGTCTGGACTCCCTCATCCCGGACCTCCCGACCTCCAAGTGCGAGGGTCCGGACATCAAAGCACGCCAGCCCTATAACTGGGGCAGCTCCAGAGCAGGAAGGCAGTTGTATCTTGGAGTCGAGAGACGTAAAGAGGAACTCATCCTGGACGGACTACTGGCGCTGCCATAGCTCTGTCCTGTGCACCATCGTCCTGCCTGTTGGCGCTGCCACAGCCGTCGTAACCTTCATCCTTCATCGTCGTCGGGATCTGCTGGCGTGGCCGCGGACCGTTGTAACCATCATCTTTCACCGGGACCTGCAGGCTCCGCCGCGGACCGTCGTCCTTCCTTCATCCATCTCGGGACCTGCTTGGCTCCTCCACGGCCCGATCATCTAGAACGCCGAGCTCGAGGATTGAGAGCTATTTTGTACTCATTGGTAACTAAGACTGTCCCGCTACCCCTTTCCTCAACCAAAGACTAGAATCGAGGGGACCCCTGAGTCCAGACCTCCTTGTATCATACCAACGTAACCTAAGAATTGCATATAAAGTCTCGTTAACCTTCAATCTTGTGTGGTGTCCGTCTGTGGGGGGGAAGTTACTTGTCTGTACAGTCGTTGGAGACGGCTCTCCCTGGAGACCTCTCCCCGTAATCTCGGCCGACCCTCCCGGTCCGTCTAACAGATGTGGTGCCGCCCTTTGTAACCACCTCATTCTGAGCATGTGGGCCCCTGTGGCCAGATGGTTGTTCTTGCGGACAATGGTGATTACACAGCGATTGTGCACTGCTGCGAAGGAGCAAAGCTGTAGTGTCCGGGGTCAATCAAACCCAATACATACTGTATTAATGAATTCACAACCAGCACTGGATGAGGCGGATTCATCTTCTCTCTGTCACACCCCTTCCTTACTGCATCCCTCTATTCACCCCACAACCTCATCCATCGCCCATAGCCTACACATCCATTCATTCACCCATCAGCATATTTGCCCATTCAGCCTCCTCAAACACATTTATTCACTCCCCCACCCATCCATCCACATCACCAATTATCCATCAATACATAAATACATACCTGCATGCATGCATCCACCAATCCACCCATTCACAACTGGGAAAATACTGATTTCTGAACAATGAATATAAAAACATTAAGGTATTCCATGTCCGTGATATAGTTTTTGTTTATGTTTCCCATGTTTGACTTAATCTTGCATTCCTTAAGAGTGACCACTATTTCCAGGATGCTGTATTTCTGTATTTTGTTCTGTAGCATATTTCTTGTACAGTGCATACTTTGAACTGAGTCGCACTCAGGCATTTTTAACCGGCCACCACTGAGAGCTTTAGAGCAAAGGCTGAAGACTGTGTCAAAAAGGTGTTCAGAAACTTGGCCATCCAACCCCTGACCTCTCTGCTGAACAATCAAAGCAAAGGTCCCCTATTTAAGTTGTGATTGTGATTCTGTGCGACTGTGTGTGAAGGAGGTACACATTTGCCAAAATATTGAGAAGGCAATTGTAAAGGAAAATACAGTGCTTACAGGTGACTCAGTGTGTTGTGTTTTTGGGGGTTGTAAAGCGAAGTTCTCTGATAATCCTGAACAATCGGCTACCTACGTCATTATTATATGAAATCTCTACTATTGATGTCATAACACTTTCGTAAGTGCTTTAGCAACCTTCCTGCTTCCTCAAATGTGCTTGTGAATGCTCATTTATCCGCTCTTTTTTCAAAATGTTCTTGGTGGGGGAACCACCCCGAACGCCCTCCCCCCCCCCCCTTTGTAGGTTGTTCGGTCTCGCTCGCCTTAGTGCAGTACCACAATAACTTTCCGCCTCCCCATTTTCAAATGTCAGCAGCCGCCACTGCTCTAAGGGCTGCAGCAGTTATGATGCCACCCTTAGAAGTCTTGTACCTTCACACCCACACACTGCCTTGGCAGGCTGGGTGTTTTGGTGCAGGACAAATTGAAGAGTCGACATGGCACACATCCTTATGTGCCATGCCTATAACCCACTGCCCTGGCTTAGGTCAGTCACCCCTCTAGCTGGGTGCACTATACCAGTGGTGAGGGTACAGGTGCATGAGCCCTGTACCCCTACATTGTCGAAGTGCATTCTTAGACATTGTAAGTGCTGTGCTGCCATTAAGAGTATATGGTGCTGGGAGTTTGTTATTACGAACTCCACAGCATCATAATGGCTACACTGAAAACTGGGAAGTTTGGTATCACATTTCTCAGTACATTAAACCCACACTGATGCCAGAGTGGGATTTATTGAAAAATGCACACAGAGGACATCTTAGAGATGCCCCCTGAAAACTAACCTACCACTAGTGTCCAGGCTGAGTGGCTGCTTACAGCTGCCACCACCAGACACGTTTCTGGACCCCAGGGTTGATAGCCTGCTGCTCTCTGAGGCCTGAAACAATGCACATCCAAGATGGGCAGGGTTCAGGAAGGGGAAGCTTCAAAGGCTTGCCGCCTTTGTGAGCTTCCCCGGCCACTTGCTGCTTTCAGCAAGTTGTCCCCACTGGTTCGGACCCCCACTTTAGGCGAGAGAACTGGATGGAAAAACAAGTGAGGAAGAGAGGTGTGCCCACCTCTGCCAACTCACTGGCATAGGCGAGGTGAAGCAAAATGCTCAGTCCCTGCCATCTTGCAGATTGGGGGACTCAGCCAACCAGGGACAGGCTCATGCCTCTTCTCACTGGAGGGCGGCATAATAGGGGGTGTACCCACCCCAAGTAAGGAACCCATTGTTCCCTACCTTTTACCTACCTGCAACACCCCTAAATCTGGTATTTACAGTCACCCCTGTACCTTGCTTCCTCAGACAAGAACCTGCAACAAGAAAAGAAAAAGAAGGACCGAAAAGCAGTGCTGAAGTTAACAAGAGGAAGACGCCCACGGACTTGGCCCCAGCCCTACCGGCCTGTCTCCACCTCGAACCTGCTTCTATGAAATCCCAGGTGTGTCCTGCAGCCAGCAACCACAAAAACCCCAGAGGACCTGCCTGCCTTCAACCACAAAGACTTTATTTCCTGTGAACACCGGATTTGTTCATCTGCAACCTCTGGCTCCTGCTGGACACCGCACCACTCTGCACCCACCGCCCATGGGCCAAGCTCGAGTGGGCAAACACCATGAGGAGGTCCCCCCGGCAATCCTGACCGGAGATCTGGTGACTCCTGACCTGCCTCAAGCCTCCAACCGACGCCTGCAGTCTGATTTTGGAAGGTCCTACAACAGCAACCAGGAGCTGGTAAGAAGATCAGACCCCAAAAGGCACCCTTGGACCCGATGCCCCACAGCCTTGGGTGGCCAAACCGACGGTGCCTAACCAAACCCTAACCTCCCAACTTATCTCTCAAAGTGGTGGTCGCACCCAGAAGACTTCATCCCCAAACCTGCAGTGCCTTTGCAATTTGGAGGTTCCTCATTGCAAACGAATGGGCGCCTGACGTCGAAACAGCACCCTGAACCCAGCCACCCTAGTGCCGCTGAGGGTGCACCTTTTTTGCTACTTTATTTCTCCATTTGCCCAGAGTTTTGCTCCCACAACCAAGTGGCCTGCTCATCAGCAGCTACTAACCAGAGGCCCTCTATCCCCCATCGGATAGCATTGGGCCTCTGCGCTCTGCACCCATCCGCCCTAGTGCTGTTGAGGGTGTAACAAAGGTGCCTCCTTGTCCCTAGGGGACCCCCGAGTCTACCCCAGAACCTCAACTCCCACTACCAAATACTTACCTTAAAACCGATAACACTATTATTCCAAAAGGATAACAGTGACTGTTTTTCTTGGAAACGTTTCTGAGTGTGGAGTTTGAAAACCTAAAGAAATTCTTTAAAATTGTATTGTTTAACAAAAACGATTTTACTTACCTGTTTACAGGAAATATCCCATTGTAGTATCTAGGTATACCACTCTGAATAAGAAAAGTAATCTAAAAAGTAACTTACCTGGTATTTTACTGAAAGCCCATTCAAGTCTATATACTGCATTTACAAAGTATTGCATTTCTCTGCAACCTGCAACTATAAGTCAAAACAAAGTGCATATGCAATTACAATTCAAACTGTTTACAAACTGCATTACTACTGTAAAGTATTTATTGCTTACATGGGCCAGGCTTGCTTGGTTCTAGAAAATAAAATAACTAAAAGAATATTTTTATACAAAAACAATTGGTCTGATGTTCAGTCTTTCAGTGTGTGAATTCATTTGCTGACTGAGTGTGTACAACAAATGCTTAACACTGTCCTATGATACTGCCTTACTGCTCGACCACACTACTTCAAGTAGAGAGTGATGTGCCATCTAACTTTACCTCTGCCTACCTTTGAGGTTCCACTGGACTCTGTGCACACTATAACTCACTCTGGTATAGTATATACAGAGCCAGCTTCCTACAGGGCTATCTAGGCATATCACACTGATTAGCAAAAATAATCTGAAAAGTAACATACATAGTAATCTGTAAAGTAACTAAAAAGTAATTCCGAACTGTTGACTAACCTGTCATTCAACCAACTACATTTGAACCTGCATTCAGCTGTAAAACACTGCATAAGATTTTGCAAAACATTTATTTCACTTATCAATAACTAAATAATATTTTTGATACAAACAAATTGGTCTGAGTTCAGTCTTTGAGTGTGTGACCTCATTTGCTGCATGAGTGTGTACACACTACCCTCTGATAAAGCCTTACTGATCGCTCACACTACCACAAATAGAGAGTAAGGTGCTATCTACTTTTACCTCTGCCTACCTTCGGGGTTCCACTGGACTCTGTGCACACTATACCTCATTTCGGTATAGTATGTACAGAGCCAGCTTCCTACAGATAGTGAGTGTGCCCTACACAACACATCACCCTTCATGTATTACAATTCACACAAGCACATATACACCCAGCACATGCTTTCATCGCACATACACTGCAAAACGCTACATATTTCATGTCAGGTATTTCTCGTGGCGTAGGCGTACATACAGTTAGCACCTGCACTAATCTCAAATGTACAAGAAAGTACTGCTCTATCCTTCCAAGGCACACATCCATCCAGTGCAGTGTCACTACTCCTGGACTGTGCACTACACCAATCTACCTGATGTAGACCAAGTGTGAGTAAAAACACATGCTAGCAGCACTTTAAAAAGGTGTGCGAGCCTGTACACCTCCTCACTCCAGTGACACAGGGCAAAAGGTCCTGTTAACTACTACTGATCATTACACATTATGCTGCCACCACAGTGTTCGCGCTACTTAACTCAAGGTGAAGGAGGTAGCTGTCACTAGGAGGGTAGTGCTTTTGGTGCTCCTGCCTGTCCAACAAGACTACAATCTGTGAGACAGGCCTATGTCATGGCATATACGCATGATCCGTGTTTGCCTGTGACATGAAAGACAGCATTAGAGATCCAGAAAACATTACATCTGGGCACTCAGGGCAGGGGTACACGTCTCTTACACGTGTGGAGGACTTTTCATCCCATGACAAGCCTACTGGCTTTGTCAAGGGGTTAAACACAGAGAGATGATGGACGGAGTGCTAAAACTTTTAAGACACTCACCCCAGTCACAAATTTGGGTTGAACCGATCATCCTTCTTTAGCTCACTTCGCCACCTCAGTTTGGACCCAGCCATATTGCAAATCAGTCTTGACCCTGGGCCTCATGGGAACAGTCCAGCCCGAACTGCAAAGCCAGGTCCTCCCTGGACCGGAAACAAGCATCCTGGGACCGGTTTCGGGGTAACACCCCTGATCAGCCAGGTTAGCTTGGATCGAGTAGCAAAGTGAGCAAGGAACCCACATCCCGGCATAACCTTCCAACTTAGGGCAAACAAAGAAACACAAGGATATGACGGACGGAGCGCTGAAACTTTTCAGACACTCGCCCCAGGGGGTGAGCTAAAGAACGATGATAGATTCGACCCAGATCTATGACTTGGGTTAGTGTCAGAAAGGTTTCAGAGCTCCGTCCATCATCTCCTTGTGTTTGCTTTGTTACCACTGAGTGACAATTACGATTGTAAAAAGAACAATTGAGACAGAATGCTGAACAATGTCAAGCATTCGCCCCAATACAAATATCTGGGCCTAAATCCATTGTTTCTTTGCTCCCCATGCCATTCCAGCTTAAACCCAGGTATATGCAAACCAGTCTCGAACCCCATGGAAACAGCCCAGCCCAAACTGCCAGCTGCATTGTGACTGGAGCACCTTGGCGAGCGTGTCCATCTGGTCCAACAGTGGGTCAGTTTTAATGAGTTGTTTAGAGCGATGTAAGTAGAATTTTAGATATAATTTGGTACCTAGTACATGAAAAGACTTCTCGGCTGGTGATACTAGTTTTGGGAAGAAAGTCTGAAATATTATAGGTTAATTGAGTCAAAATTCTAAGGAATCTTGGGAATAAACCTTTGGATTGGTTCTGAGAAGTACTAAATTGCTGAGGAGCAAGAAGTTTGCATCACCTCTACTCTCCTGATTGAACTAAAAACTAGTAACAAGGCGACCTTCCATGTGAGAAATATGGGGCGTGTTCAAATTAACTCTTCTTGAGTTGAGATAGAACTCTATGTTGAGGTGCCAGTCCAGGAAAGGAGCCCTTACTGGAGGGAAAAATCTTAATACTTCTTTTATGAGTGTTTTAATGATGTTGCAAGAGCATAGGCAGAAACATTTCCATTATGGTTTGTATGTCTTTATTGTGGTGTCTGCCTTGACTTTGAGAGAGAGAATACACCAGCAGTCCTGAGGAACATTAAAATCTTTGAATTCATGGAATTTAGAAGCCGTGAGCATAACAGGAGAGAAGTAAGGTCAGGATGAATGACCTGGCCTTAGTTCATAGTCAAAGGTTTATGGGATGTTGGAAGGTGAATGGTGTTATATTCCGATAGCAGGAGAAGCTCTGTGTACCAATGCTGCATGAGCCACCTGGGGGCTATCAGGATGAGATGACAGTGCCCCGCTTTCCTCTTGCTGAGAATCTTTGTATTAAAGGTATTGGGTGGAAAGTTAGGCATTGATCCCGGACAATCTCTCGAAAGTCATTTCCTCACGATCCTGGATGTGGATGCCAACATGCATTAAGTTGGCATTTTGGGTTTCGTTTGTTGCAAAGAGATCTTGAGGCGGTTAGCCCCAGAACGAGAAGATCATATTTAGCACTGAATGTTCCAACTTCCATTGGTGCAGGCTGTTTCACTGCATGCTAATGGTATTACCAGTGCAAACTAACATCAAAGTCTCCACTATCACTGGCAGAAAAGCTTGGAGACTGAGTTAGATGGATTTCAGCTCCAGATGATTTATATTTATGCTCTTTTGGGAGTGGAGATCACTTTCTTTAAGTTTGCAGGTTCTGTAGAGGACTGCCCCAGCTCTCCAGAAGGCACCCTTAGTCATTACGAAGTGAGGTTTTAGATCCTCTGACAGGTGTGAGGCCTGGGACCACCAGGCTAGAGCTTCCATCACCATCCAGGAGAAGATTGGAGTTCAGACGACAGGTCTAGCGGTCGACAACTGGTGGCTGCTACTTACTCGATGGGGAAGCGTGGCTAAAATTTGTTTGTTCCCGGTATCGGAGTGTGTTGCCAGTAGGCGAAAAGTTGGCAACCACTGGATGGTCCCTGAAGAATCAGCAAGGTGGAGATATGTCCCCGAGCCCTGATGAAGTTGCCAAAAATTACTAAGCAACAAAACATGTTGGTTGTTCCAATTATAAAGGTCTAAACCTGCAGTGTTTTTAATCTGAGTGCAGTCACTGCGAAGAATAAAGTATGTACAACTGCAAATGAGCCACAACTAATTTTTTCGCTTCGAAAAGCTATTTCCATATTTGCACGTTACAGGGTCTAGATGGTTGATGAATGGCAAAAGCATTGCCACCACACTTCTATTTTCCTTCACCTTTTTCTCACACAACTTCCAAAATTGGACATGATAACTTTCCACTTTTCTCTTTTCTGTTCTGGTTATGAAAGTTACCAATGATGACAACGTGAGTAAAATGGTGAGTACAAACCAGTAGCTCCTTGGTTGATGCTTACGTGAGGTACTTTCTGACCTTTGAAACCTTTTTTGTCTCTGCTTATGACGTGAGGCTTTGTATGGTGGGTTGACAAACTTTTAAAGTTTACAGAACACTTAGAGTAGGCAAGATTATTCAATTAGTGGAGCTTGCCTCTGGCAGAGATTGGTTATGAATACTGCCCCTCTTACATTGAAGTGTACAGTGTTCTATATACTCAGGTCATTAATATATGGTTTAGTGAGTGGAGGGCGACCTGGTTATTACCCCTCTTTTGCTCCTTTTTTTGATGATAGAGCTTCCATCATACCTGTGTGAAGATCACCAGGTCCTTCAACAATTCTTTTATTTGAATCTATTGTTTTTGTAGCTGTTCCTGTAAGGCTCATTTTCAGGCGTGCAGGAGGGATCATATTGAGGACATGATGCCCAGAAGCTAATTGAAGAGGAGCACAGACTTTTTTCACAGAGCCAGTTCCTAGTGCCTTTGATGCTTGTCTTGGGATATAAAGTCTTTGTCTTGGACAGAATCGAGTGTTGCGGCCCAGAAACAGTATCGTCTTTGATGTAGAAGTTGATGATCCTTAATAATTCACAAAGAGATCTAGGGGGTCATTAGGATGGAGGATTTTCCGCATCCTCCGGGCCGGCGGAAGCCACCGCCGGCCCGGAGGATGCGGAAAATCCTCTGCGGACCCACCAGGACCCACCGCCACATTAGGATGGCTGGTGGGTCATGGTTTAGGTCCGCAGCTTTTCCGCCGCGGCTGGCTTACAACCGCGGCGGAAAAGCACTAAAATGGTGAAGGTGTCTCTTAGACACCTTCAGCCAGATTAGGATGTGCATGGAAACATGCTTTTCCGCGGCGGCTTTTCCGCCGTGGAAAAGCATGTGTAACTGCACTGCAGGGGCCCATTGCGGGCCCCCTAGGTGTAGTGGGGGGTGGGGGGTGCACATGGGGGGTACCTATGGTACCCCCCTGCATTTGCGTGCACAATGCAGCAGGCACCGCGCGGTGCCTGCCGCTTTGTGCACGCAAATGCTGTGCATGCATTTTTAACATTGCTGCGGGTGCAGCTTGAAGCTCCACCCGCAGCAATGTTAAAAATAGAGGATGTGACCGCCACCCTGGCGGTCACATCCTAATCTGCACAGAGGGAACGCCGCAGCCCATGCGGACGTTCCCTCATGCTCTGGGGTCGCGGACGGACTCAAGTCCGTCCGCGATCCTAATGACCCCCCTAGTTTGTGAAACAAATTTAGGCAAGCCTCTAGGGCCTTTGACCCTTGAAATGCCATTGGCGCTTTTATCAAAGAGTTATCAAAGTAGGGGAATACATGATGACCGTCCTTCCTGAAAAATGCTGTCATGGGGCTATTCAGTAGGTAACCGTGCAGTAAGCTGATTTGAAGCCAAATGGGAGAACTTTGATGCGAGGGTAGGAATGTGGAAGTATGAATCCTGTAAATCAAGAGCTGTCATGTGGTGTCGTAAGAGGGTGACCAAGTAACAGTATTGTTTCCAGAAATACTTGTTTAATTTCTGAAGGTCTAGGATTGCTTGCCAATCCTCTTTTTTCATGTCTATGAGGAAAAAACAAGAATAGATGCCCGTTCCTTGCTGAGAATGTGGGCCTTTCCCTTTGGAAGCCTTTGGTTAGTGTAGCTAGAACTCCCTTCTGAAGCAGATGGAGATTAGGTGGGCACCCTCCTTTTGGTAGAGTGGTTGGCGGAATCTGGGTGAACTCTAACGTCTGACCCTATGTGATGAGATCCAGGACTTATTTGTCTGATGCTATTTTTTACCATAGATGACAAAATGTTGGAATTGTTTCTCCCACAGGATGGCATAAGCAGCACCAGAACATTACTGTAGGCAAGTTAGCCCAATACAGATAAGTGTCTCTTTTGTGGGTCCCTCTAGCGGGGGCTTCTTTCAAAATTGTGAAGTGCCAAAAGATATTGCGGTGCCAGAGTCAGCCTTGACTGCTTGCCAAACAGAGGGTTGCCTTGGTAATGTAAAAATTAGATGTATTTGCACCTCAGGTTCTAAATATTGTGGCCTTAAACCAACCTTGGAGTCCAATGACCACTGACCTTGCCAGTTGTGGGAAACCTATTGAAGCCATATCTATAGTGCAATCTAGGTTTTCTGATGAGGTAGTTATTCCCCAGCACAATTTCTTTAGTTTCAGCACTTTCAGTCTTCTGGCAGAAATTGTATGAATGTGGCAATGTCTGACCAAATCTGGAGGTTATACCTGCCAAGTATTGCCAGTGAATTAGCAGCCCATGCATCAGAACCAGGCGTAGTTGAGAATTTCTCCTTGCTGTTTCGGCAGGGTTATGAGTGACAAGGTTTTCTATGACTGTAATTCCTCCAGAATATCTCAAGAATTGAAACAGGTGTCACAGCTTTTCTATTTTAAATCATAAAGAGAACAAACTGATTTCATATTTGCTATTATAAGTTGGAAGTATTTGGCAGCTTGTTCCCTTAGGGCATGGAGCAATCAAAAAACCTCTGATAGGGAATCCACTGGTTGTGGGTCTTCTCTCTATCATCACCAGATGTGAACGGGTCGTCCCCGGAAGCATGGTCATATTTGATACTGGGATCATTCTTTTAGTGGCAGCAGCATTGGTGACATACCAGGCATGCTGTGCCTTTGCAGGCCTGGGAAAGTGTTTGGAGTGATCCTGTAACATGCCTGGTAGGTCTAATACTAGAGCTACATAGACCTGACTCGTGCCCTGAAGTTTCAGGTGGAGAGAAGTGGTGAAATTACTCCATATATTGCCTCTCCATATATTGCTGGCAGTTGTAGATATTAGTCATAAAAGTCCTTTTAATTCTTGACTTTAAGTTATTCTGGATTATTTGGCTTTTGTTCTTGTTGATGACTGCGGTGCTTTCGTTGGACGTTGTATTGTCATCGAGATCCTAGTCGATGTTTCGGACGTAGACGACTAGGCTGACGTTGACAATGTTTGTTGTGGACGAGGCTGTCGTAGAGGATGAAGTCATAGATGAGGCCACCACAGACATGGTTATTGTAGATGAGGTTTTTGCAGGCTAGGCTGTTGTCGTAAACTAATGTCACAGATATGGCGGTTGTAGATGAGGCCATCGTAGGTGATGCCATCGTAGATGAGGACATGGTGGATGAGGCAATTTGTAGATGAGGCCATTCGTAGACGACAGTCATAGACAACTATCGTAGTTGAGGCTGTCATAGATGACCATCGCAGATGACTGTCGTCGACGACGTTCATAGACAACGACCATCTGTTAGGCAATCGTAGATGAGGCAGTCATAAGTGAGGCCATTGTGGAGGAGGCTGTCATAGACAGCCATAGACCGTCGTAGATGACCATTGTAGATGAAGCTTCCGCAGACAACCATCATAGATGAGGCAGTCATAGATGAGCCCGTCATATATGATGCGCTTGTAGATAAAGCCATTGCAGATGAGGCCGTCATAGGTGAGGCAGTAAAAGTCCACACTGTTGGGGATGTCGACCTTGCCATCAATTTATTTTCTCTGATGTAATGTCAGGCTTGTAGAGGGAGTTGTAGGGTCTGCTCTGAGGAAGAGTTTTCCAAATGTTCTCTCTCTCTGTGAGAATTGCCTTATAAAGACTCATGGTAAAGCTTTTTATGGTTTTTCTGCACGCCTTCTGTAGACCTTTGGTGCGACCTCTCCTGTCAGGCGAAGGATTCCTCACTGTCATCAGAAGTGACAGATTTAAGTTTCTGTTGTCCCAATAATAACCTAATTTCTCTGAAAATTAGAGTTTTTGAGGAAAAGGACATTATAGTGCCAGGGTCTGAGAAATGAAACATGAAATACAGTTTTAGATGATCCAAAAGGAAGTAAGCGGGAAAAAACCGAGCAGAGCTCAGGGATACTCCCTTCACACAACCTGCAGTAGAAGTCTGAGGGACTTAAGCTCTGTGGAGAGTGTTCTAGAGGGTGCTGTTCTCCTGATTGGTTATAGTTCAGGTTTGGTCCCTTACTAAAAAGGTCATAGATAGGCTATTAAACTGACTGTTTCATTGCTATTATAGCCTATAATAGTGATACATACTGCTTTATTATGGCACCGTCGGACTCCACTTCAACAACGGAGAATGATTCAAGCATGTGAATCTACGAAAGATCCAAAACTGGAGAAATGCTATGGCACACATAATATATGCAGATGTTAGGAGTATATTACGTTTTTTTATTTCCATTTTTAAGGGAGATGAAATGCATAATGGCTCACTGAAGTTGTTGCCTATTTTAAATAATACCACCCACCCACACTCAGCAAGGGTGCTAAATACCAAAAAAGGTGAAGATTACGTATAACTGTGGGCCTGTAGCTCAAGCAAAATCTTCAGACTATTTATTTATTTTAAATGACGTATCTATGCAGCCTCTCTGTTACTACTGAGATCAATAAATACTCTCGCTATTAAAACAAGCAGATAGGAAAGAAAGCAAACATTTTAAGGAAAGCCCTACAATTGAGGATTGGTTATGAGAGATGAGAAGGCTGGCTAGACAGGAAAGAGTTATTATGAACAATAGGTGAAGTGGAGACAGGTTCCAAAAATTATGGACAAACTACACACTGATACATGATATCTAGGAAAACGGACAAACTATATGTCCCATATATTTGTAAACATGAACCAAGGCAACTGTTTTCCAAACAGTAACTTTCACAGAGTATACCATGGAGCTATTCTACCTATGGATCCCCCTCCACACTATGTCAGTCTTCCTGTAGTCCCCAGCACAAAGTCTATAAGTTCCTCCCTTCATTCCCCATAATCTCTTGTAATGTCCAACAATTACAGTGAAGGCCGTCACACCACAGTGTACTTTCACACCAGGATCCTGGAGCTATAACATCTTACCATCAGTGCATGACTGAAAGTTCCTATGAGTGTCCGCAGCAGGTCCAGAATGCCACCAACCACATATGAGATCATTTTTTCTGGCATTCCTGTAGCATAATCTACTGACTCAATCCTCATACTTCAGAAATGCCACCGTGTTTTAATGTCTTACCCCAAGATTCCACTTGTCTCTTGCTAATACCAGCGAAGAAACTGTGAAGTAGAAGACCCTAACCCAACACCATTTCAAAGATTTCCCTCACTCTCTCAAATTCATGCAGTCACTTGAAAATTTAGGATTGCAAAGACTTCACAGAATCTGTAAGATTAGCAAAACCACACCACATTGATTGATTAAAATAAACACATACCTTTTTTCCTATCCTGCTCTGGTTCCTGTTTTAAAGAAGATGATTTTCTAGGGAATAAAGGAATGAGCCAAGAAGGTTCAATGTTTCCAATTCGAAAGCCCCCAAGACATATGCTGTTATTAGCTAGATCGAGGCCAAGTTTTCTTAAAAGCAAGCTGATGATGTCACTGTTGCCTTTCTTAATACTAATATTTAATGCCTCCCGGACATCCTGCTCACGAGCTCCTCCATTTAATAGCAGTTCCACCAATCTATTGTTGTTTCCTTTTTCACATACCTAGGACAGAGAAAACATAGCAGTATTATCAAAGTCATCCAAGACCTTTAAACATTTTGAACTACATATGTTGATTTTCTGATCTAGCTTCTACTATATTCTATCCCAATCATCATTTGACATTAAGCTTACATGGTGTGATTGTGTTATCTTACTATGATTTCATCAAAAGTGCATGATGTTCGTGGGAAATACAGCACTTATTAGAAAATAAAATTTCATCTTATTTGCCTGACTTTCTTACATTTTCATGGTGATCTTTCTACCAATCTTTGTCCCATGTGATATCAGTAAAAACAGATGAGTCCGCTTTTTCATAAAACACAAGGAGCTATTCTACACAGATAATCAAAAGCAAGGGAATTTACCATCAACTTCTGAATTGTGTAGAATATGTAAATCAGAAAATACGATTTTTTATTACAGGTATGAGTTAAAATAGGTAGTCCTTACTTTTTTAGCACAACCAAAAAAAACCACATATAAAAAAAATCTATAAATTTCTAGCATCCGGTCACGAATGGATTTTATAATATCACATAGTCATATAGTCCCAGAGACAAAAAGTATGCCTTTTTAGTATTATTTTATTGTGCTATGGTTTATGTTGGTAGCTTCACACAAAGGACCACAATATATGACAGTTGTTCAGGACACTAATAGCCTTTCTTTCACAGGTCAGAGATCTGAAGTCATTCCCACAGGTATGCTCGGAGGAAAGGAAAATGAGCCAGGTAAGTTGTTTGTTCTATTTCTCTCTTGCTTTTATAGTGCTTTCCCCTTTCCTTGTGCTTAGTCCTTTCTCTAGTATCACCACAGATTTGTGAGGGTTGGGGGATGGTATTCAGGAGTTCTAATCGCACCCAATGTGCAATAATACAGTCTCCATCTATACAACCTGACCCAGTAAACTGGTGCAGAGAGTCAATTCCCATAATCAAACATGCGGGTGCTCAAACACCTACCCTGAAGCAGGCCATCCCTCCTCCACCCAAAGCCCGGACCTTAGCATGTGCCTCAGAGAGCCACCCTCCTCCAGGAGTGTGGCTGGGACGAAAAGTTAGTTAGAGGGTCTCTCCCTCTTCTGATTCTTGGAATGAGCCAGCTGCTTCTCCCTCAAGTCGGTCGGCATCTCCCCATCTGTGTGGACCCATTTCAGCGTCCTTAGTGATTCCCTCGGTGGATGTGTTGGTGCGACACACGCCGTTGCCAGCAGAGCATCCTCAGACTTTTCTTCCCCCCTTGCGCAGTAGTTAGTCTTCCATGTCCAGGGCTCTGGCCCACCTGCTCCATCTCCGCAATCAAATGATTAAAGGGACATGGTCCTGTGGCATCCTGCTGAGAAGGCAAAAGCTCCCCTGGAAGTTCGATGTCATGGGGGGAGGACCATGGCAACGTGCCCGGTGAGGAGTCCTCCATGTAACACATCCCTAAATTCAGGAGAAACAGGAGATACTTATCTGGGTATATTTCCATACAGATAATTCCTGGAACGAAGGAGGTAAAATAACAAATATCACTAGTTTTGAGACGTTTAATGGAAAACATAATTGAAAGAAATTGGGTTACTAGTTGAGGGGGGTGAAATCCTACTGAAGCAGCAACCGCAATCCATGTCAGGGACAAAACATATGCAATCCCCCCATAACCTGTGCTCAACCCTCTAGCAGCTTGGCACAGACTAGCCAGGCTTAATTTAGAGGCAATGTAAGTATTTATGCAGCACTCCTTAGTGTGGACACAGCGGGGTCGATTCACAGAACTAATCTGAGTACCAAATCCGAAACTTACTACTCCTGTTATTCACAGAAGGCACTTACGATTTTTGGTATTGACAGAAATCACTTACGACTCCTAACATTACGTTTGCAGTCGGGCCGGAATCTACTCACCCGGAATGAACTCTCCACACCCGAACCGTACTCTCCGGCAAGGGCCGTACTCTCTGGCTCGAGCCGTAATCTCTGGCCTGATGAAGTGTAATCAATGGGCTGGAATGTTAGGAATGTGTGATAAAGGGTAGAGGAGATCATGAAAAACAGTCTGGGCAGGGAAAAGGATTCGGCCAGATACTACATCATAACCCAGAAAAGTTTGCTCCTTTGCATCATGGTACATGTAGGCACAATTTGCGCTCCTCTCAGTGTTGACTGCAGTATCAACACTAAGAAGAGTGCTGACGGCAAGGGGCAGAAACAGGATGAAGACGATGGCGGACTCGGGCTGGCTCGCCTCCTTCTGAGCCCTCCTCCATACAGTCATCAGACTGATGATGGAACTAGACCTCTTCCTCCCATTGACAAGCTGGATATGATAATCCAGGAAATCCGTGAATCGCGCTCAGCTATAGTGCAACAAATAGGCACTATATCCACCAAACTGAACTTGCTTAAAGCTGAGCATAAAATCTGGTGGATGAAGTAAAGGACTTTGACCATTCCATTTCAACTCTACAAACACAAGTGAATGTGCACGATGTGCACATACAGCTGCTGCAGAAACAGGTTGAGGCCTTGCAGGCCCGGGCAGATGATGCTGAAGGTAGGGCCTGACGCAATAACCTTCGCATTGTTGGGCTTCCGGAAGGTGCAGAGGGGCTCACCCCACAACCTTTATTGAGGAATCGCTGAAAAATAAGGTGGCCCCCACTGGGCTATCGGCTCTTTCACTGTAGAACGGCCCACCGTGTTCCTATGCGTAAGCCTATTCCTGGCGCTAACCCTAGACTGCTGTTGGCCAGAATCCTAAATTACAGAGATCGTGATCACATCTTGCAAGCAGCATGGGACACTGACCTTACTGTTTTTGACAATACCAAAATCTACATTTTCCCGGATTACACACTAACAGTTCAACACCTACGGTTTTCATTTATGGAAGTCAAAGCCCGGGCCCACGCTGCAGGTTTGACATTTGCTCTTTTACCTGACACTGCATTGGTCACAGCCAAAGCCACTGGACCCTTCACTTCGAAGGAGGTGGGGCTTACCACTCAGAGCACGGCAACAAATCCTCTATCGCACCAGTCGGTGCTGGAGGACAGACGAGCGGCCCTCCGCTCGGCCTCAGCGTTGCGGACTGCTCATGCGCCTATCAACATTAGCCTATCAGTAGAAGTATCCACAGACTCAGACTCTAGGGGTAGTATGGCATTATTTTTTTCTATTTACACACAACTAATAAACGACCCACTGGTAGAATAGTGCTGTCAATGTATTGTGATCTGGGATGTTTTAGCTTTCCAGAAATTGGATTGCGATCCAAACATGAGCTGCTCCACTGTAAGATGCAGAGTATTTTCAACTATTATGGTCCTGTGGCCTGGCCTGCCCTGGGCTAGTCCACTCTTTTCAGCTGATACTTTAGAGTAAGCAGCATACCCCACAAGCGAGAAGCCTTTACTGTTATATAATGTGTCATGTGTTTAGTTAGCACACAGGTTGGTCGACCGAAGTTCAGTTGTTTGACCCCTTACAGGGATTCTGTTTCATTGCTTGTGCTAACTGCTCTGTTTCCTGGTGTTCCTGAGGGTGGGAGGGCTGGATGCCTGGGGGCAGTTGGGGGGGGGTCGGGTGGGGGGGTAAGGAGTTAATGTTTTTGATATCATGTCAGTAGCTATATCATATACCATCATCTCCTGGAATATACAGGGGATGGTTTCAATACAGGCACAGGATAGTGGCTCAGCTGCATCACCGCCGGGCACAGATGGTATGTTTACAAGAAACTAATTTGATTTCTTTGGAGATTAGCAAGGGGCGAACAAAGATGGAGAGGTCAATTGTATGGTACTGTTTAATCGCCCATGGAGCGGCAGTTTGGCTACGAGCGTGTTAGACACGGGTAGCATGGTGCAGAGCGGGCGGGCCAAACTCCGGAGGAAATGTGTAAAGCATCCACACAGCACACACAAGCGACACACAAGGCACACTACAAAAAGAGACCCCATACCAGGTTAGGTGCAAAATAACTTGTGTATTATGTAAACACAGGATAATAACAGAATTCTCTACACTGCGCCAACTGGCGCCAAGTCAATATTTACAGGGGATTATATACAGGACAGGGCCAATTGGGCCGCTGTCAGAACCATTACTAGCTACCAAGAATAAATGTACAGTCCATCAGCATTAAAAATTTTAATCAGTCTGTACCTACGGATAGAATAATGAACTTAGCACAAGAGTGGGCATAAACATGTGAACATTAGGCATACCCCCTTCGCATCACAGTAGGCATGGACACAGTCGGCATCAGACCTGAAAAGAAAAACAGGCTTCCAGGCCAGGAGGCCTCACCATAGACAAAGACGTCGTCAGGCCTTGGGGACAAAAACTTTATCATTAACCTAGAGCACTGAGCCTAAACAGGTTAGCATTGACAACATTGCCATAAACCCAGAAGAATTATTTTCAGGCACAATCCGGTGGGCATAAACATAAGCATAAACCACACAGCAGCATGAACATGTGAGCCTAGGGGCGTGTTATACACCAAAACCCTCAGGGTAAGGGCATCAGGCATAGTCCTATTAAAGTGGGGCTTAACATATGAAATATTATCATTAAGCATCCACACATTTACATAAATGCAGTGTCAATAGGCATAACATAGGGCATAGAAACCTCAGCACTGCAAACCTGGGAACATAGGCATCTCTCCCATTGTTATAAACACATGGGCACCAATGTAGGGTACCTGAAGGATAATGAGGCATAGAATTAGCAGAAGGCAGATTAGAATAATCATATTAGGTGCTCTCATTAGGCCTCCACATATGCACGTGGCATCAAAATAGGCATGAACCGATTAGCATAAATGCATGGTTGCAGGAGGCATAGAATAGAACATCATTGCATGTCATTAGTACTAGAACTCAGCGCATGAATCAGGATGCATCTCTCTAGACATGAAACGTAATCTGGCATGGACCTAGCACATCATGATGTGGAACCTTAACCATAAGGTAGGCCAAACAACAATGCTATACATACATCCTGGCATTGAATCAGCAGTGGCCTGACCTGTGCCTCTTGAGCACCCAAAGTTATGACGTAGCAGCGGTCCCCCAACTGCGGCGGCACTGTGCAATTAGGAGCCCCACATACAGTATTGGTAAAGTTGGAATCCCCCCTCTAGGACTCGGAAGCAAAGTCTTCCCAACGTCGCAGGTGCCCGCTGACAGATGGGGCAGCGGTAAAGTCAGCGCGGTCATCGGGGGTGGGCACCAGCAATGTGCCCCAACACACCCCCACCACGGTAGGCCTGGGCCCCCTTGGCAACCACGTTGCCGCTAGAGCCACACACTCACCAGGACTCTCCACATTCTGCTCCGGGCTCCATCTTCTTCCCTGCTGAGGTCGCGGGGTTCTCCTCAGTGCATGAGAGCCCCATCAGCAGCAGCAGCTCCTCGCCGGACTTTACCCGGGGCAGGGACTCTGCTCCTTGGATCCATGTGGGCAGCACGGGGGCCCGAGAGGCTTAAATCTGGCCCCTGCCTCTCAGGCTGCACACGCGGGGCTCTCCTCAGCGCATGAGAGCCCCACCACATGCAGCACCTCACTCGGTCATCACCCAGGGCCCCATCCTGGGACCCGGGGCTTCCCTGAAGATCCAGCTTCTTCTCTGGGCTCTCCTCTGCTCACAGAGAGCCCCCACCCACTTCCGGCCGACTCGGGCGAGGTCCCGACTTCTTCTGGGTCGCCGCAGGCAGCACGGCAGCCCTGCTCTTCTCTGCAACTACTATTACCACATATTTTGCTGAAAACGAGGGTATGGCATTGTTCAGAGCTGTTGAATGGGAGACGTTTAAAGTGATGATCCGGGGAATCTCTATGGGGACGCTGGTAGGAATTAGACGGGAGGCCACACAAGACCTCACAGATCAGGTGGATTTGTTGAAAACAATGGAAGTGGCCGCCCAGACTGATGCAGGAAAAAGGCCGGACCTCCAAGAAGCCAGGATTAGATATGCCAAGATGTTAGAACATTTACATGTGATAGATATGTGTGCATACACACTGCGCACTCAGGCAGAATAGGACAAATCAGGCACATTGCTAGCTAGGTTGATTAGGCCACAGCCCTCCTCTACATTCATTTTGGCCATCCGTAATAACTGCAACACCTTGATTACCACACCGACATTAATAAAATGTTTCATGAGTACTATGCAGCCCTTTACGCAGCCCCCTCCCAGGATATGACAGAGACAACAGCAGCATTTTTAGAATCTGTAGTGCTTCCCACCATTACTGCGGGCTAAGCTGCAGATTTGGCGGCCCCCCCTGACTGCTCCCAAGATCTGCGCTGCAATATGTGGAATCGCCCGTAACAAGATCCCTGGTTCTGATGGGATTCCCATTGAGTTTTATTTCACGTTTACAATGCCCCTGGTTCCTAAATCATTACAACTGTACACCACTGCCCTATCAGAAGGTACCTTACCCCCTATGACTATGGAGGCAATAATAACTCCTTGTTTAAACCTGATAAGTCCCAGGTGGACCTTACAGTGCTTAGATCCTTAATACAGAGCATAAAGTTCTTAGAAAACGTTTGGCATCCAGACTACTTCACCTACTCCCCACTTTGATCCACACAGATCAGTGCGGCTTTATACCTGAACGCAGTCCCTCATTGAATATACGTTGCTTCTATGCCCTTTTGCATTCTGCCAGAACCGGTTGTCCACGAGTGGGTCTCGTTGGATATACGCCAGCCATTTGATTCCTTAAGCTGGCCATATATGTTAGCTGTGTTGGTTAAATATGGATTCCTCCAGCATTCATTAAATGGCTGTAGCTACTCTATGCTAGATCCACAGCAAGGGTGAAAACTGGCACCAATATCTCCCCTGGATATAACATATTTCAGGGTACGCGACAAGGTTGCCCCTTATCGCCCTTGTAGTTTTACTTGCTTTGGAACCCTTGGCACAGCGTCTACGATGCATGATGGCACCATATGGCATTCCGGTTGACTGGATATGTCACTCGGTTTCGGCTTATAACGAAGTCATGTTGCTCTATTTTGCAGATATGCAAGTTGATATGACTCCTGACGCCTTGCTGTTTGAGCAATCTGGGGACATTTCTGGTTTGTGCCTCAATGCCTCCAAATTGGTAGCCTTTTCTTTTTATGATACGTCCCCCTTCCCATGCTTCAATTTCGCCCACTACAGTTCAAAGTAGAAACTATTACCTTTAAATATCTAGGGATTCAGATTTATAGGCCCACGCAGGACACTGTAGAAGGGAATGTGGTCTATACACTTAATAATCTCAAAACCCAGATGGCTTTTTAGAACACTCTGCCTTTGACAACTGCAGGCCGTATAGCTGTTTCTAAAATGGTTGATGTATCAATTTGCGAATCTCTCCGTGGTCCTTCCTTCTTGGGTTTACAGAACTCTAGATACATTACTGACCACATTGTTTTATGCAATTACCAAATACTGAAAGGGGGTATAGGAACGCAGCATATTTTAAGACCTATTCCATAGTGGCCCAGCCACAGTGGATGGCTGATTGGTTAGCCGGCCATAATTTATTTGAAATAAGCTAGTTGCCTGCCCGCCTACATGCTGGAACACTGCAATCATTATTATGCCCCGGAGCAGCTAGGGTGAAGGATCCCCCATTTCTATTACATATTGCACTCCACTATTGGAAACTTGCAACAAAATATTCTAACACACCTACACCATACGCCCCAAACGTTCCTCTGTGTGGCTTACCCATGCTACGGGGAGTATTATCTGCTACTAGAGTAAGTAGTGTGATGGATACTGGCACTGGACTTAATCCTAGATGGTAACTTAATGCCTCTCGAGGAAGTCATAGAGAGTTTTTCGGTCCCTCCCACACTGTTTTTAACACACACTGTGATGTCCTTGCCCTGACCAGCCTGACGGACGATTGGGACAGACACTTAGTTCATAGTAGCACAATTCTTTTCTTGTTATTTTGTTTATTTTTTCTAATCTTGGGTCAGATTTGTTATTTTGCTGCATGATAATGGATAGTTTACTTATGATTGTCATTATATTGTTTATCCATGTGTAACATGTACTTGCCTCATTTATGCAACATGTATATGTAAATGGATAACTTCCAGATGCAATGATCTCAAATCTATTGTTTTGTTGAATGACCTTTGTCATTACTGGTTCTATATAAGTTATGTATCTAACATGTATATGGTAGACTGTAATATGAACTACAACAAAGTTGAAAACTCAATAAAATCTGTGTTTAAAAAAAAAAGGAGCTTGAAATGGCATCTCTAAGGCATGCCTGCAGTAACTACTACTGGGCTTAGGTGTGTGACGTGTGTTGGTATGGTTTGGATGGGGACTAACAGTTTTGTTTTAGGACCCTTGGTAGGGTGGGGGGATGGGGTAGTTGGGGATTGGGTTGGGTTTTGGGGTTTACCCGTGTGTCCAATGTTGACGATGGAAAGGTGAAGTTGCATTGTGATAATGGGGACAGTACATGATTTGCAATGTATTACCTGGAATGTGCGGGGACTACATACTATTACAAGGAGGCACAAGGTCCATGCATATTTAGTTAGGAGGGGTGTACACATAGCATTACTCAAGGAAACGCACCTTACTAAGTCGGAGGAGTTAGCACTGCAACGTAGATGGAGGGGACAGGTTTATAGCAAAGCTTATTCAGCGTTTGCAAGGGGTGCATTGGTTTGGATCAGAGCGGGGGTTCCTTTTCAGATGCTTAAGCAAACCATAGATAGTGAGGGCAGCTTTGTGGCAGTAGAAGGGCGCTTATATAGTAGGGAAGTAACCTTGTGTAGTATTTACGCACCTAATGTAGAGCAAGCGTGATTTCTAGACAGAATATCTGGGGCGCTGGCGCAGTTCCTGGCGGGCCCAATAATGTTGGGGGGAGATTTTAACTCCATAGCAGATGCAACCTTAGACAGATCTCACCCCCCTTTGCAAGAATCACCAGTGCATAGACTGTCCAAATACAGGCTTGCATGGCAGGATAGATGGCATCTGGTAGATATGTGGAGGTCTCATCATCCGCAAGATAGAGAATATTCCTATTTTTTAGCTCTGCATGAGCTTCATGTGCGGCTGGATACCATATTGTGTTCCTCACAAGCTGCAGCTTTCGTAGTTAATTCCGAGTACCTTACTAGAACTCTGTCCGACCACAACCCACTGCTGCTTACTTTGCACTGGACAAAGGAAAAGGCTGACAACCCGATGTGGCGATTGCACCCTGAGACATTGGAGGACCCAGTGTTCCGCAGAGAGCTGGAGGAGGGGATAGTATATTACTTCTCTGAGAATGTGGGTACTGCTTCTACCAGAGCGGTGGAGTGGGACGCCTTTAAAGTGGTAGTCCGGGGGTTCTGTATTAACAAATATACTGGGGTATGCAAAACTGCTGCAGGATGTTGGGAAAGCAGTTGAGGACGGCAGAAAAGGCAAGGCCAGAGCATCCGGAATTGCAGCAAAAGGTAATGGAAGCCAAGGAGGTGTTGACCGTGGAAGTGGTGAGGTTGCGTTGCTTTGATTATAGGAAGTATGTTGAGAAGGCCCACACGGAGGGCGATAAGTCGGGGACACTATTAGCCTGGCTGGCGAATCCCGCGCCGCGGGGAACGCCAATCCTGGCATTGGGGGCGGAGGGAGGTGACATGGTTTATACCCAGAGGGAAATTCTGCCTGAGTTCCAGAAGTATTATGAGAGGCTTTATAGGAGCACAATAGTCGCGGATGAGACTGATATAGAGATGTGCCTGCAGGACTTGATGCTTCCGCAGTTAGAAGAGGAACAAGACCAGCATTTGGGCCGAAGCATTACGCTTGAGGAAATCAGATACGCGATTAAACAGATGGCACGGAACAAGACCCCGGGGATAGATGGATTGGCGGTTGAATTTTATTTGCAGTATATAGATATACTGGCGCCGAGACTGTTGGAGGTCTACGAGGAGGCAAGGGAATTGGGTCAGTTGCCAGGAACGATGCGTGAGGCCCTAAAAGTCCCGTTGCCAAAGCCGGGACGTGATAATACGGACAAGGCGGTGTACCGCCCACTGTCAATGCTGACCACGGACTATAAAATTGTTAGCCGGGTTCTAGCATCGTGCTTTGTGCAGCATATGACTAATATGGTGCACGACGATCAGGCTGGGTTTATCCCTACCTGGAACACTGCCACCAATGTCAGGAGGCTACTGAGGGTCTTGGGAGAAACATCTGGATGCTCGACTGGAGCAGCAGTACTGTCGGTAGACACAGAAAAGGCATTTGATAGCCTAGAATGGAAATATTTTTTATAAACTTATGGGGAGATTTGGGTTGGGCGAGGGATTTGTGAGACGGACGGCAGAGCTGTATACATCGGCGAAAGCTATAGTGCGGGTTGGGCAGATGATTTCCCCCCAATATGAGGTGGCCCGCGGGACGCAACAGGGTTGCCCACTCTCCCCTCTGTTGTTTGCTTGGCAATAGAACCGTTGGCAGTGCAGGCTCGATTGGGACGGTGGTACGAGGGGATAGCTTTCAGAGGAGCACAGCAATACATATCGTTATATGCAGACTATTTGTTGTTGTTTCAAGCAAACATGGGTGAGGCGTTGACCGGGGCTGCGCAGATGTTATCGGATTTTGGACAGGTGTCAGGTTTACGATTTAACTGCTCTAAGACATGTTTATTTCCTGTGCTCCCGGGGATGGTGACACCGGTGTTGCCCCTAGCGGTGCGGTGGGAGCCGTCTTGCCTAGCATACCTCGGAGTTCATATATATCATGGGGATAATGACATCCTAGAGGGGAACATTGGGAGGTGCGTGAGAACCTTGAAGGGAAACATGGCCTTCTGGAGCACCCTTCCGCTGTCGGTGATGGGAAGGATTGCCTTACTGAAGATGGTGGCGCTGCCTCGGTTACTATATTTTTTGAGAACACTGCCTATATGGGTGCCTTGTTCAGTATTTGTAAGCCTAAAATCAATGATAGTGGGGTTCATTTAGGGATCGGGGAGGCGCAGGGTGGCCCTCCGGACACTGATGAGGCCGAGAGCGGAAGGTGGGTTGGCAGCTCTGGACCTGAAGTTGTACTACATAGCGGCGCAACTGCAAGTTCTTACACGAGCGGTGGCTGTGGAGTTTAGGGGGCCTGAGTCGGCAAGAGGTAGGGGGATCCCAAGACATGTCCTATCTTTCATAGTAATGCAGCAGCGCATAGCACTTGGTGATCTCTCCTTAGAAGAGAGGACGCTTCAGCAGTGTTGGAATAGAAGCTAAAGGAAGGCGGGGGTGCAGCACCCCTATGCGCCGGAAATACCATTGGGTTTCTCACCGCGCTGCCTCATGAAGGGGACTGGACGTCGCTATGGGACTGGGAGCAGGCAGGGATCCAAGTCATGGGGGATTTATATGAAGATGGCGCGCTGTTGACGCACCAAGTCTATAAATAAATAGACAATAATGACCATACAACTAGTGGAACGCTATGAACGGTTCTAGCACAATTTGTTTAATTACTGGTTTGATAGGAATGGCTTGTAAAGATTCTGTCATTGTATAATTGTATTGTCTTAGGATAATGAGGTCATTCCTATATAAACATCAACATGTGCTGACTATGCAATCTTGTTCTGTACCCATATTTCCTGATGGTGTATATATATATATATACATGTCCTAACTATTGTTTACAGTAATACTTTTAAGATTGTCGTATGTTTGAAATGTTTTTTTCAAATCATACACAATGTGCATATGTATATATATGTAATGTGTATGTCGATATACATCTGCCAATAATATTACTTATAATGATTGCTAAGATAATACTTGTCTATAGATTTGTCAAAAATACTGCTTATATTAATTGTCAAAACAAGACTTGCTTATATTGACCTTACGAATATGCTTGTTTTAACACTGTATGTATATTCGTGACTGTCTAAGCTTCCTGACATTTGCAGTATTTGTATATAAATAAATATATGAGGGACATATGATAAAGCTGTATAAATAGGAACATATGTATATGTTTGTGCCGACAGAATAGTACTTATTGGTAAATGCATGCAAGAAACCACATGTTAGGCTATACTTGCACATTTACTTATAAAATGAGACTGAACTATGATTTAATAGACATAATTTCTTGAGCTAGAATCCAAAAACCCCCCGAGACTGTGATTAATACCCATTAACAGCATCGTGATAACTCTTAGTTGCTTATCATGTAATGTACGTATATATTAGACATTCATCACTATAATTATGTGATTAAATCATAGAAACCAAGCGTTGTTATAATAATCACACGTTCGCTTGGCAAAGTGAGTCCGTCTTCGGATATCGCTAGATGTAGTGAGTCCGTCATTCAGGGTCGTTTGTTTACTTTCGCTCACGACCCGGAAGTACTTTCACTTTCCGGATGCTGAACGGGCTGTAATACTAAGAATGCGCTTCAGTTTCGCGCGCAAATTGGGAATATAAACAGAGGTCCTCACTCGCTTCTTTGTCAGCGGAGTAAACAGGACAGAGGAACCCACGTCATAATTTAAAGTCCGGATGAGCAGGTATGCGCTTTGGCCTAGGCGTTGGGGCGTACGGGAGGTCTTGGGCTGATTAGCCTTTCCTGACCCCTTGTTCTCATATTTTCCTGTAGACTGCGGGCAGTCTGACTCAGAGACGACCAGAAGTATCTTTTCGGCGTTTTCTATTGAGAGACGCGACTTAGCCGTCACTTAAAGACTTAGTGCAGTATACTTTTATACGCACGTTGGACACGAATCTTTGAGGTACATTTCATTTTTTCAACTTATGGCCTCTAGGAACACGAGCATTTGATCGTACTATCCGGCAAATAACAAATTTTTATTTAAGTGATTGCCATAAACGCTTTCTGTGAGACTGCGCAGGGTCACTATTTTACCGCGTATGCATACTATCTCACCGTGTATGCCTATTAGTCAACTGTGGGAGCTTGTTAAATATGTGTTTGACAATGTGCCACTACGGGGCGATTCCCACCTATATAAGAAACAGAATCGTGATTTAAACATTGCTGCTATTTATTAACAGGGCAATACTTAATAACAGGGCAATACTTGTGAACAACCCTTAGTATAGTTACATCTCTTAGTTGTCTGTACATGTCGCCACTTTTGCTGTGAAGACCCTGCATTGACTAGCAGCATATCAGTGGATAACATTTCTGCCACATCTAGATTCTATGCCCTTTATGTTCATGGGTCTGTGTATATATTATTATCCTCTACAAATATGATCAATGAGGGTATTACTAATCACATTCTATTTGTAGGTACCTGCTGTAGGCAGATGAACCTAGCAGTACCGCTGGGAATATCAGATTGCTGATATGTGAGGTAAATACTGTATTGCATGTATACCTTCATGTTAAAGTGTTTAAGGCTAAATCTCGAAATTTGACCCATTAGCTCTTTTTAACTTCCAACTGATACAAGTTATGTCTAGGGTCAGTTATAGTTGGTACATTTTAATATGACTAACTTCAAATCTGACTCGAATTACAAATGAGGAGTTGACTAATTTGCAACAAGGTTCTATTGATATGATTGGTACTGACCTAAGTAAACAATGAAATCTAGTATGTTAATATCCACAGATAAAATGGAGTAAATGTTTTGTGTGTGTGTAGGAGCAGTATTGAATAACATGGTTTTATGGTTGTATTCCTTTCATTCATGCTATGTATGTCTTATATTGTGTATTTTTATTTCAGATATTTTGTATTGTGGGATACTATTATTTTAATCCTGAAGAAGGTTTTTGGCTCTGAACATATATATGCCTGAACCGAAACGCGTCGATGCAATTGTTTGGGTGGAGAAACACTAAGTTATTGAGATAAGATACTCTGAAAATTGTGAAATCGAATGTATAATTTGAAGTAGGGATCATCAATCAATTTATACTAGTGATTTCCTCCCCGTTTTAATTGGAATTATTTTCCTAATGTGTTGTCCCATGTTTTGTATAATGAAATTTTGATGTATTACAATGTTTTGTTTTTAATTTGTTGCTTTTAAATTTACCAAAATAAAATGTACATTTTTGTATGACTGTTCCATGTTGCTCACTAGCTGCTCTTAATTTATATGAGTGTATGTATTTTATGTATGCTTAGTGTTAAACTGTGGATCACTTATAAGTTCACCCAAAGGGGAAAACTTTTTTGATAGCTTGTCTTTTGGTACCCTACTCCTTTGGGTTAGTTTGGGTCCCTCTCTTTTGTTAGAGACGTACCATGTGCTACAGGATAGATTCGATCTCCCCAGAGGAGGCTTTTTGATACATGCGGTCCTGGTGCGGGCGATGCAAAAACACTGGAAGGAGGGATTGATGAAGCCTAAAACAATGGCATGCCAGTATGTGGTAATGGCGGTTAGGTTACATGTTTATATTCCAGGATGCTGAATGAAGGGTTAGCACCGCTAGATAGGCTGTGCTTGAAATGGGAGGAGAGTATAGGCAAGACCATATCGGAGGCAGCGTGGGGGCATATCCTGCGTAGGGCCTGGAAGGGGACTAGAAATGCGCGTTTCCAGCTGGCGCACTTGTTCATATTACACAGAGCGTACTTGACACCTGATAAGATTATAGACTGTTATAGTGCTAGTAATGCGATGTGTCCTAGGTGGGAAACATCCTTTACAACGCAACTTTTACCACGCAGTGCTTTTACATCACAACTTTTACAACGCAAACCATTACAACGCATTGCGCTGGGGGGTGCTCTAGGATAGGGAATAGATTTAATTTACTATCCAACACCTTCCCTACTATCCATGGGGGACTGGAGTTGGAATAGTAAATTAAACTATTCACTATCCAGCACCCCTCAACACTATGCGTTGTAAAGGCATGCGTTGTAAAACTTGCGATGTAAAAGCATGCGATGTAAAAGCATGCGATGTAAAAGCATGCGTTGTGATGTCATACATCTGTCCTAGGTGCGCAGTCGTAGGAGCAGACTTGGAGCATATGTTGTGGGGTTGTGTGAGTCTGGGGAGCTATTGGATAGAGGTGGGAGGTCTATTGAATTTAATTACAGAGCGACACTTAGACTTTGATATGGCTGTCTGTGTGCTCCATTAGTTTCCTCACACCTCCAAAACAAAGATAACTAGTAAGTTCATAGATATGGGTTTGGTGTTAGCAAAAAAGGAAATTACGATGCATTGGAAAGAAAGGGAGGGGCCTAGTGTCAAGAGGTGGAAGACCGAATTGCTCATGTGGGCTAGTAGTGAGGGGGCTGCTCGCCTGCGGCAGGCATGACGCCAGAACAATGAGCAAGCGCTGGAAGCAGCAAGAGCATGGGAGGAGCTGGTTCCTGTACTGGTAGGCAGGTCAAACGCAGAGGAAACGGAATGAAAGGGCATGGGATGGACTGTACCCCGGAATGTACGATCTAGCTGGATATCGAAGCACACATTATTTATAGGATGGAATGATAGGAGGACTCACCGGTGACAGGGTGGGGGGATGCTGGGGGTGGGAAGAGTTATTTAGTTGCTTAGTTAAGTATAATACATGTACATTTGATGCCAACTGTTACAATGAAGAACCGGAATAAGACATAGCATATCATTGTTATATCCAGTGAGAATGGAGGAGAACAGGAATAGGTGTATTGTAATTGCATTTTGGTGTTCAAAGACTATTGAATGGATGGGGGAAGGAATAACTGATAATTGTAATGGAGTTTGAGTGTTTTTTTTCTTTGTGGAAAAATCAATAAAATTGTGTTGAAAATAAATAAATGACACTGCATGTTCACAGTGGTGGCGAAGAGATTCAGTCAGGGCATGCACTTCCAAGACAAGCTGTTTTGGGCCATTCCAGGATGGAGACACCATTCCTTCTCACCATCTGAGCTTGCTTAACTTGTCTGCTCTGGCATTCAGAGACCCTGCCAGGTAATTGCTCATCAGAAAAACCTTTTGCTGAATAAGCCACTTCCAAAGGGTCAGAGCTTCTTCACACACGTCCCAGGACCCCACTTTGTTCTGCTTTCTGAAGTACCCCATCACAGTCAAGTTGTCCATGGGTTGGATGCTGTTCTGGTTGAGGAGGTTGACACGTCTATATGACAGACCTTGTGAGTAGCCCCTCACCTACTGGTATTGCTGGTGAAATGAATGTGCAGGGAAGGCAAACGTAGGGAGTAGGAGATAACACAGCTCTTCTTGAATCTTTCTAATGCAGGGCCTTCTCCCCAAAAAGTCTTGAGCCATTGTAAGACCTGTTCATAATGGAATTTAGCATAGGAACGCAATCTTTTCATACATTCTGCAACTTATAATTTTGCTTCAAACTCTGAACACCTTGGGATGCATAAGGGCCCACATTCCATACAACTTTGAGCCTTGGCCCAAGTCCAGACTTCATAGATACATGCTGTAAGGGACAATAGCCCACATGTGGTTCCTGCAGTCATGACACAGAATGAATCCAGTCATTTACATAAGCAACATTTGTCCTGCCTCTCGGTCAGAGAAATGGAGAAGTCTTGGAAGACAGAAAGGTTGGGAGCAGAGATCTGGATCCATGTCAAAGCGATGGAAAAGAAAGGAACTGATGTCAGTGCGCGGGGCCATTATATAGTCCAGTCTGTCACATCTGTTGCTACACAAGGTTATTACAGAGCTTGATGGTGCCACCTAGCGGTGCATGGGAGCTATTCCTAGAAAGTTCCCTGGATCCAGTCTGGTGCCTGATGAGGATTGTGATATCAGAAGTATCCATTAGAAATTGATGCTATGTCTGTAACTCTACAGAAGCTCTAAACTTAACCCCAATGCAACATGGGAAAGATGAGGATAAACACACTGGATTTTTTAAGATCGCACTAAATAATACACTGATGTAATTTATTTTGCTTTACATGCTCGTTCTAACTGAGAAATAGTAAATAAATGAAAATAGTAAATAATCCTAAATGCAAGTTACTGAGCTGATCCTGTCAGATATGTTCAAATGCATTTGTTTTCATTATCTGTATTTAAAGAGATATTAAACAAAAAGTATATGCCATGCAACGTATTAGTAGTTAATTTTCACATTATAAAGGATGCTTGTTTTCGGGTCCAGGGAGGACCTGGCTTGGCAGTTATGGCTGGACTGTTCCCATGAGGAGCAGGGTTAAGACTGTTTTCCATATAACTGGTCTAAACTGGGATGGCATATTGAGCGCAAGAACATTGGACTAAACCTAGATCTCCCGACAAGGGGTGAGTGGTTGAAAGGTTTCAGCACTCCGTCCATCATCTTGCTGTGTTTGCTATGTTCACCGTAAGTGGCCAAGTGTATGCCCAGACGTAGGCCGCTTGCTTGCTGTGCCACTAGCTTCAAGGTAGCCTTGCTGATAAAGGGTGATACCTTGAAACTGGTCCCAGGATGCTTGTTTCTGGTCCAGGGAGGACCTGGCTTGACAATTCGGGCTGAACTGTTCCCATGAGGAGCAGGGTCAAGACTGATTTGGATATGGCTGGATCCACACAGGGGTGGCATAGTGAGCCAAAGAACAATTAAATAAACCCAGATCTCTTGACTGGGGGTGGGTGGTTGTTAGACCTGGCATATCTTGGCGTGATTACCCTTGACTTTTTGCCTCTACCTCCTTTGTTTTTAGATGCTTTGGGTACTTTGCCACTGCTGATCAGTGTCAAAGTACAAGTGTTCCCTGTGTAAAATGCAATTGGTTGGCCATGATTGGTATGTTTGCTTTACTAGTAAAGTCCCTAGTAATGTGCACTGTGTGTGCCAGGGCTAGTAATGCAAAGGTGCACGGAGAAGGGAAATCAGGCCTGCAGTGTAGGGCCTGCGCACAGTTTGCTAAGTTAGCATGTTGTCCACACAAGTGCAACCACTGGTCAGGCAATACTTTCCCTTTTGCGTACACTGTGGTAGGTACTGGGTAACCCCTGGGCAGGGTGCAGTGTAAGTAAAAGGAAGGACATATACTGAGGTGTGTACTATGTCCTGACAGTGAAAAACACTCCATTTCATTTTCCTCTGGTGAAAGGCCATCCTACCCATAGGACAGAATGTGGGAGGCTGGGTATTGTGTTTTGTTAGCCTAGTTTCCTATAAGTTTAAAATGGAGAGGTGAAGTTTAGTATGTATGAGCTTACGGTGTCATCACACATCTTTCTATGTAAGTGGTTTTGTCACTGTGTGTTCAGAAACCCCTCTTTTAGAAAGTGGCTGAGTTTTGTGCTTTAAGCATATCTGTGTCTCTGCTGAATGTGGATTGACTGTCTGAATCTAAGAGGTGAGAGGAGCTGGGGCAGGTCTTGACCCAAGGGAGGGGTCGAGATGGCACCAGGCTGACCTGCATCTGGGGAGTAGGCGAGGAGAGGCCCCGTGAGGTGAAGAGGCCTGGGTTGCTGCTATAACACAATTAACCAGTCTCCTGCTGAGTGATTAAGGATCCAGATCCCCAGTATCAAAGGGAGAAAAGTGACACTGGGAGGGAGACACCCAGAACTGATTTAGGCAGGGGTCAGGGACCCCTGAGCACAACGAACTTCAAAGACAATTAGGGGTATAATTATGAGAGCTGAGACAGGCTTGGACCCATTTTGTGGTCAAGAGGAACCTCTGCGAAGGAAGGAACAACTGAAGAGACTGCTGGGAAGGACTGACCCTTGCTTCGTGATCTGGGGCTGGTCTGCAGTTTGCTGTTTTAACCAAGAAAGCGGCTGTTGGGACTGTGCTTTGTGTACTGGGTCCCCCTGCTTGAAGAAGACTGTGCTTTGTGCTGTGTCTTGTTACCCCAAGGTCCCGAGGTGAGCTGGCTCCCTGTTTGGAAACACAGGAACATAAAAGTTTCCGGAGATGTGTAAAGCGACGCCGTGGGTGCGTGTTGTGGCAGCTTGAGACCCTCGGAAGGTGTGCCCTGTGATCTTGGGCACATAGAGGAGAAGTGTGTCTCGGACTCACTGGGTGAGTGTCGTGGTGCACAGGAGGCGTTGGTGAAGCGCGCCTGGTCAACGTGTGCATTGAAGGTGAAGTGAGTCTCGGATGCGCTGAGTGTGTGTCCTGGTGCACCACAGGCGCTGGTGAAGAGTGGCTGGTCAGCATGTGCATCGGAGGTGAAGGGAGTCTCGGACGTACAGAGTGCGTGTCGTGGTACACAGGAGGCATTGGTGAGGAGCGACAGGTCGACATGTGCATCAGAAGTGGAGTGTGTCTCGGACGAGCAGGGTGCGTGTAGGGGTACACAGGAGGGGTTGGTGAAGAGCGCCTGGTCATCGAGTGCACCGGAGACGAAGTGAGGCTCGGACACAGTGAGCGTGTCGGGGTGCGGCCGAAGGTGTTGGTGAAGTGCGCCTGGATATCGGGGCACCCGAGTTGGAGTAAGTCACAGTGAAGACTGCTTTGGTACACCCTGGGACTGTGAAGGTGATTGGTTGATCATCGTGTACGCCGGAAGAAAGTGAGTCTCTGCAGCGCGGTGTGCATCTCTTGGTGCCAACTGAGACTGCAGGAAGGAGTGCCTGGTGCACGTGGAGTCGACTTGAAGTCCCATCAGCGTTGTGTGTGTGTATCTTCGTGCCAGTGGAGACCCTGAGGGTGCTGTGGTGAAAGTACACCCGGAGTAGCGTAATCTCAAAGGCGTGGGGTACGTCTGCCCTGCAGCCGTCTGAGACCTTCCGAACAGATGCGGGCCAGACCGGCAGCCCCAGAGGAGCTGAGCTGCCAAGCCGAGCTGCTGAGGCCCATTGAGAAAGTTCTGCACGGAAGACCTAGTTCGCTGAAGGAGGAGAGGAGGAGAGGAGAGGAGAGTGGGGTCGCACCCCTGGGTAATGTGGATCACTGACTGGGTGGGGTGCGGGCTCGGAGTGACACTCTCTCTGCCTCTCAGTCCGTATGGCGATATGAGCCTTTGCTTCGGCTCCGATTGGGGCCCGTACTGACCAAAGGAGTGGCAGTCCTGGGGCCAGAGTGAGAAGCTGTACTTTATGTCATCGTTGATACGTGTGGGGGCAACTGTTATCGAAAAGGCTAACTGTCGTAATACACATTGCCAATATTTCTGCTAACGAACTGCGGGACTGTCTTATGATGCCTGACATTATTTCTGCATAACGAAGTACACGATGGTAGCGCTAGGCATTGCATTATTTCTCCATTGCAAAGTACAGGAGTGTAGGGGCCCGCATTGAATCATTTCTTCCTTGCAAAGTAATGATTGTAGCTACGCATTGCATTATTCCTTAATTGCAAAGTACATGATTGTAGCGGTGAACATTGCATTATTTCTTCATTGCAAAGTACGTGATTGGGGTGTGATGCAGTGCATTAGTCTTACATTGCGCAGTACATGATTGTAGCGGTAAGCATTGCATTATTTCTCCCATTGCAAGGTACTGGGGTGTATCATTATGCATTGTATTATTTCTAATTTTCCCAGCACAGGATTGTATCGTTATACAGTGCACTATTGTTTGTCCATTGCAACGTGTGTGATTACAGCATTGCAACCAGCATAGCATTTAGAAAGCGGTGGTTGGGATTTGAACCTACTAGCCGGGGGGGGAGGGGAGGCGGGGGCGGAGCTTGCCGGCGACCAAGATGGCCGCTTGAGCCTTGGTCTCCGTCTTGTTGTGCACCCTATCCGGCATTATCCTGCATCATTAGATTGAATTAGTACTGCTGAGGCCCTGAACTAGCGGAATAACGGAGCTACAAGCGGGTGTCTGGCGGCTTGCGTTTGGGGTTCTGTGCCCGAAGAAATCCAGCGACGGAGTGAGGTGGTGCTGTGGGCCTCGTGGCTGCGACCTGGAGTGCTGATCGAGGCGGCTCTGCGTCGCTGTACGTGCGGCATCAGCGCTGTAGGTTGCCCGGGTGCTGACTCGGCGGCCGAGCTCAGACACTCTGAAGGGCGAGTACACCTGTGGGCCGGCCCGGCGGAGGAGGTGAGAGGCCCTGTGCCCCCCACTCTGCCGTGAGGACGTCGAGAGGCAGGAGAACCTAGACAGCGGCAGTGACAGAGGGCCGTGGCGCAGCGTTTGGTGCTGGCGCCCTTGATCTGTAGGCAGGGCCGCGGAGAGGCCCAGCTGAAGCAAGTGCGGAGCGAGCTGCGTTGCGGCCACCAAAGAGTGCGGGGGCGAGTGCTGCGGCGGTGGGTGGAGGAGGCCCCAGGCGGTCCATATGAGGTGGCGGCAGTGTCGCGGGCAGAGCAGAGAGAAGACTTGGACAGTGCTTGGCTGGGTATGAATGAGTGGTTGGACAGTCGGTGTGGACACAGAATTCGCCACTGGATCGGAAGTAAGTATCATTTTGCAATATAGAGCAGCAGCGAGGGTCCTTTGAGGGGTAGAAGCTCGGTCATCACAGCTGAACCCCGCTCATACGGGCGGAAGTTTGCGGTCCCCCCCCTCTCCTCTCCGTGACTACCACTGGGAAGCTAATTGAGCAGAGAACTGGAGCCGGGTGCCACGCAGAAAGAGGAGGCGATTCGAGGGGCATGGTGTAGGCCCAGTGTAGGGCACACAAGGGCGATGAGGAAGACTGTGAGGAAGGCTGACACATGGTGCAGGCCCTGAAACTGGGGCCAGTAGCTATAGCTTACAGGTGGTGTTCTCTTAGAACGGTAAAGACACTCGGCTGTGCTAGTGCGAGACAGAGCAACTCGCCTGGTGCGAACCAGGAACTACCTAGCCAGTGCTGACTTGCGGAGACTAAAGTAAGCCGCAAACAAAGTTCATTCGGCGCACCGGCAATCACCCCACCGGGATCCCTTGGCAGCATGGGTAGAGGGGACAAAACACAGAGCAAGCTATCCTTTGAGCAGAGACGCTCGAAATCACAGGATGCGGCAGACGAGGACAGAGAAAGCACGCAAGCCAGCGAGGAAGACGCAGCAGGTGCAGACATAAAAAACTTGCTTATTGCCATGAAAAAGGCTTGCAAAATAGTATGGCATCCCTTGGCTCGAAAATAGATGCTCTGACCTATAGAATGGACAGAATGGCGGAGATGATCGATAAACATGCGAAAAGACTCGACAAGTCCGAAAAAAGGATCACTGAAGTGGAAGAAGCGCACACAGAGTTGGACACATATCATAAGAAACTCTGAAAACTCATGCAGGCCTTGCAGGATAAGACTGAGGATTTGGAGGCCCGCTCGCGACGCTGCAATCTACGCATCACGGGTCTTCCGGAAACGACCCCCACAGGTAACATGGAGCTGTTTATAGAAAAGCTACTAGTGACATTGCTCGGTGAGGGAGCGTTCTTGCCAATGTTTGTAGTGGAATGGGCGCACAGCTCGCTGGGCCCTCGTCCATGGCCTGGGGCTCCGCCGCACCCCATAATCGCAAAGCTGCTCAATTATAGGGACAGGGATGCAGCATTGCGACTCGCAAGGGAAAAGAAGTCGATGCAGTTTGAGGGCTCTGAGATATCGCTCTACCAAGACTTCACGGCCAGAGTGCAGGAAGCTCGGAAGCACTTTGTCCCGTTTAAAAGGCAGCTGCGTGACTTGGGCCTGGACTACGCCATGCTGTACCCCGCCAAACTGCGTGTCAATCGGCAGGGGAAATCCCACCTGTTCACAGACCCGAAGGCCCTGCAGCAGGCGTTGAAAGGGTGGTCGAGGGAACATCGCAAAGACTCGGTCAAGCACCTGGAAGGCGAGTCGACCGTCAGCCAGTTGGATGAACATGAGTGACTTTTTTGCGCTACATGATACTAGAGGGGGTAAGGGGCAATGAGTGCGGTGAGGCTTTGGGCTTTGTGACACTATAAATGTCGGACCATATGCCTGGTGGTTGACGGGGGGGCGGGCAAGATGATCTGTTGGTTCGTATGGTAACCACAAGAGTGTTGTACTGTGGGGTCACTGCCTAAATATGCATAGACAGATGTGAGTGCAAAGTTGCCTAGATGGCGCGCATAGCCTAACGGTGTACGCCTAGGGGCATAACAGTTCAGGGGGGGGAGGGGGAGATTAAGCACTTATGGAAACTTTTTAAGATTAACGATTTACAGTGGGGACTGTCCAATTTGGACCTTAGTGATGCAAGAGGGCCAGCACAAAGGGAGGACGGAGGATGGCGTTTAGCAATCTGTGAAGACGCAATACCGGTAGGTTGTGAAGCAACTTTGGCCCCCACATGCTATGCACCCAATTGACTCCCAGAGGGTCAAGCAGTCTGGGAGTTGGATGTCGGGGGAGGGAGGTTGGGGATTCTGCATGGCCAGGTTGGGGGCGGTCTGCAGTGGGAGGGGGGTGGAGGCGAAAGAGCGCTTGGGAAGACTGTTGGGTTGCTTGGGGGGATTGTTGTGGGTTTTGTACACAGAGCAAGGCGCAGAAACACTCAGTGAGCGTGCACACATGAGGTTCAGAGCGGACAGCAATGGCGGGTATGGCTGAGCCAGAAAACACCAGATCTGTAGACACGATTAGGGCCCTCACATGGAACGTTCGGGGTCTTAACGACTACCGGAAGCTTAGTAAGGTATTGAGTTACTTACAGAGGCATCAAGTGGACGTTGCACTCCTACAGGAGACCCACCTTCCGCAAGCGAGCAGGATGTTACACAGCAGGGGACCATCACCTCAGCGGGTTTCACAACGAATGCTAGAGGAGTGTTGACCTGGGTAAACCCCAAATCGAAATTCACACTGGAGCTATTGAGGACGGACCCGGCAGGCCGATTTGTGATATCAAGGTGCAAAGGACTGGGGCTGGACTTAGTGTTAGACAATGTGTATGGTCCTAACTATGACTGCCCGGAATTTTATATATCGCTCGCAATGACGGCCCACGATTACAGTATGGCCCAGTTGCTGTGGTTTTGTGAAACCAACAGGAGTAGAAACCCTTCAACTTGGTTGGGATTGGGGTAATAGGTTATATAAAAGAAACAGTATCCCAACTGGTATAATTAAAGGACAAATAATAAGGATATGAAAACATTATCCATGAGGGCACAAGGAGACTCTATTCACTCATTACATGTGCTAAAAGCATCAGTTTTAATCAACATTTAAAGAATAGGGCAGAGAAATAGTTCACAATTAATATCAGCATTGCAATTGTGAATACACAAATTTCATTGTAACCCAAGTGTGTACAAGGTGCACGAGTGAAAAGTGAGTGACACTACGGCGACGCAAGTGACAGAAAGGTCAGCGTGAACGGCGCATAGTGCTCTGTGCAAGGATATTTACAGTGACTACAAACATAGAGGTTTCTAAACACTTTCAACAATTGACTTGGCTGGTTATTTATACAGAGAACCTCTATGCAGGAAGCGCCTAAATGTTGGCTGAGAAGTCAACGGCATTTCGATCCTTACAGTTTAGGATCATCTTCAGTACTAGATGGGTAGAGTGCGGTGCCGGGTTGAAATTCAACTGGTAGTGATGGTCAAATGTTGCATAGACTGATTACCAGCTTAGATCTAGAGGATGTGTGGAGAGTGCGGCACACAGTACAGGGGGGCTACACACACACTACTCGGGCTACCATGACATCCACACCCGAATAGACTACTCGCTGGAGTCTTCCTCCCTGCTGGGACAGCTCAGAGACTGTAGGGTCCTTCCGCGTACCCGCTCTGATCACTCACCAATACTGTTAGTGTTAGCTACCCCTAGGAAAATGATTCCACCGTTCACATGGCACTTCCCGCCCTACTCGCTCCTTGACCCACGATTCAGAGGGGAGCTCCGTGGACAGCTTCCAATCAGTCTGGGAGGCATTTAAGGTCTATATAAGAGTCATCGCTATGTCTAAACACTCGGGGGTCCGCAGGTCTACCAGGCAAAGATTGGCTGAATTGGAAAGGCGATTAGCGCAATTAGAGGAGGAGCAGCAGAGGGCCCATGATACAGCAATGGATGAAGCCATTAAATCTTTGCTAGCCGAATATCATGAAGAGGCGGACAGGGAGGTCAAACATATGGGAAAGTACGCGTCAGCCCGCACATATGGAGAGGGAGAGAGACCCAGCTCAGTTCTTGGTAGGTATTGAGGGGGAGAAGGGGCAGGACAAATGTTATGGGGATTAAGACGGACGAGGGAGAAGTCCTCACAGACGAGGCTGACATAGCATAGAGGTTTAGATGCTAATACACAGATCTGTACTCATCCAAGAGCGGGGATCTTGACGATGAAATTCTAGATTACCTGGAGCATATAGAGCTACCCACACTCACCAACATGCACAGGGAATTCCTGATGCTTCCCATCGAGAAGGACAAAATTGTGGAGGCCCTTGCGGGCATGCGGTCTAGTAGCGCCCCAGGAGCGGACGGGCTCACGGTGTGCTTTTATAAAACGTTCCAGGACCAATTGCTCCCACACCTATCAGCACTGTTTGATGAAATATGTGTGGAGGGATGCATGCTGCAGTCAATGAGAGAAGCAATCATGGTTACTATCCTCAAGCCGGGGAAGGCACCTGATGAGTGTAGCTCGTATAGGCCCCTCTCCTTACGTTGACACAAAAATATTCGCCAAGGTGCTGGGAAATCGGCTGGCGCTCCTGACTCCGCTGCTGGTCGTGCCAGAGCAGGCGGGATTCATACCGAGTAGAAACCTAACATACAATATATGCACAGTTCTCGGCACCATGCAGCATGTAAAACAGGACACGAAGGCCGTGGCAGTGTTCCTAGACATGGAAAAGGCCTTCAACTCTGTGGAGTGGCCTTTTATGCGGCAGGTGTTAAGAAGGATGGGACTAGGATTGCATTTTTGCAAATGATAGGAACCTTGTACAACATGCCGAGGGCTAGAATTTGACTCGGAGATCTGGTCACAGACTCCTTTCCAATATGCAGAGGGACCCGCCAGGGCCGCCCGCTGTCCCCCCTGCTATATGCCCTGTTTGCAGAGCCACTAGCGTGTGCACTGCGAGAATACCACAGTCACGAGGGCATAGGCTTCCCTACCTACAAGATTATTGTCTCTATGTATGTGGATGACACCTTGCTATACGTCCAAGACCCAGAAAATAATTTATCGGCGATACTTAGAGAAGTAGTGCACCATGGAGCCCTCTCTGGTCTGTAGGTGAACTGGACGAAATCATTGGCCTTCCCCCTCACTCCGGTTACGCAGGAATTCAACATGGAATTCCCGCTGCAGTGGACCACTGACTCGATTAGATATTTGGGTATACGGTTACATACTGATTCTGAAATAGTGTTCAGGGAGAATTACGGCATTGCCGTTAGCAAACTGGAAGATGATGTAGAGGCCTGGTGCAGACTCCCGCTTTCTCTCCTGGGTCGCATCTTGATCATGAAGATGGTAGTGCTCCCCAGATTGCTGTTCCTGTTCACAAATCTTCTGATGGTGTTACCCCGCGTATTCTTCCAGAGATTGACACAACTCATGATAAAACTAGCGTGGGAGGGTAAGCAGCCTTGGGTGCGGTGGAAGATACTCACGATGCTGTACAGTATGGGGGGCCTGGGCGCCCCAGACCTGGAGCTTTATTACAGAGTGGCTCAGGGGTCACATTTGCACACCTGGGTACATGGGGACACGCATATTCCCCATGTCCGCATGGAAAAGTTATTTGCAGACCCACTTTCCCTCCCTGTAACGATTTTCCTATCGGCGGATCGTTGAACTGGGATTCTAGATTCTATCACAGCCACCAATCATGCATGGCACTGCCTCCTGCTACAGCAGGGAGGGGCGTTCCTATACTCGCCCAGAATGCCGGTGGAATGGGCCCAATGGCTGTCCCCCTGCAGAGATAAGGGAGTGATAAATGCCCTGCACAAGTTGAATATCAAGCTGGCGGGGGACCTCTTCAGTGAAGAGAAGGTTAAGTCCTAGGATCAGGTCACCAAGAGTGGGGGGGAGGACTCTTTACTGCTACGTTTCCAATAGCATAGAGTGCGCAGACCCCTTCTGGAGCAGCTGGGGGATCACCTAGCGGAACCACCGGAGGTCCCCGAACCCACCTATATAATGAAGACTGATACCCCTCGCAAGTTAATTACCAATCTCTATAAAATAACGATGTCTGACAGGGAACACCAATTCACGGCGGAAAGGCTGGCATGGCAAAGATATTTACAGATTACAATAGATGATGATATGTGGTGCTACTGCTGTGTGAACACCAGGCAGATATCTTTAAATGGTAAACATAGACTGGTACATTTTAAATTTATCAATAGAGTGTATTACACCCCTGAACGTCTGCACAGATATGGCCTCAGCGAAGCAGCAGAATGCGAAAGGTGCCTGCGCCAATGGCGGATTTTCTTCACTTGGCGTGGCTGTGCCCGGGAGTACGGGCATACTGGGTGGACATCTTTAAAGAGCTGAGCAGGATAGTGGAGGTTGAGTTGGTCCCAGACCCCTCGCTGTCGCTGCTGCGTCTCTCCAGGAAGCTGCCCAGGGCTACTTGCAGGCTGGTGGACATGGGGATGATCATAGACAAAAGGGTGATAGCCCTATGCTGGATGAGAGGACCGCCACCCACAATCAAACGCTGGGCACATGACATGCTATACTGCTGCACGCAGTCTGAACACTACAGTGAGCTGCTGCCTCCCAGGAGCCGCCCGAAATAATTTTGGGGGCTGTTCCAGACGCATTTGAGTGGCAGGGGCGCTGAGGACAAGGCCGAAGATTCGGCCAGCAGCGGGGAGGAGGGAGCACACTGCGAGGACACAATATGATCCCTCACTTCGGGTAAGTGTGGGTCGATCAACACTTTGGGGTGCCCCACCTGGGTACTTACCAGAGAGGGTACAGAAGCAGTAAGGTATCCTATTGAGTGAGTCAAGAGAGATCAGGTTGCCGAGGTGTATTCACACTAGAAGTAGCTAGGGGAAGGTGCGTGCGTACAGGGTGCTGCCATGGTAGCACAATCATCTGGAAGTGTGGAGGGGGGAATCTGGGGGTGGTAAGTCCCACCGGTTGGTTAAGGTCATGATGAGTGCACTGAGCGCCGCCTGCCTATGGATGGTTTGTTGGCAGTAAGGCTGTGTATTTACGAAAGAAGAGCACGCGTACTGCGACGTTGGTGCGCTGCACTGTGTATGTTCATCTGGGGGGGAGGGGGGTTCTTCGACTGCTGTGATTATGTATCTCAAAATCCAATAAAGTGTTTAAATAAATAAATAAATACATTTGAACCTACTAGCTAGCCGGAACGAATATTACCCTTTATTATATGTTGGCTTTTGTATCGTAGGGTCTGATCGTATATCTTTTTATATAAAGTTTATACTCGTTTTATCAAACTTGTGTCCATTTGTGGTGTCACCAATGGGTTGCTGTGAGTGTGGTTGTACTTACTGTACACTTGTTCCTCAGGAGATCGGCCTGGCTGCTCGTGCCAAGCTACTAAGGGGGTGAGGAGGGCTATCACAAACGGTGTCCAAATGGATCTTGCATTTGGTGACAGTGGTGTGGGACTTGGGGCTCCGGCTTCCAACAGCGGTTGAAAGGTTTCAGCACTTCGTCCATAACCTTGTAGTGTTCACATTATAAAATAACAAATTCTCAATAGTTGGATGATAACACAATTTTATACATAGGAGTATGAAATGGCAAGGCAGCATCATGATGTATTTAACAACTGTCTGATTAGTAAATAGATGACATGAACACACAATCCAATATCTGAAAGTGTGCATTAACAGACAGTCTCATATTGAGAGTCACTCTGTTCTTTCTTGTCCATGAGTAACACAAAAGCCCAAGACTGGTCCCAACACTTTTTCAAAAAAAGTCATTTGCTCTTGAGATTCTGTATGCAACATGTTCTTGGAAGTTGGATGAATCTAAAGAAGTCATTTTTTTGCACTATATATGTGAAATCTCTTTATACATCAATCCCTCATGACCTAGGATTACACGCAGTTGAATTGTTTCTAATCAATTAAAATAAAGAAGATTGCTTGAAAGTTTTCCTTAAGGAACTTCTACACTTTTCAGTGTACTACAGATACTTTGAGTGGAAAAATGAATTTCACATCTAATTCTCTGGAACATCTATGGGGAAATTGTGCTGCCCACTGTGGGAATTGTAACAGCATTATTTACGTTTTAACATGCTTTATGTTTGATTTATTTATATGATTTATTTTATTTTCTCACATTTATCTTCCGTAACTATTTTCTGTGTACATTGTTGAAAACATTATCATTTAAATCATTAAGAGTTTTTTCTATGCGTTCCCCTGACGAACGTAAAAAGATGGGCGTTAGACATAGCTATCACTTTCTTCGTACACAAGCGATTACTTCTGGGCCGCATACTGGTTCAAATAAGCAGTCAATCATGGCGAGCACATTTTGTTTGGTACTGCAAAGGGACACTTGTTGTACTTGCGGTGAAGAAGAACTCCACCAATATGTGCAAGTTAGGGAACAAAACTATGGAGGTATGTTCCCCAGACATGGGATCCCTGATAAGAATAGCAAGCTAATTTTCACTTTTGGCACCTAAACGTTTTTTTTCTAAAGAGCACTTCTTTATCGCGGGAATACCTTGTCTATAGTGGATACACATGCATGCCACTCAAACGGAGGACACTGATTATAGATTACTCCCTTACTTTGTACTAAAAGCCTTTTCTTAAAAGAGCATTCACTTTTTTCTTTTTTATTGCAGCGATTTTGTGGACGAAAGTTTGGGATTATTGCATGTTACTTCAACGCTTGACTATAAGTATGAACTTTCCTTATCGTGGTCACTTTCTTCAGTGTAATATGCATGCTATCAGAAACGTCTTACGATTATCACAGACTAGTGAACAAAAAGCACTTGTCACCTATAGTATGCTCCCCTTTACCGGTTTTTATCACCATTACCGGGCCAAAGCGCATACGGGCAGACAGTCAAGATCGATCTTAGTTGCTTTTGTATTTGATTCACCGTTTGACAGTATGGTTATATATATGACCTCAGTTGTATTTAAAGAAGTACACTTTATTGAATGAAGTAAGTCTGTCTCTTCTATTATTGTATTTCATAGGAATGAGTCCCTGATGAAGGGCATGACCCGAAATACATTGGGCAGATCGTTGAGCACCTCGTCATGTTGATTCAGTGATTACTAACAACAAAAGAGATCACATGATATAATATCAAGACAACATTAAGGAAGAATAAAGAATTTAATGAAATCATCATTGAAAGATTACTTGAATAATTGAAGATTTCGCACCGAGTGTGGATTGGAGACGTTACCCTCCGCCAGAGGATTACGCACACATTCATTAACAGACAGTCTCAAATTAAGAGTCACGCTGTTCTTTCTTGTCCAAGAGTATCACAAAAGCCCAAGACTGGTCCTCACACTTTCTTTTTTTTTTTAAAAGCCATCTGGTCTTTGGATTCTGTATACAACATGTTCTTAGATTGCTAATCTGAACAATTCAGATGTCCACTCCTGAATAGCAGGTGTATTAGGTGTACAAAAGTATCAGTAGATACACATTTTGGCCATGGAGAGTACTGTTGCCGTGCACATCTGCCAGTGAGATGTTGTGTGATCTGAATTGGAAGAATCATGCAATATGGCCAATTTTCCTAATGGTATAAACAATCATTCACTTGTGGAGCATAACTCTCCATACTCTATGAAAGTAAGGAGTGATTTTGGGACATGACCAGAGAAAGTGTAGTAGGTGACAGTAAAGGTATCTACACCGCTAGTGCAAATTATTGTGGAAATTTTGGCTTTGAAGAATTTTGACAGGAACCATTAACAGTAGAGCAGTCTTTTTGAACTTTGAGTCATTCTTGCACAACATTATCGGGACTATAAAGGTGCCGTTTACATTCCGCTTTCTCTCAGCAGAGTCTCACAGTCATAAATAGTCTCTCATAGTACTGTTTGGAACCTTATCGAAGTGTTTTAATACCCCAGCATCACTCCTTTGTTCCCCCCATGTTTGGTGTTTTTTATTTTCAATGACATAATATAGGGACACAAAACCCACTTTGCCAACCTCACCCAATGACATATGCAGAAGCAGAACTTTACATAGATATAGTAAGAAAGCAACACTTACAACATATAACAAGACAATAAACCAATAAAAGAAAATTCTGAGAGGAAAGAGCAAAACTTATAATTTATTGATTTATAGCATTTGTAAAGCACATGCTGACAACCTACTGCTATCCTGGCTCTGAAAGCTTATGTGTGGGCACAGCAATGCTGACATAAAAAGGATGCACATTGGCACGGAGCAGTTACTTAGGGAAAAGCCAGGTAATTAAATACCATACCCAATGGGTGGAAAAGGAATACAACTATTGCATTTAGGATGGAAAAGCATATTAAAAAAACAAGTTTTAATAGACTGAAGATGGGTTCAAATATGGGGATGCAGAAAAATGTTCAACAGGAAGAGGATTCTAAAATGTGGTACAGCTGCTGAAAAAGACAGTTTAGAAATGTGAATATAAGCAACTGTAGAAGCTTTCAGAATGCAGAAGCTGACAGAGAAAGAGAAACTTCTACTTTTTAGCTCCTAAGACTAAATAGTTCAAAATAATGGCATGTGTGTGTGCTGAATGTAGAGATTATAGAAATCAAAGGATACTATTAACGAGAATTGTGAAAGCAAACTAGTCTGGTATGAGATAACATGGAAAAAGAAACAAATGATGGACGGAATGGTGAACAAATCAAACATTCACCCCCAGTCACAAAGATCTGGGTTTAATCCATCATTCTTTTACTCAACATGCTACCCAAGTTTGGATCCAGCCATATGCAAATCAGTCTTGACACTGCCCTTCATGGGAACAGTTCAGCTTGAACTGCCTAGCCAGATCCTCCCTGGACCTGAAACAAACATCCTTGGACCGGTTTCAGGTCCCAACCCTCATCAGCAAGTATAGCTTGAATCCAGTGGCACAGTGTACACGGGATCCACGTATGGGCATACCCTTCCAACTAAGGGCGACAAAAGTAAAAGGATCAAATGATGGACGGAATGCTGGACAATACAAACATTCACCTCCAATCACAAAGATCTGGGTTTATTCCCAGATCTCTTGGCTGGGTGTGAATATTTGATTCATTCAGCATCTGGGCCACGTTACCACTGCTGTTGAGGCATTCAGACTGCTGTTGGGCCACATCTTCGCCGCTACCGGGGACTTCATCCCCCATCATCCTACGTGGCGCGCACGCCGCGCACCACGTTTGAAGCACCAGGAGGCAATCAAAAAAGGGTCAGAGCTCCCTCAGCGCGGGAGCCTGCTACTTTCACCTGCGGCTGGGCCACGTTACCGCTGCTGTTGGGGCATCCAGACCGCTGTTGGGTCACATCACCGCCGCATCTTCGTCGCTGCTGGGGACTACATCCCCCATCATCTTTCGAGGCGCGCACCGCGCTTGAAGCATCAGGAGGCGTTCAAAAAGGGGTCAGGGCTCCCGCAGCACAGGATGCACGCAGGCGTGCCCGGGTCGCGCCCAGGCGGGGCCATCCGAGCCCGTCAGAGACAGGAAGGGGCTGGCTGGGCCATCCCTCTAACATCAACTATGGGTAAGCAGAAACAACTTTGCAACCAAGAAAAGGGAAGTCTAAAAGCAAAATTTCTATGAAAGTCTGCGTCTAATATCTCATATTTAACCTCAGCGGTGGGTGTATTAAACAAGGAGATAGCTAACGCAGAAAAAGAGCTTGGTTTGGGCATGAGCCAAGACTCCAGGGAAAGGGATGTTGTAACTGAGTATTTGAATACATTTTCCGTACCTCTGGAGCCAAGGGTGATGATAAATACCCCGACAGTAGAGAGTTAAGTAACAAACTATGATGTTGCTCTAACTGGAGGCACGCATAGCGCAACAATTGAAATTCCAGTAGATCTGGAAAGTGCATAAAAAAGGACCAACTTTGGGGCCTTTTTGGAAAAAGAGGTCTACTAGAAAAGGTAACAAACGGCCCAAAGGCTCAAAAAAGAGCAACTCTATGCTGGGGATTGCTGCAGATAATAACATTCAATTATCATTGCGGAACCTGGTGGAGGATATATTTCGCTCGCGGTTGGAATCTACACTTTCAAGAATTGCTAAAGACATAATTGACACTTTGAATACTTGTGTTGCAGGTATTTTGAATAAATATGAACGTATAGATTTCTTCCTAAGGGAACCGAGAATTCCGCATGACACCCCCAGTCTAAATAGGCTACCCAAGGCACAAACAGAGACTAGGGGCCAGATGTAGGAGAGTAAATACCGGTCGGGAACGGCTGATTTCGGCCGTTACCGACCCGTATTTAGGATTTGGCATGTAGGGGCAATCATTTTACAGAATCAGTAAATTTACCGATTCGGTAAATTTACTGAATCTGTAAAATACTGAATCGGTAATTTTACCGATTCGGTAAATCCACATGTAGGTGACACTCCTAAGAGTGTCACAGGCCCTTGAGAATCGGTATTTTACCACCCAATCCAATTGGGTGGTAAAATACAGAATTCAGGTGTGCATGCATATCTGTGCATGCACACCTGTGCAATGTGACACACAGACATGCCCTTAGGGCATGTCTGTGTGCCACATGGCACACAAGTCCGGAATTGGGGTGCTAGAGGGAGTCAAAGTGACACCCCCTGCCCCTTGCAGGATTCGGTATTTACCGATTCGGTAAATACCGAATCGGTATTGCCCATTGATTCCTATGGGCTTCATGGCCCATAGGAATCAATGGGCAATACCGATTCGGTATTTACCGAATCGGTAACTACCGAATCCTACTGATTCGGTAATTCTCAATTTGGAATTACCTACATCTCCCCCCTTCATATTTACCGACTCTTAAATACCGAATCGGTAAAATTCGGTATTTAAGAGTCGGTAAATATGATTTACCTACATCTGGCCCTAGGCCTCGTATTGGAGAGAACGACCATGGTATTCAACCCCAATTGCAATCACAAGTCAGGTCAAAATCTAGTTCCCCAGAAAGAACCAAAGTAATCCAGGATCCCAATGTATGGGGGGTGGATACCGACCCATGGTGTAGTGTAGTTCCTATTTTCCCAATAGGCCCTGCGCATTGGAATAACATAAACAGTAGTATTGTCGTAGAAGTGCGGATCTTCCAGGCCTCTACTGACTATGCTAAACTAAATTGGGTTTGTTACCAACTAGCTCAGAGGTCACTGGAAACTTTCTTGACTGAATAGGAAGTGATCAGCTTCCCTGGTACAGACAAGAAGGGATTCAGTTTTCCAACAACCGTGCAACATGACAACTTTGCTCCTCAGATAAGAGTCAATCTCTAGAGTCGTGTGAAACAATAGACAGTTATTTTACTTAGTCAGTTGTTGTGCGGATTACTTTCACAATATGTAGAGAATAGAGAGACGGGCGTTTTCAATAAAAGGTAACATTTATTGAACAGTCTTTCTTCTCATACAAGAGAAATGAATTGCCACAATTGCAAGACTTGTTATTATAAAAAGTACGTCCAGTAAAATGAGTATTGCGAAATAATACTGTAAAAGCTTTGATATGGTTTCTTAGCCATACAATGGTTTAAAATGAATAAAACATATATACATTCATATATACATTAGGCTAACGTACTCTACTGTTGCTTCTAACTACGCCTACCCCAGTGTACCTGACCTAAGCCTAATACTTGGGAGGGGAGTAAGTAGCTTTAAGTTAAGTTGGTTTTGCCAAGGTTTACTTCAAGAATTCTCTCTAAGGGTTTAGTCAACACCATACCTCTGAAATAGAATGTTGGAGGGCTGGTATCTCCTTCAGGGGACTCAAATCCCAGTCACTCGCAAGAGTAGGCTGGAAACGCTGGAGCTAGATTTCTCGGCATGAGAAAAGACAGCTTCTCTCTCAGCGCGTCGAGGAGGAGGAGGGGCAGCGTCCGCGGGCAGCTTGCATCTGCTGGGCTCTTGCAGGGGGACAGCTGTTCAGCTCCTATGTTCACCACACCATCGTTCGCTCGTTAGCAGCGATAGCAGTAGCGATAGTATCAGCATCAGCGTGGCAGCGATAGCTTCAGCTTAACAGCATTTGCTTAAGGCAACGTTGGTAATATTTATACCTGAAAGGTGCCTTGTTTGACGTAAGTTTTTGGACATAAGACGTCAATAAAGATGTCACTAGGAAGTGATTGTCTCTTAGTGCTCATTAGAGTTCTATTACTAATCAAAACATAGCAAGCGGGGCTTTCCCAGGTTGCTGAGTTTTTATCTTGTTGAAGAACTCGGAGTGTTAATCTAGGAATCTTAGATAGTGACTTCTGCTATGTCATGTGCACTAATGAGCTGCATAAGAAGTTGCAGAGGAAGCGATTCTGAAATGTGGCTCTGTTCGTGTGAGGCCAGAGACGAGTTTCTGAATATTGCATTTGATCGGTTATGCCAATATAGGGAACAAATGGATTTATAGCCGTATAGGGGCATAAGGTCACAGTATCGATCAGAGTCCTAGATTAGAACGCGACAATGGTGCTCAGAGCCCTTTAAATGGCATGTCTCTGGCTACCAGTAGGACTCCTGCTCCTCAAGAGAGGAACTTAAGATCGAATTGCTGCAGACCTAACCTTCCCCCAGAATCTACCCCTCTGGTAGCGGTTCTTGTAGGGGTACCCCCACTTGGCGACCATGATAATGAATCCACCCTGGTTCTGCTACGAAAAACTAAACACTGGTGTGATCAACTATGTAATGGCAATGCTGAGATTTCAACTCACATTATAATGGCTAGACGGGTGGGGTGGGTCAGAAATTGTCCCCAAACAGGTCAACAGGGATTGCATTATTAATTTTAATAAACGGGATATAGCTGGCAAGTTGTTCTGGGATGCTTCCGAGATAGAGAGGGGGGTGTATTAGGACTCTGCCGCTGGTTTTTTTTCTATCCACCAGCTAGTCTCCATACTGAGGTATACTCTTTGAGGTCCAACCGGAGCATTAATTAACACTCCCAACTTAGAGAGACTGAGCCCCACCCTGCAAGGTCCTGTTGGAGAGATGTAACAACCCCACATCGATGATCCTTGCCACTAGGGCAGGAAGGAGGTGGTTTAGCTCTTACAAAGAGATTTCTCCCATTGGCCCAGCTTGAGGCGAATGATTGAATGGAGACATCCTTTGACTGTTCATCTGATCCCAGCCAAACGATCAGGCCCTAGATGTAGAAATTGCCCCTAACTGTAAGATCATCAGCTGGAATATAGCGGGTTTACGAACCAAAAGAGACGTTCCAAGCTGGCTGAATTTTATAAAGCAATAAGATATAATTGGCCTCCAGGAAATGTGGGATAGGGCAAACATTTTTTGGTTGGATGGGTTCAAATCTGATTGCTCACCTGCACGCCCTGCCCCGGCAGGAAGAGCTAAGGTGGGCCTTATGCTCCTCTAATCACTAAAGCTCAAAGGGTCTCCAAAGAGGTTGGGGGCTTGTTCCCGTAACTGTTTGATAGTAGAACTAACAACTCCTAATTCTCCTAAAACATTATTTGTTGTTTTTTATAATTCTGGGGGAAGTGATTTTATGACTCAACACTTAAGCTACCTGAAATGTTTTTTAGAAGATTACAGAGTAAAGCAATCCACTTTTTACTATATCATACTTATGGGCGATTTAAATATTCATTTGTGTGATTTGAAGTGTTATGTTGATGATCACTTAGGGCATGCCCACTCAGTTATACCCCACTTTGAGCACACGCAATAGGGGGAGGCTTTGGAGGACCTCTTGTCCGTAGCTGATCTCTTCGAACCTGGTTTTAATGATCAAACTGATCGGTTCCCCACGTTTAAAGCCAAGGTGAGGGACACTATTATGGACTATATATTCATGTCCCAAGCGATGTTAGCTAAGGTAGTGTTCTACAATGGTAAGTTGTCTCCCTTCAGTGACCACAACCCAGTAATCTTAGTGCTTGATAAAGATTGTGGCCTTTTGGGAACAGCGGGAAAGAAAGTGGGAGCTAATTGTGTGATAACAGGGAGGAGGCTCAAATGGTCCAAGGTAATCCCTGAATTTCTCTTTGCGGGTCTATGTGAGAAGGCCAAAGTAAACATTGCAAAATGCATAGATTATATGACCCTAAGGGTTGAGGTTCTTAGCGCCTTTGAAGGTATTTGTGGCCAGATAGCATCTGATTTGGCTGTGATAACCCAACCCAGACTAAATACGGGCGAAAACTGGTTTAAAACAACTGCACACAGGCTCACCTAAATCTGGTCCAAGCCTTAAAAAACAGTCCTCGAGACAGGGAACAGTTAGCCACTTTAAGGAGGCAGAATAAGTCAGCGGTTCATACACGGAAAAACAAGATTAAAGAAGAAGCCTGGAATGCACTTTTATCTGTTGAAGTTCTAAAGGATAGTTCGAGATTCTGGGCTATTGTTAACACACCTTTTCTCTCCGGCACAATGATGCTTTGGAAAGTAACATTACAGAGACACAGTGGCTTTCTCATTTTGAGGCACTTTATGGATCTAATATGATTCTGGACTCCCTCCCTAGCCAATGATAGAGTTTTACCTTTGTTGGTTTTTAAGGAAGAGGATATTGAAAGGGCGATAATAGAGACATCTAGTAATAAAGCACCTGGCCCTGATTGTGTGCCTGCAGATTTGTATAAATGTGAACCTAAATTCTGGGCTGAGATATTAACTAACGTTTTTAATGCCTCTGGTGCTCAGGGGTTTCCTGCATCTTGGTCCCTGTTGACAATTATACCAGTTTTTAAAAAGGGCCAGAGAGGGGATCCGTGGTGTAACAGACCAATATCATTGATCGATTCTGCAGGCAAAATTTTAGGCAAAGTGATTCTAGTTAAAATCACGGACTGGGCAAATAACAATGAGGTTTTATCTAATCTACAATATGGTTTTAGACAAGGCAGAAGCACTATGGATCACTGCCTTAATCTATACTTATTAATAAGTAAATATACCATAGCCAAAAAAGGTTCTCTGCAGGTGGCTTTTATGGACCTTTCCTCAGTGTTCGACCTGGTCAGCAGATCGAAGCTGTGGACTATTTTGCTTGATCTGGGCATTGATCCTCTCCTAGTTTATTATTTGGCAGATTTACACCCGGATCTCTCAGCTACAGTTACGGTCACTCAGGATGGCAAATGCACTAGGCACTTTAAATTGGGTAGAGGTGTCCGTCAGGGATGTATACTGGTGCCACTACTTTTTACTTTTTATATTAATGCGTTAGATAAAACCTTAGATCATGCCAGCTTGGACATTCCGCATGTAGGAGAAAGGACTATTCCGGTTCTACAATACGCGGATGACGCTGTGTTATTAGCTCGTACATCTATAGGCCTCTAGAGGCTTTTGGATGCCTTCGGGGCCTATATGAAGTCCTTGGACTTGATAGTGAATATCGCGAAATCACACGTCATGTCAATGGGCCAAAAAAACAGAAAAACAAAAATGTTTTTCTGTAACAGAGCAGAGGTGTCCAGGGTGACTTTCACATATCTGGGGGTCTTATTTGATGATAGATGTTCCTGGGTCCTCCAACAGAAAGCTAAAAAATACGCAGTAGTTAGATCAACGTCAGATTTACTAGGGTTTGCACAGCGTTTGGGGGTTAGGCCTCTTGAAGTCATGCTCAGCATATATAGGTCCAAATGCTTAGTTATTGCTATGTATGGCTCAGCCATTTGGGGTTATAAACAGCTGTAAGGGGTTCAGATAGCAGAAAACAGATTTTTACGTACTCCCCTGTCAGTCCCTCATTCAACCCCAACTTTGGCTATCCATCAGGAACTGGGGTTGGGCTATTTGTCTGATCTGTTGAGAACAGCACCACTGGTTTGCAGGCTTAAAACCTGGCGTAACCCAAATTTATCTCTGAACCATCAGATTATGAGGGACTGTGTTACCTTGGATAAATCCAGCAGTATTCCATGGCTGTCCTATGTTAAGTCTATGTTTTTTAAACTGGGGGGCCCTGAACTTTTTAATGCTTTGGAAGGGATTTAAAAAGTTTTGAATATTCTGATGATGAAATGCAAAGAGCTGGAGCTAAAGAAACCCTGTGTCAGAGCTCATTATTTGTTAAAATCTTCACCATTAATGGAGCCATATATGAGAATAGTGACAGCCTTTCCATCGCTGGATCCTGATCAGGTTTAGTTCAATTTAATTCATTTCTCGCTCGGTAACCTCAAGGGGTGGTGCAAACCAGAGGCATTAAACCTGTGTCAGTGCGATAACTTCTCACCACAGGACACACTGCATTTTATGATGTTTTGTGAGTATTACAATGAAATTTGAAGGAGGTCTTTAGCCCCTCTATTGAGGGGTAAGGGCTTCTTACAGGTTAGCCCAGCATTACTTTATCTCCAAATGCTTAATAATACTTGGGACATTGTTAAAATTGCTAGTTTTCTAGTCACTGCTGTTCGCCTTAGGAAAAAAGACATCCCCCGTAAATTCATGTATGAAATCCCATATTTTATATCTCTATGAAATTCTATATTATCTACTTTTTCTTTTAGCTTTGATGAATTATGTAATTACTGCTGATCTTTTTACTCTTTTTTTAATATCGCTCATATGTATCTATTGGTAACATGGTGTCACGGCGTACTCTGGGTGCCGTAAAAGAACACTGACGCGACAGGCAGCTTCGTGTAGCAGGAAGCCGTAGTTCGAAGAACTACAGTTCCTGTGATGCCATGGTGAACGTGCCGCCAATGACGTCACAACGTTTACTGGAAGCAATTTTAAGCGCTTCCTGATCGCGGAACTGGTGCCGTTAATTCATGAACTTCCGTGGAACAGAGACATCAAAGGATTCTGGTAGGGGTGCTTGGCGCACCAACTTTTCCTTATTTTATGAAATGGTAACTTGTGCTGCACTCTTCCTACGAGCAGAAGCAAGATTCTATGTCCGAGTAGCCCCGTTGGACGAGCCAATTCTTGGCTCTTGCGGGGTTGATAGTAATCCACCTCTGGCTTTCTTTTTCCCCTCAGGAACAGAGGGAGAATTTCTAGTAGCAGGCAGCTCGCGCGGCTGCTCAAACATTTCATACTGACTGTATTCTTCTCCGGTTGCATATGTCCAGCTCGGCCTGTATGAGCGTAATTCGGCTAGGACATTGGGAGTGAATTCATGCACGCAGCCTAACTATGAACCAAAGCATACCTGGTAGATGCAAGGTGACTTTGGTACCTTTCTTTTTCACCTTCAACATCATGGGAGTAACGTGTATATTTGTTGATTCCAGTACACGAGGCGCTACCTTCAAATGCCTATGTTACGAGACTGCTAGTTCTATCTGAGATTTGTGTGATTCTACGGGCAGTCAGTAACTGTGTTACCATTTGCTTGTTTATCTTTATCCTTTATAGCAGTGGCTTGTTGAGCTCCTCCTTAGACAGCTCCAAATCCCCTGTTACACACCACTAAAGCGCCTCTAAGTATGTTATCACAGCGATTGGTATTTCTAACCCTCCAACTTGACACAGTACTAACAATGTTTGTAGTAATGTCATTATTCTATCCATCGATCAGTTAGAGGCAGTGGCACTCCAGAATTATCTACCCAGGACAAGAAAACAGTTATTTTTCTTTACAGGTATTTGGTGAGGGGTCCAGGTTCCATTATTTCATACGGTTTTCTGTCATCTAGAGTATACAGTAAGGTGTATTTATTATTGTGTGCTTCTCACTTCAGATCTCCCTCCCTGCTGATCCCCTCCTTTCCTTCCCTCACCTGATCACTATTGAGTCTGTTGATTTACTCAGACCTTGGGGCTATCAGGAGGTGGACCCTCTAGAGCATAGTACATCTCCGAAGATTCGAGGACCTGACACATGATTTGGCTTATTGTAGATTGTGTACTGTCCTTTTATGATTTTAATTAATCAAATAAAGTTGTTTTGTCGGTCTGTCTGTCATTCAGCATCCCCTCCATCATTTGTTGCCGTAACATGCAAAAAGAGGCATGCACAAATGTGCTAAGACTAAGTGTGCCATGTCGCTCTGCAACCTGCCTTTTTTTGTGCCTCCTTCTTTGTGCCCTATATTTTATTACCCAAGCTTGAGCTGCTGCATGTTAAAAAAAAGAAGCAAGCTTGGGGAATATAAAACAGGGTAAGGAAAAAGACAGATTGAACACAAACATTGCACACAAAGTCTGTGTATTTGTGGATGCACTTGCTTTCTTTTTCAGCACATGAAAGCATGACTTAGTGCCTTTACCAATGCCTGCTGTCAATGTGTTTAAAGCACTGGACCATATCATATTGATCTCTCAGCATGGGGAAAGGTCAGTATTTGGAATGGCATGAAAACCTGGCCTGAAGAAACTAATACAAGAGAGTTAGAGATATGTATGTAGTGTTTTTTTTACTGAAAACAGTTCCAAGGCAGAAACCTTACTGTGAATGTATGTATATCTGTAAAACGCACTATCACCCGCAAAGGTATCCTGGTGCTGAGCAGGTGTATGTGCGCAGCCCTTTCTATAGGTTACTTAATTAAAAAGCCAGCTCTTCAGATTCTGGAAGAAGAGAGGCAGAAGATCTGATGTGCAGTGGGAAAATGTTCCACCCACTAAGCGTGATGTAAGAGAAAACCCATTCCTGATGTGGTTCAGTGTATGCGTGGGATGTGTGCAAAAAGGAATCCTGTGGAGCGGAGCTGAGTGGTTGGTGGAAAGAGATGTGACTGTTCACTGAGTTAGGCCTAAGTTGTATAGTGCCTTGGATGTGTGTGTGAGGAGTTTGAAATTACCAAGTTTGTGAATTGGGAGCTAGTGGCCCCCCTAAGGTGCGGTGTGATGCGAGTTCTGTGTTGGAGGCTGAGGATGAGGCTGGTGATCGAGTTCTGGATTCTTTTTAGTGTTCTAGTGAGTTGCTCGCTGAAACTGGTGAGGGTGTTCCTGTAGTCCAACTTAATGGTGACTAGGGTGTGAGTGACATTTTATCTAGTTCTTCTTAGGGGCCATTTGAGGATCTTCCTCAGCTTCTTTAAGATGTAAAAGAAAGATGAGGTGATGGCGTTGACTTGTGCGTCATATTCAGTTTGCTGTTGATGATTAATCTGTGGTTTCTGGAATGGGTGGTGGGTGTGGGCCTAAGTTCGGCTGGCCATCAGTTGGTGTCCCATGTTGAGGTGTTGCGGAAAATCACTACTTCTGTCTTGTCAGTGTTGCGCTTGAGACAGTTGGCTTTCATCCAGTTAATTACTTTGGTCATGCAGGTGTGAACTTGTTTCTTGTGTTGGGGATCCGATCTAAGAGGAAGAGTATGAGTTATATGTCGTCAGCTTAGAGGAGGATGTTGATGTCACGTGTGCGGATGACATTGGCTATGAGGGATCATGTAGGCGTTGAAGAGGAGAGGGCTGAGCGATGAACCCTGAGGCACTCCACAGATGATTTTGCAGGCTTCCGAGGAGTTAGGTGCCATGTTGACAGCTTGTGTTCTTTCCGTTAAGAGGGAGTAGATTCAGCGGAGATGGGGTCCTTGTATGCCAATCTCATGCAGGGGCTGAGTGGGGTGTGAGACCATGTCAAATTCTGTAGAGGTCCCATAGAATGAAGGCTGCCATGCCTCCTTTACCAAGCATCATACAGATGTTGTCTGTGGCTGCGAGTATTGTTTCTGTACTATGATTGGGCATCAATCTGGACTGCGTGGCATAGAAGAGCTGGTGGTTGTTAAGGTGATTGTGGGGTGCCCCTTGATTAGTTTCTCTAAGACCTCTGCCAGGTATGTTAGAAGGGAGATGAATCTGTAGTAGGAAAGTGTGGCTAGGTCAGAGAGTGGTTTTGTGAGCAGGGATATGATGGTGGCAGTTTTCTAAATGTCCGGGAATGTGGCTGAGTAAATAGAGGCACTGAGGATGATTGTTAGTGCTTTGCTGATTGGTAGGAGTCCTTTGGAGAAGGTGTGGTGTGGGGCCCTGAGTGGATGGTCTTCAAGGTAGCAGTGATTTAGAAGGTGATGATGGCAGGCAGGAGGTTAAGGCTCATTCTTTGGCTTAGACAGATGTTGAGTTGCGGCGGTGACGGGGTCCAGGTGCGGGCCGAGTATGCTGTAAATGGAGGTGATTTTGTTAGAGAAGAATTTCAAGAGCTTGTGGCAAAGGTCTTGTGAGGAACTGATGTTTCTGTAGGCGGCAGGAGGCGTGATGAAATCTTAGATAACGGTGAAGATTTCCTTGCTGCTGTTAGAGCTGGCATTGATGTGATCTGCAAGATATGTGCTCTTGGTGTGCCATATCTTCTGGTTGTAGCATCTTACGGCTGATTTGAAGATATCTTTATAAGTGGTATCTTGACTTGTTCTCCATTTGCCCTCCAAATGCTTGCAGCAGCGTTTCGTAAGTCTGAGTTCCTCTGTGTAACAACTGGTCTGTGGTTAGGCTCCAGCCATTGAGATGCACTTGAGGGAAGTCAGGATGATGATGCATGGTGTGATCCAGCTGTTGAAATTCCTGATGGCTTTCAACAAGTTGCTGGAGTGCTCGGGTTGGTGTGGGGAGAGTGCAGCACACACTCCTCTTCTGTGACGCTTTTTCCAGTGAGGCAGGCGGTTCAGGTAGTGGTAGGTCTATGATGATACAGTATAGGTATGCTGAAACTGAAGACATGGTCTGTCATAGTTGCTACCTTGTTGACTATGATGTTGCTGATTAAGGAAAAGACCAGGTCCAATAGGGGTCTTGCAGTTTGGGTGAGTTTGGTAATGTGCTAGATCAGGCCAATTTTTTCAGGCATTCTAGAAGGGGCATAGAGATTGGGTATGTGCAGTCTTTGAGGTGAATGTTAAGGTCTCCGAGGAGAATGAAGAGGCTGGAGCTGATTATGAGGGGTGTGATAAAGTCCCCTAGACTAGTCTAGAGAAATTGGTGCGAGGTCCTAGTGATCTGTATACGTGGAACATGAGGTGCTCCATGTAGCTCCATGTAGCTGGTGGGGGTGGTCATTTAGGAGGCGCAGCTGATTGCATCTCTGAATATGATGGCAACTCCACCTCTGAGCTGGTGCTGATGGTTTTGCCTGGCAATCTTGTAGCAGGTGGGCATGACTGTAGCAATGCCCAGTGCAGAGGTTGGGTTTAGCCACATTACATGTGGAAGAGCAGATCAGGGGCTTGTTCATGCAGTGTTGTTTTAGGTAATTACCCAGACTACCTTGATTTATGCTGACCTAATGCAGTCTTATTGTATTCTAAAAGAGCGATTTGAGTAATAATGGAGAGATGGGGGGAGTGCAGGAGGGTGAGTTAGAGGTGTCTTACTCAGTAGACATAGTATCCATTCTAAATGTGTCTAGCTACTATAGAAGCTTTTAGGTCCTTCTGTCTATTAAAAAATGTGGCTAAGCGGAAGAGTTATCAGATGATTACCTTCCAATTTCTTTGCAGGGTGGTGTGTAGCACTCGTTTCTTGTTATTGTACCCTGACATAGTATATTTGCTTCCAGTAGAAGATGTGTGTGTCCTTTGAGATAGGGCAAAAACGATAGTTTAAAGGCATCGGGAGGTATATCAGTATTATTGGAGCCCAGTCTGAGACTAAGATATTTATCCCTAGTTATGGCTTTTGGATTGGCCATTAGGGTTTGGTGTTTGTGGTAGGGTTGTTTTGGACAGGAGAGATGGGGAATCATATCTCATATCAGTTCTGATACGTATTCTGCCATCTATTCTGATATAAAGCTCTCTTTGTTTTAGGTTTGGTGTATGTAATAATATCACATAGAAGCTACAGATTTTGAGAAGAACATTCAGTATGGGCAGGGTTGTCAGTTAGTGTAGGACCCCACTTAACTGAAATTTGTTAAGAGCTCCTGCTCACTAGGGGAGCTGGCAACAGGGGCCCGGGGTTTGCACCTGAGTGCTGTTTGACAGCTGAAGGCTGGAACTAGAAAAGCAACTCATGTCTGCTCCTTTCCGAAGAGTACCAGAAGTATGAAACACAATTGTTTTAAGGCTGATCTTGAACTTTTAAGTACAAACGGGCAGGAGAGAATGAACAGTTCTGGTAGTCAGTTTGCAAAAATGATTAAAAGCTCAAATTAAATTTTGTTGTAAAATCTTTTTAAGGTGGCAAATGACCCATGACACAAAGTAAGCAGAATTGTATTATAATGTTTATGAGCAAAATCATATTAAAGAGCAATGGCACCCAGTGCACAACCTCAGGGAGATGTGTGAAAAACATGTTGAAGCACAATTCACATTTAGGAGCAATATAGTCTTGACTTGCAAACCCACCCACAATGGACAATAAAAGGAGGGTGAAAACACTTGTAGGACAAAAACACATTTAGGTGCAAAATCATAGTTGGTGAAAAGTCATGAGAAGTAATGTATCACATTTAGGTGCAAAATCACTTTGAGAAAATATATGGCCTTAAGATGTCCCATTAGATGTAAAAGGTGTGTATCGCAACAACATCACATTCGGTTCACAGCACAATGAATTTCAAATTCACCCTTGTTTCAACACCAATAGGAATAGTTGAAATATTAGAACACAAACCATTTATGGTGTAAAATAACACTTTGAGGAATCATGTTTAGGAAACAATCACATTACGATGCAAAATCGATCATGGTGCAACATCATCAGAAGTGTGAAAACAGGTTCAGGAGCACAAATCACATTTTGAACCAAAAACACAGTTAAATGCAAAATCACCATTCGAGTAGCATGAAAAAAGTGCAGAAACACTCTTGGGAGCATAAATGGAGTGCACACAACTTTTGCTTCAGTGCCCTTACACTACAATGGGAAACGTATGTTAGAAAGGGAAACATAAACACCTAATAGCCAGTAGGTAATGCGAGACAGAAAAAATCCTCTGGCCCAATCCAAAATATAATTGACACTTTCTTCAAGAAATGGCTAATGGAGATTAGTCAAAAGCCAATCTCTATGTATTTTCTGGAGTAATTGACATGATCACCTGCAACTAGCTAAAACGGTATACAGCAAGACGTAGATATTAATGACAACAATCACTACAGCCATTATCGTCAAACTTTAAATATATTTACCTGATAGATTAATGAGTCTTTATTCGTTTTCTGATTAACGTCCGCTCCTAACAAAAGCAAACTTTCCGCAACCATGATATTGCCCTCAGTACATGCTTTCTCAAACATCTTGTTCCTTAAGTTTTCCTCATATATCATTGCAGCAAAACATTTGCAGCTCAGTGCTTTAAACTAAAAACAACAAAATACAATGACAGTGAGTTGCCATATCGTTCATGGTTACCAATCCAAGATGTGATTTAAGATAAATGAGAAAATACTACACCTGTGTATCCCTTTTTCCATTAAACGCCATGTTAATCTGATAAAACAGAACAACATTAAATGACTCCTGTTCTAGCAGCTTAGAAAAACTCTTTGATAAATCAATCACGGCCAAAGCAGTTTGAAATCCCTACAAACAAAGTAAATGGAGATAATGAGATAAGTTGATTTGCCAACATACAACAAGAATAAATCCAGATGTTCAAAACTTTCTAATATGTCACCATTCAGAGTCAGAACGAAGCACTTCAAAAGCTGAACAGAAGCAAAACAGTATCTAGCGCATCTATCTTTATCCAAGCTCATTTCTCCCCTTTATGGGAAGCTGTATTTGTTGGTATTCATCTTTTACTTGACAGATAGCCCTGGTCAATGCTTCTAGTGCCAGACGAACACATTGTTGGATGTTCTTTAACCTTATTTCTTCATTTTGAGAGTTAAAATGAAAGCCTTAAAGACGCAATGAAAACATGTTCGGGCATGCAAAGATATCTGATCAAATGGTTCGTTCACTGAGGAATACAAAAGATGGAAATGAAAATGGCTGCTGAAGGGAAGCGACTAGGAGACTGGTTTCCTCACTAACATGGTTGGCAACATTAGGGAAAATAATACCAATAATATCTATATGCCCAGAATTCAGCTGAATACAGACATCACACGCACAAAAATTACAAATCAAAGAAACTGCCTACATACATGCTTCTGTATTTTGATGCAATCCGGAAACCGCTGTAAAACTGAAACCAACAACCTTGCGAGGAGATTGACTGTTGAAATGCACAGATTCTTCCTGTTAATTAACAACTCCATCAGCCTTAATCCGTGGCACTGAATTCCTGAAAGAAAATTATTATAAAAGTTAACCAGATATTTTAATGAAACTTATATCTCAAATATAATTGTATTGACATTGGTTTTTTTGTTTTTTTGTTACAATAATCAAAATCTGCTACAAAATAACAAACGTCCAGGCCAGGAGCCCCCATTTTCGTCACCGAGTTGAAGACTAAATAACGCAAAAAGGAACACCAGAGATGTGGTGGTGCGATAGTTGTTGTAAAATTTAATTGGTTTAATTGTTTAATTGGTTCCTACTCCATGAAAAACGCAGCAGAGAGGACATAAAGGGGGCTCTATGTTGCCTGAGGGCCAAGGGGGGCATGCAGGGAGGCACATGTGGTGCTCCCCTGTATGCATGCCAGCCAGTACCTGACCACTTTATGCTGTTTCTCTTTTCACTTGCACCGTTCACGTTGTTTTTCACGAGCACACATGCACTACTTTGTACAGGTTACACGAACATTTATTGCGATATAGAGCGGCCATTGCGTTTTTTCCACTGTTTAAATATAGACCACTCTTTGCATTTGTTGCAACAACTATTAATTCCTCCCTGTTTCCTCCTTCTTGCAACTATTGTGCATGTTTTCTGAAACTGTCTTTTAATATTGCCTGTTGAGTCATTGTTATTTGGTATACACACTAATCACCCAGGTCTCAACTGAGTCTACGGGTAACCTCCTGTCTGTTTTCATTGCCATTACCTGCACTGCGTGGACTGCACCAGTCCATGCCATGGAGGTACTGCCTTTGACGTTCCCATTTCAATGCCTATTTCATACACACTTCCATGGGAATGCCAAAGAACTGTCCGCCAGTTACTGAAAAAGTCATAATATGGCTGTGGTGCGAACACAGGTTTGGCAGTGCAGGACGCTGGCATGGCGGTCCCGCACCTGCACTGCCAAACCCGTAATCAGTCCCTAAGACCCTTAAGGACAGAAAGAGGAGGTTGGTTCTGTATCTACTGGCAAATGAGAATATTCTTCCTTCCAAAGGAGATGCCCCCTCTTCAGGGATGGACTACATGAAGTGTTCCTTCAACCACTCCTACAAAGGGAAAAGAAGAAAAAAGGGGCTTATTCAGCTTCCTGAGTCTGCTCGAAACAGCACTTGCAGCCACCACTTTTGACTCTAAACATGAAAGATGACATTGCTGTCGACTACCTCATCTGCAAGACAGTCCATGACAAAATCTTCAGTGTCGAAGGGGACAACATCCTTGATGACGCTGATACTGTCGACCTCGACCCTGTTGATAAAGAAATCAGCCCAGTCGACGTTGCCATTGCTCGTCGACGAAACCGGAGATGGCCATGCCATTGTCGGTAGAGGCTCTGCCGTTGATGGTAATGTGGTTGTCGACAGCTTTACAGCCAACAAACTTTCATTGACAACAGCAGATGCAGTTTTTACGCGATAGACTACGTATAGCCCAGCTCAATTAAATGTTCAATATGTCCCAGAAATAAGTGAAGGCATAGAGGACAATGACTTTTATTCACTGCTATTTTAATGTACCAAGGGTTCCCAGCCTGACGACAGGAAATTATTCAAACGTGAAAATATGAAAGATCCAATGTTTGAGAAGCTGCCTTACTGCTCCACTTCAGTAAGCAGTAGAAAATGCAATTTTGCAGCCGGGAGATAAAAATATGTGCTTTTGCTAAAGGTTTTGGAGGAGTTCCTTGGACTATAACAAACTTTTGATTGTGCACATAATCTTTGATTAGTTCCAGACCATATCACTGAAGGGGAAAAGCTTCCAACACTTGAGGATATCCTGCACAAAATGCCCCTGGGATGATATGCATTTGCAGTTGTTTTGTAGCCCCATCGAATTTATGTAGTACAGAATGGGACCCAGGCACTTTCACTGCACCACTGTATTATATGAATTACCTATGTGCATGTGCCCTGCCAGAAATCTACTAGGAACCAAAATACACCCTGGCAAAAGTGCATAAACTAGTTCCACAGTGCAGGAGGACATGATCACCATGGCGACGTGATAGGGTTATGGGAGTTTGTCCAGCTCTGAAAGCATCCTCCATGCTGCAACCTATCAGAAAAATGACAGAGTACCACAATGACCAGTCTAGCCAGGGCCTCTGTCTGTGCAATCCAAATGGTGTGTTCACCATTTGCAAGGGGCAACCACACGTCATATTACAGAGGCTAGCAAAAAGGAAAACAAACCACTGAGAGGCACAAGTGATTGCGCAGCACACGTGAAGGTTACAAAAAAGGGATGGGTGTAATATATGAATTAATTTTAGTCACTGCTAAGTACCCAGAGCTACACTCCAGCTCATCTTTTTTTCCCACCATGCCACCTAGGACAAGAACCAGCCATATGCAATTCAGCCTTCCTCCCTCCTTTAATAGGAACAGTCTAGTTCCAATTGTTACCCCATGTCCCCTCTGAATCTTAACGACACACGCCAGGTGGGTGCAGGTTTGCAACAGCAGAACTTACACTGCAGTTTCTTGCAGCCGGAGGGCGTCCGGGACATCAGGTGCTATGGGACACTGAGCTGCACAGATGTGAACAGGGGTTTGTGCATCATGGTGGGTCAAGGTGTCACTTCCTGTGTAATCCCTACTAAGCATTGAGTTTGTGCATAATGGTGATGTGCACAAATGCTCTCCATTTTTCCTAACACCAGTACCTTAGACTCTACACCAAGGTGATATGCACACAATACAGGCTGACTGTTGAGATGGTAAAAGTTATTCATCAAGGCTGAATTCAACCATAGTCTATTTTTATAGGTGAGCTGCATGCCTATAGTTTGAAAGCTAAGTGGATCTAAGTATATCAGAGGTTGATTTTCAGCATACATGGGAACAAGCACACCTTCAACAGAAACCCTACCTACCTTGTTGGTAGATCAGTATTCCTGCTATGCAGTCTGTTAACCTACCACAATGCTTTTTGGAGACACCAGATGAGCCACTGATCCCTTGGAGGAATTGGTTTGACGTGTTCTTAACAGTTTTGTGCCACTGAGGGCAGAGAATCTGCCTGGACCAGAAGTTTTTGTTGCTGGGCTCTTTAGGGCGTGAGGGGAAAGCTTTGTTTAGGCACGTCACAAATCTAATTTTGAATGAACGGGAAGTCATAGATGAATACTCTGAGGCTCTAAATAAGTGGAGGGCAGGTTTGATATTCAACTCAGTTTGGTTATGCTGAAAGAAATTCTTCAAATGGGGACAGAAGGTGAGAAAGGTGTTTATCTATATATTTCTGCTCTAAGAAGACTAACTGTTGATTGCCAGTTTGACTGTTTAACGACTAGATGGTGCGCTATCAATGTATATGTCAGTGTAAGAACAGAGGTATGTGAGTTTAAGAAAAGGGGTACACATCAGAAGCTCCAGTCAGTGTGTAATACCTCTCTAGAAGAAACAACCGGAACATCCAGTTCCCTGGTGTCAGCTAGGGAACTGGATGTCGGATGTCAGTGCTGTGACAGAAGACAAGGCTCAGAAGGATGCTCAAGGGGGACCAAAGACATTTGTCAGGTGTAGGAGTTGTTTTCAAAGAGGTGGCCAGACAGAGGCCTAAATCCACCCGATTCTTCAAGTATGACTTATGAAGGACACCATTTTTTATTTTATTTATTCATTTTAGGATATCCTTGTGTTCAAAGGGAGAAAGATTTTTGGGAAAATCCATATAGCAGCCAAAGTACTAAGGGCCTAATTTAGATGTTGTCAAAAAAGGTACTCTATCGCAATGGTAACAGTGTACCCTTTCCAGCGCACTGAAGGTCCAGCTATCTGATTTATAGGCAGGTGGAGCTTCAGTATGTAACCGGCAGAGACTTCTCTGTCTCTGCTATCTGACTCGTCTCACGGCCCAACAGAGTAAGGCCCGTCGGAGGTTTGACCATGTGTCCACCCACCCAATTTAGAGAGAACGAAAACATAGCCAGTTTTCACTGTCCTATCAGCCAGGTAAAACCTGAGAAAACTAAAAAATTACACCTCATCATAGGAAAACAATTCCCATGGTGAGGGGAAGCATTGTTTTTTTTATTCTCCAAACAAAATCCCACTTTGGGTTTTTGTTGTGGGAAAAAAATGCTAAATTGCTGTGCGAATCCGTCATGATGATGGAGCTGGCTGTCAAACCTACAATGCATTGACAGGAAACGCTGTATTGACAGCTACCACTAATGCTATAGATATCCAGTGAGGCGGTGGCCATCTCATAATTTGGCAGGAAATAACTGCATCAGTGCGACAGATGTGTTCATTTATGCATCTAGCAAAGAGGAGCATGACAGCATTCTAGAGCAGATTTCTTTATCATTCAGAGACATGGTGTTGTCATATACGCCAAAAAGTGCAAGATCCTTAAAACTGGAGTTAAGTTCGTGGGACCTACAATAACAAGAGATTGAACTGAGCCTAGGCCAGGTTTGGTGGGTGTCGTTGTGGATACATCTTCGCTGATGATCCAAATGGTCTGAAGTCATCAGAGGCTTGAACCGTGACATTAAAGAAGATTTGGCATTCTGAGGGAAAGTAAATGAAGAGGAAGATGAATGAATTTTGCTGCATATTAGTGCCTCGGCCCCTGTACAATAAGTTATTTACCTTTGACAATGCCTTATCTGATAGAGACTAGATCTAGCCGCATATTCCTTAACTTAGAATTATCCCCAGATGCGAGTGGATTCGTACATCTTTCTATAGCAGTACATCTACGCGTCGATAGAGTGCACCGGATGCCTCCGCACAACACAGTCCACTGGATATGACGTTGCCAGAGTCCATCTAAGCCCTCCTCTGATGCGCTGATGTAAGTTTCTTCTGCAACTTCTTTCCGCGCTTAAATGTGAAGCCACTTCTAGAAACTGCCAAGGAAACAGTGTGCCCAAAAAGAATCCTCTTTTTGAAAGACATGATTATTAAGCATCATTGGTTAGTTTGAGCGTCTTATATATATATATATATATATATATATATATATATATATATATATATTTATTTTGTTTTTGTTTTTTGTTTTTACCAACGTAAAGCACAAAGCTGCAGGGAAGGAAACTGGAAGAAAAGTGGGAGCAGGGAGGATGGGTAGGTCGGTAAGGAATCTGTGGCTAGATCTAGGGCCAGATGTAGGTAATCCAGATTTACCGATTCTAAAATACCAAATTTTACCGATACGGTATTTTAGAATCGGTAAATGGGATGTAGGTATTTATTCAGTATTTTTTACCAAATCGGTAAGATTAGGTAAATACCGAATCAGTATTTACCGATTCGGTATTTCCCATTCATCCCTATGGTCCTCCAGGCCCATAGGAATGAATGGGAATTACAGAATCGGTAAATATTGATTCAGTAAATTGGGGAACACATTCAAGGGTGACCGATTAGGTAAATTACCGAATCCTACATTTTGGCCTCCTACATCTGAAAAGCCTAATACCGGTCGGTAATGGTCAAATTCGGTAATTTCGTCCGTTACCGACCGGTATTAGGCATCCTACATCTGGCCCTTAGTCTCTATCAGATAAGGCGTTACTGAAAGTAAGTAACTCATTCATGTGATGGAGACGTTTAGCTGCAGATGCCTTAATTTAAGATACCCAAGCGATACCATCCCGGAGGAGGGTCTGCCAACTTATTCCAAGAAATATCCCGAACTAGGCTATTCAGTCTGCATAAGAAAAAAGAGACCGCTTGGCAGTAAGGGAGGGAGAAAACATGGCAACAGAAAATTCGGGTAGAACCCCGTATGGAACCAAGTCAAAAACGTTATTTGTATCAGTTGATTAAAACCAATACAATTTGTAAAATAAACGCAACGATTTATGCAATTCATTAAAAACTTTGTATCATAAATAAAACTATAAAAGTTTGTGAAGTAGTTGCACTTTCAAGCCAGGTATGGAATTAATTAATCTTGCGCAAGTGCTCTTGTCTTAAAATGTCTTTCGTCTTTTGAAGAATGCAAATATTATCGTGAACTGTAGTACTATTTAATTCGATTTCAATAAACTGAAACTTCTTGTGTCCTCTACTCGTGAGATATCAGTTTCATCTCATGTTCTTCTTTACTTCCTTGTTCCTAAAGTTGTAAAATGGAACGGTTCCCGTGACAGGCTTCTGTGTCTGCTTCCTGGAGAAGTTTGTTTACTTGGGAGAAAAATGTTACTCCAGGACTGGACAGGGTGGTTGAATTGCCCTCCATCACCGCTTGTCTGCATGATCGAAATTTTAAAACGCTAAAATTTGTTTTCAGATTAATCTTTCTTTGATCGGTGACACTTGGGCATACGCACAACAAATGCATTGAAGTTTCATTAAAGTACCCACAAAGGCGGGAGTTTGATGATTGAAATGTCCTTTTCCATGTTGGCACGAGCTCCTTCGTCTAAGTGATATCTGATAAGACTCCTTTTAATTACTGTACGAAAGTGAGATGCTAGATAAGCTTGAGGCTTTAAGCAGGTGCAGGTGCATGAGTTGATCACTGTCCATGCATGACATCGTTTAGTCAAAATAAATTTATCTTCTAAAATAGATTTCTTCTTTGCAAAAAAATTACAGGACTTATTGAATTTTGCCCTGTCCTTCTCATTTTCCCAAAGCTCTCGGATCTCTAACTCCTCCGGAGAATTGCTTAAAAAAAAGCCCCATGGATGTTGTGATTTTTGGGCCATCTCCGCCTTTACCTCAGTCCAACATATGCTATTCAGTGACACGGGTCGGATGTGCGGTGCTCCCAGCACAATTTGACAAAGGCTTTCATGCTTCGATGTTTCTGATTTGAGAGTACAAAATCCAAATGGACCTGGGCTGGTGATGCACATTTGGGAAGACAGAAAACAGCCTTGTACACCTTGGTCTGGAGCTCGTTCATCAATTCTGTGTCCTTACCACACCAGGTTTCCGTGCCATAGGCTGAAGCAGGTATTGTCTGTGCTGCCATTACTTTCAGGAGGTGGGTATAATCTGGACAGCAGAGTTTTTTATTCAACACATTGAATGCGAGAAATAATGATTGGGCTTGTTGTCTAAGAGCCCTTATGTGTGCTTTATGAGAAGAGCCATGGCCCAAAGTAATGCCCAAATATTTGTATGAATCCGATTCTTCCACTTGGTCACTATTGATGTACCATTTAAAGTTACCCTTCCTGTTATCAACCAGTGGCACACCTTTGTTTTCTTTTTATTTAATTCGAGCATTTCCTGATCCAAATATAATTTTAAGTTGTTTAATGCTCTTTGTAAGCAAATCGGGCTATGGCTCAGCACTACGATGTGGTCTGCATATTGAAGGTAAGGTACTGGCTCCTTTGCCAAAAAGGGAGGATTACTATTTGCTGATGACATAAGATTGTTGATGTCCGCAAGATATGAATTGAAAAGGCTGGGTGCCAACACGCAGCCCTGTTTTAAGCCATAGTCGGTGCTAATCCTGTCTGTAATTGTACTCCCATCTCCGAATTTTAACCTTGCCCAGGTTTCTTTGTGCAGAGTAATCATTGCTTCAAGAATTTGCGAAGGGAGCCCCATGTTTTTAACTTATCCCATAATCTGTTTCGAGCCACTCTGTCAAACGCAGACTTTAAATCTATAAAGCATTTTTCTGTTAGGAGTGATAGGGTAAACAGTTTGTTGTTGCTCCACTCCCGGATCTGAAGCCCGTTTAAAACTTTGTGACTGCGCATGTCTCGTCTGTCCAACCCTTAAATTGGACTAATAAACATGTTGCATATAGTTTAGCCTCATCATCAATCAAGGATATTAGTCTGTAATTTTCAGGCTGATTGCTGTTTCCATTTTTGAAGATTGGCTTGATTATATTGCCTTTCCTAGAAAACGGTCTCTTATTCTGCCTAAAAATATAATTGAAGAGAGGTTTTAAGTATTCTGCCCAAAAGTCAGGAGCATGTTTGAATAGGGCATTTGGAATGCCATTCGGCCCTGCTGCTCCTTCTGTTTCTAGCTTTTTTATTATTCCTCCTAGATTCTTCACATCTGTGATGATATTTGGGCCTTGGGGATACATCTCAAGTTCGCCAGCCAAGTGTAACTCCGCTTGTGATTGGGGATCGATCTTCCTTACTCTAAGTTTTTGCTCTTGTGAGTCGTCTTTCTCATTTCTTTCTGAACAAGTGTGGCTATGATACACGATTCCTTCTGAACAAATGTGGTTATGATCCGTTTGGTTGTACATTTTTTTAATGTGTTTTTTCCATGTATCTGTGCTAATTCCTGGTTCTTGTTGGAGTCTTGGCCCCTTTGTTAGATTATTTATTATGCCCCAGAAATCCCTGCTGCTTGGCAATTTACTTGCCCAAAGTAGTTTATTCCAAGTTGAGTCCCTGTAGGCCGCCTTAACTTCCCTGCATGTTTTCCTAAATATAATCCTCAATTTTTTCAGCTTGCTTTTGTCTTTAATCAATCCCTTCTTTGCTGCAAAGGCCTGTTTTCGTACCTCTCTGGCGATCGATCTACTTTGGTCACGTAGCTTCCTATGAAACCAGAGTTTGTTGCTTGTTTCGATGATCTGCTGACGTCCGTGCTTGACTGGAAAATTTTGACTGAGAAGGTCACCAAGTTGCACCCAGTTTGTGATTGGATCTTGATCTCTCAGTAACTCTATTTGCTTGACGAGAACTTTAATTGTTTTCATTATTGCTTTTGTATTTGATCCATACAACTTTAGTTTCCGAAGATTGAAGATTTCTGGGAATTCAACTAAGGTTTTAACTTTGCATGTTGTGGCCAGTTTGATGTTTATTGTCACGATTTGTAGGAAGTGATCACTTTCTGGCCTTCTGCAGATATAGAAGGAGTCAATCATGTTGAAGATGGTGTTACTTATTAGAGTAAAGTCTATGATTGAGTGCCTGTTTCCACTCATGTTTGTTTTTAGAAATAGGATTTCTGGTTGACTAAGGCTTGTGCCAAAGCCAGGCAGAAATCACCACTCTAGTCAGCGTAAGGGGGAATCACACTGTTGATAACCCCTGCTCACTCCCTTGGTAGCTTGGCACAAGCAGACAGGCTTATCCACAAGGCAATGTGTAAAGTATTTGTACCAGCAATCACAGTGACATCATGCAACACCACAAAAGGACACTACACAAGTTATTTACAAAAATAAAGTTATCTTTATATAGATTAGGCAGATCAAAAACGACATAAAAATCACATACACAATTAATCCTTTCCTTCGAGGTGTTCTTTTGTTGAGAAAGTTCTCTTTAGCAATGTTCTCTCTATTAAACGTTTTGAAAGTAGTCAAAATACTGGTAGGCTCAGACCGGCTGTGAGCCCTTCTTTCTAGCGTGTGGAAACTCTAAAAATGGTGCCTGTATTTAGGACTCGCGCCAACATGGGCAGAGGGGGAGTGCCCAGCTTGGGACGGCCGCCCGGGATCCTGTGGGCACGCTCAACAGGGAAAAAATTACTGAGGCCTTTTGGTTGCAGGTGTTTCAAGATTAGATCCTCCACGAAGAGGTCCACGAAGTACCTGCACTGCAGCCTGAAGCTGAGATAAATCATCTACTAGGCTGGCCGTCGTGAGCTCCACTTGTTAAACCTTTTCGTTGAGCTTGCCCATGTCAGTCCGGATGAGGTTGACTCCAATAGCCACGATGTCCAGAGACGTCTTGATTCACGTGATCGCGGCCATGACATCTGTGAGCGATATTTCCAGCTCCTCTTCGCCCGGACCCCCAGAGCCGGAGTCCCTGGGCGCCTAGACCTGCTGCGCCTCCTTGGGTACAGTATACCGTTCCAATTTGTTGGAGTGCGTAGTCTTGGGCCCGCGGGCCCCGGTGGTCCTAGCACGATCCATCTCAGCCAGATCCGGGCCGGCCGCATTGAACAGGGCATTAAGACTCCCCCCGCGATCAGGTAGGGAAATCAGAGACAAGGGCCGCTTGGGGGTGGGTACCACTGCCAGAGAGACGCTGCCGTCGCTGATCACTTCACAGCTCGAGTCACGTCTGCACTCACCACCACGCAACCCACTGCAACCCCGTCGCTCCGCAGCTGCACCCAGTGCCCACAGCTGGCCCCGGAGCCCCCTCCCGGGCACAGTAAGCAGGTGTCCCGTATGGTGCTCAACATGGGGGACTGCACAGTTCTTCACACCTGGGTCGGACCACAGACTCAATACACATGTTGGACTTCCAGCGGTGCCTTTGATCGGGGGCCAAACCCCACAGCAAGCCCTAGGCCCCACCAGTCTCGAATTCCTACCCTCTCAGCCGATGCTGGGTCCCACAGGCAGGAGTGGGAGAGAGGCACCCTTCTGCAGCACGGTTGTGACTGGCGTGGCTCGTGGCTGCAGCTCCTCGTGACTCCTAAAATCCACTCACAGTATCTGGTGGCACATCAAGTCACTGCGTCCCCTCCTTGCTGCGGAGTTCCGCAGAGAACACCACCCCGGTAGCCACAGTTCACTGGGGGCCACGGTCTTTAGGCCCGTTTGAAGCACCACGGGGGCAGGGATGCAAGTACCAGAGGGGGCGGTCTGCAGAACGTCTCCACCTTTAAGGACAAGCCCATCTTGCGCCTCGCGGCCGGCTCGCCCATCCTCCTTGCAAATTGCTGTAAAATGGCTGCGCTAGGGCCCCCTCCCGGCCCCTCCAATACCGTGGTCTGTACGGCCTCGTCAGTTACCCCCGCTCCCGGGGCCAAGTGTTGCGCCGGTCACCGCAGCTCTTGGCGTCCGGCCTCGTCGGGAGTCAGAGTCTGCAGGCGTTGTTACGTCACTTCTAGGTCACCCCCGAACTCCAGAACCGGCGGGATGGGCTCCTCTCACGTTCCAATCGTCTTTAATGCAACGGGACACTGCAGTTAGGTAATCAGGATTGCCGCGGGTGAGGACGGACAACGGAGCCCTCCTCCTACACGGCCCTCTTCAGCCTCAGCTTGGCCACGCCCCCAATGGTGCCTGTATCGATGACCGCCCTGCTGTACTTGTAGCACGGAATGCGCTACCTGGGCGTGCTCGCTTTCACCTTTGGGAAATCACCCCCTTAATCAAATCAAACTGGTCGGTGGTAAATTACCCGCAAAAAGGGAACAAATTCCATTCTGGATAGCTTAAAAAATTACTCAAATTGAAGCAGTATTTCCTAATACTACCCCTCAGGAGAAACACAGAATTTTAACAATCTGTTAACCAATGGGGATCGCACCACATCGGGAGGACTGCGACACTTGGGGTACAGTCTTTGATGTAATTTATACTAAAACACATGGTGTTCTGTCTATGGCGGTAATACCGGACGTCCTGAAAAGAATTCAAAATGAATAGGGGGCATAGCCTGCTTTAAATCTAGGTATGAAATTAATGGTCTCAACAATAGTATTGGCTAATATTTAAGGTGAAGCAGCATCCGTGGCGATTCGCCAAAAGTTAAGGGAATTTGATGTAACTGAGCAATCACAAGAACTGGCCAGAATAATTGAAAAATCCTATGAAGAATTAGGCAGAGACAGCTTGGGTGGAAAACCAGTTAAACCCCAACTGTCTGAAAGTCCTGAAGAGGGCTTTACTAAAAACGCACCTATTCCTATTAAAAAGAAGTGGGAAAATAGTAAACAAACTTCTAAATAGAAGCGTTCTCATTCCAGAGGTAGGTCTTCTCAAAAGGAGCCCTCTGAAAGGAGGTATAACCTCAGGAACAGGGATAATTTGAAAAAAACCTGATAGATATCAAGATACAGATACACGTTCCTCTCGTACCTTTCAGACTTCGTCACAGAAATCCAAAAGATAAGGACGGCCAAAAAACAAGAAAGAACGCGTAAAATCCAAAGACGATCAACACGTTCAGAAAAACAGGAAACCTCAATTCACCAAAAAGAAGGTAGCAGGTCTAAAAATCAGACAGGTCGAGGATCTTGAGGACACAACTCAAGAACGGGGAATGGGCTCAGACAATGTTGGACAGTGCAGCAGAAGTCACCATAGCTCGCAAGAACTTGAAGGATCATCTGGAGACAGTGGACTTGAATGAATTCATTTAAGGTGAAACTGCAGATACCAGGGTTAGTTGCCCACATAAGTTATATGAAATAACACTCTGAATCGAGGGGGACATACCAAGAAAAGTGAGAGCACTCTTTTGGGACATTCTTCTAGCTGAACAAGACTGGCAACCACAATTTGTCAGGGAATGCCCACATGTTGAATACATCATTATGCCAGCCTTCTCAAACAACATTCCAATTAATTTAAAATATACCTATGACAGGAAATGGGCAGTGGCCCAAGCTCCTGCATTATATAAAAATCATGTAGGATGGGATGAAGATTCTCCTCACCATAAAATCCAGTTGAAAAATCAACCAACTGCACAAAGGCAGTACCCAGTTAAGCAATAAGCTAAAAAACAGGTCAGGGAGATCTTAGATCAACTTGAATACCAAGAGGTGATTGAAACATGCACCTCGTCAAAGAACAATCCTTTGTTTCCCGTCTCCAAACCAGACAATACATATTTTCTAGTTTTGGATTACAGACATCTAAACTCTTGTTGCAAAACTTTTGCAGTACAAAATGCACACAGTGCAGCATTAATGAATAACATTGTACGTAAAAAGTATAAATCCCCATTAGATATTTCTAACGTTTTTTTCTGTCAAAACATTGCTCCAGAAAGTAGGCATATGACCGCTTTCTCAATTATGGAGACACAGCGTCACTTCGGTCGTCTCCCACAGGGATTCAGGAATAGTCCAGGGTTATTTTCAGCGAGAGTAAAAGAGTTACTACAAACGTATGATGACGAAGCCTTATCATATGTGGATGACATCTATCTAACAGACAATGGCTTGGATAGTCACTTGAATAGGGTGAATGCAATTATACTTGAATTCAACTCTGAAGGGTACAAATTCAATTTAAAAAAAATCGAGAATTGCCCACCTCAACGTCCTATTAATAGGATACGAGTTATCGATTGAAAGCAGAAGTCTGGCAGCCAACTTTTTAGAAAAATGTGTGCTGCTCCAACCTCCAAAAACACTGAAAAACTTGCAGCCGATTATAGATTTCCTGAATTTCGGAAGAACTTACATTCTAAACTAAAGGGTTAAACCTCTCTACAAATTAATCAAACCTAATTTTAAAACAGTTAATTGGACAGAAAACCATAGAAATGTTGCGTTCATTGCAAACAGACATGTTAGCAACAAAACATTTGGAAACACACGTAAACGTACGCAACTTAGTAATCGGAATCATTCCAGGACAATGCGGATTTCTACACAAAGCAGAAATGAAATTTACTTCAACAGAAAAAATTCTGACAGTGGTTCAAAGTGCAGTACCAAAAGAGAGCCCTCACACAGGGTAAGCGCATTATGGTCGTTACACCTGTACCTGCCTTAGAAGCAGTGACAAAAGCGAGCATTCCAAATGCTAAAGCTTTACATCCAAGATGAAAACAATGGGTTAATTCTCTTGCTGCAACAGACGTTGAATACGTTTTTGACCCATACTTGAAAACACAAGCATTTCTACAATACGAACAAGAATGTCCTCTGCCTACTGAAATTCTGCCTCTAGAGCAGTATGAATGTATAATTTATACTGACGGATCAGCTCAACCCTCTACGGAGGGTAAACAAGCCTATAGTGCGGCTTGCACGATCGTTAAAGGTCATTGGAGCGATGGCAAATTCCGACCAATGGTCACTAAAACACAATCTCTAGGAGATTGAACAGCTCAGCAAGCTGAACTACAAGCATTCAAGATGGTGCTTGAGAATACGGACCGCGAATTCCCCACACTCATAGTTTGAGATTCGTATTATTGTGTTCAATCTTACAATGAATACTTTCAAAACTGGATTCTAATTGGTTACAAAGATGCAAAAGGTGGCACAATCAAGCATAACATGCTTTGGGAACAAGTAGTTCAGTTACGGCAAGGACTACAAAACACTCACGCGGTACATCCGCTGAGTCATCAACATGATGGCGTTCACGTTGCACGGAATTCATTGGCTGAGGAAGCCGAGATGGCAGCTGTGCAAACGGCTTCCGTAGCTGCAATCACTCATTCAAAAACGTAAATAGCCAGCGAAATAATGCAAATTGTCAATGCTTCAAGCAAAGACCGTGGTAAAACATTACCGAAAGGCTTTCCACTCAAATACTTATATATAACTGATGCGAACAGTGTTCTGTTTGCTCGAATCCCTGGAGTTAGGGATAGAGTAATTCCAAACATGGAACATAGATTTGTACTAAAATTAGAGGCACATGAAGAGCTTGCCTCTGCACATGCAGGTGTTTCCGCCACAGTATCATTATTAAAACAGAGATACTGGTGGCCGCGCATGAGGAAACAGACCAGAAACTATGTTTTGGAATGTGAAATCTTGCGTTTACCTGGACCACTGCAGTCCCTTACAGAGGGATTCGTGTTCAAGATTTATTTGGATGTTGCCTCAGCGCTCGGCTGATGCTCGAACTGTTATAAAAGATTTGCGAGTCTTTATCGGCACATACGAAGTCTGCACGCTACATTCTGACCAGGGTCCTGCGTTTAGCTCTCTAGCTTACAAGGAGGCCATGGCCAAATTTGGCGTTGCATTGCGGTACTCTAGTCCATTCCATCCTGAGGGAAATTCAGTTGTGGAGAGAAAAAACAGGGACATAAAGCAATCTATAACATCCAGGGTATTAGGCTCGGGTGACGGGTGGGTCAAACCTCTTGTAAGTGTCCAACGTAGTCAGTCTTACCAATCTGCCAAGAAGTTCTCTAGGGGGTATCACTCCATGTGAAGTTCTTTTGGGGACCAGAATGTTATTATCGGACCTCGATTGTCAGACTTCAGTGGTAGACCAAAAACCCTTTGATATCAAAGACCGTTTGGCTATTTTACAGGACTTAAATGAAATAAGAACGAAACAAAGTAACGTGTTCCTGAAGCCAACCACCACTGAAGAGAAACCGTCCGTCCCAGCAAGGCCTGTCTGGATTGCTAAGCTTGGGGATCTAGTCAGAGAAAAGATTGCGGACAAGAAGGAATTTGGGCCTTCTTACAGACAATAATTACCTGTCCTAGCAATCCATGGATCAAGAACAGTTTTACTGCTGCCTTTTGCTGGTAAAAAGGAGAACAGGTTTGTGTCCATCGACCTGGTCAAACCACATCATGTGGCCGATCATAAGCAGTAGGCCAAGTGGACTCAACCAAAGTAGCAGACGCCCAGCTCTGGCTCCTATCCAAATGTATCGCGTGATTGAATGGTTTCAGTGATTTCAACTAATCCAGATGCAATCCCAACAATTGACAGAACTGCCTCTGGCTATTTCATTAACTTTGATACGTTTTCCGAGGATTCCAGCAAACCTGAAACAACGCCAGTAAAAAGAACTTTCAAAGAACAAGCAACAGACCTTTTTCATCACCTGGAAAAGACTTATCTGGTTTCAACATGGATTGAATTTTGGATTGTGTTGGGTGTGCATTTCTTCTACTTTGGTTGACTCTGGTAAGATATGTTAAAAAGGACACAGCAACTAAGAACATCAACGTACTACTCAAGCCACACAAATCATCTCATCGTGAACAAAGAGACTTGTCATCAGTGAACATCACAGCCGTTTCTATACCAGGGGGTATAGCTTGGGACAGAACTGATTATGACATTTTTGACCCTGCGGAGCTGTTGAAGATTCCACACCACTTCAAGATTTAGTTGAATGACTTTGTTTCATCTAGTACCTTTTCTGATGATTGGGACTTCGAGACTGTTAATAATATGATGTCAGACTTAGAAATGTCTGCTGTATTTACAAATCATGAATGCTTAGAAGGTTCATCAGATTATGAACAAATGTATTGTTATAATCACTATGGTCATCATTTCTTGCATAAATCTAATAACCCTAGAAATGTATTGATGTATAACCAATGGGAACATTGTCCTACGCCACCAAAGGGTACCTCAAAAACATTTTTGGGAAAATTTCCATACTTTTCAGGTTTTAATATTTCCAATCCAGCATCATTTTACTTTAAAAATGTTAATAAGACAAGAATGAAAAGTAAGTTGACAAATACCAAGCAATTTAGTCTGCAGCCTTTTATGCTCAGCTGGTTTCACTAGGTTTCGACTTTTGGAAAGACAAAATTGAGACAAAAACTGTCTGGGGCACAAATGATTGGCAAGTGCAGGGGATAGAAGCTTTATGAAGAGCCTGCATCATCCCAGAGCAAATTATGTTTTTGAATGACACTGTCCAACAGACATCTTGTCTTAGTCAAGATAAAAGACCTAAACAATCCGTCTATACCTACACCTGTTAGTGATAACACTTCAGAGGGGGAGGTCGACGTACATACTATTTTGCATCACAACAGAACAGATCGGAAAACATTGTTAATCTGGCCCACAGACACAAACAACTGTCAAGATAGATTCCTGAATAAAACACAGGGGTTTACATTCACTAGGCCAGATCCAAGCTATGTTCAGAGACAGCATTCAAGAATAGTAACAACATATAGTGTAGGGAAACTATGCCTTGAATGGTTACATAGATCTACACTCAAGGATGTAAAACAACACTTATCTTTACTTAAAGATGGCGCTGGTCTTAGGGAATTCTTGCTAGTACCACGAACACTGTCATAAACGTTTTATATATGCTGGTATCTATGCTGCCTATAATGAAGCATGGAAGATTACACAAGCAGAGACTGCAGAAAGAATACGAGAAATTGATCGTATTAATTTAGAGAAAACTCTCTCTGTGGTTGACAATGGGTTAACAACACTGTCGTCCAGGATATATTCTTTGGACAGCATAGTATCCTCTGCCAAAGACGTCATGGAACAGGACTTGGTCATGTTGTAACATGGTCACTCATTACGTTCTATCATGCTATTAGGTTGGACATTGCAAACCTTCGTTAAGGCTATGTGCTTTTGCGTTTAATCAATACTATGTCATGGTTTTCAGAATTCAATCTCACTGATAAACAGATCACACTGGCACAGAGGGGAACAGACTATATGGTGCCGAGCATTGAAAAACTGGAAAGATTGTCATTTACTGTCGCTGAAAAACCAGCTACAGAATGGATTATACACTGAACAATCACTCTGCCCATTACAATTTTCCATTTTCAGTATTGCCAAAAACATATACCAGCAGGCACATATGAAGGGTTGGGTAAAGAATACATCAAGACATCCTGTGAATTACTTTACACACACAGATGTTGGAGTGGGGGAAGAGAAGTGTTTCTTAGTGGGAAAAACGGTGAAAACGCACTAAGCGGTTCTCTCCTTTGTCAGGGTATTAATTTACACAGGGCCTGCGATGGTTCCTCTGCCAACGTATCCTGCCACCTGCAAGGTTCACCAGCTGCGGGGATTGATCCAATTTTTGGACAGCTTTCTAATGGAAGTTACCTCATGTTGAATGATCACAGCTGCTGTGGCATGTCGCCAGGTTTACATTATCTAGTAACTGTGTTAGCCAGGGTCACTTGCTGTATGCAAGTATTGTTTTCAAAAACCAAGACAGACTGGGAGTCGCCGTTATGGCCTTCACTGAACATCTCTTCTATACGAATTGATACTTTAAGCAGAATGAAAGCCATTCTTTTATGGAAAACTGTGCCACTGACCTCGGCCAAAGAAACCTATAGGACTTCTGCAGAGATACATGCCCTCTTAACTACAAATTGCCCTGTACATTTCTCAGAAATGCTAAGTCGTATGTTAAACATGTCTGATACGAGTGGTATTGTACATGTATTTAAGACAGTATTTTCTGGACTGTTAGCACCTTTTGAAGCAGTCCTAGGAATATTTCAAAACTTCGTGCACTCTGTGTTTGGCGGATTGCCTCTCATTTTGGGACTCCCTGCAGGGATACTATTTTTGCTCCTACTGCTGCGATATGGCGAGTCAATCCACAAGCAACACCTAGTTCACCATGGAGACAACTCTACTGGCTATGAAGTGTCGTGAGCGCATCGTCCAAAATTCAGAGAATTGAATACCACATGGTTTCTATCATCCAGACCATTTGGCATGATTGCGTCTTATCTGTTCGACGCTACCTGCTATGCGGAGAAGAATGCGTGCTAGACACAAGTCTGACAATCCCATCAGTCATGCCAACGGATGTTGATACTTTGCTTGAACCAGTAACGGCCCATGCACTGTATTGTCCCCAGCGGCTACCAATTCTGATGACGGCATTTGAGATCTCACAGACGCAAAATGCTGACTGTGAGGTACGAGAGGAAACAGGCACACAGGTATAATCCACTATGAACATTGCTAATGCGACCAATGCGGACGGCGATGCTTCACATCTATGTGCGGTTGATCTTCTTAACGAGGTAATCCAACTTTCACCTACAATGGTAGACTACTTTTTTACAGACTTAGAAGATTTTATATTTTTTCTAAACAATAATACAGACTTTTGATTTGGCACACAGTGTTCTGTGAGACTGAATTTGACCTTCATTTTTTCAAAACAAACTTCTAACTTTGGAACTCTTTTTTCTATCATTATGAATTTTTCCAAATTTGTATTTTTCATTTTCTGGCACAAAGTAATCTGCTTAAAGTAGAATTATTCATATAGAACTAGAACTATTTGAAAAACTTCCAGAGACAATATTCGACCTTGTCCACATAACAAATAGTTTTATGTATTCTGACATGCAATGGTTTCGGCTTTTTTTCTTCGGTATTAACGAGCCATTTCATAAATGTATATTTTCATGATTCATTTAGACTATATGCTTAGAATTATACATTTCTAAATGCGTACAGCACCAATGCGCTTTTGTGTACAACCAGTACCATTGCATTTTTATGTATTTTGGGTGGGTTTTAAACACTTGGTGTATAGATAGCATTTAGATAAGTTTATTCATGTTTAGAACTTAGTATTTAGTAGAAGTGGTACATAAGAAAGTGGAGTGGGTGTTGTATGGCGTTTTAGATTCCGAATAGATTTTCCAGATTCATGAATTTATATAGGTACAATTCACGCTGCCCTTATATAGGCATAGAAATCAAGCCCTTATTTAGGCATAGTCCATGCAACCCAAATACAGGCATGGCTACTTCCATCCGTTCACCAAACGTCACAACGATTTCTTGGAAAACCAGCTTAGGGACTTCCCCTTGCTTGAATATTGATTTTTCCAAGAACTCAGTTAGTTTTACAATGAACATCTATTCCTTAGGGGTTCATTCATGAGGTTCATATGCCCAACTTTACGTCAAACATGGCATTCCTAAACACCTTCAAGGTATAAATATACCTTCACTTGCTATGGCAAAGCACCGTGGTTCGGAGCAGTTCAAATACCTACTTGCCCGACGCAGCTCGCTACAGCAAGTGCCGAAGGAAGCCGACTCTCCAGCTGAGGCACTGATCAGGAAGCTGCCTTCCTCTGCTGAGAAATCCAGCTCCAGTGTTTCTGACTACCCTTGCGGGGGTGTTGGGAAATCAAGTCCCGAGACAGAGATACCAGACCTCCTTCATTCTAGAGTATGGAGCGGATTAGAACCTAGAGAAACCTTTGGTAGATTCTTGGCAAAAACCAAACCTATGCTAAAGACCATACTTACTTCTTCCCTCGTACTAGACCTAGGTTAGGTAAATTGGGGTAGACGTATTTTAGAAGCACCAGTTGAGTATTTTAGCCTGTGTTATTTAAGTATGTATTTTTATATGGCTTAGAAACCATATACAATGCTATTACAGTATTTTTTTATAATACTATTCTCGCTGTACGCATTATACTTTGCATTCTGTCTAACGATTGTAGCAGTTCACCTCGCATGAGAAAGAAGACTATTCAATAAACCTTTTATTGAAAACGCCTGTCTCACTTTTTCTCTGCAAACTCAGTAGAAACGAAGCATGCACGATTGACTGAGTGAAATACTTATCTATTGTTTCTATGACTCTGAAGATAGTTATTCCAGTCCTAGGCAAATAAAGTTGTCATGTTTATGCGGTTGTCAGAAACTAATCCCTTCTTGTGAATTCGAGAAAGTTTCTAGTGACCTCTGATCTAGCTGGTACTCACAATTAAGTATAGTATATTCGATAAAGACCTACTGACCTAAGTCCTATGTCATATCTATAGGATATATTATTCCAATGCACAGAGCCTATTGGGAATATAGGAACTCCATTACACTAGCAGGAGAAGGACATTCTGCAAAGTAACAATACGGAAAAGTAGCTTCTCAATTTAAATGTTTTATTCAGAGCCTTAAATGCAGGATGAGTTTCCAACTTCTCAATGCTGGCTTCACAAAAAGTAATTGGAATATAAACCATGATTGTATTGGCTTTGGGGCATCCTCTCTGTGGCCCCCTTCATTGACATAGTGAGGAAGACAGATGCTTGTGGTTTTCTTGCTCTGTTGGGGTGAAGGGGGTCGTTCATAGAATCGAGGCATGTAGCTAAGGCAATAAATCTCATGCATCTAAATGAACGCGTAGTCTGATTTCTTCTAATATCTAAAATACCAACTGAATCACTATTGTAGTGGGTCTATGGAACAATCTGAAATGCCAATATATGAACCGAAGGACACTATATCAAGCTGTAGTTAAGTATAAATTGTATTTGGTCTGCAATCTGTAATTCTGCATTATTTCCACTGAAATCTGTTAGCATTCAATTGTCCAAAAGCAGTCAGATAGTACTCAAAATATTTCTGGCAGAAATGATCTCCTTTGTTCTAAAAGCACCAGGTATTTCTTTTTAGACAGAGGATCCATGTTTGTGCAGCTTGTGTATAAACACTGCTCTGCTTCTTTTCTTTTTCTTTATTGAATGTATAGAGTCAGATGGTAGGACAGTTTGCACATTTGAAGGTCGGTACCTAATCTCCTGGTAAAAGGAACTGTTGATATGGCATTGCATAACCACACGTGAGTACGGAAGAGACTCTAAGCCTAGTGTTGCCCTGTTTTGACATTCAGGAATGGAATAGCTGAAGATAGCACATTTGTTGTAGATGGGGCTGTCAAAACAAGTTTCATCAATGTTGATGGCTTGATTAGACCATGACTCTTGGTCACTGAAGCCTTCAATGAACGAGGAATCCTTTGACGACAGAAGTTATTTAATCATCAATGAGTAAAACCCTTTCCTTGACAGCTGTTTTTTTAAGTGGGCAAAGGACAATCCTGAGCACTGTCTCGATCTCTGACAGCAAATGCTAATCTTTCTTCTGCCATTAGGATAATTGGAAGAAAATGTTGGCCTTACTTCGCAATCCTTATGAGCACCACAACCAAGAAGGACGTAATTGTACTCAAGTTGTTGGTCAACTAAAAGTCCTTTTTTTTCAGAACCCATTTCACATGGATTAAAAGTCTTACTGTGGTTAGATCTAGTTTTAGCTATGATGAAAACTGGGCCATACATAAACACCCTCTGGAAAACAACCATGAGGACTGAACCTAAAGGTGGAAAACTTCCAGAAAAAGACAAAACACATTCATTGTCATAAAGTATCATATTTGTCACTGAATAGAGCTGTTAAGGGTCTTCACATGACTTCAGATATTGTTGAAATGATAAAACAGCAGGACCCCACAACCTCACACACGGAATTGTGTTCACAAGACTTCTGTTAAAAATATCAGTTTTGATAGCTTCTAATGGCTCTCACTAAGAATCGTATGCTCGTAACTGGTTGCAGTGTAGTTCAAACAGTACATGTACTCTACACTACTGTATTAAATTAGTGTTTTGATAATCATCATTTTCAGTTTGTCAGTACATATTGACAGTTTTTGCATGTCCACAACAATAATTGCCAGAATACATTTTCACAATTTGCACATGTAGATAGCCAAAATGTGTAACCTTTTGCCAGGGCCTTATCAGTCAATAAAAAGGCATGGCTTTTAGTTGCCATTCTAGAATGGTCTAGCTAGACAGCTCAGATGGCCAACTGCATGTGGTAGAGGAAAGCTGGGTAGAATCCCTCCTGACTAATCTCTCTGCTCACCACAGACAATCTGTGGAAAAGTTTGCTGTGGTGCAGCGAGGTCAGTTGACATGTACTGTAACCTTACTCTCCTTCAAGTGCTATGTCTGAGGGCCCACCATGTGTACATGCGTACTGCCTCCCTGATTAAAGGTCTAGGGCTGATCAAGTTTAATGCTGGTTTGCTATGGATTCTTATCAAATCAGAAGGCACCCAGCTGGCCTAATGTATGTAAGCTGACCAACCACTAAGCAACTGGTGATTCAGAACCTAAAATGGGCAACTGCTACCTAGTGGCTCAGGCATGCCTATAATTTATACAAAAAAGACTGAGCCCAAATTACCTTTACATTTTTGTATGGAAACAAGAGCATAAATGAGCAGACTTATGGGTGGTTGTGAATCTCAAAGTAACCTATTTCTTTACCAGTGAATGTAAATGCTCCCTATTCCACTGAACGAATAAACATGCTTCCTACAAAGTAAAAGTATTTATGTTACTTTCCCCAATAACTCCCTTTTACCAGCTCAGATCTTAAAGGGGATCCTCAATAAATAAATAAAACATCCCTTCCTTCATTACCAAGCCTTTAGGGTCCGTTAAAGCATTTTCAGTGGTCTGATGACAGATAAACGTTCCATTGAAGGTGAATATGTGGGATGGGATGGTGATTGTCTCTGAAGCGTCCCCAAAGGCAAAGGGCATTAGTGATGATTCGAGAAAATAGGATAAGCACCTCTGGTCACGGAGTATCCAATCACTTATTATGTTTATTATATAATACATCATATCACCTTTTGATGAGACTGTGTTATCCTGCAAAGTTCAATTCATTTTTTTAACTCATCATCACCTTAAATAAATCTTGAATTGGTTTTTAAAATGAAAACCATAAAGGACAACAAAAATAAAAACAATAGATCATTTGAAATCAGAAAAAATCCTTATTTTAAGAGCTCCTACTAAAAAGTATACAAATAAAAACCAGCAGGTTGATTGGATGATAACTGTGTATACATTAAAGCAGATTTTACCTCGGCAACGCTTTTCCATAAAAGTAGGAGGATTATACAATTATTCTGCAGTTGTTAGTACCATGGACGATGGCCATAATAAAATGCTTGGTGGCTTGTTTGGAAACTGATGCACATCTACAAAGTACTAAATTTGATGCCTGGACCAGTACCTAGGAACCACAAGTGAATGGTGAATCAAATTCAACCAATAGAGAGTTAGCAGAAATTGGTGGTTAGTTGTTGTTAGGAAAGTTAAAGATGGTTATATAAGAGGGGTAGTTTTCCGTATTACATGGGATCTTATAAGGGGTTGGTGATTTCTATAGATTCTCTATTGGCTTGTTGTCAAGAGAAGAAAGTTTGTTTGGTCCATGCCAGGTATGCTTTTACAATTTGTTTTGGGCAATGAAATATTTCAGGGCCACCTAACACTTTAAAAGAGGCTCAAAATATTTTAGCCATGGAATTCTGGAAACCTAGTCTAGGCTTAAACAGTCTTTAAATAATAATCGATTTAACTCAGTTTCCACTTTATCCATACTGATATCTAGAGCAACAAGGGTCGCAAGTGTAACACATCTGTCAAATAGCCTTGACCTAGTTCCTCGTGGGCTATAAGTGAAACAGACCTTTGTTGAAGAAATGGCAATCGCCCCAAGAAGTGATTTCCACAGTTTTCAGAGGTAAATTATTTACATATCCCCAAAATATCACGCCCACAAGGAGCTACGGGAATACATTGAACCTACTAGTTCTTTAACTTAGCTTCTGACCAAGCCTGGATGCAAAATCCAACACTTAGGAAATTATTCCAGAAAAAATATGTCTCCTTTTTACTAAAAGTGGGACCAACTTTCAGAAAAGTCAAACAACACCCATAGATATGAAAATTAATCAACCTTACTAATAATACTATCCTTTACTCCGTGCACTCAGGATTTCAATGATCTGGGGCCCACCAACACTACAAACAACTTTTTATAATTGGTACTAAGGTCCAGGGAGTCCATAAATATCACAAAAGAATCATGAAGTAGTTGCTGTCATAGCGTTGCTCTAGAAAGAAAGACTGTGTCATTGCTACAAAGTAATGCTGGAATAGGACCTCTTCCCACAAGAGACATATCTGCAAGAATGCACCATTGTCATAATTCTCGTTTTAAATTAAAGGACTCTGTACATTGACACAATTATCGACTGTGACCAGGAGTTAGGGATGCCATGCATAACCGCAGAATTAATGGTCAGTTTGAGAAGTGGAGCCCAAAGTGTAACATCCGATTTGTACATATCAGAGAGTACCCAAACGGGGCTCTGGGCTTTATTTTCTGGAGTTGCAATAATGTCATTCCATAAATTCATCCAGTGAGAAGCCCACCTTGAGAACATCTGAGGACACAAAGGAGTACATTTAAAAAATATATATTTTATTAAACAAAGCAGAGTAAGTGATCAATTGGCAGACATTACCTACAAAAATTGACATAGAAGGCATACATTACAACGGTGCATTGCAAGTGTGAGTTCGGGGAGGACCAGTTCTGGTCATCGCCATTTCAGTTGTAGGGGAACTACAAAGTTCGCCTCTAAAGACATTCCAGTGGCCCCATTTCTTATCCCAAGTTCTAGGACAAACCCTGACCTTGTATACAAGAATCCATTGCAGCAACCCATCTGATCAAGAGCGGTTTATCTGGCGAGACCCATTGCATTGCTATTTCACGCTTTAATAAGAGAAAGCCTAGAGCCGCCCATTGCCGTTCCAGCGCAGTGAGATCTGTGGGGTCCCACACATTGAGGAGTCCGCTTCTGGGAGACAGAGGTACAGGTTTTCCAAGTGCACCAGACATCTTACGGGTCGCTCGCTCCCACAGGTCTTGGATCTTTGGGCAGCCCCAGATAGTGTGGTAGAAAGTGCCGACAAGCCCACAGTTACGGAGACAGAGAACAGTTGCACGCCTACCAATTTTGGCTAGGAGGGGAGCAGACATGTATGTTCTGTGTAATATCTTCAATTGTATAAGCCTGAATCTGTGATTGATAGCCGATTCACGTGGGGACATTAGTGCCGCCTGCCAATCCCCATCCTCCATGGCCCAAATGTCGCCCTGCCATTTGTCTCCCAGGAGTTGGAAGGTGTTAGGCATATTATTGCATAGCTTTCGGTAGGTACAGGATATCGCCTTGGCCTGAAGGGGTTCTGATAATAGTCTATCCTCGAGAGGCGAGGATTGTGGAAGAGAAGAGAGATTAGGGACACTAGTGAGTATGGCATGTTTGATTTGGAGGTAACGGAAGGTCTCTCAGTTGGCTAAATCATATTTCTTCTGGATCTTTGCGAATGTCAGCAGTTTGCCCTTATGAATCATGCCTCCCAGGGTAGAAATGCTGATCATGTCCCATTTGTCTAAGCCCTGACAATGGCAGAGGGAGCCTAGTGTATGTGAGGCCTAGAGCGGAGTGGATAACGTGAGAGTGTCAGCCCAGCCGAGGCGTTTATTTGCTCGGTGCCAGATTGTTAGCGTTTGTGACATTGGGCCTATATAGCGAGTGCGGGAAGGCTTACCATATATGGCACTAAGGTAGCCCTCACGGCCCGTCTGATATCGTTCAAGGTGGAAAGCAGGGTTTGTTGGTGGACCATATAACCAAGAGTTGGTGGCTATCAATTGAGATGCCCAATAATAAAGTCGAATATTTGGCAAGGCAATACCACCGTCATACCACCCCTGTGTAAGCGAGAGAAGAGCTTTACGGGGAGAGCCGCCGTCCCATAGGAGGAGGCGGAGGTCTCCCTCCAGTGTATTAAAATAGGAGTCGACAATGGGAAAAGGGCAGTTTTGCAAGGCGTATGAAAAGCGAAGAAGTGCAAGCATTTTAAAGAGGGCTGCTCTGCCTGGGAGAGACAGAGGCAGTGATCTCCAATGCAATATGTCAATATGGAGTCTTTGTAGCGGGCCCTTTCGGTTACAGTCATAGAAGATTTTGGAGTCTGGGGTGACAAAGATGCCGAGGTACTTGAATCCATCCTGGGCCACATCTATCGAATATTCCCTCGGGAGAGGAGGGGGTGGGCCATGTAGCCCGTACATCACTGACTTGGACCAATTGATGGAGAAGCCCGAGTATTTGCCGAAATTGGTGATGACGTGCAGTAAACAATTAATAGAGGATTTGGGGGAAGAGACGTAGACGAGAATGTCTTCTGCGTATAGTGAGATCTTGTCTATTGTATCGTCATTCCACCAGAGGCCTCGGATAGAGTTCTCCGTTCTGACCCAATGGGCCAAAGGCTCTAGGGTCCCTGCCTAGTTCCCCTGTGTAGAGGAAATTGTCTGGATGTGTGGACGTTGACATAAACTTGACCCCAGAGATCAGTATAAAGCAGTCTGACCCATTGAATACATTTTGGACCGAAGCCAAAACGGACTAAGACCTCGAAAAGGTAAGACCATTCTATGGAGTCAAAGGCAAGCATGGCGTCAAGGGAAAGGATAGCTGCATCCAAAGGAGTACATTTTTTAAAATGCATAATGTGGGATCGTAAATCCCTTCGAAGTGACTAAGCCGTATGGTGGCTGTACCAAGGTCTACATCTGTATAGCTCCTACACAAAGAATTGGATGCACCGTATGTTGCCAACCTAATACAAGCAGGAGCTTTATGCTCTTGGCAAATAGCGCTGGGACGCCTACGGGTAGCCACGCGCTTTACAAATCTAATTCCATTCCATAACATTTGGCACAGGAAGGAACAAAGTTCACTAGTTACATGATTAAGGACTGCTTTTTAAAAAAAAAATTCCTTGGCTAGCTTATATGGATAAGCTGCTGAAGGAAATCAATAAAGACCTATCAGTGATAAGATCCTCAAGTAGTTTGCAACTGAAATTAAAAAGAGAAACAAAGCCAGGAAAGAGCTAGCAGAGAAGAGAAAAAATTAAGCGTATCAAGATATATGGCTAGTACAACACTGTCTGTTGTACTTGGATATCTAGTTAAAGTTTCAAATACCCAGGACAGATTTTACTTGACAAGGTTATGTTTGGGCACTGTCCATGGACTGGTTGCCTTCCATAGCATGAAAGAAGGCAGAAAATAGTTCACAGATGCCCTTGTGATGGAAAAACCACCCAGTCCACGATGCATTTTATGCTGTTCTGCAAGATTTATTGAAATACAAGGAGAATATTTTTACGGCCAATCTTTATGGCAGATAAACTTTTCTTTTATAAGAATGCCATGCATTTTATTTATATCCTCAATAATAAATTAGCATGCCAAGCTGTTGCTGGATATATAAGCCGGCCTCTAAAAAGAAGAAAATCACTAGCATCTTTAGATAACCTTGTCTATGAAGCTGATTGAAAGAGGATTTTTAGGCTGATAATAATGTATTTAATTTGGGGAAACAAGATGATTTTTTCTAATGAAGTTCTAAGTACCAATTCAATGAGTTTTAATTTTATATAAGATGTATTCTCTATTTACTGTACTTTTTTGATTTATTGATAGAAGATTTTAATCCTATATATGATATTTTCTCTTTGTATTTTCTGCACTTTTATGAATCGATAAAAAGATTCTGAATAAAGTTATTATGATGAATAACCCATCTGTCTAGTATGAAATGGGAACACAAAGGAATTCACCATCAGGTTGCGAAAAAAGAGGACTACTGACAATCTCCCATTAGATTGCCCTATTCCTGAGACAGTTTGCATGTGTTCATTGTTCCCAGGTCTCCTATTGCAAGACTTGTTTATTCTTTTTAACCGTCAGCTTGTATATTAGAAGAGTGGATGCTAGGACCTTTTTTTAGGGTTCTGGTGAGTTTACGGTGGGTCTTAGAGCGTGACTGGTCAAACTACCTAAAGTAATTAATTTGGTTTAATTTTTCCCGTGTGGTGTGTGGATGATCAAAATTGTCTTCACAGTTTCACAAACTGACAAACAAACAAAGAATCAAATCACCTGCTAAATGTTGATCCAAGCAAAAATTAGAAAAATAAGAAAACAATTTGTGGTTAATTTTGTATAAAACGCATTAGCAGTCACTTTAGCCACCTTAGTCTATGCCCTTGATCATAAATCATTGCCACTCTCTTCAAACATTGAATAGCAGGGTTAGTACACCAAACAAGTGAGACAGGAGTGGATTATGGTCGCTATGATCATCCCATAGTACCTTCTTTTTCCTTTCTTTTTTTTTACCTCATATAACCAAAGAGGATCTGCAATAATCAATAAACCGCACCATCAAACTATACGCCCACCGGTCACTGCATTCGCCCAAGTCCTATTACTGTGCCGGACCGTAACCTTTGCCATTCACTCGGTGTTATCATTAGAACGAGTAATCAAAATCCAGGGAGCTGCACCAGATTAAGAAATCAGCCCATATACCCAGAGCAGGGTTGTTCACCATACCCTGATCCAACCAACAAACCCGGACAGCCACCTTAACCCAGTCTTCCACTCTTGGGACAAAGGGTACCTCCATTTCATACAGATTTCTCTTCTGGCAATTAGGATCAAGTAGAAGAGCAACCTTCTAAGTGACCACCTCAGCGGCCTACTTATTTTTTCATCACCTCCGAGGAGGACAAGCATTACATTAAGTTTAATCTCCCGACCAAAGATACCTTTTAAGGCAAGTTCTATTCCACCCCAAAAGTCACTCAAGCTCGGGAATTCGACAAAGATATGGACATCGTTTGTTCCTAAGCAGCCACAACTTACACACTTAGGGAGAGGTTGAGGGGCAAACTTGGATATTTTATATGTTGTCCAATAGAGATGGTTGATGGTGAAAATGTGATTCTTCTTCAGGTTAGCTGATTTAACTGTTGAGTTCAGAGTCCTCAAGGAATTATTCCACACTGTTTTAATATCTCCCTCAAGGAAGGTTCCACTCCATACTTAGTAAGGGGGTGCTAGCATATTTTCCTCCACTGCCAAAAGCCTCTCATATCACCTTGCAGCCTCCTTACTCTTAGATCGAATGTCCTGAAGAGAGAAATCTGCAACTCACAGTCAACCCCAATTTCCTTTTTTGATTTCACAAACCAGGAGGAAAGTTTAATAAACTTAAATCTGGACAGGTCATTACCAATCTTAGCTTTTAATACTTCCCATGGATACACTCACTCCGATGAAAGCAGGTCTGACCATGCTATAACCCCCGCTCTCCTAAATGGAAAGAGCTTAAGCCATCTTTCAAGCATTCTGGGGTTCCGGGAGAGTCCCAGACTGGAGCCAAGTCTGAATAATAGCCAATGCCCCACCTCCTCCTGACATTATACCATACATTTTAAGCAGATCATAATACTTTTAATCAGACTTTCTTGAAAAACCTGGGGGCACCAGATTTATAAAGAAACCCATCCCCGCTCCATTGCCTCACCATCTCCCCCAAAGGTTTTCCCCAAGTAGAGTCATCCACGTTTACCAAAAGCATCTGAATGTTTTTAAACTGGAAAGCTACACAGTACCAGTTAACATCGGGTAGGGCCAATCCCTCTTTATTGAGCCTGTGTCTAAGTTTTTATATGTGCCCAAATAAAACTCACAACCTTCCCCTGAATTCTATCAATACCTTATATAGAAAACCCAAGGGGGGTGGCATTAAAAAGATAGGCCAATTTTGGAAGGATGTCCATTTTTATTAAGTTTACACGTCCAAAAATTATCAACAGGAGGTTTTTCCATCTAGTTAATAGGTGGTCAATTTCTTTAGTGACCCTTTGCAAATTAAGTTGCAGGATTTAATCTATTTCAGCCACAATTGTGATGCTCAGATATCTAAAATTGGGGCTCACTTTCCTATCCCAATCTGTGATATTCCAACACTTAACCTCGGTTTTAGCAGTATTTACTTAGTAACCAATGAGGAAGCCAAGTTCTGCCAATAGATGTTCCACCCTTGGAATCGATTTAAGAGGGTCACCGTATAAACCAATATATTGTCGGCATAAAGCAGGACTTTACAGCTGTAGGGTGGAGAACTAAAGGCAGTTACAGTAGCATCCAATCTCAGCTGTTGAGCAAGAGGTTCTATATAAATATCGAATAGAAGAGGCGAATGAGGGTCCCTCTCAGTATACTAAAACTGGGGGTTAATGTCCCATTAAAAAAAATCCTAGCTGACGCTCCTTCATAGATCCTTCATAGACCACCATAAGCATATTAGGAAATTTGGGCCCAAATCCCAGTGCGCTCATAACCTCCCAAAGGAAGACCCAGCATACTCGATGGAGCGCCTTAGCAGCATCCAAAGCTACTATGGCCAAGAGCGCAGATCATTCGATGGCGAGATCTATGGTGCCAATTAACTGTTGGGGCAGCTCCTGTATATACCTCTTTGGGATAAAACTTTTCTGGTCTGAATGAGTGAGCTGGGGGCAAACTTAGTCAATCTCCCCTCTAAAAGATCTTATAGTCCACATTACATAGAGAGATTAGCCAATAAGAGTTCGGCCCAGAGTGATCTTTGGGAGGTTTCAAAATGAGGACTACTGTAGCCTCCTTCCAGGACTTAGGAACCTATCCACCGTGCCTACAGATCGAATTAAACAGGATTTCCAAGAATGGTATCAGCTGCTCTATTATTAGATTATACACTTCAATAAGTAGAGCATCAGTACCTGCGGATTTACCATTCCTACTTTTAGTTTTACTTATGCGAATCTCCTCCTTAGATATAGGGGCGTCAAGTGTCTTACCACTAGTTGCTGTTAAAATAAATAGCTGTTACACCTTCTAGTCTCTTACTAACTGGGAAAGTAAGGTTGTAACAAAAATGTAACAAATACCTAAAGAATATATTTTACCTGTGAATGTCAAAATATCAACACAGGGGGTTAATATTACCTTAACTTAGGGATAATCGATGCACTGAAATCATGGAGGATAGAATTCAGCATTTCTCCATGCTCAGAATGTTTAAAATGTAATCCAATGGTTAAAAAGCTCTTCAGGGAGCTATTGTATGTGGGGCAATCATTAGTACACAAATGAAGAATAAAAGCGCCTATCAGCACAAAAGGAGTGAATGTTCTGTACTCTATATCTTTTGAGTAGGAACCACAGGCAGTTGCACATATTCAGAGTTCCACTGCAAACAATTAGAAATATTAAAATGAATAATTAACAAACAACAGTATTTAGCAAAAGATAATACAATGACAGCCAGATTGTTCAAACCTGTATCAATCTTAACAACTTTACAATTCAAACTGAGGGTTACAAAAATGAGCAGTCCAACTTTAGCTCTTTCAAAGTCCACAAGAACAGCAGAAGCAAATATTGAGCTAGAACTAACTAGAAAGAAGGCATTCCTAAAGGCAAATTATCTTACATTTCTATATAAATGTAAGCCAATATAGATCCACGTTCTTGTTCTCCATGCTCACTATGTTCCATCTTAAGCTACTGAGTGAATTTGACAACTAGGTCTTAGTATTTGTGAACAAGTTACATACCATTGGTAACAACGTATCTGGTGGAGACTATCTAGCCACAGTTTCCTCATCTTCGAATTGTCCCCAGGTATCACACTGGATCTGGATATTTTTTGTGAGCAGTAACCCTGTGTCATTCAGAGGCGTCATCCACGTGGGAAGTAACATTTGTGGTGCCTATATAGGTGCCACCTTGCACGCTGAAGTCAGTTCTTTCCACAGCTTTCCATACCAAGCGAAGTCACAAAGTACACTGACCACTGGTGTGGAAAACTAGGGCCCTGAAAGAGGAAAGCCCTGCCCCTAGAAGACTGTTCACAGAGTGGGGAAGATGGGTCGGTTAGTAAGGTGGCGGGTTAGAGTCTACCAGATAAGGCGTTACAAAAGGTAAGTAACATGTTCATTTGATAGAGACTTCTAGCTGCAGATTCCTTACTTTAGAATAGATACCAAGCAATACCTCCCCGGAGGTGGGTCTGTGGACCAATTTCACACAAGGAAGTCCTGCAGGACCAAGCAGGCGAAGTGCACACGCCCAGGGACTGGACTGTCCACACAATAGTGTTTGGTAAAAATGTGTAGGAAAGCCCACGATGCTGCCTGGCAGATGTCCAGGACCGGAACTCAGCAAGCTAACAGAGTTGTTGCAGCGTTAGGTCTGGTGGAATGAGCCCACAAACCTTCAGTCATTTGCTCCTTAGCCAATGTGTAGTAGATTTTGATACAAAGAACGATTCATCAGGAGATGGTTCTCTAATGTGCAGGTCATCCTTTCTTTGCACTGACATACCTCACGAAGAGTTGGTCATCCACCCAGAACTTGTGTGTGGTCAAGGTAGAATGACAACACTATTTTTGGGTCAAGAAGGTGACCACTTACAGAAAAAAGGAAGCCATCGTACAGAGCGTCCATTTGTCTGGGTAGATGTTCAAGTAAGGAGGTTTGGATGACAAGGCCTGAAGCTCACTGATCTCCTGGCAGACATAATAGTCACCAGGGAGGCCACCTTGATGGTAAAGGGCCTGAGGGGACAGTTATGCAAGTTATGTATGAGCTCAAATGGAGTGCACATCAGGAACGTCAGGACCAGATTAAGGTCCCATTGAGGCACAATGGAGGGAGGAAACGTGTGCCAAACTTTCAAAACCCAATGTACAATAGGGGATTGGGAAAGGGAGGGTTGCTCAGGCAACCAAAGAAAAGCAGAAATTGCAAAAATATATCCCCTAGCAATGCCCAGAATAGAGCCCTGCTGGGCAAGGGAAAGAATCAGGAAATGTGAGAAAGGGGAGCAGAAAGAGGGTCAACTTGTTTCACTGCATACCATGCCATAAATTTTGCCTAAGGGCAGGCATAAACCGTCTTGATGGAAGGACGCATGACTGCCAAGATAATGTTACAGACTTCGGGAGAAAGGTCAAAAGCTGTCCAAGCTGTCAATTCTTGCTGCTCAGTCTCCAAGCAACAACGTGGAGAAACCTCTTCTGCTGCTGCAACAGAAGATCCTCCCAAAGGGGCAGCCTGATTGGAGGACTGATGGCCATGCTCAAAACACCTTGGGTTAAAAGGCTCTCTGTGCGCAATACAGAGCCACAAGGCTGACTTGGGCCCAGTGTTCCTGATCCTCTTAACTCTGGGCAGGAGTGGTATGGCAGAAAGGCATACAGGAGGCCTGAGCTCCACTCAAGACAAAAAGCGTGTCCGAGCTAGAACCGCCTTGGAAACTACAGCACACAGAACTGCTGACATTGCACGCTCTCATCAGTGGCAAATAGATCTCCACTACTGGAAGACACCTTGCACCACCTCCGGCTGGAGACACCATTTGTGATCTACGAGGCATCTTTGGCTGAGTTTGTCCGCTCTGGCATTCAGAGAACTAGCCAGGAGTCGACAGGGGATGTTCTAGCCATGTACAGAGAAACAGTGCTTCTTGACAAATGGTCACCCACCCTGTTTGTTGCAGTACCACATGGTGGTGGTGTTTACAATGAACACTTGCACTAGCCTTCCTTGGATAGAAGGCAACAAGGCTTTCAATGCCAATTGGATCACTCGGAGCTTCAACAGGTTGATGTGGAGCCCGGATTCTGCAGGAGACCAGAGCCCTCTGATCTCCACCTCTCCAAAATGGCCACCCAATCCCAGGAGTGATGCATCTGTCACACTGCTGTGAGATCTCATTGGGGAAGGGAGAGGGGCTGACCCAATCACAGTTTATTAACCACCAATTCAGATCTTTCACAGTTCCCTCCTAGATATCGACCGTGTCAAAGAGATTTCCCCGATACGGCGCCCACTGGAAGTTCAGGTCCCACTGCAGAGCTTGCATATGCCAATGGGTATGTGTCACCAGAAGACAGCAGAAGGACATGATGCCCAGCAGCCTCAGAGTCCTTGCCATCATAACCCAGTATAGAGGCAGAAACATCGTTATCATAGGCTGACTAGCCTGAATGTTCAGAAGGATAGGTCTGTAACTGCAGTGTGTCCAGAACAGCTTAGATGAAAGGAAGCATCTGAGAAGGGGGTCAGGTGAGACTTTGGCACGATGATAGTGAATTCAGGAGAATGCAGGAGGTCTGCTGTAGTCTGGAGGAGGGAGACAACAGCCTGGGATGAGCCTGCCTTCAACTACAAGTCATGGAGGAAGGGGAAGACTGGCAACCCTGATCTTTGCAGATGAGCTGCAACCACCACCATCAGCTTGGTGAACACATGAGGGGCACTGGTGGAACCAAAGAGGCAGCCAAGTGAAGTGAAAGTGATTGTGACCACTTAAACCACAGGTAACGCTGTGGACAGGCAGGATGAAATGTAGAAATATGCATCCTTCAACTCCAACGCTACCATCCAGTCTCCTGGGTCCAGGGCAGATGGGACCTGAGCTATAGTGAGCATTTTGAACTTCTTCTTGGAAGACGTTTAGAGAGTGCAGGTCTAGGATAGGACAAAGGCTTCTGTCCTTCTTGTGCACCAGAATGTGACAGGAATAACAACCACAACCCACATCTGGCATCGATACTCTCTCTTTGCCTCCTTTGGTCAAAAACGCCCTCAGTTCCTGACAGAAAAGAGATAGGTAGTCCTCCGTCTGCCTGTCATAAGTCCTGCATTTGCACTGAAAATACAAGGCGGACAATTCCTCATTGTGTATAATGTATATATTTTTGTCACAAACAAAGTTTGTTCATTTATATGTGTTGTATATATTGTCTCACAAACGAAATGGTTCTAAATCATGCATACAAAGGTGTTGCAATTGTGTGATTTACTAATGTGGTGTTTCCTTTTAAAAGACATGCAATTGATTTATGAATGTCTTTTTGAATTATCAAAATTAAGCAGAATAAATGCTCAAAAACCTCAGAATTAGCGGTCTCAGGTTTATTGGGAATATTTAAAATATACCTCCCTTGACACCTTTCTGTGATGTCATAAGTAGGTGGCATGGAGGGGGGTAAGGGGGGGGGGGGGGGTGAGAGTCTCCAAGGCGAGGGTGTAGCCTCTTCAAGCAATCTGCAAAAACCACCTGTCCGAGGTTATGGACTGCCAGTGGGGCAGGTGATGGGTAATCCTGTCACTCACTGGCTGCCCATGATGGTAAACAAGCAGGCTTTGAAGAGGTGGATGCTGCCGCTACTATGGGTTGAGATGAACAGACCAAACAGCTGGCCACCCGACCCAAGGGGCCAGTAGGTACCGCATCCAAGGGCACGCAAAGGCTGGAAAGCATGTGCGCCACGATGGCTAGGAGGATAAGGACACAGCTGTATGCCCCTACCATAGCCGGAAAATGCAGATTGAGGGCGACGAGGGGCCATAGAAAGGCCCAATGTACATGGCCACAGCCCTGCTGTTCTTAAAACGCTCCAACGCCTAATCCGCCTTGTTTCTCGAGAGACGGGAGCCATCAAAAGGGTATGTGCATGAGTGATGTCTGGACATCCCCAGAAATGCCAGTAGTCCTTAACCAGGTGTAGCATTGCAGGGCTACCAGCAACAAAACTGCTCTGCCTAGTGAGTTGGAGGTGCCTAGTCCACAGTTAATTGTAACATCCCTTCCATCTGCAACACCCTGGTAGAGCACGGCCCGGGCTTCCTTCGGGGCCATTGGCAGCACCTATGCAACTGCATCCCACAGGGTGTTGGAAGAAAACATTTTCTTCCCTAAACTGTCCAACATCTTGGATTCCCCATTCGGCAGGGCAGTTGGGAATGCACCAGGATTTACACGAGACGTGGAGGCTTGGACCACCAAGCTATCAGGGGCAGGGTATTTCGCTTGGAATTTGGGGTCCCCATGAGCAGGGCGATGGCGGCTGGCAGGGGTTCACAGGAACCAATAAGTTGGGCTTGGATCAGGTCCCAAGCAGGACATCAGTGCCTTTCTAAATAGGAGAAGGGGTTTGGAAGGGGACGCTCTTAGCTGAAGCATTTCAGGAAAGACATTAGCTTTGACTGCCACAGAGGGAAAGCAAAAGTCCAGTACCTCAGTCGCCCTCTGCACCACTATTGAGAATTATGTTCCTTCCTCTATAGCCATGGTAGGGGGAGATAGCATGCCAGCATCTGGGGGAGTATTCAGTCTGCTGGCTTCAGCCAGATACTCAAGGCAGTCCAATGAGCCATAAGGCTGGGATTCAGCAAGGTCCAGTGACCCCTCCCATTCTACCCTGAGTCTAGCCCATAGAACATGGGCTCAGGCTCCGGCATGGAAGGTATGGCTCCAGCCAGCGCTGGCATCATACAATATCCCTTTGGCTCCATGTCAGAATCTGGAATGAGAATGGGATTTCACAGATGGTAGGTGAAGAAGTACTGTAGCCTGTATCTAAAGGTGCATTTATTTAGGCAATCACTTTCGGGAACACACTCCCCCTTTCGAGCTCTCCATTGTGTTAGCTTTATTTGCCACAGAAATGAAAACCTAGGAGACCCAATAACGGTTTATGTTCAAGGGCTGTTATAGTCTATCCTAGTATCAGTGGCACAAGCTGATGGGTTAGCTCAAACCTTGTTGGTTTTAACAGTCTCCTACAAACGTAGATAGCATTTACATACATTATCTCTGGTTACATACATCAAAGGAGTTCATATGAGAGTTTCACGTCCAATGTAAAACTGATCCAATACAGATTCATCAGCTTGCTTAAATATCCCAGACATTCTAATATTTGACCTTGTAGTATCTTTTTTGTGTGTTCTTAATTTTTTCTCTTTTCCTTGCTGTTGGAGTGATAATCTTCAATGCCGCCTGAGCCCCCTATGATGGGATGATGGACCTCTGCCGTAATGGTTATTAGAGGAATTGCGGCATGAGCTGTTCAAGTCTCTAATGGCAAATTCAGTCTTCTACTTAGCCATTTATAAGGGTGCACAAGGAGCGCATCTAAGAGATGAAGCCCGTCCCGGTCACATTCTGGCTTGGACGGGCGTAGGTCAAATAAACAGGACCCGGGCCAACCATTTCCGGGCGCAGACAGGTCCTGTCTTTGGCTGGGATGACAGTGTGGTTATATAGTGCTAAAGGTCGGGCCCCTTGTTCTCAAACAGCTGGTGTACTGTTGGCAGTGAAGTCCTACTGCCTGTTTCTGTGTGTTCCGTGCCATGGGGATGTTAATACGCTTATACAGCACCAAGTGCCAGGCCATATCCTCCTCAAATGGCTGGAGCACTGTGGGCAGTGAACTCCTGCTGCCCGTGTCTACGGCTGATTTTTTCATTTAAATATTTTTGATTTCCTGTAATGAATGCTTTGTGGTAAAACATAACTAAACAATTCATCTGTTGAATTATGTTGACAATGAGCTGTACTGATATCAAGAATAGGCTATGCAAAATTCAATAAAAATATGGGTTGACAACATACCATAATTATCTGGATACATCTGCAAAGTATGGAGAACAGAGTCTATAGCACCTTGGTCAGACAATAATGTTCCTGCCCCAGAGCACTCGGATACAGAGCAAAGTATTTTTAATCCACATTCTTGAATGGCAGGATATCCAATAAACTGAAAAATCAAAATGATGCAAAATAAAAAATAAAACATGTTCAATAGCAGGATAATATTCCAATTAAATAAAACTTTAGTAGAATTTCACTAATCCTGTCCAGAGACCACACCGCCTGTGATAGGTGTGAGGCTAAGAGCACATGATAACAACTCATTACAAATATTAGACATCACCTTAGAACGTAATTTTTTGTTCCTGCAAAGTATTTTATTTTTAAAACATATTTAATTTGTCAGAAGCACATAGAGCGTAGCTCTGTAACCCAGAGGCTTCCATAGCATCAATATACAATACCATGACTTTTACACTTTTCTCACATATGAAAATATTGAAAAAACTTGCATTTAAAGCAAAACAAAAAATAAACAAGGATCATACAATACCCCACACCCCACAGCCAATTGCACTGTCAACCAAACAAAATCAGAATATACTGTCGTAGCAACAGTCCTACACTCACCACTGTATATTTCTAATAAGGCGCTATACCACCCATGTAAGTAGAGTAAAGACCCCCCCCTCCGTAAGAGGGAGGGAGAAGATTAAAGCCGGTCCGAGCCCTGTGCTGGAACAGGCTTCAATTCCAGTCCCCGATAGTCTGCCCAGCGCTTCCAGATTTTGTAGTGTTTACTCAGGCACCCCCTCGCTACAAAGATGGGAGCCTCCAAACATATGCAGAAATCCAGACCTGCCTTCCAAACTGAGATGGAATGCGCAGCTGTCGCCCTACAGGGTCTAGCAATATCGCGTTTGGCAAGGGTAAAGCCCAGGAGCATAAGGTGACGTTTGTAAATGTTGACCCCGGCCTCGTCCATGACATGTAGGAGAACTAGCTTAGGTGAGCGAGGGAAGTCCCAACCACAAACCTTTGATAGGCATGTCATTACACCCCGCCAAAACCTCACCAGCGCAGAACAATCCCATTTGGTATGCAGCAGGGTACCCTCCCCATGGATGCAGCGAAGACACACCGGGGAAGCCACCAAACCCGCCCTGTACGGCCTGACTCTAGTGAAATATACCCTATGGAGGTATTTAAACTGGATAAGCCGAAGGCTCATAGCAATGGCTGCCCCATGAGGATGACCCGGAACCCCATGGTTTGGAGGCGACCTACAAAAACTAAGAGGAAGCATGCATCTACTTGGGACAACGCATTTTGATGACAGACAGGAATTAAAATCTCACATCAGACATACAATTTTAAAGCATAAAGTAGTCAGAGTTTTTGACTTGTTTCTAGGATTACTAAATTGCCCCTAAAGAAGATCAAGAAACGCAAAAGACCAAAAATCCCCAGAGAGGTTACATACTACTTTTCAATTAGCTTTGCCGCTTAGGTCCAAGATGGGTCATCATTGATTACAGAACTCAAAGAAAGCTATATGACAGACCGAATATGTGAAGAACCTCCAGTTTTATCTGAAAATTTGTATGTATTTGTCGGCCCTGATGAAGGTGGTAAAATCTAGCGTTCACTGAAAAGTATGTAGGCCTTCTACAAACATCTGAGAACTCCACCAACGAGGACCACCAAAATAAGGATTAACAACAAAATAACATGTGGGACTGATGCCATGTGAAAATAATGCATATTGTCATATAGGGTCCTTGTATCTCAGTTGTTTGATGTTTGTTGTTAGTATTTTTGCACAGTATGAGAGTGTGTATGTATGAGAAGAATGAATGGTGAGACAGTTTTGAATGAGTGGATAATGCTGATATTGTTTAGTTTTTTATAATTGTCTTCTGGGGGTACATGATCTTTTGTATGAAAGTTTTCCTTCATTGTTGAAATAATGAATTGTAAATCATTGTTATTTTACCTTTAACAATAAAAGCCTAAAAATACAACAACAAAAATGTTTTGGAACTTAAGAAAAATGAAATATGAATAAATCAATGTGACGAATAAAATAGAATTCAAAGGAAAACCAATTGTTTGTTGAAAATTTGATATGTGTGTAGTATCTTTGAAAAACAGATATTGAGTTATACCTATTCGATAAATTTGAAAGGTCAGGTTAGAGGTTTTTTGGTATATACAGCGAGGGCCTCTGTCCAGTCCTCCTCTTCGAGTGAGCCCTCATTGCTCTCCCATGCCTCACGGAGATGCTGCAGGGATAGGAAGCTATGCGTGAACAGGGATTGGTAAATTTTAGATATCTTATGGTCCTGCAAATCACTCATGAAAATGTTTGCCTCCAGCAGGCCGAAGTTGGCCAGCTCCTCCAAACCCGCCAAGCTAGGGGAAAGAGCATGACGAAATTGCAAATATTAAAAAAATTGGGTATACTGCATTTGAAAGTCTTTCTGCAAGTCCTGGAACAACTTCAAAACAGGCCCCGCGTAACATCTCCCAAGGTGGAGATCCCAATCGCGTCCCAATCACGGATTCCAGGCAAGGCCACCAACTGTGGCAGGCGTCCATTTTGCCACAGCAGTCTCCCGAGTCAAAAGGTTCCACCAACCCATGCTCCTCAAAGCCTGCCTCCAGATCTGAAAAACAAGCTGTGTGGCAACCGGCAAAGAACGCCGCAAGGACGCAAAATTTTGGAGCGTGTGCAGCGAGTGATCACCCATCAATTGTCGTTCTACAGCATACGCCGGATCGAACCTATCCCCATACCACCATTCATTATGGACCAGTAAGTCTGAAGCCATATAGTACAAGAGAATGTCAGATGTCGCAAGCCCCCCACAATATGTGGACTGAAAACGGGTACGGAGAGCCACCCTAGCCATCCCACCACCCCAAAAAAACTGGCCCAAGGCTGTATTGACCTGGCCGAACCACCCAGAAGATGTAGGATAGGGATGATTTGTAGCTGATATAACAGACGAGGAAAAGAGACCATTTTGAAGATGGCCGAGCGACCATATATGGATAAGGGCATGTGGGACTAGATTTTAATATCCTCGTGCACCCTATTCCACACCGGCAGTAGTTTTCCATCCCAGGCAGTCAGCCGCGAGTCAGAGAGGAACACACCAAGATGTTTCATCCTTGCGTGTACCACCAGCACCAGCCGAGGTACAAGGATCACCCCCGCTGCCCAAAGACACAAAGGGTGGACGCTCGTTCATATAAAGGCCAGAGGTCTCTCCGAACACCTGCATGATGCGCAGCAGCCGCGGGCCGGTCCTGTCCAGATTAGTGAGAAAAAACAACACGTTGTCGGCATATAGGGCTATGCGATCCGACAGTCCATCAGCTCATTCGAGACTGGCCACTTGCACATCGATGCCCACTCATGCAGCCAGTGGCTCCATTGCCAGGGCGCACAAATATGGAGATAATGGGCACCCTTGCCTGGTGCCTTGACCAATGGGAAAGACCGACGAGAGAGAACCCGCCACACACACAGACGCCGTAATGTCCTTATAGAGTAGGGTTAAATAGGACAAGTTCGTGCAAAGTATTTTGGACAAACCACCACACAGCAACATCTGTAGAACTGACATTAAGGACTCAAGCCTGATTACTATGTCTTTCACAATGCTCACAAGCAGCAATTAATTGATTTGGGCTTTATGAACACTACTCTATGTAGTCTTGGGATTCAAAGATAGAACTTCCACAGGGCTTTGATCCACATGAGGGTCAGGGAATCTAATGTGAAGACAACAGCCCACTCAACCTTGCTCCTGTGTAATACTAACGTTGTAGTGCCCTCTCTTGAGGACAATACATCTATTAAGTAATAGTTTTATACAGGTCACCAGCATCAGGAAAGAGTCAGTTCACATAGTGGCAAGAGAAATTTGTACTGTTCTCTTAAGGTTGGCATTTAATGTGTAGTTACTAAGTCACAAAATTTTACAGGTAAAACCTGTCTCCTTATAGTTTGAATTTATACAAACGTATACTTTCTTAAATACAACATGTACATGTGGCCATAACCATCTGTTAATTCAGACTGACTAAAAACCATGCAGCACGATTTTTTTTGTGCTACTTACTTATGAACTTAGCCATTTAATTTTTGAGGGATGCAATTTAATCACATTAATATATATTTTCACTATGGCTCGTATTACTAGCAAGGCAGGCCTTGGGCATGGGCGAGCTAAACCCAGGCCTGGGCCATCAATATTCCGAGGGGCCGAGCAGGGAGCTGCCTGACAATGTTACACAAACAGCAGCTCATCCATGCCACTTGGTCTCAATCGGGTCCCCTTTAAGACTTTGTAATCAGCCCTTAATGTACCTCAGTTTAATGTTAGCACCCCATCAACACCCTGCTGTCTTCCCACCTTCCTCACACCTCCTGCTGTCACACCGCAACGACACCCACAACAAACACCAACTTTTCTTTCTGCCCAGGAGCTCTGCCTGTCAATCCAATTTAGGGCAGGCCCTGATTACTAGACTGCCGGTGGCATGAGCACTACTTAATTCCCAGTAGAAGGTGAGGTGCGTAGCCTCGATTAGTCAAACGTTTACTGTCAGAGTGACATGAAGACTTAGAGCCCAGCAAAAAAGCCCATGTCCTTGTACTGGCTGGTACAGTATCTCCTCTTTATGGGTTATGCAAAAACAAAGTTAGGAGGCAATTGTAAAATAGCCTTTCTGCAATAATTGCAACTGCTCGCGTAAAATAAAAATAAATTAAACAAATGATCTTGTATTCAATTATTTTTCCTTTTCCAAGGTTATATCATTTATTGTCCAACCTTTTTCATCATGGTCATTGTATGCGCTCAGTGCTGTACACTACAAACAATACAAACTACAAAAGGAATGCCCGAGGGTGTTTTTAGTGTACAGCACCGAGTACAGCAATGACAGATCCAAAAAGCATGAAGCACATCACCACACCAATGCACTGCCCATTCACGTATAGGAGAGCAGTGAATGCTTTGTGGTACTTCTTGGGGAATGTCATTTACAGTGTACAGCAACGTGCACAGTGGCACGTGAAAAACAGTTGTCCCGACTTGCTCCATGCATTGGTCTGGGGAATATTAGAATTGTGCATTGAAGGATGTTAAGGGAATGGGCATATAACTGGCATGTGGCACTGGAACCTTTTTTTTAATTAACGCTACCCCAGCCCACCTGGAAAACACTCAATTTCCTATAGGGCAGCAATCTGCACCTGCATGACTTTGCAGCACAAGAACCGCTATCGTCCTGATTAGTACGTGCATGTCATTCTGGTTTAGAGAATGGAAAAATACTAGCCCTCTGATATACTGCCGTAAAAAAATTGGCAAAATTTCACAAAACAGGAACTAAGGAGATATATTTTACTGATACACATGGAAGCAGAGGTGTACTGTGTTCTTCAATTATTCAGGAGAAAACTGCACACACAATAATACTGTAATAATACTGTCAAGAAAAACGTATGAAAGTAGCTTTCTACATACCTTATTAAGTGCTTCAAGTGTTAAAGTATGGATACCTTCCAATAAACATTGGTTCTTAATTACTTTCAGTGTTAGGAGACAACATTCATTATCAGCTGAGTCTCGGGAGTCTATCAGCTGTTTTATATCATCATCTAAAAAATATAATTTTATGTAATAGTATTAATTAAAACTAATAACTTAGTCACCATATTATGCTAGTGTACAAATACATTCAGAGCAGGCTTGTGGTACCTAAGTCAGCAAATTGAATGGGTAAAGCATATGTCGGATATATAAAACAATTCAACAATTCTGGAGGCTTGTAATATGAAATTGTGATTATGCCCATTTTCAAAAGGCAACCATACATACAAAATACTGAAAAAAGTTGTTGGTAAAAATCATAATGTAAGCAAATAGGTAAAATACCAATGTTCATTCTAACTTGGCATTTTCATTGGGAAAAAGTTTGCAGTAGATAATCAAATTATATGCAAAATACAAGTAATAAGACATAGTTCCCAAAAATATATATTTGTGCAAAAACCTTATTTCAGCAAAACCATCTTTCAGTCTGTATCGAATAGTGAACTACAAGACTGCCAGCTATTACTGAGCAACACTGCTACACACAGATACCAGACTGCTGAGGTTGTAGAGACAGTCTATGTGTATCTAGTAATGCCAGTTATTCTTCAGTTAGAAGAACATGGAAAACCCATAGCTTTTTTAGTCTATTAGATAGGCACTAGTGCCACCCACAGCCAAAGAACCGGAATCCTAATAGGTACGCAAAAGACAAAAAGGTTGAAAGTCCTGCCCACACTGAGTTACAACAAAACAAGTAAAGGGGTAATAAATGGTATCACTTGTGCATTGGTTTATGCTAGAAAGATAAAGAACACGTATGCATATTTCATTGTGAGGGCAAAACTTGAACAAAATCAAGTGTGTCAAGAAGCCATAATCAATTTTGTCTCGTTGTCTCTAACGTGACACGGACACTTATTGAAAAACTGGTGTTGCCAATGAAGCCAAGCCCTGTACCTAGTGAAATGTACAAAGACTCTGAGTAGTTGCTGAATAGTCAAGTTGCAAGAGAAAAGTGAGTTAAGAGATATGCTGGGAAAGGGATTAGTGATTATTGTACTTGGTATGAGTCTCTGGGAAGGTGTAGTTGAAGTACGCCGTATATATTTAGGTGTGTTCGTGAAATGAGGAGTGCAGTCTCTCATGTTGAAAGGAGGGCATGGTCTTGTGACTGAGGTACAGGGTTGAATTGGGATCCAAAATCGGCCCTGCCAACGTAAAAAAAAATGGCCCACGTTTGTAGATTGTGCCTTGACAGTAAATACTGGGGGGGGCCTTACAAGAGCCATATTTTATTAACTTCAGGGAGATAAAAAAGAAATTCAAATGTTGCCTGCACACTTTGTGCACAGATTTGTTCACACTGGTGAACCACACCTGAATATAAGTGAAGGTAATTGTCAGGCTTCCTGCCCGTGCTAAATCTGCGTACATTACAGGGCCGGCAGATCGAGAGACTGGGAAGGAAACGGACCTTGACCCCCACTTCTCCCCCCACGTTTGCAAAAAGAAAAGTAACAGAGGATTATCTGCGTCGAAAAATACCAGTTAGATCCTCACACGGCTGCTGGCGGCATCTGAACAGCACAGATAAAGTCCCAATCCACTTCCATGCTGCACAAAAAAGCAGCACGCAGTTGCAACTTGCATACTTGCACATTGTACATTTCCCTTGTGTCCGTCTCAGCAATCCGACTTTGCTGAGGTATGTCTATAATTCTACATGTATTTTTACACATGTTCTGTATCGGAAGATCTGATACCTATAAAACACCGGTATACATCTATTTGTATGTTTCTTTTATGTATGATGGTACTAGCAAAAGGCAGAGACACATGCATGCATGGTTTCAGTAATATGGTGAGACTTAAAACTGATTTGTGAAGGGTTGATGCTTTATATTTGTCGAGGCCAAACAGTCTGAGTGGCCAGTGAAAAGTGAAGCTACCAAAGAACCTGAGGTTTAAGACATGCTGTTAGAGGGATTAGTGATTAGGCTACTTTGTATGAGTCTTCCAATCACCAAGGCAGTACCAATGCACTATTGCAATGAAAGAGATTCTACTGATACATCCAATCAATCAGATATTACCTACGCAAACATGCATTGACTGAGGCAGTAGTCTTGCATTCACCCATTCAGTAAGCCACTACATATGCACTCATCTATTCTGTTAAGCAATACTGAAGCAGACATTGAATGATGCATGCATTACAGGTGCACTAAACCATTCCCTCAGGTACTACCCATACACTCATCCATTTTCTGAAGCACTACTGATGTACTCATCCATTGACGAAAACATTAGCCTTGCACTCATACTTTCACTCAGGTATTTCCTATGCACTCATACTTTCACTCAGGTATTTCCTATGCACTCATACACTACCTTTGCACTGATGCAATCACGGAGGCACTATGCATGTACTCATGCAATAAGTAAGGCACTAGTTTTGCACTTAACTGTTCACTCAGGCACTACCTATGCAGTTATCTATTCCCTCAGGCAGCACTGTGGCACTCATCCAATGACCCAGCCATTACTGTTACACTCATGATTTTAGTGAGGCACTATTCATGCTCTGATCTAAGCATTCAGATGATACTGTTGCACTCAGGCACAACTTATGCATTCATACAATAACATAGGCATTACCCCTGCACTTATGCTACAAAAAATAGGCACTAGGTATGGACTCATACAATCAGTCAGGTTCTACTCTTACACTCAGCCATTCACTCAGGCAGTACATATGCAGTCATCCAGTCACTCATGAAGTACCCATGCAGTTATGCAATCAGAGAGGTACTATCTATACAGACATCAAATTAATGAGGTATTACCTATACAGTGATGCAGTCACCTGGCCACTACTCTTGCACTCAATCATTCATTCAGGTACTACTCATGCACTCTTTTATTCACTAAGGCAGTACCTATGCACTCATCCAATGACGCAGCCTTTACCCTTGCATGGATCGTTCCATTGAGGCAGCACCCATACACTCATCGAATCCCGCAGGCACTACTCATCCAATCAAGGATGCACTACCTATGCACACATTGAATTAATAAGACATTACCTACACAATCGTGCAATGAATTAGGCACCACTCTTGCACTCATACATTCTCTCAGGCACTACCCATGCACTGATCTATTCTGTGAAGCACTACCCATGCACTCATCCAATGACGCAGGCACTAGAGTTGGATTAATGCATTCACTCAGGCACTGCCCATGCAGTGTTCTAAGCAGCCAGACATTATTATTGCACTCATTAATTTACTGATGCACTAGCCATGTATTTTCATACATTTTATGCATGTGAAGATCGTAGACCTATAAAACACAGGTATACATGGATTTGTATACTTCTTTTATGTATGTCACTTCGAAAAAGCACAGACACATGTATGCATTTTTCCGGAATATGATGACACTTAAAACTGTGACATGCAAAGGGTTCATGTTTCATATTTGGCTAGGCCCAACACTCTTCGTAGTTGCTGAATAGTAAAGGTGCTAGACAAAAGAGAGGTTTAACACCTGCTGGCAGAGGGATTAGTGATTCGTCTACTTTGTTGAATTGTTAGTGACATCCTACATGAAAGAAGGATACAAATACAAGCATACAAGTGTTTTATAGATGTACCAACTTTAGATGGAGAACATGTGTGAAAATAAATGTACAAGTGGAGATAAAACTCAGTCGCAAGACCATGCACTCTTTTCAACTAGAGACTGCACTATCCATTTCAAGAACACACCAAAATCTATACTGCGTATCTCAAGTGTACCTATCCACAGACTCGTACAAACTAGCCTTATTAGTGAACCCTCTGGCAGGATATTTAAAACCTCAGTTTTCACATGTAGCTTCACTATTCAGCGACTACTCAGAGTGTTTTGCCTAGCCAAAAATAAAGCATCAACCCTTCACATATCACTGTCGTAAGTCTCTCCATATTCCTGGACATGCATGCATATGTCTGTGCCTTTTGGTAGTGGCATCATACATACAAAATACATACAAATAGATGTATGATGGCACTAGCAAAAGGCAGAGACACATGCATACATGCTTTGAGGAGTATGGTGAGACTTACAATAGTAACATTGCAAAGATTGCGGTTTTGAATTTCTGGAGTTTTCTTGCATGTTTGTGCACTTGTCTGGACTGTTTCTGCATGAGAGAGCCTTGTTTTTGCACTTGTCTTGTTTCTCTCTACATCCTTCTTGTGTGTTTCTGGAGCTCTGCTGCTTGTTTTTGTACTTCCCTTCTGCACTTTTTTATTTCTTTTTGCAGGCCTCATTCCAATCTTTGCAGCTCTTTTATCTCTTTCTACACCTCTCTTTCAAGTTTCTCTACTTCTGTTCCGTCTTTCTGCACCTCACTTTTCTTTCTGTAGATCTCTTGATTCTTTATGTACTGGTCTTGCCACTTTAACCACTTCTATTGCTTTTTCTGCACTTGTCTTGTCTCTATCTGCACCTCTGTTGGTTCTTTAAGCTGTCATCCTGCCTCTTTTTGCACCCATGTCGTATGTCTCTGCACCCCATTTCTCTGTTTGACTAGGTTTGTTGCGTCTTTGAGCCTCTTTGTTAGCCTGTTTCTGAACCTGTGTTGCTTCTATTTGCACCCCTCTTGCATATTTCTGTACCTGTGTTGCTTGTTTTGGAGTTGTCTTGCATGTTTCTGCAACACTCTTGCATCTTTGTGCATTCTCTTGCATGTTTGTGCACTTCTGTTGTTTCTTTGTTCACCGATATTGTCTCCTTGGGCAGCTCTGTTGCCTCTTTCTGGATTTCTCACTTTTTTAGTAGCTGTGTTGTTGTTTGTGTATTTCTTTTAGGTGTTTCTAAACTTTTTTTCTTTCTATCCCTTTCTTTCTCTTTCAGTACAATTTTTCCACTTTCTGCAGTTCTCTTGCTTGTTTCTACACTTTTTTTGTGTAATGAAGAGAATAGCAATGTAATTGTAATGAATTGCTTACTAGTTACTATCAGTATTCATATGCAATTAATTTGAAATTGTTAATCCATGTAACAAACCATTGAAACTGTTCTTTGTTTTTCAAAAAATTATTTTGTTGGAATCACAAATTCAAGATGGCAAGAAAACACGAAAAGAAAAGACAACAAAAAAAAAACAGATCTACTTAAAGAGAAGTAAAAAGACAAGGTTACACAAAGATGAAAATGTGAATAAGGATAAACTTTGTTCTGGTAAGAGCACTAAACACTTTCTTAAAAGAGTTGCAGAGAAAAGAAAGATAATAGCCGTGAAAGGAAAAAGAAGAGTTTTACAACAAAGCAGAACGAGAACGACATTTCTAGTGGTGAAAAAAATTGGATTACACTGTGCATGGACATCGGCTCCCTCCTTAGATTGTTTTTCGCCGGCAGGGAAATGATGGAGTTTTGTTAGAAACCGGAATGATGCTTGTGTAAGCTGTATCTAAATAAGATAATACTGGAACAGATAACGGTAGCCGGGGAGGCGGGTGGGTGTGTGTAACTCTGCAGCTCTACATGCCAAGAACAGATGCATACTGGTAAGTAGCATTTTCCATTTGAGGCATATGAGGCATATGAGCTGCAGATTACACACTGTGCATAGATTGTATAGCAGTACCCACTGTTAGCGGCGACCACCCTTATCTGTTGCAGTAGTTTGAAACAGTGTTTTGAGTACAGCCTTGCCCATAGTAGCTTGTTGTTTAGTTTGCACATCTACACAATAATGTTTTGAGAATGTGTGCGGTGTTGACCATGTAGCTGCTTTGCAGAAGTCATCTAAGGGAATGTTCCCTAAAAATGCCATTGAAGCCCCTATCTTTCTTGTAGAATGGGCTTTAGGAGGGACAGATAACGTACGTTTAGCTTTATTGTAGCAAATCTGTATGCATTTGACAATCCACCTAGCTATCCCAGATTTTGATATGGGGGTTCCCTTTGTGCGGTGGTGACAAAGACACAAAAAGTTGTTTAGTTTTACGAAAAGGTTGTGTTCTTTCAATGTAGTAAAGCAATGCTCTTTTGACATCTAAGGAATGAAGAGCTCTTTCCGCGCCTGTTTGTGGCTGCAAGAAGAATACGGGCAGCTCTATAGATTGATTGAGATGGAAGGGTGAAATTACTTTTGGAAGGAATTTATGATTAGTTCAGAGAGCATCCTCATTATGGTGCATTTGCAGAAAAGGTTCTTGAATGGTGAATGCTTGTAGCTCACTAACTCTTCTGAGAGAAGTAATAGCAACTAGGAAAGCGACTTTCCAAGTTAAGAATTGCAGTTCACATTTATGTAAAGGTTCAACGGGAGGTCCCATTAACCGTGTGAGAACAATGTTTAAATTTCACACAGGTGTAGGTGGTGTTCTGGGGGGAATTTTTCTTTTGAGGCCTTCCATAAAAGCCGTTATGGCAGGGACTCTAAAAAGTGATAGATGTTGTCTATTTTGTAGGTATGCTGCAATGGCGGCAAGATGCAGTATAATAGATGTGTATGCTAAGTTACATCTTTGGAGGTGTAGTAAGTATCCTATGATGTGTTGAATAGACACATCTAAAGGATTGATGTAGTTTTTATGACAGTAAATTACAAAACGTTGCCACTTGGCTGCAAAACATGCCCTAGTGGTGGGACGTCTAGCTTCTTTAATAGCATTCATACAGTCTGGGGGAAGATTAGGGTAACTGAACTCTAGGAATTCAGGAGCCAGATCGCTAGGTTGATCTGAGCTGGGTCTGTGTGTCTGATCTCTCCATGGTTCTGGGTTAGGAAGCGTGGAGACCGGTATAGCTTTTGGTGCGGTACCACAGAAAGTTGCAGCAGTGTGGTGTACCACGGTTGTCTGGCCCAAGTTGGAGCAACTAGAATGAGAGTCAGGGAATGTTGCTGTAGTTTGCGTACCAGTAGTGGAAGCAGTGTGAGAGGTTGAAAAGCGTACGCAAATTTGCCTGACCAGTTCATCCATATCGCATTGCCCTTGGACAGCGGGTGTGGATATCTGGCGGCGAAGCTTGGGCATTTGGCATTTTCGTGGATGGTCTATCTAAGGTTGTCCCCACATATGAAAGAACGATTGAAGAACTTGTGGATAAAGTTCCCACTCGTTGATCTGTTGTGTTTGATGGCTTAACAGATCTGCTATGGTGTTTTGTACCCCTGCAACATGCTGGGCTAAGAGGAAGATGTTTAGAGGTATAGCCCATCTCCATATCTGCTGCGCTAACAGAGTTGGAGAGAGTGTGTCCCCCCTTGTTTGTTTATGTAGTACATAGCTGTCATGTTGTCTGTGCGGACTAAGACAGCATTGTCAAATATTTGCTTTTGGAATGCTTTTAGGGCTAGACATATGCCTAGTAACTCCAGATGGTTGATGTGGAGTAACTTTTGTTGCGGCGTCCACCTGACCTGCATGGTGTGCTGCAGTAGGTGAGCTTCCCAGCCGGAGAGCGATGCGTCCGCTGTCATGACTTTTTGATGAACTGGCTCTAGAAACAGTCAGCCCTTTGAAAGGTTTTTGGTGTTCCACCATTGCAAAAAGCGGTGAGTCCGACTGTCTACCAACACTACCTTGAGCCTGGATTCATTGTTGTGCTAAGCACTCTTGAAGAGGACGCATTTGTAGTCTTGCATGAGGCAGTATGAATATGCAAGAGGCCAACATCCCTATGAGTTGAATGAACACTCGAGCTGTAAGAGAATGTTGCGTTTGGAATTTTCTTAGAAGAGCTTCCATATTTGTTATCCTGGCAGGAGAGGGATGAGCTAGCGTTCTTGAGGAGTTTATTGTGGCACCGAGATATTGATGTACGTGTGATGGTTGCAGATGAGACTTGGTGTGGTTTACTGTGACCCCCAAGTCATGGAGTAATTGGATGGTGGTTTGAGTGTGTTGTACACACTGACTGTGTGTGCTAGCTTTTATGAGCCAGTCGTCGAGATATGGGAAGACGTGAATGTGCTGTCTTCTTAAGTGTACTGCCAATACTGCTAGGCACTTGGTAAACACTCTTGGTGCTGTTGTGACTCCGAATGCGAGTACCTTGAATTGATAGTGCTGACCGTCCAGTACAAATCTGAGATACTTTCTGTGAGCTGTGTGAATGGGAATGTGGAAATAGGGGTCATTGAGATCTTTAGTGGCAAGGAAGTCGTTTTGTAAAAGAAGAGGAAGGACCTGCCGGAGTGTGACCATATGGAAGAGGTCTGATTGTATGTACAGGTTTTGTGGTCTGAGGTCTAGAATAGGCCTTAGAGAGCCGTCCTTTTTTGGGATAAGAAAGTACAGGGAGTAAACTCCATTGTTTTGTTGATGTGGTGGAACTAATTCTATTGCACTCTTTTGCAGGAGAGATATTACCTCTTGCCTTAGCAGAAGCAGATGTTCTTGTGACATTGGGCGCTGTTTGGGTGGTATGTTTGGGGGGTAGATGTTAGTTCGAGACAGTAACCTGATTGAATTCTTTGTCGCACCCACCTGTCTGATGTGATGTTTGTCCAGGCAGGCATGAATTGTTGTAGTCTTCCCCCAACTGGAGTGGAATGTGGTGGGGGAAGTGGAGGGAAGTCATTGGGCAGGGGTGGAGGCAGAGCGGGAGTTGTTAGTTTTGCCTCTACATTTGTTGTTGTTACCCCTTTAACCCCCTCTTTGGTAGCCCCTACTGTAGGTGGATTGGGTAGGGGCTTTGTAAGAAATAGAGTGACTATCTAAGGAGTAGCCTCTGGTGGTGCTTCTGTAGGATGAGCGACAAAAGGAGCGTCGGGGAGCTTGCGACTGCAAGCTTCCATAGATTTAGCTGTGTCCGTATCCTTTTTCATTTTCTCAAGGGATGCGTCCACATTAGGCCCAAATAGGTGTCACTCATCAAAGGGTTGATTGAGGATGGCACTTTCTACTTCAGGTTTGAAACCTGAAATGCGTAGCCAGGCATGCCTGCACAAAAGGACACTGGTATTAATCGCCTTTGAAGCAGTATCTGCTGCATCCAGGGCACAACGAATAGAGGTATTGGTGATGGTTTTACCCTCTTGTATAAGCTCATTGGCATTATTTTTGTATTTATCTGGAAGGTGCTGCATTATGGATTCTAACTCATCATAATGTGCCCTGTCGTATCTTGCTAGTAGAGCCTGAGTATTGGCAATACGCCATATGTTTGCTGCCTGCGACGCTGTTCCTTTGCCTGAGGCGTTAAGGAGCTTAGACTCTTTATCTGGTGAGGGAGCCTCGCCTGATGTCTGTGAATTGGCTCTTTTGCTTGCGTTGGAGACTACAAGGGAGTCTAGTGGTGCAGGCCCTTTAATGTAGGCTGGATCTGAGGGGGCAACCTTATACTTCTTCTCAATTCGGGGGTTGATGATTCGAGCCGTAACTGGATCTTTGAAGACCTCTGGTGCATGCTTAATGGCCTCTTTAAGCATGGGTAAAATTGAGGTGGATCTTTGTGAGGTGTCAAAGGTATCCATAAGGAAACCTTCCTCTACTGGGTCAGTATGTAGGTCAACACCATGGTATTGGGCAGCCCTAGGGACAAGTTGGTTAAATCCCATAGTGTCCTCTGGTGGAGAAGGCCTGGAGGGGTGTATGTCATCTTGTGGGATGTTAGGGACGTCTGGGGTTCTATATTCATCCCAGGGGTCAGGTGAGCCAGGAGGACTAGGATTATCTAGTGGCTCATTATCTGCACCACCCTCTGTGTCATCAGAGGTATCATCCCATTATCATCCTCTTCTAATGGAGTAGAAATTGGTGAAGGGGAGTGATGTGGTAGGGGAGGAGGTGGTGGAGGAGTAGGGGAAAGAGGAGGAGGAGGAGAAGGTATCCTTAGAGGAGAGGCTGCAATGTCCTTTTTCTTAGGATGAGGAGCCGGTGCAGAAGTGTCTAATGGTAGTTTTTTAGAACTAAGAGTTAATCAGCCCGTTTTGGGATCTTTTTGGGGTCTTTTGGTAGGATCTGGATAAAATGGCTCCTCTGTGGGAGTTAGATCCATCGGTGCCGAAGGCTTTGGTTCCGTAGGCTTTTTCTGCACCGAACCGGTAGCATCTTTTGGCTTTTAAACATGTTCTTTTGCAGAATCTTTGGCCAGTGGAACGTGTGTTTTTTTCAGTTCCAAGGTTTTTTTTGGCTCAGAGGCATGGGAGACGGGTACTTTCGGTGGCAATTTTTTGCTCGGCTCAGAGTGTGGTTTCGGTACTGAGGAGCCGGTACCAGTCTTCGGCGCTAAGTGCTTAGCTTAGATGTGGAAGCAGCTGGGGTGGAGGAAGAAGATGGCCTCTTTTTCGGTGCCGCTAGGTGTGCGACGGCACCGGAGGCAGACTGACTTGAGCCCGAGCCATCTAAAGGCTTATTAGGCTTTTTTGCCGAGCTTGAAGGCGGGGCAAGAGAAGCAGTCTCTCTGTGTGCACCCGGGCCCGAAGGCGAGGGTGTTACCGAAGCCTTTTTGGAGGGTGTGGAGAAAGGGTCGGAGTTGACGTGGGTACTCACGACCCGCTGTGCCGGAGTGATGTCCTCGGCATCTGAGTCGTCGGCCTCAAGGTTGCTGTCGACGCCATGTTCTTGCTCCTGTTCCGGCACGTCGACGCCCTCTTGGAAGATGTCGTCTGGGAAGGAAGCTGATGAGCGAGCCATTGTTCTTCGAGTTCGTCGGTCTTGAATCGTCTTCTTGGAGCGGAAGGAGGCACAAGCGGATCAGTCCCTGCCTCTCAGCGGAGCACAAGGTCAAAGGTTGCCACCTCATGGAGATCGGTGTAGGGAAACGTCGACCCACCATTGAGGACATTTCTTAAATGGCGTCCTTTCCATGAGCTGGCAGACGAGGTCTAGGTAGGCCCGAAGGCCTTCGTCGACGACCGGAATCGAAGACTTCGAAGTTGAAGAGTAGAGTTGATTGAAAACGAGTTTGAAACAATACCGTTGAAAATGGTGAGGATTGCCCACCAAAGAAGAATCGGTTCCAACCCGGAGCGCACGAAACACATCCGAGCCCGATGGCGGAAAAAACAATCTAAGGATGGAGCCGATGCCCATGCACAGTGTAATCAAAAGGAGGAGTCACCTATCTCGTGACTTCCAAAGACTTTTCAGGGCAAAAACAACTGCAAACATCCGAGCCCAAAACCAGGTGGCGATCTATGCACAGTGTGTAATCTGCAGCTCATATGCCTTGAATATAATATTCCTCCATTTAGTGTTGAGTGGATCTTCATTTAAACATGTGCTTTTTTTTCTGTTGACCATCATTTTTTATTGATGCAAATATTGAACAACACATTGATAATAAATATGGGGCAAGACATTGTGACACCTATTGTATATTTAATTCAAGGTTATTACGGATCTCTGAGTTGCCCTTCTGTCCGAATAATCAGAAACCTGTCTGGACCAGGTGGCAGACGCAGCTGTGTTGTGTTTCTTTTCTTTCTCGTCCCATTCCCCTTCCCCTGTAGAATCCTTGCTGAGACTGCTGTTACTATCAGTAGTGTTGAGAGGTATTCTAGAGGGTACAGGGGTTAGTCATTGCCCCGGCAGACGTCCTGCCCATTCAGGTGAGTGGCTGCAACACCAGCACCATATACTCTTAATGGCATTACTGCACTTACAATGTCTAGGAATTGGTTAAGATACTGTAGGGGTACAGTGACCAATGAAAAACGAGGCCCCCTGGAACAAGATGCAGGGCAGACAGCAGGGGAAGAAAAGAGCAACCAAACTAGAAATGATCTGCCCTCAGTGATACATATTAGCGGCTCACAAGGAGTCCAAAGGTTTTAAATTTGCAACATTGAGCTCACCACAAAACCCGGTCGGACAAGATTAATCAGACCACATATAGAAAAATAAAAAATGTTATTCTCTTTTTAGTGTATAATTCCGTAGTGCATCAGTAGTTAAATAACAATAAAATTGGTAACAAATCACATTTAACAAGGTTCCATATAGGCCCCACCTCACCCTCTCAGCATTCATCCAAAATCATCCTTTCTCTTCACTTACAACTCTTCACACATTCAAACAGCTAGTCACACACAACACAGCTCATACACCATCCTCATCACTAATTCACAGAGTGATACATTGAGGGGACCCTGAAGAGTCTTCTCAGCACAAAGCCGGAGACTCAAGGTAGTACTAGCAGGATCCGAAATGACAAAGCCGAAGCGCGTTTCGGTGCTTGGCCCGATCTTATGGCTGCACCTTCATCAGGGCTTTCACGTCGGGGGAGTGGGGCAGAACACAACAATCAAACCAGCGGCCAATCTGAGGTGCACAAAAAACATCTTTTTACAATTTAAATCATGAAAACACAATATTCCAACAACATTTCTAAATTCTTTTAGTTCAATAATTTGCTATAAACTCAAAGTTAATAAATAGAGACCTGCAAACATTTGAGATTTACAGTTTCAGAGAGGTCTAGGTACCTTCATTAAAGTCGTGAATGTAGTGAGCTCAAAAATTGCGCACAGATAATCGATAAAAATATATACGCAAAAATCCGCACATTGGACGAACAAGAGAAACCCCTAAACACCCAACACTCAGTCATTCGATCGAATACCACAAATTTCCCATTCTAGACAACTCATACTTTTCAGTAATACCGGTAACGGTCCATTCATAGATTTGCATAAATCCATAGGGAGAACGTGGCTGCATTTTCCCAGGAAAGACACATTGTCCCCCTATCTAATCCGAAAACAATTTCAAAAGGTTTACCTAAGGGTCGGGACTGCTTTATAACCTTCGAGAGAATGCCTCACGTCAAACGATCCCAATTCCAACGTTCACGGGAGGGGGAGACACCTTTGCATAAGATGTCATTCTAGGGCAAAACGGGTAAAACATCATAAGTATTCAGGCGATGCTGTATGGTGGATAGCCTAGGACTCGCATTGCCCGTCTGCAGAAGCAGAACTTTGTATAAACCACACACTCACCTAGTTAAATGTTCCTTTTTAAGGCAAAGCACATGTATAAAATCCTCATTCCAGATATTAGGACATCAGCGAAATGTTGGTATCCCGTCTCCAGGCAATAACCGGAAACTGCTGGATGAAAGAATGGGATCAATTAAGGCCAAGTCATGAATGCTAGTGGAAGGTTTCACAAATTCAGAAAGAGAGCGAGACTCCTGGAACTATCCCTCGACATGGGCTCATTCGTAAGGTAATTCTCGAGGGCGGAAACCCAGCTAAGAAGTTCGAATCAGAATTCCCCTAAATGAAAAAACCTGTGAAAAGGGGGAACTGATAAGTACCGTATAGGCGGCAGACAAAGTCTCTAGCGATCACGGGGGCTCGACGGAAAACCTCAGAAGTGTAGTCCGCAGGAACCAGGGTACCCAGTTTCGGTCCTTAGGAGCTTTAGAGATACTAAAAAGGACAGAAAAGGAGCAACTAGAGCAGTTCATTAAAGCGTTAAATTTCCCTTATTAGTCCGTCTTTTACCGAGACCAACAGAGACCGCCCGTCACTATTCATCGCATGTTTGAAAAAATGTTTGAAGACCACTATGTTTTGAACCCATACTAGCTGTTTGTGTCCTTTTCCGTCCTTTTTAGTATCTCTAAAAGAAGCGGCCTTTCTTCCCACGCCATATTGTTCATGTTAATAAGTTGGTAACAGTGTGCATGTGGTCACCGATCTGAATTAGAAAGTTGATTTATAAACAGCCTGGATCCGTCCACGATATTTGTGTGTGTCTATGCATATGAGGCCCAGTTGAGCTTGCGGAATTCTTCGCATCTACCTTCTGTGCCAGCCTGGTTCATGTTCCTGTGGGATCAGGGCTCTCAGACGCAAGCATGCAGCTCTTTGGCTGCTTTGAAATAGAATGCCTAGGATGCGGCAATGTCTGGACTAGGAATTCTAGCCATAGATAGCGAGGAATCAACATGAACAAAGTCCGCAGAACACCTGAATCTGCTTTTTAAGAGTACAGTCGGGGGTGTGAGGTGTCCATGTTGCTGCTGACCCCTGTACCACTTGGGGTTTTCTCTTTCTGTGAAATGGATTTTCTGAAGGGCACCTGTGAGTATTTTATTTGTCTCTGGGTGTATTTAGAGCACATCGTCACAAAAAAGCACTGCACATCAAGCAGTGAAGAGTGGACATGGGTCTGCAATACAGGAGCGGGTAGAAAGGGGCTAAGGGCTAATATAACTTGTTACGAAGCGCCAAAGAAAGGAAGCAGTTTTATTTTGATCGACATTTAGCTGCAACATCTGCATGGTATCTCGCTTTACAAGAACAATTACCCGTTTTTGTGTTGCGCACATATAACATGTGTCTCAATTGTTGCTGTTCACTTCTGCAGCACCCTTCCTCTCTCATGAGGGCGTTGCATTACATGCGGACCGAGACAAACAAAAACAAGCAAATGCGAAAGCATGGCGTGTTGCATGTATCCTGACCCACCAGGAATGCAGCTACCGCCCTGCGCACCGCTGCTCGCTCCAGAGAGCAAAATGCTGTGGGAGTGACACATTGGAAAGGAGGTGGGACATGCACCCGCCTTTGGCCATTTGTGTGTTTTCATTATTGAAAGACACGCAAAGGCCAATCCAATGTGTGGGAGGAGTCAGATCCACATGGAGAAGTTAAGAATGCTTACAAGAAGCCTCCCATAGAGCAGTGCATGCGCACCAGGCTTGACCTAAAAACTTTGTAAATGTATGGAGTCAGTGCTTTGTGCATGACTTGCACTGAAGGATTGCTCATATGTATATACATATATGTATATACACATTATATATATATATATATATATATATATATATATATATATATATATATATATATATATATATATATATATATATATATATATATATATATAACAGGAGGGGTGAACAAATGTATCCGTACATATTAAGGTGAACATTTGTATTAACTGGAACGTTTTTTCCACCTGCTATATGTTGCACCCCACAATGAAAGGATTAACCACATCCGTGCGGCAGGAATTTCAGCACTGTGCTGAACATTCCTTAACTGGGTGTGGTCGTGACGGAACCATTCCGTCATCAGCACAGCTCAACCGTGACTGATGACGGAATAGTTCCGTCACCCGCATCGAAAGGGTTAATATTCATTGTAAATAAGAGGGGTGTTTAGACACTCCAATATGGCGCTCATTGCCGAAAGGAGTGAATGTGTCCTTTCTCGATCTCAATATCTGAATGTCACGTGTGCACTTGAGTTTTGAATCGATAATGCTTTATAAACGTGTCCTGTTGAAAGAAATGTAAACACTGATGAAAGCCTTGTGCTGAAACGTTTGTTTGTCCGTCTACACAAAATAAACGGTCTTTTTTACTGTTAGCCCGGTTTCTCCCTTGAGAGTGCGGTATTTCTTTACAAGGAAAAGGAAACAGAGAAGTGAGATATATATATATATACATACACATATATATGAACGCTCTTGTTTCAAAGAAACCCTGAACTCACGGGGTCCGCTCTGGCAACTTTTATTGTTAATCCGCAAGGTGGCATTTCGGCAATGGGCCTTCTTCCTGCTTGCTTTGGATTAAAAAACGGCACGGACATGTCCGTGCTTTTGTTTTGCAGCTTGGATCGTCATTGGTTGCCTTATATGTTAGGAGGAAGAGGATTGGTTGACTCTGGGCCAATGGCATCGCCCCATCAGTTCTATATTCAGAACTTTTCCCTGTATGAAAGTGCACCACGTAAAAATGTTTTTTTCAATCACAATCCAAATGGAAAAATTATAGCGTTTCATATTGTTCCTCCCATAGGCATTTCTTGAAGTGCGCCATCAGTCAATAGGGTTTTTCCTTCTCCTCCTGATTTTTTGGATGTCAATGTCGTGCTGGTTACCTTAGCAGAACCCTTCGCCTAACCGCTGGACACAATGACATATATATATATATATATATATATATATATATATATATATATATATATATATATATATTCACAGAAAAAACCATAGGTTTTAGGTCATATATAGTTGGGGATTAGCATTTACAAAACCTTAATATACTCGCACAAAACCATAGAAATTTGCATATATAGTTAGATGCAATAACTATATATCGCGCACCCGCAACCCACTGCTGATGATGTCACATATTACATCATTCATGACATGGTCAGTGACATCACTGATGACATCTCAAATGACATCACTGATGACATCTCAAATGACAACATCCAGTGACTGTATGTTTCTGTAAAGTTAAAATATGTCTTAGATATTGAAGAATGAGTGGATGTATAAGTGTTTGGATGAAGGATTTAGTAGGTGCATGACTGACTGTGTGAGTGAGTGATTAAATGTGTCTCACTGAGTGCATGGGTTAGTGACTAAACTGTCTTAATTTGTGCATCATTATTACTGTAGTTCTGTAAACTGCTGCATGTGTTGATCAGTAGCTATATGAGTAACTATATGGGTTATTGATTGGTTGCCCAAATATTTGCATGGGAGAGTGAGTGTGTGAGTGGGGGTGGCTGGGAGGTGTGTGACTCTGTGCATAGATGTGTGAGCAGTTGATTCAGTAGATGTATGGGTTCAAAAGTGCATGTGAAAACAGCTGTATGGGCGGTTGACTATCAGCATGAGTGCATTGGTGAGTAATTGGATTTATCAGTGCTATATGTCAAAGTAAGTACATATGTAAAACACAGTACATGTAAGAGTTGACATATATAAATAACTGTGCATAAGAGCCAGTGAATGTGTGAGTGGCTGCATGGATCATTCTGAACTTGTATCATGGATTGTATAAGAGAGTAAATATGTGTTAGTATATGTTTGATTAAGTAAGGTGTGTATAACTGTATAGTTGAGGAAATGGAGGTGTGATTGATTCTTTGCATGACTGACTAGGTGTGTGAGTAACTCCATGGATGAGTGACAGTCTGTGAGAGTCTGTTTACACTGATTGTATCTAAGGTTATATTAGAGTCTGAAGAGGTTGATCGTATTATCATATGAATGATATCATCAGTGATGTGATCAGTAATGACAAATGAGATGTTATCAGTGATGTCATTAGAGATGTCATCAGTGATGTCATCAGTGATGTCACTGACCATGTCATCAGTGATGTCATTTGAGATGTCATCAGTGATGTCATCAGTGATGTCACTGACCATGTCATGAATGATGTAATATGTGACATCAGCAGCAGTGGGTTGCGGGTGCGCGATATATAGTTATTGCATCTAACTATATATGCAAATTTCTATGGTTTTGTGCGAGTATATTAAGGTTTTGTAAATGCTAATCCCTAACTATATATGGCCTAAAACCTATGGTTTTTTCTGTGAATTTCAATGGTTTTTTAATAGCAAATATCTATAGCTGTAACATATATTTTTTTATTCTAATTCACAAATATTTTTATATATATTTGTATTAAATTTTTTTAATTCAATTTATATTATAGTTTAAATTATTTTTTCTTGTTTCGTTGCCGGTCCGCGAATCGGTAAACGTTCCGTTAGTGTAAATACCGCGTTAGAAAGGCACATCGTGACGCGTCCCATAAACGCAACATATAGCGTTACTACATAATGCCCCTTATGACGTGCTGTGTTAGCGCACCCGGAAGCGTTCTGGAACGCAAACAAAGGCGCGAAACGTAAAGCCCCGGAATCGATGTAAGGCGCGGTGCGGAACGCGTAACGTAAGCATAACAGGTCATGTGACTAGTTAATAAAACTTTTCATTGGTTGATTTTACTTTTAGTTTCCTAATGATGGAACGCTTGATCATATGACGTAAAACAAACACTTTTCATTGGTTTAGAACATTTTGTTTTCTCAAATGATGAAAGTCCCACCTTTTTTCCTCACTCCGACTTTCATTTTTATGAGAGAAAGACCTGTTTTTGTTTGCTAAGACATGGCATTTCTATTAGCTGCAGCTGGTGGATCTCCACCACCTCCACCACCACCAAAGAAGACAGGACCGACTAGCCAGGTCATCTTCGACCAGGAAGAAGAAGAGGAAGACGAGGAACAGGAGCAAGGGACAAGTGGCTTTCTGAAAGAAATGCCAAGAACGTCCCGTGTGAAAGTGAATTTTATCTGGCAATTTTTTTCTTTTCCTTCTCATGAAAAGAAAGTTAATGCTAGGTACGTTACCTGCCTCATCTGCAAAAAAACACTCTCGAGAGGGACCGAAAAAAAGTATAGCTTTGGTAATCATACCATGCATCGGCACATGGAGACTTGGCATCCTCTTAATTATTCTAGAGCGCAACTTCGAGATTTGGTGGATAACCCCCGACCCGCAAAAACATCCACCAATGACTTTACAATAAGTGAGTCAGAGGCAAGGGAAACGATTCCAAATCTGCAAAAGAACTTTAGGCAGATGAGATTGACTTGTGTACAGTGTGGAAAATTAATTTCATGCGGAGAAATGAGTATTACTTTAATAAATAGATCATTTGAAAATCAGCAATGTCCAAAACGTCCTAGAAAGTAATTTTTTTTTTGTTGCTCCTGTTGAGCCCTTTGAAGAAAATCATTTTTGTTTCTCCTTCCTCAAAAAAAACCAAAAAAAATATAAAACATCAAAAATAAAAAATAAAAAGTTCTTTTCAGAACTACCTTCCCTTTTCCAAAAAAATTGCAAGAATGTTTAGCATTCTAGCATCCTCTATTTCTATTGATACGCTTCCCAATTAGCGTCCGAGTACGCGAACCGGGAGCGAAGTAAAAAAATATTTTTTAAAAAAAAGACGAATTAATAAACAGAGAGTAATGTGAAAACAAAGAAAAATAGAGTGAATAACACATAGTTACTGTAGAAAGAGGAACTGATAAAAGAAGTGAAAAGAGTAGTATAAATAAGTAATAGAAAAAGAAATAAAGGAAGTAGCAAAGACAGGAAACTAAGGGTTACAAAAAAGAAGCAGAGGAACTAATAAAAGTTAAATCTGATAGACATGTAACGTAAAAAGTACTAAACGCTTACCTTATAATTGTCATTACCGTACTGTATTGTCATTTTCATACTTTTTATCTGTGTAAAAAAGAACAAAAAAAGTTAAATTAATACAAGATGGTAAAAAAAGAGTGAGCATAAGACAAAATGAATGTTAAATGTTAAATGTGGTATACTAGTAAAGTGTACAGCTGACCCAGCAAAGAAGCGTCCCGGCACAGTATTTTGCTGGGGAACCCATCCTGGCTTTCCATGTGAGATAAACCCTCCTGAGCATCCCCAAGGTGATACCAGGCATCGCCGGCGCTGATGGGGCTGTTAGTTGAGATTAAGCAAGCTATTACCCAAAGTTGCTGAGTGGGACCCATGGTTGGAGTAGGCACCGAAACAAAAATTATCAAGTCCGCTGACCAAGGCCCAGGCCGACCTCTGCTTCTGGGTCTACCGCCTCTAATCAGTGAGCCACACCAATCCATATACATATTACAAAATCACAATTCAAAGTAGAAAATTAATTAAACATTTAATGGTTTATTTTTGCTGTTATCAGAAAAAATCCAATTTCACTGAAAACAGTGAGTTGAAGGTATTCATCATATAACAGCGGGGAAAAAAAACACAATCAAAATGATTGTGTTTAAAAAGCCCAAATAATATAAATAAGCAAAAATAGGAACTTCTCCAAAGTAACTTACTTTCTATGACGTCAAAGGATATCCTATGAACAGCTTATACTCAGTTGTGCTGTTACTATTTTCTGCCCGCCACTTTCTGAAAAATAAACTCAATTGCTTTAAGAAAACTGAGACATACAAAGCAATTTGAAACAGCACACTAAGTTACAGCAACACCTAGAATCATTGTAGTCCAATTACCTACCCTAAATTCTGACTTCAAAAATCAAGTTAAAAGGCAACATTGCTTCATACTCAATTAGTAATGTTTGCTGAAAGAATAGCCATTTTTAAAATTTTAAATAAGCTGTGTAATATCCAGATGTTGTCAAAGTACCAGCATATTATGTAATAACTGCAGTTGCAAATGTTCTTCCTGAAATCGATGACTGTGTAGCAAAAACATTTTTAATTAGACTGGACAACTTATTACCTTCTAGTTTATGTAGTTGAAATTGTAAAATGACGTTTCATCCATAAGTTTTCAAAAATAATGTGGACAGCATTGCAGACTTACATTTCCTTTACTCCTTTTTTTGATCTGCTGCTTGACTTTGCTTATAAAAACAAATAGTTTTCGCTCTGTACTACAATTATCCACAAGGCCATATATAGTAGGAGCCATTAGAACCTCTGTAAATTCCTCTAAACAAATCCCAAGCTTCCTTTCCTAAAATTTTGGTTGTAAGAACATCAGGTAAGAATTTTGAAGGTGGAAAGGCAATCTTTTTTTACAAGTTAAAACAGAATCATTGCAGAATGACCATCCATTTCCAGATTTCAAATAAGCTGTGTAATGTCCTGAATTAGTTGAAGGACCGTTATGATATATAATTGCAGTACTTTTAAAAGTCCTTCCTGATATTGACAACTGCGAAGCCACAAAATTATTAATTAAAGTTGTCAATTTAGTTCCATCAGGCGTACATCGTTGGAACATTAAAATGACATACTGGCCATAACTTCGTAAAATTAACGTGGACAGCATTCCAGACTTACATTGCCTGCACTCCATGTTTTGATCGGCTGCATTTACTACCTTATTGAAGGATACTGATTTACTGTCAGGCAAAGTTAAATATATAAATCTTTCTGAGTCTACACTAGTAGTACTTGATAGCCTACAGTTCTCGCAGTCATGCTGCCATTGATAAGAAAGGCCAAATAGATAATCTACATCTACACCCTCATCTTGCTATACATCAAGCATATACATTAAAAACTCCTGACAATCCTGCTGAATATTTTCAGAGAATTCTGTTTCACCTGAACATTCGTCTAACAGAAAACGAATTTCAGACACACTTTCTACTCTCGTTTTATCAGCACTACATTTCTCTAACACAGAATTCAACAAACAGCATAAACTTTGTTCCGAATTGATCACAATCTGTTCTTTGAAAGTCTCTAGTGAAAAAAGAACATTAACAACTACATTAGCATAGCAGTTGACACCAGAACTATTTTCAAATTTAAAACCAACAACATTTCCAACAGAATTCATTTTATTCCTGCTTCCACTTTTGGGTTCATCGACTTTTGCTCTTTTTGCTACAACCTCCCTACTATTACTGATATTTATTCGTTTCCGGCCTACCACACGTTTCTCAATCAAAGGATATTGAGGCAAATATGGCGCATACTCTCTTCTTAACCTATTGTATTCCCTAACACAATCTAGATCTGCACAAATGTTTGTAACATCACAGTCAATCAAGTACAAACCCGATAAAGTTTTGACTCGTGACAATGCTACATAAGCCATACCCTCTTTGAATACAGAACTGCCAATATTCACTAAAGCAGTGTCTACACTTAAACCTTGCGATTTATGAATTGTCACCGCATATGCCAAGCAAACAGGAAACTGCTTACGACAAACATATAAGTCTTTAACAAGCAAAAACCTAGCAGAGCAACGACCAATTAGCTGTACTTCCTCAATGCCATCAAATTTAATTTTTAAAAATTCAATTCCATCTCTATTTCTGTATTTCTCAAAATCAACAACATTACCCATTGATCCATTTACCAGACCTCTTTCAACATGTAAATTCCTTCTCAAAATGATTCGGCAATTTAAACACACATTCAAAGTCTTTTCAAAACCCGCAGTTTTAGATATAGTCTTCTCTAATGAATCCAATTTAGATTTCAAATTCTCTGACAAAATAATTGTTGCTTCCATATGCTCTATTTTGTCAATAGCTTCAAGTTTTACAATCTCTTGTTTTTCTAAATTCAACATTTTGTTGTTGAAGATGGAACATTCTGCAAGAGTTGGCATCAAACGTATTCCAGATTTCTTCACAGTAATTTTCTGAAAAATATCCTCTGGCAAAACGTCTTCTTCTGGATATAAATTTGACAGTAATCGTGCATGTAAAGCTTGTTTACCACGCTCAGTCACTCTCCCGATTCTAATATCTTGTAGAATATTCTTGTAATCTTCGTCCTTCGCCTGACGCATATTTTCACGCAGCTCAGCATAACTGAAGTTTAACCATATGTTAACGTTGCCAATGCTCCCTAGGCACTTCTTGGTATCTTCATGTGTAAGCAGTTTAAACACTGGTTGTCCTTTCACTGGTGTCAGCTGCAGAAGATCACCAAAAACAATGATGTGTTTGCCACAGAATAACACATCATACTCTGTTTTAAGAACTTCCTGCATTCTTAAATGCACAAAAGCAAGCATGAGATTGGAAACCATGCTTACTTCGTCAATGATAAGAAGTTTCATCTTCTTCAAAACTTGAGATACTTCACAACAAGCATATCCAGATAACTTGTGGTATTGTAATTTGTTATCATGCTCCACTGGCAGCATCAGTAACCGATGCAAAGTAATCCCTTTAATGTTATGAGCTGCCAGTCCAGTTGGAGCGGTCACAACACAAGACAGTGATGAATCAGTCCTTTTCTGCATATAACATGAAATTGCTTTAATAAGGAAACTTTTTCCAGTTCCTGCTTCTCCACTCACATACAGTTGGACAGGCTTCAACGACGTACATGAGCACTCTTTCTTCTCATGACTTAATCCATGCTCAATTTGGTTGGTAACTTCGACATATATTTTCCTCTGCTCAACGTTAAGTTGTCTTTCCAATTCTTCTAAGTTAACCGCATCCTTCTGAGCATGTGCCATGGCTCTTTCCACTTCAATCATGGTAGTAGCAGCTTCATTTTCAATAACTGGTTCTCCTAGTGGATCCTGACTCAATGAAACAGAACTCTGACTGTCCTGAGAACTGTCTCTAGCAATCTCGGCTGCAATTGTTGCTTCCTGCTCAATTTCTGCATTCAACATTTGTAGATATTTTGGAAAAACAGGACATTCTATGGACATGGCTGCATTGAAAGAGTCTTCATAACAGAGGAAATCTCCAAGCAGTTCCTCGTCTGCACGCCAAGGCTTGAAAAGTTGCAAAAGAGCTAAATAGAAAAACTATTTTCTTTCGGGAGATTCGCAATCCAATTTTCGATGATTTATCAATTGACATTTTTTTTTGCTTCACGAGACATCCCTCACTTCCAATTACAGCATACACACCTTTCTCAATATCTTCTTTGATGTTCCTCCTGAAAATGTAATTTTGAAGAACTTCATACAGACAAGCATTCTCCAGGTGACTGCTTCTATTTGGATAATATGTATCCAACATGTTGCTCTTCAAAATATCTGTACTGTTTGGCTCCTTCTCCGCCAAATACTCAATTTCCCGTACAGGTTTCAGAACTCGATTACGCGTTGCAGCAAGACCAAAACTCACCCAAATGATACTCCTAGATTTGGCATAGAGACTTGCTGAAGATAACCGGTCAGAACATTCATAAGCTCCAATTTCTCGATGCGACAACATCTTCAGACTGACACTGTACAACTTCTTACTGAGGCTCTTTTCATGGGAAATATCCTCCCACATATCCTTCAGTTCTGTCTTTTCTTTTTTAGTGATGTAAGACGTCACATACCGAGCAACAGCCATACAGTTGTCAGCCACAAACTGTATATCCATGTTAGCATTCCACATGGACAAAATCACTGGGTTGTAGTCGTTGATGTACTTGGACTCTTCGTTTCTTTTCAAATTGTATGTGTTTTTGGGTGATTTCCTCGTCACATTATGTTGCAGTGATGACATCAAATTATTAACTCTTCCTTTAGATATCACCGACCGTGGAAATGAAAAACGACATTTGGTGTAGTATTTGTCCTTGTTTCTGAATTTTCGACAACAGTACTTTCCACAACGATGACTTTGAAACCGTAAAACTTGTTCTCTTAGACTTTTGTGTTCATTTGTCTTTGGAACAGCACATGTAGCATACTGTTCTATGAAACTCATCACTAAGTCATCCGGATCTGTTCCAAATTTAGGTGCATCTTTGATCCATAGTAGCATATGTATATGAGGAGCACCTCTTGCTTGATACTCCTTTCTCCAGAAGAAATCCAACACCTCTCCAAGAGGTGGATTTTTCTTGTTCGTGATGAAAGACATCATAGCTTCAAATCTATGATTGAAGTACCTGCAAACATTCACAGGATCCAAATAGCACAGTTCTCCAGGTGTCTTAAATTCAATATTTTCAATGTTTCCATTTACCTCTCGTAGAAATTCAAGTAAGTCTTCCCAGCCATACTCAGCACAGCTGAGAGTGAGGAACCATGTGGGAGTTCCTAAGTTCCTCAGCATACATTTTAAGTCACCATGACGGCGGTACCAATACTCATTAGTACCACGCTGACAAGCCATGAGATTAATCAGGTGAGAATCCAAAATACTGTCTTGCACATTGACTTTATCCATAAAGTCCCTTGCCGAGATATTTCGCAGTTGTATACCACTTTTCAAGATGTGGTTCACTGCATAAGACAATCCAGAGAGATCACTTTCAAACAATAGATGAAATAAATAGGGAATGCATTGTCGAAACCTAGGATCTTCTGTATACAATCGTAAAGTCCGGTATTCTGAAGCAGGAATTTCAACAGGTCGCTCATCATAACGTCCTCCTCGACCTGTGGGAAATAACTGTGGGAAACACCGATCTTCCAAACTTTCCTCCCAAACACTAATAGGACTCCCTTTGGCTTGTTTCATTTGAAACAACTCAATAGCATTCCCCATGACTTCCTTGGAATGCAAAGGATGAACACTATAATGTTCATATATTTCTTCCTTTTTAGAGGATTCTATTTTCTCAATTTGACCAGGACACAAATCGCTGTCCTCTTCTTCACTTACTTCCTCTTCTGCAACACATACATTCTTGTAGTACTTATTATTTTTTATCAAATACAATGTTGCCTTTTTAACTTTCCTAACATCCACTAAATCTTGCCAGATTTTCTTACTCTTTGTCGGAACACCATTAACTATGATAACCAGAGGTTCCTCTTCCACTTTCTCTACTCCAATTGTATTCATGTTTTTCTTCAAATCCAAAGGCAAATAAACAACCCTTCCCTTTAATCCTCTCTGTAAATCTGATGGAGGCAACTTCCCTGTCTTTGGCTCCATTCGTACAATAGCCTGGAAGGGATGGACACTTTGAATCAAAATAGATTCATAAGTATTTAAATCCTTCAATTCATAAGGAATGGCATCTAAATCCAGATTATTATAAACCGCTATAGCAGGCATCTGGTTTTGGTTTAATTTGTTATAGCAATAAGTACACATACGTTGGTCAGCTCCCAAATCAAAACAATTTTCTACCATCAAGTATGTGGCAAAATCCTTCCATTCACTATTGTTTTCCATATCACTCTTTGCATATATATCCACTAACTTACTCTGATTCTTATAATAAGTCCGTCGACAACACACACAAGTGAAATTAGGCCTCTCACTTGATTTCACCATAAACGTGGAAATTTCCTTGTGAAACTTATCTGTACTGAAAATCTGTTCACTGTCTTCCACATTACCATCTTCTAGTGGTTCAATATCAACATTGTTCTCTTTACCAGCAAAATAACAGAACTCAATTTCTTGACAAATATTCTTCACATCTACTTCAGAACCATGCAAAAGAGCTTTGCTTAATTTTTTAAGCATAATTGCTGGACTCTTAGCATAATACAACATTCTAACTAATTTCCTCACTTTATTATGATGCACTGCAAGCATCCTGAAATGATGAAATACACTCTGGCATACTCTCCTAGAAAGACAAGCCAGTGAATGACCACGCAAACCTGTCACTTGTCTCACTCTGCAAGGATCTAATTCTTGCAACGACTTTATTTTTTGCTTTACACTTTTCTTATGAAATGTCCGTATAAAATCACAAAGCAAATTGATGGAATCCTGTCGCACACTGCAAATAGAACTACACTTCCAGGTGTACACTGGTCCCTTAGGACGTCTCCCTAAAACCTCATCACTTAGCGCCTCTTCTGCATCTGCAGACACAAGTATTTCTTTTTCAACCGGATGACCATCTTTTACCTCATATGCTCGACCACTGCTGTCAACTGCATGCACCAAAACATTGTCCTGAAAATAACTCTCCTCATTAAAAAATGCCTCACTATTTGAACTATGCATCCATTCTCCTAAGAAAACTTCACAAAAATTACTCCGATTAACGTCTCTCTTCCATCTACTATTAGATTTGAAAACATAGATTACCTTGTTTAGTTTCCTAATTCTATTAATTTCCAAAATAAATAACTTTCGCTTGATTTCGAAAGCCTGATCAATAATTTTCTCTACATTTTTCTTTTTCTTATAAAATGACACTTTCTGTTGACTTTTTTAAATTGTTTTACCAAATTGACAATTACCCTGTTACGGAACATTCGCTTACGAATGTCCCTGAAAATATTTGCCCTTCTACTGCCATGCACAGAGTTATCTCCTGCTCTATCACAAACTTTTTTGACGGGCGTTTCCTTTCCATTTAAATTGGCTCTCTTTTTCTGGACTAAAACTTGTTCTGTAGTTATACTTTTGTTTCTACAAATGTTTTTAAGGAATGATTTCGTTCTCTTACCCGGTGTTCTCTTCGTCCGTTGAGATAATATTAAAGTAGAGGACTGCTGCAAAATATTTGGTAACTGCTGTCTTTGACGTTTTGTAGCCTTTCGAATTCTATCTTTAGACGGCATTGTCTAATTCCCAAATAATCTGCAGTTGAATCTGTGGTGAAATATAATAAAAAATGTTATTAACCACTATTACCAAACAGTAAATCAATAACAGTAAGAACTAGATTCGACAATGCTATACAAAAAAAAATTGGATTGGGTGTTAAAATACCAAATCTAAAGGGCCTGTGGGACAGAAAGTAGTCCCACCTACATCCCAAATTTAAAAAAATCGGTAAAATTACCGATTCGGTATTTTTGCGATTCGGTAATTTTACCGAATCGGTAAAATACCGAATCGGACAAAAAAAGGTCCCCTACATCTCAGTAGGCCAAATACCGGTCGGAAACAGCCGAAATCGGCCGTTTCCGACCGGTATTTGGTACCTACATCGGGCCCTTTATGTAAAACACCTAGGGCCAGATGTAGGTAAATCACATTTACCGATTTTGAAATACCGAATATTACCGGTATTTCAAAATCGGTAAATGGGATGTAGGTACCAACATCTGATTTATTACCGATTCCTTAAAAAATCAGTATTTACCGATTCGGTAAATACCGAATCGATATTTGCTATTGAATCCTATGGGCCTTGAAGCCCATAGGATTCAATTCAAATACCGATTCAGTATTTACCGAATCGGTAAATACCGAATTTGTCAAGGGTGCAGGGGGTATCACTTTGACAACATCTAGCACCCTCAAAACGGGCATGTGTGCAATGTGGCACACAGACATGCCCTAAGGACACGTCTGTCTGTCACATGGCATATGTGTACATGCACAGATGTGCATGTACACAGGAATCGGTATTTTACCATGGATTTGTATGCCATGGTAAAATACCGATTCTGAAAGGCATGTGCCAATGGAAAATTGGCTACCCACATTTCAATCTTGCATTTTCGGTAAAATTACCGAATCGGAAAAATTACCGATTCGGTAAAATTACCGAAAACGCAACATTTAAGGGCCCCTACATGTCAATGCCCATTTACCGGTCGGTAACGGCCGAATTCGGCCGTTACCGATCGGTAAATGGCTATTTTCAGCCACCTGCATCTGGCCCCTACATTCATGGGGAACAGACTTAAAATGCCCTAATACACATGAAAACGTTTTTTTAAGGAACTTGCACCTTTTTTTCAATAACTTTTAACATGGCTATGTAACTCAAACAATCAAAATTAAAATTTGCCAGGCTCACATGGGGGCGTATTTACAAGGGCCTTACAATACAAGGAAAATGACTTCAAATGACCAGACACACACGGGGACGTATTTACAAGGCCCTTGAACCCGGGGGAAGTGACTTGAAATTGCTAAGCACACATAAGAGAGTATCTACAATGCCCGTACAACACTTATGCATCATTTTTTACATGTACACCGTAACATTAACAACACAATTACATCATATATCTGTTCCGCAAAAGCCACGCATTGCAGGAGTCACATCATTTTACCATCAAAAACAATTTCTCCGATTCTGTAAATGTAAATTTACCTATATGTGACCCTGGATTTAGGCGCCTACATACCTTTTCGCCATTTACAGGTCGGAAACAACCGAAATCGGCCGTAAGCGGTCGGTAAATGGCCTAAACGACCACCTACATCGGGCCCTAAGTGTGCATGCATTTGATTTCAAACAAAGTTTTAAAACCGTTTATGTAAAACAATTATACACCTACAATCATGTAAGGGCAGGTCTGCCTTTCACATGACATACGTGTGCATGCACAAATGTGCATGCACACCGGAATCGGTATTTTACCATGAAGTTTGATTTCATGCTAAAATACCGATTCGTTAAGTCATTTGAGACTCAGAAGACTCCCCCCTATATCGCAAATTTACAGAATCGGTAAAATTACCGATTCGGTATTTTTCCGAAGCAAAAATTTTTCCGATTCTATAAATGAAGAATGCAAAACCGCCTTTGAAAGCAGAATGCAGACACTTAACGCAAAACATCATTTTAAATACACAGCTGACTTTCTTATTTACGCAAAAAAGCATACTACTCTTTAACTAAAATATATAAACGATAACTCACCTTTACAAATTCTTTTTGAAATTGAAAACAGTCTCAGAAACACACCAATTATTCTGTACCAGAATTAAAGGTATGCACTCCAGAGGCTGGAACCAACAAAGGCACCGAAACGCTGATATTCAACACACATATCTCTCATGTCAGCCAATAAAAACTCTTCCCTCACTTTTTTCAAATCAACACCCTTCCCCCCTCTGCCCTTTCTACCTCTTTTCCATAGCAACTACCGCCTGCCTGACCTGTCATGGCCACAAGTTCACACAACAATGTTTCAAATGAACTCTGAACTCTCAGTACACCTGCTAATCCACTGCAATCTTTCATAACAACATTTTTAAATAACCATTCAAAATGCATCTTTCAAAGAACACATCCATGCACCCTAACTTTCGGTTTTCAGCAATGAAAATACACCAATCACTGCTAATGAATCATTTACACTTAAACTCCACAGTTTTTTACATTACAAACATCACTATTTCAACTGCCATTTCATTCCCACACTTCATCTGACTGCAGCAAAAACTCCTCTAGCCATGTTTTCAGTCTGGATTCTGGGACATAGCTATATCCACTGGGCTCACAGGTATGCTGAAAACAGAAATTTACACAACCTCGATATACAAAATGTGGAAATCAAATGGATTGGTCGAAGAGGATTGAAATGTCACCAATTGATACCATTGGTGAAAACCTTTTTAAATTTGCCAACCCCTGACCTCATAATAGTGCACTGTGGAGGAAACGATTTGGGCACTTTGACTGGGGTAGGACTGGAAATGCTTTTAAAGGACACCTTTGAACAATTGATGACACTTTTTCCTCAAACTGCCTTGGTATATTCCAATATATGCCAAAGACAAAAATGGAGGTGGTCCAATCAATTTTGTCCACAAATTGAGAAATCGAGGAAGCATGTAAATAAGTCTGTTTCAGCTTACATGAGGGACCATGTAATGGGCTGCATCTACAACAATAACTTGCGTTACTACATGCAAGATATCTACAGAGGAGATGGCGTGCATTTCTCAGATGAGGGGAACAGAATTTTCATACTAAATTTAAGAATGTGTATTGGTTCCTACTTATAACTTTCTAGAACATACACAGAACCAAAAAGCTCTTTTCAGAGCTACCTTAACTTAGTGTACTCTTTTAAAATTTCGAATGAACCTTTTTTTTCACTTAATTTCACCTATATTCGCTTCCTGGTACGCTACCCAATTTGCGTACCTGCAGCTAACCACACGAATTATTATTTTTTTTTTTATCGACATATATGAGCCTCCTCAGCCACCCTCAGAAAACTTAGAGAAACAGCATACGTCTAAAGTACCCCAATCTACCCATTCTGAACATTATTTACCCTCCATCTTGTATCTCAATTCTACCGAAACACAAAATGGAGGACTGCAAGTTCGCGTACCGGGAAACGCACTGACAAGCACTCGCACAACAAAGGTGGGAAAGTAATTTACAGAAAAAACACTGGAGACACTTTCACCAATTAAACAGTAGCTCATACTACATACCAATCCCTACCATTTTCACAAATTTAGTTGGAATACCATTTAGCCATTTAGCATGTATAACTCTCTAAAATCCCTGAGGTAAATTACTTCACAAAAAATATCGAAAGTGTTGGAAATGACAACCAATTAAAATATTACTTTCAATTTCTACTACTATATCATGACATTTGATTGGTTATGTACCTGAATATATATAAACAAAGAGAAAGAAACACAGCCATTTTGACTACTACTTCGTGAAGTGCAGAACAACAAAAAATAAACTGATAACTTCAAATTATATTTAAAAGGTAAAATATTATTTTTAAAACTGAGGGTGCCCCAAAATGCTGGACAATGGGCCCCCCACAGTGTCTGTGAATGGTCTCCTTGCAATTGAGGGAACGTCTCCTTCTCCCTCCCCTAAACCTCCTGACACCATCCATGAGAGGCCCAAGGAGGGGCCCCCGCCAATGGACCTTAATTGCAGGCGACACCTTTCTTTGTGATAGATCTCCAGGAAAACAAAAGGACACATCACCAGTGTGTGGCCCCATGCTGATGGGCTGAGTGCGAGGCCCTGACCGGCAGCCCACGCTGCCCATGTCTAGCGCCGGCCCTGAGTTAAGGATAGAGTTAGACTTCTCTAGTATAATTCAGAATTGACTAAGAGTTTATTTGATAATTTTCTTCATATTTCTACTTCCAATTTGATACCATACACTGCCCAAAGAAAAAAACACTGTATAAATAACCAAACTGCCTGTCTGTACTGAAACCCAACAGTGCCCTATCTGTACTGATATATTTTTTAAAAATTCATATTTCAGAATTCAAAATGGAAGGAGAAGTAAACAACTTTAAAACTTAAACAGAAAAAAAAAATGAGACAGAAGTTGACATGGATTTCTACGACGACACAATAAACAATGAACTTGTACAATGTGTAGATGCAGTAGATTTTCTACTGAAAAATGAAGAAAAAAATGATCACGATTTTTTAGATTTTCTTTTAAATTTTGAAAAACAATCTGAAAAATAAATTTTAATTTCCTAATTCAAAAATTGTTTGACATATTATTTATTTTTATATATATATTGAAAACTAGTAGGAAATTGATTATAACGTGAAGTCAGACTTTAAATATACTGTGCAACTTTTTGGTGTTACATACTAACTTTGTACATAGTTACTTCCTTTCACCCACTATATTATCTCCAATGTGTATTTGCAAAAACAACAAGTGACAACATCAACAACATCTCTTTATCATCTCCTGCCTCCATGTTGTTTCGGCTTTCCAGACAGACTATGGTATGAATTCCATATACCACAATAACTTCTTTAACAACAAACAACATATCTACAAAGGAGACAGTGTTTATTAAATTATGCACTCTACATTGATACCTACATGTAGCTACGTAAATAAAAATAAACAAAAAAAAACAGGGCACTTTAATATCCCCCTCATCAATCCTAGGGGGTCAGAAGGGGTCTACCTTGCCCCCTTTCCTTCATTTCTCCCTTCATTTTGGCCTCTTCTTGTCTCTCGATCCTACCGAGAGACAAGATGGCGGCTGCTACAGACTGTTTAGAATGTTGACAGACACCGGAGAGCCAATCAGCTTCGCTTCGAAAAGCTCCGAAACGCGAAAAGTACGCGAACTAGTACGCTATCTAGGGCGCTGTCACAGATATATCTGATTTTTTAAACGTTAATTTCTCAAAGTCCACTGGAGCACATATATTGAGACCCAGCAAAGGCACATCGGGCTAACAGTCCCTACAATTTTGCCAAGTTTCGTGTAAATCCATTCAGCCGTTCGAGCTAAAAGTGAGGCCAAACGCCCTATGGAAATTAACATGGGAAAAACGCGTTTTGGGACCCCCCTTTTTTCTCGACCCCCCCTTGACGAAACCCCCCAAATTTTCAGGGGCTGATCAGAAACAAAATGTGCCATGTTCCTGAAAATTTCAGCCGATTCCGTCCACAAACGCCAAAGTTATTAGACATAGAATTTTCAAAAGTTCCATAGAGAAAAAATCCTAACTCTATATACCTACTGGCGACAGCCAGTAGGTAATATATGTGTATATATATATATATATATATATATATATATATATATATAGATAGCACACTGAAGACACAGGATTGCATCATGCTTATTCAGTCATACCATCGTGGGCACTGGAATATATATATATATATATATATATATATATATATATATATATATATATATATATATATATATATATATATATATATATATATATATATATATATATGTTTATAGCAAAAACTTCTCAGAAGAGAAAAACGCCGCACACTACTTCATTAGTTGAATTACTGGTTTATTTTCTGTAGGTTCCCCACCTACGCGTTTCGGACATGAAGCTGTCCCTGATCACGGTAACAAACAATTGTCCATCATTACTGTTTACCTTAAGTAACTGTAGGCACCACCTGGCTGTTAAGATGCATTGTGGGCTCAGTAGTTTTTGGATCAGAATTATTACAAACAATGCACTGTGAGTTCCCGGATCGCAGCATTTACGCGACACAATTAGAGCTCATTGAATGATTTTAGAGAGTGATTGCCATTGCGCATGGTATTTGTCCAAAGGACTATTAATGATAACGTGGCTAGTTTTGCTCACGTTTAGTAGCGCAAATTATCACTGCTTGGGGAGTAACGGACTGAGTGTCCATATTGAGAGTAGTGGCTGAGTGCCTACGAGTTCCATTGTGCCGTTTCATGCTTTGATCTACAGTGGTCACAGTGCAGAGATAATTAAAACATTTTTTCTTTATATAACTTGTCACATGCATTGAATTTCATTGTCTATTATTAGAAACAAAGATTCACTCGTTATCAAAGGTATATCTCTAGATGATGTTCAATTCGTCATAATTATAAGTGTACATAAAGTTCCTCATCAGCGTTGAGGCCCCACGGGTTTCTGGTTTTGAATCTTATTATTAACTTTGATTCAAGCCTTCTCAATCTAGTGACTCGATCACCTCCTCTTTCATTTTCACCAACCATGGCGATTCCAGCATATTTCATATCTTTCCAAGTTTTTCCTGGATGAGTTTTTAGATGTTTGGCTGTTGCATAGGTTGAGTCATTATTCTGGATAGCTCTGGTGTGTTCAAGAAAGCTCTTTTTTAGTGGACAGATTGTAGAACCAATGTATTTCTTTCCACAAAAACACTGTATTTGATAGACCACAAATTGCGACTCACATGTTATCTTTTCCTTAATCACAAAAGTTCTTCCCCTGGGATCTAGTAAAGTTTTGACATTTTGGCCAATTTTGCACGCTTTGCATGTTGCACATTTGCTGAAGCCCAGTTGTCTTTTTTCTAGCCAGCTCTGAGTTTTTATTTTCCTGAAGTGGCTGTTTACTAGCGTGTCTCGAATAGAAGGAGCCTTGCGATATGTGACCAAAGGTTTGTCACCAATCAAAGTACCTATCTCAGTGTCTTTTTTGAGCACATTCCAATATTTTGATTTTGTAACTTTCCTTGGAATAGGTTAGGATTAGTCGTGGTTGGTCTTCTTCCGTGTTGTTTTCTGTGGATTTGTGCCTTGGTATTAGAGTTTCTGCTCTTGATTTGGCTCTTGCTTTTTGTTCTCCTTTTACTATATCTGCATGTTTGTATCCACGTTTGGAAAAGCGATCTTTATTTTCTTTAAATAACGTTTTCACATTTGACAAAAAAATCTATAGACAGACTTGCTGTTGTGCCATGAGCTATGCTAATCTCACCATGGGATGGTGGGAGAAAAACATAGCTTGGAGAGAAGAAAACGAACCATATACCACGGACGTGGTTATATGGCTCAGATTTATAGATGATCTGTTCCTCCTTTGGAAAGGTACGAAACAAAGACTCATAGAGTATATTGATATCCTGAATGAAAATGAAGTAGGACTACAATTCACATCGAACATCCAAAAAAAGGAAATAGAGTTTCTGGACACGAAAATCTATGTCAAAAATAACAAATTAGAAACAACTGTCTTCAGGAAAACAACGTCAACAAACAGTGTACTACACGGGACTAGCTTTCACCCTGCCTCATTGAAAAAAAGCATCCCTTATGGGGAATTTTTACGAATGAAAAGGAACTGCTCAGAAGAGGAGGAAATGGAAAACAAGGTTAAAGAAACTAAAGATCGCTTTTCCAAACGTGGATACAAACATGCAGATATAGTAAAAGGAGAACAAAAAGCAAGAGCCAAATCAAGAGCAGAAACTCTAATACCAAGGCACAAATCCACAGAAAACAACACGGAAGAAGACCAACCACGACTAATCCTAACCTATTCCAAGGAAAGTTACAAAATCCGACAAATTCTATCAAAATATTGGAATGTGCTCAAAAAAGACACTGAGATAGGTACTTTGATTGGTGACAAACCTTTGGTCACATATCGCAAAGCTCCTTCTATTCGAGACACGCTAGTAAACAGCCACTTCAGGAAAATAAAAACTCAGAGCTGGCTAGAAAAAAGACAACTGGGCTTCAGCAAATGTGCAACATGCAAAGCGTGCAAAATTGGCCAAAACGTCAAAACTTTACTAGATCCCAGGGGAAGAACTTTTGTGATTAAGGATAAGATAACATGTGAGTCGCAATTTGTGGTCTATCAAATACAGTGTTTTTGTGGAAAGAAATACATTAGTTCTACAATCTGTCCACTAAAAAAGAGAATTCTTGAACACACCAGAGCTATCCAGAATAATGACTCAACCTATGCAACAGCCAAACATCTAAAAACTCATCCAGGAAAAACTTGCAAAGATATGAAATATGCTGGAATCGCCATGGTTGGTGAAAATGAAAGAGGAGGTGATCGAGTCACTAGATTGAGAAGGCTTGAATCAAAGTTAATAATAAGATTCAAAACCAGAAACCCGTGGGGCCTCAACGCCGATGAGGAACTTTATGTACACTTATAATTATGACGAATTGAACATCATCTAGAGATATACCTTTGATAACGAGTGAATCTTTGTTTCTAAAAATAGACAATGAAATTCAATGCATGTGACAAGTTATATAAAGAAAAAATGTTTTAATTATCTCTGCACTGTGACCACTGTAGATCAAAGCATGAAACGGCACAATGGAACTCGTAGGCACTCAGTCACTACTCTCAATATGGACACTCAGTCCGTTACTCCCCAAGCAGTGATAATTTGCGCTACTAAACGTGAGCAAAACTAGCCACGTTATCATTAATAGTCCTTTGGACAAATACCATGCGCAATGGCAATCACTCTCTAAAATCATTCAATGAGCTCTAATTGTGTCGCGTAAATGCCGCGATCCGGGAACTCACAGTGCATTGTTTGGAATAATTCTGATCCAAAACCTACTGAGCCCACAATGCATCTTAACAGCCAGGTGGTGTCTACAGTTACTTAAGGTAAACAGTAATGATGGACAATTGTTTGTTACCGTGATCAGGGACAGCTTCATGTCCAAAACGCGTAGGTGGGGAACCTACAGAAAATAAACCAGTAATTCAACTAATGAAGTAGTGTGCGGCGTTTTTCTCTTCTGAGAAGTTTTTGCTATAAACAATTACTGCGAGGGTGTCCTAAACCTTGCCACCAGCACCAGCTATTGCTGCTCCTCTCATCTTGGGGCATTTGCTCGTTGATATATATATATATATATATATATATGAGCAAGATCGCGGAGGCGATCGAAGCGCGTCTAGGGAGGACACTTGTCTGCACACTTTATGGAAGAATAAACTGCAGTATGCTTCTGTGAGCCCGCGTATCTGGATTTTGTTTTTGGAGAGTCTGCCTGTTTGTGGTCCGGACTTGATGCATCCCTCCTAGCAATTGGAGGATCGGGACTTGTGAGACAGATAGATAGATAGATAGATAGATAGATAGATAGATAGATAGATAGATAGATAGATAGATAGATAGATAATCTTCAAAACTCGGCAGGTCCCGACCAGAGTATCCACAGCACAGAGAGAGTCCACAGCACAGCAATTTCCTTAAAGGTATCGACGCGTTTCGGCTGATGCCTTTAACTGGACCGTAGAGTCCCACCTTCTAGACAGTCTACTTAAAGTGACTAGAGCAATTGATCCCTTGTTTATTTCCATTGAAAAAAAGACTAGACCATTAACCCACTTGCAAGTGTTTGTAACTCGGCAATTAGTGCCTGCCATTTTCTAAAAATATTCATTAATACATTTTCACAATTTGAGACAATATTGGCAGTGTTCTCAGTAAGGTACTCTTTTTGTTTCAGGAGGTATAGTAAGGTCATTAAGCAAGCCTGTGATATTTGCTAAAGTTTGTGAATATTTTTTAGCGAAGAACTGGCAGGGGAATTTCTCCTACATAAATATGATAAGAGTGGTAAAAGATGATAAGAGATGGTATAAAATGGTAAAGGATACTGGGCCTACTAGAAGTTTCCACATAGCTAGCATGATATTGGTCTAATTTCCCCAGGATCAATGTAAGGTAATACGTCTGAAAAATACATATCTCCAAGAGGTGGGAACAGTCATTCTTGTCTATGTGAAGTACTTTGTGTATATGACCCAATCCCCTATTCTTGCATTTACTTCAAGACAGACTAAGGATAGAGTATGATTAGGTTCCAGGACCTATGTTGAATAAAATTTCCCCAAAATAGTTACAGTTTACATTATTATCAGGAGAAAGAATGTTACAAAAAGTGATGACCATCTGTCACCAGAGGACCTGAACAACACAGCAGTCAAGAAGAGGACATATCAGACCACTTCTACGATCCATGAGGGCCCATCATAAAGTGTTAGAGGGACACGACATCTACATCTACTGATGCGTTTGAGTGAAGTACACATGATGGTCTGCACCTGCAGAAAAATTGACTAAAGAGGACAACGCAGGGTAGGTCCGTGACACAGCCCCTGAACATGACAACTGCAGACCAGGAGGAGAAGCAGATGACCGCTCACTGCGTGCCTTTAAATTACTGACACTTATAGAAAGTGCCCAGGAACTGAGTGACTAAAGTAACACTGTAGCACTATGCATTGCACAGAGAAAAAATATTTGTTGGACACTTACTGCCGGTATCACAACAGCCTGCTGATATAATATTGATCTCATCAAGATGTATCAATGTGACAATACATGCATTGTATGCAAACACTGTGTAATGCCATCCAAAGTTATGCAACTAATGTTTCCTTCATATATATATATATATATATATATATATATATATATATATATATATATTACCTACTGGCGGTCGCCAGTAGGTATATATAGTTAGGATTTTTTCTCTATGGGATTTTTGAAAATTCTATGTCTAATAACTTTGGCGTTTGTGGACGGAATTGGCTGAAATTTTCAGGAAAATGGAACATTTTGTTTCTGAGCAGCCCCTGACAATTTGGGGGGGTTTCATCAAGGGGGGGCCGAGAAAAAAGGGGGGTCCCAAAACGCATTTTTCCCATGTTAATTTCCATAGGGCGGTTGGCCTCACTTTTAGCTCGAACGGCTGAATGGATTTGCACGAAACTTGGCAAAATTGTAGGGACTGTTAGCCTGATGTGCCTTTGCTAGGTCTCAATATATGTGCTCCAGTGGATTTTGAGTAATTTAGGTTCAAAAAAAGATATATATCTGGGCGGAGCCTAACCACGCATCTGATCTGATTGGCTGTCAGCACTTCATCCAAGAAGTGTTGGCAGCCATCTTGGGACCAATATACATGATAGCACCTCATTAAAAAGCATTGTAGTTAATAGAGGGTTTTAGGACTTTAGTTACATTATAAATCATTTGTTGATGGTACCATACTCGTTTTAGGAATTGTGGTGGGTTCTAAGGTGATTTTACCATGTGAAAAAACCTTCTGCTGTGATATCATGAATATTGTTTGAAAGAAAACTAATATCTCATGATTTTCCCACAGTGGTTTGGAAGGGGATCTATAAGCTAAACTGAAAGCATATTTTCTGTAAATTCACATTATCTTTCTCAGTCATGTGAAAATGAAGTCTGACATTCTCAGTAAAACATGTACATCCAACAAGGACAGAGACTGTCAGTTGATTCCTTTGTGTTCTACTGCAGCCTCCTAGAGTGTTCTAAAGAACAACTAGAGCGCTAACAGTCCTACTTATTACAAAGGTATGGCACACCTGAAGCCATCTTGATTGGAATAAAGTGGTAACTCTTAAAACATTTAATTTAAAAAGAAACAACATGAGGGGGTATATTTTGCCATAGAAAGTATGATTAGTGCTGCAGAATGAAAAATTAGGGCACATTTTGAGTGACTTCTCAAATCCTTTTCTATTTCATTAAAACATTCTGACATGCAGTCTCCCAAAATGGCCACCAGAGACAAAAGAGCCCAAATGTAGCCCAAATATCACCCAGATGTAGCCCAAGTATAGCCCAATGACAGAATGTCCCAGAGTGTTCTAAAGAACAACTAGAGCGCTAACAGTCCTACTTATTACAAAGGTATGGCACACCTGAAGCCATCTTGATTGGAATAAAGTGGTAACTCTTAAAACATTTAATTTAAAAAGAAACAACATGAGGGGGTATATTTTGCCATAGAAAGTATGATTAGTGCTGCAGAATGAAAAATTAGGGCACATTTTGAGTGACTTCTTAAATCCTTTTCTATTTCATTAAAACATTCTGACATGCAGTCTCCCAAAATGGCCACCAGAGACAAAAGAGCCCAAATGTAGCCCAAATATCACCCAGATGTAGCCCAAGTATAGCCCAATGACAGAATGTCCCAGAGTGTTCTAAAGAACAACTAGAGCGCTAACAGTCCTCCTTATTACAAAGGTATAGCACACCTGGAGCCATCGTGATGGGAATAAAGTGGTAACTCTTAAGACATTTAATTTAAAAAGGAACAAAATGAGGGGGTATATTATGCAATAGAAGGTATTATTAGTGCTGCAGAAAGAAAAATTAGGGCACATTTTGAGTGACTTTTCAAATCCTCTTCTATTTCATTAAAAAATTCTGACATGCAGTCTCCCAAAATGGCCACCAGAGACAAAAGAGCCCAAATGTAGCCCAAATATCACCCAGATGTAGCCCAAGTATAGCCCAATGACAGAATGTCCCAGAGTGTTCTAAAGAACAACTAGAGCGCTAACAGTCCTACTTATTACAAAGGTATGGCACACCTGAAGCCATCTTGATTGGAATAAAGTGGTAACTCTTAAAACATTTAATTTAAAAAGGAACAAAATGAGGGGGTATATTTTGCCATATGAATTATGATTAGTGCTGCAGAAAGAAAAATTAGGGCACATTTTGAGTGACTTCTCAAACCCTCTTCAATTTCATTAAAAAATTCTGACATAGTCTCGCAAGATGGCCACCAGAGACAAAAGAGCCTAAATGTAGCCCAAATATCACCCAGATGTACCCCAAGTATAGCCCAATGACAGAATGTCCCAGAGTGTTCTAAAGAACAACTAGAGCGCTAACAGTCTTACTTATGACAAAAGTATGGCACACCAGAAGCCATCTTGATTGGAATGAAGTGGTAAGTCTGAAAACACTCAATTTAAAAAGGAACAACATGAGGGGGTTAATTTTGCCATAGAAAGTATGATTAGTGCTTCAGAAAGAAAAATTAGGGATCATTTTGAGTGACTTCTCAAATCCTCTTCTATTTCATTAAAAAAATTCTGACATGCAGACTGAAACATGCACTTTGAATACCAGCAGCAGACGTCCCTGGTGAGCAGTAGCTTTACTACAGTGATCTAATGTGCAACTAGAGTGCTAACATTCAGAATTTATGGCAAATGTGTGACACATCTGAATGCCTTCTTGATGGAACCAAAGTAAACAAGCATTGAAAATGCAATAGATCTCGCCCTCGTTTAAGTTAAAGCCATTCTGTTTGTAATGAGGTGGCTTTTTAGCTTTGCTTTTATTAGTGTTTTTTCAACTTTCATGTAAATAACGCACCGTTTTCACCAAATCGACTTTGCCCAAGCACACCCTTCCCTTCGGCCAACAAATCCCAAAAATTCGGCACACCTGCCGATCCACTCTCCCTACAGCTCACCCAAGCCCCGTCCCTCTAGCGCAACTGGAACACCCCAAATTCACCTTCTCCATGCGCACCAAAAACTCCCATTGAATAACATGACAATTCGCTACTCCGCACATAAATTGCTCTTTAAAGCACTTCCACTGCTCCGATCCGCTTCAAACTTGGCTGGAGACTAGTTCCAGCGATTCCCTAACATCTCACCAAAAATCAGCCCAATCCATCCACTGGAACGGGGACGAATTTCAACCCGAATACGCGCCCCCCGCAAACACAAAAAAAGCCATAAAACGGCCAAATCTCGACCAAAAACCGCCAAAATCCCTCAAAACCTTGCCAACACCAATACGCACGAAACTGAACCGGCCCCTCAGCCCTAGGCTCCGGGAACCCTACTTAATTGACCCAAAAGCCCTAAAAAAGCAACATAATACACACGAAAACGCCCTAACAACCCTAAAATGCATATAAGTATATGTATGCATGCATTTATGTTTGTATTTATATAGATATACAGATGATATATGTTTATATATGTATGTATATATATATATTCACTGAAAAAACCATAGGCTATAGACCATATATAGTTAGGAATTAGCATTTACAAAACCTTGAAAATTCACTGAAAAAACCATAGGTTATAGACCATATATAGTTAGGAATTAGCATTTACAAAACCTTGAAAATTCACTGAAAAAACCATAGGTTATAGACCATATATAGTTAGGAATTCGCATTTACAAAACCTTATTTTACTCACACAAAACCATTGAAATTCCATATATAGTTAGTTGCACTAACTATATATCGCGCACCCGCAATCCACTGCTGATGATGTCACATATTACATCATTCATGACATGGTCAGTGACATCACTGATGACATCACTGATGACATCTCAAATGACATCACTGATGACATCACTGATGACAACATCCAGTGACTGTATGTTTCTGTAAAGTTAAAATATGTCTTACATATTGAAGAATGAGTGGATGTATAAGTGTCTGGATGAAGGATTTAGTAGGTGCATGACTGACTGTATGAGTGAGTGATTAAATGTGTCTCACTGAGTGCATGGGTTAGTGACTAAACTGTCTTAATTTGTGCATCATTATGTCTGTTGTTCTGTAAACTGTTGCATGTGTTGATAAGTAGCTATATGAGTAACTATATGGGTTATTGATTGGTTGCCCAAGTATTTGTATGGGAGACTGAGTGTGTGTGTGGGTGGCTGGGAGGTGTATGACTCTGTGCATAGATGTGTGAGCAGTTGATTCACTAGATGTATGGTTTCAAAAGTGCATGTGGAAACAGCTGTATGGGCGGTTGACTGTGTGCATGAGTGTATTGGTGAGTGAATGGATATCTCAGTGCTACATGTCAAAGTAAGTACATATGTAAAACACAGTACATGTGAGAGTTGACATATATAAATAACTGTGCATAAGAGCCAGTGAATGTGTGAGTGGCTGTATGGATCATTGTGAACTTGTATCAGGGATTGTATAAGAGAGTTAATATGTGTTAGTATATGTTTGAATAAGTAAAGTTTGTATAACTGTATAGTTGAGGAAATGGAGGTGTGATTTATTCTTTGATTGACTGACTAGGTGTGTGAGTAACTCCATGGATGAGTGACAGTCTGTGAGTGTCTGTTTACACTGATTGTATCTAAGGTTATATTAGAGTCTGAAGAGGTTCATCGTATTATCACATGAATGATATCATCAGTGATGTGATCAGTAATGTCAAATGAGATGTCATCAGTGATGTCATCAGTGATGTCATTTGAGATGTCATCAGTGATGTCATTTGAGATGTCATCAGTGATGTCATCAGTGATGTCACTGACCATGTCATGAATGATGTAATATGTGACATCATCAGCAGTGGATTGCGGGTGCGCGATATATAGTTAGTGCAACTAACTATATATGGAATTTCAATGGTTTTGTGTGAGTAAAATAAGGTTTTGTAAATGCGAATTCCTAACTATATATGGTCTATAACCTATGGTTTTTTCAGTGAATATATATATATATATATATATATATATATATATATATATATATTTTTTTTTTTGTGGTTTTACACTAATGTTGGAAAGGTCTATCCAAAAGGGGGGGATTGTTACAAAATATATATCAATATCCATATAAATTCATGCGTATGCACTTAAAAAAATATCTTATTCTGGTTGTGCAAGTTGCTTACACAGTGCAGAGCCTGCCTTTCTGGTCTGCCCATATCTGGCTGTTTTGCATGGTGCAGACATTGCACATCCATGTCAGCCATATTTAGCTTGGTGCCTTATTCTAGTTCCGCTGACATGGCATTACTTTAGTTATATAGCACCTAGAAATCTGTCACTCTGGGAAGAAGCGGTCTGAGAGCCCCTAAGGTGGCAGATTTGACTTCTTCCTTGCTAATTAGCAATGATGCATGCTTTTGGTACTAATAAATACACTTCACTTTGTTTCTGAGCAAACCTGCTATGTCTGGTGAGTTTTATTTATTTGCTCCTGGGAGGGTGCCAGTATTTCCCCATCAAAGAAAAAGTGCCATGTGCTAAGTGCAAAATATGCATCAATAGGTCTTAGGAGAATCCATCAGTAAAGTCACATGGTAAAACGTAGAGGATCAGGCAAACAAAGTTATTGTTATTTCAAATGCAGTAGTAAAGTACGTTGTGCATACTGACATTTCAAAGGCCGCTACTCTAAGAGTTTGTAACTATCGTGGCATATCTTTCAAGACCAAGTACATAAAGTGACAAGTGCATTGTGCAAATATGTTGTTCAAATTCGCAATCTTAAAAAATATATCTTTCTCCAGAAATTTCATTATTTCTTTAAAGTAAAGAACATATTATGGAAATTCATGTGGGGCATTTATTCAATTACTTTCTCAGTTCTTATTAAGTCCTGGATACTCACTCTACCTATTCAACAAATCGGTAGTGGTAGTCTTCTCCTGTATTCCCGGTAGTACCAATTTTAGGACCCCTGTCACTCATTTCTACTTTTCCTAATAATTCAGAAAACATATTTAGTGGATATCCAATAGTTCAGTTGGGTACCATGACGGAAATGTGTTTTACTTCTTTTCTTTATTCTTCACTCTTTTTTCAGCATCTATCTTTTTAGCTGGTTCTGAGCAATTCACAGAGTTTAAAATTACATGATTCTTAAAGATGTACGTTTAATTCAGCATCCAGATTATGGCCAAATGGTTTTTCAGTCCCAAGAGCCAATATGAACTTAGACTCTGCTCTTCTGAGTTCCAGGGTTTTATCCCCCCTCTTTCACTTTGTATTATCATGTTGGCTCTGAAGTATCTCAGTCCTTGAGCATTTCCTTTATGTTTTTCGGAAAAATGCTTGGCCATCGGATATGCCAGATCTTTATTTTTTATTGCTCGGAGATGCTGTAGGATCCGTAATTTTAGTTTGTTGATGGTACTCCCAACGTAGAGTTGTTTGCAGGGACATTCTAAAACATACACCACGTGCAATAATAAATTATTGATAATAATAATACTTATTATTATTATTAATTATTATTATTAATTACTATTATTATTATTAATAAATTATTTATTCACACGTGATGTGTGCAGTAATCCATTCCTTTTTTCCATTGGACAGTACATATGATTGTGTATTTATTCCATGTTAACAGGCTTTGCATTAGGAATATTTTCAAAATCAAGGAGTTGTTAACCAAGTTCCTTTTTCCTTTAGAGGCATTTCCAAATGACTGTGTTAGGATATTGCCTAGTGATGCTACCTTTTTAGTGACTCATCAAGCAGTAGTATATTCCAATGCTTTTTCAGGATGTTTCTTAAGCATGTGTTTTCCACATTGAAATCCAGAATGATTCGAATCGTGTCGTCATCTTCCAAATCTACTTGCTCATTCAGTAATTCGGATCTTGGTTTCACCATAACTTTATTCTTGGCATCTTCAATTATGTTCAAGGGGTAGCCTCTTGCTGGAAATCTAGTACCAGTGTCTTCTAGATTTTTCTCAATGTCACTGGCTTCCGAATATTTCCTCCTAATGCGGAGCATTTCTCCATACGGAATGCTCCACTTCAGATGTTGTGGGTGTCCGCTATTTGCATGGAGGATACTGTTGGTGGCAGTCAGTTTCCTGTTTATTCTGGTACAGCGCATCTGATTTTGAACCAACACTTCTACATCCAAATAGGTCACTTGTCTCTTACTCCAGGTGGATGTAAAAGATAAGTTGTAATTGTTTTGGTCCAAACTTTGGATGAATTCTTCAAGTGTCGGCAAGTCTCCTTCCCATATCACGAATAAATCGTCGATATATCTCATCCACGATTTGATGTTCGACTTGTACCCGCTTTGTAAAATGTCCTCTTACCAGACCGCCATGAATAGATTGGCATATGTTGTGGCATAGGAAGTAGCTCAACATGTCCATAATCATTTCTGAATGTTCCAGGTAACTCAAAGATCGTGTTTAAAGGAATTTAGTCACTGCAGCTAGGCCATCCTTATGAAGGATTGATGTGTATAATGAGGTCACATCGATTGTGACCATGATCTGATGTTAGTTCCAGTTGGTGACTTGCAATCTATTCAAGAAGGCTGTGGTGTCCTTTAAGTATGAGGGGAGCATCATAACATATTCCATCGGGAACACATCAATGTAATGAGATGTTTCTTCAAGAAGAGAGCCCATGGAGCGGACTATCGGCCTGCCCGGGACATCTGTAAGTGACTTATGTACTTTGGGCAGAAAGTATTTTGTGGATATCACTGGGTTTTCCACCTTGAGGTACAAATAGTCCTCTAAGTTGATCAATCCCCTTTCTTTCCAAGTCAGTAGTTGTAAATTATATTCTTCGGTCCATTGTTCCATTGGGTTCTTTTCCAGTTTTTGATAATGCTCCTCATTCCTCAGCTGTCTATAGGCCTCAGAGATATATTGTTCTCGATCTTGTAGGACAATATTCCTGCCTTTGTCGGTGGCCTTTATGATAATATTCGGATTGTCCCTAAGTTCTTTTATTGCTTTTAGTTCTCTGAGTGAGATTCCATGATTTTTTAGGGTTTTTCTTTCTCATGGCTAGCTGGTTGATCTCTTCTACCACAATCTCATGAAACAAGTCAACCTTGGGGGTAGTTGCGGACAAAATTTAGACTGCGATTTTAATCCACTTTCACCACCACGATGGGTATTTATGCCTTCTTTTTGGCAGAATGACTTGAGTATTGTTCCCTGAGACGGACATAGTTTTTAATACAGGTAAGTCATTTTGATTTAATGGGGAAATCTCCAAAGGTTTTGGACCAGATTTGCCCCCTGCTGTCGCTGGCTTTTCTTCAAAATATTTCTTTAGTTTAGCTTTGCGGCAAAATTTGTACATGTCAATGCAGAAGTTTGGAATGTCCAGGGTTACGTTCGGACAAAAGGTCAGTCCTTTATTAAGGAGGTTGATGTGGTCGGGATTTAAAGTCATACTTGAGATATTGATAACCAGATCTTTATTGAACATCTTCTTTATTTTTGCTTTTTCTGGTCTTCGCCTCTTTTGGGCCTTGCTCCTTCTTTTGCTGCGTCTGGTTGGGGTGGGTTTTGTCCCTTTCCCCTCCCCCATGTTGTTCCTCTTGCCCGACCTCGCTGTTGCGTCTCCATCTGGGCCAATCTCATTTCCCCGCAAAATTCCAATTTGGAGATTTCTGTATCCTCATCCGCCGAGCTCAGATCATGACTATCATACATGCCCTGGACGTCATAGCTAATACATTTATCCATGGCTGCTCTATTTCTCAGGGAGTTATATTATCTGGTGAACGTATAAATGCGGCTATTAGCATAAGCCATACTGTTGCGATTGAAATTACTAGCTTTCCTTTTTTCCACATCAATCTCATGTTTGGTTATCTTTTTCTCCATAGCCTCCATCAATTCTTTTTTCTCATTGTTATTTGGGAATTTATCTAATTTCTCCTCCAGGCTTTTAATTTTCTCAAGAATCCCTTCCAGTTTTCGTTCAGCATGTAAAATAAGTGTCATCATTAATCTCAGGGAGCATTCATTTGTGTCCATCTGCGATTAAGATGCGTAAACCTCTAGGCATCCTTTTAAACTCGATATATTTAAACAAAGTTGTTTTCTCCCACCACTTATTTATTTCCACTATTCTCGCCTGTTGTAGATCTCTGACAAGGTTTTGGACAGTTTTTCCTCTTCCTTCCGAGTGCATGCTGCTAGAGCTGGGAGGGTCTTTGGACGCCATGTTGTCATCCAGGAGCTCATTGTCTCTCTGAGGCCGACTCGGATTTCTTTCCACCATGTCTTGTTTGTTATAGCATGAGAATGCTTCTTCTTCTTTGTTTTTTTATATTTGTTTTAGTTTCGTTTGTTTCCTTCAGTTTGTGGGCTTAATTAAAGCAGTGTTGTAATTGGTGTATAATTAATAAGAGCATTAAAGTATGCTTTTTAAAGGTCGTGCGGAATGTCTCCTCCTTAGTACATCTCGTAGTTTGTGAGCGTGTACCGATCCACCGTATGCTCCATTAAGTCTTTCTTCCCTGAGCAGAATGCGAGACACTGCGCTGGAAGCAGTTTCACTTTCAAACTGCAACGGCAGTGTCACTCGTGCGGTCACTCGCTGAGGTTACTTGCAGCAGAGGCTTTCTGGCATGGACCGAGTCAACTATGCGGTAACCCCCACCCACAGCTTCCGCAGCGTGGTTAGAACCCAGCAACGCCTCCCTCAATCCTGCGTACTCACCGCACAGCTTTTCACCGCTGCAGCCACAGAGGTTTATCTAGTCTCCTGCAGCAGCTTAAACAATCTTCCTTCTTTGCTTCGTTTGCTTGAGACTCGTAGATGAGGCAGAGGCGTCATACCAACAGAACGCCATTGCTTAAAGGCGAGGCTGAATCAATGGCATGGAAGCGCTTCACCTCTGTAGTGGAGTGCGCGTTGTGTGCAGATCAACCACTGCACTAATACCTTCAGAACAACTCGGCAGGTCCCCACCAGTGTATCCACAACACAGAGAGAGTCCACAGCATGGCAGTTTCCTTTAAGGTATTTTTATTTTTTCTCTACACCATGTGCAAAACAAAAGGACGGTCGACGCGTTTCGGCTAATGCCTTCAACTGAACCATAGAGTCCCACCATCTAGACAGCCTACTTAAAATGACTAGTTCAATTGATCCCTTGCTTATTTCCATTAAAAAATAGACTAGACCATTAACCCACTTGCAAGTGTTTATAACTCGGCAATTAGAAACTGCCATTTTCTAAAAACATTCATTAATATATTTTTACAATTTGAGACAATATTGGCGGTGTATATATATCTTATCCTTGGGACTTTCGTATTGCCCTGAGAGCTCTTTTAACTATGCGGCTACAAGAGTTGATATATATAAGTGTGCGCGGAAACTGAAATTACAAAAATATTTCAAACAGAACAATTGGTCCGAAGAAACCGACCAGCCGGTTACCAACAAACCGGCCTCTCTATCAGGAGATGACACCGTTGCAGACAACAATGAACCAGATGGGAAACTGGAAATTGTTCTAGAAGCGCTATTAGAAGAGGGGGATGTTTCCTCCACCACACAACAAACACTTTTGTCGCCGGTGATTGTACAGCCTACAGCCCATACACCATTTAACCCTCCATCGACTTTCTACCCAATGATGTTTAAGGACACTATAGATAGCTTTCAAGACCAAGTAGTGCAAGACCTAAAAAACCTGAACAAGAAAGTTCTAAATACCAGCCCAGCGGACAAAAAGCGAAGCAAAAATACAACGAGCTTCAATACCATCAACTACTGACCAAACTCAACAAGGAGCATGATATTGTCATTAGAAGTGCGGACAAAGGTGGAAATGTTGTTTTATGGAAACAGGAAGATTACATCTGCGAGGCCATGAAACAACTGAATGACATTGACTGCTACAAAAGGTGTAGCAAATAAACACTCACGGTAACACACGGAGAGTAGAAGCTGAAGCTTTCAGCCTGGAGAAGTACTAGATTATTGACTATGGATGAATACAAATATTTGAAGAACAACAATCCAGTAACACCTATCCTTTACTTCATTCAGAAGATTCACAAGGATACAACTAATCCTCCAGGTAGGCCGATAATTTCAGCCAGGAACAACATTTTTGAAAGAACCTCCATCTATATTGATTTTTTTCTCCAGGATTTTAAATGGAATGATGGTTTCTTGTTAATTACACTTGATGTGACATCTTTATATACATCAATTAGACATAAAGATGGGCTTAGAGCCATCAAATACTATTATTCACTCAGAGGCCCTGAACATAGCGAACATACCGATATGCTATTGAATATGACAGAAAGTTGCCTGTTGAATAATATCTTCCTATTCCAAAATACCTATTACCAGAAAGCAAGAGGTGTAGTTATGGGAGACAGCGTCTCCCCCAGCTATGCTTGTTTGCATACGGGCTGGTGGTAGGAGCTGGTTCTCATGGTTCAACATCGGGAAACTATGACCAAACACATTAGAACATGGTGGAGGTTCATTGATGATCTCTTTTTGATATGGCAGGGCACTAAAGAGGAAGCGCGAAAATTCATTGATGAAAATAATACAAATCAATTAAATTTTAATTTCAGTGCATGCATCAGTAATGAATCGGTGAACTTCTTGGACATGGAGGTATATATCAATTTAGGCAGACTTGAGACTCGCCTGCACCATAAACCAACTGCAGGGAATGCTATTCTGCACGCGAGCAGTGCCCATCCAGGGCACTTAATTCAAAGCATCCCCTATGGGGAATTACTACAATTAATACGCATTTGTAGTAATGACCAGGATTTGATACAAGCTGAGGGCCAATGCATAAAAAGATTTCAATACAGAGGATACAGCAAAACATGTTTAGAAAAAGCCCTTAACCCCTTCGATGCTATTGACCGAACGGTTCCCTCATGAGCGTTAGTTGGCCTGTGCTCATGACGGAACCGTTCCGTCATGATCCCATTGGCTCATTAGAATGTTGAGCATAGAGCAGGAATCTGCATGCGCTGATGAGGTTAACAAGAGCAACCAAGAGACCAGAAACAGTTTATTGAAAACCAAACATGAGAAGTCAGATAAGAACAAGCCTAAAGACAAGTTCAGGTTCATCCTTAAGTTTAACCAGCAGGAGGGTGCAGTTAGAAAAATAATAAAGAAAAACTGGCACCGGACTAAACAAGATCCTATCATTGGCAAATCAGTTGCTCAACAGGCGGCGGTTACATACCGCCAGGGCAAATCCATGCGAGACATACTGATAAAAAATGATCCTTGTGGTTCACCTGTCAAAAATACATGTTATCCCAGCGGAATGGCTTCTTCAAATGTAAAACATGCAAGGCATGCCAGCACTGGGTGTCGATGACAAAATATAAAACCCCATTTAGTGAAAAGGAAATTGCCATTGACAAGGCACTAAATTGCAAGTCAGACCATGTAATATATGTATTGGAGTGTACGTGCGGATTAAAATATGTAGGTAGTACCATTTTACAAGGTCATAAAAGAGTGCTAAAACACATCAGGGCAATTAAAAACAATGACCTTCCTACCCGGTGGCCCGTCATTTCAATAAAAAACATGGTGGTAATCCGAAGGAGCTAAAATATTATTTAATAGACTCAGTTCCGAGAGAGGAGGGGATCGAGCTAACGCCCTTCGTACATTGGAAATGACATACATTTTAAACCTTGATACCAAACACCCTGGGGGTTTAAATGCCACGGAGGAACTGTATTCTAGCCTTGAAATGTAAATTGTAACTGTATTTGGTAAACTGAAAATGAACATAATGTCAATTGTTGAAAGTTGGGATGATTCTAACATATATGGCGGTGTAGAATTTTGGGTATTTATTTTTCATATGTAACTTCTATGGTTTTGTGATGTATTTATTGATGCATAATTTTTTTAGATAGATTCCTATGTTAGATATCCTAAATAGGAAATATACAGAGCAGTCACTTATACTATAACAATAACATCGAATTATGGTCAGGATAATTTTAAGATTGGATTTGTGTATTTTTTTCTTCTTTCCAGATCCTCAAGCCAGAACTTGATCTCACTTTGACAACATTGCAGCTGCTTACAAACCTTGCTTTTAAATTATTTTAATTATTTGGTTTTGCACAGTTGAGTGACAATAATTTTTTGCACTTTTTTGCACGTGGCTATTTGAACACCCTGCCCAGTGAATCACAATATAGAGATAATTAATGATTTATTTAAACTGTTATCCCATTCAAATGGATATGTCATTAGGAGGTTGTGACAATACTGACAAGATATAAAAATAATCTCATATATGGATTTTGGACTTTTATTTAAAATCTGGTGAAGGTTCAACAATACATAATGTACATAAAAATTCAGTTTTTATATATATTCTTGTGTGTGTATATATATTGAACATGTTTTATTTATTGGCATATGTATATGTGATAAGCTAAGATAGGTGTATTTTATAGAATGAAATTATTTATATTTATATTGAAATTTTCATATGTGAGTACACAGTTGTTCAGTTACTGTATGAAATCTTGTTATGCATTTATGCAACAAATGTGTCTATTCTCCTATAACAATCACTTGACAAACAGGGTGGTAAAATGTGCACTGTCACTTTATCTGATTGTATGAAGCACTGTCACTTTAATGTTTAAATCACGTGGTTTTAGCATCATAAAATGAAAAAACAGTAAAAATATTTAAACCAACCGGATTACCAGAAGAGCCTCATGTGATCAAGTCACCCATGAGGGACGAAACACGTAATGGCCGTTGCTGCGCTGACTATGAAACCTAAATAAAGTTCAGCTGACGAAGCCTCGGTGGTCTGTGCTCTTTTCTTGCCGAGGTAACCGGGCTATCAGGGATGAGTTTTTCTACATATATATATATATATATATATATATACACATATATATACAAAAAAGATAAGCAGGGAACTGAAGTTTAGGTGGAAAGCACCTCCTGTCAGAGCACTCTCAACACCAGCGACACTCTAGATCTGCTCATCTCAAATGTCTGCTTTTCTATCAAAGTCTTTAAGCATAGGATTAGCACAGTGCCACCCACGCCGAGATAGAAAAGGACAAAGTCTTTTGCCGTTTCTACAGCAAAGTCTTTAAGCATAGGACCAACACAGTGCTGTTCATGCCGAGCTGGAAAATGACAAAAGCAATTTACCACTCCAGGCACAGTATTACAGCTTTGAATTGGTACAATACCAACCAAGCCAACCTGAAATAGGTAAAAGCAACCACTGACACAATGTTTCGCTATAATTAGGTCTCTTCAAAGAGGTATAGCTTTGTCCAGACACAAATGAGCACCCAGTATAAGTCAAAACAATACCCTTTCAGGCATAGAGTGAAGCATAAATTATGCAAAAAATGAAGCAGAGAACTTGGGGTAGTTCTTTTTTTTTCGTCCTCATACACCTTATTGGGCATTCTTAAAGGGCATCCTCCTTCTCTTCTCATCTGGCTTATTTATTTATTTATTTATTTATGGGCTTATAAAGCGCTATGAATAAACTCCCGAGGGAGTATCTCCGCGCTGTAGCTGCCAGTGCAAAACTGAAAAAGGGAGCGCAAAGTTGAGAGTGCTGTAAACAAGGAACACTTTAAAATGAACCAAACAGAAACGTTTTTAAATGTTTTCTAAATTGACAGTGGTCATTACATTGCCTTAGTGACAACGGAAGTGAGTTCCACAATTTGGGACCCACAACAGATAATGCTCTTCCACCCAACCTGGTTTTCGTGATCTTGGGAACATTTAGTAGCAATTGGTCACTAGATCTAAGGGCACGGATGGGAACATAAGGAATAAATTTGTTCGCCAAATACTCAGGTCCCAATTGGTTGAGGCCCTTGTGTATCGTACAACATGTTTTAAACTTCACTCGTTGACGTATTGGCAACCAGTGAAGCTCATGAAGTAACGGTCTGGAGGGGGATCTAGGGGGTGCATTTAACACCAGCCTAGCTGCCGTGTTTTGCACCACCTGCAAACGGTCCAAAACCTCCTCGTTTGCACCTGCCAGAAGGCCGTTACAGTAGTCAAGCCGACTAATGATCAAAGCCTGGACCAGAGTTTTCCTATGAGAATCAGGGAGGAAAGGAAAGATTTTACGAAGGAGGCCAATCACATGAAAGCATGCTCCTACAGTGATGTTAACATTTTGCTTCATGGTTAGCTCTGGTTCAAGTCTGACACCCAAGTTCTTGACCATAGTTTTTGGCACAGGGACTGGCCCCAATTCAGAGGGCCACCATTCAGGGGACCATTGAATCCTGGCTTCACCAAAGAGCATCACCTCTGTCTTTCCAACATTGCATTGTAAAAAGTTGGATGACATCCACCTTGCAACTGCCTTCATCCCATCGGAAAAGATTGTAAAATATCCGAGGTGAGAGTTTTAAAAGGGAAGAGCAGTTGCGTATCGTCCGCGTAGGACACTGGACAGAAACCAAAAGCTCTAGTAACATCTGCCAAGGGGGCCACATAGGTGTTAAATAGCGTAGGGCTCAAACAAGAGCCCTGTGGAACCCCCTTGGAAATGCTAACTTCCTCCGATTTAAAATCACCCATGATGACAGATTGGGTGCGATTGGAGAGGAAGCTTCTGATCCAGTCCAGTGCCCTTCCGCCGATTCCACTCGCAGACAGTCGTTCGATCAAGATGGTATGGGAAATCGTATCGAACGCTGCCGATAGATCCAGTAACACCAGGACAACAGAATAACCTCTGTCCTGGTATAACCGTAGATCGTCAGTTACCGACATTAAAGCTGTTTCAGTACTAAATTTAGGTCTGAAACCTGACTGCGAGGGATCGAGACTACCCGCAATGTGTTGGGCCAGTAATGATAGCGAGATGAGGTTCCCTCAAGTCATAACTGTTTCCTTTATCCACTCCTTTTCACCATGGCACCCGAGCCATGTGTTACTAAGAAGAACAAAGAGCCAACAGTACCCAGGTTAAATCACAGGACCACTTTACTTATTATGCCAACCCGCCAAGGCCAACCAAACATTATTCAAACTGGTAATGTCACAAGCCATGTCTGACTGGCTGGTAAATATTATATGTGACAGACACTCTGCAAAGGTCAAGGGGTTTGGAGATTTCCATGGTCTACAAATCTCTCTCCTAGCCAAGATATCCACATAAAAAATACATTTGGATGCTGGATCTCTTAAGCAGTAGTCTGGGGTTAGGCCAAAAAGATTGTCCTAAGATTAATCTCCACCTGTTGTTGGAGAACATCTTCAACAAACCCCTTTACCACAAGCCAATAGCTGGTAATCTTTGGGCACTCTAAAAACATGTGGAGATCATCCGCTGCCAAGTGATTACATCTAGGGCAATAGTAAACTGATCCCAACACCTTGGCTAGTTTCCCTGGGGTCCAATAAACCCTATAAACTGTGAAAAGGTGATTTCTCTTAAGAGCGGCTGGTTTTACTACAGACTGCAGCATGGTGAAAGAATCCCTCCAAAGATCGTCTAAATTATGTGTACCCAGGCCAAGGCTATTCCCCCAAAGAAGCTGGATTTCAGAAGCCAGCAGCCTTTCATCATCCAACTAAGCCCAATACCAGAAAGAAGTTTCTCGCTTCCAGCAACCCTCTCTGGAAACCATGTCAAACTTAGCACTCAGATCGTCGTGGTCCCAGGACTGTGTTGCCCACCACCCAGAGAGTTGGTAGTATTTAAATCTGGTGAGCGTACCCCCTGTGATGTTAGAGAGAGATTCCCAGCTCAACACCTGCAAATCCTTCTGAAGATCCCCCCAAACCTGATGCCTGCGGTTTTAAGAGGCAGAGAGAGAAGATCATTAAAGCAGGCAGGAGTGCCTGGGGAGTCCCAGATGGGGGCCTGTGGAGAGTAGTATGTTACTTTTCGACTTTTCCTGATATAAGTCCAATTTCTTAGTGCAGCCCCCAGGACCTTTAACCTAACCTACTTGTAAAATTTAGGGTCCTCGAATTTAAAAAGAAAAAACTCCTGACCTTGAGGGATATCATGAAGTAGGGCCTAGAATAATAGGCCCAAGGAAGACGGGACAAATTTGTTGGCTAGCATTCTGAAATTTTTAAAATGAAACGTATGGCAGTAATTAAGTAAATCAGGCATAGCTAGACCTCCCCGTTGTAAATTCCTCCTAAGTTTTTTCCAGGCAATTCTGGGAGTTTTAGTGTTCCAAATAAAAGAACCAATTTTACCCTGCAATTTTAAAATATCAGCAGCACAAAAAGATAATGGGATACAATTAAACAAAAAAGTTAGCTTGTGTAGAATTATCATTTTTATAAGGTTTACTCTACCGAATATGTTCAGTGGTAAACCAGACCACCGAAGAAGGAGATTGCAGACCTCTTTGGAGACCTTACTCCAGTTGATCTTAGGGATGTCTTAAATTTTCTGAGCTAATTGAATACCCAGATATCTCATATGTAGTAGTAGTATAGCTTTATTTCGATACGGTACATATCATAAAAGCAGTACAAAAAATAAAAACATTACAGAGATGCATAATATAAAATACCGTAGGGAATCATAATAAAAACAGTGATACACAAGATACACATTTAAGATATCCTTACAGATATTTACACTAGTATCTAAAACAGGTCACAAAAAAAACGCATTACTGGATCAATAGCTTTCTTGCAGTTCTTATACGCCATGCCCAGCCAAGAAATTTTGCCATGCAGCATGCAAAGAATGGGCGGGCATCAGAGCGCAGTATACGTAGGGCTTCTAGATGTGATTTGTTCCTAGACTTCTACACAAGGGCTTTAGCCATTTCAATCTAGGAGCTGCATAGACACTGCACTCAAACAGGAGGTGGGCGACAGACTCAACCCTTGAATCGCAAAACGGACAAAACGGGACCGTTTGGAAAGGAGGATTCCAAGAGGAAGTTAACAATCCTAGGGGGAGAACACCCACCCTGAATTTGAAGTATAGTGATCTGTCTCCGGAGCTGTGAATTAAATCCAGATAAGGTTCCCTGAGGGGGAGCTCCTTGACTAGTAAGAACTGGGCAACAGATTTGCAATGGTTGGAGTTACGCATTCTGTTATTTTTTACCCATAACCAGTAAACGTTCTTTAGGAACTGCTTGGGCGGTGCTGTATTATTGGCCCAGGCATCTCCTAATCCTAGCTCATAGAGCAATCGTTTTACCTCCCTGAACCAGGGTAACTTATTACAACCTGGGAGAGACAACAAATCTTTCAGGGCGTCAGCGTAACTACACAATTCTGGGACATTCCATACCCGGGACCAAAGTAGCAGGGGGCGTAATTTTGCTTGCTCACAAATTGGGCGAGTACCTGCATCCAACAAGAGAGGGATTGTAGGAGTACTGTGGGGTAGCCTCATCAGATCTTTATGGAAATTGTTTTCAAGATGGGCCAAGGTGTCGACTCTCTGCGTGCCCCACAGTTCTGCGCCATATAGAGCTGCGCTTACAACCCTTGCTCTGTAGATATCTAGCACTGCCCCAATTGGTTTCAAGGAAGAGGCTCGTTGTTCCTTGAGCAAGGCACCTGTGACCCTTTTATGAGTCAGAAACACCTTTTGGTGGTGTGCCTTCCAACTCATTGAGTCGCACAAACGTATTCCCAGGTAATCAAATTCTTTGACTCTCTCCAGAGGGATGGAGTCTAAAACGGGTGGGGCGACGGATTTCTTGGGGGGGTTAAGGACAAGGAATTTGGTCTTGCTTATATTTATAGCTAAACCCCTGGTGTCACAAAAGGATTTAAAGCTAGAAAGCAATTTCTGAATGCCCGCTGGGGATTTCGAGATCAGGAGGGTGTCATGCGCAAACAGGAGCGTTGGGACTTTTCTCCCCGCCAGAGTAGGTGCATCCGCAGGGTGTTGTAGCAGATGCTCCACCACTCCGTTGACATAAAGAGAAAACAGAGTGGGGGCAAGCGCACACCCCTGGCGGACGCCCCTGTCTACTGGGATGCGAGATGTTTTTCCTCCCTGGACACCCCACCTGATCTGGGCGAAATTGTCTTCATGGAATTTTTTAAGCAAGAACAACAGGTAGGTGGGTAACCCTAATCCATCAAGGACATTCCATAGTAGTGCCCGCGGGACCAGGTCGAAGGCCGTTCTCAAGTCTATAAAGACTAGATATAACGTACCCCCTCCCAGCACCACCACCTTCCAATATATCATTAGAAGGCGGAATGTTTGCTCGATGGTGCCTGTCCCTGTTCTAAAGCCTGCCTGGAAATCGGACAGGATCTTTCCCTCATCGGCCCACTGCAAGATCCTACCCAGGACAACTTTCCCCGCAACCTTCTGTGTTGAATCCAACAAACTTATAGGGCGATAGTTGGCTGGGTCGTCCCTGCTGCCTTTCTTAAAGATAGGCACAACTTCTGCACCCCTCCAAGAGTGAGGAAAAGATCCTCCTAGCAGAGCCTCATTTAGAAGTGAAGCGATTAATCTGCTCCACACTGCTGGGTAGGATTTCAGTAGGTCACCTGGGATCCCGCCGGGACCTGGAGCCTTATTGGGGACAATGCCCCTAATAGCCCTTTCAACTTCCTGGCTAGTGAAAGGGACGTCAATAGCAAGGGGATTTACTGTTGTAATGGACAAGGATCCCGGACATGGAAGAGACAAGTCCAGTGCAGCAGAGTAAAGCTTGGAGAAATGGGCAAACCAAGCGTCACCCGGGATATTATAGGTTATTTGCTGGTCAATGGGCTTATTCCTTGCTCTTAGGAGATCCCAGAACCCTTTGGAATCCTTCATGCTACTAGCTTCGGTTAGATCACACCAGAAGTGATAATCATGGGCCTCCTTTTTCTCAGCCACTATTTTTTTGTAGGATTTCCTTGTGGAACTAATAGCGACTTGGTCTCTACTCTTTACCGCAGCAATAAGCTCCCCCTTAGCAATACGACATTTAGGGGAATACCATTTGTCTCTAGCATTGGAGTCACTTTTAGAAACCACCCTGGGCTTAGTATATTGAATAATAAACAGTTTGCTCAGTGCTACTATGGTCTCTGAGAAAAGTGATAAGACTTGTGTACTGGATGGGCTTAAAGCGTCCAGCCGAGGCTCCACCACAGACAAGATGGTCCCGGCTTGCGCCAACCTTGCCTCATCTGCTTTAACTTTTGCCCACTTCAAACGCCTGCCACAATTGGACGGAACAATTTCATGGGATGACTTCCAGATATGGACTTGCTTATCGTACTTCTTAGTTTGCCAAAGGGGAGAGAGGGTTAGGCAAAGAGGGTTATGATCACTATCGCAAGATGCTACAACCTCCATATCTAGATGAAAGGGCCAGAGATTATAATTCAAGATGATAAAATCAATTCTGGAGGTGTGGCCCGTTCTGTTATAAGTGTGAGCACCCATAAGGTCCGATTTTGATCGACCATTCACTGGCCTCAGGTTGTGTTCCAAACAGAGTGCATTGATGTCTATCGCACTTTGTGTCCATTTGGGAATAGGGTCAAGGGACAGGATCGGGATACCCCTTCTTGCGTCTTCTTCAAAGGAATCCAAAATATCTTCTTTTGCCAAGGGTTCCAAACAACAGTTAAAGTCGCCTGCAAGGAGAATATAGGAGTCGATCTTGCAGGCAGCTAGGTCGTTGCTAAGACCTGTCTGAGGTAGGCTTGATGTCCCGCTCCTGGCGCCCCTCAGATATAGGTTGAAAACCTCTAACATCCTTCCCCCCTGGCAATGTATTGAGATCCTCTGCAGGTCGGGAGAGTGTGTGGACCTGTGGCTCACTTTTAGGCCCAGAGCAATGCTAACCCATATTAAAAGGCCTCCAGACGGGCGACCCTTTGAACCCCTTTGTTGGAGAGCTGGGACAAAATAGGTGGTAAATCCTACTCTATATTTTGGTTCCTGGGTCCAGGTTTCTTGCAGGATACAAATGTCAAATGGCTCTAAAAACACATTCCATTCTGGATTATCAAAGTTCCGATTTAGCCCTGCCACGTTCCAGCTTACAATCTTTAACGGGGGTACAGCTATGGTAGGTTGGCTGAAAGAGTGAGCAGATGCAGGTGGAAGGGGCACAGCCACTAAGGGTAAGCTTTCTAAGGGCTCATCTTGGGAAATTTTGTGGGAGGTTGTGGGGACCATAATTCCCTCAGGCTGGGTTCCTACAGATGGTGTGGCCTGGATGGGGGCCTTGGGTAGGATGTGGGAGGGTGCCAACTGGTCATCCCTACCTTGTGGGCTAAACGCTCCCAAATCAGTCAGCTCAGCTAGATCTACGCTGCTCTTAGCTATCGAACCCCCCTCAGAAATAGGGCTATATGATGTTCTTACTAAGCCAGAGGGATGGACAGTGACTAAGGATTCGATGCCTAGACAAAGGGAATCGGAACGCCCATGGGCTGGCAAAGATAGTACATTACCCGCTGTGTGGGAACCAGAGTGCCTGGGGAGTCAATCTACTTCCTCCAGGCCTCCGAATCTATTTGAGATTGGGAAACCATTCCAATGTGAAAGGGGATCCACTTGATGGTTATAGCGGTTTCTCCTTGGTTGGTGATGGACTAATGACCAATTTTCCGTCTGGTTATACATGGATCGTGGGGGATAGAAAAAGGACAATGGCCTCGGGATGACAGAGGACCCTTCACTGCAGGGCCACGAACATATATGCTGAGCCGTGTGTGGATCATCAAAAGTTACAACTATACAATCCCCCGCGTTCGTTTTCCTAGTTGGGCCCACCCAGGAAGTTCTACGCACCATCAGAACTTTACTTCTGCGGCCATTGGGAATAGGTCTGTTGACATTAAGTCAATGCATTATTTTATTTTTCAAGGACCAATGATTCTCATATTGGCCACTGCTAATCTGAGGAACTCTCGTCAGCACGACTACAAAGTCGTTGGCTTCCGGGGGAAGGTCAATATAACCCCCTCTAAAGTTATTCTTTACCTGGAAGTCCTGGGTAGGCGGTATAGTCGCCTCGCCAGGCTGGAGTTTTGAGGTTGTACCAGATTTAGTGTTAGCAGGTAAGTGGGTGGAAGCCCGTTTGGGGGCCTTAGGGATTGTGGCAGTTGACATTTGGTCCACCGCCACAGTCCTCGGTTTGGGGACCGGGCGTGCAGTGGTAGGTATAGTGGGCAGACTTTGGTGTACTTGTGCTGTGGGAGCTGGAGAAATAGCATCAGCTACAGGGAGGCCCTGGTTCTCAAGACTTCTCAAACCGAGAGTGGCCAGAGCAATAATGCTCTTTTCCATCTCAAGTAGGTTATTTTCGATTCGTGAAAGTCTGAGATCTAGAGGGGAAAGAAGCTTTTTAAGGGATTCCCATACCAGATCTATAAATTCCCTATCGTTGTTGCCCAAACCATCTATCTGTAAACCTTCAGTTTCTAGGGTGGTACCGGGTGATTGCTCGGTAGTTGTCCCCGCCCCACCTCCCTCCGTTGGGGGCTGCTTCCCAAGAGGCCGAGCACCTTTGGTGGTAGGTGTTGAGCCTTTCGTCAGTGTCAAGTGTTGTGACACCGCAATTTTCGCCTTCTTCAGTGAATAAGCGGAACGAGAGCGAGGCTTCCGGTTTGGTTGGGTAGCACTAGGGCATTAAAAACCACTGGAGGGGGAAGGATAGTAGTGACATTCTGGGTGCAAGAGGTGGCAGGTACACTCGCTTCCACAAGGTTGGGTTGTAAGACATGGTGTGGAGAAGGGACAAGTTGGAGCGGGGTCGGATGAACCTCAGCCTGTGAAATTATACAATGGGGAATGGGAGGGCGCTCTGGAGTAACCGCCGCAGCTATGGGGCCCAAGGAGGATTTTTTGGAGGTAGCAATAACTTCAGACAATCTTCTAGCCGCTGCCAACTCAAGAGATACCAGAGTTTGAAGCTTGGATATTTCCTGGTCAATGGCGAAATTAGTGCGGGTTATGAAGTCGTCCATTGGACCACTAATTGGATGACCACCTTTAGAGGCCTTACTCCTGGTTATTCTAGCGAGGGGCAAGGCCAGGCAACAATAATATGTGGAATGGAGGGCGGAGATTGAACTTTGTGGTCCTCTGTAATAGGGAACAGTGGGCGAAAGAGGATGGGCCAGTCCAGTCCGCTCAGTCCTCGAACGGCCTCAAACGGCCCGGTCTTCGCCCCGGTCGCTCCCGCGCGCGCTCCCGCGCAGCGTTTGGTGTCCGTATTTGTAGATCCAAGGTCAATGGGCGGGGTTTGGTGAAGGTGGGGCGGGGCGGTCAGGGAGAGCGGGGCCAGGTGATACGGCCGCTTACACCGGGACTCTTGGGAGTGTGAGTCCCGGGTTCCACTCGCAGCCCTGCAGCCTCTCAGACCCCCACCGAAGCGCCAAGCAGAGGGAGAAATCCGAAGCGGGACCCACGGAGCAGGTTCCGCGAGCCGTTGACAGAGAGCCTTTACAAACAGCAGCACAGTCCAGGTATGAGAGGAGTGTCCCACGCAGCACAGGGTCCTTCCCTCTTTTCTATTGGTGGAGGTGGGGCGGGGCGGTCAGGGAGAGCGGGGCCAGGTGATACGGCCGCTTACACCGGGACTCTTGGGAGTGTGAGTCCCGGGTTCCACTCGCAGCCCTGCAGCCTCTCAGACCCCCACCGAAGCGCCAAGCAGAGGGAGAAATCCGAAGCGGGACCCGCGGAGCGGGTTCCGCGAGCCGTTGACAGAGAGCCTTTACAAACTGCAGCACAGTCCAGGTATGAGAGGAGTGTCCCACGCAGCACAGGGTCCTTCCCTCTTTTCTATTGGTGGAGGTGGGGCGGGGCGGTCAGGGAGAGCGGGGCCAGGTGATACGGCCGCTTACACCGGGACTCTTGGGAGTGTGAGTCCCGGGTTCCACTCGCAGCCCTGCAGCCTCTCAGACCCCCACCGAAGCGCCAAGCAGAGGGAGAAATCCGAAGCGGGACCCGCGGAGCGGGTTCCGCGAGCCGTTGACAGAGAGCCTTTACAAACAGCAGCACAGTCCAGGTATGAGAGGAGTGTCCCCCAGGCTATAGGTACACATCTCATATGTGTACCTATAGCCTGGTTCCACTCCATAATCTTGGTCTTGTCCCTATTTATTCTGTACCCCGAGATTATCCCGAATGCCCTGGCCTGCTCAACTAGTCTGGGCTGAGGTGGACCCTAGATAGATCACTCCTATTAAAAGAGGCCGTAAAAGTGGAGGTAATAGCTCAAGCTCAACAATTTTTTAGTCACAACCTTGGGACCACAAATGCACAGACAGTCTGGGAGGCCTTTAACGCTTTTTTACAAGGTATTTTTACCTCGTTAACGATTTGACAAAACAAAGCCAGGAAGAAGGCGGAGGAGGATCGACTCCGTAAAATCAAGAATAAAGAACAGGAGCTGCAGTGGGCCTCGGCTAACGATCAGAGTAAAGTCCCTGCTCTACAAACTGAGCTCGAGGGCCTTCAGGCTGAATTCCAGGCAAATCTCGATACGATTTTAAAGGACAGGTGGGATGCCAGCAAACTTCAAAATTTTGCCTATGGGGAAAGATGTGGGTCCCTCCTAGCCTGGAAGGCCAGGGCAGATAGAGCAAGGAACCAGATACATAGTTTGACTCAAAGAAGCACAGGGTGCACTGTACATGATGACGATGGGATCCGGGAGGAAGCCAGACTCTTTATGCAGGATCTATATAAGGAAGACCTAAATATCGGTGTTCAGGAAATAAAGCACTGGCTAAACCAGACAGACCTTCCACGGCTGTCTCAAGTGGATCAAGTGTTTCTACACTCCTGTATTACAGAGGGCGAGGTAGAGGCTCAGCTTAAGAAAATGGCCCGAGGTTATACCTTGTCTTAATAGATGTAATTCAGCCGGTTTTGAAAAATCTTTTTAATAAAATACATATGTTGGGAGAGCCCATACCGGGTTTGTGGTCTGAAGCAACCGTTACCCTTATTCTTAAAGCCAATAACGATCCACTAAAAGCAGAGTCATATAGACCCATTTCTCTGTTAACACCTTAGCTGCGTGTAAACATTCCTCCCCAGTGCTGCGCTGTCCATTGGAACCAGTGCTGAATGGACGTCCAATGGTTGTGCGCAGCACTGGGGAGGTAGCGCTGCTGACGACCATTGGCCGTCAGCAGCACTTAAGGGGTTAAATACAGACTATAACATTTTTGCGGGCGTATTGACAGCCAGGACTGACAAAATTATAAAAACTGTAATCCACCAAGATCAAAGGGGCTTCATCCCGGGAAGACAGCTGAACGAACTCACTTTCCAGGCCATTGGCGCTATCGATGTGGCGGTTGATAAACAACTCCTGCTAACGCTGGCTGCCATCGATGCCGCCAAGGCTTTTGACCAAGTGAGTTGACCCTATCTTTGGGAAGCATTAAACAGCTTCGGCTTTCCCAGCAATTTTATCTTCAGTGTTAGATCTCTTTATTCGGCCCCACGAGCAAAAATTGTGGTGAATGGGGCTCTTTCGGACTGGGTAAATATATCTTGAGGCACTAGGCAGGGGTGCCCCCTTTCACCCCACCTGCTTAATCTGTTCATAGAACCTTTTGTCTGCCGGTTAAGGTCAGACATGTCAATTTCATCTTTTAAAATCGCTGATTTGGTCCTTAAATTTGCTCTTTATGCAGACGACCTGCTTATGTTTACAACCAACCCAGCGGTGTCTATACCCAGACTAGTTGAGCAGGCCGGGGCAACTTGGGGTAGTTCTCAAATTTAGATGGAAAGTAGATCCTGTCAGAGCACTCTCAACACCAGCGACACTCTAGATCAGCTCACCTCAAATGTCTGCTTTTCTAGCAAAGTCTTTAAGCATAGGATTAGCACAGTGCCATCCAATCCACGTTGAGATAGAAAAGGACAAAGTATTTTACCATTTCTACTGGTGGTCGTGGCTTCCATAGGCTAAGCGTTTTTGACTTGCCTATATCTTTGCCACCGGTTGATGAATCTTCACTAAATTTGCTCAAAAAGTGTCAAAGTAAGTTTTGTTGTGCATGGGAAGTTTTGGGGTGATCCGTTAAGTGGGGGCTGAGAAAAAGACGGTTCAAAAAGGTGCATTTACCAATATTAATTCCTATAGGAATGCGTTGTGAAACCTACAGCCTGAACTGCTGGACAGAATTACACCAAATTTGGCAGAAAGTAGATGTTGTTACGCATTTGGTGCAAATCCATTCTGTAGGTTCTTAGAAAGTACAGCTCCATCAAGACAACGATGCAGGAGTAACACTCTACGCAGTGATAAACAAGAACCTCAGCTGCAGATTTCAGATCATCCAGAACGCCGCCGCCAGACTAGTCCTAAACCTACTGTGCAACTGCCACATCACCCAGCACCTGTGGGTACTACACTGGCTCCCCATCGAGAAGAGAATCATCTTCAAGATTCTCACCCATGCCCACAAAGCCCTTCACAACACAGGCCCGCCTACATGAACTATTGTCTCTCGTCCCACGCACCCCAAAGATTACTCCGCTCAGCCCAGCTGACCCTCGTAACAGTACAACACATCAAGAAGACCTGAACAGGAGGGCGCTCCTTCTCCTACCTCATGGCTAAGATTTGGAACTCCCTCCCTCTCCACCTCCGCCAGACACCAACTCTGTCCAAGTTCCTGAAGGACCTCAAGACCTGGCTTTTCGATGAATCACCATGAGCGCCCGGCCACTCGCACCGGATAGGAAAGGGATCCCCTACGCCTCCTCTGACGCCACCCCTGACCACCAAGGAGCAGCACGCACCCCCTCCCCACCTCAGCGCCTTGAGACTCTTTCGGCTCAGTAGCTGCGCTTTACCAACCCTGATTGATTGATTGAGATGGGGATCTAGAAGTGTACTTTCAGAAGCAATCCCAATACAAAGGGGAGTGAGGCAGGGATGTGCATTTGTAACAATCCTCTTTTTCCTATACGTAAATGACATCGTGCAACATCTTCAGGTTGTAAATATGACTCCCCAAAGCTTGTTTCAACCAATTGTGCACCATAAAAGGCCTTGAAATCAACTCAGCTGAGACTAACTATATGGCTATAAAACCTCAATATCTTTTAAGAAAACATCACTGTTCAAAAATTAAAATTGGAGTATATGGCGAATGTTAACTATGTTGGCATTATATTAGACACCAAATTGTCCTGGGAACCACACAGTGGCGGTTCGTCAACTGGGGGCGTTGGGGCGTTGCCCCACTATCCATGGACGACCGTCGTCACTGCTATCACAACATTTGTCTGACAGTCTAAAAAAAGTAAAATTATGAGCGCCGCACAAGCAGTAAACACAGGCCGGGCCGGAGTCACAAATTGTGACGTCATCCAGTGCGATCACGGAAGGTGTGGGGGGCGGGCCTGCAGCACTGAGTGGCATGTGGTAGGCTGGCAGCGTCGTGGCAGGGAAGCAGTCAGTGTGTGCGCATTTAGGACAAGTCATTTTTATGACTTGCCTACGCATGCGCACACTGGCAATAGCCCCTTCCCTCCTCCTCCTCGCCTAGCCGTAACACAGGCAGAGACCCGGGGGAGCCGGGTCTCATTATGGGCAGTATTAGCCCTGCTCTTAAGCCAATCCTGGCGCAGTGGTGATGTTATGCCTGCGCCAGGACTGGATGAGTTCACGCGCACGAGGATGGTGGAGCTGCCGCGCGTGGGTCTCTTTGAGTCGACTGACGACGTGAGACTGTCTGAAAGCGCCGGTAAGTTAAGTTTTTTTAATGGCTGCTGGCCTGTCTGACTTACGTTACGTAACTAAACTAGTTATCACCGTCAGACATCAGTCACTCTTAGAATAACAAGTCAGTGAGTCACTTGACTTCTTTAATATAGCCAGCCAGGGACTTTCAAGTGAAAATGGCCCCTGTCGCCTCAATGTTAAAGTGAGGGAGGTATATTTATTTCCGCTCATGGCCTCGTTCTTCGAGCAAGAGCCAGCTCTGCCGGCAGCTATTACTGACTACTAGGGGCCCTGGCGGATGTTTGCTCCTGAACAAGGCATCTCTCTGCCCACCTCGAAGAATGAGAAAAAAGTGAGCACACTGTCACTCTCCCAGCCCTCGCCAGCATCAGCATAGCCAAGCCTCACTTGGCACTAGCCGGAATTTATTACGGAACGTTTCTGAAATTATTACAGCAGGTCGGTCCGTCACTGAAATCTGCAATTTACCTGAGACCTACTTTGCAGGGTCTGGTTTACGAAATAAATCAAAGCAGGCTATGTGGGGTTGTTTTTGCACGTGTCCTGCAATGTGACATGATTTTTATTTGGCCCTCGTTCACTAATTATCTGGCCTCTAAGCACTTCTTGTTGCACATTGCAAGTTAGAGGTTATGGGGTTTCCCATATAGGGCAACTTCTTGGGTTTAGGAACCCGATGAAGCGCGGGTGTGTATGTCTGAATATGGTTTGAAGCTGCCCCTTATGATTGCGCATCATTGAGGGGGGATCGGTGTTGCCACCGACTTGCCAACCCGAGGCAGACGAAATGTAAGCTATTAATGCCCCTGTAGAGTGCATCCGAGCTGGGCACTGATCTTACAAACGGAACCTAACTTGTGCTGAACTATATAAAAGCTGATTGCTACTTTTCTGGAAGAAATCACTTAAATATATCTGGATGAAGGTGCAGGACCTGTGAGTGAGTCCTAAAACTCGGACAAGACCATAGGCATGCCCCAAGGGTGTGCAAGTTTTTTTTTTAAATATTAGCTTTCTAAAAAAATAAAAATAAAAAAAAGAGATTGTTTCTACAGGACACCCCCCTTCCTCCACTATCAGTCACAAAAGCTGTGCAAACACTGCCCTGTAGGGGACCCAGACTTCAACACATCAGGCCCCATATCCTGCAGGTGGAGAACTTCCAGCGAAATTACTTCCGCCATAGGATAGTAAAGCATGATTAATTCTTAACAAGTATTCTTCATGGCAGAGAATTCACCTGCTCATGGTTTACCATGTTCTCCACAAACCGGAGGATTTTTTCTTAGCACCCAACGCTAAGGCAGGCTCTTTTTATTCCTGATCATTGCATCCATGAAAACAACAGTTTCAGGAGCCTGATTAGAAACAGGGCCGTTCTTACACTAAATCTTTGCGTGCTGACATCCGGCAATATTAGGGTGTTCACATGCATTAGAGGGGTGCAACGCAACAATAAATGTCTCACTCTAGTGGACATTACTGATTTATTTTGCCCTAGGTTTCTTTTGAAAGCGATAGGCGGTCATACACAACGGCTCATCTGGAACCTTGCTTCAAAATTCCTCAGAAATCAGTGGCATACCTGGACGTAACTTCACAATTTTCTAAGAGGCAAAATGATTTTCAGACATGCGGATATTTAGTGATTTGCAGCTTTTTAAAAAGGCAATACAATCAGGATCACAGTGCATCTTGATAAGTCATTCATCCACCAATTACAGTCTGTTCTAATGGAGGGGGGATGGCGAATCTGTCTGATGAGCTGGGTACCAAGCAGCCGAGTGTGCAGGCCGAGAGAAACAAAGAAAGAGTGAATGAGAAGGAGCAACGCCTCCTTCACTTTCAGAAGCAGGAGCTCAGTCTACAATGTTTTGCATCCCCTTTAAATAAGGTATTACGACTGTCCTCCCCTTACTGACGTCTCCTGTCCTTTGGGTGCATCATAGCCCTGGCGATTACAGGTGCAGCACACAGGCTGTGGTCATGAAGGGTGCACGGGCCCAAACATTCACTTTCTACTGCTAACTGTCCTGTGAGTTGATAAAGCTTGAGAAATCCGGTTGTGTGAAGGAATATTGGCAGATTGCAAGACTACTGTTCGTTCTGTGCAGAGGGGCAGTTTTTACCAATGCTTATGCTATACATGTTACATGGGAAGGAACCTTGCCCTAACTGGGCTTCTTTTGTGTGTGGAGGAAGTTGGCCTACTGCTAATGTTGCTGTGTATAGCTGAAGCTTGCCCCACTGTTAAACATGTTTTGTGCGCAGAAGCCTGCTATAATTCTGCTTTGTGTGAGGAAGCTGGCCTCTTGCTGCTTGTTTTAAAGAGTTTGGGTGGGGGAGTTTTGTTGCTGGCCTAGTTTCACTCTACGTTGCTTGTGGGTGTGAGACCCCGACCACCGAGGCCAAACATGCTCTGTTAGGCTCAGAATAATGTGAGGGCTCAGATACCCATTTGTGGGGTCCTGAAGGAACAGAGCTGTGCAGCTAAAACAAGCTTTGGCAAGACCAATAGGCCTGGATATAACGTGCAAACACAGACATACACAAATGCGCAGTGGTGCCTACGTGCATTTACATACATTAGTAGATTAAAACTAGGGGTGCTGGTTTTGCTAATGCTTGTTTTATGCTGCTGTGCTTCTTGCTACAAATCTAAATATCGAGGGATAGGCCTGGTAGCGCCATCGGCATGCCCAGCACATGCATGTAGCACAGCACTGCATCATGAAACGTGCCCTGGGTACACAAGAGGGAGAGATGCTGGCGGCAGTGGTCGGACACTGCAACACTGTAACCTGCCCTGCTCTCTGCCATTACCCTATTGGGAACCAACACTTTAAACTACTTACCTTCTCCTATCAGTCATGGAAGAGAAAAGAGAAAGTGGTGCAAGTGTCACCCCTCTGGCTGACAGGTGGGCGTGGTGGGCTGTTAATTAGGCATATTCATTGGGATAACAACAATCTGCTGAAGTGCAAATACAGGCACGTGATATCGAACGAGTGAAGAAGACTCTTTGTGAATGGGTGCCAGCGACGTTAAGAGGAGCGTCAGATGTGACGTCAGCAGGGGGTTGAGTGATACATTGGCCGGATTCTGAAGGGCATGTTTTTTTAAGAACGTTAAGGTTTTGTTGAAAGCATGAGGGTGCCATTGTTTGACCTTTAATCTTAAAATGGCGCTATCTTTTTGTTTGTGGGTAGATTGTTTTTCAGCTCCTCTGATCACTGGAGGGATTGAATCGTAGATATATTGCAGTGTTTATACTTCTGCTGTACGTTGCTGTATTTGTTTTCACTGTGGTTTTTGAGCAGTGGAGGAGGCCCATCAAACAATGGCATTCTTAAACAATGCAGGCTGGTATACCTCCAGAGCAACATTGTGCTGTTTTCATCAATTTTGCATTGTGCAGGTATGTTATGAATATTTGTATAGCACAATAATCCCCCAGGATGGTATCCAGATGCTCAGCAGGTGGTCAGACAGCTGTCTCCTGTAGGTTCATCGAAGAGCCAGCGGTGTATGCTTGACAGTGAGAGTCTGGCTGAGCGGCATTGCCTGGTGGGGTATGTAAAAGTGTATGGGGCTGTTCAGGTATGCAGGGCCGGTGTTGTGTTTTGTGCAAGGTGTGAGCAGTTTGAATTGGGTGCATTTGTGGTTTGGGAGCCAGTGTAGTCCTCTGAAATGTGGGGTGAGATAGTTTCAGTATGAGTCTTGCTGCAGCGTTTAGAATGTTCTGGACTGGAGCCGAATGAGTGGCTTCTCAGTGATTTCTGCATACAGAGTGTTGCCATAATTGAGTCTGCTGTTGAGGTAAAAAGACAGACTATCAGAAACAGAAATATCATGGACCAAAATATTGTGCCAAGAATATTGAGAACACAAATATCGCAAAGGAAAGTTCCTGTAGTTAACAAAAGTTTTACGATATATAACTCCCAATGGATGTGCCTTGATGGTATATATATCATCAAGTTATGTAGATGTGGAGTTAAGAAGGATAAATCTATACTTACATATTAGCACTTACCTCTATATTTTGGTCCTCGATATTTTGACACAATATGTCTGCACAATATTTCTGCTTTCGATAAACTGTCAGTGATCCTGCTGGTGATCAGTGCCTGAGTAACTGTTTTACTTGCTACATAGAATCTTGAGGAAGTGGAAGCAGGTGGAGGTCACTGCATTTACTTGGGCTGTCATGTCAAGCTTGTTGTCCAAGATTATTCTTAGATTTCTTACGTTGGTGTTGGAGTTGGAGGGTCCTGGGTTAGTTTGCCTGGGCCTGGTGGCATCATACTGGGGTGCTGTGCCTGATTTGAGCAATGCAGCCAGGAAGTGGCTATATTTAGCAGGCCTGGGCTGACTCATTAACATCAACGAGTCGACATAATGAGTGGGTTTATTGAAATGAGGGCTATAAACTTGTGAGATTGAGAACAGATTACTATAGGAATAAGTCCCAATGTCGTGAGTCTTACTGTATTTACAACAAGGGGTGGTGAGGGACAGAGTCTCTGAATTAAGCAGAAAGCTCTCACCCAGTCAAGAGATCAGGGCTAGATCCAACACCGTTTTTTAGCTCACTGAAGAGGCTGAAATGCCAGAAACCGGTCCCTGGTAGCTTGTCTCCTTTCTGGTGAAGAATTGGCTTGGTAGTTTGGTCTGCCCTGTTCCCATGATGCACTGGGCCAGGGACAGACTAATTTGCATACAGCCAGGTTCTGAGCTGGGATGGGGCAGTGAGATAAATAACGGTGATGGATCAAGCCCTGATCTTTGGACTGGGTAAGAGTGGTCTGTTTAATTCAGACACTCTGTTCATCACCACCCCCTTTCTGTATCGTTTTTGGCCACTATAGGTGTGGCAGGGTATACTCAGACATGAGTCCCTTTCTCACTGCTCCATCAGGATTCAAGCAAGCCGGGCCGAAGAGGCTGAAATGCCAGAAACCGGTCCCTGGTAGCTTGTCTCCTTTCTGGTGAAGAATTGGCTTGGTAGTTTGGTCTGCCCTGTTCCCATGATGCACTGGGCCAGGGACAGACTAATTTGCATATAGCCAGGTTCTGAGCTGGGATGGGGCAGTGAGATAAATAACGGTGATGGATCAAGCCCTGATCTTTGGACTGGGTAAGAGCGGTCTGTTTAATTCAGACACTCTGTTCATCACCACCCCCTTTCTGTATCGTGAGTCTTACTGTGGCACGGGAATGCCACTGTAAACAGAACAAGCATTGGCATAGCCAATATGTCTCGCCGTTGGGACCTAATAAAGGTTTAGCCATGCAACGCTTGATGTTGTTGCACCAAGGATATTGTTAATGTTTTTCCTAGAGAGAGATCAGAGTTTTTGTCTAATGGAAGTTTTGATTCATGGAAAGGTAGCACAGAAGGTTAATGTGCCTGCTGCAAGAACAAGCTTGTTCAAAATATTGCTGACTTTAACATTCAAGTAATTGAAAAATTAGCTGCGCTTAAAGACAGACGTGCTGAATTTAGATACAAAAAGTAAATATGTTGAATGGTGATAGTTTGTGACCTGTTTAGTTGGTTCTTTTGTTGTTTGCAGTTTAAATCCAAAAAAGTTGTTTGTTTTGTTGTTTGCAGTTTAAATAAAAACAATCTGTGAAGTTATCATACATAGATGCAAAGAGCTGTCTTGTTGCAAAACTCCATGGCAATTGTGAAAAAGCAATAAGCAAGTATGTCAAAGGCATTATTGCCAGCCCTGGAAGTTTACAAGTATATGGCACAATCTGTAACCCTCTATGGTGCTGAACTTTGGGGCCGAACAGTTTGAGTATACTTACAACAGAGGGAAATACATTCATGAGTATGTTACTTCGCCTACCAGTACGCACACCTATGATGCCAATATATCAAGACACTAATATTAGCCAAATAGAAAATCAAGCCATATTAAGACCTTTGTTATTCTGTGTTCGTTTGTGGGTCGGGCAAGAGCGCACCAGTTACAAAGAGGGATTAATCAAAATACTGACTCTCGACCGTTATGCAACACGCCCCTGGATTAGACATGTACGTAGCTGGTTTTACAAACTAGGCTTAAGGTGTTTTTGGAATGCTTCAAATTCTTTAACAATACACTCAAACAAAGTCCTGAAAAGTTTATATTGGAAGTATATACAAATTAGTGTCCATCATAGCCCTAAAATAGGAAGGTTGACATCACAGTTCTTATATACCAAACCATTCCCTTTCTACGCACCATATCTGGCCAAAGTGCAACCACAATTATTTAAGTCATTGTATATGAAATTCCACTTCAATGTCCTCCAGATTAAATGTAATACATCCAAATGGTTATGGAGTACTGTTGATACCGGGGAGGTTCACTGTACACTATGCTCATTAAATGCTGCAGAAAATGTTTCCCATATGCTATTTTAATTCCCAGAATATGCTACCTTAAGGAAAAAATGGATTAAACCTATCTTGTGTAATATGAGGACCAGACAATATCGATAAACAGAAGTATTAAGGATCCTAAAGACAGCTATGTCCCAGCCTATTGTTTTCAGCCTTAGCAGATACCTATTTGCTGTAAGGATAATGCTACTTACCGGTAAGCATCTGTTTTTGGCATGTAGAGCTGTAGATTTACATGCTTTGCATACTCCTGCCATCTAGTGTTGGGTCTGGATGTTTGCAAGTTGTTTTTCTTCAAAGAAGTCTTTCCAGTCACGAGGTAGGTGACTCCTCCTTTCGGTGATAGTGCGCATGGGCATCAACTCCATTGTCAGATTCTTTTCCCGCAGAGGGTGAGAATTGTGTTAGTAAAGGTAGAATGGAGCTGTCCATGCTTATGTATGTAGAGTAAGAAAACTACAACAAGCATATGTACCCGGGGAGGCGGGTGAGCGCATGTGAAACTACAGCTCTACGTGCCTAGAACAGATGCTTACTGGGTAAGTAACATTATCCGTTCGAGGCATACGAGCTGTAGATCACATCCTTTGCATAGACGATACAGCAGTAAACTCCCAAAGCGGTGGCTAACCCGTAGCTGTTGCAGCCGTTTGAAAAAGTGTTTTAAGTACTCCCTGGCCTACATTAGCTTGTTGCCTCACTAACACATCTACACAGTAGTGTTTGGTGAATATGTGTGGTGTAGACCATGTTGCTGCCTTACAGATTTCAGGTAGGGCAACATTCCCTAAGAAGGCCATAGTAGCCCCTATTTTGGGGGTGGAATACGCTCTAGTGGGTAATGTCAAGGTTCTTTTAGCTTTCACATAACATGTTTGGACACATTTCACGGTCCATCTTGCAATGCCTGTAATGCAATGCCAAAGCAACAGCTGTTATTTATTGTTGTAATATATTGTATAGTATTATTGTTGTTTGTATGCTTTTCATGTTTTTTTAGCGAAATAAAAGCTATCTTATCAATCTATTGTGATATCTCTGGTCGCAAAGCCTTCGTGGAAAAAGATGAGCTTGTGCAGGCAAATGCACAGCTCTGATTGGCTGCCAACATTTCAACCAGGAAATGCTGGCAGCCTTCTTGGGACCCAGGTTCACAGAGTCCCTCCGAAAGAAGGGGAAAATAAAGAAAAGCTATGATCTTGGGGTCGCCCTGGGACCCCGCCACGACATAAGAGAATTTATTAAAAAACAAAATGTGCTGCGAAATCGCGATATTTGCCTACATTTTTTTTCGGCGCTTGATTTTAAATCAATCAATCTTTTTTTTTAAAGCGCACTACTCCCCCGATAGGGCCTTAAGGCGCAGGGGGATGGGGGGTTGTAGCTCCGCTGGGGTCATTCAATGAACCAGGTCTTGAGGTTTTTCTGAATTGGTCCAGTGTTGGGCTGCGCCGGAGAAGGAGGGAAAGCTTGTTCCATGTCTTGGCGCAAGGTAGAAAAAGGACCCTCCACCCACTCTGTTCCTCTAGATGCGTGGGACAGTGGCTGGGGAGTGGTCACTGATTGTAGGTTTCTCTTGGGTGCGTGGAAGGAGAGACGGTTGTTGAGGTATTGAGATCTGATGTTGTGGATGGCCTTGTATGTATGTGTGAGCAGGTGAAAGTTATCCTTTTTAGGTTTAGCCTATAGCAGCGCGCATGCGCTGCAATAGTAAAACAACCTTTTGTAATTGATTTAGTTTTTGCCCTAAAAACGTGTGAGCGTTCCATTGCTTTCAATGGCAATGCGTGCATGTTTGGCAATTCCCTTGCGGGAGCGAGCTTTCACTCGCTCCCGTAAGGGAAACGCTTTGAGTGCTCTCAGCGCAAGGCTGGTGCTGCTTTTCGACCAAATGAGCTAAAACAAATTCATGTGAGAAACATACTTTGAGGCATATGTGATTAGTTAAATTCCCTATTTCTTTCCAACAGCGGGTTGGAATGATATGGCAGAATTATGCTTAAAGATTGTCCCTAACAAAAACTATGGTAACACATACTTTGTTTTGTAAAGCTCTTCTATTCAGATTGCTTTGATTTGTACGTATTATGCTCCCCCAGTGTTAGAAAATCATAACTGTTCCCTTTTTCACCCATTATTTGCTCTAAGTCTGGTGTAGCCTCCACAGTATACAGATAGGCGCCTCTGAGGTTTGAACAGAAACTACAGCAGTCAGTTATCCCACTGAGCTGTCCTATAAGAAGTGGGGAATAAACACTGAACCCAGACAATAGGGGGCGTGTAGTTTCCGATAGGTGAATGCACGTACCAAATGGCCCCTTGGGGATCAGTGGCCTTTGATGTTAGTGTTTCTTCGTAATTTCAGCAGAAACCCGAAGTGTGCAATTTTGGTCTGACCCGTTACACAGTAGCTAAGTCATTTACGAGCACTCACGATTGTGGCAGGTGAGGAAACTAAGGCACGGGAGACAATTTGATTTGGCCAGGGTCACTCATGTTTGGTGAAGTCTAGAAGTGGGCCTGAGAACCCATGTACAGTGCTGTGAGCATGTAAAGTGCTCAACAACCTTCTAGTCGAGTGTGCGCTATATAAAAACTAAAAAAAAACATTAAAAAATTAACCAGCCTCTTCGGGTTCCACAGGCCGGCAATGGCATGTAGGCACTGTACCATCTCATTTGCCTTGTAGGCTCTATACCATCTTATATGCCCAGGCTCACTCAGATCTGTGAAGTCTTGAAACGGGGCTGATAACTTGAGTCACCTGGTTCCACAGACCCGGATGTAGGCACTATGCCATCTCATATGCCTTGTAGGCACTATACCCTCTCATATGTCCAGGCTCGCTAAGGTTGTTGAAGTCTTGAAGCAGGGCTGGGAACCCGCGTCTCCTGGGTCCACAGGTCTGGATGTAGGCACTATACCATCTCATATGCCTCGTGGGCACTATATCATCTCAATTGCCAGGGTATCATTTAACAAAGATGAATGGATCCTCAGAGCCCAGGCAGGAAGAAGCTCTAGCTGCCCTCACTATCAGGGGCTCAGCTCCATTCCATCGGCTCACCACCACTTCCTTCGTGCTCGGCACCGCCATGAAGGTGCCAAGACTGACAGGGTGCGAAGCCAGAGATTGCATCCCTGCTGACCTCTTGACAGAGCGCAGCACAAGGCACTGGGCGCTCGGCCAACCACAGATCTGCAGCTGTCTCATCGAATATGCGTCAGCCTACAGTAGAGCTTTACAATGTGGGGGAAGGGGGGAAGATTCAGCATAATTCACTGGATAGACACACAAGATGAATGTAAACACATCATCTAGAAGACAGTAATTCAGTCAATGCCTTTCCTGAATATCTGACATGGACCTCTGCCTGCTGGGCCCTCGCTGGACACTTTTTGAGAGGGGGAGCCGTGGAGTCACCGAAACAAATCGCTGTTCGCCTGTCCTTGGCACAAGGCTGTCTGGTGCTGACGTATTAGCCAGCTCTGGCCCTGCGCTCAGCTGCCTTCGAGGAGGGTGGTCTGCACTCTGCCTTAGAGCGCTCTGGAGAATGTGCACTTCTGTCTCTAGGGCCACTCGTGGGAAGAAGTGCCACCTCCACTTACTGCCCCTTTAAGGCACAATGCGGTTACCTCTTTTGTCAGTGGATGTGGAGAAGCAGTCCGTAGCGTCACCAGTGCATGTGGAGGCAAAATCTGCCCTGTCACCAGTGCATAGAGAACCAAAATATGCTCTCTCACTGGTGCACCTGGAGGCAAAATCTCCAGTATCAACAGTGTGGACTGTCACCAGCGCAAGAGAAGACGCAATCTGCAGTGTAAGTGGGGAGAGGAGTTGGCCTAACTGCTAGAGCTGCCAGGAAATGTCCACAACGGCGCCTGCCTAGAGGGAACTACAACTCCCATGAATCCTTGGGTGGGAGGAAGAATTACAGACGTCGTGACGCTGACGTTAGCGTGCGTAATTCTGATTCGGAAAACTTTGTTCTTGCACCATGGAGTTTGGAGAGTCTTCGCAGCTCTTTAATTGGAGATGTTCAGTACCGGGATTGATGCTGGGTTAGAGCGATATCCAGTGAGTACACTTGTGGGCATTAGTGTCGGCTGACGCTAGAGTGAGATTTTGAGTGTGAGCGGAATGTTGCAGTAATCGGCTTCGCTGCACATTACTGTCTCCAGTTTGTTTTCTATATCCTTAAATCGTGAGTGAACCAGCAAGGATTTCAATTGAGTTATTTACTGAGAATCGATAACGGAGCGCTGTGATGATTCTGGGTCACGCGTTGCCGTTAAGAGACTGGAGTGTCTGTGGCGTGTAAAACGGAGCGCGGTGGTTATCTCCTAAACCACGCATTACCATTTAGAGGCAGGAGTCTCTTGGGGGTTTTTGATAACTGAGCGCTGTCACTGATGTGGGTTACGTGATACCGTTAAGAGACTGGAGTCTCAGTTGCATATACAACGGAGCGCGGTGGTTATTACCTAAACCACGCGTTACCGTTACGAAGCAGGAGTCTCTCTTTGCAACTTGGTTTGGAGTTCCAATACTGTGCTTTGTTCTTCTGTTGGATCTCTATTTTTGGAACAATGCTTGGAATATTGTAAAGACATTGACTATGTTGGGTGTGTGGAGCAACATCACCTTTTCTGACATTTAATCTAGTACTGTTGCAATTTCATCCTCGTTCTGGATATTTGGTGTTTCTTTTCTTCTTGATATAGTAGAGAGGTTTTCCTGGTCCCTTTCAAATGTATCATTCTTGGTTAGGTACACAGTTCATGAATCCTTTTTATGTATGAATGGGTTCTGGGAATTGTGATTTGATCATTGTATGAGGTCTTGGGTTCTAATCTGTGTGACTCATGTATTATAGGGGCTGTTGATGACCTACATAACTTGGAAGGGAGCTGCTTTATAAAGGAAAAGACAAAGCATATTGAGAGGTACGCAAAAAGGGTCTAGTGAGAATTAACGAGAGTAGATTGTATGCATTGTTTACATATCTATCTTTCTCGTTACAGGTCCTATTTGTCCCATGCTGTTCCTTCCCTTTCCCTTCCCTCGCCTGATCTCTCAAACACCATATATATATATATATATATATATATATATATATATATATATATATATATATATTCTTTGGGGTGTTGGTGTTATCAGGAGGTGGACCATTACTCGACGCATCTGGATTCCGCGAAGCAAGATCTGGCAGAATTACGCACCTACGAAATATTGCTTAGCCTGATCCTGGTGCTCTGAGTCATGGCCTCTATAGAAGATATCCTTCAGACATTATTAACACCTTGGCTGCTAAGGCAATTCCCCTCCTGTGCTGGAAATTGCTATTCTCCTATATTCATGACGAGCACAGCTCGTCATCAGCACAGCTCAACTGTGCCTCATGACGAGCTGAGCTGGTCATGAGCAGGGAAGGGGTTAATGGTTCAGCAAGAATTAGCTGCATCCAAAGCTGAAACAGCTTTGCTTAGGGAAAAGGTAGATAAACTGTCCTGAAACCCTTTTGAAACAAATCCGGTTCCTTCCCAAATTCAAGTCACAGTACCGACCATTAGCAAGTCCTGAAAGGTATGCGGGGGACCCACAGAAATTCCAGGTTTTCCTGACACAAATCATGTTGCACTTCTCACGTAAGCCTGCCTCTTTCCCCAATAATCATTCAAGGGTAGCCTTTGCCATATCGTACTTGGTGGGGGACGCAGCAAATTGGGTGGTCCCTCTGGTGAGAAATAATGATGCGGTGTTGTCAGATTGGGCCGCTTTTAGAGCAGAGTTTGAGAGGGTGTTTGATAGGATGACTACCACATTTAGTGCGAATAAAGAATTGTTGGAACTTAAGCAGGGGAGAACAGATTTGGTGACATATTTGACCACGTTTAGCCGATTGGTGGCAGAGACCACATGGCCCGAAGAGAAACAAATGTAATTATTTTATCAAGGGTTGAGGGAAGAATTAAAAGACGTGTTGGCCCAGATTGATCCCCAACCCACTACATGTACCGAAATGATTAACTTAACATTAAGGTTAGATGGCCGCATGACAGAGAGGGGAAGGGAGGAAAAGATGAGGTAGTTACTTCAGAACTGAAAGAATGCCTCGTCGAGTAGTGGGTACCTCTGAGACAGGAGCAGAATCAATGTAAATAGGAGTGATTCGAGACCCATTGTCTAAAGAAGAGCGAGAGAACCGTAAATGACAAGGACTATGTATGTACTGTGGGAAAAAAGGGCATTATGTCAAGGATTGTCCATCAAAACCTAAAAACACAGGTACTTGGTTAAGGAATAAGAAGGTGGCGGTGTCTGCCTCGGTTCCTGTATTGAGTGGCGGTGAGGAAGTTGCAGAAGAGAAGGTTTGGGGTATCCCTTCGTTGGCTACTCCCTCAGTACAGGACACGGAATCCCATATTGTGCTCCCTATGAGTCTTGAATGTGATCCCCAATGCCATCAGGTCCTAGTCATGATTGACTCAGGAGTGACAGGTAACTTTATAGATGACTGGCTGGTTACTAGATTGGCTTTGAAGAGAGTACCCCGGAAGAAGTGTTGGCAGTTGATGGTAAACCGCTTAAATCTGGCCTTATCATTGAGCAAACAGAGATGGTGGGTTTGATAGTGGAGGTGGCCCAAGGCCGGCATAAGGATCTGATGAGGTTAAACATCATTGATGCTCCACAGTACGAAGTGATTCTTGGGATACCGTGGCTGAACCACCATAACCCGACTATACATTGGAGAACAAAGACCATACAGTTCCTGTCTGCGGAATGTGTGGGACATTCCATTCAGAGTCAACATACTCAGGCTGCAGCTCTATTGTATCCTTTTGTTGTTGCTACAGCGTCTGAAAAAGAGGTTGCGTTGCCCCTGGAGTATGAGTCATACAGAGACGTATTTAGTGAGTCCAAAGCTGAACAGTTGCCACCGCATAGGGAATATGACTGCCGTATAGATTTGGTAGAGGGGGCTACCAACCTGGCCTGTCGGGTCTATGCTTTATCCATTCCTGAAACACAACATTTACGGGAATATCTGGATCATTACCTAGAAATAGTATACAACAAAGAGGACAGGGTTTTAGATTTGAGGGAAATAACGGGCGCACTGCTCAGTTAACACGCAGAAGAGATGCTGTAAGGCAGAAGGTGCATGCAGGTAAGGGGCAAGTCCCTGAAACCCCTCAAAGTGTGCTTGGAAGACACACTAAATACAATGAAAACAAAACCTGCTGCACACTTATATAAAAGTCCAAGCAAAATAGATGTCTCAATGGACATAAAGTTCAAATTCCATGGGCGAAGAAGTGGGACACCAGTGTTTCGGTTCCTCTTTTAATGTTCATTGAAAGCCAGCCGACACGTGTTTCGTCGCAAGTAAACACTATTTCCGCGACTCCTCAGGGCTGGGGAGGATACAAAATAACGAATGGAGTACATGGTAATTTTGACAAAAATAAGGCTTCAAATAGTGACTGTATATGGTGAAAAAGTGTAAGGTGGGTGAATTGTGATTGAGTAAACAGTAACACAGTAGTGGAAGCACACAACACCAACCCTGGTACCTGTGATCAATGTCCTGGTAAGTGCAGGGAGGGAAGTGAGTCGACGGTAACTATATATTAGTGGTATTTACAACAATTATTAAATTCACATATTAATAAAAAATTCTTAGAGTGACGCAAAGGGGGGGGGGGGTTAACTTGTAAGGGCATAGGGATCATAGATACTGGTTGAGGTTGTAATGTGGGAGAAGGAATTGATACCAGGGCCTTGGGATTTAACTGGGAGTGTGCATCCTACCTGTAGGTAATGGATAAGAAACCACAGGTCTGCAGTGCCACAAAGGGGGAAAAAAAGAGAAACAGAGACAAAGGGAAACATAAGGAGGTGTTCTACCGATGGTAGTTGGGGAAATCACATACAATACAAATTGTGCCCCAAATGGGGGGAGCATTAATTGTGACGTGATAAAAGAGAAAGAGTCTCACGGCGGTGCCGGTGATAATTCCGACCCGGCTCCGCTCGAGACCGGGTTCAAGTATCCGTAAGAATACGAGTTGCGTGATTCAGAAGGGATGTTCTCCAGCGGGTATGTGGAGATTCTGTAAATACAAGTCGATCGAGTGAGGTGCTAGTACCTTGAGTTAAAGGTTAGCATTAATTGTTCTTGAACCTCATAGAGCTGAAAAGGGCTTATTGTGTGACTCACCTTTGATAAGCAGGGTTGCTATGTGTTACAATCCTCAGGGCGAGTAGGTCAGGGGTGTGTATTTGTCCACGTATATACAGCGCGGGCAGTGTAGAGACTTCTAAAGCAGATAATCCCTGAGGTAGTAGTCAATATGTCACAAAGAACGTCCACGTTGAGAGTAAAATGTAAACAAAAAAGAAGGAGAGAGGGGGAAAAAATGAAGAAACAAAAGCCGAAATGTCAATGATGGGGCTGTTATTGTTTCCCATTCCTATGTAATGGATAAGTTAAAGTGTAGTCACTTATACTATCTTGGGTTTCAAACATATCCTAATAAGGTTGTGAGACTTAGATCCAAACTATATTACAAAAGTGCCAGAGTATTAGTGGGTGTCATCTTTTGCAGATGGCCAAAATAAAACTGAAATTGTGGGTATTTTCTTAACTGTTATAATGAAATGATTCCTCACTTATCTCAGTTCTTTAGAGCGGGCCGTTGGCGATAACTTTGTATTTATAGAGCTATGTGACCCGAAGGGAATTTTAGTTCTTACTCGTATCAAAGAAGACTAAAGTGCCAATAGTCACTGGCCGTGGGCGATTCGGATCGTTAAGAGCGTTAGCCCAAATGCTAGTGACACTGTGCGGCAATGGGGTAACTGGTTTCTCACACGTAGTGCGAGCGAAACAAAACGGCAACAGTCTATAGTTGCGCGTAGTATTGAACTGGAGAAAATGTGCGTTGAGCATGTTTTGGCTAGCACGTAAGTTTCTCGCAGTGTGATACGACTCGTTATTAACATATCAGAATGAAATTGAATTTCCACTGCAGTATATCTTACCCGTAGTGCGGGGAATAATCCAACGGCGAAATCGCTTGGGTTCAGGTTTCGGTTCCGGGTGCGGTCACGTGCCTAAGTACCCGGAAGTGGACTAAATACACCACATTAAGGAGCCGGATTGCGGTATCTAGAACGCTAACTAGCGTTTGTATTGTTTCAATGTTGCTCTGTGACATCGGTTTAAAGGGGGGAGTTCTGGGAAGGTGAAATTCAATGTGTACACACGACGAGGCGGTGCAAGGGCATAGTGGGATGTATACATATCTCGTTGCATGCACAGTAATGTGGAATTAATATACATAGGATACGATCAGCTTGAGTATAGGTTTGAGACAAGTAGGATCATACAGAAAACGGGTTCACGAAGTATATACATACAAAAATCCCAAGTTTGAGAAGTTAAAACAATGTCACAACATTACTCTCCATAAGCAAATCAACATTACAAAAACATTATTGCCATTACATGTTACTTCTTTGCGGACAATTTTTGCAAGGTTAAGCGAATAATGAGAATCACGAAATGTTTTTCATGAGAGCATATTCAATTTAGTATCTTAACATTGCCTCATGAAGGTCTCATATTGAGTCCTCATACATTAGATCACTTCTGGGTAAGGACCTGTGGGCGTGGGAGGGGGTGTGGTAGTGGGCTCAGGTTCAGAAAGAGGCGGTACACCAGTGTATCTCTTCAAACTGGGCTTTATTTTTATGGTGCGCTTGGTCCTAAAGGCCAGTCTTTCCCTTGCGAACTCCAGGTTGTTCGTGGTGGCGAGTCTGTGGGATGTTGGTTGTCCTGTTTGTCCTGGCAAGCGTCTGCTTCGTCCGCTTTAGTTCTCCATCTCAGGAATACTGAGGGAAAAAGGAGACCAACAGAGGGAGCCGTTAGATGCAGGTTACGATACGTCGTACTCTCCAGGGGACCGAGTGAATGTGAAGGGACACCCGTGTATCATATAAGCTGACTGTGCTCGTGCAAAGGGAAGGGGTATTCTCGTGAGGGATACGGGTAGGGAGGGAGGACGGGTATCGGGTCACACACGGGGAAAGCACGCACAGGGATATCTACAAATTTACACAGGGGCGTTTTTCTTCCCCACCCAAGCTGCCCAACGCCTCCGTACCTGGGAAAGCCACACTCCTCCCTCAGGAGTGTGGCACGACGGAACACGGGGTCGTTGGCCTCCTGGCTCTCCTCCACTCGCGGTTCTCCCGTCTTCTTCGATAGCTCCGCACCTCCTCTCTGGCTCCGCTTCTCCGCTTCCGACCTCCGGGGTGTAGACACACCCTCCATACAGGATTTCCTGCCCTTTGTCCAGTCCGGGTTCACTGACGTCAGAGAGGGGCGGAGTCGCGTCCTGATCGACGAAGGTCCAGTTAAAGGCGCCGCAATCTTTTCCCTCTTCCTGCTCCGAAACGCTGTCCCATTCCGCCCTCGGGTTGTTAGTCTGTAGAGAACGAGGGGAATTAGGAACAGGGGTCCACCAGTTAGTGTGTCTCTCCGCCCCGACCTCGCTACACACCTCCCCCCTTGGATTCTCCCGATCGGGGAGAATAGGCACCCTTGATAGATAGTCTGCATTGCTATTATCTATCCCTTTTTTGTGCACGATCTTAAAGGAAAAGTGCTGGAGATACAGAAACCATCTCAGAACTCTGGAGTTCTGGGACATATTCTTCTGCATCCATTGTAGGGGAGCATGATCGGAATGCAGTGTGAAGGGCCTCCCCTCCAGATAGTATCTTAGCTTGTCCACTGCCCATCGTATCGCAAGGCACTCTTTTTCAACTGTCGGGTACTTGCTTTCCCTAGGATGGAGTTTCCGACTTATGAAGAGGATAGGGTGTTCCAACCCGTCCTCACCCTCCTGTGATAGTACCGCCCCTACCCGTGTATCTGAGGCGTCTGTTGCCAGAATGAATGGCTTCTCATAATTTGGGGGAATTATTACTGGGCTAGATGTGATGGCACTTTTTAGGGTTTCAAACGCCAGTCGGGCTTCTTCGGGAGGGGGCTTTCCTCGGTTGAAGTTAGAATTCTTTTTGAGGAGATTAGTTAAGGGTGAGGCAATGTTTGCGAAATCCTTAATCAACCTCCTGTAATAGCCTATAAGACCCAAGAAGGCTCGTAGTTCTCGGATGGTAGAGGGAAATGGTGTTTTGGTTATGGCGCTTACTTTCTCCTCCTGGGGTGCGATAACCCCTTCTCCCAACATGAACCCTAAATATCTTACTTTGGGAAAAGCGGCTCTCGATTTTTTTGAGTTGACATGGAGTCCGGCCTTCTGTAAGGCAGTGAGGATTTTGTCTATGTGTTCTAAGTGTTCTTCCCATGTGAGACTGAAGATGACAATGTCATCGAGATATACTGAACTATACTCGGTGTGTGGGGCTAAAACGGTGTTCATTAACCGCTGGAACGTTGCCGGGGCTCCATGGAGCCCGAATGGCAATACGTTGAATTCGTATAGTCCATCATCTGTGGCAAAGGCTGTTTTATGCCGGTCGCATTCCCGTAGTGGCACCTGCCAGTATCCCTTGGTCAGGTCAAGGGTTGTGATGTACCGGGCTTCTCGTATCCTTTCTATCAGCTCGTCCACTCTGGGTATAGGGAAGGCGTCGAAGGAGGAGATAGCGTTTAAAGCCCTAAAGTCCATACAAAAACGGGTGGACCCGTCTGGTTTTGGGACCATCACTATGGGCGAAGCCCAGTTACTTTTCGATGGTCGTATGACGCCGAGCTGCAACATGTCCCTGACTTCTCTTTTTACATCGGCTCTCCTTGCTGCTGGAATGCGATCTGCTCTTTGCTTGACCACTTTTCCTTCTTCTGTCTCTATGCAGTGTTCTGCTAGGTGTGTACACCCAGGTATGTCTGAGAACATGGAGGAGAATCGCTGTAACCTTTGTACCAGCTCCTCTCGTTTGATTTTTGTCAACTCGGGGTTAATGGGTAGTTGTCTCAAGGTTGAGCTTTCGTCTCGTCCTGGTAGTACTAGCTGGTTTGATTTAGGAGGAGGACCTATCCATTTTTTTAACAGATTGATGTGGAAGGTCTGTTGTCGTGATGGAGTGACCTGTACTCGGTATGTTTTTTTGCCTATGGTCTCTGTGATCTGATAAGGCCCCTTCCATTCACTTCTAAACTTCTGCGTGGACGATGGTAAGAGCACCAAGGGCCAGTCCCCTTTGTTTAGTATCCTCCATTTCTTCCCTTTATCGTGGTATTGTTTCTGCTTGTTCTGGGCTTTTTCCAAATTAGAATAGACTAAATCTTTTAGTTTGCCTAACCTGGATTTCAATTGTGTAGTATATTCCAACAGGGACCTTTGATCGGCCGCTTCTTCTCTTTCCCAGGTTTCCCTTGTGATTTCCAAAAGCGATCTGGGCTGTCGCCCATAAAGAAGTTCAAAAGGCGAGAACCCCAAACTGCTTTGTACTTGCGCCCGTAACACATAAAGGGCCAGGGGCAACAACTTATCCCAGTCTTTGTTTTCTGCAGTTAACATCTTCTTGAGTGTGGACTTCAGCGTACGATTGTATCTTTCGACCAGACCATCCGTTTGTGGGTGGTAGGCCGAGGTACGTATGTGTCTCAGATCTAGCAGTTTACATACTTCAGTCATTGCCTTGGAAACAAAAGGAGTCCCCTGGTCCGTCAGGATCTCCCTGGGGAAACCCACCCTCGAGAATAACTCAATCAGTTTTTCTGCCACGTTTTTTGTAGTTGGAGCACTAAGAGCAAAAGCTTCGGGGAACCTAGTGTTATAGTCTACTACGACTAAGGCATATGTGTGTCCTCTAGGTGTACATGGAAGGGGACCTATAAGGTCCATACCCACCCGCTCGAAGGGGTTGCCTATGATAGGTAAAGGTTGAAGGGGCACCGCTGGTGGCCTGTTCATATTCTTTTTCTGGCAGACCTCACATTGTCTACAATAAGCCTCGGCGGTCTTGTAAATACCAGGCCAGAAAAACAAACGCACGATACTTTGTAGTGTCTTTTCGGCACCGCTATGTCCTGCTGTCAAGTGTGTATGGGCATAGAACAGTATCTCTTCCCTGAAATCTTTCGGGACAACTAGCTGAAGGGGTTCGCCTGCCTTCCCTTCCCTATATAACAGTTCATTCATGATCTTGAACTTGGGATACCCTTGTGATGGTGTCATCTGTTCTCTGTGGGCTGCCTCCCAGGCGTTCATAAGAGTTGGGTCATTGGCCTGTGCAAACTTGAACCCCTTATCCAACTCCCATGGTTCGGATGTTATATATGCTTCCCGGGGGTGTTCCCTCAGCTCTCTCCTGAAGAGGGCAAGGAAGTCAGGGTTGTCTATCCCCACTATCAGGTCCTCTGGTAGGGAGTCTACTACCCCCACTTTTACCTCACACGGGTCTCTACCTATTGGTCGGAGGGTGACATGGGCTACAGGGTAGGGTTTCACATCCCTGTGTACACATCGAATATGTACCAGAGCCTCGGGCCCTAACTGGGAGGGTAAGACTAGTCTTGACTGAATCACGGATTGTCGACATCCCGAGTCTAATAGGGCTTTAACGCATTTGCTGTTTACATAAATCCTTACGTAAAAGGAGGGCCCATCTCGGCTGTGTACATCACGGCTCTCGGTATGTATCCGACCTCCATAAGTTCTTCCGTTGTTCTTTTTCTTGGACACATTCTGGCTATGTTCCCCCACTCCCCACACTCAAAACACTGTGGACCCTTGTTGGGGGGAATTTCATATCTCATTGGCCGGGTCCTCCCAATGTCCGGGGTTGGTTTGTTGCTCTTCTTGTCTTGCTTCATGGGACCAGTGTTGGTTTTGGTGCCCTTGTCAGTGTCCCAGGGGAAAGTGCGGGGCATAGCACGGTTGTAATTTGAAGCCATCTCGATGGCTTGTTCCGGGGTTAGACCGGAATGCTGTCTCAACCAACGTTGAGTACCATAGGGAAGAGCCTCCATAAATTGCTCCATATATATGCTGGCCATTATTTCTTCTTTGCTACGGTTCTCAGGTCTCAACCATTTATCTGCTGCCATTTTGAGTCTAAGGTACAGGGTCTTAGGGTGCTCCCCAGTAACTCCTTTTTCCTTCCTGAACCTGAGTCGATAGGCTTCGGTGTCCAGCCCCAAGTGGTCTAAGATCACTGCTTTGATTGTCAGGTAAGGTGTTACTCCGGCATGGTTGGCTACTTGATAAGCCGCCTGGGCTTCACCGGATAGAAGGGGGGCTAAAAAGAAAGGCCACTTCTCTGCTGGCCATCCACAGGCTCTGGCCGCTCTCTCAAAGTTGACTAGGAAGGCGTCGGGGTCCTCCCCCGGAACATATTTTTGTAACTGAACTCCAGAGGGATTAGGCCCAAACTGTCTTCTGTCCATAGGTATAGGGGCACCTGGGTTCTGTACCGCTTTCTGTAGGCCATCCATCTGGGCGGCAATAGTTGTTTTGAACAAGTCACGGTCCGCATCGGCTGTTGACATCTGCTGGCCGATGGCCCACTCCAACTTCTGTTGCCCCTCAATTAGCTGCTGGATCACCTGTTCCATCGCTGGGTCCTGCAGGGAAGGGGCCGATCCCACTTCTGACACCAATGTGGGCGTGGGAGGGGGTGTGGTAGTGGGCTCAGGTTCAGAAAGAGGCGGTACACCAGTGTATCTCTTCAAACTGGGCTTTATTTTTATGGTGCGCTTGGTCCTAAAGGTCAGTCTTTCCCTTGCGAACTCCAGGTTGTTCGTGGTGGCGAGTCTTTGGGATGTTGGTTGTCCTGTTTGTCCCGGCAAGCGTCTGCTTCGTCCGCTTTAGTTCTCCGTCTCAGGAATACTGAGGGAAAAAGGAGACCAACAGAGGGAGCCGTTAGATGCAGGTTACGATACGGCGTACTCTTCAGGGGACCGAGTGAATGTGAAGGGACACCCGTGTATCATATAAGCTGACTGTGCTCGTGCAAAGGGAAGGGGTATGCTCGTGAGGGATACGGGTAGGGAGGGAGGACGGGTATCGGGTCACACACGGGGAAAGCTCGCACAGGGATATCTACAAATGTACACAGGGGCGTTCTTCTTCCCCACCCAAGCTGCCCAACGCCTCCGTACCTGGGAAAGCCACACTCCTCCCTCGGGAGTGTGGCACGGCGGAACACGGGGTCGTTGGCCTCCTGGCTCTCCTCCACTCGCGGTTCTCCCGTCTTCTTCGATAGCTCCGCACCTCCTCTCTGGCTCCGCTTCTCCGCTTCCGACCTCCGGGGTGTAGACATACCCTCCATGCAGGATTTCCTGCCCTTTGTCCAGTCCGGGTTCACTGACGTCAGAGAGGGGCGGAGTCGCGTCCTGATCGACGAAGGTCCAGTTAAAGGCACCGCGATCTTTTCCCTCTTCCTGCTTCGAAACGCTGTCCCATTCCGCCCTCGGGTTGTTAGTCTGTAGAGAACGAGGGGAATTAGGAACAGGGGTCCACCAGTTAGTGTGTCTCTCCGCCCCGACCTCGCTACAGGACCTTTCAATTTCTTACTGGTATCTCAGTGGAGATAAGAGATATACAGTTGCCAGTTCTGTAGTTGTTGGAGGTATGCTCTGTTATACTCAGGAAGAGGGAAAAGGGTACCTGAATAAAGGACATGTTTACTTAGTCCCCTAAAAAATATTGCATCTCTTGATCAAAGTTCAAGCCATGGTCTACACTCCGGAGACGGAGAATCCACATGGCTTCTAAGCGTCTAAGTCTAAGTTCCCTATTACCACCTCTAATCCCTGGTGGTGCAGTGTCTATCCCGAAAAAGGATACTCTTTTGTCCAAACTCTGGTCACAGCATGCAGCTGCATGCAATGCCACCGGGTATCTGGGATCTTGTATGTGAATAGCTCTGATGTGTTCCACTATTCTGTCTTTCAGGGGGCGGATGGTGCTGCCCACATATACTTTTTTACAAACACATTCAATAATGTAAACTACAAAACGAGTGGTACAATTGATGTTGGTATTGATAATGAATTTGGTTCCCTTTGTGTCGTAGAATTCTTTTGTCTTGTGTTTGGCCCAAGGGCACACGGAGCAAAATCCACATTTAAAGAAGCCAATGTTTCTTACTGTAAGCTAAGTGTCAGTGTTTGTGTCCCGCGGGATGGTAGGACTGAGCCTATTTCGTAGTGTCCTTCCTCTTCTGTATGTGATTTGTGGATGTTCTCCTATGTATTCTTGGATGCTTTTGTCTGCTCTTAAAATGTTCCAATGTTTGGTGAAACTTCTGCGAAGTGATCTGTGTTGGCTATTGTAATCCGTGATCCTTCGGATTTTTGGGGAATTGGTTTCCGTGTTTGATTGTTTACTCTTGAGTGTGTCTGCTCTTGTAATTTTCTTAACACGACTAGTGGCTTTGTGTAGTAACTCGTCTGAGTATCCTCTTTTCTTGAAACGTGTGTTCATTTCCCTCAAGTTGAGAAAAAAATCTTTGTCAGTGCTACAGTTTCTGCGTGCTCTTAGAAATTCACCATGTGGAATGGTGTTGATTTGGTGTGGTGGATGGGCGCTGTCTGCATGTAGGATCGCATTGCAGGCAGTGCTCTTTCGAAAGAGTCTACTGTTAAGTTTATTGTCGGAAATATATATTTCCAGATCAAGGAATTCTACTTTGTTCAAGCTAGCCTCAATGGTAAAACTCATGTCCCACGTGTTGTGGTTCAAGTGTTTATGAAAGTCCATCAAATGGTCATGTTTACCTGACCAGATTAAAAAGCAGTCGTCTATGTATCTCCCCCAAAATACTATAGAATCTACAAATGGTGCACCCTTAGTGCCCCAAATCAGGTCTTTTTCAAGAGCGCCCATGAACAAATTTGCGAAAGAAGGGGAAAATTTAGAGCCCATGGCTACCCCTTTAACTGTTTATACCATGAGTTGTTGAAATTGAATACGTTGTTCTTGAGAATGAGTTCCATCATGGAGACCAACATGTTTGTGTGTTGCCACATAGTAGCTGGTCGATTCTGTAGGACTTTGTTTATTGTGTCTAACCCCAGTTCTGGTTTGATACTGGTGTAAAGTGCCACCACATCCATAGTTACTAGAATGTTGCCTGGTTGCCACTGTAGATCGGAGAGAAGGCTCAGAATATGTTTTGTGTCTTGGATAAAAGAAGGCAGATTGCGTACAAGGGGCCCTAAGAATAAGTCTACATACTCCGATAGTCTTTCAGTTGGTCCCCCAATACCGGATATGATGGGTCTGCCTGGAGGATAGGGGAGGTTTTTGTGTACCTTTGGCAAGGTGTAAAGCCATGGGTAAGAGGGTTTGAAGATTTTCAGATAGAGGTATTCATCTTCATTTAGAAGACCTTCCTCCTTCCATGTTAAAAGGAAACGGTTGATGACAGTAGTAAGAGAAGCAATAGGGTTGTGGTCCAGCGCTTCATAGCATGTAGTGTCTTGTAGTTGACCTAGTATTTCATCATAGTAGTCTTTCTTGTTCATAACAACAATGTTGCCCCCCTTGTCCGCTTCTCTGATGATAATGTCATGGTCTTTATTGAGGGTGTTTAAGGCTGCCCGTTCCCCAGATGTTAAATTGTCTTTATATCTAAACGTTCGTTGGTCTTTCACATTGTCAAGTTTGTCTATGTCTTCCAATACTCTTTTGTGGAAGTTGTCTATTGAATTCCCTCCCGGTAAGGTGGGGATCCATTTGGATTTTGATCTGAGCCCACTTACAATACTAAAATCAGACTCAATATTGAGTTCTTCTAGTAGTTTTTCCATATCGTAAGGAGTTTGTTCTTGATCGGTTAAAGATAGAAGAAGCTGAGTGTTACATTATCCTTGCTATGTTTCTTTAATGTTTTAGAATGTCAATACTCTGGTGATTCTAGTAAGAATGTTTTATGACACTTCTGTATTAGCTTTGGATCTGCAAGCAAGTCCTGAGACTTCTCCTTGAATAAACCTTCTTGAAGACAACTTATTTTGAGTGTTTTTGTACATTTTAAAAGTGGCGACGAGGGATGAAACGACCCATCTCTGTTTTCATCATTATTTGTTCATTTTTGTTATCTTTTCAAAAAAAAAACGGACATCATCTTTTTTTTTTCAACCCGTGTGCAACTTAATTTATTTTTAAGCATTATATCCTGAAGGATTTCCCTGCAAGGCGCTTCAACAACGCTTCAATCAAAACGTAAACGCTGTGTAAAACTCCTCAACTAAATCACTGTGAAAGACGCTTATGAGGAACTGCCTGCCATTGTTTCATGTAGACGTTAATCTCCATCGTGTCAATTACGAAGGTATGGCAATGTTTGAGAGAGGCGTCTGAAAGAAGCGTGAAGCGCGTAATGTGAAACTGCTCTTTTAAACGCGCAAAAGCGGCATTATCGAATCAAAGTTAATCCTTGGCATTTTACAAAACTTTGCACGAGGCGTGTATATTTTTGAACACATTACCTCGCTCGTGGATGCACTGTGTCTTCTTGATTCCAACGGCAAACTCCAGGAAACACACGAATGACGCGCAATGCATTCTGGGACCCGCAATGCATTCTGGGGCGCGTTGCTTAGCAACCCTTCGACATTCACTTGAATTAACTATTTACATGCTAGAAATGCATTAAAAACTCGATTTTAACTGCATTTTACCTACAATCAACACGCATTAAGAAGAATAAGACTACGGTGACTACTTTTATTTTGTTAATTTTTTTTTTTTTGGTATCTTCTTTTCTTTAAAATTATATATATATTAGCTTACAATTAATATTATGGAAACCAATACCATTTTAGCTCCTCCTAAATTCTTACAGGACCCTGGTATTCCTCCTATGAACTGGGAGGATTGGCGTGAATCATTTGAAACATATTTAGAAGCCATTGGGGGAGAGGTATTTTTAGCTTCACGCAAATTAGCTCTGCTTAAACACAGCCTTGGTGTAGAAGGTAGAAAGGTATTAAAAACATTACCCTTACTGTCCAACAAAGTTACGTCTAAAGTATGTGATGTTGGTGATGAAGACCTTAGTGATGAGGAAGTTGTGTTTGATTCTTCAAAAATTGAGGTATTTTCTTCAGATGACTATCTTGATTCTTTGAAAGCTTTAGAAGAGAATTTCGGAAAAAAAACAAGTATAGTGGTAGAAAGACATAAGTTCTTTTCAAGGGCACAGTTACCTGGTGAAACTGTGGAACAATATGTTACTGTTTTAAGAAGATTGGCAGTTACTTGTAAATTTAAGGATTTGCATGAAGAAATTATACGAGATCAATTTATTAATAGAACCAACAATACTAAAATCCAAGAGAAATTGTTGGATTTAAAAGATTCTTCTCTCCACAAAACCATTTCTATTGCCAGAAGAGTGGAAAATAATTCCAGATATGTTAAAGAGTTAAGCTCTGCTTATAGCAAAGACTCTAAGTTTAGTGATAATAAAGAATCTAATGATGTGTGTGCTGTAGTTAATAACAAATCAAAATCTTTTGACTATAAACAAAACATAAAACGTGATCTTAGAATTAGACCTCAAACATTTTCCAATACTAATAAGAACACTATGTCATACAATAAACCTATGTCATACAATAAACCATCTTCTAGCAAGTCGCAAAGTTTTAACAAACAATTGTGTTTCAGGTGTGGAAATGCAAAACATACTGCAGAAAATTCTTGGTGTCCTGCATCTAATGTTACATGTTTTAAATGCAACAAGACTGGCCATTTCGCAAAAATGTGTAGATCTGACAATCCTAATGCTTGGAAAAATTCTGTCAACTATATTGATCAGTTTAATCACTCTGATAGCGATACTGACATAGAAGTTATGCCTATTTGGAATGAGGTCAACCATGTTGATGATGAGATTCAACCTCCCAAGTGTGATATTATAATCAACGGTCACACGCTAATTCTTTGGGCTGATTCATGTTCATTATATACCATAATTGACAAAAATATGTGGGAAGCTTGTGGCAAACCTATTCTCAATTGTTCTCAAAGAACACCTGTAGGTTATCTGGGTATCAAATTACCAGTTATTGGATGTTTTGTATCTGAAATTATTTTTAAGGACAGGAATACTTCAGGTACTGTCTATGTTGTAGAAAAAGGAAGAGCATTATTAGGATGGAAAGAGGTATGGAATCTTGGTATGACTCTTGATCCCAATCATCCGGATAAAATTGTATTATCTCCAAACTGGCACAAAAGAGAGTCTGATGTAGTTTTACTAACTCAAGATGATGCCGGGTTAGAATGGCACAAAAAATTTCCTAGTTTATTCAGTACAAAATTAGGGTGTCTTAAGAAATTTGAACATCGTATTATTCTTAAACCAGATTGTACTCCCATTGTTCACAAAGTACGCAATGTTCCTTTGGTGTTAAGATCCCAGCTTAAAGTAGAACTGGATCGTTTGTGTCAACAAAATATCATTGAACCCATCGAAGCATCAGATTGGCTTAGTCCAGTAGTTTTTGCATGAAAACCCAACGGAAAATTGCGCATGTGTGTAGATTTAAGAGATTTAAACAAGAATATTTGGGTAGATCGCTATCCCTTACCTAATATTAACGAGATGGTTGCTTCTGTCAGAGATGCTAAGTATTTTTCGTCTATTGATTTGTCAAATGCTTATCATCAGATAAAATTACATCCTGAGTCTCTTCATTTAACGTCCTTCATTACTCCAGAGGGAGCCTTTCAATTTTTAAGAATGCCTTTTGGTTTGTCTTCTGCATCAGCTGTCTTCCAGAGAGTCATGACTAGAGTTCTTGAAGGTATACCTAACATGTTGGTTTTTCAAGATGATGTATTGGTGTAGGGTGAAGACAAAAATATGCATAATGAAATTTTGAATGATGTATTAATTAAACTTCAGAATGCAGGTTTAACGGTTGCTGCTGAAAAATGTAAATTTGCCACTAATGAAATTGAATATTTGGGACATACTTTATCTGCACAAGGTGTCAAACCAAAGAAAAATCTATTAGATGCTATCAAGAATGCTCCATCTCCGTCAGACAAAGACCAACTTCGCTCATTTTTAGGGCTCGCGGAGTATTATTCAAAATTTGTGCAAAATTTTGCTTCCAAGGTTTTTTGTTTAAGATCTTTAATGAAAAAAAGGTGTTAAATTTGAGTGGAGTTCTGAATGCCAATCAGTTTTTCAAGATGTAAAAAAAGAGATAATAGATGCTGTTGCACTCAAACCTTTTGATCCCAACAAGAAATCCATCATTGTTGTTGATGCTAGTGCATATGGTTTAGGTGCGGTTTTGATGCAGGGTAAGGACAAATCAGAATGGGTGGTAGCTTTTGCTTCTCGTACCTTGAAGGGCGCTGAACCATCGTACTCTGTTATTGAAAAAGAAGCCCTTGCTTGTTTCTGGGGTGTAAATTACTTATGGGGCACTAATTTTGAGTTAAGAACTGACCACAAACCTCTTGTTGATATATTTTCAACCAAAGGTGCCGGGAAAGCTACTCCTAGAATTGCTGTTGCACTCAAACCTTTTGATCCCAACAAGAAATCCATCATTGTTGTTGATGCTAGTGCATATGGTTTAGGTGCGGTTTTGATGCAGGGTAAGGACAAATCAGAATGGGTGGTAGCTTTTGCTTCTCGTACCTTGAAGGGTGCTGAACCATCGTACTCTGTTATTGAAAAAGAAGCCCTTGCTTGTTTCTGGGGTGTAAATTACTTTAGAAATTATGTATGGGGCACTAATTTTGAGTTAAGAACTGACCACAAACCTCTTGTTGATATATTTTCAACCAAAGGTGCCGGGAAAGCTACTCCTAGAATTGCGAAGTGGATTTATAAACTACAAGAGTATGATTTTTCTATGAAGTATGTACCAGGCATTAAAAATGTTAATGCGGATTGTTTATCCCGTCTTACTATTTGTAGTGAAGATCCTGCATCTGACCAAGATGAGGAATGGTCGGTAGCTTCCATTCAAGCGGTATGTAGTGGTGTCATTGATGAGATAGAGTAGAAAAAAGCTGTTGAAGATGACCATATTTTGAAAGAGGTAATTGTACGATTAACCTCATCATGCAAAAATTTCTCATGGAGCGATTGTGAGCTATCTGAATATAAAACTGTGTGGCCAGAACTTTCTTATAATATAGAAACAGGTATAGTCAGAAGGGCAGATAAACTTGTTGTACCATCTAGTTTACGTGATAGATTGCTTGATCTTGTTCATGTAGGACATTCGGGAATGTCCGGAGTGAAAAGAAGGTGCCGTTGTGATTTTTGGTGGCCTGGTATGGATAAAGATGTGGAAAGACGTGTCAGAAATTGTCCTGCATGCACATGTAGTGATAAATCTCATGTTTCTCAAGAATCTCACATTAGTTCTGTTGCATTTCCTGATAAACCATGGCAGAAATTAGCTATGGACATTTGTGGTCCGTTTAGTTTTGGCAATATTGTTGGGAAATTCGCCATTGTTTTAATGGATTATTACAGTAAGTGGCCTGAAGTGGCATTCGTGAAGGAGATTAAAGCTTCTAATATTATCAATTTTTGTGATGAACTGTTTCATAGAGAAGGTTTTCCTGAAACCATCACCACCGACAATGGTCCACAATTTGTTGCCAATGAATTTCAAGCTTATTTACGTTCGTGTGGTGTGAAACACTTAACCACCGCTGTTTATTGCCCTAGAGAGAACGGCATGGTTGAGAGATTCAACCGAGTATTGAAGGAATGTTTACAATTGGCTGCATTTGAGGGTACTGATTGCAAACTTGCCGTCAAAGATATGATTACTCCACATTCTGCAACTTTGATATCACCTTTCCACCTTCTTAAAGGCTGTTCTGCTGGCAAAAAGGTAACCCCTGCTTGGATGTTTAATGCATCCAGCCCTGTTCTTAAAAAGAGTCTGGGTGAAAGAATGCATGTGTATCAACAGAAATACGTGGATAGACACAACAGTAGAATTAAGAGGATGGAGAGATCTTTTCTTATTGGTGATATTGTGAGATCCTCCCGTTTTGGTTTGTCTAAGGATGGTTCTTCTAAATGGTCTCATCCAAAAAGGGTGTTGAAAGTTATGGGAAATTGTGTTCTGTTGGATGATGGTCGCAAGTGGAATTTGTGTAACGTTGTTTTATGCAATGAATTAGAACGTAAGTTATGGTTAAATAGAAACTGTGATGTTTCCACATCCAAACCCAATCCAGGCGATCCTCCTACAACCATATCCAATTCAAATGTAGTATCTCCTAATGTTTCTACTTTATCAACCGTGTCAACTGAAACATCTTCTCCATGTTCAAGGAGATTATCTGGGAGGATTATTGTAAAGCCTGTTAAGCTCAATGATTATATGTTGTAACTATTACGCTGCTATCTTTGTTTTGAATATGTGTTTCAATTTTACCTTATTTTTTTTTTTTTTTTTTTTATTTCTTAGAAGGGAATTCTTAGAAGGGAAGATGTGTTACATTATCCTTGCTATGTTTCTTTAATGTTTTAGAATGTCAATACTCTGGTGATTCTAGTAAGAATGTTTAATGACACTTCTGTATTAGCTTTGGATCTGCAAGCAAGTCCTGAGACTTCTCCTTGAATAAACCTTCTTGAAGACAACTTATTTTGAGTGTTTTTGTACATTTTAAAACTGAGTAGTACAAGTTTTTAATTGTAACACCCTACACATCACTGATCACTACTGCTTTCAACCAAGGGTGAACCTCTGGCTGGAGGATGCATAACCACTAACCCTATGATTATGGGAACACGTGACCAACTAGCGGAGAATCAAGACATACCGCTTTTTCACCAACACAACACGTGTATGAGGGTTTTTTATTTGTGACATATCGGTACGCGACCTGCATACCCAGGTTATGCAGGACAAGTGATCCTTCCCTACTTGATCTTTTGAATTTGAAACTAAGGAAGCTGAACGGATCACGTCCTCCTTCTCCCTCCACAATTGATTTTTTGATATATAGATGATATACTCATCTATTCTGATGACATGGAGAACCACAAGACACAGGTCATCAGCGTGTTGAGGAAACAGCCTGAACATTGTCTGTATTGCAAACTTAGCAAGTGCGAGTTTGGTGTAAGGGAGGAGGGGTTCCTCTGTGTCATGCTTAGTCCTGATGGGTTATTTATGTCAGAACGGAAAGTGAAGGCAGTACAAGAGTGGCCAACCCCTAAAAACATGAGACGTACAATGCTTCCTGGGATTTGCGAATTACTATCGCAGAATCATTCTTCGCTTTTCTCAGGTAGCACTTCTGCTATCCAGATTACTCAGGAAAGGGGTGTCGTTTGAATGGTCTAAGGAGGCTGAAGACGCTTTCAGGTACTTGAAAAAGGCGTTCACCACAGCTCCCATACTCGCCCATCCTAAACCAGAGTATCCATTCGTGGTTGAAGCTGATACCTCGGATGAGGCCATCGGAGCCATTTTATCACAAAGGGATCAGACGACCGAACAGCTCCATCCGGTCGCCTATCTGTCTAATAAATTGAATCCAGCGGAACGTAATTACAATATTTCAGACAAAGAATTACTAGCAATAACAAGCATTTACAATGCAATAGGTCTCGCAATATTAAAGTTTGAGCCATTGGCATTGTAAATGACAATGCCTTTTATTCATTTGCATCTGTGCGTAAACAAGCACTTTGTACTTATAGTCCATGCTTATGAGAAGCAAAGCTGGCAGTCTCTTTTACTGCCAGCCTTGCTCATCGTTTGCAAGGACTATACGTTCAAAGTGCGTGTTTATGCACTGATTGCAGGTTTTAAAAACAAAATTAATAAAAGACCTTGTCATTTACCGATTTGCATATGGCCATGTCTGAACTGGGGTGGCATAGTGAGCAAAATAACAATGGATTAAACCCAGATCTGTGACTGGGGGTGAATGTTTTGCCAATGTGCAGCATTCTGTCCATCATCTTGTGGTTTTATTGCCATTTACATTCAATGCCAATAGCTCAAACTTTAATAATGCTGAGCCAGGGGACTATGAAACCAATGACTTGAAACCAGAGAGTCATATGAGCTGCAGCACCAGGTAAGTTGGGGAGCTGTTAGAGTCTTGGGCTGATTGGAAGGCAAGGGCCTTTGGAGTGCCAGTACCAATGAATCCAAAGGGACATTTGAGCTTGATGGGCCACATTTATCAACACTTTGAACAGGTGCAAAGTCATCAAAAGTGACGCAAAATGGTGTGAAGTGTTGATGTGCGAATTTATTTTCAGTGCAAAAACATTCTTTTTTTGCATTGGAAAGTTGAAAAAAGTAACACAAAATAGTGATTTGTGCTAGTTTGCATTAAAAAAAACATTCCATGCTTGGTGTATGGGCGTTCCTGTGCCACCACCTATGGTTTCCATTGCAAACCCCTATCTACTAACATTTGAAGACAAGCTTTGCGCCAAAAAAATACACCAGCTCAAGTCAGGCACAAAGAAGGATAAAAGTTTTTTCTTCTTCAAATGTTTCTAACTTTTTCTGAGTGCTGTTCTGCACAATACACAAAAAAGCAGGAACAGTTTAAAAGTAAGTCTAGGCATAGTATTTTATCTCCCAGTACAAAACCTATGCTAGCCACACAAAGACACTTTTACTCTGTCGTACAGGATGTGTTTGTGGTGCTAGGCAGCCAGAAAGTGCTCTAGCTCTTGGGAAGAGAGAAGAACAGCAGCACTTGGTAGATATGGGTTGTCCTGCTCTCCTCCTTTGACACAGTACAGTAAGTTGGTGCTGGCCGTTGCATACAAAAATAAATTGCATTTGCTTCAAACTGTTCAACTTTGCTACAGGCACCACCATTATGTACCTTCGGGTAAAGTTCGTGATATATAAAATCGCATTAGATAAAATATAATAAAATTAAAAAAATCATACAGAGACTGCCTTTACAGCAGTGACATCACACCGGGGCTTCATTACTGCAGTGACATCACAATGGGGCGCCATTACAGCAGTGACATCGCACAAGGACTGCCTTCAACGACGGTGACATCACAGTGGGACTGGAGAGGCCTGTTCTACAGTGATATCACACTGGGACTGCCATCATTACAGTGACGTCACGTCGGGGCAGGAGCACACATGCCAACGAGACAAGTACAAACGCATTAAACACAAACCCAGGAGCAACCAGACAAACACGGTACTTATCAAATCTCACGCAACAAGCTTAGCCGACTTTTAAAATCTGAAAAAGATAGTAATTAGCGGATCACCTAATTACATGCTCCTGAATCCAAACCTGGCAAAACGCCACGAAATGGAAATGCACATCTGCAACAGAGGCTGCTGGAAAAGTGCTCTGTTGGAACAGGCGAGGCCCCTTCGGAGAAATATCAGCCATTCATTTTTAAAAAGACAACGGGATAAAAGCAAAGGTGTGGCGAGAATGATTCAAAGAAAATAATCCTCGAAGGGGAAGAAATATGTAGGTTAATAAGTAGTGGCACTTTTGCCTGCATGTGCCCAGGTGTGGCAGAATGGGTTTAATTGCAACACACCTGTCCTCTGCTGCTTTTAATTTGTACACAAAAACAACTAGAAAGAACTAATTTTACTTTCACAGTAACTTACACAAACCACTAAAATACTAAACACTGATCACATTTTCTACTAATTACACAACCAAGCGCCAAGAAACATGATCAAACGATCGTTCGGAGTGATAGAGCGCCAGGAAAGCTGTGAGTCGCCACAACAATGATAGAAAGCGCTCTGAAGATGCCAGTAACCTAACCTAACGTTCTCATGTATAATCCAAACTTTAGCAACAGGTATGACCAGTCGCTGTTAGTCGTCCCCGTTTTCTGAGAGGTGCTTTTTGACATCTTTGGAAAAGACGCTCGGCTCCTCTCCGCCGGCCACGCGCACGAGTAACGAGTAAAACAAGGACAAGATGCACATGTGAGAACACAGGGGTTTGGGGAGTAAGAAGAGGGGAAGAGAAGAGAGCAGAGGGCTTATGGGTCGTGGGGTGGGGGAAAGGGAAGAAGGCAGGTTGACGAGTGAGGGGCAGGAACGCACAACACACAGAGGGGCGGGGTTAAAGGGGCACGAAGATGGGAGAGGGAAAGGCAGATGAAATCAGGAGCTTTGAGACCTGTAGCTACCAATAGTGCAGCAGGTGCAGTGACACTAGGCCCCATGTATGCCAGTTACGGCTCTGCGCTATTACCGACCCGTGACCCTGGACACATCTTCCTCTCTTGCTCTGGGGCCCGCGGTCTCCTCCTCATGTCAATGGACAGGAAGTCGAAATACCCTGCAGGTCCACCAGAATGGAGAATAAATATTTTTGACATTTGGGGGCTTTTCAGAGACGCGCACAGAGCCTCGGCTCCCAAACACCAGGGACTGGAGTAACTACACCCACCTCCCAAAGATTAAGCCAGAAAGACACTCCAAGCAATAACCGCTCCTCCTACAAGTGAGAACTAGAGCAAGAACTCGGAACGAACCGGAAAGAACTTGCTCTCAGGAAACAAACAGCGACGAAGGGCACAATACCCTCAAGTTGCCTCGGAGACGACGGGCACGAATGTTTACCTACGTCAAAAATGGCCACCAAAAGGACAGCAATAAACTAAACCCATCGTCTAGTGTTTTAGTTATCCGGAACTAGCCAACAGCCAATGAAGATTCCAAATTCAAAGAGGGGCGGGAGTCTGAAAATTATTCAAATGAGAGTTTCAACAGGAGTTGACGATGCAGGTCCTACAGGGGCATAAAAATCAGAGAGAACGCCCAATAGGAGAGCGAGTACGTCCTGTGACGTAAGGCGGACTTCCAGGAAATCCCTGTTGTGCTAGAGAGACCTTGAATGCGGTGTAGTGCGTCTGCTCTTCACCCGGTGCCTACCAAAAATGAATGTGTCCATGTGTAATGCCGCCACCACCGCGGGAAGAGAGGAGCCTGAGAGACCCGGTGAGTGGGGGAGGGGGGGCTGTGTGTGTGCGCGTGAGCGCGTGAGTGGTGGGGGGGTGCGTGCATGGCTGTGTGTGTGCACGTGAGCCTGTGAGGGGGGGGTGCGTGCGTGGCTGTGTGTGTGCGCCCGTGACCCCGTGAGCGGTGGGGGGTGGGGGGTGGGGTGGTGCGTGCGTGGCTGTGTGTATGTGTGTGTGTTTGCGCACTTCAGGGAATCTGAGGCAGGGGATGTGCACGGCGCCGGCCTGGACGTGCGCGTCCACAGACACCAATCGCCGCGCGTGCCCGACCCCTGTCTCAGATTCCCAGGAGACGGGCGACATTAGTTGTCGAGCTGGACGCAATGCTTCGCATTGCTTTCTCCAGCTTGACCTAAAAAAGGTGTACCAAGAATGGAGACATTATCTGTGGGGGGCAAGCTATCCAGTCACTGTATATTTCGAGCACAGGAACCTGCAGTATCTGAAGTTTGCAAGCCACCTGTCACAGCATCAAATTAGGTGGATGCTCTTCTTCACGGAATATAACTTTGTGGTTACCTTTCGTCCTGGGGCTGACAACTGTAAGGCTGATTCATTGTCTAGACAGAAAACACAAGCTGTTTCAGATAACAACAAGGTCATGGAAACCATCATACAACCCTCCAAAGTGATATGTGCCGTCAGAGCAAATGAGTTCCTGACAGAGGTCAGGCAGTACCAGACAGGGCCTAAGTGGGAAGATTGGGCAAAACAAGACACTAAGCGTGCTGTGAAACAGGGCCTGCCTTTCTGGGACAACAAGCTTTTTCTGCCTACCAAGGGTTTACAGAAGAAGGCGTTCACTTGGTGTCATGTATCTCCACTGGCTGGTCATCAGGGAATAAGTAAGACCATCCACCTGGTGCAAACACATTTTTGGTGGCCGGCTCTGAGAACTGATGTTCAATCATGGGTGAGTCTTTGTGAGAAATGCGCTAGGGCTAAAACTGTAAACACAAGAAAGTTCCTACCCATGCCCACCCGACAACGGCCATGGCAAAATATCAGTCTGGATTTTGTCACGGGGTTTCCTTTGGAACAAGGATGTTCCGCTATATTGGTAGTCATTGACAACCTCACCAAAATGGGTCACTTCATCCTTGTTCTAATCTACCAACTGCAGGGCAGACTGCGCAATTGTTATTGTGCAACGTCATACGGATGCATGGGATTCCATAAGTTATTTTGTCCGACCGGGGGCCTCAATTCATAGCTAGGTTCTGGAAAACCTGGTGTAGCGCTTTGGAAATTGAGTCTACACTTTCTACCAGTTTCCATCCACAGAACGATGGGCAGACAGAACGGCTGAATCTATCCTTTTAAAAAAAATATCTCCGATGCTATGAAAAGGAAGCTCAAGACTCCTGGGTGGCGATGTTATGGATGGCAGAACTGTCTTATAAATAATCTTTGGCATAGTTCACTGGGGATTTCACCGTTCAGGGCTAATTACGGATACAATGCCAGAATCCTCCCCATCAGTATCCCGGAAGAGATAGCTTCACAACCGGCGGTTCTGAATCAAGTTAAGAACCTGCACAAGGTGCATAAGAAAGTGCGTGAGCATCTCGTGAAATCGTATGGATGGCCCTACTTATAAAGTGGGCGACAGAGTGTGGCTTTCAAACAGGAACATCAAGCTTAAGTTGCGCAGTGTGTTCCATCCCAGATACATAGGACCTTACACTGTGGTGAAGAAAACAAGTTACTTACCTGTAACTTTGGTTCCCAGTATTGGTAACTTTCATAGATTCCCATGCTTTGTATCATTCCCCGTTGTCGGAATGGGAGCCTCTGTAAATAAAAAATACCATAGTAGTAAGCACAAAGTGAAAAAATAGGCCTAGGCCTCATCTCATTTTGTAGCTTATCCACCTCTTTTTGTAATAGAGACCAAATTCTTGCAGTAGCCAATCAGAGCAGCCTCACCCCATAGAACCTTCCTTGGAGAGCCTCAGATTTTCGTAGCCGTTGTGAACAGCAACATCATTGGATAATAAGGCTGAGCTTTCCCAGGGAAGGAGGGTGGGCGCATGGGAATCTATGAAAGTTACAAATACTAGGGAACCAAAGTTACAGGTAAGTAACTTGTTTTCTTGCCCCAGTATTGGAACTTTAATAGATTCCCATGCTTTGTATCAGAATAGCTAGCAGTAAAGAGAAAAGCATATTTAGTAATATGTGTACCTGTAAATGTCATACGTAATCCTGATAAGAAAACAGATACACATTTGCATCACAAAGCAGAACAACCACAAGTAATACAAAATATGCAAAACAGGAAGGCGGGATAGAAAGGAAAGCTCATCGACTTATTGGAAAAGGTTCCTCAAAACCGCCTGGCCCACTGCCGCATCCTCTTTCACAGAAGAATCCAAGCAGTAGTGGCGAGTGAAGGTGTGGACACTGCTCCATGTCGCCGCTCTACATATGTCCTTGATCGGGACACCTGAGAATAGAGCCACCGATGAAGCCATTGATCTCGTAGAATGAGCACGAACTGCTCGCTGAAGTGGTTTCCCCGCTTCTCGATGGCAAAAGTGGATTGCACTGGATATCCAGCGGGAAATGCAGGGTTTTGAAATTGGACAACCCTTTCGTGGAGCACTGAATGAAACAAAAAGCTGGGAAGATTTTCTGAACAGTCTTGTGCGCTCCAAGTAGAACTTGAGACATCTGTGAATGTCCAAAGAATGCAAAGCCCTCTCTGCTGGCGTGGAGGGCTGCGGAAAGAAGGACTTTAAGATCACCAGCTCATTCAGATGAAATTCTAAGGGTACCTTAGAAATAAATGTAGGATTTGTTCGTGGGATGAGAACATCATTCTTGAATTGTAGAAAAGGTTCCTCAATTGTGAAAGCCTGGAGCTCACTAACACTTCTAGCCGATGTCAGGGCCAAGAGAAAAGCCAGTTTCCATGAGACAAACTTCATGTCAGCTCTATGAATAGGCTCAAATGGGGCCTTCATTAGATGTGACAGAACCAAATTAAGATGCCAGGCTGGTGGTGGAGGCCGGACTGGTGGAAAAAACCCTGAACAAACCCTTCAGGAATTGTTTAAGGATCCTTGCAGACCAAAGGGAAGGACCTGATGATGATCGTCTAAATCTAGAAATGGCCGCTAGATGTACCTTTACAGAAGAATGAGCCAATCCAGATTTCGCAAGAGAAAGGATGTAAGGCAAGAGTTGGTGCGGTGCAGAAGTATATGGATGTAGACCTTTTCTCTGACACCAAAGGCAGAATCTCTTCCACTTTGCCCGATAGGTTTTATTCGTACTAGGCGCCCGGGCCAAAATATCTTTATATTCTCCTGAAAGATTTAAACCCTGGAACTCTCTGAACTCAGGAGCCACGCTGTCAATTGTAGTGACTTCAGGTCTGTATGCAGAATCTGCCCGTGATACATTGTCAACAGTGATGGAACAGGACGCAGGAGAATCGGTTGATCTTGGGAGAGAAGAAGAAGCTCTGTGTACCAAAACTGCCTGGGCCATGCTGGTGCAATCAGAATCATTCTGCACGGTTCTGCCTTGAGCTTGCGGATCAGTCTAGGGATCAGCGGAATAGGAGGAAAGGCGTAAACAAATGCTCCGTACCTGGCAATCAAAAGCGCATTCCCCAAGGATCCCTGATGGTGAACCCTGCTTGCGTAGGACTGGCATTTGGCGTTCTGAGGAGTCGCAAACAGGTCGATAATTGGGGTCCCCCAACGTGAAAACAGATCGTTCAGAATGGTCTGATCCAGTTCCCATTCGTGGCTGATAGTCTTTTGGCGACTCAAAGCATCAGCTGTGGCATTGAGTGTGCCCGCCAGATGTTCCGCTCAAAGAGTGATATTGTGTTGGATCACCCAATTCCAAAGCTTCTGTGCTTCCTTCGAAAGGGTGCAAGATCTCGTCCCGCCCTGCTTGTTTATGTAGTGCATGGCTGTGGTGTTGTCTGTACGAACCAGCACTGACCGGTTGCGGATCCTTGGAAGGAAAGCCTGCAAGGCTAGACGAATGGCCATAAGTTCCAGCAGATTGATGTGGAACTTGCCTTGGACTGAGCTTCAATGACCACTGACTTTCAGTTCTTGGAGGACCGCTCCCACCCCTCCATGGAAGCATCTGTTGTCAATACCATGGGAGATGGTGGAAGTTGGAATGGCAAACCTACTGAAAGATTGTCTTTTAGCAACCACCAGCTACCTGCCTTTCGCATTTCCGGAGTGATTACTATCTTGTCGTCGAAGGAGCCTGTCACCTGACGCCATTGTTTGTCCAACTGTTCCTGCAGTGGACGCATTCACAGCCTGCAGTGTGGTACCAATGGTATGCAGGATGAGATCGATCCGAGAAGCAATTTGTATTTGCGCACTGACAGAAACTTTGGTGTCTGTAGGTGGCGAGCTGAGAGAATCAGTTTGGTTTGGCGCTCTTCCGAAGGAAAAGCCAGGCAGCACTCCGTGTCTAGGATCGCACCCAAAAACGTTGCTGTAATGGAGGGGCGCAAAATGCATTTTTCGTTGTTGAGCCGAAGGCCCAGCTGCTCGAACAGTTGACTGCAGCTCGTGACTGCCCTGGACGCCTCTTGGAATGAAGGAGCCTTTACCAGCCAATCGTCCAGATATGGGAAGACTTCGAAAGACTGCCTCCTGAGAAAAGCTGCCACAGGAGCCAGTGCCTTTGTAAAGATCCGCGGAGCGGACCGGAGACCAAAAGGCAGTACTCTGAATTGAAAATGGCTCTTGCCTACTGTAAATTGAAGATATTGCCTGTTAGCTGGATGAATGGACACATGGAAGTAAGCATCCTCCAAATCTAGGGTTGCCATGTAGTCCCCTGGTTTGAGAAGGCGGAGGATGTCCTGAAGAGTGACCATCCTGAAGGACAACTTGATGAGATAAGTGTTGAGCTGCCGTAGATCTAAGATCGGACGCCACTTGTCCTTCGTCTTCCGAACCAGGAAGAACCTGGAATAAAACCCTTTCCCCTTTTGGGAGAGAGGTACAAGCTCTATTGCCCCCTTGGTGAAGAGTTGGTGGGCCACGAGATGAAGGAGTTTTAGATGTTTGGGTGTAATGGAATCGGGAGCTCTCGTTGGAGGAAGATCTTGGAACTCCGACGTGTGTCCTTCCTTGATGATGTTCAGGACCCACTGGGCTGTTATGACCATCCAGTTGTTGAGGCAATGGGCAAACCTGCCCCCCACTGGTGTTAAAGAGGGTACAGAAACATTAGAAAGAGCCACCTGGCCACTATTGTCTCTTGGTATTATCTCTCCTCTGCTGCCCCGGTCGTCCTTTCGGCGGCTGGCGAGAGAAAGACCCCCTCTGTGAATACTGGGGTTTGTATGACTGGCCACGTTAGGAGATGGAAGAGTAGCGGTGCTGATTGCCGCCTCTGTAGGATGAGAATCCTTTTCCTCTTGCTCCTCTAAAGGGCACCTTGCGGTATTGTAAACTTCCCAAGGACTTGGCCGTATCTGTATCTTTCTTTATGCCTTGTAGGTCGTCATCCACGTGTTTGCCAAATAACATCTCTCCATCGTAAGGCAGATCCAGAATTTTATTTTGTACCTCCTGTCGAAACCACGTGGCTCGCAACCAACCCTGGCGTCTTAAAACTGCCGAGCCGGCTAGCGCTTGGAAGGTCGTAGTTGCTATATCCATAGCGCAGTCGATTACCTCAGAAGAGGCTCGCTCCCCTTCCATCAAGATCTTTCTGACCTCGTCCTTAGACCCATCCTGAAGTTCTTCCACAAATGGGGAGAGATCACACCACATCTGGCGATCATATCTCCCCAGAATCGCCAAAGCATTAGCTGCCCTAACGAGGAGGCTGGCCATTGTGGAGAATCTTTTTTCAACATTGTCCAGACGCCTCCCCTCTTTATCCGGTGGCGTCGTTAGCGGCGTAAATGGGTTCTTAGATTTACTCTGTGTGGCCTGGGAGATAACCGAATCCGGTTTTGGTTGACCTAGAAGACATGCCGGGCTGCCCTCCGGCGCCTAATATTTTTTCTCCAGTCTGGGGAGTACTGGGAGGACCGTGGCTGGATTTTGCATAGCTTTTAAGCCTTCTGACCAAACATGTTCAATGATGGGGATTGAACGTACTGACTTCCGAATTCAGATTGAACTGTGGTTATTGGAAGACCAAATCTCTTGGATGCTTGTTCCATTAAGTTGTGAAATCCTCCAATATCTGCTGGAGGAGAGATTGCGGTATCAGGCTCTGTGACGTCTGGATCTCGAAGACCATCCTGATTCCAGTCCATATTCTGATCTTGGTCAGGGTCCACTTGCTGATCTACATCTGATGAGGCATTATCATCATCCGTATCATCCCGAATGGCAACCACCTCTTGTGGATGTTCTACGCTACGGACTCTGGGCCATGCCCTCTTTAAGGCAAAGAGTGTTCTGCCAGTGGTTGAGATAACTGAGGCGGAGGTGTAGGAGGACGTACTTGATGAACCTCCTGTGGAGCAGGAAACCGCCTCCGATAGTCCTGCAACATTAATTGTAGATCAGAGATGAGAGTGGATGGCATCGCTACCATATCCTGCTGGGACTGACATGGAGGTTTCTGCGAATGAACCTGCAAGCGAGGCCTCTCCTGTTGGTCATAATAGTCTTGTGGAACATAGTGTTATTGTTCCATTTCACCTTCTTCAGAACTGACCTCTTGTAATTTGACTTGTAAGTCAGATGGGCTATAAGCCGGCCCATAATTGCTATCAATCTCCTCTTCAGAGTCCTCATCCAGTAATAAGGTGGGAAGCAACTGTGTAACTCGCCGTGGAGATGTCATTTCCGGTGTTATCTGTCTTTTTCTGTGAGAAATTGCAAGTTTACCAGTCGTCGACGACGTCGTCGACGGAATAATCGTCGACGGTTGAATCTTCAAAGACTGTTTCATCGTCAGAAGCGCCGACGAAGAAACTGCGCACGTCGTCGAAGGCTGAATCGACGACGGGGAGATGGTCATCGTCGACGATGGCTGGATCGACGACGGAACCGTCGAAGAACTCGTCGTCAGCATCATGGTCACCGGCGTCGTCGACATGGTCGTCGTCGACGTAGTCCTCGTCGTCGTCATCGCCGTGACTCTCGTCGTCATCGTCGTGGACGTTGAAAAAGTCATTTTCGGAGACGACCAACAGGCATCAGGCGTCTTAAACATCGCCGACGGCGTAGATGTCGTTGTCGTAGCCATCGTCGACGAGCCCGTCGACAAGGCCAATTTTAGAGACAAGTCTTTCTTGATAGGAATCGTCGACGTACCTGTGGTTTTTGCCGTCGACGAACGCTGTTTCTTGTCTGAAACAATCTCCTGAGGCGCAGTAGAAGGCTTTTTCACCCTTCTATCCTTTTCAGAGGGTGGTGAAGTCACAGGGACGATCTTTTTAGCCTTTTTTGAAGGTTGCGACTCCTCAGGCAGTCCCTGCCTCTACTTTTCACCGCGGTGAGGAGATTTTAGAGAAGCAGGCCTATCAGACCTATCAGAGGTCCCAGGCAAGGCCTTGACATGGGGCTCATCAGATGTAGCAGGGGAGACCTACACCTCTTCTTCGATTTTCTTGATGACACCATCGAAGAGGAGCCCTCACTGTCTGAAGACAGAACTTCCTTGCGGTCCTTCATTTTTTGTAGCCAAGTCAGGAGGCGTCCTTCTCTGTCCCTCAAGGTCTTGGTGGAGAAGGTTCTGCAAATCTTGCAGTCAGTGGCCTTATGATCAGGATATAAGCAGTATATGCAGTCTTCATGTTTGTCTTCAACAAACAACATCTTTTTGGAGCAAGTAGCACAGGCTCTAAAAAGTGCCTTCTTCTCCTTGTCAGACATGACAAAAAACAGGCAAAATGTTGTACAAAAACACTTAGAAGTGAAGAAAATTGAGAAGAGCTCAATAGAGACTCCCCTGCACAACGTGCGGTAGAAAATCTGAGGCTCTGAGGCTCTCTCAGGAAGGTTCTATGGGGTGAGGCTGCTCTGATTGGCTACTGCAAGAATTTGGTCTCTTTTACAAAAAGAGGTGGATAAGCTACAAAATGAGATGAGGCCTAGGCCTATTTTTTCACTTTGTGCTTACTACTATGGTATTTTTTATTTACTGAGGCTCCCATTCCGACGACGGGGAATGATACAAAGCATGGGAATCTATGAAATTTCCAATACTGGGGCAAGCAAGTTAATCCTGTGGCATACAAGCTGAAGTTGAGTGGTTTGCTCCGTATACATCCCGTTTTACATTGTACCCTCGTAAAGCCTGCCCTGTCAGCAAGACGGCCTGCTCCGCCTCCGGTGGTGCGTGATGGGAACCTGGAGTATGAGGTGCAGAGTATCAAGGACTCCCGGATGAGGAGGGGAGTTCTGTGGTACCTGGTCTCCTGGAAAGGATATACCACGGAGGATGATTGATGGAAACCCTGGCATAACGTCCATGCACCTGAGGCTATTCGCTCGTTCCTTAGGAAATATCCCGCCAAGCCTGGTCCTAGGAGGCGCTAGGAGAGGGGACCTGCTGTCAGGAAGTGTCCGTAGCGGCGCCTGCCTAGAGGGAGCTACAACTCCCATGAGTCCTTGGGTGGAAGGAAGTATTTCAGACGTTGTGACGCTGACGTTAGCGTGCGTAATTCTGATTCGTAAATCTTTGTTCTTGCACCATGGAGTTTGGAGCGTCTTTGCGGCTCTTTAATTGGAGCGGCCCAGCACAGGGATTGATGCTGGGATGGAGCGATATCGAGTGAGTACACTTGTGGGCATTAGTGTCGGCTCACGCTAGAATGGGATTTCGAGTGTGAGCGGAATGTTGCAGTAATCGGGTTTGCTGCACATTACCGTCTCCTGTTTGTTTTCTATATCCTCGTATCGTGGGTGAACGAGCAAGGATTTCATTTGAGTTTGTTACTGAGAATTGATAACGGAGCGCTGTGACGATTCTGGGTCATGCGTTGCCGTTAAGAGACTGGAGGCTCTATGGCACGTAAAACGGAGCGCAGTGGTTATCTCCTAAAGCACGCGTTACCGTTCTGAGGCAGGAGTCTCTTGTGGGTTTTTGATAACGGAGTGCTGTGACTGATCTGGGTTACGCGTTACTGTTAAGAGACTGGAGTCTCTGTTGCATAAACAACGAAGCGCGGTTCTTATTACCTAAACCACGCGTTACCGTTAAGAGGCAGGAGTCTCTTTTTGCAAATTGGTTTGGAGTTCCAATACTGTGCTTTGTTCTTCTGTTGGATCTCTTTTTTTGGAACAATGCTCTGACTATTGTAAAACATTGACTATGTTCGGTGTTTGGAGCAACATCACCTTTTCTGACATTTAATCTAGTACTGTTGCTATTTCATCCTCATTCTGGATATTTGGTGTTTCTTTTCTTCTTGATATAGAAGAGAGGTTTTCCTGGTCCCTTTCATATGTATCATTCTTGGTTAGGTACACAGTTCATGAATCCTTGGTATGTATGAATGGGTTCTGGGTTCTAATCTGTGTGAGTCATGTATTATAGGGGCTGTTGATGACCTACATAACTTGGAAGGGAGCTGCTTTATAAAGGAAAAGACAAAGCATATTGAGAGGTACGCAAAAAGGGTCTAGTGAGAATTAACAAGAGTAGATTGTATGCATTGTTTACATATCTATCTTTCTCGTTACAGGTACTATTTGTCCCATGCTGTTCCTTCCCTTTCCCTTCCCTCGCCTGATCCCTCGAACACCCTATATGTATATATTCTTAGGGGTGTTGGTGTTATCAGGAGGTGGACCATTACTGGTCGCTTCTGGATTCCGCGAGGCAAGATCTGACAAGAGCGGTCGACCTCGAATCTGGGGAACGGGGTTCGAGTCTTTGCAATGGCACTTTACATCCTGTGATTTTGGGCAAATCAGTTAATCTCCCCGTGCCTAACAAAACAAGCATTGGCATAGCCAATAGGTCTCGCTTTTGGGACCTTATAAGTATTCAGTTATGCAGCACAATATCCTTGGTGCAACAATAACAACTGTTGCATGGCTAAACACTTATAATGTCCCAAAGGTGAGACCTATTGGCTATGCCAATGCTCGTTTCAACAGGGAGCCAGTGTAGGTCGCAAAGGTGTTGGGTGATGTGGTTGTGTCTTGGGATATCGAGGATTAGTCTGGCTGCAGTGTTCTGGACGGTCTGGAGTTTGTGTGGGAGTTTCTTGTTGATTCCGGCATAGAGTGCTTTGCTGAAGTCCAGTCTGCTGGTGATAAGGGTGTGAGTGACTGTTTTCCTGGAGTCGGCAGGCAAGCTTTTGTATGTTTTATGTAGTATGCAGAGGGTGTTAAAGCATGCGGAGGAGACGGCATTAATCTGGCGATTCATTTTGAGCGATGAGTCCAGTATGGTGCCGAGGTTACGTGCATGGTCTGTAGGAGTGGGTGGGTGTGTTTCTGAGGGTGTGGGGCCACCAGGTGTCATCCCTTGCTGAGGGGGTGGAGCCGAGGATGAAGACTTCTGTTTTCTCTGAGATGAGTTTCAGGCAGCTGTTCTTCATCCAGGTTGCGATAGCTTTCATCACTTCTTGGAAGTTGTGCCTGGTGATGTCGGGTTCCTTGGTGAGGGAGAGGATGAGCTGGGTATCATCAGCATAGGAGACGATTTTGAGCCCATGGTTTCTGGCTATGGTTGCGAGGGGGGTCATGTAGACGTTGAAAAGGGTGGGGCTGAGGGAGGATCCATGGGGTACTCTGCATCTGGTCTCTGATGGTCCTGAGAGGAAAGGCGGGAGTCTTATTCTCTGTGCACTGCCGGTGAGAAATGAGCATGTACAGTCTAAATAACCCCAGGGGCATATAATAAATTTAAGAGGGGGGCTTATCAAAGCCCAGGCACTGCCACCTCCCAGGCGCTAATTACAATAATATGGGGGGGGGGGGCCTTGCTGACTTCCCCTGCACAAGGGACCACCACCTCCCAAACTTTAAAACGGGAGGGGGGTGCATGGCCCCTTCTCCTGGGCCATTCTTGGACCCGGGAACCACCACCTTCCCGGGGCAGTCCCTAAAAGAAGAAGGAGGGAGGCCGCCCCCTGACACCTCGAAGCCATAGATGGCCCTGGAGATCGCCACCCACCAGTGCCAGCTCCAGTAATGTCCCAAGGTGCCTACCCCGAGGACTTTGCATTAGCTATGACCAAGCCATAGCAAATACTCAGCATGTCAGCAGCTCCCTGGGCTTCAAAGCAATGCCGGGCTCCAGCAGGAGGCGGGGAACCGGCAGGGATCACAGGGGCCTTCAGGCCCCCGCGCAGTCACCAACCTGAAAAACCTGGGTGGGACCTGGGCACCCAGTACTGAGGCTAGGCCCCCGGGAATGTGGTCCGCGAGCCAAAATCAGATAAGGAAGTAGGGCTCCACTGACCCGCTTCCATTATTTATTCATTTTTTTTTAAATGCCGTGCCCGGGAGATGTGCTCCCCTTCTTAAAAGGCCTGCCCCCAGGGGATGGGGTCCCTGGGGCCTAGGTCGGCTCGGGGAAGGAGAGCCATGCAACCCTCCTTCCCTCAGGAAAAAAAATCCTGGCAACTCGCGGGAGGCCTGTCCCCCTTCTCCACCATCAGAGATGTCACTGACCCTGTCATGAGTGATGTAACATGTGATGTCATAAGCAGTGCATTGCGCAGCATGAATTGTAGTTAGCTCAGCTAACTAGAACTGCTGAATTTCACTGGATTTGAAACCTGAGTTTTGGGGTCTAATAAACAAACTGTCAAAGGAAAACGAGACTCTACAAAACACCGGAATAAGTGAGTCAGTCTGGACTAAACATATAGGTAACTTGTATAACAACAGCCAAACAAGTACTCACAGATGTGCATCATCAAACCCTGAACGAACAGTGGATGTAAATCAGAAACCAACCTCAGCTGGAAGTCCGATTTTGAAAGAAGGGCCTACAGTTACACAAGACCTAATAACCTTAATAACAACAAAAAACTTAAGGGTGTTGATAAAAAAGTTGAAGCTCTCTGGTGCAGCAGGGCCAAATGGCCTTCCGAATGACCTCTTCAAGCAAGACCTGGAGTTTTGGGCTAATTATCTTGCTCCCCTTTTTACCAACTGTACTCAGCGCACACGTTACCAGCCTCCTGGAGAGAAAGTTTACTCCACCCAATTTATAAAAATGGAAGCATAATGGAACCCGGGAACTATAGGCTCATTGACTTATTAGACGTTGAGGCAAAATTGTTCTCATCCTGCATTTTACAACATGTACAGGAGTGGATGGAGGAAAAAAGAATAATCCCAGAATTTAAAACCGGTTTCAGGAAGGGTATGGGTACCATCACTAATCTGGAAACAATGGCCATCGTAATCGAAAAAGCCATAATGAAAAGAAAACAGTCTACTGGCATGTTACATCGATTTGAAATCAGCGTTTGATAGAGTGCCACGAGACCGACTTTGGCTGAAATTAAAAGAATGGGGATTACCGCAGGATGTGTTAAATACGATAATGTCACTATATAGCGAAACATGGGCAAGGATGAAGCTAGGAGATGGAATCAGACTATCGGCGAAGATAAAAATAAACAATGGCTTAAAACAAGGCTATGTGTTATCACCATGTCTATTTAATCTATATTTAGCAGATGTAAACCACTATGTGCTAACGACTAACGGACACCCACCCAATATAGCAAATGAGCCAATTCAGTATCTGCAGCACGCGGACGACATTGTGGTTGTGAGTCAAACCCCAATAGTACTGCAAAGATCCATAAATAAATTGATTGAATACTTGGATCTAATAGGCTTGGAAATAAATGAGAAAAAAACCAAGGTGGTTCACCTAGCAGGTCCTAAAGCAGGGACAAAATATAAATGGTATGCCAAGGAGACGCAAATCAAGGAAACAAGAGCATACAAATACCTAGGCATCACATTGGGACAAAGAATGTCTTTTATGGAGCAAAAAATTGACATAAAAGCGAAAGGCCAGTCATTGATTTTCGCCTATAAACAGCTCCGCAAGAAATTGCAATGCCCTTCACTTGGACATCTTTTGAAAATAATGGCAGCACAATTGCTTCCGACTTTGTCCTACGGCCTGGAAATCTGGCACGGCCAAAAAATTATTATTTTAAACGACCTGCAGACAAAAAGATTCAAAGGTGGGAACAGGTTAGTCCAAGGTTACCCAGATAACGGTCCGTGTTTGAACGAGGAAACTAGAACAGACTTGGACAAAGATATATCTTATATAGAAGTGCTGTCTGCCTGAGAGAACTAGCTTCAGGCAAAGCCGCTGGCCCCGATGGGATACCGCTGGAAATGTATAAAACCTTAGAGCATGTTATTGTCCCAATGTTAGTGGATCTATTTAATGGTATTCTGTATACTGGTGCTGTGCCCGACTCATGGAGGGAAACGAATATTGTAATCTTCCACAAAAAAGGTAAGCCAGCTGAGAAGCCAGGCTCTTATCGACCGATTTCCTTGATCAATGCCGACACTAAGCTCTATTCAAAGATCTGGGCTAGGCGACTAGGCAGGATTATTGGCGACCTCGTCTCCCCGTGGCAGCACGGGTTTGTCCCGGGTAGGGGGACAACCGATCATACCTGCAGAGCTATAGGTCTGTTTGATGCTCAGAATGCCACGGGGGGGGGAGTTGGCCATGATCCTGCTGGACGCCGAGAAGGCGTTCGATCGTGTGGATTGGGGCTTTCTCTGGGGGATATTGGCTGGGAGAGGATTTGGGGAAAAAGTCATCAGGGCACTCAGAGCCATGTATATGAATCCGACTGCAAGAGTAATTGCTATGGGGGAAAAATCAGATATATTCTCTATAAAGAGAGGGACTCGACAGGGCTGTCCCTGTTCCCCCATTCTGTTCTCTCTATATATCGACCCCTTTATACAGAAAATACTAGAAAATCCAAATATTCCCCCGGTAATCTGTAATGGCTTCACAAACAAACTGTTAGCTTATGCTGATGATTTAGCCGTAATTACAACGGACCCCCAACAGACTTTACCTATTTTGGTTGAAATGGCAAAGACTTTTGGGCTGAGTTCTGGATACCTTCTAAATGAATCTAAGACTCAAATAATATGCTCAAATAATATTGTAAAGTCAGACACCCGATTTGTAGATTCCGCGGTCTATCTAGGGGTAAAAATTAAAGCATCGGTAGGAAAAATAGTAGAAGAAAATTATCTCCCTTTAATTAAAACCATAGAGGCAGAACTAAGAAGAATTGACGTTTTACATCTTTCTCTGGTTGGTAGAGTAAACGCGCTAAAGATGGTAATGTTTCCAAAAGTCCTATACTTATTTAGGGCGATACCACTTTTTGTAGAAGATAAAATAATGAATAAATTGGAATCAGTTTTTATAAGATTCATATGGCAGTACGGCAAGATCAGACGTTCTACCAACCTGATGTCATTACCAAGGGAAAGAGGTGGAATGACACTTCCTAACCTCAGGCTATACCACTGGTCGTGCCTCTTAATACAAATGCATACATTACTCCAGACAAATAACATTTCTGTTGTGGGGAACTCCGGCCTTGGGACTCAAGGCCCTCCCCCACTGTATGAATTATTGTTAGGGAAGAATGCTACAGGACTTCTACTCCGCGAAGTAGAGCGTAGGTTCTATAAAAAAGTGCGTCTTAAGATTTTATTAGGGGCATGGTCTTTGTGGAAATCCATTTTGAAACATTTCAAAGTCCCTAAACTTAATTCATACCTTCTCCTGGCCAACTCTTGCCTCTTTCCACATTTAAGGTCAGACAGAAGTCTCCAGGAATGGAAGAGAATGGGGATTAAAAGAGTCGAAGACTTAATGGAGGGTGATAAGATCAGAGGGTTTGAGGACATGCAAAAACTGTTCAACATCCCAAGTACGCAGTGGCTCCTATATGAACAAATAGCCCGAAAGCTGCGTGGCCTTAGATCTAAATTAAAGCCCAAAACGGATATTACGGTACTGGAGGTTTTGGATAGAGGATGTAGAAAGATTAAAACACTTTATAATCTATTAATAAATGAGATTCAGGATGATATAGAGAAAACAGAGAGTGGCTGGGCCGTTAAGCTGAATAACCCAGATGTAGATATGGATCTATCCATAGAATTGAATAAAAAGCTCTTTCGATCTTCAAATCTAAGGGCTCAGCATTTTAAGACATTATTTAAGCTGTATCATACCCCGTCAAAACTATTTCAGTGGGGCGTCAGGCAGGACGACTGCTGCCCTAGATGCGGCTCACACCAAGCTGATATAAATCACATGTTCGTTTCTTGTGTGAGGTTAGGTCCTCTTAAAGAGGAGATTTCCAAATTCTGGGAGGGGCTGCTAGGTCATAAGATCGACCTATCCCCGACATTGGTACTGATTGGTAATGACTCAAGATTGGGTCTTGGAAAAGATGAGGAAGCCTTTGTCTTCCTGTCAGTGGCGGTTATGCGAATCTTGATTACGGCAAATTGGAAAGATGAAAACTCCCCCTGCTTTCAGATGTGGCTATCAAGACTTCTCTGTATCCATAATATTGAGTCCTGTCTGTATGAGTTTAAAGGAGTTAAAAAACGAGAGATGGGAAGACGAATATGGGCGCCCTTACTGAAATGGAGGGAAGACAGAAATGCTACGTGAATAGTTGTTGGTCAAAGCCTTTTCCTTTTATTGCTATATCTATATGTAACTGTCATAACTGTTTTTTCTAAATTATTATTATGAATGGAATGTATATCTATTTGTAATATCTCATGTATTTTTGCAGTCTTTTGTACAGATTTGATTCTAATGCTCTATTTTGTACCATTTAAAGTATTTTTTATGTTTATTGCAATGAACCTTTAATAAAAAAAATAAAAATAAAAAAAAAAACATTCAAAGCAGTTTTTAATCTCCCAAAGGGAGCATCACCAGCACAGGTGCGCCTGGAATTTGGCCTCCAGAACCAGGAATACAAAAGAAAGGCAACATTTGTAAAATTGTGCTGGAAGCTTAGAGCATCTGAACCCTGGGTCGCTGAACTATTTATGTTGGATGGAAATACAAATTCAATATATTAAAAGAAAAATAAACACATGGGGCGATTCCTTGCGAACTGCTCTGGCGGCACTAGACATGGAAGAAGTCTGGAATCAAAAGATGGAGAGAGCTACATTTAATAAAGCATGTAACGCCAAGGCTAAAAAACTGTCATTCCTGGAAGCAAAAAAAAAAAGACTGTCCAAAAGACGCTATGCATGGGCGGGAATAAATTTGTATACCACATTAAAACCACAACCTTACTTAATGGCACATTTTCTGCTATTTTTAAAAAAGAAGTTTATTGAATACAAACTGGGTGACCACAATACAAAGGATTTAGTCCCTACCTGGAAAAGAAAAGAACTATCAGAAAATTGCCGGCAGTGTGGATACTTTAAGGAATCAATATGTCATTTAATGTGTATTTGTGGTCATTTAAAAATGGAACGAAGGAAGCTGTTACTGGCACACTTTAAGAACTTACAAATTCGTACCTGCAGGCAGGCAGTAATAAGCTGGATGAGAGGCATGTCCAATATTTTAATTTGTCGTGGTGTAAAATTGATGATCAAAGTGGACACCCTCTTATTGAAAGCAGATAAGGAGTAAAAGCATGTGGGAATCCACATAGGGATTTTTTAGATTTGGAAATGTTTTAGAGGTTTTACTGAAATATGACGTTTTTATGTGGTGCTATTTATATCTTTTTACTTCATGCTTTAAGGTTATGATAAACCAAATAAAGTTGTTTTTTGACTGACTGAGTGAAACCTGAACCTAACTATAACGTCCCCCTGTAACCTTTGGTTTCTTCAGTGACTATATATATATATATATAGTCGCTCAATTTTCTCCCAATCCAGGAAAGAAATATGCAGCACTCGCGGGGTTGGTTACAGCAGTAGCGGTTTTATTTCACAGACGCGTTTCGGTAGATTACCTTCGTCAGTGACGACGACACTGACGAAGGTAATCTACCGAAACGCGTCTGTGAAATAAAACCGCTACTGCTGTAACTAACCCCACGAGTGCTGCATATTTCTTTCCTGGATTGGGAGAAAATCGAGCGACAATATTTCAAACGGAGCATCACCGTGAGCGGCACCCGTCTGTTTGTGCCCCGTTTGCTGACGCAACTAGGAGCGTGATATATATCGAATATGCTACTTACCAGTATGCATCTGTTCTTGGCATGTAGGGCTGCTGATATTCATATCTGTGCATAGATCGCCGCCTAGTGTTGGGTCCGGATGATTGCAAATTGTTGTCCTGGAAGAGTCTTCGAAGTATCACGAGATAGGTGGCTCCTCCCCTGGACTACAGTGCGCATGGGCATCGACTCCATCCTCAGATTTATTTTAGCCATTGTGGCAAAGATTGGGTGTAACACCGTAAGTGATGACCATGCTAAGAGTAATTCTAAGTGATGCAGCCGCAACAGGCGCCGGGGAGGAGGGCGGGCGATATGAATATCAGCAGCCCTACATGCCAAGAACAGATGCATACAGGTAAGTAGCATATTCGGTTCGAGGCATGTGAGCTGCTGAATTCATATCTGTGCATAGAATACATAGCAGTCCCTCCATTAGCGGCGGCTGCCTGTGCCAGCTGCAGCAGTTTGAAAAAGTGTTTTTAGAACAGCCTGCCCTACAGCTGCTTGCTGTTTGGAGTGCACATCTACGCAGTAGTGTTTTGTAAATGTGTGTGTGGTAAACCATTTGGCTGCTCTACAGATGTCTTCTAAAGGAATATTTCCAAGGAAAGCCATGGAGGCCCCCAGCTTTCGCGTGGAGTGGGCCCTTGGGGGAACCGTTAATGTGCGCTTTGCTTTTTGATAGCAAATCTGAATGCACTTAACGATCCACCTGGCTATACCTGCCTTGGAAATGGGGTTGCCTTTGTGTTGTGGCGAAAAGGCAACAACCAGCTGTTTCGTTTTCCTAAAATCTTTTGTCCTATCTATGTAGTACATTAGAGCTCTTTTGACGTCTAGTGTGTGGAGCATTCTCTCCGCCACTGACTCAGGATTTTGGAAGAACACTGGTAGTTCTATAGTCTGATTGATATGGAACTGCGAAACCACCTAAGGCAGAAACTTAGGGTTAGTGCGGAGTACCACCCTGTTGGAGTGAATCTGTATGAACGGCTCCTGGATAGTTAGTGCTTGAAGTTCTCTAACTTGTCGCAGTGATGTGATTGCTATTAAGAAAGCCACTTTCCATGTTAAGAATTCTATCTCACATGAGTGTAGAGGCTCAAAAGGTGGACCCTTAGTCTGGTGAGGACCACATTCAGGTTCCATACAGGTGCTGGTGGGTGTCGTGTTCCATACAGGTGCTGGTGGATGTCCCTCCAGAAAAGCTTTGATGGCAGGCACTCTGAAAAGTGAGAGGTGTTGTCTGTTTTGTAGATAAGCAGCTATAGCGGACAAATGTATACGAATGGAAGCATAGGCCAGATTGCATTTGTATAGATGTAACAGATAACAAATGATGTCGTGAGTAGATGCGTCTAGCGGGTTGATGTTGTGGTCTGCACAATAAATGACAAACCGTTTCCATTTTGCCGCATAGCATGCTCTGGTGTTGGGCTTTCTTGCCTCTCTTATGATATCCATACAGTCGGGAGGCAAGTTGAGGTAGCCAAATTCTAAGACCTCAGGAGCCAGATCGCCAGATTGAGCTGTTGCGGATCTGGATGCTGAATGTCGCCATGGCTCTGTGTCAAAAGCCTGGGTGTGAGGTGCAGCCTTTGATGCAGGACCACGGATAGTTCTAGAAACGTGGTGTACCATGGTTGGCGTGCCCACGTAGGAGCAACCAGGATGAGTGTCATTGAGTGTTGCTTCAGCTTGCGTGCCACCAGCGGTATTAGAGGTGCTGGGGGAAAAGCGTACCCAAATATGCCTGACCAGTTCATCCATATCGCATTGCCCTGCGACTGTGGATGTGGAAACCTGGCGGCAAAGCTTTGGCATTTGGCGTTTTCCTTTGTGGCAAACAGGTCTATCTCTGGATGACCTCACTGCTGGAAGTATGGGTGGAGTACTGATGGATGTATCTCCCACTCGTGCATTTGGTGGCTGTACCTGCTGAGCAGGTCTGCCATCTGATTGTCTTTGCCCGGGAGGTGTTCTGCCATGAGGAAGATGTTCCTCTGAATGGCCCACTTCCACATGCTCTGAGCCAGATGAGACAACTGAGGAGGGTGTGTACCTCCCTGCTTCTGAATGTAGTACATGGCTGTCATGTTGTCCGTCCAGATTAACACGACCTTGTTGCACAGATGTACTTTGAATGCTTTTATTGCCATGAAGATAGCCATCAGTTCTAGAAGGTTGATGTGCATCCTCCTTTGCTGCGTTGTCCATAGTCCCTGCACAGTGTAGTGGAGTACATGAGCTCCCCATCCCTGGAGAGATGCGTCCGTTGTCAGAATGATCTGTGGCACAGGCTCCTGAAACGGTCGGCCCCTGCAAAGGTTTTGTGGATTCCACCAATGCAGAGAGTTGTATGCACGACCGGTCACCAACACTAGGTCTTTCAACTGTCCGTGAGCCTGATTCCACTGACGTGCCAAGCACTCCTGAAGCGGACGCATATGTAGTCTCGCGTGCGGGACTATGAAGATGCAGGAGGCCATCATGCCTATCAACTGCATGAACACTCGTGCTGGAAGTGAGTGTTGCGGTTTGAATTTCTGTATCAGCAATTGCATGCTGTTGATCCTCACTAAATTTGGCTGTGCTTTGGCTGCCAGAGTATCTGTTGTCGCTCCCAGATACTGCCGTATGTGGGCGGGCTGAAGGTGGGACTTTGGATAATTCTGTGAGAATCCCAGTTCGTGAAGAAGGTGAATGGTGTGGGACATGTGGGCGGCACACTGCTTGGCCGACTTTGCTTGGATAAGCCAGTCGTCCAGATAAGGGTAGACGTGAACGTTTTGTCTCCGTGGGTGTGCAGCCACTGTCGCCAGGCACTTTGTAAACACCCTGGGTGCTGTCGTCACTCCGAAAGGGAGGACCTTGAATTGATAATGCTGATTCTGAATGGTGAACCTGAGGTATTTTCTGTGTGACGGATGTAGAGGAATATGAAAATATGCATCCTTCAGATCTAATGTTGTGAGGAAATCTCCCTGACTGAGTAACGGTAGAACCTGCTGCAATGTTAGCATGTGAAAGTGTTCTGATAGAATGTACTGGTTTAGGGGTCTGAGCTCCAGTATGGGTCTGAGGGACCCGTCCTTTTTTGGGATCAAGAAGTACAGCGAGTACACTCCTGTACCTCTTTCTTCCACAGGCACGAGCTTGATTGCTCCTTTTTGCAGCATGAAGACTACCTCCTGCTGCAATAAGTGCAAATGCTCTGTGGACATAGGACGGTGTCTTGGTGGTATGTTGGGTGGAGTGGATGTTAACTCCAGACAATAACCGTACTGGATAAGTTTCCTGACCCACCTGTCTGTAGTGATGGATTTCCAGACTGGCAGGAACCGCTGCAGTCTTCCTCCGACCGGTGTTGTATGGTCGGGGGCAGTGACAAGACGTCACTGTTTGCTAGTGGCGGAGGATCGGGAGCTGTTGTTTCCACGACCTCTGCCCTTGGCGCTGTTTCCACGATAGCCACCTCTACTTTGTTTCGTGTAGGTGGTTTGGGCGCCACCTTTACTGTACTGTGTTTGCTGGGACAGCTGGCCTCTGGAAACGCCTCTATTGTTTGAGCGACGAAAAGAACCACCCCTGAACTGCTGCGACTGGAGAGCCCCCATAGACTTTGCAGTCTCAGTGTCCTTTTTGATCTTTTCCAAGGTGGTGTCCACCTCTGGTCCAAATAAGTTATCAGGGTTGACAGGCTGATTTAGTATGGTGGTTTGTATTTCTGGCTTGAAACCGGAGATTCTCAGCCATGCATGTCGCCTTAACATCACACTTGTGTATATGGCTCTGGCCGCGGTGTCTGCTGCGTCCAGTGCACACTTGATAGATGCATTTGATATAAGCTTCCCTTCCTGTATGAGCATCTCCGCTGCCTCCTTATATTCATCTGGTAAGTGTTGTAACAGGGTCTCAAGTGTATCGTAATGGGCCCTGTCATATCTGGCTAAGAGTGCCTGAGTGTTGGAAATGCGCCAGATATTGGCCGCTTGAGCTGCCACCCTTTTCCCTGATGCTTCTAGCACTTTAGATTCTTTGTCAGGGGTAGGAGCATCACCCGTTGTTTGAGAGTTTGCCCTCCTCCGGGCATTGGAGACAACCAGAGAGTCCAACGCCAACTGTCCCTTGATGTAGGTAGGGTCCCCAGGCGCCGGTTTGTACTTTTTCTCAATTCTGGGGTTTATCACCCTGGCCCTTGTGGTCTCTTTAAAAATGTCTCCAGCATGTTTTAAGACACCCTTTAGCATTGGCAGTCTTGACAGTTTTTTCTAAGGCGGAAAAGGTGTCAAACAAAAAATCCACTTCAATAGGGTCAGCATGGAGCTGGACATCATGATTTTTGGCTGCCCTTTCAATAAGTGCATTAAATGCCGCTGAGTCTTCAGTTGGTGAGGTTTTTACAGCATGCACATGACTGTCTGGGGCAGTGTGTGGATCTCCTGGGTCAGCAGCGTCTGCCCATGGTTCATTGTTATCCTCAGGATCAGTGTCTATAGGATAATTGTACTCCTCATTGTCCCCTTCCCCTGTCTCCACATCTGAGTAAATGGGCGAGATAGGAGCAGTGTCCTGCCCTGTGGTGATATAGGTTCGACAAGACTGGGTGATGTAGTCGAATCCTTCTTCTTTTTCAACGGAATTTTGTATAATTCCATAGGCTGTTCCGGGGCGATCTTTCGTTTGTAAATTGAAAGTCTACCCGTGTCTGCGTCGATGAATTGTTCCGACTGCTCTTCAAGCGGAGGTTGTTGATGCTTTGCGACCACTACCGCAGTTGTGGGCTTCGGCCCCGTAGACACTTTCTTGGATGCTTCGACGGCCCGTTTAGGGGCGAAGGCCTTAGGTATTACTTTTGGCAGCAGTGTGAACTGGATAGGCGCCGACGATGTTGGAGGTTTACTGGCAGGCTTCGTTGGCGGAGTATCCTTCGGTCCGACAGTTGAAGCCTTCTCCCTAATCCGTTTCAGCGATTCCGACACCTGCTTCGAAAAGGAGGCGGACGACTGCGTCGACTCGACGGGTTCCTTTGAGCCACCTGCAGGCGTGGACTCAAGGTCCGTACCGCTCTTAGCCTTGTCTGGTCGACGCTGAGGATCGAAAACCTTCTGAGCTCCGAGTCCTTTGTCTGTGTCGGCGGCCTTCGGCGCCGATTTTTTCGGGTCGACGTCATTGACCAGTTTTTTAGGTGTCCCAGTCTTCGGCTCGACAGCCTTTAGCGACCTCACCGGGTCGATAACACCTTTATGCTTTGTCGGTGCTGATAGTTCAGAGGACTTCGAGCCGATCAAAGCGATACACACTTTTGGTTTCGATTTCGCCTCCAGTGCTTTTGGTTGCGTTGATACCGATGCTTTCACTTTCGGTTTCGATCTGTCAACCTGTGGCTCCTTAGAAGTGTCCGAAGCCGGGCCCTGAGGCGAGGCTGTAGAACCAAGTGTAGGATCTCGGGTAGGGCCATGTGGCGATCCCTCGACCTGAGCCTTATTAAGTGTCTCGGTTTCGGCCCCCGTACCAACGGTTGGGCCTAGCTCCTCGCTCGAGCTATCTTCTACGGCCCCAAAGGCCCCATCGTCGTCTCCTACCTCGTCGACGACGTGTTCATTATCGATCATTTCAATATCAGCGTCGTAGCTGGAGTCGATCTCAGATGCAGGATTCGACAGGTTCCCTCGAACTTCCTGCTCGGCTCCCTCATCCTCCTCGGTATTGAAAATGTTCACCGGGTCAGGTGCCGTCTGCTGGGCCTCCTTGCGCGCTGCGCGTCGAAGTCGAATCGTCTTCTTGGAGCGGAAATGAGAACAAGCCATACAGCTGGCTTCATCGTGATCCGGCAACAGGCACTTTTTGCACACCGGGTGGACATCGATGTGAGGATACTTTGAGTTGCACACGGGACATCTCTTGAACGGGCTTCCTTCCGTGATGGTTTGTCGATAAGGCCACTGGCGTCGACCGGGCTTTCAGTGCCGAAAAGCTACGCGGCTCCTCTGGATGTCCGGCTCGGGAACTGAGCTGAAACAGAACTGGGCATCGATCGCAAGACAATACCGACGATATAGAAAAGGCCTTTTGGCCAAAGAGAAAGTTTTTTATCGATTCCGAACTTGAGTTAACAAATATGCACCCGAACCCAATGGCGGAAAAAAACAATCTGAGGATGGAGTCGATGCCCATGCGCACTGTAGTCCAGGGGAGGAGCCACCTATCTCGTGATACTTCGAAGACTCTTCCAGGACAACAATGTGCAATCATCCGGACCCAACACTAGGCAGCGATCTATGCACAGATATGAATTCAGCAGCCCACATGCCTCGAACATATATATATATATAGTTCTGGTATCACATGACCACAAGCACTAATGTATTTAAATGCACTTGTTTGAGCAGCTCAGGTATGTGAGCAAGGCTACTTGTTAGAACAAAACGCGTCATCCTGACTGAAGATATTTCGCACCTGGCAGAATAAAAAGTCACTGTAGCCAGCAGTGATCAAAGAAATTTTCGTGTTCGTGTTTTTCTCCTTGGGGTGGTACTAGCACCGGAGTGGTAATTGGATATATATATATTTATATATATTCCCTGAAACAAAACGGAGGTTATAGTGACATTATAATTAGGTTCACATTTTACACACACAAAACTATAGAAATTCAGCATCTATAGTTAGAGTTATCTGAAGAAACTATAACTCATGCCCTAAGGAAACTATAACTTGCACCCCCGCAATGCACAATTTTCTCATCAATAATTTTATTGCAAACGTTGCAGTGATATTATCAATGATGTTATAGAATAGGTCATACAGTTACCTTAGGGCACGAGTTAGAACTAGAACTGCTGGCGAGATTTTTCCTCATGCTCGATCGTCAACACCGAGTTGGCGAGCGCAAGCGTAGAAAATAAACATCTCGGCAAGATTTCTCAATGCAGGGTGGTCATGTTTCTCATTGCGAGTGGGCACGTATGCTCACGACCGCTCTTGATGAGAAACTGCTTGTTGGCGTTGAGAAAGCTGCTGCTCGAGTAAAAACCTACTTGACGGCAGAGAAGGGACCCCTTGCGCTGTGCAAGGTACCGTTCGCAATGATTGCACAGTGCGGACAAGCATCCACAATGTGCAATCACAGCGAACTGCATTTTTCTATGGAACTCTGCCGCTTGCGGAGCGCCGCGTATTGCTGCGGAGTTTTTTTGCCACTTCGCCGAGTTCCACGTAGCGCAACTCCGCCCGGGGTTACTTGTGACTCGAATGAATTCTACAAAAAAAAACTGCTAACGTTCAAGCCCCACACTAGAGTCTGCAGAGCATGCCATCTACAATCATACATGCCAAGAACATTAATCTCTCTGCACTGTGGCATTTCTGTAGATTTATCAAACACCCTCAGCTGACATTAAACCTAAAAATCTTGTATTTAAGGAACATAGGAAACAAAGAACTTCTTAAATTGTGTTTGTAATTACCAGCTATTGTTAAATGTGAAATGGCACGTAGGGCCTCCAGCTGGACAGAAGAAATACTTGCATGTCGCATCATGGTATGTATGATCCCTGATGCAGCCATAGTCATCGCATCCAGATTAAGAGAACTGCAAAGTAGATAAACATGGATTACCAATTATGTTAAGTCACACTCACATCATTTCATATGCTTCAAGCAAAGTCACACTTTTATCTCTGATCTATTGTCTGGGAAATGTTAAACTTTGCCAATGCCGTCAATGTACATTTCAGCAGCATAAACATCAAAATCTTTATCACTCAAGCTGTTTTGTCTGAAAGTGAGGAGGACCTATTCATAAAGGAGACCTGGTAGTTAATTCTTCAAGTTGTGGGTCTCTTACTGTGGTTTTATAGAAAGAGGGCAGTCATTAGGAAAGTAGAGACACCAGTATTTTATATTTAGGTATCCATATTGCATAAAAAAAGACATTCAACAAATGCTTGAGAACAGAGGGCATGATACATGAAGCCTTGTTGCACTTGGAAGTGCAAAAAGGCAGATATTTCCATGTTTTCAGTACTCTCATCAGTGATATAGTAATGCCTTATGTGTAACACTTAAAATGAATACAGTATAAAGAAGTAATTTCCATGTCATCAATACAGTTCCCAAATCACCTGCTTTTGTATAATATAATTCTACAGAAATAGCCCTAAAACACCTGCACTGCTCCTGAAGTGTTCATGCCTGGTCACTAACCAGTGCTCTTCTATTATGGGATTGTTCAGCTCATTTTTAGATCTGATGTTAGTCAAAACCTTTTGAGTTTACAAAAATTACATACAATAAGATTTACTTATGAGATTTTCAGTCAGTAATCATCATATACTGGTCTGTTGTCATTCACATATTTCTCCTGCCCACTACAGCATACATCATGGGGCAGTGGGTTTACACACTTCAGCCACTGGCTAACTTAACTGTCAGTGTTGGCATTCCGCTTTTTCATCAACTGCACATTCACACAAAGCAGCTATCTTCACTACCATGCGCTGGTATGGTAAAGTGTGTTTTGTGAGACCAATACATTTTTTTTGCTTTTGGACAATGTTTTTGATATTAGCAAGGGCACATGCAGCTCTAAGAAATTAACTTTTACAAAAACCTTTACAAAACAAGAATTGGCACTATATATGTTTATTACCTAATGGCGATCGCCAGTAAGTAATTATAGTTAGGACCAAAGTTTCCATAGGAAAAGTGTTTTTGTTTTGCCAATAACTTTGGCGCCAATTGACGAATCTTCAGGAAATTTTAAAAGAACGTCCCCTTATTGGTTCAGCTGCTGTATTGAACGTTTCATGGTGATACGTCAAGCGAGGGCTGAGAAAAAAGAAGGGTCCCAAAACACATTTTGCCCATGTTATATCTATGGGGATTTTTCATTTTTTTTTAAACACGACTACAGCGCGAACCGCTGAACAGACTTACACTAAATTCGGCAGAAAGCTAAATGTTGGTCCAGAAAGTGCGCTTTTTGTGATTTGGGGTAAATCCATTTCATAGTTTCAGAGATATTTAAGTTTTAGAAATATAGATATCTGGGATCCCAAAACCCTACTGAAATTTGATTGGTTGCCATTCCTTCAACCAGGAAGTGTTGGCAGCCATCTTGGGACTCAGCTTGAAGCCGAGCCCCATGAAAGATTTAAAAATGAAAAAGGGGCAGGGAAGGAATACCCTGACCCATCGCGCAGGGGGTAAAAAGTTTTTTTTAAATGTAATTTTGCCGCAAATTCAAGGGTAGACCGGCGGATCTGTGGTAAAATAAAATGTAAAAAATATGCATAGGCTCGAGCACATCGTTTTAATGAAGCCCCCAGGTGGGCCAAATCCCAGGGGCATGCAGGCTTAAAATCAAGGAGGGGACGGCTCATGGGGCCTCCATCCTAGGCTTTGGAAAAGCCCCAGGGACTGTCACCTCCCTGGGGCACTGAACAATACAAATGCGGGGGCCCACCTGCCTCTCCCCACAGACCACCACCTCCACAAGGCAATGAACAGCAGTAATGTGGGGGTGGTGGACTGCTAGCCCCCCTGCCCACAGTCCCAGGGCTCACCACCTCCTAAGGGCTCAAATGATATAATGCAGGGTGTCCGTTGGGGACTCCAGACCCCGGGGACCACCATAATGGAGGGGTAATTAGGGACTTACAAAAAGTACCAGGAGGGCTTCTTGGCCCCCAAGGATCCTCAGCATCCAACCAGTAGTGCATAAGAAGATGCGTTTGCAGAGTGGTGGTGAAAGGGGTGTGGCCTCCGAAGACCTCTAAGCAAAAGGACATACTTGGGGATCAACAATTTCTCCTGTTACCTCCAGTAAGACCCATGCAGCGCAAAGTCTTCGGAGGTCACGCCCCCTTACTCCTCCACTCTGCAAACACACTTCCTAGCACACTACCAGTTGGGGGATGATGTTCACTTGAATCCAAAGGGTCCTTGGGGGGCAACAAACCCTCCTGTTATCTTTCCAGTAAGGGCCACACAATGGGTTGGCTAAGAGTTGTTTGGAGGACAGGTCCTCTTTTTCCACCACTGTGAAAACATGACTCCTGTTGAACTACTGGCTGGAGGATGAAGAGCCCTTAGCTTCAGAGAGTCCTTGGGTAGCCAACTACCCCTCCTGTTACCTCCAGTAAGTCCCACACAGCGGGACAGCTAAGAGGTTGTTGGAGGCCATGCCCCCTTCCTCCACCACTCTGTAAATGTGCCTCTTGGTGCACTACTGGTTGGGGAAGAAGTCCACGTTAGTCATGAGGCCCTTATAAGTAACATGGAATTTATTCCCCAACCAGCAGTGCACTAGGAGGCGCATTTGCAGAGTGGTGGAGAAACTGATGAATATGGCCCCGGGGACATCATCTCTCGGGGCCTGGCTTCTTTTTTTATCTTTTTTTTTTACAGAGGAAAACTGGCTGATTTTGGCCCTGGCAACCCCAGGCTCCCAGGTCCTGCCCTTTTTAGTAATTTTTTTTTAAATATGTAAAAATGGGAGGAGGGGCCGCGTGGCCATACCTCCAGCCCCGCAGACCCCCTCTCCCGGGCCCTGGTCTCACTACTGGGTGCCTGGTCTCACCTAGGGCACCCAGTTGCTCAGGTTGGGGACCGTGGGGGAGCCTGAAAGCCCCCGCTATCCCTGCTGGCTCCCCGCATCCTGAGGAGTCAACATTGCTTTTGGACAGAAGGAGCTGCTAACATGCAGCTCTCTCTACCGAAAAACAATTCTGCTCTGCTTCGTGCATTCAAGACATTTCACATGCTCCTGGCTTGCACGAAACGGAGTAGTGTTTGGTATGGCTTGGCGGAGCAAAGCAAACCGCAATGCCTGGGTGTGAGCATCATGGTACATTACAGGAACCGGCTCTGGGGGCTGTGGTTCCAGAACCATTATTGGTTCCAGGAGGGGGGCGTGGGGCCCGCTTTGCTTTAATTTGCCATATGGGGGTGGTTCCCAGGGCTGTTGCGGTGTGTGCGGACCACCATCTTATTTAAATTGAAACCCCGGGTGAGGTGGCATGCACCTCCCCCCCAGTATAAAACTTTAAGCCCCGGGGAGGTGGTGGTCCCGAAGGCAATAGCAAGCCACAGATGGGGGGCCTGTGCGGTCCACTCCATTATTAAAAATATGCTTTGTTTTCTTTTTTAATTTTTGCCCAGATCCACGGATCCTGCAGTTTTTCTTTTTTAAATGCCTTTTTTGGTCCCCAAGAAGTCTAGGGGGTCAGGGTGTTTCTACCCTACCCGCCTTTCTTTTCTTTGCTGGACTCAGTTCAACCGAGTCCCAAGATGGCTGCCAACACTTTCTGCTTGACGTGTGGTCAGCCAATCAAATTTCTGTAGCATTTCAGTAGGTTTTTGGGCTATAGATATCTATAATAATAATAATAATAATAATAAAAACATTTATTAAGCGCCTGGTTACGCAAGAGACCAGTGCGTCCCCGTGCTGAGAATGCATTCCATCAGAACTCCCAAGACGAACCCAGCAAAGAGGGTAAAGGACAGAAGGATCTTAGAATCACTGGACTTTGGGGAACAAATAGGTCTTCAATTTCAGCCTGAACCGTACTTCAGATGGTTCCATCCTTAGTTCAATCGGAAGTTCGTTCCAGTATTTACTGGCAAGGAACCTAAAGGACCGCCCTCCCATCCGTGCTCTGCGGCTACGGGGCACCACCAGCTGCATACTGTCCATGGATCTCAAGAACCGATTAGGAAGGTATATGGTCAGCATATTTTGGAGATAGACAGGGTCGCGGCCATGTGCTATGCGGTGGGTAATGCACATGATTTCAAACCGGACGCGTTCCTGCATAGGGAGCCAGTGCAAGGTTTGTAGAGCACGCTTCCCAGATGACTTCCTGGGTAGGTTCAGGACCAATCGAGCCGCCGCGTTCTGGACACATTGGAGTTGATTCAGGCCCTTTTTATTTAGTCCACATAGCAATGAGTTCCCTTAATCGAGATTGGAAGTAACTAGGGCATGCACTAAGGCTTTCCTCACATTGATGGGGAGAAGATCTAAGATTTTGCGGAGGACCTTTAGTATGCCATAGCATTTCCCGGCTACAATCCCAACATGTTGGGAGTATGAAAGATTAGAATCTAGATGTACACCCAGATTTTTCACCGTATCAGAGGGAGAGGGCATAGTGCCCAAATCCGCAGGCCACCAGGCTGAAGTCCAAATCGAGGGAGACTAACCGATTATTAAAAGTTCTGTCTTGTTCCCGTTAAGGCGCAAACAGCTATTCTTCATCCAGCCAGCAAGTGCCACCAAACAGGCGGAGAAATTCTCAGCTGCCTCAAAAGGTTATGGGATAGAGTGACCACCAGTTGAGTGTCATCCGCATATGACACAATGTCCACCCCATAGGATTCTACCAGCCTTGCCAGGGGCTCCATGTAAAGATTAAACAACATGGGGCTCAATATTGAGCCCTGAGGAACCCCTTGTATGAGAGAACGAGGTTTGGATTTAAATGAAGGGCAGTGCACTTGAAATTTCCTATCAGGTAAAAAGGAGCCCATCCATTCGTAGGCTAAGCCGGCTATCCCTATCTCACTTAAGCGAGCGAGGAGCCCTGAGTGCGATACGGTATCAAATGCCGCACTCAAGTCTAATAGTATCAAAGCTGCTGTATGTCCCTCATCTGCTTTGCGACTAAGCAGTTCAGTGGAAAACAGGAGGGCGGTCTCCGTAGAGTGCTTCGCCCTAAAACCCGATTAGGAGGAGTGAAGAAGATTATCCTCCACAAAAAGTGACTAGTTGTTATTAACCAATTTCTCCACTACTTTGGTGCAAAAAGGCAGGAGGGAAATGGGGCGGAGGTTATCCAACTGAGTAATACTCAAATTGACTTTTTTCTTATAGGAACAACCTGGGCCAGTATCCATTCCTCAGGCACCAAACTTTCTTGAAAGGACAAAGTTGCCAAGTTGCCTATATAGTCATTCAAAAGAGGTAGATGACTTCTGAGGATCTTAGCAGGGGCGACATCCATAGGAAATTCGGAATGGATACCCGTAATTATTGTTTTATATATATATATGTTTTTACTTAACTATCTTTGAAACTACTCAACCGCTTTAAACCAAATCACAAAAAGCACGCTTTTTGTACCAACATCTTGTTTTCTTACAAATTTGGTGTTATTCTGTTCAGCGGTTCAGGCTTTCAAAAAATGAAAAATCCCATAGACATAACACTGGAAAAACATGTTTTGGGACTCCCCTTTTTCCTTTGCCTCTGCTTGACAGATAATTCCTAAACTATCATCACAGCAGCTAAACCAACAAGCATTTGAAATGCAATAGGTCTAACAATTGCGCAAGTTTAAGCTATTGGCATTGTGAATACCTATGGGCCAGATGTACAACATGTTATTGCAGGCGCAAACGGGTTTGCGACCCGTTTGCACATGCAAAAACCTTGTGGAACATGTACAAAGCCTATTTAGTCAGTCGCAATTTATTTGCGACTCGCTAAATAGGTTTTGCGACTCGCTATTGAATAGCAACCGCAAAGCCATGTACCAATGTTTTCCTACTGCAATTGCGGTCGCAAAACACTTGCAAATTACCACCCTCTTCAAGAGGGGGGTAATGGAGTCGCAAAAGGGAAGGGGTCCCCAGGGGACCCTGTCCCCTTTGTGACTGGCTCCGAAAATATCTTTTAAGTGCAGGCAGTGGTCCCAGGGACCACTACCTACCCTTAAAAAAATGAAACGAAAACGTTTCAATTTTTTTGTTTTCAATGCATCCTGTTTTCCTTTAACCCCTTCGCTGAGGGGCGTTTTCACCTGCTTTGCGGGGGGAGGTGGCGCGCGCAGCACCCCCATGCTGGTGACTAGCTGAGCTCGTCATGAGGCACAGCGGAGCTGCCCTCATGACGAGCTGAGCTCGTCACGGCCGCACCCGTTTTTAAAACGTTCAGCACAGCGGGGAAATTAGCCCCGGGTGCGAACGTTCCAACGGCCGTGACGAGCTCAGCTCGTCACCAGCAGGGATGGTGTTAAGGAAAATGTGTTGCATTTTTTTTAAAAACTGCTATATTTAAAAGCAGTCCCAGACATGGTGGTCTGCTGAGCCCAGCAGGCCACCATCCATAGGAGGACCTGTCATTCCCAATGGGCCCGCAAATTGCGAGAGGCTCATTAATATTAATGAGACTCACAATTTGCGACCCCATTGGGAATCGCAAACAGTGTTAAACACACTGTTGTATATGCCAAATGGGGCCTCACAAATTGTGAGTTGCAAATGAGTCGCAATTTGCGAGTTGCTATTTTGCAGGTTGTACATCTGGCCCAATGCCTTTTATTTATGTTTTCAAAACCAATATGTAAATAAAAGGCATTGTTATTTCCAATGCCAATGGCTCAAATTCTCAGAAATGCAAGACCTATTGCATTATAAATGATTGTTTTCATTGGCTGGGGGCAGTCAAAGGGTGATAGGGGAAAGAGGGCGGGGTGTTAAGTTTAAAAGGTAAATGGAAAGGGTCGGTTTAAATCAAAAGGGCTGTAGGAATCCTCCTGGGTAAATTAAAAACAAATACTTACGCTGCATTTTAGATAAGAAATGCGTTACTTACCCGTAACTGCAGTTATCCAGTATTGGTATCTTTCATAGATTCACATGCCTGAATCATTCCCCGTCGTCGGGGTGGGAGTCCCAGGTATATAAAAATATTAATGTCATACAGACATATATACACTAATAGGCCGGAGGCCTCACATTAGTAACCTATCTGAGTCCTTTTGTAAAAAGGACCAAACTTTGGCCAAGAGCCATTCAGCTACTATCTCCCTCTAGAACCTTCCTGGAAAGAGCCCTAGTCCCTCAGATTTTCTACCGCACGTCGTGCTAAGGGGGTCTCCACTGAGCTCTGCACAGGTTTCTGGTATTTCTGGATTTATTCCATATTTTTCTCTTCATATTTACTCTTGTGGAGGAGGGCTAGAGTCTACTATATCTACCACTCCTAAAAAGGGGCTCTTTAGACCTTGTGCCTCGTGTAGTAAGCTGAGACTGCATGCAGATGACAAACATGAAGACTGCCTCTACGGTCTCTACCCTGACCATTCTGCCAAGGACTGTAATGTCTGCCTCACTTTCTCTGTCAAGACTCTTAAAGACAGAGAGGGACGCCTGATTCTGTGGCTTCAGCGACTGAAGGACAAGGTTCAAACAGTCTCTTCAGGTGAGAGCGAGTGTTCCTTCAGGAGCTCACACTCCTCTTCTAAAAGGCCAAGACAGACATCTCCAGGTCCGTTTAATATGCCACCTCAAAAGAGGACGCCAAAGTCTTCAGAGGGTCGTCCAAAAGCCATGGCCTTTAGCTCGAGAATCACCTCCCTTGCGGACTCTGCTGCCCCTCTTAAACTCTGTAAACCGAAAGGTAGAGCCCCGGCTCCCTGGTACAACGATTCTTTGAAAACCCTCAAATCAGCCTGCAAACAAGCTGAGAGAAAGTGGAGACACGGATACTGTAACAACAACAAAACCCTCTGGAAGAAGGCACTCCGTGACTACAAGTCCGCTATTGCAGAGAGTAAAGCGAATTACTACTGCTCCACCATTACCAATGCGGCCAACAGTCCAAAAAGCATATTTCAGATTCTGGACAATATCTTACACCCTGACTGCGTCAAAAACTCCATCCCCCCTTCTCAGTCCCTTTGTGATAGCCTCGCTCAGTTTTTTACTGATAAAATTGAGACTATCATTAATAACCTGGCAACGCCCCCGTCTTCCACTCTCTCCACCCTCCCCGAAATCAACCCCACTAACCCTGAATTTCTGAGGCCAACCTGCCCTCCCACGAATAAATTGCTGGCTTTCCCTCTTATTTCTCAAGCAGAATTTGAAATAGTCGCACAGGGCATCACTTCCGGATCCCCCCTTGACCCTCTGCCACCGAAAATATGGAAAACCTGCGGGCACCAACTATTTCACACCCTCCGGTTGATTTGTAATCAATCCCTGAGCTGCGGCGTCGTTCCCCGCTCCTGGAAGCAAGCGCTTATAACCCCGCTGCTAAAGAAACCCACGCTAAACCCAGACTGTCTGTCCAACTTCCGCCCCATATCACTCCTGCCTTTCCCAGTGAAGGTGCTCGAACGCTGGGTCAGTAAATGCCTCTCAACCCACCTCGAGCAGCACCACTTTTTGGACAAATTCCAATTTGGGTTTCGCCCAGCCCATGGCACTGAAACCGCGGTGCTCACGGCCATGGAGGAGCTTCGAATGCGCGCAGACAGGGGCCAAGCTGTGTCCCTCATTTTACTTGACTTGTCTGCCGCATTCGATACTGTCAATCATAGGGTCCTGCTCCAGCGGTTGAGAGCGGCAGGGATCGACGGCACGGCCCTGATCTGGTTTCACTCATACCTCAGCGACAGAAAACAGGCGGTTTCCCTCCCCCCTTTCCAATCGGTCTTCTCCCCGGTCCCTCACGGTGTCCCCCAGGGTTCCTCTATCAGTCCGATTCTTTTTAACGTTTACTTAAAACCTCTGGTCACGTTAATCAAGTCACACAACATGACCACAGTAAACTATGCGGACGACACACAGCTCCTTCTCTCGTGGGAAGGCGAAGACTCCATCTCCTTGCAAGCCTTCCATGACTGCCTACGAGACACGGCATGCTGGTTGCACCGGAACTCACTTCAGTTCAACTCCTCGAAGACCGAGGTGATGTACTGCCCTGCGAGTCGCATACCCCGCCCGCTGCCCGCTGAGTTCTGGCCCCCGGAAAACTCCAACAACCCCCCACCAGTTACCACCGTTCGTAACCTGGGCGTCATGCTCAACCATCAATTAAGCATGGAAGCACAGGTCTCAAGAACAGTCGCAACCTGCGTCGGCCTTATGCGCTCACTGCGCAAAGTCTTGCCTCTACTTCCATCCTCCGCCAGAGCACTAGTAGTCAGGCGTACTATTCTTAGTCGCCTTGACTACTGCAACGCCCTGCTGCTTGAATCTCCTGCGACTCTACTGGACAGACTCCAACGAGTCCAGTCGGCAGCAGCCAAACTGGCTCTGGGATGGACTAGGAGATCCTCGGCCACTGCCGCACTGGCCGAGTTGCATTGGCTGCCTTTGAGGCAACGCATTGCCTTCAAGGCCCTTTGCCTGGTCTTCAAGGCACTACATGGAATAGGACCCAGACCTCTTCAACGTCTGTTCTTTTGGTATACCCCCACCAGAAAACTCAGGTCCACAACTGCCTGCCTCGCGAGAGTGCCCAGATGTAAGAAGGCCAGGATGGGAGGAAGATCGTTCAGAGTAGCTGCAGCCAAGCTATGGAACAGTCTACCTGTCGACATTCGCCATATCCCTCATCTCCTCCCATTCAGGAAACGTATCAAAACATGGCTCTTTCGCTTGTCCCTTTAAAAACCGGCCAGTCCCAGTCCACCCCCGTCAATAAACCACAAGAGTAGCTACCAGCGCCAGGATACCTGCCAGGTGACAGTCGCGCTTTATAAATATTTTAAATAATTAAATAAATAAATTAAGACTACTCTTCAGGAAGCCACCTTCAAGAAACCCGTGCTGGTGTCTTCTGCCATGCCTGTGACAGCGTCGACTGTAACCATCTCTACGTCGACAGCATCGGCCTTCACCACCTTGACGACATCTACTTCAACATAGTCGTTGTCGGGTAGGTCTATCACATCTAATATTCCTGTGAAAAGAGCATCGACGACGCCTCCGTCGACGACAGCTCCTTCGTCGACGAAGTCGAAACCATCGTCGTCGACTAAAGTCCCATTGACGTCGACGACCACCTCGTCGACGATGTCATCGACGACAAAGCCATCAACGAAGCCGTTGACGTCGACACCAGCGTCGACCTACCTTAGGGGTGACTATATGCAATAAAAGGGGAGTTCAAGGCTTGGCAAGGGGGTTACTGGTAAGTCAAATTAGCAGTTTAAAACTATATTCAGGTTACAATGGCAGGCCTGGGACGTATTCTGAGGGGCTGCTTAGGTCGGTGGCACAATAAGAGCTGTAAGCTCACTATTAGCATTTAATTTACAGTCCCTAGCTATGTGGTACACCACTCTACAAGGGACATATAAGTACATTACATATGGCAATTAGGTTTAAGCCAAGTTTACCATGTTTACAGGAGTAAGCAAAACAGTTTAGCAGTGGTAAAGTGCACAGAGTAATAAGGGCAACAAAAACAAATTCCAGCAAAGATGAAAGGAGAAAGGCAAAAGGTTTGGGGAGAGACCACTCCAAGCCTAACAGTAGCCTTTGTTAATTCCTCCTAGATGGCTCCACAACACAACTACCCTACTTATATTTGCCTGAACAGTAGGGTTATGTTTTGGGTTGGGCTTCCATACAATATATAATTTGAAATAACATTATTGGCTGTTTGAGCTTGGTGGGTATTCTAGATTGTGGTGCTTGGCAGCATCTTGATGTTATACCTTTATGAAGTGGCCAATGATACTTAGATGTAAAGAAATACAGTGTACTCGGGGTTATTGTTACTAATCAAAATATGCTTAAAAGAAGACTTAAGAACTATGTTAGGATATAGAAGGGGGTTCTTGTAGGAAAGTTGGTTTCTGTTGCAGTTGTTGTGTAGATTCTGCGAGATCACAGAACTATACTTAGGATCAGGGGACCTTAGTATGCAGGGAGTGAGTTAACATGCTACCTTGGTTCCCACGACCTCGAGACTGACTAGCTATAGTGTTTCCCTTTCCCTCCTAATCATTCCCAGAGGAACAAGTCATTAGACCCCCAAGAACACAACACTCCCGACTCTCTCATGAATCGTGGTTGCAAAACACACCCTTTCACTCACGCTCTTGTACCAGTCCATAATAATATCTGACAGAAACACAAGACAGTTTAAAATGTTTATTTTAACTAAGGTACTCTGGTATGCAGTTTAAGTGCCACAATCAGTAGAAAAATGCCTAACACAAATACTGTCAGCAAAGCAAGTGTGCCAAATTTCATAAAAGGAGCTGTCATGATAAACGACAGAGTAGCCTAACCCCTTGTATAGAAGCAAAATTATTATATATTAGAAGATCTCTGGGTGTAATCTGAAGAATCCCAGTCCCTCAGTCTATAAATGGTAGATCTACATCATAGGTTCTGTCTTGCTCTTGTCCCTGGAAAGATCCCTCTCCCAGTGTGCCTAAAATATCTGTGTAGCCCCATATGACCAAAGTAAGTGTTCCCAATCAACAGCCACATCTGCATGTTGTATCTATGTATTAGGGCCTGAGAAGAACAAAATAACAAGGGGCATTGTTGTTCGACCTTGCTCACAAAGTACAGACCATATCCCAGGACTGAGCAAGGAGCGAAAACAACAGCATGTTCTATGTAAAAGTTTCAGAGTAGCACAAGCAAAATAAATTTGTGTTAATACCATGCACAACGCAAGAGACCGGAAGCAACATGCTCATGCTAACATAGGAAAGATGACAATACCCCTATGGGCCTTGCGACACAGTAACTCCCAACACACTTTTTGTCTGATTTCTGATGCACTTTGAGTTGATGTACCCTGGGTCCTTGCCAATCAGGTTCCTAGGGCCTGTATTCTTTAAACAAAGTACCTTTATGCCCCTAATTAACACCTCTCTGGCAGCTGTGACCTGGGTAACCCTATAAGGGCTGCAGCACATATTGTGCCACCCTTAGAGACCCTGTACCGTAACACACATAACCATTGCAGGCTGTGTGTTTTGATGCAGAGAAAAGAAGTCTCGACATGGCACACATTCCTCTGTGCCATGCCGGCAACCAACTATCTATGCAATAGGTAAAACACCCCTCTAACTGGGTGCACTATACCACTGGTGAGGGTACCGTTGCAAGAGCACTGTACCCCTACAGTGTCTAAGTTCATTAGTAGACATCATAAGTGCAGTAAAGCCATAAAGAGTATATGGTCTGGAAGTCTGTCATTGTGAACATCACAGCACCATACTGGCTTTTCTGAATTCTGGGAAGTTTGGTAGCACACATTTCAGCATAATAAACCCACACTGATGCCAGTGTGGGATTTATTATACCAGGCTGAAAAACTACCAGCTTCAGGTGGGTTCCCTGACTGCTAAACACAAGCCTGCACCACAAGATATGTTTCTGGACCCCTGGGGTGGGAGACTTTGCTCCCTGGGCCCAGAAACAAAGCCTCTCCTGGGCGGAGGTGGTCACACCTCTCCCAGGTCAGGAAGAGCCATCTGTAGCCAAGGAGCTTCAAAGGCCTTGCCATCTTTGTAACACTGCCCCCAATGTCTCCCTTCCTGTCTCACCCCTTTTCGATGGGAAGACAGGTGAAAAAAATTAGACAAGCCCAGAAGTTGTGCCCAGCTTTGCCAACCCCACCCTTCAGGTGGGGGAGTCGAGGTGAAGCCCACTCTTCAGTGCCTGCCATCTTGCAGATGGCAGGCACTAGCCAATTAGTGTTTGCGATTGTGCCAATTCCCCCAAGTGGGGTGAGCACAACAAGGGTGTAGTCACCCTAAGGTGAGTAGCCCACTGGCTACAACCTTGTGAAACCTAAAACGACCCCTAAATATAGTACTTAGGGGGCAGCCCTAAAACTAGAAGGCAGATTCCCGCAACCTACGAAGAAGGAGGTCGAAATAAGATGCACAGCAGAGGAAACTGCAGAATAGAACTGACTTGGCCCCAGCCCTACCGGCCCGTCTGCATTTTCCAGAGATCCTGCACCAAAACTTGCCTTGTTCTGCAGCCAGTGACCTCCAGAACATCTGGGAGGACTGACTGCCTTCAACAAAGACCGGATATTCTGTGAACAGCAGCTCTGTTCAAAAGAATCACCAAAGAAACACTCTGAAGCTGCTGAGAACAAATAAACCCAACACTGGGAACCCCCACTGCACCCAACCCCTACGGCCTGAGTCCTAGTGAGCCACCAGTCCTATCTAGGTCCCCAGCACTCCAGAGTCCGAGTCCACCTTGGGTTGACCCTCCAGGACTCCACGATGTTGCGTGCAGCTTCTGCACTGAGACCCCCCCAAACCGCGAGTGACCCGGTAAGGTGAAATCCGACCTCAAAATGTACCCCTGCAACCGGCCGCCCTGTACCCTGGAGAGGAGGACCTGAGGTGCACCTACATCCCGAGCCCTCCAACACCTGCCCAACTGTTGGTTCCTCCCGGAATCCTTCCTGGACCGAGTTCAGCTAAAGCTCAAGCTCAAAAACAGCAACTCCCATTGAAAACAACTGATCACCCAATGCCAAATCAGCACCCAGTACCTGGCCGCCCATGTGCCGCTGTGGGTGCACCGTGTTTGCTAAATCAGATCCTCCTTTGCTCTGAGCTAAACCCTAGGCGCTTTGCTCCCACATCCAAGAGGCATGCCCGAGGGAAGCCCCAACCGGACACCCATATCCCCATTTGGATACACTGGGCCTCAAGACTCTGCATCCAGCCGCCTTTGTGCCGCTGAGGGTTCTTTTTTTCAGTGCATCCTTGACTCTGGGGGAAACCCTTGTTCTAACCCCAGAAACTCGACCCCAAAGATCGTTTACTTACCTACAAAATGATAACCCAACATTGATGCCCCTAAGCTGGTCCGTGACAAGCTGCCAGCAATGATGTTTGCGGGCGACACCTTGTTACTATCTCAGTCGCCCATGGGCATCCAAAGGATCCTTGACAGCTTCTCTCTATTTTGCAAAGACAAGGGGCTGAAGATCAACACATTAAAAACTATGTATATGGTTTTTAATCCCAGCAAAACATCTTGCCCAAACCCCTCCCTAAATGGTATCCAACTAGAGAGGGTAGCTGTCTTTGACTACCTGGGTGTCACGCTGACCGAAACTTTTGGATGGGGCCTTCAGCAAGAAAAGGCAGGCTTAAGGCTAGCACAGATGGCTGGGGGAATAGTAAAATTACACAGGAACTCATCTAGACACCCGGGTCCGCTGACTGAGATTTACAAAGTCCAAATCAGGAGTGCTATAATGTATGGGGCAGAACTTTGGGGTCATCTTCCTGCAGGTGGACTGGTTAAATCTGAGAACAAGTTTATGAGGCAGTTCTTGGGTCTACCGCTAAGTACCTCTCTCACCCACTTACGTATGGACCTTGGGATCAGACCCATAAAGGAGGAGATTGGACTGCGCCCCCTGACTTTTTGGCGTAGACTATGGGCGACCCCCGAATTAGCAGCCTACCAGTCAGAACTCAAGGCGATGATTTTGGGGCTCCCAGGGGTGGGAAAACTATCCTGGTTTGTACACATAAAAGACCTGTGCTTTAGACAAGGTCGGCCTAACCTATGGACCCAACCTGAGGAAGTGTCCTCGACAATACCGCAGCCTGAACTAGTTAAAGCTTATAGACTGTTTAGATTGTCTGAAACCCAAGGGAGGACATAATTAGGCTAACCTCTGATTTCCTCAATTTTAAAGATCAGTATTTATTTGAGGCCTTCCTTGATGTTGTTCATCCTTCCATGGCTAGGAAACGTTATACTCAGTTCAGGTTGGGCTGCATTTACAAGCAGATGGTCAAATGCTTCTCCTTTTGGATGTCCTGCTTGTAATAGTCAAGAAGAGTCAGCCATTCATGTCTTCTTCGTTTGTCCTGGCTATAATGTACCCAGGAGGTATTGGCTCTTATCATTATGCAGGAACTTAGGGTACAGGCAGTGCCTGGAGGCCTTCAGAGTTTTGAGAACGGACACTCATCCTCCAATTGTTTTTGCTGTGTCTCGTTTTCTGTACTCCATGCGGCATAGGCGCCGCAAGTTTTTAAACTCCCTTCCCGCACTTGATAAATGTCCCCTTTTTAACTCCTACTGTTTTAATACTGTTAACTCATGAAATTGCTGTTTTAACCTTTTTTAAACTTTAATATCTTTAACTGCCAATAAATTTGATCAACTCATTTGTACTTGGTTATATTTGGTAATGCTCATTGATGTTTTTACTGCCAAAATACAGTGATGTCTGTATCTTACCCTTTGCTTTTGCGGTCTATAATGACCGAAATAAAGCTTGCAAATGGAAAATGGATAACCTCATATTCCTCCATAAGATTGCATTGACTGTATTCCTCTGAAAAACTTCTAAGTGTTGAGGGCGTTTGTAAGGAAACATAAGAATCTGTGTTTTTGTAAAACTGTTTACCTACCTTTTATCTAGGCAATGTTCCAGTGTGATATCTAGGCATATCACACTGAGTTTAAAACGTAATTTGAAAAGTAACTGCAAAGTAATTCAAACTGTTTCTGAACATTTGACCTACCTGTAACAAAACCAACTGCATTCAATTGCATTTAATTGTATTATCCTTGAAAAGTTCTATTTTACTTACCTGCACCAAAGTCCTGCTTGGTTGAAAAATAAAATACAACTAAGAAATATTTGTATACAAAACAATTGGTCAGAGTTCAGTCTTTTGAGTGTGTGACATCATTTCTTGCCTGAGTGTGTACAAGAAATGCTTAACACTGCCCTCTGGTAAAGCTTTACTGCTTGCCCACACTTCCACAAAGAGAAAGTAAAGTATTATCTACTTTTACCTCTGTAAGCCTTTGTAGGTCCACTGGACTCTGTGCACACTATACCTAATTTTGGTATAGCATATACAAAGCCAGCTTCCTACAGTTCTTTTTTCTTGAATTACAAATCCATAGGTAGGTCTGGTATTCCCATCCTTTCTGGGTCCCCATGCAAAGCTGAGACTGGTAGGAAAATAATTAAAGGACCACCCCCCTGCAAATACAAACCAGCAATTATCAAACGAGCAGAGTTCTGCTGGGGAACAACCTTATAGACATCTTGAGGTAATAACTTCGAAGTTGGCCTGCAACAGTTACATTTCAGCCTATCCGCAACCTAACAACAATTACTGTTTTTCTAATCCTTAGTGGGTGGTAAATAACATATGAAGACAAATGTTTTTAAAGAGTATTTATAAGCCTATGTGTTAAATATACAAAGGATTCCTACTGCATCCAGGGGGGAATATTTAAAGACTCAGAATCTACAAAATAGCCAACAGAAATATTTCTGTGAGAGAATACGCAGCTATCACTTGCTAGTCATCTAAGCGTGAAGCGGTCTTCTGTTGGCAAAACCTTTAACATAAACTTCCAATTATAATTAAATGAAACCCAAACAAAAGAACAAATATTAGAAGTACTATTGTTTTTCATTACCCTTTAGGTTCTTTTATGAATGATGACAATACCTGTCCGCTAGGAGATGTCTTAGCAGTCTGCAGGCACTTTCTGCAACATCTGGAGAGCTTGAATGTATCTTCATGATTTCCAGTACATTCATGTGTATCCCTTTTATCAGCAGCGCCTTTACAAGATGAGCTAAAACATTACATTAACCATTAAATATTGCTCGATTCAGAAACTTGTGTAGTTTATGGAGGATATCTAGATATTCACACATTAACGTTTACAAACAGTACTTCACATTGTAATGAAATGTTACAAAAATTATTTAACACCTAATAAATACTCTGTTCATCAAGTCATGCAAGTTGCCATAAACCTGTAACAGCTACTATCAGTCATTAAAGGTTAACTTTCACTTTTAAATGTAAATATAGAGAAGCGCTGTTGAAAACAAAGTCTTCGGTAGGCCTTGGAATAGATATGCTGCCCTAAATATTTTTTTTTCTAACCTGCCCTATATTTTTCCTCCAGTGATTTTCCGTTTTTACATGCCCTCTAGGCGCCCCACGGTTTTACTGTGCTATTCACCAACTGAGACTGATACAAGGGTTCACCAAAATTAAAGCATCAAACTAAGTGATGGTGGCTACAGCTCCTCCTATCAGGTTACAATTTTTCTGGCAGATGTGTAAGTGTGATACTAGGCCAATGGCATTAAGGCTTTCAACATTTATCCTTATGTGGAGACTTCCTACTGGTACACCATCAAATTGGCCTGACCTTGATAACGGAGATCTCTTGTGTATCGTTTTGTAGATATTTTGTGTGGGCATGTTTCGCAGTATTGTAGATGAAGGATGGTGAGGAAGTGACTCTACTGCTTGCTACCTTTGTTCAGTGTGGTTTGGCTACCTATACTTCCCTGTTTCTACCAACTGAAGCACTCCTGAGGGACTTTAAAGTTGGAGCTGATATACTAACACATTTGCTCCTTTTATATAATAAAAAACGTTATAGCCTTTACGGACTTGGGAAACAAACTGTGGCCTCACCAGACACCACTGATGAGGCCTTTGTCAATGAGACTCTGAAATTACCATCAAGGTAAAAAAGGCTTGCTTTCAGAGGTACCCCTTTGTGGGTGGGTTACTGGGTCCAGGAACCACATACCCACTTATTTTTCTAGGGCCAATTAAAGAGGGGGCTGGACATGCAATTGAAAGATAGCGTTTTAATTAGTAACCCCTCTCCTCTGACTGAAGCATCAAAGGGCTCTTTGTAATCACTGTAGCAGAAGCCTTAAAAATTCTCAAAATTACCAGAGTTAATTGGGCTACATCCATAAAGCATAATGTTAGTGTAAATACATTTATTGGCATATTCTCATTTTCATTGCACAATAGATTATTAAATGTTCTTTTCATGCATCTATCAGTAAAAATCATATTATTCTGTGAAAATAAAAACCGATTGGGCATTGAGTGTTCTTTACAGTGTCATCCCATATCGAAATATATGCCCTGGACCACTTCCTAGTGTAAGCAATGAGTGCCCAACTCAGCTTCTCAAGAAGAGCCAAGCATCAGTAGAAATGGTGGGCCTGGGATGTCAGGAGTAAACAATACCTCTCTCAAAAAATATTTCTCAATGACCGCTAACTGCCCCAGAAGCTCAAGGTCAGACATGACACAAAATAATACAAAAAGCAATACCCTTTTTGCTACATAGAAAAAGTAATTCTAACTTTTTATAATGTGACATGTGCTATGTAAAGTATTTTGATTTAAACCAAAAAATGCAAACAAATGATCTGTCACAAAGGTGCTCAATATAGTGCTTTTCAGACAAGGATCATACTTCTTTCTCATCACCTTTTCTTTGCAATTTGGTTCACAAATCAATGATGCATTAATAGCATAACAGTTATTTAGAACCACTGCAAAGACAATCATCAATGACCTATGACTAACCACCTTTTATAATGAGCAGATGACACAGTAAAACGCTCTCTCAAATTTGATACTAAATTTTGCAACCATTAGGTATAATATATATATAAAAGAAATACGTTTAAATGCTAACAATGCATGGTCCCCTCTTCATATAATCATTATTCCTAACCCTTTAGAACACCACTCCAATCACCATACCACATTTCATGGATCACTCAGTGGGTGACCTTTCAAAACTACCACCGTTCGATTCTTATGACCTTATTACCTAATGTAATTACCAAGTCAAACACACTCACAAGAGATATAGATATGCAAGATAGATAAGTGACCACATGCAACACCTTTGTGCCACATTAAATACAATAAATAACAAAGCTAGATTATTTTAACATGTACATACAATTTTAAGCACTTTAGTAGAAGTCATGAGATCACCTTACCATTATGCTCTAACAACGTTGCCAATGCATTAGAAGCTGCTTGAAACACTTCTTTAGACGTGGGGTGGGTAAGCATTGTAAGCATTATTTCCTTATGCACTTGATACCTATTAAAAAGCGAATTAAAAGACAAGCTTTTACTGTCACTTATTCAAGCTACAAATGTTAAAAATTGGCTTTTGTTTCAGTAGTCTCTATTAATAATTAGGAAAAACTTTAACTTCAATCAGATTTCTTCACTGAAAGAAGCCTAGCCTACTAAGTAGAAAAATAAACAAATGCATGCATTGTATATTGTTTCCATCTTGAAATAAAACTCTGAGAGAAGAGTTGAGAAAGCTTGGGTCAAAGTAAGAAGTAGGTGGGTTGGACCTGAGGGGTTAGATGAACTGTGTTCCTCCTCGAGCCAGCAGACAAGAAGACATCAAAACATGTTATGAGGTGCAGGCAGCTGGTGCTAGAGATTTGGATTCTGAAAAAGAAGCCTGAGGGGAAAGGGATGCCAAATGGAGGAAGTCTAGGAACAATACTCGTTAAAGTGAGCAGCAACATCTGTCCACTGGACCACAATCCACTGAAGATGTTTAGACATAGCACACACTAGCAACTCATCCAACCATAAATAACACACAAAGCCTGAAAACAGTCTACAAATAGAGGAAAATTCACGGTGACTAGTAGGCCTATCTCCAACCATTAGTAAACGAGAAGTGGAAAGCTGTTCAGATAGTTCTTGCATTACATCTGCTCTTCTCAGTTTATGATGCCATGCTAACAGGGTGAACCAGTTGTGGTGATATATAATGAGCAACCCTTAAAGCTGATACTTGGAGAAAATATCAAAGTAACTTCAACTATTTTATTCTAGTGATAGTCTCCTCTGGGTTCAGACTCCTATTCTATACACTGAATGTTTCGACTTTGGTTTTCATTGTTATCCAAGGTGTTCCAAAGCATGGATTTTAAACATGGGTCTCTAATCAACCCCTTTTGCTTGAACTCAGGGAGAAAATGTAAATTCCTCGAAGCTCCTGGCCAGAAGGGCTTTTCATCAGGTTGCTTGACTTTGAAAGCGTTCAGCGCTACCTGTCCACTTGTATGATACTCCACACATTGCTGGAGATGGCCTGTCCTAACTATCCTCAAAGAAACGTGTCCATCAGAGGTTCAGGTGCCTAATTATTACTAGATGGAATCGATGTTGTTTCTGCAACCTGGACTACAGATAGCAGACGTGGTAGTAGTAAGGTTTATGAGCAACAAACGAGAATTGCATATTCAAAATACCTTGACCCAGTAAACCAGGGTTTCAAATGACATTGAGGCACAGGTTTTGAACATGTAATTTGATAGCCAAAGATTCTTAAGTGAAGAAGTACCACTCAGTTGAGAAGTTAAAACTAAAGCAAAGAACTCTTTAAGGTCTTGGGTGTGACTTCTCCAGTTAAAAGGATTCATCAAAAGCAACACACATTTGAAAGGCACCACTATTAATCTAAAATGCATCTGCTGCATCAGTCAAAATCACAACCGCAGCAGTAGTTCTGCGGCCGCAGGAGTTGTTCAAGCAGAGGACGGCAATTTGTGTCCTTTTCCCTACCCAAACTCCCAAACCTATTTGAGCAATTAATGCATCAAACTCACAGCACTCCTCTCAGTCTAGAACCATGTGTCATACTTTTTTCATAAAAGATAGAGGCTAATGTTTGACCTATGGGTCGTACAGATAGTAAGAAGGGTTATTTTCAGTTATTTTTTAAGATCCTCCACTCATTCCCTCTCAGTCATCACACCTTGCATGACACAAACATTTTGCTGATTGAAATTTACTCCCAACAAGAAATATAGAACTAGAATTAGCAGTACTCTTCCAATCCTATTACACCATTAAAATGATATCTAACTTTCTTTAAACCTGACCTGATTTGTTATCAGAAATAAAAATCGAAATTTCTTAACTTATTGATAAATATGGGTATAAAAAATAATACCACATTCATATAACAATCCACATGAAAACAGTATTTGTCCTCTGTGTGCAAAAGAGAGAGAAGGTAAGAGTATTGTTAAGGTAAAACATTCCGTGTTTGGTACATAGGTATGTTCTCTTGCCTTGATTGCCACCTGTGTGTATGTTGGTTATCCTGGCATTCATTTTGACCTAAGGATCACCATCACACTAATCTAGTATGTGTGCAAAGGCATCGGCCTGTTCCCAGCAATGCATGGTCCTAGGATGTCATGTGACTTGGATGAGAGAACCAGAAGTGTCCTCATAAGAGAACAGAGGAGTACGGTCTCTGTCTGGGTTTATAGCACATAAAGCGGTGATGGGAGATTAACGTGTTTTCAAGATTGATAGGATAACCAGAATGTTTAATCTTTGTTAGGGAGAATGTGTCCTATAGGTCTCTCTTGTGTAATATTCCGCAGTTGTGTATGGCCAAAATCATGAGCTGGCATCCAGTGAGTATGTTGAGGGGATATGCATGTATATTGACTGTATTCCTGTAGGTGGAGGACGGCAATCCAGACACCGAAGTGAGGAGGATGGAGACAAACAAGTTACATAACTTCAGTCTTGCCTTATTTGGTAGGGGCTATATCTAGCTGCAGATTCCTTACTTTAGAATTTCCCCAGGTGTTAGACTGGATCTGAAGATTTTTCGTGAGCATTACCCAAGCGTGCCGGTAGGTGGAATCACTCGGCTCCACCTGCATTGTTGGCATTGCCACAGTGGAAGCGACGTCTGCGGCACGTATATAAGCACCACCCAGGCATGCTGATGTCAGTTTCTTTTCACAGCTTGCTGCCTAGCAGATATCCAGGATCATAACTCAAAGAGCTAAAGCAATAGTCACAGCTTTAGCTCTGGTGAAATGATCTCACAAACCTTCAGGAGGTTGCTCCTTGGACTATGCCTTGCTGATTTGAATGCAGAGAACAACCCATCTGGAGATGGTACGCTTCTGCACAGCCTAGCCTTTCTTCACGCCAGAATACCCCACAAAGAGTTGGTCGTCCACCCGGAACATTCATGTGCAGTCATCGGAGAACGACAACACTCTTTGTGGGTCCAGACGGTAGATTTGCTCATCTTCTTTAGAGTGATGTTGAGGAGTGTAAAACGTAAGCAGTGTGATGGATTGGCCTAGGTGAAAGGGAGTAACCACTTTCTAGTGAAAGGAAGCTTGTGTGCAAAGCACCGGTTTGTCACGATTTACTGAGAAGTTAGACCCGAGCGACAAGGCCTGCAGCTCACTAAATCTTCAGGTAAATAGACACAAAAAAGGCTGTTTTAATGGTACGAAGCCTGTGGGGAAATTTTGGAGAGCCTCAAAAGGAGCACACATTAAGAAGGTTATGACAAGATTAAGGTCCCTCCGAGACATGATGAATGGTGAATGAGGGAAACAATGACATTGCAGACTGTGTGTCATTGTGCAAATCATGAGTGAAAACATGGCATGGCACACTCCCTGTGAACCATGCCACAGTCACTGCATGATATGCAAGTCCCCCCCACAGCAAAACCGTGTAGCCGTAAGGCAAGGTGCATCATATTACATGGAGTACATATTTACACGAGCAGATATGACACTGTGCTGTCTAGTTTCATTACTAGATAGTACAAGTGAACTGGAAAGCCATCTTAAGTATATGTACTGGGCACTTGTCATTACAAGTTCCCCATCGCCATGATGGCTTCACTGCAACCTATGCTTTAATAAATCCATACTGATTTCAGTATTGGATTTATTATGACCTGCACCCAGAGGTTACCTTAGAGGCTCCTCTAGAACGCTGGCTGACTGTTATTATTAAGCCTGCCACCACAGACCAGTTTCTGACTCCCTGAAGGTGATAGACCATGCTCTCTGAAACCAGAAACAATGTCTGCTCTATAGAAAGGTGTCCATACCTCCTCCAGCAGGATGGCTAGTGATTTAGCATATCAAGGCCAGGAACTTGAAAGTCCCTGCCACCTTTGATATGCAACCCTTGCTTCCCACAAACCTGGGAGATGCCATATAAGCTTGCTAGACTCTCTTAAACAATTGAGTTTTTAGTCTTGATTTAAAAGCCTTCTCCACATAAAACTCTCTCAGAGCTTTTGGCAGAAAGTTCTATAATTTTGCAGCCAGAAATGAGAAAGTTCTTCCACCTGACCTTTCCTATGGATCCTTGGAATGTAGACCAAACCTTGACTGGAGAAGTAAAGTTCCCTACCAGAAGCATACATCCTGATTCTTCTCTGTAAGTATAAAGGACATTTTTTTAGTAAGGCTTTGAAGAAGATTAGCATAGCTGTGTATTTGATCCTTTGATTGAAAGCCAATGCAACTTCTTAAAGTTTTCCCTAGAAGATTGTCTTTTTGGGTGAATTCAAAATCAGATAGGCAGCTGCAATTTTAATTAGCTGTAGCTTATTCAGAAGCCACGCCGGGAGTCCCAGGTACAGCAGATTTGCATTGTCCAATATAGTTTTAAACAGGGAATGCACAACCATTTTTAGCTCATGTCCAGGCAGGAAAATCAGTGCCTATAGCAATTTGAATGTGCACACTGATGTCCAGGTAGCTGCCTGACAGATATCCAGGACAGGTTATCCAGGACAGGTGTTCCGCATGCCTAGGCTATGGTAGTAGTCTTAGCTGAGATTTTCTGAAGCCTGCTTTTTAGCAAATGTGTAGCAGATCTTAATACACAGAAATATCTTTCATGAGATGGCACACTTTGGCACTGCCTTGCCCTTCTTTGTGGACATAGAGCTGATGTTTCTTAGTCCGATCTACGTGACTTATCAGCACACTCTGGTGGTCCAAACAACAGAGTCTTTCCTCCCTTTTCAAGAAATGAGGCAGAGCAAAGAAGTTAAGAAGAGTAATGGTTTATTCTACATTCAAAGGCCTCACTACGTTTGGCAAGAGCACTACTCAGCAGAAGTTTGTCTTGACAAAAAAGGTAGTATAAACATCATACACATCACATCATAATAATGTTGTTGCAACAATAAAGATTGTTTTTAAGATCAGCACGTGCAATGGCCAACTGTGAATCAGCTCAATAGGAGCGCAAATGAAGAAAGTGAAAAACACATTTAATTTTACATAAAAAGTTGCGCTGACCGAAACAGGTGTAGCAAACCTTTAAGGAGACGCATCACAGCTGATGATTTGAATAATGACAGCTGGTCTGCCAAATTTAAAAAAGGCGAGAGTGATGACAAGACATCTTTAAAATTGCACACTGCAAGTCCTTACTAGGCTAAAAACAAAACAACAAGACATCCCACAGTTTGGCCTGAGACAGGTCCATCTGACGGCTGCCACAAAAAGCCACAAATTTATCTTGGAGCCTGGCATACACTGATTATGCGGAGCTGCACCAGGCTACCAGGATTACATAAACGACTTTGAGAGGGAGCTCAAAAGAGATCAACTGTGGCTTCCCAAACTCCACGCATTGATGTGCAGGTTATGCAAGTTTGGTGCAAGACCTTGTCCTGTTGCTGCAACAGTAAAATATTTTCAAAGCAGCAGCCCGAACAGATGCTCAGACATAAAAGTTCCAGGTACAACACTCTCCTAGTTCATTCTGGAGCAACTAAAATGACTTGGGCACAGTGGTTCTTGGTATTCTTCAGAACTTGTGAGAGGAGAGGTAGCAGTGGGAAGCTGCTCAGGAATTCTGCACTCCACTCTATGTGGAAGGCATCTCTGAGGGACAGCCTTCTTGGTAACTCCAGAGATCTCTCAATAACTGTAAGACACCCTGTGCCACCTCTGGGTGTAATCGCCATTCGTGGTCTGCTAGGTGTCGTCGGCTGAGTTTCTCTGTCCTGACATTTTAAGCTCATGCTCCAGCGATTCTGCCACCTTCAAAAGCTTAGAGCCTTCTGGTTCAGGAAATAGAATACACCACACCCTGCAGTACCACATGGTGGTGGTGTTGCCCATGAGAATATTTAACAGACTCCCTTTGATGGTGATGAGGAAGATCTGTCACGCCCATTGAATTGCCAACAAACTGATGTGGGGACATGTCTCTTGAGACCAGAGACCTCTACTCTAAACCCCTCCCACATGGCCATCCCAACAGAGTAGTGGGAGAGGGGTCTACCACTGGTCCAATGGCGGTCGAGCAGCCATAACTGTAGATCTTTGCAGTGTCCTTTGACACCTGGATGGAATCGGACAGGTTCTCATGATGTGGGGACAACTGAGACTTCACATCTCACTGCATGGCTAGCATGTGCCATCTGGCATGGTCGGCAAGCAGGATGCAGGAGGATAGCAGGCTAAGAAACCTCAGATCTATCAACAATGAGAGCCAGGATAGAGGCTGAAATATCCCGAATGTCCTGGACTCGTTGGTCCAGAGGAAAGTACCATAAACTCACAGTGTCCAGGATAGCTCTGGTTAAAGGAAACATTTGTGAAGGAGACAGGTATGACTTCGGCAGGATGACTGACAACCCCAGTGATGTGAGGTCTGCTATCACCTGGAGTTGATCGATGACTGACTGTGGCAAGCCCACATATAACAGTGCCAAGGTAGGGGAAGAGTGGTATCTTCGGCTTTCAAACGTCGGGTGCAATCACCACCAGCATCCTTGGGAACACCTATGGGGCACTTGTGAGCGAGAAAGGGAGCACAGCCAGCTGAAAGTGCTCCTCCCCATAGTGAACTGCAGGTAGCGTCTCTGGGACTGCAGGATATGTACGTGAAAATATGCATCCTTCAGGTCCAACTGCACCACCCAGTCTCCAGTATCTAGGCCAGAGAAACTTGGACCAACGTGGGCATCTTGAATTCTTTTTTTCGCAGAAAGGTGCTGAGAGGGTAAAGATACAAATTAGGAGAGAGATCTCCATCCTATTTCGGCACAAGAAAGTAGTGGAAATAACATCCAGTACCCATTTCCAAGGCTGGTAACCTCTACAAGGGTCCTTAGGCCAACACAGCAAGTACCTCCTGGTGCAAAATGGATAGATGGTCCTCCAATAGCTGGCAGGGAAGCAGTTGAAAGAAGAATGGCAGGCCATGGCCCCATTGGAAAATGTGATGAGTCTACCTCTCAGATGTGATACTTCGTTACCCCTGGAGGAAGTGGCGGACTGTGCCTCCAACAAGATGGCTGTGTGCCACTTGAAAGGGGAGGTGGGACTTGATGATGTCGATCTGCCAAGCCCATGGCATATCCCTGAAATTGTTAGGGGCATTGCCAGATTGTTGAAAAACATTCAAAGAGCGTGCTATGACTAGACGCTCTTTAAAATGCTCCAGGGCCGAGTTCGCTCTTTCCCCAAACAGATGGAAACCACTGATGGGCTTGCTCAATAGGGATGCCTGAACATCCTCAGAGGAGCCTAAGGATCTCATCAGTGCTTGGCGCCAGAGCATTCCTAGACAACCAGTGGTATCTAGGCCTGAGCGGGTGACGAACTTGGCTGCATCCAGGCCATCCTGAACAGTTTGGCCCAAGGAAGCCTTTAAGTCTTCAGAGACTGAGAGTAAGATCTCAGCAACCGTGTACTAGCCTGCATGTGTGTAGAGTCTGAGGAGCCAACTGGCATTGACTGACCTCAAGGGAAGGCTGGTCAATGAAAATGTTTACTTGCCAAACATTTCCACCTGTTTGGACTCTGGCAATAGGCAGCATTAATGTTCACCCTGCTGTCGGATGCCTGCACCATCAAAACCTTAGGAGGTGGAAGATGGGTTGAAAACTCATGGTCATGTGGAGCTGGTCTATGGCAACTATGGAGATTTTCCAGAGTACTAGAACAAGGCTTCGCCTAAATACCCATTAATATAATAGTGAGGGCCTCATTGAAGGGGAGGAGAGGTCTGATCTGGATTGAAGTTGGCACTGATGTTAGTGCAGGATCCAAACAAAGCTCTAGGGGCACAGAAAGCAAAAAGATGGATTTGCTGGCAGAAACTCTACTGGAGACCCCTGCAGACCCTTTGGGCCTGAAGGCACATCAGAGGAAACTAGAAGCATGCCAAAGATGTGCAGCATGGTCTCTCAAAATACTTCAACTTGCTGCGACATCATCAACAGACCTGGAAACTTGGATGTATCTGCAATAATGTTGAGATTGGCTCATCTTTGGAACTGGTGCAAGACCTGGAGGCACAGTTAACCCCTCGCACCTTCTCTGGACAACAAGAGAGTCAAGAAGCGACAAAGTCCCACTAAGAATTCTTATGTTCCTTTTTGGACTTACTTGAAGAATTCAGCAGTGAAGAAGATCTGCCACAGGAATGACTTTGGGAATGAGTCCGCACTTTCCACTTCAACCAGGAGGGGGACCACAGTCTTTGCTGTATTTTGCTACATAGAGCTTCACATTCTCTGATGGGTTTCAGATTCATCTGGAAGCAGTTGGAGCCTTGGAGTTGTGCACCGAACCTAAACACCAGAGGCACACCTCATGAGGATCTATCACAGATATCTATTTGATGATGATATTCCAGACAACGCTTAAGCCCTGTAGTCTTAGGGAGCGACGTGTTCTCTTGCACACTGAAAGAATTTAAAAGTGAAAATTGAAGGAAAACATTTTTTAAGGATGTGAGAAAGAGGAGCAGAGCTCTGTATCTGAAGGCACAGAAAGAAAGGAAATGGTGCCATCGCACATGGGTGGTGCCTATAAGCGGCTCCATTTGCCACAGAATGGAACGAACTTCACACAGCACTACCTACTAGCACATAGGAGCACTGATTTTTGAGTTTTGGATGCAGTCTGGTACCTGGGGATACTCACAAGGTGAGGATTCTGCAGTTAGAAATATCCATCAGAACCTATGTCCTTGAAGTAAAAGCCATATAAGACAAACAACAAAAATGAAAACTAAAATTAGGGAACATGACTCTACAATCACAATCAAAACTAAGAGCTAAATCAGTGGTGGCAATTTAAAAAAAACAACACAGTAATAGAATAAAAGACTTGTTTTGCCTAGCAAAATGTCACACATCATTAACTGATCGATAAGGAGTAAAATTGATTTTCAAGCTTGATGCAGTAGGGAATGGTCTCAATTTAAAAAACAGAGTGGGACAATGTAATGCTGTCCAACAGATACATGGGTTCCAATAAGAATGGAACTGAATAGTTCTCATAACAAGCAGGTCTATGATTCTTTTATGTCCTCGTTGTCTTCTTATTTCATCTAAAGAGTACATGGTATTGTCTCCTTACTATTAATGTACTGTACACTAAGTTTTCTATATTTGTAAATTAAATAGAATTCAGATATGCTACATGACAAATCATATGGTGTATCAATTCCTAGGTATAATGTCCAATACCCATTTTTTCTGTTTTAAATGTAATACCCCTTGATGCAATCCATGCAGTGACGACTGTCCTTTGCTAATATTCTAATTTCTGGAGTTATTAGAAAGCCAGACCTATTGATTTTCTCACTACAGTACCATGTCCACAACTAAAAAGCACAAAAGACAATGAAAAGTACTCACTGTTTATCACCATGTCTAATTTTTTCATGAAGATCTCTGTGGTACATAAACAAACTGTTGAGGACCAAACAAGCAGCCTCCTACATTTTGAATAAAAAAGAATTTTAAAAAGTGATTATATATGAAATGTGTATTTGTTAAAGCAATACATAGACTATGCTATTTTTATTTACATTGAGTGACCAATTCCTCTGACATATCCTCCAACTCATTCACTCCTCAAACCATATTTTATCTGCACACTCGCATCTATCTACATGGTCAACTTATGCAGTCCTACACTTTGGATTCTAGCCTCCGTGTTTCAAATACCCTGTACCATCCCCTCTAATTCATAATCAGTGTGAGTACCAAGTTGTCAATTCACGTTGAAAGCCTGTCTTCATCAGTTTCACCAAGTATCTCACCAAAAAAAATTGATTTCACAGGATGTATTGAACAGAAAATTCCTTTTCCTTCACTTCTCCAATATCATAATCTCCGTCTACCACTACTACAAATCCTCTATCATGTCTTCAATCACTACTTCAATATTTTGAGCATGACATCGTCATGAAAAATATATGAAGCTTGGGCACTTTTTAATCTTGTATCCTCTGATCTCTGCCTCCCTTATTTACTAGTCAAATTGAGTCTTAGATGTCCTCCAGGACTTGCCACGTGGTACTGGTGGCTACATCACTAGCAGGGGGCAGCTTTTACATTTCTGTCTTTGGTAGCCTCTGCTACTCTTTATACAACACTTGCACATCATCTCCTCACTAGCTTTTAGTGAAACAGAAAAACAATAAAATGCTTTAATGACAGGACTCGGATATGAATTTTCTCTGCTTTTACCAACAGACTAAAGCTCACCTGACAATCTCTTTTTCATCTGATCACAGGTGGTCACCCACTGCTCAACAGAGATGGTAATAATAAAATAAAATAGTAATAATAATAATATAACAATAACAATAATAATAATGCTAACATTTCCCGAAAAATCTCATCTCTTCTACTCCAGGTACCTTTCTGTCTCAATAGCCATATACATTCACACAGCTAAGCAAGAGGCTACACATCCATGATTAATAATAATATCACCTTTGTTCAGTAACTCCAACTGAAGATCTTCCGACTCTCCCAGCATATAACCTTCCACTAAGCCAGGCTTCTAATAATAGGCTGTTCTGTCAGCAAGACTATCTTAATAGCTAATTAATTGCCAGCAGTGTATTTGCTAAAAAAAATGTGCAGTGTAAGTTTCAGTTTTAAGAACCTGTCATGATGCTGGCATATGGAAAAGCTGCTAAATTTCAAAACTGCATAGTCTTGATTCCATCCCATTTCTTCCACCACCTATGCTTCGCTAGTTTTCTAACTTTGACCGTTATCTGCAACAACTGGCACAAATTAAGCAAGGTTGCTTGCCCTGCACACTTCTTCAAACCTCTCTAAGTGGCTTTCAGATTTTCCACCAGCAACTTGTTGAACCTACTGCTATCTACCCCATTTCACCTTCATATCATACTATAATTTCCTGAACAACCTCCTCAAAATTCCTTCATAGTACTACTTACCCTACTCTTCACTTATTATGCCATGTCACAACACCTAGTACCTCCTATTATCCTTACTCAAATACTGGCTCTCAATACTGAAACCTACTGCACAAGTTTTATTTCCAACTATCATTCCTTCTCATGCCTTCACTACTGGAACACCCACTCCTAGATCAATGAGATGGAACCTATCTGGAGACCGATTTATCTGCCTGTAACTGGAATATCTTTCTATGCATCTCCTGTACCACACCTCCATCACAACATTTGTGGTCTCAGTACCTCCTCAGCGAAGAAAGGCCACAAGTAGTACCAAATTGTAACTAAAAGTTTACGCTTTGTGATACAGGTTACATGGAAGGTACTCTTTGTGCAGCAGTCCCATCTCAGAGAGACCAGATAATGGTAAAGACTGTCCTCTTAGCGTGATCTTCCTTTAGAAATCTATTGTCTTTATGCTGGTCTTTGACCATGTATAGGGCTCCTCTGCCTTTTAGCTAGGTTTGTGCTACAGAAATACTATATAGGAACACACATACATACCATAGGTAAACTTTGTTACAAGTTGAGTGGAGAGGAGTATTTCTGTGGGAGGGTACCACTCAAGTTTTACTGGGCACAGGAACACACCCAGGAAGACCTAATTCAATTCTGTGCATGTTTTCGTCTTGGTTACTTGCAATCGTTGCATGCAAGCAATTGGCAACAAATCAGATCATAGACCAATTTATCAATCTCGTGTATATAAAACTGGACCAACAATCAAGGAAGACCTGTTGATTTGGGCCCAGTAAACTTTGACTGGCCTGTAAACTCATAACGGCTTGGACGTGAGCTGGAGATGCCAAAGGAATCAGTATCTCTTGCCTGGAAACTCCACTTGTATGATGTTAGCCAACTTGTAATGTGGGTCAACTGCCCCCCCCCGAATTTCTATCTCAGTGCTTGAACACCAGCTAGTATCAACTTCCTACACCCATGACTTCTCAGTTAAGACTCCAGAGGCAACCCACCACCTCTGGAACTGAACTGCCATTTTATGCACAAATCCCAAGTATTTTCAACTTCCTCAAACATGGTCTTCTCAGTACTTTACAGCAGACATTATTACAATCTTCCTCTAAAAACCTCGGACGGCTCATCTATTTGTTTAATCCTGGCCCTTATCAAATAGTTTATTCTTTAGCACAAGGATTGCCTCCTGACTAATGCTTGTCAGATGGTGACAGTTTAAAAAACTGTCCCATTTAGTTGAGTGCGAACAAGTAAAAAACAGGTTTCAGTGGATGCCCTTTGAAAGAGGGTTTATAATTAAATGCACAACAGTATTAAGATAATATGGTCAACATGTAGTTGAAACAAAGACAGTATGATGAGGAAACTCGCTTATTCTATCACTGGTCAATGTAGGCCTCAATTTCAAATTGTTTAATACTGCTTGCAGGGGTCTTTCAGCCTAGTCATCTTTTCACTTTTGTCTCACCCTGTGCACAGACAATTCATAGACATACAGCTTGGTAAACAATGTTTTCAGATGTAGAGGCACTTTCCCATGTACAGAATTGCGTTTCTTTTGTTTAAAAAGCTGTAGCAGACTGTTCCTTGGAGACAAAGTTTTTTCAAGGCCTTAATTATTCGGAACAGTGTATGATTTTTCTTTTTGAGAACTTGTCCTTGTATATTCAGTAACATTTGTATTAGCAATTTGGGTGTCTGTAGGAAACCAGAGATGGGAACTGCATTATATAATTCTGTGGGAAAATATTGAGAATGTGAGCTCAGAAACGTATCATGCTCCCCTAAACGTTACTAGCCCAAACCCTATGACTATTGCACCATTGTACACATTATATAAGAAACCTTGATGAGGAGGGTGGTAGACACATTCTTTCCGCTTGACTTTAGGAGGCAGCACCACACTGGTCTGATCTCGGATGATTTATATACTAGAACTGAACTATGTAAATCTGTCTCATTATTTCTTGCATTTTATTCTCATCTCCATGTTATCTACCGATATAAATGACTAACAAACTAACATCTAACCATTCAATTTCCTTTCTGTAAAGAAGTTAAATCCATAATAAACCTTCATGGTTTTATTACGCTTTTAGTTCTGTTTTTATGTTATGTTATGTTATATATGGGTCTTGTATAGCGCAACGGCTACTCCAAAGGAGTGTCCCGGCGCTTTGTGCTCCAGACCCAGAAAGGAGACTGAAAAACATAACAAAAAAGGAAAACAGAGGCTAAAGATGGAAGCGCTCTAACCAGAAAATAACCAAGTCTTTAGACCCTTCCTAAAGGCAAGCAGATTAGATGTGGACCGTAGGGACAGCGGTAAAGAATTCCACAGCTGGGGGGCCAAGAATCTAAAGGACCGACCGCCCAGACGGGCCCTCTTTATACGGGGAACTACCGCGAGTGCCAGTGACTCTGATCTTAAAGATCGTGTCGGCCGGTAGAAGTCCAGCCTCTTCTGTAGGTATTTTGCACCCGTGGCGTGCAGGGCTTTATGGGCTAATGTCAAGGCCTTGAACATTATCCTCTTCCGTATGGGCAGCCAATGGAGAGATTGCAGCAAGTTTGAGGCACTAGTTCAACGATGCAGGCCAAAAATAGCTCGTGCTACAGCATTCTGGGTCACCTGCAAGCGCTGTAAGAGATATTCCGGCAGACCCAGATACAGAATGTTAGCATAATCCAATCTGGATCCAATAAGTGCCTGTACAGTTATTCTCCGATGTTCCTCAGAAAGCAAAGGAAAAAACTTTCGGAGCATCCTGAGGAGGCCGAAACACGTCCCTGTGAGGGTAGCCACCTGGGATTTGAGCGTAAGCCCGTTGTCGATTTTAATTCCCAGGTTCTTAGCCCATTTAGACGACTGAGCTGGGGGGAACATGTCGGCAGGCCACCAACCATGCCAATCCGGTTCCGATGGACATCCAAAGAAAAGTATCTCTGATTTATCCGAGTTGCACTTGAGGCTGTTCAGTTGGAACCAGTTGAAAACAGCCCCAAGGCACTCACGGATACTTTCCCCATCGAAATCTTCGCTCTTACGGCAGGTGAACAGAAGCTGGGTGTCGTCAGCATATGAGACGATCTGGGCCCCGTAGGACTCCACCAATGTCGCCAGAGGGGTCATAAGGATGTTAAATAGAGTAGGGCTCAATACTGAGCCCTGAGGAACTCCAACTCCCAATGGCGGCATTTCGGCAGATCCAGGTGAGGCCCAGACCGTTTGTCGGCGGTTGGCTAAGAAGGAACAAAACCAGTTGAGCACCGTCCCCCCTAGACCGATGTCATGTAGTCTTGTGAGGAGATCCTCATGGGGGACGGTGTCAAAAGCCGCCGACAGATCTAACATAACTAACATCACCCTGCCTCCGGCATCCAGCTGCTCCTTCACAATCTCTGAGACTTCCAGGAGCGCCGTCTCGGTACTTAAGTTGGATCGAAAGCCCGATTGAGACGCATGGAGAAGCTCATTCGACTCCAGGAAGTTGGAGAGCACGCTGTGAACATGTTTCTCCAAGATTTTAGTAAGTGCTGGAAGGAGCGAAATCGGTCTATAATTGGACGGGGCTTCCGGGGCAAGGTTGGGCTTTTTAAGGAGAGGAATAACCATGGCCTGTTTCCAGGAGTGTGGCAAGGCTCCCTGACTCAAGGAAAGGTTGAGAATAGGATTGGCTATGGGGTTGACAACATCTGCCATTCTAGCTAGGAATTTCGCCGGGCAGGGATCGCATGGTGAGCCAGATTTAAGATTCCTCATCAATGCTAAAGATGAGGATATGTAAGAGGTGGGAAGTCCAACAGGACAGGGCCAGAGGTGGGAAGGTGAGCTATCTCGTTTGACAGGGTCGGAGGATCAGCTGTCGGTCTCGGAGGAAAGGAGTCCTGTATCTGCCTGATTTTGGTAGTAAAAAAATTAGCAATGGTGTCGGCCCAGGTCTCAGCCGGAACTTCCTGTGCTGAGATCGAACGCGGGGTAGTAAATTCTCGTACAATCGAAAAGATCTCCTTTAGGGCACTTGTCAAATAAGGAAGGCATTTTATTGGACAAAATGCCTCACTTTTTGGTCATAAAAAAACAGAACAGGGTAGGGAGAGACGAAAAATATTGAGTAAAGGTGTTGGCAGCTTTTTCTGTGGAAACCGTTAAGAGAAAAACCTATGAAAGGTTGGTCTCAAAACTCCAGGGTCCTGTCAGCAGAAGGCAGAAAAAAGAACTAAAGCAACTGCCACCTGCTGTGCATGATGGTCTCTGGGTTCTTAAAGTCACAGTGTCTTTTTTAGCCATATAATGTTAGCCTATGAAGTTACTCTGTCCTGGTCTCCTTCATCTCTATCATAAAAAGGGTTTGTGAGGGAGATTTTATGCTGTTTGCAAATCATCTCAAATTATCCTCAAATACCTTATACTGGCTCTTTGTCATCTTCATGATGAATAATTCAGCCATTGTAGCTTAGGTTTATAGGCTGTATAATCAGTCTCTTTCTTAAATGTCTTTGCAGGCCTACCTGAAAAAAGGCTAAACTCAACATTTAAGAAGATATACTAAAGAACTGCTCTGGGCCCCCACCCACATGGGCAGGACTATTCAGTGCTTATGACGATAAGAAATCCCCTACTAGAGAACTGATGTTACTTGCAATGGCTTGACACCAGTCCAATCCTATTTGATAACGGTGTCTAAAACAACATAGTGCTGTGGAAGGACCTTGCACCCACCTCCTCAACATGTACTAAAAAATTACCACCAGACTCTTAATGATGGTGTGCATTTTGACGAAATCAGCAAAGTGTTACTACAAAAAGAAGCTCCTTTGATTTCTGCAGCAGAAATGTACAATTTGCAAATTGACAGAATGGCTCAGAGATTCAGAGGCTGTTGCAGTTGCGATACCAGACTCACCATCATAATACCATGCATATTAATTTTAATTTGTCTAAAACTGGCATTATGTATCTCTTTAACCCCTTCGGTGCTCATGACGGAATGGTTCGGTCATGAGAGTCGGTTGGCCTGCGCTCATGACGGAACCGTTCCGTCATGAGTCCATAGGTTCTTTAGAACCTTCAGCACCGCAGCAGAATTCGCGCAGCACTGAAGGGGTTAAGAACATTGGGTCTGGTGACTGAATTCAAACCAGTATTTGGAGTGATTCCATAATTTTTCCATTCTTTGTTCACCAGTTTTTTGAACTATTTTGGACTACTCTACTGGTCATCGGCCCTGGCATTGTCAACTGTCTCCTGGTCTGACGAGGAAATCAATAACACAGAGTTCATCTAACCTGCTGAACAAAGATGCAGAAAGCCCCGAGCACAATATCTGGGACATGCTTGGCTTTCCGAACTTAGTGAAACTTGGATGCTAACTTTTTGTAAAATAGGACAATTTACACATGAAACCAGTGTTCTGGTATCTAAGCTGTCCAGATGAAACCATCTTGGATGTACATCTAGAGCAACATCCAGTGGCTTTCCTAGATGTGGAAATGTTGCTACAACCATTGCAATCACTGCAGAGACACTGTGGAGCAATGTATTTGTCCCTATTACAGAAAGAGAAATAAGATGGCTCAACTACACCAGTGCCAATCTTTGACGAGTTGCTTGATGAATGAAAAAAACAAATGCATTTATCGCCCTAAATGGGAAGGGTATGTCCAGACTTGGGTCCCGTGCTCACCATGCCACTAGAGTCAAGACAGCCTGGCTGACGAGGTGTGATATCCTTAAATTAGTCCCAAGATGCTTGTTTCCAGTCCAGGGAGGACCTGGCCTGGCTGTTCGGGCTTGACTATTGCCATGGGGAGCAGGGCAAAGACTGATTAGCATTTTGCTGGTTCTAAACTGGAATGGCATGGTGTGCAAAAACTATGGATTTAGGCCCAGATCTCTGTATTGGGGGTGAATATTTGACACTGTTTCAGCATTCCGTCCATCAATGGTTCTTTTTGCATTTTTCTCTCTAAGTGGGAAGGGTATGCCGAGACGTGGGTCAACTGCTCACCATGCCACTGGAGTAAAGCTAGGCTGGCTGATGAGGGTTGATACCCTGAAACCGATCCCAGGATGCTGGATTCCAATCCAGGGAGGACCTGCCCTGGCTGTTCAGGCTGGACTGTTTCCATGGGGAGCAAGGTTAAGATTGATTTGCATATTGCTGGCTCTAAACTGGAATGGCATGGTGTGCAAAACAATCTATGGATTTAGGCCCAGATCTCTGTATTGGGAGTGAATATTTGACACTGTTTCAGCATTCCATCCATCAATAGATCTTTTTGCATTTGTTGCCCTAAATGGGAAGAGTATGCCCTGACGTGGGTCCCGTGCTTAACATGCCACTGCGATCAAGGTAGCCTGGAAGATGAGGGGTGATACCTTGAAACCGGTCCCAGGATGTGTGTTCCCGGGTCCAGGGAGGACATGGCCTGGCAGTTCAGACTGGACAGTTCCCATTGGGGGCAGGGTCAAGACTGATTTGCATATGACCAGGCAAAAACTGGAAAGGCATAGTGTGCAAAACAACGATGGACTTAGGCTGGGGATGAATGTTTGCCATTGTTTCAGTATTCTGTCCATCACTTGTTCTTTTAACATCTCTTAAACACAGAATCTGCTCTCACCAGCAAGTCTTTTAATGGTTATCTTTTTCTTTCCAACCGTTATCAGTAAGTAAACATTGTCAAACACCTCTTTAAGATCAGTGAAGGCACAGCTCCATTTAAGTTCGGACACTGTTTTATTTGTACCTTGAGCTATTAAGCGCTAGAGGGGGTAGATGTCTCCATTCTTCGGTGCTGAAAAACATATAACTTTACCAAAAAAGTTGTGATCATTCACATCCTTACACTTCAGTCTTGCCTTGTGAAATGTCAACAATGAATGTTGGACTATTTCTTGATGCTTATTTTCCGATAAACTGAGTTCATCCTACTCACACCACACTTAAAAGCAGATTTCACCTTATGCTTTCTGCTGAGCTTAAACTGGAAAGAAAAGTTATTTACCTTTAAACCTATTGCTCTATCTGGAGACTCTCCATTGAAATCATTTGCATTGAACAGTCTCATTCCTGTGCAGAATCTCAGAGCACCATTAACAAAATATGGTTTAAAATGTTTTCTCATGAAAAATCAACGTTTTAGGAACAGGAAAATATGCTAAGAACCCTATCTGTAGGAAATGTGGAAAATGTTGTTGAATTTCTTTAATGAAGATTGAACCTATTTAAAAAATTCACTGGTTTAATAAAAGTGGCAAGAAAAATGCCTTTCACAAAAAATGTAAAGGGACTACAAGAAGCACAAAGATCAATGCAGCTGGACAGTTTATACCCTTAAAGGCGTTATATTTAACATTCTACTACTACTGTATGGGACAGGGGACTTGATGACTGGGAATGATTCAAGCACCTGAATCTATGAAAGTTGCAAAACTAGAGTAATTTATATTTCTTTATCCACTTATTTTCTCTTTTCAAATCCAGGATGGATCTGAATTTGTGCTTTTGCCCATTCTTTTGATGTAGAAATTGGCAGAATTAAATTCCCTTTCATTTCTGGGAGTGGGAACCCTCTTAACAGTTCACTTTTCTGTAAAAATAATGACCTCCTGTTGTAACCTGGATGGTTGGAAAAGAGTATGTTTTTCAAGCAATTACCAGTGGAGAATATAACCTTAGGGAGTAGCAATATACAATATGCAGCTTTCCATCTGAATTCTGTTATATTTTGCCACTTGAAGATAGAAAAGCTTCCTCCACCATAGTGGCTGAAGAAAGAGAGGAGTCACTTTTTGCATCCAGCCAGGGGCTTGCCTTCACCCACAGATGCCTATTGACTGTTCTACCTCTAGGAGGATGCCTTTGTAAGACTAACTCTGATGTTGCTGTACCTTACTCCTGCTGGGGCCAGGAAGGGGCGTGGGCCATCTTGTTTCCACAAGAAGGCACAATCCTCGGATCTCAACTGATGCTTTTGGTACTCCCTTTCTCTCCTCAAGCCCCACAGCCAAAAGGGTGTCATCAGGTTCTGTTTTCAGACGCTGCATTTCTTCATCAACATGACTGCCAAACCATATGCAACCAGAGAATGGCAAGGTTTGGATTCACTGGTGTAGGTCTAGCTTTAAGCATGTTAATTTAACCAAGGAAGATCTTGGCAAAATGAGGCCATGGCTGTACTGAGGAGTTGCTAGGCTAGCCAAATCTGCATCTATGCTTATCATCAGGTTGGAGACTGTCGTGCATGCGTGTGGATCTAGAATAAATCAGCCCTTCTATCCTTATGTAGGAAATCTACATACTGGTGTAGAGAATCCCAGAGATGTAAGACTGCACAGTTGTTTTCACAGAAACTGTTGAGGGTCCACAGCGGTCTTTAACTCAGGAATCATGCTATTTGCTTTCTTTCAGTGAGGGGACTATAGACATGGGGCATGACAATCTGATCTCAGAAAAATAGCATCCTGAGCTGGATGCCTATATTTGTCTGAGAGGAAGATAGCGCTGCTTTTGCTGTAGTAGGCGCAGGAAAGGGTTTGATTGCTGGCTGTACAAAACCTGGAACTGATGGCAACATAAGTCTAGATGTACTCTCATAAAGTGTCTAAAAATGAAACGGGCTCCAACTGCTGAATAGTAATTCAGAATTCCATCTTAACACATAGTGCCTCAAGAATTAGGTTTATTTATGCGCCAGTGACATATACGCAAAATGTTAGCCAAGTAGAAGATAACCACCACAAGTTGCAAAAACAAATATTACAAAAATAAATAGATCACACTTTTGGCGTTATTTATTTTCAATTTGGTCATCTGATAGTTTTAATTGGTTGCTCTCTTGCTTTTTTATTTTGAGTTTAATCATGGACAATTTTCTACGTTTGCACAATGTTTTATTTTGGAAATATCCTATTGTGGGCACTAGACACCATACCACAGCAACTAAACTAATGCCTTCGAAAAAACATACTGACGATGAAGAATGCACTAATTTCAGGACTATTAAAAAAACATCCCTTAAACTTGCTAAAGCTAACATCTGGGCAATAGTGCCAGTAATGAAATCAATTCAATCACTACAAGAGTACACTTTTTTGCATTTTGTCATATTTAGGTAAGGACAATAAGTCATTGTTAAACTGGATGTCTAGAGAGAATGGGGACCATCTTTCTCTAACATGCACAGGAAGCAAACAAAAAAAATACAAAATATTCAGAAAGACGCTTCTAAGAATCGCAATTGGAATTATTATATTTTTTCTCACCTCTCCAATGCCTGCTACTGCTACCCCCCCTAGTATCGAAATATTCTACCAATCTGCTTCTAAAATGCAGCTTTGTTTTTTAGCATGTGTTTCATTTTTCGGTATACTTATCGCTATTTGGCTTCTGCACATTTTCTGGCACAAATGGTTTACTTCTAGCAGGACAGAGGTCTAGAATCAATGGACATGAAGGAACGATTTTAGTTCTTTTCATGCCCCTTATCTAGCGCACTGAACCTCTGACTCTGGTAACAGATCTGTTGCAGATCCCTTCAACAGGCAGAAGCATTATCAGCCGCAAGGTGTGAGGTTCCCTTGGAGCAATGCCCAGTCATCGTTTTCCAGCACCACTCTAAAGCAATATGCTGACTGTACGGGTGAGACCTGATCGTCTTGGCTATGACCTTTCCCTGTGCTCACGAGCTAGAATCTTTTTTTTTAACACTTTCCCAATAATACGAACGCTCGGAGCACGCGTAGCCTTCACAGAGTTTGCCGGTGAAGCACTACTTTAATTTTAATTTTCTCTCGGTTTTCTTTCAACTACATTAAGGAAGCAGGCAGCTATTACGGCCAATAAAGTGACTTCATTTTTTGTCTGTCTGCTGAAGGCAGTTTTTAGCGGCCAAAAAGGTAAATTTCGTGGTCATCGCGCTAGATCGTTGATTTTGCGATTATTTTGCGCATCGCGAAATTGCGAAATTCTGGAGGGTCTGATTAGACTAGGAGGCATTCTTCTAGAATGATAACTCCTAGATTGATGTTTAGAGTGATGGAGGCTATGAGAATACTATTTTTCATGCATTTTATGCACCAAAACACACAGCTTGCAATGGCAGTGGGGGGGGGGGGGGTCTTAAAGTGAGGGGTCTCTTCAGGGTGGCATAATTCATGCTTCAGCCCGCATAGACCCTCTCTGGACCATGGGTACCTTTTACAAGGGACTTGCATGTGGCCCAGAGGTGTGCAAATTGTGGAGACAAAGGTACAGTGTTGGGAAAGAACACAGGGCCTGGGTGTTTGACTGGCAGGGACCCAGGGCACACGCAGTCAAGTTGGCATCATGTGTCTGGCAAAATATTAGGGGGTAACCATGCAAAAAGGGGCGTTTCCTACAGTTATCAATGGAGATCCAGTGAAGGAGAAGGCTTCTCACAAGCAATAAAACATACCGTAAAACCATGGGGTTTTACATCACACAATACTCATTTACTTGTCCCTACACAAACAGATTAGCCTCCTCTGCCTACTTTTATCTTCATTTGCTGAAGAAACTCAAAACACCTTTTAGGCCCTACTCGAACCCAAACAACTCCAAACAGCTGCCATGTCTGTCCTGTGGGTAAATTGTGCAACAGTGGCTGGCTGTAGCACTGCAGTGCAAGCACTGCCATACTTGGAAGGAGGATCCACATGAACATGGGGAGGACATGAGACATGACAGCTGCATGCCCAAAGAAGAGAGAAGAAGGAAATGGGTCTTGATTCCTCAAGATCTGACCCATGTTTCTGAAAAAGAGTAAATCATATCACATGACACAGCAGGAACAGTTTGTCCCATCCATCAGGCCCTATATTCATACAACAATGCGCACTTCCAGAAAAGGACAGAAATGTCATCTCAGTTGGATACAAAAAGTCGCCAGTCCCTGCCTGCAAATAGGGATGAATAATTACATTATAGGCCCAGGACCAGCCCCTCCCCTGTAGTTGGCTGTAGTGCACAAAAAAAAACAACAAAACTTTTGCAGTGATGGAAAAGATATTTGTTAGATCATTGTTCTCGGTTCCCATAAGTACGCCTCTGGTCCCACTTTATTTAGCACGGGGATGACAAGAGTATCTGATCTGGTGCATTTAAAGCCACTGTTATTTTGGATCCGTATTTGGACTACCCCGGAATTAGCTGAATATAGAAAGTGCTTGAGTGGTAAAGAATATGGCCCATGCCCTGGAGATACCCTGGTTAAGGTTTGTTCGTGACTGGTGTAAAAAATTGTGTTTGAGCAGTGTCGGAGTCGCCCGAATTACTGCGTAAGGCAGACAAACAGTTCTTAAAATCATCTTATTGGTCACTAGTGTGGCAAGAAATAACAACCAGGGGCACTACGAGCTGTCTAACTGAGCAGTTCCTGGCATTTAAACCCACTCCTGTTTTTTAAGGTTACATGGACAAAATAACACGACACCATTAACCAAGAGCTTGTTTATCAGATATAGAACAGGCTGTTTGCCCCTTAGATTGATCAGCAAAAAATGGAATAATACTTCCTCGCCTGGCTCATGTCCAGACTGTGGCATGAATTCTGAGACTGTTGATCATATCATGTTTGTCAGTCTTGAATACTGTGGTGTGCATAGGAAATGGTTGCGCCCGATCTGCCTGGCCTTGAAGGTACCACACTCTAGAGAGGTAATACGAATCTTGACGACTAACACATCTGGCCTGGTTGTCTTTTCCGTGAGCCGGTTTTTGTTCAATATCTGGATAAAAAGGGAGAAGCTTCTGAAATTACTGTAAATCCAATCTATGGGAACCATTTTAATTATATTTGTCTGGGTACATTGTGTTTTATAGAGTTATCAGTTAGCCAGTCCAATTTGAAAGCACCTTTAACAATATTATATTTTATTAGAGTATATTTATGTATTATGAATATTGAATGAAGCAAAACTGTTTGCATGTACTACATGGATGTGCTATACCTTCGATGGTTATGTAACCGAATATAGAATTTTTTGGACATCAACTTTTGCTTCTCAGTGTCAGTCAGCTTTGACAATTCTGCCTTCATCTGCAAAAGTATTGTGGCAGATAAGATGCACATTAAAATGCTTCTAATAAGGAGAATGATTCAGTAAAGGGGGTGGTGATGAACAGAGTGTCTGAATTAAGCAGACCACTCTTACCCAGTCCAAAGATCAGGGCTTTATCCATCGCCTTCCGACCGAGACCTTTCGAGATTTGACGGCGATCTTTCTCACATTGCCCCTGGAGGGGGATTGTATTAGGTGGCGATTTTAATGTGGTTCTGGACGGGGAGATGGACTGTTGCCCCCCCATGTGCGCTCAGACCGATAGAGCGGTGGCTTCCAGAGTTTCTGGATACGCTGGGACTGATTGATAGTTGGCGACTGTGAAACCCCGCACTGGCACACTACACCCACGTTTCTGCAGCACACGGTAGTTTATCTAGGATAGATTATATCCTATTACCTGCGGCCCTGGCAACCATGATCCAGGATGTGAAGTTTCTTGGTGGGGATATTTCTGACCACTCCCCACTGTGGGTGTGGCTAGCTCTAGACCTTCCAGAAGTTGGGAGGGTAGCTCCCATTAGCGCTTTGCAACTGAAAGATCCGGCCATTAAAAAATAGGTGCTGCAGATGTTGGACTGTTATTTCCAAGAAAATGTTGGATCTGTTGACTCGGCACAATCCCTCTGGGAGGTGTACAAGACGGTGGCGAGAGGTGAGGTCTTGTCCTAAGTGTCAGGCAAGAAGAAGAAACTGCAAGCAGCTGCGGCCCAGAAGGAGACCGAGGTCATACTTCTGGAGGGGAGGGTGGTGGAGTCACCCACTCCTGAGGAGCTCCATTTGCTAAACCTTCGACAGGAAGAGTATAAAGATCTTGTGAGGGATAGAGCGATGGCTCATAACAACGCCATCCAGAGTCGTTTTTATGAGCACGGTGACAAAGCCGGAAAACTGATCGCATGGCTTGAAAATGGAGAGAGGGCATCCAGACTAGTACCCGAACTGGGAGGGCGAGAGTCAAGTAAGATCATAGAACCCCAGGCAGTGGCGGATGAGTTCTCGGAATACTATAAAACAGTTTATATGACCGGGAATGGATTTACGGAGGCTGACAATAGCGAGATGATCAGGGATATTGTAATGCCGAGTTTGTCAGAGGAAGACAGGAACTATCTTGACTCTGCGTTTTCTGACGACGAAGTTGCGCAAGCGATCAGACAGTTAAAGTCCGGTAAAGCGACAGGCCCAAACGGGATCCCGATAGAGTTATACAAACTGAATGCTGCTACACTGGCGTCACACGTCAAGCCCATGTTTTTGGAAAGCAAGGAGAAGGGTGAGCTTCCATATGACCAACGTGTGCCCAACATTGTGGTCATCCATAAGACTGGTAAACCCAAGACACAATCCCCATCTTACAGACCTATATCGCTCCTTAACGCAGAGCCTAAAATCCTAGCGAAAATCGTATCAACTAGACTGGTTAAGGTGATTCCATCCCTTATACTCCCAGATCAGTCCGGTTTCATGCCTCGTTGCAACACTGCGTTGAACTTGCGTAGGCTGCATGGCGTCCTTGGCGGTGCCTCGAGGATCCATGAGCCGGCAGTATTGGTATCTTTAGACGCCACGATGGCCTTCGATAGAATAGAGTGGCAATATTTATTTGCGGTGTTGGCAAAGCTGGGCTTTGGTAAAGAGTTTATTGATTGGGTTCGCTTATTATATGCTAAGCCCCTAGCTAGAGTGGTGGTCAATAATTGCAAGTCTGCAGACTTTTCTTTAGGTAGAGGTACAAGGCAGGGATGTCCATTGTCTCCTCTGCTTTTTGTACTTGCAATGGAGCCCCTGGCAGCATGGGTCAGATGGGATAGATCGATTCGGGGAAAGACTAGATTTCACTTTATGCAGATGATGTCTTGCTGTATCTCACAAACCATAGAGATTCCTTTAGTAATTTTCTAGACGTGCTGGCCATTTATGGCAGATACTCTGGTCTGACAAAGTCGGTGTTATATGTCTTGGTGGGCGAACCCCTGAGGGTGCCGGAGACGTGCCCTATTCATATTGAGACAGTTGGATTCAAGTACTTAGGTATCTTTATCTCGCTCGATCCGCAGTTACGATATGTTAATAACTTAGCTTCCCCATTGAATAGGTGTAAGAGGGATGTGGAGCGCTGGAAGACCCTTTCGCTCTCCTTACTAGGGAGAGCTAGGCTCTTTAAGATGATATATTTGCCTCGGTTTTTGTATGTTTTACAAAATTCGATGGACCCAGTCCCGGCGGTGTATTTCCGAGAGATAGAGACTCTCCAGAGACAGCTCCTGTGGGAAGGTAGGGCGCGTATAGCATTCAGTAAATTGACACTCGCGTGGTACGATGGCGGAATCGGGATCCCAGATCTGAGGAAGTACTATTGGGCCTCGCAATTGGCTGAAGTGAACCATATTGTTTATGGACTCCCTGGAGATCCAGGCTGCGATTCAGGTCTGGCACGCAGCTAATAGAGGTCTGGGGTGGGAAGGCAAATTGATGCTAGAACTCCCCTCCTGAACTCTGAGCGGCTGGGAAGCCTGTAGAAGTTGAAGGGGTTTGACAGATGGGACCTTATTGGAATAACTCAAATAAAAGATGTATGGGGGAAGAATACAATGCTCACCTTTGAGTCCCTCAAAAGACAATATAGTTTGCACGATAATGAACATTACCGGTATGGACAAGTGAAACATGCCCTGACCACTCACGTTCCCAGGGGTGCAGTGCTCCCGGAGTCATCGCCCCTGGAGGACCGAGTTCTGGATGGGCTTCTTCCTCTAAAAACTATTTCCCTGATATACAGGAGACTGATTAATAACATGGAGAACCCACTGGTGCGGCTCAGAACACAATGGAGTGCGGATGGGTTAGAACTAGATGATGAGGATTGGGCGGAAGCGGTCTCCTCCCCCAGGGTGGTTGCCATCCAGATGCGGCTTCGACTGGTGCAACTGAAAATACTTCACAGATCCTATATAACTGGACCCCATTTGGTACGAATGGGAAGAGCGGTAAGCAGAGAATGGAGGTGGAAATGCGGGGAGGTCGGCACCCTCATGCATATTCTCTGGCACTGTGTTGAGATACAATTGTATTGGATAAAGGTCCATGATAAACTGGGGGGAGCCTTGGGGGTGGAGCTGCGGCCGGAGGCCCGGAGGTGTCTATTGAATGTGTGGGAGCCTACAGATTTGAATGCATACCAGAAACAGTGGGTGACCTTGGCATATATGGTGGCTAAGCGAAACATAGCGCAGTGCTGGGGAGCCAATCAGCCATCCGAGTCATCAAATGGGCTGGGAGAACCTTGACTGGTGCATGATTAGAGAAAGAGCAGTTTATGTGGCCAGGGGCTGCCCAAAGAAGTGGGGCAAGATATGGAATGCTTGGAATAGTCATAGAGGGGGAATTTGTGAACCACCTACGCTTATACTTGTGCCAGAGGCACGGGACTCTCCAAACTCCCTACATTAAAGTCGGTGTAATCGATTTTGTACTTTGCCACAATGCCTCACGTGTTGGAATATAGTGTGTACACCTGAGTTTTATTTTTCCTTTCTGTAATGTCTTTTTCGTTGCCTTTAATAAAAAGAATTTAAAAAATAACTACTTCTAATAAGCTGTATAGACACTTTACTTTACCTGCAATATAAGTCAGCACCAATGCCAGTGTAGTGCAATGTTACAGATATATCCAGGAGAAGTTAGCTACAATAAAAAATAATGTGGGAATAGCGACATTTGCAAAACTCTGCCTATCCTGGGGTAGGCACTCGCTAGGCCAAACACATGTAGATCACCGTTCTTGAGGCAATGGGATGTACAAATGCTTAATTGGGTTATATAATTAAGTAGGCTTAGTGCTACATATGTAATATTTGAAATCAACCATGTCTAGCACCAGTCAGGACCAATAACTGTCATACTAGTTAATAATAAATTGTTCACAAGTTATGTTACCCTCTTATTGTATTCTGCAGGAAGTAGGAACAGGACTGGGGAAGCTTTTGAATTATGTGGGAAACGTAGAACTGTCCAGGAAGGGAATACACTTTCAAATTCAAGTTCAATGAGAAGGGTACATGAGAAGGTAGACAGAAATTATCAAAAAGCCAAACTATCCTTTGTCTGATAACCGAGTTTCACATAATTTCACAGGTCAATATAGCATATTCGAATCTACATTATAATTTAATAATCCAGTTACTGCATAATTTTTTTTAGAGAATCTCACCTGAACAGCGGAGTGATTTCTGTGAAGCTGTAATGCTGTGCAGGCTCCATCGACCAAGCAAAGTGGATTTGTGTCTCCTTCCTCTTCTTCTTCATTTTGATCTTCAATTTCTTCTAGGTCTTGGTTTAAAAATATTGTCTCCACTTGAAAGATAAGAGTAAAGTTATTTAGGATATAATTTTAACTTAACTTGGTGTTAATTTTACAAATGTTGTTACTGTTAGTCATTTGTACATGTTTTCAATATCATCTATTTTCATTTTGGTGTGGTTATAGAAGCACTCTATGTCTACCTATTATTACTATAAATTGATAGTCAAAGAAAGCATTCTGATTTGACTGCTATTTGCAGAATCATTCAGCTGTGTTTATAATCCTGTACAGGTCAAAATACTTTAAAACAACCTATCTGAAACTGTTTGGATACAGGTTTTTGAAAATATACCTATGCCTCGTCGAGCAGACATATGGTAGTTTGTATGAGACCTAGCTAGAAGCTGAATGTCTCTGACTGCAGTGATGTGGATTTATTAAGACCAACAGTAAAAAACAATGTGGAGTACATGGGCTCATCGTTTCACAATCATGTCCATGGTATGAAACAGCAGAAAGTGTTACAGTCACAACTATTAACCCCACTGTGCAATGGAGGCTCACAAAGTGCCACTTCAACGAGGACGGACGCCCCTAAGGTTTTTTTTTTAGAAAGCAGAAGAGCACTAATTGGTACCACAGGATAGGAAAGGATTATGTTACATACCCTATACACATCTGTTCTTGGCATGTAGAGCTGTAGATGCACATGCTTTGCATACTCCTGCCATCTAGTGTTGGGTTTGGATGTTTGCAAGTTGTTTTTATTCGAAGAAGTCTTTTCCAGCCATGAGGTAAGGTGACTCCGCCTTTCGGTGATAGTGTGCCTGGGCATCGACTCCATTGTTGGATTGTTTTCCCACAAGAGGGTGAGATTGGAGTAAGTAACTGTAGTATAGAGATGTCCATGGGTATATAATGTGAATAATAGGAACTGCAACAACCATAGGTGTCTGGGGAGGAAGGAGGGCACAGGAGAATCTACTGTCTCTACATGCCAAGAACAGATGCGTACAGGGTAAGTAACAATCAATTTGAGGCATGTGCGCTGTAGATACAGATGCTGTGCATAGATTGTATATTTACAACAAGGGGTGGTGAGGGACAGAGTCTCTGAATTAAACAGAATACTCTCACCCAGTCAAGAGATCAGGGCTAGATCCAACACCGTTTTTTAGCTCACTGCACCATCCCAGTTTCAGAACCTGGCTGTATGCAAATTAGTCTGTTCCTGTCCCAGTGCATGATGGGAACAGGGCAAACCAAACTACAAAAGCCAATTCTTACACTGGGAAGGAAACAAGCTACCGGGGACCGGTTTCTGGCATTTCAGCCGTCTTCGGCCCGGCTTGCTTGAATCCTGATGGTGCAATGAGCAAGGGACTCACATCTGAGTATACCCTTCCACGCTTAGGGTGGACAAAAATATTTACAACAAGGGGTAAGAGTGGTCTGCTCAATTCAGACACTCTGTTCATCACCACCCCCTTTTGTAAATCGATTTTGGCCACTATAGGTGTGGCAGGGTATACTCAGACATGAGTCCCTTTCTCACTGCTCCATCAGGATTCAAGCAAGCCGGGCCGAAGAGGCTGAAATGCCAGAAACCGGTCCCCGGTAGCTTGTCTCCTTTCTGGTAAAGAATTGGCTTGGTAGTTTAGTCTGCCCTGTTCCCATGATGCACTGGGCCAGGGACAGACTGATTTGCATATAGCCATGTTCTGAGCTGGGATGGGGCAGTGAGATAAATAACGGTGATGGATCAAGCCCTGATCTTTGGACTGGGTAAGAGTGGTCTGCTCAATTCAGACACTCTGTTCATCACCACCCCCTTTTGTGCATAGATTGTATAGCAGTACCTTCCAAAAGCGGTGGCTAAGCAGTGGGTGTTGCAGTGGTTTGAAAGATTGTTTTTAGCACTGTGGCTAACCAGTGGGTGTTGCAGTTGTTTGAAAGGTTGGTTTTAGCACTGCCAGTCGTATATTAGCCTGGTGACGGGCTAATACATCCACAAAACAATGTTTTGTAATTATGTGTGGTGTAGACCATGAGGCTGACTTACATATGTCAGCTATAGGAATGTTGCTAAAATGGCCATAGATGCTCCTATTTTGCGGGTAGAAAGTGTTCTAGGAGGTATCGTTAAAGTTATTTCAGCTAACAAGTTTCAATACATTTTGAGATGGGATTTCCTTTAGGAGTTAGAGCAAATGCAACAAAACTATGTTATTTTGTGGAAATATTTTGTCCTATTAAAATGGTGCAAAAGTGCTCTTCTGACATCAAGTGTGTGTAAAGACTTTTCTACTATTGAATCAGGCTGAGGAAAAAACACAGGTAACTGATTGGTTAATATGAAAAGCAGAAACTACTTTTGGAAGGAACTTCGGGTTTGCTTGAAGAACCACCCTATCTTTATTAAGTTGAAAGAAGGGTTCGTCTAAGGTTAATGCCTGCAACTCACCAACACGCCTTAGTGAAGTGATAGCAATTAGAAAAGCAACCTTCCAAAATAGAAATTGTAATGTGCAATTGTGTAATGGTTTAAAAGGTGGACCCATAAGCCTTGTGAGGACAATGCTTAGGTTCCAGACAGGTGCAGGTGGGACCCTGGGTGGTATTACTCTTTTAAGACCTTCCATAAAAGCTTTAATTACTGGAACTTTCAAAAAGGATAAATGTTGTCTGTTCAGCAAATATGCAGCTACTGCAGCAAGTTGTAGTTGAATAGATGTGTAGGCTAGGCCCACTCGTTGTAAATGCAACAGATAGCAAATATTATCATGTATAGATGCATCTAGCGGATAAAATGTGTTATTGTTACAATATATACCAAACCTTTTCCACTTTGCCGCATAACATGCTGTAGTGATAGGTTTTTCCTTTTTCTTCAAGAATTGTCATATAATCTGGTGATAGATTTAGATATACAAAATCTATGATTTCAGGAGCTAAATCACTAGCTTAAGCTCCTTGGCGTTTGGATGTCTGATTTCTCAATGGTTCTGTGTGAGAAGGATGGAAGTAAGGTGCAGCTTTTGGTGTGGAACCACTGTTGGTTCTAGTAGTGTGGTGAACCACGGTTAACAAGCCCATGTGGGAGCCACTAGAATCAGTGTGAGTGATGCCTGCCTGAGTTTCTAAACCAGAAATGGAAGTAGAGGGAGAGGCTGAAAAGCATAAGGAAGTATCACAGACCAGTTCATCTATAGGGCAATGCCTTTGGATAGATGGTGTGGGAATCTGGAGGCAAAGTTTGGGCATTTCGAGTTCTCTGCTGTGGCAAAGAGATCTATGTGAGGAAATACCCATTGTTGGAAGTATGGAAGATGAACCTAGGGATGAAGTTCCCATTCGTGGATTTGTTGCGGCATCCTGCTGAGGAGGTCGGCAAACTGGTTGTGCATTCCTGGGAGGTTTTCTGCCAGGAGATGAATTTTGTGATGTATTGCCCAACGACAAATGGTCTGAGAGATGCATGACAGCTATAGAGAGTGCGCCTCCCCCCCCCCCTCATTTTTTTGTACCTAGTACATGGCTGTCATATTGTCTGTTCAAACTAGGACAACTTTCCTTGTGAGGTGATTCTGAAAAGCTTTCAGTGCTAGATTAACAGCTAGAAACTCCAAGTAATTGATGTGTTGACTCTTTTGCTTCGTGTCCCATAAACCGAATTGTTAGGTGGTGGTTATGGGCAACCCAACCTGTGAGAGATGCGTTCGCTGTTAGCTTGACTTATGGAATAGGGTCGATGAAGGGCCGCCCCTTTGAGTTTTTTGTGTTCCACCACTGCAGAGAGGGATTAGTGCGGCTGTCCAACAACACTAGTTCTGTTATTTGACCCTCGGATTGATTCCACAGGTGTGCTAAGTATTCTTGTAGAGGAAGCATGTGTAATCTTGCATGAGGCTTTATTGCGATGTATGATGCCATTATGCCCAATAATTGCATGAAAGTTTTGACTGTCAGATATAGGTTGTTTTGAAACTGTAGTAGTGTTGTATTGCATTTTAGGACTTTCCCAATTCATGCCCTTATATAGGTATAAATCACCATATCCTTATATAGGCATAGAAATCATACCCTTATTTAGACATAGCTCATGCAGTCCAAATACGGCATGGCTACTTCCACTAGTTACGAAAATCCACAACGATTTCTTGGAAAAACTCGGCTTCAGCAGTTAGGGACTTCCCCTTGCTTGAATACTGACTTGTCCAAGAACTCATGGAGTTTTCAAAGAACTGAGACTCTTTGATGACGTTATTATGTCCACCTTTACGTCAATCTCGGCACCTTCAAGGTATAAATATGCCAACACTTGCCATAGCAAACACACAGTGGTTTGGAGCAGTTCCACTATCTACTTGCCCGACGCAGCTCGCTACAGCAAGTGCCAAAGGAACCGACCCTCCAGCAGACGCGCTGAGAGACACTCTGTCTTTTCTCTTGCCAAAAATCCAGCCCCAGTGTTTCCAAGCTACCCTTGCGGGTTGTTGGGAAATCGAGTCCTGAGACAGAGAGATACCAGACCTCCTTCATTCTAAACCAAGGTACGGAGCTGATTAGACCTTAAGAGAAATCTTGGATAGATTCTTGGCAAAAAGAATACTAGATTTATCCTACACCTCATTTACTTCTTCCCTCGTACCAGACTTCGGTTAAGCACACCGGGGTAGGTGTATTTTAGAAGCACCAGTGGAGTACCTTTTAAACCTTTTATAATTTATGTATGTATACTATGGCTTCGAAACCATACCATGCGTTTACAGTATTATTTTATAATACTCTTTTTGCTGTACACATTATAGTTTGCAGCCAGTATTAAGATTGTAGCAATTAATTTCTTCTGCATGAGAAAGAAGACTGTTCAATAAATACTTTTATTGAAAACACCTGTCTCTAAATTTTCTCTGCACCTTTGGTGAAACGAAGCATGCACGATTGACCGAGTAAACTATCTATCGTTTCCACGACTCTGAAGATCAGTTTTATCTTGGGGAAACAAAGTTGTCATGTTTATGCGGTTGTCAGAAACTAATCCCTTCTTGTTCATTCGAGAAAGTTTCTAGTGACCTCTGAACTAGCTGGCACTCACAATTTAGTCTAGTATAGTCAATAGAGACCTAGTAGACCTCAGTCCTACGTCTAATCTATAGGATTTACTATTCCAATGTGCAGAGCCTATTGGAAATATAGGAAACTTCTCTACAGTAGTTGAACATTTTGAATTCTGACTGTATTGGGAAGAGGCTAAAGCTGTATGAGTGTTTAGCGTTGCCCCTAGATAGATTTGCAGTTGTGAGGGCTGAAGATGGGACTTTTGTGCAATGACTGTAAATCCCAATTGATGGAGAAGGTTTATGGTGTCTAGAGTGTGCTGTAAACCCTTTTGCTGTGTATTGGCTTTGATGAGCCAATTGTCCAGATATGCGAAGACGTGACTCTGAATGGGAGTACTTTGAATTGGCAGTGATTTCCTGCTATAACAAATCTGAGATATTTGCGATGTGCTGAGTGGACAGGAATGTGGAAGTATGCATCCTTTAAGTCTAGTGTGGACATAAAGTCGCCTTGTTTAAAGTGGAAACACTTGCTGAAGGGTAAAAATGTGAAAGTGTTCCGACAGATGTATAGTATGTATAGGATTGACAGTCTGAGATCAAAGAAATACTCGACTTACCAGGTAACCCTGTTCGGATTACCCATGCCCCTTTTCCTCTTCCCCCTCCTCTCCCATCCCTTAAAAACCTGCTTTCCGCCCGTGGTTCTGTGTATAGGTTGCCTAGATGCCGTTGAGCCACCACCTAAGCACCCACCCATAGTGTCTGAATCCTGTTATGTTTATCCTTATAGGAACCCACAGTGAACTCCTTAACGCTGCGAATTTTTATTCCTGAATCTGCAAAAATCTCTCCTGAATTTGTAGAAGTACAGAAAAGCCCCAGTCTTTGCCTATAAAGAGGTAAGCCCTGGCCCACTCTCTAGCCCCACACCCCCTCTCCTATCGATCCCCTGTTGGAACATGATGCCAGGTTTATCAACTTCCCAAATATCTGCTGCACCAAGACGTTCTATAAAGTTAGATGACTACAGTAGAAATGTAAAACTGCTGCTATGTTATTGTAAATACTTATATATAAAAACCGTGTCTGAATCGTCCTAATGCTACCCCTTAGCACTAAAGCCAGGAATTGTTTTGTATAAATGAAATATGCGCTTGTAGGCACACTGGTCCTTTGCTTGATTGGTATACATCATCCTGTCCCTGTAGTCCTTCTGGCCTTGGAAGGAACCTGATAAGTCGAGTGACTTCGTGATCAGAGTCTAAATACGCACTTGGAATTACCTTAAACATGAACATGAATTTGAAAAAGTAAAACTTTTTTTATGTATCCGCATTGTTTTAAACTATTGGATTCAAGAATCCTTGAATGTTTATATTAGATGTGTAACAATGTACATGACTTAAATGTAATCACCTCCTTTTCCATTCACAGTGTGTCTGTCCCCACCCCTTGGTCCTCTTCGCCCTGATGAAGGTGCAGCCTAAATAGGCTTTGCATCGAAACGCGCGTTGGCGTGACCTACATGGATGGCCTCCAATATAGCTGTTATCAACTCATCCTATCCTGTTTTGGCCTCCATGTTGCGGATCTAGCACTAGTAGTCTAAAAAATTATCATCTACAGGCCATTATGTGCCTCCATCATTGTATGTGTGTGACTGTATTATTATAGTGAGTGAGTCTATGAGTGAATGTAGGTCTTAGTGAATGACTGTGGAGGTGTGTGGGACTCAAATAAATGTGGTGCTTCTGTGAAATCCTTTGGTAAATAATTGGTGCTCATTTGTGTTTCTCATCCAATACATGTATCTAGATATGAATTAGTTTTTTATAAATAAACCAACTCTATTTTCCATATAATGGTGTACTCTATTCATGTGATGTATTGTTGACTCTGATACGGTTTGTGTCACCTCCCCCGTACCATTAGGATCCCCTTTTTGAGACCTATTAATCTATATTGGCAGGGTCCCTTTGTTCTATTCAGCTGAGATCAAAGATTGGTCTTAGCGACCTGTCCTTTTTGGGAATCAGGAAGTAAAGGGAGTAAACTCCTGAACCTTGGTGTTGTAAAGGAACGAGTTCTATAGCTCCTTTTGTTAGAAGAGCTTGTACTTCTTGTTTGAGAAGCTCTTGGTGTTGTAGGGGGATTCTTCGAGTACAAGGTGGAACATTGGGGAGGGTTGCTGGCAGAAACCATGTAGGATAATGTCTAATACCCATTTGTCTAATGTTACTGATTGCCAAATGGGAAAATTGTTGTAGTCTTCCTCTCAACAGGTGTAAGATGGTCGGGGGGAATAGTGAGCAAGTCACTGTTTGTTGAGAGATGGAGAGCTATGCACTGGTGTACCTTTACCTCTGCCCTTGAAATAGTTTCCTCTGTAATCACCTTTACAAAATCCTCTTGTTGGCGAGGGTGTGTACTTGACTTGTATGAGGACGCATTTGGATCTGAGGAATTACTTTGAATTACCTTTGGATCCCCCTCTATAGAATATGTCAATATGTCAAATATGTCAATATGTCAAACGTTCCTATATAGCACACAAATGACCGTGAGGTCTCATGGCGCTAGCGGTAGAATGAGCGGTAAAAGGTGCCCCTATTAGATGGTGACTGGAGTGCTTCCATTGATTTCACCATTTCGGTGTCCTTTTTCAATTTCTCAAGTGACTCATCTACTTGAGGTCCAAAAAGATTTTGTTATCAAAGGGGGCATTAAGAATAGTTTGTTGAACCTCCGGTTTAAACCCAGAGATTCTCATCTGTGCATGCCTTCTAAGAAAAATGCTGGTGAGGGGTGTGGCCTGGTGCCGGCTAAGATGGCGGCTTAGAAAGAGAGCTCCGCCGGGGCCACAACAAAAGCCCTAAATATGCCAGCTGCACCGAATGGTGTGAAGAACCTCAATGACACTGCCTTTGATCAGTCCCATTCCCCCAACTGCGTAGCCGTAAGCAGTGAGCGAGCGGAGGCCCGGCAGGAGTAGGCGGTCCTCGAGTGACTGCCTTGCCCTGCTGTGGAGTCAGTGGTCGAAGTGGGCGGGATCGGAAGGGCACGGCGTGCCCCTACTTCTTTTATTAAAAAGTTTCTGTTCCCCTACTTTTTCTTTTCAAAACTGTGTCCCAGGACGGCATAAATAGCAAAGGCATTCAGATAAGGCTCGGCTTGATTTCGTGGACGTTCGGGGATGGCAGAGAAGGAAAGGGACTCTGTCTCTGCCTTACTTCCCAGAGAATACAGGGACAATGTCCTCTTCTTTTCTGAGCTGGCAGCTGCCACCCCTCTCTTCCTATTATTCCCTCTCTTTCTGTCTTGCTACTCACTTACTGAAAACCGTGACTAGAAGAAAGGGTTCACAACCTCTCTTTCCTTCTTCCATTTAGTTGCTTCCCTGTGAAATGGATCCAAAAAAGAAAAACACTCTTGTTGGAAATGCCCTCTTTCTGACATTTTTCTATTCCAAAGTGCAGCCTCTGGATGGAGAGAAATAAAAGGTTTTAAATATGATAAATAAATACAGAACTAAATAAAGCAAGACAGAGTGATTGCAAAGTGGCCACATTGGTTTTATTCACATCCAAACACATCAGCCTCACTTTACAGTGAAGCGCTACTTTTGATTTCTCGTCTTTCTTTGAACAGAATTGCTGCCCCCAGGTGGGGAAGTGCACCATTCCTTGATGTATTGCAATAGCTGGTTGATGAGTGGATTGGAAAACAAAATGTGTACCATGGCTCTGTGTTTAAGAAACCATACTGCTTACGTTTTGTGAGGATATAAGCAATGGACATTGAAACGGTTCCCTTCAAGGCCCTGTAGTCATGCCCTTAACTTTTCAGATAAAACCACTCACTGATTTCTGAATAATAAGTGAGAGATTGTTAAGGTAACCATGTTGTTTCTGCTTACATTTCACATGCTTTACTTAATCTTGCATCCCCTATGAGTGTTTGCTTTTTTTTTCTTATTATTTTTTTTAGGAAGCATATTTCTCTTATCAAGTCCATAATTTGACTTGAGCCACATCCAAGTGTTTATAGCTGGCACAATTAGGTTGTAGCTAAAGGCAGCGCGAGTTTCTCTCAGTGGGGCAGTATGGTGTTCAGTGTGGGAGAGGATGTAGCACTATGGCCAGAGCTGTCGAATTTGGAACTAGGGAACCGGGTTCAGCCTTCATGACCAGTCCACCAGACCACTCTACTGAGGGAGCATATTCCCATGCTAGACCTTAGAAAGCCTGATGTCTTAGCACAAGCAGGCGTACCCTAGTGGTGTCAATTGTGGGTTAACCTTGAAGGCCTGTCCACCACAATCCATACTGAAGTTCATCTCCAGTCTTGCGGGAAGGCCTACGAAGCAGCACACCCTAGAGCAACAGTGATCCTGTCACTGTGAATCTGTCACTGAGGTCACATGAACCTTGAGTACGTTAGGGCGGTGCGAACGGTGTGACTGCACTGGGTACCTATTTTGGGTGGGTGCCTAGTGTTCGCAAGTATATTATGGTTTAAAAAAATACTTGCTGCCTACTTTCTGGCCTCCAGCAATTTTGAGAAACAATAAAAATGTCATGATAACTTCAGTGATTGATGTTCTTCCTAGAGAGAGATCGGAATTTTGTCTAGTGGAAGGGTTGACTCCTGGAAAGGTAGCACAGAGGGTTAATGTGCCTGCTGCAAAGAACATGTACCATGCAGATCACAAATTGCACATAATGTAAACTAGGTTAGTAGGTTACTGCTTTTGTCAGAAAGATCCGTTTGATACTTTAAGTTTACAAGTTAAAATCCTAACATAGAACAGTGAGCTATTAAACTATACTGCCTACTAGTATGGTTGTCATGTGGTTTCTACACCTTGTAGTCCTTTGTCTTATGTAACATTTCTTTTACAGTGATTTACACACATATAAATGATTGTCTCTGTGTAGTGTGTGTGATGTAAAGTGCTCAGACACTGTACACTGGTATGAGTGGAGCTGTAAATCAAATTAAACGCATCTGAGAAAGAGTGTGGTTATGGAGACTTGGTGGGAATGGTTAAAGGGTGGTAGTCAGGTAGTCCGAGGCGTAGGTGATCATTGGGGGTACCAACAAACACTGTTGCACAGGGCACCACCAGCACTAAAGCCGGCCCTGCCATCGAAGCAAGTCCGCCTCACCCACTGGTACCTCCATTGGCCTTGTTTCAGCAGTAGTAGCAGCAACTCACCAAAGATCGGCAATTTAGGATTTGCACGCACCCCAAACTAAGTTTGCAAACTTCACAGTCTCTCTGCTTCATGCACAAGCACATTTAATATGTGCTACCTGCTCTGAAGCCACTGGAATTATGCAGCAATGGGGGACAAAATGATGCTGCAGTGTTGACTAAATTATGCAACAAAAAAAAGGCTGCAGCGTAATACAATATATTTTCTTCTTCTTTATTAGATATTTTTACACGTCAAGTCTCTGCAAAGATTCTGCCTCATTAGTATTAGTGTAACATACAAATGCAGCAGTGAGAAAGGTGATCTGTCATTATCAGTGTAACATACAAATGCAACAGTGAGAAAGGTGATCAGTCAACCTTTGCAAAGGGTCGTCCACTTTGCTGCAACTCAAGTCATGTTTTTTTTTAGTAACTTTTTATCTGTTTGAGTTACACAAATGATTAGTTAAAACTGTAAGATTATGCAGTGGATGATTTAGTATGTGGAAAATATGGCAGAGCCATAATTATATAGAAAACATTTGCAAACTAGGATATTTTGCCATTCATGTTTGAATTGCTCTTGTGAAAGAAGGAAGGAGAAGTGCTAATGATAGGAATTGCATGGCTTGGAGACAAATGGCTTGTGATTCAACTTTTAAGCTTATTTGGAACATTGTGTGATTGGAAGTATTTCCCACTTTGTGAATGTATTTAAATGCCATTAACTACTATTAAACCTTAAATAATCAAGTGTATCCATTGGTTTAATTAAATAACACAATAAGCTGTAACTGGTCTGTGAAATGCCAAACAAATACTAAAAATTGGGATGTTTGGCACATTCTGGCCACACCTCCGACTCTATCCACTGATCCAATCCTTGGGTTATCCTCGCCCTCGGAGTCTCCGCCAGCAGTTCCCCTACTTTTTTCCCCCCACTTCGAACTTGAGTGTGCCCAGATCTGATCGTGACCGGCCCGGAACCCCTTTCCGCCTGGCCGGTATCCAGAAAAGTGGACTCTACACTAAATGGCGGGTGCTGGCACCAGAGTGGGGTTAAGCAGCCTCTCCGGGTGAGTGTGAGCCTGTACTGATATCCATTGGGCGGAGACCACGAGGGGACCCCGGGCTGTGTTATCGCTTGCTCTGAGCGCACCTTCGGGGGTAGAGGCCTGCAGCGGAGAACGGCCGTGCCGGGTGGTGCGTGTGGACAGGCCGGGGTGTGACACTGAGGTTTCTACTTTGGAGCACACCACCCCAACGTAGCAGAGACCTCCTCCCGCAGGCTAGAAAATGAGCCTGCCAAGACAGAGACAACAAGGGGGACAAGCTAAGGGCAGACAAGACGTCTCTCCCATGCAGTGAACTGTTGGAGAGCGGGCCTACATCTGGGTTCACATGGTGCTTCCTTGGCCCGGAGTCCCTAAATTGCCATCACCTGTGGGCACAAAACAGAGACATCTGCTACATCCGTGACAAGGCTGGGTCCAGAGAAAGACATAGTCTGAGACCCTAGTAATTTCGGAGCTGGACTCACCTTGGGGCCCAGTCGTGAGTCCCGGGCGTGCGTAGCACACAATACAGTTCGGCAAGCTGCGCCACACAAAAAGGCCACACGAGAAAGGCCCAACCTGGATTGAGATGGTGTAGGATTGCTGCCAGCCGGGAGGGGTCGCACAGGACTGAGCCTATCTAACAGCCCATCATAAGCTCAGGGGGCGCCGACTGTACCCTAGATGTGCCATAGCAGGATTAACAGAACTCCTTGGCATCTGGAGCGGGTGAGGCGTAAGGCTCGCTGCAGGGCTCCCGGGCGCCGCTGGACCCAGGGCATCGTCAGGGGGCACTGATACCCTCGGCGGCTACCCTATCGGGAAAGATAAGTGATAGATTGTGGTCCACCTCCACGGGAACTGTGAAATGGCTGACAGTCCACCCGGATTTATAAATTTGCACTCCAGAACGGTGTGGGATCTGCCCAGAGTCAAGGGACCAACTTGCGCTGGGGACACGGTTGACTGGCATCCCAACATAATGAAACCCAAAGGGAGTAAATCAGTGCAGCCTAGCAGCCTTGACAAATACGCAGTCCCAAAACAGTCATTGCCAGACGATGGGGCAACAGGTGGCCAGACAGGCCGTCGCTCAGCTCCATAATTGCGGCGATCCAATTGCTGGGCGCAACACTCGAAACTAAAATCGACAAAGTCTCCAATTAAATGAACTTGCTCAGAGCGGACATGAATAAGACGTCGGAACGTGTAACAAAGACGGAGGCCAATGTCACAGAGCTGCAAAGCACAACCCAGAAACTGGAAGAATGAGTCCAACAACTTATCCTTCAGCACCGTCAGGTTGCTCTTAAGCTGGAGGATCAGGAGGGACGTGCCTGCCGCAATAATATCCGAGTGGTCGGGGTTCCAGAAGGGGCGGAGGGGCCAAGCGTCAACCTTTTCCTTGAAGATCTAATATTGAACCATCTCGAACCTAAACGACTCTCCGCCTTCTTCACTGTGGAGAGGTCGCATAGAGCCCCGATCCCCCGCCAAAACCTGGAGCGGCCCCTAGGATGATCGTAGCCAAAGTCCTTAACTACAGGGACCGCGACACAATATTGCAGGCTGCCCGTCTACAAGGGGATCTCCGATATGAAAACACCACTGTCAGGATCTTTTCAGATTTTACTCTTACGGTGCAGCAAGAGCGCTGTTCCCTTGACGGTGTGAAAAGAGGCTCAGAAACAAAGGCATCAAGTACATTATGTTGTTTCCAGCAAAGCTCAAAGTTATATCAGATGAGAAATCATGGTTCTTTACGACCCCGTCGGATGTGCAAGCATGGCTAGATGAAGGGAACGCATGGAAGGCGAGATCCAAAACAGCAGACAGCTGGAGAGATACCAGAGTGAGTCCAGCGAGCTCCCTAGACAGCCGAGTGGAACCGGACAAGAGAAGCCTGTGATCCTGGAGATTGAGATCCATGAGCGAGACGAACTTAGAGGCCAGTGGAGAATGAACTCCTCTTACCTGATATCAGACTCAGGTACTCGCTGCACCACTCAGTAATTTATAATGTTTGATCTTTGACCAGGGGGTGGCATCTACTAAGCAGGGTGTGCACTGCGGGACTGATAACGTATCATAATGCCACTTTCCTAGTGAGATTAATAACCAACAGAAAGCCAAAACTGGGGTTCCAATAAAAAAAGACCTGGTTTAAATAAAGGTTGTTGAGATTGAATCAAGCGACAACCGGTTAGTTTGTTAAACCGAGCAATTTTAATTTTTATCGCAAACGGTCTTGTTTTCAATTATAACACATTATTTTTGTGCGTGGAAAATACAAGAATAGACAATGAGATACTTTTTATATACAATATATACACACATATAGATGCAACATATCAAACACACTTGGCCATACACTCATACACAGACATTACAAAGTGAAAAATAATAACAAACAACAATATGTCCCGGCGACTGGCAAATATTCAATGAAAGATGATATTTTGCTATTTTACAATGTCGTTGTGATTTGTCATGAGATCCCTCATGAAACCAAGTTTATGAAAACATTAGTCCAACAACATAATGGTAGCCAGAAGCGGGGCAAAAAAGCTGGTCGACGCGTTTCAAACCCCTAGAAATATGTGGGGTTCTCCTCAGGACCGGGTGTTGGTTCTTAATCCAAAGGTTAAATCAGCACCTTGAGAAAATCTGATCAGTGTTGTATTTCCCAAAAGGTTTTTAGACAGCAGCTGCGAGCGGGCGGGTTCAGTAGCGCTGCTCTGTGAATATCTGGCGGCTGCTCCTACTCGAGGCAGGGGCAAGGCAGTGGTCCTTCTCCCTCGCTGGTGTGCACGGCTACACCGTCTGGAGTCCTCGAGGACTCCAGACGGTGTAGCCGTGCACACCAGCGAGGGAGAAGGACCACTGCCTTGCCCCTGCCTCGAGTAGGAGCAGCCGCCAGATATTCACAGAGCAGCGCTACTGAACCCGCCCGCTCGCAGCTGCTGTCTAAAAACCTTTTGGGAAATACAACACTGATCAGATTTTCTCAAGGTGCTGATTTAACCTTTGGATTAAGAACCAACACCCGGTCCTGAGGAGAACCCCACATATTTCTAGGGGTTTGAAACGCGTCGACCAGCTTTTTTGCCCCGCTTCTGGCTACCATTATGTTGTTGGACTAATGTTTTCATAAACTTGGTTTCATGAGGGATCTCATGACAAATCACAACGACATTGTAAAATAGCAAAATATCATCTTTCATTGAATATTTGCCAGTCGCCGGGACATATTGTTGTTTGTTATTATTTTTCACTTTGTAATGTCTGTGTATGAGTGTATGGCCAAGTGTGTTTGATATGTTGCATCTATATGTGTGTATATATTGTATATAAAAAGTATCTCATTGTCTATTCTTGTATTTTCCACGCACAAAAATAATGTGTTATAATTGAAAACAAGACCGTTTGCGATAAAAATTAAAATTGCTCGGTTTAACAAACTAACCGGTTGTCGCTTGATTCAATCTCAACAACCTTTATTTAAACCAGGTCTTTTTTTATTGGAACCCCAGTTTTGGCTTTCTGTTGGTTATTAATATTAGTTGGACTCAGCCTCACTGAGTAATGAGTCAAGGCCCTCTTTTGATTCTTTGACTTTCCTAGTGAGGGCTGAGGTCGGACCCTGGGGGGCCTGAGGCGGTGCCACCCTACAGCCCCTGTAACAGTTGACGAATAATTTGGGTGACCTGCACTCTGCTGGTTGGTGGTGTGGGTAGTTTTGAATCTACATAGCAGGGTAGCAGGGAGGGAGGGGACAGTTTATGGGGTTTTCTTACTGCTGGTTGTATTTTTCTTTTATTGTGACCCAGGGAAGGGGGTTGTTGGGATGGGAACGGATGGTCATGACTCACACAACTTAGATTACTAGGTCTAAGTTACATACCACAAGGGCTTAGCACACGCCGCCTTAATTTCAATGAGTACGCACTGGGACAAGAGCCTTAAGATACTGAGTTGGAACGTCAATGGACTCGGGGACAAGGTAAAACGGAGCATCGTGCCCCAATACATTAAACGACACTCCCCTGATGTAGCACTGCTCCAAGAGACGCACCTAGTTGGCAACACCTGCAAGGCTTTAAACAGATGGGGGTACAAACTGGTTGCCCACTCCGGTTTCACGTCAGGGTCGAGAGGGGTTGGCATTCTCCTTAAACCATCCTTCCCACTTAGCATACAACACATCTGTGCTGACTAACTTGGGCATTACTCTGCGGTCTCGGAACAATGGCAGGGACGCACTCGGACAGTGGTAACGGTATGTGCCGCCGGGTTTACAGAGCCAGACCTTTAAGGACCTGGGGACTTTCATGCTCTCGTTCCCGGAGGGCCAATTGATGGTGGGTGGGGACTTAAATTCGGTTGTCTCTGGCCTAGCCACCCAGGGACATCGGCACCGTGGGTAGCTGGCGCAAAAACTTTCTAGAAGCACTGCGCCTCACGGATCACTGGAGGACGTACCACACCATGAAGACAGACAATACACGTTCCATTCAGGAGCACATCGCACCTTCTCCTGAATAGACTACTAGCTCGTGCCAGTGTCTCAGATGGCGACAGTGCGTGAAATACGGCACATGGCAAGAGGGATTTCTGACCACTCCCCGATATGGACACACTTGCCCCTAAGTGAAAAGAGAATGGGTAGTGTAGCTCCTATCAATGCTTGGTACCTCCGCAATCCCATTGTTAAAACTGAACTCACACGTGCCATTGACCACTACTACCAAGAAAACGCGGGGTCGGTCGACTCTCCCTCAACTCCCTGGGAGGCATCTAAAACAGTAATCAGGGGGCATGCATTGTCAGCCATTGCCAGAGCAAGTGAAGAAAAATGTAAAGATATGGTTCGCCTCGAAAGTGATCTCCTCCATCTGGAGGAAGAAGCAGGTGAAGGGGAAGCCCAGGATAGCCATCACCACTTACGGCTGAAAAGAAACTAGTACAAGGCCGTCGCAACAGACATGGCCAAAACCTTAGCGAGGGACAGCAGACTATATGACCAAGGAGACAAAGATGGCAAATTAATTGCATGGCTTGACCGAAAACAGAGGACGAATAGACAAGTACCAGAACTCAAAAGTCACATGGGTGACGTGATAACAGATCCCCAGGATATAGCCAATGCATTTGCATCTCACTACAAAGTGCTCTCCCAGCATGGCTCTGACTTGCCGGAGGAAGACTCGACGGCACTCTTGGCAGACATTACCCTGCTTACCCTTACAGCAGAAGAACGGCAAACATTGAACAGTGCCTTAACAAATGATTAAATAACTCAGGTGATTAGGAACCTCCAGAGAGGAGAAGCCCTGGGTCCTAATGGAATAACCATTGAGCTGTACAAGCTTAAGCCTGACAAACTTGCAACCCACCCTAAAAACATGTTCGTAGCGAGTAGAGATTGAGGCCAACTTCCACGTGACCAAAGAATAGCAACGTTAGTCACCATACACAAAGAAGGGAAACCGAGAGACAAATGCTCATCCTATAGGCACATTTCCCTTCTGAATGCGGACCCTAAAATCCTTGCCAAGCTATTGGCAACCCGGATAAACCAGGTTATTTGTAAATTAGTGCACCCCCACCAATCCAGCTTTATGCCGCATCAAAAAAACAGCCCTAAATTTACGTTGGTTGCACGGTGTAATGGGGCGACTGGCCACAATCCGGGAAGACGAGAGTGTGGTGTCACTGGACGCAACTATGGTGTTTGATACTATCGAATGGCCATACCTATTCGCAGTCCTCAGGAAGCTCGGCTTCAGCCCCGGCTTCATTGGATGGGTTCAACTCCTCTACTCAGACCCACTGGCACAAGTAATAGTTAATAACAAGATGCCGGCTGCTTTCACCCTTAACCGAGGGACTCGGCAGGGCTGTCAGCTCTACCCCTTGCTCTTCGCCCTATCCCTTGAACCGTTAGCGGCCTAGATACGCAGAGACCCATCCATCAGAGAACTCAAATGGAGGGAGGGGTAGGAGGACCGCATCTTCTTGTATGCGGACAACGGTCTCCTACACCTAGCCTCTCCCCAGAAATCACTACGTATTATCCTGGACTTTTTCACTAGCTTTTGGAAAAACTCTGGGTATAAAATTAACTGGAGTAAGTCACTGTTCTAGGTTCCACACAGAGACCCTTCACCCCCACCTCAGTATTGCCCAATACAAGTAGCACTAGAGGGATTCAAATATCTAGGCATTTTCATCACCTCTGACGCCAAATGTTGGTACGAGCACAATCTCCTCCCCCGCTACAAAGATTGCGGCGAGAAGTGGATGGCGCTGCCGCTGTCACTGCTGAGAAGAGCTGCACTCTTCAAAATCATGTCCCTGCAGAACTCTCCAGGCCCTAGATTCTTCAAGGACATAAAGGGCATCCAGAGAGATCTCCTGTGGGACAGTAGACCCCGAATAGCACTTCACAAACTCACATTAGGGTGGTACGGTGAAGGTATATATATCAAAAAGTACTATTGGGCAGCCAATTTGGCAGCGGTGAACCATTTCACCTATCGTCTCGGTGACGATCCTGGATACAGGATGGACAGATGCCTACTCCCTGGCCGGAACTTGAGCACAGCACTATATTCCAAGCCCCGCAGGTATTCATTAACGGGACCAACATATCACTCAGTCCAAGTCTGGCACACTGTAAACCGTAGTTTAGGTTGGGACCGAACACTCACACTGGCTACTCCGCTGTGGGACGTGGAGCAACTATGCACCCTGAGAGGGGGGGGACCAAAGGGTTCGATAAGTGGGATCTTGTTGGCTTGTCACGGCTCAGAGAGTTAAGGGAGGCAGGCGTGGTGGTATCGTTCACCTCACTCCAGCAAACACATCAACTAACTGACACAAAATACTTTAGATACCTGCAGGTCCGGCATGCCCTTCAGACTAACTTTCCTGATGGGTCCTCTCCCCTAGAATACTCTCCATTGGCGGACAGGCTGCTTGACGGCTACCTGCCAAATAATCATCTCCCTTACATATAAAAAACTCATCAATAAAACTCCAGATCCTCTTGTACCTCTACTAGAGCGATGGGAGAGGGACGGATTAGAGCTCGATGATGAAGAATGGCAGGGGGCAGTGGAAGGTTGTGATTTCGTCCATTCGGCTAAAAATACTTCACAGGATATTTGTATCGGAGCCCAGATTGGTACAAAAGGGGAGGACGACTGACGGGCTGTGCAGGAGACAGTGTGGCCTAAAGGGCTCCTTTCAACACATTTGAGGGGAGTGTGGGTTGATTCAGGGCTACTGGAGGAAGATACACAAGTGTATGAGTGAGGTATTGGCAATTGTGATCAGGCCTGAAGCCAAGAGGTGTCTCCTGAACATGTGGGAACCCACAGACCTAAACAGAAAGGACAAATTATGGGCAACTTTGGGTCAAACGGTAGCAAAAAGGAACATCTAGTGCCAGTGGGGGGCAGCAGCACCGCCGAAGCTCGCAGCCTTGAAGGCGGATATTGACTAGTGTATGGTAAGGGAAAAAACTGTCTATGTTGCACGTGGGTGCCCCCAGATATGGATTGCTATTTGGGGTAGATGGAATGTATATCATGGGAATATATGTGACTCCTGTGTCCTTCCTTCCCTAGACAATCCAACATCACCGTAATCATAACTACAATGTCTCACTGCAATTGGAGTCCTATACTATGTAACTGTCAAGTCTCCATGATTGTTCTATTAACTCTAATGTGTCTGTGTAAAGTTGTGACCAGAAGGTTCAGTAAAAAGACATTAAAAAAAGAAGAATGCTGGTGTTAATACCTCTTGCAGCTGTATCAGCAGCATCAAGTGCACATGTGAAAGATGAAATAGATAGGAGTTTAACCTCCTGCACTAATTCTTACCCTTTTTTCTGGGTTCTTCTGGGAGATACTAGAATAACTGCTCCATTTCGTCCCAATGGACCCTGTAATATCTTGATAGTAGGCCTTGTGTGTTAGTTATATGCCAATGGTTGGCGGACCGTGCAGCTTCCCAGTTTCCCCGATGCATCTATTAATTTAGACTCATTGTCTGGAGGTGGTGCATCTTCTGTCATTTAGGAATTAGCTTTTTTCCTAGCATTTGACACAACTTAAGAATGTAGGGGTATCTGTCCGCTAATAAAAATTGGATCAGTTGGAGGGGGGTTGTATTTTTTGTCAACCCTAGGTTTTAAAATGCAAGCCCATCCAAGGTCTTTAAAAAAAGAATCGGCATAGTGCATCATGCCCGTTAACATAAGTAAAGATTGTGCTGTCCTATGTGAAGTTCCTAATGTCTCAAACAGAAAATCCTCCTTTAAGGATTCCTTTTAGGGTGTGACCCCATGGTATGATGCTGCTCTGGAAATTAACTCCTGATATCCTGTGTTGTCATCAGGAGGTAAAGGCTTTGTAGGATATAGGTCAGGATCATTATCATTTGCAGGATCAATGTTATAATCATTCCAAGGATCTGTAAATGGTGAACTATCCTCACCTGTGTAATCAATATCAGGCAGTGTGTGTGTTTCGAACCCTGGGATGTAATAGTGTAGTAATGTGTGTAATTGTGTTTTTGCTATTTTGTTTATTGCAGGGTTCATAGTGCTGTTGATGTTCAGAGTTCATTCCTTATGATGTCACCTGTGGAATCCTTTTGTTGCCTAGATACTCTTTAGTTGCTTGCAGTGGAGTCTTTATGCTGAGCCTGGTGGAGCTGTTTCTTACTGGCTCCACGACCATGTAGATTCAATAAATACTTGCTGTATTTATGCCTCTTTCCGCCTCAATTACTACAAATTGCTAAATGGTTTGAGCCTGGTGGCGGTGAAGATTGTGGAGGGGTTTGGATAGGGCTTGTAACCATGTCCTTTTTCAGAGGGATTTTGCTTAAATCCTCGGAATGAATGTTCCATTTAGAAGGAGTGACATGTTTAGCGGATGTATGTCGAGTGTCTGGATTAATGTAGATATTTTTCTGCTTAGGGTCCAAATTTTCTTCCATAACCTCTAGGATCAGCTCTGGAGGCTTATGATGGGTATCTTTTGCTTTTGGTGCTGGAATTTTCAGCACAGAGCTGAATTTATCCTTTTTTTTCCTTTGAGGCCGAAGATTTTTGTCAGTCGGTCCTGAGCTGGAAGGCTTGACTGTCTGTTTTGGTTCCGAGCAAGAGGGCAGGGCATTGGAAGCAGTGTCTCGGTGCCGGCCATGGCCAGAACACAGTGGTGGCCCAGAAGCCTTACGTTTGTGTTATAGTCAGAAGTTGTCCTTGTTTCTTAAAGGACAACTTGTGAGTTCCTCGCGCCGGCCCATGTGCGCTATTGTTATTTGACTTGTCACTCATCCTGGAGTTCTCGTTCAAACTCGGCTGCTCTGTAGGTTTGGCAGTTACGGCGGGGATACCAGGATGAGCGGTCGTGGGTTGTGCTTATCATGTATGTAACCAATAAAGGTCTTCAAACCAAACCTTCGCTTAGGAACCATCATTTCATCAGAAGAACTCTCATTCAACATTTGGTGACAATACTGAGGAAAGAACCTTCTCTTGCCACCTATTTTACCACGGGAAATCGGAAACTAAAGAACTTACAAGGTAAATCATTTCTTAATTTTGAGCTGCGCATTTAAAAATCCTGGTATCCCATTTATTATCACAACCCACCGACTGACTCCAATGCTCATAGTTAACATCTTCAAGCCACATACTTCAAGCAACAAGCAACGTTAATAATATAGTACTGGGAAAACTATGAGAGGACTTTTTACATGAACCTGCCTAAGGATTTCGCACTGCTGCCTCAACGCTGACCACTTCATTTAAATCTCCAACACAGGTGTGCAAGTATTCGAGTAACTGTGCGGGAGTTGAACTTCATCTATGATCTTCATTTCTTTTGCATCTTTGCCTGCCACTGCTCTTTGACAGAGTTTAAGCACTTCTGTCCTTGCTGTCTGCACAATTCAAAAGGCATTACGCTACGTTTTCCGCATTGTCAACACCTGATTAGTGCACAAGATCAGCCCATTGGACTCCAACATAGCGATTTGTTTCACGAATGGTCACACCACAGGTGAGCTTATCCTCTTCCCTAGAGTGACTGCCACAGTGTCTTCTCATGTGTGGCGCTGCACCTTTTGTGAGAGGATGTACATTTTGGATCACCGGAGTCTGAGTTAACACGTTGTATGGTGGGCGTGGGCACTTTATTTTGGTGTTTTGAGGTCTCTACTGTCTGCCGTTGCATCTTGGCAGTTGGACTGCTTACTTTCAAACATTCCACGAGCTCATATCACGTGAACCCTCTATGCCTACACAGCGTTACATTTCTCATGCTGCCTGCTTCGCCCCACTGTGACGTCTGTGAATAATTTCTTGTTGCTGCTGAGGGACGCCTAGCTGGTTCAACGTCCCGTGAGCCATCCGGCACTGCGTGCTGTACGTCCCACCATCTTGAGCTTGCATCTTATCACAAGCAACAGCTTTACTCTGCGTCTGTTATATCTCATCACCTCAGGCAATTGCAGTTACCGGAGTCTACAGCCATGGCATTTGCATCACTTATTCCTGCACTATTTTCCACAGCGTTTACAACCAGCATATTTTACTTACAGATCTTAGTGTTATTCTGCAAATTAGCAGTTATGGATCTCTCGAAGGAACTCACGAACTCAGGTATTTCCTGCTAATACCTTTCGTTTATGGTCTGCTGTTTCCCTCAAGGACTATGCGTCTTCTGTTAGGAAAAGTCAGCAACAGTTCAATTTGAAACGAATGCCTTCCACTAGTATCCAGACACCAGATCACGGTGACCACTTTAATTATTTTAATTTATTATTTTCTGGGTACAGCATTTCTTCCATCTTATGTATTCCGTATAATGTTATTGTTGAAAAAGCCTAATTGTACATGTGGATTTATTTCTTACCAATCTTATTTAGGTTTTCTCCGTGGAAGTGATATTCTTAGCAGTTATATTTAAAGACATGTATTTCCTGAATAACTTTACGTTCATATTTGAAATAAGTAATTACATGAGTTGCACGCTCAGTTTTCTGTTTAGAATTGGTGTAATTCTACGGTGTTACATTATACTGCGTGGCATTATAAACCATATGCTACACCTGCTTAAATATTACAGTTATGTTATTTTTATATGACGTACATATACACCCAGTTTTACAGTTTGCCTATGTTTCGTACCGTGTGGTTTGTACAACGCACCTAAATATACACATACACATTTTGCTTTGTTCAGTGTGCTATGTTCACACTTCATATGTACATTTTGTGTTGTTCAGTGTGCCATGCTCACACTTCATATGTACATGTTGCTTTGTTCAGTGTGCCTTGTTCACACTTCATACGTATATTTTGCTTTGTTCAAGTGTGCCATGCTCACACTGCATAGGTACTTTACACCACATCTGTGCATTTTTCACTTTGTTTCATGTGGTACAACCACAGCTGCGCATTCTACACATTGTTTCATGTGGTTCAAGTTGTTTGACCGTTCCACCCTTCCGTGAATTTGTCACTTTCATTGTCCGTTCCACTCTCTTGTGGATTTGTCACTTAAAGCTTCATTTTTACTACACTTTACTTTACAGTGTTTTTCTGTTCAACTAGGTTTCTTACTACTGCTGTACACTACTTAATTTTGCTTGTTCTATCCAAGCCAGTCCTCCACTCTCATTGCCACCTGTACTCTTTTCATCTCATCACTCCGTCAACAGATTGCCTTAACCCTGTACTTTACTCTTGTCAGCCTGGCCAGCTCCCATCATGTTTGTAATTGGGTTGTCGTTTATTTTGTTTGTATGAGTGAGTGAGTGAGTGAAAAGACATTTATATAGCGCACTACCACTCCAAGGAGCATTTTGGCGCATTTACTCCAATAGCTACTAGCTGTACACCGCTATATTGTTCCGTTCCAAGAAAGAAAAATCAGATCATTGCTTTGCATTTTGAGTCAGAAAGGGTGTATATCCAAGTCTTCAGGGTTTTTCTGAAGTTCTTTTCGGGGCTGATCGAACGGAGTTGGTAGGGTAGTTTGTTCCATGCCTTAGCACCTATCACTGCCAGGGATTTTCCTCCCTTTGTCGACAGTCTAAATTTTGGGACGCTCAATAGGTTAGCTGAGGCAGATCTAAGTTCTCGAGTGGGGTGGTATCGATTCAAAAATGTTCTGAGGTACAGTGGGCCTCGCTTCTAAAAGGCCCTGTGAACAATCGTCAGGACCTTAAACAGAATACGTTTCTGAATAGGTAACCAGTGAAGGGTATCCAATGCTGCCGAGGCTGAGGATTTCCGCGGCCATCTGAGCACCAGTCTGACGGTAGCATGTTGAACCATCTGGAGTCTGTATAGGGCCGACTTATTGGCCCCTGCATACAGACTGTATAGACTATACAGACAGGGAGTGGGTGCTTATCTTTTGTGAGAAATGTGCATTAGTTGTTTGTATTTTCTTTCCTGCTTTTTTTTTCCTGCTTTTCTCCTTTCATTTTCATAAACCATTATTATCATATGCAACTTCTGTTCCAATGCTCATTTCTGTTCTCACTTCACTGTCTTTGCTTGCCTCCTGTTTTTTTTCATTTCACTTTGACTTTCACACTTTTTGCTAATAATGCTCTTTTCCTTTTCTGTAAAAAAAAAAAAAGAGGGTGATGTTATAGTCACAAGTTGTCCTTGTTTCTTAAAGGACAACTTGTGAGTTCCTCCTCGCGTCTGCCCTCTTGCGCTATTGTTATTTGACTTGTCACTCATCCTGGAGTTCTCGTTTGAACTCGGCTGCTCTGTAGGTTTGGCAGTTATGTGGAACAGGAGCCCAGATTACTACCGATGCCCAGGCCGCTGGCGCAAACCGCCTCTTAGTTCCCATGTTGAATAGTTACCAAATAAAGAGACGGGCGCTGGAAGCAGGAATCAAGAACAGAGTTTAATTCTCATGAGGAGAGCCAGTCATTTCGGACACGAAACACGGTGTCTTTCAGGAGGTGCTCTAACAAGTGAGCTGAGACTCTTTCTTTTATACCTTACAAAACATTTGATAGTACAATCAGGACAGTGTGACGCAAAGGAAAAGACATCCCTATAATCCTCGTGTCAATCCTACCCCACATATGTTCACAATAGGGATCCTTGACTTGCTGATAAGAGGGGAGGGCAATCACGCAGCTGAGTGTTCCGTCAACTGTTTAGGATGTGTGCGCCTGATCATAGCCCAGGGGGTGGGGTGGCTAGGATCAATAGTGGGTCCTTTGAAGAGGAGTGACTTCATACAATAAGGGCAGTAAATGGTATCTCCTGGCTTAGGCGATGGCCTCGGACATGTGTGGTCAGCCGGACTCGGGGGAAGGGGTCATCAAAGGAGTGGTATTCATGCTGCGTGGACAATCGAGCGCGGAGGGAAGGCTTGTCAACAGAGGGGCATTCTTGGAAGGAAAGGAGGTGTTGGCCAGGCGCGGCCGTGGCTCTTCAAGGACAGGGTCTTGCAGAAGAAGAAGGTTTACGGCTTGCCCATGTGAGGAGAAGGGAGGGGGAGCCAGGGTGGACACGGGGACAGAGTCACATAGAGAGAGAGAGATCTTATGACCCGTACAAGAGAGAGCGGGGGCAGTCAGGTGCAGCTGGGGAGGGCTATGTCAGCTAAGGCGAAGGATGCCTCTTCAAGAGGGAATGGGGGGGGGTTTTGTGCGGGTCAAGCAAGAGAGTTGCCTTTCACAGCAGGGTCGCGCAGAGGGAGAGGGTTTCATGGTCTATGCATGAGAGAGGGGGGGTGTAAGATACGCGCAGGAGGGAAGCCGGGGATTCCAATGGGTAAAAGGCCATGGTGCCTAGAATGGCTGTACATATGCATATGGGTATGGGCTCTTACTGGCAGAGTGATACGGTCAATAGTTTACGGTAATCATGGTGCTCACAGGGAGAGGAGTGGGAGAAGAAGGGAAATGAATGCTGTGTATGTACATCAATTTCTTCAATTCCCACAGTCGCCCCTTTTTACATTACAGCGTTCATTTTTACAATCGATGAAGGTATAAATAAACAGGTGCGGTCGAAGAATTAGCATTTGTCAATATTAACATACGGCATATAATCATGGAAAGTTGATGCGTTTGGCAGAATGCAGCACATAGGAGATTACATTTGTCGAGTTCCTATCATTTCAAAGCACTACATAGCATAAATGTCTCTGACGAAAAAAATGTGACCAATGAACAGTTTTGACCAAGCAGTTGAGAGCGGAATTCAGTTCAATACACAAGATCTCTTCGTCACAGTGTCTTTTTATCAGTGAGCCATCACTGGTAGGCTCTAGTCCGTGTACTTTCGTTGGCGCTGTTGAGCACCGGCGGTGGAGCTATAGGTCCAGCTCGGTTCTATCCTTACGCGTTGCAAGGTGCGGTCAGTCCTCTGCTGTTAGACCACAGTCCTGTTCCCTAAACAATCCGTTGGCGGCGCCTTATGCTCGGCACCTATAGTTTCGTGGCAACACCCTACTCCACTTGAATGCAATTTTTCCCTTTGACAAAAAGTCACGTGGAAAAGAGGGTGAGTGTGGTTCAAATAGTCGATAGGAGAGAGAGAGCGGAGTTGGGTCTGAGTTCCTGGGACACACAAAAGGGACCAAGGGAGCAAAGGATAACAAGCAGGCAGGCCCATCAATCGGGCCCAAAGAAGGGGGACGGAGACTCCCGGCACACGTGGGTTAGCAGACGGAGGGCTTCAAGGCGGCCCGTCATTTTTCATTTTCCACGTTGAAATTGCGGTCTCGTCCCATATCTTGTTGCTCTGCAGCTCCACCTTTGGTCGACGTCACACGTGTCCCAAGATCTGCAGCCAGGCTGTACGTCACATCTGACCCTCCTCCTTCGGTAATCGTGAATCTTTGAATAGGTACAAGACAAGGTTTTAGAGAAATGGCAGAAGAAGATATCTACGCATGTGAATTCCTCCCTCAATTCTACGCATTTGAGAGATACGCTCACTGGTCACAGTCAGAAGTCCATTACCAAGCAGTGCATGTGTCAGCATTCCTACTGAGTTTATGGCATGTTTATTCATCGTCCTATTTATAACTCAAGCGAGGATAAATGAGATTCCCATCAACTGTGCATTACATCATATTCAACATTACGGAGCATTTCCCTTCAGGACTGGCTAACCTTTTCAAACAAGGCGGGGGTGCCATCATCGAGAGTCAGGCAAAACAAGGTTTTCTCGAGGGTCAACAGTTACTCATGGTCATCATGTTTATATCCGGGACAGCAACTGGGGTCTATCAAAATGGGGCGGGGATGCTTCGGGCGCTCGCGCTTGGGTGCAAAAGGGGGGTGGGGCAATCTGGGCATTGGGGGTCAATCTAGACGTTGGCGTTCGTCTCTGAAGAACAGACATAAGGTGCCATTGACATACAGTTCCCCTATAAATGGCCAGATTTGGGGGACTTTAGTCGTCTTACCTGTCCTTTCCTTTTCAGCCAATTCAAGTTCATTCATTTTGCAGAAAGGAGAGGCAGTAATATGGCGAGATACAATCATTTTAGTTTCGGTCAATTTCGCTGAACACCTTCGCGTTCAATATGTATCAAATCAGACTGGTGCCGGTGGGGCACAATTTTACCAAAAGAGGGAGAGAAAATAGGGAGACTCTCATAAAGAGTGAGAGTCGTTCGCAATCTAAACGAGCCATTCGGTACACGTATGACATGTAGAGAGAGAGGGAGAGAGAGAGAGAGAGATAAGGGGGTGGTGAGAGAGAGAGAGAGAGAGACGTGTACGAAAATAGGTCATTTAGTGCGCTCACAACACAGAACAGCAAAGGTCAGGTAACACGCAAATACAGACAGAGGGAAGACATAAATCCGTACATTACACACACACAAACTCAGACAGGGAAGACGGCACATGCATTACACATATATAAGACATTCACGACAAGACAGGAAACAATTGTTAGCCAACAAGATCTGTTTTGTATCCTACGTATCTTTACTATCCTATTTATCTACGTGCTTAGCTCTTTTTACTCTTCCCTCCTTTTCTTTCTCGCCCGTTATCTCTGCGAGTGTTCTCAATTGCCAATACTTACACCTCGGTCGGTCGGTCAGAAATTAACCTGGTCGCGCTATTTACCCATGGTTGGATCTTAAACCATTTTTCAGTTCCTTCCTTTGGTGGGAAGTTCTCCAGGCTGAGGCAACGGCAAGTATTGATCGGGAGAACAGTCGGACAGCTTGGCTATATCTATAAGAGTGTGAGAAAGGGGGCAGTGCATTTTGAACATCAGCAACATTTCTAACTTCCCAGACGGGTGGTGCCGTGGTAACCCTTACCCGTATATTTTTCTTTGTCCTTTCCCTACCTAGTCAAACGTCCAGTTACATTATTTAACACGTCGTTTCTAGTCAATTTTTCGTCATTCAGTACCTGTCCAGTTTCTATGTCAGTCCATCCTCCCAGTTGCTATGTTCTAAGGAGGAACAGTCATGTTTAAGTCTACGTCGTTTAAAAACTTATCGTTATGAGGACTATGCACATATTCCCTCCTTCCCTTTTCGTCGGTGGTTCGACCATCGCTCTCCCATATTTCAGCCGACGTTCTGACGTGACCTGCAGAAGGGAGGAAAAAGAAGGGGTGGGGGGCAGCATTCAAAGTACATCAGCATGCAGTAGTCCGAAAATGTTTTTACCTACCACATACTCGACCTATCTCCACGTACTGCATTTCTTTACCATCTCGGCATTTAAGCCCAGAGGGACCAGTAATGTCAGATAGATAATCATTGACGATCTGCGTATCTACATGAGTTACTTGGTCGTAACCCTCTTTGTCGGGTGCAAGGGTGACGGTCAGGTGGCATTTCTGTGGTGTCGTTTTAAGGGTGTCTAAAACACTTTTCTGGCTGCCTGTGACACATAATGTAGCTGCTAAATATCTGATCCTTTTTGATCTACATCTTTCATCATACTTATTCTTCGCTCACAGTAGTAAGACATCCAAAACTCATTAATGCAACTGCTACAACCATGCTTTCTTTTTCAAAATACTTTTAATAAAAAGTGTTGATGTAGAAATACAGGCCTACAACTCAGTGAGCCGACTATGAAGCAGATTGAAACTGTACATAAGAAGAACGAAGTTGGTGGCAGTTCATTGCATAAAGTGCAGCAGTGCAATAAAATCGTATTAAACTTCCCTACAGAGCAAGCATGATGCATGTCAGTAATTCATCTTTAATAAATTCATAAATTCATTATCCAATGTTCATTCATTACCTAAATTACACCAATTCATTTTCCAAATCATAATCAGTACCCACCCTAAGTCAGTTCATTGTCCAAACACATACTCAATATCCTCCGTATCTACTTTCATTATCCAAGAAAACTACATACATATCTCGGGGCAAAAAGCTGCGCAATCAGGGTGCAACAAGGTTTATTTGAAAAGTCTCATTTTGGGATGGCGCCATTTTGGGTGGGGTCAGGCTGGTTCCAGCACAGTCAGAATGTCTCCAATGACTCGTGATTGGACCAGAACCTTCCATTGGTAGTTCAAAAAGTTTTGCACAATGTGGTAACAGTCTTAACAACAGTCAAAGAGTGGGGAGGGCGGCAACAATTTTCCTACCGGGTCATTCTGGTGTTCCTCCGGAACTGAACAAGTCTGTGCCGTGGCTGCATTTTAGCCATTTCCAAACTGAGGCTGGCGCTGGCAGGAGTGCGCCGATGTCGTGGATCCCAGTGAGGGGGGCGGGGGCGCCCATGCGGGGGGATCGGGGTGCCCCCCGGCTCTCATAGAATCTTCAAGGTTGAGGAGAGAAGGCATGGGGTGCGTGCCCGTCCTGGGCAAAAGACTGCTTTTTGATGTTGACCCTCTTTAAGTAAGAGCATTGGGGTGTCGCTGGAAGCCTCCACCTGGAGGGAGGTGGGGGAGGCTCGTTCGCGTCACCTCCCCCTTCCAGCGACCCTGCGCCGTTCCTCGGCTCCGTCGCTTCGATATTGGCCGTGCTGGCTATTGAAGATGGGGGGGGGGTGGTCGGCGGCTGAGGCAAGACAGCCCCCCCCCTTCCCTTTTTGACAGGTGGCGGGACTACCTCCAACTCTCCAGGAGTTTGAAATGTGGCAGGACTACCTGTAACTATCCAGGCGATGGCATGTGGCGGGACTACTTGCAACTGTCAGGCGTTGGGCGTAGTTGCGGCCACTATAGCACAAAGAAATGCCGTCATCCTCGCTTTGGCTTCGGCCTTCGACGAAAGCCGGATCGGGAGAGAGAGAGGGGTGGTCGGTGGCCGAGGCAAGACAGCCCCCTCTCTCCCCGCAGCCTGCAGGGCGGCAGAAGAGGAGAGATGGAGAGGTCCTTGTCATTCTTTGGACCGCCTGCCCAACATCATCTCCTACTGACGGCGGTCAGGCGAGCCCCTCGTGCCTCGAGGCCTCGCCTTCCGGATGGGCGTAACCGCGGACCTGTTGCACTTCGGGAGCTTCCGGAAATGGGGGTAGGTACCTATTGAATTGTTTCTATTTCATGTGACCGTTATTTGGGCGTGGCGGGCAATGAGGCAGACATGTTGGGGGCAGGAATAGGCAGTGGAGCCTAGCTACCTCGTGGCTATTTTTTGCTGTCAAACTTTTCGCCATTTTATATTTCTTATTACGAACTATTTCTAATGTTTCTTATTTTTAGTGAAGTCAAAAGCTCATCAGGGGGTTACTGACTTAGCCTGATTTCTTTTTATTTTTCTTTCTCTTCCTTAGCGTGTTTCGAGCCAAAGTTTTCTGTTAGTAGGGAACGGTGATCACTTCATATCTTTATGTGTCCTTTTCACTAGGGGTACTTCTGGACGGACCAGACGAGTTCCCTCCAATAAATGGTCCGGGGTGGAACGAGATTATCGATCAAAAGGGGAACATATATTCCTTCATTAGGGTATCATCCTGGACAGACCGAGCGATGTACTTCCACTTACTAGGGTAGCCTCCTGGACGGACCAGATGGTCTACTTCCATTAAATGGCCCATGAGCGGGGAGCATATGTCCTCCATAAGGGTAGTCACCTGGGCGGACCATGCGAGCTACCCCCCAAATAACCAAACAGTGGGGAGTGGGTAGGACTGACGAATTCACAAAGGGGCATAACCTACCCTTTACTACTTGCAAAGACTAGACAGAATATTTCTATTCCACGTTGTTTGCAAGTAGAAAATACCTCAAACGAAACAATTCCTGGAACAACAATGTCCAGGCAACCAACCAATCAGTGGGGAGAAAAACAGGCATGACGGATTACAACGGGGACAAACGTCTGCATTACCTGCCCTTCGCTATCCAGAAAGGAAGACAGAATATTTCTACTCGTCTCAGTTTGTAGACAGGGAAGATCTCAAAGAGCAACAATCGATTATTAATCGATTTCAAACAATCAGTGGGGAGAAAAGTAGGCATGACGGATTACAACGGGGACAAAAGTCTGCATTACCTACCCTTCTCTATCTGCAAAGAGGGACGACGTTCCTATTCGCCGCTGTTTGCAAACAGAGAATGTCTCGTTCTCCAGAAGAGAACCAATATGTCAAGTAGCCTTCAAAGCTAAATGAACCAATACCAACAATATCAGTATACAAATACCGATTTCAATACAATCAATCAATCAGGTGGATAGAACCACCCTACCAATCAGGCGTAAAAACGCCCTACGTAATCTTACCCGGACCGGACCATACGGACAGTTCTTCGACTTCCTCCTCCAGCGCCCGATCATTCTCTTACTCCATGTAGCATTCCTGTGGGATTCCAGTCAGGACAATAGGTCACTCAAGAGAGGTCCGTTCAGAATTGGCGAAGTTCTTTTGATCGGCAGCCGGGCTAGGGCCCTCTCAAGGCAGGTATACTCCGATCATTTTAGATGTTCGCTTCTTCGTCTGGATCTCTCTTACCGAACCTTATGTAACTGATGGACCCCGCGTTGGGACGCCAATTGTGGAACAGGAGCCCAGATTACTACCGATGCCCAGGCCGCTGGCGCAAACCGCCTCTTAGTTCCCATGTTGAATAGTTACCAAATAAAGAGACGGGCGCTGGAAGCAGGAATCAAGAACAGAGTTTAATTCTCATGAGGAGAGCCAGTCATTTCGGACACGAAACACGGTGTCTTTCAGGAGGTGCTCTAACAAGTGAGCTGAGACTCTTTCTTTTATACCTTACAAAACATTTGATAGTACAATCAGGACAGTGTGACGCAAAGGAAAAGACATCCCTATAATCCTCGTGTCAATCCTACCCCACATATGTTCACAATAGGGATCCTTGACTTGCTGATAAGAGGGGAGGGCAATCACGCAGCTGAGTGTTCCGTCAACTGTTTAGGATGTGTGCGCCTGATCATAGCCCAGGGGGTGGGGTGGCTAGGATCAATAGTGGGTCCTTTGAAGAGGAGTGACTTCATACAATAAGGGCAGTAAATGGTATCTCCTGGCTTAGGCGATGGCCTCGGACATGTGTGGTCAGCCGGACTCGGGGTAAGGGGTCATCAAAGGAGTGGTATTCATGCTGCGTGGACAATCGAGCGCGGAGGGAAGGCTTGTCAACAGAGGGGCATTCATGGAAGGAAAGGAGGTGTTGGCCAGGCGCGGCCGTGGCTCTTCAAGGACAGGGTCTTGCAGAAGAAGAAGGTTTACGGCTTGCCCATGTGAGGAGAAGGGAGGGGGAGCCATGGTGGACACGGGGACAGAGTCACATAGAGAGAGAGAGAGATCTTATGACCCGTACAAGAGAGAGCGGGGGCAGTCAGGTGCAGCTGGGGAGGGCTATGTCAGCTAAGGCGAAGGATGCCTCTTCAAGAGGGAATGGGGGGGGTTTTGTGCAGGTCAAGCAAGAGAGTTGCCTTTCACAGCAGGGTCGCGCAGAGGGAGAGGGTTTCATGGTCTATGCATGAGAGAGGGGGGGTGTAAGATACGCGCAGGAGGGAAGCCGGGGATTCCAATGGGTAAAAGGCCATGGTGCCTAGAATGGCTGTACATATGCATATGGGTATGGGCTCTTACTGGCAGAGTGATACGGTCAATAGTTTACGGTAATCATGGTGCTCACAGGGAGAGGAGTGGGAGAAGAAGGTAAATGAATGCTGTGTATGTACATCAATTTCTTCAATTCCCACAGTTACGGCGGGGATACCAGGGTGAGCGGTTGTGGGTTGTGCTTATCACATATGTAAACAATAAAGGTTTTCAAAGTAAACCTTCGTTCAAGGATCCTCATTTCAACACAAGAACCCTCTTTCAACAGTTTGGTAGAAGAAATCTTGAGGGGCAAAGGGCCTTTTGTACTCAGAGCACCCTGTCCCACTGGAATGTCTTCAGACTCTAGCTAAATTTCCAGTTCCGAATCCGTCTCTAGGATAGAGAAGGCCTCCTCCTCTTCCACTACCGACACCTCTATTTCTATTTCTTCGTGTTTCCAAAGATATCTGAAGTGTGATCGATGTTCTGCAGCTGCAGGTCCGTTCACCGAGCCAGATGGTCCCACAAAGTCTTTTTGGACCGGAATGATCGACAAGCTTCTCAGTCCTCTTCCTTGTGCTCTGGTGAGAGGCACAAGTTGCAGACTTTATTCCGGTCGGTGCACGTATACTTGGAGTGGCAGCGAGGGCAGAATTGAAACGGAGTCTGAGTGTAAGTAGACAGATGCGGATAGGCCCGAAGGCCGCCAACGATGTCTTCTATACCGAAGATAGAGTGTTATTCTATTTTTCGAGAAGCAAAGAATAAGAAACGCGCAAGAAACAATACCGACGATGGTACAGTGTGTTCGCGCACCGAAGGGAACCCGAAGAATCGTGTCACACTGGAGCGCCGCGAACCACGTCTGAACCAGATGGCGGAAAGAAAACAATCTAACAATGGAGTCGATGCCCATGCGTACTATCAACAAAAGGAGGAGTCACCTTACCTTGTGACTGGAAAAGACTTCTTCGAACAAAAACAACTTCCAAACATACAGGCAGAACACTAGCTGGCAGGAGTATGCAAAGCAAGTGAATCTACAGCGCATATGCCTCGAAAATAGTGTTTTAGACATAGATGCAAATAGATTACAAGTTCCAAACTGTATTACAACTACAGCAATGGGGTTTAGAGCTAACTACAATGATCATGTGCAGGCCTACACAGAGGATTAGTAGGCACAATTGAAAAACCTATTAGCTATAAAAGACTGAGGCTATTGACATCTACAAGACTTCATATTAGGGTGGGACTGAGCATATCACTGCATTGGTGTTCTCCGCATTTTTAAATCTAGAAGAGGTGGTTGTTCCTGTGTCTATCTGATAACCAAACACCTTGTCTGTAGCCTTGAGAAGCTGGCCATCTGAAACAGTCTTCAGGAAAAAGATTAAAACACTTCTTTTTGACTCCAGAATAATCCCCTCCTGTTGCTGGTCATAGCTCCCAAACTCAGTGGGCTCTCTCATCCACTAGCACAGGGACACCTTTTTAGGTAGCTGTGCACTCTATAAATGCATTGAATTGTATTGTATATGTCTTCTGCCAGTGGTTATGAAAACCATGAATGGATGTCTCACATTGCATCAAGGAGTGTAAGGGATTTTATCTTTATTATCTGCGCCCTCACTTTAGCGACTGTTTATTCTCTGAATGTATCTAACTAATGTAAATGTACTATTATGGCATATCAACAGTGTTTTGATAATGATGCATCTATCAATTACATTACCTTATAACCACATTGCTGTGAGTGTTTCTTTATAGCCGATTCCAAAAGACACCGATTAAAAAACAATATTTGGCATGGTTTTGACACCTATTCACATCTGCTCCTGAGAAATCACATGCAAATACCAGAGACTGCTGTCAATGACCTCTACACTGAAACAGGACTACTAAGAAGGCTCTTCTGAGTGATATTCTATACTGTACTAAGACAATAGGCCCAGGTAAAGAAGCAAACCCTTACAAAAACTGCCACCTTTGGTAAATAGTAAGAAACATGGTGCCCAATGACAAATGATAAACATAATAACATTTTTGTACAAAATGACATTTGAATAAAAGCAGAAGCACAGATATCAATGGTATTTAGTGAGTGTTAGACCTGGCACCTTGGCGTGAGTTTCCCTTCCACTTTTTGCTGGTGTGCCTCCGATGTTTTGCTGGTTTTCCGATACTCAGGGCACTGCGCCACGGCCGACCCGTGCCGCAGTGCAAGTGCTCCCTACTGTAAATTGTACATGTGATTGGTATCCATGATTGGTTCATTGGATTTACTGTTAGTCCCTAGTAAAGTGCACTAGGAGTGCCAGGGCTTGTAGATGCCAATACTGCTAGTGGGCCTGCAGCGCTGGTTGCGCCACCCACAGAAGCAGCCGTAAGATGTGTCTGGGGACTGCCACCGCAGAACCCGCGTGCAGTCTCGTACTGTCATGGCAGCTGGGCAAGTGCAACCACTCGCCAGCCCCTGAACCTTCCCTTGACTGCATATTAGTCACCCCTATGGTAGGCCTGCGGGCAGGGTGCATTGTAGGTGTAAGGTAGGACAAGCCCTGATGTGTGTGGCCTGTCCTGGTAGTGACTTACAACTAAATTCGTATTTCACTATTGAAGGCTACCTGCTCCCGTTAGGCCAGACTGAGCTGCTGGAATTATTACACCCTATAATCCCAGCAGGCTCAGGGAGCATGGTAGAGAGTCGTGTTTAGTATGCCTGAACTCAGGATGATAAAATATTTCTTTTAGTAAAGTTTATTTTAGTATCCTGTGTTTGCAAATGCTACTTTTAGAAAGTTAGCATTTGCTTGCCTAACCATTTCAGCCCGCCTCTGCTGGTATGTGTATCTGACTGTCTGGGGTGTGTGAGTGACAGGGCTGGGGGATGACAGGTGGTGAATGCGCAGATTACACCTTAGTGGGAGGTAGGAGTGGCTCTTGGCTCTGAATCTTGCTGTGCTCTGCCACCACAATGCTGGCTCCACCCTCCTGGGGAGCGACTGATGACTCAGCCCCATCAACAAGGTACTCTGGCTGCCCCTGTCCGCACAATGCTGGCTCCACCTCCTGTGGGGCGTCTGATGCGCCTGCCCCTCACACTGAAAGCAGAAGCCGGAGTACACCCTCCAGGGTACTCAAGGACTGAAAGTGGCTATGCAAAGGCCCCCCTGGCCTGCGAGAACAAAAGAAATGCAGTATAAAAGAAGGAGCCCTGCTCCTTGTAAATTAGATCCTGTTTGGGCTACAGAAGGAACTCTACCCGACGAGAAGGACCGGGAAGGACAAGGAAGAGTGCTGTCTCTTGCCTGTGTCTGGTGCCTTGCTGCAGAAGGAGAGGAAAAGGAAAGACTACAAGAAGACTTTTGCTTTGAGAAACTTTGTGCCAAACTCTGCTGAAAGATCTCCAAGGGCTTGCTACTGAACTTGCCCCCTGACCAGCGCCCCAGGACCAGTGGGCGCTACATCCTGAAGAAAGCAACTGTGTGTGCTGCTTATCGCTGCAGTACTGACAGAGGGGTCCAGGAGCATTGGGCAAGCCTGCCACGCTCCCCGTAAACCAAGGCATCGACATCCCCCTGAGCACCGTGACCGGGGCCCAAAGCAACAGCGAGAGCAGCGTGAGGTCCAGCCGCCGCTGGCCCGAACACCGTGACCGCAACTGCACCGGGAGCCCGAGAGCAAAGTAAAGGAGGACCCGTCCGGTCCAAGCTCCCGAATTGACTGCGCTTCGAGCTGTCAATCCACCTGCGAAGACGGACAGCTGCCCTGTGATAACCCCCTCTGGTCGGTAGCCTGCCCGACAGCTCAGCTGTGAGCGCACAGCTGCAACCGGTACTTTGGCTGGGTACGTCCTGCACTTGGGGACCGTACTGCCACTTGCCATCACCACACAGCCGCCGCCTCCAGGGTCGGAGCGAACGACGAAGGAAGGACCCTGCCACCACAGAGCACCGCCGCCCCGGATGACCCGTGATCTGCCCGGCTGAGAGCCGCAGCGAACAGCGACCCCGGAAAAGCAACGCGACGTGGGACAGCTCCCCTGGAAGCCGCCCGCTCCACAAGAATTTGAAAGGTACTGTGTTGTATCCTCACGGTGCGAGCGTCCTGCAACTCGAGCTCGCACCGCGCTATCTGCTCCCAACGCGAGCCGCCTCTGAAACCGAGGCTCGCACAGCTCCTGGCCCTCGAGGCCCACGCAGAGAGCGCATTGAGGCGCTACAAGACACTGAACCTTGTCGAACCTGGGCAGAAGGCCCAAAAGATTGCTTATTGCTGAAGGAGAACTGTGGCAACCTGAACTTAAGTAACCTGGAACCGCTATTGAAAGTTTTACAACTGTATTTACAAGCCTGCTTGAGATTTATATAAAGATATATATTTTTACGAATACAGTTTGGTGTCATTGTGTGGTGGGTTGGTTGTGACGGTGTAATATTGCAAATGTTTAACCCTATGTGCCCCAAAGATTAGCCTAAGACTGCTTAAGCCACACTACCTAGAGGGTAAGCAGAGGTTGTCTGGAAGGTAACCCTCAGCCCTGACGAGGAAGAGAGAGTCCCTGCTTGTCGCTAGTGCTACACTGCGCCAACTAGAGACTCCCCCTTCCTACAGTGAGCTACCTTAGATCTGTAAGAAAGTGGCTCTATATATACTGGACCAAAGTAAGGTACTGTATGTATAGAGTTCCAAGTCTCCAGAGGTAAGACAGAGGTTAAAGTCAGATATGACCTTACTTTCTAACGTGGTAGCTGGGTCGAGCAGTAGGGCAGTATCAGAGGACAGTGTACAGCATTTGTTGTACCCACTCAGTCAGCAAAAGGTTTCACACACTAAAGAATTGAACTCTAGGCCAATTGTTTTTATATCAAAAGATATAGTTGTTTTATTTCAGAACCAACAGGTATCAAAATATACTTTTCTCAATATGAGTGACTTTAGGAAATTACTTTGCAGAAAGGCAATAGTCTTTGTAAGCACAATAGCTACAGGGGTTGCAATAGGCAACACAATTCTAAACACAATTTAACATTGAGCTCAATGGGTTTTTCTACATAAAGGCAGTTGATTACTTTAAGGATTACTTTTCTAACAACAGGACCTGATCCTGGAATCAGTCCCGGGACCTAAGCTATAAACAGTTAAGTAAAAGCGTTTTGGCTACAGTTGTAATTTTTTAAAGAATATTAATGTATTTTAAAAGTTGACACTTAGAAACTTTTCAGTGAAAAACTAGCAATGTTACCCTATGGAAGGAAATTCAAGTCACAGGTAAAGTAGGTTCTCTTTACTTTTGTAATCCAGTACTGGACTCATAGGTTCAGCACTGGGACCTCTACCTAAGACAGGTAAGTATTTACGTTTCAGTATTTGGTATGATTTTTAAAGAATATTTGTAGTTTGCAAAAATCGACACAATAGAAATTTCATAGAAAAACAGTCAATGGTTTCCTACGGAAGAAAATGCAGGTAACTGGTAAGTACAGTTAAGATTACTTTTGCGGTTCAGTACTGGCCAAAAAGGTACAGTACTGGCTTCTCTCCTTATCACATGTGAGTATTTCGGAATTCGTTATTCAGCTGATTTTAGATGAATATTTTAGAGTTTCAAAACTCCACACTTCGAAGAAATTTCAGTAAAAACCAGTCAATGTTAGCCTATGGAAGGAAACTGAGTTGTCGGCTTTTAAGTAAGTGCTCAACTGGGGGAGTTAAGGTTCTGGGCATAGACTTAGGGGTCTTCCAGGGTCGGAAAGGTACAGTAGTTTCACCCTCAGCGGCACAGGTGCAGCGAGAGTAGGCCCAATGCAATCCAATGGAGGGTAGGGGGCCTTCGGTTGGTGGCTGCAAGCAAGCAGGCCACAGGCTGTGGGAGCTGAGCTCCTGGTCACTTACTCAGGGCAAATGAGGAAGTAGAGTAGGGTATTTGTTGCACTTCCAGTGGCACTCGGGCAGCTGGGTGCAGGGTGCTTTTGAGCCGCTGGGCGCTCAATGTTATCCAATTGGAAAGTTAAAAAGTGGACAAAGGCTGCAGGCTCGGGGACGGAAATTCTTCAGGTGCGACCACCTCTTGATGAGGTAAGTTGGGATCGTGGAGAAGAGGTAGGTACCCCAAAGAAAGGTGCAGGGGGCCGCAGGGCGCCGGGTGCAGTGGTGTCTTTTGATGTCGGGAAATCTTACCCTCGGCTGATCGGGGTTGGAGGTGTCCCTGGTTCTACGGCTGCAGGCGTCGTCTGGTTCGTCGAGGAGGGTCTTTGGACACTGGACTGTGGGTCCCAGTCAATGGGGTTACGTCCTCATGGTCTTGGGTCACTCAGGCACAGGCCGGGCTTGGAGGGTGCAAAGTGGGCTGGATTCGCGGTTCCTGGCTGACACCAGGGGTATTGCTGTTGGAGAAGAACCACTTCTCATGGGAGTCCCAGTCTTTTGAAAGGTTCAAGGCAGACTGGTCCTCCGGGGTTGTTGAGGTTGCTGTCTGCAGGAGACGCCGAAGTTTTACAGGAGCAGGTTCAAGGATCAACAGGCCTGTAGGGTTCTGGGGCCAAGTCAGTGGGCGTCGACCTTTTGTTAGCAGCTGCGTGGCAGGTCCTCTTGGTTCTTGGTCTTCTTGTTGTTGCAATCGGGATCTGAGGAAGGAAGATTCAGGGAGCCCCTAAATACTAAATTTAGGGGCGTTACAGGTAGGGCAACGAGAGACCTTTACGATATTAAGGGAACTCAACGAGAAGGGAATATCTCCACGGACGATCAACCAGACTGTGACTCCTTCCAAACTTTCTTCCTTCAGAAGGTACAGGATATCATTACTGACATCAAGGCACGGCCAGCTTCAACCATGTTGCCTAGTCAGACTGATCAGGTACCACCCATGACTTTGAACAGTTTCCCTCCCATAGACGACAAATGCCTAGCGGAACTTGTCGGACAGATTAAGTCAGGCTCAAATATTGATCCATGTCCCCCCAAAATCTTTAAAATGGCCCTGCCAGGCATCCAGCCCCAGGTGTTGAGTTTACTGAATAACTCACTGAAAACAGGTTATCTGCCAACTCAGATGAAGGAAGCCAGGGTCTCCCCACTTTTAAAGAAAGCAGGAACGGATACGAAAGCCTTAAAAAACTACAGGCCTATCTCGCAGTTACCATTTCTAAGCAAGATCTTAGAAAAGCACGTCCTTAGCACTCTAGCTGGACATCTCGAGGAACACCATCTCCTTCATGCCAGACAGGCCGGGTTTCGGCCCCAACATAGCACAGAATTAGTCATGGCCTCGGTCGCCGATGAGTTGAGAGTCAGGGCTGATAATAAACAGCCAAGCGCCCTGATTCTCCTAGACTTATCGGCGACCTTTGATACGGTCAGCCATACCATCTTGCTGGACCGGGTCGCGAAATTGGGGATCTCAGGCCAGGTGCTAAAGTGGCTAGAATCCTTCCTGTCAGGTCGAACCCAGAGAGTGCAGCTAGGAGACCAGCTGTCCGGGATCAGTGAGGTGACCTGGGGGGTGCCCCAGGGGTCGGCTCTATCCCCCCTGCTTTTTAATATCTATCTACAACCGTTGGTGGAGGAGCTCATGCGTATGAATTGTGAAATTTTCAACTACGCAGACGACACCCAGCTATTGGTCCAGTTGGATGACACTAGAGAGGCCCAGGAATCAGTAAGGAATCTACTCAGCTTCACGGACAACTGGATGACTAACAATCTGTTGAAAGTGAATGCTGATAAAACGGAGGTGCTGGTGATCAGCAATAAAGAGGATCCCTGGAGTGACCTGTATTGGCCTCCTGAGCTGGGAACCACTCCCTCTCCTAGTACTGTGGTAAAAAGCCTGGGATTAAGGATCGATGCGGATCTCTCAATGGCCCCTCAAGTCTCTGCTGTCGTCGGATCTTGCATAGGTGTGTTGAGGCAACTGCGAAAGCTAGTTCCCATCTTATCTGCCTCCACCCTGCAATCGATCGTATCTGCCACAGTCATCTCGAGACTTGATTATGGCAACGCCCTATATCTTGGCCTGCCACAGAAGCTGTTGAGGAAGCTGCAGGTAGTTCAGAACGATGCAGCTAGGCTGATCCACTCCCTGCCTAGAAACTCGCATGTAACCCCCCTGCTTTAGAAGCTGCACTGGCTTCCAGTGAAATTTCGAGTCCAGTTTAAATGTCTCTGTGTGGCCCATAAGGCACTCTTTGGAAAAGCCCCAGAGTACATCAAGCAACGTTTGAAGAGGTATGTTCCCGGAAGACCCTTGCGCTCAGGAACAACCTCCAATTTGGGCCAACCCAGGTTCAAACTAAAAACCAGAGGAGGCAGGGCTCTCTCTGTGCTTCTCCCGCAACTGTGGAATGAGCTCCCGCCTACCCTGAAGGAGGAATTCCAGCTATTACCCTTCAGAAAAAAACTGAAAATCCATCTATTCAGAAAGGCATTTACGACAGTTTAGGCGGCGGAACAGCTGAGGGTTCTTTGGCTATCAGTGTGATATGTTTTTCTGTTTAAGCGCTTAGAGACCGGCTGTGATAAGCGCTATATAAATATCCTATAACATAACAAACATAACAGGGCGAGGGCAGGGACCAATGGGTCCCTATCCTGGGGTGGGTACACCCCATAGCCTGCTTCTCTCCTCTGGGAGGAGGGCAGGAGCCTAGCTGTGATTGGGCAGGGCTCCCCATCTTCAAGATAGCCGGAGCCTGGGGTCGTGCTTCACCTCGCCTCTCCCACCTGAGGGGTGGATTTGGCACAGACTGGCCGAACCCCCCTTCCTGACGTAGGGTTTCCCGCCAGTCTTCCCGCCAGAGTGGGATCAGAACTGGTGGGGGCCAGTTACTGAGTACAGCAAATGGTCTGGAGAAACTCACAAAGGCGGAATGCCTTTCAAGCTTCCTCTGCCCATCCTGGGGGAGGAGGCTTGGCACCTCGTCCCAGGATATGCATTGTTGCAGGCCCAGGAGAGCGAGGGCTCTCCACCCAGGGGTCGAGCAACATGTCTGCTGAGGGGCAGCCTAGGCAGCCTCTCAGACAAGACGTGGATTGTAGGTTAGGTTTCAGGGGACATCTCTAAGATGCTCTCTGTAGTGCATTCTACATTAAATCCCACACTGGCATCAGTGTGGGTTTAATGTGCTGAGAAGTTTGATATCAAACTTGTCAGTCGTCAGTGTAGCCATTATGGTGCAGTGGAGTTCGTAATGACAACCTCCCAGCACTATAAACTCTTAATGGCATCACTGCACTTACAGTGCCCAGGAATGGCCTTGGGTACCGTATGGGCACAGGGCTCATGCTCCTGTGCCCACACCACTGGCATAGGGCACCCAGCTAGAGGGGTGGCTGATGTATGCCAGGGCAGTGGGTTTGTGGGCATGGCACACAGGGATGTGTACCATGTCGACTTTCTGTTTAGATCTGTACTTAGACACTCAGGCTGCCAAGGTAGTGTGTGGGTGCCAGGGTACAGGACCCCTAACGGTGGCACAATAAGTGCTGCAGCCCTTAGGGGTCGGCTCTGGTCACCAGGCCCTGGGTACCTAGGGTACCATTTACTAGTGGCTGCCAGGTGGCCAGAGATGCCAATTGGGTTTTAGTTTCAGCACAGTTTTAGGGAAGGAACACAGGCCCTGGGCACCTGGTTGGCAGGAGCCCAGGGCACGCTCAGTCAAAGCAGATCAGCAATTCAGCAAAATGTGGGGGCATACCAATGCACGAAAGATGGCACTTTCTCACAAGATCTTATTCCTATATTTTGTTTCTACTATTGTCTATGTGGTCCTAGACATTTGCTTTATTTTGGACATAGTTTTATATCTGCAGAGGGAGTTCCACATGCTCTGCATGCATGCCATCCTCTCCACTAAAGTTTTCTATCAGCATGAAAATTATCTTCAAATAGAGGTTAATAGACAAAGAACAGATGTAAAGCAGATGCTTCTCAATATTTAGCTTGTTGAAGAGCCACCTTAATAGTGGATTCAGTTATTAAACTGTTAGTTTGCCTTGTGGTCAAAAAGAGATTAGAAACATTAGCCAGTCTCTCAATGGGAAGTGACCCCACCAAATCTTTCACACTATAAGGAATTAGGTTGGGATCTTGGGCCAGGTGTATTTAATGGCTTTACCCATTCTGTATCCATGGGAAAATATTTTACTACATTGCATTAGTTATACTCCAGGTTGGGATCTTAGGCCAAGTGTATTAAAGGGTTTAAACTCATTCTGTATCCAGGGGAAAATGTTTTAGTACACATGGATTGTTGTGCCTTTAGACTCATTTCTCAGTGGAAAGAAGGAAAAATTACTTAACTGCACCGTGTTCTTCTCAAATGTAAAGTTGCGTCTTTATCTATAGTCAGAGGGATCAATTTTAGTTTTTCTTATATGTACTGGTACAGAGCACCCCATTGGTATCCTAAAATGGACCTACCCCTTTCCTTTTGCATATGCTCAGTCTATCAAAAGATTGTAAATATGCAAAAGCAAAGGGCTAGGTCATAAACCTTCGACCCCGACTGGTTGGACCTCGTGGCAAAGTCTGGGTATTTCCTGCATCTGCAAATAAATCTGTTTACGGCTACCCCATCCGTCTAAGACACTTTGCAGTAATTCATGATGTAGAGTCCTCTTGTACTTTTCTTGGAATGACACACAGACTGAATCGCTTCTGATTTCTGGATCCCTGACAGATAAACCACAATGAGGTCCAAATCTCTTGCTGTCAGCCATCTCCATAACATTTATGCTTCCAAGAATAGTGGCCTTGCAAAAGCCCCAGGCCGGCATGCCAAAGGTGGTGAAAAATATTGGTTGTGATAGTCTTGTACAGTTTAAACAGGAGTAAATAACTCTAGCATCAAATCTACAGTCATATTACTTCCTTCTGCTTTATATATCGAGTTGCTTTGTTATTACTTAATCCAACTTTGATTATACCCAAATGAAATTTTTTTTAGTGCAAGCATGCCCTTTCTTGAAAGTTGCTCTATAAATATTACATAGTCAATGATACTGAAGATCACTAAGCGGCCTCTAAAATGAGTGCACACGCATGGTCCCAGTAATGGGCATTTAGGACCTCTTCTCAGATACTTAAGTGATGCTACTACTTCCCAGGGGAGCCAGAAACCAGACTGATGTGCACTGACATAAAAAGGTGATGTTCTCACCACGTGCAAGAGTTTGATTTTGTACAGTAAGCCAGAGATAGGCCTTTAGAAGTTTTCTGGTGTTTCATTCTGTTTTTATGGAGTGACATGAATGTGGAGAGAGTGTTTGTGGGACTAAGAAGTCTAAATTGAACTTTAGAGCTTCTCCCCTCTGGAAGTGCATGAATTCATGGAAGGCGGATTGCTGAGCAGCACTCTTATTCTGTATTTTCACTGATGTGTGGCAGAGGTTGCTGCTTCTAACATCTAAATATTCCTTTTTGCTCTTGGGACTGTTCTCATACACACGCACGGATGTAGCTCTCGTCGGTTTGGTCAGGAAGGAGTTGAGATTTCTCACTTGTGTTCAGGGATTCTTTCAATTTGCGTCATTTAATTGTAAAAAAAACCCCCACCTTTTTGTGTTTTAGTATTTTTTGAAACGTTATCAATAAAAGGAAGAACCAGGCTTATAGCACATGCACAAATGTGTCCAGGTACATTTTACTTTGGACTCTTTAAGGGGGTGTTACCGACCTTCCATCTTTATGTTTTAACTTACTGCACAACTGACCTTCAAGGATAATAGGCGATCCAGCCTGAGACCACCAAAATGAGTTGGGTGGTTCACTAGATGTTGAAAGACAAGGTTTCAAAGGTTATCACTCAACATATGGGCAAGTATTGGCTCTTATATCTTAATAAAAATGATTTGTCGGCTGGTGCAATAATTAACATGGGTTAACATTAGATCATTTTAAATGACAGCTTCTTGAATCTTCTGTTGTCTGTCTCTGAGGCGATCACCTACATTTCTTTGCAAAGCATCCCGACAGGTTTGTCCTAGCAACTCAGCAGGACACAGGCATTGAAAACTTTCATGACAGAGTCGATATTCTGTTAATCTTTCACCCCATGCAGGTAAATTTCTTGCTCTCTTTAACAAGCACTTCTCATGAAGAAGGGTGGATGAGTGCCTTCTCTTTACTACAGACGCCATCAGAGCCTACTTGATGTCCCATCCCTGCTAGCTTCTGAGACGAGAAAGATCTGAGTGCAGAGTTGATTGAAATTGTTGATTTTGATTTAACCGAATGAAGTAATTGGTATTTCTTACACCCAATTTTAAAACATCATAAATATGAAATGTTCTGCTCTGTGTGATGAGACAGACGGGCAAGGCAGCACAGGCACAGGAGTCTCTCTAGCTACTGGGAAAGAGCAGGCAAGAAGCAGCAGGAACTGGACGTGCTTTGCCTCTCAATCATTTACTAATAGACGATCCAAACAAGGAGCGATCTTACACATTCTAGGATTTCTTACTAAGGCCAAAGAGCTACAAGCCACGTGTAAAGGATTTCTTGAGATTAAAGATGGCTTATATGCCAAAGAACGGTGGCCAAGAGGAAGATCCTGGTTATGAAAGAAAAGGATCTGAGGCGTGTGATGCCATCGACTCAAGTGAATCTGTTGCAACAATGGCCCTGGGATGGGAGGATAACATGGCTAATCTCAGCCGCATATACTATGTGAACCACAACAACAGGACCACACAGTGACATCAATAGAGCATAGTTGACATTGCCTCCAAATCGGACTATAAGATCAGGCACATACAACAAGAGGCTCAGTGAGTATTCTGCTCCAAGAGACACATCAGTAAAGATCTGGAACCCGAACACATTGACAATGGAGATATGCATGAACCATAGCCTCCATCAATGAAGAGCTCCTAATCAAATTACAGGTCCTCCAAAATACAGCTTCCAGACTAGTATTAATTATACCCTCCCAATCCCCCTTGATACCAAGTTTTAGAGCTCTTCATTGGCTTCCCATCAGGAAACGCATAACATTTAAGATCAACTGACTGGTCCACAAAACAATCTTTGGACATGGACCACATTATCTTGCAAAAAAAATGAATCCGGTGTAATCCCTCAAGAACTCTAAGACCCGCAAATAAACATCTTCTTATCCCATTCAAGATTCGTACCCCCAGAAATGGCGGGAGATCTTTTTTACATCTTGCCCCCACCCCATGGAACTCAATCCCTCTGCATCTAGGTGTGGAGACCAACCATAGAACATTTCTGAGTTCTCTTCCTTCTGGCAGCTCCCTTCATTCCTTCTCCTCTACTGTTTTTCGTGATAGCCTAGCACTTTGAGACTCTCAGGTGAAATGTGCGCTTAATAAAATCTTATAACATGGGAGACTATATCAGAGGAAGGTAACATCAGTGGGGATCCCATAATTTAGACTCTTAGAATGTAACAGGAGACTACAGATTACATCAGATTCCAATAGGGAAAAAAAGATCACTTCGCTGATGCAGAAGGACCCTTCCTCTAGGTCCTGCAGTGTTACAGATGGAATAAGTGACCTGTCTCTTTAAATGTGTAAAAAGGGACCCCCTGTAACTAGTAGAAGTTCCTAGGACAGGGCAACAATATTTCAAATATAACAAATTCCTAGGCAACTTAAAACCCAGCAGGATGGCAGGTACAGCAACACAAAAGATAATAACAGAAACTACAGTGTACTGGACTAATAACGACAAAATATATAGAAAAATATTGTTCATTTATTATTATAAAAAATATACATATAAGAAGCAAATAAAAAACAATCCTGTTGTGAAACATATAAATGATCACAATACATGCCAAATAATGTGGGGCATAAAATGATAAAAAAAAACAATATATGAAGATGAAATTACACATGCAATGATAAAATGCAATACAAGAAATTGAAGCAACAAAGTGGGTTAGATGTTGATCTCTATGCGCGTTTCGGCGTATGACACGCCTTCTTCTGGAGAACCAATTGTTTTAAAACGACGGCGCTGGGTTGCGCAAGGGAGAAGTATCTCAAAAGCAACAGGAAACTATACAAATGCAATCCACAAAGTTGTGAAGCCAAAGATATGTGGCAACATCAACTGGAGGAAATCCGGGTCCCAATTTCCATTCTGGTGATATGTAGTTCAGAAATCCCCCGAAGATGAACCTTATGTTGTGGCACAAATAATCACAACTTTGAAATAAAGAGCTGATTCTTGAAGATACAGGGAGCCAATAAAAATGAACCTTAAGTAGGAAGTAGGTCAATGATGAAAACAGGATGGGAATGATCCGTAAGTTTCAATAAGACTCAGATCTCCGCTGGCGCCAAATTTTGATGAGGTGCAGCCTGGCGTGGAGTATACGCATATGTGGATTCCCGACCTGGATGTGACCTGTCTCTTTTGTCCTTGCAGAGAGAAACTTCTTCTTGACTATGGTCTTGCAGTGTAACCGATGGAGTTCCAGACCAATCTCATTTGGCTTTGCCATCAGTGGCCTATGTGCACACTAAACGCCGGCAAAACGGAGGTGTTACTAGTGGGTAGAGAAGCAACTGCCTGGGGAAACAGCTGGTGGCCAGAGACTCGGCCAACCACCGGAGTGCAAAGACCATGTAAGAAACCTGGGAGTCTGGGTGGACGCTGCCCTGAACTTTACTCACCATACCAAAAAAGTGGCGGCTACCTGTTTTGGTATTTTATGCAATCTTAGCCCGATTTTTAAATTTTTCGACCACCAAACCCGCCAACTAGTGGTGCAGTCAGCAATCCTGTTGAGGCTGGACTACGCCAGCTCCCTCTTGTTAGGGGCAAATGTAGCAGAGAAATCTAAACTCCAGCGAGTCCAGAACGCCGCCGCCAGAGCGCTGACCGGTCTCCCCCGTCATAAGTTAGTGTCCACTGTCCTCACAAAACTCCACTGGCTCCCCGTGGAAAAAAGGATCCACTATAAAACCCTTTGCCTTGCATTTAAAATCCTCAAACCTGCCTCCCCCCCATGCTATGTCCACTTCTGACATCCTATATTCCCCGTCGCACACTGCGTTCTGTGGGACAGAACTTGGCTGTAGTGCCCCGCTTTAAATTAGCAAAAATGGGCAGCCGGTCATTTAGATACCTCGCTGCAAAACTCTGGAATGAACTTCCTATTCAAATCCGAATAATAGAAGATCTACTACCCTTTAGGAAGCCATAAAAACGCACCTCTTCTGTTAGTGTGCAATTTCCCTTCTATGACAACACAAACACCCCCTGCCTGTGCAACTTCATGCAGCTAGCGCAGGGACGCCCCTTGGCTGGGGCAGCCGTGCGCGTTACAAGTTCATATAACATTAACATTAACACCACACCAAGACTGGGAAGAGAGGAACAGTGCTAAGGGACGTACTTACTACCTCAATCATAACACTCGAACGACGACATGGACGCAGCATGCAGAAGATGGTGCAGCTGGTTCAATGAAAAACAGTAACAATCATCTAAAAAAGCCTCAGAAAAGGCGACTGTGTAGTCTCAGTTTACCAACAACAACCTTATCCGCTCCACTGCAAAAGACTTCCTCTCAAGAATACCTCATCCAACCTACAGACACCACAGTCATCACCTTATAATTCTTGAAAGCCACAATACAATGTTTTCCAGAGGAACAGGAAGTCTCAGAGGTAATACTTAGAGAGTCTAATCAGTATTTTGGTCTTGTTCGCACCCATCTTGTAGGGAAGGAGGACATCCCCCATCGAGGGACTGAGCAGGTTTTTCCCACTGAAGTGAGGTAGATAACTTTCTTCTCAGTCTCTCGCTTTATCTCTGAGGAAGTGTGCTATGACTGACCTGGCCAGGATAGGTCAAAGGTTCTAGCACCAATAGTGACGAGATCCCAAAATATCAGAAGTTTCTTTGCCACATTTAAGCTTTAGGATATGTGGTCCATAGGCATAGTCTGGAGTAAGGAAGTGTACAATTTAAATGTGTGCACAAGATGAGCCCATGGCTGGTTCCGAAGACATTAGCATACAACAGTCTTGGGCAGAGACCACCAGACTGGCACATTTTCTTGCAAATGTCTTCAGACATCGGTCTCCTTGTCCATACGGATGAATGTCAACTTACTCTTAAGAGAGGCTTCCATCACCAAAATAGACAGAGTAGAGGATTTGTTCGCATGACAGAGCTTTTGTTGGAGATCAGGAGCTCTTTTCCAATGGACTTTGTCATAGTGGGTTTAGAGAAATGCTTCCTTCAATTCTCCTGAGCATGCTTGAAAGCCTACAGCCTATTGGCCCTCATTCCCTGGTGGGGAGATCCAGATTACAATGCGTAGTGCTTCAAAAGCCTAGGCTATTCAGTGTAGCAGCGTCCTAAAGGATATGGTCTTTGTGGTTTAATGTCAAGTTCACTGGACTGAGCTCTCTTGCAAGACAGACCTCTGGGAGATCGATCCAGGGGGAACTATCTTTCCCTGATGGCCCACCTGGAGTGGTCGGAACTGAGAATGTGAGGAAGAAATGTTTTAGCTTCACTGGGGTGGCAGGAGCTGCACCTGGCAGTGGGGCTGGATGTCTTTCTAGTGTTCAATTTTCCATACCAAAAAAGAGGTTAAGCTACATAACAAGGATAACAAAGAGCAAAACCTGCAGATGCATCCGATGGATTATGAGAAGAGTCTGGCAACTCATGGTCAAGCTATTTGTGGTATAATGGAGGAAGTTAATCCAAAATGTCTGCCATGGAGCCAACTATGTGGGAGGGGCGAAAACAAGGAAGACGTAAGCAATTGGATTTTTTTGGGGGTGTGTTATTACCCATCTCAAGGAATAATCACAACCCTTATCAGGGTGAATCCTCAAAGTTACTAAATAAACCTGAGCTCAAACCCCTGGTAGATATGCACAAAACAGACAGGCTTAACTTAGAACGGTATATAATGTATTTATGCATAATCAAAACAGTAATAAAGTTAAAATGCAAAACAATAAAACTCCCAACCCAGATTAGAAAACTAACATTAAAATGTAATAAACAAAATTACGCCAAAATGACAAAAATCTGAAGAGGAAGCAGGAGATATATATTTTTAAAATTTTAAGTAGAGATAGTGCCTAGAAGTACAAAGTGCCAGTGATAGTTAATGGTCACTGTAGAATGCGGCTTATGTGCAATTTGACTCTGACCAGGATGGAGTGCAGGTCAGATACACCCACCAGGTTAAGTCTGGTCAAAGGGCCTGATTTAGATCTTGGTGGATGGGTTACTCCGTCACAATGGTGACAGATATCCTGTCTGCCAAAATATAAACCCCATAGGCTATAATGTGATTTATATTTCCGCTGACGGGATATCCGTCAACTTTGTGATGGTGTAACAGGTCTGCCAAGATCTAAATCATGCCCAAAGATTTTACCTTTTTGCTCAGAGCCTTATTTCATTTTGGTCAGACTGGGTTGATTCTAGCAGGGAGATGAAGTAAATTACTTTGTTGTCCTGATAGAGTCCCGCCTGCCAAATTTTGAAATTCTTGCGGGCCTCTGGGACATTTCTATCATTGGCAATAGCTACCATCATAGCGTTTTCTGTCAATGTATTGTACGTTTGACTGATGGAAAACTTTGTTTGATTTCAAAAAGAAAATCCCAAAGCAGATTTTTTTTAGACCCCCTCCCCCTTGCCACTGGAGATTTCTCTCATGGTAAGGAGGGGGGGTGGGTGGGGGAGGGGGGAATTGAGCACTTTTCAATGCTCATTACTGCCAGTTTTTTCCAGGCATGACAGTCATACAAAAACAACTGCATGTTCGCCCATCAATATTAGGAGGGCAGACATACAGCCAAAACTCCAACGGCCTATACTTTGTAGGGCTGTTGTAGGAGCTTAGCCACAGCGGAGGCAGCGTAGTCTCCTCCGTCATCAAACTATGGTCTGCTGAATCAAAAATTGGGTGGGCGGGCCATATTTTTAGCTGGGGGGGGATGTCCATCTCGCCAACTTTTAAATCAGGCCCTCGGTCCTTTTAGCCTCCCAGGATCTCAGGAAAGGGACTTAAGAGACTCATTGAGTGTCATGCAGAGACCACTGGCAGGGTCCAGTCCAGGTCCAGTTGCCATTTGTCAGCTGGCAATTGCATAAAAGAGTTCTTGCAGCTTGTTGTATCCCTGTAGTTTTAAAGGCAGGTCAGTCTTACAACCCTTGAATCCCACTTTTATCTTGAGTCCAAAAGGGAGGAGGTCCAGTCCAACAGGGCTTCTCTCAGATCTCAGAAAGCAGGCTCAGTCCTCTTCTGTTCTTCCTCAGGTCCTGCAGAGTTCTAAAGTAGGAGCCAGGAGATGCCACTTTTATGTATGGCACCAGCTAGTGGGTGGAAATGACTCCCGGACAAGCACTAACTAATAGGATAAAAGTTCCCCAGTCCAACTCCACCCACTTTGGGCTTGTCAAGATGACAAAAGTTATCAATCTCACTAAACTTGGACTCTGATGGCTGGGGTGTATGTGGGGAAGAGTACTATGGTAATCCTAGGGCAGGAGCGGTGTGTCTATTGGGGCGTAGGGGCATAGCCTCGTGGCGTGGACGCACCACCGCCTGCAAAGCAGCACTGCAGTCAGTCAGTCTAAGTTCAGGTGTCTCCTCACGCCCTAGTCCCGACACAATATGGTAGTGCGCTGTGCCAGGAGGAAGGGCTGGGCTGGGCTGCTGCAGCTTGAGTGACAGTCCACACTCAGCTGCAGCAGTAGTGCGCATATGTATTTTTGGGCTTTGATCAGCCTGCACATGCGCTTACTTCTTCCCCCTTAGGGAGGGACACAAGGCGTGCTGTTTCATACAGCACCCCCAGGGCAGCAGCCTCCGGGGGTTGAAAAGGGCAAATGGTATTTGTGCCCCCCTAGCCAATCCTGGTGCTGCATGCAGCGCCAGATTGGTTGGTCCACCGCGCAGCAATCCATATTGGGTGCCGCGCGTGGGTGGCTATAATAGAAAATGGCCAGCAAGGGGTTTTGTTTGTTCTGAGAGTTTTCAGCACTGTTAGGACTTGTTTAGGAGCAATCAAAGTACCTAAGCCTGAGTTTAATCAGTGGCTGTTCTATTTAGTTCAAAAGAAACAAGTTCCTAGAAAAAGGAACACAAGATGTTACCACACTAACATCATATGTACAGTGAATGATTAATAAAACATGAAACCAGGGTTTTTGTTTTGTCTGAAAATTAATATTGAAGTTCAAGGCAAAATATATAAATTTCTGTACAAAAAAGTGAACAATCACATAGAATAGGGTGCATACATAGATATAATAAGGATATTCAAGGTGTTGGTTGCTTTTCCTTTGACATATCCAAAAATTAAGTCCAGACTGCTGGGTCACAGTAATTGATTGATTTTAACTCAAAGTCAGAAGAAAATCAAAAGATGACATGAGACAAAATATGCAGAGTTGGACTAAACAAGTCGACGTTTCGGTCTTATTTGGATTTTTCTTAAGACCATCATCAGGACAACATAGTGGTATATACAATTGATGACCCTTTTTTAAATCAAAAGCACGTCAGTTTAAGGTTCTTGACAGCACCAGCACCTTCAATTAATTGCGTTGAGGTCGGGCAAAGAAATAAATCGATTGTGCGTAGAGTACACTTGTAATGAATACAGTGAAGAAGTAGAAAGATTCTGGCAGTTAGTCCAATTTAAGTTGCTAATCAAATAGCTCGAAAATGATTGAAATCATTCGCCACGGAACGTCAATTGAGTACGATCGAGGATCCTCGATCGTACTCAATTGACGTTCCGTGGTGAATGATTTCAATCATTTTCGAGCTATTTGATTAGCAACTTAAATTGGACTAACTGCCAGAATCTTTCTACTTCTTCACTGTATTCATTACAAGTGTACTCTACGCACAATCGATTTATTTCTTTGCCCGACCTCAACGCAATTAATTGAAGGTGCTGGTGCTGTCAAGATCCTTAAACTGACGTGCTTTTGATTTAAAAAAGGGTCATCAATTGTATATACCACTATGTTGTCCTGATGATGGTCTTAAGAAAAATCCAAAAAAGACCGAAACGTCGACTTGTTTAGTCCAACTCTGCATATTTTGTCTCATGTCATCTTTTGATTTTCTTCTGACTTTGAGTTAAAATCAATCAATTACTGTGACCCAGCAGTCTGGACTTAATTTTTGGATATGTCAAAGGAAAAGCAACCAACACCTTGAATATCCTTATTATATCTATGTATGCACCCTATTCTATGTGATTGTTCACTTTTTTGTACAGAAATTTATATATTTTGCCTTGAACTTCAATAATAATTTTCAGACAAAACAAAAACCCTGGTTTCATGTTTTATTAATCATTCACTGTACATATGATGTTAGTGTGGTAACATCTTGTGTTCCTTTTTCTAGGAACTTGTTTCTTTTGAACTAAATAGAACAGCCACTGATTAAACTCAGGCTTAGGTACTTTGATTGCTCCTAAACAAGTCCTAACAGTGCTGAAAACTCTCAGAACAAACAAAACCCCTTGCTGGCCATTTTCTATTATAAACTCTGCCCGAGCCCGCAAGGGTATATTGGGTTGCTCACCTCTTTACATATTGCGCGTGGGTGGAAGCACACTGCAGCAGTCGCACTTTCTATGGCCAATCACTGTGTGACTTCATGTGAAGCCATGCAGTGATTGGCCATTTCGGGATGCACGCTGTCTGTCTGTCTGTCTGTCTGTCTGTCTGGCTGCTCGCTCCCTAGTGTCTGGAGACACACACCGGACAGTCTGCTGGAGCCTGGCCTGCTGCTCGTCGTCGTCGCTCGTGGACTTCACTTGCAGTTGGACTCGTGCAGTCACAAGTGAGTGTGAGTTTGTAAAATCAGCAGGAACATGGGGGTCAGAGGAAGAGGAGCAGGGCCTCAGCGAAAACACACAGCTGAGAGAGACTAAACTTTTGAATAGGCTGCCAAATCCACTTCTACCTGAAAAAAAGAACCTTGGCGGGAGAGAGGGGTATAATGACAGGGCCGGGCAACAAGCAGTGGGATGGGGCGGTTATGTGTATCTGCCCCCGGCAGTCCACATGGCGTCGTGCCGAGGAGCCTGCAGAGTACACACAAACCAGCATATAATATGGATTCCCCCAGAGCGACAGGACACCCACAAAGCACGGGTGCATTAACTGGTTTAGTACTCGGCCCTCACGTGTCAGTGTAATGTGAGGGATTTAACAGGAGGAGAAGAATACAGACGAAGCGGCCACGGGAGACGCGCAGGGAGAGGAGGCTGGGAAAGGGGCAGAAGAGGTGAAGAGGGCAGAAAAAGATCACAGGGCAGAGCGTAGACTGGGTGCATCAGAGTGTAGAAGAGGAGGATAAGGCAAGAGGATCAAAGGGCTTAGGAGGTACGTAAATCTGAGGAGGTACGTAAGGCAGAGGAGGCACGGAGGGTAGAAGAGGCACGGAAAGCAGAGGAGGCGCAGAGGGACGAGGAAGCACGGAGGGTAGAAGAGGCACGTAAAGCGGAGGAGGCGCGGAGGCCAGAGGAGACATGTAAGACAGAGGAGGCTCGTTTAGTGCTGTAAGATATGGGGTATTTTGTAATGTATTTGGATATTTCATGTCTACACTTTAAGAATTGCTTTATAAACATTTTTGCCCTCTTAAATTTGCTGTAAAATGCTCAATTTGCACACACTTTGCAAGTCCCTCTACCCTCGAGTCCCTCCTATGATAGTCGGCTTGCTCGCTATCCACATAACACTTATCATCAACTTTTACGCCTCACCAATTTCAAATGTCACTAGAAGCCCCTGTCCTAGTGTCCTCCCATATCCAATACTAAAATCCAGTGTGAAGCAGCCCTTATGCTCACAATAAACCCAGATACAGACGTCTGGTAGGACAAAAGCAGGGTTTGCTGGCAACCAGATAGTTGATACACAAGAACTGTCCTGGCATCCTGTTCCCTTTCTTTCAAGTGTATATCAGTGTTATATGTAAAGCCAGACGACTTGTCACGCAGGATTTGATACTCAAGCAGAATTCAACACTGCAGTGTCAAAAAGGATGCCCACAGCTCCTACCCTACTTATCGTGTTAGGTTCAGAAAAGTAATTTCTGCCCATTTAGGTAAGCCTATTTACTTCTGCATAGCATTTCAATCCTTTTTCACACCAATTCAAATGCTAATCACTGGCTCGACAAAGTTGGAGAGCAAATTCAAATTACCCTTCAGGACTTCAAGCAGGGAAAGGTAAAAGTTCTAAAAGTTTTTTCCTTAATATTTATTTATATTCTGACTACACCATTACATTGTATTGTAAATAACCATCAAAAATAGTTGCATGATTATTTTTCTGGCGGGTTTCATTCCCGAGATACAGTATTAGGATTATAATATGCACTCTAGTTTTGTGCATAGGACAGCGATCCCTGTCACAGTCGAACATAGCTTTTGTGTGCGAGTCAATGTAAGGCTATGTTCACATTAAATTTGCTGTTAAATACATGCATGCTGCGTTGTGAGCTTAATAATAATTTAAGAGGGAGGTTTGGAATGTCAAATAGATTTATTTTGACCGCTGAAATTGCAGTTTCTACACTGCTATAGTCAAGCTACAATGGTAGGATAAAGCCATATTTTCACTGCAGTATAGTTGATGGCACAATAGGTGCTGCAATTTATTACTAGCAGTTAACTTCAAAGTCCTGGGTACATTTTGTACTACATACTAGGGACTTAAAGGTAAATTAAACATACCAATTTAGAATATGTAAATTTGACCAAGTTTAAAGGTGGAGCACAGGGACATTATGAATGAATAAAATGTGATTTATAAACCGTATGGCTACTCTATGGAGTGTCCCGGCGCTGAGCCTGTCAGTCATCCACAAGTTGAAGTCAGATCATCTAATCTTGTTGGAAGAGCCAGGTCTTCAACCATTTCTTGAACAGAGCGGTAACAGCTACTATGGTTAGCTCAAAAGGGAGTTGGTTCCATGCTAGTGGTCCTAGGTAGGAGAAGGTTCCTCCACCCATTCTCATGCGGCATATCCTAGTAATCCTAATGAAAGCTGTAGGTTGATCACAAGTTTCAATATGGGGATTAGAAACTGATTCTGGCACTAAGGTAACCTGCGCCGGAATGGTGCACAGCTCAGTGGGCCAAAACTAATGTTTTGAAGAGGATTCTTATTTACGGAAGCCAATGAAGGGTCCTTAAGTGCTGGGACACATGTATTCTTGGGGGCAGAATGAGAATTCAGACTGCCGTATTCTGGACCGCTTGAAGCTTATTAAGCAGATAGTCTAGGAGTCCCAGATTTAGGGCATTTCCTGAATACAGCCTAGATGGTAAAAGTGCCTGGATCACCACCTTTCTTGTAGACAAAGAAAGAAAATGCAAGGTCTTTTCTAATGTCCACAGAAGTCCAAAACATATCCCAATCACAGACATAATCAGTGGTTGAAAAGAGAGTTGTCAAATTTAATGGCCAAGTTCTTAACTTTCCCCCCCTGAGGACCTGGGAGTAGGGTGTCTTTGGGCCACAGAGTCTGCCATATGTGAGGGGCATTGGAACCAAAGAGTAGTATTTAGATCTTGACTGCAGTACATTTTAGTTGATGGGTGGTCGTGCAGTGAATAACAGAAGAAAGGCAGGTTTTAATAGACAATGAACAATTGATGGACAAAATGCAAAACAATGTCATACATTCACCCCAGTATAGAGATCTGGGCCTAAATCCATCGTTTTGCATACCTCAGCTCTTTAGTGCACTGTGGCACAGGCTTTTGGGGAGATGAAGTTTTTAACTACTCTGAAGATTTACCCGGAGCTATTACTTGCCTCCTCTATCCACTCTACTAAATATACTTATTTAGTTGTTCTAAACCTGCATAGTATATATTCAGAGCTACCTTACAGGTGACTTTGTCTTCATGAAACTTACTACTACTTTACTACTGGTTAGCAGGGGTAAAGTGCACAGGGTCCAGCAAAAGATAAATAATTCAGGGCGATAAGCAGAAAAAGCAGACTGAAAAATGATAGGAAGAACACATTGGGCCAAAATCACACAGAAAATTAACATATATGTGTAAATATCACAACACGTGTCAGGTGCGGGCCGCCTTACCCTAGTCGGGGTGTAGCTCAGTGACGGGCGTGAGTCCAGAGAGGAAATTAGAGCATTTCTCAGTTCCCCAAATAAAAGAACAATGCAGTCACTCAGGAAATCTTAGTGCTTATTTTATTTGGAAACCAATGCTTTTCGGCTGGTAGACAGCCTTATCACAATCAAGAGGCATTACAGTCACACACCCTTTTGTGCAATGTGACTAAGAAAGGCCTTACAATATACAATATTGTGAAAGATCCCATATTTTATTGTTAATGTATACATCGTAAATCCTAAATCATGTTATTATGCCATGTAAGATGGCAATGACAGCCTTACTTCACCTAATGGTCAAACAATATTTATGAAATGCAATATAGTTAACAGAAATGTGTGCACCAGTGGGCTGGCTCTTCCACCCATTGGCATGCAAACTGCAATGTTACCAAGCTTCGATCAGCAACGTTAGCCACTTCTACTGACACGAATCTTTGGTCAGAAGTGACTTGTAGAGGAAGTACCACTGGAGGCACCATCTTAATGGAAGTGTCTTGACTTTGAATGTGCTTCCTTTCATTTATTAACATACACCTGTCGTGACTGGCTAATCGACATATACATCTATCCAGAAAACTGGGACTTGTCAAACAGTGGATTTGGCTGTTGCACCTTCTTCTCTAAATGTGATTGCCCTATGATGAAATACAGTTGACTCCTTATTGTAGTTATTGTGTTGCCTATTGCTAATAATATCATGTAAGCGCAACCTTTGTCACATGTGAAGGGTCACATTTATAGAGGAAAAAGCTTTAGACATTAAAAACTACAAAATACAATAATTCAATTTAAATATCTAAGCAGACAATTGTCGAGCCAGTCACTCAGGAACCCTAAATAGAGTTTCAGAAGGCTGGATCAAGCAAAAAGCAGAAGATAAATAAAACAGAATCCAGACTTGACTGGTGGGAAAATAAACTAGAAACACTAAAAAAGAGTCAATAACCCACTAAAAAGTAACTGGAGCATTTAGGATGCATCGTAATTATGGTCGCAGTTCCTTATCTAGCAAGAAAAAGAAGTAAAAAGAGAGGAGAAGCAGGAAAAGCCTACAGGAAGGTAATGCTCCATACATAAAGATTGAAACACTAGCAAGCAAAGTATTAACAGAGGAAACCATCCTGGATTGTCAAAGACATGTTGACATATTGTTTCATTTTCTGTTTTGGAACAGAGCAAATAGGAACTCAAGCCCTACTGTAAACAACTAGGGAGTCTGAGGAAGCACCAGAAAAAGTTCTAAAAGTAAGGTGGTTACACGGAAACCAGGCATTGGGCATGTAGTGGAAGTTCAGGTTCTTAAGAAGCCCCTTAGCAAAAAGTAACTAGCATGACGGTCCAAATACACTGAGGTCTGCATTCGCCTGACAGCTGGGAAGAGGCTTGATGAAAGGAAAAAGGGCATTTCTCTCCCAAACGGCCCCAAAGCATCCTTTTGAGTGATACACCAGAAGGCCAGGTTGCCTGATGAAAGGGACCCACTCACCTGCCAGCCCACCCACCACAAGGCACAATAAGCATCAGGCCTAGAGGCCCACTAACAGCCCACAAAGCCTTAACCTTCAGGCCTTGTCTCCCAGTGTAGTGGACAGTGACAAGCAGGTGCAGCCTGGGTCCTCACAACTATGTAAAACAAGCATAGGCAAAAACAATTGCCTTTATTTTTCTACTGAATGCCAACTGCACATCTGTATGCCTGTGTCTCTATGCGTTGCCACATGAAATCCAGATATGGTGGCTTTGCCAATGCTTATTTTGTTCGAAGCCGCTGTGCACCGGTATGCATACGTGCAAGCATATAGGTGAACATGGATATGTAACACATGATTACGGAGTATAACTAAAAATATATTATTTCAGTATGAAATGCATGAGATACAGAATTCAATGCCTGAGGATTCAGTGTACTTCTAAGATTTAAAATAGTCACTCATGCATTGCAATACAATCGCTCTATCGGAGGAAGAATCATACATCAGCAGCCTAGCAAGCAGTGAGAGAAAGGTATACATTGGTTGGAGCCAAATCCCACTATGTACATTTTAAAAACTTTTTAACAATAGGTCTTACAGACATCTGTGCTGTCAAGCCAGGTATGAAAACACTCGTATCTTGTCGTTCACCTTTTCTCGATATAAATGAGAGTAGATAGCACCACATGCCTTCAAAGCTTTAGTAAAATGCTTTTTGTGAGGCAAACTACCACGGTACCATCTGGTCACATCTGGTAGTGGATGTGTAGACTTTCAGGCTGCTAGGCTTGGACTAAACATGATTTATAAAAATAATTGAGGTCTCTTTTTTCTGTCCTATCTCTAAATAACAAATGTGCCTGGCAACGTCAGTACCATTTCCTATTCTAAGTCGGCTCATTAATGAGTATTTGAACGTTGTGAAACATTGAAGCAATGTGGTAAATTTTAATTACCTATACTTAATTTATGCGGTAAAGTTCAATAAGAATAACTCAGTCAAAATAAGAAGGCAGAGTCCGTGGTATCTGAGGTTTAAAGTGGGGTTTATTCCTTAAAAAGGAATTGGTTCGAACCAATGGTAGCATGACCCATCGCCACGAGGGTTCAGGGTGGGAATTGCAATGGACATGTACAATGATTTATTACCAAGAAATCGTATATATAGTCATTTCATACAGTACATTGAATGCAGAAGGCGTAACAGCTGAGAGAAACGAGATAAGAGCAGAAATACGTAACAGGAGGCGTGCACTAGGGCGTACACGGAGGTGTGTGCTAGAAACGTCACAAAAAGGTGTTATAAGTGGGTGGATCCCTAGAAGTATCCTGCAGAGTCAGCAAGAACATGTAGCAGGGATGCGCGCGCAGCAGCATGACGTATGATTGACGTGGAACTGGAGGGTGAAGGGGACTTGACATTTAGCCCTACATGTGGAGACAGAAGTCTGGAGTGTCAGAACAACCTAATCCCAAATCATATCTAATATCTTGTGTTTGAGGAACTGTATTATCTAGAAGGAAAGGTCTCTTGGGCAGAGGCTATTCTATACTGACTGTTAATGCGTGTATATGCAACTGTGTGTCTACGTGTAAAGCAGGGGGCCATGGGCCTACCATGGTAACGGAGGCTATGAATTACTTGCATGGAGACAGAAAGGCCAGGCCCTTTGCTCTGCAGATGGGAAGGATGTTTACCTAAACTACTAGACAGGAATGTATTTTTCGAGGAGCGGAGCAGATAACTTGAAGGCTGAAATACGGTCTTGGTAGGCCGGCAGGCTGAGCCAGGCACCGCTAGCCGCGCAGGGAGTGAGTGAAAGGTCATGGATACAGATACAGGCCCAAGCTGCGGCTTCCAGAGGCAGAAGGCAGGAGAAAGCTTGAATGGCAGAAAACAAGGCCCAACTCGCCAGGGCCAGAAAAACATGAAAGTGCACCATGTAAAGACGTTGGCAAGGCACACTTAGGAACTGAATATCGGACCCATTCATGGTGGATCAGAAAGAGGTCATATTAACGTTGGACGCAAATGTATTTGCGTCTTCATAGCTGGTTGTGGAGGGAACTTACATGTACTAGAAGCAAGTACATGGAGCCGTTGGGGTCTACGATAGGGGACACAATTGATCATAAAAATTCATATTACCTCATTTCCTCCTTGTCCCCTACGGACCCTTCATGATATATCAATCCTCATTAATCTATCAATCTGTTCATGTAACATCATTTACTCTTCTTTCTTCTAATGGCGTTTTGAATGAGGACTTGAATGAGGAATACATGATGTGGCGCACAAGCCGCAAATCGCTGGCCCACATTGCAGGCATAGGCAACAACTGAATACTATGAGAAGGCCAATACCTAGGAAGGATAGGACTTTCCATCCCCAGGCTGACAACGTTGTCCAGAACCAACCGGACCAAGTCCAGGTGCCTGGATTCTGGTGTATTAGACTTGCAATTTTATGAAGACGGGTAATGGCTCTATATACTGTTGGCGCGTTTTCTGGAATGAAAACACAGCAGCTCGACCCGATGACCTTACAGGCTCCGCCCCTATCGGCCAGGATGACGTCAAGGACGAGACGATTTTGAAGAACAACAATCCGCATCGCAGACTGCTCCTCTGTTAAGTTGCCCAGGGCGGAAGTAGTTTCATTCACTACAGCTTCAAGGGTTCTAGTTAATCTTCGTATCAGTTTACTATTAAAGACAGCACCTAGGTAGGGAAAGAAACCTTTATTGAAATCTGTATATTGTTCCCATGCCGTTTCAGTATAGTCGACAATCGGGAGATCTCTCTGTGGTCTATTGTGTACTAGATGGGTGTTTCTATGATAATCAGGAGGGGCTAGAAAAACAGGTGGCAGAAGGAATGCAATATAACAGGTGCCATCCCAATCTAGAGGTAAGCGTATATATGCGGTATGACCACAAATGAAGTAGGAATGACGTGAAGCTTTGAATGTAGACTTGCCCTTATCACTGAATTCGATCACAGTAGTACATCTACTATGACCCAGGTGTACTGAACCATTTTTCCTGACACATAATTCACCTTTGACTGGAAGTACGGACATGGCAGGCAAGACTGGTTCTGTTTCGGATTCAACACTGAGAATCATGAGGTTAAGTGTAAAATTACCTAATCCATATACTTCGTTTTCTAGATCAGTTCCTGTCCTTTTGGGGAGACCCTCCTTGTCAGGGAAGCAGACTTTATGCAGAACGACGTTCAGGTTTCCCCATACCCAGTTACCCTGATATACTACGGAATCGGAATCTAGAGAGTTTATTAAACTAAACCATGCGCCACAGGACCCATTATGTGTGAACGGGTACGGAAAAAGAGGCAGAACTCCCTTGTATTTCTGATAGGGAGTGAGTCGGCCACATATCCAACAGTTAGTAGCATTGCTGGTCTGATGGGAATGATGTAACATACTAATGAATGTATTGTTGCGCAGTGCAAGTCTGTAAGATAACTCGTGCGGGGGCAGTTCACTAAAAGAATGCTCGGCAGTGACGTTGAAGGAAGAAAGTTCGCGCTTGAATATAGGATAGTATATGTGGAGAAGCACACTTGCAGCAATAATCATGAGGCTCAGAAAAAACATAATCAATAAAGTCACAATACAATGGCTGCGGAGAGATTTGCAATATTCACGTTTCTTGAGCTGTTTCTGTCTATCTCTCTCTCTGTTGGGGTCTAGGGGATACATGTCAGAAAACACGTCTAACCGATTCACCTAGGGGAGGACTTAAACAATTAAACTGTCTGACTTGCTAGACCTCAATTTTTCCTTATACTCCTGCTGTGGAGTTTTCTCTATCAGGGGAAGTTTAGAGTCACTAGAATCTGGACAGTCCTTAGAGGGGGAGGGTGAGTCAGTCTCTGGCAATGCACGAAATTTCTTCACGTGACTGGAGTGCAACCACCCTTTTCGGCCCTCGACCTTGATTGCAGTCCTCGTCGTGAGAAGTACCAACTTCGGCGCCTGCCACCTGGGCTCCAGCGGACTTTTCCTGTCGAAATTTCTTACAAGGACGACATCTCCTGGAACAACATCATGCGGTTTCACCTCGGTGTTGTCGGGAAAGGCTGCAGCGACCTGTGAACGACATGATTGTAGTGCAGACATCAAGGAGGCAAGGTAATCTGTCAACATATTACAATCGACATCAGTGATCTTTCTTGGCAAAGGCGTCCCCCACATATTCGGTGGTCTACCAAAGACCACCTCATACGGGGATAGCCCTGTTCTGGAATGCGCGACCATTCTCATGTAAAAAAGGGCGACTGGCAAAGCTACGATCCAGTCGACACCCTTCTCCTTACAGATTTTTGCTAGACGAGTTTTCAGGGTCTGATTGTGTCTCTCTACGAGACCTGCTGCTTCAGGATGTCGGACACAGTGGAACTTCCATTGGTAGCCGAGCAGGAGAGATACCTGCTTCATGAGCTCGGACGAGAATGGCTGACCGTTGTCTGAGTACACAACACGGGGCAAACCATATCGAGGGAAGAATTCACGAACCAGCTGCTTGGCAGTGGTCGGAGCAGTATAATCTGGGACTGGATATGCTTCTGTCCAACGGGAAAGTGCACAAACAACTACGAGGACATATTTAAAACCTCGACAACGTTCCATCTGAATATAATCCATCTGGAGGACTTCAAAAGGGTGATTGGGAGGATGAAAACCACCTTGCTCTACGGGAACGCCTTTACCTGGGTTGAACTGACAACAAATCATGCAAGTACGCACTTTCGGTTTGGCTGCTGCTCGTAAGTGTTTATTGAACCAGAGATGTTGAATACTGTCTAACATGGCTTTTTCTCCTAAATGTGCTGGACTGTGTACGGTATTAATGATAACTTGAACCATAGAGTCGGGGAGAAACCATGTGGATTTTCCCTTTGTCATCCATCCTTGATCTGTCTGGGTCCCTCCTAGTTCAATCCATTTCTTGATTTCGCCTGGTGTAGCATGTGTCTGTATGTCAATTACATCTAGGGCGGGATCCTTAACTGTCATGCAATGTGTCGGTGTCGCGACTATGGTCTTTGTCAGGTCAGTGGCGTGAATCTGGTTCTGAGCTGTATGTTTTGCGGTTCGATCTGCCAGGTCATTACCCTGGGAAATAGTATCTGTAACTTTTGTATGTGCCTTACACTTCATGAATGATATCGCTGTAGGCAGATGTATTGCATCTAATAGAGTTTGAATGAGGGGACCGTGTTGAATTTTGGCACCGTGAGAAGTCAAAAAACCTCTCTCTCGCCAGAGGACACCGAAGTCGTGAACAACTCCGAATGCATAACGGGAATCTGTGTATATGTTAACTCTCTTGTTCTCGGCTTGAATACAGGCTTGTGTCAGAGCAATGAGCTCTGCTGCTTGTGCTGACAGAATGTCAATACAATTTGTTTCTATGATTTCAGTTTCTGTTGTGACTGCGTAGGCGGCCACTAATTCTCCTGTACTTGTTCTCATGCATGAACCATCCACGTAAAGTGTCAGGTCTGGATCTGGTAATGGAGTGTCTGTCAAGTCTTGTCTGGGTTTCGTCGTGATAGTAATGACTTCAATGCAATCATGTGCCAATGGGTCTGTTTCAGTTAATGGCAAAAGTGTAGCAGGATTCAATGTATTACAACATCTAATTTCTATGTGTGGCTGAAATAATGTCAATTCATAACCTGTCAATCTTGCTATAGTCAAGTGTTGAGTCTGTGTTCGATTTAAAAGAACTTCCACGGAGTGTGGAACTTGTACTGTCAATGGATGTCCTAACACTATTGAATCACTTTGTCTGATTGCTAGAGCTGTTGCTGCAACTGATTTCAAGCACGCAGGCAGAGCCTGGGCTACTGGATCCAATGTACTAGAAAAGTAAGCACACGGTTTGTGTGAACCTGCTTGATCCTGCGTGAGTACCGATAATGCAGTACCTTCACGTTCTGTGACGAAGAGTGTAAAAGGCTTACTGTAGCATGGTGTTGCTAAAACTGGTGCTTGACATAAGGCTTTCTTTAAGTCGTCAAAAGCTTGTGTATGTTCCTGAGTCCAAGGGAGGACAGTCGAAGACGCTGCCTCCTGAGTTGTTAACTGAATGAGTGGCTTTGCTAGAAATGCATACTGAGAGATCCATTGTCTACAGTAAGAAGTGAGGCCTATAAAAGCCTGCACCTCCTTTTGTGTCTTGGGTGGTAGCATACCTGCAATTAACTGGATGCGATCGGGCGTTAGCTGCCTCCCCCATTTGGACAGCAAGTGACCTAAGTAAACAACTTGCTGAACACAGAATTGCAGCTTCGAAAGGGATACCTTGTGCCCCTTGTCAGCCAGGAAATGTAAAACCGTCAGTGATGCTAGTTCACATTCAGGTTCGCTTCGAGCGGTGATCAGCAGATCATCGACATACTGGAGTAGGGCAGTGTTTTCAGGCATGTGTATACTGTCGAGTTGTCGTTTCAGTGCTTGGCTATAGATGCTGGGGCTTTCTGTGAATCCTTGAGGTGCGCGTGCAAATTTGAAGCTTCTTTGAAAAGAATCCGAAAAGGTATTGGCTTTCCGGGTCAATTGGGACACTAAAGAAGGCGTTCTTAAGATCAATAACAGTAAAGAACGTTGCTTCAGAATCAATAGCTGTCAATAGAGATGAGATATCTGGGACCACAGGGTACTGCGGTACAATGCATTTATTCAATTCGCGCAAGTCAATAACTAATCGGTAGACTGGTGGTGCATTGGGATCTGTACGTTTAAGAATTGGAATGAGAGGAGAATTACATAAATTCGAGTTGGTTTCTATAACCACTCCTTGTGCAATGAGCTCTTCAATGATTTTCAGTAAAGCCACTACAGCATCGGGGGGTAACTTGTATTGTCGAATTCGTGGTAAAACAACACCTGGCTTGAGTGTGACTCGATACGGTGTAATGTGCATACAACCTACATCAGTGGGGCCTTGCGCCCATAAATGTGCAGGTACATTCTGTAATCGGGGATCAATATCTCTCAACACATAGTGACCTTTAAAGTCACGTAGAAACAACCGTACTCCTTCCGGAGAACAGCAAATAACAGCTCCTAGAGCTTTCAGAGTCTTGATACCTAACAGGTTTTCTGGACATGACTTTGTGAGCAGTAAATCTGTAGTACGTGTCAATGGACCGACTGCAAGGGGAAGTGGTTGCGATACTTCATTAATAATAGGCTTGCCGGAAAAACCAAGGGAAACATTCTGGGAGCCTGAGAGGGGTGCCCCTGGGACCTCGTCATGACTTATTGTTGTTCGGCTTGCCCCTGTATCAATTAAAAACTTTCTGTCTTTCCCTAATACTTGACTATGTACATAAGGGCCCTCTTGATCTACAGGAACCTCAATAAGAGGCAAGCCAACTTCCCTCTCTAGGCTGTTTCATGTGTATCGCTGGTAATCGGGATAATCAGTCTGGGCATACTGGTACATCTGCTGCGATGCATGCTGAGTTGCAGCAATCGGTTGAGGTTGTGGCACTGCTACTGTCTGTCCTGTCTGTTGTGAGGCTTGCATAGGCTGAATATTCTGTGGTACTTGTTGTTGGACCTGGTCCTGTCTAGGAGGACGCGGTCTCTCTTTAGTTTTTCCAGTAAGTATATTATGTTTCAAAACAGCACAATTGTTTATATAGTGACCTGGCTGTTTGCAATAGTTGCATGTCCCTTTAACAGGAGCTGGTGAATTATTTGACTGTGCCGTGCCCTTTTTCTGACCGTCAGCTGGAACTGACTGAGCAACTAACATTTTCATTTTCGTGTCTTTCATGCGTCTTTGTTCGTGTTCGTGTTCCTCTCTAATTCTATTCTGGTGGTACTGTAACATCTGTAACATTTGTGAAGGTGTATTTGCTTGCCATGTGCTCTCGACTTTCTGTACACGATTCTTAACTTGGGGCAGGGAATTTTCAACTAGCTTTGTTACAAAAAGATGTGGATATGACTCGCTACTTGCTTTCAGGCCACTATTAATACCAAAACATTTTTCAAATCTGGAATAAAAATCGCTAGTGTCTTCATCGGTTTTCTGTTTACAGGCTGAGATAGCATCCCAGTCCTCCTTTTTAGTTGCTAATAAACGTGGCAATACTTGCACTAACAATCCTGGTAATTTTTTAGATTTGTACCCAAGCCCTGTTCCTGGGGTACGAGTTTTTTATTCGTCTTCTAATGCAGCCCAATCTATCTTTTGGTCTCCTACCTCCCAATCCTTTTCTTTCAGTTTCTCGTAAATACCGGAAGGCATTAACACTTTCAATATTTTCATAATGTCGGGGTAGGTGTAATCCCCCATGAGTAACATGTCTTTGATCTCGCGGTGGAAACCTGCTGGATCTTTATCGTGACAGGGCACTAATTTCTTCATTTCTAACAGTTCCATTTTCGTTATGGGCGTGTACACAAACACGCGTCTAAAGGAATCATCAGCATTCAGGACTGGATGCACTTCTCGCAAGGGGTTCTGTCTGTCTATGTAATACATTTTTCTTTCTACGGGTGGAGCTGGAACAAACCGTGTATTCAGGAAAGTATTATACCTGTGTCGATGTTCTAGAATTACTTTAATCAGGTCGGTACCTAGACCTCTCCATTGTGGCGAGAGTAGTTCTATTAATATATCAGGTAAGGGACCTGGATCAGAATGTTGGCCTTTGAATAATGTAATGAGATGCTGAACCATATATATGCCAGCTAATTTCTGTTCATCAGGGGAAAGATTTAAAAAAGTCTGCACTAAACCATCATCACTATATTTATCAGGATCGTCAGTCCATTGTACGGCTGACCTGGCCAGTTCTTGTTCATCCATGGAATTGAGTACATGGTACCCCATGCGTTCTTGAAGTATTCTATCAGTAGCCTGGAATAGATGTTCGGGGGTCTTTGGATTTGACATGGCAGCTTGGAATATTCTTTTACTTTCCGGACGTACCGGACGCATTGAATTATTATAGGGCCTTCCTTTACCTACATATGCTATCATTTCTCTAACTGGTAATTGTGATTGTCCTGTTGCCGTTTCTGGTGCATCCTCCTCCCCTGAGGATTCGACCTTGTCTGATTCTATATCTGGTTCTGACTGTCTTCTTTCATGTATTTTTATTACTGCAGTTCTGATTCTTTGATACATGTTTTTTATACAACTCTGTTTATCATGGTTCCCGTCTGCGATATTCTGACCCCATCTATTAAGTGCTCTCATTTCTTCCGGGTCTACACCCGGCCTATCTTGTTCTCTTATTAGGCAGTTTATGAAAAACCGTAATATCTTGGCTTGAGTGTCAACTTTCTGGTGAGCCATGGCCTCGCCAATGCTTTCAGGGCCTTCCCCTGTTTGAACAAAATGATATATTCTGTCTAGATGATCAACCATTCCTGGTAGTAGCAGTAAAAAGTTGGTAACCCGTCTTAGGCGTACTGATGCGAGCATCAATCTGTCGTCATTTTTACCGGGTACTGGATCATATCTACAGTCTGAGAGACGTTCTTTAAGTATGTCATAATCGGCTGATTTAGGTGTACGTTGTTGCGCTAGATCCCTATAAGTCAATCGGAGTGCTGGTGGCGGTGTTTGAAAACCTATCGCACCTCCCGAGGTGCCAGGACCAAAAGGATTGAATGGGTTAGTGATCGGAAGAATAGGTGCAGGAAGGGTTGGGGGAACAGGTACAGGGGGTGGAACGGGAGAAGGAGTTCGTTGCGGAGGTGGGAGTAGATGATTTTGGGGTGGAGTACCATCGGCGGGTAGTGGTTGAGCATGTGGATTTGTATATGCGGGAGCTACGTCATCTAGATAGGAAGAAAGGAATATGTCCTTTGTGGTCTTGTGATGTACTTTAGTCGGGAGCAAGGGAGGGGGCAGATCTTTCGGTATTTACGGAGTGGCCTTAGGTAAACCCTCGGCCAGCAAAGGATACATACCATTCATAAGAGTGTTTCGTTGTCGGTCTACTTGTTCTGTTTTTACTCGTATCCCCTCCTCAACTAATGCGTTTTCTTGGGCTTTGTCTGAATCCTCTTTATGTTTCTCTGCTTTTCTGAGTGCTTTCTCTGTGCGCCTATGCGATTCTTTACGCCATAGTTCAATGGCGTCCTTCTGTGACTGTCTGGCTTTCTTTTTCCACAACACTTCCTCTACTCTCATGATGCACTCGGCATCCCATGTCCCTACAGCGGGCCATCTTTGACTCTCTGCTAAATCTTTAGTATAGTCTACCCACAAATCGAGATATAATACAGCGTCTAGGCCGTGCTTGTGGTACATAAAGTGCCCTGGAGTGTCCCTAGGTGGAACAGGCACTGCTTCTTCTAGAATCCCTTTTCTAGTTCCTATCTGTCTTAGTTTGGAGAACAGCGGCATGTTTAAGTCGTGCTACTCTGGGCTTGATACTTACTCGAATTTGGACACAGCTAATACAGTAAACACAATAATGCAGATCGAACAATCACTCATACCACGACATTAAAACATACTAAAACATTTCAGAGCTAACAATAACGATTAGAATAAAACTAGTTAATTGCATACTTGATATACTGCTAAACAGTACAGATACACCGCTAAACAGTGCAGACCGGGTCTGCGTACCCAAACCCGTCTTGACCGGCACAAACTAATGCGCTCGTCTAGATGCGTCCCCAGCAACGGTACTCACCGGGAAGCACGGAACAGAAGGCCTCGGAAACTCGACACTGGACTGGACTCGACTGGACTCGACTCGTGACGTAAGCACTTCGGAACTTCGGAACTGGTGGGCCTCCGGATACCTCGGACTTTGCTCTCTCAGCTAGGCTCTGGTCGGGATCCTCCGCACTCCTCACCGCCTCGTCTGGGTGTCGATCGCAGCCTCAGTCACCTCCGTTGGCCTGAGGGAGATACAGGAAATCCTGCGGGTACGCGTAGTTGTCCGTCAGCGCTGTGGCAGGGGACCGGGCCTGCAACGCACCGCCGGCGCGTAAGGTGGGGGAGGGGTCCCTGTTCGGGCGCCAAATTATGTGGTAAATTTTAATTACCTATACTTAATTTATGCGGTAAAGTTCAATAAGAATAACTCAGTCAAAATAAGAAGGCAGAGTCCGTGGTATCTGAGGTTTAAAGTGGGGTTTATTCCTTAAAAAGGAATTGGTTCGAACCAATGGTAGCATGACCCATCGCCACGAGGGTTCAGGGTGGGAATTGCAATGGACATGTACAATGATTTATTAACAAGAAATCGTTTATATAGTCATTTCATACAGTACATTGAATGCAGAAGGCGTAACAGCTGAGAGAAACGAGATAAGAGCAGAAATACGTAACAGGAGGCGTGCACTAGGGCGTACACGGAGGTGTGTGCTAGAAACGTCACAAAAAGGTGTTATAAGTGGGTGGATCCCTAGAAGGATCCTGCAGAGTCAGCAAGAACATGTGGCAGGGATGCGCGCGCAGCAGCATGACGTATGATTGACGTGGAACTGGAGGGTGAAGGGGACTTGACATTTAGCCCTACATGTGGAGACAGAAGTCTGGAGTGTCAGAACAACCTAATCCCAAATCATATCTAATATCTTGTGTTTGAGGAACTGTATTATCTAGAAGGAAAGGTCTCTTGGGCAGAGGCTATTCTATACTGACTGTTAATGCGTGTATATGCAACTGTGTGTCTACGTGTAAAGCAGGGGGCCATGGGCCTACCATGGTAACGGAGGCTATGAATTACTTGCATGGAGACAGAAAGGCCAGGCCCTTTGCTCTGCAGATGGGAAGGATGTTTACCTAAACTACTAGACAGGAATGTATTTTTCGAGGAGCGGAGCAGATAACTTGAAGGCTGAAATACGGTCTTGGTAGGCCGGCAGGCTGAGCCAGGCACCGCTAGCCGCGCAGGGAGTGAGTGAAAGGTCATGGATACAGATACAGGCCCAAGCTGCGGCTTCCAGAGGCAGAAGGCAGGAGAAAGCTTGAATGGCAGAAAACAAGGCCCAACTCGCCAGGGCCAGAAAAACATGAAAGTGCACCATGTAAAGACGTTGGCAAGGCACACTTAGGAACTGAATATCGGACCCATTCATGGTGGATCAGAAAGAGGTCATATTAACGTTGGACGCGAATGTATTTGCGTCTTCATAGCTGGTTGTGGAGGGAACTTACATGTACTAGAAGCAGGTACATGGAGCCGTTGGGGTCTACGATAGGGGACACAATTGATCATAAAAATTCATATTACCTCAGCAAGACACAGTGTTTCACCTTTTTCCATAAATGAAGGTACATGACATGCCCATAGAGTACTACATTTAACGTGTCTCTGAACTCTGAAATGTTGATCTTTCTTACAAAGATGCCTCAAAGTCTTTTTTTCACACTTCTCACATTCTACTTCGTGATAAATGTTAAATGGGTAAATAACAGAGTAAAGCCACCTTCCAGTATATCACCTTACATTTCTGGTGACATCTTCTGCTCTAATCATTGCAGTAATTCAGTGACCTGCACATCCAGCTCTCTCAAACCTGATACAATAAGCTAAGAAAATACTCAGCTTCATTTATTCTGATAACTATCTTTGAACACGCAGGCCAAATAGAAGCAGAGGTGAATTCGAAATTATTAAGAACCTGGTTCCTTGACGAGAAAGAATGAGGCCGTCATCTAAACAGTACAAATAACAGTGAATGTGAGATCGCACACACATGTAGCATATGCTGCCGATGTGCCAGAGGGTGAGGGTTGTGAGATGCACTTTGACAATGGCAGAACAATCTTTACATTGGTGCTGATGATAACTACAATAACTCTTCCTTTTTGAAGGCAACTGTAGCTATCATTGGTGCTTCAACATTTTTAACAACCCGATCTACGTTACTTCAAAATGAGGCACACAATATAATAAAATCAAAACAATTTATGACTTTTTGCTATGCATGAATAATATTGCTTTTATGACGTTTGCTATGGATGAATCATGTTGCTTTTTTGTGGCTTTACAATACTCACCGAGAAGTGCTAAACAGTTGAGTCCCGCTGTTTGTATATGCGCATTTTCAGGGTACTTTAAAACAGCTTGTGCAATGCCTTTGTGGGCTTCATGTGATACCAGGATGTTTAAAAAGTTGACTAAAGTAGATTGAAAATGTAATTAGTTTAGATCTTGTAATTTTGCAGGAACCAAATAAAAGTCCTTTAACAGTAATGACTGTACTCTAAAATATAGATTATGTAAAGATACCCTCCTCCCCCGCATCTGAAAGCAAAATACATTGGTTAACAAATATATTCTGTCTTTAAGCACAGATAAACTTGCATATGCAAAACACATGTAGCCTACATACAGGCAAATGGAACACTATAGAAAAAGTGCTATTCGTTCTGCATTTTTATTTCCAAAATGTCTAGACTAGTCAGGTCACAATTCACAAATGTTATCCAAAAAGTGTTTATCTGCAAGTTTTGAGTTATGGTGCAATAATACAGTTATATTATTTGCCCTTTCACACTGCTTGAATCAAACATAGCCACCTTCAGTCCGCTAATCCCATCACATTCTAAACTGATGAACATGACAGCTTATTTATCTTCGGTAATGCTCTTTCCTGTGGATACTCTAACCCGATATTCCTCATTTTTCAAATTACCCCAGAAGCCAGCCTAGATCTGAGTCTTCTCAAAGCAACTGCTACTGCACACCTATAGGTGGCACCATTGCCACTGTGGCGGCCTCACGCTGTACCATTAAGTTACAACACAGATCTTTAAAGGCGTCAACCCTCAACTCCGATATCACTTTTAAATGGAGTTCTTCTGCGCCCTCAGAAACAAATCGAAGGTAACAGACTGTAGTGTGATAGTCTGTCAAATATATCTTGCAACCTTTTATATAGTCCACTCCACAGTTTGGGTTAAAGGAAGGGCAGTGAGAATCTGTGCTTAGTTATGTATCCATCAGAAAGAGCATTACTGCAACTAAATAAATTGTTCTTCTGATGGATAATTCTAACCTCAGATTCCCCACCTTCTGACCAGATACCAAATCAGTGCCACGTAAAAGGTGGAGGGTCTGGTGAGTGGACGTCCATCAGGAAGTGCTGGAGAACAGAGTGGTATAAAGCTGCCCTCCCTACAGACAAAATAGTATTGCATTTTAGAGGTGTGTAAGGATGCACATGGCACTGTATAGCAGATGTCTAATAGCGGAACACTTCTTCCCAACGCCTTAGTGGCGGCCTTAGCGCAAATGGGCTTGAAGGCCCTTGAGAGGCTTCTTTTTTTAGCCAAACCATAGTACAGTTTAATACAAATGACAATCCAACTAGATAGGGTCTGCTTCAGGACCACCATCCCCTCCCAATAAACAGCTCATTATCTCCCAAGTGCTAGGATCTAACCGAAGAAGAATTTCCTTATACTTAGAGGGGTGTCGTGGTGCAAAGAAGGCAGGTAGAGTGATGGAATATCCCGTGTGGACTGGGGATACCACCTTTGGCAGGAAGAAGGTGTAAGCTTTCAGGACCAATTTGTTCAGAAACAAATAGACCTATGGTTGCACTGACAGTGCCTGCAGCTCACATACACTGGGTACCTGCAATGAGGAATACCATCTTAATGATCAGCAATTTTAATATGCAAATCTATATAGGATTGAACAGCGTGCTCATAGCATGCACATGAGAACAAAGTTAAGAACCCATATAGGGGTGTGAACTTAGTAAAATATCTACTGGTCCATGGATCAAGATGCTTCATAAATCTACTTGGCCTATACAAAAAATGCACTTGTCCCTTTGGTGACCCTCAGTGAGGTGCCAAATTATGGCAGCAATCTCACTGTGTAAGAGCTCTGATAATAGCCTCTCTGATTAAGCCGGGGTTTAGATTAAAGCAGGGTTTGGATCCTAGCAATTTACCAGATTTTGCCACCTTTCCTCTGATCTACACAATGGGGCTGGAAGTAGCAAGAAGTGGTAGTTCTATGGTTGGAATACCCTTTTAAATCTATGCAAACCGACAAATGTGCCTGTTTAAAGGTTTCCCCCAGCTCTTCTCTAACCTTTTCCCACAATGAAGAAGTTTGGAAATGTACTCATGACAATGGCAGAGATAACATTTCTTCCAGGGTGGGAAAAAAAGGTCGGATGGAAAGTGAACTTGCAAACGTTTTGCTGATTTTTGCATGAGTAAATCTACAAATGCATATTTGCTCGCCCTAAAATGCAATTCACAAATATTTTCTAAGGCTATGATTTCCAAGCCTACGTCGTAAATTCTTTGGAATCTGCACTAATGCAAAGGCAAATATCAAGGGGGCACTTTTGCTACATTGTTTAAGAAATGAGCCTCTAATGGCGTTACCCAAGAACTTTTCTCTTAACTAAAAATCTATCTATCTATCTATTTATCTATCTATCTATTTATCTATCTATATATCTATCTACCTATCTATCTACCTATCTATCTATCTATTTATTCCCTGGCTTGAATGTGTGTGGTAGCATTCTGCTCCTTCGGAGGGAGCATATAGGCACACAAATAGTTTCTTTAACTTCCAGGGACTACTATGGCAATAAGTGCTTTTTGAGACCAAAGAATATATTTGCTGTTAGCCAATGTTTTTGTAATGATAAGGGGCCAGCAGCTCCCACAAAAATAAAGTTTTAGAAAAACCATGGCAAAACAAAAAAAAACATTGACACCTACTGGCTTTGTCATTGCTTGTTAATTTTTATGCCTTCCATAATCTCGTCGAAACTGGTTTTCCACTGATTTTCCGCTATGAATATTTTTGGCATATACTAGCAAGTACTAAACGTGTTACTTACCTGTAACTGCAGTTATCCAGAATTAGTATCTTTCATAGATTCACATGCCGGATTCATTCCCCGTCGTTGGGATGGGAGTCCCCGGTACATAAATAAAGGAATGTCTCCTTAGACATATAGAGTAATAGGCCAAGGGCCTTACATTAGTAAAATATCCATGTCCTTTTGTAAAAAGGACCAAACTCTAGAGAAGTGCCAATCAGATATCACCACCCTCTGGAACCTTCCTGGAAGGCACTCTAGTCCCTCAGATTTTCGTAAGCACAGTGCTAAGTAGGTGAATCATAGAGAACTAGGTGAGCCCTTCCAGGGGAGGTGGGTGGATTGCATGTTAACCTCTTCCATGCTGATGACGGAACCGCTCAGTCATCAGCTGCGGTGGCGCTGTGCTGATGACGGATCGGTTCCGTCATGGCCCGCCCGTCGCTCATGCGCGGCGCGAATTCCGCGCCTGCGCTGAGCGTTCTATTGAGCGGGCGGGGCCATCACGGAACCGCTCCGTCATAAGCACAGCGCAACCGACGCTGGTGACGGAGCGGTTCCGTCACCAGCATGCGCCGCCGCTCTTCCGCCCCGCCCCCTTAGCACTGCGGCGGAATAGCCGCTGCAGTGAAGGGGTTAATCTATGAATGACACCAATACTGGATAACTGCAGTTACAGGTAAGTAACACATTTCTTATCCAGTATTAGAGTATCTTTCATAGATTCACATGCTTGAATCAGAGTAGTAAGCAATGACAAGCACATTTCAAATGGTACAGCATATACGATTCACCAGATAACAACATTTATGTGAAACATAGAAAGTACCAAATAACAATCCAATAACCCATTAAAGAACACAATAAATGTGTGTATAAAAACAAGGATGGTTGGAATAGATGACGTAGTACCGCTGGCCTGTCCCACTGCTGCATCCTTCATGAGTTCTGTATCCAAACAGTAATGCTTGGTACATGTATGCGGCGTCTTCCATGTTGCAGCTCTGCTAAAGTCTGTAATAGGCACACCTGCAAAGAGTGACATGGAGGTAGAAATCGCCCTCGTGGAATGGGCTCGAACCTTGGAACGCAATGGTTGACCCGCTTGCTGGTGACAGAAAGTAATAGCTGCAGAGATCCACCAATCTTTGCAGCTATTACTTTGTTTAGTCAATGGAAGAACTTTCCTTGGTCGACTGTAAGCCACAAAGAGTTGGTTGGATTTGCGGAACGACTTTGTCCTGTCAAGGTAGAATCTAAGGCAGCGTTTAAGGTCTAGAGAGTGTAGAGCTCTTTCTGATGGCGTTTGAGGATTTGGAAAAAAGGCTCCGTAAGACTATAGGCTCATTGAGGTGAAAGTCTGACAGGACTTTGGGCACAAATTTAGGATTAGTTCGCAGTATAACCCTGTCGTTTGAACTAAAGAAAAGGGTCTTGAACCGGAAATGCATGAAGCTCACTTACTCGCCTTGCAAGGGTAAGGGCTAGAAGGAGTGCTGTCTTCCAAGAAAGATATTTGAGATCAGCTCTGTGTATCGGCTCAATAGGGTGTTTAATAAGCTGAGCAAGAACTGTGTTGAGATGCCAAGTGGGAGGCTGAGATTTTACGGGAGGAAAAGTCCTGAATAGGCCTTTGAGGAATTGTTTAATCAATCTGTTAGACCAAAGAGAAGGACCTGCAGAAGACCTCCTGAAACGGGATATTGCTGCCAGGTGAACATTAAAAGAGGCGTGAGCAAGACCTGAAGTTGCCAGATGGTGAAGGTAAGGCAATATTTGTTCTGGCGAGGATGAAAGAGGGTGTATTCTTGCTGACTTACACCAGATGCAGAACCTCTTCCATTTGAAGGAATATGTCTTGTTAGTACTGTCCACTCAAGCCCGAGCAAGAACTGCCCTACAGTCCGGAGGAATGTCTAGGCCATGGAACTCTCGGAACTCAGGAGCCAAGCCGATAATTTGAGAGATGCTGGATCCAGATGTTGGACTTGCTCCCGGTTCATTGTGAGGAGAGAGGGAAACGGTTTCAAATGGATCAGTGGTTCCAAGGAGAGAAGATGGAGTTCCTTAACCAGTGTTGGCGAGGCCTAGCTGGAGCTATCAGGATTAGCATGCAGGGTTCTGCCTTCAACTTCCTGAGGACCCTAGGAATCAGGGGAATCGGTAGAAAGGCGTATGCAAAGACGTTAAACCATGCGATCGAAAATGCTTTCCCAGAGACCCTCGTTGGGGTTGCCAGCTTGCGAAGTTTTAGCATTTGGCGTTCTGTTTGGTAGCAAATAGGTTCAAGGGAGGAGTGCCCCATTGAGAGAATATGCAGTTGAGTCCGCTGATTCAATTCCCATTTGTGACATGTTATTTGTTGCCTGCTTAGTGAATCAGCTAGTATGTTGTCTGTTCCTGGAACGTACTCAGCTCGAAGAGAAATGTTGTGGTGAAGTAGCCAGTTCCAGATCTTTTGAGATTCGTGAAAGAGTGGCAGTGAACGAGTACCTCCCTGCTTGTTCAGGTAGTGCATTGTCGTTGTATTGTCCGTCCGGGCAAGCACTAGAGAACCTTTGATCCTGGGAAGGAATGCCAGGAGAGCCAGATAGATGGCTAGCAGCTCGAGTAGGTTTATGTGAAGTTTCTGTTCGGAAGGAGACCACTTTCCGCTGATTCGGAGTTCTTGGAGGAAAGCTCCCCAACCCTCCAGGGACACATCTGTTGTGATGATCTGTGGAGAAGCTTGGAAAAAGAAGGGCAGGTTTGAGAAAGATTCTGTGGACGAGTCCCCCACTTTAGAGCAGTGACCATCTGAGGGGTCACCTGAATGACATCGTCAAAGGTTCCTTCGGATTGAATCCATTGAGCTGACAGCGCTTCTTGGAGAAGGCGCGTGTGGAGGTGTTGGACAGGCCACATGAAGGGCCGCTCTCCCCCGGCCCGACCAGGCCCGAGCCCGGTCACGCAGGTACCACACACCACCATTACACGTCCTCCGTCCCCTCAGGGACCCCTGCCCTCGAACATGTCGACCTCGTGGGCCCGATCCACTGCCGGCCTGCGCGCCCATCCTGGGCGCCATCTTGGACACTCCACCACGAGGCCGCCTGGCCCCCGATCGACCTCAACCCTGGGCCTGGCCAGGCCTCAGACATCCCGGCACCACCATCCACCCAGGAGGTGAGCGGGCTACTTGGCAAGTCAATGGGAGAAAGAGGTGTCGATGGCTCTCCCCCGCCAAGTGCCGCTCGCCCATCGCCTCCCCGGGCGCTGGCTCCACCCCCCTGCTGGGTGTCTGGACTCCCTCATCCCGGACCTCCCGACCTCCAAGTGCGAGGGTCCGGACATCAAAGAACACCAGCCCTATAACTGGGGCAGCTCCAGAGCAGGAAGGCAGTTGTATCTTGGAGTCGAGAGACGCAGAGAAGAACTCATCCTTGACGGACTACTGGCGCTGCCGTAGCTCTGTCTCGTGCACCATCGTCTTGCCTGCTGGCGCTGCCGCAACCTTCGTAACCTTCATATCCTTCATCGTCGTCGGGACCTGCTGGCGTGGCCGCGGACCGTTTGTAACCATCATCTTCATCGGGACCTGCTGGCTCCGCCGCGGACCGTCGTTTCCTTCGTCCATCTCGGGACCTGCTGGCTCCGCCGCGGCCCGATCATCTAGAACGCCGAGCTCGAGGATTGAGAGCTATTTCCATCTTTTTGGTAACAAGACTGTCCCGCTACCCTTTCCCAAACCAGAGACCAGAATCGAGGGGACCCCTGAGTCCAGACCTCCTTGTACCATTCCATCGTAAACTTAAAGAATTGCCTATAAAGTCTCGTTGAACTTTAACCTTGTGTGGTGTCCGTCTGTGGGGGGGAAGTTACTTGTCTGTACGATCGCTGGAGACGGCTCTCCCCGGAGACCTCTCCCCTTATCCTCGGCCGACCCTCCCGGTCCGTCTAACAGGAGGCGACAGTAAGGAACTAGCAGAATACAGGACAACATCATCCCGAGAAGGGATTTGAAGAGGCATACTGATAAAGACTTCTTGGATTCTATGTGGTTTGCCAAATGGAGTAGTTTGTTCTGCTGCTGCTCTAGTGACGGGAAAGCTTTCTTCTGGGTTGTGTCGAGAGTAGCACCCAGAAAGGATATCCGCTGAGAAGGTTGGAGGACAGACTTGTCCTCATTGAGAGTGAGTCCCAGGCGACTGAAAAGCTGTAGACAGGCGTTTGATAGACCTGGCCACGCCGTCTAGAGAAGGTGCCTTGACGAGCCAGTCGTCGAGGTAGGGAAAAGACTTGATGGTGTTGTTGCCTGAGGTATGCAGCTACTGGGGAAAGGCATTTCGTAAAAATGCGTGGAGCTGACTTGAGCCCAGAGGGCAGGACTCGGAATTGGTAGTGTCTGCCCGCCACAGCGAACCTTAAAAACTTTGTGATTTCTGTGGATAGGGATATGGAAATCGGCATCTTGAAGATCCAAAGACACCATGTAGTCATCTGCGTTGAGAAATTGCAGCACTTCTTGGATGGTAACCATGCAAAACGACTGTTTCTTTGGGAATTTGTTGAGACTTCTCAAGTCCAGGATTGGACTCCATTTCTTCTCCTTTTAGCGCACCAGGAAAAAACTGGAGTAAAACCCCTTCCCCCCCGTTGACGAAGAGGGACCTTTTCTATAGCTCCCTTCTGGAGCATGAGTGAAAGTTTCAGGAGTAAGTGGCGTAGATTGTTGTGGACCATAGGTCGAGGAGGGGTTTGGAGAGGAATTTGATTGTACTCCAGCGAAAGACCAAATTATACCAGTTGAAGAACCCAACGGTCCGTTGTTATTTGTTTCCAATTGTTTAAGAAATGGGAAATTCTTCCTCCTATTTTGGAGGGTGGAGAGGAAATGGAGACCGGCGGTGGAGGAAAGTCATTGCCGCCGAGTAGCGTCCTGTCGTCCTCCCTTCCCTCGAAAGGAGGTCTTAGTGTAAGAGGATTGCTGTTGTTGACGTTGCTGGTATTGTGGCCGATATTGTTGGTTGGAGGAGGAATAGGAAGACCAATAGTGTTGGTAGTCTCCTCTGGTGGAAGATTGTCCTCTACCCCTTGAGCCACGAAAAGGGGGGGGGTTAAATTGAAGGGTACCCAGACCCCTAGCCGTGTCAGTATCCTTTTTTATGCCCTGAATAGCTTCATCAATATGCGAGCCAAAGAGAAGCTGACCATCGATGGGCATGTCCAGGACTTTTGTCTCTACTTTCGGCCGGAAAGATGTTGTCTTCAGCCAACCTTGGCGTCATAATACAGCAGCGCCAGCTAGCTGGCGGAAACCAGTAGAGGCAACATCCATCGTACAATCGATAAGCTCGGAAGCCGAACGTTCGCCTTCCAGCAAGATCTTCTTTGCTTCCTCTTTCGAATCGTCCGGCAAGGCCCCCAAGTAGGAGCAAAGTCTGCCCAAAACTGCCTGTTATAGCGTCCTAATAACTCAGACTTGGATGCATGCACTGTTAATGCAGAGATGGAAGAGAAACATTTCCCAGTATTGTCAAGTTTTCTGCCTTCCTTGTCTGGAGGAGCGGACAGCGGGGCAGAAGGGTTTTTAGATTTCCACTGAGCAGCCTGAGTGATGACGGAATCAAGCTTGGGATATCTGGTAAGGCAGGCTGGAGCAGTGTCCGGAGCCCTGCATTTTTTATCCAGTCGAGGTAACACTGGGGGGACCGAAGATGGATTGTACATTATTTTAACCCCTTCTTCCCAGATGTAGTCTATAATGGGCCCAGATCTTACAGACTTTTTAAAAGGTTTCTTAACATCATAAAGGAAACAATCCTGCTGGTGAGAAGGCATAGGGATCTGGAAACGTTGTGCAGCCCTTTCCAAGAGATTATGAAACCCCCCCGATATCTCTTTATATGTCCATCAGTTGCACTCTTTGTTATTCCATTTTTTTCTATTTTGTGTTTGAAAAATCCATTAACGTTGTGCGACTCCCTCTGTGAGTGTTTTGTCTCGGAACACTGTCAAAAATTCAACATAGATGAGGGCAGGGGTACTACTCTCGGTTTAGAGGTGTGCACACTTTTACATGGACCCAAGACGGTCCTTTTCTTCAATTACTCATCGCTCCATGAACAATTCAAAGAAACTTTTTTCTGAAGCATCTTTCAACTAAATATTTTTTATTTTAATGATCTTTTCTCATTAAAGTTCCTTTTCAAATATTTGCAGATTTCATTATTTAACGCATTTCACATCAACCCAATGCATTTCGGGTACAAATGGACCCTTCGTCGGGGGTCACTATGGAAAGAACAAAAAAACAATTTTGAGCCCAAAGCTATGTTCACAAATGTATAAAAATCAATTACATTGTCCAATTCACTACATAAATTATTGCAAAAAAATTACATACAACAAACGTGGTTATCCGTCATTAATTCAAAAAAACCTTGGTTGTCAATGTCTACATATTACCTATGTACAATGCGTGATGTAACAATAGCACTCCAAAGTTACTAACCCAACCTGACTCGAAAAATCTTACTAAGAAAACCTATCAAAAATCTAAAAAACCAATCTGTCATACCTTTAAAAGTTTATCGAACATTTTTAAGACAGAACGACTCGCGTTCCGTGTCAGTTACTTACGGAAATGCACACTCGCGTACTGCTTCTCTTTTCCACCAATGTCTGTCTAGCTACGATAACGTACAACATTCTATCTTTTATTTCCACGCTCATTGGTTGGTTCTGCGGTCACATGACTGCCGAAGTTTCAAAAAATAAGAAACTATTGCAAGCGGATTATTAACATTATCATCTCATGTAAACAAACAGATATTGATCCAATGTTAACGATAGCTTAGTTGTCTTTAAAGATAACTTTAGAAAATCAACATAATAAAACAAGTAACTCAAATCACAGTGATAGTGTGTCAGCCATTGTGGAATGGGAAGTAACCAGGGTACACAGCGCATATTCTTAATGTCTATGACAACGAAATTGGAATGTATCCTCGGGTCAACACTGTTAACCGAGGCTAATACAGCATCAACAAATGACTTTCTAATGGTCTATAAAAAACATGCTAATTCCAGTCTGTCATTGAGCCCGTATGGCTGAAGGCTCCCCATCTTTTTTATCCAGAAATATTCTGATCTGAGTCTCATTTTGTGAGTGTCCATATCTGGGCGTGTTTCCACCACTTCTAATATGGTGAAGCGTAGCTGAGAAATATTGTGTCCAGTCTCTGCCCAGTGCGCTGCCACTGTGGATTTCAGATTTTTTTGCCGAATATTACTCTTGTGTTCTGTTATTCTTACCTTGATCTTTCGTTCTGTTTGCCCAACGTATAGTTTGCCACAAGGGCATTTAATACCATAAATCACACCTTTAGTGTCACAAGTGCTCGAATGTTTTAATGAGATTGTTTGCCCAGTTCTAGGATGTGTGAAGTATGGCCCTGTTATTACATTATTGCAATGCGTACAGTTCTCACATTTACGCATTCCTTTGTGAGTTGTCTTACTTTGATTCTTTCGTTTTTTCTTTAACAATTCTTTTAGATTCTTAGATCTATTGTAGGCAAATGTTATTTGTTCAGCGAACAAAGGTTGAAGATCAGGTTCTTGAGTAATGATAGGCCAATGTTTTCTCATGATGTTGGAGATGTGTGGTGACTGTACTGAATGTTTTAGGACACAAACTGTGAGTTTATGATTTGATTTGTCTTTTTTTGTTAGCAGAGACTCTCTCGTCATGGCCATGACTTTGGTTTTTGACTCTTGTAATAGTTTATTTGGATATCCTCGTTGTTCAAATTTTTTGATCTGTCTGTTGATAATGTCTGAAACATCATTGGAGTCCGATGTGATTCTTTTGTAGCGGATAAATTGGGATATTGGTAGATGTCGCTTCAGAGCATGGTGATGAAAGCTCGAATAGTGTAATCCGCTGTTGCGGTCCGTTTCTTTTATATGTACATTTGTGCATATTTGACCTTGTTTTATTGATATTTTTACATCCAAAAAGGATAACTGATGTTGATCAATCTCATGTGTGAACTTAATTCGTTCATGTTTCAAGTTCAATTTCTCAATATTTAGTTCCAGTTCTTCCTTCTTGCCTCTCCACATGATGAAAATATCATCTATGTAGCGCTTATAGACCAACAATCCTGTCTTCCAGTCTGGGTTGTCAAGTATATGATCGCTCTCAAATTTGGACATAAAAATGTTCGCGTATGATGGTGCTCCAGCAAAGCCCATGCTGGTCCCACTACATTGTGCATAATACTCTTGTTCCCATTCCAGATAGCTATGAAAAAGCGCAAAATGTAAAATTTCCATCAAAAAAACCTTTCCTGGTCCCTCAATTTCGTTCTGTAGTAAACACTACTCCATTGCTTCAAGTCCTTCATTATGAGGGATCGAGGTGTACAATGCAGTTACATCAATTGAACTGAGCCATATTTGTTCATTTTCTGGAATCTCCACATTCTGTAAAATGTTTAAGAACGCAGTAGTATCTTTTATGTGGGTGCACCAATTCTGGACTAGTGGTTGTAAAAACCAATCCAGATATTGTCCGATTGGTTCAGAGAGAGATCCGCAGGCTGATACAATGGGCCTAAATGGTGGTCGTGTTTGGTGCTTGTGATATCCTCAGGAGGCGAATCAGCTTGAGTAGGCACCAGGGATGCTGGACACGGGATAACGTAATCATCACACTCATAATGAGTCGATTGCGAATCATGGAGTTCCCCTTCCTCCTGTTGTTCATCCTCCTCATCATCCCTGGAAGCTGCAGGTGGTAGCGTGACGGGCACAGATTATGGAGGTAGAGGTGGAGGCTGTGGCCTTGGCGGCGGAGAGACAACTGGAGTAGAAGACGTAGCAGAAGTAGGGAATCTCTGCTTGTAGTCAGTAGTCAGAAATTGGAGGTCAGAAAGCAAAGACGCAGGTAGACAAACCATGGGAGGTTATGGAGGATGGTTGTCGTTAGGATAGTATATCTGGTCTTCTGCCATCGTCTGAATCTTCTTCCTCTTCCAAAAGGTGAGTCGGAGGTAATGGCTGGACCCTGCTAGGATAAGTCAGGGCAGGCGTCAACGTGCGTTTAGTCATTTTAAGATGGATGTACACACTTTCTATTTTGGACTCCGGTGTCATCGGCAAACCGGTTGTCGGTGTAGGCGTCAACGGTGAACCACCGACAGGCACAATTGAAGGTAACGTTGACGAAGCTCCCGTCGACAGCGTCGTCATCGACGGTGTCGCTGTGGTCGACGGATCCCTCGTCAGCAGAGTTGTCCTCGTCGTCGGTGTCATCGTCGGAGCCCTTGTGGTAATCGGTGATCGTAGCGTCAACGCTGGCTTGGATGTGGACTATGTTTTCTTTATTTTTATCGTCGACGATACAGGGTTAACAGCCGTCAACGATGAAGACGTCGTCATCGACGTAGATGATGCTGAGGACGCAAAAAATGTAGAGACAGTCGTCGTCGTCACTCCAACAACTGTAGATGGGGATTTTCTCGGCCGTCGAAGCCACCGTCGATGAGGTAGGTGTCATCGAGGTGGAACTAGGCTTCTCAAAGGTGTGTAGAATCTTCTGGTGGTAAATCCTTAAGGTGTGCCTCTGAAGACTTTTTGTGCATCTTCTTTTGAGGGGGTTGCGACGAAGGTCCTGGAGAAGTAACTCTGGGCCTTTTTTGAGAGGATCTTGGAGATTTGGAGGAGCTCTCACTCTCTTCAGAAAACAAAGCTTGGTCTTCGTCCTTAATCCACTGCAGCCAAATTAAAAAGCGTCCCTCCCGGTCTTTGAGGGTCTTTGAAGAAAAGGTACGACATACCTTACAGACCTTAGAGGAATGATCTGAGTAAAGACAGTAGAGGCAGTCCTTGTGTTGGTCATCAACATGAAGCCGCTTTTTACCACAGGAAGCACATGACCTAAAAAGGCCTTTCTTAGGAGTATCTGCCATGAAGATATGGAGAACTTCACACAGAAGAAGGAATGGTGGAGAAATTAATCACTGGAAATCCAGAAACAAGGAAAAACTGAGCAGAGCTCAGTGGTGACTCCCTTAGCACGATGTGCGGTAGAAAATCTTAGCGACTGGAGCCCCTCTCAGGAAGGTTCCAGAGGGTGGTAATAGCTGATTGGCTCTTCTCTAGAGTTTGTTCGACCTTGTATAATATTGTCACCTGATCGGGGATGTACAGCTTCTAATGTGTTTGCTCTTTTTTGGTTGCGCTCTATGGCAGGGGTTTTCTGCCCCACGACTTGATTAGTCATGCACTATGCACCACTTGTCCCTTCCAGGGATTGTACTAGATATGCTGTGATACTTAACCCAAAATAAAAACAACTTTAAAAAAAAGTGTTTGCATCTAATCAGAGAGCCTTCTAGGAGCACTATAAATAGCATAATATGTTTAACTTTGCAAACGTGTGTATGCATTTTTACAATGAAACCGCTGTCAGTAGTGTAATCTAAGGTTAGAGCATTTCCTCAGAACACTCCTCCTTGTTTGAGGAACACGAACATATGGATACAAATTTTACCATAACTTCAGACAATGCTTTGTCACAAATCCATAATGTGGTGTTGTGAACTGGCAGCCAAAGGGGTTGTGAGGCAAAGGGTTGGACCTACTTCTATCAAAAACAAAATTAACATGAAAACTTGTCCGTGAAAAAGTTACATATTTTTAACTGTAGCACTCCAGTATTAGTATCTTTAATAGATTCACATGCTTTAATCATTCTCGTTGTAGAGCTGAGAGTCCCATAGTAAACATAGAGAGCAAACCAATGTTAAGCGTGGGCAAAAAACTTTGACATACTCACAGTAGTAAGCCATTTACATATTTTTTAAAAGATCAGAAGTTCAGTCACTCAGCACACAGTCCTATCTTCGCCCTTCCCGAACCAAGTCACCATGCTTAAGTTTTGTAGAATATTGAAGAATAATATAACATGATGTGCCTGAGATGAGGAGGAGGGTGGGTGGCATGTGAATCTTTGAAAGATACTAATACAGAACAACTAAAGTTGTAGGTAAATAACTTTAACTTTCTCCAATATTGGATCTTTCATAGATTTCCCTGTTTAAATCAGAGTACTAAGCAGTAAATGTACACTGTATATAGTTGGTAGCAAATGATTGGGATAGATTGATATATGAAAATATCAATCCTGTAGGTTCAGAGGTGTCATGTAATCCCCTTAACATAGACAATGAAGGACTTCTTGCAAAATAATCATACAAAATGTTTGTTTCTTCAGAAACGTGTCTAAATTCTGAAGGACCAGAGTTGGCCTCCATTCTCCCAATTTCCTCTTTAGGAGGAAAAAAACGAGAGTAAAAACCTAAATGTTTCTGGGATTTTGGGACTCGCTTGATTGCTACTTTTTACAATATAATGCGAATCCCAGCGTGTCATAGAGGAAATTGTTGGTGAAGCCTGGTGACTTGTGGTGTAGTTAGTTTCTGAATGAATTCCACAGTGTAGCCACATCGTATGAAGTCCAATACCCATTGATCGGATGCTCTATCGGCTCTTTGCCTGTAACAAGACGCGATTTTCCCTTCTAAAAGTAAAATTGAATTTAATCTGCATGTAACCATGGAAGTATGTCTGTTGGGCTGGTTGGTACATTTAAGGTTGATAACCTCCTTTAAAAGAAAACTGGACCCTTCCACAAGCTCCTCGAAAAGGCTGATGTTGATTTTGTCGTAGGACACCTAGAGATTGTCACGGTTTCCTGTCCATGTACCAATATATTGGCCTGTTCCCGTAACATTCCTAGGGTACTTTCCAGCTTGAAAGTGCGAAAGGGCCCTTCCAACTACAACCACCAGCAGGCCTTGGGGTGAGCCAAAGCGAGGCAAAGGGTGTTCCTGATATAAGCACCTCCTATACCTTGGGAAGGTGCTTGAAAATATTCTGTCCAATTTTGGAATAACGGATGGTGTGTCCCCGCTGGATCCAGCATGAAGACGGCTGTTTTTCCTGTTCCTACTTTGGTGATATCGCCCTGCAGAGAGCCCGCTTGTTTCCAGGTATCGTCGGAAGGAGCGTGGGCTTGCCTCCTTCATCCCACAGTCAATCACTTTAATGAGATCAGAGCAGCGGTAACACTGGACGCGCTGGAGCGCTTTTAAGCGTTACGTGACTCATTCGTGTGTATTTAGCACATTATTCCTTGGTACCCTGAAAGACGCTTTCCTTTGGAGCTTCTAGTTTGGCAGTCCTATAATTTGTGGTGATTCGGGCAAGGCGTCTACACCACCTTTTTGTTAAACGATTTCTAAGCCAGCAGAAGTCTGTTCGAATGCCTGTGGTTTTGTGCTCAGTTAAAACTCTAGGCGCAGATATTTTCCCTGAGAGACGCTGATCCTTGTATTTTCCTTGATTCTGTATTTTGGACCTTTTGTTTGTTTCTTTAAGGAAAAACTCCAGTTGTTCAAGTTCTTAGTGTTGCGATTCATAACGACATTAACGGAGCTGGTACTCTGTATCTAGGGATGATATTGAGCCCTTGTTTAATTCATTTTGTTATGTCCTTTACTAACTTCAGTATTTGATAAGAACATTTTCCCTGATATTATTTAAGCCTGGTCAGTGGGGGAATCTCTCGACCCTGGACAATAAGGACACATATATTACTTTGTTTCTTAGCTGCATATATCTGGTGAGTAGGTGGAAGAGGTAGTTACTAGCAGTACTGTATGTTATCCAAAGAGTGAATACCTCATTATTATTGTCTTGTCTTCCTGTCCTGCAGTATATACATCCCTACTGTTGCCATGCAGTTTCCCAGATCAAACCAGACCTCGAAGGGACTACAGAACTTGCAGCTAGTTTGTTATTTTATCCACTTCCCTTTTCCCCTGGGCACAATTTCACGCAGCAGGATATCTTCCTCTGCTGGAGGTTGCGTTAAAGGGAACTGGGGGGATATACATCTATCCTCGTCTCTGCTGGTCACAAGAAAAGGTTAGTGGCTTCTTTACATATTCTTGTGCTACTGACGATCGCAACAGAGATCTTGCTGTGTCAGATTTAAATGACTGGCAAGCTTTATCTGTATGCTGCCCGAAGAGTGATTCTACATCATAAGGCATGTCTATAAAGCATATCTATAGTTCTCCTTTGTACTTCAGGTCTAAAAGAGGAGGACCGTAGTCAACTATGCCAGCATAAAAGAGCTGCACCAGTTAACTATTTGAATCCCATTGATGAAATGTCCACAGTTGTGCTGATGATCGCCGAAGATGTGTTCTCCCCATCAAATAGTATTGCTTTTGCCTTGGCATTCTTATTGGTCGGGCAGGTAGTCAGGATATGGAGCAATATCTGAACACATTTGGCAGTCAAGTTGTGCACAAACTGCCAGTGCATTTGCCAACCAGGCTGATGTTCCTGCTGTTGCTGACAATCATTTGGCGATACTGCAAAGCCTTCGGCCATCTTGTCAGGTGGTTTATGGATTGGATATGTATTTATTGATTATTATTAGGTTAACAGCATGACTAACAAGTCAGCAATAGGGGTGATCAAGACCAGACTGGGTATTTTTGGGTGCTTTATATTTTTTTTCCATTCTAGAAATTACCTTAGCTGTTTGGTAGGGTTTTTCGTGACTTTCTGTCCTTCTGACCAAATATGGCCAATTACTGGCATTGTTGTTATTGATTTTCTTGCAGGTTTCTTTAAATTGTAAAAGAATCAGTGGTTTTCCTTAGTTGGCACTGGCAAATTGAACCTCTTAGAAGCTCTTTCGATGAGATTGTGGAAACGTCTAATGTCGCCTGGAGGTGAATCCGCTGTAGGAGTGATATCTCCTAAAATGGGGGCTATATAATTCTCCAATTCAGGTCCAATAGTTTGAGGAGTAACTGGTTGCATCTAACATTCACTGTGGTCAGCATGGGAGTATGTGTCAGGTGGATTAGAATGAGCTACGTAGTTAAAAATGTTCCCTTTGGAACTATACTAAACCAAAGCTCTACTTTTCTCCAACTATTCACTCAAACATTCACCTGCATCTTCTCATACTTCATTCAACGATTACCCCAAAACTGAACTAGTCATGTATACCAGAGTCATATAAATCTTCCAATCTTTAATATCAGAAATGTCTCTGTTACATCCCAAATGCCATGTGAAAAATCCACATGAACAACAAAATTAATCCAGTCATTAAAACCCATACAACATAAAAATAAACATACACAACATATATTTTAAAACATGGGAGAAGAAACAAGACTGTTACATCTGTCTTTGTCCTATGCCAATGTGTATTCATTCACAAATAGATTACATGATTAAAGAATAGATATCTATTGTATCCCTGTGTTCTTCAGATTTGGCGTAACCTAGGCGTCGATGTGTTTCAGTGGTGAACTTTAATTGTTACCACCTCCTTTAGGACTACAAGATCAAACCAGTTTTCAAGTGCCTAGTGTTAAAACATACCAAGCGCAAGAAATAATCTTTCGTATGCTGTTGGTTTTGCCGTCATCTAAATCCAATATATCCTCAATTTCATATAATGGACCTCATCACTTGAATCTTTTTATGGCTTGCCTCCTTCATCAGACTAGGGAACAACAATATGTTGTTTTCAAAAGGATACGGAGGTCCTTTATATTAATCAATTGGTCCCCTTTCCTTACTTCACCGGTCTGAGTTCCCGTTAGCTCAAAGTACTTGTCTCCGTATTTACCAGCACATCTCTATCGGATCAGATTAGAATGAGCTACCAAAGCGGAATGCTGTACCAAAAGAGTTGAAGGCTTTTATATTATAGAAATGTGCACAGGAGTACGTGGGATGATTCATCTTGTGTGAAGCCTTGAGGCATAAATAGAGGTTTTGAAGATTGATTTGCAGGTTCAATGTTGATTCCAGGCAGAGTTTATATTAGTCAGTTAGCCTAAGTCAGAGATCTCCGACTAAAGCTATATAAACCCAGATCATTGCTTCCTGTGATGCCGGCATAGTTTAATTAGAAGGGTCCTATTCACATTAGCAAGTATCATCATCTCTATGCTTTTGAAAGGCTGTTAAGAAACTCTGATATTAGGATCTTGAGATTGACGAGGGTCAGCCTAATAGGTGACTTCCATCTCTCTGTATTCCTCTTCTTCAGGATCCTTATATTCAACTTTTGTCTAGTTGTTTTTAAGGTTGATTTTGATGACTGGCTGTTTCCAACAGTTCAAACACAAGGAGGTGGTGGACGGAGTGCTGAAGCTTTTCAAACACGCAACCCCAGTCACATATCTGGGTTAAACCATCATCATTCTTTAGCTCACTTTGCCACCCCAGTTCAGACACCGCTATATGCAAATCCGTCTTGACCCTGTGCCTCATGAGAACACTCCAGCCCGAACTGCCAAGCCATGTCTTCCCTGGACCGGAAACCAGCATCCTGGAACCGGTTTCGGGCTAACAACCCTCTTCAGCCAGGCTAGCTTGAATCCAGTGGCAAAGTGAGCAAGGGACCCACATCTGGGCATACTCTGCCAACTTAGGGCGAACAAAGTAAACACAAGGAGATGATGGACGGAGTGTTGAAACTTTTCAAACACTCACCCCCAGTGACAGATCTGGGTTAAAATCTTTAGCTCACTTTGCCACCCCAGTTCAGACACCGCTATATGCAAATCAGTCTTGACCCTGTGCCTCATGGGAACAGTCCAGCCCGAACTGCCAAGCCATGTCTCCCTGGACCGGAAACAAGCATACTGGGACCGGTTTACAGATAACAGCCCTCTTCAGCCAGGCTAGTTTGAATCCAGCGGCAAAGTGAGCAAGGGACCCACGTCTGGGCATGCCCTGCCAACTTAGGATGAACAAAGCAACACAAGGAGATGATGGACAGAGTGCTGACATTTTTCAAACACTCACCCCCAGTCACAGATCTGGGTTAAACCATCATCATTCTTTAGCTCACTTTGCAACCCTTGTTCAGACACCGCTAAATGCAAATCAGCCTTGACCCTGTGCCTCATGGGAACAGTCCAGCTCGAAATGCCAAGCCATGTCTTCCCTGGACCCCAAACAAGCATCCTAGGACGGGTTTCGGGCTACATGCCCTCTTCAGCCAGGCTAGCTTGAATATGTACATCATCCCCTTTGGTTTTGCTTTGTTCGCCCAACGTTGGCAGGGAATGCCCAGACGTGGGTCCCTTGCTCACTTTGTCACTGGATTCAAGCTAGCCTGGCAGATGACTTCTGATTAGGCAGAAACCGGTCCCAGGATGCTGGTTTCCAGTCCAGGGAAGACATGGTTTGGTAGTTCGGGCTGGACTGTTCGCATGAGGCACAGGGTCAGACTGATTTGCATATGGCCATGTCTGAACTGGGGTGGCGGAGTGAGCAAAAGTACAATGATGGATTAAACCCAGATCAGTTGACTGGGGGTGAGTCCTTTAGTTTTGCTTTGTTTCCAACAGTTGTCATCATGATGTACTCATAATCATTGACGTCATAGTTGGTGTTGCCTTCTAAACTGTCGGCGACAGTGCTGTTGTGGACTGTGACACTGTCAACATTGTTGATGTTGTTACCATCGATAATGTTGTTGATGAGGATTTCTCACTGGTAAACACTGCTAAACAGAAATCAAGTTTCTTTGCGGTGATGGTCATGTCAATGATGAAGGCTTAGTCGTCAGTAAGCCAGGCAGTGTTCTTGTCAAATATGATGTGATTTTTTATTTTAAATTTGTCGGCTCAAGATCTTTCCTTTAGTGGATGAGCCAGATGAGGGTTTTTGGGACGACTTTTAAGAGGTCCTTTGTGTCAATCCTTACATCAGGAATCCCCTTAACTTCCATCACAGATTTTTTTGTGTGATTTTTTGGGGTGAGACTGAGAATTTTGTTTCAGTTGAAGGTTCTGAAAAGAACTTAGAGTGAGAATGTACTGTTTTTTGCGCTTTTCCTGAGGATTGTGAGGCAGCTCCATATTTCCCTTCAGCAGGTGAGTCTCTCCTAATTTTGACTTTAAAACTATAACAAAAGTTTACCGTTTTAGTCTTTTAGGGTTTTAGTGTAAACAGTAGACCATATCTTGCAGGTCTTTTGATCAGGATACAAGTAAGCTATGCAGCCCTTGTGGGGGGTTCAAAATGAAGCTGTTGTCTTGGTTCCACATGGTATAAGAAAAACGTTTAATTTTTTTTTTTTTTTTTAGAGTATTCTGGTATATCAAATCTTAAAGATTATGGACATTTAATGAGCAATACAGAAAAAAGCAGAACTAATTCACTTATCAGCAACTGACTGAGCACCGCTCAAGGGACTCCCTTCACACATGAGTTGCAGTAGACATTTGAGAATGGGGACCTGGGAAGGGTGAAAAATGTGTTTATGCTGATTGGCTGAATTTCCGATCTTAGTAGGCTACTTCTTTGACTGTGTTAAAGCTTTATGCCTATGTTTAACATTGTACTGCTCTCTAGGTTTACCGTGGGATTTCGAACTTGATTAGGGAGGATGATTCCAATATGTGAATCTCTGAAAGATCCAAAACTGAAGAATACATTTTACCTGCCAATTCAGCAAGTACATTATTGTTCTGTGCAGTAAGGTCTGTGGTTTGAGAGATTTAAAGTGTTGTCCCCTCCTGCACATATGAAAACATTTGTGAAGCAGGCTTTTGTATTAACAAACTGCCACTTTCTGTGAAGTAAATTCCTCTCATATTACCTAGGATGATCTAGGATAGGTTACTGAAAATTTAAGTCTCCATAGCAGAGTTGGCCAGCGTTGAATTTGTGCCAGCTTTTCAGGAAAACCAATGACCGGTAAGTGAGATGCATAAACAACCATTGTATGACAAATGAGCCTCTGTGGATCCTTTAGATATCTGACATGGATCCAAGCATTCTTGACATTGGCAGGACATGGCTGCTGTGAAGTGTTTCAAGAGTCAGAGCTAGGCTGTGTCCTGCTTCCTCCTTTGAAACTGTTATGACAATACAATTGTTCAAGGTATGGGTGGCAGGGGATGTTGTTTGGACACAGAAAGATTACAACCAGAATCATGATCTTGTTAAAGACTTGAAGGGTGTCAAAGACATACAAATGATAATATCCACTGCTGTTAAGTGTTGATTTCCCCACATAAAATGTGGGTACTTTTTGTGCTTCTACAATACAGGTAGATAGAAGTAGGCATTCCCACGGTCCGCCTGGTAAATCAAGTCTATTGTATTTGAGCAGCTCCCAACAATCAAGCCAAAGTCAGCATCTTCAACTTCTGAAGGGGGGGGGGGGGAGCTGCACTGAGCTCAAAATGATGAGAGCTCCATTCTTCCTTACAAAGAATTAGCAGGAGTCATATAATTGATTGCCTATATTCTATATTGGCTTATTTCTTTGAACTAAGAAGTACCTCAAGTACATGCCTTGTGAATGTCCAGTAGTCTCTTAACAGATCATTACCTTTGAAGGAATCTAGTGTTCTGAGGTGATCTAGGCGCTTTTTATCTGTTGGTTTTATTATTGGTGGTGATCAAAGTGCAGCCATTCGTTAATATAGAACCGACCAGACATTTGTGAAGCTTACACTCTTCAAAATGTATTGAAATGCTTCCACCTATGATAAGGCCTAACAAGGAGGATACATATGGAAAGTCATTGATTAGCTGTTGGGAGGGTTTTTCCCCTTGCAGTAAAATACTACTGATCTCTTCATCTCGATGCCCTTTGGCTACAACACTGGATGTACTGGTGATCTGGATGTACTTACAGGTGCTACTCTGATGCTTGATAGTAATAGGAATATTGAACACGCAGGTGAATTCTTAAATCAGTGTACCCTAGGGATGGAGAAAGTATTCTCAATATTGAGCCCTGCGTGGTTTAACATCTATGCTCAACCCCTAGCAATGATAGCAAGAAGTAGAGGGATATCATTTGTATCTTATGCTCATGACACCCAGCTAGTTATTGCCTTTTCAAAAAAGTGCAAAAATAATCTCCTTACATTTAAAGAGGACCCGTTAGCAATTGCAGACTGGATGACAGCCAACTGTTAGCAGCTTAATGCTGCTAAATCAGATATTCTTGTGTTAGGGAGAGACACTGTGCTTTGGTCAGAACAGTGGTGGCCGGACAAACTCAAACCAGCGCCACTGACCAAAGGGGCGGTTAAGAATCTTGGCTTTTGGATAGATAGGGATCTCTCTTTCGATACCCAATCTAAAGTTATTGCTGGGGTCCGTTTTGGTCCCTTGAGGGGGCTAAAACTATCGTTCAGGCTACAATTTTAGGCAGGTTGGATTACGGCAACTCCCTTTATCTAGTGCTAATAAATCTTGTATTTTACGCCTCCAAAGAATTCAGAATGCCGTGGCCTGTGCTTTGTTGGCAAGGCCCAAGTTTTATTCGGTATCCAATGTCCTACCTAAGCCTCATTGGTTAACAATAGCCAAAAGAATTCAGTTGAAGTCCTTGTGCGTAGCACATAAAATTCTGTCACAAAAAGGCCCCCCGTTCTTAGCGGATCTGTTAGTTCAGTACATGCCGAAGCGTCCCCTTCGCTCTGCCAACTTGGAATTGGTGTGTACCCCCCTTTTTCAAAGAGCCAGGGCTGGTGGTCGATCATTTTAAGGTCCAAGCGGCCCAACTTTGGAATTCCCTTCCGATTAACATCCGTACGATAATTGAATACTGAGGTGGCAATCCAGCAAGATTAGAATTGTCTTGCTTAGAAAGGTGCTGTTTTTGACCAGATGTTGAGCTGTCACAGATGTTGATGGGCTAGTAAATGTCTCTATACCTTAAAACTGGGAATAAAGCTATGAGCAGTACTAAGGTGTTTGAACCTGTAGTGCTTCAAAATATGACAAACCTGTCTGAGTAGTCTTAAATGGAATATTGAACTTATGATAGATGACAGGCTGTAGTCAAACTTTGCAGTATGTAACATAGAAGTGGTCAATTCTGTGTGCTAAACCAGAGGTGTTCTCACTCTAAGCCGGATATGTGCTTTGTCTCTTCAGTTCAGACTGATTAATGTGAAACTTCAGTAAGAACTGGAGAAGGAATAGCTGGAAATCCCATAACTGTGATGTTCTTTTAAGCTGGCAAAAAAAATAAATTACAAGCCATTCCTATTTTGGCTGGATTCTTGCATGGAAGAGGTGACTTATTCTTCCTCTGCATCTTTTTCGGAGAGGTCTGTGGTTCTAACTTACCCCTAGAATCATTCTTTTTTTCACCTTTGTGCTACCACATACATATTCCTTACACGAATAGGCATAACAGGTTTCTCACTAGATGGTGAAGCTGATGTCATTGTGTGCCTCTCTGTCAATGGATTTAACATCAAGCATCTTCATGTTGTATGCCTCAATGTAATCGATTTTGATGTGCTTGACTTTGATTTGCTTGACTTTGAATGATTTGCTGCTGTGTGGTAATTACTGATTAAGAGTATGATGCTGATCTTCTTGACTGTTACTGCCTGTGATCAAACCTGTTAAGATGGAGTGCTTAAACAGAGACACAAGTGATGCATGCAGCACAGGAATTATCGACACAGGGCATCTCAACGGCATCTGCAATGGTATTCATGATGGGGTTTATTATTTATTTTGCCTATTTTTTGCTTCTTACTTGGCGAATCCATAGAAACCACTGACAGTGCTGAGGTGGAGATAGAGGTTTCTCTAATCCTTTCTTTTTGGCGTGGAATTCAAGCAGCAGATTCTAAAAATGGCTAGAAAGTTATTTTCCTCTCAGCAAGATGCCCTCCTGATCCATCACAATCCTTTTTTAAATTTTCTGAAAGAGACTCTCATGTTAACAAAGGCTGCAAACAAGACCCGGGATACAAAAGAAATTAGGATTCTCAGATCTTTTTCATTACCTCCAAGACATGTCACAAAAGGGATGGCTATTCTGGCCATAAAGAATAAACAGATACCTGAAGAGAAACTTAGAAAAGAGGCAGCAGGAAAATATGTTTTAGTCCTGCTGCTAACTGCAAAAACACACCCAAATTGAAGACATGGCAGAGCCCATTATCCTGTGGTTCTCACAGAAGGCGTAAATTAATATTCGACTACCCACACTGTGCATTCAGGTCAGCATGCAATATGAAGGCACAGTGAAGTTTACTTTTCACCTATTATGACCCTAGGCAATTATGCCTTTCATCCTTTTATTTTTCCTTTTAAAAAATACATATTTTACTCTTCAAACCTTTTTCTTCAGCTTTTAGATGCCTATGAATAGGTAATTGGAATATTTTTAAAGGCATAATTGAACATACATATAATTTAAATACATTGTTATTTTCTTAAATTAAGCTTGGCATAGTTAGTTTGTAGTGTTCATTAATTTCAGAGAATATCAATAATGCTGAAAGATAAATCACTGCCAACACCACCAGTCTCTACATAGCCTGGGATGAGATTGAATCAGCAACCTTCACTTAAGCCTGGGGACAAGTGCAGAGTACTCAGTGTTGACTAACAGCAAAGTAAAACCATGCATCCTATCCAGTGGACTTAATGTAGGGTTTCCTAGTGGACAAAGAGGAGGCAAACATTTAGATCGTGGTGACACCGCTGTATCAATCCATGACATCGGGAGGAGATTCATATGAACTGCAGGGTAATATGAAAGATAAGTAGAAATAACTAACATTTTGTTTATTCGATCATTAGATATTTTACACACCCACACCTGGCTCAACAAGGTTTCCTTGTTGGTTTAACTGTCTTACTTAGGGATTTATTCTTGAAAAAAACTTCTGGATACATATGCAACATTACTGAGAATATGTCAATATTATTTCTACATCCTATGCATTACGGTCAAGTTTTAATAACGTTTTACATATTGGAGAAAAATCCTTATTCTAAAATTCAACCATTCGACCGTCATCATGAGCAGAAAACTGAAAATAGGCAATATAGGTTATATGCAACGATAAACAAGTCCCCTTATTAAAAACTTTATGAAAACTCACCCAAAGTTAGTCTCTGGAACAAACGACAACTGACTTCTTGAATATTTTCACTGTTTTGAAATGTTTTCATTGCCTTCATTATAAGATTATAGCATCTAACATTGCCAGACATAAGCACTTCAACATTACTCGCTGAAAAACAATAACCATGTCAGACACTTTAATCTATGAAATGGACCCCGTGTTACAAATCAATATGCAGATATTACTTCATCATCAATATCACTTTATATAGATATTTAATAAGCATAGTGTTCTTCTTCAACTGCTGACCATGATACAGTAAAATTCACTGAAACTGTATTAAAAAAACGTTGACCATTTTGCCTTAGCTGACTAAAATCTCAGTCTATGTAAACGGTATAACATATACTGGAATTTCAAGACTGAAACAAAAGTTTTAACATAAACATCAATACAAAGCTCCCATTTGTGTATGTGAAGGCAATCATAAACTCATTTAATAAGCAGGTGGAAAAATAGGTAGATAGGCTTTGTAAGTCAAAGCAACTGAAAAAGATTTATATTTAAGCAATTCTGAAATGCAAAGACAGAATGTAATCACAGGGCTATAGTGTGTTTCCTGCACTAAATTACCAAAACACTGCAAACTCAGATGGAACTGAGGTTCTGTACAATTCTGCCTTGTCTCGTGAAGTTATGGTTCCGTCACGATTTTGGTGATGTTGTACCGTATTTAGCAAGTACAGCTAATATGGAGTGAATTTGTCATGTTAACCTGCGAGTTCATTACGTATTCAGAGACTTTGTCTCGAATATGGGTTTCATTTTGTCCGTGCCTCCATTTTGTGTTGCCATCACGTAGGCCCGTGGATGTAACCAAACGAACCAAGTTGCACGGGCTTCGTTGTTCATGCACTTATTAACTAAGCCTTTTCTTGACTCTAAGGTGCATTGGAAGACCTGACCCCTTCATCTGAAACTGACCTCGCTAAGCCAATTTCATTGGTTGATCGTTATCTGAGATTGCCAGTCAATGTTCAGGACATCGTTAACTTTTAGCTTCTCTACACATGCCTTATCTTGATCGTTATCTGCCATGGTTTCCTTTCTATGTTCCTTCATTACATGCATTGTGCTTTCAATTATGGGTTTGTCCGGCTTGTGGAGATTGGATTTGGGACATTCTTAATAATTTACTTTGGGTTGGGCTATTACAAACTGAGTTTGTCATGTGATACTTTGTTTGAAAATGTACCTTATTGGCCAGAATTTTGCGCAGTGGGTGTCCATTGGTAATGTGAATATTGGGTATAAAAAAGGGATTTTTCGCCTTACAAATTTGAACAGTTTCTTGAGTTGTACACCGTGTTGTATTGCTGAGATTACTGTTACTAGCTGCAGCTAATAAATTTGGTCTTTGACGCCACCCAGAAGTATTCTGTGTCTCTGTATACCAAGACAGGTCAATCTGAAGACGTTGGACGTGCCCCTGGCGCCGCTGGGTTTAAACCCGGTTCTTCAACTGGCGCCCAACGTAGGGCGACTTCAGCGGCACCGGTCTAAGCCTGAAGATTGTGAGGAGCTTCGTGAGGAAATTCTGGAGGAGGGCCCCCACTTCATCGATCCCTGCATGTCGACTGTGGACCGAAGTTTTTTACTGCGAGGCTTTCCCCTTTCCGACGGCTACGAAGGACCGCTGCCCTGACTGTCGCCCTGTCTTGGACCCTCTTTTGATGATTTGTAAAGCGAGACGATAGACGGTCTTCTGGTGGCGTGACAGACATTTTGGTTAAGTACAAGTGGGTCGCTCCCACGACTTTGTTTGGTTTCTTGGGTTTCTTTGATTTGGTTATTGCAATTACCAAAGCCGAGGGGCTCGTATATTTGCGAGTATATCATTTTGATAACCCCTTGTAGTTTGAAGCTAGATTAGTGAGCTATAAGATGCCTGGTCTTAGCAAATTTAGGAAATGGTTTTGTTGTAGTTGTAACAGGGATTCCTGATTGGAGGACTCGTGTCCGATACCTCCGGTTGGAACTCCAACTTATGAGCTCTATTCAAAGCATGGCATGGGTCCAATTATGTTTAATGAAGTATGGATCCGCTATGCGAAGACAGATGGTGTCTTACGATGGCCCCAACATGGTAGTTTTGAATCAGAGATTTTAGATAACCTAGAAGTCGCACTGTTTAGGAAGAAAGCCCGGCCGGCGATGTTTGACTCTTTCCGCCTCTGGCGTAAGGAAGCCAAACAGCGAGAAATTAAGCAAGCTAAGAGATAGGAAAGAAAAGAATATATTGATACTACAAGCTACTAGGCAGTTCAAGGAAGATGAAGAAGATCGTGCGATTGAGGTGTCAGATAGACAACATTGCATGGCCATTGACAAATGTTATCCGGCTTTGCCACCTCTTCTTCCGAAGGTGACAAATGACCCTGAAAAGGATCCTTTGATGTCGCAGTTGTTGAGATTACCACCCCCTTATGTGCAGAGTGCTACGGCACCTCCGCAACCCCCAGTTGTTCAACTCCCTTCTGTTGTTCAGCCACCAGCCCTTCCCCAGGTGGTTCTTCCTCCATTGGCACAGCCTCCTCTAGGGCCGCCAGCTTTGCTAACTGTTCTGCCTCAAACTCCTTTGCCTTCCTCTCCTTTACCTTCGACTTCCCTTGTTACTGACCCTACGTCTCTGTCCCCTCAAAACACTTTGTCTCCTGTTCTTACGGCAACTTCTTCTCCTTCTCCTCGAAAACGAATGACTGAGACTGTTGCTAGTCTTTTGTCTCCACTCTTTGGGTCACTGAATAAGACCCCGGTTTCGGAACGTAAGCAGAGTCGTAGTCAGCTTCCTGGTCCCAAAGAGCGGGCAGTGTTGGATCTTTTGACTCGTAGATGGGTTTTAAATGTTTCTAGATATAATTTACAAGCGGTTATGGATGTTTTCTTACAGTGGGATCCGCCTAAGCAAAGGTATGTTTTGGATGTAATGTGTACTTTCCTTTGTGAAGAATGGGAAAATAATGTGTTGGGTCCGATTCCGCAGGAAGTGCTTGATGTTCAGTCTGAATTTGCTAAAGGGACGATAGTGGGTCCTGCTGTTGAGGAAGTGGTAGAGACGCTTCTTGCGTTTAGGTGTAGACTTCCTTCTCAGTTGTTGTTTGAACCTGATCCTTCTGTTAGGAGAAAAGTGAAGCAGTATCCTATGAGAGAGGTTCCCCCTGTATGGAGAGAGGCAGTTGTTGCTGATCTTAATCAGGGTATTGTGGCTGCACCGGCTCATTTTCAGCGAGTATGGGTACATGTTCCTTGGAAGAGAGCAGAGGTCCTGGCTCTTAAGCAGACTTTGCCTGACCCCCGTAAAAATTCTGCTGGTTACTACAAGGAGTTGTCTCAGACAGTTGATGCGTTAGTCATGAATTTAGCTGACAAAGATATGTTGTTGGGTAATGTAGTTGCTCAACCTTTGTGGGCGAAGATCCGTCACGAGGATCATGCGGCAGAGTTAGGCGATACGTGGGTTAATATTGTTGCTGCAGATGGTCGATAGGTAGGAGGTGCCAAACCTGAGCCTTTAGTTGCAGATCTACCCGGTAGGATTATTAATTTAATGAAAACCTTGATGCCTCCTATGCGAGTGAATTGGGATAAGTTAGCAGCATGCAAACAAAAGAAAGACGAGAGTGTGTCTGATTTCTTCACTAGGTTTGAGGAAACATTTATTGATCACAGTGGTCAGGATATGAGTACAGAAGGTGGTCAAAGGTTGTTCGTAGATAAGTTTGTTTTTAATTTGCTCCCTGAGCTTTCTAATAAGTTAAAGGACTCTGAGAGTTCATGGGCTGTCTCTTCCTCGGCCCAGATATTGGCTACTGCACAATACTACGAGAATAGAGATAAAGATGAGAAGGATAAAGCAGAGAAGAAGACTAAAGAACCAGCGTCAATTTCAGCAACCTTCCCAGTTTCAGCAGCCCTCACAGTTTCAGAGATTGTTGCAGAAGCCTAAGTTTTTTCCTCCGCGACTTCCGCTAGGCCCTAATCAGTGTGCTTATTGTAGGGAAGAAGGTCATTTCAAGAATAGTTGTCTGATTTTGCTACAGCGTGCAAATGGTATGTCTGGTCTGAGAGGTCGTGCAGGTTCTCAACAAGCACCTAGGGGTAGAAGACGTGGAACGTTTTCTCAGAATGAACGTTCGTTTCCCCCTCAGAATTCTATGAATTATTTTGATCAACAGAATGTTCCGATTGTTCAGTCTGCTCAGTACTACACGGGTGACATGTGTTGTAAGCGAGAGTGTTGGTTTTAATGATAGCTAGGACAGCCATGGACAAAGAGAGGGAGTAGTGTCAGTTCCAGTAGACCAGAGTGGCCCTTATGTTGAAGTAATTACATCAGGTGTGGCAGAACCTTTTCTTTTGGATACTGGTGCGGCTAAGAGTTCTATCATGCACTCTAAACCCCCTGGCGCACCTTTGTCTGGCTTGACGAATGTCTCGGTGGGATTTTCTGGCGCCCCAGTTCGTAATCCGGTCTCTTGTCCTTTGCCTCTTTCTATAGGACCTTGTGAATTGGAAGCACCCCTTATTCTAACGAAAGATTGTGGTGAGAATTTGTTAGGTTTGGATTTGTTGAAAAGATTGTATGCGACATTACATTGTTCTCCTTCGGGAGTACATCTTACGTTGGGTAAGATAGTGATCTCTCCGATGTACTTCTATAAAGATCGGCTTCCACCAGAATTGCGTTTGCTTCCTGATACTCTTTGGGCTACAGGTCCTAATGATGTTGGCCTTTTGCAGATTCCACCCTATGTTGTTACCCCCAAGTCGAATGCTAGGCTACCTCATATTCCCCAATATAAGATATCTAGTGATGGCGAGAGAGCTCTTTTAGGGATTATCTATGATTTGGTTGAGAAAGGTGTGATTGAAGAAACGAGAAGTAATGTGTGTAATAGTCCTGTTCTGCCTGTCCTTAAGCGTACTGACTCTTCTCAGCCACCTGTGTATCGGTTTGTGATCGACCTTCGAGAGGTCAATAAAATTGTCGTGCCACAGTTTCCTGTTGTTCCGGACATTACTGCCTTACTGACCATGATCCCTGCTTCAGCTTCTTGGTTTTCTGTTATCAATCTGAAGAATGCTTTCTTTAGTATTCCAATTGCCGAAGAAAGTAGGGATATTTTTGGCTTCTCTTTAGGAGGCCGAAATTTCCGGTTTAAGCGCGCTCCTCGAGGTTATTGTGAGAGTCCCTCCATCTATAGTCAGGCGTTGAAAACTCAGCTTGATACTTTTGTCTTGCCTTCTGGTGCGACTCTTGTCCAGTACGTGGATGATTTGTTCGTTACTACTGATGATGAAGAGATTTGTAAAGAAGTTACGCTTTCTTTGTTGCAACATTTGTGAGGTAATATGAATTTTATGGTCAATTGTGTCCCCTATCGTAGACCCCAACGGCTCCATGTACGTGCTTTAAGTACATGTATGTTCCCTCCACTTCCAGCTATGAAGACGCAAATACATTTGCGTCCAACGTTAACATGTCCTCTTTCAGATCCACCATGAATGGGTCGGATATTCGGTTCCTAAGTGTGCCTTGCCAACGTCTTTATATGGTGCACTTTCATGTTTTTCTAGCTCTGGTGAGTTAGGCCCTGATTCCTGCCATCGAGCTCTTTCTGCCTTCTGTTTCTGAAAACTACAGTCTGCTGCTTCCTGACCTCTGCCTTACTCCCTGTGTGGCGAGCGGTGCCTGGCTCGGCCTGCTTGCCTGCCAAGACTGTATTCAGCCTTCAAGTTATCTGCTCCGCTCCTCGAAAATACATTCCTGTCTAGTAGTTTAGGAAAACATCCTTCCCAGCTGCAGAGCAAAGGGCCCGGCCTCACTGTCTCCATGCAAGTAATTCATAGCTCCCGTTACCATGGTAGGCCCATGGCCCCTCGCATCTCATGTAGACTCGTATTCGCATATGCACGCACTAGCATTCAGTATAGAATAGCCTCTGCCCGAGAGACCTTTCCTTCTAGATAATACAGTTCCTCAAACACAAGAAATTAGATATGATTTGGGTTTAGGTTGTTCTGACACGACAGACTTCTGTCTCCCTGTATAGCGCAAATGTCAAGTCCCCTTCACCCTCCAGTTCCACGTCATTCACACGTCATGCTGCTGTGCTGGCATCTCTGCCATGTATTTCTGCTGACACTGCAGGATTCCTCTATGGATCCACCCACCTGTGATACGTTTCATGTGACGTTGTATAGCACGCACCTCCGTGTACGCCCTCAAGCACGCCTTCTGTTACGTACATGTGTTCTTAACTCGTTTTCTCTCAGCTGTTACGCCTTCTGCATCTATCACTACTGTAATGCATTGACTATATATATGATGTTCTGTTAATAAATCATTGTACATGTCCATGTCCATTCCCTTCCTGAACCCTTGTGGTGATGGAACATGATACCTGGTTCGAACCAATTCCTTTTTAAGGAATAAAAACCCTTACAAACCTCAGATGCCACGGATTCTGCTTCTTATTTTTGACTGAGTTATTCTTATTGAACGTTACCGCATAAATTAAGTATAGGTAATTTAAATTTACCACATAATTGGCGCCCAAATAGGGACCCCTCCCCCACCTTACGCGCCGGCGGTGCGTTGCAGGCCCGGTCCCCTGCCACAGCCGGACGGACAACTACGCGTACCCGCAGGATTTCCTGTATCTCCCTCAGGCCAACGGAGGTGACTGAGGCTGCGATCGACACCCAGACGAGGCGGTGAGGAGTGCGGAGGATCCCGACCAGAGCCTAGCTGAGAGAGCAAAGTCCGAGGTATCCAGAGGCCCACCAGTTCCGAAGTTCCGAAGTGTCTACGTCACGAGTCGAGTCCAGTCCGGTCCAGTCCAGTATCAAGTTTCTGAGGCCTTCCGTTTCCGTGCTTCCCGGTGAGTACAGTTGCTGGGGACGCATCTAGACGGGTGCATTAATTTGTGTCCGGTCAAGACGGGTTTGGGTACACAGACCCGGTCTGCACTGTTTAGCGGTGTATCTGTACTGTTTAGCAGTATATCGAGTATGCAGGTAGCTAGTTTTATTCTGGTTATTGTTGTTCGTTTTCAGAACGTTTAAATGTGTTTTAATGTCGTGGTATGAGTGATTGTTCGATCTACATTATTGTGTATATTGTATTAATTGTGTCCAAGTCCAAGTAAGTATCAAGTACCAAGTGGCACGGCTGAAACATGCCGCTGTTCTCTAAACTAAGACAGATAGGAACTAGAAAAGGGATACTCGAGGAAGCTGTTCCCATTCCACCCAGGGACACTCCAGGGTATTTTATGTACCACAAACACGGCTTAGATGCTGTATTATATCTCGATTTGTGGGTGGATTACACCAAAGATTTAGCAGAGAATCAGAGATGGCCCGCTACTGGGACATGGGATGCCGAGTGCATCATGAGAGTAGAAGAAGCATTATGGAAAAAGAAAGCCAGACAGTCACAGAAAGATGCCATTGAATTATGGCGTAAAGAATCACACAGACGGACAGAGAAAGCACTCAGAAAAGCAGAGAAAAGTAGAGGATTCAGACAAAGCCCGAGAAAATGTATTAGTTGAGGAGGGGATACGAGTTAAAGCAGAACAAGTAGACCGACAACGAAACACTCTTATGAATGGTATGTATCCTCTTCTGGCCGAGGGTTTACCTAAGGCCACTCCGGAAATACCGAAGGATCTGCCCCCTCCATTGCTCCCGACTAAAGTACGTCATAAGACCACAAAAGACGTTTTTCTTTCCTCCTATCTAGACGATGTAGCTCCCTCATATACTTCTGCACCTGCTCATGTACCCGTACCACCTGCTCCTGCTGACAACTCCCTACTCCTACAGCAGCATCTCCCAGGTCCGCAACTGCAGATTCCTCCAGGCCCGCTGCCCGCACCTGTTCCCGTTGTTCCCCCAGGTATTCAACAACTGCATCCATCAAATCCTTTTGGGACTGGCGTGGCCCAGGACCCAACCCAGCTACAGCAAGTACAGTTAGGTTACGCTCAAGCCTCCGGTTCAGGAGGTGCTACGGGAGGTTATCAAACACCCCCACAGATACACCGAATTACGATGAGAGATTTAGCAAAAGCACGGACACCGAAAGGCGTTCCGGCCGAACTACTTAGAAGAGAGCTTACAGACTGCAGATATGATCCAGTGCCTGGTACGTCAGGCCCCATGTTACTAGCGTCCCTACGTTTGAGACGCGTTACAGACTATTTAATGCTACTACCAGGAATGCCAGAACATCTAGACAAATTGTACGATTTTATTAGAACAGGAGAAGGGCCGGAGTCTGTTGCTGAAGCCATGTCACGTCAGAAAGTTGAAACTAAAGGTTTGTTAATGCGATTTTTGGTTAATTGCTTAATAAGAGAACACGATCAGGCAGGTTTTCCGCAAAGTGAGATGGATAGACTGATTAGATGGAGCCAGAATATGTCAGAGGGTAAGCATGATAAAGAAAACCAAGTACATCATATGGTTAGAAAAGTCCGTAAAGAAATAATGGAAATACATGCCCAGCGAGCACCTGATGAAGATCTTGAATTAGACGATCCAACTTCCTCGCAAGAGGAGGAGGAAAGAGAGGATCTAGCAGAAACTTCGCAACAGTCAGACAAAGGGACAATAGCATATGTAGGTAAGGGAAAATACCTTAAGAAAAGAGTACGTCCAGAAAGTAAGAGACTTTTTCACACTGCTATGTCAAATCCGAAATCTCCTGAACATATGTTTCAGGCTACCGACAGAATACTTCAAGAACGAATGGGGTACCATGTACTCAATTCCATGGACGAACAAGAACTAGCCAGGTCAGCCGTACAATGGGCTGACAATTCTGATAAATATAGCGATGACGCCTTAGCGCAGACCTTTTTGAACCTTTCCCCTGATGAACAGAAATTAGCTGGAATATACATGATTCAGCATCTCATTACGTTGTTCAAAGGCCAACATTCTGATCCAGGTCCCCTACCTGATATTTTAATAGAGTTACTCTCGAATAGATGGAGAGGTCTAGGTACCGACTTAATTAAAGTAATTCTAGAACATCGACACAGGTATAATGCTTTTCTGAATACACAGTTTGCTCCAGCTCCCCCGTAGAAAGAAAAATGTATTACATAGACAGACAGAATCCCTTACGAGAAGTGCATCCAGTTAGGAATGATGATAATACCTTTAGACGTGTGTTTGTGTACACGCCCATAACAAAAATGGAACTATTAGAAATGAAGAAGCTAGTGCCTAGTCATGACAAAGACCCAGCAGGTTTCCACCGTGAAATAAAAGACATGCTACTCATGGGTGATTATACCTATCCCGATATCATGAAAATATTGAAAGTATTATTGCCTGCCGGTATTTACGAGAAACTGAAAGAAAAAGAATGGGAGGTGGGAGACGCAAAGATTGATTGGGCTGCATTAGAGAACGAAGAAAATACTCGAACCCCAGGCCTAGGGCTTGGGGACAAAACTAAAGCATTACCAGGATTGTTAGTACAAGTATTGCCACGTTTGTTAGCAACCAAGAAGGAGGACTGGGATGCAATCTCAGCCTGCAAACAGAAACCGGATGAAGACACTAGTGATTTTTATTCCCGATTTGAGAAATGTTTTGTTATTAATAGTGGCCTGAAACCAAGTAGTGAGTCATATCCACATCTTTTTGTATCCAAATTGGTCGAAAATTCCTTGCCCCAAGTCAAGAATAGGGTACTGAAAGTCGAAAGCACATAGCAAGCTAATACCCCTTCACAAATGTTACAAATGTTACAGTACCACCAGAACAGAATTAGGGAAGAACATGATCACGAACAAAGACGTATGAAAGACACGAAAATGAAAATGTTAGTTGCTCAGTCAGTTCCAGCTGACGGTCAGAAAAAGGGTATGACAGTCCAATAATTCAGCAGCTCCTGTTAAAGGGATATGCAACTATTGTAAACAGCCAGGTCACTATATAAACGATTGTGCAGTATTGAAACACAATATAGCTACAGGTAAAACTAAAGAAAGACCGCGTCCTCCTAGACAGGACCAGGCCCAACAACAAGTACCACAGAATATCCAGCCTGTGCAAGCTTCACAACAGACAGTACAGACCGTAGCGGTACCACAGCCACAGCCCATTGCCGCAACACAACATGCAACGCAACAGATGTACCAGTATGCACAAACAGATTACCCCGATTATCAGCGATACACATGAAACAGCCTAGAGAGGGAAGTTGGCTTGCCTCTTATCGAGGTTCCTGTAGATCAAGAAGGTCCTTATGTACATAGCCAAGTGTTAGGAAAAGATAGAAAGTTTTTGATTGATACAGGGGCAAGCAGAACAACGATAAGTCATGACGAGGTTCCAGGGGCACCCCTCTCAGGCTCACAGAATGTTTCCCTTGGATTTTCAGGCAAACCTATTGTAAATGAAGTATCAAAACCAGTACCACTTTTAGTTGGTCCGTTGTCTCGCACTACAGATTTGTTATTAACGAAATCATGTCCAGAAAACTTGTTAGGTATCAAGACACTGAAAGCTCTAGGAGCTGTTATTTGCTGTTCTCCGGAAGGAGTAAGATTGTTCCTACGTGACTTTAAGGGTCACTATGTGTTGAGAGATATTGATCCCAGATTACAGAATGTTCCTGCACATTTATGGGCACAAGGCCCCACTGATGTAGGTTGTATGCACATTACACCATATCGAGTCACACTCAGGCCAGGAGTAGTACTGCCACGAATCCGACAATACAAGTTACCCCCAGATGCTGTAGTGGCTTTACTGAAAATCATTGATCGAGCTCATTGCACAAGGAGTGGTTGTAGAAACCGACTCGAATCTATGTAACTCCCCTATCATTCCAATTCTTAAACGTACTGATCCAAATGCACCCCCTGTTTATCGATTAGTTATCGATTTGCGCGAATTAAATAAATGCATTGTACCACAGTATCCCGTGGTTCCAGACATCTCGTCTTTATTGACTGCCATTGATTCAGAAGCAACGTTCTTTACTGTAATTGATCTGAAGAACGCCTTCTTTAGTGTCCCAATTGATCCGGAAAGCCAATATCTCTTCGGATTCTGTTTAAATGGTCGAAGTTTCAAATTTGCACGCGCACCTCAAGGATTCACAGAAAGCCCCAGCATCTATAGCCACGCACTGAAAAGACAACTAGACAGTATACACATGCCTGACAACACTGCCCTGTTACAGTATGTCGATGATATACTGATCACCGCCCGCAGCGAACCTGAATGTGAGCAAGCGTCACTGACGGTTTTGCATTTCCTGGCTGACAAGGGACACAAGGTGTCCCCTTCGAAGCTGCAATTCTGTGTTCAGCAAGTTGTTTACCTTGGGCACTTGCTGTCCAAAGGGGGGAGACAGATAACACCTGACCGCATCCAGTTAATTGTAAACATGTCACAGCCCAAGACACAAAAGGAGGTACGAGCCTTTATAGGCCTCACATCTTACTGTAGACAATGGATCCCTCAGTATGCATTTCTAGCCAAACCACTCATACAGTTGACAACCCAGGAGGCAGCGACATCGACTACCCTCCCTTGGACTCAGGAACACACACAAGCTTTTGATGACTTAAAGAAAGCCTTATGTCAAGCACCAGTTTTAGCGACACCATGTTACAGCAAGCCTTTTACACTTTTCGTCACAGAACGAGAAGGTACCGCATTGTCAGTACTCACTCAAGATCAAGCAGGTTCACACAAACCGTGTGCTTATTTTTCTAGTACATTGGATCCAGTAGCCCAGGCTCTGCCTGCGTGCTTGAAATCAGTAGCAGCAACAGCCCTTGCGATCAGACAAAGTGATTCCATAGTGTTAGGACATCAATTGACAGTACAGGTTCCACACTCCGTGGAAGTTCTTTTAAACCGAACACAGGCCCAGCACTTGACGATAGCACGACTGACAGGTTATGAATTGACATTGTTTCAGCCACACACAGAAATCAGACGTTGCAACACATTGAACCCTGCTACACTTCTGCCATTAAGTGAGACAGACCCATTGGCACATGATTGTATTGAAGTCATTACAATTACGACGAAACCCAGACAAGACTTGACAGACACCGCATTACCAGATCCAGACCTGACACTTTATGTGGATGGTTCATGCATGAGAACAAGCACAGGAGAATTAGTGGCCGCCTATGCGGTCACGACAGAAACTGAAGTCATAGAAACGAATTGTATTGACAGCCTGTCAGCTCAAGCAGCAGAGCTTATCGCTCTGACTTAAGCTTGTATTCAAGCCAAGAACAAAAGAGTTAACATATACACAGATTCACGTTATGCATTCGGAGTTGTACGCGACTTCGGTGTATTGTGGCGAGAGAGAGGTTTCTTGACCTCTCACGGAGCCAAAATTCAACACGGTCCTCTCATTCAAACTCTGTTAGATGCAATACATCTGCCTACAGCAATATCCATTATGAAGTGCAAGGCACATACGAAAGTCACAGATTCAATTTCCCAAGGTAACGACCTGGCAGACCGAACAGCCAAGCATACAGCTCAGACTCAGACTTACGTAACTGACCTGACAAAGACAATAGTCCTGACACCGACACATTGTATGACAGTTAAGGATCCCGCCCTAGATGTAATTGATATACAGACACATGCTACACCAGACGAAATCAAGAAATGGATTGAACTAGGAGGGGTCCAGACAGAACAGGGATGGATGACGAAGGGGAAATCTACATGGTTTCTTCCTGACTCTATGGTCCAAGTAATCATTAACACAGTACACAGTCCTGCACATTTAGGAGAAAAAGCTATGTTAGACAGTATTCAAAACCTCTGGTTCAATAAACATTTACGAGCAGCAGCAAAACAGAAAGTGCGTACTTGCACGATCTGTTGTCAGTTCAACCCAGGAAAATGCATTCCCGTAGAGCAAGGTGGATTTCATCCTCCCGATCACCCTTTTGAAGTCCTCCAGATGGATTATATCCAGATGGAACGTTGTCGAGGATTCAAGTATGTCCTCGTAGTTGTATGTGCACTTTCCCGTTGGACAGAAGCATATCCAGTCCCAGATTACACTGCTCCGACCACTGCCAAGCAGCTGGTTCGTGAATTCTTCCCCAGATATGGTTTGCCCCGCATCGTATACTCCGATAACGGTCAGCCATTCTCGTCCAAGCTTATGAAGCAGGTATCTCTCCTGCTTGGCTATCAGTGGAAGTTCCACTGTGTCCGACATCCCGAAGCAGCAGGTCTCGTAGAGAGACATAATCAGACTCTGAAAATTCGTCTTGCCAAGATCTGTAGAGAGAAAGGTGTCGACTGGATAGTAGCTTTACCAGTTGCACTCTTTTTTATGAGAATGGTCGCACACTCTAGAACAGGGCTATCCCCGTACGAGGTGGTCTTTGGTAGGCCACCGAATATGTGGGGGACACCTCTGCCTCGCAAAATCACTGATGTTGACTGTAATATGCTGACAGATTACCTTGCTTCCTTGATGTCTGCACTACAATCATGTCGTTCACAGGTTGCTGCAGCCTTTCCCGACAACACCGAGGTGAAGCCGCATGAAGTGGTTCCGGGAGACCTCGTCTTTATAAGGAACTTCGACAGGAGGAGTCCGCTGGAGCCCCGCTGGCAAGCACCAAGACTAGTACTTTTGACCACAAGGACAGCGATAAAAGTCGAGGGCCGCAAGGGCTGGCTTCATTCGAGTCATATAAAGAAATTCCATGGACTACCGCCAGATCTAGCCTCCCAGCCCGGCCCTCCTCCACAGACTGACTCAAAACTCCCCTTGGTCGAGAAAACTTCTTCTCAAGAATATAAATTAAAATTGAGGTCTAGCAAGTCAGACAGTTTAATTGTTTAAGTCCTCCCCTAGGTGAATCGGTTAGACGAGTTTCTGACATGTATCCCCTAGACCCCAACAGAGAGAGAGAGATAGACAGAAACAGCTCAAGAAACATGAATATTGTAAATCTCTTCGAAGTCACTGCATCGTGACATTACTGATTATGTTTTTTCTAAGTCTTTTGATTATTGCTGCAAGTATACTGCTTCATGTATATCACCCTATTCTCAAACGTGCACATTCTTCTTCAAATGACACTGTCGAGCACACTTTTAGTGAACTGCCCCCGCATGAGTTATCTTACCGACTTGCGCTGCGCAACAACACATTCATTAGTATGTTACACCATTCCCATCAGACCAGCAATGCTACTAATTGTTGGATATGTGGCCGACTCCCTCCCTATCAGAAATACAAGGGAGTTCTGCCCCTCTTTCCGTACCGTTCACACACAATGGTTCCTGTGGTGCATGGTTTAGTTTAGACTCCAATTCCGTAGTTTACCAGGGCAACTGGGTATGGGGAAATCTGAACACAGTTCTGCATAAAGTATGTTTCCCTGACAAGGAGGGTCTTCCAAAAAGGACAGGGACTGATCTAGAAAATGAAGTATATGGATTAGGTAACTTTACACTTAACCTCACGATTCTGAATGTTGAATCCGAAGCCGAACCAGTCTTACCCGCTATGTCAGTGTTACCAGTCAAAGGTGAACTATGTGTCAGAAAGAATGGTTCAGTACACCTAGGTCATAGCACATGTACTACTGTGATTGAATTCAGTGATAAGGGCAAGTCTACATTCAAGGCTTCCCGTCATTCCTATTTCGTTTGTGGTCATACAGCATATATACGCTTACCTTTAGATTGGGATGGCACCTGTTACATTGCATTCCTTCTGCCACCTGTCTTCCTAGCCCCTCCTGATTATCATAGGGACACCCATCTAGTACACAATAGACCACAGAGAGATCTCCCGATTGTCGATTACACTGAAACGGTTTCTTTCCCTACTTAGGTGCTGTCTTTAATAGTAAACTGATACGAAAATTAACCAGAACCCTCGAAGCAGTAGTGAATGAAACTACTTCCGCCCTAGGTAACTTAACAGAGGAGCAGTCTGCTATGCGGATTGTTGTTCTTCAAAATCGTCTCGTCCTTGACGTCATCCTGGCCGATAGGGGCGGAGCTTATAGAGTCATCGGATCGAGCTGCTGTGTTTTCATTCCAGAAAACGCGCCATCAGTATATAGAGCCATAACCCGTCTTCATAAGATTGCAAGTCAGATACACCAGAATCCAGGCACCTGGACTTGGTCCGGTTGGTTCTGGAGCGTGTTGTCAGCCTGGGGATGGAAGGTCCTATCCTTCCTAGGTATTGCCCTTCTCATAGTATTCAGTTGCTGCCTATGTTTGCAATGTGGGCCAGCGATTTGCGGCTTGTGCGCCACATCATGAATTCCTCATTCAAGTCCTCATTCAAAACACCGTAAGAAGAAAGAAGAGCAAATGATGTTACATGAACAGATTGATAGATTAATGAGGATCGATATATCATGAAGGGTCCGTAGGGGACAAGGAGGGAATGAGGTAATATGAATTTTATGGTCAATTGTGTCCCCTATCGTAGACCCCAACGGCTCCATGTACGTGCTTTAAGTACATGTATGTTCCCTCCACTTCCAGCTATGAAGACGCAAATACATTTGCGTCCAACGTTAACATGTCCTCTTTCAGATCCACCATGAATGGGTCGGATATTCGGTTCCTAAGTGTGCCTTGCCAACGTCTTTATATGGTGCACTTTCATGTTTTTCTAGCTCTGGTGAGTTAGGCCCTGATTCCTGCCATCGAGCTCTTTCTGCCTTCTGTTTCTGAAAACTACAGTCTGCTGCTTCCTGACCTCTGCCTTACTCCCTGTGCGGCGAGCGGTGCCTGGCTCGGCCTGCTTGCCTGCCAAGACTGTATTCAGCCTTCAAGTTATCTGCTCCGCTCCTCGAAAATACATTCCTGTCTAGTAGTTTAGGAAAACATCCTTCCCAGCTGTAGAGCAAAGGGCCCGGCCTCACTGTCTCCATGCAAGTAATTCATAGCTCCCGTTACCATGGTAGGCCCATGGCCCCTCGCATCTCATGTAGACACGTAGTCGCATATGCACGCACTAGCATTCAGTATAGAATAGCCTCTGCCCGAGAGACCTTTCCTTCTAGATAATACAGTTCCTCAAACACAAGATATTAGATATGATTTGGGTTTAGGTTGTTCTGACACGCCAGACTTCTGTCTCCCTGTATAGCGCAAATGTCAAGTCCCCTTCACCCTCCAGTTCCACGTCATTCACACGTCATGCTGCTGCGCGCGCATCTCTGCCATGTATTCCTGCTGACACTGCAGGATTCCTCTATGGATCCACCCACCTGTGATACGTTTCATGTGACGTTGTATAGCACGCACCTCCGTGTACGCCCTCAAGCACGCCTTCTGTTACGTACATGTGTTCTTATCTCGTTTTCTCTCAGCTGTTACGCCTTCTGCATCTATCACTACTGTAATGCATTGACTATATATATGATGTTCTGTTAATAAATCATTGTACATGTCCATGTCCATTCCCTTCCTGAACCCTTGTGGTGATGGAACATGATACCTGGTTCGAACCAATTCCTTTTTAAGGAATAAAAACCCTTACTAACCTCAGATGCCACGGATTCTGCTTCTTATTTTTGACTGAGTTATTCTTATTGAACTTTACCGCATAAATTAAGTATAGGTAATTTAAATTTACCACATTTGTCTGACCTTCATCATAAAGTGTCACCTTCGAAGTTGCAGTATTGCTGCCAATAAGTGACCTACTTCGGTCATCTCTTGTCGAAGGAGGAAAGACGATTGACCCCAGAGCGTATTCAAGCGATTGCTCAGATGACTGTGCCATCCACACAGAGAGAGGTTCGTGCCTTTTTGGGTATCACCTCGTATTGTAGGCAGTGGATTCCGAACTTTTCTCTGCTAGCGAAACCTTTGTTGGCACTTACTCTTAAGGATACACCAAACCCTCTTCCTTGGTCTGATGAATGTCAGAAGAGTTTTTCTGAATTGCGTGATGCATTGTGTTCTGCTCCGGTGTTGGGTACTCCGGACTACAGTAAGCCTTTTACACTTTACGTACACGAGAGAGAAGGTTGTGCGTTGTCAGTGTTGACACAACAATTTGGAGACAAGCAGCGCCCATGTGCGTATTTTCAGCTACTTTAGATACGGTAGCTAGGGCGTTGCCTAGTTGTCTGAGAGCTGCAGCGGCTGTTTCTATCCGACAGTCTGCTGGTTTGGTATTGGATAATACATTGATTGTGATGGTCCCACATGCAGTGGATACCTTATTGAATAAAACAAGGACTCAGCATCTTACTATTGCGCGTTTGTCAGGTTATGAGTTGACGCTTTTGGCTAGTCATGTGCACATTAAGCGGTGCAACACATTAAATCCAGCTACATTGTTGCCGATTTCTGTAGAGACAGATGCTCAGGAACAGCATGATTGTTTTCTCCGGACAGAGGAGGAAACGAAGGGTAGAGTTGATCTGAAAGATACTCCTCTTTCGAATCCAGATGGTACCTTATGGGTAGATGGTTCATGCTTTAAGCTTCCGAATGGAGATACGACTGCAGCGTATGTGGTTACGACTTTGCACACGATTGTTGAAACTGCACGTATTGCACAGAATTCAGCTCAAGCAGCAGAGTTGATTGCACTGACAAGAGCGTGTGTGTTGTCGAAAGGAAAGAGAGTGAATGTGTATACTGATAGCCAATATGCATTTGGTGTGGCTCATAGCTTTGGGCGTTTGTGGAGAGAGAGAGGATTTCTTAGTTCCCATGGTACGAAAATTCAGCATGGACAATTAGTGAATGAACTTCTCGAGTCACTTACTTTGCCGACACAAGTTGCGATTGTGAAATACAGAGCACATAGGAAAGTTACGGATGATGTTGGTCGTGGTAATCCGTTTGCAGACGAAGTAGCAAGAGAAACGTCGAAAGATGTGACGAGTCGAATGTATGTTGCAGGCCCTGTTAGATGGGTTATGGCAGGAGGAATGTGTGAAGACACAATAGAAAGTGTAAAATCGATTCAGGCAGAAGTTACTGAAAAAGAATTGAGTGTGTGGAGAGAGACTACGGGAATGTTGGATTCGACTGGCTGTTGAGTTGTCTGAGCACCAGCGATGGTTGTTGCCTGATGCGTATGTGCTCCGAGTGGTTACGATGGCTCATGGATTGGCTCACATCAGATCAAAAGGGATATGTAAGTTGTTGGCTCCAGTATGGCAGAATGCTGGAATTCCTAAATGTGCTGAGAATCTGGTTAAAAACTGCATGATTTGCTTGATGCCTAATCCTGGCAAGGAAACTACAACTCCAGCGGGTCCTTTTGCTCCTCCAACGTATCCGTTTGAGGTGCTACAGCCGGATTTTATTCACATGGAAGGATGCAATAACCTAAAGTACGTCCTTGTGCTTGTTTGTGCCTTTTCCAAATGGATAGAGGCCTACCCCCTCAAGGATAATACTGCTTTATCTACAGCCAAGGCTTTGCTCAAAGAATATTTCCCTAGGTACGGATTGCCAAGAATGGTATGGAGTGACAACGGAAGTGAATTTGTGGGTCAGATTATGAAGAAAGTGTGTGCGGATTTGGGCATCAAACAGAAATTCCACGCTGCGAATCACTCACAGTCAGCTAGTTTGGTCGAGTGCTACAATGACACCCTTAAACTTAAATTGGCCAAAATACAAGCAAGCTCTGGTCTTACATGGCCAGATGCTCTACCACTGGCACTTTTGTCCACAAAATTGCCAGTGGTAGAGCAAAATTGTTTTTGGTCGCCCGGCAAATGTTTGGGGTGTGCCAATGCCGAATGAATATAGCGACATTGAGTATCCTATGTTGGATGATTACTTACATGACTTGACTGCTAAATTGCGTGTTCTTCACCAACAGGTCTACAATACTTTACCTTCAGCCTCTGTGGATGTGGGTCACTCGATTCAACCTGGTGAATGGACCTTGGTGAGAAATTTCCAAAGGACAAAGAATCTGGAACCGAGGTGGACAGGTCCATACCAGGTGTTATTGGCAACTCGGACTGCTGTCAAGGTTTGCGGCAAGAAAAATTGGGTGCATGCCACCCATTGTAAAAGGATACCCTTACCATATGACCAGTGGGTCAGAAATGGTATTGCTGATTCCGAAACTGAAAGGGTTCCGAAATTTGTGCCTTTTAGTGACGCACATTTGAAATGGACTCAGTCGGAACGTGCGGATGACGAAGTTCTGCAAGAAGCTGTGCCGTCGCATTTGAGATTTGACACTATGCAACCAGAGATACTTTTCCAGGATCAGACAGTGCCTGGTAAAGAACACTATAATCTGCGGACTAAAATGGACAAATAAAATTTAATTTTTTTGGAGAATTATACTCTTTCAGACAAGAAACTTTTTTTGTTCTATTTTTCTTTTTCGAGCTACCATCCGAGGTCAGCTGCAGGGTCACGGTATAAGTTCTTAAGGGGTGACCCGCGTATTGACAAAAGGTCTGCGGTTCAGGGACGTCTAGGACGCCTGGACACACACTTAAGTGAAGAAGGAAAATTGCCGTGAGCAGCACGTTAAAGGATGGACTTTTTTGTAACTGAGAGAGTTGTTGATAAAATGGATTTTGTACATTAATACGTAGCAAATGTTTTATCATATTGTGTTCTTTTATGTTTTTAAGTATCACATTAGCTTGTGTTGGATTGTTTATGCTACATCACTGAAATCTGCACCCACTTCCCACCTATTGTCACGAAAACCAGGAACCACAGGAATCGACGTAGGTCCCAACGCCCCTCTGCCCCAAGGGCCACCCAAAAGTATCTCAAGGTAACCCCTGAAGCAGGGGGGAAAGGGGAAATGGATAAATAGAGAGAGAGCCCGCACTAGACAGCGGGTGACAAACTTCAGTGGACTGTCGTCGTCGTCACCTTGGGTTCTTGCTGGCGTAATAGTTAACACCTGTAGGCAAACAGAACATGTAACCACAATTCCACTAAATACTCTTATTACACTGATTCTAATCAAGAAACTCTTACCCTCAGAACCTGGGCTAAGGCTTTTCCCTCGTAGTAGTTGCTTGTTTAGTTAATTCGCCTGTACCTGCGTAACACAGTATCATTAAGACACTATCCAACAGTTTTTAATGGACTCTAATGACTACTATGTGCCACTTGTTACCTTTTGATTGGCAGAGGATAACTGGAATGTTTTCAACTGTTTAGAAACTAGAATCTCTTGTACTCCTGGACTCTGTGAACACCTAACTATGAGTAAACTAAGGAGGGAACAATACATTTTCCTCTGAATATGAAGTGCGAGTTGCACCAAAAAGTTGCACCAAATTCACAACCCGGTGTGTCTAGCAGCCGCTAAACAGGAACACCGGAATACCTTGTTTGCTTGTCCCACGTTGCGCATGCGATATTTCTTCACCGGCAAGAATTTGAACAGGAGTTTTCAGCAAGACTGGGGTCGTCAGGAAAAACGTGGCGAACGCTGGAACTTGACAGCTGAAGTGAGCAGTTCATTAGTTGAACGTGCGCTTTGTTACGGCCACTGTGCGCGCGGTCAAAAAGACTAGACAGGCTTTTCGTTTTTAACCGCGTCCATCTTTGACGGCCATTGTTCAATGTCAGACCACTCATTTCGGTCAAACATCGTTTGGCAAACAACGATGTAACTCGATGAGTTCTCCGCCACTGCGGAGATTTGGACTTGATTTTGAATTGTCGATTCTTCTTGCTTCGCTTTCTGAATGAACTTACAATGGTGACGGAGGTCTTGACACCTATTCTTTCCTTTACTACTGTTTCTTTGCACCAGTTTTACACGTTGCCTGAACATGAACAGACAAGGAGGTCAGAATTTGTCAACAATTCATTTATACAGCTGTTGCATCAGCATCAGTTAGTAGTAAATACTACTAATTGCTGGGTCTGTGGTCTTATGCCTCATACGACAGATAGAGGTATGCCTTATCTGGTTTTGCCTTTTTCTTTCAATGGGTCTGTATGGGCTTTTCAGACTACGTTCATCTATGCAAATGAGGTTTATCCCTTACGTTCCATGAAAGACAATCCGAGTAATAGTGCCTTGATAAAGGGAATAGTAGATATGATTCGAGATATTGATGCATATAATGCTATCCCTAAGGATGAGGTACAGGCTTATGTTGGTTGGAACGTGACTGGATACAGTACTAGCTTGACAGAGAAGGAGAGACGAAAAAGGTCCCCCCCGATTTGGATTGTACCCCATCGAGGGCACTTTTGTTTGCAAGGTAGTGGTCGGAATCCAAGAGCTCAGCTAGGTAAGAGTGTGTGCTCAAACCTATGTTTATTCATCTCAGACTTCTCCTCCGTTCGTACCAGCTAAATGCATGTATTTTAATTGTCACGACAGAGCCTATACATGGTTGCCGCCTGATTTTTCAGGAACTTATGTGGCATTTTTGCTTCCCCCTACATACACCACTACTCCGGACTATCATAGGACAAGATATGGTAGAGGTGTCTTCGATCAGGAAGATACCGCAGCACAGGGAGTAGGAGACTTTTTCAAGGGTTTCCTACCGTTTTGGGGTCCTATGGCCAATAGCAGGAATATAGGACAACTTACGAGAGTGGTTGAGGCCACTGTAAATGAAACTGCAGGTGCCCTTAGTAATATTACCGCTGAGCTTCAAGCGGATCGTCTTATGACGTTTCAAAATCGTATGGTTTTAGACATCATACTTGCAGATCGAGGAGGGGTATGCAAATTGATCCAATCTAGTTGCTGTGTTTTCATACCAGATAATGCCCCTACCGTATATCAAGCCATCTCTAGACTGCATAAGATCTCTGAGTCTATTCATGTGGATGAAGGAGACTGGTTATTGACTGGATGGTTTTGGGGACTACTGTCCAAATGGGGATGGAAGATTCTGATGTTCTTTGGTATGATTTTAGCTATCCTCTTCTCTTGCTGTCTTTGTATCCAGTGTGGTCCCGCCATTTGTAGTTTTTGTGCTACTTTATGTGTGCGGAGACCTGTCTCGAGAGAAGTGGAGAGTAGTAGGATGATGCTCCAGCAACACCTTGATGATCTGATGAGAATAGATATAGACCTAGATTCATATTAACATGAGTTTGGGTTATTGCCTACGTAATGGCAAAAGGAGGGTCTGAGGTTCTGTAAAATTCTGCCTTGTCTCGTGAAGTTATGGTTCCGTCACGATTTTGGTGATGTTGTATCGTGTTTAGCGAGTACGGCTAATATGGAGTGAATTTGTCATGTTAACTAGCGAGTTCATTACGTATTCAGAGACTTTGTCTCGAATATGGATTCCATTTTGTCCGTGCCTCCATTTTGTATTGCCATCACGTAGGCCTGTGGAGGTAACCAAACGAACCAAGTTGCATGGGCTTCGTTGTTCATGCACTTATTAACTAAGCCTTTTCTTGACTCTAAGGTGCATTGTAAGAAACTGACCCCTTCATCTGAAACTGACCTCGCTAAGCCAATTTCCTTGGTTGATCGTTATCTGAGATTGCCAGTCAATGTTCAGGACATCGTTAACTTTTAGCTTCTCTACACATGCCTTATCTTGCTCGTTATCTGCCATTGTTTCCTTTCTATGTTCCTTCATTACATGCATTGTGCTTTCAATTATGGGTTTGTCCGGCTTGTGGAGATAGGATTTGGGACATTCTTAATAATTTACATTGGGTTGGGCTATTACAAACTGAGTTTTCTGTCATGTGATACTTTGTTTGAAAATGTACCTTATTGGCCAGAATTTTGTGCAGTGGGTGTCCATTTGGAATGTGAATATTGGGTGTAAAAAGGGATGTTTTGCCTTACAAATTTGAACAGTTTCTTGAGTTGTACACCGTGTTGTATTGCTGAGATTACTGTTACTAGCTGCAGCTAATAAATTTGGTCTTTGACGCCACCCAGAAGTATTCATTGTCTCTGTATACCAAGACAGGTGAATCCGAAGACTTTGGGCGTGCCCCTGGCGCCGCTGGGTTTAAAACCCGGTTCTTCAGAACTCTGTCAGACAAGGGAGTATTTCCCCAGATGGCACCCGATTAGTGAATGTACATTCTAGTTTTATAGTCTAGCTTCAACAAAACATAATTAAAATCTACTTCTAAAAGAAGCTGTGTTATTCAGCTACATGTTTCACTGGGGGGGTGATCAGCTGCGTTCATAAATCAAATTACGTAGACCAATATATTCAGGATACGTGATATTTTGCTCCCTGGAAATATGAGTGATGATTCATATTGTGATATACAGAAGATGCTGGACATATGGCAGTTAAAGCATTACTGATTGTAAAGTGTTGGAGAGGATTTTTTGTAACAATTGGTTTGTGGCTTGTTCAGTTGTACATAAGCGTGCTATACATGCTTACCACTATCTAATGTTTGACTCAGATCCATGTTTGGCTTGTTCAGCTTCTACCAACAGGACTAGACTACAAATCACCTGGAATCCCAAATTTCCCTCAGGAACAACCTTAGATGAATTTCATACAACTTTGTAATTTGCTCGCATTCCATGAAGTGTGCAAATAATTATTGTATCAATTAGCCATGAGCGGCTGCAGGGTCTGATGTGAATCCATAAAGCTGTAAATAATGAGAACAACTTCAAGTTTACTCGCTAGTTGCAGTAGGTAAGCTATTTCCCAATATTAAATTGCCATTATCAACGGTGGGTGGATACTCTGCCTTTAAACTGTTAATTAGATGCTCTGAACCAGAAAGCATCATAAGCGTCACAGCTGATTCCAATTATATGCATAATTATAGCTCCTTAGTAGGCAAGCCATGTAAGTTATATGATGAAGATTTATTGAAGAGATTAAGGATAATTTTACTTACCCAGTAAGCATCTGTTCTTGGTATGTAGAGCTGTAGACTCACATGCTGTGCATACTACTGCCATCTAGTGTTGGGTCCGGATATTTGCAAGTTGTTCTTCTTCGCAGAAGTCTTTCCTAGTCACAAAGTAAGGCGACGCCTCCTTTTGGTGATAGTGAGCATGGTCATCGACTCCATTGTTAGATTGTTTTCCCGCAAGAGGGTGAGAATGGAGTAAGTAAGTGTAGTATAGAGATGCCCATGCGTATAAATGTGTGATGAAGAACTGCAACAACTACAGTTAACCGGGGAGGTGGGTGGGCGCATGTGAATCTACAGCTCTACATGCCAAGAACAGATGCTTACTGGGTAAGTAATATTATCCGTTCGTGGCATGTGTGCTGTATATACACATGCTTTGCATAGACTATAAATCAGTATACTCAAAAAGCGGAGGCTACCCTGTAGATGTTGCAGTTGTTTGGAGGAGTGTTTTAAGTACTGCTTAACCTACACTAGCCTGTTGTCGTGCTAACACATCTACACAAAAGTGTTTGGTAAATGTGTGTGGGGTAGACCATGTAGCTGCTTTACATATGTCAGCTAGAAGAATGTTACCTAAAATGGCCACAGAAGCCCCTATTTTGGGAGTGGACTGTGCTCTAGGGGGTATAGTTAAAGTCCTTTTGGCTTTAGCATAGCATGTTTGAATGCATTTAACAATCCATCTCGCAATACCAGGTTTAGAGATAGGACTGCCTTTATGAGGGGGAGCAAATGCTACAAACAGTTGTGTTGCAGAAGTCCTTTGTCCTAGCTATATAGTACAATAAAGCTCTTTTAATGGCAAGAGTGTAAAGAGCGCGTTCTGCTACTGAATCAGGTCGAGGAAAGAAAACTGGCAACACAACAGATTGGTTTATATGAAAAGCAGAAACTACTTTGGGAATGAATGTGGGGTTGGTACAGAGAAATATCCTGTCTGTGTAGCTGAAAGGTTCTTCTAGTGTTAATGTCTGTAACTCACCAACTGTCCTTAATGAAGTGATAGCAATGAGGAAAGCTACTTCCATGAGAAGAACTGTAAAGGGCATGTGTGTAATGGTTCAAAAGGTGGACCCATGAGCCTTGTGAGGACAATGTTGAGATTCCATACTGGGGCAGGAGGAATCATTGGTGGTATTACCCTTTGTAAACCTTCCATGAAGGCCTTGATTACTGGAACTCTGAATAGTGACAGATGTTGCCTATTTTGTAAGTATGCAGCTACAGCTGCAAGGTATAAACAAATAGACGGGTAAGCCAGCCCTGTTCATTGTAAACAAAGTTTATGTATAGAAGCATCTAAAGGATTGATTTTGCTGTTTTTGCAATATACAGCAAATCTTTTCCATTTTGCAGCATAGCAAGCTCTGGTGGTAGGCTTTCTTGCTTCTTTTAGAATATTCATACAGTCTGATTGCAAATTTAAATAACCAAACTTAACACCTTGGCTGCTGTGACTTTTCCCCTCCTGTGCTGATATTCTTTGAATACCATTGTTCATGACGAGCTCAGCTCGTCATAAGCACAGCTCCACTGTGCCTCATGACGAGCTGAGCTCGTCATGAGCATCGAAGGGGTTATTGACTTTAGGAGCTAGATCGCTAAATTCAATTCTTTTGGATTTGGAGGTCTGATTTCTCCATGGTTCCCAGTGAGGAGACTGGAGTTCAAGTGCAGTTTTTGATGTGGAACTAGTGGCAGCTCCAACAGGGTGGTGTACCATGGTTTCTGAGCCTATGTAGGGCTACCAGAATTAGTGTGAACGAAGTTTGACTGAGCTTCCGACCCATCCATGGAATGAGCGGGAGAGGCGGAAAGCATAGGCAAATATCCCTGACCAGTTCATTCATAGGGCATTAACCTTTGATCGCGGGCGTGGGGACCTGGAGCCAATGTTTGGGCATTTTGCACTTTCAGCTGTGGCAAATAGGTCTATTTGTAGGAATCCCCACTGTTAAAAGTACGGAAGGAGAACTCGTGAATTTGTTGCCTTCTTCTGCTGAGGAGATCGGCAACTTGATTTTTTACTCCTCAGAGATGTTCTGCCAGAAGATAAATCTTGTGATGGATCACCCAATTCCAAATGGCTTGAGCGAGTGTTGACACTTGGAGAGAGTGTGTCCCCACCTTGCTTCTGTACATAGTACATTGCTGTCATGTTGTCCGTCCATACTAGGACATGACAGTTTTGGTTATGAGATGAGTTTGAAACGCTTTTAGTGCTAGGAAGACAGCTAAGAGCTCTAGATAGTTGATGTGGAGAGTTTTCTGCTTGTTGCTCCACATGCCTTGTATTGTGTAATCTTTTAGGGGAGCCCCCCAATCTGTTAGAGATGTGTCTGCAGTGAGCACGATCTGTGGAACGGGGTAGATGAAAGGCCACTGCAGAAAGCGATGTGTACGGCCGTCTACCAACACTAGAACGGTTAATAGACCCTGTGATTGATTCCACTGACGTGCTAAGCCCTCTTGTAGGGGGCGCATATGAAGCCTTGCATGGGGTACAAATGCTATGCAAGACGCCATAATTCCCAGTAGTTGCATGAACACTGTGGCTGGTAGTGTTTGGTTGGGTTGAAACCGTTGAATGGTAGCTTGAATATTGTGTATTCTGGCTATGGTGGGAGAGGCTAGAGCCTTGACTGTGTCTAGAGGGGCTCCTAGATAAGACTGCATCTGTGAGGGATGCAGGTGAGACTTTTGTGCATTAATGGTGAAGCCCAGTTGATGAAGTAGATCTTTTGTGAACTGTATGTGCTGCAGACAGTTTTAGTGAGAGCTGGCTTTGAAGAGCCAGTCATCTAGGTAGGGGAAGACGTGAATTTGTTGTCTTCTGAGATGAGCAGCAACTATTGCTAGGCATTTGGTAAAAACTCTGGGTGCTGTAGTCATTCCGAAGGGAAGTACCTTGAACTTGTAGTGCTGCCTGCTATCACAACTGCCTAGTATTTACGATCAGCTGGATGAACTGGAACATGAAAATATGTGTCTTTCAAATCTAGAGTAGGCAAAGTCTGCTGTGGGAGTACTTGTTGAAGTGTCACCATGTGAAAATGCTCTAACAGTATGTAATGGTTTAGCTCTCTCAGATCTAGAATAGGTCTTAGGGAACCGTCCTATTGGGGATGAGAAAGTACATAGAGTAAACCACTGAGTCCTGGTACTGTTCTGGAACTGGCTGTATTACTCCTTTTAGTAAAAGGCACTGGACCTCTTGTTTTAGCAAGTGTATGTGTTCTGGAGATAACTTGTGAGTGGATGTGGAATGTTTGGGAGATTGCTGGTAAGCTTCAGGCAATAACGATGTCAGATAATTCCACTCACCCATTTGTCTGATGTTATAGACTGCCAAATGGGGAGGAATTGCTGAATTCTTCCCCTGACCGGTGTGGTATAATTGTGGGGGTGGGGAGGGGGGAGTGTGGTTAAGTCACTGTTTGTTGAGGGAAGGAGTGTTACAGGGTGTGTTATCCTTACCCTTACCCTTGAAGTTGTTGCCACTATAACCTCCTCGGAAAAAGCCTCTGGAGGGAGAGGACTGCTTGTTATCTTTGGAAGCCGAGGTATTTTGATCTGGGGATCTGGTCTTTGACCCTCCTCTGAAGAAGTAGCAACAAAAGGAACCTCTGTTAGATAGCCTGGTCAATGTTGGGGCTAAATTTGTGTTTCTGATCAAATGGTGTGTTAAGGAAGGATTGTTGGACCTCAGGTTTAAACCCTGAAATCCGTAACCAAGCGTGTCCCCTGAGCAGGATGCTGGTGTTAATCTCTCTAGCTGCAGTGTCAGCAGCATCTAGAGTACATCGAATAGAGGAATTAGAAATGTGTTTACCCTCATTCACTAAGTCCTGGGCTATAGCCTTATTCTCATCTGGGAGATATTGAAGTAATTATTCCATTTCGCACCAGTCTGCTCTGTCATATCTGGCTAAAAGGCCTCGGGTATTCACAAATGCACCATTGATTTGCTGCCTGAGTGGCTACGCGCTTGCTAGTAGCATCAATTTGTTTGGACTTTTTATCTGGCAGAGGAGCATTCCCTGATGTTTGAGAATTTGCTCTCGTAAGAGCATTCAATACGACTAGGTAATCTAATGGCACTTGTCCTTTGATAAAAATTGGGGTCTGTAGGAGAGTCTTTATATTTTTTGTCCACTGTTAAGATGCAGGATCTGACTGGATCCTGAAAAATCTCATCAGCATGTTGCATCATGCCTTTAAGCATTGGGAGTGATTGTGATGACCTGTGTAGTTGCCAATGTCTCAAATAAAAAATATACTTCTAGTGATTCTTTGTGGAGCTCTACTCCATGGTAATGTGCAGCGCTGGTAATGAGTTCCTGGAGTGATGGATTGTCGTCTGGAGATATTTTGGCTGGGTAAAAGGTCTGGATCAGTATCACCTGGGGGATCCAGTGTGTAATCTGTCCATGGGTCTGTTGGAATATTCATCCCCCATCATCTGCATCATCATTGTAGTGATGAGACTGAGGAGAATCCGGAGGTGTAATTTGCAAAGGATTCTCAAGTGTTGATGGGGATGCTGGAGGTTGAGGCGATGGCATATGAAAAGGGCTTGTAGCGACAGACTTTCTCTTCAAGGGGATTGGTAAGTGTCCTCTTCTTGAAGCTTGCGCTTGTGAAGTGGCTTTACGTGAATATGGCCGGTGTCAGGGTTAATATGCAACCTCTTTTGCTTCGGATCTGGCGTTTATGGAATTGTGTCCAAATTTGGGAACCAAAGAGATCTTTTTGTGCTTCAGGGCCGAAGTTTTCGGTGGTGACGTTTTCTGTGCCGACGGAGGCTGGCCTTGCAGTGCACACGGTTTTGGCTCCGAAGGCTGCTTGGCTTTCGGTGCGGAGGATTTTGGCTCCAAGTTGGACTTCTGCTTGGAACCGGAGGCTTTTGGCTCAGAGGAGGACTTTTGTCAACTCAGTACCAAGCCAGAAGGAATGACTGGTAGTTTCTGTGCCTGGGCCGGAGGCGGGGCGTCGGAAACATTGTCTCAGTGCCGACCTTGGCCAGGAGGCAGAGGTGGTGCAGAAGCCTTGTATTTTTTCAGAGTATGTGGGGGAAAGGGGTCTTCGATACTCACGTCACCTTGTCCCTGCGGCAAATCTTCAGTGTTGAGGTTTATCTCGAGCTCCGATTCGGAGTCGTGTTCAGAGAAGGCTTCCACGTCCTCTGCAGCTGATGCCTTGATTTTTTCTTGACCGGAGTGTTCACTGAAGATGTCCGGCGTGTCTTCAATTCTTTGACACTGCATCTCTCGACATCGATCGCGAAGAGTCTATTTCGATCGGAACGATCTGCAAGCTTCACAGGCTTCTACTTGTGCTCCGGAGACAAGCACAAGTTGCACACCTTGTGTGAGTCAGTGCGCGGATACATCGCGAAAGTCGATACATGGAGAAGTGGGATACGTGTATAAAAAAGATACAATCAAAGGAAGAGAGGATTGTGCGTCAAAGGGAACCCGAAGAGCGGTTTCGAAACTGAGCGCAGCAATACACGTGCGAACCCGATGATGGAAAAAAACTATCTAACAATGGAGTCTATGACCATGCCCACGATCACCAAAAGGAGGAGTAACCTTACCTCGTGACTAGAAAAGACTTCTTCGAAAAAAAACAACTTGCAAACATCCGGACCCCACATTTGATGGCAGGATTATGCTCAGCATGTGTATCTACAGCACACGTGCCTCGAACATATTAGTTACAGGTTATAAGGTGAATGTATATGCCCCACCAGGAGCAGCATCCTACTGCTCAGCACACCCTCTCCTGATGGCAATCTCCGAGACCAGGTACTCTTCAACATTCCACTACATCACACCCTGGCAGAACACTTGCCAGGAAAGTTGAGAAAGAATGTATTATGCCTAAATCAGGATATAACACATTTCCCCCTTTAGGAAATAATAAAATTGCATCAAGAAGTAGACAAAGAATATCTTCTAATCCATCCTCATCCCAAACACAAAATGGGTATCTTTCAACCCTCATTCAAGAAGTGGCAATGGGTCTCTTCCAACCGACACTCATCCGAAGCACAGGGCATCTTGCGCATAACATAACTGGGTATCTTTCTACCCTCACTACCCTCAGGAAGAGGTGTGGCGCCGCGGCCAGGGCGACTGACTCTGGAATCTGGGGATCACGGTTCGATCCCCGGTGCCGGCGCCAGAATAGCCCAACACCATATGACTCTGGGCAATAGCTTGCTTAACCTTCCCGATGGCCCACAGAGCCTAGAGACCCTTAAGGATGATTGTTTGCGCTTTACAAATGTGGATTTGTCACTCAAACAGTAGGTGAAGGTAATATTCCAACCCTCACTCATCCCTAAAACAGGACACTATATAAACTTAGAATCATGTGGCAATGGGTGTCCTTCAACAAACAATCACGCAAAACAAAATGGATGTCTATCAACCCTCACTAAAGCAGTAGGTTAAGGGTATCTTCCAATCCTCACGCATCCTTGCAACAGGCGGACACTACAAAAACTTAGAACCACTCATCCAAAAGAAGGGACACTTCAACTCACAAAAACTCCTTGCAACTTAGGATTCAATGAAGCATGACCCCAAATACCTTCTTACCCTACACTGGACCAGGGACATTATATGCATACACACACACATACTCTCCTGCATACCATGCAGGACCAGGGGCACTATAATAAAATGTGACTCTTACTAAACTGCATTTTTTCTTCAACTAGAACAAATGCACAATACTCTGCCGCAATTGCAACAGGGCATTCACAAAAACATAAACGACGCAAGTAACAATACTCTCTGCTACAATTTCTAGTCTTCAACCCCAGTGAGCGACTTCTCACCCAACACCATAGAGTCCACTACTCCGGTGAGCAACATCTCACCTTAACTTTCCCATAGTACACCTGGATGCAATTCATAAATGAAGCTAGGTTGAGAACCCACACGCCACTCTATCACTGCCTTATGTCTTCAAAATCTCTACAAGTGCTGCTTATTTGTCTTACTCCTTTTTTTTAAAGCCGTACACTACAGTCACTACAAAGCTAATCCCAGCAAAATACAGAACCTTAAGATCACTCGGCTCCTGAGTATTGCCATTCCTTGCCAAGTTCACAAGATATTGTCAAGAGAGCATCTACTGTTCCTCACGACGCACCACTTCCTGACACATTTTAATCAGATGACAGAAGCAGGAGCAAAGTGTGCTGCTGAAATCTAGGGCTCGTCCTCCATAATGTGAATCTCTCCTTCAAACACGTTCAGGGCCACAATACCCTTATGTTACTCTCTGCTGAAGAGGTTTCCTGTGAATCTGCTGCACACGCATGAACACACCCTCAGGAGTGCCTCCTTCTTCAAGCCGAACCAGGTTCCACATTCTCAAGACATGAGCTTCTACACACATAGCAGGTGTTCGCGCATGAATCTCGTGACCTCGCATAACCGCATTGGTTTTACCTCACACTAGCACTGGATTAGACGAACCTGGCCATTTCAAAGAACACAAGGCCTTAACAGCAGCCTACTCACTGGTTCCCAGAGTCCAAAATGTGCTTCCAAATTTGTACAGGCAGCGAAGCCTACAGCTTTTACAAAACTGCGCACAGGGCCATTTGAACCATCTCAAGTACATTGAGGGTTCAGCGTACCACAATCTCCAGCTGTCAGTCTTTATCCAACTCCAACCGTGTTGATGATTCGGCGTACATTTGAAAATTAAGCACCTAACACTACTGTTGACTGCAGGCTGTCTGGCAGAAAAGACACTGTTGGGGCCGTCAGGGCATTTCTCTTTTCTCCTTAAACTTCTTCCTTCCCTTCAAGCTAATCTTCCCGTAGGGTTGTCCCCACCGGAATCCTTTTTCCTTGAAGACAGACTACTGGATGGATACCTACCAGATAAGGCCATCTTCCTCACATACAAAAAAACTCAAACAATACACCAGACCCCCTCATCTCATTGAGGGAATGATGGGAAAGGGATGGGCTAGAATTAGATGATGAGGAATGGCAGGAGGCAGTGTCAGCCCCCAGGAAGTTGCTATTTCATCTAGACTGTGTCTGGTCCAACTAAAAATTCTACACAGAAAATATATCTCTGGTTCCAGACTGGTGCACATGGGCAGGGCTAATGAGGGGTTATATAGGAGACAGTGCGGACTTGAGGGCTACTTCATGCATATCATATGGGAGTGCGAGTTGATTCAGGAGTACTGGAGGAAGGTGCACGAGTGCATGAGTACAGTGTGGGGTGTGGTGATTTGGCTGGAAGCCAAGCAGTGCCTTTTAAATGTGTGGGAGCTCACAGACCTTAACTGCAAGGGCGATCTCTGGGCAAATTTGGGACAAATGATGGCAAAAAGGAATATTGCCCGGTTATAGGGAGTGACGGTGCCGCCTAAAAAAACAACAACAAAAAACGTCTTTGTTTCTTGCAGATTTTTTCTTCCTCTTCAATCATTTCACGTGTAGGTTAGTTTCCAACTCGTCGCCAATGTTGGAAATAATCATAACTCTTTAGTAGGCAAGCAACGCAGGTTATTTGATGAAGATTTATTGAAGAGTATAACTCTTTTTTTTAAATTAAATTTGTACTTTATTGCACCTTCGATGTAAGCACACAGCACTCATCGCCTACAACCCGGACGCCGGCGGCAACAATAAATATCATCTAGGACAGTGGTCAGTAGCAACATACACAGCCGTAGTGCCAGCATCCCGGAGGCCTGGCGGCGCAGACAGAAAAAGCGTTCTGCAGGAGTAGCTTTGACGTGTAGCAAGAGTGAAGTAGATAATTCTAGCATCGACACCCATGACCACAGAGTGATGTGCAAATACAATGCAGCTAGCGTGACTGTGCAGACTAAGTCTCAAAATCATGTAAACAAGTTACCTAAAAAAAAGGAAAAGTGCAATAAACCCACATCCTAACAAACCCCCTACCCCCCCAAACAAGCCAGCCTACCCGTACCTGTGTCCACCCACCCACCTGCTATGACTGCTGATTCTAAAAATTAACAATGCACCTATAGCCAAGGACCCATGGGCCCAAAGGTGCAAGGGAGAATTCTAAAAGAGCCACCTAGACCACCCTCCCTATGCAACCTCCCCGGGGACTCACACCCCCAACATCTCAACGAACAGCAACAAGGGACAAGGCGACCACCTCAGGAAAAAGAACATTCAAACGTGTAGCATGTTAACCTCTGCCGCCTCCACCCCACCCTCCTGCAGCTCATCCAACTCCTCCCCCTCAGGGTCTGACTCACCACCCCCTTTGGCACACTGATATTCCCTATATAGCCCCCAGAAATTCTTAGGGCGACTCTTCGGGGGAAGCAGTTCATTATACACCTCAGACTGTGTACAGCAATACAGTAAATCCGTCCCCCAGCGCCTTTTGGTGGGAACCGGTCCCCTCATCCAGCACAACGCAACCAGGCGCTTGGCCGTCAGCAGAGCAATATCAGCCAAGCGCCGCACTGCCACCGGCAACGGTTTGGAAAAGCCCAGCAGCGCCAGAGCCGGGCACGGCAGTACCTCCGTTCCCAACATCATACTAAGTTCCGAGAATACCCCCTGCCAGAATGTATGACTACTAGGGCAAGTCCAGGACATGTGTAAGAAATCAGCCGAGGGGAAGTGGCACCGCTCGCACTCCGCCGACTCCCGCAATCGTACCTGTGCAATCTTTCCGGTGTGTAGTAGACCCGCTGTAAATACTTAAAATGTATCAAACGATGTCTACTATTAAGTGAGATCTTTCTAGTGTTCGTACAACAGTAGTGCCACATCTCATCCGAGATCGTCAACTGGAGATCACACTGCCAAGCCAATCTGGCCTTGGAGAGTGGGTACTGCCGGTGCCGGTCCCCCAATTTCTTAGGATTCGTTACCAACTTACTGGACGATGGGTTCTTAATAACATATGTGAGCTCCAGGACCTCCTGCGGCTCCGACAATTCCGGGCCCAGTAACACCTGCAGCGCCCTACGGACCCGATGATATTGGAAGCTGTGCAACAGCGTCTTCCCAGAGTGGGATTGCAGGACCTGTTGCAATGTCTTCACCGTGCCGTCCAAGAAGAAATCTCCCATCTTTTCTATGCCCAAGTCCCGTAACGCCTTAAGGACCCCCTTCTCTGTCAGCGGGGCCAACCACACCGCCCATTCCACCCGCATGAGGGGGGAGTACAGCAGCTCGCTATCCCGTGAGTGGACCAGCTCATGCCAAGCGTGGTTTGTGGCTGCAATAGAGTCTAAATTACCAACCCTGCGATCAACAGGGCAGCATATTGTGGCTGGGAGTGGGGTGGGATCCGCAAAGAGGCGCTCCTGCTTCACGTGCGGGATGCCAGGGTCCCCATGGATCCAAGTGTGTAAATGAGCCCCCTGCGCTATTCTGTAGTACCGTTCCAAATCTGGAGCCCCCAGGCCCCCTCGTTCATAGGGGAGCATTAAAGTTTGCCATTGAACTCTCGGTTGTTTGCCCCCCCACGCAAGCCTGATGTGCGTCTGTGTGAGCTGCCGGAAAAAAGCCTTTGAGAGCACTACGGGGATATTAGCAAAGAGAAAGAGGAACCTGGTGAGGACCACCATCTTCATTATTGCTATTCTGCCCATCAGGGACAGCGGGAGCCTGCACCACACCTCCACATCATCCAACAGTCTAGAGTACGCAACACCATAGTTCTCGCGCACCAGAATTTCAGGATCAGTGTGAACACGAATCCCCAAGTAACGGATAGAGTCCGTGGTCCACTGCAGCAGGTATTCCGAGTCAAACGGGAGGGTCACCGGGGTCAGAGGAAGCGCCACAGACTTGTTCCAGTTGACCCTCAATCCAGACAGGGATCCAAACCTCACCACTTCCCGCAAGATAGACGACAAGTTCTCCTCTGGTTCACGAACATATAACAGGGTGTCGTCGGCATACGTCGAAATGCCAATCTGATAGGTAGGGAAGTTGATCCCTTCAAACCCATGGTATTCCCTAATAGCGCACGCCAGAGGTTCCGCCATTAAAGCGTACAGAAGCGGGGAGAGGGGGCAACCTTGACGGGTGCCCCTGCTGATCTCAATCGGGGCAGTGACCGAGTTCCCTATCTTTAATCGTGCAGTCGGCTTATAGTACAGGGCCCCTAGCATCTGTAAAAAAGGTTCGCCAAGCCCATACTTACGCAGAACCCTGAGCATAAACGGCCACTCCACTGAATCAAAGGCCTTTTCCATGTCCAGGAAGATGGCAACAGCCTTATTCTCCTGCCGGACATGCTGAATGGTGCCTAGCACCGTACGAATGTTGTAGGTCAAGTTCCGGGCGGGGACAAACCCAGCCTGCTCCGGGGCAACCAAGTCTGGGACAAGTAGAGCCTAACGCGCCGCCAGAACTTTTGCGTATAATTTGGCGTCTACGTTAATCAGGGAGAGCGGCCTATACGAGCCACACTCATTGGGGGGTTTTCCCGGCTTCGGGATGGTAATGAGAAGTGCCTCCCTCATAGATTTCGGCATACTACCCTGTTGACAAATGTCGTCAAAGAGCAGCATCAAGTAGGGTACAAGTTTGTCTTGGAAAGCCTTATAGAAGGCCACCGTAAGTCCATCAGCCCCCGGAGCGCTGCCTGATCTCATCCCCTCCAGCGCCTCTGTAATCTCCTCTTTCTGGATTGGTGCCATAAGAAATTCTCGCTGCCAATTGGCCAGAAAGGGCATCTGGATATAGCTCTGATAGTCATCTATTTCCTCCTCTAGGTGGCCTGACCGTGATTTATACAGTTCGGTATAATAAGCATGGAATTCCGCCAGTACATCCCTGTCCTCCGTAACCACCTCACCACTAGATGTTAATAACTCCTCAATCACCAATGGCGGTCTGCTATTACGCATCAGTTTAGCCAACAGGGAACCAGGCGCGGTCCCGTTCCCCGTATGTGCGTGCCGTGGCGTACTTCCCCATATGTTGTATCTCCCTATCCGCCTCATCATGGAATTCCGCTAGCAGGGATTTAAGCCTCTCATTTGTGTCAGTATCCTCTGCACCCCCCGCTTGTCGCTCCAGATCAGACAGTTGTGTTTCCAAGTATTTCAATCGCTGCCTGACAGCTTTAAGCACCCCTGAGTGTTTGGCCATCGTCATCCCACGTATGTACACCTTGAACGCATCCCAAAGTACCTGGACACTGTCCACCGACCCCACTTTAGTTGAGAAGTAAGTGTCTATATCCTCAGCTAATTCCCCTCTAAAGGCCTCATCCAGGAGTGAATATGGGGGGAACCTCCAGGTGAACGGGGGTATCCTTCTAGCCGGTGCCTCCAGTAGCAAAAGCAGTGGTGAATGGTCAGATAGCGTGCGGGGCAATACTGCACATCCCTTCACTGAATGAGGAGGGAGTGGGAGGCAAACCAATAATCAATTCTCGTGTGTATATTGTGGTAGGCCGAGTAATGAGTGAAACCACCTTTCCCCGGGTGCCTATGACGCCACACATCAAACAAATCAAGCTTCACCAATTCCGCCTGCATGAGTAATGCCAAGGCCGCCGGGCTTTTGGAAGCACCAGCCGACCTGTCCAGCTCTGGGTCCAACACGAAATTGAAATCTCCCCCCCCACAGCAACCTGGAGCCCCCATACTGTCTACACAGGTCCGCCAGTGAGGTGTAAAATGTAGGTGTGTCGTAATTGGGGCCATACACATTCACAACCAACAAGTCGTGGCCTTTCCCCACACAACGGGCAACGGCATACCGACCCTCCGGGTCCACAACAACCTTCTGTAGTTTCAATTGCGATTTGGGATTAGCCCACGTAAGTACACCCCTCGCATGTGTAGTGAACCCTGCAGCAACACAAGCACTCCCAAGACCCCTGGTCAACAGCATACGACTAGTTAGAGGCAGGTGGGTTTCCTGGAGCAGGGCAAGATCAACCCGGTGTCGCTGTAAGTATGCCAGTACCTTTCGGAGTTTACGGAAATCATTCAGCCCCCTCACATTCCAAGATAGCATTCTGGCCCTAAAATCTCAACGTCCAACATTGCAGAATAGGGAGCGAATCAGCTTCGCACAGGTGGCACAGCAGACACAATCCAGTAGTAGGCCGAACAAAACCCTCCCCCCAACAGTCCCCAATTGACATATGGAGCATGGTCAACAAAAAAAGAATTGAACAACCACCCACCCACCCACAGCCGACCAACCCCAACCCGGTCAGACAGGTCCCACCACCACCCACCATCCCCCTCCCCGAAACCACCAGTGGACTCTACAGACCCAAGGGGCCCTCAGGAGAGCCAAAAGCCAAAAGCGCCGGGGCAGAGGTTCCCAGCCAGACAACAGTACAATTGGGTCTAGAACCTTAAACCTCGGTTACTCCACCACCCCGCCCCCCAGTGGCATTCGGCACCCTCACTAGCCCAAAACCTCACCATCAAAGAGCTAAGCTCCCGCGCGCGGGAGGGCCCTCCCCAAAGCAACCAGCAGATAGAAAGTGTGCTGCCACCAGATCCCCAGTGCATTCCTATGCGTTCAATGAGTAGCTAGCAAGATCTCACCCCACAATTGCGACACAGTAGGCTCACAGCGTCTGTACCAGAGTCAAAAAGTTCGGAAGGGCACAGTCGACCCATAAAGGAGTCCGCACACTCGATTACCCCTGGCCGTCCATGTCAGCAGCGGCATCAGCGTCCTCTCGATGACTCCTCAGGCTGTTGCGTTGTTCCTTAGCCCACTCCTTCAGGGATTTTTTCAATTACGCAGGGTTGGTGAAAAAGTGGGAGTGCCCCTGCTTGTTGATTCGGAGTCTCGCAGGGTACGACATGGCATAGTCCAGCCCAAGGTCTCTCATTTGTTTCTTATATGGGGCGAAGCGCTTCCTTTCCTCCTGCACTCTCGCCGTGAAGTCCGGATAGAGGGAGATATTCATGCCCTCGAATTGCAAATTTCCTTTCTCCCTTGCTAGCCGGAGTGCCAGATCCCTGTCTCTATAGTTCAAGAGCTTCGCAATAATCGGCCGCGGTGGGAGTCCTGGTTGCGGTTTCGGCCCCAGAGGGCGATGAGCCCTCTCAACGATAAACATAGGGGAGAAGACCTCCTCCCCTAAAAGGGTCCGAAGCAGCTTCTCCACGAACAGCTCCATTTTACCAGTGTTGGCAGACTCCGCCACCCCAGTAATGCGAACGTTGGAGCGCCGTGAGCGCGCCTCCAAGTCCTCCGTCTTGTCTTGAATGACTTGAAGTAGTCTTCCGAACTGCTTGCGGTCTTTATCCCATTCCGTTTGGGCCTCCTCCGCCTCCGACAGCCACCTTTCCGCCATATCCAGCCGTTCGGCATGCTTATCTACTCTCTCAGACATGCGGTCCATCCTGAATGACAAAGCATCAATTTTAGTGCCAATCGTCGCCATGCTGTCTTGCAAGCCTTTCTCCATAGTGCCCAGCATTTCACGAATGTCAGCACACAGTGAGCTGTTGGAGGCCGTAGGCCGCGGCGAGGCATCCGGGGCCGGCCCGGATGCACCCTTCATTCTCCGCTGATCAAACAACACTTTGGGCTGGGTCTTGTCGCCCTTCCCCATAGTGTTCCTGGTGGACATTCAGTCAAGGTGCCCAACCGCCAGCAATAAACCGCCAGCAAATGTTAGGGGAGTAGAAAGGAGATACTGGGGGAGCAAGCTCCAAAGGACGAGGTGTTGCGCAGCAAGAAATGCGTCCAAGATGGCGGCTAATCGCACGGCGGTACGAGTAGGCCTAGTCGCCAGAGAGGCACACCACCGAGCACTCCCCTGTAACCAGACCACACCAAAGCCGAGCAGTTGGGTCACCACACTCCAGAACACCTCAAAGCCACAGTCCCACAGCTGTCCGTGGGATGCGCAGGGTTCAGGCACAGGCTGATAGATCGCTCTCCAAGAGGGTTGGCGGCCAGCTAGCAACTTCCTCCGGCGTCCAGTAGTACCTTAAAGCACCAGCACCTCTGTTCCTACCGAATGCACAATCGAAGGCCAGTCCACCACAACTTCGCACGGGAACAGGGCGTGATATCGCGAAGCAGGACCAGCTGTGTAGTCGCAGGTGGGGTAGACCGGCACCACTCCAGTACCGCAGGCCGCACATAGCGTGACGCAGCTCGGGCAGCCTCTCAGGATAGACCGCGGATTACGGCCTGGTCCGCCACCGCGCCCTTCTCCAAGCAGCAAAACGACACCACACCGGATTTCGACCGAGGAAAGGCCCCCCCTCAGGCCGGAGCGTAGATAGAGAGTTTGCCTCAACTTTCAGAACTAGTCAGGCGCCGAAAGGATAATTTTGTCGGAGTTTAACGGGGCTCAGGCGAGGAGCTCAGCGCTCACACGTCTTTCATGGACGCCGGCAAGCTCCGCCCCCCCAAGAGTATAACTCTTAGTTACAGGTTATAAGGCGAATGTATAGGCCCCATCAGGAGCATCTTCCTGCTCAGCCCACTCTCTCAAAATGACACTCTCCCAGGCCAGGCACTCTTCAACATTCCAATACATCACACACACTGGCTGAGCAGCACGTAACAGGGAAACTAGAGAAAGAACGCATCACACCTAAATCTGAACATACCTTACTCATTTTGCAGTTAACTGGTGTGTGTTTTTAGCTGATGGTTGATGGGTCAGTGAGAGGGCTTTCATAATGGGCAACACCCTAAAGGCTAATAAACTGGAGAACCATAAAGCTTACTTTCCTGCTTTTATGTCCTGGCTCCTTACCATGCTCCACTAATGAAAATATTTCACAGCAATGTAGAATGAGAAAGAGAAAGGGCGGAAGATAAGTCACCATCAGACATCATAGTTGTAAGCAAAGATGTTGCCTAGAACATTCTTGTGAAACATGCATCACCAAGGGAGAAAGCCTCAAAAGCTTATTGTCAGCATAATATTTGCAGGGCAGCCCATATAGGTGCCCGGCATATGTCTCTTGATGAGAACAGGCCTGGAGAATACCGTTGACACTGCCTAAGAGCTAGTGGAGTATCTCAGCACATCAAATGGAGGAAGTTTCACAGTAGGTTTTAGCAATGGTTGACCCCGGATATTATCTATTCGGCAAAAGTGTCTCAGCAGAATTGACTCCAAAGTCAAAAAACAGTTTGTCAGTAGAATGCGGGTCCATGGTTCCCTGTGAGAACACCATTTAATGTGCACCTGGCTATTTGTAATCAAATTTATGAATTCATTTCTATTCCTGAATAAAGCACTACTAGAGTCTTGTTCTCCTGTGTTGTACATTGCATATTTAGCCTGACTGTTCAAGTAAGCGTAGCCTTGTTCCGAAGTTGGAACAACAAAGCTATAACTGAAGAATTAGTTAAGTTGGGATTTTATCAAAGCTTGTTATATCATTTCTTCAAGTCTCAATATAACCTGTGTAGAAGCTATCATCTGGTAACGAGGGAGGAAATGAGCCTCTCTCCTTATCCACAAAGGTAAACTATGGCTCCTAGCATAAGGGAGTATATTTTAGAATGCTAAATTGAGAGAGTGTAGAGCCTATAGACAGTCTTGGCTCCATTACAAAATGGCAACCATTTTTTGCCACAACTAAGGATTATCATATTGACAGCACTGATTGAGGTCACTTGACCGTGATGTATTGGGACGGCGGTCATGTGAGCAAATCTGCGCAGAGGCTATCATCACATATTTAGGGAGGAATTGAGGCTCTTCGATTAATTTACATAAGGAATCGGTCCAGGACGTAAGACGAGCCACCGTAAATGTGGAAGTAAGTAGACAGCGGTGGGGATATTGACGAAGGGTTTGTGCTGTAGTTTAGTCCTATGGGTCGAAGTATAGTTGGAAATTCATTTTATTTATTTATTTATTTAATTTGTATGGCGCGCAGCTACCCGAAGGTTTCCCGGCGCCTATGAACGCGTAAGACAAGAGATACAAGCAGGGATTTAAAAGTACTATTGATTAAAAAACCATGTTTTTACGCCCTTGCGAAATTTAAGGTAGTGCTTTTCTAGGCGTAAGTTCATTGGTAGGGAGTTCCAGAGGGAGGGAGCCAGATACGCAAAGTACCGGCTTCCCATTCTGGCTCGTTTGATTCTGGGCACCTGGAATTTAAATTGATTAGAAGAACGTAATAGACATAGAGGGTGGTGATGGTGCACCAAGAGGCAAAGATATTTGGGGGCATAAAGCACAGTGCTTTGAATTTGGCTTGGTTGGTTGTCAATTCTTAGCCAGTGTAGTTCCCGGAGTGAGGCTGAGGTGGAAGCCATTCTGGAAAGTTGGCAAAGCAGTCTAACTGCAGGGTTCTGGACTACTTGCAGCTTGTGGAACACTTCCTTGCTAGCACCCAAATAAAGCTCATTGCCATAGTCCAATCTGGACACTACTAGGGCCTGGATGACAGTTTTTGTGTGGGGAGAGGGAGCATCCAAAGAATTTTCCTCAGCCATTTGTGAATAGCGAAACAGGTAGAAGCGACTTTAATAACTTGTTGCTTCATGGACAATAAGTCATCTATGATGAAGCCCAGGTTGCATGCCGACTGAGAAGGGAGGGGAGGACCACCCATTTGAGGTGGCCAGTGAAGGGGACCCCAAAGGTGTTTATTTTTCCCAAAAAGGAGGAGTTCAGTTTTCCACCATTCAGTTTTAATTTATTTGCATGCATCCAGTCAGCAATCTTATTTAGTCCCAGTGACAGTGACTGAGATCTCATTGGTGGAGAGCGAAAAGAGGAGCTGGGTGTCATCAGCATAAGAGTATATTGTCAGCCCTGCTTGCTCGGCGATAGTAGCTAGAGGGCTGACAAATATTAAAAAGCAGTGGGCTGAATATGGAGCCCTGAGGGACTCCATATAGGGAAACCTGTGTCTTAGACTGTGCGCTTGAGGAAAATACCTGACAGGTCCGGTTAGTCAAGAAACTGGATAGCCATTTGAGAGCACAACCGGTTATGCGTCTGGATTGGAGGGTTTGTAGAAGTGAGGTGTGAGAGACAGTGTCGAAATGCAGCACTTAGATCTAATAAGATAAGTGCCACCGTCTCTCCTTTGTCGACCTGTTGGCGAATGTTCTTGGTGACTCCCAAGAGTGTTGTTTCTGTTGAAAATCCTGCCCTGAAACCCGATTGAGACGGATGGAGGATGTTATGAGTTTCAACAAAATTCATCAACTGGGCGTTTTTTGTGTTTTTCTAGAACCTTCGAAAGGATCCGGGGTAAGGAGATGGGACGAAAATTGGAGAGCATCTCAGGGTCAGAATTGGCTTTTTTTAAGAGGGGGAGGACCACAGCGTGTTTTCAGGCCGCTGGAACTTTAGCTTCGCATAGTGATGTATTAGGTAGTTCCATGAAAATGCATGATATGGACAGGTCCAGTTTTTGAAATATAAAGGGGGGAAGCGGATCCTTGGGGGAGCCAGATTTAATATTAGTGAGAATACTATAGAAAGAAGAAATGTCGAGAGGAGTCCATTTGTCTAGACGGGCATTGCTATTGGCTTGAGTGGCTTCCGGTGGAAAACACAGGGATACCTGTGAAGTGCTTTGCAAGTGGGGCAAACTAAGTTTGGACCTTTATCAAACAGTAGGCAGTTCTGATCATTGATGAAATAATCATTTTAACTATAATTGCCACATTGTGAGATTAATTTTCTGTGCATTTTGGTGGACTGGGGGTGAGACCAGCATGGACAGTAAGACATATATAGGTCTCGCTTATAGAAATAGACCCTGATATAACTGAAGGCAAGTAACTGAACACATTATGGGCAATAAGGAAAGGCCAGGACATTAACTGACAGAAAATTCTCGTTTCATTTGGTCCATTCGAAATATCAACACCAACAGACTTGTTGGAGGTGTCGGTTGCGGCAACCAGAGGGAAATTCGAGGGCTTTTTAGCTTCCTGGATTACGTCCTGGAACCAAAACCTTGATAGCTATTATATAGATATATTGGACTTAATACTACAGGCTAGAGGGGAGGAAGAGGTTGCCTTCTACATATACCTATAGTTATGGCATTGTACTTCTAGGTTCCGAAAACTTCTTTTTTATTTTTAGAACTAGGATTCAGGAGACATTTGAAGCATAAAGAAGTCTTTACTACATGTATCATAGGTTTGGCTCCCTGTCAGTATATGAAGTGGGGTCTAGGGTATCTGTGCCCCTTATAAACCATAGCATTTATACTAAGGTGGTTTTTCATTTTTTTTAAAACAGAATTCTTCCGACAAGAAGCATATTTATTGAAATATTATTGAGTGTCTTCCACACATCTGTATCTACACGAACAGGTTTTGAACAGATGAGGCAGCCAATAAATCAAGAGGTATGCCTAATATAAAAATCTATAAACTGTACCGTATTCTGATTATTTTCGATTAAGTTAGACTATGTCCTAGCACTATTTAATGGGATATATACTTTGGGTTAATGATGTACCCATTTTTAGGTCGAGCCTAATGGCAGCGCGCATGCACTGCTCGCTCTGCGAGGCATGCTGTAGTAGGATATGCTGTGGAAGCCTCGTCCACTCTCCGCCCATATTTGTCATTGGCTTTGTGTGTAAGAAAGTGGCTCTATATATACTGGACCAAAGTAAGGTACAGTGTGCATAGAGTCCCCAGTCTCCAGAGGTATGACAGAAGTTAAAGTCAGGTATGACTACAGTGGTTGCAATAGGCAACACAATTCTAAACACAGTTTAACATTGAGCTTAATGGGTTTTTCTACATAAATGCAGTTGATTACTTTAAGGATTATTTTTCTAACCACAGGACTGGATCCTGGATTCAGTCCCGGGACATAAGCTGTAAACAGTTAAGTAAAAGCGTTTTGGTTACAGTTGTAATATTTAAAGAATATGAATGTATTTTCAAAGTTGACACTTAGAAACTTTTTATTGAAAAACTAGCAATGTTATACTATAAAAGGAAATTCAAGTCACAGGTTATCGCTACTTTTGTAAGGGGAACATCCTTTACAACTCCACTATTACAACGCAGGTGCCTTTACAACGCATGCTATTACAACGCATGCTATTACAACGCAGAGGCTATTACAACGCATGCCATTACAACGTAAGTATTATTGTTTTATAACTTAAAAAATGTATTATTATATTAAATTTAAAATAATGATATTGTGGGGGCGTGGCTTGGACGGCAAGCATGGCGGACGTAGCCTAGTTGAGCTCCGTCCCCGCCAGCCGATTATCCGCTGATATATCCTTCTTTCCCCCATCTCACTGCGGCCCCGAGGGCTGTGCTTGCTGCGGGGGCCGCGGAGCTCACCTCGACCTACTTTGGGCCGGCTCGGAGCCGCTGGAAGGAGCTGAGGCGGACGGACACGGAGCGGCCTGGGCGACCGCGGAGAGCCGGGGAGCTCGAGTTTCGCGACCCGGAGTGGCACCCTGAGGAGGCGGCCGGAGCTCGTTTGAAGGGTGGCAGACCGGTGGCGGCTGGGGACTGCGCCTGGCCTTGGGCGGCTGAGGGAGACATCGGCTTGCTATCGGAGGGCACTGATCCCTCTCGGCGGCCCTACGGGAGGCGGCCGAGCAACGCGGCCCGCCTGGACACCGCACATCACGCAGGTGGAGCAGAACGACCAGGCAAGTGCCCCCTTCCCTCTCTGTGGGCCCCGGGTGGCGAGGTGCATGATCCTGGAGCGGTGGTGAGCCGGGGGGCCTGGCGGCAGCGCGGAGGCCTTGAGTGGCAGAGGCAGACAGACGAGGAGCGGCCTGGGTGGCCTCAGGGAGCCGGGGTGCTCGAGTTTCGCGACCCGGAGTGACACTCTGCAGAGGCGGCCGGAGCTGGGTCGGCGGGTGGCAGCCAGGTGACAGCTGGGGACCAGGCCTGGCATTGGGCGTCTGGGAGAGGCATCGGCTCTCTATCGGAGGGCACTGGTCCTGCTCAGGGGACCTGCAGGAGGCGGCCGAGCAACGTGGCCCGCTTGGACGACGGACATCACGCAGGTGGAACTGAACGGCCAGGCGAGTGCCCCTCTCCCTCTCTATGGGCCCCGGGTGGCGAGGTGCATGATCCTGGAGTGGTGGTGACCCGGGGGGCCCAGCGGCAGTGCAGAGGCTCGGAGTGGCAGCAGTGGACCGGGGCCCCGATTTTCGCGACGTCCAACAGTGCATCAGTACAAGGGACCGGGGCCTGGCAGTAGAGGACATTGACCGCTTGCTATCAAGGGACCGGACGAGCTCGGCAGCCAATATGGAGAACCCCTGGGAAGTGAGGGGCCGAACATTCATTCCTCGAGGTAACGGACAGGGGGGCCTCCTGGGCAGCGGCGGAACGAAAAGCGCCCCGCCAGATGCAGACAGGGGGTGGCTGAGATCTGCCCGTGAGACAAGGAGATCCTGGTGGCACAGGCCGTGGCTGGGCCTTGACCCTGAGGTATGTGATCGGGGCCACTGGACATTGAGTTGGAGCGCCTGGCCTGACTATTCGGCGGTCAATTCGGACCGTGGGAGGGGGGTCCCCCTGACTAGTGGCATCGTGAGTGGTGACCCGACGAGGGCCTGCTAGACTGCCCCGGATTTAAGTGCAGCTCAATAGTCATGACCCGAGGGGCAGGTGGAGGCGGAGGGGGCCCAAGCAGGGACCCATTGACAAATTCACAGGGCCGGGAGGTGGTGCGGGGACCTCCGGTGGATCCCAGGCGTCCGGGCCAGACAATGCGGCCCTGATGGCGGCCATCACCCAGTCCCGAGACGCGTTGAACGCCAAAATTGGAGCAGTGGGATCAGAAGTTACGCTCCTTCGCCAGGACCTGCGGAACACGGTCTCCCGCATTACGGAAGCCAAGACTCGGATCTCTGGGGTGGAGGACGATGTGGTGACCCTCAAACGCAAAGTGGCTGCCCTGGAATCCACACACTCCGGGTGGAGGACGCAGAAGGACGCGCCAGGCGCAACAACCTCCGCTTTGTAGGTCTGCCGGAGGGCTGCGAGAAGGAAGACATGGAGGGCTTCCTGACACAGTGGCTTCGGGGCTGGATTCCTCCGGAGGCCCTCTCCAGTTGTTTTGTGATAAAAAGGGCGCACCGGGCCCTGGTGCAAAAACCGCCCGAGGGAGCAAGACCGCGACCGGTGATTGCGAAAATACTCAATTATCATGACAGAGATGTGATCCTCAAACAGGCCAAAGCGAAAGAACCGCTGCGATACGAAAATCACACAATCCTGATCTTTCCGGACTATACCCGCCTAGTACAACAGCAACGCCAGTCCTTCACGGCGGCCAAGGCACGGTTGCGAGATCTGAAAATACAATATGCGCTTCTTTATCCAGCCCGCCTAAGAGTTATCTTTCAATCTCGCACCCACTTCTTTGATTCCCCGGAGGAAGTGTTCCGATGGACAGATGAAATCAGACCTGTGAAGGAGCACACTCCCCGGGTCGGGACTCAGACTCTTCCCACGATGACACACAGACGCGATCCTCCCGACTCAAGGGCAATTGGAAGTCCCGATCCCTACAGCGGTCAGCGTCAAGCACAGCATCGGAGACTGCGACTGGTGCGGCCGAGAGACATAAGAAGGGCACGTGAGGGCACTCAGACATATTGCGGACAATTTGTCTTACTTCCCTCCTTTTGGGGAGAGTGCGTGGGGGTAGAGCGAGATGCCTGTGCCCTATGTGAGGCTGAAGATGCAGATGAGGGGCAATGGTGGATGGGGGGGGGGGGGGGGGGGGGGGGAGTACTTTTCCTTTCAGGCAAAGGTGGGAGGGAGTGAGTGTGGGTTGTCAGTCTCATGTTGGAGGCAGAAGCCATACCGCACCGCTACAGATACTTCAGCGTTACTTGAGGTATGGGGTGGGGGGGGGGAGTTTTGGGAAGTTGGTCGATGTTGGATTGGGGGCGGACTGCATGGGTCGGATGCGATCGAGTAGGAGGTTGGAAGAACACACGGATGTTATACGTCATGTATGTTGGCTGCGAAGGGACTATGATGTCAAGCCTGGATAGAGGGACCGCTGGGCCTGGGGCCACACTTCGGGTCATTAGTTGGAATGTGAGAGGGATGCTGGACAAAATCAAGCGGGGTGCAATCCTGAAACAGGCTAAGAGGGCGGGGCCGATGTTGTCATACTGCAGGAAAAGCATCTTCTGGGGACTAAAACACTATGCCTCCAGCGCTTTGGTTATAGACAGGTTTTCCATGCAGGTTTTGCCAGGGGGTCCAGAGGCGTAGCCATATTAGTACACAGCAGAGTCCCATACGTGCACTCCACTCACTGGCAGGACCCACAAGGTAGATACATTTTTATTCAGGGTACACTTGGAGACGAAGATGTAGTGTTTGGTTGTGTGTACGCCCCACCCCCCTTGCAGTGGTCCCTAGTTGAAAAGATCTTGGCAGTGTGGGCAACTATTCCAGATGTGTTGGCTGTTATAGGGGGCGACTGGAATGGTGTGATTGATTTGACGCGCGACAGGTACAGACCTGGGGGGGGGGGGGCGGCTGATTCAATTTAAATACTTTAACAGGGTGTACTACACGCGACAGAGGCTATGGAGGGCAGGACACATTGCATCCCCAGAGTGTACTCGGTGTGGGACTGAGGAAGGTACGTTCCTTCATACGGTGTGGAGTTATGAGCGTTGAGAGATTCTGGCGTGGTGTCTGGAGTGGTTTGGATGAGGCGCTCGGATGGGTGCTTCCGCGCACATCGCGTTTGGGTTTATTACATGTGTTGGAGGGAGTGGGGGGCAACTTGTACAAGAGACACCTAGTATTACTGGGCTTACCGATAGCCAAGCGCGACATAGCGAGGGCTTGGAAGGACCCGCGGCCCCCATCACTTCTCGCATGGAAGAGAGGCCTAGACTTCTGTATGGGGATGGAGAGGCCCATATTTCTAGCTCGCGGATTCCCTGGCAAACACTACAAGATATGGAAGAGGTGGGCCGACTACAGGGGACACATGCATGGCACACAGCGTGAATACACATTCCTTTCGGCAGTGCATCATTCATTCTCCAGGCTGGACTACATCTTTGTCCCCCGGGCAGCTCAGGGAAGGGTGGAGGCCGCGGATATATTGCCACGGGGGCTGTCGGACCATTCTCCGGTGGCGGTCACTCTGAGGTTGGACAGGAGGCAACAACAGTTTGGTTGGCGCCTGTCAGTGTGGCACCTACAGCTTGGAGATTACCAGGCTCACATGAGGAGAGCCATAGCGCAGTATTTGGCCGAAAATACTGGGACGGTGGCGACTAAGACGACGCTCTGGGAAGCCATGAAGCCCACGTTGAGAGGCATAGATATAGCGTGGTGTGTGGCGGCCAAGAGACGGCGCTGGGAGACTCTTGATCAGGCGGAGGTGGCCATACGGGATTTAGAGCAGCGTAGTAGCTCGGGTGGGGGAGACCAGGTGCTGGAGCAGCTACTGCTAGCGCAACAGTTCTACGCCTCATTGCTACTCGATTAAGCGCGGCAGATGTGGCTGGCGACCCGGAGCAGGGTGTACCAATGGGGGGACAAATCTGGGATGATGTTGCACAGGCTGTGCCAGGGCCAGTTCCAAACCCAGACCCTCCCGAGAATACAAGATGAGACCGGTTTCCTGATAACCGATCCCAGGTCGCTCTCGGAAGGCTTTGCAGCCTACTATGCCGACCTATACTCCCCGCATGAATGAATTAGAGAGGATTTGCCCTGGCTATGGAACCCCTGGCCGCCTGGGTCCGCATCGACGCGCAGATGAGGGGCTTTGAGTGGACAGGTGACTTGTCCGACCGCATCGCACTTTATGCGGATGATGTTTTTTTTTCCTCACGGACCTTAACAAGTCCGGGCCCCGCCTCATGCGCATACTACAGATCTTCGGGAGACATCGGGCCTGCACGTGAATCCGCGTAAATCCACTCTCTGGGTGTTGGGGAGGGGGCCACCGGTCGGATACTGGGCAGCAGAGCTTCAACAGGCCACAGGGGGAATTAAATATCTAGGGGTGTTTCTAACTGAGATCCCAGCGGTTGCGTGGGAGCGCAATGTAGTGCCGGTTTGGGAACGAACTCAGGCGGACATTAAGGTGTGGTCCCGTACGCCGTTGACCATCCATGGCCGATCGGCCATCTTTAAGATGGTAGCCCTGCCCAGGCTGCTATATCAATTGCAGAACCATCAATACCCGATCCCGCCCTTGTGGTTTAAGCGCATACACGCGGTCCTGGGATAGTTCCTTTGGGAGGGTGGCGCTATCAGGGTGGCGCTGCGTACATGTTTTCGATCAACATACGGGGGGGGGGCTGGCGACCTCGGACGTGCTTTCCTATTACTAGGCGTCTCATCTTCTCGTCCTGAATGACTGGTGGTATGGGGACAGGGGAGACCCTGCCTATGCGCTGGAGAGACTACTGATGGAGCCACACACTCTGCACATGCTGCTCCACGCGCCAAAGGTGCGAAGGGCCTTACAGGCAGTGACACAGGTAGTCTTTGACGTCTGGCGGCGGGCGTTGCGGCGGATGGGTTGAGCGGGGAGACTCCCCTCTGGCACAATGGCCGCCTCCCGGGCCTTGCTTCCCTGGCAGGATTCGAGGGATGCCATGCTATCGGCATCTCTCGACTGGGGAATGTTATGTCCGGGACGACGCTTAAATCGTTTCAGGAGTTGAGAGTGGAGTTTGAAATGCCCAGTACGCAATTTTTTCGCTACTTGCAATTTCGCCACGCTGTGACTCCGGATCTGGAGGGTCTGACTTCACTCCCTGAATTTAGCCCGCTGGAGGCCCGAGTCTTCATGGGGGAGTTGGATACCAAAAAAATTTCACGCATATATCAATCCCTGATCATACATTGCTCCTCTGATTTGTGTTCCCTCAAGGAGAAATGGGAGGGGGACGTGGGGCTACTGGAGGAAGAGGATTGGAATGAGGCGCTGGCGAGTTCCCGGGACGCTGCCATCTCGATTCGCCTTCGGCTGATTCAATTTAAATACTTTAACAGGGTGTACTACACGCGACAGAGGCTATGGAGGGCAGGACACATTGCATCCCCAGAGTGTACTCGGTGTGGGACTGAGGAAGGTACGTTCCTTCATACGGTGTGGAGTTATGAGCGTTGAGAGATTCTGGCGTGGTGTCTGGAGTGGTTTGGATGAGGCGCTCGGATGGGTGCTTCCGCGCACATCGCGTTTGGGTTTATTACATGTGTTGGAGGGAGTGGGGGGCAACTTGTACAAGAGACACCTAGTATTACTGGGCTTACCGATAGCCAAGCGCGACATAGCGAGGGCTTGGAAGGACCCGCGGCCCCCATCACTTCTCGCATGGAAGAGAGGCCTAGACTTCTGTATGGGGATGGAGAGGCCCATATTTCTAGCTCGCGGATTCCCTGGCAAACACTACAAGATATGGAAGAGGTGGGCCGACTACAGGGGACTTTGGCTGGAGCCCCCGATAGAGCAGGATCCGGATGCAGACGTATTAGTGAGTGCAATGACTGATTGGATGTGTGTAAATGGCTTGATCGATCGAATGCCGTGCGGGGGGAGGGGTTTGGGAGGGTTAGGAGGGGGGCTGTTGGGGATGGGGCTATGGGGAATGGGTGGGGGGGACTTGATTCACGTGATTGCTCCTATTGCTTTACTCACGGATTGTGTCACTGTATGACGTTATTGATTCCTGGCAGATACCTCTGGGGTACAGAGATCTGTGGCTATGTATATGATCTGTCAATAAAATCTGTTTTGAAAAAAAAATAATGATATTGTGTTTTAAGTTGAGAAATTAAAAAAAATACTCAAGTATTAATAATTTAGACATTTTTGTAAATATCAAAAAGTAAAATAAAAAAAAGAATAGTAATATTTAAAAAAATATATATAGTAAGAATAATTTAATACATGTCATTTTAATTTGTTACTAATATTATTTAAAGTAAAAAAATAAAATATTTAGAAAAAAATATAAAAAAATTTATAAAAATAAATAAATAAATTATATAAGTTAAAATAGAAAAGAATAAAATTGTTAATACTGTAATGTATTGTTTTTAAGCAAATATTAATAAAGTATGAAATAAGAAAAAATAAGCAAATAAAAGAAAAGAAAAAATAATTATACATTATTGTATATATTTAAAAAGTAATATATGTTTAAAATTTAATAAATTATAGAATTTATTTGAATTTATGAAAATTTTTAAATATATTATAATTATATTTAAAAAGTTCCCACTCTTTATCATAGAGTTCAATGAAAAGTTATGCCCTTCATTTATTTCTATAGCCGCTTGTATGTATTCCGGAGAGCAGTTTACTAAGTTCATTTGAAGCTACATGCGAGACAGAGCAGAACCAAATGGATCAAGTAAAGAGGTAAGAACAGTTTAATAGTAATTATGGAAGTTGTATTTGCATTTTTTAAATAGAACATATCGTAAAAATATATTAAAACACGAAGAACTTAATTATTTTTAGGTTTAAAGTATTTTATTAAGGCACAAAAACACGGGGAGGGGAGCAGGAGGTCAAGCATACATACAATACAAGAAGCGGAACGTTGCAGCGAGTCAGAAGAAAAACAGGGAGGCAGGAAGCCCCAGAGGGTAACTAAGCAAATACAGAAGGCAATAAGGCATTGTGAGCGACCCCCCTGTTGACCCCCACTCCCTAAGCAAGGTCAAACCCGAATAGCACCCCGCAACATAGTAAAGGAGAAGCATACCGTACCACCAACCCCCCAACCCCAGAAAGAAAGAAGAAAGGAGAGCAAAGGAGGAAAAGAAAAAAAACAATACCCCAACATCCCCGTCCGAAAGGCAGCAATAAAAGCATATAACCCCTCTTCCCGCCCCCAACCCCCGGCCCCCAGTCCGCTCACTCACTCCGCCGCAGCTGCCGGCGGCGTCAGCCTAAGGAGGCGCAAATACCGTGGACACGTGAGCTCGTGGAATTCCGTGGACAGCAATGCCAAAAAGGGGTGCCAGAGCTCCTCGAACTGGTCGACATTCCCAGCCATCTTTAGCGACATCTTCTCCATGCCCAGTACCTGCCAGAGCCTATGCAGCCAACCAGTGATAGAGGGGGCATTAGGGGTGCGCCAGAGTATCAGTATGTTCTGAACGGCTGAACCTAGCGCAATCGCAATCTGCCTGCCCCTGCGGGATTTTAGCGGGTACATCAAATCATTGGGGAGGCCTAGCAAGACATACGCGGGGAAGCGCGGAAGCTCGATCTCAAAATGTCTATCCACCTCATCTAAGACTTCCTTCCAGTAGGCCGATAGCACCGGGCACTCCCAGAGAACGTGCGTGAGGGTGCCCACCTGTCCGCAGCCGCGCCAGCAACCTTTATCGCCTATTTTGCGCATCTCATAGAGCCGCTCCGGGGTGTAGTACCAATAGGTGGACACTTTAGTGAAGGTTTCCGTCAGCCCAGTATGGTACGCAGAGTGCCTCGCCCGATACGCAATCTTGTCCCACTCCTTATGACTCAGGGTCCTGCCCAGTTCCCTGTGCCAGCGCTCCCTCCCTGGGTTATGGTAATGAAACGGCGGGGGCTGGAGAAATTTATACAAATCAGTGATGAGCTTGGCGTCCGAGGTCCGGGTCACCAACCATCGCTCGTAGGGCGTAATTGAACGGGCAGCGACGTCACGCACTGGGGGTTGAAGAGCCCAGTGGCGGACCTGCATGTAACGCAGCCTGTCCCCCTCCGTCAGGCCAAACTCCTGTCGGAGCTGCTGGAAGGGGAGCACGCCCTCCGGCCCGTAGATCTGGAAAAGCGCCCTGCAGCCCGCGCTCACCCAGTGGGAAAAAGCTCCCGGCTCCAAACCCGGGGTAAAGTCCGGATTGCCAGCGATGGGAGTGAACGGCGATGGAAAGGTCGTGAGCTCACGCAGCTCGCACACCGCGTCCCACACTCTCAGCGGGACCCGGGTGATAAAAGAGGCGTAGAGATTGGGCGGGCGGTGAGCGCGCCGCAGGAACGGGACCTCCTGGAGGGTACGGCCTGCGACTGCCTGGTCCTGAAAGAGCCAGTGTTTATCCGATTCCCACCGGCTCCACTCCACCAGATACCGAAGCTGCGCCGCCTGAAAGTATCTCCGGAGGTCCGGGACTCCGAGACCGCCCGCCTCCGGGGCTAGCATGGAGAGGACCCGCTTCATCCGAGGCTTGCGGCCCTGCCACACAAAGCGGGATATGTCCGCCTGCGCCTGCCGTATCCAGCCCACGGGGGGCTGGAGGGGCAGAGCGCGGAAGAGATATAGGATCTGAGGCAGTATCGTCATCTTCACCGCCGCGATACGGCCCAACCACGAGAGGAGGCCCTTGTTCCATCGGCCGAGTTCCTCCTTGATCTTTTTGCCCAGAGAGGAGTAGTTAGCTGCAACCATGGCAGGCAGGGAGGGGGCAAGCAAAATGCCTAGGTAAGGCACCGTGGAGGAGGACCACTGCAGAGGAAAGAGACTTTAAAGGTCCTGCCTGGTGGCTACAGAGAGCGACACATCCAGTGCAGCCGACTTAGTCATGTTCATTTTAAAACCCGCCACACGGGCAAAAGCGTCCAGTTCCCGGATGCAGGCAGGGAGCGACCGCTTGGGGTCGTCCAGGGTCAGCAAGACATCGTCCGCGTATAAGCTGACAGTGTGCGTGTATTGCCCCATCTTCACCCCAACAGCGTCCGGATTATCACGAATCCTCTGTGCAAACGGCTCCATATAGAGGGCAAAGAGGAGCGGCGAGAGGGGGCAACCCTGTCTCGTGCCGCGCTCAATGGCAAAGCAAATGGAGCTGTGTCCATTGACACGCACGGACGCTGATGGTCTCCTGTAGCAGTTAAAAACCATAGTGCGGAACTTCTCGCCGATCCCCAGTTTCCCAAGGACCAGCTCGAGATATGGCCAATGAACCCTATCAAAGGCCTTCTCCGCGTCGATTGATAGCAGCATCCGCTCCCCCGGAATGCGTGAGGCCTTTTCCAACACGTGCGTCACTCTCTTTGTGTTGTCGACCGTCTGCCTGCCGGGTACAAAACCGGCCTGGTCTGCCTCCACCAGATCTGGTAAGTGTAAACCCAATCTGGCCGCCAAGATTCCGGTGTAAAGCTTGAGGTCCACATTTAGGAGCGAGATGGGCCGGTACGAGCCGCACAGTGTCCGGTCCTTCCCCGGCTTGGGGATAACCGACACCGTCGCTGAGAGAAGGTCCGGCGGGATAGCTCCCGGCTCGGAGAAGGAGTTGAACAAGCGAGCCAGTAGAGGCGCGACAGTGGGACAGAAGGTCTTGTAAAACAAGGCCGTGTAACCATCCGGGCCCGGGGCTTTGCCGTGCTTTAGCCGTGCAATCGCGGAGATGACCTCCTCCACGTGAATGTCCCTCTCCAGGTGGTCCGCCTGGGAGGGGTCCAGGGCCGGAAGGGTCACGGACTCCAGATAGGCCTCAGCCTCTCCCGGTGGGGAAGGCTCCGCCGCGTACAGTGCCTCATAAAAGGAACGAAAGGTATCTGCCACCTCCGCGTCACCGGAAACCGGGATCCCGTCCACTCCCACCAGCTCCTTCACCACATTGCGCTGCTGCGCAGCCCTGAGCCTATGGGCCAGGAGTTTACCGCACCTGTCTCCGCCGGTGTAAAAGGCATGCTTCAGGCGCAGCGCAGCATACTCCGCCCGATCTAAATCCAACGCAGAGAGGAGTTTCCGAGCCGCCTTCAGCTGCTTCCAGACACGAGGAGCCCCCGTCCGGCGGTGAACCTGCTCGAGCTCCCGAACCTGCGCTGTCAGTTCCTCCCTCTTGCGTTGGCGTTCCCTGTTTTCCGCCGAGGAAATGGAGATAAACTCCCCTCTGACGACCGCTTTCAAAGCCGCCCACTGCGTCGCCAGGGACGTGGCAGAGTTGTTATTGTGGGTCAGGTAATCCTGGATGACCTCCTCCACTCGCTTTACGACCGATTTCTTATGGAGAAGCGTGTCCCGGAGCCGCCACATCCCCCTAGAGGGGGGGGCCGCCGGCCAAGCAAAGATTCCGGAAACCGGTGCGTGGTCGGACAGGGACAAAACCCCGATGTCTGCTGCCGTGGCGGCCGAGCGAAGCGGTCCACTCACCAAGAGGTAGTCCAACCGCGAATACGTGCGGTGCGCGTGGGAGAAATAGGAATAATCCCTATCGGTGGGGTGCAGGACGCGCCAGAGGTCATGCAGATCCAGTTCCGCAAGCTGGTCCTGCACCGCCCTAGAAAGCTCCCCTGTCTGCGGAAAGCGTTGGGCAGACCTATCCAGGGTGGAGTCGAAGACCGTATTCAGGTCCCCCCCCCAAGATGATATGGCGATCGGGCGAGGCAGTAACGCCCACCAACACTGATTCCAGGAAGCGATCCTGGTGGTCATTCGGGCTGTACGCCGAACCAACCGTAAAGGTAACACCTCCCAAACGCATGCGATACACCAGAAGCCTCCCTTTCTGCTCAGCATGTTTATGTAACACCTCCCCCCTGAAGGAGCTGGCTAAAAGAATGGCCACCCCAGCAGTCTTAGTCGCAGCAGAGGAAAAGAGTTGCGTGGGGAACTTGGCAGAGCGCAACCTATGGCAGTCTTTGGAAAGCAAATGGGTCTCCTGCAGGAGGCAAATATCCGCCTGCGACCCTTCCAACAGGGAAAGGATCGCCCTACGCTTTACGGGGTTATTCAGACCCTTAACATTAAGGGTCACTACCTTCAGGGGCGGCATCGCCTCCAGGGAAACAACGCGCTATGCAGTGGGCAGGGAAGCAGCGGAGGGGGCGCGCGGGGCAGGGGCGCAGGGAAGGCCAGAGGCAACATCGCACATGTTCGAACCGCTTCGGACGGGACCCCCCCCACACCAAACCAACAGTGAAACCCCCCCAGAACCAACCCATGGCAACCAACCAAAGTAAGAAAAGACAGAAAACAACACCCCATAGTCTCAGTCTAGCCCAAATGGGCGAGTCTGTAGAAAAAAGTCAAGTGGACGCCCAGCCACACACCCCCCCCCCACCCCCCCCCCCCCAGCCCCAGCCCAGCACCGCGAAAGCTAAGAATCTCTCCCCCCGGAGAAAAGTTAGGCCGTTAGGGCCACACCAGTAGCTTCAGGCAAGTTCCTGGCCGCATTCCTCAGGGCCTCCGCCATTTCTGCCCTGATGGTGGGCGAGTCCGGACGACTCGCCGGCGCTGACGATGGGCGCCTCCTCGACCTCCGTCGGCCCCGCCGCTCGGGGCGCCGCCATGCAGGTGTAGCCCCTTCCTCCTCTGTAGCAGTAAGGCCCAATACTCCACAGACATCTTGCAAAGAGCGCAGCTGATGCAGCACCCCATTCCATCGAAAGATAAGACGGAAGGGGTGGCCCCAGGAATAGGGTGTCTCATGCTCTCGCAGAAAGTCCGTCGCGATGCGGAAAGACCTGCGCTTCTGCAGTGTGATGGCGGACAGGTCCTGATAGAGCGCCACAGGTCTTTCATGAAAGGTCAGCGGCTGCTTCCTGCGGGCCTCCGCCATGATGCGCTCTTTCAGGGGGAAATCCGGCAGGAAAGCTAGGATATCAGGCGGGGGAGCCGATGACTGGCGCTGGCGGCCCACTCTATGCGCTCTGTCAATGCGGATCGGGAAGTCCGCTCCTTCCTCCAAGATGTCGCGGAACAAGTCCTGCAGATAGGCCACCAGGTCCCCACCCTCATCCGCGGACGGAACACCTCGCACCCGAATGTTATTCCGCCTGGACCTGTTCTCGAGGTCTTCCGAATGGGCCTGGAGCTCAACACATTGCTCCCGGAGGCGGAGGACGTCCTGCTGGAGATGAGTTCTCTTCATCGCGACGCTGGGCCGTCGTCTCCACAGCATCGACCCGCTCGCCCAGGCCCTCGACCTCCCTGCGCACCTCCCGGACCTCTCCAGCCACCTCGGTCTTAAGAGTTTGAAATTCCTCCTTGAGGGAGCTGAACAAGTCCTCCATGAAGGACCTCGTGACTGGAGGCTCGCCCACGGCTGCGTCCGTTGATGTCCGGGAGGCCCCCGGGGACGGCTGTGTCCTGTCGCGTAGTTGCTGGGACCTGCCGAGCATTTCCGGCAAAGTGCGATCTCCTCGTGCCGCGCCACGTCTCCCAGCCATCCTGGCCCCTAGTGATGCCTAGGGCCAGTCGCTGTAGGCGAGCGCCACCGCTTGCGGCACCAAATGTGAGGCCCTCGGTGGGGACAAGGGTACAAGGGTAGTGCGTTACAGGCGACAAAATGGCGGCCCGGTCCTGGGCGAGACGACCCCCGGGCCAGCAGGGCAGTCAGCAACGTTCAAAGTGGAGGCCACCAGCCTCGTAATCCCAGAGAGGGCAGTAGATGAGTCGGTGCCAGGACAAATCGAGGCTCTCGTAGAAGAAGGGTGCGGCGAGGGCCACCGGGCACAGCTACACAAAGACAAGATGGCGGGAGGGTGGGACCCAAGGAGGCAGCCCGGGCCAGCAAGTCGTCTATGGGCGACCCTCAAACAGCAACGGGGCCGAAAGGGGCGAAACCGGCGGCTCCCCTCGCCACTAGTTAATTCGCCCGGCACGGGCACATCTCGAACTCCGCCATCCAGCGTCTCGGGGCGCGGAGTTCGCAAGGCGTCACCCCTCGAAGTCCAAGGCAGGGGGAGGGTCGCCGGCGCAGGGGTGAGGTCCGTCGCCCATCAATGGTGTTCGCCACCGGGCACCGGTCAGGAAGCTCCGGCACTCCGCGAAGTCCGTCTATTCCGCTCCCCCGGGAGCTCCGGATTTCAGCTGTTCAGCACTCGGCCTAGCCGAGGCGAGCGGACAGCGCCGCCGTATGCCCCGCCTCCAGGCTCTTCTCCTCGGGACGACCCAGGCACCGCTCCTCGGAGCGATCTTCGGCTAAACTTTTCGGGGACTTCCCCCGGGGCCACGAAAGTCAAAGTGGCATCAAAGCGTGCCCCAGGAATTCCGGCACAGTTCTCTCGCCCGCAGTGCAGCCGCGGGGGGAGAGAAGCGCGGCGATCAGGGCTCGGGCTGAGCCGGGCCGGAGGAGCTACGGAGGAAGCGTCCGCTCACCCCGCCATCTTGGCCACGCCCTTCAACTTAATTATTTTTGAATATATTTATTAACAAAATATATATTTAGAACAAGAATATTTTTAAGGATTTTATTGGAACATTTGCAAAATATGTATTTTTCATTTAAATAAATGTTTAATTCAAGTTTAATGTATAATAATACATAATAATAATAAATTGTCCATTTTTAGTGTTAGTTGCAAAACATGACGTAGACGCGTAAACGTGCATGGAGGCGGCCATTTTGAAGAGCGTCGTTGGACAATGCAGCAGCAAGCAGATCTGCGCTCAGGCAGGAAACATTTAAAACTTTATTTATAATCAGTTTATTGATTAGAAGTATATATATATTGTAAGGAGAGAATAAGGGGAGGTTGTTATGTTTGATGTTATGTTTACTATTTTAGCATGTCGCCGATCATTTAACTACAGTATGCCTTAGTGGGGTCGCCTGTTTAGAGTATTAAATGGTTCGTAATGTTGAATATTGTTGAAAAAAAAGTTTAAAGGATAGTTTATTTATTGAAATTTAATGTTTACGGAGAAATTTACATGTGTACAACAAAAAAGTCAAGAAGATCGAATTCGTGGATTTTGGAATTTTTTTTCACTTATTTACAATGGACATGGTTTAAGGAGTATGGTTTTTGGATAACAGATATTTTAAGAAGATTGTCTGCAAACATTTTTTTTGAACGAATCTAGTTCTGAATTTTGGGTAAAGAAGATGGATTTTCGAATTGTTTTTCGATGGATTGGAGATGGATTATTTTCTAGATTGGGAGATCGTTTTTGAATAAAGAAGACTTCAAAAAGATGTCTGCAAACATTTTTTTGGGCACGAATCGAGATCTGAATTTTTGGTAAAGAAGATGGATTTTGGATTTGTTTTTTAAAGCATTGGAGATGGATTTTTACCTGATTTTGAACAAAGAGGACTTTAAAAAGATTATGGATTTTGTTTTTAACTTTAAAAAAAGGAATTCGATCTTGGAATGACTTCTTTTTACACACATGGAATGCAGTTGTTGGACAGGCCACATGAAGGGCCGCTCTCCCCCGGCTCAACCAGGCCCGAGCCCAGTCACGCAAGTACCACACACCACCATTGCACGTCCTCCGTCCCCTCAGGGACCCCTGCCCTCGAACATGTTAACCTCGTGGGTCCGATCCTCTGCCGGCCCACGCGCCCAGCCCGGGCCGCCATCTTGGACACTTCACCACGAGGCCGCCTGGCCCCCGATCGACCTCAACCCTGGGCCTAGCCCGGCCTCAGACATTCCGGCACCACCCTCCACCCAGGAGGTGAGCGGGCTACTTGGCAAGTCAATGGGAGAAAGAGGTGCCGATGGCTCTCCCCCGCCCAGTGCCGCTCGCCCATCGCCTCCCCGGGCGCTGGCTCCACCCCCCTGCTGGGTGTCTGGACTCCCTCATCCCGGACCTCCCGACCTCCAAGTGCGAGGGTCCAGACATCAAAGCACACCAGCCCTATAACTGGGGCAGCTCCAGAGCAGGAAGGCAGTTGTATCTTGGAGTCGATAGACGTAAAGAGGAACTCATCCTGGACGGACTACTGGCGCTGCCGTAGCTCTGTCCTGTGCACCATCGTCCTGCCTGTTGGCGCTGCCACAGCCGTCGTAACCTTCATCTTTCATCGTCGTCGGGATCTGCTGGCGTGGCCGCGGACCGTTGTAACCGTCATCTTTCACCGGGACCTGCAGGCTCCGCCGCGGACCGTCGTCCTTCCTTCATCCATCTCGGGACCTGCTTGGCTCCTCCACGGCCCGATCATCTAGAACGCCGAGCTCGAGGATTGAGAGCTATTTTGTACTCATTGGTAACTAAGACTGTCCCGCTACCCTTTTCCTCAGCCAGAGATCAGAACCGAGGGGACCCCTGAGTCCAGACCTCCTTGTATCATACCATCGTAACCTAAGAATTGCATATAAAGTCTCGTTAACCTTCAACCTTGTGTGGTGTCCGTCTGTGGGGGGGAAGTTACTTGTCTGTACAGTCGTTGGAGACGGCTCTCCCTGGAGACCTCTCCCCGTAATCTCGGCCGACCCTCCCGGTCCGTCTAACATTGGTGGCCAGCGGCGCGATCCGAATCACCGCATAACGTACAGAGAGTAGCTCACCCCACAACGAACCACAATGTCAACTAAAGAGAGCGGATCAACTGAGAAGTTCCAAATGGAAAAACTAGAGGAGTACAGCCATCGTGAACTAAAGCAGTTCTGCATCGAACTAGGTATCGCTACCACCGGACTAAGCACCAAGGACGATTTTAAGCATGCCCTAGAATCTTGGGCAGAGACCGGGGATGTCGAAGCCCCCGAGCAAAGCACCGCGAAAAATACCAACACGGCCCCTGAGGGGCAAAGAACCAGTCTCTCGCAAGACGAGATCCAAGAAAGAGAAAAAACCCGACTACACGAACTAGAAATGGCCCGACTCAAGATGGACGTAGAACTCAAGTTGGCCGAACAAAAAATAAACTTAGAGCACCTACGTCTCCGAGAAGAAAGAGAGGAGAAACAGAGGCAAAGGGAGCTCGAGGAAAAGAAACTAGCGTACGAGCACGAACGGAACCTAGCCGAGATCAACCTGCGCAAGCAGAATAAAGAGTTAGGGGTGCCCGACAGACCACACACCCCAGGGACCACGGAGAAAAAAGTACACATCCCCAAGGATGTTGTCCGAGAATATTTTCGAGAAGACGACATCCAGCAATGGTTTAAGGCCTATGAAATCGCGATGACTGCGCACCGGATCGATAGAAACGATTGGGGAGCCGGCCTATGGGGCAAATTCCTCAATGAGGGTCGCGATACCCTGTTACAGCTCCCAGACCACCAGATGACCTCCTACGACCATATGAAAGCGGCCCTCCTCACCCGCTATGGCCTCACGCCCGAGATGTACCGTCAGAGGTTCCGAGACTGCACACGCATCCCGGGTACAACTTGGGTGGACTATGTAACGTACTTTAGCCGAGCCTTCGAAGGCTGGATCAGAGGGAACAACGTCACGACCTACGAGCAGCTGTTCAATCTGATGGTATGGGAGCATCTGTCCAACAATTGCTTCATTGAACTACGCCAACACCTCCTCGACAGCAAGTTAACCGATCCCCGGCAGCTCGCAGCCGAAGCTGACCGGTGGGAGATCACCAGAGTGGGCCGGAATGGGTCCTACGAGCAGAACAGGAACAACAATGGTCACCACCGACCCAGAGGAGGAGGAGGGGGCCAAGGACGAGGAAGAGACAACACTCCGGCCGCCCCCGCTACCAGCACCACCCCCCCGGCCAACCGGGGCAGCACCCCGGCGCGACCGGGGTACAGAGCCAATGTTACATGTCACCGATGCCAACGAGTCGGCCACTATGCAAACGACCCAAGCTGCCCGCAGTATCAGAGTCCAAAACCCCGCCATGTGGCCGCCGCGGCACTAGGGGAAGAACAGATCTCCGAGGAACAAGAAACAGACGAGCAAGAGTATCAAGAGTGGGAGCCAGCCGCCATGACTCTCGCGTGCTTAGGGGGAAGAGACATGGTCCCGCGGGTCCCCCTACCCGCTAACACCCAGAAGTACAGCCAATGGGTGAGCATCAATGGACAACGGGCCGAAGCCCTTCGGGACACCGGGGCCAGTGTGACAGCCGTCCGCTGTCATCTGGTGACCCCAGAACAATATCTACCGAACATTCTCTGCCCTGTGCGATCAGCCGACAACTCGGAAAGTCTGTGTCGGATGGCCTGCGTCCCCTTTGAGTGGGGAGGGGTCTCCGGCATGTTGAAAGTGACGGTCCGAGACGACGCCCCCGTGGACTGCCTCCTCGGAAATGACCTGGAAAGCTCCCCGTGGGCAGCCGTGGAGCGAAAAGAACACTTGGGGATGTTGGGCGTCCCGGACTGGGCGTGCGTCACCACCCGGTCCATGGCCGCCCGTGCCAACCATCACCCGGAAGAACCAGAATGGCCGGCGCCACCGCCTCCGGTCGCCCCAGCCGAGACCCCCGACCATGACATCCCCCTCGAACTTGCTCAACCTTCCGACCTCGCTAACCTTGACCAGTGGGCTCAAGAAGGGGGACCCACACAAGAACAATTTCGTCAGGAACAGAAGACCTGTCCCTCCCTCGAGGGACTCCGACAACAAGCGCTCGCCCAAAGCGCAGGGGATACCTCCGGAACTCATTGGGTCTACTGGGACAATGATCTGTTGTACAGCGAGCAACGAATCGCCGAGCTGGGGGCCAACCGAGTACTAGTAGTGCCCCTCCGCTTTAGAGACTTCCTGCTAAATCTGGCCCACGATGTCCCCCTGGCAGGGCACCTGGGACAAGATAAAACCTACAGCCGCCTAGTGACCCACTTCTTCTGGCCCAAAATGAGAAACGATGTGCACCAGCATTGCCGATCTTGCCCCACGTGCCAAGCCAGTGGAAAGAGCGGCCGCAAACTAAAGGCCCCCCTGCAACCCTTTCCAGTAGTCACGACCCCATTTGAGAGGGTCGGAATAGACATTGTGGGACCCCTGGACCCGCGTACAAGACAAGGCCATCGCTTCATCCTGGTACTAGTGGACCACGCCACCCGCTACCCTGAGGCTATTCCTCTCCGGACCGTGACAGCCCCAGTGGTCGGCCGGGCCCTGATGGGGATCTTCTCCCGTGTGGGGTTCCCCCGAGAAGTCGTCAGCGACAGAGGCACGAACTTTATCTCTAAATACATGAAGTCCCTCTGGCAACAGTGTGGGGTCACCTACCGCTTCACGACCCCCTATCACCCCCAAGGAAACGGACTTGTTGAGCGGTTCAATCGCACGCTAAAAGGGATGATCGGGGGATTGGAAGAGCCCCTCCGTCGCCAGTGGGACGTGCTGCTGCCGTGCCTCCTCTTCGCCTACCGGGAGGTCCCACAGAAGTCCCTAGGCTTCAGCCCATTCGAACTGCTATATGGGCACCCAGTGCGGGGGCCGCTCAGCCTGATCAAAGAAGGCTGGGAGATGCCTCCGGCCAAGAGTCCTCCAGATGTCTTCCGGTACCTCCTCACCCTCCGCAACCAGTCCCGGCGGTTCAGAGACCTAGCAAAAGCCAACCTAGAGGCCAGTCAAGAGGACATGAAGAAATGGTATGACCAGAACGCCTCATCCATTGAATTCGAGCCGGGGCAACAGGTATGGGTAATGTCCCCCACAGAGCCATGCGCTCTCCAAGACAAATGGACGGGACCCTTCAAGGTAATCGAGCGCAAGGGTCCTGCCACCTATCTGATCGATATGGAGTCCTCCCGGAATCCACTCCGAGTCCTCCACACCAACAGACTGAAGCCCCACTTTGCACGAACAGAACTCAGCCTACTGATGGCCACAGACAATGGGGTTGAAGACGACTCCGAGCCTCTCCCTGACCTCTTGCGGACCCAGGAGCAAGACGGCTCCGTGGATGGGGTCCGACTCTCGGAGACCCTCACCAGAGAACAACGCCAAGAGTGCCAAGCCCTCCTGTCACGGTTCGCCAGTCTGTTCTCCCTCACCCCAGGTGTCACTTCCTGGTGTGTGCACGATGTGGACACCGGAGACAGCCCTCCTATCCGCCACCGGGCCTACCGCGTACCTGATCGGGTACGGGCCTGCATCCAGGCGGAAGTAGCTAAGATGCTCACGCTCGGGGTCATCGAGCCCTCAGACAGTCCATGGGCCAGCCCGGTCGTACTGGTCCCCAAAGCAGCCGCCCCCGGAACCACACCAGAACTCCGGTTCTGCGTCGACTACCGGGGCCTGAATGAAGTCACCAGAACGGACGCACATCCCCTCCCCCGGGCAGATGAACTGGTCGACCGAATGGGAGCTGCCCGCTACCTCAGCATCTTCGACCTGACAGCAGGTTATTGGCAGATCGGCCTCACACCCCGAGCACAAGAACGTTCTGCCTTCTCCACCCCCGATGGCCACTATCATTTTACGGTCATGCCCTTCGGCATGAAAAATGCCCCAGCGACTTTCCAACGGCTCGTCAATCAGGTCCTGGCGGGGCTCGAAGAGTTCAGCGCCGCCTACCTGGACGACATCGCTGTGTACAGCCACCATTGGACCGAGCACCTCCACCACCTCCGAGCAGTGCTGCAAGCCCTTCAGCGAGCTGGCCTTACGATCAAGGCCAGCAAGTGCCAAATTGGACAAGGGTCTGTGACCTACCTCGGACACCAGGTGGGAAGCGGCCTAGTGGCCCCTCTACAGCTGAAAATTGCCGCCATCCAGAACTGGCAGCCCCCTATCACCCAAACCGAGGTGCGAGCCTTCCTGGGCCTCACGGGCTACTACCGAAGGTTCGTGAAAGACTATGGTACCATAGTGGGGCCTCTCACCGAGCTCACGTCAAAGAATCAGCCCAAGAAGGTGAACTGGACCCCAGAGTGTCAAGCGGCATTCGAACAGTTGAAGGCCGCCATGTGTTCCGCTCCTGTGCTCCAGGCCCCAGACTACAGCCGGGAGTTCGTCGTCCAGACGGACGCCTCCGACCAGGGCATTGGGGCGGTCCTGTCTCAAGTGAACACCGAAGGCCTTGATCAACCGGTGGCCTTCATCAGCCGGAGACTCCTACCACGGGAGCAACGCTGGAGCACCATAGAGAGGGAAGCCTTCGCTGTGGTATGGGCCCTCAAGAAACTCCGGCCCTACCTTTTTGGCACCCACTTTCGGGTACAGACTGACCACCGACCCCTGCAGTGGTTGATGCATATGCGGGGGGAAAACCCAAAATTGCTACGCTGGTCCATCTCCTTGCAAGGTATGGACTTCACAGTCGAACACCGGCCTGGGTCAGACCACGCCAACGCGGATGGCCTGTCCCGGTTTTTCCGCCTCGACGAGGAGAGTCCCCAAGAGGATGGGTAACTCTCCCCGCCTTCAGCTGGGGGGGACGCATGTTGGACAGGCCACATGAAGGGCCGCTCTCCCCCGGCTCAACCAGGCCCGAGCCCAGTCACGCAAGTACCACACACCACCATTGCACGTCCTCCGTCCCCTCAGGGACCCCTGCCCTCGAACATGTTAACCTCGTGGGTCCGATCCTCTGCCGGCCCACGCGCCCAGCCCGGGCCGCCATCTTGGACACTTCACCACGAGGCCGCCTGGCCCCCGATCGACCTCAACCCTGGGCCTAGCCCGGCCTCAGACATTCCGGCACCACCCTCCACCCAGGAGGTGAGCGGGCTACTTGGCAAGTCAATGGGAGAAAGAGGTGCCGATGGCTCTCCCCCGCCCAGTGCCGCTCGCCCATCGCCTCCCCGGGCGCTGGCTCCACCCCCCTGCTGGGTGTCTGGACTCCCTCATCCCGGACCTCCCGACCTCCAAGTGCGAGGGTCCGGACATCAAAGCACACCAGCCCTATAACTGGGGCAGCTCCAGAGCAGGAAGGCAGTTGTATCTTGGAGTCGATAGACGTAAAGAGGAACTCATCCTGGACGGACTACTGGCGCTGCCGTAGCTCTGTCCTGTGCACCATCGTCCTGCCTGTTGGCGCTGCCACAGCCGTCGTAACCTTCATCTTTCATCGTCGTCGGGATCTGCTGGCGTGGCCGCGGACCGTTGTAACCGTCATCTTTCACCGGGACCTGCAGGCTCCGCCGCGGACCGTCGTCCTTCCTTCATCCATCTCGGGACCTGCTTGGCTCCTCCACGGCCCGATCATCTAGAACGCCGAGCTCGAGGATTGAGAGCTATTTTGTACTCATTGGTAACTAAGACTGTCCCGCTACCCTTTTCCTCAGCCAGAGATCAGAACCGAGGGGACCCCTGAGTCCAGACCTCCTTGTATCATACCATCGTAACCTAAGAATTGCATATAAAGTCTCGTTAACCTTCAACCTTGTGTGGTGTCCGTCTGTGGGGGGGAAGTTACTTGTCTGTACAGTCGTTGGAGACGGCTCTCCCTGGAGACCTCTCCCCGTAATCTCGGCCGACCCTCCCGGTCCGTCTAACAGCAGTATTCATCTATGGAGAATGGAAGGAAGAATACAGAAAATGGGCATATTTTGGGAAAACCACTTTTGAAAAATTTGGAGAGCTTTTTTGGGTTGGATTACACTTTTCTATGGATGTATTTTGGGGAAAAAGAAGAAAAAAAAGAAGAAAGAAGACGTCTTCAGGTAAGGTGACCCGACATTAATATTTACAAAAATGTTTTAAGAAAAATGCCAATAAAATGGAAATTTTATAGAAATTTAGGGCAAAGCAGGAAAGTAATGTTTTAAGTTTTGTTAGAAATGTAATATGTTAGCAACATTATCAAGGTAGGGGGAAGTTGCTTGGCACGCAATGGCGGCGGAAGCAACTGGGTAGAGCTCCGTCCTGAGCTCCTCTTCCCTGGGCCGATTATCCGTAATACTTCCTCTGAATTGGCCGAAACTTGAGGCGGAACGACAATTGGCCATACTCTCCGCATCCAGCGATTTTGGGGCACATTGATGACCAGAGACCGCTTCGGCACTGCCTGCTTGACTGTGGCCGAGCAGGCAGCTACCCGCCCGGCGCGAGTGGGCCTGAGAGGCCGTGGTCTGCAGCTTGCCACTGGGCCCGCCGGTGCGGCCTACAGGGGATGCAGAGGAGTCTCCAGGCACTCAGAGGTGGGGCCGGGAAGATTGGCCTTGCGATCGCGGGGCACACTGCTCGCGTTGCTGCCCTGTGGTACCGATTGTCCATCGGTACGGGACCCTGTGGAAGACGGGAGTGTCATCGTAGGAGTGGAAGAGGCTCCGGCCGCTAGCGTGAGGAGGCGATTGCCGGGCTGTGCGGGGCCCAGGGGGGAGACGTTATCCTCCAAGCCGTACTGTCACCGGGCACCGGTGGATCACACGCCCGCCGCGACACTTGAAGGCAATTATGAGCCTGCGGCGGGGAGATGCAACCCCATCGACCACTGCGGCTGTAATTGAGCTGGGCCCGGTGAGGCCAACAATGTGAGACCGGAGCCCCGGCGGAGCTGGGCCCAGTGCTGCGCCCTGTACAGTGCCCTACTCCTTCACCCGGCCAACTCCCATCGCCCTGGACACTGGATTGCTGTGGCGAGCCCCCCCCCCCACTCCTGAGCGCCCTCACCTGCTTTCCACGCGGCAGGACGCTGTAGCGCTGCTGGGGCGGTGAGGAGGAAACACCTGATGGACTTCGGCGGCGCAGCGCGGTCTGCAGGACAGCGGAGGCTGTGGCGGCACTAAGCAAACTCCACTGGGAACTCGCCACAACACAGGCACCGAGTACGCACCCGGAGGTACCGGAGGGGGGTGCACTGCGTCATTGATGCCAACGAGATCCGCACCCGGAGGTGGCTGCCTGATTGACCCCACGTTGCATTCGCACATGCCTGACCCTGGGGGCCGCATGGAGCACCACAAGTGCAGAGACACCCAACTGTAGACTGCTGGGGGGGACAATCCCCTGTGAGGTGAGGAGCCTGGACTGGCGGGGATGATTGGCTGACAAGCATGAGCTACTGGTGGCCCCCCGGGACATTGACACTGCTGAGATAAGCTGCAGCCCTGAAGAGGGTGCTCTCCCTTGCTGCACACTGGTGTACCAACCCTGACTGTTGCCACACGATCACCTTCCCTGCCCATTGACCACAGCAGTGAGCCACGTAGTGGGGCGGAGAGACACGATTGCCCACATGATTGCTGGGTGTGACGTACGACACACAGCGCCATGAAAGCACTGATCAGCTGGGCTACACAGTGGGACCTGTACGACACGGACCTATTCCTACTGTTCAGGTGTGCATGACCTGCATGTACGCCTGGACAGATTTATGGTGTCCGCTGACCTCCTCCCAATGGTTGCAGACGCACAATACATGGGCTGCACTCACTCGGACCATAACCCGGACATTCTGGCCATTGCATGGGAATGCCCACACCCGCCCATCCCTACCTGGCGACTCCAAACGGCTCTCTTGCTGGATGCGGCTTTCAGCGACTCCCTTCTCACGCAAACTGCCCAATACTTTGAGGACAACTCTGACACGGCGTCCTCCCCCCAGATCGAGTGGGACGCCTTCAAGGTGGAGGAGGCGCCTCGAAGAGCACAGGGCACTGTCACGATGGCGCGCTCCCGGGGATCGAAGCGACGCCGCAGACGCAAATCGCCCACACCTCACTGCTCGCAGGAGATGACGACCCACTCCCCACCAGCAGATCTAGTCTTGCAGGAACAACAAGAAGCCCTGCGCAGGGTAACGGAAATCAGCAGCTCTCCTGCGCCATCCTCTGCCCCACATGCCAGTACGTGCACTTTCCCCAGTGACGACGAAGCAATCTACGGACTACCGAACTCTCCACAGTCCACAGACCCACCTGAAGTCACGCCGCAGACAGTGGATTTACTCGGCTGAGGAGGGCCCCTTGGGGTTTTCCGATCACTCACACAGCGGTGGCTATCGCGCCTACGCATTCCCTGCTCGTCATGGGGTGAGTGATGCTTGGCGACAAAGGACGAGGGGGGCCCCCCTTGCTCCACATGGGATGTGGTGATTCGAGGGCACTGCTTAGGCACTAAGGGTCACATGCGGGGACAGCTAGAGGGTGACCTGACACGACTAGAGACCGAGCTGCTTGACCACGAACGGGACGCGGTGGGTGGCACAGGCGACCCCCTGGCGGAAGCAAAAACAGAACATGTGCGCCTCCTGGAACGTCTGTGCAGTCTCAATTTTACTGCGCACTCTGCCCGCATGCACCACCTGGGTGATAGGCCTGGCTGATTGCACGGGAAGACCGCTCAGCCCCGGTGTCGGCGATACACGTAGATGGGAGGGGGCTACTCTACCCACAACACCACATACACGAGGCATTCACGACCCACTACGAAGACTTATATCGCTCCCGGCTCTGCGACCGGCATCCTGACATAGCAGAATATCTCTCACCCTTGCCGCTGCCTCATTTGACAATTGAACAGCAGGACGACCTCGGGGCGTCACTCGCTCCTGAGGAACTCCGTGAAGCCATCTTCAACCTGTCCAACGGCAAGTAACCTGGCCCGGACGGCTTACCAGCCGAATTTTACAAGGCTGGCTCGGACATACTCATCCCCGAGCTCTTAAAGATGTATGCTGCAGCTGCAGAGGACTCCTCCCTCCCTCCCATGCTCAATGAGGCTAACCTCATTTCCATACTCGCACCGGGCAGGGATGGCACACAAATGGGCTCTTACCGCCCCCTGGCCCTCCTCAACACGGATTATAAAATCCTTGCTTCCACCCTGGCCCGGAGGCTAGCCCCCCTGGTCCCCACCCTGGTGCATCACAATCAAAATGGCTTTGTTCCAAAACACCACACCTCCTATAACATCCGCCGCTTGTTCCGTATACAGGAGTACACTACACACCACTGACCACAAGGGGGGTGCCTAGTATTGGACCTCGAGAAAGCATTTGACTCGGTGGAATGGCCATACCTGAGAGCAGTCATAGAGAAATTCAAACTGGGGGGTGGCTATGAGACCATGGTTGACTTATTGTACCAAAGGCCCACAGTTCGGGTCCGCACTGGCACATTGCTTTCTGATGCTATCTGTGTACGAAGGGGCACCAGGCAGGGCTGCCCCCTGTCACCCCTGCTGTTTTCCTTGGCCATGGAGCCCCTAGCCACGATCCTCCGGGCCCAGGGTGAGGAGTGGGGAATCCAGATGGCGGATGGACTCCACGTGATCTCGCTATACGTGGATGATCTCCTCCTCTATGTCAGAGGTTTGACTAATGTCCCGAGATCTCTCACTGACACTTTCCGCACCTTCGAGGAGATGTCGGGCTTGAGGGTCAACTGGTCTAAGTCGGGGGCCTATTCCTTTAACCCGGACGCGCCCGAGAGCGACGTTTACCTCGGTGGTGAGAGGCTGCAGTGGTACCCCACGACGTTCGGTACTTGGGAATCCACATTTACCGTAACCCTGCGGATATCCTGGAGGGGAACCTGATGCGACGCTTGCCTCCATTCGAGCACAAATTGGATTTTGGAGGACTCTGCCCCTGAACTTGCCCAGCCGTGTAGCGCTGGCCAAAATGATAGTCCTACCGAGACTGCTGTATTACTTTACCAACATCCCGTCCTATGTCTCCAACAAGGTATTTCGGGACCTCGAAGTCCTGCTCCGGGGCCTAATCTGGAACGCAGGCCGACCCCGTGTGGCGTTGACGAAGTTGTATATGCCCACTGACTCGGGGGGCCTGGCAGTCCCTAACATGGAGATGTATTATCTAGCGGCGCAGATGCAGTGGGTGTCGGGATGGCTGTGTGGTAAAAACCTGGGTGACACTGCAACGGACGTCACCACCTGGTCTCAGATACAGGTGTGCACTCTGTTTCATCCACTGACCCAAGCTCCCTGTCCTCCTCAGCTGTACCTGGCAGTGGCACGCAGGTGTTTTCTGCGGTGCCTGCGGCTCACCCGAGCGACGGTACCGTATGCCCGATACTCCCCCTGCTGGGTACTCCCAGGGCAACTGGAGTGATGACGAACGCTATGCTGGAGAGCTGGTCCCATGCGGGCATGGAAACGCTGGGGGACCTCTACGCTGACGGTGCCCTCCTTTCTTTTGCGGACCTCGTGGCGGGCGCAACCCTCCCAGCTGGACAATTCCTGTTGCACGCGTCCGTCATACGCACGCTGACTGCCGCCTGGGGCGACATGTCTGAGGAGTTACAAACACACCACTTTATACAGTACCTCCACGTCATGGGCAATGGTTCCCACATAGTGCATTGGCTAGCGCAGGCCCTCCTGATTCATACGCAACCTTCCACCTCGCAGTTGAGGGAGAAGTGGGCGGCGGACAGAGGGAGAGACTGGACTGACAAGGAATGGGCGGCAGGTGAAGTATCCAAACCCCCCTCGCTCCCACTTCCAAAGCGCTCCTGCAAGAGGTTGATCTTCAATGGAACTGGTTGCCTGGAATCCTAGCTAGCAAATCCTCCCATAAATTCCAATCACAACCGTATCCTTAACAATGATTTCAGGATTTTATCCTGGAATGCTGCAGGAATACGAAATAGCCCCGAAAAATTACTATCTTTGCTTTCATTAGAATTTAGCGCTTTATGCCTTCAAGAAACTTGGTGTATAGAGAATTTTCCCACAGGAAGGGAATATTTTGTTTTGGAGGGCAAAGCAAGCCCCTCTAGGAGAGGCCACGATAGAGGGGGAATAGCATGCCTTTTGTCCTCCAAGATACAATGGAATTTTTCCCATTTCTTAGACCCTAGTAATCTGTTTCAAGTAGTTACGCTATTTAGTTCGGCTAATTCTAAAAATAATCCTATTATTCTAATAAATGTCTATATTCCACCTGATATCTGCTATAATGAAATTTTATTGAGGGTTTTCTCTTATATTAAATCACTTTCGGTAAATGATGTCTCTCCCCACATAATGATATTAGGTGATTTTAATTGTAAAGTATCCAACTCTAGTTTGGAGATCTTTCGTAACGCTCACAAAGAGGATTCCCTACAGATACCTCAAACTCTTTTTCCCGGGAATAATAAAACAACAAATAGAGGGAAGATATTCCTAGAAGAGCTCAATGAAATAGATGGAATCATAGTGAATGGTAGGCTCCCCTCTGATACTCCTGCAAATTTTACGCACAAGTCCACCACTGGTGAATCTATTTTAGACTACGTGGTGGTAGATATGCCAACTTTCGTCCTCCTTAAGGATCTCACGGTTACACATACTCCTCTCAGTGACCATAAAATAATAACCGTCTCATTAGACTTAAATCCCCCTCTTACGGATCACTGGTCCTTGGATGGTAATTTGGTTAATTTTGGAGTTCATAGTGGGAGATGCTTTTGGAATTTTAAAGCAATCAAGGGCATTAGGAGCCTTTTAGATAGTGCAGTAAATGACGTGACTAATTGGAAGGGCTCCGAACTAATCTGCTTTGCTAACTTCCTGAATAAGGTGCTATTGGTCGCAAAAAACCATCAAAGAAAGTCCATGTTAAAAAGCTTCCTATTTCGCAGAAGTTGCTTAACGTAGAAATAAATTAACTTATACGAGAACAATATTTGAGGTATTGCCCTTTAGGACATCACAGACTGGCTCTACTAAAAAGAAGGAGGACAAGGTTAAAAATTAAGCAAAAAAAGGAAAGAGGCGGAAAAAAACAATCTCAGGATGGAGAAGATGACCATGTGCACTGTAGTCCAGGGGAGGAGTCACCTATCTTCGAAGACTCTTCCAAGACAACAAAGTGCAATCATCCGGACCCAACACTAGGTGGCGATCTATGCACAGATATGAATTCAGCAGTCCACATGAATCGAACACAAAGTTTTGGCATTTTGCGTTCCCTGGAGTTGCAAACAAGTTTATTTGTGGAAACCCCCATTTGTGGAAGTACAGTTGCAGTATTTGGGGGTCGAGTTCCCACTTGTTTACTTGTTGCTGTGCCCTGCTGAGGAGTTCTGCAAGTTGATTGCTTGTCGCTGGTACATGTCTTGTCGCTGGTACATGTTCTGCTAGGAGATGAAAGTTGTAATGTATTGCTAAGTGCCAGATTGTTTGTGCTAGATGTGATAATTACAAAGAATGCCCCCACCCTGATTTTGCAGTTAGTACATAGGTGTTATGTTGTCCATTCAGACCAGTACAAGTTTGTTGATTAGGCAAGTTAGGAATGCTTTCAATGCTAGGTGAACAGCTTGAAGCTTTAGGCAGTTCTTGTGGGGACCCTGGTGTTTGGGCTCCCATACACCATGGAATTTTGGATCCTGCCGATGGGCTCCCCATCCTGTCAGAGAAGCAATAGCTGTAAGAATGGCTTGGTGAACTGGGTCTAGAAACGGAAGCCCCTTGAAAAGGTTTGGTGAGTTCCACCACTGCAGAGAGTGATGTGTGCATCTGTTTACCAACACTAGATTGTTCATTTGACCCTGTGAATGATTCCATTATTGTGAAAGGCATTCTTGTAGAGGTCTCATGTGTAGTTTTGCATTTGGGAATATTGCAATACAGGAGGCCATTATGCTTAAAAGATACATTACTGTCTTGACTGAGTTGATTCCCTGTTTGAAACTGTTGTGAGTAGTGTTATAATGTTTTGAATGCTGACCGTATTTAGGTATGCCAAACCTAATTGTGTGTTTAGGATTGCTCCTAAATATGGTTGTATTTCTAGTGGTTGGATATTTGACTTTTGCACATTTATGTAACCCTAGACGATGTATCAGACAGATCGTCTTTGGGTATGCTGGTTGCAAATTTGAGCATTGTTGGCTTTTATGAGCCAATCGTCCATGTTTGGGAATACATGAATGTTTTCTCTGCGGAGGTGTGCTGCAACTACAGTGAGGTCTTTTTTGAATACCCGTGGTGCAGTGTTGACTACAAATGGAAGCACTTTGAATTGATAATGTACGACTTGCAAGACAAACTGTAGGAATTTGTGATGGGTAGGATCAATTGGTATATGGAAGTAGGCTTCCTTGAGGTCTAGTGCTGACATGATTTTGCAACCGGGATGTTATTTCCTGCAGGGTGACCAGGGTGACCATGTGGAAGTGTTCCGAAAGAATGTAGTGATTTTGGGGTCTGAGGTCTAAAACAGGTCTTAGTGACTCATCTTTTTTTGGAATTAGAAAGTATAGGTGATATAGAGTAGAAGATCTGTTATTTCCTGCATGATCAGAAGTTGGTGGATTGTGTTTTTTAGGTGGAATGTTTGGAGGGGTTCGGATAAGCTAGGTATTAGCCATGTTGGATAATGTCTAAAACTCATGGTTCTGTTGTAATTGCTTTCCATTCTGTGAGATATTGATGTAGATTTCCCCCGTCAGATATTAAATGACCGGGGAATAGTAAAGGAGTCATTGTTTCGAGGAAGTATTTGGGGTAAGGGTATTTTTTCCTCGCCTATGATCTCTGAAATTAGTTCCTCTATAAATGGCTTTGTAGAAGGATTTATATTTTGATGTTTGCCCTTGGTTTTTACAGGACATGATACAATGGTGTCCGTTGACGTAACTGTTGCGCCTTGTTTAAAATTGGGCAGACGAAAGGACCCACGAAATGAGAGTGATTGAAAGGCACTGACAGATTTTGCGATATTGGTGTCCTTTTTCATTTTTTGGAGTGCTACATCCACTTGTGGTGCAAAAATGTGATGATTATCAATGGGTAGATCAAGGGCAGCCTGTTTAACCTACTTGCAGAGTAAAGCATGTCTGCATAAGAGGATGTTTGTGTTTATGCCTCTTGCTACTGTGTCAGCGGAATCTAGTGCGTATTTAATAGAATTGTTTGTAATGAGTTTACCCTCATTAACCAGTTCATACTCCGTTTTTTATGTTCTTCCTGGAGATGTTGGAGGAGCCTCTCCATCAAATGCCAGTGGTCCTCTGTCATACTATGTATGTTAATAAGGCCTGGCAGTTAGCTATTCTCCAGTGATTAGCCAATTGTGGGGCTACCCGTATACCAAATGAATTAATTAAGAGAGGTGCATTCTCCGTAGACTATGTGTTTGCCCTTTTTCTTGCATCAGCAGCCACTAATGAGTCAGGTGTTAATTGACTTATGATGTACTTATGGCCCGCACTGGGGTGAGCCTCCAAAAACTGCTGAACGCCTTTGGCACCTTTATGAGTAACCTTGATCTCAAGGTCAATGCAAAAAAATCTCAGGTTTTAATCGCAGGGAAGGGCAGAAATAAGGGGAAATTAAAAAATTTCTATTGTAATAATGAAGTGGTTTGTAGGGTGTCTTCCTTTCCCTATTTGGGGGTACTGTTCGATGAAAATGGCACCTGGGCTCCACAAAATACAAGTCGTAGTATGCTTTTTTGTAGAAGTGTTTCGGGCCTTATGAGCTTTGCTAAAAAACTGGGAGGCAGACCGGTTGAAGCCATCATTAAGGTCTACAAAGCTAAATGCTTGGCAGTGGCCTCCTATGGATGCCAAATATGGGGTTGCACCGTACCCAAAAAAATACAACTGGTAGAAAATAAATTTCTGAGGGGGCTTCTTTCAGTCCCCCAGTCTACGCCCACATTTACAACACATACGGAAGTGGGGATTGGATATATCTCAGACTATATCCAAATAGCACCCCTTCTGTATTGGCTAAAAATCTGGCTTAATAAAGAAATTACTTTAAACCACTCCATTATTAAAGACTGCCTTCATCTAGAGAGGTCTGATAAAATTGTATGGCTGAATTATATCAAAAATGGTCTGTTAAAAATAGGTCGCTCAGACATGTTCTATTCTCCCGAATTAATAACCAAAAAGGATATTTTGCCAACAAAAAAGGCCCTAGAGGACCTTTTTAAATTAGATCGGGAGGAGACGGAGCTGAGAAAGCCTCTTGTTAGACAAAATTATGGACTGGTCAGCTGCCCAGGACCGGAACCATATTTAATAGTGGTGAATAATCGACACCACAGATTTCTGCTGACAAGATTCCGCCTAAACCTGATTCATTACTCCTTAGGAGTTTTCCGCACTTGGTGCGCACCTGACAAGGCGGACCCCTGCACTTGTGATTGCTTCTCATTACAAGACACACTCCATTTTGTCATGTTTTGCACTCACTATGAAGTATGTAGACGGAAATATTTGTTACCACTCCTGAAGAAGGCGGGCTTTATTCAGGTGAGGCCCGCTCTAATATACCTAATGCAATTGGGTAACCCTTATATTATGTTCTGTGTGGCCAGTTTTTTGACGGCAGCCACTCGCATAAGGAAAAATACCATCAGCCTTCCGCAGATCCAAAGCTGTTTTGAGTAATGTTTCTCTTGTGTAAATACGTATTCCATTTTATCAAGGCAGTAGTACTGACAGTTTTTAAATGGTATATATTTTCCTTTTTTTAAAAACTTTTAATATTTGAAATTTCTCTTTTTAATATGTATTGTATTTTTTAACATTGATGGAAAAAATTTACTGTATTGAAATTTGTTAGATTGTAACTTTTTGTATAATTGTACCTTGTCTTTTATGATATTAATTTTATCGAATAAAGAATATTTGACTGACTGACTTATGATGTATATAGAGTCAGATGGTGCTGCCTTGTACTTTTTGGCTATTAAATGAGTTATAATTCTTCCCCTTTGTGAAGATATCATTGTTTCAAAAAGGAAGCTGTCTTCTATTGGCTCTTTATGTAAAGGCACTTGGTAATATGCTGAAGCTCCAGTTATTAAATCTTGATAAGTTGCAGCATCATCTGGTGGAGATGGACATGCTGGGTAGAGGTAAGGGTCAGGTATCCCCTTCTGGGTCTACATCATAGTCATCCCCAGGGTTTGTAGGTTATGTATCTTCTCCCATATTACCTTGGTCATACCTAATGTGTGAATGTGTCTGATGTAAGGTTGCCCTCCTCCGACTGTTGTGGTGAGTAAGTGGAGGAGTGGAAATATGAAAGGGTGATGGTGGAGTGAGAGAAGTAGGGATAGGCATATGTAGAGGGATTGTGGCAATGCCCTATTTGCTTTTCTTTGGAGGGAGAATAGGATCAGCAATGGTTTCCTCAAAAGACAGGTGTCTTTTAGATGTTAGCGGCATTGTTGATTGTAGGACAAACTTTTTTGTTCAAGGCTGAATTTGCAAAGTCTTTTTTTCTGATCAAGCCATTCTTGCATTGTTTGTGGAATTGGCTCAGGTGTTTTTTTCAGTCTGAAGTTGTAACATTTCCGTGCCGATGCCAGTTTTGCTTTCAGTGCCAGAGTAGTCGGAGCTGCAGAGCTGTGAGTCATAAGTTACAGGCCGAGTGTTGGTTGGTAGTTTGGAAAAAACTGAATGGAGTACATTCCATCAGCAGCTCATTTTTTTGTTGTGCTGAATGCTAGAAAAGAAGCCCAGTCAGGTATGGCCCAAAGGCCGCTAAGGCAAATCGATAATGTCGACACAAGGTATTGTTTCCGAGCTCGAGATGAAAGAAAATCTACACGATCTAGACAATACGGTCGATTAGATGAACCAACAGTGAACCAAAGGGAACCAGAGATGATTTCCAACCGGAGGGCGAAAGAGTACATCCGAACCCATTGGCCGAAAAAACTATCTAACAATGGAGTTGATGCCCATGTGCAGGATCTCCGAGAGGAGGAGTCAGACATCCTCGTGACTTGAAAACATTCTTAGAGGAAAAACAACTTTTAATCATCCGAGCACAACACTAGATGGAGGACTTATGCAGAGCATGTGTACCTAGAGCCGCACATGCCTCGAACAAAATATTCTGCAAGGGCCTTGTTTTTCACTTTCAGTTAACTGCACATTAAATAATGCAAAAACCCTAAATAAAAAATAAATGCTCGTTAATTAGTTGGCAATACATTGTTTTGACATTATGACATTTTATTTTGTTATTGTGATTACTGCAGGCGACGGAAATACTGACTTATGTCTTTATAGTGATATGAGGTCCCAGCCTGAAACAGACAGCACTGGGAATATGCAAGTCATTATTTTAAAATTTTATTATACACCAGTTAGGCTCTGCAAAATTACTTAGTGTTTTAAGATAGAATAATTGCTTTCAGAGTATATATGTTAGTCATAGTTAAACTGTACCTAGAGCAAAGATTTTCATAAATATCTATTAAAAGTACACTTTCTAGACCTCACCTTATAACACCTTGGTGTTACCTTTCAAAAACAATTATTTGTTGTCACCGTTAAGTGACTCCATCAATTTAAGCCTATACTGGATCCCAAGTAGCTTTAACATTTGGTGATTGACCAATTGCTCACATTTACATTTCATTCAGTTATCAGACACCCGGGTGAGAAGGACTGTTTCGTCCTTGCTCTCTGTCCCTCCCTGTACTTAGCAGCACAGTGAAACCCCACCCCAGCCCAATCTCACCTTCCACTCACTTTCACATAAAGGCACCTCAATGGTGACATTAACTGTTCAGGGATGATTGTGTTTTTTAATAAAAAGTATGGGAACTGCTTTTGTAAGATTAAATAGCATGGTCATGAGAGTCCTCAAAGGTCCGTCCACTTTGACCTCTGTTTACATGCATATGTTTTTCAAGGTGAGTTGAAGGGGTGACAAGGAATAGGCCAGCAGGATGATGTTCAGAAGCAGAGCTCTGATCATCTCTTCCCCTTGGGCCTCTGAGTAATGGCCCAGGAGAAAGAAGTAAGTAATGAGATCCTTGTACAGCCTCAAAGAGATGGCCCAGAGGAAAGGGCGGTATATGGTAGTTGCACCAGTGCCCAAGGGTGTGAAGGGCCAAATAAACCCCAGTTATGGCTGTTGCACTATTCTTCTTTGTTTGCTTCAGAGCCCAGTACACATAAGCTGTGCCAGTGTTGCTTTGGGCCTTGAAAACATGGTCCGACGGAGGTGAAACTTGAAGCAGAGGAGATATCTTAGCCTGAGTCTCAGAGAGAGAGATGGCAGAAAGGGGCTAGGAAACAATGGGGCCATGCTTTTAATAAAGGGCAGAGGAGACTGCCTGCTTCACAAAGCGGTAGCTACATTAGTGAAGCAGGAGTAGAGGCACTGGACCCCAGGACTGTGAGGAGCCTACTACATCACATTTATTACTGCCTTTACAAAAGGGGCACAGGGGTTAATTTTCCTTGCAAGTGTTTGGATAGCGTTGCTGCATAAAGAGGGCAACACATAGGAGCTCATTTTTTACTGGAAAAGAAAGAGTCGGCTTCAAGACTGAAGTGATGGCCAGGCATGAGGGGAAGGAGTTAAAGAGGCAGAGGAGACAGCCTACTTCTCAGGGCTGTAGCCACCATTTGTGTAGCAGGTGCAGTTGTATTAAGACCCAGCTTACAGCACCCCAACTATGGGGCCTTATTTTTTTGTATGATATGTTTGCATGTTTATGAATCACACATACAGGGCCTGATTACTCCATCACAACGGTGACAGACATCCCAGCCGTCAAAATATAAATCCTAGAAGATATAATGGAATTTATATTTCTGTGGACGGGATATTCTTCACCGTTGTGACGGAGTAACCTTTCGCCAAGATCTAAATCAAGCCCTTAGTGTGGATCTCGAAAGCTCTGTCCCTCCCTCTGCCCCGATTCTTGTCATAGACTTTGGGAGGAGAGCTAGAATACAAAACATTCTGCTTGGGGGTCCAGAGCAAATATTTTAAAGACCTTTCATCAAAGGTTGGGGTGAACCAATGCTTTCACAGCAGTACTTAACCTAAATACTTACATGGACCAGCTAAAGGAAGCAAAGCATAAAACGCTGGCAGAACAACACCCTCTTCCTTATGAAACTGGTTGAGTGCGTTCAAAATGACCAAATGATCTTTACTCTCAACAAACTCCATCAGATCTTCTTCTGTGACTACAATGGGAAGACAATTGGAGAAAAAGTATTACTAACCCCGACATAAAGTTTGCCTACATTTTAACATTTTAAACAAACATTATTTTCTACCATTTTCTCATGCCTTTACCTCAGATCCTCTGGCCCTTCAAGGTACTGGCCAATGTAACAAGTACTTCCTGCCAATGTTTGCACAGTTCACTTAGTCCCATTGCATTTGTGTGTGCAGTTGTACTTCATTGATGTATGTTGTGAAGGGGAACATATTAGATGTGGGTGAGCAGTCAAGCTTGCTCTCTGACGGTTATGTGGGTTACAATATAAATAACATACAATAAAAGTGAAGTTCCAACCAGAACTATATATTGTAAAAATATTTATTTACAATAGGAGCGGTTAAAGTAGAACAAATAAAAATCAAGAGCAGCTTCTGGGGCCCCAGATGTGATCCTTAAGAGATTATAATGCCGACTGCTCATAAGCATAAAAGAGGTTAAACAATAAAAACTCTAGAGCTTATGTTAGGCTACGGAACTGAATTTAGAGATCTTCAGAAACAGTGAACAAGGCAGTCTCGTACTGTAGTTAACAAACACGTTTTCACATACCGGGAATTCTTGCAAAGGTTTCAGCCTTTAGCAATAGCTCCGTGTGCATTTCAGTCCATTGTTTTGGTAGCAGAACCTCTTCTCCAAATGGGACGTCCTCACAGTATTTTATTTATAGAAGTTTGATAGTGTGAACCTAGCTCTATGGGCAACAAAGCACTTTACAAATAACTAAGGGCCTGACTTAGAGTTGGGCACAGAGGTACTCCACAAATGTGAGGAATATTTTGTCTGCCTTATTACAAGTGTCACTGGGTATAATACAGTTGTAATAAGGCGAATCACAATCTATCATGTTTCTGATGGAGTAACTCATCCGCCAAACTCTAAATCAGGACCTAAAATCTTTAAGAGGTGCATTTAAAGGAGAACTGAGCACTTTACAAGTAAGATCAACAGTAAAACAACAACTACATTTTCAAGATCATTGGGTTGGATGGAAAAAGACAAGGCTTTGAAGCACTTTTTGACGAGTAGACCCCTATTCTGGAACCCAAAGTGGATTTTGTGGTGGATTAGTATAGGGAAATAGAAGTTGTTAACCGGGGCAGGAGACATGTGAGTCTGTAAGGTGGACTGAATAGGATAAAGGAGAGATGGAGGAGAGAAGGGTCTAGATAGTGTTATTTGGGAGATCATATTAGTAAAATTTAAGGCGACAAATATTTTGCCGATAAGTTTTAAGAGTAATAAATAGTCAACACCAACTGACCACCAAACGAGCTGTTTCTTTAGGTTCTGCAGCACTTTTGTTAGAGTGAACCTAACTGTCAAAACCATTCTAAAAAAACACTCTAAGCATCAAAGTTCTGTAGGGGCAAGGAACAGGAAGGACAAGCATTTGCAATGCAATAGGTCTTGCATTTGCGAGTGTTTCAGCTATTGCCATTGTAAGTGACAAAACCTTCTATTTATGTGTTGTTTTTTAAAACAGATACATTTAAGGCATTGTCATTGTCATTTACAATGCTAATAGCTTAACCTCTTGCTAATGCAAGACCTATTACCTTGCAAATGCTTTTTATATATGGTTTGTCTGCCAGTCCCTCTGCTCGGGGCTCAGCCCGTTAAAGTTAACCTGCGGCCATATTGCACCAATGACTAACAACAAGCAAGAAGAGAAAACAGCTGAGTACATTTAAGCTTTAGCTAGGACAAAATGAAGGCATTTTTGTGCTGATTATTAACATTTGACGATTGCATTTTGTCTGTGTATAGTTTTTATCAGAACTTGTGTGCAAAACAAGCATATATATAAAATATTGTGCTGCCCGCATATGGAGAGGATACGGCTCAGCGGTCAGAGCTACCGACTCAGGAGCTGAGGACCAGTGTTCGAGCATAGGCATCAGCCCAGCATCAAATCACTTGATCGATCTACTAACGTAAATAAAAATACAGAGTGATCAAGTGGGGTTGGGGGAAGAGAAAAGAAAAAGGTAAACAGACCTCGGAGAGGTGGTAGGGCAGTGAGGGGTGAAGGGGAGGAGCTGTAGCCAAGGAGCCAGAGAGCAGCTGTTGTTGCAGGAAAGCATGTCGTGCCTGCAGTAGGAGAAACTTGGTAAAGACAATAGTGCTTACAGACTAAATAAGATCTACAGTGTAAAAACAGAAGTAAAAGGGCCAGTCCTCATGGAAGGTTACAAATTAAGACAAGGCAGTACTAAGGAGGGACTAACAAGTCTATTAACCAACCAGAAGCCAGCGTTTACGAAGGACAATGAAACAAGTCAATGGAAAGTATGAGTGGAGAGTGGGTGGAGCTTCAAATCCATACTCTAATACAGCATGCCTTGCAGAGCAGAACATGCGCTGCCCAGCCTCGACCTAAAAAAGGAAACTTAAGGGTTGGAAGTGGGAAAGGCAAAGGAAGTACCTTGTAGTTTGAAGAATGGATCTTTTATTCTTTTCTGAACACAAATGTCTTGATTACGAGTTGCCCGGCTATTGATACACTCATTATCACATCGATAAATTTCACTGAGGTGTTTCAAATTTTTCCCAAGTAATAATTATTTCCTATAATGAGTTTTGCGCTTGGGATGGAGCATAACGTGGATGTTGGTACTTACTGCACCAAAATCTGTTTGTCCTGGTATGGACTGGGCATTTTTCTCCCTTTAAATTCTGGCAGGTTTGACCTGCTGAAATGTAATGAGGGATTTTTTTTTACCACACTCACTATGTAAATAGTGCAATAAAAAATGTAAAACTCATGATTTTGATATGTGTGGTAACAGGGGTTACCAAAAGTATCTGCATTTATTAGTCCGCTCATAATGAGGGGATCAAAGATCTGAATTAAGTTTGTTATGCTTAGTTTTCATCATCAAATGGCTAAGCATGAAAAAGCTTGTTTCAAGAACTTGCTTTTTTTGTTTTTGGGAATTTCGAGAAGAGAAGATTTGCCTCTGGTGTCCCTTTTGCCTCAAGTGGTGTTGAAAATGTCTTTTATGTATGATGTGAGGCTAGCATGAAGAGCTTTCTGTTCTAAGCATGCCATTAGGATTTTATTTCTTGTTTTCAATGGGAGCAAGATTAGTTCTATTAAAGGGAATTATTACATGACCTGATTTCTTGATGCCCCTGACTACTGAGGGAGATGCATGAAGGATGGACAGACAGCAGAGACTGGCTGTGTCTCCCTGAACAGAAATCTGAAGTGAGGTTCCCCTCTTTGAGAATATGTTGAATATCGATACATGCTGAGATGAAAGGAAGGTAGGATTTTAAAATTAGGTGGTGTGTTCTCAGCTCTAACATATTTATGTGAGTCTTTGAAAATGGAAGGTGCACCAGGAATGGAGTCAAAACCATATGAGTAAATCCATCCACTTTCTTTATTGGTCATAGCAGTAAAAAATGGCATCGACCAACGCATTTAGTTCCTTTGAGGGAACTTTATCAGGGCTTCAAGTATCTAGTGGAATATTCAAAACTTTCTTTGTATAACTGAGATCAACGTGGAGCAAGCCGATATAGTGCCCCACAATAATCAGGCGCATTTGCGAACCAGAACATCCAGATGACAAGGTTAGGTGAATTACGTTTATTGTGGGGCACTATCTTGGCTTGCCCCACGTTGATCTCAGTTATACAAAGAAAGTTTTGAATATTCCACTAGATACTTGAAGCCCTGATGAAGTTTCCATAAAGGAACGAAACGCCTTGGCTGATGCCATTATTTACTGCTATGACCAATAAAGAAAATTGATGGACTAACTCATATGGTTTTGACTCCATTCCTGGTGCACATTCAATTTTCAAAGAATTGGCTTTTTCTGGATTCCAGTGGAGCTGAACGCCGGCAGGTTCCAGAAGTGGATGCATAGGACTCAATGTTTGTAGATAGGGATTGAGGTGCTGAACCTTTGGTCAGCCACTGTTAGGAGTTTCTTTTGTTTATCTATATTGTTGTGATCCTTATGCTCTGAAGGGGACCCCTTCACCAGAGCAAAGCAGTCATTAAGGTTGGGTTCCCATTCCTCCATCAAGTCATCCGTTAGAACGACTTTTGCTGGAGGTTAGTCATGAAGAGACTCCCTGTACAGTCTTCCTTATGTAGCACCCACATAATAGGACCTGCAGTAAGAAGAGTATCATGTGGATTTTTTCTTCTCAAACTCAAATTATCTCACTCTTCTAGATCCTGCATGTGAAATGTAATAGGACAAACAGTGGGAACCACAATATACCCTTGGAGGCTTGGGAAATGCCAATGATAAAAGTTAACTGTGCATATGAGGGATTTTATTTAGAGTACTCAGTGAAACTAATTATGTAGAGCTTAAAAGAATGTCCTCCGAATGCTCCAAACCTTGGGTTACAGAGAGTCTTAAATCCGAAAGAAGAAACTTAGAGCTTGCTGAAAGGGAATGGCGGTCTTTTCCCGCCTTTGAACATATCTATCACCTGAGATCCTTGAGAAGCATTTATAATAAATCAGATGCTCGAAGGCCACCTTTTCAGAACTTAACCAGACCAAGCAAAAAACCATCCCAAAAGACTGTTTGAACTCATCAAGTGCCAAGCCAATAGTCATCCGAACCCTGCGTCTCTGGGTCAAGGGACACTGCCTAATTGTGAAGAATTTGCAGACTTCTTCACTGCTAAGTCTAGTAAGATTGAAACTTAATTACGATCTACCCAGGACCAACTGTCGATCAGGCCACAGACCTCCATCTGTTCACTAGGTAGGACTATCTCGGACCCTTTTCATCCCTACCCACCTAAAAATAATGCATCCTGGAGTCTGTTCCAAATCCTGGATGAGTGCACTATACGCAAAACACTGTCGACTCTGAAACCTTACAATCATTACATTGACCCTCTGCCATTGAACTTCTTCCCAGAAGTGAGATCCTCCTTACTGTCATTGTAGACAAAAATCGTCAATGCATTACTTCAGCAAGGGGATATTCCGGACTGCCTAAAATCGGGGCAAGTTACCCGATCATAAAGAAACCAACAGCTGATCCCACAGACCTGCATAACATTTGCCCACTCTCGAACATCCCCAACCTGGCAAAGCTTCTGGAGAAATGTGTGCTGGCCCAACTCTGCAACCACATCAATCGTTTCCAACTCCTGGACCAATGCCAATCTGGTTTCCGCCCGGGCCATAGCACTGAGTCAGCTCTAACGCATATTGTTGATGATGTGCTAAGAATGCTAGACCACAATGAGTCATGCCTACTGATCCTTCTAGACCGCTCATCAGCATTTGATACTGTCAAACACGGTAAACTAATTGACTTCCTGGATCACAGGATGGGGTTGTCTGGGCCGGTGCTTAACTGGTTCTCTTCATTCTCTTCGTTCCTCCTGAATAGATCTCAAACCTTCAAGGTGAACCAATCCTTGCTTAACTGGTTCTCTTCGTTCCTCCTGAATAGATCTCAAACCTTCAAGGTGAACCAATCCTTGCCCCATCCTGCACTGGTTACGTGCGGGTTCCACAAGGCTCAGCACTCTCTCCCAAACGCTTTAACTTGTTCATGGAGTCGCGAACATAAATTCTGAAATCATCCAGCATTCACTATCATATGAATACTGACTGGAGATAAGGACCTGGGGGAAATCACACGTGTTCATAACAAATGTTTTTCTACTTTGAGAGCTTATTTTGAAAGAAAGCATAGACCTGGTCAACCTGCAGCCCCTAGACCTGCAAGATGGTATAATAAGGAATGCAGTGAGGCAAGGATAGCTCTAGGGAAAGCTATAAAGGAGGGCAAAGTGGACGCAGTGCGTTCTAACAGAAGTATTAATAAAAGTTGTATTCTTAGGACCAAACGGTCATGGGATGAGCGTAAATGGCAGGACCTGCTAGAAGTCAATGTGCAGAACAATAGTAAACTGTTTTGGAGTATTGTTAAATGGGGGTCAGGTGTCCAGACTGAACAGCCACAAAACAATGTTTCACAGGAAGAATGGGTTGAGTATTTTAGGCCCCAGTATGCCTCAAACCCCGGGATAAGAATAGGGAAGTTCTGTGTCTATCTTACTATCAGGAAAATGCTTTTAGTAGAATAGATGTGGAACAGTCACTTGGTACAGTGGCAGCTGGAAACGCATCGGGTCCGGATGGGGTCCCAGCCAATGTGTATTTGTATGACAAGACCAAATGGGAGAGTTATATTCTCATTTGCTTCCAGTTAGGAGCTATATATATGGGTCAATTGTAATTCTCCTTTCACCGTCCGGACGATGGTCTAACAGACTCACATGCCATCAAGACCGAAACGTCGACAAGCTCATGTATTTTTTTCAATGATTTAGGTCTGTCAGGATATGTTTTCTGTTTGGTCAGATTCTATTTCGGTCTTTATAAGTTTGAAATAGATGGTAACACAAATGTTTTGAAGGTTACAATTGTATATGATTTGTCTGCCTCTGTCATAGTTATCACATTTTGTACCCCCTCTTTGTTTACCCACATTAAATGAACAAGAAATTCTGAAATCTACACTTGTGTCTAAAATTTTTCATTATATATTAAGTATGTTGTAAACTGCTCTTATGATTTCTGGAACACAACCAGTGTTGTAACGGGAGTCATGTACTCATGGGTTTGGTGTGACTTAAGCGTCGGGCGACCTTCCATCAAGGCCCCACTTGCTAAAAGGTGTAATGGATGAATCTGGGAGTAATTTGCGCCTCTCGGGTCTTACATATCAAGTGCCTCCATTATTTCTGGAGAGATGGGGACAGGTGATACCCAAACAATGAGAAGGCTGGCCTCCTTCACTTTATCTTGCACTTAGGCTCTTATTTCACTAACCAAATGGTCCTTTTCTGATCAACAATCATGTACAGCATGACGGAGCAAAGCCCATCCAGTGAGGAGTCCAGGGAAGGAGTTTTCTGGTCAGACTGGGATTGCAACAAATAGAGATGAACTCTACTCCTAGTTCAAGTCTCCAGAGTGGCAGCTGCGGAATGAAGCATGATCATCTCACCTATACCCAAAAAAGGAGTGGCGTTGCTCAATCTCTCTTCGCAAAAGGCACCAACAACTACAACCAGGGCCAGAGGCTTTCTCAGTTCAAAGGCTACAATGTGAAAAAGTGGTTGGGACCTTCACGGCCAGACAGGGAACAAGACTCAAATCAATGTTTGCAACAAAACCTCCAGAGCTGAGAAGGTTTCAGCGCTCGGCCCCTAGATCTTGCCACCCCATCCCTGGATTCAGCTGTAACAGGTTTTTTAGCCGAAAGAGGTCATACTAATAAGTGCTATCAACTTCACTAGGGTTATTCATACCACTTGTTTAGGTTCGAGGAGGTTGATCTCCACATTGCTTTGTCCCTGGTTAAGATGCTTTGTTACCTCACTATGGAAATGGTACTTACATCTAAGCTCTTTGTAGTGATTAAATCTAGTATCTCCTCCAGATCCTGGTGCTCATGGTAACATAGGGCCTGATCATGTCTATGGCAGTACAGCGCCGGCTCCGCGCCAACACAGCACCATCAAAGCGATGCAGGGACTGCCCGCCAGGTTATGAGTACACCTCATGTCTAGCAGGCTTTTCTTTTGATGCTCCCATGGCAGTGCCCTAAAAACAGGCACAGTAATGGGAACGCAAAAGAAGTTTCAGAACGGCATGGACTGTGAGGTCCATGACGTGCTGGAACTTGGGGTGCATGTAAACAGAAGGGCACATGTTGTGCCCACCTGAATGCATCCCCATGGTGATGTGAGCATGGGGGTGCTGTATGGCCCCCTTTGTTTCCCCACCCCGATACTTTTCATGATGGTGAGCCCATCATGAAAAGGCTGGCTGTGGAGAAACTTGAATTGTGCTCGCAAGACCGCCGTTGTGCTGCCTTGCATAGTGAATAGCCCTGTGCACTGCGCCACCTGGTGCAGCCAGCACTGAGGTGGATGGTCCAAAAAGCCACCTTGTAATACAACGGCCAAAGGACTGCTGAGCCACCACAAGTCTGGCAGTCAAAGACCGCCAGACTCGAAATCGGGCCCATAGACGTGTAGTTGTTGACTATCCCAAAGGCAAGTGAAACAAAGGTAAAGCAGATCAGGCCTACCTTTGTTTAGTGAGATAAGTATGGCTTTAAGGAAGAGCCTCAGAGCAGAAACTGGAGGAAGAAGAGGAGAGAAAAACAGCAACAACAGTCTAAGATCCAAAAGGAATAGAACTGGGAAACCCCATGAGAAGTCACGTTCCGTGAGAGGAGAAGGATTTGATGCATATGTGTAACCAAAAGAAAAGGCAGCAAGTTTGGGAAGGGTGGCAGGAAAAGGGCTTTGCTGCATCTGATGTATGTATGTATGTGTATGCAGCTGCAGCACACCAATCTCTAAATTAATAGTTATAGAAGTAATTTTCTTTTGTGCCACCAGATGGCAGATTACCCACAAGGTTAAGCATCGGAAAGAGGCAGAATATAAAAGTAACAAAGAACACTCCTCATTGCATTCAAACATTACCTTGTTGAAACAGAAAGTGCAAGGATTGGCATCCATATTTCTGCACATCTTCACCATGAGGGAAAGTTCGCATAGCATCACATAACAATTGAAAAACATCCTCCTTTTCATGCAAAAGTAGAAGCACTATAGAATCTAAGCATAAAATGAGAAAAGATAAAACAAGTATTACATGCCGCAAGATAAAAAAAAGTTTCACCTTTAAATCACATGTAAAGTTTTTCCATTTTTTTCAAGCAAAATCTGGACAATATGTCTTTTAATATGCAGTTATTCATTCTTTAGATTTAAAAATCAACAATTCCAGTATATTTGAATCATATCCATTACTATAATACAAATACATCATATTGGAATTTACCTTGTTCATGTCGTCTAACAATCCTTCATTTTCTCTGACTAGACTGCTGGCGCGTTTGGAATTCTGGGCACTGGAAGGCTGCTAATACCACCCTACTGCACTTGCTAAAACCGTAAACATCGGACCCCATTGGCATTTAAATTTTAATTATTCCCACTGTAAAAATGCACAAAAAGTGTGCAAGTGATATGAAAGGGAAACGTCCTAGTTGGACTGCAGTGTGGCCTAACACCGCTTTTCGCAATACACCCATACTTAGCATCCTTTTCTGAATTGGTGAAACATTCTGAGTGTTTCTCAACCTAGGGGTTCATATCCATCTGTTCCTTATCCAAGTAATCTATGAATGATTGCCAAATCGCAAGGACGTTTTCTCGCTCTCTAGTAAAGTGTGGCATCAATCCTTCTATTGCCATTGTATCCCAGGTTCTCCAACATCATGCACGCCAAGTTGGACTGGTTTCTGTTGGCTATACACTGGAACTAATAGTTGGTTGATCAATTTCTGGACCTAAAAAGGACTCTCTTCCCAGTTTGGAGGGCATAATCCCAATAGTGTTACAGCAGTGCTACATGGTATGCTAATACACGTAAGTACTTCCATCCTTTAAGTAGCTTCCATTTTTAGGGCAGGCCCACCATATTTTTAGAGGTGTACCTAGCTTTCTGAGCCCCTCTAACATTTATCAGTCACCCCGGAATCATCCTATGGAGCTTGCCTGGAGTGAGGTATCTATCCCCTGTCATAATTTTTTAGTAGGATACTCTGTACTAGACTGACAGACTGTTCTTCTACATTTCCCTCTAGAGGGTTTCTTATCTTTCTGGAGGTAGTTATATTTGCAAGACCCCTTCCCATTTGCCCATAAATTTCCATGGTTCTTGTGTTCTGGGTAAACTGAGAAATCTATAAATAACAGGGACTCATCCATAGAAACTTCAAACGAAATAAGGAGCTTCTCGCCTTCTATTAATTATCTTACTGCTACCTCTTTACTCCGCCTAACCCCTTTGGAGGACCGAGTGTCTGAGTTAATGGTGCAGAAAATATCGGAACCTTTCTGTTTCGATACACCATATGTTATCCTGCAAGCACCAAAAGATATGATCAATTTGCCACTAAATATGTCTGCAATCAGACAACACTCCCGTGTCCTTCAATTTAGGAAATGTACGTTTCCCAACCCAGTGGTGAGTTTCGGATTATCAAATAGGGCATCACCAGACACAGGAAATTTGTGGTGAGTGAGATTTCTGGAATCGTATGCCCTATGTGCCTACAATACACATTGGCAGGCCTGTTTTTGCTTGGTGGCCATAGGAGATCCCAGTGTCCTTCCCACCACCGCCCTGTACATGTGGACCCAGTGTTTATCTGACTCCCTTGTCGAACATTCACTTTAAATGCATAGTTGGGCTGCCCAGTAATTAACTACAAAAGGAAAGTTTGGTCCTTCCTTTTATCTCAGAGCTCCCTGGATCTTCTTTCAGGCACTGGGTTCCATCTTGCCAAACGAATTTTATTAATGCCCTCTATAGGGAGTTTATTATTTCTCTCCCTAAGTGAACTGGGATACATACAGCAGTCTTGGATTATGCTAATTTTGCCCCCTGCTAGATGACCCAACCAAGATGTGTACTAGTTCTCTCGTTTTATCTTGCAAGAGTGGTGCCACATATCACCCATTAAAGGAAGGTGTTGTATTATCTATCCATAAATATCTAGTCCTCCCTACTATAATCTTGAAGGATAACCTCTGAGTTAGCCCCTGAACATACTCAGCTGCCTGCCGCAAGAGCAGTAGTTCTGCTTAATGGTTATACATTTTGTATCCAGAATCCATTCTCATTTGTTTACTACAGGGAGTGAAGTGAGGTGCCCGGTTCATTCAATAAGAGAAAGTCATCAGGGTGCTTGAGCTACTCTTAGGAAACTGTGCTAGGTCCCCTAAACTGTGGTAGCTGAAGAGACAATATTTTAATGAAGAGGACTGGGTGGGCTTTATTGGGACAGAGATTAAGGAGTTTTTATCATGAAATAGTGAGTTTGCACCTCTGAGTGTGGCCTGGAACACACTTCATCAGGGGGTTAATTATTGGAAAAGACGCAGAAATTGTTAAATAGGTTAGGGAAGATAAGAGAATCTTGGAGCTGAAGATCCACGTGTCTTACTCTGCTTTTCTTAGTAACCCCTCTGTGTTTAATTAGCGTCAGCTGGAGCAGGCTAAGCGTGCACTCAGTGCCAATTATTACACTCAGAGGGAAACCTCCTATCAACAACATTGCCAAAAAACATATGAGGAAAGTAATTTTATGGGCAGGTTTTTAGCTTGGCAGGCCAGGGAGCAAGCTGCTGAAAATCAGATCAATGCGTTGAAATGCCCCTCAACTGCCTCACGTACAGATGACCCAGTTAAAATTTGGGAAATAATGCTACAGCATTATGAGTCCATTTATGGCCAACATCAGACTGTGGATATGACCTTGCTAGAAGGATTTTTGCAGAACAATAGCCCGCCGACACTCTCGGATTTAGAGAAACTCCCTATGGCAAGCCCCTTCACTATGGAAGAGCTGGAGGGGGACATTAAGATTCTGCCAAATGGCAAGGCTTGTGGCCCGGATGGGTTTCCGCCTGAATTTTTTAAAGTCTTTTTTACTTCAGTGGCGGACTTTTTCCTTCGTTTAGCAAACTCTATGCTCAAGAGAGGGGGAAATACCAGAGTCCTTCAGACAAGGCAACATAGTCAGCTTTCTGAAAATAAAAAAAACTGTGAGGATCCGAACTCTTATTGCCCGATAAGGTTGTTAAACTCAGACTATAAAATCATCACTAAATTGTTGTCACTTCGGTTTAACCATCACGCGGCGAAATTGATACATTCGGACCAGAACGGTTTTATTGCTGGTTGGCAGCTAGCCTCCAACACACATTATTTATCTGAGGCGTTGGACTATTTTGATACCCAGAGGATACCCGCGTTAGTCCTTCTATTAGTCGCCGAGAAGGCTTTTGACCTTGTTGTGTGGGAAACATGGTTTATGATTCTAGATTACTTTGGCATTTTCTCAAAGATCAGGGCCCTGATTTTTAATTTATACCAGAACGCTGAAGCCAATTGTCAACAACTCAGTGGCCGGGCAGGTCAAAGTAAAATGGGGCACAAGGCAAGGGTGCCCTTTATCGCCAGTCTTGTTTGCTTTTTTCTTTTTAATCGAACCATTGGCGATAGCTATAAGGAACTGCCGATATCCGTCCCCCAATTCCATCTATGGCGAAATAGAAATTATACGCTGATGATGATATGCTCATTATCAAACCTGATATAGAGGTTCAGGCTAAAGTCTTCAAGGTCTTTGAGGCTGTAGGTGGGTATCGCATTAATAAAAGGAAAACCGAAATTTTACAATGCAGTGGTGCAAGCTTGGATCTGCACCCCGATATCCTTGCTTGCACCAACACCGAACCTAAAAGATATCTGGGGGTATATTTCTCTGAAAGTTTTTAATTTATATCGTATGAATTTTGTACCGCTGCTTCGAAAAATTCAGGTCTTGTTTTCACACTGGAATTCTCTTCAGTTATACATTTTGGGCCGGAATGCCTTGATTAAAATGTCTATTCTTCCTCTGTTTAATTTTCGTTTTCAACCATCCCTTGTATTTTATCAGGTTCCTTTTTCACCCAAGTAGAGTCTATGTTCACAGCTTTTCTTTGGGCAAAAAAATCAGCACGTATTGCACTTAGCACTTTATATGAAGAAAGGGATCAAGGAGGTCTAGCCCTTCCGAATCTCAGGGATTATTGCAATGCTTATTTTGCTCAGTATTTATCTAGATTCAAACCTCAACCACAGTCAAATCTTTTTATTAATAGTTTCATGGAGTTAATGTGTAAGGAAAGTCAAATCCATTCCCCATCGTCAATTTCCGTTCCCCTAAGTGGGTTCGTTATAAGTGTCTTCACTGGCTTTTTAAAAAACGACAGGCGTTTTATAAAAGATATTCCATTCCTGTAATCAACTCAACCACTCTACTAGCTGACATTTTACCACTAGCAGGGATCACACAACCCTCAGAAATCATTTTAAAGTAGGTTTCGGCAGGATTTCTTAAGGTCTCAGATTTTCTGAGGTATGGAAAATGACTATGACCGAAATGGCGCATTTGATTGTTAATGATTTTATTCTTCTAGGGTCATATAACATCTTCCATAAATTCCTTGCTGAGCTGGACGTTTCTCAAATTAGCGAACGACATCAGCTAGCCAACAAACTCTTAGAAGATGCATCTGGCAGAAAACCTGGGTCATGGAAAAAGCGTTTAGCCACAGTTAGGGCCCTAGGTCTTGGGCAGAAGGCTATCAAAAAATGGATGGATTATGAAGACCTAGAAATCCCTGAAAACTTGTGGTCAACAATCAATAATCTTAACTTCAGCACGCTTAGAGGTGCGAATTGGCGTAGGATGCTTTTTTTAGTAAATGATTCAGAAAAGGGGGTGGTGATGGACAGAGTATCTGAATTAAACAGAACACTCGTACCCAGTCAACAGATCAGGGCTTGATCCATCACCGTTTTTTAGCTCACTGCACCATCCCAGCTCAGAACCTGGCTACATGCAAATTAGTCTGTCCCTGGCCCAGTGCCTCATGGGAACAGGGCAGACCAAACTACCAAGCCAATTCTTATACTGGAAAGGAAACAAGCTTCCGGGGACCGGTTTCTGGCATTACAGCCGTCTTCGGCCCGGCTTGCTTGAATCCTGATGGTGCAGTGAGCAAGGGACTCACATCTGAGTATACCCTTCCACGCTTATGGTGGACAAAACGATTCAGAAAAGGGGGTGGTGATGGACAGAGTATCTGAATTAAACAGAACACTCGTACCCAGTCAACAGATCAGGGCTTGATCCAGCACCGTTTTTTTTAGCTCACTGCACCATCCCAGCTCAGAACTTGGCTACATGCAAATTAGTCTGTCCCTGGCCCAGTGCATCATGGGAACAGGGCAGACCAAACTACCAAGCCAATTCTTTAACTGGAAAGGAAACAAGAATTGGCTTGTACATCCTTGGCCGTAGATGGAACAGGCCAGGTAATAATAGCCTCTATCTTCCTAGGGTCCATCTGGATTCCTTCTGCTGACACAATGAAACCCAGAAACTCCACCTTGGGGACACCAAACTGGCACTTCTCCAATTTGACATATAAGCTATGTTCCTGTAACGTCCGCAAGACCTGTGTCACATGCTCCTGATGGTTCTGGGCGGATTCCGAAAAGATCAATATATCGTTGATATAGACGATGACGCTTATATCTAAGTACTCTCTGAGGACTTCGTTTATGAAAAACTGAAAGGCCGCTGGCGCGTTGCACAAGCCAAACGGCATCACGCAGTATTCAAACAGGCCGAATTTTGTTTTAAAGGCAGTTTTCCATTCGTCCCCCGAGCGCACTCGGATCAGATGATACGCGCCCGGAGATCCAATTTAGTGAACACAGTAGCCTTCTTTAACTGATGCAGTAAAACTGGTATCAAAGGAAGGGGGTACTTGTTCCTAACTGTGACCTTGTTAAGGGCCCTGTAGTCCACACAAGCCCGCAAAGTGCCCTCTTTCTTTGGTATAAAAAAGATGGCCAATGACACAGGAGAACAAGAGGGACGGATGAACCCTTTAGACAACATGTCATCCAAATATGCTTTCAAGTGCAATTCTTCCGGCTCGGACAGCGCATATATGCGACTGCATGGCAACGGCGCCCCCGGGACAAAATCAATCTTGCAATCAAACGACCGATGAGGTGGCAGACCCTGAGCCTGACCCTCATCAAAAACATCCATAAAAGCCGAATAAGGAGACGGCACAGTCACTACTTCCCCCACGGCACAAGTAAGAGGAGACACCCAATCCGTAGCTACCTGGTAACAATGTTTCAGACAGTACGCAGAATCTAGAGTCACTGACTGCCGTACCCAGTCAATTCCAGGGTTATGTTGTTGCAACCAAGGCACCCCCAACACCAACCCAAAAGAGGGAGCATCAATTAGATCGAACCGAACATTGCTCAGAGTGACCGTTCTCTCAAATCAAACACAATGGCACTGTCTGACGTATAATTGCCCCTGATGTCAACTCAGTCAACCGTTGTGTTACCAGTTCTGATATCTTGGGGTAATCCTTCAACTTATGAAGTTTACCTGCAAGTAATTCCAGAAATATACTGTCTATCTCTGCATTGAGTAGTATTTTGTGCAGAGTACAAATTCATAGTTTTTGATTCAGCTTGTAACTGGTATATCTATATGAGACTGTAACATGTGGGACAGCATCAGTCATTAAATGCAATACACTTCATATATCTCTCCAGATTACTTAAATATCTGCTTGAACCAAGGAACCATCCCGTTTTACATAAGTTCCATAAAGACAGTTTTATGAGGTATGTTGATACTCATGCTTCCTCTTGAATTTTTTCCATTGATTGAGTGGAATTGGATGCAATTTTCCTTTCTGTAGAATATTCTTCTCTGTTGTTTATTATGACTTATATAACTAAGTTTTGAAAAAATCATCTAGCTATTCACAAACCCATGCAGCCGCTTACACACCAACAGACAGACGGATACAGACATTCACACAGTTTAGTCACTAAGCCATGCATTCAGTAAGATACGTTTAATCACTCACTTATAGAGTCAGTCACACACCTACTAAATCATCCATTCAGACTCTTATACACCCACTCATTCTTCAATACGCTTTTCCCTATATATATTAAACATATTTAAACTTTACAAAAACACACCGTCACTGGATGATGTCATCAGTGATGTCACTGACCATGTAATGAGTGATGTAATATGTGATGTGCATTGCGGGGGTGCGAGTTATAGTTAGCTGAACGGGGTCATTTCTATGGTTTTGTACGAGTGAAATGTACAACTAACTTTAACGACCCTGCACCTATGTTTTTTTCAGTGAAAAAAAAAGGATCCAAGGATTTAGGGGAGGGTAGTGGTAAAGGGTGGGAAATGAAAATTACTCGTACTGCCCTTTACCATTACCCCTGCAAAACCTATAATTACCCCTGTCAACTTTTACCAATGCCTACCTTTAAAAACAAAAATTACCCTTGCCACCCTTTATCACCACCCGCCCCAAAACCCTTAAATTGCCCTTACCACTCTTTACCACTACCTACCCCAACCTACCTTACATGCACTTACCTCTTACAGTTAATTTATATAATTATCATATGGGGCAAAGGCATGTGTGGTAAAGGCACCTGCGTGATAATGACATGCATGGTATAGGCTGCGTGGTAAAGATATTGCATGATAATGGCTACTTTCCTTCCAGAAGGCTTCCTTTATGACTCTGAACTGCTGGACTGAAATTTCCAGAGGCTGCGTGAGGCAGATCTCTGAAGCAAGATCCTCTACTATAAATTCCACATTCTATCTCCCTTTCATGATTAACTTCATATTAGAAAAGATGAATAAAGCCCCTCATTGGGGAAGACCCAGACTTCCTGTACTACTTAGTGGTGCATGCAACACAGCCCACTCTGACTCCACAGCGCACTCCATTGCGGGGAACTCATTTTTCAGCAGTTATGTATGCAAAGAAGACACAACAAACAGGATTCTTCTGGGTTGGGTAAGCAAGAATTCTGGGTAGTATGCTGAGAATTCAATACTGTAAGGGTCCCGAGTACAGAAACACGGTTACATAAAGTCAGGGCTCTGAAGGAGAACCTTACTGGAAAGTCAAATAGGTATCTCAGCTGCACGAAGGTTCTTAATTGTAGACAAAACATTAGTAAATAAACAACAATTTAACAACCATGTATATACAACAAGCAGAGCTTCTAAAATACCCTGAAGTCTCAAATGAAGGAATAACATTAGTTCCACCGCAGTTAGCTGGAATCCAGAAAATATCAAGTGGGTAGGTTCCAAATAATCATCCATTTGGGCGGTTGTTCTTGCCCTCACCTTCCCCCAGCAGGCAACCATTCTTTCCTCCATAAGGAAAGGTGAATTAAGTCTACAATCTGCTGTCTTCTCTAGATCTGTAAAATGTATCTTACAGTAGCAAGAAGACCACTAGTTCGTAATAATATGACACTGCCCTTCATTATCCGGAGAAAAGTGTGTATGGTTCATTGTCATCAAATTTTGTAAAATGATTCCACCATTCCACAAACTATAAGTAAATAATGAAAGGAGACTTTGATGGGTTCCGAGGAAAGACACAGGGAGAAGAATGAATTGCATGCGACTTTTCTCTGAGTCTAGATTGTCCACTAATGGAATGAACTTCAAAATATGTATATATATACTGTCTAACAGTATGGATAAGCAGACAGAACCCTTTATTCATGCAATTTTTACTATTATTGGACACAACACAACCTAGTGTAGATTTCACAATTCCAATGATCAGGATTACTCCACTTAACTAGCTGACTTTACCCTCCCAACGATTGGGCTAATCTCAGCCACTGTAAAACTCTGGCCTCACTGGAGACATTTAAACCTTTTACACACATCTAATTGTCAGGTCTTCTAACTAAAATTAAATCAGGCTCTCCAGCGGACTTATGTCCCCCCAAACATATTTTTACCATGCTTGCTCCCTCACTGGTACCGTCAGCCTCATCTCTGTACAATCTATCTCTGTCCATAGCCTCTGTCCCTCGGGAATGGAAAGCCGCATTTGTTACACCCACTCTGAAAAAAACTCACCGTGATCCCTCTGACCCTGTCAATTACTGTCCCATATCTCTTCTCACAATAATGGCCAAACTGTTGGAATCTCATGTAAACAAACAGCTGACAACTTACCTGGAGACTCACTCCTTGTTGGATACCTCGTAATCAGGATTCCGCCCTCAGCACAGCATAGAGACCACTCTTGTGGCAGCGACAGACTCTTAGTATTGCTTTGGATGCTGGTCCTGCTAGACTGGTTTGCTGCATTTGACACTGTATCACACCCTATTCATGCTTTTAGAACATGGGCATACACAGCACTGGCTGATGGAGTTCTTAATAGATAGATCTTAAACTATTACTTTAGGCCCCTTCCAGTCCACGACAGTATGCCTGGACAAGGGAGCCCCTCAGTGCTCTGCCTTTAGCCAAACACTCTTCAATATTTATGTCTCCTCCCTTGAAAGGCAAGTCAAATCCTATGGTTTTGAGATATTCTCTTATTGTTGTGTAGGAATCTAGGACCCTAGTGTAATTTTTACGATTCATGCCCATATATAGGTATAAATCACCTGATCCTTATAAAGGCATAGAAATCATTACCGTATTTAGTAGCCAGCCCAAATACGGCATGGCTACTTCCACTAAGTTCCGAGAATCCACAACGATTTCTTGGAAAAACCCGCCTTCAGCAGTCAGGGACTTCCCCCTGCTTGAATATTGATTTATCCAAGAACTCATGGAGTTTTCAAAGAACTGAGTCTTTGATGATGTTATTATGTCCAATCATACGTCAAACTTGGCACCTTCAAGGTATACATATTCGTACATTTGCCCAGACAAACACACCGTGGTTTGGAGCAGATCGACTAACTGCGTGCCCGACGCCCTGCAGCAGCAAGTGCCGAAGGAAGCCGACCCTCCAGCTGACGCACTGAGAGACGCTGTCTTTTCTCCTGCCGAGAAATCCAGCTCCAGTGTTTCCAGGCTACCCTTGCGGGTTGCTGGGAAATCGAGTTCTGAGAGAGAGATACAAGACCTCCTTCATTCTAAAACCAAGGTACGGAGCTGATTAGACCCTTAAGAGAATTCTTGGAATAGATTCTTGGCAAAGAATACTAAACTTAAGCTACACCTCACTTACTTCTTCCCTTGTACTAAACTTAGGTTAGGTAACCGGGGTAGGCATATTTTAGAAGCACCAGTTGAGTACTTTTAGTCATTTTATCACTGTATGTATTATATGTTATTTTATATGGCTTAGAAACCATACCATGCTTTTACAGTACTATTTTAGAATACTTTTTGTATAATATGCCTTGTACTTTATAACCAGTATTACGATTGTAGCAGTACATTTCTTATGCTTGAGAAAGAAGACTGTTCAATAAATACTTTTATTGAAAACGCCTGTCTCTCTATTTTCTCAGCACCTCTGGTGAAACGAAGCATGCACGATTGACTGAGTAAAATCGTTATCTATTGTTTCTGCGACTCTAGAGATAAGTTTCTTATCCGGGAGAAACAAAGTAGTCATGTTTATGCGGTTGCCAGAAACTAATCCCTTCTTGTGAATTCGAGAAAGTTTCTAGTGACTTCTGAGCTCACTGGCACTCACAATTAAGTTTAATATACTCAGTAGAGACCTAGTCGACCTCAGTCCTACGTTCAAACTACAGGATATATTATTCCAATGCGCAGAGCCTATTGGGAATATAGGAACTACACTACATGGCGCCCAACGTTTGGCAAGGCGATAATTTAATGTTAGATACTAGAGTAACTCAGTTGTGCTTTTCACACAGACCCCTTTTTCCCGTAAAATACTCCAATAGTCTGGAGTGGGTGAAAGGATAATATCCGCCAAAAAGGAGTAGGACGAAAATCCTATATATTAGTTTTTGGTTTGTTCAACGTTGAAGGATACAGTGTTCCAAAATATTGTGCACCTAATCTTTGTTTCCTTGAAAGTTGTTCTGCAAACTCTTCAGTCAGTTAAATAATGATTAGTGATGAAGAATTCGCTGCAGCTCAAGCAGTTTCTCCAACAGAATGACCCGGATGCTATAATCATCCCGGTAATTGTAAGAAAAACTTTAACGTACAAACTCATAAATAATGGAGCATCATCGAGAGGTGGTAAAGTAATCTTTGTTATAGAGGCACATGAATAACGGCAGACAGAAGTATTCTATTCATGGATTCACTTTCCTCTAGAAGATGGAGGGACACACGAGTTCCACTACTACAAAGAAGAGGAACCTCCAGCGGAATACGTTCCTTACAAGGACGTTGAAATTCCATTAACTTACCAAGAGCATCAGCTTTGGTTTAAAGGTGCCCTACAACATCAAAATCACATTACCAGGCTCGGTCCACTAGGTCGACTAGGAGCGAGATGGCCGGTACTAGCCAGCTATACACCACATCCGGACATTGAAAACATGACAGGTCCAGAACTGTTAGTACAGCTAAAACAGTTCAAATACATAGACAATTGGTTCAATATGTCATGCGGACTGTAACAGTCCAACATACTGTAAGGATTCCACAGCACACCCCTCACCAGGGGAACACAAACAAAATCACACCACAGACTATACAATCAGTCATTGGTAAATTGCCTGCAAAGAGGGAACAAATTCCGTTCTGGTTAGCTCAGACAATTACTCAAATAGAGGCAGTATTACCTGATAGTACACCTCATGAGAAACACAGAATTCTGACAATCTGTTTACCAATGGGGATAGCACCACATGTGGAGGACTGTGACACTTGGGGTACAGTCTTTGCTTCAATCTACACAAAAACACATGGTGTTCCGTCTAGGGCGGTAATACCAGACGTTCTGAGACAGATTCAAAATGAATAAGGCTCAGAACCTGCCTTAAATCTTGGTATGAAATTACTAAAAGATTTCTAACAGGTCTCAGCTATACTATTAGCCAATATCAAAGGTGAAGCAGCATCCGTGGCAATCCGCCAAAAGCTAAAAGAAACAGATATAACAGACAAACCATATGAGCTTCGTAGAATTATTGAAAAATCTTATGAAGAACTAGGAAGAGATAGTTTGGGTGGGAAACCATTAAAACCACAACTAACTGAAAATCCTGAAAAAGTCTTTATTAAAAATAATCTCACTACTCCTAAAAAGAAGTGGGAAAACAGTAAACAAACACTTCCTAAAGAGAAGCGTTCTCAGTCCAGAGGAAGATCTCTCCAACGGGGAGGTAGGTCTCCCCAATGGGAGCCCTCTGAAAAGAGGTACAACCTCAGAAATAGGGATAACTTAAGAAAACCTGATAGATATCAACATACTGATACACGTTCCTCTTGTACCTTTCAGACTTCCTCGCAGAAATCAGAAAGAAGAGGATGATCAGAACAAAAAGAAGAACGCGTAAAGTCCAAAGACGAACAGCACGCTCCAAAAAATAGGAAAACTCAATTCACCAAGAAAAAGGTAGCAAGTCTAAAGATCAGACATACGGAGGATCTTGAGGACACAACTCAGAATGGGGAGTGGGCCCAGACAATGCTAGACAGCGCGGCAGAAGTAACCATAGCTCGCAGGATCTTGAAGGATCATCTGGAGATAGTGGACATGAATGATACCTCACAAATTATATGAAACAAACCTCCGGATGGAGGGGGACATAACTAGAAAAATAAAAGCCCTCTTTTGGGATAAGCTTTCCAAGGGTTAAGACTTTCTTCTAGCTGAACAAGACTGACCACCTGAATTTGTCAGGGAGTGCCCACATGGTGAAGAGATAATTATGCCAACCTTTTCAAATCACATTCCAATTCATAAAAAATACACATATGCCAGGAAAGGGGCAGTAGCCCAGGCTCCAGCATTATACAAAAATCACGCAGTATGGAATGAGGACTCTCCTCATCATAAAATCCAGTTAAAAACTCAACCTACTGCTCAGAGGCAATATCCAGTAAAGCAAGAAGCTAAAAAACAGGTCAGAGAGATTTTAAATCAACTTGAATACCAAGGGGTGATTGAAACATACACCTCATCAATGAACAATCCTTTGTTTCCTCTCTCCAAACCAGACAATTCATATCGTCTAGTTTTGGACTACAGACACTTAAACTCTTGTTGCAAAACTTTTGCAGTACAAAATGCACAAAGTGCAGCACTGATGAATAACATTGTGCGTAAAAAATATAAAACCACATTAAATATTTCAAATGGGTTTTTCTGTCAAAACATTGCACCTGAAAGCAGGCATTTGACCGCTTTCTCAATTATGGGGAACACAGGGACAATTTTGCCGTCTCCCCCAGGGATTCATGAATAGTCCAGGGTTATTTTCAGCCAGAGTAACAGAGTTACTACAAATGTATAATGAAAAGGCATTATCTTATGTCGATGACAATTATCTTACAGACGATGATTTGGACGTGCACTTGAAAAGAGTGAACACCATAATACTTGGGTTAGCTTCTGAAGGGTACAAACTCAATTTTAAGAAATCACGAATTGCCCACCTCAATGTCCTAATCTTAGGATAAGAGTTACCAAGTGAAGGCAAAAGCCTGGCAGCCAACTTCCTAGAGAAATGTGGGCTGCTCCAACTTCCAAAGACGCTGAAGAACTTACAATCAATTCTAGGTTTCCTGAATTTCGGAAGAACTTATGGTCTAAATTACGCAGAAAGGGTTAAACCTCTCTACGAACTAATCAAACTGGATTTCAATCCAACAAATTGGATTGAAAGCCATACAGAAATTTTGCGTTCAGTGCAAACAGGCATGTTAGCAAAAACACAGTCAAAACACGTGACAATATGCGCAATCTTGTGATCCGAATCATCCTAGGGAGATGCGGATTCACGTACCTTACCTTTAATGAAGGTGAGAAGGTACCAATAGCATACAAATCACACTTGTACACACAAGCTGAAATAAATTTCACTTCTACAGAAAAAATTCTGACAGCGGTTCAAACTGTAGTAGCAAAGGAGAGAGCTCTCGCGAAGGGAAAACGTATAATGCACCTGCCTTAGAGGCAGTGACGAAAGCAAGCATTCCCAATGCTAAGGCTTTACATCCGAGATGGATACAATGGGTTAACTCTCTTGCTGCAACAGACTTTGAATACGTCTTTGACCCCTACTAGAAGACACAAGAATTCCTACAATATGGACACAAATGTCCTCTGCCGACCGAGATTCTGCGGATGTATAATCTATACAGACGGATCAGCACAGCCCGCAATTGGGGTTAAATAAGCCTATAGTGCTGCGTCCGCGATTATTAAAGGTCACTGGCGCAAAGGTAAATTTAGACCTATGGTCAGTAAAACTCAATCACTCGGAGACTATACAGCTCAGCTAGCTGAACTACAGCCTTTCAAGATGGCGCTTGAAAATACCGATCGCGAATTCCCCACACTAATAGTGTGCGATTCGTATTTCTACGTCGAATCTTACAACGAGCACTTGCAGAACTGGTTTAAAAAATGCAAAAGGTGGCACAATCAAGCATAAAATGCTTTGGGAACAAGTAGTTCTTTTACAGAAAGAACTACAAAAGAATCACGTGATTCATACACCGAGTCATCAGTGTGATGGCGTTCACATTGCAGGGAATTCATTGGCTGATGAAGCCGCGAAGGCAGCTGTGCAAACGGCTTCCGTAGCTACAATCACTCCCTCGAAAAGAGTAATAGACGGTGAAACAATACTAGCAGTCAAAGTCTCAATGGAAGGTAGCTATGCAGCGTTACCTGTAAACTATCCACTCGGTAATACATACATAATTGATGCAAACTCCGTTCCTTTTGCTCGAATCCCTGGAGTGGGGGACAGAGTAATTCCAAACAGGAACGAGAGAGGTGCTTTGGTTCACGAAGCACATATGGGAGAGGGTCTGAGACATCAAGGGATCTTAGAATCTCTAATAGAATTAGAAGAGATGTACTGGTGGCCGGGAATGAGCGTCGATGTTTACAAATTCGGAATTAACTGTGACACCTGTTACAAAGATCATAGCTTTGAAAACCACCAGGTACCCGACTACAGTATAGGCAGCCCAGTCCAGACACCATTGTTAGACAGCATCAGGCTCTCTACAGACGTTGCCATAGACGTACGCGGTCCCACAAATATTAAGAGAAGATTTATTTGGATGTGGCCCCAGCGCTCGGCTGACGCCAGAACTGTTGTAAAGGATTTGTGAGTCTTTATCTCGGTACATACGCAATTGGCATGCTACATTCTGACCAGGGTCCTGCGTTTAGCTCGAGCTTAGAAGGAGGCCATGGCTAGCTTGGGCGTTGCATTGGGGTATTCTAGTCCCTTCATCCTGAGGGTAATGCGGTAGTGGAAAGAAAAAAACGTGACATAAAGCAATCCATAACAGCTAAGGTATTAGGTTCGGGTGATGGGTGGGTCAAACATCTAATAAGTGTCTAACGTAGTCTTAACAATGTGCAAAATAATTCTCTGGGTGGAATCCCTCCATATGAATTACTGTTTGGTACTAGAATGATAATCGAAGACCTCGATTGTCAAACTTCAGTGGTGGAACAAAAACCCTTTGATGTCAAAGATCGTTAGGCTGTTTTACAGGTCTTAAATGAAACAAGAAGAAGTCTGAGTAACACAATAAAAGCAAACGACCACTGAAGAAAAACCACCTGTCCCAGCAAGACCTGTCTGGATTCCAAAGATTGGGGATCTAGACAGGGAAAAGATTGCGGTAAAGAAGGAATTTGGGCCTTCTTACAGACAAGCAGTACCGGTCTTAGCTATCCACGGAACAAGGGAGAACAGAGTTGTGTCCATCGACCTGGTCAAACCACATCATGTGGCTGATAATAAGTAGTAGGCCCAGTGGACTCCCAAGATGTAGCAGACGACCAAATCTTGCTACAATCCAAGAGGTTCAAACTGAAAGACTTATCACCTTTGATAAACCTGCAGTAAGAAAAGAAGGACTATGCAACAAAGCCATGGAACTTGTGCCTCTGAGTACCCAAATAACAGTTCTTCAAGAAACACCTGTCTACAATGATATAGCATCTGACTATACCAACATGGCAAAAGAAGAAACAGCTCCAGCGATTTCAAGTATTCCGGATGCAATTCCAACAATTGACAGAACTGCCTCTGGATATTTCATCAACTTTGATACCTTCTCTGAGGATCCCAGTGAACCTGAAGCAACGCCAGCAAATAAAACTTTCAAAGAAAAAATAACAGAACTCTTTCATCAACTTGAGAAAACATATCTGGTTTCACCATGGGTTGAGTTTTGGATTGTGTTAGGTGTACTTTTTCTCCTGCTTTGGCTCATACTTGTATTAAGTTTGGGAAGGATGATAGATGGAAAATACAGTACAATGGACACAGCAAGTAAGAAAATCAAATTGCTCCTGAAACCTTACAAATCATCTCATCGTGAAAAAAGAGACCTGTCATCAGTGAACCTCACAGCCGTTCCTATACCTGGTGGTATAGCATGGGACAGAACTTATTATGACATTTATGGTCCTGCCAAGCTCCTGAAGATATGGCCCAGTGTACTTCCACACCAGTTTAAGGTTTCTTTGAGTGACTTTATCTCAGCACATTTTCTGATGATTGGGACTTTGAAACTGTTAATAACATGATGACAGATTTAGAAATGTCAGCTAAATTTACAGAACATAAATACCTAGAATGTTCATCAGATTATGAACAAATGTATTGTTTTAATCATTATGGTCACCAATATTTGCATAAATCTGCAAGCCCAAAAAATGTTTTTACTTGCAATCAATGGGAACATTGTCCAACGCCGCCAAAGGGCAGATCAAAAACATTTTATGAAAAAATTCCGTACTTCTCAGGGTTTAATGTTATAAATACAGAAACGTTTTATTTTAAAAATGAAAATAAAACAGGAATGAAAACAATGCTGACCAATACTAAACAAATTTATTCTGCAAACTTTAATGCTCAGCTGTCTACATTAGGGTTTGACTTTTGGAAAGAAAACATTGAGACAACAAACTGTCTGGGGCACAAAAGATTAGCAGGTGCAAGATTTAGAAGCCCTGTTCAGAGCCTGCATTTTACCATAACAAATAATGGTTTTTTAAATGACACTGTTCAACAAACTTCTTGGCTAAGATAAAAGATTTAAACAAACCATCTACACCTAAACCCACATATGACAGTATTGATACTACAGAAGGAGGTAGACATACAAGATATTTTGAAACAAAACAGAACTAATCCGGATTGGAAAAAATGGTTAATCTGGCCCAAAGACACTAATAACTGTCAAAATAGATTCCTAAACAAAACTCAAGGGGTTCAAAATGAACAGGCCAGATCCAAGATACTCCCAGAGACAACATCCAGGGATAGTAACTACTTACAGTGTAGGAAAACTATGCCTTTAGGGGCTACAGAAAGCTACACTTCCAAAAATCAAACAACACTTATCTTTACTTAAAGAAGGCAATGATTTGCGAGATATCTTAATGGGGCCTCGCAAACCACGTCAAAAACGTTTCATATACGCCGGTACATACGCTGCTTACAACGAAGCATGGAAAATAACGCAAATGGAAACTGCAGAAAGAATACGAGAAATTGATTGCATTCATTTAGAGAAAAGCCTCTCTGTAGTGGACAACGGGTTAATGACTCTGTCCTCCAGAATATATTCTTTGGACAGCATTGTATCCTCTGCAATTGACATAATAGAGCAAGACTTGCTAATGTTACAACATATCCAGTCTCAATTACGTTCTATAATGCTGCTAGGCTGGACGTTACAAAATCTCCGTTCAGGCTACGTGCCATGGCATTTAATCAATACCAAGTCATTGTTTACTGTGTTTAACCTTACAGATAAACAAATCTCTTTGGCACAAAAAGGAGAAGACTATACGGTGCTGAGCATTGAGTAACTGGAAAGATTACCATTGACAATTTCTGACAAGCCTTTCATTGAATGGATAATACATGGCACCATCACGAAACCAGTGACGATTTTCCGATATCAGTATTGTCTACAGCATATACCAGCGGGCCTGCATGAAAGGTTGGGTAAAGAATATATTAAGTCGACCTGGACTTTACCGTACACACACAAATGTTGGAATGGGGGAAAGGAGGTATTCTTTAGTGGTAAAAATTGTAAGAACTCACTAAGTGGTACACTTTTGTGCCAAGGTATTAATCTACACGGAACCTGCGAAGGTTCTGCAAATAACCTCTCATGCCACCTGCATGGTTCACCCTCCACAGTGATAGAACCAATTATCAGGCAGCTATCCAATGGCAGCTACGTTATGCTCAACGACCACAGCTGTTGTGGCATGTTGCCAGAAAAAGCGTATCTAGTTAGTGTGTCATCCAGGGTCACTTGTTGTATGCAAGTATTGCATCCAAAGAGCAAGACAGAAAGGGAGACGGCGTTATGACCTTCACTGAATATCTCTTCTATACAAATTAATATTTTAAGCAGAATGAAAGTCATTCTCTTACAAAAAACTGTGCCACTGACCTCGCCTAGAGAAACGTATGCTCTGCAAGTGGAGAAGTGTGGCTCACTGGTTAGAGGAGGCAGACCTGGAAGCAGAGGTCAGCCCGGGACCAGGGCTCTATTCCCGGCTCGGCGGGGTCTTGAATCCTAATAATGTCCATGGACTCGACAATTCTCGCTCCGGTGCCTAATCGATTCACGGGTTCACACTCTGCGACTCTGGGCAATAGCTTACTTAATCTCCACAACGGCCCATCGCGGCGGGATGCCTGGCTTTCACCCTGCGGATACCCTGCCGGGGCTCTCTCACAGGGAAATACCAGGACGGGTTCCCTAAGGAAGCGCTTAGAAACCGCTCAGTGATTTGCGCTATATAAATTCCTGTACATTTACATTTGCAAGTTGCAAGGACTTCTGCATAGATACATGCATTATTATCAATAAACTGCCCAGTACATTTCGCAGAAATGTTAAGTCAAATGTTAAATATGTCTGATACCAGTGGAATCGCACATGTATTTAAGACGATTTTTCGGGACTGTTAGCACCATTTGAAGCAGTCCTCTGCATTTTCCCAAATTGCGTGCACTCTGTGTTCGGCAGCCTGCCTCTCATCTTGGGACTCATAGCAGGAATTCTATTTTTATTCCTTCTGCTCCGATATGGTAAGTCCAGTCACCAGCGATACCCAGACTACCATGGAACAAGCCCTCCTTGCCATGAGCTATTGTGAGAGAATTGCACAGATTCTTGGCTTGGCTCGTTTAAGGGATCTGAACACAACTTGGTTCCTTTCGTTCTGGCAAGATTGCATCTTGCCTGTTCAGCGAGGCCTGCTTTGCGGAGAAGAATGCGTGTTGGACATTTGTCTTATACTTCCATCAGTCCTGCCATCGGATGTTGATGCTTTGCTAGGTCCGGTAATGATTCATGCATTGTGTTTCCCCCAACGGCTGCCCATTCTGATGACGGCATTCATTGAGGTCTCACCGGCAAGTCTAACTGAGGGTGAGATACGAGACACTACATACACACAGGTACCACCTACTGCAGACATTGCTAATCCATCAAACGCTGACGGCGATGATCCTCATCTATGCACATTTGATCTGCTAACTGAAGTGGTTCCACTTTCGCCTACTATGGTAGACGGTTTCTTTGCCAGCCTAGATGATCTAATGTTTTCTCCTGACACTGAGAATAACTTGATTAATTCACACAGCGTTCCCTGAACTCTGAAATTCGGCCTTCGTTTTTTCAAAAACAAACAGTCTAACAAATTGAACTTTTTCCCAAATAGAGCTTGTTGGCACAGAGTAATCTGCTTAAAGTAGAACTATTCTTAGAGAACAAGATTTGTTTTGAAAACTTCCTAATGACGATTTTCGGCCTTGTCCTAAAAACGAAACATTTTAAATATTATGCTATGGGATAGTCTCGATTTTTTTCTGTACCTTAAAGAGACATTTCATGAATGTAAATTTCGTCTTTCATAAATGTTTGAATGTATGCTCTCATACTATGATTCATATCGGTTGAGACCTATTTTTTCATACAGTTTATACTCATTTCATGTGAACAAACCTGTCAAATGCAATTTGTATTTTGGGTGGGATTGTAAACACTTGCCTTAGATATGTTCAGTGCTTATACATTTCGTTTTATTGAACTTAATATCGTGAAGTGTGTTTTGTTTAGGAATCTAGGACCCTAGTGTAATTTTCCCGATTCATGCCCATATATAGACATAAATTACTCGATCCTTATATTGGCATAGAAATCATTACCATAGCCTATGCAGCCCAAATACGGCATGGCTACTTCCACTAAGTTCCGCGAATCCATAATGATTTCTTGGAAAAACCCGCCTTCAGCAGTCAGGGACTTCCCCCCGGCTTGAATATTGATTTATCCAAGAACTCATGGAGTTTTCAAAGAACTGAGTCTTTGATGATGTTATTATGTCCAATCATACGTCAAACTCAGCACCTTCAATGTATAAATATGCCTACATTTGCCCAGACAAACACACGGTGGTTTGGAGCAGATCGACTAACTACGTGCCCGAAGCCCTGCAGCAGCAAGTGCCGAAGGAAGCCGACCCTCCAGCTGACGCACTGAGAGACGCTGTCTTTTCTCCTGCCGAGAAATCCAGCTCCAGTGTTTCCAGGCTACCCTTGCGGGTTGCTGGGAAATCGAGTCCTGAGAGAGAGATACAAGACCTCCTTCATTCTAAAACCAAGGTACGGAGCTGATTAGACCCTTAAGAGAATTCTTGGAATAGATTCTTGGCAAAGAATACAAAATTTAAGCTACACCGCACTTACTTCTTCCCTTGTACTAGACTTAGGTTAGGTACACCAGGGTAGGCGTATTTTAGAAGCACCAGTTGATACTTTTAGTCATTTTATCACTGGAAATCATACCATGCTTTTACAGTACTACTTTATAATACTTTTTGTATTATATGCCTTGTACTTTATAACCAGTATTACGATTGTAGCAGTGCATTTCTTGTGATTGAGAAAGAAGACTGTTCAATAAATACTTTTATTGAAAACGCCCGTCTCTCTATTTTCTCAGCACCTCTGGTGAAACGAAGCATGCATTATTGACTGAGTAAAATAGTTATCTATTGTTTCCTGGGGAAACAAAGTTGTCATGTTTATGCGGTTGTCAGAAACTAATCCCTTCTTGTGAATTCGAGAAAGTTTCTAGTGACCTCTGTGCTAGCTGGCACTCGCAATTAAGTTTAATATACTCGGTAGAGACCTAGTCGACCTCATTCCTACGTCTAAACTACAGGATATATTATTCCAATGCGCAGAGCCTATTGGGAATATAGGAACTACACTACATTATGACAATGACACCCAGCTGGTAATATTTCTTGAACAGGATTATCAGGATGTTAAATAGCGTTTCACCTCTTGTATAAAGGACCTTGCTGCCTGGATGTCCCTAAACGGTCTACGACTGAACGGAGACAAAACCGAAATACTACTTCTCGAAAGGCTCATCTCTATTGGGATGAGGACTGGTGGCCGATGGAGCTCGGCCCTGCCCCTGCTCTTAGAAGCATGGTGAGGAACTTGGGCGTCTTCTTTGAAAACAAGCTCTCAATGAAGTACCATGTGACTTCCACATGTGGCTCATGTTTCGGGATAATGCGCCTCCTCAACAGAATCTTCCAGTGGCTGGCACTAGATTCTCGCAAGACCCTCAGCCAGGCCCTAATTATTAGTCACCTTGACTATGGTAATTTACTTGTAGCAGCATCCAACGTATCTCTTCATGCCAAGTTGCAGGTGGTTCAAAACACCACAGCCTGACTGATTAATAAACAGCCATTGGGAACTCCATCTGCCCCTTGGCTTAGAGCCTTACACTGGCTTCCTATAAAAAAAGAGAACAATGTTCAAACTTCTCTGTTGGACACACAAAGCCTGGGCAGGCAAAGGACCCAAATATTTACAAGAAAAATTGAGACCTTACTGCCTTGACAGGAACGGGAGATAAAAAAATAAATTTCTTTGCCCTCTACGCATCCGCACATCTAAATACAGAGGACGTGACTTTTTTTATCTGGCTCCGTTCCATTGGAACAAACTCCCCTTGACCATTAGAGTATGCACAGACTTTGCTGGCTTCAAGAAATAGCTTAAAACCTGGTTGTTTTAATTAGCAGCTATTGACACTATGTATATACATTTTGTATAACATAACTCACACAATATTCAAGTGCCTATACACATTCTCTAATCCCTTTAAAGCTTCCAAAGCGGTCCACAAAAGACAAAGGACTAATTCCAGACCTCTGTCCTTCATTGTTAGTTGGCACTCCTAAGTGTGCTTCACTTGCTGGCACACATTCCATACAATGCTGAAGTGGAATGAGAGGCATTAGTTGTGTGAGGGGAGATGCTAATAACAGATATCATCTGCCATGAATTGCCTGTACCCTTCTTCAAGTAGCTACCATATTATCAACAACCCCTGAACAGTAGCACTGATCCCTTCTATCAAGCAACTAAGGTGTAAGTGCTCAGTCACCGTACAATACTGATACAGGGAAAAAGAGGTGTGGGTTGGTAGATAATGACAGAGGTAGATTCCATTGTTGCTTTTTATCAGTTCTTTTATCTCTTCTCCTCTCATGCAAAGTCTTGCAAACACCTAACAAATAGCTGCAGTGCCTATATCTGTCAAGCAGTAATAGGGTTTTAACCTTCACACAGAACCGTTTATAAATACCTTTCTTAGAAAGTAAAGAGAGAACAAAAAAAACAGGCAGTATCACATATGAAAAATAATACAAACATTTTATGTCTTAATGACTTATAAACATAAGCATTACCTGATGTTAGGAGCAGAGTTAAAGTCTTCAGTACAATGGTCAATATATTTATATTTGCATTATGTAACGACAGCACATTAAGAATCTGCCTACAGCAAAAAAAGAAAACAACAGCAATTAGAAAGATACTCGATTATAGGATACATTTGAATTTTAATTGAATCTCAATAAGCCAAACCCCCATTTATTAGTTCTTTAACGGGTTTACTTACTAGAATTTCACGGAGGCAAGCAAGAGTAGTTCAGAATATATCACTTGTGTACTGGCAGTATTAATACATTTCAACAACTGGTGTAGAAATAAGTGTAAAGCTGTTTGCGATGGGTTCATATTTAGAATTGTGGAAGAAAATAGAAAATGTCATGCCAAGTTGTTTCCAAATACAGCCTCAACATTACTTAGCTATGACATTTAAATGTAGTTTGGAAATACATCTCACAAGCAACTCATACCCAGAAGCGATGTAGTATTTTTTTGAAGCTCTAGTAGAGATGAGATTTTATCACCACCTCTCCTGGCTACGGGGCGATTTATGTATGACTTCCCTTTCCTGGCTGCACCACAGGCGCCTGCCAGAGCCCCAATAATGGCCATACCTGGTGCTTACATGTCTTTACATACAGAGCTGCCAAGGTTTCAGATTGCCATGAGTGACATTTTCATAATTTCAGTGAAATTATGAGTGACATTTTAACGACTATGAGTGACACTTTGTTATGAGCAAAAATCAAGCAACGAAGACGAGGGAAACATATAGGGGCATGGCAGGCAGCTAGGAATGAAGCAAATGTTAGCAGACATAGCAAGTTATCAACATCAGGCACACTTACTTCATTTCACACATCATGCAAACATTGTACATCAGGCCCAACCTCTTTCCTGCAATGCTTTCTTTGACATATCAATTTGCTAATGGTAAATGAGTAAATGTGCAGTTTAATTTGTCGTAAAAGTAGTAATTTTCTAACAGAAACAGCCTCCCCAATCTCAGGGAAAACAGAGGACGGGCACTAGGTTCAGGCGGCCGTTTCATCTGCCACCTGAGGCTACCCCGTACACTGTCGTCCTAACAGGGGTGTCAGAACTGCCAGATGGCTCGGATGAGCCCCCGTGGTCACTGAGGAACAAAGTTCTGCAATGGTTAAGTCAAAACAGACCCATACAGCCATCGCATCTTAGCAGAATAAACTCAGTGAGAAGAGTGTATTGGATTGGGGACACGAAAAAAAGCTTACAGGGTGACTGTGTTATAGTCAATTGTGACGATCCTGCCATGGTTGACTATATTTCTTCCTGGCCTGCGCTCGAAAAAAGGGGGGGGGGGTTGACGTACAGCGTCTTGTGATACAACTGGTTGGGATGAAGTCCAAGACTGGCCTTGGACGCAGGTGGGGTACACCAATAGAAGTAGAAACAGGAATAGCAATAATTACTGGAACAGAGGCTGGGATTCTCGCCCCTGGTACCATAGCAGAGGAAACCCAAATCCTGATTATTGGAGGGGGGCTCCTACAAGGAACAGATACGACTGCTTAGACATGGTCGATTGACCAGTAATCTTAGCTCCCCAATTTAAGATCCATGATGACCTTCCCCAGGTAGAAAGCACTAATCCCGTGATGACAGAGACTACATCAGATCATGACACGGGTGGTGTAAAATTGTCAGGCCAACATCTAACAGATAAATCTAGTAAGCCACTGATGGAGAATGGACCTGAGTCCAAAACCGAAACCACCTGTATGCATTCACATCTGAGCACAGTAGATAAGATTAAGAGTCAAATCCATAATGAGATTGGAGCCCTGCCCATGGGCATTGTCCCACTAACTAGTCAGGAAGAATCCAGTCCACCCAATGAGGGGAAATTTTCACTAAAAATAACATCATGGAATATTGCTGGGCTGGCAAAAAAAATGCGGGACCAGTTATTCCTAACTTTTATGGAAAGGCAGGACATAATCTGCCTACAGGAGTGCTGGGACCTAGATGAGACCCACATCGAGGGTTTTAGCACCTTCTATGTTCCCTCGATCCAGGGCAACCGAGGCAGAGGCTCTGGGGGACTGTGTATTTTCACTTCTAACCTCTGCAATATAGAACAGAGTATGTATGAGGCAAGCGGACCGAAAGCAGGCGCAGGGAGCCTATTACAAGGCCTGTTTATTAAATCGAACGGGCGCTCCTTTTTCCTGATCAACCTTTATAACAACGCGCCAAAAGTTGAGGTTAAAACCTTAATAGCGGAGTTGGACTCACTGTTAAAGAAAGGTGGGCAGGCGGCAGACTGCTTACTTATAGCAGGGGATTTTAATTGCCACTTATGCCCCTATAGTCAAACAAAAAATTGTGGCATCTTTGACTTAAAAGGGGATCCTACTACGCACTTTGAACACTCCACAGGGGGCAACCTGTTAAATCAACTTATGCATGAGTGGGATTTGGCCTTCGCAAATGAACTCTGTCAGCCACCTGTAGCGTTCCAGACAACTTTTTTTGGCCATGGGGCAGGCACTGTAATTGACTTTATTTTAGTCTCTAACAGAAATCAAGGCTGGGTGGGGGGTTTTGATACGGAGGATCTAGCAATAAGCGACCATTTTCCTATCAGCACCTCCCTTAGTCTAGGGAAATCGGGGACCCAAAAAACAAGTACTATGAATATACTTCATGGTCATTCAGTGGCGCTGGCCAGAAAAAATGGCTACGCCATTAAATGGGCAAAAATTGAACCTACAAACTTTCTAAAAGACCTAGTACGGAAAGAATCTAGACAATTTGCCACCTGTTTGGAACCAAGTACCAACCCCGAGCTAATAATACAAGCGTATGAAGGGATCAAAGCCACAATAAATGCCAAGTTAACTAAAAAATTAAAGTTAGGGGAAGACACAAGATTACATGGCTGGTTCAATCGAGCCTGTACTAAAGCACACAAAGCCCTCTTACAGGCCTTAAAGACCGTCCCTAGGGATAGCGGCCTGGTTAAGGAGGCGAGACAAGCTTATAAGCAGACCCTTCGAACTAGACAGAAAGAACTCAAAAACGCAGCCTGGGAAGCCCTGATAAAGGCAAGCGCTTTAAGGGACAACACGTCGTTCTGGAAAGAAATTAATGCCCCCTTCTTTTTGGATAGGAAGGTAGACACCATGGAAATAGGCATACCAGAAGATGTTTGGGTTAATTATTTTACCTCCCTCTATAAGAAAGAATCACTTGCTTCGATCCCACAAGATGAGATGGATGCGGGGCGAGGGGTTCTTTCACCGCTTCAGGAAAATTTCCCACTAAAAGTAATGTTTACCCCTGTAGACGTGGAACAAGCGATTTGCCAGAGCGCTAGTTTAAAGGCCCCTGGACCTGATGGAGTCCCTATTGATTTGTTTAAAGGGAACGTAGATCTTTGGGCCCCTTTACTAGCAAATGTATTGAATGCTTACACTAAACTAGGCTTTCCCAACACATGGAATGAAGCAATAGTTATCCCAATATTTAAAAAAGGGGACAGACAAGACCCAAAATGTTACCGCCCCATCTCCCTGTTAGATAACCTAATGAAAGTAGCAGGCAGGGTGTTGCTAACCAAATTACAAACCTGGTCTAAGAGCAATGGGACACTCTCAAAATTCCAATATGGTTTTAAGTCGGGTTTGGGAACCATAGAGCAGGGTCTAAACCTGTCCCTCATAATGAACAAATATATTGGAACAAAAAAAGGGAATCTGTTCTTAACATTCGTTGATTTAACTTCGGCGTTTGATTGTCTGGATCATGGAATGCTGTGGAAAACCCTGACCAAAATGGGGATAGATAAAAATATCTTAAGTTTTATCCAGGAGTTGTATAGAGATGCAGGCGCCACGGTGAGATTTGGCAAAAATGGCGAGCAAACTAGAAAATTTCCCATAGCAAAGGGTGTTCGCCAAGGCTGCATACTTGCGCCATTTCTATTCAACCTGTACATCAACGAGGTAGCAGTTTCTTTGAATGATCTGGAGGTGGACTACCCCAAGATAAATGGTCTCGCAGTCCCACTATTGTTATACGCCGATGATGCGGTGATCATGGCCCGCACACAGCGGGGACTCCAAAAGGCACTAACGGGCTTTGCAACCTTCATGAGCTCTAGAGGCCTAAAAATAAACGTGGGGAAAACTTTCACGATGTCATGTACCACCAGTAAAAAAGTTCCCGATTGCAAAACCTTTGTAAATGATTCAAAGATAGCTATGTCTAAAAGTTTTCTTACCTGGGCATTATTTTTAACAATAGGGGGACATGGCCCGCAGCGATCACCTCCCGGAACCTGGCCTTTGCCCGCTCAATAGGGGCGGTCAAGCAATTTGCTAAAAGACTCGGCGGGAAACCGGTAGACACACTACTTAAGATTTATGCAGCAAAATGTGTGTCTACAGCTGTGTATGGGGCGGGGATCTGGGGACTTGCAGACAGCTCTCAAATTCAAAGGGTGGAAAATGCTTTCCTGAGGTATCTTTTAGGAGTCCCGCGTTCCACATCTACTACCATATGCCACAATGAACTGGACAGATCCCATATTAGTGATCTGATAAAGATAGCGCCAGTCATGCTGTGGTACAAGATTTGGACATGCGAGGACACGACCTTCAATAGGGAAGTAATTCATGATTGCCTGCAGCAAGCCAAGGGCTCCAAGCAGCCATGGCTGGCCTATGTTAAAAAATTCTTGAATTCCATCGGCCAACCAGAATTTTTTTCAAACCCAACCTCATGTGCCCAAATGTCAAAAAAAGTATTAAAAGAGACATGCCTTGGTCTACTGGAGGAGAGGAGGTATTATCTAGAGGGGAATAAGTCTACCATCGTAGCCCATCGCCAGATCCTCCATGATCATGGCCTTCATCCTTACCTGGCGCCAAATTTTTCATGTTATCATAGAATGTTTTTAGCACGATTGAGGACGGATTCTTTTTTCAGGCTAATAACGTTCCCTGTTCCAAATGACTGGTCTAGGAATTTGATAAAATGCCCGTGTGATGGAGTAGCCACCCAGTCTAATATACATTGCATTCTTTTCTGCCAGTATTACCAGTGGGGTAGGAAAAAACACCTGCTACCACTATTAAAGCTGTGGGGCCTGAGAAGTTGCAAAACTGCCCTCCATAGATTGTATTTGCTCCAAGATGAGCTTACTATTGTAGTGGTGATAACATTTCTGTCATTCATTATAACATGTAGAGGAACCATGAGAAGTGATTAGAAGGCTGAGGGTTTGTATGAGTATTATTCTGTGCCTAATAACACCATATAATACATAAATATGCTTTATTTACCTCAACCGTTCTACCAACCCAATGAACTTATTTTTCTACCAAACGTATTTTATGAAAAGATTTTATGGCTTTAGGATTAGATTAATTGATTGATAAATGTAACAAAGTGTATTTGTTGCAGTGATTCCGTTTTAATCATCAAGTTTTTAATGTTGTGTTTTTGAATGTACCTTGTATTGTTTGCTTTTATGGTGTTTGTCAAATACCGAATAAAGTTATCTTTGAATCTTTGAACAGAAATAAGAAAGTTGAAAATGTATAGTTCTTGCCAAGATGTGAAGTTTTTAACAAGCCTTCACAAATCTCTTTACATCCTCGGGCATGGCTGCATGGATCAGTATCACACATCACTGACTGGCACATTCCTGCTTGAAACACGGAAGCAGGCCGCTGAAGACGTTCATAATGACCATGCTATGAATGCAAAAGAGTATGTTATTGAGCAGAGAGATATCATTAGGATTTCACTTACTTAGCGAGGCTGGCGAATAATTCAGCAACGGGCCGCCTCAAGGTCGCAATGACTCCCGCGGAAAACAAAAACACAGCAGTCAGGCATGCCCCTGGGGCTCAGCGCAACTCTGCGCAGAAGTGAAGTGCAATGGTGGTGTGTTCTCTGGGCTGCTGAGAAACCACTCCAGCGTCGACCGGCATGGTCAGTGTGGTTCACTCAGCAGCCGTTGGATCGTCGGGTCTGCTCGCTGGATCGGCCTTTAATTTACCGTGACACACGCAGGAGCAGCACTGCCATTGCCAATACAGGCAGACTGAATCTTTGTCATCGTGAACTAGCGTGCAGCTGCCAGCTGCAGCAGTAAGAAGTCTGAGGCCTTGGCTATTTAACTAAACGTGCTCCGCTCTGACTCAGAGTCATGGGGGTCACTGACTGAGAGACTCCTCGCCAGGGTCTCTCAGGCCACAAACGCAGTTTTATTTTTTGTGGCCGGCGCTCACCTCAGCTGTGCACGAAGACAGTGCAGCAAACCACCAGCCACGAACGACGGCGAGGACTCCCACTCGATTTAAGTGGCCCGCACATTATAACCAGTATAACTCAGTATGAGCTTTACCTACTTCTTCAACCCATTGTTCATGAAGGAACACACACATCATCTAAAAGACGTACCGTTGCTTTGGTGCTTCCCATTGAAGGAAAACATCCATAATACCCTCAAGATCATACTGTGTAGCGTACGTAACCCATTTACGCGCCATGTGATCCAAAACTGTACGCTCATTAGCATCAGGTAATTGACTACGTGATTGTCTACGCTCAACAACAGGAGACCTACCCAATGGTCCCAACAAAGGAGAAAAGAAACTAGAAACTGCAGCAGTCATTCTCTGTCTAGTAGAAGGAGAAGGTGTCAGAATAGGAGAAGACTGAACAATGGTATAAGAATCCAAAGTCGGAACAGAAGGAGCATTATAGATAGGCGTAGGAGTAGCAGATGAAGGAGGAGGCAAAGTTGGCGGCCCCTGAGGAGGCTACGCCAAAGGAATAGCAACCAACGGCAGAGGAGCTGGCTGTAGAGGAATCGCAGGTGGCAAAGCAACCGGAGGTTGCGCAACTACAACTGGTGGTGGTGGTACCGTAGCATTCTGTGCATAAGGGGATGGCGAACTCAATAGATGCAACAAAGGATCTTTCGCAAGATCTTTCTTCTCTTCCTGATCTTTAGGTGGTAAAGCTGGGAAGCACTTATCTACCGCTAACTTCCTAACCCTAAGCATCCGTTCGCTCTCTTGCTCTTCCTCATTATCCCTAAACGTTATAGCAGCTTGCACCATTGACAAACCTCGTTCTCGTTTATTCTTCTTCGCTAATTTAATTTCTTTCTGTTTGGCTTCTTTGCGCCATATGCGGAAAGAGTCAAACATTGCCGGCCGGGCTTTCTTCTTAAACAATTTAACCTCGAGATTATCTAAAATCTCTGTTTCAAGGCTACCATAACGGGGCCACTGTAGGACATCGTCGTTCTTCGTATATTTTACCTAGATGTCATTATAACCAATGGGGCCCACTCCATGCTTCACATAAAGCTCATAAGTTGGAGTTCCAATCGGAGGAACCGGACACAAATCCTCCAACCGGGAATCCTTAGAACAACCACAACCAAATATCTTTCCAAGTCTGCTAAGACCAGGCATCTTCGCTCACTAGCCTAGCTTCAAACTTCAAGGGATATCTCAAAAACGATAGCCTCGTGAATACACTAGTCCCTTGGCTTTGGGGCCTGCAGGTACCAAATCAAAGCGATCCACGAAGGGATACCAAAACAAAACTAAGGACTGGGAGACGCTCCACTCATACTTAACTGAAATGTCGATGGCGTCACCAGAAGACCCGTCTATCGTCTCGCTCTACAAATCATCTATGGCTCCAAGACAGGGCGACAGTCAGGGCAGCAGTCCTTCGTAGCCGTCGGAAGGCGGGGAACCTCGCAGCAAAGACTTTCGGACCACGACGACATACAGGGGTTGATGAAGTGGCAGGCCTTCCTCCAGAATTTCCACACGAAGCTCTCCACGATCTTCGGGCTTGGACCGATACCATCTGAAGTCGCCCTACGTTGGGCGCCAACTGAAGAACACGGGACACTTCTCGATGACGTCAAAGACCAAATTTTATTGGCTGCAACCAGGAACAGAGAGCTACGAAGCACAACACGGGCGGTTCGCTAGAGACTGCACACTTTCAATGAGCCAAGCATGGTCTTTTATGCCAAAAATCACATTCCAAAGTAGCATCGCTTACACACAAACTGACCAATGACAATGTGACATTTCAAAAGTAGCGTATGACGACAATCCCATTTTCCGTTGTCCAGCCCACCAGAAATGACCAAGCAAATTCCAACTTTCCTGTTCGATCAAACCCATCATAAAACCGTAACCCAAATCAGTGTATATGTTGTAAAGGAAGGAGCAGAAACAGATTGGAAGCAAGATGGAAGGGTGGGTGCAGTGTACTGTAAATTCGGCAATGTCCTGCTCTTTGATCACTATCTGACCAGCTTGCCTAACAAGGAACTGGCTCAGCGAGGTCAGCCTCGGGCAAGGGAGTCAGTTCGGCCAGGTCATTCAGGAGTCAGTTAAGGTGTACGTGTCCAAAGGACTCGCTCGGCCGCAGTCATCGGCCTATGTGAGGGCAACCACACAAAATGGCTGCCGTACACAAAATGGAACCCAAGGGTCCAAACGGAATCCCTGAATACGTAGTGTTCTCATTGATCGATTAAGACAAAAACACTCGTACACACCGCACTCGTGATTAGCGGTCCGCAGACACCAACATCGTCTATTTCCGACGACCTTTATTGAACGGGTTCGGAACTACCGAACCTCAGACCCTCAAACTACGGAACTACATTGTCCGCCCTCTCGCTCTGCTTTATATCGGTCTTGTAGCCCCCGGGGCACCACCCCTATTCACGGGCCTCCTCTTGCAGATTACACACCTTCTGGCCCTTTCTCTTTTCCCCAGCGGGGCCACCGGCCACCCGCCTTTCTACTTGGCCTGCTCTTCCTGGTCTTAGTGGTGCCGCTCCAGCAGCCCCTAACAACCTTTCTCTGAGCCATTCATGCTCAGTCACAATCGTATGCGCTGGCGGTAGGCCTCCGGTGATCCCCGGCCCCCTCGGTCTCCGGATTGTCTTTGGACTGCTCCGCAGTTCCTGGGCTCTGGCTCCGGATTGGCTGCCTCTGCCACCACCTAGACTCGCTGCTGGAACCACCCATTCTCCTCACCTACAATGTGAGGGGCTCGTCCTTCTGCAGTCATCCCGCGGCCCACCAGTCCCCTCTGCGCATTCACCACCCATGCGGTCGTGGGCGTCCGATCTCGGGGGCCCACTTGTGTCACTCGCTTCCGGCGGGAGATCGACCTTCTCCTCTGCCCCCCGGTCCAGATGGCTCCCTAGTCACCCCTCCTGCCGCGGGCACCAGTCGACAGCTCTGGCAGCCGATGCTCCACAAGGGAGGGCTGCCACAACACCTCTTTTCTCTGCTCCGCTCCATCCACTTGAGGTCCCAGGCTGCTCGTGGCTCTCTAGGCCTCACTTTAAGCCGTCCTCCCTGGCGCTCATCCTCGCCGGTCCGATGCTGGTCGCTGTTCTGGGCACCCTGTAAATGTAAATGTAAATTGATACTTGTATAGCGCACTACTCACCCGCAAGGGTCTCAAGGCGCTTGTACGAATACCGCTGTGGAACCCATCCTGGCTTTCCCTGTGAGGCGTCCACACCTGGGCACCCACAAGGTGGAGGAGAGGCATCCTTAGAGTTGTGGGGGCCGTTGCGGAGATTAAGCAAGCTATTGCCCAGAGTTGCAGAGTGGGACTCAACGATTGGAATAGGCACCTAGGCGAGAATTATCAGGTCCATGGAATTTTAAACCCAAGACCCGCCGAGGCGGGGAATTGAACCCTGGTCCCGGGCTAGACCTCTGCATCAGGGTCCCCAAGGGGACCTCTGTCGGCTCTCAGGCATGGTCTGCGCCCTCACCGCCCCCCACCAATCTGGTCGGGTCCGGCCGCCATTTCCATCTCCCTGCCTTGCAGATGCGCGGGACACATTTGCTCTCAAGCAGGCCTCCAGCCCTGAGTTTCTCACTGTAATCATTGATGGGACGAAGGTTTGCCCCCCTCCCCCTCGATTCCGGACCTCTGGAGGGTATAAATCGCTGATTTGGGCCGATATGGACTCCCGGGAGGGGGGAGACGATGTGAAACGCGGCTTACCCGCTCGCCAAACATTTCTTTTTTAGAGTGGCACACCTCTTTTACACTCTGAATCTCACCAACAATTCACGGTTCCCATTTACTTAAACTGTGGTGAGGTAGGAGTAGTGGATGAAAGAAACTGCTAAAAAGAATTCTCCGCAAAGTCAAAAAATTATTTGCCACACTACCCTGTAGTACAGTCAGAATTTTTTGTTTTTATCTCCTTATTTCAAACAAAAAGTCTGCATAGTTCAACCTTCTTTTAATGTCTTTTGACAGTGTTGAAAAATAAATGCACAACTCTGATTTTCAAAATTTTATCAGAAGCTCCCAATGAACATGCCCTTTACAGTGGCACAACTCGCCATTTGTATGAAGTCACAGGAGTAAACATGGTAGACAAGCACTGCTTTTAAGCTAACCAAATTCCAAATACTTTTACCAAATTATATAATTGAATTCACCTTTTTCATCCATTAACGCACCTCTATTTATCCAAAGGAAGCAATTCAATTATATACTTTTAGATCTTTAACATTGCAAGCATGTTTAACCATGAACATTCCAGCGCATCACTCGCAGGGATCTTCAGACAGTAAACTTAATTTCATAGCAACATCTAGTGGATTTTAATGATGAAAGTTAAAAACAAGAGTGACACTGTTCTCACACGCAGCGCTATCTTGTGGTAAGCATGGAGTATTTTGTATACTTTTATTTTGATATCAAAAGAATGAATAGGCAATACCTTTAACCCTGCATATATCAATAGTCAACCAATGTTTTCTTACTGGTAAGCCGGTGCTATAGCATGGCACAGCAAACACCTCATTACTGATATATGTGTTATCAGCAGGACACTAGTCTAAATCCAAACACATATCCAGTGTTTAGTGGTGAATACAATAGTTACCATCAAAATGGCTTATAGTGACAGTTCCTTTGTGCATTGCTTAGATACTTCAAAACTGAGGAACAAAGCAAGGTATGTGAACCAATTATTTAATATTTTTAAAACTCAGAAAAAATCTTACTGATGAAAACTCAGTATCTCCCAATCTGTTTCAACATCTTGTGCTGGACAAATTTCCTCCAAAGTGTCGGGGCAAACTTCTATTAATCTGCAAAGAAGTGACCAACCAATCTGAAAAATAAAACACAATCATGTTTAGAAATGTACTACAGAGGTCAGAATGATAGCTCTGATTTTATATTTGTTTACGGGAACATTTTATATGAAAGACTAATTATAATCACAAGATTGCAGACGGCTCATTGTGCCAAAAGTACACAGTTGTATAAAAATGAAACCTATTTAAAATCATTTTATCAACCTTATAAACCCATTTGCGCTTGGTCAACAAAATTCAGCTGAAAGAATCTGCCCTCACAATATCCATGGCCACACCATGATCTGCGGGCACCTAGGAACAAAAGCAACAACCCGAAATCTGGTACATTGCCCTTCGAAGCCAATGGGTCCTCTTGATTAAATAATGCATTGCTGTAGTGCGTTGGTCAGGCATGCTGTCCAAACCTTGCACTAGTGAATGGAAAGCTATTAGTTTGACTTGTGGGGGGAACTTACCAAACGTCGCCCTTTGCTGAGAGCCTTTGCGGAGAGAGCACTCTCTGTTCCTGCAGCCGTAATCCTTTGTTTGCCTGACCGCCCGCCTCCCGCCGCCAGACCCCAGCACCATCACCGGGTCCGGCCGCTGTGTGGAGCGCGGCTGTGGGGTCAGAAAACTACAAGACCCAGAATCCCTGGAGACGCAGTCCGCGTCATTCACGCGCCAGGCGGCGCTTAAAGCTGAGGCCACCCCGGTCGAAGGGGGGAACTTACCAAACGTCGCCCTTTGCTGAGAGCCTTTGCGGAGAGAGCACTCTCTGTTCCTGCAGCCGTAATCCTTTGTTTGCCTGACCGCCCGCCTCCCGCCGCCAGACCCCAGCACCATCACCGGGTCCGGCCGCTGTGTGGAGCGCGGCTGTGGGGTCAGAAAACTACAAGACCCAGAATCCCTGGAGACGCAGTCCGCGTCATTCACGCGCCAGGCGGCGCTTAAAGCTGAGGCCACCCCGGTCGAAGGGGGGAACTTACCAAACGTCGCCCTTTGCTGAGAGCCTTTGCGGAGAGAGCACTCTCTGTTCCTGCAGCCGTAATCCTTTGTTTGCCTGACCGCCCGCCTCCCGCCGCCAGACCCCAGCACCATCACCGGGTCCGGCCGCTGTGTGGAGCGCGGCTGTGGGGTCAGAAAACTACAAGACCCAGAATCCCTGGAGACGCAGTCCGCGTCATTCACGCGCCAGGCGGCGCTTAAAGCTGAGGCCACCCCGGTCGAAGGGGGGAACTTACCAAACGTCGCCCTTTGCTGAGAGCCTTTGCGGAGAGAGCACTCTCTGTTCCTGCAGCCGTAATCCTTTGTTTGCCTGACCGCCCGCCTCCCGCCGCCAGACCCCAGCACCATCACCGGGTCCGGCCGCTGTGTGGAGCGCGGCTGTGGGGTCAGAAAACTACAAGACCCAGAATCCCTGGAGACGCAGTCCGCGTCATTCACGCGCCAGGCGGCGCTTAAAGCTGAGGCCACCCCGGTCGAAGGGGGGAACTTACCAAACGTCGCCCTTTGCTGAGAGCCTTTGCGGAGAGAGCACTCTCTGTTCCTGCAGCCGTAATCCTTTGTTTGCCTGACCGCCCGCCTCCCGCCGCCAGACCCCAGCACCATCACCGGGTCCGGCCGCTGTGTGGAGCGCGGCTGTGGGGTCAGAAAACTACAAGACCCAGAATCCCTGGAGACGCAGTCCGCGTCATTCACGCGCCAGGCGGCGCTTAAAGCTGAGGCCACCCCGGTCGAAGGGGGGAACTTACCAAACGTCGCCCTTTGCTGAGAGCCTTTGCGGAGAGAGCACTCTCTGTTCCTGCAGCCGTAATCCTTTGTTTGCCTGACCGCCCGCCTCCCGCCGCCAGACCCCAGCACCATCACCGGGTCCGGCCGCTGTGTGGAGCGCGGCTGTGGGGTCAGAAAACTACAAGACCCAGAATCCCTGGAGACGCAGTCCGCGGCATTCACGCGCCAGGCGGCGCTTAAAGCTGAGGCCACCCCCGTCTCGCGGGACGCGAGCGGGACGCCGGGCGAAGCCCGGGCCAAGGGCGGGCCCGTTTCAGCCCGTTCCAGACTGTGCAGGACTGGACTGGGCCACGGTATTTCCATTCATTGTTATATATTACTGCTTAAGTACTATACTGTTGAACATTACTTCTGCATTAGCCCTATACACATCCGAACTCTCGCAGTACTAGATTCCATCCAACAATGAATAAACGGACCAGAAGCAAAAAGACCTCCAGTCTAACTGACATCACCGGCCCACTAGACTTATTTATCACAAAGACTCATGAGGTCATAGATAATAGTATACAGATACTACAACGCAGGGTATCACACGAACTGGAGGTCGCAAGAAGGTCTTCCATGGGGCCTCTGGCCTCTGCACAAACCCCCCAAAAGGGTCCAACCGCCCCCCTGCTTAAACAGGTCGACAATATGAACGTACAAATTCACACAGTACCAAATAGTGTTGACTTATCCGCTACCCAACTCTCTTTGGGGTCCAACTCCTCTGAGGATTTGGAATCAACACCGGACCTACAGTTCTCCCAAAATACACAGGATATTGTAGATATTGTAGATCTTGACCCCACAGGTAACGGGGAGGGGGCCATAGCAAAGAAGCCAACCACATATATAGACAATGCCCCACATGAGGCAGCATCAGCTGCGCAAAACACCAAGACCTCTCTTAAACCTACCACTAACATCATTGCGCCTGGTCAACCAATTTCTATTAATAATGGCGCTAATTGCACAGTATTACCCCATGTCTCTTGCCCTAGAGAGCCTCTAGGAACACAAACACTGGGTGCGGACACACAGAAACCATGCTCTGCTTGTATAACATTACACGACTTTATTACAAGCAGTCTGGGGCGATTGCTAAAACATCACCTGCAACCCCTAGAGAAGAGCATTATGGTTATAGAGAAACAACTAGCTAAATTAAATGCTCCAGCATTTAAGCAAAACACACTAGGCACGCTTGTGAAGGGTCCTGGAACTGTAAATAGTACAAATTTGAAGGCCCAACGTCCAACTACAACAGGCATTCAGCCTAAGCCTCAACCTCCCAAAAAAGCTGTAAACCCAGAAGCACAAAAATCTGATAACCATAATACACAACTTACCCCACATCCTGTGACAACAGAAGGGCCGGGAAAACAAAAAGGCCCCATCGAGAACTCCCAAAAAACTCCGGCCTCGGCGGAGTCCACCATCCAAACAGCGAAACAAAAGGAGACCATACCATTATCCCAAAAAACCCAACCACCCCAACTACAAGCAAATGAGAGGAAGGCCCCAAGGTATAGACGCCCGATACATCTCCCGCCTGAAGCTACCCCGTATACTGTTATACTCACAGGGGTCACAGAGCTGGCTGATGGTACGGACGAACCCCCCTGGTCCCTGCGAAACAAGGTACTACAGTGGTTAAGCCAAAACAGACCCCTCCACCCATACAATCATGGCAGAATTGTTTCCATGAGGAGAGTGGCCTGGATTGGGGAAACTAAAAAATCTTTAAAAGGTGATTGCATTGTACTCAATTGTGAGGACCCCGATACAGCTGATTACATCTCCTCATGGCCAGCTTTAGAAAAAAGGGGGGGCGTCGACGTACAACGTCTTTCCTTTTTTTACCCCCCTCTAAATATTCCTAATTATGGTGATCCAAATAGTTGGGAGGAACCACAGGATTGGACCTGGACGCAGGTGGGGCACTATAATGGGAACAGAAATAGGTTCAGGAACAATAAGAACAACTGGAATGGTGGGTGGGACAATCATCCCTGGCCATTAAGAAGAGAGAATGCACACCCTGATTACTGGAGGGGGTTTCCCACGAGGAACAGGTATGAATGCTTGGATATGGTCGATTGACCAACAATGACAACAAACCCCAAACCCATAAATCTAGGCACTCCGGTAGATATCCTAATCAGTGAAGAGCAGACCGTCACTGTTAATAGATTATCAGTAGGGTACACGCCTGATCCTCCTCCACAGAATACACTTTGTACCCCCACAAGCCCACAGACTCCCATTCAACCACATAGGGAGAAAGGATTAAATCTGGAGGGTATAGAGAGCCCAATCCTCCAGGTAGCGGAAATAGAACCCACCAAACACAAACTAAACTTGAAAATTACATCTTGGAATATAGCAGGGCTGAGCAATAAAATAGGGGCCCACCCGTTCTTATCATTCATGGCAAATCAAGATATAATATGTTTGCAGGAATGCTGGGACCGGGAGGAAACTCATATTGAGGGCTTCAGTACCCATTATATCCCGGCGACACAGGGTAATCGAGGCAGAGGGTCGGGAGGCCTTTGCATCTTTACTTCCAATCTGTGTAATATAAAACTATCCACATATTTGGCGAATGGTTCCAGTGTAGAGGTAGCCAGATCCTTGCAAGGACTTGTAGTTAAAGCAAGGGGGTGGTCCCTCTTTCTGGTAAACATATATATAAATGTGCCCAAAGCCGAGCCCAAAGCCTTAATAGCGGAGCTGAATGCAATGCTCGTGATGGGTAACCAGAACGCAGACTGCATTATGATAGCAGGGGATTTTAACTGCCACCTGTGCCCCTATAGTGCTACAAAAAATTGTGGAATTTACAATTTAAGAGGGGATCCCACCACACACTTCGAACATTCGATTATTGGGAACATGCTTAATCAATTAATGCATGACTGGGACATGGGGTTCGCAAATGAACTCTGTGAGCCTTATGTAGCTTTCCAGCCTACATTCTTTGGGCGGGGGCCAGGCACCACAATTGACTACATCCTAGTGACCAACAAGAATCAGGGTTGCCTGGTGGGCTTCAATAGGGATGATTTGGCATTAAGTGACCACTTCCCAATAAGTACTACAATCTCGATTGACAAAGATGAGTCCTCTGAGTTAAGCATACCGAGCATCCTTCATGGCCACTCGGTCTCGCTGGCAAGAAAGAATGGCTACGCTATAAAGTGGGGGAAAATTGATAGTACAACTTTTCTAAAAGACCTAGTGCAGAAAGAAATGAACCAATTTATGGTCTGCCTAGAATCTAATACCACTCCCCAGCAAATTATAGCGGCATATGGGAATATTGTCGCCACCATAAACGATAAACTTACAAAAAAGGTAAAAAGAGATATAGTAAAGAGAGAACATGGCTGGTTTAACTCCGCCTGTTCTAAAACTCACAAAGACCTATTACAGGCTCTAAAGACACTTCCCAAGGATAATAATGTGATTAGGCAAGCTAGACGTGTCTATAAGCACACGCTACGTGCAAGACAAGATGAACTTAAAAACCAGGCTTGGGAAGCTTTAGTAAAGGCAAGCTCCATAAGGGACAATGTCTCTTTCTGGAAGGAAATTAATGCTCCTTTCTTCTCCCAGGACAACAGGACAGATTCGATGGAAGTAGCAATAGCGGAAGATTCTTGGGTTGACTATTTTACCTCCCTATATAAAAAAGAGGCATTAAATATGACCCTAGGAAATAACATCTTTAATAGCAACCAAGATAGCTTCCCTCTAAACACTGTTTTTTCCCCTGCTGAGGTTGAATTAGCAATCTCGCAAAGCGCAAATTTAAAAGCCCCAGGCCCAGATGGAGTCCCCATCGACTTATTCAAAGTCAATGCAGAAATGTGGGCTCCATTACTAGCAAATGTTTTAAATGCGTATAGCACAGTGGGATTCCCTGATTCATGGCATGAGGCCATAATCATCCCAATATTCAAAAAGGGGAATAGACAGGACCCAAAATGCTACCGCCCTATTTCCCTGCTGGATACATTAATGAAGGTGGCAGGTAGAATTTTACTATCTAAACTGCAAACATGGTCTAAGGAAAATGGGGTTCTCTCTAAATTGCAGTACGGCTTTAAAACTGGAGTTGGTACTGTAGAGCAGGGTCTCAATTTGAATTTAATAATAAACAAGTATGTTAGCAAGAAGCAAGGGAACCTCTACCTCACTTTTGTCGACTTATCCTCGGCATTTGACTGCCTTGACCACGCTGTGCTGTGGAAAACCTTGTCAAAGCTGGGAATAGATAAAAATATCTTACATTTTATACAGGAATTGTACAGGGATGCGGGCGCAGCGGTTAGGTACGGCAAAAATGGAGAGCGAACAAAAAAATTCCCTATAGCAAAGGGTGTTCGCCAGGGTTGCATCCTCGCGCCTTTCCTTTTTAACTTATATATCAATGAGATAGCAAACGTTTTAAATAATCTTAGAGTCGACTATCCCAAAATAAATGGCACCTCAGTTTCTTTATTATTGTATGCTGACGATGCTGTGATCATGGCTCGCACGCAGCTAGGCCTCCAGCAAGCCATAACAGGTTTCTCATCATTTATGTCCACAAGAGGCCTAAAAATAAATGAAGGAAAAACATTTACAATGTCATGCTCCTTGCGAAAAAACACACCAAATTGCAAAATCTTTATAAACAGCAGCAAGATAGCAATGACTAAAACCTTCTCCTATTTAGGAATTATATTCAATAATAAGGGAACATGGGCACCAGCCATAACCTCCAGGAATTTAGCTTTTGCCCGCACAATAGGCGCCCTTAAACACTTTGCTAAGAGATTGGGCAGGAAACCCGTGCATATATTACTTAAGATATATGCTGCCAAATGCGTGTCCACTGCCGTTTATGGGGCAGGCATATGGGGCATAGCAGATAGCAGCCAGATCCAAACAGTGGAAAACGCCTTCCTTAGATATTTACTCTCAGTTCCCCGCTCCACGTCTACCACTGTGTGCCATAGTGAACTGGATAGAATCCATATCATAGACCTGATAAAAGTAGCACCAGTAATGCTGTGGTTTAAGATTTGGACATGTGAGGACACAGGGTTCAATAGGGAAGTAATTACTGATTGTTTAAACTATTCGGCTTCCACCACACAACCATGGCTTGCTTATGTGAAAAAGTTTCTCTTTTCCATCGGCAAACCAGATCTTTACATAAACCCCATAACATGCACACAAATATCAAAAAAATCTCTAAAAACGGCGTGTTTAGATTTACTGGCGGAACGAAGATGGTATTTAGATGGGCACAAATCCACCATAGTAGCCCACCGCAATATCTTACATGGCCCGGGAATCCATGCCTATTTAGCACCAATTTATTCGTGCTTTCATAGAATGCTCCTGACCCGAATGAGGACGGAGTCGTTCTATAGGCTTGTATCTTTTCCCAACATAAACATTTGGTCGGCAAATATGGAAAAGTGTCCATGTGATGATACATCCAGACAGTCAAACTTACATTGTATACTTTTTTGTAAGTACTATGAATGGGGGAGAAAAAGATACTTAATACCACTGCTAAAGTCATGGGGGGTGAGAACCTGCAAGACTGCACTGTTTAGATTATATATGCTGCAAGAAGAAATTACTATAGTGACAATGATAAAATTCCTCACGTTTATCGTAAAATGCAGGGGGTCTATGGGAAATGTATAGGACTTCTTGAATAATGTATAAAACTGAAAAACTCGTATTATAATGTTCCTTATAAACACCGCATAATACGTATACAGCAGCAGACTGTATGAATACCAAGAGTCTTGTAAATGAATTTTAAATGAACTTGTTGTATTTTATTCATTTTTACCCAGATGATGTTTTATACGAAATTTTTATATGAGAAGGAGATGTATAGATTAATTGTGTTTTTGTATGTAATGCTTTTATGGTTTTTTGTCAAACACCGAATAAAGCTATCTTGAATTGAAATTGAATTGAATTGACTTGTGGGTGTAGTTTTCGGCTCCCCTTTCACTCCCAATTAGCCAATTTACAACTGTACTAGCTATCTCTAGGTTCAGATAGTTTATATTGGCGCTCTCGCTCTCCAGAAAAAAAACTGTTTTCTTTCTGTAACATCCTCTGGTAAATATGTTGGGAACAAGGAAGTCTCTCTGGCCAGCTTCACAATATCCTCTTCTTTTTTTTCAAGACGGTCTGCTGTCTGGACCATCTCTGTGGCACCCACACTCATGCACTTTAGTATCCCTTTATTTTAAACCCTTTCTTCCTATCTCAGGCTTTATGAGTCTCTGTCAAATTCGTAGTCCCTCTGTATCTCTCACTAACTTCTCTGGAGCACCCTCTCTCTATTTATCTAGTTTCTCTCATTAGGGTAACCTCCTTTGGAAACCGGTTTCTGTATGTGACTGTTTGTTCTCCTTTTCCCAAAGCAGCCCTGTCACTGAGCGGAGTTATCCTGCTATCTATTTCAATCAGTTAGCACGTCCTTCCATTGTATGTTTCCTTTTCTTTGGAAAACAAAGATGTGGTACTGGCTGTTCTCTCAACCCTGTGCTCTCCATTTCAGTTTGTGCCAATAGTGCCCCCTATTTAATAGCCCCATAACACATGTTCAATCCCCAGTGTACCTGCCACCCATCTTCCTTTCTCCCCTCCCTGTTACCCACCTTTTTAGCCAGAGTTCTCTCTGGAAGCATGGCGGGAGCAATAGGTGTCGATAGAGGGCCAGCCATGCCTAGTCAGCACTGTGGGACCCTCAGAATTTACCAACCTCGACTGGGTATTCGGGTACTCCTGTTACTTGGATTCAGTAGTGGCACCAAGACTTCTTCCTCATCCTGGTAGTCTAAGCCCACAAGCTACTCTATCTCCTCTGGGTTTTCCCCTCCTGCTCGGCATCTTCCTTTCCTCTACGGGGGAGACATCCCATGGTATAGGTCTTTCTTATATCTCCACTAGGCTCCCACTTTTTGAGTCCATATTTTGTTCCTCTTGTTACTTGTCCAAGTCTGTTTTCACTTTCTAACCTCTCCTCTCCCTTTCCTTTCCTGTGCTCCCACTGTCTTCACTATCACCCTGGACGTCATGGGATCATTTTCCCTCACACACGAATTTCCAGGATTCTTCCAAGTGGGAAGATTACTAGGGAACAATGACAGAATGTCTACATTAGTTTGATCTGTACTCTTTCTATTTTTAGCTGGAATCTACAGGGATGAAGAGACAAGCACCATCGTAACATTTGACATTGTTCACTTTATTCTGGGCCAACTAAGTAAGAGGACTGTGGTCAGTGCTTGAAATACACTCTCTACCCTCCAAATAATTATTTTGTTTTTCTTTGCCCTTTTCATCGTCAGAGATTCCTTTTCAATTGTCGCAGATCTCTACTGCCATGGGAAATGCTTTCTGGTAATAAATACAACAGGTTTTTCCACCCCACTGACTCTACTTGGAAAGGAATGCTGTGAGAAGTTTGACTATTGGTTGAGAGGATGATAACCCTCCTCAAGCAACAACCACAATCCTTGAAAAGGTAAATCCCAAAAAGACACTAAATTACTTGTGCTTAACCCTCAAGTAGCTTAGCACAAAGGCAATCAGGCTTAACTTAGAGGCACTGTGTAAAGTATGTATGCAGCACACAAACAATAGTAAAGTAAAAACACAACACAACGAAAATACTAAACCAACTTATAAAAATAAAGTCCATTTTAATAAATAAAATGAGACCAATATGACAGAAATCTCAGAACCAGGGATGTGCAATTTCAAAGTTTTAGGTAAATATAGCACCTACCAGCACAAAGGGTTACTCGCAGTTATTTGGTCATGCTAGACCGAGGTAAAGTTCAGACCGACAGTGATGGAGCACAAGTCTGATACAGGGTCCAGGTTCGTCCAGCTTGGAAAGTTACCTTCTCAAAGTCCAGCATGAAGACTCCAGAACTTCTGAATTTCCCCTCTTCTTGTAGAGGAGTGCACTCTGATGCCATCCAAGGGACCAGGGCCAAAATGTATAATCCTCCATGGGGAGCTTAGATGGAGGATGGCCCCGAGTTCTGTTTGCCCATTAGGTCAAATAATTCAGCACAATTAAAAATGTTGAAATGAAAGTCTGATGCGTTTATTGCCTAAGTTAAATGCTGTTCATTGTTTGAGTTAAGGTTTGTCATCCTGGCAGGCAGTGGTCAGATAAAACTGGTTTGGGGAGAGAGCTGTGCCTTCAGAGCTAGAGGCATGAATGAAACCCATGGTATACGAAGAGAAGGCTGTTGAAGGGGAGGAAATGGTTATATAGAACCCTAGGATGAACTCTAGTGGATGAATATGATGAAAGAGGTATATCAAGTTAGCCATCACAGACAATCTGCCAGCCTTAAGAGGCTGTGTGACAGGAGGGGTTTCAATTCTAAGGGGGCTATGGATGAGCACAAAGGTACTTTCCAACCTCTCTCCCATGTCGCTGATTGGAAGAATTATCAGACACTCCCTTCCTTTTCTTACATCAGGACCCTCCATTTAGCGATTTGCTGCAGAGGTTGGCAGACTAGCTAAATGTTTTCCTGAATGTGAAAGAGGGTGTAGTGAGGAAAACAGGTGACTTTTGGTCTGAAATTAGGACCCTAACTAAAGGGACTCCAGCTCAACTTCTGAACTATCAGTACAGTAAGACCATGTGTAGGCATATACAGAATTGAAAGAAGTTTACTAATGATGCTGTTAAAAACCCTTGTTGGAAGAAGGAACCTGTAAGAAAGTGGAAGGATGGTTGTCTACCTCAAAATGCAATGACACTAAATAGTCGGTGAACCCCCAAGTAATTAATTGAACCTCAGCTCATGTGGTACAGAGCTTGTGGGTTTAACTTAGGGCAATGTGTAAAGTATTTATGCAGTACCAAAACAGTAATAAAAGTTAAAACACCAAACAATAAAAATCCCAAACTGAATTAGAAAAAAAAGAGTAACATTTTATAAATTAAATCCAATTTGGGAAACTGAGGATATGATTTTCTTTTTAAAGTTTAAGTAAAAAAGCCCCAAAAAGCACTAAGCACAAATGATAGTCTGGAAAGGGGTACAGTAAAGACCTATGTGCGATTTCTTGCAAACCACCGAAGAACTCAAAGTCCTCCAGTGGGCAAGCCTGAAGAAGTACCCAGCAAAACTGCATTAAAATTAGACATCTTTGCCACGGGGTTCCCCTGAAGGCTCCAGAGGACTTAGAACTTGAAATGTTTTGTACGTCCAACTTTTCAGGGTTTCTGGAGTACCACCTCTGGGTCACATCCAAAGCTCCCAATGGCTCAGAGACAACACATACGGACTAGAACCTACTCTAGTAGAGGCCACCAGCAAAATCCAGTCCAAGCCCAGTTGCTACTGGGCAACTGGTCACTTCAGGAGAAACAAGCATTGGCATGGCCAATAGGTCTCGCCTTTGGGACCTTTTGAGTGTTTAACCATGCAACAGTTGATGTTGTTGCACCAAGGATATTGTGCTGGCAAACTAAACACTTTTAAGGTCCCAAAAACGAGACCTATTGGCTATGCCAATGCTTGTTTTACTTTGTCCTTGAAGTTTCTCCTGTACATTTTCTTTTGATAGCAGTACGAGCAGCCTCGACTTATTTGGCACTCCCCAACTGCCAGAATCCAATACCCCTCAGCCGTCACCTACCTTGCCGGACTTGGGGCAGACTTTCATCTCTCCGTCGTATGTCCCTCCTACCCCTTTACCCTTACCCTTCTCCACTCCATTTTCCTCATCTGCTATGCTCCTTTAATGTTTCTCTTTTGAGATCTAGCTATTTGGCTGATGCCCTGTGGAGCTACCTGATAGCTAAAGAGGAGATGGGCCTGTGGACTTTCCCCTCAGCCGTCACCTACCCAGCCAGTCCTTGGGCAGACTTGGCCTTCATCTCTCCATCGTATCTCCCTCCTACCCCCTTACCCTTCTTTGCTCCATTTACCTCGTCATCTATGCTCTTTAAATGTTTATTTTTCTTGCAATTGATGTAACCTGTAACTGACGTAATCTTGTAACATTGTGGAACCTCATGTAAAGCGCTCTGATACCTCCGGGTCTAGCCAGCCCTTCATAACCGCGTTGAATATGCAACTGTTATGATTTTATCAATGAATATCTGCTATTCTTGTTCTTCCTGACCGCTGAGACCTGAGCAACATGGCTAATGCCCAGTGGAGCTGCTAGACAACTAAAGAGGAGATCGGCCCTGGTCTCTCCCCTCGGCCATCACCTACCCAGCTGGACATTGGGCACAGTTCTCCCCGTCTCGCCGCTGTGTCATGTTCCTCCCACTCCCTCCGACGAAATATCGTTTCATTGTCTCTGTGCCTGTGTCTTACTACACTTGGAAGTAATATGTAACTTGAGATTCAATTGATCCTCATATAAAGCGCTCTGATATCCTTTGGGATCTGGTTCGCGCTATATAAAACTTTATAAATAAATAAATAGCATACAATGTACCATTAGTATGGCCTTGTAGCGCTGTTGGCTGTGTGGATGTCATCCATACCATTACGTTTCCATTATAGACCAGAGTCTGAAGTTCATATGATATCTGTAGAGTGCTCTGGTCAATGGACGGGAGTATTTTTTGACTGGCTTGATTTGAAGTTAATCCATTCACTGGTATGTACAGGATCATCATTGGCCCTGTTGGATCATCATCGGCCCTGTTGGATCATTGGAGGCCATCTGAAATCATTGGCTGTAGGTGCATTGCATTGGTGCATGAGGGTCAAACACATGCTCCAAACACAGTGCAGTGTAGGCATGAAGTGAGGCTTATGTGGTTTTGGTGCGGTGCTTACAGGCTCTAATTGCTTAGGCGACTCTTCACCTAGATCGGCCTAGTGCCATACGACTAACTGTAGTGTAGTGGTAGTGCAACTAGCCAGTGGTTTCTATTTATCGCTGAGAGTGAATACATGGAAACAATAACACCCATTTGGGATTAGGAGTCGGTGATGACACAGGAGAACAGGGAGACTGCCGGCAGTGGCAGGGTCCACCTGGGCCCCTCACAGTGCAGGTAACAGCGGCCCTTCCCTATGGGAGATGGTTATTAGGAGGCATCGGGTGTCAATTAGAGTACGTGGTTTGTTCACACACTTACGGCTTCAACGTGTTGCACACTCAACGCACCTCCAACTGCTTACATCCTTGCAAACTCAGAAACTCGGCATGCTGCTGCGAAACTAGAACGACTAAACATGGCATAACGTACCTCTCCTGCCTGAGGTGCGCAGACACCCTGCACTTGGGCCGGTGCAGATGAACACAGCACAACATAACATGTATTACAGCTTTCTGCCGAGAACGCACCCAGACCCGTTGTTTCCCTTTAAGGCGTAGCGGGACCACGATCTGCAACTTGGCAGAGATGCATTAGGTAGGGAGACCAGATTCTCAAAATAACAAGCAGTCGTTGCGCAGACGTGAAAGCGAAAGCAATCGCCCTAAGAAGCAGCAGCTGTTTTCAAGCACACTCGTGCTTGTGGCACCATCCACCTTGCGGGAACAAGCAATAGCCAATTAGCATGCGCGCCGCTGCTCGCTCCCGCAAGGTGGATGCCACCACAAGCACAAGTGTGTGCTTGAAAATGAGCAGAGCGACAGCTAAAGGCCCTCCTAAGCAGCGCATGCGCGCTGCGTAGGCGAGATCTAAAAAATAGGCCTCAAGCAGCTTGATGTGCCACTATAGTCACACAAGAGATCACTAAACTAACCCTTGGGGAACACTTCTCTGTCCCGAGAACAATAGGTATCAGGCCTAGTCCTTGAGGGCACAGATAGCAGGGTCCAGTCCTCGTCTGTTCTTCTACAGGTTAAAAAGGTTTTCAGAGAAGGGTTCCTTGGGGTGCCACATAATGGCTGGCACTAGCCAATGGGTGGGGATGAGGTCTCGACACTCCCTAACCAAAGAGTAAAATGTTCCTTGGTGCAGAACTTAAAACAAACCTAGTCCAGAACCTCGTCTGTTCTTCTACAGGTTAAAAAGGTTTTCAGAGAAGGGTTCCTTGGGGTGCCACATAATGGCTGGCACTAGCCAATGGGTGGGGATGAGGTCTCGACACTCCCTAACCAAAGAGTAAAATGTTCCTTGGTGCAGAACTTAAAACAAACCTAGTCCAGAACAGTGGTTGGCTTTCCTAAACTGGAATGAGGAAGCCATGGACCGCCAGCAGGAATTTCAGGTGAGGGTGTTTTAAGAACACCCAAGAGAAACTGAGATAGCACATTAGTCACCTAAATTACTAATTATATCGGTGAAACAGTACAAGAAAAGAGTGAAGACATGTTCTGAGCTTTCCAGAACCAGCATTGTAGTGGATCACCAATTCCACCCAGAATTGGTGCAGCCCCGGCAAATGTGCTTGGGGATAAGTCACAGGGAGGGGCTGCTCCACTACTTGTCACACTCTCACTTGTGCATCTTTCAGTAGTGCAGCTAGTGCTAGAACAAGATGAGACATGATGAAACTACACTAGAACGCTTTGATACACTCTCATTCCCTACCCTTCAATTTGAAACACTGGCTTAAAGGGGTCAGGCACATAAAGTGACTATTACCTGAGATAGTTTAAGATTAAATGTGGGCCAAACAGCAAAAGACTCAGACAGAATAGCCGAACATGAGAGGTGAGCCTCTTCACCTAGTTACGATGAAAGGTACAACCCAACTGACTTGTCAAACTGGATCCACTTTATAGCCATTGTGAGAGGCCTCTGGCACTGGCCAAGGGGTTCAGGTCCCTGATATCATTCGACAATCCCATCAGACCTTCTCAATATTACTTGTTCATTCCCTAGAATACAGGAGAATACACAAAAGAAGTGCAAATGGCTTTTGGGTGTAATAATCATATATGGGCTGATGTCAATACGATTTGTTATGCAGTGAGAAGTAATAGACCAAATGGTAATACAAGTTATTTAGCTGCAACAACCACCTGCAAATGTTACTGCTTTACTTGCTGCTAGAGAGACTTGTTGAATGCTGCTGTTGAAGCATGTCCAGCTAAAAATGACAGGACCAAGATTCATATTTATAAGACAAACAAAAGGGGAAGCTTTTGCGGATTTCCCTGATCCTTTGTAGAATGTCTTTCATCGCTACTGGAGTACTGTGAATGCATAAAACAACTTCGGAAGAAGTAGGAGCTGCTTTCATTCGAGGGTTGCTGCCAAAGGTACTGGAGCAGTTAAGAACGATATGTAGTTGGCAACACAAACCTCCGTGAGAATTGGTTTCAAGAGCACATGAAACAATTCACTGAATTTAAACTGAAATCATTACAAATGGAATCTCTTCAAGAAATTATCAGAGGGAGCAGATGAGGAGGAATTTTGCATCAGGGTAAACTTGAAGGGAGGGACAGGAAAGCAGGGGGTGATAAGAAATCAAGGGCAGGCAAAGGCAGAGTTTGCACCACCTTCTAAGGCCTCACATTTCAACTGTGGTCAAAGAGGGCACCGAACACGAGTTTTTCTAAACCTACTCCATTGTTCACACAAACAATCTGAACCGTCTTATGTTCCTGCTCCTTCATTATAATGATACGCAATGTTTTAGGACAGTCTGAGGGGAGCCACCCATGTTCTAGGCCCTGTATATCAGAAAGGCATATAGGTGTGATGCATCATCCATGCAAAGCCCATTTCGTGTCTAATCAATACTGGTGCTAGCCGATCATCTCTAAATAGCTTTGAAATTACTACTCTTTCTCTTGCAAGCAAAACAGTTGCTAACAGTTGGAATATTTTAAATCATCGTCATTACCAAATTACTGACCCTGTGTCTATCTTCCTATGTCAAATTACCAATCAACAGGTCTTCCTCTTGAGTCCCAACTCTTGCGTAATTCTATTGGATAGGGACCTTCTTTGTAAACTGAATTCTTCTGGATTCTGTACCAGTGATTATGATTATTTGAATGCACCTTTTTACAATACAAAAACAGTTTTAGCTGTGCTGTGAGAAAATGGCTATCATTCTGAAGCTCATTATCCTGCGAAAACATTGCTTCCCAAACTATCACTGGCATTCTGGTCAACTTCCGTCCTCCAGATAGTCACAACTATCTGGGTTAGATTTTAGCTACTGAAATGGCCAAATTGAGACAGAATCCAACTCACTTTAACACCCCGAGGCAGAAGCAGGAATCTGTCTAGTTATTGCTGTGCAGTTAAAGTGAAAGGTTTTTCTAACAATTGTAATTGAATCAAAAAGCCTGCTAAAGACACCTAACAATTTGTGCAGGAGCTCGGTGGCATTAATCCTCTTATATTGTCAAACTTTCTCATTTACATACTGCCAAATGCCTCATGGCTCACTGTTGTCGATTTATGCTCTGCTTTTTTTCCTTTTGTATACATCTTGATAGCCATTTCCTTAAACTTTCAGATTCTCCCAGTCCTAATTAAAATGACTTGCAGCCCTGTGGGTTACAGTGGTCATCTAGCTTCTCACAGACACATAATAGGATTTTGAGACCCTGGGACAGTCTTTTCACAGGGGTCCACCCTGGTTCAGCACATTGATAATCTGTTGGTGGCTTCAGACTCTTTAGATTACTGCAAGGGTGATTACTAGTATCTGCTCACTGAATTTGCTAAGGGCAGTGAGTTTTCAAGGACAAGTTGCCACTTTGTTCCATACCTAGGTCATAACATTTCACAGGATAGAAACACCTATTTGATGATCACATTGAAGCTGTTCTTAAGCTACCCTCAGTGTTGCCATCTCCAAGGTTTGCCCGGTCTTGTGGATTGCAGGCCATTAAAGACAGTGGGTTCGTTCAGTAGAATGCTACTGTTGTCAAACCATTTACAAGATAACTTTCATGATAAATTTCTGACTCATTGCCCAGGTCTTATGAGGCCGCATATCATTAAAACCTACACTGCACCTGCTTTGGGACTTCTGGATCACTCCAAACTCTTTACGGTCATGAGAAAGAGGGCTTTGTTTTAGTAGTGTTGGTGCAAGATCATGGTGAGAAAAATAAATAAACTGTTTGGTTTTGCTCTGTTCTTGATGCTATGGTGTCAGGATTGACTCTGTTCTTGTGCGCAGTTGCAGCAGTTGGCCATCTTTTTGACATGTCTGAAAATATGAAATGTGTTTTCTCCTCGCTGCTGATGTACCCCATGGAGTGGCTGTATTATTCCTACCTGCCAAAAATCAGTACCTTTCTATGACTACTTTGTCAAAGTAGGAAACACTATTTATCTCTATTTCTCCTACTATGTTAGTTCAAGGGCTAGTTTTGAATCCCCACCTCACTCTTTCCTACTTATCACAGTGGTGAATAGCATAATAGTATCATCACCAAACTTGTGCTAAACAGCCAGACTATAATGTTGGCATAGGTATCAAGACTGTGCCAGCTGCTCATTCGCCCACATGGGGGCTTTTTTGTCCATGAAAAGATCGATTTCACCCAAATGCATCAATCTTCCTCTTATGTTTATGTATTGCTAAGTAGGTCCTCTGCGTGTATTGAAGCTTACCCATGTTCCCAAGCCGATGCGATCACTGTAGCCAAGAGACTACGACAATACATTAAACCCAGGTTCGAAGTAATACTTAGGATCTGGAGTGACAAAGCAACTCGATTTGTGTGTACTGCAGTCTAGGAACTATCAATGGCTTTATGCATCCAATAACTTTTCTATTGTGCCTACCAACACAAGTCCTCTGGGAAGGTGAGAGGTACTACGGAATTCTGAAAAATAAAGTGGCAAAGATAAGAGAAAAAACTGGTCTTAAATGACCTTATACCTTACAAATAGCAATATAGCATTATTGTAAAAATAAAAACACAATGGTGTCCATTTGATTTTTTTATAATTCTTTTTATTGCATTTTTAAATGCAACAAATGCAATAAAACACAAACTGACAGTATATTGCAGGGGAGATTCCCACATTATGTACCACAAAGAATATTCAAGATCCAAGAATTGTCACAATGAAGGAGGTTGGTTCCTTCCAGACCATAGGAGTTACGCCTCAAGAATGAAGAGCTGCATCACCCATCAAATCTCTAAAGTTGTGCCATGACCCCCAAATGCGACCATGCTTGTTGGTGCAGTCCCTAGCCCAATAAACAGTTTCCTTTGCAGAGGCATAGTAGTCCATGCTTCAGATCTATTTTGGTTTGGAGGGGGCACACATATCCCTCAACCTCCAAGCAATTTCCATCTTTACGATTGCGGTGATTTAGGCCGCATGACGAGGTGCTCTCAGCGTTGTTGCTTAATTTTGCCATAATTTTGTGTTTTGGCCTAATCTTGTGTATTTGCCTCATGATTTTAACTGTGTGAGCTCTGCACCTTTTTTAAACGTACTTACCGGCATTTCCTCGCTCCTGACCCCGGTCTGCCCCGGCATTGTGCCGTTTGTTACGGAGGGTCTTTCTGTAAGCGTTACATCCTGCACTACTTCCGCCCTGCCATGGAGACCCCGCAGGTTAGCGGGCTAGTTGTCGCAGTACCTTTTCTATTTCAGGTGCGGGAGAAGCACACTCATCTGACGATCGCGGCGATTTAGGCTGCATGACGAGGTGCTCTCAGCGTTGTTGCTTAATTTTGTGTTTTGGCCTAATCTTGTGTATTTGCCTCATGATTTTAACTGTGTGAGCTCTGCAACTTTTTTTAAACTTACTTACCGGCATTTCCCCGCTCCGGGCCCCGGTCCACCCCAGCATTGTGCCATTTGTTGCGGAGGGTCTTTCTGTGAGCGTTACATCCTGCACTACTTCCGCCCTGCCATTGAGACCCCGCAGGTTAGCGGGCTAGTTGTTGTAGTACTTTTTCTATTTCAGGCACGGGAGAAGCACACTCCTTTGACGATCGCGGCGATTTAGGCCGCATGACGAGGTGCTCTCAGCGTTGTTGCTTAATTTTGCCTTAATTTTGTGTTTTGGCCTAATCTTGTGTATTTTCCTAATGATTTTAACTGTGTGAGCTCTGCACCTTTTTTAAACTTACTTACCGGCATTTCCCCGCTCCTGGCCCCGGTCCGACCCGGCATTGTGCCGTTTGTTGCGGAGGGTCTTTATGTGAGCGTTACATCCTGCACTACTTCCACCTTGCCATTGAGACCCCGCAGGTTAGCGGGCTAGTTGCTTACTCCCCCGGGTGTATATAATATGGAGTTCCGGCGGAAGCGCAGCGGACGAGCGCAGCGGGCGCGCCAACAGCGCGCCGAAGGCGCACCTAAGGCAAGCCCATCTGCGCACGTCCGCGTCTGGCCGGGACCAGGGGCCAACGAGAATGCCCATCTGATCACCTATACGCCCGCTGATCTCCATATGTTCCAACACCCGGGGCCTTCGAATCCCCACACAGAAAGCTCTGATCGAGACTGTGGTATTTTCGTTCCTTGGGGACTCTTATCAGGCCTACTCACACCTAGTGTCCCCGTGCACCTTAGTGAGCCCCCCTGTACCTTCCCCTGGGTTTACGCCTTTTGGGATGCACCCCCTTGTTGTGATCTACCTCAATACCTGCTCGTTGGTGAAACACCAACTTGAGATATTTCAGTTGTTGGATGATAAAATGGCGGATATTCTCCTTCTATCTGAAACATGGTTGACTGACGACTCTGCCCCTGACAATCTTGCTGCTATCCCCGCAGGCTATTACATATTGCAAGCTAACAGGCCTGCTGGGAAAGCAGGAGGGGGGGTTGCAGCCATTATCCGCACGCAGCACAATTTCACAACTCTTGAAAGTGCCATTATCCCTAAAGCTGACAGTCTTATACTTAAATTCTCTTCCCTCAGGTTTTCCTTTATCTGTGTCCTTGTTTACAGACCTCCGGATTATATGCCTCTCTTTCCCCAACAGTTTGGCGATTTAATCTCCCAATTGATTATCAATCATGCTAAGATCATCATTATAGGTGATTTTAACAACTGGCCTTCAGACACAAAGGAAAGCTATCTTTCGGAAGAAATTTCTGACTTTTTGCTGGGCATGAACTGCAGCCAACATATTAAAGTAGCGACTCACAGTAAAGGCCACACTTTGGACCAAGTCTGGACCTCCAATCTTGACATTTCCCCCCCTTAGTTTCCCCTTGTTCCTGGTCTGATCATTGTTTCATTTCCTTTTCCCTGAACTATATACCATCCATTCTTTCCACTACAACTAGTAATTTCACAGCCCGTAACTGGAAAAGTGCCAATCTGGCCAAAGTTCATTCCATATTAGCTGCCACCGCTCCTAGTGACCAGTCTTCGGTAGCCCGGCAGGCCTTCCATCTTGAGCATTGGTTGGTGTCTGCCAGTAACAAAGTTGCTCCGCTGAAAGTTATAAAGACTAAACGTCCTCATGACGCCCAACTGTCGTTCACAGAACAACTGAAGCAGGACAAATTGGTCCTCCGTCAAGCTGAGCGCCGTTGGAGGCGTAATTACGACCTGGAACACAAATCCGCATATGTTGTTTTGCTGAAATTCTACAAAAAAATCCATTTTGTTGCATAAAACCATCTATTTCTCCCAGAAAATCACTAACTCGGCTTCCAAAGCTAAGGATATTTTTTCCATTGTCAATGAGCTCACTTCACCAGACCGAGTCACTGCCCAACCTCAACCCACACAGGCTCTCTGTGACTCTCTCAATTCTTATTTCATTAATAAAATTACAACCATAAAAAATAATATTCCTTCTCCGTCTGGATGCTTCCCCCCCCATCTCTCCAGCCGACTTCATTTCCTTGCTGAATAAAGTGAGCTTGGGGTCGCCCAACGACTGTTGCCCCCCACAAATCCTTAAAGAGGCCTTCCTGGCTTGTCCGGATCCCCCGCTGGTACTGCTCAACAACTCCTTGGCCACAGGCATTGTACCTGATTCTTTTAAACGAGCTGTTGTAGTCCCTATTTTAAAAAAAACTAACGCCGACCCTTCAGAATTGTGTAACTTTCGGCCCATCTCTCTTCTCCCCTATCTTGGGAAGATCCTGGAGGCCTATGTCACTCGTTGCCTCAGAACGTTCATTGAGGGATCTTCTTTTTTGGACAACCAACAATCTGGTTTCCGGCCGGCCGATTCTACTGAAGCTGTCATCGTGGTCGTAATGGACGTACTGAGGAAAGGTGCCGACAAGAACACCGCCCAGGCCCTTGTGCTATTGGATTTGTCGGCAGCCTTTGACACGGTCGATCATGATATATTGATCGACCGTGTCTGCAACGCTGGCGTTGAAGGCATGGCTTTGACATGGATTAGATCTTTCCTGCACCAGCGCACCCAGGTGGTCCATCTGTCCACTTATTCAGCTTCTCACTCTTCCCTTTCCTGTGGAGTTCCCCAGGGCGCGGCCCGGTCGCTGCTCCTGTTTAATTTATATATGCAACCCCTCATAGCCTCCCTCCGTAATAACCCGGTCACCATCTTCAACTACGCTGATGACCTTCAGTTGATCTTCCCTATTGATTCTGCCCCTTCCTCTTGTGCCAACTTTCAATCCACCATGCTTTACTTGCAAGCTGCTGGAAAATTTGAATGCATGTCGAGTCCCACATATCCCCCAACTTGGACAGACCGGTAAGATCCCAACACCGAACTCCTTCTAGATGTGAAACCTGTGGCAACCATGTGACCTACCAGAGTGGGCTTTCCCTGGTCACCATCCTCCAGCAGACCAAATGCTGGTGGTTCTCCCTGAAGCATTAGAGCAGTAATGTGGTGACCAAGGGAAGTGCATGAGTGAATGGGAAAGCTTGTCATTTAGCAGCAGCATCTGGGCCACACAGTAGTAGTAGGACTACATATTCAGGGACCCAAGATTTCTGTCATATTGGTGTTGTATGTACTTAACCATTTACACCTTTACAGGTTTCTCTAGTCCCCCCTATCCTCCAGAAGTTCCGGAAAATGTGCTGCTGTAGAAGAAAGTAGAAGTTTTAGAGCATAATCAAGAACTGTGGGAGGATGACCATTTGGAAAAATGCACTGTGGCTCATGATATTCCACGGCAATGCAGGCCAATGCTCCAACTCAAACTTCGTACGTCTAATGAGGGAAGTGATGTTCAGTTTCCCTGGCTCTCTCAGCGAGCTTTGTCACTCACATCCCCAAATTACAAAAGTGATCACCAGCTACCTTACCGGAAGAGGCTATCTGGCAGGAAAAAAGTTGTTTTATCCCAGCTGGCTCTCAGGCCGGAAGCATCACATAAAACATCCAATATAGGCTGTATTCTTTGTATCCTAAGCGAGGGATGTTGAACATTTAGCAGAAAATAATCTGCATAGCGGGAAAGCCTATTCTCTACCCCATAGCCACAGAAATAACCTCGCAATCGAGCATCATACTGTATACAGCAGGCAAGAGGGTTCCATCACCAAAACAAAAAGGAGTGCTGCCAAGGAGCGCCTCTGTCTAGTGCCCTGTTGACTAGGAAAGGGCTGGGAAAGAATGATGTTAACTTTTATTCTTCAAATGGAAGTATATAGCGTCTGCACAAGGCCCCAAAAGCAAAGGTCATCTGATGCAACAGGGAATGTTGAAAGTCCATATAATATTTTGATGGATAGACCTATGATCTTCCATGCTACTCATCCAGTTTTACTTGATTTGCACTTGAATGGCGATATGACTTTAGAATAAAATCAAACCACCAGTTCACTGTTTCATTAACTTCTATTCTCAGTTCTAATCAGCACTGACCACTATCCGGTATGTCCAGTGGAAAAGCCCCCATCAAGCCCTCCTCTTTACCAACACTGCTGTTAAGTGCTGCATACTGACTGCCTGGATCCATTCATCACACTGCACGCAGATCCTGGAACTAAAAGACGCCCAATCTGCCGACTAAAGTGCTGCAGCTTTTACATGTATGCTGTTAGAATAGCCTCCAAATTTCAGCCCCTCCTGTCCATGAATGCAGCCCCTGCTGCCCATTACTACAGCCTCCGTGGACTTACTTTTGCTGTTACTGTTGCCTGGAGCCTTCTTTTCATTGCCTGCGCTACGGGAGTAGCTAAGTCACTGCCTATCTACGCTGCAGGAAACGTGAAACCACCGCGTGGTCGCAGAGGAGGGTGAGGCGCTGGCCCCGGGACTGCGAGGACCAGCATACAACAGCTCCAGCTGGTCCTCTTCCCGTGAGAGCCGCGCCCCCTCACAGAGCCACGCCCCTACAATCCACCACATCTTAAAGGCGACACCTGGAACGCGCACCGCGGGAAGCGTGCGGGTCGCAGCCCGGGGCGAAGACCGGGCAAAGAGCGGGCCGTTTGAGGCCGTTCGAGAACGTGAGAGTCCGGTCCGGCCCACCCCCCTAACCTCTACATTCTGGACATTTAAACACAGGTATCTATCACCTCTTTGACCTCTCCTAAAACCCAACAGCCACCACACAAAGATCTCCTTATACTCACTCATTGGAAAATGAACACAAGATCTAGTAAGCATAAAAAATCTAAAAAAAAATGGGATAGGAGAAAAACTGTTAGGTCCAATGGATGATTTTCTCACCAAAGCAAACACATTCATTGACCAAAGTATAAGCCTAATTGAGGGGAGAGTTTCAACCGAACTTGCAATCGCACGTCGATCCTCAATGGGACTATTAGCAACCGCAAGAACCCCAGATGCACAGTCAGCGCTAACCCAAACCTCGGTGACTGCAAACAGACTCAGCCTCCCAAACAATGTAGACCTTTCAGCCTCCCAACTCTCAGTAACTTTCACAGAAAGCGACCTAGAAAAAACCCCAGACATCTTCCCCGACCCAACCCCTGAAGAAGTAAGGCAAACGAGAGGGAGGCGGGAGGGGGCCATTAAGAAAAGGAACGCTAGGAAAAATCCAGATCACACTGAAAATACTAAAGCGACCGACCTCATAGTTTTGGTAGGTGATACAAACCCAGCAGTGCTACCCCATCACTCTGCCCCCCCAACCAACAATGTAGTAATGATACACCAGCTACCTCATGACCTTCAAGATTCCTCAATCCCAGAACCCCCAAGCCCACAACAATTAGGCAAAGAAAGAGAATCGGCGAGACTAATCAAGGAGATAGCTTCCCTCCTAAATTCCTATATTCGCCCTTTAGAATCTAGACTTAGTAATATCGAGAGTCAAATAACAAAAATTTCCAGCTCTCTTAAATCCATACCCCACAAGCCCTTCCAAAGCCAGTTTCAAATTCCACGACCACACTTCCTATAATTAAGAAACCTGTAACCATACCTCTTCCGCAGACCAAAAAACAATCCACAGTAAAACTCTCTACAGTACCAAACCCTCCCACTGCACAAAAACCCATTCCCAAGCCCCTGACCATTCCCCCACAATCCAACTCCCATCCTACACCAACAGTAAATACCCCAAGCATAAACACACCTGCCTCTAAAACCCCTGTCACTACAAACACTCCTGCCCCCAAAACCCCTGCCACAACAAACACAAATCCACCAAAAACAAAAGGAGCCCCGAGAGGGACTACTGACCAAAGACCCACTTTAAACATGCCACCTGAGGCATGTCCATATGTGGTAGTCATGACGGGGGTCCCCGAACTTACAGGTGAAGGGACGGAACCCAACTGGTCACTGAAGAACAAAGTCCAGTATTGGCTGAATACAAATCGCCCCGTCCCGCCACCCTGGAAAAGCAGAATAGCATCTTTATGCCGGACCGCGTGGGTGGGCCATAGAAAAAAAACTATTCGGGGAGACTGCGTAGTAATCACGTTTGAGGATCCCAGTATAGCTGAATACATCTGCTCCTGGGAATACAATAATACCTCAGGGGGAATCGCCACAAGATCTCTGTCATACTTCTATCCAAAAAGATACAATAACAATAACTATATACGTGACACTGATAACATCTGGCGGAAACCAATTCCACAGCCATGGGAGTTAGACGTCGCTGGACCAAAACTAATGCTGCGACATAGTGACTCCGATAACCCCTGGTGGCCAGTAAATCAAAGTCACCAGCAAAGAGGTCCCGTGGCAGATTATGGGCCCACAAAATAGACCTAGAAATTGGGAGCAGTGGGAGAGACCACCGCAGCATCTATACGGGACCAATTATAGAGATACCATCAATGGGCAAAACTGGCCAGGCATACCGACCATGAACCGGTTTAGCGGCCTGGAAATGGTCGATTGACAAATAACCAAATCCCCGGAGCCCTCACAAACAACCTTGGCCCCTTCCATTCCTATTCCAGCCCCTCCACAAATGAAAAACTCAGCTTTAGAAAACATATCCTCACCGCTTCCTGTGATCTTTTGGAATGTGGCGGGTCTCCGAAACAAAATAGAGGACGGTTCGGTTGCTGGTTTCTTGAAGGACACCCAAATTATTTGCTTACAAGAAACCTGGGCAACGACGCCTCTACACCTTGCGGGATACAGGACATTTACATCTCCCGCCCTTCCCAGCATCTCAGGTAGACCGAAAGGGGGTCTGGTAATCTACCTAGCAAACACAATCTCTGACATAAAGATCATCAAGGCAGACTTATTACCAAATTTCCAGATCCTTACCTTTATAATTGGGAAAAAACTTTGCATCACAATAATCAACCTATATAACAACCTAGAGGATGACAATTTCTTGAATGTTCTTTCCCTAATTCAAGAAAAAATAACCGAACAGTGGCACCCCAAACAGAAAATGGAAAATGCCCATATAATCTGGGGAGGAGACTTCAATCTACATCCCTGCCCCTACAATGACACCTGTGGAGTGGTGGATGAACATGAGAACTCCCTAGTCCACTTTATCCATTCAGGAGTGGGGCTTGCCATGAACAAAATACTATCCGATTTGGATCTGCAAATTTTAAACCCCATCCAACAGCTAAATAACAAACTAGAACCCACCTACAGAGGAAGGGGCCACGAGACCACCGTTGACTACGTAATAGTCTCAGAAGGCCTGAAAGATCAAATCAACAACTTTAAAATTCTGGAAAATAATCTCAGTGACCATTCTGCTCTAAGCCTGATCTTTCAAACTAATCAACCAAGAACACTGATGGCAACCATAGCAAACACTCTAACGCAGAATAGGCTAGAACTGGGCAAAAATAACGGATATACCATAAAATGGGAAAAAGTGGACCCCAATATCCTAACAAAACGGTTAGTAAAATCCGCCTATAATAACATCTTGATTTGTCTCGACCCTCATGCGGAGCCAAATCAAATTTTGGAAAACTTCAACATAATAACAGAGCAAGTTAAAAAATTGCTAACCAAAATACCCAATCAAAACAAAACAAGCTCCACAGGTTGGTTCAACCGAGACTGTACTAAGGCACAGACCAATCTAAGGAAAGCTCTCGGAAACCCAGATAGAGACAAAACAAACATCCAAGCTCTTCGACGGGAGTATAACACTGCCAGAAAAGCGAGGAAAAAAGAACTGAAACAATCTTTGTGGAACGCCCTACATAAGAGTGCACTTTTGAAAGACAGTCAGGCTTTCTGGAAAATAGTAAAATCCCCCTTGCTAATGGACTCCAATGGCCCAAAAATAGACGTGGCCATCGACGAGGATTCGTGGGTGAACCACTTTCCAAAAATCTTCAAATTGACATCTACTAGCGAAGAACACCATCCTAATATCTACCCAGTAGCTTATCCAATATCTATGGACGTTGATCTGCAGGATCTAGAAATGGCGCTATCTTCAAGCAAGAGTGGGAAAGCTCCCGGCCCTGACGGGGTCCCAGTCGACTTATTTAAACATCTGCCTGACCTTTGGGTACCAATACTCACAAGAGTTTGCATAGCAACAACAAAACTCGGCCTGTTAGAGTCATGGTCATCTTCCATCATGGTCCCGATTTTCAAGAAGGGGGACCGACAAGACACCAAGTGCTACCGACCAATTTCGCTCCTCGACTCCTTGGGCAAAGTAGTTGTCAGAGTCCTTCACGAAAAGCTACAGCAATGGGTAGAAGACAAAAACATCCTCTCGGACTTACAGTTCGGGTTCAGGGAGGGCTTTGGGACTGTCAAACAGGCCCTAAATTTAGGCTTGTTAACATCAAAATATACCCACGCTAAACCTGGTTCCATCTACACGGCATGTGTGGATTTGTCCTCCGCATTCGATTGTGTTTCGCATGCGAAGCTCTGGTCGCTGCTGAGCGTAATGGGGGTAGACCCTCCTCTTCTGGACTTTTTGAGGGAGCTTTACAGTGAAGCCACGGCGAGAGTGAGGTACGGGACAAAAGGAGAACTGACGGCACCATTCAGGGTAGAGCGGGGAGTGAGGCAAGGCTGTGTCCTGGCCCCCTTCCTCTTCTCTCTGTACACCAATGGCCTAGAAGAGTCTATGTTGAGAGGGGGGAGGGACCTTCCTAGAGCGCGGGGATCGTTTGATCCCTGCGCTCCTTTACGCGGACGATGCAGTCATTTTAGCTCGTACCCCCCATTGAACTGCAGAAATCTTTATCTAAATATGCAGACTTTATGGGTGCCTTGGACTTGAACATTAACATCAAAAAAACTTTTGTCATGGTAATCGGCGGATCAAGAAAAGCAACTAAGTTCATCTTTCTGAAAGATCAAAAAATCGAAAAGACCTCACAATATCCCTACTTAGGTATTATGATCGATGACGCCCTAAATTGGAAAGCGGCGGTTGAGGTCAGGAGACATCTCTTCAAACGTGCGATCATGGCGTTGATGAAATTCTCCAATAAACTGGGAAAGAGACCACCAGTAGAATTGCTACAGATCTATGCTGCGAAATGCCAATCCATCGCATTATATGGTGCAGGGATCTGGGGACATTCACCCACCGGCTCCATACAAAAAGAGGAGAATATCTTCATGAGATTCCTTTTGTCAATTCCAAGAGGCACCTCCACCTACGCCTCACATTTGGAACTGGGAATTCCACACATCGAAGATCTAATGAAAATTCAACCTCTTTTGCTTTGGAGGCGAGTTTGGTTGTCGGAAAAAAACACCCTGACCAAAAGCATCCTGCAGGACACAATGGATTTGGACCATGCCCATAAAATAGCATGGATCTCTTACGTAAGACATTTTTTTTCCGACCTGGGTCTACAAAAATATTTCCATACGCCAGAAAACTTGAAAGAAATATCCAAAAAAGAACTGAAACAAGTTGCGCTGGGTCATCTGGAATCCCTGAGACTGACTTCACAGATCGTAAAAAAATCTGTTACCCACGCAATTATGACACAGCAGTCCCCGAAAATTCAGTTATACTTGACCATGGAGATAACAGCATATGAAAAGTCGCTCCTAACAAGGTTCAGAATGAATCTTTTCTTCAGACTAGTGACTTTTCCTGAAAAAAACAACTGGAACACTCAGATAGACCCGTGCCCATGTGACGACCTTTCCCAACAGTCCACCATGCACACAATATTGTTTTGTAAGTTTTTCCATACCCACCGAAAAATCTGGTTAATCCCTTTACTAAAAAAATGAGGCCACAGACAATGTCGTCCAGCCCTGCTGGCACTTCAAATTTTGGACTCCGAATGCACTGTTTATCACGTACTAAATTTTCTAAAGTGTATCATGAGGCACAGAAATAACTTGTAAAACAGAGGACTAATTTCTATTCCATCTAACCATCTGCATTTTCACTTTTTAAATGTATATTTAACTGTACTTTTTTAAAAACAAACCTTATTGTGAATTTTTGTATACCGTGATATCTTTTATGGTTTTGCAAATGCTAAAAAACCGAATAAAGATTATTATTATTATTATTATTATTATTACTACAGCCTCCTACCCCGGCAGTGAGAAGGCAATCGGATACCTGATCTTTCCTTAGGTTGGGTCGTGCTAGCCCACTTTGCTGCAAGCTTATCTGGTTGAGCATCACACGGCTTTCTCAGGAAGTAGAGGGCAGAGGGATAGGAGAAATCAACCGCACCAAGCCCACTGCTCACTTCTGGAACAAATGCCAAGTCTATACTTGACTGCAGATTTGGATCAGTACAAGGAGGATCTGAACCTTTATTCATGTTGGATGTGTTCACAATGACCAGAATGAGGGAGTACTCCTTGAACCTACTAGGTTTGTGGTACTTACGGATATGTGTAGCTGCCTAAAGATTGATCAGGTCTCTATTATCCTGCCTATTTCGTGCACACCATAAGACATTTCTAGGCCCAACATCCAGACCTCGTAGGTAACAACCCAGAGACTGCCCCATTTTTGACCATCTTGGTTCCAAGCTACGGAATGGAACTATCAATTTACATGACATACCACATAGCTGTGGTTTTGGAAGACATTTAACTGCAAGGCCTCTTGGGTTCATCAACACCAATTAGTAGCTTAGCTAACTGAGATTTTGCATAACAGAATGGCTTTGATTTTTCCTGACTGCTAACTGAGATGTTTGCGCTATAACAGCAGTAGGATTGTGCACCTTTGCGCTGAACATTACTGTTGACATACATAAACATATAGACAACATACACAAGAGTATTACAGGCACTATAAGACTGATGACTAGAATGTCTTTAAAGCCTGGGGTTTTGGTTGTATTTGAAAAGTATTTTTGGAGGATGGAGATATAAAATAATCAAAAGTATCTTGATCATATTTGTTGCTCTCTACTGAATTGCATCCTTGTCTCCATCTAGGATTCCTCAATCACAACATTACGAGAGGTATCACATGTATTTTCCCCTTCCTACACATTATCATAATCAGCATCATCCTGAGTTGTCAAATTATGTTTGGTTGTTAGGGACTTAGAACATTTTGAAAGTGGCGGGAAATAAAGCACAATAAAGCACAATAGGAAGGAAATGTGAAACCTTAAAAACACACTTGCGCATACTAGTATAACTGTAATCAAACGCAAGTCCGTGCTGCCTGCACCGGGTGACTCAGCGCAGACAGCACAGACTTGCGTTCGAGTACTGATAAAAGCCATTCTCGATATGGGAGAAGATGGCGGCTAACTTAAGAGCTCGGTCGCGAGCTCCTTGCCCAGAGATACGCAACACACAGAATGACCACCGGGGATTGAGAAGTGTCAATGGGAAAAAAGAGTGAATCCATGGAGTAGGCAACTGTGGCAGGACTTTACGATATTTGAGCATTTTGGAGAAGGGAGTAGCGGTACAAACAGGAGAACTGAGGAAACGGAGGGAACCTCACCTGGGTTACGGATCTCAGCTCCGTAGGCGTTAGCGGTATCCGCTGCCTGCTGTACGCTGAGCGATATTGAGCTGTTCGCGCCACGGCTGCGTGGGCCTGGGGAGGGTCCCTGGCGCTCCTTCTGATGATCTTTCTTGGCAGGGGTGGGGAGCTGGGAAGACAGAGCCCAGCCCAGCAGTGCCCCGCTTACTTGGAGTGTGGGTGGAAGCGGCCAAATTACGCTGCAACAACAGGAGGGCCGTGCGTCTTTCCGGGTGAAGGAGGTGGCAGCAGCTCCTGAGGAAGGAGAGAGGAGGGGCAGACCATCTCACAGCAACATTGACGGCCCAAATTGGAAGACGGCTGGGAGAGACATTGGCGCTGCAGAAGTGAAGAAAGCTGTAATACGGCTGCAATTGGAGCTGGTAAGTTTAAGGGGCTCTAACCCTGGCCCATTTCTTGGGGTCTCTGTTGTGTGAAATCTGAGGGAGGGCCAGTCAGATACGAAAAGGGGGAAAGCTGCTCTGGAAGCATCACGAGGGGCATGGACAAGCCCCCTGCCAGACTAAGGGCTGTAAGAGCTGCATTAAAAATCCTGGAAACCACTAAGGTTCCCATGGCAAATAATAGAGATAATGAGTGTGAAACGTATGAGAGAGAAGGCTACAACCTGAGAAGTAGATACCTGGAGGTGAGGGTCACTAAAAAAAAACTAAGAAAAAAAGTCAGCCACCAGCCGGTATATTGCCCAGGGGAGTTAAAAAGAAAAACAAAAAGCGCATCTAGGGGGAAGCCACAAGCCCCTCTATCCAGAGCAAGCTGTGTAAGCCTAAAAGCACTCGGACACAGCAGTGCTCTTAAAATCACTACATCCATAAGATCCTTCTTTACGGTTCAGGAAAAAACCTTAACTTGGAGAAAGGTACTACCTTAGAAACTGCCCCTCAGCTATCCCTATCTGCGCCAAAGAAAACCACAAAACTAAAGGAAAAAGAATGGTGGAGAAATCGAAAGAAGGGGGCCCTGACCAAACAACTAGCAATAAGTATCAAGCTCTCTCTGCCCAAGAAGCAGAAATCGGAGGAGAAGCTACTGAGAGGGCTCTCGAACGTGACACCCCTGGGCATGATCAAACACCCTCGACACCCTCTAACAGCTCTTACACATGCCGAGCAGATCCTGGAAGAGATGATGAAGGAGATGAAAGTCAAGTTTGTGATCTCCGAAAGGAACCAGACTAAGATACAAGAAGCCTGTGAGACATTAGATCAAAAAATAAACACACTCATAGATAGAGTGACACATGTGGAAGGCGGAATAGAGGTGCTGAACAAGAGAAAAGGCGAACAATAAAGAAATAACCAGATTGAAAACCAGGGAATCTGAGATCAGCGAGAGAATGGAGTCTCTAGAAAATCATGCTAGGGGGAACAACCTCAAAATCCTAAATATACCGGAAGGAATCGAAGGGGAAGATATAAAGGGTTTCATGAGCCAGCTACTAGAGGAAATAATCACCTGGACCAAATCAGCTAACCTCACTGAAGATATTCAAAGGATACATCGGGACCCCTTCAGGAAGGGTAAACAAAGAAAAAATCCCAGGAAAATTCTGATTCATTTTATGACGTACTCCCTGAAGGAGAGAATCCTAAGCGAGGGCCTAAAAGCTGTATCTTTTGCCAAGGATGACTGGTCCTGTAGAATTAGGTCAGATATATCAAGAATGACCCAAGATAGGCAGTGGGAGTTGTGCCAGCATATGCCGTAACTGAGGGCACTTGGAGCCAAAGTTCAGATGCACTTTCCTGATTCACTGAAAATGATGTGGAATAATAAAATGCTCAATATAAGAGATACAAAGGAAGTAGAAAGGCTCATCGAGCAAATCAAAACACAACGGGAAGATCAGTCTTAAACTGAATAAAACCTGTAAGTCATAAGACGGTCTCAAAACCGGTGAAAAAAATAGGAAAAACTTGAACTAAACCGAAGGGCAAGGAGCTCAAAAAGGCAAAACCCTGTCCAGAAGAAAGAAGGAAAGGGAGGCTTCTCCAGGGAGGGGGGAAGGGGGGCACATTGCACATATGTTCACCCAAAAAGTTTGGAAAAAAAAAATCAAAGCACAGGGTGGGGAGCAAAATGGGGAAAAAGAAAAAAAAAGAAAAGTCCTAAAAGCAGATCAAGAGGAGTACGATGGTCCACATGTAGAATATTGTGACCTGAATAGAGAGGACAGTCATGGGTAAGGGAGCAGAAGAAAAAAAGCTTAACATCCTTACATGGAACACAAATGGGCTGAGAGTAAAAAAAATGGAGATTGTAAATTCTGGAATACCTAAAAAACAGCGACTGTGAAAAAATTATCATTCAGGAGCCACATTTATCAAAAGAAGAATGGGCACCGATATGTAAAAGCCAATTTTGGATATATCACTGTATATGTACAAGTCAAGACTGTAATGTAAAGGGAGTGGCGATTATATAAAAAAAAAATCTCTGAAGGCAGTAATCGAGAAAACAGAAATAGATAGATAGAATGGGAAGATGGGTCATTGTGAAAGCGAGAATTTATAACAACTATTGGTGGGCTACTATGGACCAAATATTGACGACCCTGAACCACTTCAAAAACTATACTTTAATCTCCTGGCAGCTAATGCACAATAATAATGGGTGGGGATTTCAATATCTTATAAAACCCCAAATAAGATCGGCACCCAGCTAAAAACTTCCCCAATCTACAGAAAATGAGAGAATGGGTTGGGTTATGCATTAAGGATCTAGGAGTTGTGGATGTGTGGAAGGAAAAAGGGAATAAAAATCATAAATGTACTCATAAAAATATAAGGCTGGACCATGCATCCAGAATCGACTTTTTTCTTATCAGCAGGAGTCTAATGGAACAACAAAAAAAGTTGAACATATCCCAGCGCACATCTCAGATCATTCAGCAGTACAACTCTGGCTCTAAAACCCTCTACTTCCTCCCAGAGGTGGACAGTAGACAAGAGTATTTTTTTAGATCAAACTTGCACCAATAAATTAGCAGACAAAACAAAACTAATCTTCGAACTGAACAAGGATGGCACAACAAAACAAATAGCCTGGAATGCTTATAAAGCTTACATCAGAGGGAAAATCTTAAGTATGGCGGTACATAAAAATAGGGATAAGAAATACTTTATTAAACAAATTGAAAAAGATCTTATGACTTTGGATGTAGAGTCTAAGAATGCCAAGACCAGTCTAGTAAGTGCTGAAATAGAGGGAAAAATGGAAAACAAAAAAGGCAGAGTTGAGCGATTTTCTTGAAACAATAACTAGGGACAAGTGGGAACCCAGCAAACTTTTGCATTATGAATATGGAGAAGGTTGCAGGAGGATCCTGGCATGGCAAGCAAATGCGAAATAACTTGAAACAGGGTCACAAAGATACAGAAAGAAGGCCAACCGGGATACTGTTCGGAAAACTCTGAGATTAGGCAGGAATTTACAGTGTTCTTCGATAAACTATACACAGAAGAGTCATCTAGCTCTAGAGAGCAAATACAAAGTTTTCTAGATAAAATTGCGATCCCAGCGGCATCCCCGAAACAGAAGATAGGTCTCAACCAGGAGATCACCAAAGAAGAGGTAAGGGCCGCAGTAAAGAATCTAAAGAGAGGAAAAGCTGCAGGTCCAGATGCTCTACCAAACTAAATCTATCTACATCTAGGGGAAATATTATTAGCCCCCTTACAGATCCTTTCTAATGATATATTTTTAGAGAACCAAGACCTCCCAAACTCTTGGAATGACGCAATAGTAAGCATCATCCTAAAACCAGGAAAAGACCCAACCAAATGTTAGTCAAACAGGCCCATTTCCCTCTTGAACTCAGATTACAAAATCTATACACAGATATTGGCTAAAAGATTAGGGGCAGTGGCAGGGTCCCTGATCCACTCAGATCAAAAAGGATTTATTAAAGGCAGGCAAATACACAAATTGTCAAATGAGCTCATTACCACCATAGATATCGTAACTCATTATTTTACACCTTTGACAGTTATAACCTTCGACGCTGCAAAAGCGTTAGATAGAGTTAGCTGGCCTTTTTTCAACGCCACCGTAGCTTAATCTAATCTTGGGGGCATGTTTGAGAACGCAATAATAAACATTTAGAAAAACCCTGTAGCTAAAATATTAGTTAACGATGCCCTTACAGACAACATACAGATAAAAAGAGGCACAAGGAAGGGTTGCCCCCTGTCCCCCCTCTTATTCAACTTTTACACAGAGCCCTTAGCATGTCTCTTGAGAGGGGAAGAGGGGATTGCACCGTTTCAACATCAAGACTGGGAGAAAAAGTCGCCCTGTATGCAGATGACTTGATATTTACTGGCAAATTAAACAGCTCACTCCCAAAGATAGAGGAGATTATAGGCCAGTTTGGAGCAGTCTCAGGCTATTTGGTGAACCGATCTAAACCGGAAATTCTGAAGTGGAATGTAATATCCGGAAACCCTCTAGTAAAAGACAAAATAAAATACCTTGGAATAGAATACACAAAGGAATCAGACGGGATAGCCAGCTTGAATTTCACCAGAATCCACAAAGAAATAAGGAAACTACTCAAGGCCTGGTCAGGCTTACAATTATACTTCCTAGGGAAGTCCAACCTAATCAAAATGACAATATTGCCATAATGTACATACTTATTTAATTCTATCCCGATGGTTTTTAAGATAGAGCAAATCAAAAAGCTGCAAGGGGAGAAATCTAGTTTCACCTGGGCAGCCAAGGGATAAGAATCAGCTGGAAAAAGCTAAGAAGGAACAAAGCGCAGGGAGGGATTTCCAGCCCAGATCTACTTGAGTATTTCAGAGCCTTTCAGTTCAAGAACATAAGGAGACTTCTGGACAAACGGGAAACATGGCCTATCTACCTGAAAGCACTTATCGGCCCTGACGGAGACCACTATCTTTATAAATTTGGACATCCTAAACTCTTCAAAAAGATTAAATTAAGGACAATAAAGTCAGCAGTGAGAACCTGGTAGGAAATAAGGAGGACCTTAAAAATACCATACTACAGTAAGCATGCACCAATCTGGGATTCCCCAGGTACACCAGAATGTCTAGAGGATGGCCTAGTGAACCCATTAAGGGAAGGAAACAAACTACTGGGGGCAGCTGATAGAAAACAGCAGAATCGTAGAATGGGAGATCCTACACGAAGAGACTCAAGGGTCGCTATCCAGATTGAAACACTACCAATTAAACAGCTGGATAAAAGACATAAAGGAAAATCTACAAGGAGATGACGACATTGAGCAAAAACTTCTGAACACAGAGGTCTTTAAAAAAGAAATATCATACTGGTATTGGGCCCTTATAAGAGCAGGCAAAACAGAATATAAAGTCCCGCACGAAATCTGGGAGAAAGACATGCCCGGGTTAGACATCTCACAATATTGGCAAACCTCAAATGCAATCGTTGGCCGAGTAGCAAAATCTGCCCCACTGAAGAAAAACCATCTCTTCACGATACATAGATCATATTGGACCCCAAAAAGATTGTCAAAGATCAACAGCAGTAAGGTAAAAAAGTGTCCTAAATGTGGGGAAGAAAGCGCAGACGACCTGCATATGTTCCGGGGTTGTAGTAAGTTGGAGGAATATTGGGACCAGATTGGTAAGACCCTTTCGGATGTGTTGGCACAACGCATAGAGGTAAGCATGGAAATGTTTTTTTGGGGGATTTCCTATAATACACACCTTATAACACTATCTAAGGACCAAGATAACATTCTTTTTCTACTAATAATATTAGCCAGAAGGGAAATATGTATTAAGTGGGTAAAACAAACGCTAAAGAACCACACTCACTGGCTAAACTCCGTGCTAAGGGTGTATAAACTGGATAAAGTAAGAATACTTTTATAGCGCAACTATCACCCAGAGGGTATCCTGGCGCTTTGACTCATACTGACCTAGCCCACACACAGAAGGAATTACACATCCCTAGGAAAAAGATGGGATTTTAAGCCTTTCTTGAATGAAGCAAGATTGTCAATGCTCCTTAATGTTAGTGGGAGAGAATTCCAAAGTTTGGCTGCAGTGTGACCAAAGGAACGGCCACCCATTCGCACCCTTTGCATTCTAGGCACCGCCACTAGATAGGCTGATGAGGACCGTAAAGACTGGCTGGGGTGTACCAGGAAAAAAGCTCTTGTACCAGTAAAGGCCCCTGGCCATGAAGGGCTTGAAGACAATGCAAGATGCTTTAAATTCAATACGATGAAGGATGGGCAACCAGTGCAGATCCTTCAGCGCTAAAGAGGAGGATGCCGAGCACAATCGGGAAAGGGCCAGCTTAGCTGCCATATTCTGAATGCGTTGCAGCTTGCCGATCATACAACCAGGGGCACCCAGCAACAACGCATTACAGTAGTCTAATCTACTAAGGATGATGCTGCGCACTACCTCTGGGCTGACTAAGGTCGGAAGCAGGGAAAGAATTTTACGCAAAGAACGCAGTAGCATCATACAGGTGGTAACAGTTTTATTGACAGAGGCATCCAGCTGGAGATTGGGTCCAAACAGGACGCCCAAATTGCGCGCGGAGTCTGCCGCCGCCATGGTGCCCTGGGAAGAAAGTGGCCAGAAATCCGCTGGCAGAGGACGAGGAGTGCGGTCCAAGGAGCAGTGTAGTACCTCCGTTGTAGCGCTATTAAACTGGAGGGAATTTAAGCGCAGCCAGTTCGCCGTGGCTGTCATACACCGATGAAAAGTCTCCTGTGACACAGCATCCCTGCCTTCAAAGGAAAAGATAAGCTGGGTATCGTCAGCATAATTCACAACTGAGATACCAAATGATTTTATCAGCCTGACCAAAGGGCTAAGACATAAATTAAAACGGATAGGGCTTATAGCCGACCCTTGGGGCACCCCTTGCCCCACTATCCTGTGGGTAGACCTAAAAGGTGGCAAAGCCACTACCTGGTGCCTCTCATGCAAATAGGAGACCAACCAATCCCGGGCCAGGCCTGTCACCCCGGCTTCCTCTAGTCTGCTGATGAGTATCCCATGGCTGACCGTATCGAACGCCGCCGCCATGCCGAGCAGCACTAAAAAGGCTGCCCAACCAGAGTCGACACGCGAACTAAGGTCATCCAGCACTACCACCAAAGCAGACTCAGTGCCATGAGCTGGCTGGAAACCAAACTGAGCCACATCCAGGCAGTGATTGAATTTCAAAAACCTGGACAGATGTTTTGTGACCAGTTTTACAAGGATCTTAATGGGGTATGGAAGCAACGATAATGGCCGGTAGTTCACCACACATGTCGGGTCCAGAGTAGCCTTCTTCTAAAGAGGGGAGACCACTGCCAGTTTCCAACACGAAGGTACTGTAGCAGTGCTAAGCGATTGGCAGCACATGGCATGAAGAGGAGGAAAGAGTTCCTCCTGAAACACCTTCCAAAATCTATGGGGGAGCGGGTCCATGGGCGATCCTGAAGATACACTATTAGCCAGTATGCAGAACTCATCAAAAGAAGGGGAGGGGAAACTATCTAACTGTACCAGCCCTGCCACTTCCACATCAACCTCGGCAATAGGTGGCAATACCGAAGTGGATGGAGGCTGACGGGTGGTAATCGGGTTAGATAAACGGCTAAGGATGTTAACAATGTTATCCTCAAAGGCCGCCGCCAGAGAGTCACATAAGGACTGGGAGGCCGGAATATTATTAGTAGCACAAGCAGGATGCGAAAGATCTTTAACAATCTTAAAAAGAGTCTGAGATTTGTTCACAGCATGTATTAGCGTCTCTTCCAGAAACTTGGCTTTAGCGCACTTGATTTGAGTTTTATAGTCCAAGAGGGCCTGTTTAAAGAGAGCTTTTTCTTCCGCTAAATACTGCTTTCCCCAGGCTCTTTCTGCCTGCTTGCATCTCAACTTCAGCTGAAGGAGATCTTTAGTGTACCATGGCATGGCGGGTTTAGGCCTTTCTCTTGATTTCCTCAGAGGGGCAATTTTGTCTAAGGATTCGGTAATCATTTGGCATAGACTCGCATAACTATCTTCTACATTACCTCCCAAAGTAAAGACACCTGCTAACAAGGTCGGAAGGCTGGAATGTTTCAGCAACCTAGACCATTGCCTGCTAACTTTACCAGTTCCTATACTGCCTTCCCATGTAGTGCCAGCAGGGAGGGATAGGGAACAATGGACAAGAGCATTGTCGGTCCAACATTGAGGGAAAATACCTCTAATTCTGACTTGAGCGTCATTTGCAGACACCATATCAAGGACATGTCCCTTTAAATGAGTCTGAGATAGTACCAATTGCTGTAGATGGATATTACCACAAGCCTGGCACAGCTCCCGGTAAGCAGAATCCAGAGGCCCGTTTGGCCACAGATTAAAGTCCCCCAACACTAGCAGCCTAGCATGGGTATTTCACAGGTCATATAGGAGATCTACCAATTCCGGAAGGGCTGATAGAGCATTTCCCGGCGGTCTATAACATAACAATCCAGAATGCAGAGCTCCCCCTTGGCCATTTAAGGAAAAGCCCATAAGTTCGAAGCCTTGAACTTCCTTAAGCTCCAGCTGAGAGAGCGCCAAGGAATCCCTAAAGATAAAGCCTACACCCCTGCCTATATTCCCTACATGGGGTTTATGTTTGATTTTATAACCCGAGGCACATGCCAGGCGGAAGAATAGTAAAAAATAGTAAAATAAAAAATAGTAAATAAACAAATTCTGGAATATTTGGGAAAGATATAACAAAACTAACATCAGGGGGTCCAATGATTAAGGCAAAGGTAACAACGATTTCAAGCTGGATCTTGAACGGAGTAGTGATCATGACTAGCTCCTCCCCCTCCAAAAATCGTGTTCCTAGGGATGGACAAAAAGGGTCCCAGAGGACAAGGTTAACCGTATCCCATACGGGACACAATTTGGTCACAGTGAACTAGGCACTGAACGGATGAAGGGGCCTCTGACTCCTCCATACTCCAAATAATTTTGCTTGATGAGGACTAAAAAAAGAAAAGAAAAAAAAAACCATTCTCTGTGAGGAATCTTATCAGGGATCTCCTCACAAGTGAAGTACAGATTCAAATTCACAGCGGAACCAAGCACAGTGACTGGGTTTAGTGTACACGGCCATATTTATTGCGGAAAGGAAGCCTACAGTGACCTCCCTGTGACCGCATTGCTTTATTTGAAACTGCGATTTTATACTATGGCCAATAAACTACTTATACTTATATATTTTTGAACAAGACAACACTGGCAACGCCATTTGAAGATTATAATTTGGAAGCCTCACATGGATGAGGGCCATTTTACATCGTGCATCAAATTCATTTCTGATACTCTACTTATCGATATCATTTTAAGATGTCAGGAACGTCTAGACTTCGCACTTTCAATCACCTTGAAAAAGTATATGTTAGACGAAACATGTGTTGGCAAAATCCTTGCTGGGAGTACCAAAAGAGTTGAAAGACAAATTTGTGGACTCTTGCGATTACTTATATTTTGAGATATATTTTGAGATAGGATATCATTGGCCTGTTTTGAACTGCTGCTTAATGTAAAAGCTGTGCTCAAAATTATTTTGTGATTGTTAAATTTATCCATTACATCTCGGACAATAGTACTCAGGTATGAGGGTGCTTAACAAAGGTCTATTTTTGTATATGAATGAATACAGGCTTTCTAAAGCGCGAACTTAGCCCAGGGACATCAAGGCACTACGGATAGGGATGGAGATCAGAGATGTCCATAGGTAAAGGGCTTACAGGTTTGAGCTGGTGAAAAGCCAGGTCTTCAAGGCTTTACGGAACGAGGAATGGATTTCCAGAGTCAAAATTGAAAGAGGAAGGGAGTTCCACAGATTGACCGCAGTCAGCGAAAAGGCCCTACCCCCCAATCTGGATTTCCTGAACCTGGGAACGGTCACCAAAGTCTTTCTGGCAGATCTTAGTTGCTTGCTGGGGAATATCTCCAAAACAGTTTTTTAATGCCTTCTGACCCCATATTGTAAAAGGCCTTGTGCACCAGGCACAGGACCTTAAGCACAATTCTTTGACCCAAGGGAAGCCAGTGCAGGCTTCTGATGGTAGCCGATACAGAGTGGAATTTAGGAAGGCCCATCACGAGCCTGGCAGCGGCATTCTGCACAAGTTGAGGTTGATGTAGGAGACCCTTATTTATCCTTACATAAAGGACATTGCAGTAATCTAATCTGGACAGCACAAGGGCCACCACAGCCTGTTTCCACGAGGGGAGGGAGAGAAATTGGCAGAACTTTTTGAGGGTTCTTATTATCCCGAAGCAGGTAGAGACTGTTCTATTTATCTGGGGGGCCTAGGAGAGGGAGGTATCAACTATGATGCATAGATTTTTGTCACTGAGGCCAGGGCAAGGGCAAGATCCAAGCGTATCTGGCCACCAGGCCCTGGACCAAATCTCCTGATTGTCTCAGAAAATTAAGATCTCAGTTTTATTCCCATAGAGTCTTAGATAGTTCTCTACCATCCATGAAGCCGCCGCCTGCATGCAGTTTTTAGAATTTGCTGCTGATGCTACGACACTCAGTGATGGTAATCATGATTTGAGTTTCATCAGCATAGGATAACACTTATAGACCGAAAGATCTTACAACCCTGGCAAGCGGGGCTACATAAATACTAAAAATGGTAGGACTCCATGAGGATCCCTGGGGAACAGCGGTTTAGGAGCGGAGAGGAATTGGCCCATCTTCACTCTTAGTGACCGTTCCATAAGGAAAGATGTAAACAGATTAAGGGCAAAGCCCTCAATCCCTATTTCCCGGAGCCTCCCAGCCAATCTAAGAGAAGAGATGGTACCAAAGGCTGCAGTTAGGTCCAGAAGGATCAGTAAGGTGGTGTGACCTGTGTCAACATGTTGTCGAATGTTGTTAAAAACAACGGTTAACACCGTCTCTGTACTGTGCTCACTTCTGAACCCCTGTTGCGAAACATCGAGCAACTGAAGATCCTCCAGATAGGTGCTAAGATGGAGTTTCAGATGTTTCAAGATTTTAGCTGGGCGGGAAACAGGGAAATAGGCTGATAGTTCTTTAGTTAAGCAGGGTCCAGAGAGGGCTTCTTTAAGAGAGGTTTAACCACAGCAGCTTTCCAGGCAGTGGGATACTGGCCAGAGTCAATTACACCATTAAGGATTGAAGTCAAAGGTGGGGCGATAGCCTCCATTCCTAGTTTCAAGATCTTCAGGGGACAGGACTCCAGGGGGAAACCAGACCTAATTACCCTTAACATCTGCTCAGTGTCTTCTTGAAGTATAGGAGGAAAGGAGCACAAGCGTCAGTCCTTTGGAGGAGCTACCAGATAATCTGATGGGAGATCTAACTTTGACCCTCCAGCATTGGATATCTCCAAGGAGGAGTAGATGTCCTTAATTTTGGCATAAAAAAAACATGCCATGGTATATGTGTACACACATTAGTATTCTAATGTGAAATGAGCACCTTTGTTAGTAGGTGAATTAAGCCTATATAGCACCTCAACCTAATTGAAAGTTGTTTCACTACTTATTCACACAAGATTTGACTATATTCAACGTTATAGCTTTGGAGGTGCGGTGATTTCCCAATTGAGGACCACTACTACCTCATTCGAATTCAGTATATAAAAATGGAATTGGGTATTGAAAATGTATACTTACTTACATTTCAATAACTTTGATTTGATCTTTTGTCTTCGGTACTTGCATTCTTCGATACCCTGACTGCCATGAGCTTTAATACTCATTTAAAGCATCAGCCTACAACAATTTGCAATGCAATAGGTCTCTCAGTTTGAGGTATTGGCGTTGCAAATAATAAATCAATGCCAATAGCTCATACTTCAGTAATGCGAGACCTAATGCATTGCAAATTCTTGCGTAGTGAGCCAGGCACTAGCATTGTGTCTCAGTGCAGTACAGCAAGCTGCTCCTAGAGGTCCATAGTGAGCAAGGCACCAACACTGCATGTCTCGGAGTAGTACCGCAAGCTGCTTCTAGAGGTCCCTAGTGAGCAAGACACCAGCACTGCGGGCCTTTTTTGGTCACATATGGTACTGCACCCCGCAGAAGATGTGGTAAATCCACCCTACCAATAATGCATTGCTTGCATGACACTACTACGAGTACATTCAAATAGCTAAGTCCATATATACAATTAGTTAATTTGAAATGTGACACAATAGTTATTACATTATTTTCGGATTAGGTTGTACTCTGTGTGGAGCTGATGAAGGGAAATTTATAGACGGTCTCATATAAATGTGAGACGTTCTAGTGAGTGAAGTAACCACTGCCAGCCTAGCTTACGACCAAGTGTGTGTCTTGTCTGAAGCCTTTTAAGAAAATAGTGCATTGAGGCTATATTTAAAACCTAGGGAGTGACAACACGTAACAGGAGGTTACAAGAAGAGACAAGGCAGTACTAAGGAGAGACTACTAAGCCTATTGACCAATGAAAAGCCACCATTTACAAAGGACAGGGACTGGAGCCAATTACAAATATTGGCGGGAAGTGGGCGGAGCTTTATGCCCATATCCTGAATACAGTATGTCTCGAATTGTCACGGTGGTGTATTGCAGGAAGGACCCCTGGTTAAGGAGTACACATAGGCCATCCGTTACCCCCTTGGTGTATGGCCGAATGTCTGGAATATGTGTGTGCCTTCCAAATACAAAACTACAACTCCCAGCATCCTATGGGGTTGCTGACAAGAAGGCTTTTCCTGAAACAACCATCTGATTGAGGGTAGGATATAACCCCTACTTTGGAATTGCCAGGTGCTTGGCAATCCGTTCCAGTATTCAACCTCCGTACTGAGGTTATCCAGCAGCCTGGCAATCTCATTGCCTGCTTTCTTCTGGCATCCTTGTTGTTGCCAAAGCGCTCCCGGAGGGGTGTTTGAGGCGCGATTTGTTCCGGCAGTGTCTTTACTGAGGAGCAGCTGCGATTAAGCCGCGTTCAGCTGTCCCGTGCATCAGCAGTTTGGGAGCTGCGTTCGACTGACCTGAGCTTTGGCAGAGGCTTTCCTACAGCGTTCTGTGACGGGGACCCGTCTTGCTTCCCGTTTTCCTCCCAGATCTGCCAGACTCTGACATCGGTTTCTACGGGGCCACAGAAGTCATGCGTGCCTCGTGAACCCATGTCTCTTGGATTGGTCTCTGCTCCTGTGAGGCTACAAGCAAGAGGTGACCAAAAGCAACCAGGACAAAACAAGCTAAGTGATTTTGGAGCGTGGGTTCAGCGCTCCTGTGCTTTATAACTTTGTTTATGCTTATTTTTATACATTTTTGTGTTTCTTTGGATTCGTGGTTAATACTCGAGGTGAGTTATTTCTGGGACTCAATTTTCAGCAGTGGACTAACTTTTCACACTGCAGTCATTGCAGACTGGTGGACAACGTCCCTCAGGATGTCCTGCAAGGCTCTCACTAACATTCAAGGTTTGCTGTGTGAGGCATGAATGTGAATAGGTGGGAACAGAGCTGAGAGGCATTTTGATGGTTGTCATATGTGTATGCCTTTACATTCCTGTTTCCTCTCTTGCATACAGGGCCCTACTCCTAAGGTTGGTGGCTCCCAGAAACCATAGAGGTCCTCACAATTCATAAGGGGTTCCTGACCAAGGCTTTCCTGCGCTACTCTGCAGCCTTTTTCATTTTCTCCATTCCCCTTTTCCCCTGTGCGTTGCTTCACAAAGCAGTGACTGCCAAGCACTCTTTGGGTGGTAACGTAAAGGGGAATAGTAGACGACACTTCAAGCTATCACCCCGGCTGGGCGGCTCCGAAGGCCAGTGGTATTTCAATCTGACATGAAGAGACAGCGCAAGCACAGCCTAGGTGACACCTAAAAATCATTAAGGTGGTGCTATTCGAATCAGACATAATCCTGAAAAATTATAAAGGAAATATGGTATCTTTGGAGATTCTGACAGATTATTTGCTGGACTCTACTTCCTTCATTACAACAGTCTGTCAACCGACCTTTGCACAAAAAAGATACACAAATGGATAAAAGAATATATTTCGTCAGCAAGTGGAGAATTACATTATTCCATGCTAGAAAGCAAAAATAAATGTCAAGAATAGGACAGATAAAATAATAAATGCTCAGGTTTCCCACAAGAGTTAAAATACCCCAGTTTCATACAATATGCATTTCATCTTTTGTGTAGTTTCGCCATATCCCTAGAGGTAGAAACTGAAAGCCAACATTTCCTTCCCTTTTGAATCTCAAAGACCTAACAATTTATTTGGACTACATTTTGTACTTAAATACTGCCAGAGGTTTTATTTGGCCAGGAATACTCCCTACTTCCTTCCTTTGAAGAAGTATGCTCCCTCTGCACTTTTTCCTTGTTTTGTGCACTTAGTATTGCTTAACTTGCGGTACCAATTTCCCTCTGCTTTTTTAGGTCTCGCCTGGCAAAAGCAGTGCATGAGCTGCTCTCGCCATGCAAGGGTCTTTTGCGATCAATTCAGCCAAAGCTGAATAAAAGCGCGTACAGATGGACAAAGATGGCTTCTCTCGCCATTTACAAAGCTAAACATGCACGTGCATGTGGACAGCCCATGCCATCTTTGTTTACTTTAATTAGCGTAGGGATGTACACACGCGCACACATTTTTTTGTCCGTACGCGTGCATGGCAGCATGCTTTCGCTATCCCCTCCCTCCCCCGTCGGAGTTTGGAACTGCTCCCAGACAGGCTGGTGACCTGGGCAGCTGCGAGGGCAGACACGCCTCACTCGACTAGCACAGACCACGTGTAGCGCTTTCCTCAGGGCAGTGGTGAGTACAGATTTATGGCACATGTGGCAACATTTTACAATTCACGTATGTGGGTACTGCCTGTTTGTATTTTCAACTGAAAGTGTGTAAAAGAGTATTAAAGAACGCACTAGTTGATGGGGTGAGTTTGGGGGCACAATTGTGGTTTTTTGAATCTCTGTGCTTTTGCGTTCCCTACTTGTGCAATAGCCCGGCGTGTTTACAATTAGTTTTTTCACCCTAAATGGCACGCGGAGGCACCATCTCTTTTGAATGTTTGGCTGTGGTGACCCTGTGTTCTTGCTGGGCTAGCCACCAACCCCCTTTCGAAGACAAGCAGAGAATGCAATCATTTTTAGTAACCCACCCTCAGTGGTTGGCAGCCCATGCACAAAAAGTTGGTAGAGCACGTGAATTAGTGATATGATGACATAGAAGGGATTCATGACAGAAAGGAAACGTATTTAAGTGTTGGTTTTTGCCACTATTGCAATAGTGCATCACATCAGGATAATATGTCAGCATTCCCCCTCCCACGAAATGTCTTTTGTGAAGCGAGACAGCTAGGCTTATTTACTACTAAAAATATTTGTGTGAATGTTTTCCAGAAGAGGGAGTCATTTGCCAACAAATGATTGTCCGTTTCCTTCCCCTACCAACTTGTTTCCGTCTCGAACGCTACAATGAATGGCACTTCCCTTTCACTTTAAGCACTGAAGAGCACATTAGGCCGGTGCCCAGGGAACTAATTCACCACAGTTAAAATGATGTGTCAAGGTGAACTAGCTTTAAAAAAACATATACAATGTTTATTTATACTTGATCTGTCTTGTGGAAAGATGAGGAGGTCAATTGTGTTTACATTTACTTGTAAACCATGCTCCATGCACATTATGACACCCATGCTATTTGTTTTGCCCTGAAATGACACTTTTACACCAATTAGATCTGACAATAATGTTGCACTCTGCGCGTTGGGCAGGTTCAGACAAAGTTTAATCGTTTGCAAAGTGTAGCAGCATCTGGAACCCAAACTCAATGAAGTAATCAAATGTGGCTTTCTTTGTCAAAGTATTCAGAGGGGTCACAGAGAATAAGGCCTTGGCATACAAACATGCAGCCATAACGTACCCAAGCTCGAAGATTCCTCTTCTGCTCCCGTCCCTTACACTACAGCTGCCTACCCCTTCACTGTCTCCCCGCCTAGCCTCTTCGCTCTTCCTTTCTATCCTATCCTTCCCACTCTCTCTTCCACTTCCCTCTTGAAAACCCATAAAATGCTGCAGTTTACTTTGTCTGGGTTACTGCAGTGCAATGTCTTTTCTTTACTTATTATGGTGATGTGTGCCTGTGAGATTGTCATGGTGGCGACTTATGCATGTGGTGGTTACGTGCCAGTGTGACATGTTTGTGATGACATTTGTGGCAATATTTTGTATGTGTTATGCTATGTTCTGCCGTGACTTGTGCATGTAATGATGTACATCTTGGTCAAGTACATTTTAAAGTACGCGTTTATTTGTATGTGCTTGAGTATGTGGCTCCTGACTGTAAATTATGTATTTGGTGATGTATGTGGCAATAGTGTGTGTATATGATGACTTACATGACGTACATTGAAGGAGGCAAGAGTCAACATAGCATTTCTGCTCAGCACTTATTATTCTAAGCACAAGCCTTTAATGGCATACAATATTTTATTTATTAACAAGCGTTTTCCATTTCCGGACTCAATATTTGGTGTACATTTATGGTTTCAGTACATTGAAATCTAGCCCCCTACTAACCACATACTTCCAATAACCCAATAAGTGTGGACAGGCCTTCGGAATTATGCGGCATAATACAGCACATTTTATAATAGTATTAGTTCATTATTTAGTCTGGTGAAAAGCTAAAACTAAGGACGCTAAATTCAATTTATTAATGCTTAAACAGCACCTTTAAATACAGGTAAGGACATAGCCCTAATAATCTCTTATAAGGTCCCAAAGGCGAGACCTATTGGCTATGCCAATGCTTGTTTGGTTACAGATATATGGGACTTCATGAGATGAACACTTCCTTCCATGGGAAATATTTCAGCTTCTCGAAGATAGATTACCTAAATCATTTTCGGGACTGCTTCAAACCTTTTTAAAATTACTTTCTTTTTATAGATAACATTTCGACAGGAGAGGAATAGTCTTCTTGCAATTTCACTGCAATTAATTCTCTCCTAATGTTGTTTGTGAAGCCATTTACTCTCTGCAAACCTCTCCCTACAATCATTAGTTAGATTATGATGTTTCTGTGCTGCGATTAGGTGTATAGTAAAGGCTTTTTTCCTGCCATGGTTTCTTTTGACTAAAGCAAACTTCGTAAGTGGTTTTCCACTACTTTACTGTGTGTTGTCTACAGTGTGTGTAGCATTCTGCTCCAAAAATGCTCGTTACACTGCTAGCCCTGTCGCATTTCGCTGCAGGTTCCAGATACCTGCAACACTCTATGAGGATATTCACCTTGTTCACATAATTACCTATATATATATATTTTTCTTTTTTTTTTCATTTGTGCCATGCGATTTTGCAAATCTAGCCACTGTCAAAGCTGCCTAACCCTGTTCATTTTATATTTATTGCTATAAATATGAGAGAGTTCCAACATAGGAGAGGAAAATGACAAGAGGCCCATAAAAACAAAACAGGTAACCGCTTCAATTGGTCTCCTACTGATATATTTTTGCAGCAGCGCTCACCAGATGAAATGCCATGAGATTTATTTAATTTTTCAGCCAACATTTTCGTCACAGAATTCCTCCACTCATCTCAGCAGGTGATGAAGAGAATTTGCAGCCTGAACGCGAAGAAAAGGGTAATCCATATAAAGTAGGAACGAAATATATCTATCTTTGGGCTATCTGCTTGAGCCTTCATTATATTTTTCTGTAAATGTATTTATATAGACATTGAATTTCAGAGGCACCAATAAGCTACCTTCTGTAACCCCCTCTATTTTCTCAAAATTTTGTAGATCACTTCTGTCTATGTCTGCGACAAAATATACTTCACAAACTCCCTTATACAGGTAGTAGCTTACACCAGGATAACAAAGAGCAGTGCAAAGAGGTTCTCAATGATGCAGCATACTGCATATTGGGTCTGTAATGGTTTGCGTCCTGAAAATACAGTACGTAGATAACACTTTTTCGCAATTTTTTAAAAATTTTGTACAAGGAGAATTTGTTGTGATTGAACTTATTTGGAGGAGGTATGTCCTTGCTTTACTTTTCTCCCTTCGCTACCATTTGTGATACGAAACTTACTTTACTTCCCAGGCAAGTATTTTTTTGTGTCTTGATTCAGGTGAGGATTTAAATTTGACAATATCTTGTAGCAGAATTATTCTTTTCATCTTCAGAACGGTTGCACACAGTCTTGGCTAATTGTGCAAATAAAAAAATTAAGTTTGATTTCCTTCGCTTTAGTTCCACAGACATCCTTTTACAAATGTTTACTAGCTCAGGAACAAGCAAAATATCCCATTGGGTTGGACTTCCCGTCAAGATTATTACATCTTTTAGTTGGAGGTTTTACTGGGACTTGTGACATTCTTCTTTTTCCATAAAACAATATTGTTTGATTAGCCTTAATGTTTATAACGGACGTCTGGTGATTAATGCCATCAAGAGGACACCAGGAACTAAAGAGTGCCTTTTTCCTGCCTATCGCTTGACAGTGACACTTCCCATCAGTAGGTTGCTGCAGATGGAAACACAAACACACAAAAACTGGTGTCCAAAGGCAGGGCAACAAAAGTGCTGCTGGAATCGAGATGATGTCCATCGACCTACTGTTATTAAAGTCATTAACGGCCAGATTCATCAAGGTAAGGGATTGCGAGTCCTTAATAGCGAATTTTAAGGATTCGCTGTTAAGGACTCGCAAAACAGGATTCATGTAGGAATCGCAGTTGAATTTGCGATTCCCACTGATTCCTTATTTGCGATTAACTAATTGCTAATCGCAAATAAGGAATAACTCCCCATTCATTCCTATGGGCCTAAGGAATGAATGGGGAGTTATTCCTTATTTGCGATTAGCAATTAGCTAATCGCAAATAAGGAAGCGATTTCAAGGGTGCCAGGGGTGTCCAAAGGACACCCTGTAGCACCCCTGAAATGTAATCTACATTGGTGTTGCACACACACATGTCCAAAGGACATGTGTGTGTAACATGCAACTTAGAAAAATGCAGTTAAATGCATTTTTCTAAGTTTTCGCTATTTACCACGAGGTTTGACCTCGCGGTAAATAGCGGCCCAAAATTGCGATTTCGCAATTTTAAAATGGTTCATGAATTGCATTTAAGGAATCTCAAATAGAGATTCCTTAAATGCAATTCCTCGCAAATGTGCGAATTCTTTAATAGCGAATTTTGCATTTGGGATGATGAATCCCAAATGCAAAAATTGCACTCGCAAAGGGCTAGATTCTCAGAATCTGGCCCTTTGCGAGCGCAATTAAGCTTGATGAATCTGGCCGTAAGTGATGTGGAAAATCAAGTTGCGACTTACCAAGCAATTTTTCTAAATAAGGCACACCCATTCTTTGAAGAGGTCCTGTTGTGAATTTTAGAATCCATACTATAATTAAATGGATAAAATACTGTCAGGTATATTTCTATTTAAAAAGAGGACATTCTCCATTAGAATTGTTTCCTTCCATGACTAAATCATCAGAAGCAACCTCTGGGCAATAAACTCACTTTGAACTGGGAAAAGGGGAGACCTTAATTGCTTTTGACAACTTGCTACGGCCTGTTTTAAAGACATACCTGGGAAGTTGTAGTTTCTGCACTGAGTTGTCAGCCTTGCATCGTCAAATAAGGTTTTTTGCAATTGCCACAAGTTACTGTTGTGCCTCCTGGTTGGTGTTCTTTGGCGGTTTTGTATTATTGCATCCTCTTGCAAACACTGTCTCTACACGGTCACAAAATGCGCATAACCATGCATATAGGGACCACTGGGGCTTGAAAAGTAAAACCCTCTGTCTAATGTACAGAAATCCATATTTTCCTCAGTCTATGAGGTAAAGAAGGTGCCGGGAGAAGACTTGCACAACTCTGTTGGTGAAACTGTAGTAGTTTTCAGACCTCCCTGTCCGGTTCCTCTCCGGTTCACAGACATACATTTGAAAAAGGCAAATCTGAGAGTAAAGGTGACAAATCATCTGATACTTCATAGTTTCCAAATTTGTCCCGGGTGTAATAGCCCTCGGAGTTATTATAGTCCCATTACTTGCTTAACCTATGATTAACTTTTTTTCAAATAGCAGGAGCTGGAATCTTCATTCACAGCCCAGACGAGGAACGGGCACGCAGCGAGACTGGATGCCCGCTGTAGCCCGGGACTTATGCTTCCTTTTTCGGGCGTCCTGGCACCGACTCTCTGCAGTGACATCCACAGAAGAACCCCTGGGGTTGGACATGGTCTTTGGAGCGCGGTTTAAAGGCTGGAGCGCATGTTTTTCTTCGGATCCTGGGAAACAGGAGCTTTGTGATTGCAACAGTTGCTGCGGGAGCTTGAAACAAAGTGAAGACCTGCAACATCCGTGGAGCCAGCAGAATCACCATAAGATATATAATACTATCAGCTACTTGTTTCCTTGGCTCCGAACTTACCGGACCAGCAGAACAGGCTCTCGCCATGAGGGAAACGGCTGCGGGGCTCCAAACACGCCATCACCATCGCCGTGAGGGGAACGGCAGGAAAACCACACCTCCCAGGTGCCCCAGGTGCTCCAAGCGCACCAGTGACGATCCAGCTTGCTCCTGGAGGCGCTACAAAGCTGCGGAACGCCTCCCACCATGCGGGACGCGTGCGGGCGTTGTCGGGCTAAGCCCGGGCAAAGGGCGGGCCATCTGTGACCGTCATAAGCCAGAAGAGGCCGGGCTGGGCCAGGCCTCTTGGTTCCATTATTCACTGCAGATTGGAAGGATCATTTGAAACCTGGGTAATCGACTCATTTGTGTACAAACTTTCCTGCCTGTTTAAATCCTCAACTGACCTGGGGCTTGCATCTTTATATACTTTCTGGCCCTGCTAGTTAATCTAGTGGGCCAGCTGGGGACTGTGAAAGAAGGCCTGTGGCAAACAACGATTAAGGGTATAGCTTCATTATCTGATCAGGGTATAGTTGTAACATGTCAACCTCCCAATAAATGGGGAAAAGAAAGCTACATACTAGCCCATCGGTCAAGAGAACGTCCAACGTTAAAGAGTCAAGTACGTCCCTAATAAAATATCTGACGGGGGCAGAAGGAGTCATAGAGAAACAAATTTCTAACGTAGAGGAAAAACTTAATAAAGGGTCGTCTGGCTTGTCCGCCACTAGTGTTAACGATCCTGCTCGAAATGTTTCAAATGATGTACCTGCCACTTTTACAGTAAATGTATCTCCCCCTGATTGTTATAATGGATGAGTGCAGCAGGGCTGTGATGAGATTTCTGCTATCGACCTAGAGGGCTCAGATCTTCCCTCTCAAAAAAAGAGTAAGTGTGTCCAAAAAACCTCCCCTTGTTATGTTACCGTCCCAGATCCATGAAGCCCCAGTAACCCCATATGATCTAAAGACCAAAAGTAAATTCCAGACAGGGAAAGAGGCAAAAAAGGTACCAAGGAACAAAAGAAAAGCGTGTCCCAAACCCATTAGAAATCATTGTCTAAACAATGGCCAAAATAATACTGAATATGGAGATATTATGAAATCAATTGCTGACTTCACTATCTTCGTGAAAGAAGCCATAGCCTTTATGGGGAATAGACTGGGACAGATAAGAGTCCACTCTGTCAACTCGTACACCACAAGTGAAAAACTTATAGCAAACTGGATGTGCCATTCACAAAAGTAGCGGGCTACGAACTTCCTTGCCCATGAAAGCTAGACCTAGAAAAACTGTCAGCAGAACACTTTCCCATCAAGAAGAAGGCAATATTCTCCCAAACCTGAATCTTCCCCCCGCGGCAGCTCCTTATACGCTGGTTTTGGCCAACGTTCCCACAACGGAGGACAGTGAGAGGGAAAACTGGGTAACGCTGAGAAATAAAGCCATACATTTCCTGGGACAGAAAACGGGTTTAACACAAGAAATGTTTCATTCATTTAAAATGGTGTTGGGTGGCTGGTCCAAGCAGAAAGTCCTTTGGCGGGGATTGTATCGTTTCATCATTTCCCTCTCCACCCTTAGTCCAAGAAATTTTGAACCGGGTCGGAGAAAATAGAAGGCGGCCGGTGGGTATAAACGTGCTCCCACTCGGTTTCTTCTACTAACCCATAATGACAAACAAGCTTAACCCCCATTTTGGCCACCCTCTTAATAGTCCACCGAGGTACAACCTTGAAGTCACAAATAGGTTTGGCCCTCTACACTCGTTAGATGAAGTGGATTGACCAATGCTACCCAGGGTTCCCCGGAAACGCAGCACTCCATCCAGCTACCCGGTCCCCCCAATTCTAGACGTCCCAGGACACGAGGGCGAAACTACTCATGATGATAGGAATATTATCGACAAAGTCCTAAAAAACGCTGCTCCCCATTTCTTACCTACTGTGAACGTTAACATGGGCATGGCTATACTAGAACAGTCAGAAAAAGTACTTCCGAATGATCAGCAACAATTACATTCTAGCACACTTAGCAGTGACGCAGGCAACACCCGGTCCCCAGAGAAACAAGTGGGGCGTAACATGGCAGGGGGAGTGTGGTCACTTATGGAACCCAAGAGCCGCTTGTACAGGGACGGGCGAGGGTAGCATTCTGGAATATATCTGGGTTACAATCTAAGATTAATAATCCCAGTTGGGTAGACTTTATTAGAAATGTTGACAATTTATGGTCTTTGGAGGAAATACATCTCGATGGTTTTAAAACGTTCCATGTTTCAGCTGGTTATTCTAGTCATGGGAGGCACAAAGGGGGGATCTGGGTGTATGTTACTAATCTTTTGGGGGGCTATAGGGATAAAAATTGTGAAATCGTGCAGGTACTACCAAATTATTGTCATCAAAGTGTCCTCACTGCTCGAGCTAATAATCGTTAATATGTATAATAACTTGGATAAGGGCCTAGTTTGTGATATGTTATATGACCTTAATGAGGATCTTAAGTCTGTAAGCGATAACTTAGGGAAGGACTCCATTCTCATATGGGGCGGCAATTTTAATCACAACCTCTGCCAACAGTTCTTGTACGGATGTGGCAACAGTGAGGTCGGTGATGATGATAGCCAGCCCCATTTCACCCACTCCAATGGGGGTGACAGTTTTAATGAAGTTATGGCAACTCACAACCTAGGTTTCGCTAACTTGCTGTGCTTGCCAATTGTTGATTTTAGCTCCACATTTGTACGAAGAGGACATAGTACCCTGATTGATTTTATTGTTCTTTCCAATAGCCACGCAACCTGGGTAGCGGATTTTGTCACACATACAGTTGGGATTAGTGACCACCTGACACTTAGTATGAACATCTCATTTCCCATCAAAAAGGCAAGTTCGTTGGTAGAGAGCCTAGCCTGGACCCAAGGGTGCGTTCTAGAAAGACTAAATGGGTATTCCCTTTGATGAGCCAGGAACGATCCTGAGGTGACCAATAAGAAAATAATTAGTCTGGCATTAACCCCTATCTTAAAGTGCCTGCAGGAAGAGGTATCACACATAGACATATTGGGTTCCTTTGCAAACATCACAAGGATAATCCAAGAAAGTCTGCACCGCCCCAACAGAGATTTTAAACCCCACAAAAATGCCTGGTTCGACTAATTGTACAAAGGCCTACTCCCAATTAAAAAAGGCCCTACAAAGTGCTAGGAGTGATCCTGATGATGTGAGAAGGTGAAGGAAGGAATACAATTTCGCAAGAAACAGACGCAAGCGGGAAATTAAAGATCAGGCATGGACCAATTTATTTGAAGCCCCGCAAAAGAGGGACAGCTCACTCTCTGGGGAGCTGTCAGGGCACCGTTTTTTAGCTCGGGATGGACCAAGAATTGAGGTGGTTATAACAGAAGATTCATGGATAAACTTCTTCTCAGATGTATATAACCCTGGGGGGACAGATAAAATAGCAGATACGCGGACCGAAACCCAGGAGGGACTTGAAAAATTTGTACAAATTAAAATTAACATCAGTAACGAAGAAGTATTTGCATCCATAAAACAGAGTAAGAGAGGCAAAGCGCCGGGCCCCGATGGCACCCCGATAGACTTATTTAAATACTCGGTCGATCTTTGGTCCCCATTATTAACCCGAGTCCTTGAAGCCAGCTGCCAGAAGGGCTTTATCAAAACTTGGCCTGAGTCGGTAATTATCCCTATATTTAACAAGCATTTACAATGCAATAGGTCTCGCAGCATTAAAGTTTGAGTTATTGGCATTGTGTATGACAATGTCAATAGTTATAACTTTTGCAAATGTGCAGTTTAATTCTAGTGGCTATGACAGCTGGTAACTATATCAGAACAAGCATTAGCAATGCAATCAGTCTAGTCTTTGGGACCGTATATGTATTAAGCTATGCAGCACATTATCCTGGGTGCTGAAATATCTACTGCTCTTTAAAATGGAGGGAAAGTACGCACCAAACTGCAGAACACGCCAGGTATGGGAACACAGACAAAAATTGTAATGTCCAAAGCTCTATTTTTAATATAAAAAGCAGCCCCTTCATTGGTCACATCACTGAAAATACAAGATTTGGGGCAAAAATGTATTGTCTATGGGTGCTCATTGAATACAAGTTAATATGGCCTGGAATCTAGGGAATGCTAAAGTGTTCCTGGTATTGTACCGACCTTTACTGGTCGTTGTCTATCAAGAAAGTTAAATAGAAGCAGTTGAACAGAAATAAAATCCCTAAGATAAAGTGGAAGCAGACCAGTCCTAGAGATAATCTCCAGATGACACTTTATGTACTTTACAACAGATCTTCCAAACAGTGCAAGTGCTGTCTACGCTCGAGCTAAAAAGGGGGTACCCTGTATGAAAAATAGATGGTCGTCAAGAACATGGTAACAATTCAAGAAAAAAAATCCTCCTGACCTATACTTCTTTCTAGCGACTCAATATATGTACTCCAATGCCTACTGAGAAATCTGACGCTAAAAGTCAACCAGGTAAAGCATGCGCTCAACTTCATTTAATGACGCAACGTTACGAAAATACTTTTTCTGCTAGCTCGTTCAATTTTATTGGCTGGCTCATCCTGAATGCACTACTCATATTTTTTGTGTTAGTGTTACGGCTCTCCAGTGCATTCATTTTAATTGCTCATATTTTTTGTGTTAGTGTTACGGCTCTCTAGTGCATTCATTTTAATGTTTTTTTTAAAACAATTACATCCAGAGATAAAAGTAAATCTAAAATACTCAAAATTGCATCCTTCCTTCCAAAATGTTCTAAGAAAAAATAAACCACCTCGTCTGTGTCCCATAGCAGCACTTTAGTTTAAATATTCCACTTTCAATAGATAAGAAACATTTCACTTCTATGAAAATCAAGTGGAATTACAATTAAAACGATGTAAAGTGATAATGGATATTAACGACTATATAAAAAAAGTATTTCGTTTGCTCCATAGATATTTACTGAAGCACAGAAAAGCAGTCGTGTGAATTCCTTTGTCGTGTCATTCGCTATGTTAAAAGGGGCTCCTAAAGTGCACGAATTGAGTCTAACATCTTCATGAACTGCTTTCTCGTAACCGTGTCGAATCATTCTATAGTTAGTGGGTCATTACATTGAAGAATAGATTACTGGAACTATATCCGGGACTGCCCTCCTACCTGGTCAATCAGCTACAGATGGCCCACAGTGATGTCACCTGCATGATTTTATGCCTCTAATCTGAAAGATTAGCACCGGCTCCCAGTCAGACAATGGTTCCCTTTTAAACTCTTCTTCTAGGTCGAGTCTACTACACGGGTTTGAGCAGGACGTATTGTGGCATACCAAAACCATAGAGTGCATTGGAGCCCACCGACTACTCCCCTTTGGTTGGCTTTCTTGGTCACTTATTTCCCCGTTTCTTTAGTGCCCTAGGTCGTCAATTCTGGGCTGACCCTCCCGTGGAACATTGCCTCTTTACCATCAATTTGACTGGCATTTCTGCTTTCCCTGCTTGCTTTTCAAGCTGAACTTTGTGCAAGGCACTCCATGAGGACGTTTTTTGCCGTTTCCAGTAAGCAGGCCTCTCCTCCCGCAGCCCACCCTTCTGTGCTCGCCTGTGCACTACTCCACTGTATTTCTCCCCGTTATCTCCAGCACTGTCAGTAGTGTTGTCCCCTTCCCTCCTGCTGTTACTTGGTGGTCCAACCCCTGTTGCTTTCGCCCCCACCCGTCTTAGCATGTTACCCAATGTGATACCCAGTCCCCCATTTTATCTGTTTCTCTCTCACAAAATTCTTCTTACTCCATATTTTCATAACCTCTTTACAAGAAGCATCGAAAAAAATGCTGTAGGCCATTCCTTAGGGGAGCCCGGCCCTCTCACGCCCGCACTGGACCCCCCTGGCTTATACTGCCACCCTTGTTACCTTGTAGACCCTGGCCGCCTCGCCCACAGGGCGCACGCAGTGGGACCGGTACTCCCAGCACCGCACGCACCCGGCGCAGACCAGCACTTGGTCCTCCTCGCAGAAGAGCTGCAGCGGCTGCCCGTGCTTCTCTCAGCGGGCCGCCTCGGACACGCAGGGCCGCTTCACCAGGTTCACGATGTTCCTGATCTCCCAGTTGGGCCGCAGGTCCCTCTTGTAGGAGGCCCGGCGGCAGCGGGGGCAGGGCAGGCAGCCGCCGGGGCCCTGCTTGCAGACCTCCACGCAGGAGCGGCAGAAGTTGTGCCCGCAGTCCACGGACACGGGGGTCGTGGAAAAAGTCTAGGCAGATGCAGCAGGTGACCTCGGCCTTCAGGTCCGGGAAGCCGTTGGACGCCATTGTGGATGGACCAGGACACCTCCGGCCTTAGAGACACAGACCCCTTGGTGCCTGCTCTGAAGCACTCAATACTCGCGGGTCACGAAATACTCGTGGGTCACGAGCGCGCTTTGTTTATAAAGTGGAGCTGCGAAGTCCTGCTTGCGACCGTTCCTTTACACCCCCATCCAATCGTGTTCATTTCACGTGCAGGTCTTTCCCACTGTATAAATGTATTTGCAGTATGAAACAGCATAAATAAACTCGTCTGTGTCTGAGCCGTCGTTCACCCATAGCATATGTTAATTAGTAATGTGCTCCAATTTCTGGGCAGTGGAACTGCCCACGCAAAACGAAACCTATCGTGGGGCGGGACTTCCGTTTTGTGAAGCCCGCGCCCACGGAGTGCCTGGAGGAGCAGTGGTGACGCGGGGCTCCCATGCCTGAGGGAGAGCCCCGCGGTCGGAGGCTGCACAAGTCCGGAGTGCCGTTGAGCGGGGAAGGGGGGGATGCCTGTATGTGTGCGTGTGTGTGTGTCTGTGTGTGCGACGGCGGAGGGGTGGGGGGGATGTCTCTCCGTGCGTGTATGTGTATGTGTGCTTGTGTATGTGTGTGCGCATGCGTGCAGGGGGAGGTGTGCCTGTGTATGTTTGCGCTTCCCAGGAGACAGCCACGGCGAGCGCATTCATGCACGCGTGGCCTGCGCCGATCGCCTTTTTCGAGATGCGCGCGGCCAGGTGCTGTCTCCTGGGAAGCAGACCCAGTAACAATAGATCTCGGCGAGACAGCGCTTACGCGCTGTAACGCTACAAGACCTAAAAAAGGGGATCGGGATAACCCTTCCTGCTATCGCCCAATATCCCTGCTTGATTCTTTTATGAAAGTCACAGGCAGGGTCATCTTGAATCGCCTCCAAACATGGGCGGAAGACACCAACGTATTAAGTCAAGTACAATATGGGTTCAGGGAGGGGCGGGGCACCGTAGAGCAGGTGCTAAATTTTTCCATCTTACGTGGTAAATATATTCAGGCCAAGGGAGGTAAATTATATGCAGCTTTCGCCGATTTAAGCGCAGCTTTCAACTGTGCAATTCATAGCCGGCTATGGCAGATTTTATCAGACTTAAAGGTAGATGAGTTAATTATATCATTCCTAAGACAACTGTACGCGGGTGCTACAGCCAAGGTGAATGCACCAAGCCTTCACCTTGGCTTCGCCGTCATGTAAGGAGAGGAGTCCGACAAGGCTGTGTCCTTGCACCCTTTCTTTTTACTTTATACACTAATGATTTGGAAAAGGAATTGGTGGCTAGAGTAAGAGACTCACCCCAAGTCAACCACAATCAGATTGTATCGCTCCTGTATGCCGACGATGCCGTCTTAATGGCGAGAACACAAATTGGTCTTCAGAAGGCACTTGATACTTACATAAATTTTATGGACAACAGGGGCCTGAAACTTAATGTTAAAAAAACTTTCGTTATGACCTGTGGGAGAGGTAAGAACAGATCTTGTCCCCTGTTTGCTGGGAATGAGAAAATTGCACTCACCAAAACATTCTCCTATTTAGGCACTGTCTTAAAAGAATCAGGATCCTGGGGACCAGCTATAAAAAGTAGGACATTAATGTTTAAAAGAGCAACGCCAGCACTAATGATATTTGCCAAAATAAAATGGGGAAAAGGCCGCCAGAAATCCTGCTAAAAATTTATCAGGCAAAGTGTATAAGCACAGCTATTTATGGAGCAGGCGTCTGGTGAGCTCATGATACTTCATCTATTCAAAAGGTAGAAAATACTCTTAAGATTTATTTTAGCCATTCCTCAAAGTACTTCTGTTTTTAACTGTCACTCTGAATTGGGCATTCGTTACATAAGTGATCTGATAAGCAAGCAACCTTTACTGCTATGGCATAGAGTCTGGACCTCACCTGACTTAGTTTTAAATAGAGATATAATTAAAGATTCTTTGGGACTGGATCAGGCTGCCAAGATCCCATGGCTGAGTTATATATGCAATTTTAAAGGATTTGGGGAGACCAGAGTTTTATCATAAGCCAGACTCCCTACATAACATAACGAGGAAAGAATTAAAGTCACTCTGCTGGAATCATCTTGAAACACTAAGACTAGGAGTGGAACTAAACAAAAAAAACGTATTACAACATCAACTCACCCTGGTCTCAGCCTCAATCCAACCTTACTTGCTCTGGTGTCAGGAGGGATATGATAGGTACATTCTGACTAGATTCAGATTTGATTACTTTTTTCGCCTAACTACCTTTCCTAAAGTAAACGACTGGTCCAGATTGCTCTATACATGCCTGTGCGATAATCTATCAGATCAATCTACACTGCATGTAATATTTTTTTGTAAATTTTATTCAGCAGAGAGAACCAGATGGATTAGACCATTTAAAAAAAAAAAAGGTTCATGGCATCAATGTCGCCCAGCTCTACTCTTTTTACAATTCTTAAATGATGTATACTGTGTTGGTATAATGACAGGCTTTTTAAAAAGTATCTTGAGGAAAAGGAAAAGTTTAATCTGTTATTAAAAATGTTATGGACGTAGTAATTGTTCTTAAATGTAACTCACTGGATTGTATGAATTTATGAATGAACTGTCGCTTTTATGATTTTATATACTTGTGAAATCGAATAAAGCTTTACTACTACTACTACTCCTACTGTTTCTACAAGGTCACAAAATGCGCTTAACCATGCATATAGGGACCACTGGGGCTTGAAAAGTAAAACCCTCTGTCTAATGTACAGAAATCCATATTTTCCTCAGTCTATGAGGTAATGAAGGTGCAGGGAGAAGACTTGCACAACGCTGTTGGTGAAACTGTAGTAGTTTTCAGACCTCCCTGTCCGGTTCCTCTCCAGTTCACAGACATACATTTGAAAAAGGCAAATCTGAGAGTAAAGGTGACAAATCATCTGATACTTCATAGTTTCCAAATTTGCCCCGGGTGTAATAGCCCTCGGAGTTATTATAGTCCCATTACTTGCTTAACCTAAGTTTAATTTTTTTTTCAAATAGTTCAACAAAGTTTCATGTGAGCAGTTGAGACGAGCGCTCTGTGTTGTCAATGGTTGTGAGCTTTTCTGTAAACAGGGCTGTAATTCTTATCTTGTCACCTTTGCTGTTAGTTGGAAGACCAAGATTAAATGCCAGACGCTGTTTCCCCGAGGGCTCCTGTTTGCTTTTAACTATCTTTTGGCCATCTGCCCTGCTGTAATTACAGCATGTGATGTCAGGACTTTTCCTGGCACCAGACATTTTCAATCTAACTTAAGTTGTTAAAAATACGTTTTGCATCATCTCGCATAAAGTGTACTTTATTAGCATTGTCACTTTTTCCCTTGTTCAGGATTTTTTTTATTGTTAAATATGTTAGATGTTTTAAAAGTCTACCAACTGGTCATATATGAGTCTGCCTAAATGCACGTCTGTGCGTACTGTTAGCAGGTTATAGGTTGTATATGTCGCTTCTGAAAATGAATTTAACATCCTAGCACTGGAATAGAAATATATTGCTTTGGGGATGTTACATTCAGCATGTGCACACTTATCATTAATTGATCGCCCCTCCTGTTCACCACACCCCGTTCATCACCCCAACCCACTTACCAAAGACAATAGCTCACCCATAGGCGAGACCTACTGGCTTTTCCAATGCTTGTTGAGCTTATCTAGTTACAGTGTCAGAGTGTACCGCTACACTTTTTTATTACGGATTGTAAGCTCTGTCCCATATAATATTTCATTTTCACAGGTGCAATTTTACCAACTTACAATATCCACTCAAGCAAAAGCGACACTTCTATTGCAATAATATTTATTTCAATAAACATCTGTACATTAGTTGCTTGTAGGCCATATAGAAAATTCCTCCACCAAGCAAGATGTCTCTAAAAATATTGCGAATGCAAGAGTAGCCAATATGCAGTGGGAAGTAGGTCAATGATATTGAACGTGCTGGAAATTACTGGACATACCCCTTATTCAGTAAGTAAACGTATAGTTTCCCACATAATTGCAAACGTTCAAACAGTGTTTGAAATTCGTTCTTCTTGCTGTAGTACAATGACATTTTGACCAAATGCACACTTGCAAACTGGTGCATGGTCTTGCACATTCTTTTGCTGCATTCTTTCACACGCTTCTGTAGCAAAGCGTGTCTCATTAATTTCAGCTACAAAACTGCAGTCTGAAAATGAAATGTAAGCAGATACTCGCAGGTTTAAAAATGTGCTAATAGTTTATCTTAAAAAAGTGCCTGCCACTGATCAGTCTGATTTTCAATAAGCGTCAAATAGGTCCTTTATTTTTGTTGATGCATTTTTTCAAAATAAACCCAATTAAAAGGCATCTAGGGTGCTGTACCACTTCCTGCACCTCTATTTTCAGCATCACTCGACTCGGAAACAGGCCATTAAGATGAAAGTACTATACCAGGAACCCAGAACCACCTTGCTGTCAGTCTTGAATGAGTATTCGATTTGCATCATGGTACTTTTTCAGTTGCATGGTTATTAGTTGCAGCGCCTGATGTTTTGGAACTTGAACACACTACTGGTGATTAGTGATTACACATCTCAGCACTTCTGCAGATGGTTTAAAACAGGATACATTATTTTTCTGCGATACAAGCACTAAGTTAGGTAAAGATTCCCAAGACGTTATTAGATTACAAAAGAGAACCGGAACTGAATGTGTCGTCTATTTAAGTTCATGTGACTGTGCATTGTTTGCAACACAGCTATATCCTCAAAGAAAAACTTACCAATGGGAGATTTAACACCTCTTATTCAGACAAGGCTAGGAATACTTACTAGTTCAGGTATCCAGGTTATCCAGGGTTTGTTTCTTGTTCTTTTTCTGCACGGAGCCAGTCTTCTCTTTTGTTTATTTGATTATATGTGTCCCTTGCAAAGCTAGCCTTACAGTACATCTTGAATACACATTGGATGAATGAGGCGGTAGGGTGATGGGAAATGCTACCTCTACAGTAACCGAAGACAAACATGCCTGTTAGAATCTGACACCTAGCTTCAGCTACACGCTCAACTGGCACCAGTTTCTAAAGTCAAAGTATAGGCAATTCTTAAACACGCCCTTCCACGCTAGTTCTTTGCACTTGGTGTAATCCACACAAACAGCCAGAAGTAGTTAACTCAGCTTGCCATCAAAATAACATTTTGGCCAAGCACAAGCATGATGACGCTTGCACACCTTTGAAACGTGGCACTCTAATACACCTAGTCACCATAATATGGTTTTAACTGCTGAGGAGGTCTGGCATCGACCATCTTTCTGGAGTGAGACGAGACAGCGAGCAATGCAACACTATTAAAGGATTTTGAAGTGTAGAGTATCACTAGCATCAGACAAGTGTGCACTTTGGCTTTAAAAAAGTGCCATAGGCCCGTTAAGAGCAAGTACAATGATGTTTGCAATAGAACGTCAAACAAAATATATTTTAACAATTTTTAGTGTGTACATTCACTGTAGGGAACTGTGTTGCCTCCCAAACTTGATTTCCCAAATTAAGGGGCCGATTATGATGGCGGACGGACCTGAGTCCGTCCGCCACCATAGAGTAGGAGGGAACCTCTGCATGGCCTGCGGAGTTCCCTCCTGTGCAATTAGGATGTGACCGCCGGCTTCAAGCTGCATCCGCCGCAATGGTAAAAATGCCTACAAATGCAGGGGGGTACCATAGGTACCCCCCATGTGCACCCCCCACCCCCCTTCACCCAGGGGGCCCGCAACGGGTCCCCGCAGTGAAGTTACACATGCTTTTCCACGGCGGAAAAGCCGCCGCGGAAAAGCACGTTTCACAGCCCATCCTAATCTGGCTATCGGTGTCTGAGAGACACCGTCACCATATTAGAGCTTTTCCGCCGCGGTTGTAAGCCAACCGCGGCAGAAAAGCTGCGGACGGAAACCAGGACCCACCAGCCATCCTAATGTGGCGGTGGGTCCGCAGAGGATTTTCCGCATTCTCCGGGCCGGCGGAAGCCACCGCCGGCCCGGAGGATGCGGAAAAAATCCTCCATCGTAATAGGTCCCTAAATTCCTACAAGCAGACTCCAATTATAGACTTGTATCATATACTTTTTATTCAAACGCATATAGATGATATCATGCCATATATGGTGCAGGCATGTTTATGCAGTACCAGCAGATGAAGGTTCTGAAACAGCTATAGGAGCAGTCTCCAGTCTCACCAATAAGAGACACGCTTACCTAGAAGTGTATGATGGGAAAGAGAAAGGAAGCAAGGATGCGTAATTTACTTTATTGTGTCGTCTGAATCTCAATGAAAGTCTTTTTTCATAAAAAAAAATACTGCCCAGACAATTCAATTATACAGCATCACTCAGGTGTTACCCTATATTGTGCTCCTAGCCCTGCATCACACTCCAAGACTAAGGGCCCACTTTCGATGTCATGCGGAAAGCCATTCAACAGCTAGTCAGAGGCTTTCCGCCCGACATCAATGGTTTCCCTCTGACCACCATATTACAATGCAGGCAATCAGAGGGAACCTGGCCGCGGGATTCCGCTCCACTTCCGACAGGCTCATAGAGCTCGTTGTGGGAGCGGGCTGAATGATAATCCTATAAATGACAACAGCGCCAGCCTAGGCTCCACCGTCGGGATTATGATGTTGGTTTCCGCTTGCCCTTTCATGGCGGTCCTCCTGCCATGTAAAGGAAGGCGAAAAGTGACTTTGGGGGGCCCTAGCAAGGCCCCCTTTCCTCTGGCTCATTGCTATGGGACCTGGGGGTCACCTAAGGTGTTAGTCTAAAACTCCCCTAGCTGTGTTATTCTTGCACTGTGCTTTATTAGGTTAGCATTATAAGGCTAAGTTAGTAGCAGCTGCCACATTTGTAGGTAATCCACTGAGTTATCCTAATAGAACGCAGGCTTAAGTTAGCGCCTGTGGCTCCATTTAGTATTTCGCAATCAATATTAGACTGTGACTGAACTAAGTTTAATTATTTGTACTGCTCGCTTCAGCAGAAAGCTGCTGGGGTGCATTTTCTCCTAAGTTTGGGCCTCGCTATATTAATGAATATATTGTTTGTACTTCTGCATACCTTTTCCTTGAGACGAAGCCTGCTCAGCTGCAGGCACAAACAGAATGACCTTGCCAGAGAGAGAGAGTGTGTGTGCTCAGTCTCAGACTCTTAGCTCATCCTTGTGTGCCCCCTTTGTCTCCTGCTGCCTTCTGTGGAAAGTTACTGGGTCGGTGTGTCTTGTGCTCCTGCTGAAATGTGTAATTGTTACTTCTATGCCTGGGAAAGCCAGTACCTCGACAAACATCTTAGGGTGCAGGTCATGATGGACTCCTCTGCAGAGTATTGCTAATAAACTAACTATTTGTATTCTCTTCTGTCTGACCGACTCTTCATTCTTGGAAAGGCATAGCAGGTGTTTGTAAGTAACCCGCGTGGCCCCTAAGGGTGACGTCCTTCAATGGTGCCCCCTGTACATTCTCATGGTGGCTGCGACTTATACAGGGATGTTTACAAACATTCATTTTTCAATGACCGCTTGTGCTGTGGCCCTTTGCCACCCGCCACACAAGCTGCCATTGAAAATGTTATGTTTGCAACCGCCCATAGGGCAGTCGAATCCTAATACAGAGGGTGGAACTGCCAACTTATGGTCGGGCGGTTCTATTCCACAACACTGTCAGTCGGACGCTAGTCCGACCGGCATTGTATTTAGGCCTTTAGCCTTCACAGCTCAACCTTACTGACCCCTGCAAGTTAATGCCCAAAAATGAAATCCTTGGCATTTCAGTGAATTACATAGTAGATACCAGACACTGAGGTCTATAGATAACAAGGAATACTTATAACTGACTGCACAGTTCTTCTGAGGCTGTGATGGTTCTTGATTGATATACATCTACCCCTATTTAGATAATTGGTCACTCTGGGCACCAAAATTAGAGAAAATCCTGATTGGTGTTGAGAGCATCTGAGGAGCCCTTTAGGAACATAGGTTCTTTATCAACTGTGACAAATCTGACCTAGTTTCTATTCAGCACTCATTTATTGGCACTAACTTCCCATGGACTGGGGTTTAGTGTTTCTGCTGAAGAAGAGGGTGCTCAGGTTGAAGACTCCAGTGTGTGGTTTACCACCATATCAGGAGTAATCAGTGAGAAGTTAGTTAAAACTTTGAAACAGAGAGGAACACATTTTGTCATTCCTTGGATCAGCCCAGATGGCTTAACCCGAGTATCCACTGGTTCCTTTCCTTGATGGCCTTGAGTGGTTGATTCTGGTCTTTCGACTCATTAAAGATGCTCTGTAGTCGTGGGTGATAATGGACATCCTTCTGAGGGGAGTTCTGAAGCACACTCAAAGAATCATAATTAAGGCTCCCTGTTTTCCGTTTTTACTGATTATTACAGATAAATACAGAAAGAAAACCATTTTTTCCCTGTCTGTATTTTTAAATGTGGATAAAATTGGAAATTGGGTTGTTTTTGAGTGGTTCTAATGCTGTCAATGATCACTACCAGGCCAATAGCTGTGTAGATTGACAGGCAAGGGATTAAAAAATATATGCATTTTAGTAAAGAGCCTTAAACAGCAGTAGATTTGCACAAACTTGATACTAAAATATACCTACTTTCTTACAATTGCAAATGTTACCATCGGAGTGTGCATCCATCATTGGAACCTGTGAGGCGTTTAGGCGCACATGAACTGGTTAAATAAATGCAGAAATATATACATTTCAGCTTAATTGTTTCACAAAACCTAAAATAAAAATAGATCAATACATGTAAAATTCGCAGAAAATTCATATAGATAAACAGACAGGAATGACAAAAAAGTAAATACAATAAAACCGGGAGCCCTTATCATAATCAAAGATTCCTGTGGTCAGTGGTGGGAGTGATGCTAAGATCTCTGAAGAATCGAGGAACATGATCTAAGAAGGAATAGATGGAGCATCCAACTGTAACAGACTAAAGGCAGTGTCTCACACACGGGGATTTTCAACATAGGTTCACTCAAAAGCCAGTACTCATCATGACAGACAACCCAGTTGCTTGGGCTTGCATGAAAGGCTACGGGGGAAGCGGTTATGAAAGCCGGCAGCTCTAGCCTTCTCTCTAGGAACATAGGTATGGAATTGTGTACTCTGATAGTTACTCACACACATATCAGAGTGGTCAACTTTTATATGGACAGCAAAAGCAGGGTTTTTCTGCCCTCTCTAGATCTCCAACTCTGACCATGCTTGCTAAGGGCAACATCCAATATGTTTGGAAATATAGGTCTGTATGAATCTGTGGGACCAGGAACGGGCATGCTTCAGCTGTTCTGCACAAGCTTGCTACAGTCAGGAGCATGGAAACCAATGCTACTTTATCTGAGTGGCCAGAAGAGCTTTTACCCCATTTCAGATAAATCCTTGGAATGTCCTGAACATCGAAAAGAGAAAAGAATGTTTCTTACCTATTATGCTATGTTACGTTATGTTAGGGTGTCTTATATAGCGCGGCAGCTGCCCCAGCAAAAGGGCGTCCAGGCGCTTAAAGAAAGACTGACCCATTGCAAAGTAGCACCATCTAGTTAGTGGGGAAGAGAAGAATCTTGATGGCCTTCCTAAATTCCAGGTAGTTCTATACGTCCCAAATCTGCACAGGAAGTGTATTCCATAGCGTGGCAGCTCTAGCACGAAAAGAGCAGCCACCAGCCCAAACTCTACGAATCCGGGACACCGCCACCAAATGCTGACCCTCTGACTGGAGGGGGCGCGAGGGAACATATGATGAAAGAAGATTAGCCAAATAGGCGGGTGACAAATTTCAAGGCCTTAAAAGAGGTGCACAGGGCCTTGAATTCAATGTGCCTGGCCACCGGCAGCCAATGAAGGCGACGGATGGCGCTGGACACAGAGCAGAACTTGCACAGACCTAGAAGTGTTCTGGCTGCTGCATTTTGTGTCCTTTGCAGCTTCTGAACCTCTGCTTTATTGTATCCTAAATAAAGGGAGCAAGCATAGTCAAGTCTAGACAAGACCACCGCTTGGATAAAAAAACTGACAAATAGCGGCATCAAAGAGGCCCAACAGGGGCCTAAGCCCCCGTGGAAGTCCAAAGTAAATATCGGCTATTTTTTCGGTTTGGACTCGATAGTTTAAGGATGAGTCCAGCCAAACCTCTAGGTTCTTTACCACTTGCTTGAGGAAGAGGGGGGGGCCTGCCCAGACTTGCTGCCACCAAAGGTCACGCCACAGACCATGGTCTCTGCCGACCACCAAAACCTCCGACTTGTTGGAATTTATTTGGAGGCAGTTAGCAGTCATCCACTCGCCCACGGTCGCAAGATCGCCCTGGAACTTAAGGGCAAGCTCGGTGTTACTAGAGAGTGCCACCACTAACTGATTGTCATCAGCATATAAGACAATGGCCAGGTCTCTACTCAAGGCTATAGCAGCCAAAGGTTGAACATAAATATTAAACAGTAGGGGACTGAGGGAGCAACCCTGTGGCACCCCTTGCTTAATACAATATTCACTGGAAAAAAACGGGGGGCTGATACTGAGAATGACCTCTCATGAAGGAATGAGGCAGCCACTCCAATGCCTGACCCGTAATTCTTACCTCCGCCAGATGTCTCAACAAGATGTCATGTGATACTGTATCAAACGAGGTACTTAAATCCAGCAAGATCAGTGCCAACGTTTGCCCCACATCCATGGCTGACAGAGATGTTCTGTCACAGCCAGGAGAGCAGACTCCGTGCTGTGGCCTGGCCTAAAGCCATTTTGAGAGGAGTCCAGTATGTTGTTGAGAGTGAGAAAGTCTGACAGGAGGGAGTTCATGTATGCCTCTGTAATCTTAGCTGCCCGAGGTAGCAGAGAGATGGGCCAATAGCTTTCTGTCTTAGTTGGATCAAGCAGATGAGTCATTGTTGAGCGACTGCACTCCTTCCCTTTAATCATTGCACTTGTAAACCAACTCACTAAATAGAATGCGTGCGAGCAGAAGCCGTGAAGCACCTCTAATCACAGCTCAATTTGAAAAAGTACTCCGAAAGGGCACATTTCTCCTGCACCCAACTGTCGCACTGCAGAAAAGGAAATCCTTCCTAAATTAAGCACTTCCTCAAAAGTTTATCTGTTCATCAATGTTAATCCAAAATCTTATGTCATGCATCTTTCTTTATATTTCACAACCACGGAAACAGCAGGTTTGTACTTTAAATTCTTTATTCAACATTTTCAGGTGCCAGACGTTGCCAATCCAGGTTTTAATGAATGCATGTGAGGTCAAACATTTTTTGAAAGTGGTCTTTTGACATCAGCGTGCTCCCAATGCATTTAGAATCTTTACAATTCTTCGTCAGGGGTTAGCTAAAAGTAAAATGAAGAAACAATTCAACTAGCTGCTCAACCATTATTATTGTGCGAAAACCCAACTCATTACTCTGGCTCCACCCTCACCCAAATATTTATTCATTTGTAGAGCGCATGGTTACACCAACAGTGTGTCCCCGCGCTGGGGCAAGGACAGAGAAGAGGTTATGGGAGGTGGGTACTTCTGAAACTGAACTAAAAACCATCTGATATTAACACTAAGAAAGGAAAACCCTCCATGCTCAGAACCTTTCCAGCTCTCAAAGTGCACATCCCAATTTTATCAACATCTACAGTGAATCACAGCTCCCTACCAGCTAACAATTTCCCCAAGCCTCCAAGTCCCCGTTATCTCCAGAGGGGCTTGGAGGCAGTTGGGTGCAGGAGAAATGGGCCATTTGAGTACTTTTTTTTAGTTGGATCAAGAGCAGGTTTTTTAAGCAATGGAATAACTTTAGTCTGTTTCCAGACTCTGGGCACGGTAGCAGTACTGAGGGATTTATTGATAACCTGAATCAGAGAGGGTAGGATAGTGGGCAAAACCTTCTTGAATTGGTCAGGTTTAAGAGAGTCAGCAGAAGAGCTCGACTTAATCCTACTACACAGCAATCGCAGCTGATCCGCCGAAATCGGGGGAAAGAGTGGAAAATATTTGAGGGGGTGCTAGGTGGCGCACTAGCGGAATGGCCGCGGATCAGTGAGGCTCCCGCTGTCCGGTTGCATATTCTTCATTTATCCTAAAAATACGTCCCTGTATAAAGGCACGGTATGGCGTCAAAGCGGGAAGAACTGATGGTGATGCCTGCGGAGGGAGTGCACTAACCATTCTACAGAGTTGGGGATCTCTGTGGCAGCTGAGCTCACGCCTGCGGTGATACCCAGGGGCTGGTTTGGTGCGCGGTGCAGGAAGCGGCAGCTACGGGAGAGCCGTGGTCTCCACGTGGCGTGAGGGCCGCACAGAGTTGAGTGATGTGACACCAACGCGGCGGCGATTTAGAATGTGAGAGGTGGCAGCAGTGAATGGCCCTGGAGTCCGGCGAACTGTGTGGCTAGGGGACTGCCTGATGACTGCGAGCACGGTGGTGATCTGAGGGCGCAGCAGTGTATGAAGACGCGCTGCATATCAGCGGCGGCCATAGCTAAGCCTCCTTTGAAGTGTACTGCCCGCAGGGTGCTGTAAGTGGAGATCGCACTCTACATCGGGCATGGTACTGGCGGAGGGAACGTGGGAGCACTGCCTACTATCCTGAGACGCGCAATGGCCCTATGGCAGGCGGCTGCGCAATGAAGATGCACCTCGCACGTTGGTGAGGACATTGAAGCGGGGGTCAGGTACTACGCGAGCGCCGCGGCTCCGTTTGCGCAACTAGGCTGGGAGGCTGTGATCCTTGGCTGCAGCTCGCCTAAGGGACTGGCAGGGGCAGGAGAGGTCGTTGCCTGAAGCTGAATACCTGGCCATATCCACACAAAAGACAGAGGGCACTGAGCACAGGAGCCCGGAGGGGCTGTAGATTTGATCAGCTTGTACATATGGCGGTGAACACGTTGATTGCTTGACTCTCCCACAGTGCCTGACACGCGCCGCACAACATACAAATAGGACAACATCTGAGGTGCGCGTGGACGCGCATAGAAATGCTGGTGTCGGGTGCACGGTTGTAGGAGACGATGTGCCCGGTCCTTGGCTGCGGGATCCCCCAATTGCGGATATATTAGGCTGCAGGAACAATTTGGCTACAGCGCAGGCACACAACGGCGAAACCCTACAGGTATATTTGCTTCAAGGTGCGAGAACTGGTGCATAGGGAGGCGACGCCACCCCCCCTAACGGAACCTTGAGACGATGGAAGTCCCTGGAAGTGGCGCAGGAAGGGCGCATGGGAGGAGTGTACTGACGGGTGGCAGAACTGTCTGTGGGGTTGTTGACAACTGGGACTCTTGCAACAGTGGTTGGAGGTGCTGCGATTGTGGATAATTTATTATTAGGCTGTGAGAAACTATCGCAATACACTATTGCGATCTCGGACTACGAGATAATTCCTGGACTGGTGCTACGGGTGCGCCATGGGCCGCCTAGATTCCCGCCAACCACGCCTCACCTTTGAGGCCAAAAGAAACCCCAAAAAGACACCAGTCGAAGAAAGGACTTAAGAGCCGGAGGCGACGCCTGGTAAGGGCCCCACTTCCGACAGTGATATGCATACTATCCTTACTGAAATGAGGCAAGGCTTTGCAACCATAGAGGAGAAGGTGGATACGCACACGACCCGCATGGATAGTATTGCACGCAAGTTAGACAGTCATGATACAAGGCTCAAGGAAGCGGAGCAGCGGATATCTGACTCTGAGGAGGTTTATTTTTATTTATTTATTGAGCTTACAGAGCTTACAGAACAACTAAAAACAGCGGTGACCCAAATGGACAAACTCATGAGAATAATAAATGCCAAGAATGAGGACATTGAAGCTTGAAGCCGCCGCAATAATGTCCGCATTTTAGGGATTCCAGAGAGTACGAATACGGGGCGGCTAGAGCAGTACGTGGAGAAAATGCTTATGGCAGTCACTGAAGAGGGCGCGCTCTCTGCCCAATTTATAGTGGAGAGGGCACACAGGTCGCTTGGTCCACAGCCGCCTCCTGGGGCGTGTCCTCGCCCCATCATCGCCCGACTCTTAAATTATCGCGACCGCCATGTGGTCTTAAAGGTGGCAAGGGAACAGAGACAACTTAACTATGCTGGAGTACCCTTCACCATATTTCCAGACTTTACAGTCCGGTGCAGGAGGAGAGAAGAAAGTTCAATGGAGTGAAGCAGAAGCTGCGACAGGAACCGGTGGATTATGCTCTCTTATACCCCGCGCGACCACGGATCACCTATCAGGGAAAACAAACCATACATATGACGCCACAATCGGTGGAAAAATTCCTGAAAGAGCTGAAACAGCGAAAACCTACACCTGCGGAACAAGACGAGCTGGAACAGGCGCCACTTTCGGACGTGGAATGACCAAGTGCTGTCCTGCAGAGGCATAACCTGTAGTGGCATTGGTATCAAGAGTGATGACAAGAAATGGACATGGAGGGCTCCAAGCCACGGACTACTGTAATGTATACCATTGATTTTTGCATTAGGATGGCCTTGCATGTTACTGTTATATTACTTAAGAATATTGATGTGTTGAGGACGTAATTTGATCAGTACCCTTAACCAGACACCCTTACTGTTACTGGGGACTACTAAGAGCAGACAGATCCCTGCTTCATAGCAAGGTGCAGGTACGTCACCTGGAGTGTAGACCCCAATGTGAGTACCCCTGTTAATTCATGGTTTGGATATGTTGGGGGGTGGGGGGGATGGAGTTTAGCTTGCATGATTGGGATGCTTCAGTGGGAGGGGGGGGGGAAGGGGATGTTTATTGAATGCAGAGTAGTATGGTACAATTCGAGTTCCAGCTGTATGATTTGATTAGGGGGTGTAGAACAGTTCTTGGTTATGCTATAGGTTTGGTATATGATGTATCAAGTTCAAGTTCAAAGCATCTTTATTTCGATTCATAACGAATCATAAAAAGCACATAGACAAAAATACATAATTAAGGGGTGCAGTTACATCGGGTTGCAGTCGCAGTTAAAATAGAGCAGTTAAAATATTTACAAAACGTTTTTAAAAAAAGCAACAATTTTTCAGTAATTCCATAGGGTGTTGTCAAGACTATTAAATTATCTATTTCCAGAACGTTTTTTAAGGCGGAAAGCAGCTACCAAGAAGTTAGCGACATTAAACATATTTAGTGGTGAGTCTAACTTTTTTAAGTAAAATAGGGCAGGCTTGATTTGGACGAACCCCTTGTTCTTAAGCAATGGGACAATATACTTTTTCCTGGGCAGATCATATATACCACAGAAGAACATAAAATGAGCGGTGTCCTGCAGAGAAAAACCGTCACATTTGCAGGCCGCTAAGTCCTCTGGCTTGGCCCATACCTTAGAGTCATTTAACAGAAAGTGAATCTGGTTAAGTCTTAGTTTGGTTAATAACCAGCGATGTAATGGAATAGACACTACTGTTAAATAAGGTTCAATGGCCGGTGTAGTTTTAGAAATATAGTGCTCCCTCACTGTGGGTTTCGCAAGCTCACAGCTCTCCCGCTCCATTTCTCTCACTTTTAAAAAAGTCGATTTGAACCATTCCAGGTCATTCTTAACGATGCCATCTGGTGTGTGGAAGAGATCTGGGCGGCCCAGGGAAGTTAGTGTTTTATTAATATATGCTAGCCACGGGATATTTTTCATATTGTCCAGAAGTAGGCAGTCTCTCATGATTGTGTGGTTCAGAGTTAAGTTGGAGTTCAGCCATGTTTTTAACCACATCAAGATAGGGGATTGTTTGATGATGTCACTAATGTACCCCTGGCCTAGTTCCATATGGACAGAGAAGGTGGCTGTTGATTGAGGTAATCCTAGAAGCATACGTAAAAATCTGTTTTCTTCCATCTGTATTGCTTCTATGTTGTTCGAGTAACCCCAGATGGAAGCCCCGTACCTTACTACTGATATTGATTTCGCTCTGTAGAGTCCCAGCATTGCTTCCGTGGGCTTGCCACCCAGACGTTTTGAGAAGCCGACTATGGCTGCTGCTGTTCTTTTCATATTTACAACAAGGGGTGGTGAGGGACAGAGTCTCTGAATGAAACAGAATACTCTCACCCAGTCAAGAGATCAGGGCTAGATCCAACACCGTTTTTTAGCTCACTGCACCATCCCAGTTTCAGAACCTGGCTGTATGCAAATTAGTCTGTTCCTGTCCCAGTGCATGATGGAAACAGGGCAAACCAAACTACAAAAGCCAATTCTTACACTGGGAAGGAAACAAGCTACCGGGGACCGGTTTCTGGCATTTCAGCCTCTTCGGCCCGGCTTGCTTGAATCCGGATGGTGCAATGAGCAAGGGACTCACATCTGAGCATACCCTTCCACGCTTAGGGTGGACAAAAATATTTACAACAAGGGGTGGTGAGGGACAGAGTCTCTGAATGAAACAGAATACTCTCACCCAGTCAAGAGATCAGGGCTAGATCCAACACCGTTTTTTAGCTCACTGCACCATCCCAGTTTCAGAACCTGGCTGTATGCAAATTAGTCTGTTCCTGTCCCAGTGCATGATGGAAACAGGGCAAACCAAACTACAAAAGCCAATTCTTACACTGGGAAGGAAACAAGCTACCGGGGACCGGTTTCTGGCATTTCAGCCTCTTCGGCCCGGCTTGCTTGAATCCTGATGGTGCAATGAGCAAGGGACTCACATCTGAGCATACCCTTCCACGCTTAGGGTGGACAAAAATATTTACAACAAGGGGTGGTGAGGGACAGAGTCTCTGAATGAAACAGAATACTCTCACCCAGTCAAGAGATCAGGGCTAGATCCAACACCGTTTTTTAGCTCACTGCACCATCCCAGTTTCAGAACCTGGCTGTATGCAAATTAGTCTGTTCCTGTCCCAGTGCATGATGGAAACAGGGCAAACCAAACTACAAAAGCCAATTCTTACACTGGGAAGGAAACAAGCTACCGGGGACCGGTTTCTGGCATTTCAGCCTCTTCGGCCCGGCTTGCTTGAATCCTGATGGTGCAATGAGCAAGGGACTCACATCTGAGCATACCCTTCCACGCTTAGGGTGGACAAAAATATTTACAACAAGGGGTGGTCAGGATTCAAGCAAGCCGGGCCGAAGAGGCTGAAATGCCAGAAACCGGTCCCCGGTAGCTTGTCTCCTTTCTGGTAAAGAATTGGCTTGGTAGTTTAGTCTGCCCTGTTCCCATGATGCACTGGGCCAGGGACAGACTGATTTGCATATAGCCAGATTCTGAGCTGGGATGGGGCAGTGAGATAAATAACGGTGATGGATCAAGCCCTGATCTTTGGACTGGGTAAGAGTGGTCTGCTCAATTCAGACACTCTGTTCATCACCACCCCCTTTTGTAAATCGATTTTGGCCACTATAGGTGTGGCAGGGTATACTCAGACATGAGTCCCTTTCTCACTGCTCCATCAGGATTCAAGCAAGCCGGGCCGAAGAGGCTGAAATGCCAGAAACCGGTCCCCGGTAGCTTGTCTCCTTTCTGGTAAAGAATTGGCTTGGTAGTTTAGTCTGCCCTGTTCCCATGATGCACTGGGCCAGGGACAGACTGATTTGCATATAGCCAGATTCTGAGCTGGGATGGGGCAGTGAGATAAATAACGGTGATGGATTAAGCCCTGATCTTTGGACTGGGTAAGAGTGGTCTGCTCAATTCAGACACTCTGTTCATCACCACCCCCTTTTGTAAATCGCTGTTCTTTTCATGGCATTGGTTTTGACGGATATTTGGGGTGCCCACGTACCCTTATCGTCGTATACTACCCCCAGGTAGGTAAAAGTTCTCACTTTGGAAATAGAAGTGTTAGCACAGTAGAAAGTCTTCAAGTCCTTATTTTTTCTGCCGCCTACAGCCATAACATGGGACTTGTCTGAATTGATTTTTAAACCAAGGGAGGTCATAAAGGCATCGAAGGATGTCAATAGTCTTTGTAGCCCAAGGGGGGTACGTGCCACGAGCACCGCGTCATCCGCGTAAAGGAGGACCGGGGTGGACAGTCCGCCAAAACGCGGGACGTCGAGTGTTGCCAGCTCCAGTGTAGATTCAAGGTGGTTAATATAGAGTGTAAATAACATTGGGGCGAGAATACACCCCTGTCGCACCCCTCTGGTAGACTTGAATCCTGCTGTGCAGGCTCCTTCCTGCGTCATCCTGATGGATGCTTCTAGGCCCCGATGGGCCTCAGCCAGAAAATGAACCAAGGTAGGGTCCATCCCCAGTTCCAAGAGGATGTCCCACAGCCTGGACCTATTCACTAGGTCGAAGGCTGTGGACAGGTCCATGAACCCTAGGTAGATTGATCCGCTGGCTGCCATAGTGTATTTGCCTAGGATCAGATGTAAGTTGAGGCACTGGTCCTCCGTCCCTCTTCCCTTTCGAAACCCGTATTGGGCATTTGATAAGATGTTATTGCTGCCAGCCCACTCGTCGATCCTTGCCAGTATCACTTTCCCCAGGATTTTGAAAGACGAGTCGATAAGTGAGATGGGGCGGTAGCACCTCGGGTCTCCCCTCTGGCCTTTCTTGAAGATTGGAATAATGGTGGCGTGTGACCAGGAAACAGGCAAGCTATGTTTCATGGCGGCATTGAAGACGTTGGTCAGGATGTTTGCCCAGAAAGAGACATTGGCCTTGAACATGTCGGCTGGAACGCCATCTGGGCCTGGCGCTTTCTTCCCTACTGTGTTGGTTATGGCCTTTTCAACTTCTTCCATGTTAAAGGAGAGTGCTGTCTTGGGGGAGTTAGATTTGAGGATAGTCGGTGTTTCGCATATTTGGTCACTCCCATAGATGATTTTGAAATGAGCTAACCAATCCTCCTCACTGATGTTGGCCTCTAGGATATCGTTAGCTTCTCCAGAAAACAGGGGATTGTTTATAATGGCCCAGAAGCTGGAACTGTCTCTTAAGGTGGCTTTTTCCATTAGTGAGGCCCAGGCATCCTTTTTGAGAGCTTCTTTGCGTTCATGAATGATGTTATAATATTCTTTTCTTAGTCTGGCAACTTCCCCTCTGTCCCTAGGTGATTTTTTTAATTCGTTCAGGAGGCAAGTGTGTGCTTTCGAGCAGGCTTTATTGAACCAGCCCTTGGTCGGTCGAGTCTTCTTCCTAGATTTGACTGTGAGTTCATCAGAAATTACAGCACACAGGGTATCAAAGGCGGTGATTACATCCTCTCCCTGTTTAGAATTGTCTTGGCAAATATCTAATTCTTTGCGGGCTTTGCTACTTAGAGTTTCGAGGAACTCAGATGGGACTACCTTGGACCATTTCAGCCTTCTTCCTTGGTCCGTGGGCCGCACAGCCAGCTCGGGCATTTTGGTTGTTCCCTCCTTAAGTAGGCCCGCAGAGCTGGCAAGCTCGAGGATGACTGGATTATGGTCACTGAACGCAGCTACAACTGCGTTGTAAAAGAAGACCCAGCTTAATATTCCAGGGGAAACAAAGATGTAGTCAATAATGGATTCGGAGTTTCTAGCACTGTAGGTCATGACCCTCTCACTGTAGGTATTGAACCCCGGTTCGTAGAGGTCCACATTTGCTAGGAGGTTTTCTAGTGCCAGTCCTTTAGGGTTGTGTTCAAAATGTTGGTAGTCGCCTGAGGTAGGGCAGTCAGTGTCTTCAATGTGGCAGGAAAGCCTGCAGAGATGAGTGTTAAAATCCCCCATAATTATAATGTGCAACAAAGTGGTTTGACGTTCTTTAAAATTAATCAAGAAAGACTGTAGAGAACAGAGATGCTCAGTGGAGTGTCCGTCTACTACAGAGTTATAAAAATTAATAAGGATGTATTTATGACCGTTGGCTAAGCTGATCTCTAGGCACAAGAAGTTGGGGGAGTTAGTAGTTAAGTTGGGGGAGTTAGTAGTTATTTGTTTAACAGTCCCCGCCAGATGTACAGTAGTCAGAATCATAAGGCCCCCTTAGTCCCTCCCACAGGAGGATCTAGTAGCTGGGACAAAGTAAGATGTGAACCCAGGAACCCAGAAATTGCTGTTGCAGTCCCAGGTTTCTTGCAGGGCTATGAGGTCATGTTGGTTCAGGAGGTTCAGCCAAACACTGTCCTCCCTTTTTGAGCGAAGTCCGGCTATGTTCCAGCTTATGAGTTTAGGCCTTCTGCTGGGGACTTCTAAAGGGGGCCAGTTCCCTGTAGATTGTCTGAGCATAGGGGTGTTGTTAACTGGGCGTCAATTTTGTTCAACCGCCCGAGCCAAGGGCGTGAATCTATTATGCAAGGATATAGGGTTATTGAGGGACGTTGGAGTGTATTTGACCGCCTTATGGTTGCTCAACCTATTAATCGTATATGATGTATGCGAAACACGATGGCGGTAAATGGGAGTAACTCGTCCTTAGATAATGTCTTGGAATATTAGAGGTCTGAATGAGGCCAGGAAAGGCAGGAAGATTTTAGCCTACTTGGAGGTAAATGTGCCAAAGAATGTATGTGTTTGCAGCCTTAATAAAGGCTATATAACCATTTCCATTAATTTAATTTAGAGATGAAACTAAAAACCACATAGTGCCCTTAAACATAAAAGAAATACAAAAAAAGGGGCATTTCTGAAAACATCCTTCTTCTTCCCTGATAGAAGAGCTAAAGTTTGGTTAATACTATCTTGTTACTGCATCAAAGAGAAGTCAATTGCCACCTACGGGGCATGATGGGATACTGGAGGTCAAGGGATCTTAAAGGTATAGTGTTCTACCATATTACTTACATTGCTCTATCATTCTGTCATTCACGTTAAAAGAGAACAAAAAGGATTTGTGAAGTATGTTTTAAAAATATGTTCCTTTTCTTATATTTGGTGACTTTTAAAAGCTTTATGTTTTTTCTTCCATCTTTTAATGTAAATTAAAGGAACTGGCAATATATCCCGTCTTAAGGCTGCAAACATTAAATTTTTGGCACATTTACATCCTGGTCTTTCTGAAGTAAGGTGAAAATACTGCACAAAATCTGACCCTGAAAGAAGGGCTCTGGGGTCCACGCATGTGGGTGAGACAATTCAGTGTGTATAATTATCAGTGGAGATCCTCTGAGAGAGAACCAGTGATCATCAGCAGCAGCGGTAGCACCAAAATGCGGTACAGCATCTCATCCTCCTTCATTGCCTTAATTTATTTTTAATTATACCCTCTTGGCCAGCAGGTGAAGTGGGAGGGTTATCTACAGAACTAGCAATGGCCCTGCAATAGCGAACAACTTAGAAATCTGGTGTTGTGACAGGAATGTCCCTTGAATCGTGAACAGGCATGTTCTCCTGCCCATAATGCCCAACCGTGTGTATCTGGTATCCAGACGTTTTATTTTTGGTTGAAAAAGTCACACTAATCTATTGCGTGCACGGGCCTGGGACTGTCCCAAATTATGAAAGGTCATGGACATGTCTGGTGACTTGGAGTGGTAAAGCAAGAATCCTGCTCTCAGTGTGTAGCACATATCATGCAGCACTGCACAGTGTTTTGGACTTAGATTCTGTGGGTCATGGCTCTGCCCTTTTCTTCTGACCTAGGATGTGCGGAGGGCTGCTGGGTTGTTCTTCCAGTGAGCCGAAGTCAAGGTGATTGACCTCTGACGGACTTTTCTCCAGAGCCATTGTATTGGAATCAGTAGGTCAGCAAGGAATGCTCCACCTACAAGGCACGACCCACCAATTGCCATGACGTTCCAGAGAGCAAAGGAACAGGAGAGCAGATGAGTTGAGGTGAGCAACGGACTGGTCAGATGCACCAAAGGCACTGAACTGCGGGTGTGTGGGTGCATCCACGGAAGCAGTCAATAGTACTCTGATATTTTTGGAAGGCAGGAATGTTACTTTAGCCTATCTAGGATTGGTAACTGCTTAAGTGCTGGCCCAAGTCTGTGGTTGTCAGGTAGCTGGTTCCGGTTCTGATGTTGTGGAGCACTCCGTCCCAGTGGAGGCAGTGTTAGAACTCAGACCCCACAATCGGCAACAGGAAATCCAAGTGCCAATTTTGGTCTGCAGCATCACAAGGGCCTTCAAGGATTCCTAAGGGCATCAAGGGACAAAAAAGTCCCAGAATAGGACACCAATATGCTTCTAATATGCTACCCTGTTTTAGGTAAAACCTATAATTGATAAAACCCCATCACAAGGGAAATAACCTTCATCACTGTAAACACTGATAAACACCTGCCCAACTACAAAATAAAATGTCATTCAAAGAAAGGAAAGAGAGACTGAGACAGTTTTATTTCTTATTGAAGAGGCCAATACAATGTAACTTTTATACAAGATAGCAGCAAGAAAGTGTAGTCTAAGAATATTGAGCTTGAGTTTTGTGGTTTAGATAGGTCACTAAAATATGGTTTCTTCTTTTTGTTTCTTCCAGTTTAGTGTGCTTGGAAAAAATGCAAGCATGTTTTAGTCATGATCTAGTTATTTTATACACTGGTGAGTATCTGCAAATATTAACACCATTTTTGATCTTTTGACGGTGTAATTCTTTCCCTGCGAGTCATATGGCTGGCTCATAAGAATCTTTCCCAATATGTACTATCACATTCAATCACAGACACAAAATGAGTAAAACCTTTTGATACATCAGCCCCCCTTTCTAACAAGTCACTATTAAGAGCAGGTCAATTGCCAAAGACTCAAGGCATTAAACATTCAATGTAAAATGCACTGATAGGGGCCTGTGAAAAGAGTGCAGTCACCTTGCACATGGGATGGTATTGGAAACATGATACAAGATGTTCCACATACCAACAAAATTAATAGCTGCAAGGTGTCCCATTGTTACGTGTCATACCTTCAGCTAATCCAGGCTTTTTGCCCAACTGCACTTTTATTGCTGGAGTTTTTCAGCCCATAGTTATAATCTTCATAGAACAAGCATTTGCAATGCAATCGGTCTCACCTTTGGGACCTTCTATATATTTAGCTATGCAGCACTTTAGCCTGGATGCTGAAACATCTACTGTTCTTTAACATGGAGGGAAAGTAAGCACTAAACTGTGTGACACGCCAGGTATGGGAACACATGGAGAGAATTATTGCCTCTCAGCGGAAAATGGTATAGTTCAAAGCTCTGTTTTTAATAAAAAATCAGGGCCTTCTGTGGTCTTATTACTGAAAATACAAGATTTGCAAAAAATATATTATTGTCTATGGGTGCTCTTGGAAGACAATTTCTGTGGACTGGAATCTAGAGAATGCTAAAGTGATTCTGGTATTTTACTGACCTCAGCTGGTCGTTTTCTATACAGAAAGTTAAATAGTGGCACTTGCCAGAAATGTTTTTAAAAAATAAAGTCTCTCAGTAGAAAGTAATTCTGCCCACCTGGGCGCAAAACACTCACGACACTCTCTTGAAAAAATTGATTATTTCTCTAAAAACAATCATATTGATTTTCTATTTGCCTTTATCTTTACACCATTTAGATGGCTAAGATAGATTCATTACGAATTGTTTCAGCCAATATATGCGGATTAAATGATGCCTCTAAAAGGCAGAAAGTGTCTCTGGGTTTACGAACACTTGGGGGGAACATCATATGCCTCCAAGAAACCCACGTAGAACAGTCACAAAAACATCTACTGAATACCCTTGGGTTTAAAGTAGTGAGTGCTACCACGCAGGGGGCTAAAACAAAGGGAGTGGGTGTTTTAGACGACAGAAGATTTGTTACTAGCAACCCACGGACTAAATCTGACCCACTAGGGCGGTGGGTTATTACTCAGATTCAATTCCCCAACAATTCTTCTATTACCCTTTGCTCAATATATGGGAGCAACGCCGACGACCCTGGGGCTATTAATCAAGTTTCCAACGAGCTAGTGCATTGGCCCACTCCCATAGTGCTCTGCGGGGATTTCAATATACATCTACCTTGTGATTGGGCGACTAATACAGCGTGGAGATATAAAGGCAGGCTTTAGCAAATCTTATTCAGACTCATGGATTAATAGACAGTTGGGCGACTAAAAATCCTTCACAACCCGGTTACACTTTTTACTCTGCCCCGCATCAAATCCTAGTTAGATTAGACTACTTTTTTATCTCTGCTTCGCTCACCAGCAATTACACAATCGATATCGCACCTCACTTCTTATCTGACCACAATCCTCTCATCATCACCTTCAAGGGGCTTGGACAACCTAAAGAGGCTTCTAAGTGGAGTTTTGAAAAAGCCCTACTGCACAATAGCAGTTACGTGACTCATATGCAGGGATGGATTCAAGAATTCCTGGAGATAAATATTGGATCTGCTTCTCAAATGATAGTCTGGGACACATTGAAGGCAGGGATTAGAGGTGAGACCCTAAGGTTCTCTATCCAGAAAAACAAAAGGGAAAAAACTTTAATCGGTGATCTACAAAAAAAGCTAAGGAACATTGAAATCAAGTTAACCCAAACTATCCATGCAGGATTAGACTGCCAGGGTATCCAACAAGAAGCAGTCTTGGTTAGAGCCGAAATAGGAGCTATCTTTTTGGAAAAAATCACGGCAAAGTGGGCAGCAGCGAGGGAAAAAAACTACGAGTGTAGCGATAACATCGGCCATCACCTAGCTGTTAGGACACGACAACAGGTTACTAACAGCGAAATTCACTCAATCAGACTACCCTCTGGCTTTGAGATCACAGACCCTAGTCATATACGGAAGGAATTTCAGGAGTACTATGCCAAATTGTACATGGAAGAAAACTCCTCTAATAGAGAAGTTCTAGATGGGGAAATCTCCAACTATCTCAGTGAGATCGAACTAAGGCAACTTAGCCCAGAAGATAGTAAGCTTTTAGATCTTACTCCCACGTGGGAAGAAATTTTGGATGCCCTCACTAGTCTTCCGAACGGGAAGGCATCAGGCCCTGATGGAATTCCCATTGAATTTTTTAAAGTCTTTACTCCCCAAATTAAAACCATACTCACTGAGGTAATAACATCTATATTCAACGGGACCCCCCTCCAGCTTCCTTGTCTAGAGCTAGAATTTCGATCTTTCTAAAAAAAGAGAAGTCCCCTTTGGAAATGAGCTCCTACAGACCCATAACCCTCATTAATTGCGACTAAAATATTCTCCAAGGTGCTAGCCTCCAGAATCTCCCGAGTAGTGGAATCTCTTGTCTCGGAATGGCAGCATGGTTTCATACCCAAAAAAGGGACCACGGAACATATCAGGAGAGTTATCACCCGGTTTGATGCTGCACAAGCTGCTGGAGACCCGATGTCGCTTACGCTACTCGACGCTGAAAAAGCATTCGACCGGGTCTCATGGCAATTCCTGTGGGGGGTAATGTACAGAATGGGGTTCGGTGATAAACTCATATTGGCAACCCAGGCACTCTATTCAAATCTAACAGCCAGTGTCACCATAAATGGACATCTCACCGACCCCTTTAACACCTCTCGGGCACCAGGCAGGGCTGCCCCTGCTCGCCTCTACTGTTTGCCCTCTATCTGGATCCTTTCATTAAGCAGATAGAGAAAAATGACAACATCACCCCAGCAACTTATTTTTACAATAGTTGCAAAATTTTAGCCTATGCCGACGACCTGGCCATCACCTCTCCAGACCCTGCTAACACCATACTTGCACTGGAAGGTGAGGCCCAGAAATTTGGGAAGCTATCTGGTTATGCCCTTAATAAAAATAATGGGGGAGTCAGGTCCTGGGACGTGGGGCTAGCTGGACCATTAATATAACTAAGTACACAGATTGCCAGCCACACACTTACTTAAATCCTCTATTTTTGAGGGAACAAACCATAAGAGACTTCCTGCTTCGTACGGGTATATCACTCTAACCCTTTTATTATTTATTTATTTTTTGTCTTTTTTAGTATCGATGTATGAAAGGGACACCTTATCGTTTTGTACACCTTATATACAATTATTTACAATTAGCGATTATTTACAACACAAACACATAACTAGTTGTATTATACAAAGTGAATTGCTCTGATATATATACACTCAAATATTCATACTACGAAAAAAAAATCATCCGTAATTCCATAAAGACCAGAGTCAAAAGTATAAACTTGATGACAATCATAAATCAATGAACTACAGTTAAATGTAGGCAGTTCAAAAAAGGAAAAATAGACTTCAAATTAATTAATTCAGTCCATTCGACCAATAAATGGCTAATCTTTTTACGCCAACGTGTTTCGAATCCGGTATGTCAACTCTACGGATTCTCATCAGGGCTCTGTCTTAATACGGGATATCTGCATGTGTATAAAATAAAACTTGTTTTAGCTACATTTCTGACAGTTGTTTAGCTTCCAACTACATTTAACTCGTATTCCTCTTATTACCTGTTGAACCAGCAGCCGCCGGTCAAGGGTAGAGTATTAGTTCTGACTGAGTTTCTTTTCTTTTCGGGATCTAAAAACAAATACAGGTATCATGACCTGTTCTTGCTCACTTTCTAAGAACAGAATGGGGCACATGTGTTATCAACATACCTTACTGGATCATTCTCGTGATCCTACGTTTCCACCAAATGGGAGTTAATTTTCAGTCTTGTATTACAGCCTGAAAATAATGAGAATAACGTTTTACGCGCTTTTTATGCACAGACGGAGAGAGTATGGCACTCGTTGCTCTACTCGACATACCTGCTCTGAGGGATTCCTCGCTTGGGCTGTTCGTGTTCTAATCGGTTGCAGCGGTAAACGCTTTCTAACCATGCAGGCACCACTTTCCTCAGTCCTTTTTACTCGCGCTCGCTTTCCCTAGAGGAAATAACAGCGTTTTATTAGGTTTCTGGGGCTACTGCATTATTGGTAGCAAATCAAACCCATGTTAGCTCTAGACTTACTTGAACAAGCTGTGACTCGGCATCTAGCTCTCATTCACTTAGTTTGGCAGCCATGTTGTAACATGGTTTTGGACCTACTTAAAGCTACTTGCTTGGCGCCATCCACAATAGTCAATCTATCAGATAAAACACTCACAAAAGATGAGGAATACGTACTAAATCTTGGATTAAAATTTGTACCTCGTCAACAAACAGACTTTACCCAATTGAAGTTGGAGACCATAGAATTTTGTCGCAAAATTCGACTGAGGGCCTTTTTTGGCAATCAGCCACCTATGATAGAAAAAGAAACTACAGGGTTACATAATAAAATCGACCTTCATACCTAGTCAAAAAATTCCTAAACAGGTTTATGGCTTCGGACAAATCATGCTTTCCTCAATTGACAAACTAGAGAGAAATAAAAAATATTTCCAACAGAATATGAGTAAAGGACAGAGAAGTGCACTACATGACTTGCGGAATGATACGTCGATAGTTGTGAAACAGGCCGAAAAAGGTGGAGCTGTAGTCCTTTGGCCAAGAGAACAATATCTTGCTGAAGCCAATACACAGGTGAGCAACACTGTTTGGTATAGAACCCTACAGGAAGATCCGGTCAAAAACATTCAGGGACTGATAGCAGATACTGTTAAAATAGGGTTAGATGAAGGCTATGTTGGTGTGAGAGAAGGTGAATTTTTAATCAAAAAATATCCCAGGACTCCAATCCTGTACTTCCTCCCCAAGATCCATAAAAGTCTAAATGAGCCGCCAGGACGACCCATTGTTTCTGGGTGCGACTCCTGCCTGGAACTACTTGCGAAGTATGTTGATTTTTTCTTGAAGCCCTTTGTTAGCTCTGTTAAATTATATCTCAGAGACACACTGGATTTCCTCGTCAAAGTAGAAGGGACTGATTTTAATCCTGCATCACAATTGCTTGTGACAATGGACGTCACGTCCCTTTATACTCAAATACCCCAGGGAGAGGCATTGGAAGTAATTGAGCTTTATTTAGAAGCTCGTGCAAGACCACATCGAGTCCCTACCAGCTTTATTCTCAAATTGGCAGAAATAGCGTTGCGCAAAAATTACTTCCGATTCAATGAGCAGTTCTTTATGCAGACCAAAGGGACTGCTATGGGATGCCCCTATGCTCCTGAGATGGCCATATTGTATATGGCAGAATATGAGAAGAAATTTATTGAAAAGGATAACCCATATTGCAGTCACATTAAGCAATGGCTACGATATATCGACGACGTGTGGCTCCTGTGGCGGGGGAGCCACACAGAGTTGATGAAATTCCATGGATGGCTTAATTCCAAACACCCAGACATTAAATTTTCTATCGAGTTCAGTGACACAAGAATGACGTTCCTGGATGCAGAAATCACCTGTTCAAACGGGAAGTTGGTCTCCTCTTTGTACAAGAAGCAGACTGATAAAAACACAATACTGCACCACCAAAGTGACCACCCCAGGAACTTGAAGGCTAATTTGCCCTATGGCCAACTGCTCCGTATCAGGAGAAACTGCACGGAGTTGTCAGAGTATGAAAGACACGCTGACACATTCTGTCACGAAATGGAAAGCCGTGGTTATCCCAAAAAACTGTTAAAAAACTCATTCAAGCGGGCACGATGTACACCACGCGAATGTTTGCTACAAACAAAATCAAAGGCTGAACTAGACCGGATGGTCTGTGTCACCACATTTGGGCCTGACACAAACAAATTCAGACAAACTGTGTTAAAAAATTGGCACTTACTAGAAAACCTGGACTGTCCATTTCCCCGTCCTCTTTTCGTGTATCGTAAGAACAGGAGCATCGGACAACATCTTGTCCGAGCCGAGATAGCATTACCCAAACCTAAGAGTGACCTATTGTCTCAATGGGGAATGAAACCCATTGAGGGACATCATAAATGTGGGACATGCGTGGCCTGTGGCACAACTGTGGAAGGGAAGGAATTCCAACATGGGAATATTAAGTGGAAACACTTAAGTTTCTCAAATTGTAAAACACGAAATGTTGTGTATGTAGTTATCTGCCCATGCAATAAGATTTACATAGGCAAGACAACACAACAAGTGAATATGCGCATAACGCAACATAAATCTAGAATCAAGAATAAAGTGCTTACAGCACCCATGGTGGAGCATTTCATTGAAAATAAACACACTGAGAATGACTTGAAGTGGTCAATTCTATATGTTCTGCAACAGTCTAGATCCATTGACCATGATAAACTTCTACTAAAAAAAGAGGCCTACCTTATACTTAAGTTTAATAGCGCACTCAGCGGGCTCAACTCGCTATCTGAAATATCTAGAGTGTGAGCTATATCTAGTACAGTGCCTCCAAAAGAAAGGGTCGCTGGTAATTGCGCATATGTTTTCATATGTGGTTTAAATTCACCTTTTTTCACATCTAAATGATAGCCTTCTCTAGCGACCCCACTCTAAGATGGCCGCCAAGCAAGTAGCTTTAAGTAGGTCCAAAACCATGTTACAACATGGCTGCCAAACTAAGTGAATGAGAGCTAAATGCCGAGTCACAGCTTGTTCAAGTAAGTCTAGAGCTAACATGGGTTTGATTTGCTACCAATAATGCAGTAGCACCAGAAACCTAATAAAACGCTGTTATTTCCTCTAGGGAAAGCAAGCGCGAGTAAAAAGGACTGAGGAAAGCGGTGCCTGCATGGTTAGAAAGCGTTTACCGCTGCAACCGATTAGAACAAGAACATCCCAAGCGAGGAATCCCTCAGAGCAGGTATGCAGAGTAGAGCAACGAGTGCCATACTCTCTCCGTCTGTGCATAAAAAGCGCGTAAAACGTTGTTCTCATTATTTTCAGGCTGTAATACAAGACTGAAAATTAACTCCCATTTGGTGGAAACGTAGGATCATGAGAATGATCCAGTAGGGTATGTTGATAACACATGTGCCCCATTCTGTTCTTAGAAAGTGAGCAAGAACAGGTCATGATACCTGTATTTGTTTTTAGATCCCGAAAAGAAAAGAAACTCAGTCAGAACTAATACTCTACCCTTGACCGGCGGCTGCTGGTTCAACAGGTAATAAGAGGAGTACGAGTTAAATGTAGTTGGAAGCTAAACAACTGTCAGAAATGTAGCTAAAACAAGTTTTATTTTATACACTTGCAGATATCCCATATTAAGACAGAGCCCTGATGAGAATCCGTAGAGTTGACATACCGGATTCGAAACGCGTTGGCGTAAAAAGATTAGCCATTTATTGGTCGAATGGACTGAATTAATTAATTTGAAGTCTATTTTTCCTTTTTTGAACTGCCTACATTTAACTGTAGTTCATTGATTTATGATTGTCATCAAGTTTATACTTTTGACTCTGGTCTTTATGGAATTACGGATGATTTTTTCTTCGTAGTATGAATATTTGAGTGTATATATATCAGAGCAATTCACTTTGTATAATACAACTAGTTATGTGTATGTGTCTGTGTTGTAAATAATCGCGAATTGTAAATAATTGTATATAAGGTGTACAAAACGATAAGGTGTCCCTTTCATACATCGATACTAAAAAAGACAAAAAATAAATAAATAATAAAAGGGTTAGAGTTATATACCCGTACGAACCAGAAAGTCTCTTATGGTTTGTTCCCTCAAAAATAGAGGATTTAAGTAAGTGTGTGGCTGGCAATCTGTGTACTTAGTTATATTAATGGTCCAGCTAGCCCCACGTCCCAGGACCTGACTCCCCCATTCTTCAAACGTTAGAGCGGGACACCCCCGCGAGAGTTTCAAGGGCACACGATTAATTCAGGTTGCCTTCTGGCTTTAAGACTAAATCAGGAAGGATATTCTATCCTTCCAAAAAGGAATGGCTGAGAAGGACACCTTATCGTTTAGTGAAGAACGGATACAGAATCTGATTGCTTCCTCTGCATTCTCGAATGTTGCTTTGAGCTCCTCGGCTCAACAGCAAAACGAATCGGACAAACTAATAAGGCTGAGTAAGAAACACTTACGGACAGAACTACATGGGCACTTTCTATTAAAACATTTGAGAGGTGGAACTATTCCCTGGGGGTTACAGGTGAAGAATGTCCCTGTGATCTTTACCGAGGACACTGAATATAGAAAGGGATTTAGCTGTATTAATACGAAATGCAGTAGGGACCCGATGGTCCATACGATAGAAACTGCTCAAAGAATCAGCTTAAAAGAACTCGAGGAAATAGAAACAATAACCCAGGCGATAAAAGACAGTCCCACAATTTCTGACGCTAAAGCGCCATTAGAAAAAATAGACAAAGAAATTTCTACATTTAAAGATAACACACTGAATAATAAAATCGCACAATACGAGAGAGACTCTAAGGCATTCACGCTCGAGAAAGCATATCCATTTCTGAAGGACGAGTACTATACTCAGCCTGAGTCAAGGGGAGCATTGCGTAATTATCAGGGGAGGTCCCGATATAGGTTTAAAACCTTTTCCAAAACCTCATCATCATCAGACTCATCGGGCTCTGATACGCGAGGAAACCAAAACAAAAAGCAGGTGTCTTTTTTAGAGAAGGACCAGCAAGGAAAGACCAGATTCAAGGTGCCATGGGAGATGCGGACAAGGAGGAATTTTTACAAATCATAAAGGCGCCATCCACAATAGTCAATCTATCAGATAAAACACTCACAAAAGATGAGGAATCCGTACTAAATCTTGGATTAAAATTTGTACCTCGTCAACAAACAGACTTTACCCAATTGAAGTTAGAGACCATAGAATTTTGTCGCAAAATTCGACTGAGGGCCTTTTTTGGCAATCAGCCACCTATGATAGTAAAATCAACTACAGGGTTACGTAATAAATAGACCTTCATACCTAGTCAAAAAATTCCTAAACAGGTTTATGCCTTCGAACAAATCATGCTTTCCTCAATTGACAAACTAGAGAGAAATAAAAAATATTTCCAACAGAATATGAGTAAAGGACAGAAAAGTGCACTGCATGACTTGCGGAATGATACGTCGATAGTTGTGAAAACAGGCCGACAAAGGCGGAGCTGTAGTCCTTTGGCCAAGAGAACAATATCTTGCTGAAGAAAATACACAGGTGAGCAACACTGTTTGGTATAGAACCCTACAGGAAGATCCGGTCAAAAACATTCAGGGACTGATAGCAGATACTGTTAAAATAGGGTTAGATGAAGGCTATGTTGGTGTGAGAGAAGGTGAATTTTTAATCAAAATATATCCCAGGACTCCAATCCTGTACTTCCTCCCCAAGATCCATAAAAGTCTAAATGAGCCGCCAGGACGACCCATTGTTTCTGGGTGCGACTCCTGCCTGGAACCACTTGCGAAGTATGTTGATTTTTTCTTGAAGCCCTTTGTTAGCTCTGTTAAATCATATCTCAGAGACACAATGGATTTCCTCGTCAAAGTAGAAGGGACTGATTTTAATCCTGCATCACAATTGCTTGTGTCCCTTTATACTCAAATACCCCAGGGAGAGGCATTGGAAGTAATTGAGCTTTATTTAGAAGCTCGTGCAAGACCACATCGAGTCCCTACCAGCTTTATTCTGAAATTGTCAGAAATAGCGTTGCGCAAAAATTACTTCCGATTCAATGAGCAGTTCTTTATGCAGACCAAAGGGACTGCTATGGGATGCCCCTATGCTCCTGAGATGGCCATATTGTATATGGCAGAATATGAGAAGAAATTTATTGAAAAGGATAACCCATATTGCAGTCACATTAAGCAATGGCTACGATATATCGACGACGTGTGGCTCCTGTGGCAGGGGAGCCACACGGAGTTGATGAAATTCCATGGATGGCTTAATTCCAAACATCCAGACATTACATTTTCTATAGAGTTCAGTGACACAAGAATGACGTTCCTGGATGTGGAAATCACATGTTCAAACGGGAAGTTGGTCTCCTCTTTGTACAAGAAGCAGACTGATAAAAACACAATACTGCACCACCAAAGTGACCACCCCAGGAACTTGAAGGCTAATTTGCCCTATGGCCAACTGCTCCGTATCAGGAGAAACTGCACGGAGTTGTCAGAGTATGAAAGACACGCTGACACATTCTGTCACGAAATGGAAAGCCGTGGTTATCCCAAAAAACTGTTAAAAAACTCATTCAAGCGGGCACGATGTACACCACGCGAATGTTTGCTACAAACAAAATCAAAGGCTGAACTAGACTGGATGGTCTGGGTCACCACATTTGGGCCTGACACAAACAAATTCAGACAAGCTGTGTTAAAAAATTGGCACTTACTAGAAAACCTGGACTGTCCATTTCCCCGTCCTCTTTTCGCGTATCGTAAGAACAGGAGCATCGGACAACATCTTGTCTGAGCCGAGATAGCATTGCCCAAACCTAAGAGTGACCTATTGTCTCAATGGGGAATGAAACCCATTGAGGGACATGCAAACACAACAGGTGATGGACCGAATGTGGATCAATGTCACACACTCACCCCAGTCAAAAGATCTGGGCCCAAATCCATTGTTTTTTTGCACTCCACACCACCCTGGGTTAGACAATGGCGATATGCAAATCAGCTCTGAACCTGTGCCCCATGGGAACAGTCCAGTTCGAACTACAAAAGCCATGTCCTTCCCAGAACGGAATCAAGCATCCGAGGACCGGACCGGTTTCGAGGTAACACCTCTCATCAGCCCGGCTATCTTGACTCCAGTGGTGTGGAGTGCCTGGGACCCACGTCTGGGCATCCCCAGTGCACTTAGGGCGGAATATGCAAACACAACAGGTATTGGACCGAATGTGGATCAATGTCACACACTCACCCCAGTCAAAAGATCTGGGCCCAAATCCATCGTTTTTTTGCACTCCACACCACCCTGGGTTAGACAATGGCGATATGCAAATCAGCTCTGACCCTGTGCCCCATGGGAACAGTCCAGTTCGAACTACAAAAGCCATGTCCTTCCCAGAACGGAATCAAGCATCCGAGGACCGGACCGGTTTCGAGGTAACACCTCTCATCAGCCCGGCTATCTTGACTCCAGTGGTGTGGAGTGCCTGGGACCCACGTCTGGGCATCCCCAGCGCACTTAGGGCGGAATATGCAAACACAACAGGTGATGGACCGAATGTGGATCAATGTCACACACTCACCCCAGTCAAAAGATCTGGGCCCAAATCCATCGTTTTTTTGCACTCCACACCACCCTGGGTTAGACAATGGCGATATGTGCAAAAAAACGATGGATCCTCCAAATCTCTGCCATATATTCTGTATAAAGAAGAATCCATACTATTGGAGTATTATATACCATTTCACACAGATTAATGAATACAACATCAAATTAGACCGGTGAAACATTTGCTTGTCAGTCAGGGTTTCATCATCCCCAAAGCGATAGCCCATTTTTGGGCACCATATAGTGTCCCTTGGTGCAATTGAATACCTAATCATTGGCAGAATATGTTCTCGGACACAGCTCCTAGGCCTTAACTAAAGGGTTCCCTGTTCGTACAAGAAACGCTGTCCGTTTAAAAACATTTTTGGACTTTCTATGATCCCCCACCACTCACCATTACGATGCCAATTATAAGTTGTCCTGAAGAAGGTAGATACAAGCTATAACTTCCAATCAAATGCAAGTCGACCGAACTGTATGATATCCCAGTTGGCAACACAATCACAGATTGTTGAAAAGTAATCTCCGTGATTCCATCAGTGTATGCTGTTGTAGGCTGGGGTGTGTATGCAGGATGAAGTGTGTGTGCGAGTGATAGAAAAGGTCAGGATGCAAGTGTGGTACTATTAGGGGGATATGCAGGTCTCTTAGTACATGTAAAATTGTAATCAAGATATTAGTCTCAGAAAAAATATGACATGCATACTGGAATTGCACAAATGGTAACAATTGCACTTCAAATATGTTTGGTGAGGTCAATTACATATTTTAAAATTTTGAATAGGTAAAATGCATATCAGATCATATTTTTCTATAAATAAAAAGATTTTTTTAACTAAACACAAGAATAAAATGGAGTAAAAATTTAAACAGATGTCTTGTGTTTGTATTGCAAATGGTAGCTGACAGTAGCCCACATTAAAGATATTTAGGTCAAGCGGGAGACTTTGCAGGGTTGGTTGTTTCACCCTTGCTCCAAGACCTACAAGTTTGCAATGTTATATACAACAAAGACATAGTTGGTGCTTATTTATCATATGCAAATAAGAAACATTGACAAAGCCAACAGTCCTGGCTTGTTGTAGGTATAAGGTTACTTGTTGTATTAGAGGGATCGGAATTTTCTCTAGTGGAAGTTTTAAGGTAGCGCAGAGGGTTAATATGCCTGCTGCAAAGAACGTGTACCATGCAGATCACAAAGTGCATAGAATGAAAATTGGTTAGCGGGTTTCTACTTTTGTTAGGGAGGTCATTTAGTTACTTGTAGTTTATAAGTTCAAATCTTAATATACAACAGTAAACTATTAACTGTCAAAGAACTTCATGCGTACTGAAAGGAATAGATTAGAGAACTATGATTTTTTTCCCCAGCCACTCATTATCCTTATGTTGCAAATAGGGTTCATTTGGGTACAAAGTGATTTTTATTAAAGAGAAATCCCAACCATCATCGTGTTACATTTTAAATTCCGTTTTTTTTGCTTCTCCAGACAAAGCAATCATAAACTATACTGCCTATCAGTATGAATGACATGTCACTCCTATACCTTGCAGTCCTCTGTCCTATGTAACATTTATTATACACTGATTTACATACCTATGATTGATTGTCTCCGTTTAATATGTGTGCAATCTAAAGTACACCCTATACTGGTATGAGAAGCGCTATAAAATGAATTAAAAACATCTCAGAGACAGTGGTAATGGAGACCTTGAGGGGCACTGTTAAAGGGTAATAGTGAGGGAATCATTGGCGGCCGTGGTCATTGTGGGGCGCCAACAAACGCTGTGGGAGGGGTACCTACAGTTGCAAATACTCCTGGGACACTGCCCTGCTGTTCAGCGGAGCCGCAGGGAGGCTGGACACGGTGGGGCAGTGTCCCAGGAGTGATTGCAACTGTAGGCACCCCTCCCACCCATTATAAGGCTTATGGGGCATTATCTCATTGACAATCAAATTACAAAGTCAGATACCTTTTTAGGTATTGTATACTGTGCATGGTTAATTGGCATGCACTTCACATAGTTACTACTTGTACATACACATATGTTAGATAAACCTGTAAGCGCACCACATTAGAAAGTGAGTGTAGAAGGGATCCTTTTTGTCCTGAGGAAGAAGCCAGGGGAGATCTTCGAAACATGTTGACAGACATAGGAGGCACTGCTCATTGAGGCAACATACCTCCTTCCCCATTTTTAACAATACCAGCTCAAAGGAATATTAAAGTTTTTTAGTCCAACAAGCCAGGTATTTTTTAACTTTTTCATTCACTCCGGACCCTTCCACTCACATTCCTGAACGACAAATAGTTTTCTCACAACAACAGTGCTCCCACGCAGTCGTCGGTCGCAGCACGCTCGTCCCTTTTGGTGTGTGAGGGGTATTTAAACAAACTATGTGTTTCTCCACCACTGTAGGAAACACAGTTAGTCTGGCAGGGTATTGCTTTTACATCTATCTGTGGGTGGATCATTTACTAAGTCATCACAACCAGCACCCCTGCTTCCTTTAACCGATTGGGCACGGCCGCGATTCTACGCCTGTGCGGCCGTTTTGAAGAGTAGGCGGGTTCATGATGGCCCCCAGCCGTCATCAGCACACGAGCACTGTGATGCAAGGGGTTAAAGAAAAGCACACCATCTGTGGTGGTTCTTGTCACACCCGCAGCCAGGTCACCATCAGACTGCAGACCAAGTGGTATAAAAAAGAAAAAATAAGACAGCAAGCCTTTTCTATCTATGCACCAAAGATCTGAAACAATAACCACATATCCATAATGACCACCCGAACGCTGCTCCAATTTAGGAAAAATTAATCTCTATAAAGAACAGTACATTAACCATCCACAACCAGCTTCCCTTCCTATCACTCGTTAAGGAAATGCAAGTATTCGAGCCTGTATAGTGCTTTGTTGCCTTTTGACTAGATTAATGCTACTGAAACACAATATACATCACCTACCTGCGATAAGTACCTTCAAATACCTATAGTTTACGTGCCCCAAGTAATCATGCACAATACAGCAATACGTTGACCTAAAGGCAATAGGAAGTGCAAGCACATATATACATCAGCAGTTATTTAAGCTTCATTAGGAATCGGATTTGAGTAATTATCCTGACACCATGAAAACCACCAAAAAAAGGTATCACATTTCTGTACATCCCTTCCTTAAAAATAAACATGGGCACTGAATCAAATTGGCTGTCAGCTGTATCTTTGAGTAAACAAATCTGTTGAAACCACTACATAATTGAAGCTGATGGTGGTCGGTGGGGTCCACCGGCACTCATTTTTGGAGGCTGGTACTTTTTCCTTGTGAAAACAAAGAATGCTGGGCTGTTTCTAGAGTTTCAGGAATGTACGTGTCACTGTAGTGTGTAGGATGTTGTAGGAACTCAGAGTACTACAGTTGGGCATCCATATTGTTGGATGTAATGCCCTCACACACCCTTTCAGGTGTCATGCTTCATCATCTGGGCTGCTCCTCGTTGGGTCGGCGGTGCGATACCCAACGGGCGACACCTCAAAGAGGGGTTCTTTAGCGGAGATCTTCTATCCAACTGCCGTTAGGTGAAGTGTGGGTGTGGGGCCAGAAGAGCGAAGACGTGTTAGTGTGGGTTTAAAATAAAGCTAGGAGTACCAGGAACGAATTTATACTGGGGGTCCCCTGCTCTAATTAAAAATAAGACTGACCGGTACTCGCTGGAATGTTATGCTTCCAATTACGAATCACAATTCAGTTAGTGCTCTAATCGGTCGACATGTTTCTCGCTATTGTGCAGTGACTAGCGATTCTTCAGGACCTAAAATAAAGAATATATCTAAAGTTTTGACTGTCTACGTCAGTGTGTTCACACAAGTATCTAATGTTGAGTATACATTCAAGTGGATTTACTAACAGAATTTTTTTTTGTTTCCTGTATTATACCTGTGTTGAGCTGCATCTACCTGGTTTGGGAGAGAAAGGAGTAAATCACAACAGGTTGGAAATAAAACATCGGGTGACTCTTTACATTCCTTGTGTCATGCTAGAATAAGTGCAACTAGCATGTGAGTTAAAACCAATGAACTGCTGTTCATGCAATTCCTCAGTGAGCAACATTGTGGGCATGCTCCTGTGGAAAACTGGAATTAAAAGCTCTTAATTAAAAACAATAGCCGTGGGCGGACTACAGAGGGCTGTGGCTGGAACCACCAGCGCAACAGGAGGCTGATGTAGAACAATTGCTTGTTGATCCTGGGTGAAAAGGAGCACACACTGTTTGTGATTTGATAAATTTTACTTTTGGACTATGTAGACACTGTGCGGGGATGGGGGTGGGATCCGGGAAGGAGGGTAAGGGGAGGGAGGTCGGGATGGTTATTTTATATCCAAATGTTAATTGAACTGACTGTATGCGATGACTCATTATTTGCTCACTGGTCCTCCGGTTTAATGGGGGACTGTGTCCTCTATGTAATTCATCAACAACATAATAAAAACTTGTTCTGAAAAAGAATAAAAACAATGAGTGCAGCAGCAATAATATGGTATCTAACTCACCTAATCGGTTTAGTACTCAGACAACAACAGTATCCGGTGGGTTAAGCATCGGGTTGTGTCATCCAACATGTGGCTGGTCATGGGAAGAAACCGCAGTTACACGCTTGTCACTTATGGTGTGTGCAGCAGGCTGTGATTGTATGACAGTGGTGCCGTGAATGGGGGTGGCTGGCGCCCCTGTAATATGCTCTGTGACTAAAAGTAGATCTGACAGAGCGGCAGGCCTTTCCCTGGTGGTGGTGCCCCACGTTTACAAGGGCCCCCACTCGTGTAGGTGGTGGCAATCCTAGTGTGTAACTCCCTTTGACTCACTGAACTTGCAAAATCGCTGCTAGGTCAGCAGAAGGTGAGGAGTTGATTTGGGTATTTGATCATATCCCTCGTGTTTAAAACGCCTGTGTGTCATACCTTTAATGACAACACTGTATCGCGCATTCCCAGGATTACCTAAGGGCAGCGTATCCCTTCTTAGTACTATGCCCCTCTAGTCATATTGGTCCCAAGTGTTCGCAAGACCTACGTGAGGGCTCGCCAACTTGCTAATTAGGCCAACGAGTGTAATTAAATGTTAATGTAAATTTAGTATACTTGTAAAGCGCACAGCTGCCCCAGCAATGGGACGTCCCGGCGCTGTATAACGCTGTGGAACCCTTCCTGGCTCTCCCTTTGAGATGCCCCTCCTGGGCACCCCAAAGGTGAAGCCAGGCATCCCAGTGTTGTTGGGGCCGTTGTGGAGATTAAGGAAGCTATTGCCCAGAGTTGCAGCGTGGGACCCATGATTAGAGTAGGCGCTGAGGCGAGAATTATCGAGTCCACGGACATTGAGCCCAAGACCCTGCGTCGTCGGGACTTGAACCCTGGTCCCGGGCCTGATCTCTGCTTCAGAGTTTGCCGCTCTAACCAGTGAGCCACACTTCTCCACATTACGGACTGCTATGGGGCCAGCAGTGTCAGCTACGTGAATATAGCAAAAACTACCTGGAGGTGGCGTGTCACTCTGTAGTCAATGTTAAATCAAGGCACGGGACTTAAAATATGGAGAGTACCCCACAAGGGAATCGGGTCGGCCTTCTCTAAGGCAACCTAATGAGAACGGGCTAGTACACTTACTTGTTAGCTCCCGTGCAAACTCCTGTGGCACAAACCCCTCGCTGCCGGATCCGGGTGGGGATTGGGGATCCGGCGGCTTCGCCTTTTGATTGCGCAGAGTGAGCCACGTAGTCGCATGACTGGGCTGAAAATATATGTCACATGACCGGTGTGGTTAATAAGGCAGCCATGATGCAGTGGAGATAGTGTTCATAAGCTCGTATGGTACTCTTAACTAGATTAATTCATAACTTAGCCAGTGTGGTCAAAAATAGGGAAGGAATATGTGTTACATGTCCTTAATAGGACCCCAGAAGTGAATAGGGGGCGGGGAATGATTGTATAAAATGTATTTAGGAACGTGTGTTGATGATGGTTTAATTAGTTCAGATCCACAGTGGACAGTATAGTCAAAGCACTGGGTACAAACTGTTGTATATCGTGTCCTGTCGGGACCCTCGAAGGTTTGAACAGGAGGGAGAAGTCCTCACATGGTATTACCTTACTCCTCCTCAGATCACATGACAGTGGGTGTTTCACAGGCGGCCATTGCAGAGTGGCGCTCTAAAGTGGAACCTAGTTGAACACCCCAGTTTTAATTACCGTCTCGGGGCAGGTGATCTATAATTAATGTTCACTAAATGGTGTAGGTAGTGTGGGGGGCATTTGAGTTCTCCCTGCCGTGCTGTGGTGTCTTGTATACAATTAGTGTTGGACTAGAATTGTCAGTTATGGTGAGTTAGGGTTGTAGTTCTGTGTACAGGATCGCCTACAAGGCACTCCATGGTATTTCCTTGTTCAGGCCTCTGCTGTCTGTTACAAGCCTATGTATCCACCTTTGTTCCTTAGCCCCTTCACTGCGGCGGCTATTCCGCCGCAGTGCTAAGGGGGGGGGGGGCGCATGGCGGTCCCGTGCTCGTGACGGAACCGCTCCGTCGCGGCACGCGGGTGAGCTGTGCTTGTGACGGAACAATTCCGTCATGGCCCCGCCCGCGCTACAGAACGTTGTTGCAAGCGTGGAATTCGCGCCGCGCAGGCGCGGAGAGAGGGCCGTGACAGAACCGTTCCGTCACCAGCACAGCCCACCCGAGGCTCGTGGCAGAACAGTTCCGTCACGAGCATGGGAGGGGTTAAAGAACAAACTCTGTTTGGATGTCCTGGGGTTCGCTTCCAGGACCAACCTTTGTAGTGAGTCAGGAGTGTGGTTCAGTTCAATGTAGAGTCTGCACATTTTGGTATTCTTCTTACACCGGAAGTTGCTCCGGTGTTCAGAAATTTGTTTCTTGACTGTCCGAGTCGTCATACCAATATAGTACAGTGCGCATGGGCATATTAAGAGATAAATGCAATTGGCACTATTACAATTCGTATGTCCCTTCATTTCCCAAGTGAAGGAGTCGGACAATGCGATTGTCTTGTGTATTTTCGTTAAGGGGCAGGCACTGCAACTCCCACTGCGGGCAATTGCCAGAGGGTGGTTTGTGTTCCTGACGTTTTTTCCTTCTTTGGTCTCGTCTGTACCAGGATATCCTTGATGTTTTTGGACCTTTTGAACGCAAACCTGGGTGGTTCCTGCTCCAGGGTTCCTGTGTTCAGGCGCTGCCAGTGTCGTTTAACAATTTTCCTCACTTCGTTGGACGCTGGTGTGAAAGTTGTGACACATGTCACAGGTTGGTTGTCTAAAGGCTCCCTTATTCTGCATTCTAGTAAGCTCTCCCTGTGGTTGTGTTGTGCCCTTTTCCTGGTTTTCTTGATTTCCCTAGAGGGGTAGCCTCTATCAGAAAGGTACTTATTTTTCCTTATCAGACATTGACCGAGAGCAAGTGAGGGAAAACACACACACTGGAACATGCAAGAAAGAGACAAAGGACTAAGGTGTGTCCGGTAGTGGATTAAAAAGGCCTGAGGTGTATTTAACCTCTTCGCCGCTAATGACAAGGGTAACTCGTCATGGACTTTCCATTAATTTCAATGGAAATTGCAGCAGAGGAGTAATTGTACCTTAGAACTAAAGGGGTTAAGACTACACATTCATTTAATGGCACGGGCCGTGGGCTTCCGAGCAGAGCTTTGGGCACCAGCACTCATTCTTTTACAAATTAAGCACTGGGTGAAACTGAAAACTGAGTTTTGCCCAGTTGGTCAACTGAAACAAAATCTTCAGGGTTGATCCTCTTCTGCATCATCTCATGTAATCACTGCCACCCCGGCGTGCCCTTCAGCACAGTCAGTACACTTTCTTTCCATGACTACACGAAGATGTCCTCAAACCTGAGAAGTGAGCACCTCCTACTGAGGAGCATAAGGTTGGACTAAACATTAAATCAGTATGGCTTATGCCAGATTGTTTGGCTGCATTACCCACGTTGCAACATCTCCATTGCTGGTTTGTGGCTTTTCCCTGGCTTGTTTAGGGCCAGTACAACTGCAAGGGTTCATGGTCATTCTTATCAGCATCTGCAACAGTAAATATGTTCCTGAAGCGGTGCCTTACACCTTCTGTGCTGCAATGTTCCCTTCCGGCCAACGTGAACGCAAAGGCTGTCACTCGCAGGTACATCTGTGCAGTTCATGCACAAAGCGTGCTGGACAGGAACGGTATGCCCAGAGTATACCTAAGCTTCTCAACCCTTTCCTGGCTGCAACAGATCTCACCCAAAGCCATCCAAGTAAACAATGGGACTAAAAGACAGTGCCGGATTAAATCCTGAGGAGGCCTCTAGGAAGTCGAAATTTCAGGGGGCCGATAGGCCAGTGCCCACTTTGCCTATTTGGGGATCAGGGACTGCTAAAAGATTGCTTTTTTGCAGCAGTTTAACATACGATCTGCTGTTTTTTCAGGCAGACTGCACCTGCACTTACATGCTTCTGGGGAAAGCTGCAAACCGAGCCTTTTAAGAGGAGCAAGTCAACTCCCAGGCTGAGCAGGAAGAAAATCACCCACCATCTTGTCAAAGCAGCCTAGCAGGTTCAATTACATGCCTTCAGCAGAGAATAGAGTTCAGATACATTACGAGACCCAAGGATGGTTTTACACAGCGGTTCATGGCCAAACTGGGGAAAAGGAAAAGCAAGATATTTTCGGGTGTTATGCTTTAACGTAGCTGGACTTACTGCTGCAGAGAAATGTTACTCAGCAAACCATACGATGAAATAAAAATATATATATATAGCTTTGGAGCAGTTTCTCTATACCATGCATAACCTTTATTCCCTCTCGGTATTCAAGAAGTCCAGTTCCTTTCATTACAAAATTCAGGACTACAAGTACCAGAATGCGAAGTAAAAAGTGAGAAAAAACCCTAACACTAGCTCGTCATGCATGGCATCAAAAAACTTGAGACAAAGTCTTTTGATTTGGTTTTCCCCAATTATTTCTGACTATTCACCCCACCAAAACGAGTCCGGTGGACCAGAATCTATTACTATTCGTGTGTATCGCAATACAGTGAGAATACCGCAAATCTTTAAAAAGTTACGTTTATATAAATGCCCTGCGGGTCATATGTGAAGGCAGTCCAAAGTTTTGCTGCGGCTGTGCATGATTGAGCAGTGAAAGGCTAAGAATATGAGGAACATTATCGGAAAGATGTTCTGTCGCAGAGAAATGCCAAATTGAAGTATGCATTCTTCCTCTCAACTCGCTGAAGAGAAGTGGGCGCTAGCATCTGACTGAGGATACGGGCGAGACGGCGGCCAGTGGCATCCAGGACCCGTCGTCTACACCTGTAAGCTTTCACGGAAAGGCCAAGTAAAATTTTAAAGTCTGTTCCCAATTGTTCTGTGCTGGTAACTCAGCAAGTGCAGCGGCTGTCCCCAAAACCCTGCTGTGGTGGGCTCGTGGCCTATATTTACAGGGACGCTGTTTCATTCAACTAAAAAATAGTTTACTTTCTCAGGGACACTGCCCGCCTTCTCTGGTCCGTCGTCTGCTGTTCTCCCCTGTGCTGCTGCTGCTTCCAAGTGTGAGAACTAAGAATGAAAATAAAACCGGGAACTCTGCTCACTAGAGTGACCAGCTGCCAAGAAAGCAAATTCTGGACAGCGACAGTAAAATCAAGCATTTGCAATGAAATAGGACTCACATTTACGCAAGACCTATTTCATTGAAAACAGGAGTGCAGGCAGAGGGCAGGGAGCGAGAAGGCAGGAACAAAGAGGGGGGGGAGAACGCACAGACTGCGGGAGGGGGGCGGTGGGGAGAACGCACAGGAAGAAAATAGTTACCGTGCAACACTCGAAGTAAAGGGGCCAGTAGCCTTGGAAGGATACAAATGATGACATGGTCGTCATGAGGAGGGACTAACAAGCCTAAAACCAATCGGAAGGCAGCATTTAGGACCTAAGCCAATGAAAATGATGGGCGGAGAGTGGGCAGAACTTCCACGAAGCTTCCACACTATACTGCATGCCTCGCAAAGCGAACAGCGCATGCGCTGCAACGCTAGGCTCAACCTAAAAATGTCAAGTCCCACAATACAGAGGGATGGCTATTAAAAAGTCATGACTGATTTAAAGTGAAAAAACATTTGCCATGGGGACACAATTGGTAAGTTGAGCCTCATAATTTTGGGTCCACCCTTACATGTCACAAATACACAACATAAACGTGCTCTTAGCAGATGTTTTCTGTGTGCCCAAATGATATTCGTGTAACTTGACTGATAACTTGTAATAAACCTTCCTAACCGTAGTCACTGATTCCTGGTCCTTATCATGTAGCCAAATGGGTTACACTGTTAATTGAAATTGATTGATGTAATGCCAACTCCCTTCAGCGCTCTGGCAGCAAAGAAAAGGTCCATCAGAGAACAAATGGTAAGAGGGTTGGCACAGAGCGCTGCACCACAAGCATGGTTAAGCAAAAATCTTCAGGTGCCCTAGAATGTGGATTTACAAATTAATCGAGTTTAATTCAAATATTAATAAGTTCAAAGGTTTCTCAAGGCACTATGCTTTTGTCAGGATTGACCACCCCTACAATGCCATAATATTCAGAAATGAGTAGTAAGGAGTAGGTAAACGGCCCAACACTGTGTCCAGGATTTGCTTATTGAGACATCTGAAAACAGAACTCTTAATTTCTTAATCCATTAATGGTCCTGTAAACCAGACAAATTCCTGACAGAGTGAGTGAGGTAATGAGATGTGAGAGAGGGTGAGGTAATGAGACGTAAGAGAGGGTAATGTAATCAGATGTGAGTGAGTGCAATACACAGACATTCTATGCTTAAAATAGTCTAACACAATGTCATTATTAGACATGATACAAATGAGAAGGCACTGCATACTCCACATTACTGATCCTGTAAATTAAATATGTGCTTTATAACAATCACTGCAAAAAAGGAGTTTTTTAAACACTTGAATAACACAGGGTTTGTCAATTATAGGCAGCTAAATAAACACAGATATTGACGGGTTTCAAAAGGTTTGGAATATGCTAAGACAGCACCACTGAAATCCATAACATCCTGGATACTGTACCCCCAGGGATTGAAGAGCTATAGCAAAGCTATACTGGTCACCTGTTTGCTTTTATTTGCTATATTTAGGTGTTAAACTGGTGCTAATGAGATGCAACCAATGTCCACTCAGTGTTACCAAGTTTAACAAGCATTGGCACAGCCAATAGGTCTCACCTTTGGGGCCTTAGAAGTGTTTAATCATGCAACAGTTAATGTTGTTGCACCAAAGATATTGTGCTGCATAACTAAATACTTATAAAGGTCCCAAAAGCTAGACCTATTGGCTATGCCAATGCTTGTTACTACAGCAACATTGCAAATTCAAATAAACGCATTCTTGAGTTACCCAAGCCAAGCTCCGGACCCTGGAATCAGACTCGGACACAGAAGGAGAGTGGGGGGTGAGGGGGGCTCACTAATCTTATTGTACAAAAGGGATACGTTTGGTATTAAACTGCGGAGGTCCCCATCGAAGCCCACATTTATGGTCGCCATGAACAACGACTATGTGTAATTACACTGACATATGCACCGCGTCATTTTGGGCAGTAGATACTGCCGAGGCAGATATGTTTCACCGACTGCGGGTTTCATCGACCAAGAACAAAAAAAAAAAAAAAAAAGAGGACTTTGCAAACTAGATGAATTTTACAACCCTTGGAGGCAGCCACATGCAGCTAGACAGAGGGAAGTGCCCCCCATATAAATCTGAACTCGGGACTAATGGATAATGTGTCCCGCCTCCTCAAGCGAGTGCAAATGAGTATCCCAGACTCCATTGTGAGAGTACATTTAACTCAGAGAAGCTGGTCTCACGGTCTAGCAGTAAAACAGTCCCCTGGTAGAGTGGTAAAAGAGATGCTGACATCCTGCAAGGGACACTTCTGTATCAGTATGAAATACAAAAGCAATTACGAGGAGAAATCGGATAGTATCACACACACCGCCGTGATAGCGACTCTGGGGAAAGTTATGGGCAGGACTCCTTAAAAATTACTTTGCTGGGTTGCTCTGTGGCAAATTACCGTAGCTATGGTTAAGACTAACTTTCCATTGAAAAGGCTTTTGTTGGATTGTTGTGTGGCAAATTACAGTAGTTCTGGTTAAGTCTCACTTGCCATTGAAAAGGCTTTTGTTGCATTGTTGTGTGGCAAACTACGGTAGTTATGGTTACGTCTCACTTTCCATTGAAAAGGCTTTTGTTGCATTGCTGTGTGGCAAATTCCAGTTATTATGGTGAAGTCTCATTTTCCATTGAACAGTTTTTTGGGGTTGCTGCTCCTGAAATCACACATATAAAGATGCCAGAGTTTACTATGCTTTGAGTGTGAGAGGTGCCATGACTCTTGAGGGGGGAAGCATTTGGGGGCCACTTTCTCCTCGCAATAATGAACATATTACTATGAGCAGAGCTGCATAGTGACCTTTGACATATTTACTTTATATGCACAATGTGGCCTTACAAAGATAACTAAGCACTGTGTGAGGAGGCGGCAGGAGAGAGACGCAGCGTCTAGAGAGCCACAGCACCGTGTGAGGAGGTGGCAGGAGACAGACAGTGTCACAGGAGCCACCGCACTGTGTGAGGAGGCCCCGATACTGTAAAGTTTGTCTTTCTCTCTAGCTTTTATCAGATTATAACATTAGACAGGAGTCCCAAGCTATGCGCTGGCTCCCAGTTTCCAAGGCGAGGGAAATCAGTGTGAGAGATTATTTTGTAGTTTTGGACATAAAAGACAGACCTGATAATACCGGTACCTTTGTTTAGGTTGAACATATTTTAACATAATATGACCAAAACCAGTAGGTTGAATTACCTGTCATTCTGTCAATTTAGATATCCTGTAGCATATTTCGCAATCTTTTTTGTAATACAAAAATCACTGCGATGAAAATTACGACTGAAACAAGCATAACTGAGCTAAAATGTTGAAAATATGATTGGCCTGGCAGAGGGGGCCTGTATTTTCACAACCTCTTCCGTACATCACGAGACCTGTTTGCTGCGCTGTTTATTCGTTTTCATGTAGAGCATGAATACAACCCAGCCCAAAACATTCACCTTTGTCATAATAAAATAGACATACACAAAACCAATCCCCTTTGCCGTCATAATAAATATACATAAACAAAACCACTATTCTACCATGAATATGCTTATTTTTTGCTATGAATCATCAAACATATGTTTTGTCTGAAAAAATGTACTATCTGCATCGGTTCCTTGTTTCCTCCTCACTACATCACAATTTTTACATTTTGATTTTGAGGCGAGCTACGAACGTGTGAAATGGAACAAGGTCTGCTATAAAAGCTTTATGCCAAATTTGTGTGCAAATAACCCGAGCACAAATAAGCAACAGGATTACCTGGTTCCTGCATTTTCACTGGCCTATGACAGAGTTCAGTAAAAGAAACAAGCAACGAAATACATTGAAATAAGATGGTATGTATTTGTTGTGCACAGAAACCGAAGGAAAAATCACAACGTCGCAAAAATATTCATTTAAACGAATCCAATACCCACGCCGCTGATGAAAAGACTTGGGACAGTGTTTCTCCAGAGCGTATTTGGTGCACCTCACGGGAACGGGTCTCTCAAGAAATGTTTCCGCTGTTCCTGCCGCAGCCATGCTCGTATTTCTTTATTGCATCTTTGGAATGAAGAACAGTGAAGTGTCCATCTCCACGTATGAACTGTGAAACCTCCAGACATGTGTAGGTCTTGTGTGTGAAACCCTTCTGTCGCCATCCAAGGAGTCTGAGAAAGTATTGTTCTCAGCTCCAAACTCTTCCTCTGAAGTAATTGCCGGCGCTCCTCACACGGCTACTTTCTGTTCTTAGAGAAAGTGTCCACGTGTTCGTTTAATGATGGTCGGATCTCTTACAACTGCTTATCGTGTGTCCGCGGGCTGGAATGGACGTTTCTCGCGCACACTGCTCACGTTCCACAGGACTGAGCAATACAAGTACGCAAATGGTGCGCGCGCGCCACAGCGAGACATCTGTTTTGGCATTATTGCGTCTGGGCATGATAATGCAAAACAGATCGTGCCTATGCAGGTAACCGCAACCAATAGGCCATAGGCGGAGCAAAGGCGGGACATGCACCCGCCTTTGCCCAATTGCGTGCTGTCTTTCTTAGAAAGACACACGCAAAGGCCAATAGCCTATGCGGGGAAAAAAACACAAGCACGAGCGTGTGGTGAGCTTAGGTGATCTTTTTGAAGCCCCTAAAAGTCTCGCAAGCAGCGCATGCGCGCTACTCTAGGCTCAACCTAAAAAAAGCACAAAATAATGAAAAGAGATCTGAAGTGTGAGACTTCACGTTTACATTTACTGCATCTGAAATACAAAGTAAATGTAAACGTGAAGTCTTATAATTCTGTTTTGTTTTTTTACTTACCTATTCACAAATGCGAGACAATTTGGCCATGACAATGCTTTTTGTTTTAGTGAACCTCTCGTGGAGTGCAGAACTCTGATGTTGTTGTTTGTGTTTGCAAACTTGCATCACTTGCCCGAATGCTGATGTAAGCCTCTGCCTGCACTCCCGAGCTCATCTCTTCGGCATCTCCGCAATGAGGAAGCACCCGCCGTTGCTCCCCAGGCGTTACTAATAGATTTTGGCCTGGCGATTGAATTGTCAAGTGTGCGCTTTGCATGTTAGTAGTTGTGTTAGAACTACAACTACCAACACTTGACGATTCATTCAGCAAGTGATGCCACACGCAAGCAGCATCGCGATCTGTTTTACACGAGGATAATTTTAAACAGCTCTCGCCAACTAATTTCCATAATTTGCATTTCTTTAGGAGCTGAAAAGTTTGCAAACACAAACGACGACATCAGAGTTCTGCACTCCATGAGAGGTTCACTAAAACAACAGGCCTAGTGAAGCACTTGTGCTTGTTCTGGCATCCACGAGAGTGAGCAGCAGCGCACAGGCTAGCTGTTTTCAATTAGCATGCGTGCCGCTGCTCACTCTGTTCTGTGTATCGTCAGTATACCAGATGATGTTGATGTTGCACGAAATGATGGGGTCTGCGAGTGGTGCCATGTGGATGTTGAAGAGGGTTGGACTCAGGGATGAGCCTTGAGGTATGCCGCAGATAGTGTGCTTTGGATGCAAAGTGAAGGGAGGGAGGCATGCTCTCTGGGTGCATACCATTCCTGGATGCTATCCATCTGAGCGCATCGTCTGTGATTCTAATCTGGCATAGTCAAATCGTGAGGGTGTGGTGGGAGACAGTGTTGAAAGGTGCAGCAGGGCCCAGGAGTATATTGGCCGCTCATTTTCCTCTGTCGAGTAGGGTGCGGATATCATCTTTGTGGCAATCAATGCAGTCTCTGTGCTGTGGTTGGCTCTGAAAATTATTTCAGAAGGGTCCAGCAGGTGGTTTCTCTTCAGGTGTTCAATGAGTTGGAGGTTGATGGCCTTCTCTGGGACTATGGTGAGGAACGGGAGAGGGGATTGTAGTTCTGGGGCTCGCTGGGGTCTGCTGATGGTTTCTTGAGGAGGGGTCTAACCTCTACTTGTTCCCATGCCTCAGGAAAGGTGGCTATGTTTATGGAGGCATTGAGGATGGTGGTCGAGGATGGTGGTGAGCTGGTGGTTGATCTCGTCTCTTCCAAGGTTGAAGAGCAAATAGGGAAATAGGTCAGTGGGTGCTCCTGAGTGGAAAGAGTTCATGAAAGTCTAGCATGGCCACTTGAACTGGTCTTCTTTAAAAGCTGCTGCGGCTTGCCATGGGGAAGACCCGGTACCGCAACAGAGCTGGCTTATCACCGCTGGCTACATCTGAAGGCGAGGACTGTGATGCAGGACCCATGGAGTGTGGGAACGGAGACCACATAGGAGCATCAGAACTTCTGGAAAAATTGCAGCGCCATTGCCCGGAGGTGCGGGAATATGCCTGTGCCAGTATTTCTAGGCTTGTGCAACAGAAACAGATCATCCCTTCCTTTCTACAGAAGAATGCAGTCTGCTGTTTAGGTCCAATACTCTTAGACAAAAGTTTAAGCTGTTCGTGAGAATGCAGCCGGGGCGCTTCAAAACTTAAGGCCTGTGGTGGATTTGAAGTTTACGATGACATGGTATCGAAGTATATCATGACCCACCTTGGTTGCACTTTTGAGAGAGTGTAGCAGTGGTCTAGAGACAAGTGTTAAACTTGATAGAAAGGAGCAAGAACCCAGCAAAAATTATGTTGAAGATATAGCTAATAAAGCTATTAACCTGCTGGGGAATCTGTGTGAAAGTAGCAGCAGAGAAGTCTCCCTTTCAACAATGAAAGTTGTCTGGACCTTGTACTACGATGTCTGAAGAAATTTTCTACAAACGTAGAATTGGCAATTTCAGCAGCATACTGTTTACAGACGGTGACCGAGGATAACCCAGAGCTCTTGGAATGTTTAAACACTCCTGTTTTGCATATACTGGAATCAGCAATGTTGTGTTCCCGGAATACAATGGAGTATGTGCTTTTAAGGACCATAGTAGCTGGTACAGCTTGGAATATAAAGGATAAGATACCTTCATCTAGCCAGGCGGACACCGTGAATGCCATTCTGAAGATTTTCTCAGAAACTTTGCAAGTTGATGCCGGAGAATTCATAATTCAGATGAAAGAAACTGAAGTGCAAAATTGAGAGACACTGCTGCAGAGATTAAAACTGAGGAAGCCATCGCTGGCTTAGAAGATGCTGCCTTAGATGAAGAGGTGATGGAGGAAGCTCCCCAGAAGTCAAAAGTGAATAAAAAGCACATGGATATTTCAGACTTTCTTCTACCCAAGAATGAAGACTTGAAACAAGCATCTGCCTTGCTGGTGGCACAGACAACTGCACTGGAAATTCTTGTTAATGTGTGTTCAAGTGAAGATCCTTCTGATGATGAATGGGACGAGCTGTCCAGTAGTGATGAAAGTGACATATCTTTAGAAAATTCCCTAAATGTCGACAGTGGCCACCTCCTCTCTCCTCTGTGCCTTTCTGCTGAGGTCAGCTCTGCACTTATTAATCACCTCAACCCAAAAAAGGATCTACAATTTTGTCAACGGTGTCTTTAGTTCTTTAGGGTTCTATACAACCCCTTTCACATTGCCCACAAGAATCCTTCCTCTCCAGTTTATTAAAGTGTTACTCGGACCAGAAAATATAGCGTCTAACCTAATCCCTATTGATTCCACTGACTGTTATCGCAGGTATAATTGCTGTACATTGTTGGAGTGTAAGTTGCATTTGGATTTGTTATTCTCTGGAGGCCATTGTCCTGGATATTGACTAACTGCCAGACGCCGGACCTTAGGACGGCCACCAGTGTACCAGTGTACATTGCCTGACCCCAAGTTGGCTTCCATAGTGGACCCCTCCATGTTGTTTTACTTCCCTGGGACAACAATTGGACATTGACCAGACCTTGAACCGATCCCCTAACCTGCTTACACATCAGGACTTGGTACCTGTGGAACTTACCCCAGACTGTAGAGAACAAGCGATTTGGCTGATGCCCGGTGGAGCGTCCATATAGCTAAAGAGGAGATGGGTTGTGGACCCCCCCCCCCCCCCCCCCCACACCCCCACTGCCATCACCTACCCATCCAGACCGTGGGCAGATTTCCCCTCATCGCTACGTCCTATCTTCCTCCTACCTCTTTACCATATCCCCTTACCATTCCTTGCGCCATTCATCTTTTCCCCTATATTCTTTAAATGCTTTTTTTGATACTAATGTAACTTTTAACTGAGGTAAATTGCAACCTCATTATTCCTCATGTAAAGCGCTCTGTTTCCTTGGGGTCTAGCCAGCGCTACATAATAACTCATTAATTAAATATGTTCCCATTTAGTACTCTTTCTCTCTTTGTCTACTTTTCTAGCTCCTATTCCCTTTCCCCTGAATCTCTCACCTTGCCTGCTAGTCTGCCTAGCCCCCTGTCCTTTATGCCCTTTGACTAAGCACTCCTTCTCCCCTTGTTGAGGAAAGATCCAATATTTATATTCTGGAGTCTCAGCAACCCGCTAACAGAGTCCACTGCGCCAAGGGAGCCACTCAAAGCCGAGGTATGGTATGGCACCCCTTGCCAAAGCACTCCCTCTTTCTTTTTTGGGGAAGGATCCAGTATGTAGGCCTTGGAGTCTCAGAGACCTGTCTGAGAGAGTCCACTGCGTTAAGGGAGCCTCTTCCACTGGGATCACAGCTTACTGGACTTTGGACGTTGCTTTGGCTCGTGTACTGGTTTTTGTCCCGTCGCCCTTCCCCTTCTCTTTCCCGCCTTCATTACCTGTCTACTTCCCCAGCTCCTACCCCCACTCCCCTGAATCTTTCCCCTTGCCTGCTTTTCCCCTTCGTATTTGTGCTTATTGTTTAGATCAACCTTACAAGTAACTATGTTGCCATACTCTAATAACTATGTAACCTTTGTAACAATGTGATCTGTAACTATGATCTGATGCTCATGTAAAGCGCTCAGATACCTCCGGGTCTAGCCAGCGCTATGTAAAACCTTTAAAATAAAAAATAAAATAAAAAATAAAATAAAAAGGAGGGGTTGAGTTCAGTGTGCCACATTGTTCCCATGTGGTTGGTGGTGGTGGATGGGTTGCTGAAAAGGTCAGAGGGTTGGGGATCGAAGTTTCTGCAAATGGTTGCTATCTTGCTGTGGAAATGGTCGCAGAATTCCTAGGTGGAGGGGAATCGAGCTTTCTGTGGCTGCCGGGCTGGTGAACTCTCTGACGATGGAGAAAAGTTCCTTGGTACAGTAGGTGCTAGTCTTAATCCGGTGGGTCAGGCCCTTCTTTTCTGTAGCTTTGAGGTGGTAGTCATTGAGGGCAGTTTTGTAGGAGGCTCGGTCGGAGTGGTTCCTACTACTGCGCTTTCTTCTTTCCAGTTTGCTGCAACTGTGCTTCGACATGCTGATTTTCAGTGTGTACCAGCTGGCTTGTTTGGTGGGTCCGAGCATTTTGGCTGGTTGGGTGGGAGCAACTGGGTTGGCGGCACTGGTGATCCAGGAGTTGAATTTCTCTACTGTCCGTCCCTGTTGGTGGAGATGTTATGCGGTGAGCTGCTGAGGCCGTTGGTCCATTGTTGCCGAGTGACCTTGGACCAGTTGCAGTAAGGGGGCACTCTGGCAATTGTGGGCAATGTGGAGAGGTCCAGCGATGGTGAAGTAATTACACATTAAGCCATTATAAATCAGCCTGCGTAATACAAGCCTTTAAACTAAGCTATTAAGCCCGGGAGGGAGCGGCGGCAACATACACAATCCACCCTCAATAAATATTACTCTAATGATCATTAACTTCACAGTAATGGAACATTTACAATAACTCACTCCAGACCGAGAAAACTCATATTAGAGCACATATTGGCTTTTTTGTAAGAATGTTCCAAACATGGTCAAAGACTTGAATTAACAAAAAATTAATTCTTCCAACTGGAAAAACAGGCAATGAACATTAACAACCAGTCTCACTCCTGGGTTAAACAGAAAGCACAAATGAAAATGTTAAAGCTGATACATTAAACATCCCAGCTGTGAGAATCGATAATAAATAATTATGAGTCATGTAACAAAAATAATGACCCTGCCTCCAAATTAAATGAAAAATGTGGAGAATTAGAGTAGTATAGATCATTTAACTAAACCTATTTTTCAACCAGAAGTAGTAATATTTGAGGACTGTATAAAGAAAACTGGAACCCTAGGATCACATACACTTAACAGCCTGATTGAATTTTCCACCTCACCAGTCAACTACGAACTCATGTAATGCTAGTAGTAGAATAAAACAGTATTCAGGAACCAGTTCTGCTCCCCTGGAAGCAACACTTAACTCAATGGCATCACTGTCATCCATCACAGTAGATGCCTTAAATGTTCAATCAAAAACATAAAATGACACACAGATTGATATTCTCTTTAGAATGGCTCTACAATTAAAGGATTTTGAAATAAAAATCCCACAACTAGCAAGAGCCATGAGGAAGCAAACAATCTGCTGAACAACCTTAGCCATTACATCATCGATAAACTGGGTACATTTTCCAGTGCAATAAATACAATAACCAGCTCTTGGAAACAAACAGGATATGATAGACCATGCCATTGGCCGTTTGGGATTGACTGGGAATCTAGTCCAAAGCAATCACAGTGAGTCATATCGACTCCAGCCTGACCAGGTTTTTGCCTGTTTATCAACACAACAGAACAAGCAAATGTCACTGAATGATTGACAAATAATCACAATCCAGAATAATATGGTGAGCCGAGAAAGAACTGCTAATCAGGTGACAGAGGCCTAAAAAACAACAACACTTTCAGCAGGATTGTCAAGGAAGAACAAAAAAAAGGCTAAACATAAGTTCATGAAGAAAACAAATCCAAAAGGAAATAGGAATGAACATCACCTTTCAAAGGAAAGTAAGTGCCTGCAAAGCTGACCCTTTCAAAAGGAAAGTAAGTGCCAGCAAAGCCGGGAACAATATAATTTAGGAAGAAGGATGCAAACCAGAACCATCTTGCATAATGGGCATGTCCACATGGAGCAAAAAGACATCCCAAGACTTGATTAGATTATTGGAATACAACAAGAATTATAGGCATGATTACTCCTAAAGAGTTGACGCAGTATAATGCCTATGAGCAGAACAGGTCAGCAGTACCAAACATCTTTGGGGGAAAAAGGTGATTTTCAACTCAGTGTAACCTATTCCAATTATATCAAAGCTGGGAGAATGGCTCAGTTAACAAACAAGTGAATTCATTCTGAGGAATGGTCAAAAAGTTTCAATCAATGGATGTTTTATTTGGTTGATCGTGCAGGATTGCTGGCAACTTTGATCGCATATCGATCTGGTCATGTATTGATCAACTCAGACTTTGTGTATAAAACAGGGATTTAGCTGTTGTTTTTTACTTTGGCATAATGAAAGCAACTCTACAAAAAACTGTGTGGCACCCGGATATAGAGCACACTAATAAACCGATACTGAAAGGTTGAGGCTATACCACTCTGAAGGTGAAGCGGAGGAAGAATTAAAGGAATCACAGCTAATTTTAGAAAGTGAGCCAATCTGCAAAAATATCAATGGACATTGCCCTATTGCCATAGAAACAGAACACCGTAAATAGCCTGAAAGGAAAATACTTAAGGTCAGAAATGACCAACCATGAAGTAAGATTTGATGGTGACAGGCCTCTATAGAATCTCAAATGTAAAACTCAAATCTGAAAGTAAGGTATCTATCAATCTCAGTGATATTCGCTCAGTCATATTCAACCCATTATATCAAAGTGTGTGGCCTCCTGTTACTTTGATCAGAGGTATACTTCTTCTGCTTTTTTCAATATTACGTATCAAAAATAGAAATACTGAATCAACGGAATTCATATCCAAGCAATATCCTCCAGATAAGTGGATAAAGGAATCAACTAAAATGAATTGTAATCTTCTTCTTTGGCAGCCTTGGTAATTAAACAGAAAGCTTGCTTCTTGGAGTGGGGCATGGAATTGATACCTACAGTGGAGTACAACTATCCTTCTCCCCTCTGAAAACACAATCTGGGCAATGCAAAGTATTGGAACAAAACAAAAATAGTAAAGTGGTCATATTACAAGATTCCTGAGACAAGAATTTGGACTGTGATTGTGGAAGTGATCTCCTAATTGCAAATCATGGAAAGGAAGCTGCACATTTAGACTTGAACTATGTTAACAAGGAAAATTGAGGGAGGCTCTTGTGGCTATTAATAACAAATATGTCTGACAAACAGCAAATAACAAATAAACTAAGAAAAACAAACATTGATTCCAAGCACACTGTGAGTCGATTATCATGGAACATGGTCAGGATCAATAAATTACAAACACTGCCATCACTATGAAAATACTTAATCTCCTATGAACTTCTTGGCCTACAAGAAACTTGGTTAACGGAAGAGATTTGCCTCCAAAATAAAAATATATATAAAAAACTGGTGTGAAAATTGTCAGCTAAAGGTTGAATGTCAGAGGCAGGTTTGGGACTTTAATTTCATTCAAATTGGAGGTTTTGCAGGCAGATATTTCAATAGATTCAAACAATAAATTAGTTTTGGTACTTACTTGGAATGGAATTATATTCCAAAAAAATGTTTTTCTTTACAACATATACACTCCCCTGATCAGCTTTGCAAACTTAGGACTCAATGTATGTTAACTGAGCATAACACAAACTTACAGTAAGAAAGGGACATGGAGTAAATGATTGTGTGAAAGTTTGGATCCCCAAGCCTAATCCCAAAACCACTTTATTAATTACACAGGTACTGAAATATTTGCATTAGGATACTGGCCCATAAACTTTCTGGGGAACATAATTGCAGCCTTTGGAAAAAAATGTTTAGTCTTTCATTTATTAATCTGAACAGTCAATTAGCTCCTGATATACCAGCATCAATAACACACTGTTATGTTGAAAAACTACATCTGCTCTATTACACACTGGTGTCTCCTGAACTCTTGGAGAAACGTATTCTTTTCATTTTTGTCAGTGAGCAGACAGTGACCATTGTCCACAAATTACAGAATTCATCTGAGGCATCAAATATAATGAGCATGTGCAGAAAATCACAGATGAAGACGAGAATACCAGTTCACAAATTAGGATGGAACCAGTGACAAAAAAAGTTAAGAAACAGTGAGATGCTAATTTCTCTCTGCCTGGCAGCCACTCTCCCAGAGGTGAAGGAACATCACCTGAAACCTGGCACCCTACCTAGAGGAGCTGTGTACCGGTCCTAAAGTTTCTATAAGCCTGACTGTCTGCTGAGAGAGCTAAGGAGCTTACATAGCCTTGCAGGAGGAGAGACTGTCCAGGGAGGAGCAAGACAGTGCAGACCCAGTATTTGTGGGGTGCACAGAAGAAGCAGAGCATTCTGGGACAACCCTGGTGCAAGATGTCCCTACATCTCTCCTATTGGTTCCTGATGGGAACTGCGATTCAGAGACACCGTAATTGCCAAAGGCACAGTTGCTGTGATCACTTTTCTGTGGTCGGCCTTTGCATGGCGGCAGCTTCCGAATTGCTGAACGTGCCATTACAGGACTGCATCTGCATAGCCCAAGCCCGGTCTGGGGATACAGCTGCATTCCAGTTGGCCAGGATGTGAGGTCCAACTGCAAATACGAGGAACCCTTTTGGGGCTGCATCTGCCGACAGTACAGTTTGGACCGCTTCAACTCAGGACTTGTGCTCTTCAGGCGACCAACAGCCCAAGGCATGGGAGGCTACTCCAACCAGAGCAGCGAGACTGTGAAGTAATTGGTAACAATCCTCATTGTTTAATGGCTATGTCGAGGATGATGTGACTAAAAGTACTTAAGATTACAGGTAAGTAATTGTGGAAATTCCACCTAGGTGTTCCACATGAAAAGCAAATCAGCCTGCCTTTTGTAATAACTTTCTTTAAAATAAAACTCCTTCACTTAGAAAATAAAACAGTGCAGAACCAATACTCTTAGAGTAAGCCAAACGAAATTTCACATTTTTAACGAAATTTCACATTTTTGCTTCATTTCCTTCAAACAAAAGCGTTGTACTATTTACAACCTCATGACATGTCGTTAGAGGGGACAAAGAGAAGGGAAAAAATGTAGCGGATGGGGAGCAACAATTAAAACAAGCATTGGAAATGCAATAGGTCTCGCAGTAGTAAAGTTTGAGCTATAGGTGTTATTTATTTTTTTGTTTTTTATTTATGTGTTGTTTTTTCTAAATAGCTAAATTAATAGCTTTCTTCTTTACAAAGCCAATAGTTATAATTTTTGTAAATGTGACACCTCTAGCATTTGTAAAGCAACATGTTTTGTATTAACGGGACTTATATGTGACTTATATGTATTGATATAAAAAAAATCAATGGCTTTAAAAAACAATTAATAATTAATACGTAAATAAAATGGATTTTATTTTATATTGCCAATAGCTTAAAGTTTATTAAATATATTTAGTGAAGATGCTGTGGTTGCGCTGAGTGAGGGTGAGTGAGGGTGAGGGTGAGTGAGGGTGAGTGAGGGGTTGAGGGTGAGTGAGGGGTTGAGGGTGGGTGAGGGGTTGAGGGTGGGTGAGGGGCAGCGGAGGCTTACTACTCACGGCAGGGGCACGGCCTAACTTTACTTTCTTATGAAGTGCATTTCACGTACTCATGGTGATATCAAAGTGAGGCCACGCTCCATATCTGTGCCTGCTTTGACTCTCTTTGAGCAGGGAAGAGGGGTGCATAGGAGGAACTTTGGATCGAGGGTCAAGGCCAATTGTGAAATAGAAGCTGGAGAGCCGAGGAGCAAGCATCGGGAGGAGGCAGTGAGAGACGAGATTTGGGTTGAGTGGTAATGATTTCCTTTTTTTGCAGGTTTACATTGCGCGAATTTGACACGAAGTATTGGAGCTCTTTACCCGAGTACCAGTTACGTTACACAAGGACATATTCATTTTTGGAAATGCAATAGGTCTCGCATTAGAAAAGTTGGAGCTATTGGTCTTGTAAATGACAAATGTTTTATGTATTTGTTGCTTTTTAAAGTAGCTAAATTTATTGCTTTGTCATTTACAATGCCAATAGTTTTGACTTTTGCGAATGTGACACCTATAGCATTTGGAATGCAACATGTTTAGTATTTACGTGACTTAGATGGCAGCTATTGTCGTTAGGCCACATCTCTAGAGAGCAGGAGAGTGCAGCAGGGGAGAGAAGCATAGCACTGCAATAGGTGTTGCATTAGGAAAGTTTGAGCTATTGGTATTGTAAAGGGCACTTTTTTATTTATGTGCTTGTTTTTAAAATTGCGAAAATAATTGCTTTGTTATTTACAATGCCAATAGTTTTATGTTTCGCAAATGTGACACCTATTGTAACACAATATGTGTTGTAGCACTGAGTGGTGTGAGGGTGAGTGGTGTGAGGGTGAAGGGTGTGAGGGTGAGGGGTGTGAGGGTGAGGGGGGTGAGGGGGGTAAGGGTGAGGGGTGTGAGGGGGGTGAGGGTGAGGGGTGAGGGGGGTGAGGGAGTTGAGGGTGAGGGTGAGGGGAGGGGAGGGAGGGTGAGGGAGGGTGAGGGAGGGTGAGGGGGTGAGGGAGTGTGAGGGAGAGTGAGGGTGAGGGTGAGCGGGTGTGAGAGGGTCAGTGAGGGGGTGTGTGAGAGGGTGAGTGAGGGGGTGTGTGAGGGGGTGTGTGATAGCGTGAGTGAGGGGGTGTGTGAGGGGTGTGCGAGAGGGTATGTGAGAGGGTGAGGGTGTGTTAGGGTGAATGAGGGTGAATGAGGGGGAGGTGAGGGGGGTGAGGGTGGGGTGTTGGGGGAGTGAGTGTGAGGGGTGAGGGGTGAGGGGGTGAGGGTGAGGGGGTGAGTGTTAGGGGGTGAGTGTTAGGGGGTGAGTGTTAGGCGGGTGTGAGTGTTAGGGGGTGTGAGCGTTAGGGGGTGTGATTGTTAGGGTGTGTGAGGGTGAGGGTGAGTGAGGGGGTGTGAGTTTTCGGGTGTGTGACGGTGCAAAGGCGAAAAACTAATACTGTCAGTAGTGAGACATGTAGATACTATGGGCTTCTCACTGATATTCAAGAAAAGTGTTCAATCATTGAACCCAACCCCAGCAAAAATTCCAATCAAATCTAGGTGGTACACTTGCTTGCACAACCTGTATGCATGCAATGAATTCTAGTCTTCAACACACCTTCAATACAGAGTAAAATAAAATTTGCACATTCAAACTACTCATAGCTTGATCAATGGGCTGTATCACAAACAAAAAATTGCATACTAATGCACAATATACATTATGATGTCAAGAACAATTCTTATGATATATCTGTGCATTACTCATCATGAAACACATGCTTAGAAACATAGTCCATTAAGTATCTGCATGTTAGCACTCAGAGAGAGGAACGCTGTCAGAAATGTAGTTCTGAAAAATATTGACACCGCCATCATCGTGCTGGAAAGCGGTAAGAGAGTGTAAAATATTACAGCAATATAATGGTCACCGCTATGAGAAAAAGCACTAGTAAAAGCATTTATATAATGGCTGAATCTCGATTTAGCCATCAGCGCATTACATCTATATTAATTAGTTCATTTCCCTCAAGCCATATCGATGCCGCAGGCTTAGCTACCAAAAGTCAGAAAGCTTACGATCCTAGAAATTCTAAAGGCAAAGAATCGTGCCGCGTTCGTAACAGCTGCAGTAAAGCGGACACGACCGGCAGTGCTTAAATAATGATTCGGGTGCATTAGAAAAAGGACTGTAGCCTGTTGGAGTTTGGCAAGAAAAACTGCCGCCATCTTAGAATGTTCAAGTGTTATGTGCTAGTATGTGATAATAGTACACACAAGTCGGACCTACAACAAGGTAGTAGATCGATAATCTGAGAAAAACGGCCGCTATCTGATAGAATAGTTTGCCGATTATCACTTGGCCAAAGAACAAAAAGAGGCTGGCCAGCATCATAGTTCTCAATTTAGTAAAACAAAAAATGAAAAAACGGCCGCCATTTTAAATTGGTTAACGGACATCAGAGTCTTGATAAGGAACCAGGAGAAGTGGTGTTTACATAAGCCATGTGTAAAAGTAAAACATGTGAAGAGCATATAAGAAATAGTGAAGATCAAGAGTAGGAGGAGGAGAGTAGGGGAGGCACGGCCTAGCGGCCGTGCAATCAAGAAGTGAGGGGGCGGGAGAGTAGGCAAGGCAGGCGGCTGGGGGCATGTGCACGTGCTTTTAAGCTCAATGCGCATGCGCATTGAGCTTAAAAGTCACGGGCACTGCAAGGAATCGCCACGATTCCTTGCAAGTTGGACAAAGAGTGGATAAGCCCCCATAGTCTCGCTTGCTCAATGCGCATGCGCATCGACAGGCGAGACCTAAAAATACGATGGTGAGCAACTGAATAGTTCTTGAGGAAATATTTCACGAATGTCTGCATTTGATTAACATAGACGTATATTTTTCTCCCATTCCCCATCATGTGCCCTCCACCGACCCGCTACCCAGTCTCCATATGTAGAGGAAGCTGTTGAGCATTTTAGTTTGAAGGCAAAAGTGTTTTCATAGTCTGCACTTCCTCAATAGTCTTGCGGCTGACACTAATAGGGACGACTGACTTTCTTTCAAGCAACTAAAACGTCAAAATAGAATCCATAGCTGTTGTATAAGTTACTTCCGTTGCGGTCAGAGAGATGCTAACTTGATACAGAGCATGGCCTCGTTACTGAAGAATGTGTCAGCATTTCCCAGCACAGAAAGCTTCCAGGCAACATTGTCTCGAGTATGTGTATGCCAGCGGGATGCTTGACATGCCTGAGTCATGCTAAAGGCAGAACAAAACAAAGCGGGGTTTCCTTAAAAACACAATTCCTGCAATTAAGTGACTCAAGCCTGACGAGACAATAAACGCTAATCCTGTCCCAATTAGCGCCCTGGAGTTTATTACTTCCACAACAGCGGCTTTAAATGCTGGTCGTTTAACGGTGAATCGCGTTACAGTGAAACAAATACACGGAAGAGGCGCACGTACCTGTTGGACTCCGGCAATTTTGTTGTAAGAATGCAGAACCAGCAGCAACGGAGCATGGACGTTTTTTCCTTTGAAAAGTTCAGGGGCTGACAGTAAACAAAAAAGTAAAACTGTAACGTGATATATCAATATTTGTATCATTTACAATTGCAGCAATGCCTTCGGGCCGAGTTGCATTAAACTTGCAAAAAGGAAAGACCTGGCTGAAAGAGTTGCGCATCCCCAGAAGGCAGTTAAGACATTACGCGGAGGGAGGATGGATGGGTTGGGGTGGAAAAGAGAAGCTTACCGGTCTCGGCGTACGTGAAGACGAGCAGGTCGTCCAGTATCTGGATCTGGGTGTCTATGGGCCGCCTTTCCTGCAGGTCCCGCAGGCGCTCGAGCAGCTTCTCGAGACTCGCCTGCTCCATCTCCGTGGTCTGGAGGTCTATTTACCTCAGCGGCGCCCGCGTGAGCAGCGACCCAGATCTGCGGTGTACGAAGGAGGGAAACAACTTTCGCTTTTACTTCGCCGAGAACGAATGGCAAAGGCAGTCCAGCTCCTCCTCCTGCTCCTTCCCGCCCCGCCTTCTCCTAACTTCGTCTTCCTTGTCCTAGAGGCAGCTGTCACAAGTTATCAAGCGTCAAAGGGCGCAGTCCCTTCCGAGTCTGAAACAGCAAGGACCGTATTTTACGCTGCGTCAGAAGCGTCGTTTCTCTTCAGAGCTGGCAAAGGAAGCCGGCAATTAATAGGAAACGCATACAATTCTATAAACGTTGATTAAACGGCCAGTGAAAACATACAAATAAACGGCTGAATAAAAGATATGCTAGTGGAAAGTTAATAAATGCATATACTATTGCCAAGAAGCAGTCTTGGAATGTTATTACAGGGAATAATGGCCCCGGGCCAGTCGCTGCAATTGTATAAGTGGTGAGGCGGTAATTTTGAAACGAGTGTAATTTGTGAGCATGCCCGAAATAAATAGGCATAGCGTTGCTACACCAGTCCTTTGAGAATGTGAGGATTCTGAAATTACAACAATAATGTGCTGCAGCATAACACGCATCTGCAATGCAATATGTCTCGCATTAGTGAGTGCTATTGGCGTTGAAAATAAAAACAAGAATTTGCAATGCAATAGGTCCCGCATTAGGAAAGTTTAAGCTATTGGTATTGGAAATGGCACATTTTTTATTTATGTGTTGGTTTTGAAAATAGCAAAAATGTTAGCTTTGTCATTTACAATGCCAATAGTTTTAACTTTCGCAAATGTGACACCTATAGCATTTGTAATGCAATATGTGTTGTATTTACGTGACTTAGATATATTGATATTACAAATAACAATGGCTTTTCAATCTTTTCAATAATACTTAAATGAAAGTTATTGTAATTTATAATGGCAATAGCGTAAACTTTTGTAAATAACTTTTGTGAAGATCATGTTCATTGTATTTTATTGTGACGAAAATTCAAGAACAGAAGTAAAATATTAACATCTTTTTGTGACATTTGAAATAAAACTTGAAACATTGAGAGAGCATATTTGAACCAGTTGTTGTTGAATGGTTGCACAGATTGATGCTGTGGTGGCGCTGAGTGATGCTGTGGTGGCGACGAGTGATGTTGTGGCGATCAGTGTATTCGCATAGTGATGTTGTGGTGCCCCTGAGTGATGCTGTGGTGGTGCTGAGTAATGCTGTGGTGATGCGATAGATAGATAGAGTGAGTACGATAGGTAGATAGATAGAGTGAGTGCGATAGATAGATAGATAGATAGATAGATAGATAGATAGATAGATAGATAGATAGATAGATAGATAGATAGATAGATAGATAGATAGATAGATAGATAGAGTGAGGGCGATAGATAGATAGAGTGAGGGCGATAGATAGATAGATAGATTGTGGAGAGGCTCAAACTTGATAACATACCACAAAAAAGCGGAGGTGGAGAAGGGTACAAGGCGGAGCGGGAGAAGGGTGCAAGGGGGAGGGGGAGAAGGGTGCAAGGCAGAGGGCGAGAAGGGTGCAAAGCAGAGGGCGAGAAGGGTGCAAGGTAGGGAAGGGTGTAAGTCAGAGGGGGAGAAGGGTGCAAGGGAGAAGGGTGCAAGGCAGAGAGGAGAAGGGTGCAAGGGGAGGGTGAGAAGGGTGCACAGCAGAAGGGAGAAGGGTGCAACGGGGAGGAGGAAAATGGGAATAATGTACTAGGAGGCAAATATTTTGGTCAGTATTTAAAGATGTGGCTTAACGGATAGAGCAGCTGACATACAAGTTGGGGAACCAGGTTCGAGTCTGGCGGGAGGCTCAAGCACCCTGTGATTTAGGGCAAATCCTTTAACCTCCCAGCTATATAAAACTGCAACAACAAAAAAGTCCACTCTGACTATGTGTTTGGGTGAGACACTGCTCTACTGAGATCCTAACATAAGATGGTGCTGTCACTGCGAGGCTGCGTCTTCACTGTGCCTTACAGCATTGGTCGGTGTCACATGTCAAGATAAATGCCATCAGCCGTGACTTGGCCCTTCAGGTTCCATAGTATCATATATACCGGGACATGGCAATCACTCGATCAAGCCTCGATCCGGCTGTAATTCTACCCAAAGCACCTCCTGCAGAGCTCAGACGGTATCACACCTTGGATTCTCTTTCTTCTCTAAAGAAAAGTCCCTACCTCCGTCATATTTATTCCTGCTGAAATGAACAGGAGTACATCCTACTTGTAAAACTCACCCACTGCGGATGCTCAGACGTTTACATCCTTTAGGAGTGCTCGGTCTCTTGCTTCTTTGCCCTGAAGAAGTCCATTACTGGACGAAACGTTGGCTGTGTGTGTTCTTTAATAGAATATTGTGAATAAAAGAAGAAACGAAAAAGAAAAACCCATGGACACGGACCAGTTATTACTGTCTACCTTGTGTTGATATTAAGCAGTGCACATATGCAAATCAGTCTTGACCCTGCTCCCCACGGAAACAATACCGCTTATACAGCCAAGCCAGGTACTCCCTAGACCAGAAAAAAAGCATCCCAAGACTGGTTTCAGGGTATCACCCCCTCATCATCCAGGCTAGCTTGAATCCTGTTGGAAAGCGAGCACGGAACCCACATCTGGGAATACTTTTCGCCTAGGGTTACATCACTTTATTATGGTGTTCAAGTTTGTGGAATGTTCCCACTAACAACTTCTTCAGTCCTGTGAGGGATAACTGTAAGCTAAGATGGGCATGTTTCTGGGGTGGGCTTAATTTGCTAACAAGAGCCAGAATGCCATGTTGCGTGTGCATGGCTGGCTGGCTAAAGTTTTATGCCATTGTGGGAAAGGTTATGGAGGTCTTGGGAGTATCTCAGCAGGATGTGCAACACAGGAAAGAATGAGAGGTCACCTGACGCAGAGTGTGGATTATTAGCCCAAATGAGAGATACAATATAACATGAAAGGCTGATTCCCAAAGCCATGCTAGATCAACTCACATCAAAAGGTCATGTGGATGGATATAGTTTGAGCACGCAGGCCTTGGGCTCTACTATGGTTCACATTGAACAGTCTTAATGACAACAAAGAAAAATGAATGAACCTGGGATAAAGACTTGTCAACCCTGTCTTAACCTCCACCACCTTTGCTCAACCTGACACACTGCCCCCATCGGAACCCTAGAAAGCACTCTACCCAACCCCTCTATCAATGCCTAATACAGAACTAAGGACATCACTGCATTGCGCCTCGTACCAGTGTCGTAAATGTCCAAACTTATTGAGGCTACTAAGTCTGATGGTTGAGGTTGGGGTGATTTTACCTTAACCTAAACACCGGTGCCATACACTCAACTGTCATACAGAGTTACAATGTATCACCCTAAATCTATACAAAATGAATCACAAACTACTTTTTCTCAAACTCAGTCAACGTCCCCCACAAAAGACAAAGCAAAAAAACCCAGTAAGAATGGTCCATTTTCGAAGGAAGTAAAGCTTGAAGGGGAAGGACTCATTGTGAAATAGACAAATCCCGTGCCTGTGTATATTAGCATTTTCAGGAAACACTGTAATCTACTAAAGTCTTAATCCACATAATACATAAGGCACGTAAATGTGTAGGCGGGTAGCAAACGTAAAGATCAACAGCACGATCCGTGAAGGAGCTTTTAATACATATGTACCAGGTAGCCTTTTGCTGCAGAAGACCTTAATATAGTTCACAAATATATAACGCAGTCAGCTGCCACCTATTAGAAATCAGCCAGTGCAGACATAAAAGTTGAATGATAACAGTCTAGATGGGACAATAGTATAAAGTGCCTAATGTGCACCTTAAGCTAGAGGTGAGTTCGGATGACAAGTAGGACAGACTAGATACCTCCAAAACTCAGACATCAGAAAACCAGACCAATTCTGTTTTGAAGCAGCATTTGCAACAATGGAAGCCCAGGGTCTCTTTGCGTTGTGGGAGCACCAAACTGACAAAGGCCAGTCAGCAACCACCAATGATACAACAGATCAGTTCAGTTGGTAAGGCACAATCCACATAGGATATTAAAAAAAGTGTCAGGCGGCCAGCTCGGCCACAGTTAATCTCCAAAGTCCCAGTACTTCATGTTTTCATTTGACTGAGAAAAAAATAAAGGCCACTGAACAGATGAGCATCAATACCGCAAGCTCCGAGATTCTTTTCACATGCCACCGCTCACCGACGCCCTTATTTTGCAGTTGTTAATGGAAAACGCTAGACAGTATTCTGAAAGGTCACGCTAAGTGAAAGAATCGTCAGCAGCACAGCTGGTAAGAATAATTTTTCGGTTTCTTTTTTTAATAAATTAATGTCATTCAAAATACAGTGCCAGAACAGGATGCAGCTGAACATGCTAGTAGGGTCGTCATGTAAAATTGGAGGTGGCGCCTCACTACTGCTAGTGGTTCCTGGGATTAATGCCAAAGCAGCACTAGGCATCTGCTCGCCTGCACAGAGTACAGAATATTCCTGAACAGTTTACTCTCCTCCCATCCCCCTAAAAAAGGTCAAATAAAACAAGTCCACGCGCCTTGCCAGAGTTGGTTCTTTATCTCCTCATTACCACGAAATGAAGCTAAAATATATACCTATACATATATGGTTCATGCCAAGGCCAACAATAGTTGTTTTACATTTTTAACAATCAATATTGCCCAACTTTACGCATTCTTTCCAGTCCTCGAAATCTCTACACTCCACTAACATTCCTGCTTTAAACTCTACAATACTTCATATTCTTACCTCTGGGTGGGTCGAGATGTTCAACATAAGTGCCCACAATTCAGCACGGAGTGCAGTTGGACATCCTTGTCTCACGTACTGTTGAGCTGCAGCACTATCTTGTTCTGGTAACACTAGAAACAAGCTGTGAGCGTGCGCATCCCGAAACCGGAAGTTTGGGAGCGTCACGCCTGTCGTGGGGCGGGACTTCCATCTTCAGCGAGAAGCCCACGGAGTGGATGGCAGAGAGGAGCAGTGGTGACGCGGGGCTCCCATGCCTGAGGGAGAGCCCCGCGGTGGCAGCAGAAGTTAGGAGTGGCTGCTGATGTGGTAAGTGGGGCTTAGTTGTGGGAGGGAGGGGGCCTGGGGCGACGGCGGTGTGTGTGTGTATGTGTGTCTGTGCGTCTGTGTGTAGGGGGGCGGCGGCAGCAGTGATCGTGTGTGTGCACGCGTGTGTGTATGTGTCTGTCTGTGTGTGTGTATGCGCGTGTGTACGTGCCTTTCGCTGGCCTCAGTAAGGCTGTGTGTGTGTTGAGGCGGAGCTTGCCGGCAACAATGGCGGACGCTTGAAGTGAGAGCTCCGTGCCGTCGCTCCTAAATATCCTGCATTTATCCTGAAATAGCCGAATCCCCATGGTCGGCTGCGCTGACTACTGGCCCCCGGAGGGTGCCCGACTGTAGCGGAGAAAGAGCGAGGAGATTTCGAGCCTCCACGGCCGAAAACGATCCTGGACCGGCGCCACGGCGACCTAGGCCGCTAAGCCGGGCACAGGCCTAGACACCACACCGGAGTACTTCACTCGACGTGCGGCCACTGCTGAGCCCTGAGTCGGGAGGGCCTGAGCCACTCGAACGGACCAGGAACGCACAACGAGACACGGCAACGGATGCAAACCTGCCTTTCTCCCCCCCATTGGAGAGTGTGACTGGGGCGATTGCCAGCCCTGACCTCATTGCACAGTCGAGTGAGAAGAGACGACCGTTAATAGATGAGCGCCACTACGCTCGGGGAAACGCTTGTACTGGAAGCATAACCTTCCAGCCGCAACTCGGAGGACGGAGACATAGTGACCTCCATGCAGTCCGGCTGTGAGGTGGAAGCAGGGAACGCGTAGACGGGCCCGACACGTGGCAGTAGGCCTGACTCTGAGTTGCGGCCAGGAATTTCTCCGGACAGTCAGTGGGCGAACCCATGACGTCAGTTAACCCTCCCGAGCTGCAACGAGCGACGGGACAGCCCACGGTGAAGACCCGCTCAGCGACTACTAACGGGGGAAACATGGGCAAGGGGACCAAAAGCAGTCCAAACTGGCGTTCGAACAACGCAGAACGCGGCCCCCGGACACGCAGGAATCATCGCCCGCGCAACAGAGTAATAGCCCGGAGAGCTCGTTTTACACGGACATTAAGGGCCTTCTCGTCACAATGGAGAAGAGCCTTCAAGACAGCATGACTGCTATAGGTTCAAAACTTGATGCCCTCACCTATCGGATGGACCGGATGTCGGAGCGTGTAGACAAGCACGCGGAAAGACTGGATATGTCCGAAAGGCGCCTAACTGAGGTGGAAGAGGCCCAAATGGACTTGTACAAAGATCGCAAGCAGATAGGGAAACTATTGCAGGTCATACAGGATAAGTCGGAGGATTTTGAGGCCCGCTCCCGGCAATCGAACATCCGAATCACGGGTGTGGCGGAAACGACCCAGGTGGGGAAAATGGAACTGTTCGTCGAGCGGCTGCTCTTCATGCTGTTAGGAACTGACGTATTTTCGTCCATGTTCATCTTTGAAAGAGCGCACCGATCGCTAGGCCCGCGGCCGCAACCAGGCGCCCCACTGAGGCCAATTATTGCAAAATTACTGAACTACAGGGACAGAGACACGGCTCTACGAATAGCCAGAGAAAAGGGGAAGTTGCAGTTCGAGGGATCACCTATCTCCTTATACCCGGACTTCACGGCAAGGGAGCAGGAGGAACGTCGCCGCTTTGCCCCTTACAAGCAGCAGATCCGCGACCTTGGGTTGGACTACGCCATGTTGTACCCAGCAAAACTCCGCATAAACCGGCAAGGGCATTCCCACTTTTTCACGGACCCTAAAGTACTGCACAAAGCGCTAAAGACCTGGTCCAAGGACAGACGTCATAATCCTGAAGACCAGAACGACGATCAAGAACACACCAGCGGCCTGGAGGATCAGGAAAAGGCAACTGGGGGACCTCCAACTCTCCCTCATCGCCCCCTGCTTTCCTGCGGGGGGTACCTAGCAGCTCAAGGACTTCGAGGACCCTCGGTGAGATCATTGCAAGTTAAACTGGGGTTGGCTCCTCTGTACTTTCACCTTGGGCTGCTTGAGCTTGGGACCAGCTTGGATCTTTGGGCTATGGACAGCCACACTGAGGTTATCCAGCGAGGGGGGGGACCTGCATAGCTACAGTTGGGGTTACGATGGGGCGCGAGGGCTGCAACACTAAGGGAGCGGCGGGGCTCAGCAGCTCTCGAGGTCGAGACGTGCTGACTACATGCACCCTGCACTGATCTCGGCGACCTCTGCCCCAGGGCTGAGTGCACAACTGGACCCTACTTGGGACTCTTGGGGTCTTGGGGAAGGGAGGAGAGGGGATTGTTTTATCATGCTAGGCCGAGTTGGGGTTGGTCTGCTGTGGGAGGAGGGAGGGGGAGATATGAGACGAGGGGAAAGTTATGGTTGTTATGTTTTGTTCCGATGTGCCTTGCCTCGAAGTACACACAGTGCTTGCTGCAACCGATTGCTTGCCTGCCAGTTAGCCTGCCGTACACGTCTGACTACGTTATTAGAACCCACGCAGCGTCCTCATGCCTGATGTAAATGGTGAGAGGGCTGACGAGAGGCCCATATTGATACACGCCCTCACATGGAATGTCAGGGGGCTTAATGATCATCGGAAACTTAGGAAGGTGTAGTGCTATCTCAGGCACCACAATATTGATATTGCACTCTTACAAGAAACACACCTCCCACTCACGAGCAATATGCTGCACACTAGAAGTTTGGCGGGACACATAGCGGCAGCAGGGTTCACCACACACGCTCGGGGGGTCCTCGCCTGGGTAAACCCAAATTCAGGCATTCAGATACAAACCTTGGGAGTCGACTCGGAGGGACGGTATGTCATAGCATCCTGTAAGGGGCGAGGGATGGACCTGTTGGTAGTCAACACATATGGCCCTAATTACGATTCCCCTGATTTCTTTGATACCCTAGCCAGCGAGATAGCCAGGCACAATAATCCAAATATACTGTGGGGGGTCTTTAATTTGACATTAAACCCAGACATTGACAGGTCATCAGGATCCCTCCGTCGGCCCTCTGCAGCTGCAAAGTCGCTTTCGGCTAAGTTAGTAATGCTAGACATGATTGATGTGTGGAGGAGCAGAAATGGTGGGCGGAGCGGTTTCACACACTACTCTGCATTTCACGACATACACACGAGAATAGACTACTGGTTTGTCACTGCGGGAATCAACCGATCAGTAAGGCAATGCAAGGTTCTCCCGCGCACACTCTCAGATCATTCCCCCATTCTGTTAACCTTGGATACCCCAGTGAAGGGATACGCACCGTTCACATGGCGCTTCCCACCATACTCCCTGTTGGACCCCCTCTTCCGCAGTGAGTTGGCGGAGGCGATTGATGTGTTCTTCGAGAAGAATGTGGGATCGGTGCAGGACTTCCAAATGGTTTGGGAAGCGTTCAAAGTTTATATTAGAGGCATAGCGATGTCCAAGCACTCCAGTGTTCTGAAGGCTACCAGGGCCACCTTGGCGGACCTTGAGCTCCGATTGCAGGCGCTCGAGGCAAGGAGTCGATCTAACCCGGATGACACCGTAGAGGGTGACATTAAGCGTCTACTGGTGGAATACCACGAGGCCGCGGACAGAGAGGTACAACACTTAGGCAAGTATGCCACAGCCCGCACATACAGCGAGGGAGAGAGACCAGGCGCAGTCTTGGCTAACGTCATCAAAAGCCGAAGGGGAAAGACGCTAATCTCAGAATTAAGGAACTCGGGAGGAGATAGAGTGACGGATGAGGCGGAAATCACCGCAGTCTTCAGAGACTATTACTCGGGGCTGTATTCTTCCAAGGGTGGTGACATGTCGGCTGAAATCATGGATTATCTGGAGCACATACAACTCAGGTTTCTACCAAATTCCGACAGAGAGTTCCTGATGTGCCCTATACAGATGGACGAAATCAGAGACGCACTAGCCTCCATGAGATCGGGCAGTGCGCTGGGCATTGACGGACTCTCAGTCGACTTCTAAAAAGCATTTCAGGAACAGCTACTGCCACACATCCACGCCCTCCTGGAGGACATAAGCGTGCAAGGCACCATGCCCAGCTCCATGAGAGAGGCGATGATAGTTACCATTTGGAAACCAGGTAAACCGCCCGACGACTGTAGCTCGTACCGCCCAATATCCCTGCTGAATGTCGACACCAAACTATACGCCAAGGTGCTAGCGAATAGACTTGCACTTCTGGCCCCTGATTAAGTGGCCCCAGAACAGGCGGGATTTATCCCATCCAGAAACCGTACATACAATATAAGAACAGTGTTGGGCACCATCCAACATGTGAGGCAGGATATACCGGCGGTGGCACTCTTCTTGGATATGGAGAAGGCGTTCGACTCCGTTGAGTGGCCATTCCTTCTTCAGGTGCTACGCCATATGGGACTTGGCGAACCTTTTATCCAAATGATAGGTGCACTATATGACGGCCCCTCGGCTAGGGTTCGTGTGGGCAATGCGATCTCCCACCCTCTATTCATAGGCAGGGGAACCCGTCAGGGATGCCCTTTATCCCCTTTATTGTATGCGCTTGCTGCAGAGCCTCTCGCCTGTGCCCTAAGAGAGTACCATAGCAACCAGGGAGTGCGGTTCCCCACGTACAAAATAGTTGTATCTATGTATGCGGACGATACGTTGCTGTACGCCCATGACCCCGCTTCCACGCTTCCCCCACTCCTGAGAGAGGTGGTTCGGTTCGGTGCACTATCGGGGCTCAAAGTTAACTGGGCAAAATCGGTGATGCTGCCCCTCACTCCGGTGACCACCCGAGTGGAGACGGAGTACCCTGTCCAGTGGACGGACGACCCGATTAGATACTTAGGGATCCAGATCCACACGGATCCGGAACTGCTCGTCAGCCAAAACTACGGTAGAGCGGTCAGTAGGCTGGAGGACGATATCGAGATCGGGTGCAAACTGCCCCTCACGCTGCTGGGCCGCATAGCCATAATGAAGATGGTAGTGCTACCGAGATTCTTGTTCCTTTTCAACGCCCTTCCAATTGTGCTCTCTAAGGCCTTCTTTCACCGCATAACCAGCCTGATGATTAAACTGGCGTTGGCAGGGAAACAGCCGCGAGTCAAATGGACAACGCTCACCCTCCCGTACAACCTAGGAGGCTTGGCGGCGCCTGATCTTGAATTATACTACAGGGTAGCCCAAGCGTCACACCTACATACTTGGGTACATGGCGACAAGCTGATCCCACATGTCAGGATGGAACGCTTATTCGCCCATCCACTGCCGCTTCCAGCAACGATCTGCCAACCGCAGGATCGTCGGACGGGAATACTTGATTCCATCTCCTCTACTAATCACGCCTGGCACTCACTCCTGTTTCGCCAGGGAGGGGCGCTGATTTATTCGCCGGAGATGCCGATAGAATGGATGCGTTGGCTCCCTCCCATGGTAGACAAAGCGGTCACGCAGAAGCTACAGAAACTGGGGCTGAGCAAGGCGGGTGATCTGTTCCAAGACGGCACCACCAAAACCTGGGACCAAACGCGGGGAGATGGAGATGAACCACCGTTACTCCAAAGATTCCACTTCCATAGAACTCGGAGCGCCCTCTTTGAACTTTTGGGTCCGGATATGGCGGAGCCTCCAGAAGTCCCAGAACTATCATACGTTATTGCACACAAAGAACCCAAGAAGCTCTTGACAAACCTCTACAGCATAGCGAGATCACACGGGGAATACCAGCTCATGAAAGCCCGGCTGGAGTGGCAGAGAGATCTAGGCATCACGCTGGACGACACGACATGGCGCTACTGCTGTGAAAACACGAAACGTATTTCCCTAAATGGGAAACACCGGCTCATACATTTCAAATTCCTCCAAAGGGTGTATTACACTCCAGCGCGGCTTCACAGATATGGGCTGCGACCGGAGGCTCACTGCGAGCTCTGCCAGGCGGCGGACGCCGATTTCCTGCACCTGTCATGGGGGTGCCCGGGTGTAAAGACGTTCTGGCGCGAAATCTTTGCCGAGATGAGCAGGATACTGGAGGTCGACTTGGACATCGATCCGGGAATAGCATTCATAGGCAACTCAAGGGGACTCCCGAGGGCGATACGCAGACTCACAGACATGGGGATGCTAATGGCCAGGAGAGTGGTGGCCCAGTGTTGGATGCGGGGTCCTCTGCCGGCTAAGGCTAGATGGGCTCGAGACATGCTGTACTGTAGCATATAGAAGGAGACGTACAGTGAGCTGTTACCCCCAATAAGCCGCCCGAAAAACTTCTGGGCTCTATACCAGACCTATTTGCAGGGACAGCAGTCCGAAGATGTGGGTACCGCAGACAGCGTTTCGCAAGGTGGGGTGCTAGAACCCATGAACGACATAACTTAGAACACCAGCGCCAACGTGGTGTGACGAGAGCAGGTCTAAGTGCGCAGTCGGGGGTGGGAGCACTGAGGGCAGTGGGGGGAGAATTGAGTGAGATGTACACCAGCGGGGTTTCTCTAGGGGGAACACACACCACACGAGGGCACCTCTAGACACCGCACGAACACCTAGACAGATGGACTGGACACCTTCAGGGCCCTTTTACCAATGGCCATACAGATACTATCGGCTACGAGGTTGGGTGTGGGGCGGGCTATTATAGAAGCGGGTGACGCGAAATAAAGCAGGGAACTTTTATGAGGCTAAGGGAAGGGTAGGGGGGGTAGTTTAATTGGGGAGTTACAGGGTTGTTTCAGAGGGAGAAAAGTCAAAAATGCACATGAACATTTGACGCTGCCTCCACTTCAGATCTATACTAGACAATGAGAATACTAGATCCACTTCACGCCGCCGGACCCCCGGGTTGTCGACCATCAGGCTGTGTACCGTATGATGTAGATTTGATTATTCTACTTGTGAAGCGGCCGGCCCGGAGGGGTTGTAGGCCAGAAGCTGTGTCAATTGAAATTTCCTTTTTTGTGCAATAAAAAAAAAGGCTGTGTGTGTGTGTGCGCGCGAAGCGCGTCCACAGGGCCCTAAGCGGCTTGTGCACCGGTCTGTTTTCCTTGGAACGGACGAGAAACATGAGGCTGATTTCGTGGAGGGTCCGTGTAAGTAGCGAATGGTGTGTTGTTGATCGCTTAAAAAGTGTTGGTAGTTCGCGGTGGTACAAGTGCGTTTGTTGTTGATGTACTTAGAGTCCCTATAATAGTGTGGCGCTGTATGACTAATTTGTAAATCATAGTTGACTGAATTAGATGGCAAGAAAAGCCAACTTGTATAGCTTGCGCTTTGGCTTTAATGTTTTACGTAATTAACAATTGTACATTGCTAACAGATGGTTTCCAGTACTGTAGAAAAGCAAGAGACTCCTGAAAGGGAAACGTACAACCATCTAGCAGATGCTATTCAACATGTTATTCTCCAAAAGCAGTTTTGTTTTGCAATTACCCAAATAGGACAGCACTTTTATCAACCGTGTTGTATCACCCTTCCACAGTAATATTGTATTTCTGTTGCACATTCAGTGCTGTTTTTCAATCCTGTATGTTTATAACCAAATAACTGTGGAACACAGTGTTTGTAAATTAATCCATTAGTCCAATTATAAGTAAGTTCAATGTTTCCAATTAGTGGTTTGGGTGACTTTTGTTTGTCGAACATTTAAAACCTACTTCATAAATGTACTGCTAAAACGTATTAGTTTCCAGAAATGGTGTGCCACAGTCATTTGATTTTAAGTAACTAAATAAGATTGCTGTGGTTGATAGGACTGAAATACGAACTCACCGAAAATATTGAAACTCTGGCAGCAAACTGTGCACAGGCACTTATAATCGCACAGTCATTGTCGAACTCGGCAAAACACTAATCCGCCTATACGCAATTTTTACAAGAGCCCGGTGAGGTAAGGGGGGGAGGCGTGTGTGTGTGTGTGTGTGCCTGCGTGTGTGTGCGCGCGAGTGTGTGTGTGCTTGCATGAGTGTGGCGGTGTGTGCGCGTGCACCGGTCTGTCTCCCTTGGAACGGACGAGGAACATGAGGCTGATTCCGTGGAGGGTCCGTGTAAGTAGCGAATGGTGTGTTGTTGATCGCTTAAAAAGCGTGGGTAATTTGCGGTGGTACAAGTGCACTTGTTGTTGATGTACTTAGAGTCCCTATAATAGTGTGGCGCTGCATGACTAATTTATAAATCATAGTTGACTGAATTAGATAGCAAGAAAAGCCAACTTGTATAGCTTGCGCTTTGGCTTTAATGTTTTACGTAATTAACAATTGTACATTGCTAACAGATGGTTTCCAGTACTGTAGAAAAGCAAGCGACTACTGAAAGGGAAAAGTGCAACCATCTAGCAGATGCTGTTCAACATGTTATTCCCCAAAAGCAGTTTTGTTTTGCAATTACCCATATAGGACAGCACTTTTATCAACCGTGTTGTATCACCCTTCCACAGTAATATTGTATTTCTGTTGCACATTCAGTGCTGTTTTTCAATCCTGTATGTTTATAACCAAATACCTGTGGAACACAGTGTTTGTAAATTAATCCATTAGTCCAATTCCAAGTAAGCTCAATGTTTCCAATTAGTGGTTTGGGAGACTTTTGTTTGTCAGACATTTAAAACCTACTTCATAAATGCACTGCTAAAACGTATTAGTTTCCAGAAACGGTGTGCTGCAGTGGTGCTGCAGTGGTTGATAGGACTGAAATACGAACACACCGAAAATTTTGAAACTCTGGCAGCAAACTGTTCACAGGCACTTATAATCGCACAGTCATTGTCGAACTCGGCAAATCACAAATCCGCCTATACACAATTTTTACAAGAGCCCGGTGAGGTAAGGGGGGGAGGCGCGCGTGTGTGTGTGCGCGTGTGTACTTCCGTGAGTGTGAATGTGGAGCACGGCGCCGGACTGGACGTGCGCGTCCACAGACCAGAATCACCGAACGTGCCCCGGTCTGTCTCCCTTGAGAGGCATCTCGACGACAATAGGTCTCGAGAGCGAGACCTAAAAGAGGTGCTATATATTTTTTTTAGCTTTCCCAGCAGTAGCATAGGTAACAAAAGAAATTCCACAAAGCAAGGAAAGGGTGCAGTACTTTATGTGGCTAAAAGAGGTTCCTTTACAACTCCACAGGGACACCTAGTAACAGCCTGTGGTACTGCACCCTATCCTTCCTTCGAGTAATGTCTTCTCTTATGTTACTGCTGGGATATTTTTAAACAAATAGTAAACATTATCATTAATAATAATAATAATACGGGTACTAATTAAACTGGCACAGAATTGAACAGAAGGGGTTGTGATGATATAAACACAGGGTGACAGCCGCTTATATAACATGGTGAAGAACTAAACTCTTCTTTATACATACAATTTTAAATATATAAATACACTTGTGTATTTGAGCAAAATGGCCTTTTAAATCGAACTGTGTAGTAAAACATATTTTTGCACTAATGAAGCACATCTACGCACTTTAAGCAGCATCTAAACTTAGTCTTGATGAACCGCTTTGCTTCCTTCCATTATTGGTGGTGCTGCTACAAAATAAAAAAAGCACTTACAATGCAACATTCTCGCCTTTGCAAAAGTTAGAGCTATTGGCATTGTAAATGACAATATTTTTATTTATGTGTTGGTTTTGAAAACAGATAAATAAATGGCATTGTCATTTACAATGCCAATAGCTTAATCTCTCGCAAATGTGAGACCTATTGCAATTGCACCCACACACACACACACACACAGCCACACACACACACACACACACAGAGCCACACACACACCCACACCCACACAGAGCCACACACACATACACAGAGCCACTCACACACACACACAGCCACACACACACACACAGAGCCACACACACACAGAGCCACACACACACACAGAGCCACACACACACAGAGCCGCACACCCACACACAGAGACACACACTCACACACACAGAGCCACACACACAGAGCCCCTCCCCCGACACAGGAAAAAAACACCAACTACCTATTATCAGCAGTTATAGTGTTCTTTTTAATTATCCTTACTTTGCACCTCAGGGATGGAATGTTGTTACCCTTAACCAACCCTGACGTAAGGACGGCTGCTCCAGCGAGCTGACGAAAAGCCAGGGAAGCCACATCCATGGACGCATCAATGATCTTCGAGGCAGATCTTTTTCCCTCTAAAATAATCTTTATCACCTCTAACTTTTTGTCTTCTGGAAGAAGATCCTCGTGTGGAGCGATATCAGACCACATCTGATGGTCGTATCTGCCTAATATCGCTAGCGCGTTGGCCATGCGCACAGTAGTACCTGAGGTGGTGGTAAACCTCTTGCTGATGTTATCAAGGTGCCTACTTACTTTATCTGGTGGAGCGGTGATAGGCGCTGAAGGTTTCCTTGACATCCTTTGTGCAGCTTTAGTAATCACTGAGTCTGTTTTCGGGTGTTCTACCAGACAAACTGGCGCATCATCAGGAGCCTTGTATTTCTTGTCTATTCTAGGTAAAACTGCGATTACTATAGCAGGTGTTTTCTTGACTTTTACACCTTCCTTCCAAATATGGTCTACTATAGGGATTGCTCTCACAGTCTTCCAAAATTGGTTTTTAAAATCATAAAAAGAAAGCAATCAGGCTGCTTGACTGTCAACTGTAACTGAAACCTAGAGGCTGCTCTCTCTATTAATGCATGGAAACTGTCAATGCACTCCAGCAGAGAATCCACTCATTGAGGGGTTGGGGAAGCAGGTGTTGAAATTATGTAGTCTTCCAACTAATTGCCAGCTGGTCTAGCACTTTGAATTTCACCTTCCTCTACATCCTCATCATCAAAATTGTCATACTGTTGCTGAGGTAGAACACTATCCATTCCTGGCGACTCTCGAGGCGGAGGTTCAGATATACGGGGCTGAGATGCTGGTGGAGGTGCACTTGTCAATGGAGGAAAATGAGTACAATAATCCATCAACATATCTGGTAAATCTAGAATGAATGCAACAAGAAGGTGGACAATGGGCGTATAGGCATGTTCCATGTATTGTAGTTTGGCAGATGCATCATGAAAGTCCTGTTTATAACAGCCTTCATAGTCATCTTCATCATCGTCTTGACACTTGACATGAATCTGAGAAGCAGGAGCAGGATCAAATATGTCTTCCGCATCTTACTCTTCTAAAAATGTTGAAGGTGGTAAGGGTGAAATCACTGAAGGATTTTGAAGAAAATTCCTTGTCGACGATGCCGTCAAAGAGAATGTTGTTGATGGAAAAGGGAAGTTAGTTGTAACGTCAACAGTCTTTGAAGGCTGGGCATAGCATGCATCATTGTCTTTTTCGCCAGTGGCAGGGGTGTCTGTGTCATTGATGAGGACATAATGGGCCCAGGGACGGCTCCTCCATGTGGGCGGAGGAGCATCGCCCCACTTGCTTTCTCGCAGTGCGAGAAGCAGTAACATAAAATGGTATACCATTTTATGTTACTGCTTCTTGCACTGTGAGAAAGCAGAAGGGTTTGGTTGGGGGGGTGGGGGGGAGGTCCTGCAACAGGGCAGGGGCAGAGAGGCTAGCCCAATGTTGAGGGCCCTAACTGTTTGGTCAGCCCTCTGGGGCCGACCAAACCAGTCATGCGCACTCTGCCATTTTCGCCATGTAGGCTGCATGCAGCCTACATGGAGAAAACGGACTCCACATAGACGGCATTGTAGTCGGCATCCTAGTCAATCACAAAGCTGCAATTGCAGCATTGTGATTTGCTTGGAGGAAGGGAGGGAGGCTGCCTGCTTGCTTCCTGCAGCTGTGAGGAGCAGATACGTGGGACCGGGAACGGGTGGCTAAGGTAAGTGGTAAGTGCTACCTCCCTCCCCACGTGAATCCTCTGCCCACCTACCCGCCATTCAGGCCGGCCGCGACTGAATGGGTCTTGACAACGAAGTTATCACCCTCATTGCTGGCAATGCACACACTGTAGTAGTCGTTGCGGTTGTCATCGACAAAGAGGTGGTCGTCTCTGGAGCAAGCATCAATGACAAGGATGGAGACTTTGACGAGGAAGTAGTTGTCAATTGTGTAGGGATCGTCGACGAGGAACTCGTCGGCGGAAAGGGTATCTTCGCCGACGGTACAGGCATTGTCGGTGGAGCTGCCGTCGACAGTGCACCGGAAACCTTTGTTGGCAGTGTTTTTTTTCAATGACGAGATCGTCGACGACAATGAAGGGGAAATATGCCCCAGTGGTGATTCCTGTGTCGACTGGGACCCAGAGGACACTGCCATCAAGAGACTGTGATCTTTATAGTAGATGGCTCTGAAGAGGGTTTCTCATGCTTTCAGGCCGGATAGGCTTTCTCAAAAACAGGAAATTAACGCTTTCCTTTGTGTCAGGGGCCTGCTGCTTTGTGACAAGATTTTTTTGAACTTTTAACTTACCCTCGGGAGAGTCCTATGATCTCTCTCTCCTCTTAGATTTTTCCAGGGCGGTATGTGAGGCAGAGCTTTCCTCTTCCTCAGAGACAACATCAGATTAACTTTTAGGTCTCTGCAGCAAAATCAACAGCCTACGCTCTATCTTTAAGGGTTTCAGTTGAGAAAGTCCTACAAATCTTGCAGTCTTTCACTTTATATTGGGGATATAAAAAGTAAATACAGTTCTTATGGGGATCTTCAGCATGCAGCCTCTTCTTATCACATGTTCCACATAGCCTGAAGGGACCTTTATTTGAAGAATCTGACATTTTCTAGACGATGTCTGAAGTTTGAAGGTAAACTGAGCAGAGCTCAGGGAGACTCCATGTCACACAACGTGCAGTAGAACATCTGTGGAACTCAGCCTCTCTTGGGAGTGTTCTATAGGGTGCTGTTGCCTTATTAGTTGTTGTGTAAGTTTGATCCTTTTTTCCCAAAAAAGGTTTTGCAGTGACTATTCATTGTATTGTAGCCTATGATTGTATTACCTACTGCCTTTATAATGATACTGTGAGACTCCCACTACGACGATGGGGATGAGTCAAGCATGTAAATCTATGAAAGGTCCAATACTGGAGAATCATTTGTTCTAACCTGACTATTCAGGTGAGCATATAGACCAGGGAAAGCATGAGCTGAACGAGCCCCAGAAGTCTTTAGAACGAGGACTGGGGTGTATTTCTGCAGCATACTGTTCCACTAAGTCACAGTAATAGGTCATGTCTTTAAGCCATTGATCTGTCCTAGGTGACCTCTGCATCCAAATCATTGCCACTTGCTTGTTTGCACGGACCAGTACCATTGATACCAGGTTTCGGAATATGTTAAAAAAGAGCTGAGGTACCACCCAACATCACCATCTGAGGCGTGGGGTGCAAAGGCACTTCCAGCATATTACTCAAAAGTTCAAACAGGCTTTGCAAGTACATGAACATCTAAGGGCAATTCAAAGACGTGTGTAGGAAGGTTGCATTTGATAAACCACATCTTTTACAAACTGCTTGGCCTCTAGCACCAAATGTAGCTATTAATTCAGGAATTTGATAATATTGATGCAAATATTTAAAATGTATCAACTTTTCCTTATAGTTGAACATCATCTCCTTCCTTTGAGAGCAACAACATGCCCAAGATTTATCAGAAAGTTGGTGCCCCAAGGAATCCCCCCATCTCTACTTAGCCCCTGTGAGAGAATCAGCAGTGCTCGTCATATGTTCTAAGTAAAAGAAGGAAATGGGGTAACCCAGGTCAGCCCTTAGAATATAGGTGGATAGTATAGACATTACAGGTAAGGGCTTAGGAAATTTAGCAAACACAGTCCTACCCACTGATCATAGTCTGTGATAACACATTGGAACACTGTAAAATTTGAAGCATTGTAAAGTTGGACAGGAGTTATGCTTTAAGAGGTTGCCCAGCGTTGTCATCCTCAGTGTGTGTAGTAGTTTCTCCATTGCTTTTTCCTTAACCCTTTCGCTGCTGATGACGAGCTCAGCTCGTCATCACCCACGGGTGTCGTGTGCTGATGACGAGCTGAGCTCGTCATGGAAACAGCAAAATGGCAATTTCCAGCACACGGCAAAAATCATAGCAGCAGCCATGTGGTTAATGGGTGGGAGCAGGAGATCAAATACCTGATGGGGCAGTAAGGGAGAGTATGGCATGTCAAGTGTCAGTAAATGTCCTAGGTCCCACCAAGGGCAACAGGTCATGGCAACCAGGTCCACATTGTCTCTCTTAGAGCACAGTTAGACACTAATGGACAATTATGTTCCCCAGTACTCCTAATCTGGCAGGTGATTTGTGCATGGGTTTGGTGGTGCGGTAGCAGGGCGGTCCCACTCCTGCACTGCCAAACTCATAATAAGGCCCTTGGAGCATACAATTGCACGCTCAACTATAATGTGTATTGCTGTTGTCAGAAAGGTTGCCCAAAGTTTCAAGTAGTCTGAAGCACTAGATAACATATATAGAAATCCTTGAAAGTCCCTGAGCCACTAGACAGCATATATATTAAAATCCTTGAAAGTCTCTCATCTTTGAATGGTCATGTAAGCACCTCTCGGGTGCTCCATTCCCAAATCAGACCAAACACCACCTGCTGTGACTGTCCAGAAAACGCCAGAGGTAGGTGTACTGATATGTTCGAAAAAACATGAAACTTCAGCAGCACTACCATCTTAATGAGGGAGATCTGACCCTTCATCTGCTCTAATGCATGCCAAAATTGCCCTTGATGAATTCATTGTGATCACGGCTGACCTGAAACCCCAAATATTGAACACCATCGGAGCTCCATTGTACCAGATAGTCCTTGAAGGGCATAGTGGAAAAGTCTGGAAGAGGGAAGACTTCAGACTTGGTCCATTTAATTTGCAACCCTGAATCACCCTCAAATGGTATGGCTTCCCGGATGATAGGAGATAGGTTCTCCTCAGATCACCAAATATACAAGCTTAAATTACTCATAAATAATTAAATCACCAGTGAGCTGTTCCCGAGCTGCAGACACACTAAGAGTGCAGGTCTTGTACAAGAAATGCAAATTGTTCAATTACAAGTGCAAAGATTATTGGGGATAGGGGACAGCCTTGACGAGTCCCTCTATCTATGCAGAAGTACCCAGAGTAAGAGCCTCAGGAAGTAACACCCCAAGCCCAATCGTTTGAGGATTTCCCTCATGAATGGCCACTCCAGCGAGTCAAACGCTTTTTCAGTGTTCAAAAGTACTGCAACCAAAGGCAGGAGTGTGTCTACCTTATGTAAGAGGCCATCAGTGTTATAAGACTGAAGGCTGTGGATCTTTGGGATTTAAATCTGGCTTGCTGTGGTTGAGGCAGGAATTGGATGAGCCGTTGGAGGTGCTGCACTAGCATTTTGGCAAGTATTTTGTTATCTATATTTGTTAGAAACAGTGGCTGTAAGATGCACACAGAGTAAGATCTCTGTTCAGTTTCAACAAAACTGTTATGACCACCTCCCAGAGACGTTTTAAGGCATGAGCAAAGTGGACTCTGGCCCAAGGCCCCAGCATTTCAGGAGGGGCTGATAGGGTCAGCTCAGTTCTGCAGAGTCTTGCCTTAATGACCTTGAATAATTTTTCAGAAGATTGTTTTAAATACCGTTTTCCTTTAAATTATTTTTAATATGTGTGACAGTCTATTGCAGACAATTTGCAGAGAAATATTGTGTTTATTTCATACAACATCCATAAAAAAGGTTTATTTTAGATCACAACAAGACCTCATGTGTGAAATAGCAGGGTGTCACAGAGATTATTTGCAGTAATATTAGTGAGTTGCTGCTGTTTTACAATATTGAAAACACAAGTGCTATCCCTCAATATTAGATGTAAACACATTTAGAATTTGGACTAGTGTGCTTGTGCACTATCAGTGACCTGGCCAAAAAGGGCATGAAAAAGCTGAAACTGGATCGTAAATTCAAAGCTTCTCCGAACAAGGGTCCCAAAATAATTTTGGCCCCGGTCCTAAAAAATCCTTAAGATGTCCCTGCTGTCTCCGTTGTTTTAGGGGGTAAACTACCTTGTATTTTTGCAGCGTTCTGCTAGTATACCTATATATTTTTGCTACAAGTCTATCAGTAGTCCATCACCACTTGGTGGGAAACAGCCTTTATCAACGCAGCAGTTACCACGCAATACCATTACCCCGCATCCTTAACGACGCATATGCCTTTACATTGCACGCAAAATGTTACCATGCAAATGCCTTTACCAAGCATGCCTTTACAACGAAAATGTAAGTATTTTGCAGGTAAGCATATAGCCTAGATAGATAGATAGATAGATAGATAGATAGATAGATAGATAGATAGATAGATAGATAGATAGATAGATAGATAGACAGACAGACAGACAGACAGACAGACAGACAGACAGACGGACAGACAGACAGACAGACAGATAGATAGATAGATAGATAGATAGATAGATAGATAGATAGATAGATAGATAGATAGATAGATAGATAGATAGATAGATAGATAGATAGATAGATAGATAGATAGATATTAAGACAAGAGCGTTTTTAGGGTTTAGGTATTTGGGTTGCAATGGTATTTTTAGAGTGTAGGGTGTGTAAGGATATTAGGATGGCACTGGTATTTTTAGAGTTTAGGGCGGGTGAGGGTATTTGAGTGGCAAGGGTAATTTTAGGATGGGTAGGGGAATTTGGATGGCAAGGGTATTTTTAGGGTTTAGAGTGGGTAAGGGTATTTGGGTGGCAAGTGTATTTTTAGTATTTAAGGTGGGGAGGAGTTTTTGACTGGTAAGGATATTTATAGGGTTTAGGGTGCGTAGAGAATTTCAAGTGGCAAGAATAATTTTAGGGTTTAGGGCGAGTAGGAGTATTGGGGTGGCAAGGGTATTTTTCAGGTTTAGGGTGGGTGAGGGTGTTTATGTGGCAAGGGTATTTTAAGTATTTAGAGTGGGTAGAGGCCTTTGGGTGGCAGGGGTATTTTTAGAGTTCAAGGTGGGTAGGGGTATTTGGGAGGTATGGGTATTATTTTGGGTTTAGGAGAGGTAGGGTTAAAAGTTTCCCAAAGTGATGCAAAGCATTAAAGGTAGTATAATTATCCACCATAACTTTTCGAATTTCGGTTCTAAATACAGCATCTAGCAGCTTTGTACCTTTTAGGCACCAACTTAAGAAAACACAGGGGCAGTGCTGGACTTTCTAGAACTAGCATAACAGGGAAGTGATCAGCTAGAGGCCGCTGGAGAAACCCAACATTTTTAACCATGGACATCAGTGACCGGGATATCACCCACATATCAATACACAAGGACATATTGTGTACTTTAGAGTAGAATGTGTATTCAGCTTTTTTCAGATGTAGTACTCTCTAAGCATCTACCAAGCCGCAGAGCTACATTATGTGGGTGAGTGGAGCACAGGATCTTGTGGGGTTCGCATTATCTTGCAGGCTTTATCTAACTACGTGGTGAATGTCAAATTAAAATCTGCCCCTAGACCATAGGCCAGCACAGAAGTAAAATGTCATAAAAAAAACTTGGGCTCAGCTATGTTGAGGAAATTCAGATTCACCAAAAGCAACTGCTACCCTTCAAGAGCACCACCTGCAATGACGACCCTACCCCACCATGAGTGTTATATGTTCCTGAGATTTTCTGATCCGATTGCCCAACCTGCTCTTTGAATTTTCTTAAGTGCTGTGCAGGGTGTATTCAAGTTGAAAATGCGTGTCATTTCAGAACTCATAAGCTCATATCTGGGGAAATGGTTGACTTCCTAAGTGCCTTTATAACTGATTTTTGAGTGATAAATCAAGTGGTGTTGGGGAGACTTATTACTAACTCTATTCGTGGGCATTGCAGCTATGGCTGTTATTGCAAGGCGTTTTTTTTTCATTACTACTCGCAACCTTGCCTGAAGCACCAATGTAATTACTGGTGTTAAACAACAAAGAGTGGCCACTAGTGTTCTCTGGTCTGACGTGATAACTAGTATGACATTAATATTAGTGGCTAAAGATCTTTTGCATTGAATATAAGTAGCTCCTATCACAGAAAAGGTTGGACAACCGTGGACTGAGGGTTATTTATTTCATTTTTGTTGGACATAACATCCTTGGTGTGGTTCCCGCCAACTTTTTTCCTTCCATCCTCCTGTTAGTGACTTCATTTTTGCTGGCTTAAGGACTCTACACATTTTACCGCTGTTAACCAGTGATAAAGTGCTTGTGCACTCTCCTTCAAACAAGGTAACATTGGTTTACACACAATTGGCACATGTAATTTAATTGTAAGTCCCTAGCAAAGCTGTACTACATGTACCCAGGACTTGTAGATTAAATGCTACTAGTGGGCCTGCAGCACTTATTGTGCGACCCACTTAAGAAGCCTGTAAGTAACATGTCTCATGCCTGCTATTGTAGCCTGTGTGTGCAGGTTTACACTGCTGTTTCAACCTGGCAAAGTATACCTTTTAAAAAGACCTAAAACATCCTTTTTAATACATGTCAGTCACCCCTAGGGTAGGTCCTAAACATCCCATGCACTGTATTTAAAAAGTTGGACATGTAGTTTTCAACTTTTACATGTCCTGGTAATGAAAAACTCTTGAAGTCATTTTTCACTACTGCAAGGCTTTTCTCTCCCATATGATAACATTGGGTTAACTCATTACAAGTATTACGTGATGACTTTCAATTGGGAGCACGTATGAATGTCGAGTTTGGTTTCTAAAGAATTGTAATTAATTGTAACTTAAGGCCCTTTTTAATGTTAAAGTCGGGTTTTATGTCATAATTCTGAAACAGCCATGTTTTGAAAGTTAGCCATTACAAAAATGAGTTTACCCAATTGGTCGTGGACCTGGGTGTAGTCTGGTACAGTAAACAATGGTCCTAAACATTATCTAAATACCAAATTAATGGGTAGAAACATTGACGCCCCTTTAAATATACGGCCTGGACCCCCATCCTCCATGCCTAACGTGCAACATGGGAATGTTTATCCCTAAATAGAGAATTGTGTTACAATACTGCGTAAACTTCAGCCGTGGCCAGGCCAAAAAGGACGTTGATTGACAACCAGTCCGCATTTTAGAACTGTATCATCATCTTTATGTCATAACCTAAAATACTTTTCCTTTTCCTCACCACTACACACTAGAGCACTCTTCCTCTTCGCACGTTCCCCCTTTTGGAGCAACCCTTACATACGTAATAATAACTGTAAAGTATATTCATTTCACCATTTGCAATGAAAATAAATTTCCTGTGGTTTTAGAATCTGGTTTGTTGCCTTCTATCTCTTTCTGCATGAATAATGTATTGAATACCATGAGCAGACTGTTGTTCCTCTACCATGCTCGTAAATTGATTTACCAAATGAACTAAGTATTACGATTAATTTGGTTTTAAATAAGGTTTAGGACCATTGTTTACCGTACCATGTTTAGAAAGTTGTCATTTTCTGGTCCCTGCAGCTGTTTCAGGGTCACATGACTGGGTGTAGTTGGCAGTTGGTCTTTGTTTATTCTTCCCAGACAGCCAAACAATAGAGGGATTAGGTGTGCCTCGATGGGCTATCAAATGGCAAGATGGGGGCAGAGCAGGGCACAGCCCCACTTGCAAATGAATATGCAGTGTTCTGCCTTCACAAGAAGATAGAACTGCATTTTTCATGTAGCCAGCTAGGTGCCAGGGCCGGGGAAGTAGGACAATTCAAGGACTTCAAAAGGAATTATCTAAAATCGTCTCCTGCTTCAAAGGGGGCGCAGGTATAAATAATGGGCCCTCAGACCCAACTCTTCAGTACGCTCAAGGACCTGTGGATACTTCTGTTGTGCTGCTCTGTTGCCAGAAGGTCTGCTACCTTGCTGCCCTGTTACTCTGCTGCCCTGCTTGCTGAGAAGGAAGACTGGACCTGCACTTTTCATTAAAGACTGAAGTGACTACAAGGCTAAGCTGGCTATCCATTGAGTGGATATTACGTTACGTCTGTGGCAAGGCCGGACTGGGAACCAAAACCGCCCTGGCAAAGTGCTCGCCCCCCCCCCCCCCCCCTGGTGGGGGTGGGGTGAGGGGGGGGTGTTGGGGTGCCACCGAGCTCTTTGCCAGGTCCAGTTTTCGGCCGATTTTGTTACAGGGCCAATTACGACCCTGTAACACATCGGCCCCCTGGGGCCCAAAACCGGCACCAACCCATGCGGCGCACCGGGGGATTGCCCGTTGCCTGCTACGGCCAGTCCGGCCCTGGTCTGTGGAGACAAAAACTCTGACTGAAAATTGGAATATTAATCAGAGTTGATCCCTGGTTGACTATGTATTTTCCCTCTTTTAATAAGAATTATTTTTCCTTACTGTGATTCCCATTTTTATGTCTTAGTATTGTTTTTGTTGAAATGTATTCATATTTTCGAATTGATTAGAACTGTATTGATGATAGGGTTGGATCATGTTTTTAAATAGGGGTTGATATGCTTTTAATAACTGTCTGAATAAATTGTATACTTTTATTATTTTTACATTTCCTCTTTGTTCCTCTTACAGGTGTGGATTGAGTCTCTTTGACAAAAGTAATGTTTGGTAAGGATTGAGTGTCTTTGACAAAAGTGGAGCTTGGTGTATGAAATTTCTTTTTTAGACATTTGTCCTTTTCTGGCTGTCCTCCTGTTCTGAGCTACTTAGACATGGCAAGCTCCAGAGGCTCCCTGCAACTTCCCAGCTGGCGTGCTGCCTGGACCTGCACCTGGACATGCGTGAGTCCTGCTGGCCTCTGCTGAAGTGAGTTTCTGACCGCCAAAAGGTGACCCTTAGGTCCTGGACCCTTGGTGTGGCATCAGTTGAGTTCTCTCCTAAAAAAAAGAAGAAAACCTGAAGTTTTGGGCTCCTCACAACTATGAATGAAACTATTTACACCAAGATCTTGCCAACGCGAAGTTCTGTTGAGTCCAACTCTTGAAGGCACAGCAACCCGCAGCAAAACCAGCAGCATGAGATCTGTACTTTGCACAACAGCATCGACAGCTTGGGGTGACCGCCAGCACGAAGCTCCAGTAACGACCATCAGCAATTCCCGACAGACATTTCATGCTATAGCAACAACTGACTGTGATGCCTGACCTGACAAACTGTGATGCTCTCCCTATTCCTTGTGGTCCGTCTCCTCCGCAAACGGAACTCTTTGCGCCTGACTTTAGAAAGTAAACCGTTCAGCAGCAGTAACATGGTCCCTGTGTCTGGCCCAAGCTCCATCGTGGTCGAGCTGATTTTGTGACCTTCACCTGGTCTCGCCCGACCAGATAACCGCGATAGGCGCTTTGTGCTGTTCGGCACTTTACTTAGCTGAAATCTTTAAAATTGCGCATCTACGGTTCTACTGACTGGATTTTTGTCGTTTTGGTGTCAAGTAATTTATTCAATTTTCAAACTTGTGGGATTTTCTTGTGTTTTCACTTTATTAGTGTTTGAAGTGTTTCATAAATACTTTACAAATTGCCTCTAAGTTGAGACCAACTGCTTTATGCCAAGCTACCAGAGGGTTAAGCACAGGTCAATTTGGAGTTTGGTTTTGACTCCATCCCAATAGGAATTTTGGTTGCTGCTTGAGAATGTGTAGGGATGAAAAAGTCCTCTGCATGGTAAAGATGTGTACTCCTGCCCTGAGTGCCCAACTGTACTGTTAACTGAATCACTATTGCTGATCTTTTGTCATAGGCGAACACGGATCATGTGTGCCCCATGACATAGGCCTGCCTCATGGATTGCTGTCTTGATGGATCAGAAGGGGCACCCAAAGTGCTAACCTCATACTGGTGAAGGCGGAGTTAAGAAGCACAAGCACTGTGGTGGCAGCATACCCTGTAGTGATCACTGGTGTGAACAGGACCTATTTACCCTGTGTCACTGAATGGAAGCCTACTGGCTCACTCACTTTCTTAAAAATTCCACTGCTTTGTGCTTCACTCACCCTTGCCCTCCATCAGTTAGATATGGAGTGCTGCATAGCTCAGGAGTAATGTCTGCGTTAGTTGTATGTGTGCCTGGGAAAGGTACAGTGCAAGGATGGAGCAGTACTGTGTAGTGCATGTGTAGTTAGTACATGTAATGGGGGTATGTATGCTGGAGAGGAATGCATTACATGAGAGATGTAGTGCTGTGCAGTGCGTGCGCAGGGACAGCATGTGCTGGGTGTTTGTGTGAAGTGCAATACATGAAGGATGAAGAGTTGTGCAGCACGCACACAGTGGGTGTGTGCTGGCAATGCGCTTGTTTCGAAATAACACACCCTGGTTAAAGATAAAAAAGTACTGTGGGGGTACAATGCATTGAGATATTAGTGTTGAACAGAAAGTGTGCTATGAATATGCACTGAGTGAGTGTGTCTGCAATGGTACATTGTATGGAGGACCCTGGATCCATTTTACGAAGCCCAGGTCTACCTGGTAAAGACATGAGGAGAGGAAGAATCCCCCCAGGTATGTTAATGAATTGCTGCATTCCTGTGAGATAGGTGGGGACACACTTGAGGGAAAAAGAGGAGACTCCCTTTACATTTCAAAAGACTGCTCATTGATTGAGAGATAGATCACAAGGAACGGGCCAGGACATATCTCCAGAAGGGAGATGGAGCTGATAAGACTATCATAAAGAGCAGGGCTGGGGGGCTTGGATTAACCTTTTGATGCACATATCACTCTGGCAGACCTCCAGGTGTGAACTCTGGTCACTCCCATGAATTGTGTAGTGTTCAATCAGTTGTGGAGTGGGGCCTTCTGTAGGACACCTCTTTCATGAAGGGAGATGAAAAAGAGAAGTGCCACTACAAAAGAAGCAGAACCACAACATCAAATTTCAAAGACAGAGACCATAAACAAATTTGGAGTTTGGAAAAGGACTATAAAAAGGGCAGTTTGAGTTCACACAATGTGTTACCTGCAAAGGAGCCAGATGAGCCGTATGAAAAGGGAAAGCTCTGCATGACTGTTGCCTGTGACCAGGACTGGAGGCCAAAGCATGCTAGTATCGCTGCTTGGTGAGGGAACATCACATGGGGAAACCCAGACCACCTGCCCTGGATCCTGAAGATCAGTGCCTGCCTGCTTGCTAAGACCAGTGTGCACTGTGAGGAAGAGAGGGGCATTAGAGGGAGTAAGGTGCAGTGGGGGGTCCTACTGTGAGGCCTGTCAGTGTGAGGTGTACTGTTTCGACAGAGCACCAATCGGGACATTGCCCATATGCACAATGGTTTTTGGCGACACCCTTATGCTAGGAGAGGGCCGCCATAGAATGAGCCATGTCTTGAGCACCATGCAGGTGCTGCTACGCCCATCCTGCCCTGCCATGGTGAAGCTGGTAAAGGTACAGCTTCAAGGAGGGTCAAGACTTGTCTTGACTGGGGCACATGTGCTGGGATAGCCTCTGTACTAATAATCTCATAATGCGGAAACCTCGTGTGCCAGCCGGTCCTGCCAGTACCAATGTTGCCAAAGGATTCAGGCTGCCGAAAGAAGGAGACACTGAGGCTACCATCCGCAGGTCATACCTTCCTAGCAAGGGAACTGCCCCAGACTCACCTCTGAGGACTGCCAAAGAAGAAGTGGATAGCGTCATACCCTCGCTGGCATAGAGCTGCCCAGACATCTGAGAGACCACCGGCAGCACCGCTCAGAAGAGAGAGCCTGCGCCGCCAGATGTTGTCGCCAGAAAAACTAGCAGCCCAAACTCTCCTGAACTGAGCAGGACTCGTGTGTGTGTTTGAAGGCTCTGCTGCATCTCTGAACTCTTCTGTACTGCGAGAGTGGGTAAGACATGACTGGGCCAGTTGGGCGTTCGGGGAACTCACTGAAAATGGTGCTGCAACACCATAGATAGATTTGACTAAGTTCTTAAAGGTCAAAAGGGAGAACTCTGGAGTACAGCCTAATAGTTTTCATTCCTTAATGCAGCCACTAGTGAATTGGGAATAATCCTGAACACATTACACAATAGAGGGTGGGACATCTATTAGACTCCTGAACTCAAGGGGGAATGTGTTGTTGCATTTCTTTGCGTCTGAAGAGTTAGAAATAAAATACCACTTTTTCTGGTAAAAGCATTTAGTTGGCTGGACATTGATATATAGTTCGTACTGTTTGCACTTTGAGTCAGAAGTCGTATTCAGTGGCCTGTATCTACACCCTCCCCCGAGGAAGACTGGACTGCTCAACCACGGGTACCACTGAGATTCAATCAATCAATCAATCATCGCATTTATATAGCGCACTACTCACCCAGAGGGTCTCAAGGCGCTGGGGGAGGGGGAGATTCAAATGCAGATGGGGTACTTGGCTCAGTTGAGTGGGATCCATAACAGGTCGGGCCCCAGAACATCAGGAGTGAAAGGCCTCAACCACCACAGTTCAACCTAGTTGTCCTTGAGTGCCCGTGAGCCTCTGAAAAGAATTCTGACAGAAGGGTTTCACCTTCCCCGCCAACCCAAAACCAATTACCAAGATTGGTGCTCAGCTGTTGGATTTGGACTTCTGTTTGTGCAGTGCCATAAAGTAATTTTGTTTAAACACCAAAATCTTAGTGAAATAATTTGAGACTACTTCAAGATTCTTGTAAAATCTCCTTGCTTGGTCTTTATGCTTTTTCTAAAGGTACTCTCATTTCACCTGACAGTCTGTGACCACCCATGCAAGAATGGAATATGAGCTGGCCAACCTGGATAAGTAAAATGTGGTTGAGGGCAAGCAGTTCTGCAAGAAGAGGGGAATCCCAGGTAAGAAAAACACCAGAAAGTTGGAGCTCCAAAAGGTGCTGAGGGCCAGGGTAGAAGTCTAACAATCGCTGGTTATAGCACTTGAGGAGGACGATATGAAATGGCAAGATGAGGACCTGTTGCAGGTTCTGGAATGCAGTACTCAGGGAAGGGAACAAAGTCAACCCCTACATCAGACCTCCTTGCCAGAGTGGAGTGCAGTGTAACACCAGAGAAGCTGACAGGCAGGAAGGCAGACAGGGAGCTCAGGTTGCAAATTGCCAAGCACACGTTGGATCCAGAGGAGAGAGAGGCTAAGGCTAGCAGAGCCTTGGCAAGGGAAAAGGTTGAGGCTGAGAAAACCTTGGCAAGGGAAAAGGCTGAGACAGCCTTAGAGGAAAAGGAGACCAGCCATGGAGAAGTGGAAAATGGCCCATGAGCTAAGTCTCTAAGAGAGCTGGACATCAGAGCTAAACAGATGGAGTCCAGCAATAATGATGACAGCAGACCTAAAGTGCCCTCTGGAGACAAGTGGTTCCACATCCCAATGGAACTGGTGACTATTTTGCTTTGGAGATGACATCAAGTCAAGTCAAGTCAGATGCATTTGTATCGCGCACATATCACGTCCAAATAGTCTCATGGCGCTTTCAGACCGATCTGATATGGGAAGACAGCTTAGTTTGCAAAGAGCCATGTCTTCAACTTCTTACGGAAGCAGCTGTGCTCTAAGGTGGTGCGCAAGTTCAGGGGCATCTTATTCCAGAGGGAGGGGGCAAGAAAGGAAAAGGCGCAACCCCCATTTCTGCAGGTTTGAATTCTCAAATGAGTGAGGAGTGACACAGTGCTAGATCTGAGTTGCCTTAGGGGTGTATACCATGTGAGCTTGTGGGACCAATATTTTGGGCCGCTGCCGCACATGTGCTTGTGGACCATCGACATGTGGTTTGAAGCCTATGAGGTTGTTTGGAGATGAATAGGGTCAGTGAGGAGGATTGGGGCCAGTCTCTGGAGACACATACCTAGTGAAGAGAGGGTTGACATGCTGATCCAAGAAGGGGTACGGGACAAGGTATCCCCCACTGAAGGACACCTTTGTAAGGAAGTATGACCTCACTGAAGAAAACTACAGAGAGAAGTTTAGGGACAGTCAGATGTTCCCCTATCACTCCTGGATGGATTGTGTAGATTTATTTTGCAAAGCACTGGATAGTTGGGTGAAGGACAGTGAAGTGAAAGATTACCATGGTCTAATTTGGTGGCAAGAGAGCACATGTTCTGTCTTTGTTTTGCAAAACTGCCCCAACACATGATTGATAGCAAGTTCTCTGACTCCAGAGAGCTTGCTTAGGAAGCAGATCGCTGGCACAGCACTAGGATCCACAAGAAGGTATCTGGGGGAGTCACCTCAAAGCGGAGAGTTCTCTAAAAGGACCCCAAAATGGTTCCACAGGGCAGGATTCTAAACAAAAGAAGAGTAAGTTCCCTGACCACAAGTCCTTAGGGAAGTTCGCCCCTAAGTGCAATGAGTGCCAACAGGTGGGGCACTTCAAGGGTGATGCCAAGTGTAATTCATTGCAATTGCATGCAATGGACTTGGTGATAGTGGAATATGGTGTAATAATGTTGTCCATTTGGTATTTGGTATGGGTACTCTTTGTCTGGGTATAGATAGCAAAGGTGACAAGTGTATTTCTGAACTTCAAAAGACAGAGTTGGCTACTAAAAAAAAGGATGCTGGGAAGCAGCTTTACTTTTGCAGCTCCTGAATGCCCCGCTGTTTTAGAATTTCATAGTGGAATTGTCATGTTGTTGTTCCCAAAAACTTGTTGTTACCATTCATTTAAAGAGCCTTCCTATAGCTCATAAAGTAACAGTTCTTCCACACGCAAAATTACATTACGTGGTATACTTGTGGAAATTGGAATAACTAGAGACTAACAATTTACTTCACCGTTCTAGTCATCACTGTGTGAGGGTCTGGAAGTAGATGCTTCATTATCCAGTAATTATCAACAGACTTGCAGACCAAGCACTTTAATTAATGTCTGGACCATGACTTAATTTGTTTAACAATAGGTGGTTGGACATTCGCCTTGTGGAATTTGCTAAGAAAACATCAGTTTGTCACTCTTTTGTTGTTTAAATGAATAGCCCCTGAAAAGTATGCCCACAGACATATAAAAGATGTGTGTATTCACCATTTAAGATCATCATTTTAATCTGAAACATGAGCAGCAGTGAGCTCAACAACATTTAGAAAGTGCTCAAGGTCAGTATATAAATATGCTTGTACCGACAGAGCGATAGCACCAGCCTACAAACGTAGGGAAAATATCTGGTTTGCATTTCCATGATTTGAATTTAACAGGTCCACATAAGCTACATCCAAAGTATAAAGATCCATTTTCCAAACAGAAAAAAACAATATTGTAGCTGTGAGCTTAGTTCCTTTGCCTTCTATGAGAGTTTACTGCATTTGGAACATTTCATAAGCACCAGTATCTCAAAGTATTGGAAACACTTTTAAAACTATCTCACCAATTTTCAAGTAGCAAAGTTGGAAAGCACTTGAGATCTAACCCAGCTCTAAGTAGATGATGCCATTAGTGCATATGCCACTGGCAGGATCACTAATGCACAGACGCCCTTTGATATAATATTGAGATACAGAATATAGAGGCACAAAAACATTTCCAGATGTCAACATACTATAAATAAAACACAAATATTGACAATAAAAATTGCAAAGCATGTGGAAAATATGTGAAAAATAACCCAATATTGAAAACAAAAACAATATCGGTAACACAATCAAACAAATGAACTAGGACCCGAAACACAAAAACAAAAAAAATGACAAATTATCTCTCAAACTCAATGCAAAATATATATATTTAAATATTATTTTAAACATATTACACCTTTATTAGTTAAACATACATGAATACCAATAGGAAAACTTAATTAGTCTTACCAGGTAAATCTCAACAATTAAGAGAAATAATTACTAACACTACAACCAATGAAATTAAACTTAATAAGTTAGCAAATAAAAACACTTTACCAATTTACACAGTATAAAATGGAGAGAAAAACATGTAACTAACTGCTACAGAAGAGCCTGCCACTGACAGAAAGCATCACTCTGCTTGAGTGCAGCTACAAACAGAAAAGACTGCAGCACTCTTAAAAGAGACTCTACAATTACAAACCTAGGACCCATTAGGATTGCGGGCGGATCGCCACTGCAGGGCCGTCAGTAGCCATCCGCCCGCCGGATGGCCCCTATCACCCCCGCCAGATTACTATGGTGAGGGGATCCGAAGCAGACGGTAAGACGGTCTGCCGCTTTAGCGCCGGTCGGATATGTGACTGGCGGAAAAGGGCCTGAATATGGTGGCCAGCCATATTGTGATGTGGCATATTTCATGCCTTTCCATGGCAGAGACTCTGCCATAGAAAGGCATGCAGTATTTGCTATGGGGGGGCCTGTTGCGGGCCCCCACGGGGGTGGGGGGCTGCACTGGGGGGTACCTATGGTACCCCTCAACATTGGCATGGACAAGGTGGCAGGCACCGCGCGGTGCCTGCCACGTTTTGCATGCCAATGCACAACAGCCATTCACAGCATAGTGGTGGGCGGTGCTGTGAGCACCGCCCGCCACAAAGTCGTGAATGCGGGTTGCCACCGCACACGGTGGCAATGGCATCCTAATTGACGGTGCGTGACTGCAGCACCACTGACGGCCGGTCCCGGCACCGCTAAATTGGCAGGGGCCCTAAGTACTTATTAAAATTAACCTTAAACTTAACTATAAAAATATTTTACATAATATATATTAAATAAAATAAACCCACAATTATTTAAAAAATATATCTCCAAAATACAGCTGCCAAGACTGCAAAAACAAAAAAATCAAACAATGCAAAAAGAAGGGCAATCCACAAAATTAAAGACAAAAAGTAATGTAAGCACAAAAATAAAAATATTTACTGAAGCATAGCCTATTCTATTCAATTATATAACACACACAATAGTAGTGCAATTATATAAAAGATTGACAATGTTTTTGACATAATTTTGAAACAGGAAACCACTCAGACAGCATCGCAAATCGTCATGCATCTTCTCATGCTGCTGCCACATTGGAGATGTGAGATGAAGATGGAGTCTCCACAAAGGAGCAAAATGTGAAGTACCACCAGGTAGGTGTCTGGTTGTGGAGCAACAAACATACAAGAGGGGATGGGAGGAATGCTTGCAGTTTCTCTAACCCTGGCAATCGCTCGTTAGCTTCCCAACCCTTGTTCTTTTGCTCACCATGCAACCTCAGTTCGAAAAGACTCAGTCATCTGCAAATTAGCCTTGACTCTGCTCCTCATGGAAACAGCCCAGCTCGAACTGCAAGGCCAGGTCCTCACCGAACTGCAACACAACCAACCTAGGACCGGTTTCATCCTGATAAGGGCTCATCAGCCAGGTATAGCTTGGTTCCAGTTGCACGGTGATCACTGGATCCACGTCTGGGTATAACTTTGTCTCTTAGGGCGGTAAATTAAAATAGAAAAGGTGATGGGGGGAATGCTTGCAATTTGTCTAACCACTGCCAATTGCTCGCGGTAGCATTCCAACCCATCATTCTTCTCCCTACCATGTCCAGCCACCTCAGTTTCCACTCAGCTATATGCAAATCAGCCTTGACCTTGCTCCTCATCTCCTCAAGGATGAGGAGCATTGCCAGTTCCTCACCAAACTGGAATATAAGCAATCTAGGGCCAGATTTGTCTAAAGAATGGCTTATCAGCCAGATGCAGCTTAGCTCCAGTGGTACAATGAGCATGGGCCCATGTCTGGGCATTCTTTAGCCACTTAGGGTGGTACATCAAACACACAAAAAGTGATAGGATAAATAGTTACAATGTGCCTAACACTGGCAATTAGTTGGGGTAGCACTGGCTGTGGTGCACCTTGCTATGCCCCCCTCGATGAGCCTGCTTAACAGTTGCAGTAAAACATCTTACTGCCTAGTTTCATATTTCTATTTAAGGCTCAAATCTGTTTATAAAATTGATAAGTACAAAATGCTATGATTGACTGCGACTCAGTATCCAGAAGTGTGGGACACATTACCATGCTGATGAATTACACACAACCCTTTCCATGGTGTTCCATGCATCTTGAGCAATTGAGATTTCCCCAGGGGGTTGAGGGGTGCATTATTAATATCCTTGGAATTCTAGGGTCGAAGAGCTTTCTGAACACTGAGCACAGAAAATCTAGGCATGGCACCCAGAGACTCTCAAAATTCAAACTGACACCAAAAATTGTTAGGATCATTTTCTCCATACCCTTAGGATACAGCCATTCCTGTGTAGCCTGCAACCTTGTATTGCCACTTAATGCAATGATTGCCTGCTTCGCGGTACTCAAATAAATGAATAAACATTGGTCCTTGATCTGCACATATAAGGATAGTTATAAACAAATTGTCATTCAATGAAATAATGAAATAAAAATAATGGAGTGAGTGCCAGTGGCAATCATGCAAAATGCGCTCTTTGGTGTGCTACACACGTGTGTATAAAGCAATCCATAAGTGTATCATAAAATCAAGAAAAGCATGACCAATTTAATATTAATCAAAAGTATTGTTATCAAGTCAACTGCATTTTGAATCCTTTCTGAAATAAGGGATCATCATCAGGACTCTAAGTAAAAGTAGTCCAACAGAGAGATCAGTGTAGATTCAAAGGCACTGGACGGGTACCTGATGTAGGGCACAGAGCCAAGTAAGAAGAAACCAGGAGCAAAAGGCAAATGTAGCAAGTTCTGTCTTGACTGAGGAGCAATGGGTTTTCCCGATGTGTGCTCCCACTTTCAGGCTGTTAAAAAAAAAGACCACTCTTTTTCTGATTTCGCCTGTCCGTACTTCACCATGAATCGGAGTTGGTTGTCTATTACACAGAACATCGTAATAGAAATATTTCCCTTACCCAAGATAAAAAAATATTAGCATTTTCTAAAGTGAAACAATGTTTTCTATTTATTGACTTGTCCTCAGCTTACCACCAGGTTTGCTTACATCCTGAAAATAAGAAACGTAGCATTCATTACTTTAACTATGTTTCAAATATGTACATATGTCATTTGGGTTGGCATCAGTCACGTTTGTATTTCAAAAAACAATGCAGATTTTGTTCCGTTCTCAAAAGAGGGTGTGATGTTTTTCAAGATGACATATTGATCATGGGAGAAAACAAAGAAATTAATGATAAATGTCTTAAAAAAGGTTTGTTTATTTTATTTGCAAAGTTTTATATAGCGCTGGATAGACCTGAAGTTATCAGAGCGCTTTACATGAGGATCAGCGGTTTACATGTTACATAATTACATCAGTTACAGGAGCCAAGTATAGACATAGGAGAAAATCCTCAAACAGTAATATGGGTAATTAACACGTAATATAGCTAAGACACTGGGAAGAGGAGGGGAGGTGAGGAAAACACAGCGGGGAGACGAGGACAACCGTGACAGATGTCCGGCTGGGTGGGTGCCGGCCGAGGAGGTGAAAACAAGCCAAACTCCGCTATAGTTCATAGGACAGCTCCACCGGGCATCGGCCAAGGTTGCTCGGGTACCACTGTAAGTACGAATAGTTAAGGTATCCACCCAGGGGGCATCATCATAGATCCATCAACGCCCCAGGACCGGTGTTAATGGGAAGCGCCGACAACCTCGTCCTCCAGCTAGCCCCCAGGATAAGAGTGAGGAGAGCAGAGATGCAAAGGACAGTTCCAAAATCTTTAAAATTGTGGGAAAAATCATCCTTCTTGTCTACAGTTCTCTTGGCGGGAGTGAAACTGAAGATGAGTTGTGAACAGAAATCTAAACTTGATCAGAAATAAGTCCTCAACAGGCCCCCATAGTGACATTGCAGATATTGATTCTGGGTGCCATTTTAGAGTCAGGCACGCCTGGGCCTGACCTTTCTTTGCTAGCAGGTCTTGCTATGCCCCAAGTAGAGATTGATGATTATGGGGATCTGTCTATCACTGTGACTCTGCAGTTGGTCTTGCCTCTGGTTCTGTGATTCTTTTACTCTGTAATGCCTTTGATCCAGATTATACATCGGGATCCCAATGATGGGTCATCCTCCCTCACTGGTCGTATTTCCCTGGCGTGCGCCATTTTGGGGTCAGGCACGACATATCCCGCTTAGAAATATTAGCAACGTTTTTATGGGGGATAGATTCAGGCACCCTCCGGTCCTCAAATCTCCCAATTGAATCGCCTGAAGCTTTCTCCGCTCCCCCCACTTACCACCTCTCAGCCCCTGCAGTGCATCCTCTAAGGCGTGCAGGACTTGCACAATGCCGGAGCCGGCTCCCGCGGATCCCGGGGTGCTCACCGGATAATGCTGTATTTTGCGGAGTCTCTAAAGGTACCGGGGGATCGTTGGATGGTTCTCGGGCTTAGTGGTTGCTGCTTTGAGGGCTGAGCGTCTGCATCGCTCCGTGTGTTTAGGGCTGCACCATCGGTAACAACTGCTTCATTTCTGCTGCAGGCCCACCGGGGATGCAGAGGGTGCAGCTCCGGGTCTCACCGCTCCTCAGGTGTAGTCTCCTGGGGGCCAGCTCCTTATTACGTGGGCCCGCTCTGTTAAACGTAAATGCACGTCCGCTCTGACCCATGAGACATTTTGAGGTGCGATCACCTGGCGAGTTTTAGCTGATTACATGGCAACAAAGCAGTTAGGGGGAACGGTGCACAAAGTGGCAGACGGTCCCAATGCTCCGATGTGGGGAGTGAGTTTTTCCTACTGGTTTTGGTGCGTTTTGTGTTATTTGAGTAAGTATGGATTGACAGCAGAATATTCAAAGTGCAAATTTGCTCTACAGAAATTGAATTATGAAGGTCATGAAGTGATCTGTTACAAGCAACTGATGATGTAACAACTCGTACTAATAAGGATGAATGAATGTCCTTGTTAGGGTTGCTTGAGTTTTATTCCGAAATTTATTAATCGCTTTGCAGAAAAAAAACACTACACTAAGAGACAACTGTTGACGAATGGAGTCAACTTTGTGCGATCAAATGCATGTCAACAATTACTGTTGTCATTAAAAAAAAAAAAATTGTGTACTGGTAACCCTATCCAAGGTTTTGCTTATACCTTGCAAACCATTCTAACTACTGATGTAAATTGTAACCGATTGGTGTTAATTCAGAAAGTCATAGGACCTTGTCTCCAGCTGAGACATGGCATTCAGTAATCGAGAATCAAGACCCTAGATTTGGTATAGGGACTAGAACACTTTAGGTAATTTGTTTCGGAATCATATTATTGTAAGATGTGACCATAAACCATTAGTCAAGGTTTTAACCTAAAAATGGATTACTAAATTCCGCTTCTAGGATTGCCACATTTTCTCTGAGATTGTTGGACTATGTTTGTAGTGTACTGTATCTTCTAGGAGTAAACAACAGAGTTGCTGATTGTTTAAGTAGAGTACCTTTACCATTGGAGTTTTTGCAGGATAATGCAGAAATTGTTAGTGAGTCATGGTTACGTAGTAAGGTATGGAAGAACATCTCAAGAGAAGAATTAATTGAAGGTAAGGTGAGCTTTTGAAAGATTTACATTATTATGTGATGAATGGTTGGAATTCCAAGTGCAAGTGGGACTCTAATAATTGAGCTTTTTAGTGAAATTTGCAATAAATTATCAGTGGGAGATGGGAATCTAATTAGACCTTCGAAGATGGTTCCTCTGACCCAGTTAAGGAAAATGATTTTGGAATTATGTCATTAAGGCCATTTAAGGATTGTCAGGAGTAAAAGAAGAGTGAAGCAGTATTACTGTGGAGAAGTGTGGCTCACTGGTTAGAGCAGGCAGACCCTGAAGCAGAGGTCAGACCCGGGACCAGGGTTCAATTCCCGACGCGGCAGGGTGTTGAGCTCAAATGTCCACGGACTCGATAATTCTCGCTTCGGTGCCTGACCTAATCATGGGTTCACACTCTGCAACTCTGGGCATTAAGCTTGCTTAATCTCCACAACGGCCCCCCGCGGCGGGATGCCTGGCTTTCACCTTGGGGATGCCCCGTAGGGGCTATCTCACAGGGAAAAACCAGGACGGGTTCCCAAGGCAAGCGCGGAGATACCCCTTCGGGGTCGAATCTGGCGCTATATAAGAAATGTAATAATAATAATAATACTCATGGCTGGGATTGGTCAGATAAATAGAAGACTTAGTAAGATCTTGTGTTGAGTGTTAAGGAACAAATAAGTTGTAGGTTAATTTGAGATCACCACTTCTTCCAGTATTATGTCCTAGTATGGTTTGGGAGATGGCTGAAGTTGATATTATGGAACACGTGATGGAACATAATGGGAGGAATATATTTGTGGCAAAAGTAATGAATTATTCTTCAATGTAGCCAGAAATAACATTTGTGAAATCAGCAGATTCCAGTGAAGTTGTGAAGTTTTTGGATGAGCTTTTTTGCAGAGAGGGTCTTCCTAGGAAAGCCATTTCTGATAATGGTCCCCAGTGTACCTCAGTTGAATTCAAGCAATTCTTCGAGAGGAATGGTGTTTCCCATTAGCTTACTTTGGTATATCACCTGGAAGGTAATGGAGAAATTGCGAGATGAAATAGTGTCATAAAGGAAGCATTACAATTGACTAGGAAGAATGTGTCTAAATTGAAAAGAGAAGTAAAGAAAATGGTTTAAGCGTTTTAAAGCACTCCCACTTTAACTAGAATATAGATCCTTCTGCTATTATGCTTGGAAAAACAAGTTTTATTAAGGATAATCAATGTTGTGTGATTTAGAGCAAGTTGGTGGAATGGCCTCCAGAATTTGTGAGGGTAATATTTTAAAGCACAAGTTATGTATACGAAGAGATTTGATGAAAGGTAGGCAGTGAAGTAAGGTTTTTTTCAAGAAAGATGGTTGGGTTAGAAAAAAAACAGTGAGATACATAAGGGAGAAAATGTTTTCAGATCCCCTAGAAGTTGTGGAGGTATTCAACAATTCTGCCAAACTTAGGGCATCATTATTTTGCTGTCAGTGGATCAACTGACAGACAGGCAGGCGGTGGTCCGACTGACCAATTTGGATGCGACCGCTGGTTTGGCGGTAAGTAAGGGATTTTTTCCACTGTGACTTGTGTTGCAGCCAATAGAAAGGGCTGCAGCACAAGCAACAACGTAAATGCGCACTTTGTGCACATCCATGCACCGTGGGCCAAGCACCATGTGGTTTCTGGCATACGGTGCATGGATGTGTCGGGGTCACTTCACATGCCCAGAGGGTCATTTTTTCCGCCATAAATAGGCAGTCGGAAAGCGACATTGTAATCTCTACGGCAGTGCCTGCGCAGGCACTGCTCCAACGATAGGGATACGATTCCGAACTCCGTCCCAAATGGATCGTAGATCCTGTCTGAGGCGGCGGTCTGTCCCCCTGACCTCAGCGGTCCGAACGCCTGCATTGAAATCCAGCAGTTGGACCAATGCCCTGTATTTCAGGTGGACCGCCACTGATGGCCCGTCCGTGGCGGTCCACCCAACATCATAATCTAGCCTCTAGTGATGGCTAGGTGAATTTGAGTCAGTTGCTACTGCTCGGCTGAGGTTGCAATTAACTTACCTTGTACCTTCATCTTCACGTGAAATTCACCATAAGACGATATATTAAAATGTCTCCCTATAATTATACTTTGCTTACTGTGCAGGATTTCTGAGATGGTGTGTTTTAGAAATCTCTCTTGCCTGAAGTATGTATCTACCAGAGTCATCAGTTGTCGCATGTGCTACCTCCCAGGGCCTTGCTAGGTCAATAGGATTGCCACCCCACTAGGTTTCGCCTCGCCTGAAGGAACGGATTGTTTGTGTACCACTTGGATTTAAGAGGATACCATTTCTTCTGTAAATGGTGCGTTTCCTGAATGCGACATATCTCCCCCCTGAATACCCCATCACGCGCCAGACAGCCAATCTTTTTTTGGGCCTAGTAAGGCTTTATATTTTTACTCAGACTAGAATTATCAGCCCACTGGACAATGACCCAGGCAATTATGTTCATGGTATTGCACTTATTAAAAAAGGCAAAATAAATATTTGATTAGTTTCTCAGAGAATAAGGGAAAATGTAAAGGCAGAAAGGCCAAAGGAAAAGTCACTTGGAGCACCAAAATGAGTTCAATCAATCCGAACAGAGGCAACGCTGCCTGAGAACTTTTATATCAGCGTGTCTTTTGCAGCCTTGGATCAAATGCATGGAGACTGTGCTTTAAAAGCGCAATTCCATATATCTATGGAACTTACTACCGTCAGCTTTTCAAAATGTCAAACATAATTACATTACGTGGTATACTTGTGGAAATTGGAATAACTAGAGGCTAACAATTTACTTCACAGTTTTAGCCATCACTGTGTGAGGGTCTGGAAGTAGATGCTTCATTATCCAGTAATTATCAACAGACTTGCAGACCAAGCACTTTAATTAATGTCTGGACCATGACTTAATTTGTTTAACAATAGGTGGTTGGACATTCGCCTTGTGGAATTTGCTAAGAAAACATCAGTTTGTCACTCTTTTGTTGTTTAAATGAATAGCCCCTGAAAAGTTAGCCCACAGACATATCAAAGATGAGTGCATGGGCGGAAAATCTGTTCCGCTCGCGGATTTTGCGGATTTTCGGTAAATTTGCGATCCGCGAACGCTCGCGAATTTACCAAAAATCCGCAAATTCGGATGCAGCTGATTTTTTGTTCTTGGTAATACAATTTTGCGGCGTGTGGTGTAAATTCGCAATTGCGAAAATGTAGGTGCGGCGGGCAGCAACAATCTCGCACTCGCGAAATTACAAAATTTGCAATTCTGCACAAGAAATCCACTAGCAAGCAGCATAGACCTTCTGAAAATGATGATTTTTATCAGAACAACTCCTCAGGTTGACATTTGCCTGCCCTTTATTGGATTTGAGGCCTTTTGACTTTCTTTGGATCACTTTTGGATTAGAAATCAACTTTCACAAGTAAGTTTTTTTGGGGCATTACATTTGCTGTTCTGCAGAAAAACGAGTTTTGCTAAACTGAAAGCACTCAGCAGGTGCAAAAGTTCAAATTCATCATTAGTAACCATTCCCTTTAGTGCTTCCTGACTGGGGCCCCTCTAGAGTTCAGTTGCTAGTTGCAACAATTGTATGACCCTGCTCTGACCCTCACAGCCGGATCATAGAATAGCTACAAGTAGGCCACAAAGGTCCTGGAAAAAAAATTGCACTGCAACAGAAAGCAAATGACAGATAAGGAAGTAGGTGCCGGACTGGAATTTTAAAACAGTGACACATTAATAAATCAACCCCAAATTAATTCATGTCAGTTGAAGCAGGGCAGGTGTGCTTGCTTTTTCCCCCATAATCTACAGTGATGATGATGAACCAGAGGGTGGCATTGATGTACCAGAGGGTGGCATGGGTGAAACAGAGGGTGGCAGTGTTGAAACAGAGGGTGCTGTGAACCTGTGATGATGAACCAGACGTAGAAACAACATAGTCGCGACCGTTGCGTGCCGACAAGTAAGTTCGCAATTGCGAACTGGTACAAAATCCTCGCGAACTGGCAGGAATCCTTGCGAACACTATAAAAACAAAAAAGTCTGCAAATTCGCGGGAATTCGTGGATTTTGCGGATTGCGAGTTCGCAAATACGCAAATTCGCGAACACCAGATTCGCAAAATTCGCCCATGCTTAAATTGAGTGTATTCACCATTTAAGATCATCATTCTCATCTGAAACATGAGCAGCAGTGAGCTCAACAACATTTAGAAAGTGCTCAACGTCAGTATATAAATATGCTTGTACCTACAGAGCGATAGCACCAGCCTACAAATGTAGGGAAAATATCTGGTTTGCATTTCGATGATCTAAGTTTAACATGCCCACATAAGCTGCATCCAAAGTATAAAGATCCATTTTCCAAACAGAAAAAAACAATATTGTAGCTGTGAGCTTAGTTCCTTTGCCTTCTATGAGAGTTTACTGCATTTGGAACATTTCATAAGCACCAGTATCTCAAAGTATTGGAAACACTTTTAAAATTTTCTCACCAATTTTCAAGTAGCAAAGTTGGAAAGCACTTGAGATCTAACCCAGCTCTAAGTAGACAATGCCATTAGTGCATATGACACTGGCAGTATTACTAATGCACTAACGCCCTTTGATATAATATTGAGATACAGAATATAGAGGCACAAAAACATTGCCAGATGTCAACATACTATAAATAAAACACAAATATTGACAATAAAAATTGCAAATCATGCGGAAAGTATGTTGAAAATAACCCAATATTGAAAACAAAAACAATATGGGCAACACAATCAAACAAATGAACTAGGACCCGAAACACAAAAACAAAAAAAATGACAAATTATCTCGAAAACTCAATGCAAAATATATATATATTTAAATACTATTTTAAACATATTACACCTATATTAGTTAAACATACATGAATACCAATAGAAAAACCTAACTAGTGTTACCAGATAAAGCTCAACAATTAAGAGAAACAATTACTAACACTGCAACCAATGAAATTAAAGTTAATAAGTTAGCAAATAAAAACACTTTTCCAATTTTCACAGTATAAAATGGTAAGAAAAACATGCAACTAACTGCTACAGAAGAACCTGCCACTGACAGAAAGCATCACTCTGCTTGAGCGCAGCTACAAACAGAAAGGCTGCAGGACTCTCAAAAGAGACTCTACAATTACAAACATAGGGCCCCATTAGGATTGCGGGCGGATCGCCACCGCAGGGCCGGCGGTGGCAATCCGCCCACCGGTTGGCTCCCTATCACCCCCGCCAGATTACTATGGCGAGGGGCTTCGCGGCAGACGGTAAGACAGGCTGCCGCTTCACCGCCGGTTGGATATGTGACTGGCAGAAAAGAGCCTGAATATGGTGGCCAGACATATTGTGATGTGGCATATTTCATGCCTTTCCATGGCAAAGAGTCCGCCATGGAAAGGTATGCGGTATTTGCTATGGGGGGCCTGTTGCAGGCCCCCCACGGGGGTGGGGGGCTGCACTGGGGGGTACATATGGTACCCCCCAACATTGGCATGGACTAGGTGACAGGCACTGTGCGGAGCCTGCCACGTTGTGCCAATGCACAACAGCCATTCACAGCATTGTGGCGGGCGGTGCTGTGAGTACTGCCCGCCACAATGTTGTGAATGCGGGTTGCTACCGCATATGGTAGCGATGGCATCCTAATTGACGGTGCGTGACCGCCGCACCACTGGCGGCGGGTCCCGGCACCGCTAGGTTGGCGGGGGCCCTAAGTACTTATTAGAATGAACCTTAAACTTAACTATTAAAATATTTTATATAATAAATAAAATAAACTCACAATTATTTAAAAAATATATCTTCAAAATACAGCTGCCAAGACTGCAAAAACAAAAAAATCAAACAATGCAAAAAGAAGGCCAATCAACAAAATTAAAGACAAAAAGTAATGTAAGCACAAAAATAAAAATATTTAATGAAGCATGGCCTATTCTATTCAATGATATAATAAACCACAATAGTAGTGCAATATATAAAAGATTGACAATATTTTTGACATAATTTTGAAACAGGAAACCACTCAGGCAGCATTGCAGATCGTCATGCATCTTCTCTTGCTGCTGCCACATTGGAGCTGTGAGATGAAGATGGAGTCTCCACCAAGGAGCAAAATGTGAAGTACCGCCAGATAGGTGTCTGGTTATGGAGCAACAAACATACAAGAGGGGATGGGAGGAATGCTTGCAGTTTCTCTAACCCTGGCAACCACTCGTTAGCTTCCCAACCCATTGTTCTTTTGCTCACCATGCAACCTCAGTTTGAAAAGACCCAGTCATCTGCAAATTAGCCTTGACCCTGCTCCTCATGGGAACCACCCAGCTCGAACTGCAAGGCCAGGTCCTCACCGAACTGCAACACAAGCAACCTAGGACCGGTTTCATCCTGATAAGGGCTCATCAGCCAGGTATAGCTTGGTTCCAGCTGCACAGTGATCACTGGATCCACGTCTGGGTATAACTTTGTCTCTTAGGGCGGTAAATTAAACATAGAAAAGGTGATGGGAGGAATGCTTGCAATTTGTCTAACCACTGCCAATTGCTCGGGGTAGCATTCCAACCCATCATTCTTCTCCCTACCATGTCCATGCCACCTCAGTTTCCGCTAAGCTATATGCAAATCAGCTTTAACCTTGCTCCTCATCTCCTCAAGGATGAGGAGCATTGCCAGTTCCTCACCAAACTGGAATATAAGCAATCTAGGGCCAGATTTGTCTAAAGAATGGCTTATCAGCCAGATGCAGCTTGGCTCCAGTGGTACAATGAGCATGGGCCCATGTCTGGGCATTCTTTAGCCACTTAGGGTGGTACATCAAACACACAAAAAGTGATAGGATAAATAGTTACAATGTGCCTAACACTGGCAATTAGTTGGGGGTAGCACTGGCTGTGGTGCACCTTGCTATGCCCCCCTCGTTGAGCCTGCTTAACAGTTGCAGTAAAACATCTTACTGCCTAGTTTCATATTTCTATTTAAGGCTCAAATCTGTTTATAAAATTGATAAGTACAAAATGCTATGATTGCCTGCGACTCAGTGTCCAGAAGTGTGGGACACATTACCATGCTGATGAATTACACACAACCCTTTCCATGGTGTTCCATGCATCTTGAGCAATTGAGATTTCCCCAGGGGGTTGAGGGGTGCATTATTAATATCCTTGGAATTCTAGGGTCGAAGAGCTTTCTGAACACTGAACACAGAAAATCTAGGCATGGCACCCAGAGACTCTCAAAATTCAAACTGACACCAAAAATTGTTAGGATCATTTTCTCCATACCCTTAGGATTCCGCCATTCCTGTGTAGTCTGCAACCTTGTATTGCCACTTAATGCAATGATTGCCTGCTCCGCGGTACTCAAATAAATTGTATTACTTGAGTAAGTATGGATTGACGGCAGAATATTAAAAGTGCAAATTTGCTCCACAGAAATTGAATTATGAAGGTCATGAAGTGATCTGTTACATGCAACTGCTGATGTACCAACTCGTACTTATGAGGATGAATGAATGTCCTTGTTAGGGTTGCTTGAGTTTTATTCCGAAATTTATTAATAGCTTTGCAGAAAAAACACTGTACTAAGAGAAAACTGTTGATGAATGGAGTCAACTGTGTGTGATCAAATGCATGTCAACAAGAACTGTTGTCATTAAAAAAATAAATTGTCTACTGCTAGCCCTATCCAAGGTTTTGCTTATACCTTGCAAACCATTCTAACCACTGATGTAAATTGTAACTGATTGGTGTTAATTCAGAAAGTCATAGGACCTTGTCTCCAGCTGAGACATGGCATTCAGTAATCGAGAATCAAGACCTTAGATCTGGTATAGGGACTAGAACACTTTAGGTAATTTGTTTGGGAGTCATGTTATTGTAAGATGTGACCATAAACCATTAGTCAAAGTTTTAACTACGAAAGGATTACTAAATTCTGCTTCTAGGATTGCCAAATTTTCTCTGAGATTCTTGGACTATGTTTGTAGTGTACAGTATCTTCCAAGAGTAAACAACAAAGTTGCTGATTGTTTAAGTAGATTACCTTTACCATTGGAGTTTTTGCAGGATAATACAGAAATTGTTAGTGAGTCATGGTTACGTAGTAAGGTATGGAAGAACATCTCAAGAGAATAATTAATTGAAGGTAAGGTGAGCTTTTGAAAGATTTACATAATTATGTGATGAATGGTTGGCATTCCTAGTGCAAGTGGGACCCTAATAAACAAACTTTTTTGTGAAATTTGCAATAAATTATCAGTGGAAGATGGGAATCTAATTAGACCTTCCAAGATGGTTCCTCTGACCCAGTTAAGGAAAATGATTTTGTAATTATGTCATTAGGCCATATAAGGATTATCAGGAGTAAAAGAAGAGTGAAGGAGTATTACTCATGGCTGGGATTGGTCAGATAAATAGAGGACTTAGTAAGATCTTGTGTTGAGTGTTAAGGAGCAAATAAGTTGTAGGTTAATTTGAGATCACCACTTCTTCCAGTATTATGTCCTAGTATGGTTTGGGAGATGGCTGAAGTTGAGATTATGGAACACGTGATGGAACATAATGGGAGGAATATTTTTGTGGCGAAAGTAATGAATTATTCTTCAATGTAGCCAGAAAAAAAATTTGTGAAATCGGCAGATTCCAGTGCAGTTGTGAAGTTTTTGGATGAGCTTTTTTTGCAGAGAGGGTCTTCCTAGGAAAGCCATTTCTGATAATGGTCCCCAGTGTACCTCAGTTGAATTCAAGCAATTCTTGGAGAGGAATGGTGTTTCCCGTTAGCTTACTGTGGTATATCACCTGGAAGGTAATGGAGAAATTGCGAGATGTAACAGTGTCATGAAAGAAGCATTATAATTGACCAGGAAGAATGTGTCTAAATCGAAAAGAGAGATAAAGAGAATGGTTTAAGCGTTTTAAAGCACTCCCACTTTAACTAGATTATAGATCTGTGACGGGGCACATGTATCATTGGAACATCAGGCTAATACAGAATGGTGGTCAGCCACACCTCTTTTACCGTGCCCCTTGTCCCCACAGATTTCTCCCTCCTCATGGAACGAAGAAGACGAGTCAGGCTGGGTACCGCACGTAAAAGCGGAAGGTCCCTTTAAGACCTTAGACTATGGAGACGCGACTCCACCCACAGACAGCGTACCGACGTCAAAAGCCGGAAGATCAGAAACCTCACCGGACGGCGTTTCCCTAGGAGTGGACGAGCGAGTGGAAGACGACGGGAGCGGCCAGGAACCTGAACGGAGGGAGAGAGACACGCCTGGAGGCCAACGTTTCCACGCTGCGCCCCGCCACGTTCCCACAGGAGGAGCGTGGCTCCAAGAGGTACGGGGAAGGGTAGCGGGTTGGGTCGGGCGGAGGAAACAAACGTAATTGCGCCTGCCCGTAGATAAACCCTGATCCCTCTGCCTACTCACGTGCACTTCCTTCATTTTTGTCGGTATACTAGATACTTGCACCAACTCACGCCGGTTACTCCCTCACTCCCGGTCCCTTGAAGTAACGTTCTATTGCATTGCCCTGATTCCCGTTTCCTTTTCTTTTCCGGTACGGGAGCGGAGTTAAGAAGACGACGTTCGCCTCAGCGCACAGCTACCTGTTCCCAATCCGGACGTACTGAAGACGAAGTTCATATGCTAGAGAAAGGCGTATTTCTGTAGCTGTCTCCAAAGAACTGTGTTCATGAAAAAAACGTACATCCCAATAAAGCCCTCCTTAAAACCCTTGCTGAAGGCACCTGTGTTCCTCTTTTCCCCTACTCCTACCTTAGAACCGACAGTAGCTCCTACAGATCCCCACGTTCCGCCCCACACGGGACAACTGGTGTCAGAAGTGGGATCACCATCCGTCTGTAACGAAAAGATGGAGGCCCTGATTGATCATATAATCAAGGGACAGGAGAAGTTGGAAAAAGCTATGGAAAACCAAATGTGTACTGCACAAGCAGACCGGGATATGTTCACCTCCACCATAACAGCTCAGTTGGAAGGTCTGAAGAGCATAACCCCTCCCCCACAGGTTGTCTCAGGGGAAGTTCAAGTACAGAATCCCCATCCGCCGGGCGAAGTCCTACAGAAATACGTCCCCGGTGAAGATCCGGACGCTTTCCTGGTAAATTTTGAAAGGGCGGCGCGCGCCCTGAGTTGGCCAGAAGACAAATGGCCGTTCTTTCTAGCACCTCTGCTCACAGGCGAAGCACAATCTGCATATCAGGCTGCTAACTCACGCCGTATGCCACCATTAAAATGGTGATCTTAGACCATCTAGGTTTGGACCAGGAGGCCTATCGAGTAAGGTTTAGAAAAGAAAGAGGCGTCCAAGGCGAGAACCCGAAGACTCTCTTCTTTAGATTGAAAATGGCAGCAGACAAATGGTTGCGCCCTGACGTGTGCAGTAAAGAGGACATACTGAACAAGATCTATCTAGAACAGTTCATGTAAGCCTTGTCTTACGCCACCCAACGCTGGCTACGTCAACACGTGGGGCTTACTGTTGAACATGCGATAGAAATGGCTTCCCAATATGCTAGAGCTCAACCGAAACCTTGTACTTGGGAACCAGAGAAAACTCATAAAGTGGCCCCTCCCCCTAAGATGGAAAAAAAACAAAGGGAGGAGTAGAGCTACCTCGGATGTTACGACCCACAAGTGTAATATTACCTCCAAACAAAGGACCCCAGTGCTTCGATTGCGGAGAGTGGGGCCACATAGCAAGGATGTGCCCCAGAGGAACCAATGGAAGTCGGCTATCTCCCAAGAACCGTGATGTACTCCGCAGAAATGGGCAGCACCTTCTATGTGAGTATGAGGATGAATGGTTACATGGTAAGAGCCTTGCTAGATTCAGGGTGTAGACAATCAGTAATACAGACCAGGTTCGTCAAGCCAGAACAGATGAATCCAAAAGGGCCTGTTTACATAAGGTGTGTACATGGAGATGTCAAACCGTATCCTTTAGCTTCCATTACTGTTTCACTTCCTAACAGGGAACCATGTACAGTGTGGGTAGGGGTGGTGGACTCCCTTCCTGAAGACATGATCTTGGGCACTGATAACCCTGAATTCTTGTCCCTCTTCAAAGAGACCCTGTCACAAGCTAAAGAGCAAGAAAGTGTTCCCTCATACCTATCCCCCGAGCCTTGGGTTATTGACCGAAGTTTTCGTTTCGCCCAGAGTGAGGATAGGACTTTGGTCAACGCATGGGAAGCTGCGCACGCTACTTGTAGTACAACATCCCCTTCCTTCCCTCGCTTCCTGATCAAAAATGATCTGTTGTATAGGCAAAGTAAACCAGAAGGTGATTTACAGTTGCTTGTACCCCTGTCCTTTAGAGAACAGGTTCTTTTTTTTGCTCATGCCCATCTGACGGCTGGTCACGTGGGGAAAGAGAAAACCACCAATAGCATTACTAGACATTTCTTTTGGCCAGGGATCTATGGAGACGCACAGAATTATTGTGCTAGGTGTGAAGTCTGTCAACGACAAAATACACGCAAACCGACCATGGCCCCATTACAAAAGATGCCCATCATAGGAGTGGCGTTTGAAAGGGTCGGTATGGATATCATAGGCCCCTTGCCTAAGTCCAGTAGAGGATACATATATGCCCTCGTGATAGTCGACTATGCCACCAGGTTTGTTGAAGCCTTTCCCTTGCGAACCACCACAACTGCAGCCATTGCTGAAAAGTTTGTGGAATTATTTTCAAGAGTAGGGTTCCCCAAAGAAGTGCTGACTGACCAGGGGACCCCCTTTACTTCAAAGTTGATGAAAGAAGTATGTGCTTCCCTGGATATTAAACACCTGAAGACCTCGGTGTATCATCCTCAAACCGATGGTCTAGTGGAGCGCTATAACCAAACCCTCAAGGTAACACTGAAGAAAATGCTGACAGCCGAGGGACCCACCTGGGACCGGCTTTTGCCTATAGCCCTGTATGTGATAAGGGCCCAAAAACAAAGTAGCCTCGGGTGCTCCTCCTTCGAACTCCTATATGGAAGAATACCACGATCCCTGCTAGAAATCACCAAAGACATGTGGGAAAACGAAGAGGCCGAAGAACAGAAGAATATGTTAGAATACACGACCCAACTAAGAACCAAACTAGGGAAGCTGCAAGAACTAGCCTACTCTAACTTGGAAGTACAGCAGAATAGGTACAAAAAAACCTACGACAAAGGAAAAAAATTGAGAAAGCTGGAAAAAGGAAGCTGGGCCCTCGTGTTGTTGCCTTCTAGCATGAACAAACAAAAACACGAATGGCAAGGGCCATATCGGTATGCAACGGTTACCACGCATTTTTTACAACGCGGTACCGTTAGCACGCTACTTTTACCACGCAGGTCGTTACAACGAAATGTGCTGGGGGGAGCTCCAGGATAGTAAATACTTTAATTTACTATCCAACTCCTTTCCCTAGAGTCCACGGGGACTGGAGTTGGAATAGTAAATTAAATAATTTACTATCCAGCGCCCCTCCACGCAAGTCGTTGTAACGACTTGCGTGGTAAAAGTAGCGTGGTAACGGTACGCGTTGTAAAAGTACGCGTGGTACCGTCATACATCCGCCACATCAGGTTATTGACACAATCGGGCTGACGACCTACCGGTTACGACTTTCTCCTTTCAAAACCCAGAAGTACCACATCAACATGCTAAAAGAATGGCTGGGACCGGTACCTCGAAAGGGACATTTCGTGGGACAGACGGTTATGGAAAAAAGCTCCTCGCTGGAACATCTGGTTGTTAATACAGAGCTGTCCTCCAAAGAAAAGGAGGAGTTAGCTGCTACTCTGCAACCCTTTGCTGACATCTTCTCCGACCTACCCGGAAGAACCACCCTCGCGGAACATCGCATAGAAACCATACCCGGGAAAGTCGTGAAACAAAGATCATACAGGATACCGGCTGCTCGAAAAGAAGCTGTCCGAAAAGAGGTCCAAGACATGCTACAACTAGGGGTCATACGCCCCTCCCAGAGCCATTGGTCGTCGCCCATAGTGATGATACCCAAACCGGATGGGTCCAAACATTTTTGTATGGATTTCCGAGCCCTAAACGCAGTGTCGCATTTCGATACCTACCCTATCCCAAGGGTGGACGACCTGATAGAGAAGATAGGTGACGCCTGCTATATAACCACCATTGACCTCACAAAGGGATATTGGCAGGTGCCCCTTCGAGAGGAAGATCGGAAAAAAACTGCTTTTGTGACAGATGACGGGGCTTATGAGTTCACGGTTTTGCCCTTTGGCTTACACGGAGCCCCAGCGACATTCCAACGCTTAATGAATCTGGTGTTACAGCCGTACACTGCGTTCAGCTCGGCCTACTTGGATGACATTGTCATATACAGTCGAGATTGGAAGGAACATCTATTACATCTATCAACTATCCTCTCTGCATTAAGGAAAGCGGGACTACACATTAATGCAAAGAAATCAAAAGCCGCTTTTTATACCGTAAACTACCTGGGGTATGTCCTGGGTGAGGGATCGATAGCCCCCCAAAGTGAGAAAGTTCGAGCAATTACATCAGTCCCTTTCCCTTCCAATAAGAGAGATTTACGAGTCTTTTTAGGACTGGTGGGGTATTATCGCAGATTCATCCCTCACTTTGCTGAGATAGCAGCCCCTCTGACTGACCTCCTCAGAAAAGAGACAAAACCCCGTGACTTCCAGCAGCCCTCCCCTGAGTCCATCCAGGCTTTTCAGTTGAATGAATGAATGAATGAATGAATGAATAAAACTTTATTTGGTTACTCAAAACCATTAAAGAAGACAAACTTTGGTGGGCATTATTTTCATGTCAGAAATAAAATAGTGAAAAAGAAAAGAGGAAAGAAACAAAAAACTTAAACATGAGTAAAAGCATGGTTAAAAGAGCTGCATTCATTAGTCCATTTCATCATAGGCTGAAATGTCTCATATCAGTTGACGGCCACGGGCCTAATTTAGGTTGGGCCATCAGCTTCCCACGTATCTGTTGTATATATTTACTGAACACAGCCATATCTTTCACTATATCCATTGTGAATAGGTAGTTCACCGCCTCCTTTGTCGTTCTAATTCCTTGTCTGAGTAGAATTGGCTTTAGATAGCGGTTACGCTCGACGGTCAGCCCCGGGCAGCAAAACAGGATGTGAGAGAAGCTCTCTTGTTTATACTTGCATAAGCGGCATTCAGAATGTGTTATCTCAAGTCTATTCGTGGCGTAAAGCTCTTTAAGGGGCAGCGGGTGTAGCCGAAACGCTAAAATCCTATTGACTGCCACCTTGCCCACAGCTTGGATAAGGTGCTGTTTCGAGGACTGTGCCCGCTGCGGGAGTGTTAGCGATTCGTGTAAGCCTCTTAACTCCAATGCTTTCAGGTCAGTGGTGCGCGAGCAGAGCCGGACTTGTCGTTTCGTTGCGCTTTTAATGGCGGCATAGTTAAGTAACTTAGGGTCCCAGTTATTCACAGCAAGGTTCAGGGTTTCTTTTGCAGAGGCAAGTGTATTTGACCACGGGTTCTCTTTTTCCAGAAAAATATTCTTTATGCTGGATTTCAGCGAGTTTTCTGGGGCTGCAGTTGTAAGGTAAAAATATTTACTAATTGCGGCCAGTTCCTCAAGCTTTTGTTGTGTCAAGCCGAATTCGAGCCGTATCAGGGGCTTTTCAGTTCCTAAAAACTACAATGACCACGGCCCCAATACTGACCTCCCCTGATCATTCCAAACCTTACATATTAGCCACTGATGCCTCCAACGTGGGCTTAGGTGCTGTCTTGTCCCAAATCAGCAAAGACGGGGTTGAGCACCCATTGTTGTATGTAAGCAGGAAGCTGTTCCCGAGAGAGTGCAAGTATTCTACCATTGAAAAGGAGGCCCTGGCCATAAAATGGGCTATAGAGAAGCTTAGATATTATTTGGAGGGAAAACCATTCATCCTTCATACAGACCATGCACCCCTGAAGTGGATACATCAAAACAGTAGTAATAATCCTAGGGTCTTGAGATGGTTCTTGTCCCTACAACCATACTCCTTTACCGTACAACATCGAAGAGGGAAGGACAATGGTAACGCGGACTTTCTGGCAAACGTAATTGCGCCTGCCCGTAGATAAACCCTGATCCCTCTGCCTACTCACGTGCACTTCCTTCACTTTTGTCGGTATACTAGATACTTGTACCAACTCACGCCGGTTACTCCCTCACTCCCGCTCCCTTGAAGTAACGTTCTATTGCATTGCCCTGATTCCCGTTTCCTTTTCTTTTTCGGTACGGGAGCGGAGTTAAGAAGACGACGTTCACCTCAGCGCACAGCTACCTGTTCCCAATCCAGACGTACTGAAGACGAAGTTCATATGCTAGAGAAAGGCGTATTTCTGTAGCTGTCTCCAAAGAACTGTGTTCATGAAAAAAACTTACATCCCAATAAAGCCCTCCTTAAAACCCTTGCTGAAGGCACCTGTGTTCCTCTTTTCCCCTACTCCTACCTTAGAACCGACAGTAGCTCCTACAGATCCCCACGTTCCGCCCCACACGGGACAAGATCCTTCTGCTATTATGCTTGGAAAAACAAGTTTTATTAAGGATAATCAATGTTGTGTGATGTAGAGCAAGTTGGTGGAATGGCCTCCAGAATTTGTGAGAGTAATATTTTAAAGCACAAGTTATGTATACGAAGAGATTTGATGAAAGGTAGGCAGTGAAGTAATGTTTTTTCAAGAAAGATGGTTGGGTTAGAAAAAAAAAACAGTGAGATACAGAAGGGAGAAAAAATGTTTTCAGATCCCCTAGAAGTTGTGGAGGTATTCACCAATGTCGCCAAACTTGGGGCATCATTATGATGCTGTCAGTGGATCAACCGACAGGCAGGCAGGCGGTGGTCCAACTGGCCAATTTGGATGCGACCGCTGGTTTGGCGGTAAGAAAGTGATTTTTTCCACTGTAACTTGTGTTGCAGCCAATAGAAAGGGCTGCAGCACAGGCCACAACGTAAATGCGCACTTTGTGCACATCCATGCACCGTGGGCCAAGCACCATGTGGTGTCAGGCACACGGTGCATGGATGTGTGGGGGTCACTACACATGCCCAGAGGGTCACTTTTCAATGGCCCATGTTTGGGGTCCCTAAAGACCTTTCCATGGTGGTTGAACCGCCATGAAAAGGCAGTCGGAAAGCGACATTGTAATCTCTACGGCAGTGCCTGCGCAGGCATTGCCCCAATGATAGGGATACGATTCCGACCTCCGTCCCAACTGGATCGTAGATCCAGTCTGGGGCGGCGGTCTGTCCCCCTGACCTCAGCGGTCCGACCGCCTGCATTGAAATGCGGCAGTTGGACCGGTTCCCTGTATTTCGGGTGGACCGCCACTGATGGCCTGTCGGTGGCGGTCCGCCCAACATCATAATCTGGCCTCTAGTGATGGCTAGGTGTGGCACTTTAGTAGGGGACTGGCAGTTTGTAAGAGTATGCTTTGATGGGGGAACAGCGTTTACAACGCAACTTTTACAACGCAGTACCTTTACGACGCAACCATTACAACGCAAGTCATTACAACGACTTGCGCTGGGGGGCGCTCTAGGATAGGGAATAGTTTTAATTTACTATCCAACGCCTTCCCTACTATCCACGGGGACTGGAGTTGGAATAGTAAATTAAACTATTCACTATCCAGCGCCCCCAACGCAAGTCGTTGTAACGACTTGCGCTGTAAAAGTTGCATCGTTAAGGCATGCGTTGTAAAAGCATGCATTGTAACGATGTACATCCGCTTTGATGTGATGCAGTGAAGAAGAGAGACGTAGTGAAAGGAAATAAGGAATTAAGAACATGTATGTGGTTGATAGATGAGCAAGTTGTTTAAAGAAGTATAGATGATGAATTGGTTAATTCAAGTTTAACTTTGAGAGAGTGCAATATGGATGAGTAAGGAGGTGGTAGGGTGGGTAAACACATTTGAGCAGATTTGGCCATGCAATTGTAAGGCCTTCACGAATGTCTGAATTTGTAATGTGTTATGTATCATGTGATCTTATTTGGATGGGTATCTATAGAACTAAATAAATGTGTATGATTGTCTTTTCATTGGTTTTGTGTTATTGTTAGTTTATGGTTTTTATTTTGTTAAAGGGGAAGGGTGTGTTATGTTGGATGTTTACTTTAAAACGTTGAGAGCGTGGCTCAGGTCGCGCTTGTCTTTATTGCACTTTTTGTATGATATAGATTAGCTCAGTTTTAGAATGTATTATTTTGAATTTGAGTCAGTTGCTACTACTCGTCTGAGGCTGCAATAAACTTACCTTGTACCTTCATCTTCACGTGAAATTCATCATTAGACGATATATTAATATTTCTCCCCATAATTATACTTTGCTTTCTGTGCAGGATTTCTGAGATGGTGTGTATTAGAAATCTCTCTTGCCTGAAGTATGTATCGACCAGAGTCATCAGTTGTCGCATGTGCTACCTCCCAGAGCCATGCTAGGTCAATAGGATTGCCACCCCACTAGGTTTCGCCTCGACTGAAGGAAGGGATTGTTTGTGTACCAATTGGATTTAAGAGGATACCATTCCTTCTGTAAATGGTGCGTTTCCTGAATAAGACGTATTTCTCCCCCTGAATACCCCATCACGCGCCAGACAGCCAGTCTTTCTGTGGGCCTAGTAAGGCTTTATATTTTTACTCAGACTAGAATTATCAGCCCACTGGACAGTGACCCAGGCAATTATGTCCATGGTATTGCACTTATTAAAAAGGCAAAATAAATATTTGATTAGTTTCTCAGAGAATAAGGGAAAATGTAAAGGCAGAAAGGCCAAAGGAAAAGTCACTTGGAGCACCAAAATGAGTTCAATCAATCCGAACAGAGACAACGCTGCCTGAGAACTTTTATATCAGCGTGTCTTTTGCAGCCTTGGATCAAATGCATGGAGACTGTGCTTTAAAAGCGCAATTCCATATATATATGGAACTTAGTACCGTCAGCTTTTCAAAATGTCATAAAAAGCTCTTTCCCCGAACAGCTAGCTACCTCCGAATTATTTGTGATGCTGATTAAATAATTTTTTATCGTGTGTTTAACATTTATGAAATGTCATCTAGGGGTGAAGAGTTAAAGTCAGAATGAGAAATATGTTAATGATTTCGAGATTTCCCATAAGTTGACATTCATATTCACTTGCAATTCTGCTGTTTTTTTGGGTCCTGTGGCTGAAGAAGTCTGTCTAGATGGACCTGTGGTAGTGGCAGTGGTGGCTCAAAGAGGGAGTTCTGCAGGAAGGTGCAGGGGGGGGGGGGGGGGGGTTAGTGGACTCGGACATACGACGGGCAGGAGTAAAGAAAATAAATAAATAAATAAAACTATTTACCTTGCGCTCGCTGCATCGCCAACTCGGCAATGCAGTCAGGGCAAGATAAATAATTGTATTTATTTATTTACTTACTCTACTCCTGCCTGCCATTTGTCCGAGTCCACTACTCCCCACCCTGGCCCTCCCCTGCCCCACCGCCCCGCAACACTCCCTGTGCGAGCCACACTGGGTAATGGCTTTAAGGACAGCAGATTACAACAGCGGGATTGTGACTGACTCTATGGACCTCCAGTAACATTTTAAGATACTGCTGCCCAAGGCCGGTCCCATAACTTCTGGGGCCATGGGCGAGAGGGAAGATATGAGGCCACTCAAATTTGCATGTAACATCACAAGGAATGACATCACAGAAAGTGACATCGCAGGACTATTGATCTTATTTGGCATCACTGAAGAGACCTAATGTGGATATCGGTAACATGGACAAAAAATTAAATACAGAAATAAAATGAGTCCATATATTTTAAAACTGTATTAAATGTATTACATGTGTCACATTGGTTGGAAAAGCTAGGTGCAGGTCTCACAAAGATGGATACTTTTTACTCCATGTTAATTGATTGTTTCCAGATTAGTGCATGATAAAAATCCCAGTTCTGTCTCATAGAGGGGAAAGAAAGATCCTGTTGAGGTAATAAGGGGCGGGATCATTAAAAATATAAAATGAAACAGGAGAAAACCCCTCACACTATGGATATATTTGCAAATTTCAAAAGGCTCTGTTATCTTTCTGTGCCATTATTGTGCCACCTTGGGATGACATTAAAAGTTAGCAATTTGTTTTAACCTAAATCCATTCTTTTTTGTGGAGTCTCGACCTCTAGAAATGGCTTAAGCTACCGCAGCCAGTTAGGTTGACCTACCTTGCCCACTGATCTAAAAAAAAAAAAACTTGCTTTTAACGAGCTGCATGCTACTAGTGCCACGCTGTTAAATATTAACTCCACTAGGTTGAAAATCTTCAGGTAAACGACACCACCGCACGAAGGAATTAGGCTTCAGGTCACTGTAAACTTGTTTGCAGTCTCATAAACTTGAGGGCTGCGGTAAAACACACCTCTGAATATCGTGACGTAATTCCTGGATGGTCGTTCAACTGGTCTTTATAACTGAATCATGACTCAAACATTCGACAGGCCCTAATACTCACTCAGTTGTAGTTCCGAGGGGCCACAAAATTAATTATTTTAACCTCGGTGCCTTTACAGGTAAGGTACTAGCTTTAGCATATAAGGAAAACTTTCACCTCATACTTTCATGCTTCATTTGAACTGCTTTCTAAAATCATTGTATTCATTCATTCTTTCTCTGTCATGTCCATGTTCATTTATCTTCCTCCTAATCCACGAGTCTCCTTCTCTAACCTCCTTTAAAATAGTCTATCCCCTTTCGCTCTGAAATCTAATAATTTCATATTACTTGGAGATTTTAATGAATGGGTTGCTGAAATCCAGTTCTGAGGGGGCCAATGATTTGCGCCTAAATTTATGTTTTCAGAAAAATGTCACAACGGGGATTACATTAGGTTGCCCACTGCAGAGATCTTCACTAAACATATTTTCCCCCAAGCAGACCTCAAAATGAAATTTCGTAGAAATAACATGATCCTATAATACTGTGGCCCCAAGGACAAATAAAGGGAGAAGAAGAAAAAAAAGAGAGCTAAGAGTACGTATTCAAGATAATCCCGTAATACCAACAATTTAAAAATACTCCCTGTCCTCAGCCTCGAGGAAGTACCCCCAAAATGAATAACTGACAGCCCCTCTTTCCCTTGTTTACCCCTGGAAGCCACTGGCTGAGTTTCTTTAGAATAACAAAACCACAACCAGGGTTGGTGGACAAACCCACAAGGAACTCCCTAACTTGACTAACTTGGGTAAAGACCAAGCGCTTTCCACCATGTTTAACGCTGATTTAGTAGGAATCCCACTGAGACTAGCAGGCCCTAGGCTACCCTCTCTCCCTTCACTATTAAAAGTTTGTTTCAGGAAGAACGTCAGGGTTTAGATTTGGAAAGAACAGCATGGTCGGAGTGGACTATAGGGCAATCAGGCAGTGTCCGATGGGCTAGTCTCACAGGTCGGATTGTGGGACTGTTTTATAGCCTGCTTGACCGTTTTTTGCTGTTGATTTCTCAGATTTCAAAACAAAGATTGCTTCAGCAAGCACACATCCATGCAAGATTCCATGACTTGCAAATAACATACACATTATGTCTTTAAAAATTCAAAATCTAAAAGTTTTTCCCAGTTTGTAAATGTGGACCACTTTTAAGCTATCTAATTCTCTAATGGGGGCAACTTTTATTTGGGTGCCGAGGGGCTATTTTCTGTCTCAGTCTGACCTTGATGAACAAGCATCACCAAATTTTACCATCTTTTTTGTGGGTCGCTTCATGAAGGATCCTTACCCTCCAACCTGTAGAGATGAGAGTCACCTTTACTGTCCTCTGGGTGTCTTGTTCACTGAGTTATTGTCCTTTCTTCTTTTTAGGTGGGAAATTGATATGCATGCTACACAGATTGTTGCACTTATTCCACCAGCAGTTCCAACAGCTCCCTCTGAACCCTCTCCATCTCATCCGGATCATCTGCAGGTAGCAGTGAGGGTACCCACAAACATCCGAAGAGTTGCACCTGTCCGGAGATTGGCCAGCAGCTCCAGGCAAGTATCCAGTTTTAAGATGCTGCTAATTGTGCAGGCCAACTCAGCAACCATGGAGTCAATCTCCATCAGTCAAGACTCCACTGTGTCCACCTTGTTCATCACTGCCTCCACGCCCTGTTTCACATCTTTAATTCAGAGCGCCCTTCTAATGTGCACTGGACTGGTTCAACAGCCACCTGCATCTGTGTTGTTTTCTGTTCTCTGTGTGTGGAGTGTGTTGATTGACTTCAGAAGGGCACTTTTGCTTGGTGTTAGATCCAGGTCCTCAGATGAGACACCCCTTTTTGACTTCTCCTGATTGCCTTGGAAAAAAAATCATCCCTGCTTTCCTTCTTTTTGCCCATTTTGTTTCGCACAAACTGTTGCTCTCAGTGACATACACCATGCGCCAGGTCTTCAGGTACTAGAACAGGTGTCAACCAGTTCATTCTTAGCAGGATTCCTGCGTCCAGGGGCACCGCATTCATTTCAGGTCAAACCCCTAAGTCTATACCAGGAGGCACTACTCATGGGAGTCTGAGCAGCTGGGTCTTTGATCATTGAGGGATTCCTGTCTTCGTTGGCTCCTTCCTGAGGTCTCTTGCCCTCCCCCAGCCGGGACCCTTAGTAATCTGCCAAGGCCCCAGATAAGGTGAGCAGTTTTTTCCTTCTCAATGCTTCCTCTATTCTGAAAGAGAGTTTTATTAAAATGGAAAAATAAAATAGTTAAATTCATATATGATGCGCTAACGTGCAATTGAGATTGAACTGACACAACATTTACAATATGTGCAAAATGCAGTTTTTAGCTATAGCTATGAGTACTAGGCTTCACAATGCCTATGGCAGCTTTTTTTTACTAGTGGCTTAATTAGCTAAGATGTGCAATAAAAGTTTTAAAATTGACCATACCCTGGCATGCTTTTAATGAAAGCTTCACATAACACTGCAGAATGTTTCAGAGTAATTATGTTTTGAAAATGTGTGCTAGAAAAACGTTATTGCTGAATGCATGGATAGAAATGTTGACTCTTTTTAAGATGTTTTCATAATTTTATATTGAAATAAAGTAGTGCTTAATAATATTTCATTCCAGCTGACGTTTCTATTTCACATAGTCCATATTAGCTACTATACAATTTGCTTTATTAGAAGGTCAGAAATGTAGCTACGCTCATGGGAAAGGAGGTCTAGAATTGAAAGGCTTCGCATGTAGGCACAATTTTTGTATTGTTTGACTATTTATTTTTATTTATTTATTTATTATTGAGATTTGTAAAGCGCATACATATGCCCGTGGGCGTCTTGGCGCTAAGATTACTATTAGGATCTCTGGAGGTGGCCGCACAGTGGCAAAAGGACTCATTACTGGTTAAACAACCACCATGCACGATAATATTCTGTGGCTTACTGTGCGAAGAGGAGAGTCTGGGGCAGATGTATCAAGAAACCATTTTGCACTTCTCAAATAGCGATTGTTAAGGAATCGCTATTTGAGAAGTGCAAAATGGTATGTATGTAGAATTTCGCAATTTTTTAGCGATTCCTTAAAATTCCTTAATTGCGATTAGCAAATTGCTAATCGCAATTAAGAAATAATTTCCCATTCATTTCTATGGGCAAGGAGGCCCATAGGAATGATTGTGCAGTAATTCTCAAATTGCGAATTCGCAATTTGCTAATCGCAATTTGAGAATTATTTCAAGGGTGCAGGGGTGTCTCATGGACACCCTGCTGCACCCCTGAAACTTACATGTGTGTGCATATGGCACACATACATGCCCTATGGGCATGTATGTGTGTCACATGCCACCTTCAAAATAGTCATATTTTGTTTTTTAAAAGGATTTCGCAAATTAACACGAACCTCAAATTGGTGTTAATTTGCGATTCCTTAACCCGATTTCGCAATTTAAAAAAGTTTCATACATGCCATTTAAGGAATCGCAAAATTAGGATTCCTTAAATGCATAAGCAAAATAAGGAATCGCAATTTTTTGCGATTCCTTATTTTGCTAATTTTTGATACATCCCAAAAGATGCTAAATGTCCGTTTGTGATTCCTTAAGGCCGAAATTCTGCGAATTTCGGCCTTAACGAATCGCAAAAGGCTTGATACACCTAGGCCCTAGTTCTCAGAAGAATTTCTAAAGCTAATTGGATAAGAGGAGAAGAAGATACATCGTGCACTGCAACATTTCTTTTGACTGCTTATATCATTGCGTGTTCCTAAAGTAGGGTAACGCCTTACTCCATACGATTTCCCATTTACCCATAATCTGAATGCTAACAACCTAATGCTGAGGGTTGAACACTGATTTGCCATCCTTTTCCGAACTTGTTGCTGACTGCGGTTTGCTACTACTACTGCAAGTCTATTTTGCCTTATTTCTTGAGACTTTACTGAGTTTCATGAACCTCTCTTCATGGAGGTTCTGCAGGTATTGATTGATTAAATTTGAGCTTCATGCTTTATCTCATTCTTTCTCAAATCTGAACTCTTTATGAGTGCCCGCTAACACAATTTTCGTCCCATTCTTAGAACAGGGATTGGTTCTTTTATGGAATGTGCTTGATGCATGATTGATCATGATTTGTTCTAACCATATTTTTATCATCAACTCTGTTTGTTGACTGATACAATTTAACTGAATAAAGAAAATTTACTAAACTCTTAATGAAGATATAACCCTTAAAACGTATACTTAACTCTCATTATTGACTGCACTTAGAATGGGTATTGTGATTATTATTGATGTGCTTCTGATCTTCTCATATACAACGGCCAAGGTCTGTCACAGAGTGATGCCTTCAACCCGACCGAGCAGGTATCATCCCTGTTTGAGTAGAATAGAGATGATAAACCATTATATTAAAATTGATTCCTGCTCCAGCAGCTCTATCTATACCTTGATGACATTGGCTCTCCCCACTCCTGCGATTATAACATAGACAGACCATGTCCCCAATATTGATACTGTTTGCGCACACCAGTATAATGCTGCAGACAGGCCATTGAAAGTGGTGAGAGAAGACCGCTCATGATCCGCTCATCTGTATGAGCTATGCAAGAGTTCCAGTCTTATCTGCTGATGCATATCCTTACTCCCCATATGGCTCCTCCATGGGCCTCTCTACCTTTTCTTCAGCCTCAGAATAATTAATTCTATCCAATGCTTTGGGCCCACAGCTGGATACCAGCCATATGAAAATTGTTAGATTTTTGCATCCTCCATCACACCTGGCCTCAAAGTTTCCAACATTTCTCTTGGATCGGGTAAAGTTTCAAGCAGCTTGAATAAGGTACTGGTCACACCAAGCTTGAAAAAAACCTACAGATGATCCTAATATTATGACCAATTATAGTCCAACCTCATTATGACCTTTGCTGCGAAAGTTGTGGAAAATATTATCGACATTCAACCCTAAATTGTTTTAATCTGTTATGGCATGGATCTTCATAAATCTGGCTTCCACAATACTTTAAGCAGAGTAACTGTGTTAGCTTCAGCCGTCAATTATATCAGGCTCATTTAAGACAAAGCTACAATGGTCCTTGCAGATCTTTCAATGGCACTTGTCAGTTTCTCATTCCTTTTAAATCATTTAATCTTCTTGAGCACTGATCTCTCTTAATTTTTGGAAGATTGCACTAAAGTATCCATCTGATTGCCTACTGTTTGGACTTTGAAACATTCTTCTGCAAAGTACCCCATAGGATCATCACTAAGCCCAACACTTATTATCATCTGTCGCCCTTTAGCTGATCTAATTTGCTACTTTGGGCTGATTTTCTTTTGCTTTGCAAATGACATACAATTGACATCATGCCTCGGTGGTCCAACTTCAAATAATGTATGTGCATGTAGCTTAGAGGATGAGCTCAATAAATGTAAATATGGACATAACCATAATGAGAATTTTCATAAGTCAATCGACCTGGTCTTACCGTTGGTGGCCATCCGAACTAGGCTCCTCTCTTGAACTTTGCACCCATAGCACGCAATCTTGGGAAACTTTTCGCTGAGAAACTTTCATTGTCCTCCCAAATACATACATTTTCCAACATATGTCTCCCAACCAATCTCACCAACAGGCTTCAGCGCATGCAAAATGCTGCAACTAATCTTACTGTAGGTTTGAAACATAGAGCTGCCCACATAAAATTTCATTTAAAATCTTTACATTGGCTACCTATTTGTCTAAGATGTATTTTATTAAGTTACTCTCTTCCACCTCAAGGTGTTCGTGGGACTTTTTTAACCCACTTATGAATACTATTTCTTTATTAGTCCTCTGTGAGGTTGCTACACACTCAGATTACTAATCTAGCATTAGTTCCTCAATTTCACCATGTTTGCTTATGATGAGATAGACGTCTCCCAGGCAGAGGTTAGGTTTCGAACTAACTACATAGTATGCTACCTAAAAGTCCAGATCGTCTTGATTTATGCTATGTGAGCATCCATTTATTCAGGCAAATCACACCTTTACACATAGGCTGTTCTTTTCTGCTGAGCAATTGCCAATAGCGGTACAAAAGGGGGTGGTGATGGACGGAGCATCTGAATCAATCAAACACTCACACCCAGTCAAAAGATCTGGGTTTAATCCATCCCCGTTCTTTAGCCCAATCTGCCACCCCAGTTCAGACATGGCTATATGCACATCAGTCTGACCCTGTGCCTCATGGGAACAGTCCAGCCCGAACTGCCAAGCCATGTCTTCCCTGGACCGGAAACAAGCTTCCGAGGACCGGTTTCTGGCATTCCAGCCGTCTTCAGCCCGGCTTGCTTGAATCCAGTGGATCTTTTGACTGGGTGTGAGTGTTTGATTGATTCAGATGCTCCTTCCATCACCACCCCCTTTTGAATTGCCAATGGCACAGTGACAGGATACATTTTCCTTTGGCCATTTGCACACTCCAGAATTATATAAGAAACAATGATTACAAATGTATTGGTGTGCAAGTCATAATACACATTTCACTCTTTTCGGAAGTTCCAAAGAATGAGGCACATCTGATCTGATAGCAGTTAAGATTTCAAATTTCATGAAATAGGGCCAACACCTATTCAGTAGCAACCTCTCTGCAAGGGATTATCTTCCTGTTGCCACCCTTTGCCCCTATATAGCCAAAATGGAATATTAAAAAACAACAGTATGAGGTGCATGCACCATCAGACCAGTAGATCACTTACTGGTTCAGATTATAGCTAAAATAGATAACCCTTTCGTCATGTCTACTTTTGCTTTGGACTATGGAACATATAGTTATAAGTCATAGTGTTCATCCTTTAAAACCACATTATATCCAGTCTTTTGGCTCAGTAGCTTGTACCAGTGGATTTTGGTGATTGTAGAACCAAAAATATATTGAGGGCAAATTCTGATAAATATTTCACTCTTTTTAGAGCCTTTCAAAGGAAACCCGCCCATCTGGTCTGAAAGCATCTCATATTTATTTTGTTCACCAAAAAGTGGGGATACCTCTTCAGAAATAACCTCTATGTGAGGGGCAACATTCACATGTAATATAAAAACATTCATAGATATCCAGTAATGGACTAAGGTATTTAAGCCTGGCTCAGAAAGGACTTGTGTCAAAGTTGAGGGACCTTTAGTTATTCCTAAGGCAGTAGATTGTAATCTTTTGGCTTATGTGAACCCCCACTGAATCACTACAGGATGCCAGGTACCCTGAAGTTAGCAATTCTACAATTTAAAACTTAAAACAATACACAAAAATATAGAAACAAGCATACTTCAAATAAATACACATATTATAAAATATTTTATTTAAGTGGCAAACATAATTTACAAAAGGGGGAATTTTAATTGCATTAGGAAAGTTGGAGTGTTTCAAAATGTGGTTTCATTCTCAAACGATGAATTGGCATGCTAAGCTCCATATCCCTTTGACTTTTTGTTTGCTGTACTTGGACTGCGCCTACGAATTAAGCTAAGGGTGCAAACTTAATTTTGAACCTTTAATTTCAAATTCACTCACTTTTACAGAGGGCTTTCATTTTTACATTCTACATTTTGTTTTATTATGCATAAATACTTTGTTAATCTTCTAATATGATATATTTGTCTAAACAGCAGTGGACCCCTCAGTGGGTGTTGTAGATGCCTAGCGGTCCGTGGACACTAGTTTGAAAACCACTGGCCAATGTACTCAGTGCTGATGCAGTTTCTCTGTAATTTCTAAAAACTTTGAAGGCAAAGAAATGTGAATACCACATTTGGCTGAGGGTTTTTTGCATGTTTATGCAAATGATGTGCCTTTGGCAGTTGCAGAGTATATGAAAGTTCCTTGTTGGTGGGACTGAACATGCAATATTAACAAGCATTGCTAGAGCTGATTAGTCTTGTTAACATTTGTTGTTACAAGCCAAACCTATCAGCTTTTTTAATGTTTGTCTTACAAAAAAGAGGGATTGGCTTAGCCACAGATTGCCTGACTGTGCACTGCCTCCTTGCATTGCACACTGGGACTTCACATTTGCGAAGTCATTTGCACCGACTCTATGAATGTAGAGGTCCAGATTACACCCAAATAAAGTGGAACAGTTTCAGGGCATGACTGGCCTTTTATTTCATTGGGCATTTCCCCTGTGGGATCGAGACTTTGTGGGCTGTTTTTGAAGGTTGAGGGCCACTGCTGGTGCCCAGGGGCCGCTCTTAAATGTGGGTGTCGGAGCGTCGCCCACTGCTTTATAAATACCATTTTACGTTTCTGCTTCTCGCATTGCCAGAAAGCAGAAGAAGGGTATGCCTTGTTGGATGGGCCGGGGAGGAGTGGCTAGCCTAATGTTATGGGCGCTGACTGTTTGGGCGGCCCCAGGGCTGACCAAACCAGTCATAGCAATTTCCGTTTTCTTCATGTAGGCTGCTGCTGCTATTGCAGCATTGTGATTGGTTTAGGGGAAGAGAGGGAGGCTACCTGCTTCTTCTTCCTGTGAGCAGAGAGCAGGAGACGCAACGTGGGAGTCCGAGGCCGCAGGCGAAGGTAAGTTTTTGAAAAAATGTTTTTAAACAGAATTCACCGCCAACCCCGTCCCCGCGCAACCCCCGCCCACTGACCCTCGATTTATGCCGGACGCAACTGCTGGTGCCTCTGTAAACAGCTGCAGTCCGTTCAGGTAACAGCGATGGGGCCGTGTAAGGGGGGATTTCCAAGGACGATGCTGATGGAAAATATATTATTTATTCAATTTTCCCTCTACATCGTCCATCGAAGTCCCCCCTTACATGGCCCCCTCCCCCACCACTGTTACCTGCATGGACCGCGGTTGTCTGTCACTTACAAAATCTTAACAAATGTTCCCTTTTGTGCTCTCACTTCTCCCCCAATAATCAGCAAATCGTTCAGAATGCACTGATCCAGTCTCCTTTTTTTATATGCTCAAGAATGATCAATTAATCACTAATTATAGCTGTCTCCTGTTATGAAAATATATGTGCAAAACACTGTTTCAACATTTTTTAGGAATGAGATACAACAAGTACAAAGAAAAAACTATTTATGATTCCTTTTTTATGTCATTTTCTTTCTATATCCACAATTGAGAACTTATATGTATTATGACAATGTATTGACATTATGAACAAGGATAATTACTGAAATATGTAATGGGTTTACAATGAACTATATAAGTTCACAATTAACAAGACAATGAGGACTTAGATAAAACTAGGCTTGCTCAATTGGGATCGTAAATGAATGAATATTACAGTTTGTTGCATACAGATAATCCACATTTTTAATGTCTAGATGTACATTAATAGAATTATTCTTTGATCTCATGGTATTGTGGAGTATTTTATATTGTATATCTTATATTTTCCAATATATACATTGTGGATAGAATGATGGGCCAGATGTACAACCCTATTTTGCATGCGCAAATGGGTTTGCGACCCGTTTGTGCATGCAAAATACAAATGGGCTATGTACTAACCCTATTTAGCGACTCACATTTGTTTTGCGACTCGCTAAATAGGATTAGCAACTCGCTATTTGGAACAGGTGTTCCAAGGGCGTCCCTTCCTAGTAGGGAGGCAGAGCCCTACGTAAGACTGTTTTGCAGCCGCAATTGCGGTCGCACAACAGTCACAGTTTACCGCCCTTCTCAAAAGGGTAGTAAAGCACTCGCAAGTGGGAAGGGGTCCCCTTGGGACCCCTTCCCCTTGGTGAAAGGAGGGGGAAATATTTTTTAGGGGCAGGCAGTGGTCCCAGGGACCACTGCCTGCCCTTAAAAAAAGAAACAAAAACGTTTCATTTTTTTTTTTAATGCCTCCCGTTTTCCTGTAAGGAAAATGGGTTGCATGTTTTTTTTTAAACTACTTTATTTAAAAGCCATCCCAGATATGGAGGTCTGCTAAGCCCAACAGGCCAGCATACCTGGGAAGGCCAGCCATTCCTAATGGGGTCGCGAATTGCGAGTGCCTCATTATTATGCATGAGGCATGCAATTTGCGACCCAATTAGGACTCGCTAACAGTGTCTCAGACATTGTTGTACATTGTGATTTGCAGCTCGCAAATTGCGACTCACAATTTGTCGCACTTTGCGAGTTGCAAATGACAATGGTCGTACATCTGGCTCGATATGTTTTGTAATTATTATAATAAATATATATTTTCATAACAGGAGACAGCTATAAATAGTGGTTAATTGATAATTATCGCGCATATTAAAAAAAGGAGACTGTCTCAGAGTATTCGGAATGATTTGCTGACTATTGGGAGGAGAAGTGAGGGCACAAAAGGGAAATTTGTTAAGATTTTTTGAGTTTATCTCTTCACCAGGTCTCTTTTGGGCTTTAAAAGGATGACTATTTTTTCCAGAGCCTTTGTCTCTTACCCCAGGCCCCCAAAGAAGGGGCTTCAAGAAAGAGAGGAAGAGAGAGGAAAAGAGAGAAAAGATGAGGAAAGAGAGCGAGAAGAGATAGAGAAGAGAAGGATGGGTGGAATGAAAGAGAGAGCTATTGCAAGGAGAGGCGTGGAGCATAGTTGGTTTTAGAAATTTTTGCCAGGGCTGCTTTAGCTTCTCCAGTCTAGCCCTAAATTATATGTTCCTAAGACAGTGGTTCTTAACATTTTGGCTTCTGTGGATGCCCACTTTTTTTATTACTGGAGTCCAGGGACCCCCACTGAATCATTATTCAAATCGAATGCCCCCACTGTGGCATTATTGGAAGCCAGGGACTGCAACGTAAGCAATTTCAAAGATGTAAACCTCAAAACAATACACAGAAATACAGAAACAAACATCAACAAACAAATACACAAATGATTACATATTTAATTTAATACACAAATATAAAACATGTATTTTTTTTATTTTAATCAAAAGTTTGGGCCTTTTCTAAATCCAATGGAGGCCACCTATTGTCCACACTATATTCCGTTGGATACAGTTGCAATGTATCAATCTGAGGGCATAAACTTAATTGTTAGCTTCGTATTTCAAATTCATTCACATTTAGAAAATGTTTTAACATTTCTATTTTACATTTTCTTTCTTTATATACACTTTATTGATCTATTAGTATTACTTAAATTTCTAAGCCGTCGGGGGACCTCTGACAAGGTATTGCAGACCCGCAAGTGTCCCCGGACCGCATGCTATGAAACGGTGTTATAAGATATCCTTTCCCAGGAGTTCTAAGGTATCCTTCTCCTGTTCAGGAAAGTCCTGACTTTTATCATGTTGGTAATCCCACAGTGCAAAATTGGAGGCACGGTACAAATCCTCACTGAGGAAAGTCAGCACCAACAGGCAACAACATATTTTTTTTTTAAATGTTCCTCCATTAGTAAAACTTTTTTCATTGCAGAGAAACAAATTCCCATAAACTACTATGAAATTTGAGTTTCATTCCCTTACCAGTAGGGCATAATTAGTAAAAGAATAAGGGCTGGTGCCCAGATTTTACTAAGAAGCTGGTGGCTAAGGCTATTGAGGTTCTGGGTGCCCAATACAAAGGCTGTGTTGCCTTGATTCAGTCTCATGCCTCTTTCATCCACAAGCAGACGCTCCCTGCCCCCTTATCTCACTCTTGCAGGTTATTTTCCTTACCTGCTTTCTCCCTTCATCACAGTTTTTTCAGTCTTTCTCCTCATTCTTCTTTCCACTTTTTGTGTTTTCTCTCTAGCACTGTGTCAAAGGGGCAGATGTACGACTGTTTTTTGCGGTTGCAAAAGGGTATTCAACCCTTTTGTGACAGCAAAAAAGGGTGGTGGTGTCATCGCTATTTTGCGAATCACAGACTTGCTATTAGGAAGGGCCGAGCCAAGGACGTCCCTTCCTAATAGCGAGTCCAAATGGTATGTGCCATTGTACTGCAACCGCATTTACGGTTGCAAAACACCCATAGTTTACCCCTACTTCAAGTAGGTGGGAAACCTTTCGCAAACGGGAAGGGGTCCACAGGGGACACCTTCACTTTAATGAATGGGTGAGAAAATATTTTTTAAGAGTAGCCAGTGGTCCTAGGGACCACTGCATTCCCTTAAAAAATGAAAGGCCATACCTTCCTCGCCTGTGGGTGGATTTCCTGCTGCCTGCTCCCGCTTGTGTGGCCACCTTTCGCGACACCCGCTCCCCGGGTGCCGCTCAACTTCAGCCTGACCCCGTCCTCCCTGGTGTGAGCGTCCACAGTCGGTGGAAAGGCAATCTCGCTCCCAGGTCGAGTCCAGTGGGTTTCTTACAGCGCGGCGAGCCTACCGGGGGACTGCGAGGACCAGCAGCCTCAGTTCCACACAGCTGGTGCCTCTTCCCCCGGCGGCCACGCCCCCAGCCTCTGGCGATTTCAACGCCGTGGTTCCCAGCCTGAGTGGGTGTTTCCTGGCCATACCTTCCTCGCCTGTGGGTGGATTTCCTGCTGCCTGCTCCCGCTTGTGTTGCCACCTTTCGCGACACCCGCTCCGCGGGTGCCGCTCAACTTCAGCCTGACCCCGTCCTCCCTGGTGTGAGTGTCCACAGTCGGTGGGAAGGCAATCTCGCTCCCAGGCCGAGTCCAGCGGGTTTCTTACAGCGCGGCGAGCCTACCGGGGGACTGCGAGGACCAGCAGCCTTAGTTCCACACAGCTGGTGCCTCTTCCCCCGGCGGCCACGCCCCCAGCCTCTGGCGATTTCAACGCCGTGGTTCCCAGCCTGAGTGGGTGTTTCCTGGCCATACCTTCCTCGCCTGTGGGTGGATTTCCTGCTGCCTGCTCCCGCTTGTGTGGCCACCTTTCGCGACACCCGCTCCGCGGGTGCCGCTCAACTTCAGCCTGACCCCGTCCTCCCTGGTGTGAGCATCCACAGTCGGTGGAAAGGCATTCTCGCCCCCAGGTCGAGTCCAGCGGGTTTCTTACAGCACGGCGAGCCTACCGGGGGACTGCGAGGACCAGCAGCCTCAGTTCCACACAGCTGGTGCCTCTTCCCCCGGCGGCCATGCCCCCAACCTCCTTGTATAAACTAAGAGTTGCCCATACCGCACCGCGGGACGCATGCAGGACGCAGCTCGGGGCGAAGACCGGGCAAAGAGCGGGCCGTTCTAGGCCGTTCTAGGCCGTTCTAGGCCGTTCTAGGCCGTTAGAGGTCGGTAGAGACCGGACCGGGCCACCCCTCTGACGTTCCCTTTCCTAGGGCCCTTACCTGCACAACTGTATTATGGCGTCCAGGGTCTCAAGGAGTAAAGCTGCACAACAGTGTTCAAGTACACTGGAAACATTTTTCCCCAAGGCCAGTGTTCTAGCCAATAAATGCCAGCCAGTGCTGGACACTCACCTGGAGTTGGGCTCTGAAAACGTGACATTGGATCCCACGGACTCTTCCATTGATGATAGTACCCCTTTACTACTGGACGCTACCCATATGTCACTCATGAACAGTATCGATCAGACCATTGAGTCGGTCCTGCAGCAGCTAAGAACCCCATCAAACTCTCAGAGGGATAGAGACTCCCCACGGCCATCTGGGATCGCTGACCCCTCTTCTAATGTGGTTTGCATGGGAACTGAGTCGCAGGAAGTGAGCCAGGTTGCTCCCCTCACAGAGCCTATAAATAGTGGAGTGGAACAACCACCAAAAAGGAAAAGGACTAGGAAACTAAAAAGGGCAAAGAGGGCCAAAGTTGATACAACTGAGCAAAATCTGGATGTTAGTACAGACATCTCGGCCTCCCCTGAGGTTACTTCACCAGGGTCCAGGGCGGATCATACAGGACATTCACTAGCTACGGCCTTACAACTGCAGACGGGTCCATTCATATTTGGTGGGGCAACCTCCAACAATACAGACATGCTAATTAGCTCATTTACAGACATTCTCAAGAACTTGCTGAACCCTCTCTCTGCCAAACTGGATGCCATAGAGGCTAGACTGTTGGCCATAGAAAATATTCATAAAAGGAACAGCCCTGGGTTGGCTCCAAATGCTCCAAGAGCTCCCCGGGAGACGACTGGGAACAGACCGCCGTCTTCTGTATCGACCACCCAGGTTTCAAATTTGGACTTGCGCAGCAAAAACGGTGCGTCTGCCCCCCAAACGCACCCATTGCCATCACTAGCGCCAAGGCCCCCTGTTCCTGCCCCCAGGAGATCTAAGCCACCCCCAGCGTCTCAACCGATGCGATATGAGAACTCTACCAGCGGTTCTACTGGCCACATCACTAGCCCCCATGATAGGCGTAGGGTGGTCAACCTGCCCCCAGAAGCAGTACCTTACACGGCAATCATGGTGGGAGTGCCTGAGCTCACCGGTGACACAAGGGAGCCGCAGGACTCTTTACGTAACAAGGTAATAAGTTGGCTTAACATTAACAGGCCTCTTCCCCCGAACCTGAAAGGTGAGGTTTTGATGGTCAGGAGGATCCCATGGATTGGTTTTACCCCAAAGAACAGGGCAGGGGATTGTATCATTGTCAGCTTTAAAAGCCCACATGTCGCTACCTATATTTGTAACTGGCTTGTGTGGCCCGATAAGTCCACCATTGAATTAGTACCTCTCTCACACTTCTACCCAAATGTTTGTAGCACGGAGGTGGGGAGGGAGCAGGGGTGGACTAGAGTAGGCTTTGCTGTAGATGGCTCACGTTACAGGCCAAAGCATTATATACCTCCTGTTCCTGGCAATATCATACATCACAATAGATTTTCCTGTCTAGATCAAGTGGACTGACCACAAACGGGGGAGACTCCACTGAGCCCTGGAAAGCTAGTTGGTGGGGTCCTAAGCAGGGGGGGATTGAGTGCTGTCCCTGTAACTGATTGTGGCCCACAGGATACCGCCAAAGAACGAATGGGTACCCTGGATGACATTCCGGGCCAAGAAGGGCCATCATTTAATACTGGGATTGGTTATAGTTTACAACCAGCGGAGGTGGATGCATTATCCATTACTTCGGTTTCTAACAATGGCCCGCAAGACCCCAACCCCACCATAGCCACTGTACCACCTTCCATCGGAGGCCCAGGATCATTATCACAAGATCCAGGGTTGAGAATTCTCTCCTGGAATGTGGCAGGGATTGCAAATAAGGAAGGCACACCAGAGTGGGATCTCCTGTTAGGTGCTAGTGATATCCTCCTTTTCCAGGAGACATGGGCGAGGGAACCTCAAACCAGAAGAGGGTTCGAAATATTTGAAATCCCTGCTAAATGGAGTGGGAGGGGGAGGCCGTCAGGAGGCTTGGCAATCTGGATAGCGAGCCACATTGGGTGCCAGGCGGAAAAGATGCACACGTTTTCGCAGGACATCCAGTGCGTGCTGCTCACATGGCCTGGCAAACCATCGTGGGCCATTGTTAATGTCTACTCGCGACCAGTTGCCGCGCCAAACGAATCACCCACCCTAAACGAACTGTCCTCCTTCCTAGGCCAACTGTCAGTTGACTATAAGGTAGTGCTGGGAGGGGACTTTAACTGTCATTTTGAACCCCTGGAAGGTCTACTGGAGGGTGCCCTCACTGCTGAGGATGACTACTGGGGGGTCCCACCCTCGTCCTCGCCCTACCCCAAAGCCTGGTCCCCACTAGCAGTGCAACTCACGTCCCTCACCTTGAACTTCGCACTGAGGGCTTGTAATGGTCGTACTCCTTCCGATACCCCCTCAGTGTGTACTTTCAACAGAAAGGGCCAAGAGTCGAGGATAGATTATACAATGCTAGACATCACACTGTGGCCAAAAGTCCTTGACTTCAGGGTGCTACCTAGGTCAGACAGCGACCACAATGCCCTCCGTTTTGACATCCGGCATCCCCTGCCCCTAGCGGGCCTGCCCGCCAAAACCGGCGGAGAGGATCAGGGGGATATGCTCCTCACAACAAACAGGCGTCGGGTCAAATGGGGAAAGCTTTTGAGCTCAGAAGATGCCATTAATAAGCTATACGGTCTGGCACTCCCCAGGTTCAAGGAGGTGGATGCGCTTTTAAATGAACCAAGATCCCAAGAATACAACGAGAAACTAGGTAACATTCACCAGGAACTAGTGAGGGATCTTGCAGAGGTGTTCCATCCGGTGGTACCAACCCGAAGGAAAAAGACCCGTGCCCCCACTTAGTACACTTCCTCCTGCAGGGCAGTTAAATCTGAGCTCATTGCCACAATCAAGGAGGGGTCAAATAAGGGCAAGGTTCGAGACCTTAGGAGGGAGTATAAAGCAGCAATGGCCAATGCAAGGGCCAAGTGGGATTGGAACCACTGGCACGACCTCTATGAAGCCCTAAAAGCTAGAGATTCCAGGAAATTCTGGGCCCTGGTAAATAATGGGATGGGGGAACTTAAAACAGCAATTGAACCTAACATCGCCCCCTCGCTTTGGGAGGCTCACTTTGGGGCACTCTACCAAGACACTACCACTTGGCCAGACGGAGTCTTGCCAGTGCCCATAAGTACCCCAGACTCGGCCCTGGAATTTTCTCTAGGGGAGGTGGTGTTTGCTCTGGAGCGCCTAACGCTGGGGAAGGCGCCGGGGCTGGATAAGTTACCGGGGGATCTGTTTAGGCATCATCCGGATATTTGGGGTCCGTACCTCCTTATTCTTTTTAATGCCATCTTAGGAGGTATGGAGATCCCCGGCTCTTGGTTGGGGGCAGAGATTGTACCGATTCACAAGAAGGGGTCTCCTCTGCTCCCGGCTAACTATAGGCCGATTAGCCTAATAGATGTACCCCTAAAGCTCTTTGCGCGCCTCATTCTTAACCATCTCCTGATTGGGTGGAGGATAACGACATCATGAGCCCCCTTCAGGCTGGCTTCAGAAAGAACACGTCGACCATGGACCAGATTTTCCGCCTCCTCCTCCTCTATTGGAAGACGGTGACGTTAGAGGGGGGAAGGCTGTACATGGTCTTCGTGGATCTGAGGTCAGCCTTCGACCTAGTCCCGCGAAGAAAATTGTGGGAGGTTCTGGAAAAGCTAGGAGTACCCCCTCAACTACTCAGCATTATAACCAGGCTGCATGAGAACAACTATGCACAAGTGAGGTGTGGGAGGGATGGCAAGCTTTCGTCCAGGTTTCCGGTTCACCGAGGAGTCAGGCAGGGCTGCGTCTTGGCACCGACCCTGTTCTGTCTTTTTATCAACAGCATTATATTGCACCTAGATAGCGTTAAGGACAATGATGCCCCACTCCAGGCAGGCAGGAGGGTCCCGGCAATAATGTTTGCTGACGATACCCTCCTGCTTTCCAAATCCCCCATGGGGATCCAGAGGATCGTGAACGGATTTGGTCTTTTCTGTCGCCAACACGGGTTGGAGGTGAACACAGAAAAGACCAAGTTCATGATTTTCAATCCTCCCAACAAAACCAGACCCAACCCCACCTTGGGAACCGTTAGCCTTGAGAGGGTTTCTACCTTCATATATTTGGGGGTAACACTCCAGGAAAACCTCTCATGGGACTGCCAGATAGCCAGGTCGAGAGTAAAATTGTCCCAGCTATCGGGTGCAATTCTGAAGGTGGCAAACACTTCCACCTTTAAGCCTTTAAGCCCGGCCCTGGAAACATATAGGTCTCAAGCAAAGGCTGCAGCCATGTACGGCAGTGAGTTATGGGGCCATAAAGCAGGGAAAGATTTGGCAGGAGTGGAAAACAGTTTCCTAAGACGCCTACTTGGTTTTCCGCAAGGCACGCCACTTCTGCCCTTAAGACTAGACATGGGTCTTCCCTCTATTGCTGAAGAGCTTGTGTCAAAGCCCGTGAAGTTCTTGCACCGGCTATGGTCCACTGACGAACTGCACCATTACAGACAGGACCTTATTCATGTAATGAGCCTGAACGGCAACAATAAAATCCCCTGGCTCGCTTTCGTCAAGAACGAATTGCTCAGTATGAACCTGCCAGACCTATGGGACGATCCAGCCCAAGGATGCCAAAGGATTACCCACAAAACCCTGACCCAAATGTACAAGAACAAGAGCCTGTCACTTATGGAAAATGCTCACAATACTGGCACCCTGACTGCACGTTTTATGGAATCCAAAAATTCTTATGTCTTTGAACCCTTCATGGATTTTATCTTTCCTGTACTGGCGAGGAAATTGTTCGTGCAATGGAGGTTCGGCACACTCCCTACTAAAACATTCACTTGCAAATGGACCAAAGGGGGTGACAAACTGTGCCCATGCTGCAACGCCCATGAGGAAGATGACCTTCATATAATGTTTGTATGCCATGCCTACCACAGACCCAGGAAACACTGGATAGCACCACTCTGCAGAAACCTGGGGTTCAGGAAGTACCTACAGGCATACAGGGTTATGAAAACCAGCACTCTGGGCCACATTGTGTTTGCCGTATCTAAATTTCTAATGGCAGCATGGATAATCAGAAAGAAAATAGCCCCCTGAATCATGCTTCTGCCCTGCACCCTCTATTCCTCGCTGGTCCAGTAGAGACTCTTTTATATGTATTTAATACTGTATTTTAAATGTATGTATTGTACTTTTATTGCATCTTTTATGGCCTATATGGCCGAAATAAAGAATTTTTGGAATTGGAATTGGAAACTTACACGTTTAATTTTTCTTTTTCAAATGCATCCTCTTTTCATTTAATGAAAACAGGCTGCATTGTTTTTTTAAACACTGCTTTATTGAAAAAGCAGTCACAGACATGGTGGTCTGCTGATCCCAGGAGGTCACCATCCCTGAGAGTGCTAGCCATTCCCAATGGGGCGCTCATTGTGCTTACCTCATGAATATTGATGAGGCATGCCATTTGCAACCCCATTGGGAATCGCAAACAGTGCGTGTTACACTGTTGTACATTGCATTTTGCGAGTCACAAATTGTGAGTTGCAAAGAAACCCACTTTGCGAGTCGCAAACTGCAAGCGTTGTACATCTGGCCCAAAGTCTTTTGAGTAAAAATAAGCATGGGTCCCAAAAAAACAGACTGCTTGTAGGCCTCACATGCAACCACTGGCTCAAATTAAGAACTGCTTCCCAACCTGTAAGGGATACATCAACCATTTCAAGGGTAAACTCACAGGTGCATGCGTGTTGATAAATTCACAAGGATAAACAATGCCTTGTAATGCCTACTTCCTGTTCCTTGCATGAGAGTTACTCTTATGTAATTACAGGCAGTTGTGGCATAAAATGTAGTTACTTTTTTGTTTTCTAAATTTCTCTTGTGCTGTCCATCAAATGATTTCAAGTGTACAAATCCACATTTTTGTTTTATCATAAACATGTTTACAGCCGAAAATATCTGTGAATCAGGCTCGGAGACTTTTTTGCCTGGGGCCCTAAAAGATTAATTAAACACAATAAGCTTGAGTCACAAAGGTAAACTTCCACTTTTGTGGAAGTTTACTATTTTTTTGGTACTCACACACACTACAAATTTGGGGGCATATCATCAACGAGGCGATATAAAATTATCGCCGCTTTTGCGTCCGTTTTCGGACAAAAAGCGGCGATAATTTTATTGCCTAATCAGCAAGGTCACGCTATCGCGTGAAACCTTGCATCAGAGCCTGTTTACTGTACGCCCAGCTTTGCACCTCTAATGAGATGCAAAGTGGGCGTTCCTGCCCTGACATATCTGGAAAAATGTTGCTAAGCGACATTTCTCCAATTAACAAGGGGCACGCTAACCTGCAGAGCGACAAGCAAAGTAGCGGTGACCTCTGTTATCGTTACTTTCCTTACGCCTGCTTCGAAACTGACTTTAGCCATGATATCCTATGTGTGGTGGATATCATGGCTAAGTATGCCTCGCTCTATCATCAAGCTAACGCCAAGCTTTGTGAGATTATCGCTGGATTTCCAGCGGTAATTTCACATTTGGCAGTTAGCGCGTGAAATTTTATTGCTTTGGAAATAAGCATTGCTAATAGCACGCTATCTCAGCGATAAAATTCCGTGTTACCCTGCAATAATTATCCTAGCGCTAAGTGCGCTTAGCGATAATTATCGCCGGCCCTTGATGATATGCCCCTTGATTTCACAAATAGTAATTTTACGACAGTGGAGTCTCCGCAGTCGGGACGGAGAACTCTGCACGTAAAAGGATAGGCCCGGACTATTTTTTTGTGTGCAGTCTTCACCACAAGTGCGGGGCCTCTGCAGTGGTAAAATTACCATTAGTAAATTTAAACTTGCAATTGGCAAATCAAAAAAAAAATAGCTAACTTTTTAAGTTTACTTTTGTGAATCAGGCCCTATCTGTCATTCTGTAATTTTACCTAGCGAACATTTCACTTGTTCACTGAGCAGTGCAAACGTTGCAAACTTTCTTTAGAACCATTTTCTTCATCCTAAAGTTAAGTGTTTGCGTTCACAATATATTATTTGTAAAGGAACTTTAAAAAAAACGTTCTACGTCTGGCCTATACATAACATGAAGATTGCAATGTTGCAATGCGATTTGCAGACACATCATTTCATATTTAATTTAAGGGTGTGTGCAACGTTAAGATACTTGTCGGTCGAACAGTATCAGTTCCGTTACATAGAAACATGAAAGTGTTTATTATTCAAGCTATGGTGCCGAACACTAAAGCACGGCACGTCGGCGGTTGCTAAAGTGTGACCCACAACAGGAAACCGAAATACCCATTTCATCTTTTGACTTTCATTATGAAATGTTGCTTCCTCTTATGAGACGTAAGAAACTGTCGGAAACCCATCTTCTGGTCTCTGCTGTAAGAGGTGAAGAAGGAACAGGTTTGCATCTGAATTAGCTTCACCGAGGCATCACTCTCCCGTTTTCATGTCTGCCGCTTCAGGCTACCGTAGAAATTCCAAGTCTTATTTTATTTGCCTGTTTCCCCATAACATGCCTCCACCCCAGCTTCTGTATGTACTCAATGAGTTAAGGCTATAGCAACTGAGAGGCTGGTGGCATCTCCGGACAGCACCACTTGCACCGGGCCTAACGGGACGCCATGTTTGGAACTGCCCACTCGTGGTGTGATAACATAACCTTAATATCAAGCAGCATTTAAGCGCAACTGTTTTCTGGATATTGTAAATGTTGCGCTATGCGTCCAGCAGAAAAAAAGGGAAGTCCCGGGGGTTAAACATTACTTTCTATCAGTAGCCCCACGAGTCCCAGCCGCACAAGTTCCCCTTTTAAATATTCAGCAATTTGGATAGGATGTCTTGCACGCATTTATCCTGTTTCTAAGCACACCGTTCTTTGCAGGCAGCTATGATAGGTGGGATACAAGCAGACAGACAGAACAGGTTATCTAGGGTGGCAAATGTGCTCTAGTAAGGAGCTGCTGATTGAACCCTCCCTAGATGGCTGGCCGCAAGGCTGACATCTGACCCTCTGCAATGAGTTTCCATTCACTTACACGCACCAGTACCTGCTTTGAGGCCCAGACATCCTACAAGTCTGGCCCTGAACTTTCACTGCATTCAAGAGAAAACCACAATGGGTCGAAGGTCACTGCAAATAGTTGCGCATGGCAATGTTTTAAACACCGATGTTTGGAGACACTGAAGAGATTAAGGGGAAGAGACTAGGAGGTGTAGGAAGGATGCTGTACGTCTGTGTCTGCTATCTCGAGTCATGTACAATTTCCAGAACTTCCAATTACAACCCACCAGTGTGCAGAAAGGCACACGATGGAAACCAAAAACAACAGTTGATGGGCCGAATGCAGAACAATGTCATACATTCATCCCAGTACAGAGATCTGGGCCTAAATCCATCGTTGTTTTGCACTCCACACCACCCCAGATCAGACATGGCCATATGCAAATCAGCCTTGACCCTGCGCCTCATGGGAACAGTCCAGCCCGAACTGCCAAGCCATGTCTTTCCTGGACCGGAATCAAGCATCCTAGGACCGGTTTGTGGCTATCAGCCTTCTTCAGCCTGGATAGCTTGACTCCAGTGGTGTGGAGAGCATGGGACTCACGTCTGAGCATACCCATCCCACTCGGGGTGACAAATGCAAAAACAACAGTTGATGGACAGAATGCAGAACAATGTCATACATTCACCCCAGTACAGAGATCTGGGCCTAAATCCATCGTTCTTTTGCACTCCACACCATCCCAGTTCAGACATGGCCATATGCAAATCTTTTTCTTTGTTTTGATAACTTTATTTCGGCCATAGACCATAAAAGTGCAAATAAAATACATACAAAGCACAGTAATAAAATCCATAAATATAAACAGTTGGAGTATACAATAAAAAGTTATTAAACAGTAAGTTATCAATAGGGTCACAGGTAATAAAAATTGTATATTAAAAAGAAACGAGATGGAGGGGGTGCAGTTAATTCAAATCATTTCCATTCTACCTTCAATAAAGCCATTCCTTCTCCGCCACATACCATGTAAGAAACGGGAAACAGCGAAGACAATGGGGGGGGGGGGGGGGTATCATATGTTAAAACCCTACACGCCTGCACACATTTCCTAAGTCCCAAGTTTCTACATAGGGGGATCAGCCAGCATTTTCGTATTTTGCTGTACACCGCACAAAAAAATGACATGCACAACATCTTCTCGGGTACAGTTACAAGCTGGGCAGGTTCCCTCATCAGTATTGGCCCATTTAGAAGTCAACACCCTAATGGGTAGGCAGCCGTGTCTCAGTTGGGTGTATAATTTCCTTGCGAGGGGGGGGTTGCACTAGATCTAAAAAATCCTCCCTCTGGGAATCAACTTTTACCAACAGAAACGCAGTAAAAAGCCTGCCCAGGGTTGTCGAGCACTGTAGTGCATGGGTGTTTTGATATCTCACATAGGCTAGCAACTCTGATGTAGGTATCCTCGGACAACTCAGCTCGGGGGTCTCCCATAGCTGGGGCAAGCCTACGTAATGGGAAAGAGCCTTGATGTGGGATAACCAGGGAATATTTTTGTTCTTTATTTGTCCCCAAACCTCAAGAAATTCCGCTCTATAGGCTGAGAGCTCGGGTACAGACCAAAGCCTTCTCCAGTAGAGCAGGGGTCGTGCGGCTACTAATTCCTTAATTGACTCCAGACCCAGATCCAGTCGCAAAGGTATAAGCGGTGTACTCTGAGGAAGGCCCACCAGATTTCTCATAAAGGACTGTTCAACCTTTAAGAGGCTCAGTGTGTTCTTGTGTCCTCAGAGTTCTGCGCCATATATGGCTGCTGTCCTGGCCTGGAGTCTATATATCTCAAGGACGGGAGCAACAGGTTTGAATTCCGATGTTTTGTGAAGTTTACCAATACCCCCTATAATCTGAGAGAGTCTCAGGGCAAATTTAAATATCTGGTGGCCCCAATCAAAGTCCTCTGTCAACGTAACACCAAGATAGACAAAGGTTTTCACCCGTTCAAGGGGGGTACTGTTCAGAATAGGGTTAGGACGGGTGCGCCTCGGGGGATTGAAGATCATAAACTTCGTTTTCTCAAAGTTTACCTCCAATCCCGCGAGGCACAGAAAGTTACAAACCCGTCCAGTACCTGCTGGATGCCCGTTGACGTTCGGGATAGCAGCAGAGTGTCATCCGCGAACTTCAGAGCGGGCACCCGACCAGTAGCTAACCAGGGAGCGTTGTTATCCTTGACACCATTTAAGGCATCCACCAAGCCATTGATGCAGAGGCTGAATTAAGTTGGAGCCAGGACGCAGCCCTGGCGAACACCCCTAGATACAGGGAAACGGGCCGAAAGGTCCCCATTCCTTCCACACCTAACCTGTGCGTAGTTCCCTGCATGGAATCTAATCAAGAAGTCGAGTAAGTACGACGGGAGGCCCAATTCTTCTAACACCTTCCACAATCTTTCCCTGGGCACAAGATCGAATGCGGCCCTCAGGTCCACAAAAACAAGGTAGAGGCTGCCTCCCTCCACTCTTGCAGTTTTCCAGAATAGGACCTGGAACCTAAAAATTTGGTCAAGGGTCAAGATGCCAGATCTGAATCCGGTCTGGAGAGTAGTCAGTATTTCATGTTCCTCCATTCATCCCTGTATCCTGTCCAATATGACCCTGCCCATTAGTTTTTGAGTTGTATCTATAAGGCTAATGGGTCTATAGTTAGATGGGGTTAGCGGGCAACCCTTCTTATAGATGGGGACGATCTCAGCTCCCAACCAGGTGTCCGGTAGGTCCGACCTCCTAAGGACCGCATTGAACAGGATTACAAGGTAGGGTGCCCAGATTTTAGGCTGGGAGCGAAACAAATCACCTGGCAATCTATCAAGGCCTGGGGCTTTGTTTGGGAAAAGTCTTTCAATTGCAGATTCCACTTCATTAAGGGAAATACCCTCTCCAATTTCGGTGGGGATCGCCTCCCGCTTATCTAGGTGGTCCAACCGTATTCCGGCGCCCACGACACCCAGTGGTCGAGACTCATATAAGAAGTCTAGGGCCGGGAATAACAGAGGGGCCGTGGCCCCATCTAGCTTCTGATCCAGACCAAGGGTCACATGATCGTCACACTCAGGACATGTGTAGAGTTCACCAAAATGTGCTTCCCACACTGCGGTAGCAATGTTCGGGGAAATGGCCTCGCCTCCCCCTCTTATACCTGAGTTAACTATGGCCCAAAACAACTTGGCATCCTTTAGGAGGAGCGTTAATCTCAGCTCTTTCCACCACGTTTCCTCCCACTCTCTCTTATCCCTAGTGATTTCCTTTTTGTAGAGCAGTCTGGATGATCTAATTTTTACCCTGTCTTTGGATTTAACTGCTATTAGGAGATCCCTTTTGCCTTCTTGCAGGTATCATCAAACCAGGGGTGTGTCTTATCCCCACGCCGTTTATTTCCACCCGCTGGGTAAAACACATCCCCAAGTGCCTCGGCCAACTGCCTATGTATTTCAACGGCTTGATGGCTTAAGGCCGAGTCACCCATCTCGATGATCCGAGGAACAGCGATCTGGTATATTTTAGCAAGCCTACTTGGAGAATCCAGGAAATAGGGCCATATAACCCTTCGCCTGTTGTTCGTTAGCATAAGAGGTGTGGCAACAGTGTTAGGATTAGGCTCGGGGTTTGTTAGTCCAAAGGACCCGGGCTTTAGAGTTAGGACTAAGGCATTGTGGTCGCTATCTTGCCTCGGTAAAACCCTAAATTCTTTCAGTCTGCCCCAATGTTTTGTTTCCATCATAACATAGTCAATGGTGGAAGTTTGGTCTGTCCTATTGAATGTAGCTGCCCCCGGACGATCAGGGTCCAACCTCCCATTGCACGCCCGCAGAGACGTTGCAAGGGAGAAGGACTTTATTTGAAGGACCAACAGGGTCCATGCCCTGACCGGGGGATCTTGGGATCGGGAATGTTCCAAAACAAACCTTCTTCATCCTGGTCCCACACCTCAGCACTACCCAAAGGCTCGAATTGGCAATTAAAATCACCTCCGAGGATTATCGCAGTTGAGGGGTCTAGTGCCTGAATGAAGATGTCCAGTGCTTTGATTGTACTCGATTCCTGCCCATTCTTAACTGGCCTTGAGTAAATGTTAATTATAGCTACTGCCCCTAGATGTTGCCAAGATGTCAAAAGTTGCATAGCCGGGACTCGCACTTCCCTCAAGCGCCCAAGTCTCCTGCATCATGCAGATATCATGTGCTGACATAAAGGAGTCCCACTCTGGTGTGAGCAGTTTATTTTTTACCCGGCTATATTCCAAGAGAGGATTTTTAGACATCCTTCCACTGTCTCAGAGGTTCCTTGTGATTCCCCTAGTCCATTTGCAGGGGGGCTAATGCTATTGGGGGTCTTAGGCCGGGTATTTTCATCCCTTATTTCCAGGCTGGATACGTCACATGTGTCTTTACTGACTACCTCTGGAGGGAGAGACCAGGCCCCCTGTTGGTACTCTAGTTCCCCCGTTTCTCTGCTTCCCTCCCTCATCGCAGTGTAAGGTATTGTGCCTTCTCCAAGGGGGGTAGTAGGGTCGCCTTCCTTCAACACAATTCCTTTGGTAAACTCTCCATTAGCAAGTTGTAGTGGTGAGTTACCATTCAATAGGAGTCAATCCACTTCCTCCAACACGCTAAACCTGTTCCTAAGAACTAACATTGGGTGTGCGAACTTGTATAAATGTGTGCCCTCCCCTGTTGTTCGCCACTGTTGCCTTCTGTTTGTTAGATCCCTATAGCCCCCGCTGGAATAGGGTAATCTCAGGTGTTGAACAGGGTAGAAGTGGGATAGATGTAGTGGGTGGATTTGGCTAATTTTTCTACCTGGAGACATGTCGCAAATGTAATCCACAGCAAAGGTGTCCCTAAAGTTAATTACTACAGTGTCTCTTACCGTTGTCATAGGACCTCTCCCAATCCATGCTATTCTTCTAACAGCAAGTATTTCCCCAGAAACATTTGGAGGTAATGGCCTATTTATATTTTGCCATTGGATACACTTGTTTTTTAAATCAGTGTGGTCTTCTCTTTTCCCCTCACTTAAAGGTGGAACTCCTGTGAGTACTACAACGTAGGGTAGGGATTCTGGGGGTACGTTTATAATTGGCAATTCAACTGGGATGACTTTAGATGGTACATTTCTGCTCCTTAACTCGATAATTTTACTCCCAATTATACCCTCCTTAGGGTTAGATCTAGATTTATCAGAGTTAGGAATAGAGTTTCCAAACGCCTGATCGCTTTGGCCATGTGCGTTAATATTGGGAGGGGGGGGGGGGGGGGTCGGGGCGCGTGTAGGCTCGATGATAGTTGGAGGAACTCTTGCATTTTTGTTCTGCGCGGGACAGTTTTTTGGTGACAGTGCCCTATCACTAGGTGTATTTTTGGGTATACCACCAAGCTCGGGAAGAGCAAGGTTCCCCAAGGAATTTACGGGCTTAGCTGCCCCATCACCCATATTGTTAAGAATTGAGGCCAATCTATCTAACTTAGATACCAAAGGCTTAATATGGGTGGCAATAGTGTGCTCCAAACAGGTCTGTAAATCAGCCAACAAATAAGTTACCCGGCACGGTACTCCTAGAGTCGGTTGCGGGGTGTTAAGAGTTGGTGTTACAAGGTTGTGATTAGCCAAATTCTTTTTACCCATTTTTTTGGGTAATCTTTCCTTTTTGTTTCTGGGGCACGTTTTCTTTACTGCAGGGATATCCAAGGGAGGGGGGCAGTTCAAACGTTGGGAGTTAGCCTCAATAACTAAGACGGCCTCTATAGGAGGCTGGGCACAGGGCAGCTCCGCGAAAGAAGATGTTAAATAGGAGCTTGAGTCGGGGGCATTGGTTTCATTAATTGAGTAGTCCCCTCCTTGGTGGGGGAGACATATCGTAGGAGTGATTGAAAGTCTTCTTTCCGTGTTTTCAATTGTGGTAGCTTCAACACCAATAGTTTTTTCCAACATCTTATCAATTGCCGTTAAACTAGGTAGAGGTTGTGGAGTAGCCGCCTGCAACCTAGTATTTGGGCGAGAAGTAGTTGTTTTTTGGTTTTTACCCAAATGGCTCATTTTTGTAAATAAGTAATAGTTAAACAATACCCCCTTCCTAGTTAGCTATTACTCCCTCCTGGCTATGGAATGGATAAATATTTGAAACAAATTAGGCTAGGGCGTGTTAGGTCCTGATAAAAGTACCTTTGGTATATTGTCCAATCTTCGTTGATCACCACAGCAGACGAAAGGGGGGTAGCCCGTCCCGTCCTCTTCCGTTCACTGACGGCCACAGACGGCCCGCCCTTTGCCCGGGCTTAGCCCGGCGACCGCCTGCCCGCGTCCCGCGTTGCGTGCCAGCGATTGCTTATAAGTAAGTAGGAAAGGAGGCTAATGAGCCTCAGGTGCTCTGGCCGCTGTGGCGTGCACAGGGGCTGATGGGACTTGTGCTCCTCTAGTCCTGTTGTCCGTCACAGCTGGCAGGGGGGATGGAAAGCAGGGCAGCGTCCTCCCTGGTGTCAAGCACTCAACAGGATCTTCCGATTTGGCACGATTCGGAGGAGATGCAGCCCCCGACGGACAGCACCCAGCAGCGGGACCACACACAGGAAGCCTCAGCGCTGCGACACCCGTGCCAGCGGGTGCTGCAAGGTGTTAAGTAGCTGCGAGGGAAAACGAGGCTAACGAGCCTCAGGTGCTCCCGCCGCTGTGGCGTGCACAGGGGCTGATGGGACTTGTGGTCCTCTAGTCCTGTTGTCCGTCACAGCTGGCAGGGGGGATGGTAAGCAGGGCAGCGTCCTCCCTGGTGTCAAGCGCTCAACAGGATCTTCCGATTTGGCACGATTCGGAGGAGATGCAGCCCCCGACAGACAGCACCCAGCAGCGGGACCACACACAGGAAGCCTCAGCGCAGCAAATCAGCCTTGACCCTGTGCCTCATGGGAACAGTCCAGCCCGAACTGCCAAGCCATGTCTTTCCTGGACCGGAATCAAGCATCCTAGGACCGGTTTCTGGCTATCAGCCGTCTTCAGCCAGGATAGCTAGACTCCAGTGGTGTGGAGAGCATGGGACTTACGTCTGAGTATACCCATCTCACTCGGGGTGACAAATGCAAAAACAACAGTTGATGGACAGAATGCAAAACATTGTTCTGCATTCTGTCCAATAACTGTGGTTTTTGCACACGATGGAAACCATACATGTTTTTAGTTTTGATAGTCATGTAACAGAGCAGGGGTTGTTGTTACCTTGAAATCCTCGCCTGCGCTCCCTCGTGCCTGCCTTTCCTCTCAATTATACACTCCTGGTGACACACTGCATTGATTAATTCATTCAGTCACTCACTCTTGCAGCCACATCATGGCTATACTTTAATGTCAGTTTTACCTGTGATTTTAGCGTGCAATACCCTCTACAGTCTACACCGACATGCTTTTGGGTGGGCGCTTCACTTAATAAATACAAAAATGCCAACACAAATAAAATTGACTAATGTACTCTTTAAAATGCATATGTGCTACTTACCCTTGACACTTCTGGCATACTATCCCCTCAGACACACTGCATCCACTTAGACACTGTAGTTAAAGACCCTGAATTCAACCCCCATGTTCTGTTACATACTGGATGACATCCAGCACCCATTTGTATGTAGAAATTTCCTCCCAGTTGTTGTTGTTGAAGGCAGTGATTTTCCCACTACAGGGCCTGACTTTCTTGCTCTATGTCATTTGGCAGTCAAACCTTCAGATTGTGAGTGACATCTGGGGCCCTGAACCTTTTGCAGGGCCTGAAGCTTTGGTGGTAGTCTCGAATAAGGTTGTTGTCCTTGCCTGTGGGAATATGGCTGTTGCTGACGGGGCATATGCCCTTGTCGGTCCTGAGGAGGCTAGTTGGTATTAAGTGTAGCTGTAGCCGTGATGTAGACCTCGGTACGATTGCATTCTGACTGCTCCTCCAAAGGTTTGAGGTTTTATTGTTGTAGAGCCCAAGAGACGTAGTTGTTGCTGTGTTTGATATTGATACTTTGATACTTTGAAGTGCATTGTCCAATTGCTTACCATAAAGCCCTTCGCCATAGAAAAGCATGTCCATGATCAATAGAAGTGGCTTTCAACCATCCCTGTCTGTTGTCAGATGTCGTTTTGCTGGTTCCTTACAGGAACAGTTTGTTAGGACTCAGGCTGTCTGCATAGTTCCTTAGAGTTACGTAGGTTTAAGTACTTGCTTTTATGGTGGATACACTCTTTTGAGCAGGTCCCTTGCTGTGCTCTTGGAGGTGGAGTTTGTATCACTCCCCTCCTTTAAATATTCTGAAAAAATCAAGGAGCCGGTGCTTGGCTTCCTTTTCCCTGAATCCACGCCCTTTTCCCCCTGGCTGTAGCGTTTCACGAGTCCTGGTGTGCTCGTTTCAGATTCCCGCGGCTGTCTTCCTCTGAGTCTCCCTTTGGCTGCCGGATAATCACTTTCACGGTGTCAGTATCTCTACACTGTGTTTGCGACCTTGTTGTTTGAAGTGAAGCGTTCGCGTCTACATCTCCCCGGGGCTACAATGTTGCAGAGTTAAGCCCGCTTTCTTAGAATACCGTGTTTGGCTGCTTACATGCGGTACGCGTGTCTTTCTTTTCATGGTTTTGCAGCGCATTGTATTTTGTTCTTTTGAAACGCGTAAGTTTGGTTTTGCTTGCTACCTTTTAATCAATTAGGGTAGCAAATGTTTAGTAAAGATTAAGCGCATGACCTTCCTTGTGCCCTACCTCCTCTAGTTCTGAGATATGCGCTTACTAATAACTTTGTATGAGAGTTATTACAGAATTTCTCCTCCTCATTACTTTTAAGGGTTTCTTCTTTGTGTATTTATCCTTTCTACAATTTTGACCCTATTACTGATGATGATGGCACTGCTGGTCCTACAGACATATTCTTTTTAACATCAGGAGATGTCCAGCGGGTAAGGGACTGTGCGTTCTACTTAAAGCTTGCACTTAAAGTGACCTATGACCTGCTAGGGTTTTTTTGGGAGGGACGGGTTGTCTCTCTTGTTTCCTCTGTAGGTTCACCTCTGCTCTGGTCTATCTGAGGGAATTTGCTGGGGGAATGGAGACTATTGTGAATGGTTTCTAATTCCCACATCTCCGAGGGTCTGGCTGGGGAGTGTGAGTTTTTCTGAATCCTCTCACCCAGGGGAAGGCCTTAGGAGCGTGAGGAAATTCTCGTTGTTCCTGTGGATTGGGCCAAGATACATACCCAAGGTTAGTGCAAAGGCGACAGAAAGCCAAGCCCACTAATTCAGTCCACCCGAAAGACAATAAATACCGAAGGGGCTAGCTCCTTAATGGAGAATCCTCATCAGGGTCCCCCTATAGAAGAGTTGGCTGCAGCTCTCATAGATCTCCAACGTGAATTAGGGAGACTTAGAGTAGAGAACCAGCAGTTACATTCGGAATTAGAACAACTTAAACGTGCTGCTAGTGTCCCGGTAGAAGGAATCACTCAAAGGAACAAACGCACGTATATACAACCTGCCCGTTTCACTGTTCCCTCTGCATCTAATGAGACCCCCACCACGAGTGCTAGCAACCCACAACCCATTCAGGTGTCAGTTCATACACACACTCTGGTTCCATTAGCAGTACCCGAAAGGTTTTATGGGGACAGCGCTAAGTATAGCGTCTTTATAAACCAGTGTCACTTACATTTTATATGTAAAGCATCTGCTTTTCCCGATGAAGCTGCTAAAGTAGATTTTGTAAGCTCGTATTTGGGGGGTAATGCTGCTAGTTGGGCAGTTTCTTTAATAGAAAGTAACGACCCTCTATTGTATAACTTAACCTTGTTTACAGATAAGTTAAGAAGGCTGTTTGCTAGGCACACCTATGTACAGGCTAGTGATAGTGAGCTGTTAAACCTCAAACAAGGGTCCAAAGATGATCTTCATTACATTACAGAATTCAACAGATTAATAGTTGAGACACAATGGCCAGAGGGAAAGAGGACGTCTTTATTCTACAGAGGATTAAGCGACGATTTAAAAGATCTTCTCTCCCAAATTGTGGATCCCCCGGAAGAATGTCATGCCTTTATTGACCTAGTCGTGAAATTGAACCACAGATTAACGGAACGTGAAGGAGAAAGATCCCGTGGAAATCTGGCTCGCTTCCTCGTAGTCCGAGGGGATAAGAAGGAGAGTAAAGATGTCAAAGACACTAGTGAGCCCATGCAAATAGGGGGTATGAGATCCCCTTTGACCCCGGAAGAAAAAGACAAACGAAGAAAGAATAACCTCTGCCTTTATTGTGGCAAAGGAGGGCATTATGCCAGAGGATGTCCTGCCAAGACTTCCCTGACCCATAAGTCGTTTGCGGGGTGTCAAGACTACGTTCCCTTGTCCGGAAAGTAGTAAACTTGGGGAATGCAGACACTGTGTCTTCAAGTTGTCAAACGCTTAAGGTCTCTCAAGAAGTAGCCAGTATTACAGCTCCGGTGGCACAGCACTTTACTCTCCCGATTACTCTCATAATCTCCATGCAAAGTCGGAAGAACTTGTCCATTCGTCTGGATTCCGGGGCAACGGGTAACTTCCTAGACATACACTTGGCTCAGACGTTAGGGATCCCCTTTTTGCCCAAGGCTAAACCTGAGCCAGTTAGAGCAGCGGATGGAACTGAGTTGTCTTCTGGCTTGATTCTGTATCATACACCGGCCTTGACCATGGTATGTACCAATGGACATTCAGAGAAATTGGTATTCGATTTGATAGATACAACCAACTTTGGGGCAATACTTGGGGTACCATGGTTACAGATACACAACCCGCACACAGACTGGAAGACCCGCAAGGTTACCCTGAAATCTTCCCATTGCCTATTGAATTGCTACAAAGAAGCTCAAGAGTGGGAAACTCCGGTATGTTGTGCCATAGCGGTGAATGAGCAGAACCTTCCTCATATTTATGGTGAGTTCAGAGAAGTGTTCGATGAAGTCAAGGCTTCTGCTTTGCCTCCTCACAGGAGTTATGACTGTCAAATAGACTTAGTCCCTGGAGCCGAGTTACCTGTGAGTAGAGTATATGCACTAACTGAGCCAGAGACGGAATATCTACAAAAATATATTAACGAGATGCTGGAAAAGGGATTCATAAGGCATTCCACCTCTCCTGTGTCTTCTCCCATCTTCTTCATTCTGAAACGTGAAGGTGGGTTAAGGGCGTGCCTTGTTTATCGCTCATTAAATAAAGTAACAATAAAGAATAAATACCCCCTTCTGCTTTTTCCCGTCCTCCTAGACAAAGTGCGAGGGGAAAAGATATTCACCAAATTAGACCTCAGAGGGGCATACCATATGATAAGAGTTAAACAAGGAGACGAATGGAAGACGGCCTTCTGTACTAAATTGGGACTGTACGAATATTGTGTGATGCCCTTCGGTCTCTGCAATGCCCCCGCGGCCTTAAATTTTTTATTAACAACATCCTATGTGAATATCTTGATTTATTCGCGATCGTCTACAAAGACGACATTCTGATTTTTTCAAATACGAAACAGGAACATGTAGAACATGTGAAGAAGATACTACAAAAGCTGAAAGACAACATGTTGTTCGCCAAGTTAGACAAAAGCACCTTCCACACTAATAGAGTGGAATTCTTAGGGTTTGTCATCTCTCCTGACGGAATACATATGGATCCAAAGAAGATAAACACCTTGGCCAACTGGCCTAGTCCTGTTAATGTCAAAGAGGTACAATCCTTTCTAGGGTTTGCTAATTTCTACAGGCATTTTATTGATCAATTTTCTGATCTGATTACTCCCATTACGCATCTGCTTCGTAAAGGGGTCGCCTTTGTATGGTCTAAATGAAGCAGAGCAGGCCTTCTCATTAGTCAAGGAAAGGTTCACTACCGCTCCCATCATGCGCCATGCACACTCAGCCTTACTACGTGGAAGCTGACACCTCCCAATATGCGGTGGGAGGAGTGTTATCGCAACGCGATCCAGGCTTGGGCTGTCTGCACCCTGTAGCCTACTTTTCAAAGACACTATTTCCCGCAGAACAAAATTATACCATCAGGGAGCGAGAACTCTTGGCCATAAAGCTAGCATTCCAAGAATGGCGACATTATTTACTGGGGTCCTTTCACACGGTTACCATATACACTGACCATCGCAATCTGTAGTTTTTTAAATCCGCCAAGGCTTTAACACCCAGACAGATGAGATGGGTTCTGTTTTTCAGCGAATTTGATTTTGTTATCACCTATCACCCTGGGACTCAACACGGAAAATGGAATGGAAGATACATTTATATAGCGCAGCTATCACTCCAAGGAGCATCTTGGCGCTTGATGCCAACCTAGGTGGAACAAGTTGGCTAACTGATGTCGTTCGGGGGATCCTGTACACTTTATACTAGGGTTTTACAGGCGGTGTCTGTAAGGGAAAAACCCAGGTCTTCAGGGCTTTCTTGAAGGGCCTTTCTGTTGCAATTTGCCGAAGCTGTGGAGGCAGTTTGTTCCATGCCCTGGAACCAATGACAGCCAGGGATTTCCCACCCTTGTTGGTGAGCCTGAATTTAGGTGTCACTAGTAGGTTTTGATTGGAGGACCTTAGGCTACGTGCAGGCAGATAGCGTCTGAAGCCATTCGAAAAAATACCTGGGCCCCTCTAAATGAAAGGCTCTAAAAGTGATAACCGGGATTTTGAATAAAATATGCTTATGTATTGGTAACCAATGGAGGGCGTTGAGTGCAGCCGAAGCAGATGACTTCCTAGGCCAGCCAAGAACCAGGCGGGCGGTTGCGTGCTGGACCATCTGCAGTCTGTGGAGCATGGATTTATTTGCTCCTGCGTACAGGCAGTTGCAGTAGTCCAGTCTGGATGTTATGAGTGCAACCGCTACCGTTTTTCTTGCTGGGAGAGGGAGGAGGTCAAAAAACTTTCTGAGGGTTCTGATGACGTGAAAACAGGTACCAGCCACGGCCACTGCTTGTTGCTTAAATGACAGAGCGTCATCGAACTTAATGCCTAGGTTGCGGCAGAGGAGATGGTGTTAGGGGGGGCTTCGGCGTCTTCAGGCCACCACTGTTTGGGCGAGAACAGATTCTGGGGACCGAAAGGCAGAATTACGGTTTTCCCCAAATTACATTTGAGGTGGTTGCACTTCATCCACTCGAAAGTAGCAGTGAGGTAGTTTTTGAGGTTTTCTTCAGCTCCAGGCAGCTCTCTGTCCAGCACCAGGATGAGCTGTGTATCATCCACGTATGATATTGTGCTGATCTGGTAGGAAGAGATGAGCTTAATCAGTGGGACCATGTAGAGATTGAAAAGTACAGGGCTCAGACTGGAGCCCTGAGGGACCCCTGCACTGATATATTTTTCCTCAGATCTGAATTCCCCCAATACAGTGATTTGGCGTCTCTGGCCAAGAACATTTTTGAACCATGTCAACGTTACCTCTCTTATCCCTGAGTGAATAGACGGTCAATCAGGATGGTGTGCGAAGGCCGCCTACAGATCAAGTAAGATCATGACGGCCTTCTTACCTTGGTCCATGGCCTTTGGCAGGGTCTCTGCCGTGAATAGAAGGGTAGATTCGGTTGAATGTTTCGCCCTGAACCCAGATTGGTTGGCATGGAGGATGTTATTTTCTTCCAAAAATGTTGTGAGTTTAAACAACAGAGGGAGCAGCGAGATGGGACGAAGGTTGGAGAGCATAGTCGGATCAGGCAGGGGTTTCCTTTGGAGAGGCTTGACGGCTGCTAGTTTCCATTCACTAGGGATCTCAGCCGAGGAGAGTGAAGAGTTAATAATGCTGTTAATGGTGGGGTTTACCTCGTTAACCAAGGCTTTTAGAAACAGAGGGGCAGGGGTCGAAAGGAGATCCAGATTTACTCGATAGAATGGCCTGATGAGACTCCTCTAAGGAGATGGGGTCAAATGTGTTAACGCAGGCCAAACTGGTGTTTTCCTTAATTGACTCCCTCTTTTCAGTTTCTAAGGTGGTCAGTGTAGGTTTAGGAAAATCCTTGACAATGTCTGTGATTTTCTTTTCAAAGAAGTTGTCAATGGAGTTGCAGAGGAGCGAGGATGGTGGAATTTCCTGTGAGAGGGCTTTAGGGTTGGTGAAACTATTTACAATCTTAAAGACTTATTTCTGTCCATTATCAGAAGAGGAAATCTTCTCTAGGTAATGGGCTTTTTTGCACGCTTAATTGAAGCATGGTACTGCCTCCGGGCTGCTTTATAGGTGTTACAGTCGTTAGCCTCATAGTTTCTACGCCACCTTCGTTCCAGCGTTCTAACTTCGCCTAGTTCCACTTTTAACGCTTGTGAGAACCATGGTGCACTCTTTTTATTTTTCAAGCCCCGTGAAGTGTTTTTTAAGCTCGTTGGATCTGATGGCTTGCTAAGTGACATGATCCATTCACAGAACCGCTGATTGTCTGTTGAGGTATGGACAGTTAGTGTGGGGTTGCTCTCCATTGTTTTCCCTAAGAGATCTGGCTGGGTAAGTAGTTTTTTCCAGTCTGGTTTAAAGCTCCTGGTTGTTTTCCAGGTGGTTTTCCTTGGGGCAATGTTTCCCAGTGACAGGTCAAATGGGACAAATTTATGATCTGACCAGGTTTGGATGCTAGTGGGTTTGATCGTTAGTGCGTCTGAGTTGGAGCAAATACAGTCTAGTTTAGATGGAGATTGAGATCTCCAAGCAGCGTGAAGCGAGCAAATCTGAGCGTGAGCTCACACAGAACGTCACCAATGCTTTCCAGGAAATCTTTGGGTTGGCCAGGGGGACCGTACACCAGGGCACCGGAGAATGTAAAGGAATCGTGGATATTTAAACAGAAGGCCATGGCCTCCTCACCCTTGATGTCTGGTAGCTCATAAGTGGTACATTTCATGGTGTCACGATAGATGATGGCCAGCCCTCCTCCCCGTTTCTTCTGCCTATCCAGATATTGAATTAAGAAGCCTTGCGGGAGGGCTACTGCTATATCCGGGTAGCACCAGGCCTTTAGCCAGGTTTCTGTGATAAGGAGCCAATCTAAAGCCCCCTCCATGATCAGGTCATGGATATGTAGAGCATTTTTGCACAGAGACCTAGCGATTAAAAGACAATGCCTTGTCCAGGTTAGGGTCAGACAAGAAAATACAGGTAATTGAGCATCCTCCTCTCATTCCTTGTCATAAAATTATAGGAGTGGATGAGTTGAGAGACCAAGACACTTCCTTCGTAACTCGGTTAACGACAGCCTGGTCTGAGATATCTCCTCTAGAGTGGTTAAAAGAACCACTACACTCTATCAAAGATGGACTGTACCTCCATGATAACAAGATTTATGTGCCTTTAGTAGATCTGCAACAACAGATCATTAAATGGTGTCATAACACCTCCCTGAGTGGTCACCCTGGGGGAGAAAAGACAGTACAACTCTGTAAAAGGTGGTTTTGGTGGAAAAGCTTCAATAAAGATGTCTTGTCTTATGTCACGGGGGTGTCCTGTTTGTGCTAGACAAACGTCATTACACACCGCCCCTGCTGGATTACTACAACCTATCGAGATTCCTTCTATGCCTTGGCATATAATTAGTATGGGTTTTCTCACAGAATTACCCAGAAAACAAGGATATAACACCATATTAGTGGTAGTAGATATGTTTACTAAAATGGCACACTTTCTCCCTTTGAAAAAACGACCCTCATCCAAGGAACTAACACAAGTGTTTCTGGAGCAGATCATACACTTACATGGTCTTCCTTCTGTGATCATAACAGATGGAGGTGCTCAGTTTATTTCACGGTTCTGGCGAGGATTGTGTGCTTCTCTAGGAATAGACCATAGAGTATCCACTGCGTACCATCCGCAGACAGACGGGCAAACAGAAAGGACCAAGCAAACCTTGGAACAATTCCTAAGATGTCTGTTATCGACCATTACCTCCAACTGGGTACATGCCTTACCTTTGGCGGAATTTGCCTACAATAAATCGTTGCATACTTCCACCGGCATTTCTCCTTTCTTTTTTACGAATGCCCATCACCCTAGTTTCCTTCCATTTCCTATGCCTCCTCATTTAGACAACCTCCCTGCAGTACACACACATCATGCCAGGATTTTAGAGAATTGGAAAACCGCTAAAATTGAGTTACAGAAAGTAAAAGAGGCCATGAAGAGACAATCCGATAAGCATCGTCGCCCTGCCCCTGAGTATAAAGTGGGGGACAAGGTCTGGTTATCTACCAGAAAGATTAAGATAGACGGTCCGCTCAAGTTACAACCCTGTTACATTGGACCCTATCCAATTACCAAGGTGATCACTCCTGTCACATAAAACTAGAATTACCAGACGAAATGCAAATTCACCCTGTATTTCATGTTACTTTACTAAAGGAGTATAAACCTCCTCCTCCTATCACAGTGGAGGGTGAAACAGAATATGAAGTAAAGAGAATCCTTGATTCCCGGAGACAAAGGGGCAAACTTCATTATCTGATTGATTGGGTTGGGTATGCTCCAGAAGATAGGTCATGGGAACCTGCTGAAAATGTTCATGCCCCTTTACTAGGTCGGACATTTCACGCCCTACATCCTACAAAGCCGCGTCCTGTGGTTAGACCTTTGGGTGGGAGAACTGTTAAGACTCAGGCTGTCTGCATAGTTCCTTAGAGCCATGTAGGTTTAAGTGCTTGTTTTTATGGTGGATACGCTCTTTTGAGAAGGTCCCTTGCTGTGCTCTCGGAGGTGGAGTTTGTATCACTCCCCTCCTTTAAATATTCTGAACAATCAAGGAGCCGGTGCCTGGCTTCCTTTTCCCTGAATCCACGCCCCCTATCTTCCTTCACCAGCGTTTCCCTGTCGCTCCCTGTGGTCTTGCTGAGATTCACATCCTTCCTGCCTCTCCTGTTATCGTGCCCCACCTCCTTTCCTGGCTGTAGCGTTTCACGAGTCCTGGTGTGCTCGTTTCAGATTCCCACGGCTGTCTTCCTCTGAGTCTCCCTTTGGCTGCCGGATAATCACTTTCACGGTGTCAGTATCTCGACGCTGTGTTTGCGACCTTGTTGTTTGAAGTAACGCGTTCGCGTCTACATCTTCCCGGGGCTACAATGTTGCAGAGTTAAGCCTGCTTTCTTAGAATACCGTGTTTTGGCTGCTTACACGCAGTACGCATGTCTTTCTTTTCATGGTTTTGCAGTGCATTGTATTTTATTCTTTTGAAACGCGCAGAGCGCGTAAGTTTGGTTTTGCTTGCTACCTTTTAATCAATCAGGGTAGCAAACGTTTAGTAAAGATTAAGCGCACGACCATCCTTGTGCCCTACCTCCTCTAGGTCTTAGATATGCGCTTACTAATAACTGTGTAAGAGAGTTATTACAGAGTTTCTCCTCCTCATTACTTTTAAGGGTTTTTTCTTTGTGTATTTACCCTTTCTACAATTTTTGATCCTATTTCTGATGATGGCACTGCTGGTCCTACAGACATTTTCTTTTTAACATCAGGAGATGTCCAGCGGGTAAGGGACTGTGTGTTCTACTTAAAGCTTGCACTTAAAGTGACCTATGACCTGCTAGGTTTTTTTTTGGAGGGACGGGTTTGTCCGAATGTTGTCTCTCTTGTTTCCTCTCTTGTTTCCTCTGTAGGTTCACCTCTGCTCTGGTCTATCTGAGGGAATTTGATGGGGGAGTGGAGATTATTGTGTCTGGTTTCTAATCCCCACATCTACCAGGGTCTGGCTGGGGGGTGTGAGTTTTTCTGAATCCTATCACCCAGGGGCAGGCCTTAGGAGTGTGAGGAAATTCTCGTTGTTCCTGTGGATTGGGCCTAGATACATACCCAAGGTTAGTGCAAAGGCGAGACAGTTGTGCAGGAAACAGATAATTTTCTGTCACTGTTATGGCAGCCCTGTTGACAAAAGAGTCACACTTGCCAATATCATTTGGCAGTGAATTCACAGGTGGAGTTGGTGGGTCTGCAACAGGTAGGATGTAATTATTCCCTTTGTCTTCCCTTGGTGGAGTCGTTGGGCATATCTCACCCTCTTCAATGTATATTGATCATCATGATACCTGTCTACCTGGTTGGGCAGTTGAGGTGAGTCAAATTATTGTTGCAATTCTTGACATTTCATTTCAGGTGGATGTTCTTTGCCTTCCTGAAATGTTCATCTTGTGGGTGCCGGGGGAACCAGGTGGTTGCTGATGCGTTAAAGGTGTAGGCATCTGTTTTGGACCAGTCGAAGCAAGGTTTATTACTGCCATCTTGAAACATAAATCTTTAACAAGGTCTCATCATAGTTCTTTGTTTGTAGTTTTCATACATGAACAAATAGGGATCAAAGTTTTCTCTATCTATCCTACATTGGGAACTGAACTGTGGGCGATTGTCTGACGTTGTTGTGATGGGAAATAAATACGATGAATACATGTTATTAGCCCGGGAGAGGTTTTGGTCCGAATATCATCAGGGCTATTAAAGCTATGTATATAGATCCAGTGGCCACAATTACGGTTATGGGGGAGAAATCTGATAAGTTTAAAATAAGTAGAGGGACACGGCAGGGTTGCCCCTGCTCCCCCATACTATTCGCTCTGTATATTGACCCTCTTATTCCGAGAATCTTAGAGTGCCCTAGAATATCTCCAGTGATCTATAATGGCTTCGAAAATAAGATCTTAGCCTACGCTGATGACCTGGCGGTTATCACAACAAACCCGCAGCAGGCACTCCCGGAATTGGTACAGATGGCTAAAGTTTTCGGTCAAGGCTCTGGATATCTTTTAAATGAATCCAAAACACAGATAATCTGTTCCAGGAATATACCAAGACCCGACTTAAGGTATGTCGATTCTGCCATATATCTAGGGGTAAAGATTAATGCTTCAGTGGGTAAGATAGTGGAGGAAAACTACCCCCCCTTATTAAATCCATAGAGACAGATTTGAAAAGGATGGATGTTCTTCATCTCTCTCTGGTTGGGAGGGTAAATGTATTAAAAATGGCGATGTTTCCTAGGGTGTTGTATTTATTTAGAGCCATTCCCCTATATATTGGGGAGAAAATTTTGAAGAAATTAGAGTCTACCTTTATTAGGTTTATATGGCAGTACGGTAAGGTTAGACGATCAACGACCCTCATGTCCCTCCTGTTGGAAAGGGGTGGGATGGCACTCCCGAACTTGAGATTGTACCACTGGGCTTGTCTCCTGATCCAGATGTCAATTCTGTTTCAACGCAACACTGGCGCGATTATCGCAGATAGCCAGGGTCCCCCTCCAATCTTTAAATTACTGATGGGGGAGAAAGCAACAGGCCTATTGTTGAAGGAATCGGAATATAGGTTCTATAGGAAGGCACGATTTAAGACTCTACTGGGGGCATGGCAAGTATGGAAATCAATCTTAAAATTCTTTCATGTACCTAAAATGAATCCTTCTCTTCTTTTGGAAAATTTGAGTCTTTTTCCTCAGTTAAAGAATGATGGGAACCTACAAATTTGGAAGGGTTTAGGGGTGAAGATTATTGGAGACCTAATGGTAGGAGACAAGATAGGTGGGTTTGAGGACATGCAAAGAAGATATGGCCTACCTGAAAATCAGTGGCTTATACATGGCCAAATCTCGGGTATCATACAGGCCTGTAGGCCAAAACTTAAACCCCTGGTAGACTTCCCTGTGGTTAAGGGCATTGGAAGAGGATGTAGGAAGATAAAAGAGGTCTATAATATGCTGGCATCCAGATTACAAGATGATGTAGGAAAAGTAGAAAGCGACTGGGCAATTAAACTGGGAAACCCGGACCTAGATTTGGACCTAGCATTATCGTTAAATAAAAAGATCTTTCGGGCGTCCAACCTACGGGCACAACATTTTAAAACAGTTTTTAATCTGTATTATACACCGGCCAAACTATTTGGCTGGGGTGTTAGGAATGATGATTGTTGCCCGAGATGCAATAAGGGGCAAGCAGATTTATTACATATGTTTTTTACTTGTGTGCGATTGGCCCCTGTCCTGGATGGAATAACAAAATTTTGAGAGGGGCTGCTAGGTCATAAGATCGATCTATCCTCAACACTGATGTTATTTGGCTCAGATTCAAAACTGGTTTTAACAGAGGATGAGGCTGCTTTGGTTTTTATGTCGGTCGCTGTGCTTAGAATCTTAATCTCGGCCGGATGGAAGGATGTTACAGCCCCCTCTTTTCAAATGTGGGTGTCCAGATTTTTGGGTATTTATAATATTGAGTCGTGTCTCTATGAATTTAAAGGTGTTAAAAAACGAGAGATGGGAAGACGATTATGGGCCCCGGTTAAGAAATGGCTGGAGGACAGAATAAGAACTTGAAAAGTATTGTATTGTTATATTGTTATATTTATTGATAGATCTTCATTTTATCCCCACGACAAATAATGTGTTTTTGGATGCTTCATTCGAGTGATCATGTAATTGTATCAGATGTTATCATACCTTGCTTGTGGTTAATTATGTACTTTTTCATTGCACCATGAACTCCAATTAAAAAAAAAAAAGAATACATGTTATTAGCCTAATATATACAAAGTGACCCTATAACCTCACGTTAGCATAGCATTATTCACATCGTATTATTGTAGTAAGAAATAATTCACTGTAGCACTGCTTAAACCTATTGGTATGACTGGAGCCATCTTGTTTTGTTTCTCCATGTCAAGTACTGTTTCCCTGAAATCACATGATTAAGCTTTCTGTTCGAAACAACGATGGCAGACTTAGCTGTCTGCTCCACTCGCTAGTTTGTAGCTCAGGGAACCCAAGGTCACACCTGCCCTTCTTGTGGGATGAGCACATTCTAGCAGAGCCCGTTCCTGTACTCCCCGAGCTACAGATAGACAGGGAGGTACCTTACTGACCTACCCCCGGAAAATCTAGGGCCCAGCTACTAGCAATCAATTGTGCCTTATATGGGTCTTCCTGCTGGCTCACTGACAAGTTGTATCTTTCCAAGTAAGGTGACATTGTGCTATGTGTGAAACGTATATATGCTTTGCCCTGTTTGTATGTAGTCAGTCTCCTCTGCGCACCTCCGAGGGTCGTGTAGACTGAGGCTCCCCTGTCAGGGCCTATATCTGCAGAATAAACGATTGAACCTTCTTGTTAGACGGACCGGGAGGGTCGGCCGAGGACAAGGGGAGAGGTCTCCGGGGAGAGCCGTCTCCAGCGATCGTACAGACAAGTAACTTCCCCCCCACAGACGGACACCACACCAGGATAAGGTTCAACGATACTTTATCAGCAATTCTTTAGGTACGGTAAAATTATACAAGGAGGTCTGGACTCAGGGGTCCCCTCAATTCTGGTCTCTGGATTGGGAAAAGGGTAGCGGGACAGTCTTGTTACCAATAGATGAAAATAGCTCTCAATCCTCGAGCTCGGCGTTCTAGATGATCGGGCCGCGGCGGAGCCAGCAGGTCCCGAGATGGATGAAGGAAGCGACGGTCCGCGGCGGAGCCAGCAGGTCCCGATGAAGATGGTGGTTACAAACGGTCCGCGGCCACGCCAGCAGGTCCCGACGACGATGATGGTTACGAAGGTTGCGGCAGCGCCAACAGGCAGGACGATGGTTCGCAAGGCAGGGCTACGGCAGCGCCAGTAGTCCGTCAGGGATGAGTTCTTCACTGCGTCTCTCGACTCCAGGATACAACTCCTTCCTGCTCTGGAGCTGCCCCAGTTATAGGGCTGGTGCCCTTTGATGTCCGGACCCTCGCACTTGGAGGTTGGGGGGTCCGGGATGAAGGGGTCCAGACACCCAGCAGGGGGGTGGAGCCAGCGCCCGGGGAGGTTGTGGCGAGCGGCACCTGGCGAGGGAGAACCATCGACACCTCTTTCTCCCATTGACCTGCCAAGTAGTCCGCTCACCTCCTGGGTGGATGGTGGTGCCGGGATGTCTGAGGCCTGGCCAGGCCCAGGGTTGGGGTCGATCGGGGGCCACGCGGCCTCGTGGCGGAGTGTCCAAGATGGCGCCCAGGCTGGGCGCGCGGGCCAGTAATGGATCGGGCCCACGAGGTCGATATGTTCAGAGGCAAGGGTCCCGGAGGGGACGGAAAACGTGAAGTGGTGGTGTGTGACACTTGAGGGACCGGGCTCGGCCTGGTCGGGCAGAGGGGGAGCGGCCCTTCACGTGGCCTGTCCAACACTTCTCCATTGCCGACTGACTTATTATTTATGTATATGGTATATGGGCTATTGGTGAGTATAGTCCATTAGTCTAATATTGTGTTTCCTTCAGGTGTTCTGGAAAATGCGATTGCCCCTCCTCTGTGTCCTGGTATTTGATATTTACCCATCCTGGGCTATAAACTGCTACTAAGGAATCATCCAGGTATGATTCCTCCTCTGGTTCCCTGTCCCGTAGCTTCTCTGGAGGCTGATGTGGTGTCTTGTTTGGGGAGTTATGTTAAGGTGTAGTGGAATCATATCCAGTTTGGACGTTGGCGATATATTCGTCATCTATGAAGACGTTGTATTATAGTAGTATAGTAGTGTTGTGGACAAGACTGGCGTGGATGATAACAATATCCACAGCGGTACCATTGACAAGGTCATGGACGAAGTTGTCGACGTTGGTTATGTCATCAACAATTCAGTTATCGACTGGCAGTTGTCAATGGATCCAGCGTAGATTTCAACTGTGAATGTATCTTCTCCCCACACTGTCTTCTCACCTTCACAGGCGTAAATGAAGTGTTATCTGTGGGATTCATTCACCACAACGTCGACAAGCTCACCTTCCACAATGGGATTAACTTAAGTTTTTTAGTCAGTGGAGATAACAGTGGAGGCATTGATGCTGGAGAGTGACTCTTTTTCTGTTCTTTTTCTAGGGGAAACATTCCTGTTGACCTTGTATGAGACTTTTTGTGCCTTCTTTCCTCACGTTCTCCTGAGGAAAAATCCTATGGCTTAGATTTGGCCTACTGCTTCATTAGGCTTTCTTTTTTCTCCTTTTTCCCAGATTTAACAGGAACTAGTCTCAGATTCATCACCTAAAGAGGGCTGCTCAGATGCTTTTTTCATTTGAATCCACCTTAAAGGTTTATTCGCAAGATCATTGAGGGTCTTGGAAAAAAACTTTTTGCAGCTCTTGCATGTGTTGGCTATCTGGTCTGGGTAAAGGAAGCATATGCATCTCTTGTGAGGGTCATTAGAAGAACTCCTCTTTTACCCCACAGGAATAATAAGCCTTAAACACCATCCTTATTGTTGCGATTTATCTGGGCTACTAATACTAAGAGTACGCCTAAAGCCTTAGAAAATCATGGCTAAAAAGATCACATAGCTGTACGTCATGAAGAGCAAAGCTATTGAACTCCCTTCCACATGACGTAACAGAGGGTTTCCCACTTTGACAACTGGGAATAATTTATGCATGTGAATCTACTAAAGATCCAAAGCTGGAGAATTAGCGGCTTCACTCAAACATCTGTTGTCAGTGTGGTTATCATCACTGTTCAGGATATCACCGCTCAGCCCAAGTCCTTTGTATATCTGTCTGGGTACATACTGGCAGTTAGACTTGAAGTCAATATCCCAAAATTTAAGCTAGGGAAGTGAGAAGGCAACAACCTGTTCACAGCACTGTTACTGCCCAAATCACTACTGCTAAGTGTTGGAAAATTTAAAAAAGGCTCCACATCAGCAACTGGGGGTTCTGGAAGGGTGTGTGAGAGTGAAAGTGTACAATGACCATGGTAACGGACCCCTTATTTATAAGCAACACATACACTAAAGATATTTGCACATGCCCCCTTCTCAGCTTTAGACTATATGGATAAATATCGCATTGCAACATGTAGGCCAGAACTACTAAATACATTTTAGCCAAAGTAGGAAAGAGCACGAGATGAACCTTCTCTGTATCATTTAAAAACAACACTCTACCTTCAAATTAAGGGAGTGGGAGATACTGGCTACACCTTAATATCTCTGAAGTGCATGATTCATTTTACTGGTATGCTGAAAACATACAGACCCAGCAGTGGCTCCTAATCAGGGGCTTCAAGGTGCAGCCCAGTGGTGACTCCTCCTCTACGGTGGAGGAGCGTCTCCCCACTGCTCGCAGAGAAGTGTAAAATAAAAAATAAAAGGATAATAACATAAGATATTATCATTTCATTTTTAGTATCCACCAGGTACAGGCGGGGCAGGGCGCAGCTTCTGTAACAAGGGAGAAGGAGCGGTTACTGCTCTCTAAAGTGCTCATGATGGTTTGACTGGCCATATTCGCCTGCCTAAACCATTATGCGCACTTTGCGTGTTCTCCACCCAGGCTGCATTACAGCCTGGGTGGAGAACATGCCCAGGCTCCCATTCCCTGTCTGAGCACCATACCGCAGTGCTCAAACCAATCACAATGCTCCATTGCAGCATTGTGATTGGCTATGGGGAGCCTGGGTTCTTCCAGCTGGAGCAGAGGGACGACATGGGAGAGACAGAGGAGAGATGCGATGTTGGACTTGGCCCTTTGTGGCTAAAGTTACTTGAACTTTTTGCTTTCCCCCTAGACCTTTTTTCTGACATGATGTTGACAACTTAGATGCTTTGGGCACTTTGCCACTTCTGATCAGTGTCAAAGTGAAAGTGCTCCCTGTGTAAAGTGTAATGGTAATTGATTGTCCATGATTGGTATGTTTGCCTAACTAGTAAAGCCAATAGTAAAGTGCACTATGTGTTCCAGGGCTGCTAACGCAAATGCTACTAGTGGGCCTGCAGCACTAATTGTGCCACCCACACAAGTAGCCTTAAAGAGAGAGCTAAGGTCTGCCACTGCAGTGCCTGCACGCAGTTTGTTAAACTTCCATATTGTCGTGACAAATGCACCCACTTGCCAGGCCTTACCCTTTCCTTTCTATGCACATCAGACACCCCCTATGGTAGATCTAAGGTACCCCCTGGGCAGGGTGCAGTGTATGCGAAAAGTAGGACATGTACTGAGGTGTGTACCATGTTCTGACAGTGAAATACTCTCCATTTCGTTTTTCACTGTTGAAAGGCCATCTTACCCATAGGACAGAATGGGGAAGGCTGTGTAATATGTTTCCAGCCTATCTTCCTAAAAGCTTAAGATGGAGAGTTGAAGTTAGTGTGCCTGAACTCACAATTCAAGCCCTCATTGTTTTGTGAAGGTGGTTTTTGTATTGTGTGTTTAGAAACCACTCTTTTAGAAGTGGCAGGGTTTTTGTGCTCTAACATTTCTGTGTGACTCTGCCTGGCTGTGGGTTGACTGTCTGGATTTGAAAGCGATAGGATCTGGGGAATGTCTTGACCCAGGGGAGGAGGTGAGACAGCAACAGGCTGACCTGCATCTGGAGTGTAGGGGGAGGAGTAGCCCCTGGAGGCGTAGAGGCCTGGGTTGCTGCCATAAAACAATGGCTCCATCTCTTGCTGAGTGATTAAGGATCCCGACCCCCACTATCAAAGGAAGAAGGTGTCATTGGCAGTGAGACACCCAGAACCGGTTTAGACAGGGGTCAGTGCCCCCCTGAACGCAAAGACTTTAAAGACTTTGAGGGGTATAACTATGAGAGCTGAAGCCCCTGAACGTTGGATTTATCAAGACAGAAAAGGATTGAAACTACATTGTGGTCAAGAGGAACCTCTGCCAAGGAAAAATCAGCTGAAGAGACTGAAGGAAAGTACTGACCCTTGCTATGTGTTCTGGGACTGGCCTGCAGTGTGCTGCTTTAACCAAGGAAAGGCCAAAGGGACTTAGCTGTGTGCTGTGTCCCCCTGCTTGAAAGGACTTTGCTGTGCTGTGTCCTGAAATACCTTAACCCCAAGGGCCCCTGAAGAGCTGGCTCCCTGTCGTGGAAACAGAAAAGTTTCCAGAAGTGTCTCAGCGACCCTGGGTGCATGTGATTTCTGCAGCCTGAGACCTTCGTAAGAAGTGCCCTGTGATCATGGGCACCTGGAGTCCAAGCGAGTCTCAGCAATACTGTGTGCATGTGCTTTTTGCAGCCTGAGCCCTTCGTGAGTACTGTCCTGTGATCGTGTGCACCTGGAGTCCAGGTGAGGGTCACCCACGCTGTGTGCTTTGTGCAGCCTGAGACCTTCGTGAGGATTGCCCTGTGACCGTGCACACCCAAAGTTCAAATGTGTCTCAGCGACGCTGAGTGCGTGTGCTTTGTGCAGCCTGAGACTTTCGGGAGGACTGCCCTGTGCTTGTGTGCACCCGGAACTCAAGTGCATCTCAGCGACGCTGTGCGTGTGCACTGTTGCAGCCTGAGATCTTCGTTATCGCCATTGCCCAGAATCTACAAAGTAGCATCGGAGGCCCAAGACCGGAGAGGAGAGTGAGGTCGCACCCTCCATGTAACGTGTGTAGCAGCCTGGGGCTGGGTTGGGCTCGGAGAGAGACGCTCTCGGCCTCTCCCATTCTTTCAGCACAAGCCTCTGCTTCAGGTCACATCGCGGCCCGTACTTGAGAAGTGTCAGTCCCGGGGCCTGAGTGCAGAGCTGCACTTTGGTATAACATACCCATGTTGGGGGCATATGTTGGCGGAAGCTGACCGTGAGTCAGTACGAGAGGCGGAGAGACCTTCTAAAGCACTGTGATCGGTCCTGGAGTGTAATATGCATTGCATTATTTCTGCATTACGAACTACCTGATTGTTGCATTACGCATTGCATTATTTCTGCATTTTGAACTACCTGATTGTTGTACTAAGCATTGCATTATTTCTGCATTATGAACTGCCTGATTGTTGCATTATTTATGCATAACAAACTACCTGATTGTTGCATTACGCATTGCATGAGGTTGCATTACGAACTACCGGATTGTTGCGTTACGCATTGCATTATTTTGGCATTATGTACTGCATGATTGTTGCATAACGAACTGCATTACTTTTACATAGCAAGGTGCCTGATTCTTGCATTACGAACTGCATAGCATTGCATTAGGACTGCATTGGATCATAGAATTGCTCATTAATACCACCAGAACCTACAAGGGCTGGCTGTCCTAATAATCAGCCAGGAGGAATATTACAAATACGCATATGTTGGATTTTTATCGTGTGGTCTTATCGTATATCTTGTTATAAAAACATATACTTGTTTTTCTATGAAACTCGAGTGGAGTCCTTTTGTGGTGTCATCATTGGGTCACTGAGAGCGTTGTTGCAAATACTTTACACATTTGCCTTGAAGATAAGCTTGGCTGCTCTTGTCAAGCTACCAAGGGGGTGAGCCGGGGCTATCTGAGAAGGTGTCCTTCCTTTCCCTGATGTGGAAGCGAGGGTCCCTACTTGGCCTAAGGTACCTACCTCAGCCAACTAGGGAATCCCGGATCTAACATGCGGCAATTAAGGTAAGTTAATTTTGTTTTTTAAACCTCCCACTCTTCCCCACCCTTCCATCCTGCCATGTGTAAAAGAAAAAAGAAAATGATAATAACATGTTATTATCATTTTATATTTAGTTTCCGCCAGGTTCGAGTGGGGCAGGGCCCGGCTTCTGTAACGAGGGAGGAGTGGTTACTGCACTCTAAAGTGTGCACAAAGGTTTGGCTAGCCATATCGGCTTGGCTAAACCGTTATGCGCACTTTGCATGTTCTCCACCCGGACTGCATTACAGCCTGGGTGGAGAACACGCCCAGGCTCCTATTGTAGGAGAGTAGGGTCTGCAATCCTATGATCACCCCAGATTTTTGCTTTTTGCTTCACTGGTTTACGACTTCTCTGGCTGTGGGCCTGCTAATCAGACCCACAACCTTGCTGTTCTCTCACTAAATTGACACGTGTACCTTAGGTGCATTTACCAATTGGTACTGGGCCACCTTATCAGACCCTGTAACTCAGGGCATAGGTGTACCCAGGGCCTACCAGGGGCTGCAGCATGTATTATGCCACCCCTGGCTGGCCATCTAAATCTGACACAACTGGCTGCACGACAGCTGGGGCAAGGTGGTGTAATCACCCTTTGCTTTAGATATAGTATACCTATATCTAACCCTAAAATGGACACATAGATTCCTATCAGTCACTCCTATGGCAGGCCTTAACAATCCTGAAGGCAGAGTGCTTGGAATCATGTGAGATGGTGCTCTGGCATGAGCTGAGCCCATTTGCAGCTTGCGGAACCAAGTCCTAATAGCTGTTCCATGATAACGCATACCATATACTCTTAAGTGCATTATAATCCTCGCGGTTATATGCTATCTTTGGTATCGCTTTATCAAAACATGTCGAGTAAGGTGTCATACGAATTGGAATACTAACCCCTCGCCAATTCTGGCGACGGGGTTAGCATTCCACCCTTCTAGAGGGACACGACATGGATGTAACTGTGAACCCCGGTTAAAGTTAACTCAAGCCTCAGCATCACAAAATGGATGCTGCCACCACAGACACAAGTCTGACCTCCTGCTGTTGGGAGTCCTTCCAGCGAGGGAGGCTTGGACAAAGGGTTTCCTGTCAGGGGCGGTGCTAGCACCATCCCAGACAGGGTTTTGTGTATCCTGGGTAGGCAGGGCTTTGGAGGAAGGTGACTGCAAGTGGCACCCCGGTGCTCACTATGCATCTGCCGGCTAGAACCAGTTCCAGGGGCACACCAGCCCCTGAGCTGGGGAAAGTCCGGCATGGGAGAGGGGTGTAACCACCCCCCTTCCTGGTCCCACCCATGGGCAGGACCTAGTCGCGTGCCAGCCCCTTCTCCTAGTATAAAGATAGGAGCGGGCCCCCTTCCAAATTAGATCATCTTTGAATCCTGAAACTACTTTCTACGAAAGGAACTCTCAACTTCTTCTCAAGATTTCTCCCTTGTGACTAAGGAGTAGTCATCCTGCACCCGCAGGCACCATCCAAGAACACTGCGGTTTGCTGCACGTCCTTCCCCCGGAATCCGACTGGCCAGCACGACGAGACCTGCCATCCCTGGCACCTCTGACCTCTACCCACATCGTCAGCTCAGCTGAGATCCGTGGGTGCGACGAGACCTCGAGGGACCGGCCATCTTCAAGACTGCACGACGCTTGCCCAGCACGACTGCCGAGGGATCCTCGAGTGAGTGCTTTGGGGTGTGAGAAGCCCCCAACCCTGAGCAGCTCCAGCACTGAAGTTCAGCCTCCGAGCCTCCACGAGATCTGCGTGGGGCCCTTATGCTTTTTGCTGCTCACCGCGTTGTCTGGCTACTAGCCCGCTGGCTTGTGGCCTTCCCGACGACGAACGACGACATCAACACTGCTGGTCTGGTTGCTCCAGACTGGGCCTTGCTCCCCTCCAAAAGAGGAGCACCCCGGACCCTCCTGGTCCACTCCAGACGCCATTTTGAGTCCACCGTGTGGGCTTGCATTTGCCAAGACTTGTTGCCCCAAACCTTGGTCCAGCGACGTCGACAGCAGATACCATCGTGGGACAGCTCGCACCTCCATCCTGGTTGCCGACAACGCCTCCTGGTCCGTGAGACTGCAGAGCCCAGTGTCGCCCACTCACCTGGTCGAGGTGACTTCAGCCGGTGCCATCCTGGTGCCCATCTAATCACTGGCTAGTGATTCAGAACTTGATCCCCTCTGCTTACAGGTGTCTTCCATCTTCGATCCAGGCTTGGATCCATCCGAATCTCTTCACTGGTCGCCTGCCAGCAACTTCTTCTTTCAGGCTCCATAGACTGCAACGAGGATTCCCGACGTCTTTCCAGACCTATGCAGCCGCAGCCCCTGGGCTAGGTAACCTCAGCATTTCGGTGCTCCAGCATAGCCTCACTATCCAAGGGTCCAGATCCTTTTTCGTTTCAGCTCTACCTAGTTGGATTCGTCCAATAACACTAACTTTGTAATCCCTAGCAACCATAGACTTTGTTCCGCATCCCGCGTGAGAGTGCACACTCTGCACCCGATCTCCATAGGCCTCCTGCTAGTAATCTGAAGGTTCAGCAGTCAAGTCCTAGCGATCCCAAAGCCTATTAGCGTAGTACTTGCCTGCTAGTAATTCCGCATTCCACTTTTAGAGTATATGGTTTTTCGTGCCCCTCGGGCATTTGTGTAAATTGTGCAACTTTGCGTATTTTCCTAAGAGCTTTGTATTGTGCTTAGCGCCCTGTCCTCATAAAGAGTCCAGGGCTGTTGTGTTCTAAATAAATATACTTTATTTTCATAACAACTTGTGTGGTGTCCTTTCACTTGGTGTTCAAGGGGTATATGTGATGGTATAACAGCTGGCTTAACACGCCCTCTAGAGTTTAGCCTAATGACTGCTCTTGTCCATGTTACTAGGATAGCTGGTCTACGGTTGACTTACAACCAATCATCAATAAGGGTCGTTTGGAATGATACACAGTGATCACTAGAATAGTGAGCACTACATATCAGGCCAACTTCTCACATTGGTGAACAGCGGTTGGGATTTGAGCTTGCTGTTGTTTTACCACACGTATCCTAAGAATATCATTGTGAAAGATCACATAAGTATTTAGGTACATATAACTTAGCTTAGAATACTCTGAGTTCTACTGAACCAGCTGTTGTAGTTCAACAGGGCCTAGCACACCCTGACTACAACTCTTAGCAAGGGATCAGTAGGCAAACAAATAGTGTAGGTAGGTGCATCACTTACACCACACTAGAAAAGCATGTCAGACAAAGGAGGAAACTCTGAGTCTCCCCTTGTGTCAGTTGACCCTCCACAGGTCATGTCCAGATATGCAGCTCTTAGCTTCCAGGAGATGAGACAATTGTGTACCTCCAGGAAGCTAAAACAGGGTTCTAACCCTACCATTCCCTTTCTGATTGGTCTCTTAGAGACTTATGATGCCAGGAGAACTGCTAACCCAGATTCTTCTAATCCAGATGGGAATATGGCCCCCTTAGAGGGAACCACTGGTGACCCTGACCGCCACCTCCAGGCAACAGATGATGCAGAGGAGGAGGAGGAAGAGGAGTTGTCAGAGGATGAGGCAGACAAAGGTCAGGTAGAAGTCAGTAGACTCACTAGGACCAACTTAAGTAGGCATGAGAATGGATTTGGGGGACCCCCAGGGCCACTCTCAGGCAGACTTAACATTGGGAATGGACGAGTTAGGTCTCTATCCAGAGGCTCTAACAGATCCATTCGAACCAATTGCTCTCAGACCTCTTCTCATAGAGGGATGTCATCCCCTAAGAGAAGGGAGCATGAAGCTAAGATGAGGGAAGCCAATCTGAGGATTGAAAAGGAAGAACTTGCCCTGGCCAAAGAGAGGCTTGCCTTTGCTAGAGAGCAAAAGTTAAGTGGGTTAGATCTCACTGGTGGCAGCATTCTCCCAAGAGAAAAAGACAGGAGTTTAGACACTAGACACCTGAGTAAGATAGTGCCCCCCTTTAAACAAGGGGATGATATCCACAAATGGATAACTGCTTTGGAGAGGGCCTGCACTGTCCAGTGCGTCCCCCAGAGTCAGTGGGCAGCTGTCTTGTGGCTCTCCTTTGAAGGCAAAGGTAGAGATAAGCTCCTCACTACTAGAGCTGAGGATGCTAACAATTACCAAGTCCTGAAAAGTACACTGATAGATGGGTTTGGCCTAACCACTGAGCAGTACAGGTTGCTGTTCAGGGATACCCAGAAAACTCAGTCTCAGGATTGGTCTGATTTTGTAGATTGTGCCACTAAGGCTTTGGAGGGCTGGTTGCTGGGCAGTAAGGTTACTGACTATACAGGATTGTACAATCTGATCATGAGGGAACAGATTTTAAACAATTGTCAGAACCAGTTGTTGCATCAGCATCTTGTTGACTCAGATCTGACCTCTCCCCAAGAATTGGGAAAGAAGGCAGACAGATGGGTCAGAACAAGAGTTAAGCAAAACCAGGGCAAGAACCAGGGTGGTCAGAAGAAAGCAGACCAGAAGGGTAAAGATACTAAAGGTGAAAATGACCAGAAGTCTTCAACAGGTCCCCAACAATCCAAAGAGGGTGGGGGTCAGGCTTACCAGAAGAAGAAGACTCAAGAAGGCCAGTCTAAAAGGTGGTGCCAATACTGCAAAAGTAAAACTCACTCGTTTAGTGAGTGCACCAAGAAAGGAGGGCAAACTCCTGCCACTGCAGCCCCTAAGGCACCTGCACCCCCTAGTACAGTCAGCAGTGGTAGTGCACCTCCCAAGGGATTAGTTGGGTTAACCTTGGGTTCTGAGGGGTATGACAACTTAGTTGGCACACTCACTCAGGCTGTCCTTGTCTGTACAGGGGATGTGGATATGTCCCCTGATGCCAGTCCCAATACTTTGGGCAAATACAGACAGACACCTTTTATCAATGGCAAGATGGCTCAGGCCTACAGGGACACTTGTGCCAGTGTCACAATGGTGACACCTAACTTTGTGGACCCTGGTCAGATCATGCTAGGTCCAGAGTACCTAGTGACCAATGCCAGAAATGTCACTACCCACCATAGTATGGCAATTGTTGATTTCTCCTGGGGAGGGGTAAGTGGCCAAAAGAAGGTTGTTGTTAGTTCAGACCTCCCAGTTGAATGTTTGTTGGGCAATGATTTGGAGTCATCCCTATGGTCAGAAGTGGAGCAGAGGACTCACATGGAAATGTTAGGCTTGCCAGCACATGTGATTGCTGTGACTAGGTCACAGGCCAGAAGATGCCCCACTGAACAGGTGCTGGATCCTGGAACAATGGACCAGACACCTTCCAAGAAGAAGAGCAGTAGGGTTAAGGCATTGCCTTCCCCCTTGCCCCAGGTTGTGGATCAAGTCTCAGAGGAGGCTGACCTCAAAGAGCTGAGGGAAATTGAGCCTAAAGAACTTGAACCTGATCAGGTTGAGTTTCTGGGTTCAGGGGGACCCTCCAGGGGAAGGAACAGTTAGCCTGCCCTTCTCTTGAACCCCTCAGACAGCAGGCTGCTGCTGAGGCTGCAGGGAACGCCACAGGTGCCCACAAGGTATACTGGGAAGATGGACTCCTGTACTCTGAGTCAAGAGACCCCAAGCCTGGTGCAACCAGGAGGCTGGTCATCCCCTTGTCTCTGAGAGGTTTCCTTCTCACCTTGGCCCATGAGATTCCCCTTGCAGGACACTTAGGCCAGAACAAGACTTGGGACAGAATTGTCTCACACTTTCACTGGCCTCACATGAATGAAGATACCAAGGAGTTTTGTCGCTCCTGTGTCACTTGCCAAGCCAGTAGTAAGTCAGGTGGCACAACAAAGGCCCCCCTTATACCAATGCCTGTGGTGGGGGTGCCCTTTGAAAGAGTGGGGATTGACATTGTTGGTCCAATGGAACCCCAGACAGCATCAGGGCACAAGTTTTTACTGGTGGTGGTGGACCATGCCACCAGGTATCCTGAAGCTATTCCCCTTATGACCACTACAGCACCTGTTGTGGCAAGAGCCCTAGTTGAAGTGTTCTCCAGAGTGGGCTTCCCTAAGGAGGTTGTCTCTGACAGAGGTGCAAACTTCATGTCAGGATATTTGACTGCTATGTGGAAGGAATGTGGTGTCAACTACAAGTTCACTACACCCTATCACCCACAATGCAATGGGCTTCTTGAAAGGTTCAACAGGTCCCTAAAAGGGATGATTCATGGACTACCTGAAAAGCTCAGGCGTAGATGGGATGCCCTGATACCCTGCCTTTTGTTTGCTTACAGAGAGGTCCCACAGAAGGGGGTTGGCTTCAGCCCTTTTGAACTTCTGTATAGGCATCCTGTGAGAGGACCCCTATGTTTGGTGAAGGAAGGATGGGAGAGACCTCTCAAAAGGCCTGCAGCCAACATAGTGGACTATGTACTTGGGCTCCGCTCCAGGATGGCTGAGTATATGGAAAAGGCTTCTAAAAACCTTGAGGCAAGCCAAGAACTCCAAAAAGCTTGGCATGACCAAAAGGCTGTCCTGACTGTGTACAAGCCTGGACAGAAGGTGTGGATGTTGGAGCCAGTGGCCCCATCAGCACTCAAAGACAAATGGTCTGGGCCCCACACAATCCTTGAGCAAAAGGGAGAGGTCACCTACCTGGTGGACCTTGGAACTCCCAGGAGCCCCCACAGGGTGCTCCATGTAAACAGGCTCAAAGCATATGTTGACAGGAAGGACATGAGCTTGCTCATGGCCACAGATGAGAGACAGGAGGAAGAGAGTGACCCTCTCCCAGACCTGCTCACTCAGAATCCTGATGATGGATCAGTAGATGGTGTTGTCTTTTGTGGCAGCCTCTCTGAACATCAACAGAAGGATTGCAAACAAGTTCTTCAATCCTTCAGACATATGTTCTCTCTGACACCCAGTCAAACCAATTGGTGTACCCATGAGGTTGACACTGGTGACAGCCTGCCAGTCAAGAGTAAAATCTACAGGCAGCCTGATCATGTTAGAGACTGCATTAAGACAGAAGTGCAGAAAATGTTGGAGCTGGGAGTCATTGAGCCCTCAGATAGCCCTTGGGCTAGTCCAGTAGTTCTAGTGCCAAAGCCTCACACCCAGGGTGGTAAGAAAGAGATGAGGTTTTGCGTAGACTACAGAGGCCTCAATGCAGTCACTAAGACTGATGCCCACCCAATACCAAGGGCAGATGAACTTATAGATAGATTGGCTTCTGCCAACTACTTAAGTACATTTGACCTGACAGCTGGGTATTGGCAAATAAGGTTAGCTGAGGATGCCAAGCCCAAGACAGCATTTTCAACCCCTGGTGGACATTATCAATTTGTGGTAATGCCCTTTGGTCTGGAAAATGCACCTGCCACCTTCCAAAGGCTGGTGAATCAAGTTCTCACTGGGCTGGATGACTTCTTTGCAGCATATCTAGATGATATAGCTGTCTTTAGTTCCACCTGGGAGGATCACCTGGTCCACCTGAGGAAAGTGTTAGAGGCACTGCAAGCAGCAGGTCTCACTATCAAGGCCACAAAGTGCCAGATAGGGCAGACACAGGTTGTATACCTGGGCCACATTGTAGGTGGAGGCCAGGTTCAGCCACTGGAGAGCAAGATACAATCCATCAAGGATTGGGCTCCTCCAACCACCCAGACTCAGGTTCGAGCTTTCTTGGGCCTGACTGGTTATTACAGAAAGTTTGTCAGAAATTATGGATCAATTGTGACTCCACTTAATGAACTGACAAGTAAAAAGATGCCAAAGAAAGTTCAGTGGACAGCAGGCTGTCAAAAAGCATTCGATGACCTAAAGCAGGCCATGTGCACAGCACCTATCCTAAAGAGTCCAGACTACTCCAAACCATTCATTGTCCAAACAGATGCTTCTGAGTTGGGTGTGGGAGCTGTTCTATCTCAACTGAATTTTGATGGTCATGACCAGCCCATTGCTTTTATAAGCAGAAGGCTGACCCCCAGAGAGAAAAATTGGTCAGCTATTGAGAGGGAGGCCTTTGCTGTGGTTTGGGCCCTGAAGAAACTGAGGCCATACTTGTTTGGCACTCATTTCAAGATTCAGACCGACCATAAGCCCCTCTTGTGGCTAAATCAGATGAAGGGTGAAAACCCCAAACTGCTTAGGTGGTCCATTTCCCTACAGGGGATGGATTTTACAGTGGAGTATAGACCTGGCACTGATCATGGCAATGCAGATGGGCTCTCCAGGTATTTCCCCTTAGAGCAAGAAGACTCACCTGGTCAAGGTTAGTTTATTGTCCCAAAGTTTGGGGGGGGGGTCATGTAGGAGAGTAGGGTCTGCAATCCTATGATCACCCCAGATTTTTGCTTTTTGCTTCACTGGTTTACGACTTCTCTGGCTGTGGGCCTGCTAATCAGACCCACAGCCTTGCTGTTCTCTCACTAAATTGACACGTGTACCTTAGGTGCATTTACCAATTGGTACTGGGCCACCTTATCAGACCCTGTAACTCAGGGCATAGGTGTACCCAGGGCCTACCAGGGGCTGCAGCATGTATTATGCCACCCCTGGCAGGCCATCTAAATCTGACACAACTGGCTGCACGACAGCTGGGGCAAGGTGGTGTAATCACCCCTTGCTTTAGAAATAGTATACCTATATCTAACCCTAAAATGGACACATAGATTCCTATCAGTCACTCCTATGGCAGGCCTTAACAATCCTGAAGGCAGAGTGCTTGGAATCATGTGAGATGGTGCTCTGGCATGAGCTGAGCCCGTTTGCAGCTTGCGGAACCAAGTCCTAATAGCTGTTCCATGATAACGCATACCATATACTCTTAAGTGCATTATAATCCTCGCGGTTATATGCTATCTTTGGTATCGCTTTATCAAAACATGTCGAGTAAGGTGTCATACGAATTGGAATACTAACTCCTCGCCAATTCTGGCGACGGGGTTAGCATTCCACCCTTCTAGAGGGACACGACATGGATGTAACTGTGAACCCCGGTTAAAGTTAACTCACGCCTCAGCATCACAAAATGGATGCTGCCACCACAGACACAAGTCTGACCTCCTGCTGCTGGGAGTCCTTCCAGCGAGGGAGGCTTGGACAAAGGGTTTCCTGTCAGGGGCAGTGCTAGCACCATCCCAGACAGGGTTTTGTGTATCCTGGGTAGGCAGGGCTTTAGAGGAAGGTGACTGCAAGTGGCACCCCGGTGCTCACTATGCATCTGCCGGCTAGAACCAGTTCCAGGGGCACACCAGCCCCTGAGCTGGGGAAAGTCCGGCATGGGAGAGGGGTGTAACCACCCCCCTTCCTGGTCCCACCCATGGGCAGGACCTAGTCGCGTGCCAGCCCCTTTTCCTAGTATAAAGATAGGAGCGGGCCCCCTTCTAAATTAGATCATCTTTGAATCCTGAAACTACTTTCTACGAAAGGAACTCTCGACTTCTTCTCAAGATTTCTCCCTTGTGACTAAGGAGTAGTCACCCTGCACCCGCAGGCACCATCCAAGAACACTGCGGTTTGCTGCACGTCCTTCCCCCGGAATCCGAATGACCAGCACGGCGAGACCCGGCTTCCCTGGCACCTCTGACCTCTACCCACATCGTCAGCTCAGCTGAGATCCGTGGGTGCGACAAGACCTCGAGGGACCGGCCATCTTCAAGACTGCACGACGCTTGCCCAGCACGACCGCCAAGGGATCCTCGAGTGAGTGCTTTGGGGTGTGAGAAGCCCCCAACCCTGAGTAGCTCCAGCACCGAAGTTCAGCCTCCCAGCCTCCACGAGATCTGCGTGGGGCCCTTCTGCTTTTTGCTGCTCACCGCGTTGTCTGGCTACTAGCCCGCTGGCTTGTGGCCTTCCTGACGACGAACGACGACATCAACACTGCTGGTCTGGTTGCTCCAGACTGGCCCTTGCTCCCCTCCAAAAGAGGAGCACCCCGGACCCTCCTGGTCCACTCCAGACGCCATTTTGAGTCCACCGCATTGGCTTGCATTTGCCAAGACTTGTTGCCCCAATCCTGGGTCCAGCGACATCGACAGCAGATACCATCGTGGGACAGCTCGCACCGCCATCCTGGTCGCCGACAACGCCTCCTGGTCTGTGAGACTGCAGAGCCCAGCGTCGCCCACTCACCTGGTCGAGGTGACTTCAGCCGGTGCCATCCTGGTGCCCATCTAATCACTGGCTAGTGATTCAGAACTTGGTCCCCTCTGCTTACAGGTGTCTTCCATCTTCGATCCAGGCTTGGATCCATCCGAATCTCTTCACTGGTCGCCTGCCAGCAACTTCTTGTTTCAGGCTCCATAGACTGCAACGAGGATTCCCGACGTCTTTCCAGACCTATGCAGCCGCAGCCCCTGGGCTAGGTAACCTCAGCATTTCGGTGCTCCAGCATAGCCTCACTATCCAAGGGTCCAGATCCTTTTTCGTTTCAGCTCTACCTAGTCGGATTCGTCCGATAACACTAACTTTGTAATTCCTAGCAACCATAGACTTTGTTCCGCATCGCCGCGTGAGAGTGCACACTCTGCACCCGATCTCCCTAGGCCTCCTGCTAGTAATCTGAAGGTTCAGTAGTCAAGTCCTAGCGATCCCAAAGCCTATTAGCATAGTACTTGCCTGCTAGTAATTCCGCATTCCACTTTTAGAGTATATGGTTTTTCGTGCCCCTCGGGCATTTGTGTAAATTGTGCAACTTTGCGTATTTTCCTAAGAGCTTTGTATTGTGCTTAGCGCCCTGTCCTCATAAAGAGTCCAGGGCTGTTGTGTTCTAAATAAATATACTTTATTTTCATAACAACTTGTGTGGTGTCCTTTCACTTGGTGTTCAAGGGGTATATGTGATGGTATAACAGCTGGCTTAACACGCCCTCTAGAGTTTAGCCTAAAGACTGCTCTTGTCCATGCTACTAGGATAGCTGGTCTACGGTTGACTTACAACCAATCATCAATAAGGGTCGTTTGGAATGATACACAGTGATCACTAGAATAGTGAGCACTACATATCAGGCCAACTTCTCACACCTATTACCAGTCTGAGCGCCAAACCGCGGCGCTCAGGCCAATCCCTACGCTGCATTGCAGCATTGTGATTGGCTATAAGGAGCCTGGGTTTTTCCTTCTTCCAGCTGGAGTGGAGGGATGACGTAGGAGAGATGCGGCAATCAGGTAAGTTAATTTTGTTTTTTAAACCTCCCACCCTTCCCCACTCCCCATCCTGCCACTCCCATACTGCAGTGGCCGCCACTGGTGCAGCCCCCCCTGCCTGTGATGCCACTGCGCATTTTTCAATTTAGCAATGTTCATGAAAACACATGTTTTGTGCTTTCATGAATACTGTTGGTGCGCAACTATCCAGGCTCCAGATGACAGGAGGAGGAGGGGGCTGAGGGGGCAGAGGCATGATCTATGTATAGTGTGCTGTTAAAACACAACACTTAGCTAGATGTCACACAGAGCAGTGGCAGGATCTCCAGCTTCTTGTAGTTCTTTGCTTCCAGATCTATCAAGAAGCTGGGAGAGAGATTGAGGTGGGTCTTCCCCATTTACAAATCATCCCTTGCGGCTCCATTTGGCTCCTTGTTGGTAATCCTGGCTTGCTGGTTCCAATGCTCAAAAGCAGAGTCCTGCTGTGCTGCTGCCTTGGAACATCCGAGTTGCCAGGTAACAAAACAAGTTAAGTTATAAAGGAAAATTATTTATGTATGTATTTGTGATTGTGAGCGTGAATGGGATTGAGTGAAAGTGTGTGTTTGAGAGTGTCATCAAGACTGAAAGTGAGTAAGAATCTGAGTTTGAGAGTGTGTATGAATAAGGGAAAGTAAGCATGAGGGAGTAAGCGAAGGAGTGTATGTTTGAATGAGTGATTGATTAGAAGTTGTGAGAGGGAGTGGAAGAGAGCCAGGGGTGTAGCAATCAATGGCGAAGCAAGTGAAGCTGTACCAGGGCCCAGAGTCAGAGAGCGTGTGTGAGAAAGAGAACTATAAATGTGTGTGTCTTGTAAAGCGCACTGCTACCCGGAGGCGTCCTGGCGCTATAGACTGCTGGGGAACCTGTCCTGGCTTTCCCTGTGAGATGTTCCCTCCTGGGTATCTCCAAGGTGAAACCAGGCATCCCCGGCGTTTGTGGGGGGCCATTGTGGAGATGAGGCAAGCTAATGCTCAGAGTTGTCGAGTGTGATCCCTGGTTAGAGTAGGCACCGAGGCGAGAATTATCGAGTCCGCTGACCCTGGTTCACGACCCTGCCGCATTGGGAATTGAACCCTGGTCCCGGGCCGTCCTCTGCTTCCGGGTCTGCTGCCTCTAACCAGTGAGCCACACCACTCCACTTCAGAACCAGTGAGCATCAGTATGTTTGTGTGTGAGTAACAGTCAGTGGGAGTAAATATGAGTGAGACAAATATTGAAAAAAAAAGGATGAACTCTGGCCTGTATTACACCCCACCACTTTCAAAGATCACCAGATGCAGCAGGAAGAAACTGAAAAAAGGGGGGAATGTTAGTGAGAAAAGACTGTTTAATCACAAAAGTTATTTAGGGCCCGATTACGGGTTTGGCGGTCCATTGGACCCCCAAACTTGTGGTGGTAGTCCCTGGAATGCCAGACTGGCAGTCCACTCGCCATATTACGAATACAGTGGTGGGACCGCCACAGGACCGCTATTAGCGCAGGGATCCTTGACCCTGTGGTGGTGGCACAGTGGTTAGAGTTCATAATACCCTGCAGGTGCAGCTGCGGCACCGCCAAGCATAATATGAATTTCCTCACCGCCACAGTTTTCTTGGTGTGAGCTCGCCATGAAAACTGTGGCGGGGAGAAAACTAAGTCAGCCCTACAGGACTCCCTGGTGCCTCAGGGCCATGTGGAAACATGCAGGGTACACATGTGCTCCCTATCTGTATGTATTTTAGAATAAACAATGGTTCGGGTGGCCTAAGTAGGTCCTAAATAACAAAAAACTTAAATCTAGATTGACTCAATACTAGATTTAAGTTTTTTGTTATTCAGGACCTACTTAGGCCACCCCCGAACCATTGTTTATCCTAAAATACGCTACAACCCCAGGTTCACTTTATGGGGTACCCTTGTTTCTTAAACTACCCTGTCTGTATGTATGCCCAGTTCCTGCACAGCATGGACTTAAAAGTCCATGTTGTGCAGTAAATTGCTTTGGCTTTCCCATTGCAGTGCCTTTCTTAGGCTCACCACCCGGGTCTGCCAAGCAGCGCACGCCAGACCAGGAAAAAACTCCAAATTAGGCAGGCGGTCCCAGTACGACTTTGGCTGTGTGGGAGAGGGGCGATGGCATGGCGGCCTGCTCCCACCCTCCCAAAGTTGCAATTAGGCCTTTATTTCCAAGATGAACGTATTACGGTATATGATGATAAGGAGTTTCATTTACCTCTGACTAATAACATTTAAAGGTAAAATTCAAAAACAACCCAGAAACGGTTATGCAAGGCTTTAGGATAAATGTCTGTTGGGCCGATTTCTCTGTATTTCCAGACACATTTTTAAACATGTGCAAAGTGACAATTGCCCATGACCTCCAGCTTCCAAGTGGCCCCCTAGGAAAGTGATTTTTTTCTCTCGCTCACCTTTATTTCGGCATTTCAGCTTTTCATTTCTCTGCCTCCCTCTAGCTCAGACTCTGTCAACTTTTGTAAGCATTTGGGGCCCCAGCCAGACAGTTTTCGGCTGTTCTTATGGCCCTTTTTCTGAAAATGTAATTTATATTCCAGTATTGCTTGGCATTGTGCATGCTTGAAACAGTAAAAAATGGGTGACAAAATTCAAAGTAGTTGGGAACAGGTGGCACAAAAAATCCTTAAAATGGAACAATCTTGACATATCTCATGTGAACTAACACGTCCTTGAGAAAAATGCTAAAGTAGAAATGATCCAATTTCCATGATATCAGTTATAGTACAAAAGAGCCACCCAGTGGATTCTAAAGGGAATTACCTCTACTTGCGCTTCAAATTCTAAAATTTACAAAGAAACTCAAATTGCGAAGACTGGAATGAAAAAAAATGAGAAAAGAATGACCAAAGTTCAGTTCTTATAAAAATGAACTACAAAATATATAACCGCGACGAAAACACATCACATAACACAAAGCTCTTACTGTGCTTTATGCTTTATGAACGTCCTCAATAAAGGGCTGTAGCGGCAATGAGGATTTTTATAACCATTTTTTTTACTGACATTTAAGTAACCGTTTCGAAAAATGAAAAGGAAATGGCTGTGAAATAGACTAAAACCACAACCCTGAAAACCCTCCAACTTCTTCCAAAACAATATAGTCTAAAATACAACAGACAACCACTTTACATACGTAACCATGAAATATGCGGAGGCCGGGTGGCAAGTTTGAATATATTCTCTCATGAAGAGCCGTATGACACACATCCTTGAAACTTCGGACCTCTTCAGATTTTTGCAGGCAATCCATTCAAGTCAATCACACACAACACCCTCCAAAAGAATTCACCCGGAAACATAACTATAATTTCTTACAAAACATATTTTTTCTTTTCATTATAAAATATCTGTACTTCTAGTTTTTTTAATGTCTAAATTAATGTAACATTGTCATAATGAAATTTGTATTTTTTTACCATTAAATTACATTCATTTATGTTTGTAGCTATTTTAAATGATTGTATTTAATTTAGCAGTATTTCCAATGTGGTTTTATTTTAAGTACCTTCCCCATGTGTGGTGCTGGACTTACTACTGTTTCTTTTTTGCCTATACCAATTTACATGTGTAAGTTTGCCTCCACCCTTTCTTTCAAGGTGTAGTGACATGCAAGTCTATACGTTTGAGTAACTTCCCACTCAGATTTTGTGAATAGACAAAAGTAGTAAGATTACTCAAAACTGTAAAGGTAAATTACACATATTAATTACTCCCATGTGTAAGTTTCCTTTGTGAATAGGCCAGCTGTTCAAGGGCATCTTCATTAAGGTCATAAACATTAGAATATTTCAATGCATTCAAGGAATCCTAGAACACCTTTAAGGCACACATCTCCTCAAACATAAACAAATAGTGCCTAGGTAAAGGCAATATTATATTATTTCACAAACATTTTAACATAATTTAATATATATACATAACGTGCTTAAAACAGACAATCACCACAAGTGTTACGAAATATAGCATTGACATGGTAGTAAAATGTAATAGGTAAGCAGTGCAATCATAAGCTGATAAAATCTCTTGAACTTAAAATATTATTCTTAATACAGACCAGAGCCAAAAAAAGATTTCAAATACAATTCAGCAAACAAGTCAGTAGAATTCAGTTACAAATAAGTAACAGAGCAATAAACATCTTAAATTGCAACCAATCCCATTCAGACAGCAGATAAGTTTAAACATCAAACATATTCCCACAATCATTTGATATGTTATCTTGCTTGCTCTTTAAGGTTTTGAGAAACTTTTGACTTGATTTAGGGTTGGTTGGATCTGTACGGGTGGTCAAAAACCACCTGTTTACCCGTCTATGACCATATAGGTCCATCCATCCCATTTAGAGTATGACAAGCTGACCAATGAAAGTCTGACAACCGCCTGCTGACTTCGCCGCATTTTCATTCCTCTGTCAACTGAGTTGTACTTCAAATATGATGGACGGAGTGACGGAAAGCCGATACCCTGTCTGCAATATTTAGAGTATACATTCCGTCAATGGATGCATGACGGTTCATCGTCCTCACCCGTGTTGGAGAAAATAGAGAATACAAAGTTCAACCCTGCCCGCAACAACCACAAAACCTACTCATACCAGAAGTCCCTGAAATTACAAGGCCTGGGTCTCTTTCTGGCAATACTAGATGAACAACAACAGAAACCCCCACAAAATATAAGGTAAGGGAAGTTTTTCAAACTATTTTAAAGACATAATGTTAAGTAGCAACGCAAGTAAATGTAAATGTATGAACTCCAAAACTTTTTTAACTGGAAGTTAGCCAGTCTACTTGTCTGGACACATGTCTCATACTACACAGCCATAGAAAATACTCCTTTAGCACAATTTTACTACCCCCCACATATTCAGCCAGGGAGTGAAAGCACATTTTTTCAATAATGTACATGTTCACAGTTACACATAAAATTAACACCCAATGACTAACTCGTTTAAAAAAAAAATGCTATTACTTTTTCATAATTAAATTGTGTATTAGAAAACATAAAACTAATCAGAGTGTAACCTTCATCCCACGTCACCTACTTAGCAAACACTTGACAATCATATTAGTCAAGCCTGTGCCCTAAGTACAGATTTCCACTACACAGTCACTGATATGTTAGATTGAAAAATATGCCACATATAGCAAAGACTGAACATCCTGCGCTCATGACCTTAATCTATGTCTAGGCATACATAATCTATAAAATGGACTATATGTGAACCACAATACCTCTACCTTTTAATACATGTGTTTTACAAACTATTGTTTAGGTCTCGCGACCTATCAATGCGCGCAAGCGCATTGAGCGGAGCGAGAATTCAAGTAGCCAAAATCCTCGTCAAACCAAGGGCTTTCTGCTGCGGTTTTGTTTAGGTTCACGTGAACCACGTGACCAAACAAGCACGCGCATCAGCCTCCCTCCCTCCTATCGGCCGTACTTTCAGTTTCCCGGCCGCTCATCTTCGCAGCACATCAAAGGGCTTCGCCCTGTGGCTTCTCGGCTTCTCCTCCCCTAATTATTCTTGCATGGCCGGCCGGCCGTACTTTCAGCTCCAGCACCTCCCCTCTCTCCCCGCACACAGCCTTCCTTGGATTTCTCCTCCCCCTCCCCAGCCAGCTTCCCCCAGGCCGTGTTCCCTCCCCTGCTACCTTATCCTCACTCATCCCTCGCACCCCCTCCTCCTTCAGGCCCCCACCATTTGCTTTTGCTTGTTTTTATTTATACGTGGGTACCCTGTGCTCCTTGTTTCTTGAATTATTAGGGTCCTTCAACATCTTCTCAGGTCTTCTTTAGCCTCTCTCGACGTCTTTCATGCCCAAACGCCACTTCAGACCATCAGACGGTCTAAGAACTGATGATAAATCCATGAATGCATTTGCACAGTGAATTGTTAATCAGCCGCATTCTCCCGCCCTTTCACATCTCCGCACTTACTACCAGCACTGTCTCCCCCCAACCCCCACTAGCTGCGTGTATTATTCCAGAAGTCATTTTAACATAATTTGCTGTCCCATTCCATGCCACGTTTCTTTGGTCAATGATTCGGCCTTTTTTTGAGTTATTTAATTACTCGTTATTATTTAAGTGTGCATATTGTTAGACACAGAGTAATACCGTTCGGCACTTATTGCCGTTAGCACATTTCTGATCTCTCCCAATTCTGTTACTTTAGACCTCGACCTGTCCGGAGTATGTTTACAAAGCCAGTGCCCCATTTTGCTTGCCAGGGCGTTGTGCTGTGCTGTTGACCACAGGATTTCCCCGGTCAGCATTGTGGATTTTAACCCCCCCTCCCCCCTTTCACACCTCAACCCCAGCTTCGATTGCGGAGAAGTTTAGTCTCCCACACCAACAGCTCAAGTGTTTTTATTCACGTGCAATCAATAAACTTACATTTAACCCTTCGTTGTGGTCAAGAAATCAATATAAAAGCGGTCAAGAAATCAATATGAAAGCAGTTGTGCTCAGGATTGTGGTCAAGGTTTCAGACGGTCTAAGAATTGATGATAAATCCACAAATGCATTTGCACAGTGAATTGTTAATCAGCCGCATTCTCCCGCCTTTTCACATCTCCGCACTTACTACCAGCACTGTCTCCCCCAACCAGCTGCGTGTATTATTCCAGAAGTCATTTTAACATAATTTGCTGTCCCATTCCATGCCACGTTTCTTTGGTCAATGATTCGGCCTGTTTTTGAGTTATTTAATTACTCATTATTATTTAAGTGTGCATATTGTTAGACACAGAGAGTAATAACGTTCGGCACTTATTGCCGTTAGCACATTTCTGATCTCTCCCAATTTTGTTACTTTAGACCTCAACCTGTCTGGAGTATGTTTACAAAGCCAGTGACCCATTTTGTTTGACATGGCGTTGTGCTGTGCAGTTGACCACATGATTTCCCCGGTCAGCATTGTGGATTTTAACCCCCCCTCCCCCCTTTCACACCTCAACCCCAGCTTCGATTGCGGAGCAGTTTAGTCTCCCACACCAACAGCTCGAGTGTTTTTATTCACGTGCAATCAATAAACTTACATTTAACCCTTCGTTGTGGTCAAGAAATCAATATAAAAGCAGCCAAGAAATCAATATAAAAGCAGTTGTGCTCAGGATTGTGGTCAAGGTTTGTGGAGAAGATGTGGTATAACGGCAGAGCTGGTGACTTTGGAACTTAGGAACCAGGTGCGAGTCTCGTGATTGGTCAGCTGAACGTCCTGTGATTCTGTGCAAATCACTTCATCGTGCTGTACCTTTAAAGTACAAGTGTATGTTTACTTGTGTAATGTAGCTGGTGCTCATGTAAAGTGCTCCAATATCTTCGGGTCTAGTTTGCGCTATAATAAACCTGCAAAAAAAAGGGAGGTGGGGCCTGGTGAAGGAGCCTGTGGCCAGTGGAAGGACACTGGCCATGAAGCAGTACTTGGTCCATGATCCACAGCAGGGACAAGGACGGAAGCCCAGGAGGCAGCAAGAGGTAAGGCGGAGGTGTGACCAGTAGGAAGTAAGGAAACAAGGGTGACGTGGGAGGCTACCAATGGTAAGTAATGGACGGTCTCAAATCCTCATTTGAGTTTTTTTTTTAAATGAACAATAGCTTTCGCTGACAGCCCATATAGTGTAGCAGACACTGGCGTGAAATGTTTCTAGGGAAAGGGAGTGGTCCACAGGAAATGCCAAGTCTATATCAGTTTTCACGTTTTCATGTGTTGAGGGAAACACACTCAAAAAACTCTGGACCGCTTGAGTTTTGAGACAAATGAGGCTTTAAAGGGGGTGATGAGTGTGTTTAACCAAATTGTGTATATCATTAGGCTCAATCCGTGCTCTTGTAAACAGGTTCAGGAGTCCATGTGGTGTAGAAAAATACTTTTATTGGATACGATTTAAAACATGAACAGCCGACACGTGTTTCGCCCCTTATGGCGATTTGCGCCGGGGCTTTTTCAAGGCTGTAAGAAATCAGAAGGGTGATAACTGTAAGCGCGAATAATTAAAAACAGAACGCCCTTGACCCAAGTTGCTGTGAGATGGAAAAAGGAAACGAAAGTGAGTAACTGTGAGCTAGGAAAAAAGGTCTAACGTGATTAGGAGTTCAAACTTGCTGGAGAAAATTTAATAAGTGATAGAAGGCCCAGTGATATTGATGTAGTACGGAAAGAGAAACAGATACATAACGATATTAGATTTGTCTCCTCTGTGATTTAGAGATTAGGTGGTTGGTGGCTGATAGTTTTTAAAGAGATATTTACAAGATGTGCAACTCAAAGGGTTCATAGTAAGCCAAACTTGACCAAAGTGATGTAATCATAGGTGATCAAAGGTGACCAAAGTAAGTCACCAGTGAGAATATAAAGCGAGGAGAAAGAATTCAGAGTGTCCTCTCCATACCTATTTGCAGTGACATATGTTCGTTTTTACAAATCTTCAAAACATAGCTTTGTTTTCAAATTCTCCAATTATTTGTCAGGTTCCAATCTGTCGAATATAATATATATGTGTACACATTCAGAACAGTGTTTTTTAAAGTTGTATAAAGGTGCATTGTATACAAACAATTGTATAAGAGAGCCATAGTTTCATTTCAGTGCATTTAGGCATTATTAAAAAATAGTACATACATTTCTATTTGGTTTACACCCCAGAATGCGTTGCCTTGGCCATATGCCTTTTTGCTCATGGGTTAATTTTTAGTATTTGCGGGGCTGGTATGGCTCTGATGCCCAAGAAATTATTTTAAGTGAGAAGCGATCTTATGGGGCGGAAGATTAAAAGTACAGTCATCCAAGGTTTCGGTTCTACAACCCGAAGGAAGACATCATTTTTGGGAAAGGTAGAACAACGAATGAGAGCATTGTCGGTTTGTTACTGGTTCGCTTAATGCGTGCAAGGAGATGCAGAGTGGAGTTGGGCTATCGCGTTTACTATGGATTAGGACAAGCCGGTAGCAGTCATAATGGAGTTGAGCTATCGCGTTTACTATGGATTAGGGCAAGCCGGTAGCAGTCATAATGCGGTGGATTAACAATCCGGTATTAAGTGAGAAATACAGTCAGCGGTGGGCGTTAGCTTGGCGGGGATATAGCCTAGCGGGAGTGTGCATAGCCGATAAGCACCACTTACTTCTTAGGATAGAATCCTCGAGTCTCGTCTTCTTCCTCCATTTGGGATAAGCCGCTTTCGCGTTTGGTAGCCCGCCTGCTGCCACTTTTAAACCGGTAGCAGAATTATGCTGACCCGGAAGTTGCAGTCTCGCGATCCTGCCCTCTTTGTGTATTCGGTTCAGGGAGAGACCTTCGTGTGGTAATGAGGACACGCGGAATAGGCAATATTAGTTCTATGTGCTTATTACTCTTTATGTGCAGTGAATATATTTTAAATGAAATTAGTTGACACAGACCCGGATATTGATTCACGACCATAGTGAAATGGTCATTCTCGAGAAAGGGCTGAGTAACGTTGTCTATGCCGCCATGTTGGAAAGGTCGGATCTCCCTTCTCATCGATTGGCGAGTAGGGAGCAGTGTACATGATAGGGCATGCTGTGAGCAGAAAACGCCAGCCTATAGTTAATTGTTAGTGCAGATGTACTATATGCGATTTTGCGGAAAACTATGACATGAAAGGAGGCGTTGGTCGGTCACAGCATTGCATAGTTTGTCAAGAGACATACAAACTAGATACATTGAACACGCCATATTGAAGGGTGAATAGTATGCTATGTGTATGCACAGGTCCTATTCACGAAGTAAAAAGTGTGGGGCAGAAAGTTGTATTAACGATATTTTTTAGATTTGGTGGATTAATCTAAACATATTGCATGGCCGGATGTGCACTTATTACTCTCAGTGGTCTGCAACAGTTTTGTGCATATTGAGGGAAAAAAATTCACATTCATGCTGGATGGAGAAAACGGACAGTCATCACAGTCAGTGTAGAACAAAAGCTGAGATGCAGACAATACATATTTCTTTTATCATTATTAGGTCCGATCAGTATATGTAGGTCCCAGAAAGTGTGTTAATCCTGGCGGGGAAAAAAGAGTTTGAGCACAGATTTATCATACTGGATCTTTGAGAGTCCTTCTGTTGTCTCTCACGAGTATCTGACCTTAATAGTAGAGAGGCTACAGTGTCCTTAATCAGAGTTCTGGTTGGCTTCTGCAGATGGTTACAGCCAGTGATGCCATTCATATTCTTGATTAAGGCCATTTGCTACTGTTTCCATTTTTATAATAAGTGAGCTCTCTTCTCTTCGTAGAAGTTGGTCTAGATCTCCGCCACGTTTTGGTGTCTTTACTCTTTTGATACCTACAAAGGAGAATGTTAGGTTGTGTTCATGATGTTGCAAATAATGTTCCACCAGAGATTGCCTTGTGTCTGATTTGTGGATGTTCCGATAATGTTCCTGAATACGGACTTTCAGGGGTCTCCTTGAGCTTCCAATATAATTTTTGCCACATGGGCAAGTGATCAGGTATATTGTGTTTGTACTTTCACAATTGATGAAATCATTGATTTTGTATCTTTGCCCGTTTACGTTGACTTCTTTGGTCTTGGATTTGCCAAGTTTACAGATTGAACAGTTTGTACATGTGTAAAAGCCTGTAATTTGTGGTGGGAAGGCCCTGGGCTTGTTTTTAACTTCAAAGAGAGAGGGGCAAAGTATATCACGCAGATTCCTACTTCTAGAGAATCCTAGTTGTGGTTTATCAGTTAAGGAGTTTGATAGAGTGGGATTGTCTCTCAGTAGATGCCAGTGTCTATTCAGGATTTTGCGAATTGTGTGTTGTCCACTGTGGTATTCGGTATTGAAACGGATAATGGATTTTTCCTTTTTGGTGGCATTATTGTGAAGTAGAGATTGTCTGTCAGTTTTTAGAAACTTCTCTTGTGCTTTATGTAGTGCTTGTTCGTTGTAGCCTCGTTGTTTGAGTCGTTGTGTGACTTCCTCAGAGTAGCTTTGATATTCATTGGTTGTGCTACAGTTCAGACGGGCCCGTCTGTATTCTCCTCCTGGGATGTTTGCAATTGTGTGTGATGGATGGCTGCTGGACGCGTGGAGAATTGAGTTGACAGCCGTCGGTTTCCTATGTATTTTTGTCTGTAGTTGTTGTTCAGAGACATAGATAGTAAGGTCCAGAAAGTCAATTTCTGTTCTTGAGATGTTGTGTGTTATTTCAATGCCCCATCTGTTGGGTACTAGGGACTTGATGAAAGTTCTCAATTTCTGTTCGCTCCCCTGCCAGATTAGTAGAATATCATCTATGTAGCGACCCCACATAATTATATTGTCAATGATATTCTCAGATCTTTCTTGCCAGAGCCAGTGTTCTTCAACTGCTCCCATCAGGAGGCAGGCGTAGGGCGGGGCAAATTTGGCCCCCATCGCAGTCCCTTGCATTTGGGCATAGTACTTGCCATTAAAGAGAAAGAAATTATTGAGAAGACAGAATTCTAGTAAATCCAGAATCATTTTGTTTCGCGCAGTTAGGTGGACTGATCTGGTCTGTAGATATTTTCTTGCTGCAGCCAGGCCATCAGAGTGTTTAATTGACGTGTACAGGCTACAGATATCAATTGTTGTTAGTAGATAGTCATCTTGCCATGTTATATTTTCGAGCTTTTGTAGGACATCTTTAGTGTCTTTTAGGAAGGACGGTAGTGCTTTCATTAAAGGTTGTAATTCTGCATCTATTAGTGCTCCCACATTTGAGCAGATGGAATCTATGCCTGCTATTATCGGTCGACCTTTAGGTATTCTTCCTGGTTTATGCACCTTAGGCAACAGATATAATGTTGGTGTTATAGGATTTTTGATGAGAAGTAGATTTTTTTCTTCTGTGCTTAATAGGCCTTTTTCATGCCAGGAGTCCAGCAGTATGGTTAGTTTATCTTGAGTTTGTTGGGTGGGATTATGGTCCAGCAGTAGATAGCATGTCTTATCCTCCAGTTGTCTTTGCGCTTCCAGCAGGTAGTCATTGGTGTTTAGGAGAACAACGTTCCCCCCTTTGTCTGCTTCTTTGATCGTTATTTTATCATTGTGTTTTAATTCCTTTAAGGCAGCTCTTTCCTTTGCAGAGGTGTTATTGGGGATATATCTCTGTTTGGCTTTGTGTTTCTGAAATTCCTTATCTAAATCCTCAGATACTCTTTTCGAAAACATATCAATGGAGTTACCTGCTGGTAGTGAGGGAGTAAACTTCGTTTTTTTCTTTAACATGCTGGGTTTTGAGTGGAAAATGTCAATGCCCAGGTCATCTGCCGTTGTTGTTAATAGCTCTAAGTGGTCTGGGTCAGAGTCTGTTGCAAGATGTAATAACAAATTGCTATTTTCCAAGTCTTGTGCTGACATATCACTTGTTTGTTGACTGATGTAGGTAGTATGCTGTTGCCTTGGGTTTTCATTGAAGAATGATTGCAGCTTGAGTTTCCTTGTAAACTTGAAGAGGTCGACTTTAGTTTTGATCAGGTCCCAATTTGCCGTGGGGCAAAAAGAAAGGCCTTTATTGAGGATTCGATTGTGTGTTTCTGATAAGACCTCTGTAGATAAGTTCAAGACTAGATTGTTGGTTAGGTTTTTGTCAAGTGTTGTTCCTTCATTCTTGCTCTGGTTTGTACACCCGGTGTATTGGGTTTTGGTGTCCCTAGGTTTGGTGGTCGTTGTCGGTTTTCCTGTACATTCCCCAAGCGATGTCGTTGCACTTCCTCCCGAAAATTTACCTGAGGGCGAAGATTTTTGGTTGTTGTTAGGTCTTCCACTGATCCGGCCTCCGAAGAACTTGGAGTCTGAATTGGTGTGTTCGTATTGCTGCTAGTACTTGTGGTGCTGATGTTATCGTACTTTTGAGCAAATGTATAGACTCTTCCCTGTTGGTAGTCATTGAGGTCGCGTCTAAATTTGCGATTTTTCCTCTGTATAATGTCTTCTTCAAATTCGTCCAGAAATTTGTTTAGGATGTCATAATTTTTTGTGGTGATTTCTCCCCAGTTGGCCTCTTCAATTCGCTTGGATAGAGTGTCCACTTCCTTTTTATTTGTTTCGTATTCCTCCTCTGCAATATCTATAAGTTGTCTTATCATGTTATTGGAGGCAGTGCGTAGATTTTCTTCCCATAGTTGTAATTTTTCTGGCGATGTAGTTTCTATGGGTGGGAAGATAAGTATACGGAGGCCTCGTGGGATGAGATTATGTTCCAGATATTTTTTGAGGGATGCTCCCTCCCACCACTTTGAGGTCTCTTTCTTCGCAGCTCTTTCCAGTGCTTGGAAGGTACTTTTTGCTGACGTTAAATTTGTTGTACTGGGTGTTTTACTGATTGCAGCTCCGGTTGGGTCAAAGGCTTCTGCCAATCTGTTATTGCGTCTATCCCGGCGGTTGCCATATGATGACATTTTGGCGATTTTCTTCTTTTTTTGTTTTTTTGTCACTAAATTGATTTGTATTGTATTGCACTTTTTATTTTATACGTTGATCATATCAGATATAGACCTTGGAAGTCCGTACATTGCGTTTCTAGGGAAAGGGAGTGGTCCACAGGAAATGCCAAGTCTATATCAGTTTTCACGTTTTCATGTGTTGAGGGAAACACACTCAAAAAACTCTGGACCGCTTGAGTTTTGAGACAAATGAGGCTTTAAAGGGGGTGATGAGTGTGTTTAACCAAATTGTGTATATCATTAGGCTCAATCCGTGCTCTTGTAAACAGGTTCAGGAGTCCATGTGGTGTAGAAAAATACTTTTATTGGATACGATTTAAAACATGAACAGCCGACACGTGTTTCGCCCCTTATGGCGATTTGCGCCGGGGCTTTTTCAAGGCTGTAAGAAATCAGAAGGGTGATAACTGTAAGCGCGAATAATTAAAAACGTTTGAACTCCTAATCACGTTAGACCTTTTTTCCTAGCTCACAGTTACTCACTTTCGTTTCCTTTTTCCATCTCACAGCAACTTGGGTCAAGGGCGTTCTGTTTTTAATTATTCGCGCTTACAGTTATCACCCTTCTGATTTCTTACAGCCTTGAAAAAGCCCCGGCGCAAATCGCCATAAGGGGCGAAACACGTGTCGGCTGTTCATGTTTTAAATCGTATCCAATAAAAGTATTTTTCTACACCACATGGACTCCTGAACCTGTTTACAAGAGCACGGATTGAGCCTAATGATATACACAATTTGGTTAAACACACTCATCACCCCCTTTAAAACTGGCGTGAAATGTCATAGAATGGAGTGTTGTAGAGTAGTGTGGAGTGATGAAGAGGGGCACAGAGTGGAGGAGTGTGGAGTGGAGGTGCATAGCGTGACGTAAAGCGTGGTGCTGATTTGCATACCACCACACATTGAACCATACATACAACTGCACACACACAACCACACACACTACCACACTCACAATCACACTCACACAACCACACACACTACCACACACACACACAACCACACACACAGCCACAAGTCAGTGCACACTTTCAACAGGCACAGACACCATCAGTCGTCAGTGCACGCTTTCACCAGGCAAAAACATCACCAGCCGTCAGTGCACGCTTTGACCAGGCACACATACACCACCAGCCATCACTGCACACTTTCACCAGGCACACACCACCAGCAGTCAGTGCACACTTTCACCAGGCACACACACACCACCAGCCATCAGTGCATGCTTTCACCAGGCACACACCACCAGCCGTCAGTGCACACTTTCACCAGGCACACATACACCACCAGCCGTCAGTGCATTCTTTCACCAGGCACACACCACCAGCCGTCAGTGCACGCTTTCACCAGGCACGCACACCACCAACCATCAGTGCACAATTTCTACAGGCACATACACCACCAGCCATCAATGCACACATCGATTGTTAACACATCCACAATTAAGTAGTGTACCAATCGCAGTATGGCGCACTTTACTTTTGAACATATTCATCTAAAGAGCAGCATGCCACCATTGCTACAAAAATAAATACACATTTTTTTAACATACAATTTATAGACTTTAGTTGCATTTGGTGTTGCAATATTTAGCAATGCCAATAGCTCAAACTTAATTAATGCGAGACCTATTGCATTGGTTGCCAATAGGTCTCACAGTAGGAAATTTGGAGCTATTACAATTGCAAATAACAATGCCTTTTTTGTTTGTTTTCATTTTAAAAACATAAAGGACTTTGTCATTTACAAAACCAATAGCTCCAACTTTCCTACTGCGAGACCTATTGGCAACGCCAGTGCTTGTTTAGTGTAGTCACACACTAACACTCTGAATGTCACTTACAGTAGGAACTCACAATAGTACTACCACTGTCTTTAACACATGTGTGAAAGGGACTAAACTGCATCTTCCACACTGCAGCAGATGGTAAATAGGAAGACATATTCAACATAGTGTAATACACCATCACATATTGTAAGAAAGTGTGTTGGAAAGGGTATCTTAGAGTTGGCCGAGCGAAGTCGAGAGGCCTCCTGGCGAGGTTCCTCCCCTAGGATCGTACAGATGAGCAATCACCCCCCTACAGATGGACACCACACACAGAATGTTCTCCACGTTTTTATCAACACTTTAGGGCAGGTTATCGTAGCGATACAGGTGTAACTGGATCCAGGGATCCTTTCAGGTTTAGTCTCTGAGGGAAGGGGGTAGCAAGACAGTCTTGGTACCAGCCTGGTACAGGGATACCCTACGCTCAGCTCTCAATCCTCGAGCTGGGGGGTTCCTCAGGGTTGGGCCGCGGCAGCGCCAGCAGGGCTCCAAGGATGGATTCGACGAAGATGGGCCGCGGCAGGGCCAGCAGGACTCCAGAGATGGATTCAACGAAGATGGGCCGCGGCAGCGCCAGCAAGGCTCCAGAGATGGTTTCAACGAAGATGGGCCGCGGCAGCGCCAGCAGGGCTCCAGAGATGGATTCGACGAAGATGGGCCGCGGCAGCGCCAGCAGGGCTCCAGAGATGGTTTCATCGAAGATGGGCCGCGGCAGCACCAGCAGGGCTCTAAGGATAGTTTTGGCGAAGATGAGCAGCGCCAGCAGGGCTCCAAAGGTGGTTACGGGTTCCACGCGGATGAGTTCGTCTCGGTGTCTCTCGACCCCAGGATACAACTACCGACCTGCTCCAGAGCTGCCCCAGATATAGGTCTGGCATCCTTTGATGTCCGGACCCTCGCACCTGGGGGTCGGAGGGGCCGGGATGAGCGTGTCCAGACACCCAGCAGGGGGGTGGAGCCAGCACCCAGGGAGGCCGGAGGCGATCAAAACCAGGCGTCCGGGGACGGTTGGAGGACCATTGAAACTCGTCCTCCCATTGATCCGTCAAGTGGCCTCTTTACCACCTGGGCGGATCGTGGTGCCTCGATGTCGGGGCTTCGCTGAGTCTGCGGCCGGGGTCGGGTCGAGGCCACGGGGCCTGGTCGTGTAGGGTCCAAGATGGAGTCTGGGTTTGAGATGGTGGTCCGGGATAGGGTTCGGACTAGCTGAGTGTGTCGAGAAGGGGTTGCCGAGTTCCAAAGGGGGAGAGCCGGCAGTTACCCGGAGGGGCGGCTCTCGTGTAGGGTGGATGGTGCCGCCCTCGGCCGAGGACAGGGGTCGAGGTAGTCCAGGGCCCGCCATGCGGGAGGAGTGGGACCACGCCACGAGGCCGGGTCCAACAAAGTGGTAAAGCAAAAAGGATGGTGGAACCTTCTTTACAAATGCACCTAACCAAAATAACCAAAGAAATAATTTTCCCTTTATAATTTAGAAAGGGATCTGTGTGCACACCGATAGTCACCCACCATCACAGTGATAGTTCCATAAAGAACTTTAACGTAATTACATTTATAAGCACAGGTGCACCATGTATAGAAATTGTACAAACTGAGTCACAAGTTTGTCACAAAAGATACTGAGAGTAATGTCCAATTTTTTCAAAAAAGATTTTTCTTTATTGTTCCATTTGTAAGAGAGAACAGCCGACGCGTTTCGTCCCCATTCGGACTTCTTCAGGGCTGTATTGTAACAAAAACAAAACATATAAACATACAATTAAAATCATGAACTGTCTACAAGCTCAGCCGAACCACAAATAATCACACATTAAAAACACATAGCTGCCAGTGTTACAATGTCTAATTCAATTTTGATACATTAGAAAGCGTGCAACCTAGGGACTGGACGATGGCCATAGCTTCTCCAAACCCGTTACAAAGTTGTATAATCAATACTTTTTGTTCACTGGGTCTTTATCTATTCCTATTGCCAACATACAATAAGTTAAGTCTGAGAAATAGACATTTGAAAAGGGAAGAAAGACAAACCTAGTGAACCAGCGGCAGAGCTGTCCTATGCCTTTACAAATAGTACAAAAACAATGTTGTATAACATTGTTGTATACACAACCACACCCCCACAACCCCCCCCCCCACAACCACACATACACACCAAACACACCACACACACACCACACAACCACACACACACAACCACACACCCACACACACCCACAACCACACATCCCACATACCCCACACCGACCCACCCCACACACAAAACCACACACAACCATACACACAATCACACACATGCCTTACCACACACACAACCACACACGCACACAACTACACACAACCACACACACAATCAACCACACACACAACCACACACACAACCACAGACACACAATCACATAAACAAACACACACCTAATCACACACACACACAACCACACAAACACACAATCACACACAACCACGCAACCACACACAACTTCACACACACAACACACACAACCACACACACACCTACGCACACAACACACAACCACACACACATTCACACATACATTCACACTACCACACATACACACAACCACACAGACACACAACCACAACCACCCACACAACCACACATACACACAACCACACACACACACAACCACAACAACAACCCCAACAACAACCACACACAATCACACACAACCACACACACACACATACACCCACACACACAACTACACAACTACACACACAACCACACACACATCATACACACAACCACAACAACACACACATCCACACCACACACACACAACCACAACCACCCCCAAACATACACAACCACACATACAACCACAACCACACACCCACACACATGACCACACACACACAACCACACACAGCACACACACCCCACACACACACCCCACACACATACCACACACAACCACACACATGACCACACACAAAACAATCACACACAATCACAACCACAAACCACACATACAACCACAAACCACACACACAACCACACACACAACCACCCACACAATACACACACTACCACACCACACCACACCCCCAACCACAACCACACACAACCACACACACAACCACACACACACAACCACACACAACCACACACACAACCACACACACAACCATAACAACACACACAACCACACACACAACCCCCCACACATAATCACATACACACAACCACACACACACAACCACACACATACACACACAACCACACACACACAACCACACACACACACAACCACACCCAAACACACAATCACACACACAACCACACACACCCCCAACCACAACCACATCCACACACAACAACAACCACACACACAACCACAAACAACCACACACACACACAACCACACACACACTGCTACACACACAACCACCCAAACACACAACCACACATAACCACAACCACACACACAACCACACCAACCATGCCCAACCATGCCCAACCACACACAACCACACACACACAACCACACCTACCAACAACCACACACAACCATACACACAACCACACACACAACCACACACACAACACACACAAACCCACACAACCACACACACAACCACACACACACCCACACACAACTACAACCACACACCCAACCTCACACCCAACCACAACCACACACACAACCACACACACACTACCAAACACACACACATACAACCAAACACACCCACAACCACACACAACTGCATACACAACCTCCCACAACCACACACATACAACCACACACACAACCACACAAAACTACACAACCACACACATAACCACACACAACCACATACACATACACTAACACCCACAGCCACACAAACACAACCACAAGCCCCCACACACACAACCACACACACACATACCCACACACACACATACCCACACACACAACCACACACACAACCACACCCACAAACACCACACACAACCACACACACAACCACACACATACAACTACAACCCCCCACACACAACCACACACACACACATAACACCACACACACACAACCGCACACACATAACCACACACACAACCACACACACACCAACAACCACACACAACCATACACACAACCACACACAACCACACACACAACCACACCAAAACACACAGACCCACACAACCACACACACAACCACACACACACAAACACACAACCACAACCACACACACAACCCCACACCCAACCACAACCACACACACATGACCAAACACACACACAACCACACACAACAACACTCAACCTCACACACACACAACCACACACATACAACCACACACAACCACACACAACTACACAACCACACACATAACCGCACACAATCACATACACTAACACCCACAGCCACACCCACAGCCACACAAACACAACCACAACCCCACACACACAACCACACACACACATACCCACACACACACAACCACACACACAACCACACCCACAAACACCACACACACCCACACACAGTCAACCACACACACACAATCACACACACAACCACACACACACAACCACACACACACACAACCACAACCCCCCACACACAACCACACACACACACACACACAACACCACACACACCACACACACAACACCACACACACACACAACCACACACACATAACCACACACAACCACACAAACAACCACACACAAAAACACACACAACCACACACACAACCACACATACACAACCACACATACACAACCACGCAAACAACCACACACACAACCACAATTACAGACAACCACACACAACCACACACACACACAACCACATCCACAACCACACACAACCCCACACACCCATAACCACACCCACAACCACACCCAAACCCACAAACACACACCGCACACACACAACCACACATACACACAGCCAACCATACACACACCCAGCCACACATACACCCAACCACACATACACCCAACCACACAGGGACCCAACCACACGCACACACAACCACACACACAACTACACACACAACCACACACACAACCACACACACCCAACCACACTCCCTCAACAACACACACACACACCCAATCACACACACAACCAACCACACACCACACACACACACCCACCCACACACACAATCAACCACACCCACACCCAACCACACACACAACCACACAACCACACACACAACCACACACACAAACACCTACAACCACACCCACAACCACACCCACTGCCACACACTCAGCCACACCCACACAACCACACCGACAACCATACACAACCACAAATACAACCACCCACACACAACCACACCCACACCCACACACAACCATATGCACACACACAACCACACCCACGACCACACCCTCAACCACACACATACAACCACACACCCACAACCACACACCCACAACCATACACACAACCACATACACACAAGTACACACACAAAACCACACACACAACCACACACACAACCCAAAACCACACACCCACACACACACACAATCACACACACACAAAACCACACACACAACCACACACATACACAACCACACACACAACCACAACCCCACAACCACAAACCCACAACCACACACCCACAACCACACACCCACAACCACACACCCACAACAACACACACACAACTACACACACAAAACCACACACAACCACACACACATACAACCACAACCACACCCCCAACCACAACCACACACACAACCATGCTTAACCACACACACAACCACACACACACAAAACCACACACAACCACACAACCACAACCACACAACCACAACCACACATATCCACAACCACACACAACCACACACACACTCCCAACCACACACAACCACACATACAACCACACACACACATAACCACACACACATACAACTACACACACAACCACACACACAACCTCAACCACACACACACACAACTACACACACAACCACACACACACATCTACACACACAACCACACACACACACATTCACACACACAACCACACACTCACAACCATACCCACACCCACAACCACACATACAAACCACACACACCACACACACACTACACAACCACAACCACACACACAACCACACACACAACCACACACCCACACACACCCACAACCACACACCCCACACACCCCACACACACACCCCCACACAAAACCATAAAATCCCACACACAATCTCACACACAACCATACACACAATCACACACATGCCTTAAGACACACAACCACACACACACACAGAACTACACACAACTACACACAAAATCAACCAAAGACACAACCACACACACAACCACACACAACCACCCAAACCACCACACACATATCCACACACACACAACCACACATACAAACAACCACACACAACCACACACACACACAACCACACAAACACACAACCAATCACACACAACCACACACAACTTCACACACAAAACACCCACACAACCACACACACAACCACACACACATTCTCACATCCACATATACATTCACACAACCACACATACAAACAACCACACACACAACCACACATACACACAACCACACACACACAACCACACCCACAACCACACACAACCACACCCCTATCCACAACCATCCACAACCACACACACAACCACACATACACACCACACACACACAACCACACCCCCATCCACAACCACACACAACCACACAGACAACTACACACACAACCACACACACATCCACACCCACAACCACACACACACACCCACAACCATGCACACATCACACACACCACACACACACCACACACACACACGACCACAACCATCCCCCCACACACACTACCACACACACAACCACAACCACACACATCACACACACAACCACACACACCCCACACACATACCACACACACACCACACACAACCACACACACACTACCACACACAAAAACAAACACACACAACCACAAACACACAACCACAAACCACACATACAACCACAAACCACACACACACACACACAACCACACACAGCAACAACCACACCCCCAACCACAACCACACACACAACCACACACACACACAACCACAAACAACCACATACACAACCACAACCATACCCCCAACCACAACCACACACACAACCCCACACAACCACAAACACACAACCACACACACAACCACACACACACATCCATAACCACACACACAACCCCCCACACACAATCACATACACACAACCACACACACACACAACCACACACACACATACACACACAACCACAACCATACACACAACCACAACCACAAACAATCACACACACAACCACACACACTCACATACACACAACCACACACACAACCACAACCATACAAAACCACAACCACACACACAACCACACCAACCATGCCTAACCATGCCCAACCACACACAACCACACACACACAACCACAACCACACACAACCACACACACAACCACACACACACAACCACACACAACCACAACCACACACACAACCCCACACCCATCCACAACCACACACACATCCACACACACACACAACCAAACACACACACACACAACTACTCACAACCACACTCAAACACACACAACCACACACACCCACAACCACCCACAACCACACACACAACCTCACACACACACAACCACACACATACAACCACACACACAACCACACACAACTACATAACCACACACATAACCACACACAACTACACACACAAACACCCACAGCCACACCCACACACACAACCACACACACAACCACACAAACACAACACCACACACACACACACATGACACACACAATACCACACACACACAACCACACACACATAACCACACACACAACCACACACACACAACCACACACAATATCACAACCACACCCACACACACATACACACACACAGCCACACACACAAAACCACCCACAACCACATACCCACACACACACCCACACATACCCACACACACCCACAACCACACACACACTACCACATGCACACACAGAACCACACGCACACACAGAACCACAACCACACACACAACCGCAACAAAATGTTTTATGGAAAACTGATTCTTTTAAAAATTCTAATTCCAAAATGTTGGTTTCAAAGCCCCTTGTGATTACTGGTTTAATTAAAGACTTGTCCAATATCCGCTGTATTAGGGGGTTTATATAGCGAGGAAACAGGATGGGTGAGCAGGGGCACCCTTGCCGGTTCCTCTTGTTATATAGATCTTATCTGAGCTTTCACCCATCATTTGAATCGTGGCCACTGGATCTAAATACATTGCTTGGATGGCCTTTTGAATTCTTGGGCCAAGCCCCCTTGCCTCAATCACTCCCCAAAGATAATCACACCTGACGCGGTTAAAAGCTTTCTCCGCATCGGGAAGGATCCTTGTCATCCCTCCTCCCAGGCAGCATGTATATCAAACAAGGTGATTGCTCGTCTTATATGATCCTCCAGAATCACGGCCAGGAAGAAAACCATGCTGCCAAGGAGAGACCAGACTCCCAATGATCCTGCCCAACCGGTTAAAGCTTTAGACATCTCCTTTGGATACAATATGTTTGGTGTGAAGTTCAAAATTTATAGAAGAACTAAATCTATGTCTGATTCTATTTTCTATCCCCGCTTTGACTCCTGTCCTAAACTTTGTGTTGTTGATTGTTTGAAGGAGTATGACTAGAGAATGTCTCTTCTTCGTCCACCTGATGTGAATCAATTACTTATTTCCCTTGTTAGACCTCACAAAGCTATTTCTTCTACTTCCATTGCTAGGTGGGTTAAAACAGCTATGAGCTTAGCAGGTGTTGATTTACATAGGTTTCAGGCTCATTCCCTTAGGGGTGCTATGGCCAGCAAATCCCTCTGGTCTGGTGGTAAACTTGAGGATATTCTCAAAGCTGCTGATTGGTCTAACGCTAGCACTTTTGCTCGACATTACTGTAAACCTATAAAACATATGTCTGATGTTGTTTTACAAAGCTACCAACATGCATAATGTAGCCTCCGCTCTTGTAATGAAATTGCGATTCTCCTATTACCATGACTAGAGAATCTGGGTTTCATTAAAGACACGGAGGCTCACATTATCCCACCCGTTCCTCCCTGGGATGTGAAGTATATTTGTTTCAACTGTACTCTTTGCAATTGTCTTTCTTTATCAAATGCTGCTTTTATATTATTATATTTTTCATTGTTGAAATGTTTCATTAATTTTGTTTACTCCATATTTACACAATTTTTTCTGCTTTTCAGATAATCCTTCTTAAATCCAGGGATGTTTGGATCCTTGTTGAACTTCGAATTGTTTGGAATTTCTCATCCTAAGCTCCTCAGATGTTACTCGAAAATTTGGAACTTGTTGCAGTTTTATGAACTTCTATTTGGAACCTTTTGCTGTTTTATGACTTCTCTGTAATTTCCTCATTTAAAAGAGGCAGTCTTCTGATGGCTCTTGGAGTTTATTTGTTATGAGTGTTCTGTATGGACCCTTTCTATTATGATGTTTGCGGCTGCGTAGAGACGCATTAAAAGTTGTATGCATAATGTGAGCCTCCGTGTCTTTAATGAAATAGAGATTCTCTAGTCATGGTAATAGGAGAATCGCAATTTTTGCATATATTTTATTATCTGTGTTGATAAGGGATACAGGCCTATAGGAGCCCGGATTTTCTTTTGGCTTCCCCTTTTTATGAAATACCACTATGTTAGTATTGCGCTATGATTCCGGTATTTTGCCCGTGTTTAGGCTACCATTAAATTAATCCAGAAGCAACGGTGTTGTTTCCTCAGATACCTTTTTATAAACTTCCAGAGGTAAACCGTCAGGGCCCGCCGCCTTCCCTGATGCCAACTCCTGCAAGGCTCCTATTAGCTCTTCTATAGTGATGTCCTTTTCCAGGGCCTCCCTTCCCTCCTGATCCAGTTTTCCTCCTGACTCCCCCACTCTGCTACTGGTATCTCTATAGTTGATTCCTCCTGATAAAGTCTTTGATAATACCTTTTGAACACATTCAGAATTTCCAGAGGTTCTTCATAACACTGGCCCTGTTCTTCAATACGGGTTACGACATTTTTGGAGACGGCCTGTCTGATACGAAGTGCGAGCTAAGGATGGGCTGAAAATTTGTTTCGCTGTTGGAATTTGCGGATTTTCTGCGATTTCGCGATCCGCGAATCTCGCGAAATCGCGGTAAAATCCGCGAATCAGCGAGGATGACTTTTCAGCCAAGCACTTACAGGGTTACTGTAGCAGGTGCAAAAGTTGAAGCTAATTTTTTGTAACCTTTTACAAAAGGGTTACAAAGAAATTAACTTCAACTTGGGCACCTGCTGCTGTAAGCTTGTAAGTGCTTCCTGGCGCCTCGTTGCCTACTTGCAACTATTCTCTGACCCTGCTCTGACCCTTGAAGCAGGGTCAGAGAATAGTTACAAGTAGGCAATGAGGTGCCTGTCACGAAAATTAAACCTCAACAGGAAGCCCTGACAGATATAAAAACAAGCATTTGCAATGCAATAGGTCTCGCATTAGGAAAGTTTGAGCTATTGGTCTTGTAAATTACAATTTTATTTTATTTATGTGTTGGTTTTGAAAATAGCTACATTAATAGCTTTGTCATTTACAATGCCAATAGTTATAACTTTCGCAAATATGACACCTATAGCATTTGTAATGCAACATGTTTTGTATTTACGTGACTTAGATTTATTGATATTACAAATTACAATGGCTTTTAATTTTTTTAAATGATTAATACTTAAATAAAAGTGATTTTAATTTTTAATGGCAATAGCTTAAACTTTTGTAAATAACTTTTGTGAAGATTATATTCAGTGTATTTTATTGTGACAAAAACCCAAGAACAGAAGTGAAATATTAACATCTTTTTTGTGACATTTGTAATAAAGTTTGAAACATTGAGAGAACATATTTGAACCAGTTGTTGTTAAATGGTTGCGCAGATTGATGCTGGGGTGGCGCTGAGTGGTGCTGTGGTGGTGCTGAGTGGTGCTGTGGTGATGCTGAGTGGTGCTGTGGTGGTGCTGAGTGATACTGGGATGGTGCTGAGTGATGCTGGGGCGGTGCTGAGTGGTGCTGTGGTGGTGCTGAGTGATGCTGTGGTAGTGCTGAGTGATGCTGTGGTGGCGCTGGGTGGTGCTGTGGTGGTGCTGATTGGTGCTGTGGTGGTGCTGAGTGATGCTGTGCTGGTGCTGAGTGGTGCTGTGGTGGTGCTGAGTGATAATGTGGTGGCGCTGAGTGATGCTGTGGTGGCGCTGAGTGATGCTGTGGAGGCGCTGAGTGGTGCCTTGGTGCTGCTGAGTGGTGCCGTGGTGGTGCTGATTGATGCTGTGGTGGTGCTGAGTGGTGCTGTGGTGGTGCTGAGTGGTGCTGTGGTGGTGCTGAGTGATGCTGTGGTGGTGCTGAGTGATGCTGTGATGGTGCTGAGTGGTGCTGTGGTGGTGCTGAGTGATAATGTGGTGGTGCTGAGTGATGCTGTGGTGGTGCTGAGTGATGGTGTGGTAGCACTGAGTGGTGTTGTGGTGGTGCTGAGTGGTGCTGTGGTGGTGCTGAGTGATGCTGTGGTGGTGCTGAGTGATGCTGTGGTGGTGCTGAGTGATAATGTGGTGGTGCTGAGTGATAATGTGGTGGTGCTGAGTGATAATGTGGTGGTGCTGAGTGATGCTGGGGTAGTGTTGAGTGATGATGTGGTGATGCAGAGGGCAGAAAGGCACAACAAGCAGTCTAACAAAGGGCAGAAGGGCAGAAAAACAAGGGAAAAACGAGTCTAACAGAGGGCAGAAGGGCACAAAAAACAGTCCAACAGAAGACAGAAAGGCAGAAAACAAGGGAAAAACAGTCTAACAGAGGGCAGAAGAGCACAAAAAACGAGTCTAACCGGGGCACAAAGGCACAAAAATGAGTCTAACAGAGGGCAAAAGGGCACAAAAAATGAGTCTAACAGAGGGCAGGAGAGCACAAAAACAAGGGAATAACAGAGGGCAGAAGGGCACAAAAAACCGAGTCTAACAGAGGGCAGAAGGGCAAAAAAACAAGGGAAAAATTAGTCTAACAGAGGGCAGAAGGGCAAAAAAAAAACGAGTCTAACAGGGGGCAGAAGAGCAGAAAGACAAGGGAAAAACGAGTCTAACAGAGGGCAGAAGGGCAGAAAAACACAGGAAAAGCGAGTCTAACAGAGGGCAGGAGGGCACAAAAAACGAGTCTAACAGGGGGCATAATGAATCCCGCCCTGCGTGTTTGTGTCCACGAAGATGCCACCTTTTTGTGCAATACCTCTACTCAACTGGAGTACTTTCTACTGTCTAATCAGTAAGACCTCCCTCGTTGGCTAAATCTATTGGGGCAGATTTACAATAACTGGCGCATCCCCAGGGATGCGCCAGTTATTGTGGGCCGCAGCTCCGCCACCCATGGTGCGCCGCATTTACAATGCGGCGCACCATGTGGCAAAATCGGCACAGATGCGTCACGCATCTGTGCCGTAAAAGCAGTTCCACTAATGCTCTGGGGGGCCCTATCTCCCCAATGCTGTGTCAAGCCTTGCGCCTGCATCAAGCAGGCGCAGGGTTTTGACGCAGCATTGGCCTAAAAGTGACCGAGTGAAATCTTGTAAATTTCACTCAGCCACTTTTAGGAGGCGTTCCTGTGCAGGAACGCCCTCCTCTGCGCCGGAAGGCCGCAGGGCTTTACAACGTGACGCATCTCTCAGATGCGTAACGTTGTTAATACCCAGCACCATGGCGCATCTTTTGTGCTGCTGCTGCATCACAAAAGTGACACAACTGCGGCGCAAAAGAGGCGCAAGCGGCTTGTAAATCTGCCCCATAGTGCATTTGTTACACTGTAGCTGCGTAAAGGGCCAGAAGATGTGTCTCCAGTGACCATCTGTGCCTGTGCCTGTGTTACAGGCACACATGGTCACTGGAGACACATCTTCTGGCCCTTTATGCAGCTGCAGTGTAGTAAAAGCACTACACATTTACCCAATGAGGGAGCACTTACTGGATTAGCCAGTAGAAAGTACTCCAGGGCAAATCACAAAAAAATCCACGATTCCGCGGGAAAATTCGCAAATTCTTGGATTTTTTTTTGCTATTTCACAGGGAAACCGCGAATTCGCAGAACGCAAATTCGCAAATTTCGCCCAAGTGTAGTGCGAGCGCCCTACCAGCCTGTTCCCCCGTTTCGTAAAGCTTACCTCTCTGTGCTTGATATTCAGAGGCTGCTTTCTTTGCCATTTGTTTATGGATCTCTGCTTCAATGGAGCTTACACTTGCTTGGCTCTTTCTCCCCTCTTTGCCCTCCGATATATCTTTCCCATGTTGTTCCTCCGCTTCTATCAATTTGTTTACTAATTCCAAAATTTTGGCATACACCGATGATTTGGCGGTCATTTCTGTAGAACCGAGTGTAGCTCTCCGGGTTTTAGTGGATATTACTGAGACGTTTGGCAGATATTCAGGATATGGTTTAAATGAAGAAAAGACGCAAGTGCTCTGCTCCCAGAATATAGTAAAATCAGATTTTAGGTTCGTAGACTCTATAGTATACCTAGGGATAACGATTAATGCCCAACCGGATCACATTATTAGAGATAACTTCACCCCTGTAATGAAATCAATGGAGGCAGATCTGAAAAGGATGGATACATTAACTTGTCAATATTAGGGCGGGCTAACGTCCTTAAAATGACTATGTTCCCAAAGATTTTATACATGTTTCGGGCTATCCCATTTCTAGTAGATGAAAAAACTATCAAAGCAATAGGAGCTATATTCATGAATTTACTATGGCAATATGGAAAGGTTAGGAGATCTTTAAAATTCATGTCATTACCGCAGAAAAGAGGAGGCCTGGACATACCCAATATAAGATATTATCACTGGTCTTGCCTATTAACTAATATGGCAATTCTATTCGACCAGGCGGTTAAGGAGTCGAATACTTTATATAGGAATAACAACTCCCCTTCAATCTATGAATTAATACTAGGCAGGGAGACAATTGGGATATTATTGAGAAGGACAGAGAGACGATATTTATAAAAAAATGAGATATAAGACGATGGAGAGTATATGGGGGGGGCCTGGGCGGCAGTACAGAAATGTTTGAGTATCCCCAGAATCAATCACCATATCCCCCTCTGGAATTCAGGGATGTTTCCTAATCTATGTAGGGATGGTATGTGGAAACACTGGGAGCGACAGGGCATTCTGACGCTGGGGGATATCATGGCCGGAGACGAGATTAGACCTTTAGAAGATCTCCAACAGAGATATCCCCTGCTGGGCAACCAAGATTTTAAGTATACTCAAGTAACACAAACAATTAAATCTAAGAGGCCAGCATTAATTTAGGCAAAAGATGTAGTATACTGGATTATTTGATGGAAGGAGGCCGTAGAATTAAAGGTATATATAGAACACTAACAGAGGAAATCCAGGATGATATGGATAAAACGGAGACTACATGGGCCCTAAGACTCCGATGTTGACCTAGATAGAGCACTGCAGCTGGATAAGAGACTTTTTCGATCCTCTAACCTAAAAGCGCAACATTTTAAAATGCTCTTTAATGTATATTATACACCTGCTAAGCTATTTGAATGGGGGGGAAGGGAGGATAACAGCTGTCCCAGATGTCTGGAGGGTCCAGCCGATCTCATACACATGTTTTATCAATGTGAAAAACTCAAAATGATTAAAAAGGAGATCGTTCTGGGAGGGGCTTCTAGATAGTAAGATAAATCTATCCCCAACACTGATGATTTTAGGCTGCGAAAGTAAGCTCGCTCTAAAAATCGAGACGGAGGCTCTGTTATCTCAGTAGCAGTGCTCCGCATTCTTATCTCAGCCGCCTGGAAGGATACGGTGGCACCATCTTTTCAGATGTGGCTGACCAAACTTCTAGGCATACATAATCTAGAGGCTGCCCTTTATGAGCTCAAGGGTAAAAATGCAAAGGAAATGGGTCTAAAGGTTTGGGCACCGGTGGCTGCTTGGAGGGCCTCTAGCTCGCAGTAGTAATCTTATGAGGTGGAACTATATAAAAATCTGTAGCTTGTATTTTATCTTGTATTTTACATTCTTCTTTTAATACATAATCTCTAGGTCCACCTGTATGACTATATATATAAGATGTCTCTCTTTTTCACAAAATTAAATAAATAAATAAAAATAAAAAATTCTAATTCCACCAGAATCCGAGTCCTCCACAACACCCTGTTTTTTTGGCTGTCAGCTAAGAAAAGGAGACCAATATTGCCCTCATTTCTATTTTTCTGTATCCTCGGTTCAATTCTAGGGTGCTTTATAACTTGTGTCTAGTTCATTGCGAATCTTACCGTTACTAATTCAAATTGTGTTAGCTTTGGCTTATTTGCAATGCAAACTTTATTTCAATAAGTTGCTGTAACAAGCTGTAAGTCCACTACGGAAGCCCATTCATTTGCTAATTATTTTCTACATAAGGTTGCAGGACTATAAAGTGGAGTATTCAGAATTTTGAATATTTTCTTGTTTTAAGATGTTACTCTCTCCTGTGCACCCCACTCCTGTACGAGTGACCAGGCACCTGCCTTGCAGAAGTTCTTGCATCCACCCAAGTCTGGCCTGGTACTGGTGCGCCCCAGCCTGGCACACACTGCGTGATGATCTCCACACATCCTTCTAGACCCCAGCTCACTACTGTTTGCAGTCTGTTACTCACCCCTCACCTCCCTGGCACTCACCCTTCACCCCTCAGGCCTGGCAGTCACTCCTCGCTTTTGGCACTCAACCTTCTCCCTCTTTCGCACTCAGCATTGCCTCTGTGTGACACTCAACTGTCACCCCCCTGACACACACCCATGTCCCTCCTGGCATTCACTACTCGCCCCCTTGGCACTCACCCTTCACCTCCATGGGCTCTTCCTCCCCCTGGCCTGGCAGCTACCCTTCACCCCTTGCCTCACCCTTCCCTTGCCTGGAACTCACCCTTAACCCTCTTGACTCTTATGTCTCACCTCCATGGCACTCACCTTCATCTCCCTGGCACTCACCCTTCATACCCCTGACCTGGCACTCAACCTTCACCTCCATGGCACTTGCCCTTCACCCCCTGGCCTGGCAGCTACCCCTCACCCCTGACACTCATACTTCCCCCTTCTCTGCACTCACCCTTCCCCTCCCTGGCACTCACCCTTGACCCTCCTTACTCTTACGTCTCATCTCCCTGGCACTCACTCCTCACCTCTCTGGCACTCACCCTTTACCCTGATTGCCTGACAATCACCCTTGTCCCTCTTGGCATCCACTCCTCAGCTCCCTGCCACTCACCCTTGACCCTCCTGGCACTAGCCCGGTTACCCCCAAGAGCAAAGCCAATAGGTCTCGCCTTTGGGACCTTATAAGTGTTTTGCCACGCAACAGTTGATTTTGTTGCACCAAGGATATTGTGCTGCATAACTAAATACTCAGAAGGTCCCAAAAGCGAGATCTATTGGCTATGCCAATGCTTGTTGGTGCAGCTGCTGTGTTGAAAGTTTTACAATGATCCGTGAAGTGGAGGCCGAGAAAAAAGGGGTTCCAAAACGCATTTTCCGCAGATTATGTCTATGGGGATTTTTCATTTTTTTAGCACATTTTTCAAAAACAAAGATGTTGATCCAGAAAGCTTACTTTTTGTGAATTGGTGTAAATTTGTTCAGCAGTTTCATCTCCAAATCTGTGATAATGTGAATCCTTGTCAAGAGTAGTTGAAAAGAATACAAAGAGGTGAATCTCCACCAAACAGTGTACTTCCCCGTAACTAAATGAAGTAGGTTCTTCTTTGGTGGAGATGTCCGTGCATACCTCTGCATCAATGATGCGTCACCAAAATAGGCAGGAAATAAGCTCGGGTCGGGGGGGGGGGACTTTTATTAAGCTCGTCATCAATGTGGGAATTGGCAGGAAGACCTTTGCATACTACTACGGTAAATGGGGAGAGGGGGCCACGGTGGATTTTTGCCCCAAGGACCCCATCCCCTGGGATCTGGGGGAAATGTGATGAGGAAGGGGGCCATGTGGATTCCCTCCCTGGGCCGATCTTGGCCCCGGGGAGCCCATGCCCTTGGGTCCGGCCTTAATATATATGGAATCAAAAGGGGAGGGGGCCGCATGGCACCCACTTTCCGGGACCTATTTCAGCCCCGGGGAACTTATCCCCGGGCTCGGCCATATCTCCTAGGTGCCCTGGAGTTCACCAAGGGCACTAAGTGTGCAACATTAGGACTATAGGGGAAGCCTTAAGGCCCCACCCTACTGTGCCAGTCGGCTACCCTCCTCCTGCAGGAACCAGCATTGCTATTGCACACAGGTAGCTGCTGGAAATGCAGCTCTGGTTCCAAGAGCAAATGGTTCATCTCTTTATCTGCCTGCATGGTTGTGGGCCAGGAAAGAGATGGAACGTTTGTTTCCAGCGGGAGGGAACACTTTGACAGCTCCCACCCGCTGGAACCAGAGTGTTTGCTTCTGCTTGGCAGGAGCTGTCACAGCTCCCACCAAACAAAAGCAAACAGCTATGTCCCAGAGGTGGGCACCCCAGGACATCGCAAGTGCCAGTCCTGGGGGGTAGGGTTCTCCATTGCCATGTATAGCTCCAGGAGGGGGACACCTGTCTCCTGGAATCCCTCAGCCCCTGTCACTCAAACTCTAGACAAGGAATACACATCCTAGCAGAGGCAAGCTTGGATATTTAGGCAAGAAAATACCTACTTTCTAAAAGTGGTATTTTCAAACCCAGAAAGTTAAAACCAACTTCACTAAAAGATGTATTTCATCATTCTGACTTCAGGCATACTAAACTCGAATTTCTACCTAGTTCCCTGAGTCAGTTAGGATTATAATATGTTATAATCAAACTGCCCATTCTGGCCTAAGGGGACTGGTAGCCTTGCAATAGTGAAAAACGAAAATGTAATTTACTATTAGGACATGCCGCATTCACCAAGGCATGTCCTACCTTATACGTACAATGCACCCTATCCTTGGCCTACCTTAGGGGTGTCTAATATGCAGAAAAGGGAAGGTTTAGGGACTGGTGAGAGGGTGCACTTGCCCAGTCTGTCACGATTCGCGTCTCCTCAGGATCAGGGTGATGCTGAAAGGGGTCCACCTCCTGATTTCCCCACACTCTGACTGTACAGAAAACACAGAGCGTAGAGGTAATCAAGCGAGGGATAAATCAGGGAAGGTAAGGGAAGGAACAGGAACGGAAGGGACAGCTGAAACGACAAGAAGAAAGAATTATCACATCAGTTCTAACTACTCTCTTTCAATTCTCGCTAATGAAACGATACATACCACATAAATCAGGAGGGGACCTCTGCCTCTCTATACCATAGATACTTCTCTATACATGAGTGCCGCCTGTAAGAAAACCACTGATTACTGTTTGTTCAACAACACCTCACTTCAATGGATAATCATGCAACACACATACCCATATTATGCTTCCCTTGAAACGATAAAAGTTCTCTCCAGTAACCCAGCGGAATAATGTTTTGATAATGCAACCTCAGTTCCAAACACTGAAGAATAAAGGATTCAGTATAGTCTTTGCAAACAATACCAATTCATCCAAGGACAAAAAGTAGCACACGAAATAGTATTCCTAGCTGGGCCCAACTAAATATGGAACACTAACAAAAATAGAAAAGAACGGAATGTAACCTCCTACGAGGCTTACCGGTTTTAGTAGACTATATTTACACAAGTCAGTATTTTGGGTTGCGAGCGTTTTCTCGCCTTCCTGGTACCAGGGTTTGTATGATACTGATCCAGCGGCTTTTCTTCCTCGCAGCGTCCGCTCGCGGGAAGAAACAAACACGAAGCAGGTTTCCTTTCTCGAACCCCAAGAGTTTAAATCCAAACTTTTCCCGAAACAGGACACCAACCAATGGAGACTTTCCCTCGCGGCAGCCGCACGCGAACGGGTAAGTCTTTAGGACACGGCAACGCCCTCTATCGTCCGTGCTCTTAAAACCAGGCTTCTCCGCCGATACTCGCGTTTTGTCTTCCACGGCATCCGCACGCAGAAAGAAACGACAAACAATCTCAATGTTCCAAAGTCTTTGATCCTGGATAGTAGTTCCCGAACATGGAACTCGACACCAACGCTCACAGGTTCCAAAGAGTATTCATTTACAAAGCCCCCTAGTGGACGCCAGGAATATATAGATTCAGTTCTGCCCCCACCTTAGCATTCTGGGATTTGTAGTTCGGCAGGCGCAAATAGGCAAACCATGACACAGTCAACATGTCAGTACCAGACTGCACACAGGTTCCGCAATGGCAGACCGGAGACACACTTTACAGGCTGCTTCTGTGGGTGGCACAACCAGTGCTGCAAGCCCACCAGAAGCATTTGATTTACCAGCCCTGTGTACCCGCAGTGCACTGTACTAGGGTCTGACAGTAAATCATATAAGCCAATCATGGAGTCACTAATCCATACATCAATTTACAATAGGGAGAACATATGCCCTTTAGCATTGATCAACAGTGGTAAAGTGCCCAGAGTCATAAAACCAACAAAAACAGGTCGAACAAAATACAGGAGGAAGGCAAAAAGTTCAGGGATGACCCTGCAAAAAGGGCCAAGTCCAACAGCAGGAGTCTTTTATAAGGTGATGAATAGTGTGAGTTTTTTTTAAATGTAAGGCTCTGGTATTAATCCTGGGTTCTCTGTGCGGGTCGGCTTGAATTGTCTCGATTTGACACTTAGGGCCAGATGTAGGTGAAGTCAATTTTGCAAGTCCTTAATAGCGATTTTTATCGAATCGCTATTAAGGACTTGCAAAATGGAATGTATGTTGGAATCACTAAAATAATTGCGATTCCTTAATATTCCTTAATTGCGAATCCCAAATTGAGATTCGCGATCAAAGAACACCTTCCCATCCATTGGAATGAATGGGATTTGCACACGCAATTTGCGAGTAACCAAGAGGTACTTGCAAATTACGTGCGCAATTTCAAGGGTGCAAGGGTTCCAAAAGGATACCCAGTTGCACCCATGACATATACATATGTGCAAATATGACGCACATACATGCCCTAAGGGCACTTTGAAAAAAGCAAAAAAGTGCTTTTTTTAAAGGAAATCGCAAAATACCACCAACTTCAAGTTGGTGGTAATTAGCAATTCCTTAAGGCAATATCACAATTTGCAAATGCCTATTAGCATAGCATTTATGGAATCGCAAATAGCGATTTTCTATGCTTGCGCAAAATAAGGAATCATAATTTTTGTGAATTTCATCATTTGCAATAGCAATTTGCTACATCTGGCCCCAATTGATGAAGGAAGTGACCCAATTAGGGCCACTCGGGTGACTTGCGACCACCTCTCAGCCTTCCACACAAAAGAAGAGTCGGTCAGACAGTAGAGAATACAAATCAAAGTTGTTTATTTGCAATACACTCGAGCTGAGTCCAATCTTACCTGCCTCTTTAGAATGCTGTGGAGGGACAACCCCCGTCCACATGGTAGCACCAAATATACATTTCCAACATCTCTAAAGACCCGCTCAGGCTGGAATTTTCCAGTCCGGGAACTAATTAACAAAGGAGTTACAGAAACACAAGTTACCATCTTGAGAACAAATACATGCTATCTTAGTTTCAAGGTTACTCTGCCGGTGCCCGTCTCTCAGAGAGTAGGAGCAGGGCTGCCTAACAGGAAAGGCATGCAGAGACAGAACGATCTATTCATTAGTGTAGTGGAGCTCAACCTTGAATAAGATAAAGAGAAAAAATCAAGGCTGCTTTTTGCTGAAGAAAAGTTTATGAGACGGAAGCTTACTTTTGATCATGGTGCAAAATGGTGGCTGAATACAAAATGGTGCCACAAACAACTAACTAACTTAAGCTAACTTAACTCACACAATGCAATAAGGAGTCCACCGGACATATTCTCAGTCAAACAGACCCTGCTTTTAGCATTTGCAAACAATTTTGTCTAATTCTATGAGGGCGATAACTACTCGCATAATAAGAAAATCTTTAATACATTATAATACACACACCGTTAATATTCAAAAATGCCCTTGTTGATGGACATCAAACCGTGGACAGCCTGCATCATCATGGTGGAAGACTTAGCGTCATGTATTCGGGCTTTTGATGTGGGTAACAACTTTCTAACACAATAAGCACAGCAAGCAGGAAGGCAATGTACGCATAGCCAACATGTAAAGATAACACCCACAATTGCTATTAGAAAAAGAAGAATTTTCCATCCCCAGGATGTTATTAAACCCCAGAACTAACCAGAAAGACTCCAGGTACCATTCTCCTGGTGGATGTCAGATGCAATCCTATGCAACTTCTATATAGCAGTGTATACATTTGGAGAATGGTCTAGTATGTAAACACAGCAACTACTTCCAATGGTGCAACAAGTTCCTCCCTGATCAGCAAGGATGACGTCTAACAGCATCCTATTCCGAAGAGCAATAATCCTCGTCGCCTGGAGCTCAGCTGTAATATTTGTCAAAATCCCTGTTGTGGTATTAATGAACCCTTCCACAACCCTGGGAGCCGGCGAATGTTAAGGCTATTAGACATAGGACCCCAAAAGGGTAGTATACCCTTCTTAGCATCAGTAAACTGCTGCAAGGAAGTATCTGTCTGGTCTATATCTTGTGTGTTAATAACCCTTTTTTATTCTGAACAAATGGTCAATCCTACTTTGCAGTCGGTGGTCCCTATGATAGTTGGAAGGTGCTATATATACTGGGGTAAGGAGGAAAGAGACATAGCAGACACCTGACCATCCTCTAGGATGCCACACATAAGCTTGAGATCCACAAACAAAGTAAATATTATACAGTGAGAGCAGAGGTGGGCTATTGCTCGTGCTCAATGTGTAAGTATAGTTGCAATTACTCTTTCCCACTTTTACTGTGCCTAGCCCACTGTAGGACTTAGCCCTTTTTAGCTAAAGTCCCTAAACTTTTTGCTTTCCCCCTAGACTTTTTTTCCGAAATGGTGTTGCCAACTTAGATGCTTTGGACACTTTGCCGCTGCTAAACAGTGTCAAAGTTCAAGTGCTCCCTATATAAAGTGTAATGGTAATTGGTTGTCCATGATTGGTATGTTTGCCTTAATAAGTAAAGTCCCTAGTAAAATGCACTATGTGTGCCAGGGCTAGTAATGCAACTGCTAATAGTGGGCCTCAACAGGGTGTAGTGCATGTGAAAGGTAGGACATGTACTAAGGTGTGTGTTATGTCCTGACAGTGAAATAACCTCCATTTCATTTTTCACTGTTGAAAGGCCATTTCGCCCATAGGACAGAATCGGGAGGCTGTGTAATATGTTTTCCAGCCTATCTTCCCAAAGGCTTAAGATGGAAAGGTGAATTTTAGTATGCCTGAACTCACAATGTTATAACCCATCTTTTTATGTAGGTGGTTTTTGCATTGTGTGTTCAGAAGCCACTCTTTTAGAAGTGGCTGAGTTTTTGTGCTCTAACATTTCTGTGTGTCTCTGCCTGGCTGTGGATTGACTGTATGGATTTGAAAGCGATAGGATCCGGGAAATGTCTTGACCCTGCGGAGGATGTGAGACAGCAACAGGCTGACCTGCATCTGGAGTGTAGGGGGAGGAGAAGCCCTAGAGGTGAAGAAGCCTGGGTTGCTGCTATAAAACAATTGGCTCATCTCCTGCTGAGTGATTAAGAATCCATACCCTGCCTAATCAAAGGAAGAAAGGTGTCACTGGCAGGGAGGCACCCAGAACTGGTTTGAACAGGGGTCAGTGCCCCCTGAAACACAAGTACTTCAAAGACATTGAAGGGTATAACTATTAGAGCTGAAGCCCTTGAACTTTGGAGAATGGCTTGATCAAGTGTGAACAAGACTGGAGCTACTTCATGGTCAAGAGGACCTTTGCAAAGTGTAATCCTACGCTGGTTCCTAGCAGGGATTCCAACATGGTGCCCGTAGAAAGCAGCCAGAAACGCGAGGTGAGCGTTCTAGACGCCACACTCAGCGTGACGTGCACTCGTGAGGAGGAGCAGGAGGGGCTGAAAAGGACGCGGAGGAAGGAAGATAAGTGCTCATCGTCCTGAAGAAGGAGCCAAGAGATTCACGACGGACCCCCGAGGAGGGAGAAGGAGCCTGCCGAAGAGGGGAGGACCCAACGCGACCACCGGAACCGCCCAGAGGCAACGTGTTAGAGTCCAGCCAACGGGGAGAAGAGGAGGGTGGTGAGACTCCCTCTGCCATCACTCAGGAGGGCTATGGCTCCAGGCAAGTGCCTTTTATCTTGTATCTAACTGCGGGGTGGTGGAAGCTGGGAGTATAACCACACCACAGATAGTTTGCACTAAAACCCCTCACAGCTAGCCCCTAACAATCCTGCACTACCACCTCCCCGGGTACAGGTGACGGTGTACTTAACCTCCTTAGTCATAGTACGGTCTATTATTTTGCTTCTTTTCCCCAAGGGCTGTACAACCCTCAGTTCCCTTTCTCCAGCGGACTTGGCTGAGACCACCAGAAAACTAGCGCGTCAGCACCCAGGCCCCAGCAGTTGACAAGGACTCTACAGACAGTGACTGAACAATGCCCAAAGGAAGTATCCTGCCTTTTGTATTGTTTTGTTGTTCCCTCTTTTTTGCCCTCCCGGACATACTGGTTTTTGCTTATCCAATAAACTCATATCATCCTGCACTCCTGTCTAAGTGCTCTGCATAACTAGGTGACCACACCAAGGAAGAAACAACTGAAGAAACTGAAGGATAGAACTGACCCTTGCTGTGTGTCTTGGGGCTGGCCTGCAGTTTGCTGTTTTAACCAAGGAAAGGCTGAAGGGACTTTGCTGCTTGCTGTGTCCCCCTGCTTGAAGGACATTTCTGTGTGCTGTGTCCTGAAGTAGCTTATCCCCAAGTGCCTGAGGTGAGCTGGCTCCCTCTTCAGAAACACAGAAACACAAAAGTTTCCATGAGAGTTTCTGCGATGCTGTGAGTGCGTGCCTGTTGCAGCTGAGACCCTCGCAAGGTGTGCCCTGTGATCGTGGGCACATGGAGTCCAAGCAAGGATCAGTGACACTGTTTGTGTGTGCTTTGTGCAGCCTGGACCCCTTTTCCGAGGATTGTCCAGTGATTGTGTGCATCGGAATCCAAGTGAGTCTCATTGACGCTGTGTGCATATCTGCATAACGAACTACCTGATTATCGTAGGACGCATTGCATTGTTTCTGCATAACAAGCTACCTGATTAGCGTATTGTGCATTGCATTGTTTCTGCATCACAAATTACCTGATTAGTGTATTACGCATTGCCTTATTTTTGCATAATGGCATACCTTGTGGTTGTATTATGCATTGCATTATTTTACCTTGCAAAGTGCCTGATTGTTGCGTTACGCATTGCATTATTTTTTTGCAGAGTGTCTGATTGCTGCATTACGTCTTTATTAGGAGCACAGGAGAATGTTTAGAAGTGCTCATTAACACCGCCAGAACTTACAAGGGTTGGCTGGTCTAACAACCGGGCAGGAGAGATAGTACACAACATCATCTGTTGGATTTATATTGTGGGGGTCTTATCATATTTCCTTTTATATAAAGTTTATACTTGTTTTTATAAAACTCGTGTGGAGTCTATTTGTGGTGTCATCATTGGGTTATTGAGAGCGTGGTTGCAAATACTTTACACGTTTGCCATGAAGATAAGCCTGGCTGCTCGTGCCAAGCTACAGAGGGGGTGAGTGGGGCTATCTAAGAAGGTGACCTTCCTTTCCCTAACGCTGCAACACAGGTCCCTACTTGGCCTAAGGTGCCTACCTCAGCCAACCAACCAGCCAGAGTCTAACACCAACAAACACAAAACCCAGCTGTTGTGTTTACTACCGGAACATGAGTAATATTGCGCATTTGTAATGAATGAAAACTTTCTGTGACATTAAATCCCTGAAAATCCAATATTTCATTTTGAAGCCATGTGACATTTTTCTCTCTTTCATACACATTCATGCAGGCTGTAGGGGATAATGCATCAGAGGTCCCCTGTTCACCTGGGGTAAATCCTTGGTGGACACGTATATACTCTAACACTGTGAGATAATCAGCAATTGTCATGTCATATTCATAGTACAAGAATGATAATGGATGTGTACCATAGAGAACAACTCAAATCAGCCCTCACAGCTGCCCAAATAAGACATGGGCAGCGATAAGAGGCTGTCACTTTTGTGTGTAAGAGAAGGGAGCAGGCCACAGATCCAACAATTTGTGACATTCGATGTGTTGTGTGCTTGGTGGAGTGTTTGCAAAAAAACATTATCTATGTATGCTTTTCGGTGTTCTCCTCTATGAGGGGCTATGGTAATAAACATATATTCAGGGGGAACAGGCTTTGTACCAATCAAAGATTGCACAGGTTATTTCTCTTCAAGAAACCATACTATTCCAAGGACTGCGATCAGGGATATCAGGGCAATTACTATGTGACGATGTGCCTGTACGTGACTAGGAGGAGAGTGAAAATCTGATCTTTTGTCCCCTTAGGTCTGGAAGGTGGACACTGGAAGAGAGTGCCGGGAACTACGAAGGGCAGAGGATCTACGAATTGGAGCCACAAGACAAAAACGCTAGACTAACCAGACTATGGAGAAGAATCGGTTGTGTACACTGAAGAGACCGTGATGCTGCCATTTCCAGGGAGCTGGAGGAGGGAGCCAGACCCTATCTGGTACCACATGTCTGCCAGCCACGCTCCAGGTGAAGCGTAGCTACCTGAGGTACGCCCTTGAGTCCGAGGGTGGTTCACTAAAGGGAGCAGCACCGGGAGGAAGCCGACAGAGGAGCTGGGGAGGCTTAACATGGGCAACAACCACTTGGGGTTCCTAGCGTAAATAACAGGAGCGCTACCGATCACCTGGTGGCGGTTCTAGGTGTTACTCCCTCACTCCTCTCCCTAAAAACACTGGGTCCAAATCGGACACCCCCACTAAAACGTTTTTTTTTCTTATTTTATCGTTTTCCATGTCCACGGGGCATTTTCCGTTGGGACGAAGATGAGGTCCTGAGCTGAGTTCTTCCTTTGACATCAGGACGGGAGCAAGAGCCAAAACCGTTATATCAATGTACTGTTGAATACTTAGAAATAACCCCTTTATAGCAGCACGTTGCCTCTCAGCTCATCCTTACCCTTTAACATGTGGCGTCACAAGTGGGACCATTTCCATAGAATAATCCGCATGGAAGCCCTTATACAGCAACTCATTCGTGGCCAGGAAAAACTGGAATGGCCAGTTGGGAGGCAGATGACTTTGGTACAAGCTGATAGAGAGCTCTTCAGTACCTTCATCAAACATCATCTAGAAAGCCTCCACAAGTTGTCCGAAGAACAGGGCTGCCTCCCAGCAACAACGCCTGTCCGACAGGGAACTCAGTCTGGTTTCCCCACTATTGCCCTACAGAAATACACCTCAGGGGAAGATCCAGATACCTTCCTCATAAATTTCGAACAAGTCGCCAGAGCATCCTGGTGGCATGAACAAACATGGCCTTTCTTTCTGGCTCCATTGTTGAGTGGTGAAGCCCAGGCAGCCTACCAAGTAGCCAACCCAATGGCCAATACCCCCTACAAGGAAGTGAAAGAAATCATACTGGACCACCTAGGCATGGACGCAGAAGCGTACAGGGTGCACTTCCAAAATGAGAGAGGAAGCCCTGTGGATACACCCAAAACCTTAGTCTATAAACTAAAGGCTGTACTGAAGGCAGGGCCTTGCTTGCATACATTGCTATGTTAGCATAAGCTTATTAGACGTTTAAACACCATTTTGCCATTTTGCAGCTTTTGCACACAACACTGCATGTAACTGTAGTTGTAAATTAGACTGCTTTAATTTCTTCACATGAGACAGGCTTGTTTTCAATATTCCTAGACTTACATCGCGACCTCAGTCTGTACAGTGTGTGCAGAAGCCTCCAAGGTTAGAATAACAATGTGAGCTGTTATTCGGGCTGATCAGCCCTGCTCTAGACAGAACATGCACACAGCTGCAGCTAACTGAAATTTTAGCGCCTTTAATATTGTACTGCATGCATGATTAGGATAAATGGAGAAAATCCTTTTCCTGAGAGAGAGAGCTTCTGCTGATCTTGGAGGTATGGGGTTCCCATTCAAGCTTTAGAGACCTTCTATTATTATTATAAAACCTAGTTCCTAGCAGGGGAGGGTGGTTCACAAGGCATTAATGGACCTGTTTCCGCTATCATTATAATGTGATTTCTCCCTTTGTGTTTTATGGAATTGTAACAATGCTGATCGTATTATTTTTAATCATATGCCTGCTTATGTTAGCAAAAATACTGCATCTTAGAGCACATCGGTAAAATAAACATTTTAAACTTTTCTGTGTCTCTATTTACTCATGTGGTGGACTGATATGAGAATAAAAACGAAAGAGTGTTCTTAATTACCACCATTCCTGAGAGTAACTTAAGTCGCATGTTCTGGGTTGTCTAATCATTGGCAGCTTCGCTATAGGACGGAGAGCTAATGAGACACTGATGCTAGTCGGTTATGGGTTCTAGGTACTGAGGTGAGTTTTTTGGTACACCACAATTCACTGAGATCCTGGGTCTCTGTGCACAGTACTGTGCATGAGCAGAATCCCAGCAACATGGCCCACCTAACGATGTGGGCTTATATTTAAGACTCTCAGTACTGCTTATAACAGTCCACAACACCCTCACTCTTGTTTCCGGATGACGGCATTGAGGATTAACCTGCCTATACAAATGTGTTATAGGTTGATTCAAGCTTGAGATTTATAAACAATGTTCGTAAGTTGAATTACTACCCCTTTGTGTTACATTTTCTATAGATAGTTTCTTCTCTGCTGTGTCCTGATGGGTAATGTTGAAATAGCCCAGCATAGTCGGGTAGCAGTCCGCCATCATTTGCAGGCATTTGGCGTACCCTTGGAAGGCATGGCGGTACTTTTTGTGGTGAGTGCTGAAGCAGCATACCCATTTGAGCTTTTCTACTCGTTATTTACCTTTCCTGCAGTGAATGCAGATAGTGGTATGTTTCATATTTACACTCCCAATGCTGTGACTAATGTATAAACAACTGTATAGGACACAGGAAATTCCGATTACAGCTTGGCAGCATCAAGTTTGGTTTAATGGCGCCCTTCCACACCCAGTAACGGTGGTTCGGTTGGGTCCTTTGTCTATTCCGGGGGCTACTTGGCCGGTTTTGGCCAGGTTTGCACCGCATGTGCGTTATCTGACAGTCACTATAACTGAGGTACGTATACTCTATGCCTCCATTGTCGGAGTGCATCGGGCTTTAGTGCAATATCTTACCCGCAATATCCAGGTGGGGGCACCTGGGGCTGCGGCGCATCCAGTTTGACCGGCCAGGATGAAAATCAGTCCCGTCATGGTTATTTCGGTTATGGGCAAGCGCCCCCAAGATAAGGATGATATGCCTTTTTGGCTTGCTGAGAAATTTTACCAACTGGAGGCAGTATTTCCTAATATGAATCGTGTTGAGAAACACAGGATTCTGACCATTAGTTTGCAGAAAGAATTAGTGCCAGAGGTAACAGATTGTGAGACCTGGGGTAAGATATTTGCGGCAGTCTATGCTAAGTGCTTCGGCACACCATCCATTGCTGTCCTACTTTCCATGATTAAGCATGTCCAGGATCAACGCGGTCCGGAGGAGGCTGTCTGATTGGGAATGAGACTTGTCAGAGTGTTTGACGTAGTTTCCGATCTCATCCTTGCTAATGTCAAGGGAGATGCTGTGAACTTTCCGGTGTCTAATGCTTTGCACAATGTTCCCGATGTCGATTACCGAAAATTATTGCAGAGGCTTAAAAGACCATTGACCGCAATAGTTTGGGTGTTAAGCCTTTTGCTAAAGTAGCAGCTCAACCGCAAACTCAGACGGCTAAGACTGATAAAGACGACCGTCCAAACTTTCCTAAACAAAATTGGAAATCCCAAAAACAGGGAAAGCAACCAAAGAAACAAGGGTCGCGTCCTGCATCGCCGATACCTGAGTCTACTGAGTGCACGTATAATTTGCGCAACCGTGCAAATATTAAGTCACCTGATCATTTTCAGGTTCCGGATCAACGTTCTCCTCGTTCTTTACAGGAACCGTCGGTCTTGCAAACCGGTGACGGAGACCGCGGCAGAGGTCGGGGTTCCCCACAAGGTCATGAGCAGCCCCGCCAGACAGAACGTAAAGGAAAGCAGGACGACTTTCAACGTCAACGCCCTCAGGTTCAGAAAAAGAAAGTTGCTGCTTTAACAGCAAGTTATGCCACGGATAATTAGAACACAGCTTCGGAACCTGACATGGGCACTGACCCTACTAGACAGTGCAGCGGAAATTACAGTAGTGCAGCAAGCACTGTGTCCTTATCTGAAAGTGACAGCAACTAACATGTTAATCACTGTAGAAACAGCTGACACTAGAGTGGCTCACCCAGACAGGCTAGATGAGATAGTCCTTTTAATTGAAGGTGACATACAGCGTACAATAAAAGGGATTTTTGGGGAAAATATGACCTCTACATATGAAATTTTTGTTAGCGGAGGAAGACTGGCCCCCACCTTTCGTTTTGACCGCTCCAAGAGGGGAGGAGGTAATCCTCCCTAATTTCGCACACACGGTGCCGAAAGAGCAGACTCTGAATTTTGCAGAAGAGTGGGCTAAGGTGCTTGCACCGGCTTTGTACAGTACTCAATGTGGATGGGACAAACATTCGCCCAGACATGAGATACCATTGCGGTCTATGCCACAGCCTGAACCCCAATATCCCATGCGATGGGAAGCGAAAGCTTCCATTGCAGAGATCCTTGAACAATTGGAATATCAAAGTGTGATTGAAACATCTGTGTCACTGATGAATAATCCTCCTTTTACTGTGACTAAACCTGATGGATCGTACTGCCTAGTTTTGGATTACCGGCATTTGAACTCTCATTGTCGGACCTGCGCTATACAGAATACTCACAGTTCTGCCCTTGTGGATAGTCTTGTGAGGAAACGATTTGAAAACACACTTGACATATCCAATGGCTTTTTAGCCATAACCTGTCCTCTATTAGTAGTCAATGGACAGCATTTACTTCCAGCGGCAAACAATATCAGTTCCAATGATTAGCCATGGGCTACAAAAATAGCCCAGGCGTCTTTGCTGCTTGCATTGTCTCTCTTTCGGAGGGTCTCGACCCTGATGCATGCTCATATGTGGATGATATTTATCTCACAGATGACGAAATATGGCCGCATTTGTGTCGCGTTGACCACATCATTTGTATGTTTGCGGACTTCGGTTACAAATTCAACTTTGCAAAATCGCACATTGCAGAGTACACGGTGTTGAAGGTCAAGGTTTAGCACCTCATGTCCTGGAGAAATGCGCACAGCTGGCCGCTCCGTCAACTCTGAAAAAACTACAATCTTTACTGGGTTTTTTGAACTTCTGGCATACTGATATTCCCAATTATGCCCAGGGTATCAAGCCACTTTATGCCTTGATACAACCTACTTTTACCAAATCTTGCTGGCTGCCAGAACATTTAGCTATACTGCAATCTTTGCAGTCTGATCTTCTTTTATCTAAATATAAATACTTACTGACTCGTGACAACCACAAAAACCTGGTGATAAGAATTGTGCCAGGCTCAGTTGGTTTCATGTACCTGACTTTTAATGAGGGTGACACAGTCCCTATTGCTTACAAGTCACACTTATACACTTCGGCTGAAATGCGATTTTCCACTGTCGAGAAAGTTTTGACTGCAGTGCAGATGGCGATTCTAAAAGAAAGAGCACTGTCGCAGGGAAAACGCTTGCCGGTTGTTACACCGTATCCTGCCCTGGAGGCAGTAACGAAAGCCAGTGTACCAAATTCAAAAGCTTTGCATTCATGATGGAAACAATGGGCCACATCCTTGACGTCTCCAGATGTCACATTTATTTTTAATTCCTCTTTGCAAACAAATGAGTATCTGCAGTATGAATTTGTTCATCCGGCTCCTTGGTCTTTGCGCCTGCTGGAGGATTTCCATTGTGTCATTTACACTGCCGGTTCGGTGCAACTGGCGACTGATTCAAAGCATGCTTTATCAGCAGCCTGCGCAATAGTGGTGGGTACGATGTTGAATGGAGAGTTCAAGTCTGATGTCGTGCATACACAGACATTAGCAGACTGTACTGCCCAGTTGGCAGAGCTACGTGGTCTGGTGCTTGTACTAGAGTTTGCTGATCCTTGTGTGACTACTCTTATCGTACGTGACTCTTACTACAGTGTTCAGTCTAACAATGAAAATGTATTCTTTTGGACTCAAAATTAATATTGAGATTCCAAAGGTGGCACAATCAAACACAAAATGCTATGGGTTCGGGTGGCTGAGCTTAAAGAACGGCTGCCACTCGTATTTGTAATTCACGCTCTTGGTCACTAGCGAGTAGGAGTACACGCTGTTGGTAACTGTCTTGCTGATGAAGCAGCAAAGACAGCAGTAGCAACATATGTAGTAGCAGCAGTTACCCGTTCCAAAAGTAAGATTGATGATGACATCTTGGCAGCCATTGCTGCAACAGAGAATGGAGGTAGTTTCCTTTATAAATACTCTTATCATTTAAGTCCTGATAAAGTTCCCTATGTGAGAGTAAATGACGTTGGTGACAGACTGTTTCACAACGCTGACCTCAGACTTCTCTTGATAACAGCGACTCACGAGGGCATGGCCTTGGCGCATACCGGTGTTTCAGCGACTGTCTGTAACTTACAGCAGCATTACTGGTGGCGCGTATTGTACAAATGCGTGATTATGCCCTTCATAGTGAGATTTGCCAGCAGATCAAACCTTCAACTGCTGCACGGCCACCACAAACACAGTTGTACATATCTAATAAGCCACTTGGGTGTGTTTATTTGGATCACTGCGGTCCTTTCTCCTCAGATACTGCGTATAAGTACATCATAGTTGCAGTGGATTCATGCACACGCTTTAACGGAGTGTTGATGCCCGAACTGTCATCAGGGATTTGCGTGTCTTTGTGGGAATTTTTGCTTGTGGCACTCTTCACTCAAACCAGGGTCCAGCGTTCGCCTCTAAGGTGTACAATTCATTGGTTCATTGGAGGTCCAAGTCAAATTTTCGTCTCCATACAGACCTAAGGGTAATAGCGTTGTGGAGCGAATGAACGGTGACTTAAAGCAATTCTTTAGATCTAGGGTTTTAGGTACAGGCAGGAACTGGCTGGTCCATCTATATAGCGTTCAACGTGCACTTAATAATCTCCCTAGAAGGTCTCTGGGTGGGCGGACCCCATACGAAATGCTCTTTGGCATCAAAATGTTTGTTCCGGACCTCTGATGTAGATGATCATTCTGCTGTGTTACAGAACCTGCAAAAGACTTGTGACAGTCTTACAAAGGAACACTTGCCCTCCACAACTGATGCTACACTTCAGATTCCGGTAGTTGGCTGGCTACCACTGTGAGTGGTCGCCACTCACAGTGCTGGCCACACTATTGATGGCATATGCTCAAATCTCTCAACCCTTTCCACTTCCCCTCCGTTACCCCAAATCTGGACCGACCACTACTTTATCCCTTTCAACATTATGACACCTCTTACCACCCGTCCCAGCTCTAGGCATGCCCAAGCCTCCTTCTCAGTTAACTGGAAGAAAGTGGCCGAACGAATCAAACTAGAGTCAAAACCGGTGCCCCCACCCCCAACTGGAACTGGTGATGTCGAAATCGACTCCCGCAACTTTCATACCTGGATGAGCCAAATTGTCGCGGCTAATTCTGAGCCCAATAACCATCAAGAAAAGGGCCCTAAGAAGAAAAAGCCAAATGCCCCTTGGTACACTCATACCCTAGCAGAGAGTCATCTTCTTTGTCGGAGACTAGAGAGACTCTGGAGACAAGCATATGATACGGTTTCCAGAACAAGTTATGTCCAACAGAGGAAATCATATCTCTCTGACATAAAAATAGCTAAAAAGGAATACTACACCAAGCTTATAATGGAAGCACACCAAAACCCCAAAACTATTTTTACCATAGTCAAGTCCTTCACTCACCCGAAAGTCCTAACCACTGACATACCTCCCTCAGAGAGTCTTTGCAATCAAATTGCAGATTATTTTGTCGACAAAATAGTCAATATTCAGAAAGATTTTCCCCCTCCGCCGACAACCCCCTTAGAGGTAACAGTCAATTACCCCCTTCTTTCTACTTTTAAATCTGTCTCCCTGCAACAGACTAGCAAGGCAATCCGGGCCTGTAAATCAGGAGCACCCACCGATTCCTGTCCCCCCATCATCCTTCATCACCTGATCGACACAGTCAATCCCTACATTAATGTCATCATCAATGAATCCCTTGAATCCGGACTTGTACCCACTGAATGGAAGAAGGCCACAGTAAAACCCCTGTTGAAAAAACAGAATAAATCGCCAACAGATTTGACGAATATGCGCCCCATCTCCCTGCTTCCAATTCTTGGCAAAGTCACGGAGCATCTAGTGCATGAGGAGCTAAAAACTTATGTAGAAGCCCACAACATCTTACACCCTCAGCAATCAGGCTTCCGCTCCGGTCACTCCACTGAAACAGCACTGATCGAACTAGCTGATTCCATCAAGTTCCTGCAGGATGAGGGCAAGCAGGCTGTCCTCATCCTGTTGGATCTCTCAGCAGCATTCGACACCATCTCGCATGTCATCCTAATTAATCGAATGCGAGAGATTGGCGTGACTGATACAGCCTTAGCCTGGATTTCATCGTTCCTATCAAACAGGTCTCAGACTGTGTCCCTTGGATCCCACCTATCCTGCGAAAAACTCATTACATCTGGAGTGCCCCAGGGGTCCATATTGAGTCCTTTGTTTTTTAACATTTACATGGCACCTCTTTTAGCTGTGATAGAATCACATGGGATTCTTGTCACGTCTTACGCTGACGACACTCAATTGGTCGTCACAATTGACAAGCAGCGGACCGACACTGATCTCCGGTTCAAAAACTGCCTTTCTGATGTCTTTGAGTGGTTAAACATTAACCATCTGAAATGCAACAGTGCCAAGACGGAAATCATCCCATTGGGTAAAAACCTTTCTTTCAGCCCGAAAGATTGGTGGCCCCTTGGATCAGAGGCCCCCCCAAATGCAGTTCCATCAGCCAGAAACCTAGGCGTTCAATTTGACTCATCTCTTTCCTTTGATGACCACGTCAAGACCACTGCCGGTCGCTGCTTTGGATTAATAAAATCTCTGAACATTTTTTTCGATTTCCTTCCAATTGCAGCCAGAAAGTCAGTCGCGGTAGCCCTCATACTCTCCCGACTTGACTACTGCAATGGTCTTATGGCCGGAGTGAAAAAATCTACTCTCAGAAAGCTGCAGAGCATCCAGCACGCTGCAGCTCGACTGGTCTTACAACTCCCCAGAAGGTCATCAGCGTCTGCGGCACTAAATTCGCTGCACTGGATGCCATTGCATAAAAGAATTCTCTTTAAACTACTACTTACAGTTTTCAAAACAATGCAAAATACAGGGCCCCGCTATTTTGCAAAGCGTTTCATGCGCTACAACCCCCCACGCTGCTTGAGATCTTCTGGGACAAATCTGGTCCTAATCCCCAGATTTAAATACAAGACCAAGGGTGGGAAATCCTTCAATGTTCTGGCCGCCAAAGCCTGGAACAATTTGCCTGTCAGTCTCAGATCCATAGATAATGAAAACAACTTTAGAAAACTTCTCAAGACATGGGTCTACCAACAACTAGACTCCTCTGTCCTGGCAGCCATCTAGTCTTTTCCTTTCCAAATCCATCTTTCTGTTATTCTCTGCAGCTTGCTCAGCGCCATGATGCTCCCTTGGGAGCGAACGTTAGCGCTATACAAATGCACAAAAATATCAAATATCAAATACCCAGAGTCAGTGACCTGGTCTGTGAGAAGGTGGAGAACAAGGAGTTCGGCCACTCATATCGGGCACCAGTACCTGTGCTTGGAGTGCAGGGCACAAGAACAGTCATTTTACCTCTGCTTCCTGGTCACAAGGAAAATAGGTACATCTCCATTGACAATGTCAAATTACAGCGAGTGGCCAATTCTGTTTTGGCTCCGGCGAGTACCACCAGGCCTGACGTTGCCATCGAGATGCCTGCCATTACTAATCCTTTATTGAATCCACCGGCTGGTGATCCCCTTGATGATACTGAGTATACTTACCCCACAGATGTGTCGTTGCCTGGTGTACTCACAGAGGCTGTTAATCAGTCAAGTTTTTCATTTGACACTGGCTCTACAACATCAAAGTCCCCATCGAAAGTTTCTATTTTTGCTGTTTGGTTTAAAAGATATTTTTTGAAACCCCATTGGACTTACATTTGGCTGGTGCTTTTTCCAATTTTTTTATTCATGTCAATAACTCCCTCTTCTGCTGAGGCAGTGTTCGGACCATTTGACTTTCAGAAAAAGGCTGAAAATGTTACTGTTCCAGAATTAGTTTATCTTTGAATTCCTGATTAGTACCTACTCTTTTGGATTGATTGCTCCTTTACTTCTGCTACTGGCGTCTGTGCGCAGAGATACTTCTTCGGGAGTCGATTCAAGCACGGTATAAACCCATAAATAAACAAATAAATAAATAATGGATTTGTAATTGTATTTTTTTGTCTAGTAAATGGACATTATGTGAAAAAAAGATCTACAATTTGGTTAATCGATGGAACTTTGGCACCGCACTCCTCATCTCACAGAATGAAAAGGGACCAGACTTTTGTTAACATCACAGCTTGGCCTGTATTAGATGGGATTGTTTGGGATGCTGTCAAATTTCAGATACACGGCCCTACAGAGGTTATAAATGTCCCCAATGTACTTTGTGTTTTAATGGGGGATGTTGTAAAACAAAACATACGCTCTGATGATTGGGATGTGCAAGCCGTAGAGGCTCTTTTTTCTGATTTGAAATATTATGCTGCTTTTGATGCTGAAGATTTGAACTCAGATTCGGCTAATTATGCGGACTTATTCTGCTACCAAAACTATGGTAATCATTTTCTGCATAAGGCAATCTCATTTAGAAATGTGATTAATTATACACAATGGGAACATTGTCCAGCACCAATTGAGGGCAGCTCGAAAACTCCTTTGAAAAAGTTTACTTATTTTACTGATTTTAATCAATCTAATCCCGATGCATTTTATTTTAGATTGACTGCTAAGTCCTCTTCCAAAGTTAGACTCACCCACGCTAAATTACTGTATTCGAAGTCCTTTATTGATCAATTAGCTATAGGGGGCTATGAACTGTAGAAAGATACTATTGATCTTAAACCTGTTTGGGGTTTTAAGAGTTGGCAAGTACAGGGCACTGAAGCTTTGCATCATGCATGTCTCATCCCGAACCATATGTTGTTTTTGAACTCGACTATTTCTCAAACTACTTGCTTTGGATTGGCTACATCTAAAAAATTAAATGCTCCTTCCATTCCTGATTTGGGAGAATACCCTACATGGTACAATCGAACCAATAGGTCCATTGATGAATTGCAGTCCCTGATAGCAAATTGCTCCTTTAAAATTTCCAGCTTGGATCCTGAGGGTTGGTTGATATGGCAGAAAAATTTGGATTCATGCCAACATCGTTTTCTGGGTCTGGCCCCTGGCTATACACAGGTTAGGGTGGATCCCCGTTTTGAAACCACCCATTCTGTTACTACCTATTCAGTAGGCAAGTTATGTCAGAACTGGCTTAAACATTCCACTTTAGCGTCAGTTAAACTTAATTTATCCAAATTATCTGACGATGTTACTTTGAATGACTTTGTTAAAGGCCCGTTGGAGGCAGGTCAAAAAGATGGGTATATGCTGTTTACAACAAGCTCTGCAAACTCTCTCAAATTGAAGTTGCCTCTAGATTAAGGGCTATTCATCAAGCCAATTTAGAAAAAGTGCTTGCAGTTGTTGATAATAGCATGAATTCTCTTTCTTCCCGAATTTATACTTTAGATAATATTGTTTCATCTGTTGTTGATATTGTTCAGGATGAAGTTTCTGCTTTGTACCATGGTCAAAATCAATTACGTTCCATTGTGCAGTTTGCTTGGACTTTGCAAACTTTAAAAGCTGGTAAAGTTCAGTAGCACTACGTGAATACATCCTCTCTATTTTTACCGTTTAATTTGACTGAAAAACAGCAATTTATGTCTATGAAGGATGCTGCATATTCCCTTTTGCATATAAAAAAGTTGGAACCTTTGCCTTTTTCTGTTGCTGAAAGTAATTCAGCTGTTTGGCTCATTCATGGGTTAATAACGCTACCTTTCCCCCTATTTAAATTCAGTTCATGCATGAAACATCAAGCCATAGGCAGATATGAACCATTGGGTGGCGTTTATCTCCATGAAGTTTGGTCTCTACCATTTACTTATAGGTGCCTGAGGGAGGGTAAAGAAATGTATTTGAAGGGTGAAGAGTGCACTGCTACACCTCATCACTCACTACTTTCCAAAAACATACTATTGCATGGCTCGTGTAACACGCAGGCTCCGAACTTAGCTTGCATTTTAAAGGGTAATCCAGTCACAGCTATAACACCAACTTTCGCGTTGCTAGCTAACGGTAGCTATTTACTTTTAAATAATGAAGATTGCTGCAGTAGGCTGGCACGGATTCCGTACATTGTGACTGTTTCACCATGTGCAATCTGCTGTAAGAATGTGCTTTTTCCGCCTCTGCATGGGAAACTCAAAGTATCCATCTGGACTTCCATTCTGACCTTGAAAGCAGAGTTAAACAAGATTCATCGAATAAGTGCTCTATTGTCACAAAAAGAAGTTGCCCTTACTTCAGCCCGTGAAACATTTGTCCTTCACGTGGCCAACACCCGCACTGAAGTGCATGTGCTTTTAAATACTGATCTCTCACTGCATTTCGGGGCTTTGATTCACTCTATATTTAATGCCTCGTCAACCAAAGGCTTGATCATTTTTTTAAAGTAGGAAGCTCTGTCCTTGTGACTTTCTTCCAAACTATATTTGGTGTTATACCAGCATTTTTTCATTCTATTATATCCAGCGTTTTACCATTGATTCTCGCCTTGGCTGCCGGTGTACGGTTGTTAATTTGCTTTCTCAAAAATGGCTGCACATCCTGTGTCACAAGAGAACATGCCCCGCCTGCTCCAGCTTCGCAACCGGATGCTTGAATACTATGGAACCCTCTCTCTGGCCACTTTGAGTGTAGCATATGGATGGTCTTTCCTGTTTTCCTACTTTACATGCGTGCAACCTGTTTTCCATTGCCTGGATTGCTGTTTTGAATGGGCTCTGGATTTGTGTCTCTGCAATACGGTGTCTCCTAACCTGGATTATGATCTTCCGATGAGTCCCTTAGTTGCTCATGAGTTAGACTGTTCTAGTATTGGATTAATGGCCTGTGCCGCGGCACATGTAGTCCTAGGCAGCTGGAACATATTTCCTGCAGCCCATGACTTTCTGGCACGCAGTTATCTCGAAGAACACACAAGTTGTCCTCTGATGGTGCTAGAGGCTCCGGCTGTCAAAGAACATGTATGTTCCTTTGCGTTATTGAATTGGATGGCTGAAATGTTTTCTGATGATAAAAATGACTTCCACTTGGAGACAGTTGCAACGTACTGTGCCTATACGCTGTCGGATTGATTTGGCATTTGTCCATCTTCAACACTTTTTTCCTTTTTTAAGCTTCGGTAGTATATTCCCTTATTCGTTTTTTTCAATTTTTTCTGACTATTCCAAACTTATTACTTCAATTATACGTGTTGGCAAATTTTGAACTTGGTTCAGCCTCCCTTTTTGTACGTGTTCCGATCAGGGGAGGGTGTAGTGAAGGCAGGGCCTTGCTTTCACACATTGCTATGTTAGCAGTAAGCTTATTAGATGTTTCAATGGCATTTTGCAGCTTTTGCACACAACATTGCATGTAACTGTTGTTGTAAGTTAGACTGCTTGAATTTCTTGACATGAGAAAGGCTTGTTTTCAACATCCCTACATCGCGACCTCAGTCTTTACACTGTGTGCAGAAGCCTCCAAGGTTACCATAACAATGTAAGCTGTTGTTCGGGCTGTTCGGCCCACGCTCTAGACACAACATGCACACAGCTTCAGCTAACTGAAGTTCTAGCGCCTTTAATATTGCACTGCATGCATGATTAGGGCACTCAGAGAAAATCCTTTTCCTGAGAGAGAGAGCTTTGCTGATCCTGATGTGATTCACTTCTGCTGATCTTGGAGGTCTCTGTGCACAGTTCTGTGTATGAGCAGAATCCTCACAACAAGGCGGCCTCAGATAAATGGCTAAAACCTCAGACCCATATTAAATAGGAGATAATGTCCTTGATATATTTGGAACAATTCCTGAAAGCCCTCCACTTTTCCACGCAGAGATGGCTTAAATAACACACCCATCTCTCAGTAGAGCAAGCCGTGGAGATGGCTACCACCTATTCCAGAGCACAACCGAGACCATCCACCTGGGAAGGGGAGAAGAACTTACGCCCAAATACAGGGAAAACAGAGAAGAAGTATACTATACCCCTGGTAGAGCCCCTGAAAACACGCTACCGTAAGCCCGAACCCGTTATGACCAAGGGACCCCAATGCTGTGACTGTGGGACCTGGGGGTCATGTAGCCCAATTCTGTCCACAGAGGAAAACTACAGTAGAGCCCATGGAGGTCAGTTACCTCCCCCAACGCGTCTTGTATGCCAAGGAAATGGGCACCTGTTTTTATGTAAGTCTATTAATAGATGGAATATGTGTAAAAACACTTCTCGACTCCGGCTGCAGGCAGTCGGTTATCCAGAAGGCCCTAGTTAGACCAGAAAACATCAATCAGGCATCAACAAGTGCTCATCTAATGTGTACATTGGGATATCAAAACATATACAATGGCCCAGGTGGGGGTGACGTTACCAGATGGGAAGAACATGCAGGTAAAAGCAGGGGTTCATGAGAGGCTCATCTTAGGGGTCGACAACCCAGAGTTTATGCAGCTCCTCCGAAGTAAGGTAAAGGGTATCCCGGATACATCCCCAATCCTCCTCATACAGGCACCTTGGCAGAACGAGAAATGCTTTAGATATGCCCAAAAGAACGACCCCACACTTAGAACAGCATGGCAGCAGGTGTCTTCATCCCCTGATACTTACCCATCCTTCCTCATTGAAAAGGATCTGCTCTATAGGAAGGGGAGCACTTCCGGTCCTAAACAGTTGCTTGTTCCTCAGAGTTTCCGGGAATAGGTAATGTTCTTTGCACATAGCCATCTGGTGGCCGGCCACACCGGAGCACCAAAAACCAACCAAAACATCCTTCAACACTTTTATTGGCCTGGTATATACGCACACATTACTAAGTACTGCCAAGAATGTGAGGTGTGCCAAAAAAGGAATCCCTATTATCCGCCTCAGGTCCCCCTACACCCCTGCCAATCATTGGAAACCCTTTGAGTGCATAGGGATGGATCGCATAGGACTGTTACCTAAATCCTGGAAATGGAACCAACAAGCCCTAGTCCTTATCGACTACGCCACTAGATATTCCGAAGCCTTTCTGTTGCAAACACCAAATACCAGAAACATCTGTAAAAAACTTCTAGAGTTTTTCTCTCGTGTCGGTTTCCCTCTGGAAATCTTCACGGATCAGGGCACCCAGTTTGTTTCACGATTAATGGGCCAAGTCTGCAAATCCCTAGACATTACCCAGATCCAGACCGTCGTGTATCATCCTCAGACGGATGGATTATTTGAACGTTACAACAGCACCATCAAGCTGACCTTAAAGAAAATTATGACAGCCGAAGGCGCTGATTGGGACGCATTATTGACCTTAGCCCTTTTCGTCATCAGCTATCAGAAACAAAGCATTTTAGGATGTTCCCCCTTTGAACTCCTATATGGGTGTCAACCATGCACCCTTCTTGGAATGACCAAGGAAGCCTGGGAGCAAGAAAAAACAGAGGAGAACCAAACCCTTCTGGAATACTCCAAGGGTTTCAATCCCTCTTACAGAAGCTCTGTGAGTTTGCCCATACCAGCCTCGAAAAAGACCAAAGACATCAACAGGTGTTCTATAATAAAGGAAAGAGATGGCGCCACCTCCAACTACACGACTGGGTGTTATTTTTTTTGCCCTCTCCCCTTCCAAAAACCCAAGCAGAGTGGAAAGGACCTTATGAGGTGGTAGAAACAATTGGTCTAAATACCTACAGTCTATGCCTCAGTAAGAACAAGACACCAATCTTTCATATTAAATTCTTGAAGAAGTGGCTAGGTCCCCCTCCCAAAGACAGTCTCGTACTGACCAGAGGATCAGGCAAAAAACCCTCCACTCTACACCAGCTGGATGTAAATGAGGCCCTCCTCAAACCTCAAAAGAAGGCGCTAGAAACAATGCTGGTACCTTTTTCTCCTATATTCAATGAGATACCTGGACAAACTACATTGATAGAACACTCCATCCTTCTAACACCTGGGAACGTAATGATACAACGTCCCTACCATATTCCCGCAGCCCGCAGGAAGGTCATAGAAGACGAGATCCAGAACATGATCGGATGGGGTCATTCGCAGGGTTGGATTGGGAATGAAAATCGGCCCGGGCACACACAAAAAAATCACCCCACATTTGCATAAACACTCCTCACATCACTGCGTTGGTGTAATCTTATAAAAAAACTTTAGGGGGGGTAAAAAAATGCACACGTTAGTTTACACTGGTGAAAACAAGTGAGGCCGCCCACTGCCCCAGCTCAGTATGTGCAGACATCAATGGGCCGGCCCGAGAGACAAAGGGAGTGATACCTGTGCTAAACAGAGGTAATGAGCGCCCATCCGCCTCTAGAAAGGCCACTCAGACTCCCACTGGGCCGCTGGCTGTATCAGAAGAACAGAGACAGCGCCCAAATAGCCCCCCAGACTGCTCAAAAAAGCAGTCCACAGCAGCCCTCGGACACCGGCCCCTCGGGCATTGCCCGAATGCCCACGTTACCAAGCCGACGCTGGTCATTCGTCCCTCCCCGAGGGAGTGGTCCTCCCCAGTGGTCCTAGTCCCCAAGCCCAATGGCTCAGTGAGGTTTTGTATAGACTTCCGGGCCGTGAATGCCATCACAAAATTGGACTCTTATCCCTTACCCCGGGTTGATGAACTAATCGAACAGCTGGGTGAGGCCCAATACATCACTACACTAGACCTTACTGTGGGCTAGTGGCAGGCTCCCTTATCCCCACAAGATCAGGCCAAAACAGCATTCTTAACCCCTTCAGGTCTCTATGAATTTACGGTCCTCCCAGTTGGTCTCCACCAGGCAGCAGCCACTTTTCAAAGACTCATTTACGTAGTATTACGGGAACACCAAGGGTATTCCTCTACATTCCTCGATGATATTGTAATATACAGCTCCAACTGGGAATAACACCTAAAACAATGCAAAAGGGTACTCCAGCCCCTTAGAGAGCTGGACTCCATATAAACTCAAAGAATTCCAGGGTTGGCTATCAGAAGGTTCGCTACTTAGGGTACATCCTCTGGAACAGGGTAATCGAACCACAACATGAGAAAGTGAAGGCCACCACCAATACACCCTTCCCCACAACCAAATGAGACATCAGGGCATTCTTGGGGTTATTAGGAAACTTTCGGAGGTTCATTCCCCATTATTCTGTAATAGTCTCCCATTACCTGACCTCCTAAAAAAGGATGTTAGGCCTAAGGACCTCCTATCCCCTCCCTTCAAGCCCGCCAGGCTTTTCAGGAACTCAAAAAACCCATTACCTCCAGCCCTGTCCTGGCATACCCCGACTTCAGGAGGCCATTTATCCTCCAAACGGACGCCTCTAACTCCCGTCTAGAGGCAGTCCTGTCCCAGCTGTTGGATGAAGGTCTTTCACTCCCGGTAGTATACATCAGCAGAAAGCTGTTTCCCAGTGAAAAGAACTATCCTATCATTGAGAAGGAGTGTTTGGTGGTGAAATGGGCAATAGGCAAGCTTCGCTACTACCTGGAGGGCTCACCCTTTGTCTTATACACAGACCATGCCCCCTTCAGTGGTTGAGCCACAACAAAAGGAACAATCCCAGTGTCTTGAGGTGGTTCCTTTCCCTCCCGCCCTTTTCTTTTCAAGTCTGACACCGGCGAGGGAAGTGCAATGCGGACTTCCTGTTCTGTGACACCCAGTTCCCCGACCGTGAACTGTCAAGTGGGGGATGTGTCATGATGTGCCTGTACGGGAAGAGGAGGAGAGTGAAAACACATATCTTTTGCCCCCTTGCTTCTCTCCTGTGTTCTGTTTACAGTTGATGTGGGAAAAAGACTTGGAGACCGATCACGGCCCCTTTAACAACTCAGATTCCTGGGAAGTCGGACCGACCCATGTGATGGAATCACATGGACTTATGACAAACGAAGATGCTGAGGAGGTAAGCCATTTAACAGGAAGTGTGGACAGTGAAAGAGAGAGCTGGGAACTACAAAGGACAGCGTATCTACGAATTGGAGCCACAAGACGAGAAGGCTATGACCAACTAGACTATGGAGAAGAATTGGTTGTGTACGCCGAAGAGACCGCAAAACTGCTGTTCCCAGGGATCCAAGGGAGGGAGCCGGACCCTATCCGGTACCACACATCTGCCAGCCACGCTTCAGGAGGAGTGTGGCTACCTGAGGTATGCTCTTAAGTCCGCGATTGGTTCACTAAAGGGAGCCGCACCGGGAGGGAGCTGACAGCGGGGGCTGAGGAGGCTTAACACAGGCAACAACTGCTTGGGGCTCATAGCGTAAATAACAGGAGCGCTAGCGATCACCTGGTGGTGGTTCTAGGTGTTACTCCCTCATTCCTCTCCCTAAAAACACTGGGTCCAAATCGGACACCCCCACTAAAACGTGTTTTTGTTCTTATTTTATAGTTTTCCATGTCCACGGGGCATTTTCTGTTGGGACGAAGATGATGTCCTGGGCGGTGTTCTTCCTCTGATATCAAGATGGGAGCAAGAGCCAAAAACGTTATACCAGTGTACTGTTGAATACTTAGAAATAAACCCTTTATCACAGCACCTCACCTCTCAGCTCGTCCTTACCCATTCACATACTACAAACACTATTTTACTCTTTGTGGACCAACCGGACCAACCAGACTCACTTGACCCAACACGAGGAGCTGCAAATGGCTGTTCCTCCTCCATAATTGGGTGACCAAAAGGTTACATTGTAATCAGAGGAAAGGACATGCGATGCAGCCAATGACAAGAAAACAAGATGGGGCAAATGTTCCCAGTGTCCTTCAAAGCCTCACTGGTAGACTCCTATTGTTCATCAGTTGGCGCTGTTGAGCACCGGCGGTGGAGCTGTCGGACCAGCTCTTGAAGAATCCCACTTCGCTCAGGATGAGGCACCCCCCCTCCTTATGGAAGCACACTCTATTAATCCTGTCCAATGTCCGAACAATGCACCAATCTCGTCTCTCCCTATGCTATGCAAATTGTGCCTAGCTAATCCAGGGACAGAGGGGTCTGCAAACAGGGGCTCAGACTCAGAGGGACCAATGGACTGGGGCTCAAGCATAGATAAACCAGCAGACTGGGGCTCCTGGATGGCTCTAATCTCAGGAAGGACTGCCTTGTTCAATGCTGCATCACTTTCACTCTCTGTTCGTGCTCACATCAGCCGAGCATCCGTGAAGGGCACCTTCTCTGATTCTGAGTCACACACTCCATCAAGCACCCACTGATCGTAGGGCAACGGAAGAGGCACCCTCAGACAATGGTTAGAATGGATCCAGTTCCTCCGGCCATCCACCTTTACTGCTGTGCGAGTGGTGAGGAGGACCTGGATAGGCCCCTTCCAGCGTGGCTCCAAACTGTCTTTCCTCTGAAAATTCTTCACCAGGACGCAGTCCCCAGGCTGGATATCGTGGCCTGGCCCAGTGCTTAATTTGTAAAATATTAAGTGCAGGTGCTCTAATTCTTTTTTTTTTTTTAAATTGTTTTTATTGTTGCATTAAGACAAACACATTAGAAGGAATATTCATTCGTCGGTGCAGCGTCAACATTCATCTACATCCAACCGCTAGCGCAACTTTTTCATTTTTGCTTGTAACATTCAACTCTTAGGTTCATAGATTGGATATTCAGCAGCATTCAATATATACATCGCCTCGCTTAGTTGTAACAGTATAGCGGTTAAGTCCTTGTGCCCCACAGTTCGCATGCTTATTGTCCATGCAGGGAGAGCACGGGAATTCCTGGAACCTTTCCTGTCGTTTCGCACCCCCACCTCCCCTTCCACACCTAATCCGTTTCATCCTCCTCCCCTGAACTATCTATATTTCCTCCTCTGGCAGTGGCTCACACAGATCCCCTCTATATGTGTTCCAAGGTGACCATATTTTGTTCCAGTTACGTGGGTTAGCTCTTTGTTGATACACCGCCCTCTCCACCATCATGAGCATATCCATGTTTCTGCACCACTGCGCTAAGGTTGGTACTTCTGATGCCCCCCATTTTTGCGCTATGTCTCGCTTTGCCAGCATCATTCCGATAACCACCCATTGCCGTCCGTGCGGCGTCAGGTTGTTCGAGCCCCATATATTCAACAAACATACTCTTGGGTCAGGCGTGATGGAGATTTTTAAAGTCTGGGAAGTAGTGCGTAGTACCCACCGCCAGTATTCTACCATGCTGGGACAGGACCATAGTGCATGGAGCAGTGTGCCTTCTTCTCCGCAGTTCCTCTGGCAGTAAGGGTGGTCTGCCCTCTGAATTTTATGTAGGGTGGTGCGCGTGTAGTATACTCGGTGTAATATTTTAAATTGCACTAGCCTAAATCTTGCCGAGATACCAGCTTATCTAGGTGACGCCATTGCAGCATTCCAGTTTGTCTCATCCATCTCACTTATCTCGTCCTCCCATTTCTCTTTCAGTTTTTGTAATGGGTCGGGTAGATTGTTTATCAGTTTGCGATAGGTGAGGGAAGTGGGGCTGGCTTCCATGTAGTCTGTGAGTAGGCGGTCTTCCGACGGAGCAGACTCCGGAACCTTAGTACCTGTTTCAATTGCAGTCATTAATGCATGTCTAATCTGCATGTATCGGTATGTCTCATTAATGCCTAGATTGTATTTCTCTCTCAGGGTCTCAAATGGAACCACCCCATCCTTCGTCCACATATCACCCACAGTGGATATCCCGATGTTATCCCATTGGGTAAACCCTTTACTGTGTCTCAGGTTACCCAGTGTTTTGGAGTCCCACAAGGGTGTAAGCTGTGTAATCACACCCTCCCATTTCAGTCGTGTTTGTGCTTTATGCCATAGCGTTGCCGTGTGTTTAGTCGGGCCTATCAGTTTTGTCGTCAATCCCTTGTTATAGAGCGGGGCCAGAAGGGTGTTAGTAGTACCTAGCTTCCGCCTGTCTGCTAAGTATGCCGGGTCGTCCTGCGGTGCATGTATCCACTGGTTGATCACCTTGAGGTGAGCCGCCCAGTAGTATAGTTCCAGGTTTGGGAGGGCTATCCCCCCACTGTACCAGTCTCTAATCAGTTTCACATGCGCGACCCTAGCTGGTCGATTCCCCCATAGTAGGCCTGACAGTTGACCTGATATCTGCCTGAAGAACGACGATGGGACCACCGCCGGCGTGTTCTCTACGACATATAGGAAACGGGGCAGTGCCATCATCTTGAATAGCGCCGCCCGGCCCAATAACGTTAATGGGAGGGTCTTCCAATGTTTTACATCCGTTTTCAACCTTTCGAGCAGTGGCCTTAGATTCAGGTCCTGAAAGGTCGTGTGGTCCCGCGTGATTTGGATCCCTAGGTATCAGAAGGAAGCGGTCTCTAATATTAATGGGCAGTCCTCTCTAAGGTTTGGCGGCGTTCCATGCAGCATGTAAATAACCAATTTCGTCCAGTTAATTTTATAACCTGAGGCCATTCCGTGTCTCTCACACAGCGCCAGTAAAACTGGAATTCCTACTTCAGGGTTCGTTAGGTATATTAACATATCGTCGGCATATAGTGACACTCTATCCTCCCAGTTGTCTCCCCAGTCTATGCCCCGCAATAGCCGGGTGGTCCTAATGATAGTGGCCAAAGGCTCCAGCACCAAGGCGAACAGTAGCGGTGAGAGCGGGCAGCCTTGTCTCGTACCCCTTGCTAGCGGTATTTCTCTTGAGATGTGGCCGTTTGCCATCACTCGCGCCACAGGGTTCTTATACAAAAGCTTAATCCACGATATGAATTTTGGGCCGAAACCCATATGTTCTAGGACCGCGAAGAGGTAGCGCCATTCTACCAAATCAAACGCCATTTTGGGGTCAAGCGAGAGGACTGCTGCTGGTTCTGTCAATAACGGGGCTCGCGCCATCACACCATGTAATCGTCTGAGATTCATCGCCGTACTCCTGTGCGGCATAAATCCCGACTGATCTGGATATATTAGGTGCGCTAGATGAGGCAATAATCTGTTGGCCAGTAGTTTAGCCAGGATTTTGCTTTCAGCGTTAAGGAGGGATATTGGACGGTATGAGCCGCACTCCTCAGGTGGTTTGCCGGGTTTCGGGATTGCTACTATGGTAGCCACACGTTGGTCAGGCGGCAATTGTCCCTGTTCCAGACTTTCTGTAAACATGTTTACATTTTGATCGAACTTGCTGACTCCATCAAGTTCCTGCAGGATGAGGGTAGGCAAGCTGTCCTCATCCTGCTTGACCTCACAGCAGCGTTAGACACTATCTCGCATGCCATCTTAATCAACAGAATGCGAGAGATTGGCGTGACAGACACAGCCTTGGCCTGGATTTCATCCTTCCTATCTAATAGGTTCCAGACTGTGTCCCTCGGTCCCTATCTATCCTGCGAAAAACTTATCACATCTGGAGTGCCCCAGGGGTCTATATTAAGTCCTCTTTTTTTTAACATCTACATGGCACCCCTCCTCGCTGTGATCGAATCACATGGGATTCTTGTCACGTCATATGCTGACGACACTCAATTGGTCGTCACCATCGATAAACAGTGGACGGACGCAGACCTTCGGTTCAAAAACTGTCTCTCTGATGTTTTCAAATGGCTAAATACCAACCACCTAAGATGCAATAGTGCCAAGACAGAAATCATTCCACTGGGTAAAAATCTGTCTTTTTGTCCGAAAGACTGGTGGCCCTTAGGATCAGAAGCCCCTCCCAGTGCAGTACCATCAGCCCGGAACCTTGGCGTGCAATTCGATTCATCCCTCTCTTTCGATGACCACGTTAGGATTACTGCCGGTCGCTGTTTTGGACAAATAAAATCCCTGAAGAAATTCTTCGATTTCCTTCCAATTGCAGCCAGAAAGTCAGTTGCGGTAGCCCTCATTCTTTCCCGACTTGATTACTGCAATGGTCTAATGGCCGGAGGGAAAAAATCCACCCTCAGAAAGCTGCAGAGCATACAACATGCTGCGGCCAGACTGGTTTTACAACTCCCCAGAAGGTCATCAGCGTCAGCAGCACTAAAATCCCTGCACTGGTTGCCGTTGCATAAAAGAATCCTCTTTAAACTGCTCCTCACAGTTTTCAAAACCATGCAAAATACAGGGCCCCACTACTTTGCAAATCGTTTCACGCGCTATAATCCCCCGCGTTGCTTGAGATCCTCTGGGACAAATCTTGTCATGATCCCCAGATTCAAATACAAGACTAAAGGTGGGAAATCATTCACTGTTCTGGCAGCCAAAGCCTGGAACAACCTGCCTGCCAACCTTAGACTTATAGAAAATGAGAACAGCTTCAGAAAACTTCTCAAGACATGGGTCTACCAACAATCAGACTCCTCTGTTTTGGCTGCCATCTAGTTTCAATCTTTCATCACAACCCACTCTTTCAGTTATCCTCTGCAGTTTGCTCAGCGCCATGATGCTCCCTTGGGAGCGAACGTCTGCGCTTTACAAATACACATAAATATCAAATATCAAAATGTTGAGTAGGGGTTTACTAAGCGTCTCTGACATGGTTTTGTACCACTCAATCGGTATCCCGTTGGGGCCCAACGCTTTCCCCTAGTGTAGTGCTGCGATAGCCGTCTGTAACTCCTCAACGGTTAGGTCTGTTTCCAGCTCTTCCACATTGTCTTGTGACAAGGTGCGGGTGGGTATTCCCATGAGAGCTGTCTATGCCATCTCCTGTGTAATATCTAATTCAGGCGAATACACTGTTCGGAAATGGTCTGCCAGTAGTTCAACTATCAGTGATGGACGGGTTTGTAGTACTCTCCTGCAGGGTCCTTCAACTGTAGTATATTCCTCTGTCCTCCCTGTTTCTTCTCTAGCCAGGCTAGGAGCTTACTAGATTTATCCCCGACATCGTATATCCTGTGCGCTGTGGCCACTATATTCTCTACTACTCTACGGCGTATAAGATCGGTATGACGCTGCTGACACAACCGGAGAGTGTGCAACGTGCCCCTCGTCGGGTCAGCCATATGTTCTTCGTTAGCCCTAGCGAGTTTATCTTCTAAGTCTATTAGTTCCTGTTTCTGGGTGCGTTTATGCCTTGTTATAGTGGATATAGCTTGCCCCCTAAGAACCGTTTTGTAGGCTTCCCACAGGACAGAGGGAGACAATACTGATCCTTCGTTCTCTGCGAGGTAGCACCTCGTCGCTTTTTTCAGTGTTTTAGCCACCTGTGGCACCTTAAGGTACCCCGGGTATATCGGGTAAATGCGCTTTCGGGTCCGCTCAGGGTTGGAGAGAGCCAGCGTCAACGGGGAATGATCCGAGATACCCCTTGGCTTAATTTGTACGTCATCGATAGTGAGGAGTCCGTCCCCCAGTGAAAGGAAGTAGTCGATCCGTGATAGACTGTCATGGACCACCGAGTGGTATGTGTTTTGTTGGTCGTCCGGGTTTAGCCGCCTCCAGAGGTCTATCAAACCCTGTGCTTCTAGGAAGCCAGTCAGCCGGGAAGGCCCGGGAGTCTGCGTTCGTACCCGGAATATGTCTTGTGCGTTGTGTGCCACCGCGTTAAAGTCCCCCCCTAAGATGAGATCCCCCTCCGGGAGCTCCAGCAGGAATCTCCCCAATTCTGGGAGAGTGACTGCGTGCAGTGCCAGCGAAATATACACCGAGACCACATTCAGTGGCCTCCCCTCCCACTGTCCATGTGTCGCTGCAAAACGTCCCTGTGTGTCTGTTTTCATGGACTGGACTATGTATCTAGAAGATCGGTGCATTAGGATCCCCGTACCACGGGACCCCCTAGTGAATTCTGAATGAACAATCATACGGTAACCTTTCCTGTCTAGGGCATGTGCTGCTGTGCCCGTTAAGTGCGTTTCCTGTAGTAGGACCAGGGCAGGATTCAATCTTCTTATACTTTGCAGTACTAAGCCTCGTTTGACCTTGTCCGCTAGTCCCCTCACATTCCAAGACATGAATTGCAGTGGTGTCACTGGTCCCAGTCTAGATTCCCCCCTCCCTGTGTCATCTCGTGTGGTGTGTGCCATAGCTTCTGTGGTTGGAAGGACCTGCTTGCTATACTAACTGAGTTCGAGTTAATTGCCGGGTTCTAGCTATACTTCGTGCACGTGCCTCGTGTATCCAATCTTGACCAGTGAAACAGTCTAGAATTTGCAAAACCTCCCAACCCCCAACTCCCCCCTCTCGTCCCCCCTGCTAAACGGACTTAGAACTGCCCGCCCCCCCAACTCAGCAGAGTGCCTGACCCAAACCCAAAACGTAGTACTTGCTCACTGGGGTGAAGGACTCTCCGGAGTCAGCGGCCCCCCTTCTTGTCCACGGAGGACCTCCGCCCAGTGTCCTTGGCGGCTCGCCCGGTCAGCGTTGCATTTGGCCTACAAAGGTAACATCGGGAAGTTATTGTTCTCCGTTATCTTTATTCTCTATTGTCTCGCTCAGAGTTGAGTGCATCTCCATTTCTCCTCCGGATGCCTGTGAGCCCGGACGAAATTCGTTGGTGCGGTGCTTGTTCGTCCTGTTAGAACGGCGAGGTTGGCCCGTTGGTCTCCAGCCTTCCAGCCAGTCCTGCGCAGCCTCCGGCATGTCGAAAAACCACGTTTTATTGTCTGCCACTATCCTTAGTTTGGCTGGGAAGAGCATTGGGTAAGAAATCTCTCTTGCCCTAAGTTCTTTCTTCACTTCAAAGAATGTCCTCCTCCTACGTGCGACCTCCGCCGTATAATCCGGAAAGAAAGCCAATGTAGAGTTTTGGATTTTAATGGGGGGTGAGTTTCTTGCTGCTTGTAGGATCGCATCCCTGTCTCTGAAATTGAAGAGCCGAGCAATGATCGGTCTTGGGGCATTGCCCGGTTTCGGACGTCCCCCCGGGACTCGATGCGCCCTTTCTACTGAGAAAAAATCGGATAGACCCTTAGGCTTAAGTTCTTGTTTGATCAGCTCTTCTACATACAGGTCCATCACCCTTGTGTCTTCCGATTCTGGAACCCCTATTTTGCGGATGTTATTCCGTCTTGAGCGCCCTTCCTGATCATCCAGCTTTTCACGCAGTTCCTTGTTTTCCTTCGAGATTCGTTCCATACTTATTTGCAATTCTGATACATCCTCCACCAAAGATTTGGTCACGATCTCCATTGTGTTCACTTTTTCAGAAGTCTGCTCTTATTAGTGTTATTTTCGCTGAGATTGACCCCACTGTTGCCTGCACTTGTGTCAGGGCTCGCATCACATCATCCAGAGTCGCTTTCTTACCTCCCGCCGTTTCCGCGGATTTGCTCGTCTGTACTTTAGCGTCCGTCGGGGAGGAAGTTGCTTTCTCATATGCGGATTTGTCAAGGCGTGACTGTGTGGTCCCTCCCTTCGGCCCTTTGACGGACATTTTGGTGTTCACTTCAGTAGCGTCCCGTAGCAGGAGATCCGCTATGAATAGTGTCTTTAGTGGAGCTGAGTCTGTTGGGAAGTATCCCCGGTGGGGGCTTGTAGCTTCTCTCGTATATTTTGAATTTTTTTTTTGGGGCCGAGCAATTACAATTTCCACCAGTCGACGGAATTTCCCCTTCTTTCTAGCAGGCAACTGGTGGGGGCGACCAGCACTGCTCGCCGCGCTCAGGGTGCAGACCGTTTGCGGTCTGTGTGGTAGTGTCTATGTCGCCCAGTGATCCGCCGATTACACTCTCTTCTTGTCTCCTGCTGGCGCAGGTTGTCTGTGGCAATGGTGTCTGGGGTGGTTCGCCCCCGCGGGTGTCGTCCTCGCCGTACCTCCCTTGGTCGATTGGTAGAAGGCGCCGCCTGCGGTAGCCTTAGCTCTCAGGCCGTTCTTCCCTCGGCCTTAGTGGGGAGGCTCCAACGTGTCTGCCGCTATGAATGTTTATGCGGCGTCTCCCAACAGTTGTACTCGGGGGCACCGCAGTCCGCGATGCGCACTGCACTTTAGTAGGGCAGCAGAGCGGGGCGGCACACTACAGTGCTGTATGTGCCTACGTCCCGTTATGGATGTCCGAGGCACCGCTGCTCACGTCGGGGTGCGGGTGCCCGAAAGACTGGGCCCGTGTCTGGGATCCAGCATCTCTTCAGAGGCGTCCGTGTCGGTGTGGTATGCCGGTGCGCTACTTCCCTCAGCTTCACCTGCCGCCCGATAGTTGCCCCGGGTCAGTACTCCTCCTTACCGGGTATATCGTAGCCTTTCTATTTCATCCTCCGACCCCTGTGTCTCGATCAGAGTCTTGTGCAGTCTGGTGTGGCTCTCCCGCAACCCTGGGCCTCAGTCACCGCGGTGCCTGGAGTTCAAAGATGGCGGCTCCGGCCCTGGATTCAGTAGGTCGGTCCGCCTCCGTCAGACGGCTAAGTTCGTTTCTGATACTCGCCGGGCACTATTTATTGATGCTCTGTACCTAGATCACGGGTACATTAAGTCTGGCGTAGGCGCTACCTCGCGGTTTCTTCCTTCGCACGGAACTCATCCACGAGCGGGCGTTTCCGGCGCTTCCGCGCCCAGCCTGCAGCACTTCCTGTTGCTTCCCCGCACCAGGCAGCTCCCCGGCTCCAGTTCTCCTTTGCGGCCTGAGCGGGCTTCACGTCTAACTCCACTTCCCTCCTTCGGATTTTCGTTCTGCTTGCTGCCGTTTGCGCCGCCCGGTCCTGAGCTTCGGTACCTTCCCTCAGGGAAATTTTTATCGTCGGATCAGTAGTCGGATATTCAAGGAGGCCGCCTCAACCACGGAGCTCGCCTTCTATGCTGCCGCCATCTCCGGCTGCTAGCCACGCCCCCCCCTCAAATTTTTTAAGGAGGCCACACCCACACACCCCTGGCTCCACACACTCACTCTGCTGACTCCACCCACTTCCTCTATTAACTCCACTGACCCACACCCAGAACTAGTATTGCTGAACGTGCCATAACAAGGGTTAGACAAAAATCTACAGGTTGAAAGGTTAGGAAATGGGCCATGTGCATCGCCATAAGGATGCACTACAGGACAGTCTATGCCCTGTACTGTGCACCTGTGGCTAGCCACATGTCATGGAAGCATGGATGGGCCAAGCTGTGGCACAGCAAGATTCTGAGGAGGTGCCTGTCACCCACGGGGGTGTAAGTCTGAAAAAAACCACACATCCACCCTGAGAGGTGGAAGACTGAGTACCACACACCCATGACATCTCACCTCCACATCCTCAGCCCACAGGAAGCCCATTAAGGCACCATTATCTCCTGTATACACAGGCTGTCAGGATCTGACTTGCAGAACCCCTGCAGGTGCTCGGCAGTGGGTAGAGGGCCATGCAAAGGACAGAGCTCCTGTCTGGAGTCCAGTGCTGCAGCGAGGGGACTCGGGTAAACTCTGAAATTAAAGCCCTGCTGTTCCTTTCTGATGATGCTTATTCTGGAATGTCACTTATTCACACCTGACTACCCCACCCCTTCTCCCTAGCTGCAACTGGACTTGACCCTCCAAAACAGAAGCATCAATCAATGCAATGCAGTTGCAGGAACGCAGGCTCGCAATCGCAATTTCCGATCATAACGTAATGTCTTCCAACCGCTGCACCCTAAATACAGCAGCAGCCTTGGCCCTACCACAGAGAACAAGACATGATTCATTGTGATATTATATATAATATTTATACAATCTATGATTTTTAGGTGCGCCACACCAATACTTCATAGATAAAAGTTGCAGTTAAGCTCTTTTTGCAATTGCTGTTCATATTTAATTTCCTGCTTAACCCCTTCGACGCTCATGACGAGCTGGGCTCGTCATGGCATAGCCCGCTCGCACGCTGATGACGAGCCCAGCTCGTCACGCAAAGTGCGATTTTGAAAAACCCAGCGCGCTAGCGGAATTCCGCTAGCGCGCATGGTGTTAATAAGGTCCTCTAAGTTGTTTATTGCCATGCAATGCCCGGTTTTGTTTACCATAATTCCATATGGACATAAACAAAACATTTCAGTATCCTCTAACCATTCCAAGCTTCAAATCGGGTAAACTGTGAGAAAAAGTGGTGATGAATGTTCAAGGCAACAGCAAACCAACCCTCTCCCTTCCAGCCTTCTGAGAAATTCCCAAGTTAAGCAGCTACAAATTACTTCAAACAGAAACAGTGCTAATTCATGCCTTTGTCGAATGATGAAGTGGCCAGGCAGCCAGGAGATAACTGTGGGTGCGCTAGTGTAAATTACGGGAAAGGGGCACAAAGTGTGTGCGAAAAATGTGTGTGCGAGAGGGATAGTGGTATTTTTTTATTGGGCCAAAACACAAATAACATAGCGTGCATCGTTTACATTCTGCAGTTTTAATTAGTTTCAAGTTCAAAAGAACAATTTTTCAATGTGAAACTAACCCTTGTTTTTGGAAAAAGTCAATCTAATTTTAACTCCATCAGTCGCCATGGAGCCTGGATGTTCTCCAAGCAGCTTGCCTGAAGAGTGTAATATTCATTTGTTGTTGCCTTGCTTTGGCGGGGAAGCAGTGCAGATGAAAACTGCCACATGAAACGTGGCACAGTCCGGGCCTTTGAGATGAATGCCCAACTTTAAAATATCTACCGAATAGATGGCTGAGGAGAGAAGTTCTAAGATTAAGAACTGGATTGAATCCCTATTATTGTAATATTAGAGTAAAATCGGAGATGATAGATAGCATTGGAAACTGTAAGTGTATATTGGGAACTACATGCGATATGATGCATATTTTATTGGATTGTTCAAAGCTTTTAGAACCACGAAAAGAGATCTTATGTCCGATTTTTAACCCCTTGCGTGCTAATGACGACTCCCGTCCGTCATGCTGCACAGTGCTCCTGTGCTGATGACGGCGGGGAGCCGTCATGACCACGCCAGCGATCGGAATGTCCAGCACAGGAGCGGAATTCCGGCAGCGGGCAAGGGGTTGACAAATATGGAATACATAATAGATTTGCTGCAAGTGTCCTTCTAACAGAAATTATGAACTTAGATATTGCTTGTGCATTGGGGAGATTTATTCAAAAAGTTAAACGAAATATGAATTGTGATTAGCTCAAGCCGTGTGTGATCCATTTTAATGAGTTATAAGTTATATTCTGTTTTAAAGATTTTATGTAACAATGAACTATTTTTAAAATGTTTTATCTGTTTAAGGACAATGGTCCAAATAAACTTTGATTTTGAACTGAACTGAAAAATATTTGTGAGTGTTCACACACAAGACCTGTCTGATAATCATTTAACTGTGTGATGTACATCTAAGGTTCCTACAAGAATGGAGATGCTAGAGCAAGGGGTCCTACAGCGGACCAATTTGCGCTAGAAACACAAACATAGATAACCTGCAGGAACTTCTGTCCATACATGTGTCACTGGGTACTGCCTAAATCTTGTACTGCAGCTGAAGACAAGTGCTGTAACCTGCCCTTTTTCATTTGCAGACTCTGCAAAAAGAAAAACATGCCGGTTTACATATGCGGAGAAGAACTGGCATTGGCAATTTACTCTGGTAACTCATGAATTGGGAAGTCAAGTGTGGCAGAGGAAAGGGGCCGTTGAGTCACGAGGTGCTGAACTTGAAAAAGCAGAGTTGACAGTTAACTTATACATTTATTTTCTGCAAAGAAACTGGTGAAGAGGACACACAATGGTAAATCGGTTCCATACTGATTAATAGGGACTTGTTGTAGTACTATCTACTATTCTCTTACCTGTGACCTGCAGTCTCCTTGGCACTGGCTCCATTAGATCACTGGCAAATAATGTGTTTTGGTGGGCCCTCGGCCCAGGCCAAGAACATCAGCATGCAATTCAAATGACAAGTCGAAAGGAATAATTTATGGCCTGCTTCTGCTGGGTTTTCATTTCAGTGCATGCGAGTTGTTAACAGAAAGCTGCTACACACTTTTTTTTATTACTTAGACAATGTCGTATTAAGGTTATTGCCAAGATCATAACTTTCCAGGACTCAGTCTGCCTTGCCCGTAGCTCTCCCATCAGCCCGCCCTCAACTGTAATAAGTAACCAATGCAAAAGAAAGTGCTCCTTGAACGGCAGACGTGCACTACCGACATCACTAACGTGATGCAGTCATCATGCCTGGACCTGGATGTGCCATCCTGCGGGAAGGAGGACGACACAGGACACAGGACAGGTAGGTACATTTCTTTTTAATAAATATTGGGCTCATCTCACTGGGGAGAAAAATTCAATAGCCCCAGCCCTGTTAAAAAAAATACTGGTACTTAGCACCTGAAAGCTCCTGCACAAATTAAGCACTGGAGCAAATAGAAAAGATCACCCTGCCAGGAAAAATAATCAATGGTCCCAGGTGGGATCCAGTTCTGATTCTTGTTAGATGTGAGTGTCTGTTGAGCCCCCCGTTTTACCCCCCGGAGTGAGTGGAACACTGTATTTTCCTATGAATTTATTTCTCCCCACGAAATGATGAACAGTACTGATGATTTTATGAATTTTTGAACCTGTTATTGTCTGATTGTTTTGTAAATATGACTACTCGCACCAAAACAAATAAAATTAAAAATATATATTTTCTATAAAGAATGACTTGACTGCGGTCCATCTGCTTCCTTGGTCGTGGGTATTCATTGGATATTGCTCCCCCTAATCAGAACTGGATCCAACCTGGGACCATTGATTATTTTTCCTGGCAGGGTGATCTTTTCTATTTGCTCCTGTTTTTTCCCCTTCTTTCCTGCCTACATCACTTATTTGCCCTGGGGAACCCCCTTTTATTGCATACAAATTAAGCACTGGCCTGGCTCCTCGGGAGCTGGAGGTAGGGCTTCAGGGATCTGTTGGTGAGTAGAATGCAAGCTTTTAGTCAACTCATATATGTGATCCACAAGTAAAGGGTATTCTATCTCAAAAAACTGTTGAGGTCGCGGGCACCCCAGACATTCGCCGGGCGTCCAAACACGAGCTCGTACGGTGACAATCCTGCCCTAGAGTGAGCCGTAGCGCTTGTAGAAAAAAGAGCAAATGGTAAAGATCTGGCTACCGCAATCCTGTGCTCTCTTTAATCTTTGCCAATTTCAGTTTGAGAGTACTGTTGCACTTTTCAACCAAATCTGATGAGTGGGGGTGAATTGCAGCATGGAATTTCTGCTTGATGTGCAGAACATCGCACACCAGCTGGATAACCTTTGAATTGAAATGACTTCCGTTGTCACTCCAAATCAAACGGGGCAAACCAAAACACTGAAAGTACTCCTTTAGGAGTGCCTTCACCGTCGCCATGGCTTGTTTCCTCTTTGTTGGGGTAAGCCTCAATCCATTTACTGAATGCACACACAACTACTAATACATATTTCAAATTATTGACTTGTTCCATTTCAATGAAATCCATCTGGAGAACCTCGAAAGGGTAGGAAGGCGGTGTAAAGTTACCAGGGGGTGTGGGGTTGCCTTTTCTAGGAATATACATCATGCATATCATACAGTACTTTACTAAGTGAGCAGCAACTTTGGGAATGTTGTCATTCTGCCATCCAGGATCTAACAACGTACATAGACCCCTTGCACTGATATGGGCATGGCCCATGCGCCTTAGTGACCAAAGGAAGGGCATATGCATCTGGTAACATCCTTCTCTGTTTTCCTGACTTATACGTCCAAAACCCATCTTCATCTAAGCGTGCTGTGCTTTTCTGCCATATTACTAAATCCTTAATCGTTGCCTCACTTTGGATTTCTTTCACATTGTCTACCGTGTCCTCAAACATGGTGGCCTCGGATACCCACTTGGCAGGACCCGCTACAAACATCTTTTTCATCTTTGTTTGAGCTGTCTCCTTAGCTGTCTGCTCTGCGAATGCATTTCCTCTTCCCACATCATCAGTAATTGCCTTGTGGGCACTGCACTTTACTATAGCCAATTTCTTAGGAAGTGTCAAGGCGGACAGAAGTCTATGTATAAGAGGGCCATGCAGAATGAGTGTCAATGTGATGTAAGAAACCCTCTCTCTGCCCAGAGAAGCCCAAAATTATGGGCGACCCCAAAGGCGTACTGGCTGTCAGTATAAATATTAACTGCCAGTCCCTTGCTAAATTCACAAGCTCTAATAAGTGTAACTAACTCAGCTGCCTGGGTGGACTGACAAGGAACCTGTGATGTCTCAACTACCGTATGCAGTGTAGTAAGTGCATATGCAGCAGTGGTGTTGCCATCTGATAATTTGACATTATAAAAATTAGGTTACCCAGTAAAATCAAAGGGCCTGGGTATTGGTCAGTACAGAAAAACAATGGTCCTAGACTAACATGGCACGAAATCAAAACAATAGCATTGAATGGCTGAAAATTAAGCACATATAGTGTTATAGGCAATAGAAAATAAAAAATTCCAAGGCCACTAAAATAACGATTGATAACTCAGTTTTATTTAGTTTTATTCAATCATATTGGGATTATTCAAAAAAACAATGATTCAAAACATGATGTACAATGTTATATCCACAAGGTTATCATCAGAAAGATGGGGATGTGTGAAAGAAGCAATTATCGTTGCACTAGAAAATTAAAATGACTTCCAGCATATGAGATCCAGTACAAGTTGAAATGGTCTCCCTTTTAATATTCCGGCCTACTCCTATAAGCACAGTTAGATACAGTACATTCCTTAAACTGTTTTCTTCACAGTGTAACCTCATCTGTGTTTCAGGTGTAGGGGGTCAGGTGTTAGATGTAGGCCTACTCTGGAGCGTCGATGTTTCGACCCTGTTGTGTAAGGGTGAGTATGGTCCTCAGCTGCGGGTCTTCCTCAGGATGGGGGCATGTGATATCTGAAAATAACTGTGATATTTCAGATATAGTGCTACGCCAGTGCCCCTCCTCTTAGCAGTACATGCACTGATTTGGCCCTACTGGTGCAGCGTTCCTGCTAGTACGAGGAAGCTGCCAGGCCAGACCAGCACCACATCACCTGCAATTGTCCCAAGACGCCTGCAGCAACAACACCTTCATCTTCAACTCCTTGTGCTTCTTCTCTACCTTTTCCTTCTCGTCATTCTCCCTGTGTTTACAATACTGTGCCATACTCAATATAACAGAGGGAGGGGATGTCGTCCAAGTGCTCTCCGAAGCATGCAAATGAGCCGCTATCTCAGGAAGCAAATTCTTCACAAATTTATTAACAAACAATCAAACAACCCCTTCCATCGACAAATACTATCCACTAAGATCCCAAAAGACTCCCTCAAACCGGGTGAAAAAGCCTGACACACTTTCATCTTTCTTCTGACGACATGCTGTCAAATTATCACAATCACCCTTCTTGGTGGAATGAGAGAGTGCATATATGTAATAATTTGCCCAGGCAAAGCTAGTATCTCAGCCTTAGGCTTTTCCCTAGGTTTCCTGTCCTTGTCCCATTCTTTAATCTGCTCCCAGGTACCACCCAATTCCACAACGTGGTCCTGCTTGTGCACCTGCCTCCAAATGTCGATGGGCACCAGCAGATCAAAGAACATTTCAATGTCTGCAAGCGTCATTACAGTCAAAGAAACTGCCTCAGTCAATTTCTTATACTATGCAGTTGGATTTTTCCTAGGGTCATGTAACTGGGTCTTAAGGGACAAAACCTCACTCCTTTTCCACGGAGTGTAGACCCACTGTTCTTGGACACAGGCCTCTACTCTCTGTCTAATAACAATATTCTGCTGATCCCGTAGTTCAGGGTGATATATGGGATGAACTTCCCTCATCGGAAACTGGGACACTGTCTTTGGGCTCTTTTCAAAAAAGCCTACCTCGATAAGCTAACAGCGATGCAACATTACTGAAAACCTTTTCAGGTGCCATACCAGCAGCGTACACATTGTCCCTGATATCTTAAATAACCTGAGGTGCTGAAGCATTGAGGCACTGCTCCCACAATCCAATCAGTGTAGCCGACATGTGCTTAAGGGCATGATGCTGCAAAAACGGCACATACTCTATCATAACAATTCACACATCTTCTGTACTATAGATGGGGTTATGAGCCCACTGAGCTGCCTGATTGGCTACCGCCTTTTTCTCTTTATCTCCCACATCAGATAGTATCAATATCTGCCCCAACAGAAGCAACAGGGGCAGAAGAGGCAGATGACTGGGGTTGTGGTACAGCAGGGTATATTCTCTGTGGGGTGTAGGAAGGTGGAGTTTGGGTGTCTAAGTACTCCTCCACAAACGTATCATTTTCTTCTCAAACCACATAAGACTTTTCACATTGCAATCGAAACCTCCTATCGGCACACTCTATCCCCTTCTCAATCTTCTCTTTGTCATACGCAAAAACTTTCTGAGTCACTGTCTGCATTCTTCCCTTTTGAGCCTCCTTTTCTGCTTTCATTCGTCTCGGTTTAGCTTCCTTTTGCCACGTTCTGAGGGAATAAAACATCAACTGCCTACTTCTCTACGCAAAAAATATATCCTGCAGGAAATGATGCTTTTGTTCATCAAAGTACCTGTTAATGGCCACTGCAACTCGGCATGGTCCCTCGTATATTTGTGCCATAATGTAATAAACATAATAGGGCCAAGGCCGTGTTTGGCATACATCTCAAAGTTCGGCGTGTCTTCCTGGGGCGCAGGCTGTCTTTCTTCCAATCGAGCATCCACAGAACAACAACAACAACTCATACAACAGAGTTTACTCAAGCAGGGCATTTTTCCAAACAAAACGTTCACTATTTATGCTGAGCAGATATTTGCAAATATCTTACCAAAGTTGGCACTCAGACCTCACCAAATCCAGATCAAAGTGGTACCATGTTCATAAGGAACCCAAACAAATTCAAGCGCTTGTCCAAAAATGATCCTCAGACCATACCAAACACAAACCAGCAAATTCACCTGGTGCACAAAGGTCAAAAATAGCTATTCTCCACTGCAGACTCTTTGGACCAAACTGTCAGATCCAAGGGTTTCGCCTTTCAGGACCCCAGTCGGGATGACCACTTAGCAGTGGCGGTGCGTCCATTAAGGGCGCTGGGGCGTTGCCCCACCAGCCGTCCGACCGTGGTGCCCGCAGCTCCCTCCCTCGGTTTTTGTGAACTTAAGTAAACTGAACTCTCAGTCAGTTTACTTAAGTTCGGTCGGAGATGCCCTGCCTATGAGAACTGAACTGACGATGCCTGTCACTTAGCATGACGTCGGTCCGCCCACCCCCTTCAGAGTCTGAAGGGGGTGGGCGGACCGACGTCATGCTAACTGACAGGCATTCACATTGTTGTCAGACATGGGACACAAGTGGGGCACAAGTACGCATGAGTGGGGACGAAGGTCGAATTTTTCTCCGTGCCCACGCATGCGCACTAGTGCCTGCTGTGGCTGGGGCAAAGGCTCAAGCCTCTGTTTTCTAATGGGCTAGGCGGGCAGAGAGTAGCTGTGCCCTACAGGCGCCAGGATTGGCTGTGAGGGATCGGCGGTCGGCGGAAGTTCCTGTAGGCGGCTAGGCGCCAACAGCAATCATGAGACCTGGACCCCGGAGCACAGAAGGCGCAGACCTGGTAAGTTTTAAAAATTGAAATGTTTTATTTGTTAACCCCAGCCCTGCGCGACATGACCCATTTTGTTTGCTCACCCAAGCAGACGGGAAACTGTGGATTGGTAGCGAGTCTCTGGGCTTCGCTAATCCACTGGGCGATGCCTGAGGGGTGGGGGAGGGGGGAGGGGGGAGGGCACCCAGTTAAACCGGTGAACCATCTGCTGGACGAGTATTTGCCTTCTGAGGGCAGCAGCCAGACCACCACCTGACCCCCCCCCCCCCTTATTCAAAGACCACCCTTTACCCGCTGTGCCACAATTGGGGCCTGGCACAGAAGGGATGGTGACTTTTGAGGAAAGTGTACTGTGTTCACTTGCACGTGCAACATAATGTGTCCTGGCATTTTCTGTGTCAGCCCAGTTGATTTAATGCGGCATCCCGTGAGTGGCTACAGATCCCAGAACGCAATAGGATATCACATGAAACGGAACCCCAGGATCTGAAAGGGGGTGTCTGGGTGAAGTGCCAGCCAAAACAGCCCACATGTTAGTCCCTGCTTCCCCGACTACGGGTCAGCAGGGTTTCCGCGGAGAAGTGTAGGTCTTTTGCTTCAGACCATGTGCGCATCCCACTAGATGAAATGTATTAAAGTGCGCTGAGCATTTTTAAAGAACCGGGCGAATGCATTATTGTGGGGGGAGGATGTGGCCTTACGCCCAGAACTGCCGACTTTGGAGCTGGGGATCCGGGTTCGACCCTCGGCGTCGGCTCAGTTTCCTGTGATTCTGGGCAAATCATTGAGTCTCTCCGTGCCTACCAAGAAATGATTGTGTCCTTGTTTAACGTACCTAGTTCTCATGTAAAGCGCTCCAATACCTTCCGGTCGAGTTTGCGCTACATAAATCTACAACATTTTTATGTGGCATAGTCTGCACAGGCCGACCCTGGCTAGTGACTTCTATCTTCTATTGCCTTCTTTAATTGGGACTCGAGTACCATGTGTCTTGCTAAGGATCTGCTTGAGTACTGTCTCTCCTAGGGCTCTATTCAGGTATGGCTAGATGCGTTTTCTTGTATGATTTCGTTTTCAACTTAATGTTACGGTTAGCTCCTATTGTTTTGATGTCTTTCTACCTGCCCGGGCTACATAGGCTCGTGTAAAGTTTGCATAGATCATGTTACTAACTTCCGCTCCTCCTCCATGTGGGTTACGTGCAATTTTGACTTTCCATTAGCTGTGAAGGGTGCTCTGTGTCACGACGCATAGGATTCAGCGCATGTGCTTCAGATATAAATTGAATGCGCACACTCGAGCCTGCAGCAGTTCATGCTGAGGTGAGTCACAGTCCAGTGCCCTGCGGGTGCCCAAGGCGCTGTAACAAAGCCCAGAACGCAGCACAGAAGTACTTAAAAAGTTTAGAATCTGGATTCGTGGCAGGTGAGATGAGGCAGACAAAGGGAACTTTGAATGAAGATTCTGAAAGTGTCAGTTTGTCACACTGAGTACTATTGTGCCTCAAAACAGCTCAGACACGTCAGTTTAGATGATATGCCCATTCATTTTTTGGCCCCTCTCCGGAGATTGCCCATAATAACGTCGTTTTGTTGGTAACCTACTGGTAAAAAAAAATAGCCGTATCCCTTTTAATAAAATATACAATGTTGCCATGACCCCCACGGCACGACCGCGAGTATTGCAAGAGGCTGAGCAGTGTGCCTGTGTGAGTCCGGGGTGAGTGATGTCTGTGTGAGTGCATGGTGAGCAGTTTGCCTGTGTGAGTCCAGGGTGAGTGATGTCTGTGTGAGTGCAGGCTGAGCAGTGTGCCTGTGTGAGTCCAGGGTGAGTGATGTCTGTGTGAGTGCATGGTGAGCAGTGTGCCTGTGTGAGTGATGTCTGTGAAAGTGCAGGGTCGGTGATGTCTGTGTGAGCGCAGGGTGAGCAGTGTGCCTGCGTGAGTCCAGGGTGAGTGATGTCTGTGTGACTGCAGGTTGAGCAGTGTACCTGTGTGAGTCCAGAGTGAGTGATGTGGATGGGTGAATGCTGGCTTAGTGATGTGTCAGGGAAGGGCGAGTAATGGGTCTATGACTGCAGGGTGACTGTGCCTATGTGAATGCAGGGAGAGAGATGTGTCTGTGCAAGTGCAAATAGACTTGTCTGGCTACTCCCAGAGATGTATTCGCCAAGCAACCTCTTTCTCAAATGTGCTTCAGAATGCACCATTTGCCCACTCTTTTTTCAAAATGTTCTCATGGGAGAACCCCCCCATAGATGGTTCGGCCTCGCTTGCTGAACTCGCTCACCACAGTTCAGTATTTACGCCCCACCACTTTCAAATGTCACCAGCCGCCACTGCCACTTAGAGAGGCACCGCCCAGTCAGATAGATGGGGCAGCTGCAGGTACTAGACTCTTGCCTCCAGGGATCCCTGATCCACCCCTCCGACCTGAAGTGGCCCTGTTCTCCCCACCTGTCCGTGGGCGAAGATGGGTCACCGGATGGAGTACCTGTTCTGGCGCCAACTGAAGGAAGCCAAATTAGGGCCACCTGGGTCACTCACGACCAGCTCTCAGCATTCCATACAAATGAAAAGTCATTCAGACAGTAGAAAATACAAACCAAAATTGTTTATTAGCAATACACTTGAGCGGAGTCCAATCTGACCAGCTTCCTCAGAATGCTGTAGAGGGACGACCCACGTCCACACAGTAGCACAAAATATACATTTTCAACATCTCTAAAGACCCGTCCAGGCTGGAATTTTCCAGCCTGGGCACTAATGGACAAAGGAGGTACAGAAAGACTACTATCTTGAGAACGTGTATATGCTATCTTAGTTTCAAGGTTACCCTGCCTGTCTCTCTGGGAGTAGGAGCAGGGCTACCTAGCAGGACACGCATGCAGAGACAGAACAACCTATTCATTAGTGTAGTGGAGCTCAACCTTGAATAAGATAAAGGGAAACAATCGAGGCTGCTTTCTGCTGAGGCAAACGTTATGAGACAGAAGCTTACTTTCGGTCATAGTACAAAATGCCGGCTGAATACAAAATGGTGAGGCAAATGCAAACTTAACTCGCACAATGCTATAAGGAGTTGACCGGACATATTATCAGTCCAACATTGACTGTAAAGTTGGAGTATGTTTGGTCATAAGAGAGTATATGATAATGTGACTATTGAAGGTGTGTACCTCAGGGCTGGCTACTCTGGGACAGCAGTGGGAGTGAAGAGTGGTTTGGCGCATGATTGGGTGGAGCTCTGGCCCATTAGGTGGCAATGATGGGTTGGTGTTAAGTATGCAGATATCATTAGAGGGGTGGGGGGTGGAGAGGGAATGGTCAAAATAGCTGTCTTGATTGGGAATTGACATGGGGTGAGGAACCAAGGGATTAGCCAAAGAGCTAGGAAGGTTTAGGGAGGGGGCAGATTTCATGTTAATCACTGAGTTTTGATGGTGGGGAAAACATCTTCAAACATTTTGAGATTGTGTTCAGGGGACTGGATAAGGATAGTTCCATTATTGTAAAGGGAGATGGTAGCTTCGAACTTATAAATAGGTGAGTGGGCGACCGTGAATCTTAGACCATGGGGAGATTTTTTGGATATGCTGATAATGAGCAAAGAATATAGAGCATTCCTCCATTGAGCATGTCATTTTGTATCGAAGATACAATCACAAATTAAAGCTCCTCTTTTTATGCAGAAGAAAAGATCCAAGATAAGGGTTTCTGGGTGGGATTTTAGGAGTGTGTGTTCAAAGTTTTCAGATGTGTTCAATGACAAGTTGGGAGGATGTATAAGATTTTCTAAGTATTGTGGACTGAAGGCTCCAAGTGAGTAAGTACGGCTCTTGATAATTTAGTATCCTTGGTGAACCATATGAAGCTGGATGAATGTGGCAATATAAAGTGCCACTGCTAAGTTAATAGTGAGTGAAGTGTCCTAAGAAACGTTTTACCTAAAGATGGAGCGATAGTAGATGATTCAGGGTGGTGCCAAATGGCTGGTGCTAGTATAAAGGTAGAGGGAGATGGGGTGAGGAGTGGCCCGAGAGGATCTGGGATGATAAGATGAGGAAGACCCACACTATCTTCGGCGCCTGGCTGAGCATGAAGTTGAGGGGAATGTAATGTATTTGTAATGTAATGTATTTGATTTCAAATCACCCGAAGGTCTCAGGGCGCTTGCTTAGGGAACCCGTCCTGGTATTCCCCTGTGAGATACCCCGGCAGGGTATCCACAAGGTGAAAGCCAGGCATCCCGCTGCGAGGGGCCGTAGTGGAGATTAAGCAAGCTATTGCCCAGAGTCGCAGAGTTTGACCCCGTGAGCCGAGTAGGCACCGGCGCGAGAATTATCAAGTCCGTGGAATTTTGAGCCCGAGACCCGCCGAGGCGGGGAATCGAACCCTGGTCCACGGCCGCTCTCAGCTTCCGGGTCTGCCACCTCTAACCACCGAGCCACGCTGGAGTGGAGAGGGAAGGGAAAGAAATAGAATGGAAATCAAATTGTGAGGATGTTACGATAGACAGGACTCTGGGACGCAATAGGAATAGATCTAGTGACAGAAGAGGAGTAGATCCTATTGTAAATTAATGATAATATGTCAGGTGGAAAGCAGAAGCATGAAAACTGCACTGATAGTGCGAAAAGAAAAGGGTGGGAAAGTCAGTGTCATCAAAGAATTCTTCCAAGATGACCACTTTTTTGTGACAGAGAGGTATCAGACTTGAGTTGGTGGAAGACCTTCTTCACTTTCAATTAGAGCTCTAGGATTCCAATGAGTCCTACTTTTCTTACAATGGGACTTCAGAAAATTAGTCCTTTTCAATTTCTATTTCACCGAGATCACCATCTTAGCAAAGGGCTTTACCAATTAGGAGGGATCTAGAAATGGCGTCCACAGACATTTGAATGGAGAGCAAGATACAGCTCCAGTGAAGCACTATGGGAACAGCCTCCCTGAAAGCTATCCCTCTAAAACCTTGCATCAATGTTGGGTATCTCTTCCAACCATCGAATAGCCTTCGACACAGACTTACACCAACTAAAAAGACTGAAAATGCCTGGATTATGTGCCCCGGCATAGAAACTGAAACTCGATCATGAGCTAAATGAGCGCAGGATGCAGATTAAGAACAGGCGTGTCAGCGGAGCAGGGGAGTGCGTCAAAATCCTCTTACCTTGGAAGCGCCCTGTCATCTCTGCCCCTAAAACAAACCACTTACGAGTGGCACCACGAACCAAAGCACCATTGAGTCAACCAGTTAGCATAGCAGACCAGTGCCCGGTTGTGAGTCAGTCAGATGCAGGAATCGCTAGCCAATCGGGGTCTGCAATGAACCCCAGCTAAGCGGCAGTCAGCCAGCGGGAGCAGAGTGGGGCGACAGAAGCCTGCCAGGACTCACAGTGCACTCCGGCAATGCCCAGACGGTCAGCGGGACCAGAAACGGAGCGGTAACGCCAATTGAGCCCTGCAGTGCACTCCGGTCGGGAGTCAGTGCCAGAGCGGCACACAGCCGCAGAGCCTAGCCTGCCAGCAAAGCGCCATTACAGGAAGTCCGGAGCAGAGCAGGAGCACAATGAAATTTCAGTGAGTGGATCAATGCCCGCACCATCCCCAGCCCGCTGATCCGAAGCGGGCTGCAGAGCGGCACTTACTCATGTCAACAGCAGAGATTCAGTTACCAGCAACCCCAAATCACAGGTAGCTGGTGCTCTGGCAGCGGAAACGGCAGCAACATCTACATCAAAAGCAAAAAAGCAAATCACCACAAGCCCCCAATGCATAGCAGGCAGCCCGATGGTATGGGGTGGTCGAAAGTGAGCGCAGTTTGCTATGATTTGGCGGTAGCAGTAAAGCTCCTGCCAAGCCATAGCAAGCTGCTATGTCCCTGGAGTGGGCAGCTGGGGAAATAGCAGGATCTGGCCTTTGGGGCTGGTGGTCCCAAGGGCCATGTATGGCTCTAGAAGGGGGGCTGCACGTCTCTCCAGATCTCCGGGGATGAGAACAGCCCAGAAGAAGGGTCATGCACCCCAAAACCCAAACCTACCCCTGAACCCTAAAATACCCCTGTACCCCAAAATCCAAACCTAGCCCTGAACCCTTAAAATACCCCTGTACCCCAAAACCCAAACCTACCCCTGAACCCTAAAAATACCCCTGTACCCCAAAACCCAAACATAGCCCTGAACCCTAAAAATAACCCTGTACCCCAAAACCCAAACCTACCCCTGAACCCTTAAATACCCCTGTACCTCAAAACCCAAACCTAGCCCTGAACCCTAAAAATACCCCTGTACCCCAAAACCCAAACCTAGCCCTGAACCCTTAAAATACCCCTGTACTCCAAAACCCATACCTATCCCTAAAGCCTAAAACTACCCCTGAACCCCATAACCCAAAACTATATCTGAACCCTTTAAATACCCAAACACACCAAAACATATACCTCAGTACCCCAAAACATATACCCCTATACCCATACTTACCTTATCCAAACATTAAAAAAAACATGCTTTTAACATTCATGCATTTACAACGAATTTCGTTGTAAATGTATGCGTGCTAAAAGCATATAAAATGTAATGCCATGCGTTATAATGGCATTGGGGAGTCATGGTACTTTCGTAATGATAGTATGCGGAGTGATGGTATGCGGAAAGAAAGTTGCAGAATAACGGGTGTTTACCCTCCCCCGGTAAGTACATTGGTGGCACGGCGGCCCACATCTCCAGCCACGTACTCATATTTTTTCACCACCCATTTGAAAAATGCACAGGTCTCTCTCATTGATGGCCAGCACCGACATACACTTTTAGACACGCCTCCTGCCACAAGTTCTAGAATTGCGAACTTTAGAACTGGGGAGCTACGTTCGAATCTCGGCATCAGCTCAACATCCTGTGATTTCAAGCAAATCGCTTTGTCTCCCCGTGCCTACCACAAATGAATGTGTTCTTCTGTAATGTAAATTGTGCTCATGCCATGTTGTCGAGTTTGCGCTATATAATTTTGCAAGGAAAAATTAAGTAGGGAAACTCGAGTTCACACACTACTCAACACGCAGTCCTAAGTGCAACAGCAGTGCACTGTGAATCGGAGCGTTTCACAGGCCTGTCACAGATAAGAAATGCTATCAAAACGAAATCCTAATATATATATAGAGTGACAAATAAATTATGCAAAAAAGAAGCAGAGAGTTCTCAAGTTTAGGTGGAAAGCAGCTCCTGTATGGAGCACTCTCAACACCAGCGACACTGTAGATCTGCTCACCTCAAATGTCTTTTTTTCTATCAACGTTTTTAAGCATAGGAATAGCACAGTGCTATCCACGCCGAGATAGAAATGGACAAAGTCTTTTGCCATTTCTACAGCAAAGTTTTTAAGCATAGGACTAGCATAGTGCTGTCCTTGCCGAGCTGTAAAATGACAAAAGCCATTTACCACTCCTTGCACAGTATTACATCTTTGAATTGGTAAAATACCAACCAAGCCAACCTGAAATGAGTAAAAGCTTGGCTTATACTGAGTGCTCCCTTGTGTCTGGACAAAGCTATACCTCTCTGAAGAGCTCTAATTAGAGCGAAAGACTGTGTCAGGGGTTGCTTTTACTCATTTCAGGTTGGCTTGGTTGGCATTTTACCAATTCAAAGCTGTAATACTGTGCCTGGAGTGGTAAATGGCTTTTGTCATTTTACAGCTCGACAAGGACAGCACTGTGCTAATCCTATGCTTAAAAACCTTGATAGAAAAGCACACATTTGAGGTGAGTAGATATAGAGTGTCCCTGGTGTTGAGAGTGCTCTATACTGGAGTTGCTTTTCACCTAAACTTGAGAACTACCCAGAGTTTTCTGCTTCTTTTTTGCATATAAATGTATTTTTATATTACTTACGGGCGACTGCAGATCTGATGACAATTAATGTGTGTCACCCTGGCTGGAGGTTTCTTTATGAAGGCAATAGTATTGGCAGGGAGCAGGCTGATACACAGATGCCAACCCACTGCAAAAAAATATTTGGCTTGCGGGCGTGACATCTTTAGGAGTTTAAATGAGTGACTGCAACTCTGGCTGTTGACTCTTTGACGAGCCTGTGACCAAGGGAGTGGAAGCCCAAAATGTGACAGGCTGCATTTTAAAGGTTTCCCGTTTTATGTTGTGCTCACTGCACCTCCATTAAAGAATTATGACCCACCGTGAGCCTTTTCTGTTTGAAGGCAACCTTTGGTATATATATATTACCTACTGGCGGTTGCCAGTAGGTAGTTGTAGTTAGGACCTATTTCCCATAGGAAATCCGCAACATTCTATTTGGAATAACTTTGGCGCCGATTGATGAATCTTCGCGAAATTTTCAAAACTCGTGGGGCGCTCTGGTCCGCTCCTATCCTGAAAGTCTGGGGGTGGTTCATCAAGGGTGGGGCGAGAAAAAAGGGGGGCGCAAAACGCGTTTTCACCATGCAATTTTCCATAGGAACCTTTAGCTGCAGCTACAGCCCGAACTGCTGAACGGAATTAGACCAAATTTGGCAACGAGGTAGCCCTTGGTTCATACTCATGCCTTTTTGTTAATGGTGTAAATCTGTTCAGTAGTTGCTGAGGAAATCAAATGTAACATTACATGTATATCTAAGGGCGCGGTTGATCCGCGCACCCTGCGCGCACCCTCTCGATCACGAACTACATGCTAATTGGCTGTCAACACTCTAAACCAGGATGTTGTCAGTGGTTTTGTGCCTTGGTAGAAGCGAGGCACAAGAAATCAGTCCAACAAGTGTGCAAAACTTAAAAAGGAGGTTGGGTAGAAACACCCTGACTCCCTAGACCTGCTTAGGGGGTCCCGCAAGCACCCCCAGGCCCAAAAATACATACATATTTTTTATTAAAACAGCAAAATGCCTGCAGGGTGTGTGGATCCTGCAGTGAAAAAGAAAAACTAACCGCGGGCTCCCAAACTTCTTTAATAATTAGTCCGGGGGTCCCAAATCCCCGGGGCAAAAATATTTAATGTAATGAGGGGGCCTGAGGGGACCCCCAGCCCCAGGAACCGCCATCCCCCGGGGCTACAACATAAATTGGTAGGGGGGCTCAAAGGCCCCCCCAGCAAAATACATGGGTGAGGGGGGCTCAAATGCCCGCCAGCGCCGGGGCCCGCTACCCCCCAGGGCTTTATAATAAATGGATGGGGGGTCAAAGCCCCCCGGGGACCACCTCCTGCAGTGTCCCGGGGTGCTCAATCCCGGAACACTGCTGTTTGCTATGGCAGGATGGGACCCACCGGTGAGGCTTTTCTGTTTGAGGGCAACCTTTGGTATACATATATTACCTACTGGTGGTCGCCAGTAGGTAGTTATAGTTAGGACCTATTTTCCATTGGAAATCCGCAACATTCTATTTGGAATAACTTTGGCGCTGATTGATGAATCTTCGCAAAATTTTCAAAACTCGTGGGGTGCTCCGGTCCACTCCTATCCTGAAAGTTTGGGGGTGGTTCGTCAAGGGGGGGGGGGTGAGAAATAAGGGGAGATCCAAAACGCGTTTTCACCGTGCAATTTTCTATAGGAACCTTCAGCTGCAGCTACAGCCCGAACTGCTGAACGGAATTACACCAAATTTGGCAATGAGGTAGCCTTTTTGTTAATGGTGTAAATCTGTTCAGTAGTTGCTGAGTAAATCAAAAGTAAAATCACATGTATATCTATGGGCGCAGTGGATCCGAGAAGCCTGTGCGCACCCTGCGCGCACCCTCCCAATCACGAGCTGCATGCTAATTGGCTGTCAACTGGCTGTCGACACTCTAAACCAGGATGTTGTCAGCTGTTTTGTGCCTCAGCACAAGAAATCAGTCCAACAAGTGCGCAAAACTTAAAAAGGAGGTTGGGTAGAAACACCCTGACCCCCTAGGCCTGCTTAGGGGTCTCACAAGCACCCCCATGCCTAAAAATGCATATATATATTTTTGAAAATGGCACAATGAGCGCAGGGTGCGTGAATCCTGCAGTGAAAAACAAACAAACCGCGGGCTCCCACGCTTCTTTAATAATTAGTCCGGGGGGGCAAAATCCCGGGGCCAAAAATATTTAATGTAATGAGGGGGCCAGAGGGGACCTCAGCCCCGGGACCCGCCACCCCCCAGGCTACAAAATAAATGGGAGGGGGGCTCAAAGGCCCCCCAGCAAAAATACATGGGTGAGGGGGGCTCAAATGCCCCCAAGCGCTGGGGCCTGCTACCCCCCAGGGCTTTAAAATAAATGGGTGGGGGGATCAAAGCCCCCCGGGGACCACCCCCTTGGGCTTTGTACATTGTGGGGGGGCCACGCGGCCCCCCTCCTGGAGCCTTCTAGGGCCTCGGGGACCGCCACCTCCCAGGGCCGGCTCCTGCAGTGTCCCGGGGTGCTCAATCCTGGGACACTGCTGTTTGCTATGGCAGGGTGGGAGCCTCGCAGCTCCCACCCTGCCATATCAAACTTGGTTTGGTTTTTTAAAGAGAGAGCAGGGAAACCTGCTCTCCCTTTCAAAATGCAAACCAGATTGCTTTTCCACACAGGGAGCTGCATGTTAGCAGCTCCCCGTGTGTAAAAGAATGCCGGCTCCGGAAGGACGTGGGCAGCCGGTGGGACCATGGGGGCATTGGGACTCCCTCCATGGTCCCCAACGTTGTGTAAAGGCACCGGGGGATGGTGTCCCCAGGGATAATAGAAATTAGAGGTAGATGCTAACATTTTTACCGTAAAAATAAGGAGTCGAACACCCAGCACAGCGCTCAACGTGGCCCCCTGGTGTGCACGCGCTGGGTGTGTTCTATGGGAAAAAGGGGGCCCCTACAATGTACTCAGTTAGCTACTCGTAGGGAAGGTAAACTATGTAGAGAAAGACAGTGTAGCAAACTCTAAGGGCATAGATAATCCCTAGATCAGAATCCAAACAAAATAATAGACCCCCACAACATTCAAATAAATGTGTGCTGAAACAGTAATTTATACAAAAATTCTTCAATCTTTTTATTTTGATTATAGTATATTTTGTTTGTTATTTTTATCCTTTGTATAAATTTCATTTACTTATTTATTTCATTATCCACATTTAAAAAAACACCTTGGTGTATAATACATAATATTCAAACACAAGCAAAAAATTTTGTTATTTACAACTAAAGAAGTACAGAGACAATAAGTGAAAACAGAAAAAATTACATAAACACAATTTCAAAAACAAATTAACCCAGTGATATACGAGATATTCAGTCGTTGGAATAATTGGTGAAGGCAATGCGGTTGAATGGAACTACGCGCGTTTCGGCCCAAGGCCTTCGTCAGGTGACCGTCATTCGTATATTTTAAATAAATAGAAAAAGTGATATAACATAATAATTGACAAGTTGACGAATCTATACTTCGCTTCCTATGGCGACAGTTTTAATTTCATTTGTATCGAGTCTGATATGCTTATTTATTTCTGCAAAATGACTTTCTACGCACTTAGTCACGTGTTGGTTTTAGTGAGTCTGGTTAATTGGCAATAGAAACGAATCCTTAGGATCTTTATTCCAGTAGGCTGATTCTCAGATGTCCGATGATTATTTTTTGTAAATTTTTCAAGGCAACCCGCAGAAAATGTCAAAGCTTGTGATCAATTTCCTTGTAGTCAATATGCACTTGATGCAGTGACGCTGGCACATGTGCGGGCTGAGAATATTAGATTATATAGCCACTTTGTCTTTTGACTCTCGTACGCTCAGACGGGGGTTCTGATCGGTCGATGCTTCTGATGTCCGCGATCTATTGGTCCCCAACGTTGTGTAAAGGCACCGGGGGATGGTGTCCCCAGGGATAATAGAAATTAGAGGTAGGTGCTAACATTTTTACCGTAAAAATAAGGAGTCGAACACCCAGCACAGCGCTCAACGTGGCCCCCTGGTGTGCACGCGCTGGGTGTGTGACTCTCAGCAAGGCCACCTGGTGTGAACACGTTGGGTGTGCGACTCCTCTCGCGTTGGGTGTGCGACTCCAAGCAAAAAAAAAGTAATATTTTTCAGATATATATTAAGCTTATGTGTTCAGATCTTGGGTGGCTCTAAAAAGAGCTGTTGTGTTTATTGGGAGATTTTGGTACCTACAAGTAAGTACCGATGCAGAGTCTAAAGTTGTTGAGGAAGACTCTGTTACCCTCATCTGTAAAATGTACACCATCTCTCCTCTAGATGCTGCCCATATTAAAACACAGATTGTTGCTGTAAATGGACCCCATTCTATAATCTCTGAGATAAGCAGAAACAGCTTTATTGACATGTTTCCTAGCTTTCTCAATCTATGGACAGAATTGATTGGACCAGTTCCATTTTTTCTTTGGCATATGTTAGAATAGACAAAGGCAGTTTTGGGGAAAAGTGACATCAATTCTCCAAAGGTGTCCTTCATAAGCATTTCCAGACCTATCCCAGTCAAAGTGCCTAGGTCATTGCCTCCACATTGCACAATTATGAGGTCAGGGTGTTGGAGATGCAAAAAGGATTTAACTAAAGGCATCGATTGGCGCCACTTTAATCCTCTCTGTCCAATCCATTTAATGTCTACATTTGGCAAAGCTAGGTCTTTGTCAATACCTATGTTTTCTGCATACCTTTGGCTCCAAAGAATATAACTGTTTCCCATAATCCACACTCTAAGCATTTTGAAGGGAGGTCTGGATGCACTCAGAAGGTGTCTGTATGTGAGATGGGCAGTTTGAAAACTAAGATTTTTTGAAAATTGTGGATAAGATGCAGTTTAAAAAAAAAGAGAAATGATTGGCTGTTCGAGAACATTATAGACTGAAAAATAGGGTGCATGTTTCTCTGTTTCTAAAGCATGTTTCTCATTGGTTTATGAAAACTGTGTTGAAGCAACATTACAGAGGATAAGCTGAAATTTTTAAATGTCAAGCACACTTGCTGTTTGGATTTGCAACATTGTGTGCGGAACTTGTGACCTGTGTGTTCAGTTGAGTGTTCCATGAACTGTTACTATGGTAACAGGCATTTATCAGAGTGGGGGTAGGGTTCAAAGTTATGTCAATTAGAAAGGGTTGAAATGTGTAACCAATAGAAATGTGTGCTAGCTTTTGAATTAATGTGGGTAGCAATGTGATTTGATATTTGCATGTATATGTGTGCAGAATGAGAGGAAAAGTTTGCCATTTTATGGTTTTGCTAAGAGCAGTGCACCACAGACATTCTGTATACGAAAATCTGGTGTGTGATTCAGATATTTCTTAATCTACTAATGAATTTGAAAGGTGAGCTATTAATTTGTCAGTTGTTGTATGTGTTGCCTTTGTTTTTAATTAGAGTACTGTGTTTCTTCTTCTAAAGTCCAGGGAATAGTCTTGCTTGTCTAGAATCAGACTGTGAGTCGGTCTGCATTTGGGCAAGCATTGTGAGGGAAGCATTTGGTAACTTCATGTCTTTGCTGACACATAACTGTTAAAAACCTATCCTGTTTTCAAGTTTTAGTAGAATTAGAAGCCAGTCATTGCTTATGTATTCGCAGAATGAGTCAGGCATTCACACTAGAGTGCAGTAGTGAAATATGTAGAATGTGTGCAGTCACCTTACCCCTTCCAGACTAATGAGTCTGTTTTGCTAAAGTCTATGGCAGGTGTCTCCAACCGGTCGATCGCGAGCTACCGGTAGCTCGCCGAACTTCTGGGAGTAGCTCGTGCCGCCTATCTAATTATTAAGATGTGATTTTGCATTTTATTTTGTATTCCATCATTCTCTTTTATGGCAATCAGCCCTTGGCCGCCCTCACCCACACCAGCTTCTCAGATTGGCTAAGTGAGCTTAGCTGGGGCGGGGCGGGCTGAAGAACGTGACGTTCTTCCTGAAGTCACGCTTCCTGAAGTCATGCGCCACCTCTCTTTTCCAGGCTGGCATCGCGCTTCATATTTCCCATTTGATCCTCCCGGCGTAACTGCAAGGTAAGATGGCCCATGGCTGAGCAGCAGCATATTGACTTGTTAAAATTAACTCAGTGCAAGCAAGGCCCTTTGGTTTGAACGTCGGCTCCCACTGCGCTTTAGATCTGCATTCAAAAATAAAGCGCGGTGGCAGGCAACGTTAAGATCAAATGTCCTTGCAGGCACTAGGCTGCTACCACTGTGGCAGCCAATGCTAAAATGCAAGGTCCTTGCATGCACAGAGCCGATTTCATTGACTTCACCACGCTTTCATTTGCCTGCACGTTGTAGTCAGTGAAAGTGGCTCCGTGCAGGCAAGGAACTTTGATTTTAACATGGGCTGCAGCCGCGCTTTACATCTGCCTTAAGTAATAAAGCGGAGCGGCAGCCCACATTCAAATTAAAAGTTCTTGCATGCACTGGGCAGCTACGGCACTTTACATTTGCCTGCCTTTATTAGTAAAACACAGTGGCAGACAACATAAAAATCCTTGCCAGCACTAAAACTCTTTGACCGTCATGCAAAGGCAAATTTATAGCGTGGTGTAGTAATCAGTGAAAGTTTTCACTGATTACTACACCACGCTATATATTTGCCTGAAGTAGATGGTGAAAGCTGCTCAGAGCATGCAAGGAACGTTGGCAGCCACTGCGCTTTACATCTTTCTTCAATAGTAAAGTGCGGTGGCAGCGGATGTTGCAATCAAAGGGCCTCATATGCACTGAGCTTCATTTTTGTAATGTAACTGTGGGACAATTTGAGAATGAAGGTCAGACTAGGGCTAAGTATAACAGTACATCGAAAATATGTACTTGCACTGTCAACATTAATGAATGTATATTTTTTTGAAACATGAAGGGTTTGTGCATCTTCCTTTGCATATTTACCTTCTGCCGCACAACATGTGTCAACATGTAGAAACAGGGCATTGCCACCAGTCAAAGATGGATTCCCATTGATGGGTTTTTGTCTTGTTCTTCTCTGTTTTTTAAGGCCAGACTGTAAAATTCATGCAACACAATGTGAGAAGGGAAAATAATTTTTTTACTTTCCAATCTCCTACTTTTGCAGTAAGGCACAGGCTCCAGAAGAGTAGGGACCCATCAGACATTTTGTTAGCGGTGCGCACACCCAAAAATTAACAGCAGAGCAGAATGCTTTTTGAGACGAAGAAAAGTAAAATAAATTCAAATATGCACTGGCAGCCCTCAACATTTTGAGCAGGTGAAGCGCCATGGCTGGGATTGTACACAGACAGATTGATGCCTTCACATTCAAAACCTTTTTTGAAGAGGTTTACACCTGTGTGCCTTAGGAGTATGTACTGATTGTGCGCAGAGGACAGCTGTACTGTTAGTGAATGGCTTTTGAAAAAATTGAGATGTGCTTAGTGTAGGATGCAGAAAATGCTGGCATCTGAAATCTGTGAAATGCAGGACGAAGTATGGAACATAATTGAGTTAGGGGTGAAAGCTAGACTGCAAAGTAAGCCCTTGTAAAATAGACTGCAAATTATGGTTTTAATGAAATAAAAAGCTGCCAAGAGATTGGAGTTGGATTTCTCGAAGTAGAAGACTGGGCAAAGAGTGCAAGGCTTAACAGACAGTATGTTGCTGTGCTAAACAGAGTGAAGAACTATGGCTATGCATTTTCTGGACTTTGCCGAGTTGAAGTATGTGTTATAGAACTGAGTGAAGTGCTTTATAGTGAAACTAAGGTTGCCACCTTTCCAAATACCGGCCATTTGTTGCTGTTTTATTAGTCTGCAAAGGCCCAAGCATGAAAAAAAGTAATCTGAATTCACTTGTAACATAACTTTTCTCCCTTTGTTTACTTTACTTTATTTGATAATGAAGTAAGGGAGGCCTCCTTCTGTTGCATCATTCTATCTAATCTAGGGCTTATTAATCCGATGTGTGGCACTGAAGCACTTACCTACATGGTCAGCAAGCTATGGCATGTGTACCGTGGGTGGTTGAACATGTTTTCTTTGGTTTGTGATCCCGTGTAGGAAGTGTTTCCTTGTCTTCCCTGATGAACACCAATAATTAGGCTTAAAGTCAATGACGCTGGGTGTGGGGGGATGTCTCAGAAAAATGTGCAAGTTGCTAGGCGTTTAGTAGCTCACAAAGATTTTTACTGATCAGAAGTAGCTCTCACTACATAAAAGGTTGTAAATGCCTGGTCTATGGAATAGTATTGCTTGTCTAGAATCACACAGCGAGTCTGTGTGCCTTTGCGCAACCATTGTGAGAGAAGCATTTGGTTACTTCATGTCTTTGCGGACACATAAGTGCTTAAAAACCTATCCTGTTGTCAAGTTTTAGTAGTATTAGAAGCCAGTTATTGCTTATCCATTCGCATTGCATACTTTTGTACGGTGCACTGTTGAATCCCGTGCACTCGTACGGCACAGCTTTGTAATGCGTATTTCGGCATGTCGTGCGGCATTCGAACTATACCATGAGAGTGCCGTTTGGTGGGGGTGGATGCCACTTTACAACATTGTCTGCTGTGGCCTTTGTGGCAGACTATATCCAAACACAGAGACACAGTTACCGCACTTCCTGCACACGGGCATGTGAGAGACACCCCGTTTCCCTTGTCAGATAGGCACACCCCTGCGCTGACTTGTGTTGGCCGGACCATCACACATGTGTTGTGCTTGCAAGAGGATGCGTGCATAGCTAAATGTCCAGGGTGACTGCTTACGCTGAGGTGACATGGTAACGTCTGCTGAAGACAGCACATTGTGATGTTGCAGGGTATTTGCTTATCATGCTAACACAATTACCACACAGACACACCTGCTCAGATGCGGGTTTGAGAGGCGTTGGTGGTCCTGGTGTTGTTGTGGTGAGTCTTGTGGCCCTCATGGGTATCCCTGTATCATGGACATTGACTCTATGGCACCTGTGGGTGTTCTGGTGTGTCTCTTGGCTGTGTTTCCTTTCATGCTACAGGTAGTCATCCTGCTTAGCACCAGTAGAAAGCACGTGTAAAGTTCTTGGTAGTAATGTGGGTTATTGCCGGAATTAATTTTGTATTGTAGTTGTGAAAGTTGTGATGTCATTTGTTTGTGTGTAGACCAATATACGGACTGGGTAGTTTATCCCGTCAAGATCCAACATCTGACACACTATTCCTAATCAATATAAATACAATGAGATTTCTTCATTGATTTTGTGTGTACACTGTAAGCGCAGGGATTACCTCAGTGCAATTCAAAACAGGACTTTAGTATTTAGAATAAATCGCAAAGGTGTACCTCGTGTCTTTTTGCACAGGAACGGCTGCTCTGCATTTCATTATTAGCACTTTAATGCAACTAAAGTAGAGATGAAGGTAATTTTGAACCGTGTAACCCCAGTGTAGGCCGGAGGCAGTGGTCAGGAAAGGCACACAGCCACGTGGCGTTGACTTGAGCTGCACAGTTCGTGGCACCTGGAGTACTGGGCGTGTGCGCACACTACGATGATACGTGGTCTCGGAGGCCCGAAGTGGGAGCAATGTCTTGACTTGATAAGGTCACATTTAGATGATTTATGGTGCAGTGAGTTAGTAGCACCTGAAGCAGACAGTGTCTGCGCATTCTACGATGAGTGGTGGTCTTGGTGGGCCGCAGTAGGTGCAATGTGTGTTGCAAACTGGACTGTGTTATATGCAATCACCACTGCATCTGAATTGTGAGCTCTGCTGTCCGCAGTGTAGATCGAAGGCAGTAGTTAGCATAGACATCGAGGAATGCTTTTTGTCACTTCTTCTTGAAAAAAGAATTCTCTATGCATTTAATAAATCAAGGCTGAATTCAATGCTGTCCGCAGTGTAGATCCAAAACTGAATTCAAGTTGTGAACCCTGCTGTCCGCAGTGCAGATCGAATCAGTAGTTATTATAGACATTGAGGAAAGCTTTTTGTCACTTCTTCTTCACAAAATGCGAGGACATAGAGTACAATTCTCTGTGCAATTAATAAATCAAGGTTGAATTGAAGTTGTGGACCCTGCTGTCCGCAGTGTATATCGAACGCAGTAGTCGGTACAGACCTAAGTCTGCGATGTTGTGGCGCTGTGTTCGCAGGGGGCTTGTGTGGAGGAGGCCCGCGGTCATGGCGGTAGCTACGTGCCAGGTGAGGGCCGCTGCTCTGGCAGACTCGTTTGTCTTCGCACAAGTGAACGGGGCCCAGGGCGTGTCCTATTTATTTATACTCTTATGCTGGAGTTGCATACGTTGGACCAGCCCACTCTGCTTCCGCTTCAAGGAGCGGGACAATACAGCTACATGACCAAGATGTTACCCCCTGTCTGAGGTAATATGGTTGGGTCCACTGTGCAGTACACTACACGTAATAATACTACTCCACATGGAGAGGTTTGTGCTTTGCGTAGTGAGGTCTGTGCAGCACATCACTGGTACAGTTGGGATTGTATATCATTAGCGTTAGTTGTGGCTGTGGTCTGTGTCGATTTTGTTGGAGGAAGGTTTCGATGGGAGAGTGTTGAGATTTGCAGTTTTTACCACATTGAGAATGGGATGATAATTAAAAAAGATATTCTTAATGAACATTATAATTAGAAACTAGCATTTAAAAAACCTTTGAAATTCACTGAAAAAAACATACTAGGCACTTCATGTATTTGCTGACATATAACTGCTTAAAAACCTATCCTGTTGTCAAGTTTTAGTAGTATTAGAAGCCAGTTATTGCTTATGCATTCGCAGAATGAGTCATGTATTCACACTAGAGCGCAGTAGTAAAATATGTAGAATGTGTGCAGTCACATTACCCCTTCCAGACTAGTGAGTCTGTTTTGCTAAAGTCCAAGGAATAGTGTTGCTTATCTAGAATCATACTGTGAGTCTGTGTGCATTTGGGCGACCATTGTGAGAGAAGCTTTTGGTTACTTCATGTATTTGCTGACACATAACTGCTTAAAAATCTATCATGTTGTCAAGTTTTAGTAGTATTAGAAGCCAGGTATTGCTTATGCATTCGCAGAATGAGTCAGGTATTCACACTAGAGTGCAGCAGTGAAATATGTAGGATGTGTGCAGTCACCTTACCCCTTCCAGACTAGTGAGTTTTTCTTGCTAAAGTCCAGAGAATAGTCTTGCTTGTCTAGAATCACAATCTGTGAATCTGTGTGCACTTCTGCAACCATTGTGGCAGAAGCATGTGGTTAGTTTATGTCTTTGGTGACACATAAGTGCTTAAAAAAGTATCCTTTTGTCAAATCTACAGTCAGTATCCATACACTTCCAGCAAACACCCTGTCACTCCCTTTGTATTTTCTAGTGACCGATTCAGCACCATGTACTAATATATTCACTGCACCAAAACCCAACCACTTATAAATTAACCCAGCAATTTCTCTTTGCAGTACTCCAATCATTCAGTCAGTACCCAAGTACTCATGCAGTGACCCAGGCCTTTGCACGTAGACTGATTCAAACCCCTATCCACTATGTATGCAGTCCTCTAACCACCTACACACTTGTCTTTCACACCTTCAATTCCCCAGTCAGTATACATATACTCCAGCAAACACTCGGTCACTCTTCTTGCACTCCTCTAGTGACCCATTCAGCACCATATACTAATCCATTCACTGCGCCAAAACCCAACCACTTATAAATTCACCCAGGCACTCTCCTTGCAGTACTCTAATCATTCAGTCAGTACCCAAGTACTCATGCAGTGATCCAGGGCCTTAGCACATGGACTGCTTCAAACTCCTATGCACTAAGCATGTACTCCTCTAACCACCTACACACTTGGGTTTCAGGCCTTCAATTCCCCAGTCAGTATCCATACACTCCTGTAAAGACCCTGTTACTCCTCTTGCACTCCTCTAATGACCCTTTCAGCACCATGTAGTGATCAATTCACTGCAGTAAAACACATTCAATTATAAATTCACTCAGTCTCTCTCCTTGTAGTACTCTAATCATTTAGTCAGTACCCAAGTAATCATGCAGTGATCCAGGGCCTTAACACATGGACTGCTTTAAACTCCTATGCACTATGCATGTAGTCCTCTAACCACCTACACACTTGTGTTTCAGACTTTTATTTCTCCAGTCAGTATCCATACACTCGTGCAAACACCCTGTCGCTTACCTTGCACTCCTCCAGTGACCCATTCAGCGCTATGTACTAATCCATTCACTGCGACAAAACCCAACTACTTATAAATTAACTAAGGCACTCTCCTTGCTGTACTGTAATCATTCAGTCAGTACCCAAGTACTCATGCAGTAATCCAGGTCTTGCAACATGGAATGCTATAAACCTCTGTCCAATGAGCATGCAGTACTTTAATCACCTATACACTTATCTTACACACGTTCATTTACCCAGGCAGTATCCATACACTCCAGCAAACATCCTGTCATTGCTCTTGCACTCCTGTAGTGACCTATTCAGTACCTTCTAGTAATCCATTCACTATGCCAAAACTGAACCACTTATAATTTCACCCAGGCACTCTACTTGTGGTACTCTAATCATTGCTTTGGTACCCACATACTCATACAGTTAACTAGGCCTTAACACATGCACTTGTACAAACTTCTGTCCACTATGCATTATGGTTGAGATACCCGCCACCCCCTCTCAACACAAATCCCCAAGGATGGGAAACCGGAAACAATTCTGAAGTTTTTGGAAGACGGGAGGGAGTGACCCTCCCGGCCGTATTTATTAAAATATGAAACAAAATTAAAAAGAAAATTAACAGTTTCATATTATGTACAATTTCATAACCACATTGCGATGTTTGGCTAACCTTAACATATTCTCTAATACAAAGGTCCTCCTAGCCGAACTAACATCCTACAAAACATTTACTTGAAATTTTGAAATTGTACATCCTAACGTTTAAGGGCCAACGGCAAGGTCGTAACCGGTGTCAAGATCCCTAACCCAGAAATATCCCCCTCACTTGTGAGGGGCGGCACAGAGGCGTACCTCAAGTGCAACTTACCAATTTCCCTTGACTTGACGGGGGCCCCAATAAAACTCGACGCCACTTAAAGGTCGTACGAGGACTCGTGTGAGGTATCTAGAAGGTAGCGTAGACCCCCCCCCCAAACCCCACACAACTTACCACATCTGCCGTCGCAGACGTCCTGGCCCCGGGAAATTCCCCAGGAGGGGGCTGTAACCCCTCCTACCCAGGAAGGGGTCTTGACCGCCTTTCCTTTCCTTTCGGCGACCCATCCTTAGAAGGGACCGCCTCCCCGTTGAGGGGCCAATGGCCACCTCCCCCGCGCGCTCCCATCCGTAATGGGTGACGCCCACTCATAGGGATCTTCCAATTAGTGCTCACCGATCATGACCTTACCGCCACAGGACCGGATAGTTGACCGGCTATCCGGACCCCCCACAACACTTCTACCTAAAGGTCATGTTTTAACGTCTTTAGCCAAGCTATGAAGTCTCCTATGAGTAACTCATTCCCCACCCGAGACAAATGAACACCATCCCTCAAATACATACTGTCTCCATTAATACAACCATGCGAAATAGAATGCAGTGTATTGGAACGGAACAACCTACTCACTTTGTTATTAATTTTCCTTACAGAATGATTCAAAGCTGAAACAGAAAAAGCCCCCCGCCACACTTTTCGTGGGATCATATGGGACCACGCAATTGTGCACCCTGGAACTCTCCTTGCTAACCAACTTACAGTGGAAAGCATTGCCTCAAGGAGAAGTCGTCTACCAGTGGTGACCAAATCATTGCCCCCAAGATGTACTATGACTACAGACGGCGGTGACCTCGTCCGCCCTAGCAAACCCTCGAAAAACGATTGAAACTGGTCAATACAGAGACCGCCCCTTCCGTAGAAGGACACCCTGTACCCGTATTCCCCAGCCACGTGAATCATGTCACCTGTCTTGAATACGTCCGCGGCACGCCTCACGTATGAGTGGCCCACGACCCACACCTCCCTTTTCACAGCCGGTGATGTCTGACCGCTGGCCCGGTGTTGGGTCGACTGCATAGTCCGCCCCGCCTCGTAGGCTTGCGTAACTGAAAACCAAACAAACAAGAAGCGTGAGTACATCATTACAGCTTCACAACATGTGCAAACGCACATACCTCTTATAACAATTGGAGGACCAACGCCCCACCCGTTTAACTTGTTCCACATTCAGACCCCTGGCTGTAGCCTCTGTAGCAGCCCCTATCCGAAAGGAATGGGTCCCAAACTCGCCCGGGTTCAAGCCCGCAGCTGTAATCGACATCGCAAGCACCCGCTGAAACTGAAACCTTGTCAGTGGGGTGGCGTCAGCGTGTCTCAACAAGGTCCCCCCCCATGATGCCACCCTTCGTGTTAAATAATCCTCTAAACACTTCACCGGGCACATGGAGGACCCGGGAATCCTGCGTATGATTATGCAGTCACCCATCCCACTCTGATCGGTCTTGGACCTCACAAACGAGACAGTCATTGTCTCCCCTCTGATCTGTACGTGCTCTGCGCACAGCCCTCCCGTCACATCCTGTTTGTTCCTTGCCACTAATTCGCTTACCCGCATAGCCCCATGAAATGCCAGCGTAAAAGCGGCTTGGAATAACACTGTCTCAAACTGTGATGAACAAGTTGCAGGGAGTCTGGATAATAACTGGGCCAACCTATCCAAACCTATCGGGCGCCTCTCATCTATTCTGCGACCCTCAAGGCGTTGCCACCCACGTAGCGCTTTTTGTACAACGAAAGACGCTGTCGGGTCCTGGATCCCATGAGCCCTAGCAACAAAGGAAATGGCAGCCCGATGCCTCTGGGCTGTGGCCACCGATTTCCCTGCCAGATGTAAAGACATCAGAAAGTTCACTACCCATTCCTCCTGGCCCCAAAGCTCCTCTCTATCAGTCCCCAAAAAGGCTAAATAGGACCGGAACGCCCCTTCATATGCCTTCCTTGTCCTGGGTGCTAAACTCTCTCCCACGAGGTTACGAAGTTCGGGGCACCGAGAGACCAGAGAGCTTCGGGAAAGGGTGCCGGCTCCGGGTCCGCTGTGGGAAGAAAACCCCAGAAAGCCTGCATACGAAAACGAGACAGTGCATCAGCCGCCTGGTTCATTACCCCTGGGACATGTCTTGCTCTGAATAGCACATTCGATTGCATACACAGTAAAACAATTTCCTTGAGCAGTCTCAAAATCCATTTGCATCGTGCTGCCTGACTATTGATACACTCGACCACGGTCATATTGTCAGACCAAAATACCACAGAGTGATCTTTGAACCCCTCAGGCCAAGTTCTCAGGGCCACTAAGATGGGGAAAAGTTCCAGGAAAGCAATGTTACTTGTGAGCCCACTGTCATGCCACCATGTCGGCCACTTTTGTGCAGACCATCTTGTGCCGAAGATGGCACCGAAACCTATGCTCCCTGCCGAATCTGTCCACAGCCCCAGCTCCTCAGAGGACACGGCCGGTTTGTTCCAGACGACTCGACCATTGAAATCCGCCAGAAATGCCAACCAAATGCGCATGTCCTGGCGGACCTCTGCCGAGAGCCTCGTGCGATGATGGCCCTCCTTCAGGCCGACCATGGCTTGAGCAATCGAACGGGAAAAGGGGCGGGCCATTGGTATAACCCTCAGGGCAAAATTCAACTGGCCAACTAACTGCTGTAATTGATGCAGCTTAACCTTAGGTCCACTTATACACATTTGCAGGGATGTCCTGAACTTTGACACTTTGTCAGCTGGTAAACGAAAACACCCTTCTCCGGAGTCTAACTCGATCCCCAGAAACTCGAGGCAAGTGGAAGGCCCCACAGTCTTACCTGGTGCCAATGGCACACCAAACTGATTCATCAAGACACAAAATTGCGCCAAAGCCTGCCCACATTCCGGATCCCCGGCTGCCCCCAGGAACAAAAAATCATCAAGGTAATGCATCACATTTTGGAAACCCGTCTTCCTTGTGAAGACCCATTGTAGAAAACTACTGAATTTTTCGAAATAGGCACAAGATATAGAGCACCCCATCGGCATACACCTATCCATGTAATAATGACCCTGAAACATGAAACCTAGGAGACGCTGATCGTCTGGATGTACCGGGAGCAACCGGAACGCTGACTCGATATCAGATTTTGCCATCAGCGCCCCGGGCCCCAGGCGGTTCAAAATGGCTACGGCCTCATCGAAGGATGCGTACCGCAACGAACACACTTCCGGGTCTATCGCTTCGTTTACGGAAAGACCACGTGGGGCTGATAAATTATGTATCAGCCGAAACTCACCCGGGTCCTTCTTTGGGACCACACCTAAAGGGGAACAAACAAAGTTAGGAACCGGTGGTACACTAAACGGACCGGCGACTCGACCTCGAGTAACCTCCTTCCTGATCTTATCCTGTACCACGGTCGTATGCTGGAAGACCGATAGCTGATTTTTACATTTCGCTGCACCTTGAAAGTCCCCCACTGGGATGCGGAAACCATAAGAAAACCCGTTCCGCAACACCCCAGCAGAAGTACGATCCGGGTATTCACTGAGCCAAGGAATCATTGCCAAGGTATCAATCGGGGTAGGTAAAGGCGCCCCTCGGACTATGTTAGACCTGTTTGGCGCCTCCTCTACCCCCGTTATCACCCGTTTTGGCTCTGCACGTGGACTCAGGATGGGATGATTGCCCACACCCACTACATTCGTGTCTAAATTTGCACGATCCCTGGGGCCTAGTACATTTACCCCTGTTGAAGTTCCAACAAACCCCCCGTTTTCCTGTATTGCCGGCAGGCCTCGAGTAATTGTCGGTACCCGCACCTGACCGAAAGGGCGTCCCCGCATACTGGCGGGAGGATTCGCCAACGTTACTCCCTACTAATGGCAATTTTAACATACCAGTATCCTTCATTTTGGACCATGACACAGAATCATAACAATCCCACGTTAAGTTTTTATCATGTTCTTTAGCCTTTCTAAACAGATTATCATAGCAGAACCAATGATTACCCTCGTGTGATACCGAGTACCCCATGATTCGCGACTGATAAATCGGCAATTCGGGTAACAGATCGGGCCTTCGTTCCCCCAAGATCGATGTAAAAATCCCCCACGCTTGGCCCCAATTGCCAATGTTTTCATTTACCTTAAAGGCGGCCATTTTTGCGCGCCAAACACTCGGATGCATGAGATCCTTCTGGCCCTTAACATGCTCCATCTCATAGTGATCAGTAAGCAACGAGAAGATGTTTACGTACTCCCCTGCCCATATCTTCTCTTTAATAGCCAAAGAAACATGCTGACCCAACTTTTCCCTACGAGAGGGTGCTGACTCATCCCTCGCAATCGGCAATGGCCGCTTACCTGAAACGGATGTTGCCTCTGCTACTGAACCCGTCCCCTGTGGCTTCTCTACTGCGGCAGCCGGCGTGGACACCTTCGCTGCTTCCCGTGACTCACGAGTTGCTTCATCAGCTCCTGTGCGTCGACAGCCGTGGCGTCCTCGCTACCTTTTCCCAACCACGCTGCTAATTGTGCTGCCAGCTCGGGCGGCATATCTTCCCCGGACACGGGGGTGACCAGAACGGGAATCGGATTCCCTTCCTCCGGCACGGGAGTGGGTGCCTCGAGCGGGGTACTGGGACCCGGGTTGTCTCCCCCAGCTGCTCCCCTCCTGGGCCTCTTGTTTTTCCCTCCCGGGGCCGTTCCCGCCAAAGGACGTTTCGGCCCCCCTTCCTCGTCTTTATCCATTCGCCTCTTTAGGTCGGTCACCTCCTTCATGAGAACGCGCAGCATCTGGTCAGTAGTCATGCGCTTTCCCGCCTTCTTCGGCATTCTCCAACAGAGTATCTGAAAAACAAACAAGAACGATTACAACGCTCAAAATTGGCTCTTCGTTCCGTCTCGAGCTCACGTGCAGCGAGGAGGTGCAGCTTCAGAGCACAGGAACAAGAGGATGCCTTCTGGTCTTGCTTCTCCTTTTATCCGTCTTCAGGGCGGGCGTAAACCCGCCCCTGCCTGCCCAAGGGCGTGGCCAGCCGCGTCCGTGTCTAGGCCAACCCACTCTAGGGCGGGAAAAGGCGCGCCCCGGCTACGCCGCTTTGGGCATACCAGCCGAGACTCGCCTCCCGCCCAAGATGGCTTCCCGGGGGGATCGTGGTACTCTGCCATACGTTCGGGGGGACCGAATGGTCGCCCCTTTCCAGTAGTCGTCTAACCACCTAAACACTTGTGTTTCACATCTTTAATTACTCAGGCAGTACCTATACACTCCAGCAAAAACCCTGTCACTCCCTATGCACTGCTCTAGTCAGCCACCCAGCATCATGTACTAATCCAAACACTGTGCCAAAACCCAAACACTTATACATTCATCCAGGCATTCTCCTTGCAGTTCTCTAATCATTCAGTCAGTGCCTAAGTACTCATATACACAAATACTGGTACAAACCCTTGTCCATTACACGCACAGACCTCTAATCACCTACACAGTTATCTTTACACCTTCAATTACAATTTCAATTAGTGATTACAAAAGAAAGTGGTTAAATGGTTTTTATATACTATGTGTTTGTATAGTAATAGAAAAGTATAATTTATACCTGTATTAAAATACATTTATTTATGTTTATTTTTTACAGATATTGTTTACCATCATTTAAATAAACTTATCATGCCTGAAAAATCAAGAAAGAGAAAAAGACAGAAAAAGGACAATTATTTGAAGAAAATTCAACCACAAGTATTGGATGACCAACATCATGTGGGTAAAAAGAAAAAGTCTTCCTGTAAGACAACAAAAGAATTCATTAAAAAAAACTTTCAAAGCCTAGAAACAGTGTGCAGATTGTGCAAAGTACTAAGAAAGGTTGGACCAGAAAAAAGAATATGAATAAAAGCAAAGGAAAAAATAAAAAATTATATTAGAAAGACACAATGTATGGTAAAAGAAGGCACAATCAGTATAAAGAAATCAGAAAAAAGATTTTTTATAATAGAGTTGTTTTTAACTTGCTAAAAGATGTGAAAAAATATTTAAAAAAAAGAGCACACACGGGTTCTATGGTCCTGTGGAAAACCCCGGCTACGCCATGGATAGATGGCTTCTAGGTGGCGGCAACTACTACCGGGCCCTGTACTCGAGGTCCTTCGATCGGCGGCTGTCGGGCCCTACACGGACGGCGGTCCACATTTGGCGGGCAGTCACCAAGGCGCAGGGTTGGCAGGGTAGACTGACCAGACTCACCCCTCTATTTGAATCGGACATCCTGGGTAGACTGTGGCACACCAAGGGTTTTGACAAGTGGGACCTCATTGGCATTACCAGAGTGGAGGACATGCTTTCCAGGGGCGCTGTTAAGACCTTTCCCCAGCTGCAAACCGAATACCAGTTGGGTGCTACTGAGTTTTCCGCTACGCCCAGCTGAGACATGCACTGCTCTCGGCCACACCGCCGGACGGTGACATCCCCGAGAGCTCCCCTCTGGAGGATAGGATCTTGGATGGGCATATGCCAGATAGTGCGATCTCCCTTTCCTACAAGAAACTGATAAACGTGCGTACAGATCTTCTCCTTGGTTTGCGGGACCAGTGGGTGGCGGATGGCCTAGAACTTGATGACGAGGACTGGCAGGGCGCGGTTTCCTCCCCTAAGGAGGTTGCAATCTCCTCTCGTCTCCGCCTAGTGCAGTTCAAGATCTTGCACCGGGTGTATGTAACAGGCCCCCGATTGATGCGCATGGGATACTCGCCTGACGGGCTCTGCCGCAGAGGCTGTGGAGCCCTTGCTACCTTCCTCCACATCCTGTGGGAATGCCCCGTAATAGCCTCCTACTGGAGGAGGGTGCACCGAATTATGGATGAAGTCACGGGTGTGGTCGCTCACGCAGAAGCTCGGCGGTGCCTACTTAACATATGGGAACCGTCCGACCACAACACGGCGCAGACTAGATGGGTGACCCTGGGGAACATGGTGGCCAAACGGGATATTGCTCAGAAATGGGGTGCGTCCGCGGCCCCCCTGGTGGTACAATGGAAAGCCAATATGGATTGGTGTATGTTCCGGGAAAAGACAGTCTATGTGGCGAGAGGGAGACCTCGTACCTGGACTAAAGTGTGGGGGGCCTGGAACGCATATAGGGGAGATGTGTGCTTGCCACCTGAACCTATCTCTCTGGATGAACATGTATCACCCTGACCTGTGACGCCAACTGTGCTTTGATGTACTGTATTCTCCTGTTGTCTTCCCCCCCTTCCTTCCCATTCTGATTTCTCTCCTTATTGGCCGCTTCCCTGCCTTTCCGCCCATACCTGTCCCTGACACCCTGACTCATACTGGACTCTATTGCCATCTTTTCGCGCCCTAGGGCGTCCTTGTTTGGTTCATCATATAAAACATAAAATTAACCTTCAATGATTATGTGTTAATCTTCTTGCACTAATGTCCTCCTTTGACCCATGCTGCCTTGCCTCCGGGATGTCAGGCTGAATAGCTGTGTGCTCTGTTCTTAATAAAGGTTTTCAAAAATTTAAAACAAAAAAAAAAGAGCACAGTGTTATAAAAAGAAGAAGCATATTGAATCCATTGTTCAAAAGGCTTTTGAATTAAAAATGTAATTATTCATTTTAGTTTTCAACAGAATTCGATCACTAGATAAACCAATCCATTTAATGAAGGTCAAAAGTAAGAGGAAAAGAGTAATTAATAGAACTAATTTTTGTGATTTTTTGGGGGTGAATGAAAGCACAGTTCAGGTTCAGAGCCTTTCTATAATGAAGAGAGTTATTTTCAGACCAATAATTTATTGCATGCAGTTGATACCAGTGGTTGAGCTTATAAGGTTAGAAATGGTTGTCCAATTGAGAAAGTGATGGTGGTTCCCAGAAATGCAGAAGACGTGTTAGCTGATGAAGTTCTAGGGAGAGGTCCTAAATCCCCAGTGTACACTTGGAATTGCAGTAGTATTTGTAGTGTACAACAAGAATCTATTGATATTTTATGCACTTTCTTACGAGAATATAGTAAAAAAAAGTGTTAAACAAAAGATTAAGATATTGCAAGGACTAGACCCTTGCAGAGTGAGAAAAAATACTGGTGTGCAAGGTCATTCTCTGGCTTGTCTTTCTAGAAAAGTATGTCAAAGTGTTTTTCATCTTTTCAGGATGTTAGCAGTACATCATTCTCAAATGCGGAAGTTAGTCAGAAGACTGTATTACGCAAAAAGTCCAGCTGAACAGTGCTCTTTTTCGTGGGTCAGTATCAGATGTGAAGAAAGTTTGTGATGAAATTGAGTTTTGTTACTTTGGTCCTGAACAAGAGAGTGCAGAAATTGGCAAATTAATAGAAGAACATTTTGAAGAGAATGTGCAACATACTAGTACAAAACATTTTGAAGAACAAATTACAAAGTTTAAGGTGATTTCAGGTGAAAGGCCAAATTATTCTTGTATTTGTTGTCGGCGAACTCACTATAAAAATCAGACTAGGACTGTTGATCTGTTTTTAAAAAGTGAAAGAGAAAATAATGATAAGTGGAAGGAATTTATTGGTAGAGAATTGTTTTGATTTGGGTTCTGGACAGCGTATTTGCAAATATTGTTATAACAAATTAGATGAGAATAAAATGCCTCCTAGAGCTGTCCATGATAATCAAGAGTTGGTAACTATTCCTCCAGAACTGATAGATTTAAATACATATGAGTCTATTCTGATTCAATGTGTACACCCATTTCAAGCTATTGTTCGTATGGTGCCTAAAATAGTTAAATTGCCTCCTTCAGATTTACAGAGAGGATTAAATGGAAGAGTTGTAAATTTACCCCTAGATTTAAAGAAAAATATTGAAACTATTGGTGTAGAGAATGGAGAAAGTGAACCACTAGTTATTCTAGTTAATGGTGTTCCTACTAAGAGTAAGAAAATCTGGCAAGAATTGGTGGATGTTAGGAAAGTGCAAAAGGCAACATTATATCTTATACAAAATAATGAGTATTACGAAAAAGTGTATGTGGAAGAAGAAATACTTTTATGAGATGATACTGAAACATCAAGTGGTCAAATTGAAAAAGTGGACATGTACAAAAGAGAAGAAATCTATGAACATTATAGTGTACATCCACTTCATTCAAAATAAGTCATGGGGAACACTATTGAATTATTCTAAATGAAAGAAGCAAAGGGGAGTCCCATGAGTGTATGGGAAAAAAGTTTGGAAGCTCGTAGTTTTCCGCAGCTGTTCCCAACTGGAAAAGGAGGGCGATATGATGAACGATCAGTGCAGATTCCTGCATATGAATATTGGACAACAAGATTGTATGCAGAAGATCCAATATTTCGACAATGTATCCCATATATATTTAATCTTTTGTTTGAGAGTGACTTGTCTGGACTTTCATATGCAGTCAACCACAGATTGAAAACAGGAGTACATCTTCAAAATGTTTCTGCAAAGGAATTTATGGATAAAGTACTTCAGAGAGACGATCATTTAGAATCTCAGCTGATTAATTTGATGGCATGTCAGCGTGGTACTAATGAGTATTGGTACCATTGTCATGGAGAACTTAAATGTATGCTAAGAAATGTAGGAACTCCTAAGTGGTTTCTTACCCTAAGCTGTGCTGAATACGCTTGGGATGATTTACTTGAATTTCTTCGAGAGGCAAATTCAAATATAAACAATATTGAATACAAGACACCCGGAGAATTGTGCTCTTTGGATCCTGTATGCAGATATTTCAATCATAAGTTTGAAGATATGATGTTTTTTATCTGCAATCAAAAGAATCCTCCTCCTGGAGAAGTTGTGGATTTCTTTTGGAGAAAGAAGTATCAAGCTAGAGGTGCTCCTCATATACATATGCTGATATGGATCAAGGATGCACCAAAATTCGGAACTTATTCAGATGATATTGTTTTGGCTTTTATTGAAGAATATACCACATGTGCTATACCAAAAAGAACAGAAGAAAACAACTTAAGGCAACAAGTGTTACGATTCCAAAGTCATTGATGTGGAAAATACTGTCAACGAAACTACAAGTCTAAGGAAAAGTTTTATACCAAATGTCGTTTTGGATTTCCACGACCTGTAATATCCAAAGGAAGAGTAAACAGTTTTATGTCAGCTATGAGACATACCATTACTAGAAAATCTCCCAAAAATACATACAATTTCAGAAGAAGTGAAGAATAAAAATACATAAATGATTATAATCCAGTTATTCTCTCAATGTGGAATGCTAATATGGAAATTCAGTATGATGCAGATAATTCCATTGCTGTTGCCCACTATGTGACATCCTACATTATAAAATCAGAGAAGACAGAATTGAAAGAAATGTGGGAAGAAATTTCTCCCAAGAAGAGTCTTAGTAAGAAATTATACAGTTTCAGTTTGAAGATGTTATCCCGTCGAAAAATTGGAGCGTATAAATGCTCAGATCGGCAGATCGGTTATCATCTGCAAGTTTATAATCAAAATCTAGAAGAATCATTTGGGTGACCCTGGGTCTTGCTGCAACGTGAAATCGAGTACCTAAATCTGTACAAGAAATCAAATATTTAGCAGAAAAAGTTCCGGAAAGTACAGATGTTAAAACAAACATGTTGGACACATATTATCCAAATAGAAGTCATCATCTTGAGAACATATGTCTGTATGAAGTGCTGCAAAACTACACTTTTAAACAGAATACTACAGAAAACATAAATGATGGAAAATATGCAGTGATTGGTTCCGGAGGATGTTTGGTGAAACAAAGGAAAGGAAATTTGATTAATCACAGAAAACTGACTTGTGATACTCCTGATAAAAGGGAATTTTACTATTTAGCACTTTTGCAACTGCTCAAATCGTGGCGTACAGAATTGGAATTACTTGGAGATTTTCAGAGCTATGAAGATTCCTTCAATGCTTGTAAAGATACCATACAATATACAGTTTTTGCAAATTATGTAAAAATGTTGACCGATGAAATTGATCAAGAAGCTACAATTGCAGCTGAGATTGCTAGAGACAGTTCTCAAAACAAAGTTCTTCTCCACTGAATCAAGATCCACTAGGACAACCAATTCTTGAAAATGAAGCAGCAATTGCCATGAATGAAGTGGAAACAGCAATGCATCAAGCTCAAGAAGATATTATGGATTTAGCAAACTTGGAAGAACAAATAAATGTTGAACAGAAAGAAAAATATCAGTGAGACAACAGATTGACCATGGATTTCTTCATGAAAAGAAAGAATGCACATGCACATCATTTCAACCTATCCAAATGCATGTCAGTGGTCAAGCTGGAACAGGAAAACGTTTCTTAACTAAAGTATTGACCACTGATCTACAGAAAACAACTGACTCACATTTGTCTTCTGTTGCAACTGCTTCAACTGGGTTGGCAGCACACAATAAAGGAATTACATTGTATTGTTTACTTATGCTACCTGTAGAGCATGAAAACAAATTGGAATATAACAAGCTATCTGGAGAAGCTTGTTATGAAGTTTCAATAGTGCTAAAGAAAATTAAACTCCTAATTATTGATGAGGTAAGCATGGTTTCAAACTTAATGCTTGCTTTTGTGCATTTAAGAATGCAGCAAATTCTTAAAACAGAATACGATGTATTATTTGAAGGAAAACATGTCCTAGTTTTTGGAGATCTACTGCAACTTACTCCCGTAAAAGGACAACCAGTATTTAAAACACTTGTGCATGAAGACACCAGAAAGTTTTTGGTTAGTGTTGGAAACGTTAACATTTGGTCATATTTTGAATACAAAGAACTCATTACAAATATGCGACATGCAAATGATGTTGATTATGGAACTATTCTTCAAGTTATAAGAATTGGAGTACTGACTGAACATGGCAAACAAGCTTTGCAAAGACAACCACTTTCGAATTTGTTTCCAAATTAAAATATAGTTACTGAGAAAATACATATTAAAATTGCAAAATTGCAGAAAATAAATCTATAATCTGCTTAATGCCAACACTGCGCAAGTGTTCTATATTCAATGAACAACTTTTGGAGTTAGAAAATGAAGAAATCATAAAAATGGAAGCCATTGATAAAGTAGAGCTTGAAGGAATCACTATTATTTTGACAGAAAAATTGAAAACAAAATTGGATTCTTTAAAAAAATCGATATTTAAAACTGCTGGCTCAGAAAAGGATCTATATGTATGTATAAACTGTTGGGTAATTTTAAGGCATAATTTGGATGTAGAAAAAGGTTTATTAAATGGAGCAATGGGTAAAGTTGTGGATTTTGTTAATGGTCAAAATAGAGTTGGAATTGAATTTAAAAAAATCTAATTTGATCAAATTGAAGAAGTAAAACAAATTGGTCGTTGTTTTTTGCTTGTTAAAGATTTATATGTCCGTAGAAACCAGTTTCCACTTTCTCTGGCATATGCAGTCACTATTCATAAATCTCAGGGATTAAGTGTAGACAGTGCTTTGGTCAACATTGGAAGTACCGTGTTTAAAGAGGGAATGGCATATGTTGCTTTTTCTCGAGTCAGAATTTTATCTGGATTTTTTTTATTGATTTTGAGGAGAGAAAGATTATTGCAGATGCCAACTGTGTAAAAGAGTATAATAGGTTAAGAAGAACATATGCTCCTAATTTAGATGAATATCCTGTGTTTGAAAAGCGTGTAGTAGGTCGAAAAAGAAGATAAGAGAATATCTGTAGTGAAGTTATAGGAACGAAAAAAATTAAGATAATGTTGAGATTGCAAGCAAAAAGCAAAAAGAAAAAGGACACTATTGAAGAGATTATTGGGTATCAGTTAGAAAATAGTTCAGGTATCAACTGCTACGCTAATGTAATGGTCAATGTTTTTTTTCTTGAAAGTTTGCAACAGCAAATAATGGAGAATCGTGAAAAAAGATTTTGTTCCTTGTTGCATTCTGTTTATGAAAAATTGAGAACTGATAAAAGTAAAATGCAAAGCGTTTCTGATATTCGTAATCTTTTAGATATATGTTCTGGTTCTACACAATTTACGCAGAATATTCAACAAGATGCTCAGGAATTTCTAATGTATATGCTTACCGTATTGGAAAATGAAGGCATAGAAATTGAAAATCTTTTTGGCCTTTGGTAAAAATGGAAACATCAATGTGAAAATTGTATGTTTACATGTAGCACTAACATAGATACTGAAATATTTATATATTTGACTTTACCAGACTGTAAAACAGTGTCTTTCAACAAACTAGTTAAAGCAGCAAATCAAAACATGGAGTGTAGGCAATGCAAATCAAAAATGTTATCAACATTATTTGTACGAAGAAATGGACAATAAATTATTTTAATGATACAACGTTGTACAGCTGATGGAAGAAAATTGGAAACTTTAATTAAACATTTTGTAGCAAGTCAAGTATCAATATCAGAAAGAACTTTTGTAGCAGTAGCAATTATTTTCCATGATGGTCGTTCAACAACATCTGGACATCACAATGTCTATTTAAAATGCAGTAAAGGATGGACATACTGTAATGATGCTCAATTGATTTTTAAACACCGTTTGCCTAGCGAATTACCAAATTCATATCTAATATTTTTAAAGCCAAAGTTTTAAGAAGATAATTCAGCTGATGAGGAATATGTTAAAAAGTATTAATACAATTACTATTGGACAATTTCAGTATAAATTATATCAGGAATACTATTTGGCCCAGAGGAAAAGTATACATTTCAATTAAGGACATTTTCTTGCACATTCTCACAGCATATATTATTAAACAACATCATTTAAAGTATATAAAAATTAAAAATAATTGTTAATTGAATTATTAGTTGAGTGCTTTCATATTCAGGTAAGAAAATTCTCCTAGAAGCAAGCATTTTATATATGTGTGATTTGTATTATATGGTATGGTATTGAAGATGTAGTTTTTATGGAATGTTTAGAAATAGTTGAGTATATTAAAAATATTTTAGATATACTTTTTTTTTTAGGTTTAACTCTTTTTTTATTGGAAATGTCATCAAAAGGAAAAGCAATAAGTACAACAATCACCTTCGTATCATAAGCCGGCACAGTGACATAAAAGCGAATGGGTTTCAATGCAAGAAAATTGTGGTCTCCAAAGTATAGTCTAAGAAACCCTCAGCCACTGAGTTGTCTAGCTTGTTGATAGTAACAAAAGCAACAACTGCCCCCCCTCCCCACTCCCCTTCCCACCCCCTCCCTCCCCGTCCAGTGCTCACAACAGTTCCCTTGCGTCCATTCTCTCTGCTCTACTGGTCCTTTCCCTCCCTTTCTGCTTTTAGGGATCTGTCTCCTGCGGCTCCGTGAGCCTCAACAGCCGGAGGTACCTGGGGCAGGTGAGTTCCCTGGATTCCGTGACCAAGAGTGAACAAAATGGTTGCCAAAGCTCCTTGTATTGATCTCCCTCCCCCACCATGGTGAGCGATAGTTTTTTCATGCCCAGCACATGCCACAACCTATGCAGCCAGCCGGTGATAGAAGGGATTGTGTCGGTGCGCCAATGTGCAAAGATGTTTTGCACCACTGAGCCTAGTGCAATGGCAATTTGCCGGCCTCTGCGGGATCGTAAGGGATATGTGAGGGGGTTAGGCAGCCCTAACAGTACATATGCTGGGAAGCGCAAAAGCTCTGTTTGGAAGTGTTTGTCTACCTCGTCTAATACCTGTGTCCAGTACACTTGAAGATAGCTGCATTCCCACAACAGGTGGATCAGGTTGCCAACCTGGCCACAACCTCGCCAGCAGAGGTTCTCTTTGTTACGGTCCATCTCGTGCAGGCATTCCGGCGTGTAATACCAATAGGTCGTTAGTTTCGTAAGTGTCTCCGTAAGTCCTTTGTGGTATGCAGAGTTTTGTTCCCTGTAAGAAATCTTCTCCCACTCTTTATGGCTTAAAGCCCTGCCCAGTTCCCTCTCCCATCGCTCCCTGCCAGGGTTGTAAATGTGCGCCTGTGGTGTCTGCAGCACTTTGTATAGATCAGATATGAGTTGAGGTGCGAGTCAAGAGCCTTCGTTCATATGGTGAGAACCGCCTGTCTGCGTCTGCCCGCACCTATGGCTGAAATGTCCAGTGCCTGACTTGAAGGTACCGCATGCGGTCTGTCTCTGGAAAGGTATACTCTTGTTTAAATTGCGCCGCCTGATAGTATTTGTGTAAGTCCGGTATTCCCAGGCCTCCGGATTCTGGGGCCAGAGTGACCAGTGCTCTCAGCATTCGCGGTGTCCGCCCTTGCCAGATGAATTGGGTAGGTTCGGATTGCGTTTGCTGTTTCCATCCGGCCGGCGGTCGCAAGGGTAGGTCACGAAAGAGGTAGAGAATTTGGGGTAATATGGCCTATTTTTTTAAACAATTTTATTGATTGGTTTTTTTTTTGCCCGCTGTTATGTGATGAGTAACATTGAAATCACTGTTTGTAGTGAAATTCAATATATTCTGAGAACAGCAAAAAGGGCAAAAAAAATTATTTATATAATGTTAAAATGATGTGTTGTAAAAATATAATATTATATATTATAACAGTTTTTTTTCTTCTCTTTCACAGACCCTAATTCTAAAATCTGACATTTTCAGAAATTTAAATTATAACTAGTGACTCTGGGCCTGAGGGAAAATGACAAATGCTGGAATTGTGACAAAGAAAAGAGAGACCTGGCGCACCATATCTACCACTGTTCCAAAGTCAAAAAATTCGGGGGAAAAATATTCACCTTCATAAATAAAACATTAGGGTGCACACTAAAAGCAGATTTTGCCTCACTCACCGCAGCATTTATGACAACAGATTTAGACTCACAACAGGACAGAGACCTACTGGATCTCCTACTGACAGCGGGAGTTAAAATAGTACTGACCAAATGGAAGGACGCCTCCAAGGTAACTTACAAGGGTTGGCTCAACTAGGTGACGTACCTTAGAGGGGCAGACAACACTGCCCTGCGTAACTCACCATGGAGACAAACTAACAGTGGGATGTGGGCGTCCCTGCACGAACCTCTAGACCCATATGAACCACCCTGAATACTACTAGCAAAAAGCAGTGTGTGGCTCATTGGCTCTCCCTCCCTGGATCGAGGCAACAACGAGAAGAAAGCTAACTTCTGTAGGCTATCTCTTCTCTGCTCCACCTTAACTCCTTTCCTTTCCTTCCCCCTTTCATCACACCGCTCTCCTCTTACGGAGACAGTGGATAGGGGGGCAGCCTAGCTTAAACATGGTGACAATGTACTTCCATTAACACAGCCAGTCTGGGAGGCCACCCTGCAACTACAAAGCGGCGATGTCTATATGTTACATGTTGTATGTTGTAAAAATACAAGAAAAACTACTTTGGAATAAAAAAAACTGAACAAAATGTTAAGCGTTTTTTATTTCTATTACTGTGAATGTAAGATTAACTAAGTATTAATATGCACAATGGGCTGTGTTTGCACACTGGTGAAGAAAGGGGGGATGGACTGCATATATATGTGTTGAAAGATGGTCTGTGGGCGTTTTAAGTTAGTGGATAAAGTTGCCTTGAATACTGAGTGTCCCTGGGAGCCAACTAACCCACCAGATATGTGCAGAAAGTGCCCAAGAGTTGCATTGTAGAGAGGTGTAAAATGGGACATGGCTTCAGACCACTTCTCTGCTACGCAGCTGTATGGTGTTCAAGAGAGAGACATGGTGGGCTATTGGGACCCAGGGACTTTCAAGATTAAAAGAGACTAAATTCCTCAACTTAAAACACGTCACAGAGTGTGTTTGCACATGTCACATCAGGCCCCATCCCTTCCCTTCACCACTCTATAAACATGTCATATCACTTTGCCAAAACCTAAGTACTTATACATTTATCTTGTTCGCTCTTTGCAGTACTGAAATTACTCTACTTATTAGTCATATAGTTAAGGATTGGCCTAGCAACTAACCCTAGTACAAGTTAATTTCTTTATATACTATGCATGCAGACCTGCAAGATGCTACAAAGTATTAATACCGTCTTCAAAATACTCAGTTTATACCAAAGTAGTTTTGGAATCTCTATGTCACAGGATTCCATGTGACCTGAAAAAAAAAAGATTTGATTGGTTCATGACATTTCTCATTGTACCTATTGAAGGACCGCAATCATTTCAATCATTCTTGAGCATCTTTGGAGAGATAACTCTGTGCTTACCTCCTATCATTCTCATGCAATTTTTCAAACAATGAACTAGCAATATGTTCTTATTGCAACAGTCTGCCAATACCTAGGCACTTATGGAGCATCATGTGCCATCAATATGTTACTTTTTGTAACATAGTAATAGCGCAAGACACTCTTTCATATTTACAAGGAGAGGAAAAGGCACTCTGTGTAGCTTTTCTTCTCCATGTAAATATGACCTCATCATACATACCACTTTGCTTTGAAGGGGCGTTCTATAGGTGTTGCTGTGCGTGTTTGCACAGAACACTCATAGAATAAGACAGATCTCCAGATTTATCAGAAATCATAAATCTGGACATGTGTGTGAATGCTGCACCATCCTCCAATTGATAAAGCAAGGCGCAACAAGGAGAATTGTTTTCATTTCTCCTCATTTTTTCTCTTTCAATATATGCTGCATTGCACAGCATACATTGAAGGAGAAAAATGCCTTCACTGATTGTTTTTGTGCAGGAAGATGTGTCTTCCTGCACAAAAACAAACTCCACACAACACAGATATCCTTGCACCATGGTGCAAGGGTGCCTGTGTCACCGCATGGCTGCAGTTTAAGCAGCAGTTCAGAGGGAAGCATAGACTTGTAACATATTTATGTACATATGTTGCATCCCTGTGCTTCAGAAGTACCACAGCACTCTGCAGCTAAAGAGCTTACAGTGTCATACTGCAGCACTTCCTTATAGTTCTGCACGTATACATTCACCATACACTACTAATGCATTTTTTCAGTCAATTATGCACTACACATACATTCAATCAAACTTTCACACACTATCATACAAATATAGCTCTTTTTTCAACCAGAGAAGTTAGTTCTGAAAATAACCTTTTTTTGTTTTTTGAACGATTTTGTTATTTATTTATTTTTTTAAAGAAAAAAAGAGAACAGGATAAACAAAACATTCAACTTCAGGGAAAAAAAAACAAGTTTAACAGCGGTGATTTTTCTGTGCTATAGAGATTAGATCGACGGACTGCTCTCCATAGCAGAGTACTTTGTTGCATTTAATACAGTGAATCTTCTGTTGTCCAAATTCTGGACGTATGTTCGGATGTGCTGGCGATGAAGATGCAGCAGAAGTACTTGCCACTACAGGTGGAGGGTTCTCTCGAAGTCTTCTGCACTCCTCCTTAGCCAGGTTGATGGGGTGCAGAGTCTTGAGGTGCTTCATCATACTTGCTGTACCGCGAGAATACTTATTGTTCGGCTCACCTCTTGAAAGAACCCTTTCGCAGATTCTGCACGTCACTTTAGTGGTGTTTACCTTTTTTAATCCTTCTGGAATGGGATTTTTTTCCAAACCACTGAAGTAGCTCTTTCAGGGCGTGGAGGTTCAGGAATAAACTCTTCATCTGAAGAATGCTCTGAATCCGGTGCTGACCGCTCTCCAGGAGCCATTGTGTGCAGATTTAAGTGAATAGCACAAAGGAAATCACAAAAAAGTTCTTCTCAGGTGTGAGATTTTCCTCCTAAGAAGGTCTAAGAAGAATGATTGAAATGGGTGGGGTCCTTCAAATAGTTACAATAGGAAATCTTGTGAACCAATCAAATCTTTTTTTTTCAGGTCACAGAGGGTCCGCGCACCGTGCGCACAGGCAGCACTCACCCAGCGTGACTTCACGAAATTGCATTTAAAAGTAATATACGTAAAAATATATTATTTTCATGATTAGCTTAGATAATGTCTTGCCCAAATATATATATTAAATACATATATATACCATTTTAGACATTAAAAGATTTCGTGGGAGTCGCGCACCCACAGTGTCGAACACGTATATGACGTCACGCGGAAGCGCTCAAGCATCGCGTAAAGTAATGTGTATGTGTCGCGTATGAGCCTGGAGTCGCGTACCGGTTGTATAGCGATCATGCACGAAAATACACACCCATCGCACATCCTACATGGATCCTACACAACAATCCTAAAATGGCGGGTAGGTTCCGTGCTGTGATCGAAAAAGGTACGGTATGGGTGCGCGACTCCCCAAAAAAAAATGAAAAGAAAAAACAATAAAGTAAATAATATGAATATATAAAAAAACTATATATAAAACCAAAAAACTGTTTTAATATTTTTTTTAAATTCTTTATATTAAAAATATATAATGTAATTTAAAAAATAAAATTTGTAAAAATAAATAGTTTAAGAAAAATGTAGAAAATCAGTATAAAAAAGAAATATAACTATTATTAAATTTAAAAATTGTCATTTAAAAAACCTTTGAAATTTACTGAAAAAAACATAGGTTTCAGACATGTTATAGTTAGGAATTAGCATTTAAAAAACCTTTGAAATTCACTGAAAAATACATAGCTTTCAGACATGTTTCAGACATGTTATAGTTAGGAATTAGCATTTAAAAAACCTTTGAGAAATGCACTGAAAAAACATAGGTTTCAGACATGTTTCAGACATGTTATAGTTAGGAATTAGCATTTAAAAAACCTTTGAAAACCCCCCAAAAAAACATAGGTTTCAGGGGTGTTATAGTTAGCTGGACATTTCACTCGTACAAAACTATTGAGATTACTCTGTTATAGTTAGTTCTACTAACTTTAACTTGCGCGCCCGCAATCCATTGCTGATGATGTCACTTATTACATCATTCATGACATGGTCAGTGACATCACTGATGACATCACTGATGACATCTCAAATTACATCACTGATGACATCATCCACGTGACAATCTGATACACCTCATCATACACTAGTTCAACCTTTCATTACTCACTATAAAATATAGAGTACCATATTTGAAACCATTGACACACCAATACAAGTTTCTAAAAACCCACCCAGGGATTCCTAGATCTACACACACATCTAAACACTTACTTATAGATTCACTCATACATGCTGACAAAGATCAATAGAACAGTATCAAATATACTTATACATCTACATCGACATTACACACCAGCACACATCCTATTCACTTATGCAGTCATCCTACTCACTTATGCAAACAATTGATCATACTAACATTTACTCAGCTACACACTTATACAAACACCACTTCATTTATTCATATAGATAGTAACTCATAGTGTGTTATAAAATCACTATTAAAAGTATACAGTTATCCATACAGTCACTCATACAATCACTGAGTCTTATGTTTACTTAATTATATACAACAACTGTCACATACACTGTATTTTATATTTCTACTTTGTTGGACATGTATCATTGAGAAATATATTTTCTCATTACCACACCCATAAAGACATTCACTCACCCAAATAACTGTTTCCACATGAAGTCTTAACCTCGCATACCTACTAAATCAACTATTTACACATCTTTGGACAGTCACACACCTCCCACCCAATCACACACACATTCGCTCTCCCATACAAATACTCACTTAACTAATCAATAACTAATATAAACTTTCACATAGCTAGTAACCAACGTATGCAGTAGTTAACACAACAAGAGACCGAGTGATACAGATTTTCACACAGTTTAATCACTATCCCATATATTAAGTGAGACACTTTGAAATAGTCACTTAGACAGTCAATCACAGTGCTACTAAATCCTCGATCCAGACACTTATACATCCACTCATTCTTCAATGCAGATTGCTATATATATAATACATATTTAAATATCGAACCAAACCACATTCACTGGATGATGTCATCAGTGAAGTCATCAGTGATGTTATTTGAGATGTTAGTAGTGATGTCATCAGTGATGTTACTGACCATGTTATGAATGATGTAATATGTGACATCATCAGCAGTGGATTGCGGGTGTGCAAGTTATAGTTAGTAGAACTAACTATAACAGAGGAATTTCAATGGTTTTGTACAAGTGAAATGTCCAGCTAACTATAACACCCCTGAAACCTATGGTTTTTTTCAGTGAATTTCTAAGGTTTTTTAAATGCTAATTCCTAACTACAACATGTCTGAAACCTATGGTTTTTTCAGTGAATACATATATATAGATAGATCGATAGATATATATATAGATAGGAATATAGATAGATATATAGATAGATATATCTAACAAACAAAACCCTTTCAGGCATAGATTGACGTATAAATAAGGCTCCCGGTTTTCCGTTTAAACGGATTTCTACATATAAATACAGACGGAAAACTTGCTTTCCTTTGTCTATATTTATATGTTGAAATGGAAAAATACTGTCAAAAGAAATGACCAGGTGAAATCTGATATCGCTGCCGTCACACTGCAGCTTTGGAGTGGGATGAACAAGTGCACCCTGGTGCGCTGTGTCTTTCCACCCCAAGCAGCAGGAAGCACAGGGAAGTATTTCAACTACAAACCTGCAGACCAAGAGGATTATACAGGGCATTAGCTTCTCATTTCCCCCCTGCACAGAAAGTCAGTACAAATCCGAGATAGCAGAATGTTTTGCAGAAATGGAGCACGCAGGAGAGAAAATGTAGTCTGTGCCATCAACCTTAATGAATCTTGAACTGGCCCACAACAGGTACTCCGATCCTGACACATCGTTCATGTGGTCGAACTTACATATGCTTTGTGACAGAGAAGCAGAAGCGTAACTACAGTGAAATTTCGGGGGGTGGGGGGAGGTAATACAAATTTGGGGGGGGGGCTAATTCTTCCAGCAATCGGCAGAGTGAAGATGCAGGGGCTCTAAGAAGGTGTGACAGAGCGAAGCCTCATTAACAAGTAAATGGTCTTTTAAAGACCTGTGAAGCACTGGGGTGTGGCTGTGTGTGTGCCCAGAAAGCTGTCTCAGCTGGGCTGACACACGCGACCTGGGGGGGGGTGCGGGGGGACTAAAGACTTTTGAGCCCATGGGCATTGCGCGCCTACAGAGAAGTGTAAGATAGAGTATGGCTTGCAGATACAGACATCCATTCTTTCATCCCAACTGTCCATCATTGAATTATCTGTTGGAGAACAGCCATGTCTTTACCACTCTCTTGAATTCTAACTGGTTATGGATGATCCATACCAGGTTCTGCAGCAATGCTGTATGCAAAGAGAAGGAAGAACCATTTTCTGACGTTTTTCTAAAGAGAGGGATTATGATAAAATGTGTATGTCATCAGTCAAATGCACTGGTGCCCCTGCGTCAGAGCACAGATCACCAGGCTTGGTGCCAAGCATGTTTGCAGTTTGAATGATGGTGCACTTTTGAATGTGACGTGGCTGAAAGTTGCTTTGTGCATGCATGGGTACTTCTGTTATTAGCATTCATTCATAAATAGCTCACTATTGAAAGCTACAATGGAAACACCCACTATCCAAAACGTGGAAACAGACTATGACTACAGGCAAGATGTTTATATATATATATATATATATATATATATATATATATATATATATATATATATATATATATATATATATATATATATATACATATATATATATATACACACACATATATATAGATACGTATATAGCGTATATATATCTACGTTAGTCTATTAAGATGGTATGATGAACTTATCTGTGATTCCTGAAGATAGCTAACTGAGGTGATGTTGATGGATCTAGGGCAGCAGATTCCAGTTAGTAGTCAGTTATTCTTGAGCCGATCTCAAGTGTTTATGTCCTGTCAACGGTCCCTTATTTGAGTGCATGTTTTTGTTTTCCCGTGACCCAAGTAGGTCCATAAACATATGGGTAGTCTAAGCATGGGTCTTTGTGATTCTCCTTTTCCACTACGCTGCAGAGTTGTTAAGTAGCCACAAAATGACCCCATATTTACTCAAAAAGCTACTGTTTGTCATGTAGCCAATATATCACTTGTTTAAGTGATGCTGCTGCTGTTGCCAGATCATGCATCCAGTTGTTATGGGAAGGAAGCATTCGTATTTCCCCTTTTCCTAGAATACCCATTTTGGCAAAAGTCAAACTGGCACGTAGCTTGGCATGGAGTTAAGGCTCTAGGTAGGTGAGCAACATTATGATTTCATTGGCATACAGGACATTTTTCAGTTCATCATCTGCAGTTTGGATTCCTTTAATCTCTCTTCCAAATTGCAGTGGCCAGTGACTCCAGGGTCAGTAAGAAAAGAACAAGAAACATCCTTTCTGGTGCCTCTATGGATCAAAAATGTTATAGACTTAAATGCACTGCTATTATTTGCAGGCATGAGATTGCAGTGGAGTCAGACATTGTTTAGAAGAATTTGAGGCCGAGACCAGCATTCTTCAAGGTCCTTAACAAATTTCTCCTTTGCAAACGATCAAATGCTTTTTCAGCATCCAGTGAAACCGTTATGACATTTTATTGGTCGTGTCTTGTTTGCCCGAATATATTCATGAGTGTCCAAAGATGGTGTGATGAGGATCACCCTGAATCAAATGTCACCTGATTTTGTGGATCAGTGATGGAATAAACTTCTGCAGTCTAGTGGCTAAAGGTTTTGGCAAAATCTTCATGTCTATGTAGGTGAGTGAGATTGGTCTATAGTCAATACAGAGAAGATGGTTTATGTCTGGTTTTGGTGTCAGAAATATGAGGGTTTTATTGAATTATGGTAGTAGGTTTGTTGATGGTGAAGCTTCAGCAAAGATTTTACATAAAAGCAGAACAGCAATCAGTGCGTTGATATTATAAAATTCGAGAAGTAAACCATTTCGTCAGGAGCCCTCTTTGTTGGGATATCTTTAAGGGCCTCGGAGAAGTAGTTAGAGGTCTCTTTACTCAGTTTATGTATCTAAAATCCATCGAGGAATGTTTTTTTCTTGCTGCATTGTATCTCCAGTTTACTATGTACCAAGAGAGGTGCAATACTCCACCTTCTGGAAATTGGTCTTAATGCTGTTTTTTGTTTTAACTTAAGAGCCAAGAGGCTTCAAGAGCCATTTTGCCCGTGCTTATGGCGAATGAGCACCCAAGCCACTTTCTTTGAAAATATAGAACTGAGTTTGAATTTCACTTTAATTATCACTCAGAAGAACTCTCAGGATTTCTGCATGTGATATTTTGGCAGTAGGTCAGAGATTTCTTTCCCCATTGAGTGTTGCCTTGTAAGTCGTTTGGATGTCACCGCTTCTCTAATTAATTCTAGTCGCAAACAGGCTTTTCTTGCGCCAAGAGGGTTTGAGAGAATGAAATAGAACATATTCTTCAAAAAAATTTAATAGCTTCTTTTTGTCCACAGCGTTTCTTTGTCCAAAAATACAGCGGTTCTGTTTTTTAAGATTGCCTTTCTCCATCTGTGTACAGAAGGTGTTTGCAGCTGGGGTTCAATGTCAATCCTTGTCAAAGAGTGATCAGAATTCTTGAACAATGAGGTATTTTATTTGGAAGAGGAGCTGTAATGAGGAAATAATCCATGTTTCAGTGACATGAACACATGACAGAAAAGTACAGTTGCCTTCAACAGGATAAATTAGATTCCAATCATTCCAGGGTTCCATTAGTCAAAGTGCGCTGTCAGGTGGATCAGATCTGTCCAAGAAGGAACATCTTGAGCTCATCGTGAGAAGCAAAACCTCTGCAAAACGATTAGCTGCCCTGTCACTTCAGAAGGAATTGCAGGCCCAGATCTTTCTCTTAAAGAAGACACACCTGTTAAACTCTGACTGGTCACGTGTGAAGCCCAGATGGTTCCCACACATTTATGTCTAATCTGACCGCACCAAGAAAGGGGGAATAGCCATTTTCCTCTCAGCCTCATTTTTAGAGGGATGGCGATAGAGCCGTAGTGGACCTAGACTGGAGGGCTCTGGCACTCAGGCTGACTGTGGGAGATTACACTTTCTCTGTGGCCTCCATATGTACACCTAATGATAAACAGGAGCGTTTGCTTTCAGCCAGCATCCCACTGGTACTGCAGACCCAAGACAGAGAACTCATAATTTGTGGGGACCTTAACGTAGGTATGGACAACAGAGCAGACAAGTCGACTCTGAGAGAGGGCCACTTAGAGGAATTATCCAGGGAGGCTGGTGGACCTTGGCCTCAGGGTCACCTGAAAAGACATGCACACTACTGTAAGAGACTTCACATTCTTTTTCTCTGTACAATACGCATGCACAATAGTATGGTATGTTATAGGTTATGTATAGAGCGCACCTTCACCAAAAGGTCTCTTGGAACTAGTATAGGAGCTGTCATCAGATCAATTATTGAGCTACTATATGCCTGAGAGAAAAGCCAAGTTTTAAGGATTCTTTTAAAGCTCGTATAGTTGCCTGCTAGACGAATTAAGTGGGCAATGACTTCCAGACCTGGGGACCTTGAACTGAGAAGCAAAGCCCTCCCAGTCTCTTGCGTTTGAACCTTGGGATCCTGAGAAGGTTCATTTGAGAGGACCTAGGAGTGCATTTCTGAGAATATTTTGGATTTTGGAAGTTATGACCCTGGGCATTTATTAGGGAGAGCTTTAAATATGATGCAACCTGTTTTGAACAAGGTACGTTGGGTCACTGGAAGCCAGTGTAGCTTCTTCATTAATGGTTTGATGTGGTAGTGTCGCAATTGTTGGAAAATTATTCTTGCTGCTTGGTTTTGTGTCAGTTGGAGCCTATATTTTAGATTTTTGGGAAGTCACAAATATAAGGAATTTGCATAGTCGATTCTGGACAAGGTTAATGCAATAACAATTTGGATACTAGCCAACTACAAAAAAGAAGCTGAGAACTTTGGGTAGTTCTCAAGTTTAAGTGGAAAGCAGCTCCTGTATAGAGCACCCTCAACACACTCCTCCACTGTGCTTATCTGAGATTTCAAAGATAGGTTATTATCCATCTTGACGCCTAAGCTTTTTACAGCAGTCCTACGGACAGGGGTTGGGGTCATATCTGTGGGCCAATAGGTGGGGTTCCAATGGTTTACTTTGTTGTTGGTAACAATTATCTCTGTTTTATCAGGGTTGAGCTTTAACTGATTGTTGTTCATCCAGTCTCTGATGTACGTCATAGTGTTTTGGAAAAACTCTCTTGAGTCTCAAGTCTCATTCATGGGGAAAATCAGTTGCATGTCATCAGCATAATTATATATTTTCACCTTCTTCTGCTGGATGGTGTTTATCAAGGGGCGGATATAGAGGTTAAAAAGGTGTGGGAAATGGAGGAACCCGTGAGGTACTCCGCAGTTCACGTGGACTTTAGATGGAGCAATATGGGGTGAGACGGACAGACTGGGTTTAGTCTTTCAGGAAGGTTTTCATCCATTGGGGTGCAAGGCCTTTTAGGCCTGCGTTGTCGATTCGGTCAAGCAGAATGCAATGATCCATGGTATCAAATGCTGCGGATAGGCCCAGCAGGACCAAAGCATGAGTATGGCTTTCATCAGCCCCATGCCTCCTATGGTCTACCACTGAACAAATGACTGAATTAGTAGAATGGGAAGAGCAAAACATTGCCTGGAGGGGATCAAGGTAGGTTGTCTCTTATAGAAATAAACAAAGGTGTTTTGCTATATAAGCTTCTAAGATTTTAGCTGGGTATGGGAGGAGGGAGATAGTTCTATAATTATTTAGCATCTGCGGGTCCTCTCCATATATCAAGATTATCACAGCTTCTTTGAACGATTAGGGGACATATCCTTGCGTGAGAGAATAATTTAAAAGGGAGAGAATCACATCTGGGAAGAATTAATGAATTATTGTTTGTATTGGGGAGGCATGCACCTTTGGGGGAAACAGATTTTATTTTTGTTATTAGTTCTGCTATCTGTCCTAGGCTGATGCATTGAAAGGTAGAAATGGAAGTGTGATCCTGTTTAGTGTCTGATTTGCTTGGGGGATAGTAGCCTGTATTTTCTTTAATTTGTCTATGAAAAAGTGATTTAGATCATCACATTATTTCTGTGTTTGGATGACAAGTAGTATTACTCAGTCTGGGGCAGATAATTCTCCACACTAATTTGAATATGTCTTTTGTTTTATTGTTGGAGTCTAACACTTTGTTTGAAGAGAAAATTATTTTGCATTGAAGGATAGCTTTTTTATAATTTTTCATACATTGTACGAAGAGTTCTTTGTTTCCTGGTGAGTCAGAGCTACGTTATCTCCATTCTGCCTGTCGCGTTTTTAGTTTAGCTGTATTTAACTCTTCGGAGAACCATTTTGACACCTTGTGCTGGCGGGAAGATCTGATTGAAACGGGCGTGAATATCACTCGCCCTTCTTTGCCATTGTGAAAATTCTTCCTCGTATGTGTCCAAGCTCTCTGTTGTGGAGGGTAGGTTAGATGCTAATGTGTCGCAGAGGGAAGTTGAGTTTATTCGATTCCACTTTCTAGTTATGGTCCTTGGGAGAATGATGGGTTTAGGTAGAGTGGTTTCACCGTGGGTGAACTTTATTAAATGGTGATCAGACCATATGTTTGGGTAGATGGAAATATTTGTAATATGGAGGACAATGGATCAAACTTGGTCCAGCGTGTGTCCTTTGATATGTGTGGGCCCCTTTACATGGGAGTCGAAATTGAGACTATATAGCATTTCGGTCATGTTCTTGAGTCTTTGCACTCAGTGTCCTCATTTGCCCAGTAGTTCATGTCTCCAATGAGTACAATTTTGTCATGGTCAATAGATAATAAGGACATGAAATCTGCTAGGCCTTTTGGAAATTCCTGCATAGGCTTTGGTGGTCTATAGAGGAGTACACACACCAGTGATGCATTGGAGGAGACCAATTTAACCATAATGCTATTGATTGAGGCAAGATGTAGTGAGGTAAGAGAAGTGAAAGTAAGATTTTTATTATGATTGCTGCCACCCCCCTTTTTTCCCAGTGGATCTGTTGGTATTCATGAGACAGTCATTTCCTGCTAATGCCGCTAGTATGTCAGGCATTGAGTCATCCATGAGCCATGTCTCTGTCAAAAGCAATATGTCTGGGCTGCCAGTATTCAATACATGAAATATTTATTTTTTCAATGCTCATGGGGGCGCACCAAAATAGAAGTCCAAGAGAAAATAAGTAGAAAAATGTTCTTTATTTATCTTTGTCCGTTTAAAATACACATCATCAATAAAATATGCAACGAGTTCAGCCAACGCGTTTCACTCCCTACCAAGGAGTTTCTTCAGGGCACTGCAATTCTTTCTGGTGTATTGTGTTCAGGTACTTCCCCTGTTTTCAAGCTAGTTTTTTTATGCCAGTCGTTTGTTCGCTCCTGTATAATTCTTCAGTTCATGCAGTTTTTGTCTTCCCTTATTTTTTCACGTTTTCAAAAACTTGATATTTCTTGCCCATAAGTCAATTCAGGTGGTCCACTGTTTTTCCATCCCTGGCCGTATTAGTGCAAGGTTGTTGCGATACTGTATTGTTAAACGTTCGATGTCAGCGTATCGGCATGGCTGGTTCCAGGCTGAAACTCCTTGGTAGGGAGTGAAAGGCGTTGGCTGAACTCGTTGCATATTTTACTGATGATGTGTATTTTAAACGGACAAAGATAAATAAAGAACATTTTTCTACTTATTTTCTCTTGGACTTCTATTTTGGTGCGCCCCCATGAGCATTGAAAAAATTGTTTAACTGATCTGGAGAGCACAGCGACGCCAAACAGCAGCTGGTGTCGGGGTTGGCAGCACAGAAAAATATATTTAAATATTGACTTATTGGAACTGGAGTTTAGGTGCGGCACTTTAAGGTCCGCTGCTGCTTTTTCGTACAAACATGAAATATTTATGGCTGGTGGTTAACTGAAGTATGTGTGTTGAGATAAATGATATGTAGATTGTTTGTTTTTTCACTCATAAGGGTAGCGGTTGCCATTTGAGGGGCAATGGTAGGTTGGACTAGGTTTTGTGTGGCTGTGTTCCTCTCTGGATTCTGCTTGAATAATCCTAATGCCTTAAATATGTATATAATCCAAGGTTCTGGCTGCTTACCTAATGTGGAGAGCAGTTTCAGTTTGTGTGACCTGCAGGTTATCTTTTGGGCATAATGCCTGGCCCCTGGCCCGTTCGGACGTGGATGGGTGCAGACAGGCTTGCCTTCAGTGTGCCCGCTGTGCTCGTCGGCTGCACGTCTGTGCTGCCACCGGACTTTTGAGATTACAGAGCTCCTGTTAACTCTGCCCCTCTGTGAGCATATTGGATACTCTGATCCAATATCAGCTTGAGCTTAGGAGCTTCTGAGTGCCCCCCGGAAATGCAGCAATGTTAACAAATTAAGATCAGTTTTTAGCAGCATCAAATTCAATATAACACTTTTAGCAGCATCAAATGTATTTAAAAGGTTTTCCCTACGTGAGTAGCAAATAGTATGCACGGCTGACTATACTGCAAGATCACTTTCTGGTTTCTTTGAAAGTGAGAAGAGTGTCAGAGACCTCCAAGGGCCCTAGATCACTATTGGCGCACGCTTCTATTTAGCTCTGCATGGTGCTTCCTGCCAACGGGGCAGAAGATGAAGATTATGAGGCACGTTACTGTTAAACAAACATAATGTTGAACAAACTGATGGTGCCCTAAAATTATTTTTCAAAGATAACAATAAGGAGGAGGTGGGGACAAGAGCTCTTTGGAACACCTTAAAGCACTCAATACACACAGGGGGGTCTACTGGTAGAAATAAACCCAACAAGGCACCTACTACTACCTGACTAAATGAAGCACACACAAAGTACGTCTGGTACACAAATGGTGAAGGAGAAAGTTAAGGTTGTCTGTTGGTGAATGCCTTCTTTAGGTCAGGAACCCTCACTTACCTGAAGGGGACATGCTTCATCATTGGGTTCCCTCCTTACATCTGCACCGAATGGTGTCTGGTATGGGCTATGACTCTTCAATGGAGAAGAGCTGAGGTGTTTTAGTTAGATGAGTTGTATGTATGAGTGAGAGGCACAGTGCTATAATATGTAAATAAAAATGGTGGCGTGAGTAAAACTATCTCCTGGTGGGCTGAATATCAGTTTTATTCTGGTGCCCACAGTGGATAGGGTTAAAAAAGTGTAAGGGAGTTTGGAAAAAATACTCCATATGCGATGTCAACATGTTTCTGACCAGAAGTGACCCTACATGAGGTTCAGGGGCATTCGTCAGGACCAAAATGGTACATTCACCTTGCAATAATAATTCTGAAACCTGATCCCGACCACATGATAGTAAGCCAGGTGATACAGTAAGTAGATGGCCCACACACAATGCCGTCGTCATGGGGTCGCAGTCGTACTAAATAATGGAAACACAAAGAATAATTAAAAGTATTCAAGGACATGACAACAATGTAAAAGTCTACTGCTAAAGTGAAGTGAGTAGACCTGAGTGAGAAAGTGAGACTAGTACTCTCCACCAATGTACACACTAGTGATGGAGGTGGAGTGAGGCTTAATCTTACCCGTAAAGTAAGGGTTCTGCTCACTCACGAGCCTCTAGAGGCTGCCTAGACCGGATATATGATGTTACAACGCGGACTTTTACTCCGCATACCGTTACAACGCGGTTTTTACAACGCGGATCATGTAACAACGCATGTATTTACAACGCATTTTTTTACAACGCAGGTACCTTTACAACGCAGACCATTACAACGTAAGTATTGGTAAGTATATATTAATAAGAATAATATAATAGTAACTTAATTTTAAAAGTATAATTTAAGTATAATTTAATGTAATTTTAAATAATTTAATTTCCGTTAATTAATTTAAATTTAAATTAATGTTACTTTATTTTTACCATGTACCCCTGTACCCCAGAAACTCTAAACTGACCCTAAACACCCCAAAAAAATAAAGTAATTTTTTTAAATATAATTAAAATTAATTATTGTAAATTTAAAAAATTATAACTTTATTTTTACCCTGTACCCCTGTACCCCAAAAACTCAAAACTGACCCTCAACCCCAAAAATAATGCAAAGTAATTTAATTTAATTTATTTACTATTAAATAATTTAAATTAAAATTAAATTTAATTTATTTTTACCCTGTACCCCAAAAACTAAAAACTGACCCTGAACCCTAAAAATACCCCTTTACCCAAAAACTAAAAACTGACCCTGAACCCTAAAAATACCCCTTTACCCAAAAACTAAAAACTGACCCTGAACCCTAAAAATACCCCTTTACCCAAAAACTAAAAACTGACCCTGAACCCTAAAAATACCCCTTTACCCAAAAACTAAAAACTGACCCTGAACCCTAAAAATACCCCTTTACCCAAAAACTGAAAACTGACCCTGAACCCTAAAAATACCCCTTTACCCAAAAACTGAAAACTGACCCTGAACCCTAAAAATACCCCTTTACCCAAAAACTGAAAACTGACCCTGAACCCTAAAAATACCCCTTTACCCAAAAACTAAAAACTGACCCTGAACCCTAAAAATACCCCTTTACCCAAAAACTGAAAACTGACCCTGAACCCTAAAAATACCCCTTTACCCAAAAACTAAAAACTGACCCTGAACCCTAAAAATACCCCTTTACCCAAAAACTGAAAACTGACCCTGAACCCTAAAAATACCCCTTTACCCAAAAACTAAAAACTGACCCTGAACCCTAAAAATACCCCTTTACCCAAAAACTAAAAACTGACCCTGAACCCTAAAAATACCCCTTTACCCAAAAACTGAAAACTGACCCTGAACCCTAAAAATACCCCTTTACCCAAAAACTAAAAACTGACCCTGAACCCTAAAAATACCCCTTTACCCAAAAACTAAAAACTGACCCTGAACCCTAAAAATACCCCTTTACCCTAAAACCCAAAACTGACCCTAACCCCTAAAAATACCCCTTTACCCTAAAACCCAAAACTGACCCTAACCCCTAAAAATACCCCTTAACCCCAAACATATAACATTTAAAATTTAACTATATACTTACCAATACTTACGTTGTAATGGTATGCGTTGTAAAGGTACCTGCGTTGTAAAAAAATGCGTTGTAAAAACATGAGTTGTAACAGTATCCGCGTTGTAATGGATGCGTTGTAACAGTAGTGCGTTGTAAAAAATGCGTTGTAACAAGTGCACACCGCCTAGACCGCAGAGCTGTATGACATAATAGTGAAAGAAATAAAACCAGACGTGGTCGGCGGCAACTAGATATATACAGAAAAGTAGGTGCAGGTTAATCTCTGAGAATCTCGCAGTGTGAAATATCCGTCGTGAGATAGCAGCATTGGTAGTGCCAACAGTTACAACTAATGCAGAAAAACTGTTAAATGCTAGAAGGTGGATAATGTCTTCTCTCAGATCAAATAATAATGCAATGAGGTGTCTGGAGAGATCTTTAAACATGTTAATCACTTCTACTTGAGGTGAGAGTAATGTGTGCGGATGGCAGTTGCGATCCCTTATGCCTTGTTGGACCGAAATCAAAGAGTGAGATACGATCTCAAGTCGCCGCACCTAGCTGTGCGACCCACAGCTGTATGTATAAAACATATGCAAACTAACATGGGCCATCCAAAACCCTGGAGACATTATGGGGAAGCTAACTAATTAGCATGAGCAGTGGGAAAAACATCTACAGGGGGGATTTCGGGTGGACCAAAATCCTGCGACCCGATCTGTAACAATGTGTATTAGAGTAATTCACAAATGATTATGCTCATTTGTCTGTGACAGTGAGACGGACTATCAGAATAGCTCACATCAAAATCAGGCAGTGCACAGAAGACCCAAATGTGGTCTGTGCTTTCTAAATGAGACATCACAGTGAAACAGAATATAGCCCAATACACAATTAGCAATAACTGGTGCCATGAGGATAGGCACCCGCTGTAAAACAAAACAAATGAGCTGAAGTGTTTGGTTTAAAAGACCGCCTAGATGGTCTTCCAGGACAGCTTACTCCGGCAACATCAAGTGGCTCACAGAAAGACCGAAATGCGGTCTATGCATGCTGCATGCAATACAAATGCTGTGCAAGACTCGGTTGCGGGTAAACGGAGATAAGTTACAGCAGGAACCACATACCTCAATGTCGTTCGCAGGTCCTGAATGGCGTGCCCGGTGAGAGTAAAAATGTGAATCTGGGTGCATCATTTACGCAGATGCAAGTCGGTACAGTTTTTTTTAATGAGGAGTGGGCGTGCTGAGCAACATGGGAAACGTAGTCTTAGAAAGACGACTAGATGCCAGTAAGGGCGATGCGTTTATAAAGGTACGAATCATGGAGACTGTAGTACTACTGTCCAAAGAGAAGGTGATGGGGGTGAGAGGCTTTGCAACAGACACCAGCATGATTAAATGGGTCTCATATAAGGTGATAAAGGATCATACTCATGTATAGGAGGTACCTAATAAATTAAACAGCACTGCATATCATAGGTGTCAGAAAGTGTTCAAAATTATGGTATCTGTAGAAGAAAAAAGTCAACTGTTCAGAAGCACTAGACTGATACCTTAAGATGTTTCATAAAGTAATGAAGTCCCTAAAATATGTGCAGAGTAGAACTGTCGGAGAGTCATGGTTGAAGCATGTGGTGTGAGTTTCAGTCCACAGGGGCGTATTAATGAAGGGATTTGAGGACAAGGGTGGGTACCAATGGTAAAGGTAATGGGTACCCTATTCCAATCATGTAAGCCGCAAAGTATGTGCATGGGTAATATTATGAATACAATGCGCAATAGTATGTGATGGAAGAGACCCCTATGTATGTAGTCATGTCTCCGTATAAAAGTGATGGCCAAAGACCATGGTCATTATAGGGCAGTCCACGGAATATCATTGTTCAGTCCCTGTAAGTGACTTTTTGAGTCTGAAAATCCAACGTTGCTCCTTATGGAACAACAAAGTCTCCAGATTACCCATGTGGGTGGTGTAGTGGGGTTTGACTATGATCACCCATCTAATGTCTTCATAGATATGAAAGGATATCAGGAAATGTCTGGTCAGTTTTGTGTCCGATTTTTTACATCTCACGGAGCTGTGGTTTCAACTATGCTGGTTTTAACCTTGCGGGTAGTCACACCCACATACTGGAGTTTGCAGGCACAACTGATGAGGTAGATGACCCCACTAATGTTGCAATTCATATGGTTGTGTAGCACCCAAGGGGTCCTTAGCCAAGGTCTATCTGGGTCAGAGGTTGTGTCAGATGATAGACTGAATAGGACCCACAAAGGAAGGTGGTAAAGACGATAATGCATCTTGACCTTCTCTGTGGGACGTAAGTTGTCTGGTGTGGACAACAGTGTCTCCAATGTTTTTGCTCCATTTAAGGGAAAACAAAGGTCTTTCAAGTTTGCCTTCACTGTATTGAGAATGTGCCCGTTTTTATTAATGGCCTTTTTTACGGTATTGGTCAAATGACTGAATGTCTTTGTAACACATGTGATCTATGTGCTAGTGTCATTGTTAATGCATCTATACTACTTACATAGTACATGTTAAGGCATTAGCCCAGCTAAGAGCAAATACCTTCCCAGTCACCAGGCAGCAGAAAATAAGCACTCTGTCTTCAGACAAAATAAACTCCTGGAATTGCAGATTCTTCTCCCTTTAAAATTTGCCATGTTTCTCTCATTAATTCAAATGTAGGTTCACAGCTACTAATCCCTACATGTCTAATTCATTTAGGTGTCCTTCTATAAACACAAATTTCGGGTAAACTATTTTCTTTCTAAATCATCTTCTTTCTTCCAAACATTTTTCAAAATATCACTTTGTTTGTCATTTCTATGTGTTATGTTAGTGTTTCTTTCCTCTAAAGCCATAATAAAAGATTTCTCTAGTGGTCTCATTAAGCATGTTAAATTGTTTTGGTAACTATAAACTATGGGCCTCATTTATGAAAAGTGACGCATCGCTGCGTGAAAACAGCGATGCGTCACTTTTCACTGCGCACTCCTTACGACATTCCTGATGCGTCATATTTAATGTATGACGCATCATGTCGCAAGGAGTTACAGATACGTCAGTATTTCTGACGTATCTGTAAGCGCAAAAGTGACGCATTGCTGGAGTGTGTCACAAAAGTGACGCAACTCCAGCAATGCGTCCTTTCACATGGGGAAAGCCACATGTGAAAGGGCTTGCGTCAGTCTTACGCCTGCTGTGAGGCAGGTGCAAGATTTTGACGCAACAGCGTCCTAAAAGTGACGCAGTGAAATCTCATAGATTTCACTGCGTCACTATTACGAGGCTTTTTGCGGGGGAACGCCCCCTTTGCATACATTATACCTGACGCAGGTATAATGTGGCGCAGGGGCTTAAAAAGTGACGCATCTACCTAGATGCGTCACTTTTTAAATATGGCGCAACAAGGCGCATTTTTTACACTGCTGGTGCGTCACAAAAAGTGACGCACCGGCGGCGCAAAACTGACGCAAGGCATTCATAAATAAGGCCCACTATCTATAGATATGTGGGGCATAAGGAAATACCAAGTGTAATAACGCAGATCCACACGTTAATGAGATAAAAGCAAGAGGTATTTAATAAACAGCCTCATCCAACAGCAAGCAGGGACCAACTGACTCCTTTAGAACATACACTGACTTGGTTCCATGCTGGAACATAGGGCATGGAACCAAATGACATCCTGAAATCCTCACACTCCTTCCCCTTTTACACTTCAAAAGACACAACTGAAAAGATAAGTTACAAAAAAGAAAAACAAAAGGAAAACAGGTTAACAAATTAAACAGTATGAAAGTTCTGCAGTTCTGCTAGCTACCCCTTATCTCACATTATCACCTAAATAATTAGAAACTTTGTGAACTCTTATACTCTTTCGAGTGGAACTCAAATTAGAACCAACACCAGATGAATTACTACCAGAAACCATATTCCTACCTGAAACCATAGGAGCTTGACCGAAGGATGTTTTTCCCACAACTTTTGCAACACGACTATGGTTCCAAATACGACCATCATCTGTCTTTACAGAATTTTTGAAAATCTTAACAATAGTTTTATTGCTTGTAAATTTAGACCATTTTTGGCACCCCACAGGAGCCTTTATCTTTACTATATCACCTACTTTGAAATAAGTAACCTTACTTGACCTGCGAGCATCAACATACATTTTTCTTTTCTTCTGAAGATAAAGTTCTTTCTCTCTCCAAACTCCAACATCATTGTTTTTCAGTCCTTTACCAAAATCATCCACCCTGAACACAAACTGATATTTGCAGATCTTCCTTTAAAAAGTTCAAAAGAAGTGTTCCCCGTAGTATAATGAGGAGTGTATCTCTATGCAGAAATTCTATTTTGTAACTCCTTACTCCAGTCTTTATTGTTTACTTTAGCCAGTTGAGTGCTCTGTATTCCGATGAAATTATTACTTCTGGTTGTGTTTAACATCGTGACGACAATCAGCAGACACATTTGTGCTACCAGGAATGTATTCAAACTTGAAATTGTATTCCTGTAATGAAATAACCTATCTTCTAATTCTGGAAGAGATAGAATCCAAACCTTTCTTCTCAAAAATCTCCTTAAGTGGTTTATGATCAGACCTGACAATAAAAGAAGAACCCCAAACAAATTTCTTAAACGTTTTCACTGCCCAGTATATGGCCAGAGCCTCCTTCTCAATTACCGAATAATTGATTTCCGCACCTTTCAGACACCTAGAAGCACAAGCAATCAAGTTTTCTTACATCATCACACCAAGCTGTGTCAATTTCTTTTGTTTGTCAGTGTATATTCATGCTTTCTACTAAAGGCTCTATCGAAAGTATTGAGTCATAGTTAAAATAGAAATATTCAAAATGTTCTTGTCTATATGTAAGTGAAGGCAGTATACTACATGAAATTCCATATGATAAAGGGATGTGATAATATTTGACTTCTGTTATGTGAAATATATTTATAAAGCGCTTGATTTCTCAGAGGTGTCCTGACACTAGCTTTGGTTTAGAAGAAGAAATGACAAGGCCTAATTCCTGAAGAGACACGTTTTTAGCTCCTTCCTGAAGGACAGCACACTCAGAGAAGATCTGAGGTAGAACGGCAGTTGGTTTCAAGCCTTGTTTGTACAAGTAAGGAAACTTCTTTTACCCATTTGGCTAGCTTTAATCTGGGAATAATCATGCTCTTAGCACCAGAAGAACAAAGGTTTCTGTTGGGCTCGGACCATTTAAAATTATACTTAACCTAGTGGGGACCCGTTTTGTGAAGTGCCTTGTAGGTGGTACAGAGAGCCTTAAACATAATGCAGTGCCTAACAGGGTCCCAGTGGAGATTCTGAATAGCAGTAGTTACCGATTTAAATGTGAGCATCCCAGCTAACAGCCTTGCAGCTTCATTTTGTAACATTTGCGGCTTGTTCAGGTGCTGGTGCTGCATATTTAGGTACAAATTAACAAATTAACAAATTAAGATCAGTTTTAGCAGCATCAAATTCAATATAACACTTTTAGCAGCATCGAATTCAATAAAACACTTTTAGCAGCATCAAATTCAGTCACAATGTATTTAATAGCTTTACTCTATGTGAGTAGCAAAAAGTAGGTACGGCTGACTATACTGCAAGATCACTTTCTGGTTTCCTCGAAAGTGAGAAGAGTGTCAGAGACCTCCAAGGGCCCTAGATCACTATTGGAGCTCGCTTCTATTTAGCTCTGCCTGGCGCTTCCTGCCAACGGGGCAGGAGATGAGGATTATGAGACACTTTACTGTGAAACAAACATAATGTTCAACAAACTGATGGTGCCCTAAAATTATTTTTCAAAGATAACAATAAGGAGGAGGTGGAGACAAGATCTCTTTGGAACACCTTAAAGCACTCAATACACACAGGGGGGTCTACTGGGAGAAATAAACCCAACAAGGCACCTACTACTAACTACTACTAGCCCATTACAATTTTCAAGTTTAGATTGGACCAATGAGGTAACCACTGGAGAATTTTTTTAATCATCCTAAAGGTAAAAATGTTGGATGAAGTGACTGCATTGACCTGATACCGAAGGTGAGTTTGTGGCCCATTTGAACTCCTATGTGTTTGTCCTGAGGGACTGCCTAGCTCCTCCGGCCACCAGGAATGGAGACCAAAAGGATGTCTTATTTCCAAAGAGGATGACTTCTGTCTTCCCTGAATTTTGTTTTAAGCAATTTTTTCCCATATATTTACTGACGGCCAACATGCAGTTGTGGAATCGGGATCCTGTGTTTGTGTCCTGATTAGATAATGACATGACAATTTGCATGTCATCAGGATAAGAAGTGAGTGGGAAACTGAAACATCTTATTAATGAGGCCAGTGAAGACACATATACATTGAACAGTGTGGGGCTAATCGAGGGTACCTGAGGGCCCCCGCAAGGCAATGAAAAGGGTATAGAGACAAAAGAATCCAGTGTTACTGATTGTTAACGCTCTGAGAGGAAGAAACACAGTAAGATCAGCGCTGCCCCATTCACTGAGATCTTGGCAAGATGATCAGTCACAAGGTCATGATTGACCGTGTCAAAGCGGCTGATAGACTGAGAAGGACCAGGGCAGCTTTGCCTCCATCGTCCAGGACAGATTAGATTTCTTCAGAAGCTTTGATCAGAGCAGTTTCAGTGCTGTGGCTGGATCTGAAGCCATACTGAGTAGGGTCTTGAAGCTGGCCAACCAGAATGAAGTGAGGTAGCTGAATATTCATAGCCTTTTCTATTAGCTTGGTAGGCAGTGCTAGGCGTGAGATGGGGAGAAAGTTATTTTGATCCGTTCGGCTTAGGCTTAGTTTTTTATTTACTAGTGGCAGTATGGAAGTCATCTTCCATGCTTTAGGAAATTAGCCTGTTTTGGGCATAAGGTTAAATATCATGGTTAGAGTTTTGGTAATAATCTCTGGAGCAAGTTTTATCACAGATATGGGACACAGGTCCAGTGGGGAGCTGGGCTTAACAGATTGGATCTGGTGTGAAACTTGGTTGAATGTAAGAGGGGAGAATTCAGAGAAGACTGTGTGTTCTGTGCTTGGCATTGTAGTTCCGTGGTTCGTGAGTGAGGTTCGATGGTTCCGAACCCGTACAATTAAGGTAGTCGGAAATGGACGATTTTGGTGTCAGCAGACCGCAAATGACGAGTGTAGTGTGTCTGAGTGTTTTCGCATGAATCGATCAATGAGAACACTATGTATTCGAGGACTTCGTTTGAACCTTCGGGTTCCATTTTGTGTACGGCAGCCATTTTGAGTGGTTGCCCTCACATAGGCCCTGACTGCAGTCGAACGAGTCCTTGAGACACGTATGCCTTAGCTGACTTCTGAATGACCTGGCCGAACTGACTCCTTACCCGAGGCTGACCTCGCTGAGCCAGTTCCTTGTTAAGCAGCTGGTCAGATAAAGATCAAAGAGTAGGACGTGCCCGCGTTTTATGGTACACTGCACCCACCTTTCTATCTCACTTCCAATCTGTTTCTGCCTTTCCTTTACGACATAATCACTGATTTGGGTTAAAGGTTTTATGATGGGTTTGTCCGGCCTGATCCGACAAGAAACCTGGAATGTGCTTGGTCATTTCTGGTGGGCTGGACAACGGAAAGTGGGATTGTCGTCATACGCTACTTTTAAATTGTCATACTGTCATTGGTTAATTTGTATGAACTCGATGCTAATTTTGAATGTTGCCTGAGGCTTGATTTTTGGCATAAAAGACCATGCTGCGCTCATTAAATTTGTGCAGTCTCTAGCGAACCACCCGTGTGTGCTTCGTAGATCTCTGTTCCTGGTTGCAGCCAATAAACTTTGGTCTTTGACGTCATCAAGAAGTATCCTGTGTCTCTGTTTGCCAAGACAGGGGAACTCGAAGGCATCGGGCGTTCTCCCTGACGCCGCTGGGTTCTAAAACCCGGTCCTTCAGTTGGCGCCCAACGTGGGGCGACTTCAGCGGTACCGGTCCAAGCCCGAAGATCGTGAGGAGCTTCGTGTGGAAATTCTGGAGGAAGGCCTACCACTTCATCGACCAATGTATGTCGGCGAGGTCCGAAAGTCTTTGCTGCGAGGTTTCCCGCTTTCCGACGGCTACGAAGGACTGCTGCCCTGACTGTTGCCCTGTTTTAGAGCCTTAGACGTTAGTAGAGCGAGACGATTGATGGGTCTTCTGGTGACGCCATCAACATTTCAGTTAAGTATGAGTGGAGCGTCTCCTAGTCCTTAGTTTGTTTTTGGTATCCCTTTAGTGGATCGCTTTGATTTGGTACCTGCAGGCCCGGGAAACATCCGTTACAACGCGGATGTTTCAACGCGGTGCTGTTACAACGCGTCCGTAACAACGCAAGTCGTTACCACGACTTGCGCTGGAGGGCGCTAGAAGATTAAAAATAGTAAATTTACTATTCCAACACCTTCCCTAGTGTCCACGGGGACTGGTGTTAGAATAGTAAATTATACTATTCGATATCCGCGCCCCCAACGTAAGTCGTGGTAACGACTTGCGTTGTAAGGGACGCATTGTAACAGCACGCGTTGTGACGGTACGCGTTGTACCATCACCAATCCGCAGGCCCCAAAGCCAAGGGACTCGTGTATTCGCGAGACTATCGTTTTGAGATTTCCCTTGTTGTTTGCAGCTAGACTAGTGAGCAAGATGCCTGGTCTTAGCAGACTTGGAAAGATATTTGGTTGTGGTTGTTCTAAGGATTCCCGGTTGGAGGATTTGTGTCCGGTTCCTCCAATTGGAACTCCTACATATGAATTATACGTGAGGCATGGTGTAGGTCCTATTAGTTATAATGAGATCTGGGTAAAGTATACGAGAAAAGACGGTGTCCTACAGTGACCCCGTTACGGTAGTTTTGAAACTGAGATTTTAGATAATCTCGAAGCGAAGCTGTTCAAGAAGAACGCCCGGCCGGCAATTTTTGACTCTTTCCGCATATGGCGTAAAGAAGCCAAACAGAAAGAAATTAAATTAGCAAAGAAGAATAAACGAGAACGAGGTATGTCAATGGTACAAGCTGCTGTTGCGTTTAGGGATAATGAGGAAGAGCAGGAGAGCGAACAGATGCTTAGAGCGAAGAAGTTAGCAGTAGACAGATGCTACCTAGTTTTGCCGCCTAAGAGCAGGAAGAAAAGAAAGATCTTGCGAAAGATCCTTCAATGTCGCATCTCCTGAGTTCGCCACCACCTTATGCAAAGAGTGCTACGGCACCACCGCCACCAGTTGTGGCTGTGCAACATCCGATTGTTGTGCCACCTGTAATTCCTCCACAGCCAGCTCCTCTTCCGTTGGCTACTGTTCCTTTGGCGCAGCCTCCTCAGGGGCCGCCAACTTTGCCTTCCCCTTTGTCTGCTACTCCTACGTTTGTTTCTAATACTCCTTCTGCTCCGACTCTGGCTTCTTCTACTTTTGTTCCGTCTTCCATCTTCTCCTTCTACTAGACAGCGAATTACTGCTGCTTTTTCTGGTTTCTTTTCTCCTTTGTTGGGACAATTGGGTATGTCTCCAGTGAATGAGGATAGACAATCGCGTAGTCAATTGCCTGACGCAGATGAGCGTGTAGTTTTGGATCACATGGCACGTAGATGGGATACGTATACCTCCCAGTATGATTTTGCAGGTATTATGGATGTTTTCCAACAATGGAAAGCACCAAAGCAACGGTACGTTTTTGAAATGATGTGTGTGTTCCTCCATGAACAATGGATGGACGAAGTGGGTAAAGCGCCTGAAGAATTGTATCGAGTGCATTCCGAGTTTGCGAAAGGGACGATTGTGAGTCTCCTCAACATCGAGAGAGCGGTGTCGACGTTGTTGTCGTTTGGTAATAATGCTCCTTCCGAGATATTGTTTGAGTCTGATTCGTCAGTTAGGAGACAAGCGTGTCAGTATCCGATGCGTGAGGTTCCTCCAGTTTGGAGACCTCAAGATGGAAATGTTGCTGCGCACTTTCAGCGAGTGTGGGTACATGTTCCTTGGAAGCGTGCTGAAGTTTTAGCACTTAAGCAGACTTTACCTGATCCGTGCAAAAATCCGGCGGGATATTATAAAGAGCTCACTCAAACCGTGGGTTTGTGCGTCATGAATTTAGCGGACATAGACATGTTGTTTGGTAATGTTGTTCCATAGCCTATCTGGAATGTGATTCGACATACGGATCATGATAATGAATTGGGTGATACATGGGTTAATCTTGTTGCTGCAAATGAAAGACAAGTTGGAGGTGCTAAGCCTGAAGATCTTATTACTGAACTTCCTGGTAGGATAATTAACTATATGAAGCCCTTGATGCCCGAAGTGCGTGTTAATTGGGACAAGTTGTCTGCATGCAAGCAGAAGAAAGACGAGACTGTGTCTTATTTCTTCACGCGGTTTGAAGAAACTTTTGTAGATCATAGTGGTCAGGATATGGCTACCGAGGGTGGCCAGAGATTGTTTGTTGACAAGTTCGTGCATAATTTGCTTCCCGAGTTGTGCACTAAGTTGAAGGATTCCGAGAGTGCTTGGGCAGTTTCCACGTCAGCACAGATTTTAGCTACGGCCCAGTACTATGAAAATAGGCGCAAAGATGAGTTAGAGAAAGCGGATAAGAAGACTAAGGAATTGAAGACTAAAGTTCTTCTACAACAAGCTAATCCACCCCGTACTAATAGTCAGCGCGATTATCAGCAATCTCAACAATATTTGAGAAACTCGCAAAGGAACGAGTCTTCTCAACAGCGTTTTCCATATGGGCCTAATCAGTGTGCGTATTGTAAAGAAGAGGGTCATTTCAAGAATAGTTGTCCGGTTCTGTTACAGCGTACGAATGGTGCTTCTGGTGTACGAGGTAGAGGTGCTCAACAAGTGCCTAGAGGTAGAGGTCGCGGACAGAACGTACGTCCTTTGCCTCCACAGAACTCGATGAATAGTTTTGATCAGCAGCAAAGTTCGTCTGATAGGACAGCACAGTACTATATGGATGATTACTATGTTGAAGGTGACAAAGGGAATGGTAATGATTGTTAGGACAGCCATGGAAAAAGAGAGGGAGTTGTTTCAGTTCCAGTAGATCAGAGTGGACCCTATGTTGAAGTGATTGCATCAGGTGTGTCAGAACCTTTTCTGCTAGATACTGGTGCTACAAAGAGTTCTATTATGCACTCTAAACTCCCTGGCGCACCTTTGTCTGGCTTTGATATTGTTTCTGTAGGTTTTTCTGGCGCCCCGTTATGAATCCGATTTCTGCTCCATTGTCTCTTTCTGTTGGACCGTGTAAAATTGAAGCACCCCTTCTTTTGACTACAGGTTGTAATGAGAATCTGTTGGGTTTGGATTTATTGAAGAGATTGTATGCGACACTGTATTGTTCTCCGTCAGAAGTTCATCTTACCTTGGGTGAGAGAGTGCTCTCTCCCATGTATATATTGAAAGATAGTCTTCCATCTGAATTGTCTTCTTTACCAGGTTCATTGAGGGCTACTGGTCCGAACAATGTAGGTCTTTTAGAGATTCCCCCATATGTTGTGACACTGAAGGCGAATGCTAAGTTACCGCGCATTCCACAGTACTGTATCTCGAGTGATGGTGAGCGTGCACTTTTAGCGATTATTTATGATCTGATCGACAAGGGTGTCATTGAGGAAACAAGAGGTAATATGTGCAATAGTCCTGTTTTGCCTGTTCTGAAGAGAACTGATTCTTCACAGCCTCCTGTATGTAGGTTTGTCATTGATCTTCACGAAGTGAACAAAATTGTTGTTCCACAATTTCCTGTTGTGCCTGATATTACTGCCTTGTTGACTGTGATTCCGGCTCCTGCCACCTGGTTTTCGGTGATTGACTTGAAGAAAGCTTTCTTCAGCATCCCGATTGCCATGGAGAGTAGGGATATCTTTAGATTCTCTTTAGGAGGACGCAGTTTCCGCTTTAAGCGCGCTCCTCAAGGCTATTGCAAGAGTCCATCGATCTATAGCCAAGCTTTGAAGACACAACTTGATCTGTTGATTTTACCTGATGGTGCAGCCCTTATTCAATACGTCGATGGTTTGCTAGTCGCAGCTGATACTGAGGACATTTGTAGGGAAGCCACTATGTCGCTACTACGCCACTTGTCTGATAGTCATCACAAAGTTTCTCTCTCCAAGTTGCAATATTGTCGACAAGAAGTAACCTACTTAGGTCACCTCTTATCGAAGGAGGGAAGGAAACTGACCCCTGAAAGAATTCAAGCTATTGCGAAAATGAGTGTTCCTACGACACAGAGAGAAGTACATGCGTTTTTGGGTATCACGTCGTACTGTAGACAGTGGATTCCTAATTTTTCTTTGTTAGCGAAGCCTTTGATAGCTCTTACTGTTAAGGATACTCCAAATCCTATTCCTTGGACTGACGAATGTCAAAAGAGCTTTTCTGAATTACGCAATGCGTTGTGTTCGGCTCCTGTGTTGGGTACTCCCGACTACAGTAAGCCTTTCACATTGTATGTTCACGAGAGAGAAGGATGTGCATTGTCAGTGTTGACTCAGCAGTTTGGCGATAAGCAGCGTCCATGTGCGTACTTTTCGTCGACTTTAGATCCGGTAGCTAGAGCGTTGCCGAGTTGCTTGAGAGCTACGGCGGCTGCGGCTGTTTCAATTCGACAGTCTGCTGGTTTAGTTACGGACAATACGTTAGTGGTTATGGTTCCACATGCAGTGGATACCTTGTTGAACCGTACGAAGACACAGCATTTAACTAGTGCTCGGTTGTCAGGTTATGAGTTGCCGTTGTTAGCGAGTCATGTGCACATTAAACGATGCAACACGTTGAATCCAGCCACGTTGTTGCCGATTTCAGTTGAGACAGATGATAGTGAAGAACAGCATGGCTGTTTTCTGAGAACTGAAGAAGAAACGAAAGGGAGAGTAGACCTTAGGGACACTCCTCTTCCTTAGTGTGATGGTACTTTGTGGGTTGGTGGTTTGTGTTTTAAGTTGCCGAATGGTGATACGACTGCGGCATATGCTGTTACGACTTTGCATACGATTGTTGAAGCTGCAGGTATCCCACATAATTCAGCCCAAGCAGCGGAATTGATTGCATTAACGAGAGCATGCGTTTTGGCGAAAGGAAAAGGAGTGAATGTGTATACTGATAGCCAATATGCCTTTGGCGTGGCTCATAGCTTTGGACGTTTGTGGCGTGAATGTGGGTTTTTGACTTCACATGGGACGAAGATCCAGCATGGGCAGTTGGTGAATGAACTTCTTGAATCTCTTACTTTGCCATTACAAGTAGCGATCGTGAAATGCAGTGCCCATAAGAAAGTTACGGATGATGTTGGTCGTGGTAATGCATTTGCAGATGAAGTTGCGAAAGAAACTGCGAGAAATGTGATGAGCCGAATGTATGTTGCGGGACCGGCGAGATGGGTTCCAGAGAAGAGTATGTGTGAAGATACGATTGAGAGTGTGAAATCCATTCAAGCTGAAGCTACAGAGAAAGAGTTGAATGAATGGAGAGAAAGCAAGGGTAGATTGGACTCGAATGGTTGTTGGACTGATGTGTCTGAGCATCAGAGATGGTTGTTGCCTAACACATATATGCTTCCGGTTGTTACAAAGGCTCATGGAATGGCACATATCAGCGTGAAAGGGATTTGTAAGTTGTTGGCTCCGGTTTGGCAGAATGCGGGAATTCCAAAATGTGCAGAGAACTTGGTTAAGAACTGTATGGTGTGCTTGATGTACAATCCTGGTAGAGGAACTCCAACACCAGCTGGTTATTTTGCTCCTCCTACGTATCCGTTCGAGGCTTTGCAGCTAGATTTTATCCATATGGAGAGATGCAACAATTTGAAATATGTTTTAGTGGTTGTTTGCTCTTTTTCTAGATGGGTTGAAGCTTATCCCCTTAAGGACAATACTGCCTTGTCCACAGCGAAAGTTCTGATGAAAGAATTTTTCCCTAGATTTGGAATGCCGAGAATTATCTGGAGTGACAATGGGAGTGAATTTGTGGGTCAAGTCATGAAGAAAGTGTGTGCAGGACTAGGTATTCGGCAGAAGTTCCACGCTGCAAATCACCCCCAATCAGCTGGTTTAATTGAGTGCTATAACGGCACTCTTAAATTGAAATTGGCCAAAATCCAAGCGAGCACTGGTTTACAATGGCCAGATGCTTTGCCTTTAGCGCTCCTGTCCACAAGAATGACTGTGCATTCAAGAATGGGTCTGAGCCCTTATGAAGTTGTCTTTGGTCGCCCAGCTAATATTTGGGGTGTGCCAAGGCCAACTAGATTTAGTGAGATTGAACATCCTGTGTTGCTTGACTACTTGCGTGAACTGACGAATAAATTGCGTGTTTTACACCAACAGGTGCACAATAGCCTACCAGCAGCTACTGAGGATCCAGGCCATTCAATTGAACCTGGAACGTGGGTGTTCATCCGAAACTTTCAGCGGAGCAAGAACAATCAGCCCCGCTGGACCGGACCCTTCCAAGTCCTCCTGTCTACACGTTCTGCGGTCCGAGTACAAGGCAAGCGAAACTGGATCCACGGAGTACACTTGTCATGAAGCGTACTAGCAACACACCCTTGCCTTGTGTACTTTTTTAAGGTTCCAGAGAGACCCCTTATTTATGGGGCATCTCAAGACTTTCTCTGTCCAGAAAAAACCCACCCCTGTCCCGTGCAACCAGCACTCCAGTTAGGCATGTAATGATGTGTGTTATGTTTAGACTTATGCTTATACTTGTAAATTGCCCCACTTGCTGTGAACCACATATAACATGTATTTTACGGTGCAGAATTAGTGATGTTGGTCAAAAGGAACGACCTTTGGTCAATTTGAGCATTGCAGGACAAAAGCGGCAAAATCGGAACACAGACAAAAAGTGACACGTTTAAAACTGCATGCGCGTCTATCAGGGAAAGCCCTCACGCTGTGTGAAGTCAACACAACGTAAGGGCAATGGCGACGCATACGCCTTCTAGAAACATCCTGGGGTGTGGCAGGGCTATAAAAGCCACACCCAGGAATCTAGAAGGTGCTTAGTCTTCAGAATCCAGCCTCGGGAGAGCATCGCGTCTTAAGACTTCTGCTCGAACAAGATTCCAGGGCTGCATCTCCGGTCTCCGGTGACTCATCTGAAAACCTTCCCAGCTTGTCTACAAAAAAGCTAAGTACTAATTAATAATTTTCAAGGAAAAGACAGGCGCCCAACGCTAGTGAAGATTACTTCTTGGACTTATAATTCCTGAAAGAAAAAACGAACTTGGATAATTTTGGGACTTGTTTCTTAAGGTTAAAAGCGGACATTGCTTAAGTGCTAGAAGAAAGGTCATGATGTTTTAATATGTTTTCGTGAGGAAATTCTTAGACATGTTGTTTTAGGATTTGTATTTAAGAAATCTTTTAAAGAGAGAAGTCGAGTGAAACAACTACAGGGGAATTTGATGTGAGTATACTTTAGGGGAGAGTTGATTTTACTGTGAAACCATACATAAGGAAAGTGCAAATTATTTCTTCTGTTGATTGCAGACCTAATTACAAGCAAGGTATAAGTTCAAGGGCGGACAGTTCAACTACCTTTGGACATCTCTACAAAAGACATCACCCCAAGACGACTTCCAGGACGCAAAGCCAAGTTTAGTAGTTCGCAGGTAGGAGTTTATAATTTGATGCCAAAGCTAAATAAAAGAAAAGGCTAAGAAAGGTTAAAAAGGGATAAGGTCTAAGGATTTTCTTGTTGCTTCGCAGGTCGACTACAAGAACCAAATAGCGTCAGATTCCGGCCTCTCTCCCTAATTTCTACCCATCACCCTAGTGTACAGAAAGAGACCACAGGTTGTAAGGTAGGGTTCTGGGAGTTTGGTCCATAGCGTCTCTGCAAAATCTATCAAAGCACCTTACAGGTAAGAGATCAAGAGGACACAGGTAAGAGTGCTTTGATCAATCTGACAGAAGACTAAGCCCACGGAAAAAGTTTTGCCTAGACACCATGGATGAAACTTCGCAAGTGACTCTGCAGGAGATAGCTGCAGTGTTGTTGGAAATTAGATCAGAAAATGCAGATTTAAGAAGAGATGTAACAGCAATTCAGGGTAGATTACAAGCTCCTAGCCCCTCAACTTGGACTTTCTCTTCAGATAAAAAATCCTATTTAAAACCCCCAGTTTTTCAACCAACCAGGCACACCTTGTATGGAGGGAACACTACGTCAGACCCATCCTCTAGCACTCAGATTCAGGTAGTAACGCCAATCTCTGTTCCTTTAGCACCTCCAGAGAGATTCTATGGAGATTGTAAAAAATTCACAATATTTTTGGACCAATGTCAATTGCATTTTGTGGCGAAACCCGCGGCCTTTCCTGATGATTCTTCCAAAGTGGCTTTCATTTTGTCTTACTTAAGGGGTGATGCTGCTTTATGGTCTGTACCATATGTGGAGAGAAACGATCCACTTTTAAGTGATTACAGACGATTTAAAAGAGCCATGAAAAAATTGTTCGCTAAACATGTCTTTGTTCAAACTGCTGAACATGAACTACTTAATTTGAAACAGGGCTCTTCAGATCTTTTACATTACATCTCAACCTTTAATAGACTCGTCATAGAAGCTGAATGGCCTGAAGAAAAAAGAATGTCTTTGTTTTATCGTGGGTTGCGTGATGACTTAAAGGACATGATTACACAAATTCTAGATCCACCTACTGATTGTGAGGACTTTATTGATCTAGTAGTAAAAGTCAATCATAGAATTCCTGAGAGAAAAGGGGAAAAAGGCAAGTCAGAATTCAAGATGATGGTCTTTAAGGACAGAGGAACCTCGAAAACCGGATCTTCCACAGCTAGATTAGATCCAGTAGAACCTATGCAAATAGGGACAGTGAGAGGGCCTCTTTCAAAAGATGAGAGGGAGAAATGTAGGAAATTAAACCAGTGCATGTACTGTGGGAAATCAGGACATTTTATTAAGGACTGCCCTACCCGACCTGTAAGACCAAAGATAAAAACTTCCGAGGTAGCAGCCATGCAACAGTCGGAAAACTAGGAAACTCGGTAGACAATGAGGTCAATCTATTGAGTGCACATACCAGTTTGGCCTCTTTAACACCAACTGCCACTCATTGTCACCTTAGTATGAGAGCCCTTCTTCAATCTTTGGAAGATAAAAATCGATCATGGTCTATAGATGCTTTAATTGATTCTGGAGCAACTGCCAATTTTATCGATACTCAACTATTCAATAAGCTAGGACTACAAAAGATAGTAAAAAGTTCTCCACAAATCGTTAGAGCAGTAGACGGAAAAGAACTCACGTCTGGACCAATCCAACATCATTCTGAGAAATTAACCATGACTTGTGCTCAGAAACATGTAGAGGAAATAACTTTTGATATAATTGACGCTCCTCAATTTGGTTTGATTTTGGGCATTCCTTGGTTAGTGCTTCACAACCCATATATTGATTGGACTAACAGGAGCATATTATTTAAATCAGATTTCTGTCATGCCAAATGTTTTCAACAGTACCCAGGTTCTGAATTAATAATACAAGGTTACGATTTTCCCAAGAATTCCAAAAGTGTTTTGATGGTTGCTGGGGTTCCGGAAGAATATCAAGATCTTGTAGAAGTCTTTGACAAAAAAAAAGGCGAACACCTTGCCCCCTCATAGAGACTTTGACTGTCAGATAGATTTAGTTCCTGGGGCAACATTACCTTGTAGTCGCATTTATGCCCTAACCGAAAGGAAAATGAGCATTTACGCAACTATCTTGATGAATATCTGGAAAACGGATTTATAAGACACTCCAAATCTCCGGTCTCTTCTCCTCTCTTTTTTATTCCAAAAAAGGGAGGAGAATTGCGTACGTGCATAGACTATAGAGCTATTAACAACGTGACAGTAAAGAACAGATATCCATTACCTTTAATACCCACACTTTTGGATCAAATTAAGGATGCCACTATTTATACAAAATTGGATTTGCGAGGAGCATATAATTTGGTATGAGTCCGAGAGGGAGATGAATGGAAAACAGCATTTCGTACGAAATTTGGATTGTATGAATACCAAGTGATGCCTTTCGGACTCTGCAATGCTCCAGCCGCATTCCAGTTCTTTATAAATGAAGTGTTACAAGATTTCCTTGATATCTGTTGTATCATCTACATTGATGATATACTCATCTATTCAAGAGAAAAGTCTGAGCATGTAAAGCAAGTACGAGCCATTCTACAACAGCTTTTACAAAATTCTTTATTTGTAAAATTAGAAAAAAGTCTATTTCATGTTACCACCGTAGACTTTCTGGGGTACATTCTTAGTCCGGCAGGTATTGAAATGGACCCAAAAAAGGTTCAAGCAATCACAGATTGGCCAAGTCCCACCTCAGTGAAACAAGTCCAAAGTTTTTGGGGATTTGCAAATTTTTATAGACGATTCATAAACAATTTCTCTCAAAAGGTAACTCCAATCACGAAATTGTTAAGAAAAAATGTGAAGTTTGAATGGTCTTCTGAGACAGAATTGGCTTTTCAGGATTTAAAAGAGCAATTCATAACGGCTCCCATTCTAAAGAATCCTGATCCTTCTCAACCCTTCATAGTGGAAGCTGATGCCTCCCAATTTGCGATAGGAGGCATTTTGTCTCAAAGGAGTAAACATACCAGTCAAATGCACCCAATTGCATACTTTTCCAAAAAACTATCCCCCACTGAACAAAACGATGCCATAGCAGATAGGGAATTATTGGCCATAAAAGCTGTATTCAAAGAATGGCGACACTACTTGCTAGGGGCTCGTTATCCAGTAACTATCTATACTGATCATAGAAATTTTCAGTCTCTCAGATCTGCTAAGGCTTTGTCTCCTCGTCAGTTACGTTGGACTCTGTTCTTTAATGATTATGATTTTATCATCAACTATCGCCCTGGTAATGAAAATAACAAAGCTGATGCATTATCCAGAATTGGCATAAGTGATGATTTAAATGTCAAAAAAGAAACTGTTCATCCGATAATTCCGGCGGAACGCTTTCAAATAGGACTAATTGATTCTGAAGTTTTGTTGGATATTGAAAAAGTCCTAGAAGATCAATCAAAAGAAGAATGGCTTAAGGACTACCCATTATTACAATGGAAAGATAATTTGTTATGTATGAATGACCAGGTGTTTGTTCCTACTGAATCCTTACAAGAAAAAGTGTTACAAATGTATCATGATTCAGTTTTGTCTATTCATCCAGGAGTAACAAAAATGTACCAGTTAATTAAAAGACGATTTTGGTGGCCAACTATGCTCAAAGATGTTCAAAAATATGTTGAAACATGTGCAATTTGCAGTCAAAACAAAGCAACCCATCAATCTCCACATGGGTTACTCTTGCCTCTGCCTATACCACCTCAGCCATGGCACACTGTATCCCTTGACTTTATTGTAGAACTGCCCCGCACTAGGTCTGGATTTACCATCATTTTAACTGTAGTGGATCATTTTTCTAGGTACGCACATTTTGTTCCTCTAAAGAAACTTCCTACTGCAGTTGAGCTAGCTCATATTTTTGTAACTCACATAGTTAAGCTGCATGATATACCTTCAGTAGTACTCTCTGACAGGGGCTCTCAATTTGTGTCTCGTTTTTGGCAAAGATTAGGGAAGTCACTAAACATGGAAGTGCGCTTGTCATCTAGTTATCACCCACAAACTGACGGATTGACAGAACGCACAAATCAAACTATTGAACAATTCTTGCGATGTTTGATGGCCACTTGTGATCAGGAATGGTCAGATATCTTATGGGCTACAGAATTCGCTTACAACAATTCTGACCATTCCTCAATTGGTATGTCTCCTTTTTTTGTGTTCATGGTTTCCATCCAAAGGATTTCTTAGGCCTAGGTAAGAAAGAAACTGATACTCCAGCAGTCACTGATTATGTCAATCAATTGGTTTCGGTCCAAAAGAAAGCTCAACAACATTTGCTTCAAGCAAAAGAGACTCAAAAGAAATTTGCGGACAAACACCGTTCAAAACCACCACTTTATTCAGTGGGTGACATGGTTTGGTTGTCCACAAAAAATCTAAAATTAAAATGCAACAAAGCCTTTCGTCCCCGATTCATTGGTCCTTTTTCTGTTGAGAAAGTTTTAAATCCTGTCAGTCTAAAATTGAAATTGCCAACTACTTATCGAATCCATCCTGTATTCCATGTCTCTCTACTTAAACCATTCAATCCAGAGACTAGATTGTTAAGTCATCCTCCTGAGGTAGAAGCAGATGGTGTACCGGAATATGAGGTTAAAGCTGTGCTAGATTCCAAAAGAATAAGAGGCAAGTTGTTCTATCTTGTGGATTGGAAAGGTTATGGCCCTGAAGATCGCTCTTGGGAACCTCTGGCTACTTTGAAAAATTCTCCCCAGTGTTTAAAAACCCTTCACAATAAATACCCGGAAAAACCTAAACCAGTTCCCACGGTATTAGGGGGGATTCTACGGGGAGGGTACTGTCACGAAGCGTACTAGCAACACACCCTTGCCTTGTGTACTTTTTTAAGGTTCCAGAGAGACCCCTTATTTATGGGGCGTCTCAAGACTTTCTCTGTCCAGAAAAAACCCACCCCTGTCCTGTGCAACCAGCACTCCAGTTAGGCATGTAATGATGTGTGCTTAGACTTATGCTTATACTTGTAAATTGCCCCACTTGCTGTGAACCACATATAACATGTATTTCACTTTGCAGAATTAGTGATGTTGGTCAAAAGGAACGACCTTTGGTCAATTTGAGCATTGCAGGACAAAAACGGCAAAATCGGAACACAGACAAAAAGTGACACGTTTAAAACTGCATGCGCGTCCATCAGGGAAAGCCCTCACGCTGTGTGAAGTCCGCACAACGTGAGGGCAACGGCAAAGCATACGCCTTCTAGAAACATCCTGGGGTGTGGCAGGGCTATAAAAGCCACACCCAGGAATCTAGAAGGTGCTTAGTCTTCAGAATCCAGCCTCGGGAGAGCATCGCGTCTGAAGACTTCTGCTCGAACAAGATTCCAGGGCTGCATCTCCGGTCTCCGGTGACTCATCTGAAAACCTTCCCAGCTTGTCTACAAAAAAGCTAAGTACTAATTAATAATTTTAAAGGAAAAGACAGGCGCCCAACGCTGGCGAAGATTACTTCTTGGACTTATAATTCCTGAAAGAAAAAACAAACTTGGATAATTTTGGGACTTGTTTCTTAAGGTTAAAAGCGGACATTGCTTAAGTGCTAGAAGAAAGGTCATGATGTTTTAATATGTTTTCGTGAGGAAATTCTTAGACATGTTGTTTTAGGATTTGTATTTAAGAAATCTTTTAAAGAGAAAAGTCGAGTGAAACAACTACAGGGGAATTTGATGTGAGTATACTTTAGGGGAGAGTTGATTTTACCGTGAAACCATACATAAGGAAAGTGCAAATTATTTCTTCTGTTGATTGCAGACCTAATTACAAGCAAGGTATAAGTTCAAGGGCGGACAGTTCAACTACCTTTGGACATCTCTACAAAAGACATCACCCCAAGACGACTTCCAGGACGCAAAGCCAAGTTTAGTAGTTCGCAGGTAGGAGTTTATAATTTGATGCCAAAGCTAAATAAAAGAAAAGGCTAAGAAAGGTTAAAAAGGGATAAGGTCTAAGGATTTTCTTGTTGCTTCGCAGGTCGACTACAAGAACCAAATAGCATCAGATTCCGGCCTCTCTCCCTAATTTCTACCCATCACCCTAGTGTACAGAAAGAGACCACAGGTTGTAAGGTAGGGTTCTGGGAGTTTGGTCCATAGCGTCTCTGCAAAATCTATCAAAGCACCTTACAGGTAAGAGATCAAGAGGTCACAGGTAAGAGTGCTTTGATCACTCTGACAACACTGTAAGCGAGCACCTTTGCCCTTACCGTACGATAAGTGGGTCCAGGAGGGACTTCCAGATTCTGAAACAGACACTGTTCCACGATTTTTGCCATTCAGCGATGCTCGTCTGATTGGTACGAACTCTGAGAGACAAAGTGACGATCTTTTACAAGAAGCTGTGCCTCCTTCGAATCGATTGAACACTACCGAGCCTGAACTCCTGTTTAAAGATCAAGAATTGCCTGGAAGAAGCCGCTATAATTTGCGACCGAGAGTCATGGACAAATAAATAAAGAAAAATAAAGCTTTTATGATTTTTCTGTTTGCAGGTTAACTCTCCACCGAGGATCTACTCATTTTTTGTTTTTCGAACCGCCATCCGGGTTCAGCTGTAGGGTCGCGGTGCCTAAGTCTTTGGAGTGCAAGCCTGAGACACTAGGTCGAGGGTTCTGGTTGGCCTAAGGGAGTTGCCCTGGGTTGACAGAGGCATTCCTTAGCATAGAACACCCTACCATAGCGAGCAGCATATTTAGTTTAGGATGGATTTCTTCGAGTTGGAGGGACCTGCAAGGACAATGATTTTTAGAAAGAAGATATGTAAATTAATCTCAAAGGAACGTTTTTTGATACCGTGTTTATTTTTGCTATTGAGTTTGATGACATTCATAATTGGTTATGTGACATTCTCTTTCAAAGTAAATTTTGTTCCCAATGTGCAACCTACACCTCCACCTACTATTTCTTCTCATTCTTTTCACCCTTTACCTGAACATGAGGTAGTTAGACGATTGGAATTTGCTAATAATTCCTTTATTCAACTTTTGCACCAACACCAGTTAGTGATGAACACAACAAACTGTTGGATCTGTGGTCTAATGCCCCATACGACTGATAAGGGTATTCCGTATTTAGTTTTGCCTTTTAGTTTAAATGTTTCGATTTGGGCTTACAGAACAATGTTTATCTATGCCAATAGTGTTTATCCCTTACGTTCACCGAAAGACAACCCGAAGAATAGTGCTGTTGCAAGAGGCATAGTCGGCATGGTTAAAGGGACTAATGCCGTTGAAACTACTCCGATAGATGAGAAGCAACCCTATAGTGGTTGGAATATTACTGGATATGGAGTTAGTCTGAGTGTTAACCAGCGAGCGAAATGTTCTCCACCGATTTGGATAGTTCCCCATCAGGGTCGCTTTTGTCTGCAGGGTAATGGCAAGAATCCGAGAGCTCAGTTAGGGAAGAGCGTTTGTACTGATACTTACGTATTTACGTCTCAGTCCTCCCCAGCATTTTTAGCTGCTAAGGGTACCTACTTTGTTTGCTATGACAAAGCGTATACATGGTTGCCCCCTGATTTTTTGGGCACATGTTTTGTTTCTTTCCTGTTGCCTCCCACTTTTACAGCTGCGGCAGATTACCATAAGACAAGAGTTGCTAGAGGTGTCTTTAGTCAGGAAGACACTGCAGGGCAAGAGTTGGGAGATTTCTTTGAGGGTTTTCTGCCATTCTGGGGACCAATGGCTAATAGCAGGAATATTCACCAGTTGACGAGAGTGGTTGAGTCCACCATAGTCAAGTAACTTGACTGCTGAGCTCCAGTTGGATAGACTTATGACACTCCAAAATAGAGTTGCCCTTGATGTCATACTAGCAGATCGAGGTGGAGTTTGTAAGCTGATTCAATCGAGCTGCTGCGTTTTCATTCCAGACAACGCTCCGTCAGTTTTCCAGGCCATTTCCAAGCTACATAAGATCTCCGATTCTGTCCATTTGGACAAAGGAGATTGGTCGTTGATCGGATGGTTAGTGGGATTGATATCCACTTGGGGTTGGAAGATTCTGATGGTCATTGGGATGGTCTTGGCTATCCTTTTCCTGTTCTGTCTCTGTGTACAGTGTGCTCCTGCAATTTATGGCCTCTGTGCTACTGCCTGTGCAAGGAGACCTGTCCAGAGAGAGATACTAAGTAATAGGATAATGCTACGCTGACATATCGATGATCTGATGAATATAGATCCAGATTCAGATTGACATGGGTTTGGGTCTGTTGCCTATGTAAGGGCAAAAGGAGGGTCTGTAGTTCCGTGGTTCGTGAGTGAGGTTCGATGGTTCCGAACCCGTACAATTAAGGCCGTCGGAAATGGACGATTTTGGTGTCAGCAGACCGCAAATGATGAGTGTAGTGTGTCTGAGTGTTTTCGCATGAATCGATCAATGGGAACACTATGTATTCGAGGACTTCGTTTGAACCTTCGGGTTCCATTTTGTGTACGGCAGCCATTTTGAGTATGCCTTAGCTGACTTCTGAATGACCTGGCTGAACTGACTCCCTGCCCGAGGCTGACCTCGCTGAGCCAGTTCCTTGTTAAGCAGCTGTCAGATAAAGATCAAAGAGTAGGACGTGCCCGAGTTTTATGGTACACTGCACCCACCTTTCTATCTCACTTCCAATCTGTTTCTGCCTTTCCTTTACGACATAATCACTGATTTGGGTTAAGGGTTTTATGATGGGTTTGTTCGGCCTGATCCGACAAGAAACCTGGAATGTGCTTGGTCATTTCTGGTGGGCTGGACAATGGAAAGTGGGATTGTCGTCATACGCTACTTTTAAATTGTCACACTGTCATTGGTTAATTTGTATGAACTTGATGCTAATTTTGAATGTTGCCTGAGGCTTGATTTTTGGCATAAAAGACCATGCTCCGCTCATTGAATTTGTGCAGTCTCTAGCGAACCACCCATGTGTGCTTCGTAGATCTCTGGTCCTGGTTGCAGCCAATAAACTTTGGTCTTTGACATCATCAAGAAGTATCCCGTGTCTCTGTTTGCCAAGAGAGGGGAACTCAAAGGCATCGGGCGTTCTCCCTGACGCCGCTGGGTTCTAAAACCCGGTCCTTCAGCATGGTATGCAGGTTTACCTCTACGGTCTTATCCTTAGGTGTTTCAAACTTATTGTAAATCGTTCCACTTTATTTAGGAAGAAGCTTGCAATGGAGTTGAAAAGTGACATTGCTGATGGCCTGATTCTTGCATGGAACAGAGGTCAGTTTTGTCACTGTCTGAAATAGTTCTTTATGGTAAGTTCTGGCATATTCGATCTGTTTTGTAAAATAGATCGGTTTTTCTTTAATAAGTATAAACTTATAATCAGCCAAACAAAGTTCATATTTTTCTTTCTCTTGGCAGCGGTAGTCCTTTCTCCACCTACGTGCTTGATATTTGCAGAGTTGTTTCTGTTTCCTAATGCAGTTTGTGTAACATGGAGCGGTGTGGTTACTTTGCTTAGATGCACTAATGTCACTGGGGTAATGGAAGAAGAAGCAGAAAACAGCCAGTTGGTGTAATTGGAGGTAGCCTGGTCTAGGTCAGTCAGGTAGTCCGGCTGAGAGTAGGTAAGCGGGTCAGTTTGTTGATCTGGATTGACTTTGTTCCAGGCATGAGACTTGTGATGCCTTATGGCACACTTTTGAAGCTGTTGTTTAGGCCAACAAATGATATCAAACATTACAGCATGATGGTCTGACCATGTCAGAGGCAAGGATACTCGAGCCTTCAGTAAGGCGTTATTCGAGAAAATCTGGTCCATCATACAGCCAGCAGGATGTGTGGGGTATTTTACCACTTGTAAGAGGCCCACCCTGACCATAGTGTCAATGAGCAATTCCGTGTCATGATCCTCCGAGGCTTCTAGGTGAAAATTGAAATGACCAATTACATGAAATCTTTGGTGCATGGACCATCTTCCAATAAGAAACCAACATTCAAAATGAACACACTTCTTGGGTCAGGGGGACGACAAAGTCAAATTCTGTGAAGGATTGATGCTTGGAAAGTTGTAAACAGAAGGAAAGTGCTTCGTATACGGAGGATGATGCAGGACAGAAGGTGGCTGACATAAAGTCACGATAAATAATTGCTAAACCACCACCCCATTTATGGGGTCTGTCTAGAGTGTGGCAGGCAAACCCAGGAGGGATAGCCTCTGCCAGATCTGGGTCAGGGGTCAGTCCAGGTTTTGGTGATAAAAGCTATATCGAGGTGCTAACTTTCTAGGAACCCAGCAAATCCCACACTATGTTTCACAAGGGATATGGCGGTTATAAGAGTGCAGTGTAATATATTATTGTAGTTATTAGTTGGACTGTCCACATTAGTAGATGTCCTATTCATGGTAATGTTATAGGTCTGTGCAGAAAGCTTGATAATTTGTGTGCTGCATTCCCGACAGAAGGTCTGGAAGGCGTTAATAGGGGAGCAGAAGTCTAAGCATGGACAATTAGGAGTCTTACCTCTGATGTTCAATGTGTATAGCTCTGTTCTTGAGTACCATCAAGTTAGCGGCCTGTGGGGGCCAAAACTGGCATTGGGACTGGCACTAGGCATGCCTTCGGCCCACCAGTGGTGCAGCCACTGTGTAGATGCGCTGTTGGTTTAAATATCGCTTCATTCGAGGAGGGGCATGCAGGCCCGGACTGGCCGTAGCGGGCACCGGGCAATCCCCCGGTACGCCGCACAGGTGGGGGACGGTTTTGGGCCCGTGGGGGCCGATTTTGTTACAGGGCCGTTTTTGCAGGACAGCTGCAAAATCGGCCCTGTAACAAAATCGGCCGAAAACCGGCCCGGCAGAGAACTTGAGTTGAGTTGAGTTGAGAGAGAATTTGTATAGCGCTACTTAACCCGTAGGCGTCAAGGCGCTGGGGATGAAAAAGAAAAGCTGTGTGAGGGAAGAGCGAGGAGGCTGTTTAATGGTAGGCCTCCCTGAAGAGCCAGGTCTTCAAAGCCTTTGGAAGAGAGAGTGAGAGGTGAGTTCCTTGATCTCAGCCGGAAGAGTATTCCAGATTTTAGGAGCATGGGAGCTAAAGGCTCTGTCGCCCCATCTGACTTTGTTGGTTTTAGGAACAGACAGAAGATATTTGTTGGCTGAGCGAAGTGCCCTGCCGGGGACGTAAGGGGTCACCAGGGGTTTAATGTCTTCAGAGCCAGGCCCTTGCAATGCACGATGGGTGAGACACAGGACCTTAAACTCTATTCTGGCCTGGATAGGAAGCCAGTGAAGGTCCTTCCTAATAGAGGTGCCTGAGGCAAGCCTCGGGGCATCAGCAAAAAAACGAGCTGCTGCGTTTTGTACTGTTTGTAGGCGTTGTATCTGAGATGTATTAATTCCAAGGTACAACGCGTTGCAGTAATCTAGCCTTGAGGAAATTAGTAACCAGTTTGCGGGCATCGGTGGAAAGATAGTGTACTAATTTCCTCAAGGTTCAAAGGACACCACAGCAGGTAGAGGTCGTCCTGCTGACTTGTTTTTTTCGAAGGAGAGCTTGATATCAAAAATAACACCCAAGTTCCGAGCGGACTGAGAGGGCGAAGGACAGGCTCCAAGGGCGGGGGGCAACCAGTCCATTGACCTAATCTCCTCCTTGCCTCCGAAGATCAGCACCTCCGGTTTTTCCCCATTTAGTTTGAGGAAATTCCTCACCATCCAATTCGCAACCGCTTCCATGCAGTTCTTAAAGTTTCGAGCTGTAATATCAGCAGTTTGAGAGAGAGAGACCATAATCTGGGTGTCATCAGCGTAGGAGAGAACTTCCAGCCCAAAAGATCTTAAAAGCCTGGCAAGGGGTGTAACATAAATGTTGAAGAGCGTGGGGCTCAGGGACGAGCCCTGAGGCACCCCGCATTGCACAGGTTTAGCTTGGGAAAGAAAGTCACTCAGCTGGACCCTCTGTGCACGGCCATCCAGGAAAGATTTCAGAAGGCTAAGTGCCGGTCCATCCACTCCTATCTCCTTGAGACGTTTGACTAAGATAGAGGGGGATAGGGTGTTGAATGCGGCAGTAAGGTCGAGCAAACCAGAAGAGTAGTCTGGCCACTGTCGACCTTGGCACAGATATTATTAGTGACAACTGTCAGGGCGGACTCAGTACTGTGAGACCTCCGAAAGCCGTGCTGAGAGGGGTCAAGAAGGCTGGAGTCCTCCAAGAAGACACTCAGATGGTGGTTTAAATGGGCCTCTAGCATTTTTGCGGGAGCCGAGAGTAGTGAGATGGGCCGAAATTTTTTTAGGATCCTAGGAAACGAGGCCTTTTTAAGAAGGGGCTTAACTATGGCCATTTTCCAGGGGGTCGGAAAGACACCTTTTCGGATGGCCAGAATAATGACTTCCAGGAACGCAGGGAGTAAAACATCTCTGCATTCTTTGAAAACCTTCAGAGGACACGGATCAAGGGGGGAACCTGATTTAAGCCTATCTAAATGCACATTAAGTTGCTCTAGGGTGATCGGGGGGAAAATAAAAGAATTACCCTGTGGTGGCTCTGTAGGGTCTTCTATGACAGGATGTGGCAGTGGGGCGGGGGGAGGTCCTAGTTCTTGGTTAAGAGCTTCTAAGCCTAATTGGATGTCAGTTATCTTTGTGTAGAAGAAGGTGGATATCTGGTCACAAAGCTCCTGAGTTTCTATTACCGGATTAGGGGATTGCAGAGCCGACAGAGAGTCGACGATTTTGAACAGTTCCCTGGAGGAACTGAGGGAAGCAGTCAGTTTGGAAAAATGTAGTTTCTTTTCTGCAAGAACCGCAGTTTTATAATCTTTGAGTAGGAGTTTATGTTTGTTCTTTTCATCTGGATCGAGATTGACTCTCCAGAGCCTCTCTTGTCTCCTACATCCCTGCCTCGGTAACCTGAGGGTATCAGAGTACCAAGGGGCCAAGGGGCGCTTCCTGGCAGAGTAAGTCTGTTTAACCGGGGCCAGTTTATCCACCGCTTTTAGAATGGAATTATACAGATCAAAAGCTGCAGTGTTGATGTCATTTGCTAGTGATGGGCATTGGCTGGACAGAAGAGGAGCTAATAATTCACTATTTATCCCTCTGAAGGTCCTTTTGGGTTCCCACTTGTAGGGGTCTGCTAAGGAGGTGGAGAAGTTGGGGTATGTGAAGTCCAAGGGGATAGCCATATGGTCTGACCAGGACAGAGGAAGGGGGATCCCAGTCTCTACCCTGGGGTCATTGGTAAAGACCCCGTCCAGGGTGTGACCGGCTAAGTGTGTGGGGCCCTCTACTATCTGGTTTAGACCAAAGGAGGCACATGAGTCCAACAGGGAAGCAGTGTCTGTGGAATTCTCTTTATCTAAATGAAAATTAAAATCTCCAAGAATGGTGAGGTTGGGTCTATCAAGATAGGGTTCAACCAGCTTAAGTAGCTTCTGACAGAAGAATGGCAGGAGGCCAGGAGGCCTGTAGATCAAAATCCCAGCGAAGGAGATTGAGGGGGAGGGGTTGAGCACAAAATAAAGGGCCTGAAACTCTGAACACTGTTTTGTGGTCATTCAACTTCATGTGTAACTCTTTTGGTTTCATGGCTTATTCCTTCACTCGAACCTTCTAGTTGTACTGATGCTGTCTCAGTCACTTTTTCAAATTGAGGATCAGTCTCTGCTTTTACTTCGTTAGGGACTTCAGTGCCACTCGGTGTAATAACAGCAACTTGGATTGGTGCAACTGGTTGCAGATCTTCACCCCTTTCTTCTTGTTACTGGTGTTGTGGCCTTAGTATCACTGCTCTCTGTTGTCCCCCAGCTCATGGTGGTGGTGCACTCACCAATACTCTTCATTCAGGATCAAAGAACACACTTGGTTCTTCTGGATTTCTTACTTTCTTGGTGTGTGAGGGGTGCACCCAATTTGGAATTCCACCACACTTTACAGCAGTATTAGTCAGTAAGATGACCTGGAAGGGGCTTTTCCATCTTGGATATAGACACCAAGATTGACGTTGTGGCACTGTTCTTGGTGTGGATCCTTAGTGGCAGCTGCAAACTGGTAAGAAACATAATGCACCACATCAGCCAATCCTTTGCAGTTATTGAGTATCATATCTACTGTGATGTTCAAAAGTGCATTTGCAGGTAAAGCAGGCAGTCTCACTTCATGGCCCATCAGAATTTCATGCAAGTATAAGCTAGTTTTTCTATCAGGGATACTTTAAATACTCATCTGCACCAAAGGTAAAGCATCTGACCATTTCAAAGATGTTGAAGCACAGACTTTAGGTAATCAACACTTGATGGTCCCTTTCATTTGTTCGACTAAACTTGAAGCCTCAGGTCGATAGCTGCAATGTTGTCTGTGCTCAATCTGTAATGCTGTGCAAATCATCTTCAAGACTTCATTATTAAACTGGGTCCCTCTATGTGATTCTAGAGAGGCTGGCATGCCATACATGGTGATCAATTCTCGTAATAACAGTTTTGCTACAGTGAGACTGTCCTTTCTTCTGGTTGGGTAGGCTTCCACCCATCTTGAAAAGACACATACTATGACCAGAACATATCTCAGCATGTTACAAACAGGGATCTCGATAAAGTTCATTTGCATTCTGTTGAAAGGTCCACCTGATCTCCGTATGTGACTCAGTGTAACTTGTGTTCACTTTCCTGACTTAATTTGTTAACATGCAAACAAAACAGGTGATGGACCGAATGTGGATCAATGTCACACATTCACCCCAGTCCAAAGATCTGGGCCCAAATCCATCGTTTTTTTGCACTCCACACCACCCTGGGTTAGACAATGGCGATATGCAAAGCAGCTCTGACCCTGTGACCCATGGGAACAGTCCAGTCCGAACTACAAAAGCCATGTCCTTCCCAGAACGGAATCAAGCATCCGAGGACCGGACCGGTTTCGAGGTAACACCTCTCATCAGCCCGGCTAGCTTGACTCCAGTGGTGTGGAGTGCCTGGGACCCACGTCTGAGCATCCCCAGCGCACTTATGGCGGAATTTGCAAATAAAACAGGTGATGGACCGAATGTGGATCAATGTCACACATTCACCCCAGTCCAAAGATCTGGGCCCAAATCCATCGTTTTTTTGCACTCCACACCACCCTGGGTTAGACAATGGCGATATGCAAATCAGCTCTGACCCTGTGCCCCATGGGAACAGTCCAGTCCGAACTACAAAAGCCATGTCCTTCCCAGAACGGAATCAAGCATCCGAGGACCGGACCGGTTTCGAGGTAACACCTCTCATCAGCCCGGCTAGCTTGACCCCAGTGGTGTGGAGTGCCTGGGACCCACGTCTGAGCATCCCCAGCGCACTTATGGCGGAATTTGCAAACAAAACAGGTGATGGACCGAATGTGGATCAATGTCATACATTCACCCCAGTCTAAAGATCTGGGCCCAAATCCATCGTTTTTTTGCACTCCACACCACCCTGGGTTAGACAATGGCGATATGCAAATCAGCTCTGACCCTGTGCCCCATGGGAACAGTCCAGTCCGAACTACAAAAGCCATGTCCTTCCCAGAACGGAATCAAGCATCCGAGGACCGGACCGGGTTCGAGGTAACACCTCTCATCAGCCCGGCTAGCTTGACTCCAGTGGTGTGGAGTGCCTGGGACCCACGTCTGAGCATCCCCAGCGCACTTATGGCGGAATTTGCAAACAAAACAGGTGATGGACCGAATGTGGATCAATGTCACACATTCACCCCAGTCCAAAGATCTGGGCCCAAATCCATCGTTTTTTTGCACTCCACACCACCCTGGGTTAGACAATGGCGATATGCAAATCAGCTCTGACCCTGTGCCCCATGGGAACAGTCCAGTCCGAACTAAAAAAGCCATGTCCTTCCCAGAACGGAATCAAGCATCCGAGGACCGGACCGGTTTCGAGGTAACACCTCTCATCAGCCCGGCTAGCTTGACTCCAGTGGTGTGGAGTGCCTGGGACCCACGTCTGAGCATCCCCAGCGCACTTATGGCGGAATTTGCAAACAAAACAGGTGATGGACCGAATGTGGATCAATGTCACACATTCACCCCAGTCCAAAGATCTGGGCCCAAATCCATCGTTTTTTTGCACTCCACACCACCCTGGGTTAGACAATGGCGATATGCAAATCAGCTCTGACCCTGTGCCCCATGGGAACAGTCCAGTCCGAACTACAAAAGCCATGTCCTTCCCAGAACGGAATCAAGCATCCGAGGACCGGACCGGTTTCGAGGTAACACCTCTCATCAGCCCGGTTAGCTTGACTCCAGTGGTGTGGAGTGCCTGGGACCCACGTCTGAGCATCCCCAGCGCACTTATGGCGGAATTTGCAAACAAACAAAACAGGTGATGGACCGAGTGTGGATCAATGTCACACACTCACCCCAGTTCGAAGATCTGGGCCCAAATCCATCGTTTTTTTGCACTCCACATCACCCTGGGTTAGACAATGGCGATATGCAAATCAGCTCTGACCCTGTGCCCCATGGGAACAGTCCAGTCCGAACTACAAAAGCCATGTCCTTCCCAGAACGGAATCAAGCATCCGAGGACCGGACCGGTTTCGAGGTAACACCTCTCATCAGCCCGGCTAGCTTGACTCCAGTGGTGTGGAGTGCCTGGGACCCACGTCTGAGCATCCCCAGCGCACTTATGGCGGAATTTGCAAACAAAACAGGTGATGGACCGAATGTGGATCAATGTCACACATTCACCCCAGTCCAAAGATCTGGGCCCAAATCCATCGTTTTTTTGCACTCCACACCACCCTGGGTTAGACAATGGCGATATGCAAATCAGCTCTGACCCTGTGCCCCATGGGAACAGTCCTAGTCCGAACTACAAAAGCCATGTCCTTCCCAGAACGGAATCAAGCATCCGAGGACCGGACCGGTTTCGAGGTAACACCTCTCATCAGCCCGGCTAGCTTGACTCCAGTGGTGTGGAGTGCCTGGGACCCACGTCTGAGCATCCCCAGCGCACTTATGGCGGAATTTGCAAACAAAACAGGTGATGGACCGAATGTGGATCAATGTCACACATTCACCCCAGTCCAAAGATCTGGGCCCAAATCCATCGTTTTTTTGCACTCCACACCACCCTGGGTTAGACAATGGCGATATGCAAATCAGCTCTGACCCTGTGCCCCATGGGAACAGTCCAGTCCGAACTACAAAAGCCATGTCCTTCCCAGAACGGAATCAAGCATCCGAGGACCGGACCGGTTTCGAGGTAACACCTCTCATCAGCCCGGCTAGCTTGACTCCAGTGGTGTGGAGTGCCTGGGACCCACGTCTGAGCATCCCCAGCGCACTTATGGCGGAATTTGCAAACAAAACAGGTGATGGACCGAATGTGGATCAATGTCACACATTCACCCCAGTCCAAAGATCTGGGCCCAAATCCATCGTTTTTTTGCACTCCACACCACCCTGGGTTAGACAATGGCGATATGCAAATCAGCTCTGACCCTGTGCCCCATGGGAACAGTCCAGTCCGAACTACAAAAGCCATGTCCTTCCCAGAACGGAATCAAGCATCCGAGGACCGGACCGGTTTCGAGGTAACACCTCTCATCAGCCCGGCTAGCTTGACTCCAGTGGTGTGGAGTGCCTAGGACCCACGTCTGAGCATCCCCAGCGCACTTATGGCGGAATTTGCAAACAAAACAGGTGATGGACCGAATGTGGATCAATGTCCCACATTCACCCCAGTCCAAAGATCTGGGCCCAAATCCATCGTTTTTTTGCACTCCACACCACCCTGGGTTAGACAATGGCGATATGCAAATCAGCTCTGACCCTGTGCCCCATGGGAACAGTCCAGTCCGAACTACAAAAGCCATGTCCTTCCCAGAACGGAATCAAGCATCCGAGGACCGGACCGGTTTCGAGGTAACACCTCTCATCAGCCCGGCTAGCTTGACTCCAGTGGTGTGGAGTGCCTGGGACCCACGTCTGAGCATCCCCAGCGCACTTATGGCGGAATTTGCAAACAAAACAGGTGATGGACCGAATGTGGATCAATGTCACACATTCACCCCAGTCCAAAGATCTGGGCCCAAATCCATCGTTTTTTTGCACTCCACACCACCCTGGGTTAGACAATGGCGATATGCAAATCAGCTCTGACCCTGTGCCCCATGGGAACAGTCCAGTCCGAACTACAAAAGCCATGTCCTTTCCAGAACGGAATCAAGCATCCGAGGACCGGACCGGTTTCGAGGTAACACCTCTCACCAGCCCGGCAAGCTTGACTCCAGTGGTGTGGAGTGCCTGGGACCCACGTCTGAGCATCCCCAGCGCACTTATGGCGGAATTTGCAAACAAAACAGGTGATGGACCGAATGTGGATCAATGTCACACATTCACCCCAGTCCAAAGATCTGGGCCCAAATCCATCGTTTTTTTGCACTCCACACCACCCTGGGTTAGACAATGGCGATATGCAAATCAGCTCTGACCCTGTGCCCCATGGGAACAGTCCAGTCCGAACTACAAAAGCCATGTCCTTCCCAGAACGGAATCAAGCATCCGAGGACCGGACCGGTTTCGAGGTAACACCTCTCATCAGCCCGGCTAGCTTGACTCCAGTGGTGTGGAGTGCCTGGGACCCACATCTGAGCATCCCCAGCGCACTTATGGCGGAATTTGCAAACAAAACAGGTGATGGACCGAATGTGGATCAATGTCACACATTCACCCCAGTCCAAAGATCTGGGCCCAAATCCATCGTTTTTTTGCACTCCACACCACCCTGGGTTAGACAATGGCGATATGCAAATCAGCTCTGACCCTGTGCCCCATGGGAACAGTCCAGTCCGAACTACAAAAGCCATGTCCTTCCCAGAACGGAATCAAGCATCCGAGGACCGGACCGGTTTCGAGGTAACACCTCTCACCAGCCCGGCTAGCTTGACTCCAGTGGTGTGGAGTGCCTGGGACCCACGTCTGAGCATCCCCAGCGCACTTATGGCGGAATTTGCAAACAAAACAGGTGATGGACCGAATGTGGATCAATGTCACACATTCACCCCAGTCCAAAGATCTGGGCCCAAATCCATCGTTTTTTTGCACTCCACACCACCCTGGGTTAGACAATGGCGATATGCAAATCAGCTCTGACCCTGTGCCCCATGGGAACAGTCCAGTCCGAACTACAAAAGCCATGTCCTTCCCAGAACGGAATCAAGCATCCGAGGACCGGACCGGTTTTGAGGTAACACCTCTCATCAGCCCGGCTAGCTTGACTCCAGTGGTGTGGAGTGCCTGGGACCCACATCTGAGGATCCCCAGCGCACTTATGGCGGAATTTGCAAACAAAACAGGTGATGGACCGAATGTGGATCAATGTCACACATTCACCCCAGTCCAAAGATCTGGGCCCAAATCCATCGTTTTTTTGCACTCCACACCACCCTGGGTTAGACAATGGCGATATGCAAATCAGCTCTGACCCTGTGCCCCATGGGAACAGTCCAGTCCGAACTACAAAAGCCATGTCCTTCCCAGAACGGAATCAAGCATCCGAGGACCGGACCGGTTTCGAGGTAACACCTCTCATCAGCCCGGCTAGCTTGACTCCAGTGGTGTGGAGTGCCTGGGACTCACGTCTGAGCATCCCCAGCGTACTTATGGCGGAATTTGCAAACAAAACAGGTGATGGACCGAATGTGGATCAATGTCACACATTCACCCCAGTCCAAAGATCTGGGCCCAAATCCATCGTTTTTTTGCACTCCACACCACCCTGGGTTAGACAATGGCGATATGCAAATCAGCTCTGACCCTGTGCCCCATGGGAACAGTCCAGTCCGAACTACAAAAGCCATGTCCTTCCCATAACGGAATCAAGCATCCGAGGACCGGACCGGTTTCGAGGTAACACCTCTCATCAGCCCGGCTAGCTTGACTCCAGTGGTGTGGAGTGCCTGGGACCCACGTCTGAGCATCCCCAGCGCACTTATGGCGGAATTTGCAAACAAAACAGGTGATGGACCGAATGTGGATCAATGCCACACATTCACCCCAGTCCAAAGATCTGGGCCCAAATCCATCGTTTTTTTGCACTCCACACCACCCTGGGTTAGACAATGGCGATATGCAAATCAGCTCTGACCCTGTGCCCCATGGGAACAGTCCAGTCCGAACTACAAAAGCCATGTCCTTCCCAGAACGGAATCAAGCATCCGAGGACCGGACCGGTTTCGAGGTAACACCTCTCATCAGCCCGGCTAGCTTGACTCCAGTGGTGTGGAGTGCCTGGGACCCACGTCTGATCATCCCCAGCGCACTTATGGCGGAATTTGCAAACAAAACAGGTGAGGGACCGAATGTGGATCAATGTCACACATTCACCCCAGTCCAAAGATCTGGGCCCAAATCCATCGTTTTTTTGCAGTCCACACCACCCTGGGTTAGACAATGGCGATATGCAAATCAGCTCTGACCCTGTGCCCTATGGGAACAGTCCAGTCCGAACTACAAAAGCCATGTCCTTCCCAGAACGGAATCAAGCATCCGAGGACCGGACCGGTTTCGAGGTAACACCTCTCATCAGCCCGGCTAGCTTGACTCCAGTGGTGTGGAGTGCCTAGGACCCACGTCTGAGCATCCCCAGCGCACTTATGGCGGAATTTGCAAACAAAACAGGTGATGGACCGAATGTGGATCAATGTCACACATTCACCCCAGTCCAAAGATCTGGGCCCAAATCCATCGTTTATTTGCACTCCACACCACCCTGGGTTAGACAATGGCGATATGCAAATCAGCTCTGACCCTGTGCCCCATGGGAACAGTCCAGTCCGAACTACAAAAGCCATGTCCTTCCCAGAACGGAATCAAGCATCCGAGGACCGGACCGGTTTCGAGGTAACACCTCTCATCAGCCCGGCTAGCTTGACTCCAGTGGTGTGGAGTGCCTGGGCCCCACGTCTGAGCATCCCCAGCGCACTTATGGCGGAATTTGCAAACAAAACAGGTGATGGACCGAATGTGGATCAATGTCACACATTCACCCCAGTCCAAAGATCTGGGCCCAAATCCATCGTTTTTTTGCACTCCACACCACCCTGGGTTAGACAATGGCGATATGCAAATCAGCTCTGACCCTGTGCCCCATGGGAACAGTCCAGTCCGAACTACAAAAGCCATGTCCTTCCCAGAACGGAATCAAGCATCCGAGGACCGGACCGGTTTCGAGGTAACACCTCTCATCAGCCCGGCTAGCTTGACTCCAGTGGTGTGGAGTGCCTGGGCCCCACGTCTGAGCATCCCCAGCGCACTTATGGCGGAATTTGCAAACAAAACAGGTGATGGACCGAATGTGGATCAATGTCACACATTCACCCCAGTCCAAAGATCTGGGCCCAAATCCATCGTTTTTTTGCACTCCACACCACCCTGGGTTAGACAATGGCGATATGCAAATCAGCTCTGACCCTGCGCCCCATGGGAACAGTCCAGTCCAAACTACAAAAGCCATGTCCTTCCCAGAACGGAATCAAGCATCCGAGGACCGGACCGGTTTCGAGGTAACACCTCTCATCAGCCCGGCTAGCTTGACTCCAGTGGTGTGGAGTGCCTGGGACCCACGTCTGAGCATCCCCAGCGCACTTATGGCGGAATTTGCAAACAAAACAGGTGATGGACCGAATGTGGATCAATGTCACACATTCACCCCAGTCCAAAGATCTGGGCCCAAATCCATCGTTTTTTTGCACTCCACACCACCCTGGGTTAGACAATGGCGATATGCAAATCAGCTCTGACCCTGTGCCCTATGGGAACAGTCCAGTCCGAACTACAAAAGCCATGTCCTTCCCAGAACGGAATCAAGCATCCGAGGACCGGACCGGTTTCGAGGTAACACCTCTCATCAGCCCGGCTAGCTTGACTCCAGTGGGTGGAGTGCCTGGGACCCACGTCTGAGCATCCCCAGCGCACTTATGGCGGAATTTGCAAACAAAACAGGTGATGGACCGAATGTGGATCAATGTCACACATTCACCCCAGTCCAAAGATCTGGGCCCAAATCCATCGTTTTTTTGCACTCCACACCACCCTGGGTTAGACAATGGCGATATGCAAATCAGCTCTGACCCTGTGCCCCATGGGAACAGTCCAGTCCGAACTACAAAAGCCATGTCCTTCCCAGAACGGAATCAAGCATCCGAGGACCGGACCGGTTTCGAGGTAACACCTCTCATCAGCCCGGCTAGCTTGACTCCAGTGGTGTGGAGTGCCTGGGACCCACGTCTGAGCATCCCCAGCTCACACATGTCACACATCCATGACACACTTCCTCTGCAAGCATCCTGACCTGAGATTAAACCAGTTCTGCATAATGTCATGGCATCTCTCCTGAAGAGTGTGTCTCTATGTAAGCATTGTGTCACTGGGAACAACAAACTATCAGGCAATATTGGTCTTTCATCAGATGACGTCCATATGTCCTTTGCATTTTTCTCACAACCGGCTCTGATTCAACTTAATTGTTCTGCTTCTGAAATATTTTCTTGAACTCATTTTAATTCATCCCAAGTATTTGTTACTTTCATCAAAATGGAAAATGAAGTGTCCTCCTCAGACTGACAAACAAAAGTTCCATTAAATGTGCAGGCCAGCAAGGCACAATAACGTGCAAAAAAATCTGCATATTTATTTCCCATGGCAATGTAACCAATACCATTTTGATGAGCTGCACATTTAACAACTGAAATCTCAGCAGGTAATTAAGAGCTTCCAACAAGTATCTCAACTGGATTCCGTTCCTAATTGGTGTGCCTGAAGAGGTCATGTAACCTCTCTGTGACCACAATTGTCCAAAACCATGGACAACACCATAGTGGTACTGACCATCTGTAAATATAGTCACTCTCACTTGGTGGAGTGGTGTGGCTCACTGGTTAGAGGCGGCAGACCCGGAAGCAGAGGTCGGCCCGGGACCAGGGTTCGATTCCCGATGCGGCAGGGTCTTGGGCCATGGTCAGCGGACTCGATAATTCTCGCCTCGGTGCCTACTCCAACCATGGGTCCCACTCAGCAACTCCGGGCAATAGCTTGCTTAATCTCTACTTAAGGCCCCATCAGCGCAGGGGATGCTTGTCTTCACCTTGGAGATGCCCAGGAGGGACCATCTCACAGGGAAAGCCAGGATGGGTTCCCCAGCGGTATACAGCGCCGGGACGCCCCTTTGCTGGGGCAGCTGTGCGCTTTACAAGTATACGACATTTAACATTTAACATTCTCATTTGAGCAGTTAAAGTGCATGCTCCTGTAAGTGCAATCAATTCTGAATCTTGTGCTAAGGAAACCTCTTAAAGCCATGAAGCCTTGATGACATAATTTATTGTACACACAGCGTAAGCTGCTCCCAGGGTACCTTCATTGTTTCTCAAACACAAGCCATCCACAAAAATGACATGGTCAGGATTAGTCAGAGTTTCATCCTTAATATCAGATCTAGGTTTTGTGCATAAATCTGTGACATCTAGACAATCATGTTCAACTTCATCACGAACAGTATCACTTACAGGAAGCAACATAGCAGTATTTAAAATTTCCAAGGATGAAATTTGCTGCTCTGATTTAGTGAGTCTATTATGGGTAGTGTATTGAGTCTTTGTTCAGGTCAATAGAAGCTCCACAGGAGGAGGGACCATTACAGCTACAGGATATCCCGTCACTATGCGCTTACTTTTTTCCAGTCTAGTGCTCACTATGGCAACAGCTTTAAGACAGTCATGCAGTCCTACTGCAACAGGGTCAAAGGTGGTTGAAAAATATGCCACAGGTTTCCGAGCAACTCCATGGATCTGTGTAAGTTTGGAGATAGCGCAGCCCTGCCTCTCACTGCAAAACACTGTGAACTCTTTACTGTAATCTAGCATTCCTAGTGCTCGGGCACAACAGCATTTTTCTTTCAGCTCCAGGAAGGCTTTCAAGCAATTGTTGTCCCATGGAAGTGGATCAGACACATCTTTGTGTGTCAGCCACAGTAAAGGCTTTGCCACTGGGGAAACATTTGGTATTCACTGTCTACAGTAGCCAACCATTCCCAAAAAACAATCTGACTTCCTTCTGAGTTTGAGGTGGATTCATCTGAAGAATTGCTTCCACTCTTTCTGTTGACACCTTTCTAGCTCCATTCTCACTTATGTGTCACACATATTAAACTTCTTTTACAGAGTACTGGAGTTTACATGGAGACACTTTATGTAAATTCTCAGGCAGGTGATTCAATAATGCAATGGAAACTTATTTACAAGATTCTTGTGTATCTGATACCACAAGTATTTCATCAATATATTGCATGAATACTGATCTGTAGGGCATCTCCATGGCTCCAGATTCTTTTTCAAGATCTGGTTAAAGATTGATGGACTCTTTGTATACCCTTGTAGGACTCGGCACCATGCTAAAGCTCTCTGTTGAAACATAAATGAAAAAGGAAATTGGCTATCTTCGTGCAATGACACTGAGAAGAAAGATCAATGATAGTAAACCATTCTGCAGTACATGGAATTTGAAAAAATATTATGGCTGCATTTAGTACATCAGGACAACATGGGAACACTATTGTGTCAATCTTCCTAAGATCTTGCACAATTCTATATTTCCCATTGAGTTTCTGTAAATCCATGATGCAAAAGTTATATGGATCCCAATCAACTCCCTCAAAATTCCTTACTGTATCATGTCTTCTATTACAGGTGTGATTCCTGCAATTGTTTCTGGGGTCAGATGTTACAGTGGTGTTCTTGGAAACACTGCATTTGCATTTATGGTAACTCTGACTGGTTCTACATCTTTAATCATCCCAATATCTTTCCCTGTGAGACCTCACAATTCTGGTTTCACAGTTTCTCTCACATCAGAGGATAATTCTTCAGTTGTCAATGGTGGAAACAATGCTACAAACCTGCCTTTGTTGAGCCAAGTTAAACTCCAAGTCTTCATCATGAGTTTGGAATTCCACACCATTTGGTGTACAATAAATTGTGCAATTTAAACCACGCAAGAAATCTCTCCCGAACAAGTTTACAGGGCTTGAGTCACAAACAACAATTTGGTATTTTTCCTAAAATTAACGTATTTTTACTGAAAATTTCTATGAAACTGGATTTGCAATCTGTTTATTTGAAACTCATACAATTTGGGTATTTATTCCCCGAGAGGAGAGGTCTGGGTCTTCTACCGTTCGAACAATAAGAAATGATAGGGGTAGCCCTTTACCTTACATTTTATGAATAGATTACTCTTGTCTACCTCAAAGACTGCGCCAAGCACGCAACCTCCCCCCCCCCCCCCCCCCCCCCTCAGGCACAGCCATTGAGAAGTGTAGGAGCCTGAATATTCATTATTGAACACAGGAAAATGCTGGAATGTATTTTGATTCTGATTTTATAAAGGATTTAAATTTTCTTTGGCATCTTGTTCAAATTATGGTTTTCCCATATTTTGTGAAATAATTTGGATCTGCAGAAACTGCATCATTGGAACTTGCTTTAGCATTGGCACCTGCATTTCTTGTATTGTCATATTTTGCATCTGCACTCCTCTCTGCATTTGTATATTTCCATTTGCATTATCACGATTAAACCTGGCGCTGTAAAATCTATTCCTAAACCTGGATACATTTGAAGACCTCAGCCTCTACCTTGTAATACACCAAAACCTACTGGAGCACCCTAGAATCGTGTTTGAGGAACACAGCACCCCACATACTTCCTCGATTCCATGCAAAAGAATTCTGAAAACGTTTCTAAGCAAGTTTTAATTGAGCCTACATAAATTTCTCTTTATTCTTTTCTGCTTCAACTTTTCTTCATCACTGCAATATTTTGCATACCTCAGGATCTCAAGTGATTTATTCTTCTAGCAGATTATACTTTGTTGTATATGCACACTAATTTCTGGTCTCAACCCTAATACAAACTGAAACACAAAAATTCCCATGTCACTTTCATCTGGATATTCTCTCCCACTGTGCTGCTGAAACAACTACAACAACCGCTCATAGTACTCATCTACTGACTCTTGGGCAGTTTGTTTAATTTTTAACCAATCAAGGGTTTTCAGAGGCACTTTGCCTTTCAGGAAAATAAGCACTGGTTCATATTTCTCCATAACTACAGGAGATGGTGCATTAGTTTGAGCATCTCTTGTTAGATCTTTATGTGGCCAGTGTACAGCAATCTTATACTGAGCCCACAAATCACTTAGTACTACAATGTCACAGAACACATTCAAATCAATCCACAACACCTTTTAAATTTTCACAAATCAATCAACTTGTATGTACCAATGCACAGGCTTGTCTCTTAATTTTGAAAAATTGATCGAAACGCTGCAAGGTCATCTCTGCTCTGAGGGACATGGACATACATGAACAACAGCGAGCAGATACATGAAAAATATTGAACAACCAAATGGTCTGGAATTTTTTTTAACCAACCACAAAAAGTCTTTGTGCCAAACTGGACAGCCACTGGACAGCCACTGTTCCTGGGTGCCCTGTGAGGGCAAATGGAAAGTTTTTCCATATTACTGGCTTCATCCAGAACAATATGGGGAGGCTTGTATTTTACCACTTTGTCCATCCCTCATGTGTGTCCATTTTCTAACTGGACTGCATTTCTTCCAACAATTTTTGTCTTGAGAGGTTCAGAGAAACAGGAGTAGTTATTTTTCCTTGCTTTGGGAAGGTTGATGCGTACCCATTCACCTGGATTGATCACTTGCGTTTTGACATTCTTCGTGTATTCACATCTTGTTTTGTATTTATTTTGTTGTAGTTCAATTCTTCTGGCAATTTCTGATCTGTCTACACTACATGTGCTTTTTTTACATAAGCATCCAGAAATGAGGTTGGTTTTGGGTTTCCTACCCTTTAACACCTTGGCTGCTATTGCTTTTCCCCTCCTGTGCTGGGAAGCTGTGAACTCTATGTTACATGACGAGCTGGGCTCGTCATCAGCGTGCAAGGAGGCTACACCATGACGAGCCCAGCTCGTCATGAGCCTGGAAGGGGTTAAAGAGATAAACGGAGACACTCCTGTGACACTATTTGGTGCAGTTCTGTATGTCTGTATCATTTCTTGCAAGGCTGATTTTGTTAAGACTTTAGTAATTTCTGCTCTTTGACGACATTACTTGATAACTCTCTTCATGCATTCTACCAACCGATTAGCCCTGGGGCAATACAATGTGATTTTCTGGTGAGAAATGCGTAAATCTGAGAAGAAATCCTTCATGAGATCCGATGTCAATTGGACCCCATTGTCTGTTACTATGGTATCTGGTAAGCCCTCTTCATAAAAAGTATCTTTTAGAAATTGAATGAGAGACTTGGTGTCAATTTGGTTTACACATTTCGTAATTACCCACTGAGTGTGGTATTCTATGAGAACCAAAATGAATCGTTCATTCATATGTTTGAGGTTTAGTGGGCCAATAATGTCTAGAGCAAGTTTTGACCATTGTGGAGTAGGGACTTCGACGGGGACAAAGGGGGTTTCCTGACTGTGAGCGTTTTATCACTTATAGCACACTTATTACAATTTTTGACTGATTCTTCTACCAGGGCATCCATACCTGGCCACCAGTACTCCTCACATACCTTGCCTTTGGTTAGGCTTCGACCCAAGTGTCCAATGTGTGCTAAGTTTACAATGTAGCTCCTGATGCCATGAGAGGTACTACTTTTTCTCCATGATAAATAGCATCACCAATTATACATAACTTAAGTCTCACTTCCCAACATATCTTGAGAGCATCAGGTAGGGCACTCTTGTTGTCAGGCCATCTACCCATAATGTATTTCTTTAAAGGAGCTACAGTCTCGTCATCCACATTGCAGTCCTCCCAAATCCTCTTGTCCAAGACTGCTACTTCCAAAATCACATCCCGGTCTTCCTCCTCTTGTGTGTCAGTACTTACATTAAAAGGGGCACAAGACAGGAAACCAGCTACCACGTTGTGATTGCCAGGCACATATTCTACCTTGAAATTGTAGCCTTCTAACCCCAAAATCCATTTTGCGATTCTTGGTGTGGTCCTGATAGAACCTTTGGTCGTCAACACATAGGTGAGGGGTTTGTGATCAGTCTTGACAGTGAAGGATATACGACACAAGAAAAACTTAAAGTGTCTGATGGCCCAGAAATACACCTGAGTCTCTTTTTCTACAACAGAATAGTGTTGTTAAGCTCCTTTTAAAGCCCTTGAAGCAAAAGCAAAAAGTGCTCTTTATCCCCTAACCACTGGGTGAGACTGGCTCCCAACCCTTCATTGCTGGCAGCCGTGGACAAATAGGTGGTTTTCGTACAATCAAATCTGCCTAAGAAAGGTGCATTGGTGATACAGATCTTGATGGCCATGAATGCAGTTTGGCAGTCTTCGTCCCATACAAAGGTTTTTTAGCTCTAAGTAAATTGTGTAGGGGTTCTACTCGGCTGGCATAGTTTTGTATGAATTTTGAGTAGTATTCTGATAGGCATAAAAAGGACTTCAGTTCTTCAACATTGGTAGGAGCAAGGGTGTGTAGAATGGCATTGACTAAATTAATTTTGGGCTCGATATCATCTAGGGGAATTGTATGGCCTAGATATTCTACAGAGTTTACCCCGATTTGACATTTCTCTTTCTTTAGTGTTAGGCCAGCTTTACTCAACTTGTGCAGGGCTTGCCTCAGCATGTCCTTATGCTCATTTATGTCTTTCCCATGCATGAGAATATCATCTTGGAAGTACAAGGTGCCAGGAACATCTTTAAGAACATGATTCATGATTCTTTCGAACGCGGCTGCAGCTGAGGCTAGTCCAAAAGGGATGTATGACGTTACAACGCATACTTTTACCACGCATAGTGCTTTGGGGCGCTGGATAGTGAATAGTTTAATTTACTATTCCAACTTCAGTCCCCGTGGATAGTAGGGAAGGTGTTGGATAGTAAATTAAACCTATTCCCTATCCTAGAGCGCCCCCCAGCGCAATGCGTTGTAATGGTTTGCGTTGTAAAAGTTGCCTCGTAAAGGCACTTCGCTGTAAAAGTTGCGTTGTGAAGGTTGTTGACTGTCCAAAAGGCATGCGGAGATACTGGAATGCGCCAAGGGGAGTGATGAACGAGGTGAGGTGACGACACTCAGGATGCAGTTACATCTGGTGGTATGCCGAGGATAGGTCAAGGACACTATGAAATTGGCGTCCTTGATGAGTGTTAAGATCTCATGGATCCTCAGCAGTGGGTGTCTGTCTACCCAGATACTCCGTTTTAAATCTCCAAGGTCAATGAAAAGCCTGACATACTTGCTAGCTGATTTGGACGAGATGACAATGGGAGCAAACCATTGGGAGCTTGCTATGGGTTCGATGACACCCAATTCCAATAATCAGTCCAACTCGTTTTGAAGAGAAACCTGCATTAGATGAGGAATTGGCTTGACTTTATGAGCAACAGCTTTAGCCTTGTCTTTAAGTTTTATTTGGTGTTGGAAATCTCTTAGGAGTCCTAATTTGTCAGTGAAAACTTCGGGGAATTCTTTGCTGATGTCTTGCCCACACATACAGAGCGATCAACCAATAGTACTTGGTCTGGACTGTTGGGCATGAAACCTGACCCTAATTCCTTTTGATGTTTCCAACCAAAAAGGTTGGAGCCTTTTTCGGTGACATACACTTTACCAACAGTGCCTCTACCCTTATACCCAAACAGCATGTTGGTCATCCCGACCAGCGAAATGGGATCACCATTGTATCCTCCCAGTTTAATGTAAGTGGCTTCGAGTGTACCTAGTCTGTTGGGGGCAATTACTTCAAAAGCTTTGTCCTCCAGTAGGGTATACGGAGAACATGAGTCCGCATAGACTTTGACCTGTTTGTTGTCTAGGGTGATACAACACTCTGGAAATTTGACACTGTCATCTCTGTTCTCTAGTTGGAGCACGAGTTTGGTCTCTACAGGTGTAGTTTGTTCGATCATGGCTACAGTTTTTTCATGAACATCACAGCATACTCTGGCCAAATGTCCTTTCCGTCCACACTTGTGGCATGTTACATTCCAGGCAGGACAGGATAGGTTATTTGCTAGGTGTGCTGGGTACCACACCTGTAGCACTTAGCTTTCAAACTTGCACCCCTCTGTTTTTTTTTGTTTGTAATCCTTATCTGCTTTAAGATTCTCCTTAACCTCATGTTTAGAGATGGCATTGACTTCATTGCATGAATCTGTGCTTACTTTCATCTCTTTTATGCATTCTGCAGTATGCTCTATTCCCAATGCAATTTCAATGACTTGTTTAAGATCAGGGTTCCCTGCCAATAGTTTCTCTTGTATGTTATGGTTGTTTGCACATCTTACTAATTGGTCCCTGATGAGGGAGTCTGTTAAACCCTCAAAATCACAAGTGTTGAACAAACCCTTGAGCACCACAATGTAGGATCTAATCTTCTAATTTTTGCCTCGCACTCTAGAGACAAATGTGTGTCTTTCTAACACTACGTTTATGGCTTGACCAAAATGTTTTTCCAGCTTGTTTACAGTTGCTAAATAAACATTGACGTCTCCATCCCCTTCATCAACCTCTTGTTCAGAATCTTTTAGATTATTAAAAGCTTTACAGCCTTCAATTCCCAAACTGTGTAGCAGGATGTGGTGTTTCCTGAAATGAGAAAACGTGTCCCCCCAATAGCTATTAGATAAGACTCAAACAGCTCCTTCCATTCTTTCCAAGGAATGTTTGGTTCTCCAACTTAGTTTAAGAAAGGAGGTGGTAAAGACATATTTAGAGCAGCCATGCTGCAAATGGGAATGTCCGGACCAGGAACTGCAGGAATGGTGTAAAAAAAAGGGGGGTGGAATGTAGAGATAGGGGAAAGCTGTGCTTGTCAGCAAATGAATGAAGTGACTGACGAGCTTGCTGTGCCCGTCAGCAAAATGCAGTGGAAAAGAACATCACAAAATTGCTGTGCCCATCAGCGAAGAAATGAAGAACCTGTGGTTGACAAGCTTTCTGTGCCCATAAGCATGAAAAAAACGTGGCTGCTGAGCAACTGAGATGCTGTGTGGTGCCTGGCGAGCTTGCTGTGCCAGTCAGCGAAAAGATGGTGTGGCTGCCCCCTCGCAGCTAATCATTGCCAGTGTTAAAAGGACGTAACTGAAGGTAAGTGCTGAAGAATCTTTATTCTGTCTTCCACTACCAACAGGTTCCAGTCAGCTGAAGGCAGCTGTGGAATGTTGGCTCACAAATGGTAAGAACGTTCCAAGGGCAGGACAAGAGCAGGGGTGGGGGGAATAGGGTTAAACCAAGTGAGTTACAACAGTAACCCTCCTACAGCTCCTTGTGTGCCTGGAATTAGGTTAACATTCACTGGGCATTTGCAATCAGTCTAGGTAACTGTCTGTACATTTGCTATTTGCGATACTAACTCCGGACCAGTTGTAACAGATGTGTTCATCACAGATGGAATACCAGTCTGTGGCTGAGCAACACAAGACGGGGCAAGCTGAAGCATCTGAAGGAGTCTCTCAACTTGCACTATACTGGCTTCTACAGAGGCAGTGGCTAATGTACTGTTTGTACTGTCATAAGGACATAATTTTCAGTACTGACAATTGGGGTGGGGTATGTACAGCTAACATTTACTCTAAAATATCATCCCCTGAATCACTATTTGTTTCATTTTCTTTTACTTCTTTCTCTTTGTCTTTTCCCTGGATTTTAAACTCCTTCCCTTTCAATTGTATTTCCGTGGAAATAGTGGGATACAATCTAGTCCTTTCAACTAAGGCTTTCATCCGACTCTGCTGTTCTTCATCCCATTAAGCATCTGCATAATTACGAATTGCTAGTTTTGTATTTTTGGGTGTTTCTCCCTTTCTTTCTCTCATGCTATCTTTTCCCACATGCTTAAGCTTCAAAATGTGTGGCTTCATTTCACATAACTTTTTCCTTAAATTGTCAATAATTCTTAAATCAAAGGTTCCATATTTTGGAAATCTCAAAGGACCGTCTTTCTCAGTAGTCCTCCACCATTGATGAAGCCATAAACATGTATGTTGTCCCAATTCAGTTGTCATTTACTGTGCAGGCATGCCTTCAGGTGGTGCCTCTTCAAATTCCCATATCGGAACTATAACATCACTTTTCAAAAAACTCTTAAACCCTTTAAAGAGTTTCATGTTTTTACAAAATCATAAAGTAAATAATTCACAGTTCAATGTTCTGACTTTGTTCTGTAAATGTCAAATTTATTTTACTCGAATCCTGTCACAGTCTTTATTTATTGAAATCATGTTAACAAATCCCAATGCAAAATTCACACTTATCACATCGCAACACTGTGACGTCACCCAATCACCCAACAAAAGCACATGAACCAACCAATCACAGATCGAAACACCATTACGTATGATCTGACTATTTGCAGCACCTCACGCTCCTTTACAATTTCTCGCTAACTCACTAAGTTCCAACAAAAACTTCAAAACGACAATAACAAAAACAATTCTTGTTTGCTCTGCTAAAAAAAAAATAGAAATTACGCAACAGGAATATTAAGGTTTTTACGCTTTCTGACTGTTATCCACACAAAATAATTTCACATTTGTAAGTGAAATCTAGATCAGCATGAAGTCACCCTAATCAATGCAGCTTCACCCTTTGCGCAATCGAGTTCTGCTAGCATCAATCAATATTAATACAATCACAACAGTTCATTAGTGTCCCTGTTTCAATTGTGTAGGTGATGGTACCTCACACTCTACACCACAAAATCTCTGCAAACAAGAAATACCATTCGATGATGGCTACACTTATCTTAAAATATCCCAGGATCTTAGGCTGCGTGAGCCTTAAACTCTTCAACTTCTTCACATATAAACGATAAATATTTTTTATTCATAAAACCATTCCCTTTCAACTAATACACCAATAAATACAAAGTATAATAGATGACGCATCACCCTATTAATACTCACACATCAAAAACAGTAACTGCTTATGAAAATTGCACTGTGTAAGTGCTTTAAGCTCCAGTCAGTGGATTTCAGGATTCAGGCATTTTATTCTAACTTGGATAATTATTTTATAGCTTCTTGTTTAAGTCGTTAACCATTACTCTGCTATCAGCAACCTAATAGCGGCGATCAGGGTCAAATTTAAATCAATAATGGTTCAATCTTTTCCCTCACCACCACTTACAGGATTTTGGTGCACATGCATCAAAATTGCAAATGGCAAATACCTAATTGTGAATTCCTGAGAATCACAATTAGGTAATCGCAAATTGCAATGCATGAAACTCAAAGAGTTTCCGATTGTGATTCCTAAGGTGTCGCAAATCGCTCTACTTCATTCATATTAATGAGGTATTTCACAATTTGCGACCCCCTCGGAATCGCAAAAATCACCGAATGATGGCCTGCTGAGGTCAGCAGACCACCATGTACGTGATTGCTTTTGAATAAAGCAATCTTTTTTTTGTAATGCAGCCCGTTTTCCATAAAGAACAAGCATTTGCAATGCAATAGGTCTCGCATTAGGAAAGTTTGAGCTATTGGTATTGTAAATGATAATTTTTTTATTATTGTGTTGGTTTTGAAAATAGCTAAATTAATAGCTTTGTCATTGACAATGCCAATTGTTTTAACTTTCGCAAATGTGACACCTATAGCATTTGTACTGCAATATGTGTTGTATTTAAAAATAATTAATACTTAAATGAAAGTTATTGTAATTTATAATGCCAATAGCTTACACTTTTGTAAATGACTTTTGTGAAGATTATGTTCAGTGTATTTTATTGTGACAAAAATCCAAGAACAGAAGTGAAATATTAACATCTTTTTGTGACATTTGTAATAAAGCTTGAAACATTGAGCGAACATATTTGAACCAGTTGTTGTTGAATGGTTGCACAGATTGATGCTGCGGTGGTGCTGAGTGATCAGATAGATAGAGTGAGTGTGATAGATAGATAGATGGAGGCTGATAGATAGAGGGAGGCCGATAGTGGTGGGCCCGAGTGATGCTGTGGAGGCCCTGCGTGATACTGCGGAGGCACTGAGTGATGCTGTGGAGGCCCTCAGTGATGCTGTGGAGGCCCTGAGTGATGCTGTGGTGGTGCTGAGTGATGCTGTGGTGGTGCTGAGTGGTGCTGTGGTGGTGCTAAGTGATGTTGTGGTGGTGCTGAGTGGTGGTGTGGTGGTGCTGAGTGGTGCTGTGGTGGTGCTGAGTGGTGCTGAGTGGTGCTGTGGTGGTGTTGAGTGGTGCTGTGGTGGTGCTGAGTGATGATGTGGTGGTGCTGAGTGGTGCTGTGGTGGTGCTAAGTGATGTTGTGGTGGTGCTGAGTGGTGCTGTGGTGGTGCTGAGTGGTGCTGTGGTGGTGCTGAGTGGTGCTGTGGTGGTGTTGAGTGGTGCTGTGGTGGTGCTGAGTGATGCTGTGGTGGTGCTGAGTGGTGCTGTGGTGGTGCTTAGTGATGCTGTGGTGGTGCTGAGTGGTGCTGTGCTGGTGCTGAGTGGTGCTGTGTTGTAATTGTATTGTATTGTAATTGCATTTATATAGCGCTTACTACCCCTGACGAGGCGTCTAAGCGCTTTTTCGGCGGGTAGCACGCTACTCCGGGACCCATAGAGGATTAGTGTTGAATTAGTATAGTGAAACATGCAAGTACATTTTAAGTGGTGGATAGGTCAGTTATTTGGATTTGGAATGATAGCAGAAGGATAGAGGAGGACAAAGGTTTGTATTTATTTATCGCTCGCTTGTTGATGCATGCTATTCAGGAAGCCTATAAAGGATTAGTGGTGAATTAATATGGTGAAATATGAGGTCATTTCAGTGGTAGATATTAGTCTGTTACTTGGAGTGAGAAGGATAGTGGATGGATAAAAGGGGAAGAAAGATTTGCATTCATATAGCACTTGTTACCCTCGATGGGTGTTGAAGCGCTTTTCTGGCAAGTAGCACGCCACTCCGGAACCCATAAAGGATTAGTGTTGAAAATGAGTATAGTATAAATATGAAGTAATTTGAGTAGTAGATCTGTTATTCAGTTATTTGGGCAGTATATTAGTATAGTTGAATATGGAATTTGAGAAGTGAACATGTTAGTCTGTTAATTTTGAATGAAAAGGATAGTGGAGGGATAAAAGAGTGAAGGATTTTTCTATGGTCTTAGCAGTAGGAAGAGGCTTTTGGGTGAGTAAAAAGGAGTTTGAGGGAAGGTCACAGAAGCACCCTCTGATGTAGAAAATCCCTGTTGCTGGGGGGGGGGGGCATGGGGGCTTGCCTCACTGGCTTGTGAACACAAAATGATCGCTGGGGATGCACTGTTTTAGCACACAGGTCTAAGCACAGAGCAAAGGAGAAATTTGGAGGGAATACAGATTTGTCACCAAGAAATGAGAGGGACAAACTACAGAGGTTGGACTGCAAATCCCACAATTCAACACACTAAATGGAGGCAATCATGGGCAGGGAAAAACACAAATTTAAAACACAACACAGGTGATAAAATATGTGTAATTACAGGCAGGCTAAAACTACAATTTCTAACTGTAAACCACAGGCATAGACAGGCTGATTCTGAGGCCCCACCACCTCATCCCATGTCGCTTTCAAGCACAGTGTGGTGGTGCTGAGTGGTGCTGAGTGATAATGTGGTGGTGCTGAGTGATAATGTGGTGGTGCTGAGTGATAATATGGTGGTGCTGAGTGGTGCTGTGGTGGTGCTGAGTGATGCTGTGGTGGTGCAGAGTGGTGCTGAGTGATACTGTGGTGGTGCTGAGTGATAATGTGGTGGTGCTGAGTGGTGCTGTGGTGGTGCTGAGTGATGCTGTGGTGGTGCTGAGTGATGCTGTGGTGGTGCTGAGTGATGCTGTGGTGGTGCTGAGTGGTGCTGTGGTGGTGCTGAGTGGTGCTGTGGTGGTGCTGAGTGGTGCTGTGTTGGTGCTGAGTGATAATGTTGTGGTGCCCAGTGGTGCTGTTGTAGTGCTGAGTGGTGCTGTGGTGGTGCTGAGTGATGCTGTGATGGTGCTGAGTGGTGCTGTGGTGGTGCTGAGTTATGCTGTGGTAGTGCTGAGTTATTATGTGGTGGTGCTGAGTGATAATGTGGTGGTGCCTAGTGGTGCTGTGTTGGTGCTGAGTGATAATGTGGTGGTGCTGAGTGGTGCTGAGTGGTGCTGTGTTGGTGCTGAGTGATGCTGTGGTGGTGATGAGTGGTGCTGTGGTGGTGCTGAGTGATGCTGTGGTGGTGCTGGGGGATAATGTGGTGGTGCTGAGTGATAATGTGGTGGTGCTGAGTGATAATGTGGTGGTGCTGACTGGTGCTGTGGTGGTGGTGAGTGATGCTGTGGTGCTGAGTGATGCTGTGGTGGTGCTGAGTGATGCTGTGGTGGTGCTGAGTGGTGCTGTGGTGGTGCTGAGTGGTGCTGTAATGTTGCTGAGTGAAGCTGTGGTGGTGCTGTGGTGGTGCTGAGTGATGCTGTGGTGGTGCTGAGTGGTGCTGAGTTATAATGTGGTGGTGCTGAGTGATAATGTGGTGGTGCTGTGGTGGTGCTGAGTAATGCTGTGGTGTTGCTGAGTGATGCTGCTGTGCTGAGTGATGCTGTGGTGCTGAGTGGTGCTGTGGTGGTGCTGAGTGGTGCTGTGGTGATGCTGTGGTGGTGCTGTGGTGGTGCTGAGTGGTGCTGATTGGTGGTGTGGTGGTGCTGAGTGGTGCTGTGGTGGTGCTGAGTGGTGCAGTGGTGGTGCTGAGTGGTGCTGTGGTGGTGTTGTGATGGTGCCGAGTGGTGCTGTGGTGGGTCTGAGTGGTGCTGTGGTGGTGCTGAGTGGTGCTGTGGTGCTGCTGAGTGGTGCTATGGTGGTGCTGAGTGATGCTGTGGTGGTGCTGTGTGATGCTGTGGTGGTGCTGAGTGATGCTGTGGTGGTGCTGAGTGATGCTGTGGTGGTGCTGAGTGGTGCTGTGGTGGTGCTGAGTGATGCTGTGGTGGTGCTGAGTGATGCTGTGGTAGTGCTGAGTGGTGCTGTGGTGGTGCTGAGTGATAATGTGGTCGTGCTGAGTGATGCTGTGGTGGTACTGAGTGATGCTGTGGTGGTGCTGAGTGATGCTGTGGTGGACCCAAATATGTGATTAAATAGTGAGAAAAAGTAAAAGTAAAGGAAGAAAAACGACGTGTTGCACAATCTGCATGCTCAAATCAATATGTGTAAAGAATAAAAGACTTGATGACCACCACCAAGTGCACAATGCACTATAACAAGGGCATATTAGCCCATATGAATAAATATACCTTATGTGGCGCAATAAATCTCGGCTATCAAAATAGACAGCTGTGGCAATATCCTAAGCGACCAATATCTGCTGTAATAGCAGGGAAGTATATTAGTTTGTATCCTGGCCTTAGTTATTAAAAACCAACCGCTTTCTGTATGTTACAGCCACATTTCTTATGGGCAATTAAACCCAAATACCAATCTCCCCTAATGAGCAGGAACGTGCTGCATCTATTCACGAAGATAAAAACCAGCCGCTTCCCCAATTTAAATAAAATGACCTCAACAAAGGCTTCTAGCAGCCTTAAAATTGCACCTTATTTAGAGAGTCGACAAGGTCACCAAAGCAAGAGCAGGAAAAAAAGATTGCTCAGCATAAAAGCAAAGTCGATCTCACACTTGTCAAAGTTAGATGGAAGCTGCGTTGTCGTGAACATGCTGACGCACCTTACGCACCTTACCGTTTGTGATTGGCAGGATCACGGTTCAAAATGATCACATTTTAGAGAAATACCGTTGATTAATTACTTTGTAATCTAGAGCCTGTTGCAAGTCCGGGGGACCTTACAAAAATGCACATGGAATAACATTCTAGAAACAAGTAATTAAAAGATAGCTTGGAACAGGCGGTTGACAAGGCCAGATCTGTGACTCAAGGGCACCTTCCCTTCATCCTTCCCCCTTGTGCTTTTGATGTTGAAGGAACAAAATGCCTCTCTCACACCCTTCTGAGGTGCTCAGGAGAGGAGGGGCTTTGCAAAAGGGATTTAGGTGGAGCTAAGATTACTTCTCCCCCACTGCCAGCGCCGACAAGTTCCATTAAAGTGAAAAGAAAAAAAAAGTACGCTTAACATTGTACCTTGGTCTAAAAAGAGCAAAAACTAAACCAGCTACAATGTTGATGGGGTCACGGTGATTATAGCAATCCTCTTCTTGCAGCTTGATATGCGAGCTTCCTGCTGAGGAGTAGTAATGTCCCTCAAGGCAGCCATTTACAGGCGGTGCGCTCACTGCAAATTTTGAGTAAACACCGGCTCTTATTATCACATCTGGCCATTATCTGATAGTTACTGCATGGAAAAAACGTTGTGCCCTTTGAACTTAGCACTAAGAAACAGAGCCCGCAAAGCTGAACGGTGTATGCAGAGACTAAAGTCGTGGTATGCTGAGGAAAGTTATTACTCTGCTCCTGCTTGGCTTTGTCTCGCCTGCCTGTGATGCCTCCCCACCCTCGTCCGTGAATTTGAAGCGGCCAGCCCAACGCTGTCTTGCTGAAAGACCATGGTAGAGACCGGGGAAAGGGAGAGTGTTGTGTGTGGGGGAGGGGTGGGGGTGAGGTTCTGCCATTTATAAATCATCAACGTGCATTGGGCCCACACATCTCTATATACATACATCGCATAGCCACACAACTTGCCCAGCAGACAGTCCCAGAAACGTAGATCTCACCAAGAACACTTGCATTGTGTACATACCTCGAACAGCCATTGCTCATACAATACTGAGGAGGGGACACGCACCTATTGCACAGGCGTTACCGACATGCGCTCGGGGAGCTCTTATACTGCACACCCACACTGTGCAGGGACACACATAGGTACAGTCTTTTTTTGTAATCGTAAACATTGCGCACGTACCTCAACTTTTTGCATAGACAAATGCCTACAGGAATTGCTCAAGCAAGCGCGTGCACACTTGATGCGCCTGTACACACGTACTCGGAGACAGGCACATAATATGTCCGTGGTTTTCGAGATTAAAGACCGAGCTTGAAATTATTTCGATTCTGTGGTGTGTTAGCCGACTAGAAAACGGAAGGGTCCCTGGGCATGACGATCCGCCTCCAATGATAAGGTCTTGGGCAATGTTTTGTGTATACAGCTGCTTGCTTTCAGGAACATGCTAGTGAAAAGTTGCATGGTGTGCGGTTGTGTAAACTAGATCTCTTTGAGGTGCTTTGCATTTGAAGAGTGGGATATAAAAAATTAGGAGGCGTGTTTAATTCTCGCAGGGAGCGCCGCATGCTCATTACCTTGGTTTTGGGCTGCGTTTACTACCACGTTGTTGTTAAAGTGATAAGTGACCATTATAAGTAAAGGGAGATGAAGGAAACAAAAAGGAAGAAACAGAAAACGAGAAGTGGGGGATGAAAAGGAGCAACAAGCATTATCGGAAAAGCCGGTGCCGAAGGAGTAAGGCGGACTACTGCTGCAGGGGCGGTGTGCGCTCTGAGGGAGGCGAGGCGCTCCAACAACAAAACCATATGTGGTGCAGCAGGGGGCGGAGCGGATCGCCTTGAAGTAGCTCACGGCCTGGCGGCCGTGAAAGTGAGAGCAATAAGGGGGGAGGAGAAGTGAGGCCATTGCACACTGCGCACGATGGGGAAGCCTGTGGGAGGGAGGCGGATTGCTTTGATGTGGAGAGCATCAGGAAAGCTAAACCAGCAGGCGGATGGGAGCACGTTCACGAGACCATCCGCCGGCTGGTTTAGCTTTCCTGATGCAACCCTAAAATTCTCCCCTATCCATTCCTGTGTAATGGGATAGGCTCGACCTAAAAACTAGATGCTTTATAAAAAGTCAAATGAAAAGCTTTCTTTTCGTTTATTAAGACCACACGGTGGTCGTGGGACCACTGCTTGCTCTTAAAAATGCTTTTACACCCATTCACAAAGGGGAATGGGCCCCTTGGGGACCCCTTACCATTTGCGAATGGGTTACCACCTACTTGCAGTAAGTGGTAATATGTGAATGCTTTGCGACCGCATTCAAGGTCACAAAACATTCATGCATACCGTTAGGATTCGGTATTTGGAAGGGACGCCATAAACGCCCCTTCCAAATACCGAATCGCAATCCCATTTTGCTATCGGTAACAGGTTACCGAATCGCAAATTGGGGTTTGCTGCATCTGAAAAGCATTTTTTGCATTTGCAGATGGGCCGATTGGCCCATTTGCAAAGGCAAAAATGCTTAGTACATGTGCCCCTAAGTCCCGTTCCTATGCTAGTTTCTTCAGATAATTGCCTCAGGAGACTGATCTTTGACGTCGTATTTGGAATCAGGAACTATTTCACATCACAAGTCAAATCGCATTAACAGTTTTAAGTTTAGACAATGATGAGAGTTTGGAATCGTTTTTAAAACGTTATTTCTCATAAAGAGATGAATTAGTATCTTTTTATTCAAAGTAGTCAACAAAATAAAGTTTACAGAAATCTCATCAAAAAGAACAGATAGAACAAATCATCAAATAATCTTCCATGTCTATCACGGTAGCCTTGTGCTTTGGGCCTAATGGTCTGCCCGCGTGCAAATTGCTTGCTCCCCCTGCCCAGCCCTCACTCACTGACTTGGGCCGCGTTGCCTCCACCCGAGGGTTATCTGGTTGCAAGAACGTACGTGCGTATGTACTAACAGCGTGACCGTTTTCCATAGAGCGCATTGCACTGGGAGATTGCTGCCTGGTCTGCACATGAGTCTGCTGAGAGTGCTTAGTCTTGATGCTCTTATGTCAAAACTGCCTCTGTGACAGTAGTTTCGGCCACGACCCCCTCCAGTGACGGCCTGCTGTGCAAAGTCAATTATTTTCTAGGCAGCACACGCCATCTTTCTTCAACGTTTACTGGGCTAAGAGCGTGGCAGCTGACATGCGCCCCTATGTGTCCTCATTGATTACCGCATTAGTAGCACATTGGCTGGCATACAGCACACTTGGGACAAATATGCGTTGGTTTGTGTGCCTATCTCCTTATACGCCGCTTTCTTGAATGAAACTGCTTGTTGCCACTATACTCAAGGTGTTGCTGACGTGCCAGGTCATGCGTTACAGGTTTTGGCCATTTATGGTTGATACTGCTCTTATTTGGTTTCTTTGATTTATTCTTCTGTTTTAACCATTGATGTGCATTACGGCCTTCCACTCTCAGCTTCTTCAAATCATATCATTTCTGCCCACTCCTGGTAAACCTGTTATATGTTGGAGGCATTGGTTCACCTCGTTTGAAAATTACCTTAGAGCAAATTACGCCACATTGTTTGAACCCAAAAGGACACTTTCTCTGCTCTTTGGTTATCTTGAGTAAAGACAACAGCGGTCCTATGCAAGGAGGGATATAGTCAAAAGGTAAATATAGACACAATGGAAACTATATTGTAAATAAACTTGCCCAGCCGGGCAGAGGTCTAATATTTGACTGCCACCTACTCCCTGCCACCGGCCGGCCACCACTGTGTGCGCCTCGCCCAATGCGGCTATCATGGCTAGGAATTATTAGGCTTTACTCAGTCCTGATGATGATCCCTGTAACTATGTAATGGGATCGAAATGCCGTCGACAACTTCTACACCATATACTCTGTTGTGTATCTGTTACTATATTTCAAGTAATGGTGTAAATGTGAATTCTGTTATTGCTATATGCACAGAAAACAATAGCTTTTGCCTAAAAACCTTTCTCTACCTTCTATCCACTCCGCTAACCATGACAATTTGTAAACGTCTGGGCACTGGCTTGGGCTCATCTCCAAGAAATTTTTGAAGGTATCTCCTAATATTGCGGTTCTAAATTAAATATTAGACCTCTGCCACGTCTGGGCAAGACAGTTTACAATATAGTTTCCATTGTGTCTATATTTACCTTTTGACTATATCCCTCCTTGCATAGGACCGCTTTTGTCTTTACTCATATGTTCTCCGAGGTCCTGTGCTGACTCGATTGGGTGCCCTAGTTGTTTTTTATACTTTGGTTATCTTGGACATGAGGGTCAACAAATTTTGACAATTTGCCACAGGTTGATGCCCCGCCAGGATCGGTGGAACCCTAGAATCTCTACACAGAAGCAGCTGCAAGGCTTCATAGAAATTCTCTGAAGAGCAAAGTGTATTGCTTGAATGATTTAATCTCTTCATGAGAAAGCACAATTTAGAGGAGTCTGTGGAAGAATATATTTCTGCACTTGGACTATTGTTATGTTATGTTATAGTGGGGATTTTTATAGCGCTCAGCTACTCCGAAGAGTGTCCCGGCGCTTTAGATCCTCAGTGGCACAGAGAAAAAGGAGGAGAGCAAAAGCACTTACTGAGAGAAAAGAGTCTTAAGATCCTTCCTGAAGGCCAACAAATTGCCATTGGTTCTAAGGGAAAGGGGTAGAGCGTTCCACAACTGAGGAGCAAGGCGTTGAAAGGAGCGTCAGCAAGACCGAGCGCGCCGAATCGCTGGTACGGCGGCCAAGGCCAAGGTGGAAGATCTAAGTGATCTGGAAGGTTGGTGAAACGTCAGCCATTTCCAAAGGTACCTGCCACCCAGGCCGTGCAATGCTTTAAAGGCCATTGTCAGCACCTTGAAAACAATACCCTCTCTGATTGGGAGCCAGTGGATGGATTTGAGCAGAGTACTGGCACTGGCTCTCCTAGTGAGGCCGAAGATGGCCTCTGCATGTAACTTTGTTGGGTCCCTTGATATTTATATACATGATCAATTTGTGTATAGTTATGTGTCTAAATAGATAAGAGAAAGGTTGCTAGATTGTAGGGATCCTACACTTTCCGAAGTAATTGAAATGGCTAAAGGTTTAGAGAGGTTGATTTTTTCCACTAAATTAATGTCTACAGATTTAACCACATCAGGAGTCTCTATGGCTAACGTGTCTGCTGAGGATGAAGCCATAGGGGCCATTGATGGTAGGAGTAAGGTGTGAGAAGTTAGCCTGGCATATGTTGTACACTATTCTTGTGGGCACCTTGCACCAGTCTAAACGACCCTTAGCCTGAAGCACTGAGCACTGAGACGCTGCGAGGGAGTACTTGTCCCGCTGTTTGCTCACCTGTGAACTCTGCTACTGCTACTCAGCTCCTCGCCGCTCCCGCTGCGCGGGAGCCGCTTCGCTGTGGGAGGACCCACCAACGCTTGATCTCGCCAGGACTCTGACGCCGGAAGGAACATCTGTGGAGGCTGCAGGGGAAGCGCGGCAGGGACTCACTATCCCAGGAGTCCCTGCTTGACCACGAGACATCCGGTCAGCGCACCCCTGCGTGCCCCGCCCCCACCGGCAAACCGGCCAAATAGCGAGCAGTAGTGCTTCCCAGTGCGACCCTAGCCTGAAGCACTGAGCACTGAGACGCTGCGAGGGAGTACTTGTCCCGCTGTTTGCTCACCTGTGAACTCTGCTACTGCTACTCAGCTCCTCGCCGCTCCCGCTGCGCGGGAGCCGCTTCGCTGTGGGAGGACCCACCAACGCTTGATCTCGCCAGGACTCTGACGCCGGAAGGAACATCTGTGGAGGCTGCAGGGGAAGCGCGGCAGGGACTCACTATCCCAGGAGTCCCTGCTTGACCACGAGATATCCGGTCAGCGCACCCCTGCGTGCCCCGCCCCCACCGGCAAACCGGCCAAATAGCGAGCAGTAGTGCTTCCCAGTGTGACCCTAGCCTGAAGCACTGAGCACTGAGACGCTGCGAGGGAGTACTTGTCCCGCTGTTTGCTCACCTGTGAACTCTGCTACTGCTACTCAGCTCCTCGCCGCTCCCGCTGCGCGGGAGCCGCTTCGTTGTGGGAGGACCCACCAACGCTTGATCTCGCCAGGACTCTGACGCCGGAAGGAACATCTGTGGAGGCTGCAGGGGAAGCGCGGCAGGGACTCACTATCCCAGGAGTCCCTGCTTGACCACGAGACATCCGGTCAGCGCACCCCTGCGTGCCCCGCCCCCAACGCCCATCCTACAAGACCAGAGGAGTGTACGTCTTGCGGGACGCAAGCGGGACGCCGGGCTAAGCCCGGGCAAAGGGCGGGCCGTCTGAGGCCGTCCGAGGTTGGCCACGGTTGGGTTGGGCCTGGTCCCTTGGTTCCCTGCCCCGAGAACGAGGGCTCAGTGTACTTTCACGTAAGTGTTCGCTTAACGTTAGTCGTGTGGCAACAGCAAAATGCCTCCTAAAAAGTTACCTATAAACAGCAACTCCATAGAGAACTACCTGGTACAAGTCGTTGAAAAAATCAATTGCGACAGGAGAGCTTCGCTGGGTATAGATTCACCAATTCAATCCCCTTTTATAGACATTGAGTCAGAGGATCCCTTTGGCCTTGTGAGCACTTTTAGTACAAACAACGATACTTCTAACCCATTTCCGGATACCATCATTATCCAGCCTAGTGGCACCGTCGCTGGTCTTGAAGAGCGTAGCGCCTTGGAGGCAGAGCCAGAGCCAAGTACCAGTCTTGAGCGCCATATCTCCCCACTAGTACCTGCCCCGGGAAAGCGGGAATGCCTAAGATCAGCTAAAAATAAAGCGGCTAAACCCCCGAGGAAGCATTCTGAGGAAGACGAGTTAGACTTGTCCAGTGAAGCTTATTTAACACTCACAAACGCCCAATTTAATAAATTACTGGCCCTGATGGACTCTAAAATCAAAGCTGTGGTTAAGCCTCTGGTCAGTAAAATTGACAAGCTAACATCTGAGGTCACCCGACTGGAAGGACTATTACAACAAACCATGGGTGATTTAGGGAAACTCCCGGATAACGTCGCGGCTAAAATAGAGGAAGCCTTAAATACATCGGTATCCACAGTTATTAGTGGACTCATCCCTACCCCCGTTCCAAACCCACCACCAACAAATAACATTACTAGTAGTACCCCTTTTGGTGCCCCTCTGTCTGCACCGACCTCGGCTGCTGTTGCTGATGATCCATCCACAGAAAAAGGGACTTTCGAGCTTGTGGTTGAAGCTTCCCCATTGGTACTTGTCCTTGCCAATGTTCCTCCTTTGGCTCAAGGAGAGCGGGAAACAACATCTTCTCTAATTAACAAATCTCTATCATGGCTGACCAACAATATGGTAATCACTCCATAGGGAAAACAGCAACTCTCCCAAGAGCTCGTCAAAGCTAGAAGGGTCCAATGGATTGGGGACAGGGTGAAAAAGTTTCAGGGGGAGTGCGTCGTTCTACACTTCTCCGATCCTGGGGTTTTGCCTAACATCCTACCTAATATCCTACCACCACAAAGGAGATCAACCTCTATAGTTCCATTGACTCTGGATTTTTTCTATCCCAGAAAGGGTAGTGGTCCAAACGCAAGTATCCTAAGAACTAAATGGAACATTGTGACCAAAAGAGGGAGGAAGGATGTTGCATCTGTGGACTGGGGCCTGGGGCTAGAAAATCGTTTTTCTGCACTCTCTAATTTAGATGACTGCGATTGACAACCACCTATTGGTAACCCTATTCCCTGGTCCTGTGCTGACAAAAGAACTTCTGACGCAATCAGCAATCTTATAACAGGCTGTACCCAGGGGTATCCGCTCAATGATCTCCCAGGTCCATCAAATGCATTTACCATCAACCAGGCCAATAGGGGCAGGGCGTCACTTAAGCCCACTACAAATCCCTGTTCTCCTATGATACTTATCCCGAAGGAAGAAATAGGCTGTAAAATTATAAGCTGGAACATCGCCGGAATTAGCACAAAAAGGAGTGACAACGAGTGGGTCTCCTTCGTCGCAAGCCACGACGTTATTGCCCTACAAGAAACTTGGGATCTGTTTTCCAATCAATGGTTGGACGGTTTTGTAGGCTTTTCAGTCGCGGCCCGCCCCAGTGCTGCAGGCAGAGCGAGGGGAGGTCTCTCGACCTTTTTTTCTTTAGACCTCTCTGGCACGCTGAAAAAAATTGACTATGATTCCCCAAATTGTTTAATTGTGGAAAGGCAACTATGCCCATCAAAAAGCATTCTGTTCATCAATTTCTACAACTCAGTTAATAAGGAATTTGGGGGCAATAACATTACCCAACTGGACGCATTTTTAACTGCTTTCATCCAAAATTCCCCCTCCAGTCATGAACTGGTGTTAATGGGAGATTTTAATATCCACCCCTGTAATTTGGGTTGCACTATTTTAGGAGTCACGGAGGCCGGGGAACAGGAGGGCCCACACTTCGAACATACCAGGCGTGGTGAGGATTTGGAGGATTTTCTAGCCAAATTTAACCTCCTTGAATTTTCAGCAGGAGAGGGGGTACCTAGAGCAACAACGTTCAAGGGCTCCCCCATGGGTTCTATTATTGATTATATTTTTGTGACCTCTGCCATTTTTAATTGTATTATTTCCTACTGTACTGTGTTTTCGCCTTTTAGTGATCATAATCCTGTTTTCCTGTTCATCCGTTGGGGGGGCGCTCTGGGTCCCATGCCAGGGCATACTAAACAGGGTTTCACCCTTCGCACAACAGACCAAGGCAGGCGCTTGAAATGGGGGAATGTGGTACCAGATGAGTTTTACACTAGCATCGGCCAAAAGATTGAAGAGCACATCAAAATCTGCCAAGATTCGACCGTGACAGGTAGTGACACCATGGCCGCCTTTCAATCTATATGTCATATAGTGGCCGAGAATCTTACGGTATCAAGGGGTAGGGGCGAACAAAAGCTGCATAAATGGTTTGATTCTGCTTGCACTAGGGCCCTTAGAGACCTAAAATCGGCTCTTAAAGCACAACCGAGGGACCGGGCTTTGGTCTCAGCATTAAGAAAAGAGTATAGGGCCGCTACTAAGTCCAGAAGGGATAGCATCAAGCAGGAGGCATGGGACCAACTAAATGACATTGACATCTTGAGAGACAGCAGGCAATTCTGGGCTGTAATAAATCACCCTTATTTCTCAGACTCTCCAAATTTAGATACCGATTGTGTAATACCCGATGAGAAGTGGCTGGCCCACTTTAGCTCTGTGTATGGTGAGTCTGGTGCCTGCTCGCCTCCACAAAAGGGTGTAGGCTCTGTGGCCACTCCTATACAATTCAACAGCGGGGAAGTGGAAAAAGCAATCTGTGCCACATCAAAAAATAAAGCCCCCGGCCCAGACGGGGTACCAGCTGATTTTTATTTACACTCTCCCAAACTCTGGGCTGGTATCCTGGCTAAAGTGTTTACAGCCGCAAACACCGCCCCCCCCCCAAATACATGGGCTACGTCCACCATAGTGCCTATATTTAAAAAGGGTAGAAGGGATGACCCAGGGTGCTACCGGCCCATTTCTCTCCTGGACTCTGCTATTAAGATCCTGGGCAGAGTCCTTTTAGTGAGATTAAGAGATAGCCTGGAGGACTGCGGTGGCCTGGCTGACATACAGTATGGCTTCAGGGAAAAAAGGGGCACGCTAGAGCAGTGCTCAAACCTGCACCTTCTGATTTCCAAGTATACGGTGGCCAAGGAGGGGACCCTGTATTTAGCATTTATGGACCTCTCCTCGGCCTTCGACTTGGTCAACAGAACAAAACTCTGGGAAATCCTAATTAATATGGGAATTGACGCCGACTTGGTGGCTTTTATAGCTTCTTTGCATCAGGACTTATTCGCTGCTGTAAGAGTAACCAAAGAGGGAAGATGCACGTCGGGATTTAGATCACTACGGGGCGTTAGGCAGGGATGCATATTGGCCCCCCTGTTGTTTACCATCTATATAAATGACCTAGGCAAGTATTTACTTGAGGCAGCATGTGACGTACCGCGTGTAGGAGAAGTCAAGATCCCGGCGCTCCTATACGCGGACGATGCTGTACTCATTGCACGCACAGGGGTATGTCTCCAAAAATTGTTGGATGCTTTTGGGACCTTTATGGACCGACTGGATCTGAAGGTTAATGCATCCAAATCGCACACCATGGTTGTAGGGTTACAAGGGAAAAGCGGCAAGAGAGGAACTAAAACCTTCTTCTGTAGAGGGGAGATTGTGTCAGGAGTCCCCGTGTTTCCATACCTGGGCGTGCTTTTCGATAGCAGGGGTACCTGGGGCCCACAGATACGTGCAAAAAGCCTAGCGGTTACAAGAACATCCAGGGCCATCTTAAGTTTTGCCAAAAGGCTGGGACATAGACCCATGAAGGCAATCATCCAGGTTTACAACAGTAAATCCCTTCCCGTGGCTCTGTATGGCGCCTCCCTATGGGGCTACGCACGACTAGAAGAAATCCAGGTAGCCGAAAATAGCTTTTTACGTTCAGTCCTGTCCCTCCCCCAATCCTCCCCGGTTTTTTCCATTCACACAGAACTTGGTTTGGAATACATCCAGGACAAACTGAGATTGGCCCCATTAATATACTGGCTAAAGTCTTGGTTAAACCCTGAACTTCTGTTAAATCACATGATTATGAGGGATGTGATGAGTTTAGAGCACAGTCAAAAGATACCATGGATGGCGTATTTGTTCAAATCTTTTAATGAATTAGGACGACCAGATCTATTTACCTCTCCCTCGTGTATCACAAAGCAGGATGTGAGCGCTATAAAAAAACAGTTTTTGTCTAGGGCATATATGTTGCGAGAAGAAGTCGAACTATCAAAACCATCTGTTCGAATGCATTATTTGTCACTCCAGTCACCTGCAATTGAACCCTATTTATGTTTTGTTACTAACCCGTTCCATAGATTTTTGTTAACAAAATTCAGATTCAACACTATTCATTTTTATTTAGGCCATTTTAATACCTGGATGAAACCTGAGTTAGCTCCCCCATGTACCTGTGACAATTTTTCTGTTCAGGACAGTTTACATTTTGTTATGTTTTGCGACTTCTTCTCCGACCAAAGGAAAAAATACCTGCTACCAGTCTTAAGAGATGCGGGCTTCTCCCAGGTGAGACCAGCCATGTTATATTTGAAATCAATGGGTAACATCTGTATCACTTTCGCCATGGCCAATTTCCTTGTGGCAGCAACCAGAGCTAGAAGGGGTATGATTTTGGAAATTTGACGTACATAACGTGTTTCTTAAAATATTTTAACGTACTGATTTTTCGTCTAATTAACTTGCTTATAAATGAAATTGTTTAATTCCTTTTTAAATTGTAAATAATATTGTTTTTATGTACTTTGTATGATTTTAACAAATCGAATAAAGTTAATTTGACTGACTGACTGACCCTTATGCTGGTGGTTGGAAAGTCAACCTTATAGCCCAGCTATCTTAGTGGTAGCATTGACCAGCAGTCTTGGGCTAAAACTTCAGAGAGCATGTAAAGCAAGCTGTTTTACCAATTATAATCCCTTGAATACCAAATGAAAGGACACCACACAAGGTATATATCAAATATATATGTATTTATTACTAACACAACCCCTCTGCACTCTTTATGAGGTCAGAGATCGAGATACATTACAAGTTACTCATTTAGCATACTTAAGTTGCCAGTCAGTCAAATTAGCTTTATTCGAGATAAAAGCTCATAAAAGCATAATACATTTAAAACTATTTTGATTCATGATAAAAAGTATAAGATATATTTACAAACTCCAAAACATTTCCTTTTTATCCATTTTACAAAGAAGGAACAGTAATTGCATATTAGAAATTAAAAAGAATAAAGCATTTTGGCTTCACTAGTGTTTAAGAGACCATCAATAAAACATCAAATTCATATAGTAATAAGACCAATGAAGACCCTTGTAGCTAGCGGCAAGACATAGAAGTCATGGCTTGATCTCAGCCAACCTACTCTCAGGGTAGAAATTTCCTTCTAATAGCCCATGCCCATCCCAAGGATTTGGCAAATGCCACAGATATGACTGGCAGAGAGCTAGTGCAAATTATTCTTAGAGCCACTTTGCTCTCTCTCGTACCAAGCAGTTTGCACATCGCCCTTAACCAGACTTGTCGGGGGTTGACTATGCCCCACAAACAAAAAGAAGGTGGGCAATGGACTTAATGCCATTATTACAAGCTGGACAAACATTAGAATTAGCTTCTGCTCATCTTCCTGTTAGTGATCTAGTTGGGAGCGACCCCAGTCTAAGCTGGAAGTAGAATTTCCTATCCTGTGGCCTAGCTATAATGTCCCAATAGGGCTCCAGGGACGGGGAGACCTTTGCTTCCAAGAAGCAACCTTCTAGGGAGGAGGGATCTGCATCATTCCAGTTTCGGCGTGCTACCATTTCCCAATACCTTGTTTTTATGGTGTCTTTAGTCGGGAATTGGGCCAGGTCTGTGTTCTCCCATAACCCCTTCATGCCCATTTTTTCCAGTGATCTACACAAGTCCTTTAGCCAGCCTATCTTATGGAATTTGCCGATTTTGATTACATCCAGGAAGTCGCTCGCATAATGCGCAAGTTCGGGCGTAACCCAAATGCGCCGCCAATATAAAATAGGTCGTAGCCTAGCCATATCAGATATGGCTTTCCTGCCTAAGTCATAGCGCAGTGGCTTCATGGGTGTACTTTTAGGGAGGCCAATAAGGTTTCGCAGGAATTTGTTTTCGGCAAGCGTAAATGAGGCCAAGTTGTCATAGCCCCATAGCTCGGCGCCATAAAGCGCCGCGCCGAGAGCTTTGGCCTCATACACCTGGAGTGCTGGCAAAATTGGTTTAGTCAAAGAGTTGCACAAATACAATTCTGCCCTAGGGGCCTCACGAACCATATACTAAGTAAGCGGTATAAGAACCACTTCAGGAATGGTGAATACGCTTAGGGCCTAGGGAATCGCTGGGTCTACACTGGACAACCAAGGGATTGGAAGTAGGAGGCCCAAGGAAGACGCGTGCAGTGTCTAAACACAGTCGTGAGTTACCATGGAGTTATAATGGGAGCGTAAAAGTTACAAAGTAGTTAATTAAGGACACTTCCGGATGGACTAAGGTAAAACCCTGTTAAACTAGGACACTTCGAGAGTCAACACCCACGGGAGCACTGGAGTACTCGAGTTACCTCACCCAGGGAAGCAGGGTGCATAGGTGTCTTTTCGTGTCGGATTTCGTCGCTGTTTCCTATGGAGAGCTGCAAAGAAGTGCTGCAGGCGACCAGGAGAAAAGTGTCTGGGCGGATCCAAGGGTGGATCGCAGATGTGAAGAACCTGAAAGTGGAGGGGACAGAGTCTGGGTCACTAGCCAGTGACCAGGAAAGAACCAGGAAGGAACCAGGCGATGTCGAGTGTTTCAGGTGAAGAAGGGGAAGCTTGTCTCTGCAGCCACGAGAACGAGGAGGCGTCGACGACAACCAGGAGCTAGATTCAAGCTGTCCCACAAAGGAACTAGTTGACTGCGGTGCCGGTATCCGGATTGACCCCAACAAGCCTTGGCAAATGCAATCCATGCAGAAAGGGAAGATTGGCTTCAGTTCAGACCAGCAAGGTCCGAGGAGCTTCTCCTTTGCAGGGAAGCTAGGGCAAGCCTGGAGTAACCAGGCAAGTGGTGTAGTTTTGAAAGAAAGTCTTTGGAGGGCTAACTAGCCAACGGGCTAGCAACCGGGAAGACGCATCAAGCTGAAATGCAAGAGCAGGCCCAACGTGCACTCGTGGAGTGTGGAGGGCTGAGCTTCGGTGCAAATATTGCTTGGGACTGGGGCTTCCCAAACCCAAATGCACAACTTCGAAGATACCTCAGAAGCTGCACTGTTAGCAAAGAGCAGGTAGTCCAGGGTGTCCGGTCTCACATCTCTCATGTCTGCCACGGGTCTCAGCTTCGCTGTGGATGTGGATCGGAGTGGGAGAAGTCTGAAAGTCCAGTTCCTGAGTCGCTGAGTCCTCGGGTTCTGGCGGGAGCGTCGACAAAGCAAACCGGCAATTTACTGGTGGTGCCTGTTTGCACAGGGTGGTCACTCCTTGACCACAAGGGAGATGTCTTCAGTCTTCTAATCGGTATAGAACGTCGAAGGTCCAAGAGTTTCATTTCAGAGTTTCAGTCCAGGATAATCTAATGTCTCTAGACACAGCTCCTATCTTTATACTGATTGAAGGGGCTGGATTACCTGCTAGGTCCCTCCTATGGGTGGACCCTGAGAAGGGGGTGGTTACATCCCTTTCCCTTTGTCCAGTTTCATACCAGAGCAGGGTTGGAGTGCCCCAGCAACTGGTTTGAACCGGGCTATGCATGGAGCACCTTGTGTGCCCCAGCCAGTGTCTGGAAAACCATCTTTCCATTCAACCCACCCTGCCCCAATACTCTACAGGCTGTCTGGGGAGGTGCTAGCACCTCCCTCGACAGGAAACCTATTGTCCAGGCCTCCCTTGCCGGAATTTCGTCCAGCTGCAGGATGTCAGACTGCAGCATCCATTTTGTGATGCTGAGGCTCTGTATAACTTTAACTATATGTCTTCTCCTTCTAGAAGGGTGGAATGCTATCCCTGCCGCCAGAATTGGCAAAGGGGGGGGGGGTAGTATTTCAAAGTGTTTGACACCTTACACGACATGTTTTGATAAAGCCAAACCAAAGTTAGCATTAACTGCAAGGATTATATTGCACTTAAGAGTATATGGTATGGCTATATCATAGAACAGCTATAAGGACATGGTTCCGAAAGCTGCAGAAGAGCAGAGCTCATGCTGGAGCACCCTCTCACATAAAACCAAGCACTCTGCCTTTGAGATTGTCAAGACCTGCCATAGGAGTGACTTATAGGTATATATGCGTCTATATATAAGGGTAGATATAGGTATACTATATCTAAGCAAGGGGTGATTATACCACCTTGCCCAAGCGGAATGATCAGCCTGTGGTGTCAGTTTGGATCGCCAGCCAGGGGTGGCATAATACATGCTGCAGCCCCTGGTAGGCCTTGGATGCACCTATGCCCTCGGTACCTATAGTACATTATACAGGGGCTCACAAAGGTGACCCAATTCCCAATTAGGTATGTACCTAAAGAACATGGTATCAATTTAGAGAGAGAACAGCTGGGCTGTGGGTCTGATTAGCAGGCCCACAGCCACACTAAAGTCGGAAAACCAGAGTATCACAGCAAAATGTCGGGGTGACCATAGGAAGCAGACCCTACTCTCCTACACAACCCCCTCCCCCCAAACGCAGGGACATTAAACTAACCTTGACCATTTGACCAGTCTTCATGTTCTAAGTGTATATATCTGGAGAGTCCATCTGCATTGCCATGGTCAGTTCCAGGTCTGTGTTCCACTGTAAAGTCCATCCCCTGTAGGGAAATGGACCACCTGAGTAGTTTGGGATTTTTACCCTTCATCTGATTTAGCCACAAGAGGGGCTTATGGTCTGTCTGAATCTTGAAGTCAGTACCAAACAAGTATGGCCTTAGCTTCTTCAGGGCCCAAGCCACAGCAAAGGCCTCCCTCTCAATAGCTGACCAACGTTTCTCTCTAGGGGTCAGCCTTCTGCTAATAAAAGCTATTGGCTGGTCTTGACCATCTTTATTCAATTGTGAAAGAACAGCTCCCACACCCAACTCAGAAGCATCTGTTTGGACAATGAATTGTTTGGAGTCATCTGGACTTTTCAGAATAGGTGCAGAGCACATGGCCTGCTTTAGGTCATCAAATGCCTTTTGACAGCTTACTGTCCACTGAACTTTCTTTGGCATTTTCTTTGAGGTTAAGTCATTAAGTGGTGTACCATGGACCCATAGTTCTTAACAAACTTCCTGTAGTAACCAGACAGGCCCAAAAAAGCTCTGACCTGAGTCTGGGTGGTTGGAGGAGTCCAGTCCTTTCTGGTCTGGATCTTGCTCTCCAGTGGTTGAACCTGACCTCCACCTACAAGGTGGCCCAGGTACACAACCTTACTCTGCCCTATCTGGCACTTAGTAGCCTTGATAGTTAGGCCTGCCTTTTGCAGGGCCTCCAAAACATTCTTCAGGTGGATCAGGTGATCTTCCCAAGTGGAGCTAAAGACAGCAATACCATCAAGATAAGCTGCACAGTGGTCATCCACACCTGAGAGGACTTGGTTCACCAACCTTTTGAATGTGGCAGGTGCATTCTTCAAGCCCTAGGGAATCACCACACATTGGTAATGACCTCCAGGGGTTGAGAATGCAGTTTTGGCTTTTGCATCATCAGCTAGTCTGATCTGCCAGTAGCCAGCTGTCAAGTCAAATGTGCTCAAAAACTTGGCAGAAGCCAATCTGTCAATGAGCTCATCTGCCCTTGGTATTGGGTGGACATCTGTCCTAGTGGCAGCATTGAGACCTCTGTAGTCCACACAAAACCTCATCTCTCTCTTACCATCTTGGGTGTGAGGTTTAGGCACTAGGACTACAGGACTGGCCCAAGGGCTCTCTACATAACTCTCAACTCCAACATCTTTTGGACCTCTATCCTGATACAGTCCCTGACATGATCAGGTTGCCTGTAGATTTTACTCTACGCAGGCAGACTGTCACCAGTGTCCACCTCATGGGTGCACCAGTGTATCTGACTTGGAGTCAGTGAAAACATACGTCTATAGGACTGTAGAACTTGTCTGCAGTCTTGTTGCTGTTGGTCAGTGAGGCTGCCTGTCAAGGCTACACCATCAACTGAACCATCATCAGGGTTCTGAGAAAGCAGGTCTGGGAGAGGGTCACTCTCCTCCTCCTGTCCCTCATCTGTAGCCATGAGCAAGTCCATGTCTGCCCTGTCAACATATGGTTTCAGCCTGTTGACATGAAGCACCCTGTGGGGGCTCCTTGGAATTCCAAGTTCAACCAGATAGGTTACCTCTCCCTTCTGTTCAACAACAGTGTGGGGTCCAGACCATTTGTCTTGGAATGCTGTTGGGGCCACTGGCTCCAACACCCACACTTTCTGTCCTGACTGGTAAACAGTCAGCACAGCCTTTTGGTCATGCCAGTCTTTTTGAAGTTCCTGACTAGCCTCAAAGTTTTTGGATGCCTTTTTCATGTACTCAGCCATCTTGGAGCGGAGACCAAGTACATAGTCCACAATGTCTTGTTTAGGCTTTTTGAGAGGTAACTTCCATCCTTCCTTCACCAGACACAGGGGTCCTCTTACAGGATGCCAAAATAGAAGTTCAAAAGGGCTGTAGCCAACCCCTTCTGTGGGACCTCTCTGTAAGCAAACAAAAGGCAGGGCAGAAGGATGTCCCATCTTCGCCTAAGCTTTTCAGGTAAACCCTTGATCATGCCCTTTAAGGTCTTGTTAAATCGTTCAACTAGACCATTGCACTGTGGATGGTAGGGCGTGGTGAACTTGTAGTTCACTCCACACTCTTTCCACATAGCAGTTAGGTACCCAGACATAACGTTTGCACCTCTGTCTGAGACAACCTCCTTCGGAAAACCCACTCTTGAGAAAACTCCCAGGAGGGCTCTTGCCACAACAGGTGCTGTTGTGGTCCTCAGGGGAAGAGCTTCTGGGTATCTGGTGGCATGATCCACTACCACCAGAATAAACCTGTGCCCAGATCCTGTTTGGGGATCCATTGGGCCAACAATGTCTATCCCAACTCTTTCAAAGGGAACCCCCACCACGGGTAGTGGTATTAGGGGGGCTTTGTGGTGCCACCTGATTTGCCACTGGCTTGGCAGGTTACACAAGAGCGACAAAACTCCTTGGTATCTTCTGACATGTGGGGCCAGTGAAAGTGAGGGACAAGCCTGTCCCAAGTCTTGTTCTGGCCAAGATGTCCTGCTAAGGTAATATCATGGGCTAATGTAAGAAGGAAGCCCCTGAATGCCAAAGGTATAACCAATCTCCTGGAAGCACCAGGCTTGGGGTCTCTAGCCTCTGAATACAGGAGCCCTTCATCCCAATAAGTCCTATGGGTACCTGTAGCATTCCCAGCAGCCTCAGCAGCAGCTTGCTGTCTGAGGGGTTCAAGAGAGGGGCAGTCCAATTGTGCCTGCCTCAGGTCTGCCCTTGAAGGTCCCCCTGTCCCAAGAAACTCAACCTGATCAGGCTCAAGCTCTTCTAGGACAGTTCCTTCTTGGGTCTCACAGTCAGCTTCCTGGGAAGACTGATCCTCATCCTGAGGCAAGGGGGAAGGCACTGCCTTAACCCTACTGCTCTTTCTCTTGGTAGGCAACTGGTCCATAGTTTCAGGATCCAGGGCCTGTTCAGTTTTGCACTTTTTGGCCTGTGACCTGGTCACAGCAAGGACATGTGCTGATATGGCTAACATCTCTGCATGAGTCCTATACTCCACTTCAGACTAGACTGAAGATTTCAGATCGTTGCCAAGCAGACATTCTACAGGGAGGTCTGAATTAACAACAACTCTTTTGAGGCCAGTTACCCCTCCCCAGGAGAAATTAACAATTGCCATACCATGGGTGATAGTGACATTGCTTGCATTGGTCACTAGGTATTTGTCATCTAGTATTATCTGTCCAGGTCCACAAAGTTAGGTGTCACCATGGTGACACTGGCACATGTGTCTCTGTAGGCCTGAGCCGCTTTATTATTTATCAAAGGAGTCTGTCTGTACTTGCCCAGGTTACTGGGGCTCACAGTAGAGGGCATAGCCATGTCCATATCACAGACAAGAACAGCTTGAGTTAGTATTCTGACTAGGCCAGAATCCATCTCAGTTCCCAGGGTTAACCCTACTACACCCTTCTGTTGAGAATCACCACTATTAGCTGTACTAGGGGGAACAATTGCCTTAGGGGCAATGGTGGCTGGAGCTGCCTCCTTCTTTGTGCAATCACTGGTCCAGTGAATATTACTTTTACAAAAATTACACCATGGTTTCTTTGGACCTTCTATCTTCTTGGATTTCTTGGAACCCCCCTCATTAGAAGCTTTTTGGGACCTGGCGAAGACTTCTGGTCTTTTGCTTTCTCCCCACCCTTTTGGTATTGCTTCTTCTGATCACCACCTTGGTTCTGTACCTTCTGCTTCACCCTGGTTCTGACCCATTTGTCTGCCTTCTTTCCCAATTCTTGGGGAGAGGTCAGATCAGAGTCAATCAGGTGTTTTGTTCAATAACTGGTTCTGACAATTATTATGAATTTGTTCTCTCATAATCAAAGTATACAATCCTGTATAGTCTTTGAGCTTACGGCCCAGTAACCAGCCTTCCAGAGCCTTAGTGGCACAATCTACAAAGTCAGTCCAGTCCTGAGTCTGTGTCTTCTGGGTGTCTCTGAACAGCAACCTATACTGCTCAGTGGTTAAGCCAAACCCATCTATCAGAGCACTCTTCAGGACATTGTAGTTGTCAGCATCCCCATCACTAACTGTGAGGAGCTTATCTCTGCCTTTATCTGAAAAGGAGAGCCATAGTATAGCTGCCCACTGACTCTGGGGTGCCTGCTGTACTTTGCAGGCCCTCTCCAAAGCAGTTATCCATTTGTGGACATCATCCCCACTCTTGTAGGGAGGGACACTCTTACTTAGGTTTCTATTGTCATTGGACCTTTCCCTATCTCTAGGGGTATTGCTGCCACCAGTGGACTCTAGTCCACACAATTTTCTCTCTCTCGCAAGAGCCAGGGTCTCTTTCTCAAGGGCAATTTCTTGCCTCCTGATTCTAAGCTTGGATTTCCTCATCCTAGCCTTATGTTCCCTTCTCCCAGGGGATGTCATTCTCCTGAGAGCTGAGGCTTCAGACCCTATTGAGTCACTAGAGTGGTTGGATTCACTAGAAAGTGATCGCCTCCTTCTGTGCTCAGTGTTACGTCTACTTGGGGGTCTGGATGAGATTCTCCCCCTTCCATCCCCATGTAGGCTTAGGTTGACCTGGTTCAGTTCTACAACTTGGGCCTGATCAGCATCCTCTTCATCATCAGCACCCCCTGGATTGTCATCCTGGGAATCTTCTGTTGAGGGATGGCCCCCCTCCACTACCTGTCTGATCTGGGATTGCTGCCTTTTCTGCATCATACTCAACTAAAAGATCTATTAGGTGTCTCAGGGTTAGACTCTGTCCTTGTCTCATTCTCCTGAGTGAACACAAACTTCTAAGTTCATTAAAAGTAAGTGTGCCCTGGGAGGGTTAACTTCTGCAGGGAGAGACAAACTAGGCTCTCCTCTTAAGGACATTTTCTAGTGAAGTGTGGTGTATGCACCTACCTACACTAAGTGTTATCTACTAGAACCTCTCTAGGAGTTGTAGTCAGGGTTGCTCTACAACAACTAAGTTCAGTAGAACTTAAGTATTATGAGACTTGATTTATATGTACCTCTAGGTACCTTAATGTGATCTTTCAAATGATATCTTAAGATGATATGGTAAAACAACAGCAAGCTCTTATCCCAACCGCTGCACACCAATGTGAAAAGTTAGCCTGGCATATGTTGTCAACTATTCTAGTGGGCACTTGCACCAGTCTAAACAACCCTTATGATGGTGGTTGTAAAGTCAACCTTATAGACCAGCTATCCTAGTGGTAGCATGAACCAGCAGTCTTAGGCTAAAACTTCAGAGAGCATGTAAAGCAATCTGTTTTACCATTTATAATCCCTTGAATACCAAATGAAAGGACACCACACAAGGTATATATCAAATATATATGTATTTATTACTAACACAACCCCTCTGCACTCTTTATGAGTTCAGAGATTGAGATACATTACAAGTAGGGCTCCCGGTTTTATGGTATTTATTTTTTGCACATTTCCGTCTGTATTTATCCATATTTCTTTTTTTACCATTTTATCTGTATTTATCCGCATTTATTTTTGTGGCACGCAAATGAAGACGCTGCAGCTAGTATTTTTTCACATTTATTTAAATAGACAAAGCACTCTTTTTGCCGTTTTTTTTTAGTGTGACTTTGGACCAAAAGTACTGAAGTGCAACAGTTTGATTACACAAGGTCATTTTGATTTTTACAGACACAGGGAAATTGAGGGATTTGGCCAGAATCATAGGATGGTGAGCCAAACCCGAGACTTAAGCCTATATGTTCACATCCATGGTTGTTAATTCACCCCAGTGCTATGGGTAGTGAAGGTGACATCACAATCCTTTTGCCATCGCAGGGTTATATCCACTCTTAGCCCCACATAAGTAACTCAATTCCTGCTGTGAGGCTAAGAAAATAAAGCTGAGTGATAATCAAGGAATGTAAACAGGGCTCTAGATTCTTGATTTCTTCCCGTTTTTCCCACAGCAGTGATGAACAGGCAAGTCGGGTGGTTCACAATCTGTATTCCTCACTAACGCTAATTGACCACGACATTCAAGTCCCTCCAAATCAACTACTACCATTTCCTCCACGCACCACCTTTTTGGTTGATGTATACACCCATTTCCATATAATTAATAAAATAAATGTAAAGACAGATTCTACATGTTGACACTTTAGACCACCAAGATTCATGCACTTGTAATGGGCTCCAGCTTTCTCAATACAATTAGAGATCAGGCTACAGAAATGTGGAACAGCAACATTTAGACATCTATGTAGCTTTTACATGCTGAGAGCTACTCAACAAGTCACCCTCGTTTGCTTGTGCCCTCCTCACCCCTTCAGTGTTCCTGTGGTTACTACTTTGTACTAAAACGCTACAGTTAGCAGCAAGTCAGACTACCTGCAAGGTCTGCAAAGTACCGTGATGGTCTATTTATTTGAAAAGAAACAACTACAGCCTGGACGCGCATTAACAGGTGAACATTGCATTGTTGGAATTCCGGCGTCTTGGGCAGAGCGCTGCACCTCGCTCAGACGGTATGCCAATCAGCCTCAAATGCATGCTTGCCTTTGCCACCCTGTAATTCACCTCGGTGTTGTGTTTGGCTCTAGGCTGTAACTGTGAACCAGGCGCTGCTGTGCATCAGATGTGCAGATGTTCACACGCACTTTAAGATGCGTAATTCGAAGACAAAGAGAACATCACTGTCCTGCTGCTTGCCCATTTCTTTGATCATTAAACTATGCCTCCGGACAAGCAGTTACTACAAGATGATGGTGAGACAACAGATGACCAAAGTCATGGTGTTGACATGATGTCTGGGGGCGTGAGGGTGTCAATTAACCCTGTGCCATGGTCAATGGTGTGTATGTTAAAGGCAGATAAGTGCTCTCTGCCTGCTGCTGTCTGGGAGGTACAGAGGGTCGCTCATTAACTAATCAGTCTCCCATGGCAGCAGAGTGCTTAGCCCAGACTCGGGAGGGTCGGGTGATTTAGAGGGGAGCATAATCTGCAGGACATCGCAGTAGCAGTTTCAAATTTCTTCCCTTAGCCCCTGTGTGCCTCAGACACTCATTTTACAGAGGAGCACATAGACACAATGAAGCCAGTTGATAAGTAATTTTCCGTTTCTATTTATAAATACAGACAAAGGAATAAATGATTTCCGTCTGTATTTATATGTATCAATCCGTTTCAACGGAAAACCGGGAGCCCTAATTACAAGTTACTCATTTAGCATACTATAAGTTGCACAAATACAATTCTGCTCTAGGGGCCTCACGAACCATTTACTAAGTAAGTGGTATAAGAACCACTTCAGGAATGGTGAATAGGCCTAGGGCCTAGGGAATCTCTGGGGCTACACTGGACAACCAAGGGATTGGAAGTAGGAGGCCCACGGGAGACGCGTGCCGTGTCTAAACACAGTCGCGAGTTACCATAGAGTTATAATGGGAACGTAAAAGTTACAAAGTAGTCAATTAAGGACACTTCCTGATGGACTACGGTAAAACCCTGTTAAACTAGGACACTTCGAGAGTCAACACCCACGGGTGCACCGGAGTACTCAAGTTACTTCACCCAGGGAAGCCGGGTGTATAGGTGTCTTTTCGTGTCGGGTTTCGTCGCTGTTTCCTATGGAGAGCAGCAAAGAAGTGCTGCAGGCGACCAGGAGAAAAGTGTCTGGGTGGATCCAAGGGTGGGTTGAAGATGTGAAGAACCTGAAAGCAGAGGGGACAGAGTCTGGGTCACTAGCCAGTGACCAGGAAGGAACCAGGCGATGTTGAGTGTTTCAGGTGAAGAAGGTGAAGCTTGTCTATGCAGCCACGAGGACCAGAAGGCATTGACTGCAACCAGGAGCTGGATTCAAGCTGTCCCACAAAGAATCTAGTTGACTGCGGTGTTGGTATCTGGATTGTACCCACAAGCCTTGGCAAATGCAATCCATGCAGAAAGGGAAGATTGGCTTCAGTTCAGACCAGCAAGGTCTGGGGAGCTTCTCCTTCACAGGGAAGCTGGGGCAAACCTGGAGCAACTAGCCAAGTGGTGTAGTTTTGAAAGAAAGTCTTTGGAGGGCTAACTAGCCAATGGGCTAGCAACTGGGAAGACGCTCGAGCTAAAATGCAAGAGCAGGCCCCACAAGGCACTCGTGGAGTGTGGAGGGCTGAGCTTCGGTGCAAATGTTGCTCGGGTCTGAGGCTTCTCAAACCCCAATGCACAACTTTGAGGATACCTCAGAAGCTGCACTGTTAGCAAAGAGCAGGTAGTCCAGGGTGTCCAGTCCCACGTCTCTCGTATCCGCCACGGGTCTCAGCATTGCTGTGGATGTGTATCGGAGTCGGCGAAGTCTGGAAGTCCAGTTCCTGAGTCGCTGAGTCTTCGGGTTCTGGCAGGAGCATTGACAAAGCAAACTGGCAAGTTACTGGTGGTGTCTGTTTGCACAGGGTGGTCACTCCTTGACCACAAGGGAGATGTCTTTAGTCTTCTAGTCGGTATAGAACATCGAAGGTCCAAGAGTTTCATTTCAGAGTTTCAGTCCAGGATAATCTAATGTCTCTAGACACAGCTCCTATCTTTATACTGACTTAAGGGGCTGGATTACCTGCTAGGTCCCTCCTATGGGTGGACCCTGAGAAGGGGGTGGTTACACCCCTTTCCCTTTGTCCAGTTTCGCGCCAGAGCGGGCTGGAGTGCCCCAGAAACTGGTTTGAACCGGGCTATGCATGGAGCACCTTGTGTGCCCCAGGCAGTGCCTGGAAAAGCATCTTTCCATTCAACCCACCCTGGCCCAATACTCTACAGGCTGTCCTCGACAGGAAACCTATTTTCCAGGCCTCCCTTGCCGGAGTTTCGTCCAGCTGCAGGAGGTCAGACTTGTGTCTGTGGCAGCAGCATCCATTTTGTGATGCTGAGGCTCTGTTTAACTTTAACCGGGTAAAGCAGTAACTACATGTCTCCCTCTAGAAGGGTGGAATGCTACCCCGCCGCCAGAACTGGCAGGGGGGGGTAGTATTCCCCAGTGTTTGACACCTTACACGACATGTTTTGATAAAACCAAACCAAAGTTAGCATTAACCGCAAGGATTATAATGCACTTAAGAGTATATGATATGGCTATATCATAGAACAGCTACACGGACATGGTTCTGAAAGCTGCAGAAGGGCTCGGCTCATGCTAGAGCACCCTCTCACATAAAACCAAGCACTCTGCCTTCAGGATTGTCAAGGCCTGCCATAGGAGTGACTTATAGGTATATATGTGTCTATATATAAGGGTAGGTATAGGTATACTATATCTAAGCAAGGGGTGATTACACCACCTTGCCCAAGCTGAGTGATCAGCCTGTTGTATCAGTTTGGATGGCCAGCCAGGGGTGGCATAATACATGCTGCAACCCCTGGTAGGCCTTGGATGCACCCATGCCCTGGGTACCTATTGTACACTATACATGGGCTCACAAAGGTGACCCAATTCCCAATTGAGGCAATTGACAACCATGATACCTCACAGCTAATATCAGACCTTGCAGCAGCTGGTATGACTCAACTGATAACCTCTCCCACGCACCAAGCTGGCCACACTCTAGACGGTCTGTTTACTAACAGCCCTTTAGTAAAAACCACCCGAATTATTCCTCTCGTCTGGACAGACCATGCAGCGATTCTCTTTACTATAGAAACCAACCCATCTAAACGAACAGTCTCAGCTTCTTCTCAATCCTTATACAGAGACTGGAAAAACATCAATCTATCGCATTTAGCAGAGATGATGCAGGAAAATCCCATTCCTGAAGAGAATGACCCAACCCTAGCGTCCTCCATCTACCTGAGGAATCTAAATATGGCCTGTGATAAGCTAGCCCCTATCAAAACCTCCTATCGTAATAGGAAAACACCATCAGCACCATGGTTCACGGAATCCCTGAGGATGCAGAAGCAATACTGCAGAAACCTCGAAAGGCGCTGGCGACGTATATATAGTCCGGCAGACAAAACGACCTACAAAAATGCCTTGGCCACCTATAAAGGACTTATAGTTGCTGAAAAAAGCCGATATTATACCTCTCAAATCGAGCAAGCAAATAACTCAGCAGGCGAACTATACAGAGTGGTCAATACTTTGTCTAATCCTCCGGCACCCCACCTAGAAGGATCTCAGCCATTAGCGGATGCTCTAGCCAACTACTTTGAGGAAAAAGTCAGATCCATCTTCAATACCTTTATGAATTCCGCTCTTTCTCCCGTCCCCGAGTCACCTCCTGATAATACCAGACCTTCCCTATTATCCTTTGATACTGTCGGACAGGATCATATTCATCGCTTGGTATCCAGCATCAAATCTGGCTCCCCTCTTGACCCTTGCCCCCCAGTTATTTTAAACCGCATCCCTGATGCAATCTCCCCTGCCCTCACCACCATCTGCAACGCCATGTTTGCAACCGGCATATATCCTTCAGTATGGAAGGAAGCCATTATCAAGCCCCTTCTAAAGAAACCCACACTAGACCCCCAGCTCCCAGCTAGCTACAGACCCATCGCCTGTCTCCCCTTCCCAGCAAAAAGTTTTGAAAAGTCTATCAACATCCAGCTTTCCAAATTCATCAATGATAACAATCTTCTTGATGAGACCCAGTTTGGTTTCAGACAGGGTCATGGGACAGAGACGGCACTACTAAAGGCTGCTGATGAAATCAGAGCAACCATGGACATGGGAGGAGCAGCGGTCCTGATACTTCTGGACCTCTCGGCTGCTTTCGACACGGTCGATCATGTCACTCTGATCGACCGTGTCTTAGCTTTAGGAATAAGAGGCAAAGCTAAAGATCTGATTGCCTCATTCCTAGCCAACCGTCCTCAGACCATCAAGATGGGCAATTTCACCTCCCACACCTTCTCCCTCCCTTGCGGTGTTCCCCAGGGCTCCTCACTAAGCCCGACGCTGTTTAATATCTATGCGTCGGACTTGGCGAGGGTGATTAAATCCTATGGAATTGCCCTCACTACTTACGCCGATGATACACAACTTGTACTATCGGTGCATAATAATGGAACATCCATCGCAGCCAACTTCCAGGAGGGAATGAAGGCGATAGGCTCCTGGATGTCATCAAACTGCCTCAAACTCAACTCCGATAAAACGGAGGTGATGACATTCGGGAGCTTGCGCCCAGCATGGTCCCCTCAATGGTGGCCACCTCACATGGGGCCTCTACCTCAGCCGGTGGCAAAGGTTCGCAACTTGGGAGTCATTTTTGACGACAAGCTGACGTTTCACCACCATGCCAACGCCATTGTTTCTTCTGCTTTCCACACTCTCAAAAAAATAAAAAAACTGCTTCCTTACCTCCCACAATCAGCAGGAAAAACGCTCATTAGTACATTAGTGTTCTCGAGAACCGATTATTGCAATTCACTGCTTTTGAATGCGCAAGAAGGAGTTCTCAATAAATTACAAACAGTACAAAATGCTGCTGCCAGAACGCTACTGTCTATTCCCAAATTCTCATCTGTGTCCCTGCACATCAGAAAACTACACTGGCTCCCTATCAGGAGCCGAATCAAATTTAAAGCTTTGTGTATAGCTTATAAGACCCTGAACAACATAGGACCACAGTTTTTAAAAGAAGCTCTCCGTCCAGTTGAACAACAAAGGGTTTTACGATCCTCTTCAGCCTTTCTGCTGAAAGTCCATCGTACAAAGAGGGTCAAGTGGGGAGATAGACGCTTCACCATTGCCACGGCCAAACTGTGGAACACTCTACCGCTCTACATCAAAGCTGCTCCCACGCTTCTAAAATTTCGTAAAAGCCTTAAGACATGGCTATTCTCCTCCTCCTAACTCAGACATGGCTATCTTACGCCAATCCCCCCGACTTCTCCTAGTGAGTTCTATGAATTTAGCGCCGAGACACCCTCACGGGTATTTGTTTGCGCTTTAAAAATTGCTAAAATAAATAAAATAAATAAATAAATTAGGTATGTACCTAAAGTACATGGTATCAATTTAGAGAAAGAACAGCTGGGCTGTGGGTCTGATTAGCAGGCCCACAGCCACACTAAAGTCGAAAAACCAGAGTATCAGCAAAAAGTGCGGGTGACCATAGGAAGCAGACCCTACTCTCCTATATAAGGGAACCAGAGTTACTTTCAATAATAATGCAAATATGTGTTTTAAATATGATTTGAGCTCACTCCTCAGCAGCAGTAGTACTAATTACCCAGCAATCAACAGGTGTTGTAATAAGTGTAGGAGGCTTGGTTACTTTCAATCTGTGTGCAGGAGGTCTAGGAATCCAGTTTGGATTAGTGCGATTAATGTAGCCTCTCTTGGTGCCAGCACTGTGTGTTGCTCTCAGGGGTTGCCCGAGGTTGTCCTCACAGTCTCTTCAGATGATATGGTCTCTAATAGAGTAAATGGTCCCATGTGAAAGCCACTTATGGGACAGGTAAGTATTGATATGATGGTGGATTCTGGCGCTCCTTTCACCAATATCTGTGAAAGATTATTTAGGAAGAAATGGCATAAAACTACCTCGGCTAGGAAAGACATTCACCCTAAAGCCTTGGGTGAACAAGATATCAACATGTTGAGGTACTTTTTTATTTTTATCTTTTTTTATTGTTTTTATTCTCTAAGAGCAAGTGCTAGGGGTTTGACCACTAAAGCATACAATAGAGGCAACAAGGGGCTTCCTGTTGGGTTCCCCTGGTGATCATGATTGTTGCTGGGACTGTGCTACCCACTCTGATCCTGGCCGTAAGCTCCGAGTATAATACCAGAAGCAGGTGCAAATATACTTCCTTCACTCCAACACGGCAAAGGTCGGCCCACGTGAAGCTCTAATCAGTCGGTGCTCCGAACGTCTGACCACACGGACAGGCCCATAAAGGCCGCCGGAACTTTTCCCTCCAAAGACTCCAGTGTTACTGCCTGGAGACTATACCATATTCAATGGTTTCACTGTTTATTCACAGAAACTAGGGTCCTCACCGACAAGTGTGAGATTATACAAGCTGCAGTAACATCCTGACTTGGGAGTTCAACAGCACATTTGAATCTTTATTGAGTATGGACGTATACGTAGTTCAGAACACAGGACTTATATAGATCTGTCTCGGAACACACTGCAATCAATTTTTGTCTCTTAAAGAGTGGGAGTTGCTATTCGGAATTCATACCTTGGCTTACCGTGAAGTCGTGATTGACCCGGACATCCTTGCCCGGGATGTATTCGGGCAGAGCTCAGGACATCTTATAGATACAAGGATTCTCTGTACCCAACTGGGTTTCCCCCTTATAAGTTCGATTACCCATAGGAGCCCTGATAAAGTTCTCCCAGGGAGAACGAAACACATTAGCTGGAATCTAAAGCTTTGATATTGATAAAGAAATTGTATAAATCTTACAATTTGCTATCTGGACTTTCTGCGCACGTTCATCAAATCGTATCTTAAGGATCTGGAGCACAGAGGCACCAATAGACAGTTGATGCCAGGGCTTGCTGCGCGGGATCTGTACATATTTTCAAAACTGGCATGAGGTCCAGAAATCTTAGTCAACCATCTTTGCTTATTTTCACCACGTGAAGCTCTACTTAACTAATTCAAATGCCATTTCGGCATCTAGAAATGCAGCGGCTGCTTTTACTTCCGGGTCTATGTTTTGCCTGGTACAAAACAATGTTCTCAGATTGTATGTGAGGCTGCTGCCTGGTACGAACTCAGCCTGCTCTGGGCGCACGATGCCTGGCACTAGTTGGGCCAATCTATTCACTAGTATTTTTGCATATAGCTTGGTATTTACATTTAGTAGTGACAGAGGTTGGTATGAGGAACAATGATTAGGTGGCTTACCCGGCTTTAAAAGTGTAACTATCAAAGCTTCTCTAATTGAGGGGGCATAGTGCCCATTTTCGCCATCTCCTCAAGTAGTGTTATCAAATGCGGTATCAATAAGACTAGGTAGGCTTTGTAAAAAGCCACTGTGAGGTCATCCGCGCCTGACGCTTTCCTGGCATGCATTTCTCACAAGGCATTGCGTATTTCTTCAGGTTGCAGGGGTGCCATCAAATGTTCTGTTTGCTCCGTAGCCAACCATTGCATCTTTATATATTCTAGGGGAAATACAGGATTTGTATAAATCCATATAGTATCTGCCAAAGCTTTCAGGTTTGTGCTCCATGTCATGCAGAGGAAGCCCAGTCTCATCGTAAATTTCCATTATCACTGTTGACTCTAGGTTGGGCCTCATCAGTCCAGCCAGCATGGCCGAGGCCGCTCCCCTCCCCGTATATCCTGGCAACTGCATATTTGCCTAGACGTTTCACTTTTCTATTGACCGTGTCGTGAAACTCCTCCAGCTTGGCTTTAATTTCCCCTAGTATCTGGGCCTCCGCCGAGGTTTGATGCCTCCTCTCCAATCCCGCAATTTCCCTCTCCAGTTGTGTCAATCTATTTCTTAATGAGTTGAGGACTCCCGCATGTTTGGAGAGGACGATGCCTGTACACCTTGAATGTCTCCCATATTGTGGTAAAGCTATTTACTGTGCCCAAGTTATTATCAAACAATTCCCGAATTTCCTGCTCTATTTCTGTCTTATAGACAGTATAAGTTGGAAAACGAGGCAACATCTGTGAGGCCTGCACAAATAACATGACACATTTGTCCTTCACTGGGAACCAAACACCCTAGGGCAACGCCTGACTCTCAGAGGGTAGCGCTGCAGAGCAGTCTGAGGCTTACTCAAGGGAGGTGGTGTGGGCTAGTAATCGCCATTTGCAGGTGCGCAAAAATAACACTCAATAATTGATTGTCAAGTCTGTACTTTGCTTTAGAAAAGTAAGAGTACATTTATTAAACACAGACACCACTCAATACTATACACAATTTACAAATATACATAAGCTGATGGAATTACTTTGTGACATTGCATAACATGTCCACCCCTCCTGCAGGGGGGTGTGGTCTAGTATCACCACTCCCATGTATGCACATCATCTTGCCCCCAATGCAGTTAATTGGTCTTAACCTGGAGGGAGGGCCCTGTGCTCTAGCACCATCCCAGTGGTGACCCCCCCCCATTACCTCAATAAGCATTAAACCGGCTACATCTGCCTTGGTGACACATGACCCTGACTGAGCATCTCCTACTGACCATACAGAATGCACCTCTACATCTTAAGGGCTAATAGTCTGGGGTCTTTACCTAAGCGCAGCAGCAAGAATACATGTTTACGCACACTTTAGAATGACAGTACCCAGCACATTTGGATATCATTAAAAATGCATTGCAATTATAGCCCCTAAAGGCATCACAGATGATCACAGGATTATGTTGTAGATACTGTCAGACACCCTAACAGGAGTGTCTAGCCATTTATATCCACTTTGGTTATGACATCACCTTGCACCAGCACTTCACATTAAACAGGTGAAATTCTGTCCCTCTAAAAGAAATACCCATTAGTAACTGCATTTCAGTGCAATTACACCTCTTCACCTCCAGGGGATGCCCTTCTCCAGACATCCCCAACTCAGCCCTTCATCCTTGATGCAATTAGCAAAACACCCTCAGCTGAAGAACAAAAGTTCTAGCCCAGAAGGTTTTAAATGCCCGTTGAGCCTTGGAGGGGTTGATTCCTTTAAATCCCCAAGACACTTGGGGTGGGACTTTGCTCTGGTGCAGGGGGGAGACTGCGCTTCTCCAGCAGCTCCCCAAGCACTTGCTCATTCATGGGGTGGTGACCCCGTCCTCCTGGGGCCACCAAAGGCAAAGAACACGCTGTTTTGACCCTGCAGGCTGGTCCTGGCCTGCAAGGCATTATGGGGCGATTGTGCTCCTGCTCGTGAAAATTTGATGAGCGGCTCTCCCGCTATGCTGGGGAGAGCCGCACTGAACCACTGGTGTCCTCGCCGCATCTTCAGGCCTTGTTGGGGGGCCGGTCCCACCTGGACCCCCTGGTAAGGGTATGCGGCGCGGGGAGCCCACCCCGGCCGCTCCGCACTTTGGTCTGAGGGCCGGTCCCACCCGGGCACCTGGCCCCTCCTTCCTTGTCTGGGGCCCCGGTCTGGGACCCCCGCAGGCTCTCCACGTTGGAGGGCAGTCCGGGGAGCCGGCCCCCGGCTGCCCCCACCAGCTCCCCGCTCGGCCCGCACCCTTGTGTGCGACCACGGGAACCGGCCCTTCAGTTCTCGTCTGCCCGCTCCGGTGGGCAGTCACGGAGACCAGCGCAGCTCCCGCTGGCTTTGGGGGAGTGCAGCGGCACTCCCCTCTCCTTCTGCCTGCCTTCGGGGCCCGGAGATGGGGACCCTGGCCCCTCCTCCTCCTGACGGGGAGCGCGACGACCCTCCCCAGCGGCTCTACATCGGCGGGGCACTTCGGTGCCTGGGGATGGGGTCCTGGGCCCCCGGACATCTTCGCGGGGGCGCGAAAGCGCTCCCCCGCCTCCATCTTCAGTGGGGGCCCGGGAGGGCTCCTGGCCTCAATGCAGGGCAACTCACGCTCCCCGGCTTCCCTTCTCTGTGGGGGTAGCCCCCGGGACCTGACCCACCCCGGGGGCATCTCTGAGACCGGCGGCGGAGCCCCACGGCTTCGTTGTCGGTCTTCTCAGGGGTCAAAGGTCGCCTACCTTCCAGGGCCATATCTCAGCCCCTGGGGGTCCAATCTGCCACATGTTTGTGTCTTCTTGCTCCTTGTGGTATATCCCAGCCACAGGGAGCACTCTCCTTTGTCCTCCGGGTCTTCAAGAGGGTGCATTCTGCAGGGAGTGGTCTTCCCTGGCTCCCTGCGCTTCTCTTACACCCCAGAGATAGCTTCTCTTCCTGTGAAAGTACTTTTTAAAAGTTGAGTAAGGGGCTGGCAGGAAGTCTGTGTGTGTCCTATCAAACAGCGGAACATCACTTCCCTGCCCTTGCCCCTACTCCCTCCTTCTTGTCCAGCCTCTGGGTTTGGTCAAAATGGCGTCCTCCAGTGTCTCTGGCCACATAGGCTCTGAAACCCAACTCCTTCCCCCCGCACTGCCTTCACGTAGTTCAGCTTGGTTCATGGCACCCAGCGGCAGCAGTTGATGGATTGGCTTGTAGCTTCACCTATCTTTTCTCCTTGGAGGGAAGATCTTCACTCTGGGAAGAAAGGTCATTAATGTAACCTGCCATGGCCAGACCCCAGCCAGGGACTCTGAGAAATATGACATTTCTGGATGACCCAAAAGCAGTACAAATATTACTCTGCATAATACTCATTTTCACATCAGCTACACTGGACTGTAGTGCGTGTCTGGAATCTGTAGGCTTTGTGGAAGTCATTTTAGCCATGGGCCCCACATCCCCATAGGTGAATAATGAAGTGAAAACACAGTAAAACACACTGAATTTCCCTGGCATGTTCCTTCCCAGGGTATAAAGCTTATTCCATGTCACCACCCAGTTCTGCATAAGTCCTGCCACACCATTCACTCTGTAGCTGCTCCTGGACTGAGCACGCTGGGAATCTCCCCTGCACAGCCCCTACACGTGTGCACACGCATGTACACCTGTGTCTGCATGTAACCAGCACGGTGTCCCATACCCCAGCTGCTGCACAGCGGCCTAGTCAAGCCAGGGGTATATCAGTAAAATCTCCATGCAGTCTCCTTCATTATGAGTTCACTGTGTGTGAGTCCCAGATTATGAGGCTCCCCTGCAGTAAAAGCTCAACAATTAGGTGCTCAAAAAGTGAAAAATCCAGGCGGCCCATAGTTTCAGAACCACTTTCTAAAAGCATCTATTAAAGAATACGGGGGAACCCTCCATATGAAAGGGGCAGCCCTCCGTGCCTGGAGTTTCAGCTCCAGCATCACCGGGGAATGGTCTGAGTAGGTCCGTGGGAGTATCCCACAATTATTGACTCTGGAGGCTGAACTTTCCTAGAGCAGCCAGAAATCTTTGCAAGTATGTATGTAATGTTGTGTTGTGTTGTGCAATGTGTGAATCAGGCACCCTCAGTTGACCTGTGTATCCAAATATCCACTAGAGCTGTGTTTTCTGCAATCTCTTTTAGTGCCCTAGTGGCTGCTGATGGATGGCTGGCCCTTCAATCTGTCCTTGCCGGGGTCGGAACACAACTGAAATCTCCCCATATCTGCGGGAGATCACCCCTCTGTAGCAGCTGCGCTTTAGGCGCATGGTAGAACTGTGGGTCGTTGTAATCTGGACCATATACTCCCACCAGTAATATGGCCAGGTCTTCCCTACAGCATCTGGAAACCACATATCTGCCCCCGGGGTCTAACAGCACCTCCTGTAGTTCAATTCTGGACCTGCCGTTCACCCATATGAGCACCCCGCGGGCATTTGAGGTAAAGCCTGCGGCACAGTGATGCCTCTGCAGCCTGTGCCGTGTCAGCATTCTACTATCCGGAGCCAATGTTGGGGAACTTTTTAGATTCCCTTTCATGTCACAAAGATCTTTGTTGCCATAAAAGGCAGGAATGTTATAGGGTGGCATGATTTGGCCAGGCTCTGCATCATCTGGATACCTGGTGCAGAAAACCCTATAGTCCTTGCTGAGCATTCTATTGTACACAATGCTACCGAAGTATCTTCTTTGAAGTTGCTATCTGATAGCCACCAAGTAGGTCTTCCAAGAACACTGGTATGCAAGTGGAAAGATTGAGCAACAAGAGATCAGAGAAGCAGAAGGCGACAAGAAAATATGTTGGTGATGCACTCAGTACTAAGGTCACTGAGTACTTTGTGGGAGACTGGGTCATCATCAGCTCAGCTCAGACAGGCAGAACGTAAGTGGCACCGGTGCTATGATCCTCTTGATAAAATTCTTTATTCTACAACCTTGAGAGAATATGAACAGGATATTCTTACTGCCAAAACCCAATACTTTTCTGCATTGATTCTATCGTCCCCCAATAAATCCAAGGAAATATTTTCTATTCTGACTAGTCTTTCTAAACTTGATAGAGTCACTGCTACACCTCTCCCTTCTCAAGACTTTTGTGACTCCCTCCATGATTATTTTTTTACTAAAATCTCCACTATCAAACTTCATATTTCCTTTCCCTCACCTTCTTTCGATCTTCCCTTACCTTCTGCTAGTACACATTCTCTCACTAGCTTTCCACCTATCTCAACAGAGAACTTACTCAGTTTGGTGGGCTCTACGAAATCTGGTTCCCCCACTGATAGCTGCCCTTCACACATTCTCCGTGAGATCTTCTCGGTCTGCCCCGATCCTCCTCTTGCCCTTCTCAACAAATCTTTGGCTCTGGGGATTGTCCCTAATCTTTTTAAATCAGCAAAGATCGTTCCCGTCTTGAAAAAGGCAGGTGGTGATCCAACTATTCCATCTAATTTTTGACCCATCTCTCTGCTCCCCTTTCTAGGTAAAGTTTTAGAGAGACATGTCACTCATTGCCTCAGTTCTTTTATTGAGGCCTCTGATTACTTTGATCCTTACGAAGCCGGTTTCCGTCCTACTCATTCGACTGAATCAGTCATCCTATTAGTCTTGGATGAGCTTAGAGTCAGTGCCGATCATGGTTCTACTCAGGCCCTTGTACTTCTTGATCTGTCGGCCGCTTTTGACACAGTCGACCATCTTCTTTTGGTTGACAGTGTCCAGCTTGCTGGCATTTCGGAGGTGGCTCTGTGTTGGGTCTCATCTTTTCTGGAGAACCGTCACCAGGCGGTTGAACTTTCTTCCTTTTCCTCTACCCCTCGGGCGGTAACCTGTGGTTTTTCCTCAAGGTTCTGCCCTCTCCCCCCTTCTTTTTAACCTTTATATTTTTCCTCTTATTTATGCTTTACATCAACGGGAGGTCACAGTGTTTAATTACGCTGATGACCTTCAACTTATATTTACGTTTTCTTCTTCTCCTGATTCTATTTCCCATTTTCAGAATACTATGACTTTTATTCAGGACTGGATGAGCTCAAACCATCTTAATTTCAATCCCGATAAGACGGAATTACTCCTATTCGGAGGCTCATCCAATCCCTGGTCTTCCAATTTTTGGCCCTCTTCTCTTGGTCCTGCCCCCTCCCCCGTGAAGAGTTTGGGCATAAAAATTAGCGCTAATCTTTCTATGCACACCCAGATTAGTTTGGTCGTCTCATCTTGTTTTCTGTGTCTCCGTACTATTCGAAAGGTTGCTCGGTTCTTTACCCTTGATGCTCTTAAATTCATTCTCCTTGCCCTTGTCATTTCCCGGGTCGACTACGCCAATTCCCTCTATATTGGAATTCCTGCCTATGAACTACGCCGACTACAGCTTATTCAGAATCAGGCAGCTAGACTGATTTATAGTCGGTCTAGATTCCATCATGCTCTCCCACTGCTGAGACAACTGCACTGGTTACCGGTCGCCCATCGATGTCTATTTAAATTAGGATGTCTTATTTTTAAATCACTAGCAGGTTTAGCCCCTTTTTATGTAGCATCTAGGCTCAGAACCTATACCCCCTCCAGACACTTGCGTTCCTCCTCCAAGAACATTTTGGTTGTTCCTCGGTTTGTCAGGAAAAAACATGGGGGACTGAGTTTTTCTTTCTAGGCCCCTCAGTTTTGGAATTCTCTTCCTGACAATCTTCGTTTCTCCCAATCTTACATGGAATTTCGTAAAGACCGGAAGACCTGGCTCTTTACCAAAGCTTTTGAGGTCTAAATTATTGCCCTGTCTGCTGCTGATCTGCTTAGCGCCATGAAACCTTTTGGGTATACGAACGCTTTATAATTTCCCCCAGCTTCAACTTCAACTTCATCAATAAGTCAAACAGGGTTAGGAAGGGTGTGTCGAAGTTTACCTTACCTGTCAAAATGGTCAAGGTGTCTAAGGGTGGTCTTCTATTGGAAGGGAAAATGTGGTGGAATAGAAGAAGTTTGATGAAGGTTGCTCCAATAATCACGCCCTTCAAAGACAAAGGTGGTTATTCCGCTGAAGGTCGTTGTAGGAAGTTCCTGGTGCAATGTCATCCAGAAAGAAGGTACTCGTCATCACTCGCTGGTGGTATGGGTTATCCCATATACACCTCCTTGCCCAGATAACACCATCTTAGAGGTTTACACTATTTATGAATTTTGTTTCTCAAAAGTTCAAAGCTCTAGGAACCTCTCTAAGCATAAAATAATACAATATTTTACTACTAAACAGGAAGTCACAAGGGTACTTAGCTTACGGGCAATAGGGCTATAATTTATATGGTGCAGCCGTGGCACTGGGGCCAAAAGTCGTCATAACTTCTATAAACACCAAATATTGCTATATTTTACTACTAAACAGGCAGTCACAAATGCAGTTATCTTGCAGGCACTAGGAGCATGGTTTAAATTGTGCAGCAGGCGCAGTGGCACCGGACCCAAAAGTTGTCAGAACTCCTCTAAACACATAATATTGCTATTACATCAATTATTGCTATTATTTCCCTCTTTCATTTTTCTGAATGTTGATATTACTTAACTTACCTGTGCTACACCACTCTTAACACCACTTTGCGTTTGTTGCATATTGCCTAAACAAGTCATAACACTTTAACAGACTTTCTGTAACTTATATTGTACAACTACTCCGCAAGCTACAGATTACAACAAAAAACACTGGATTATTAATCACAGAGGCGAAACCTAATGCAGTTACCAATGCTTGTTGAAAAATATCTCTAACTGGGCGCAGGCCATCCTGTCACTTGACACAAAATAATAGTCAGTTCGAGGAAACCACCCCAACCCAACCCAAAAAGCCGAAATCCAACCTCGGGTGTCTCATGTTGCAAAAGCACCCCTCGTGGGGGGGGGGGGGGGGTTACAAGCCCAGAGGGGGGAGAAGGAGCGTTATGAGGGGTTGCAGAAATTGCCCCGTGCGCTTGTGCTGCGCTTCCTTAACAACACCTGCTTATCTATCTGGCCCAGCTGCCAGGTGTGTGCCTCTTAAGGCAAAGATGTAGGGGCACCCAGTTTAAAGCCTTGCTAGGACAGCGCGGTGGCCAGTCCAAATGAAATATTGCCTGTCCCTTCGAAGGTTTCACTCAGGGCCTGTTCTTCCTTGTCGTGCCACAGAAAGAGCTCGAACTTGAGAGAGCGCAATTTGAACGAAAAGTATACAGTAGCCATATTTAGACGTGTATGTTATAAACGTGGGAATGAAATGCATATCGTAATGTAAAGTTGGCGACTATAGCATAAAGGCCAACGAATGTGATAACATGGTATAGGAAATGTAAATGTATTCACACATTAAGATGCATTAGGTTTAGAAGACCCGTATACATGAAGGGTAAATGTATAGAAATGTGTATAAATGTATATGAAATGTAGAACGTGCACAGTAGAATTCGTGTACGTGTGCAACTTTAAATGTGTAACTTTGCATTGGGAGAAGCGACGAGAAAATAACGTGGAAAGGCGTAAACGTGGAGAAACGTGGATAAATGTATAAGAGACTTACATAAAGATGTAACCAAGGAAAATGTATAGGTTATATTCTATGTAGTCGTATTCTATGTAGTATATATTTGATGTAGAATGTATTTAAGTATAACTAAGGCTTTTGCTAAAATACGAATATATAAATGTATGCCAAAGGTTATACTGTGTAGAAGGTTTTTGTAGGAATGTTAGAAGAGTTTTAGGTCATTTGTGTATGTAACCTAACTGGTCAAGAGCTCGAAGGAGCATAGTCACATGAATGTAATTTAGAGGGCTTGTGAAGGTCGTAAATAGCTTGATGTGGACGTGAGAGCCGAGAAGTCTAGCACTTGTTAGATTTAAGGTGACAATGCCGGACGGAGCTTATTGCTCGAACGTGAGTAGAGACACTTTTTAGGTGGACTATGTTTTGACAAGACCATTCACAGGACCTAGCAGGGTCAAGTTAAGAGACATAAAGTTAAGGCCTTGTCTAAGTTTCTATGTTACATGATCTGAAAGAATCGATAAATGTCGAAGATGAAATGATGAAGATGACATCCAAAGGAGAAGGGTCAACTTAACGGACGACGCGAGGAGTGGACCAATGGAAGAAGCAGGAAGTTGACATCATCGGGGAAAGTCCGTGGTGGGCGTCAAGGGGCGTTCCACTCACACGGTGATTGTGTATTTTAGGGACAGCACCCCGGGGAGGAGGGCAGAACCATCAGCGTAGCAATGAGCAATTAGCAATTGGGAGATTAGGAACAGCGAGACGAATTGCTCAGAGCAAAGGCAAGGGTAGATGCCTTGAGCAGATGCGCTGAGACACCAGAGCGCAAGGGAGCAGTAGGCCGAGGACCCTTAGAGAGCAGATGGGTAGGCAGATAGGGTACTGTTACTAAAACTTAAGATTTCCTTTAGAGGCTAAAGAGAGTTTGAACTTCTTAGGGAGTCAAACTGCTGACACCTTTTTAGGGAAGAGAAACTTGCGAAGTAGGGTTGTCACATAGCATAGAGTAGGGACAGTTTTAATTCGATTATTGTTTTTATCTTACTGCAGATGACGCAGAAGGAACCACTTCACACCGAAGCTTAAGCGGCTGATATTGAAATTGATTTTGTATTTGTATACTTTGAGATTTATCCTGATTGGACTGTATCGTATCCAACTTAATCTCTATATAAACTTTTGAAACTTCATCAGTTGTAAGTGGTTCTTCAGAGTGGCGTCAGTTAATGGGGGTTGTCTAACCAATGCGGGGGTGGTCCTTTCCTCAATGACAGATAAAAACGATCCAAAACAGATGAATGGGATTCTTTATTAAATTTATCATAATCATAAATTGATATCAAAATCCCGTTCCCCGCAGTTGGTAGCAGAATTTGATGGTTATCTTCTTGAGGAAGACGACCTAGGCCAGGTTAGTTTACCCCAAGGTCCCTAGTCATCGTCGACCAGAAGAAGAATTGCAGCCGAAGACGGTGCTGACGGTGCGTCGAGAGAAAAGCAGCAGAGTCGGTCGAGAGTGAGTATAAGGGTCATGCGTTGAAAGATTGCGGTGTTTTATGTTGTTCCTGTGTTGTAATGTCAAGCGGAGTTGAATGCCTGTAGTGTGATTGAGGGAAAGTTGTGAGAGCGCGCAACTGGATGAAATCTTATGTCCAGAGGACTTAAGTGGTTCGGGTGTATCGAACACCTAGAGTAATTTGTCTACCATTGAAAGGGGGTCATGAGGTACCATTGATTTCCCGACAGACCGATGATAGGGGGAGCGTATGTGTGAGTGAATGAGTAGCGGACGCTGGTCGTACGTTTACTGTGTGTAAGTAACCTATCAGTTGAGGCAAGTGTCCGACCGTAAGAGGAAAGACGCTGTGCCAGTTGAGGTGACAATTACAGTAGACTGTGGCCGTACAGTCAGAGAAAAGTGATCGCTTGGACGGAAGTAGTCATTTTTCAATGTATGAATGAAAACGCATGTGAAATCGTGAGACGAGTCGAGAAACGAGGGAAGCTGCTTTAGAAGAGACAAGTGACGTCAGTGTAGAACCGTGCTGAGATAGGCTGATTAGCGAGAGTCGTACAGGGATTGGCGGTTGTTATCAAGACGCAAATAAGTAAGACATATCATACGTTAACAAAATGAAGTGTTTTAAGGGCTTAGGAAAGATCTTTAAAAAGAAAAGGAGGAATTTATATGCCGGAGAAGAAGCTCCACCAGAAGGCACACCAGCACATCATATGGCAATAAATGTAGGCTTACATTCCATATTGTGGATTTCCGAGTGGCATAGGCTAACTGAAGGGCAAAAGGAACTAGCGTTTCCAAGATTTGGAACGTTTAAATTAGAAGTGTTGAACCAACTGAAGGCGACAATGCTTTCAATGAGACCTCTACCGAGGCCAACACAATTTGAAGCCCTTGGTGTGTGGTTTAGAACAGCGCACGAGAGGGGCGTAAAGAGGCGCCAAGAAAGAGTGAGAAGATCGGTAAAGGCAGTGCAGGATGCTAAATGGGACGAAGAAGCTAAGAAATGGAGGGTGCAGAAGGTAGAAGCGGACAAATTGTTCACCATGATAGAGGCTACGGGAGAAAGGAAGCCTCTAGAACAGGTGGATGAGGAAAGTGAGACGGAGGAGGATTTAATAGATAGGCTATTGACAGACAGACCACCTCCATATAGCGGCGAACTTGCGAGTCCCATATTACCGCAAGTAGACGGAACTAGGTGGGGGGAATATAAGTCGATCCCAGTAACAGAGTGGGACGCTACTAAGACCGTAGAAATACCCCAAGTTAGTCCTGAACAGAGAGTAGTGGGAAGATTTGTGGTCCAGAACGTGCCGGAGACGCAATGCGCTAGGTCGTATCAATTGCCGGACGCCTTGCAGGTTCCGGTTACCATAGGCCCTATTGTGTCAATCTACAACCCGGAAGGGGTCCAGCAGGAGGAACAGGCACGGTGGGAAAATGAAAGAGCAGAAGAGGAGAATAGGAGTGCCGCAATGAATTCCCACAGGCAGATACGAGCACCAATAAGTCGGAGTACCCCATTAGATTCCGCAACAGGTCCCAGGGTAGAACAGGGAGGTCGAAGAGGACCAATGGATTTAAGGGGACCAAAACCGAAAACCCATAAGGATTTAAGGGAATACCTGAGAGAATGGGACGCGGCCGAAGAGGCTCGGAATAAAGGGTTAGAAACGGGATCCGAGTGGAGAGAGCAGGATAACAGGATTCTCTCTCATTGTGGAGCTGGCGAAAGCAGCCCCGAGTGGGAGGGAGGAAGCCAAGAGAGCAGAAGAGATATTTGTCCTACAAATAATGGCAATAGGCTAATGTGCGAAGACAGGAGTACAGGGTGTGGCGAAGTGCCTCGTGTCACCTTTAGTGAAGGGGAACATAGGACACAGGAGTACCGGAATACCTTCAGGTGCACACACCATGCCCCAGGTGAAAATGCGAGACATTGGAGTCACGGAAATATGGAGAGTCGCGAAGCGTCTCGACATACATCCGGGGACAGTGGTCGAAGTCACGAAAACATAGGGAGTCGCGAAACGTCTCGACATTCTTCCGGTGATCGCGAAAGAGATCACGGAAACATGGAGGGTCGTGACGGACCCTATCGTTTATTAAGCGACACCAGACAGCAGGCAAGTTATAATGGGTTAGAACAGAACGGTGGATCCTATCTCACATCTGGAGAAACCGAGCTTAGAAATCGGAACGTAGGGTTGGGGGACGGAGCATTATTCCACCATACCCCACGTGGAGATGGAAAGGCTTGGGATCTCGAAGGGTGGGAACGAAAAGATGGAAGTAAAACTCCTCATAACTCACCTGTGTTCAGGCGTAGGGCGCATAGTGGAGGAGAGAGGGACATGAGAGAAGAACATAGAACTGAAATGCTGAAAGCTGAAATAAAAGCGAAACGGCTTGACGTAATGAGTTTGAAGGCAGATCTGGATGAATTGATTGATGGTACAGTGCCACTAGAGAGATTAAACTCGTATACACCAGATGAGATACTGTTTCTATCCAAGGATATTACTCGAAGAGCGAGGTCAGTTCATGAGAACTTATCTAATTTAGCAAACAGGTACATGGTAGACCTGTCACGAACTAAGGCTTTACAGAGTAACCACAGGCTGACTTGCACAGATCAGGATTTGGATGATCGCAGAACGATCGCGCTGAAAGTACACATAAGGGAATTGATCGTAAGTATCAGAATATGGAGAGATTTAGATAGATGGGAGGAAAGATGGTCCAGAAAGGGCTCTGTTAGAAGGAGTGTACTTGAGGGCTCCCAGGACACAGATTTGATGCGAATGGAAGCCTTCCCTTTGCGAGAGGTCGCGAATGGAAGCTACGTCCATGTGCCTTGGACTAGGGGGGATTTGGCGGCATTCACCAATTCCTTCCCAAAGCTTAGAGATAATCCTGTCGAATGGTATAAGCAGGTAGAAAGATTTGTGAAGATCTCAAAGGTACTGTGGGTCGATTTGAACACACTGTTCGACATCGTAGTACCCGGAGACTTGTGGACGGCGTGCAAGCTCAGTGTTGACTGGCCCACTTGTGAGCCAACGAGAGAGGCCAGGACGAATGGTCCATCTCATAGAGTCATGGAAAAGTACGAGAGGGTAATAGCGTGGCTAAAGGAGAAAGTGCCGGTACAAGACATAGACTGGGTAAAGATAGATCGAACTACCCAGGAGCCGAAAGAGACAGTGCATGAGTTTTACGAGCGATTGTTGAAAGCATTCAAGCAGTACAGCGGGTTAGATGTGATGGATCCTAAGGATATAGGACAATTTGTTTCAAAGTTTGTCTTAGGATTAAGACCAGAAATATGCCTAATGATCCAACAGCATCTGATCTGTTGGCAGAACAAACCTTTAGACGAGATTCTGAGGTATGCAAGGTATTGTAGTGACGAGATAGACTCGAAGGCGAAGAAGCTTAAAGAAAAGTTAATGTTAGTGCAAATGCAAGCTGCTGGAAAGGATAAACCGCGGCAGCAGGGAACAGGAACGCAGGCAAAGAAACAGAACAATCAGAGCAGAGACGAGGAAGAAAGACCGAGACCGAGAATGGATATTGCGACATTGAAAAAGACGACGAGATGCCATCAGTGTAATGAGGTGGGACACTGGCGACGCGAGTGTCCTTACAATGTTGAGACAGGGGAATTAGAGCAGGAGGAGGAAGAGGTTCAGAACAACGTGGTTAAGGGAGCCACAGTCCCGAAGGGCAAATTTGTCAAAGGGGGGACTCAGACTCCTCGAGCCCCGTTTCCTCAACCACCTCGCATCTCAAACGGAGGGAAAACCTACAGACAGATGCCATTGTTTGTAGGAGGAGAGGAATGTTACTACGTTGATCCTCTCGCAGGGCAGCGGGCGAGTAGGGACGAAGACTGTACTCTAGGGGCCGCCTTGGAAGTAGATCAGAGAGGACCATACGTAGAGGCTGAAATAGCAGGATGTCCTACAACCTTTTTGGTGGATACAGGGGCCACTCGATCCACGTTGAGATCGGCGGTAGTCCCGGGTCTACCCATATCAGGAGAAATGGTTCAGGTGGTAGGAGTTGCAAACAAAAGGATGACAAATCCCTTGACCGAACCAGTGTCAGTGAGAATAGGGAATTACAGTGACGAACATCAGTTTGTGATCTGCGATTCTAGTCCTGTGTGTTTGCTAGGGAGAGATTTGCTGTGCAAACTGAATTGCACGATACATTGCACACCTGAAGGAGTAGAAGTGCAGACAAATGATGAGGACGCAGATTTCAAAGTTGTGAACTCAAGGGAATGTGTGGAACTTTATCCTACTTTAACAGTGGAGGAGCTTCCACAAGATTTGAGGGAGAAAGTCTCAGCTGAGGTATGGGATTTTACTGGGGAAGAAATAGGATTGATCAAGGGAGTGGAACCGGTAAAAATCTTGGTTAGACCCCATGCTGAGTATCCAAGAACACCACAGTATAAGCTAACGCCAGAGACGATTGCAGGGATTAAGCCTGTGATCGAATCCATGATTAAGCAGGGAATACTGAAGGAGATCGTGGGCAGTCCATGTAACTCCCCGATCATGGGTTTGCAGAAACCTAGTGGAAAATACAGAATAGTGCAGGATCTTCGAAAGATTAATAACATTGTTGTCTCATGTTGTCCAGTGGTACCGAATCCATCAGTGATATTGTTTCAGATACCGTTCCAAGCTGAATGGTTTACCGTGATAGATTTGTGCCAGGCTTTCTTTTCGATACCGTTAGACGAAGAGAGCCAGTATCTTTTCGCTTTCAAGCTGGAAGATCGCGTCTTAACATGGTGTCGTATCCCTCAGGGGTATACAGAAAGCCCATCGATCTTTAACCAGTTATTGAAACGAAATCTTGAGAGTCTAGTACTGCCCAAGAATTCAGTTTTGGTCCAGTACATAGACGACCTCCTTGTTGCGTCAGAAACTGAGGAAGCTTGCAAAGAAGACACCATCACCTTGTTAAATCACTTGGCTGAGAACGGACACAAGGTGTCTCCAAGTAAATTGCAATATTGTAAGACTGAAGTGCAATACTTGGGCCACAGGATTGAAAAGGGAAAGCGGAAGGTGTCTCCAGATAGAATAGAGGCGATTATGAAAATGAACGCGCCTACAACACAAAGAGAAGTCAGGATGTTTCTAGGCATGGTTGGTTATTGTCGACAGTGGATAGCAAACTTTTCACTGAAGGCAAAACCGTTATTACAACTGACGCACAAAGGAGTAAGTGATCCGGTACCATGGGACAAAGATTGTTTGATGGCGTTTTTGCAGCTGAGGGAGGACTTATGTCGTGCCCCGGCTTTAGGAATGCCAGATTATAAGAAACCTTTTTTGCTTTACTGCTGCGAGAGAGAGGGATGCGCTTTAGCGGTATTAGCACAGGTCCATGGAGATGCGCGCAGGCCAGTGGCGTACTTTTCGGCTACATTAGATCCAGTAGCCGCAGCGTTGCCCGGATGTCTCAAATCCGTAGCTGCAACGGGTGTCAGCATTGAAAGGTCTGAAAGTGTAGTTATGGGTCATCCGTTAGAGGTGTATGTACCACATTCTGTAGAACTGTTAATGACCAGGACTAAGACTCAGCATCTGACGAATAGCAGGCTCACACGCTACGAGCAGGTCATACTGGCTGCCGAGAATGTAACCCTAAAGAGATGCTCTGTCTTGAATCCTGCAACTTTGATGCCACTTCCGAATGAAGTGGAAGATGAAAATTGTACAGAACATGACTGCCTTGATGTGACTGAACTATGTACCAAACCGAGACCTGATATCGTAGATGAGCCATTGACAGACCCAGACGAAATTTTCTTCGTTGATGGTTCATGCGTAAGAAACGATGTCGGTCAGCTGAGAGCAGCTTATGCAGTTTGCACGATTACCAGAGCTATAGAAGCCGCTTGCCTGGAAGGAGTACACTCCGCACAGGTAGCTGAAATTGTGGCTTTGACTCGTGCTTGCTTAGCAGGCGATAGACTTCGAGTCACCATATACACCGATAGTCAGTATGGATTTGGCGTAGTTCATGATTACGGGCAGTTGTGGTCTCAAAGAGGTTACATGACCTCCTCGGGTTCTCCTATTAGGAATGGAGAATTCGTGAAACTACTGTTAGAGGCTTTGCAAAAACCTTTGGCCATAGCTGTGGTCAAATGTGCAGCTCATACAAAGAATACGGATTTTGTATCACTAGGAAATAAATATGCCGATGAGGTAGCGCGTTATTGCGCAGAGCAGGGATATTCTCACACTGATGCAAAAGTGGGGGGAATCCAAGAAATGACTGAATTGACCATGTTGTTAGACACTGTAGATACGTGGGATGAATTGAGAGCAGTACAGGAAAACGCACCAGATGAGGAGAAAAAGGGCTGGAAAACAGCTGGGTGCGAGAAAAGTGAAATGAATTTTTGGGTGTCTGCCGACGGAAGGGCAGTATTACCAAATGAACTCATTAGTCCCATGGCAAGGAAATTGCATGGATCAGCACACATAGGAAGAGATGCTATGGTGAGAGTATTCAGACAAACGTGGTTTAACCCTAAATTTAGAGTAGCGGCAGAAGCAGTGTGTCAGCGATGTACAATCTGTCAGCAACTAAATGTGGGTAAGAGAACACCAGTTACCTTGAGTCACATAGGAAGGTCTGGGGGGCCTTTCAATAGGATGCAGATTGACTTCATAGAAATGCCTCCATGCAACAGACTCAGATACGTGCTAGTGATTGTCTGTATATTTTCTAGATGGGTTGAGGCTTACCCTACACGTAGGTGCGATACACTTACAGTAGCAAAATTGTTACTTAGAGAGTTGATACCGAGGTTTGGGGTGCCATCCTCTTTGGAATCGGACAGAGGAACTCATTTCAATAGCGAAGTGGTGAAGATGCTGTGTTCAGCGTTAAACATCGATCAGAAGTTACACTGCAGCTATCGACCAGAAGCTTCAGGGATCGTAGAGCAAATTAACAGTACTATCAAGTCCAGACTGGCTAAAGTTTGCTCATCGACATCCCTGAGTTGGCCAGACGCACTTCCAGTAGTTCTCATGAGTATACGTAGCACACCTGATAGAAGAACAGGTCTCTCTCCACATGAAGTGCTAATGGGGAGAGCTATGAGATTGCCATCGGTTCCGACTGCAGCGCTAGTGAACATCACAGACGATTTGATCTTGGACTACTGCAAGGGACTATCTGATGCCGTAAATTCTGTGTCCCTCCAGGTCCAGGCTGCAGAGGTTCCATCAGTACAAGACTTGTGCCATGACCTGAGTCCAGGAGACTGGGTCCTGGTGAAGAAGCATGTCAGGAAGAACTGCTTAGACGTGCGTTGGCGAGGACCGTTTCAAGTCATACTTGTAACGAATACCGCAGTGAAGTGTGGAGGCCTGCCAAACTGGATACATGCCTCGCACACCCGAAGAGTGCCAACACCTCCAGAAGACACAGCTCCTCTCTCGGATGAGAATCCGACGGGAAGCGGAGAAGCCATAGAGGGGGAAAGCCAAGCTGTGGAGGTGATCGAAGAAGCTGAAACTGTGTTGGAACAGGGCGACGAAGGTCAGGACACGAGTGGGACCGAAGTTGCCTCCGGAGAAGAAAGTAATTGGGAATCCGACACAGATATCGAGCAAACTGAGAGGGACCAAGAGACAGGTCCTGGAACAAGGAGCGGAAAGACGGAAAGCAAAGAAGCCAGTTGGCCGGGAAGAAGGAAAAGGCCAAGTTCGGAAAGGAAAAAGGAAAGAACTCTTGCCCCGATCGCTGAAGAATCGGATCAGGAGGAAGAGACGACAGATTCAGGAACTGAGAGTCCACGAAGATCGAGAAGGGTACGCGTGCCCTGCAGAAGGTACGCCGCCCCAGAGTGGACTTATCTAGCAGATGTATTGGGGACAGAAATCTGGGAGAGTGAAGAGTGTGAAAGTAACCACTCTCGATCCAGTCGTGACAGTGGAGATATGGATGGTGGCGCCTGGGCTTGAGACTGAGGGGTTACTGACTTTCACACTTCCCCGACCCCCACGTTTGAGTAAAATTCAAGATCTAGTGCTGAAAAGACTACAATTTCCAACAGTTGGTCAGCAAATGACAGAAGAAGAAGAAAAAGTTATTCGTTTTGAACTGTTAATTATTGTTGTGAAAGCTGCAGGTCCGACAATAATTGTAGATGCATAAAAGACTTTTTGTACTTATGTTATAAAGAAGAAGATAACCTAGCGCCGAGTGGAAAGAAGAATAAAATTAGGGATTACATTTAGTGGACGGAGAAGGGCTAGGGTTGTCTGCTGCTAGGAAGAGAAAAGACATTGTGGTGAAAAGATACCTGTTGATCAAAGCACTTTAAAGGACTGTGAATGCAAACAAGCAATCAAAGACTGGAAAGAGAACTTTCGCTGGAGAACGAGGTACGCTGTTTTGATAACATGGAGAACGGCAACCCAAACAGAAAAGCTAGATGTATAGTAAGTACACTTATAGCAATAGTGATATTCCTCATAATCATAGTAGTAACGATATCTTACATGACAGGCCATGAAAACGATAAAAGTATAGCAAAAGTGAAAACAGTAACGACTTTGAAACCTGCTCTTGTGGGAAAGGAGGAGGAGAGCAATGTTATACGTGAAAAGGCGTTACTTGCAGAGGAAACTCGTAGATTACACATAGACGAGTCACAGGGAAACTTTAGGTCAAATGCATATGCCAAATTATTGTATGAATATATCGATGCCATGGAGGCCAAAGATTGCTACGTTTGTATGCAATTGCCGGCTTCTGTAGATGAAGGCATTAGGTATCACCATCTCCCATTGACTTATGGGATCACATGTAGTTTACTGCTTAGTATTTTTTATGGTAGAGAAGGGTTTGAGTACTACTTTTCAAATTATGATTCGGTACTGCCTGAAGTTCCGAATTATAAGCAAATGAATAAGTGGGACTACTACAAAAAGGAAGATAGACTGGCTAAATTCTTTCTTCCTTGGGACACATTAGATACATCATATGCACGTAGAAATAATCTGACTTGCAAAGTATCGGAAGTAGAGAAAAGGTTTATAGCACAAGTAGATGATCGATGCAGACGGCAGAAGATTCTAAAATTGTCAGGGCAATGGAAAATAGACTGGACAGAAGAAGAGAAGGCACACAAAAAGAAAGGTAGCAATGGTCCAATAGCATTGGATAGAACGCAGAAAGGAAAGTTATGTTTAACTCGAAGCAAAACGTATTATGAGAGTGAATTTGTAGGTGAAGTTAGTTGTGAGCACTCTTTTAGACTAGAGTACTACACAAAGGATTTTATGAAAGGGATGCAAGCTATTCCGAATGTGTATTTTGTATGTGGGAGAAATGCCTATGTAAAACTTCCAGATAATTGGTATGGTTCGTGTTACTTGGCAATTGTCTTCCCCAAAATATATCATGCAAAGGATTTAGCAATCATAGAAGGAAAGGCTTCGAGGAGAACGAAAAGGGAAGTAGGAGATGCAGAAGTAGTAGGAGATGTATTTGGAGCGATGTTTCCATTGTTAGGTTTGATTCTTAACGATGTTAAGATTAGAAGGTTAGCGACAGTCGTGGATAGATTGTCTGCCAGCACTGCAAGATCATTAATGTTAGTAGAGGGTGAGATGCAGTCGATTAGAGCAATGGTTTTACAGAACAGACTTGCTTTAGATGTAATATTAGCAAAAGAAGGCGGAGTTTGTAAAGCTTTGAAAGTTCAGGAATGTTGTACTTATATTCCTGATAATTCAAAACCACTTGAGAAAGTCATACAGAACATTACACAGATTCATCAAGAAATTGAAGATTTATCAAAAATAAATGTTTGGGAAAAAGTAGGAAATGGAGTGGGAAAAGTTGGAAGTTGGTTTACTAATATAGGCAAAGGTATAGTTTGGTACATTTTAAAGCCTGTATTAATAGTATTAATTTGTATAATTACCTTATTAGGATTAGTAAAATTGTATAAATGGTATAGGTCGAACCAGTTACAAAGATCGATGAAAGACCAAGAAAGGAGACTAGCTGTTCTACAAGATCAACAGTATAAAAGTCTGAGAACACTTGAGTCGATAAAAAGGGGAACTGATGCAACTAGTTCTATATAATGGACGTGTTCAAATTGCTTTTAGTGATGACTCCTAAAAGTCATCAAAGGGGGGAACTGAGAGAGCGCAATTTGAACGAAAAGTATACAGTAGCCATATTTAGACGTGTATGTTATAAACGTGGGAATGAAATGCATATCGTAATGTAAAGTTGGCGACTATAGCATAAAGGCCAACGAATGTGATAACATGGTATAGGAAATGTAAATGTATTCACACATTAAGATGCATTAGGTTTAGAAGACCCGTATACATGAAGGGTAAATGTATAGAAATGTGTATAAATGTATATGAAATGTAGAACGTGCACAGTAGAATTTGTGTACGTGTGCAACTTTAAATGTGTAACTTTGCATTGGGAGAAGCGACGAGAAAATAACGTGGAAAGGCGTAAACGTGGAGAAACGTGGATAAATGTATAAGAGACTTACATAAAGATGTAACCAAGGAAAATGTATAGGTTATATTCTATGTAGTCGTATTCTATGTAGTATATATTTGATGTAGAATGTATTTAAGTATAACTAAGGCTTTTGCTAAAATACGAATATATAAATGTATGCCAAAGGTTATACTGTGTAGAAGGTTTTTGTAGGAATGTTAGAAGAGTTTTAGGTCATTTGTGTATGTAACCTAACTGGTCAAGAGCTCGAAGGAGCATAGTCACATGAATGTAATTTAGAGGGCTTGTGAAGGTCGTAAATAGCTTGATGTGGACGTGAGAGCCGAGAAGTCTAGCACTTGTTAGATTTAAGGTGACAATGCCGGACGGAGCTTATTGCTCGAACGTGAGTAGAGACACTTTTTAGGTGGACTATGTTTTGACAAGACCATTCACAGGACCTAGCAGGGTCAAGTTAAGAGACATAAAGTTAAGGCCTTGTCTAAGTTTCTATGTTACATGATCTGAAAGAATCGATAAATGTCGAAGATGAAATGATGAAGATGACATCCAAAGGAGAAGGGTCAACTTAACGGACGACGCGAGGAGTGGACCAATGGAAGAAGCAGGAAGTTGACATCATCGGGGAAAGTCCGTGGTGGGCGTCAAGGGGCGTTCCACTCACACGGTGATTGTGTATTTTAGGGACAGCACCCCGGGGAGGAGGGCAGAACCATCAGCGTAGCAATGAGCAATTAGCAATTGGGAGATTAGGAACAGCGAGACGAATTGCTCAGAGCAAAGGCAAGGGTAGATGCCTTGAGCAGATGCGCTGAGACACCAGAGCGCAAGGGAGCAGTAGGCCGAGGACCCTTAGAGAGCAGATGGGTAGGCAGATAGGGTACTGTTACTAAAACTTAAGATTTCCTTTAGAGGCTAAAGAGAGTTTGAACTTCTTAGGGAGTCAAACTGCTGACACCTTTTTAGGGAAGAGAAACTTGCGAAGTAGGGTTGTCACATAGCATAGAGTAGGGACAGTTTTAATTCGATTATTGTTTTTATCTTACTGCAGATGACGCAGAAGGAACCACTTCACACCGAAGCTTAAGCGGCTGATATTGAAATTGATTTTGTATTTGTATACTTTGAGATTTATCCTGATTGGACTGTATCGTATCCAACTTAATCTCTATATAAACTTTTGAAACTTCATCAGTTGTAAGTGGTTCTTCAGAGTGGCGTCAGTTAATGGGGGTTGTCTAACCAATGCGGGGGTGGTCCTTTCCTCAATGACAGATAAAAACGATCCAAAACAGATGAATGGGATTCTTTATTAAATTTATCATAATCATAAATTGATATCAAAATCCCGTTCCCCGCAAACTCCATCAACCACACCTGGCATCGGATTTGGCAACGGCTCGGACTACAGCGGATACTCCTTGGAAAGGAGCGCGTGTGCTCGCCAGCGTGGAAGACTCGTGATGCCTCATCGCGGTCCATCAGTCACTCACCTGTTGCAGGTAGGGCTCGTGCTCCCACGGGCTGTCAGGCGCGCGCAGACGCTGTGATGTAAACAGCTGGGGCGCCACGTGAGCGGCGGCGGCCGCGCCCCCTCTGCTGGCAGCCGCCGCCGCTGTCAGTGTGGCCGGGCTGAGCGCGGCGTCGGCTGTCAGTGGAACCTCCTGCATCCCCCGAGCCCGAGATCCTGCATCACTCCCCCGGCTGCAAGTCCTGAAACTCGGCCGAAGTGGCATAAAGTCGCTCGGGAGCCTCCCGGGGGACCCTCCTCAAACCGGCCCGGGCCCCTGCATCCCGGGGGCCCCGATGTCCCGCACGGCCAGCGAGAATGCCGAGTACACGCTGCGCAGCCTCAGCCAGCTGATGAGCGAGAAGGCTGCGCGGCGGCGGCCTGATGGGGAGGTGGGGGAACGCAGCCTGATTGCAGCCGCCGAGTCGTGCACCAGCCTGGGCAGCGCTACCGCGGGCCCTGGGGCCCCCGGGGCCTCGTCCGCCGAGCTGGAGCGCGCAGCCCGACGCCGCTTCCAGAAGGATGAAGCCCCGGCCTTCGTGTACGTGCTGTCCGCCTTCTCGGCGCTGGGCGGCTTCCTCTTCGGCTATGACACGGGAGTGGTGTCCGGGGCTATGCTGCTGCTCCGGCGGCAGCTCGGCCTCTCGGCGCTGTGGCAAGAGCTGCTGGTGTCGGGCACCGTGGGGGCGGCCGCGCTGGCGGCGCTGGCCGGGGGGTACCTCAACGGGGTGCTGGGCCGCCGCCCCTGCATCCTGCTGGCCAGCTTCCTATTCACCGCCGGCGCTGTGGTCATGGGAGTCGCCGGCAGCAAGGAGACGCTGCTAGGTGGGCGCATCGTGGTGGGTCTCGGCATCGGTGAGTGTCTGCAACCTAGCGCTTCTCTGTCTAGCGCCTATGTGACTTAATAAAAACTCGCGCGTCTCTTCAGCGCACCTGCAATATCATGAGCCTGCTTTCCATGTCCTATCTGTGCTACTTGTTGAAGCGTTTCTACATCGTTCAATCTCATGTGCTTTATTTTCACTGCAGCATCTATGCCCAAAGCCCTGTGTTCTCTGTAGTTACACAAGCTCCTCTGATGTAGTGCTTCTCTGTTGCACATTTTAATTCTGTCTGGTTGTAGGGCGACTGGACTTGCAACGTAGTGCTTCTGGATTGCAAAACCTATTTCGCCTCGCTGTAGCGCCTTTACAATAAAACGCCTCTATTTCTAAAAGCCTTGTACCTTGCAGTAGCGTTCCTGCAGTGCAGCGCGAACACCTAGATAGGTTGGCCCAGCGCTGATTTACCGTTACTCTAGTACGTCTGTTGCATGACTGGAACTCCGCCATCTCACCCTGTTGCTGTTAAGATCTGCAGTATAGCACATATGGTACACCGTAGGTACTCCACGCCTACAATACATCAGCTTGTGAACTTTCCTATATAACTATAACGTTCGCCCACCGACTCTACATCTGCAGTATACGTGAGGTTGCGGTTGGGCCTCGGGAGAACATGCGTCCCACCCCCTCCCGCCGTGTTTGCATTAATCAGATTGCAGCTAGGTCTGGTGTCGCTGCACCTGCTGCTCCATTGATAGCCACGCCTCTACCCCCTTCACCATTTGTATCGTGTCAGCAGTTGCGGTTGCCTGCGCTCCATCTGAGTACAGCTAGTGGCGGGGGGGGGGGGGGGGGTGGTATTTCGTGGTAGCAGCACCCCCAGCCAGGGGTACAAGGTCTCAGGCATGCGAAGGTTGGAGCGAGCCCCTGACAAGCTCCACGCTGCTACTGTGCGCCGGTATGCAAGATTGTGTTGCAAGCAATGGCCGTGCATGTTCCGTCAAGCCTGACCAGTGACAAGACCATTGCACACTACATGCTCTGTTCTCTCTACATGCGCGCTCTAGTGTTCACAATCTCTCCCTGGGCACCTCGTGTCTGTGGTACTTAGCAGACTCTGCCTCGGAGTGCGTGGTGTGGTGGTTTATTTTCCCGCCCCCATCATCCTTCTTTGTCTGTACCTGTGGTTACTGGCGGGTTCTGCTAGTGTGCATTCTTACCGCCTCTCATCCTTTGCCCAGTCTCACCCCAGGCTCTCGTGCCAGTAGCTATATTGAAATGGGCACCTTGTGCTGTTAGTTCATTCCCATACCTGTCACCTAGCAGGGTGCCAAAGTGCGACGCACAATATCGGCTCACATCACACGGTGTCCCGGTGAGGAGCCTATGTCACGTGGTGGCAGAGAAAAACTGTAGATAGTGCTTTTTAGGTCGTTTTCCGAGACTTTGACCTGTCCATGTCCATTAAGGGGCGTGAAAACACCTCGGGACATTAGCACCAGCCTCAGCAAGCTATTCATTATTATTTGAAGGAGGGGGGTTGGTGGGGTTCCAAAGTGCCTCATAGGTACTTATGGACACGAGGCTCCCCCACCCTCCTCACACGGTGAGATAGTTCTTCAAGTTGGCAGGTATGCATTCCCTTTCCATGCTCATCCATTCGCTCGCCATTGACTTCTCAGCCAGTTGCTGCTCTTGAACACCTCCTGCCGCCTGTGGTCTCTTTCCATGCTGTGTGACTCTTGATTCCTTCTGCCTGCATGTTCAGTCTGTGGGTCTCTTAAGGCCCTCCACACCCTTTACTTTCCTGCTGTGCCTGGCTCCCTGGGTCCCTCCTACTTTTAGCTCTTTCTCAGGGCATGCTCTGCGAGGCTCTGTTTGCTCAGGAGCTCCTCGGCTGCGCACAGTATGAACTCTGCAATGCATGCATCACATTTGAAAATATATTGACCAGGACCTAGCTTTTGAATGTATTAGCAGTGAAGATGCACAACTTGATTTGTACCACGTGAAATGCATTCCAATACAGTGTAGCAACTTGTCTTCTAGACATCTGAAGAACTCCCTTTTCTTTCTAGTTTAGCAAATCAGACTTGTTGCCGAAGTACAGGAACTTGCTGTGTTAGGTGTATGCACAACGCACAGGTTGTTATGAAGAGTGGGCCTCTCTTATACTCTGCTGGCCGTACAGTACAGGCACTGTGAAGCACAGTAGATCGCACTTGGCATAGTCTTACAGGTCAACCTTTTCAGTGCACAACTTTTTAAAACCTCCTGGTGTTACTGTGGCGCTGACTGTTGATCGTGGGTGGTCGCATTGGTACATTGAGCCCAAAATTGAAGCATTGCCCTGAAATGCATTCGTTTTCAAAATAAACAAATGATATACTAAAGTTAATACCAGTCTCCAGCATTGCAGTCCATTTAGTACAACTTTCTCAAAGTGAAATATGTGCCTTCCGTTTAGTATAGGGTAGAGAGGGAACATCCCCCATGTATATAAATATACTCTGCAGCTGTGAGGAAGCAGCAGTGCAGCTCATGAACTGAAAACCCTGCCCCTATGAAGCCGTGTTGCCAATACCAGTGGCCGCTATCATTGAGTGTGTGGCTGAAGACTAATTGTTGTTAAGGCACCGTAGTAATGTACGTGTGGCTGGTCCACCTATAAGGCAGCTTAACTCAGACTTGATTGTTTTGATTAGGCCTCCGTCGCAGGTCCTCGAGATTGACAATCTGATTATTATAAAAGAATCGCAAAAGGAATGTCGGTATGTGGGCGACTTGATTTTCAAGAGAGCTGTATATGTGACTACACATGCTCTGAGGCCCATGTTTTTACTGCACCAGTGAGCAGTTCCCACCGCTTTAATTCTTAGTTAGGCTGAGATCGAGGATACTTGTTTGCACTGGTTTGGCTTGCTTCATGCCCTTGTTCTTTTAATCTGTGATAGTAGAGGGACCATCCTCGGTAGAAAAGCTGCACTGGTTGATACAGAAAGTCGAATTCACACTTCTGAATAGAAGAACCTTGTCCCTGAAAAACTGTATTTTTGATATTTTGGACATTGACACTATTTGGATACTTAAATACTTTAAACCAGAAAAGAAAAACTAGCCTTGAGAAAGCCTCGGCGCAAATCGCCATGAGGGGGCGAAACATGTGTCGGCTGTCCATGTTCTTTGAAAAACAATAAAGTTACCTTGCTGCAATGAAAAATAGCTCTGTTCTTTGTACTACAATTCTAAAGAACGGATATTAATTCTGAAAAACTCTCGAGATCTTCTTTGGAGTACACACTCATCTTTCCCTAAACTTGTTTTGCTATATGAAGCCCAAGAGGTCCAGAGCTTCGAGTGTGTCTCCATTCAACAATAACCATAGCTTATTCAAGCGTTGTTAAAGCCTTGGAATTCTTGGACCTTTGCTACTCTATCCACAAACTAGTTGATACAGAAGTGCTGCACCCGTGAGATCTGTCTTCGAAAGATGTTCTCTACGCACATGAGAAAGCGTTTAGGGCAGTGGCTCCCAAACTCTGGTCCAGGGACCCCCAGGGGTGTGTGACATATTCCCTAGGGTCCGCAGGCAACAGTATTAAAAGCTCTGCAAAGTTCCTTGTATAATCAGCAGTTTTTGGGCAACAATAAAAGTGTCAAGATAACTCGGCTGATTAATGTACCCGCCGAAGAGAGATGGGAGTTTTGTCCAGTAGCAGCCTTGACTCCGCTATGGTCGCGCTCATGGTTAATATACCTGCCGCAAAGAACGTGTATCATGCATTTAAAAAACAGTTTTTTATGTGCTCAGCTCAGTGGGTTACTGCTTTTGTCACAGAAATTCCTTTGCTACTGTGCAGTTCATAAATTCCAATTGTAATCTAGCACAGGGGGCAGTGGAATGCCAAAGAGCTTCATGCAAACTACTTTGTATTAGTAGTCATATATTTTTCCCCAGTCTTTGATTATCCTGATGCTGCTTAAGAAGGCTTGTTTGGGTAGAAATACATTCTTATTATTAAAGTCAACCCTAACCCCAGTGTTATGTTCTGAATTCTGAGTTTGTGCTTCTCCAGACCAAGCAATCTTAAAAAATGCCTACTAGTACGGCTGACGTGAATCCTACACCTTGTAGTCCCCTTTGCCTTATGTACCTTTTTCTGTACACTGATTTACACACATATGATTCATTGTTTCTGTATGTGTGTGATGTAAAGTGCTCTGACACCCTACACTGGTATGAGAGGTGCTATAGAACAAATTAAAAACATGTGAGGGAGGGGCTATGGAGAGATGAGAGGCTCAGTTGGAGGGTGATAGTGAGGGAATCATTGAAGAGCCCCAACAAAGTTTGTCGTATCCAGGCATCCAGTTAGTTAATCATTTACTATGCTTTAAAAAGTAATACAATTCAATATATAATGACAAATGTGTGGTAGACTGCAAAGTTTTTTTCTCAAATTGTCTTGGGGGCAGAGCCTCCTCAAAGCCCACTTTGTAGTGGTCAGGCTCACTTGCTGCTCTTGGTGTGTATTGTATGGGGACTGGTCTGACAACATTTGCCAGGGCTGCTTTGGGTTTCCATTCTGACCCTGGCAGGAGCCTCATACTGCAAATAAAAAAAAAAACATTGAAAAGTTAGATGCAGAGCCGCAGCATCACCCTTCCCATGAACATGTTTAGATTTTTTTTCAATTTTTTCAATATAAAATACTAAAATCTTTAGAAATTCAGGCATTTGTGTGGGGTACACGTGTGCTTTATTTTCTCCGAATCACTGTTTTAATGTTTGAAATGTAAATCGTACAAATTGCTTTGGAGTCCCCGGCTTCCAGTAGCGACTAAATCGGGATCCCCAGGAGTAGAAAGTTTGCAAATGCTGATTTAGTGGATATCTGTAGGGATTCCATTGAATTCCTATTTATATCCTCTGGTGAGAATGGCTGTCTCAGCCCTCATGTGTTTCTGTAAATGGACCTCAATTTGGATTGCTGGTAGGCCACACTGATGAACTGCCTCGGTCGACACTAGTCAGGCTGTGTGTACACTCAACCTTTTAACCCCTTCACTGCAGCGGGTATTCCGCCGCAGTGCTAAGGGGGAGGGGGGGGGGGGCGGCGTGGCGCTCCCGTGCTCGTGACGGAACCGCTCTGTCATGAGCTTCGGGTGGGCTGTGCTTGTGACGGAACGGTTCAGTCACGGCCCCACCCGCCTAATAGAACGTCCAGCGCAGGCGCGGAATTCGCGCCGCGCAGGCGCGGCGAGCGGGCCGTGACTGAACCGTTCCATCATCAGCACAGCACACCCGAGGCTCGTGACGGAACGGTTCCGTCACGAGCACACAAGGGGTTAAAACACCTTGGGTTTTCAGTTCTTGGCGCACGTCACGGCGTCACTAGTTTTAAAAGCTTTTTCTTCCCTTTAAGCTGGGCCCAATGTGCTGGGCCTTATCTAGAAACGTTGTTAAAAAAAATATATATATATATATATATCTTAAAGGCCTAATCTTAAAAAAAAAAAAAGTTACATAAATGCTATGTACCAGTCGAGCGGAGAATAATACGAAGTACACGCCCCACAGTAACCTCAAAAGGATAGGACACTCCTACATTGGTAAACTATAGGCTATCTACATTTCCTAACCGGAATATAGGTACTGTGAGAGTAGGCTGAAGAACAGGCCCGGACTGGCTGTTGCGGGCACCGGGCAATCCCCCGGTGCGCCACAAGGGTGGGGGCCGGTTTTGGCCCCCTGGGGGCCGTTTTTGTTACAGGGCCATTTATGCAGCATAGCTGCAAAATCGGCCCTGCAACAAAATCAGCCGAAAACCGGCCCGGCAAGAGCTCAATACCCCCCCCCCCTCCCCCCCCCCCCCCCCCCCAGTTTGCCGCAGTTTGCCGGGGCCGGTTTTGGTTCCCAGTCCGGCCCTGCTGAAGAAGCATTAATTTTAGGGCAGCCTCAGTCCTCGCACCTCAGCACTACTTGATAATGATGAGGGAAGACGACTGAGGATGAGATGTCCACAATGGACAGCACACCTGGTATCCCAGGACACCTCATCACCCCTCGATCAGTGCTCCTTGCCTCATAGTTCTTTAATAGATCTGTACGACTTGACACACAAGCGGGATCTGGGCATTGGACATTTGAATACACAGAGACCATTGCACTGTTACTTAACTTTTGTACCCATATGATTAAACATATATATTTCTTAGGTGTGTGGCGTGCTGAACAGAGGTAGTGTCCTTTCATTTGCCCATAGGTTAGAATTTGAAAAATAACTTGGTATCTGCTATCTGAGTGCAGTGTTTGAAATCGCTAAAACCAAATACATGGCCTGATGTTGCTCTTTACATTCCATGTTTGTATCATCCCGAACACGGACTGCTCGCCTCTGTGATGGGCATAACTAATAACATGTGCACTTTCATTCATTGCTAGTGGGGGAGGAAAGGGGAGACAGCGTGAGGAATTAGGAAAAAGGGATGATGAAGGAGGTGTCCCTCAAGGAACACTCCACTGGCCACTTTTGGACTGCTCATCCCTCGGTTATCATCATTATTCATTCTTCTCATTACTCGTGTGTTGATGGGTGACGGACGAGGTGAGGGAAAAAGGGTCGATTGATGTGGAATGACAATGTCCTAAAATGGATGCTGTAGTGAGGAGCTGGGATGCAGTGATAACATTAATACAGTTAACAGACACGTTCATTATCTATGCTAATTATTTAAAGTGAGGATCAATAGGCGCGTAGAGATAAAAATATAGGATAAAAAGGGTAAAGTAGTCTCTGGAGGAATAATAACATGTGAACCATTGAGCTACAAATGGTTCATTATAAAATCAAAACATCAAGACAATAATGGACTATTTAATAATAAAATGCCTTCATAATTTATTTCCCAATTGAAAAGGTAGAACAGTTTAGTTTAGTACATATTTTTCATCAAGTGTCTGTCAGAGAGCAGCAGTGTGCCAAGATTCCTTGGAGAACTTCAGTGAGCAAAGAGTGTTCAGAGTCTGCTGGGGGCAGTGAAGTTAGCTAACTTGGTAGAGGTATGCTCTTGCCAGGGGTGGACTGGTAATTTGTTCCATCATGCTTTTGGGTGCCTGGAGTAACAGTAGTCTTGTTTTTGAAGGCTCTGGTTAGCTGTTGAAGGGTCTGTCACTCTCAACAGTTCCCTGACTTTAACATGGAAGGTACACTGGTGGCTTCAGGCGAGAGCGAGAAAGACCACACTGGAAGGGATGGAGAAGAGAGAGGAGGAGTGCAACATAGAATGGATGGATGGAAAGCGAAGGGGGCGGTGAGCAGGCCTGGTTTGAACATTTGTGCCACGGCTGCTTTGGGGATCCCAATCCAGCCCAACTGTTTTTAATGTACATTCTTATACTTTAGCTTACGAAGTGGTGCTTGAAGGTACCGCCTAGGCAGTCTATAGGTGGACCTGCACTCTTACCACTGGGCACCTTTCTACAGAAAGTAAAGGCACGTCTGTGAAAACTACCAAAAGAAGATACAGACTCCAGGTGGTGATAACAGGAAAAGTCTTTAATCTCAAGATAGGATCACTGCGACCTCAGCCACAGCCTCGCTTCAGTCAGCCGCTCTACACAGTCCCCGGCGCTCGCCTTGGAATGCTGGTCGCGGTGACATTCTAAGTGATGTCACCGCGAGCAGCTCCATTACATGCGAGGCGCCGGGGGGAGTTGAGGTGTGGAAGATACCACACATCCCCCTTCCCTGCGGAAAGGAAAACATAACAACACAAAAACTGTAGAACGCACCAGGAGGCACAGAGACACCCAACAGGGGTGTGTAACATAATCAATATTATAGGCCTGGTGTGGAGCTACGGTCATGACTGGTACTAGTACAACATTACATATTGTTCAACGCGGAATGGCAATAGTTACATCATTACATATTGGTCGAAACGCCTGGGAGGTCTGATCACTCTCCTGTTGGGCCTGTGGCCCGGGTGAGAGACACCTGACGGCCTCCTAATGGTGAAACCACTATCCAGACTAGGACCACACTCTCCCTCTCTTTCACTTTCAGGGACTTCTATTGGAGGGTGGTACTTTACAACTCTCCCTAGGTTCCATATTTTCCCTTCTTGAGTTTTAACTGCATTCTTGAAAAGTTTTGTGATTTTAGTGGGACTGCTGTACTCTGACCAGCTTGCCTTCCCTGTGGGAGCTTTGATCTTGATATCGTCACCTACTTTGAACTCAACCTCTCGTGTGGCCTTGCGTAGGTCGTAACCTTCTTTCCTCACCTTCATGGCTTGTTCATGTTTCTTCAGACTATCTTTTTCTTTGGTTCGGTCCGACCACCCCTTGTGCCATTCCATCCACCCCGGGGTAAGCTTAGTGTTGGGTGTCCTTGCGCGGAGCAATTCGAACGGGGTGACACCCGTCGTCTGATGCGGCGTGAACCTGTACGCTTCCAGACGCCTCCACACCTCTTCTTTCCAATTTATGCCACTGGCTTTGGCCAGCTGGATGCTCTCCTTGATGGTTTTGTTAAAACGTTCGACCATGCCATTGGTTTCTGGGTGGTATAATGCGCATCGCTTGTGTCTGATGCCTCTTTCTTCTAGGAAGTCTTCCATCTCCTTCGAGCATAGTTGCACTCCGTTGTCAGTGAGGATGTTGCTGGGGAGCCCCTCTCGGATAAATACCTCCTGTAGGAATCCGATGACAGTCTTGGTCGTGACTTCCCTGACGAGTTTTATCTCTGGCCACCGAGAATACAAGTCCATGAGCACCAAAATGTAAGGTGTCCGCAGATCCCCAGTCATCGGACCCACGATGTCCAAAGCCAACTCGTCCCATGGTCCTGACGGGGGTGGCCTACACACCATGGGTGGTGTCTGTTGCTTCAAGACCTTGTCACTATTGCAGCACGGGATGCACTCCCTGATTCTCCTTTCGGTGGCCAGGTCCATGTTCGGCCACCAATAGCTCTCCCTGAGTCTTTGCTTGGTTTTAGTGATACCCAAATGTCCTTCGTGAGCTATCTCGATCAGGTTGTCCCTCACGGTTGCTGGTGGCACGAGCCTTGTTCCCCTGAACAGGCATCCGTCAACAATAGCTAACTCGTCCTTGACGGCCTGGAAAGGCCGTAGGTCTTCGTCTCGTTTGTCACCGTGCTTCCATCCATCCCTCACTCTTCTGTAAATTTCCTCCATAGTCTTGTCCTCTTCCTGTGCCTTTCTCCACGTTTCCTCACCCAACGCCTTCTGAATGGTGCAGACATTCTCAACCATGTAACCCTCTTCGTCTTCATCCGTTTTGTCTCGCATTTCACTTGCTCCTACACCGCTGACGAGTCTGGACAGGCAGTCAGCTGCAAGGTTTTGCGTTCCTGGGACGTACTCGACATGGAATGTGTACTCTTGGAGACTGACCACCCAACGCCTTATCCTGCTGGAGATGGCATCCAAACCCTTTTTGCTGAACACTTCTACCAACGGTTTGTGGTCGGTTCGGAGGGTGAACTGCGTACCCCACAGGAAGTCTCTGAATTTTCCAACAGCCCATGATACTGCCAATGCTTCCTTTTCGATGACTGAGTAGTTATTCTCAGACTTCTGGAGTGACCTTGAGGCAAAGGCTACGGTCTCTTCTCCTTCCACGCCTTTCTGAGTGAGGACAGCTCCCAACCCTTTAGCACTTGCATCGGTGGTGAGGATCGTTGCCCGGCCGGGCAGGTATGACTTCAAACTAGGTGCTTCTGCAAGAGCTCTTCTTACATCCTCGAACTCGCTCTGGCATTCTTGGCTCCATTCGAATTCGTTTTCCTTTTTTAGCAATAGCCTGATGGCGTAAGTCCTGCCTGCCAAGTTCCTTATAAACTTTCCATAGAACTCCAACATCCCCATGAACGATTTGATCTCGTCTTTGCTTTTGGGAGGCGACAGGTTCACGATGGTGTTTTGCAGTTCGGCCTTGGGACGTATGCCTTCAGTCGTTATCTTGTGACCCAGGAAATCCAACTCGGCACAACTGAATACACATTTGTCCTTTTTTACGGTTAGGCCTTGGGACAAAAACCTCCTCAGCACACATCTCAGTCTCTCATCGTGCTCAACTTGGTTCTTAGCGAAAACAAGCACGTCATCCTGGTAACACATGACGCCTGGGATGCCTTTCAGGATGTTGCCCATGATTCTTTGGAACACGGCGGCCGCCGAGACCAAACCGAACGGCATCCTTTTGAACTTGTAAGCGCCCATGGGTGTCACAAAAGCAGTGAGTTCCTGAGATTCCTCGTGAAGTTTTATCTGGAAATAGGCCGAGGTGAGATCAAGGGTGGAGAACACCTTGGCACCCTCTAGCATGCTCATCATCTGGGTGATGTTCGGCAACGGGTATCGGTCAACGATGACCTCTTTATTGAGGGCCCTCAAATCAATGCAGAGCCGGACTGACCCATCCTTCTTCTTCGCTGCCACGATGGGCGCCAACCATTCGGTCGCTTCCACAGGCTCGATGACTCCAGCCTTACACAGTTTCTCTAATTCGGACCTGACCTCTTCTTGAATGGCTATGGGAAGTCTTCTAACTTTTGCCACCACAGGCTTGGCATTCATCTTCAATTTTATTTTGTGACAGTAGTTCTTCAAACATCCAAGCCCCTCCCTAAACACCTCTGCAAACTCCTTAGTGATGTCAGATTCACACTCTCGTATCTCCTGTATCAAAATCTGGGGATTGCTGTTTGGATTGAGATACACGCCCAAACCCTTCTGAGCTCGCCACCCCAAAATGTTGTCTCCTACCGTGGATACATATACTTTAGACACAGTAGTCCTGTTTCTGTACTCAATTCGGCTCAGAAAGTACCCCTTCATGGAGATGGGGCGCCCCGCATACCCTCCTGGCCTCAGGTCTAACCTCTTCAAGATTATCTTTCCTTTAGACACACGTGAGAACTCCTTGGCATTGATAATTGTTATTCTAGAACAGGAGTCAAACAATGCTTCTAGGTCAGTCTCCCCTACTCTGATGGTGTCTTTAGGACTATCGACTTGATCTTCATCTACCTGTGCTGTAACTTCTGCACACATGGGGTTTCCGGGACCAGGCGCCTTCAACTCTTTGACTTGCACAACAAACTTGTCGCACACCACATTCGTTCTGTCTCTACTCTGTCTACTGGCCCCCTGCCCACTCTTGCAACATTGCCTGAAATGGCCTTTCTTACCACACTTGTTGCACGTGAATCTGAGAGCGGGACACTCCTTATCGTTGGCTAAGTGCCCTTGTTTGCCACACCTGTAGCAGGTCCCTTTGAATAATCCTCCTGGCCTGCCTTCCTTCTGTTCCTTGCCCACTGCCTTCTGACCTTTAACTACAGAGACAGTCTCGCTTCCGGACACCACCTCACTGACATTAATCTTGTCATCATTCTTCTTCTCCCCTGCATCTAGCTTAATCTCCTTTACACACTGCAACATGTGCTCTACCTGCTTGGCTATGATGAGAACTTCTCTCAACGGCGGGTCATCTTTGAGCCATAGCTCTTCACGCACTCGCTCCATCCTGCAGGTCAAAACAAACTGGTCCCTAATTCTCTCCTCACTCGCTCCACCAAACTTGCACGTGGCGGCTAATTTCCTCAACTCAGACACAAAGTCTTCTATAGACTCTCCTTCCTTCTGTGCTCTCTTCCCAAAGTGGTACCTCTCCATGATTGTGCTTGTCTTAGGGAGGTAGTGCAGATCTAACTTCTTAAGGCTAATTTCAAACTCATTCAGACCTCTTGCCTCCTGTGCCCCTAAATCTGGGAGATGGTCTAGAACTTCCTCCCCTTCTGCGCCTAGGTAATAGGCCAACAAAGCAACTTTCCTTTCTAACCCTAAGTTAGGCCCACACACAGTTGCGTAATTTAAAAAAACTTTCTTCCATTTTTTCCATAGGATGGTGGGGTCACCTGGGTTGGTTAAGAAAAAAGGTGGAGGGGTTACACTTTGCATGTTAAAACCACAACGGTCTAAAAGTGGTCTTTAGAACCTGGAAGCCTGCACCAACCCCCTAGTTAGACTTAAGGAGTGATTGGTGAACACAATAAGCCTGTACTGAGAAGGTATGTCAGGGAATACTACTAAAAGGCCACTAACTTGCTATGGCAATGTAACCCTCTGGATCTAAGGATACTGAACTCACAATTGGCTACTAAACAAATTACAGAGGTACTTGTGAGTCTACATCCACATGAATAGGTGAAAGGGACATTGAACTGGCATAGAAAATATAAAACAGCAATATAATAACACAAATTGTATATATTCTCTTGCACGGCCCTTGCACCATAGGACTGGGAGTATTCAGCACATGACCAACTGTAGGCAGAAAAGTAAAAAGTCACCACTAGTTCAGGGTGTGAAGACTCGAGGTTATCTCCCTACTGCCAGCACAGTTCTAAAAGAGGTGGCAAAAACTCCTTCATTCACATCCACTGCCTACCGCTGAATCCGCCCACAGTTCTTGATGATATCTTCTATAGTCTCTGTCAAGGCATGCAGTGCATAAATCACGTGTGGAAATAGTTTGCCTGGCCTGCCGTGCTGGTTTACACACACTGTCAGAGGAGATTGAGGAGCTGCCAAACGTGCGCTCGCCTGCCTGCTGCCGATGCAGAAGAGACTTCCCAGACGGAGCACACAAGTCCAGTCACACCTCGCAGCAGCCTGGTCAGCCTAACTCCGGCATCCAATACAGTTGGAGGTCGTCCCTTCACATTTCAATTAAAACATCTCCCTCGCTGCCTTGTGCGCACACCCTGGATACTGGGCGTGGAAACTGACACGCAATGCCACTGAAGAAATAAAGAGTCTCTGAGGGGGGCGGTGACCTGAGATTTCACACGCTGATTCCAATTAAAATAGCTGCCAAGTTACGCGCTGAGGAGACACGCATTAGAGGTAGTGCGGTCTTAAATAGTGGCAGTGATTGAGCTCGGGCGGAGCTCGCGCCCACGTTACGCTTTTCCTTTTTTTTTCAAAGTTTCCCCTGCTTGCCGGGCTGATGCGCAAACACAAGTCTTAGATGCCAGCGTTCTGTTTATTTCAAATTTTTGCTTTGTGTACTCCGCATGGCCAGAATAATAAAGCGCGCAGGCAGAGGTCACCTTACTTCAGGTCAGGAGCAGGGCAGTTTCCGTTCGACTCGCCCGGTTACCTCAGGACTTCCAGCAATTCTTCATGCGGGGAAAACGAAGGCTGTCAGCTGGCACCCGCTTCCTCGATGTTCATTCAGCTGTGACTTCACCTCGTTCCGCGGGCGTGTTGAGGTCGCAGGAAGGTTTTTTCCTCGTCGCCAGTGTGAAAACTACCAAAAGAAGATACAGACTCCAGGTGGTGATAACAGGAAAAGTCTTTAATCTCAAGATAGGATCACTGCGACCTCAGCCACAGCCTCGCTTCAGTCAGCCGCTCTACACAGTCCCCGGCGCTCGCCTTGGAATGCTGGTCGCGGTGACATTCTAAGTGATGTCACCGCGAGCAGCTCCATTACATGCGAGGCGCCGGGGGGAGTTGAGGTGTGGAAGATACCACAACGTCCCACCTGTTCATCTCTGGTGAAAGAGGAATATAAACCTCTCAACTTGACAGCTTCAATCTCTTAGGCACTGTTTGATCTTTAATACACGTAACGTGCAGGACTCCAAGGCATTTGTCTCCCTACATTCAAGAAGACAAGGCAGGGAAGCAGGCAGACTACCCTATTACTAGCCTGTCCAGTTTTAGAAGTCTGTTTCTTCTAACTAGACTTTTGTATTCAGAATACACGCTGCTGCTTCCTGAAGGAGGTATCCTTCTGCTCCTGACCTGTTGCAGAGTATTCACCGATAAGCTATTTGTAGCTGAGCGCTGGGTTTTCATAGATGCAGTTGTCTAGTATCCAATGGTTGAAGGATTAGTGTTTATCAAGTTCTACTGAAGACTGAAAAGCCTTGGTGTGTCCCTGTAGCTAGGTAGCATGTGAGAGAAAATAAGCCATATAGTGAACTCTTGATGGTTTGGATGATTTGTTCTCCCATCTCTCTGTGGTGGTCCTTTTTGGGACAGCAAAGTAGTCGCTCCAGATTGCATCGGAGCAGAAGTCAGGAAAATTAACCAAGAGAAAAGGTCAGCACACTATTTTGTTATAAGCTAGGCCTAAGAAGGTACTTTTTCTATATTTATAAACGGCTGCCCACTGCAAATTACTAGTGACCACTGTCTCGGAGGTCCCAAAGCCCTTGGAGGACCCCAGCTTGAGAAACCAGATTTGCAGAGGGTCTTGGAGTGTTGGGAGGAAGCCACCCAAAATGCAATTATAAATCCTTAGTTTTAAAGCCGTTTGAGTCATCCAGATGCACAACTCTGTTCTGTTGTGGAATCCTTGAACCCTGGTATGAAGGTACCCGAACCTTAAAGCACCAGTGGCAACGCAGCATTATACAAACCGGTCTGCTTAGTCTAACCGCTTGTAGAGCCATTATTTGCCCCCTTCCTAGCTGTTAAAACAGGGAACACTAGCCGCATTGCTGGTATATTATGCTTCCGAAATGGTTAAAGTTTCTACACTGTGCGGCTATTGTTGTACATGTACTGATAGTAATATACCGAGGGAAGATTTGATTTTACAATAGTAAACTGGATCATACTGTCTTTTTCGATAAGAGCCCTTTGCATACTTTTCTAGTATAGGATAGCTAAATGCATTCAAAATGCATGTACAAAAGAATTGTTAAAGTACCATGTACAAATCTGCATCTGAAATCTGTAATTCTATATGCTTATACCAATTTGGTTGCAGTGAGCATTCGGGACATACGAAAAAAAATAATTGAATACTGTCTAGGGACTTTTTTCTATTTTTAGACATTATCGTATTCTGTACAAATTATTGTTCGCTATAGATTACCCCAGTCATGACAGATCCTAATGTCTGCAAAATACACACAAAAGGTCCCTGTGTGCCTAGGCCTCAGAACTTCATAACCTGGGAAGGCCAACAGGCTCTTCTGATGAGTGCCCTTAGCATCCCAGAAACTATATCCGTAAGCTAGAGGGTCAAGGAAGAATGCCACCTTACAGGATTGGAAGTAGGGAGAAAGTGACGATTTAGCGTCTCTGACATCACCAGCGGGGTGGCTATGATGTACCAAATGTGCAGTTTGGTGTTCCAATGGATCCTCAAACTATTGCAAACTATTTGAAGAATCACAAGGTGAAAATGGTGGCGACACCAGCTGCAGGGATTTTTTTCTTTAAATTGACATTTTGACAACCACATAATACTTTGAGAACAGTAAGCAAATGTTGCCTTACACTGTGATTGGTTCACATGAATGGTGGGGACTTCCTCCTTTAAGTAGATGTCAATGATGTTTCATGGAGGATTAGGACTGAGCAGGGATGGTAAGGGAACAGGGGCCAGATGTATCAAGCAAATTCGCATTCGCAAAGGACGAAATTCGCAGAATTACGGCCTTTGCGAATGCGAATTTGCTAAATGGAATGTATGAAGCAAAATCTGGTGCAAAATAAGGAATCTCAAAATTAGCGATTCCTTAAATGCAATGTATGTAGCAAAAAAAATTTGCAAAATGCCCTTCAGGAATCACAAATTACCTCCAGTAAGTTGCGAATTCCTTGAAAAATGCACATTTTTGCATTTTTCAAAGTGCCATGTGTCGCACATACATGCCCTTAGGGCATGTATGTGCGCCACATGTGCACCCATGCAAGTTTCAGGGGTGCAACAGGGTGTCCTTTGGACACCCCTGCACCCTTGAAATTATTCTCAATTTGCGATTAGCAAATTGCGAATCGCAAATTGAGAATTACTTCCCGTTCATTCATATGGGCCTCCTGGCCCACAGAAATGAATGGGAAATTATTCCTTAATTGCGATTAGCAATTTGCTAATCGCAATTAAGGAATTTTAAGAAATCTCTAAAAAATAGCGAATTTCTACATACATCTCAATTTGCGATTCCCAAATAGCGATTTCTAAAAAATCGCTATTTGGGAATCGCAAATGATGGTAATGATACATTTGCCCCCAGATGACTTGAGGGAGTAGTGGAAGTAGCCTATGGACTTCTTACCAATTGATGGTAGTTCAAGGTTTGTGAAAGCTTTATCAAAAGAAATGCTATTGCAGACCTTTTTTGTCTTCATTGAGTAAAGTTGAAAGCTTGGTCCCTCTTGAGTAGCTTGGTAAAGTAACCACGAAGGAGAGAGGGCACAATTAGAAATCTTGTGATTTAGATTTGATTGGCCTTTATTTTTGGTGATGTTTATGAAAAAGTATAAGGAGCTGAAAGACATCCAGTCTTTTCAAGCTACATTAAGGGTACGTGCTCTGTAATCCAAAAGTTTTTTCTATTCGATATTTGTACAACTGGGGCATATGACTTTCACTTTTTGATCAGTTTAATATTTAAAATATATGTAGGTTATACGCTTGGCGATTTTTGTCTTTTGAATACTCTTTGGCTTGTACAACGCACTGTGAGTCCGACACAATGCAGTTTTTTGGACTGTTCACTTTTGATCTCCTTCTGATTTAAGCCTTTGCTATATTGGCTCAGTGTAAATATTAGCCATTTATAAAGGTTCAATGTAACACTTTCACAGTAGACCCCACTGTACGAGCTTGCCCCACTAGAAAAATCAAGCAAACAATATTACTGGTGTATTACAGTACTTTTAGCACTAAAAGATCAAGATATCCTGTGCAGGAAGTAATTGTTGGCATTAGGTGGACAAGCTTGTAAGCATCGCTATAAAAAATATATAGGAGAGTTATTTTGGTGGCCAGGAGTATTAGAGTACAAATTGGGCTAGACATATCTACGGTTCCTGTAATTTGCAGTTAAGAATTATTAAATATTTTGACAGCCTTCATTGTCTTGTTTCGATAAATGTGCTAAATAGAAAGGGGTTACTCCTTTATAAACACCACCTGGAATCAGGATTAATTAACACATGTAGAACACAGGTTGCATGTGGTAAGCCAGCAAAAAGGTTGAACCCCTACATATGTATATACAACATTAATGATACAATAATGAAAACCACAATATTTACTGTGCAAAAATGGGGCATTTACTGCTCCAGAAGTAAACGAGGCTAGTGCTCGGTGCTCACGCAGTGATAAATGGATTTAATACAGTGAGTATAAAGCAATGGGACCACAAAAGCTGATTCGGTGCTACTGCATACATAAGTCAGTAGATAGGCTCCTAACTTTATGAAGTTGCATAATGTGTAATCATACTAGAATCTGTAAGGCATTTGTACATAGAACACCCACACTTACTCAGTACTCGAATTGTAACACTAATAATATAGTATGTGTCATGTGGTGCCCCTGTAATTTGGTTTACATAGGACAAACAACTCAAAGGCAAAACCAGTCTCTATCAACAACATAGTAAAGTGTAACGTCTTGACAGCCCTTTAGAGAGCTACTTCATTGTGTTTATCCATACAGAGGATGATGTTGAGTGGCAGGGAATTAAATTAGTTAACCCTTGGGGGCGACATCCAAATGATGCGTAATAAAGCAGGTTGGAATTGGATATTCAGATGCGAGACCATTAAAAATGGTCTGTATCCCACCAGCATTCTGTAATTGTTCCATAATCCATCCATTTGAGACTCATGCTGACATTAGTAAATTTCCTATGACCCTGCACTACCTCCACTGAGAGTCAACTTTTAACTGTATTAGGAATTATGTCAATTTGTCTCTCCAATTTAAAATTATGGTTTTTGACAGAGACTGTTACTATGTATGTTTGAGAACAGCAGCTGGTCTTGAGTCCATTGTCGTCCTACCTTATTTGTATTGGATGTCAGTGCATTTGATAAGTGGATCAATCTCCCGCTCTGCTGATTTGACTAGGTGTTTGGTATTTGGAGTAGGGGGTTGGGCTATGCCATGGATATCTTCCTGTGAGTCATGTAGCAGACACATGTTCTACTTGGAAAAATTACAGCCCAATTGGGATACAGTCTACCCCAGCCGCCTTCCTGTCGGGAAGGCGGCTGGGGTAGACTGTATCCCAATAGAGTTCTATAAGACCTTCGCACCTGAGCTCCAAAGAAAAATAACTGATTTAATGACATCCATTTTCAATGGGAGCACGCCTCCTCCATCATGGTCTAACGCCAGGATTGCAATTTTACCTAAAAAAGACAAATCTCCCCTTGACATGAGCTCATATCGACCCATAACACTCATTAACACAGACTCCAAACTTTTCTCTAAAATCCTGGCAAACCGCATCTCCAAAGTCGTGGAATCCCTCGTCAACAAATACCAACACAGGTTCATCCCGAAAAAAGGAACAACGGAACACGTCAGAAGAGTCATTACTTGTTTGATGCGGCACAGGTAGCAGGGGACCCCATGTCGTTAATACTACTGGACGCCGAAAAGGCCTTTGACCGGGTTGCCTGGAAATACCTGTGGTCGGTCATGGACAGGATGGGTTTTGGGGAAAACCTGATCCGTGCTGTACAATCGCTATACTTAAATCCTACCGCTTGCGTCACTAGAAACGGCCAACTCACTAAACCATTTAAGATATCCCGTGGAACAAGGCAGGGGTGCCCTTGTTCCCCTCTGCTTTTTGTTCTTTACTTAGACCCCTTCATTAAACATATTGAAAATAGCCAATTCATCTACCAGTTGACTTCCAAGGCTGCTCCACTAAAATTCTTGCTCACGCAGACGATTTGGCCATAACCTCTTCAGATCCACTAAGCGCCATAACATGTCTGGAATTAGAAGCTAGCAAATTTGGCAAAATGTCTGGCTACACGCTCAACAAAAACAAAACACAGATAATAACTAACAGTCAAATCTCCTGGACCGATCACAGAATAGTTCCTAAAGCCAAATACCTAGGTGTCCACGTATCCTCTAATCTGGACGAAATTGTCCCCATTAATTTACTACTGCTCTCAACACAAACCAAAAAAGCTCTGAAACAAATCGACAACTTGCATCTCACTCTAGTTGGCAGGTGCAACGTCATTAAAATGACTTTTTTTCCTAAATTGTTATACTTTTTCCGTACGATTCCCCCTAGAATTCAACAAAGCCACCCTTACGAAATTCCAGCAAATCTATACACAATTCATCTGGGCATATTCTCAACCTAGGAGGGCCCTCAGACAATTATGCCTGCCAAAAGATAGAGGTGGCTGGGCCTTCCTTAATATCACTCTGTACTACTGGGCTTCTGTTATGCAATATAGCTCTGACCTATTGAAAGACCAGCCCTATTCCTACTTGATAACACGACCCTCCCCTTTTCAACTACTGGTTGGGGAAAATACCTGGGGATGTCTACTAAGAGAAACCACCTTCGGATACTTTAAGCGGGCAAGATTTAAAACTCTTCTTAACTCATTTTAAAGTCTTTCGAAACATCCGCAGAAGTTTAGGCATAGGCAGGTTTAATTTTTACTCTCCTACCTTAAATAACGCTCACCTTCCCGACATCTTTGGGAAAGCTTACTTCTCCGATTGGTGCAGGGCAGGCGTCACAAAATTGGGGGACCTAATCACAAATGAGGGAGTTATTCCTTTCTCTGACCTCCAAACAAAGCACAACCTTAGGAGAGAAGACTCTTTTAAATATCTCTCTATCCACAACTTTCTCTCTCGTAAGGCTGGGGGCCCCTCAGGATTTGCATAGGTGGAATTTCTTAAGGGGCTGCGGAAACCATTGACTCCGCGTATCGGCTTTCTGTATAGTATTCTAAATAACCGGATGCCAGATGACCTCTCAAAAATTGCAGACAAGTGGCACGACAAACTTGGCGCCCCCCCGAAATGTATTTTTTAACTCTATTACTCTGTCCGAAAATATCTTGCTCTCCTCAAAACTACAAGCACAACACCTTAAATTATTTTCTTACTTTATTACACTCCAAACAAAATCGCTAAATGGGGGACAGGCCGAGGCACTCTTTGCCCCAGATGCGCTATATTTGGAGCCAACTCCTTGCATATTTTTGCTTCTTGCCCAAAGCTCACTCCCATTTTAAACCGAATTCAGGGGTATCTAAGTCAAATCTCTTCTCAATCAATCACCCTTAATTCTACCACTATCATGTTAGGTACACAAACAGAAACACCACACTTTCAAAGGGAGGGACTGATTTTTATAGCCATGGCTGTCTGGAGAATCTGCATCGCTACAGCCTGGCTTGATCCAGAGCCCCCCTCCTACTCTCAATGGCTTGCACGATTTTTAGCTATGTACCATCTTGAAAGAGCAGTTTATGCCAAGAAGGGAAGCAGGGGGCGCAAAAAGGGCCTAGAAGTTTGGGGCAAATTAACGGATTGGCTTTCCCCCATTGAGTAAGAAAGGCTCGTTTCTGTCATCATTCTTGGGTCTTTTTTCTTCTTTCTTTATAGAAATTGCCATATCAGGAAGACATATCCATGTTGTGCTAGTGCTTCAGATTGTCATGTTCTTCATTGTAGACTTTGTTTTTTCTTGATGTTTTGCACTTTTGGTCATCTATTTTTCTTCTCTTTCTTTCGCTGTTTCCCCATTCCCTCATTGGTACCTTTGTGACTTGAAGAGGAGGGGGGGTAAGGGTTTCACCACTGGATTTGCTTACAACCAGCTATAGTTGTATACATTTTGCAATTTTGCAATTTGAAGAAAAAAAAGGAAAAATTACAGCCCATAAGGTCCCAATACCAGTGGAGTCCAATACATTTATTCACCATTCTCACCTATTTTACACTCTCTGCTTGGTTCCTTAAGCTGGCTGTTCTAGGAGTGCCATATGCAATATTACTGTCCCATGACTTCCCCCACAGATACTATGGAACCTCCATTGCAATATTGGAGAATATGTTCAGACGGATGAAAGATAATTGCTGTGATTAAACTGGAATCGTTCTTTTGGACTGTCCTGCTGTTGACTCTTTCGTTCACCTGACTGTCTTCTCAGGGACACCTTCCCATTGCTCTGACAACTCATAGGGATATAAGCATGATGGTTTCTGAGCATCTGTAATATGACCCACACATTCAAGCAGTTATACAGTCTACACATTTTTTCATCTGTGTGATATCAGAAATTGGCAAAAAAGTTTATCTAGGCAAACTGAGACCTTTTGGTACAAGCAATTGCAGCGTCTAGATTACATTACATCCTGTCAGCCTGTTCAAGCATTTCCGAAAATGGGGTTAATGCCACAAAATGTTTTTTTTAGACCAATATTAGTCTACAGAAGTTCATTCACTTCTCCAATGTGGTGTTAGGCTGGCTAACCAAAGATCTTAAATTAAAAAGAGGGTGCCTTTTTATGTGGGAGGTTGTCGGTAAGCAGGCAGCCAAGTGCTTAAACATATTGATACAGTTCCATAGTCATAGCAGGGCTTTCTGGTCTGTGGCTTATACCAAACATGAGTATTACTAGGTGGAAGTTTTGCCAAAATGGGATAATAGCTATTCAGAGTGACATGAGCTAGAGTGTGTTTCTTAACTTTATGGGTAACATAAGTAATCGTTTCTGGTGAATTCCACCTAATGAATCCTACAGTAGTAGGTCAGGGCTCTGTTACGCAGCAGCCTACACAATGTTACCCATTTTTTCTGTTCTAGGGTGTATTCCTGCTGCACATTCAACTGGTTCACATATCAGTTTTTGCATTAGTCTATTTTTCAAACATTTTTTAGTGTACGGACTCCTTTTAAAGGTACGATGTAACGTAGAGAGAAACAAAGTTCTCTCTACCTGGTCCAGGATCACTGTCAATTGGTCAAAAAAGGCATTCATGCACTGGAGAAATTTGGATTTAGGCCTAAGTTTAGAGACTGGGTAGCATTACTTTACACGGATCCTGAAGCTAGAGTTCGGGTGAATGGTGCCTTCTCGAACATGTGGCAGATTCACAGGGGGACTATGTAGGGGTGCCCCCTTTCCCCCGCACTATTTGCTCTTATACTTGAACCTCTGGTCTGCGTCATTAGAGCCACTCAAGGACTGGGTGGTTTTGTGGACGAGGCCCATCAGATGAACGAAGAACGCATATCGTTATATGCAGATGATATTCTGCTATATGTGACAAATCCCAGGGAGACTCTTCCTCAAATGCTGCAACTTTTTGGGGGATAAGGGAGCCAGGCTGGATATAGGATTAATTGGAGTAAATCCACGGTCTACCTGATGGGTGGTATAGTGGAGCCACAGACCTACCGTAGCTGCTTGCGATGGTTGACGGAGGGCTTCACATATCTGGGTCTTTATATCACTACAGATGTGGCAACTAGTCTAGCGCGTAATCTCCGTCCAGTTGTTTCCAATTTCCAAGAGGAGGTTAATAGATGGCAGCAGGTCCCACTGACGATCATGGGCAGGGCAGCTATGTTTAAAATGATCACACATCCCCAGTTGCTATAGGTGCTACAAAATACCTATAACAAAATTCCAGAATCCCTGTTTAAGAGTATAGATAACAAACTGTGCCTGCTTCTCTGGGATGGGGCCCACCCACGCATTGCACTACAAACACTCCAAAGGAATCCGCATAATGGGGGTCTGGCTCTCCCGGACATTAAAGCATACTATAGAGCATCCCACCTCATTGTAATAAATAAATGGATTCATGCGCCTGGGGATCAACCACCATATAGATTGGCAAGAGAGCAATTTAAGGAGCACACACACCTGCACTACCTCTATGGAGCCAAGGGAGGTAGTCAATTGTTACAAGCAACCCAGAGAACACTAGAGGCTTGGAAAGGCGCAGAGAGGCAGATGCTTTGGGACCACAAATTGACTAGGAAGACACCCCTATGGGAGGGGAATAGATTAAAAGAGATTGGGAAGCTTGGAGGTTTTAGGCAGTGGGACCTGATTGGTATTTGCATAGTGTGGGATGTCCTGGAGAAGGGGGAGTTTGCCTCCTTTCACTTACTCCAAACCAGATATCTGCTCCACGACACTCAAGCATACGCATATTTCTGTCTGAAACATGCATGGGCAGCCGAGAGACTGGATAGAGAGGCAATACTGGAGTATGCCCTGTCGGAGGGTCGACACCTACAAGAGGAGATCCCGGCTAAAGCTATCTTGTATACCTATAGGATGCTACTTAATAATATGCCAGATAACCTGGGTCCCCTCCGAGCTAAGTGGGAAAGAACAACAGGGACATGGACAGTCTTGACTGGGAGGCTGCACAAATGCATCAACGAGAAGTAGCAATTAAGTTATGGTTGCACCTTATCCAATATAAAATACTGCATCGAGTTTACTTTGATAGGGCAAGATTGCACAAAATAGGAAGAGCTCCAAATCCCAAATGTCTTGGATGTAGCACGAAATGCTGAACATTTATACATACCCTATGGGAATGTAATAAAGTCCAAAGGTATTGGGGAAAGATAGTGGCTGAGCTTAATAATGTACTAGCCATCCAATTGGAGGTGGAAACAAAATTTGGGCATTCCTACAGACACAGACATCCTGAGACGCAAACTCATTTTGGCTAATCTTGGGCTGGTAGTTGCCAGGCGGGATATAACCAAATACTGGGGGGCCTCACAAGTACCTACTCTGAACGAATGGAGAGCTAGCCTTGATTTATACATGGTGGCAGAACAAGTAACCTCAGGGGTTGACCACGGAAATTTCGGAAAATATGGGTGCCATGGATACAGTATTACAATCTATAAGTGGGAGGGGACGAAGAGACTGGGGAATCACAACTGGAAAGGCCAAGGAAAAAGCACTGAATAATGTAACGTATGCCCCATTGCCGGCTCCTGTGTGCGCCATATATGCTACCTTGTGTTCCTGCTGCGCCCAAACGGTTCGAATTTGGCCGTTGCCTCAGCGGCCGAAGACAGTGGGTTCTGCTAAATGCCCTACCATGCTATTGTGGATTGATATTTATCATGTACTGTGTATTCATGCTTTGTTTTATGTTTGATCTTATAACAAAAATAAAATTAAAATAAATTTGCAGGAAAAAAAAAGGCATTCACAACATATTGTTTTGTATGAAGTCTGTTTGGGTTTATGAGACCTATTTTGACCTTCACTGGATAGCCTTTTCAAGTAGGCACATGGCACTTTATATATTTCTCTTGGGGCATGATTTAATGCTTTAAAAACTTTTTCAACACAGATTCATGGTGGTGTACTGTTTTTATATAATGTTTTATTATATCTCGAAGGACACAAAGCTACTAGTATCTATTAAGTGGTGGCATTTTCTTATGTAAGACTTTTTGTTCTACTCCTTGAAGCTTACAATATCCAGCATAGATCGCTTTATGCAAATAATAATCTTCTGAACTCTGATGATTAAACGGATTTAACCTGAAGAAATTGTGGTTATGTAAACAATCAGTGCATTTTAATTTTAGAAGAAAGCTTGCTCTGTGATGGGAGCACTGTGCGGATATCAACTTGGATTGAAATCGGGCTCTGCTATTTGTGATATACAAAGCAGGGTATCATCCCATTGTGCCAAAAGCATTCGGCAGATAAACCAGGCTAGAATAGCAGTTTGCTTTGCTGTTTACCTTTTGAGCAAACGTGTATGTTTCTTGATTATACATTAATTAAACTGCTCACTAAAAAGAGGTCAGCATGTTTTTCTGAAGGTCCCTCGTGAAGTTGACGGAAAAGGAGATTACGCGGATGTGCAGTGGGTAATTGGCTTGTTTGTCACCAGGACAGCTGTAAGATTGATTCCCTCCCTCCTCGTGCCTCCTCTCGGAGTTTGGCCACGGTTATGTATCCCCGTGCGCTGCTTTATAAATGAGTGAATTACTGACTCCATGGGCTTCGGAATGAATACAGAAGGCGTTGAGGTGTGGTCGAGAGAACCTGAGTTATTCGGGTCCCCGAAGCCAGACACACTTCTGTTTGTAAACCGTCTTTGTTCTGTGTGTCACGCTTGTTCATTTGGTGACTGCACAGACCTCGGTGGGACTGGGTACGTTCCAGATCAAAGAAAGCTGCAGCTGTCTAAGAGCACACGGAGGCCTGTCCTGCAGCCCTCAGCGCCGTGTTGGAGGGCTTGGCTGCAGTCGTGTGAATCGTCTGGGAGCCAGGGACACGTGGTGGTTGAACCCTGGAGTCGGGCCAAGACTTGTTTTACTAGTCTTTTTGTTTTGGATCATTGGATGACCGAGATTTTTAAACTAATTTCAGTAATAGGATTTTTGTGGTCCGCATCTGATGCAAGATACAGCCTCCGAAAGCTGCAAGATGTATGGGGTGTTGAAATGCAAGCTGTTTATAGTTCAGTTTTTTTCTCAAAAAGCTGCAGAAGCATATTTTGTGCACTCGGCAGCAAGGATACTTCATTTAAAGTTTGTTCACGAGAGGCAGAATAGTTACTTGCTGGCGGTCTATAGCAGTTGGAGTTTGAGGGGGATGCAGCATGCCTGTGCTCGAGAAATGCATGACCGGATGCGCCTTGTACTACCTGGGACCATTGTTCATTGAAAGTCAGTAGAATTTCACACATCAGATGGGTTTTTGGGCCAAGCGCAAAATGGAGGAAGCAACTCCTCAAAGCTCCTTGGTCCTTTGTTCCAGTACAGTTTGTGCATAGTGCAGAGGGCTTTATTTTGACCCTAATTCAATGTGAGTGAGTTAAGTGCTTTTATAGTGGCCCCTTTTGTAGTTAAACATTAGTTATATGGGCGTATAGTTAAGTATTTAGACCTCGCTGTAATGTGACAGATATATTTGTAAACACAAAATGCATAGAGAGGCACACAACAAAATAGCATATCATATGTACATTTGATGATCCTTTCATGGTCTTCAATGTGTTGAATTCTTCTTTAATGATAACAAAATTCTCAGATACACACAGCCTCAGCCAACGCGTTTCACCCAAACTAGCTTCCTCCGGGCTAAATGACGAACACCTTGCTTCTCAATCCAAAGTTAGGCATCCTATCTCAACTCTTTAATAGCACTTCACTCTTAGAGCAGGAACCAAAGCTCATTGTGTTATTTTGTCAATGGTCCACAATTTGTTAGAAGTACTACTGTGTCACACGTGCAAGGTGGCTGATTCCTTGTACAAAACTCGGAGTGTTCACCAATATGCACCTAGATTTCAGCCATCTTTGCCTCACGGATAAGAACATGATCCGATTGTCTTGTTTGTTTGGTCCTTCGCGAAGGACCAAACAAACACGACAATCGGATTGTGTTCTTATCTGTGAGGCAAAGATGGCTGAAATCTAGGTGCATATTGGTGAACGCTTTGATAAAATAACACAATGAGCTTTGGTTCCTTCTCTAACTAAAAGTTATTGTACTAGGTCTTGTGGCAATGTACCTCAGAGGTGGGCACCTGTGTATTTATAATTCTAGACACATATAGTGATTAAAGGGTGAGTGTGGTTTTAATCATCCCTCGCTGCCATTGCATTTGTTGGAAAGATATATTTGTAAGGCCAGCATATTTCACACCGCCGTAATCCACTAGTTCTGTGCCCAGGGGTTTGGTGAGCTTCACTTAGGAGCTGAGCCATTTTCTGTAGACTTAGTATCTTGCAGAGCTTAGAGAGCAGGAAGCTGGATGTTTTTGCCCCTGCAGTTATTTGTAGGCTCGGTAAGATGAGGCCAAAGCGACACACAGATCCTTAATTTGCGCTTTGGTACTGATGAAGTTCCAGGGATGGAAGCCATTCAGATGGAGTCATCAAGTTGCCCCTCGCAGCCCTTTGTTACCCATATCTCTTGTGTGAGCCAGTTAATGCAGAAGAAGCACTACAGACTAGAATGATCCAGACTGTTTGAGTTTGTGGTTTTACTCCCTCCATTCTGTAGCCTAATAAGAATCTTTGTATTGTTTGCAGACAACCGAAACAAAAGCTGTTGTTGCCTGGTCACATACCTGTTGGTCAGGAAAAGTTACAAGAATGAGCCCTGTTTTAAATCTTGCAATTGTTGAGGAATAATTGGATCCAGCCCAAGCATTGACCTGATATTTCCTTAAATTCTGTAATTAGTTAGAGGTATGCGGTTCTCTGCAATCTGGTTTATGTGCCCTTCATGAGGGATAGGAAAGAATATTGTGGTTTGGTAATACTGTTTCATTCCCTCTCGTGAGTCTAAAACCTGATTGTCAGTCATGCAGTATTTATTTCCGTTGTTCATCAGTCCAGTCTCACTTTTCAATTACTTTGATAACAACCCATTTATGGGTTTAACAATAAGATTAGAAGCTTCTCGTTACTTTGCAAGTTCATAAAAGTTAATAGTGGTGTTTTCTCAAAAATAAAAGTAATGAAGCCTGTTTCTGGAGGTCATTGGCACTCCTTTCAAGGAGGTAAACTTTTATGATTCTCATCAGGGCTTTTATTGGGAGAAATTCCTTGATACACCGTTCTTCAGGTTGGGTGGGATTCTTCCAGTCTTTCTCCTAGCTACTTTGTCCTCTTCAGTAGAAGTGAGGGAGTCTGAGAGGAAGTTATGATGGATAGACCTCATTGGAGTGAGAAGGTTTTGTGGGCTGGTTGCTATATCTCACTTGTTTTCACTCCTGATCCCTTTTATGACTCCGACTGGGTTTGACTGGATTGCACCGGGCACCTTTACTAAAAATGTCTGGATTAACCACTGTATGGAAAATATGAAATTCCCTCAATTGATTCTTGACCTCATCAGTTTGATAAAATGTCCTTTTATGCCGTATTTGTCTGTGGCACCCTGTTCTTTGTAGTTTGCCTTAGTGTGTTGGCACTGTGAGCTTTGCCTGCCACTGGTTCTCAGTATTTCATCCCAGGTTTTTAACCAAAACAAAAAAAAAGTTTGCGCAGTACAAATAACTCGCATCCGGTCACCGCAGTTTGTAGCCGGAGTTACACAGCCAAGTTGTTCCAACGTACATAAATATATCTTTATGTGCTCTTCAAAGGGGAGCTTGCTATTGTGAAATAAACTGCACAATTGAGGGCTGGATAACGCTGGTCCAGCAAAGGTTACATCCCCATTCATGGCCTTTGTCAAGAATAAATGGCCAGTAACCTACGCTTATTAAAATCTGGCATAACTAGTCAAATGTTGCCGGTAACCAATACAAATCGTCATTATGCTAGAAAAACGGTTCTACAACTCCTTTATAGAACATGATGTCTTAATTTGTTGCCTTGATAAACATTTAATAACTGCGAGTTAATAACAAGGGATTAACAGTTTTGCAAACTATTTCAAAATATTTGAAGAATCCAAAGGCGAAATGCACGGACAAAGGAATATGGTGGCGATACCAGCTGCACATGTTTTCAGGGATTTCATTTTTTTTTAAATTGTCATTTTGACATCAACATAATACATTGACAACAGTAAGCAAATGTTGCCTCTCATGTGAAACCATCACTGTGCGGGTGCTGACTTTCTCCTTTCAGTGGCTGTCGATGATTTTGCGTGGTGGATTAGGATTGAGCAGAGCTACTAAATGCTGAAACAAATAAATGACTTCAAATTGCAAAAAGATTTCAGTTACAATAGATCCTAGCAAATCCAATGCATAACAATACCACTGTAAATCAACTGATACTACATTAATTCTTCCCATTAAAAGAAACTAATGAATGGGAAAAAAGCAGCATACTCCTAAAATATAATTTGCGAAAGGCTACTGGGGGACAAAATTAGATTAATTTTCCACAGCTAAAAGTAGCAATTAATCGCCCAGATCAGAAGGCATGGCTGTGGGCAAAGGAAAAATACTTCCGATAAGCATGAATAATAGACAATGTAATTAACATATTAAAAAGGCAAAAAAAATCTTCATCAGAATAATGTAATTTTTGGTTGCTGAGCTTTTTGATGGAAAGTACCTGCAAAACTAAAGGACCTTAAATCGGAATTCTGGTATATCGTGAAATGTTGTGCAACTGGATAGGAATTGTTTTTTTGTTTTCTTTTAATATACCGAACATGCTCTTAAATGCCTTGGCATAGTTGTACAATGGTACTATATATAGATAAAGCCATACATTGTATCTACATTGTAGATCCTAGGCTTTTCAGCTTTGAAAACTATTGGCTTCATAGGTTATTTGCCACCTGCTATCCCATACTAATTTAGCGAAAATTGCTTTGTTTAGTGCCTTGAACTTTTTGAGAGCTTCTAGCCACTCATTTGTTTTTCTTTTATTATGCGTTTTGTTTGTTCATAGTTTTGGTGACTTTAGAATTTTCTTTTTAGAATGTATACTTTATTGATTGGTCTGATTAAAGTGGAGGGAGGCCGTATTGTATTGGTGGGCTATACATCATGTTGAATTTGATACTAGAACTGTCCAACTACAGCTGTTTCAGAAATTATGGATGCTTTAAATCTTTTACTTATGATTTTGTGAGATAAATGATATCCAAACTACTGTGTTGTCCTCATTAATACATAGTGTACATTTATTAGGGTTCCTTCAGAATCATACACAAATAAGCGAAGGTCTTTTAAAAGGACCAATCAATAAATCAACCAAAGAAATTACTGTCATAGAGAAAGTTAATAGCAAGCCAATTGAAGTGTTACTGGTATTACTACAGTTATTATAAAAGAAAGAAGTCTCCTAAATATACTTGGAAAAATAAGAAGCAACTCTAAAAGAAAGAGCAGCGGCACAAAAAAAGTTACCAATCTTATGTCTAGGGTGTGGAGTGCACAACACCCAGTGTCATGCAGGTGATCACCTAAACGGTAAGCTTGCTCATTCGTATGAATAACCAATCTAAGAAACTACAATAATAGAAATAATGACCCCAGTGATGTAGACTACTTATATGATAACCGTACAGAATAACTGATTTTGGCTTAAGTGAAAACAGCAGTGCACACAACTGTTAAGAAATTCTGTGGTACTGCATCCACAAGGTGCCCAGCACAGAGTGCATAACAATCAAAGTATACCAAAATGGGATTAAAACCATAGGCATTGAGGCCATCATACGGTCAAAAGGTTCCCAGAAGAGGATCATGTATACCTTTCTAATGTAGCACATCACGTGTCAAGATTGTGGTATAAGAAATGAATATTTCCAAGATGTCTGCTGTAGCAACGTGTGTACCAAAGAGCTCCCTTCATGTATTCAAAGCTGTGCAGATTCCAACTTTGGTTTAAAAACGTGACATGGGAATAGACCATGTAAAATATAAAATGAAGAGAAAATCTTAGTGAATGACTGTAATCTCTGATATTTTGGTGTGATATTCCTCCAGAATTGTTGCCTCACTGACTGTTTGTTTTTTGCTGAACTAATTGTTTGCCATTAGGACTCTGTGCATAATCTCCCTGCTAACCAGTGTCAACGTGTTTGTGCACTCTCTATTAAACATGGTGAAATCGGTAAACCCCAAATTGCCACATTTAATTTACTTAATCATCAGTAAATATTACCTGTACCCAGGACTAGTAAATTAAATGCTACTGTGGGGTAGCTCCTCAAAGGCTGTCAGACTTCCCCCTTACCTCTGCTACATACATTTATAAAGCCGCTTTTGATTGTGTAAACTGAAACAGGCTTTGAATAAAATGTAGAAGCTGGCTTACACTCCCGCCACTCCTAAGAGCCATTGAAGATCTTTACTCCAACACCTGGTTCAGAAACAAGCTGGGAGCAGAGCCAGCCTATTCATGGCCTTTCCCATGACTTGCAGACTTAAACAAGGGTGCGTCCTTGCCCCTAAATTCTTCAATATATTTCTGGCAGACCTTCCTCCTAGCTTTGATCTCCGTCAGCTCCCACGTCTCTAAGTTCGGCTCCATACTCCTCAAACTTTCTCTACACAGATGACCTGGTGTTTATACTTTGGTCGAAGGTCAGTCTGCAGCGCCTTCCGAATGCCACCCAATCATCCTCCACCACAGTGGTTCCCAAACTGTGGTCCAAGAACCCAGAGGGGTCAGTGACTTATTCCCAGGGGGTCCGAAGGCAGATTTTTTAAAAGCACTGTAAATGTCCTTGTGTATTCAGCAGTTTTCTGGCAACAAAAAGTGTTAAGATAACTCTGGTGATTAATATACCTGGACAGAGATGGGAGTTTTGTCCAGTGGCAACTTTGACTCATCTAAGGTAGCACAGATGGTTAATTTGCCTACTGCAAAGACGTGTATCATTCATCTCAGAAAACAGTATTTTATGTCCATAGCTCAGTGAGTTACTGCTTTAGTCAGAGATTCATTTGTTACTGTGCAGTTCCCAAGTTAGAATCGTAATCTAGCACTTAGCTAGGAACTGCCATCAAAGAGCTTCATGCAAACTACATGGTACAAATCAGTAAGTCATGTTTTTTTTCTCCCAGTCTTTAATTATCCTGATGCTGCTAAAAAAAGGTTTGTTTGGGTTGACAAACATTCGTATTATTAAAGTCCCCGTTAACCACTGTTATGTTATGAATCCTGAGTTTGTGCTTCTCCAGACCAAGCACTCTTAAAAAATGCCTCCCTGTATGGATGACATGTGAATTCCACATCTTGCAGTCCACTTTGCCTTATTTAACATTTTCTATACACTGATTTAAATCCGTATGATTTGTTGTCTCTGTAGGTGTGTGATATAAAGTGCTCTGACAGTCTAAACTGGTATGAGAGGTAATAGAAAAGAAATTAAATGCCTGTGACTGAGGGGCTATGGAGAAATGGGAGGCACTGTTGGAGGGTGATAGTGAGGGAATCATTGAAGCGCCCCAACAAAGATTGTTGTAGCTTGGTATACAGGAAGGTCATCATTTATTATGCTTTAAAAGCTAATACAGTTCAATGTATAATGACAAATCTGTTGTAAAATGCTCAATTCCCCCCCCCAACAAATTTTCTTGAGGGGAGAGCTCCCCTAAAGCCCCTTTATGGTGGTCAGGCACATTCACTGCACTTAGTCTACACTGTACGGGGACTGATCTGGCAATGTTTGCCATAGCTGCTTTGGGTTCCCAGTCCAACCCTGGCAGGAGCCTCGTACCTTGAAATAAAACTAAACATTGAAAAGTTAGCCGCCGAGATGCAACACCAACCATCCCATAAAGATCTTTAGATTTTTTCTATTTTTTCCCATATAAATTAAATAAATCTATAGTAAATTGTGTATTTATGCGGGTATTTTATGCAAATTACTATTTTAATGTTTGAAATTTACATTGCTTGATGTCCCCGGTTTCCAGTAGCGACTTAATGGGGGTCCAAGCAGTCAAAAGGTTGGGAACCACTGCTCTCCCATAAATGGCCTGACAGTGAACACCAAGAAGACAAAAATTATAGGTTTTGCAGCAGAAAAAAGAATAACTGGAAAGGCTAGGTGATTTCTTGGCTCCACCAAGATCGACAAAATAAGCAAATAACAAGCATTTGCAATGCAATAGGTCTTGCATTAGTTAGAGTTTGAGCTTTTGGTGTTGCAAATAATAATGCAACACCAATAGCTCTAATTTTCATTAATGTGAGAACTAAGTATCGTGGTCCGATCATAAGGCAATAATATTCACTCTAGAGGTAGGAAAAAATGAGGAGTCACCGGCAGTACGCCACAAACTGTTCACTTACCCAGACTGGTCCAAAATTGATGTCGCAAAGTTGAAAAATCTGCTAAACCAATCTACTCCAACGCTGGACAGTGACTGCAACCTTGCCACCCACCAAGTGTCAAACTGGATACATCTAGCTACAGACATAACAGTCCCTCACAAAAATAAAAAAAAGTAGGAGAAAGACGCCATCCCAACCTTGGTTTTCGCAGGCCCTAAAAGAACAAAAACAGAACTGTAGAAAGTTAGAGAAAAAATGGAGATCAGCGTACGAACAGGGACCAAAAGAGGAATACAAAGCCTCTCTAGGTATCTACAAAAAATGAAGACTGGCTGAGAAAAGTAAATATTTTACACAAAAATTTGAAGAGGCAAAAAACTCTAATAAAGAACTCTTCTCGACAGTCAGAAAACTTACAAACACCAATATGCCCACTGAAATGAGCTCAGACTTTGTAATATACTGGGCCAGTTCTTTGTCGAAAAAGTATCTGCTGTCTACGAATGGATGTATGACATTACAACGCATGCTTTTACCACACATGCTTTTACATCGCAAGTTTTACAACGCATGCCTTTACAACGCATAGTGTGGAGGGGTGCTGGATAGTGAATAGTTTAATTTACTATTCCAACTCCAGTCCCCATGGATAGTAGGGAAGGTGTTGGATAGTAAATTAAATCTATTCCCTATCCAAGAGCGCCCCCCAGTGCAATGCGTTGTAATAGTTTGCATTGTAAAAGTTGCGATGTAAAGGCACTGCGTGGTAAAAGTTGTGTTGTAAAGGATGTTTCCCCTACGAATCCTTTAGAGGATCGGAGGCGGACAGGCATAAGCTGACTAAAATACAGACACAAGAAGAGAGTTCACTCCATCTAAATGGTCACAGTTTTCTTTTTCAGCCCCCCTCGTATGAAGAGATACTTCAGGTGGTCAGGTCAACAAAATCGGGTGGCACATCTGATCCCTGTCCACCGAAGGTGATGCACCTATTTGACGACCTTTTGAGCGATCAATTATACCTGCTTTTCACCAATATAATTCAAACCAGCCAGTTCCCCGCACCTTGGAAAACAGCTTTGGTATTACCCCTCCTCAAAAAATCCAATTTAGATCCCCAAGAGCCAGGAAATTACAGGTCAATTGCGAGGATACCATTTGCCTCGAAAGTATTTGAGAAGCTTCTAAACAGACAGCTGTCGCGTTTCCTAGCAGAAGCAAATGTATTGGATTACTCGCAATTCGGTTTCCGTGAAGGCCACGGAACAGAGACCGCATTGCTGATGGCCACCGAGTAGCTCAGGAGTGTTCTGGATGCTGGGGGGAAGTCCGCACTGATTTTGTTAGATCTCTTGGCGGCCTGTGACACGGTAAACCACGACACTCTACTTAACCGGCTCGATGAGGCTGGACTACATAGGACAGCTCTGGCCCTGTTAGCATCCTTCTTATCCAACAGGTCTTTTACGGTGGAGCTGAGAGAAGCCAAATCTAAAGCCTTTAGATCCCCATGTGGGGTACCCCAGGGGTCGTCACTAAGCCCCACCATTTTCAATCTTTATGTGGAACCCCTGGCGGCTATTATTAGAAACTGTGGCTTTCTCCCAGTTTCATACGCAAACAACACACAAATAGTGGTCTCCATCTCTACCAATACACAAGAGACAGCGGCTAGATTTAAACACAGTATGGAACATACTCAGTATGGATGCAGACTAACTGCCTCAAGCTAAATGGTGGCAAATGCGAAGTGATGCTGCTAGGCTCAGACAGGCTTTCCTGGTCCCAGGACTGGTGGCCAGACAATCTAGGGCAATGCCCTGTGCCAGTACACAAGGTAAAGAACTTAGGCATACTCCTAGACAACAAACAGTCCTATGAAGCACAAACCAACAAGCTATCATCATCGATATGGTTCATCCTGAAGATGATCAGGAAGCTGCTACCTTTCATCCCACTGACATCATGCAAAACAGTAGTAACAATGGTAGCGTTATCAAGATTAGACTACTGCAATACGCTGTATGCGGGAATGCAGTCTCAACACCTCATGAAACTTCAACGATTACAGAATGCAGCCGCACGACTAGTGTTGAACATACCCAAACACGAGTCCATAGCCCATGGATTGAGAGCTCTGCACTGGTTACCTATGAAAAATAGAATAAAATTCAAATCCTTGTGTCTAGTATATAAGGCCCTACACGGTGCAGGCTCGCAGTCTCTAAGAACCCACCTGGTAAGGTACCAGCCGAACAGGTCCTTGAGATCCAGCAACCTCAATCTGATCCAGGTCCCTAGATATAAACAACTCAGATGGGGAGGGAGAAGCTTCCTGCTTTATGCAGCGAAGGCATGGAACCAGCTCCCAATTTCAATCAAGGACTGCCCCTTGCTACTTTCCTTTCGGAAAGAGATAAAAACTTGGTTATTCAGTTTGGGATAGTCGTGCTCCGGCTTGGCAGTTCGGTCAAGTACTCTTTTTAGCGCCAGACGCCCATGGGCATTCGCTGCGCTTTACAAATCCATAATCAAATCAAATCAAAGTATGCCACTATGGCACAAAATGCACACAAAAAAAAGATATGTGATTACGAATTAGGCCATAGAGACAACACGTACCAAAAAATACACCATAATAGAGTGTGATGCTTACGTGCACTGCATGCACAAATGCTGTTTATCACATTAAAGCCTACGCTACTGACTTTGCCAGTGCTGGAGAGAAAGCAGTAAAAATGATTGTTTTTCTGGGTAGAATGTCTGTAGTAGGTACAGAATTTGATGTGTCAAACCGCATGCTGATTTCAAATCTAAAATAGCCCTTATGCAATAGAATCACTTCCTGGAAGATGGAATGGTATATCAAATAGTCAACAACATGAGGGGAGAGGGCACACTCCTTAGGATGGAGCCAATACATATTTTATACAATTGCCAACAATATTTGCTGCAGACAGCTGTGCAGTCAAAACAGTCCCAATAAATGTAGTCCTGTACTACTACAGTTCATAGGTAAAATCACATTTTCTTACTATACAATAGCATTTTGTCTGTACCAAACCCTTACTTACTAACCTAACTAAACACTTTCCTTTATTTCTGAGACCTGAACAGCATGTTCAGTGTTTCCCTGTTTTCAAGAAATAAGTCTTATTGTATTCCAAACTGCATCAAAATAAATATGAAATATTTTTAAAAAAACATAACTAGTATCATGTCAACTATAGTCAAAAGAAGCTTTCTCTGGTTCCTGTGAAATTTACAATCTAATTTGCCCTCCGCCATGTGGTTTATTTTTTCAGCAGAATCTTTCTTTCTATTACATAATGGTACCATTTACCTCATTTTGTAATACCTTATTTTCCCTTTGTGTTTTCTCCAACGTTAGTAATTTTTCCTGCTGTTTTAGCGGATGCGGTTGTATAACTTATTTAATGCTATTATGTAATTTTTATTCAGGTTTGACAAATTGATAAGGTTTTTACTGCCAAGAAACTGTAAGTGAGCCACAGGAGTGGTTGGTACTGTGTGAGGCCACATACTCCACTTCTATACAGGTGCATGTGATCACCAGATTACAATATGCTGCACACCATTGTGATTACTCATACCACGCCACTACCGTGCGGGACGCCTATTCACCAGCTGGTTTCCGCTTACCAAAGGGACAGTGGTCCCCATCAGGATGCAGTGTCATGCTTAGTAGTAGAGGCAGGCATTTATTTCCAGGAAATCACAGGAGGTGAATTTCTACTCGGGAATTTCCTGGTGGTTGGATTATTTCAGTATGAAAATGAAGTGCCCAGGTCTCCGCTTACACCTGCACAGGTGAGCTGTAATGGAGCAGCACTGATGTCGCCTCATTAAAGTGCAGACACGTCAAAGCGGGAAGTGGTAGTTAACGTGAAGGGAAATTATAAAATGTGAAACATTTCATTAAAGAAGGCTGCAAATTCTGATCGCTGTGCAGTCTGGCCAACAGACAGGGCGGTGCCTCTAGAAGGCCTGTAGGCTGGGGGCAAGGTCAGTTGCATGGCAAACTGGGTCCACACTCTGGCCACGCTCACGCCATGTACGGGTGGACTCCCTATGTGGTGCAGTGCAAGAAGTCATTCTTGAAGACACCCAATCTCCTACTCAGTCCTGCCAAGAGAGCCCAAACGTTGCAAAAAGCGACCCTCCAGATGGATAATCGGATTTCAAAGTGTTTACATAAGTGCTTTGATATTTGCTGAGGAAGCCAAAGACCACACGTGACATCACCACCCAAGCGAAATGCCCTATATACAAGTGGCCTAACCGCCTGCACCAAAAGACAACTCGTGACTTTAAAAGTTCTGCTTTCAGAAAATGCCTACTCCTTAAAAGTAATTACAGTGTGGGCTGCGTGTCTTCACGAACAACAGCAGCACTGCCGGAGCCTGGCTAAAAACGGGAATATAGGATTAGGACAAAGATGGGACACGGGCCCATGTACAACCCCCTCTCCCTCCCCTGACGCCACTGCAGCAAAGGGAACATACAAGGTAGCCAATTGCCCCACCGTGGTACCATTTGCACATGCAATACATTGTTATAAAACTTTGGCATGCGTTGTGGCAAAGCCCAAAACATTTCATTGCATGATCCTTGCCAGTCATGCACTGCTCGTCATGAGACCACCCTAAAGACACGGACCAGCATTGGCACCACAGCCATCAGAAACATACGCATGGGCATGCTGGCACAGCAGCCTTCAAAATAACCAAAGTTACCTCAATTGGTTAATGAACCTGCTGCCGAGATCTGCTACTGCCTGTCGATCCCCATTTAGAATCTTCCCACAGACCGATCAATGCTTGTTTTTCAATAAATCCCAAAGTAAATCATATTACCAACAATATTATTAAAATAGTGGTAGGAGTGCATAGGCACCGCACCGTTTCACTATCAGCGAGGCAGGTTATTGGGTGTTCATACAAATGGCCATGCTCTCAATGAACAGCTGCATTTTTTCGGTGATGGAAAGAGTGTCAGGCTGATGCTGTGCTCCTGTCTGGACACTGTACAAAATCTAGTCCCAACATTTCCCAGCCAGGACAGCGGTGCCTGCTAGGACAGTGCAAGCATTTCATAGCAGCCTTCTGCTTCTGATGGGACAGTGTTAACACCTCAGCAGCGAAGCTGTGCGTGTGCTAGGACAGTGCAATAATTTAGTACAGTTCTTGTCCTGCTAGAGGGACAGTGGCAGGCAGCTCGTCACAGCAGGGCAGCTGTGCATGCTAGGAAAGGGTAAGCATTTGTTAGAACTCTTGTACTTCTAATGGGACAGTACCAGCCCCCAGCAGGGAAGCTGTTCATGGGAGAGGACTGTACGCATTTATTACAGCTCTTGAACTTCTAATGGGGCAGTGCCCCTTTAGAAGTGCCACATGTCTGAGCAGGACAGTTTAACATGTGATAAGTGGTGTATACATTTATTAGAGGAGCTCTGATTGGGCCGCCCAGGCTCATATCAGCAGGGCAGCTATAAACTACCAGGACAGTGCAAGCAGTTATCACTATTCTGCATCTAATTGGGCAGTGTCCGCACATCTCAGCAGGGCAGCTGTACATGTGATAGGGCAGTTCAAGCAATTATTATAACTCCTGTGCTTCTAATGGGGCAGTGCAGCTGTCATTTGCAAGGACGGTGGAAGTATCAGAGCTGCACTGTTTCCTATGGGGCAGTTCCAGCATTTGTGAGCATCGCTAGGTGTACATGTACTAGGACAGTACAAGCATGTTGTCGGGTTACTAGATTTCTAATGGTAAAGCTCCTGTACTTTTCGGCCAAGCTGCTGCGTACTTAACTGCAACTGTACCCACAGAGCAGGCCTTGCACTGAACAGTTTAGTTTCAATCGGGCAGTGCCAGGCGCGTTGGAAAGGACAGTAAAGGCACTTAATGGACTCGTATATTTGAAGGGAAAAGTGCAAGCATTTCTCAATTGCCAGAAATGAGAACAACCAAATTAACTCATGTCTGCAAAGGCGCAGGGAAAGGTGCGCTGTCATTGTATGCTCCCTGTAAAAAAAACACAAAAAAAACAAACCCGCAAGTGGTGCGCACGCCACTGCAAAACTTTTGCTTTCAATTATCGCGCCCGTGTCTGGGCACGATAATTGACACCACATGGGCTTTGGTGCGTGTAATAGACACCAATAGGCTATGGGCGGAGCAATTGTGGTTTGTGGAGTGGTGTGGCTCACTGGTTAGAGGCGGCAGACCCGTAAGCAGAGAACAGCCCGGGACCAGGGTTCAATTCCTGACGCGGCAGGGTCGTGGACCAGGGTCAACGGACTCGAAAATTCTCGCCTCGGTGCCTACTCAAACCAGGGAACACACTCGGCAACTCTGGGCATTAAGCTTGCCTCATCTCTACAACGGCCCCCACAGATGCCGGGGATGCCTGGTTTCAACTTGGAGATACCCAGAAAGGGACCATCTCACAGGGAAAACCAGGACGGGTTCCCCAGCGGTCTTCAGCGCCAGGACACTCCGATGGAGTCACAGTGTGCTTTACACGTACACACACATTTACATTTACAATGCACTCGCCTTTGGTCTATTGCGTGCTCTCTTGCTAAAAAACACTCACGCAAAGGCCAATAGCAGGGCTCAAAAGGAAAAGCACATGTACGAGCGTGTGCGATTCCTAGGTCAGTGTTAAAATCCAGTTTTTCAGCGACTAATTTTTTTGCGCTGCTGCACACTGTACCACTAGGCGCGAGACTTAAAAACACCTCAACCTCATATTCAACAGCAACAGAAACTTCCAGTTGTAGAAGGAGGAAATTAAAAGGAAAGGGCTCGCACTGGCAGCAGGGCTAAGGGTCCTATTTAGAAACCTAAACGGCCTGTCGTATGGCCCCGATTTGAGAAATTGGTAGGAGAAAGGTGGTACGTAGCCTGGCTTACAGAAGTGAAGCCTTATGAAGCAGAGATTTAAAAAAAAAACGGACACTGTCATTGTAAGAATATACAAGGAAACCTTTCAACTCCCCAGCTACACATCACCTGCCCAGATCAGACTAGAGTCAGATTTAGTCAAATGGTCATTTGCAAGGTGAGCAGCGTTTGCCACCATCTGTTGTAGACTTAAATCCCGGAGGAGAACACCATAATTTACAAAGCATGGCTGGAAATAATCAATAGATCTTACTCACCTAAATTATGGTCTTTTGCAGCAAGTTGCAAAACCTTTAAAAGAACTGACAGCAAAACGTCCAAAATATTATCTCCTTTAGAGGATAGGGCAACCCTGGAGAAACACTTACATGCCTGGATGGTATTCATCCCAGCAATATCTGGTAGAAGTCTTCAATGGTAGGATAAAAGGCCAATATATGAAATACCGGTTAGGGATCCTGCCTTCAAATTCATAACCCATCCCCTGGTTGAGGGCAGAAGGGAAGGTGGTGTGCTGTCATCCAAAAGTGGACGCAATTAACATTATTTGCCTTTGCAAGTATACCTTAAGCTTCCGTTGAGGTTTGTTGCTTCCTCTCTGGAATCAGTGAGGGGTGCACTCTTGCAGACAAGCAATACTCATCTGCCTTAATTCAGTTGAGCTACAATCAGTCTCCCGAACAGTGAAATATCTCCAGGGGGTCCAAAAGAATGCATCAGATAGACTTAAACACAACTGCCCACCTTGAAACTTTGCATTATCAAAGAAAGGTTGAGACATACCTGATCCTAGATGAAACTAGTCACATCAGCTAACAACGTCCATGGCACTCTGGGGCACAGCTGAATATAAGATCGCCTACGCTGCTGATACCTTTTTTTTTTAAAAGCACCTTTGCCTCAGATTGGATCATAGCTTCCAGCTGGACAGTGCATGCCATTCACGTATTTAAAAGCAGTTTTGCGGCTTTTATGCTCTTATTCGACTTTCTGGATCCAAATTTCAAGCATAAGCACTCTAGATAAACCCAACCTTGTACCCTGCACTGAAACAAGACCACCATCTCTGATGTTGTGTTAACGTATTTTTATTTGTAATCAATGATGGGACTGTATTATGGAAAGGTTTTAGGATTTTATGCCAGTAATGAATTTAAAAGCCTTTTAATGCCTATGCTCTGGTATTGCTTTTTGATCAAAAGCTTAAGTGAAAGCACTCCAGACAAATCCAACCTTGCACACAAAAGATACAACAATTTCTTATGTTTTAATGTGCTTTTTAATGGTGGGTCTGCATAGGGAAAGGTTTTAGCATTTTTGCACAGTAACTATTTACCACCCCACTTGGCCAAAGGGCTCCTTTAAATGTTGAGATGTCCGGTACATTAGATGTTGTTGACACTTCGCTCAGGTACCTTTGTACTGGATTGGATTACTGTCACTAGCTGGAGTGTGCATGCTACTTATGAACCTAAACGCCTTTTATCATGTATTGTATTTTATTTCTTCTTTGCATTGCTAGTATTTTGCATATTGTAATGATTTTGATTAATTGAACTATAAAGAATATTCATACTAGTGGGCAGCAGAACTCATTGTGCCATCCACTCAAGTAACCTTGTAAAACATGTCTCGGGCTTAGCACTGCTGCAGGTAGTACAGTCTTAAAATTGCCATTTAGAGCTGGAAAAAATAAACCCTTTGCCTGGTCTAAACCTTGCTTTTGTTTAATACTTTGAAAGGGTGTGTGGTATTTAAAAATCAGGACATGTGTACTTAAGTCCTGAGGTCATATCAGTCTTGGTACTCACTGGGTACTACAGGAGGTTTGTCAAGGGATATGGCACTGTTGTTGCCCCCTAGAAGCAGCCCAGAAATGTGAATTGAAAAGAGGTGTGTCAAAAAGCATTTGACTCCTTTAAGCAGACCATATGCACAGCTCCTGTGTTCAAGGCCCCTGACTTCTCCAAGGAGTTTATCAGTCAGTAGCCTCAAAACATGGCATAGGGTAGTACTGTCCCAGCTAAAGGAAGAGGGCCACATGTAGCCTTCATCTCCACAAGGTTACTGCCCCAGGGAAAGATGGTTGAGTGCTACAGAAAGAGAAGGTTTTGCTGTGGTATGGCACTGAAGAAGTTGAGGCCATACCTCTTTAGCACTCCCTTCCGGATCCAGACTGATCACAGGCTCCTAAGGTGGCTCATGCAAATGAAGGGTGAGAATCCATAGCTTTTGAGGTGGTCTATTGCCCTACAGAATATGGACTTTAGGTGGAACACAGGCAAGGCGTGGACCACACCAATGCTGATGGTCTATTGAGGTTTTTTCTGTAGTGACGAGAACTCCCTAGAGGTTGGGTAGATCTCCCTACTTTCAGTTGGGGGTGACATGTGTTGGACCGGTCATCCTTAGGATGATCTTCCCCCAAGCCTTTTGCCTGCTTGCCTCCTGTTTTTGCTGATTCTTTCTGTTGGCCTTATGACTCTGAGCACTTTACCACTGCTAAACAGTGCTAAAGTGCATGTGCTTCTCCCCTAAACATGGTAACATTGGTCTATACACAATTAGTTTATTTATTTTACGTGTAAAGTGGTATACCATATACCCATGGCCTGTAAATTAAATGCTACTGGTGGGCTTGCAGTACTGTTTTTGCCACCCCCACAAGTGGCTTTTAAAACTTGTCTCAGGCCTGCCATTGCAGGACCCGTGTATGTGCTGATTACTGCCACTTCGATTTGACATTTAAAACCTTTGGCCAAGCCTTAATCTCTAATTTTATTACACATAAGTCACTTCTATGGTAGGCCCTAGCTACTCCTTACTGCAGTGTGCTGTGTAAGTAAAAGGTAGGACATGTACTTTTAAGTTTTACCTGTCATGATAGTGAAAAACTGCTAAATTAATTTTTTTCACTAATGTGAAGCCTACTACTCTCATAGGTTAACATTGGGTATTCCTTAACACCTTGCGTGCTCATGACGAGCTCAGCTCGTCATGAGGCAAGGTGGCGCTGTGCTCATGACGAGCTGAGCTCGTCATGACCGCCACGACGCTCACACGCAGGGATAATTCCCCTGCTGTGCTGATCGTTCTGTTGAAACGGGCGTGGTCATGACGAGCTCAGATGGTAATGAGCACAGCGCCACTGTGCAGCGTGACGAGCTAAGCTTGTCACAAGCACTGTGGCGCTGCCCCTCCCCCCAGCGCAGCGGGGGAATTAGCCCCTCGGTGAAGGGGTTAATACATTTTTAAGCTGTAATTCCTGATCAGAAAGGAGTGAATGCATCATATTTTAGATCTTTGGAATGGTAATGATAAATCTTCTTTAATGACAAAGTTGGATTCAACATTGCAATTTTAGAATTGCCAGTATTAGAAAGTGGGCATTTCTCTGCTCTTGCTGCTCTGGGTGCCTGCAGCTTGTCTCCAATGCACGTCTGGGGAGGGTGACAGCTACACTTTGTGCATTACCTCTAGACAGCCACAAACACAGGAAGGGGTGTGGCAGGGAACTCCTCTGCTTTCTGAGAGCTGTTCCTGGGAAGGAAGAGAGGGGAGAGCTAACACTTGCACTTGAATAGGCAGTGTCCTGTTTCCCACACAACAGGTTGATTATCCCCTACTGATAGGCTGGAGCCAGGGCTGGGAACAAAGGACCTGTGTGCACTTCAAAGACCCTTCTTTGAAATCACCTTCACTTTGAAGGCACAACTGGCTAGAAGTACTGGGTCTCTGGCCCAACCAAGACAGTATACTACTTGACCTGTGAAGAACTCTGCAGGGAGTAAAGACTCCTGTGCTGCAAGGATTGCCACTCTGCTTGACTACTGCTCTAGAAGAACTGCTTTTCTGCCCTGCTGCCTGATAATCTCTGCCCTGCTGAGAACTAGGACTGGATCCCTCTAACTTCAACCCAAAGTGACTCCAAGGGCTTTCCCTCTGTTTCAGACTATTGGGGCCAGCAAAGACTTCCTTCAACTCTACAAGAGCACCTGGAGTCTGCCATCTGTAGGTCCTGGCCTGCCAAGTGTTGCCCATCAAATCCTGGCCCTTAAAAGTGATTTATGCTGTGCTGATCCATCAGATCTGATGCATTGACAATTTTGCGTCAATCGGAACAGACGTATCACCTTTCCACGCGTCTGCTGGTCAACAAATTTTCTTTGACGGACTGTGATGCTCAACGACATTGCTTCAGCGGACTACACCACACAATGGCGATGCATCACCTGCATCGTAAAGGGGTTCGTCGACGAAGCCTTCATGGACTGCGCGTATCGGAACTAATGCCTCACCTACATCTACGGGATTGATGACACCTCGCCTCTGCTTCTCTCATTGAGTCTTCAACGCCGCTGTTTCCTCCATTCAAGGTACAATTTCATTGGGACCTGCATGAGTTCTGTAGCTGGCCTGCCCTCCATTGTGGTCGGCCTGAACTTAAGATTTTCCCTGGTCTAGCGCTTTATGACTCTAAGCACTATAATTTGATTTAAACGTTAAAAATGATCTATGGTGCACGGCATCTGGTCAATAAGGGGTGTAGAATCAAGGTAGATAAAAATGCTGAACCCCTGCCTGCTGCTGAAAGTGGTGTATGGTCGGAGTGCGAGTTTTCAGACTGCCATGGGCAATTATTTGCTAAAATGTAGTCCTGTCTTACCTCTAGCAAGTCCTGCCGATTTTTATCATCACCGCTCTTTTTAGTGTTCAAAGTATTTTATTGTGAGCATAAACTTATAGCCATATGGCATGCAATACAAGTATAGGGTATGCTGTAATGCAATCTTTTTGAGTAAATGGCAACCCATTCCATATAAGTGTTACAAAGAATCCTTCTCACATACATATAATGATACATTAGAGTACATAAGTAAAGACAGCTCTTTTTACTCAACATTGATACCCCTTTATAGTATTGTCTAGCGTCCCTGATTCGTAGGAGACTCAATGATCAAATGCCAGCTAACAAGTATTCTTTAGCCTGTCTACATTTCTTGGTGAATCAAGGAGAAGATCTAGGGGGCATCTCTTTGGGGCGCTCTTGCTCCTACCTCAAAGAAAGGTTGTAATAAATCCAAAAAGTGACAGTGAATGTCTGCTATAAGAAGTGCGTTCACATCAACATCTTCAAATGGTAAAAGAGCTAAAGTAAAGAGGTCATAAATTGAGGCTAGCTGCTTGGTGCAAGATTATATTTTTAGCCACTTAAGTACTCTCCTGCTATTTCCAACAATTATGTTTTCATATATGCTAATTGGTAACATAGGATCAAGTAACACCTCTTTCGGCGTTAAATGCAAACCATTATGATCACTTTAAGTTCTAATAGTTACTTTAAAATCCACCAGACAATTCAATAGATTTAGGCTCGAAATTATATAGTCCATTCTACTTTTCAAGCATCTCCTAGACAACATATATACCGTTCCCATATCCAAATCTGATCTGCCATTACATGCACGTAGCCTATAGGCAATGGAAAGTATGGCTAATTAAGTGACTGAACAAGATGTTAAAGGGGTGTATTTAGTTCAGAAATGGCCAGAGCGTGCTATATGGCAGGCTTCAAAATGATAGCATTGCCCAAACTATTTTACGCCCTCCAACACCCCTATCACCCTATTCCTTCTGAGGTTTTCACAGTAATAGAAGGAAACCTGAGCACATTATTGTGGGATGGCAGTCACCCCAGAATAGCCCTAGCTACACCCCAGCATAACTAATAAAAAGGCAGATTTGTTCTACTCATCATCCGCACATATTATTGGGCTTCCCACCTTATCAACGTCAGTGATTGGCTTTTAACTGAACCTCGAATCACACCACTTTAAAGCTAGAACGGTTCCAATGTGGCCCAAAGTCCTGTCTTCACTACTTGTACAGGTGTTGAGGAACCCAAAATGTCCATCCAGTTACTGTGGTAGCAATCGTGGCCTGGTTAGCGCCACAAAGTCCATGGGGTGGAAGGGCAAACCCAGAAGGGAAATGCTGTTGTGGCTGGGGAAGTGGCTTGCTGAACTCAGTAAGTTGATAGGCTCCAAGGCATGGGAAATATTGGGGATTTCCAAGGTGGAAGACATTCTGGAGGGTGGCGTTATCATGCCGTTTTCCTTGTTCCAGCGAGAATATGCTAAGAATGATACCCAATTCCTCAAATTTGCACAACTGCGACAAGCATGGAGAGTGGAGAGGCTCCCAGGAAAGGGATTCCTCAAACGCACCACTCGAGGGGAGGCTATTGATGGGGTAACTAGGAAGAGGAATGATTCCCACCACCTACAGGACTCTTACTAACAATGAACCAGATTCCTTGATGGGCCTGAGGGAGAAATGGGTGGCTGACACAGACGACATGAAGGAAATTGTTTGGGAGGTGGCCCTAATGCACCCCCAGGAGGTAGCAATACAGGCGCAGCTCCGATTGATCCAGTATAAGATCTTTCACTGGGTCTACTATAGACAACAACTCCATGCCATGGGTAGTGCCCTCGACCTGTGCTGCATGAAATGTGAAGACACTGTGGGTTCTTTTTTTTCATACGTTATGGAGCTATCCCCAAATGAAGGTATGCTGGAGAGTCATTATAGGGGAGCTTACGGCTATGATTTCGCGTGCCCTTCCAATGGTCCGTAACTTCTTCCTTTTGGGCATTCCCAATGATCTAGACCTACCATGAACCCAGTTGTTGTTCTGCAGCCTTGCCCTGGTGGTGGCCTAAAGGGATGTGGCCCTCCATTGGGGCTCTGAGGAAGGCCCTGCATTGTTGGAATGGAGAAATGCCATGTATCGGATTTAGAAGTTATTAATGCCTCTAATGTTTCTAATGTATCCAATGCTTCTGATATTATTGATATTGACAAATCTGTAAAATCTATTGTGCCAAATATAATGACACAGGGTCAGAAAGCAAAATCTACACATGGAAACAGCCAGGCACCACCGGCCAAGAAAAGGAAAGGGCAGGCCTCTATTAAACAAAACTACCTTTTGCCAAACCGTTGGGGCGTAGGAGTAAACTAGCTAATAAAGAGTGTAATCTGGGGCCCGCTCCAACTGAAGTGGCATCTAAAGGAGTTTTATTAGCACAAGAGGGGGTAGATTTTTAGAAAATATTGGAGCTATCGGTTTCAGTTTTATTAGAACCAATATTGCAAAAGTTAATTGAAATTGAGGCAAGATTAATTCATCTAGAAAAGCAAGAGAGTAAAAGTACCTCTCAATTTTGGGAAACATCCTCAACAACGACTCCGGAACAACGAGTTCAGGAGTCATGAAAGCGGAACAACGACTTGCCCGAACAACGACTCTGTCTTAACCACGCATGTGCGTGGTTAAGACAGAGTCAGTCTAGTGTTCGGACAGGGCGGAGTTAGGAGGAGCGTCGTAGTCACGGAGAAACAGGTAAGAGGGGTTAATTTTTATGGGGAAGGGGTTAGGGGTTAGTTTAAAGGTGTTTGGGATTAGTATTTAGTATTTGTTTATGGTAGTGGGGGTTTTCGTGATTATTTACAGGAAGAGGGGAGTTCGTTTTATAGGGGTTGAGAATGTATTTAGGAGGTGGGGGGCATTCTTGAATATTTAAAGGAAGAGAGGAATTAGATTTATGGGGGTTGAGATCGAATTCAGGAGGTGGGGGGTTTCGTGATTATTAAAAGGGAGAGGGGAATTAGAATTAAGGGGTTGAGTACATAATTAGGAGGTGGGGGGTTTCGTGATTAATAAAAGGGAAAGTGGAATTAGATTTAAGGGAGTTGAGATCGTATTTTAGGTACGGGGAATTCGTTTTTAAGGGGTGGAAGATCGGGGTGCTAGTTGTAAAGCATTTTGTTTACCACGCATTCCATTAACACGAAAAATCGTGGTAAAGGAATGCGTGGTAAAAAAAACGTGGTTTAGAAAAGGTTGTGGTTGTGACCACGTTGATAGGGAAGTCGTGGTTCGGGAACTTGTTGTTGAAACATACAACCCACAATTTTAGCTTGATCTCCCCGAAAAGAGAATAGATGTTATTCCCCCTAATTATCCATCCAAGAGTGTTGTCGAGAGAGGGGTTGTGCTCCATCCTGACCTCCCTCTAAAACATCATGATTACTCACAACGCCTAAGGCATGCACTTTGCCAAATGACATTGAAATTGCACAGCAGAAAAAAGGTTTGACCACTAACCAGGGCCGGAACACACATGCCTCAAGTAGCGCCTACATTGATGAGTCTAGTCGCACCCAAGGTGAGAGATATCGGTTTACAAGCACAATAGAGGGACTGACCCCTGACTAAAGAGGCCCTTGTGGCCCCCATACCAATCTTCACTTACCACCAGAAGCAACTCCAGATACCCAGCTAATATTCCCCCATTGCTGCCCGGTGAGTCAGAACACTGGTCAACGTTAAAGAATAAACTATTGCCCTTTTTTAATGCTAGGACGGGGATAAGTGATAACATGCTATTCTCAGAATTTAAGATGGTGCGTCGGATTGGGCGCGTGGGTAAATCTACTAAGATCCTTCCGAGAGATTTTATAGTCTTACCACTCAGATCTCCAGGTCTGGTCAAGACAATATTAGGCAGAATGGATAACTGGTCTGTAGATACAGGGGAATATCCCTTTTACCTCTGGGGTTCTATCAACCGCCCAGACCTCCATGGCTTATTGTAGAGGAAGAGAGGCCCATGCGGGCAAACAAGCACCCTCGTCTCCCTGCTTGGTTTCACCCAAATTGTTTCGATGCATTGAGTGGGCTTGTAGATATAGATTGACAAACTTCCGCTCTGAAAAATTCAGGTAAAATGGACACTTCCTGAAAAATGTAGAAAAAGCCCCTGATTTAGCAGATAGTGATGTTGCTTCCTCTCTTACATATGACCATGATCCTGATAATAGCTTATACCCCTCACCAGTGCCAGCAATTACTAATATTATTGGGGAAGCCAAGGTTGAGTATGACTATAACACCAGTCCCCTTAGACACATCTCTTGGAACATCGCAGGTATCTCCTCAAAATTAACTGATGAGACCTGGTTACAATATGTTAAGACATTTGGCATAGTTTGTTTCCAAGAAACCTGGAGTACCAACAATATTTATATAAATGGATATTGTTCTTTCAATGTCCAGGCAACACCTTCAATTTCAGGGAGAGCAAAGGGAGGATTGCTAACATTGATTTCTGTCAAATATGGGTTACTAAAGACAGAGAATTTAATTGACTCCTCCTGGTACCAACTCATCTTGATTTCAAACTTGATAGATGCTACAATATTATTGGTACACTGGTATTATAATATTTGTGATCCAAATAATTGTGAGGTCATTAATACACTCAAAGAGGAAATTGATATGGTTGCAGGAAAATGTTATCCTTTATGTATAATTTGGGCAGGCGACTTCAATTGTACATTATGTGGCTATATTTCAACTGAAGCTTGCGGGGTTATTGATACTGAGAACCAACCCCTGCCACATTTTAAACACACTTTGCAGGGTGAGGCATCAAACTCTATCATTGTGGTAAATGATTTATGTTTGGTTGATACCTTGGTCAGTACCCCACCCATACAATATCCAACTTACCAGGGTGGAGGTACAACTAGTATAATCGATTTTTTGTTAATATCTATGAAATTTGCTTTCTCGTAGAGAGGTTTGCGGTTTAACCAAACCCAGCTAGTGACCACAATCCCCTCACTATTTCCCTGTATGTAACGGCACAGAAGGGCAAGGACAATAGATGCCCGGTCATGTATAATCGTAACCAGGGAGTGAGACTAAAATGGAGTAAAATAAATCCCTCCCAATTTGAGGAGAATATCGTTAAGGCTAATTTAAGTCAAATCATGTCATGTTCATCTCCTGATTCCCACCCAGACGTGGTCATACAGGATTTTGAATTAATTTGCAAAAATGTTTCTAAAGACCTTACTAAGTTGGTGAAAAGGAGGGACCCTCAAAAATTAAGATGGCTTAAGGCTGAGTGTTCCGGGGCACATAAAGATCTCAAGAATGCCTTGCATGCAATACCCCTTGACCGAACTTTAATTAAGAGAGTGAGGCAAACTTATAAACATGTAACTGAGCGTAGAAAGGATGAACTGAGAAGACTAGCCTGGGAAGATCTTGAGAGAGTTAGTAATCTCAGGGATTCAAAAGTTTTTGGGAGGTTATCAATCGCCCCCTTTTCACGAACGAGTCAAAGAGCATGGAATCAACAATACTGGGGGAAGCTTAGGAACTTCACTTTACAATTTTTTTTAACCCAAATACCGTCTCGCCACATGAACAAAGGGATGAATTAGTAATTAATTCAGATATAGCATATCATCTTAGTTCCTCCTTGACTGTAAGTAAGGTTGAAGATGCTCTATTAAAGGGTATTTCCTCGAAAGCACCAGGCCCAAACGGGGTGCCCCTGGATGAATTATGGGCACCATTGCTGGTTAATGTTTCCAAAGCTTTAATAGTGGGTCGTATTCCTTTATCCTGGAAGGAGGCTGTGGTGGTGTGATTCATAAAAAAGGTAATAAAGACGACCCTGCATGCTACAGGACCATCTCCTTAATTGATGCCACATATAAAATCCTGGGGAGGGTAATTCTTGCACGCCTGGAATCCTGGGATAATGCCTCTGGATTTATATCCAATACACAATATGTCTTCAGAAGGGGTTTGGGAACAAATGAAAAGTGTCTCAACTTGTCCCTGATTATGGGTACGTACATGAAGGCAAGGAGGGGGTCAATCCATCTTGCCTTCATGGTCTTATTGAGCATTTGATACTGTAAACGGGAAAGTTGTGGAAACTAATGGAAAAAATGAGTTGTGAGGAAGGAGCCCCTTATAACTTTGCTGCGTAGGTTGCAGGCCTCCACTACTGTTTCCATGCGTTATGGCCCGGGGGAAAGAAGACTAGGTCAATTACTTCTACAGAGGTGGTTCGCCAGGGTTGTATCCTGGCCCCTTTTTAATTCCTTTTATATACAAATGGCCTGGAGGCTTTTCTCTCAGAGCAACATCTAGACTTTCCCAGCTTAGGAGGCAAATCAGTACTCCTGTTGTCACATGCACACGACACTGTTTTGATGTCTTTGATAGCCAACAGTCTTCAAAAAGCCTTGAATGCTTTTACGGACTTTATGTAGGCATTGGACCTGAAAGTACATTTTAGTAACTCTTTTATTATGGCGTGTGATCCCAAACAAACAAAAACCAGGACATTTGTGGTGAAGGAAAAGATTATTGATAAGGTGCCCAATTTCACTTTCTAGGGAATGTTTTTAATAACAAATTAAATTGGGAGAAACTGATTATGGCCAGAGTCCAACATACCAGCAGAATAGTGGAGGGGCCGTTCCGCTTTGTTTGAAAGTTAGAACATAAGCCAGTAGCGGAAATGCTAACCATATACAAATCTAAATGTTTATCAGTAGCTACCTTTGGGGCGGGATTATGGGGACACCACAAAAGTAACCAGCTACAAATTCTGGAAAATAAATTTGTAAAAATACTATTAATGATCCATATTAGTTCACCCACTGCTTTTAGCCACTCGGAAGTGGGGATGGATTTTGTAAAAGATAGGATAAATATCGCTCCCTTGATCCTCTCGGGAAAAGTGTGGACCTCAGGGAATTTATGATTCTCAAGGAGCAATCTCAGAGATTGTATCACCCTTGAAAGAGCTCTTGCTATTTCCTGGCTTCCATATATTAAAGAACATTTTTATAAAATCGGGTTAGGGCATTACTTTGATAATCTCGATTGTATTCAACCTAATATGAAATTGCTGATAAAAAATGCTTATTATGCCAAATTAAGTATGTCTAATCAGGATTGCGAAACACAAAATTGTGTAGATGGGCGTCCAAACCAGCCCCAATTTTATTTGTCTTTTACTATTCAAGTACATTCACGTTTCCTCATGACTAGATTCCGACTCTGCACATTGCACTTTCTTGTGGCTTTCCCTAAACAGGTGAGTTGGTGTGAGAGACTAACTCCCTGTCCGTGCAATAATTCAGCCCAGCAAAGCACGATGCACTTTGTGTTGTTCTGCACACTCTACAAAGATCCAAGGGCACGTTTTATTAAACCTGTCTTGCGCGATATTCAACCCTGTTCCTATCAGGAGGGATTTAACTTCTTACGCGCTTTATCCACTGCTGCTATTTGTATTGCTGTGCTTAACTTCACTCGAACTGCTTTATCAATTAGGAAACATTATGAACTGCAATAGAAAATCAAACTTTTAAATGATTTTATAGTACTATTTTTTTAGTATTTATGTGCGGAATACTGATATGATGAATTAATTTTGATTAAATATGGTATTTATGTACTGGGGGTTAAAAGTATGTTGGAAGATGCTATGTACTGAGTCCTAAATTCTAAAGCTTATTTATGTATTCTGTATCAGTATTTTTCTGTAGGTCTCGCAAGAATTATTTTATGTATGTATGCAAACTTTTATGATTCTTTAGAATCGAATAAAGTGTTTTGACTGACTGACTGAAATGCCATGGACATATACATTATTGCTGAGAAAGCTACCTACGTTATCAGAGGTTGTCCCAGGAAATTCCATAAGGTCTGGAATAAGTGTATTTCGTATTATGCCCGGAAGACTTGGTGGAAGATGGAGGGCAAGTACATTGGTTGAAGGGCACTGTGTACCTGGTTAAGCTTGTGGGTGCCCACTATTTGATAATCCATTATTTCCTTGTAACTTTGGTCGTTATCGACTTCTGAGGGAAGGGCAGTATTGTTGTTGGGAGTTGCACGTAGCAATGTTTACTTAAATGCATGTATTGTCAGTATCCTGTACAACTTCGAATTGCTCATAAATTCTGTGTCTTAATTGAAATCTTTATTAAATTAAAAAAAAACATGTTTTAGAAAAAGTAAGTAGTAGTAAAATCGCCAGCAAGGATTATCGGGCAAGGACTCCCAAGTGGTTATCTGGGATGTTCAGCGTTTGGGAGACCATATTCTTGGCCACAATAAGATTATAGATGTTGTAGTTATTAATTGCATACCCAGTTGTTGCCCTTATGGCTATTCCAATAACAGCAGCCAATTCAATCATTAGCTTTTCAATAGCCAATTTGAGCGGGATTTTAACTCAAATTAAAAGGCCCCCACATGGACGACCAGATGAAGAGGGAAGTGCTTTAACTGAGTAAGTGCAAAAATAACAGTTGATGGACAGAATGCTGAACAATGTCATACATTCACCCCAGTACTGAGATCTGTGCCTAAATTCTCGTTTTTTTGCCCCCCATGCCGCTCCAGGTTAAATCTGTAATCAACCTTTACAACAAAACTTTTACCCCGCATACCATCACCTCGGAACATTATAACGAAAGTACCAATACCCCGCAATACCATAATAACGCATTGCATTACATTTTATATGCTTTTAACACACATGGTTTTACAACAAAATTCGTTGTAAATGAATAAATGGTAAAATCATGTTTTTTATTTTTAGGTTTAAGGTAAATATATGGTTTTAATTTGGGGGTGTAGGGGTATATGTTTTGGGGTTCAGGGGTATTTTTTAGGGTTCAGGGTGGGTTTGGGTTATGGGGTGCACCGGGTATTTTTAGAGTATAGGGATGGTTTTGGGGTGCTCGGGTATTTTTAGGGTTAAGGGGGTATTTAGGTTTTGGTGTGCAGGAGATATTTTTAGGGTTAAGGGTTAGTTGAGGTTTTAGGGTGCAGGGAGTATTGGGGTTCAGGGTGGGTTTGGGGTGATGGGGTATTTTTAGGGTTTAAGCGAATTTAGGTTTTGGGGTACAGGGGCATTTTTAGGGTGGATTTGGGTTTTGGGGTGCAGGAGATATTTTTAGGGTTCAAGGTGAGTTTAGGTTTTGGGGTACCGGGTGTATTTATAGGGTTCAGGGTGGATTTAGGTTTTGGGGTACTGGAGTATTTTAAGGGTTTAGGGGATATTATGTTTTTGGGGTACAGGGGCTTTTTTAGGGTTTAGGGTGGTTTTGAGGTGCAAGAGATATGTTTAGGGCACAGGGTGAGTTTAGGTTTTGGGGTGCAGGGGGTATTTATAGGGCTCAGGGTGCAGGGGTATTTTTAGAGTTTAGGGGGTATTTACTTTTTGGGGTACAGGGGCATTATTAGGGTTTAAGGTGGGTTTGGGTTTTGGGATGCAGGAGATATCTTTAGGGTTCAGGGTGAGTTTAGGTTTTGGGGTGCAGGGGTTATTTTTAGGGTTCAGGATGGGTTTGGGTTTTGGCGTGCTAAGGTATTTTTTAGGGCTTAGGGGGTATTAAACTTTTGGGGCATTTTCAGGGTGGGTTTGGTTTTTGGGTGCAGGAGTTATTTTTAGGGTTGAGGGTGGATTTAGGTTTTGGGGTACAGGGGCATTTTTTGTGTTAAGGGTGCTTTTGGGGTGCTGGGGTATTTTTAGGGGTCAGGGTGGGTTTAGGTTTTGGGGTTCAGGGGTATTTTTAGGGGTCAGGGCGGGTTTAGGCTTTGGGGACAAGGAGTATTTTTAGGGTTCAGGGTTTGTTTGGGTTTTGGGATACAGGTGTAATTTTAGGGGTTTTGGGGTACAGGAGTATTTTTATGGGTAAGGGTGGGTTAGAATTTTGGGGTGCAGAGGTATTTTAAGGGATCAGGGTGGGTTAATTTTTAGGGTGTAAGGGTAAAAAAAAAAAAAAAAATCTATCTATATATATATATATATATATATATATATATATATATATATATATATATATATATATATATATATATATATATATATATATATATATATATATATATATATATATATATATATATATATATATTACCTACTGGCTATCGCCAGTAGGTATATATAGTTAGGATTTATTCCCTATGGGATTTCTGAAAATTCTATGTCTAATAACTTTGGCGTTTGTGGACGGAATCGGCTGAAATTTTCAGGAAAATGGCACATTTTGTTTCTGAGCAGCCCCTGGAAATTTGGTGGGGTTTCGTCAAGGGGGGGCTGAGAAAAAAGGGGGGTCCCAAAACGCGTTTTTTACATTGAGTTTTCCATAGGGCGGTTGGCCTCACTTTTAGCTCGAACGGCTGAATGGATTTGCACGAAACTTGGCAAAATTGTAGGGACTGGTAGCCCGATGTGCCTTTGCTAGGTCTCAATATATGTGCTTCAGTGGATTTTGAGAAATTAACGTTTAAATCAAGATATATATCTGTAACAGCGCTCCGGGCAGCGATCCGGTCCGCTTACTTTTCGCTTATCGGAACTTTGCGCGCAGAAAGCTGATTGGCTCTCCGGTGTCTGTCAACATTCTAAACAGTCCGGAGCGGCCGCCATCTTGTCTCTCGGTAGGATCGAGAGAGAAGAAGAGGTGAAAAACGAAAGGGGAATTTAATGAAAGGGGGCAAGGTATCCCCCTCTTGACCCCCTAGGAATGTTGTTGGGGTTATTAAAGGGTCCCGTGGGGAAAAGGAAAAAAAAATGATTTTTCACGGTAGAAGCGCTTCACGGGCCGCGAACTGGGCCGCAAACTGGTAGCGAAACGGGAATTCGCCATTTTGTGCTTCGTTAATTAAATTACTAGGTATAAGGGGGTGCGGGAGACGTATCCTAATCCCCTATGTTTCCTGAGGGTGGCTGAGGAGGCTGATATATGTTGATACATCTCTTCCAGCGGCTGTGCGTGAGCTTTTTTTTATTTTGCTGCGTGACAGTCCGGAGCGGCCGCCATCTTGTCTCTCGGTAGGATCGAGAGAGAAGAAGAGGTGAAAAACTAAGGGGGAATTTAATGAAAGGGGGCAAGGTATCCCCCTCTTGACCCCCTAGGAATGTTGTTGGGGTTATTAAAGGGTCCCGTGGGGAAAAGAAAAAAAAAATGATTTTTCACGGTAGAAGCGCTTCACGGGCCGCGAACTGGGCCGCAAACTGGTAGCGAAACGGGAATTCGCCATTTTGTGCTTCGTTAATTAAATTACTAGGTATAAGGGGGTGCGGGAGACGTATCCTAATCCCCTATGTTTCCTGAGGGTGGCTGAGGAGGCTCATATATGTTGATACATCTCTTCCAGCGGCTGCGCCATCTTGCCTTTTTTCCAATGCCACAATTTTGTCGTGCACGGCAGCCATTTTAGATGCCAGGCTGGTCCCAGGCTATCACCTACCCCTGCGGATGTAGTTTATGGCCCCAGCTGTAGAGAATTCAGACATGCCAACCCTCCTGATTCAGGCGTGTGACTACTGATTTCAGTGCTAGTCTCCCGCCTCCCGATTTCTGCAAGCAAAAACCCGGGGGCATATTACGAACAACTAGCGATAATTTTTGTCTCTAACTTGTTTAGAGACAAAAATTATCACCGCACATCGGCGATTTTTATCGCAGATAAACCTTGCTATTATCGCAGAAAAGTCAGCGATATTCATGTATTATCGAGCAAATGCTCTTAGCCATGTTATCCACCTCTCATTGGATAACATGGCTAAGAACTGCTCAGGGCAGGTGTTAGATTTTGGAGATATTCGCGCTTAGCGCGAATATCTCCAAAAGTTGGTAATAGAAGATAGCGATGTTAGGGACTGTTTCCAGTCGCTAACATCTTGGTACGCCACTTTGCATGTCATTAGTGATAAGTATCACTGACATGCAAAGCGGGGCCCAAGATGGTCGCTATCTCCTTTTAGCTGTCACTAACTGGTGTTAGCGACAGCTTGGTAATAGGGAGATAATTTTATCTCCGCTTTCATGGCTTTTAAAGCCAAAAAAGCGGAGATAAACCCCCTTGATAATATGCCCCACGATTCCTTGGGGGTTTCAGCTGACAGGGCTTGGTATTGTGTTACATGGTAATTTTTCCAGGAAACGTCAGAGGGTCGATGCAGGGGTTCTAGAAGAGGTGATAAACCATTTAAGCCTCATGAACAAGCGCATGGTCTTTTAAAGATTTGTGAAGTACTCGGGGCGGCGGTGTGTGTGTGCCCTCTTTTAGGAGCGGGCGGGGGGGCACTGCCAGCAACTTGCCAGGTCAGGTAGTGTTCAACACGTGCATCACCCTTTCTCTGCCTGCTATTGCGCTCCATGCTTCGGAAAGGTAAGAAAAAGAACGTGCATTTGAGTTTGAAATGTCCGATCCTGCAGCAGCACACTTCCAAAGCCCACACATGACAATAACCCGATTCAAGGCCCCATTCACCCGTTTTTAAAAAAATAGATAACACTCCAACAAAGTAAGATTATAAAACTTTATTAACTATTAACTATAACGAACGGAACAAAAACTAAAAACATTTAAACATTTTTCAACACAAAAAGCAACAATGGTTAGAAGCTGTCTTTTGTGCGAATAGTCCCAAGGCAGCACAACGTGCAGAGTTCTGGACGGCACCCAGGTGATGTCGCCTGGGTGCCGCACTGGTTTTGGGATCCTACAATGCAGCACAGAAAAACAGCGTGGGGCGTCCCGGGTGGTGCGGGGGGAGGCCTCGTCAGTAGCGGTCTGTTGTGCGAATAGTCCCAAAGCAGCAGAACGCGTTGAGATGTTGATGGGACTGTGTCCAGTGTCACATGGCTGACACAACATGTACGACAGGCACCCAGGTGATGTCCAGTAAACTGCCGCACTGGTTTTGGTATCCTACAATGCTGCTCCGAAAATTGGCGTGCGGCGGCCCGGGCGTGGGGGAGGCGGCGTGAACGGGCCTCCCCAGGTGGCGGCCATCTAGCTGAGTTGCGCCCGCTCTTGCGGCTACAGCGTCTCGCTCACCATGTTGTTGAGTTGCTCCCACTCTTGCAGTGCAGCGATAGGCGGCTGCAACATGGCTCTTAAAATGGCGGACGGCTCCTCGGTTTTGGGCCTGGTCCACTGAAATGGCCCTGGGACACCTTGGAACTCGGACGCTTGCCTGCTAGGGCTTGGGCTCCATTCTCAAAAAGCGTCCCCTCAGCCGTGAAGATTCTACAAAAGTCTTGGGGGCCCCCGACTCCCGCAGGCTTCCGGTGGGGAGCGGCTGCCATGATTGCTCGCGGAATGACCATGACGGAGCCACGAGATGGTGGTGCTCTCATGCTGACGCCAGCTTCAGTCTGAATGATCCAGAAACAAGGTGGGGCTTTCATCGTTTGGGGAAAAAAAAATGTTCTAAACCAATGAAAAGTGTTATTTTTAGGTCATATGACCAAGCCTTCCATCTTTAGGAAACCAAAAGTAAAATGAACCAATGAAAAGTTTTATAAACAAGTCACATGACCTGTTATGCGGCATAGGGCTACAAAAAGCGTAGAAAATCCGTTGGCACGTGAGGCGGCGTCAGTAGCGGACCGATGTGCGAATAGGCCGAAGGCAGCACAACGCGCCGAGATTCGGATGGCACCGAGGTGGTGTCCAGCAAATTGCCGCACTGGTGTGGCCATCCTACAATGCTGCGCCGAAAGACGGCGTGTCCAGCTGGGTTGCGGTCACTGTTGCGGTACAGTGACTCGAACGCGCCGAGATTCGGATGGCACCGAGGTGGTGTCCAGCAAATTGCAGCACTGGTGTGGCCATCCTACAATGCTGCGCCGAAAGACGGCGTGTCCAGCTGAGTTGCGGTCACTGTTGCGGTACAGTGACTCGAACGCGCCGAGATCCGGATGGCACCGAGGTGGTGTCCAGCAAATTGCCGCACTGGTGTGGCCATCCTACAATGCTGCGCCGAAAGATGGCGTGTCCAGCTGAGTTGCGGTCACTCTTGCGGTACAGTGACTCGAACGCGCCGAGATCCGGATGGCACCGAGGTGGTGTCCAGCAAATTGCCGTACTGGTGTGGCCATCCTACAATGCTGCGCCGAAAGACGGCGTGTTCAGCTGAGTTCCGGTCACTCTTCCGGCACAGTGACTCGAACGCGCCGAGATCCGGATGGCACCGAGGTGGTGTCCAGCAAGTGGCCGCACTGGTGTGGCCATCCTACAATGCTGCGCCGAAAGTCGGCGTGGGGTGCCCCGTTGGCTTATGAGGTGATGTCAGTAGTGGACTGATGTGTGAATAGGTCGGAACCAGCACAAGGCGCCAAGATCCGAATGGCAAGTCCTGGATGTTGAGTGCCTCAGTTGAGAGTTCTGAGCAGTGCTTGTAAGACTGTCTGAAGCTTATTTGCACCTGCTGCAGCTTCACTATTGCCCTGGTGTGGCCAAAGGTGGCACATGACATAGGCGGCCGGCTCCCGAGGTGCGGCGGAACTTTTTTCCTTTTCCTTTCTGCTTCTTTTCCTACAATCCGTTTCATCTGAAGACACGACCAGGTCCCTGAATGTGTGCAGCGGGACGCTATTGATTGAATGAAAATGGCGGCTTGACACAAAGCTGACTCAAGCGTTACTGTTGATGCTATACAGACAAAAATTGGTTTTCAGTTTGTACATTCTTCAGGTTTTTTTTTTCCATCCAAGTCTGATTGAGAGTTTGTAGAAAAATGGCTTCAGATTTTCCACATACTACTCTTCAACATTCTTCCTAAATGTAACAATGTGAAACTCACTAGGAGAATGGCTGTTTCTGTTTCCTTTCAAAATGCTGCCAACACTATTTTCTGAATGGAAGACACCATCTTGTAGCATAAAGGGCCGAAAGGGGTTCTGGTCTGGCCGATGGTTGGTGGAGACATTTTGACTATATCTTGGACCTGCCCGGCCTCGCCCAAAATGGCGCCGGTATAAATGGGACTCGTAACTCCTTGCCCGCAAATGTATATCTAGAAAATGTTATTGTAAGTGGCTGTATCGTATTTTAATTACAAAATGTACGTCCACCGATTCCGCAACTGTTAGACACCTTTGTTCTTGCAACCTAATGGCCCGCTCGTTACGTTCTTCTACAGTGTAAATGTCTCCTCATCATATACGATTTCAGTTTGCTCCGTGGCCGGCCCACGTGGTTATAGGCCCGTATTTGTATACTGACATTTTCACAATAAAGGTTTTTAAAACAAAACACGGTAGTAGTATTTACATTGGCAAAGTTTTTACTTTTAGTCACTGTTTTCGAATCAGTAAAGGCAAGTGAAATAAAGCAGTCCAATTACATGACGGATAAAAGGTATAATATGTAGGAACGCAGTAAAGATAAATGCTTAAGGGCAGTTGTGTTTTTCATGTCTGCAATATAAAGTGATCGATAAGAATCTGATAATCAGGCGTATCGGCGACTAAGATAGCAGGCCGAATCTCTTTTACTCAACGGCTCCGTTATGGAAGGAAGAAACGCCCTTTTTCTCGAAAAAGGAATATATTTTACTTACAAGACAGTTGTAAATTTTCCGGGAAAGTACATTAGCCTGGAATATTATAACATATGTTTGAAAAAAAAATATTGTTCGAAAACAATAAAAAGCGTAATTTTTAGGTCATATGACCAAGCTTTTCATCATTAAATTAACAAAAGTAAAATGAACGAATGAAAAGTTTTATTAACAAGTCACATGTCCTGTTATGCTTACGTTGCGCGCTGCACGCCGCGCTGCGGATCTCTTCCGGGTGCGGTAACGCGGCGTGTCATATAACGCATTACGCGACAACGTAGGTCAAGAATATAGTCAAAATGTCTCCACCAACCAGCGTTCGGAACACAACTCCTTTCAGCAGTCCAAAAAGTTCTGTTAAATGACAACAGAGGGGACAGGCAACAAGAACCATCAGTCAAAGAGGGGAGGGCAAGTTCTTCTCTTCCGGGTCATGTTGGGGCGCTACCGGAACTGATCGAATTGGTAGTCTACAGTGTTTCTGGATGTTTCAGACTAAAGCTGGCGTCAGCATGAGACCACTACCATCTCGTAGCTCCGTCGTGGCCATTCCACGAGCAATCATGGCAGCCGCTCCCCACCAGAAGCCTGCGGGAGTCGGAGGCCCCCAAGACTTTTGTAGAATCTTCACGGCTGAGGGGACGCTTTTCGAGAATGGGACCCAAGCCCTATCAGGGAAGCGTCCGAGTTCAAAGGTGTCCCAGGGCCATTTTAGTGGACCAGGCCCAAAACCGAAGAGCCGGCCGCCATTTTGAGAGTCCTGTGGCAGTCGCCTATCGCTGCACCGCAAGAGTGGGCGCAATTCAGCTGGATGGTGGGCAAGACGCTGTAGCCGCAAGAGTGGGCGCAACTCAGCTGGATGGGACAAGGTTCAGAATTGAAGAGTCATCAAAAGGCAAAAAGTTCCGCCGGATCCCGGGAGCCGGCCGCCTATGTCGGGGGCAATCTCAGGCTACACCAGTGCTATAAGACTTGGGGAGGGTGTCGGAGCCAAGCGTCTTCTCCGAGTCCATGGCCATCACACCGCCCCTCAGGGGCCTCCGTCAAGCTGTTTAGGAAGGTAACATATCACATTGTTTTCTAATGCAGTCAGGTCCACAAACGACACTCACTTACTTTGAGAATAGTGAAGCTGCAGTAGGTGGAAATAAGCTTCGGACAGTGTTACAAGCGCTGCTCAGAACTCTTAACTATGGCACCCAACATCCAGAACTTATGCTATTTGAGAATGGCAGTGACATCGAAGCATCTCAGGGACCAAAACCATTAACGTACTTTCACGTATGAAAATCTTACTTGGGGAGGGGGCAGGAGCGAAGCGCCCCCTCCCAGTCAGCGCCACCACACCGTATGTTGAAAATTTGAAGCCATCGTTCTACAAAGTCAACCAAACTTGGATTAAAAATCTAGAAAAATGTACAAACAGAAAACCAGTTTTGGTCAGCATAGCATCAGTAGCAACGCTTGAGTCAGCTTTGTGTCAAGCTGCAAATTTGATTCAACAAAGCACAGACATTCAAAAAGGCTCAAATTCAGAACTCTAAACTATGGCACCCAACATCCAGGAGCTTGCCATCCGGATCTTGGAGCCTTGTGCTGCTTTCGATCTATTCACACATCGGTCCACTACTGACATCATCTTATAAACCAACGTTATGTAAATAGTTTTTTAATAAAATGTTTTACCCTGTTTCTTTGCTGGTGTGTTGTCTATATTTTTAATATTTGCATACGGTTTGTCGTTATTTTGTGCGGGATGGGTGATGGAGCCGAGCTGTCTTGCAGCCCTCATGGTGTGGAGCTCAGTTCATCTCACTATTTTCGTATTTCTCATGAAGGGTTGTTCCTAATATTTCTATTTTAGCGAGGTCAAAAAGAGATCCAATTAGTGGCCTACTGATTTTGCTCGATTACTTTTATTTTTTTTACACGATTTTTCACTATCTGCAAAGACTAAACAGAGTATTGCGACTTTGTGCTTGTTTGTAAATAGAGAATGATCCAAAGAGAACCAATTCTAAAACAGTAAATGCTTGGACAACAATCAATCAAATGGAGAGACAAGCAGCCACGACGGATTACAACGGGGGTAAAGGCCTGCGTTAACTACCCTTCAGTATCTGCAAAGAGAGAGTACTACTAAGACAAAAGAGGGGAGGGGGGGGGTGCAGCGTTCAAAGCACATCAGCGTGCATAAATACGAAAATGTTTTTATTTATCACGTACTTGACATTTTTAAGCTTTTCATATTTGCTATTAAAAAACCAATGAAATTCACAGAAAAAACCATAGGTTATAGTGGATATATAGTTAGGAATTTGCATTTACAAAACCTTGAAAATTCAATGAAAAAACCATTGGTTTTAGGCCATATATAGTTAGGGATTTGCATTTACAAAACCTTATTTTACTCGCATAAAACCATTGAAATTCCATATATAGTTATAAGCGCTAACTATATATCGCGCACCCGCAATCCACTGCTGATGATGTCACATATTACATCATTCATGACATGGTTAGTGACATCACTGATGACATCACTGATGACATCTCAAATGACATCACTGATGACATCACTGAAAACATCTCATTTGACATGACTGATAACATCACTGATGATATCATTCATGTGATAATACGATGAACCTCTTCAGACTCTAATATAACCTTAGATACAATCAGTGTAAACAGACACTCACAGACTGTCACTCATCCATGGAGTTACTCACACACCTAGTCAGTCATGCAAAGAATCAATCACACCTCCATTTCCTCAAATATACAGTTATACAAACTTTACTTATTCAAACATATACTAACACATATTTACTCTCTTATACAATCCCTGATACAAGTTCACAATGATCCATACAGCCACTCACACATTCACTGGCTCTTATGCACAGTTATTTATATATGTCAACTCTCACATGTACTGTGTTTTACATATGTACTTACTTTGACATGTAGCACTGAGATATCCATTCACTCACCAATACACTCATGCACACAGTCAACCGCCCATACAGCTGTTTCCACATGCACTTTTGAAACCATACATCTAGTGAATCAACTGCTCACACATCTATGCACAGAGTCACACACCTCCCAGCTACCCACACACACTCACTCAGTATCCCGTACAAATACTTGGGCAACCAATCAATAACCCATATAGTTACTCATATAGCTACTTATCAACACATGGAACAGTTTACAGAACAACAGACATAATGATGCACAAATTGAGACAGTTTAGTCATTAACCCATGCACTCAGTGAGACACATTTAATCACTCACTCATATAGTCAGTCATGCACCTACTAAATCCTTCATCCAGACACTTATATATCCACTCATTCTTCAATATGTAAGAGATATTTTAACTTTACAGAAACATACAGTCACTGGATGATGTCATTTGAGATGTCATCAGTGATGTCATCAGTGATGTCACTAACCATGTCATGAATGATGTAATATGTGACATCATCAGCAGTGGATTGCGGGTGCGCGATATATAGTTAGCGCTTATAACTATATATGGAATTTCAATGGTTTTATGCGAGTAAAATAAGGTTTTGTAAATGCAAATCCCTAACTATATATGGCCTAAAACCAATGGTTTTTTCATTGAATATATATATATATATATATATATATATATATACATAATTTTGATATATTAAAAAAATCTATATATATGCATATATAATATACACATATATTATAATCACCACACATGCCTTTGGTAAAAATTTGTGGGGTGATTGTATCATGGAGTAATTGCACCCGCATTGTAAAAAATGCGGAGCGATGTCATCTATTCAGGTAAACCTAGCCATATGTAAATTTGTCTTGACCCCGTTTCCCCATGGGCTCAGTCCAGCCCGAACTGCCAGGCCAGGTCCTTCCTGGACTGGAAACTAGCATTCTGGGATCGGTTATGGGGTATCACTCCATATCAGCCAGGCTAGCTTAATTCCAATGGAACGGAGAGCACAGAACCCACATCTAGGTATACCTATCCCACTTGGGTGACAAATGCAAAAACAATAGTTGATGGACAGAATGGTGAACAATGTTAAACATTCATCCCAGTCCAGAGATCTGGGCCTAAATCCATTGATTTTTTTAGCTCCCAACGCCATTCCAGTTTAAACCCAGCCATATGCAAGTCAATCTTTACCCTACTCCCGATGGGAACAGTCCAGCCCGAACTGCAAGGCCAGACCCTCCCTGGACCGTAAACAAGCATACTGGGACCGGTTTCGAGGGATCACCCCTCATCAGCCACGCTAGATTGACTCCAGTGGTACTAGTCCCAGGAGGCTTGTTTCCGGTCAGGTGAGGACCCAATTTGGCAGTTAGAGCTGGAGTGTTCGCAGGAGGAGCAGGGTCAAGACTAATTTGCATATGGTTGGGTCCAATTTGGGATGGCGTTGTGAACAAAAAAACAATGGATTAAACCCAGATCTCTTGAGTGGAGCTGAATGTTTGATTTACTCAGCAATTCATCCATCATTTGTTGCTGTAGCACTTAACTGATTAAGTAGCTAAACCCGACCTATATAATGGCTCAAGTGCCCAGGTCTCTTGAAATGGCAAAGGTATAAGGAGTCGATGTAATCACCCCATAGTGTCACAGCCAATCTACTGTGTATCCTGCAACATTCCAAGAGACAATCTGCAGCTGGCAGCAAGTTCAGTTTGCCCGGTAGCATGACACGACTGAGGATCTTTACCCCCTGATTGAACATCTGTCTGGTCTTCTTGCACATCAGTTCTAACTTCATTTTGCTCAGGTAAAGGTGGGGCAGGTTCACCTATAGGCACGGGGCAACCCAATGAGGCTATGCTCCCTCCCAATGCCTCCTGTCTCAAATCTCCAGCAACCAGAATGTCCTTCGCTGTTGTGGAAGGTAAGTTGTATCCCCTTACTAGTGGTTCGAATATCACAGGCTTATATTGCCAGTAGGCTGTCTATGATTTCTCTAGTGCGCACCTCAACTTCAATGATATCACCCTTTCCTAGATCGATAATTACTTCTTAGATAATGCAATGATTTGTTGATTAGAGTCTCCCTACTATCAAACCTCTCGTTCATCATTTTGGGACGTTGATCAATTTAAAGCTGGAATGCCCCTCACCAGTACGTTCCTGTATGTATCTACCTTTATGGATATGACCATGTGCTGCACTTGTCCGGATGCCACCCTCTTTCCTCCCATGGGTGTGGACACCACAGAACCTCGACCTTACCACAATATTATTCTACCCAATGGGAGTCAGCATGTTTGGGACCTCTACTGTTGTCCGACCCTATGCCTAACCTTGTATTTCCCACCTGTGGCCTTCCAGGTTGGAACATTCGAGCGGGATATGTCCCAGTGGTATTGTGATTTCTCGTCCGCTCAATTGATGGACGCTGAGTTTAATGGGGGGGAAGGGGTTAGGAGATAATGGGGTTTACCTTGCTATCATGGGACTAATTAACCTGGGTTATCGTGTGTGTTATTACAGTAAGTTTCATTTCTAAAGATACTACTAGTTTTAATCCTGCCACTTCATTTTGCAATCTGAAATTATTTCATATAAATTGGTTGATGCATCATGGGACTGTGTGGTAATGCTAACCTCACACCTCCCTTTAACAAGCATTTGTTGAACCCTCTCTGTGGTTCCAGCTGTGGAGTGAACCTATTAGAACAAACCGCTTCAGGTTCAAGGGAGGGAAGATGACACGATGTAGTCTCTCTTGGTAGTTCCCTTTCCGTAATTTCAAGTTGCTGGCTCACAGGTGGTGTATTCTTACTTAATTGTACCGTGTCTGGCTTTTTCCCAAAAATATCAGGTATTTTTAAACTTGCTGTTTCCTGGGGCCTGGGTGTCACATGGTGTGGGTGTGGGTGCAGGAGTGGGTTTTTTAATACAGTCTCAACCTCCTTAATCAAATCATCTATTCGACTGAGGGTGCATGATTTTCTTGTTTTTTTGGGGCATATTTGTTAGGTTTATTATGTGTTTGGACACCACCAGTCCTCTTCTGTTTGGCCATACGTTATTATCTGTTTGGCCATAATTAGTTCTAGTGTAGTGTAGTATAGTTCTGATCCCACCAGCCCCCAGATAAATCCCTAATAGCGCACTCCTGGCCCCCTCACTCCACTTGTCTGGAATGCTTCTGGATGGGTGACTCTCCCACCAAGTAACATCTACCCAGTGAAAAACATTAGTTTATCGGCATCAGCAAACAAGTTAAATACTAGGTGAGACAACTTCACTGCACCCCAGTATACTTCTAAAGCAGTACAATATGCCTCAATCTAAATAGTGAGGGTCCTGAATGGGTAGTTAAACAGTGGTCACTATGACCAGAATAAGCCAGAAATAATAATTAATTAACAAAAAAGGGTACAATTCATTGATAAACTAGAACAAACTCATGCCTCCAGAAAACAGAATCAACAAATGATAATTCATGGAAGAGGCTGAATCTCTTAGGGGAATTAAATGTGATGATTTCATGGATGTATTTTGAGAATAATTTTTACGGTACACGTTGTGATTAAAAACAATGTTGTTATAATTTCCTTTTGAATTCATTTAAGCTACTTAGTCAAGGTTCATTCGTTCTAGTATCTGGGACCACCTTGTTTGTATCAACTATTCACCCAGGTTCCAGTGACTTATTGGGTTAACCCGTGTCTTTACAGCACTCAATCTAAATAGGGCTAAATCCTATACATGAAAGGAAGACCAGTCCTAAACCCAAACAATTCGCTGACATATGTCCAAATGTACACCAGTTTGAAATTACAACATGGTATGAGGTTTGGGGTGATTTGGTATCCCTTGTAAATATTTCCCGATACCAAGGACAGGGCAATAGCAAGGGAATGTAAGGGATATATATTTAGTAGGAGGGTGAGCCCAGTAGATAATGACTTCCGGTCGGAAGGCATAGGCGCCTTCGTTGATGTTAATTATGTCAATATTGGTGTGCCATAGTTCCGCCACAAAGAATTACCCAGAGTTCCAGTACACAATGCGACAGATGCACTTTCCCACCTTGGAGGGTAAGGTCTCAATGCCGAGGATCTTCTTGCAGGGCTAGATTATGAGCTTAGCAACATGCTGTCATCTCATACACTATGGGCATTGAGGGTCTAAATATGCAAGCACAAGATGTACAGTTTTAATTCAAGCCAATAGTACCTCATTTTTGGCTTTGGAGATGTCGGAGGTTCCAATCCGGTCTCTGAATGGCATGGATGCACCCACCCTTAGCACAGACTTTGCCCGGGCACTGCCCGCACTTCAGGAGAACAGGAGCACTTTTAAACAATAACAGGTGCCAGGTGCTGCAGTCGTCTTCTGCTGCCCCCGAGGAGTCTGTGGGTTGAAGTCCAGTGGCGGTGCCCTGCAAGCAGTAGTCTTTTGGAATTTCTTCTTCCTCAAAGCGATTGTTTTTAGAAATTAACTGGGTAAGTTGATTTAGGTGAGGGCATGAGGTGCTGAGGATAGTTAGTTTGAATATGTATGATGTGGCTTAGTTGAATTAATAGACCGAGGCTGTTGCACATTGAATGCCTGAAGTAGCGGAGACAACAGAGTAGCAGATAATGTGGCATAGTTCTTTGTTTTACACTGAAGGCCAGTTGTGGATGTGATTTGGTGGTGAGGAGAGGGTTAGAAACGAATTTAAGAGCCAAAGAGGCTGCAATTGATGCTATGCAAGTACTGGGAATTAAGATATTTGCACGGATTTGAGCTGAGTGGGTGGATAGAGATTGGTGGGGATGAGGGAGTGGCAGTGGCAGTAGACTGGGTGTAGAGGATCCAGTGTTGGATATAACAGAATTATCAAAGGGGCCAAGGGTCAGGTTGAGAGAAAGAATGGCAGAAAGTTAGTTGGGCTAGGGAAGTGAGATGGTGTGTTAGAAGATTAGTGGCTGAGGAGGCAGAAGAGGAGAATTAGGGAGAAGAGGCAGAGTGCTGGATTCTAATGAGTGCAGGAGGCATATGAGTTCAGGAGGGAAGGTGATGGAGGAGTTAGTGAGAGAGTGTTGAAGGTTGGGAGATGAGTTAAGGATGCCAAGGGTAGTAGGAGAATGTGTGTGGCCATAAGACGAGCAGAAGGAAGGATAAGAGGAGAAAGATATGCTAAATATAAATTTAAGAGCAAAATGTTGACAAATTCTTATACTGTGGATACTATAAAAAATATTCAAGAATGCAAAAAAGAGGGCTGATTGAAAACAGAAAAAAAATTGAAAAGGAACCAAAAAGATAAACAATCTCACACAGAAAATGAAGATAAATAGGATAGTGTTGACAAACTGGAATCTGAGGTGGGAGGTGTTGGAGAGGGACTTCCTGCCTGGACAAGATATGGAGGAACGGGATGGATCGGGATGCAGCTTGATAAGTAGATTTCTGTTTTTAGTGCTGGGGTTGGGGTAGTTCCTGTAGGAACGTGGATATCTGACTATATGGTTAACCCAACTTTTTGCCTAGTGTTTTTCTGGTTTTCAACTTAGTTGGCCGAGGATCCTGCTATTCAGGGGCCCAGGCTATCTGCTCTCCCTATAAAATGGACTCCATGTACTTTAGGTACATACCAGGTTGGGTATTGGGTCACCTTTGTGAGCCCCTGTGTAGTGTACCGTAGGTACCCAGGGCATAGGTGCATCCAAGGCCTACCAGGGGCTGCAGCATGTATTATGCCACCCCTGGCTGGCCATCCAAACTGACACCACAGGCTGATCACTCAGCTTGGGTAAGGTGGTGTAATCACCCCTTACTTAGATATAGTATACATTTATCTACCTTTATATATATAGACACATATTCACCTATAAGTCACTCCTATGGTAGGCCTCGACAATCCTGGAGGCAGAGTGCTTGGTTTTATGTGAGAGGGTGCCCTAGCATGAGCTGAGCTGCTCTGCAGCTTTCGGAATCATCTCCTTATAGCTGTTCTATGATATAGCCATACCATATACTCTTAAGTGCATTATAATCCTCGCTGTTAATGCTAACTTTGGTTTGGCTTTATCAAAACATGTTGTGTAAGGTGTCAAACACTTTGGAATACTACCCCCCCCCCCCCACCAATCTGGCGGCGGGGGTAGCATTCCACCCTTCTAGAGGGAAAAGACATGTAGGTTACTGCTTTACCCGGTTAAAGTTAAACAGAGCCCCAGCATCACAAAATGGATGCTGCTGCCACAGACACAAGTCTGACCTCCTGCTGCTGGACGAAACTCCGGCAGGGGAGGCCTGGACAATAGGTTTCCTGTCCAGGGAGGTGCCAGCAGCCCCCCAGACAGGCAGATGTGTATTGGGACAGGGAGGGCTGCATCAGCGATGCTTTTAGAGACACTGCTTCAGGCACACAAGGTGCTTCATGCATAGCCCGGTTCAAACCAGTTGCTGGGGCACTCCAGCACCGCTCTGGGGCAAAACTGGACAAAGGGAAAGGGAAAGGGGTGTAACCAACCCCTTCCCAGGTCCACCCATAGGAGGAACCTAGCAGGTAATCCAGCCCCTAAAATCAGTATAAAGATAGGAGCTGTGTCCCCAGGAAATTGGATTATCCTGGAAACTTTGATACAGAATTATTGGACCTTCGACGTTCTATTTTGACTAGAAGACTGAAGACATCTCCCTTGTGGTCAAGGAGTGACCACCCTGTGCAAACAGGCACCACCAGTAACTTGCCTGTCTGCTTTGACGATGCTCCCGCCAGAACCCGAAGACTCAGCGACACAGGAACTGGACTTCCAGACTTCTCTGACTCCAACCCACATCCACAGCAAAGCAGAGACCTGTGGCGGACACGAGAGACGTGGGACCGGACACCCTGGACATCCTGCATTTTGCTAACAGCTCGACTACCGACGTATCCTCGCAGTTGTGCATTGGGGTACCAGAAGCCCCAGACCCGAGCGCCATTTGCACCGAAGCTCAGCCCTCCAAACTCCACAAGTGCCGCGGGGGCCAGCTCTTGCATTTCAGATCAACGCATCTTCCCGGTTGCTAGCCCGCTGGCTAGTGAGCCCCCTGAAGACAAACCTTTGAAACCAAACTGCTTTCCTGGTTGCTCCAGGCTTGCTCTAGCTTCCCTGCAAAGGAGAAGCTCCTCAGACCTTGCTGGTCTGACCTGAAGCCCATCTTCACTTCCTGCATGGATTGCGTTTGCCAAGGCTTGTTGGGTCCAGTCCAGATACCGACACCGCAGTAAACTAGATCCTTTGTGGGACAGCTCGAATCCAGCTCCTGGTCATCGCCGACACCTCCTGGTCCTCGTGGCTGCAGAGACAAGCTTCACATCTTCACCTGAGATCATCGTGACATCGCCTGGTTCCTTTCTGGTCACTGGCTTGTGACCCAGACTCTGTCCCCTCTGCTTTCAGGTTCTTCACTTCACCGATCCACCCGGATACTTTTCCTCTGGTCGCCTGCAGCACTTCTTTGCAGATCTCCATAGAAAACGACGATGAAACCCAACACGAAAAGACACCTATGCACATGGCTTCCCTGGGTGAGGTAACACAAGTACTCCGGTGCTCCCGTGGGACTTGACTCTCGAAGTGTCCTAGTCTAAAGGGGTTTTACCGTAGTCCATCCGGAAGTGTCTTTAAACAGTAACTGTGTAACTTCTTCGTTCTCCATTAAGTCAATGGTAACTCGCGATGTGTTTAGACACTGCACGCGTCTCCCGTGGGTCTCCTACTTCCTAACCTTTGGATGTTTAGTGTAGCCCCAGCGATTCCCTAGGCCTATTCACTATTTCTGTAGTGGTTCTTATACCACTTACTTAGTATATGATTTGTGAGGCCCCTATGGCATAACTGTATTTGTGCAACTCATCGTATACTAATTGAGTAACTTGTGATGTACTTCGATCTCTAACCTCATAAAGAGTGCAGAGGGGTTTGTACCTTGTGTTGTGTCCTTTCATTTGGTATTCAAGGGATTATAAATAGTAAAACGGCTTGCTTCACATGCTCTCTGAAGTCTTAGCCTATGACTGCTGGTCCATGCTACCACTAGGATAGCTTGTCTATAAGGTTGACTTTACAACCACCATCAATAAGGGTCGATTAGACTGGTGAAAGGTGCCCACGAGAATAGTGGACATCATATGCCAGGCTGACTTCTCTCAGTTCCCACAGCTGGGTGTTCGTTCTAGGGCTCACGGCAGGGGGCTGGAGGCTGTGGTGTTTTTATGGCTTGGGTCGGGGTCGTTTTTAGGGCTGGGGTAGTTTTTTTTGGCTGGGATCCGGTTTAAGGGTTCAGGATGGGTGGCTGGGGATGTTTCAAGGCAGGGGGCTGGGTTTTAAGGCTCGAGGAGGGGGGCTGAGTTGTAACCTTTACGATGCATATGCCTTTACCAGTCATACCATTACAATGAAATTTGTTGTAAAGGCATGCCTGGCAAAGGCTGCATTGTTAAGGCATGTGATGTAAAATCATGCGTTGTTCCATCATACAACCGGGGTGTGAGAAATGACTCTTTTGGCTTGATCGTCCTCATTTTGTCAGCAAGACGGATCCTCAGGATCAGCTCAATGCTCAAAGATATCCTCCTCTCAAAAGCCTCAATTCCGTAAGTCTAAGTAGCACATAATTTTGAGGTGATAAAGTGAGGGAAAGGGAGTGGGGGGAGGAACAGTTGGGAAGGAGACCTAACGAAAACAAGATTACATTAGTGTTCCTTAGTCTTACTTATTCTCACCTTGCTCTATTATCTTATCTATACTCATGCTACACAGTACCTGAAAGAAAAGGATAATTCGCTCTATGCTTATCGTCTCAGCCTTCTCCAGCGCTGACACTTTCCTACTGATAATTCTCTGGAATAATAGGGGAACGTTATTCTGCTCTATTAGCCATACATGTGCTATTATGCATATCTGGATTCACTTCTGATACCCACCAATCGAAAGTCGGGGACTTTGAATCACTGCAGATATTTTACATGAGCACCTCTTCATTAAACCTCTGTTAATATTATGCAAACAATTATACTGGTGATTCCAAACTGTGCAAAGCGCTTTTTATGATTCTCAAATGGCATGTGTTTCACAATTCTGCTTCTTTTCACAAGTGCTGCTTTAAATTACCCAACATGTCTATTTCCACAAACGATATTGAAAGCGTTTCTCAAGAAAAATCCTCCGTGAGGCACTGTTAAAACATGCAAACTATGAGCCCAAAGCTTAGCTGCCAAGGTTATAGATTGCTATGAGTGGCATTTTCATAATTCCAGTGTATCAATAAATCAATCAAAAGTAAAGTTTATTTAGACCATTGATCTTTAAACCACATACAACACAACATTGTGTATAAAATTCTAAAAATGATTGTAAATTCATCATCTCATTCCATTATAGGAGGCTAATTTTACTAAAATCCATCTTAGTTTTGTTAAAAACAATTCCATACATAAGTTAAAAACACATTCAAATATCGCATATATGATCCAAACAGTATTAAAATCCTATTTTAAAACATTTATAAAAGAATGAATCTTAAATCCCTATACATCATTACTCAACCTAGCCCTCCATTCCCTATTCCATAAAAAACCTTTTAGCAGACCGAATAAACTTCGCCACAGCTATTGCGATATCAAGATAATGCATGTCCGTGAGGAGCTCGATTGCTTGCGTACGTGACCTAATACCATATTTTAAGAAAATTGGTCATAAAAACTGTTTTCGCTGAGCGAACAATTTGTGACAGACCATTAAAATGTGTAAGCAATTGAATTTCATGCCCATCCGGCATGTGCATCTACCATCTGGTTGTATCTGTTGACTTTTTATTTTGTCATTTAATCGAGCAGGATTGATACAGATACTCAGCCTTAATACTTCCATTCTGAACCATTGAGTTGGTAGGGTGTCTAGATAGGGATACCAATTTTCATTCCTCCAGCTATTTATCATGAACTGCACAGACTCTTTCTTTAACAGGTACTCAATGTAATTCAATCTAGACATTTCCGTCCCTAAAGATGTGAGTACACTTTTTGATTCATCAATATACAGGGATGGTGGATCAATTTTCAGCTTCAACTTTTCACAGATGGAATAGAGTTTCTTTCTTATTGCTTATGCCCAATTTAATACACTCAGCTGAATCTAATTCATACACCATCGTGACAATTTCATATCTTCTCCTGACCCCAGCCGTTTCCAAAACCTAAGTAAACCCACTTGCACCTGGACGTTCCATGAGGTCACGTCTAGCTCCAGTCTAATTGCCTGAATCATTGATGAGCTAGGCAATACTATCAATGTTTTTAAACCTATTTCCCTTCCTCACTGTCCCAGGTACTTTTCCCACCTAGGCATGACCTTTCTGCTCCATACTGCAATTGCAAGGGGATCATTGCATTGAAAGCCTTCAGCAATGGTTAATGGGACATGGCACTATTACTACAATTGCATTTTTTCAACCCGCAAACAGAGGCTAAGGCTTTTACTTTCTGGGCTTCCAGGTGCGTGTCCCATTTTAGAGACTTGTCAAACCATATTCCAAGATATGTATATTTGTTGATAATCTCGAGTTTTGTTTACCCCAAAAACCAGTTAAACATTTGATCTCTCTTCCCAAAGCACAAGATTTTTGTTTTATCCATGTTCACTGTAGGACGTTTAGTTGCACAAAATGTGCTGAACGCATTTAGCTTCCTTTGCAGACCCAACTCTGTCTGATCTAGAATTACTAAATCATCTGCATACAGTAGACTGTACAAATGCTTTCCATTTACTTTTGGGCTTGCACTTCTATCGGTCATCAAAAAAGGTAGATCTGCAAGAAAGATTGCAAAAAGAAGCGGGGCCAATATGCAACCCTGTCTTAGGCTATTATTGATTGCTATTTCCAATGTCAGGCCCCCCATTGAATCTTTAATAACCTGGGCCCAGTTCTGACTATGCAACTCCTGGATTATTACTAGGAGCTCCTCTGGAATATCATAGCTTCTTAACATCTCCCAAAGGCACTCTCTACCCACTAGGTCAAAAGGCGCACGAATGTCAGCAGTGTAATCTACCTTGCTTCTCCATGGACTTCCGAGCCAGTGCCCATAAGGTGAAGCAATGGTCAATCGTAGAGTGGCCCTCCTGGTTCCAATGGCACAATCGAGTGTTGCTCCACCCAGTCCTTCAATCTGCCAAGGATTATTTTAGAGAACACTTGCGCTCCAATATCCAGCAGATTAATCAATCTGTAATTCTTGGGGTCCTTCCTGTCACCTTTCTTGTGAAGAAGCCTGATCACAGCCCCCCTCCAGAATTTTGGGATAACTCCTGAATCTAGCATAGCTGAAAACATCTGGGATAAAAATTGTGCCCACCAGTTTAGCGGTGTTATAATTATAACGGCGGGTAAGTTATCTGGCACTGCAGCGCAAGTTAAGTTTAACTTCCTCATAGTATACTTCACTTTTTCTACAGAGAAGGGTGATTTTAACTCTTTTAATGGCGGGTAAGTTATCTGGCACTGCAGCGCAAGTTAAGTTTAACTTCCTCATAGTATACTTCACTTTTTCTACAGAGAAGGATGATTTTAACTCTTTTACTGCTTTTCCCCTGTGGGATCTTTCCTTATTTATTACGGGCACACAACTTGCCACATATAATTTGCCCAGGTGCTCCTCCCAGGATGCCTCATCAATTACACAGCTCCTGGTTCCTGGGGTCCGACCCTAGGCGTCGTGGATCAGCTTCCAGAAAACATTAACATTTTTTGTTTCTATTTATTACAATAGATTATCCCACATTTTTTTTTAAAGATCCTCTTCTTAGATCTTACTAATATTTTATATTCTTTCCTTCGTTTATTAGATTAGTAAACCTCCGCTGGTCATACCTTATCCTCAAGCATCTTTCTACTCTCCTTCTTATCCTTTTTTTCCCCCTTCTCACAGAATCGAACCAACTTATTTGCTTTCTATGGCTGGATTGTGTATCTTTAGTATCCTTTTCCTTCCTTTTTAGGTCAACTCTGAGGCATTGTACAACCTGGTCAATTTTGTCCTCGAACCATGAAACTTTCTGATCAATGGCTTCCTCCATCTTTAAGTTCTGTTGGAAACTTGCTAATTTCATTAAATATTCATCTGTTAATTTTGTGGACAGACGTTTTGGGTACGACATAGTTTTTTGTTTTTTTTTTGTAAATCTGTTTATTGCACAGGAAAGCAATACAATCATTACATACAAACGTGACATTGCAAACAGGGAGAGGCATTGATCGGTTAAACAAACGATAATTGAGTATATCACAGTGGGATTGCAAACTATCTGCATGACTCATTACGATGGTACATTTTTGCTTTTTTACAAAACTAGAAAGAAAAAGGGAAATCATAGTATAACTGAAAAAAAAGCGGTCATCCACGTACAAAGAATGATACAAGACAATAATGTTGCGAGCACAATCGAGCAGGTCAGTCAGCACAAAATTCTGTTTTATCCACAGCATGACACATTGAGAATGGAACATCAAGACTTTCAGGTACAGACCAGTTATTTGTCAAACTCCACAAAGGTAATTTCGGAACCCCACAGTGAGAAAGGCAACACTCTATGCGGTCTCAGAGAACATTCAGCAAGTCGCCAGGGCGGCCAATTCCGTGACCTAGTAATGTCAGCCATGCATGCACCAAGTGAAAGAAAAAGAAATGACGCTGGAGGTAGCTCCCAAGTGGTAGTGTGGCTCTTCCTATCCCACCCCCGCAGGGACAAAGGAGTTAATCGATTGGGATTGTGTCTCCTGAGCTAGCTTCGCAATATATTTCCGGTATGGCCCCCATATATCCAGCGGTCTGGAGGCGATAGGAACCATCTCGGAGTATTCATCGCTGTTCACATTACAGTAGGCCATACTACGGAGCCAAGCGCAGACTGTTGGAGCGCGCCTAGCACACCAGAGCAGCGCCACTTCACGTTTAGCTAAAAGGAGGCCAATGGACGCCAGTTTTCGAAGCGGGCGTGGGAAGTTGACGACATAACCAAGCAGCGCAATTTCAGGGGTGGGTTGCAGGTCCATGCCAAGTATCTCCCCCAAAACCTGGTGTACTTGCAGCCAGTAGGTGTGCAATTTCGGACAAGTCCAGGAAAGATGGGCAAAATCAGCCTGCGGGCCTTTGCATTTAGGGCAAGTGTGAGGTCTGCTGGGGTCAATTCTATGGGCAAGTCAGGGAGTGTGGTACGCCCTCCTCAGGAACTTAAAATGTATACGTTTATGTCTGGTGTTAATGGACACATCTCTTGTGGTGGCACAACATGCAGCCCATTGATCGTCTGTGATTTGGGTACCTAGGTCGCCCTCCCAATCAGCACGCACCTTAGAGTCGAGTGCGGGAACTGAGGCCAGACACAGCTTATATAACTTAGATACGACATGTGCCCCTGTTTGGTTCTGTATTATGAATGTGAGCGTGGGGGTGTCATCAGGAGGGAGCGGGAATGTGGGGAATTCAGCCCTGAGCATTGAGCGAAGTCTAGTCAGCGTGAATGAGTCCATGAAAGACCTGTCCGTAAAGCGGTGATCTTCTGTAAGGGAAAAAGCATGGCCGTCCGGGAAAAGGTCCCCGATAGTGTGTATTTGATATTTGGATATCGTGCACTGCACCACCGATTCGCCTGTGATGGGGAGCCAGTGGGGGTTGGGCAACGGCAGTGCAGGCGAGTATAGCTTCTCGAGGAGTAAGAGGCGTCGAATTTTGTCCCAAGCCCAACAAGTAGTGGACAAAGGCTGTATGTCTTGCGGCTCTTGGGGGAGACCCCTAGGAAGGACGGAAGAGAGGGCCACAGGGAGCGCCATGTCAGCCTCTGGTCTCAAATGAGGAATCCTGGCATCCGGGTGAAACCAAGGGTATGCGTACGAGCTCTGTGCGACCAAGTAATACAGAAAAAAGTCTGGCACTCCGAAGCCGCCCCGTTCGTAAGGGAGTGTTAATGTTCGCCAGGACTCACGTGGGTTTTTGCCTCCCCATATCAGACGCAGAAGTGAGGAGCGAAGTTGGGAAAAAAAAATCTTGGTGAGGGGGATCGGAATATTGTTAAATAAATACAAGAACCGGGGGAGTACTATCATTTTAATGATGGCAATCCGACCAGCCATAGACAGCGGAAGGCGAATCCAGCGCTCCGTATTGTCTTCCAAAAAATCAAGGGCGCGGCCGTAATTCAAGCGGACAATGGATACCGTGTCAAGGTGAATGTGTACTCCCAAATATTTCAAGGAGTCCGTGCTCCATTCAAGAGGAAATGTGCAGGTCCACTGCATGGTGGAGGGCTTGAGCGGGAAAATTACTGACTTATGCCAATTTATTTTAAGGCCCGAGTAGTCTCCAAAACGGGAAATCTCAATCAATAGAGGCTCTAGGTTGGTCTGGGGAGTACGAACATACAAAACAGTGTCATCGGCGTATAACGAGACCAGCAGTGGTCCGGTGTGAAACTGGAGCCCATGGTGGAGATGTTTCTCTTGGAAGTGTCGCACCAGGGGGTCCATCGCAATGATGAACAGGAGCGGGGATAGTGGACATCCCTGGCGGGTGCCGCGTGACAGTGTGAAGCTGTCAGTAATGGTGCCGTTTAGCCGTATCCAGGCGGTGGGAGCCGAGTACAACAACTCCACCATCGCCACAAACATAGCAGGCATCCCCATTCTCCTCATAATTGACACAAAAAGGGCCACTCCAGGGTGTCGAACGCTTTCTCAGCGTCCAGGAACACTGCGGCAGCCGGTGTGGAGGGCTCTATTCTGTGTAAAACAGAAAACAGTGTCCGAAGGTTTAGGGAAGTGGATCGATGTGGGACAAATCCGGACTGAGCCGGCGATATTATAGTTTCCACAAGAAGCGCTAAACGAATTGCTAGGACTTTGGCCAGAATTTTGTAGTCCAAGTTTAAGAGGGATAGGGGTCTGTAGGAGCTGCACAACGAGGGGTCACGGCCTTGTTTGGGTAGCAAAACAATAACCGCTTCCTGGAGCGTAGGCGGAAGAATGCCCGCCTCCAGCGCCTCCGCATATACCTCGACAAGTTTAGGGACGAGTTCCTCCTTGCACTTCTTGTAAAAGTCGGCTGTGTAGCCGTCAAGGCCGGGAGCAGAAGAGCTCCGCAAGGAGTCGATTGGCTCAATTATAAAATGCGGTGTAATGGGCATGGCCAAAAACTCCTGCATGTTTTCTCTAGGTACACCATGGCTATTTCATTCAAATACGGTCCCGGGTGGCGGTGCTCCCCCGTGAGTGTGGAAGTGTAAAGGGTTTTGTAATACGATAGAAAGGTGTTGGATATTTCGGGAGTGGAATGTTGTCGTGTACCCTGGGCGTCAATCACCTCGGTAATGTAAGCAGCTTGGTGTGGCGGTCGAAGCATTTGCGCTAGTAGTTTGCCAGGCCTGTCGCCCTCGCCGTATTGCAGCGCAGTGTAGTATTTACCCATGAACTTCACCTCTCTATCTGCTGCGTCCCAAAATTCCAAAAGTAGCTCAAAGCGTTTAGCCTCACGATCCGCCGATGGATCCACAAGGATCTCCGTCTCTATCGTAGTGATATCTGTTTCAATGTGGGTCAAGGTGGAGCGAATCTCGCGCAGGGACCCCACTCTCTTGGTGATGCAAACCCCACGTATTGTAGCTTTGAAGCCCTCCCATAGCGTAGACGAGGAGGTAACAGAGCCTGTGTTTATGTCGAAGTAGTCGTCGATGTCGGTGCGTATGTCTTCTTTAAAAGTCGGATCTAGCAGAGCCCTACCAGGAAATCGCCACTGCCTTTCCTACCCCCCCCCCCAATCTGGGGACCGCTAGAGTCAAGACAATGGGAGAGTGGTCTGACAGGGTGCGAGGTAACGTGGAAAGGCCATCCACTCAACCCGCAACACCCGGGGAGATGAGCCAATAATCAATTCTAGTGCTAGTGTTGTGGAAGCCCGAGTGATGCGTGTAGTCAGGTCGGTGGTGGTGCAGTCTAGCCTCTATGTCCAGTAGGGAAAAGTGGGAGCAAATTTCAGCCAGCACTGCACGGGATTTTGGTTTGCAGTCAGGAGAGGGAGAAGTGCTGTCCCTATCAGGATTCATCAATATGTTAAAGTCTCCCCCCAGAACCAACAAATCAATGTTGGAGTGAAGCAGGGTCATCTGCAGGTCCTGGAAAAAAGCAGGGGAATCTACATTGGGGCCGTAGACTCCCACCAGTGCGATCTAATGTAATGTTGGGAAAATTTCTATCTTCATCCCTGTCTGTGCAATGTGGGGTCCCTCAAGGGTCGGCGCTTAGTCCCACCCTTTTTAACATCTATGTGACCCCCCTTGCCAGACTTATTAGATCTTTTGGGATGGAGGTAGTTTCCTACGCAGACGACACGCAGATCCTCGTGTCTCTCTCCCAGTCAATTGAGCTGACCGCCTCCAGATTTAGATCCTGTATGGAGGCCGTCGGCCAGTGGATGATATACAACTCACTCAAATTGAATGGAGAGAAGACCGAGGTGATGGTGTTCGGCGGAAGGGAAGATATCTGGTCCATGGAGTGGTGGCCTGACTCGCTCGGTCTTTGCCCCAAACCTACTTCTTCGGCTAAAAATCTTGGGGTAGTGATTGACCCTACCCTGGACATGCGCCAGCAAGTCAACAGGACGGTATCGACCTGTTGGGGCATAATTCATGTTCTCAGGAAAATAAGGAACTACCTTTCCCAGCCGGCAAGAAGGCAACTTGCTGTCGCCCTTTTGGGATCGCGTCTGGACTACTGCAATGCGCTGTATGCTGGACTGAATAAGAGTCAGATGCAGCGCTTGCAGGTAGTCCAGAATGCGGCTGATAGATTTGTCCTCGATCTTCCTCGTCGCTCTTCGTCCACGCTGGCCAGGAAGCAGCTGCATTGGCTTCCGATTAAAGAGCGGATTGTTTTCAAATCCATGTGTATGGTCTATAAGGCCTTGGCTAAGAGCAGCCCCACAGGGATTAGAGCCATCTTGACCTACTACAACCCTGGCAGGAGCCTCCGCTCCTCCAATCACTCTTTCCTCCACATCCCTCGCATTCGGAAAGCCAGATGGGGTGGTAAGGCTTTTTCCCTATTGGCCCCTAAATGGTGGAACGATCTTCCATTAGAACTTAGGTCCCTCCCCTCCCTCCAAACCTTCAGAGCTGCCCTTAAAACACGCCTCTTTGTTCAAGCGTACATGTAAGTGCATGACTGCCCGCGTTTTGATTTTTTGCTAGGCGCCTTGACACCTTTGGGTTTTAGTTTGCGCGGTACAAGATGCAAAATAAATAAATCTTGAATCCAAACAGCACTCCCATAATAAGCGCATATCTGCCCTCCTCATCAGTTTTGCTGCCGGTCATTACAAACTGGACACGTTTGTGCACCAGAATCGCTGCACCCCTAGCATATCTACTATAGCAGGAAAACACTTTATGCGACCCCCACCCTCTGGCCACCGAGGCCACGTCTGATTGCACCAAATGAGTCTCTTGCAGAAAGAGGACATCCACCCCATGTCGCGCCACGTAAGCCAGCACCTGTTTGCGTTTCCTTGTGGTGTTTAAACCTCGCACGTTCCAAGACATCAAAGTCAGTCTGGAAGGACCAGTCTGTAGACCTATCCTGGCCATACTTCCATTGTCAAGATATTCTGTAACAAGTGTGCATACGACAGTCTGCTCCAACGATACCCGCAGCTAAGCTCTAACATACATGACCACAGAAACAAAACATATCCCATCCCCCACCCACCTCCCAGCCTCCCAGAATCCCACGAGAGGCAATCCCCGGACCATTGCTGAACAATAGTGCAAATTACCAAAGTTAATAACAATTCAAAGAAATAGTAGAACTGCAAATAGAAATGTGATAAAGCCCCAGAAAATAAAAACAACTTGGCCCGCGCCATCGGGGGTAGCAACGCAACTCCAGGCGGGCATCCCAACAAGCGGTTTCCGACCCGGAGACCAGACAATAAACTTTGGAATAACCACATCCAGATACCAGTATTACGAGAAGGGTGCAACAGTAATCCACGCTGAGCGGTCAGCCCTGGCCAGTTTCAGCAAAAAGGTCAGCGCTGGATTGTGTGTCATTACGAGGTGGAGAGTTCGGTGGTGAACCGGCAGCAGCTGATGAGCCCTGTTTCTTGTAATAATGGCAGAAATCTTGTGCTTCTGCGGGAGAGTAAAAAAATGCGGAATCTGACGTTCACATCCACCTTCAACCTAGCTGGGTACAGCATACCATATTTCAGGCCTAAGTTCCGGAGGGTGGATTTAATTCCGTTATATTTGCAATGTGCCTCCTGGACCATCAGTGTGAAATCAGGGAAAAAGGACAGCTTGCTGCCCTGCCACTGTATTTCTCCAGCCTCGCGTGCCGCACGCAGCACAGCGTCACGGTCACGGAAGTTCATGATTCTGGCGATAATGGGTCGTGGTAGTTGGCCTGGGCGAGGTCTAGGCCCCAGAGACCTATGTGCATGCTCAACAACAAAGCCCGCAGTGAAGGTATCTCGGCCAAATAGCTCGATCAGAAGAGTTTCAACAAGTGTCGAGCCAACCCGTGGCCGTCGTTTCCGCCACGCCAAGGATACGAATGTTATTGCGCCTGCTGCGCGCTTCCAAGTCCTCGTTTTTGATGGCCACGTCTTTAAGTATTTTCTCAACCCGCCCCAGTCTCTTAAGCGATTTCGATGCGCCATCTTCTATGTCTGATATCCGTGATTCAGCCACATCGAGCCGTCTGTCATGGGCCTGCACCTTGGAGTCCATGTCCGCCAGCTTTTGCTCCAGACTGTCGAAGCAGGTGTCTAGCGCTTTGAAGCCTGCGCGCATTTCACCCATCATGGTGGCGACCATTGCCACTGCGTCACCCAAGTCAGTAGAGCTGGAGGCCCCGGCCCCCGAACCAGGCGGGGGGTCCGTAGCAAGAAGGGGGGTCTTGTCGAAGCTAAGTTTCCTCTGGTTAGGATCTCTCTTCCCCATCTCCGCGGTAGCCCGGAGGGCGAAGTTGGGTCGGGAGAGGCAGCGTGGGTAGTTCGGCAATAGGAGAAAGCGGTAGCGTAACACCAAGCTCCAGAAAGATCCAGAAAGTTCCACCAACAGTAGGGTCTCAGCGACCGAATTGTGTTCGGTCCAGGTGAATGAGGACCAGGTCAGCCTCAGCAGGGCCCTAGGCCCAAGGTCTGATTCAACGTACAGAATGCACCCTCAGTATGTAGTGGGGCGGGGAGCGGCCCTCTCCCGGCGCTTAGAGCAGGAGGAATGGAGGGGTTGAGGAGCCCCACGAGTGCTTCTGAGGCGGGGCCGCCGAAAATCGCGAAGCGGCGCCCCCCGGCCGCCCAGCCGCCGAGCTCACACACCCCCGTCGTCCCACCCGCAAGAGTCCCCGCCCGCCGCCAAGCATCCAGCCCAGGCCCGCAAATCGAGGCCCCGGTCTCGGCACCCCCACAGGCCCATGGGCCGAGATCGTACCTGGAACCAGCAGCCCCCACCCGGGAGCCCGAAGCGGACGGGTAGCGTGCAAGAAACCCCGCAAAAGACGCCTTTGGGGGCGAAGGCCTGGCAACCAGGCACCGTGCGGCACTCACCAGCGATCCGGCACAGTTAGAGAAGATGGCGCCCAGGTCCGAAGGCCCCGTTTCTCCTCCGCAGTGCACTCTCCACAGGCTGCTCCCGCGTTCTCCCAATTCACCCAGATGATCGGGGCGACATCAGTGTTCGGATCCGCAAGGATGTGGGGAGCAGGAGTGGCGGTTTGCATCTCAGTCGCCGCCGTCAGGAGCCCGCATGGAGGAGCTTCACGGAAAGGCAGCCATTCCGATCGCCGCCGTGGCCACGCCCCCTCCAGGGTATGACATAGTTTGAGGGAGGACTCTTTCGCAATGACTTATGGGCCCCCTTATTAATTCAAAATACTGGGCATTATGGTCGCTTTCTTTATGCTGGATATCCTTAAACTTTTTTTTACTATAATTTCAGTGTAATTATGAGTGATATTTCACGCCCCCTCCAGGGTATGACATAGTTTGAGGGAGGACTCTTTCGCAATGACTTATGGGCCCCCTTATTAATTCAAAATACTGGGCATTATGGTCGCTTTCTTTATGCTGGATTTCCTTAAACTTTTTTTTACTATAATTTCAGTGTAATTATGAGTGATATTTCAACGAACATGAGTGAGACTTTCTCGCAAGCAAAATCGAGCAATGAATAGGCGGGCTGCATACACTCTTAGTTGCTGCAGAGTAGCGAAGTCAGTCTGTCCCCAGTCATGCCGCTGGATGCTGGTGAGGAGCTCTCAACGCAGAAGTGGTCATGGTGGCACTGCTCTGGATGTGAAAGGCCCCCACACTGATCGCATCAGCTGCCTAATCAGACGCTGTTGACTGCACTGGGCAAGCCTTAGGAGAGTGAGGTTGAAGCACCCATGAGTGAGTGAGTGAGTAAGTGAAAAAGAGAAAAAAACCACTTTGAATGAGCTGGTTTTGTTGGTGTTTCTAGAAGAAAGAAACCTCTACCTCTGACTACCGCTCCTTTTATCATTAATGAGCATTGGCAGGCTCTGAATCAATTTTGCAGATCATGCACATCGTCATCCTGCCCCGGAGAGGTCGATTATGCTCTCTGTTAGTAACAGCAACACTAGTATTCGTGTGCTGCATGCGGGCGTTCTCTCTTCCCACAAACGATGCACCAATGATGCGTACACGGATACTAGACTCTGAGCCTAAACCTGGACGTGTGTGAGAGCGGAGGTTTGTGGGAGCAGGGTTAAGGTCTCATCTGTGTAGACCGTATTAGGGTGAGGCTGCACAAAATAATGGCCGGTGCACATGGCTGTCCAAGAGTTAAATGCACAATTGTTATAATGTGCATGATGCCTGTGGGCAATTATATGGAAGATCATGTAGTGGCATTAGTAGAACTGTCAATCAGTGCATTTAGGCCAGCACAGTAATGTTAGATCATCAATTCTCAACCTGAGACTGGTGTCGTCCTGTGCGTGTCAAGTGGCTGAAGTGAAAAGTCTGGCTGTGAGTGCGAGTGTGCATGGAACTTGGAGGAAGGCAAGCACATTTGGAACTTTATTACCAGCAACTTGAACTGAAGGATTTATGCCCCAGACTTTGGGGCTAGTCACACACGTACTGGAATTTGCAACAACGGCTGTTGCTGGCAACCAATAGCAGCTGCACTTCTGTACACGCTGGCTGCCTGGCTCGTCTCGCGCTGTGGTGACCAGCCGGCCATTGCACAGTCAAGGACTGACAGCAACTGCACAATCAGGGGTCCCACAAGATGCTCTGGTGCTGCAAACAACCCACCACTCCAGCAACCGTAGTTGACCTGGTGTGGTCGGTGTGGGTCGCGATGCCGGATTAATTAACGCAGTGCTGCAATCTCATCAACAGCAACCATATTCCAAATTCAACTGCTGCCCGCTCGCTCCACGGGAGGGTGGCAGCCTTCGTAAAGACCCACTCGCCCTATAACTGTGAGTTTGACAGAAGAACTCACAATGACTTCTGACCTCACCTCAGGGTCTCAGTTGGACCCATTAGCAGGCACTGACATGATGTCGGTGAAATGCATCTTAAGTTGCGCGCTGATTGAATCAACCAGTGTTACATTGCAGCGAGCTCAGCCCAGGTCTCAAGAAGTCTGCTGAGCACTGCCTGTCTGTGCCACTCGACTAGTGTTATCATATTAACAGCCATCGCTCAGGCTGCAGTACTTGACAGGCACAGGTGCCAATATTTGTGACTTCGCATTTCAGCGCAGTGATGCGGACAACCAGGCTGAAATGCGTTAGTCTAACGCCAGATGCGTGGCACCGGCTGCCAAATACATGTTTCAAATTATTACTGCCCAATTGAAGTCTGAATGTTATGCGTAATCAAATTACAAATTATCTAAACACAAGTCAACTCTCTGGAAGTTCCTCTCTCACTTTGGCCCTCTGAAATTACTACAGCGAGGGCTTGGAGCGTTTTCACAAGAGCACAATGCAGGTGCATCCTTACCACTCCTTTTGTCCAACGAGCCGCTCTACGCGGCTTCCGCCAAGTACTGGTGGAAGCGTAGCTTACTTCTGCATATCATGTCCTTGTGAGCAAGACACTTGCTAAGCATCATGGGACATGTAGTCCCTGGGCCTGCTGCAAAAGAAAATAACATTGTACAGCAGTATTTACTATTGTTAATGTGCCTAGACAAAACATGATAACTTCTACTGTTCTTTACTTCGACTTGCAACACCATGCTGCCAACCATTCACTTACTATGCTATATTTAGTGGCATCATGAGTATTACACTTAGTTCCTCCTTGTGTACCCCAATTTCTGGCAAACTGTGGTGCCAGCTTTGTCTTGGCAGCATTCACACTTCTAGGGTTCCTCGCTCGTTGGTCAAGTGTAAAACATTTTTGTTGTTCAGTCCTCAGTGTATGTACTCTGACCCGGAAAACACAATAAAATGGCTAATCCTCTGTTGCCACATGTATTCTTCCAAGATGGCCATACTGTATATGATGAAGTCAAATATAGCAACGGCAGGGAAAGTTAAATGTTAACTGTGGACTGCAGCATATATTGTGCCTAACACTAGCATGGCAAAGAAACCATGGTTTCAGTACTACCTGTGTAGTCCGACTGCTTCTCCATTTAAACCCACAAAAGGTGATGGAAGAAATGTTTGCAATAAGACTTACCGCTGGCAGTTGCCAAGTGGCTGAAATCAATTAGAAAATTCCATCTATCACCTTGCTGTTGTTGCAGTTTAAGTCTTATGTGGGACAGGTATTTCCAGACGTGCGTCCTGTTCTTACTATGCCTTAGGACTCCAGCTCTATTCCTCTGAGATGAAAACGCTGTGGTCCATTCTGGAGGGGCTTCACCCGGAAGCTCAGGACGGGCTGTTGGAGTGAGGGGCAGGGTCGGTAATATTTTGCATAAAGCAGGCTTTGTCTAGAGGTCTATTGGGGCAAGCCTATCAAAATAACCACTTTTGACAGGAGAGAAAATTGTTAAAAATATTCTAAAAATCACCCCCTAAGTAGGCCTTGAAGTCCATAAGTTAAGGTGTCTAGTATTTAAAAGTGATACATGCAAGACTGTTCTGTTGGTATGTGCCTACAGTGACTAGTCCCTAAAAGGTTTCACTGCAAAGGGCTGTAGCTGCCCTATGAGAGAACCTAAATTTCCCACTATAAAACTAGTTCTGTTAACTCTAGTTTTGAATAAGCTACAGGAATGAGCCGACTACTATATTTAGTATTTATTTAAAATTCAACTCACTACTGAAGTTGGATTTTCTTTTATAAATATTTTATGTAGAAAAAATAACTTTATAAAAGTTAAACTTTGTCTGCTTGAACCGCTAGTAAGCCATTTAGCATTAGCTTGCCAAAAGCTGACCCCTGTCAGTGTTTCCCATAAATGAGGTTTGAAATTTGCTTATGGAGTAGAAACAGTGGCATAGGCCTTTGGTAGCAGGTAGACCTAGATACGAGATATGTTGTTCCTCTCAGCTCAGGAAGGGCAGCTGAAGAGGTCTCAGGAATTTCAGTAACTTGAAAGGAACAGGGGGAGTTCCCCCCATTAATTAATAAGTATACATTGTAAGCCTGAGTAAGGCCAGCCTTTGTTCCCTGGGCCAACTGTACTCAGCTTAGCACCAATCCAGCATCAGGGAGAGATGGCCCAGAAACATTTTGGTGTGGTGAAGGATATTGCTCATTTCCCTAAACACATTCATGGATGGAACACCCAAAAAAGGGCAGAAGGATGCTGCTGTTATAAATTTCAGTCAGAATAGTTCACTGTGGAATAATTTGCAGTGAGGTAAACGGTGTGCTGCAAAAGAGGGAAGGGTTGCTCCTGGTAAAATTTTTCTCATTGGCTCGGGAGTGTAAGAAATTGGATTATTTGGGGTGGGCGCCTATCCACCTCAAGGAATGATCACAACCCATATCCGGGTGAACGCTAAAAGTCACTAAATTGAGCTGAGCCTAACTCAACTTAGCTATGACACAGAGGAGACAGGCTTCCCTTATGGCAATGTCTAAAGTACTTATTCAGTATCAAAATAGTAATAAAGTCAAAATACAAAACAACAATCCCAAACCAAATTAGAAAAATTTAATTGACAAAATGGCAAAAATCCAATAAGAGGAGCCAGAGATGATTTTTAATAAAAATGAAAGAATGAACAGTGTCAAACTCACAGTGCCAATTATTGTCCATGCCTGATGGAGACCGGGACCTGTGTGCAGTTTGGAATTAATTGTGATGGAGCACGGGCAGTATAAGCCAACCAGGCTCGTCCTCCTGAAAGATTTTACCTCCTGACTTGGGACCTGTTTTAGAGTTCGGCAAATAGGTTACTGTGTCACAAAGGTGATGGATATTCCATACACCGTTTTACAAATGCCATTGAATATAATACCCTTGTAATATGGTAGACAGGACATCTATCCTATTTGTAAAAGAGTAAACAGTCCACCAAACTCTAAATCTGTCCCTTAGTCTTTTAAGTACCTTTCCACCACAAAGGTACACCTCTAAATCCTCATTTCTTATGGGTGACATTTAGAGGCTCCTTGAGTGCCAGGCATAGCAACAACAGAGCCCAGACCCATTCCAGTTGCTACTGGTCAGCTGGGCAGTTGCAGGGAAAGGCCTCTTTTTGCTTGTTGTGTCCCTGTAACTTAAACAGTAACTTTATGACCCCTGGAGTCCACTTCTTAGCCCTGCGTACAATAGGGAACAGGTTCAGGCCTTCAGGGCTCCTCTCACCTCAGGTCACACACAGCAGGTCCATTCCTCTTCTGTTCTTCCTAAGTTCTAGGAGTGTTCTATAATGGTGCCTGGAGATGCCACATCTATGCCTGGCATCAGTTAGTGGGTGGGAATGACCTCTGGGCAGGCCCTAACTTATAGGGTAAAGGTTCCCTGGGCCAACTGTATCCACTTTGGGAATTTTTAAGATGGTGAAAGTCTTTAGCCACACTAAATATGGGTTGTGAGGACCGAAGGTGTATGTGGTGGGTGCACTATGCTAGTCCTAGTATCCTTGCCACATATAATCCTAAAATCCAGTTTGCAGTAGCCAATTTACCCATAATAAATAGATAGACTGAAGTCTAGTAGGACAAAGCGGGATTCTCCAGCAACCAGGCAGTGGGTACATGAGAACTGTTTTGGCATACTGTTCTGTAAAAGTGTGCTCCAAGTGTTCTATGTAAACACAGCAGACCTGTTGAGCAGGCTTTAACACGATGGTGTCAAAAACAATGGGCCACTTCTCCTACCCTGCCTATTTCTCAGAGCAGTACTGTCTGCCTATCCAAGTCAGGCTGCTGTTTACTCTTGAGAGACATTTGGCACCTTTTTCACATTTCTTTAGTGCTATTCAGTGACTGGGAGAAGATTGGGAGAAAATGCAAATTAGCCCCCAGGAACTCTAGACAAGGAAAAGGTAATTTTGTAAGGGTCACGTTTTCCTAATATTTGTTAAAAAACTAACTTCACCATTAAGGTGGGGTTTAATAGCTACTAAAAATAGTTGTCTGATTATTTTTTATTTATTTCAGCTAGTCTCATCCCGCACATAGAGTAATTTAATGTATGCTCTTGATTTCTACATATGACCGTTGGGCCTGCCACAGTAAAAATAGATTTTGAGTGCTAGTCATTGTAAGGTCATGTTTACATTACATTTTTACATGTCCTACTTTTAAATATCATGTACCCTTCCTGGTGAACAGCAAGACCTACATAGGGATAACTTAGTTATTATTTAAAAGGAAAATTTTAATCAGTAACAAGGTTTTGTTTTGACAGGTCGAATTGGAGTTCTTGAAATGCTGCAGTTAAGCTACTCTTGTAGACCTGAATCCACGTCTGTACTGTCCCTATATTAGATGGTAGAATAGGTGCTGCAGTCCACTAGTGACATTTAACTTTCAGGCCCATGTACAAGGGACTTAAAGGTGAGCTAAATATTCCAATTAGGAATATGCCATTTCAATCGTAGTTAATTGGTAGCACAGGCACTTTTCTACTGTTTAGCAGGAGTAAAGTGCACAGAGGTCTAAACCCTGCAAAAATGCAGCAAATGTCAAATATCTGGCGGTGACCATGCAGAAAAGACTGATTTCCTCCAGTCTGTGTCCAAGAGTCCTCCCCACCCGCTTGTGTATAAAAGCCTACAAAATTAGCACCTCCCCACACATCAAACATTTGGACCTGTGGAAAAACAGAAGAGGCTGTCTGTCACCTGTATAGAGACTTGAGAGCCTGGATCTGCTTCCACTTGTACCCAGGATTGAGAAGTAGGCTCTAAAGGTCAGTTGGCTGATCTCCAGAGTGGCTACAAGCTGCAAGACAACCTTTTCCTGGAGAGCCAGCTGTGTAGTAGCAACAGGACTGGGCCCTGCTGGTGGCCCTGGCTCCTTTGCTCTGTCCCTAGGGACCTGAGAGTTGTACAAGAGACCAAAAGCTACTACTCCAGAAAGCATGAAAGTTTGGACTTAGAAAATGTTTAGACTTCTAAGACCTCTGGAACTTCAGCTGGTCTTCTGACAAAGGTATCTAATTTTGAGAGGACTTTATCGGATCCAGCTTCAAGTATGCCTCACTGAAGGATCTTGAGTGCCATAAAAAAACTACGTCTGATTGAAATCTTGACCAGTCAAAGGCATGAAAAGTTTTCGACCAACGGGAGAAGGTTACTGCATGGGAAATTTCAATGTTCCTACTCTTAGCTTTTCATGCCAAAATCAGCAGCTTCAGCGGGACCTTGTCTTGCAGTTATCTGACTTCAGGAGGATTTTGTTGGATCTTACCTGCAACCTTGCCGTGCTGGAGGATTTGAACTTCCGTTCCAGAGACTGAAAAGATAAAATCTTCCAACAGGATTACACGCTTAGGGTATCTGATCTGTGCTCCATTATGGTTGACCTGAAATCGCACCTAGGTCCTGGTGAACCATGAACAGTGCCATTTTTTTTTAAACAATGTATTGCATGTTTCTCAGTGTACACTGCCTTTTGCCTACAACCCTGGGGCCGGCGGCTTATTATTCGGACAGCAATACACAGCTACTTTGGCCAACATCCCAAAGGGCAGGCAGCGAGGTATAAACAGCGTGCAATTCGACACATTACTCAGTTCACAATACAAGTAAATATATTCCCCCAAATAGTCCCCAAGTAACCGTCCAAACACCCCCTAATTACCAACCCCTTAACAGCAGAAAGACCACTTCATGAAGCACTCGCTTTAGTCTCTCACGCCATGTCCATTGTAGCAACCCGGCACATATCCATCGTCCTCTATTCCTCTAAGATAATGCACTATAATACTCTTGTATTCTGCCTCGAATATGTTGTCCTGCAAGGTCCACTAAATAACCCCTCAGCTTCCCCACAGACATTCATCCCCTCTGGAAGTCAGCCCCCCCAGATCGTATCCAAGCAGTAAATGGTTCCCAAATGTCAGTCGGTCTGGACCTACTCGGCATTAACTCCCAAAAGACAGATAACTGATCCCTGCAGTACGTCACCGCTCTGACCCATTCAGCCACCGTGGGTGGTCCTTGTTTCTTCTAATGAATAGCCACTTGTCGTTTTGCTAATAGCAGCAACATAGCTACAAGTTTGCGGTGGTCGCAATGGATTTCCTGTACATATCCTAATAATGCTACCATAGGTGTAACCTGTAGTGACATTTGTTATGAACTCCATGTATCTGAAAATATCCGCCCAGTATTGTGACACAGGTCCACAATCCCAAGCCAGGTGGGTAAACGTGGCGCTCCGGGCGCCAAATCTCCATCATCTCGCATCCAGAAGTAAGCCCATGCGTAGCAGCTGTGACGGTGTGCAATACAATCTATGCAGGAAATTAAAGTGGATTAATCTGTGTCTGTAGTTTGGTGAAAGGTTTTCCAACTGTGTACAGCAGAACTGCCACTGCTTGTAAGTGATAACCTGTCCAGCTTCTATTTCCCATTCTGTTTTGGAGCTAGTGTGCGTGATTGGAGATTTACTCTGTGTGACCCTGTAGATGCGTGTAATGAGTTTCTTAGGTGAGGGAGTCAATAAAATATTCTCCAGTGCAGGCAGGGTTGGTGGTTCGCTCTGACATTTTTTATATCTGGATCTGCATGCCGCCCTGATCTGATAATATAATAGCGTATCAGATGCCGTAGGCGTCTGTGAAGTGCACATATGCGATATTGTTTAAAACTCTCCATCGGGAAATAGGTCACCTCCCTTCTCAAGGTTGCGTGACTTTGTCCGCAGCCCAGTTGCCTTATCCAATAGAGGTCCGATTAAAGGGTTGGCGTCCAGGGGCATAGACGGCGCGTAGAGCACCTCCAGCTTTGCTCTCTTCGCTATACTGTTCCATGCCCACCTCACCGCCTCTACTGTGTCAATTTCCTGTTGTGGACGCTTATAAGGTTGGAATACAGCCGTGTTAAGTGGGAGTGGTGCAATCCTGTCTATTTCTATCGCCCCATGCGGTTGGAATGGTGTGGGGTGGTGCCAGAAATGTAAGAATTGCGAATGTGCTCTATAGGCATATAGCTCGAAATCTGAGGCTCCCAACCCACCTTGTGTAAAGGGTAGCGTGAGTATGTTCCATGAGATTCGGGGTTGTCTGCGCGCCCACACCAACTCCAGCACATTAGAGCGAAGCCTCTTAAAGAAATGGACATTCAATGGCATAGGGATATTTACAAAGACGTACAAGAATTTGGGCAGTATCACCATCGTATCAATTGCTACGTGTCCCGTTAAAGACCAGGGTAGCTTCTTCCCCCTCCGCAGCTTGCTTTCTAGACAGTCCATTGCTCTGCCATAATTGGCCTCCCATGTTTCCTGTAAAGACCTGCTTATATGGATACCTAAATATTTCATCTCTCCCTCTGCCCACTGAATCGGGAATTCCGATACAAAGGGAGCAGTAGTGTCTGTTAATGACAATATCACAGATTTCTTCCAGTTTATCTGTATTCCCATCAGCCCTCCGTAGCGTATGAACTCCCTCATCAATACATCAAAAGTGTCACCAGGGTTTGTCAAGTATATGGTTATGTCATATGCGTACATGGATATCAAAATACCCCTGGTCGTAAATCCAATACTCTTCTGTGTGTGGAATTGCCAAAACCTTGCCGCTAGGGGTACCATTGCTATAGTGAACAACAATGGGCACCCCTGTCGTGTCCCCCTAGTGATGTTAAAAGGCTCAGATACCTGGCCATTTATCTTTAACCTGGCTGTCGGGTTGGTATACAAAACTTGAATTTGCCTTTTAAATAGCGGGCTAAGGCTCATACGCGTCAGTACAGCGAAGAGGAATTTCCATTCAAGGGAGTCGAACGCTTTAGTGGCATCCAACAGCGCGGCAGCGGCCTGTACCTGAGGGTCTAGATAATGAATTACACCAAAAAGTGTCCTTGAATTGTGAGCAGTAGAGCTGCCCGGTATGAAACCAGACTGATCCGGCAGAGCTATTTGTGGAATCATAGGCTGTAGCCTGTTGGCAAGTAACTTGGCGTATATTTTAGCGTCTAAGTTTATAAGAGACAGCGGACGATACGAGTCCGGTGAGGTCGGGTCTTTGTCTGGTTTTAAGATGGTTATTATAGTGGCCTCCCGAAGTGTCGGGGGGAGCATTCTGGTCTCCACGGCCTCCTGATAAACTTGTAACAGCCTGGGGGCCAGGATATCTGCATATCTATACTACTATTATAAAGAGAGAACTGTGTCCTTTGAGCCAGGTAAACTCAAAAAGTACACCACCAATCCAAACACCCAATACATGTTTGAAAACATCAGGGCAAGCAGAAGGACATAGGCTATATAAATTTAAAAAATAAACGTTATTTAGAAAATTTATATTAAAAAAAAAAAGTAGTCCCTCCAAAGTAGCGCCGTCTGCGACGTGCGTGCTCATGTCAGGAGCACTGGGAGGAGCGGCGTCTGAGGAGCGGCGGACATGGCGCGGGGGAGGAGCGGTGACCTGAGGAGCAGCGGACAGGCCAGCGGCGGTGCGAGCAGCGGAGAGGCGGACATGGCGCGGGGGAGGAGCAACGGCGGACAGGCGGTGACGAGCAGAGAGGCGAGGAGCGGTAAACTGAGGAGCGGCGGATCAGGTAAGCCTCCGGGGACAATGTCGGGGCAGGCGGGTGTCGGGCCGTGGTGAGGAGCAGAGAGGCGAGGAGCGGTAAACTGAGGAGCGGTGGATCAGGTAAGCCTCCGGGGATAATGTCGGGGCAGGCGGGTGTCGGGCCAGGCGGGGGACGGGGATCGGCTGAGGAAAGTTCACAAGATGCACAGATACTCCTGCTACCATTTGGGGTTACTGCAACACGCTTTAATAATGAATAGATGCATGTGTGTCTTTATGGAGCACAGAGGCGAAAGTCAGAGTCTCGGGGGCATAACAATCACCACCTCATCTGTCTTCCCATTCACTGTCAGAATCTACTTCGTAGTAGATCCCACCACGAAGACAGGCGAACGCACCTTACACTGGGGCAGCCGGGGGTCAGGGCAGGCGGGGGACCGGGTGGGGGCACGGGCTGCTGGGCAATGTCGGGGTAGGGGAAGCCTGAATGCTGTTCACAAAAAGAGGACAAAGGTCCTATACCCGGGTGCAAAAGTCACCCACATATCTGGGTGCAAACAGTCAACCATACATTAAAAACAGGGAAGAATGGGGAAAATAATGCTAGGTAAAAAGTACCCTGATGGGAGAGGGAAAGACATTCATTATACATCCTCTGCTGCCCTCACACACCCCGGAGGATGTCATGCTTCATCATCGGGCAATTTTCTCCTCGTAGGGCCGGCGCTGCAATTCCCTACGGGTCCCCTGAAGGGTCACTTTGTCGGAGATCTTTTAGAGGATTAGCCGGATGTTGCATGCGGTGAACAGATTTGGTTTGGGAGCATGGACACTGGACCTTTATTGGCTCCTCGGTCCCCCCCTCTCTTTTGTTGAATTGAAGAAGCCTGAATGCTCCCGGACAAGGTCGGGACGGGCTGCTAGTTCTTTATAAAATGCTGCTGTTAGGCCGTCCGCCCCTGGAGCTTTGTCACTGGGCATTCCGCTTATAGCTTGTTTAAAATTCTCTAGAGTAATTGGCAGCTCCATGTATTTCCTAGCACCGTCATTAAACCAGGCCAACCCTATATCATCCAGGTAGTCAGATATGTCTGTGTGTGACAGGTGTATTTGAGAACTATACAAGTTAGAGTAGTATTTGGACATCACGCCCAGTATGTCAGGCGGTGTTCGAGCTGCCTCACCACTATCTGTGTGCAGTTCTGTGATATAAGCCGAGCCCCTGGATGTTCTCAACAAGCCAGCTAGTTTTTTGCCTGGTCTATCGCTCTCCCCATATCGTCTTGCCTGGGCATATTTACAGAGGTATGCCGTTTCTCTCTCAGCCTCAACTTGGAACTCCATTAATTTGGCCCTAATGGTTGCCATGGTGTCAGGTGATGGGTTCTGCATTTAGGAGCGTTCTAGCGCCCCTATCTCCCGCTCCAGACGGCTTAATGTGTTGCGTATGTCACCCAATACGCCTGATTTCAGCGTTATTCAGTTCCCTCTTATGAATGCCTTGAAGGCTTCCCAAAGAACTCCCGGCGAATCAACTGTACCTTCATATAATGTGAAATATTCTATAATTTTATTGCGTAGCTACTCTCGAAAGACCAAGTCCAGCAGCGCCTTAGATGGGAATTTCCAGGCAAATGGCTGGGCATATACAGGGAGAAGGTATAAACTAATCTAGGCCGGGACGTGATGAGATAGCGTGCAGGGGTGGTGCATGGCATCAGCTAGCCTAGTGTGTAAGTCTTTCGATACTAGCCAGTAATCCAGACGCGACCATGCGTTGCGGTGGTGCGTGATGCATGTGCCTTCCCTCGTTGTGGGATGTAGGGCCCTCCAGGAGTCTATTAGGTGTAGGTCTTCAATGATATTTTGCAGTGTTTCAGCTGCTCTCGTGTGATGTGCTTGTGGTGAACCATGAATAGTGACATTTGATTGACGCTTTGCTTTATCAGTGATTTTTGCTTTAAAACTTGAAAAATACATATCTTTTGTTCCACTCATTTAATTTTTGTTGTTTTCATGACTTTTCTTTTTGTTGTTTTCTGTTTTAAGAAATTGGTTGTAGGATTTTTATTGTTTTTTTTTTTTGTTTTTTTTTTTACTATTTGATTGTATTGGTACTGCTAAATATTTCATGCATTTTTCCTTAAGTTAAGTGTGCCTGCTATATGCCATCACTGTCTGGGATTGAGCCCATGTTTATTTAATGACTTGTGTCTTGTGTGCGACATGACAAGTTTTTAATTTGTTACATCCTCCCCAACAATTAACCCATTTTCTCACAGATGGTCACGGATTAGAAATTGCTTATCTGAAAAGTTTATCAATCAAAAACTTAACATCAAAAGATAGAAGAACCACCACATTGACCATAAAAAGCAAACTCTTACCTATCCATGTTAACATTGTAATTACTTAAGTAAAGGGAACACAGTACCTTTTGTTTATATAGGAGGAGAAAAATAAGACTTTCGTGTTAGCATTAAAGTGCAATTGTGGGTAACCTATTCAGACAAAATTTAACAAAGGTGAAAACGAAAAGAAATGAGAAAATGACAATTCAGACAACTTTCAAAATCAGTAACAGTACCCTTTAAATCTAACATCTGTTGATCAAGATTCTAGTTTATGGAGGTCTAGTGAGCAGTTGCTTTCATGGCAAACTATAACAGAGGGTTTCCTGAATATAACTTTTGGATATATTGCAATCACGAGGATTAATTGGCAAGAATTATTTGATCTATGTATCATTGATGGCAAATGGAGGCTGAGTGAAAGTGTAATTTTATATTGGCTTTCATGTGCCTGTTGTCATGAGTATATCAGACTTGTTTTGTGGCTGCTCCTTGACAGGTGAAAAAAGAATGAGCCTTATTCTGTGCAATCTAGTTTAGGGAATAGCATTCTTAGTGTATAATTTAATTGTGTAAAATGTAGATGATTTGATTTGATTTGATATGATACTTGTCTACCACTTCTTAAGTGCAATGTATGCACATAATTCGATTTTATAACTTTAGAAATACTGTCATAGGCTTAGAAGATGGACTGCAATCAAGCATAGAGACGAGCAATAAAACATTGAGTCTAAGAGCTGAAAAGGAATGAGGGACAAAAGAAATTGCAAAGGCTTTTTTGACTGGCACATGTGGACTTCAGAGTGGAAAGAAACCCTCCTCAAACGACTATGGGAATTAATGAAGGCACTTTTATACCTTTTCATTCGTGGATTGAGAACTCATGCGAGTAAAGTAGCAGTAATTTTTGGGATAACATGAAATGTCTATTATTTAATTTATATTTGGGATAAAGTACCACTTGTTTTGAAATGCAGATCAATGTTCTTCATGAAGTATGATAATACAAATTACAAATATTACATGAAATTGCTGATATTAGAGGTGGGGCAGGGCGCATCCAGACCTATACCCAAAAAACTTGCCAACCCAGATTGCTTTAGATCAGGGATACTCAAAATGCGACCTGGGGCCACATGCGGCCTTCCTGAGCTTTAATTGCGGCACCCTGGTGACCAACAGCTCTGGACTGCGGTTCACTTAACAGATCAGGAACATTCAGAAAGCTGTGAAACTGGCATAAATAAAGGTTTTCTGGTGTCACATTTTGCAGTTCAGCCACCAGATGAGTGTCTCTTTCTCTCTCATTTTTTTTTACATTAGAAGTTAATGCTTTGACTTTAATTGTTGCATGTTCATAGAGCGTTGGTGGAAGACAGGCGTCACAAGGCTTGATTTGTTGTCCACACCATGCATTTGCTTCACGTCCCCCTTCGCCCACCTTTCATTACCCCAACTCTCACCGTACTGCATAGGTGCTACCCTCGGCATGCAACAGATAGTACTTTGTGGCCCCTGGGGAAATGTTTGCAAGTACCCATGCTTTAAATAAATGCATAATACAAAACATACAATGACCAACGAAGAGCAAAACAAAAACCTATTCATATCTATATATTACAAATATGTTTCATTGCAAAGCAAACTGCTGCATAATATGTTCATGCTTTTTAGTTTGTGTATGAATAATTGGCCTTTTAAGGATACGTCTGATTTTTGCTGGTATAGGCACTCTCGTATTTTACTTTATGTGCTTGTAGCTTTTTTGTATTTCTCAAATAATGTACTTTATGAAAGGATGGTCTTTTTGAAATTATAATAAACTGTGCAGACCGTGTTAACAGGATTGTAATAACCATTAAGATATTATGTGTCAGTTTGTTGATGCAATAAAATAGATTTGTAATGCAAAAAGAAGTTTGCTGTACTTTGGTCGTTGTACCGTTATGCATTTACCATTTGTATAAAGCATGCTTGGTTGGTAGGTTTTTTGGATACTGGCACAATAAATTATATACTTTATGAAAAAGTATTCAAATCTTTGAATTAAAGTAGCCAGTTAAGACTTATTTGAACGGATTCATCAAATGTGTTAAATATTCATTGAAGATGTTTAAAGTTACTTAACATTGAACCTAAGATTGGAGATCTTGGAAACTGCTGAGCAGACAGTGGGTATCTTCATCTGATGCACTTGCGTACTGACTTGTGTTGAACTGGGAAATCTATTTTTCCATATTTACTAAAAATGTTGGAACAAGGGTTTGTGGCAAGAAAATCCGTTTCTTGAGCAGTGTTTGTATTTATTATCTAAAGATGTGTTCTGCTGAACTGTTGGTGCATGCTTTTCACTATCTTTATAGTGATCTGTACATTGCAGAAGGTTAAAGAATTATAGTAAAGAATATTCTTTTGGTCAAATGTATCTGTGTTTATTCTGTTATAAATATAATTGACATTAGATCTTTATATTAATTGAATTGAAGGGGTACAGTCTGCCACACTTTCCACATACTCCATCCTCTGATTCATAATGTATACACTACATAAAAAATAGTTTCTAGCTCAAACATTATGGACATAAACTTACCACATGCGCAGCAGAGGAGTGGTAGACAATTTATAAAGGGTCTCTGGTCACAATTCTGTTGCTTATTGCTCTTTTCAGGTAATAAACTGACCGTACTGAGGTGAGACTTTGGCCCAGACGAACTACCATCAAAGGTGTTTTGTTTGCAGAGTGATTTAAATGTTGTTTACCCAGGATGGATAGGATTCCTTCATTGGCTTGGTTGGACCTGGCTCTCTCCACAGGATCATCCTCAGACTTTTTGTCTTCCTTCTGCTATCTTTGCTGAATTCGTTTTGTTGGACTTAGTACTCTGGGCGCCTTACTACTGCTAACCAGTGCTTAAGTGCTTGTGCTCTCTCACTAAAACATGGTGCATTTGGCTTCTACTAATGTACTTGTACGTTCCTTGTAGAATGGTATATGATATACTCAGGGCCTGTAAATTAAATACTACTAGTGGGCCTGCAGCAATGATCATAGCACTCACTTGCATTGCCCTTTAAACACGTCCCAGGCCTGCCATTTCAGAGCCTGTGTGTGTAGTTTAAACTGCTAATTCGAACTTTTCGAAATAACCCTTATGCCAGGCCCAAACCTTCCTTTTTGATTCACATAATTCACCCATAGGGTAGGCCATGGACAGCCCTAAGGACAGGATGCAATGTGTTTAAAAGTTGGATATGTACTTTTAAGTTTTACAAGTCCTGGGAGTGAAAATCTCTTAATTTCATTTCTTTACTACTGCAAGGCCTTTCTCTCCCATAGGATAACATTGTAGTTGCCGTATTACATTTTAATAAATGGCATTTCCAATGGGAAAAGTTCATGTTTAGTGTCTTTGGAATTGGGGTAAAAATCTCTATTTAGTGACAAAGTTTGAAAAAGTAGTCCTTTTTCTGACTAGGAGAAGCTGAAAGCCTTTGTAAATTCTTCCCAGATGACACAATAGAGGGATTCGAAGTGCCTGAGTGGGCCATCTCCTGGCAGAATTGGGGGGTGGGGGGCAGAGCTGAACACAGCCCCACTTACACCTGAACAGCTTCTGCTCTGCCTTCACAGAATCGAGCTCCTGCACCCAGCTGCAACGAGTTCCTGAATCCGTAGTGATACCTCTCAGGTGCTTGACCCATGGTGTGGCTTATGAGCTCTTGAAATCAAGCTTTTGGGCTCCTCGCAACCATGATGAGCTAGTTTGCACCGCAACTCCACTGCTCGCAACGGGATTCAACTTGAGCTGCTTCCGATTCATCACTTTGCACAGTAAGCACTGATCCCCCACAGAGGACTGCCAATGTGAAGCTCCAGCTTGCAAGTCCACTAAACACGGCCTGCTCTTCGCACCACAACCTGCACTGCCCGCGATGTTGCCCTTGCTCCTTGCAGCCCTCTCCAACAGGAACGGGACACAAAACTTAAGAAGGTAAAATTTCAGCTTTTTTTGGGGGAACAAGGGGAACCCAATAAATGGCCTGGGACCTTGGGTATCAAGTATTTTGAGGGAAACAAGTGGTCCTCAGCATAAACAGATAGAATTAAAGATAATATATAGACCACAATGGGCTGCTATATGGTACAAAAATTCCCTTGCCCAGCCGGGCAGGGAATGTTTATTCAAAAATAAGTTGTCTCGATGCATAAGTAAAACAGGTAACCAAAGACATGAAGGTTACTGTAAGGCACAGTCCTGTGCCGTACGTGAAAAAGGAAGTTAAGAAGACAGTGAGTGCAAACAATATCAGGCAAACAAAAAGTGAGCTAACAGGCCACTCATACAAATTCAAATCAACAGTGTGTCCTGGAGTGAATCATCCATACATTAATAAAAACAGATTCTAAGTATGGGACACTCTAAATGCAGTCGACGGGCGTTTCGATCCCAAGCTCAATTATAGGGGGATCATCTTCAGGACTTTTGAAATAAAGACTTTTGCCTGAATTTAACCTTTAAACATAAAACCGCCTGTTGTGGAGAAATGAAAAGGAAAAGACAAAACAAGAATACAATCAATAGTTAAAAAGACATGTACAGTTTTTGCTCTCCAGTTACTGTATTCGGAATCGCAGTGATTGGTGCGTCCATAGATGCGTGTGCATTCCATGCAGTTCATGCGAAAAAACCTTTTTGAACCGACTTAAGGTGTATCGAGGTGTTTCTCTTTTAATTGGACCTATACATCAAATGACTGAGGTGTGGTTGAAGTGATGGCATATTGGCCGTGTTGGAAAGTGGCCATGAGTGAATTGTGGATATTTCTTAAAAAAGGCGATGAGAGTGTGGAATACTAGGGGAGGTGTCTAAAACAAGCACTATAAGAAACGTACCAGACTTTTGTCTGTTAGTGGGGTTTTAATCCTGTTGGATGTCTTCACTGGTTAAGGTAATAGTAATGGCCCGACATCCTGTTTGCAGAAAAAGAGGGAAACCTTGCTTGGATACTGAATTCAATATGTCAAATTATAACATGGAGTTTCATATGGATCCATAATTTACCATTTTAGAAATAGAATTCTGAGCCCAACTTCGAGGTTATGCAGCAGGGATTCAAGTTGTGCGGTGCTTTATCAAATCTGGTCAGACTGCGAGGACAAGAAAAAGACCAAAGTGAGGGGTTCGGGTTTCTCTTATATATGATTGTTGGAGATAGCACTATTTTGGAATTTTACCTTAGAATATATTCCTTGAGAAATAAAAATAATTGTCCCAATTTCATGCGCTTTTGAGAAATGTGAACCAAAATTGCTTCTATCAAACGGTCTAGAAAAGGAAGCATAAGGTTAATGGCCAGTTCTAATTTACAGCGGGAAAGGATTAAGTTTAGGTAAAATAGATGGCAACCTGGGTTGAGGACTATTTGGTAATATCAAGTATGTCCATTCGGTCAATGCCGGTCTCTGTTTCAATTGTGGGCTCTTAGTCTAAATCAGGGCAGAAAGGGCGTTTTTAAAAAAAGCCAAGGTTTATTATGTGCTATATTTTAGGGAATGGATATAGTTGTGACAACTGAAAGCATACTTAGCTGTAGTTGGTGCTGTTCATATTGCGGTTGGGACGTTCGGGCTGATTGCTTCCGAAGCGGCCAAAAATGTAAAGGTCCGCTACGGTAGAAAAAGGTATAGTATTTTTGAGCGTGGTCTCCGCGAAATATTTCTTATCTAAAGGGAGTTTTAAGGCGGGCGCTTACCTCGAGGTAACGGTGGCTGTAGATGAGCCGATGGCGCGTCAGCAGGATCGCTTCCGGTATGGAAAGCAGGGCACTGCTTATTGGGCACTTGGGGAATCACGTGTGCGTGGATTCTCTATCACGTGACAGGGTACTGGCGAGCTTCAGGGCTTTCTTCGGTCGCCATGTTGGAGCGGTATATTTTTCAACTATTGTAAATTTATGGCAATTATAGCCTAAAACGTTGCAATTGTTCTTTTACAGCAGCGTTTCTATCGCTAAGTGGTTTCGGTCAATCTGTGTATTGGCCAGAGGATAAAATTCCCACGAGTAAGGAAGTGTGCAACTAACATTAGGGTGGGTAAGCGAATGATTTGTGAGCAACCCCCAGCACCATTAGAGTGGATGAAAGCATGGTTTGTGAACAACCACAGTGACATATGTTTACAGGCAATTATTTTGAAACACTTCTAAATTGTAGTTACAGTAAACACAATTGCTGTTATATACATCAGTACATTATAAGCCATGGTGTGATATATTACGGTTGGAAAAAAACATAAACTTTCAAGGTTTCACATTTTGGTCTAGTTCAAGTTCATCTCCTGGCAGAATTGGGGGGTGGGGGGCAGAGCTGAACACAACCCCACTTACACCTGAACAGCCTCTGCTCTGCCTTCACAGAATCGAGCTCCTGCACCCAGCTGCAACGAGTTCCTGAATCCGTAGTGATACCTCTCAGGTGCTTGACCCATGGTGTGGCTTATGAGCTTTTGAAATCAAGCTTTTGGGCTCCTCGCAACCATGATGAGCTAGTTTGCACCGCAACTCCACTGCTCGCAACGGGATTCAACTTGAGCTGCTGCCGATTCATCACTTTGCACAGTAAGCACTGATCCCCCACAGAGGACTGCCAATGTGAAGCTCCAGCTCGCAAGTCCACTAAGCCCGGCCTGCTCTTCGCACCACAACCTGCACTGCCCGCGATGTTGCCCTTGCTCCTTGCAGCCCTCTCCAACAGGAACGGGACACAAAACTTAAGAAGGTAAAATTTCAGCGGCACTAATCTGTGACTTTATCGGACCTGCGCACCTCCTGGATCATCCTGAAATCTAGCTTTGACCATTAAAAAATCATAACTCCTTTTTCACAGCTTGGATTTTTGTTATTTTGGTTTTGTTTTATTTATTAAATTAAGCTTTATTTTTCTATCCTGGTGTGGGATCCTTTTTGTGTGGGGTTTTCACAGTTGTAGTGTTTGAAGTGTTGCACAAACACTTTTACACATCACCTCTAAGTTAAGCCTGACTGCTCTGTGCCATGCTACCAAGGAGTGAGCACATAATCTTTTGGGGTTTGCCTGTGCCTTACCCTGGCTAGGATTGTGGTTGCAGCTTGACCAGGGCTCACCCCCTTGTCAACCAGTAACACAATTTCTAACAGCCATGAAAATATTTTGATACATTGTTCGTGCAAATTCATGTTACATCAAAGACAAGGTTCTCTGAATAGCAGTTATTTCAAGTGGGCACAAAAGAACATGAAATGGCAAGTATTCCACATCTCTTACGAGGATGTGATATCCTGCATCTTGAAACACTTCATAGTGGGGCAATTAATAATAATGTATTTGCATTGCTTAATTTTTAGGTCTCGCCTTTTCCATTCCGGAGGAATGGGAAATGGCGAGAATTCAAGTGCTCAAAATACTCGTGAAACCACGGGTTTTTTCGTGCGGTTTTCTTCGAGTTCACGTGGCCACAGGCACGCACTTTTGGGCCATAAACTTTCACGGCCATCTGTTCCCCAGCTCCAGCACCTCCCCTCTCTCTCCCCGCACACAGCCTTACTTGCATTTCTCCTCCCTCTCCCCAGCCAGCTTCCCCCAGGCCGTGTTCCCTCCCACCTTTCCTCCTCTCTGTCCCTTCTTTTTTCGTGATGTTCTCCACTAGCATTTTACCTTTTTTTAGCTCCATTTCTTGCTACCTTTGCCCGTTTTCTTTCTCCTCTCTTTTTCCTTTCCCTTCTAATAAAATGTAATCTTTTTATGTATTATTTTTACTCACTGTATAATATCCTTTTAAACCCAAAAAACGCTGAAACGTCAAATTAAAATATATCTTTAGTCTACTGTTCATTTTCTTACTTTTATTCTGCTGATTTTAAACTATCTTTAAAAGACCTTCCAAAATGGCCACTTTTAACACTCACTGTACAGTTACGTCTCCCTGTGGCTAAAACACTCGTCCTTCTTCTGTGTCCATGGCTTGCATGGTGAATGACAGCGGCCAGTGTCAGTATCCGGAAGGAGCCGGCACCGGGGCACGAGGGTAGAGCAGGGTTCGGAGGTTGCTCTGTCAGCTGTAGTAGCACCTGCAGGCGAAGATGTGGTGCCTGAAGCTACCGCTCCTCACGGCAGTCTTCTGTTCTTTTTATTGGCATCCTGTCCTGGGCGCAGATGACATCGTAGTGGGCTGCGGAGGATTTGTTAAGTCTGAAGTGGAGATCAATTATTCTCTGATAGAGGTGAGTGCTGCCTGTATAGAGCATTATGCAAGTCAGCTGTCGTGCTGACGGTGTAGACGAGCTACACCACATCTGAACACACTGCATGCTAGGTCTGAAGGCAGCCTTCCGCCTACCACCACTGTACACTTACTATCATAAACACTTCTACGTGCCGTGTGCACTGCCAGCAATGCAGCTGACAGTGCCATATGCTAGTATCGGCCCCCTGCTAACCCTGGTTACTATTGGCAGAGAAGGGAGCCTTACACTGCCACACAAAAGCTAAATTCTGGAATATAGGCAACCCTACGCCATTTAAGTTAAAATTAGAAGAAGAGATGGCGTGCCCTTAATCTGTCTTTAGGGGAAAGATAGTAAGTACATAGGAAGATTCTTATTATGCCACTGCTGAGGGTGTCTGAGAAGATTTGGTGTTATTACAAAACGAGGAGAGGGTAGCCTCACATCACTCAGGGACACCACTACATCACTCAGGGACACCACCACATCATCACTCAGGGACACCACCACACTACTCAGGGACACCACCACACCACTACACCACTCAGGGACACCACCACACCACTCAGGGACACCACCACAGAACTGAGGGACACCACCACAGCCCTCAGGGACACCACCACAGCCCTCAGGGACACCAACACGGCACTCAGGGACACCACCACAGCCCTTAGGGACACCAACACAGCACTCAGGGACACCACCACATCACTGATGTACACCACCACATCACTGATGTACACCACCACATCACTCAGGGACACCACCACACCACTCAGGGGCACCACGACACCACTCAGGGACACCACCACATCACTCTGGGACACCACCACATCACTCTGGGACACCACCACATCACTCTGGGACTCCACCACATCACTCAGCACCATAACAGCATCACTCAGCACCACAACAGCACTGTCCTTGCTGGCTAACAACAAGCATTCCCATAGCCAATAGGACTCGCATTAGGAAAGTGTAAGCTATTGGCTTTGTAAATAACAATGCTATTAATTTATATATTTTCAGTGCCAACACATATTAAAAAAATAATTGTCATTTACAATACCAATAGCCCACACTTTCCTAATGCGAGACCTATTGGCAACGCCAGTGCTTGTTTAGAAAAGAAGTGCCAGGGCCCTCCTCAAGAGGCCGTTGAAGCTTGGTCCTGCCAGTGACAGCGCCAACGCAACTATTAACCCTCACACTCAATCAAAGCTATGAGAATGGCTCGGGTAGCAGGTATTAGACCTTTTAAATGTTTCATTATTAAACCACTGTTGTGCTCATCTCCAATTCAGACAAACAGTGCCACCTTATGGCAGACTGTCATATGTACCGGTGTTAGCAATTAAGGGCCGGTGCCGAGCATAGGAAATCACTAGCTCGAATTAAGCACTGTTTTATTCTATCCAAAGTTCTCTTCCACAATGATTTTCCTTAATACAACTAAGTGGTTCTATTGGCATATAGCGTTATGCAGAGTAAAAAACAAGCCAGGTAAAACCAAAACGAAAGATCAGTTCTACAATATAACTGTTAGGCGAATAGTAAGAAGCACACCATTTTATTACTTGGTATGTGAACATGCTTGTTTTCTGCTGCATGCAAGATAGTTATTTTAGACACTAACTATTTTATTTTAGGAGTTGGAATTGGCAGTGTTAATAATTGCGTACGTTACCTTTTGTGCAAGTCAAATTATTAGTGATGGTGAATAGCATTTTAAATAGAATCAGCTTAATGTGTGTTTTTTATTCCTTGCAAAACCTATACATAACTTCAGAATCAGTTTTGCATCAATAGGTGTTAAAATGATCAACTAGTAAGATAAAATTACCACTGATTGGGCTTTTTTTCTGCATATGAGACAAACTTGCCACATATTTTGGCCACCCACTACTACATATTTCGAGTGTCTCTACCTATTTCTCTACTAATTCATCAGCCTCGTGGCTGCCCGAGAACCAAAGGAGTTCACTACCTCCACCATATTAAGGGGGACCTGGAGATGTTGAAAATGGATGAGTATCCAAATGGACAAAATATCTGTTTTCGCTTTTGTGGGAATATAAGTACATTTACATCTACTTTGTCCTCCCTCATCACGGAAAATGTTATCCACCACGGTACTGTTACCAAAAGATGCTGCCGCTGGGTCCAATAGGTTTTTATGTAAAGTTTCTGTATAGGGTTAAAATCACAAGTTTCAGTCCCCGAGTGCCAGGGAAGTAGGAGGCATGAGAAAACTATAAACATCCACGAAAATAATATAAGAGAGCAGAAGGCGCTGGTGTGGAATAAATCAGTCTATGAATCTCTCCAGCAAGCAATGTAAAGGCCTAGCAATATACAATAATAAACCCGTCTTAGGTGTCTGGCAAGTAAGTGTAGAGTGAACATATGAGGAATGTAAAGCAAAAGGTTACCTGATGTCTGGAGAGTCCAGACCAAATGTGCAACGGAGCATCGGCATTTTTAGATCGTGTCTAAGATGTAAAACATGTTTTTTTCATCCTCAATAGCTGAGGAATGGAGTTCCAGGGGTGGGTGTGCCTTACATGGAAAGATATTCCCCTTAATCTTGAACCTTAAGTTGTTGAACTGTCAGTGGTTTGCAGAGGATGAATTCAACCTCCTGGATTGATGCTAGAGTTGGAGGAGGCTGATCAGATTACCTGGCATACAGCTTGAGATCACTTGTATACTGTGAAACATATTTCAAAGAATGATCTGCCTTTAATAGGCAACCAATTAAGTGTTCTGAGCGTGGGAATGATGTCCTTGCACCTAAAGAAGCAAATGAGCTTAGCTGTATGATTTTGAACTCCCTGAAGTTTGGTGAATTCTTAGATAGACTAGCATGAATGCTGTTGGAGAAATACAGAGAATATAAGGACTAGCACATTCTTTGTGGGAAACTGGGGAAAAGGAGTATGCCTTGATGCAAGCGGTGATAGTCAAATCCACATTTGGTAATTGACTTCACATGAGGAGTAGAGGTGAGTTTGTGTCAAAGATAACCACTAGCTTGTGATCCTTCTGTTCAGGTGCTGGAGGTGGTCCGATTGCACCTGGCCCAGGGAGAGGAGGGTTGACTGGGCCCACAGACAGGACTTCTTTCTTCTGACTTTTCAGACAAAGACACTTGTGCTGCATCCAATTTCGGACATCCTTCAAGGAGTTTTTAATATACTGGAACCTGATTCAGAGGTTCACCATCATGAGGATCTTCAGTGCATTTTCCACATACATGAAATAGCCATCCATAAAGAGTGCCAGTAGAGCAGGGAAAAAGTGAGTCTTTTTGATGATAAACAGTGTCAAATGCCATAGAGTACCAGGAGTATCAAAGTGCACACTTGACCATGGTCCTGATGAAGAGTTGTGCACTGGTGTTTAGGATGGTGGTTACTACGTGTGGTCACTGTTGGGTAAAAAACCTGGGAAAGACTTGCAGCAAATGGTTGGTTTTCAGATGAGTGCAAGGTTGATATGTGAAATGATGTAGGAATAATTGATTTTTGATTAATGATAAGGAGCTAAAGCTGGAAGTGCCAAGTTCACAAATGTTATGTTGCAAAGGTTTAGGATTGGTGGATGGATTTTTTTAAGCTGCCTCGAATTTGGTGGTGTCAGTATAAAGTATATGATTCAGCATATTAAAGGTGTTGCTCTTTGGATAAGGAATGAGACGGGAGAGATATACATTTCTGATTGTGGGGGTTTTAGAAGTAAGAACATTAAGTTGTCACTAAGATGTTTGGTAGGTGAGTTGAGTGGGTAATTAGACTTACGGGTTGCTAGCTCTTTATGCACTCGTCATCTTCACAGGTGTGAGTCAGGGAACAACATAATGGAAAGTATACTTTTGTTTTTTACCTTGCGAATAAAAAGTTATTTCTTTATTGTCATTTATGTAAGTGCAGGGGTGTGATTGTACTCGGGGATGATCTGTACTTCAGTTTGAGTGTCGGATATATATTATAATTTCATACAATTTTGGATCGGAAAAGATGTTTATGTACGAGGTCCTTGTGTTGGTACCTACTGTTATAATTTAATTTCAGTCCCCGTCCGTTCAGTTCAGAAGTAATTTTTTTAAATAGAATTTCTGGAAAATGCCTATTATTTGGTGGAAAACATAAAGTACTGCATGTAGTGATGAGTCTGTGCGTAGATGTCCCCAGAGGAGTTCCTCTTTCGAAGTCATCTAATTCTTAATCAAAGGCAGGGGGTCTTCATACATATCATCTATAGGATCTTTGCATTACAAAGTTGCAAAGTCAGTTGCTTCTTCCCCAGCAGTTGCACTTAGTGTTGCCCGTGGAACCATATGACATTTTAACAAGCATAAGTCATGGTAAACGTTTAAAATGTCGATCTTTGTTTGGAGCCCCACAAATCACCATAGAGAAGCTCGGACAGAATGTAGCTCAGATATACACTGTAAGGCAATATCATGGCAGCGTTATTTGTGTCTACTTCAGACTGACGAAGGACCCGGTAGGTTGTTAGCTGCTCCTAACCCTGACGGATGTGTAACAACGGATATGTTCCTGATGCAAAAGTAACTCATAGTAAGGGTTCCAAAATACAACCAAGAAAGGTAATATAAGCTGTTGCACTCTTTATTGTGATGCATGGTATAAGTAGGGATACCATCACTAGTTGAAGCCCTGACAACGATCAATGACCTCTATGGGCATGGTAAGTGGTCGATATATGTTGGCAAGATAGAAGCGGGTGAATGGTTCATTACATCTCATCTAACATCCACATGATATTTTTAATCATATCTGGGGTACCCCGCAAATAAAATGGACTATCCCTAAATATACCCCAAGATACTTTTAAGGAATCTGGATCCCTAAAAATGTCCAGTGGATTTCATCGATTGAGTCCGCAATGTGATATTCACTTTCGTTGCTGTGGATAGGTCACTTATGAAGCATGCCACAGTAATTAGTGGGTTAGGTGACCTCTCCATATCTTTTAAATATCTGCAATTTAGCTAGGACTGAACTAGGTGTCCACTTTGTTAAACCAAGCACTTGTGTGATATAGAGTTATTTGAGTATCAGAAAAAGAAGGAAATATGAAAAATGGGAAGGAAAATAAGTGAAAATTTGCAGGTGGGAGAAACAGAATGGAAGGAAACAATTAATAAAAGGAATGATCGCCATAATAGCAATCTGGAAGAATGGAAGTAAGGAAGAAAGCATAAATAGAATGGACAGTAGGAAAGAAAGAAACAAAGGGAAAAGAAGGAAATAGAAGATGTAATACAAGGATGGTGAACGACAAGTGTAAAAGAAAGGATATGTGAGGGGAATAATGGAAAGGAAAAGAATTGACGAAGAACAAAGAAACATTGAAAGAACATGTAAAAGAAAGGCAAAGAGGTTAGAAGATGGATAAGTGAAGAGACAAAACTGAATGGGAAAATAAATCAGATGTCAGGAGATGAGTAGAGAGATTGGTAAGGCGAGGAGACTACACGGAAGGAAATAATAAATGGAGAGAAGACCAGACTGTAAAGAAAGTAGGGAGTGGGAAAGGAAGACCGAAATAAAACAAGATGAAAAAGTTGTAGAGTAAGGCAAATTGAAAGAGACCATTTCATCAAAAGTAATAGATGGTAGACAGTAACTTCAAAAGGATGTTTGAGGCAGGTTTGGAGGATACACTTAGGGGGTGAAAGAGGGAGTCTGAGCAGGAGACAGGCAAGAAGAATAGTATGAAAAGAAGTGGGACAAACACTGAGGTAGAAAAGTGATGAGAAGCTTGGAAACAAGGATGAGGAGCAAAAAGAGGGAGTAGTGTGGGGAGCGGGCAGAGAAAGAACTAGAAATACATGTAAAATGTTTCAGGTAAGAGAAGCTGGGATAAAAGAGGTGTTGGGTGATGAGTGTGACAGAATGAAAGAAGAGGAGATGATGGGGTGACTATAGTGAATGGCACTAGTATAGTTGTGGTGAGTAGGACGTAAACAAGAAGAATAAGAAGAGTGGCAAAATGATTAATTAGTTGGGCATAGATGGAAAACCAGTACTGCGGCAAGGGTTAAAGGATTTAGGGAATAGAAATAGGGAAAAGTATCAGAGCAAATGAAAATTGTTCAATGAGGGAGAATGTGGAAGCTCAGGTGATTAATACTCAGGAAAATCAACATGTTCCTTCTTATCATTTTGGTAGCAGTGGCACCCATCTCTGGCATTATTTCAGTGTATAAAACTTTTTATTACAAGTAATTTCATATCGACTTCTGGATTCCTTCTGATTGTATGTATTGGGAGCCATATTGGTAAGGAACAAATTTGCATCTGCCCCTTTGACTGAGATTTGGAGAGGTAGTATCCTGCATAGCACAGGTGTGAAGGGCTCTCATGTAGCTGAGATGAGATCTATGGGAACCAGAAATAAGATATGCTCCATTACAGTTACATTTGTATGATCATCTCCTTCATTGTGGAGAAAGTGAGTTATAGATGTGAGCGCTTTGAGAGTGCTGTACTGGTAGAGGAGGTGGTATGTGTGGACAGACGAGGAATTAGACTGAGAAACCAGGGGAGGGAGCATACAAAACAGGCATTTCTTTGGTTGATTTTCCTTTCTGATCCCATGGGCAAAAGTGGCTGGAAACTTTGAGGTGCCGCTCAGTGATGCATCTTGATGGAATGACTTTCAGACTTTACTGCAGGATTTTTTTTCTTTTTGTTTACATTGTCTGCTTGCTGAATTATAAGGTGAGGAAGCTATGCACCACATCTGGAAATTTGTGAGACCGTATATAGACTACAGCAAATTGCAGATATAGGCATATGCTGAAGGAACGTACGTTGTTGCTTTGACTGCTTCAAGCGTCAAACATATAGATTTAACCGTCACCATAGAAATCATATGAACTCATCCAATCACGAATCTCGAAGTCATTACGAATGTCAAGCTTTAACAGGAGGAAAACTAGGTATGACTCATTTAAGTCAAACAGTGGCATGATTGCTTTATTCGTTTGACCGTTTTATTAATAGAAAATGTTTTATTTTTAAAAATACCCTTTATAAAACTATCTGGGTTTGATTGAATGAACAACAGGACGCTTACTTATGTGCCTCATGGAAAATAACACGCAATTTGACATGCCACCGTTGCTCTTTCTAGATGTGTAGTTCGTAGTGTAACATTAGTGTTGTAAACATATTTTTCTTGGTAAAATACGTGCGCCGGCTATTTCACATCACCAATTAACAGTGTCGATATTTTGCACGTATTTTATTAATTTTCACAATTTTTTTTTTTTGTCCTAAGTGGTTGTTACAGTGGCAAGAATTATTTTCAGGAGTCAAGTGTCCTAGTGGCTAGAGTCGGCGACCTAGGAACCGGGACCACATTAATCCCGGCCTTGGCTTAACATTCTGTGATTCTAGGCAAATCACTTAACCAAGAAACACAAAAAGGTGGACCTAGGGAGATTTTTAAGACCAGCAGGTATTCACTCCAGAATCATAAACGTTACACACAACAAAATACTCGAGTCTTTGAGGAGTAACAATTTTGAACCTAGAATGCCAGTGTAGTATTCCTCTAAGAGGAGGGAATCCCCCACCCACCGTGACAGCAAATCACTGTGGGGCTACAACTCCTGCTCTAATCGGGAGGAACTTTTCGGATGATTTAGTATGTTAGTATGTCCCCTATGAAGTCAATCCGGTGGTGCGGCTAGCAGAGTGTGAAGAGAATTGTGGTGCAAACAAAATGAATGCAAGCAACGTGATTAAAACTGACCTCAAAACAGACATTATGCTTTATTATTGTCAGTTTGGGTTAGGACTAAAAATAATAAGTGAATATGCAGGGCAGCCGTCTATTAACCCTGTCTATGTATTATATCGTAGTCCACATGTTTCTGCCTTCACTAGAACCTTCAGCTGAGGTGTCAGGGAATTCACCAGGACCTCAAACAAGTCTCTTCAGCTTTCAGTAAGAAAAGCCAAATAGTGCATAAAAAGAAAAACACAAAGCCATAAAGAAAGCAGTCTCCAATATCTCATCATCGGATGCACTTTTCAGAGACTTATGGGTAGATATGAACATAGTAAATAGACATCTAGGTTACTGGAAATGAGGGTTAGTAACACTTATCATGTTAACAGTGCCACAAACAACGCAAGTGGGGAACAACAATTAACTTCAGTGTGGCGTCCAACTAAAATCCAATAGTGAAACACACAAAACTAGCAGGCATATCTGTGAGAGTTGGGCGTTGCGTCTCAGCTTGAAATGCCTTGGTGGTAGGCTCAGGGGGCCCACTATCATGGAAGTATATAACATGGCATTACAGGAGAAACTCATATGTATAAGGGCGACAAATAGCTAATCTTTTGCCTGCATAAGTTTGTCAACTGAATGAAGCCTGATGCACAACATACAAAGCGATATCATGTCTAATACAACACATGATCCAGAGCTTATTGTTTGTGCGGGCCCACTAAGTAAAAGTGGGCACTTGCAATAAAATAATGTGCTAGGACAAAAAGGAAAACAAGCAACTACCTGGAGGGGTGTTGCCCGCTGCACCGCTACCTCATGATAAGTAGTGTGATATCGAACACATGGAGGGATAGTGAGTAAGGTGTAAATGAATCTCCTAGCCAGTCCAGGCCAAGCGGAGCTGCACTGCTCGGTTTTAGCTTAATCCCAATTATTGATCAAGCAGCTAGAGAGCAGAAGTTCTCGGTCAGGTACAATCGGTCTCACTTGTCCTGGGAGCTTCGGTTTAAGGTGGGCAACTGTACTCCTGCCTATGCTCCAGATCATGACACCTAGCTTCCATCCAGAACCTGAAAGAATTTTCTAAAGAGTTGTAGAAGAAAATTGGAAAAGTAATAAAAATAGGTGGGGGAAGCATTGCATTGCCATTTTTGAGAGCTCAATTGGTCCTATTGTTGATCGTGGTAACAACTTCCAAAACGATATCCGAGATCTTTGGATAGTTATGGCTTTAGTTAAGTTGACATCTAGTATATCCTACTAAAAATAAATGATTCAGACTCAAGGGTATCAAAGTGAAGAGGGTTCCCACATGTCAATATTAATCCATGCTGATGGAGCTAGTAGAGAATAGACATGATTTAGCACAATTTACCCCTAGCCAAGGCCCTTCCTAAAACTCGACTATGGGCCGAGCTAGTTGGTTGTGTCAGCTTGGGCATATATATATATTTTTTAAGTATCTTTATTGCCATTTTCAATTTTTACAATACAAACCTTATAAAAATAGACATATCCAAAACACTTATCGGGATAGCCACAAAGCATAATATTTTCCATAGGTCACAATACATGGCCCGTCCTACTCAAAACTTGACAATGTGCAGTGTAGGGCTAACCACCAATCTACCAGGGAACCCAAATAATAATTCAAATTTGCAAAGTTCCACTTCAGCTATCGAAAACATAATTCCAATAACATGATAATAACAGAAATCCAAAACAAATGGTCCAACTGGGGAAAAAGAAACGAAAAAAGGAGAAAAAACAACAAAAAACCCCAAATAAAAGACCTTTGGCAGAGGGGGAAACATATCATGTACATCTATTTCGGCTTGTGGTGGGGGAATTTTATAGAAAGAAATTACAGCAGAGAACAAGCGGGTTGACACATAGGTGAGACGCCCATAGCTACCAATAAAGTCGCCTTCTCCAGGTTACACAGATTCTGTAAGCTCTTACTAACTCAGCAAATTGACATATTGCCCCATTAGGGCCCCAAGCCTTCTCAAGTAGCAGCAGGTGACGCAGGCTGAGTCGCCCCTGGGTGTGCATCAATATTTGATTCGGGCCCGAACCCATCTCCCGCTCCTCCTGTCCCTCTGGATTCTTCCAGATCGCCAACACTTCCCTCCATTGGCTAGCCATGGGGAGCTTCCTCATACCCTTAGATGTTTCCCAACTGAGTGCTCTACTCTCCGCTCCACCCCACACAATAACTTCTCTACGCCAGGTTGCAAACCGTGGACCCCTGGCAGATTTCCATTCCAGTGCAATACGACATTTTTGCTACTCCCAGCGCTAGGTCCACAAGTCTGTTCCCCACCTTCCGCTTCCGCGGCCTAGGAAAAAGACCCAAAATGCAATTGCGCCACCCACCAAAGAAGCCTTTCAAACCTGGATGTGAGGGAAAGATACAGGAGGAGGAAGAGGACTCACCCCTTTCAGACGTTTTCTGTCCGAACCTAGACCCAGGACGCGAAGAGTTAACAGAAGACCCTCCTTCCTCTCTACAGGAAGCAGAGGAGAAAGAACGGAAGGACAGCCAATGGGGAGGCAAGCTTTCACAGGATGAGGTGGGACAACTGACCTTATGGGAGTGGACGCGGTAAGATGGTGTGAGCAATAGGAGGAACCCGGAAGACACCGCCGAGTTGGAACCGACGGAGCAGCGGGTGAAGAAGGAGTTTCAAGAGACGTCAAGGGATGAAGAAAGTACTGCCGGAGGGCTGCCGCAACTCCGGAGAGTTGCGGCAGACACGGTGAGTGGATCTGCAGGGGCCGGAGGGGAGGGAGGGAATTGCGGGTAAAGGATTAACTGGGTAGGCCACATTCCTCTCCATTACTTGGTACTCTGCACGACGTAACCCCCCCCCCCAACCCTCCCCCCCCGGCACTACCTTCCCTATTCCCTACCACCACAGAGCTAACCAGGCACTGTTATCTCTTAGAGGATATTTTGTTTGTTTATAAGGTACACGCAAGGGCACCTCCAGGCTGTAGAATAAAGGGGAGGTCTTCCCAGAACTCAGCCACCCTTGTACCTTTCAGAAGGAAGCTCAAAACAGGCACATCGAGCCTAAGAGTGTTGTCAGGCCTTATTTTTGAGTTTTTCTAGAAGCGCACTTCAGGTGTGGTGACAGTGAACAATACCAGGAATACACACAGTCCACTGACCACTATTTTCTTTTCTTTGAGCCTAATGGGGTGGCTGTCTCCAGACCTTGATGAAGAAGTGTACAACGGCGGACAAGACGTAGACCACCCATCTTGCAACCACCTGACCATCCCTACTACAGGAATTCCATAACCATCGGACTAAATGTATTGTCCTCAATAATTCCTACCCCACCTTGCAAATTCCTCAATAAACCTCACCATTCAACTCACACTTCGGCCTCCTAGTTTCCATTTCCTCCCATCCCTCCAACACTGCCTCAGGCCTCTGCCATTGCAGGGCCTGTGCGCGCAGTGTTACTGCCGCTTTAATGTGACACCTAAAGCGTGTGCCACGTCTGTGACCCAGCTTTTACTGCATGTCAGTCACCTCTAAGGTAGGCCGTAGCTAGCCCTATGGGCAGGGTGCATTGTAGGTAAAAGGTAGGGCACGTACCTTACGTGTGTGCCATGTCCTGGTAGTGACAAATAGCCATGTTGGTTTCTCACTGCTGTGAGGCTGTTCTCTCATAGGAATTCATTGGGGATTCCCTGATTGGTGTTTCAGTGGTAATTCTTGATATGAGAGGAGCAGCGTGGTCAAGTTTGGTATGTTTGGAATAGAAATAATAAATGCTATGCAATTGTGTGCGCAGTTTTATTATCACTATTTTAGAAATGCCACTTTTAGAAGTTGGCATTTTTGTGTGCTATGTGTCTGCATGCCTGATGTGTATTGCATGTCTGGCTCTGGAGTGACAGGGGCTGGTGAGGTATGTGTGGCTCCAGGGAGGGCAGAGTGAGTCAGCGCTAGGCTGAATGGGAGATCTGCCTTTGGAGTAGTGGGAGGAGTAGTCTCCTGACCCTGAATAGGTCTGTGCATGCCTGGGTGAATGCTGGCACCACCCCCTGTGGTGGTATGATGATCGAGCTCCTACCTGACAATGGGGAAAAGAATCTCTATAAACAGAGTGCTCCACAAAAAAAAGAGAACCAGTTCATGCTGGTTCCCCAAGCCCTGTGCCAAGATCAGAACAAAGGAAAATGGGGTATATATTCTGGGGCTGTGACCCCCATGAGTGGGCTGGTGCTTCCTTGTGACTGCTGCTGCTGGGCCCCAGGAGGAACCGCCATTAGAGACTGCCTCCCTGCTGGAGGGCCCTGTGAGCTGGCCTGCCTGGGCCCAGCCTTGTGACCCTGAAACCTTGGACTAAGCGCCTTGTGAGCGCTATACCTTTCTCCCAGGACAGGGAGAGTGCTGGGGCTTTTGCAGTGCTGGGCTGCGATGTTTCCAGGGGGAATCCCGTGCCCTGTGGAGCGGGAGCCCACCCAACATTCGTGTATCTACAGACAGGAGCCTACCCCGCATGTAAGTCCTTTGGAGTGGGCGACCACCCCGCATTCGTGCATCTACAGGCGGGAGCCTATCCCGCATGCGAGTCCTTTGGAGCAGGAGCCCACCCCGCATTCGTGCATCTACAGGCGGGAGCCTGCCCGCACTTCTGGGCAGGAGAGAGGAGCAGACGAGATCGACAGAAGAGCAAGTCTGGCGCCCCTGCTTGACTGTGGGCGGGCCTGTTCTGTGAGTCGAGATGAGCCTCGCAGTCTCCATTTCCGCCTTCCCCCGCCTCGGTCCGCAGTGAAGAGAAGCAGCCGGGCAGAGGAGAAGCCGCAGGTGCAGTGGAGAAGCCGCTCACCAGCTCGCTGGGCATACCAAGGCACACTGTCTGTGCCTGGACCCGGCAATGAGCAGCCCCGGTGAGTGATGGGCGGAGCGAGAGCATTGTCGGTGCTCACGAGGCACTGTGGTGCCATTGCCTATTTTCCTTAGTGGGCAGCTACAACGTTGGAGGCAATTTTGCTTTAATAGTCCCTGAGTGGGGCCCTCTCGTTACTGTTAGTACCAGTGTGTATTTCTGTGACACAGCTGCACCGCAAGAGCATGTGCAGCTGCAACAAGGGGGCTCTTTTGTTTTCTGAGTCCCGGAAGAGGGCTCAAAGGGCACTGCGGTTGCACGATTAATGGCCACAGCTGCACCACGAGAGCGCGGGCAGCTGAACATGAGGGCATTCTTTCTTCAGGGAAGCATGGGTGAGTTGCACCCCACAACCCCATTAGAGCACAGGCTGGTGGAGGCCACGTGTTCAGTTAGCACCCTGACTTTGGAGGACAGAGGGCATTTTGAGCCCCAGAGGAAGGGCCAGTTGGCCTTGGGTCATTTTCATGTGTGTACCTGTGTGTACTGGTAGGGCACAAGGCCCAAAGAATTGCATAATTGGTTTATGCTGAAGGTGATGTATGCACCTGGGGAGTGTTACTACGGTGTACTCCTAAATGTGATTTATGCATAATGTGTTTTATGCCTAATGTGATGCAGACATAATGTGTTTATGTTGCTTGTGCTAATGCTGGGTACAGTATTTTACCAGTAGTTACTGGTTGTGTTATTATTTGTGTTTTCTGATGGTTCTGACAGTGGCCCAATTGGCCCTGTCATGTATATAATCCCCTGTAAATTACTGCCTGGTGCCTGTTGGCGCAGTGATATCTGTGATTATGATTCTATTGTGTTTTGGATAATGCACAAAGGCTCTTTTTTATATAACCTTGTGTGGAGTTACTTTTGTGGTGTGCCTAGTGTGTTGCTGCTGTGTGTGTGTGATGCGCAAAAGCTTTGCACATTGCCTCTGGGATAAGCCTGACTGCTCGTGCCAAGTTACCAAGAGGGTGAGCAGGGGTTATCTTCAGCGTGTAACTCCCTTGCCCTGACTATAGTGATGGTTTCTACCTGGCTTAGGCGCAAGCCCAAGCCAACCAGAAATCCCATTTCTAACAAGTGCCCTAAATTAATATTTAGTAGATGCAGCAGATTTCTCCACTTTGTTTGTTCAGTACGAAAAATGCTTCCTCCACCTTGGTTAAAAAAACATGAATGACGAAGGCATGATCCAGAAATGAAGTGAAAATAAAACCAAGCACCCGAGGTATACATTTCGTTTCCATCAACATGTTCAGAGTTCTTTCCTCGAATAGTAAGTCTTGAAAATAGATCAGCTTGGTACATGGCTGACCACCAGTTATCGGAGATCCAAGAGGAATAATATGAGCTTCGTCAATACTCAAACCTTCCAGTGAGGCTTCTTGAGCTCTCTCTGGACATACTCTTTCAGGAGCAGAGACACCCGTTTAATAACGGCCCTCAGTATGTGGCTGTTTCAAATGCCTCCAGCACTTTAAGAATCTGCAAACTGGCACTCCATTAATTCTTTAGGTATTCACATTTCTTCCTGCGATTCTTCTATGTGCTCTCTTGGAAGCCACTCTCTATATACTCCAACTCCTAGAATAGTGAAACTCTTTTGAGCCTTTCCCCATACTCTTCTGCCAGAGACTCCATGTTTTCATGCAGGTATTCAACTGTATTATAGAGTAGCTGAAATATAACAGCCTGAGCTGGCCTGTGGGTTCATAATCTCATTGGCCTGCTTCAAAATTAATTTAAGTAAGCTCTTAGCTGATGTCCCTTCATGATGATTGCAGAATATCCCAGCAATTTTTTGGGGCCTCTATCTTGGTTTTGTCTTCTTGCCTGATGTAAAGAACTGTGTCCCTTCATTTATGGTGACGTATGTTAGGAAACAGGCAATTAACTATGATATTTCTGTGTGTTTGAGTCAAGCTGACAGGCTCTATAGATATTCTCAGATTCAATGTTCTTATGGCGATTAATAAAAAGATTATTGATCCTTCAACACTGGTAGGGACACATGCATCTGATTTTGCAATGTAAACCTCTTCATTTTCAGTTGCCATGTCCGTGTTTGATGTTAAGTTTGGAACATTGATAATTACATATATAAGAAGCACAAACCACAACCCCTATCGTGCGTGTTAGGTCAAAAATTAAACCAAAAATGGATCAGCATGCCCATATTAACACTTTATCAGAGAAGATATTCTTGTCTCTTTGCAATCCGCAAAATAACAGGTCATACATTTAACAAATAAATATACAATGTTATCATTGCATTCATTTTTGACTCTGCGCAATTCAACAGTGACATTCTAGTCATTATGGGTGAAGGTTCAGTTTAAATTTCTCAAGGAGTTCGATGATGAACCTCCTTTACATTATACTGACGTGACCTGCATCAATACCAATCCCGCCCCAGTGGGCATATGATTCACTTAAATTATACATCTCGCCCCAGTGGGCAAAACCTCAAGTGTCTTAAAACATGCCGACCCTTAGTTTCAACTATACACCATTTTATGAATTCATATTCACATCTTGTATTTGATTCTCCTCATGTTATGGTTATTCCACATGGAGTCTTGGTCCTAATTCCAAAAATAAAACAAAAATAACAGACAAGTGTTAGGTGAATAAAGTAAAAATATCATACTAATAAAAACGTTATTCTTCATATGTGCACTTAAAAACGTATAACATTCTCGGCATTATTACGAAAAGTGCATTTATACTCTCCTACTCTTACAGTTACAGCCACTTCTCGTTTGTGGATCAACCCAAGTGTACAGCTAACTCCTCACTTGAGTTCAAACCTACAGGTTATGAGGTTTCAAAGTCTATGATGTACCTAGACTCCAATATTCTTAATTGGCGTTGTCTATCCCCTCCTCTTACCACCTGTTTTACTGCATCCAAAACTACGTACGCCAATAGTTTATCACTTAGTCCATGGTAAGTTTTGACGTGCCGAGCAACCTGATATTGTTCATTATTGTTCCTAATTGCTCTTTCATGCTCCAGTACTCTCTTTTTAGCTCGATGTATAGTACTGACTATGTAATATTTTTGTATAGAGAAAATTAGAAGGTACCCTGCCAATTATTTATAGAGGTCCCAGCTAGGGGATCCTACTGTGATAAATTTATCACAGTAGGATCCACTAGCTGGGACCTCTATAAATAATTGGCAGGGTACCTTCTAATTTTCTCTATACAGTTGTTCTTCCCCCTTGGCCTGCCTATATCTCTAAGATACCCTACGGGGAGCCCCCTTCTATTGTTGTTATGTAATATTTTTGACATGGACATATTAGGCAGCATACACAATATTCAGTATTGCAATCAAAGGGCCTTTTGATTGTAAACGGTCTCCTACTATTAGGTACTTTGATGTTTGCACAACTCTTGCTTCCTCTACACGCCTTGCACTACATGCAACATTCAAATCCCACAGTATTATTCTTAGATTTGTCAAACATCACAGATGATACTGCATTGCGGCTTAATTCATCTTTCAGTGACCTGTCCCACTGGGGCGGGACAGGTATTGATGCAGGTCACGTCAGTATAATGGAAAGGAGGTTCATCATCGAACTTCTTGAGAAATTGAAATTGAACCTTCACCCATAATGACTAGAATGGCACTGTTTAATTGCGCAGAGTCAAAAATGAATGCAATTATAACATTGTATATTTATTTGTTAAATGTATGACCTGTTATTTTGCGGATTGCAAAGAGACAAGATTATCTTCTTTGATAAAGTGTTAATATGGGCATGCTGATCCCTTTTTGGTTTAATTATTGACCTAACAAGCACAATATGGGTTGTGGTTTGTGCTTCTTATCTTTGTAATTATCAATGTTCAAACTGAATTACGGTAAAACCACTACAAAATGTCTGCTGTGTGAATAATCACGAGCAAGAGTCTAGTCCTCTTTTCATCTTCATGATTTGTGTATGTAAATGGAATCTGCACGATTTTGGCTACACCGTGACCAAGCCGTACCTGGCGAAACGCATCCGTAGGCAGCTTTCACTTTTGCCAATAAACTAAATGAAGCATCCTGAGGTGTCCTGCGCTGTTATTTCTTGAAGAAGGAGTTACCCTGTTTGAATTCCAAGGGTATCCGGTACCCGGGCAGGACCGCCGCATGTACGAAGCCACGATCAACCGGGAACAAGTGGTTGGATATACACACACACACACACATCACACCACACCACCTCACACACACACCTCTTATATATACTTACCATATTGTTGTAAAGGTATATGAGTGGTGAAGGATGAGTGCTAAAGGCATTGCCTGGTAACTGCCGAGTTGTAAAGGCTGTTTCCCATCCATTTTAGAAAGCTTTAAATGCATTTTGCACTTACTGTACGTCGTTGCTTTGAGGTGTAAACCCACCCAACATGCAGTGTCCGCATTGCTTGCATCACTCTTACAGAAATTAACTCTTAAAGACACATCTCGAACTTCATGGCATTCAAATATGCGTGCTACTTGCACCCATACCTCAAGCACTGTACATTGAACAAGATATGTCCCTCTCGGAAAAGGTCCTGGAGCACCGTGGTCTTTTGCTTCCTCAGTTAGGCCACAACGTGTTATTATATAAATGGGAAGTTTGCGTACTATTTGTAGGCATAAAACACTGAGTATGTTCCTGCCTCTGAATAGATATTACATCTTTTACCTGCTTGTTTGCGAACAACAATAGCATATAACTTCGAGGAGAACATATTCTCTCTCCCTTCACTTCAAACATATGACTATTATGCCTCTCCGGAACAAAAGCTAACATAGTTCATCAGTCCCCAACAGTTGGTCCTCTGCTGTCTTCCAATTTCAATAGGATCATTGAGAAAATAATGTGTAATAAACCACAAGTCCTTGAGATCGCAGTAACATTCTTAGTGCAAATCAGTCGGGATTGTGACCTTGTTTAGGGGCGAGACATATGGGAGACGCTTGTTTGAAGTGATTGATGAGGTGCCAGTGCTGACACCTCCGGCTCTCTCGGTTATCTGTTCTTATGTTGTAGCTCTAAAACTTTGCAGGAGTTGAAGGACTGAGCCTCAGCTGTTTTTTTTTCAATTTCTCTGAGATAAACTCTGGAGATCAGGATGCAACTTTGCTCTGTGCCTTCTCATGACTTACTGTTTCAACCATATATGCACAACACTAAGCATGGGCGGAAAATCCGTTCCGCTCGTGGATTTCGCAGATTTTTGGTAAATTCGCAATCCGCGAGATTCGCGAATTTTCCGCAAAATCCACGAGCGGAACGGATTGGGTCAAAAGTTCAAGCTGACTTTTGTAACTCTTTTAGAATTGCGCCGGCAAGCTGCCAGAGCCATTCTAAAATAGTTACAAAAGTCAGCTTCAACAGGAAGCTCTAATAGATAAAGTAAAGCAGGTGCTGCTCAAATTCAGTTACACAATCATTAATCACCCCAAACTTGGGGTGATTAATGATTGTGTAACTTAATTTGACCTTTAACTGGAGCACCTGCTTTACTTTATCTATTAGTGCTTCCTGTTGAAGCTATTTATAGCTATTTTAGAATGGCGCTGGCAGCTTGCCGGCGCCATTCTAAGTGGGACTGAGGGCAGAAGGGCACAAAAGTGGGACAGAGGACAGAAGGGGACAAAAAATGAGTGGGACAGAGGGCAGAAGGGCACAGAAACGAGTGGTACAGAGGGCAGATGGGCATAAAAAATTAGAGGGTGGCAGTGATTAAGCAGGCAAACCCCCGCGAAATCGCGAACACCTGCGAACACGCAAAGCGCCTCGCGAACACCCAAAAATAAAAAGATCCGCAAATTTGCGCGAAATCGCAAATTTTGCGGATTGCAAATTCGCAAATCTGCAAATTCGCAAAATTCGCCCATGCTTACACAACACCCTGAAGATCCTAAAGATCTGAGATGACCTAGATCTATAGAATAATTTAATGTCTTGGTGATGTAAAGCTAAGGGCGAGATGAAGCGGGCTCAAATTAAACAGCGGTTCAAATATATAATTAAGGTTATTTCCTTTTCTTTTACTATGTAATCTTGTTGTAGCATTGGTTAAAAATATTGACAAACTGCAGGAAGCAAAACAATCAGTAGTTCGATTGGCAGCACAGCTAGGAAGGGACCAGATCTTTCGGGCTAGACATGCAATCCGCTGGCTATCCACTGAAGCCTTAAATATGTATACATATCTCTGCATATTTTTTATAAGCCAACCAATGGAAGCTTCTGTTGTTTACAAAAGAAACAAACTCATCCCTGGTCTTCAGAACGTTCTCAATCTTCAAACCTGATATCATGGACGTTGTATGTGCTGGAGACCATGGGTGGTATAAGGCTGCAGTTTATGGGCTCTGAGGTCTTCTTTTCTGTTCTATGTCTCCATGCTGAGGCGTCCCATGGACCCTTTACTTAAAAAAAAATAAACGTAAAGCACACCTAATTTATATTCCTTAATTACAATGCAACTCGCCCGGCAAAAGAAGGTTTAGAGAACACCCTTGTTTGCAGAGGGCATGGTGGAAGGCTCCACTTACTTTCCTGAACATACATAGCAAACAAAAAGCAAGATTTATAGACTGCCTTTAGTGCATGTTCAATGCATGTCCTAATGGAGCATGACTGTACTGTTGGTGAGTATATTGCATGTTGAGCGTCCTCTAAGTTTATAATACAACCTATACACAAAATGTTATGTGTTCGGAGTTGAACTATCCCTGCCCGGAGCATGTTTTACAGATCCTCTGCAATCGATATTTAATACAAAAGAATTGTATGTACATAATGTATATCTATGGCACACTTTTATAATGCTTGTCAGTGTATGCAAGCCAAGGCTGTGTGTTCCACACAATACTGCTAAGTCGACACATATTTGTGGTTTACAGGAAAACTGAATCTTGCTAAAAAAAGATTAGATCGTTTTTGTCCGGTGAGTGTGTGTGTGCTGCTTTCTATACATTCTACCCAACCCGTCCAGCATTTAAAGTTCATGAGGAATCTCCCATTCCACCCAGACCTAGTACCCTGGGTGATCTCCATATTACCTCTGCTCCTTGAGTTTGTCTGAAAAGATTTGGATTTTATTGTTACTTCTGCAATTGACAACCACATGCTGCTGCTTTTAAGATAGTCTCCTGGTTTGGAATGCTTACCACCTACATTGTCTTTTTAATCTGGAATCATTTCCAGCATTCAAAATTGAGTCCTGCAAGGGCATAGATCGTTGTGTCCAGACGCCTGAACTAATTGTCTCCCAGCTCAACAGGTCCCTCCCTCACACCTAGCAAGCCCGAGGACGGGAAACTTATTCTGACCTTTCACTGGTACTCCAGGAGGCCAGAAGTTGACCTGGAAGTTTCAGTCTTATTCCCTTTCTTATCTGCTACTTTTGCAGGGTGGAGGCCATCACTAGGCTTATGCACACCGGACCTAGATGCCTTCAGCTGCCGCAGGATCATAAAGCTCTTCTCGCTTAAACACCTTCTTGAAAATAATCTGCCCAGCCTCGTCCACAACCTACTGGTTCTCACAACCTCATACCTCTTCTATCCCAATTTCCAATGTCCTTAAAAAGTAGGCTTAATCACTACAAATACATTGTTCTGCTTCACCCCAAGGAACACTGGTTCTGGGAACTGGAGTGAGGCGAGGACTACTTATCCGGATGTCCCTCTCCCATGAGATATGTGGCACTGCCAGCTATCTCTTCCAGAGGAAACCAAACATTGACAGTGTATGCATTAACAGTGACAGTGTAGCTCATTCTCAGGGAATTACCACTTCAGCGCCAGGACACCGATTGGTATTAGCGCGCTTTATAAGTGTTAAAAATAAATAAATAAATAAACCTCGGTCCAATCATGCAGCAGCACGTGGAATACAAGCCTGTGTTCCCAGCCCAGTACTAAGAAGCCCCATGTATAGCATATGTTGCGTTAATGGAAGTCAAAACACATAATACTTGTAAGAACATAGAATCTTAGACTCATGAGACACATCTCCCTCTGAATCTGGCTTGATGTATGACAAAAACCCTGTGCAACGCTTTGTGTACACATTTTCACCACAGTAGATGTAGGCATCACCTAGCATGGCCATGCTGCCGAAATACCCCCCTACAGCTGCCAGAGGAGTGGGCACCAAAAGTGCACTCCCAGCTAAGTCAACATCTTTTCCCATTCTTAAACATTAAGAGTGCAAATATAGTAGAAAGACATTATAGAATCAGCAGTATTGTTCACATTTGTTTGCTGCAGTTGTACCTGGGGTTTGTTTGCAAGATGATATTTATTAGTGATTCAATATCCATTATCAATAAGTGTTTATACAATTGTTACCAATTGTTGGTCTTATACATGTTTGTTTAAGCATCACAGTAATATTTGAGGAGGTGATTCACCTCTAAAGTGGTATTACTAAACACATTTTACTGCCAACCATTATCCATAAAGAGAATTTGGAACAGTTGCAAATTTTAACTGAATTAGTTATAAATTAACTTCTTTAAAGAGACTGTTTGGATATACTGAACTGTAGCCCAATGAAGTGTCTAGGTTTGGTCACGAAGTGCACTGGCAACGTAGCGGTCAGTAACAGATCCCTTGTTTTCTATGACAGTACAAGAAAGAATGAAGGTAATTTTCATTTCTGTAACTTTACCCAAAACAGAAAAGAGGTTTTGAACTCATGTCACAGAAGTGCTCCTCAACCAGTTTCCTGTAGGCAGCGTTATTGAAGCAGTGTGAGGAAATGTTTTATCATATGGTGTGGTGGTGAGACCTCACAGGGTAATAAACTCACAATCCTGTCTTGGGTCCAGTCAGGCTTGTTTTATCAACCCTTGGCTCAACCCTGGGTAGCTGTGGCTTTGATGAGTCAGGCTTCAATAAAGGAACAAGTGTGAGCCATTTAAACTGTACCAAAACAATTGGACAAGGAAGAAACACAGCTCTCAAGAAATCAGACACCAATTATATAAAAATATAGTCTATTTTTATGAATTTTTAAACACCAAAATGATAAAAGATCCATCTGAGTGTTCTAGAGATACAATTACTTGAAGAAACAGTAAATCACAACTTTTCACTTAACTGTGCACGAGCATTGGCAAATTCAACAAATTTGACACTGACAAATGTTTTCTTGAAAAAGTTTCTAAGTCACTTCCAGTCACTTTGGGCAACCAACTCCTTCAAGCAGCTGGTTCAGAGAATTTACAAAGCCCAGAGAACAGTTACCTCCAAGAAGCAGTAGTCTCCAGTCCAGTTTCAGCATTCAGTCAACGTGCCATTGACTTCTATCGAGTGGTCCTGATGCAAGGGATGCAAGATGCTGAGACTCCTGTGCAGTCGACGGGGGACATCTTGGAACTACTCCTCGGTCCTCGGTCCTGGTGTGGCAACTTTTGCCACAAGGGTCGATGTCTCTATAATCAAGGAAAAGTCAAGTCGCTACTGGACTACTGGTCTATGGGCTCATCTTATTCAGTGTTTTCTTCTTATGGTGATTGCTGTCCTTCTGGATGACCAAACAACACTCAGATGACTCTCCAAGGTACAGCATACTCTGAAGCACTTTTGAGCATCTGTACTCTGTCTGCCAGGCAGCACTGCAGCAGCGAATGATGATCCAGTGAACTGGGCTATTAATACATCCAAGCTTTTTGTGACCCTGGTGCCAGCACAGGAATTCAGCCAACTTTCTCTTAAAGTCTCCGCTTCTATAAGGGCTCAGGTGCAGACTTCCCATGAGCAGGACACCACAGGTGCAGTCCTCTTTTCACTAGCCCAAGGTGCAGAGGTGCAGTCCAACTTCAGTGCCGCCTCTTTTTTGCCATGTCCAAGGTCAGCAGGGCAGTCCTTCTTCGGGCCTCTTCTCCTGTCCAGGCGAGATCTGAGTTCTGGGGTCCAGAGTTGCCTCTTTTATATCCAGAAAGTGCCTTTCAGAGAGGTCATGGTCACTAGCTAATGGGCAACTTGAATTCCTCCCACTTGGTGACAACTTCCTGTGAAGCATGACATCTGTCTGTCACAGAATGCTCTATCCTGGTCATTCACAAAAAGACTGAACCCCCACTCTCTCGATGTGTGGAGCTTGGTAGCCCACGCCACTAGAAACCCAACCTGACCAGTGTTTTCCACTCTCTTTTCCTGACCTCTCTTCTCTACCAAAACAAAGGAGCAGTCCCACTTGTGTGTGCTTGTCATGTGCCCATCAAAGGTGGCTTCCCAATTGAAGCTCCCCTTTTGTACTCACCCCCTGTGTAGCTTTTCCTGACAGGAGGAGATAACATCTCCTGCGCCAGATCCTTTTATAGGTTTTCCAGTGAGTTGGTGACACTTCTCACCAGACCAGAAGACTGTCTAGAGGACAGACCATTGTGTGCAACCTTAAAATGGGCCCTGGAAACCTTGGGCAACAAAACTGCAACTTACTTAAGTTGCACTTTGTCCACCAGTGACATTAAATTTGATTTAACGATTAAATCTGATTGAAATGGATTCTTATGACACCTTGAAATACCAACTTTAGTAGTCCCATTCAGAAGTTAGCAAGGCTGAGATGCCAGCCTTTAAATCCTTACTCTCCAATGGAACTACCAGCCTTTCAATAGTAAAGACAACAATGGTGGTTTTTACTGTTAGGACCTTAAAAACCTGAAACTACAGGTTCGGCCTTTTAATATAATGCACCCTGCCTTTAGGGCTCAGTAGGCCTGCTTTAGGTGTGACTTTTAAATATGAAAAATAGAGGCTTGGGCATTGCAATGGCAAAGTTGAGTTAGCAGTGTAAATCTGTTTGGCCAGCCAACAGTGGCAGGTTGGGAGCTATGCTTTTGCCTAGTCTCACTCATGGTGGCACAACTAGTGCTGCAGTCCACAAGAGGCACTTTTACGAACATGCCCTAGATAACCCTGGTACCATATAAAAGGGACTTACAAGTAAGTCAAGTTATGCCAATTTTGGATAAGCTAATTAACCATGTAACTTTTTAAGGTCAGAGCACATGCATTGAGTCCTGATTAGTCAGACTTATTTCAGAGCCATTACACCAGTGCCTAGTAGTCCAATTGAGGGGAAAAGGTGGGGCTGAACCTGCAAAAAGCCTGTTTTCTCACACGCAGTATGCTTTACAAGGAGGGCAGCATTCATTCATCTTGTCTACAGTTGCTTTAAGTGTTTGTATACAACTAGCGTACCTTCAGATAGTTAGGGCAAAGGTGTTGCAGGCAAACATCCTGTGCATTGTTGGCAGCACTGCATACTTTTCTTAAGGACAGAATGTACTTTTGAAGTGTAAACAGGGTCCTTGAGGAGCTTAATGTTAAATGGTGAATGTATGAGGCTGAACCTTTGAGGGTTAGTTGAGTTTACTGATGTTTGTGTGTGTCGGTCTTTTTTCTACTGAGTGGTTTTTAAACATAACCTGCTTATAGGTATGTACCAACAGGAACCAGCAAAAATAGGCTTCAAAACGTAGCAGATTGAGTCACTAATCCTAAGGTAGGGATTTCGGAAGCAGTTTTTCTTGTATCTACAGAGACACTTTACGCCAGTCAGCGCATCCCTCCACTGGCTTCCATTTTGGAATATTAGGCAGTATCTGAGCCGCCACGTGATAATAGTAGAATTTCTCTAACAGTGATTTCTAGCTCAAAATACATACCAAGACCCTTAACAGGACTGTATTAACATAGGCCAGGTCAGTGTTTCACAATTGGTGCTACATGTGTTTCCAAGACTTGATGCAGGCGTCATCTTCCTTCATTTACTGGGGTCACATTCTTAATCTGAAAGGCTGTGTGTTAAAAATATGTGTAGAACAAGTGTTAACGTGTAGATTGTATGGTACTGTTGAAGAACGATTCCTAGCTATGGATCTGGGCCAGATATGACTGTTTTAGCGGCTGCAAACGGGATAGCGTCCTGTTTGAGAATGCTAAAGAGGGTTGTAACATGTACCAAACATATTTTGATATTTGGTAACCTGTTACAAACTCGCAAAATAGGTTTTGAGAGTCGCTATTAGGAAGGCTTGTGCCAAGGGTGTCCTCTCCTAATAGCGAGCCGAAGGGGGATGTAAGATTGTTTTGGAACCGCAAATACAGTAGCAAAATAATTGCATTGGCCACCAATTTCAAATTAGTTGTAAATCAGTAGCAGATAGGAAAGGGTCCCATGGACCACTGCCTGCTCTTAAACAGTGAAACTGACACTTTTTATTTTTAAATGCATCCCGGTTTCTTTTAAAGAAAATGGCCTGCATTTAAAAAAAAATCTGCTTTAGTGAAAATGCAGTCACAGACATGGTGGTTTGCTGACCCCATCAGGCCACCATCCATTTGACTGCTGGCCAGTCCCAATGGGTCGCAAAATGCAACCTACTTCATAAATATTGACAAAGCAGGTCCTTTGCAACCCATTTGGGAATCGCAAACAGCATCTCTAACACTGTTGTACATCAGTATTTATGAGTTGCAAAACAAGCAAATTGTGAGATGCAAACTCTGAGGGTCATACATCTGGCCCCTGGTTTGTTTAAGTCCAGAAGATATAAGATACTTGCATGTCCAGTAAGCCCACAGGCATCACTCTGTAGCCACAAGGCCCTATGCGTTTGAAGGAGCTGGGATTCTTATCTAGATTTTTACCTTATCAATTCTCCAGAATCCTAGAGCAGGTCGACTGGACCTTTTTGTCTGTTAAGAAGTGTAGAGGGGAGGTTTCCAAACTCATAATTAAACAGCTTTGCAAATCGACAATCAAATTCAATTTAAAGAACCCCTGACTACACACTGAAGTTAAGAATTTATTACAAAGCCAAAAATAATTGGACATACAAGCACCTCAACAAGAGGTTCAAGAAATAGATTGGCACTAATACAAACATTATCCTACGAAGGAGTCTCAGACGACTCACAATGAAAAGCAAAGTCAATTCTAGGAACATCAGGCATCCAAATACCGTCCCTATTTGAAGTCTGGACTGCATTTACAAAAGGAAAGAAAAGGTTAATCTGTCCCTACACTACCTCTAAGGTGACATCCCTACTTAACAATTCCCTTTAGGCAAGAGTAAAGGTGTCAGCCGTGAAGACTCCCTAAGGAGTGCATTCACGTTTCTCAAATGAGTAGACTAAACTACTGAGCTCGTTCTAAGATGCTCCTTCCTACACCCCACTCTGCCCTAAGTTCCCTCAATGCTGTCTAAGTTGCCTACATCCTGCTCTAGCAACCTCCTGACAAGATCTACCCTCCACCCTCGGGGTCTGTCCCTAATACAAAACTCCCAAAATCCTAGATACGCTCAGGGCACACCCCTCTGGGCAGGTGTTGGTCTTTGGATTTTTCCAGCATGGCATCCTTCCATCCAGCGTTCGTTGAGGTGTCTTTGGATCCCAGGCACCTTCTCGCCAAATGTTGCAGATGAACATTCCTCTGGCACCTTCTCATCCTCACTCCTACTGGCCAAACTTCCAAACAATGGATCTACCTAACAAGCTCCGTGGCCTTGCACCTGCAACTGAAATACGTGAGAAGCAATCTTGTGCACATCCAAAGTTACAATTCAATATTCGCTGAGAACAGCACCCTTCCCAAAAAGCAGCTATTTCACAAGAATAACCAATGCTAACTAAAGAAATTACAGTTCGGCCTCTACTGGCTTTTCTTCATGTCCCAGGCCTTTACGTGTTTAAATGCATTTCTAAATGATTCTACATTATAAGCAGTGCACTCTATTCCATCACAAAGAAAACATTACATTTCATCTTTAAACGTAAGTTCTTTTCCACATTAAAGCATCACATTCTATCTCCTACACGTGCAACTCCTAATAGGATACGTTTATTAATCCTACAATACACACGTTTAGTAGCATTTCCACCTCATATAAAGCATTACACTCCTGTTAAAGCTCTACATTAATTTGCAACGTTATGAATACATCGATTACACATTGCACTAATTCCCAACCTACTGTTATATCTCTAGAAACACACATTAGTATACCCTCTAAATATGTGGGTGCTGACTACGGGAGATATGGTGTTTCAACAAGGAGAGAGGTAGGGAGAAGGGAACACTCTTATTCCCCACTAGTCATCATTACTAACAACAAATGAGTGTTCAAGCAAATTAACGGAGGAACGAACATTTCACAGAGACTTTTCGAGAAAGAGCAGAGGTGGGTGTACCGGTTGGGTACCCACATCCATGGATTAAATGATGATATACCGTGGGCGTCTATCTTGAAATGACCTATTCTTCCTCATATACCATCATGATCTGTCGTCCTGTGGACATGTGTCCAGTTTTCTAGCACTGCAAGTTAGCCTCACGCTATAGGATGATTGCATGTATTTTTTGTATTTTTCGTCCTGCCCCCCATGTGCCAATCTGCTAACAGAGGTGCTAGATGGCATGTTGATCATCTCGGCGCATTATCCATCTATTAAACATCTATAATCTATCTCTGATAAGACATGCGCCACTAATCAAGGTGTTCACCCTTCAATACCATCTGATTACGTGGGCTGCCCTAAGTGCAGAATGTTTATGACGAGATACGAATATTGCCCATCTCTTTTGATCTTGAGATACTCCTCTGTATCTGTCAAGACACATCTCCGATTGTACGAGGGAGCATGCGCCATTAATCGAGGTGTTTACACTTTTTTACACTTTTTTACACCGGATTGCTTAGGCTGCCCCCATTGCAGAATGTTTAGGGTGAGATACGAATTTTGCTCACCTATTTTTGTCTTGAGATACTCACACGTATCTGACAAGACACGTCTCCGCCTGTACGAGTGTCTCACAGGATAAAGACTCAATAAAGTTTGTGTATTTCCTGAAACGTTCTAGTCTCCACACAGCCGCCATTTCTTCCTCACCACAGCGGGGCTCCTGATTGGCTCCGAGCACGCTCCTCGACTCGGGCCCCGCCCAACCAGGAAACGCTCCGCTCTCAGGCAATATCTATCGGGTAACAGTCCCAGCCCTGCATCCACGAGACCCGGTTATCGAGGGTAGACGCAGGTACCGAGTGGGTGCTAGATGCAGAGGGCGTGAGTACTAACATAGCGATGGAATCGCCACCAGCACAGTGGTGTACCTTCCCGCCCTGTTGTACCTCTTTTTTACCTCTTTGTAGTTTAATCCCCGGGTTCCCTTTCCTTCCTCCAAGGGTGTGCCAATTGCATCTCCACCCCCCTCCCCAGGTCTATGGTGTGCAAGCTTCACACCTGTCAAGTGAGAAACACTTTTATATATATTCTATATGTTGTTTGTTTAATTGCTTGAACGTAACGTGGTCCACTGGCATTTGGCCAATTGATCTTTCTCCCGTTCGCACGCGCTAGACTCTAGCGCTTTTCTCGGATATGTAACGTTAGCATTTGATGTTCACCATTAGCTCACCAGCTACAGGCGCATTCATACACACACGCGCCTCGACTAGCGCTTCCTTGCGCTTTTCAATAATAGCTGAGTATGACGACTAAGACTTGTAATAGTCTGCAGCATTCTATCGCAGACCACCGCACACCCATAGTCGGGGTCCCGAATTTACTGCTAGTGCCCACGTGGGTTTGTGTGGGTCGAATCACCAGAGCACAGAATCACTGCTGACAATTGACATGCCTCTGATTTAAGATATCTAATTGTTTGTATGTCTTTTCATGTGTGTTTGTCTTTCTTCTTTTAACAGGTGCATTTTAATTTTTGTGTGGTCTCCTTAATTGCGAGTACCTACCAACATTTGCACTTTTTTGACAGTATTTTTCACTTTCACGTCCCTTGGCAGGGTGGGCCTTAGCGCGTCCATACCGCCGGGGTTTATTACACCATAGGTCCTGACGAATGCCAGGTAAATTAACACCGACATTGGCAGAAACATGTTGACCATAAAGCTAGAGGAAACAAGCCATCTAATTTATCTGGCTTAGTTCTCCCACACATATTTTAATATGTCTTATTGATCAGGTAATAAAGATATTTTGATACATTTAAGCATTTTTATTCTCACCACTTACACTTTTTCTAGCCACTCACGACTTCACATTACCTGCTCCGGTGTAATTCTGGCGTTGCAGCACACTGGGGTGGCATTCAGCCACTCCCAGTGGGGCCCGATGATGAAGCATGTCACCGACCAGGTCGGTGAGTGAGGGCTTTCTGAAAACACCAAGAGGGTGCCCCTTTTTCCTTATCTCTGTGCTCTGAAACCCGTCCTTCCCGACGAGCTTGAACACTCTTTTGTTATTAGTAATACGGGAGATATGGTGCACCCCTTCAATTTTCAAAATGACATGGCGCTCTCTCAGTTCCCCCCTTTGATGACCTGTGTCATCACACAATACACCACCCTCATGGAAAGAACTGAGTTAAACAGAGCTTGTTGCCTCTTTCCCTCTCGTAATCAACTACATGTTCTTGAGATTCCGATATTGACTGTCCTGCAGTTTCTCCATTCGCCTCTCTTGCATTATCAATGACCTCTCAGTCTGCTTGATCTGTACCATTTATAAGCTTGCACCAAACCCCACAATCCAATCACTCATGCCACAACTATGACAAGGGGTTTCAACACAAAACCAAGAAAACCCTTTCCAATGTTAGCAAACCAACTCCAGACTTTGCCAAACCCTTTGCCAACTTTTTCCCGCACAGTTTCCTCAGACAGATCCTCAATCTCACTAAGGATCTAAGTAATGTTGCTTATATATTTCTCCAGATCTTTGCTGTTGTCTGGTATATAAGTACAACCTTCTTGGACCTTCAAAAGTTTACAGACTCCTCCCTCTTTTGCTAGAAGGACGTCTAAAGCAAGACGATTTTGTAGAACCATAGTCCTTATTATTATTATTGAGGTTTTGTAGAGCGCATAGTAACCCGGAAGCATCCCAGCGCTGAGACCAAGACAGTCGAGAGGGTGGATCGTCAGGGAAAAAGGGCAGGGGAAGAGGTGCGTTTTCAGTAGTTCCTTGAACCGGAGGTGATCTGATTCCGTCCTTAGTTTACGGGGGAGGGTGTTCCAGAGGCTGGCCGTGTTCACAGAGAATCGCCGTCCGCCTGTGCGCGCCTTTTTCACCCTGTGAACTGTGATGAGGTGTTCGTGATCCGAGCGGAGGGATCCTGTGGCCTTGTAGGGCGTGATAAAGTTTTTAAGTAAGGGGGGGCCTTTATCCTGTAAGAGTTTATGATCCAGACAGAGAGCCTTGGATTCAACTCTTTGTCTTACTGGAAGCCAGTGAAGGTGCTTCAAAGCTGGTTTGGCCGAGGATCTAGCCGGTGTGTTGGTGAGAAGCCGGGCTGCGGCATTCTGAATTCTTTGTAATTTCTTGAAGGTGGCTTCGGGGGCTCCCAGGTAGATGGCATTGCTGTAATCCAGTCTAGATAGAATAAGGCCTTGGATAAGCAGTTTCCGGGAGATGGGAGGGAGTAAGGGCAGGATTTTCCTGACTGATCTAAGAATCCCCAAACAAATCCCAGCGTTTTTTTTGGCTTGGGGTTTGAAGGACAGGTCTTTCTCTATCCAGATTCCCAGGATTTTGATCTCGGTTTTGGGGGCCGGGGGTTCACCAAGACAGGAGGGCCAGATGTTAGGGGGAAGGGAAAGCCCTTTTTGACCAAGGAGCAAGATCTCTATCTTGGACCCGTTGAGTTTCAACGCTGAATTGTTCATCCACCCCTGGATTTTGGAAAGGCAGCTGTGGAGGTTAGATGGTTCTTGGTTGGGATGGGATAGGGACACCACCAGCTGGGTGTCGTCCGCGTAGCTGATGATTTTCACTCCGAACGGAGTGACTACCTCCTCCAGTGGGGACATGTAGACATTAAATAATGTCGGGCTTAGCGAAGAGCCCTGCGGCACTTCGCATTGGAGGGGGACTGCTGGGGAACGGGTGTCGTTCTCCCAGACCTGGAAGGAGCGGTGGTTTAAGAATGACGCGAACCAAGCCAGGGCAGTGCCCTCCACACCGATGTCTCTGAGTCGCTGGATTAGAACCCGGTGGTTGACAGTGTCAAAGGCCGCACTGAGGTCCAGGAGGATCACTGCCACTGATCCTCCTGCATCCAGAATGCATCTGGTCTCCTCCACTGCAGCCAGGAGGGCGGTGTTCGTGCCCTGACCCGGGCGAAATCCAGTCTGCGAGCTCCTGAGCAAGTTGTTAGACTCCAGAAACTGGGAGAGCTTTCTATTCACTTTGCCTTGACAACAGCCTCTTTCCAGCTGGGGGGAACCATTCCCTGAAGTAATGAGGAGGTGATGAGGTCAGTTAGGGGGGGGGCGATAGTGGGAGCCACTTTTTTGAGGATGCGTATAGGCACCGGGTCGCTGGGGGAACCACTTTTAATTGTGGCGAGCGTCATCGAAACTTCTTCAGTGGTTACCAGGCCGAGGGTGTCTAGGTGGACGCCAGGGATATTCGGGTGAGGGCTAGAGGTTGGGTCAGGTTTGAGGCGACCCTCATCGTTGATACTGTGGTCAACTGGGGGTAGGGTGGCGAGAATTTTCAGAATTTTCTTGTCAAAGTATTTTGCCAGTTTATGGCATTTATCCTCAGAGGTGTTGGGAACTGGGAGTTTCTCTGGCAGAGGGTCCGGGACTTTGAGTAGTTCTTTTAAGATGATAAAGGTTTCTCTGGCGGAGCAGGAGGAGTTTTTTATTCTTTCATCAAAGAATTGGCTTTTGGTAGTACGTAGCGCGAGTTTATAAGTTCTTAAGGAGGTGCGGAAGGCACCTTTTTTGGCTGTGGATTTGTCCTTCCTCCATGTGCGCTCTGTCCTTTTGCACTCCTTACGTAGTAGATTAAGCTCAGGGGTGTACCAAGGGGCCGGGTTCACTCTTTTGGCTCGTTTCAAAGTATTTGTTTTGGGGAGGAGACCGTCCAATGATTGAGTGAGCCAGGAGTTAAACTGCGTGTCAGCAGTGACAGGGTCTAGAGCCAGGGAGGGGAGAGATTCCGTGAGCATAGAGGCCCATTCTTCAGGCGAGAGTTTGTGCCACCGTCTATCGGTAGTCCGGGTTTTCGGGGGTTTGGCTGGCGGGACATATAGATGCCAGTCGATAGTGGGTAGTGGGAGGGGAGGGGAGGGGAGTACAGGTTTTAAGGTCGTGGATGTTAGTAAAAATGAGGTCCAGCAGGACCTTATCAACAACATGTCACCTTCAACCAACACCAACGACTTAGCTGAATTAATTGACAACTCATCCACAACAGTCGCCAACCTTCTGATTTTCACATCATTCATGATCACTCCTAAAGTTGGTATCATTGCTTCAAAAATGTCTCCAACTATGGCTCCTGCACTTTCACTTCACTTCACTCTCACATGTTGTCCTCCTTCTAAAAGTTCAAAATCTTCCATGTGAGAAATCTTGGGAAAAATGATTGCTTAATAGCATGTTCCATACCATTTCTCAGGCAGTTGCACAAATGCATTCATCCCACAAACAAAATACAGTCGGAATAATCTGCACCACACTTTGCAAGAAGTCTTTTGAATAATACTCCAAAGTGAAAGTATGCTCACGCGTGGTATGGCCTACATACACATTCTCATAATGTGTTTGTGGTCTATGAAGGCACAAATTCCCTTTCTGCACTTCATCCAGAGCTATTGGACCATAACTTCTTTATGACTTCTGCAGCTTTTCTTCATCTGTCCAATCTACGTTACCGTGTCCTGAATCTCGCAACTGCTTTTGTCTCCGGTACCTAACTTCCACTTGTTCTATAAATTTCTTCTCTGTGTCTGACAAACATGTCAGACTATAGCGATAAACATAAGACGTATCCAACTCTTGAGTTTGAATAAAATACGTCCCAAGTCTATCTTCTGATTTGTAATAATCATACTTGTTCAAATGCTTGTAAACAGGTACTTCAGGAAGTGCAGCATAATAATTCGAAAAGAAATACTCAAAATGATTTCGTCCATAAAAAATGCTAAGCAGCAAACTACATGAAATTCCATAAGTCAATGGAAGGTGATGATATTTAATAACCTCATCTACATAAGCAGGCAATTACATAGACATATAACAATCTTTCGCATCCATGGCCTCAATATACTCATACAACAACTTTGCCTATGCATTAAGCTTGAAATTGCCTCTAGAAAGATCTACATGTAACCTACAACTCTCATCTAGTAGCAAGGTTCTTTTGTCTCCTATTTTGACCTCTTTTTCACTAGAAGTAGTAGGTGTAGGTGTTCCCTCTACCTCCACTGCCTGCTCATGTGGTACTAAATACGAAACTACAACTACCAGAATAATGGAGAGTATCACTCCTCCTATAAGTGTGCCTACACAATCCACCTAGCTCTACGACTCGGATTTCCAGCCTCCATGGTCTCAGGACAATTTGCAGCATCCCTTGTTCAGCAACAACCTTCACAGTCTCTTCTCTCCAATCTCAGTTACTTGAATCAATTCGAACCACGCCTTAGAAGCTGGAAGTCCCCTTTGAATTACAGTTCCTTATTTACAGTTTTCAAAGACAACCCTAACCCATCTCTGTCCTCTATGGGAAGCCCCTAAATTTCTTCTTCTTCCACTCGGACCTAGGTTGTCAACAGAAGTTTATTTACAGAAAAATCTTAGTCATCCGTGATAGGATTTGTGCCAACTGCCTCTAGCACATATTCCAAAAGTTCAAGACAAAGAACAATAGATTAATGAGATGATATTTCATGACCAAACGTAGGAAAAAGCAGTCTACTCAAAATCAGATGACGAATTCTGCTCAAAATCGGTGGATTCGGGACTGTGATTGTCAGTACACCTTTAATCTCAAGTCCTGGTACCAACAACAGCACATCCAACTTGATATTAGGACTGGTACTGATCACTGTCACTGCCCTCACCCTCCACGATCTCAGAACTTCTGGCATCTGTTACAATGTAAGTCCAATCAGGAGTCGCGTACCTCCGGCAAGGCACCCTGTTTGTCTTGATCTCCTTAGACCTCCACGAGCTTGCCCTTCTTCGCCTTCATCTGATTCAGATTCCTCAGACACAGGAGCAAGGCCTCTTTCAGAAACCAGTCTCAAGTTCAGTTGCCTTTGTCTCTCCGGCCACTGTTCCTCTGCTCTGCTGGCTCTCGCACCTTCTGCGTGCTCACCCTGCTCACGACTTCCTTCAGCTGAGTTTGACTCTGAACTACTTTCACAGCAATTTCCCCTTTCGGAGTCAGTTTTGGAGTCGCTGCCGTTGTGACCCTCCTCAGCTTGGTCTAGTGAGCAACCAGCTGAATCAGACATCCTCACAGCTTGGCTTGTCCTCACTTCTGGCCGTGCCACATCAGCTGGATTTTCATTCAGGAGAGGAGCTATTTCCTCCAAGGGTGCTGAAACGCGATGGGTTTGGGAAGCATATATCCGGTTTGGCAGTCCCCCACACTTCACAGCAGTGGTTGTGACTAGGATGACTTGGTAAGGGCCTCTCCACCAAGCATCCAAGCAGCCGGGACCACAGCAGTCTGCACCTGATGAGACACAGAACGGACAACATCAGCGAGTCCTTTTTAATAATCGAGTATCAGATAATCTGTGATATTAATCTGGGCCGCTGCTGGCACTGCTGGCAACCTCCTAACCCTTCCCATCAACACTTCATGAGGTGAAAGACCCGTTCTCCTGTCTGGGGTACTGCGCATACTCATCAACGCCAAGGGCAAAGCATCTGGCCACTTCAGAGACGTCGATGATCACACCTTTGCCATTCGAGCCTTCAGAGTCCCATTGATCTGCTCCACTATTCCAGAAGCCTCTGGACGATAACTACAATAGATTCTCTGATCAATGTTCAGTGCTGTGCAAAGCATCTTCATGATTTCGCTATGAAAATGCGTTCCTCTGTCCGATTCCAAAGAGGCTGGAATCCCGAATCGAGGTCAAGCTCCCTCAACAACAGCTTAGCTACTTAGCTAAGTGTGTCGCACCTGTGGGTCGGGTATGCCTCCACCCACCTTGAAAACACACACCACTACCAAGATGTACATCAAGTGGTTGCACCTCGGCATCTCAATGAAGTCCAATTGCATTCTGATGAAGGGCCCCCCTGACCTCCAAATGTGATTCCTGGTAACTGCAGTCCTATTTCCAACATTCATTTGTTGACACGTAACACATCTCTGACATACAGCTTCTGCCACCGCACTAAACCGTGGGTTGTACCATGTCTGTCAGAACACTCGCACCATCGCATCCCTTCCTAAATGCACTGCACCATGAATCTGTCTTGCCATCGGACTCAGCAAGTCATCCGGCAACACTGCTCTTCCATCACCAGACACCCAAATGTCCACATCTTCCTTCACACAGCCTGAATTGATCTACACATTCTTTTCGTAGTCTAACACCTGTTCTTGCAAACACTTGAGCTCATCCCAAGTATCTGTCATGGCCAGCATCATGCTAAAATCGGTTATTTCCTACAACATGGTTCTCAGTGAAGATATAACCTTGTTTGGCACAGAATCGTGCAACCTCGCCCGCATAGCGGTTTCCGAGTGACACAAATTCTGTCCCTTTCCCATGAGCCGTGCACTTTACAATAGCAATTTCTTTGAGACGTTGCAAGGCCTCTAAAAGCAACCTCACAAACTCCCCATTGTGGATGGGCGATCCTGACAATGTCATGTGACCTCTCTGGGACCATAACTGTCCGAAGTCATGAACCACACCAAACCCATATTGGCTGTCAGTGTAGATGGTAATCCGAATCTGATCTGTTGCTATGCAAGCACGCGTCAAAGCAATGATCTCAGCCAACTGAGCGGAGTATACTCCTTCCAGGCATGCAGCTTCAACTATTCCTGTAATTGTACATACAGCAAAGGCTGCTCTCAACTGACCAACACTGTCCCTTAAACATGAACCATCAACAAAGAAAATTTCATCAGGGTCAACCAATGATTCATCGACAATTTCAGGTCTCGGTTTGGTACAAGGTTCAGTCACATCAAGACAATCGTGGTCCGCACAATCTTCATCAAGGATGTTTGGCAACGGCACCAAGGTAGCAGGATTCAAAACAGAACACCTCTTAAGGGTCACATTCTCCGCAGCAAGTATGACCTGCTCGTAACGTGTGAGCCTATTGTTTTTCAGGTGCTGTGTCTTGGTCCTGGTCATCAAAAGGTCAACAGAATGTGGTACATAAACAGTAAGCTGATGGCCCATCACAATGCTTTCACATCTTTCAATGCTGACACCTGTTGCAGCAACGGATTTGAGACATCGGGTAACGCTGAAGCTACTAGATCTAAAGTAGCTGAAAAGTAAGCAACTGGTCTACTAACACCTCCATGATCTTTTACTAATACTGCCAAAGCGCAACCCTCTCGTTCACAGCAGAATAGTGAAAAAGGCTTATTGTAATGAGGCATTCCCAGTGCGGGGGCATGACAAAGATCCTCTCACAACTCAAGGAAAGCCTTCATACATTTGTTGTCCCATGGTACCGGATCAATCACAAACTTGTGCGTCGGTCTCTGCAAAGGCTTTCCTTCAATGAAAAATTGGCAATCCATTGGCGACATTAGCCAACCACCCCCAAGAACATTCTGACCTCTCTTTGAGTAGAAGGCACCTTCATACCCATGATCGCCTCTATCCTGTCAGATGATACCTTACTCCTGCCTTTTTCTATTCGGTGACCCAAGTACTGCACTTCATTCAAACAGTTCTGTAACTTTTTTCCGACACCTTGTGTCCATTCTATGCCAAATGATTCAGTAGGGCAATGGTATCAATCCTGCATGCATCCTCAGTTTCTGACGCAACAAGGAGGTCTTCAATGTACTGTACGAGAACTGAATTCTGCGGCAGTACAAGACTCTTAAGATTCTTCTTCAAGATCTGATTAAAGATCAATGGACTCTCTGTGTACCCCGAGGGATATGACACCATGTTAAGACACGGGTTTCCAGCTTAAAATCAAAAAGAAATTGACTCTCTTCATGCAAAGGGATTGAGAAGAAAGCCTGACACAGATCAATCACTGTAAACCACTCAGCTTGGCACGGAATCTGAACAATATCACAGATGGATTCGGTACCACTGGACAACAGGGAACAACTATGTTTTTTACCCAGCGCCGGTCCTGCACAATTCTGAACTTCTTGCTTGGTTTCTGCAGTCCCATGATAGGCGAGTTACATGGACTGCCCATTACTGCCTTCAGGATCCCTTGCCTGATCATAGACTCAACTACAGGTTTTATCCCTGCAATCGTTTCTGGAGTCAGATTATACTGAGGCGTTTTTGGGAATTCAGTATTCTGCTTGACCTGAATCTTAACTGGTTCAACTCCTTTAATCAATCCTATGTCCTCTCCAGTAAAGTCCCACACTTCATGCGAGACTGAATCTCTCAAATCTAGTGGAAGCTCCTCCACCTTCAAAACAGGATACATCTCTATGCAAATATGCTGATTCGCGACTTCAAAGGTAGCGTCATCATCATTCGTTTGCAATTCTACTCCTTTGGGGGTACAATAGATGGTACAATTAAGCTTACACAGGAGATCCCTCCCTAATAAACACACAGGACTCGAGTCACACACCACAAACTGGTGTTTGTTACGAAACAATCCGATTTTCACAGGAATCGGTTCTGTCAGGGATTCATCATCTTCCTATTTGCAACACCTACAACTTGAATTGTCTGTCCCGAGAGGGGTAGGTTGGGGACTACTGCAGATATCACAGTAGAACGGGTAGCACCAGTTTCAACCAGAAAGGTGGTGGGGTAAACATCAACATCCGCTTCCACAAATAGTCCCCTCTGGTCTACCTCCAAGACTGCCCCAAGAGTGCCGTCTTCCTCCCCTCTCAGGCACCGTCATGCCAACGGGTCTAAGTAACAATTACCACTCATCAAAAAAAGGCATCTGCTGGTATGTCCGAGTCCCTGACTGGATCCTCGGTGGCTGGGGAACCTGTACTCGCTGAGCCCAAGTTCCCCCTCTGACAGATTTAGGCTTCGACAAAATTGTTGTCACCTGTGGCACCTGTACCTGTTCTACCTCTTCCTCCTGCTCAACCTGATTTGCTGGGTTCAAGGGGCACTCGCGTCTCCAGTGTCCAATCTGATGACACTGGTGGCTAGCAGTAGTCTTTTTCAACGTGGATAGATCTACTCTCGGCTTGGAATCCTCTACATTTCCCTTTATCTTGTTCTGACCATTCTGTTTCCTTCCCAGCGTACCTCCTCCAGACTGTACCTGACCTTTCACAGCCGCCTGCATGTGAACCAGCATCACCTTGTCCTTAAACTTTTTATTTTTCGAGTCTATATCATAGCTACAATACCTAGCATACCTCAAAATTTCATTCAGCGGCTTGTTCTGCCAACAAATCATGTGCTGCTGGATCATAAGGCAGATATCCGGTCTCAATCCCAGGACAAACTTTGAGACAAACTGTCCCATGTCCTTCGGATCGATTACATCCAACCCACTGTACTGCTTAAAGACTTGCAGCAGTCTTTCGTAATATTCATGCACTGTCTCCTTTGGTTCCTGAACCATCCGATCTATCTTCACCCATTCAACATCCTGTGGGGATACCTTGGACTTTAGCCATGTGATCGCCTGTTCGTACTTCCTCATGACCAAAGGCGATGGCCCGTTTGTGACAACATCTCGGTCTGGTTCAGCAGTAGGCAACTCAATCGCAACCTTACATGCAACCACAAATCTCCTGGAACTACAATGTCGAATAAGGTATTCAAGTCGATCCACAACACCTTGGAAATCTTAACGAACCTCTCAACCTGCTTGTACCATTCAACTGGGTTTTCCCTCAACTTTGGAAAATCGTTCGTGAATGCTGCCAAATCTCCTCGACTCCAAGGCACATGCACATATCCTACACTGGCCACTTCCCATAAAGGGTATGTCCCAACTCCTGATATTCCCTCTCTTGGATTGGGTGTCTCTACCACACTCCTTCTGACACTCTTTTTCTTTGACCACCGTTCTTCCCATTTGTTGAGCCTATTCCAGGCTCGTATTCCTATGATCAGCACTGTAATGTGAGCCTTTATGCCAATTACCCTCTCTTCTACATCTTGATCAGTGTATTGCAACTGATGATTTCCCTGCAACATTTTTGTCCTGGACAAGTCCACATCATATTTATTTGCCAATTCAGTCCGTTTCTCATGTGTCGACCTCGCTTTGCGGGTCACATCCTTCGCTACAAACAGCAACTCATCTGGCTCATAGAGCTCCACTCTCTAAGGGTAAATTTCCCTCAACTCTCTCGTCTACTTCTGTCTTGAGTCTCATTACGTCCAGCCTTTTCGCTTTTACGGCTGCTGACAGAGTACTTCGGCTAGCTACACCGCTCAATTCCCTGCAAGCCCTGTCCTGTTCTCGGCACCTATTATCTTTGGGTGTTTCTCTAAAACTCATCCTGTTCTCCGCACTCCCATGGTCCCAATCCTTTCTTGGCCCTTCGCTTTGAGCCCCTTCAATAGTCTCTCAAGTCCTTAAATCTGGCCTCAGCTCGCCAAGAGATTTTGGCCTCGGCCCCCTCAGATCCATCAATCCTCTAGATGAATCTGCAGTAGCCGGCAACGGAGTGCTCTATTCCACAGGCCTTGGCATTTGGCTCAACCACCTACTACACTGTTCCTTACATCACTGATGCTCCCTTCCATTCCCATCTGTGATGGAGTTACAGTTCTCACTGGCTCGGGGTTGTACACTGACACTATAGGACCAATGGTAACCGGTACCTTAAGGGCATCCGGCAACCTCTGTGGACTAGTACTTCCACTAGGCGGAACTTGTTGTTCTCCAACTCCTTCTATTGGGGCTGACTTCTCCCCTTCTGACTCTAGATTGTATGGAGGTGGTCTCTCCAATAACATCTTTTCTAACAAGCTATCATCCGTGTCACTGTCATCTTCGTCATCAATCCTTTTCTGGCCGTCCCCTGTCTTTACCAACAGCGGATACAACCTGTCCCCCTCAATAGTCTGTACTCTCCATCTTTTCGCCAATGCATCCCACCTCACATCCTGAAATGCTCTGACTGACCGTTTCACTCTTTCCTGTCTTTTGTCCCTGTTTCTCTTCTGTGACGCCCTTATCCACGCATTCAATGCCTCAAACTGTGTTGGCCTAGGCAACGGACGCACAGAAGCCTTAATCAACTTCAACTGATATAACACTTCCAAGCTGAAAGTTCCATATCTGGGGAAAGTCAACTCTTCATTTCCATCAGTCATCTTCGCCCAATTCTCAAGCCACAATATTGTATGCAACCCTACACTCGTAGCCATATAATGAGCTGGAGTATCCTCGCTGGAGCCTCTCCCCCCCACCCCCGGGTTTAATCTCTTTTGTCTTTTGAACATTTCTCGTAACACCTTAAAACATTTCATGATGAAACCCAACTTCTCTCTTTTCGCAGCGCTCCTCTATTTCCTGATGACAATCCATCAATCCCTGCGCAGCTTCACACCAACCGCCCTATCCCAGCGCGGCACCTTCTGATGTCACTCGCCTCTGCTTCGCAGCAGTTCCCCTCCTTTACAATTCAGCTCTCTCACGCAGACGTCGCATTACACACTGAAATGATCACTTACGACCAAGCAAACACTTCGCTGACTGTACGTCCACAGTCCTACTGTACATCCATAGTCGCGTAATTGTCACTGAACCGGCAACTGTCTGTCCACGAAACGACTGGACAATCACCTCAACTGATAGGTCACAAACACTCAGCAACCCATGACGAGCGTCAGTCACTCACGCACTCACACACTCGTTCCCCCTATCTCGGTCCAGCGGCCGATCTATGGTACCTCACGATCCCCTTAACAATGGTCGACAATTATTCTGGGTGTACAGTACACCCGACCCACTTAAGCTACTCCTTGAGCCTAAGATTTTCCCGGGCTGCGCGCGCTCACAGCCTGATCCAGTTTCATACAACAGGCATTCCAACTCCACAAGACATCACAATACAACACAAACCGCAATCTAACAACATAAAACCCCTATTCATACTCACTCTCCCACGAACTGCTGCTGCCTTTGCCGCACCGTCACTCTCCGTCGCTTTCAATGGAATGCCGTCTTCCGCCGATAATCCAATGGCCAATCATCACCTAATTTCTATGGGCCTTAAACTCGTATCCTAATCTAGATCTCCCCTCAATCTAGAGACAACATCCTACTCTGCTACCAACTGAAGAAGCTGGGATTCTTATCTACATTTTCACCTTATCAATTCTCCGGAATCCCAGAGCAGGTCGACTGGACTTTTTGTCGGCTAAGAAGTGTAGAGGGGAGGTTTTCAAACTCATAAGTAAACAGCTTTACAAATCGACAATCAAATTCAATTTAAAGAACCACTGACTACAAACTGAAGTTAAGAATTTATTACAAAGCCAAAAATAATTGGACATACAAGCACCTCAGCAAGAGGTTCACTCTACTCGAGGAGGGCATACTGCAAACACTTAATGCATTAGCCCCGCTAAGAATAGCCAGAACCAAAACCATATCTGAGAAATGGTACACTCCCAACCTAAAAAGCCTAAAAAAACTGCCAAATAAAGGAACATCTATGGAGAAAGTCCAAAGATAGTGAAGCCAGATTAAACTACGTCAACGCTCGGAAACAATACATCTTTGCTATAAAACAAGCAAAAAAGGACTACTTCACACAACGCATCCAAGACAACTGTAACTCAACAAAAGAGTTATTCAAAATAGTCAAAGAACTCGGCAAACCCCCCAGTACGTCACAAACTCTCACCCCCTCAACAGAGGCTTGCAAACGTATTAGTACATTCTTTTCGGATAAAATCAAAAAGATCTACTCCTCTTTCATCCCCCAAAACATTAATTCGCTCGACTCTTCCTCCATAAATGTCCCCCCATCAGAATCCTGCATAGACTCCCTAGACTCCTTAGACCCAGACACCGGGCCCCATCTCACCAGCTTCGAGCCATTTTCAACCGAAGAGGTCCTGGCAGTACTGAACACAATTAAATCTGGATCCCCCTCAGATCCCTGCCCCCATTTTGTGTTTTCAAAAATTGCATCCACGCTTTGTCCCCTCATCACCCAACTGTTCAACAAATCACTAACCACAGCCACCTTCCCACATGCCTGGAAGTACGCCTCTGTCACCCCCTTACTAAAGAAGGCAGGAACCGACATCTTAAACCCCGAGAACTATAGACCAATATCACAGCTTCCTTTTCTTTCAAAAGCCCTGGAGAAATTGGTCAACATACAGCTGACCAAATACCTGGAGACCAACTCCCTCCTAGACCCATCTCAAACCGGGTTTAGAGCCAACAACAGCACCGAAGCAACGTTGCTGGCAGTGTCGGACAGTATCAGATCCACCACCGACCAGGGTGGGGCGGTGGCACTGATATTGCTCGACCTGTCAGCGGCGTTTGATACGGTCTCCCATGAACGCCTGCTTCATATACTTCGAAGCAAGGGAGTACAATCTAAAGCTCCACTCCTTCTTATCAAACCGTACCCAAGCTGTACACATGGGACAGTTTCATTCCAAACCAAGCACCATCAGCTGCGGGGTACCACAGGGCGCCTCCTAGAGCCCCACCCTCTTCAATGTCTATGTTTCATCCTTAGCCGACATTGGGAGGAAGTGGGGCATTGGAGTCTGCTCATACGCAGACGACACACAGCTGGTGGTGACTATGGATGAAGGCCCTGAGGTCCTTAAATCCAAACTACACAACTGTCTGGGAGAAATGGCCCATTGGATGCACAAACATTCCCTGAAGCTGAATGCCGGGAAATCAGAGATCCTACTGTTTGGGGGAGCAAAACATGTGTGGGATGCCACATGGTGGCCTCCCTCACTGGGAACGGCCCCCTCTCCCAGTCAACACGCCAGGAACCTGGGAATCATCATGGACGATACGCTTTCCATGAAAGATCATGTCAGATTACTCTGCGGGAAAAGTTTCGCCATACTTAAACTCCTTGCCAAAATATTCCCCTGGTTACCCTTGGACTGCAGACGGTCCGTCACCCAGGCCCTACTGGTCAGTCGCCTGGATTATGGCAATGCACTTTTCAATGGGATGAACGACCACCTATTCTCACGTCTGCAGATTGTGCAAAACCAGGCGGCTAAACTCATCCTCAACAAAAGTAAGCGTGACTCAGCATCAGAGTGCTTAAATAAACTTCACTGGCTCCCAATGCGTCAGAGGGCTGCCTTCAAGTTACTCAGCGATGCCCACAAGACTCTACATGGACCAGGCCCTTCGATACTTCAAGAAGGATCGAATTCTATAGACCTAACAGAAATTTGCGATCCTGCCAATCTGCATTGGCAAAGCCTAAACGCATCCATAAGGTCAGAACAGGTGGACGTTCCTTTTCCCACCTAGCAGCCAAGAGATGGAACGAGCTCCCCCCCAACCTAAGACACACCTCCAACTATCTTCAGTTCAGAAGGAATCTCAAAACGTATCTCTTCACCAAGCCATAAATTCCAGCTTTCACCTCAGTAGCTTCTCTGGCTCTTAGCGCCGTGATATCCCTCGGGATGATTGATGCGCTCTATAAAAGCTGCAACATAAATAAATAAATAAATAAACTGGCACTAATACAAACATTATCCTACGAAGGAGTCTCAGACGACTCAGAATGAAAAGCAAAGTCAATTCTAGGAACATCAGGCATCCAATTACCGTCCCTATTTAAAGTCTGGTCTGCATTTACAAAAGGAAAGAAGAGGTTAATATTTCCCTACACTACCTCTAAAGTGAGATCCCTACTTAACAATTCCCTTTAGGCAAGAGTAAAGGTGGCAGCCGTGAAGACTCCCTAAGGAGTGCATTCACGTTTCTCAAATGAGTAGACTAAACTACTGAGCTCATTCTAAGATGCTCCTTCCTACACCCCACTCTGCCCTAAGTTCCCTCAATGCTGTCTAAGTTGCCTATATCCTGCTCTAGCAACCTCCTGGCAAGATCTGGCCTCCACCCTCGAGGTCTGTCCCTAATAAAAAACTCCCAAAATCGTAGATACGCCCAGGGCACACCCCTCTGGGCAGGTGTTGATCTTCGAATTTTTCCAGCATGGCATCCTTCCATCCAGCTTCCGTTGGTTGAGGAGTCCTTGGATACCAGGCACCTTCTCGCCAAATGTTGCAGATGAACATTCCTCTGGCACCTTCTCATCCTCACTCCTACTAGCCAAACTTCCAAACAATGGATCTTTCTACCTAACAAGCTCCGTGGCCTTGCACCTGCAACTGAAATACGTGAGAAGCAATCTTGTGCACATCCAAAGTTACAATTCAATATTCGCTGAGAACAGCACCCTTCGCAACAAGCAGCTATTTCACAAGAATAACCAATGCTAACTAAAGAAATTACAGTTAGGCCACTACTGGCTTTTCTTCATGTCCCAGTCCTTCACACGTTTAAATGCATTTCTAAATGATTCTACATTATAAGCAGTGCACTCTATTCCATTACAAAGACAACATTACATTTCATCTTTAAACGTAAACTCTTTTCCACATTAAAGCATCACATTCTATCTCCTACACCTGCAACTCTTAATAGGGCACGTTTATTAATCCTACAATACACAAGTTTAGTAGCATTTCTACCTCATGCAAAGCATTACACTCCTGTTAAGGCTCAACATTAATTTGCAACGTTATGAATACATCGATTACACATTGCATCAATTCCCAACCTACTGTTATATCTATAAAAACACATATTAGTATACCCTCTAAATGTGCAGGTGCTGACCACGGGAGATATGGTGCACCCCTACAATTTTCAAAATGACATGGCGCTCTCTGTTTTAATCAAACCAGGCTAGCTTGCTACTACACAGACATTCTGATCCTTGTCAGGTATTCCTCGGTCAAACATATCTTTCAGGAAAGGGTGCAAGAATAGTGAAATAACACTGGGGCCAGAGAGCCCAACACGTCCAGCTCTGTAGTAACTCTAATGTGAAGTACTCTGTGCAGAGCTTCGATGGTAGAAGGTAAATACGCGCCCAGATGCATTCTTGGAGGCGAGCCTATCAACATACTTCCGGGGCAGCTCTACACTAATGGTGTCCTTAACTGATGATGCGTTTCCTGCAAATTAAGGCAGAATCATCAGGGCACACTTTTCAGAGCTGAATCGTCAGCGTTCGCCGGAGCTTCATGTTCTGTTTCACAGGAAACAGAGCCCTGGTGTTAAATGAGCTGTATACTACACACTGTTTTGGCAGTGCGGGTATGATGTTCAACAGAGAAAGCATGTGGAACATTTTAATTTCATGCCTCATAAGGGCTATTTATTTAGTCATGTTTGGTTTGCAATTTCACCTTCAGATTTAACTGAAGCAAATTCGTTTCAGGATGAGTTCTCAGACGTGCAGCAGCTCGTTTTTATTTGTAAACCTATTTTACAAGTTTTGAGTCCCTATGTTCTTTATTATCAAGAAAAAATAGCAAACCAACTATTATAACTCTAGAGAGAGATCTCCATGCTGCTGAAGCTTATTTTATAATTTAGGATTGTTTTTAAAGTGTAGACTTGGCCTGGTTGTTTCTTGCTCTTGGAGTGTTGGTTTTACACACAGGTTTACTCCCAATCCCTACTTCTTTCAAGGTGACTGAGATATTTAGGTTTATATTTTCTTTGAAAAAGACATAATACATCTGTGAAGCCCTTGTTTGATGTCGAAAAAAGAAAAGTCATCCAGTATAAAATCAAGTTCCAAAAATAAGATGTGATTTTGTTGTGTAGGCATTCATTACAACAAGCATTGGCAAAGCCAATGGGTCGGACCTTTTCCAACTATCTGCTTTGTCAATCTTTTTTGATTTTTCTGCGCAACTATGGCAAAAATGAAAAAAAAAAGTGTGATGATCTATTTGCCGTATGTGGCATGACTCGTCTGCCATTTAAATTTTTTTCGTTCTTTACTATTTCTAATTGGTCGCTGCCTCCTGGAGGAGAAAATTAAAAAAATGAAAAGGTGCACGAAAGTGCTTTTTGAAACTGAGCGACCCTCCAGTAAGTGACCGCAGTAAGACTCTGTAACAATTTCTTTAACAAATATGAAAGGAGGGGTGAGAAGCAAAGGAGATGTTTGGGGAAATGTGTAAACTTGGGAGCTAATTGGAGTATGCAGGGCAGCAACAAAGGAGCTTGACATGGGGGATTCAAATTTTTTTTTTAGAGGAACAAGCAATGTGAAGCAAACAATGGATGTGAACAGTGGAAGGATACAATCGCCCAATCAAAAGAATGGTTAAGCATCTGTGCTCTGGAGGAGGGACTAATATAGTAAAATGAAGGAACGCCATTGAATAAGAAGCAAGCAAATGAAAGTGACAAGAAAGCCCAGCAATGTTATACTATGGGCAGGCTCTGAGCTCGCTTTAAGTTTTTTGTTCTGGTCCACAAGAGATGTTTCCACAGTTGACAGCTAAGAGCCAGTCCAGTAGCCAAGACCTAAAAACACACACACATCATGTTGGATCTTAGAATAGACAGAACTTCCATATTTGGATGACATTATAAATAAATGAATAAATTCAGAAGCACATTACAATTATCCATGTGCTTGAAAATATGACCTTTTTCGAGAGCACATGAGGGCATGGTTATTGAACCTTCACTAAAGATGCTCGCCTATCCAAAGGAAAGGCTAAGCATAATGGAAAATCTTATTTCTAACCTATTAATGCCTTTCAAGAAGGCTCCATGTCATCTAATCCTTCTTTTCCTTTCTCCTGCTGTTGATTGCACAACATTCTAGAAGTACACAGTGGACAGCTACTGTTCTAATGAAACTAGATATAGACTACCAAAATGTTTATACTCCAAAATCAATTTGCATTGTATACAAAATACAAATGGAAGACATAACAAAGGATAAGATGAATTCTTAAGACATGCCCTAAGTTTACAATTATATAGATTCTAACCTAGTCTGTCATCTTGTGATCACAGGAGCTTTTTAAGTGGATATAGGAGGAGGAGCTGGTGCTTGCTCTGTGGACTCGCACTTCATCCACAGCCAACCAGTGGTCGTCCTTTAGGGTCGCAGCCCACAGTTCACGGAGTTGGAAGTACTTGAGAGAATAAAGGCTGGTGGGATTAGGAGAGAAAGATGGCCTTCAGAAGGATGCAAACTTTTTCTCTCTCTAGGTTCATGCAGTAAGAAGCATGCATTTAATAGCCAAACTTTGTACTTTTAGTCTTTTGAGAGCAGAATATTCAAATGAATATCCATATTGCAGAAGTGTTAGGGCTCCCTTGAGGATACAAGGAGCGGAAACGTCCTTTAGGACGAAGCCCCAATTACGCTGTGCCTTTGCAGCGCCAGCAACAGAACGAACGCATCTTCAGCATGCATTCATTTTGCACGTAAGTCGCTATGACTTGGTTTAGAGGGGCACCTTTGTGGTAAATATTTAATTACCGTCTTAATTTCTATGCAGGTAAGTACTAATAATAATAATAACTCAATCGGAAAGAAAGACGCAGAGTCCGTGGTGTTAGAGTTCTTAGGGGTTTTATTCCTTAAAAAGGAATGGTTCTTGAACCGGATATCGTGTTCCTGACACCACTGGGGTTCAGGAAGGGATAGAGCATACTTTATTGACAAGACATAACTTTTATACTTAAATCATATAATGGAAACCAATACAGTAGGCGTAACAGCTGAGAGAAACAAGATAAGAGTACACACGTGTTAGCAATACGTAATCAGAAGGCGTGAACTAGGCGTGAACATAGAGGTGTGTGCTAGAAACGTCACATGAAAGTGTCACAAGTGGGTGGGTACATAGCAGAATCTTGCAATGTCAGCAGAAATCTGAGATCTGGATGCGCACGCAGCTGCATGACGTGTGATTGACGTGGAGCTGGAGGGTGCAGGGGACTTGACATTTACACTAGAGGAAAGAGACAGAAGTCTGGCATGTCAGATCAACTCGTTCCTATATCATATCTGATATCTGATGTTTGGGAACCATATTATCTAGAGGGAAAGGTCTCTTGGGCAGAGGCTATTCTATACTGACTGTGAGTGTGTGTATAAGCGTCTACGTGTCTGCATGAGATGCGAGGGGGCATGGGCCTATTATGGTAACAGGAGCTATGAATTACTTGCACGGAGACAGTGAGGCCGGGCCCTTTGCTCTGCAGCTGGAAGGATGTTTACTTGAACTAGTAGGCAGGAATGTATTTTCGAGGAGCGGAGCAGATAATTCGAAGGTTGAATACAGTCACGGCAGGCAACAGGCTGAGCTAAGCGCCGTTATCCGCGCAGGGAGTAAGGCAGAGGTCACGGGTACAGAGGCAGCCCAGGCTGAGGCGTTCAGAGTCAGAAGGCAGGAAAAGGCTCGATGGCAGAATTCAGGGCCTACTTCGCCAGAGCTGAAAAACGTGTAAAGTACACCACAAAAAGACGTTGGCAAGGCATACTTAGGAACGGAATATTCAACCCGTTCATGGTGGGTCTGAAAGAGGACATGTTAACGTTGGACGCAAATGTATTTGCGTCTTCATAGCTGGCACAGGAGGGAAGTTACATGCACTTTAAGCTCGTACATGGAGACGGTGGGGTACACGTTAGGGAACATTTCTTGACCATAAAATTTATATTTCCTCATTCCCTCCTTGTTCCCTACGGACCCTTCATGATATATCGATCCTCATGAATCGATCAGTCTGTTCGTGTAACATCATTTGCTCTTCTTTCTTCTTTTTGCGTTTTGAGTGGAAACTTGAATGCGGAATACATGATGTGGCACACAGACCACAAATCGCTGGCCCGCATTGTAGGCACAGGCAGCAACTGAATACTAGGAGAAGGGCAATGCCTAGGAAGGATAGGATCTTCCATCCCCAAGCTGTCAACGTTGTCCAGAACCAACCGGACCAAGTCCAGGTGCCTGGATTCTGATGTATCAAACTTGCAATTTTATGAAGACGTGTGATAGCCTTATATACTGTTGGCGCGTTTTCTGGAATGAAAACACAGCAACTCGACCCGATGACCTTACAGGCTCCGCCCCTATCTGCTAGGATGACGTCAATAACAAGACGATTTTGAAGAACAACAACCCGCATAGCAGATTGCTCCTCTGTTAAGTTGCCTAGAGCGGAAGTAGTTTCATTCACTACTGCTTCGAGGGTTCTAGTTAATTTTCGTATCAGTTTACTATTAAAGACAGTACCTAAGTAGGGGAAGAAACCTTTATTGAAATCTGTATATTGCTCCCATGCCGTTTCAGTATAGTCGACAATCGGGAGATCTCTTCGGAGTCTATTGTTTACTAGATTTGTATTTCTGTGATAATCAGGAGGGGCTAGGAAAACAGGTGGCAGAAGGAATGCAATGTAACAGGTACCATCCCAATCTGGAGGTAAACGTACGTATACGGTATGGTCACAAACAAAGTAGGAATGACGAGTAGCTCTAAATGTAGACTTGCCTTGATCACTGAATTCGACCACAGTAGTAAATATACTATTACCTAAGTGTACTGAACCCTTCTTTCTGACACATAAGTCACCTGTGACTGGTAATACTGACATAGCAGGAAGAACTGGTGCGGCTTCGGATTCAACAGTAAGAATCATGAGGTTAATTGTATAATTACCTAATCCATATACTTCATTTTCTAGATCAGTTCCTGTCCTAGTGGGAAGTCCCTTCTTGTCAGGGTAACAGGCGTTAAGCAGAACTAAGTTCAGGTTTCCCCAAACCCAATTTCCTTCGAAAACAGCAATATCAGGATCTAAAGAATTAATTAATCTAAACCATGCTCCACATGAGCCATTGTGAGTGAACGGGTATGGAAAGAGAGGCAGAACTCCTGTGTATTTCTGATAGGGAGGGAGTCGGCCACATATCCAACAGTTTGTAGCATTATTAGTCTGATGGGAGTGATGTAACATACTAATGAATGTGTTGTTGCGCAGCGCAAGTCTGTAAGATAACTCGTGTGGGGGTAATTCACTAAAAGAATGTTCGGCAGTGACATTGTAAGCAGATTGTTCACGCTTGAAGATAGGGTAATATATATGCAACAATATACTGGCAGCAATAATTAGAAGGCTTAGAAAAAACATAACCAATAATGTCACTATACAGTGACTACGAAGTGATTTACAATATGCACGTTTCTTGAGTTGTCTCTCTCTCTCTCTATCTCGGTCTAGGGGATACATGTCAGAAACTAATTTAACCGATTCACCTAGGGGAGGACTTAAACAATTAAACTGTCTGACTTGCTAGACCGCAATTTGGATTTATACTCCTCTTGTGGAGTTTTCTCTCTCTTGGCAACTTTAAAGTCACTAGAATCGGGGCAGCCCTTTGAGGGGGTGGAAGAGTCAGTTTCTGGCAACAGTTCATTACACTTTTTAATATGACTCGTATGAATCCACCCCTTTCTGCCCTCCACCTTGATTGCAGTCCTCGTGGTCAGAAGGACGAGCTTCGGCTCCTGCCAACGGGGCTCCAGCGGACTCCTCCTATCGAAATTTCGTATCAGGACAGAATCACCAGGACGGACGTCGTGTGGCTTCACATCAGTGTTGTCGGGAAAGGCTGCGGCAACCTGTGAACGACATGATTGGAGTGCAGACATCAAGGAGGCAAGGTAATCTGTCAGCATATTACCGTCAACATCGGTTATTTTCTTAGGCATGAGCGTCCCCCATATATTTGGTGGCCGGCCAAAGACCACCTCATACGGGGATAGTCCTGATCTCGAATGTGGGACCATTCTCATATAGAATAGTGCAACTGGCAGGGCGACTATCCTGTCGACCCCTTTCTCTTTACATATTTTAGCAAGACGTGTTTTCAGTGTCTGATTGTGCCTTTCTACAAGGCCAGCTGCCTCGGGATGTCGGACACAATGGAATTTCCACTGGTATCCTAGCAGAAGTGAAACCTGCTTCATAAGCTCGGATGAGAATGGCTGTCCGTTATCTGAGTACACGATACGAGGCAAGCCGTACCGTGGGAAGAATTCTCGAACCAGCTGCTTGGCAGTGGTCGGGGCAGTGTAATCTGGGACTGGATATGCTTCGGTCCAACGGGAAAGTGCACAAACGACTACGAGGACGTACTTGAATCCTCGACAACGTTCCATCTGGATATAATCCATCTGGAGGACTTCAAAAGGGTGATCGGGAGGATGAAATCCACCTTGCTCTACAGGGACGCTTTTACCTGGATTGAACTGACAACAGATCATGCAAGTACGCACTTTCTGTTTTGCTGCTGCTCGTAAATGTTTGTTGTACCAGAGATTCTGTAAACTGTCTAACATAGCTTTTTCTCCTAGGTGTGCTGGACTATGTGCTGTATTTATTATGACTTGAACCATAGAGTCGGGGAGAAACCATGTAGATTTTCCCTTCGTCATCCATCCCTGATCTGTCTGGAGCCCTCCTAGTTCAGTCCATTTCTTTATTTCATCTGGAGTAGCATGTGTCTGAATATCGATTACATCTAGTGTGGGATCCCTAACTGTCATACAATGTGTCGGCACTATGATCTTTGTTACATCAGTTGTCTGGGTGTGAGTCAATGCTGTATGTTTTGCTGTTTGGTCTGCCAGGTCGTTACCCTGGGAAATAGAGTCTGTAACTTTAGTATGTGCTTTACACTTCATGATGGATATGCCTGAAGGCAGATGTATTGCTTCTAACAGTGCTTGGATAAGGGGACCATGCCGGATCTTGGCACCGTGAGAAGTCAAGAAACCTCGTTCTTGCCATAACACTCCGAAGTCGTGTACGACTCCGAAAGCATAACGTGAATCGGTGTATATGTTAACATTTCTGTTCTTGGCTAGTATACAGGCTCGGGTCAGAGCGATGAGCTCTGCTGCTTGAGCGGACAGTGTGTCAATACGATGTGTTTCTTTGACTTCAGTTTCAGTGGTCACTGCATACGCGGCCACTAATTCTCCTGTGCTTGTTCTCATACATGAACCATCCACGTAAAGTGTCAGGTCTGGATTTGTCAGTGGAACATCTGTTAAGTCTCGTCGGGGCTTTGTTACTGCATTAATGATCTCTATACAATCATGCAGGGCTGAATCTGTCATAATCGAAGGTAACAATGTTGCAGGATTTAGAATGTTACAGCGTCTGATTTCTATGTGTGGCTGGAATAGCGTTAATTCATAACCTGTCAGTCGTGCTATAGTCAGGTGTTGAGTCTGTGTTCGGTTTAGAAGGACCTCTACAGAATGTGGAACTTGTACTGTCAATGGATGTCTTAATACTATGGAGTCGCTTTGTCTGATTGCTAGGGCTGTCGCTGCAACTGATTTTAAGCACGCAGGCAGAGCCTGGGCCACTGAATCCAATGTACTTGAAAAATAAGCACAAGGCTTATGTGAACCTGCTTGATCTTGTGAGGACAGACAACGCTGTACCATCACGTTCTGTAACAAAAAGTGTAAAAGGTTTGCTGTAACATGGTGTCGCTAAAACTGGTGCTTGACATAAAGCTTTCTTTAATTCCTCAAAAGCCTGTGTATGTTCCTGAGTCCAAGGGAGGACAGTCGAAGTCGCTGCCTCCTGTGTTGTCAACTGAATGAGTGGTTTAGCTAGAAATGCATACTGAGGAATCCATTGTCTGCAGTACGAGGTGAGGCCTATAAAGGCCTGCACTTCCTTTTGTGTCTGGGGTTGTGGCATGTTTACAATTAACTGGATGCGGTCAGGAGTGAGCTGTCTCCCCACTTTGGACAGCAAGTGACCCAGGTACACAACTTGCTGAACACAGAATTGTAGCTTCGAAGGAGACACCTTGTGTCCCTTGTCAGCCAGAAAATGTAAAACTGTCAGTGATGCTTGTTCACATTCGTGTTCACTTCGTGCGGTGATCAACAGATCATCGACGTACTGTAGTAAGGCAGTGTTAACTGGCATTTGGATACAGTCAAGTTGTCTTTTCAGTGCTTGGCTATAGATGCTGGGGCTTTCTGTGAATCCTTGAGGTGCGCGTGAAAATTTGAAACTTCGGCCATTTAAACTGAATCCGAAGAGATATTGGCTCTCTGGATCAATGGGTACACTGAAGAAGGCGTTCTTGAGGTCAATTACAGTAAAGAACGTCGCTTCTGAATCAATAGCAGTCAATAAGGATGAGATGTCGGGAACCACAGGATACTGTGGAACAATGCATTTATTCAGTTCTCGTAAATCAATCACCAGCCGATATACTGGCGGTGCATTGGGATCAGTATGTTTAAGAATCGGAATGATAGGGGAATTACAGATATTGGAGTCGGTTTCTATGACCACTCCTTGGGAAATGAGCTCTTCAATGATTTCCAGTAAAGCCACTACAGCATCGGGTGGTAACTTGTATTGTCTGATTCGTGGTAAAACAACTCCTGGTTTGAGGGTAACACGGTATGGTGTGATGTGCATGCAACCTACATCGGTTGGGCCTTGCGCCCACAGGTGTTTCGGTACATTTTTCAATCTGACATCAAACTCTCGTAATACATAGTGACCCTTAAAGTCACGTAGGAAGAGTCTAACTCCCTCCGGAGAACAGCATATCACTGCTCCTAGAGCCTTCAATGTTTTGATACCTAGCAAGTTTTCTGGACATGATTTAGTGAGTATCAAGTCTGTAACACGTGATAATGGACCTACTGCTAGGGGGACTGGTTTCGATACTTCATTTACAATAGGCTGTCCTGAAAAACCAAGGGAAACATTCTGTGAGCCTGAGAGGGGTGCCCCTGGGACTTCATCATGGCTGATCGTTGTGCGGCTTGCCCCTGTGTCAATTAAAAACTTTCTGTCTTTTCCCAATACTTGACTATGTACATAAGGACCCTCTTGATCTACAGGAATCTCAATAAGAGGCAAGCCAACCTCCCTCTCTAGGCTGTTATATATATTAAAGGAGGAGGTTTCGGCTTTACTATTGTTTTACTCTGCCAGTCTGCAGTGGTAGACTGGTAGACAGTTTTTCATGAGGTCAAATCCAGGGTGGTATATTAGGTGCTTCTGCATTGGTGGGACACTTTAACTTACAGGCCCTGGGTACCACTTGTACGATATACTAGGAATTGTGAGTAATGTTTACCAAGTGGGTTTAAACCAATCAAATATATACTTTGTAGGGTCAGAATTCTGGCACTCAGGTCTGGGTAGCAGGCATCTTTGCACTCTCAGAGTCGACAAACCAGCAGAATCAAAAACTTTGGGGCCGATCTTGACAAAAGAGGGACTTCCTTACACCACTAGAGTAGAGAACCAGCAATTCATCTTAAAAACGACCCCTCTCTATGAATAAGGTAATAGCAATCCTCCATTTTACTGCCTTCACTGTGTATCAGAGGGAGATAGATGTCGTAGAAAGCGGGGATACTGACCAGCCTTGTGAGGTTGGCTCTGGAATAGATGCTGGGAGGGAAAGGACAAAGGTTAAAACCGTTTATAGATTAAATGCTTCCTAGCTCAACACAGGGAAACAAGAAGCATGTAGCTTCAAAAGTCTCATTATAGCTATAAAATTATTATGGCATGCTTTAACTGCTAAAAAAAAAAAGCAGTGATCCGCAACAATACAATTGGTGCATCTCAGTTTCTGTCATTTCCTGAAGTAGCAACTCTTATTCTGGTGCTGGTGCATGGATGGATAGAGCTGCACCCTTGTATGCGTACATTGTTGCACAGAGACCAAACTAACAAACACACAGGTGTGTAAAATTAGCAGGATGTACGAGAAGTACACAACTGCGCAAGTACTGGTTGAAAGAAATATAGAATTCTTCCTTGGTTTATTTCTACTTGCATGTCTCACCATCATCACAATAACATGCATTTGCAGTGCAATAGGTCTTGCATTTGCAAGAATTTAAGCTATTGGCATTGTAAATGACAATGCCTTTTATAGGTTTTGCTAATTAACACATAATTAAAAGGCAATGTCATTTACAATGCCAATAGCTCAAACTCTTGTAAATACGAGACCTACTTCCTTGCAAAGAAGCAGCTGCCATTGTTCCGGGCTGCTTGGACAGTGAAAGTGCGCATTGTGCGCTGAATGTTGCAGGAAAGCATGTCGTGCCAGCAGTTGGAGAAACTAACTTGAAAACCAGCATTAGATTATGCTGTGCAGCGTGAGGCATGAGCGTGCAGCAGGATATGTGCGCAATAAACAGCCGTATGGGAAACCAGGATTAGAGTGTGCTGTACAGTGTGAGACACGAGCGTGCACCATGACCCTGCATTAAAAAACAGCCCTATGAAAAAAACAGCATTAGAGTGTGCCGTGCTGTGTGAGACACAAGCGTGTACCAGGGTCCTTGTATGAAAACTGTCATTAGTGTGTGCTGTGCAGCGTGAGGCATAAGCGTGCACCAGGATCTGTGCAAAAAAAACTGTTTTGTGTGTGAGACCAGCATTAGAGTGTGTTGTGAAGCGTGAGGCATGAGCGTGCACCAGGATCCGTGCGCACAAACCAGCCGTGTGGGAAAGCAGCATTAGAGAGGGCTGTGCAGCGTGAGACATGAGCGTTCACCAGAACCTGTGTATTAAAACCAGCCCTGTGGAAAACCAGCATTACTGTGTGGTGTACAACGTGAGACATAAGTGTGCATCAGGATCCTTGTGCGAAAGTCAGCCGTGTGGGAAACCAGCATTAGAATGTGCGTTGAAGCGTGAGACACAAGTGTGCAACAGGATCCGTGAATGAAAACCGGCATCAAAATATATGCAGTGCCTCCCTAGACATGAGCATGCACCAGGATAAGTGCATGAAAAATACCCCTGTGGAAAACCAGCATTAGAGTGTACTGGGCAGCATGAGACACAAGCGTGCACCAGAATATGTTCATGAAAACCAGACATGTGGAAAAGCAGCGTTCGAGTGTGCTATGCAGCTTGCGACACAAGCGTGCACCTGGATTTGTGAGGGAAAATCTCCCCTGTGGAAAAACCAGCATTAGAGCATGCTGTGCAGCATGTGACATGAGCGTGCACCAGAATCCCAGTACGAAAACCTGCCATGTAGGAAGCCAGCACCAGAATGTGTGCCGTGAGCCACCACCGTACACATGGATTCATGTACGAACAAAGGCAGTAGGGGAACTAGTCCCATAATGTGTGCTGTGCAACCTGAGATATGAGTGTGCAGCATTATCTGCATATGAAAACCAGCAATGTGAGAAACGAACATCAGAATTTCCGCCACCAGCGTGCACCAAGAGCCATTTATGACAAGCCTTTGCAATGCAATAGGTGTCGCACTTGCGGTAGTGTACGCTATTGGCATTGTAAATGACAATGCATTTTATTTCTCTGTTTTGCTAATTAACACATAAATAAAAGGCATTGTCATTTATAATGCCAACAGCTTAAACTTTTATAAATGCAAGACCTATTCAAAGAAGGGGCCGCCATTGATCCAGGCTGCTCGATAATTGAAAGCACGCATGGCGCGCTGAATGTTGTAGGAAAACAAGACATGCCTGCAGTAGGAGAAACTTATTAAAGAAAAGAGTGCTTACAGAATAAAAAAGACGTACTGTGTAACAAATGAAGTAAAAGGGCCAGTCCTGATGGGAGGTTACAAATGAAGACACTGCAGTACTAAGGAGGGACTAACAAGCCTATTAACAAATCAGAAGGCAACATTTACGAAGGACAGTGACGCAAGCCAATGATAGGGGCGGAGAGTGGGTGGGGCTTCTATTCCATACTCCAATACAGCACGCCGCAGAGCAGCGCATGCACTGCCCAGGCTCGACATAAAAAGGCCTAAAGAGAGCGCAGGGGTGTATAGTCTGACAGCTGTTTTTGAGCAAGAACCAGTTCAAACTCAGTTCATTCTGAACAGCCTTGTCCCCTAAGAACAAAAGAGAGGGGCTTGGGATTAGGGGACAGGTGAGGTGGTATGAAGTAAAGGCAGGATAAGGGTGATTGCTGTGAGACACTGCTTACATCCACTGTTAAATCCTACACACAAAGAAGGGTTTAGCTGCAAATACACAACTGTTCAATAAAAGAAAAAGTCTGTACTTCACTTTTGATAAAATTTACCAAGACCTCACTATCCTGTAAGGCCCCAAGGCTACCACGACATGAACAATTAGAGAAAGTGGCAGAACGCAATCCTAAAACGGTGCGCAGCCCTCTCACTGAGCTCCTAATCTTCAGTGACAGATTAAACGATTCTAGTGTTGAAATAGACGACTGAAGCCCCAGTGCTAGACACTGTTGCTCAGTTAAGTTGTTAAATCTGCCGGTCATTGGCTGCTTTGAGTTGTCTTCATTTTGTTGTATAAGTGTTTACTGTCTTCTCGGAACACATTGTCCCCTAAGGGGTTTGGATGAGACGGGGTAAATGCGCCGTTTTTGCTCCTAGCTTCGTCTAGACACTTGTCAGAGTTCATTAGCCTCAATCTATGTTCCCGCGTCATTGTTGTGGAGTGCGCCTGTACAGAGCATTTTCAGAAAAATATGCCCTCAGTCCTGGGTTCAAAAACAAGGACAGTGGCTCACAGGCTGCAAGACGTCGTCAAGTTAAAGAAGGAAACGTTACGCGTGTTTGTATGCAGGTCTTGAATTATACAATGCCATGGTTCACCTTGCACAGTAAAGAAATATATAGTAAAGAAAGTCAAACATCAAGACGTAAAGATGGCGGCCCTGTAGTGTTGTCCATTGTCACTCGTATTTTATTAGGAATTGAGGTCAGAGACGAAATGCATGTCAGACAGCATCAACAGCATCAAAGGCATCATCTTTATGTCTAGATATTGAGAGGCAATTTGCCGATTTTTTTTAGATAATGTGGCCTCCTGGAGAAGCATTACTAATGACCAAGAATTTTTATTTTGTATCCTAGAGCCATTTAAGATGCAATGTGGCCTTATTTAAATGGCCGGATCGGCGAGATTTTGGGGGAGGGGTGCTTCTGGTCTTTATTTATAGAATATATTCTCATATGATTTTGGAATGAGCCAGGGATGTTTTTTATGTTCTAGCTGAATTTCATTGAAGGACTAATAAACGTGGGCGCAATGGTAATCCAGCGGTAGTTCGTGGGTTTATTTGCTGTTCTCCTTCGACTGAACTCCCACAGGGTTGTTTCAGTGTGTTTCCTTCATTGTGTGTCTGTATTGTGGCCACAGAAAGCATCATCTGGACAGACATGCATCTTTGTTCCGATCCCACTGGATTTCCCCTCATGTGCCTCAAAGCCATTCTCGCATGAATCCACTAACTGGTATGGAGTAACTGTGATAGGCTATATCTATTAGCATTTTCAATTGGTTAAATATTCCCCATGCCTGGTGTGATCTACTGGTCACAAGTTTGAATCCTGGTAGGGCCAATTCAAACCGCGATCCTTTCGATGTTAGTACAATTGAGTACTAATAAAGTGGGAGATAGAAACATGCCATGTACACAGCAGGTAGGTTTGGCAGACCTGTGGTCTAAAATGCTAAATTAAAAAAGGCAGGTTATTAAATTGTCGAGTTGCGGCTTCTAAATACAGATCAAAGATTTTTAGAGATGGAATAGAGCACTGCCAAACCACCTAAAAAGGTATGGTTAGACTGCAAATGAAATTCACCCAAACCAGTATGCTGCATTCCAGTTCTGGTAAGATGTGATCTGCAGGGTTAGCAAGGTGGCCCACAAACCTCTTGTAACATTAACCCACGTCAGAGGACTTTCCACACTTTTGCTAACCAGAGCCTATCACAGTTCCCCCACATTCCACCTGGGGATAAATATCACACTTTACGCAAATCCGGCCAAAGATAGTTTTCATGAAGGGTGAGGACATCTTGGCACCTTACCTGAGTCTGCACAATGTCGCCCGATATCATTGCCACTTACAGTGTTGTTGCTAAATTTAACCTGGTTTTTTACTTCTTCCATTTTTTATGTTTTATTGAATCTTAATTGAGTATTCCAATAGGAAAATGTTAAATATGTTTTACTCTGCACATTTGTAGTGTTTTTATTTTTTTTCTGTATTGTTTTATCCTCCTTATCTGCTCTTTTATGGCCGTTTGCCGAAATAACGATTTTTGACTGACTATCACAGTGCTGTTCATCAGTAGTGATTCAGATTGACTCAAATGTCACAGTCATGACTATTTTGTCAAAGTGTTATTTCATGTAATGGTAAATTCGGGGTTATATAAGAAACGGGCGTCAAAGAGCCCTGTCCTAATAAGTCATGTACCTACTTTGAAGGTATGTACACATAGGTATCAGAACTACAGTACAAAGGAGGCTGCTACAAGTCTTTGCAACAAAATGTTCCATTCACAATTACTCTGTGCTGTTGCCAGTCTAATATTTTGTTCAGCTTTTCCGGGACCGAAAAAATATAAACCTAGTCTTGCCCTAAAAGGCAGGAGAAGGCGCAAAACGCGGCCATATAATATATGAACAGAAAGACGTGTGTTGCAATTGTTGGGCGTCTTCAGAGAGGATTCCCTATGGGACAACAAGCAAAGTGGCCACATCTGGGCAGACCAGAGCCAATTATTGAGACTCATTTAGACAGCACAAAAGTGATGGATGGAAATGCTTGAATCAATGAGAACTACAGGTAATTAATCACAGATAGGTCAGGTGACTGAGCAGGCATGGTGGAAAGCACTGTGGTGGAGTAGGGGATGCCTGGACAGTCTGCCAAAAAAGGCTGTTATCAAGCTCATCTCTGCTTTAAAGAGATTTGAAAAAAATGTGGCAATCCTATTGGTAGAAAGCCTTTGTGAAGGAGGAAAGCTAGTCCATCGTGTTAGCACGGTGTAAGCGCAGATAATTATTGACCCTTTTAATATACACGCGCATGGGATCCTGAGACTACGCATCCTGCTTCTATATCAAGTTTAGCTTTTCATCCGCCAGAGATTAAAAAAGAAAAAAAGACAAATGTGAATCAAGGCATATTAGTTTCCGTAAAGCCAGACCATGAGTGCAGTGTGTAAACCAGTGTGTATGTATATATATCTCACACACTATCCAAAAAACTGCTTCTTTGACACCCTTCTTTAAATCTTCATCCCAGGCTCACCTGTAGTAAATATTCACAAAATTGCATTTCCTTTGGGTTACAAGCTGAAGGTACAGATATTGAAGCTATCTTGCAACATATACAGATGATTCACGGTTTTAGCAGAGTTTCTGGTAGTGTCATTATTATGATCTTTCTCCACACGATGGTTCTCCAGTGAGGTTTGGCCAAAATTGAGAAATGGCAACATAGTTGATAACAATGTGAGACACGAGTGTGTGGTGGCTTCCCTGTTCTTCAAACCGAGTTATCTATCTAACTTTGGCATTGGTTTACTGTCAGTTTGTTACCAGGACTCCCCTGTCCTACATTTATATCGATTAAACTGCTCTGGTTAGCAAAACTCTCTGATGCAAAACTTCAAAGTCAATTTCCCTGAGTGTTTTACTGGTATTGGTGAATGTTGTGAAGTCAAAACATGTGAACTTTGGCATTGGGCCAACATCCAAACTGAAAATATGCCAATTTATCCCTTTTCGAACAGGTTTATGAATCTTATTATTTGAAAGTAGGCTTGCAGCTTGTGTTATCGGCAGACTACACACAAAGAAAAGCAAATATGAATTGCTTCATGTCAGTGCAGTAGTTAGCAGATTTTCTCAACCATTTTTGAGAAATGGTTTGACCCAAGCAGTGGTGGTTTGTAGGGCGTCATGTGGTAGAAATTCGAGGGTATTCTAATTGCCATATGCAAGAGCAGCTCACCTAAGCTTTTAGAAACCCCTTCATTATCGTTTCTTAAGAATGCCTGCTAAAATTATTCATCCTGAGACTGGCATGTGCACCCAGGTTAGTCAAATGTAAGTTTGTCCTGCAGGGATATTTTAATTTGGCTGGGTTTGAGAACATGCCTATCTAATTCGCTAATAATAGTCGGGTAGGAAACACAATTGAAGATTCCACTTATAAGTAAACTCTACAAGAAACCATGGTAGTGGATCTTTCAGGAGTTCTATCCCGGGTGAAATACAATTCTGTTACTCTAATTGATATTGGTTCTAGAGCAATCAGGAGTTGCTGTACAGTATTACATAGCCATTGGCTAGGTTATTGAAAAATGTGCATTGGGGTTTGATTTCCAATTGATTGCTCCAGAGAGAAACTGCTGGCTTTTTAGTCTAACAGTGTTTTGAGAATGTGCTTTTTTAAGGGTAGTAAAAAGGGCCTTCTTTAAATGTACCAAAAAGTATTTCTTTGCCCATACATACATTATTAATTGTGTATTCTTCCACTAGTTGATTTAGACTTGGTTTGGCTCAGGATATCCACTGAACCTTTGAATGATGGTAGGAATGCTATGAGAATATAGCCATTTTTTTTCTTTTATTTGCTAAACCCACATTATCGGGTTAAGTTGTTTTTGCCAATACATACACAGTGAGAGAATGGTGCACATAATTAAAGTCCACCAGATCTTAAGATCAACACATGAGTTATCTCTAACATTTGTTTTTGAATCCTGTGGTTAATACGAGATTTTTATGATGGCTAGTCAACCCAATGATATAAGCATTATTACAGTGTTCTACCTTTTTTACATACAAGCTTGTGAATAACAGTTTAAACATTTTATTATATTTCTGTAGTTTAGAATTGTTGTAGATTTTGTTTTTATGGATTGTAATGCAAGCACATCCATTTGATGATAACTTCAATAAATGAGCTCCATCTCCTGAACATTTACCAAGTGATTTTCAGAAGCTTTTATAAAAAATGAGTTGTTACCCAATTATGCTTAAGGGGTCTAGATAGTGCAAGAATTAGTCCTCTTTTAACATAAAGTGGTCCTCCATTCTTTAAAGTTTTTAAGTTAGGTGCATTACCTGTGCCATTGATAACTGGTGGAGTTATTGTAGAATTGAACAAACATTTACATTTCTATTTAAATGGGCACAACTTCCTAACATCTTTTCCAATTTGTATTAGAGCGTTTTATTAATAAATTCTTCATACATCTTAATCCAACAGTGTTGATACTCATGAATAAATGTCACTGCGAACCTCACGAAAAATGCTTAATCAGGGCATATAATATAAAATCAGTCACTCTTTTTGGCTATTAGATCATATGTACTGTATCTAGAACAAAAGAAAGGAAGACAATAAGCAGACAGCTGCTAGATATATTACAGTATAATTTCATGTTCCATCTGTATCTAAACGTTGTGTATTCTCATATTCCTCTAAATTATTAGGGAGAACTCCGTCCAGAATTATTAATCAATCCATTCATCAGAACAATCAGTTACCTTCATGTTGTAAGGAGTTCTTCTAGAAGGAGTACAGATTTGTCATCCATTGTCAAAAACCATATATGGTAATACATAGGCTTCACATTGATTTATGTTACAGCTTTACTGTACCCAAACACTTGCCAGCGATTCACATTTGTAGTACACACCATTGTTATGCAGCATACTTATGGCACTACAGCAACACCTCCTACATTTATTATAGCACTAGCAGTGTTAGTATTTTAAAATCCAAATGTTTTTAAAATATATGTTCCATTTGTTGGAACTGAAATCATTGGCATTGATTTCACCAGATTTTTGCCTTCAGTACTCTTGTTTTTTGCTGACTTTGGTTTTGATGGCATTAGGACACTGCACCCTATACCACTGCTAACCAGTGCTTACATGCATGTGATCTTCCCTTAAAACATGGTAACATTGGCGCCCACACAATTGGCATATTTTATTTACTTGAAAGACCATGGTAAAGTAGTACCACATGTACCCAGGGCCTGCAAATTAAATGGTACCAGTGGGCTTGCAGCACTTATTGTGCCACCTAATTAAGTAGCTTTTCAAACATGTACCAGGCCTGCCATGGACACCTGTGTGTGTGGTTTTAAACTGCCATTTCGACCTGGCAAAATAAACCTTTTGCCACACCTAAGCCTTCCTTTTTAATACATATAAGTCACTGCTAGGCTAGGCCCTAAACAACTAAACAGTCCATAGGGATGTGTGTGATGTACTTAAAATGTTGGACATGCATTTTTCAGTTTTACATGTCCTGGTACTACTGCAAGGCCTATCGCTCCCACAGGATAACATTGAAGTTACCTTATTACATTTATTAAGTGCTAACTTTCAATTGGGAGCAGGTAGGAAAGTTGAGTTTGGTCTCTAAAAATGAATAAAAAACCCTCTTTAAAAATAAAGTTTTATTTTTAATCAGCCATTTAGTGCCTGTATCCTGTGTCACATGACTAGGTGCAGTTGGCAGTTGGTCTTTGCATATTGCTCCCAGAGAGTGAGACAAAGGGCGAATAGGTGTTGGTAGGATGGGCCATCTCTGACTTGATGGGTGGGCTGTCCCCTACCACACTTAAACATCACAGTGACTTTGCCTCAGCACACTCACAAAGAGTTTCACACCAGTCTTTTGTGCCCCAGACAAGCTGGGGCCAGGGCAGAGAAGATAATTCCAAACACGCCGTGGGATAGGACCCTCTAGAAACATCTTCTATATCAAAGCTGGCACCAAGTATAAATAATGGACCCTCAGACCCAAGTCTTCTGTACTCCCCTGGGCCTGTGGAAGACTCAGGACTGCTGTGCTACTCTGCTGCAAGAAAACATATATTCTGCTGCCCTATTGCTCTACTCCCATGATACCTGAGTGAGAAGGACTAGACCTGCATTTTGTACCCAGGAGCACCAGAGTGCTTCCAAGGGATAGTTGGCTGGCCTCCTGATCAGAGCCTCAGGGACAGAAAAGCCTCCAAACACCTTGAACCATGCACCTGGAGTCTACCTACTGTGAGTCCTGCCCCACAGTGATGTAACCTCAGTACTAGACCCTTGAAAGTGAGCCTGAAGGTGCTCTGCCAGCCCAGTTACTGTCTCCTAGCTGAATCAACGTAGTGCATCACCTTGCATTTGAAAGAGCTGCTGCACGATGCACCCTTGATGCAGTACCTCGCATCATAGCCCACACCTCCTCAGAACCATCGCTGCAAAATGCATCCTCAACGCGGGATCTCACAACTCTCCGTAACAGGATTTAAAGTACATTGTTCAGCGAGCCTAACTTGGTCCCTATATCCGGCCCGCGCTTCATTACGGTCAGCCTGAACTTGCGACTTTTTCCCAGTCTGGCACAACCAGGAACACACAGTGATGTTTTGTGCTTTTAAGTACTATTTTTACCTAAGCCTTTAAAATTGCATATCTCCAGTTCTACTAATTGGAGTTTTATTTTTTCAGTGTCAAATAATCTATTACAATTTACTCTCTTTTTCTAAAATGGTGTGGGATTTTTCTTGTGTTGTGTTTTCCCTTTATTACTGGTTGAAGTGCTACATACATGCATTGCCTCTAAGTTAAGTCTGAATGCTTTTGTGCCGTGTTACTAGAGGGTTAAGCACATGTTCATTTCAGGTTCACTTGTGTTTTGCCCTGACAAGAATTGTGGTTACTGCTTGAGTAGGGTTTTACCCTCCTCAACCAGTAACCCATATTCCTACAGCATTTTATAAACTTAACTCTGTCAATATGCTCATATACTTTTTTTATGTATCCTACACCTAAATCCAGCTTCAATTTAATGAAGTATAATTGAAATAATTCACTGACAATGTATAATCCAATGTGAAACCACATACCGTATTTTCCGGCGTATAAGACGACCTTTTAACCCCTTAAAATTTTCTGGAAAGTCGGGGGTCGTCTTATACGCCGTGTACAATATGTTATGGTATGTTTTCATGCGCTTTTTCATAGCGAGGACTTCACTCGAAGGTGTCAGACCGCTTCACAATAGGAAATAACAAGAAACAACACACCTTATGTTAAAAAATACAGCCACCGACACTGGCAACGTCCACACCCAGCCCCCGCGCCATGAATTGTGCAAGTATCGAAAGCGAGCGTTTTTTTTCATAGCGAGGACTTCACTCGAAGGTGTCAGACCGCTTCACAATAGGAAATACCGTATGTAACAAGAAACAACACACCTTATGTTAAAAAATACAGCCACCGGCCCTGGCAACGTCCACAACCAGGCCCCGCGCCATGAAGTATCGAAAGCGAGCGTTTTTTTCATAGCAAGGACTTCACTCGAAGGTGTCAAACCGCTTCACAAGCGAGCAAATGGCGCCATGAGTCTTACCTCGACTGCCGCTGCCTCTGTACACGCGCCTCCAACCGCTTGCACATCCCCAGGCAGACGATGCAGCAGGACGAGGCAGCAGGACGTCCGAAATACGGTATATGGTAACGGGCAGCCAGCGCCGAAGATGGCAGCGCCCGGTGTGTTGACACGTTTGGCACGTTTGGCACGTTTTGGCACGTGCCCCTCTCTCCTTGACATGGGCGTGGGCATAGAAAGGGGACTGTCGAATGTTCCCGAATGTTACCGAAGGCAGTAGAGCACTTGCCGTGATTGGCTGGTTGTTGCGAAGAGGAAAGGCAGTCTGGTGACCAGATACCGTATTTGCCGTACCGTACGTGTGGTGTTGAAGACAGTCTCTGCACCTGTTCATACTGTACAGCACCAGTACATCCAGTGCTAATGGCTGACAGTCAAGAGCCCGGCAAGGCTCCAGCAGCACATCCAGTGCAAATGGCAGACAGTGAAGAACCCGGCAAGGCTCCAGCAGCGCATCCAGTGCAAATGGCTGGCAGTCAAGAACCCAGCAAGGCTCCAGGAGTGGCAAGAAGAAGGAAATATGAAGCCAGTTACAAACTTAAAGTTGTGGATTTTGCCACGGAACATAATAACTGTGCTGCTGCAAGACAATATGGAGTGACAGAAAAGATGGTTCGGGCCTGGAGAGCAAATGAGAAAGCATTACAGAGTATGCCAAGGGGCAAGTGTGCATTAAGAAGAGGCACCCCACATTGGCCAGAACTTGAAAAGCATGTAGCAGACATGGTGGCCGAGCATCGGCAAAGCGGTTATGTCGTGACCCGAAATAAAATCCGATTGGTTGCACTTCAGTGGGCCAAATCTAATCCAGATCTCAGCCACAGATTTAAGGCCACTGTATCCTGGTGTACCAGATTCATGGGAAGGCATAATCTGGTATTGCGGCAAAAGACAAAAATTGCCCAGAAATTACCTGCGGATCTTGATGCCAAAATGCATAGCTTCCATCGCTACGTTATTAGGCTGCGCAAAGAACATGGCTATGCGCTAAGTAGCATCGGAAATATGGATGAAACTCCAATGAATTTCGTTATGATTGCCAATAAAACTGTCCATCAAAAAGGCGAAAAGACAATTTTAATAAAAACAACAGGACATGAGAAGTCCAGTTTCACAGTGGTACTAGCATGCACAGCTGATGGCGCAAAGCTGAGACCAATGGTTATTTTCAAAAGAAAAACAATGCCGAAACTCAAGTTCCCTGTTGGTTGTTTTGTGCATGTGAATGAGAAAGGATGGATGGATGAAGAAGGGGTAAAGCTATGGCTTGATAATGTATGGAGCAGGCCCAGGTGGACTTCTACAAAGACGTAGTCTACTGGTGTGGGATATGTTCAGGGCTCATTTAACTCCGAGCACCAAGCAAAGGCTGGCAAGAATAAAAACAGATGCTGCAGTTATACCTGGAGGATTGACATCGTTGGTGCAGCCACTGGATGTGTGCCTAAACAAGCCATTTAAAGATCGCATCCGAGAACAGTGGAATGAGTGGATGGTTAGCGGTGAAAAAACATTCACAAAAGGAGGAAACATGCGTGCTCCACAGTTGGATGTTTTGTGCACCTTTGTTATAAAGGCCTGGAACGACATTGATGCAGAAACTGTAATAAAGTCTTTCAAGAAGTGTGGCATATCAAATTCATTAGATGGTATGGAAGACGACTATTTGTGGGAAGGTGAAGAGGATGCCGAAGAAGAGACCACATCATCTGATACGGAATTGGTACCAGATCCATACGATGACTGCCTTACAGATGTACCACAAGATCTCATTGACTTACTTATGAGATCAGATGACGAAGAGGAGGATTTTGAAGGCTTTTAAAGGGAACGTTGTAAATCCTGTAGAAATCCCTTGGATTTATGGAAAGTTATGGGAAGTTTAATCCACTTGCACTGTTTCATGCACTTATTTATGTTTACCGTACCGTACCGGTATATTCAGAAGTGACAGTTTTTCATATGGTTCTAAATAAAAATATTGCGAGTAAAGCAAGATTGTTTATACAACCAATTTGTTTGAGTTCAGTCTTTGAGTTTGTAAAATAAATGCTTAGGTAGGTAACACTGTCCACTGATAAAGCCTTACTGCTCACCCACAGGGAGGAGGACTAGACTAATACGGTAAGTTCAAAATACCGGTACCGTACATTCTCGGAATGGCTATGCAGGACTGCGTTGGACTGCGCTGGAAGTGGGGGTCGTCTTATACGGCGAGTATAGCACAAAACCTAAAATTTTTCAGGCAAAGTAGGGGGTCGTCTTATACGCCGGGTCGTCTTATACGCCGGAAAATACGGTACTTGGTACCATAGAGTTTTATGCTGTTTGCCAAACTGGTGTGCTCCAGGATATTGAACAATTAGTAAGATGTGAATACATGCATTGACACCATTTTGAAAGATGCCAATAAATAGTGATGCAGCACACTCATTTGGGATATAGTTGGAAGTATGTGAGGGTGCTGTACCGCTATGATGCACCTGCTGCAGTATGTGAGAAGAGGTTAATAGATCTTAGATTTTAAACACAGAAGTGCCTCTTAATCCTAATATAATAGCTAACATGGTTTCATTAAATGCTGTTTCCCTAGGTATATATAAATATCAATACCTGATGATGTTATTGAGTAGAATACGACTGTGTATTTCCACCATAAACGCAACATAATTTCTATGTTGTGATATTGTACCAAAAAGTATCTGTTCTCTTTGAACATAGATACAGCTACAAGTTAGCACTCATCAAATATAAATGCCTCATAATCACAGAAAAAGTAAATACTATCTCAACCTAATTGAAACAGCACAAGACTCCACCAAAAAGCTGTTCCAGGTCGCAACCAGACTGTCAGGCCCAAAACCCCACCCCTCCATAACTCCCACTCAAGCACTCTGTGATTCTCTAGCCACATTCTTTTGAGAAAAAGTTAGGCACATCTATATCAACTTTGCTGCCCACTCCTCTACAAACAACCAGACCATTGCTCCCACTGATAACATCAACTCACCCATCTCCACTCAACCTGGCCTCACCAAGAATAGCACCCTGCTTGAATTCACCCAAGTCACGCCAGACCAAATCATAGACCACATTTCCTCCATCAAATCAGGATCTCCCAACGACCTGTGCCCCCCACCATATTAAAACTGATACCCGACATCATTGCCCCAGTACTAGCCAACATCTGCAATTCAATGTTCACCACAGGAACATACCCATCCATTTGAAAACAAACCAGTAATTAAGCCACTACTAAAGAATCACAACCTCATCCTCATAGAAACCAAACATTATAGACCTACCGCCTGCCTCCCTTTCCCCACCGAGATCTTCAAAAAAGTGATAAACACTCAGTTGTCACATCTTATCAATGTAAATAACCTCCTAGACGACAATCAATTCGGCTTCAGGAAGGGCCACAGCATCGAAACAGCTCTTGTCAGGGCCTCCAACGAGATCAGAATGATACTCGATCGGGGAGGAGCCGCAGCTCTGGCGCTGCTGGATCTCTCAGCAGCATTTGACACGGTCGACATTGTCACTGCCATTAGTATCAAAAATAAAGCCGAAAAGCCGAAGCCCTCCTAACCTCCTTCCTCTCTAACCGCTCCCAATCAGTAACGCTAGGCAACTTTAAATCGCCATCCTTCACCTTCCCTTGCGGTGTTGCACAAGGATCCTCGCTGAGATCGACCTTATTCAACATATATGTGCCCGACTTGGCAAGGGTCATCAAGTCTCATGGCATGCGACTGACCACATACGCGACAAACAGCTAGTACTAGAGACCCACAATGATGGAGATAAAGTCGCAGCAAACTTCCAAACTGGAATGCTCGCAATAGGCACATGGATGGCAAACAATTGCCTCAAACTAAACTCCGAGAAAACAGAGGTGGTGATCTTTGGCAACTTCTCCCCCAGATAGTCTCCATCCTGGTGGCCAGCAGAGTTAGGCCCACCTCCATCCCCCGTAACAAAAGTCAGAAACTTAGGTATCATCTTTGACGATAAACTATTATTCTTACAACACACCAACAACATTGTATCCTCAGCCTTTTACACCATCAAAATGATAAATAAACTTCTACCCTACCTTCCATCAAGTGCTGACAGAACTCTTATGTTTTTAGAGCTAACAAAGGTCCTATGCTTTTTGGTAGATGTGACATATAATAATAAACATAGACTTAAGATAAAGACTATGTATCTTTTCTCTAACGTCCAGCCGGACAAGGAGATTTTTATTTTAAAGATTTGGTGAATATATACAAGATTTGGGAAGTGGATCAAGCCACAATTAACTGGGCACAAGCTTGTACCGAGTCAGAGGGAAAAGAGAGACAATACATGGGGGGAAAAAGGGATAGAGTAGCAGGCAAACAAAGTGGAGAAAAACGGTGGCTTATAGTACAATGAAGTATTACATAAGCTCAAAACCAACAGTAACTGCAACACGTATTACAAAATTGAAAAGGGAAGCAGAACTGCACAAACTGTCGACGTTACGTTTCGATCCCTGTCTCCAAAAATTAAATTGGGATCATCTTCAGGACTACAGTGAACATTTTGCCTGAGTATATTTTAAAAACAAGCCTGTAATATTAAACATAGGAGGATAGAGAGGGAGGGGAAAAAAGGAGACAAATTATCTCAGAGGGAAATGTTCATATTTACAACATGTCATTTACAAAACTCTACTGTGCTGCTTTTTCAAACATTAAAAGGTGCAGCGGACGTAGTGCAGACTGTCACAAAAGGGCACGGGTGGCGATGTGCTCATTTTTTGTGGTTCGTTGTATCTTATCGCGTGGCTCACGTGCAGTGAAAAATGCATTATTGGTGTGGGTGAAAGTACGCTTGTGATAGTGGGCGGTGTCACATGACAGAACTCTCATGAGCACGCTACTCATATCTAGGGTAGATTACTGTAATGGTCTATTCCTTAACGCTCAGGAAAAAGTCCTAAAGAAATTACAGATGGTGCAAAATGCAACGGCAAGGTTTCTGATTAGTACTCCCAAATTTAAACCCTCATCCAACTTAATTCGTCAGCTCCCCTGGCTGCCCATCAGAACCCACACAAAGTTCAAGGCCCTATGTATTGCCTACAAGGCAGTAAACAACACAGGACCTGAGTTCCTAAAAAAAAGATATGCCCTTACAAGCCAACCAGACCCCTAAACTCCTCAGCAGTAAATCTGATAAATGTCCCTAGAACAAAAAAAGCATCTTGGGGCGACAGAAGATTCACGGTCGCCACCGCCAGACTTTGGAACACACTTCCCCTTCACATCAAGATCACCCCCTCCCTCCTTGCCTTCCGTAAACAACTGAAAACGTGGTTATTCAACCAATAACTCACCAGCACCCCTCTGTCCTATCGTCAACCGTCCGTAGCGCCGAGACACCCAAGGGTATTTATGCGCTTAACAAATTGCCTAAATTTAAAGGTACACATGAATTGGTTTATATGTAATGTAAATAAGCAAACTATACTGACATAGTTACATTTAGCCAGATATGAGTATAGGATTAGGCGTGGGCGGAAAATCCGTTCCGCTCGCGGATTTTGCGGATTTTCGGGAAATCCGCAATCCGCGAGATTTGCGAATTTCCCGCAAAATCCGCAAATCCGCGAGCAGCGGATTTTGCTCGCACTGCTCGCACTGTTCGCGTGAGTTCGCGCCCCGCGAATAAGTGCAAAATTGCAGAAATACGATCTTAGCAAAACTGAAAGTAACTACTTACCAGGTTCAAAAGTTCAGGCTCATCATTAGTAGCCATTTCCTGGAGTGCTTCCTGAGGGGCCCCTCCAGAGTTCAGTTGCCAGTTGAAACTAGTATGTGACCCTGCTCTGAACCTCAGAATAGTTACACATATGCCACAAAGGTCCTGAATTACAGCTAAGGGAGACAAGCAGGAGCCAGGCTGGAAGTTAAAATCCATTAATCAGCCCCTAATTCATTATTGTCAGTTGGGGCAGGGCAGGTGTTGTAACTAATTTTGCAACAATGAAAGCACTTAGCAAGTGCAAAAGATCACTAATCAGGGCGCACTAAGGAAGCAGGTGCCAGCTAAAAAAATATTCTGTGACACATGAATCAGCCCCAAATTAATTCAGGTCACTTGAGGCAGGGAAGGTGTGCTTTGCTTTGCCGAAAATAATGTACACTGGACAACCAGAGGGTGTGGTGATGAAACAGAGGGTGGCATGGGTGGGCCAGAGGGTGGCATGAGTAGTCAGAGAGTGGCAGTGGTGACAGAGAGTGGCAGTGATGAAGAAGAGTGTCCCAAACAGGCTGGACACGTAGAAACAACAAGTTCGCGAAACTTGCGACCCGACAGGTAAGTTCGGAATTTGCGAAAGTGTACAAAACCCTCGCGAACTGGCAGAAACACGGGCGAACACAAAAAAAAAAAATCCGCAAATTCGCGGGAATTCGCGGATTTTGCGGATTGCGAATCCGCAAATCCGCAAAATTCGCGAACGCGAGATCCGCAAAATTCGCTCATGCTTATATAGGATACATAAAAAAAGAATATGAGCAGAAGGACATGGTTAGAATTATAAAATGAAAGATACATTTTAAAACATATTTGGAATGTAAAATACATTCACCTGTCTAGTGTTAGAATAAATGTAGTTGGTATTGCTGCATTGACGTAACTATGTTGCTTAGTGATGGTGTGAACTAAGACTGAAGCTCTGGCATATGAAACAGATCTGCCCACAGTATGGCAGTGACAAAGGTGAAATCAAAAATATATTAAATATAATAATGTTTTTGCCACTGGATGACTAATCTGTTCTCCTTTTCCAAGAGCTCTCTATAGCATGGAAGTAATTGATGGTTCTGAAGAACTCATTGTTTTATACTTCTTAATTGAGCTCTCCTTGAACATTTATGCATAGAGCAATGTAAAAATGGACAACAATCAGATAATAGATGGGGAATTAAATCATACTAAAATATATCTACCTGCTGACTGATCCGTGACATTTTATCCATTTTTTTAGATACTGTGCATGTAACCAAATAGCTAAGAATATTGAATCATGTTATATTGTGTGTTCCCTTGAAGTGATTTTCACAAAAATCATATTGAAGAAAGTGTCATTTCTACAGATCTAAAGGTTGCCGACGCTGAGGGCTTTGTTTTAATACCTCCTGCTGCCAGCAACAAATGAAGTCACTACATTTATGTTAAAATTTGGATTGTAGGTGACCTGCCATTGAAACCTCCTCACAGGGGTAAAGGAGACTTGGGACAAAAGGCCTGATGTACAAAGTGCTGTAACGGTCGCCAATCTGCAGATTTGGTAAATCTGAGAGTTTGCGACCATTAAAACACTTCTAATGATGTACTAAACCCAATGAATGATTCAAAAAACGTTTTTAGAATCATTAAATGGGTTAAGTAGACATTAAGGAATCGCTATTTGGAAGAAGCGTGCTAAGGGAGTCCCTTCAAAATACTGATTCCTTAAGGTATGTATTGATGTTTTGTGACCAAAATCCATTATTAAAACATTAATATTTTATCATCAATTTAGAATTGATGGTAAGCCATTTGCAAAAATGAAGGGGTCACTGGGCTTTTTCGGCTTAGGACCACCACCTATTCCTCAAAAAGGCGTAACTTTTTTATTTTAACACGACCCAATTTCCTTTTAGGAATATTGGGCTGCATTTAAAAGAGGAAAAAATATATATATATATATATATATATTTTTTTATGGCTGTTGAGCTGAAACGCGTTGTGTAAATAAACTGCTTATATTACACTTTGGATTCCTTTGCCTGATTGCCTGAGAGCGCAAGACGAACTTTGTTTTCCTTGGATGTAATGAATAATCGGATTGCTTCGCCGGTATCTGCGCCAACTTTCATGGGTCCCAGCACTTCAGAAGAAGCGTTTCTTTAAAAGTATATATACTGTATTTTCCGGCGTATAAGACGACCCGGCGTATAAGACGACCCCCTACTTTGCCTGAAAAATTTTAGGTTTTGTGCTATACTCGCCGTATAAGACGACCCCCACTTCCAGCGCAGTCCAACGCAGTCCTGCATAGCCATTCCGAGAATGTACGGTACCGGTATTTTGAACTTACCGTATTAGTCTAGTCCTCCTCCCTGTGGGTGAGCAGTAAGGCTTTATCAGTGGACAGTGTTACCTACCTAAGCGTTTATTTTACAAACTCAAAGACTGAACTCAAACAAATTGGTTGTATAAACAATCTTGCTTTACTCGCAATATTTTTATTTAGAACCATATGAAAAACTGTCACTTCTGAATATACCGGTACGGTACGGTAAACATAAATAAGTGCATGAAACAGTGCAAGTGGATTAAACTTCCCATAACTTTCCATAAATCCAAGGGATTTCTACAGGATTTACAATGTTCCCTTTAAAAGCCTTCAAAATCCTCCTCTTCGTCATCTGATCTCATAAGTAAGTCAATGAGATCTTGTGGTACATCTGTAAGGCAGTCATCGTATGGATCTGGTACCAATTCCGTATCAGATGATGTGGTCTCTTCTTCGGCATCCTCTTCACCTTCCCACAAATAGTCGTCCTCCATACCATCTAATGAATTTGATATGCCACACTTCTTGAAAGACTTTATTACAGTTTCTGCATCAATGTCGTTCCAGGCCTTTATAACAAAGGTGCACAAAACATCCAACTGTGGAGCACGCATGTTTCCTCCTTTTGTGAATGTTTTTTCACCGCTAACCATCCACTCATTCCACTGTTCTCGGACGCGATCTTTAAATGGCTTGTTTAGGCACACATCCAGTGGCTGCACCAACGATGTCAATCCTCCAGGTATAACTGCAGCATCTGTTTTTATTCTTGCCAGCCTTTGCTTGGTGCTCGGAGTTAAATGAGCCCTGAACATATCCCACACCAGTAGACTACGTCTTTGTAGCTTTACCCCTTCTTCATCCATCCATCCTTTCTCATTCACATGCACAAAACAACCAACAGGGAACTTGAGTTTCGGCATTGTTTTTCTTTTGAAAATAACCATTGGTCTCAGCTTTGCGCCATCAGCTGTGCATGCTAGTACCACTGTGAAACTGGACTTCTCATGTCCTGTTGTTTTTATTAAAATTGTCTTTTCGCCTTTTTGATGGACAGTTTTGTTGGCAATCATATCGAAATTCATTGGAGTTTCATCCATATTTCCGATGCTACTTAGCGCATAGCCATGTTCATTGCGCAGCCTAATAACGTAGCGATGGAAGCTATGCATTTTGGCATCAAGATCCGCAGGTAATTTCTGGGCAATTTTTGTCTTTTGCCGCAATACCAGATTATGCCTTCCCATGAATCTGGTACACCAGGATACAGTGGCCTTAAATCTGTGGCTGAGATCTGGATTAGATTTGGCCCACTGAAGTGCAACCAATCGGATTTTATTTCGGGTCACGACATAACCGCTTTGCCGATGCTCGGCCACCATGTCTGCTACATGCTTTTCAAGTTCTGGCCAATGTGGGGTGCCTCTTCTTAATGCACACTTGCCCCTTGGCATACTCCGTAATGCTTTCTCATTTGCTCTCCAGGCCCGAACCATCTTTTCTGTCACTCCATATTGTCTTGCAGCAGCACAGTTATTATGTTCCGTGGCAAAATCCACAACTTTAAGTTTGTAACTGGCTTCATATTTCCTTCTTCTTGCCACTCCTGGAGCCTTGCTGGGTTCTTGACTGCCAGCCATTTGCACTGGATGCGCTGCTGGAGCCTTGCCGGGTTCTTCACTGTCTGCCATTTGCACTGGATGTGCTGCTGGAGCCTTGCCGGGTTCTTGACTGTCAGCCATTAGCACTGGATGTACTGGTGCTGTACAGTATGAACAGGTGCAGAGACTGTCTTCAACACCACACGTACGGTACGGCAAATACGGTATCTGGTGACCAGACTGCCTTTCCTCTTCCCAACAACCAGCCAATCACGGCAAGTGCTCTACTGCCTTCGGTAACATTCGGGAACATTCGACAGTCCCCTTTCTATGCCCACGCCCATGTCAAGGAGAGAGGGGCGCGTGCCAAAACGTGCCAAACGTGCCAAACGTGCCAAACGTGCCAAACGTGTCAGCACACCGGGCGCTGCCATCTTCGGCGCTGGCTGTCCGTCACCATATACCGTATTTCGGACGTCCTGCTGCCTCGTCCTGCTGCATCGTCTGCCTGGGGATGTGCAAGCGGTTGGAGGCGCGTGTACAGCGGCAGCGGCAGTCGAGGTAAGACTCATGGCGCCATTTGCTCGCTTGTGAAGCGGTTTGACACCTTCGAGTGAAGTCCTTGCTATGAAAAAAACGCTCGCTTTCGATACTTCATGGCGCGGGGCCTGGTTGTGGACGTTGCCAGGGCCGGTGGCTGTATTTTTTAACATAAGGTGTGTTGTTTCTTGTTACATACGGTATTTCCTATTGTGAAGCGGTCTGACACCTTCGAGTGAAGTCCTCGCTATGAAAAAAAAACGCTCGCTTTCGATACTTGCACAATTCATGGCGCGGGGGCTGGGTGTGGACGTTGCCAGTGTCGGTGGCTGTATTTTTTAACATAAGGTGTGTTGTTTCTTGTTATTTCCTATTGTGAAGCGGTCTGACACCTTCGAGTGAAGTCTTCGCTATGAAAAAGCGCATGAAAACATACCATAACATTTTGTACACGGCGTATAAGACGACCCCCGACTTTCCAGAAAATTTTAAGGGGTTAAAAGGTCGTCTTATACGCCGGAAAATACGGTATATATATATAATTTTTTTTTTATTTAAAAGCAATCACAGACATGGTGGTTCTCTGACCCCAATGACACGTGTGACTCTTGCCAGTTATAGTTGGTCACGATTTGGGACCTGCCTCTTGCTTATTATTATGGGTAGGGCGGATTGTGACCCACTGCATTTCAGAATTTTGTGCACCAATCTATTAGTGTATAGGTTAGGTCGCAAAATGTGTTCCCACTTGCAAAACATTGAAAGCTGGTTCTTTGTAGAAGCAGCCTTTAGTAAAAAAGCAAGCCAGCACATAACCAGTGCCGTACAATGTGGGTCTTTCATTAGCACGTGAATGTGTTGAATTTTTGGTTGAATTGATTGTGACTTTAACAAATGTCCAAAATCCAAAGTAAAAAAGGCATGTGTGTTTACAGAGTAGCATTTGTGGGATGTCATAAAGCTGAAGCCAGTTTTGTGAAGTAGTCTTGAAGCAAATTCAACATTTTAGCAGGTATGCTTTCCTTTTTGCACACTGCTTTCTAGCAGTTTCAGAGCACTGTGTTGAAGGGGGAGGTATGGGTTAAAACATCCGAGGTTTAACTGAAGAATATACTGAGAACAAGTTATCCAGCAGCATGTTCATATGTTTGATGGAAGAGCAGCCATCAGGCCTTAGCAGAATGTTCTCAAGTACTACTTTCTTTATTTTCACTGAGATAATAGTTGCAATGAGTGGATTTCGAAATATTGAAAGCAAGATATTATTTTAGGATGTCAGCCTTACCTATCTGACCTGGATGTTTGGATGCAGCAGCACCAAACGATCTAATTGCAACATCTAGAAAGGAGATTCAAGAGCGCCTAGTAAAGCATGAAGATAAAATCAAGACGCGCAAGGCAAATAAGTTTGCGCGTGATAAAGAGGATTATGAGCAGGGTCGTATCTATACATTTGCACGGAAATATCAAAATGCAAAGAAAACCAAAATGAGTCAAAATCAACTGCATCAACGAGTGTCGCCACTAATGCAACAAGAGTGCTACCACCAGCGCATACTGACACTAATCCTAATCAAAGTGATGATAAAACCTCAAATAGTAGTGTTTATTCCGAGGACAGCATGACAACAGGGGCGACCTCAGGTAAATCATCAACAGTATTAGATCTAGGAGAAGAGGTTGATTTTTTTAGTCAATGCCCGCCTCCAATCTCTGCGCTCACGAAGTCAGCAACAGCCACAGCAGCAGCCACACAAAGGGCAAAAATCAACAAACGAAGGAGGGAACGCCGCAAGAAACACAAACTCAAACAAAAAAAAGAAACAACATTGGCGGAACAAAAACTAATTGATAAGACCATTATCAACCTTTCTTCCAAAACGCTTACAGAGGCTGAAAAACAACTGTTAAGTCTAGGTTTGAATTTCCGCCCAATAAGTGACTTTAACTATTCAAAGACCAGAATAGACGTCTTTCAATTCATTCGCAAACTCAAACTGCGAAAGTTTTATAATATTAAGGAGGGACAAAATTTAAAGGAGCCTCTGAATACTGAACATAATCCAACTTCGCTGTTGGCTCAAGACACTCGAGCACTACTTACACTGCATCAAATGGGACAAACTATTGACTCCTGGGATGATTCTAATTTATCGACTCAACAAGAGCTTAGAGTCGCCCATATTAATAAAACAGGAGCAGGTAGCAGTCCATTCAAACCTACCTCAAATTTCATACCTACAATGCCCCGGGACGCCATTGATTCATTTCACGAGGTGGTGACAGCAGATCTTACGAAGCTTCATCTTCAATTCAAACATCTTAAAAGACAAAAAAACACTAGGGAAAAACTTTATTGGGCACTGGTGAATAAATTGAAATCTGATCACAAAAACATTGTGTGTAATTCAGACAAAGGTGGGGACATCGTGATCTGGCCGCAAAAAGACTATATCACTGAGGCGACCAGACAACTTTCGGATACTACGTGCTACCAAAAGACTAATATCAAAGAATATGAGAAAGCAAGAGATATTCTTAAAAAAATGCTCTACAGGTACAAAAGAGAAGGTTTTCAAGTTCCTAGATGTAGAACATCCAGTGATGCCCAGATTATATTTAATCCCTAAGATTCACAAGGAAACTTTACCTGTTCCCGGAAGACCGATCATATCAGCCATTGACGGTATGGCGGAACACATTGCTATCTACGTGGATTACTTTTTGCAAGGTTTGGTCAAGGATCTACCCACCTATGTGAAGGACACAGGAGACTTTCTGTGCAAGATAAAAAACACTCCATGGACATCTGACTCTTTACTCATTGCTCTTGACATAGAGTCACTTTATACTAGTATTGAACATGATAAGGGATTACTGGCAGTGGAACATTTTTTAGGGACTAGACCTCTCAATTGTTACAATCATAATAAGATGATTTTGGAGCTTATTACATGGAGTCATAATAACAATTTCTTTATCTTTGGAAAAGACATTTATCTACAGAAAAGGGGTGTTGCTATGGGGGCCTGTTTCTCTCCTAGCTATGCGTGCTTGCACGTAGGCTGGTGGGAGAAGCAGGTCCTCGTGGGGAAACATCAGAATATTTGTTCACAACACGTAGTGCAATGGATAAGATTCATTGATGATGTTTTTATGATTTGGAGAGGGGATGAAACCACTGCCATTAACTTTATTGGATTACTCAACATCAATCAAGAAAATTTGAAATTCACGTACAAAATGAGCAGACAAACTATAGAATTTCTAGATGTTAGAGTTTTTGTGAAACATGATAAAATTGCTACCACTCTGTTCAGAAAAAAGACGGCAGGGAACTCAGTTCTCCATGCCAGTAGTGCACATCCTCACCATATTGTTGACAACCTCCCCTACGGGGAGTTGCTCCGGATCAAAAGGATCTGTAGTACAGAGGAAAATCTGACAGTTTGCACAACCCAAGCTCTTCAAAGATTCAAAGACAGGGGCTATGGTGACAGGTGAAGGACTGGGTTCTTTAAGACCCAGCGGTGCCAGGGGACAACACCTGAAACCTTCGTGGGTAACCTGCTCCGGCGTACGAATGACAGAGACACGGGACACTTCCTTCGGCGTCAAAGATTCAAGGTTTATTTACTGCAGGGAACACAGAAGTCACGACAAGTACAACACGTGCAACTTGGGGAGACTGCTTCAAATTGGTTCTGTGGATCGCTCCTTTTATACAGAATTTACCCATAGGACAACATGATACACAAAGGTTTACAACCCGGTTCCCACAATTATCCCCCAGAGGGGTCGCTTTGGTCACTTTGATACACACAAGGTCCGGAACATAAGTGCGGAAACATTTGGCGGTTCCCAACTGTAAAAACCCATCTTCCCAACATTAGTGCATTCCAATCGGCAGTAAAACAGATCGAAATAGGAACAAAGACAGGTGCAGAGGAAGATGGAGACAGTGGGGAGATCGGAAAGGGTGTAAAAGGGGAGGCATCGGGAAACACGAGATACAGGCATCAAAGGGACGTGCCTAATGAGATGCACGGCTGAGACAATAAACCGGCACGGCAAGATGAGCCTCGAGCGGGGCCATCTGCCTTACAGTATCATCCCCCTCATCATAAAAACACTTACAAAAAGACAAGTGTCTTCCGCAAATATCTTGGGAGTCCCAGGGTCGCGAAGCGGACAACGTCCGTTCGCTGGCTACTTGAGGGCAAGAGACAAAATGGATGCCGTATCTAAGATGGAACCCGTGGGTACAGATGAAAAACCCACGTAACAAACGAACGGTTTAAGTTAGCACAGCAAAACTGCGCACACTTACTAAACTCGCCATTTGCGGTTCATAGATACCAGACTCGACCATATTCGTGCGAGTCGAAAACACCGCTTACAATTGTCACGGAACCTCAGACGCTCCTTTTGCCCTCATGTAGGCAAGCACTAGTCGGAATCATATTCGATATTCATCAGACCATCGAGATGTTGCTGTAGCATAGCTCTGTCCAACCGAGTCCCCTTGGTAACAGGTGGCTGTCTCATACACGTTGTAGCACAGAGGCCACATAAGGCAGGACCGCACTGCACACAAAGGCAACACGTGAACAGGAACGCCACAACGACTCCGATGATCATCAGAATCTTCCAACCCCAAGTCGACATCAGGCCCCAAAACCATCCAAGTAGCGTCCAATCCCCTACATCCACGTGTATGGATTCGGAGATCTTATGCAACTTCGAGATGGCTTGATAGACAGTCGGAGCGTTATCAGGAATGAAAATACAGCAGCTCGAATGGATCACCTTACATACCCCACCTCGATCTGCTAAGATCACGTCTAAAACCATACGGTTTTGTAACGTCATAAGTCTATCCGCCTGAAGTTCAGTGGTGATATTACCAAGGGCACTGGCAGTAATATTAGCTGTCGATTCTACCACTCGAGTCAACTGTCTCAGGTTCCTACTATTAACCATAGGTCCCCAAAACGGGAGGAAACCCTTGAAAAAGTCTCCTGCCTCTTGACCGGCAGTATCCTCTTCGCTAATTACGCCTCTCACAACTCTAGTCTTGTGATAATCTGCATCTACAGTAAACGTCGGAGGCAACAAGTTTGCGATAAAACATGAGCCCATAAAGTCAGAGGGCAACCATGCATACGCACGATCATGACAGATAAAGTATGTACCCTTGGCAGCCAGGAACACAGGGGACGAGACCATCGGCAGAATGTAATTTTCAGTGCAAGCACTCTCTCCAAGTCGGGCTTTCGATCTTCGGCCACGACCTATTAGACAAAAATTACCAATGTGGGGTACGACCCATATCGGAGGCGAGCTTTTAAGCTGTTTTTCACTAGTGAACACACTATATTCGCCTCTACTTAGGACCCTATAGGCTTGTACCTCTTCTTCAGGAATAAGCGAGGGATCATAGATATCGCTATCTAAGTCTTCAATTGCTATAGACAAAGGTTTCTGATACGAGGTAGGACCAGAGTAGGGGGAACGTGGTTCTCGAATGGGGTGGAAACCCAGTGCGCTTCGAAACATTGTTTGAAATGCTCGAGCAGACCCTTGGGAACTATACGGTAACACCAGATATGGAATTCCCTTATCCGTAGTGTGTGGCATCAACCCACACACCCAACAATTAGTAGTGTTAACCACTAACTGATGCTGATGAAGGAGCTGAATAAAGGAATTGTTGCGGAATTCTGCACGTCTAGCCTGCTCGTGTTCAGGTAAGATATGAAAAGAATGAGGAGAAACAGTGGAGGTGAGTTTAAGGTCAGGGGTAGGAGTAGGTATGGCAGAAGGTAAGAAGTAAGACATCGTGTAATACACCCCACCCGCCAATAATGCAGAAACAGTCAAAAACAATACGAATATTTGGAACATAAAACATTTGGTACGACTAAGTTGCTGCAGCTTGAATCTTTGCGCTTGAGCTCCTTCCAAGTCCATCAGCTTCGAAAATGCCATCCCCTATGACCGTCCGCAACGTTTCTTGACGCACTTCGTTCTGTGTAGCAGTAGTCAATCCCTAGGAGTTCCCAGGAACCGACGGTCTTTAACCTAGTGTCAAGACCTACTAACCAGAAGGAAGTACGCGCGCGGCCCTACGGTCTTTATTTCACAAATATATATATATGCGAAAACAATGTTTCTCAGCTATGGAAGCAAAAAGTGTAAGGAATGGAACTCAATGAATATATACAAAAAATAATTACAGTGATATGAGTGTTCAAACTGATCGTGGAAAACGGGATAATGCAATTGTCAAGGGACAGAACAGGATCTTTTATTAGTCTCTGGTGCTAGATCGCAAAAAGTATCGGGTTTTCCCAGGACGTGTCTGTTCGTCAAACAAAGGATCCGTCGAAGGGACAGCGTCCTGTTGATCAGCTGAATGTTCTGGTCTTGAGTCTTTTGATGACAAATGTTCAACAGTGTCCTTTTGCTGCACTGAGGATTCTCCGACAGGTTGTGCGTCACTGAAAGGTACAAACGCCGGCAATCCTTCAGTTTCAGTTGATGCAATGCCTCTCCTCACCCACGAGTCTGCCGGTAACGGAATAGGGACCTTCTTGGTGTGGGTGGCGTGCACCCAATTCTTCCGTCCCTCGAGACGAACTGCAGTTCTCGTGGCAAGGAGGACCTGGTAGGGTCCAGTGAACCTGGGATCCAAATTGTTCTTGCGCAAAAAGTTTCGCGTTACCACCCAATCTCCGGGCTGGAGCTGGTGGCCTGGACCCTCCGTCTGCGTCGGCAATGCTTCGTGAACCTGTTGGTGAATTAACCTCAGTTTAGCAGTCAAGTCATGAAGATAATCGATCAACATTGGATACTCAAGATCACAGAACACACCTGGCCTAGGAACCCCCCAAACATTCGCAGGACGACCAAACACTATTTCGTAGGGGCTAAGCCCTACTCGGGAGTGTACAGTCGCCCTAGTTGACAGTAATGCTAAGGGTAAAGCGTCAGGCCACGAGAGACCAGTCGTAGCCTGAATCTTGGCTAGCTTTAGTTTAAGGGTGCCGTTATACCCTTCAACCAAACCAGCTGACTGGGGATGATTGGCGCTATGGAATTTCTGATTAATTCCAAGGCCCTTACACACACTCTTCATCACACTCCCCACAAACTCACTTCCGTTATCTGACCACACAACTCTAGGCATTCCGTACAGAGGAAAGTATTCCTTCAGTAGGATTTTCGCAGTAGACAAAGCAGTATTGTCTTTGAGAGGATAGGCCTCGATCCATCGGGAGAATGCGCAAACCACAACTAAAACGTATTTCAGGTTATTGCATCGCTCCATATGGATGAAGTCCAGTTGGATCACCTCAAAGGGACATGAAGGGGGAGCAAAGCTGCCAGGAGGAGTTGGGGTTCCTTTACCAGGATTGTACAACATACATACCATACAATTCTTAACCAAGCGTTCAGCACATTTCGTAATACCATCATTCTTCCACACAGGAGACAGCAATTTACAAATACCTTTCGCACTAATATGTGCTAACCCATGCGCCATAGTCACAACAGCCAGCACATACGCATCAGGCAACATCCATCTTTTCTGATCCGATAAGTCAATCCAACAACCATTCGCATCCAACTTTCCCGTACTCTCTTTCCACTTCGTCTTTTCAGTCTCGGTGGCCTCATTCTGAATTGCTTTCACACTCTCGATAGTGTCCTCACACATACTCGATTCTGTAGGCCACCTAACCGAACTCGTCACATACATTCGAGTGCTAAGGTTTTGCGCTGTCTCCTTAGCAGTCTCATCCGCAAACGCATTACCACGACCAACATCATCCGTCACCTTACGATGCGCACTACATTTGACAATCGCCACTTGCTTAGGCAACGTAAGTGCATCCAACAGATCATTCACAAGCTGGCCATGCTGAATCTTCGTACCATGCGATGTTAGAAAACCTCTCTCTCTCCACAACCGTCCAAAACTATGTGCGACGCCAAAGGCATATTGGCTGTCGGTAAACACATTCACACGTTTCCCTTTCGCTAACACACACGCTCTAGTGAGAGCGATCAGCTCTGCGGCTTGGGCAGAATTCTGATTTAATCTCGCAGTCTCAACAACAGTATTCAATGTTACAACAGCATAAGCAGTAGTCACATCGCCATTCGGCAACTTGAAACATGAACCATCCACATACAGTGTTCCATCTGGGTCTTCCAATGGGGTGTTTTTAAGGTCCACTCGACCTTTTGTTTCCTCCTCTGTCCTCAAATAACAATCGTGTTCTGTTATTTCATCTGACTCTGAGCTAATTGGTAACAAAGTTGCCGGGTTCAGAACATTACAACGTTTTATTTGAATGTGGCTTGCCAACAGTGTCAACTCGTACCCAGACAACCTCGCACTCGTCAAGTGCTGAGTTTTCGTACGATTCAAAAGAGTGTCGACTGCATGCGGAACCATCACCGTAAGCATATTATCCATGACCAATCCTGCTGATTGTCGGATGGAGACCGCAGCTGCCGCCGTTGCTCGTAAACAACTCGGCAATGCTCTAGCTACCGGGTCCAAGGTCGAGGAAAAATATGCACATGGACGTTGCTTACCACCACAAGGTTGCGTTAAGACACTCAACGCACAACCTTCCCTCTCGTGAACATATAATGTAAACGGCTTGCTATAGTCAGAAGTACCTAACACAGGAGCCGAACACAATGAATCACGCAATTCAGAAAAACTTTTCTGACATTCTTCCGTCCATGGTAAAGGAGTCGAAACATCCTTGCACGTGAGAGCCACTAATGGTTTCGCTAGCAATGAAAAATTTGGAATCCATTGCCTGCAGTATGACGTGATACCTAGAAAGGCACGCACATCTCTTTGGGTTGTTGGCACAGCCATTCGCGCAATTGCTGCAATTCTCTCTGGGGTCAACCGTCTTCCCTCCTTTGACAATAAGTGACCTAAATAGGTTACTTCTTGACAACAATATTGGAGCTTAGAAGGTGACACCTTGTGATTTAACTCGCAGAGATGTTGCAGCAGCGATACCGTAGCAATTTTGCAAATGTCCTGAGTATCAGCAGCCACCAATAGGTCATCGACGTATTGGATTAAGGCCGCACCAGCCGGCAACTTAAACGCATCCAGTTGACCCTTCAAGGCTTGACTGTAAATCGATGGACTTTCACAGTAGCCCTGAGGAGCGCGTTTAACCCGGAAGCTGCGTCCACCAAGAGAGACACCGAAAAGGTCTCTACTCTCTTCTGCAATGGGAATGCTGAAGAACGCATTTTTCAAATCAATCACCGAAAACCAAGATGCAGAAGCTGGAATCAGAGTCAGTAGTGCTGTGATGTCAGGCACACCGGGGAACTGAGGAATCACAATTTTATTCACCTCCCGTAAATCGATAACAAAACGATAAACAGGTGGTTTCGAAGGATCAGTACGTTTTAGAATGGGCAGTACAGGGCTGTTGCACACGTTTCCCCGAGTTTCCTCAATAACGTCTTTCTCGATCAAATCATAGATGATCGCTAACAATGCTCGTTCACCATCAAGAGAGATACGATACTGGGGAATACGTGGCAATCGCACATTAGATTTCAACTGGACAACATAAGGGGAGATGTCAAGCAGGCCCACATCATTGGGACCTGTTGCCCACAAAGATGCAGGAAGAGAACTCAATTCCGGTGGAAGCTTATCGAGAGACAAGTACATGGGAGAGACAACCCTCTCTCCCAACGTAAGCTTTACACCCGCAGGAGAACAATACAAAGTTGCATACAAACGCTTAAGCAAATCCAGGCCCAAAAGATTTTCACCACAACCCGTGGTTAAAATCAACGGAGCTTCTAGCTCGCGAGGCCTAATTGTAAGGGGCAAAGGGCGAGAAACTGGATTGCTAACAGGGGCGCCAGAGAATCCAACGGAAACATTTGTTAAGCCAGACAAAGGTGCGCCAGGGAGTTTCGAATGCTTTATGGAACTTTTCGCTGCACCAGTGTCCAACAGAAAAGGCTCAACGACGCCCGATGTAGCAACTGCGACATAAGGCCCTCTCTGATCAACCGGAACTGATACTACTCCCTCTCCTTGTCTTCGGCTGTCCTAGTAATTACTGTCGTCAGTTCCCTGATCGACGTAATAATCGTCTACATTGTACTGCGCAGATCGTCCTTGCGATAATCCACGTTGATCAAAACAATTATCGGAATTTGATGAGTTATCTGAACGATCATTCTGAGCACCACGACCTCTACCACGTGGTGCCTGCTGTGAACCACCACGACCTCCTCTAGATGAGTTACCACTATTACGTTCGTTTAGAACAGGACAATTGAATTTGATATGACCCTCCTGTCGACAATAGGCACATTGATTGTATCCTAATGAAGATCTTTGGGAAGAGGAGTCATTACGAGTTTGTGATCGGTTCGATTGCGGCTGTGATCTATTTTGTTGCGAAGTATTCTGATTCGAACGAGGGGGATAAGCCTGCTGTAACAGCACTTTAGTTTTGAGTTCTTTCGTCTTTTTATCAGCACGGTCACTCTCTTCTTTCTCTCTATTCTCATAATACTGTGCCGTAGCCAATATTTGAGCCGAGGTAGAAACGGCCCACGCACTTTCTGAATTTTTTAATTTATTGCTCAAATCGGGCAATAAGTTTGAAACAAATTTGTCTACGAACAACCTTTGACCACCCTCAGTACTCATATCCTGGCCACTATGGTCGATGAATGCCTCTTCGAACCTCGTAAAGAAATCGGAGACACTCTCGTCCTTCTTCTGTCTACAAGCTGACAATTTGTCCCAATTCACCCTCATAGCTGGCATAAGAGTTTTCATTAAGGTAATTATTCTTTGAGGGAGATCAGTAATGAGTTGTTCAGGCTTAGCCCCACCAACTTGTCGCGTATCGGCCGCAAGAAGAGCAGCCCAATCGCCACCTAATTCATTGGGATGATTCTCCTGACGAATCTTAGCCCATACCGGTTGCGGTACAACATTTCCAAACAGCATGTCAATATCAGCAAGATTCATTACCGTAGCATCTACGAGCTGCGACAATTCTTTGTAATACCCCGCAGGATTTTTGCGAGGGTCAGGCAAAGATTGCTTCACCTGTAAAACTTCTGATCGTTTCCATGGGAGATGTATCCATACTCTCTGGAAATGTGGCAAGATCGGAGGTTGAGCATTAGCGTCGCCTGGCATCCACACTGGTGGAACTTCTCGCATAGGAAATTGACCAGACTCATCTGGCTGTCTTTCAACATCTTCAACAAAGAGGGCTTGAGGTATAGGAGTGGGACGAAAGGATAGCAACCGTTCGACAGCACGTCGAACATTGGTATCCACTATCAGTCCAGTCGAAAACTGAAGCTGTAGATCAGACAAAGTGGTCAGCACCTTGTCAGGTGCGTCGGCCGATATCTGATCACGAAGGACCTTACACATTTCCTCGAACACAAATCTCTGGGTTGGTATATTAAATTGACAAAACGTGTCGAGTACAATACGTGGTGGATTTCTAAGGGGATGTGTCATCCAACCCATCGCCATATTGTATAGCGAAGCGCGTTCCCTGTTACCAGGAAGCTGACTACGTCTCTGAGGACCATCTGAACCAGCGGACCCAAGGACAGGTCCGAGAGAATGAAAGAAGCTAGCCGCAAGAGGAGAATTACGACTACGAGTAGAGGGAGAAGTATAAGACACAGAACTAACAAGTGAAGGGGTAGAAACAGAAGCAACAGCAGGAGTTAACAGAGCAGGAGCAGTAGCGGGAGCAGGAGTATGTGGAAGCGGAGGGGCAGTAGGGATAGCAACAGGCAAAGGAGCAGGAACAGTCGGAAGAACAGGTGCAGGTTGAGGAACAGGTACAGGAAGAACAGGTACAGGAACAGGTACAGGGGGAATCACAGGAGCTGCGACACCCTGTACGTACGGAGGTGGCGATTTCATAAGATAGGACATTAAAGGATCCTCAACTGCTTCTTCCTTCTTTTCCGACTCCGTAGGCAAAGCAGGATAGCATTTATCTATAGTCATACGCTGTAATCTATCAAACACTTCCTTTTCCTTAACCTCCTTATCACGCTGAAACTGCTCTGCTTTATTTACAATGGTAGCAACACCATCTCTCTGATTTCGTTTAGTCTGTCTGATTTCTTTCTGTCGGGCTTCTTTACGCCACAACCGAAAGGCATCAAACATGGCCGGCCTTGACTTTTTCTCGAACAATTTAGCCTCTAGGTTATCTAAAATCGGGGTCTCAAAGCTACCATGAGGTGGCCAACTAAGGACACCATCCTTCTTTGTATAGCGAATCCAGTAATCATTAAAGGTAATCGGGCCTAGCCCATGTTTACTGTACAGTTCATAAGTCGGAGTTCCAACCGGAGGTATCGGACACGAGTCCTCCAGTCGGGAATCCGCACCACAAGGTCTAAAACAACTAAACAAAGTACTACGACCAGGCATCTTGCACACTAGCCGAGTTTCACAAACATCAAGGGTTACGGGATTTACCAAGTCCCAGCAAAGAGCAAAAAACCCTCGGTTTTTGGCGGCTGCAGTCGTCAAATAGCACAACAAAGTACGCTAGCAAAGTGTCACCGACAAAAACACTCACACAGCGTCAACAACAAAAACACTCGCTAAAGTGTCAACAACCAAGGACTCTGGGAGCGACCCACAAATACTTAACTCAAAGATCGATGGCGTCACCAGGAAGGCCCGTCAATCGTCTCGCTCTACCAAGGTCTACGCCAGGCGCCAAAACAGGTCTACAGTCAGGGCAGCAGTCCGTCGCAGCCGTTAGGAGGCGGGAATCTTCGCGGGAAAAGTCTTCGGGCCACTTATTTCGACAACAGGATCGATGAAGCGGAGTGCATCTTCCCTCGGAGATTTCACACGAAGTTCCTCACGATCGTCGGGCTTGGACCGGTACCACTGATGCAGCCCCACGTTGGGCGCCAACTGAAGGACTGGGTTCTTTAAGACCCAGCGGTGCCAGGGGACAACACCTGAAACCTTCGTGGGTAACCTGCTCCGGCGTACGAATGACAGAGACACGGGACACTTCCTTCGGCGTCAAAGATTCAAGGTTTATTTACTGCAGGGAACACAGAAGTCACGACAAGTACAAAACGTGCAACTTGGGGAGACTGCTTCAAATTGGTTCTGTGGATCGCTCCTTTTATACAGAATTTACCCATAGGACAACATGATACACAAAGGTTTACAACCCGGTTCCCACAATTATCCCCCAGAGGGGTCGCTTTGGTCACTTTGATACACACAAGGTCCGGAACATAAGTGCGGAAACATTTGGCGGTTCCCAACTGTAAAAACCCATCTTCCCAACATTAGTGCATTCCAATCGGCAGTAAAACAGATCGAAATAGGAACAAAGACAGGTGCAGAGGAAGATGGAGACAGTGGGGAGATCGGAAAGGGTGTAAAAGGGGAGGTATCGGGAAACACAAGATACAGGCATCAAAGGGACGTGCCTAATGAGATGCACGGCTGATACAATAAACCGGCACGGCAAGATGAGCCTCGAGCGGGGCCATCTGCCTTACAGTATCATCCCCCTCATCATAAAAACACTTACAAAAAGACATGTGTCTTCCCCAAATATCTTGGGAGTCCCAGGGTCGCGAAGCGGACAACGTCCGTTCGCTGGCTACTTGAGGGCAAGAGACAAAATGGATGCCGTATCTAAGATGGAACCCGCGGGTACAGATGAAAAACCCACGTAGCAAACGAACGGTTAAAGTTAGCACAGCGAAACTGCGCACACTTACTAAACTCGTCATTTGCGGTTCGTAGATACCAGACTCGACCATATTCGTGCGAGTCAAAAACACCGCTTACAATTGTCACGGAACCTCACAGGGTGTTAAAAATTGCTGCTAATAAATCTAAGGAAAGATCAAGAGAATCTTTACTGCGTCCTTCAGCAGCTCCCTGCCAAGAAAACACCAATAATGATGATAATTCCAATCTAAGATTCATGACAACGTACAATTGTCAAGAACTGCGCATTAGAGCCATCCTGACAAAAAGTTGGCCGTTATTAATGACCGATGGTGTCTTAGCAACTCAATTAACAAACAGACCCAATATTAGATTTCAGAAGGGTCCTTCTATGCGCCAACATGTATCTAATTCTTTCCCTGAACTTGCGAAACCTGAGTCTTGGTTAAAACCCCGGCTGGGGTTTACCAAATGTTCCAGTTGTAGGGCATGCAAGTTTGGCATCAACACCACCAAGTATGCCACTCCGTTTAGTCCTACTCTATCACCAATCAGGGGCATCTTCAATTGCAAAACGGAGTATGCTCTTTACGTTTTGACATGCACATGCGGCTTGAGGTACGTTGGCAGCACCAGGCTTCAGGTGCATGTCAGAATTTTACAGCATCTCCGAGCTATCGTTAATAATGATAGCGCCTATCCTGTCGCGAGGCACTTTAAGATGGTCCACAATAACAATCTTGACTGTCTTACTCACTTAGTATTAGCTGCTGTCCCCAAGCCACGCAGGGGAGGCGACAGAGACAAAATGCTCAGGCAATTGGAATCCAAGATGATCCTAGAGTTGGACAGTAAGGTCCCAAATGGCCTTAATACAACGGAAGATCTTTATCATTTTTTATAAATTGTGCAACTGTCTTCAAACTCTAACTGTATCAGATCCTTAACCTTAGTTTGTGTTTTATAAATATCAGTTCAAATTGTAACACCTTTCATTCCAGTAAAACATAGACACTGTTTCCTAGCCATTCTTTTTTACCTGTATATATTTTCGATTTGGGTGCAGTAACTGCTTTATAGGTTCTTTTGCACCATGAAAATGCACCTGGGTTTTTTTTCTTATAGGTATAAATTACACATAATTGTTTGCATACATCTCTATTTAGTCGTTTACCAATTCCAGAAGGGTTGCCATCATTATAGATGTCCCAAGTATCTATATATTTTTTTATACCATTTCAGACATGTATATATATTACTATAGTCTATTGTATATATCTATATTAACTTTTGCGTATTTGCACAATTCTGATATTTACACCCAAAAAGAAGCTTTTTCCAATATTTCTATGAACTGTTTAAATCCTAATTATATGTATGTTATTTAATTTTGATAACATTTTAATTAATATTTATTGATTTTTAACCAAATCGATAAATTAATATTATCCAAATTACATATATTTGGACAGTCAATATGTTTACATCGGTTGAAATATAATGTTTACTGAGTATATGTTTACATTTGCAATTTTGCACAAATATCCATTAGACTATTATAACGTGTATCTTGCATTCAGGCAGATATAATTATCTTAACATGTTTCAAACGAAAAATGATACTTAGCAACAACTCTGAATTTATTCCGTTTAAGATTGTATATGCTTTTTACCCTTCTGCTCAGAATTCAACAATTCCAGACATTGTGAGTAGTATGTTTTCTATATTCATTATCACATGGTGTTCACTATTGCATTTAAAAATAATGGCACACGCTGGCTTAAACTATCTGTGAGCAAGGGCATCCGTCCGAAACGCGTCAGACCGTTGTGCTGTAATCTATGAAATAAACATCTTTCCTGAATATTTTGGGACTCGCCTTGGTTTTTCTGTTCGCCAGCGCTGGAGGTGCAGAGCCAGTATTTTATATATATATATATATATATATATATATATATATATATATATATATATATATATATATATATATTTTTTTTTTTTAATTTAAAAGCAATCACAGACATGGTGGTTTTCTGACCCAAATGACACGTGTGACTCTTGCCAGTTATAGTTGGTCACGATTTGGGACCTGCCTCTTGCTTATTATTATGGGTAGGGCGGATTGTGACCCACTGCATTTCAGAATTTTGTGCACCAATCTATTAGTGTATAGGTTAGGTCGCAAAATGTGTTCCCACTTGCAAAACATTGAAAGCTGGTTCTTTGTAGAAGCAGCCTTTAGTAAAAAAGCAAGCCAGCACATAACCAGTGCCGTACAATGTGGGTCTTTCATTAGCACGTGAATGTGTTGAATTTTTGGTTGAATTGATTGTGACTTTAACAAATGTCCAAAATCCAAAGTAAAAAAGGCATGTGTGTTTACAGAGTAGCATTTGTGGGATGTCATAAAGCTGAAGCCAGTTTTGTGAAGTAGTCTTGAAGCAAATTCAACATTTTAGCAGGTATGCTTTCCTTTTTGCACACTGCTTTCTAGCAGTTTCAGAGCACTGTGTTGAAGGGGGAGGTATGGGTTAAAACATCCGAGGTGCAACCGAAGAATATACTGAGAACAAGTTATCCAGCAGCATGTTCATATGTTTGATGGAAGAGCAGCCATCAGGCCTTAGCAGAATGTTCTCAAGTACTTCTTTCTTTATTTTCACTGAGATAATAGTTGCAATGAGTGGATTTCGAAATATTGAAAGCAAGATATTATTTTAGGATGTCAGCCTTACCTATCTGACCTGGATGTTTGGATGCCGCAGCACCAAACGATCTAATTGCAACATCTAGAAAGGAGATTCAAGAGCGCCTAGTAAAGCATGAAGATAAAATCAAGACGCGCAAGGCAAATAAGTTTGCGCGTGATAAATAGGATTATGAGCAGGGTCGTATCTATACATTTGCACGGAAATATCTTAAAAAAATGCTCTACAGGTACAAAAGAGAAGGTTTTCAAGTTCCTAGATGTAGAACATCCAGTGATGCCCAGATTATATTTAATCCCTAAGATTCACAAGGAAACTTTACCTGTTCCCGGAAGACCGATCATATCAGCCATTGACACAAAGGCTGAACACATTGCTATCTACATGGATTACATTTTGTAAGGTTTGGTCAATGATCTACCCACCTATGTGAAGGACACAGGAGACTTTCTGTGCAAGATAAAAAACACTCCATGGACATCTGACTCTTTACTCATTGCTTTTGACATAGAGTCACTTTATACTAGTATTGAACATGATAAGGGATTAGTGGCAGTGGAACATTTTTTAGGGACTAGGCCTCTCAATTGTTACAATCATAATAAGATGATTTTGGAGCTTATAACATGGAGTCATAATAACAATTTCTTTATCTTTGGAAAATACATTTATCTGCAGAAAAGGGGTGTTGCTATGGGGGCCTGTTTCTCTCCTAGCTATGCGTGCTTGCACGTAGGCTGGTGGGAGAAGCAGGTCCTCATGGGGAAACATCAGAATATTTGTTCACAACACATAGTGCAATGGATAAGATTCATTGATGATGTTTTTTTGATTTGGAGAGGGGATGAAACCACTGCCATTAACTTTATTGGATTACTCAACATCAATCAAGAAAATTTGAAATTCACGTACAAAATGAGCAGACAAACTATATAATTTCTAGATGTTAGAGTTTTTGTGAAACATGATAAAATTGCTACCACTCTGTTCAGAAAAAAGATGGCAGGGAACTCAGTTCTCCATGCCAGTAGTGCACATCCTCACCATATTGTTGACAACCTCCCCTACGGGGAGTTGCTCCGGATCAAAAGGATCTGTAGTACAGAGGAAAAACTGACAGTTTGCACAACCCAAGCTCTTCAAAGATTCAAAGACAGGGGCTATGGTGACAGGGTGTTAAAAATTGCTGCTAATAAATCTAAGGAAAGATCAAGAGAATCTTTACTGCGTCCTTCAGCAGCTCCCTGCCAAGAAAACACCAATAATGATGATAATTCCAAGCAAGATATTGTTTTAGGATGTCAGCCTTACCTAGCTGACCTGGATGTTTGGATGCAGCAGCACCTTGAAGGGTAGTAAACCTGGTATATGGCTTCTGGAAGAATGGAAATGACCTCATAATGTATCTTTTTCTGAGTGATTAGGTTTGATCCAGCAAAAGCTCTAAGGTGGAAGAACACATTCGTAGGGTTAAATATTAGTTGTGTAAACACAGATGAGGCTGTCCCTAGTTGGGGTTTCTACAGGTTTGTTAGAGATGCGTGTCCAGTGGGGGCATCTCATAAAAAGTAAAGGACTGGCCTCACACACCACCTCGTGTCATGTTTCATCATAGGCCATCCTCGCCCTCTAAAAACTTTTTTTGATCGAGGGTGGGCATACAACTGGAGGCAGGGATGCACTTCTAAACTAAGTGGTGACCCGTGAATAGTGAAAAAGTGATCTAAAAACCATTACAGTTGTCAAGAAGACTAATGTAATTAAATGGGCAACAGGGGGTTTATGTAACTATCAATCTCCAAGATAGTGTAGTACTCAAAATAAATGCCCTCGATCAGTGGTTCCCAAACTTTTGACTCCTGAGGACCCCCATTGAGTCACTACTGGAAGCAGGGGACCCCCAAGCAATTTGGATGAGTTAAATTTCAAACATTGAAACAGTAATTTGAAAAAAATTAAACACGTGTGCACACAAAACAAATACTCAAAGTACTAAGGATTTTGGGGCCAGATGTACGACCATTTCATTTAGCGCCTCGTAATTGGCGACACATTGCGAGTGGCAAATTGCGAGGTGCTAAATGAAATGTACAACAGTGTGTTTAACACTGTTTGGGATTCCACTGGGGTCGCAAATTGCGAGGTTTATTAATATTAATGAGCCTCTTGCAATTTGTGAGCCCATTGGGAATGCCAGCCCTCCCAGTGATGGTGGCCTGCTGAGCTCTGTAGGCCACCATGTCTGGGACTGCTTTTAAATAAAGCAGTTTTTTAAAAAAAATGCAGCCTGTTTACCATGCATTTAAAAAAAAAAAAAAGAAAAGTAAACGTTTTCGTTTCATTTTGTAAGGGCAGGCAGAGGTCCTTGGGACCACAGCTTGCCCGTAAAAAATAATTTTGCATGCATTTGCAAAGGGGAAGGGGTCCCCTGGGGACCCCTTCTCATTTGCGAATGCATTACCATCTACTTGAAGTAGGTGGTAATTGTGACAGTTTTGCGACCGCAAAACATTTGTACATGGTTTTGAGACTCGCTATTTGGAAGGGAATGCCCCTTCCAAATTGAAAGTTGCAAAACCTATTTAGAGAGTCGCAAACAAATTGCGACTCGCGAAATAGGCTATGTACATGGCCCAATAGGTTTTCGCATGCGCAAACGGGTTCGCGAACCCGTTCGCGCATATAAAAACAGATCGTACATCTGGCCCTTAGTATTTTATATTGAAATAATAGCCCCTCTGTCACATGTATTTCATTTGTTTTATAGCATCTCTCATACCATTGTAGGATGTCAGAGCTCTTTACATCACACACATATAGAGACATTGAATCATACATTTAAATCAGTGTGTATATACAATGTTTAAAGAGTGCTTGGTCTCGAAAAGCACAAACTCAGGATTCAGAACATAACACAGTGGCTAGCATTGACTTTAACATTAAAAATGTATTTCCACCCAAATATATCTTTTTAGCAGCATCAGGATAATGAATAACTGGGACAAACTATAAGTTACTAACTGGTACCATGCAGTTTGCAAGCAGCTCTTTGATGACAGTTTATAGGTCCCTCTGCTAGATTACGATGGTCACTTATGAAGTGCACAGTAACAAAATAATCTCTGTGACAAAAGCAGTAACCACGAACCTCGGCACATAAAATACTGCTTTTTAAGATGCATATTACACATTGTTTGCAGTAGGCACATTAACCCTCTGTGCTACATTAGTTAAATCAAAGTTGCCACTGAACAAAACTGTCTTCACTCTCCAGCAGGTACATTAATCACTGGCATTCTCTTGACACTTTTATTGTTTCTGGAAAGCTGCTAATTATACAAGAAATGTTTCTGTGCTTTTAAAACTGTTGCCTACAGACCCTCTGTGAATGTGTCACGGACCCCTGGGGGTCCACAGACCACAGTTTGGGAAACACTGCCCTAGGTCACTATCCTACTTACTCCATGGGATAAAAAATGCATTATAACCGTGATCTCCATTTTTAACCATTCGGGTGATCCAAACTCGTCAACTGTTAGGCTAGAGTGAGACCCTGCATGTCAGGTAAACAGTTTCCCTATCTCTTGTATACATATTTGGATATAGGTACTAGCAACATATTTGTGATAAATACTATAGTGACTTGTAGGTATGAGTGTAGCCATGTAATATTTAAAGAGGACATATCTCTAAGTATGGGCGGAAAATCCGTTCCGCTCGCGGATTTTGCGGATTTTCGGTAAATTCGCAATCCGCGAGATTCGCGAATTTCCCGCAAAATCCGCGAGCAGCGGATTTTATGGCTTGCTCGCACTGTTCGCGTGAGTTCGCAGCTTCCCAGTTCAACTTCGCGCCCCGCGAATAAGCGCTAAATTGCAGAAATACGATCTTAGCAAAACTGAAACTACTTACCAGGTTCAAAAGTTCAAGCTCATCATTAGTAGCCATTTCCTGTAGTGCTTCCTGAGGGGCCCCTCCAGAGTTCAGTTGCCTACTTGCAACTATTATGTGACCCTGCTCTGACCCTCAGAATAGTTACACATATGCCACAAAGGTCCAGAATTACAGCTAAGGGAGACAAGCAGGAGCCAGGCTGGAAGTTCAAATCCAGTGACACATTAATCAGCCCCTAATTCATTATTGTCAGTTGGGGCAGGGCAGGTGTTGTAACTAATTTTGCAACAATGAAAGCACTTAGCAAGTGCAAAAGATCACTAATCAGGAAGCACTAAGGAAGCAGGTGCCAGCTAAAAAAATATTCTGTGACACATTAATCAGCCCCAAATTAATTCAGGTCACTTGAGGCAGGGAAGGTGTGCTTTGCTTTGCCACAATAATGTACACTGGACAACCAGAGGGTGCTGTGATGAAACAGAGGGTGGCATGGGTGAGCCAGAGGGTGGCATGTGGTGACAGAGGGTGGCAGTGATGAAGAAGAGTGTCCCAAACAGGCTGGACACGTAGAAACAACAAGTTCGCAAAACTTGCGACCCGACAGGTAAGTTCGCGTTTGCGAAATTGTACAAAAACCCTCGCGACCTGGCAGAAATCCGCGCGAACACAAAAAAAAAAATCCGCAAATTCGCGAGAATTCGCGGATTTTGCGGATTGCGAGTTCGCAAATCCGCAAAATTCACGAACGCGAGATTCGCAAAATTCGCCCATGCCTACATATCTCGGTGCTGACCATGGGCCCAGCATTAGAGTTGGGATGTACTCTGGGAAGAAAGGTTTAATTAGCAGTTCAAGCATTCTGGTAATTGTTAACTAAAGTCAGCCCTTTGAAGCAGCATGGCATTTGACCAATATATTAAACACCCTGGAGAGACTGAGAAGCAGCTAGAGATTCTCGGGCATTGATTCATAATAATGATATATTGTTTATTTAGCTCCTACTACTGCAGTTTTGTTATAAAGTGGTGTTAATAACAGGTGGCAACATTGTCCAATTTAATGGTGCAGAGTTCATCTACCTGGAAGGATGAAAGGCTCAGTTGGGCCATCTGGAATTGCACCCATGAGCTATAGGTGTCACACAGATGTCAGAAGGAAGGTCCCCGCTCATTGAGAGGCATCATTGTATTAAAATTGATTAGAAAGGAGTTAAGGTGCTGGATGTTACACATAATGACATTGATCCGCGCAGACCCAATAAATTGGACAGGGACAAACATTCAAGTATTTCATTTACTTTGGCCCATACACATATACCCAAAATCCCTGTTGCGCTGGTGTCAAGTTTACGAATTCAATACCAATTCATAGTTAGCTATTCATATTCCTAATTCCTTGGTCGATGGGCCAATTAGTTGAAAAATTGAAGGTAACAGTTACTCATAATAAAAACAGACAAAATAATCACAGACTCTGTTTCCAAATCTATTACATTTATCTAACACGAATGCATTAATAAAATAATACCTCACGAGAGAAAATACACTCTAATCAGTCAATAACTAATCAATCTCAAGAAACATGTTGCATGGAGGGGATAGATAAAGAGACATCAGATATATGCACAAATTAATTCTCAATTTAGAAGGATGGATGAAGAGACAAAAGTACAGGCATAATAACTTCGAGTTAATAGAGATACCAACCCAAGGAATAAGAACGGAAAACCCACCACCCGGGCCTAGGTAGCGGCAAGGGATTCCCGTACAGAGAGTCAGGGATCAAAGAATCTGAGATCAGGACAAGAATAAGACTGGAACATCTAGGCCTCTCTGCAACCCTATAATCAGCAGCATGCCCTTTCTCTCTTTCTTCGCCTAACACAGCAGTCGCATCTGCCGCCCACATAAATCACAGCTACCCGCTCTGACCCCCACCCCTATTCACCTATTCTTTATACCCTTTCCATACATGTCCATCCCAATTGAGGTTCCGTGACAATTGTAAGTGGTGTTTTCGACTCGCACGAATATGGTCGAGTCTGGTATCTATGAACCGCAAATGGCGAGTTTAGTAAGTGTGCGCAGTTTCGCTGTGCTAACTTAAACCGTTCGTTTGTTACGTGGGTTTTTCATCTGTACCCACGGGTTCCATCTTAGATACGGCATCCATTTTGTCTCTTGCCCTCAAGTAGCCAGCGAACGGACGTTGTCCGCTTCGCGACCCTGGGGCTCCCAAGATATTTGCGGAAGACACATGTCCTTTGTAAGTGTCTTTATGATGAGGGGGATGATACTGTAAGGTTGATGGCCCCGCTTGAGGCTCATCTCGCCGTGCCGGTTTATTGTCTCAGCCGTGCATCTCATTAGGCATGTCCCTTTGATGCCTGTAGCTTGTGTTTCCCGATACCTCCCCTTTTACACCCTTTCCAATCTCCCCACTGTTTCCATCTTCCTCCACACCTGTTCTTGTTCCTTCTTCGATCTGTTTTACTGCTGATTGGAATGTATTAATGGTGGGAAGATGGGTTTTTACAGTTGGGAACCGCCAAATGTTTCCGCACTTATGTTCCGGACCTTGTATGTATCAAAGTGACCAAAGCGACCCCTCTGGGGGATGATTATGGGAACCGGGTTGTAAACCTTTGTGTGCTATGCAAACCTATGGGAGAATTCTGCATAAAAGGAGCGATCCACTGAACCAATTTGAAGCAGTCTCCCCGAACTACACTCGTTGTACTTCCTGTGACTTCTGTGTTTCCCTGCAGCAAATAAACCTTGAATCTTTGACGCCGAAGGAAGTGTCCCGTGTCTCTGTCATTCGTACGCCGGAGCAGGTTACCCACGAAGGTTTCAGGTGTTGTCCCCTGGCACCGCTGGGTCTTAAAGAACCCAGTCCTTCAGTTGGCGCCCAACGTGGGGCTGCATCAGTGGTACCGGTCCAAGCCCGACGATCGTGAGGAACTTCGTGTGAAATCTCCGAGGGAAGGTGCACTCCGCTTCATCGATCCCGTTGTCGAAACAAGTGGCCCGAAGACTTTTCCCGCGAAGATTCCCGCCTCCTGACGGCTGCGACGGACTGCTGCCCTGACTGTAGACCTGTTTTGGCGCCTGGCGTAGACCTTGGTAGAGCGAGACGATTGACGGGCCTTCCTGGTGACGCCATTGATCTTTGAGTTAAGTATTTGTGGGTCGCTCCCAGAGTTCTTGGTTGTGGTTGCTTAGTGGTTGCATGGTTCCATTGCATTTGTGGTTCTTGGTACTTTGTTGTGTTGTTTGACGACTGCAGCCGCCAAAACCGAGGGTTTGTGCTTTTTGCAGGGACTTGGTAAATCCCGTAACCCTTGACGTTTGTGAAACTCGGCTAGTGTGCAAGATGCCTGGTCGCAGTACTTTGTTTAGTTGTTTCAGACGTTGTGGTGCGGATTCCCGACTGGAGGACTCGTGTCCGATACCTCCGGTTGGAACTCCGACTTATGAACTGTACAGCAAACACGGGCTAGGCCCGATTACTTTTAATGATTATTGGATTCGCTATACTAAGAAGGACGGTGTCCTTAGTTGGCCACCTCATGGTAGCTTTGAGACCCCGATCTTAGATAACCTAGAGGCTAAATTGTTCGAGAAAAAGTCAAGGCCGGCCATGTTTGACGCCTTTCGGTTGTGGCGTAAAGAAGCCCGACAGAAAGAAATCAGACAGACTAAACGAAATCAGAGAGATGGTGTTGCTGCCATTGTGAAGAAAGCAGAGCAGTTTCAGCGTGACAAGGAGGTTAAGGAAAAGGAAGTGTTTGATAGGTTACAGCGTATGACTATAGATAAATGCTATCCTGCTTTGCCTACAGAGTCGGAAAAGAAGGAAGAAATAGTTGAGGATCCCTTAATGTCTTATCTTATGAAGTCGCCACCTCCGTATGTACAGGGTGCCGCAGTTCCTGTGGCCCCCCCTGTACCTGTTCTCCCACCTATTCTCCCACCTATTCTTCCTCTGCCTGTTCCTCAACCTGCACCCGTTCTTCCGACTGTTCCTGCTCCTTTGCCTGTTGCTATCCCTACTGCTCCTCCGCTTCCACATACTCCTGCTCCCGCTACTGCTCCTGCTCTGTTAACTCCTGCTGTTGCTTCTGTCTCTACCCCTTCGCTTGTTAGTCCTGTGTGTTATACTTCTCCTTCTACTCGTAATCGTACTTCTCCTCTTGCGGCTAGCTTCTTTCATTCTCTCGGACCTGTTCTTGGGTCCGCTGGTTCAGATGGTCCTCAGAGACGTAGTCAGCTTCCTGGTAACAGGGAACGTGCTTCGCTATATAATATGGCGATGGGTTGGATGACACATCCTCTTAGAAATCCACCACGTGTTGTACTTGATACGTTTTGTCAATTCAATATACCAACCCAAAGATTTGTGTTCGAAGAAATGTGTAAGGTCCTTCGTGATCAGATATCGGCTGATGCACCTGACGAGGTGCTGACCGCTTTGTCTGATTTACAGCTTCAATTCTCGAATGGACTGATAGTGGATACCAACGTTCGACGTGCTGTTGAGCAGTTGCTATCTTTCCGTCCCACTCCTATACCTCAAGCCCTCTTTGTTGAAGATGTTGAAAGACAGCCAGATGAGTCTGGTCAATTTCCCATGCGTGAAGTTCCACCAGTGTGGATGCCAGGCGACGCTAATGCTGCTCCACCGATCTTGCCGCATTTCCAGAGAGTATGGATACATCACCCATGGAAACGATCAGAAGTGTTGCAGGTGAAACAATCTTTGCCTGACCCTCGCAAAAATCCTGCGGGGTATTATAAAGAATTATCGCAGCTCGTAGACGCTACGATAATGAATCTTGCCGATATCGATATGCTGTTCGGTAATATCGTACCGCAACCGGTATGGGCTAAGATTCGGCACGAAGATCACGCGAACGAATTAGGTGGCGATTGGGCTGCTCTTACTGCGGCCGATACGCGACAAGTTGGCGGGGCTAAGCCTGAACAAGTCATTACTGCTCTTCCTCAGAGAATAATTACGCTAATGAAAACTCTTATGCCAGCTATGAGGGTGAATTGGGACAAATTGTCAGCTTGTAGACAGAAGAAGGACGAGAGTGTCTCCGACTTCTTTACGAGATTTGAGGAGGCATTCATTGATCACAGTGGTCAGGATATGAGCACTGAGGGTGGTCAACGGTTGTTTGTGGACAAATTTGTCTCCAACTTATTGCCCGATTTGAGCAATAAATTGAAAAATTCTGAAAGTGCGTGGCCCGTTTCTACCTCAGCTCAGATACTGGCCACAGCACAATATTATGAGAACAGAGAAAAAGAGGAGAACGACCGCGCCGATAAAAAGGATTGGATGCGAATGGTTGTTGGGTTGATTTGTCGGAACATAAGAGATGGATGTTACCGGATGCGTATGTGCTGGCTGTTGTGACAATGGCACATGGGTTAGCACATATTAGCGTGAAAGGTATTTGTAAGTTGTTGTCTCCTGTGTGGAAGAATGATGGTATCACGAAATGTGCTGAACGCTTGGTTAAGAACTGTATGGTATGTATGTTGTACAATCCTGGGAAGGGAACCCCAACTCCTCCTGGTAGTTTTGCTCCCCCTTCATGTCCCTTTGAGGTGATCCAACTAGACTTCATCCATATGGAGAGATGCAATAACTTGAAGTACGTTTTAGTTGTGGTTTGCGCGTTCTCCCGATGGATTGAAGCCTATCCCCTCAAGGACAACACTGCTTTGTCCACTGCGAAAATCCTACTGAAGGAATATTTTCCTCGGTATGGAATGCCTCGGATTGTATGGTCGGATAACGGAAGTGAGTTTGTGGGGAGTGTGATGAAGAGTGTGTGTAAGGGCCTTGGAATTAATCAAAAATTCCACAGCGCCAATCATCCCCAGTCAGCTGGTTTGGTTGAAGGGTACAATGGCACCCTTAAACTGAAGCTAGCAAAGATTCAGGCTACGACTGGTCTCTCGTGGCCTGACGCTTTACCCTTAGCATTACTGTCAACAAGGGCAACCGTACACTCCCGAGTAGGGCTCAGTCCCTATGAAATAGTGTTCGGTCGTCCTGCAAATGTTTGGGGGGTCCCTAGGCCGGGTGTGTTCTGTGATCTTGAGTACCCAATGTTGATTGATTATCTTCATGACTTGACTGCTAAACTGAGGTTAATTCACCAACAGGTTTACGAAGCATTGCCGACGCAGACGGAGGGTCCAGGCCACCAGCTCCAGCCCGGAGACTGGGTGGTGACGCGCAATTTTATGCGCAAGAAGAATTTGGAGCCCAGATTCACTGGACCCTACCAGGTCCTCCTTGCCACGAGAACTGCTGTTCGTCTAGAGGGTCGGAAAAACTGGGTGCATGCCACCCATACGAAAAAAGTCCCTATTCCGTTGCCGGCAGACTCGTGGGTGAGGAGAGGCATTGCATCAACTGAAACCGAAGGATTGCCGGCGTTTGTACCTTTTAGCGACGCACAACCTGTCGGAGAATCCTCAGTGCAGCAGAAAGACACTGTTGAACATTTGTCATCTAAAGACTCAAGACCAGAACATTCAGCTGATCAACAGGACGCTGTCTCCTCAACGGATCCTTTGTTTGACGAACAGTAGGCATGGGCGGAAAATCCGTTCCGCTCGCGGATTTTGCGGATTTTCGGGAAATCCGCAATCCGCGAGATTTGCGAATCTCCCGCAAAATCCGCAAATCCGCGAGCAGCGGATTTTGCTCGCACTGCTCGCACTGTTCGCGTGAGTTCGCGTGAGTTCGCGCCCCGCGAATAAGTGCAAAATTGCAGAAATACGATTTTAGCAAAACTGAAAGTAACTACTTACCAGGTTCAAAAGTTCAGGCTCATCATTAGTAGCCATTTCCTGTAGTGCTTCCTGAGGGGCCCCTCCAGAGTTCAGTTGCCAGTTGAAACTATTATGTGACCCTGCTCTGAACCTCAGAATAGTTACACATATGCCACAAAGGTCCTGAATTACAGCTAAGGGAGACAAGCAGGAGCCAGGCTGGAAGTTAAAATCCATTAATCCGCCCCTAATTCATTATTGTCAGTTGGGGCAGGGCAGGTGTTGTAACTAATTTTGCAACAATGAAAGCACTTAGCAAGTGCAAAAGATCACTAATCAGGGCGCACTAAGGAAGCAGGTGCCAGCTAAAAAAATATTCTGTGACACATTAATCAGCCCCAAATTAATTCAGGTCACTTGAGGCAGGGAAGGTGTGCTTTGCTTTGCCGAAAATAAAGTACACTGGACAACCAGAGGGTGTGGTGATGAAACAGAGGGTGGCATGGGTGGGCCAGAGGGTGGCATGAGTAGTCAGAGAGTGGCAGTGGTGACAGAGAGTGCAGTGATGAAGAAGAGTGTCCCAAACAGGCTGGACACGTAGAAACAACAAGTTCGCGAAACTTGCGACCCGACAGGTAAGTTCGCAATTTGCGAAAGTGTACAAAACCCTCGCGAACTGGCAGAAACACGGGCGAACACAAAAAAAAAAAATCCGCAAATTCGCGGGAATTCGCGGATTTTGCGGATTGCGAATCCGCAAATCCGCAAAATTCGCGAACGCGAGATCCGCAAAATTCGCTCATGCTTAACGAACAGACACGTCCTGGGAAAACCCGATACTTTTTGCGATCCAGCACTAAAGACTAATAAAAGATCCTGTTTTGTCCCTTGACAATTGCATAATCCCGTTTTCCACGATCAGTTTGAACACTCGTATCATTGTAATTATTTTTGTATATATACATTGAGTTTCGTTCCTCATATTTTTGCTTCCACAGCTGAGAGACATTTTGCATACACATAATTGTGAATAAAGGCCGTAGGGCCGCGTGTGTACTTCCTTCTGGTTAGTAGGTCTTGACACTAGGTTAAAGACCGTCGGTTCCTGGGAACTCCTAGGGATTGGCTACTGCTACACAGAACGAAGTGCGTCAAGAAACGTTGCGGACGGTCGTAGGGGATGGCATTTTCGAAGCTGATGGACTTGGAAGAAGCTCAGGCGCAAAGGTTCAAGTTGCAACAACTTAGTCGTACCAAATGTTTTATGTTTCAAATTTTCGTATTGCTTTTGACTGTTTCTGCATTATTGGCGGGTGGGGTGTATTACATGATGTCTTGTTTCTTATCTCCTGCCATACCTACTCCTACCCCTGACCCTAAACTTACCACCGTTGCATCTCCCCATTCTTTTCATATCTTACCCGAACACGAGCAGGCTAGACGTGCAGAATTCCGCAACAATTCCTTTATTCAGCTCCTTCACCAGCACCAGTTAGTGGTTAACAATACTAATTGTTGGGTGTGTGGGTTGATGCCACATACCACGGATAAGGGAATTCCATATCTGGTGTTACCGTATAGTTCCCAAGGGTCTGCTCGAGCATTTCAAACAATGTTTCGAAGCGCACTAGATTCTCACCCCAATCGAGAGCCACGTTCTCCCTACCTTGGCCCTGGCTCGTACTATAAGCCTTTGTCTATAGCGATAGAAGACTTAGATAGAGATATCTATGAGCCGTCGCTCATTCCAGTGGAAGAGGTACAAGCCTATAGGGTCCTGAGTAAGGTCGAGTACAGTGCGCTCACGAGTGATAAACAGCTTAAAAGCTCGCCTCTGATATGGGTCGTACCCCACATTGGTAATTTTTGTTTAATGGGTCGTGGCCGAAGACCGAAAGCCCGACTTGGAGAGAGTGCTTGCACTGAAAATTACATGCTGCCGATGATCTCGTCCCCTGTGTTTCTGGCTGCCAAGGGTACCTACTTTGTCTGTCATGATCGTGCGTATGCATGGTTGCCCTCTGACTTTATGGGCTCATGTTTTATCGCAAACTTGTTGCCTCCGACGTTCACTGTAGATGCAGATTATCACAAGACTAGAGTTGTGAGAGGCGTAATTAGCGAAGAGGATACTGCCGGTCAAGAGGCAGGAGACTTTTTCAAGGGTTTCCTCCCGTTTTGGGGACCTATGGTTAATAGTAGGAACCTGAGACAGTTGACTCGAGTGGTAGAATCGACAGCTAATATTACTGCCAGTGCCCTTAGTAATATCACCACAGAACTTCAGGCGGATAGACTTATGACGTTACAAAACCGGATGGTTTTAGACGTGATCTTAGCAGATCGAGGTGGGGTATGTAAGGTGATCCATTCGAGCTGCTGTATTTTCATTCCTGATAACGCTCCGACTGTCTATCAAGCCATCTCAAAGTTGCATAAGATCTCTGAATCCATACACGTGGATGTAGGGGATTGGACGCTACTTGGGTGGTTTTGGGGCCTGATGTCGACCTGGGGTTGGAAGATTCTGATGATTGTCGGAGTCGTTGTGGCGTTCCTGTTCACGTGTTGCCTTTGTGTGCAGTGCGGTCCTGCCTTATGTGGCCTCTGTGCTACAGCGTGTATAAGACAGCCGCCTGTTACCAATGGAACTCGGTTGGACAGAGCTATGCTACAGCAACATCTAGATGGTCTGATGAATATCGAGTATGATTCCGACTAGTGCTTGCCTACATGAGGGCAAAAGGAGCGTCTGAGGTTCCGTGACAATTGTAAGTGGTGTTTTCGACTCGCACGAATATGGTCGAGTCTGGTATCTATGAACCGCAAATGGCGAGTTTAGTAAGTGTGCGCAGTTTCGCTGTGCTAACTTAAACCGTTCGTTTGTTACGTGGGTTTTTCATCTGTACCCACGGGCTCCATCTTAGATACGGCATCCATTTTGTCTCTTGCCCTCAAGTAGCCAGCGAACGGACGTTGTCCGCTTCGCGACCCTGGGGCTCCCAAGATATTTGCGGAAGACACATGTCCTTTGTAAGTGTCTTTATGATGAGGGGGATGATACTGTAAGGCAGATGGCCCCGCTTGAGGCTCATCTCGCCGTGCCGGTTTATTGTCTCAGCCGTGCATCTCATTAGGCACGTCCCTTTGATGCCTGTAGCTCGTGTTTCCCGATACCTCCCCTTTTACACCCTTTCCAATCTCCCCACTGTTTCCATCTTCCTCCACACCTGTTCTTGTTCCTTCTTCGATCTGTTTTACTGCTGATTGGAATGTATTAATGGTGGGAAGATGGGTTTTTACAGTTGGGAACCGCCAAATGTTTCCGCACTTATGTTCCGGACCTTGTATGTATCAAAGTGACCAAAGCGACCCCTCTGGGGGATGATTATGGGAACCGGGTTGTAAACCTTTGTGTGCTATGCAAACCTATGGGAGAATTCTGCATAAAAGGAGCGCTCCACTGAACCAATTTGAAGCAGTCTCCCCGAACTACACTCGTTGTACTTCCTGTGACTTCTGTGTTTCCCTGCAGCAAATAAACCTTGAATCTTTGACGCCGAAGGAAGTGTCCCGTGTCTCTGTCATTCGTACGCCGGAGCAGGTTACCCACGAAGGTTTCAGGTGTTGTCCCCTGGCACCGCTGGGTCTTAAAGAACCCAGTCCTTCACACTAAAGTTGCTAAAGTCATCCATTCTAGCTACAGAATTGGTTAAAAACGAGGGGCGGATGGTCACCCTATTATTAGGTCATGCTTCTTTTGACTACCCCTTTGTTAAGCTTACGTTCCTACATATTCGGTGTACATCCCTGTTCTCTCATGAGGATAAAGTAACAAGTTAAGTAGAAATGCTATACATGTAACATCTTTTAGATTTTTCACACGAAGACACTGGAGTTGGCTGCATGTCAAACGTCATGTCCTTCACCGTGCCATGCTCTTTCAGCTCATTCAGCAGTCCGGCCACTCAGTCACATGGTCTGTACCTGTGGCAAGTTTCATTCATTACAGTTCAGCTGACTTAACCCAAAATGGAGACTCGTCCGTTTACTAAAAGAACAGAAAGCAGACATTCGTTAATAATGTGATTATGAAATGTTTCACTGCTAACTCCCAACCTTATCTCTAGCCCATGTTATCAGTTACCCTAGCATAGCAAAAGCAGGAAAGCAGCATTAATTATTATGACAAAGCAACATATGTCATGCTTTTACTACATATACATGCAATGTGCCATGCCATACATTTAAAACACGTTCTACACACAATAATATTACAATTTCAGTTATTTATGTATTGTTTGGATTAATTACATGCATATAGCAAAGGGACTTCCCATGTGTGTGATTTGACATTAATAATACTCACTACTTAAGATTTGTACGTATTACAGGGGTACTTGCTTCAGCGGGTTTCTTTTATTGCAAATCCCCACTCCATCAACATTTTCTGGTTACTGATGTTTTGACATGTGTAGCTTATTCAATAGGTGACTAATAGTTGCTTGTAGATAACTGGAAAGGTACAGACAGCCATCACGGGAGACTATATATAATTTAAAACTATGAAAGTGAAACTTCAAAAATAAATGAACTTCAAAATCCTGTGTCCGTGTGAAGTTGCGAAGCCTGCTTGATCACATCTTCATGTAGTTATTTTTAAAACATTTTTGTTTTTGAAGTGTGGGCTGTGAAGTTTAAACTATAGGCATCTTCGTAGTGATGGGCATTCCCCCAGACAGGCAGTGCCAAGAGCAGTAGGTGGACCCCTGCCACACAGTGCGATTGCCTTCATCAGAAGTCCTATCCTCCCAGAGGTGGGACTGCATTGCAGGAAATAATTTTTTGTGCTTGGTTCCTGCATGGCAGCTGCCCATCTGTTGTTGGTAGTAAAGGGCTCAGGCTAGCTCTGAACAGTAGCTGGTAAATTGCTTCAACTCTGATTGATCCCTTTATTTCAATGCTTGGTTATCTCCACGCGCCAAGTAGTCACCCATGGTCAGATCGGGTGCAGGAAATCGTCCACCATAGTAGGGTGGGCTTGAAGTTGGCCTAAATGTTGCTTCACATGCATTTACCAAGTGTGACTTTTCCAGAATTGACAGGTGAAGTTTGAAACTGCTCCGAGGCCTAGTTTTTTTGTGATACCTTGCTCCCTATATTCTTGAAGCTACAGGGGCAACCTATCAGAGTGGAGAGTGCAGGATGCAGATAACTTGGTCTGTGACATTGTTGACTTCCAAAGCCTTCGTGCTTTTCTGGGTAAGGCTGGTGGAGCAGACAATGCGTACCTCACAGCAAGGGCTACGACATTCCAGACTCTATGAGTATAACACAGCTATCACAAGCAGAATTAAAATTGAATGTCCCTTGAAGTTCGTTATTTAGGTAAACAGAACAGCACTTTAATACCTTAATTTTATGCAGGGATGTACACTGTGAAAAAGAAGAACCAAGAAACAGAATTCTGTAACACACAGAATGATTTGAACTAAGGACATTTGGCCCACAAGTGCATAGTTGGTAGTGATTCTGATCAAAATGCTGTTCACACTAGAAATGAGAACAGTGATGATCTTAACCTCCTACAAAGAAGCGGGACTCCACCTGCACGGTTCGTGATCCCACAATATAATGAATTTTGGGGAAATACAAGACTTCAACACTTCCACACCGAGGCCCTCTGCACTTATGTTCAAGTGTGATTCACCCACCCTGCAAACCTGCTTTGTGTTGATTTTTACAATACCTTAAAAGGTGGATATTTCATGACTGTGTCCAAAGTTCTGTTTCCTAGAATGACTAAACTTCATACTGAAGGGGACAGACCGTGCCCTGACCCTCCATAGAAGACAGAGTGTGGACATTTAGGCGTAAATGGAACACCAAAGCACCATGTCCAACCTTCTTGCAATGGAGATGGCTAGCGAGCGTAGATTGGGACACCTCTAGCTCCACAGGTGGTGCTGAGCCTGGATGCTATACCACCCCAGGTGATGGCTTCTTGATTCTACAGTACAACAAAGAAATGGTCCAGTAGCACACAATGCTTATATCAGAAACCAACAGTAAGTTGCATCCACAATACCAATTCTAGAAGTCAAACTTGCAAGTTTTTGCAGTTTATTTGCAATCAAGTAGAGATTCTTGATTGTGGCAGCGCAGTTGTTCAGTCATCTTCAAAAAATTCAAATATTTACAATACTCGGTGCTCAGGTTTGGGAAACGGGGAATGAGAAGTGATTTTGATTAAAGTGAAAACGTGGGGGTAGTGGACAAGGACAGGGTAGTGTGACATATATTCATCATATTTATATGGTGATACTGATCCGGCCTTAATAAAGGTCAATTGTTCCAAAGAAAACACATAGCAGTCTAGGAACACTGAAATGAATTACAGTTGTCCTGGCTTGTGATCAGGTTGAAGTCAACGTTTCGACCCCTATCTGGTAAACTAGGTGAGTCCATCCTTAGGGTGGGGTCTTCATCAGGACTAGCGAGGTAAAGAGCACCTAATTAGGCATCCAACGTGTTCCTACGGGCTGAAAAATAGTGTTGAAAAGTGGCTTGGCTGAACTCTCAGGAAGTGGGTGGGTGTACGGCCATCTGTGCATGTACGTGTTTGGAAAATGGCAGGTCGGTACATCACTGTCAGAATTCGGATGAATCTTTAATCAACCGTCTAGCTCCGGTTCTGCTTAGGCCTCTTGATTCTAGGCAAGGACAATGTCCTACAGATATGAACAGGCAAAACCTAGGCGCTGGGAGTTAGTTAGTTTATTAGACAGTCACCGCTCTACTCAGTTGGTAATTGCTATTGATTTTGGGCAACCCTGCTCTAATCTCAAGCAAGATAAGCAGCCTGGCATGTCAAAAGAGCTTATGCAGAAATTTGGGCTTCACTCTAGTTCTGAGGTAATAGAAACTCCAAGCTCCACTTTGGAAGCTCTGGACAGAGTCGCTGCAGGTCTATCTCGATGGAGCACTCGAATTGCTAGAATGAGACTTCTGCTTACGTCCACATTCCTTTGCATTTGGGCAGCTGTTCACTGCCAGTCTTTCCAGATGTATTTTTTCAGAGTACAATTCCAGCCAGTCCCGTTGTAACATGTTTGCCCCTTACATCGGTCGGCTTTTCATGCCCTCATAATGCATTGCAGGAGTGGGCTACATGACTCCAGTTAAAGGAATGGCTCAGGAGGACGCTGGTCTGATGTGATTCGCTTATGCATCACATAAGGCAGCCGTTAAGTGTCGCAGCCAGATAGGTGCTAGAGAGGAGGTGAGGGTGGTTTGTCTTTGTCAATTTTGTGTCCAGCACCCCTTCCCTATCTTGCAAACACCCTTCGTACAAAGAGATATTACAATCAATAGGCGTATCCTTATCGGTGTACCGAAGATGACTGAAGTCACTTCTCCACTCGAACATGCTGTAGTGTTTGTAATTATTCGCACCCAGCACAGTCACACCACTCTTGTATGTTTTTCCATTAATTTAGAAAAAACAATTGGGTCCCATCGTTCCAGAGTTCACAAGGCTTCATTTATATGTTGGCCAGTACTCATCACCCTTGCTGCACCTTAAAGATATTTCACTGAGGCTTCCAGTCAGGGTGAAGGTGAACAGTTTTGCAGGTGCCCATTGGAAAGAAATGTGTGAAGGTCTGAAAGTACCTCACGTAAGCACCGCCAAAGGAGCTGCTGGTAGGTACTCACCAGTATGCTCACGTCTTCATCATCATCGGTATCTTTCAAGACCAAAATTAAATGTGTGTAAAAATGTGAAACAAGGAAAACCTAGTGATGTGTGAAAAAACGCACTGCACGCGTTAATCATGTTCTATCCCACTATGACCCCATAATGAAAAGTAAAAAAGAGGACATTTTTCCGCTTTTCCAGGCAAAATATGAGGTGGGACCCACTGGCGACACTGCCAACTTTAATCGATGCCGTGGACCCACTTCAATTAAAAAACACACAATGTTGCAAACCACTTCAGTTTAGGGAAGGCCTTTCCAATGGGCCCCCTGCAGAAGGGGATTCAAGTAGGGGTGGTAGACACACTTTTTAGAATTGGACAGCAAAACCCTATTTCGAGTAGTATTTTTGAAGCTATTCCATTAGTATAACAGCTGAGTACTGTGTTTGTGGTTTTTTGAAAACAGTGGTCCAGTATCAGAGCAGGTCCTCGTTGGTATATTGTGATTTGAGTTGAGGGTGACCTGCCTTGTAAATCCCTCTATTGCTCCTTATTGTACATGAAGGTGAATTGTATCTTCATACTACTGGATGTGAAATAGAGGTGATCAAACATTTGTTTTTCCATTCAGATTCGTAAAGATGCTGGTTGTCGGCTGCTCTGTAGATCATGAATGTTCTTGGTTTCACTTCCCACATGCAAAGTTCATCCATGTGGACAGTGTGAAATAATTTCCAAGACATACTAAATCATGTTCCCCTAAACTGAACCCAGCCTAAAAAACGCATGTAGACGATTCCTCTGCAGCTTTACGATTTTCAGAGCAAAACGTCTTTCTGGGGAGCGCTAGATTTGTAGTTTACAGAGTACCTTGAGATTAGGGGCTCTTCAAAATCAGCTACAAAGATACCTCTGGGTCAATCAACTGCAGTCTTTTGTTCTTACATTTTATTTTCTTTGGTCTTCATATCTCCCATGATTATACTATGCTAATAGAGACGGCCATGGATAAGGCTGAAGTGGAAAGGCCCATAATATAACACTCTTATAAGCCCAGTCATACTTGTAATGCCTTAATTACTTACTGATAATCTTCATTACCATTACTATGATTCTTCTTTCCTCATTCTAGTACTTATTTGAGATATTATCTCCCTGTGTCCCTAACGAGCGACCCTCTCAAAGCTTTCTTCCCTTTCCATGAGACACAAGGATTGAGCTTTCAGTGTAATACCTTCATCCATCCCAGGGCACAAGTCGTAAAAAAAAAAAAGTGGGGGGACGCCTTCACCAGAAGTGACGTCACGACAGGAAGTGACGTCACGAAAGGTGCCGAGCTTCTCGTCCCAGAGAGGCCAAAGAGTGAAGTCCAGCAGCTTGTCAGGGGGTACAGTGTACCCCCGGTAAAATAAGTGGGGGGGACGCCTTCCACCCGCGTGGTACCCCCGACTCGAGCCCTGATCCATCCCAACTTCCTGTAATAACACCCCTCAACAGAATACCGATGAAGGCCTAATAAGAAGAAACGGCGAAAGGGTTGTAAGTACGAGAATGAGGAAGGAAGAATCGTAGTACTGTGGATTTGCGGTAAGTGATTAAGGCATTACCTTCGTGTTGGACCTCAACCTATTTGCAGGGCCTTCATTTTGCTGAACAGTTTTTGCTGTCTTTTAGGACTCTGTGCACTTTTTCTCTCACTCCTTAAAATTCTATTCTATTCATGTGGATTTCTAAAGTGCGTGGCTACCCAGATGGGTCTCCCAGCACTAAAGCTTCGGCCCAACATATTAGCTGAAAAGGGCAGTTTTTAGCAATTTTCTGAATTCAGACTCGGTTATCCTTAGTTGTAGTGAGATAGTGCTCCAAAGCTTGGGGGAAAAGAAGGTTGAAAACACCTTCTACTCCTGGTTTTCTTTGAAAATGGGACATTTGACGGTTAGTGGACATTATTATCCTGGTGGGGTAAGTAGGGTGCAAACTTTGTATCAAACAGGCTCCTTCTTTATACATTACTCGAAGAGCAAGGTAACAAGCCTTAAACGGTATTCTTTTCAGCACCGGGAGCTAGTGGAAGGTTGCCAGTGCCGTGGTACTAGATTGATGTTGAGGAATATTCAATAAAATTTGGGCGGAGCCATTTTGTATTACCTGAAGTCTTTTTGCGACTGACTTGGGATGCCACAAAAATAGGGAGTTCCCATAGTCAAGTTGTGCGGTAACTAAGCCTTACACCAACACTCTGTGCGAGGGTCCAGGCATCCATTTCAGTAGCTTTCTCAGTCCTCATATGGCCGTAACAGGTTGATGCTAATTCTTGGTTTGGGCCATTGAAAGTTTGTTGTAGAGCCAAAAGCCCAGACTTTTGACTTCCGATTTAGGGGTGGGTTCAGTGCCAAGAATGTCTGGCCAATTCAGCAGCATCCTCCTGGCGAGGTTTGTTTCCCACCACCATCTTAACCGATTTAATTTCAAACTGCTTGCAGCCAACTAGTCTACTATGTGCTTCAAGAAGTTATTGAGATGGGTGGACGTCCTTTCTGTTTGATGAGTGAGGGAGATGACAATTTGTCCTTCATGAGCATAGGATATAGTGGAGAAACCATATGCCTTGATGATCTCTGCTGTGAGAACATAAAGATTGAACAGCGTGGGGCTTAATGAAGAACCCTGAGGTGCTCCGCAATTTAGAGTGTGAATTTTGGATTGTGTGGCTTCTTCACTCACTTGTAAGGTTCTATTTTGGAGGAAGGAGGTAAGTCATTATAACGCTATTCCAACAATCCCTGATCCTTCCAGCCTGCTAACTAATATCGGGTGGGAGATGGTGTCAAGGACCACACTCGGATCCAATAGGATCAGGGCAGCGGGAGCCGCCTTGATCAAAAATAGCCTTCAGTTCCTCCGTGGATGCGAGCAAGACAGTTTCTGTGCTGCTTCCTGGTCTAAAGCCAGTCTAGGAAGGATATAGAATTCCATTTGTCTCCAACAGTGGCGGTTTCTGAACTAGGGCGCATAGACTGCACCCACAATATTTCTTACCATTTAAAAATATTTCCTTTAACCTTGCACTTACACAACTTGTAAGTGCTAAGCTGCTTTAAACTAGCTTGGTGCGTGGACAGACCCAGTGAAATTTAAGGAATTTCAATGTGCATCAAGTCAGGGGTGTAACAAACGCCCCCGCAGCCCCCGCAGTGCGGGGGGCCTCACTCCCTTCATTAAATAAAGGGGGCCCTGGCCCCCCTCAGCTCTTCTGAGGGCTGTGAGAGAGGCTTGCGCTGACGCAAGCCTCTCTCCATCTCGTCTCGTCTGAAGCAGGTGCAGCCTGCAGGCTGCTCAGATCCCCTTCGCCCCCTCCCTCTGACTGAAGAGAAACAAAGTATCAACATAATTTGTTTCTCTTCAGTCAGAGCGAGCGAGGCCAGAAAGAGGATGGGGTGGGGGCCCCAGAGAGCAGGAGGCAGCACCAGCACTGCTAAGGGCTCTGACAAGGGTGGGAGTGGGGGCCCAGGGAGAGCATTCCCCACTGATCAACATTTCAGGGACACTGAGCGACTGTGGGGCAAGGCATAGCCAGTGACTGTGGATAAAAGCCATTTCCAAGAATTTGGGGTGAATACTCCCAGGATGTCTGTGGGTTTTAAGTCACAAAAATTGTAAATCTCTGCAGGTATTTTACAAAAACTCTGGCAAGCAGGCCAAAATAAACCCTGGGATTTCTTATTCTTCCAGTTTGAGGGGACATGGCCAGGCAGATTGGGTTGAAATGCCCTGTTCAGGCAGGGCCAAGGCTGATTTCTGTACGACTAATCCTTGTGTGTTATGGCACAGATGGAGCTAAAAACGACGGAATAGAATTCAACGTGAGTTATTACCAGTGTTTTTAGTGAGTCAGAAGACCATGCATTAACTACATCTCTCATCAGCCAAACATATGCTACTCAATTACAAATACTTTTATATAAAAAGAAACAGATATTCAACATATGTGGAATGTTAAGAATGCGCCAAAATTAAAACCCTTCTGCACAGATAGAATGAATGAAAGGCTTAAAGTGTCATCCCTTAAATAAACAGGATACACATTAAACAAATCTCACACATCACTGCTATAAGTTAATGTACTCATGTTAAATGTAAACTATTTTCCACTTTATACTTTGTGTCACACAGTGCCTTAAATTAAGTCTCTTGAGTTCAGGCTTGGCCATAGCTTACTATTTCTCCATTAATATTTTTTTTTTAAAAACTCAACTCTGAAAATGTTTATAGCCACAACCTTTCTAATGATAAAACAATTCCTCCATAATTACAAAAATTCTGAGCTTCTCTACCCTTCCAAATGGTAAGAGCTTTCCAACTCTTCCTTCTTGAAAAATAAGTCTGGTCATTAACGAGCCACAGACAGGGGCGTAATAAACGCCCCCGCGGTGGGGGGTGGGGGGGCCCACTCTCTTTGGTAAATGAACGGTGCAAGGCGGAGGGGAGAAGGGTGCAAGGCAGAGGGGAGAAGGGTGCAAGGCAGAGGGGAGAAGGGTGCAAGGCGGAGAGGAGAAGGGTGCAAGGCGGAGGGTGAGAAGGGTGCAAGGCGGAGGGGAGAAGGGTGCAAGGCAGAGGGGAGAAGGGTGCAAGGCGGAGAGGAGAAGGGTGCTAGGGGGAGTGGAGAATGGGGCATGGCAGAGGGGAGAATGGTGCAAGGTAGAAAAGGGTGCAAGGCGGAGGTGGAGTAGGGTGCAAGGCAGAGGGGAGAAGGGTGCAAGGCAGAGGGGAGAAGGGTGCAAGGCGGAGGGGGAGAAGGGTGCAAGGCGGAGGGGGAGAAGGGTGCAAGGCGGAGGGGGAGAAGGGTGCAAGGCAGAGGGGAGAAGGGGGCAAGGCAGAGGGGAGAAGGGTGCAAGGTAGAAAAGGGTGCAAGGCAGAGGGGGAGAAGGGTGCAAGGGGGAGGGAGAGAAGGGTGAAAGGGGGAGGGCGAGAAGGTTGCAAGGCAGAGGGGAGAAGAGTGCAAGGGGGATGGTGATGAAGTTAAGAATGTGCCCCCCCCCCCTCCCCGAAACATTTCTGCGGACGCCCATGGCAACGCACACTACTTTGTAAGAGAGAATGGAGTGAGAGACATAGTGGAGTGAGAGAGATAGTGGAGTGAGATAGAGTGGAGAGAGAGAGAGAGAGTGGAGAGAGAGTGGAGAGAGAGTGGAGAGAGAGAGAGAGAGTGGAGAGAGAGAGTGGAGAGAGAGAGAGTGGCGAGAGAGTGGAGAGAGAGAGAGAGAGTGGAGCGAGAGAGAGAGAGAGAGAGTAGAGAGAGAGAGTGGAGAGAGAGTGGAGAGAGAATGGAGAGAGACAGTGGAGAGAGAGTGGAGAGTGGAGAGTGGAGAGAGAGAGAGAGAGAGAGAGAGAGAGAGTAGAGAGAGTGGAGAGAGTAGAGAGAGTGGAGACAGTGGAGAGAGAGACAGTAGAGAGAGAGTGGAGAGAGTGTGGAGAGAGAGAGAGAGAGTGAAGAGAGTGGAGAGAGAGAGAGTAGAGAGAGAGTGTGTAGAGCGAGTGAGAGACAGTGGAGAGACAGTGGAGAGAGAGAGACAGTAGAGAGAGAGAGAGTGGAGAGAGAGTGGAGAGAGAGAGAGTGGAGAGAGAGAGAGTGGAGAGAGAGAGAGTGGAGAGAGAGAGAGTGGAGAGAGAGAGAGTGGAGAGAGAGAGAGTGGAGAGAGAGAGTCGAGAGAGAGAGCGTGGAGAGAGAGTGAGAGTGGAGAGAGAGTGAGAGTGGAGAGAGAGTGTAGGGAGAGAGAGAGTGGAGAGAGCAGAGAGAGAGAGCGGAGAGAGAGAGAGTAGAGAGAGTGGAGAGAGAGAGTGAAGAGAGAGTGGGGAGAGAGAGAGAGAGTAGAGAGAGTAGAGAGAGTAGAGAGAGTGGAGAGAGAGAGAAGGGAGAGAGCGTGGAGAGAGAGAGTAGAGAGTAGAGAGAGAGAGAGAGAGAGAGAGGAGAGAGAGAGAGTGAAGAGAGAGAGAGAGTGGAGAGAGAGAGAGAGAGTAGAGAGAGAGTAGAGAGAGAGAGAGTAGAGAGTGGAGAGAGAGTAGAGAGAGAGAAGGGAGAGAGAGTGGAGAGAGAGTGGAGGGAGACAGTGGAGAGAGAGTGGAGAGAGTAGAGAGAGGGGGAGACAGTGGAGAGAGAGACATTGGAGAGAGAGACAGTGGAGAGAGAGTGGAGAGAGTGAGAGAGTGGAGAGACAGTGGAGGGAGAGACAGTGGAAAGAGAGTGGAGAGAGAGACAGTGGAGATAGAGTGGACAAAGTTGAGAGAGTGATAGAGTGGAGAGAGAGTAGAGACTGATTGACTCAGAGACTGAATACCGATTGACGGAGAGACTGACTGGCTGGGAAACTGACAGAGAGAGAGAGAGAGAGACTGGCTGACTGAAAGAGACCGACCAACTGACTGACAGACTGACAGAGAGAGAGAGACTGACAGACTGACTGACAGACTGACTGACTGACAGACAGACTGACTGACTGACTTAGACTGAATGACAGAGAGAGAGAGAGAGAGAGACTGACTGACAGAGAGAGAGACTGATTGACTGAGAGAGAGAGACTAACAGACAGACAGAGAGAGAGAGAGAGAGACTGTGATGGAATTGGGGTCAAAGTGTGTATGAAGCTATGCAATGCCTCTTAAGATTGCTATTGTCTACTAATGAAAATGTATTATCAAAATGAGCTCTTTGTAGTTGCATCTTCTTTTGAAATACTGCATTGTCACATTGTCTAATGTTTTCAAACGGAAAGGAGAAGGAGCAGTGGATGCGCTTTTGTCAAAACTGAACGACGAGTGGGCCCGATGTTGTATATCATGACAGGAGTCTGCATCAGGAAACCCACCTAAAATTGGGCAAACTTCCCCGGCGTACTGAGGCAGGGACCCCGTAATGAATGGACCACCACCTATGACAGCCTGCTGGCAGACTACGCCCAACCTTTAACTCCACCATCCAGTGTTACTTATAACGGCTGTATTGGTGACAGTGGCGTACCAATAGCCCCGCCTCCTCTGCTGTATGGCGAATCGCGCCTGAGAGCTCTAGACTGGCACGGAGGATGGGATGGGGGCCCCCTCCATGTAGTTTGCAGGGGGTCCGCCTCAAGTTTTGTTACGCCACTGCATCAAGTACGGCAGTCTCTCTTGCACAGAATATCTTCCTTTTCATAATAAACGAGCCCCAGCAGTGACGTAGCCTGCAGCCCATGACATTCTTTTCCACATGGCAGTGCAGACTGAAGCCCTGCATGATGATGTAAGGCCTTTCATGTCAATCATCATAGAAAATTCTGCATTTTAGAGCAGTCGATCTTCAATGTTTCTGTTAGGATTGGTGGTCTTGTGTTTATTAATTTGCGTCCTGCAAGCACACATCCAAGTTTACCCAATCATTGTGTGGTCCTGGAAAAAAGACTTTAATTTACCAAAGCAAAAATGTGCTTGTGTAGGTATCCTGCGAATTGGTAAGGAGGGGTTATTCACCAGCATCCTCCACTTTGGAATACACTACTACACTTTTGCATATCTCCACTACTTGTTTTCGGGGTAAGAAGGAATTATCTGCCCTACTGTGCCAGGCCTTTAGTGACCCCCCAGAGGTCAGTGGTGCGGTTTCCATTGGCCCTCTGGCGGGACATGCTTGCAGGCTCTGGCCGGCCCGTGGTCCCTTTGGGAGCCCTGTCTAGGAGACAGCATAGTCCTGGAGAGTCAGGACGGTGGAGGCAGCGTGAGCCTTTTCATCTCACTGATGGCGTCAGGAGTGTGCCAGTGTGGCTTTTAACAGATCACTCACTAACCAACAGAAATAGGATTATACACAGACCCAGAAACAGGCTATACTTTCCATCTGGAACTAGGTGTTTGCTGTAAACCTCCAGGGTCCATGCATCATCCCAGGACTAGTTCATATTCCTCCGTGGGCTGTGCACCAGCTGCTACTGGTACCCAAGTGTAATCTGTAGGTCACAGGTTCGATTCCCAGGACCATAGCTAAACGGTGGGTGTATTTTGGCACAGCTGTTGAAAGCCAGTGATTTTTAAACTTCCTTGAAAGCCTCCGTAAAAAGCACTTTATTTAAGATGCTGGAACGTATGCTTTACAATAAAGGTTCATGCAGAAATACATCACTACCGTTTTTTCTAATGAAAAATGCTGGACTGTTTTCTATAGCTATATCTGAGGAAGAAGTGGCAGAATATAACTCATTCTACATTTGGTAACAACTTATTTCTCATGCATATGTGTATTTGAAAACTGGCACTGCACTGAAGGCATTTGAATAAATAGTGCCATCTTCTGAGATGGCATGCAGCATTGCACTGTGTTTCTATTCAATGTACAGCATGAACTAAGCTGTGCACTCTTGAAGAACGCAAGCAGGATTTGGGATTGGTTATAGGTCTTTGATGGCTGGTTTGCACTACCTACTGAGAGAGAGAGAGAGAGAAAAACGTGTTTATTTAGACCATTGGTCTTTTAAACAGTACAGAACACACACAATCAGGATCAAGAGGAGTACGAACAGACAAAATTCTACAACATCTACAATAGATAAAATTCAATGCTTGTTATTGGAAAGTTAAAAGAGGGTGGCACCCTCAGAAACGCAACATACAATGCACCCTATTTTTACAGAAATCTCATAATCGCTAAAATAATAAAATTAAAAATTTGCATTTTATAAAAACTTTAAAATAACTTAAAAAAAATCAGTGCCCCTCCTTCAAAATCTCCCTTCCAAATTATTTTAAACCCTTCAAAAATGTACCCAGTCCATTTGCAATTTCTAACGTGGGCACTACCTACTGAATGGGTACAAGGGTTTTGGGGATAGGAGGCAAATAGGGGTTCAGTGAGTGGTGATGGTTTCTGGGAGTAAATTGGATAAGCTAGTGGAGAATGAGCATTACTGGATGGCACAATGCTGAGTGAAACTCTCGTTTGGCCACATCTCTTTGGCAGACGTTCACTTATCCTGTACTTGGAAATTTCCTTTATCAGCTCTTATATCTTTACTAAAACATTTAACTGGTCAATAACAGTAGCTATTCCTAAAATTAGTAATGCGGAGCATATTGTTTATGAAGCCTTAATTCTAAACTCCTTGAATGCCTATGGAAGAACTTTCCCTTACCAAGCAATGTATCTTGGTTCTTTTGGTCCTACCACTCTCATACCAGCCGCCACTGGTCCCAGGCATACTGAGAGATTTTTATTCACAAACCTTTGCACAATATTACTGGGTCCTGGAAAGAAGGGAAATCGGTCTGTATTTTCCACATCGTAGGAAAGCTGCCAATATGTTTTGAGTAAAGACGTGACAATGACATGTTTCCATGCTGTTGGAACATACCTAGACAGACTGAAGTGAATGGTTAAACAGGTCTGGTAAAATAGCCGTCACTGTGTTCCCACCTTTCAACTTAATATCCCGGGGAGCAGGGTCCTGCGGCAAGCCTGATGTAATAGATTTTCGAATTTCTTGTGTGTCTTCCTGAGTGACTCCTGGGAAAATGCTTATTTTTCCACTTCTAGTTCTGATAACATGCAACATCTAGGGAGGCTTAGTTACCCCAACACCCCCTGCAAGTGTGAGGAGGATGTTATTAACCTTCTCCAGGAAGAAGTTAGCAAGCATGTTACACCTAGATTCGGATGGAGGAGGACCAAATTAGTTATTAGTGGGTTTCACCAGGCAGTTCACCAAATTGAACAGTTCTTTCAATAAGTTAGATGCATTTTCAAACTGAGAGTAGAAATAGTTAGCTCTAGCTTCCATAATAACTGCCTTCTTATAGCTATCCATACTTGTTTCATTGTTACCTTTTCTCCATGCCCTTTCTAGTTTTTTAGATTCTTTTTTCAGTTCAAAAAGTTCAGTTGAGAGCCTTGGCGCCCTGCCTCCACTGCGTTTGGCCTTTTGTTGTCTTAAAAGCGACATCTTGTTTAAGGTGTTCAGCATCAATGCCTCAAATTTGGCCTATCTACTGGCGATGCCTTCGGCCATTTCAGGGGTGGAATTGGTGAGCAGGTTTTCCCAAGCTCCTATGCCAATAATCTATGACCAGCTTTGTCAAAGTCTCTGTTAGTAAGGCATGGCGACTTTGCTGCTTGTTTTGTATAATCGAAAAGGTATTATTTTATGATCTGACCAGTAGATATCTATAGGGTTCTTTTTGGCCAGTTCAGGTATGTCTGTGAATATAGGATAAAGTAGGTGACTTTGCTTATGGGTAGGGGTCTCAACCCGTTGTATCAGTTGAACCACCTCTAGGTCCAGTATATAGTTTTTTCTTAAACTTCACAGTTTTGGTTTTCTTGGTGGAGATCATGGTAAAAATGGCCTTCACCTAATTGGAACATTTAATTTACTTGTAAGTCCCTAATTAATGGTACTACCTGTACCCAGGGCCTGAAAATTAAATGCTACCAGTGGACTATAGCACTCATTGTGCCACACACTTAAGTAGCCTTTTTAAATAATTTCTCAGGCCTACCACCCCCTACTGAAGTGCAGTTTTAAACTGCCAATTTGGCCAGGCAAAACAGCTGCCTGGGCTTGTTAATGGTTCCCCCATCAAGAATGGACAGTGGGGGCGAAAGGAGAGGGATGGCGTCGGAGTGTCACGCCTCTGTGTAGCCACAGGTGCCTCATGATCCCGCCCCTCAATAATGGTGGCAGTTACCTGGTCTGTGCTGAGTGTGTCCCCTGGATGCTGAAGGATTTGCACGGTTTTGGCGGGTTCGGCAGAGTGAACATGCCGCGACGGGCAATGGTCTCTGGACCGTGATGACAGGCTCCAATGCTCCGATGTTTGCTGCAGTTGATGCCGGCTTCAGGGAAAAAAGTCTGAGGGAGAAAAGCTGAGGAGTCAGCACCACGTCGCTCAAGGGGAGCAGATAGCGTGGTGCGAGCAGGCAGGATAATCGGTTCAAGTGGTTCGTTCTGCTTTCGCTTGCTTCCCTGGTGGCTCCCTACTGGTTGAATAAATAAAAGCGGCAAAGTTATGAAAATTGAAGTATGTTGCAGTGAGGGGAGAGTGGAACGGAACGCCAAATCTGGAGTAAAAAATTTAAGGTGGCAAAGGAGGTGAGGCGGAAAGGTGGACTGAGGAGGATTGGGGACTCACTTCGGAAAAAAACCCCTTCTGGGGGGATAGGCTGCTTAAAATCAGTTTATAGCATTTTTCTGCATAAGAGTGAAGTGTGGTGGGAAAGGGGAAAGGAGAAAGGAAGTGAAATGGGGAAGCCACAGAAAGACGGTAATGCTGCCAGCAAGCCCAGTAAAGCAAATATTGCAGCCTGCCTTAAAACGAAAACCCGCCAGGCTTTGGCAAAGAAAGCTGCGCTTCGGGCTGCTAAGGAAAGGTAGGGGGGAGTAATTCCACCTCTCCTGTTCTTGATACCTCCATGGAGAGCTCAGAAGATGAGCTTCCCCCCACCTTTGTCCCTTCAGTTCCCTTGCAGTGCGGGGGCAGCTCGTTTTAGTGAAATCAGAGATCGACCAGGACCAGGCTAAGGCAATGGTAAAATTACCAGAAGTGACAGTGGCTGTGGCATCAACAAGTCTGGTGCATGATGGTAAATGGAAAGGGGCAAAAGAAATTAAAGAATTCCCATTGTTTATAAAGAGAGCTACCCCAAAATCTCCACATCTACAACTCTCCTCTCTGACCTCGGACTCTGTTTCCAAGGCACCTAATACTTCATCAACAGAAGGAGAAGTGGTTCCAACTGGAAGTAAAGAGCCTGTTGACTCGGGGGTAACACAACAAACTTCTGGAATGAGTTGCTCGGGGTCTTGCAACAGCAATTGGACCAAATTCAGCTACAAGCGCAAGTTCAAGTACAAGTACAAGCTTTGTCAGCATCCAGCGCACTTCCAACTCTCCCAAGCACAGTAGGGAATGAAGTACTAAGGATAGATCCATCTCCATTTCAGGATATACTCAATAAGAGTTGTGAGACCACTATCGAAAATCAGGGAAATCCAGTGCTAATACAGCCTCATTTGTCATCTACGGCTGCACTCTTAAGTAAAGGCACAAGAGAAATACTACCAGAGATACCATTGGTCCCTTCGACTCCTTTGGTGTGGATGGATCCTAAGGCGGGAGGTTTGAGTATGGACACTGGTATGTTGTCTTATAATGCTAGTCAAAGTTCAGAGACCAAGGCGACGTATCAGCTAGACATTAGAGACATGCTGAACCTAATCTTACAGGAAATAGGAAATACGTGAAATGAAAAATGCACAACAAATAGAGATTGCTGCCCTGCATTTGAGATTGGGGAAATTCGAAGAAACAATGGCTGGGCTCCCGAATAGACTACCGGAGGCTGAAGCAAGAATCTCTGTACTAGAGGATCAATGACTGTGGTTATGGAGAAAGCTATGGAGACGGTAAAAAAGAGAAATTTTCTTGAGGCCAAATTGGAGGAACTCGAAAATCATTCTCGTAGGTCAAACCTCAGGATTGTAGGAGTTCCCAAAGGTATAGAAGGTACACAACCTATTCAGTGGGTGAACTCATTCATCAAACAGAATGTACTCCCGGAATTTAAGGGCTACCTTACAATCACAAGAGCCCACCTAGTCCCCACTCAGCGCTTCGCCAACTCTAACATTCCTAGAACCATCTTGCTGAACTGTGCAGATTTCAGGATCAAGGAAAGAATTTTAACAAAGGCATTTCAGCAGAGACAATTACCGGTGACAGAGAGTAGTAAATGCCGCATATTCTCCGATATGACAGCCTCTGCTGCCCGGAGGAGAAAATAATTTGTAAAGATTCTTCATTTATTTAAGGGCCACGGTGTGCAGGCATCAATCGCACAGCAGTCAAAGCTCAGAGTACCAGTCAAAGGAAATGTTTTATGTTTTCAGCACTAGAAGAAGCACAGGCCCTTCTGAAAGAGATCTCAGCAGGGTCTAGCAGTTGAATAGTCATATAAGTATAGATAGTTAGATGCTTTAAATGGCAATATTTTTTTGCCCCCATGAAGGTTGGATACAGGTTGGTACAAAAGGGGGTGGTGATCGACCGAGCATCTGAATCAATCAAACACTCACACCCAGTCAAAAGATCTGGGTTTAATCCATCACCGTTCTTTAGCCCACTCTGCCACCCCAGTTCAGACATGGCTATATGCAAATCAGTCTGACCCTGTGCCTCATGGGAACAGTCCAGCCCGAACTGCCAAGCCATGTCTTCCCTGGACCGGAAACAAGCTTCCGAGGACCGGTTTCTGGCATTCCAGCCGTCTTCAGCCCGGCTTGCTTGAATCCAGTGGCAAAGTGAGCAAGGGACTCACGTCTGAGAATACCCTGTGGCAGGGTATGCCACAGGGTACAGGCTGAAGACGGCTGGAATGCCAGAAACCGGTCCTCGGAAGCTTGTTTCCAGTCCAGGGAAGACATGGCTTGGCAGTTCGGGCTGGACTGTTCCCATGAGGCACAGGGTCAGACTGTTTTGCATATAGCCATGTCTGAACTGGGGTGGCAGAGTGGGCTAAAGAACGGTGATGGATTAAACCCAGATCTTTTGACTGGGTGTGAGTGTTTGATTGATTCAGATGCTCCGTCCATCACCACCCCCTTTTGTACTGGATACAGGTTGGACCAGATGTCCTTTAGATTGATTTTTTTCGAATACTTTTGGGGGAGAACAGTCTGGCGGAAATGTTAATTTGGATTATGTTTTTTGTTTTTGATTAACTAGATCTAGTTTACGATGAGGAATTGTCTGCTAGTTTTACATTTTGGTAAATTAAGTGTTTTTTCTTTTCTTAATGGAGGCTGAGTTGGCCAGGTAGCTATCTTAAATAATGGTGAAAAGATTGCTGGGGGGGTCTGGGATTAGTGGCAACACACAGGGTGAATTTCATGACACTCATTAGACTAGTTGGGAGGGTCGGAATGTGGACAGCGTGGTCGCTAGGGGCTTTTCCACATCCTGAGAGGGTGGGTAGCTGTTTTTTCTTTTTGGTGTGGGAAGGGGGAGTTTCACAGTAGAAAAAAGAGCCGGAGCAGAGAGTTCATGAAGGTTGGGAAAATATACTAAGAACAGTTAATTATGGAAGCTAGTAAATGTAAGATCCTATCAGAATGTAAATGGAATATTGAGCAAAAAGAAGTATGGCGCTCTTATTAGATGGATGTCTTCATTAAATCCACAAGTTTTGTTTTTACAGGAGAAATCTCTGAAATCTAATTCTCCGAAACTTTACCTGCCCAAAGTATTTTCTAAAGTATTTTTTGCATCTTCGGGTCTTGCAGTTGGAGGGGTAGCAATTTACTTTTCAAGCAAACTTCCTTGGGAATTCTTAAAGGTTCATAGGGATATATATCATAGCTAAGCTACAGGGAAAAATATTAAATGTTATACATTATTATGGACCAATTTCAGATGATATAGAATACTTGGTTGAGATTTATGATTTATTGGTAGAAGTTTCTGGGCAGGTGATATTAGGCGGGGAGTTTCATTTTATACAGGATATTATTAAGTATACCTCGAATAGAAATAAAAAAACAATTAAAACCAAACACAAAAAGAATATTGGAAGCTATTATACAAGAGTATCAATTAGTAGATTCATGGAGAGAATTGAATGAAGACAAGGAATTTTATACTTGTTACCCGTGCCGGTTTCGGACGGTGTCTCAAATAGATTTTCTTCTTAACTCCAGATCCCTTCAGATTCAAGATGTGGGTATAGGTTGTAATCCCTTCTCAGATCATGCATACGTTGGGATGGAAATTATATTTGGGGGAGAAATTAGGGAACGCCCAAGGTGGCAGTTGGATCAGCTTCTTTTGCAAAATGAGTAGTAGGTTGAGGGATTCAGAGAATGGATTCAGGAATATTTCCAGATTAATGAGAACACAATGCCAGTCCATTCTCTGTGTGGGGAGGGTTTAAGGCAGCAGCCCGAGGGTGGATAATAGCTTATACGGCGGGTCAGGCCCACGCTCAAAGGGGTATGATAGCTCAATTGTAATTAGAAGTGGATCAGGAATATACTCTTAATCTCCAGTTCCTCCCAAATAAATATGAACAGACGAGCAGCGTTGAAGGATTTTTTTTATCTTAGAAGAAGTTTGTAATTCGCAATTATTTCAGCAGAGGCTCTATGAGAAAAGTCAGTTAATCAGCAAATGCTTGGCGAATTCCACCAGAAAGAAGCAAGAGTCAGCTATAATATTGAAAATATTGGATCCTCTGTCTGGTTTAGAAGTAGTTGCTAATAGCGAGATTTCTCAAACCTTCATGGACCATTTTTGCAGGTTGTATTCTACCGAATATTCAGTGGATGAGGAGTTAATCCAGGAATGTTTTATAAACATGAATATCCCAAATCTTTCGGAAAAAATCAGATTGGTGAATTGGAAAAAGAATTGGAGAGTTGTGAAATGTTAGCATCTAATAAAACAACAGATGGGGCAAAAGCTCGTGGGCAAGATGGTTTCCCCATTGAGTTTTATAAGGTTTTTGCAAAAGAACTTATGACTCCTTTGCGAAAATTATTTAATTTTGTTAGAGAGGGGGGCACGGTTCCAGTCATTTTTAAAGAAGCAATATTCATTTATTTTGTTAAAAAATATAAAAGTCCGGAAGACGTGAATTCATATAGGCCCGTTAGTTTGTTGAATTCTGATTATAAACTTCTGATGAAGGTACGGGCAGAACGTTTTTCACAGGCCGCCCAGGAAGTCATACATAGAGATCAAACAACTTTCATAGCGGGTAGATCAATGGCGGCCAATACCCAGTTCTTAATACATGCCCTGGATTATATTAACACAAATTGTATTCCGGCATGCATTGTAAAGGTCGATGCGGAAAAAGCTTTCGACCTAGTGAACTGGAGAACCTTGTTTGTTACCCTTGGTCGGTTTGGGTTTCCTGCACAAGTAATGGATATGCTGCGTAATATTTATCTGGGTGCTACAGCTAAGATCAGTATTAATGCGAACTGTGCAGGAACCATAAAAATAAACCGCAGTACCAGACAGGGCTGCCCACTTTCTCTCTTACTTTGTACTATTTTTATTGAACCTTTGGTTTTAAAGTTCCGGAATAATGCTGCTATCCAATCCCCGATTCCTGATATGTCTAAACTTAAATTATTTGCGGATGACATCATTTTGCACTTGACTCCTTAAAGGGTGAATTTTGAAACAGTCCTGCGGGAGTTTTCTGACTTTGAAAAAATAGGCAGGTACAAAATTAATGCAAATAAAACAGAGGTTTTAGCCCTTAATGCCGGTTTGAACTCCTTTCCACCTTGTTTTAAACTTCAAGCGGCAAAAAGTGACCCGATAAGATATCTCATGATATAGGTATCTACACAGTGTAATCAACTATTTGAATTACATTATTTACAAATGAAGATTAAGATTAAGAAGTTGTTGGAACAATGGACATTACTCCCCTTATCGATAGTGGGTCGAATATCACTAATTAAAATGTCCATATTACCGCTGCTAGTTTTTCTTATTCTCTAATGTCCCAATAAAAATAAACATGTCATATTTTAGGGAAATAGATACCTTATTTAGGCAATCTATTTGGGGCAAGAAATCTCCAAGGGTCAAACTAAATGTCTTACAATTACCAAGTGAGCAGGGGGGTTTGGTGTTGCCGCATTTAAGACCATATTATGAAGCTGCTTTTTTAGAGTTGGTGTCGGGCTTAATAGGACCACATTTTGCTAGAGACAGCTTTTTTATAGATAATAATGCATAGGCAAAATAAGTCTTGGCAGAGCCAGTGAGTCAAAGCATAAAGCGTGGGTTTTTAGCAAAAAGCCTAAATCTAAATATGCCCTGTTCCCTCACCGCTAGTTTCCTCTCCTCGCACTGAGCTTCATCTCCGTCTGCCTGTCTGTGTCTTCCCCAGAGGCTGCCACTGCACCCTCCTGCCTCTGCAGAACTCAAAATCCTTCTAAAAAGAGAAATAAAAGGCCCCCTCCTTTAAGCTACGAACGAGTATATATTTCCAGCAAAACAAATTCAAATATGTGACTTTTGGTCTTCCTGCTTCATCCAATTGAAGTTGCAGAAAGTTCACATCTTCAATCAGGCCAGTTCTTGTAATACATTTGAATTTTGCTCCAAATGATTTAATCTCCTCTTCTTGCTAAAGAAATAATGTATTTAAACTAAACGGAAAACATTTACTCCAACAAGAATTCATTATTCAGGCCGGAAACTGTGAATACGTTTTACAATAATAATAAGAAAAACATGCACTTTGCATTTACTCTAGCAATGAAATGAACAAGGCTTTGTTTAAACAACAGAATACTGATAAAAGCAAGCTAAAGGCTGTAAATGATAAGAAACTTCTTTCAAGAAGAAATAGGAAAAGTGGAGGTAGACATTGCATTCTTGTCTCAAGGACGGTGCTGAGGCTTACCAAATCAAACTAAATCAAGAGCTGTGTTTTTCAGGTTTCTCTACACTTTAAAATGCGTGTTAATTCAGCAGAAATAAATATGCTACTTTGAAAGTTCAAAACACATTTTTCAAATTAAAAGTACATTCTATAGTGTGGTCAAATTTAAACTAAACACATTTAAATCAACCATGAATTAATTGTGGATGGTTTTACATGATTCATTCAACTGAAAGCATCTGGAGGCCTCATTAATTGTTTTCACTTTTCATGCACCGAATGACTGCGTGCAACTTTTTAAATGCAATGTCTGAATCTTAAGGTAGCTTTTTTTGTTTGAAAATGCTTAAATCTATAGGGGAAAAATAAGCGCCATCACCCCCACACAAAGGCTAGCACCAGGTATAACAAGCATTTGCAATGCAATAGGTCTCGCATTTGTCAGATTTTGAGCTTTTGGCATTGTAAAACACAATACCTTTTATTTATGTGTTTAAAAACCTGCAATAATAAAAGGCATTGTCATTTACAATACCAATAAGCCAAAGTTTTGAAAATGCAAGACCTATTGCATTGCAAATGCTTTTTTCTTTTGTAACTGGTCTAGTTTCTGACACCTTTTGGTATTATCATGGCAGAGACTGCCGAATGAAACTAAAGACACTACTTTCATCTTAAATGAGAAGTTGTTGCTCCATCAACTTTTTCAAGTTAAGGGCATGTGCTCAAGGACTTGTGTCTCTAAACTTAAACAAAGTGACAAACACCAGTATTTGTCCGCTGACATCTGGGTGCAGCATGTTATTGTGCAAATGTAAGTAATGTCCTGTTAGCCACTTGTGCCGATCCTAAGAATGCTGCAAAGAGGTATTTGTCCAGTTGGGGGCGGATTGCCCTTCGCAGCATAGCAAACATTGCCAAATGTAAAAAAAGTGGACACCCTCTACACTGTATCATTATAATGCGCTAAAACGAAATGTAAAATTTGGTGTGCTGTTGGGGATGTATTTTGCATAACTATAACCAACAGCCTTTATTAAATGGCTTCCTGACCGATGACTCCCCTGCAGAAATACCTATTGCAGTTTATGGATCATCGTTTTTATGCCAGTCCCTAATGCATGTACACCGACCCCTGTGCATGCACTCAAAGTATGGAGTTCGCTTTGCAGCTGAAACAATGGCAAGACAACTAACCAGATAGAACTATTTCGAAACGACTTATGGCATATGTTGCAGAAAGGACTCGTGTTGCACATTTAAAGAGTGCTCATGAAAAAATGTGCTTTTTAAGTATGTTGAAAGTGTAACGTGCCTTTGTCTATGGCCGAGCTACACCTAGAAGTGCTGAAGGGTTGTTTGTTAAACTAATATACAGTTTCCTAAACAAGCAACTGGCTTGAGAGAAGAAACAGTGAGAAAATTAAAAAATATACCCTTGATGTTCTTCAAGTTGCAAACAGGAAACTGCTGGAGTTCTTGGTCACGGGGGAGGGGGGGGGGGGGGGTAGAGCAGACGCTGTGACCACGTCAGACCAGCCTCCAGTAACAGTTCACGTGCAGAGCCGCCCGCCCGCCATGGAGAAGGAAACAAAAGCGGTGGCAGCCATAATACAGTCAAAGTGCGCCGTGTTTAAATAAACATGCATCATGCATGCATGGAAAGGTGAATCACTGAACCCACCTGCAAACGCAGGAGCCATGGTGAAACAAAGCTTGGCGCCTTTCTTCATAAAACGTATGCATGGCTGTATGTTAATAAAAAAGAAAAGAAAGCCGCACTGCTATTGTGATAGTATAAGCAGGCGCTGTGCTGACACATTAAGCACCCAAGTAGCAGGACGGGTCTGGCGTGTGGCACAGTAAGGCTGCGCCCAATCTAGAAGTAAACAACACAGTTTGCCAGTACTGTGCAATGATTTACGACAAATTTATATTGAAGAGCTATTAATTGCTCTGTCAAACTGACCACTCTTTCAGTCAATGAAGGTTTTGAAAAAGAGACTTTTGGTTAATTTTTGTTTATTAAATTATGTTTTGACTTTAAGTAAACTTGTTTTCTAAGTTTTTTTGTGTTATTTTTTTCAAAGATACATTAACTATATACAACAATATACAATGAATTGGAGGAGAAACAAATTCATAGACGAGGGGATAGGTTAATAAAACATATTGGACAACATTTAGACACTAGACACACAACAAACATTAGACACCAGTGAACACTGAATAGTACATGACAAAGTGGGGGCGGTGGAAGTTGTTGGCGTTATTTCAAACTGTTTATCAAGGAAAAATAATCATTCTTTGTCCTATGTAAAGTTTAGCCTATTTAGAAACAAATCAATTGAAAGACCAACTTAATGCATATTTCTCTTTACCAAACAGCGAAATAATCGGTTTTAAATAAAGTTTTACAATTTCAACTTGTTATGAACGTTTGGCCACAACCTGGCCAAACAGCCACTACAGTGGCGCCAACTGACAACTAACACCTCAATCGGTCGACGCGTTTCGAATCCTAAATTGTTTAATAGGATTCTCTTCAGGACCACACAAAATAAATCTGTGGAAAACAATAAATAACACATTCTGTCAGTGGAAACGTAAGAAAGACTCTCAAACTTTCACTTCGCATCCATACACACTCAGTATATTACCTGTCTGCAATGTTACTGCGACTTAGGCGTAAAGATGAACTGAAAAGAAGTTGAATAATATATATCAGCATCAATCAGAAGAAACCTCGTTTTCAAAATGTACAAGAGTCTCTGGTACTCACTGGAGGGTGTTTTCTTCCAATACCTATTGCGGGCATCCCCGAGGGGGCAAATGATCCAATATCTCAATGGTTGTTTAGGGGGACGGACTGGCCTCGAGAGTCAATCTGTAACAACAAACAACGGGAATGAGTGTTCCGTTGTGGGCTCCTCGATACATTCAGGGAGAACGGGAAGTGGCAGATCTTCGTTCTACAGCAATGCCCATCCATAACGTTTAACCTGCTCTTCATGCTAAATGCATCCTCCTCGCGGGCTCCTTCAAAGCAAACTTGAGAAGCGAACTTTTTATACAGGCTTTGTGTCACAAAGCGGACCACCTGCACTGCTGTTCAGCTGGTGCACCAAGCATATTGCATTAGCTTCAGTCAGTGAGAAGAAGTTAGTGTGGGCTTTTAGACCACTGAGCTCCTCTTTCTATATGAGAAAAACTTGCACATTATTCAGTCAGTAGCCAGGTAAAACATTAAGCACGGCACCCGGGGGCGGGATGGGCTGCGAGCCATGGGCACATCGTTAAAAGTGTGCACCCATGTTATTGATACACCGTGGTGTGCGTTCTGGGTAAAAAAAAAGTAAAACATTAGGCGTGCCCGCTAGTATAATGAACAAGGAGCGAGGGGCGTGTACCAGGCACCATGGTAAAAAAACAACAAAGTAGTACCTACATTAAAATTCCGCCCTGCAGCGTAAGTTAACTGTAGTTGGTTGATGCTGCTTCCTCCAGATACGGAAGAAAACAGAAGTGACGTATCCGACCACTAGCCAACAATGAGCGACATAAGAGGGGCAATGCCAGATTTCACCAATGGCAAGCGACAAAACAAAGAGAAACATAATGGAAGGAGTTTCACTAGTAATACCGATTACTTGATGCCTCGGAGAGGCAGCCCATGCGCTTTCTATGTGAGACTCAAAAAGGGGACTTCATAACCACACTTCTGAATCTTCCACAAGTCCGGGAGAGTTCTGAAATACGATTGTCCTGCTGACAAAAGGACTGCCCTGTTGTTAAAAGGACTATCTTGGTGTCTGAAGGAGGAGATTGGACCTGCTTGGCTTGATCCCAGGCTACCCAAAGTGACTCCAAGAGTCCTTTTGCTGACCTCCTGTGTGAGCTGCAGGGACACAAAAAGCTTCCAGAGGACTCCTTGCAACCGCCTAGGTCACTAACACCTACTAGACCTACCTGTTACTTGCTGCTGACTTCTGCTGAAGTGAGTCTTGATCACAGAGCGGTGTCCTCCCCCAGGTCCCAGACCCTTCGCTGGCATCCATGAGAGCCGATTCCAAAAAACGAAAGGTGAAAATCCTGCAGTTTGGGCTCCTCTTGATCATGAATGGGCTTTTTTGCGCCATGACTCTACTACCTGTGATGACTGACAATGCAGAGTTCCAGTGAGTCATGCTCTTCACCCAGACAGTGACTGTCTACACTGACTTGCAGTGCGAAGCTCCGGTAGCGGCCAGATCTTCGTTCTACAGCAATGCCCATCCATAACGTTTAACCTGCTCTTCATGCTAAATGCATCCTCCTCGCAGGCTCCTTCAAAGCAAACTTGAGAAGCGAACTTTTTATACAGGCTTTGTGTCACAAAGCGGACCACCTGCACTGCTGTTCAGCTGGTGCACCAAGCATATTGCATTAGCTTCAGTCAGTGAGAAGAAGTTAGTGTGGGCTTTTAGACCACTGAGCTCCTCTTTCTATATGAGAAAAACTTGCACATTATTCAGTCAGTAGCCAGGTAAAACATTTTTAAAAAAGGATAAGAGAATGCGGGTCACTTCACCACTATCATCTTTCCCTTCTGTAAACCAGACTCTAATGTGTTATTTAGCTGCTGCCTTGGAAGTAAAGATAAGACAGAAGGCGGCCACAGCAACACACGTCTTATCAAGAGGCTTGAGTGTATTTACAGTATATTGCACTTACTGAGCTCATTCCTGCGGGCCATTGTACTAATTGGAACACATTTTAATGTGCCCAAAGAGCCTTTAAACCACTGTTCTTAATGACAGGTAGCCCCAAGAGGGGGACAAAAACACAGGAAGTGGGGGTGCAGTGTTGTAGGTTTTTTGCTACAGCACAACCTCCTCTTTCATGGACAGGAAAGAAAGCTCATTAGGGGCACAGGAAGATGATATCTCAAGTAAGGGATGGGATGAAGGAGGAGATGAGGAAGTAATAATGCTTGGGCCAGTACATGTTACCTTTGGGGTGTTCTCAAGCCTGCTATTGAAAGGGTCACAAAAGCTTCTTCTTGCTTGTGTTGTGCCGTTACCCTATATTGAGTCATTGAGGTTCGATGGGTGTTTGTTTCCTGCAAACTTTCGTTCTAATAATTAGGGATGATTTCTCAGCTCTTAAACCTGGAGGTGCCATTACTTATATCCAACCAGAATTTCTGAAGTATTGAGGATATGATAAACATGTACACATCACCTGTGATCTCTTCCCCAAATTTAAAATAGTGTGCCAGCCTGTCTGTTTGTGACTTTGACATCTTCTGCAGCTTTGGCGGCATCCAAAACAACCTGTGCAGTGAAAAAAGTGGTCTCTCTTTAAAGGAGCCATTTTAACAATCCTACTTAGGTGACCTATAGTTTCCATGAATTCACAATGCTGGGCATCTGCAAACTCTTCTCCTAAACCTGACATGGCGGCTTCATCCGCAATCCTTAAGTGTCCGAAATTAAGGTACACTACTTAACCACTTCATTCATTTGTGTTCTGTCCATATTTTGTTTTTTTTGTAGCCTGGTAATCATCAAGAGAGATAGTGGATCCGCTTATCCCAACATCTAATCTCTTCATCCTTGCTGAAATCCCCTAGGACATTGTTTCATTTCACTTTCAAGAGTTTAGCAAGTGTGGTGTCTAGATATGGTTGGGTTCCCGATAGATTTCATAGCCATTGAAAAATAATATACTCTGAGATACCACATCCTCTTTGCAGTCCTTTTATGCGCCCTTACAAAATCTTCAGCAGTACCGTTTTTAAAAAAGTACAAGAAGAGAACTTCTGTAGATGCTGTTTCGTTGGGAATGGATTAACCCTCGCACTCTCCCCCACTTCCACATCTTTACATTTCAACCCTTGCATTCCCCCCTTCTGCATGAAGAAACCAACGTACACTTCTAGATTGTAGTGGTCATTTGTTGGCCGCAGTTTTATTGGGAATACAAGGACAACAATATACTTTTATACTTTTGCAGTTTAGTCTCTTTGGTTTTGTCTTTTTGTAGCTTGGATTTGGCTCCCCTAGTGTGGGGGAAGGAGTAGCTTCTGTACCTGGAGTTAGGCCACGACTCGCTACCTTGTCCGGTTCTGGTTGTGCCCTGCCATCCGGCGGGGGCTGGGCTGCGAGCGCCGTCTCCGTTTGCTACTCCCCCTTCTTCGGTAAGCCGCCTCACCCAGCCGTGAGGCATCTGAAGGTGAGTGGTTTTACCCTCTGCCCTTTGGCCAGCTCTCCCAGCCCTGAGGCATCCCAAGGTTAGTGGTCCAATCCTGGCACACCGATCTCCTGTGTGCCTCGTTACCAAGCATCCTCCGCCTAGTTCTCTGCCCTGCCTGCAGCTACTTCAGCCTGTGACACTGCTGTTCCTGTGGTGTGGGTGGGTGGGAAAAAGATTTGGTCCAGGTGCTGCTCCCCAGCTACAGCCGTAAATATGGCGATCACCTGGGGGAGCAGGCCTTATATCCCCCCTACCTGCCTTTGCGCCCCTTCCTCCCTCGCTAAGCTGCCCCCTCATTGGGGGGTTAAAAGGTTGCGTGCTTTCCCCATCGACCGTGCTGGGGGGAGGGGGGAAGGGAGGGTGTATGAACAGGCGGATTTCGCACCCTTTGTTCTGAGCATGCCAAACACTGGTGCAGACTACTTGGTTGCGGCGGGAGGGCACAGCGATCGTTATAACGCTGGCTCTCGAGCCCCCTTTGGGTGCAGCCTCTGTGATAACCCTCGCACTCTCTCCCACTTCCACCTCTTTACCTTTCAACCCTTGCATTCCCCCCTTCTTGCATGAAGAACCCAATGTACACTTCTGGATTGTGGCGGTCATTTGTTGGCTGCAGTTTTATTGGGAATAAAATGACAACAAAATACTTTTATACTTTTGCAGTTTAGTCTCTTTGGTGTTGTCTTTTTGTAGCTTGGATTTGGGCTCTCCTTGTGCGGGGGAAAGGAGCAGCTTCCGCGCCTGGAGTTAGGCCACGACTCGCTACCTTGTCCGGGTCTGGTTGTGCCCTGCCATCCGGCGGGGGCTGGCCTGGGAGCGCCGTCTCAGTTTGCTACTCCCCCTTCTTCGGTAAGCCGCCTCACCCAGCCGTGAGGCATCTGAAGGTGAGTGGTTTTACCCTCTGCCCTTAGGCCAGCTCTCCCAGTCGTGAGGCATCTCAAGGTTAGTGGTCCAATCCTGGCACACCGCCCTCCGGTGTGTCTCGTTACCAAGCATTCTCCGCCATGCCGTCTGGGAGGCTTCCGTCTCCCGGCGGCTCCCCTCCGACTACGCCCTGTTTCCTGTTACTTGCATCCCGCCGATGCCATGGCCCCCCAGAGGTTGCTCCAGAACAAGCCCATGCCGGCGTCCGTCAGGTGCACACCGTCCCTACTCTCCTCCGCTGGGTGGGCTACAGCCCGCGAGGTTGTGCAGCTGATGTCACCATGTGTCCACGTCCTGCTGGAAAGATCCTCCTCGGGGAGATGGCCCTGCCGCCTTCGCGCCGATTATCCCGACGTCCGGCGATATCCCAGGTAAACAATTTGGTCCAGGTGCTGCTCCCCCGCTCCAGCCGTAAATATGGCACTCACCTGGGGGAGCAAGCCTTATATCCCCCCTACCTGTCTTTGCTCCCCCTCCTCCCTCGCTAAGCTGCCCCTCATTGGGGGTTCAAAAGTTGCGTGCTTCCCCCATTGGCCGTGCTGGGGGTGTGGAGTAAGGGGGGGTGTATAGACTGGTGGATTTTGCGCCCTTTTTTCCGAGCGTGCCAAAAACTGGCGCAGACTCCTTGGTTGAGGGGGGAGGGCACGGCGATCGGTATGGTGCCAGCTCTCCCCCCTTTGGGTGCAGCCTCTGCGAGGCAATTAGTTAAGCCAGTGTTCCATCCCACCTTCGACCTGACTAGTGTTAAGTGCCCTAACATGCATGATGCATGTACCTCAAAATGGTGGTATTAAGTAGGTCCAGAGGTTTCGTACCCACTGAACTATTTCCACATTTAATTAAGAATCAGAGGGGGAGAGAGAGAAATCAGAATGGATTCATTCTCCCTGGGCATATTTAAATAAACAGTTAGAATCCACTCCTTGAGATTAAGGGTGTCTCCTCCACAGTGGGGAACACCTTTATGTTTTTAGGTCCCCTCACACACAAACAGGCCCCTTGGTGTCATGCTTCATCATCGGGGTCATCGTACCCCTCTACGGGGTACGGCGTGCTGCGACCTACGAAGACCTTACAGCACTTGTTAGACTATGTGTGGTGTTGGTGAGGGGGTATTTTGAATGAATGTGAGTGTATTGTGGGGTTTGGGAAATAGTGATAGTTAAAAAGAACCTGGCTCGTGGGGTGGCTAAAAATTATTTAATAAGCCCCCGGGCTGGTGCTGTTAAAAATGAGGGTGGGAGGTCACTACGCTGACAATGTGCGTTACCTCCTTTTTGTGTGCGTCGACATGTTTCGGTGCCAGAAGCACCTTCTTCAGGACGGGATGCACAAATCCCCACCTTACTCACGTTTCTCTAACTAATACCAGAATTTTCTAATAAAAGTGAGAAAAAATTACAGTGCAGGTAAAAGTAATGTACCTAGCAAAAAAAGACATTGTCTATTGATCAACTGTTTTGGAGTTGTAGATAAACCTCATGAGCCAAAACGTCAGGATCTGGTGTGCTAACTAGCACGATTTCTACGAGGAAATGTCTCGCGATCGATCCCTACGTGGCTCCGGTGATCCTATTTCCACATTTACCTCACCAGAAAAGAGCCCAATTTTTAGCCCTGACAATTGATCTGATTCCAAGACCATGCAACTCCTGGTTTGGGAGCAAACAGCAGTTTGTGTCTGGATTGGGATTCTGAGTTCTGCAGGGCATACCCCACATCCTTATTTTTTACCTTTCACATTTTGCTAGGAAAATTCTGGTGAAATGTGAACAGGGAAAACGGCTTGAAAAGACGGAAATACTGTGGTTTGTGGTGCACAAAACTCCAAAGCCACATGTTCTCTTTCATTTCCAGCAAAGAAAACGTCTCAATTGGGAGGCAATACCGCAGGTGATAAATGCTGCACTCTGTGATAATGGTAGGTTTACATATTTCTGTGAAATACATTTTAACCTGCCATCCAATCTGCTTCTTTGCTACTTATAATTCCCAATTATGTTATCTTTTCTCTAAGACAAGCCGGCTCATTATTCTAATTACAGTTTATCATTTCAGACTTTCCATTTTTAGCTCAAATGCTGATATTTTGCCAAAGCCTGTCATTGATATTAGCAATGGCAAAACTAGTATACAGACTGAATTGTCAGCATACAAGACCAACTATCTCTTGAGATTCCAGTGTCTAAACTGAAAATTCCCCAACTTGTGCCCCTTTCTGCACACATTTCATCAGTTAACTATCCAACTATATGGACTGGGATACGACTTATATATTTTTGTAAACCCGGTCTCAGTTAAACACAGCTTTTGCAAAAAACCTCCATGGATATATGGGATTAACCCACTCTAACCCCTTGATGGGGAGCTTCCTGAAGAATTTCTATTGTAGTTTATCGGTAAAATACAGCCAACATCCTATGTGTCATTTCTGACGGTTGCCTGCCAGACATGAGCCCTTTTTGTTCACCAAGAGCCAGCTCAGTCTACATCGTGTAAAGCCTGTAAGCCAGGATCCTGTTTAGAAATCTTGGATATCTGTTTAAAAGGCATGTTAACCTACACTGATCAGTGAGCTATGCGAGGTCGACTTGATGTAGGAGTATGGCAAACCCAGTCCCGCTCCTCTTTCCTAAGATTGGAAAAAAAATGTTACTCCTTCCCCCCCCCCCCTCCCCCCCCCCCTCCCCCCCCCCCCCCCCCCCTACGTACACCAGGTACCTCTTCCCCTCTTGTGGGATCTTCCCTTCCTAAACCCACCATCTTTAAAGATCTCCCCTTTTAAAGTTCCCTCTTACCAGCCTTACCTCTATCTCTAAGTATCACTATAAATGTTTTTTTTCTTTTCTTGAGTAGCCTTTCTGCTATCGGATCATACCTTTCAACTTCCTTATGTGATGCCACTTTACCTGAACACCGCAATATTCTAAATCTACTTCTTCATAGTACAAAGGGCATCCTACAACATGTGAGCACCAGTGGAAAACAACTCCCAGACACCCATCCGTGTTGTTTTTAAAGACCCTCTCCCCCCCTGTCAGCAGCATACTTTATAGATGAAACAATGTGGCATCTACATCTGACCAAGCTTGAGCACAGGGCAGATTTAGGTGTCAGAGGAGACATTGCAACCTTGATGTACAGGGTCATTTCCTCCTATCTTCTTTTGTCACACATGTTATTCCCACAACAGGGAACGTCAACATATACGTACATATATGGGCGAGTGGTCCACATGTATGTTGTCTGTCATAAGTCCGAACTGAATAGGGCCAGAACAACAATGTTACATATGACTTAGAACAGATTCTATGATTTTTTAGGATAATAACTTTAGCAAAAGCTTGTGGAACTGTCTTGACTTCACTGATTTTACAGAGAAGAATCATTGTTACATGGTTACTGTTTCCCGTTTTGTTTGTAATTTATTTAGCATCGAAAATATGAAACTGATGCTTTAAGTCAGATGTAATGTAGTACAATAGGGTTCTGTTCTGGTGCAGGAGCTCTTTAGTGTCTGTCTGCCATATTTGTTTATATTCTATTCAATGTTGTTTTTTTCTAGTAAACAAAGTTTGCAGATAATACCTGCCTTGGTCTGCTTAAAGAAATCGAGCTTTCTCTTACTGCTAGAGTTGTGCAGGAAATATTAATTTGTTCTTAGTGCTAATATTTTATTTTAGTGTTTGCCAAACACTGTCATAAGATGATTTGTCTGAAGCAATGTTTGTGTTTTATATTGATTGTTTGTCACATTGACTGTAAAGGAAGTAGGGCCCTCATGCATCAACATGGCCATTCGCGATTCCTTATTAGCCAAAAATAAGGAACCGCTAGTAAGGAATCGCAAATGGCTATGCATGAAGAAATTGCTAAATAAATTGCGATTTCTTAAAATTCCTAAATTGCCACTCGCAAATTGCGAATCACAATTAAGGAATAGCTCCCCGTTCATTCCTATGGGCCTAGAGGCCCAAAGGAATGAATGGGAAGACATTCTCAATTTGCGATTAGCAATTTGCGAATCGCAATTTGAGAATGCGATTTCAAGGGTGCAGGGGTGTCCAAAGGGCACCCTGTTGCCCCCCTGAAATCAATCCGTGCACATATGTTGTGCACACACATGCCCTAAGGGCATGTGTGTGTGCATTACCTGAAACTTTGAAAAATGAACAAAAGTGCATTTTTCAAAGTTTTCGCAAATTACCATGAGGTTCAACCTCATGGTAATTTGCTCCCCCTAAGTGCGAATTCGCAATTTTTTAAAGTTTTGTGCATTGCATTTAAGGAATCTCAATTTGAGATTCCTTAAATGCAATTGCAATTTTGCGATTTCTTAAATTGCGAACAATACAAAAATAGTGATGCATCCCAAATAATGAAATTGCATTTGCAAACGGCCGAATTTTGCGATTCGCACCCTCTGCGAATGCAATTTTCATTGATGTATGTGCCCCTAGAAGCTTGTCATGATCCTCAGCTGAAGATTTCGTGCAACAACTTGGTGATGGAACCCCTTGGGGTGCTGGGAGCTAGTGTGAATGATCAGAGGGATTGGCTTGCAACGCAACTGTATTACTTTCTTACAGTAAAGCTTTCATGAGCCATTGTGTTTAGTTACTCGTCTCGTCATTTTTGTGAGGTACCTGTAACATCGAATGTATGTCACTGAATTGTGTTTGAAATATCAGCCTACAAAAAACGCAGCCACCCCATCAGCAAGGTAAATATTCATGTACTGTCCTCATCTCCACCTCCATTTACCTAGGCTAACCTTGCTAGGCCCCGGAGCGAGATTCCTTTGTGTTCCACTCAGCCACAAGTGGTCTGTTGTTAACACGCCTAAAATGTATTAAAAAAGTGGACCTGATTCTACTGGTTGGAAAATCTGTCTGGTAAAGGCGCCTTGGGGAAGGGCTGCATTGCAGCCTGGACCCAATCCCAGCTTGTCACCCGACTATCGGAAAAGGCACAGGGGGAGCATATAATGCGCTCCTTCTTTAGAACCCCCCCCCCCCCCCCTTCAGCTAACCTCCTCTTCCCCCACCTCTGTCTCTCCACCTGCTCATTGCAGGTGGTAAATGTGTGTGTTCAATGCCACTGAACAGGGAATGCCATGTAAAATACTTGCTGGTATGTCAAAGTTATTCCCCATTCTGTGGAGTTTAACTCATATTTTCACGGTACTGACAGAGTGTTACCTCATGGTACTGGTAATTACTGGCGTAGTTTGCAACTTGGCAGTACATTGCAACTAGTACTAGGAATCAGTAATGGTAACGTTGAGGCTGTGGAAGCAGTATTCTTGTAGGTCGATGTTTTAACTATGGTGTAAAGGTAAAAACACCTATATGCCTGCTGTTGTAACTAATGATGGAACTAGTTTGAATCGCATAAAAAAATGTCATCTTTCAAAGGGGAGAAGGTATGCTTCTTTGGGCCTTTGTATGATTGTGAGGGTGTCTGTTATTCCAAATTATGTTAACAGATTGAAATTGAAATGCTAGATTTGACTCCAGTGGTCGAAGTGGAAGGGGTATGAGGGGACACGATGTGCCCATACTTTTTATGGAAAGACATCCGTACCAGGACAGTTAATTCCTAGAGCTGAAATGCTTCAGCTGAAGTGGAAGGCAGGGAGTCTCCTTTGCTGTGTGAAGCCGAGGGAGGCGCAGACAGTGCCGGTCCTAGCCATGGGCGGTATGGGCAGCTGCCCAGGGCCTCGCACTCAGGGGGGCCCCTCCGACGCCGCCTGCCCCGCAGTTGCGGGAATAATAAATGATGATGGCCTGGGGAAAAGCGCTGCGCAGTTAGCACAGCACAGTGCATTCTTCCGTCCGTCCAATAATATCGAGAGTATGTGTGTTTCTCAGGGGGGGGGGGGCGCTGCGGGGCCCCCCTGAGAAACACACACACTCTCGATATTATTGGACGGACGGAAGAATGCACTGTGCTGTGCTCACTGCGCAGAGCTTTTCCCCAGGCCATCATTTTTTTTTTTTTTATTTACTTATTGTGCTAATGCATAGTACAGGAGGCTGCAACAGAAGAAGCGGAATAAAGGAAGATACAAAGAGAGTAGGAGAGAAGGTGAGATGTATGTTAAAAGGCTATTGACGGAGGTGAAAGTAGGGGGACGAGAAGGGCAGAGAAAAAGATGTATAAACTAAATAAGGCAAATGGTAAAGTGAGAGAATAAGACATGGATGGAAAATAGTGTTGTTGAGAGAGGGGAAGAGAAAAGCAATAAGAAAGGGAAGGAAGCAGAATATGAGAGAGGGGTGTGTCAGAATGAGACCAGAATTATTAAGTAGACCGCTTGGGCCATATTATAGGAACTTTGGAGTGCTGCCAAAACAGTATATAATCATTTTGCACTGTTTTTGCTATGTATCTAATACAAATAGGCGAGTTTAGGTGGAGGGAGACGAAAGGAAATGATGGGAAAGTGGGCGGGATGGAAGAGTAGATTTTTTAGAGGGGTTTAACTGGCAGATTTAAAGTGTGAGGCAGGACAACAGAGCCAGAGGGGAAAGGTGGACAGGCGAGTCAGAGAGGTCATGTGTATGTCTGCGAGTAAAAGAGAACGCGTGTGTTCAGAATAAAAAAGAGACCAGTGCTGGAAGTGGGAGAAAAAAAAATGTACACAGGGATACCGTAAATAGGGGTAAGCATAAAAGGGGTGGGGGTCACAAGGGGCAGAGTCTGACTGTAACCGTATCCACTAAAAAAAACAGCAGCACCTAAATAAATTTGCAACAAGTACTAATATTTGCTCAGCCCCTGAGGGGTTGCAGCTCTGAAAGCACAGTACACAGAAAGCAGTGCAGATAACTGTGTCCTGGTACCTGCAAATTGCACCGGCGCAGGAAAAGGCAAGAAGAAAGTGGGAGAGGAATTCAGAGCGAAACGAATGAGGCAGGGACAAGAGATGTGGAAACGGAAATTCACAGCAAATGGGTAGCAAGAGATGGAAACGGCAGAATTGTCGATTTGGCGAGTACAAAGTAGAAGAATCAAGAGACCTCGATAAAGAAAGGTGGGGTATAAACAATGGGGTGATGGGGAGAGGGAATTCGAGAGTTTGAAGAGGAGACAGGAGAATTGAGAGGGTGTTTGGAGAGTGGGTACATTTGGCGATGGTATGGGTGGCGGTATCAGTGTGGAGGATAGAGATGGGAACGTGGAAAAAGGGGGCTTGGAAAGTGGACGGATGGGTGGAGACAGAGACAGACGTAGAGAGAGTGATAGAGAAACAAATCGGCAGAGAGAGAGAGAGGTGGACAGCAAATAAATGGTGGGGAGCATGGGTGACAGGGACAGAGAGATGGAAAGAATGAGATTGGGGACCTCGAGCAGACAGAGGATGAATGGAAATGAGATGGAGCTGGAGGGAGAATATATAGAGATGTAGGCTGAGAGAAGGGCCAGAGACACAGAATGGAGCAGGAAAAGTGGATTAATCCGCTGGAAGAAGCCACGCTAGAAACATCGCAGGCGATTTATTTAAGGCTGAGACCTCCGAAAGTGCTTCAGATCTATCGCACAGACATTAATTCATTCAACAAATGAAATGTGTACCCAGAGAAGTCGGAACAGGATCAGCGCTAGCAGAGACGTGCAGAGGATAGAGCTTCCAGGCGCTCGCTTGCTGCTATTTTCTTGACCCTCTGGCTCCTTTGGAATTTGGGGGCATGTCCAACTAATCATTCAAGGAGACGGCAAGTGTTACACTCATGGATATTTGCTCACCTGTTTTCCATTCCCTCTACTTTTGTCCATGTTACTGATATCCACATTAGTTTGCTTCACTGATGCCAAATAACTAAGATCAAAAGTCCTGCGAAGTCACTTTCTGTGATGTCATTTCTTGGGGCGCAATATGCAATTAGAGGGGCCTCACATCTTCCCTTTCGCCCGGGGCCTCATAAGGCCTAGGACCGGCACTGGGCGCAGACCGCTAAACAAGCCTTCTGGCCAGGGTGCTGCTGACTGAAAGAAATGTAAATGTGCACAACAGGTCAATCTGCAAATGCAAAGGGTGCCTGAAAGCCAGTATTGGCTCTAATTAACGGAATCACTTGATGCTTCCTCATAACACAAATGACTTCTTTTAGACTGGTATTGCAAGGGAGTTACCAGCTGAACTGTGAAGTGTGCGCTTTTAAAGGACAGTTCTGAAAGAAATTGCACTATGTACATTCTGGGAATTACTCAAATCTATTTTTTGAAAGTGCTTTTTTATCTTAAACGTTTTTGCGCATTTTGTAGCAGCCTATCTTTTACTGCGTGTAATTCATGTTTTAAATAATGACTTACATATTCACAGCGCTTCCTGTCACAAACTGGGACCTTGTAACACTAAACATACATAAATCACTATTCTGCACTACACCTACCAGGATCACAGTCTTTGGCTTTCTGCTTACAGACACACCTCTGCAGCACATTAACTAATAGAGGTTTCTTAATGTACGATAGTGCATTTCCCACTGATTAACTTAACTTGCATATACTTTTCATTTAAGCTGTTTATTATTTTATATGCAATTATTTGAAGGTGAAAGACTCACAAAAGTTACAGAATATATTGGGCTTTTTTTAGGCACGCCTTTGACTCCGCTCCCACGCTCACTCACTCCACCGACTTTTTGCGCACATAATCAAAGTTCCCATAATTTTAATAATGCACTTCGACCACTCTTTGGTATAGAAATATCTCGAAAACACTGAATGAGGGAAGAGTCTTGTGACTAATAAGAAGCAAGGTAGTCTTACTGACGGATGGACTGATTTTGGTTTTGAAAATTTTACCTCAGGCTTGATTTCAAGCAGACCCTGGATGGACAAAAAGTTATACAATTTATAAATGTGCGTTTTCCACGGTAAAAATGCACGCAAAGTGCCGTTTTGAAGTTATGTTTGTAGAAACCTGCTCGCTGAATTAAGGGTAGATTCTAGTTTTAGTAAAGGAAGTATTACTTGCAAATATCATACCATGAACAGTGTAATCGTTGAGGTTTTAACAGTGTATTTTTTTAATGAATTGGTTCCTTTTGCTTAACAACCAGTGTCCTAGAAAGCACCATATTACAAGTTACAGGAAAAAACAACCTTTTTCGTCAAAATAGGGATACCAGAAACACAATGCAAGCTCAATAAATCACAATCCAATTACATTGCTTTAAAAAAAAAAATCCATAAAACGGCACAGGGAATTTCGAGTTATAGACATACAACTTAATGGGCTAAAACTCTATAAATCGTAGGTATAATGCGGGAGAAGTATATTCCATTAATGATTAACAGCAGAGCATTTGCGTTGTCTGTTATGTTAATGCATGTGGGTAGCATTTCTGCTTCTATTGGATGGTATTGTAGTGCTGATGGCAGACCCCAGTACTTAGTAATGGTTCGGAGGTCACTGGACGATGGAGTCCGTGTGGGCTTGTGATGTGTTAAAGGCCTGTTGTTCTGATCCTGGTTGGTTAAGCACACACCCCGTTCATAAAGGTGTGAGCTGCATTGAATGTGTTGCTCAAAAAAAGCAGTGGAATGAGAAAAAAAAATCTAATAATCTGATAAATGTAGACCGAATATATGTTTCTAATGTCAATCTGAATGCACCACACTTGGAACGAAACCATTGGGGGCTCTTTATGATGCAGTGATGCTCTGGATACAGTGCTCTTAGCTGCCAACAGTGTTTGAGACTTCACACCAATTCTTCTGCACAAGCCCCATTGTCAGTGGGAGCAAAGTGTTTTTACGATTTGTTGACGCATGATCAACTCATTCAACGAGATCAGAGGATCTGAATCCAAAGTAGTGTAGGTATATTAACCACTTTTGTTTTGGTAGCTATTGCTCGTTTCCTGGTCACCTGTTGCAATGTGCGTCTCGTAGCTGGACACTGGACAGCCTGTATGACACATGCATTGTGCGGTTATAAGACCGCGGTAAGTGGAGGGTGGGGCAGGGGGGACAAGGCCGGCAGAGTTTATTGGGCCTTCACCATAGTGGTTGTATCATATTTTAAAAAATATTTTTTTTTAATTAAGTTTTTAACCTATACCAACTAGTTTCCATACACATATGTCATAGCATTAAAAAATGGCATCTGTTATGAAACATACAGTGCAACAACATTGGTACAGCATTGTTTAGCAGGGCAGGCATTGTCACACTGTGAGAGGTGGTACATGCTTCTACCCTGTGACTATAACTTTGTGTGCGCCTGTGCATTCTCCCTGGTTCCATAGCTCAAGATGTATGTCAGTGCTATGATATATTCATGGTGTGGGGTGGCGGGCAATAACGATATTGGGACAACTTAAGACATAACAGGTTGTGTGTAACAAGTTCAGAGTTCCCCAACGGCTCCACCACTTAAGATAACGCATGTACAATTTTCTTTTCCCAATATTTAAGCACTCATTCGTTGTTCTGCACTTTTTGAGGTACGAATGTGTCTGTCGCCAATGGTAACCAACCTGGATATACTGTTGGATTAACATCGCTGTGTAGATGCACACACTCAATCCGCGGATTCAGCTATGGGTGGGGTCCCACTCATGCCCTCACTGGACCGCAGCAGCTTGGCTAGCATTGCACTATAGTGGTTGTATCATTTACCTCTGGTGTCCTAGGGCTGTCCAACTGTGGCTCTGCAGACTTGGCCAAGTACATCCCTTCTGCACTCCACTGTCAGAGGTGTAAGGATGACCAGTCAAAGGCTTCTCTGGGGGGTAGAGTGGGGGACGGAGACTCTAAGCTCAACTATCAGCCAGCAAACACAATTTCGTACTGTCTAGCCCAGTGCTTGTCTTGGGGGAAAAAAAAGTATTTTGACTGCACGGTAAAACGAAATACTACACTCAGGAAAAAGTTTCAGCTACATGGTCCCCAAACCCATCGTAGTGTTCTAGCTCAGTGGTGGCAGTTCCAACTTCCGCCACTGTCGCCTATCAGTGTAGGAAAAAGCAATGCAACAATCGGTCCAGGTGGGAGTTCACTATTTGTTCATGCGGGTAATCTTCAGGCCACAAGTCCTAAAAAATAGAAGTTGGGGGACGCTGTCACCGGAAGTGGTGTCACGAGAGGAAGTGGCATCACGAAAGGTGGCTTGCACCATCAGATTCATTGCCTCCCCTCGCTCGCCCCTTAGATACGATTGCATCAGAGAAGCCAGCGCGTGAGCAGCGTTCTGAATGAGCTCCGATCTTGCCCCACAGGAGCCAAAGAGTGAAGTCCAGCTTTTGGGCAGGGAGGATGGCATCCACCCGGTAAAAACCCGTTAAAAAAAGTTGGGGGACGCCGTCCACCCACGTGGTGCCCCGACTCGAGTCCTGGTATCTTTACATGTGAGGACCAATAACTCTGTTCAGTTCATATCTTGCATTCAGGTTCATATTATTCGCTTCCAGGTGCAGTTCTAGACACAGGCTCTTAGTCTCTGAACACAACCTCGTATTTACCTGTCCAGGCAAACCTGGTTCAGCGCTGCAGTGTTTGTGGTGCACCCTTTGTGGTCGGTTGCATAGGCAGCGTCTCTGTCAGCAGGTGCAGGATTGCAGTGTCAGTCCCCCTCCCAAATCTCATCTCTGAGAAAAGCCTTGGTGTAAGCTCTACCACACAGAGGATAAAGAAATCTATAGAGCAGCTTTGAGAAAGTGCCATTCGGCGGTAGTTAAGGCTGCAGTTTTATTGGGAATAAATTGACAACAAAATACTTTTAAACTTTTGTAGTTTAGTCTCTTTGGTGTTGTCTTTTTGTAGCTTGGATTTGGGCTCCCCTTGTGCGGGGTAAAGGAGTAGCTTCCGTACCCGGAGTTAGGCCACGACTCGCTACTTTGTCTGGTTCTGGTTGTGCCCTGCCATCCGGCGGGGGCTGGGCTGGGAGCGCCATCTCCGTTTGCTACTCCCCCTTCTTCGGTAAGCCTCCCCACACAGCCGTGTGCGGCTGTGTGCGAGTGGTTTTACCCTCTGCCCTTTGGCCAGCTTTAACAGCCGTGAGGCATCTCAAGGTTAGTGGTCCAATCCTGGCACACCGCCCTCCGGTGTGCTTCGTTACCAAGCATTCTCCGCCATGCCGTCTAGGAGGCTTCCGTCTCCCCGCGGCTTCCCTCTGACTACGCCCTGTTTCCTGTTACTTGCATCCCGCCAATGCCATGGACCCCCAGAGGTTGCTCCAGAACAAGCCCATGCCGGCGTCCGTCAAGTGCACACCGTCCCTACTCTCCTCTGCTGGGTGGGCTCCAGCCCACGAGGTCGTGCAGCCGATGTCACCGTGTGTCCACGTCCTGATGGAAAGATCCTCCTCGAGGAGATGGCCCTGCCGCCTTGATGCCGATTCTCCTGACGTCCGGCGATATCCCAGGTAAACGATTTGGTCCAGGTGCTGCTCCCCCGCTCCAGCCGTAAATGTGGCGCTCACCTGGGGGAGCAGGCCTTATATCCCCCCCCTACCTGCCTTTGCTCCCCTTCCTCCCTCACTAAGCTGCCCCCTCATTGGGGGGTTCAAAGGTTGCGTGCTTCCCCATTGGCCATGCTGGGGGGGGGGGGTGTATGGACGGGCGGATTTCGCACCCTTTGTTCTGAGCGCGTCAAAAACTGGCGCAGACTCCTTGGTTGCGGGGTGAGGGCACGGCGATCCTTATGGCGCCGGCTCACGAGCCCCCTTTGGGTGCAGCCTCTGCGAGACAATCAGTTAAGCCAGTGTTCCATCCCAGATTCGACCTGACTACTAGTGTAAAGTCCCCTAACATGCGTGTTGCATGTACCTCAAAATGGTGGTATTAAGTAGGTCCACAGGTTTCCTACCCACTTCCTGAGCTATTTCCACATTTACCACACCAGAAAAGAGCCCAATTTTTAGCCCTGACAATTGATCTGATTCCAAGACCATGCAACTCCTGGTTTGGGAGCACACAGCCGTTTGTGTCTGGATTGGGATTCTGAGTTCTGCAGGGCATACCCCACATCCTTATATTTTTACCTTTCACATTTTGCTAGGAAAATTCTGGTGAAATGTGAACAGGGAAAACGGCTTGAAAAGACGGAAATACTGTGGTTTGTGGTGCACAAAACTCCAAAGCCACATGTTCTCTTTCATTTCCAGCAAAAAAAACTTCTCAATTGGGAGGCAATACCGCAGGCTGCACTCTGTGATAATGGTAGGTTTACATATTTCTGTGAAATACATTTAACCTGCCATCCAATCTGCTTCTTTGCTACTTATAATTCCCAATTATGTTATCTTTTCTCTAAGACAAGCCGGCTCATTTTTCTAATTACAGTTTATCATTTCAGACTTTCCATTTTTAGCTCAAATGCTGATATTTTGCCAAAGCCTGTCATTGATATTAGCAAGGGCAAAACTAGTATACAGACTGAATTGTCAGCATACAAGACCAACTATCTCTTGAGATTCCAGTGTCTAAACTGAAAATTCCCCAACTTGTGCCCCTTTCTGCACACATTTCATCAGTTAACTATCCAACTATACGGGCTGGGGTACGACTTATATATTTTTGTAAACCCGGTCCCTGTTAAACACAGTTTTTGCAAAAAACCTCCATGGATATATGGGATTAACCCACTCTAAACCCTTGATGGGGAGCTTCCTGAAGAAATTCTATTGTAGTTTATCGGTAAAATACAGCCAACATCCTATGTGTCATTTCTGATGGTTGCCTGCCAGAGATGAGCCCTTTATGTTCACCAAGAGCCAGCTCGGTCTACATCGTGTAAAGCCTGTAAGCCCGGATCCTGTTTAGAAATCTTGGATATCTGTTTAAAAGGCATGTTAACCTACACTGATCAGTGAGCTATGCGAGGTCGACTTGATGTAGGAGTATGGCAAACCCAATCCTGCTCCTCTTTCCTAAAATAAAAAAAATAAAGTTTTACTCCCCCCCCCCCCCCTCCCTCCCCCTATGCACACCAGGTACCTCTTCCCCTCTTGTGGGATCTTCCTTTGCTAAACCCACCATCTTTAAAGATCTCCCCTTTTAAAGTTCCCCCTTACCAGCCTTTTCTCTATCTCTAAGTATCACTACAAATGTTTTTTTTTCTTTTCTTGAGTAGCCTTTCTGCTATCCGATCATACCTTTCAATTTCCTTATGTGATGCCACTTTACCTGAACACCGAAATATTCTAAATCTACTTCTTCATAGTACAAAGGGCATCCTACAACATGTGAGCACCAGTGGAAAACAACTCCCAGACAACCATCCTTGCTGTTTTTAAAGACCCTCTCCCCCCCTGTTAGCAGCATACTTTATAGATGAAACAATGTGGCATCTACATCTGACCAAGCTTGAGCACAGGGCAGATTTAGGTGTTAGATGTGACATTGCAACCTTGATGACTGTGTGACTACAGGGTCATTTCCTCCTATCTTCTTTTGTCACACATGTTATTCCCATATCAGGGAACGTCAACATATACGTAAATATATGGGCGAGTGGTCCACATGTATGTTGTCTGTCATAAGTCCGAACTGAATAGGGCCAGGACAACAATGTTACATATGACTTAGAACAGATTCTATGATTTTTTAGGATAATAACTTTAGCAAAAGCTTGTGGAACTGTCTTGACTTCACTGATTTTACAGAGAAGAATCATTGTTACATGGTTACTGTTTCCCGTTTTGTTTGTAATTTATTTAGCATCGAAAATATGAAACTGATGCTTTAAGTCAGATGTAATGTAGTACAATAGGGTTCTGTTCTGGTGCAGGAGCTCTTTAGTGTCTGTCTGCCATATTTGTTTATATTCTATTCAATGTTGTTTTTTTCTAGTAAACAAAGTTTGCAGATAATACCTGCCTTGGTCTGCTTAAAGAAATCGAGCTTTCTCTTACTGCTAGAGTTGTGCAGGAAATATTAATTTGTTCTTAGTGCTAATATTTTATTTTAGTGTTTGCCAAACACTGTCATAAGATGATTTGTCTGAAGCAATGTTTGTGTTTTATATTGATTGTTTGTCACATTGACTGTAAAGGAAGTAGGGCCCTCATGCATCAACATGGCCATTTGCGATTCCTTATTAGCCAAAAATAAGGAACCGCTAGTAAGGAATCGCAAATGGCTATGCATGAAGAAATTGCTAAATAAATTGCGATTTCTTAAAATTCCTAAATTGCCACTCGCAAATTGCGAATCACAATTAAGGAATAGCTCCCCGTTCATTCCTATGGGCCTAGAGGCCCATAGGAATGAATGGGAAGACATTCTCAATTTGCGATTCGCAATTTGCGAATCGCAAATTGAGAATACGATTTCAAGGGTGCAGGGGTGTCCAAAGGACATCCTGTTGCCCCCCTGAAATCAATCTGTGCACATATGTTGTGCACACACATGCCCTAAGGGCATGTGTGTGCACAACATGAAACTTTGAAAAATGTACAAAAGTGCATTTTTCAAAGTTTTCGCAAATTACCATGAGGTTCAACCTCATGGTAATTTGCTCCCCCTAAGTGCGAATTCGCTATTTTTTAAAGTTTCATGCATTGCATTTAATTTGAGATTCCTTAATGCAATAGCAATTTTGCGATTTCTTAAATTGCGAACAATACAAAAATGGTGATGCATCCCAAATAATGAAATTGCATTCGCAAACGGCCGAATTTTGCAATTCGCACCCTTAGCGAATGCAATTTTCATTGATGTATGTGCCCCTAGAAGCTTGTCATGATCCTCAGCTGAAGATTTCGTGCAACAACTTGGTGATGGAACCCCTTGGGGTGCTGGGAGCTAGTGTGAATGATCAGAGGGATTGGCTTGCAACGCAACTGTATTACTTTCTTACTGTGGAGCTTTCATGAGCCATTGTGTTTAGTTACTCGTCTTGTCATTTTTGTTAGGTACCTGTAACATCGAATGTATGTCACTCAATTGTGTTTGAAATATCAGCCTACAAAAAACGCAGCCACCCCATCAGCAAGGTAAGTATTCATGTACTGTCCTCATCTCCACCTCCATTTACCTAGGCTAACCTTGCTAGGCCCCGGAGCGAGATTCCTTTGTGTTCCACTCAGCCACAAGTGGTCTGTTGTTAACACACCTAAAATGTATTAAACAAGTAGACCTGATTCTACTGGTTGGAAAATCTGTCTGGTAAAGGCGCCTTGGGGGAGGGCTGCATTGCAGCCTGGACCCAATCCCAGCTTGTCACCCGACTATCAGAAAAGGCACAGGGGGAGCATATAATGTGCTCCTTCATCAGCGCCCCGCCCCTCAGCTAACCTCCTCTTTCCCCACCTCTGTCTCTCCACCTGCTCATGGTGGTAAATGTGTGTGTTCAATGCCACTGAACAGGGAATGCCATGTAAAATACATGCTGGTATGTCAAAGTTATTCCCCATTCTGTGGAGTTTAACTCATATTTTCACGGTACTGGCAGAGTGTTACCTCATGGTACTGGTAATTACTGGCGCAGTCTGCAACTTGCCAGCACATTGCAACTAGTACCAGGAATCAGTAATGGTAAAGTTGAGGCTGTGGAAGCAGTATTCTTGTAGGTCGATGTTTCAACTACGGTGCAAAGGTAAAAACATCTATATGCCTGCTGTTGTAATTAAAGATGGAACTAGTTTGAATCGCATAAAAAAAATGTCATATTTCAAAGGGGAGGAGGTATGCTTCTTTGGGCCTTTGTATGATTGTGAGGGTGTCTGTTATTCCAAATTATGTTAACAGATTGAAATTGAAATGCTAGATTTGACTCCAGTGGTCGAAGTGGAAGGGGAAGGGGTATGAGGGGGCACGATGAGCCCATACTTTTTATGGAAAGACATCCGTACCAGGACAGTTAATTCCTAGAGCTGAAATGCTTCAGCTGAAGTGGAAGGCAGGGAGTCTCCTTTGCTGTGTGAAACAGAGAAGGCGCAGACCGCTAAACAAGCCTTCTGGCCAGGGTGCTGCTGACTGAAAGAAATGTAAATGTGCACAACAGGTCAAGCTGCAAATGTAAAAGGTGCCTGAAAGCCAGTATTGGCTCTAATTAACGGAATCACTTGATGCTTCCTCATAACACAAATGACTTCTTTTAGACTAGTATTGCAAGGGAGATACCAGCTGAACTGTGAAGTGTGCGCTTTTAAAGCACTGTTCTGAAAGAAATTGCACTATGTACATTCTGGGAAATACTCAAATCTATTTTTTGAAAGTGCTTTTTTAAATGTTTTTGCGCATTTTGTAGCAGCCTATCTTTTACTGCGTGTAATTCATGTTTTAAATAATGACTTACATATTCACAGTGCTTCCTGTCACAAACTGGGACCTCGTAACACTAAACATACATAAGTCACTATTATGCACTACACCTACCAGAATCACAGTCTATGGCTTTCTGCTTACAGACACACCTCTGCAGCACATTAACTAATAGAGGTTTCTTAATGTACGATAGTGCATTTCCCACTGATTAACTTAACTTGCATATACTTTTCATTTAAGCTGTGTATTATTTTATATGCAATTATTTGAAGGTGAAAGACTCACAAAAGTTACAGAATATATTGGGCTTTTTTTAGGCACGCCTTTGACTCCGCTCCCATGCTCACTCACTCCACTCACTTTGCGCACATAATCAAAGTTCCCATAATTTTAATAATGCACTTCGACCACTCTTTGACTGGTATAGAAGCATCTCGAAAACACAGATTCAGGGAAGAGTCTTGTGTCTAATAAGAAGCAAGGTAGCCTTACTGAAGGATGGATTGATTTTGGTTTTGAAAATTTTACCTCGGGCTTGATTTCAAGCAGACCCTGGATGGACAAAAAGTTATACAATTTATAAATGTGCGTTTTCCACGGTAAAAATGCATGCAAAGTGCGTTTTGAAGTTATGTTTGTAGAACCCTGCTCGTTGAATTAAGGGTAGATTCTAGTTTTAGTAAAGGAAGTATTACTTGCAAATATCATACCATGAACAGTGTAATCGTTTAGGTTTTAACAGTGTATTTTTTTAATGAATTGGTTCCTTTTGCTTAACAAACAGTGTCCTAGAAAGCACCATATTACAAGTTAGAGGAAAAAACAACCTTTTTCGTCAAAATGGGGATACCAGAAACACAATGCAATCTCAATAAATCACAATCTCATTACATTGCTTTAAAAAAAAATCCATAAAACGGCACAGGGAATGTCGAGTCATAGACATACAACTTAATGGGCTAAAACTCTATAAATCGTAGGTATAATGCGGGAGAAGTATATTACATTAATGATTAACAGCAGAGCATTTGCGTTGTCTGTTATGTTAATGCATGTGGGTAGCATTTCTGCTTCTATTGGATGGTATTGTAGTGCTGATGGCAGACCCCAGTACTTAGTAATGGTTCGGAGGTCACTGGACGATGGAGTCCGTGTGGGCTTGTGATGTGTTAAAGGCCTGTTGTTCTGATCCTGGTTGGTTAAGCACACACCCCGTTCATAAAGGTGTGAGCTGCATTGAATGTGTTGCTCAAACGAAGCAGTGGAATGAGAAAAAAAAATCTAATAATCTGATAAATGTAGACCGAATATATGTTTCTAATGTCAATCTGAATGCACCACACTTGGAAGGAAACCATTGGGGGCTCTTTATGATGCAGTGATGCTCTGGATACAGTGCTCTTAGCTGCCAGCAGTGTTTGAGACTTCACACCAATTCTTCTGCACAAGCCCCATTGTCAGTGGGAGGAAAGTGTTTTTACGATTTGTTGACGCATGATCAACTCATTCAACGAGATGAGAGGATCTGAATCCAAAGTAGTGTAGGTATATTAACCACTTTTGTGTTTAATTTGTTTTGGTAGCTATTACTCGTTTACTGGTCACCTGTTGCAATGTGCGTCTCGTAGCAGGACACTTGACAGCCTGTATGACACATGCATTGTGCGGTTGTAAGACCGCTGTAAGTGGAGGGTGGGGCAGGGGGGTACAAGGCCGGCAGAGTTTATTGGGCCTTCAACATAGTGGTTGTATCATATTTTAAAAAATATATATATTTGTATTAAGTTTTTAACTTATACCAACTAGTTTCCATACACAAATGTCATATCATTAAAAAATGGCATCTGTTATGAAACATACAGTGCAACAACATTGGTACAGCATTGTTTAGCAGAGCAGGCATTGCCACACTGTGAGAGGTGGTACATGCTTCTACCCTGTGACTATAACTTTGTGTGCGCGTGCATTCTCCCTGCTTCCATAGCTCAAGATGTATGTCAGTGCTATGATATACTGCTGGCCTTTGGTTCATGGTGTGGGGTGGCGGGCAATAACGATATTGGGACAACTTAAGACACAGCAGGTTGTGTGTAACAAGTTCAGAGTTCCCCAACGGCTCCCCCACTTAAGATAACGCATGTACAAATTTCTTTGGCCACTATTTAAGCACTCATTCGTTGTTCTGCACTTTTTGCGGTACAAGTGTGCATGTCGCCAACTGTAACCAACCTGAATATACTGTTGGATTAACATTGCTGTGTACATGCACACACTCAATCCGCGGATTCAGCTATGGGTGGGGTCCCACTCATGCCCTCACTGCCCCGCAGCAGCTCGGCTAGCATTGCACTATAGTGGTTGTATCATTTACCTCTGGTGTCCTAGGGCTGTCCAACTGTGGCTCTGCAGACTTGGCCAAGTACATCCCTTCTGCACTCCACTGTCAGCGTTGAAAGGATGAGCAGTCAAAGGCTTCTCTGGGGAGTAGAGTGGGGGACGGAGACTCTAAGCTCAACTATCAGCCAGCAAACACAATTCCGTACTGTCTAGCCCGGTGCTTGTCTTGGGGGAAAAAAAGTATTTTGGCTGCACTGTAAAACGAAATACTACACACAAGAAAATGCTTTAGCTACATGGTCCCCACACCCATCACAGTATTCTAGCTCAGTGGTGGTAGTTCCTCCAACTTCCCGCCACTGTCGCTTATTAGTGTAGGAAAAAGTAATGCAACAATCGGTCCAGGTGTGAGTTCATTATTTGTTCATGCAGGTAATCTTCAGGGCACAAGTCCTAAAAAAAGAAGTGGGGGGACCCTGTTACCGGAAGTGACATCACGACAGGAAGTGGCATCACGAAAGGTGGCTTGCACCATCAGACTCATTGCCTCCCCTCGCTCACCCCTTAGATGAGATTGCATCAGAGAAGCCAGCGCGTGAGCAGCGTTCGGAATGAGCTCCGATCTTGCCCCACAGAGGCCAAAGAGTGAAGTCCAGCTTTTGGGCAAGTGGGACGGCGTCCACCTGGTAAAAACCCGGGAAAATAAGCTGGGGGACGCCGTCCACCCGCATGGTTCCCCGACTCGAGCCCTGGAATCTTTAAATGTGAGGGCCAATAACTCTGTTCAGTTCATATCTTGCATTCAAGTTCATATTATTCGCTTCCAGGTGCAGTTCTAGACACAGGCTCTTAGTCTCTGAACACAACCTCGTATTTACGTGTCCTTGCAAACATGGTTCAGTGCTGCAGTGTTTGCGGTTCGTCCTTTGTGGTCGGTTGCATAGGCAGCGTCTCTGTCACCAGGTGCAGGATTGCCTTGGCAGCCTCACCTCCCAAATCTCATCTCTGAGGAAAGCCTTGGTGTAAGCTCTACCACACAGAGGATAAAGAAATCTATAGAGCAGCTTTGAGAAAGTGCCATTCGGCGGTAGTTAAGGCTGCAAAAGTAGTGTTCTTAGACAGGAAAATTGCTTCTGCCACCAACATCAGCCCTGGGGAAATCTTCAAAATCGTTAAGAATTTTTTATTACCTGTATCATGCAGTAGCGGCATTTCTCCTTCTCGGGAGCTGTGCGAGAAGCGATTTGGATTCTTTGAAGAAAACCTCTCTAAAATCTAAACGAAACTGCCCTTAACCTCGGTGTTTACTGGTTGCTAGGCTCACCTATGTTTTGATACTGCCCATAGTCAGGGTTTTCTGCTTCAGTTTCATGCTATTACTGTAACTTTGTCTGAAATCCGTGAATTGAATTCGGGTTTTCCTGATGATCTTTACCCGGCTTATTAGCTCTTTACAGTTAAAGTGAGCAATCCCATCCTGAAGGAGCTTTGAAATGTCTCTTTATCCACAGCTGCTTCTCCCTACATTGTGAAAAACATGCTAAATGGGTCCCCTTTTGAAAAATCCCTAAGTGTCCCCTGATGTTTCTTCAATGTTAGACCTATTTCCCTTCTTCCATCATTCTCCAAAATTTTGGGAAAATCAATTAATAGGTAGCTGTCTAACTTGCTACCCGTAAAGAGGCGAATTCGTTATAAATTTGTTGTACTTAGCCCATAGGTCCTTCTTTTTGAGGGGTGCTCAATATCTGGAAGCCGTTCCGCAAAACTATTCTGCTACGAGGGCTCTGTGTTTTGCTCGGCCTCATCTTGCTGTTGGTCCGAGGCTGTTCTTTTTTCTTTTCTTCTTGCACAGGCGTTGAATTAGCTCCCTGTTGATATTCTTCTGAGATTCACTTTAACAAAAGACGTAAGACTTGGTTAATTGGTCAGGCATAACCGATTACTTAATTCATTCATTTGTTAATTTATTCAAAGCGAATGGCAGGTCTTGCTCAGCATTTATCCATCTACAGAAGTTGTGGCCCACAGGTCATCCGAGTCCACTGCTATGGCGGCGATTACATATTTGTAACAGCAGGACAGGCCCCTTCGGTCATGGCTGAGATGCCAGGCAGTTTGCTGGTATGGTAGTTGTCACTTCACGAAGTTCGCCACTTGCACCATATAGGGATGTCGGGTGACACCTCTAAACTTGACTCAATGTCAGTCACATTCCACAGGGTCAAGACTGATTTGCATATGGCTGGATCCACTGGGGTGTCGTGGTGAGCAAAAGAACGATGGATTAAACCCAGATCTTTGTGACTGGGGGTGAATGTTTGCATTGTTCAGGATTCTGTCCATCATGCGTTCCTTTTGCTTTTGTCACCCTAAGAGGGGAGGTTATGCCTGGACGTGGGTCCACCATCTTGTTGTGTTTACTTTTAGAAAGTTGACATTTTCTTGTCCTGACCATTTGATGATCGCAGCCTGTTTCTTTGATTACATGATTAGGTGCAGTTGGTCTTTGTGGTATTACACCTAAACAGTCACTCAAAAGGAGTATTGGGTGTTGGGAGGATGGACCATCTTGACAGGATGAGAGGGGCAGAGCTGTGCATAACTAAAATGCACTTCAAAGTCTCTGCCTCAGCCCACACACCAAAATATTTTCACCAGCCTTTTGTGCCACTGGACATCCTGATACAAGGGCAGGGAGGAAGGAAATTCCAACACCGTCTGTGAGGGGAAAACTCTAGAAGTTTCTTTCACTGAAAACCTGGCACCAGGTATAAAATTAGGACCCTCTGACCCACTCTTCAGTTAACTTCTGGACCTTCGGAATACTCTGAGGATTGCCCTGTTGCCTGTGGCCTGTTGTGTACTTCTGAGGACTGCCCTGCTGCACCAAGAAGACTTCCCTGCAGTTTGAAGCATGGCTTGTGACTTCAGAGGACTTCCCTCCTGCTACGAACCTGCTTTCCTGCTTGTTGCAGGACGTCGAGTGACTCCAGGGGCTACTTTGCTGGTCCCCTGATCAGAGCCTTAGTAGGGGGAATAGGCTCCAACCATTTTGAACCAGCACCTGGACCCAGCCTGAGTGAGTCCTGACCCTCCAAGGGATACCCCTCCAGTCCTGGACCCTAGGAAATGGTGCTAAAGAGTGCACAGATACCCCAAATTCAAAACTTAGGACTTAAAAAATGTTCATCCAGAAAGTGTTCTGAGAACCGAGAGGAGACTGAGGCCTATCTGCATGCTGATCCGCCCAAGGTACAACACCAGTCGGCATAACTTTGCTTATACTCCTGCTACGTTCTTCACTGCAGCAGCCAAACCTGTTCAGTGGCTCCTCGCAGAAGGGGTATCTGACTTCATGGCGCTCTCGTCGGCTACAGCTTATAGCTTCATCTCACTGGAGATTTCGACTTGCAAATAAGAGACCAAGTCCAAACAAAAATCTCCAAATTGTTCAGTGGCTCTTCGACTGTGATACCTCTTCCTCAAACACCTCAGGCTGCCTTGCCCTGCTTAACTTTACCTTCTCAGACATTTTTTTATGAAATATCTTCTAAGTCTGAAGGTAAGTGGAGGCTGGGCCTAATACGCTTCATGTATCCATACCGTGCTCCATCGCGGTCTGTCATAACTTTCAACTTTACCCCTTTCCCGCACAACTTGATGTCCATGATTGGCGCTTTGATCTTTTAGATGCTATTTTTAAACTTTAAACTTTTAAAAAGTCTTATCTCTGGTTCTGCTGATAGCATTTTTGTCATTTTGGTGTCAAATCGTTTTTTTAAAAATGTGATTCTAACTGTCTAAATTATTGTGGGATTTTTCTTGTCTGGTGTTTTCACTTTATTGCTGTTTGTGTGCTGCATAAATACTTTACACATTGCCTTGAAATTAAGTCCAACTGCTTTTGTGCCGAGCTATCACAGGTTTAAGCACAGGTTAATTTAGTGATTTTTTGTTTGTGGTTCACTCTGACAAGGTAGCCTGAATATTTGTATTCAATTCAAAATAACTTTATTCGGTTACTGTACAAAGTAAACCATAAAAGCGCAATTTATAAAAATCACATTTTAAAAGTCTCCTAGCATTGTTAAAAACAGATGTACATCATGTTACATCACAATTGATTTCCGTTGAATAACATTTCTTTTTAGATGCAGTAATTGAAACATTGGTGGTTTGTGATCTGAACGGACCAAGGTTGATGGTTTGAGTTGTCTCCGCCAGAAGATTTGTCAACCATTTCAGTGCGTTCCCCTGGATGCATATAGCTCTGAGTCTCTCCAGCAAAATCTGATGGGAGATGGTATTGAATGCTGCAGACAGGTTAATCAGTATAGGGAGCACTGCCAGACCATTGTCTGCAAGCATTCGGATGTTGTCTGTGACTGTCACCAGTGCCGATCCAGGCTGTGTCTAGGTCGGAATCCCGACTGAGATTGGTCGTGGCAATTGGAGGATTCTGTGTATCCGGATAGGTGTTTGTTACTGTGCTTCTCTAGTAGTTTGCTTTGCAGAGGGAGTAGTGAGATGCGACGATAATTGGTGATAACATCAGGGGAGAGGAGAGGGGGAGGGGTAAGGCTTTATTGTACATCGTTATTTAAAACCTTTACAATGTAGAAAAGAGGTCAGTTAATAAAATAAAGGTCAAATTCGTACATATTAAGACAATAAATCCTTCAGTAAAAATCATACTAAGACAGCAGCATCAAAGTTAAAATAAAGTATGATTTCAGTTAGACAACCTATTTATTATGATAAGATGTGCAGTAAGTTGATCCTTGTTGCCGGCTGAGGGGTAATATAGTAAAGTGCCAGTGCAATAAGAGCATTTTAGAAAACATATTTGCGTTAAAAAAGAAAAGGTGATTAATTATGATGACAGTTCGGGCTATCACTGTAATGTAATCAGTGTTATTTAGTATTGTTCAAAGTGGCTGTTTGCTTTCAGCATTGTCCTCCAACTAGTGAACATCATGGCTTGGCGGATGGCAACCGGAGGCTTGGGTAAAATTCAGGGGCCTTGGTTTTGGCCCTTCTGCTTGAATTGGACAAAGAGATGCAGCATATTATTCGTCCTAACCAAATGTCTGGCGCAGGCTCGACCTTAGTGCAAGCGCTCTTTTGGGTCTCGACACTCGAGGGGCTGATGCGATTAAGTGCGGTGCGGTGTTCCTGAACGGTCTCAGCAGATGGTTTGGTGGAAACTGGATAGTCCATCTGTTGGGTCAAGATCCGCTTGCATCTTAGGTGGGCTGCTAGTGTGTTTCTCTCTTGGTGCTACTACTGTTTTTCCTGATGGTTAAAGCCGTAAACGTTGGGGCCTGTCAGATTCGCTGCAGAGGCCACGCTCTCCTAGAGTTGGTTTGTGGACTCTTAGGAGTATTTAGACACCTCTCATGCCAACATAATGCCACCTGTTTCTTTGCCAGTGCCAGCTGGTGCTTGCTCTTTGAGGGTTAGAGTGGATTGATCCTTCCATCAGCTAGGTTTTTTGGATATTCTTCAATATTTTGAAGCGGGTTACCGCAGTTTCAAGGAGTTTTACCATTCGGCAGCTCAGTTGGATGTCATCGCCTTTGAAGTAAGCCAGCACCTCTTGCCTGCAGGTCCGTATCCTGCGGTTGTGGTCACAAGAAGGAGCGATGTTCTTGAATAAGTTTGCTGCAGATGGCAATGAGATGTACTGTGTTCTCTGTGCCGTTCCCGCTAAGTCCCCATGTTATTGGTAGCTGCGGGCATAATTATGGTGGTAGGTGGGCCGCTGACGGCAGTAACCCTAGGCCAAATTCCAGGAACTTCTCTTTTGTTTTTTTGGAAACGCCTGTCTGCAGATAAGCTTGGGGTGAGGGATTGATGTACAATTGAATTGTAAGCCAGCTGTGAGCACGCGTTATCAGTGGGCAGTTTGGCATTTTTCCTGATGGGCAGGATCTGTGCTGCTTTCCATTCCTTGGGGAGCCTGCCTTCTTTTAAGGAGCTATTTAAAATGGAACAAATGGGGGTAGCAATCTGATTGGCTGGCGAATCGGAAATCTTGGCTGGAATTAGGTCTAAATGGGAGCCAGATTTGGTCATTTTTAATAAAGATTCAGTTTCCACTGGGGAGAGTGTAGGTGATTCCTCAAGTTTGTTTGTGCTAGCCGAAGTAAAGGGGGATTCGTATATATGGCTTAAACAGGAGCCAATGGTCGCTGTTATCTTGTTATAGATATTATCTATTTTTAATATGAGGTATCCTGCAATGTTATCACATAAAGTCTGGGATGGCGCATCTTCTGAATTGCACCCTTTGGTATCAGTAAACAATTTGAGGACCTGGAAGACCGCTTTGGGAGTGTTATCTGCCTGATAGAGTTGATTTGAAATATACATTTTGCATGCGATTTTGAGGCTGTTGTGGAATTTGGTCTGGGCAGATTTAAATCGTTCTCTATCATGGGGATCATGTGTGCGTTGCCACTGTCTCTCTAATTTCTTGCACTGACTTTTTTCAGTTTGGAGATTTGGGGTGTACCAAGGGGTCTGAGGGCGTTTAGGGACCACAGGGGTCATGTTTAGGGGTACCAACTTGTCTATTGTGGTCTTCATGCTTGATTGAAAGGCTTTTTGATGTTTTTCTACCGTGTCTGAGTCGGAATACTGTGGTGGGACAAAGGGGTCTCTGAAGAGAGTGGGCGTCAATTTGTGCCACTGTCTGTGACTCCTAATATTTAGTGTTTTAGGGGCTTTATGCTCTGTAGATCCCACTTTTCTGAATTTGATTTTTGAGTGGTCAGACCATAAAAGGGGGCAAGTTGTTATGTTATGTTGTTATGTTATGTTAAAGGAATTTGTTACCGCGCACGGACACCAATTGGTTTCATGGCGCTCAGAGACAAAGTGGAAAAACAGATCAGACGGGTATGAGTGGAAAGATTAATCATAAGCTAGCTGAAAAAGATAGGTTTTGAGAGATTTGCGGAAGAAGGTGTAATCAGAAGTGAGCCGGATTATTCTTTACCCAAATAAAATTCTTTTGAACTGAGAAGTGAGCCGGATTGAAAGAGGGAGAGAATTCCAGGTAGAAGGAGCAAGAAAAGAGAAACAAGAGCCACCATGTTTCTTACGTTTGAACCTGGGGGTGATTAAGAGGTTATGTGCAGAAGACCTAAGATGCCTTGAGGGGATGTGACGTTTGAGACTAAGAGAGGTAAAGGCAGGGGCAAGTGCAAAGAGAGATTTGAAAACAGTACAACCCATTTTGAAAATACAGCGGGAAGCGACCGGGAGCCAATGCAGTCTTTTCAGGAGGGGCATGACGTGTTGGTACTTTGGCCGTTGGAACACCAATCTGGCCACCTGGTTTTGTACCAGCTGAAGCCAATGGAGGTGATATGCAGGAATCCCCACATACAAGCAGTTCACATAGTCAATGCGTGAAGTGACAAGGGCCATAATAACAAGAATAAGAGCCTCTGTGGATAAGAACCAACGGATTTTACCAATTCTGCGTAGATGATAAAAGCAGGCTGAGGTAACAGAGTTAATTTGAGGTCTCATCGACAGGTCACTTGAAATGATGACACCAAGGCTCTTCACAGACTTGACTGGGCAGGGAAGAGGGCCAAGAGCTTGGGGCCAAAAATTGGAACTCCAAGGATTTGAGGACCCTCCTATCAGGACCAACTCCGTCTTGCTGGGGTTAAGCTTCAGCTGGCTGAAATTCATCCACTCAGAGATGGTGAGCATGATGGATTGAAAATTAGAACAAGCGGAAGAAGAGGGATCGATAGGAAAGATTAGCTGTAGGTCGTCCGCGTAATTGAAGATGCTAACAGGGGTGTGGCGGAGAGAGGCTAAGAGGGGTTGCATGTAAAGATTAAAAAGGAGGGGCGATAGAGTAGGACCCTGGGGGACACCACAGGAAAGTGAAGATTGGGGAGCAGAGAAGGTAGAAAGTTGAACCGATTGAAAACGTTGTTGGAGGAAGGACCCAATCCAGGTTAAGGCCAGGCCCCAGATACCTGCATTTCTGACACAGTCGATCAAAATAGCATGATCAACCGTGTCGAAAGAGGCCGACAGATCTAATAGCACCAAGGCCTGGGCCAGGTTCTTATCAGCCCCCTGTCTCAGTGCATCCATCACAGCCACAATGACTGCTTCCGTAGAGTGGGCCGGTCTAAAACCGGCCTGCTGGTCATCTAGGAAGTAAGATTCTTCAATGAAGGCACTCAGACAGCGGGTGACATGGGTCTCCAACACCTTCCCCAGATAGGGGAGGAGGGATATGGGTCGATTATTGCCTAAAACAGTTGGGTCAGAACCTGTTTTTTTTAGAATGGGTACTACAATAGCTTTTTTGAAAGCATTGGGGACAGAGCCTGTAGCGAGAGAGTAGTTGAGAAGGTCTAATGGGGGACCTGGACAAGCCAGGAAAGCGTCTTTCAAAATTTGAGGGGGGCAACAGTCATTGGGGGAGCCAGAACTTACTACATGTAATAAATAAATAAATTCAGACTGAGAAAGGAGGAAATTCGTGCAAGCAGCAAGGATTAGTGGGGGGTAAAACACAAACATTAGGTGAGGAAGAGGGGGGAATGTTATTTTTAATGGTTGTGATTTTGTCAATAAAAAATAAATTGAGGGAGTCGCAAAGAGCCTGTGAGGGTTGGGGCTGGACAGTAACGCGATCCGGTAGAGAGTGTTCAGCTACAATGGAAAAAATGTCTTTGGTTTTTGAAGCTGAACTGATAATTTTCTGGGAATAGTAAGAAGATTTCGCCAATATAATAGATTTCTTGTACATTTTTAATAGATCCATATAAATGGTCCTTAATGAGGGGTCATAATTTCGTCTCCACCGACGCTCAGCTTGTCTAAGGACTAATTTGTCCAGTTTTAGTTGATCAGTAAACCAGCGCTGAGCGTCATGTGGGCGTTTAGTTGTGATAGTTTTCACGGGGGCAACCACATCACTAGCTTGTATCAACCATTGATCGAGGATAGCGGTTTGTATGTTGATATCAGTGGTGTCGCTAGGGAGTGTGGTTGACAAGATGTAATGAAAGTGGGAGGTATCAGCCTGCTTCCAGTTTCGTGCCGTGAAATTAGACACCGGTGGGGGATGGGTAGGCAGGGAAGATTTTAATAAAAAAGAAATAAAAAAATGATCAGACCAAGTACAAGGATAGACTGAGGGAGGGGAGATATCCAGGTTTGCCGTCCATACCTGGTCAAGGGTGTGGCCTTTATTATGGGTTGCTACAGAAATGTGCTGCTGACAGTTCAGGCCACATAATAGATCTGTGAATTCAACCGACAGGCCACTTTCCTGAGAGTCTGATGGCCAGTAGTTGAAGTCACCTATAATCAAAATTCTAGCAGAATTAATAACTAACTGAGAAATGAGATCACCAAAATGGGAAGAAAAAAGGGGCATATTAACAGGGGGGCGGTAAACTAGGACACAGATAAAGGAATATTTAGGGGACATGAATTTCAAGGTAAGAATATCAGAATTTAGGCTAGGAGTATTTATCAAAATTGTGAAATGGAATTGAGAACGAATAATAGCAGCTACTCCGCTACCTGATCTACCCGTTGACCTGTTGGACTGGAGGATGTAAAATCCCGAGGGGATGGCAGCAAGGATATCGGGGGAAGAGTCCTCGTGTAACCAGGTTTCAGAGAGAAGCAAAATATCGATGTTCCCATTGTCCAGCAATTGAAACACTTCCAGTTGGTGTTTGGGAAGCGAGCGGGTGTTAAGGTATACAATGGAGATAGAATGGTAATCAGGAGAGCTAATCGGGGTGGGTGTGAGGACTGCATTACTATGAGGAGTAAGGGTAGGGGTCCTAGCCCGGTTGTAATGAGGACAGTGAGAAGTCCAAATGCCACAGGCTTGGGCAATACCAGCAACATGGGGAGCAGGAGAACCAGAGCATTGAAGAGAATATAAATCCTGAGAGGAATAAGTAATACGACAAGCAGTATGCGTGGCCCCGGGCGGCCGCGGACGGGCGCAGACGGGCTTGACTTATGCGTGACTTCGGCGCGAAGTCGGCGCTCCCGCTGCGCTCGTCCGCTGCGCTTCCACCAAGTCGCCATTTATACTGGGTGACGTGAGCCACCTGACCGCTAACCTGCACGGTGGAGAGGCAGGGCGGAAGTGGTGGAAAGCAGGAAGTGGCGCTCGTGTGGACGACCCTCCGCTCAAACGGCACAATGCCGGGGCGGACCGGGGTCAAGAGCGGTCAAGAGCGGAAACAATCAGGTGAGCAGGTTGCCGTGCCCAATAAATCCAAAATATAAACACAATAGCGCATAATATCAAGATAACAGTTTTTTAAAATGAGCAGCTAGTAGTCAGCTGAATAATGTATTTAAAACAACAGTAGCGCTACCACGCGCCCGCAGCCTTACTCGCCTTGTTTGTCAGACTGGGGAGCCCGTTTACGCGCAAGAAATAGGTGAGAGCTCAGCAGCCACTAGACCGCTAACCCGCACGGTGGAGAGACAGGGCGGAAGTGGTGGAAAGCAGGAAGTGGCGCTCGTGTGGACGACCCTCCGCGCAAACGGCACAATGCCGGGGCAGACCGGGGTCAAGAGCGGTCAAGAGCGGAAACAATCAGGTGAGCAGGTTGCCGTGCCCAATAAATCCAAAATATAAACACAATAGTGCATAATATCAAGATAACAGTTTTTTAAAATGAGCAGCTAGTAGTCAGCTGAATAAAGTATTTAAAACAACAGTAGCGCTACCACGAGCCCGCAGCCTTACTCGCCACGTTTGTCAGACTGGGTAGCCCGTTTACGCGCAAGAAATAGATGAGAGCTCAGCAGCCACTAGACCGCTAACCTGCACGGTGGAGAGGCAGGGCGGAAGTGGTGGAAAGCAGGAAGTGGCGCTCGTGTGGACTACCCTCCGCTCAAACGGCACAATGCCGGAGCGGACCGGGGTCAAGAGCGGAAACAATCAGGTGAGCAGGTTGCCGTGCCCAATAAATCCAAAATATAAACACAATAGCGCATAATATCAAGATAACAGTTTTTTAAAATGAGCAGCTAGTAGTTAGCTGAATAAAGTATTTAAAACAACAGTAGCGCTACCACGCGCCCGCAGCCTTACTCGCCATGTTTGTCAGACTGGGGAGCCCGTTTACGCGCAAGAAATAGGTGAGAGCTCAGCAGCCACTAGACCGCTAACCTGCACGGTGGAGAGGCAGGGCGGAAGTGGTGGAAAGCAGGAAGTGGCGCTCGTGTGGACGACCCTCCGCTCAAATGGCACAATGCCGGGGCGGACCGGGGTCAAGAGCGGTCAAGAGCGGAAACAATCAGGTGAGCAGGTTGCCGTGCCCAATAAATCCAAAATATAAACACAATAGCGCATAATATCAAGATAAATGTTTTTTAAAATGAGCAGCTAGTAGTCAGCTGAATAAAGTATTTAAAACAACAGTAGCGCTACCACGCGCCCGCAGCCTTACTCGCCACGTTTGTCAGACTGGGGAGCCCGTTTACGCGCAAGAAATAGGTGAGAGCTCAGCAGCCACTAGACCGCTAACCTGCACGGTGGAGAGGCAGGGCGGAAGTGGTGGAAAGCAGGAAGTGGCGCTCGTGTGGACGACCCTCCGCTCAAATGGCACAATGCCGGGGCGGACCAGGGTCAAGAGCGGTCAAGAGCGGAAACAATCAGGTGAGCAGGTTGCCGTGCCCAATAAATCCAAAATATAAACACAATAGCGCATAATATCAAGATAACAGTTTTTTAAAATGAGCAGCTAGTAGTCAGCTGAATAAAGTATTTAAAACAACAGTGTTGGGCGAGTTTAACCCCTTCGATGCTCATGACGAGCTCAGCTCGTCATGAGGCACGGTGCTTATGTGCTCATGACGAGCTGAGCTCGTCATGACCACACCCATTTACATTGACCTCCAGCACAGGAGGGGAATGAGTCAACCAGCCAAGGTGTTAAGAGGACTAAATCTAGCGTGTGTCCTGCTAAGCGAGAAGGTTCATTATTGATTTTGGTCATCTCAAGTGTGAATAGCTCTGTCAGAAGGGTGGCGACATCCGGATCACTAGGGTTTTCGCTATGAACATTCAGATCACTGAGAAGTATAACATTGTTAGAAGAAATAACACAAGGGGAGATCAGGTCCATAAGTGCTGTGGCGGAATCGAGAAGTGATCCTGGGGGGCGATATACCAGGGTTCCTTTCCAGCTAAGTTGAGCGTGTAGGTCTATTCTAAACACCAGAATTTCAATTTTTTGTTGATTAATTGGTCCAAAACTGTATCTTTTATAGGATCATTGTAAATGATAGCTACCCCTCCCCTCACCCTATGTGGTCTATCCAGTTTTTGAATGTGATAGCCATCGGGTAATGCAAGTGCAATTGCTGGATTGGAAGATGGCTTCATCCAAGTTTCCGTCAGGAAACCAATGCGGGGAAGGGAAGAGGAGAGCATGTCCCATATATTAATGGCATGTTTGGGGAGTGATCTAACATTTGCTAAAAAACAATCCCAACTTGCGGTCTTATCAGCTGAATGTTGAGGACTTAATTGTTTGTTGGGGCTATATGAATCACTAATTCTTGAGTCAGCTCTTTTAGCATTAATCCTGGGTTGTGCGGGTAGTATACTTTGATATCCACAGGTTCTGCAATTGAGAGGGCCTTCTACTTCTATAGGGAAGGTGTTCGCGCATGAGTTGATGTCTTGCTTACTAGGCCAGCATTGGTTGTCTCTAATACTTAGTAAGTCCTGTCTGGTATAGCTGAGGAGGGCTTCAGGGCTGTTAACCTGATCCCTGCGTAAACCAGTAGGGCGCCTGGCTCCTGGTGACATCCAGGCACGGATGAGCGCAGACGGGTTTGCCTTAGGCGCGCCAGCTGCGCGTGTCCGCTGCGCGTCATTCGGCCATCTGCTTTTGTAATACCAGGCAGCTGAACTGTTGACCTGGGGATCCACATGTCACTTCCGGGTGGGTTAGCTCCCACCACTCAACCGGAACAATCCGAGGTGAAACCGGGAGGCACCTCACAGAGTGACTAATGGGCAGTGCAATATTGCAAGTTAGGACAGCTTTAAAGTGACTTTTAGGTAAGAGTAAGTGCAATTTTTAAAAGTGAGTGAATCTTTGTTTTAAAACGAGCGATTTAAAATGGTGAAGGGTGTAAGCGCTAAGCAGTAATACAAAATTATTCTAATGAGCTCTTTCCCAGGCACTCCTGCTGCTGCAGTGCTGATCGTGCCGATCCAATACCTTTGATTGCCTCAAGCGCGTCCTCGTGGTGCAAATCAAGTCCTGGGCCCTTAAAGGTGACTTCTGCTGTCCAGGACCATCAAAATGAACACACTGATGACTTTGCACTGATTGGAGCCGGTGCATTGCCCTTCGACATAGGAGCCGATCTGCGACATCGCTTTGATGGACTGCGCGACTCGGTGATGACGCAGCACCTGCATTGTAAAGCGGTTTGTCAACGACGCCTTCATTGACTGTGCGGATCGAAAATTATGCATCGAGCCTTCGACATTGGCACTTGCTTCCAAGTTACTTTTCAGCGGAACTTGCGTGAGCCTCAGTTCAGTGTGACCTCAAATAACCTTTAAACGCTATTTGCTTTTAAGCACTAGTTTTTTATTTATTCTTTAAACAATCTTAACTCCAGTTCTACTTATTGGATTTTTTTCATTTCGTCTTGTTTTACCCATACAAATATAATCTATTTGTTGTCGTGTTTTCATTGTGTTATTGTGTGTGTGTGTTGCACAAATACTTTACACATTACCTCATTAGAGAAGCCTGACTGCTCTGTGCCAATCTACCAGAGGGTGAGCACAGGTTATCTGTTAATGTGTCTCTAGTTTACCCTGGCTAGAGCAGTTGTTCCCGCTCCCAGTTCTAACAGTCAGTTCACTCAGGGAAGGCATACTAATCCTTACATCATGCAGGGGACATTCCCTTCCCTACAAGGGCTTTTTTGTCCTTTTTTAGGAAACAAAGATATTAACAAACACATATGATTGGGTTATTATCCTATCCAAGGTGAAGGCCCTGGTAAACTATGGAGGTCTAGATGCCCCACACTTTTAATACTGTTACTTAGTGGCACAGCTTCAGGGGCCTTCTAGCTGGCTGCCAAGCAAGCTATTGGCATCCTCAACACAACATAGTGTTCTACCGAACACTACACTGCCCACACAGCCTAACATACTGTTACGCATATCTCATTCTAGCTATTGCACAGTCTTAGTCAACACATCTACTTCTATATGTTACTTCTAGATGTTATTGTTATGCCTGCTGCTCAGCCAGTGTGACTGGGTGTGTGGAATGTTGGTGTGGTGATGCTGTGGAATGTTGGAAGAGTGTGGTGTGAGTTGGAGGATGGGCTGAGCAGCAGCAAGGCTCTTCCTGGTGGGGCTCTTCATCTTAACATCTAATTTAATAAATCAACCTACATAATCTGTCTTGGACCTCTGGACATCTTTGTTGTACAACATATTTTGGTAACAATTTTAATGGAAAATCTACAGTTGCAAGCTGAAGGAGACGAAAATATTTTTCAGAGGAACACAGAGTTAACAAAGGATTATACGCTTTTCTGATGTAACTATTGCCAACTAAATTAACCTTATAGAGGAAACTGAATAGGCATAAAGCGTTAAGATTCCTTATCGCCCAGAGCCCCACCAGTGACCTCGGTATTCCATCGGCTCCAACCTGTCCGTGTTGATCAAGAAACAATCAGTTGATGTAAATGGAGCCAGTTGGAGTAAGCACAGCAATACCAGAAGGGAGTGCTTTTGTTCAATAAGTTTCTTGGAGTTTTTAGTATGAAGACTACTTCCAGTACATGGGTCCATTTCACTGATTATTTTCTTCATACGGAATTGTTCGAAAGTGGTGCAAATACTCATGTGGATGACAACTGCAGCCCGTCTGAACCTGTTACGGGACTGCTGAAGTGTTTTGGTGATCTGTGGAGTGCTGGGGGACTGGTCTTGCATGTATCACCCGTTTTCTGTTACACAGCATTTGAAAAAGCAACAAGAGTGAGCGCCCCTGTCCTTACCTTGTTCGTTGTGTCTTGTGGTGGTGTTGCGAGACGAATTGAAGCATCTCTCCGATGCTGGACGTTTGCCGCACACACACGCATAGAGCCATTCGTAGTGCCTCTCCCTTACCTGCCGCCATTTTGCAAGTGTGAAGCTGCTCTTGTTGTGAGCCGTCCTTATGACAGGTTTTGAGTTCGTTCTTCCGGCCCCTGCTGCGAGCTTGGAGAAAGTTGGCTTTCTTGGTGCAATTGCACACGCACTCTGAAAATGCAATGCATACACCTAGTTGGAAGCAAACCAGAATCAAGACTCTCCTAAAAATACGGGCCTCGATACTGCTGACCTTGCCAACTTTCGCCCGATTTCGCTGCTACCCGGTCTGGGAAAAATCGCCGAAAAAATTGTTAATCAGCAGCTTTCAGGATTTTTAGAAAGCAATGGCCTGTTAAGTGGCTCGCAAACGGGCTTTCGCCCAGGCCAGGGCACGGACACAGCCCTTATAGTGGTGGCTGAGGAGGCAAGGTGCATCTTAGATTCAGGGGGATCAGCAGTTTTGATCCTCCTGGATCTAAGCGCTGCATTTGACACGGTGGACCACAAAATACTAATCCACCATCTTGCAAGGCTGGGGATTGCTGAAACAGCCCTGAAATGGCTGAAATCTTTTCTTGACAAACGAGCATTCAGGACCTGGGAAAATGGCGTTATGTCCAAATCTACTCCCCTCCAGTGTGGAGTTCCCCAGGGCTCATCTTTGAGCCCTACCCTGTTTAATGTATACATGGCCCCACTGGAGGAGGTAGTAGCCCCGTTCGGGATTAAATGCGTCACTTACGCAGACGACACCCAACTTGTCGTCTCGCTGACGCAACAAGTGGGATGCTCAGACAACCTCTCAGCATGTCTCTCTGGAATCTTTTCCTGGATGACTAATTCTAAGCTCAAATTGAAAGGAGCAAAAACCGAGATTTTGATCCTGGGCCACCAATTCACTTCCCTGCCCAAAGCATTTTGGCCACCTTGTATGGGTGAGGTGCCCCCACCGAAAGATAAAATTAAAAGCCTGGGGGTATGGTTCGAACCCGAACTAACCTTTAGATCACATGCCCAGAAAGTGGCGGGCATATGCTTTGGCCTGCTCCGAACAGTGCGGAAAGGCCTCCCGCTGTTACCCTACCAATCCAGGAAATTACTGATCCAGGGACTGATTCTGTTCAGACTGGATTACAGTAATGGGCTGCTTTTGGCAGCCCCAGATGCTACCATTAACATCTTACAACGGGTACAAAATGCTGCTGCCAGGATGCTTATGGGCGCCCCAAGAAGAGCATCTGCTAAACCATTGCTGAGAGCCCTTCATTGGCTCCCAGTACGCGAGCGAATATCTTTCAAATCTTCATGTATGGTGCATAAAGCGCTCTAAGGCAAAGGCCCTCAGGCACTAAGGAGCCTGATCTGCCCATACAGACCTCCACGTGCCCTTCGATCGGATCTGGAAAACTTGGCCATAGTTCCCAGAGTTAGAAAAGCCCGCACGGGAGGCCGCCGCTTTTCTGTAAATGCGGCAAAAAACTGGAATGCCCTTCCAAGATACATTCGCACTGAACCATCCCTCGTTAAATTTCGAAAGCTTCTCAAATGTTTTCTTTTCCCTAAAGCTCTTTAAAACTCCTACCCCCCTCTAGAGTCTTTGTTATTTGTCAGGCAGCGCTGGGACGCTTACGGGCAGCCATGCGCTTTACAAATCCAATTTCATTTCATTTCATTCATTTCATTTCATTTCATTTCATTTCATATACACGCCCTGAGCTTTCAAGAGGGTTCTTCATCGATTGCTAACTCCTGCGCTGTGTACTCTATGTTGGTTTTGGACTTCTACACCACCGAAAGGGCTACTAACTACAAAGCATCTTAAGGTACCTGGGAGTTGTGAGGGGCTTCGGGTGAAGAGTCGCTCACTGGAGGGAAGCACAAGCTTTTACTCAATGTTGTTGTAATTTTTTATGTTCAATGTCTTACTGCTTGCTGTGCCCTGCAGTGGGAGTGAATATTTTAATGCTGACCTATTGTCTAATGTTCAATGCTTAACTGTTGGTTTTGCATTTTGCTCTGGTTTTCTCCTTGAATGTTTTGCAGACCGCTTTTTTTTATAGCTATTGCGAGCCCTTACCATGTGTAGATTGAGTTGGGTGCGTCTGGTACGAGTTCTAGAGGAGAACTTTCCTGTTACTGGTGACTAGAGTGATATATATCTTGTGAAGGGGTGCTTTTGTTATTAAGGGTGTCTTTGGTACCCCATATAGTATTTTTTTGTTACTGTGTTGTTGCTGGGGTAAGACCAGCACATTTTTGGGCCAAGGTGAGGATCCTTAAATGTGGGCCCTATGGTCCTGAGGTAAACCGTGATCTAGTCATGAATGGTGATTTTCTGTGTGTGCTATGTTTTTTCCTTCCTACGGGGAAAAGGTAAAGGGCAGAGAGTAAGCCAAATTAATGTTTAGGAAGTTTGTTTTTCCACACTTTCTTAGGGGTCAAGGTTGAGCGGCAGGATTAAGCCAACCCCAGCAAACTGATACTTGTATAGAGCACTACTCACCCGCAAGGGTCTCAAGGCGCTTGTACGAATACCGCTCAGGAACCCATCCTGGCTTTCCCTGTGAGGCGTCCACTACTGGGCACCCCCAAGGAGGAGGCCAGGCATCCTTAGCGTTGTGGGGGCCGTTGTGGAGATTAAGCAAGCTATTTCCCAGAGTTGCAGAGTGAGACTCCATGATTGGAATAGGCACCGAGGCGAGAATTATCAGGTCAGTGGAATTTTTGAGCCCAAGACCTGCCAAGGCAGGGAATTGAACCCTGGTCCCAGGCTAAACCTCTGCATCAGGGTCTGCCGCTCTAATCATTGAGCCACACTTCTCATGGGTGTTTGAAGATTTGATATGTGAGTGAAATGTTTATTCCACCCTTACAATGGGTTAGGGATGAAGGGCACTGATTAAGCCAACTCTGGGGTATTTAAAGTTTTTTCTTTTACTGTTCCATCCTTCCTACGGGTTAAGGATGAAGGGCAGAGGTTGACGCCAAATCCTCTTGTGATTGAAATTTTGTTCCACCCTTACTATTGGCTAGGGGTGTAGGACAGCGTTTAAGCCTACTAGTGGATGTTTGTGGTTTTTACACTCTTCCATTGGGGTAAGGGTGAAGGGTAGAGAGTAAGCCAATTTAGTGGTGGTTGTAGTTTTTTTCCCACCCTTCCTTCTGGGTAAAGGTGAGCCAAGGTGTTTCACGTGTCCCGTTGGTTTTCTATTGTTTCGGACAGTCCTCTGCCGTACCTCCTTTGGTTGGTTCCCTGCCTAATGTCTTTTATGTCAGCCTAGCCAGCTGGCATGTTTGTATCATTAGGGGTCTGCTAGGATTATTTGTGGTGTGGTGGAGTGTATGTTGTTGCTCGTTAGAAAAGGAGGAGATGAGTATATTCTTATATGTTTGCTTTGTAAAGAAGGGTGACGTGATTGTATTCTTATCATATGGTTAACTTTATTTTCTTTATATACTATGATAACATGCATGGTACTTTCCTATTTATACGTTATGACATGTTGCTTATTTATTTATGCATCATGTGTAAAATGTTTCCACTGCTTTATGATGTCTTGTTTGCTATAGTGTAAACATACATGCAAGAGCTTCTATTGTTATTCTTTGCTTTAGTGAAAACTTGCATGCACGAGCTTCTAGTGTTATCCTTTATAAAGAAGGGAGATGTGTTCTACTTGCTGCTCTGCCAAGGGGACTGGGTGTTTGGAATGTCGGTGTGGTGATGCTGTGGAATGTTGGATGAGTGTGGAGTCAGTTGGAGGATGGGCTGAGCAGCAGGAAGGCTGCGCCTGGTGGGCCTCTTGATCTTAACATCTATCTTAATAAACATCCTACTTAATCTACTCTGGAACTGGATGTCTTTCTATTACAACAGTTATACTCCTGGGATAGATGTTTCATTTCCTGGCTTGTCGGAGCTTCTCCTGATCGCACTATTCCCTCATTGGACAATTTACAAGCAAAGCCGCTGGGGGACAAAGGGCATGCATTCATTAAAAAAGTAATGGGCAAGCTATTTTCCTACCCTCATACAGTTTCAAATAACACCATTTAGCATCCTTGATTGCACTTATTTGACCGCAGAATTTATCCTACTGCTAATTGCAGATGCCCCCCCCCCCCGTCATGCCATGATGCAGCCACCACTGTCCTCACATCTGTCACCAGTCGCAGTGACTTCTATACATTTGAAGGCTGCATCTTAGGACTTTATCCCCGCCTGAAGGGTGGCAAAGTTATCAACAAGTTCTTGGACTTGGCCTTACTTTTGGCCGCCTCACAACTATGCTGCACTGGAATGCTTCTTCCTACCGGTTAGATCCCTCTCTTGTTCTCCTTGCGACTATAACATACTGTGTGTTACTGACATGTGTTCCGCTACTCAGCTTTAATAACTTTATGTGCATCTGCGTTCTTGACTTTTCCCAGGCCCCTCATTCCACCCTGATGCTGTAACTATGCATGGAAAACCGTTGGTATATGCGTTATATGATTAACATGCTAAAGTACATGTACACCCAGTCCATGAAAGGACTGTGAAGCCTTACACTTCAGCGTGCTGTGTGTTTTCAGTACTTTAGTTATGTCTATATCTATACTACTATTATAAAGCGAGAACTGTGAACCTTTGAGGCGGGTAAACTCGGGAACCACAGTGCCAATCCAAACACCCAATACATCATTGGAATTGTCAGGGTCTGCAGAGTGACATAGGCTATATACCACCAAAAAATATACGTTCCTTAAAAAATATACGTTCCAAAAAAAAGTAGTCCCTTGGAAGTAACGTGGGCCGTGTGCGCTAACGACGTGCGTGCTGACATAATCAGGAGCGCTTGGAGGAGCGGCGGACAGGAGCGCGGGGAGGAGCGGTGAACTTTGGCGGACTGCCTGCGCGATGCCTGATTGCCCCCGGAGGGTCAAGCAAGGGGAGGAGCGGTAAACTTTGGTGGACTGGAGCGGGCCGTTTGGAGCGCGGGGAGGAGCGGTAAAGTTTGGCGGACTGCCTGCGCAAAGCCTGATTGGCCCCGGAGGGTCAAGCAAGGTAAGGAGCAGCAAACTTCGGCGGACTGGAGCTGGCCGTTGGGAGTGTGGGGAGGAGCGGTAAAGTTTGGCGGACTGCCTGCGCGAAGCCTGATTGCCCCCGGACAACGTCGGGGCGGGCTGCTAGTAAAAATAAATAAAAATAATAAAGAAATGATTGGGGCATTCTGCCTTTTCCAGTATGGTCTGCAATCTAGGGCAAAGTGAACCTCTTAATAGATGGTCAATTTCAGGATGAGTGCCAGCTCCTTAAGTGGCTTCATTGGTGGCAAGTGCTAATATAGTTCAGTGAAGATGAGCTAAGGTGATTTTGTATGGGAGTGTCTTCCACAGCTCTGGTCTCACAACATGGAAAAGGCACTTAGATACTGGTCAATAACACTACAAAAAGGGGGTGCCTGCTCTTGGAGTTACAGGTCAAACACTTCTTTTAATGCAGTCAGTAGATCTTGGGGTCCATCGCTGCTCATTTATAGATTTCATAGTGTGCAGGCTTTTTGTAGCCCTGTGAACCTAGGTACTGATTTTCCTCATATTTCTTTTAGCAGAGGTCTGTTAGCCACCATGAACAATCAAAGTTGTCAAAACTTTTCCCGGTTGGTCATTTTTGCCTACACATCGTCATTCCAGCGTTTGTGGTCCCCCCGCATGGCAACATTTCAGGAATCTCAGAAGACAAGGATGTGTGCACTGCTCACAGATTATTGCTTATAAAGTGTTAAATGGGGTTATTTATCATTTCAATGAATGTGGAATTGCTAATCCTTTGTCGATAATCCATTAATGCATGTCCTGTAATAGACTAGAAGTGGGTAATTTAATTTTGACAGTCCCGTAATCCGGCAATAGAAGCGAGTGAACATAGGGTTCTGTATGAAGAGACAGTAGATACTGAAACATGTTTCTAGTTCTGGTGAGGTGGAGAGTGAAACAAGTAGTCGGTCTTCCGAGTGTCATGCCGGCAAAATGTCAATGAGCTTGAGGTTTCCAAAATAAAGTATAGTTGTTCTCTGTCCTTGTGAGATTGCCGGGCTGAACTGTGTGAACAAGATTAGGATTCAGGAGAGCTTTAAACTCATTGCACCTCGTAAAAAAGGCTGTTCCAGAGCTCAGACCATTGGGAATTTGTTGTCATCCACGTTTGGCTGTATGTTGCACAAAATTAAAGGGATTCAATAGGTATTTGATACATTCTTCACTAGCCCAGTAGGTCAGTAAAAGCTGGCTACATTGGCTTTGTGCTATTATTGAACTGCTGTCAATATTTGACTAGCATTCATCTCTCCTTCCCTTCTGCTCTTTTTATTTTCGTTGTGATGCTTTTATAATGCTAATCATGTGGGTACTCTAGGCATTGAATGCGTATCCATTTCCACTTATCTCTTTTGGTGGACCTGTAGTCATGTTTTTTTATATTCTCTCGTCCTAGCTGCTGATGTGGTGTAGAGAATGCTGGCAGAGGGTGGTCCTGGAGGGCGTACTTGCACTCATGTGCAGGAGCTAACTTCCAATCCATCCGGAGCATTGGCAAGATTGAAGCCTTGGGGGACGGTGCAGGGGTGTCAGTGGAAACTGATGGGTGGATGGTGGTGGAACTGAGGGGGTGCACATTAAAAAAGGGATAGAAAAAATAACGAAAACCTGGAGACCATACAGTTATTCATATTAGAATTCGATGTATTTGATAATTGGGAGACAGGTTCTTTGCACTATATTTAATGATGGCTGATAAATTAATATTCATTTGCAAGAATGTTAATGTTCTAAACTGTCCTACTGACAAAGGGGTAATTACTAGCCGTGCAGATGGCATACCCGGAAGTGGCTTGCCTGGTAGAAACCCACATGCAATGAAAGGGCCGTCATATTATTTTGAAACAGCTTGATCCAGTATCTCACTGGATAACAATTCAGAACACTAATACCTGCAGGGCTGTAGAACTGTCTACAAAAAATGTTAATAAGGGTCTTTATCAAGAATCTCCTGAATTGGATAGAATTACACTTTTAATTTGTACTTGATATGTGTTGATATGGAAGTTATTCCTTTCCATAAAAGCCAAATAATGCATAAAGATAGAGAATTAAGTTGGGGTGTGGCCTTCTGATGACAAGCCACCATTGGAAAAAAAAAAAATAATGATGATACTTGTAAAGCGCACTGTTACCCCATCTCGGGGTGTCCTGGTGCTGAAGACCGCTGGGGAACCCGTCCGGGCTTTCCCTGTGAGATGGTCCCTTCTGGGTATCTCCAAGGTGAAACCAGGCATCCCCGGCGTCTGTGGGGGGCCGTTGTAGAGATGAGGCAAGCTTAATGCCCAGAGTTGCCGAGTGTGATCTCTGGTTAGAGTAGGCACTGAGGCGAGAATTATCGAGTCCGTTGACCCTGGTCCACGACCCTGCCGCGTCGGGAATTGAACCCTGGTCCCGGTCCGTTCTCTGCTTCCGGGTCTGCCGCCTCTAACCAGTGAGCCACACCACTCCACATTGGTACATGTTATGCACAGACCACTCCACTCTATGCCACTCCACTCTATGCCATTTTACCCCACTTTACTCCATTCCATCCACTCTGTCACTCTATGACCCTCTGACCCTCCACTGTATGACCACTCACTTTATGCCACTGCACGACACTTCTACTCCACTCTACAACACTCTACTCCACTCTATGACACTACACTCCACGTCACTCCACTCTACAACATTCTAGTCCTCTCTGTGCCACTGCACTCTATGCCACTCTACTCCAGTCCACTCTATCCCACTCTGTCACTCCATGACACTCCATAAACCTCTACTCTATGACTCCCCACTTTATGGCACTCCACAACACTCTACTCCTCACTATGCCACTCCACTCTACTCCACAACACTCTATGCCACTTCACTCTGGGTCACACCACAACACTCTATAACACACCACTCTATGATTCTCTTCTCCACCCCACTCCGCCATTCCACTCTAAGGAACTCTACTCTACGATACTCTATGCCACTTCACTCTGGGCCACTCTATTCCACTCTTCGATGCTGAACGACACTCCACTCTGTGACACTTTACTCTGAAACTCGATGCCACTCCACTCTATGCCACTCCATGACACAACCTTCTACTCCACTTTGTGCCACTCCACTCTATAGCACTCTATGCCACATTACTCCACTCTAGTCTATGCTACTCCACTCTGCTCCACGCCACTCTATGCCACTCTGCTCCACTCCACGCCACTCCATTCCAAGCCAATCTCTTCTACGCCACTAACAGCAGCCACGCTTCTCTACATCATAGCTAAAACACATGGGCAAAGCCAATAGCTCTTGCATATTGAGCCTTATTGGCTTTGTCAATGCTTTTTCAAGATGATGATGGTTGATGGTGTGAATAAGGACCTAGAAGGGAAAGGGTATGCTTGTGTACAGAGCTCGTCTCAGTTTTATAAAGCAGTTTCCAATTCTGCCACTGGGTGGTATTGAGGTGATAGTGTGTCCACAAAGGCGATAATGGGAGTCTTTGCATAACTGGCTTGCCATAAGATAACGTTATAGTTTTTATAAATAACAAGCTTTGCTTTACTTTGAAGCCAAAACTGACTTTCTTCACAAAAAGGTTACAAATGGTGTCTAAGGTTCTCTTAAATAAACCATCTCAGCACATTGAACCAAATTATTTTTTGGGTTAAGACAATGCTAGGCTGTCAAATACATCAAATTACCATTGCTTCACCTGACGTTTTGGCAATTAGTTTATCTCTGCCCTCTGACCTCAGCTTGACCATCTTTGATGTGTAAAACTGGGTTGGAGATCGAAGTTCTGAGACCTTGGTTCTAAAGGCAATTGAGGGAGCTAAAAGTCCTGCCTGGTGATGTTTTCCTGTTAATGGTGGAAGACTTTAATACAACCTTTAAACCCTTGGGGATAGCTCCACAAGATTTGACTTCCGAACTTGATAATTTGTGGAAGATTCCACAACTAGAACTCCCCGTGGTGAGATGCTCAACATGAGCAGCACAAGAGCCGCAAATGGAAGGACATCATCTGATAGAGAGGGTAAAACAACTTTCAAGAGAACAGGCCAAACGAGTCACATTGATTATTTCCTTGTGGTGCTATACCTCTGGTGATTCCTGAAGGACATGTTTGTCCAAGATAGAATGAACAGTGACCATAATACCCTTACCTTGACTCTAGAGGGTGCTAGGATAGTGAGAAGTCCAAATAAGGCCAATAGGGCAATACAGGATATCCTCCAGTTAAACAATGGGAAAACTATCAAGTGGTAATAGGTATCTAAACATCCGGATCCCCTAGAAAATGCCCTTATAATGGTAAAAATCAAAATTGAAAAGATCCACAGTCTCCCATCAGAGCAGCGGTCAAGGGATCTGCAAAGAATCCATGAAGCCCTCTAGAGTAGGATTAAAGATCTCTTAGACCAGAACAAAAGAGCTGGTCCTCCAAGGGGCAAAGAGGTGGTCTGGTACAATAAAGCTTGAAGGGCAGCCAAAGGGGGTCTGTTGAAGGCAGTGAAATCCAAATGTGGGGAAGAATAGGCAAAATATAGAGCTGCTTTTAACCCCTTCGATGCTCATGACGGAACGGTTCCGTCATGAGCATCGGCCGCGCTGTGCTCATGACGGAACCCTTCCGTCATGACCACACCCGCAAATGGAATGTTCAGCACCGGGGGAGAATCGGCGCCGCAGGCAAGGTGTTAAAAGGCAACTAGACCATGCAAAGTGAGAGTGGGAAGGCAAGTTGTGGGAAATATGTATGCAGCAATGTCAATGAAGGACACTAAATCCTTTTGGATAATCGTCGTGGATAGTGCCACTGGCGGCAAAAGGCATGTGGAGTTTTTTTTATCCAACCCCAGGACTGGATCTCCTATTTTGATGACATATATTCATGCTCAGACGAGTCAGGAAGGGAATGAGGGGCTCTTTTGGTTAGCCCCGGGACTGACAGCAATAGTTGTATGAAAGTTTTGCTCAGCAAAACTGTGGCTGCTATAAAATCTTGTCACGCCTACAAAGCCCCTGGTCCAGATATGCTGCCTAATGACCTGTATCTGGCCGCCCCGGATGTCTGGGGCCCCTACTTAAATTTACTTTCTAATGCTATATCACAGGGAATGGGCATCCCCCTCATAATAGAAGTCTGCAGAGATGATTCCAATTTTCAAAAGGGGCCACGCAATGAACCAACAAATTACAGACTAATCAGTTTGTTTGATGCACTTCAAGAAATCTTTTGTAAACAGATATTGGCCCAACTACAATCCTGGATACAAGACAATAAAATATTATCAGATCTACAGGCGGACTTCCTTAGTAACATCAGTACCCTAGACCAGGTGGTTTACTTTAACTGTATATTTTGGAATACCGCAGTGCTTGGTATCGGCAAGCTATATGTAGCCTTTGTCAAAATACGTGCTGCTTTTGATCTAGTTCCCAGTGATCTTTTATAGAGGGAGCTTCAAAAATGGGTTTACCAGAGAATCTCTTGGATATCCTGATTCGGCTCCACTTGGACAACTGCGCCAGAGTAAGATGGGGGGAACAGGGACAGTTGACTGACCAAACCCTTTAGGATAGATCGAAGTGTCAGACATAGCTGTGTCCTTGCATCAACCCGATTTATAAATGGAGTAGTTGACCACTTGACTAGGGATGGTTGTGATTCTCCAAAAGTGGGGGCCATTGAGTGCTCACCCTGGTCTTTGCGGATGACAAAAACCCCCTAGAGGCTGCCACAGTTGCACAATGATTTCACAGCATTTTGTGGGGAAGGGGGGCTTGAGCTAAACACCACAAAAGCGAAGTTTATGGTTTTTAGCCCAAGACATCAAAAGAAACTGGGAAGATTGCAGATGCACGTTGGTTCTAGTCAAATTGAGCATGTGTCCAGGTTTGATTATTTAGGAATAATATTAGCCCCTAATCTTAACTTACAAATCCAAAAAGCATATGTCTCTCTAACTTATCAAGCTGCTAACATTGTGAAATTACAAAAGAAGACATTTTTGAAGAGGGTGGCTCTGGCCCTTGAGATATACAATGTAAAGGCATTAGGAGTTGTTCATATGGTTCTGAAATTTGGGGCTGTGCAAATATCAAACTACTGGATACTGCAAAACACAAGCTTCGGAAATCTTTACTGGCCATACCAACAAGCACACCACTGGTTCCAGTTTACCTTGATCTGGCACAGAAGAAACTAAGAAAAGAATTGAGTATATAATCTTGACATATTGGCATAAACTTTGGTCTTCCCCAGCCCTTGAATCCTATACGGTGTGCCTAAAAGAGATATTGGTGCCAGATAAGGGTACGAAAATTGCATGGCTCAAATTTATGAAAAACCTGTTGGGCAGATTGGATTTGGAGAAATTTTGGCTAAACCTGGATGATCGGACTCTAGTCTCCAAAGCCAGCCTCAAAAGTAATTTCTGGGAAGTTATGACCGTCCTAAGGGTCACCGGCAATACACATAGCCTAACTGGGGAATTTTTGGATCATAAACCTTTGCCTTGCTATGAGTCTACTATAGATGAAATAGTGCAGATGAGAGCACGTAAACTGTATATTCAGTTTAGATACAAGTCATTACTGACAAAGGCTTTCTGTAGTAAGTGGACAGAGGTAGTAGTTAAAGATGATCTATGTCCGGGGGAGCCCCAGAGACTTCAACCCACATATTATTCTTTTGTTCAGTTTATGCTACCAAACAAATATATTGATATTGCCCATCTGGAGGTCGCTAGAAACCAGAAGGCTATCGCAAATGTTTTATGGCCTGTGTGGATCTGGTGCATTAAGTGCTTAAGAGCAAATGGTTCATGTATGTATTGGTCGTGACATTTTTCTGCCTTTTGCTCCCAAAGTTTAAGTTGAAACCTTTGATGTCTGATGAAATTTATCTTTTAATGAGGTCTTTTATACCCTATTTAAAATGTTTACATTTTTTTACTTTTAATTTCTTTTAACAGTTATGTTGTGTTGAGTTGTTGTAACACTCTTTTAGAAGTGTGTGGTTGTTTGCAAAGTGCAAAACGAAAAAGACAGGTTCAGCATCCTACACTTCACAAAAATGGTTTGCTAAAACTCTATATATTTTTTAAAACAGTATTATGGTATTTTGTATGTATTTTAATCTATATGTACCAGATAGTAGCATTTTATTTGTACCTGTCCTTGCATTTTTACATTAATTGATTAAAATCATGTTATTGACGCGAGCTGAAGATGTGGTTGGTCTTAATAGGGGTTTGTTTTTGGAGAATAATGGATTATGCAGCCTATTTTGTTTTTGTATAATGTATGCCGCGTTTAGGATCCTAGAGTTCAAATTAAAGATTTTCAATCAATGATTTTAAGCATGTACCGAAGAAATGTGTGTTGTAAGAATAAGGTAGTCGCTGATTCACAGTTAACAACCATTTGCAATGCAATGGGTCTTGTATTTACAAGAGTTTGAGCTGTTGGCATTGTAAATGACAATGCCTTCTATTTATGTGTTGATTTTCTAAACATAAATACAATTCATTGTCCTTTACAATGACAATAGGTTAAACTCTTGCAAATGCGAGACCTGTTGCATTGCAAATGTTGTTATTATGCTGTCCTTGGAGAGGTTGTGGTTCATTGGTCAGAGCCGCGGACTCAGGAGATGGGGAGCTGAGGAACAGTGTTCGAGCCTCAGTGTTGGCTCAACATTCTTTAATTCTTAGCAAAGCATTTAATCTCCTGCCCGGGATCTAGCAATTTCAATTATAAATAAATAAACAGCAAACTCTTGGAGGGGCGGTCAAGCAGTGTTGTGGGAGAGAAATAAAAACAAACCACAGGAAGGGCATGGATGGAGGAGGGAGGGAGAACAATGGAGGAAGTAACAACATATTTCTCGAATTAACACAGCATCCGCTTCGTGCGGCATCTGTGCAGCGGGGAAGGGGGGCATGTTTAAAAGTTATAGATAAAGTGAAAGTACACATAGCGCGTTGAAAATACCAAAACTAAAAAACTAAAAAACTCCCACTGCTAAAGCTGGTGTCCCACCAGTGCTCTTTAGATTAATTAGGCAAAGAGTTCTCCCCCAAGGGCTAATGCAAGCTATACAGTAAGGACAAGGTAAAAGATCCAGTCCTGATGGGAGGTTACAACAGAAGATAGTGGGGGTACTAAGGAGGGACTAATAAGCTTATTAACAAATCAAAAGCCAAGATTTACAAAGGACAGTCACAGCAGGCAATGGAAAAGACAGGCAGAGATTGGGCAAAGCTTCAAGTCCATACCTGAATACAGCATGCCTCTCAGAGCAGCGCATGCGCTGCCCAGACTCGACCTAAGAAGGAGGTTTGCCATCAGGACTCGCACTGGTCCAAGAGCACAGATTCTCTTACAGTGCTATTTTAGCTGATCTACTGTCTTGGACACCTCATCAGCAATATTGAGGCTGGTAAAAAAAAAAAAATGTAAACGCTCCCTGTCTATAAACTTCGAACAATGTTGCATTTCACACAAAAAATGAGTCATTAGAATGCAGGAATAAAAATGTCAGAGCTCTTCGGTTTATTTCAGCCTTATTTTTGTGGATCCGTGTAGGGGAGGAAATGCTATGAAATAGATCGTGTTCTAATCAAAATGGCCGTCTAAAATTGTGACTGGCACTTTGTGTACCATTAAGAAATTCTGTATTATACTCAAAACACATAGACACTGTCATTTCAAACCTGAAAGCACCATTATTAGTATTTAATAATAGTTATGAAAGTCACCCTGTTGTTCAGTCGCACTAAAAGATGGCTTAGTCAGATCCCTTAGGCTTTTAGTGTCATAAAAATCTCAGTGGCTTTCATTACAGTACTCTGCTGGGATAGAATCTGGCCATGAGTGACCTCACGAGATAGGCATGCACTGACTGCTGGTGTATGGGAAGGTGAAGTTCAAGTTGCTTTCTCTCCATCACAGTTTCATCACACATCAGACGTGTGCTATCCTACGACAGAAATGTCAGAAGTGCAAGCTAGCAACAATTAGTCAACATTTTAAACAGACACTGATTGCCTCTCGCGAGATGCTGATCACCGGGCAGACATATGCTGGATGGGGTGGGCATGACCTTTGTCGACCCTAGACTGAAAGTGTCAGCAGAGGGGAAGTAAGCCCCGCCTCTCCTTCCGCAAGTGGCAGGAAATAGAATTAGCAACTGTATATGGATAACTAAATCCAATTTATGCAATTTTTTACTTGGACGTCGTTATTTAATTTGTTCTTTATTGTTTTTTTAACACAGTGAATACTAATCGCGTTCAAAACAGTGCTTTATAAAATGTAGCAGCATAACACAAGTTTCTCACATCAACATCAAACATGGCTCAGTTATGAGAGGCAAAAACGCATTACAAAATAAATTTACGAGAAGAAGCTCCGAATCGATTACTTGTGGTTCAGAGATTAGTGACCTCATTACGTGAGTACTCAGTCTGTTGTTCTGACATATATGAAATTCATTTCCAAATATGTTAAGAATGAACTTGTATGTACTAAGAATATGACTAAACACATCATTGAGGCACCCATGGCTTAAGATCTTTGCCTTTGTTGAGCACCTTTTATTTTTTATTTTTAGGTCTGCATTAGCCAAGACGTTTTTATTTCACTAACATTATATACAATAAAGTTACTGATAGAGGCTTTCCACCAGCCAATTCCAGCCCTTGGCGTGCTATGTCATTCATATGTTTCTGACTCACACTACAACGTTCAGCATGGGGGAATGGGTCAGCCTACTTCAACCATTGGCCAACTTTACTCTGAGGGGCAGCATCCTGGCATTTCACATGGAACCAACCACGGAAAAAGTAGTTCCCTTAAGTTCCAAGGACTACTGTTGCATGTGTATATTTTAAGTCCGAAACCTATTTTTGCGTTTGGCCAGTGTTTTATTTTAGACTTATGAGAGCTTAGCAGCCTCCCCCAACAATAATGTTTTTACAAAAGCAATGACAAGACAATCATTTGGCGAAGCTAGACGTCTGGGGGCCAGCACAGTTTGAAACTCTATTTTCTGTAAGATTGCAATGTAATCTAAATTGTTATTTTCCAATTACTTGTTAGATCATATCTTTGGAACCTTTACCTTCCCATAGCATCAAGGCAGGACCATAGGAACAGACATAGTTGATTCCCGTGCTAGGAGCAGAGCTAAAGGACTCACTTAACCTGTTTAAAAAAAAATGTTCCGATGCTAGTTCGGAAGCTGCACGACCCGCAGCATAGTTGCATGTATGCTTAGGTACATCTTTCTCCAGTTGTTTTATCATGGATACCATTCAGGCTCAACGTGTTTACCTCTAACTCCCTTTCCTCTTGCTAAAATATATCTACCAGTTGCCTTACTGCTGTCCAGCTGTTAAAATGCCTCCCCACCGCTCTGCCAGTAATGAGCCATCAGGAGACCTTTGGACACCCTACCTATAAACTAGACAATATTTTGGCGCTGTAAATCATTCACACAACACCCCGCATGTGTCTCTCCCAACACCTACCTTGTACAAAAGGCTGTCCACTCTCCATTGGATCTGTGGACCGTGGCTCTTTCGTTTTCAAAAGTGTTCCTGAATTTTATCACCAGATTGATGTACAGGTGACGCCAACACAAGTTTCACAAATCCAATTTAATTCGCGCAGTATCATATTTATTGTTTTTGATTTTCTAATGTGTTGTTTAAGATTTATTTAGGTGAAGTCCTCCTGAGGTATTGTCTCAGTTATACAGTGTCCCATTATGCAATGTATCATACAATAATGTGGTGGTTAATATTGACCCATACTTCCTAGGAGCCAGACATTAGTTCTATAGTGACAGTAGGTGTGTCAAACTTTACTTCAATTCCTTGTCCCATCCATTTTTTTTGTTAGCAGTTTCCTCATTGTGACTCGGGCCCTGCTCAGGTAGGCCATTGGCCCGTGCACTTGAATATATACAGATTGGCTAAATAACTGTCGTTTGGCTATTCTTGATGAATGCTGTGACTGCTTCTTTTTAGATTTGCCCCCACCAGGGCTGCTGGCTCCATGCAAGAGATGTACAATGTAATGTTCTAAGTAGAACTCAAGCCTTTGGGATTGGTTGAGTGGATAAAGTGATGCTTTAGGAAAGTAGTTGGCATTTACAGAATATCATTTCCATGGAACCTGATTTTTTTGGGGGGGTTTGTGTATTCAATTTTCAAGACAATACAAAAACAAATACTGCAGCATAGCATCTTCAAGCACATTTACATTCTGGATGTGGTAGGCGCAGAAGCAGGAATTCACAGGCGAGAGCAAGTAAACGGGGGGGGGAGGGCACCCACCAAAAAACAGGCATCCATATTCTGACAGGTGCTTCATAAGGGAGTTCTGCCCCACTCTAATCAAGTTGTGTTTCAGAAATGGACATTCCCATGGTGCCTTCACCCTCTTTGGTGCTTGATATTGTCACTTGCACCTCATTATTACACAGTCCAGATTGAAAGAAATTATTTGGTCGCGGGTTGCTTGATCAGGATTTAGCTAATCTCTTATTTGTATGTACACCATTACAACAGTTTATTTCAGGGGCCACTTTGTGCTTGGATTGAAATGTAAGCTATGTATATATTTGAGGAAAAAGGGTAATGATAATTATTGAAATTCTTTCTTAAAACACCTTCTTTTCAGAATGTGCTTCTCCCAAAAACTAAATACACTTTAAAGCTGCAAACCAAAACACATTTTAAACTTAATAAAGATAAAAAGCATTATGTTTAAATGGGTGTGTGAAGATGGATGCTTATATGTTTTTTGATCTGTGTATATTGACACGTATATATGCTAGTCTATGTACATTAGTGCCTATATGTTTACTAGATTTTGTAAAAACGTGAGCATGTGTGTAGTTTTGTTGGTCTCTCTGCATGCTTTGCTGAATTTAAGCATGTATGCCTGGAACGGTATGTAATTCTGTGTGCATGTACTATAGAACAACAAAACCTGTTGGCTTTGTCAGTGCAAGGTTAAGGAACTTAACCAGGCAACAGTCTTTCACTGTGGTATAATTCAAGAAAGGAATGTTTTTGCTATTTCAAAAAAAATGTTGGGTTAATCAATACTGCAGGAGCATACAATGCAACATTATTTACATTAAAAATTGAGTTAAATGCACTAAATCATTTTGTGATTGAAAACCATAGAATTCACAAAAGTAGATTGGTTTGCGACCACAAAATGGCTTTTTGGTCTTCGCTAAACCAATTTGTGATTGGCTAAAGGCCCTGTATCTCAGGCAGACTTAGAACTTGTGTCCTGCTGAAAGCCATCACACCCAACACAGCTCTCCGTGTCATTTCCTTTTAGAATGGGTTGACTTTCTGTGAACAGTCTTGGAAAGCATTGTTTCTCCTGTCATTTTGATCTGGTTTGAAATATTATCATACTGACAAACTCAATTTTGTACCCCCATAGGCATATTTTTGACAAGCTGAGTTTCCTTGTCAGTGAGAGTAATAAAGTAAACTGCTTCTACGCATTGTTTCATGTGTACATTTCAGCTCCTGGCAAGAATCACAGCTATCTTCCAATGCCTTTCTCTAAGAGTCTACTGCAAAACATTCAGCATTGGTAACTACATGTGACAACATAAAAGACCACACAAGAAGCGAATACACACGCCCAAAAACACCATGTCAGTGCGAACATTGACAGAAGAGCACCTGTATTTGAATTGTGTGTGCAGTTTACTTCTGCATGTTCATTTTTTTGTGAGTTTGGCACTGAATGCAACATGGTTACATTTTTAATGGACAGAATGCAGAACAATGTCATACATTCACCCCAGTACAGAGATCTGGGCCTAAATCCATCGTTTTTTGGCACTCCACACCACCCCAGTTCAGACATGGCCATATGCAAATCAGCCTTGACCCTGTGCCTCATGGGAACAGTCCAGCCCGAACTGCCAAGCCATGTCTTTCCTGGACCTGAATCAAGCATCCTAGGACCGGTTTCTGGCTATCAGCCGTCTTCAGCCAGGATAGCTTGACTCCAGTGGCATGGAGAGCACGGGACTCACGTCTGAGCATACCCATCCCACTCGGGGTGACAAGTGCAAAAACAACAGTTGATGGACAGAATGCAGAACAATGTCATACAGTCACCACAGTACAGAGATCTGGGCCTAATGCATCATAAAACGTTTGAATTTGGAATTATCCATTAAAAATGGATTCCATCAGTTATAAGTTTGGTTGTGAAAGAGCCCAATGCATGGCGGACAACGTAGTTTCTGTAACCAGTGAGTACTTTTATACTTTCTCTTTTACCATGGGCCTGGATGGAATACCCAGATGCAGCAGCCCTTGAGCTATCCATGGCCTCCAAAGTTGAAGCAGTAAAGTATCAGACATGTATTTAAAATAGGAGGGGAACAAAAGGGGCCCCCAACTGATGGCACCGGCATTACGTGCATACATTTGTATATTAACATGTGCTTAATATATTTTTTAATATACAAGTCCATATACCGTATAAAAACTAAAGGTAAATATGAGTTGCGGTTGACTAATACGTTGACGGTGTCCATTGCACAAATGCTCATTTTAATCTAATCTCCATCTCCCAATGTACTTACTCAAACTTATCTCCCTCCCACGCAATTAATTAGGTAAGGGGGGGCATGAAAAATTAGTGAATATGTTTGAGTGTGTAAAATGTTTTTGTGTGGCTAAATAACTGGAGTAACACAAAACAGAAAGGGTAACTTCATATTAGTTTGGTTGGGAATGTATTTTTGGTTATGTTACTGCATCTATCATTGCAAAAGTTATTGGGCGTGCTGGTTTTTTAGGTCTCGGCTAGCCGCGCGGAAGCACGTCTCGCCGAGATCTTTTGTTAGCGAGTGTGCTTCCCAGGAGACAGTTTCGGCCGCGCGCATCCTTGGAGCCGATTTGAAACGGGAACGCGCGCTGTGGCCAGGCGCTGTCTCCTGGGAAGCTCAAGCACCACACACGCATGCACATACACACACACAAGCGCCCACGCACCCACATACATACATACAGAGACACCCCCCCTGACACATACACACACACGCGCACACACACAAGTGCACCGAGGCCCCCCCTCCCTCCCTCCCTCCCCCACTCCCCCGCCCCCACTCCCCCCTCCCTCGCCGTCACCGTCGCACACATACATACACACACGAGCATACACCCACACACACAAGTGCACCAAGCCCCCCCAGCCTTTTGGAACTTACCTGGCCAATGTCGGGGACTCTGCTCTCAGCACGCAGCGCCCAACCTCCTGCTGGCGCGGCCCCGGGGCTCCACACCGCTCACAGGAGCCCCGGGCGCGAGACGCATTTGACTCCGCCTGCCTCCTCTTCCGGTCTGGACGTGGCCCCGCCCCCGTCACAGGCGAACGTGCCTGACTTCCGGGGCGGCCGCGGCGGGCTTCCGGGGGCATTTAGGATGCTGCCGTTATTTACAAAATATCTTCTCTGTTATTCACAATGTGTCTTTAAATTAGTTCAGTGGTCCATAGGGTTTAAATTTCACAACAAAGTAAATGAAAATATAGACTCAAATCAGTACTATATTTATTAGTTTTTCAGTGCCCAGCCGGACCTGAAATTTTATTTCAAGTATAAACAAATTTAAAAAGACCATCAAGGAGGTCTAATGCAGAAGTTGATAGGGTACAAGCCTGTACCTATCCAAAGTACACTCAAGGAGAATTTGAGGGTAAGAAGGTAAGCAAAGAAAAGAGAGTAGAGAATATCAGGCAAAAAGAACGTGGGAGCCAAATGTCCCTTGCAACCATAGCATATTTGCAAGCAAGTTCAGACAATCAGTTTGTGTAACAGTATCAACACAATGGGTAAGTTACAGAACTGAATCAAGTAGGACACTTGATTCAGTTCTGTAACTTACCCATTGTGTTGATACTGTTACACAAACTGATTGTCTGAACCTGCTTGCAAATATGCTATGGTTGCAAGGGACATTTGGCTCCCACGTTCTTTTTGCCTGATATTCTCTACTCTCTTTTCTTTGCTTACCTTCTTACCCTCAAATTCTCCTTGAGTGTACTTTGGATAGGTACAGGCTTGTACCCTATCAACTTCTGCATTAGACCTCCTTGATGGTCTTTTTAAATTTGTTTATACTTGAAATAAAATTTCAGGTCCGGCTGGGCACTGAAAAACTAATAAATATAGTACTGATTTGAGTCTATATTTTCATTTACTTTGTTGTGAAATTTAAACCCTATGGACCACTGTTCTTCATAATATTTGATCGCCCAAGGTCCCTAGGTACTTTTTGGGTCTCCCTTGTTTTTGAAAATATATTTAAATTAGTTCAGCTCTACAAGTTTTTTTAGCAGCAGATGCAGAACATTGCTGTAGGCACTCCCTAACATAATGAAACCTGGCATATGCACAACACAACTCTTTTTCTCCCTTTGGTTTTACCTACATATCCCCATCTATTATCCACTCTCCTTTTCAAGAAAAGGTTTTGGGGTGCTGGGGTGCCTTAGGGAATATCGTCAGGCGGGTTGCTGTGTGCTGTCCACTCCCTCCCCAGTCCATAGCCTATGACAAGGATGCCATGGGTCTATTTCACTCCTCGCCTGAGTACACTTTAGCCAACTGAAATTCCAAATATTGGCATTATGTACAGACTTCTGTTTCTCCCCTCAGATTGGTGCTAGCGTCGGTGTTATGTAATCAATTAAGCACTTTCACGTCTGGCAAACGTCACTCAAAGCAGAGAATTAGCTAAACATGCAAAACAAACAAAATTGCTGAAAACGTTAAATGAAATATTTTTAAACGTTATCTGCCCCTCAGTTTCCATAGATGTGAAATGAATGGTGGTCAGCCATCAGCCGTAGTATTTTTGTGAGAAATATTTTAAATATTCATCTGCTCCACTTACAATTTTTGAGCACACCTGAAATCTGCTACCACGTCTGTGCTTTCTTGAAAGTAGCCATCCGGGCCAGTAGTGAGTGCAGAGTAGTGAGTGCAGAGTAGTGAGTGCAGAGTAGTGAGTGTGCAGAGTAGTGAGTGTGCAGAGTAGTGAGTGTGCAGAGTAGTGAGTGTGCAGAGTAGTGAGTGTGCAGAGTAGTGAGTGTGCAGAGTAGTGAGTGTGCAGAGTAGTGAGTGCAGAGTAGTGAGTGCAGAGTAGTGAGTGCAGAGTGAGTGTGCAGAATGCAGAATAGTGAGTACAGAGTAGTGAGTGCAGAGTAGTGAGTAGTGAGTAGTGAGTGCAGAGTAGTGAGTAGTGAGTGCAGAGTAGTGAGTGCAGAGTAGTGAGTGCAGAGTAGTGAGTGCAGAGTAGTGAGTGCAGAGTAGTGAGTGCAGAGTAGTGAGTAGTGAGTGCAGAGTAGTGAGTAGTGAGTGCAGAGTAGTGAGTGCAGAGTAGTGAGTAGTGAGTGCAGAGTAGTGAGTGCAGAGTAGTGAGTAGTGAGTGCAGAGTAGTGAGTGCAGAGTAGTGAGTAGTGAGTGCAGAGTAGTGAGTAGTGAGTGCAGAGTAGTGAGTGCAGAGTAGTGAGTGCAGAGTAGTGAGTGCAGAGTAGTGAGTGCAGAGTGGTGAGTAGTGAGTGCAGAGTGGTGAGTAGTGAGTGCAGAGTAATGAGTAGTGAGTGCAGAGTAGTGAGTGCAGAGTAGTGAGTAGTGAGTGCAGAGTAGTGAGTAGTGAGTAGTGAGTGCAGAGTAGTGAGTAGTGAGTGCAGAGTAGTGAGTAGTGAGTGCAGAGTAGTGAGTGCAGAGTAGTGAGTGCAGAGTAGTGAGTGCAGAGTAGTGAGTGCAGAGTAGTGAGTGCAGAGTAGTGAGTGCAGAGTAGTGAGTGCAGAGTAGTGAGTAGTGAGTGCAGAGTAGTGAGTGCAGAGTAGTGAGTGCAGATTGGTGCTTGCGTCGGTGTTATGCAATCAATTAAGCACTCTCACGTCTGGCAAACGTCACTCAAAGCAGAGAATTAGCTAAACATGCAAAACAAACAAAATTGCTGAAAACGTTAAATGAAATATTTTTAAACGTTATCTGCCCCTCAGTTTCCATAGATGTGAAATGAATGGTGGTCAGCCATCAGCGGTAGTATTTTTGTGAGAAATATTTTAAATATGCATCTGCTCCACTTACAATTTTTGAGCACACATGAAATCTGCTACCACGTCTGTGCTTTCTTGAAAGTAGCCATCCGGGCCAGTAGTGAGTGCAGAGTAGTGAGTGCAGAGTAGTGAGTGCAGAGTAGTGAGTGCAGAGTAGTGAGTAGTGAGTGCAGAGTTGTGAGTAGTGAGTGCAGAGTAGTGAGTAGTGAGTGCAGAGTAGTGAATGCAGAGTAGTGAATGCAGAGTAGTGAGTAGTGAGGGCAGAGTAGTGAGTAGTGAGTGCAGAGTAGTGAGGGCAGAGTGCAGAGTAGTGAGGGCAGAGTGCAGAGTAGTGAGGGCAGAGTGCAGAGTAGTGAGTAGTGAGTGCAGAGTAGTGAGTGCAGAGTAGTGAGTGCAGAGTAGCGAGTAGTGAGTGCAGAGTAGTGAGTGCAGAGTAGTGAGTAGTGAGCGCAGAGTAGTGAGTGCAGAGTAGTGAGTAGTGAGTGCAGAGTAGTGAGTAGTGAGTGCAGAGTAGTGAGTAGTGAGTGCAGAGTAGTGAGTGCAGAGTAGTGAGTAGTGAGTGCAGAGTAGTGAGTGCAGAGTAGTGAGTAGTGAGTAGTGAGTGCAGAGTAGTGAGTAGTGAGTAGTGAGTGCAGAGTTGTGAGTAGTGAGTGCAGAGTTGTGAGTAGTGAGTGCAGAGTAGTGAGTAGTGAGTGCAGAGTAGTGAGTAGTGAGTGCAGAGTAGTGAGTAGTGAGTAGTGAGTAGTGAGTGCAGAGTAGTGAGTGCAGAGTAGTGAGTGCAGAGTAGTGAGTGCAGAGTAGTGAGTGCAGAGTGAGTGTGCAGAGCAGTGAGTGCAGGTGCAGAGTGGTGTGTTCTGTTGAGTGCAGAGTGCTGTGTATTGGCAATGTAAATGACAATGCCATTTATTTATGATTTAAAGAAAAAAAAGAAATGTCATGAGCAATGCCAATAGCTCTACCTTTAATGATACCGAGACCATTGCATTGCAAATGCTTGTTGGTAATGCAATGTTATTCGTGATACAGCACTTCATATGTCTGTTCATGAAACATTTTGTGTAAAGTATGCCGATTTTATCGACTTTTGAGGTTTAGAACTTAGTTTCTAGCCATATTTAACTAGTACAGGTGAAGTTTGGAGATTGTATATTCTACAGTGTATTTTTGTGTATAAAAACATTTAAAATTATTTACAATGTACAGTGGAGTAAGGAGTATGGAATGAATTGACATACTCATTGAATGACAGTGTGTGACAGTATTTTTTGAAATTGTATCGTGCTGACTACCGAACAGCTAGAGAATGAGGAAAGTGAGACCAGAAAAAGGGGCCAAGGAGACGAAAAATATATTGAAGCTTTAAAAAAAGCTCTCCAGAAAAGCAATACTAATACAACACATTAACTGTATAACATCAGAAGCATTATAAAAAATAAACATAAGTCATTAAAAGGAAAGAAAACAAACACATAGCAGAGCACAAGAAGGAATGACGGAATGAAATGCAAGGACACAGCGAGTGTGACAAATAATGAAAACCTGAAACATTGCAATACTCCCAAAAACCTCTTACTTGCTTTTTTTATCATTCTTTATAAACTTCTTCCTGTGTGTAGCCAGAAGTATATTCCACTATGCTCCATTGAAAACTATATATGAATTGAACAAGAGCAACCCAAATGTCCCTGCAAACCTGGGAACTATATGTACCAAGTCACAAAGGTTCACATTGAGCTAAGTTATCAAAGAATTATTGGATGAAGCAGAAAAATTACTGTGGTATGATGCCATCCAAGGTGTAGGTTTCTAGTGCAACAATGTGAAGTAATTCACCTCATAACTCACATCTCAAAATCAATATTTAAACATTGCAAGTGCAAAGTGACCCCCCATGTGAGCAACAACCGTAACCGCCGAACAAATAAGTGAGACAACCACGTAGTTCAGTCTTACTAGACCAGGGACTAAATTGCTTATCCGCACACTTGTGAAGTAGCCCAGCTCCTTAACCAGCAACCATTAACCAGCAACCTGGCTTGCCGACTCCAGGCCTTCAAATATGATTTAAAGAGACTGGAGAGACAATGGCGCGCCACTAGGAACCCCTCAGATCTCACGACCTTTAAAGCTGCCCTTCGCAAATACCACCACTGCCTCAAGGAAGCCAAAAAGGACACCCTAACTACCTGTATCAAGGCAAGCACAAATGCCAAAAAGAACTCTGCAGCACGTCCAAGAATTCTCCTGCTCGTCTGCCACCAAAACGGAAATGGAATGGAATGGAATTGGAAATAGATTTATTGAGCGCGATTGCTGCCCGGGGGCGTCCAAGCGCTGGGGGTAAGAATCGAAGGGACCGGTGACGTGACACATTAGAGCTCAGAGGCTTGGGTGAATAATAAAGTCTTCAGCTTTTTGCGGAATGACAGCAGGTCCGGGTTGGAACGGAGTGAGAGGGGGAGGGTGTTCCAAAGTTTAGCGGTATTCACTGAGAACAGCCTACCCCCAGATCTGGCTCTCTTTACTCGAGGAACCACTGCCAGAAGAGCCTCAGAGGAGCGGAGATTCCTGTTTGGGTGGTAGGGGATGACAAGCTTGCTGTTAATAGCGGGTCCTGTTTTCCAGAATGCCCGGTGTGCGAAGCACAACGCCTTGAATGACACTCTGTGTTTAACTGGCAGCCAGTGAAGACTTTTCAGTGCAGATCTGGCTGACTGGGCTCGGGGAATCTTTAACAGGGTGCGTGCTGCGCAGTTTTGCACTATCTGGAGTTTCCGGAGGGTCATCTCGGGAGCCCCCACGTATAGAGCATTGTTTGAGTCAAGGCGGGACTGGATGAGGCCTTGGACTGCCACTTTCTTGGCTTCTGGAGGCAGAAGTGGAAGGACCTTCCTTAGGGTTTTGAGGATACCGAAGCAGGTGGCGGACAGTTTGGTAGCCTGGGTGGAAAAGGACAGCTTGCTATCCAGCCACACTCCTAGGCTCTTGACGCTTTCCTTGGGGGTGGGAGGAGTGCCCAGGGCTTGGGGCCACAAGGAGATAAAAGATGTTGGCGAGGCTGGGCCTAGAAGCAAGAGCTCTGTTTTATCTCCATTTAATTTGAGGGAGGAGCTGGTCATCCACTTCTTGATGTCCTCTAGGCAACTCAGCAGGCCTCCTTGGGGGTGACTGATGTTCTTTTGAGCCAATGATACCACTAGCTGAGTGTCGTCGGCGTACGACACAATTTTGATGCCGTACGGTTCGACGATTCCAGCCAGTGGTCTCATGTAGACATTGAATAACACAGGGCTCAAAGAGGAGCCCTGTGGTACTCCGCAGCTGAGGGGCTTGCTGGTTGATATTGTATCACCATCGAAGATCTGAAATGATCTGTCGGACAGAAAGGAGCCGAACCACCTTAGAGCATCGCCAGAGACTCCGATGTCCCGGAGACGGTTCAGCAGGGTGGCATAGCTGACCGTATCGAAAGCGGCGCTTAGATCAAGGAGGATCACTGCCACTGATCCTCCCTGATCCAGAGCCCTTCGAGATTCCTCGGCGACCGCTAATAAGGCAGTTTCGGTGCCATGTTTTGGCCTGAAACCTGTCTGGGATGTATCCAGTAGGGAATGATTTTCAATAAACTGGACCAGTTGGATGTTTATATATTTTTCCAACACCTTGCCAGCCCAAGGGAGGAGAGAGATGGGACGATAGTTGGAATAATCGTCGGGGTTCAAGTTTGGTTTTTTTAGCAGCGCCCGCACCATGGCTTGTTTCCATGCTGTAGGAACAACACCTGAGGCTATAGATGTGTTGAGGAGTTCCAGGATAACAGGCAGGGTGGCTTCGTGTGCTTGCATCAAAACTTCTGGTGGGGCTGGGTCGCGTGGGGAACCCGATTTGACTTGCCGTGCCATTTTACCGAGGGTGTCAAGGTCCAGGGGAGGGAAGTGCTCGAGGGTTGACTGGACAAGGGAAGGGAGTGTTCTAGGGGGGGGTGGGTCAGCTGTCTCTGGAACTGTGGCTCCTGTTTGAAAGGTGGAGTAAATTTTCAGGACTTTATTGTGAAAAAAGTCCGCAAGCTTGTTGCATTGAACTTGGGTTTTAGTCGGAGGGGGGGCAGTGGTGACATTTGAACAGTGTTTTATTATCTGGAAAATTTCCCTGGGTTTTGATTTAGCCTCTAGGATTTTGTCAGAGTAGAAAGTTGCTTTCGCCGTCTTGATCCCATCTCTGTAAGTTTTTATTGCCTCTTTATATGCGTCCTTTTTTTCCGGGAGAAAATCCATGCGCCAGGCTCTCTCTCGTTGCCTGCAACGACGTTTTAGTTCTCTTAAAGAGTCAGAGAACCAGGGCGCTGATCTCTGCATTTTTTTAGACGAGGATCTCTGGAGAGGGAGGATCGTGTCTAGTGAGTTCGTGATCCAGCTAACATAGTTTTCGTTTGCTGCACTAGGGTCTGAGCAGGGAGGCGGATGGGTGGCGTCCAGGCTAAGCAGCCAGGATTCCAACTGGAGTTTTGACCAGTTTCTCCTGAGTGTTGTCCGGGGGGGTAACTGAGGGACCTTGTGGGTTGCCCAGGAAAACGGTATCAGAAAATGATCCGTCCATGGGAGGGGGATGGGAGAGTCGACAATCAGCTCGCTGCAGCTGCTGAAAATTGGATCAAGCAGGTTGCCCTTCTCGTGAGTTGGAGCTGTGACCAGCTGGGACAGCTGCAGAGCTCCCAGGTCGTCTATTAGCTCTTTGGCAATATTATCTGAGGGGGAGTTGAAATGGAGATTCAAATCTCCCAGGACTGTGTAGTTAGCCACGGACATAGCTCTTTTAGCAATGATCTCTGGGAGCGACCTATGAAACAGTTTTGATGGGTCAGGAGGACGGTAGATCAAGGTGCCCGAGAAGGAGGTATTGGCATTGAACTCTATACAGAATTCTATGCTTTCGCATTCGGGAATACTTTCTGTTGTGGTGCGGCAACGGTACTGGTTTTTGAGTATAATAGCCAGACCGCCGCCTTTCCCTACTGGTCTGTCCGATCTAACGATGTGGTATCCACTTGGTAGGGCTGCGACTATGTCTGGGTCAGAATGAGTGGAAAGCCAGGTCTCTGTTAAAAAGATAACATCTGGTTCGCGCTCCTCCAGCAGTATGGACATTTGGGTGCTATGCTTAGGTAATGATCGACAGTTTAGTGCCAGCATGCAGTATTTTAATGTCGGGGGGCCTGCTGAAGCTTTTCGGAATGAGTGTTTGCAATCAGGGCAGCAGGATGGGAGGGATATGGCTTTGAAGGTACGGGTACATGAGGCAGTAACTCTATTTCCAATGGACCGTAGAGCAGTAGGGCTGTAGGTCCTGACCGGAAGAGCGGGAGAGGCAGGGGGGGTGGCCCCTGGTCCCGGCTGGTCGCAGACGGGCGCAGACGGGCTTGCCTTAGGCGCGCCTTCGGCGCGCAAACGGTGCTCCCGCTGCGCTCGTCCGCTGCGCTTCCGGTGGCAACTCATGATGTAGCTGAAGAAGGGGGCCTGGCCTGCAGTGTGGGCGTGGCCCAAGGTCTCGCCTGAATGGCGTTTGTGTGGTCGTTGCAGCCGGCGCTAAGGAGCGTTTCACGGCTGTTTAGAGGTGGGCTAAGGTAGGCTTTTGTTTCACAAGAGTAGGCAAAGATTCAACAATTTTTAAAAAAATTCGGCGCTAAAAACTCCTGGCGTGTGCCTGCGGAGTCCGTTCAATTCTTGTGACGGCGCTCTGTTTGGCGCGTTTTATACTGTTTCCTAGGCAGAGGGGGCGTGGCCTGCAGTGTGGGCGTGGCCCAAGGTCTTGCCTGAATGGCGTTTGTGTGGTCGTTGCAGCCGGCGCTAAGGAGCGTTTCACGGCTGTTTAGAGGTGGGCTAAGGTAGGCTTTTGTTTCACAAAAGTAGGCAAAGATTCAACAATTTTTAAAAAAATTCGGCGCTAAAAACTCCCGGCGTGTGCCTGCGGAGTCCGTTCAATTCTTGTGACGGCGCTCTGTTTGGCGCGTTTTATACTGTTTCCTAGGCAGAGGGGGCGTGGCCTGCAGTGTGGGCGTGGCCCAAGGTCTCGCCTGAATGGCGTTTGTGTGGTCGTTGCAGCCGGCGCTAAGGAGCGTTTCACGGCTGTTTAGAGGTGGGCTAAGGTAGGCTTTTGTTTCACAAGAGTAGGCAAAGATTCAACAATTTTTAAAAAAATTTGGCGCTAAAAGCTCCCGGCGTGTGCCTGCGGAGTCCGTTCAATTCTTGTGACGGCGCTCTGTTTGGCGCGTTTTATACTGTTTCCTAGGCAGAGGGGGCGTGGCCTGCAGTGTGGGCGTGGCCCAAGGTCTCGCCTGAATGGCGTTTGTGTGGTCGTTGCAGCCGGCGCTAAGGAGCGTTTCACGGCTGTTTAGAGGTGGGCTAAGGTAGGCTTTTGTTTCACAAGAGTAGGCAAAGATTCAACAATTTTTAAAAAAATTCGGCGCTAAAAGCTCCCGGCGTGTGCCTGCGGAGTCCGTTCAATTCTGATTCGTTCTTCCCAACCCCTCTGTGACTCCATGGCGGACTTTGTCTGTAAAAAAATAGCAGACATCTACAGCAACGGCAACACGCAAACAACCTACCTCGGCCACCTCCTTACACACCGACACCTCCTGTAGCCATCTCACTTATTGGACACCACACACCACGCTAATCACCTCAGCAATCGTGTCCTCCATCCACTCTGGAGCACCAGACTCCACCACATTGGCATTAGAGGAAACACCCTCAAGTTGATCACCTCCTTCCGCACAGGACGCACACAGAACATCTACCTACTGCCTTTCACTTCTGAACCGAAGAGCATCACCTGCGGAGTCACCCAAGGATCCTCCCTCAAACCCACCCTCTTCAATGCGTACATGACTCCATTGGCCGACATCACCCGCATACACAGACTCAACATCATCTGATATGCTGACAACACCCAACCCAACTTCTCGCTCACGGAAGACACCGCCATCACCAGATTCAACTTCCAGAAAGCCATGACCAACGTCAACGACAGGATGAGATTCAGGTGCCTGAAACTTTACTTGTACAAGACGGAAGAACTCATCTTTGGAAATAACACATCCCCATAGAATGACAAGTGGTGACCCACTGCGCTCAGACCCTCATCAACACCCACCAACCACGCCCACAACCTCTGCATCATCCTGGACAGTGATCTCTTCATGAAGCACCAGGTCAATGCAATTCCTCCTCCTGCTTCTACACTCTCCTCATGCTTTGTACGATTTTCAGTTGGATCCCCGCCAGCACCAGGAAAACAGTGACACAAGCCCTCAGCACCAACCAACTGGACTACTGAAAGGCACTTTATTCCGGAACCACCATCCACCTCCTCAAACGACTACAAACAGTACAGGAAACCTCAGCCAAACTCATCCTCGACCTCCCCAAATGGAGCAGTATCAACCCCTACCTCAGGCGCCTCCACTGGCTCCCATCCAGAAGAGATCCAGAAGAGATGCCAGTTCAAGCTGCTGACTTAATTCCTACAAGACCCTGCACAACACTAGACCCTCCTACATAACCCACTGCCTGACCTTCCACCAGCTGACCAGACTACTCTGATCTGCATCCCTCACCCTGGCACATGTCCCCGCATCCCGCGGAGCAACAGCGGAGGTCATTCTGTCACCTACCTCACCACCAAGTCCTGGAATGACCTCCTACTCCACCTCAGAATCTTCCCTTCACTTGCAAACTACAGGAAAGGAGATAACACTATGCTCTTCGACTAAGGCTCACCCTATCTCAGCGCCTGGATACCCACCTCCCCGGCTGATAAGCCGCACTCTAGAAATACTGATTGATTTATTGACTCAGATTGAGTGCCATGCTGTCGCACTGAACCGCAGAACAGCAAGGACTCAGATTTGGTCTTATTGAAAACCAGTCCAGTGAAATGACTCCCAAACCTGACTCGGTGACTGCTACTTTGAACCTCTTCCTTCGTGGCCCAGTAACACCCTGCCTGGCTCAATGACTTCTAGTCTGATCAAGTGATATGTCATACTCCCAATTCCGATGTATAAAACCCTAAGTTCAGTGACTCCCTGTCCATCCGACTCCAGCCCAGTGAACTTTACTGTAGCCTAGCCCACTTACTCATAATCAAATTCAGTCATCCCCAACTGAGGTCAAGGACTGCCCGTCTGGACTAATGACATTGTCTTGTCCAACCCAGGCTCTTGATTGTGAAGTAGTGTTAATGTGATATTTTGAAGACTTTTTCTTTGGGGTTTATCGACGATCGTGACAGTTGTTTTAGGTGCAGCACATAGATTTGTGGCGCACTATGCCCAGTGTGTACAGGTATGGCTCAAGGGCATACTCTAGTCACTGGACCAAGAGAACTGGATAAGATGTGGTGTTCAAGCCTTTTGCCTAGAGGCCATTAAAAATGAATAGAGGAAGTGCCATGTGTACTCTTGGTGAATGAGGAAATGGGCGTAGGACATGGGCAAAAGCCACATACAGTGTGTGGCTAGAGCCTGCTGGACCCAGATAATTACTGTCCTCTGTGGACTGCAGAGGCAGAAAGAAGTGGGCTTCGATTATGGGCCAAACCACATCGTCTATCAAGGCCAGGCATGTCGATGCCCAGAGCAAATTAATTTGTTGCAGGGTGGGGTCAAACCCCATGTAGAGTGGCTGGTGACCCCAGCCACGAAAGGTGTCTAGTAAGTACTCCAGACAGGTGAATCTGTGTTTTATTGCGGAATAAAAGACATCCATTAAAAAGTCTTCATAACAAAGCAATTAGATCATCTTCTAAACTCACAAATTGTGATGACAAACTATAAAAAAGGGAACTATTAATTGGTTTGAAAGGGAGTCCACCGTAAGAAATAGTGTCACCAATTCGTTAAGTCTAACATAAGATTTCAAGAATTTAAATGAGAGCTCAACCCCTGGGAGCAGTGACTGAAAAGAGGGGTCCCATGGATAACCCCATGGCCCCCATTCGGAAGGCTCCGGGTGAGAGGGGCCTGCTACGGGCCGCAAAGTCGACTTTCGACAGCTGATACATGTCAAAACAATCGATTCGGAAAGGCTGTCTGAATCCGACATCGTAATCCGTTGGTCGGAATGCTGGTCCATAGACCTGTACGAGTCGGCTCCGAACAATTCTGTTCCTCTGCATGCCATTTGTAACCGAGTTGTAAAGTCTGTACGCTTTCCGACTTTCGTAATCGTTCAGTCCGAAGGCTTTCAGAATCAGTTGGAAAGACGGGTTCTGAATCGGATTTGGACAAACTGAATGCCATCCGGAGCCTTTCCAACCAACATCGTAATGAGGCCCCAAGTCTCTGAAATGAAGTCCAAATCCTCCAGCGGGGTAAGGCAGCAGACTGTATGTGTCAAAGTCAGAGAGGCACTGAATGAGGTCCCGGTGAAGTTGTAGATTTTAGCGGAAAAGGCAGAGGCCGGGAAATGTTCACGTCCTCTTGTCGGCCAGATGCTTTTGACTCCTTCACCCGATCCAGATTTCTACCTTTAAACCTAGTTTCATTTTCGGAGATCAGATTCCTCCAGGGGGCAAGGCAGCAGGCTGTACCTGGGAAGGTGAAGTTTGCCCCAAAGTTGATAGGCTTGCCCTTAGGGTCTGCTGAAACATTTTTTTCAGGCAGCAAAAAATTATTGGGTGACCAACTTGATTTTCTTGCCCAGCGAGATCATGTCTTGGGTGGATTCACTTGAGTGGTTAGTGTAAGTCTTCTGGAGGTCTGGAAGTCCAGATTTTCAGGAAATTCACAATAAGTCCTTCTGGACACCACTAAGCCTCCCAGGACCTCAGGGGCAACATTTAGGGGTGATTAGTAACCCCAGCAGAGGCCACCAGCAGGGTTCGGTCCTCTTCCATTTGCAACTAGTCTCTGGTTACTCCAGGAAAAGGGCGTCTTGCTGTGTTTGATGTCCCTGTAGGCACACAGGAGGTCGTCTTACTGACATTTGGAGTCCACTTCTTTGTCCTAGGTACTAGTGGGAGCAGGTCCAGCCCTTCAGATCTCTTTTCAGACAATAGGTTCAATTGTCTTCTGTTCTTCTACTAGTCCAGAACGTGTACTGTTGAGCTGTCGTTGAGGTGCCAACTTTGTAGGTTTCACTAGACATGGATGGTAGGGACTCCTGCATACCCCCTAACCAATGAGGTAAAAGATCCCAGGGGCGACCCATTCCAATTTCTCAGCACATCCCATTTGCCTTCATGTAAACTATCTCACAGTGCACTATTCGAAGAGGACTCTAAGATGCCCCAGGCCTTCTGCCCCTGAAGGGAGCCTTGGAAAAGCCAGTGGTGTATTTAGGCAAATGAACAGTTCCACCTTCCTCAGATGCAGTAAACTGGGTCTGAGACCACCTGTCCCCACTGGGCTTATGTACAGTCAGCTGCAGAGGATTTAAAGATCAAATGCTTTTCTTCCTCAGGCTTCCCCTTCTACTTGAATGAACAGGCCTCACTTGTGTCCCTTTGAAGCAAATTGAGCAAATTAAAATCCTGACCCAGCTGCTCTTTTTATCTACCATCCTAACACTAGTCCTAAGCCATTGACTCTGCTCTGATAGCAGTTTTCACACCTCATTAAGCCCAAGGAGTGGCAGTAGCAGTAGCAGCTGCTGGTAGGCTAATAGAAATTAGCTTCCAGGAGCTTAAGTTATGGAAAAGTTAACGTTCCAAAAGTCACTTTCCCTAAATATTTATCAAAAATCTAACTTCAACATTAAACTCTATCTTGTACCACTCCCAGTTAGAAAATGTCATATATTAATCTGCACTTAATTTTACTCAAAGGACAGTCAGAACCTCCAAAAGGGAAAATAGCTTTTATGGCCTGCTGCTGTAGGGACATGGCAACATAAAATTTTGATATTTCCCACTTCGAAATACGAGTACCCAGTGGGCTACAAGTTCCGTAAAGGGATGAATTATTAATATTTAAAAGGAAGTTTTACCTGTCAGACAAATTATTTGGACAGGTTTGTCTGCAGATTTGAACTGCAGCAGTCATGCTACATCAGAGGCCTGAAACCATGTTTTCCTTGTCGCACTAACTTTCAATGCAGTTCATGTAGTTTCTACAGCATGTTCAATGGCCTTGCAGGAGCCTTTAATATGCCAATGATGGAGTAGCCAATGTGTACATGTTTTAGGAGTCAGAGCACATACACTAGGCACCGGGCAGCGGCGTCCAGTTTGTTGAGTCTTAAAAACCAGCAATAACATTCAACAGAAATGGGGATAACCCCACAAAAAAGGGGATTTTCTCACAGAAGTCATAACAATTGCCTTAGAAAACTTCATGTCAAGGGACATTATGGTCACAATGGAAAATATAAAGTGCCCTATTTGTGATTAGCTACTCAATCATAATGCCCTCTTGTACACTACTCACAACTTCACATGCCATTGCAGATCAAATCACTGATAAACAGCGGTGACATTTAGGACATGAATTGAGCTGCAGTCCGCCAAACTTTTTAAAATAGTTTGGCTGACGGGAAATTGTGTGTATGCATATATACATGTGAGGACCTAATAAACTACAGTGCCAGATTTCGCGTTGTTCGTGTTTCTCTGTTCGTCACACGGCTGTGCGGAAGTGGGTAGTTCTAGTTAGGACCTATTTTCTATAGGAAATCCACAACATTCTATTTGGAATAACTTTGGCGCGGGTTGATAAATCTTCACGAAATTGTCAAAACTAATGGCCAGCTCCGGTCCTCTCCTATCCTGAAAGTCTTGGGATGATTCGTGTAGCGGAGACCGAGAAAAAAGGGGGGCCCCAAAACATGTTTTCCCCATGCAATTTTCCATAGGGACCTTTAGCCGCAGCTACAGCCCGAACTGCTGAACGGAATTACACCAAATTTGGCAAAAATCTAGTCCTCAGTTCAGACTCGTGCCTTTTGCTTAAATGGTGTAAATCCGTTCAGTAGCTCCTGAGAAAATGACATTTAAACATACATATATATATCTATGGCCACGGTAGATCTGCGCACCCTAAGCACACTCTGCCGTGCACAAGCTTCATTCTAATTGGCTGTCAACACTATAGATCAGGAAGTGTTGGCAGCCATCTTGTGCCTCGGTAGTACCGAGGCACAAGAAACCTATAAATAAAACACAGAAAACGCAAAAAGGGGTCAGGGTAGAAACACCCTGACCCCCTAGGCCTGCTCAGGGGTTCCCACAAGGACCCCCAGGGCCCCCAAAAAAAAAGTATTTTTTAAAATCCGCAATATCCGCGCAGGATGGGTGGATCTTGCGATGGAAAAAAAAAAGAAACACGGACTCGAGCGCAATATTAGATATTAGCCCCAGGGGGCCCATTACCAGGGGCAATGACTTACTTTAGGTGGGAGCAAAGGAGCCCCCCAGCCCCGGGGACCGCCATCCACCGGAGCTTTATTATAAATTGTGTGGGGGCTCATAGCCCCCCCAGCCCCGGGGACCGCCACCCCAGGGGCTTTGAAAATAGGAGGATGGGGGGCTCTAAGGCCCCCCCAAGCCCCGGGGACCGCCACCCCCTAGGCTGTTTTAAAAAAAAATAAGAAACCTGTGTGGGGGGTCTTGGGCCCCCCACATGCCACGGGGACCGCCACCTCCCCGGGGCACTAAGGTTTTAATTTGGGGGTCCATTATGGACCCCCAAGCCCCGGGGACCACCACCCCCGGGGCTTTGGAAAAGGTGTGAGGGGGGCCACGCGGCCCCCCTCTTGGAGCCATTGATGGCCCTGGGGACTGCCACCCCCCAGGGCCGGCTCCTGCAGTGTCCCGGGGTACCCACTCCCAGGACACTGCTGTTTGCAATTGCAGGGCGGGAGCCTCGCAGCTCCCACCCTGCCATTGCAAACTGCTTTGCTTCATTAAAGCGAGAGCAGGGAAACCTGCTCTCGCTTCAATGAAGCAAAGCCAATTGCTTTTCCATATGGGGAGCAGCATGTTAGCTGCTCCCCATGTGGATAAGCAATGCTGGCTCCTGCAGGTGGCGGGGAGCCGGCCGGGACCATGGGGAGGTTGAGGACGCCCCCCACGGTCCCCAACGAGAGGCCAGTCCCCAGGGGATGTGGTCCCTGGGGCTACAAGTAGCCCAGGAGGGGGGCCATGCTCCCCCCTCCACATTAAAAAATAAATAAATAAATAAATGGCTGACCCCGGGGGATAGGGTCCCCGGGGCCTTAAGTGGCCTGAGGAGGAGGGCTACGCAGCCCCCTCCATAGAAATATTTTAAAAATTGGCCATGCCCTGTGGATGGGGTCCCCGCGGACCAGAATTGGAAATGGAAGGGGGCCACGCGGCCCTTTCCCGATAAGAAAATATTTATATCCAAATTTTGGGGTCAGGCCCTGGGGGATGGGGTCCCCAGGGCTCCAAAAAAGTAAAAGGAAGGGGGGGCACACAGCCCCCTATCAAGAAAAATCAATAAAAAGTGAAGGGATCGTCCCTAGGCCCCAACACCTCACAAAAACACTCTGTAAACGCTCCTGTGGTGCGTTTTAAATTGGGGAAATAATTCCCCTTCAATACTGGGGTCCCTGGGGGCCAACTAGCCCACCAGGTACCTCCAGTAAGCGCCACAGGGCTGCGTTGCAGAGAGGTGGTCCAGGCCACGCCCCTTTTTACACCTCTCTGCAATGCAGCCTTGTGGCGCTTACTGGAGGTACCTGGTGGGCTAGTTGGACCCAAGGGACCCTCAGGATTCAAGGGGACCTAATCCCCCAGCTTAAAACGCACCACTGGGTGCGTTTGCACAGTGGTGAAGGTAGAGGGCGGGGCCTATGGTGATATGTGTGAAAACAAGCCCTGTGGCGCGTTTTAAGTTAGGGAATTAATTTCTCTTCATTCCTGAGGTCCCCTGGGATGCAACCAGCCCACCACGTACCTCCAGTAAACGCCACGGAACTGCGCAGAGTGTTGTAAAAAGGGGCATGGCCTCTAAACACCTCTATGCAATGCAGCTCCCTGGCGCATACTGGAGGTACCTGGTGGGCTAGTTGGCCCCCAGGGGACCACAGGATTGAAGAGGAAGTAATTCCCCAACCTAAAACATGCCACAGGGCGTGTTTGCAGACATGTTACCTCAGGCCCCACCCCCTTCTTTCACCATTCTGCAAACGCGCCCTGTGGTGCGTTTTAAGTTGAAGAATTCATTCCTCTTCAATCTTGAGGGTCCCTGGTGGCCAACTAGCCCACCAGGTACCTCCAGTGTGCGCCAGGGAGCTGCGTTGCAGAGAGGTGTTCAGAAGCCACGCCCCTTTTTACACCTGTCTGCAATGCAGATCTGTGGCGCTTACTGGAAGTACCTAGTGGGCTAGTTTGACCCTAGGGACCCTCTGGATTCAAGGGAACTTAATCTCCCAACTTAAAACGCGCCATGGGGCGCGTTTACACACTGGTGTAGGGAGGGGACGGGGCCTGGGGTGACATGTGCAAACACGCCCTGTGGCGCGTTTTAAGTTGGGGAAAAATTTCCTCTTCAATCCTGAGGGACCCAGGGGGCCAAGTAGCCCACCAGGTGCTTCCAGGAAGCGCCACTGCGCTCCGTTGCCGAGAGGTGGTGCAGGCCATGTCCCTTTTTACATCTTTCTGCTGCGCAGTTCTGTGACACTAACTGGATGTACCTAGTGGGCTAGTTGGACTCTATGGACCCTTAGGATTGAAGGGAAATTATTTCCCCAACTTAAAACGCGCCACAGGGAGTGTTTGCACAGTGGTGAAGGGAGGGGATGGTGTAGGAAAGTGGCTCTATATATACTGGACCAAAGTAAAGTCAGCCGAAGTACAAATACCGATGTTCTCACCTGTTATCAGGAGAGACCTCAGTGCTGCATCTTTGAGCCCAGTAATGATCCTGAAAAGTAATTCTAACCATACTTACCAGTAACTTGAATTTACTTCCAAAGGCTAACATTGACTGGTTTCACTTGGAAATTCTTCTAAGTGTGAAGTTTTGGAACTTTAAAATATTCATCTAAAACCAGACGAACTACGAATTCCGATTTACTCACCTGTTATCAGGAAAGACCTCAGTGCTGTATCTTTGAGCACAGTACTGATCCTGAAAAGTAATTCTAACCGTACTTACCAGTAACTTGAATTTTCTTCCGTTGGATATCATTGCTTGCTTTTTGCTGAAAAAGTTTCTGTGTTGAATTTTGAAACTTACAAATATTCCTCTAAAATCAGCCGAACTACGAATTCCGATTTACTCACCTGTTATCAGGAGAGACCTCAGTGCTGCATCTTTAAGCCCAGTACTGATCCTGAAAAGTAATTCTAACTGTACTTACCAGTAACTGAAATTTCCTCCAAAGGCTAACATTGACTGGTTTCACTTGGAAATTCTTCTAAGCGTGGAGTTTTGGAACTTTAAAATATTCACCTAAAATCATCCGGACAACGAATTCTGATTTACTCACCTGTTATCAGGAGAGAACCCAGTGCTGCATCTTTTAGCCCAGCACTGACCCTGAAAAGTAATTCTAACTGTGCTTACCAGTAACTTGTATTTCCTTCCATAGGAATCCATTGTCTGGTTTTCACCAGAAAAGTTTCTGTCTATTTTCACAAACTACAAATATTCCCTTAAAAATCGCCTGTATGTCTTAAACGCATTCTTTCAATTGTTTACAGGAGATGCACCAGTACTGGATCCAAGATCCACCACTGAGTAAGAAAAAGTAACGATAACACTACTTACCTCTTAAGTTAATTTCCTTCCATAGGATAACATTGGTGATTCTATGTGAAAAATAATGTCTCCACTTTTAAAATACAATAATATTCCATTTAATATCACTACTGTAACCAAAACGTTTTTACTCAACTGTTTACAGGAGATGTCCCAGGACTGAATCTAGGATCCAGTACTGTGGTTAGAAAAGAGAGAGAGAGAGAGAGAGAGAGAGAGAGAGAGAGAGAGATCTTGAAGTTGGTAGTGGCACTGCAGCCTTACAACTGCAGATAATGAATGTGACAAAGTGCACTGAACGGAAGTGTAACTAGCTGAGACGTGTTTTGTCCAAATAGTGTGATTACATCTAGATGTTGAAGATTGTGCTGAAGCCCTAGACTGGCTCTTGATAGTAGTGAAGATATTAAAGAATGAGCCCAACTCCCTCAGCCTTATGCCTGTGCATAGATGTAATCTGGAAGTACTTCTAGTTATTGAGTGGTACCACAGCTTTACAGCTCCATATAATGCATCTCGCAATAAGCAATATTTGTGAGTGAATCTTCATGTAACGTAAAAAGTGAGGCTATATCAATGATGTTATTGATTATGTCATTTGTGATATCATACCAGAGGTCATGCTTGAAGTCATGAAAAGTCCATTGATGTGTTGTGGTTGCATATCTAAACAGTATTGGATGCATTCAGTGTATTTTAGGTTTTGCGTTGTAACTATTACATATCCTCAACTGAAACATGTTTTGATTTTTCTTTTTTAAAACAGCTGGTTTTATAATCTGATTAGATAATCACAGTGTGTCTTGAGCAAAGTTTTTCCAGAGAACGTGTTTTTTCTTTTTTCCCCTTTCGCCCTAATTCAATCTGCAGCTCTTAACCCTTTTAAACTAAATATTGCATTACAAAAATAAATGCTTTCTCGTTAGGTTATGGGCTACACATATTACACACACATCTAAGAGCAGCAGCAATGTACAGATGTAGTACTTTAATGGAAAAAAGGATGGACACATTTGCAGGAAAGGACATTTTATATGAATTATGCATAGGAACATTTTCAGAGTATTAAATTACCATAATTTGTATTTGAAAATATTGAAATGGTAAATATTGATAGAAACATTCCAGTCCTTAATATGTTATCTTAGTTCCGAAGATAAATACTGAGATGTAAAAACATCAAAATAAGAAATAGGCATATTTTTGAATACCATAGTAGTCTACCCCAAAATGTAGCTATCAGTAAAGCGGCAGCGTAAAACCGAATCTTTCAGAAGTGGTTGATTATTTTACTAAATGAATGTTCTAGTGATTTGCAAGCTCTCTTTTTTAATCATGCCTAGAATTGAACTTAGCAATAGGTATTTGAAAAGCCATAGTTTTAGCCTTAAAAGGATAATACCAGTAAATTATGTCTGATATTTAGCATGCATGTGCATTCATTGTCTTTGGGTCCCATCTAACTGTTTAAATCATACTGAATTGTGGTTTATGGTGCATATTCCTTGTGCTGTTTTCAAAAGCCCTGTTAAAAAGTGAGTGTTTTAGTTATTTTTACTGCTGCCAAAGATGCCTCTCTTCATAAATATCAAAAAGGTATAGACATAGAGAGTAGTTCTGATGTAATGACTTGGGGCCTTATTTAGAGTTGGGGGAACCACCATGTTTTCCAGCCATGGCAGAGACAATTGACAGACAATCCAAATGACGTTTGGCTATTGGTCGGAGTATCTCAGAATGTTTGACCTGTTTAAGGTGGATATTCCAATGTAATGTTTTATTACCCAGCCCCCTAAAGTCTGATGGTCCTTGTTAGAACTGGGGGTCTCCAATTGGCTGAGGTAGGTACCTTAGTCCAAATAGGGACCCTTGATTCTAGTCAAGGAGGGACACACTCTTAGATAACCCCTGCTCACCCTACGGTAGCTTGGCACGAGCAGACAGGCTTATCTCCAAGGCAATGTGTAAAGTATTTGCAACCACACTCCCTGCAACACAGTGATAACACCACAAATGGACACTACTCTGATTTACGAAAATAGTGGTATCTTTATCAAGAAGAAATACCATGTGACCAAACGATAAAAATATCCAGCATATGCGTATTCGTAATATTTCACTGCGCCGGTTATTAGGCTCACAATCACTTGCAGGTTCTTGTGGTATTAATAAGCAGTTCACAATAATCTAATGCAGTCCTAATATAATGCTATGCAGTTCGTAATGCAGTACGTAATGTAGAAATATGACAGTCCTTAATGCTAGTAGTAATGCGGATCATAAAAGCAAGTAATAGTGCAGTTCATAGTGCATGTATTAATGCGGATCGTAATAGCAAGTAATAATGCAGTTCGTAGTGCGAAAACTAATGTGTATCATAAAAGCTAGTAATTAGGCAGTTCGTAGTGCAGGTATTAATGCGGATCATAAAAGCAAGTAATAATGCAGTTTGGCACCGATCGCGTTGCTTGTGAAGGTCTCTATGCCACTCTTGGCTGACTCTCGGTCAGCGTTTGCCAAAATAGGCCCCCAATACTGTTATGAAGGCAACAAAGTGCAGCTCCACAATCCGACCCCGGTACAGTGGAGGCTCTCGCTGCAAAGGTGGGAAAGGCCGAGAGCGGTCCCTTTAGCACGCACTCCGCCGCAGACGGTGACACACGCACGCTCACTGAGCATTACCTGGGGGGGGTGCAGTCTCTCTCTCCTCTCTTCGTGGCTTGGGCGTCACACTTTGCGGCTTCGGGTTGGCGGCGGCTGCTCCTCGCAGTGAGAGTCGGGCTGCCAGGCAACGGCCTCGCAGCTGATCGGCTCCCGGCGCGACTCAGTTGATCTTGGGCAAAGGACCGCGGACCCACGATGGTGAAGGTTCACAGGCGTCTCCTTGGCAAAGGCAGGCGGCAATGATTTATCCCGGATCCCCCTTGGGACGACTGTCCAGGCCTATGGCAATACCGATCACAGTACTTCTGGTCACGCTGTCGATCGAAGCAGAGCGCAAGACTGCTCCGGGCCACACGGTCATGGGGGAAATTCTCACCAAGGTCTCAGACTGCAAAAAGCACATGCACACAGAGTCGCTGAGACACACTTAGAAACTTTTATGTCCCTAAGTTTCCACAACAGGGAGCCAGCTCCTGTCGGGCCCTTGGAGACACGTTACTTCAGGACACAGCACACAGCAAAGTCCTGTCAAGCAGGGGGACACAGCACACCGCAAAATCCCTTGTCCTCTTCTTAGTCAAATCCGCAAACTGCAGGCTAGCCCCAGAACACACAGCAAGGTCAGTCCTTCCCTTCAGTCTCTTCAGCTGTTCTTCTTTGGCAGAGGTTCCTCTTTATCATGAAGTAGTTTCAATCCTTTTTCAGGTTTGAGTTCAGTCTTTAGTTCAGGGGCTTCAGCTCTCACATTTATACCCCTGAATGCCTTTGAAGTCTTTGTGTTCAGGGGGCTCTGAGCCCGGTCCAAACCAGGCCTGGGCGTCTTCCTGTCAGTACACAACCTCTTCCTTTGATAGTGAGGGTCTGGAACCCAGATGCTCCGCAGGAGGTAGAGCCATCCTTTTGTAGCAACAGCACAGCCCTCTTCACATCCAGAGGGCTACTCCTCCCCCCACACCAAATTCAGGGCATCCTGTTGCTGTCTCACCTACTCCCCTCTGGTGTAAGGACACTACCCAGACCCTGTCACATCCAAACCTAGACAATCAATACACAACCAGGCAGAGGCATACAATCAATCAATCAATCAAAGACATTTATAGAGCGCACTACTTTCCCGTAGGGTCTCAAGGCGCTGGATGGTTTAAGACAAGAAACCAGCCACGTCTAAAAGTGTGGTTTCTAAACACACAATTTAAAAACCATCTTCACAAAAAGATGTGTTATTAAATTCTAAGTTCAGGCACACTAAACTCCATCTCTCCATCTTATGCTTATGGGAAGATATGCTGGAAACATGTGACACAGCATTCCCCATTCTGTCCTATGGGCAAGATGGCCTTACAACAGTGAAAAACAAATGTGGCAGTATTTCACTGTCAGGACGTGGTGCACGCCTCAGTACATGTCCTACCTTTCACATACACTGCACCCTGCCCAGGGGGGTACCTTGGACCTACTATAGGGGTGTCTGATGTGCAAAAAGGGGGAGGGTAAGGCCTGGCAAGTGGATGCACTAGTCAGGTAAACAAGTCAGTTAACAAACTGTGTGCAGGCAATGCCGTGGCAAGCCTGAGATCTTTTTTTAGGGGTACCTGTGTGGGTGGCACTTTTAGTGCTGCAGGCCCACTAGTAGCATTTGCATTAGCAGCCCTGGCACACATAGTGCACTTTACTGGGGATTTTACTAGTAATACAAACATGCCAATTATGGACAACCAATTACCATAACACTTGATACAGGGAGGACTTGCACTTTGACACTGATCAGCAGTGGCAAAGTGCCCAAAGCATCTAAGTCGGCAACATAATGTAAAAAAAAAGGTCTAGGAGGGATGCAAAACGTTTAAGGAACTTTAGCCAAAAAGGGCAAAGTCCAACAGTCCTGAACAGGAAGACATCAAAATGATCCCCACATGCTGGGAGGCAGCTCCCAGCTTGTCAGTGCAGTTTGAGTTTTTAGATAAGTGCCCACCAGTTTTTGAGTCGTTTTTAGTTATACTTGATTTTGAAAAACAAAACCCTTTGCTGTGTTGGCGCACTGAAGAGTGTGCCTTCAAAGCAATTCAGTGCCTCCAGCAAAGTTGCTGTAATTGCTTCTCTCCTTAAAACACAGAGCTATCTGTCTGCCTGGTGGAGATCTCTAAATATGGCGGTCTGTATTCCACTCGGGAAGTGGAGTACTTTCCTTCGCTGACCTGGCAGGATGGAGTACAGCCTCACAAACCTTAAATATGCTTATTTACCTTCCTTTCAACTAGACCCCACACAATCAGATTTTTATGTTCTGAATCTCGTCTTTGAGATCGTTCTAATTCAAAATGTTCTGCATAGAATGCGCTGCTGCTTCATGCAGCGAGGTCCGTCTTATATGAAATTCTTTAGCAAACAAGTGTCATCCAATGAATGTGTCAGTTTTAATGTTGCCAGATTTTTTATAACCGCTGTGAGACTCAGAAAAAGAAGGGGTTGATTTTTATTCAGAGCATATTGTTTACTTGTTTTTCTATCCTGAAGATGTTTATTATGGTTATTGCACCCTGGATTTTATACGTTTTATTTTTATCTTTGGGAATTTTTATTACTCACCTATTTTTTATTATGTCAAGATCAATTGCCCTGGGGCTGTTTATTACTTGTTTTTAACTGTCTGCTTTAATCTTTTTATTCAATGCATGTCTGTATCTTTTATGGTTTTCATTAACCGAATTAACATTATTTTGACTGACTGAAATACTTAAGCTAAAATAGGAAAAAATAAATAAATGTTCTGTTTTGAACAGACTATGAAAATTTAATGATTGCATCAGTTGAATACAGTAAACGTGTTTTCTTTTGTTACAGGTATTGCTTCCATGACCGTCCCTGTGTATATTGCCGAGTCTGCGCCACCCCATTTAAGAGGAAGATTGGTTACAATTAATACACTCTTCATCACGGGAGGGCAATTTTGTGCAGCTGTGATTGATGGAGCTTTTAGCTATCTTGCCAAAGATGGTTGGAGGTTGGTACCACAATCAAACATTTATTGCAAATTCTTGATACTGTTTAAGAACTGCTAAGGTTGCCTTATCCCGCTAGCCAATTTGCTTCAGTAAAACATTTCAACCATTTTGCCTCCCTGTTCTGTAGTCTCTGTGGATGAATGGAAAGGGCCCTGTCAGTCATATGGCTAGACAGGCCGCCGGGTGGGAGATGCCCGCATTTGTGAATCCTAGATGTTGTAGTGTTGTGTTCAGCCACTATGCTAATTATCGATTGCTGCCGGCCTGCTTCCAAAATCACTGCTAAGTTGGCATTGAGAAAATATTGAGATAAATGTCTAATGTTACAACTTATGTATTGAGCCTAGAACAAGTGCATGATGAATGTATGTTCGAGTGTACCTCTGCATGCAAGACTCATAGCAGAAAGACAGGTCCCTGGGTTACAGGTATCCAAATGCTCATCGGCCATTGAGCTGCTCACAATGCTGGCTGGCTGTATTTTAGAACCGGCAGGGCTGTAATGATATATAACAAACACTCTCCAAAACAAAATCCCCCACAATCCGAGGACTTTGAAGAAAGCAGCCCAGCCAGGCACCAGCGAGTTATACTAAGTAGTCCTTATTTTATTCAATTTTCATATCCAGTGCAGTAAGTAGATCAACGAGTTTCAACAGTGTTATAGAGTTTCAATGTGTAGACAAGACATTTAAAGGGAAAAATTCGCGCCAAAATAACCTCCATAATTAAAAGGAACACACACATATTTTTACAAATATTTTTTTCACATATTTTACACTACGCAGGTAAGTATAGTTGTGACTATTCAATAAATTGCAAAAATTCTCCACATGTTATTACAAAGTGTGTACATTTCATACTCATAACACACACACACACACACACACACACACACACTGCTCTTTGGATTAGTGGAAATATAACTTTCTAACTTGCAGGAAATATTGTCATTAACATGTAAGACTTGAAAGTCTGCTTTTGAAAGTCTCTGTGTGATGCATTGATACTGTAGCCGCATAGCTGAGCTTTGGTCTCCACGGTGCATTGTCCGCGGTGAAGGGTTTATTATTATAAATTACTATAGATAATGAATTTACTATTAAGTAATAATACTGTAGCCTGATAAATTCAATATGATATTCATATCGGATTCCACCTACGGTCAAGTTTTTTTGTGGATTATAATTTCTATATGATCCAGGGAAATAACAAAGACAGCACAGAAACACTCCAAAACTGTGAGCCTTAGAAGGAGATCTTCCTGAAGACTTCAGCTAGTCAAAAGAAATCTGTTTAACCCCTTGCGTTCTAATGATGGCCCTCGTCCATCATGCAGCATGGTGGGCGTGTGCTGATGACGGCTGGGGGCCGTCATGAACCCGCCCACTCTTTAGAAGTGCCGCACAGGCGCAGAATCGCGGCCGCACGCAAGGCGTTAAGTCCGAGGCGGAAAGCTGAGTAAGTGAAAGTGAAAAAAAGACAACTGAAAAAGCCAAATGATTAGTATCAATGACAAGTCACATCACTTGGATTCCTTGGAGGTGTATGAAAGAAGCTGATGTTTGGTGGGTGAAAGACGCTTGGCAGTTGTCCATTGATATGGGTTTGACTGAGATGAGCTACCTGTAGTAGTTTGAAAGCCATCTGACGTGATGACAGTAGCTCATCATTTAGACTTCTTTCCGTAGAGTCAATAGTGTTGATTTGTTCTAATTTCTGAGAAAGTTGTTTGTTCTTTGTTAAGTTATGTCAAATGGGTTTAATCATGACTCAAAGACAACCATGTATAGATGAATTCTGTGGAGGTTATGGACAATCTTGATCTCATTGGAAAGCTTTTGGAAGAATGCTCCTCAGCTGTTTTTCCTTGGGCATCCAAATGCATAATTAAATGCTCAAGGCTGAAAAGGTTTCCTCAAAACGTTTTGTTGGCATCTGTTCTTTATTGAATGGGCAAACTCAACCTTACTCAAATAGATGACTAACTCAAAGCATTTGTTTGGCACCACTTTTTTCGAAAGGGCATCTTGCCACTGGTCTTAACACTGCGTAACCATGTAGGTAAAGTTGCAGCATTTTCCTGAGGTTTAGGGGTGATATACAAAGCTCTCAATCTCCAGAGTTCGAGATCAAGATCAAGGGAGTCTGTGGGGAGAAAGCACAATCTCATCTTGTGGTTGGATGAAACAGACAAACATGTATTGCTTTGTAATAACGCTTTATTTGTGCTCCACTGGATCCATGTGGGAAAATAAGGATTCCTGTTAGCTGAAAGTTGTTGTGGAGTGAGCTGTTGAAGGCTTCTAATTGTAAAGCAGAATATTTTTTACCTAATGTGATCTTTAGGTGAAAGGTAGTTTAATGTTATAGGGTAGAAATAAAATAAGCTCTCTTGCTCAGACCATAAGTAACTGTGACCCCTGTATTCTGTGTAGCAAGTCAAACTAATTTTTAGGGAACCTGCATTCAGAGCATTGCAACAGTCCTGCCAGGAGTTGATGGCTCATCTAGCTACAATGGCCGTATTTGCCAGGGGCAAATGGAGAAATAGGTTTTTGTTTTAAATCTCTTTATTGAAATAAGAAAAGAATACATGAAAGACTGTAATCACAAAGCACAGTTGACACATCAGCAATGCAGTTGGGACAGTGTTGTATAATCATAAGCATACATGCAGTAAGATGAGTGAGTAGACTCTTTATGTGGAAAAGTGGGGTAAGGGCAAAAGTGAGAGAAGGGGGTCCCAATGGAAGATTAAACACATTAAATACGGAACAAGAGTCAAAGAAACATTGGTTAGGTCAAAGTTGTTGATGTGATGCATTGGTGGGGATCCGTCATATAATGTAGCACAGCCTTACTGCCATTTAAAGGAAGGAGGGTATATATGTGGGAGCTAGAGAATCAAATCTGCTTAAAATCAGAGAAAGAGTTCCAATGCCTTCAGTTTCGGGGGGGTTGAAGCAGGTGAACTCTGTGTGAGAGGTAGCTAAGTACAGGCTGACACATTTTTGGGAATTTAGCGTCCATACCTGCCCGCTTGTGGGATAGTTGTTCCATTGCCATCACGTGCCAGAGGTGGGTGAGCCACTGTGCCGGTGAGGGCGGTAGTGTTTGTTTCCAAGCTAATTCAATCAGTTGCCTGCAGCATGTAACTAATGAGATCCCAGTCAGCATGTGTCATGGCTGTGAGGTTGAGAGTTTGTAGACCCAAGATTACTGTACGGCAGATGGCAGGAAGAGGATATCCCAATACAGCTTTTATGGACTTAGAACCTCTTTCCAAAAGGTGTTGATGAGGACGCAGGACCACCAAATCTGTGTAAAATCGCCTCTCTCCAGTCCGCATCACCAACAAAGAGCTAACACACTGCAGTAGAAAGTAGATAGGCGGGTGTGTGTGGTACCATTGGAGCATGAGCTTGTAGGTTGTTTCCCTCAGAGAGGGGATATGGTATGGTTTAGCTATATTGCGCCATAAAGTGTCCCACTGCTTGGATTGATTTTTCAACGGGTGCTTCCTTGTTCCAGAATGTTCCTATCCAGGGTCTCGAATTGCGTGTCTGGACGAATGACCTCTTGGCAAACTGAGGGGTGAAGCGCCCAATGCTGCAACTGTGGATACTGCAGTTTAGTGGACTAAGAAAGATGGTACTCCGTTTTACATTGGTCAAAGGATTTTGTAGTAAGTCCCAGAAAGAAGTCGTGTAACGTCCTGCGTGGAAACCATGCGGGGATAGGGCAGGATCTAACTCTGGTTAATGGGAAATCCATGTGTGAGTTGAAGGGAAAGTAGTCAGTCCATTTGTTAGTGCTTATTTATCCCAGATGTCTAGGACTTGCTTGGTCGGTATAGCGGCATAGCTCTGCAAGGCCAAGCATGCTTGGTAAGCCTCGCCAGTCCCCATAAAGGTCTACATGCTACTGCCCTGTTCATATGGAACTAGTGGCTCTCGCTCGTGACCAGGAGCCGCGAGCGAGAGGGGTAGGTGTCTACGCCGTTCCAGCGCCTGTACTAAGGTTCATCCACCAGACAGCGCTGGCCTCACGGGAGCATGCTGCGAGGCCCGTGTTACTCTCCCTTAGGGTCGCCTAATTAGAGCAGGACCCCGTGGCCCTCTTTGTACTTGACCCAGAGAGGTTGTATTGGCTTTTTACTACGTGAATGAGCATTTAATCACTTGTCTTCTTGTGTAGTACTTTGTTTAGGTCCTGACGAATCGCCGGTTGGCGAGAAACATGTCGACCACACCAGGGGGTTGAGTTAGTTTTCTGTATACTTCCACAGCTTCTAGCTCCCCTCCCACCCCTTTTAATTAGGGAATCAGCCACGTCAATAAAACCCATTGTGGACTGATTACCCTTTTTAACACTCACTCACTTTGCACCGACTACACTTCCTTCCTTCCTCACTCACCCTCACCATCGGCAAGGAACAAAAGAACTCCGCCAAAAGAGTGCCTTTGGGCACTCCGTCAGACATTGCAGTGCCGGTCTGACGAGGAGCAGTGAGCCGATGATGATACTGGATATCCTTCAGTCAGGGTGTGTTTCACACCTAACGCTCTGGGTGTGTGAGGCTCTCTAGTTCCGACAAGGGAACCTTTCTAGTTCTTTGACTCATTACGTCCACTCTCTTCTCCACACTGTAGTACTCTCCCCGGGGAACTTTGTATTCTTCTGTGTGCCATAGTGGAGATACATCACAGGTGTGCTGCCCAATAGTATTCCAAACGGTTGGGACACGCCAACCCACCTCTGTCACTGGGTTACATCAAGAGTTCAGAGGATATTTGGGGTCGCTTCCGATTCCATATAAATGCACGTAGGTCACGTTGCAGCAGTGTAATTGCATCCTGTGGGATTGGGGTTTGGAGGGTCTGAAAGAGTTAGAGGACATGTGCTAAAATGTTCCTCTTAATCACATTTACCCTGCCCAACCATGAGACATATAGAGGCCTCCACTGTCGAAGGTCCTCCATGATCACGCGGCAGAGCAGTAGCTAATTTGCTGCCATCCAAGAGGAAAGCGTAGGTGGCAGATTGAGACTCAGGTATCTAATCACTGCAGGGAACCAGTGGAAGGGTTACAAGCCCTGCAACATGACAGCACTGCCGGGAGTGAGGTGGCAGGGCACGTTAGAGTAAGACACAGGTTGTCTGCAAAAAAGAAATACCTTATGCGTCTACCCCCCAAAAGGGATACCCTCTATCACGTCCGTGTGGTGAATAGTAATGGCCAATGTTGTGACCGCCAAAATAGGAGCACCGACAGGAGCAACCCTGTTCGGTGCCCCTGCCAAGGAAGATGTGGTGTGTAGTGTGACCGTTGACCCAGACAGTGGACACTGCAGCCACATAGGAAGCAATGATCATAGTAGGACCCATCCCGATTTTGATCAGTACAGAGTATAGAAAAGCCCAGTTTACTCCATCAAATGCCTTCTCTGCATCCAGGTGTACCTTTTCCACCAGGAGTGCCAACCTGCGCACATTATCTACTCCCTGGCAGTTCCAAATAAGTCCTACCTGATAAGGGTCTATAAGGCTCGGAAGATACCGGTCAAGCCTCATTAACAAGATTTTAGTTGAGAGTTTTGTGTCTTTAGTTAAAAGGGTGATAGGACTATAGTTGGGTATTTGCCCGCTTTAAGGATTAAAGAAGTTTCTGCTGTTGCCATGGAAGGAGCAAGGCCCGTAGAATGTGCAAAGGAACTAAGCAGCTGGGACCAGTGTTCACCCAGTTCAGGAAGGAAAAGCTTACCGGGATGCCATCTGGCCCTGGTGTCTTACCAAGTGGGAGAGCGCAAAACGCAAGATGGATTTCCTCCAGCTTACTTGAGGCATCAAGGTCTTTTGCATGACCTATCTGGAATGGGGTCCAGTTGCATGCTGCCAGGTGAAAATCAATTAACATTTGGGGCACATCCTGATAGCGAGCCTTAGAGTGGGCATGGGATTACTGTCGCTTATCACGTTCCGAGATTGCCCATCTCCTGATCAATCTCTGTAATTTAGCGATGTGAGCCCTGGTCTCCGCCTGTCGCAGTCCAAGGGCCAGAAGCATACCCACATTGTTAACTCCCCATGCGCCTTTGCTGAAGCACCAAGAGGGATCGTTCGGCCCTATTTGTCCTGTGGACTCACTAATGGTCCTGGAGTATGGCAAGTTGTTTTTTATTTCACCTGGCAGGATTTGCCTTGTCCTTCTGCCCCAGAGACCTTACATCTGAGGTCAACCCAGAGTCCACCAGCCAGTCCTCACGTCCTCACACTATGTTTCAAAGAGATTACTCCCCGTATGGTAGCCTTGAATCCATCCCAGATTGTATGCAGGGAGACATCCCGCTCAGTGTTATCAGAAAAGTAGTCATTGATACCTTTACGGTTTTCTTCTTCATGAACAGGGGCACTAAGGAGCTGCAGTGTGAGGTGCCAGTGAATTGGCCCCTCCATAGAGGGTGTGACTCGAGATCATTGCAGCTCAACATGGGCATGATCTGATATAGAAATATCGGATATCTCGCAGCCTCAAGGGTGCGAAGAAGAGTATGTTTTATAAAGACATAGTCTATTCAAGAATTGGTGGAATGGACATGTGAATAAAAGGAATAATCCTGAGAATCCGGGTGTTTGTAGCGCCATGCATCGGTTAAGCCTAAGGCCATGCTCTCCCTTTTCAATTGTACAGACATAGCCCCCGTGCCCTGGTATGTCCCAGAACATCGTTCCATCGTTGGGTCCCAGACTAGATTAAAGTCCCCTCCAACTATTATGTGCCCTCAACCCCTGAATCACCCTTGATCAATTGTAAGAGAGTCGCTATGAAGGCCATGATGTTGGGCCCCTCCACTTCCTTTGGTACTCCTCGAATACAGATGTTATTTCCGTGGCTGCAATTTTCAAGGTCCTCCTGTTTAGCTTGAAGTTTGATGTGCCGTTCTTCCAAAGCTGCTACTCACCTCAACAGCATCTCCTGGCCTTCCGACCTGGCATCCACTGTGCACTCCAGGTTGTCCATCTGTTCTCCTATCTCAGTTACATCCCTCCTGATGTCCTTGATACAGGTCGAAAGGTCCATTTAGAGTGAGCCGATATCTGAGTGGAATTCCTGGAGGAATTGTGACATATAGTCTTGCGTTATTGGGACAGGAGTGGGAATTGTGTCTTGCGTGTCCTGAATTGGATTGTTCCTGTCCTGTTTCATCACAGCAAGCTTATTCCAGAGCGAGGTATGTGCATCTCCTTGGCTGGTTTGTTGCGTGGCATAGTTCAAAGGGGAGAGCAGTCCATGGGCAGCCAGGAGATCCTTCACCAGTTGCTGAGAGGCAAAAAGAGTTATTAGCCGTTGGGGGTAGTTTGCACCTCTCTTTGTACAGGGTACTTCCCTTTAAGAGGTTGATGCTCCAGGCAACAGGTAGGTCACAGTGGTAAATCGCAACCTCACAAAATCTTGCAATGGGGCCCCAAATAACCCCCCCCCCCCCCCATTCCCAACAAGGGATGACCAAGGGGGGGCCAACCGTAGCTGCACCTCGCAGAGAAATGAGGCAAGAGTCACCTTTATATCAGCAGTCGGGCCCCCGCCGTCAGATATGATCAAGGACAAGGGGTCAAGGGCCTCACACAGTTGATGGTGCAAGGCAGTCAAGAGGAGCAGACTGGACCATGGACTAGATATCCAAATGGTCGAGACCACATGTGTAGCAAAATCTAACAGTCATCTTTGGCACGTGGCACCAAAGATTTCCAAGGTAGATATCACTCCTGCAGCCCCTCAGGAAGCTTATATCCTCCACTATCTCTCCACTATCAGTTGTCTGCTGGAGAGTTTGTGCAAAGAGGACAGGAGGATGGGAGGGGGCCCACTGTTCCAACCATCGCCACTAGTCAAACATGAAGTCTATTTGGTAGCTTGCAGGACCCTCTCACTCCAAAGCCCCCGCAGCAGTGCCCCCAGTGATGTCACCCAGCGCAGGTCTTTGAGGAAGGGAGCAGAAGAAAGCTCCCGGGTCCAGCACCCCAGTTAACCCCGGGGGTATGATATGCTGCCCAAGGCCGTCAGCCGCAGGTAATACCAAATGCTCAAATGCCCCCCCCCCTTTGTAGTGGGATGCTCTCCAAACATGGAGACGGTGTTGACATCAAAATATGAATGCCAAGCGGAGGCCCAGCAGGTTCTCGTGTACGCTGTCCTTCTGCTCACCATAGTGTAGGTTGCCCCGCAGGTCACAAAGAGTACCCCCTCGAGATTCCCAACTGGCAGGGAATAGGCAATGAGGCAGCGGGTGAGGCTGAATTTGGTGGGGCGGTGGTGTCTGCGTGCGACTGCAGGCAGCTCACCTCAGTGTCGCAGCCAACCTGCGTAGCAAATTGTCTCCACGAGTCGTCTATGTGTCACAACGGCCTCCCCTGGTCCCTTCTCCGGAGTACCAGCCCTACCACCCACAGAGCCGATCGTCTCTCACTGCACCCCAATAGGAGAAGGCTCTTTTTCAGCCCACTTCACCGTAAGCACTCGTCGTTCCCTGTTATGTCGCTCACAGTTCAGGAATGGATCATCAGGAGCGGTGGTCTCGGTGTGCTGCTGCAGGTATGCAGGCCGGCCGAGATCCATGCTATTCTGCTCGCCAGATCGATGGATGAGGTAGGATCCCTCAGGTGACGTCTATCCCGCGGGCCCCAAGTCGCTCGGTAAACCCCAGCAGTCATTTAGTATCAACTGCAGAGTACAAGATGGCGGCGCTGGTAGGCCAGGCCTCATGTCAAGGCCTTTAGCTGCTAGCCGGGTCCGACCAGAAATAAGCCAGTAAACTCCATCAGGCGGGTGGGGGAGAGATCAGCATGTAATGCCTCCTCCGCTTCTTTTCTTTTCTTGGGCCAGTGCTGTGGGTGGAAGCTGATTTGTTGCAGGGGATCAGAAAAACGAATAAACACGTCATACCCCATCTCGGTTTAGGCCATGCCCCAGAAATAGATGTTCACCTGTTGAACACTTTTTTTTATCAGGGGGCAGGCTTGCAGTTTGAGGAATCAGCATCAAACCTTATACACCTACATTTTTATCTTGATGACTACAGGGCACGGTTGCCCACTCAAAGATGGTAGATAGTTTAAGTGGTTTAAGGGACGTCCTACCTTCACTCCCAAAAATATTTATATCGATTTTAGAGCTAAGTAATTGCTGTTCTTCCAAATTTGGATGTCCCAGAGCACCAAATCTAGAACCATACCAGGCGTTTGTTTGTTGTAATGCTTGATATAGATTTGAGTTTCTTCAGCATGACTGAAGTATTCATCATCATCAACTTCATTTTGCATAATTTCTAAAGCATAAAAGTACATACATAACCATTAAAACATACATATTAGAAACCAAATTCCGTAAATCACATTTCTTTTTAAAAACAGTTAATGTACAATTCATATATAATCAGTTTATCCCACAACTAGATCCCCAAAACATTCATTTTTAACCTAGTTAATAAAAGACAAATAAATAAGCACTTTAATGTAATTACAATTAAAATCATGCAGACCCATAATTTTTAATCCGCTATGACTTTGTGCACACAGGATAACCTATTTTAGAAGGTCATTAAAACCTCATCCAGAGTGAAATTATAACTATCATTATCAAATCAGGTGTCCTCATCATATTTCTGGTACAATCACCTTCGTTTAAGAGCAGCCCAAAGAAATGTTGCTAATGCATGACACACTACAGTGGGTCATCAAGCGGTTTTATGAGTAGTAGTGCTGGCTGACACTGAGTGAAATTAAATCTGTGCAGATGAGGGACAATGGATCTTTTCCTGTGAGGGGAATAAAATGTACATACGAATAATATATGCAGATTTGACTGTGTGGACACTCCATCACAAGGACAAGGGGTCAACTCAGTCATAGAATAGGTTTTGGCGGGGAAATGCCGCATACGCGAAATAATTTGAACTGAACCATATCAAAATAAAACGACGCTGGGTGTTTTGTACAAAAACCAGGTAAGACTTCGCACTGTGATTCACAGGGGGGAGACATTAGATATAATCCAACAGTACTTTGGTTTTGATTTTGCTCCCATCTATTAACTCAGCATTTGTTAAAAATATCTCTTTCAGCTTAGCCTTTGAAAAGTCGGCACACATAAAACTTGAAGGCCCAGAGCTGTCAGAGTGACTTTATATAGTTCAACCATGTATCTTATTGGCGAGATTCCATTTTAAATAGTCCCCTTAACACAACTTGGTTCAATTTTACCCTCTTCCTCCTACATATCGAGTGCCATAATGATAATGGTGCCAATTGAATCATGTCACCAATATACAGCAAGTGTAACTCGCTGTTGAAAGTGTAACTGATGAAGGCAATGAAAGCACTCTGTTACCAGAGGAGTCCTCCACTTCCTGCAGGAGTTCAATATCCACCATGCCCCACACTGCCGCCCCGTATGTGGCAATATCCTTTGCTTTGGCTGCATACATCTTGAGAATTTCGGGGATAGCTTTGGACACTAACTTCTTTGTGAAGTTGAATATTGCTGAAATGCTTCTTTCTAAGAGAATATCGGAATTTAAAATCATATCTTTCCATAAAAGCTTTCTGTCAAATCAGATACCAAGATATGAGGCTGTTTCTACCACCTCCGCCCTTCGATGGGCTATAGAGAGTGTTGGCGATTCCTTAGGGTGAGTCCCCGCAATTAGTACATGAGATTTTGCTTCATTCACACGTAAGGCTTGTATACTCATCTCTGGGTCTCTGCAGTGCCCGGGCGGTCCTTGCTAAAAGCATTGCATCGTCTCCATAGAGGCGTATCGGGAGAGGGGCACCTCAACATAGGGAACATCCTTAACGCTAACCTCCAATACTGCGTCCACCCTATTGGTATAAAGGGCGAACAGGAATGGTGTGAGGATGTACCCCTATCTCATGCCCCGCTCAATGTAAAGGTCTTGCTACACTCCCCCTCCCTACCAAACCGAAGATAAGCAGTAGCCCCTGAATACAGCTGTCTTATGAATGTAATGATAGGTGGGGCAGCTCCCATGCTCTCTATAATTGCCCATAATTTACTGTGGGCAACGCAATCAAATGTGGCTGAGAGGTCCATGAAGGTCATCGAAAGTTGGCCTTTCTTAGTCACCGTATACTTGGCGATCAACATGCTCAAGTTGAGACACTCATCGATGGTCCCATTGCCCTTTCTAAAACCGTACTGCACTTCCGTTACGGCTTACCTTTCCTCTACCCATTCATCTAATATGTTTAATAATTGCTGGAGGAAAGAAGCAATATGGACATAGGGCCTGGGTGGGAAGAGACAACATGGCAGCGGGGTGGGAGGGGCAAGAAATAAAAAGCAACATAGACAAGGGTGACAGGGAAAGAAGAAAAAATAATGTAAATAGTACCTCAGTCACAGCGTGATCAAAGAAGAGGAAAAGGAAGCCGGCACAACCTGGCCAATTAGAAAGCGGCATATAAGAGTGACAGTGAAGCCAACAAATGGTAAGCAATGGGCGCTTGTAGCGCAGTCGGAGGGGAGACCTAAAAAGACATAAGAGAAGGTGAAGAACAGAAAAGAATGTTGTACACCCCCCATTTTAACTCCCACAAATGTAGCTTAATTGCTGTGGTTATATCAGATATATTCCCAACTGAGCAGCCTTCAAGATTTGGAGGGAAGGTTAGTCATTCAGAAGTTGAAATTTGGTGCTCATCAAGCGAGCAAAAGTGAATTTTCAAAACCACTGTAGCTATAAAGCAGCCAACTGTCATAAGACTGGTTAAACTGTGCTTTTCTGCAAGCACAGTTCAAACTATAGTCTACCTTGTCGGCAGACAGGATTAGGATCCCAGGCGCCAAATGGATTTTAGGTAGGGGGGCCATAACTGCCAAATTGACAAGTATGACATTTTGTATGCTCCTTCCCCGCAACAGCTATAACCCAAACTGTTTCTAAGTTTTTGATAGCCTGAACACAATAATACATCCCATTCCGGAAGTGCTACTTCAAAGGCACAGGCCAGCGACCAGCAACTAACCACCACCACGATTGGATCTGATGAATCAAATGACATTCATAAAGGCATAAATGCTAGGGCAAATGGTGTCTCCAGCTTATGACATTTTGTATGTATTTAGTGTGTCCATGTGCAACATTTACATCCCTCTTGAGTGAGATTTTGATTGACAATTGTTCGCAAGTAGTTGCTTTGTGCACTACAGTAAACGTAGTGAGCCTTTATGGTGGGCGTAGTCATAGCTGCAAAGTTTTCAGTTTACCTATGTGTGACATTTTAATTTTTTCACCTGGCTTATATGTGACATTTTAATGCCTTATGTGTAGGGGGAACGCAATTATGCCTTATGTGTGACACTTTATTATGAATAGAGTGACTATGTCCATGTAATAAGATAAATATCAAAAATTACCCACTTTGTGCAATAAAGGGCTTTCCATTTCTCCATCCTTCCCAAACATGCGCATGCATACACACACCCACTGTCACACAGACACTGACACACACTCGCACAGAGAATGTTTGATAATACCGTTTTGATTAGTTTTGTTCTTGAAAAATGTTAGAGGGCTGTAGTGTACACATCAATTTATTATCAGCAAAAGCATTGCAATGTAGTAATATAGCGCAAATGAAGATAATCAAAAATACAATTGCCAGAAAGCATGATTGGCTTTAATGACTGCTTCATACTGGACCATGCATATTACAGTGGTACCATCCGGAAACTCATTATCAATAACAAATATCAATTTTCTTTTTAAAAACACCTCTATGACTCTGTCAGCGCTGGCCGTGTTACAGTCCTATTTTTTGTACTTTCAGCCCTGCTGCACAGCAGCCTCACTGCTTTACAACATGGCCAAAAACCATTGACAAAGTCAATAGTTCTTGCATAGTTGAGACGTTATTAGCTCTGCTAAAGCTTGTTTTATAAAACACTGGTTCATTCCGAATGATCCAGTCCAAGTAGTACAGGTAAAGCTAATGAGGTGTAAGAAAAGCCCGGGACTGGAATGTTGCGTTGTTGTGGCATTGAGTTGTCTCATCGCCATAGTCTTAGGGAAATAAACTAAACACTTTGACTCAAGTGAAAATAGATGGGTGGTCATTTGGATCAGAATTCCTCCTGTCAGTGTAACAGAAACCATAGGTCTTGCCTGTTGGACCCATTTGTTTTGGCGGTGCTATGCAGTATTGGCAATATGCTAAGCAGAATTGCCAAAAGAGAAGAAATCAGGCATGATGATGCAGCTGTGTCATTTTATAGGTGCACACATGATGACGTGTTCTCACATCTCATTACATATGAAATTATTATGCACCTTTTATTTATTTACTAATATGAGATGGAGCTCTAAGTAAAATACATTTGAATAAAAAGAAGTAGCACACAAGTGCTTTGTTCAAGATGGAGAAGCTGGTGGCATTTGCTGCTTTGGCGGGAGGGGGGGAAGTACACAAGGGAGAGAGATGGGAAAGACTTAGCACTCTCCTGAAGGGCTGCAGCAAAAAGAGAAATTTAGCTCCCTAAAAGAGAGCAGTGGAAGGAAAAAAGCCAGTTAATCAGAAAGATATTAAAGCGGTTATGCTCAATGGGAGAGACAGATGGACAAGCTGGCCCTAGAGTGCCATCAATGAAGTTCATAAGAGGACTTTTGCAACCGCTGTCTTGTAAGTTCCACCTAAAAAACACAATAGACCCTGCAGTAGCATTTGGTGTCGTTGAAGAGTGGACGACGGACAACAAATAAAATACACAACTACATTTTTTTTAAAACGTACCTGCAGACAGCCACATCGTGCTCTACTCCTTTTGCCCACTGCAGGCACAGGCTCCTAGACTCCCATGTGGCCAATCCTGACGCTGCTCTCGTGCATGAGAGCAGCATCAGGATTGGCCTAAGTGACCTGAATTTGCGCTCCCAGTGAGGCTGGGAGCCTGTGCCTGCTGTCTCCAACCCGGCAATGCAGCTAAGGTTGGAGACAGCTTCAGTGCACATGTCAGTTTGGCCGTCCTGAGACAACTAGCCAAACCCACAGGCACACTAATATCACTGCATAGCACTCCCACTCCAGTGTCTGTCATCACCCTGGCCCCACCCACAAGGACAACTGGGAAAGGAAAAATAACACAATATTATGTTTATTATCGTATCATTTTTCTTTTCCTGCTGTTTGGAGGCAGCTTGTAGAAGGGGCGATGCTTCTCCACCATGGCGGTGGAGCCGCCGCTGACCCTGGTCCCAATCAGATGCATGCCAACCAGAAACATTTGTGTCCCACTGCCTCAGCCATACTTTTTCTCCGTCTATGTTTTCTGCTGGTGTTACAGTTATGAGTGAGAATGAGTGGGCAATTACATGTAAAAGTGCACACAACTCTTCACACTTTGTGTAAGAATTGCGTACAAGAGCAGAGACACAAGGCCTCAGTGGAGGGGGATACAGCATTCATTAACTAAAATGTATATTATCGGCCTGAAACTGTATGTGCATCTGATTGTGCAATTCACCTATCTTGAAATAGCATGCTTTTTAGGTCTCGCAATCCTAGAGGTGCAGCGCGCATATTAGAGTAGGGTAGGTTTTAGAAGTGGGGTGGAAGCCCCGCCCTATTTTTCATTGGCTGGCGTTATCGTCTATGGTAAACGCTGGCCTTTGATTGAATATAAGGCTTCCTAGTCCCTCCTTGTTACCGGCCTTTCTCCTTTTGGGATGGCACATCCGGACTGGATTGTTTACTTGCTGCGTTACGCTCACTGGCTTCATAAGTCGTTGAGCACTCTTTTTTTGTTATTTGCATTGCGGTCCTCTTTCACTTTAGGGCCCACGCTTATTTGAGCACCGTGCTTTATTACACAGTCTGTTTAATTTTATTTATTTTACTTTAATTGGGTGTTATTCGCAGCTCGGCCCTCTTTCACTTTAGGGACCGCACTTGTTTGAGCACCTGGCTTTATTACATGAGGTCGGATTAATTTTATTTATTTTACTCTAATTGGGTACAGATAAACATTGAGCCGAGATCGGTACTGCAGCGCGGTTCTTCAGTTCTAAAGTCGGTAGCACTAGCCAATAGAACCGCTCTTTGTGGTGATGGCATAAGGATAAGGGTAGGGACGGGTGTGTTTCCGAGACTACGTAATATTTTCAGCAGAACGTGATGGGTGACAGCAGGCTTTCCGCCAATCCGAGTCTACGATGCTTCTATCCTCGGGGCGCAAATCACACCAATGGTCGCAGCACTTTAAGTCTCTTTTCTGTTTTTCTGGCATTCAGCTAAAATAATGGCGCTTTACTGCTAGGTTGTACAACGAGTGAACATTACCATGCGCTGATTCCTGTCAGTGTGTGTTAATTGTCCCACCATGGACTTCCAGGCCATGCTTCTGGATGAAGTGGCTTTGGAGGGCTTGGATGGTATAACATTGTCCACTCTGTGGGTTAGGCTTGAGTCCTGTGTTCCCTCTTTCCCTCTCATGCTGGACCAGGGTACACGGCAACTCCTATGGCAAAGCTTTCAGCGGTGCCCGGACATGATGTTCTACCAGCTCCCGAGGACGCGAGAACCGTTATTACAGCTCAACAGGTGAGCCCCATTTCCTACTGGCTAGATCATTGTTTTTTGCTTAAAAGTTGCTCTCTAGCCCCGTCCTTTCTAGGGCTTTGGTCCCCATGGTGTAAGAGCGTATCTGTTCTCTTTGTTTTCCCTTCTCGTTCTTACCTTCGGTGGAGCTAAATCCATCATTGTGTTTCATTTGATTGTATTGTTGTGTGCTGGCGGCTTTCACGTTAACCACAAATGTGAATGCGGCTGCTTTATAAGATGCCAGTTTGCATAAACACTGACTTCATGTATTTAGCCCATATGGTTTAGTTAGTGTTACAATCATGATTCCAGCTGCTCCAGTGATTCCTTCTTTTTGTAAAGTTTGTGTCTGACTGAGGTTTGCAATGGCTTGGGGTGAAATACTTTGGTGTTGCATTTCGACCTGTTACACGCCTGAACAAACAGACAAGTGTTTCTTTTCACCTTAGGCTTTTAATCACAAATTGTAGAAACTGGGCCTGTTCGTAATTATTCGCCGTTTACCCCTTCCTTTTAGAGCGATAGTGTACCCAGAACATCATTTTCGCTCTCAAAAGTGCCATGCTTATTTCACGTTATGGGTTGTTTGGTATTTTGTTGCTCACAATTGTCCCAATCCTCGCCGACCAGTATTGCGAGAACCCTTTCTGGTAGGGGTAATGCTATTGGTAACTGGTAAAGGACAGTTGTTTAAGTGGGATGAAAAAACTGAGGGGTGGGGGTTTTCCAAAGGGGCAAGGCCAATGTAATTAATAAACTGCTTAGTGTGCCACCCCAGGCATAGGTCTTCAGCCATGAAGAGGTATGCTTTCTTACTGTGAAGGATGTAGTCTGAATTGTGGACATAGGAGAACCTTGCCTAGTTGAATACTCAGGAGAGTTGCAGCAGGAATTAACCTGATTAAATAGCAGTGTGAATCAGATGTTTCTCCAGGGTGGGATAGTACGGTGGGGTGCTGTTCACAAGCTCCAATATGTGTGGTGAATAGGTTGGCAGCTGTACCCAACTGGTGTTTCCATGATAAATGAAGCTATATGAGTTAATTGTTCAGTAACGTTAGATCTGGAACTAGCACAGTACCTTTGGGGAGAATTTACAAAAATGTGATTCTCCTACCTAAGAACAGAAATGACCACAGCCAGAAGTGATTAGCACTTGCTAAACAGTGTTTATTCATTGTATTATTTAACCAAATTAGAATGCAGAGAAAGATAAGTCACATTATTTTGTTAGTGGAAAGTTCCTAGAAAAAAACGCATAAATGTGTATTTTGTTAACAAAACAAAAATTGTAAAATTTATTGGGAAGGAGTGGCCCAATATATAAAAGAGGTTATGTGTCTGGTGCTATAAGAACAAGCATTGGCATGGCCAATAGGTCTCACATTTGTGACCTTATAGGTTTAATACAAACACATTTTGAAGGAGGGTCTGAGGCAATGTTTAAAGACCTGGCCTGGATAAATAGCCCCACTAGAACATCCATACACAAACATATATCCAAGGGTCTAAGACTGCAACTCTGAACGCTATACTGTCCTGAACAAACCAAATGTGTGCGCTAACTTCCTTAGTGGAAACTACTATATTTGAAAATAATATTCAAATAGACGGATTCCCATCACTCACCCTTTGGTGACATACTTCATCATCTGGGTCTCCTCATTGATGTCACACTAGTGACATCAATATAGGTTTAGCCATCCATTTTTGACATTGGAGATAACAATGACTTTTATTTTTGTTTTCTTTTTTATAACATAAATAAAAGGCATTGTCATTACAATGCCACTAGCTTAAACTCGCAAAAAGACCTATTGCATTGCAAATGCTTGTTTCTGCATGTCCTCAGTTTATAAAGATGAGTGGTAGCAGTTATTATGAAGTCTCTCTCGTGCAGATTTGTTCTATTTTAGGCAATCGTCTTGGTGAAATGCAGACCACATTTATAGTCTACAACATAAACAATTGCACATTTTGACTTTTCTCATGGTAACTGAATGATAGCCAGCTTAGAAAGCCATCAGTTCGCATTTTGACTTTTACTGACGTTTTATTTGGCGGAGACAAGACTTTCCACTTGCAAATCAGAACGAAGTGTCTGAGTGGAGCAACCGCATGGCACAGCTCATGTTTTTATCAATCTTGTTTAATTGTTTGTGTGAGAAGCTGGTAGAAAGCTTGCTTCTTGGCATTCTTGTCCCTTTACTGCAACCCTCAAAACTGACAGACCTATTTTACCAGTCTAAAATCTGCTCACATAAAAGCTGTTCTCTAGTAAAATATCTCTTTCTACCGCTAAGAAGAAGGCGTGTTTCTTTAGGCCCAGACATCCTTCTTTAGAATGGCGTGCTCTGGTTTACGTGGGTAAAGCAGCTCTGTGGGTTGTAGCATCTGTTGCAGAGATTCGTACTTCCAAACAATCAATTGGGGAAGTGTAGAGGAGATGATAGAATCACCCGCCTGAACTAGACTTGTAAACAATGGGATTCTATCAATGTGAGGGGTGACTAATTTTATAAGATTTTGTATATTCTCTAAACTCGTGGATACACTGCAATTTGAAAATCAGGCCTCTCTGCGAGTGACAGAATGAGGGCACTGTGTGTTTTTAAAATACCCCTCACACACTATGAATCCCATAGAGTCATTCTCCCATCATTGGGGTCTTCCCGTCCCTCTACGGGGCGGGGCATGCTTCGACCTATGAGTAACGCGGGAGCACTTATATTTTTGACAATAGGCTATGTGATGTGATGAGGACAGTGATATGTGTTGGGTAGTGTTGGGACCTATTTACGTGAATGGTAGTGTAAAAAAAAAAGGGTAAAAATTCCCTGGCTAGTCAAAAAAATTAACTTTAATGGCTTCGCAAGCTGGGAACATTAAAAAGGGGGTTAGTAAGTAGAATTACAAGTGTGGTCTACTTTGTCGACATGACATGTTTCATAGGCAGACCCCTCCTGCCTACTCATCAGGACCTCTGTTGATCCCTACAAAAAACGAAATTCTAAACTAAATGTTGAATGCCTATGGTCCTAAAACTTAACGGCAAAAATCCGTGGGACCACTGCCTGCTCTTAGAAAATGCATTTACCGACATTCACAAAGGGGAAAGGGTCCCTTGGGGACCCTTCCCATTTGAAGATTGGTAACCACCTACTTGAAGTAGGTGGTAAAATGCAAATGGTTTGCAACCGCATTTTGGTCCCAAAACATTCATGCATGCCGGTGCAATTCGGTATAAGACAGGGAGGCCCTAAACACGCAGCTTCCTAATTGCGAATCGCAGGCCCATTTTGCTATTCGATAACAGGATACCGAATCGCAAAATAGGATTTTCTGTATCAGAAAGGCATTTTTTGCGTTCACAAACAGCCGATTCTGTTCAGGGCATTAAATAACCGGTAAAGCCATCAGCAGCGAGCCTCAAGGGTATAATATGGGCCCGGCAAGACATAGAATGTAGGGAGAGCTGACACGTTTCTAAAGTGCCTGCTCTGCATGGGTGACAGTCTGCCTCCAAACTGTTGGTTGGTTTTGGGAGGAGTGTGTGCCAGAAAATCTATCACTGTGCCCCACGTAATTGCTCATACCATCGACACCCTAAAAATAGAATATTTTCGATGGTGACAACTGAGCTAGAAAAGAGTGCACTGTCCCAAAACTAAAGGCTGAAATATTGTTTAAAGGAAGACTAGAAATGCAGCATTCATAAACCTGAGAAGTCGCTGGAAATTGCTCGTAAATTAACATTTTGTTGCAAGACCACTGATCTGAAACTTTCTGTAGTGCGAGCAAAATGCTGGCAGAACGAAAAAGATTTGCTGCGCTGTCTAAGCTGTCATGGTAGGGTGCGTGATTAAACACCAAGGGAGATCTGAGCTAACTGTAGACTGAACATTAGCTCTTCAGCCATAATAGAAGCGCTGAGGAATACCAGCACAGATATCGTTTTGTATGGTAAGTGCATTTATATAGCAGTAATTGAGCGCGTAATAAAACAGCATAGTAATAATAATAATAATAATAATAATAATAATTCGTAATTTTTATAGCTGCTCTGGCATTGGTAAAGAATGTGTAATTTTTGCATGCCACTTTAATTAAATAGGAAAGAAACAAAGTATGTTTGGAATATACATTTGGAAAGTCTTGCAGATTGAGCATTGTCACGTGTTGCACAGGGGTGTGGGGGCACATTAGGGAAACAGCTCATAAACACATGGACTTCATGGAGTGCTTCAACAAAAAGAAAAAAGTAGCACAGAAACGCGAGCAGTGGAAGGACACATGTACTTGGGCCATGCTGCATGGGAGGATCGAACTGAAGAAAAGGAGTGACGCTCAAACACACACTGATCACAGAGAAGCAACCAACAGAAAGTGGCAGTGAAGCCAACCAATGGTAGGTAGTGGTGGGATCTAAGCCTACTGCAAGCAAACAGAATGTCTTGCAAGTGACAATACATGCACTGTCCTAGGCAAGACCTAAAATAGGAATGCGTAAAGAGACAAATATGTACTGCGATCTACACAATGATCCTGCTCTGAACAGAATTAACAATAAAACCTGATCAGTGCAAAATGTAATGGAAAGTCATTTGACTTTGTTTGGCTTTGTGTCAAAGCATGGGTCCAATATGACCCAATATTTTGTGTGAGACCAGCAAGTCCTGACTTTTTTTGGCAACAGTTGTCTGGGGCATGAAGTTTTGTTTTTACCATTACAAGCACGGAGTTCCCAGCCCTGGCATGCAAGTGATGTTTGCAGACAATGCAGATTTGGATGGGAGTGTAACAAATCCAGCATCTGCAGGTGTTGATATAGCTAAAGGACACCCCAATTACAATACACTTTTAACAGTGTAATGATACGCGGAAAAGTGCCGAATGTCGACAGCTATTCCTGGAAACGGAAGTTGCATCATATTCTCACTGAAAATGAATCAATTTTAATACATATAATTAACAAATTCTATTATCTACCTATGTCTTTACTGAGTGCAAATTCCGAGGCAGAAGTTTCACAAGAAGACCATTGATTTAATGAAAAATGTATACTTTTAATGTTATATTGTGGAATAAATATATGCTGCAACATTATGAATTTTTCTCAAACTTGAGTTCTACTCCTGTTACAAAACCTCAACCTAGATGCACCATATAAAGACATTGAACACCTAGCAAAGAAATGGGAAGTTAATCTATATTTTACCTTTTCATGAAGGTGATATCCCATTTTTTTGGGGCCTGCGTCTTTTATTGTTTTGCAGAACAGCACATCCTTTAGAAGAATACAGTGGAGTCTTGTGGATGGCAATCCTATAAAATACTGGACTGTGGTTGCTTGCATGCAGCAGCGTCTGGGACTATGCCTGTATGTAATCTGGAGGGATGCTGCCCAGGAGGTGACATTCTGCATGCTATTTGGGTTTAAGTCTACATACAAATTTTCCACAGTTCTACCCTATCAGCAGAGTGACTCTCCTCTGTTTGACACTTAGGGCCTGATTACGATTCTGATTGGACTAGCTTCCATGGTCCTTTTAGAGGTGGGCGGACTGCTGTGGTCTCGTCTGAATCGGTCGGTCAGACCGCCGGATTATGATGCATGTTCAATGTAGTCCGACCGACCTCTGGAAGACTGCCAACTTTGGCAGACGTTTTCCGACCGCTGAGATGGTGGTCAAAGAAAAGCAGCATCCATAGAGCTGTAAAGGGAGTTCTATTCGCTGTCCGGATTACGGTGTGCATTTACAACAAGCCGACCATGGCAGTCCGACCAGCTGCCATTGAGTCATCCGAAATAAAGGAAAAGGGCTGAAGACTCTGGCATGGATCTCTTTCTCCAGGTCCCCCCTATACCTCATCAGCTGCATTCTGTAGTGGATGGTCCTGTGGGCTGCGGAATCCAGGTAAGTCCTAATGTGGCATGTATCCCCATTGGCTGGACTATGCACATATTGCCACACTCCAGCAGTAGGTACAAAAGGCATGTCCCCACATGTCATGCATGTGTGTACAACTGCACATGTTTCCTAGACATTTTTACTCACTTGGAAAGACATGTCCGGAGAGCGGGGCACCGCCAACGATGAGACCTCCGTGGTAGCAGCGGTTACATCGTAATATGGCGGGTGGAGCTTTCCCAGCCTTGGAGTTCGGAATCGGACAGCAGTCCTGGCAGTCGGACAGGCAGTCCGACCGGCATTGCAATTAGAGCCTCAGGGTGAGCTTCAGCCTAGTCACAGTTATATAACTGAGAGGGTTCTCTATACTTCTGAGCCCTCCACCTGCATTCCCTTAACCCGGTAGAAAAGTATCCATCTGTCCCCTCCATCCCTGCTACACACCTCCCCCAAGGATTTCTTCCCCATGTATCTGCAGTCTGTTCTCTGGTGCTTTTCTTGCACATGGGGTGCCAAGGAATATTTTACAAGGAAGAGGAGGACAGCTGACCGAATCGCCATGGCAACTGCAAATGTAGGCTTCACGATATATCCTCACCCCCCAAGCCTCGCCTATCCCCTTCATGCAGGTAGACAGTTTTATTTACTCATCTGTTTGCAGCCCTGCCAAATGGCATGTATTGCATGACACTATTCAAGCCCTGCAAGGGTGCGGTGATATAAGCTAAAATGCGTTAGTCTAACACGAGATGCGTGGTACCTTGCAGGGCTTGGGTGGGAGGGGTGGAATGCTCAAGCCAACATTTGGCAGAGTTGCATTTCAATTTCATTTAATGGTGAGACAGCACGAAGGTGGCAGCAGTCAATCCCAACGTTTCTGCTCTACTCGAGCCTTGATCACAGGAGGCAGTCTCATTTTCAAAGTGGCCCACGTGATTTCCACTTTTATCTCATTTGCATGGGCCGTATTTTCATGAAGAGCGCGCAAAGGGAAAATCTTTAATTTGGTAAAGGTGCAACAGCCCTGTCTTTTCTTATTTGTAGATGACAAAATTGCGCAAACACTTATTTGTATAATTTCCCTTGCGCTAAAAGCCAAGTCTGCCAGCTCACACAGTTCGTCATTTCAGTTTTGAAACGCTCCTCCAGCCAGCAGACCAGGAATACTTTCCTCTACTCCCAATTTGCCATTCACAGTGAAGACTGGAGGCAATGCGTCGGTTAGAGGCCACGCTGGGCTGTGAATGCGTCGGACTTGCAGTCAGGGCTTCACAGAGGTCAGCGATGCGTTGTCCGAGACACACACAGAAGCAGGGATTCAGAGGTACTGTGTCAGCAAAGTCAGGGCTGTGTTGTAAGTCGAGGTCATTGTGTCAAGCACTTGGCGAGCGGTGTCCACAGCTTTGGTGCAGGTAAGGGCAATGCATCGGTTTTGCAGGGAGGGTGCTGGTTCCAAATGATGTTTTGGTTTTGATGTGTTGATTTCTTGGGTTGCAGCACTAAACACTCACTTCCAAGGGCCCAGGACCTGATTTGGCACCACTTGGCAGAGCAAGACTCACAGCAGAGGAGCCCAGATGCGGGTAGCAAGATGCAGGTGAAGTCTTTGATATCCAGAGACTTCAGTAACAGGAGGCCAGCACAAACAAGCCCTGGGAGAACCTTTAAATGCCGGATATAGAGGGTAAAGTCCAGTCCTCTTCTTTCCAGGCAAAAAGCAGCAGGCCAATAAAGCAAAGAAAGCAGCAAAGTGGCAGTCCTTCCTGGCAGTAAAATTGCTCTCAGAATGCCCTCAGTCCAGAAGTATTGTGAGTATATGGTGTCAGAGGTCCAGTACTTATACCCATTTTAGCCTTTGAAGTAGGAGATTTCAAAGACAGGTCTTTGTGGTGCACAAGTCCTGGCCCTTCCTGGCCTGGCTCCAGAAACACAACAGGGTGGTTTGCAGCTCTTTCTGTCGGGACAGGCGCAGCCCTTTTGCGGTGCAAGTGTCCGCTCCTCCCTCTCACTCTATCTCAGGAAGACCCATAGGCCTGGTGACGGGTCATCAGGATATGCAGGGCACACCTCAACTCCCTTTGTGTGTCTGTCTAGAGAGAATACACAAAGCCCAGCTGCCATCCAACCCAAACATGTATTCCAGGGACAGGCAGAGGTAAAGAATGGTTAAAGTAAGAAAACACCAACTTTCTAAAGGTGGCATTTTAGACCTACAACTTGAAAACCAACTTCACTAAAATATGTGTTTTTAAATTGTGAGTCAATAGACACCAAACTCTCATTTTCTACCTGTTCCCAATTGGAACTTACACTTGTAAAGTTTTACAAGACAGCTTAAGCTAACCTATGGGAGAGATAGGCCTTGCTGTAGTGAAATACGAATTTAGCAGTTTTTCACTACCAGGACATGTAAATCTCAAAAGCACATGTCCTACCTTTTAAATACACTGCACCATACCCATGGAGCTACTTAGGGTCACCTTAGGGGTAAGAAGTGAGAAGGAGGCTGTCGTTTCGCCCAGCTTGCCCCTAAAGTCTGGAATGCCTTCCCTCTGACAATCAGGAGCTGTGAAAATCTTATGGTGTTCAGGAGAGCCTTAACGACCTGGTTGTTCAAGCAAGCATTTGCATAGGTTATCCGCCGGCAATTTTCCTCACTCTCAGCGCCATGAAACCCTTGGGTGCCCGTGCGCTTTAGAAGTTGTTTTTAACATAACATAACATATGTAACAAAAGGGAAGGTTTGTGCCTAGCAAGTAGGTGAACTTGCCAGGTCAACATGGCATTTTAAAACTGCACACACAGGCTCTGCAGTGGCAGGCCTGAGACAAGTTTGAAGGGCTACTCATTGGGGTGGCAAAATCAGTGCTGCAGCCCCACTAGTAGCATATTATTTACAGGCCACGGGCACATGTAGTGCACTGTACTAGGTAAACCAAATAGGCCAATCATGGAAAACCAAATCCTATTACATTCTAGACACAGAGCACATGCACTTTAGCACTGGTCAGCAGTGAAAAGGTTCACAGAGTCCTAAATCCAGCAAAACAACATTCAGCACACAATCAAAGCAGGAGGTCTGAGGGCATAAACACAGCGGAAATCACATCAAAAGATGCCAGGTCTAACAGGGTCTATGTGCATTGTGGCCCATGTGGTTCTGCCACCTCCTTTGTCAAGCAAGATGCCGACAGACGGAGTGCACCTAAGAGTGCCCTGACAGAGAAAAGGAGGCAAACTTCAAAGTAGAAATGTGGTACCTCAAACCTCCAGGCACTCAAGTTCACTACTGTGAAACTCAAATGAGGATGCCAGGGGGAGGGTGGTACTGTTCTTGCGCTAGCTCCCAGGCCAAACAACTACCTACTTTTCATTTTTATTTACATAAAGGAAATCCCAGTTTGATTCCCTGTTGCACCTAGCCACGTATACACGTGTTTGCCTCCTCCTGCAACACACAGGCACAAAGTGTCCATCCATATACCCTCTATGGGTGTCTCAAAACAGGTGGGTACAAAATACCCGGTCAAGGAAGATTGTTTGGAACCTTTTAACCTGGGGAGTTCAGTGGGCATCTAGCGCAATAACAAGACAACTAAAAAAGGCCTTCCATTATAAATCCATGCCGCCACACCTACCAGCACCACAACCCCCAGCGAGAGGACAAATTCACTTCTTTTTGGAGGGGAGAATGTTAGGTGCTCTTTCCAACCTCAGAGCTACTCCCTGGACTTAATTAATGTAAAAAGGGAGACATGCAGTAAACATACATAGCCATTCCATGGAAACGTAATTAATGTAAAGAGGGAGACATGCTTAAACATACATTATTAGGAAAAATTATTGAGGAGGCCCCCTTTAGGTAGTTGTCTGGGACTAGGGGGAATAAGTGTAAGAAATGTAGGATGTCCCACGTTTATGGATCCACAGATCCTGTTATCCAATAGGACAAATCTGCGTGTGTATGAGTCTAGGGTGATCTAGTCTGGATTTGGCAGCGATATGCGGTTGGTATTTGGTATGCTTATTTGTACATAGGCAGTCATAAACCATTGGAAAACATATTAGAAAACATAGAATACTTCTTCTGCAGGGTGACTCTAATAAAAACTAATATGAATACAAATTAAGTTCTGGTAGAAAAAATACAAATGTATTCTTTTGATACAAATTAAAACATATTGTGATATTAAAAACAGTAGTAAAAAACATGAATATCAATGAACACAATATTATACATATAAATAAAAACAATTTGGGTACATAACATCAAGAATCGAAGATTTAGGTCGACGCGGCGTTTCGGTTTTCTTTATGAGACACATTCTTCAGGACCAATTCTTAAGATTCATATCTTTCTCTTATCGTCCACTTTTATCAATGTCAGTGGAAAGTATTTCCCCAGTCTTATACGATCTGTTGGCCTCAAATCAATAGGTTCTAAGGAAGATTTGAACACGAAGAAAACGAGCGACGCTGTGACGAGGAGCAGGGAGGCCGCATTTACTTTTAAAGAGCACAGTGGCATAAGAAAACCGGAACAGGAGGATAATTTTCAAAAACTTCCTGGGCATATCCCGAAAAAGATGCAGCCTGCTGCAGCGGTTTGCAACCATAACAATTGGAAACTCTACACCAAAGGACATAACGGTGGCTCCCTCGCACAGTGTGGAAGGCCTGTCATCCAAAGAAAAAAGATAATCTTCCTTAGAACCTATTGATTTGAGGCCAACGCAAAACCGAAATGCAGCGTCGACCTTAATCTTCGATTCTTGATGTTATGTACCCAAATTACTTTTATTTATATGTATAATATTGTGTTCATTGATATTCATGTTTTTACTACTGTTTTTAATATCACGATATGTTTTAATTTGTATCAAAAGAATACATTTGTATTTTTTCTACCAGAACTTAATTTGTATTCATATTAGTTTTTATTAGAGTCACCCTGCAGAAGAAGTATTCTATGCCTTCTAATATGTTTTCCAATGGTTTATGACTGCCTATGTACAAATAAGCATACCAAATAACAACCGCATATCGCTGCCAAATCCAGACTAGATCACCCTAGACTCATACACATGCAGATTTGTCCTATTGGATAACAGGATCTGTGGATCCATAAACGTGGGACATCCTACATTTCTTAAACATACATTATTATCCTGTTTAAATGAAGTAAAAAAATTGAAAAACCTAGTAACTGTACCGTCTACACTCTCCGGAACCATGCAGGGGACTTTTCCATTTTATCAGCTAATTTAGCTCCACAAGTTATATCCTATGATGACATGTCTAAAGAACCCTTCTGGACTGTGCATACAATCTTTATGCTTGAACACAATTGTACTAGAGTGAGTCAGAGCAAACACTTCCATCCATCCAAACACCTGATGTCGGCTTCAAAGAGTCTATTGTTGACTGCCCCTGGGAATTCCTCACATCGAAAGGGAGATCCCTTCTTTATTTATTTATTTATGTTCTTATATAGCACAGGATTCAACCCCCGTAGGGGTATCTCCGCGCTTATGCTTTTCCAGGAAGGCCTCATAGTACCGGTAAGCTGTGGAGAAATGAAAAATAATATCCTAAGGAGTCGAGAATAGGTGTGTTTTTAACCTCTTCCTAAACAGAAATAATTTTTCAGTTTGTTTTAAAGTGAGGGGAAGTGAGTTCCATAGGATAGGGCCTTTATAGGAAAGAGCTCGGCCTCCTTGCCTAGCCTTCCTGATTCTTGGAACCTGGATCAATTGCTGGCTACTGGAGCGCAACATGTGCCCAGAGCTGTAGTGATGGAATTTTTCTTTCAAGTACTTAGGTCCCATGCCAAACAGGCATTTATGTATTGTGCAGCAGATCTTATATTTTATACGTTGCCTGACCGGCAACAAGTGGAGTTTGGCCAGGAGAGGATGAGAGGTAGTCCTTGGCTGAGCATTGAGAACAAGTCTTGCTGCAGTGTTCTAGACTACCTGCAATCTTTGTAGTTGTTCTTCACTGGCCGAAATAAACAGGCCGTTGCAGTAGTCCAGCCTACTGGTTACCAATGCCTGGACAAGAGTTTTCCTATAGGTGTCAGGTAGGAATTGGAAGACACGTCATAGCAGTCCGATGACATGGAAACAGGACCCTGCTACTTGGTTGATGTATTCTTTAAACAGAAGTGCCTTGTCAAGCCATAACACCAAGATTTTTTACAGTCTGTTTGGGAATGGGGACTGGTCCCAAATCCGGGGGCCACCAATCTGGTGACCACAAGAGTGTGGCCTCCCCGAACAACATCACCTCCGTCTTGTCCACGTTGCACTGGAGGCAGTTTAGAGCCATCCAGTCCGATATGGCCCTCCTACCTTCCGCAAAAGATTTTTGTATTGCGGGAGTTAGGATATGGAAGGGGAATAAAAGCTGAGTGTCATCAGCGTATGACACCGGTGTGAACCCATGTGCTCTTGCAATGTCTGCCAAGGGGGCCACATACACATTGAAAATTGTGGGGCTTAGGCATGAGCCCTGTGGCACTCCCTTGGTGAGCTCCCTTAAGGTGGAATGATGGGAGCCCAGTCGGACTCCTTGCGAGCGGCCTGAGAGAAAACTCTCCAACCAGGACAGAGCCACACCTCCTATGCCCATCTCCCTCAAACGACCGAGAAGTATTTCATGCGACACCGTGTCGAAGGTGGCGGATAAATCCAACAGCACCAGAATCATAGAGGCTCCTCCATCTAGTGACATCCTGATGGTATCGGTCACTGAGAGGAGGGCGGATTCGGTGCTGTGATTGGGCCTGAAACTAGATTGGGAAGAGTCCAGGCCCTCAGCTGCCTCGATGTATTTTGACAGATGGAAATTCACATGCCTCTCGGTCATTTTACCAAAATAAGGCAAGAGGGAGATGGGTCGCAGGTTTGAGAGGTCTGTCCAAGGAAGTGCCGCGTTCTTCCGGATAGGGTTCACCACCGTTTTTTTCCACTCTGTGGGCACACATCCTTCCCTAAGCGATTGATTTATTATATCCTGAATCTGAGGTCCAAGTAAGATACTTAGGGGGGTAACTATTTTAGCGGGCAAGAGATCTTCCGGAGACCCCGATTTTATATGACTAAAAAGATGAGATAGATCTGAGTCATTGACAGATGGAAATCCCATTAATATTATATCTCTCTGCTTAGGCAGTATGGGAGGGGGGAGGATGGCATTCATTTGGTTCTTTTGACCAGATGCCTTCATTATTTTCTCATAAATCAGATTAATTTTATTTTCAAAGAACAGGGAAATATCATCACATAGAAGTTGGGAAAAGTCATCTGGGCTTTCACATGCTGCAGGTTTTACAAATGTCTGTAATATTTTATACAATTCCCTAGAAGAATTTCCTGCCTCCCCAAGTTGTTGGGTAAGGAAGTTTTTCCGTGCAAGTTTGATGTTCCTATAGTAGTTAGATTGAGCCTCGTGTTATGACTTCTTACTTTCCTCTGTCCGCGTTTTCCTCCATTTCTTTTCTTTCCTCCTACATCCTTGCTTCTCTACTCTGAGAGCTTCAGTATACCAAACTTCCTGTTTGGAAGTAGGATATTGTTTGTGGAGCTTCAGGGGGGCTATCTTATCAATTGCTTCAATAAGCGAGAGGTTAAAATTGGATAATGCCAGCTCTACGTCATCCTTTTCTGTGGGAGTAGGCTGTTTCCATACCCTCTGCAATTCCTCAACCGTAACTTTGTGCCACTGTCGACGCCAGATAGGTGGGAGAGTATTCTTTTGTGAGGGTTTATCCACTCCAGATAGCGAAAATTCTACTATAAAGTGATCAGACCAATTTATTTGAGTTATAGAAGAGCATCGTACTCTGGAGCAATTAGAGAAAAGCAGATCCAGAGAACGACCTCCTATGTGTGTTGGCCCGTTATTCTTTAATACTAGACCAAGAGTAGAAAGGTCGGTGAGTAGAGATATAGTTTCTGGACATATTGAAATATTTGCGTGAATGTTAAAATCCCCAAGAAGAAGGAAATCTTCTTTTGCTTTAAAATGTGGAGCTAAAAGTTCTAAAAGAGAAAGGGAGAAGCCCACACTAGGTCCTGGTGGACGATAAATTATTGCTCCTTTCCAGAAAGTGTGTGTGGCAGTGTGAAATCAATGAAATGGTCTGAAAAGTTAATCTCAGACTCCTTGAGCACTGGAATTTCCAGGGGTGGACTGAAACATATCTTTTCCTATTGGTGAAGACGTAAGACGCTCCTCTACTCCCACGATCAATCAGTCGCAGATTATTCCCAAACTTATCCCAGCCAGAGGCAAAATAATGGCCTTAGTACCGAGTAGCCTGGATAGATGGATGCACTGAGGTTTACATCTTCCAAAGCATGAAATCAGACCACACTAGGTGCTGCTGCAACACTCTCGAATTCACTACTATTGAATTGAGAACTCACCCCCTCCTCTATTTTAAGGAATAGTTACACACTCACTTAAATTGCCTCTAATTTCAAAAGTAAGTCTTACAATTGTACTGGTACTCTCTATGCTGTAATGAGTTTGTAATGGGATATTTTGTTCTCTGTAATCTGCAGTAATGCTTTACGACGCAGCGGCCTTCTATAAACCTATTGCATAGATACATTGGTCGTCTGTGAAATGAACACTGCAAATTCTAGATGTAAGCCTTGTGGTCTGCAATAATTTGGGTGGCTTGACAATCCCGATGGTTGTTTCCCACTATTAATTTATAATTAACTCTCGATTTTGGATGTATTTGAATTATTGCACCAACATCCTTCTTTTAGGGTTGCTATACAAACCGGTTGCAAAGCGGCGTGTCACTTTAAAAAAAAAATTAAAAAGTTTTAAGCGGAAAACAAAACTACGCACAGCAGATTTTGTATTGACCAACCCTTGAAATGAAAAGAATGACCAGCATAGGTGCAAGCGCAACTGTGATTTAAATATTCCTGTTTTATCACAAGTATTCATTGATTTTTGGAAGTGTAACAGGGTTTCACAATGGTCAGGTTGCACGGACTTAGAAAACAAGCAATTTAGACATGGAAAGTCATGCTGATGGCAGGGTTCCTTCCTTTTGTGACCATAGATATGTCCCCAGACGGTGCAGATGGGGGAAAAAAACAAGGCATAATCCATTCTACTCCAAATTAGAAAAAAACATGAAGATACAGTAACTGTACACTTCCCCTTTCTGAACACGGCTACCCCTTCATTTACTAAGTGGCTTTGCCTCTCTCCCTGCAGAGCAGTTCTGACTTTCGGCTAGATTTGTGCTACACAAAAAACATGTAAATACAGATTCGGTCACCGTAGGCCGCAACTTCTGTTTGTAAGGAAAAGCGTCAGTACCATTATAAGGTGCTCTAAAAATCAGCACCAATCAGATGTAAGTTTGTCGGGCAGAGTGCCAAAGCTGCGAGGGCCTTGCTCATGTCCTCTCCAATGTGATGGCCTTCCTCAGGGGCGGGTGTGTATAACAGAATCCCCTCAGACCAGAGGATATCGGGTATGGCCCATCTAATGTGTAGGTATGGGTCAGGCTCTCTTAGATGTGAGGCCCTCCCTCCTAATGTCTGGTGACCTGCAATGAGCAGGCGAAGTTCAGAGGCACAAGAAGCCCTCTTCCACATTCTACCAAGGGAAAGTAGAAGTAGAAAGTGATAGAAAAAATGTAAGTCTGCAGGAAGAGAAAAACGTATTTGGACATACCCATTTAGAAATTAGAGGGTTGCATTGCTTGTGTTCACAAACGCAGCCGCTTGGCTAGCAGATTAAAATTATTAAAAGAAAAAATTGTGTAAAAAAAAAATACATTGTACTGACATTTTAGGTATCGAATTTTACTTTTTATGTAAAATAAATATAAATGCCGAGTTCGGTTTATTAATACAAATAAATAGCATGTTTGTTCGATGTCCAACATGGCATGCTGATGAAACCAATGTCTTCCTGTAGAAGATGAAGTCAGCCTCACCCAATATCATGGCCTCTGACGTAACTATACTGACGTTAGCTTGCAATTTACCGTCTTTAAGAGCAATTTCCAGAGCTCTGTATTCCTCATTTATTCGCACTCCTCTGAAGATGTACAGCTTGCATTATCAGCATTACACATTTTTTTTCCGCTTGTGACATTATAATAATCAGGGCCATTAGAATTATGCGGCAGGAGAGGGCCAAATTATGTGGCAGGGTTAAGTAAATTATGCAGCAAGAAAAGGCAAATTTGCGGCATAATGCAGCACATTTTGTAATAGTATTACTTCATTATTTCATCATTTTTAAACTTGGTAACACTCTATAGTCGTTGGTTGCATCTCATTAGTCAATCAACAACAAGATCCCTATACCTGGGGCGATTATTACATTTCAAAGACATGAGTACACATCACTCAGGTTGTATTCTTTGTTTACATACCGAGGTAGACCCCTGCTATCTATCGCAGTGCGGTATCACTCCTCTAATGTCTGGTTGTCCCCACTCATTCTATTGTTCCAAAAAATTAAATACTGCGGTCTCAATTCAAAAAGTGTCCAGCGTAATGTCCAATAAATGTCTGCCTTCTATACTGACAGTACATCTATCCACACTTCACCACATGTGTACACACCTTAAGAGGGAAAAATGTGTGGTGGAGAGGAAGGCACCTCACGGGCGAAGACCCTCGGGGATGTTGGCAGATGTTACCAACTCAATGCCCCTTTCTCATCATCGGTTGCCTTCCAATCCAGAAAGAAAACAGAATAGATACAACACATAAACTGAAATGCGTGTAAAGGTGCAACATAAAGAGTATAACAACATTAACTCATAACGGACAGAGTGACATAAAATCAACAGCCACACCCACTCAATCACTTTATTCTTCGTTTCAGTGTGAGCTGAAGAATTAAAACAGAGGTTGGTAGCTTAATATCGCCTACCAGTACCTGATACTGGTAGGCGATATTAAGCTACCAACCTCTGTTTTATGAGTTAATGTTATGAGTTAATGTTGTTATACTCTTTATGTTGCACCTTTACACGCATTTCAGTTTATGTGTTGTATCTATTCTGTTTTCTTTCTGGATGAAAGTGTGGATAGATGTACTGTCAGTATAGAAGGCAGACTTTGATCCTCGCTGCAATTTGGCCCCACCGGCCTGGGAGCTGTCTTGTCCCAAAAACAGGATGATGATAAGTGGGCTCCTGTGGTGTATGCCAGTTGTGCTTTGACAGAGATGGAGAAGTGATACTCTCCCATTGAGAAGGAGGCCATTGCTGTTCATTAGGGATGTCACCACTTTCACATATATCTCTAAGGCCAGCCATTTGTAGTTCACACCAGCTACAAACCATTGATACAGCTGTTCACTGGGTCTTTGTCTAAACCACCTCCGAGGATCGAGAAGTGGGCCCTCCAATTACAGAACACCAGTTCTGTGTGGTGTACCGATGGGGTCTCAAAAGCCTGTAGACCATCTCTGCAGACAGGCGAGACCAGCCATGGCCGATGAGACATCAGACTCAGAGGAAGTGGAGGAGTATGTGAGGCTGGTGGTTGACCCTTTGAGGCCTCTGACGATCTCACTGGAGGAGATTGTCATGGCTACACGTTCTGACGAATGTCTACAATTGGCGATCTCAGTAGTGACATCAAGGAACTGGCACACCCTTGCTCCGAATGCTATCGCATGGATGAGGCGCATGTGACTCTGCTGTCCCTGCATAATGTGCGTCATGAACTGGCTGTGTCTCTGGAATGGTGTTTTGGTGAGAGACCCCTGCCTGGTTTTTCCGGAAACACTGCAACAACAAGTTTAAAGTTAAATTGTTTAATATGTATTTATATAGGGCTTCGTACCTCTGACGTGGGGTTGAAGTGCTTTACAGCGAGTAGCACTTTACTCGAGAACCCAAAGTTAGTGGTCAGTCCATTAATTACAGGGGATTAGTTTTGCATGCTCATTTTATGCATTCACACCAGTTTCTTTGTGGTACATTGTTGATAGCGATGTGATCATTGGAGGGGGCTATGTGAGACGCTATTCCTTGCTTGAAGTAATAAATATTGTTATGGTGTCCAAAAAGTGCTGTACGGCAGATAGCAGGCATGATATTTAGAGTAACATGTATACAGATGGAAGGAGGGAGGAAAGGTCAATCTTTCATGCAGTATTTTAAGGCTGAACATTGTTGCATGAAGCTTGTGGATGTTAACCTGTTGACAGAAACCGTTTTAAATTTTACCCCAAAAGAATAGCTTATACAATCTTTTTTAGCTGCATTTAAGAGAGGACGGAGATATTCCCCACCGTAAAAAAAAAAAGCATTTGCATTGGTGGCCCTTGCCCATACTGCCCATCAAGGGATAGTCAAAACGAAATCAAGAGTCAGGTGCAAGGTATGGTTCCCTGGTTTGGATGACTGGGTGGAGCTCACCATAAGACAATGTTCGTTGTGCCAAGCTACTTGTCCGGCAGAACCACATGCTCCTCTCATCACTGAATTCATTGCCCCTGTTCCCGGGAACAGAGCTAGTGCGGTCTTTGGAAGCCCACCTGATGGTCGGCACATGTTGGTGATTATAGATGATTTCTCAAAGTACAGCCAGCCAGACTATCCCTCATCTGGAGAACGTCATGGGCATTCATGGCTTGCTGAACTACGAACTGACAATGGCCCTCCTTTTTCAATGAGTTCACTAACTACATGACCTCCAGAGGGGTTTAAATGGGGTATAGATGGACGCACACATTGTTATTGATAGTTTCAAAGTTTGTAAGGTGCTCCGGAGTATCACCCTCCGACAGGGGGCGTAGAATTCCTCGGAAGCTTGTTTCCGGTCCAGGGAAGACATGGCTTGGCAGTTCGGGCTGGACTGTTCCCATGAGGCACAGGGTCAGACTGATTTGCATATAGCCATGTCTGAACTGGGGTGGCAGAGTGGGCTAAAGAACGGTGATGGATTAAACCCAGATCTTTTGACTGGGTGTGAGGGTTTAATTGATTCAGATGCTCTGTCCATCACCACCCCTTTTGTACCACTTTTGGCCGCCACAAGTGTGGCAGGGTATGCTCAGACGTGAGTCCCTTGCTCACTTTGCCACTGGATTCAAGCAAGCCGGGCTGAAGACGGCTGGAATGCCAGAAACCAGTCCTCGGAAGCTTGTTTCCGGTCCAGGGAAGACATGGCTTGGCAGTTCGGGCTGGACTGTTCCCATGAGGCACTGGGTCAGACCGATTGCATATAGCCATGTCTGAACTGGGGTGGCAGAGTGGGCTAAAGAACGGTGATAGATTAAACCCAGATCTTTTGACTGGGTGTGAGTGTTTGATTGATTCAGGTGCTCCGTCCATCACCACCCACTTTTGTACCACTTTTGGCCGCCATAAGTGTGTCAGAGTATGCTCAGACATGAGTCCCTTGCTCACTTTGCCACTGGATTCAAGCAAGCCGGGCTGAAGACGGCTGGAATGCCAGAAACCGGTCCTCGGAAGCTTGTTTCCAGTCCAGGGAAGACATGGCTTGGCAGTTCGGGCTGGACTGTTCCCATGAGGCACAGGGTCAGACTGATTTGCATATAGCCATGTCTGAACTGGGGTGGCAGAGTGGGCTAAAGAACGGTGATGGATTAAACCCAGATCTTTTGACTGGGTGTGAGTGTTTGATTGATTCAGATGCTCCGTCCATCACCACCCCCTTTTGTACCACCCCCTTTTGTACCATGGTCATATTACTCCCCACTGGCCAGGGACAAATGGGGAAATAGAACACTTCATTCAAACCCTAAACAAAGTCCTGAGAATTGCGCTAGCCAATGGAGTGTGCTCTCTATGCCTTACTATAAGAGTATTGACTCACTCCTCCTGTCACAACTAACGTGTCTCCCAGTGCCCTATGCATGAACCGAGTGGTGGGCAACACCATTCCTCACGTTGGTGATCCATCCTTGTTAAGGGTCCAAGTTGCTGATGCTTTATGCCAGCAACAAGTGTAAAATGACAAAACATCCAGGAAGAGGCGAGCCAAGCTGAGGCATCTTCGAATTGGTGACTGGGTGCTTGTTAAGCACCGATGTCCTGGGAGAAAATGTATCTTCCCTTTTGAGGTGGAACCCTGGAGTGTGAGTGCAATGCAGGGAGCAATGATCATGGCACAGAAAGATTTTGAAACCATCACAAGGAATGTGTTGTTTTTTAAGCTGTACAAACAGCCGGACACTAGGTCAAGTAACACATTCTGTGTGCCTCTGGTGGATGACATGGAGATGCGATGTTGAGAGTATGAGGGATTTGCAATGTGATAGCTGTGCATCATCTGTAGTCCAGCCGGGGTAGCTGATGGTTCATCAACAATCATCTGAGGCAGTGGAGTCTCTAGATACTGTCCTGAGAACTGATATGCGGAATGGTCCCGTGGTGGGATCTCCCTTACGTCCAAATGTGCTTGGAGAAGCAGATCCTGGTCCTGATCGGCAAGGCACAACGAGATATAACCTGAGATCTCGCCCTGCAGTCTCTACAAAATTGAAGTTTATTTTTCTGAGTTGAGGACCTGTTCTGTCCAGTTTTTAGGGCTATATCCTTGTGTTCCTTATTTCTTCATTTGATGCTAACTGAGTTTGGTGGAGCTGTGCACTGATTCTGGCTCTTACAAATGTTTGAATTGGCTGCTGATTGTGGTCTCCTGTTTTCAATTGATTGTTTTGTTTTTGTTTATTTGGGTTAAGGAGAAATGTTGTGTTTTAGCGATGGCACATCCCAGGTACTCCTCCCATGAGAGGGGGTTTCTAGTGAACGAGCCTGTTACCTACGACCATGATGGTAATGGCAATTGTAGCATTCTAGTGGTTAGCCCGGAGGGGCAAGCCACTGGCAGCACACCACATATTGTATCACTCTCTGGCCAGGCATGGCCAGAGAGCTATAAATAAATGCGCCGGGGTTGCATGTGACTTCCGGTCCCAACCAGCAATCTGTGTAGCTGTGTATTTGTGTGCCGCTAATATTGTAGACCCTGTTTGTAATTTGCCTTATCCCAAGCGTATGCTGTCACCAGGTGCTCTGACCTCCCCAGCCATGACACTGGCGACGAGGGTGGGATATCATTAATGACCCCGTGCAGAAATAACGAGTCACCTAACCTGCAGCCACAACGCCGATCCCGGAAAGGGCATGACTTTGCCCGGCAACGCGGCAACGCTCGATTGAAGAGGCAGCCTGGCGAGAGCAGGAAGGTCCAAGCGTCGAGCCACGTTGGTGCAAACCCTGCCGCTAAGGCTGGGAGGACACCCCGTGCTTCGCTCACAGCGTCCCAGGCTCGACAGGGGAACTCCCCAGCCGATCTTCCGGTGCGCGCATGCGCCTAGAGCAGGAAAGCTGCACCCACGCCCCTGAACTACGCGGCGGAGCGTGCAAAGCTGAGAGAAGCGCTGCAGGCCCCAGGAACTGCCCCAAAACGTGCGGACCACACGCTGGGCCTGCCAACGCTCAGAAGCCGGCGGAAACAGCAAACCAAAGGCATAAATAAAAACAGCCCAAAACCTTTCCCCCAACAAGCGGAGGCCAATGCAAATGCCCAGAGGAGGCAATTAATAACCAAGAAAGCACACGGTGCAGGACAAAGAGGGCTGGGACACACCACTGGCTAAAGAAATAATCCCACAACCGGGAGCAAAGGTCCCAAAGTGTCAATGAACCACAAACAAGCACTGGCAAGGCCAAGATCACACAGACAGCTGAAGAGGGAGTAGATACCCAAACAGGGAAGACAGGTAGAACCAAGCACATGCCCTGCAAAGCGCAGAAACACCCATTGACAGAGGGAGAGCCATGTCGAACACCAGAGGCGCAGCCCAGCAGCCAGCCGCCCCACCAGCAGCATCGCACCCGGTGTATTCCCAGATTGCGGCACTCCCACCATTTAGTGAGCTCTTCGACCCGGCTACGGCGTCACCGAGGTGGAAAGTATGGGTTGGCCACCTGAATAATTATTTTATAGCTACGCGAGAGACAGACGAGGCGGTCAAGAGATCACTACTATTACATTTTGCAGGTGATGAGATATATAAGCTCTTTGAACACCTCCCGAATACCGGTGCCGCCAATGACTATGACGCCGCTGTCACCGCGCTCAACGCACACTTTGACCCCCAACTCAACCCCCACTATGAACGATTTAAGCACAGGCAAGCGAGACAACGTGAGGGGGAGTCAATGGACACGTATCACGCAAGCCTCAGGGAACTAGCTAGCATGTGCACCGAGGACGACCAAGCTAAGGAGGTGACGGCGAAGCTCATACAGGGGTGTCGCAACAAGACACTGCAGACGCTGATACTCCGCCAACCCCGGATAACCTTAGAAGAAATATTGATCCCCGCCTGGTCACACGAACTCTCAGACGTCAGGGTGACGGCCATGGAGGCGGCACTCACCTCACACCATGATCAAGCAACCAATGTCAAGATAGAGCGGGCCGATGCCCTCCGAACATCATCGCGAGGGGGTAGAGGAAGATGGCCAACAAGAACCACACGACGGACCTCGTGTGGCTGGTGTGGCAGAGAAGAACATCCCCCAGAAAGCTGCCCGGCCAGAGGAAAGTCATGTTCGAAATGCGGAATTCAGAATCATTTTGCAAGTGTATGCCGAGGGAGCTCATGAGGGAGAGGCGCTACAGGGAAAAGACCGCTGACAGGAGCGGTTAGAAACTTGTCGCTGGAAGAAACCGCGACACCAAGATCGCCCAGAGGCCCCAGTCACTACCCCCAACGCCTAGACGATTCGTCTACAGAAGAAGAAGAGTGTTATTTTGTGTCATTCGCAAGTGACCTCAAGAGGAAGCGGCGGCCACAGCCAAAGTGCAACATCGAAATCGATGGGTCCAAGGTAACCGGCCTGATCGATACTGGAGCGACCCTCAACGTAATGGGGTCACAGCATTCCAAAAAGCTAAGCCCAAGGCCAACACTCACTCCGTCGAAAATCAAGATATTGATGTATGGCAGCAAGACGCCACTCCCCTTGAAAGGGAAAATGACTGTTCAAGTGAGGGCGGAAGACCACGAGGTAACGACATTATTCCATGTCGTAGATCGGGAGGCTGACATACTGGTCGGAAGTCACACCGCAGAAGACTTACACCTAATTGCATTCGCAAACGCAATTAAATTGCTACAAGCTGATGACATCCTAGAAATGTTCCAACAGCTATTCAAGGGATTAAGGAAAATACAGAGACCACCAGTGAAACTACACATAGACAAAGCCATCCAACCAGTGGCGTTAAGGCACCGTCGGATTCCATTCCATCTGCGGCCGCTAGTCAAGCGAGAACTTCAAGAATTAGAACGACAAGGGGTCATTTAAAAAGATACAGGCCTGACCCCCTGGGTGTCACCCATGGTGATTGCGGAAAAACCGAAGCAACCGGGCAAGATCCGGGTATGCATCGACATGAGGATGCCAAACCAAGCAATCAAGCAGGTAAGACATCTAACCCCGACGGTGGACGACATCCTAGCTGACCTCAACGGTGCTCAATGGTTCTCAAAGTTAGATCTAAACGCCGGCTACCACCAGCTCAAACTGGCAGAAAGCAGGTATATAACTACCTTCTCAACACACCTGGGACTCAGGCGATATAAAAGACTAAATTTTGGAATATCGTCTGCGGCTGAGATCTTTCAGAACACAGTACGAGATATACTGTCTGGGTTGAGTGGAGACCTTAATGTAAGCAACGACATTTTAATACACTCCAAAACCGTTGAAGAACATCACCGACGGCTGAGAGCCACTCTCCAGCGACTGGCAGAACATGGGGTGACGCTCCACAAAGACAAGTGTCAATTCTTCAGGAAATCCATTGACTTCTTTGGTTACGTGTTCAATGCTGATGGAGTCAAAGTGGACCCCCGAAAGTCCCAGGCAATGCACCTTGCCCCAGCACCAAAGAATGTATCGGAAGTGAGGAGCTTCTTAGGAATGGCGAAGTACTGAGGTAGTTTCATTCCGAACTTAGCAACCATCGCAGAGCCGATGCGCAACCTGAACAAAAAAGAGAATCCCTGGAGAGCAGGAGAGGAAAAGGCCTTCAAGCAAGTGAAAACAGCCCTGCTGAACAGTACAACGATGGCGTACTTTGACACAGCTCGTCCCACAGAATTGATTGTGAATGCCAGCCCAGTCGGTCTTGGTGCACTATTGCCCCGGGAGACAGAACCAAGGAAATGGGTCCCTCTTGCGTTTGCGAGCAAGTCGCTCACCGCAACTGAAACTCGGTATTCCCAGATAGAGCGGGAGGCGCTCCCAATTAAATGCGCCTGTAATCATTTCTACCTTTACGTCAGCGGAAACCCATTTCGAGTGGTAACCGACCACCAAACGCTCCTGCCACTATTCAAAGGGACAGCCCCGCATCCTCCCCCAAGTATTGAGAGATGGGCGATCCAGTTGCAACATTATCAAATGGAGTTGGTGTACCTACCTGGCGCCAAGAACCCGGCAGACTTCTTGTCACGCCATCCAGCAGCAGAGACAACGACCAATGTGGAACAAGAAATGCAAACAGAGGATTTCATTAACATGGTGTCACAGTGGTCATGTTCTCAAGCACTCACACTGGAAGAAGTGAAAGAACACCTTTGAAAAGGACGTTTGTCTTCAGCGAGTATCAAGCGCATTGCAAGGAGGATCGTGGGATCGTTTCCTCAGAGGCCTCCAAGGATGGAGTGAGTCTGATCGGAATCGTCTTGGAAAAATTTGGAAAGTAAGAAATGAGCTCAGCTTGACAGAAGACGGAATCATCCTAAGATGCTCAAGCATCGTAATGCCACTCAGTTTACAGGAACGGGCAACCGTCCTGGCACATAAAGGGCACCAAGGTGTCGGGCGGATGAAGTCCCGGATGAGGGAGAAAGTATGGTTCCCAGACCTGGAAGAACACGTCTAATCCGTGGTACGCAACTGCCGAGGGTGCCACCTTACCGGAAACTCTGAAGATCCAGCACCCGTCATAACCGAGGAACCGGCGCCATCACCATGGGCATGGCTAAGTCTTGACTTTGGGAGCTTCCCAGATGGAAGAGTCACTGCGGTCATCATAGACAGCTACACCAAGTACCCCATTGTGGAAGTTCCCCCATCCACATCATTCAACAACCTCCAACCAGGGCTGGAGAAAGCCTTTGCCCTCTTCGGCATCCCCCACATCATCAGATCCAACAATGGGCCCCCATTCCAGGGCAGCGAATTCCGAGAATTCCTGACACATCTCGGGATTAAGCACCATCGAGTAACACCACAGTGGCCACAGGCAAACGGTGAAGTAGAAAGGTTTATGCCGGCCATCAATAAGGTGTTGCAGATTGCCACAGCGGAAAGCGCAGACCCTGAATGCACGCTACAACGATTCCTGAGGGATTACCGCAGTACGCCTCACTGCATGACGCAGGTGTCTCCGTGGTCGCTCATGCTGGCCGGGCCCCGCAGAGACATGCTTCCAAGAGCCGAAGGCTGGAAACAGAAACCCTATGACCCAACGATGACTCAAGCGAGGAGACACAACACCAATGACAAGGCGAGCAGAAGACGCAAGGTGAAGACCCGTGTGCTACACCCTGGGTGCTCGGTGTTGATCAGGAACCCCTGGAACACTGGAAAGTTCCGAACTCCTTATGAACCAGGCGTATGGGTGGTAACATCAACCAGTGGAACGGCTGTCACGGCAGAGTGAAACGGTGATAGCGTGACAAGAAACATATCGTGGTTCAAGAAGATCCCGGACGTAGCCAAAGACCGGACCCTAGCAGAGCAGCCAGAATCCCCAGAAACAGCATTGAATGATGCTAACCAAGCAATAGACGCCAGGGGACCATGTAGCCCGATAATATCACAAGTGCCCGAAGCTCACAACACAGAACATCAATCTACAGGCGGAAGACATCTAAGTCCACATGTCTAACGTGACATGCACCGTCACACATATGGCGTCCAGCCAAACCCAAGACCCAACTGGAAACTAGCGGATTTCATGTGCTAGACTATGGTGACTTTATCTTGTTTCAATATCCAACCTGATAAGGGATTCTAGTGGTTAGCCCGGATGGGGCAAGCCACCGGAAGCACCACCACACATTGTATCACTCACTGGACGGGCGTGGCCAGAGAGCTATAAATATATGGTCCGGGGTCGCTTGTGACTTCCAGGCCCAACCATCTGTGTAGCCGTGTATTTGTGTGCCGCTAATATTGTAGGCCCTGTTTGTAATTTGCCTTGTCCCAAGCGTATGCTGTCACCCGGTGCTGTGACCTCCCCAGCCGCGACAGCAATGACATAACGGGGGAAGGTAATAAAATGGCCCAGGGCCCGCACCTCGTGGCACAACAGAGAAAGTCAAGTGTAGGCTGATCATTTACTTAAGCTGCGCCGTGTTCCCTGCTCAGGCAGTACTCTGCAGCCCTCAACCGATTGCAAGTGACAGCACGAACAACATCCAATGAATTAGAGTGAAAAGGCAGAAAATTAATTTTCTTTGCTGATGGAAAATTGCATCTTATAATGCTGCTCAATTATTATGAACTGTATAGTTACACCGTGGCACCACTCTACTGTATTGATTAATCACTTTAGATGTCTTTTAATTAGTTCAGAAGTGTTACACGTGCTTGTATTGAAGCTAATTGAAAATACTGAGTTCATAGAGTGTTGTGTGTCGATCCACATAGATTCATGGCTGACAATCTGAATACCGCTATTTTATTCTTTATCTACCAATTTATTTGAAAAGTAGTATGAGCATTACCTCAGTATACCTTTCAACAGAGAGGTCTGGGCCCGGTGTAAAAGTCTCGCTCGTGACTAGCTCTGGTCAAAACCATCAGTTGTTTTCCATGTAGTGCCTCTCTTTTGATGACTTACTACACCACTAAGGTTCAGACTGGCCCGTTGTGTTAAAAAGGTTGCAATCTCTCATTCAGGCCTTGCCTTGTATCTATCAATACTATTCTAAGATATTGTTAAAACAGGATCAGACTAGGGCTGAAATAGACCCAGGCACCAAAATAAAAGTTGCCCCCATTGGCTAACCAGATAGCTAAAAAGATTGCCCGCCTTTGCAAACGGGGGCAGTTTTGAACATGTAAAGGCATGCTGTATAGGTTTTATAAAGGGTATGGAAGATCTAAAGAAGTTGATGTTGCTACAGGCAACATTTATGGTAACATCAGGGAAATCAACTGTAAAACACAACCCACAAGATCATAAAACAGGCCCACAAACCTTTATTGTTCAGGAAACTTTCGGGTCCCCCTCAATCTAAAATTAAAGCACTGGCTAAAGGCAAAACATTTTGTTTTGGGCTCAAAAAAGCACACACTGCCTTCATACATCCTGGCACAGTGGCATAGCTAGAGCCTTTGCTGCCCAGGGCGATCCCTGAGTTTGTTACCCAGTGACAGCCGGCGCAGGTAAAAGCAGGAGGGAGGTGACAGACGACAATGGAGAATAACATTTTTTTTTAAAAGAACATTTACCTTACACTTGCTGCCACCACCAAGGCTGACCGCCCTACCCACCCCACTCTCAGCTAAGCCACTGCCCTCACACTGAAAGTAACTATTTTATGTGTGAATGTGCTCCTTGTGAAACAGCAGAAATCTGTAAATCATAATGAAGTCAGCCAGTGGCTGAAGTGGGCTCCCACATTGGTCCTTGATGCATGTTGGAATGGTTGGAAAGGAAATGTGAATGACGCAACCACAGACTAATAGAAGAAGTCAGGCTGAAACCCCCTATAAGTAACGATGTTATACACATAATTTTAGTAAAATTAAAAGGCCTTGGCTAATGCAGCCTTTTAAAAATCAATCCACCTGGAATTGGCTACAATTCTTTTGACTTTGAGAACAAAAAAAGTGAGACAGAGGAAGTTGGGAAAAAATGCAAGAAAGAAAGAAGAGAATTGTATGAAACAAAGAGGAAAGGGAGGAAGAAAGAGTAAGGCAAGGCAGAGGAGATCAATAAAGAAAGATGAATGCAATTAAGAAAGGGAAGAAAGAAACATAGAGGAAGGGAAGAAAGAAAAAGGAAAGGAGGAAAGAAAGATGAAAAAAGACAAGTAAGAAAGGGAAAGAAGGAACAAATGAGAGAAAGAAACCGGATGGTAAGAAAAAGGGCAACAAAGAAAAAGAAAAGAAGGAAGGCTGGAGGAAGGCAAGAAATAAGAAGTAAAAGCAAGACAGAAGGAAATATAAAAAGGAAGGCAAGAAATCAAAAGAAGGAAAGAAAGATGGGGAAAGAAAAATAGGGCAGAATGAAAAAAGGAAAGAAAGAAGCAGAGGGAAAGAAAGAATGAAGGAAAGAAAGAGGAACAATGAAGAAAGAATAAAGAGGAAGGAAAGAATGGCAGATGAAGGCAAGAAAGAAGGAAAGGAGGAAGGTTAGAAAGAAAGGAAAGGAGGAAAGTAAGAGAAAAGAAAGAGGATGGTGTGAAAGAAATAAGGCAAGGAAAATGAAGAAGGGTGGATAGAAAGAAGAAGGCAATACGGAAAGAAAAGTGAAAGAAAGGAAGAAAGAGGATGGAAAAAAGAATGCATGAAGAAAGCAAGGGAAGAAAGAAAGAAAAGGGAAACATGGTATGGAGGAAAGAAAGGAAAGAAAGAAGGAAAGACAAACAAGAGAAAGAAGGAATTACATAAAGGCATGGTTGCAAAGACAAAGAACATTCATGAGTGTATTTTCATAATTCATGTGAGCTGCTGGTGTGGTGTAAACAAAAGCCCCCTCAAATGGAATTACAACAGCATTGGCGGGTGACCGGAAGTGATAAAGCTTAATTCGGCCCTGTTCTCACATCTGGTAGAAAGCGTCTTGCTATTAAATCAACCTCAACAAACAAAGACAACACTAATGATAAAGTAACAACAAAAACATTGGAACTGAAGGGAACTACCTTGAGTGTGGATGGCCTCCTTGTCAAAGGCCTAAATGCAGTCATTCAAAGTAAAGCTAACCAGTGGCTAAGTAGGCTCTCTCATTGCACCAGGCAGTATGCTATAGTGGACAGAAACAAAACGTGAATGACACAGCAACAGACCAATGGATGAAGACGGGTAGCTGAAAGCCCCTTTAAGTAAATATTATTAAATATAATGTTGGGAATATGATTAACAATAAACCTAAAAAATCAGCCCACGCACTGAACTGTCAGAACAGCCCATCTATCCACCACCATATTGCCCTTTAGGACAGTCTGACTTTGTTACTAAAACAGAAAACATCATTGGTTCTTGGCTTACAAAACGAAAGGTGAGCTGAGGAAGGAAGGCAGCAAGAAAAGGAATATCAAATCTCACTGTAGAAGAGGCAGTCAGACTACGAAATGCTTCAGGGAGGTGGCAAGTATTAACAATCTCTATTGAGCTGGTAGAATGTCTGATCAGTAAACTGGAGGCCCCATATTCTGTTAGTTAGGTTGTATAATTGTTTCTTTTATTTATCACATTTCTATAAATATCTATTGAAGGTGTTTCAGGAAGGATGTAAAAGTCAATTTTATACAGAATGATAATCTCATTGACATTGTTTCATTCAAGAGACCTGTTCGGTGTTTGAAAGGTTCACAAGAGGTATCTGCAGTCCAAGGCGGTGTTGTCATGGCGGGTTTGGAGGAGGTGGGTGGGAACCAGGATAAGGAAGCACAAAGCGGAGTAAAAGTACAAGCTATGATAATGTGACAAAACTAGGTACTGGAGTGCCCATACTAGAAAGGATTGAATAATATAAGCGATAAGTGAATAAAGTAGAGAACAGGTAAGCGCTTAAGAGCACAGATCTCCTTTTTTGGTTCTTTTCAATCAAGTTGTGACTTTTTGCCACCATGACCAGTCTGCAATCCTTGCAGGTCGTAATGCCTGGTAAAGCCATTTGGACTTTGGGCATGACCTCTATATTATGCATCATCACGCCTACCCTGTTATTTTTTCCTCACCCCCAACCACCAACTTAATATGATTTTGCTTCTCTGAAAATCACTTGACTTTACTCTCAAGATCCTATCCATGGCGGGAATAGAATCCCACGGCTTCTATTCTATTCTATTCTGGATTTGGTGAAGCGCAACTTCGACTACCCTTATTCTCGATATGAATCTATCTATATTATCGGATTGTAATTTCCTGCACCTCTATCATCCACCTTGAGAGTAATGTAGCAGTCCCCCACCAGATCCAGATCTACTAGCTTTCAGAGCACTGCTCTCTGATTTACCGTTTTACTTATCGATTCACGGGCACCCCACCACATACTTAGGCATGGATTTCACCATGTGTCAAGGATTGCAGTGAAATCACATGTGTGAAAAAGCACATTCCCCGCTTCTGTCTGTACATTAGGACAATATAGTGATGATAAATGTTAGTTCTTTTTTATCTTCCTCTTTCCCCTTTTTATTCTGTCTGTACACCCGCATTATTATATGTATGATGATTTGCTCATATATGTTACCTCTGTTACTGTATGTCTATTTTGATTGTTACTTGGCATAAAAAAATTCCTACGGTTATAACTCTCATAACCACTCACAGCCTCGAAAAAGCTCTAGACCTGCATGCTACCTAAGAGGCAAAACACATGTTGGCTGGCTAAACACCCTGCAAGAAAGTATAAAATATGCGTAATAAATTCTCACCTTACATAATGAATGTATCTCTAGTTATAGTCCTCTATTATTAAAGATTACCCAAACTGTACCCTAACACACTTAACTATATCTTCTTCTGTGGGCATAAGTGGTATTGCCTATGTTTGGTAAATAACAGCTTCCCTTATAAAATAGCCATTTAAGGATAGTATGGCCCGCGGACCCCTCCGCTCTCCTCTCGTTTTGGTAGCTGTTGTGGCCTGCCAATGTAGTCTTCTTAACATTAGAGGTTGCAAGCTCAATTCCAAGCATCACATGCTGAGAACTGCAGTAGGACTCTCTGAAGCACAGAGCTATTTCTTGTAGGTGGCGCACCCAATGCACAGTGAAAAATGAAAGATGGCACCACGTTCTCCGACACTAGGCCATGCACCTCGCTAGCTTCTGTCAATTTGTGGTCAAAGAAACGTGTGAATCCATAAACCTTTTTTGAGCCAAACCAGGTTCATGGCTTGCAAAGTAAACTTTTTAAAACTTTTCCAATGACTGTTCCTGTCAAGGCAGTTCCACATCACAGAGCCTGTTGTCTCCAGCCTGTGACAGAGGGCTCATGTAGAACCCATTCAAGGTCCAGGAGCCCATTTTGGACAATAACCGAGCAACGGTGGCCGGCACCAATTGGGGGTGTAGGGGCCGCAGCGGTTGATCTGTAAGGTTAAATAAAAAAAATAGTTCAATATACCTGCTTGCCGCTCCTCGTAGTCGCGGACCTCCGACTGCAGCCGGCAAGGACGGGAAGCAGCATGGAAGCACCTGGGCTCCCCAGAGCCAATCACAGTGCTGCAATACAGCATTTTGATTGGTCCGAGCACCATAGCTCAGTGCTCAGAAGGGGCATGGGGGCCTGGGTTGGTCTCCACCCAGGCTGTAACGCAGCCTGGGGTGGAGAAGAGGGAAAGTGGGCATAACTGTTATGGTTGGCCTGAGAGGGCCGGGCAAACAGAAATGTGCACTTAGTAGTGGGGAAAACCACACCTTGGCTTCTCTTTCAGCCCCACCCGCCTCACAAAGCAAGTGCATGAAAAAGGAAAAATTACAATGATAATAACTGAGGTATTATCTTTTTCTCTTTTCTTATATTGCTGTAAAAAACAGTGGGGCCACGCTCCTCTGCCTTAGGGGAGGAGCCGCCACTGTAGCCGAGGCTGTCTCGCTCTTGAATAAAAAGGGCACCACAACTTCTTTACATTTCTAGGTTACCTTTTTGTACTTCCATCTAAGACCATTGGTGGATTAGCCTGCATATTCACCCAGGTTGTGCTAACCGTCCCCATTAAAAAAAACTTACTAGAAAATGCAGTTTTGAAATCCTCACGCAGGCTTTAATTAACTCACAAAAATAAATACCTAATTTAAAGCTGAATTACCAAACTTTGTACTTCTCTTTTACTCTGATTTCTCATATTTCTACCCTCAAATGCTTTATGATTTTATGTCAGTACATGTAAACTATGTTTAGATCTATCTCTGTGAATCTTAAAGGTTCTTTCTTTTGCATATTTAGTATTGTACTTTTCTTTTTGCTTACTATACCTCATTAGCCTGTCTCCCAACGTTGAGCTTCCACATCGGCCTCATTCTTTATCTCAGGTGCTAGTTGTGTACTTGCTCTGCTCAGAATTCAGAGCTGGGTGCCTTTTGCACCCTGAAATGAGACGTTCCTGGCGCAAACAGCAGTCTTGCATTGTCAACTCCCTCTAGCAAAGTAAAGTCTTGGCTGCTTCAATTGTCCATCCTCACTAAAGGATGGTTGTTGTTTCTCTGCGCCCAAAGCTTTCATTGTCTTCGGGGACTCCCTTGGTGATCAATCTGTGTAGCCTTCTGGGACTAGAGTTGGGAGAATGTTTAATTGGATGGAGTATTGTGTTGATTTTTCTTTTTGAGGGTCAGCCTCCCCTATTTGAAACTCACAAACACCTCGATCTCAATGATAATGAACCCAGTGGTGATAATGCTCGCTGGCAAGTCAGTGTTGTGTTCTTCGCAGTGGGCGCCAAGCAGCACAGTATACTCAGGACACAGGTTAGTTATATCATGTTTCGTTTATTAGGTATTCTGTGAGCTGGTTACATGTCCGTCCGTACTGTTGCTCGTCCTGGTCAATCTGCTATCCTTCCTGTCCCCTGACCGGATGTGGTGTTTCCGGTGACCTGGTCACCTCCCTCATGACCCACAGGGTCCTAGTGACCTCTAGTCTCCAGTCCTGTCATCCTATCTGTCGGGTCACGACAGTCAGTGGCCAGCGAAACCTCTGGTGAGAATGCCCAGCCACTCACAGAAGGATTCTAGATGCACAATTTGTTTTCTTCTTTTGGCCGTTACCCTAAACTACCCATGATGCATGTGTAAACAACCAGTCTTGGCACTTGCGCGGCTTTTAATACTGTAACCTCTCACAACGTTATACTCTGGGGGGGGAGTGCTCATTTTATAGTCCCAAAAAAGAAGAAAAGCGTAATTCGAAAGAAAATCGAGGTTCAGAATAGACCTCTTCAAACCAGCCACAGATAAGCACGTAATGAACTTAGAGTGCCCTACTGGCATTCAATGGGCACCAGATGAATTCAGGTTCCGGCAGCTATTATTAATCTGGAACGATATTGCGTTCAAGTCCCTGAAATCAGTCCTGCCAGAGTCCCCATTCGCTGTACCAACATAAGGGCACATTTAGCGCTGCTTGCACACTCAGTGTTTTTGTGTTGTACATAAGACACCTCTGCAGGGGCACACAGGCTCTTTTTTCCTCCCTGCATTGTTTGGCTGCCATTACCGGCCTGCAACAACCAGCAGTAATTCCTTTTGTGTGAGTAGTTCCTGGGCCTGCACCAGGTGCTGGAGGTCAAAGAGAGCATAGCAGGAAGCTCACACCTTGCCTCCAGCTGCAGCAGACCAAGCTTGCCACTTCATAGCTCACTGGTAGATAACTGAGGTATGAAACTGCTTTCTGACTTTCTCGTGCTCCATATTTTGGTCAACTTTTGTGTGGGAATGCAAGGAATGTCTTTCTATGTGTAAATTTAAATTGGTCATTGTGTACATAGTACACAGCATTTTTAATACAGCACTACAGATGAGACTTCTGCCTTTTGTAAGTTGTGAGGTACTGGGTTTTTCAGAACCGGTACTAATCCGGTAACCCAGCGGTGTCAGGGCAACACCCAAAGACCCCGGATTCCCCTGTCTTGGCAAACAGAGACACGGAATACTTCTTGATGACGTCAAAGACCAAAGTTTATTGGTTGCAACCAGGGACAGAGATCTGCGAAGTACACACGGGTAGTTCGTCAGAGACTGCACACTTAGATAAACGGAGCTCGGTATTTTATGCCGAAAATCAGGCAGCATTACAATTTACATTTGGTGCATACAAACTGACCAATGGCAATGTAGCATTTCAAAAGTAGCAAATGACGACAGTCAAAGACAATCCCATTTTCCGTTGTACAGCCCACCAAAAACGATCGCACACATGCTTGGTTTCCAGTTCGATCAGGCCGGACAAACCCATCGTAAACCCTTCAAACCAGATCGATGATCATGTCGTAAAGGAAAGGCAGAAACAGATGGAAAGGAGATAGAAGAGTGGGAACGGTGTACCATAAACTCGGACACGTCCTGCCCTTTGATCTTTATCAGGCCAGCTGATGAACAAGGAACTGGCTCAGCGGGATTCGCCCCAGGCAAGGAGTCAGTTCGGCCAGGTCAACCAGAAGTCAGCTAAGGCGTACGTGTCTCAAGGACTTTCTCGGCCGCAGTCATCGGGCCTATTTTAGGGCAACCACACAAAATGGCTGCCGCATACAAAATGGAACCCGAAGGTTCAGACTAAATCCTCGAATACAGAGTGTTCTCCTATATCAGTTCATACGAAAACACTCAGACACGTTACACTCGCCATTTGCGGTCTGTTGAGACCAAAATCGTCCATTTCCGACGATCTTTATGAATCGGGTTTCGGAACTATCGAACCCAATTCGGAACCACGGAACCACAGTTGCATACCTTAGAAGTTCTACTATTACCCTATTTAATGGGGTAATAATGGCCCCATTAAAATGAACTAACATGTTCTGTTCCTTGTTCAAGGTACTCAGCTCCATGCAGAGCCCGGTTTCACACGTGCGCCCTGTAGATTACATCTTGATTCTCCACTGGGCCATTGTGGCAGTTTAAGTTCTTCTTTGACAATGGGTGTTAATATTTATCAAAAAAACTTATTTGACCAACCTCCGGATTATGAATTATTGAGTTGCTTTGCAGATTATGTGCAGCGGGCATATGCCTCATTGAACTGCTTTGCCAGGTATGTAACTTGTGGCCAGAGTGGGTTTGAAAAGGTTCCCTAAAACAACCGTATTAGCCCATTAAGCGGTCTTCCATACAATAGGAAACTGAGAACTTCAAAGCATGCTCTGCTTTAGGCACATTAGATGTATAAGCTTTTTGTGTTAATCATATATGTTGCCCGAGATTACACAGTTATCTCTCCAGCAAGGGCCCTTGCATCTGAGTTACCTAACCACTTTTATACCCTGAGACTTGCTGGATTCACCTGCGCCTGCAGCCATTTCCTTAACTCCTAAGTTATAACAAAATGCAGTCGATTTGAGACAAAATAATTAAGGCAGAACATCTTTACTATGACATTTTCCTTTCTTTTCAATTTATTTAGGGTGGAGATTGTATTAACAACACACATGGACTTCTAAACTAAAGGTTAACTCTAACAATCTTCAGTGTGCGACCCTGTCCCGACTCCACCCATCAAGACTTCGATCCTTTAGGTTACCAGTCTCTACCTCAGCCCATGTGTGGACTTCTAAAATAAGATTATCCTGTTCCCACATTGGTCCACTAAACTCTAACACTGGCTATATTTTCAGGAAAGGTGCACCTACTAGATATATAGCTCAGTGGATCAAAGTGCATGCACAGCTTCGTCCGTAACACCAGTCTCTCCCTAATACTGGTAAAACAATCAAGTGGTTAGTTTATTTAGAAAGCTATAACTAATCTGTAGGTCACATGTTTATATAAGAAAATAAGTAAGACAATGCTTATAAAATATCTCAGTATGTTATTGGAGAATTACTTATAACCTGTTGGTCACAAGTATGAATCAGAACGGCAAGGAGATGGGGGTGCAGTGATGGAGGTGGCATGGAAAACCTAGGGGTGGGTAGCGGTGTCCATCTCAAATAAATAAGCGGGGGGGGCTATTTTGTTATGCCATTGATTAGTTTGGCCTGATCACTCTGGCTCAGTGATACTCAAAGTACGGCCCGGGGGCCGCCTAAGTCCCCTTTTTTCTTTCTTTTTTTTTAACTATAATTTTTTTTTAAGTATAGATGAACACATAAGGGGTCAGGACAGAGCAAGCATGGCAGATATAATAATCCTTATTTTGCACATTGTCTATACATCTCAATTTGTAAACTCCTCCAGTCCTAGTTGTCAGATAAGTATACATAGGAATATTTTTTCCATCCATGTTGTTGGGTGTATACTGCATGAGAGTTGCACCCGTTTGTCCATTTGACTGTCCATATGTTTTGCGTTACCTTTCCCCCAATAATGTCTTTTGTCTGGGTATCCATTCGGTATTTCCTATGATATCCCGTATCGCGTTTCTTGTTTCGGAAATATAGTTTGATGCAAATATGATACAATTATTAACCAAACAACGAAAAGAAACTATCATAAATTTGTTGCGCCTGCGTCATGATATACAGGAAGAGTAAAATACTGACTCAATTATACTGTAATATGCTTTCCGTCCTCTCCTTTCAGCTCACTGTGAGGTGAGTGACCAGGTCTCTTCGCCCCTGACGTCCTATATTTCCTACTATATCTTTCTTCCGCATGACAGTACTTGATTCATTATTAATCCGGAGTGTGGTGAGTCTGGTTATCAGCGTGTGAGTCTTGCTCTACCGCCACCTGCAAGGAGCCATTCTCTACCCCTCTACCTGTGTACTTTAATTCCACAAGTATTGCATTCCAATATTGTGCAATGGGATATTTATGCTAAACGGCTATTTCCTCCCTATGTAATGACACACTCTCTGCCTGGGCCCACACTATAAGTGAATTTTTCTAGCTGATAAGGACGGGTGGGTCAGTATGTTTCCATTGTTTTGTAGTCATACTCTTGGCCACTATAAGACTCAAGGGTAAAAGCCAAGTATACATGCCTCCCCATGTCTGTAAAGGTGGCTTTCCAGTTAATGTCGCTAGCGTTGCAGTGATTGCCTTCCAATATGTGTTCAGGGAGGTGCATGACCACAGCATATGGAGGGGGTCCACATTTGTCTGTAGACAACGGGGGCATGCCGAAGTGGTTGTATGACAATTTGACTTTGGAATACCCTTCCATTGTCGATCAGGTCAAGTCATTCTCTCTTGCTATTCCGCAAAAGGCTAAAAACCTGGTTGTTCAACCAGTAATCCATCTAAAGAACCAGCATTGGAGAATCACGCTCTGAGTCTTAGCGCTGAGACGCCCACGGGCATTTGTTTGCGCTTAACAAATATCAAAAATAAATAAAACATATATAAAATACTTGTTCAGTTTGTCCGGAGAGAGGTATGCCCTATGTGTAATATATGTTTGTATAAGGCGGAATTTGGAGTTTCTCTGTATGTATGTGGGGTTGGCTAATATCATGTCCCATTCACGATCTGTCCATGGGTTTCCCCTGTCCTCTTCCTGCCATAAATGGAGGGCTGCCATAGGTTTTGTCTTCTGGATTAGTAGTGCCTCAGCTAACCAAGATACTCTGTGTGACCCATTGTCCATTGCGTGTAGGTATTGTACTAGGAGATTCACTTTGTCCTGTCCCGACTCTGACAGAGGGTTGCATGAATAATAGTCTAACCATGTAGAGGAATGTGTCTCCCAAACCGTACCCAAGAAGCACCTCAAATAGATATGGCCATTAAGAGAATCAAAGGCCTTTTCTAGATCCAACACCAGGCAGCCGTAATGAGGCCAGGCATCTATAGCATATTGTTGCACCCTGAAGAGTCTACGGATGACCCGCCTGAGACCCTCTTGACCATTTCATGCAGCCCCCCTGGTGAACAGCATCACAGGCTCTTGTTTACTTGCTGAGCACTAATAGTTAAAAAAACAAAGTTAAACAAATGGACAAGCATTATTGGGAGCACCTATATTTTTAGAGACATCTTGCAACACATTTGTAAAAAAAAAAATAGGATTATGTTTCTTCAGAATTCAAAAAAAGTATATTTCATTAACATGCATATGCCTTTTACTATTCCACTGCATAGAGGTTTCTTTAAAGTGATAGTTTTGAAACATGAATCTAGAAACATTCATGCTTCCCCGCTGCACCCTGACAACAATGCCAAAAGTGAACTAAAAGGCAAGTTAGTTGTCATGCGCACCCTCTGGTTGGCCTAGGTTGCTAATATAAATGGACAACGTTATAATCAAACACAGGAGAATGTTTTTTACTGCGCACATTCCGAGCAGATGTATTTCGAGGTCCTCTTATATGCCATAATGAATCATAAGCAATGGTAAAGGCATTAGGTTTCAGTATGTGATTAATATTATTTTTGTTTTTGTACGTTGTAGCTTGGTGAATAGTTGTTCAATATAAGTTACTAAAAGCCTAAAATGATTTTAATGTCCAATGAAATACTACAAGTGTCTGACCAACAAAGAAATATAGCTGTGCGTGCTAGAGAAGTTCATATGTACAAAAATATTGGACAAACATCACATATTAGCACAAGTGCACATAAAAAATACAAAGTTAATTAAAGGCAGAATGTAAGACTTAATGGATGTAACAAACTAAATAATGTAGCAGTGTGTGCTGTGACAAATGTATCCCTGAGTGGCAACGATTAAAAAGTCGTAAAATGTGTTCTTTAAAAGCACAAATGCTATGTAAAAAAAAGGAGTCCCAAAGCAGTTAGAAGTTATAGGGCTTTAAAGCACAGTACAAATGCGTGCTATTAGGACAAGCTTAGATGTTCTAAACTGTTGGACAAGCCGCGAAGATGAACGGAAGTACTCTAACAAGTATGTGCAGATAGGGACAGTTAAAGAAAGGCCCTATGAAAAAATGAGTGTGCTGTATAAACAAAGAAACGCAGCCGTGCGTGCTGCCCTGAAAACATTTCTTTCAATGCATCTGAAACAGTTAGCAAACATTAGTTAAAAGGAGTCCGATCGACACAAGAACAAAGGCTTGGAGGCAGAGAAAATTAAATAAAAGCCCAATTAAATATTAAAAGTGTTGACTAAACAAATAAATATAGCATTTAAATATTTTGTGTTGTTTCAAGATAAAAGTATGCAACTTGCCACCATGCTGGAAATGCACGCAGAAAGAAAGCTTACTAGTTCGAAAGTATTAGGCAAAGTAGGACACTGAGTGAAAATACGCCTGCAAACGCTCACAGCCATGTAAAGTTAAAGAAAGCACCCTGAAATGATAAAATGTTATTATATCCAAAGAAAAGTGCGGTAACACTAGTTAAAACGAGTCTTTGAGGAATAAAGTTTGAAACGCAAAAACAGGAAGAACTCACTTAAAAAGTAGCAAACTTGCATAGTTCCTATGTAAAAAATATATTTCTCCTAAGTCAGAATGTAAATAAACGACCAGTGTTTTTTTTTCTGAGAAAGGTGCCCAATGTGCCACGCCTGTGCTCTTGCCGCAGTTCACCAACACAGCAACGTTGGGCACCACGAGACATGCACGTGACTGAACAGTTAGAAATAACATAAGGCACCATGTGATGTTTAGGAATAATGCTGAACATTATACCGTACCATGTTGCTCATTAGTTGGACAGCACATGACACTATATTGAATTTTCATCTGCCATGATGTGCAACGCTTGCGTGCTGCCTGTCGGGGGTTGTAGTTTGCTGTGTTTTGTCCTGGGTGAGATGCCGTACTCTGAGGGTGGAGATTAGAACCAGTTTGTTATTATTGATTCTGGTCTCTGTGAGTCTGGCTGTTTCCAAAGCCTTTCAGTGAGGAGGAGAAGAAGCGGACCCCGCAGATATGCTACGCTGACTACTGGGAGCCTACAAAGCGCAGGGACACGCAGACATAACAAGCATTGGTAAATGCAATATTTTCCGCCAAGCATTAGTAAATGCACTGTTAAAAAAGAGGAATAGAATCCCAGGCATCAGAGCTAGGGAAAGTTTAGTGTGCAGGCCAGGGAACGTTAAGTAAAAAAATGAAAATGTATGAGAAAAGTAGACAGGCATGCTGCCACAAAAATAATTCTTCAACGCATCGGCGAAAGTAGTTCTAGCCATCAAAGCTGATGAGAGACGAATGAGTAATCAGGCTCCAGGAAACTGATAAGGGAAGCACACACACAAATAAGCATTGGTAAAGGAACTACAACACTCAACCAATAGAAACAAAGGAAAACTAAAGTGACAAGCACATGGACAAATAGGAAGAAAAGTCGGTATGTAAGCCACTTTTAAGATATATTGTATAAAATAGATTTCACAAGCACAGCCCAAGTGCTGTGCAGGCGAAACTTGAAAAGGAGGCTTCTGGACTCGGCCCTTTATGGCTAAAGTTCCCTAAACTTGTTGCTTTCCCCTAGACCTTTTTTCTGACATGGTGTTGCCAACTTAGATGCTTTGGGCACTTTGCCACTGCTGATCAGTGTTACAGTGCAAGTGCTCCCTGTGTAAAGTGTAATGGTAATTGGTTGTCCATTATTGGTATGTTTTCCTTACTAGTAAAGTGCACTATGTGTGCCAGGGTTGGTAATGCAAATACTACTAGTGGGCCTGCAGCACTAATTGTGCCACCCACACAAGTAGCCCTAGGAAGAGATCTCAGGTCTGCTATTGCAGGGCCTGCGCGCAGTTTGATAAACTGCCATGTTGTCCTGACAAGTGCACCGACTTGCCAGGCCTTACCCTTCCCTTTCTATGCACATTAGACAACCCCTGTGGTAGGTCCAAGGTACCCCCTGGACAGGGTGCAGTGTTTGTGAAAGATAGGACATGTACTGAGGTGTGTACCATGTCCTGACCGTGAAATACTCTCCAATTCGTTTTTTACTGTTGAAAGGCCATCTTGGCCATAGGACAACATGGGGAGGCTGTGTAATATGTTTTCCAGCCTACCTTCCCAAAGGCTTAAGATGGAGAGCTTAGGTTTAGTGTGCTTGAACTCCCAATTTAATTACACGTCTTTTTGTAAAGGTGGTTTTTGCATTGTGTGTTTAGAAACCACTCCTTTTGAAGTGGCTGGGTTTTTGTGCTCTAACATTTCTGTGTGTCTCTGCCTGGTTGTGGATTGACTGCTGGATCTGAAAGTGATAGGATCTGGGGAATGTCCTGAGCCAGGGGAGGAGGTGAGACAGAAACAGGCTGACCCCCATCTGGAGTGTAGAGGGGAGGAGTAACCCCTGGAGGCGAAGAGGCCTGGGCTGCCGCCATAAAACAATGGCTCCATCTCCTGCTGAGTGATTAAGGATCCAGACCCCCACTATCAAAAGAAGAAGGTGTCACTGGCAGGGAGGCACCCAGAACTGTTTTGTACAGGGGTCATTGCCCCCCTGAACACAAAGATTTCAAAGACATTTAGGGGTGTATCTATGAGACCTGAAACCCCTGAACATTTGAATGGAACTGATCAAGACTGAAAAGGATTGAAACTACCTCGTGGTCAAGAGGAACCTCTGCTAAGGAAGAAACAGCTGAAGAGACTGAAGGAAAGGACTGCCCCTTTCTGTTTGTTCTGGGGTTGGGCAGCAGGTTGCTGATTTAACCAAGGAGAGGCTAAGGGACTTTTGCTGTGTGCTGTGCCCCCCCTTCTTGAAAGGACTTTGCTGTGTGCTGTGTCCTGAAGTAACTTGTCCCCAAGGGTCCTAGGAGAGCTGGCTCCCTGTTGTGGAAACTCAGGAACATAAAAGTTTCCAAGGGTGTCTCAGCAACGCTGTGTGCCTGTGTTTTTTGCAGCCTGAGATCCTCACATGAATTGCCCTGTGATCGAGGGCACCTGGAGTCCAAGCGAGTCTCAGCGACGCTGTGTGCGTGTGCTTCGTGCAGCCTGAGCCCTTCGTGAGGATTGTCCCTTGATCGTGTGCACCTGGAGTCCAAGTGAGTCTCAGTGACGCTGTGTGTGTGTGTGTGCTTTATGCAGCCTGAGACCTTCCTGAGGATTGCCCTGTGATCGTGTGCACCGGGAACCCAAGTGAGTCTCAGTGACGCTGTGTGTGTGTGCTTCGTGCTGCCTGAGATTTTTGTGAGGATTGCCCTGTGATCATGCATACCGAAGCTCCAGTGAGTCTCAGCGATGCTGTGTGCGTGTGCCCTGTTGCAGCCTGAGATCTTATCACCAGCGACCCGGACCAGCATCCCTACAGCAGCTGTGCCTCTGGCCCGAGCCCGCCGTTGCCAGAGCGGGACTGTGAACCAACCCCGTCGGGGGAGGGCCCAAGTCCCACTGCCCAGAATCCACAAGGCCCATGTCGCGGGAAGAGGAGAGGAGAGCGGGGTGGCAGCCCCCCAGGTAACGTGTGTCGCCCCCCAGAGTGGGGTGCAGACTTGGAGGGGGACGCTCTCAGCCTCTCCCATTCCTACAACGCAAGCCTCTGCTACAGCTCGTATCGCAGCCCGTACTTTCCAAAGAGTAGCAGTACCGGGGCCGAAGTGCGGAGCTGTACTTTGGTTTACACCATAGCCGTGTTGGTGGCATTTGTTGGCAGAAGCTAACCGCAAGTCAGTACGAGTGGCGGTGAGACCGTCTAAAGCACCGTGATCGGTGCTGGAGTGTATTACGCATTGCATTATTTCTGCATTGTGAACTGCCTGATTTTTGCATTACGCATTGCATTATTTCTGCAGTACGAACTGCCTGATTGTTGCATTACGCATTGCACTATTTTTGCATAACAAACTGCCTGATTGTTGCATTACACATTGAATTAGTTTGCATAATGAACTGCCTGATTGCTGTGTTACACATTGCATTATTTTGGCATTATGAACTGCATTATTCTTACATTGCGAAGTGCCTAATTCTTGCATTACGAATTGCCTAGCATTGCATTAGGACTGCAGTGGATCATCTAGATTTACTGAATATCGCCAGACCATACAAAGGCTGGGTTGCCTAATAACCGGCCAGGATAAATATCACAAATACTCATATGTTGGATTTATATCGTGTGGTCTCATCGTATATCTTTTTATATAAATTTATACTGTTTCTATGAATCTCGTGAGGAGTCCATTTGTGGTGTCATCATCGGGTTACTGAGAGTGTGGTTGCAAATACTTTACACACTTGACTTGAAGAAAAGCCTGGCTGCTTGTGCCAAGGTACCAAGGGGTGAGCGGAGGCTATCTGAGCAGGTGGCTTTCCTTTCCTTGATGTGGAAGCAAGGGTCCCTATTTGGCCTAAGGTTCCTACCTCAGTCAACTAGCAACCCCCAGTTCTAACTTTGGAAAGGTGAACAAAGAAATTAGCCTATGAACATACAGTTTGGTCCAGGGGAAAGTTGGGATTGATATCCGGTTATATGGTTTCGCATTGTGGATTTCAGCCACTAGTTTTACTTGCTTGGCTTCCCCTATGATCACCTTACACCATCCCTAACCCACTAGGGCCCCATACCACCACCCTGCTGTCATCCGTGCAGCCCTCGGTCACACCACACACCAAGCTTTGTGACCCCTAGGCAAATGTTTGTGAGCACCCATGCTCTGGTTGCACTAAACATTGTGAGCCTGATTCACAAAGATAAACTTACACTTTTGTGTAAGTTTCTGATTGTTTGCTATTCACAAAGGGATTTACCAGTAGTATCTTTGAGTGCGGAGGCTCCACACATAAAAAGATACGTCTTTTATGTGCGGAGACTCTGCATTCATGAAGATGCTACTTTTAAATCCCTTTGTGAATAGTAAACAATTGTAAACCAACCAAAAAGCGTAAATTTACCTTCATGAATCAGACCCGTACTATCCAGCCTAGTCTGAAAAGTTCTTGTATTAATAATTGTTCTTCAATCAATTGGTAAATTAACACAAACAAAGAGTGCTTATTTTGTTAATTTAAACCATAGGACTAAAACCATATGGTGTGTGCTGTACACTGGGAAAGCTACTACATATGTATTTGCTTTTATATTCCTACTAGCAAGCATGTTAACATGTTCTGCCATTTCCCAACATGGAGAAATACAAAAAATGCCAGGCTCCTTAATTTAAGTTTACTGTATTGAACATGCATTTGCTATTTACCACGTCTTATTTTCCTGTTAGTCCTTCCACCGCAATTACATGTTTGTGCCTTTTTTGGTCACAAGAATATCAATTTCCACAGTCCTTTATCATTGCTGTAGTACTCTCGCTGCATCTGTTTATTCTTCTTTCTGATAATTGCTTCCATATTATTAATCTCTGTAATGCCAGTAGCTTTGTAACACACAGATGGTTGCTTCGAAATCAGGATATTACAATTTACCAGCCAGGCACTGAAGTAGGATCCCTCAGCAATCACAAGAAATGCCTTCCTCAAACTGGTCTCGGTAAAAACGTACATTTTGTACCTGTGCTTGTAGGATACCAAGGAAAACCACGAATAAATTAGCATGTGAGAAATGAAAACTCCATTCCTGAGCCATGGCGCTTCCATACCTCTCCCCCCCCCCATCGCTATGCAATTCTGTTGTGAAAACCCTAGCCTCTTCTTTCATTTCATATGCAATAAAGTGCAATGAAAGGCACAAGCGCCATTAAGTGAAACCCAAAAAGCAGGTGGAGATGTGCATTCCTCCAACGGTCCAAACACCCATATATCTATCACATCGGGAGGAAGGCGTTTATGGTTTAAGATAACCCTGGGCGTAGTGTGCGGAGTGGGGCTACGCGGAGCTACGCGAAGTGGGCACAAAACTACGCCCACCCGCGCACTCCGCGTAGCCCCACTACGCGCCGCCCGCCTCCCTCCCGCCCTCCCTAAATACTGCAATAAATGGCTGGAAAGCTTTTAAAAACACTTACCTTGTCCGCCGCGTCCCCGGGGCTCCCTCTCGCCGTACCTGGATTCGCGCCGTCATTTTGAATACTAATGCGCATGCGCGGGCGCCCGCGCATGCGCATTTCTCATGAGAAATGCGCATGCGCGGCCGCCCGCGCATGCGCATTAGTATTCGAAATGGCGGCGCGAATCCAGGGACGGCGAGAGGGAGCCCCGGGGACGCGGCGGACAAGGTAAGTGTTTTTAAAAGCTTTCCAGCCATTTATTGCAGTATTTAGGGAGGGCGGGAGGGAGGCGGGTGGCGGCCGGCTACGCACCGCCTGCGGAGCGCGCGTAGTGCCGCCTGGCTACGCCCGCTACGCAAAATGCGTAGGAGAAGGCACTACGCACACTCCGTGCACGGATCGTAGCTGGCCGCCCACCCCTAGTTTAAGAGACCGGCAACCACATCTAATCCTGTAGGGTGTGGTAAAAGGTAAGTAAAAATAGAATTATTAACAAGTGCCAGCTCTACATGACTTAGGGCCAGATGTAGGTGGCCATTTACCGACCGGTAACTGCCGAATTCAGCCGTTACCGACCGGTAAATGGTCATTCCTGATGTAGGTGGCCTATTTTACCGATTCGGTAAATTTACAGAATCGGTAAAATACCGAATCGGTATTTTTACCGATTCGGTAACTTCCATATGTAGGTGGGACTCTTCTGAGTCCCAAAGGCCAATCAGATTCGGTATTTTACCACCCAATCCTATTGGGTGGTAAAATACCGAATACAGGTTTGCATACACATCTGTGCATGCACACCTGTGCAATTTGACACACAGACATGCCCTTAGGGCATGTCTGTGTGCCACATGGCACACAAGTCCGGAATTGGGGTGCCAGAGGGTGTCAAAGTGACACCCCCTGCACCCTTGCAAAAATTGGAATTTACTGAATCGGTAAATACCGATTCGGTATTCCACATTGATTCCTATGGGCTTCAAGGCCCATAGGAATCAATGGGGGATACCGATTCGGTATTTACAGAATCGGTAAATACCAAATCTTACCGATTCGGTATTTACCGATTCTGATTTACCTACATTTCCCCCCTCTAATTTACCACTTCTTAAATACCGAATCGGTATGATTCGGCATTTAAGAAGTGGTAAATTAGAATTACCTACATCAGGCCCTATGTGTCTTTATTGGACTGCTACAAATAGCAATGTCACCTCTCTGTCCATCACCTATAAGTAGGGCCACTTGAATTATGCAGCAGGAGTTGATTACATTATGTGGCAAGAAAAGGCATATTATGCGGTGTAATGCAGCTCATTTTGTGATAGTATTACTTCAGTATCTTGTAATTTTTATATATGGTAGCACGGTCTTGCAAACGGTTTCACCTTATTTGTACCAATTTAACACCCAAATACAGCATTAAAAAATTGAAAGATGACCAACCTTTCTGGAGGGCCTGCCACTGAGCAGGATCATGTGTTGCCATATTGTTTATTTATTTTTGATCAATTTGAGCTAGAACACATTTTTGTGTAGTAAAATCTGCAGATTATTCATCAGATGATGGATTATGTGGCAAATGCATCGATTCCATAGTAATGTGGAAAGCGCTGCAGAATCGCATAATTCCGATGACCTTGCCTACAAGTCATCTATAACGCAATTGTTTTCAGACACAGGTGTAAATAATTACTATATACACCCTTTACGGATTGCCAAAACTATTGTTTACGTACACAGACCGAAATGAAAGTCTATGTGTGACTTGTTGAGCTGTTAGGCAACATTACAACAACGTCCTTTCGTTTGTGAGCATTGATTTCTTCACCCATAAAAATGTGCATTATTTTGCCTGCTGTATTTTCCTTTATTTTGTTTAATATATTTCAAACATTTCTGGCTGTTCAGTAGTGATCCCATGGCAACACCATCTGCTCAGTTTCCCTCTTATTTACAATTCATGTTCTCATACGTAACCGCACTAATTAAGCGAATCTTGCCAAGTGACAGTTTTAGCGCTGGAAAATTGCCACTGTGCCTGGCCAGAGCTGACAGAATGTTAATGCCACCCGCCCCCTTCCAATTGTGGTGACACATGTATGAATCTTGAGAATATAACAAAATGTAAAAAAAAAAGCAAATTACATTATATATATATATATATATATATATATATATATATATATATATATATATATATATATATATATATATGTTTTAATGGATTATGTGTATATGTGTGTGTATATATATATATATATATATATATATATATATATAAATATAATATACATGTATATATCTATATCTATATATATATATGTATATGTATATATATATGTATATATATATATATATATATATGTATATGTATATATATATGTATATATATATATATATATATATCTATATATATATATATATATATATATAGATATAGATATATATATATATATATATTTCCGAAGCTTTCTCCTCCACAAAGAAGAATGAGGTGGCACCACGGGACTCGGGATACACCAGCTTTATTGTTAAAACCATTGGGCATGACGCATTTCGGAGGGTTCCTTTATCAAATGCCCCTCTGTTTCAAAAGTGCTGCTGTTGCTCGTAGTCCTTTATATGAGTCCTTTCTCAGTTCCTCATCACTAAAGTAGTGTGGGCTGCCACTAACACATGGCCCGGATTCGTCTCTGCTGCCACAGATGGCCTACATTTCCCAGCATGCAGCGTCGCTTGCTTGCTGGTGATCGTTCCGTTGCTCAGCATTCCGTCTTCCTCGTGTGAGTAGCTGACCTGCCATGCATTAGGGTGAGGGCTCCAGCATCTGTTCTGGGCATAGTGGTGTTTGTGTTCTCGAGTCCCGCACTTCCAGCCTCGCAGGGGTGCCTGTCGTGGGGTCAGGAAAACCCGTAAAGTAGGGGTGTTTCTCCATGCAGTATGGGCTGCAGGTAGCAGCTGGCTCTCCATGTCCGGCTTCTTGCGGGGCGGTCGGGGAGTCTCCTCCATCACTCACGACTCCCGTAACGCTTGCGGAAGGGCCATCCTCGCGTGTTGGTGAAACACGCTAATTATTTCCGAAGCTTTCTCCTCCACAAAGAAGAATGAGGTGGCACCACGGGACTCGGGATACACCAGCTTTATTGTTAAAACCATTGGGCATGACGCGTTTCGGAGGGTTCCTTTATCAAATGCCCCTCTGTTTCAAAAGTGCTGCTGTTGCTCGTAGTCCTTTATATGAGTTCTTTCTCAGTTCCTCATCACTAAAGTAGTGTGGACTGCCACTAACATATATATATATATATATATATATATATATATATATATATATATATATATATATAACTGCTTAGATCGAGCTCCCTTATATGAAATGAGTTTAGAATCCACGAATGACCAACTTAGATTCTGGACTGTACGACAAAGTGAAAACATTTATACTTTATTTTACGAACTGCACTAATAATGTTGGAAGCAGGAGTATAAACTTGTATTAAGGTTTCACATGTTTGTGTTTGTTTGCACATAAAATAACCCAGTAAACAGGCACATTCTCTAGTCCAACAGACGATTGCAATTTACGGTTGTGGTTTCTGAGTGCCACAAGAGCACCTCCCCCCAGGCTTCTCCTGGAGGGCTCATGTTTCTCCTTGTTTCTAGTATTCAGTCAAGCCGCCTCCTCTTCCCGGCATGAAGCAGGCTAGCTTGTGGGGTGCAGCAAGCTCCTTTACAAATTCTCACCCTTGTGTTCAGATGATTCCTGACCTTTCCTTCTCTCTTACAAAAAGTAGTACAAATTGGCTTCTGCCACTTCATGCATGTTCTCCCACCTAATACATTCATAGCCATCTCAACCACAGTCAACAGTGCACCAGCTCATAGTTCATTTCAGTCTCCTAACTGCCCCCCCTGCACTGAAGCTTCCTTCTTCAATCCAAGCTCAAAAGTCTCTTTGTCCACATCCAGATAAATACTCAGACCCATGTATTTGTTCCTGAAGGCTCCCTCAACAGAACCACTGGTTTTCTCGAACACGATATCTGTGGAACGAAATATGCCTAGAGTTGTCTTGGACCAACTCGTTACATTTCTACATCATGGCGGCACCTGTTGTAGCGCTATTTGCAGTCTCCTTCTAAATGCTAAACCACAAGATGTATGCTATAGATGTAAGTTAACGGACACCTTTGTCTCTGAGATATGCCAGAAATATTTGCACCCCTTTCTTGTCTTCATTACAAAAATATATGACTGTATCGTGGTGAGGGAAAGTAAAGGATTGGATTTAGAGGCACTGGGAAGGGAAGGACTACGAGCCATCTCCTCAAAGGATCAAGGCAGACGGTTAAAATGGGACAAAATCATACCTGAGGCCTTCTTTGCAGAATTGACGGCCACAACTGAATCCCATATGGGCATCTGCCTAGATGATAATGTTGTGGGAGTGGGAACGATAACCTCCTTCTCAGCCATTTGTAAACAAATTGCAGCTAATCTAAACAAGGGGAGGGGGTCACATTTGAAGAAAGCCCATAGATGGTTCGATAGCGCCTGCTCTAAAGCTCATGAGGCCCTCCTTGAGGCGCTTAAAACATCCCCGAGAGATAGAATTTTGGTTTCCACTCTCCGTAAGGAATACAAACTGGCAATTTTGCAGCGGAAACTGAAAATCAAAGAGGATGCTTGGGATAGCCTACAGGAGGTTGATGTGTTAAGGGATAGCAGGAAGTTCTGGGCCATAATCAATCAGCCATTCTTTGCGGATCGTGACAGCCCAGACACAGACTGTGTATTTTCGGACGATGTTTGGCTTGGGCATTTTAAGAACATTTATGGTGACTTGGACATGCCTGATCTAACATGCGTACCCCCAACCAACAGCTGTCCCAGTTCTCCCATCAAATTTGAACTAGAAGAAGTAGAAAGGGCAATCCGTGCTACCTCCAAAAATAAGGCACCAGGCCCGGATGGGGTGCCTGCAGATCTTTTTATTATGTATCCTCATTTTTGGGCTAAAATCCTAACTAATGTATTTAATGCTGCAGCACTGGTGGGTTTCCCCCCATCCTGGGGCTCCTCAATTATCGTGCCCATTTTCAAAAAAGGGAGCCGTGGGGACCCCGCCTGCTATAGGCCAATCTCCCTGTTGGATTCTTCCGTCAAAATCATGGGAAGAGTCATTCTACAGAAACTGGGAGATTGGCTGGACGGTGGGGGGTTCCTCTCAAATCTCCAGTACGGTTTTAGGGAGCACAGGGGTACCATGGACCAGTGTCTTAATCTTTATCTCCTGATCAACAAGTACACAGTGGCAAAGAAAGGCTTCCTCTATCTGGGGTTCATGGACTTATCATCAGCCTTCGATATGGTGAACCGTTCTAAATTGTGGTGTATCTTGCTAGAGATGGGTCTTGACGCTCCCCTTGTCTATTTTTTAGCCTCTCTCCATCAGGACCTAGCAGCGGCAGTCAGGGTCACACAGGACGGCAGGTGCACGGATCAATTTAGATCGAGACGGGGAGTCAGACAAGGCTGCATTCTGGCTCCCCTCCTTTTCACGATCTATATAAATGGCCTGGAAAAATCTTTAGCTAAGGCTGGTGCGGACATCCCTAGTGCAGGTGGAACGGGTATCCCGGTCCTCCTGTACGCTGATGATGCCGTTCTCATCGCTCGTACAGGTCTGGGTCTACAAAGGCTGTTGGACAGCTTTGGAAAATTTATGGAAGCCCTTGACCTCAAAATCAATAGTAAAAAATCCCATGTCATGATTGCAGGGGCCGGCAGGAAGCCCAGGAATGTTAATATCTTTAGATGCCTGGGTGCGGAAGTCGCAAGGGTCCCAGTCTTTACGTATCTGGGGGTATTATTCGATGAGAAAGGTAATTGGGGTCCCCAGATGAAGCACAAAAGCAACATAGTGGCTAGATCCACCACAGGGCTTCTTAATTTTGCTAAAAGACTGGGAGCGAAACCCATGGAACCCATGCTCAAAATCTATAAGGCTAAGTGTCGGGCCATTGCGTCTTATGGGGCACCGATTTGGGGATATGCCAATGTGGATAAAATTCAATTGGTAGAAAATAAGTTTTTTAGATCACTGCTGGCAGTACCACATTCATCGTCAACCATGGCAGTACACTGTGAACTAGGAATGGGATATATCACAGATCATCTTAAGGCAGCACCTTTGATTTGTTGGGCTAAGACATGGCTAAATGAGGACATTACCCTTAATCATCTCATCCTTAAAGACTGTTTGGCTCTGGACAAGGCACTTAGCATCCCATGGCTGGCATACGTTAGAGCGGCGTGTGTCAGGCTGGGACGTCTGGACGTGTTTTCCACCCCAGAGGGTATCAAGAAAGAGGACTTGGGATGGATTAAGCAGAATTTTCGAATCATGGCTGAGGCAGACAGGGAGGAGATAGAACTCAAAAAATCAGGAGTAAGAAGCATTTATGCTCTGCAGTCCTCGCCCCACACAGAACCCTACCTCAGGATTGTAACAAAGCCATACCATCGCTTCTTGCTTACAAGGTTTAGATTTAACCTTATTCATCTTGTGTTGGGAGATCAACAACATTGGGGTAAGCCAGCTGATTCTCCACCATGTTCCTGCGACAACTTCTCGACACAAGACACCCTTCACCTTATTATGTTTTGTGACAAATTTGCGGTGGCACGAAATAAATTCTTGTTGCCCATATTACGAGAAGCGGGTTTCCTGCAGGTGAGGCCTGCACTACTGTATTTGCAATTACTGAACAATGTGCGAGTTATCTTCAACGTAGCTAGTTTTCTGGTGGCTGCAGCCAGAGTTAAAAACAAAAGAACCCTACAGATAAATTGATCTAAACCACTTCCCCATAACTGTGGAACAGAATTTTTAAATATTTGTATTGTTTTAATAGTGGTTTTTAATTACAATAGGAGATATTTTGTATTAATTAACACCCCATGAACGTTGCAATATATAATCTGCATTGAATGTATGTACATAGATGTCTGTTTTTAAATGTATATATATTTTTACTTTGTATGTATGTAATGTTGCTTCTTTTATGATTTTAATTAATCGAATAAAGAGTTTTTGACTGACTGACTGACTGATTGGATTTAGAAGCGGAGCAGGGTTAATCAATGATCGGATTGTGGGATTCAAGGCACAACAGACTTTCAAACTTCTATGTCTCAGCTTCTGAGAAAAGTAGCATTTTGGTGAAAATCTTTTTCTAGGCTGCAATTACTCCCCGAAACATATTGTAAATTCTTTCTCTGGTACCCAAGCTGGTGAAGGATCCATCTGCATTGCACCACATACCGCCGGATCTCTCTCATTAATAGCAAATCTTAGCAAAGTTCCTTTCTGGGAGGTTTAGAAATGTAATCCCCAGTCTAATTCATGAGAAACAGGCTGGATTTCTCTTGGGCCTCTCATGCAGAAACAATTAGCGCATCAGCCTTCTCCTCCTATGGCAGGTAAAAGATGACAGGGAAATGCGCTGTCACTAGACGCCGTGAAGGTGTGCGACTGGGTCAAATGGGGCTACTTGTTAAGAACTCTGAAACAGGAAGCATTGACCTCAAATTAATTGAAACAGTCAGATTTCTTTATGCAAAGCACGTACCTGGAATCATTAGTAGTGGTTTTCTGTTCTTTCCATTTTAAGTTATTGCCACCGCTATTCCTCTCAAAGTTATAACAATAGGCCGGGACTGTCGGATAATCCTCTGGAACTGGTGTACAGGATCTCTTTAATCCTTTACTTAACCCTATGTGGCTTTTGTCCGCATTAGATATGTGTCTTGTCACTGGCACACTATCGTAATAACTCATTCATTTGAATGTTTTGCAGTGCCATGATGTTACAATGCTAAATGAATGTTTTAAAATAAGTAAATCCAATAATAGTAGGTATTCTTAAGTTGGTTTATTAGACATAGTTGGTAGTTAGGAAGGCCCCACCGGGAGCAGCATCCAGCTGCTCAGCCCCACTCACTCAAACTGACCACACATTTAAACCATGCATACACGAACATTCTAATGACATCACACACACAGGCTGACCAGCAGCAGAGAAGGAGAAAACACATGATTTTTTTCATTTTTATTTCGATTGAATCCTAGGAGAATTTAGTAGGGAATTCAACCTCATGTCGATATAGGAGACACTGTGCATTCAAGATGACACCAGTCCTTTAAATTACACAACGCAGCTTTTGACAGTATATAACACAGTTAGGCCACACTGCATATCTATTTTTTTTGTGTTTAACCCTAAGGATTGATTCCTTGGGGGTGTTTGGTTCATAATTTCGTGGCATATACAAGCAGGTATTTACACCGGGATAAAACTTGAAAATAGGGGCACAGATTCATATGCATGACACTATTCTCATGGCACACCCTCATATTATAGAGGTAATAGCATGGTAATTCAATAACAAATAATACAAAATACACCAGCATGTACCCATTGAGGTCTGGATGTAGGTCATTGGGATCTATTGAATTGGTTTCAGATGGAGAATGTATGACCATATTCCTCAAGCGTTTATCACACTTGCCTATGAAGCGCCGTCATTAGAACGAACGCCTCTTTTGCACGCATTTGTTCTGCGCACAAGTTGTTATAACGACTTGCCTTACGAGGGCACTGGATTTTGGAATAGTTTAATTTACTATTCCAACTCCAGTCTGCGCAACAGCAAGGAAGGTGTTGGACTTCAATTCCAACACCTTTCCTCCAATGCGCCCCCCCCCCCATAAAGCAAGTCGTTGTAACGACTTTTGTGCAGAACGAATACATGCTAAAGACATGACTGCTCCATGTTTTAATTTTTTGTACCCTACATACTCCCATTTTATAATCATTTTGTATTATGTGCTTTTTCGATTCTTTTATGATGTTTAACGAAATCAAATAAAAGTAACATTGACTTGACTTGACTACATGCTAAAGCGTTCGTTCTGTTGCTGTAGCTGTGAAGCAGAACATGTCAGTATTTTAAAATACCGATTGATTTTGTGCTCTAGTTTAGGGGCATGGTTCCCTTGACTGATGTTTTACCGTAGGCAGATGTCTTCAGCATACTTGCAAAAATTAGCTGGATCAACTTTCCCAGGAGTCTTGACTGATGTTTTAACTTTAGGCGGACATGTCACCAGAATGCCTATAACAATCAACTGGTTTCACTTTTTCCAGGAGGCAGGCTGATTTTCTTTGTTATACTTATGGCACATCAGATCATTGTGAATGAGAGTGTGAAAAGTATCATTTTTATGCACAGATTAGGTGACGAAGTGTTTTGTTTCTTGATTGGTTTACGTTTAGTTTTTTTATGTTCCTTTTTGTTTTCCGGTTCCTGAGGAGGCCTTAAAGATGTATAGGCTGAAATGCGTCAACCTTTTTGCTCAGGAGGAGCCCCACAAGGCATATTTGATGACTAGTACAGTCATAAGGAGTCATGGCAAGTTGCTGATGCCAGAGGACTTCTTAGACTCTACCAATAATCCCCTACGGTAGCGAGGTACAGAATGTCAGGGACGCGGAAACACTCAATGCCACTGTAACAACTGTATACAGGGTCATTTTTGGGCTGCCGAAATACACCTCACCCGCACAAATCAGACTCTAGTTTGGCGTCCTGAAACAAACAATTGCCAGACAAGGGGCCGTCGCCACTGCATGGGATAAAGTGCGAAATACTCCTCGGGGAACGTTAAACGAACAGCTGTGGAAAGAGCTACAAAAGCACACTACATCACCAGCTGCGAAATATCTTCACAGCAGCTTACACAAATTAGGGTTAAATCAACTTTGGGAAACATCAACAACCACCCTAAACTTCAAAAAATTAGTATGGAAGATGGTGAAATTACTGTCATGGCTGGAGGATAAGGCCGCACTTTCACAGAGAGCCCATGGATGGATGACTTTGAACACATACACAAAGCAGGGTGCGCAAGCTTATTTCAACTTGGAATATGACAAAAATATAAAAATTGCATTTATGAAATATAGATTTGGCCTGCTCCCTTGCACCCAGCATCTTCCACCTTGGCTACGGAACAATGCAGGCTCTCTGTGCCGATTATGTGGAACAGCTCAGTAAGACCTGCTGCATTTAATATGCTCCTGTAAAGAACTCCTCAAAGTACGAAAGAAACTGTTGAAACAGTTGTTTAATCTACGAGGGATTCGAACAAGGAGGCAAGCCCTGTTGGCATGCTTTGCACCTAGCGATCCACAATTGATCTGCAGAGCAGTAAAGTTTCTGAGACTGTGCGTAAGCAAAATGCCAGAAGTGGAAACATCGAGAACCAAGCCAGAAAAAGTAAGCTAATGTGCAAGGCAGCTCTGAAGACATTTTTAACCTATAAATTAGGAGATAAAACTTAATAAGTTATCATGCTGCTATTGTTCAACACTTCAAACCAGGAGCTTTATTAGTCTGGTTTTAACCCCTTCCGTGCTCATGACGAGTTCAGCTTGTCATGCAGCACAGTGCTTGTGTGCTTATGACGAACTGAGCTCGTCAGTACCAAACACGTTTTTATTGCTGTCCAACACAGTAGAGGAATCTCTCAAGCATCGATGAGGTTAAGACATAAGCATTATGAAGGGACACGTTTTATGCATGTGCATGACAGAATTTTTTTTATTGAACATATATTTTTTTGTATTGCAACGGTTTTAATTAACTATGCAAATACAAATTTACTTACTTACTCCTTAGACTATGGTGCTACCTCTAGTTTGAACAACATTCAGGCTTTTTGAAGGAACCATCACTATATGAGTAATAAGGAATTAAGGAGGAACAGAGGTATCCTTTAAGTAAAGAGGATTGACACAACTAGACATTTTATTAGGGAATGTGATGTATGTTGGAATTGTATAATGTTATTGTACATACGCTTGTGTACACATTTGTAGTTGTGTGAATTTTCATTTTGTTGCATCAGTATTGGAGACTTAAAACAACAATACAAAATGTAAATGCTTGCATAGACGGGCGTAGGATATTAACAAATTGACTTTGCTTGAATTAAATTCCATATCCAGTGAAAATTGATGGTTTCATATGTTGATCTATTATATTGTACACAATTTTGTCCCTATGGCTGCGTCAGTTTTTGTGCTTTAGCCTATCTTTAGGGCTCAGTGGCGTTTACTAATACCCCTTTTTGCTTTAATTTGTGTCACTTTGCTCTCATAACTTTAGGTTTATGTTTTTTTCTTACAGCAAATAAAACAAAGATGTCTACAACCTATAGTCTTTTAGTTTTTAAAGTTCCAATGAAAATACAGTCCTTTGTCATTAGTATCTATTATGCAATATTCTGCCATGTATTCCTTTTTAAGTTCACCATCAAAACGCAATCTCCTTCTTCAGATTCTTTTTTCATAATGCGCTTCTTTGGTAGAGTTTAATTACAAATTCAGTCTGTTCAGCAACATTTCCCCAATTTCAGCTTCCATGCTGTTGTAGACCAAGATGTTGCTTCATTTTGCAATTTTCATTCTTGGACAGTTGGCGACTGGACGCAGTCATTCAAATATCACCAAACAATTCTGCTAACAAAACGTCAGACCTGTTGACTTTGCCATTGCTTGTTGCTTATTTTCTTTATTCCAGAAATATGCACATGTCGATGCATTTGTGATAAACAATAATTATTTCTTTGAGAAAAAAAGTAAAGCTTGCAAATTCTTACTAAACACACCATTAAAAATATGCATGATATTTCAAAGTCAATTAAGTAATATCCAGTATTTCACCCTGTATAGTTTTATTTAATTTTAGGCCTGTTCTGTCATATAAACATAACCGCTCTACAATTTTTTTTTTGTGTCTTATGCCCACATGCATCAAGGTAAATTGCATTCACAAACGGTGAATCGCAAAATTCGGCCGTTTCCGAATGCAATTTCCTTTTTGGGATGCATCATGGTTTTTTATTTTTTCGCAATTTAAGGAATCCCAATTATGTTGCGATTTCTTAAATTGCGATTGCATTTAAGATATCGCAATTTGTGATTTCTTAAATGCAGTGCATGAATATTTTTTTTTTGCAAATTCGCAAATAGGAAGAGGTAAATTACCATGAAGTTGAACTTCATGGTAATTTTCTAAAACTTTCAAAAATGCACAAAAGTGCATTTTTGAAAGTTTCATTTTACACTCACACATGCCCTTGGGGCATGTGTGTGTGAAAAATGTTCTTTAAGTTAAATTTCAGGGGTGCGGGGGGGGTCATTGGGACCCCCCCTGCACCCTTGAAATAGCATTCTCATTTTGCGATTCCTTAATTGCGATTCGCAAAATGAGAATAGCTTCCCATTCATTCCTATGGGCCTCTAGGCCCATAGGAATCAATAGGAAGGGATTCCTTAATTGCGATTCACAAATAGTGAATCGCAATTAAGGAAAATTAAGGAATCGCAAAAAATATTGCGATTTCTTAATGCATAGCATTTTGCGATTTCTTAATTGCAATTCCTTAAGTTTCGCAATTAAGAAATCGCAAAATGTAACAATGATGCATGTGGGTGAAAGTCTCTTAATCATCAGAAGTGTCCACTTAATATTGGCATTGCTCTGCATAATACCTTTATTTTAAATAAATCAATCAAGTACCTTAATTTCTTCTGCCGGTATTTCCTCATTTTGGTAGGAATCCCTTACCTAAAAGTATTTCAATTAGGGCAGTTTTCAAAGCAGCTAATGTACCTGGTGTGTTTACATTTAAAAATAAGTTTTGAGAATCCTGCCTGATAAGGATATTTAACTGCTATGGCGTGTCTCTGGCCAGACAAAAATCAAAAATTGTCGCAGCAATGAACTTTATCAATTACTCCTGGTTTAGGAATCGGTCTCAGCTCAATGCGACTGCTTTGTTTACATTTACACAGCAACAACAGATATATTGACTTTTTACTCAATGTGGGGGAGGTATGAAAAAATGCATGTCAGTTGAATAAGAAATCATCCATCTTCGCAGGGGCATAGCTTCAGAGGGGGAGATAGGGGGTTTGGGGTGCTACCCCCTAAAAATGTATCCGGGAGAAAATAGTTTGGTGCAAGTGCTTTCAGTAGGGTATGATGAAGTGAATAGTGGATTTCACCTGGGAAATCTACATATCCACACTCACAAAAACACACATACTCTCCCTCGTCTCTGTTTTGAAGGTCGAAAATAGGGTGATTAGTTTGGAAGATGTTGTGTTTTAAATGCCCCTAACAATCCACCCTCCTCTCTCTTTCAACTGCCCCTTAAGTCCCCTCATGTCCAGTTCCTCCTAAATGTGTTTTAGCAAGATATCCCAGCGTGACAGTGGAAAATCTGAAGCGCACACCCCCCTAATCTTATTGACCAAGCTACGCTACTGCATCTACATCTCTTTGGCAGACTCTTTCTCAAGGCCGATGGGCAGCTTGGGAGTAATGGGCTTCATGAATACTGGTACAACCTAATCTCACTGCAAGAGGACTGTGTCTATTGTCGCTTGCAGAGATAATCCAATAGCATCTTTTATTATGGTGGCTCTCCTAGGCCCCTCAGAAGGGTGTGGGGCAGCGGGACCATCATTCCCCTTTTCCCATGCCATGCCTGTTTGTTGGGGCCGGCATGCTCGTGCTGCAGCATATTTATAGATTTTAAGTTGAACCTGCTTTATCAATGGCAAGGCAGCTAGCATGACTAATACCACTAGATGGTTCCTTTTTTAAGGCTATTATTTTTCCTGTTCTTGTTTCAAAAAATATAAGTCCAGGTCGGGAAGATTTCTGATGGATCCAAATTAAGGATTGGAGCCGTATCTAACTATGGAGTTCCATTTTCCTAAACATTGTATTGATTGGATACTCCTAAACTGAATTCTTTTGGAGTTTTCATTCAACTTTCCTAAGAAGAGCTTGCCAGTAGTCCACATTGAGGCTAAAGAAGTCCAAGACAATGGCAATTTGTGTCCAGACTGGATTACAACAGGTATTTAAACTGAAAGAGAACGTTGCTGGAGAACTAGGATCAATTTGTCTCCTTGGTTTACTAGAGACCATCTGGTAGGGATACAGAAGTGAGTGATACTGATCTTGTTATATGCACCTCTGTGTTGTGTGTGTCAAATGACTGCACCATCCTAGGTTGTGAGCTCTATATCAAAGACACCGTCCCTTTAAGTTCTTAGTCCAGCGGACCGAATTGTAGGTAAGAAAATTAAGAGCAGGATCCCATTGTGCTAAGAGTTTATGCCCAATTACTACTGCTGTTCTACATTGTGTTTTCATTTCCAATAGCCTGCGTTTTGGGGTGGGGTGCTTGCAAAGAACATCAACACTGTGATGTTCTAGATCTGGTAGTGCTACCCGCGTGTCTGGTGCATTTCGAGGTGCAAGTATTTTTGAGAAAGGGTGAATCATTTCATGCATATTCTCAGAGCATATTTGAAGAAATAGCAAACATCATGTTAAAGTTGTGACTCAGGCTCTAAAGTGAAAAGATTCCATTTATGTAGTGAGACTGAATGGAGAGGCTGAAAGAGCCATTTCTGAACCAAGCCATGGATGTCAAGTTAACATTGCACACTCTCTGCAACAGTATCAGTTCAAAAAAACGTTCACTGTCGAGCAACATCACAGGACTGACTTGCCAAGCGGATCCGAAGCTGAATCACTAGACCCACCTTCACCCCCTTACTTCTCAGAGTAGAATTTCTTCAGAAACACTAAGATCAAAAGGTAATTGTGTCCCTTGGGTCTAACCTTTGTACTTATTCATTCTACTTGCGCCTCCTAAGGACTTTCACATATCTGCTCCCATCCATGGACTAAAATTGTTGGCTAGAATTTTTTTTTATTCTAAGACTCTAACCCTAAATTCCTGTTGACCATTGTTTTTATTTGGCTCACTTTCACAAGTTCTTCACCTAATTCGATTTGTTATATGCTGTATGTTTGCATCCCCATCATCACCGTGATGGTTTGCTCCTTGAGCTGCTGCAAACTACTGGATTGTTCATCAGGGGTACTCTAAGGAGACTTTGTGCACCCTTTTCCATCATTAACTGAGTACAGGTGTGCTGAGGAGTCCAGGTATAATGTCATTGCCATCACAGCCATGGTTTTGTAGCACTTGCCTCTCCTGAGGATTACATGTATTGATATGATTGTATGGTTGCAAGAAATGACGGGGTCGTACAAACTTGATGTTAAGAGTTGGTCGCTAGACACGAGGGCAATAAAAGTGCTTATATAATGTTGCTGAAACGTTGATACGTCATCTGCGCAAGCCCGTGAATTATAAAAAAGTTGTGTAGCCTACAGGACACTCATGCAATCTGTGATGCTGCTCTAGAGGAATTGCTGGCATAACATGCATGTGGGCAAGGGGAGGACGTATAGAAGTGGCCAGTTGTAGGAATAGGTTTCATATATGTAGGGGACAGAAATGTGCTTTGATCTTGTCACAGTGAACATGACAGGCATGAGCGGATTTTGCGGATTGGCAATTTGCGAATTTGCGGATTTGCGAATTTGCGGATTGCCAAAATCCGCGCGGATTTTATTTTTTTTATGTTCGCACGGGTTTCTGCAAGTTCGCGAGGGTTTTGTACAATTTCGCAAATTGCGAAATTGTACAAAACGCGTGCGAACTTGCAGCAACCCGTGCGAACACAATTATATGAAGAGAAAGAAGCTCCTGGTCACAGGAACAGCACGGGGATTGCGCTCATGAAAGTCAAGGATGCAAAGGCCTCTACCCAGCATCACAGCTGAATTTCCACAGTAGATTTGGGAAGAGGCACACCTGTCCAGCCTCGAAGACGCTCATGATTGTTTTTGGGCTAATGAATGAGTCACTGACTTTGAGCATCAACTAGTTCGAGTGACCATGTGTGTGTTACTATGCAATCGCCCTGAAGGGCGCAGGGGTCCCTTGAGTGACCTGTGTAAGGCTGTAACTATTTTACAATGGCGCCAGCAAGCTGCCAGCGCCGTTGTAAAATAGTTACAAAGTTAGCTTGCACAGGAAGCACCTGCTTCGTTTTATCTAGTGGTTCCTGTGCAAGCTAACTTTGTAACTATTTTACAACGGCGCTGGCAGCTTGCTGGCGCCATTGTAAAATAGTTGCATGAGTGGGGGTTCAACTTTTGAACCCGTTACGCTCGCGGATTTTTTTTTGCGGATTTTGCGGGAAATCCGCAAAATTCGCGGATTGCGGATTTCCCAAAAATCCGCAAAATCCGCGAGCGTAACGGATTTCCCGCTCATGCCTAATGATTATGCCTCTAGGTGATTGGGTAGAATCGGTAATGCATCTTTCCTATGTACCTTGATCATAGATTTTTTTATGGGTGAGCGGCTGAGCTGGGAATTGGAAGAGGTTACATGGAGTTACAGTCACCATAAATCATGTTTTGGAGATTAGGAATGACCAGATTTCGACGGGCCCTCAGAATGCAAGATAATTCTGAGATCTGTTGGTTCTTTCTATCAGAGAGTTCCAAAGCTTTGAAGTCCAATGTAATGGCAATTTGCACACCACATGGGGATCTGGAAAAAAGGAGGTTCTGCTTGAGCAGTCTCAGGTGATGGAAAGAGGATTTGACTCTAGAATAACCTTGTGATGTAACGGTATGGGTGCATCCAGTATGGCTCCAATGATCCTTACTTTGAAGACTTAGTGTTGAAACATATCTCTGCTGTCCATGATGACGGTAGTAGGGTGTAAGGTATTGCACCATATACCCGTATTTCAAACTTGCTCACATTTAGTTTTAGTTGATCTCTAGGTGTCAATAATTTATGGTGATCAGACAGATTCCTGTTACGGGAAACATCCTTAACAACGCGGTCAGTACACCGCAATGCTGTACATTGCGGTCGATACAAAGACCGCATGTAACAATGCTATGCCATTACAACGCAAGTCTTTACATCAACTTGCGCTAGATGGCGAGCTAACATTAAAAATGGTGTAGTTTACTATCCCAACACCTTCCCTACTGATAAGTGGACTGGAGTTGGAATAGTAAATTACACTTTTTTAATGTTAGCACGCCACCTAGCGCAAGTCGATGTAAAGACTTGCGTTGTAAAGGCATAGCGTGGTAACATGCAGTCGTTGTAACAACTGCGATGTAACAGCACGCGTTGTAATAACACGCCTTGTTACATCATACAACCCCTGTTACATAGGAGTATGAGTCTGTTGATGATTCCAGTTTCAAGATGGTCATTTTGTGGTCTGCTTAGTAAGAGATGGTACAGCAGCAGAGATGAACCAGTTAGGGAATGGGCAAAACATGATAATTGGAGGAAGTAAAGAGAACAAGGTGAGGTGATGAGACAAACGTTGAGTGGAGATGATTCAGTCCACAACATGTCATGCATGACTATATTATTGAGGGTTATGGAAACCTGGACACTGCCAGAAGCTACAGGCAGGGCTATGAGGATTAGAGCCACTGTTTCTCTTCCATTAGATTTAACCTGGCCCTGGTGGGGATAATCTTCCAGAGTGGAGAGAATCCAATTTGAGTTTTACCAACAGGTTTTACGTCTCAGTGTATTGTTAGTTGTTCCACATATACGTCAAAAATAGCCCTTTAGCAATGTCCCTGCAATTGCCAGGTTTATATAGAGACTTTTAGGGTAGGTTCCTAATATAATGAATTTCTTAAGAATGATTCTTGCAAACTCAAAAGCTGGAGTTCCTGAAGCACCATTCGTGGCAGTGATCTGCAGAGGATCTATATCTGCAGCAGGTTGTGCAAGTGCTAGAGTGACACAACAACTTAAATGACTTCATTTTGACAGATGATATTGATCAGTTGGGGAGAGGGAATGGCTAGCGAGAATTGAACATTTATCTGGTTTGTGAGATGAATCTTTAGATCTCAAGTTTTTTCTCGTGGTGATTGGTTAAATCAGGGGTCTCCAACCTTTTATGTAGTGAGAGTTATTTCTGATCAGTGAAAATCATAGGGAGCTACTCAAGGCCAAGCAACTCACGCCTTTTTACTAGAGACCCCCGCGCCCATCTTCATTGACTTTAAGCTTAATTTCTTCGGAGCCCATAGTGTGGTTTGAATAAAATACTTAAAATTCCATGGAAACACTGATAGGAATGACTTTAGGTTTGTGTTGTATGATGCTAGTGCTTTGAGGAGGCAATATAACGGTTAAAGAGCTAAACAAATTACGCATGTTATGATATTGTAATCTACCCAGGAGGGTGGTACTGAAGGTGTCTCGTTTACGCACAGTATGGACTGCAGTGCACTGATTCCCTGTGAAAAGATAATGAAAAAAACAGATCAGCAATTATGATTGTCACTTGCAAAAGTGAAAATATTAATTTTTTTCTAACATATGGTTTTCTTTTCATTACATCTGACAAATTCTTCTCTGTGAGAAGATGTTGGTTCAGAAAATACATGGAACATTTAAAATACACAACGGGTGGCAGAATGTGAAGCTAAACTAGGATGGCTACATGAAAGCAGGGCTCCTTGCCACACAAGCTGACCAAACAGTTTGCACACACAGATTCCTCGTGATAGAAGCTTGTTGCTGGTCATCTCTGGAGATGGCGATCCGGTTAGTTGGCGTTTGATGGGAACTCCTGCTCAGTGACTTGGTGGTGCATGGTCTGGCAGCAACTGGGGCTGTTGGTGAGGCTGGGGCTGTACATATGTCTGATGTGCTGTGTCGCCCAACCCTGCTGTGGGTGCCCCAACTGCTCCTTAGCCACCCCAGATGAAAGTGCCTACCTGGCCCAGCATAAAGCACTGACAGTGTCTCTCAGCAGTGAGGTTTTTGCAACTTGTCTCACGTCAGGTGTAATTACTACATCTAGTATTTTTGTTACCTTACATTATCTGGTACAAAGGTACAACAAAACCACAAATTGTGCCTTCTTTAGAAAAGCAGGTCAATTAGGTCCCTATTTCCAAAAAGACAAAGAAGTGTGGAATACTCTCAGAGGTACATACAGTATTTTGAAACAGAACCCTCCATTAAATTGGGTGCTGTCGTTTTTGGATCGTCACACAAAAAGAAATCACACAAAATTGAAAAAGTATTCAGGTTTATTTTAATCCATTGATGAGCATGACGCTGTGCGGTGAGATTCGGGTGAGCTGAGGGAGAATAGCTGCTCCATTGCCAGTCATGTGCTGGACCTGGATCAAGCGACCGACATTTGGCCTCATATTTGCATGCCTGGTGAAGCCTTGTGGACAATTAATGGAGCCGGAGAACAGATTTTTTTTTACCACATACCACTCGGGTGACATTGGATCAAGCGCCTTCCACCATTCTTCTCTTCTCGATCCTTCTCAACAACTGCGGCCCACAGATGAGTAATCCGCAGTGTGCACTGTGCAGGAGCCCACTACTGCCAGCCTGGAATAGGCAGGTGGCATGGGTTCTGGTAGGGTAGCGGTTCAATACTGCCTGCGCCACGCCACTTACACCCTACCAACTTGGATGACAAACAATGTTGTCCTCTTCAGCCTTCCCCACCCTGCCCCAGCTAAGCTCACTTAAGCCTATCAGAGCAGCTAATTTGGGCGAGGAAGGGCAACGGCTATAAAAAAAAAAGGGCAAAAAAGGGTAAAAGATAATAAAGGGCTACAATATTCTAAATGCTAGCTTGAGCTACTCACGGGGCCTCGGCGAGCTACAGGTAGCTTGCAATCGACCGGTTGTAGACCCCTGGGCTAAATATTCTCATAAATGTTTCGCTGGATTCACCTTGGCAGAGATTTTTATTGGAATTTGCAATTATGAGTTGATTCTGCTAAGCTTTTTGGAAGGAAAAGTTGCAATGAAACTCAGCTGCATAGAAATCCTTTGCTTTCCTAATAGTTATCTGCATACATGCATAATATAGATTAGCTTGTGAACTTGAGAAATGCAAGTTTGCTTAGGGACAATCTGTAGAGTATGCTTTACCAGTAGCGTGGGAGAGATTTGAGAGATGCCATGCTGTCAAAGGGATCAGACAGCCAGCGATGCAGAGATAGCTGTTTCCACCGAGGTGAGTTTGTCAGACCGTGAAAAAGATAAATTCAGGATCCCAGTCTTTATTGGAATAGAAATTTTCTTCCAGAAACAAATTCTCGGAGCTGTATTTCAAAGTAAGTAGGTAAATTTTATTTGCACAGTTAATTAAAACCAATGCAATACAATACAAAATATGAATTGAAGTAAAACACAATATAAAATCACATATATTTTAAAACCATCATGGTGTGAACATTGCTGTTCTGTTCATCCTAATTATAGAAAGATCGTGTATTTTAAAGTAGGTTTATACCAAATAGAAGGCAATGTGGAGAACAGAGTAGCATAATAGTTACAGACAAAATGGAAAGAGTTACGAATGTCATAGGTTCCAAGACCTTCAGTTTACAATTTGAGGCTTGTCGGGGGAGGTCATTTGACAAAGAGAAAGGAAGGTGAAAACTATGGGTAAAATGTCGCCATCTGCAGAGTGAAGCGCAGAAAACAAGAGACCGATGATTCCTGAGGCTATGTATTAGGGGCTAATAGACACACCTCCAAACCCTTTTGTTTGATAGCTTTTGAGGGATTGGCTTTATTTAGTATAGGGGATGCCTCACAGCACATGTAAGATATGTAAAAGGTCTGAACACGTTTCAGGGAGCTGATAAAGTATGTGAATATGTGATACCAGTTCTTGACCAAAAGTTTAGTTTTAATCTGTTGACCTTGTTTAGGTGGGTCTGAAGGAGACGCAGGAGAGCAGAGTTTAGAGGATGAGGGCATCAGAGACGGGGCTAAAGGGAGGGCATTAGAAGGAGAAGCAAGAGGAACAATGCAAAGCTGAGCCCAAGGGGCTTTGGGTCAGACTAAGAGGCAAGTGTAGGGACTTGGCAAGGCCAGGAGGGTGTGAGGAAGGTGGGATAAAGGCCAGAATGGCATGTTGTGGTGGGATATTTGATAGGAACATAAAAGGGAAGCTAGGAAAGGATAATAAACATTTAGTTTTGGCCATGAGAGTGGTGCGGCCTGAGTTGAAGATATTGTGGTTATAGACAGGGTAAAAAAATTGGGCTAGGTCAAGCTTAAGAGGGTCAGTGAAGGAGAGAGATTTAGAGGGAAGGAGAATGCAGGGTTTGAAGGTGTGAGGAAGGTGGCATAATGGGCAGAATGGCTCATGTTGTGGTGGGGGGTTAGATAGGCACATAAACTAGAAGGTTGGAAAGGATAATAAACATTTCGTTTTGGCCACGAGAGTGTGGCCTGAGTTGGAGATATTGTGGTTACAGATAGGGTGAAATCATTGGGCTAGGTCAGGTTTGAGTGGATCACTGAAGAAGAGTGATTTAGAGGGAAGGAGAATGCAGGGTTTGAACATCGGAGACGAGGGAGAGAGGAAATGAATGATAGAAGAAGAACATGATAGATGGGATGTAAATTAGGAAAGTATTTGTGAGAGAAAGACTATAGAGAGGGTTCACATTAAAAGAGAGTGTGGACACAAAAGCTCACGTTTACTGTGATCTAGGCAAGGGAATGGATAAGGAAGGTGACCATGCATGGTTGCTGGGACATGGCCGGAATGGCATGCTAGGTGGCGGAATGACAAGAGGAGTACAAGGAGGAGAGTAAAGGAATAACAAATGAAGGAAGTTGGAAAGCTGTGGCGGGAGATGGGAGTCCAAATTAGGAGGTTATCAAGTGGATAGGATAGCAAGTAGCAGGGCAGGAATGTAAGAGAAGTGCTGCTAGATGGCTTGCATCAAGTTGTACAGTGTTATACACTTCACAGTGATGGCAGATAATGCATCAGAGTAACTGCATATAGATATGTATGGCGCGATGTGGCACTGCAAGAGAGCTCAAAGTGGCAAGAGGGCAATGGCAGCATTGGCTTTTAGGTCTCGCCTATGCTGTGTCTAGGATATGGAGTGAGCTAAAGAATGGTGATGAATTAAACCCAGATCAATTGCCTGGGGGTGAGTATTTGATTTGCTCAAACGCTCTGTCCATCATCCCCTTTTGTATCGCTGTGTCTAGGATATGGGCTTGAAAAAAACGCATATCTTTTTCATTGGCTCCTCTTGCTGTCTTGCAGCTTAAAAATGCTGGCTTTTCATTGGTGAATATATTTAGTAGTCCCATGAGGACTGCCCCTCTTACATGTGTTCTTACTGTTAAGGTTATTTATACTTAGAACTCTTTTTTAGTTGGCCTTCATCTTGACTGTTCTGTTTACTTGTGCAATGAAACTTCGGTTGCTTCATATGGTTGCCGTCCCTTTATCTCCCCGCACCTTCCCCTCACTCCTCCCACAACACTGCTCACAGGCCCCCACTAGCCACTGCTTTATTGCAAGCTCTTTTGATTGGTTACTTTACGCATAATTTGTGGTGCAGTGCCCTAGCCCTTTGCTGTCTACCCCCAGCATGATGCTGCTTGCCCGCCCCAAGACCGCTGCATTACATTCTTGTTATTTGACATTACTAACTATTATTGATATTGAGCACTTAGCCATCGGCTCGGGGGAAATTAAACAATCAGCCCATTATCACAGGATTTTCAGCTGACCGCAAACTCTAACACGAATCCTCAGCTCACCAGTCGGCAGCTTTCACCGCTGTGCCATATCCTTTAGATAGCCATGTTGCAGGGTGCAGTACCCTATGTGGCCAAAAGAGGTCCAGAGGAACTCCTAGAAACAGCCTTTGGTTCTGCATCCTCACAACACCGCTTGTTATCATGTGCCAGGGCACCCTCGAGGATTGTCCGATGTGTGTTTTGTTTTTGTTTTACTTTATTTATATGATTGAGGATTGTGATTGCTGGGTCCCTGTCTTTCCCTATTACAGTCCTGTTTTTGTTTTGGGTACTGTGCCTTTTCCTTTGTTTACATACATACTTATCAGTGGCTACATGGTCACTGCTGTATGTCCCGTATGTCTGCCCAGGTGCTGCTTCTTTCTTTGAGTCAATTGCTGGAGTGGGAGGCTCTTTGCCACCTTTTGCTCAGTGGCGGCTGCTTGGGCACCATTCTCTGTTTGGGTGCGGCTGCTGGGGCACAGCAGTTCTGAGAGTTGGGATGGCTCGAGAGACGTACTCGTTAGTGGCATGGTCAGGTGCTACTGTTTTGAGAAATTAGGCTGCTAAAGATCTGTGCTTGTTGTAAGCGGCTGCTCGGGCGCCACAGTTCTTCTAGATGCGGGGTTGTGGGCACCACACTCTTGTTTCTATTGCAGCTGCTCAGGTGCCACACCTCTTCAAGTCAGACAGCTAATTGGGGATAGTAGAATGTGAAAAGGAGGCTGAAGGGGTGTCGCGGACATTGTCCTTTTGATTTCTGCAGTTCCTAATAGGTTGCAGTTTCCTACACATGCAGGGTTTGAGGGTTGTTTGAGTGGTTGGTGCTCATTCCCCTTGAGGTTACTGGGGGCTATGGATCATTGACCGTATGCTGTTTAATGAGTTTCCCTGTATTTTCAAAGGCTTGAGGTTTCTCCTGTTGTCTAGGTCATCTGTAGCCTTCTCTCTGTTAGTTCTAGAATATTGGAGTTCAGGGGCTCTGTCTCTCCTTCCATTTTCTGTTGTTGGCAGTGGCTATGTTTCTGCCTGCTAGTCCTTTATTTTCCCTTGTTTTTTGTTCAGTCAGTGAGAGGAGTTTCCTGTCAGGTCCCCTTTTGCCTAAATATACACTACAAATACAACAACTAGAGAGAGAGGGAAGAGACAAGACACTCTCAGTCCCCCGGGTAATTATGTCAAACAACAAAAGAGTGTCGTCAGAGGAGAGTTTCATTAAGCACAGTTAATGAGAAAAAAGTATATGAAATCAACCTGTAAGAAAGTCACTTGGGGATTTCTTTAGAAGCCCTCACTCACCACCCTGGGTGGTGACATGCTTCATCATCGGGCCCACCAGGAGAAGCTGAATGCCTCCCTGATGTGCTGCAACGCCAGATTACTGCGGAGCTGGTTTTTCATGACAATAGTGTGAAAAATAAGTGAGTTCAAAAATGCCAGCAAGCTGTACCAAACAAAAAACTTTATTCAGTGGTTAGCCAGGCATTAGTTAAAATATATGTGTTGGGAAATTTACCAAATAATGTGTTGGGTATTTTCCACTTAGAGTGGGGTCGACATGTTTCTGCCCTTATGTGTATAAATTTTACTGGGCATTCATCAGGACCATGTAACTGTGTACCTCGGTGGTGTGGGCGCGCTAAGGCCCACCCTAGCCAGAGGACGTGAAAGTTAAAAATTAGTGTAAAATTAGGTGCAAAAAGAAGAAACCAGAAAAAGTGAGTGTTCCTTCGAAATATGAGGAGCCTGTGGTTTGTTATTTAAAAGATCCACACCCCATGGGTCTCGGGAGGGGGGGTGGTGGCGACAATGGCACACCGCCCGCAATGCCAAACACCTGCTCGGCACCTAGCGATACCTTCAACCGGACCCCGTGGATGTTAAATATACACTGCTCCACTTTCCCTGTGCAGTGCTGTTCATCAATGGGGACACACTTATAAAGCACGTCATGCTTCCCCTGAAAGGCTCCTTCAGGGGGTGTGCAGAGGGGGAATTAGATGCCATTTGCCTTCTGCATTAGAGGGACGCCTCCAGGAGATGGTAAAGAAGCTGTTACAGGCATGTAATAAGCATCATTGAAGTAGTGCGTCTCCTTTATCCCCTGCATCTTCAGACTGTACTGATTGGTCTGTTTCATCTCCGTCACTTGTCTCTTGGGCAACCGCAGACTATAATGGCTAATCTGGTCCCGTCAGTGATTCCTCATTTTAAGTCCCCTAGGCAGTGCTGTAGCTGTGTCTCTGGTCATAGTGTTAATTCCTCACTCTAAGTCCTCTGGGCAGTGCGGCAGATGCGTCTCTTCCCAGTGGTAATTCCTCATTCTCAGTCCTCTAGCCAGTGTTGCTAGCTGCTTCTCTGGTCCCAGTGGTAATTCCTCATTCTCAGTCCTCTAGACTACTGCAGCTGCTTCTCTGGTCCCAGTGGTAATTCCTCATCCTAAGGCCTCTATACAGTGCTGCTAGCTGCTTCTCTGGTCTCACCAGTAATTACTCATTCCAAGTCCTCTAGATAGTGCTGCAGCTTCTTATCTGGTCCCAGTGGTAATTCCTCATTGAAAGTCATCTAGGCAGTGCTGCAGCTGTGTGTCTGTTGATACATCCACTACACCCCAAACCAAAACACATAGCTTAAAGACATTCGGGCGCATGCATCAAAGTAAGGAATTGTAATTCCTCAATAGCGATTTTTAAGGAATCACTATTAAGGATGTGCAATATCTTATGTATGTAGGAATCGCTAAATAAATTGCGATTCCTACACATTTCCTAAAGGCATTCCCTAATAGCGAATCGCAGTTTGCAATTCACTATTGGGGAATGCCTTTCCATTTGTTCCTATGGGCCTAGAGGCCCACAGGAATGAATGGGAAACCATTCTCAATTTGCAATTACCAAATAGGTAATCGCAAATTGCGCATGCAATTTCAAGGGTGTTTGGGGGCCAAAAAGCCACCCGGATGCAACCCCAAAATTGGCATGTGTGCACATGTGGCGCACACACATGCCCCAAGGACATATGTGTGGGCCACATTGCACTTAGAAAAATGCTATTTTGTGCATTTCTCAAAGGCATTGCAAATTACCATAAACCTATAGTTGATGGTAATTTCTTGAGTGTTATATCCGAGGCAAGTGGTCTCTTTTCCAACCACTGCCGGTGTTAAAAGCAGGCGGGCGTGATAGGTGTTTCCAAATATCAGCCAACTCCATCCCTATGACAACTTCCATGAGCCTTCTCTTTGTACCCTCTTACTGTAGCAGTCTTTAGCCATGTTTGTGACCCAGCAGTGTTTTCCCCAATGAAAAGATGTGCAAGGATAGTGGGGGTGAGTATATAATTTACCAGAAGGAACAAGACCATCATGGGACTTCACCCCCAATCGGTCAGATGTTGTTTGCTCTGTGGTGACACTGAAGCCGTCTGCAGACCTCTTGTAAACAATTATTTGAAATACTCGCAGGGTGGCCTTTGACTCGTCCCAGAGGAGTAAATCCTCTCTCCCCTCATGCCATGGAGTGCTATCATTGTAATGCAAAAGGGACATTTTTTACATTTCGAATGTACTCAAAATACTGACAGTATTTTTTTCTGTTTCGTTTTTTCATTGCGAAAGGCTTTACAAAATATATATTATAGTCAGGACCAAAATGTAACCCAAAGCAATTGGCTTTGCCAATGCTTCTTCGTGCTAGCTGGCATAGATAGAAACCAGAAGGCTCCCATGAGCAGTTTATATTAACTGACCACAGGGTAGGACGCTGTGCAGCCGTACACACCCTTATTTACTGTTCCAGGCCACGCCTTTCAGATCGATGTTTAAACAACGCTCTCTACCGTTAGAACATGAATGTGTGAGAATGTGACACGGCCATTCAGGCATCAATATTGTGGAGCAGCCTCCTCGAGCCGTGCCGAAGGCTCCGACCATATCTGTGTTTAGGAAGAAATTAATACTTCTCATTTCCATTAGGTTCCACATCTCTTCTCTGCCACCAGGTTACCATCTTGCTGAGCGCCGGGACGTCTCTCTGAAGCAGCGGTGCCCTTTACAAGTGGTGTATTATTATTATTATTAAATTGCAGACACTTGTTGTAATCTAATACCAGATTATGCTGCAGGATACGATTCCATGTGTGGCATCTCTATGGTTTATTGTCTGCGGGTCAAACAGGTATTTAAAGCCTTGCAAATGGCAATGTATTTGAGACCCAGTTTAATATGTCAGACAGTCTGGGGTTGAACAAACACAAACTGACTCTAAAACGTATGATTTGCCTTCACTCCTTAACATCTCTGTATGGGTGAAAGTCAGCATATGGCAAAAAAGGTGTGTCATCCTACCCTGTTCGACTTTTTTTGGCCTACATTTTGTTTTTCTGCCACTGGAACTGACGATCTGTAAGTCCACTCGTGGCGAGTCACAACTTAGGTGATATTTACCCACAGAACCACATCCTCTGTCCGTCAGGGAGTGGACGCAGCGCGTACCCCTGCGCATACACAAGAGTGACTCCTGCAATCTGGTACCAGACAGAGGAAACCTCTTGGTGTCAGCTGATCATAGACAAATAGTGCAGGCTTTTTACCTGGATCACTGAAGGGGAAAAGATCTACTAGCTCTTCTCTAGAAAATTCCTAAGCGTCGTATAAATAACCCCTTACTTTCCTCTAGGTGTGTGCAACCTATGCTCTACCTGTGTATGTTGCGTGTCAAGAATAGCGTGACCACCTCAGGTAGGCCTTTATGGGCACAGTTTCCAGGCCAGAACGTTTCACATACAAAGCATTGAGTTCTGGTGTATTAGTTTAATAACTTCAATAGAAGCAAAATACACCAATGCCCACTATGTATTAAGCTATAACACAAAATACCTGCACTTAAAATAGTGTTAGTAGTGTTCTGCAGGTAGATGGTTACCCTAGTCAGGACAATCCGTGTGTAGAATGTCGAGTGCACTATGCATATATGACAGCCTAGATGCTCCTGGTCTGGGGAGCAGTTCCAGAGATCACGCATATATCTGTATGAGCTAGTAGTTTGTAAATCCGATTTCCTACAGGTCAAACCACACCCCATAACCTTATCAGGCTCAACTAACCCCATAGAGTTGGACAGGGTGCCACCTAGCAGCCAACAGGCCTTCTGCAGGAGACTGGCATCTCCTTGCCAGGCCACATTCCTACCTGTATTTTGGTGCCAGTGCCCCAAAGGAGTGCAAATACTGGCACCCTTGTACAAGCAACTTGTACTTTGCCTGGTTTCAGTGAAACGCCCTGTCTCCTAGCCTAGAGGCATATTTGTAAAAGGAAATGTTTGTGTAGCCCCTAAAGGCCACCATCTGGCCAGTTATCTTGGTGGGCTCCCTGCTATTGTGTCTTACTCGTCTGTAAAGGAGCAGGCTGCTGTCGAGGCAGGAACCAGAAGCAAAGGCCATCAACCTGAAGCCTGCATGAACTCTCTTTAAAAAAGGCAAGCTACCCAGGAGCTTCCATAAGAAGCTTGCAATCCAGTGATCCTGAAATGAGAATTTGTAGAGAATATTATCTCATACCTACTTTATACCATCAGTGGTTATGTGTCAGCCATTTTGTGACCTGTGAGGGGCACAAGTTTTGTCTCTCAACAATAACGTTGGTCTCTGGGGTATACCCCACTGATTAATAGTGCTGTAACTACTTAAGGAACTGCTGGAACTCTTCCAGCTAGCCCTTATCGCTGCAGATTTAGTATGTTCTGTAGTTGCCTTTCGATCCAAACATTAAAATGCGGATTGCTCGATTCAGCTGATCAGTGTATAGCCCCAGTTGGTGACGTTATTGCCCCTGCCACTGAACATGTGGACCTAATTCTTCCACTTCTGATGTGTAGGCCTGTGTGATTTTAGTACCCCTGAGTAGTGCACTGCCACAAATCCAGCATCATTAGTTCCCCTGCATTAAGATTACAATTTGTGACTGGTGTTTATAGTGACCTGTGCCAAGTGCTCGCAGACACCAACTAATGGACACCTCACTACTCTTCGGTTTTGACAATCATGGCAATTGGTTACCCTGAAAACATAAATACAATTGGTGGGATCCCCATATCATTTCGGGTGATGTGTGTTTTTTTTTCGGTAACTTCGCCTTCGGGGTTATGTCTCTTCTTGTACCCAGGACTGATGAGAAACTAAGATAAAGTAAAATATTTTATAGCAAGCCTTCTTGATAGTAAATTTCTGTCTTGCACTTTTGCCTCAATAACTAAACATTGTCTAAAGCTCACAGAGAATTGAGGCCCCTAGATCCCAAAGACAGCCAATGCCACTTGAAGCCTTTCCCTGTTACTGCATTGGCCATGGCGCCCCATGCTAGTTGGCTAATAGAGCCTTGCTACCTAAACTCTTTACTGTGTTTGAGCACACTACTTGGACTTAGGGTTTTTCTATGCGTGGGTTCATTCTAACTGTACTTCTTTCTAGTGTGTGGATGATACCTATTGTTTTACAAATATCTGGCTCCAATTGAACATTGAGTTTAATTGAAATACCCTGTTGTACAGAAGCTGATAGTAGAACCCCCTCCCACCTCCTGGAATGAACCTTGACTGCTTGCTGTCCCTAGCTCTGAAATGTAAGATACAACTTTGTTTTAGAATTGGAGTGTGGTATTGAAGGACTGGGTTTTTAGAGCCCAGCGGCGTCAGGGATAACGCCCAATGCCTTCGAGTTCCCCTGCCTTGGCAAACAGAGACACGAGACACTTCTCGATGACGTCAAAGACCCAAGTTTATTGGTTGCAACCAGGAACAGAGGTCTACGAAGCACACACGGGTGGTTCGCTAGAGACTGCACCAATTCAATGAGCGGAACATGGTCTTTTATGCCAAAAATCAAGCCTCAGGCAACATTCCAAATTAGCATTGGGCTCATACAAACTGACCAATGAACAAATGACATTTAAAACATATCGCATGACGACAACTCCCACTTTCCGTTGTCCAGCCCACCAGAAATGACCAAGCACATTCCAATATTCGTGTTCGCTCAAGCCGGACAAACCCATCATAAAACCCAAATCAGTGATTATGTCGTAAAGGAAGGAACAGAAACAGATTAGAAGCAAGATAGGAAGGTGGGTGCAGTGTACCATAAACTCTGGCATGTCCTACTCTTTGATCTCTATCTGACCAGCTGCAGAACAAGGAACTGGCTCAGCGAGGTCAGCCTTGGGCAAGAGAGTCAGTTCGGCCAGGTCATTCAGAAGTCAGCTAAAACATACGTGTCTCAAGGACTCGTTCGGCCGCAGTCATCGGCCTATGTGAGGGCAACCATACAAAATGGCTGCTGCACACAAAATGGAACCCGAGGGTTTAAAACGAAATCCTTAAATACGTGGTGTTCTCATTGATCGATTATGACGAAAACACTCGTACACACCGTATTCATCATTTGCGGTTCGTTGATACCAAAATCGTCTAGTTCCGACGACCTTTAGTGAACGGGTTCGGAACCACCGAACCTCACCCATAAACCACGGAACTACAGTATATCCCAATGGTAAAGGACATCCCCTTCCCCCAAATACTTCCAAGTTACCACTGACTGCCCCAAACCCCTCCCTGCCCCTCAAGTCTCATAAGCTCATTATCTATTCAAGTGTGACCTCTCATTGAAAATGCTTCCCTGCTTAACTGTATTTATTCAATTTTAGCAATGTTTTGTGTTTAATACCCACCCTGTTCCTCTACTGTGTATGCTTATTTAAAGTTTAAGAAATATGAACAAAGGCACCATTATTGCATGGTGTACACCATCACAAAATACACAACTGCATGCATCATTCATTTGAACAAAGTTCATTTGCAATGCTAGATAAAACTGGTTATGTACCAGGCATAACGATTTACAATGAATTTGCTGTTTCTCTGGAGGCCAGCAAAGGTTTTTTTCAGAATAATGTTAATTGTCACACCAGTAGAGACCCCAAAGGATTGTAGCACTGCAGCATTTTGCAATGTGTGCATCTTCTGAACTAGATAGTACACATATGGGGAATTTGCAACTCTTTGCCAAGTCCGTCTGGGAGACTCTTGTGTCCTGCTGGACACAGGCTAGTGTTTTACCAGCCTCTTCCACGAGGGCTGGCCCATTCACCCACCCCACTTCAATCCAACACAGGCATCACCGGTCAGGTGACCCTGCCAATAAAAGGGCCCGAGCGCACGTGCTTGTGGCTAGTTGTAAGGTCTATACCTAAGTGTCTGTGTCACACTTATTTACAAAGGACGGATCCTTGGCGTTTAATCAGCACCAAAAGAGAAGCTAAAAAGAGAATCCCTACCCTTACTCAGGGTTGGGAGTATGAGTGCTGGTATCTAATGATACCAGCACTATATTCTCCAGGCAAGCGGACGCAGGGGCAGATGACTATGCCTGACCCTGCAATGGCAATGCTTTACGCCGCAGCATTGTCGCAGACTTCTGCTCTGACCTAAAGTGCACACATTTCTCAATTGTAGGGCTGGATTATAGGACAACCTCTTTAGGTTCACCCTCTGCTAGGTATTTCTTCAACTTACAACTTACGACTGCGTGTGAATAGAATTTGGTAATCATTCGATATCAGCACTCCTACTCCGAACCCTGAGTAAGGGTAGGGATACTCTTTTTAACTTCTCTTTCGGTCCTGATGAAACATCAAGGATCCCTCCAGGACCATTGAGTCGTGAACCATGTCGAACTACATGACCCATACTACCTGCACCCCTCACTGAATTGTTTCTCCTCTTCATTAGGAGCTAACAATTTAGACATTGCTTTTATCCTTACCTGGGGGACCCTTGAATAAATCATTTTGTTGGTACTATTTCACATGTCTCACACACCCGCACTCACCATCACGGCCTTTTATACAAAAGATCTCTGCTAAAGAGCCCTCTTGCGGGGCCCATGGGGTATTGCAGCGCCGACTCCACGAGGAGCAAACACCTGATGATGAATCATGACAATCTTACTAGTGTGAGAGGGCACTACTTCCTAAATAGGAAGATCCTTTCACATGTACTATTTGTCCATCTGAAAACACACTCTATTAGGATTAGGTTACCCTACTGTTCTTTGCATATTTGTTCTCGGGATCAAAAGTACTGGACCTCTCTGCGGCTCCCTGTCCCCCTCCCTCCACTTGTTGTGCATTTTGTTTCAAGAAAGGAGATAGCCATGATCCTCAATTGTTACTGGCTAACAGACCCGCTGCTCTCTGATTCCAAGTTGGTTTGCAGACTCCCAATAAAAGAAATTGAGGACTGGATGGAGAAACAAAGGCTCCAATAGAAGCAAACAGGTGTTACACCTAAAACTGATTTTTAAAAAGGTGGTTGTCTATACACTTGTTTATTGACTTTTCCATGGCTTTTAACGTAATGAACAGAAACAGATTGTGTCATAAGTGAGAAAGCTTAGGTATTAACCGCCTCTCAAAATAAAATTGTAATCAACAAGTTTGCACCTGTAGGGTATGGATTAATACAATTACTAAGTATTCTTCCAAGTCCTTCTTCCACAGTGACCCATAAATTGATTTGGCCTAAAAAGCCCTTCATTTTATTTTTAAGCACTCTGTTGGACTTGGCCCTTTCTGCAGGGTCATCCCCAAATGTTTTCTTTCCCTTCCTGCTTTATGTATTCGCTTTTGTTAGAATTAGGACTCTGTGCAAATTGCCACTGCTCACCAGTGCTCAATTGTTTCTGCCCTCTCCCAAAAACATGTTAAAATTGGCCTACACCTGATTGGCACATTCAATGTACTTGTAATTCCATAGTAAAGTGATATTACGTGTACCCTGGGCCTGTAAATTAAATGCTACTAGTGGGCCTACATAAAGTAGTACTCTGAAAGATGTCTCAGACCTGCCATCACAGCCTGTAGTGCAATTTTTAACTTCCAATTCAACCTGGCAAAAGAAACCTTTTGGCTGACCTAAACCTTGCTAATTAATACATATAAGTCACCCCTAAAGTAACACCTAAACAGCTGACCAGGTATGATCAGGTCATGTCGAGTAGCTTTTAATTAAGTTCAAAAACATAAGAAGCACACATACATCTTGTTCATCTATACATTGCAAATTCAATGAATATCAAAACATACATAAAAAAACTTCATACCATTTACACACTGTGCTGTTAAAAAAGGAAATCCTTAATAAATTATAAGGTAAAACCTTACTAACCAACAAACATTAAAATTTCAAACCCCTTTTCTTCCGCACTAACCCTACTGCAAATAAATATCTGCTTAGGCTAAAAACTAACTGTGATGTGGTATGGGTTTTTAAGACTCTCAGTGCATCTAAATGTTTCCTTAATGCCATATTCAAAACATCAGTCGAATCCAGGGGCATATTATTAAGAACGGCGATAAAATTATCGCCGCTTTAGCGTCAGGAAACTGCCGCTAAAGCAGCGATAATGGGCTTGATAATATGCTCTTGTGAATTCCCATAGCAGCCCAGGTTCTGGTGTTAACCTGGGCTGCTATGGGAATTCACAAGAGCATATTATCAAGCCCATTATTGCCGCTTTAGCTGCAATTTCCTGTCGCTAAAGCGGCGATAATTTTATCGCCGTATAATACGCCCCCAGTGCCTTCTAAAACTAACATAAGCCGAGTAAAAATATAAAATATGTGGAAAGTTTGTTTGGCATTCAAAGTACATAACATGCAATTAGTTCTTTCAGTAGCATCAGTATCAGGTTTCCATATCACTGTGAAAGAATTAATTTGAAGAATGTCAAAACGAAACTTCATATATAGCGTTTTTGCCAAGTGCGGTTGGACAAAATGTAAATAAGGTTCAACACCTGAGCTTGGTTTAATAGTTAGAAACTGTACAGACAGCCTTCCCGTTCTAGGATTTTGATGTGGAGTATTCAAGGCGCACTCTCAATAGATCTGCTTCAAGTGCTTCTTGGAGTGAACCATCAGTGATTGAGGCTCACTCCAAAAGGAACTTAGACCTAGATTTGGACATGATGGAACCAAAGGGAAAGTGGAGAGATTATCAAGTCCCAGCAACTCTCTTAGTCTCTCCCGTCTCTCCCTATAATGAAAAAGTTCCTACATGACCCATAGCTGTATCCAATAGAGTAAGGGTCTCAGAGAGCGGCTAAATGCTCTATTCTTTTAATGTCTATCTCATGGTAGACTGGCACATCAAAGAGGGACATTGAGGAAGATGTAATAAAATTCTTATGAACTTGTTCTCGCCCATCAATCAATCAGGGGTTGTTAAAGCGCAACTACTCAACCGTGAGGGTCTCAAGGTCCTGGGGGCGAGAGGGGGTGGCTCCGTGGTGTGCTGCGGTCATTCAAAGAGCCAGGTCTAGAGGTCCTCCCTGAACTCCGGCAACGTGGGAGATAGGCAATGTGGATGGGTGGGGTGTTCCAGGCTTTGGCTGCATGGTAGGCAAATGACTTTCCTCCCGTTCTAGTCTTGTTGATATGAGGAACGGTGGCCAGAGAGAGCTGGGCGGATCGCAGGGGTCTTTTGAGTGCATGGAAGGAGAGTAGACTGTTCAGGTATGCAGGTCCGTGTTTTGAAGGGCCTTTTATGCGTGGGTGAGGAGTTTTAAGGTATTCTTCTTTTGACAGAAAGTCAGTGGAGATCGTGCAGGGGTTGGTTGATGTGACTGTGACGAGGGGTGCGAGGATCAGTCTGGCTGCGGCCTACTAGACAGTTTGGAGTTTGCGAAGGAGTTTCCTATTGATTCCAGCATAGAGAGCATTGCCATAGTCCAGTCTGCTGTTTATGAGTGTGTGTGTGATGTTTTTTCTGGATTTGGTCGAGCGAAGAGTCCAGTATTTCTAGATTTCCGAGAGCTGAAGGCCACCAGGAGTCATTCCATGCGGAGGGGGTGGAGCCAAGGATAATGACTTCTGTCTTTTCTGAGTAGAGTTTCAGGCAACTATTCTTCATCCAGATGGTGACGGTTTTCATCCCTTCTTGGAAGTTGTGTTTGGTGATGTTGGGTTCGTTGGTGAGGGAGATGATCAGCTGGGTATCATAAGCGTAAGGGACGATTTTGAGCCCATGGTTCCTGACGATGGTTGTGAGGGGGTCCATGTAGACATTGAAGAAGGTGGGGCTGAGGTAGCATTATAGTCATTATAGTCAAATTATAGTCAAATTATAGTGATTGTGTTGTATTGCTATGTGTCGCACTCCCTAAGGTGCGTTATATGTTAGAGGGGGATTCCCTCTTGCTTTGACAGGCTATTTGCTGTCAAAAGCTTCCTTGGGTCACCTGGCAGAGAAAGAGACCGGAATTGCCGGTCTAGTTCCTCCTTGGACCTATCGTCCTTCTGCGGTGCCCAAATTTGGGAATCCCCCTCTAACATATAACGCACCTTAGGGAGTGCGACACATAGCAATACAACACAATCACTATAATTTAGTAGTTTTATTTATTTAACTGCACCCCTTTTCACATACTCACTTGGTCCTGAGGAAAGCCAGTTTTAAATTAAAAAAGGCCTGGCTGAAACATGTAGACCACACAGGACGCAGGAGGTCATAATTCGTACTCCAACACGTCCATCTACCTTTTTAGTAGCTAACAGGGGCCCAGTAATTAAAGTTTATCCATTTACCCTTGGGTACTGGGACCCCCTGTATAGCCTTTTAATCTTCACTTTCTCACTCACTACACTGCACACTCAGCGAATATACCAGCTCTGCAGTAAACTGGCGTCGTAGCACACCCGGGACACACTCGGTGTCACTGTGGTGGGTCCGATGATGAAGCATGCCACCAACTAGGTTGGTGGGTGAGGGCTTCATGACCAACCTAATGGGTTTACCAGCACGCGTACTTCTTTGAGTCTCCCCCCCTCCCCCTAACATAGCTAGTCCTTATTGATTTTGACATATAATCCTGGGGATTCGGACTAGCTTATCTAGTCCTCACTCTCTCCTTTGATTTGGCGACTCATACTAATAGGTCATAAGTCAAACTTTCCATTCCCAGACTACTACATAAATGCCAAACACCATGTACCACATCATGGAGTTTCCTTCTGCGATTGATCGTTTTCACATGTTTTAGTCCAATTACTAATTGGATCAAACAAAGGCTGGTTACAAGATAGACGACCTGATTTAAGATATTGCAAACAGAGTGCTGTCCATCAGGGTGATGGTCATTATTTACACCCCCTGTATGGATTTCTACCACCACATCTAGAGATCACTGCCAGGCCCATGGGGATCTCCATGTCTTCACATGGGCCACCACGGCTCATGTGAAGTCACAAAATGTTTGGTGCCACATGCCAGGTTTCTAATGGCCATGCTCCAGACTTTTTTCTTTTTTTCTTTTTGAAAAAAATAAAATGAATGCCCCCATGCCCTGTGAACTTTTCCCAGGATGTGAGGGTCATTATTTTGTTTGTGTCCTGATAAAGTGATGTCTAGAAGATGGTGAAGCTCGAGGTGGTGGGCTGCAAGTTGCTTGTTGATGGCCATTCAATCACTTTGGCTGCTCAAATGATTCTGGTCGGCTGAGGGCTGTTTCAGGAGGGCATTGGTTTCTGCAAGTTTCCATTCATCTGAGAAAGTGGCAGACATGAGGGAGGTGTTAATGATGTGGGTTAGGGTGGTGCTAATTGGTGAAGTTCCCAGGTTGTAGATCTTGTGGGGACATGGACGCGTTTGGGCCACTGAGTGGATGGTGCGCATGATTGCTGCTGTGATCTATCTGGTGAGGGTTGTCAATTCGGTCAGGTGGCCATCTTGTTTGGTGGTGGGTAGGTTAACAATGAGTTCTCTAGGGTTTGGTTGGTGTGCGAAGTGGCTATAGATGCTTAAGATTTTGTTGTGGAAGAAGTTGGATAGGTTGTCTTAAAGTTGCGGGGGTGCAGTGATGTTGTTGACAGTGGCTGAGGGTGAGGTGAAATCCTTGACGATCAAGAGGATTTTCTTGAAGCTGGTGGAGCTTCCTTTGAAGCAGTCCACTAATGCTTTTGTGACCTATGATTAGGGGCCACTTAAGTTCACACTACAATTCTCTTTCTGGCTGTGTAATGTTTAACACATGTGACAAATAATTGCCTTAGAGAGGTGGACTTTAAATGGTTATGTTGCCACATTTTACTTTGTATTTTAGTGTTTACAACACCAATTGATTTTTCATTGTTTGCAGGTACATGTTGGGCCTTTCAGCAATTCCAGCCATTATCCAGTTCTTTGGTTTCCTGTTTCTTCCGGAAAGTCCACGTTGGCTCATTCAAAAAGGCCAGACTCAGAAAGCAAGACGAGTCTTGTCCCAAATTCGTGGTAACCAGACCATTGATGAAGAGTATGATAGCATCAAAAACAGCATTGAGGAAGAGGAAAAGGAAGGGGGAGCAGGTGAGTCTTTCTTAGAAACTTAAGGATAATCGTGCTTCCATATTTAGATATGTTCATCCCTCTGTCCATTAACCTGGAATAATGATATACTATGTTTCTTAATTAAAGAAAAATGCAGATATAGTTTTTCATGAGAAAGATCAAATTGATGAGAGGTTAATTTTTCGGGATTTCGGCTGGTTATTCCAATGCTGTTAGGTCAAAATCTCTTCTACGTTAGTATCATTCACTCCACTACTAAGAGCCCATGTTTAAGGCAAGTGAGCATTCACGCCTGTTCTTGAAAGATTTTGCGTAATTACTCTGGCTTCTTGCTGTCATTTGTCTTTGTTAGCTTTTACCTTCCACTTTCCCTTCTCTGGCCATAACTTTAGTCCTGGAACCAGTTAGTCTATGTAATGCTTGTTGCCTTGGGGACAGGGCCAGACCTGCCATAGAGGGCATCAGGCATTTCCCCAGGAGGCTGGAAGGGTGGCGGACTGTTTTGTTACATGGGGCCAGTTGTGCAGCTGTGCTGCAATATTGGCCCCAAGTAACAAAAACAGCAGTGCTTGACATGTGCTCCCGCCCCCTCCCGGGTGGCTGGTCTAACAAAATGGCCCGGGATGCTTTGGGATCTTTCCGGCCCGCTTGGGATCCCAAGGAAAAAATAACTCTCCGGGTTCATCTTGCTATCTTTGCCATGTACATGTATTACTTATTGCTGCAAAATACTGAAATGTTTGAAGTATTTTGGATGTGGAACCGAAATCTCAAAACCTTTGCCCAACTCCATGGTTGCAAACGGATGATAGGGCCATTTCCAACTTCAAAACTGCATTTGGGTATGTATGAATTCCAATTTGTGATTTGGTAACATGTTGCCGAAACACAATTTGGAATTGCAAATGCATACCGATCAGGTATTAGGATGGGCTTGTTCAGGGCATCCCTTCCACATACCGAATCGCAGCGATATGTAGAAATGTTTTGTGACTGAAATGCAGTCACAAAACATTTGCATTTTACCACCAACTTCAAGTAGGTGGTAACCCATGAACCATTGGGAAGGGGTCCCCAAAAGACCCCTTCTCCTTTGTAAATAGTAATGAAAAAGTTTTTTCAGAGCCGGCTTAAAAGCAATCACAGACATTGTGGTCTGCTGACCCCAGTAGGCCACCATCCCCATGATTATTGCGTTTCCAAATGGGTCGTAAATTGCGACCTACCTCATGAATATTAAAGAGGAAGGTCGATTTGCGACACATTATGAAATGCTAAATGAAATTCATGGTGTTTCATACATTCAAATAGCGATTACCTGATCGTGATTCGCAGAGAATAGCATTTAGGTAATTACTATGTCTAATAAATATACATATAGCCCCAAAATATTACTTATTTGAGCCAATGCTATCACTGATTTCGGATAAATTTTATGACCAAAATGTTACAAAGCAAACTCTAGTACCACTAAGTTTATTTCCCCGTCTTTACAGAATTCCAGATAGCTGTACATGTATTTTTTTTATTCGTAATTCGCAAAACGCTGAAAATAAACACACACCATCAAACGTATGGTAAGCACGAAGATAAGAGTGCAGCATGACTAGACCTGTTTCTGGCCGCAGGGATGGGCCACCAACACAGGGATCTGGCAGACCTACAGATTTTTGCTGTTATAATGACATAAAAGCACACCTACCTCCAACATGTTCTTTTATTGATTCCCTTTCATCCTACCTGGCTGAACACTGGGTTGGGCAATCAGTGAAGGTTGATTGGCACATCCAATCTGCTGAGCTGATCGACAATAGATGCGCTTTCAGTAATGGCCAGAAGTGTGATTCTGTGGAATAATGCCACAGTCACATTGTGATTGGACTCTTTTTGCAAAGGCTCTGCTTGCAAACTGCAGCAAGGGATATGGAGCGGAACTATTGTGGTCAGTGTGACCGGGCTGCCTGACCTTATCTGTGTGAAATTACTGTCAGCAGTTACGTATACCTTTCTCACTCCTGATCTCTGCAGCAAGTAACATCGAGTGGTTATGAAATGCCTTTTGCTAGCTAAAGCTTTGAGTACGCAGCAGTGGGAAGGTGCACGCTCCTACCGATCACTAATATAATTATGGATATTGCACATTCAGAGGCCGGACCAACCATCTTTATAATTATATTAATGCTATCTTGATCACAAGATATTTTATAAATGACTTATGCAGAAGCCTAAAGTATACAAATACAAAAAATATACAAAAATAGATAGATGCAAAAAATGCGCCCCGAGTAACTACCAATGGCTGAGATTAATTCAATCCATCACTTTATTTTATACGTTAGTGTGTCACCCTTAATCACTGGAACCAAGCTGTACCTGGCTGATGAGCTCTAACTAGGGCGAAAACGGTCCCAGGTTGCTTGCATTCTGATTCAGGCTGGTTGGGCTAGACTATTCCTATTGGACAGGATCAAGACTGATTTGTATATGGCTGGGTCCAAACTGAGGTGGCATGGTATGTAAAATAATGATGGACTGGAATGTGGCCCAAGTAATTTCCAGTGTCTGAGATTAATTCAAGCATTCCATACATCACTTTTTTATGGGGCAAACATCCCAACCATGGCAGATTATCTATCTGGATAAGCCTACTCTTACTGTGCAAGCAGAGAGATATATTTGTGGTCTCTGGGATTTTCCTAAGACCTGATACCAGGTGTATGTAGTTAGGTGGTCTGCACCATGAGAGTAAACTTGGTTTGCGCAGGGCTGCATGTCGGGCACTGCTGTGATTCTAAAAAAAAAATTCCTATCTGCTGAAATTCTCCTCTCTAGCCCACAAGGGGACAAAACACAGTTTATGTGATAAAAACTATTGTGCCCGAGATGCAGTTGGGAGACTGTGTTATGTCTAAAACATTAGGAGCTGTTGCTGAATGAGCAAAGAAAACAGTAAACCATGTTGTTATGTATTCCAAGCAACCTTCTACAAAATGTATAGACTAAATACTAAGAAAAGTTCCTGAATAACAAATACCATGTATAGAGTATTTTCAGAATGATGTCACAAAATAATAAGCATATTATATGTGGCTATGTAGAGTGAGCAGAGGCAGCCTAAAAAATCTAAGATGCCAATGCGAAGGAGAACCAAAGCTGGTCCAGAAGGGCAATCACGACAGCAGAACCTTATGATGTGCTGGTGTGAATGTCATAAAACACATGACACACCTCTAGTGGACCTGTAAGCTCGAGATCAGAAAATGCTAACAGCAGATTGGTAAATCTTTTTGAGCTATTCTGTGATCCTTGTCCCAGATAAATCTACTCCAGCAAAGCAATTTAGATACCTAAAGAGCAGAGAATCTACAGATGACATGTGTGTTACTCAATTGGTGCTGGCATTTCCACTTCTGTCGCAGATTGCAGTATTTACTTTATTTGATTTGATTATTTTATTAAATTTGAATGATTGCTAAAGAGTTTGCCAAGTGACAAAGGATGGAAATGTGAGACATACACCAGTTCATCCCTCATGAAATGACTGATTTTTATAACGTATTGATAATAATGATGGGTTCGGCAACAAACATCCACACAAAGAAGACAAATGGCTTGAAATATGTGCTCCTAAGTATGATTGTGGGGAGAACTTATGTCAGAGCCATCTCAAGATTTGTGGGCGAGTTCCACGCAGGGAAAGACTAGATAATACCATAGACCGGTAAACTCCCTTAAACCATGCGCGCTAGCGGAATTCCGCTCCTGCGCTGAGTTTTTCTAAATCGCATGTTACGTGAAGAGCTGGGCTCGTCATCAGCGTGCGAGCGGGCTACACCATGACGAGCCCAGCTCGTCATCAGCGTCGAAGGGGTTAACTTCACTATTCAGTGAAAGACTGACTTTTACCCTATGCCCAGTGAAGCAAAGAAGAGGCAGGAACACTGACATCCCAGCTTCTGTAAGGCCCGGTGCAGCCTTTAGTTCTTCATTTGTTCCAATGCTACAAAAAAACACGAGGATTCCTGAGCACTTGGGGCATCTATAGAATGCACATGGACAAACTAATTGCAAAATACCCCACTGCTTACTGTGCACTTGATTTTCTTGAAAGAGCTGTGAGTGGTGCACCTCTTCTTGCGTGACTTCTTTGACTTAGTTCCCAGTTCCTGGAGGTGGAGCGGAGGTCTTATAGTATGAGAAGTTTTGCTGTTCTCCATTTTCAATCTTCTGCAAACTTCATAGGTTACGAAACAGAGAAGGATAACCGCCTTTTCCTTTTCCCCATCTCCTTGTAAAATGCTTTCTCTGCTCCCCAACAGTAACTTTTTGCTCTCAATCCTCGAAAGGAAGCTGAAGATTCTGCTATCCTCAGAAGACAGCAGTGGACTTTGATCCGTTCTCCTAGAATTGGAAAACAATTGTGTGATTTCGGGCCCTTTTTACATATTCCCCACCTTACAAATTAGGCAGTGGAGTCTATAGTTAGAGACACCGTTATGCAGTGTGTGCCATCTGAAGAGGAAAGGTGAACTAGGCTTCTGTGAGTACTCTCACTCACCATTATTTGGTGCAAGATCTTGCACAGTTGCTATCGCCAGTCCCGCCACCACTATTTGCTGCACGCCCACCTGGCCGTTGAGGTCCACTGTGTGGTTGGTGCAGTCCTTCAGCCCCCTCGTCAGAGTTGAAGTCCAGGACAGTAATGCACTTTAACATAGTACGTCCATATCCAAAAATGCCTTTAGCTGTTACTCTGCACCTATGCCTTCCCTTTGGTTAAGTGAAACTCTTGCACTGCCTTTTCATGCTCCAGGGAACGACGTTTGATATTACTATCTGGATTCCTAAAACAAATTAATGATTTGCTTCCAGAAAAATTGTGCTGACTGATGAGCTTCCAAACAGTAGGGATACAGTTTATTTATTTATTTAATTGCAATTTATGCAGTAATGGGGCAAGGGCAAAGTGGTCAATTGACCATGGTTCCCTCCTTCCCAGGGCTCCCCTGGTACAATTGAATTTTTCTCTCTCTAGCTGTGTTTAATTTCCTATAAGAACTTCTCTCTATCACCGAGTGTGCCCTGGGGCTCTTGCAGGCCCTACAGAGCAGCCCCCCGTCCCAACATTTCAGGGGGCCCATACTCAGGCCAAGGCAAATGAATATGTGGGAGATATGAGAGACTCAGGGGCCCCTCATCACATTCTGCATAAGGCCTTATCATTTTGCGTTACATCACTTAGTGGTTCCTCAATATACATGTAATTCCATATTATTTGGCATCATTCAGGCTTGAATAAGTAGAAAATAGAAAATACAATTCAAACTTGTTCCAAATAAAGGGGCCCAAAATATGTCTGTCCCTGGGCAGCAAAAATCCTTAAAATGACACTGACCACGTTCTACCTTGATAACACAGACCTCCAGATTTTTGCGATTTGTGAAATTATTGCAAAATCAGTTGAGGAACACGATGACTGCAATAGTTATCTTTTCGACTGAAAATGCTGCTGCTGCCCTGCTGGTCATCACGTTTACAGCGTGCATTCTCTGCATTCTCTGGCCTATGAAAGGGAAAGCAATGCTGTTGAAAGAAAGATGAGAAAATGAAAGTAGCACTTCACTGGCAAACTCTGTAAAGTGGCCCTAATGTGTTTGAGTGTGAAAAAAACCAATCTGGCCACTTTGTCCTGTTTTATGTATTTTGACAGAATTTGCGGGGAAAAAATCTTCCTTTTTTTTCTCTGTCTGAAGGACTGGGTTCTTTAAGACCCAGCGGTGCCAGGGCACAACACCTGAAACCTTCGTGGGTAACCTGCTCCGGCGTACGAATCACAGAGACACGGGACACTTCCTTCGACGTCAAAGATTCAAGGTTTATTTGCTGCAGGGAACACAGATATCACGACAAGTACACCACGTGCAACTTGGGGAGACTGCTTCAAATTGGTTCTGTGGATCGCTCCTTTTATACAGTTTTTACCCATAGAGTTACATTGAACACAAAAGTTTACAACCCGGTTCCCACCATTATCCCCCAGAGGGGTCGCTTTGGTCACTTTGAAACATATCAGGTTCGGAACATAAGTGCGGAAACATTTGGCGGTTCCCAACTGTAAAAACCCATCTTCCCACCATTAGCAAATTCCAATCAGCAGTAAAACAGATCGAAATAGGAACAAAGACAGGTGCAGAGGAAGACGGAGACAGTGGGGAGATCGGAAAGGGTGTAAAAGGGGAGGTATCGGGAAACACGAGATACAGGCATCAAAGGGACGTGCCTAATGAGATGCACGGCTGAGACAATAAGTCCGTGCGGCAAGATGAGCCTCGAGCGGCGCCATCTGCTTTACAGTAGCATCCCCCTCGTCATAAAGACACTCACAAAGAACATGTGTCTTCCGCAGATATCTTGGGAGTCCCAGGGTCGCGAAGCGGACAACGTCCGTTCGCTGACTACTTGAGGGCAAGAGACAAAATGGATGCCGTATCTAAGATGGAACCCGTGGGTACAGATGAAAAACCCATATAACAAACGAACGGTTTAAGTTAGCACAGCGAAACTGCGCACACTTACTAAACTCGTCATTTGCGGTTCATAGATACCAAACTCGACCATATTCGTGCGAGTTAAAAACACCACTTGCAATTGTCACGGAACCTCAGACGCTCCTTTTGCCCTCATGTAGGCAAGCACTAGTCGGAATCATATTCGATATTCATCAGACCATCGAGATGTTGCTGTAGCATAGCTCTGTCCAACCGAGTCCCCTTGGTAACAGATGGTTGTCTCATACACGTTGTAGCACAGAGGCCACATAAGGCAGGACCACACTGCACACAAAGGCAACACGTGAACAGGAACACTACAACGACTCCGATGATCATCAGAATCTTCCAACCCCAAGTCGACATCAGGCCCCAAAACCATCCAAGTAGCGTCCAATCCCCTACATCCACGTGTATGGATTCGGAGATCTTATGCAACCTCGAGATGGCTTGATAGACAGTAGGAGCATTATCTGGAATGAAAATGCAGCAGCTCGAATGGATCACCTTACATACCCCACCTCGATCTGCTAAGATAACATCTAAAACCATACGGTTTTGTAATGTCATAAGTCTATCCGCCTGAAGTTCTGTGGTGATATTACCAAGGGCACTGGCAGTAATATTAGCTGTCGATTCTACCACTCGAGTCAACTGTCTCAGGTTCCTACTATTGACCATAGGTCCCCAAAACGGGAGGAAACCCTTGAAAAAGTCTCCTGCCTCTTGACCGGCAGTATCCTCTTCGCTAATTACGCCTCGTACAACTCTAGTCTTATGATAATCGGCATCTACAGTGAACGTCGGAGGCAACAAATTTGCAATGAAGCATGAGCCCATGAAGTCAGCGGGCAACCATGCATATGCACGATCATAACAGATAAAGTATGTACCCTTGGCAGCCAGAAACACAGGGGACGAGACCATCGGCAGTATGTAATTTTCAGTGCAAGCACTTGCTCCAAGTCGGGCCTGCGATCTTCGGCCACGACCCATGAGACAAAAATTACCAGTGTGGGGTACGACCCATATCGGAGGCGAGATTTTAAGCTGCTTTTCACTAGTGAACGCACTATATTCACCTCTACTTAGAACCCTATAGGCCTGTATCTCTTCTTCAGGAATAAGCGAAGGATCATAGATATCACTATCTAAATCCTCTATTGCTATCGACAAAGGTTTTTGATACGAGGTAGGACCAGAGTAGGGGGAACGTGGTTCTCGAATGGGGTGGAAACCCAGTGCGCTTCGAAACATTGTTTGAAATGCTCGAGCTGACCCTTGGGAACTATACGGTAACACCAGATATGGAATTCCCTTATCCGTAGTATGTGGCATCAACCCACACACCCAACAATTAGTAGTGTTAACCACTAACTGATGCTGATGAAGGAGCTGAATAAAGGAATTGTTGCGGAATTCTACACGTCTAGCCTGTTCGTGTTCCGGTAACATGTGGAAGGAATGGGGAGAAACAGTAGAGGTAAGATTAGGGTCCGGAGTAGGAGTAGGTGTAGCAGGTAAGAAGTAAGACATCATGTAATACACCCCACCCGCCAATAATGCAGAAGCAGTCAAGAACAATACAAACAGTTGGAATATAAAACATTTGGTACGACTGAGTTGCTGCAGCTTGAACCTGTGAATCTGAGCTCCCTCCAAATCATTCAGCTTCGAGAATGCCATTCCCTAAGACCGTCCGCAACGTTTCTTGACGCACTTCGTTCTGTGTAGCAATAGTCAATCCCCAGGAGTTCCCAGGAACCGACGGCCTTTAACCTAGCGTCAAGACCTACTATTCAGAAGGAAGTACGCGCGCGGCCCTACGGCCTTCAATGCACAGTATGTATATATGCAAAAACAAAGTCTCTCAACTGAAAAAGAAAAAGTATAAGGAATGAAGCTCAATATATGTACAGGAATAATTACAATAATACAAAAGTTCAAAACTGATCACGGAAAACGGGATAATGCAGTTGGCAATACAGCAAGGCAAGATCTTTTTATTTGTCCTTAGTGCGAGATCGCAAAAAGTATCGGGTTTTCCCAGGACGTGTCTGCTCGTCAAACAAAGGATCCGTTGAAGGGACAGCGTCCTGCTGATCAGTTGAGTGTTCTGGTCTTGAGTTTTTTGATGCTAATCGTTCAACAGTGTCTTTCTGCTGCGCCGAGGGTTCTTCAACAAGCTGTGCGTCGCTAAAAGGCACAAACGCCGGCAATGTTTCTGTTTCAGATGATGCAATGCCTCTTCTTACCCACGGGTCTGCTGGCAAAGGGATGGGGACTCTTTTGGTGTGCGTGGCATGCACCCAATTCTTACGTCCCTCAAGACGAACAGCAGTCCTCGTGGCAAGGAGCACCTGGTAGGGTCCAGTAAACCTCGGGTCCAGATTATTCTTGCGTGTAAAGTTTCTCGTCACCACCCAGTCTCCGGGCTGGAGCTGGTGGCCTGGACCCTCCGTCTGCATCGGCAATGCGTCGTAAACCTGTTGGTGAATTAACCTCAGTTTAGCAGTCAAGTCATGTAGATAATCGATCAACATTGGGTACTCAAGATCAGAAAACATTCCTGGCCTAGGAACCCCCCACACATTCGCAGGACGGCCGAACACTATTTCATAGGGACTAAGCCCTACTCGGGAGTGTACAGTCGCCCTAGTTGACAGTAATGCTAAAGGTAAAGCGTCAGGCCACGAAAGACCAGTCGTAGCCTGAATCTTTGCTAACTTTAGTTTAAGGGTGCCGTTGTACCCTTCAACCAATCCAGCTGACTGGGGATGATTGGCGCTGTGGAATTTCTGATTAATTCCAAGGCCCTTACACACACTCTTCATCACACTACCCACAAACTCATTTCCGTTATCTGACCACACGACTCTAGGCATTCCATACCGAGGAAAATATTCCTTCAGTAGGATTTTCGCAGTAGACAAAGCAGTATTGTCTTTGAGAGGATAGGCCTCAATCCATCGGGAGAATGCGCAAACCACAACTAAAACGTATTTCAGGTTATTGCATCGCTCCATATGGATGAAGTCCAATTGAATCACCTCAAAGGGGCATGAAGGAGGAGCAAAACTGCCAGGAGGAGTTGGGGTTCCTTTGCCAGGATTGTACATCATGCACACCATACAATTCTTCACCAAACGTTCAGCACATTTCGTAATGCCATCATTCTTCCACACCGGAGACAGCAACTTACAAATACCTTTCGCGCTAATATGTGCTAACCCATGCGCCATTGTCACAACGGCCAGCACATACGCATCAGGCAACATCCATCTTTTCTGATCAGTCAAATCAATCCAACAACCACTCGCATCCAACTTTCCCGTACTTTCTTTCCACTTCGTCTTTTCAGTCTCGGTGGCCTCATTCTGAATTGCTTTCACACTCTCGACAGTGTCCTCACACATACTCGATTCTGTAGGCCACCTAACCGAACTCGTCACATACATTCGAGTGCTAAGGTTCCGGGCAGTCTCCTTAGCAATCTCATCCGCAAACGCATTACCACGACCAACATCATCCGTCACCTTACGATGCGCACTACATTTAACAATCGCTACTTGTTTAGGCAACGTCAATGCATCCAAAAGATCATTCACAAGCTGGCCATGCTGAATCTTCGTACCGTGCGACGTCAAGAAACCTCTCTCTCTCCACAATCGTCCAAAACTGTGAGCGACGCCAAACGCGTATTGGCTGTCGGTAAACACATTCACACGTTTCCCTTTCGCTAATACACATGCTCTAGTGAGAGCAATCAATTCTGCAGCTTGGGCAGAATTCTGATTCAACCTTGCAGTCTCAACAACAGTATTCAATGTTACAACAGCATAAGCAGTAGTCACATCGCCATTCGGCAACTTAAAACATGACCCATCCACATACAAAGTACCATCCGGATCTTCCAATGGGGTGTTTTTAAGGTCCACTCGACCTTTTGTTTCCTCTTCAGTCCTCAAGTAGCAGTCATGTTCTGCTACTTCATCTGACTCTGTGCTAATTGGTAACAGAGTTGCCAGGTTCAGAACGTTACAACGTTTTATCTGAATGTGGCTTGCCAAGAGCGTCAATTCGTACCCAGACAACCTCGCACTCGTCAAGTGCTGAGTTTTCGTTCGATTCAAAAGAGTATCGACTGCATGCGGAACCATCACCGTAAGCATATTATCCATGACCAATCCTGCTGATTGTCGGATGGAGACCGCAGCTGCCGCTGTTGCTCGTAAACAACTCGGCAATGCTCTAGCTTCTGGGTCCAAGGTCGAGGAAAAATATGCACATGGACGTTGCTTACCACCAAAAGGTTGCGTTAAGACACTCAAAGCACAACCTTCCCTTTCGTGAACATATAATGTAAACGGCTTACTGTAGTCAGGGGTACCCAACACAGGAGCCGAACACAATGAATCACGCAATTCAGAAAAACTTTTCTGACATTCTTCCGTCCATGGTAAAGGAGTCGAAACATCCTTGCACGTAAGAGCCACTAATGGTTTCGCTAGCAATGAAAAATTTGGAATCCATTGCCTGCAGTACGACGTGATACCTAGAAAGGCACGCACATCTCTTTGGGTTGTTGGCACAGCCATGCGCGCAATTGCTGCAATTCTCTCTGGGGTCAATCTCCTTCCCTCCTTTGACAATAAGTGACCTAGATAGGTTTCTTCTTGACAGCAATATTGGAGTTTAGAAGGCGACACCTTGTGATTTAACTCACAGAGATGTTGCAGCAACGACACCGTAGCAATTTTGCAAATGTCCTGAGTGTCAGCAGCCACCAATAAGTCGTCGACGTATTGGATCAAGGCCGCACCGACCGGCAACCTAAACGCATCCAGTTGACCCTTCAAGGCTTGGCTGTAAATAGATGGACTTTCACAGTAGCCCTGAGGAGCGCGTTTGAACCGGAAGCTACGTCCACCAAGAGAGAAACCGAAAAGGTCCCTGCTCTCCTCGGCAATCGGGATGCTGAAAAACGCATTTTTCAAGTCAATCACCGAAAACCACGATGCAGAAGCTGGAATCAGAGTCAGTAGCGCCGTGATGTCAGGCACAACAGGGAATTGAGGAACCACAATTTTATTCACTTCCCGTAAATCGATAACAAAGCGATAAACAGGCGGTTTTGAAGGATCTGTACGTTTGAGAATGGGCAGTACAGGACTATTGCACACGTTTCCCCGAGTCTCTTCAATAACATCTTTCTCGATCAAATCATAGATGATCGCTAACAGTGCTCGTTCACCATCAAGGGAGATACGATATTGGGGAATACGTGGCAATCGCACATTAGATTTCAACTGAACAACATATGGTGAGATATCAAGTAGGCCCACATCATTTGGACCCGTTGCCCACAAAGACGCAGGAAGAGAACTCAATTCCGGTGGGAGCTTATCGAGGGACAAGTACATGGGAGAGACAACCCTCTCTCCTAACGTAAGCTTCACACCCGCAGGAGAACAATACAAAGTCGCATACAAACGTTTAAGCAAATCCAGGCCCAAAAGATTTTCACCACAACCCGTGGTTAGAATCAACGGAGCTTCCAGCTCACGTGGCCCAATTTGAAGGGTCAAAGGGCGCGAAACTGGATTGCTAACGGGGGCGCCAGAGAATCCAACGGAAACATTTGTTAAGCCAGACAAAGGTGCGCCAGGGAGTTTCGAATGCATGATAGAACTTTTCGCTGCACCAGTGTCCAACAGAAAAGGCTCAACGACGCCCGATGTAGCAACTGCGACGTAAGGCCCTCTCTGATCAACCGGAACTGATACCACTCCCTCTCCTTGTCTATGGCTGTCCTAGTAATTACTGTCGTCAGTTCCCTGATCGACGTAATAGTCATCTACATTGTACTGCGCAGATCGTCCTTGCGATGATCCACGTTGATCGAAACAATTATTAGAAGTGGATGAGTTATCTGAACGATCATTCTGAGAACCGCGACCTCTACCACGTGATGCCTGCTGTGTACCACCACGACCTCCTCTAGATGAGTTACCACTGTTACGTTCATTCAAAACAGGACAATTAAATTTAATGTGTCCCTCCTGTCTACAATAAGCACATTGATTATACCCTAACGATGATCTTTGGGAGGAGGAATCGTTACGCGACTGCGATCGATTCGATTGCGACTGCGATCTATTCTGTTGGGACGCATTCTGATTGGAACGCGGAGGATACGCTTGTTGCAACAACACTTTAGTTTTGAGCTCTTTCGTCTTTTTATCAGCACGGTCGTTCTCCTCTTTCTCTCTATTCTCATAATATTGTGCCGTAGCCAATATCTGAGCCGAAGTAGAAACGGCCCATGCACTTTCCGAATTCCTCAATTTATTACTCAAATCGGGCAGTAAGTTTGAAACAAATTTATCCACGAACAACCTTTGACCGCCCTCAGTACCCATATCCTGTCCACTATGGTCAATGAATGCCTCCTCGAACCTCGTAAAGAAGTCGGAAACACTCTCATCTTTCTTCTGCTAACAGGCTGACAATTTGTCCCAATTTACCTTCATAGCTGGCATAAGAGTTTTCATTAGCGTAATAATTCTTTGAGGAAGGTCAAGAATCAACTGATCGGGTTTTGTAGCAGCCATTTGTCCGGCATCTGCCGCTACAATGGCAGCCCAAGCACCACCTAATTCATTCGGATGGTTTTCATGGCGAATCTTAGCCCATACCGGTTGCGGTACGACATTGCCGAACAACATATCGATATCGGCAAGATTCATTACCGTAGCATCTACGAGCTGCGATAATTCCTTGTAATACCCTGTAGGATTTTTACGTGGGTCAGGCAAAGATTGCTTCACCTGTAACACTTCCGAGCGTTTCCATGGGAGATGTATCCATATTCTCTGGAAGTGCCCCAATACCGGAGGTTGAGCATTAGGATTAGCTGGTATCCAAACCGGTGGAACTTCACGCATAGGGAATTGACCAGACTCATCTGGCAGTCTTTCGACATCCTCAACAAACAAAGCTTGAGGTATAGGAGCGGGACGAAAAGATAGCAACCGCTCGACAGCACGTCGAACGTTGGTATCCACTATCAGGCCATTTGCGAACTGAAGCTGAAGATCAGACAAAGCGGCGAGCACCTCGTCAGGCGCATCGGTCGCTATTTGATCATAAAGGAACTTACACATTTCATTAAACACATATCTCTGGGTTGGTACATTGAATTGGCAAAACGTATCGAGGACGACACGGGGTGGACACCTAAGAGGATTTACCATCCAACCCATCGCCATATTATATAACGCAACGCGTTCCCTATTACCAGGAAGCTGACTACGTCTCTGAGGACCATCGGAACCAGCGGACCCATGGACAGGTCCGAGCGAATGAAAGAAGCTAGCCGCAAGGGGAGAATTGCGACTACGAGTAGAGGGAGAAGTATAAGACACAGGATTAACAAGAGAAGGAGTAGAGACAGTAGCAACAGCAGGAGTTAACAAAACAGGAGCAGTAGCGGGAGCAGGAGTATGTGGAAGCGGAGGAGCCGTAGGGATAGCAACAGACAAAGGAGCAGGAACAGTCGGAAGGGCAGGTGCAGGTTGAGGAACAGGCGGAGGAGGAATAGGCGGAAGAACAGGTACGGCAGGGACCACAGGAGCTGCGGTACCCTGTACGTACGGAGGTGGTGACTTCATAAGATAGGACATTAAAGGATCCTCAACTGGCTCTTCCTTCTTTTCTGACTCCGTAGGCAAAGCGGGATAACATTTATCTACGGTCATACGCTGTAATCTGTCAAACACTTCCTTATCCTTAACCTCCTTATCATGCTGGAACTGCTCTGCTTTCTTCACTATGGTAGCAACATTATCTCGCTGATTACGTTTAGTCTGTCTGATGTCTTTCTGACGGGCTTCCTTACGCCACAACCGAAAGGCATCAAACATGGCCGGCCTTGACTTTCTTTCAAACAATTTAATCTCTAGATTATCTAAGATCGGGGCCGCGAAGCTACCATGAGGTGGCCAACGAAGGTCACCATCCTTTTTCGTGTATTTAATCCAATAATCGTTAAAGGTAATTGGGCCTAGCCCATGCTTACTATAGAGCTCATAAGTGGGAGTTCCAACCGGAGGTATCGGACACGAGTCCTCCAGTCGGGAATCCGTTCCACAAGGTCTGAAACAACTAAACAAAGTACTGCGGCCAGGCATCTTGCACACTAGCCGAGTTTCACAAACTTCAAAGGTTACGGGATTTACCAAGTCCCAGCAAAGAACAAAACCCTCGGTTTTTGGCGGCTGCAGTCGTCAAACAACACAACAAAGTACGCTAGCAAAGTGTCACCGACAAAAACACTCACACAGCGTCAACAACAAAAACACTCGCAAAGGTGCATACGACAAAAGCACCAGCAAAGTGTCAACTACTAAGAACTCTGGGAGCGACCCACAAATACTTAACTCAAAGATCGATGGCGTCACCAGGAAGGCCCGTCAATCGTCTCGCTATACCAAGGTCTACGCCAGGCGCCAAAACAGGTCTACAGTCAGGGCACCAGTCCGTCGCAGCCGTCCGTCGCAGCCGTCCGGAGGCGGGAATCTTCGCGGGAAAAGTCTTCGGGCCACTTATTTCGACAACAGGATCGATGAAGCGGAGTGCACCTTCCCTCGGAGATTTCACACGAAGTTCCTCACGATCGTCGGGCTTGGACCGGTACCACTGATGCAGCCCCACGTTGGGCGCCAACTGAAGGACTGGGTTCTTTAAGACCCAGCGGTGCCAGGGCACAACACCTGAAACCTTCGTGGGTAACCTGCTCCGGCGTACGAATCACAGAGACACGGGACACTTCCTTCGACGTCAAAGATTCAAGGTTTATTTGCTGCAGGGAACACAGATATCACGACAAGTACACCACATGCAACTTGGGGAGACTGCTTCAAATTGGTTCTGTGGATCGCTCCTTTTATACAGTTTTTACCCATAGAGTTACATTGAACACAAAAGTTTACAACCCGGTTCCCACCATTATCCCCCAGAGGGGTCGCTTTGGTCACTTTGAAACATATCAGGTTCGGAACATAAGTGCGGAAACATTTGGCGGTTCCCAACTGTAAAAACCCATCTTCCCACCATTAGCAAATTCCAATCAGCAGTAAAACAGATCGAAATAGGAACAAAGACAGGTGCAGAGGAAGACGGAGACAGTGGGGAGATCGGAAAGGGTGTAAAAGGGGAGGTATCGGGAAACACGAGATACAGGCATCAAAGGGACGTGCCTAATGAGATGCACGGCTGAGACAATAAGTCCGTGCGGCAAGATGAGCCTCGAGCGGCGCCATCTGCTTTACAGTAGCATCCCCCTCGTCATAAAGACACTCACAAAGAACATGTGTCTTCCGCAGATATCTTGGGAGTCCCAGGGTCGCGAAGCGGACAACGTCCGTTCGCTGACTACTTGAGGGCAAGAGACAAAATGGATGCCGTATCTAAGATGGAACCCGTGGGTACAGATGAAAAACCCATATAACAAACGAACGGTTTAAGTTAGCACAGCGAAACTGCGCACACTTACTAAACTCGTCATTTGCGGTTCATAGATACCAAACTCGACCATATTCGTGCGAGTTAAAAACACCACTTGCAATTGTCACGGAACCTCATGTCCCAAGGCTGCACTTTGGAAGGGAAAATATCTGTAAAGTACAAGATTTTTAGCAATGTATGTTTTTTTTCTCTTTTGGGTCCACTTCACAAGGAAACGAAAGACGGAAAGGGGAGGAATAGGAGTGTAAGACCCGTTTCTCAAAGTAACGCTTTTCAGCAGGAGAGGAGGAGCGAGATAGAGACAGAATGAAGGGACAGAGAACGAGAGAGAGTGAGAGAGAGCTGCCTGCGGCCTCAGTAACAAATGTGAGGGACTAGTATCACAGTAAGATGAAGGCTTGGTTTTTTGTCAATGCCAAGCCATCTTTAGGGAACTTGTGGACATGCCGGGGGCTCATTTAATAGTTATTTGCATAAACCTGCTTTAGTCTGCCCCTAAAATACACAGGTGATACACCTCCTTCCGAAACACCTGACTGATCTGTCTCCTAACCACTATGTGTGCATGTCTGGTGTCTCGTCACCTGAGAGTACTGACTCCGCATAGTGGTACAAAGTTAAACATCTGCATTTAGATAGAGCTGTTGTTTATTGCACCCTTCTATTTCAATATTAGGTTATAATTTAAAGTATGTAGCAAAGCATTTAATGAACTAGGCACACAACAGAGAAACAACCTTTGTTCTCCAAATCATCACAGTTGACAATTTGGATAAAAACAGACAGCAAACCTCTGCTGTGACTCGCATATTCCTTTTAATATTATCTGGATTTTCTGAGGTCAGTGACAAACTCCCACTAAAAGACACCTCGGCTGGAGAAGGTGAGCTGTACCTGCAAAAGAGAAACCTACTTAGCTTGACAGTCTAAAACATTTCAGGCACTTAAGAATATGTATCTAACTGCTCAACCTAAATGGGAATAGGTTTAGTGAAGGGCCCTGAAACCTCCTACTGTTGAAATCATCCTGTCTTTGTGCATATCTTCAGAAGGTCACTGAATGGCAGACTCAAGAATTAGCCTCAGAATCAGACTGGATCTCATTGGAGCAGCTTAAATTAGGCTCTACCCTCCATCGTGGCACTTTTCAACTTTGTGTGCTCAGCTATGTATTTTGACCATCAGCGAGTTCATTGAGAGCGCTTTATGTTTTCCTTGACACACATTTCCCATCAGAGCAACAGGTTCTGCTTGCAAGGAGGTTGGTCCAAACTGAACCAGTAACCACAGATGAGAGTGACTACTAAACTCTTCAATCACATTACATGGAGACCAAGGGTTGGTCTGGGACAGACAATAGGCCAGGGCACCAAGTGGCCCTTATTAGTGCATCAGGTAGCTAAAAAAGTTGCCCACAATGGCAAATAGGGCAGTTTTGAACTTTTGGAGACACTATAAGTGTTTTGTAATGTATGCATGCATTTGTGTTTGCTACAAGCAATGTTTGGGGTAATATCAGTAAAGTCAACAGTAAAAACCTGCCCACCCACCTTTAAACAGGCTTACGAACCACCAAACAACCGTCCCACACACCATCTTATCAGACCAGCCCCTCGGGCACTGCATGATTACCCTATAGGCCAGTCCAACCCTAATGGATACTGATATTCAGTCGAACTTAACTTGATAGTTTAGGAGCACAAACTATTTTTCCTGTGCCACTAGTGAGAAAACAGTCTACAGCCCCCTAAAGTCTGCTAAGCACCTCGTAGACGGGTTCCTTTGTGTAACATCTTTATGTGTTGTGTGTTTGGGTCCATGTCAGCTGTTCATGATAACTGGATGTTGAATGTTTTTTGTGTTCCACAAGGTTCTTGCATACAGCAAACAGTGGTGGTCCCATGCCAGTTATCCTGTCCCTGGAGCGTCTCCTGGGGTGCACCTTAGATAACCTGCTGCAGTTTCACATTTTCTGGTATTTTTATTTTATTATATTTAATTTTGTGTGACCCCTGCCGAATATATAATGGAGAGCTAAACAAGAAATCTTATACAAAAAATAAAACATCAACAATATAGTAAAGATGCAAATTTAAAAAACAAATAAAATCCCATAACTGTCTATGGAGCCCCAAACCCTTGGCATACTACAAGTCAATAAAGGAATGGGTCTATTTGTGAAATCTAACAAGTAAGAGGCCAGGCGAAGAAGTGGAAGGGTAATCTAGGGTAATCGTAGAGGGCAGCTGCTGAAAAGCCCTGAGTTTGGCTTTTACACATAGTGGGAATATCAAAATATTGTGTCCTACTGGAGATGCCTCTGGGGCTTGGAACCGCTAGTCCCAAGTCAGCACAATGCCACAAAAAAAAAAGGCTGACTAGCAACACTGTGCTATTGTGCTAGACTTAACCCATGATCCAGAATGTTACTACAAAGGAGAAAATAGCAAACAAAACACTCTCAGACACTTTAAACATGTCTATGTCAGAGCGGAATACTCTTCTAAACCAGTTTCCATTGATTTAAGGCTGAAGAGGAATGATTAAAAGTAAAATGAAGTGCCGCAATAATGCCGCAAACTTTCCGTTTCCATGTCGCAAAATTTCCATTTTTGTGCCGCAATATCCCGGGAGGGGGGGTCTGACTTGTAAATCAGACCTCACAAGGACATTTCTGATATAAAAATAGCATTTTTTTATTATGTGTACGCGAGCTCACCTGTTCTGCATAATTCTCCGCCCCCGTACAGCGTCACTCCTCGCTTGCTTTGACAGATGAACTGAGAGACTATCTCTTGCCGTTTAAGGCACTCTGAACTGTGGAACGCCTACACAGAATACCTTGTCGTTTTAATGGTGTGTAAAAATAGAAATCTCAAAGACATAGATAATTAAGAGTGTGATTGATATTTCTTGTTTCTGTTTGACCTGAACTAGCCCATGTTTTGTAGCTCATAATTCCATTCAGTTTGAATTATTTTTCGTTCATTCGTCCGAACATTACCTTTCTCAGGGTATGTCCAATAGCAGATTTACTTATTCTCACATTGTATCATTTTTGAGGAATACATACAATTTCGACAGATACACATATACATATCAAAACTGGTTGTACTTTTGCAGGTCTTTGTGGACACTTGTGATTTTTCAGTCCGCATAAGTAATAGGCAGGGCTTTAAGTGGGATGAAAAAACTAGAGGTGGGGGGTTCTCTCAAAGGGGCGTGGCCTCTGCAATTAACACCTTGGCTGCGGCTGGAATTCCGCGCCGGTGCTGGACATTCCGATCGCGGGCGTGGTCATGACAGCTCCCAGCCATCCATCATCAGCACACGCCCACCGTGACTCATGACGACTGGGAGCCGTCATCAGCACCGAAAGGGTTAAGGGCGTGACTGAAAAACACATAAGCTAAAAATCTGAGTTTAGCATAGTGTGCATCCCGACTGGTATTTTGCTGCTTCTGTCATTGCATCCAGATACATAATGCACCAAGTAACATGACACCTCCTGGTTCTTAGCTGCTTATGATAAGTAAGCACCAACTACGCCTTCGTTGTATATAGCATTGAAAATGCTTCAGTTCTGACATGATGAGACTGTGAAAAACTCAAACGAGTCTCTTTGAAGTTACATCAAAGGCAGTGATGGGTCGTATGGCTGCAGCGTTAAGATTATTTTTGTTCACTCTGAGGGTGAGGGCAAAAATGGAGAGCCCGATAGACACCAGTCTCAGCACCTGCGTTTTAGAACTGCAGGTGCTGAGTGCCGGCAGGACCCGGCCCACTTTAAGCCCTATTAGTAGGTTTCCAGAGACCATTTAATCTGGAGTGAGGGGAGGGTTTCAGGCCAGCCAATGGTAGAGCGGGCTTTAGGATGGAGGAGATTCCACCTTGGAAACAAGACATTTTATTCCGGGTGGTGGCTACCATGCCTGGGCCAGAGGCAGCACCATTGTTGGGAAGCATTCCTTACCCAGGCAGATTACACCAACAACTTTTTACAATTTTTCGAACAGTCCCAAAATAGTATTCATGCTTGAAAGCTGATGCAGACATCCCAGGACATCAACAGCAGTAACCGAAAGTGTGATAAGAATAAAATGATGGGTAAACATGTAAACTATGGTTTAATTGATTGTTAACCCTTCCTACTCCTTTCCTGGTTGTAGCATGCTCGTGACGATGCTGAACTCACTTTTTCATCTACGGAAAACCTGGAAAACAAAAGCTCATGTTGTGCCAGTTTCTCACGTCCACGTACAATGATGTTTGACAGTCTTTCTTATGATTCTGTCACTCTCCCTCATCTCAATTCTCACTTAAAGGGTGAGAAATGAAACTATTGTGCTAGCCCTTAATATTACCCATTTTAACCCCCTCCCCTTGCCCTGAGGACAGAAATACCTGACCTCTCACAAGAAGTCCTGCTTGTCTCTGTGTCAGGCTGACTGAGTTGGTTTCTGCTTTGTACCTGAATCTAGAAACTCATTCTTTCCTAAGAGCATATGACAGAGAACATTGTGTAGGCAACAGGTTGTAGACCCTAACACAACATTAGGATCAAGTGGGCCTCTATCGAGGTTGATCCCCACGGGGTCATATGGTCGGTCTTTTAGCATCTGCGATTAGGCTGGCAGCTGAACTGAGCAGCCTTGATGAGGGCATGTGACAATTTCACATAGCTACCACCAATAAGTGACCAGGCAAGAAACTATACATTTAGTTTTATGTGGAATTAGTTTTAGGCAGGTTTGGAAATTTTGGTAAAGTGATGTTTCTGCATGAAGAGCTAGGGCGATGCAGGAGCAAAAACATTCCCAGGCCATGGCAGGGCATGTTTTTCAGCTGTCTTTGGTAAAAAGGTAGAGAAACTGTCTTGTTGGGACTCAATATGGGGAAAGGCGTTAAGTACTGTTATTCCTTTAGGTCAGGGGTCTCCAAACTGGTCCCGGAGGGCCGGATCCATTCCAGATTTTTTGGATATCCCCATTGAGATACATGTAGTAATTTTAAAAATCTGGCATGGACCTGGCCCTCCAGGACCGGTTTGGAGACCCCTGCTTTAGGTCCTCGATGTCCGAGGGACCTGAGGATCATCAAACTGCATTACAGGAGAAAAAGGCATGACTAACCAATGACATATGCTGGAGTAATTGCAACTGCAGCACAGATGAGGCACCGGTGAGGTGCACAGCCTGATAGCGTAGGCAACAGACAGAAAACCCTCTGGAATTCACCTGCTCTGCTTCTCCTAAACCGTTTGCCCTGTTCAAACAAATCATCTTCCTACCTCCTCATCATCTTCATTGACGCTGAGGCGCTATGCCAGGGCTGCTGGAATCATGCATCAGTAAAAGATCCGATTATGAGACTCGTTTAACTACATTATGCAAAAAGTAAATGCAAATTATGCATCAGTCACCAGACTAATTGTCAGCATTTTATGCTATTACATGAAAATTCTGCAACACATTCTGTGGCATTTTTTGGGCATTTTGACACTTGAAGATTGTGCTCTAGAACAAAGCATAACTTTATAAAAACAAACATTTGCAATGCATAAGGTCTCGCATTTACGAGAGTTTAAGCTATTGCCATTGAAAATGACAATGTGTTTTATTTATGTTTCAAAAACCAAAACATAAATAAAAGGCATGCAGCTCACATCTAGCCGTCTACCAGGGAGCTGTAAACGAAACTCATCCTCGAAGAACCTGTCCTATTCTTAGTGCCGGTCACAAATCTGGAGCCTCCCTGCAGCACCCCCAGGCTTAGCAAATGAAAACCTACCCAACGGTCTGCGGTGAGATGGACAGCTGTCACAATCAATGTGGAGTTTCAGGGCCAGTCTGCTTTCTTTCAAAAACACCACCTCTGCGTAATTAAATCTATATATATTTTCAATGCTATAGGTCTCATTGCGAACAAACAGCCGCCATTATCCCAGCGGCTTCGAAAGTGAAGGCGGGCATGGCCCGCTGAATGTAAGCGAAGCACGTCATCATGCCTAACATAGGAAACTCAATAACGGAAATAGTATACGTACTGTGTAACAACCAAATGAATGGGGCCGGGCGCCATGGGAGGTTACAAATGAGCCCATGGCCGTACTAAGGAGGGACTAACAAGCCTATTCAGGAATCAAAACACAGCATTTACGAAGGACAAAGACACAAGCCAATGAAAAATATGAGCGGGAGAGTGGGCGGGGCTTCTCTCCTGTACTGAACTGCAACAGATCATCACCACAGCAGCGCTGGCGCAGGCTCAACCTAAAAAGAAAACTGTGCATGTTCAGAAGATTATTGTCAGAATGTTATATATTTTGTTTTTACTTTACCTGTGTTGGACAGATGTTTTTCAAGTCTGGTTTATGAATAGTCTTCTACTGGGAGGGAATATAGATTGTACAGGCACTTATGGAGAGCAAAGGATAGCAGGAGTAGACCTTTTCAGGTGGGACATCCAGCTACAGGGAGGTGGTGTAAGAGAAGCTAAAGTTAGCCTCATCCCATTTAGGAATTCTGAGCCCTTCCCTCACCTTTGTGAAGTGTGGATTTCCCAGATTTCACAAAGTCTGGATTACTGCGTAGATGACAACTGATACCCAGAACACAAAGGTTGTATATGCTGAACATAACATTTCTGCACAAATGATTCCGACAAATTAAGCAAGGCCGGACAATGAGGTGGAGATGTCAAAAGTATATCTTACAGTCTTGTATCTTCCTTTGACAAGAACAGATGCCTCTGATGGTTGCAACTCATGTTTTCATTCAGTTACAGAAGTGAGAACTAAATAGTCTTGTAAGCACCACTGTCAGTCACAGCACATGTGACTAAGGGGACCCTGAATTATGCAACATGAAGTAATATTTTCAACTCTGGTGACCACATCCACAGTTCCGATAGTAAGGCTATGTGGCTTTGCTGGCCTAGAGATCGGAAACGGTTGAGTAATAGTAGTGAAGGTAGTGCGTTAAATGGGTAGTTAGTGAGTACCTGGACCTGTTTCATTTGAAAAGGGAGTGTACCTGCACTTCTCAGAAGAGATGGAACACTTTCAATTTATTTTTATTTTTTCTATTTGAAAGGATTTATATAGCGCGAACAAGACCCATCAGGGTATCAGAGCGCCGTACATTGAGGTTGAGAGGTTGTCTGGTAAAGGAAAAAATCATAGGCCCATAGGCGGTTACATTACATGCCCATTGCAGAAAATAATAGAGAGAAATGTAGTTACATCAGATGAACATTGCATGTTAGGTAAGTAAGGTCAATGCTGTGTGTAGCGGTTAAAGATCGTTTGTATGGTTACAGGTCTATTGTCGCAGGAGGCTATTCAGGAGCAATCCTTTGACTTCTCTTTTAAATGCAGCGGTCGAGGGGTTCGTTCTGATTTGAGGAGGGAGCGCATTCCATATTCTCGGTCTTCTCGGAGCAAGACCAGAGAATGTGCGGTTGTTGGTTCTCTTCTATTTGAACTTTTGTAGTATTAACAGTATAGTGTTTGAGCTTCTTAGGGCTCGATTCCCACCAGATAGTTCAAGTTTATTTGCCAAGTAAGTAGGATGGATGAGCAACAGGAATTTTACGTAGCAAACAGGTACTCTGGGATAGTGAGCAGCTGCATGTTTGCATTTCTGTTTCAAGCACTGATGTAAGGGTCTTTTTGCAATGGAGGATAGGAGTCAATAAGAAGGGAATCATGGCCGTAGAATTGAAAGTAGTGATTGAAGATATAAAATGTAGGAGGGGAGGCAGGGGCTGCTTCAGGTGAAAACTTAGGCCAGAATGAAGTGGAATTAGAGGGGGGAGAGGAATTGCAGTGGACGGGGGTGTAAGTAGTTGATTATGTCCAGGTACATGCCGATATTCTAATGAATTTAATTGTTGGAAAGATATCCATAACATTTCTTAGAAAATCCAGTTTATATTTTGCACAATGGTTTTTAGTGAATTGGAGCACGTGGTTCAGCTTTTCAGTTTGGATTACAAGGCATTCAGTTGTTGATTCAAAACACCACAGGGCTTCGCTCACGCTGAAGAGGCGATTCATAGCATCAGAAGGTTTTTTTAAAACAAATTTAAATGAGCCTACTTCACACAGAAAAGCTTCATTGAGCATATCATCATTAAGAAAGTAGTACAATGCATATGTCTACTACCACCAGAATGATCATTGTCTGGATCAGCAGGCGATGTGTGATCACAGTGTGTTTCATAGTTTATTCCTGGCTCATGACTTTCGTCTACTATGAGGAAATGGGAGGATATCGAGAGCGGAATCTCGCACAGGCACTGAGTCGATGGAGAAATAGGTGTTTTAGGTATTGTGACAAATATGACCCATAATCCCACATGCATTTTTGAAACCGAGGAACCCGCAATAATATTCACTTTCTTAACGAAAGGGAAAAATGGAGCACAACTGCAATCTGACGACATTTCAGACCTTGTCATCTGCAAAGATCAGTGGGATTTCTGGTACTATTGATATGTTGCAAGTTGGGAACTGGGGTTGTTTAATCACCTCTTGAAAGTTTCTGCTCAGTTGTCCATACCAATGCTGGTAAATGCCCCATCAGGCAGTTTGATTACTTAGGGCAAGAAGTATCAAGGCTTTTTGTGTTCGCAAACGGGCTGATTCGCAAAATCAGCCTGTTTGCGAACGCAAAAATGCCTTTTGCAGTGTATTAAATGCTAGGCATTCGCAATATCAGTGATGGCAATTTTGTGATTCCCTAAATTGCGAATGCCGTTAGGGAATTGCAATTTGCGGTTCCTTAAATGGAATTCATGTTGCAATGGCAACATGCGATTTTGCATTTATGAATCGCAAATTACCACCAACTTCAAGTTGGTGGTAATTTGCAACTTCCTAGAAAATGCAAATGTTTGCATTTTTCTAAGTGCCACGTGGCGCACACACATGCCCTTAGAGCATGTATGTGCGCCGCATGTGCACACTTACCTTTTTGGGGGGTGCATCAGGCTGGCCTTTTGACCCCCTATCACCCTTGTAATTGCATTCGCAATTTGCGATTACCAATTTGGTAATCGTAAATTGCAAATGTCTTCCCATTCAATCCTATTGGCCTCTAGGCCCATAGGAATGAATAGGAAGGCATTCCTTAATAGCGAATCGCAATTTGCGAATCATTAATACATGGCATTTTGCAATTCTTAAATAGCGAATCGGTAAAATTCACTATTTAAGAATCGCAAAGGCAATTCTTGATGCATCTGGCCCTTAATGTCTTCAGTGTTGATGAGAGCGCATTGGACTGCATTGATGTTCCGGCTCTACCAATTGGGGAGGTGTGCAAGTACTAATCCTTCAGATGGTCTACTTTTTGCCATGTTATTGAATGCTATCATGATGAAAATGGGTTCTGTTCTTTCGAGGAAAGATCAAGTGATGAAACCCATTCAGTCATGATGGGGATAGGAGCCAATGAACCAATAAGGAGGGCAAATTGGGCCTGTGAGCAATAGGTACATGTCCACCCTAATTCTGGTGTCTTCTGTGTTTTCATTGCACTATGATCAAGTTTCCAGGGGCTATGCGCAAAGACCCAGTGTATTGACTCAAACTCAGTTTGATCCATTCTAGCCTGAGTGGGGAGAAGAAGTTGGTGTTTTCTGCCATTTGGTCGAATCTGGTATGCTAACCTGTTTTGGTCAAGGCTTGATGCGTGGCCGGAGGTCTTTCTGAGGGACTTGAACTATGTGAGCACCAAATACAGCCGAGTTGCCTCTTATTTCCTCATCCCATCTTGTTAAATCATATTCTCAACAGCTCTAATACAATCAGTCATTTTATGTTGAATGTTATGCATTTCCTGAGATTGACTGTTCTAATGTGATATTATCCACGTTTATTTTGATGAGCGCCTGCAACTGTTACTATATTTTGGTACCTTCTGTGTATGATTTCTGAACTATCTATTTATTGTGCCCTTTTAAAGGGACGGTGGCATAACTAGCAAGTTGAAAGTTATTGTAGAAGTTGGCGAGGTTGTGGTTGTCTGTAGGCATGGGAACACCATTTAATTCTAATCGACTTAGTCAGTTTGTAATTCAACTCATATGCTCGAGATACCCATTGATATTTATGCCTAGGTTGGCATTTAGGGCTGTCTATGCCTCACAGTTGAAAGTATCCTCTTCTAATTAGCATGTGAATGGAGGAGATCTTAAAATGTCAGGTAGGCACAGGTGCTTGAATGTAAGGTATAGTTCATCTTCTTAAGTATTTCAGCTTGTATATCTAGGGTGAGTTATTGTAAATGTGTAGCTTAGTACTGCTTGCCCCTTCCTACTAAAGACTCATTTATACTTGAATAAGAATACTGATGGCAGGAGAAGATTGAATACTTGAGATCAGGAGCCTTCGAGATAGGATTTTTAAAGTTAAAGAGACGTAGGGCCTGATTTAGATCTTGGAAACGGGTTACTCAAACCAGTGACGGATATCCTGTCTGCCGAAATATGAATCCCACAGGATATAATAGGTTTATATTTTGGCAAACGGGAACTCTGCAACCATTGTGATGGACTAGCCGGTCCACCAAGATCGAAATCAGGCCCCTAGGATCCTCATTGACATTCTATAATTTTTGACGACAAATTCTGCAGCCAAAAACCCTGCATTTAGTAAGCCACCTCTTAAAATCCTCTTGGGCGAGTAGTCACAGGCTTGAATGTTAAGCTGCACATATGACGTTCACCCAGATCCAGAACAGATACCTCAATAGATACAGTTGATGTAAACTCTAGGTAAGTGAATACATTGAAGTGAGAGGATGACAGTGCCTATTCCCATTTTACGTAATGATACCTCATTATTGCTTTCCTAGGTCCGGCGAACCTGAAAGAGTGTGCTCTGCGTTATACTGTCTTGTTGCTTTTTTTATGGGAGAGAAATTTTATTAGCTGTCTTGACATACCCAAGTGTGGGGTTGTCATATTTGGTGGTTCTGCCATGTTTAAAGGTGGTGGAGGGAATGCAGTGAGTTTAGTGCCTGCTCCACCTTGCCTAAAGATGAAAGACATTGAACTGCCCCGCCTTTCAAGGGTAGGCAGGGATATGTTGTCATGTTTTTATAAGCCTTGGCCAAGGTTGGGAGAGGGGCAGTTATTTTAGTAGGTCTCTCCCTGCCCTAAGTGTGGGTGTGTTGGAGATGTGATAGCTCCACACTCCTTGTCCAACACGAGAAAGCATGTAGGACCCCTTCCTAACTCAAGTGTGAAGGGTTATTCGTTAGCTCACTTCCTTGCTGAAGAACAGGTCGTTCACCGGCAAGCTTGTACCAGGATACGAGTCTTTGATAGCCTGCTCCTCTATGGACCAGGCGTGGACCTTGTGCTTGCCACTAGCTTCCCCTCCATCCGCCCACCTTGTCTGAGTGTTGGGAGAATTACAAAAAATAAATTTTTTGACAGCTGCCCCAGTACCATGCTTGCAAATTAACATTGCATTGGACAATTCGGATCTGACTTAAGTCTCTTTCCCCCTCATGTTTTTGAAGGTGATTCAGTACTCAAGCAGCTGACGGCTGAGCTGCTGCCCTGCTACTTGAAGCTTGTAGGTAACAGGTGTAACTTTCAGCTGTCCGTGGCCTCGTTTGCCATTGAAGATATGTAAAGGATGTCCAGGGCAGGAAAGAGCCACCCCAGAGCTCTGTTTGTTTAATGTTTCCCAATGTTTATAAATGCTATGGAAGGGTGGGTGTTGTGGTGTCTTTTTAGCCCCCATGATGCCCAAGGGTGTTGAGGTTTTCATTCGCCCCCACCACTGTCCAAGGAAAGTATACTTCTTGCTTTAGCTTGGCCCAAGAGCAGGATAAATTGTGCTCTTTCTCAATGATGGGGTGGATATGTTTTGTAACTCAGGTTACCTGAGAAGAGAGGGGTAAGTTTTGTCACACACCCAGAGGAAGGTATTTGTGCCATTCTTTGCCCCCTCAATGTCCAAAGGGTCTGACATCTTTGGTTGTCCCTTTTCCCCATGGGTTGAGAGTGTATTGTGCCCTGCCACGCTCAATAATGGGGGGTAAATGTTTTGGCTCCTCTACCTTAACCTAGGGTGAAATGGTAATTCATGTCACACTTTTGTTTCAGTGAAGTAGTGGATGTCGGGTCCCTGACTTTACCCATGAGTAAGGGGGTCTTTGATTATCCCTGTCTTGTCTTAGCAAATAGGTTTTCAAATTTGCTTGGTCTAAGCCACCCCAGGCAAAGTGTTTTGAAGTTGGACCCTGAAAGAAACTGGGTTATTAGCTGAGAGTGGTGAAAGCCGCACTCAAATCATAAACACAATCCTTGTCAGGGTGAACCACAAAAGTCACTAAATAAACCTGTACTCAACCCTCTGGTAGCTTGGCTAAAACACTGTCCGGTTTAACTTGGACTCAATCTGTTAAGTATTTAGGCGGCACTTGAACAGTAATAAAGTGAAAACACAACACAAGAAAGATCCCCAAACTGTTGAGAAAAATAGAGCAAATTTACATTAAAAAACGACAAAAATCCAAACAGTAGAACAGGAGTTATTAATTTTGAATGTTTCTAGTGAAAATAGCGCTGAAAAGCACACAGCGCCAATTGTGGTTATCTGGTAGAGCTGAACCGGGTGAAAATCCCAAGTTCATGCCAACTGTGATGGCTGGTGGGTCGGATAAATGGACAAGGTTCTTACTGCAGAATTGTATTTACCTTCTCAGAGTCCGAGTCCACACATAAATGAGCAGATCATTGCTAGGTGACGCTTGTCACGCAAGGAGCATTCCGGGCATCATGGATGGTTGCGGTTCAATATAAAAAGTAGATCATCACTGGGGCTTTGCGTTGGCGGTCAACGTAGTTGTTGCCATTTGGTGTAGGATCGCAGAGCCTACGCAAAGATTCAGTCATCACTGGAGATTTGTGTTGACATTTGACACAGACAATCTTTGGGCGATGCGAGGAGTCTGTTGGCGGTCTCAAACAACCCAGAAACCTCTGGATCTTCACCTGGAGCTTAGGATTTGTGATTTGAGGCAGTAGAGAACACTCAGATGATTCCAGCCAAGGATCCAGGGCCTGGAGGACAACCTCCTAGGATCAGGGCTCACTCCAACAGCAGCCAGCGGCATGGCTCAGATAGGTCCAGGAAGGACCAGTTGGAGCTGGGCAGTAGGAGTGAGGCCTTTGGAAGGATGATGTGTTACTGTAGTTGAAACAGGAGTTCCGATAACTAACCCTTGGAGTCTCTTCTGGGGAGCCAGAATTAAAGGCAAGCAGGTTCACTTTTATACCAGGTGCCAGACTGTGGGTGGGGGATTCTCCTTTTGTCTAACCTTCCACCTATCCTTGACTTGGCTTCAAACTATCTAGAGTAGCAAAGGACAGGCAGGCCTAGGAGTGACCTGTATTTGTCAGTAGCTTGGCAGGCAGCCCTTAGTAGTCACAAAGGTGTGGGCAAGCCCTGAATCTACTCTTTGGAAGCTCAGGAAGGCATTGTACAAACTTAAGAACATAGTGCTGAGCAGAGAAACACCAAGCTCAATACCCAAGGCCCTTGTTTCCCCCATGTCAATATATACACAAATGGTTATATACAGAAAAATACTATAGGATAGGAGTGGCAATCACAGTCCAGTGACCCCAGACACTGGTAGAAATGCACATTTGGTTTAGACAGAAAAATGTCAAGTTTTTAAAAGTGGCATTTTAAGAATAGTAACTTAAAATTTGACTTTACCATGAAAAGGGATTTTAAATTATAATTAATTTCAGTGGAAGAAGTATTTCTCTAACTGCTCCAAACTGAAGTGATAACTTATTCAGTGTAATACAGTGAAACGTTAGAACATGTAAAACTTGAATAAATATGTAATACTTTTTAAATTCCATGCACCTTTCCCTATGTGCCTTAAGGGCCTGCCTTAGGGATGACTTATAAGTATTAATAATTTAGTATTTAGGGGTCCTGCTGACACATGGAAATCAGATTTGTCTACCTGGTAACAGAAGAAGGACAAAGAAGAACAGTTATTGCGAGAACTGTGGACTTACCCTGAACTTGGCACCAAACCCTGGCTTGCTGCTGACAATTGCACCAGCTCATCCAAAAGCTGTGCATCCTCCTAAGTTTCGGGAGGACTGTCCAGCACTTCATCAACCACAAAGTATCTCCCTTGGGGTGGAGGAGCCACCCCCCGCATCTGCAGAGGCCAACCGCACTTGCCCAGTTCTTCGTTTTGCTGGCCATTGGGACCATCGAGGAAGCATCTCACTAGGAGGTAGTCACTGTGGTTCACAGAGGTCAGCCCCATCGCTCCACCATGTTTTGAGACACTAGACCTCCATCCAGGAGTCTCCCTGCACCAATACCATGGGTACCGGAGCATTTGCCGCAACCAATGCTTGTTGAGTGTCCAGCCTGGACACCACCACAACCAAAGTTGACCTGCTGTCGACGGACTTCAAGACCAACAAAGTCTTCACCAAGAGTGGCCCTGCTGTCTTGTTTTTTTCACTCTCCAGATCCACCTAAGAACCGTGAGAGCCTCCAACACAAGTGGGCAACCGACCATACACCCCTGTACCCAAGCTCCACATTCCAGGTTCATGGAATACAACTGTGTGCCCTTGCTCTAGAGACCCTCACGCATTAAGCCCCCCCTTTGGGGTCTGACAGACTTGTCCCAAAGCCCCCCCTATGTAGCCTCTGTTGTTTTGAAGGGTACCTTTAAACTTTAACGGCACTCAAGGCTATTATCATGACCAACACCTCCTCACCCAGACACACCTGGGCAGGTAAAGCTGAACTGCTGGTGTAACTTTGGACCTTGGGTCTCAAGACCTGTAAGTCCTAAAGGGCACCTTCCACAACTGCTTTCAAGTATATGTTTGCAGTACATGTCTTTTCCTCCCGTAGGATAACTTTACTGGTTTAGAGGCTTATGCCTCAAATCTGACAACTCTGCTAGTTTCTACTGTTTTCTCTGTTAAAACAATAATGCCTAAAGTACTTACTGTTCCTGAAGATCTTGTCATCCAAAACTAAATAAAACTCTGTTATTTTTCTAAATTGGTCTCGGATTTCATTTTGAGTATGTGTTTCATTGATTGACTCTGTGTATACAACAAAAGCTCAACATTCCCCTCTGATCAGCCTAATCTGCTCGAACACACTACCACTAATAGAGCACTTGTGATTACTAAAGTAAGCACCTGTAAACCAACAAGGGCCATCTGGACGTTTTGCATTGTGTACTCCTACATTGGTACACTACAAGAAAAGCCAGCTTCCTACACTTGATCTTTTCCTTCTTCACTCTAAAAAATGAGGATGAATCAGGCCAGGGACAGCAAATGTTACCCACCTTGCCCAAGTGCCCTTGAAGACAGGGTAGGAGATATGCCCCACTCTTTACATCTTGCCACCCACGCCCATTTTGACCTTCTCCCTGCCTTACTAAAGTGTGATGGAGTCATAGGTTACCTGTTGTCATGTCCAAGGTCTGGGTGTATGTTATCCACTATCCCTCTCTCTGCTTTGCTTAAAGGTTAGAGAGTCGTTTTTTGCTCTCGAAAGGGTGCATAAACCGCACTCTGCCTTGCACACAGGCATGGGTGGTATTCTGTGCCCTTCTGACCCATGCTTTGTCCAAAGGTTGGTCTCTTTGCACATGAGAGGGGGTATTTGTGTCATTGAATAGTGAGGGGAATTGGAAAAAAAAAGATTCCTTGTACAATGGGCCTCCTTCATCCTCTAAGAATGAAGCACTCCGAGGCCAGAGACATAAACAGTTGCCCGGTGACCTGCTTTGCTTTATTCACTCCCACTTGTTGCAAGCTCTCTCTGAGACTTGAAAAACTATGGCCTTCCCAAAGGGTAGGTGTTGAGGGGGCTTCTTTGTTAGCCAGGACTGTCTTACCCAAACTCAATGAGGGCATTTGTTGATCTTCTTACCAACGGTGGGGAATATTTCTTGCTCCACCATCTGTCTTGCTAAGAGCAGGGCAGATCACTTATGCTCGCAGGCTCGCCCTGTTTGTGTGTCGTACCTCGTCCACCCCTCCATTGTAGGGTTTGTGACCTGAGCCAAGCCTCTGGGTCAGCATTACCCACTGCACAGAGCCTTCCACCATGCGCAGCAAAGTTTAGTTCAATCACAGTATCCTGCACCCGTTTCCACAGAGCAAACATTGCAGGGCCCTTGGACATGTATAATTGTTCTGTCGGATATCCTGTTTCAAATTTTTTTTTTTATATGTGCTGCTCCGGGTTTTTATCATCAATAATTTAATTTGAGGTCATGAGCAGCTCAAGTTTCACTGCTTGTCATCATTGAAGAATTTTAGTGTTTTTTATCTTTAGCATTGCAGCCATAAAATAATTGTAATTGTAGGTTTTAAAGGTATTCCTGAGTTTTATAAACAAATGGTACTTGTTATGAGCAAACGTAACGATGAATTACCAGTAATAACATTATTTCAGTGTATCTGTTTTATATTATGCTATACAGCACAGATTCCATACAGCGATGCAGAGCATGGGGTTTAATGTGGTACGTATTCCCTCTCCCATGTCTTCGGATATGGGCACAAGGCATACAGCAAGTCTTCATAGGAACATAACCAATATTATATGCAGTTTGGCCACGTGAAGAGAAGGTTGAACACAGGACCTGTGCCCTGCTCCCGCGATGATTGACTCTGCACTGTCTTTGGCCGTGCGCAGGAGGAACCGTGGCATTGGGAGCAGGTCCTTGCATTTGGACAGGCCTTGTGTCAACCCGCATTTGACCTTAACCCACTGCATATAATCTTTGGTGTGGTATGGTGGGATTACGCCAGAGGTTCACCCATGTATTAACTGAGCTTATTGCATGGTGCATTTCCCAATAAACCTTTGCATTGTATGGTGTTCTTTAAAAAACAAAAGAAATCACAGATCTGGGCTTGGGTTTACAGATCCAAACTGGTGATGTGGACCCGCAGTTGTGGGTGGCAACTTGAGCTCGGTGAATCCACATCTGATTTGTGGAGCGCATACATACACAGTGGTGCCCAAGGGATTTGTGAATTCCACTGGCTGAGCAATGACTCCAGTGCTGCAAAGGGTGTACGTTTACATCTACTAGGGACAATATTTAACCTTCTTGGACCATCTATACTCTCTAGAGTCTTGGTATGTGCCTTCTGTCTCTTCACATGCCTCCTTATTTTTTGCCCGACGTCCGCTGTCATTACCGGATCTTTGACATCACAGAGTGGCAGCCACAACAAAACAATTCACTTGTAGCCACCAAATTAGATTGGGAAGATCTGAAGTTTCTTTGGCATTTGTGAATCTCACATTACCCAAAGGGAAGCAAGATTCCTTTGTCCAATCATATGGTGATTCCTACTGTCAATGCTAGAAGGCTCAATGGATTTTCACCACACCATAATTTAATCTCAAGGTGAACTAGGCCATAGGGTTTTGCACTTTTGCCCTACGTGATAGATCTTCATGAACGTGTCCATGATTTAATCAATATTTATGAACTAAACTTCAAGAAAGTTCAATACATTTTCAAACGGGGCAACTGTTGTTCAAGAAAAAGTGGTTTTTCAATCGGATTACCATTTAACCACAGCTACAGTGTTGATATTTCTGGCTTTGTAATTTATACACGTGTTTCTATGTATGTGCGCATGCATTCACATGCATATTTACTCCTGCTTATATCATTTTATAAAACGGCACTCCGATGGAGGTCCACATTAAAACAACATAAAAAACTACATGAAGCAATTACATGATCCACCATACAGGATTTCAAGAGGAAAAACTTTAACACATTTTTATACGGTGTGCAACGTGTTATCATAGAACCAACATACATATTAACAATACAATAATGACCAGAAAATCATCTATACACATTTAAAAACATTGGAAAACATGAATAAGACTTTTAACAAGTGTCCTCTCAATTAAAGGGAAAAAGTGACATCCTGAAATGTGCTATCTCAAATTCGAGCTTCATAGTTTCAGCAAGAATAGAGGAATACATCACAAAATCTCTCTCCCCTTGGAGGAATGCAAAGTGCTATTGTAAATTCGACCTACATAATGTTAATAAAGGCAGAAGAATACATGAAAGAGTCTCTCTTCCCTAAGAGGAGTGACAGCATGCATAAATAAGTCTAGGATTCCAACCTATAAAATTATACTAAGACAATATTAAACAATTATCAGTACACATTTAAGAAACATTGAAAAATATAATTTTTGGGGGGCATACCATTTCATTGGTAGGGGAAAACGGACATTGGAGAGCTGCTTGTCCTGATTGTTCATTGTATTTTAAAAACGCCTGTCTTAAAAAGTGATGACGGGCAAAATGCAGAGAAGGACATGCAAAAATTACATGATTTAAATCTTGTACATGGAGATTGCATAAATCAAAAAAGAAAACCTTTATTTGGCAATGAATGCCATAAAAGCACATAGAAATAAAAACATCGGAACAATAAGACATTAAAATCATCAAAATAAAATATATTAAAACATAATCCATAGATAGCAGAATGACTAGCAACATGTAAAGATTGTCCACAATTAAGTGATTTCTTAAAAGACATAAAATACAGTCTTCTAAAAGTCTAGGCTCAAATTGGAAAATAGGCTAAAGTAAACATTCTTAATAAATCCATTTGGTGACAAGAATAAACAAGCACTGGCGTTGCCAATAGGTCTCGCAGTAGGAAAGTTGGAGCTATTGGTTTTGTAAATGACAAAGCCCTTTATGTTTTTAAAATGAAAAAAAATAAAAGGCATTGTTATTTGCAATGGTAATGGCTCCAACTTTCCTACTGCGAGACCTATTGGCAACGTGAGTGGTGTAGCGTGTGTGAGTGGCGTTGCGTGTGTGATTGGCGTTGCGTGTGTGATTGGCGTTGCGTGTGTGAGTGGCGTTGCCTGTGTGATTGGCGTTGCGTGTGTGAGTGGCGTTGCCTGTGTGAGTGTTGTTCCGTGTGTGATTTGTGTTGCGTGTGTGAGTGGCGTTGCATGTGTGAGTGGCGTTGCATGTGTGAGTTGTGTTGCGTGGATGAGTGGCGTTGCGTGGGTGAGTGGCGTTGTGTGAGTGAGTTGCGTTGCTTTGAGTGAGTGGCGTTGCATGTGTGAGTGGCGTTGCATGTGTGAGTGGCGTTGCATGTGTCAGTGGCGTAGCGTGTGTGAGTGGCGTTGCGTGTGTGAGTGGCGTTGCGTGTGTGAGTGGCGTTGCGTGGGTGAGTGGCGTTGCGTGGGTGAGTGGCGTTGCGTCGGTGAGTGGCGTTGCGTGGGTGAGTGGCGTTGCGTGGGTGAGTGGCGTTGCGTGGGTGAGTGGCGTTGCGTGGGTGAGTGGCAATTTGGAAGTTCGGTGGTATTATATTTACATAAGGCAGAGTGAAGTTCCCTCCTAATTCTGGCATATAAACATATATTCCCAGCATAGGTTTTATTTGAAATGCAGTGCTACGATGAATGAGCGCCAGGTCTGCTGGTGTTTCGAAAACACTGGCTGATTGAGTCTTGGTGTCAAAAACAACTGTGTAAGATGCTAATAATTTAATTCACTTGTGGTGGGTGCTGCACAGATGATGAGACAACAACAAATACACGTCTGCGAAGAATAAAGCTCTAGAAAGACCCTGAAAAGAGAGGCGGCCCTGAGTCAGCTTCTTCAGCACAGCAAAGGACAGTTGACTTCCCCACACTGGCAGTATGGCTGAGATACCCGCCACCCCCTCTCAACACAATCCCCAAAAGGAGGGAAACCGGAAACAGTTCTTGAAGTTTTTGGAAGTGGGAGGGAGTGACCCTCCCGGCCGTATTTATTAAAACAAAATTAAAACATTAAACGTTTCATGTTATGTACAATTTCATTACCACATTGCGCTGTTTGGCTAACTTTAACATCTTCTCTAATACAGAGGTTCTCCTAGCCGAACTAGCATCCTACAAAACATTCTCTAGAAATATTGAAATTGTACATCCTAACGTTTAAGGGCCAACGGCAAGGTCATAACCGGTGTCAAGATCCCTAACCAGACTTACCCCTCCCACTTGGGAGGGGCGACAGCACGGAGGCTTACCTCAAGTGCAACTACTACCAATTTCCCTTGACTTGACGGGGGCACTTAAGAACTCGACGCCAGTTAAAGGTCGTTGGAATACTCGTGTGAGGTATCTAGAAGGTATCGTAGACCTTCCCCCAACCCCACACAACTTACCGCATCTGCCGTCGCAGATGTCACTGGCCCCGGGAAATTCCCCAGGAGGGGGCTGTAACCCCTCCTACACAGGAAGGGGCCTTGACCGCCTTTCCTTTACTTCCGGCGACCCATCCTTAGAAGGGACCGCCTCCCCATTGAGGGGCCAATGGCCACCTCACCCGAGCGCTCCCATCCGTGTTGGGTGACGCCCACTCATAGGGATCTTCTAATTAGTGCTCACCGATCATGACCTTACCGCCTACCAGAAATAAATACGACAATGCTAATAAAACCTACGAAAACATTGGTCACTACGACCGAAAGAGCATGCTTAAAATTCAACACTATATCGAATCATTTTAATCGCAAAACCTACACAACATACACCAGTCTTTATTATAATCAACATCAACATGATACTATCACAACCTGTAAACGAAAACAGAAACATAATTATCGATCAACTTTATTATAAACAACTGGCTGTCCTCAGGGGCTGGTGGGTGGGTCAAATTTGGCTCTTCGTTCTGTCCCGAGCTCACGTGTAGCGAGGAGGTGCAGCTTCAGAGCACAAGAACAAGAGGACGTCTTCCAGTCTTGCGTCCCTTTTTATCCGTCTTCAGGGCGGGCGAAAACCCGCCCCTGCCTGCCCTGAGGGCGTGGCTGGCTGCGTCAGTGTCTAGGCCAGCCCACACTAGGGCGGGAAAAAGCGCGCCCCGGCTACGCCGCTTCGGGCATACCAGCCGAGACGCGCCTCCCGCCCAAAAATGGCTTCCCGGGGGGATCGAGGCACTCCGCCATACGTTCGGGGGGACCGAGTGGTCGCCCCTTTCCATATGGCTGAGATACCCGCCACCCCCTCTCAACACAATCCCCAAAAGGAGGGAAACCGGAAACAGTTCTTGAAGTTTTTGGAAGTGGGAGGGAGTGACCCTCCCGGCCGTATTTATTAAAACAAAATTAAAACATTAAACGTTTCATGTTATGTACAATTTCATTACCACATTGCGCTGTTTGGCTAACTTTAACATATTCTCTAATACAGAGGTTCTCCTAGCCGAACTAGCATCCTACAAAACATTCTCTAGAAATATTGAAATTGTACATCCTAACGTTTAAGGGCCAACGGCAAGGTCATAACCGGTGTCAAGATCCCTAACCAGACTTACCCCTCCCACTTGGGAGGGGCGACAGCACGGAGGCTTACCTCAAGTGCAACTACTACCAATTTCCCTTGACTTGACGGGGGCACTTAAGAACTCGACGCCAGTTAAAGGTCGTTCGAATACTCGTGTGAGGTATCTAGAAGGTATCGTAGACCTTCCCCCAACCCCACACAACTTACCGCATCTGCCGTCGCAGATGTCACTGGCCCCGGGAAATTCCCCAGGAGGGGGCTGTAACCCCTCCTACACAGGAAGGGGCCTTGACCGCCTTTCCTTTACTTCCGGCGACCCATCCTTAGAAGGGACCGCCTCCCCATTGAGGGGCCAATGGCCACCTCACCCGAGCGCTCCCATCCGTGTTGGGTGACGCCCACTCATAGGGATCTTCTAATTAGTGCTCACCGATCATGACCTTACCGCCACAGGTCCGGATAGTTGACCGGCTATCCGGACCCCCCACAAAACTCCTACCTAAAGGTCATGTTTTAACGTCTTCAACCAAGCTAAGAAGTCTCCTATGAGTAACTCATTCCCCACCCGCGACAAATGCACACCATCCCCCAAATACATACTGTCATCATTAATACAACTATGCGAGATAGAATGCAATGTCTTGGAACGGAACAACCTACTCACTTTGTTATTAAGTTTTCTAACAGAATGGTCCAAAGCAGGAATCGAGATAGCCCCCGCCACACTTTTCGTGGGATCATATGAGACCACGCAATTATGCACCCCGGAACTTTCCTCGCCAACCAACTTACAGTGGAAAGCATTGCCTCTAGGAGAAGTCGTCTACCGGTGGTGACCAAATCATTGCCCCCTAAATGTACTATGACTATAGACGGCGGTGACCTCGTCCGCCCTAACAAACCCTCAAAGAATGCTTGAAACTGGTCAATACAGAGACCGCCTCTTCCGTAGAAGGACACTCTGTACCCGTATTCCCCAGGTACGTGAATCATGTCACCTGCTTCGAATACGTCTGCGGCACGCCTCACGTATGAGTGGCCCACGACCCACACCTCCTTTCTCACAGCCGGTGATGTCTGACCGCTGGCCTGGTGTTGGGTCGACTGCATAGTCCGCCCTGCCTCGTAGGCTTGCGCAACTGAAAACCAAACAAAAGACAAGAAGCGTGAGTGCGTTATTTACAGCTTCACAACATGTGCAACCGCACATATCTCTTATAACAATTGGAGGACCAACGCCCCACTCGTTTTACTTGTTCAACATTAAGACCCCTGGCTGTAGCTTCAGTGGCAGCCCCTATTCGAAAGGAATGGGTCCCGAATTCGCCCGGGTCTAAGCCCGCTGCGGTAATAGACATCGCAAGCACCCGCTGAAACTGAAACTTCGTCAGTGGGGTGGCGTCCGCGTGTCTCAACAATGTCCCCCCCCATGATGCCACCCTTCGTGCTAGGTAATCTTCTAAACACTGTACCGGACACATGGAGGACCCGGGGATCCTGCGAATGATCGTGCAGTCCCCCATCCCATCTTGATCGGTCTTGGACCTGACAAAGGAGACAATCATCGCTTCACCCCTGATCTGAACGTGTTCCCGGCACAAACCCCCCACCACATCCTGTTTGTTCCTTGCAACCAGCTCACTTATCCTCATCGCCCCGTGAAATGCCAGCGTAAATGCAGCTCGGAACAAACATGCCTCGAACTGAGACGAGCATGTGGTGGGGAGTGTGGCCAGCAACTGGGACAACCTATCCAGACCTATCGGTCGCCTCTCATCTACTCTGCGACCCTCCAGGCGTTGCCACCCACGCAGCGCCTTTTGTACCACAAAAGACGCCGTCGGGTCCTGGATATTATGGGCCCTGGCAACAAAGGAAATGGCAGCACGATGCCTTTGGGCCGTAGCCACCGACTTCCCAGCCCTACGCAAAGACATCAGAAAATGTACTACCCATTCCTCCTGACCCCAAAGCCCATCTCTCTCAGTTCCCAAAAAGGCTAAATAGGCCCGAAACGCCCCTTCATATGCCTTCCTCGTCCTTGGCGCTAGACTCTCTCCCACGAGGTGACGAAGTTCGGGGCACCGAGAGACCATAGAGCTTCGGGGAAGGGTGCCGGCTCTGGGTCCGCTGAGGGAAGGAAACCCGAGAAAGCCTGCATTTGAAAACGAGACAGTGCATCAGCCGCCTGATTCATCACCCCTGGGACATGTTTTGCTCTGAATATCACGTTCAGTTGCATACACAGTAAGACAATTTCTTTGAGCAGCCTTAAAATCAGTTTACAACGGGCTGCCTGACTATTGATGCATTCTACAACGGTCATATTGTCAGACCAAAACACGACAGAATGATCTTTGAACCCTTCGGGCCAGGTTCTGAGGGCCACCAGAATGGGAAACAGTTCAAGGAAAGCAATATTACTCGTCAGCCCCTCTTCATGCCACCATGGGGGCCACCTTTGTGCCGACCATTTCGTGCCGAAGATGGCGCCAAAACCCATGCTCCCCGCTGAATCTGTCCATAGACCAAGCTCTTCAGAGGACACGGCTGGCTTGTTCCAGACGACTCGACCATTGAAGTCCGCCAAAAATGCTAACCAAATACGCATGTCCTGGCGGACCTCAGCCGACAGTCTCGTGCGATGATGACCCTCCTTTAGGCCAACCATCGCTTGGGCAATTGAACGGGAAAAGGGGCGAGCCATTGGGATCACCCTTAGGGCAAAATTCAACTTCCCCACCAATTGTTGCAACTGATTCAGCGTAACCTTAGATGCATTTATACATACTTGCAGGGCTGCCCTGAATTTCGACACTTTGGTAGCTGGTAAACGAAAACAACCCTCACTAGAGTCCAACTCGATCCCCAAAAACTCGAGGCAAGTCGTGGGACCCACAGTTTTACCCGGTGCCAATGGCACGCCAAATTGACCCATTAACACACAAAATTCAGCCAAGGCCTGGGCGCATTCGTGATTTCCGGCGGGCCCAAGGAACAGAAAGTCATCAAGGTAATGCATTACATTTCGGAAACCCGTCTTCTTTGTGAATACCCATTGCAGAAAAGTACTGAATTTCTCGAAATATGCACAGGATATAGAGCATCCCATCGGCATACACCTATCCAAATAATATGATCCCTGAAACATGAATCCCAGAAGACGCTGGTCGTCTGGGTGTACCGGGAGCAACCGGAACGCTGACTCGATATCTGATTTCGCCATCAACGTCCCGGGCCCCAGGCGATTCAAAATGGCCACTGCTTCATCAAATGATGCGTACCGCACCGAACATACCTCTGGATCAATTGCATCGTTCACCGAAAGACCATGTGGAGCTGACAGGTTATGAATTAATCGAAACTCACCTGGGTCCTTCTTCGGGACCACCCCTAACGGAGAACAGACAAAATACGGTACCGGGGGTACACTTAACGGGCCGGCGACCCGACCCCGGTTAACCTCTTTCCGGATCTTATCTTGCACTACAGTTGTATGCTGCAAGACGGAAAGTTGATTTCTGCACGTCCCGACGCCCTGAAAGTCCCCTACCGGGATGCGGAAACCATATGAAAAACCGTTCCGCAGCACCCCAGCAGAAGTACGATCTGGGTATTCACTGAGCCAGGGAATCATCGCCAAGGTATCAATCGGGGTTGGTAAAGGCGCCCCTCGGACTATATTAGACCTGTTTGGCGCCTCCTCTACCCCCATTCTCACCCGTTCTGGCTCTGCACGAGGACTCAGGATGGGACGACCCACAATTACTACATTCGTGTTTGAACTTACAGGATCCCGGAGGCCTAGTACATTTACCTTTGTTGAAATTGAAGCAGAAACCCCTTTTCCCTGTATTGCCGGCAGGTCTCGAGTAATCGTCGGTACTCGTACCTGACCGAAAGGGCGTCCCTGCATTTTGGCGGGAGTATTCACCAACATTGCTCCCCACCAATGGCATTTTCAACATCCCTGACTCTTTCATTTTATCCCATGTCAAAGAATCATAACAGTCCCAAGTTAAACTTTTGTTATGCTCCTTCTCTTTCCTGAAAAGGTTGTCATAACAGAACCAATGGTTACCTTGATACGATGTCGAGTAACCCATAATTCGTGACTGATAAATTGGAAACTCAGGTAGCAACTCAGGCCTACGTTCCCCCAAAATCGATGTAAAAATACCCCAGGCATTGCCCCAGTTGCCAATATTCTCATTTACCTTAAAGGCGGCCATTTTTGCGCGCCAAACACTCGGATGCATTAGGTCCTTCTGACTCTTAACATGCTCCACTTCATAATGATCGACAAGCAAGGAGAAAATGTTCACGTATTCCCCCGCCCAAATCTTTTCCTTTATTGCCAAAGGAACATGTTGACCCAATTTCTCTCTACGAGAGGGTGCTGACTCATCCCTTGCGATCGGCAATGGCCGCTTACCTGCACCGGACGCTGCTTCCGTCACTTGTGGCTTGTCTATCACTGCCGCCGGTGCGGGTACCTTGGCTGCGTCTCTTTTTTCACGCAACTGTTTCATCAGCGCCTGTGCCTCGGCAGCCGTGGCGCCCTCACTACTATCGCCCAACCACGCTGCTAGCTGTGCCGCCAGCTCGGGGGGCATATCCTCGTTAGATGTCGGGGTGACGACGACGGGGATCGGATTCCCCTCCATCGGTACCGGGGTCGGCGCCTCGAGCGGGGCAGAGGGAACCGGGACGTCTCCCCCGGCCGGACCCCTTCTTGGCCTCTTGGGTTTCCCTCCAGCCGGTGGACGCCCCGATCCCTCCTCCCCGTCTCGCTCCGCCAGTCGCTTCTTTATCTCGGACATCTCCTTGACGAGGACCCGAACCATCTGATCAGTCGTCATTCTCTTCGCGCCTTTCTTGGGCATCTCTCCGACAAAGTACCTAGAAGACAAAAGAAACGATCAAAACGCTCAAAATTGGCTCTTCGTTCCGTCCCGAGCTCACGTGTAGCGAGGAGGTGCAGCTTCAGAGCACAAGAACAAGAGGACGTCTTCCAGTCTTGCGTCCCTTTTTATCCGTCTTCAGGGCGGGCGAAAACCCGCCCCTGCCTGCCCTGAGGGCGTGGCTGGCTGCGTCAGTGTCTAGGCCAGCCCACACTAGGGCGGGAAAAAGCGCGCCCCGGCTACGCCGCTTCGGGCATACCAGCCGAGACGCGCCTCCCGCCCAAAAATGGCTTCCCGGGGGGATCGAGGCACTCCGCCATACGTTCGGGGGGACCGAGTGGTCGCCCCTTTCCAATCTTCAGGCACCGCCGACTAAGGGGTCATTCAGCTGCTGCTGCAGGATTATACGAAAGACATCACTGCCTGCTTCAGAATACTACCAGGGAGCCCTTGGACTCGGATCTCTCTTTGGAGAAATCAAAGGCACAAACTGATCACGGTGAAACATCCTTGGCGAGCACGAGAACAAGATGAAATCGAGTCAGAGACCTTGGGGAAAACAAGCTCTTGGCATTGCTAAGATTAGGGGGGGTGAGGAGAAATGCGGCTCGGGAGCAAATGGTAACGAGCGCGTGAATGGGAAGAGCCGTTGGAGGTGGGAGGGGAAGTCGGGAAGTGCGAAGTACAGACGGGGGGCGGGGTGTGGAGCCTTTGAAGTGTGTGTGGCTTTCATGTGGAGTTCTGGGTGGGGGTGCAGCCTGCGTGAGGAGGTGGTTGGTGTGGTTGATGCATAGATACCGGCCTCTATCTGGTTGGTAGGTGTGCGGGCAGGTGCAGGTGTCATGAAATCGTATGTGGCCGTGTCCCTGCCTACCTACTCTGGAAATCGGAATGGCCCGAGGGTGGGGGAGTGTGGGCCTGGAGGGGTTTGCCGGTGATGGGCAGATGAGTCACTGCTGTGGATGAGCTGTGCCAGCGTCCCGGAGATAAGCATTAACCCTTCACTGCCCAGGGCTGCACGAGGAGGATACTGCCAGTGGCGGGAGGCTTGCTTTGGGGCTGGAAGTTTGTCAGTTCATGGAAGCCAGGAAGGCCTGTATGCTGTTAGAAATGTGGAGACCCTTGTATCGTATAGTGCTGTGCCTAGAATCAAAAGCCACAATCTGCATTAGAGAACACGTCTGTTGACTCTGCATACAGCAACAGCCGGTAAAACAATCCATTGCCTATCGGTAGAGTTACCTCACGACAATGCAAGTATGGAAGAAGCAGGGAGGTGTTACTCTTTTTGTCAAATACTGGGCAAAAGCTGAGCCAGAGCTCTGCAGGTCATGAAAGTATTACCTTTCATAGCTTGTTCTAATGTTCTTCATTCAGCACAGTGCACATTTCACTGCCTTCTCTGCTGCCGTCATCGGTACAAAAATTAACTGGATCAATTGGCAGCTGGTCTTTTGATCTGTTTTTGGAATTGTTTGGAAATAATACGAAAAAACCTACTGAAAATCGGAGTAAATTGCACATGGGATGCAGTTTGCACACGGGAAAATACCACATGTGCAATATGCATATGGGCAAATACTGTCTGACTTGGGACCCCGCTTGAAGTGCAAAGGCGAGTGTGTACCAGTACAGAATTACAACAAGAGGCTTACGTCTCAGCCCTCGTCAAATTGAGGGGATGTGCTGGTGTGGGAGGGGGGAGGTGCTGGTGTGGGAGGAGTGCTGTTAGGGCAAGGCTGTGTTTGCGGGGAGAGAGAGGGGAGGTGCTGGTGTGGGAGGGGGGAGGTGCTGGTGTGGGAGGAGTGCTGTTAGGGCAAGGCTGTGTTTGCGGGGAGAGAGAGGGGAGGTGCTGGTGTGGGAGGGGGGAGGTGCTGGTGTAGGAGGAGTGCTGTTAGGGCAAGGCTGTGTTTGCGGGGAGAGAGAGGGGAGGTGCTGGTGTGGGAGGGGGGAGTTGCTGGTGTGGGAGGAGTGCTGCTAGGGGAGGAGAAGCCTGATGCCGGATGGGGGCGAAAGAGCCTGGGAATGCGAGAGGCTGGGCTTGCATGCGATGCGCGTGCATGTACACGGGAACTGCATGAAAACCGCGGGGCTGAAAGCCCTTTGGTTTCACGATGTTTTCGCCACTTGAATTCTCGCTCCGCTCGATGCGCTTGTGCACATCGATAGGTCGCGAGACCTAAAAAACGTTAACTATATCTTAGTCCCCCAGGCCTGGGTGAATGGCAGTATGCCATATTGGCCATTGCCTATCTGCACAATCCCAATGCAGCCCTCCGAGCGCTACACTTTTCTGCCTACACTTTTCTGTATTTGCTGCGGGAAGCATTTTTCCCATTGCAAAATTTGATATACAGATTCTTTGCGAGCGGGGGCTCAATGACATCCATGTACTCTTCCAGAGAGTACACATTTTTGAACTTTAGGAAGGCTGAGGTCAGAAAGCCCTCCCTTCTATTTCTTCTATGTTGTCCTCCATCTACATGCCTCTGGTAAATCCCCCTAAGGACAGACTTAGATATTCTACATGCAGTCTCAAGGTATGCCAACAGATGCTCACAACCAAGCTCAATCACACGGGGTTTATTGAACCCAAACCAAGGGATCCTAATAGCCCTGGGGAGCCTTAGAACCTCCTCCAATCCCATGAGATAGGGCTCTAAATTTGTAGAGGCCCAGACCCTTCTCCAGCACAACAGTATGAACTGACTCCAACGAGACACCATTTAGGGAAGGGTGTGGGCGAGTTTTGCAGCAAGAGTTTGGGACCTTGTACATGGCCTTATTAAGATTGATCTCGAGCCCCCTCTGCCTGCAGAAGAGATCATCTGGTCCAAAAGATTGTGTACACCCATATGAGATTTTGAGACCATTAAGGTGTCGTCCACAAACAGGAGCGCCGGGACCTTTCAAATTACCTAAACTCGGGGCTACATGCTTGCACAACTTAGTGCGATTAGGCCAACAAGTCATTGATATATATTAGGAACAAGGTCGGGGCAAGAACGCACCTTTGCTCCACTTCCTGAGTAACCTGAATGGGTTCTCTATCAAATACCCAAGAGTGCCACCTCTAGCCTGTGCGTAGTTCTACAGGTGCAGCCTACTAATAACACCTGCAAGGTATTTAGGAGCACCCAGGTCAATTATAACTTTCCTCAGGCCCTCCCTCAGAACAAGATCGAAAGTCGGCCGAAATAAAGTATTTTCTGTAAAGTAATTGCAATTGAAATACTTGGTCAGTGTAGCAGTCCCTGGCCTGAATCCGGCTAGTAAGGGAGTTAGCAAACCCACATCCTCAATCCGCTAATGCAGCCTATCCAGCAGTATGCAGCTAAAGAGCTTTTGTGAGCTGTCAATGAGGCTGATTGGCCAATAGTTGGATGGAAAGAACCTTAAGCCCTTCTTGTAAATCTGACCAATCTCAGCCTCTGCCCACACAGGGGGAATTGGCAACCCTTCCAAAATGCAGGTAAAGTACAGTACACAATGTATGTATGTAATGTATGTATGTAATTTGTACTTGTAAAGCGCACTAATACCCCAACTGGGGTGTCCTGGCGCTGTAACGCATACCGCTGTGGAACCCTTCCTGGCTTTTCCCTGTGAAATGACCACTCCTGGGCACCCCCAAGGTGAAGCCAGGCATCCCAGCGCTGTTGAGGCCATTGTGGAGAGTAAGCAAGCTATTGCGCAGAGTTGCAGAGTGGGACCCATGATTAGAATAGGCATCGAGGCGAGAATTATCAGGTCTGAAGAAATTGAGCCCAAGACCCGCCGAGGCGGGAATTGAACCCTGGTCCCGGGCCAGACCTCTGCATCAGGGTCTGCCGCTCTAACCATTGAGCGACACTTCTCCACAATAGGGACTCCAGATGTCCTTACTGGTTTTAAGCAGACCCCCGGTACCTTATCCAGCACTGGCGCTTTCCCTGGGGTAATCAAATCTATTGCTTTAACAACCTCCCTAGAAGTAATGGGACGAATATCACAGTCATGGCTGACAAGGCTTCCCCATGAAGAATACTCTCCATACAGCTGTCCCCTATCGGTTTGATTGCAACAGTCGTTGCACAATCTAAGCAGGGCTCGCCTACTTCATTAATCCCACCAGCATAAAGCCCCGAGAAGGGGTTGACCCAGGCTGTTGCAGTAATATTACAAGTCAACGGGGCAGCAGGTTCCCGGCTCCTACCAGCCAAAATGGGGAAAAACAAATGATTATCTTTCTCCTTTACTGCCATCAACAGGGCTTCCCATTCAGACAATTCAAACTCACATTTAGGCTTTGTTAGTGTGACTTTGTAGGTGGCCCTTGCTTCCTTGATGAAGGCTCTGTTGCCGCTTTTAATCGCAACTGTCAGGGCACTCCAGGCTAGCCTACAAGCCTTGGTGCACCATGGGGCCACTTGGCCTTCTTAAGACGGGACCTGGACCCTACCATAAAGAGCTCCTTTAGGTTGTGGAACATAATATTATGTTCCACAATGAGGCAGGTGCCAGAGAATTCCTCCCAACATTGGCACTGCTTCCAGGGCAGCGTCAAGAGCCTCATAAATCTGCTTTGGGATAGCGGGGGTTGAGGTAGTAACACCACCTCATCCTGTGGCGAATGCTTGTGGGTATGAGGCTCCTATCAAATCCTTCATTGTTGTGGGATAGAGTATTAGGTCACAATGGGCGCAAAGTTAGATCCACTGCATTATGGTCGCTGTCCTGCCGCGGGAAAACCTCCATATCGACTACTTTGGGCCATAGCCTTATAACCGACAATATATAATCAAAATGACTCGAGCCTCCCTGTTGGTTAAAAGTATCACTCCCCTCCTTGTCTGAAGGTGTTGTCCCATTAGATGCTCTCAGGCCATTATTAAGGGCGATCGCGTTCAATTGCAAACCAGCGGAAGACCATTTCCTGATAGGTGCAAGAAAGAGAACAGGGCCTGCTCACACTTCATCCTCTTCTCCACTGAGGATACCAACAGCAATACCAAGTGGTTCAAAACTACAATTAAAATCACCCGCCACTATTTTAAATACGCCATTGGTGAGGGATAACAAGTGATCATTGATTAGGTCGACTATGGCTAAATTAGCCCTATAGCCTTCATGCCTGCAATCAACATTGTATTATAAACACAATGAACCTCCTCACCCCAGACCCCCTGAGGAAAATTACAAAATAACACATAATGCAACAGGAGAACCAAGATCAATCATTTTTGATGAGCAGCCAAGGTGGTTTTAATCCATGTTGCTAGGCCTCCAGATGGATGACCTTTTCCACATGAGAGTGCTGGTCGGTCAAACCTGGCAAACTCAGATCGACATTGGGAAATAGAAGCTCAAGTCTCCTGGAACATACAGATATCAAATTGGTTTACGAAATTGAAATAACCAGGGCAAGCAAGTTTGTTCAAAATGCCCGCAAGATTCCAGGTGACAAGCTTGCTATGTTTTGTCGCAATAGTTAAGGGGCTGCTACTGACAGATACACTAAGGTCATCAATAGCCGGTGATTAAAGACCATCGGCTGTGGACAATAGTAACTTGTTACCAATGTCAGGGGTATTGTAAGCATTGAGGGTATCAGGGACTAGATGGGAAGGGCTATCAGTTCCGAGTAATAAAAACGCATCAGCGCATGCTCCTACTTCTGTGGCCCCTGCTGGGCGGAGGCCCTATCCAAAACCAGGGTAGAAGAGAGTCAGTCATTAGCATCTAGGTGGTCTGATAGAGGTAGATATCTATTATTGTTAGAAACAGAAAAGTCTACTCCAACATCTGTCCAATATCATAGAATCCTTCCCCCATTCAACTGGCAAGGAGGTTACGTCTATAAACGAAGCCAAGGGGGGCAGTATTAACAGCGACTCCTAGGTTGCCAAACCTACAGCCAGGTTTGATCAGCCAGGGTACCTGCAATATATGACCACACAGCCTCCTTCTATGGATTTGGCTGATTGACCCATCCACCCAATCCTTCAAACCAATAATATATCAGATATGGAAAAGTCAGCGTTCCGAGCAAGCCAGTGACGAACTTTGTTCTTCAATTCCAGATGGCATTCTTCCCTGTCAGAAGGTAAAGGTGGTACTCCAACAAAAAGCGCCAGGTAAGGACAGCAGTCAGGTGGTAGGGCCAGATGCGGCTGGGAGCATCTAGAACGAAACTAAAGTTGTTGCTCCTGGAAAGGGAATTAGCCCCTACTTGGCCCTATTTCCCTAGACCACCTATACCACTATTTGCTGTGGGCAGGGACCTTGTCCCCTTGGCGGAAATAGATGCATTTGCGGTGGAAGCAGGTGACCCAACAGACAACAGAGGCCTTTGATTGAAATGATTATTGGTGACAATGAGGCTATTCCCAACATTGGGAAGCACTTGGGCATTTCGTCCGGTCGGTGCTGGGGATGCCAATAAAAGCTGTAACTTAGATGTTAACCCCTTCGATGCTTGTGACAGAACGGTTCCATCACAAGCGCCGGTTGGGCTGTGCTTATGACGGAACCGTTCCGTCACGGCCACGCCCGTTTCTTAGAACCTTCAGCACAGCGCGAACATTCGCACCGCGCTGAAGGTGTTAAAGCCCGAAAGGACCCTTCCAAAGCACATAACCTATCCACTAAGGATGCAATTGTGGATTTGATGATAAATTTAATTTGATCAATAGCATTTTCCAAGACAAGATTTGGTATCCCACCTTTTTCACTAGTATTGGAGATTGATAGCAACTTTACCTGCAGTGGTCTTGGGCTTGTTGATTTGCGGGAACAGGTAAGGGAATGGGCAATGATCCCCTGCTTCTTAGCATGACCATGGATAGGCACTTGCTTCATTCTCCTCTTTTCCCTGGCCATCAATTCACAAGGACTAGTGATCACAAGCTCATCCATGGGAAGCGCCCTGTTTGTGGTCAACAGGGAAATATGTCCAGTGCCCTCAGGGGTGGGTGGTTTATAGATACTACCACAGGCCTCCTCAGGGGAGTCTTAACAGTGATGACACCCTGTTCGATGAAGGAATTATAAGCCCCACTCTCATTTCAAGGGATAAGTGCCTCTCCGCCAAGTCATTTTCCTTGGCAACTACACTCACTGCTCGTGCCAGAAATGAGTCCAGTGTAATGCCACTTTTGTCGGGTTGTCAGTAGTGCTGTTCTTCCCTTCAGCCATTTTGCGTTTACCTGTGACTCTTGGCCACGCAAGGGCAGAACAGCATTCAATGGCTTACAATCCAAATAGACTCACTGGTATTGCTAAGGATGAGCGTCCACCAAAACCAAGGAGTGGGAGGAGAGCCAATCCTCTTCCTTCGTGGCCCAGTCTTTTCCCGGGCGAGTCCCATGCTGTGAGTTCAGAGGCGCGATGCAGCTGGGGAGCGTAGTCCCACCCCAGCAACTTGTGGCAGCAAAAACAAAGTTCCAAATGCTGTCAAAGGAACCTCACAAACTCCTAAACAACAACATCCCATAAGCCTATTACTACCTGCAGAGTGAACAAATTTAATCTCAATCATAAAATTGTTCTACAAACTTAATGTGGAGTATTCCACGTAAGATAGGGTTGTGTATTTTCTATAGACAACTTTCTTGTATAACCACATTTCTGTGTCAATGACTTGCATTACGCAGCCTAGTAAATGATGCAGGAGACTAGCTCTGCTTAGTCCCAGATCGGGCAGACTCTAAAGCCCTCTGCCAATTTCCTGTACCTTCAGTCAAAGTTGGCAGTCTTTGTATACCTGCATTTCTCAATGATCTATACACTCGTGAAAGTGGGCAAAGTTGTGATTGTTTTTTAAGATATGTGCATCGTTTCTCTGAAGAAGGTCGATTTTCTTTTCCCAGACGAAAATTCCATATGGCTCATGTGATGTGAAGTGATATTATTTTGGGGCTTATGATTTCCAATTAGTCACCACTATTTGAGATGCCAATGTAGGTTAGAGTTTGGAGGTTTAGTCAATGAGCATGTATGGTGGGCTTTGTTGCTTTACCCACGTCATGGGGAGCACTTACAGACAACTCTGTGAAACCAACACCAAGTAAGACTTGACTTCAAGTGCTGAGTTTTAATGTAGTCTTGGAAATCCTGGAACAATAACCCCAGTCAAAACATCATCTTGATTCCCATCTGCTTGATTTCGGTCTTAAGCCAACTGTTTGCATCATTGATGTACTGTGTAGTGTCAAACAAGGAGAGCACCCAGGAGTCCCCTGATGCGCTTTAATCTTCGATCATATGTTTGGAACATGTACACCTAGTATCAACCGAACACAAGAATCTGTTTGCAAAGAAACACTTTTGCATTCATCATTGCTATGGGTGTGCTTGAAAGAAAATGTGCCAAAACACTGAACAACATTGGCTCCCTCGTAATGGGGGGAAATTGGAGGTAGACAAAGTGGCGATGGCCATTCACCCGACCAAGATGTTGAAGAAGAGAATTTCCAAGTAGAAGGGACAGAAGCGCCACCCACAGTTCAGGCAATGGCGCTTCTCACCATACTATGTACAGGATGACTTTAAACACTGCCTACAGGTCCCTAATCAGAACTCTAGCACACAGATACTGCCCTCCACACTCAAGAACGTTTCATGGGGGGTGTCCTCTAACGTCCCTCCCTCCCTCTCACCACTGTATACTGAGTACATAGGTAATAAAGGGGAAACAGCCTTTACAATGCCGGCCGAGCCACGAGTGCCTTTTCCAGGTAAGTGGAACAACGCTTTCCTATCTTTGAAAAGCTTTTATTTATTATAATAAAGATAATAATTGACATCAGGAAGGAGGATATAAAATATACAATACAAGTAAGGAATATAACAATCCTGAAGACAAGCTAGAGAGCTAAACGCATTTTATGGTATTTTGAGAAGGAAAAGGGGGCAGGAGGGAAAGGGAAGGGGGGAGGAATAAAATAAAACCAAAGATATTATTATAAAAATAACGGTAAAGGCAAAAAACCATACAAGCAAATATCAGACATTATATGGGATATGCAAGAAACATTTTCATAATAAGAGCAGTAAAACAGTATGGAAACATACAAGGAAGAGAGAGTAAAATCATTCAAGGAGGTTTAAAATTTTCAGAGTTAATAGGAAACGTTTTCTGCTGAGCTAAATGATCAAGTTATACAGTAAGAGGCAACCAATAGAGGTCGACATTACGAGGTAGTTTACATAATGAAGCAAAGGAGACATCAAGTCTATGGAAATGACATAAAGAGTTCCACCAATGTTGTATGGAAACACTCGTAAGAGATTTCCAATTAGAGGATATGTGTTGAAAGGCAAGAGCAAGCATAAGGTCGAAGAGACCCAGGGAGTGTGAGGGTAAAGTTAGCATATCAGAGAGACTGCCAAGGAAAAGAGGGGTGAGTGTGGAACAGAGAGAGAGAAAATACGGGAGATACAAGACCAAACTTGCTTCCAAAAAATGGAAACTGTAAGACAGGAAAAGAACATATGTAGAAGATCAGCTTTAGGTGAGTTACAAGCCCAACAGGTAGAGTCAGTAGAAGCTGAGAAACGAGAAAGGGAAAGAGGAGAAAGATAAAGTCTATGATAAAGAAAAAAGAGAGATTGAGTGAGGGAAGCAGAGCGAGAAATCTACCAGAATTTGGACCATATCTTATCCCATAGGAAAATGGGCCAAGTACAACCCAGATCAGCCTCCCAGGAAAGTTCTACTTTGGATTTGAGACGTTCCGGATTAGGATAAGAAAATAATTTGTAGATAAGAGATGCCTTAGGAAGAGTATGGAGCAAGGTCAAAAGAGGAGAAGGGGACACAATGGACATTGATGAAGGAAGAGAATAATAACAATCAAGAATAAGTTCCATAAGAAGAGTGTATTTCTGTAGGAAAGAACGAGGACAGTGAAATTGAAGTTGAAAGTGCGGGAAAGAACAAGGCAGTACACCATCAAAGAGCTGATGGATCCAGATAATACCCTTAAGTCTCCACGAGGTCCAGCTGATAGGTCTATTATTTACAAGAAGAAGGGCTTATACCATAGGGGCAATTGCAGAAAAGAGTCATGCGATATAGACGCAGGAGAGAATAGAGGTTTAAGAAGAGAGGAAGTATGTTTAAACAAGGGGAGTGAATCATAAGGATATTTAGAAGAGAAACATAGTAGTTCGTCAAGTAAAAAGGGCGATAAAAAGGAACGCTCAATAGAAAGCCAAAGAGGAGAGAAAGAAGAAGAGTCCAAGGAGAGCCAGCGTGAAGCCTGACGAAAAGAAAAGGATGTATGATATAGACGAAAATCTTGGAAATTAACACCACCATTTGACTTAGGTCTGCGAAGAGATAGTAGAGAAATTCTAGACTTTTTATTCTTCCAAAGAAATTTAGAGATGGAAGAGTCAAGACGTTTGAAATAAAGAATAGGAATATGTACCAGCAACATGGAGAGAGTATAGATAGGAATAGAGGCAATCATCATCTTAATAGAATCTAGACGACCCCACCAAGAAAGAAAGAGAGGGTTCCAAGAAGAAATTAATTGATCAATTCGAGAAAGAAGAGCAGACATGTTCAGTTTAACAGAGGAAGAAATAGAATTTGAAAACCAAATACCAAGATATTTTTTCTTAGTATTATTCCAGGTAAAACCAGTGGAAGAGAAAAAATGAGGGAGACAAAACTTCGTCAAAGGGAGAATTTCTGTTTTATCTGAGTTGATCTTGTAACCAGATACAAGAGAAAATGCTTCAAATTCAGACAATAGAGGAGGAATAGACGATACAGGATTTGAAATAAATAAAAGGATGTCATCTGCATATGCAGAAAATTTTAATTGCTGGTCACCATAGGGAAAACCGGAAATGGAAGTATTCTGGCGAATGGAGGGTTAAAAAGGGTTCAAGGGCCAAAACAAAAAGAAGTGGAGAGAGAGGACAACCCTGACGAACACCTCTTTGCAGAGTGAAAGAAGAAGATAGATGACCATTCACAAGAAAAGAAGCTTTGGGTGAAGAATATAATGAGGAAATGAGAGAAATAAATTTGGAGCTAAATCCATGCCTTTTAAGTGAAGCAAATAAAAAGGACCAGTCTACTCTGTCAAAAGCTTTTTCAGCATCAACAGAAATAGCAGCTAAAGTTTGTGAGAAAGAAGGGGTTTAGTTCAAAACGTTCAAAAAAAGACGAGAATTATCTGAAGTAAGCCTTCCTTTAATAAAGCCGCATTGTTCTTTACCAATAAGGTGTGGCATAAAGGAATCCAATCGTAAAGCTAGTAATTTGGCGAAAAGTTTATAATCAACATTAACTAACGAAATGGGACGATAATTTTTGCAAAATTGAGGATCACGACCAACTTTCGGGATACGACAAATGGTGGCATCTTGAAATGTGCCTGCAGCTGTACCAGAAGAGCAAAAGGATTGAAAAAGCACTAAGAGTTTAGGTAATAAAAGATCAGAAAAGTGTAAATAAAACTCCACCGGAAAACCGTCAGGACCAGGAGTTTTACCCTTAGTAAGAGAATAGAGCCGTAGAAAGTTCATGAAGTGAGAGATCAAGATCAAGGGATGAAAAATTAAGATGAGAAGTGGAGGGCTTAGGTAATTTATCAAAGTAAGAACGGAGCATAGAAGAGGTATGAGGGGATTCTGGAGTATAAAGTTGTTGATAAAAGAGTTGAAATTGTTCAAGAATTTGCTCATTAGTGTGGAGGAGAACATTGTCGGAGGAAAAAATAGATTCGATGGAGGTACGTTCCTTACGAGATTTGAGAAAATTAGCCAAAAGCTTCCCAGATTTGTTACGCGCACTGCTATGGAGAAAAATTGACGTTGTCCGTAGTGAATTTATTAAAGGCAATCTTTGCACTTAAAAGTTCAGGGGACATACATTTCCCAGAAGAGGTGTAGAATTGATGTTCTAATTTCTCAATCTATGCAAGAGAGGACTTACGTTTTTGGAGAAATTGTTTCTTTTTCCTAGAAACAAAATCAATTATAAATCCTTGTGCCGTAGCTTTAAAAGAATCCCAAAGAATATGAGGAGGAGTGTCAGGGGTAGAATTAGTTTGAAAGAAGTCAACAGTAAAAGTACGAAATGAAGAAGAAAAATTAGGATCAGTAAGAAGAGCAGAGTTGAAGCGCCATCGAGAGGGCTTGGGACAAGGAGGAAGTAAATCAAAATCCGCTATAACAGGAGCATGATCTGAAATAACAATATGCTCAATAGAAGAAGATAAGAGATTCTGAGTTAGAGATTGAGAGAGAAAGATATAATCCAACCTAGAAGAAGAGGTGTGAGGGTGTGAGAAAAAGGAATAATCTAGAGTGTCTGGATGCATGAGTCTCCAAAAGTCAGAAAGGTTTGTCTGAAGGATAGTGTTCAAAAACTGCTTATGAGGTTTATGGGGAATGAAACGCACAGTAGATTTGCGATCGAGAAATGGGTCAATAACCTGATTACAATCTCCACCCAAAAGAAAAAGGTAATCTTTGTGTTGAATACATTTGCTTGTGATTAAAGGCCAAAACAAACAATCGGGTTGAGTAGAACCATAAATATTAAAAACAGTTATGGAAACAGAGTTAATTAGTAGTTTAACCAAAATCCATCTCCCTTCCAAATCTTTTTCCTCCAATAACACTTTACACTTTAACTTTTTATGAACCAAAATAGCAACTCCATTTTTCTTATTGGGGGAGGGAGAAAATAAAATGGTACCCACCCAACTCCTTTTTAACTTCATGGATTTAAGTTCATCAAGGTGAGTTTCCTGTAGAAGAGCAATATCAGGGGTATAGGAGGCCAAATGAGAAAATACTCTCTGCCGCTTGATGTGGTTAACAAAACCTTTTACGTTTCATGAAATAACTCTAAATTTGTAAGCAGGATTAATATGCTAACATCAAAATTTGCACAAATATATATAAATAACAGAACGACAAAGAGCAAAGTGCAGCTGAAATAGGCGCAAAAACATCAGAAGCTACGAAAATGCATGCAAACATGAAATACATGAAAGAACTGTTAGACGAAAGAGACAAAATAAGCAAGAGTAAAGAATAAAAGTCAAGAAACAGGAAAAAAGGGAAGGAAAAGAGAAGGAAGGGATGAGAAAGAAAAGCAGAAAAAGAGACGGTACATATCCAAAGGACGACTGAAATTAACATACCTGAGGGAACAAAGACAAGGAAGGTGGGGAAATGGCGACACTCAGCAAGACGAACCAGGCGACGGGTGGAAATCCAAACCACACCAGGACAAAGGAAATGAAAATGCCACATATACGGACTCAGGAAGGGTCATCAGGAACCTATATTGGGAAAGAAAAAGACAAAAAACAATTGGGAAGTGACAATGTCGATATACAGGGCAAAATACTCTACAAACAAATCAAATAAGTAAATAAAGAACACATGCAGTAAGAGAGGAGACAAGTACGACTAGAAAAGAATGAGAAAAAGAAATATAAGGAGGAATCAAACATGGACAAAGCAAAAAATAAAAATGAAATGATCAGCCATTAGAAAAACTTGAAGTATCCAAGGCTCCACCGGAGTGAAGAAGAAGAAAGTTTCTGAGTTCTCCAGGATCTTGAAAGGTCCAGGTCTTGTTTTGGTAAGTAACTTTGAAAATACAAGGATGAAACAACCCATAGTGAGCGCCAAGAGATCGTAGACATGCACGAAGATTCAGAAATTCCTTTCTTCTGGATGCTGTAGCATTGGAAACGTCTTGAGATAAGAACACTCTCTGACCCATCCATGAAAGTTGTTGTTTGGCTCTGGCTGCAGAAAGAACTGAAAGTAGATCTGTAAATTTCAAAAAGAGAATAATAACACCTCTTGGTTTCGGGGACTCAGATGAACGTGGACCCAGTCTATGAGCTCTCTGGATGCTAATAGAGGTGTGTGGAGGAATATATAATAGCTTAGGAATGAAGGAAGTAAAGAAAGTGACAGTGTCGTCACCTTCCAGAGATTCTGGTAAACCATAAATGTGAAGATTGTTCCTTCTATTCCTATTTTCCAAATCCTCGGTGTGTTGCTGGAGAGCAAGAACTGACTTTTCCAAAGAAGTGATACGTTGAGAATTAGATTGTACTGCCGAAACTTGTTGGTCAACTGAAGTAATTCTGGAATCCATCGATGACCAATTTTCTTTAAAAATGTGCATGTCCCTATTAGTTTCCTCAACAAAGTGTCGAAGGGCACGAATCTCCTCTAAAAGTAACTCCATTGGGATTGGAGAAGTAGGCTTATCCGGTGAAGAAGTGTCTTGTTTTAGACGTTTAGAAGAAGTAGTTGGAGGCGAAGATTTATTTGATGCAGACTGGGATGAAGAAGATTGATGCGGAGGAAGACTAGCCATTTGATCTCCCGTTGCAGAGGCTCTAGAAGGAATTAAAATGGAGGGTTCTCAATGAGATTGCCATATCAGTGTGAAGCGCTCATTCTGTGAGGAGAGAGGCGCCGTGAAATGGCGGTTGCGGGAAGCTCCGGTGACGAGAAGCGCTGGCAATAAATAACGCGCTGACAGAAATGCAATTAGACAGGCGCGTTAGAAGCAGCTCACATTCCGGAAATGTTCCGCAGTATGCAGGCTCACGGAGACGTTTTGGAAATGCCAGGAATCACATAGAAGAGGTCCGGTGAGGAGGTGATTCACCACTATGCGGCCATCTTGCGTGGCGTCGTAGCCACGCCCCTCGAACAACGCTTTCCTAAACCACGCATCTGCCTTAACCATGCATGTGCATGGTTAAGGCAGTCAGCGGTCTAGATGTGCAGATGGGCGGGGAGAGGAACAGAAAGGATCGGGAGAGGAAGCTCTGGGATACTGCCTGGTAAGTGGGGCTCGGGCAGATTTGGGGGGAGGGGGGCGTTTTTAGGGGTGGGGTGGTTTTAGGGCTCACTGCGGGGGACCTGAGGTTGGGGTAGTATTGCAGCAGGGATTTAGGGCTCAGAGAGGGGGAGGGGCAGTTTTCAGAGCTGGGGGTCAGATTTACGGGTTAGGGCGGTGGGGTTGGGGTACTTTTCTGGGCAGGGGCAGAGTGTAGGGCTCAGAGTGAGGAGTCGGGTCGTTTTAAGGACTGGAGCGGGTGGCTTTCAGGGCTGGGGTATCGGGTGTTAGGGCGCAGGGCGGGGGACAAGGGGCTGGGGTGTGCAATTTACGACACATATACCTTTAGCAGTAATGCTCTTACAACAAAATTTGTTGTAATTGCAGGCCTGGTAAAGATGCTGTTGTGGTTCGGACCGCGTTGTTTAGGCATGCATGGTTGTATCATACAACGGTAATAAAGAGCCTCTGGTATTTGAGTGTTTTATCCCATAATGCGCCCAGGTTGACTATTTCGAAGAGAAAACAAATGGGAGCCATGGAACAGCGGTAACTTTTGCTGGTGCTTGTTCAGACATGGGCCTTACAGTTAGGCTCTGGTTCCACTTGTACAAAACCAGTGAAATTCAGCCATTATAGTTAGTGAGCTAATTATAACGCAAGCCCCTGCAATGCACTGCTTATGACCTCACATATTACATCCCTCATGACATTCTCAGTATCATCACTGATGACATCTCAAATGACATTACTGATAACATCACTTATGACATCATCCAGTGACTGTGAGTGTTTAAAAAAAGTTTATGACTGTTAAATATATATACACACCAAGGTGTCTTGGTGAATCTGTGGGTATATGAGTGCCTGTATAGAAGATTCCGTGGGTGTGTGATTGACTGTATAAGTGAGTGATAGGTGTCTCAGTGAATGTATGGGTGAGTGACTGGTTGTGTAAATGTCTGTATCAGTCTGTCAGTTGGTATCTAAGTGGCAGAGGAGGTAGCGGGAACGATGTTGGCATTGGCTGTCAGGTGCGCAGAAATTAAGGCGGTAACCCAAACACCATCTGTGAACCTCATCAAGTACTAGTGTCAATATGTACTAGAGTCATGCCATAGCTCAGGGTTGCAAACAGTCTGGACGCTCTGCACTTGTACAGTGTTTACCTTCCTGAAGGCATCCTGGAGTTGTTTGGTACACCGAAATGATTGATTATAGGGTGATTGTTACGAGACATGGGCCACTGAAAAAGTGTTATAAATGGGTTCACTACATTCAGTGTGGAAGCTAAACCCCCAGAGAAACCAGGGAGGGCTACTGGCGGTTTATTAACTTTGGTTAATAATGATTCTTTTAGCTCCCATACTTTATTGCAAATAGATTGTCCTGATTTGATGTGGATTATTGTCACTCTTGATACAGGTACTCAGGTGGCCTTTATAAATGTTTATGTATTTTCAATTACAGCCAGTGCTGAGTCTCCCATTATGTTTCTTCCGGGCAGGGTCCTAGAATCTTTACACCCGGATATAAAAAAAATAATAGCTGGAAATGTTAATACCTCCTATGAGCCTTCTCCTTATAATAATGAGGTAATGGACTTGGAAGATGGAATATGGAACATTCCCTCACTGTGAGGGAAACCCCAGAGTAATTTCTCAGCTACTGCTCTATGACGATCAGCATGGTACTTAGCTTTTGCAATGGGCGTACCTCCTCAGACCCAGAGAGGGCACCTACATTTAAGAGAGGTTTGTATGTTAGTACCATCGACTACATTAGGCTAGATGTGAGACTGTGGTCTTCTCTGGTTGATATGAAAGTGGATCTCGAAAAGGAAAGGAACAGAAAAGACAAAAAGACTGTTTGTCATACTGTAGTTACTGAGCCAATTTTAGCTAAAAATTGTCGCTATCTTTCTTGGTCTAAGGTGTTGTCCGATCAAAAGCTGCATTCACAGATATATGACCAATATGTGACTTTTTTATCTATATATGTAGGGTATAGTTACCCCAATATTCCTATACTTAAAATACACAACTGATTATTTAATGAGATACATAAGGTCTTTTACAAAGAGGTGGGTCCCATGTATACTAACCCGGGTAAAGAGGTTAAGTTGTGTAATAACACGTATAAGCAGGCAAAGCACTCCCTGCGGTTAGCTGTCAAGAGGTGTGATAGGACCTTAATTATTGAAGCTAGGTGCAATTCTAGCTCTACTTTGAACACAGCCAAAAAGAATTGAGATGAAACAATTTGGCAAGACATGCTAAGTGCTGTTAAAATAAATGACAAACAGTAATTTTTGCCTATAGCAGCACAGACCCAATCTGAAAGTGTGAGAACCCATCATCACCATATTCAACCTGATAGTTGGGTCTCTCATTTTTCTTAGCTCTGTGCTATAAATAAACTCAGTGAACTAACTCAGAGCTGTGATCAGGTGACCGTTACTGTGACGCTGCCAATGGTTAGCCCAAAGGCTATTGATGTAGTAACTTTTAGCTTTGAAGATACTGCTAGAGTTATTGATGTATTCAAATCTGCTAAGGCCCCAAGGTCTGTTAAATACTTGGGGATTTGTACAAGACAGAGCCACTAGTTTGGACAAGTTACTTAAATGTATTATTATCAAATGATATTGCGGCAGGTGGCGAGATCCCAGATTTATGGAGAGGGGCTTAAATCATTACAATTTATAAGAAGGGATATACCTGCATTCCATCTAATTACAGGCCATTAAGTCTCATTGACAACTTACGAAATATCTTTGCTAAGAAAGTCTTAGATAAATTGCTAGACCAGATGGAACATACTAAAATCTTGTCCTCACTCCAAGCTGGCTTCCATTCAAATGCTAGTACCATTGATAAAAACGTTTAGATGCACCACTCTTTACTGGATTTCACCCAAGGCCAATATGGTAGCAATGGTGAATTAACAGAAAGCATAGCTATTGAATGTGGTGTGCATCAAGGGTGCATTCTTGCTTCAATGTTATTTACCCGTACTAAGCCTGGGCGTAGTTTGCGTAGCAGCACTACACGTAACTTCACGTAGAATACTTTGAACTACACGTAGTACTGGTGGCGTAGCTGATGGCACGGTGTACTTGTCTGCACTGTGAAATAATTGCAAATGGAATACTGCACTGTGCCAGTTATGATAAAATAAGTATCTCTATCTTTATATGCTAAAGAGCATATAATACTTTCACAAAAGTGAAACTGAAAAATAAGCAAGCAGTGAGAGAGGTGAAGATTTTGGGATCCTCCCTAACATAGGGAGAGTTCCAAACAGATGCCTTGAAAACAAAAAGCACATCTTATTGAACGATTCAGTGGTGGTCCCGTCCTCTTAGGACCACCCCAAGCACAGTTATTGGCAAAAACAAAATCCCAACCAAAGACCCTGCAAAGCTTTATGGGATGAAATTAGCAGTGGGCAGTGAATATTATATAGTATCCTATATCAACATAATTGAAGATGGCACTGGTACTTTATGTGTGCCAGGGCTATCGGTATTATAGAAGGGGCTGCACAAACGTCTGCTGCCCCTTCTGTAATACCGATAGCCCTGGCACACATAAAGTAATACCAAAGTACCCCGGGGACTCGCAAAGCGGGTGCAAACACCTTTTGCGCTACATGGCACCTTGTGTAATACAGCCCCTGGGCTGTTGTACAATTCAAATCTAATGAGAAAAGGGTGATAAGACTCCCCGATACGGCTGGAATAGCAGGAGTAAAGAAAGTGAAAAAGACATCCACAGAATAAGTTGTTTGCCAGGTTCCCTATGTCCTGTCATGTTTCTTATCCACCAAGCCTGCAATATTTCAGCTAAGGAACGCCACAAGGTCACCTTTTTGCGGTTACCGGAGCTAGGGCAGTAACCCCTACCCATGAGCAGTCTGGAATTTATTCCACTGCTTTTACACAGCCAGTTGTTACTATTTAGGCTTTTGAGAGGTTCAAACTTGTTGGCTGTTGGTAGAGGAGGGTTTATTATCTCTGGAATCAATTGCCCTCAACCTTGTTTTACTGGGTTGCTTTTAAGGGGATGGGAGCAGGGTGTAAACATACCCTAATCGAATCACCCAATCTTGTCTCTAGTCAACCTACTAGTTATGCCATCCACCAACTTTTTCATTAGAACTTCAACTCTACCACATAACTCAGTCATTGATTTTATTGTTTCCAATAAATCACTCCTTTCCTCCTGGAATTTACCAGCATCTAGTGCCTCCTCCATATTAATAGCCTTACGCCCCTTAGCCATGTAAGATTTTCCAGAATCTGTTGTGTTGCTACTCAGGGTCCCTCTGCTTTCTTTCTTTTTGAGGCAGGCTAGACAAAGTCTGATTGGGGAAACCATGGAGCGACAGTGCCTCTCTATTATGTCACAGAGGAAGGCCCTACCTCCTGACAGCCCTCCCCACTACTATTTGCGTTTTTCGAGCTACATCAGTGGTGGACTGACTGTCCTCTTCCCCTCCCTGTCAGGGGGCTGCGGGGGTTGAACATATTCCCACCCACATCCCAAGTTCCTCTTCAATGGATGAGATCTCCTCATTTATAGCCCCCATTGATGAAGACAAAAAAAGAGATAATTGAGGGTGTTTTACGAGTTCCGTTTGCAGCAAGAAAATCAGCAATGCAGGGGGCTTCTCGCTTAACCTTTCTGACCGTGAGTTCTATTGAAGCAGCAGATGAGCAATGTGGCCCATCCAGGCGCGGCTGGCACAGGTAACAGCGGTGGGCGAGGCAGACGATGGGATAGCGAAAGTAAAATAAAATTTTTTTAAAAAAGCACTTACCTTGCGCCCGCTGCATTGCACGGCGATGCAGCAATGCAAGGTAAGTGTTTTTTTTTTATTGTGTTTTTTTTATTATTTTACTTTCCCTATCCCATCGTAGGTCAGCTCCCCCCACCTCACCGTTTTCACCTGTGCAGCGACGCAAGGTAAGTGTTTTTTTTTTATTGTGTTTTTTTTATTATTTTACTTTCCCTATCCCATCGTATGTCAGCTCGTCCACCTCACCGTTTTCACCTGTGCAGCGACGCAAGGTAAGTGGGTTTTTTTTATTGTGTTTTTTTTGTATTATTTTACTTTCCCTATCCCATTATATGTCAGCTCTCCCCACCTCACCGTTTTCACCTGTGCTAGCCACGCCTAGGCCCATCACAGCCTCCTCTGGGTTTGGACAGGTGTAGACGGGCCCGCTCTTGACCCATTCTTCGCCCAGGCCATGTCAAGGCATGTCCTGCGCTCCGAGTTGTGAAGTGCACCACAATGACTTAGGCGCTAACTCTTCCTTGCACCTCAGATGTCTGAACCTTGCAGCCTTGGTCCCACCAAGTGATTAGTCGTTTATTGAGACTTGAAAAACTAAGCAGGACTGCACATTACGTCTCAGGGAAATGCGCCCTCCCAGTCCCTAGGGGCAGGTGTCTTTGAAATAAAATGTTAGTCATATATCAAGTTAAGCAGTCACCTCGTTCAGGACAGCCAGTAGCGTCACTAATGGGACAAACATGTCACACGTTTGCCTACAGTCAACTTTGCTTTTTTTCACTGTTGAATTACATACTTTCTTCGCATTTGTCACCAAGCGCTCCTGCCTGAAGGGCAAACTGAATACAGAACACTAACATACATTAAAAAAACTTCTCATCTGAGGGTTTGACTGAAGGGTTGTAGCTTTTATTTTCTCAGCTTGAGATGTAACCCGTTGAAGTATGTGCTGCTACCTGTTAAAGATGTACAAACAATTATCACAGGTCCATTAAAGTAAGATTAGGGTAGACGTTTTTATCATGCTAGCCGAACCATTAAACTTGATTGCGTAGAGTGTACATTTGTGATGCTTCGGGAGTACCCTTATTGTCTCCTTTTTGGACATGGAGTAATCAAAAAGTTGAAAGATCTGGCTTTTGTTTAAGGATATGGGCATATTTCTCTTAAAAAGAAGTTTGACTTGTGTCTTTGGGCCATCCAAACAGAATAAAAATGTTTGGAGTCCTCAGGTGAGGGGGAAGCCAGTGGAATCATATCAAATCAAAACAGCTTGCCTTTGGAAGCTAACTTTTTTGATGTTGTGTGCATTGCAGACTGGTATGCCCTGCTGTCTTTGATGACAGTTGCCCTTGTCATACCGGTTAAATTAAGCTAGTGATGCTCCTCTGAGGCAGTGTGGGGCATGGGGCTTGAATTCGTGAATTGCACAGCAGAACAGCTGTCTGGGAGGCATGTCAATGTGCCCATGTGCTCCAACATTGGCATAGAATAGGTCACGAGTATTCCTCTGTGTGCTCAGTGAATTTGCATTTGCTCTGCAAGGCCTACATTTGTGCTATGAGCCATGGAAGTTGATTGTGATGTACTCACCACTGTAGAATCTAGGAATCCTATTCCATTGGGGCTCTCTCCGCATTGTGGTTTATCAGAGGAGTGTGTTGTTTGATCCAGAGAATGTGGCCTAAATGTGAGGCAGCCATCAAATAATTATTTAAATCCCTGGGCCGAAGATGCTCTATTGTACTTTTCTAGCTTTTCTTTCCTACATTAACCTGTTGTTGATTCACATTAAATGCACTATCCAACCTTCTAACCTGACATCACCCGTTGGCAGTGAGAGTGAAAGACTACAAATAGATGAGTTGGTGGTTGTCTTAAAGCTGCAGATCCACCTTTCTCATCAACCTGATCCACATCTACTGTATGGATCTAAATGAAAAGGTAGGTATCCTAAGTATACTGCATGCATGTGGTCCTGCTGGACATAAATACCTGGATTTTGCAAATGCTGCAGTTCCTCGTCTATGCAGAACAATGTGGCGTTGCACTGAGTCTGAAATGCCCAATTCCCAACATTACTACAGGTGTTGTTTCCCTCTCCCCTTACATGGTAGTAAATGTACATGGTCTACATCAGTTGTGAAAAGATTAATCGATCACTATCTTGCTAATCTGTCCCTTTGGTCCAACATGTTGTACATTAGTGAAAGGAGTTAATATGTACATCACACAGATCCACCAGTGCTGACATTCATTTGCTAAATTGCAAAACGCAGTTAAGGCTTGCTTCTGACAACTGTTGTTTTTGCATTTGTCACCCCAAATGGGATGGGTATGCTCAGACGTGAGTCCCATGCTGTCCACACCACTGAAGTCAAGCTGATCCTGGCTGAAGATGGCTGATAGCCAGAAACCGGTCCTAGGATGCTTGATTCCGGTCCAGGAAAGACATGGCTTGGCAGTTCGGGCTGGACTGTTCCCATGAGGCACAGGGTCAGGGCTGATTTGCATATGGCCATATCTGAACTGGGGAGGTGTGGAGTGCAAAAAAACGATGGATTTAGGCCCAGATCTCTGAACTGGGGTGAATGTATGACATTGTTCTGCATTCTGTCCATCAACTGTTGTTTTTGCATCTGACACGTTGGAAGCATGCCTTCTTGACCACTTGTGTGTCACCTATTGTGCTTCACTTTGGCTTTAAGCCTGTGTTGTTCCTGCATGCAGCATGAATCTTCATACGCATCAACACCTTTACTGGTGCTAGATATACTGTATTTCAGGTAACTTTACTGTCCCTTTCAAAGTACTAATGCATAGACTGAAAGCAGTAAAGGATCTGTCTTTTTAATTTGCTTTGGCTGCATGATGACTCTTCTGGATTCATATTCTGTGCATCATTCTGCTGTTAACCGCTTAACCGCAGCGCGAATTCTGCCATGGTGCGGCGGTTTAATTAGGTGGGCGGGGCCACGTCAGCCAACGACGTGCACAGCACTACGGAGGTAGTGCATGCGACGGCATTGGCCAACAGAAGCATCGAAGGGGCTAAACTTGTGCATCTATCCTGTCCTGAAGGGTCTCCACTGGTCCCCAGTTGCAAGAAGATCTTGCTTCATGATGTTATGCATCACTCACAAAGCAGTAGACCACAAAGGAATACAAATCCTTCAATTAAAATAGTCAAATACTTCCAACCTAGTAATGTATATTGCAGGCTGGCACCATGTCTAATAATCCCAACGCACAGGAAGAAAACAGTTGGTGGCACTATTTGCTTCATTCAAGATGTTAAATTATGAAATTCCATGCCTGCCGAGCTCAGTCAACGAGCGTCACTTTGAGTTTAAAAGAATGGTTAATAGTTGGCCATTCCCCACCTGATCCATCAAAGAATCTGTATGATCTTGTTCATATACATGATTGTCAGTATAAATTCTGGCCTCGCTCTCTACAAACACATGCCCTGCACTACCCACTAATGATCAAGGAAGAACCAGATCAGTCCAATCCATTTACAAACATTACCTTGCTAACATGAAGGGAAGACCAGCTCAGTAAGTGCTTTCCTGGCTTCCATTTAAGCTTTTGTTGCAGGGCAAGTACTTGTCTACATACTTTTACGTATGTCAATATAGGGTGCTAACTGCGTGGGTTGGTGCTTGGGCACCCCACATAGGGCAGCAAGTGCTATGCAAATGCTCCAGTGCAATTTGCTATCCCATATGCAAATATTATCATTCCTTTATACACTTTTGCATCCTCAGATTGCATGCGACCTCAAAAAGCCTCCACTAAATTACTGAAACCATGCATGAAAAAATGACCTTGACTTAAAATTAGAGACTGTATTTCTCTCCTTCCTTTCTAATGAACGATCTTCTCCTTACCTGCCATCCACTGCATGCCTTATTGCTTGTGAGTGTAGCCTACCTCAAGCCGCATGCATGTCTGCCTGCTCTCTGTTTTATTTCTGCAGTTTGCTCACACCTTATCCCATAGATCCCAACCTCCTTCTTTGAAATCATATCTCTGCCACCTAATTGTACCTATTCTCCTCTCGCCTATCCATTCATCCCACCAATCATTGCATGAACGCACATACCCCCAGTAATAATAACATCTAACTCCTATTAATTTAATCTACCTCATAGAAACTGAGAAAACGCATAGAATTGTTTCCTTCATAGGACAAGTCTAATACCACCAGCCAATGAGAGCCAATACTAACCAATAATCCTAGACTATCTACTAACCCTTGGTCCTGGAGTAGTGTGCTGCCCGCTGCAAAGCACTTCCATGCCTAATCAGGGGAAGCAAACTATATATAAATGAAAATACAGTGCACTGCAGTACAATACAATTTAAATTGGAGGACAAGCCTTGCGATTAATTATTCTGTTCAATGAGATGAGAGGCCTGCTGACAATACATTAAGGTGGTAGTTTATAGTTTCATATGTAATTAATGAAACTCATTTCACAATAAAACAGTAAAATGAATTAAAAACAAACCTATAAATTACCTACAAATTCATATGTCCAGTTCTTGACCCTCAGTCTTAAGGTCCGCCTTCCTCCAGATGACTTTAGTTATCTCAGCCTCTGACTCCCATTCGCTGTGATATATATATATATATATATATATATATATATGTGTGTGTGTATATATATGTGTGTATATATATTTAACTAATATTAAGCTGATTCCTGGCATTCAATTTACTCCATATTATTTTGAGAAATTTGCCAAAAGGAGCTAGCACCGTCATGTCACCTGAGTTGAAACACAGCGATAGTGCCTCCTTGCAGGTATATGTACTTTTTCATTAAAAAACAGAGGTTTCAGTAAAATGCCGTGAGATAACCCAAATTTGGAACAGCAACAAACCAAATGGATGAAAGATTTCTTTTATAGTTGCAAAATTTGCATTTTAAGGAAACCCCAGTACAATTTTCCCTGTAGGATCTAAGTCATGGATGGGGAGGCTCATAAATCTTGCATGCAAATGTTACTCCAACATGGCCGACTTAGCGATTCTTTTAGGTAGTATTGCATGCCTGGGGCTTCAAATTAGGGTAATATCTGTTTAAATTGACCATAGGTCTTTAAAGATGCATCTTAAGGACAGATGCTTGTTCACCTTTTTCAGGAATCTATCTGCATGAGTGTGCCCTTTTGTCAAGTCATATTTAATCCTCTGTACAATTCATATAAACATTTGTCAGCCTAGCAAAACCAGGTGGTATGCGTATCATCAGGAAGACAACCCCCTGCCCAGTACCCCCACTGACCCCGCCTGCCCTTGATGCTTAGGCATGAAAGGATTTCTCCCCTGTCCAGGTTTGTCCTGGGGGTACCAGACTGTCTGCGAGCACAGACTGGCCAACTACTTCCAACTCAGCTTTGTCTCTGCCTCCTACGGTCAACACCAAAATGTTAGCATAAAGAGTGACTTGTGATATTATGAGATTGTGATTTATGGTTTTGCACTGTCCTGAAACGAGCATTGTCAGGAGCCCCTGATGGTCTGCAGTGATGTGCACAAACGATCTTTACCATCCTAAGGCGAAAAAGTGTTCTGTTACCTCTGAAATATAAATGAGTGTAAAGGCAAGATTATTTTCATAAGCCTCTCGTAGAATACTTCCAAAACGAATTTAAGCCTTTTGGCTGAATTTACATTTCTTATTGGATTTTTGCAGTGGTAAGTTTTTATTTAAATAGTATTTTGAGTTTACATTTTTAAATAATTTCTGTATGAACCTAAATAAACTTGTTAACATCAACAATATCAACAATAATATTGCCTGTATGCAATGAATATATCAATTTCGTTGCATGTGAACAGTTATGTTAAAAAGCCAAATGCGTGATGGAGCACCCAGCAGTGAAACTTAGAAATACCACCTGTTTATTCCGTGCTTGCTTTGCCCAATTACATTTTATTTTGCTAATACGTCCTCTAAGACCGACAGTAATCTTTAAAAAACGATATTAATTATCCACTTACATTGCTAAATGCAGCCCTGTTTATGGTCAAAGTTGCCATGGTGATTGGGTCAGCGGATTTCCCAGGGGTCTTCCGGCTAGTGAAAGTCGTAATAAGATGCTGCAGAACCCATCCTGCCTGTCATGGCGCCCTTTAATTTTATAACGGATTAAATGAATATATAAAGAAGTGAAATGTTTGTAAGCGAGCTGCCCTGCAGGGTTGTAGAAACCAGCACGCATCCTGCGCCCCTTACCATGAGTTTGTACCACCGCTTCAAGTCACAAGTCATTTATTTTTTTAAAACAAGCCTATTAAAACAGATTGGGCCATATGCATCAACACATTTTCCCATAGACACACAATGGGCAAAACTCTTTGATGCATCTGGCCCTAAGGGTCTTATAAACACCCAGTGTTCAGTCTTCTCATATTTCGGCAAAAAAACGCAGTCGACAATACAGCAAAAATTCTGAGTCTAAAATAATTCACATTATAAGACTACATAAAATGTCATAAGGCAACTCAGACAACCCTATGGATGAACAAAATTCATTTCAGTAAGGAGGGCGAACATGCGTCCTCAATTAAAAGTCCTGTATTTTAAGGATATGTACCTTAGATGCATCTTTTCCAAGGGTGGGCAAGTAGTACATATGTAACTTAAATAGGATCCAGAGGTCTAAAAGAAGCACCTAACAGGGTTTTTGAGCATGGCTATCGTTTTGAATAGGAGTTACTGCACACAATGCAATTAAACAAGCCACGCGTAAAGAGGGCTCAAGAGTCACTACATTTGGAGAGCCTGTCCATTGCAAGAATCATAAGATCACAAGCAAGTTAGTGTAACAATTTGGGTGACTGGTTGAGGGGGGTGTAACCCTACTCAAGCAGCTACCGCAATCCTTTTCAGGGTGAAGTCACAAGCAACCCCCTAGACTCTCTGGTAGCTTGGCATGAAAGCAGTCAGGCTTAACTTAGAGGTAATGTGTTAAGTAGTTATGCAGTACTTCAAACAGTAATAAAGTGTGAACACAACACAAGGAGAATCACACACCAGATTAGAGAAATAGAGAACATGTTAATAAATAAACAAGACCAAAATGACAAAACTCCAATCAGTAGAACCAATTATATGCAATTTTAAAGATCTCAGTGGATATAGTACCAAAAAGCACCAAGCACCAACCGTGGTTATCTGGCCGCACTGGCCCGGAACAACGTCACAAGTTCAGGCCAACCATGTTGGATCGCGGCTGGCTACAAGGAGCCAGTTAGACCAGTTGAACTGGACTACCTACCTTAAATCCTGGTTGCGAAGCGTTCCAAGGTCCCGTATTGAGTATGCATCACGCAGCTGAGGCAATGAAAGGTCCGGGTTGGATCTGCGTCATGCAGTGTTGGTTTCGGGAAGCTATGAGGCTGCTAAGCTTAGTCCTAGATTGTCCTTTAGGAGGCCGTTGATGAGGGTGCTTGCGGTGTGAAGTCCTGCGCCAAGGCTGTGTCGTACACCAACTGGTTCTGAAGAAGTTGCGTGCCTTGCGATGTTGAGTCCTGTGTCATCTTAGAAGCTAACATTAATTAAAGGTTTGTGATGTGATGACCTGTGTCGAGGATGCATCACGCAGTAGCGGTTCCGATGAGGCTGCAGACTGCAAGGGCGATGTGAATTCCTTGCAGTGGAATGTCCACTCAGCAGAGTCGATGCGTTGGTTCTGATTGGGGTTACACCACGCAGCAGAGATCCGTCGATTCTGCTGGGTCCCCAGATGGGCTGGCACAGCATCTTCAGACTGACTTACAGGGGTCTAGGACTGAGGAGGCACCACTTAGCAGGGTAGGACTCACAGTTGAAGAGTCCAGCTGCTGGTTGCAAGAGACTAACCCTTGGAGTCACACTAGTGGCCTGGGTACACTTTACAGGTACCAGTCTTTCTCACCAAGGCAAGAGGTAGCAGGGCGGCAGGTCAGCATGGTAGGTAAGCAGTCCTTCAGGGCAGTATTCAAGTAAAGCAGTGGTTCTTTCAGCAGCACAGCAGCCCTTCTTCCTGAAAGAGTATTCTACAGGTCCAGAAGTGTACTAAAGAGTTGTTGTGTTAGGTCCAATATTTATACCTGCTGCAATATTTGAAGTGGGAGAAGCTTTTAGAGGATTCCCCTTAAAGTGCCAAGGTTTCCTGCCTCCCCTGCCCTAGCTCCACTAACTACAGGGGTTATACAATCATTTGTGTGAAGGAGGGACACAGCCTATTTAAATGTAAGTTGGGCTGTGCCTAGCTTAGCTTCCCCATTCTGCCTGTGATGGCCCGTCTAGGCACACCTAAGCTTTCTATTGTGTGTGGCTGTCTAGGAGGAATACGCAAAGACCAACTGCCAACTACACTTAGGCATGTGACCCAAAGAAAGTCTGCAAGCAATAAATGGCTATGGCAGAAAAATGACAAAGTCCCGTGCTCTCCACACCACTGGAGTCAAGCTATCCTGGCTGATGACAGCTGATAGCCAGAAACCGGTCCTAGGATGCTTGATTCCGGTCTAGGGAAGACATGACTTGGCAGTTCGGGCTGGACTGTTCCCATGAGGCACAGGATCAAGGCTGATTTACATATGGCCATGTCTGAACTAGGGTGGTGTGGAGTGCAAAAAAACGATGGATTTAGGCCAAGATCTCTGTACTGGGGTGAATGTATGACATTGTTCTGCATTCTGTCCATCAAATGTTGTTTTTGCAACTTTCTAAAAGTGGCATTTTTAAAATTGTACTTCAAAATCCAGCTTAACCTTAAAAGATAATTGTTCATTACATTTTCAAAGACATCAGATATGACCATTTAACCTGCTCCCTTTTGGAAGTTATCTTTATTAGGGTAATTAATGTAATTCCAATTAAACCTATGGGAGAGGAAGGCCTTGCAATAGTGAAAAACAAATGTATTAGTTTTTCACTATCAGAACATGTAAAACTTAACAGAACATGTCCTGAGATGAAGCACCTGTCCTTTGTAGATAGGCAAAAGTTTGGATCTGACAACAGTGATGGCATTGTCTTGCACCATTTATCAGATGGTGATTCCATAACTAACCTGAAGGTATGTAGATGGTAACCACAAAACCCTTCTACCAGCCAGAGGTGTTACATGCAATTCATAAAACTACACGCTGCCATTGGGAAAAGTTGAGAATTGAAGATGCAAACTCCCATAATCTTGTACTGTCCAGATTGGAGGTTTAGTCCAGTATAGACCATGTCTGAGTCCAGTATGTACCATGTCTGCTTATCATAGTTTACCTTGGCTTGACCTCCTTGCTTCCATTCTCTGTATGAGATAAATCGGTGGAAAATCCATAGTTTTCTCAAAAACTAAACGAATTTGACAGCATGCAACCTAAGTGGATTTACCTTTTTGCACACATGAGATGAAAGGAATCAGGCTTTCTAATACTTACCCAGAACATACTCCAACAATGAGACTTTGTCGCACTTTTTATCAGACTTCTATGTAGTAGCCTCCAGCAGGGCTTACAATGATCCAACATCTCTGCAAAGACTTTACACCCACTCTCAAGCCAAGGCTGGTGGTAAGCAAACCTCTATGCAGGCGCAGTGCGTCCATTGGGGCGTGGGGGCGTAGCCCCCCCACCCGCAGCCGCCCGCAGCTCCCGCAGCGTTTCCTGAACTTCAGTAAACTGAATCAGTTTACTTAAGTTCAAAGACGCCGAGGGAGAACTGACAATGCATGTCAGTCAGCATGACGTCAGACCGCCCACCCCCTTCAGAGACTGAAGGGGGTGGGAGGTCTGGCGTCATGTTGACTAACATTCATTGTCAGACAAGGGGCAGCAGGCAGCACCACAACACAAGTGCGCATGAGTGGGGACGGAGGGCAAATTTTCGCACTGTGCCCACTCATGCGCACATGTATTTTTACATATTTGCGCATGCCCATTAGGAGACCCTCGGTCTCCTAATGGGCAGGCAGCGGGCGAGGAGTAACTGTGCCCTAAGCCACTTCTGGCTTACGGGTTGCCACTCCAGTACTGCTGTTCCTGTTCCTGTTTGAAGACGAGGCGCCAACGCGGACCAGGAGCAGAGGTGGTCAGGTAAGTCTTCTCATTTTTATTTTCCCCCGAGCCCCCCACTGCGACCCCCCCCCGGCAATCCCCCACCCGCTATCCCCCCCCCCCCGCGAGAACTGCTAGACTTGACTACACACGGATTTTACATCTAAAAATTTATTTGCGATTATCACATAATTGATTGCCCTGCGAACTCCCACACATTTATGAAATCCTGCTGCAAATAAATATTGCGCTTATGAAGAAAACAAAAACTCCTAATTATGCATTTTTCCGTTTTCATAGATTTAAATAACTCGCTAGTTCTACAATACCTCAATCCATCTGCTTTTCACCCACACTCCACCCCCTAATCAAAGCATTGAGAACCCGTCATCACACTTCACCTATCACTCAAACCCAGACCCAGCGTCGGATTGGTAATGCGGGAATTCGGGCAGTGCCCGAGGGGCCGGTGTCCATTTGGGCGCTGTCTTCATTGTTCGAATACAGCCAGCGGCCCAGTAGGTGTCTGAGTGGCCTTTCTAGAGGCGGATGGGCGCTCATTACCTCCGTTTAGCAACAGGCAGAGGTGTCAGTCCCTTTGCTGACTGTTAATTATGTATATGCTTGTGTACGTATTTGTATATGTGCAATGTTAAAATGCGTAGGATGATTTCTGGGAGTGTTTGTGTCCACTTTCTGCAGCGCCGCGTTTCCCTGACAAGAAAAGTCTTGTAATGTGAAACCAGGTTACAAAAAAAACAATGAGGAGGTTTGATAATAACCGCTGGTTATTGGGTCATTCTAACACAGTACACTGCATGGTTACTTTTAGCTGCTCTACTATTTTAGTGTTGGAAATTCTAAGTGTTTACATTGTTATTAGCCAAAGTGATGAGTTGGTTAAATTGACCTAAATGTGTGCTGCGCACTCCAAATTTTATGGCATTCATGATTGTTTACTAAGCAATCGGTTAATGTGCTTGCTACTTAAAACTAAGCCCTATTTTACGCCTCACCACTTTGAAATGTCACCAGCCGCCCCTGCCTCTATGCTGTGTGGCGTTCCAGTGTCTTCACGTTGCTCACACTGGCTCTTCTTTCGCTCCTCGCCATTGAGGTTCCTAGATTGTTAAATTGGTAATTTTGAAGGAGCCATGTGTATTTTGAGAGACTACCTTAGCATTAATGTGTTAGCCATGAAGAGGACACATGCAAAAGATGAAGCCTGCAATCTTTGAACAGATTTTACTCTCAAATAGTTTTGACCGCCGAGGTTGAAGACAGTCAGTTTATTGATCACGGAGGGTTGAAATGTCAGTTGACCCTGCCAGTAGAGAGTCTCCTACTGCACATCAGACGTCAGCAGTCAGTGCTTAACTCACTGAGCCGGGCTTTAATTTTGGCACCGTGAAACCAGCTCTTCTTGAAAGAATATGTTATGATAATACGTAAAGTTTAACTTGAAAAAGGCACACTCTAACTTTGGCCCCTGACTGTCCTCTGCAGGTGGTGAAGGCATCCACCCGTGAGCATGAAGCCTGCCAGGCTAGTCATGCCCGACAGCATGGCTCACAGCAAACCCCGACACCTGCTGCCTGTTCGTTCTTTATAATAACCCGCGGCTGTGCATGGCAATGCAGGACGAGACCTTTGTTCATTCAAGAGTCCGCGTCGTCCTGACTCATTTCGGTCCATGAGCTTGCAGGAGGTGCGGGAGCATGCCGGCGCATGCGATATTAGAGCCAGGTACATGCTGTTCCTCTGCCCGCTCATGCTCTTGTTCGTACACAATGTCAGGTGGCGAGAGCCAACTTTTGGAACCTGAAATTCCGGTGCCATTATTATCCTGTGGGCAAACACGAGTTAGAAGCTGGTGGTAAGTACCTCTGCAAAAACTGGAGAAAATGCATGTTCAGCTCAGGGGTGCTTAATTTGAGACGGTGGTTTCCGCACCGGCACTTAATTGTCAGCACCTGTACTTAATTGGGATCACTGGCAGGCGCGCAACGCCCATTGGGCACAATGGGCTTCAGCCCTCTCTTTCACGCACCCCCCCCCCCCCGCCCCCCCCCCCCGTCGAGTGTGACCATTGACTTATTACTTGCTAACGAGGCTTTGTTGTGTTTTCACCCATATTGCTGGAAGAATAAGCTCCCCGCCTGAAATTTTTATTAGTTCACCTGGTCAGCGTCCAGAAAGACTGCATTTTGCAAAAAAAAAATATATATATATATATATATATATATATTTTTTACATTTGCGTTTGTGATCATTTAAATTCAAAGTGACAGCACGAACTCAATGCTCAAGCCACAAAAGCTTTCAAAGAAAGAAAGGAGTGCTCTCACTGAACAAAAATATCAATTTGCCAAGCAGGGAGTCTCTCCTTATCCGTACTGAGATTTCATACTTTGTTTCTAGTATATTTATGAAGTGGATTTTCAGTCTTTAATTCTGTGGCACATCTGCACGCTTTGTCAAGTTACAAAAACAGGGTTTCTGTTTACAACCACGCATTGTATGGGTCCGGTTTCAATGTAGTACACAGACCAGTCGTAGAGTTGTTTTGTTCGTCTAATCTACATACCACCACATTAATTATATAGGTCATCACAAAGTATAAAGCCATTTGGATTGCGAATCACAACAGCTCATGGTGAAGTCATCTGGGGTGCGGTCATTTTAGTTAGGGTGGTTCTAGGAAGCTGCTAGGGTCGGACTGGCCATAGCGGGCACCAGGCGTTTCCCCGGTAGGGTGGGGGCCGGTTTCTGTTCCCAGTCCGGCCCTGCTGCTAGCAGTAGCAGGACGAAGGCTGTTGGTCCTGGTGCTACTCGCAGAGGCACTAAACCTGAAAGCCACGCATGGATGTTTTCAACATATCAGGCAGGCGCGGTATGCCAGGGCTGCTCACTGTGCCAGGGAGCAGTTCAGGGTGCATATTAGACCCGGCTCTAGATACTTTATGCCCTCAGATTATTAATCCTACAGGACCATGAGTCCGAGAAGCGTCATCCATCATGTTACAGATAGTAACGTATGCCCGAGTCAATATTGCCTCCAGTGTACTGCATGCAAAGGCATGCTGATGTCCTCACAGCCCCTCACATCAACAGGAGCCACTCACATCAACAGGACGGTTCCATTCTCCACCTGGTCACCCAGTGTGGTAAGCACCTTGGTATCCTTGCTGCCCCCGCCATATTGCACACCACTGCCAGGCCCAGAGGGAGAACCAAGGGCAGCCTTGGCAAAAAAACATTCATACCACACACACAGGCAACAAACGAGCGCAGGAAGCATTCCGGACGTTTCACTGGAGAGCTTGAGGGCCAGTGGGACTGTAACGATTTCTAGAGTGGGGGTGCTGCCCAATAATGTCACCTCACTAAAGGGCTAGGGAATATTTGGCAGGGTTTATTTTAAAACACAAATATGCCGCCAGAGAAAGAACCTTGCAAAGGCTTATTTACGTTCATTCTCCATCTAAACTCTTTCAAATTTTGTTGGGGTGTTGCAGCACCCCCCCCCCCCCCCCCTTCCCCACACACCCACACACACTCTCGGTTACAGCGCCATTGTTGAGGGTTCGCTCCCAATAAAACGCAGATATCATTTAGGTCAAATTGTGCCTTTGACAGTACAATGTACACATTGAATGATTCAAGATATTACATCATTGGAACATCATTCAGAGGGCCACAAATGCCACTTTAAGTTTCTAAATCAGACAAAGCACTGTAACACAAACGGAGGCTGAAAATATAAAAATGGCACACACAATCTAACTGAAAACCTGCCAACTTTAAACAAGTGTTTTACAATCTAGGCAATATGAAACACGCCAGTCCAATCTGGGTATGCTCACTCACAAACATGGAAGCACTATCACCCAACTCCACATACAATAGGTGACTCAACTGTCAAGGGCCCTCCAGCTCCCCCCGCAATAAAGTCTTCTAAAATCCATGACAAAACAAGCATTGACAAAGATAAAAGCTGGCAGCCTCTGCTAGACCTATTGGCTTTGCCAATGCTTGCCTACTTACTTATGTGTGTCCTTCACTCCTGAGGGATGTGCGCAGGGCTGGCTTTAGCGCTTGTGGCGCCCTGTGCGACAATGTTAGTTGGCGCCCCCAATGACCACCTCCACCACAGATTCTCTCAGTCGCACTCTTTAACAGTTACCAAGTCTCCATAACCACTCTTGCAGATGCATTGAATTCTTTATATAGCGCTACTCATACCAGTAAAGTATTATCTGAATGGGTTATAGTGCATTGGTGATAAGGACAAATTGTTTTATGTGATTGTGGATTTCTATCACCTTTGTACATGAGAAAAGCTTGTACCCTTAATCTTGCCCTTCTGATGATATTTTTTTTTAAAAAAGGAATAAACCCGGCTTTGTTGAGATTTATTCACTCTTGATTTTAGTGAATTTATGTAGAAAATATTTAATTGAGGGGTGTGCTCCGGGGGCAAGAGCCCACTGCATCACAGGAGATGAACAGTACTAAAGGCAGCAGATCATCTCCGGGCACTCGGGGCCTCCCACTGGTTGGCCGAGGCGGAGAGAGCAATGTGCACAGCGCCACTTCTGTCGAGTATGCCCGCTTGCAGTGTGGTAACATGATGCACCGTCCTCTCTGGCACTGCTGCACCCAGCCGTGCTTTCAGAGGTGTCCATCACGGGGCTCAAGATGCAAGGGACTACTGCAGCAAATAAAGGCAGTTGGAGCTCATCGTCATGGAGGTCCTACGGGTGGGGATGGCGAGCACACAGGCATCCAGCACTCCAGTCTCTCCAGGGCCGACATCTTTCAGCTGTTTCTCCGAGAGTCACGTGTGCCTCTGTTCAGGGGCGTAGGAGACACTAAATTTCTGGGGGGGACAAAGACAATTTTTTTGGACTTCCCAGTGACCCTATACAAATCGCTCATTGTCTAGGAGCCATACGCTCGGTTAAACCAATACAATTGCATGGTTTTGTAGTGAAACATTGATAAAGGCAGGCATGTAGTCACAGTTTGCAAGTATGCTTTAATTATTATTTACATTCACAAAGTAATTAGACCTGTTTTTGAACCTTACATTTGAATGCACCAAGCAACAAAGATGGGACGAAAAAAGGAAGAATAAACTAAATCCTCTTTGTGACATTCCTAAACCTCAAAATGCAATTGGATTAATATTGGAGTTTATTGGAGACAAGCTACAAGCACACACAGCTGTAAGAGCATAGAAATGTCCACCTCGTAAAAGTAGCATGTCTAAAATAGTAATATGAAATCCAGCCTTATCAGTAGAGAGAATTTATCATTGCGATTCCAAAGATGTAAACATGGCACCGCTACTCCTTTCTAACCATGAATTACAGCTTAAAAGAAAGTATTTAGGAATTCCCAATGTTAATCTATGAGAGTATTATGCTTCACAGTAGTGAAAAATGAATGTAGGTGTTTTTCACTACATAGGCATGCAAAACCTATAGGTACATGTCTTACCTTTTAGTAACATAGCAAACTGCCCTATGGGCTATCAAGGGCCTACTTTAGAAGTGATGTATGTGTAATAAAAGAGAAGTTTAAGGCTTGGGAAGGAGTTTTTAATACCAAGTCGACGTGGCAGTAAAACTGCACAAACAGGCTCTTCAATGGCAGACCGGAGACATGTTTAAAGAGCTAATTGTGTGTGTTGCACAATCAGTGCTAGTAGCATTAATTTACAGGCCCTGGGTATATGGTATACCACTGCACAATTACTTACAAGTAAATAAAATTTGCCAGTTGTGTATACACCAATGTTACCATGTTTAGGGGAGAAGAGCATGCAATATAACACTGGTCAGCATTGATAAGTTACTCAGAGTCCTATGGCTAACAAAAATAATCAGCAGAAAAAGGAGGTAAGCAGCCAAAAAGTTTGGAGGAAGACCACCCTAAGGCTGACGGGTCTAATAGTATTGTATAGGATTTTGTTTGTCTGTTTGAATATTGAATTCAGTCAGATACATTTTGGAAAACTCTGGTTTAGCAGGGCACAAGAAGGAGAGCGAGAATGGTTTCTCAAACAGTGGAAGTTTATCGCCTGCGTTCCTGAGGCTGGAGGGTGGAGAAAACCATAATGCATTGCAAAATATACAACACAATACCAAAACTTTTGTTGTCTAATCTATGAGAAGCTTTATTGCAGATGTATGTTATGAGTGTAGAGTGTACTCAAACCACATTATCTTGCACAAACGTATAAGAAGCCCCATGAGATACATTTGCAATAAGAATTAACCTTGTGTGGGATGCTAAAAAAAATTAGATGTACTGTGTTTGTGTGGAAGATGCTTCCCAATGTAAAAGAAACCATGCATTGTGAGGCGAGACACATATGAGATGCTCACAGAAGATAGATATAGTACGATAAGCAGGATGAGGTGTATGGCAAAGCTCAGATATGAGTTGTTAGTAATGAACACAAGAACCATAGTGTTTGTGTGTGAAGCTTACAAATGAATACAGTGGGTGGAAGGTTACAAACTTTGTTATATGGTAGGCTCACAAAAACTATAAAAAAATACTCAAAACTAGCAAATGTGCCTCATGCTAGGATTATTCGAGCCCAAAAAATAAGCATTTAATTGAAACAATGATTGAAGGTGTGGAGGCCTTGCTCAAGACTATGATGATTTATTTACAAATGACATTTGGAGAGTTGCGTATTAACAGTGAAGCAATTTTTGGGGAATAGGTATTGCTACCAAGAAAAAAGGTCATATGGCAGGATAACTTTGATAACGGGATATAGGTAGTGACGCTCCAGAAGATGAGCCAGGGGTGTCCAACATGCATGCCTCTGCTTCTGAGCATGTCCAGGAGGATTCTGAAGACCCCTTACTGGAGAACTCCAGTCCCTCAGGGAATATTTATTTTGACCCGGAGGGATGCCTTCGCAGTAGGACCCCTTTATTCCTCCTGGGAGGGTACAAAGGGGTCAGGGGAGGTCCAGGTCCTCCTCAGTTAATTCTACTTCCTCTGTCACTTCAATATGGACCTCCATCTATAGCAAGAGGGAAGATTCTTCAGAAAGGGAATACTACCTCCTCAGAATCAAGTAGGAAGAGTTCGCCCAAGACAAGGAAACCCTAAAAGTCCAGAGGGCTGGGGAAAATTTGGGATTAGAATCCCATGGTGTTGGCACTAGTACACCTAGAGTTAGGGAACAATCCTTAGACACTGGGAACTTGAGCTGGATAGTCCCTCCTTACCAGGAGGGTGATGACATTCATAAGTGGATTACTGCTTTATAGAAGGCCTGTAAAGTTCAGAAGGTTCCTCAAGGGCACAGGGCAGCTATCCTGTGGTTCTCCTTTACTAACAAATGTACGGACACACTCTTGACTGTAAAGGAAGAATATACAGACAATTACAAAGTCTTGAAGACTGCCCTCATAGATGGGTTTGGGTTAACCACTGAGCAATACAGGGTTAAGTTTAGGGACACACAGAAGGTACTCACTCAAGACTGGGTAGGTTTTGTAGATAGTGCTATTAAGGCTCTAGAAGGCTGCTTCAGGGAAGTAATGTGCATGATTATGAGGGACTGAACATTTACTTGTTAGTGAGCTATCCTTAATAACTGTCAAAATCAGCACCTGCTCACTGTGCTACTGGCTGATGAGGGGTTATGCCCCGAATCTGGTCCCAGGATGCTTGCTTCCAGTCCAGGGAGGACTAGCTTGGCGGTTTGGGCTGGACTGGCCCCATGAGGCACAGAGTCAAGCCTGATTATCATATGGCTAGGTCTAAACTGAGGTGGCATGGTGAGCAAAAGAATGATGGATTTAACCCAGATCTATTGACTGGGTTTGAATGTTTGATTTGCTCTGCATTCCGTCCATCATCTGTGTGTTTTTTAAAATCAGCACCTGCACCAGTACCAGAGGGACTCGGGTCTGACCTCTACCCAAGAATTGGGAAAGATGGCAGACATGTGGGTCTGTACCAGGGTGAAACAAAAGTCTCATGGTTGTCATGGTCAGAAGAGGCAAGGTGCTTCTAAGGCCCAGGCGAAAGGTGGGGAGAAATCTAAAAAAAAAAAAAAAAAGAGTCTTCTGAAGGTCCCCAAAAATGTTTCTCTGGGGGTAGTACCCATTCCTCTTCCTCCTTTAACACAAAACCTTGGTGCTATTTGTGTAAGGAAAAAGGCCACAGGGCAAGTGATGCCAATTGCTCTAAGTCTAGCACCAATACAGCTACTACTACCCCTCAACCTTCTAGTGCCCCTAGTAATACCACTGGTAGTAGTAGTGCCCCCAAACGTTTAGCTGAGTTAACCTTGGGTACTGAAGTGGTTCTGGCCTAGTCATAACAGCCACTCAGACTGATTTAGTCTGTGATGGTGGCACTGAGCTTGCCACCCTTATTGTAAGTCCCACTAACTTGGGCAAGTACAGACAACAGCCTCTCATCAATGGGCAGGACAGATCATTCCATGGCAGTTGTTAATCTCATCTGGAGAAGGGTAACTGGTCCAAAGCGAGTTGTGGTATCCTCAGACCTACCTGTGGATTGCCTACTGGGCAAAGATTGGGAAACGTCAGCTTGGTCTGACTGGGAGTAATTGACTCATGCAGAATTTATGAGAAATTCAGTCTGTGTGTTTGCTGTCAGTTGAGCTCAGTCCAAGACTTTAGACACTAGGGAAGCCCTGGATCTTGAGAATAATGAACCAGCCTGCTCCCAAAAGAAGGAGCAGGAAGGGTAAATATTTATTCTCCTCTAAGTCTCCCAGTGAGAATCAGCCTCATGAGGGGGCTGTATCTCAGAACCTTGTCACAGAGGAGCTTAGCCCTGATAAGGCAGAGCTACTGGGGAAGGTTCCTTCCAGGAAAGCCTTGAGTCTGGAGCAGAAGGCCTGCCCCTTTTTAAACAACTTAGACAGCAAGCTGCTGCTGAGGAAGCAGGGAATGTTAGTAGGTCCCACTCCAAACCATTCATTGTCCATACAGATGCTTCTGATATATGGGTAGGTGCAGTGTTGTCATAGCTTAATGCAGAGGGCCATGATCAACCAGTAGCGTTTATAAGCAGAAGGATGACTTCCCGGGACCAGCGTTGGCCAGCTCTTGAGCAGGAGGCCTTTGCTATGGTCTGGACCTTGAAGAAGTTGAGACCATACCTCTTTGGCACTCACTTCATTGTTCTAACAGACCACAATCCCTTCTTATGGCTTAAAACCCTAAACTTTTGAGGTGGTCTATTTCTCTACAAGGGATTGACTATACAGTGGAACATAGACCTTGGAGTAACCATGCCAATGCAGATGGACTTTCCAGATATTTCTACTTAGAAAAAGAAGGCTCAACTGGGCAAGGCTATCTCATGTCCTTACATTTGGTGGGGGGGGGTTTGTAGGTAAGTAGGATCTGCTTCCATCGTTAACCCCAATTTTTGCCTGGTGTAAGCGTGTTTTGACAGTAGTCTGCTGGGATCCTGCTAATCGGGACCCCAGCAACTGTGCTCTCTCCCCAAAATTGGCTCTGGTAAGTACTTTGGTAAATTCACAATTGGCTACTGGTGTACCCTGGTAGGTTGCTAGTGTATGGTACTAAGGTACCCAGGGCATGGGTACACTAGGGTGCTCTCGTGGGCTGCAGCATGTGCCACCTATGTGAGAGGCCACTTAAACTCCAGCTACATGCCTGCCATTGCAACCTGTGTGAGATGTTGCTTGCACCTCTCATGACAGATATACGTTTCTCTATATCTGAGGTCACTGCACTTAAGTCACCCCTATGGAAGGCAGGGTGCTTGGTTACAAATTTGAGGATGAGCAGGACACCAATACAAATCCCAGCGACGATTTTGCAGGCTTTGTAAGTGTGGTCAACCATTTTAAGGTATATAGTGGACATCAGTTATTACAAGATATCTAACTATATACTGCTGCACTGAACCTGGTCATATTTGGTATCAGTTTATCAAAGGAGGGGACTAGAGGACTTTTTGAAGAGGTCCAACAGCAGTGCCCAGTCAGATCAATCAAGCAAATGTGGATGCTGCTCCTCTAAAAAGATATTACCTAGAGTAATCAAACATCATGGAATCATACCCCAGCAACCGATTTCAGTGCTGGAAGTATGATCCCATGTACTGGGGGACTCCTTAAGGGAAAGACTCCTGATAATAGCATTTCAGGGTCTGCCAGCAAGCGTGTGCTTCTGTCGACCACAGACATGATTTTGCCCTCCTGCTGCTGAGCTTAGCTTGAGCAGGGAAAGGTCGAACAATAGGTTTTCTGTCACTGGGCGGTATGACCACCTGCTAGACATAACTTAGTGTATTGGGCTGGGATGGGTGTGCCCTCCAGGGCCAACAGACTGCTTTGAAGGGCAGATTTGATGCATACTCCAGTTTGAGCCAGATCAGGAACCTTCGGTCTCGCTATGGTGCAAAACTCGAAAAAGGACAGGGGAGTATCCTCCCCTCTATCCAGCCCCTCTTCTGGGAGGAACCACAAAGTTGTACCAACTCTTTCCGTAGGGGCTTCCCAGTGGGTGGGTCCTCAGATTCGTCATGGAACAAGACTCACTTCTGAAACCAAAACATTCTTCGAACATCTGGACACTTGGACTTTTTCGGACTTTGACTGGAACTGAGAGTGCATCAAGGAAGACTCTTGCTGCTCCTGGTTTCCTGGTTCTTCAAGTCTTCTGCGTCTTCTGTCTCTGTGCTTCATCCAGGTTCTCTAGAACGCCTGTGGGCATCAAGGACATCCAAAGTGATCTCCCTTGGAGTGAAGAAGTCACTTCCCTACATCTGCAGGCACCGCAACGAAGCTGACCGGTCATGCTGCAGACTTCCCAAGGTCCAGCAACACAGGTGGTGGTTCTGCAGCTCCCTAGAGGTCTGACCTGTCTTCTCTGAAATTGTGAGGACATTATCCCTTGTTAAAGCTGCTGGGACCAGACCCCTGTGCACCATGTTGACTTTCCATTGCCAAGGATTGTTGGCTCTGCACTCTAGAAATCTTCAGGCTATAAGAGGCACCAGCTTCTAGCACCTCATCCCTTAAAAATCAGCATCCTCACTGCATCCTCTGCACCGTGGATCTCCATCTTTGGTGAGCTGCCTGAGGTCCTCTTGCAACTTCTGTGCCTTTGGCCTGTGGGTCCTCTTGGGGATATTCCTTTCCTTCAGTGGGCTCCACTGATTGCACTGGCCTGCTCTGACTCTCCTACACTTGTTGAGTCCCTTGGACCTTGCTGGTCCCTATGTTTGCATCTTTTTGCTCACCACGCTAGTTGCGGCTACTAAGGCTTTTTGCTGCTCTCACTGGACTCCGACCACCTGAACACCAAAACCTGATATGGGACAGCTCATGCTTGGCTCCTGGTCTTCCTCAATGCTGCCTGGTTCTCATAGCTGCAGCAACAATGTCACAGTCTTCACTCTTCAACCTCCCGTCATTGGTGGGCCTTGTGCTTCCGTGACTCCTGGTCACTTCTGAGTGGCATAGACTCTCACCTCTAGTTGCAGGTTCTCTTCCTCAAAAATCCACTCTTGGATTCCACTGGACTCCTTCACAGGCCTCCCCAGAGGTATCATCTTCGGAGTCTTCCATTTTTGTCTAAGGCAGATTCCAACGTCACATCACCCCTATGCACCCGGCTTTTCTGGTGAAAGTAACCTGGTTCCTGGGGCATCTCCAACCTCCAGTCTTACAAAGGGTCTCTCCGGGGTCCTCTGGGAAGGGTCCTTCTTTAAAATTGCAACTGCGACTTCTCCATTGACTTCCATTGGGCATGCAGCTGTGTTTCCACTTTGCCCACAACCTCTGTGGGGTTCCTGGGTACTTACCTTGGGTGGTTCCTTGTCTCCCTAGCAACTCTGAGTCTTCTGATTCAAGTTCTGTTGTCCTTTGTAGTTCGCATTCCACTTTCTTAGTTTATGGTTTGGTCTCCCCATGGAAACCAGTGTATATTTGTGCTACTTACCTGATTATTTTGAAGGATTTTTATGTGTCATTGTAAGTGACATCACAGTGTGTGACATCGCACATGACCTCGCAGGAAGTGATATCACAAAAAATGACATCAGATTCTATGACCTCTCATACGTTAAGTGGTTCTATCATGAGTACATGAGAGCGCATTACAATATTTAACAAATAAGATTTTGCGTTGGAGCTGGGTCAAAAAAAGTGAAGCAACACCGGTGCAAGATCTTGGCCTCCACTTAGACATTTATTAATTCAAACTCTGCCAGAAAGAAATCGACAACAAGGAGAAATGTGGCAGTAAATCTGTTCTGCTTAATTGGTTACTAAGTTTGCATTTTAAAATATCTCATGGGGCAAAGGGACCTGCTGCTGAGATCAATATGTATCCAGTAAATCTGAGGAAATAATGGTGAGATAATTCTGGAGGTTAATGCACTTGCTGGAGAGACAAGGATTTTGTCTAGTTCCAGTTTTTAATCAGAGTGGCATAGAGGGTTAATATGTCTCCCACAGAGCACATCATGTGACACACAGATGATAGATTTTTTTTTATGTCGCTGGGTAAGTGGGGAACTGCATTTAACAAAGAGATCCTTTAAGTGCTTGCGTTTCATACATTGTAATCTTTCGAATATTGCACCGTAACCTATTAAAGCACATGTGACTCCTACACCTTTTAACGGTCACTATCTTATGGAACACATCCTGCAAAAGGATTTACACATATGTTTTATTGTTAAAGTATAATGTGTATGAGTGATGTACAGCTCTCCAACACCCGGGATGGGGTTGAGTAGCGCTATAAAAAAAATAAGACAAAATAGTGGTATTTCAATTATTTGTGTAAGTATTAGGACAGACTAACACATCTGTCACAACGTAACCCAGATGCGTGCTTAGACTACGACTAATGCTAATTTGTTTTAATGTTCCAGGGTGAGTTTCAACTGCTTAAAATAAACATTTAAGCAGAACAGTAGCCTTTGAGTGACTGAATTGCGCAGGTAGCGTGAATAAGGTCAGGTCGGTGCTGGGGAAGGGCAGGATGCAGACAGCAATAAACAAACGACTTATCTCCCTTTGTCCTGAAGTGCAGACTGCAGGCAGCCGGGGTAGCGAGAACGAGGTGTGAACATATTCCTGGAGCTTTGCAGCACACAAAAGGTAAAGTCACACAGGTTAAGTACAGGGCCATTGGCACGTCAAAGCACTAGTGATTTTTACGTGTCAATGGCCCAGCAACTAATAGGAGAGAGAGGGCAAGTTATTTCGTCCCCTCGTACCCCCACCCTTGTCCCCCGTGTCCCCCCCCCACTAGAAAATCTGGGGGGGATATGTCCCCCGCGTCCCCCACACTTCCTACGCCCATGCCTCTGTTGACAAGATGGTGACCCTGCGCCTGCGATCCAGTCGCGCCGATGGAAGAAACGGCCTTTTTCTTTGACTCTCGCTTGTCGTATGGCATGTACCTCCCTCTGTAAAACTGTGTGTTTTTTCAACAACATAAATGTCAGGATTGTACCAAACTGATTCTGTGCACACCCTCAGGATATGTTGGCCTATGTCCCTGCTAGCCATAGTGCACCATCTGTGCCCCTCAGGGAGATCCTTTGAAATGTTTAAGCTTGATCAACCGACACTCAATACATGGAGTTTAATTTATTCAGCTGAGGTGTATTTTTCCCGAACACCAAGGGCGTCTCCTGTCAATAGGTGAGTAGGGGTCTTTCGAAGCACAAAAGAAACTACTCAGGCGATCCATTAACCCCTTCACTGTGGAGGCTATTCCGCCGCAGTGCTAAGGGGGCAGGGGGGCCGCGCGGCGGGCGCATGCTGGTGACGGAACCGCTCCGTCACCAGCCGCGGTTGCGCTGTGCTCATGACGGAGCAGTTCCGTCACGCCCCCGCCCACTCAATGGAACGCTCAGCGCAGGCGCGGAATCCGCGCCGCGCAGGCTTTCCGAGCGGGCTGTGACGGAACCGCTCCGTCATTAGCGCAGTGCAACCGCGGCTGATGACGGAGTGGTTCCGTCACCAGCAGGGGAGGGGTTAAATAAGAGTCCTAACTCTCACATTGGTGGTCCCATGTTGTATGGCTTGTACCTCCCTCTGTAAAACTGTGCATTTGTTGGACAAAATAAATGTCAGTATTGTGCCAGACTGATTCCGTGCACACCGTCAGGATATGTTGGCCTGTATCCCAGCTTAGCCACAGAGCAACATCAGTACTCCTAACCTTACATGGCAACAAAAGTGTTTGCAAACGAGAACATGACAATCCTGATCCCCCAAGGAAATCATGGTAATAGATCTGGAACATTTTTGTTTGGACTCTTGTGCATACCCAAAGAAGTGCACAAGAAGTACTCAGCAAGGCTTTTCAACATTTATTGAAGCATTATGGATCTTGCATAAAATACTTGCGCTGTGATTATGAGTAGAATGAAACAGATTAGTGTAATTAGTATTACAAGAACAGTGAAAAAAAAGAAAATGTCCACTATTGTGCTAAGACAGTGAATATATGCAGGCATACACGTGATGTGTATAATTGTAGTCCTACCTAGTGCTCCCTAACCTAGTTCTGCCTAGGGTGTGTGTTCTGCCAAATCCCTGCCAGGGTAGACTAACGCCCCATTACCTGTGGGTAAGTGTCATCAGGCTGTCCATCTTGGTGTTCAGCTGTACATCCCTCATGTTGCAACAAAGTAATCAACTGAGCTGAAATTCCAACATGTGGTAACCCTTCAGTATCAGATGAATGCCTCTGTACCTAACCAAGGAAGTGGTTTTTATTTATAAAAATAGAACCCATTTCGCAACCCCTATCAGAACGTAATTGTTTATTCTACTTGGATAACACCTTCGCCTTTAGGACAATAACATAAATAACATTCTCGCAGTGAACTTTACACCTTGTACTGAATGTTCAAGGTATCGTGATAGTGTGCCTACAAAATGGAAACGTAAGCAATGCAGATTCAGAGAATGTTATCCTGCATGCTCAAACACGCAAATGTATGTCAGAAATCACTGTTAGTAAAAGAGAAGGCAACTTAAGAAATGTGAGTATGTAAAAGTGGTAGCGTTTCTAACCAGGCTTATCCTGATCACGTGACACACTCCGCTGCGGTAAGATTGATCTCCTCAGGGGCAATGAGTAATAGTCTGAATTCTATATGTCTTTTTGACTTTCCGTAGTTCTTCTGCAGCTTTATGTCAGCAGTGGAATGCCACTCACCTATGTCGCAGTGCTGTTGGTTGGATTATGATATCTATATGTAGATGTATTTGTTTACCTTTTTGCCACCTGATTGCTCTGAACAAACTATGGAATTCCTCTCACAGCTCTCCCAACTCTATGGCATCTACTTGAAATGTAGACTTGAGGAGTTGAAGATCTTCGGCCAGCTAAAAACTCAGCAACCTTCCTTGGCCTTTTTTGTGACATATACTTTAGTTCTTGTGATACTTCTCCTTGTTGCTCGATGTCCCCTATCAACATGCCTGCCTACGGCAGGGGCTTTAGATATCCATAGGAAAACACACTTTTATTAGAGTGGGCTGTAGTTGTAGCTGTTCTTCCAATGTATTATAAAATTGTTGGGCCATCATGTTAAGGGATGTGCCTGTGTCGATGATCGCTGTGACTGGTCTATTTCTAATCAACACCTGACACCTCTGACCGAGTGTACTTTCTAGTGTCTCGAGTCCACGCCATGCACAATGTGCAAAACTTCTATGTCCTCGTCATTGTCCAAGTCCAGATCTTCTGCCTCCATTTCTGATGGGCCGAGGGCTCTCGACACTGGCTTGACTGTGTTTTGTGAGAGGTGAGCGGACCAGCATACCTTCGCACAGTGGTTGGGCTCCCACTCAGAAAATAGCTGGCTTGTACAAAGAAGCCTCCATTCTTCTGGGTGTGGAAAGGGTCCTCTTTGGTGCCTATAGGGCTGGCATAATTTCCCATGCCCTTCATTCTTCTCCAGTGAGGCTTTACTTGCAGTGATTTGGTGGACCAGCTCGCTCTTGATCGGTCTACTTAGAGTTAACTCCATGTTCATAGCTCTGGCTTCTGATAGTTCCTTGGAACACATGAGCGTGAAGATATTCTGATAAGTATCAAAGGGAGAGGGAGGAAAGGTACTGGAGCCAGTTCACCTCCCCTGGTATGTGTGTTTATATCAAAGGGAACTAGCTCTAGAGTAGGCACCTACTCCAGAGCTAGTTCCTTTTGATATAAACACGTGAAGGTATTCTGCCAGGGCTTGACCGGCTCTTGTAGTATCTGCTCTTGTAGTTTCACTGATGAGAACCCTTGTATCATCTATGCACAGATTTCTTTGTTCTTTTCTTGGCGCATACAGGTGCTGGCTAACTCTTTGAGTAGGGCATAGTAGGAGTCCATGGATTCTTTGGAGTCTTGCTGAGTGTGTTGCAACAAAAACCTTTCATAATCATAGTTTGTCATGCATATAGAGTGGCATTGAGCGACTCTACAACGGTGGTGTACATGTGTAGAGGGCAGTCCTCCAGTCCGGGACAGTTTATAGATTTCCACCCCAGTCAAATTGAAAGAGGAGAGGGCCTTTTTATTTCGCTTCTAGTGCTGTTGCTGGAAAGCAGTCGTCTAGGCACTCATCCCATCGCTTCAAGCCGATACTAGAGACGGGCCTGCTATGATGAATGGTTAGACGGCCCACATGGGAGCCATGTTGGCAGCCCTCCTCCTGGCCCTTTGGTACGGGTTTCCCCAGTTACTGGCTTTACTGTCTTTCAGACTGCTTTAAACATTCTCCCCCCCCCCATGCATGGTTGTAGCAAGTGCTGGGTTGCAGCTTCAGTTGTTTGGGACCTTGGTACAACCAACCCCACAGACGTCCTCTCCACCCAGCGTGGGCCCCCTCATATTACTGCACCTTTTCTCTCCTGTAAATCGTCAGTTTTCCTCCAGCTAGTCAGCACCTTGCATCATGTGTTTCCTGGTAGTCCTCCATGATCATTACTTGTGTATTGCTCTGAGCCACAGTGTGTCTCATCCAGCAGGGCTTGTTGCAGATGGGGGCTTTATCTGTTTACTGCATGTAATTACCCCGAGGACGAGGATCCCAAATGGTGGTCAGGCATCGCTGTGATTCTTTGTCCTCTAGCTGTGCACTGGTCGTATTGCAGCGGTTTGCGACTTGGCTTAGTGCACAGTGCCACACCTTAGCCCGAGTGGCGTAACGAAGACCCTGCAGCCCCTGCCGTGCGGGTTTTGCTCCCTGAGGTCCAGAGAGCCCCCTCAGCACAGTACCCTGGCCTGAGAGCTCCTGAGTGAGTCCGAAGGGGCGCCCCTCCATGTACTTTGCAGGGGGGGCACCCAGGGCCGAACTGGGAACGAAAACCGGCCACTCGGGGTGGGGGAGGTTGGAGGTGCCTTTTTCGCCCAATTTTGTAAAAAGGGCCGATTTTGCAGCTATGCTGCAAAAAAGGTCCTGTAACAAAAACGGCCCCCAGGGGCCCAAAACCGGCCTCCACCCTTGCGGCGCACCAGGGGATTGCCCGGTGCCCGCAACGGCCAGTCCAGCCCTGGGGCCACCTAAGTTTAGTTACACCACTGTTTCTTCCTGCTGCAACCAGCCTCTTCTGCAGCTCTTGGCGATCACACCAGAATCTTCACCTGCCTTCTTCAAGGGCAGCAAGACTTTCTCACCATGCAGATTCAATACTGAGTCCCTTCACTTTAGTAGCACACACCCATCACCCGCCCTCTTTAAAACTTTCCAGCATGTCACCGGACCAAACCATGGTGCCCACAGAAACTTAGGGGTAAAACAGGCTCACCCCTTTACCCCCAGCCATTACCTATGATGGCACAACTCTACATTGACTAGATGCGTCAGAAGATCCGTGTAATAAGCGTTTATGCAGGGATTTCAGGCTCCCATGAAATCTAAATACAATCCCCTTTGTCTTCTGCTGAATTCTGCACTTTTGTCTTCTGCATTAATGAATGCAATCAGTGCATTGCCACATTTTCCTCATCAGACAATGACTGAAATCACGCAGGCAGCATCGCAAGGCCTAAAACCCAATAGTTTTCTTGAATCATAATCCTTTCACAACACCCTGATGATTTCGCCACTGATTGCTGTAATTCACATTCCCTATTTCTTAACTTTGTACGCTTCCTCTTCAAAAAACAAACACTGAGAATTGTTGATTTTATTGTATGTTAATCTTTGTTAATTCAGTTGCTAACGCCTGAATAAAGGCAATGGTGTGATACTAATAAGGATCACTAATGCAGTAACCAGGACATGTACTTAATCAGATCCAATCACTAGCTATCCTCTCACATCCCCCTGCCTTAGTTACCTCTACACACACATTTGGTATTCTGTGTTTAATTACACTAACCACACAGCCTGCAGTGTGTGTTCGTTGTTATAACATGGGTAGAACTCTGTAACAATCTTGGAGCCAATCCCTAGTAGTCCAGCAAACCTCTTCTCTCTCTGCTTCTAAGGCACATATGGGTCCTGGGGCTGCTTTCTGTGAATTCTATTTTACATCCTTTTCATCCATAGACAGCACTACGTCTCTCGTTCCCTTGCTTTTAGTGATTAATACTCCTATTACCAGTGTCTTAGTACCATTAGCAGTTTGTGCCACCCTTAGTACATTATTTGGTGGTGGTTTGGTGCTCCAGTACAGTGCGTCTTAAATACTACAAGTCCAGGTGTCTTCAGCTCTCCACTTCCCAACATCTTTAACCTACTTTTTAGGCTTCTTTGCTTTGTCTTACTGAAATTCTATCCCTAAATCCCCTTCTCTGATTTTGTCCCCCTGTTGCAGTACATTTTATTTATTTGTTTTTTTCTTTCTTGTGCAGTTGTCCTTCTCTCTCTCCCCCGTTCTTTCTTATGCCCATTGCCTCCTCGTCCATCTTCTTCGCCACAGCAAAAATAAAGTCAGCCTACTAGTGTCGCTTCCTTCACATGGCCCCCACCTCCATCTACCAATTGGATAAAAGGAGGCACCATACACTCCAAAGGCCTATTTTTTCTTTTCTGCACTGCTCCGAGTGCTGTTTCCAGATTTTTAGGTAAGTGGGCTCGAGGTCCTGCTCTAGTGGACTCTGGTATCCCAGGAGTTGAGGAGTGCTGGGCATGCTGAGGCGACCTCTTGTTATTTATTTGTACTGTGTTTCCCTCTCCCTCTGTCCTGTTTTAGCAGACTCCCAGAGAGTGCAGTTTCGGCATTTCTCTGTGGCTAACTGCTGTGAATTGCTTGACACGCACTATGTCGGTCTTGTCCTGCCTGAGCAGGCTGGCCAGTGAGTCGTGGTCTTTATCTTGGTGGCTGAGCATATGGCCATGCCATACTTCCCGCACCTGGAGAAGTGTGGCTCACTGGTTAGAGGAGGCAGACCCTGATGCAGAGGTCAGACCCGGGACCAGGGTTCAATTCCCGACGCAGCAGGGTCTTGAGCTCAAAATGTCCACGGACTCGATAATTCTTGCCTCGGTGCCTACTCGAATCATGGGTTCACACTCTGCAACTCTGGGCAATAGCTTGCTTAATCTCCACTACGGCCCCCCGCGATGGGATGCCTGGTCTTCACCTTGGGGATGCCCAGTAGGGGTTATCTCGCAGGGAAAGCCAGGACGGGTTCCCAAAGCAAGCGCTAATTTGGCGCTATATAAATCGAAATTAACATAACATAACATAACATAACCTGATCTCGTTTGATGTCAGCTGTTCACTCACCTTTTTTCCAGTCTTCCTGGTGCTTCCTCCTGCCATGCGGGGTCAGGGTGGTCCGGATTCGTCTTTTCGCTCCTTGGCTTCCTGTCAGAGGCGTGTGGGCGCGGCTTGTTGCGGGCATTGGTTCCTATTCACGGATACCCTAGGGAAGTCTATTTCTTGTTGTCAAGTGCCTTGCACGCTTGACACATACCAGTGGTCGCAGCAGTAGGAGTATTTCCCTGATAACCGCAGAGTTTTTACGTTGAGTGTTTGCAGTTTCAGTGGGTGTTTGTTCCTGTGATTACTGCGGTGGTGTGCTGTGCTATGGAATGGAGTTGGGTCGCAAGGCACTCGGGAAATCCCATAAGTTGGAGGACATAGAGCCATAAGAGCCTCTTCCTTTCTTAGCAGTTATTCAACAGATAACTCAGGCTGCTGTGATTGCTACATTCCTGGGCAGAGAGACAGCTCCTCCTTCTAAAAAGTCAAGGATGGATCCTGGCACCTCGTATGAGTCTGATGGAGAGGAGGGTATGGAGCTGAAGGGTCGTTATGTGCATGGTTCAGACTTGTAGGGCGTCCTTCAGCCCATTTGCTCTAATCTGTTGTTTCTTGATGCAGGGGTGCCTGAGGAGGACACGGATTTCTTTTCCCAGTATCAAAAGAAAGAGCCTGAATTCTTACTTATTGACTCTTTGTTTCTTAGGGTTTTGGAGACTGAATAAAAGGGCATTGATAAACATGGGTTTCCCTGGTTTCTGGAGAGACGTTATCCTTTGCAGGACTTTGCAGATAAGTTTCCTGCTTCTGTAAAGGTGGATTCATTGATGGCGGGGATGACTTCACAGTGTGCTATTATTTCTGTGGATGCTTCTCCCGCTGACCCTATTAAGAAGAAGGTTGATACGGCTGTTAAAAGTGCTTTTGCTGCTTTCAATTTTGCCATTAGAGCTGCATCCTATTCCTCGTATACTATTCAGTCTTTGATGAAAGACTTCCAGTCTTTGTCTGAGTTGATGGACCAGGGCAAGGACATTTCTCCCACACATGCTCGGTAAGAGCGCAAGTGCGGCTCTTTTCTGACATTTCTTTTGATTCCTTGGGGGGGCGGCCTCTTGAGCTGGCTCTTCTGTCGCTGCTCACCGCCAGATGTGGTTACGTTCTTGGAAGGTGGATGCGGTCAGAAGGGTTAATTGATAAAAATTCCTTTCCAGGGGTGAAGCTCTTTGGGCCTCCTTGGAGGATATGGTTAAGAAGTCTGTTGAGGATCACAAGCTTCTGGCTCCGGAGAGGTTGGCCCGTCCATGGTTCTTTGGTGCTCAGAGGGCTAACGGTCCAGCTTGGCAAAGGAGGGCTCACCAGCCCATTTGTGGAAGTGGGCGTCGACGGGGGGCTCCTTCCGCTGACAAGCCCCGGTTCCCTGTCTCTTCTTCCACCTCCTCTGTTTCTTCCAAACCCTGACTATATGGCTGTAAGCGGGGTCCAAGTGGGGGGACGCATGTCTCTTTGTGGACAGGTGGAAGTGTTCTATTTTGGATCAGTTGGTTCTTCAAGTGGTGGCAGAGGGGGTTAGAATTGTTTTTTCAGTAAAACTCCCAACAGTTTTCAGGTCACGCCTTGTCCCCAGGATGGATTGAGAAGGGAGACTCTCCTGGTAGGGGTTCAGCGTCTCGTGGAGAAGGGTGATGTGGTTCCAATGCACTCAGAGCAGGTGGGGCTCTGGGTTTATTCCATTCTCTTTCAGGTCGAGAAAAATACCGGAGACCTCTGGCCTGTGTTGGATCTAACATGACTGAATTTGTTCATCCCCCCTGTCAATTTCAAGATGGTGTCACTACAGCTAATTCTTCCCTTGTTCATTTAGGGGGATTTTCTGGCTTCCCTAGACCTGCAGGATGCCTATCTCTATGTTCGGTCCATTGGGAGTCCAAAAGGTTTCCTCGCTTCTGTGTGTTGGGCCGTCACTATCAGTTCCAGGTATTGACTTTTGGTTTTTGTTCCTCTCCATGGGTTTTCACTAAAGTAATGGCCCCTCTCATTGTGATTTTGCATGAGAATGGGATTAGGATTTTTCCTTACCTGGATGATCTTTGGATTCTGCCTCTTCTCTCCTTAAGGCGGAATGCCATGTCCAGAAGGTTTGCCATGAACTGGGGGTCCTTGGATTTCTGGTAAATCTCAAGAAATCATGCCTTGTTCCAGCTCAGGATCTCACTTGCATTGGGGCTCGCTTCATGACTCTGTTGGGGAAGGTTTTTCTGCCACAGGCCTGCAAATTGACACTGATGAGATTTGTTAGCAGTAGAGCTCATCCTGAGCCTGTGACGTCCGGGCGAGAGGTTGTTTCCATCGTTTCTCCCACTTTCAAGGAGAATCCCTCCATATCAGTCAGAACCAGAGGCTGTTATTTATCCGTTCCCTATCTATACGTGGTGTTCTGCGGCGACAATGAGCCGCTGTGCCTTAACTTGATGTAGTCAGGAAACCATTTCCGGTAGATTTTAGTCGTTCTCTTGAACAATTCTTTGGCTGTGACGTCATCACCCACCTATATCCTTTATGTGAGGTGTCCCCGTTTTATACACAGACTACGTATGGTTCGGTCGTCCTACTGTAGCGCGATTCTCACGGCTCAATCTTTTGAAATACCTTTACCCACGAGGCGACACACTTCTGCGTACATACACGGTCTTGTAGAATCTGCATCGAAGTAGAGATCTAGTTGAAGCCACAGTACATCATTGTCTACATCCAAAATCTACTTTATGTGCAACAGATGGCTACCTGATGAAGGCGTGTATGCCGAAACGCGCGTTGTAGACATCTGCCGCACTGCCTGAGTCAACGTCTCTTCTCTCACACGGATTTGTATATATTTATGATGGCTGTAGAAATTAATTCTCTGGAATGACCATTTTGAATATTATATGCACATTTGAATCATTGTAACATTATTGAAGTATGAACTATATATATTTAAAAAAATAAGCCAATAAATCTATCATGTTAATTTTCTGTATATGTATATTTTGTTCTTATAGGGTGATCTTCAAGCACATGTGTATATCCCACACATAGAGAGGTATTCTTATTAATAGATCTGGTTGATATCGTTCTCTAGCTATAATTTTCCTATAACAGGCCTGCAAATTGACACTGATGAGATTTGTGCCTGTTGTCCATGGACTGTATTCCTGTGAAACATTGGTTAAGGGTGCAGGGCCTAATGTCTACTTCCTTGATGGTGGTTCCTTGGGCCGCCTGCAAATATACCTTGTGCGAACCATATTTTGTCCCACTGGCTCCTGTGTGGTCAAGATTTCGATCAGGGGTGCCAGTAACTGTCCAGTTCAGGGTGGAGCTGGGATGGTGGTTGGACAAGGTAAACTTCTCCCAGGGTTTCTGGTGGTTCCTTCTTAGGTGGTGATGACCAATGCCAGTCTGTTGGGCTGGGGTGCTAACCTGGGGGACTCTTCAGTCGAGGGTATGTGGTCCAGGGCCCTGATACCTTGTTCTCCAAATTACAGGGAACTGAAGCTGGTTAAATTGTGTCTCTTGGCCTTTGCGTCTCTTCTGGTGGGTCAACATGTGCCAGTCTGGACAGACAACCAGGTTGTCATGTCTTACTTAAATCATCAGGGGGTTGGAGGGTGTGGCCCCTCAGTTATCTCAGTCGGGTCATTTGTTCTTGAGCAGGGATGTTGTGGGGATCTCTGTCTGCCATTTCTCTGCCCGGCAAGGAGAATGTGGTTCCGGACTGTCTCAGCAGGGTGTTTCCCTCCATGGGGTCTCAGTCTCTGACTCCTGAGGTGTACCTGATGTTGCGGGAGAGGTTTTGGTTTCTGAGGAGGGGCCCTTGTTTCTACACAATTATGCCTTGCCTGGGGGCTTGGAAGGTGGATGCGATGTCCTTCCCATGGCCTCTGGGTCTGTTGTCTGTGTTTTCCCGGGTTTTCCTGATTCCGGCGGTTCTACAGAAAATCAGGAGAGATGAGGCTTTGGTGCTTCTGGTGGTCCTGGGTTGGCGGCGCCGCCCTTAGTTTCCACTGCTGTTGGAGTTGGCGGTACGACTGAATTGGGTGCTTCCGTTTCATCCGTATCCTTTATTCCCACTGTTCCAATCAATGAGGCTTCAGGTTTGGCTCTTGAACGACAATCTCTGATCCAGAGAAGTTGTTTTCAGGCGGTGGCTGGCCTCATTCAACAGTCGAGGCATCTTTCTACTTTAAGGGCCTATGCTAAGCATTGGGACATTTTTCTGATTGGTGTCTGTGCCAGGGGTTTTCTGTTGATGTGGTGGGTCCGGCTCGTGTTCTGGATTTTATAATGTAGGGTTTTGCTTTAGGGCTGGCCCTTTCTACTTTCTGGGCACACTGGGCAGCTGTTCAGGCATTCCAGGGTCCCCTTTTTGGTGAAGTTGAGCCTCTGGTGGCTTACCTGTTGAGGTCTCTGGCTTTTGAGCGTTCAAAACTAATTTTGTTTCCCCCTCCGTGGGATCTTCCGATGGTGATGAGAGCCTTGCAAGGGGTTCCATTTGAGCCCCTGTAGTCTGTGGACTTAAAATGTTTGGCCTTGAAGATGATATTTTTGGTGGTGATTGCTTCTGCCAGGCCTGTTGGAGAATTGGGGTCTTTCTTGAGGTCTGCCCCATTTTTGCAGTTTTTGGAGGATAGGGTGGCATTGCGGATTCACCCTACTTTTGTGCCTATGGCGGCTTCTTTCTTTTATAGGGCTACAGAGGTGGTCCTTCCTGTTTTCTTTCCCAATCCCCACTCTGAGGAAGAGTCTCTATAGCATCTTTTGGATGTGATGCATGCTTTGTTGATTTACTTGTCGCGCACTGCTTCTTTCTGTAAAGTTGACAATCTGTTTGTCATTTTCGGTTTGGCTAGACAGGACTTGAAGCCTTTCCTTTCTTCTTTTAGTAGTTGGCTTAAGGAAACTATTCAGTTGGCTTATGGTGCCCAGGACAATGTTCTCTCTCATCCTGTTCTGGAGAGGTCTTCTCGTTCTGTGGCTGTGACTTGGGCCACGTTCAAAGGGGTGTGATATTTGCAGGAGAACCACGTGGTCTGTTCCTCATACCTTTATGGCTCATTACCAGCTTGAGGTTGAGGATGGTGCTTTCGCCAATTCTGTTCTGGGTTCTATTGATTCTTAAGAATCTGTTTCTGCCCTGTGTGTGTCACTTTAAAACCTGATGTTGCTACCTTCTGTGTGTTGGCTGTCTCCTGCTACCCATGAAGACAATTTTGCTTTGGTATCTGCTCATGTGTTGATTACTGTGGCGAGGAAGACAGACGAGGATGTAATATCCCGCTTACTTACCGGTCATCTTCATTACTCCGAGTCCTAGTCTTCCTTGCCACAGTATAGTTTCCCATCTCTCCCGGCACTTCTTTGGGGCTTCAGGTTTCTGCGGCTTCGTTGCAGATCTTTGGAGTGTATGGTGCCTCCTTTTATCCCATTGGTGGATGGAGGTGGGGGCCATGTTGGAGGGATGGGGAGACTAGTGGGCTGACTTTATTTTTACTTGGAGTTTCTGTGGGAACCTAAAGCTCATGTGTTGATTACTGTGGTGAGAAAGACTAGGACTCAGAGCAATGAAGATTACCGGTAAGTAACCAGGGAATTATCTTGAACCAGTATTTCTCAATGACCTATTCATGCTGTTTTCGTATGATTTGTTTGTGCGGGCTTGTGTTTCTTTCTTATCACTCGCGCTGTATGATAGTCCTTGTAGTCGGAGGTTGCGTGCTAGTTTATTCGGCAGGCGACCTCTGTCCCTTACTCGGTGTCATCCCTCCATTGCTCATTGTTTGCAGGGTAGTTGTTTTCAGAAAGCTGTCAATGATCCACCCGGTGCCCTTCACAGGCTCACGTCTTTTGCTTCCTTGTTTGTGCCTCATGACCCGGATACCGAAGGTGGTACCAACTGTAAGAACAGCCTGCTCAGAAGGGCGTGGCGTCTGTCACTGTGTGAATGTGCTCAGCACGCTTCTCTATTGATTCATCTTCCACTGCAATACATCAAGCCTTTAGGTTAACGTGCACCTATTCCATCCTGGCATGTAGGGAAGTTTCAGGTTTTTAGTGGAGTGGTGTGGCTCACTGGTTAGAGGCAGCAGACCCGGAAGCAGAAGTCGGCCCGGGACCAGCAGGGCCGGACTGAGAACAGAAACCGGCCCAGGCAAACTGCTCAGCTGGCCCCCTGTGGGGTCAGGGGGAGTGCAGGTGAGCAGTTTGCGACGGCCGGTTTCAGCCGATTTTGTTACCGGGGGCCAACATTGTCGACCCCCGGTAACAAAAACGGCCCCCAGGGGCCCAAAACCGGCCCCCACCCTAGCGGCCTACCGGGGAAACGCCCGGTGCCCGCTATGGCCAGTCCGGCCCTGGGGACCAGGGTTCAATTCCCGACGCGACAGGGTCGTGGACCAGGGTCAGCAGACTCGATAATTCTCGCCTCGGTGCCTACTCTTACCAGGGTTCCCACTCGGCAACTCTGGGCATTAGCTTGCCAAATCTCCACAACGGGCCCCTCAACGCCGGGGATGCCTGGCTCCACCTTGGGGACTCCCAGTAGGGCCCATCCCACAGGGAAAGCCAGGACGGGTTCCCCAGCGGTATACAGCGCCAGGACGCCGGCTGGCAACAGTGCGCTTTACAAGTAATACATTACATTTTTTTTTAGAAGACAAAAGGAAGTAACATTCTGTGCACACAAAAGCCTTACCCACGCATCTCACGCACGATGGAAGGGAGCTTGTAAAAGAAAAGAAAAAAATTCAACACACAGTTTCTCGTTATGTAAAAGGGTAGAATTCCCGCGCAGCAGAATTGTTGTTTTATCTTCCTGAGCACCGTTCCCTTTCAACAAACACATACATGGATTCAGATTTGGATCGCGCACACCTGCAAAATGTAAAAACAAAATGGAGTTATCCAGCTGAAAATGTAAAACTCGTTGACAAGTAAAGTGCATTTCTTCTATCTGTAAAACACCTAAAAATATATACTTATGGAGAATGTTGATACTCTGCTTTTGCTCCCTACCCAGCTGTTCTTCCCTTGAAAGTAAAATGTTATGCATTTGGGAAATAACAAGCCATATCTGACATTACGCAGTACCTGTCATATTTTCTTATAAAAGGGAAAGAGGCACACTGAAGAGATTTTTTCTGCGAGGTTAGCTGGTTCTCGCTTTTTATTTCTGACATGACAGATTAGCTGTCTGCAAGACGTATTTTTACCAATTCTTTCAAATATAGATAGTGTGCTCCAACCAGAATTCTATTACCTTTTCACCTCACGTTTATTGGCTAGTTGGTGTAGGATTCCACCTCCCAGAAAGTGCTTCAATTGGAATGAAAGAGTGACGGACCTTTTTACGTCTGAAAAGTACAATCAATCATAAAGTTGTTTGTCAAATGTAATTATAATTCTCATATATGCATTCTATACAGAAAGTTAACCTTTTATGCTACTCTCCCCCTATCATTCACGAGGGTGATAGATTAGAATTTAACATGACATAAAGCATGTGTGCATACTACACTTGTAAACAGCATTTTGAATATCTTTGTTTACATGCATTGGCCCTGGAAAGCCAGGCCTGTTTTAGTTGCCAATGCTTGTTTAAACCTGTACGAAAGCTTATGAGGGGACTGGCCAAATACTTTGCCCCAGATTTAGTTTTAAATCTAGAGTTTGCTAAATATATATAAATATTTTGGGGGAGATTAACAGGGGTGTCTATCAGAAATCCAGAGTTTCCAGAGATGCAGCCAAGAATGTTGAATGCCATATCAAATAAAACTATTGTTCGCAAAACTAGTCAGTCTGGCCTTTGTAAAAACTGACAAAAAGTCATAATAATCTAGTGGCCGAGCATTCCAGGTACACTAGCACTGGCATTGGTTTTCATTCCTTTTCTGGTGGCTGTGCGCATGTGTTCTGAAAAAATGCCATCACTTACAGTGCCAAACAGCCAAGGTATGAAATGGGTTGACCCATTGTCCCCTGCTGTATCAGGAGGTGGGTAGATGGAAATTGTGAATTTCATTTCATAGGACCAATGGAAGAAGGCTATTCGGATGCCTTCTCTATGTATGTATATATTATATTTGTATTATTTTTGGGTTGAAAACATGAGGCTGGGGAGTATATCAAACTAAAAACCAACACCATTGTCAGAACTCAACCGATCCATCCATCCATCCACCCATCCATTTGCTCACATGTCATGCTATGTTGATGGCGTCAAAGGATGCAGCTAGACCTAGGAATACCAACCATCCCGACACCGCGACCATATCACCAGCCTCCGCAGACTGTCAAGTACAGACAGCATCTTCCATTCTGTACTTCTGCCTAGATGAAAGCATGCCTGAAAAGAGTCGAGAAGCTTAGTCTAGTTTCCAAGTGTTTCAAGTTCCGAAATTTGTATAGCGCACTACTCACCCAGAGGGTCTCAAGGCGCTTGGGGGAGGGTGGGTGCATTACTTATCGAATAGCCAGGTTTTTAGCTGCTTTCTAAAGGAGAGGTGGTTCTGTGTAAGGCGGAGGTGAGTGGGGAGAGAATTCCAGGTTTTGGCCGCTAAGTAGGAGAAAGATCTTCCTCCCATGGTGGATCTATTGATGCGCGGAATTGCAGCGAGGGCTTGATTGGATAAACATAGTTGGCGGGTGGGTGTGTAGAAGGACAGTCGTTTGTTGAGGCATTCGGGTCCTAGGTCGTAGAGGGCCTTGTGTGCGTGGGTGAGGAGACGGAACGTTACTCTCTTGTTGACGGGAAGCCAGTGGAGATCTTTCAGGTGACCGGAAATGTGGGCTTGACGGGGGATGTCGAGTATGAGTCTGGCTGAGGCGTTTTGGATGCGTTGTAGTTTTTTCTGTAGTTTGGCTGTGGTTCCGGCGTAAAGGGTGTTTCCATAATCTAGTCGGCTAGTGACTAGTGCGTGGGTGACTGTCTTTCTTGTTTCGGTGGGGATCCAGCGGAAGATTTTTTTGAGCATGCGTAGGATAATGAAGCATGATGATGTAACAGCGTTGACTTGTCTGGTCATCGAGAGGGAGGAGTCTAGGATGAAGCCCAGGTTCCGTGCGTGATCTGTAGGTATGGGTGCTGTACCCAGATCTGGTGGCCACCATGAGTCGTCCCAAGCAGAGGGGAATGATCCTAAGATGAGGACTTCCGTTTTGTCTGAGTTTAGTTTTAAACGGCTGTTCTTCATCCATTCGGCTGCTTCTTTCATTCCTTCGTGTAGATTGGTTTTGGTGGTGTTGGGGTCTTTGGTGAGGGAGAGGATTAGCTGGGTGTCGTCAGCGTATGAGATGATGAGGTCGTGTTGTCGTGCGATGGTTGCGAGGGGATTCATGTACACGTTGAAGAGGGTGGGACTGAGTGATGATCCTTGTGGTACGCCGCAGATGACTTCGGTGGCCTCTGATTTGGGGGGAGGCGGACTCTTTGTGTTCTTCCGGCGAGGAACGAGATGATCCAGTCCAAGGCTTTTCCTTGTATTCTGACGTTGTTGAGGCGTTGTATGAGGGTGTTATGACAGACTGTGTCGAAGGCGGCGGAGAGGTCAAGTAGGATGAGGGCAACTGATTCTCCATTGTCCAGTAGCGTTCGGATGTCATCCGTAGCAGCGATGAGGGTGGTTTTGGTGCTGTGTTTGGCTCGAAATCCAGACTGTGAGGGGTCAAGTGAGTTGTTGGATTCAAGGAAGGCGGCGAGCTGGTTATTGACGGCTTTCTCGATGACTTTGGCCGGGAAGGGGAGGAGTGAGATGGGGCGGTAGTTCTTGAGTTCAGAGGGGTCCGCTGTGGGCTTCTTCAGAAGGGCGCTGAGTTCGGCATGTTTCCAGCTTTCTGGGAAGGTAGCGGAGTTGAGGGAGCAGTTGATGACATCGCGGAGATGGGGTGCGATGATGGAGTCTGCTTTGTTGAAAATGTAGTGTGGGCATGGGTCAGTTGGTGAACCTGAGTGGATGGAGTACATCAGACGGATGGTGTCTTCAGTAGTGATTGGGTTCCAGGCGCAGAGGTTGTGAGAGTGCTGTTTTGGATCGGAGGTGAGTGGAGTGGGTTGTTCTTCGGATAGGTTTCCAAAGCTGTTATGAATGTCGATGATTTTGCTGTGGAAGAAAGAGGATAGGGAGTCGCAGAGGTCTTGGGAGGGAGTGATGTCGTTGGTGCCGGCGGTGGGGTTGGTAAATTCTTTGACGATGTTGAATAGTTCCTTGCTGTTTTGGGCGTTGTTGTCGAGTCGATCCTTGAATGCTGATTTCTTGGTGGATCTGATCAACTGGTGGTGTTTGCGGATGGCGTCCTTGAAGGTGGTCAGGTTGTTAGTGGTTGGGTTTTTTCTCCAGGTTTTCTCGAGGGTACGACATAACTTCTTGGATTTCTTAAGGTCATCGTTGAACCAGGGGGCCTTTTTGTTACCTTGTTTGATCTGATGGTTTTTCAAGGGTCCAAATTCGTCAGCGCTGTGGGTGATCCATTGTGTGAGTTTGGTGGCAGCTTGGTTTGGGTCCGATGATATGGCGGGGGGTTTTGGTTAAGCGATGTGAAGAGTTGGTCGGTGGTGATTTTGTTTCAGTTTCTTCGAGGAATAGGTTGTGGTGGGATGTGGGTTGTGGTCTTTTTGTAGCTGAAGTTAACACATCTGTGGTCCGTCCAATGGAGAGCTGTGGTGTGATTGAAGGAGATGTGTTTGCTGGAGGTGAAGATAGGGTCGAGCGTGTGTCCGGCGAGGTGGGTGGGGGTGTCAACAAGTTGTTTGAGTCCGAGATTGGCCAGGTTGTCCAGAAGGGTGGTGGTGTTGTTGTCGTATTTCTTTTCCAGGTGGAAGTTAATGTCCCCCAGTAGAATGTAGTTCTCGGAGGTGAGGGCATGTGGGCTGATGAAGTCAGTGATGTCTTCATTGAATTGTGTGCGGGTTCCTGGTGGTCTGTAGATGAGGGTGCCTCTAAGTGTGGTCCTGGGGTCGGTGTGGAGCTGGAAGTGAAGGTGTTCGGTGGTCGCGAGGTTATCGTCGGAGTTGGTCGTGATTCGGATGTTGTTCTTATGGACGATGGCGATGCCTCCTCCTGTTTGGTTGATGCGGTCCTTTCGGATGATCTTGTAGCCGTCCGGGATGGCTATGGCGATGTCGGGCGCTGATGAGGCGTTCATCCAGGTTTCTGTAAGGAAGGCGACGTCCGGTGAAGTAGTGTCGAGTAGGTCCCTGAGTTCAGTGGCATGTTTGTGGATCGATCGGGTGTTCAGCAGGATACACTTCAGGTGGTTAGAGACTGACTTTTGTTTGGAGGGGGAGGAGTTGGCATGGGTACTGATGCAGGCGAACTTGCAGGAGTGGCAGGCGAATGGTCTGTGGGTGTGTCCTGGGTTAGCTACGCAGCATTGTGGGGTGCGTCCGGGGTTAAGGGAAAGGAGAGTAGCTGCCTCATATGTTAAGTGAGTGGGGTGGGATTTGCGAGGGCCAGGGGGTCTGGCGCTGGGCGCGGTCCAGGCGCGGACGGGCGTAGACGGGCTTACCTTTGGCGCACCTTCGGCGCGCATGGTCCGCGACCGCTGCGCGTGAACGCTGCGCTCGGGAGCATCTGTCATATATGGATGGTGGAGGGGGCGGGGCGAGGGAGGGTCAGCTGGGAGGCGGGAGCGGGGTGGAGCTACGGGCTGAGGAGCACAATAACAACAAAATGGCTGCACCAGTCCGAAAGCGAAACTGGGCGAGACAGGGGCAGAATCAGAGGCACAATCGAGCAGACACACTACAAAATATAACAATGGCTACAGAACAATGCGTAGCATTAAATGAGCAGCACCAAACATGCAAATTGTACAAAGCAGGCAGCGGCAGCAATGCGGGGGTGAGATAGCGCAATGCGAGGCAGCAGAGCGAGCGGGGCGCAGATGCGGTGGTCAGAGTCGGCTGGCAGGCGCTGCGATACCGCTAATCTGCTTCGAAGCGCTCAGCTAACTCAGGTCACCAGTTCCTGGGAGCGTGGGGGAGCGACCTCCTCAGATCGAGTATGGAGAGTCACAGCGCGGGGATGGAGGAGCTGGTCAACGAGTATCTGTGGGAGGGAGGGTCAGCTGGGAGGCGGGAGCGGGGTGGAGCTATGGGCTGAGGAGCACAATAACAACAAAATGGCTGCACCAGTCAGAAAGTGCAACTGGGAGAGACCGGGGCAGAATCAGAGGCACAATCGAGCAGACACACTACAAAATATAACAATGGCTACAGAACAATGCGTAGCATTAAATGGGCAGCACCAAACATGCAAATTGTACAAAGCAGGCAGCGGCAGCAATGCGGGGGTGAGATAGCGCAATGCGAGGCAGCAGAGCGAGCGGGCGCAGATGCGGTGGTCAGAGTCGGCTGGCAGGCGCTGCGATACCGCTAATCTGCTTCGAAGCGCAAATTTGCTCTAATCATTTGATTGAACAATGTCTTTTTGGTGAACATTTAACCCTTGCAGCTTATCATGCAGTGAGCATAACTCCCCACATCAGGGAGTTGGTAAACAATATCGGCAGTTCAGCAGATGTGGACAAGGCATGTTCGTGGTCTTGCAGTACTAAGATCACTGTGTGGTACGAGGGATTCTACTGGCTACAGCATCAAACTCTCCAATTGTAATTTTATTATGTGCATTAATAAAAATGTTGTGCTATCTCCAAATTATTGGTGTCACAGTTGGTTGCTTTCCTTGCTCAAAAATTAAACTGCAATCTATTTGGAGATCAGGAAAATTGGCTGGCATTTATCATCCCTTGTTTGGGTAGGAATTTTGATGTCAGCAAAACCTGTCGGAAATATTATGGGGGCGATTACGATCTCGTTAGGAAGGCCTCCAGACGGGTTCCTGAACGAGCAAATCCAATTCGGAGCCTATGTTTCCGACCAAATCTTCCCCCGTTCCGAACGACAAAGTACGATGCAAAGGTCTCGTCCGCGTCGATGGAATCGTTTCCAGGCCCGATTCTGCCAGTCCGATTCAATCGGAGCCAAATAGTGCCGCGCAATGGAGCCGGCTTCCGAACGAGTGAGTACGATGCATGATTCGGACAGCCGTATCGACTCGTCAGCGAGATCAAATGACTGTGGGAATCAGACTTCGGGGGGCTGTAGCAGGACCCCCTTCACCCGGGGCCCTCCGAATCGGTCCCGTGGGGGTACCCTTGGGTCCCCCCTTTCCATGCATGCACAGTGTGGCGGGCACCATGGGGTGCCCGCAACAGGGTGTACGCTTTTCCCCACCCACTCCTTTTTGCTATGGGAGCCTGAGTACGCGTTCGATATACAGACTCCCATTGAGTTCCATGAGAGCTCGAGCAAACCGAGTCCGTCACCATACAGGTGCATCGGAATCGGTCGCTCAGACTCATTAGGAAAGTCCTACGGATACGAGTCGTACAGAGGACTTTTCTAGCGAGATCTTAATCGGCTGCTATGTCTATTGCAGGTGCTACAATTGAGCTCCCCCTGATCGCAGAAATCTTTACATACACGGAAAAACTGGAATTCACATGATTAGTTATCACACACTGTTTGTCCATATATGATATGAATAAGAATGATTGCAACTTCTATGAACAGATAATAAAGAAATGCACACATCAGAGTGCAGGTTGGATACGCCCCAATCATTTTTCATAACACTTCCCAAATGAATTATTCCAATCCCTGCCAAGGTAAAACCAGTCAATGCCAAGTAGTTATGTAAAGCTTCTCTACCTACCCTATTGTGCCATCAGACCTAAAGTCAGAACTTCGTGATGCAGCATCCCCTACCCAACCGGTCCATGATGGGCCTAAACACACCGCAAACACTGGTATCTTACAACCATTTCTTATGCATGTGGCTCCAGGAGGGGTCAGCTTGTGCTCAGCCCCTGTTGTGCTACTCTGAGCACTGAACAATATACTTGTGTCGAATCATAGCACATTCTTGGCAGCCTGCCTCTACAATGTCTCATCTTCTTCCCTTAAGATAGAGCTCGCAAAAACATCTGTCCGTTTCAGGCGCTGTGTTTCGTAAAAAGCTTCAAAGAGTCGATAGTATTCTTTTTCCAGCTTCTTAATGTGAGCATCTGAGAAAAGGACAGTTTGTACACTTTTTATTAGTCGCCACAATCAAAACAGCTCTTGTTAGAAAATTAGCAGGTTTGATTTCAAGGCCTTCTGCTTCCATCATAAATTAACGAACATGCAGTAACAGAGACAATTTAACACACAGAAAGGTTAATGTTATATTTAACATTATAGAGACACATTAAAAAACAATGACACACGTGCGAACAAGATGAAAACGATAACTTAATGTGTGGTTCTTGAGTTACACAATTTTACGTTAAATACAGGTAAATGATCCAAAAAATTCAGTTCCAGTGGAACAATGGAGCCTAAAAGGCTTCAAAAAGCACCTAATAATATACCTACTAGTCCTCCTTTTCACATCCTACAGTACAAAATCCATTTCCACCAGTTGCGGCAGGCATGAATTGGGGATGGGGGAGGTCGTGCGTGGGTTTGCGCGTGTGGGGATTTAAATGTTTTTTAAAACTTACCTTACCGGGTCATGCGCCGCCTCAGCTCCTGGCTGAGTCACGCATTTTCCTGCTGCTTTCCTGCTCGCCTGCCTATGGCAGGAACAGGAAGCAGGCCGCCTCTCTCCCCTCCCCTAAGCCAACCACAATGCTGCAATGGCAGAGTTGTGATTGGTGGGGCCAGCTGGGCGCCTATGGAGAGGCCATTTTCTCTATGTAGTCTTCATGCAGCCTACATAGAAAAAATGTAGAGTGCACATGACTGGTTTGGTCAGCCCCAGAGGGTTGACCAGAAAGTCAGGGCCCACAGCATTGGGCAAGCCACTCCTCAACCAACCAGGCATACCTGGCAGCGCAAGAAGCAAAAACATAAAATGAGATTTAAACTACCATTTTATGCTTCTGCTTCTCGCGCTGCGAAAAAGCAGTCGAGCGACGCTCCTCCGCCCTAATTGAGGAGCCGCCCCTGAATTCCACTCTTATATTCCTTAGCTTGCTTATCAATCCCACCCTCTGTGACCCCTCTTTCTATCCGGATAATCTTAGCTCTCGTTTTCACTCCGTGCCTCCCAATCCCATTCCTCATTTTTCCACTGGCCTCCCTTCCACCTCTATCATACCCAGGTCCCTGATTTCACTCTCCGTATCCACATTTCACTCACATCGTCCATGGACCCCTCTGACCCTGTATCCCCCCCCCCCCCCCAGCCCTTTCTTGAATAATTAATTTTAAGCACCGACCGCCACAGCAGAGAATTACGGGGCTCATCCTTAGAGTGAATGCAAATGTGGCCTCATCATCGGGCACGAGACAGACACAGCCTCGAATTCATAATGAGCAAGTATTTGAAAGCTATTGCATTTAGTCTGGTATATTAAAACTTGTTAAACACCACGTGCTGCAGAAAGAGAGCTTCAGTATGGTAAACAGGTAAACACTAAATAGCAAGCCATAAATATATATGGACAAATATGTACTTTAAACAGGCTTGGTGGTAGTAGTTTAGCGTCCTTTTTAAATGTTGGACTGTCTGCCATGCTGTTGTGAGTTCCACTAGCTGCAAAACCAAACAGGGCTGTAGACTGCCCTCATTTTTAACAAAAATATTTTTGAAATCTTCAAGACAGATGTTTGTAAAAAGATGAGCACTGTATGCATGTCATTACCAATGTAATTAAGTATTGAGCTCTTAGTGCTTAATTTGTAGAAAAAAAGTGCCAGGCCACTTTTCAGGAGGCCGATGCAGCTTGCACCCCCATTACCCCTGCCAGCACTGCCAAGGACAGCACCAACGCAATTACAAAGTATCACACTCCTACAAGTGTTGCAATTACCACTATTCTAGCCCTCGAAATCTATAAGAATGACTTGGACGACAGATCAACTCTTTCTGTGCACATCTCTAAATTGTACAACAGCGCCACCATGTGGCAGCCTGTCATAAGTGCCAGTGTTGATAATGAAGTCCCCGTGAGGAGCACGTAAACAAGTGGCTCAAATTACGCACTGGGGGCTCATTCAGATATTAGGGAGCGCGTGGATATACATAGGGAAGCTGGAACGTTTCCCAAGATATTATTGTTCGCCCGAGTGTTGAAACTCAAGATCTGAACATTTACCAAGTCCATGAAGTACATATATAATCTCAATGGAACTTCTCTGAGCCTGTGTTTGTTCAGTCAGGACTGGAGCAAATAGGATACTTTGTGTATGTTTGAGTTGGATGGAATCTTGTGATTCAAACCTTGGAGGTTACCAGATGGCTGTAACAAGTTTTGGGTCACCATTGTTTTGTTTAAACAGATGTAACTTGTGGGAGAAAAGAGAAAAAGAAACGCATTTACCTATGCTACCTGCAGTGCTTGATTTGAGCTGGTGATTTCTGGTGCTCAGCACCGGCACCTAATCCTCGGTACTGGTGCTTCTAGCTATAGCACCAGTTAAGGACACACTTATTTAGAAGGGTCATGATTTTCTCCAGACTCACAGGATGCTGAGTACATGCCAAGACTCAAACCGGGTTCTCTAGCTCTGAAATTGGCAGCTCTACCCATTAGGCCAAGTCCTCCCCTGTTCGCCCGAGTGTTGAAACTCAAGATCTGAACATTTACCAAGTCCATGAAGTACATATATAATCTCAATGGAACTTCTCTGAGCCTGTGTTTGTTCAGTCAGGACTGGAGCAAATTTTTGTGTTGGAAGGAATCTTGTAGCTGTGGCGGAGTACAGGGCGATCTGGAAGCAGATGGACAGTAGGGGTACCTCTGCGGTAGAAGGATACAGTCAAATACCTCTGCCTGGCACAGTAAGGGTGCCTGAGCCAAGAACCTGGAGCTGAGGGGGTTCCAGGAAACAGCGTCGGCGCCCCGTTAGTCCTTCGGGCGGTCGGGGGGCCTGAACCGACCGGGGGTGGGCCTCATCGCTCCGCCCGGACAGGGGGGGCGGGAGTAGAACGAAATAAAGTGATAAATTGCTGCACCGTCAGAGCATCGACTCGCCGTGCAAGATGGCTCGTTAGGCATGCGGGTCAGCGAGTGGCTGCCGCATTGGATCGCCTGTAAGATGACCCACCTTATCAGCTACTTGTTGTACTAAATAAACCTGCACCACTGCTTTCCCACAAATATGTCTCATGAGTATCCTTGGTATGTAAGTGTGAAGGTGCACAATGTGGAGCGAGCGCTGGCGGTGTGGGCACTATGTCGCTGGCCGCGCGACACAAAGGGGAGCATGGGCGAGACAGCGTCCTAGTCCCACACGTCGCAGGAGTGGAACTTGCAGCGCGCCAACCTATCAAGCCGCCCTCCTCGCTAACGGCCAATGGGCAAGCACTCTCAGGCGGGGGGCGTTCCCGGGGGGGGGTTTATAGCAGGCCCAGCACGCTGCTCGGTCTTTCCTGCCGCGCTCGTTTCCTGGGCTGCTCTGCGCTGTTCCCACCCTATCCCTGACCCAGCGGCAGAGCGGAGGGCGAAGTTGTGAACTGTTAATGGTCGTGTTTTGTGTTGCAGGCGGAGTCACAGGGGGATCTGGAAGCAGATGGACAGTAGGGGTACCTCTGCGGCAGAAGGATACAGTCAAATACCTCTGCCTGGCACAGTAAGGGTGCCTGAGCCAAGAACCTGGAGCCGAGGGGGTTCCAGGAAACAGCGTCGGCGCCCCGTTAGTCCTTCGGGCGGTCGGGGGGCCTGAACCGACCGGGGGTGTGCCTCATCGCTCCGCCCTGACAGGGGGGGCGGGAGTAGAATGAAATAAAGTGATAAATTACTGCACCGTCAGAGCATCGACTCGCCGTGCAAGATGGCTCGTTAGGCATGCGGGTCAGCGAGGGGCTGCCGCATTGGATCGCCTGTAAGATGACCCACCTTATCAGCTACTTGTTGTACTAAATAAACCTGCACCACTGCTTTCCCACAAATATGTCTCATGAGTATCCTTGGTATGTAAGTGTGAAGGTGCACAATGTGGAGCGAGCGCTGGCGGTGTGGGCACTAAAGATCTGAACATTTACCAAGTCCATGAAGTACATATATAATCTCAATGGAACTTCTCTGAGCCTGTGTTTGTTCAGTCAGGACTGGAGCAAATAGGATACTTTGTGTATGTTTGAGTTGGATGGAATCTTGTGATTCAAACCTTGGAGGTTACCAGATGGCTGTAACAAGTTTTGGGTCACCATTGTTTTGTTTAAACAGATGTAACTTGTGGGAGAAAAGAGAAAAAGAAACGCATTTACCTATGCTACCTGCAGTGCTTGATTTGAGCTGGTGATTTCTGGTGCTCAGCACCGGCACCTAATCCTTGGTACTGGTGCTTCTAGCTATAGCACCAGTTAAGGACACACTTATTTAGAAGGGTCATGATTTTCTCCAGACTCACAGGATGTTGAGTACATGCCAAGACTCAAACCGGGTTCTCTAGCTCTGAAATTGGCAGCTCCATCCATTAGGCCAAGTCCTCCCCAGGTTAATAAGTGCTGGTGGCTCGAGTCAGGGGGCAACTCCTAGCCGCAAAAAAAGGGACGGACGGCTTCCCTTTCCCGGGACGGGATTACAGATATGCTTCCCCGTATTGGGGCCAGTGCTGGGCCACGGCTCATTTTCGGAGAGACACTCCAGATATTTTCAGCGTACTCGCTAAACAGCCGTTTCGGGACAGAACTTTATGTACTATTATCATACATGGGCCATTTTGACCTTTATTGAGGACCAGCTAAAACCACTTTGATGGCCAACTGATAATACATGGACAAATTTAAAATTTGCATATTCTGCGGGACGGAATTATCACCGAAAGAGAAGTATTAAAAAATAGAAGATTGAGCCTTGAAAAAGTTGCGGTACAGTGTGACTACAGGGTGATGAAGCACGTACTGGCTAAGAAATCAATACAACCAAACAAGAAATAAAAATAGAGAAGATACATTGATTGTCTACATTGGCATTTACTCATATGTGGATTGTAATTCTAGCTTGTGCTGGGGACTGTGTTGTTGTTTGGTTGGCCGAGGCTACCTCATAGGGAGAAAGGCGGTTCTCTCTACCCTAAAGCACCGTTGTTAATACTAGGCACAGGGCTTATTAGCTTGTGAGTTTTCCCCAGAGGCGCCATCACCCTTTACAAGCACCACCCACACATAACTAAACATTTTACTTTGGTTAATTCTTTGGTCAACTCCTATTATTTTTTTTGTTATTGGACAGACAGCCTGGCGTTCTTTGGCCTATTTGCAGTCCACTGTTTTTTTTTTAGTTTCTTTGTAAATATCTTCCATTTTAGGAAGATGTTTATCTTCTTTGTTATTTCACATTGGCTGTTAGCTTTAACCTTGCTATCTTTGGTATCTTCTGATTCTTTTATCAGATGAAACTCAAAGTTCTTCTCAAATGTTAACTGTGTTTTAATTGAGCTGCTGTCTATGTTGTAAAATGTGAACAGATGATGATTTGTGTCTCTTTGAAGCTTATGAAGTGTGTTTCATATGATATGCCAGGCTTGTAAGAAATGCTTCCATTAGAGGCCAAAGCGGTTGTTAATTCTCATTAAGTGTTGGTTCCACTCATTGCATTTTTGCTTGATTTGCCTGTGCCTGTGACATTTTGTTTTGTCTATCCAGAGCACATGTTGTGTACTCGGAGACTGTTGTTGAGCACACAGTACTTTCTTGCAGTCTCTGCGTGGAACAGCATATCTCCATTAGATTTTCAAAAGTGCTTTAGGTTGTCCTGCTTTTGCTGTGCTTTTTGACGTGGAAGCAGTAAAAGTGAACGTTTATTCTCTTAGTCACACCAGTCAGTGTTTCGGATGTTACATATGTAGGTTGTATGTTAGAATATCTAGAAAAACAATATCCATTTACAGACATAGGGGGTCATTATGATGGCGGATTCCCCACATACTCCGGGCCGGCGGAAGCCACCGCCGGCCCGGAGTATGCGGGGAATCCGCCGAGGAGGCCTGAAAGACCCACCGCCAAATTAGGATGGCTGGTGGGTCTCACAATCTGTCCTCCACTTTTCCCGCCGCGGTCGGAAGGCGACCACGGCAGAAAAGCACTAACATGGCTGGCGATGTCTATCAGACACCACCAGCCATATTAGGATGTAGGGAAAGTAATGATTTTCCGTGGCGGCTTTTCCTCCGTGGAAAAGCATACGGACATTCACTTTGGGGGCCCGTTGTGGGCCCCCTGGGTGAAGGTTGCATGGGGGGTGCACATGGGGGGTACCTATGGTACCCCCCTGCCTTTGCGTGCACGAAGCGGCAGGCACCGCACGGGCCCTGCCGCTTTGTGCATGCAAATGCACTGCTTTCATTTTTTACATTGCGGCGGGTGCTGCTTCAAGCAGCACCCGCCGCAATGTAAAACATACAGGATGTGACCGCCAGGGTGGCGGTCACATCCTAATTGCCATGGAGGGACCGCCGCTGCCCATGCGGACGGTCCCTCCTACTCAGGGGTGGCGGACGGACGCAAGTCCGTCCGCCATCCTAATCGACCCCATATTCTTTCAAAAACACTGTCTACAAAACCATTAGTTTTTCATACTTTGTATGTATGTATGTAACTTACAAAAATGTTGTACCAAAAATATTGTGGAACAGAATATCATGAAGAGAAAGATACAAATATTGTTTTTTCAATAAAAATGTAATTATTTGTAATGTATTTATAATATTAAATTATTATACAATATAATTTAAAATAGCTATATTTAATAGATTACAGAAAACATATATATATATATATATATATATCAAATACCAAATAACTCGCCGCACTCGCCTTGGTTAAGTTGCAGTTTCTTTATTCAAAACGTGACAAAACACCTACGCGTTTCGAACCGTAGTTCGTGTTCACGGTAGCCAAATTGTGTAGTCCCTTCATTATTTTAATACAATTACGCCTGTGGTGCACGCCCCTATGTTTTGAGGCATGCTGGGACATGTAGTTTTCATAAATTTAAGCCATCACTATTTCTGTGCTAGTCAAGGGTTTTTGCTGCATTGGGGCGGGTTTAGCGTTACAGCATCTCAGAGCGGGCCCCCAGTTAACTAGGGCGATAACGCTCTTTGACGCACGTGATGACACGTGCGTATGTAGTCAGCCCTCCATTTACCAGAGGGTTGGCTAATGATGCGTAACTGGCATGGAGATGCTCCATTTGTCGATAAAGGGCTGAGTGCCCTACGTCCCCAATGCTTGCAGCCGCCCGTGACTGTAATTTAAGTCTTTTAAATAAATGGCGAAATTTAAGAGTCAAAGAATAGATGATAACAATTAATAGCATAATGCAACTCAATTATGGTGTCAGTGATAAGCACAAAAGTAATCATTCATATATCATAGGAGTACTTCACGATTTTACTAGGTTAGGGAGAGTCCAGATTTACTGGTTGTCAGTCCAATAGTCTGTGTCCTTCATAAATGTACATAAAGTTCCTCATCGCCATTGAGGCCTCCAGGTTGTTTGGTCTTGAACCTCATGATAAGTTTTGATTCCAGTCTTCTTAATCGTTGGATTCGATTGCCACCTCTTTCATGTTGTGCGATCATGGCAAGGCCAAAGTATCTGGCGTCCTGCCATGTTTTCTTCTCATGGTTAGCAAGATGTTTCGCAATGGCATATGAGTTATCATGATTCTGTATGGCGCGGATGTGTTGGAGAATCCGTATTTTTAAGGAACATGTGGTGCTGCCGATATAAGATTTACCACAGAAGCATTGAATCATGTACACAACAAAGGAGGAGTCACAGTTGATGTTGCCATTGATTACAAAATTCTTTCCACTTGCATCTTTGAGACTTTTCATGTTTCGTCCTATTTTGCAAGCCTTACAGTTTAGGCATTTGTTGAAGCCTTGTTTTCTTATATCCAACCAGGATGGTGTTTTTTTATATTCAAAATGACTTTGAGTCAGCTCATCCGCTAGATTGCGTGCCCTTCTATAGGAGACAAGTGGATAGTCTCCTATCGTTGTTCCGATATCAGGGTCTTTCCTGAGTACATGCCAGTACTTCTTCATTGCATGGGATTTTTCTTAGGTATCAGAGTTTCTTTTCATCCGTAGAAGTTCTCCATACGGAATGCTTTTCACCAGTTTCTGCGGGTGGAAACTTAGTCCGTGCAAGATACTATTTGTGGCAGTTTCTTTTCTATGGACAGTTGTTTGGATTTTGCAAACAACTTCTACGGATGAAAAGAAACTGTTCTGAGGAAAAAGAGATGGAACTCAAATTTAAAGAAACAAAAGACCGCTTCAGACAGAGAGGATACAAACAGGCTGACTTGATAAATTGTGAAACAAGAGCAAGACGGAAAACCAGAGCAGAAACTCTGATACCTAAGAAAAATCCCATTTCCACGCAACAAGCTGAAGATGACAAATCCAACCAACCGAGGATGATAATGACGTTCAGCAAGGAAAGTTATAAAATTCAAAATGCAATGAAGAAGTACTGGCATGTACTCAGGAAAGACCCTGATATCGGAACAACGATAGGACTTCCCAACATTCATGGTAGTTTATGGCCTCCCCAGGTCAATTCTTACCTATGAGCATATAAAGCAAACACTGTGATCTATCTGAATTCAAGTGTCGGAACCATGCCACACACAAGATATAACAGTTGTTACACATGATTGGTGAAGGAGGGAAACTGATTAGATGGCACTACAGAGCCTTTGTACCTCACTGGGCTGGATCTAGATCACTGCGCAGAGTAGTACGAGAGACTGATCTGGCCAGCCTATCGCACAGTGCCAAATGACTCAAGGTATTGACATGTCCACATAAAGTGTCACACAATAACCGGTTCAAGTCTATCCAATTTGACATCTAGAACAGAGCTTATTTGACCCTCTAAATGCATCAATAAAATATACATGGGTTCAGAATCGAAATGCACCCTTTGTCGCCTATTAGAGGCTGACTTTTTACACTTGGTTTGGAGGAGATCTTGAATCTTTTGTCGGCTCGTACATTTATGAACTCCATGGGGGTGATCTTTATGGGTCTGTTTCCCCTGCTTTCAGCTTGAAAAGATTCCACCAAATGTATTGATCTTGCTTTACTTTTGGCTAAACGGAATGAATTTATTCAATGGAAAAACCCAAAGTCCCCACCTGTGGATATTTGGGCCATAGTCCTTCTTCCCTGGCTCCAATCAGAAAGTGCCCTCCTACTCAAGGAAGAGCGTCCTGGACTTCGAAATAATTTCTCTTACCCCACTCAAAGTCTCATGCTTGTGATTCATTTCATTGGAAGCCCACATTGTAAATGTCTTATACGGACCATCTGATAGTATGTTGCTGACCCACCTATTATTGGACCTGCTTGGAAAGACAGATATTATCATCTGGTGTCCACAGGGGTGGGGTTATGGGTTTAGATTTTGTTTATTGCTAGTTGGGGAGTTGTATTATTTTTTCCAAAGAATGGAGAATGTGGCAAATTCTATTATGTGCCCTGTTACTGACCTGAAAAACACCCAAAGAAGGAAAGTGGCCAAAGATGTATTATGTGCTATTGTGAAACATTTAAAACAACCTTTTACTTGAGGAGGGAACGAGGTGCAATGATACATATATCGAATAGCAAAACAGTAGAGGAATAAAGAAGGCCAGGTTAAAATCAGGTTCTTCAAAAAGGAAATGTGTCATCTCGTCTACTACATACCTACAATTTGAAAAATAAAGATAGAGTGTCAAAAACACGTTTAGTTGTTCAGAGTAATTAGAAGAACTGTTAAATTGGTATCTGTGTGACTTAAGTCTACTGGAAAAATAAAAATGGAGGAAAAAAGATAGAACCTTTCAGGGGAATGTACTAAAAAGTGGATGGAGTTACAATGTGATATGTTTAGAGAGTAATGGTGAATTGTACCTGATGAATATATCAATAATTACATTTAGTCTATATTTTCTGAGGAAAAAAGCAGGCAGGATCCCTAATTTGCTTCTAAAAACACCCCCACAAGAGTGAATAGGTAATTTATGTCATGCAATGAATAAGAAAATCAATATTGGAAAAAAACCCTACCTAGGCATCAGGCCCCTGTCATCCTGCAAATTACGCCAGAAGCCTTATAAAGCCTGAATGGCCACCCACTGCACCCACAGAGAAGCCACATATAAGCCCAAATGGGCACCATCCGGCAGGAACTGCATCACCAAAAAGAGGTCAGCCACTGTAGGAGGAACATCCTTACCCACACACCAGGCCAAAAAAGCCTGCCAATGCCTAGCATAAGAGAGAAGCGTGGAGGACCTACGAGAAGCCTGTAATGTCACAGCCAAATGGTCAGGCACCCACAACCCAACTATGCCCCGCCGTTCAAGCACCAGGCCGTCAAGTGTAACTTCTTTAAGGTGCCCAGAGGAAGAGCCGTAAAAATCGACGGAGACGGAGCTACAGGAAGAACCCACTTTAGGTCGCAACATAATAGGCCTAGGAGAGGAAACCAATTCTCCCGAGGCCACCAGGGCACAATCAACACCACCTGTGCCTTATCCTTCCGAACCTGAACCAGAAAAGCCTGGAGCAGTGGAAATGGAGGAGAGGCATACTGAAGACCCAGAGGCCAAGGATAAGTCAAGACGTCAACGCCCAACACTATGGGACACCATCCCAGAGAACAAAACAGTTCCACCTTGGCATTCCCCGGTCCGCAAACAGGTCCACCACTTGGAGGCCCCAAAGAACCACAACTGGTCAACCAAACTGAGAAGGAGGGAGAAATCTTTGGACGAGAGAATGTCCCTGCTTAAACGGTCGGCACGAACATTCTCCACCCCAAGTATAAACAGCAGACAGACCCAGAACCCCGACCTGAGCCCACAAGAAAATGTCGCTGGCCACTAAGTTAATGGACCTGCCCCCCCCCGCCCCCTGTCGGTTGACATAGGACTTCGCCCCCAAATTTTCCGTCTGAACCAACACCATCTGCCCCTGCAAAGAGTCCTGAAAGTGGAGCAGGGCAAGCCAAATCGCCTGCAATTCCCTCCAGTTCGAAGACATCTGTGAGTCCTGCAGACACCAGCACCCCTGAACCTGCTTCAACCCCAGCCAAGCCCCCCACCCAGACAGGCTGGGATCCAAAGTCACCACTAGTGGAGCCGGGGGATTCAAGGAGATCCCGGCCTGAAGGTGATGCTGGCAAGTCACCAGAGAGACCCTCCCATATCTGATCTGTCATTTGCAGATTAGACAACAGACTCTGGGCCCCCCAGAGACCAACCCTCCAGAATCCAGTTGGCCAGGCGAAGAAGGTGAAAACGGGCCCAGGGCACTAGATACACCACAGAAGCCAAATATCCCTGCACCCTCAACCGTTCCTCTGCTGGAGGAGCCTCCTGGGACATCAAGGCTGGAACCTGCATTTGAAGGGAAGCCTGGCACCGGTCGGACAGATTAACAAGGCCATCCAGAGTTTGAAAATGAGCCCCGATGAAGACCATGTCCCGAGAGGGGGGCAAAGAAGATTTCTCCCAGTTCACCAAAAACCTGTGCCCCTGAAGAAACCTCCAACACCCTCCTGACCTGAGCGAGCAAAAGAAACTCCTCTGCTGCATTAAGTAAAAAGTCAACCAAAGATTGATGAATGAACACCCTTTCGCATGAAGGAGAGCCATGAGAGGTGCCAGGACCTTCGTGAAGACCCCGGGAGAGGATTTGGGGTCAAAGGGGATAACACAAAACTAAAAATGGGCATCCCCTATCGCGAACCTCAGGAAACTCTGAGAAGAAACTGCAACAGGGACGTGTAGATAGGCGTCCTTGAGATCCAAGGAGCCAAGAACTCGCCTGGCCCCTCCAGGGAAATAATCGTTTGAATGGTCAACATACAGAAGCGAACAGTCCGAACCCAGGAGTTGACCCATTTTAGATCCAGAATGGAACAAAAACCTCCTGACACCTTCTGTACCAAGATCAAAATGGAGTAGGCCCTGGTGCGGATTTCTGCGAACGAACCCAGCAAATAGCCTGTTTGGCAAGCACATTTTCTACCACCTCCTCCGAAGACTCCCCGGCACTGCCACAGAGAGGAAGAACAAAGGTACGTCTCACCTACGGAGACAAAAAAAGAACAGAAGAGGAGGTGGGGGCGGGCAGAGGTTTTTATAGGCTGGGGGTGGGTCGGGGGGGGGGGCGCACAGGGCCACAAGTGTGAAGAAAGAAGGCGAGGGAGGGACAGCAGGTAATACACATAACGTTCTGGAATGCAGCCTAGAATAATTACTAGTGGCTGAAATTATTTGAGGATGTCTGCCCAACATTGTGATTTTTCTCCTCCATATTTCAGGAGAAAAAACGGACAGAAACTAGCCAGCTGGGCTTTATGAGTGACGTTTTGTCAAGCTCAGAACAATATTGCTTATGAAGGTGCCGTCTGCAGTCAGCAGGGCCGAGCACACACATACTATTTCTGAACTGCGCCATTGTCTATAAATGAGTTATTGTAAAGGTTTTATGATGGGGAGCCATATCGACCACTTTCTCGCGCGCTCATATATTTCATCTTCAATTTCTGCATCATTTTATTGTTATTGCCACAAAGGCTGTAATGTGTTCAGATACTCAAACGTTTGAACAGGCCTTGCCTGCAATCGGAGAAAGCAAACGATGTACTAGAAATGTATAGGGAGTCATTAAGGTTCTACTCCTGAAATAAAGACACACTGTGTGATGTCACTTTGCCCGCCTGTGGGATCTCTCATTGCTACATCACATTCCCAACAGCCTTTACTGCACTGGGAGCACAAGGGCTACAAAAGATACTGCATGATGAAAAAATACATAGGTGAAATACAAAAAGTAGTTTTGCAACTTCTACTTCCCTGAACATCCAGGGCCTAAATATGCCCGAATTATTTAAGGACATTTTCTGTGTTTACTGAGTTTTGCTGGTTTACTGGGGGAAAAACTTACTTAGATACATTCGATTTTGATGTACAGGCTTGCGGTGAGGAGTACGTCACGGCACCAGAGAGTGGTGTATACATACCAACTCTGCTATACATAGCACCTACTGCCTAACTAGTCATTGCTGGCTTACGATTAGGGCAGAAGTCGCGTAAGGGACTTTCGCGGAGAGGCACAGAGATTGAACCAATCTCCGTGCTTCTCTGCAAATTTCCGTTACGTAACACCCACCCGCCCGCCTTCCACCCGCCTCCCGCTCGCGATATAAACATTAAAGCCTAAAATAATATTTAAATAATACTTACCTTATCGCGGGTCATCTTCCTGGTCTATCACGCCTTCTTCTTGAAACTGCGCATGCGCATTCCTGGCGAGGAATGCGCATGCGCAGGCTCTCGTGCATGCACAGTTTCAAGAAGAAGGCACGATAGACCAGGAAGATGACCCGCGATAAGGTAAGAGTTATTTAAATATTACTTTAGGCTTTAATTTTTGTTTAATATTGGGGGCGGGAGGCGGACGGGAGGCGGGCGGCCAACTTCCGTTCCGCCCCAGAGTGTGCGGAGATTTGCCCCGTTTCTCCGCCTTCTTTGCGGAAGGGGCAAAACTCCACCCATTCCGCGGAACGGAAATGTCCGCCCACCCCTACTTACGATATCTCAGCAAGGTTCTAGCGTAGATAGTTTTAGCTCTCCGACACTTTGAAGAGGATATAGCGGATGTTACCTTATGGCTAGAGCTGTCGACCTCGGAGCTGGGGAACCAGGTTCGAGTCTCTGCAACGACGCTAAAACATCATGTGATTCCAGCCAAATCTCAACTTGCCTAACAAAAATGAATGTGTCTGTCCATCTGTAACGAAACTGGTGCTCATGTAAAGCGCTCAGATACCCGATTTCTCGGGTCTAGTTTGCGCTTTATAAAACTCTAAAAAATAAAATAAATGAAAGAATTAAGTCCCCCCCCTCAGCACACAAGATAAACGCCTTCCTATTGCGACAACCATTCCCTGTGTGGTGAACCAGGGACACTGCTGGTGCTGTTGAAATGCTTGGTGGCATTCATCACCCTGATCCCACTGTCCTCTCTAGAGACTTGCTTCACTTCCCTGTGGTGTTGGAACTAGGAGTGTAGGGGTGCTGTGTCATCCTCACGGTAGCCTTTATGGGATGCACATGGGGAGTGATCACCAACTCGGGGCTCCCCCTAGACCACCACCCTTGAGTGCAACACCACCTGAAAACCTGGCTCAACAATGGCAAGAATTGCTTGCTCTGTAAATATGTAATATATAACTGTCCAAGCATAGTGACTGTTAAAATGTAATCCTGAGTGAATTTGCAATTCGTATATATATATATATATATATATATATATATATATATATATATATATATATATATATATATATATATATGTGTGTGTCGTCTCTAACCACTAGTATGTGTAGTAGACCTTTTTACTTACTACCATTCCGATGTCATTTTAAAGTATCTCTTCCTTGAGTGACTTTACAACTTGTACATTTGCAAAAAAAATTATTTCTGTATCTCTTATGTAACTCTTGTAATCCAAAGTCCTTATGAAACGGAACTGGTTCTTTCGTAAAGCGCTCTGACACCTTTGGGTAATGTTCGGGCTACATAGAATCGCATTAAATAAAATAAAATAAAATAAAATACAGATGCCTTAGAAGCTTATTTTCTTCTATTGTTTGTTGCGTGCTCAAAGACACTGTCTCGTGTCAAGCAACGGTGTCTTGAAAACTGCTGCTAATTATTGTTACATGCAGATAGGAGTTTACTTAAATTTCTTTAGCTTAAATCTAGTGACAAACATTTGATTCTTTTGCAAACTGGACAGAAGTAATTCAAAATGAATCTGCGACAGGGGATGAACACATGAGAAGAATTCTCTCCTGGGGATTGAGTTGGGTCAGGCCAACCCAAAGTAATGTATTTCTTTATTGCATTAGAACCACTTAGACTTGGTATTTATACTTTATAAATACGTCCCGCTGACATTTAAAATCGGCGCAATTTTAAACCCTGAAATGACTGTATTTTGCGACATCAGGCAAGTGTGGTATTGTCGCTCAGCGCCATTTATCTCCCGTCTTAAATACCAGAACGTGTTTAGAGTACTGCGCCAAGAGTAAAGTATGTCTGTGATTCTGAGTCATAATTTGTGTACATTATAGGTTTAATGGTAAAACTGATTGCTTTCTGTTATGTTTATTGTAGCAAGACAGGGTAAAATTAAATGTAAAACAGAAAAATAACATGCACCATAACCCCCATGAAAGTGGTGGAGGTAAAGGCGCAGGCGAGAATGTGGTGAGGTATGCGCAACTGTTTCAGTGTACGCTGTACAAAATTCATTCGGTGGAGAGGTAGATAGAAACAAGACCACGCCTGTGAGTAGATTGCTGGTGGCCAGAATTTCCATTCAGACATGTATATCGGCACATTTCTACTTATTTTATGAGTAAAACCTGATGGAATGGGGAATAATTGTGTGATTGGCTTAAAACTGCATGGAATCCTCAATTCTGTTTAGTTTAATGCTCCTGTTCATCATGTGTTCAAAGCAGGTGGTAAATGGGTGCAAGGGGGTTCTGTTCTGGGTGGGTGTAGAAAGAAAGGTTTTTGTTGAGTTGGAAAGGAGAAATTAATGCCCCCGTTCCTACCTTAGCAAAAATTATCAAGATATCAAGGGGGGCAAAATTTTGCTGGGGTTGCAGCCAAAACCTTATACTCTTAGTGATTGGAATAAACAGCTGGTAAAATCTGGTCCGATGTTCACTTACCCAGGTAAGCCAGGTTGAGACACACCATGGCAGTTATGTTCATATGGAGAGGAATCCCACCCAGAGAGACTGCCCTGCCTTATTCGTAATCAGGTCCTAACTGATTGGAGCAAGGAAAATCCATCTCCCGGCGAGACCCTTCATCTTTGCTATCGTCAACATCAAATTGGTGATCACGTGCGCGGAATATCAACCTTCCGGCGAGATTTCTCAATGCAAATGGTCGCGTATGCTCGTGACCCCTCGCGTTGTGAAACTGTCCGTTCGCGTTAAGAAAGCTGCAGCACGAGTAAAAATTTACTCGAGCGGCAGAAAGGAAAGCATCTCCCACATGCACTGTGCATGGTGCTGTTCGCGATGATTGCACAGTGCGGACAATCATCCGGCACTGCAAATCACAGCGAACTGGTTTTTCTATCACATTCCACCGCTTGCAGAGCTCGGAGTAGCGCGGTGGAGTTTTTTTCCACTTTGCGGATCTCCTCGAACTCCACCCAGGGTTAGTCTTCACAGCTGATGTACATTGATAGTTTTGCATCCTCCTAAGGATATTGGCATGGTTTCATAAGCTTTTGGCCTCATTACGAGTTTGACATTGCGGGAGGAGGACCGCCCTGCACCCACACCGCCAAACCTGTGTTTGACATGCCTGCCACATTGGGTGTTTTATCTTGTCTGGCGACCAGCTCTTTGGTTTTCCCACGGCAGTAATGGGAACGTCAAAATGAGTACCTGCATGGCATGGACTGCCGCAGTCCATGTAGTGCCAGTACTTGGGTGCATGCACACATGGGGGCACAACATGTGCCTCCCTAAATGCACCCCATTGTGCAGAGGCACAAGGGGTCCCTGTAGGGCCCCTTTTGTTTCCACACTGCCACACTTTTCATGGCGGTCACACCACCATGAAAAGTGAGGCAGTGAGGAAACTTTTAATATGGTTGGTGCTGCTGCAGCAGACCTGGCAAGCATATTGCGGCCTCTAGACTGCCACTCCACCACCAGGTATTTCTGATCCCCGACAGTTGCAGAGGTCTAAGGGTGTCCCGACCGCCCAACATTTTGGAGGGAAAATTGTATTTTTCCATTAAGCATTTATAGAATATTCTTGATAAAACGGGAGGTTTATTTTTCAGGACTGTTGTTTTTTTTTATTACTTTGATACAGTTTATTTAAACGCAATCCAGCGGTTTGGCAATCGATCATTTTGTCAGTTAAAGCTGTGGGTAATTTCCCAAAGTGTAGCTAAAAATAATGTGCAGCAGTCATAGTCTTAATGGCAGCTTCTAATGAGTTTAATATGATTACCATATTGATGAGAAAAGGTTAGCATGCAGCAAGTGCAGAACTCTAAATAGCAGGGTGGTTATTAATTGTGCAGCTGGGCTGTGCTATTTTAAATATGTCAAACTTAATTAATGATGGAATGAAACTCTGAATAATGACCTGCATTTTGGCATGCCCTGCCTAAGGCATTGCATCTTAATGTGGGCTGTATGGTTATAGCTTTACCCAAGAACTGAGAAGTGTTGTTGTTTAGGCTTTAATAATATATATTTTTTAATAGTTTTGTATGTCCATACGTAAATTGCCAACTATTAATAAGGAGTTAATTCCCAGGATATGGGCCATTCTTGGCATTTTAAGTATTCTTGTGACTAATAAGTATACTCTGATGTAGACTCATTTTGCCTCCAGTGCAGAAGCGCGTGCACCACTGCTTAATTTGTAAAACATTAAGTGCAGGGCCCTGATCAGGAGGCCACTGCAGCCTAAACCACCCACTGCCACTGCCAGCGCTGCCAACGACAGCACCAAACCAGCTACTAACCCTCATACTCCACAAGTGTGACAATTCAGCTTATTCCATGCCCCCAAGGCATAGGTGGCATGTAATAGTAATGTTTAATGTATCATGAATTAGTAAACAACTGTTGTGCTCACTCTAATTCAGACAAATAGACCTCCATGTGGCAGGCTGTCATAAGTGTCAGTGCTGCAAATTAAGTGATGGAGCTGAGCACCGGAAACCACCGGCTCAAATTAAGCACTGGCGTGCATGCCTCACCATGCTCCTGATAACACCTGAATTTTCAACTCTGGTAAACCCCAGTTCCACACATCATTGTGAGTAAGTGAAACGAACACTAAGGGTGCCGTTTGTTCTTTTGAACATTATTTCACGGTCCAAGTAGACACCCAAGGTTTTAAAGTCTGCAACTACTTTGGATAAAGTGACCTAACGAAAGGGCCTGTCACTCCATATCCTTGCCAACCAGGAGCAGCCCTCCAGGGTGAACATTAAGCCTATTATTTTTGCCAGTGCTTGCTGGGTTAGCACTAGAACAGATCATTGAAATTGGAGTTGGGTCGAACATGTGGAATTTGATTCAGTGGAATTCCACGGAGTTACATAAAAACTCTGCAAGATTCTGCAGAGTTCTGCCAACGGGCGAAAATAGCCACATCGGGTTGCTCGCTATGTGAGTTAGTGCTGGTAGCACATCCTGGACTGTAAAATCTGCGCAAGCGGCAAGATACTGGAGATGATTATGCGGCTGCTCGAGTGGAGAGGAATTTTAGTGGAGATGTCATCTCTACAATCTTGTGTAAAATGTAACAAAATGGTTTATGATCTGTAGTATTGCAATGAGTTGAGAAAAGGTTTTAAAAAGGACATGTGAAAGAGTGTTGGAGAGAAATTACATGATTTGCACCGTGCAAAGGATTGGCGCAGATGGATCTTTGTCTCCAATTGAGGCTTAACACCTACAGTTCACAATCATATCAATATTAGTGAAGCACATTTTGCCCCACAAGAATGACAAAATCCCAAACGGTTTATTAACAGACTAGCAAAGTTACAAACTCAAATCAGTCAAATTAGTCATAAATCAATAATCATCGGGATACACCATAAATTCGTATATTACTACCAAGTCAGAATAGCAGTTTCAAAGCAAAGTTATTTTAGGATTATTGTAGGCAAATCATGAAAGGTTTGGTTCCCCGCCATGGAAACTTCCTAATGCTGAGCAAAGGTTTCAGAAGAGGCCGGGAGAATATTAAGCAGCAGGTGACAGCACATAATGCCTCTAAGGCAGAACCACATTATGGTTCCAATCAAGCCGAAGAGAAATGTTGCCCGAGAGATTAACTCTATGAGCAGAAATAATGTAAGCATAGAGTTTCAAGAAAGGCAGAGGAGCATCTGCCTTCAACAGTGGACAGGAGCTAATCAAACCGTCTAATTTAGTGACATACAAACAAAACATACAATTCAACAATTAAGAACCTCCTTGCTGTTCTCAGAGAGAAGGAACCAATCAAAACTAAGCGTGTACAGGTTCTCTGTGTTGGCCCTCTTCCCATGGGATATACAATGACAGATTTCAGCTACATGGACTTCATATATCACGCACAGGTGTTAGGATTTACTGTTCAGTTTTTTGAAAGATGCATTCAATTGCTTTCACATAAATTTTAGCAGTGACACCACAGTTTAAATGAGCATAGTGTTGAAACTTGGCTTCCAAAACGAGAAACAAATTATGCACAGCTAGCAGAAACACAACATTATTACAATAACTACAGTGACAATGGCTAACTATGAATAGTTATTAATTTAAAATCACCAGTTATGATCAATGTAAATTTAACATCACACTTGAATATAAGTAAGCAAAGATTATATGGGATATGCGTTAACATGTGAAACTAAAATGAAAACTAGTGACAGTTCAGAAATCTTTATCCGGCTATATTCCAAGCCATAAAAGAAAACTTTATAAAAGACAAAGAATTTCTGATTTAGTAAAAAGTACACAATATAAACCATAAATTTTAGAAGGAAGAGAAAGACGAATTTACGAATGTCCAGGGGAAGAGAGCTCATAATTTTCACATTACCGCCCTAGACACAACAATGATTATGTTAGGACAGAAAGAAGCCACATTCTTGTGCCAAATGTTAACATTTTAAGAACATCAATAAATATAAAATGCAGTGGTAAGATATAATCAGAGTCATTTCCCAACAATATTTCTAAGTCTGACTGAAGTGGAGATATATCTATAAACCATCAAACAGATAAATGTATCCTTTAAAAGCTAAAGATAGTGCAAAGCTGCCAGGCATCCTCTTATATTCAAATATTTTAAAAGCGGTATTAAAAAAGTGCGCCTTGGGTTAATGTAAAGGTTGCAAAAGAACATAAAGTGACAACGCGTCCCCAAGTGCATCCAGTGAATGATGTCACGATCTCTAAACCCAAGTAGGCATCATCAAACAAAGGAACGTTCTGGAATGCCTATTGTTGATGGTTGTTAGACATGAATGATTGAGAAAGAGCACTGATTTTTTTCTCCAGTGGATGACCCCTTTAATGATTTAGTAGTGCAGAGGTGGAATCCTTTAGGACTGGGCCACAGCTCATAGTTGAGAGCTCATTTACGAAACTGTGTGAAATTTTAATGCTTCCATTTTCACTGAGGCAGAGGTTAACATTTCAGAAGTCACAAAGGTCTATTGAATGTTGAAAGGTGGGATGTAAAATAGAGAATAGATTAGAAAGCAGGATCCTGTGATAAATGAGTGAACATTAGAAGGCTTTTCTCAGAGGGTTCCTTCGGAGAAGCAGCAGGCTGCATGCAAGCACAAATATAGCAACGGCAGGTGGCCTGCTTGCTGATAAGCAAAACACAAATAAACCATGGTTGGACGCAAGTGGTGAACAACCCCTGGAAAAATCAAGAGGTCTGGGTTTTATGTGCCAGTGCATTACCGCATTAGAATAGAACAAATGGAAAGGTGATCGCAGGAGCAGAGAGGACTTTACCTATAAAGTAGTCCCTCTTGCAGCTAATTTGCAAGTGGAGAGGGAAGGTAACATCCAAGCAGCCAATAGCATTGGGGCTTGGCCAAGCCATGGTTGACCAGTTGAAAAGGAAAGCCAGGTAAAGAGGAAGAGCAAAAGCCAACTGTGGTAAGTGTGCCTTCTCTTTATTTTTATTTTAGAACTTAGATTTGTACCTAGGTCATATAGAATGTATTGATGTATTTTGGAATCTTTAGGAATTAAGAATGTGAGGAGAAGCAGTTGGAGATTTGACTGAACTGGATGCGTATCCTTTGTACCTGTGGGTCTTACTATAGCACTTAATAAATTACTTTATTTTGATATCATTTTTGTCTCCCTCTCGTCTTTACATTGGCAACGAGGTGTTTTTATTGTGTTGACCCACTGTGCTAGGTTTTTGGAGAATCTCGTAGTTCGTTTGAGGTTTTTCGACGTACGAGTATTCAAGAGGTATTTTCCTTATTCAAGTCCTGTTTATTTTTCTACTTCGAGACTTTAAAACCTGCTGATTTGTCGTGAACTATTGAAAAACTGAGAAAAGGGTACGGTTATTTAAAATTACCGTTACTGTTGTGTGCTCGTGGATGCCAGGAGGATTCCAGCGTGAGAGATGTCCAAGTTCCTTTTCCGAGTTTGGGAAGAGTGATGATTGAGTGACGTGACGTCCTAACACGAGGAATACGCTCTGTTTCTACTCTACGCTGCGTTTCATCTGGCACGTTATCAGCACGCAACCACAGCCATTTTTTTTACTTCAGTTGCCTAGTGATCGACGTGACTTTCAACGTTTTATGTCATTGGCGGCCATTTTAGATCATTTTTGGTGCCGAACTTTGGTTTTATTATTATTCACCGAGAAGTCATCAGCGTTTCATAAAGCAACTTTCTTCAGGCTTATGAAGTGGATCATTTGTCCGATTTTTATGAAAGCGTCCAGTTGGTATTTATACAGTTTGTTTGTTGATTTAAAGCCCATTTTTTTTTTAACATTGATGCGCAAACTTGATCTAACTGTTACTTTCAGCGCGTTTTAACAGTGATGCGCACACTTGACTGAACTATCATTTTGGCGCATTTACACAGTGATGCGCACACTTAATTTATATTTTATTAATTTTAGCACATATTCACAGTGATGTGCACACTCTTTTGAAAATTATTTTACAGTGATTTACACATTCTATAGTTCTATTGTAGGTTATCATAGTATTGACTACTAAATATTTTAAAAGCGAACGTAGTATTTTACAGTGATATTTGCAAATTTTAGCATTTTTATTCTGCATTTTATTTATACAATTTTTTTGTAGATGTAGTGTACATATTCTATTTCGCTTTATTATTTATTGTTCTTGCAATTCAGCATAGCAGCATCTCAAATTTGTAATCAGCCCACGATATTTTTACAGATTCCGGGCAAACCAAAGTTGGAGTGGAAAAAATGGTTTGAATCTTTCGAGAATTATATCATTGCCATAGATGGTACAACCTTTTCACCTGAAAGGTTGAAAGCTATTTTATTTAGTTTTCTGGGTAATGCAGCAATAGACATTTTTAAAAATCTAGTTTCCATTGCACCACCTAGTGGTGGAGGTGAAGGTTGGAATATATATAAAGAGGCTGTAACAAGGTTGGAAAAACAATTTTTGGATGAACCCAATGTTTTAATTGAGAGGCATGCTTTTCATAAAAGGAAGCAACTTCCAGATGAAACCATTGAAGAATATGTTGCTGCACTTAGAGTTTTAGCTGTATGGAGCAACTGTTGAATATTTTATAAGAGATCAATTTATCTTTAACTGTGAGTCAAAAAAAATACAAGAGGGGCTTCTCACCTGTCGTAATCCTACTCTAAGTGAAGTATTAGATCTTGCCAAGGGAATAGAGAGTTCTATTATTTCTTCAAAGGATATTTCTGCAGAAGAACTTAAAAATACTATCTTCTCCTATTTGTGCTATACAATCTTTTAATAAGGGACTTGTTAAACAAAATAGCAAACTGTGGGCCTCATTAGGATGGCGGGTGGAAAACGGGACCGCCTGCCTTAAGGGCGGGGGTCCCGGGGGTGCCATTAGGATGTGCCCGCCACAGTGGCGGGCACATCCTGTATTTTCAGCATTGTGGCGGGCGGTGCTCTCTGCACCGCCCGCAACAATGCTGAAAATGCATTGCAGCATTTGCATAATGAAAGCGGCAGGCACCGCACAGTGCCTGCCGCTTTCATTATGCAAATGCAGGGGGGTACCATAGGTACCTCCCGTGTGCACCCCCAGGGGGCCCCCAGAGTGACGTCCACCTGCCTTTCCGTGGCGGCATTGCCGCCACGGAAAGGCATTGAAAAATGCCCATTATAATATGGCTGGTGGTGTCTGATAGACACCGCCACCATATTATTCCTTTTCCGCCCGGCCGCAAGGCGACCGGGGTGGAAAAGCGGTGGACGGTCTTTCCGTCCGCCGTGGTCCCCCCGCCATACTAATATGGCGGGGGGATTTCGAGCAAGGATGGCGGGCAGATTGCCCCCGCCAGGCTGGCGGTGGCTACCGCCAGCCTGGCGGGGGCAATCCGCCCGCCATCCTAATGACCCCCTAAGTTGTTACAGATGTGGTGCAAAAACACATTTAGCGAATTTTTCTGACTGTCCTGCTTTAAAGAAAAAATGCACAAAATGTGGAAAAGTTGGTCATTTTTCGACGGTGTGTCATGCACATAAGAAAACAATGATGATGATTTTGTAAACAATGTGACCATTCCTTTGAAGGCTCCTTTAGGTAAAATGTTAGTAGGTAAAGTGGCTTTTGAAGCCATGGCTGATTCAGGGTCACCTATTACCATTCTTTCTGATTTGTTTCTTAAGGAAAATTGGAAGGATGTTAAACTTAAGAAAACTGATGTGAACCCCAAGGCGTTTGGTAATTTTGATATTTCTATGTTCGGATTCTTTGAAGATTCGTTAGAATTTGAAGGACGGAATTTTTTTACCAAAATATATGTTGCCATTGATGGCAAGAACATTGTAGGATGGTTTGATCTAGGAAAATTGGGTATTAACTTATGTCCTGGTTCAGATCGTCCCATTCAATTAAGAGAGTTAGATGTCAACAATGTTTCCATGGATACATTTTCTTTAGAAATGATTCTGAAGAAACATAGTAATGTTTTCAAAAATTAGGTTGGACAAGTTAAAGGTTTTTTGCATAAAATCAAATTAAAAAAAGGGGCAGTGCCAATTCAGCACAAAGTACGTATGGTTCCTCTGGGCATACAACAAAAATTGAAATCTCATTTGGATACTTTGTGCTCTGAAGGAATTATTGAATCCACAGACAGTTCAGAATGGGTTTCCGCTATTGTTATCACACTTAAAAAAAATCAGGATTTGAGATTATGTGTGGATCTCAGGTCCCTTAATAAGAATATTATTGTTGACACTTATCCGTTACTCTGTAGTCAGGAAATGTTAGCAGCTATTAATGGGGCCAAATAATTTTCGGTTATTGACCCTAAATCTGCGTATCATCAGGTGCTTCTTGATGAGTCTTCAAAAGACCTCACAACTTTTATTACTCCATTTGGTCTTTATAGATTTTTGAGAATGTCTTTCGGCTTGGCCTCAGCAGCCAGTGCTTTTCAAAAGCTTATTGAGAATCTATTTCAAGGCATAAATGGTGTGCAGTCATTTCAGGATGACATTTTGATTTTTGCAGAAAATGGTGAACAACACAATGTGATTCTTGACAACATTTTAAATATTTTAGGTAACAAAGGAATGACAGTGAGTAAAGACAAATGTAAATTTCTTGTTGAGGAGATTATTTACCTGGGCCATAAGATTCTCCAGATTGTATTTTTCCAAAAGAAGATCTTGTTAACACTTTGGAGAAGGCTAGTAGACCACAAGATAAGGATTCTTTGCATTCCTTTTTAGGGTTCGGCGAATACTGTTCTAGATTTGATAACGGTTATGCTCTTATTGTTGAACCTCTCAGACAACTTTTGAAAAAAGGTTCTCAATTCATTTGGACGAATATTCATGATGAGGCTTTTAATAATATAAAAAAACGTATTGCTAAAGCGCAAGGTTTGAATACGTTTGATCCTAAAGGGAAATCTTATGTCACAGCAGATGCTAGTGCTATTGGGCTTTGTGCTGTGTTTACACAGATGGTAGATGGCAAAGAGAGAGTAATGTCATTCATTTCAAGAGGGATTCGAGGAGCAGAGAGGCACTATAGCACCATTGAGAAAGAGGCTTTGGCCTGTGTATGGGCAGTAGAAAAACTTAAAAGTTTTTTGTGGGGTAGACCTTTTATTCTGGTTACGGATCATAAGCCTCTTGTTTTTATAATGGATGGTGTTAGAAGTGGTAAGGCTTCTTCCAGGCTTGTAAGATTTATTGCAAGATTGCAGGAGTTTAATTTTGAAATACAGAAAAAACAACAAAAGAGTGTTCCTGTACCGGTTAGATGGAAGTATGCATAGAGCACAAGGAACCAACAAAAGCCCATTGGGTTTGTTATGAAAGCCCTCACTCACCGACCTGGTCGGTGACTTGCTTCATCATCGGGCCCCACCGGGTGTGACCGAATGTCACCCCGGTGTGCTGCGACGCCAGAATTACTGCGGAGCTGGTCTTGTGAGGATGACAGGGCTATGTGATAAATTTTGTGAATAATGTGAAGTGGTGAGTTTAAAATTGCCTTGTATGTATCAAAAATTCTTTTAATCGCTTATCATCAAGGTAGCTGGTGTAGCCCTCCTCTTCTTTTGCACTTCACAGACACGTTTTTTACTTTCAAGTCCTTTGGTTGGGTGGGCCTTAGCGTGCCCATACCACCGGGGTTTACACTCTAGGTCCTGACGAATGCCAGGTTAATTATACCACACCGGCTGAAACATGTTGACCATCCACACTTTCACCTAATGCTAGTGGTACAAGACCATCCAATTAGTTGGCCTTGCTTACCATCACATTTTTTAACCTTGTCCTTGATGATCAGCGATTAAAAGAATTTTTGATACATACAAGGCAATTTTAAACTCTCCACTTCACATTATTCACATAATTTATCACATAGCCCTGTCATCCTCACAAGACCAGCTCCGCAGTAATTCTGGCGTCGCAGCACACCGGGGTGACATTCGGTCACACCCGGTGGGGCCCGATGATGAAGCAAGTCACCGACCAGGTCGGTGAGTGAGGGCTTTCATAACAAACCCAATGGGCTTTTGTTGGTTCCTTGTGCTCTATGCATACTTCCATCTAACCGGTACAGGAACACTCTTTTGTTGTTTTTTCTGATAAAGCTTGGGGACCAAGAGTGTTCGCGCCTCTCCCTACCTCTCTCTTTGTTGATGAGTAATTTTGAAATACAACATATTCCTGGAGGAAAAACTTTTACTGCAGATTGCTTAACTAGACTTCCTCCTATAGATGGGTGTGACAATGAGATAATTGATCAACATGAATGTTTTGTGGCATTGGTGGATGCTGTTGATTCATTTAATGCTGCGGTTTCAGAGAAAGAATGGATTGACGCCATGATAAATTATACTATTTTGACTAAAGTAAAGTATTTTGTTGTTAATGGATGGCCACCTTGCAAAAATTTGGATGTACATTATAGATGTTTTGCTCAGATTGCTGAGGAGCTTAATATTGAAAATGACATACTTTTGAGACAGGATTTGTTTGTTCCACCTGCAGCTATCAGGAATAAACTTATTCAGTTGGCTCATTCAGGTCACCCAGGAGTATCTGGTACTAAAATATTGCTTAAAGCACATTATTGGTGGCCTGGCATGGATGCCAGCATGGAAAGAATGGTGAACAATTGTTCTGTGTGTGTGAAATCGGATAAGCATTGGAAAGTTTCAACACAACCTTTATCTATTCAAGAAGTTCCTGCTGGACCTTGGGAAAATATTTCTATTGATTTTTCTGGTCCGCATGAATGTTTAGGTAGGGAGAAAAGATTTTCTATTGTAGTAATTGATAATTTTTCAAAGTGTATTTATTACACTTTTGTAGAGCATCCAGTAACTGATGAGGTTATTAATTTTTTGGACAACATCTTTAGAAGTGAAGGTGCACCTAGTACCATTTTATCTGATAATGGGGTGCAATTTGTTTCAAAATGAAATCATTTTTGAAAGAATTTGGTGTGCTGTCTGAAAAAAGCGCCTTTATATAGTCCTCGTGCTAATTGTCAAGTTGAGAGGCATAATAGATTGATAAAAGAAGGATTTCAGGCAGCATTAGAAAGTGATTTAGATGTTTTTTTAATTTTTAAAAGAAAAAGTGTGGAGTTATCATTTGACTCCAAATGCTTGTACTGGAGTTTCTCCATATTTTTTTAATGAGGGGGAGACAAGCAAAATCTTTGTTGACACTTTTTTTTTAAAAAGAAGCTAGAAAGCAAGATTTGAACTTATTCATTAGCAGAGCCAAGAAAAATATTGCTGAATCTCGCATTTATGGGAAAAGTTATCATGAATCTTTTCATAAAGTGAAAAGTAAAAATATAGAAATTGGTGATTGGGTTCCTATCATAAAACCTACATTGAACAGCAAGGGTTCTTCCAAGTTTACTAATCCTTTCAATATTGAAATGGTGACTGATACCACTGTTTTACTCAAAGACAAGGGTTGGTGCAATAAAATTTCTGTTGTTGTTCTTAAACCAGGGCAAGAACAATTTTTTGCTAAAGAAGGAGATGGTGGTTTGGTGAGGATAATGAAGGGGAAAGTACTTGTACTAATTTTCCTCATTCTAATTTGCCTGAATTAAATTAAGAAGTCATGGATTCAGTTTCTTCTGTTCAAGAAACTTCTGTTTTATAAAAGAGAAATTCTAGAATGCCTAAAAGGTTTGATGATTATATTCTAGATGTTTAAAAAAAAAAAAAAAAAAATATATATATATATATATATATATATATATATATATATATTGCAATCTTTTAACCTATACTGCATCTTTTAGTTATTGTTTTATTTTGTTTTGTTGAAAAGGATACATGTGGTAATTGTGTCTTCTCTTTATTTTTATTTTAGAACTTAGATTTGTACCTAGGTCATATAGAATGTATTGATGTAGTTTGGAATCTTTAGGAATTAGGAATACCATCATTTTTAGAAGGAAGAGAAAGACGAATTTACAAATGTCCAGGTGAAGAGAGCTCATAATTTTCACATTACCGCCCTAGACACAACAATGATTGTTAGGTCAGAAAGAAGCCACATTCTAGTGCCAAATGTCAACATTTTAAGAAGATCAATAAATATAAAGTGCAGTGGTAAGATATAATACAGAGTCATTTCCCAACAATATTTCTAAGTCTGACCGAGGTGGAGATATATCTATAAACCACCAAGCAGATAAATGTATCCTTTAGAAGCTAAAGATAGTGCAAAGCTGTAAGGCATCCTCTTATATTCAAATATTTTAAAAATGGTATTAAAAAGTGTGCCTTGGGTTAATGTAAAGGTTGCAAAAGAACATAAAGTGACAACGCGTCCCCAAGTGCATCCAGTGAATAATGTCACGATCTCTAAACCCAAGTAGGCATCATCAAACAAAGGAACATTCTGGAATGCCTATTGTTGATGGTTGTTAGACATGAATGATTGAGAAAGAGCACTGATTTTTTCTCTCCAGTGGATGACCCCTTTAATGATTTAGTAGTGCAGAGGTGGAATCCTTTAGGACTGGGCCCCAGCTCATAGCTAAGAGCTCATTTAGGAAACTCTGTGAAATTTGAATGCTTCCATTTTCACTGAGGCAGAGGTTAACATTTCAGATGTCACAAAGGTCTAATGAATGTTGAAAGGTGGGATGTAAAATAGAGAATAGATTAGAAAGCAGGATCCTGTGATAAATGAGTGAACATTAAAAGCCTTTTCTCATAGGGTTCCTTCGGAGAAGCAGCAGGCTGCATGCAAGCACAAATATAGCAACGGCAGGTGGCCTGCTTGCTGATAAGCAAAACACAAATAAACCATGGTTGGACGCAAGTGGTGAACAACCCCTGGAAAAATCAAGAGGTCTGGGTTTTATGTGCCAGTGCATTACCGCATTAGAATAGTACAAATGGAAAGGTGATCGCAGGAGCAGAGAGGACTTTACTTATAAAGTAGTCCCTCTTGCAGCTCATTTGCAAGTGGAGAGGGAAGGTTACATCCAGACAGCCAATAGCATTGGGGCTTGGACAAGCCATGGTTGACCCACCGGAAGTTGGAGAACATGGCGGCCGCAGGCTAGTGCGGTGCGCGCGCTGGATGCCTGAGCTCCCGTAGCACGGAGGACCGCTCCTTTCAGCCCCTAAAGTGATACCTATTCTGAGTCCGGCTACTCGTGGCGGGTCCGCTTTTCTGTTCGCCCCCCCCTTACCTGAATCAGCGACGGGAATTGAGGCCGTTGGAGTTGAAGTTGAAGTGGCGGTGCGAGGTCAGGACTGCCGGCGTGATTCCCCCTTGCTCGGCCGGTTCCGCCTCGGGTGTGTTTTGTCCTGCCCTCCGGCTTCACAGCGTCCGATTGGAAGTACCGGCACGAGGACAGACTGCTGGCTTCACTCTCCCTCACCAGACCGGCTCCACCTCGGATGTGTCTCGCCCTGCCCTCCGGCAGCCCTCCGCCCCCTCAGTGTCCGTGGAGCAGAGCAGCCGTGGAGCTTCGCCGGGGTCGCTCAGCGCGAGGTCTGCTCAGAGGCAGGTTTGGCTGTGCGGGCTCTGGAGGTGCGGAGGTTCAGCTGCTACAGAAGCAGTCTGAACCAAACAGTATTAGCCAGGCGCAAACAGGAGCTGGATGCTTGGCAAGCAGCAATAACGACAGTAAGGAGCCTTCGGTGGGGGGTGTCTTTCTGCTCTCAGAGGGCTTGAGCAAAGCGAGCCTGGAGAGAGGCAAGGGAATTTCATTAGGGGAGGCAAGTAACCTTAAGTGTGTAATTAAAAACCTAAAAGAGATAAAAAAAGGTTAGCCAGTCAATACTACATCTACCAGAACCCCCTGTTCTAGACTCAGTGTCTGTAAATGAGCCCTCTGTTCCTGCTTCTGCCCCGACTTCCATCCCTGCCTTGAGCGAGCCTTTAAACACGCCTATCCCATTCAGTTTCTCAGCTCTATCCAAAGAGAAAAAAAATCAAGAACCTAAACCGATAACTACAAGGACGAAAACCAAAGGGAAAGGAAGTAAAAAAACTAGTAAAAGCAGCCAAGGGGGAGTTAAGGCCTTGGCTCCAACAAACAATGCTGTAAAAACAACCCCTTCTTTACGCTCGTTTTTTAAAGTCCTGCCTCAAGTCCTAGATTTAAGTCCAGTTAACAATCAGGACGAGAGCTCTGGCACTATTCTGAGTGCTAATTTCCTTTTGGTGAATCAGCACAATACCAATACTGTTCAGCCTACTGTAGCTCCCATCAAACTTGCAATCCCACTAACAGAAATGGCGGACCCACTCCCCCCCCCCCCCACCACTGTCCGCTCCGTCACTGTCGGTAGCAGTAAGCACCCTGTACGATGAAGAAGAGGCCCAAACCTTGACATCAACATCAACAGGCCCCTCAAAAGGTCCAGAGGAGAGAGAAAAGGAAGAGGGGGACAGTAGCACGACACATACTACTACCGAGACTGCATTGGTTGCTCTGGCGGCTTCGATTGCCTCAATGAGAGAAGAAATTCGTAACGATTTTTTGGTCTCTAAATCAAACCAAAACGACATCCGCTCCTCATGTGAAGCCTTAGAAAGGAAAGTAGATGGTTTGTGCGAAAGAACGGAGGCATTAGAGACCACAGTGGGAATAGTAAAAGCTAATCTTGAAGCAGCTGAATCAAAGATCCACAACTTACGCAAGGAGGGGGACGCGTTGAAAGAAAGAATGGAATCTTTAGAAAATTTCTCACGCAGAAATAACCTGCGTCTTCTCAAAATTCCGGAGGGGAAAGAAGGGGGGGACATTAAGAGCTTCGTTTCAAATCTACTGAAGGAAGCCTTGGATCTCGAAGAAACAACTGAAGCTTTGGAGAAAGACATCCAGAGGATTCACCGTGACCCGTTTCGTCTCAATGCAGGCAGGTCTAAACCTCGGAAAATTCTCGTTAACTTCCTGACTTACGCCTTGAAAGAGAAAATACTCAACACAGCGCTCAAACTTAAAACTACAAAATGCTCTGAATTCCCTTTTGAGATCCGCTCTGATTTATCCAAGTCTACGCTTGACAGGCAGTGGGAGCTAGGACAGAAGATGGACAAATTCAGAACGGCTGGGGCAACAGTCCAAATGAGGTTTCCGGCCTTTCATGTATAACAATAAGATGCATAACGTCAGAACACCATTCGAGGCGGATGAGCTTCTGGAGTCCATCCAGAACCATTCTCAGGGCAAATGTTGAACGACCAAGATCCCCCCGCCCATTCAGCTTATTTACTCTATAGGCTGAATAACGACGTTTTCAAGAATGCATATTGCGAGCTATGGGAAACTCTTAGGAAACTTGGGACAAAAAAAAAGAGGGGGGAAAATGTGCAGTGGGTAAATTAAAAAAAAAAAAAAAGTAGAAAAGGTGGGAGGAACAGGGGAGGAACAGGGGAAGAAGGAAAATATGAAGTGATAACAAAAAAAAAAAAAGGGAGGGAACTAAAAAGAGTAAGTGAGGGAAAATGGAGAAAAAAAAGAGAGAGAGGGGAGAGAAGAAAGGGACAGGAAAAAATAGGAAAAAAGGGAAGGAAAAAAAAACAAAAAAAAGGAGAATATAAGTGGGATGGGAGAAAAAAATAAAATAAACTCACACTCTACGGGGGTCGTGAACAAACAATTCAATAGGGTGATGGTGACGGTTAAAGAACAGGATAAAACACTGTTTTTTCTCTCTAGTTATTTTTAAGGAGCGTAACCCGTGTCGAGGGAAGGAGGGCATAGAATGGCGCGAACCGGCTCAACAACTGGCCGGAGTAAGTAGGGACGGGTTCTCCAAAGGGGTGGGGGAGGGAGGACACAAAAGCATAAAAACTCAAAATTATCCTCAGAAGCTTGGCCCTCTAAAACAGACTCTTCTTTTTTACAATCCAACTGCCTTAGATAAAACAACTAAAAGTAATAAAGTAAAAAATATTAAATTGTGTGGCATGGAAGTGAATATTGGGAAGGAACAATGACATCGGTACAATTCCTATCTTGGAACGTGAATGGTCTGCGCGTACAAGGGAGAAGAGAACGCATTTTACAATATTTGCGCGATTCCCCGGCGCAGATCATCATTATCCAAGAATCACATCTCTTAAAAAATGAGGCAGACTCAATACTAAAAAAACAAAAATGGATAGACGTATTCTTAAGTACCGACCACAACGCAAATATAAGAGGTATTCTCCTAATTTGCAAAAAATCAGCAAATGTGCGGAATCTTGATTTTAGGGAAGATAACAGTGGAAGATGGCTCATAGTTAACCTCTCTATACATGGACAGAGGTATAACCTAGCTGGATATTACGGTCCCAATACTGATGATCCGTCTTTCCTGGAAATTATAAGGAACAACCTAATAACCACTTCGGACCCCATAATTTGGACAGGGGACTTTAACGTTATTCTAAACCCGAAATTAGACAAAACCACCAATATTAATAGGCATAATTGTCAACCCCCTTCAAAATCTAGACAATCTCTTAAAGGGATCATGGAGGAGTTGGGTCTGGCAGATATATGGAGAGAAAGAGCTGGCACTAAACCGGGGGTATCGTATAAGAATCTAAAATACAAACATACATCACGCATAGACTTAGCCCTGTTTAGCTACTGTCTCCAAAATTCCATATCTAACATCAAGTATATACCCTCTCACTTATCCGATCATTCAGCCTTGTCGTTCATCTTAAAACTTCAAGTTCAAAAAAATCATCCCTCTTGGTCATTTGATCGAACTATTTTATTGGACCCGGAGGAAGTGACACACCTCAATTCCGAGGCTAGGATGTTTTTAGATATCAATCTGTATTCGACCTCTCTTGCTTTGGTCTGGGAAACCCTTAAGGCATACCTGAGAGGCTGTATCACCAACAGAGCTTCCTTTATGAGGAAAAATGATCTATTAAAAATCCAGAACCTTGAACAGGAGATGGAGACAATCGAACAAAGGCTTGGGGGTACAACCGGGTCACTACAAGATCAAACAAATATGTCAGATCTCAGAAATCAGATGGAAGATATCCTACAAGAGAGGGTCTCAAAGAGATGGGAGGCGAGTAAATTATCCAACTTCGAATTCGGAGAAACCGCGGGTAAGATTTTAGCTTGGAGGATTAAAGCAGACCAAGCTAAAAACTACATAAGAGGGATTAGGGTTGAGGGGGAAAACGAGCTCAGGTCATCAGACGTAGGAATTAGTACTGCCTTCACGCAGTTCTTTGCGGAAATATACAGGGAAGACATCACAGATGACCAACAGGCAAGGAATACATGGCTAGATCAGATATCTCTTCTACACCTCTCGCAAACACAAAGCGAGGCAATAGAAATGGACATCTCAGAGGTAGAAGTCAGAAAGGCCGTTTCTGCATTAAAACACGGTAAAGCTACAGGCCCCGATGGACTCCCTGGAGGACTGTATAGAGCCCTGGCCGATACAATTGTCCCTTCCTTAACTGCCCTCTTCAACGGTATCCTGAAGGACGGCAATGACCCCCCTCGATCATGGAGCGAGGCTACTATAGTTTTGATTCCAAAACCTGGGAAAGATCCAACACTATGTGGGTCTTACCGTCCTATATCATTATTGAATAATGATTACAAGATATTCACCTCCATCTTGGCAGCTAGATTGGGCTCAGTAGCGGGGGAAATAATCCATCAAGACCAGAAGGGATTTATTAAAGGGCGTCAGCTTTCCGATTTAACATACGACCTAGTGGGTGCAATTGACATCGCCTCAGCTTTTTCTACCTCGCTGGCAACCCTCACTTTGGACGCGGCTAAAGCCTTCGACAGGGTAAACTGGTCTTACTTAAATGACGTTTTAAGGAAGGTCAACTTGGGGGAGAAATTCTGTCGAACAATAAAGCTCCTATATAAATCACCAACTGCACGGCTCTTAATAAATGGCACACTGTCTGAATCACTTGGGATCTTTAGAGGTACCAGACAGGGCTGCCCGCTTTCCCCCCTCCTCTTTAACCTATATATAGAACCGTTTGCGGAAGTTCTTAGACGAGAAGATTCTATTCCATCTTTTAGGTTCGGGGAGTGGGAAAAGCGGGTAGCTCTGTATGCAGATGACATTTTGATCTTTACCTCAGACCCGGAGATCGCACTTCCCGTAGTGATTAGGAGAGCTGAAGAGTTTGGCCGTATCTCGGGCTATGAGATAAACCCAACCAAAACCGACATTATGGCATGGAACATCCCTGACCTACGGTTAAATATATCTAACTCAATGAGATATTTGGGAATTCGGATAGTGCAAGATATCGCCCAAATTGCCCAAGTTAATCTTGTGAGAATTCTCAATGAAATCAAAAAATCACTAAAATCTTGGTCTAATCTTCCACTGACTATCCTAGGCAGAGTAAGCCTGATAAAGATGTCAATCCTTCCCAAGTTTACCTTCCTATTTAACACGATCCCTCTCGCATTTGATAAAACAGCATTACAGAAATGCCAGAGAGAGCTTAATTCTTTCGTGTGGGGATACAAGTCAGCAAGAATATCATGGAAAAAGCTGAGGAGGAGGAGGGAAAAGGGGGGTCTATCTCTGCCTGATCTGCAATACTATGCGTGGGCATTCCAACTATCTCATTCGAGAATGCTCTTAAAAGTGCCATCCAATACACCAATAGGCCTTATGTTTAAGGCAATGCTGATCGGTGCTGGATTACCAACTAACGGCTATATGTTCAAGTTTGGAGAACAGAAATACTTTAAGAAAGTTAAATTAAAAATCCTTATGTCCCAAGCGAAGATATGGTCACATATAAGGAGGAACCTGGGTTTGTCATACTACTCCAACCTCGCACCCATCTGGGAATCTCCAGGGCTGCCTTCTTGCTGGGACGACAGGCTTTCTATTCCGTTGAGAGCAGGAGGGATACTAACATGGGGAGAAGTGTTGACAGGAGAATCACTGAGGCCCTGGGAGGAGTTGCGGGAGCAGCGGGGGATAGAGCTCTCGAGGTTTAAGTTTTTACAACTAGATAGTTGGGTTAAGGCAGCAAACAGGTCTGGGGTAACACTAGGGAAGCATAGTATCACTGAAGAGAAATTGGTAATGAAACCAGCAGGGGGTAAAGAGGTCTCGCAGTGGTACTGGTGCCTGCTAGAAGAGATAGACGGAGATTTCACCCTCCCGGAACAACTATGGGGCTCAGATCTGGGGGCTCAGAGCATCGAAACCTGGCAGAATTCCTGCACCTTATTATATAAATGCGTCAAACCTGCATGGCTAAGGCGTAATCACTTCTTCACAATGCATCGAGCATATCTTACACCGTTAAAACTATCCAAATTTATCCCAGGCAAAAAATTTAACAAATGTGGCCTTTCCGCAGCCTCAGATATTCACATGTTCAAGGAATGCCCCAACATATCACAGTTTTGGAATGAAGTTAAAGTAACTCTGGAGTCCATCCTTAATACTTCGATCTCGATCTCACTTTCCTTGATTCTATTTGGATGGGACAACAATATAAAGGGCCACGCAAGGTCATTTCTGTTCTATGCCATACTGCTTGCAAGAAGAGAGATATGCAAGGTCTGGACTGAAAATCTAGCACCAACACATGCAAACTGGCTGTTGTCTCTCTACGCAACCTCTAAAACAGATTTGAGGAGATCAGGTGGCGAAAGTAGTCGTATGTTTTGGAACGTTTTGGTCCGCTGGAGACAGTAACCGGGTTTTTTTTTTTTTTTTTTTTCCCCCCGGTCCTATGATTATGCCATGAAACTCCAGAACTAGGCCCCTCCAGTTGGCTCCGAACAGCTAGTTCAATTGATTAAAACGTCAAGGTTGGAGTCTTTTCCCACGATACTCTTCAGGCCATCTCTTGCCGGTTTCCATCAATTGTAGTATCGGGTGCAGAGGAAACCCTGCACCTTGATTGTGTGGATGGCAGTTGGAGGCTAAATAAGAGTGGGTCAGGCAAATGAGGATACAAAAAAAACAAAAACAAAAAAAAACAAAAAAAAAAAAGCCATGGTTGACCTGTTGAAAAGGAAAGCCAGGTAAAGAGAAAAACCAAAAGCCCACTGTGGTAATTGTGTCTTCTTTTTATTTTTATTTTAGAACTTAGATTTGTACCTAGGTCATATAGAATGTATTGCTGTAGTTTGGAATCTTTAGGAATTAAGAATGTGAGGAGAAGCAGTTGGAGATTTGACTGAACTGGATGTGTTTCATTTGCACGAGTGGGTCCTAGTACAGCACTTAATAAATTACTTTATTTTTATATAATTTTTGTCTCCCTCTCATCTTTACACCCACTCCATGTATTTTGACACTTGCAAAATCCAGGCCTAAAAAATGAGCACCAAGATGGTGACACAAAAATAGAGTAGGGGAAGTTGATATTAGGTGAAGAGAAAATGTAATACCCTTATGCTCATTGTCGTAAAAAAGACAACATTAGAAAAGGTGCCATCTTTGCAAGACGTATGTAGTGTAAGATCCATCCTTCAGCATGACAGCCTAAGAAAATGTCCAAATTCGTCCCACCCTTCAACCACAGAGCCCCATCTAAGTAAAGGGACCGGGTTCAATATATTATATCTAACTCAACTCAGTAGGTACAAGATGGCTAGAATGCTGAGACGGAAGAAAGTGAACTATTAACTTTAAAAAAGCAAGCAGAATTTTGTAACTTGGTTTTATGGGCCAAATCAATGAATTTGATACAGGCTTATGTTACGGTGGCTTAAAAGTTAGATATACAGAAGAGTGCAGTGTGAGGCTCTCAATAAAAGCGGAAAATGATTAGACAATGAAGCAAAAAAGCAGGTGAGTAAAAACAAGGTGAATTAATTTCCATGGGATAGCGTCAGACCTTGACTGAGAAACTTGTCCTCATCTTATCCAATGAATTTAGGTAAATTATAGTCAAAAGCAGCCCCTTAAATAGTCGCAGCCGCCTGTCTACAACTTAAAAGTGGTCTGGCGGGCAGGCGGCATTGCAGGTCCTGTGGTGGTGCCTCTTTCAAAGGCGGTGATGCCTTTGTAAAAGGCACCACAATGGGAAAGCCACACAAGGTTGCTGCACGGCATGGACTGCAACATCCAGACCATGCAGGAACTGGTGTGCATGCACATAGGGGGGGGCACCTGTAGGGCCCCATTTGTTTCCTCTCCACCACGGTTCCATAAAAAAAGGTGGCGGAAAGGAAACTTGTAATATGCTTGGCCGGGCGGCAATTGTCCCGCCAAGCATATTGCGGCCTCAGGACCACCACACCACCTCCAGGGAACATGGTTCCCTCAAGGCGTCGGCGATCCCATAGCGGTCGGACTGCCAAACTTGAAATGGGGCAGTCAGACTGCCAGTGCAGCATTGGCTGGACTGCCACCACAAGTCAGACTCCTAATCAGGCCCAAAGTGTCTTGATAATTTCACTTCAGTAGATCCACAAGAAACGATACAACAAATTCCAGACAGTCCTCCTATTTAACCGATTTCTTGAAGCTAGATATTTGGAGATTATATTGTCAGTTTCAGTTCTCTTGATCAATCTATGACTTCATTACTGAGGGAACCATGTTGTTCTTTGGTTTAAGCCTTACCACTTTCATTTTCTTTACTTTCGTATTTTTTTATTCTGCATTTTTGTACTTTATTTTTTGCTGTCATAGTGTTCAATGTAAAGTACCTGGTGTGCTATTCATTGGAGAGCCAGCTCTCTGTTCCCCTTCTCCCCTCCATTTTGACCTTCCAAGGAAGTCAGATAACGGTGAAGCGGCTTCTTCTTATCAGACAGCAGACAGAACATAGAGACTACTGTTGATAACATTTCATGAAATCCTTGTTGTATCTTTGATGGAATGAGGTCTCCATTCTTTGACTGTTTATGGAGGCCATAGAATTCGTTCGCTGCTAAAGTCCATTTGTCCATGAGTGGGAACACTTTTATCAGTACAGAAAGCAGCATAAGTTCCAACAGCTCAACTACATTATTGTGCTGAAGCTCTTTGCTGCTGAGGATTTTCCTGCCTCACTGTTTAGCCTTTTTTTTGGTGTTTGAGGCTCTTCGCACTTTCGCCTTCATAATGTTTCGTCAACAAAAGTGATCCAGGACAAATCTGTGGGCTATTATTGCCACATGTTGGGGATTCAAAGGGTACCTAGGGTTTGTAGATTGCCTTCTAGTGAACCAATCAAATAGCCGAAATATATACATTTTTTGGAGGAGTCGAGGGGGAAGAAGTAAATAAAAGTGAAAAAAAGTGATGTACAAAAAGCATTTTTTTTTCTTAAAAATCGAATCTTGCATTTTGTTTACCACAGTTTTGCCAGTCTTTTAAGTTGTACTCATTTTTTTTAATTTTTGTGGTCTCTACCTTCTTGTAGTTTGTGGTGGAAACTGGTCTGAAATTAATTTGTAAACCTGGAAATATGCACTCTTTTGAAAAGTAGACTGAATTCCATAGTCAGCAGATGGTTATTTGTGTAGATAGCCCATGGTTTTCCTAAAGGAACTATTTGTTGCAATAAGAAAAGAAAATGAAAACATGTAGGAAAATAGAAATAGGTGACAATTTTTATATGTATTTTTTTTACCTCGATCACTGATATACAAAACTAATATACCACTATGTCCAACAGAGACACAAATCCTGAGCCTGCCCTTTCTCTTTTGAACGAGTCATTAACACAGGGCTGTGTCCGTAGAGCTTATAAAAGAGTTATCACAATTCCCTTTTAAAAAAAACCTGGGGCAGACCCCCTGATCCTGATTAACTACCGCCCTATATCGTTGTTTCCCTTTGTGGCAAAGGTATTGGAATCTCACGTGGCAATCTGCCTCTGCTCATTCATAGAACAGTTTCATTACCTTGATCCCCACCAAACAGGGTTCCAACCCTCTCATTCAACGGAGGCAGTAATACTGACTGTGTTGGACAAACTATCGGAGGATGCCCACAAAGGCTCTGATGCTATTGGACCTGTCACCGGCATTTGACCCGGTCGACCACAGTATCTTGGTGGACCGTGTCAGGGACGCATGACTCCAGGGTTCAGCTTTCATCTGGATTACGTCCTTCCTGAAGGATTGTTCCAAGTCTGTTCACCTCTCACACTTTACTGCGCCTAATATAAAGTCAACATGTGGAGTGCCACAGGGATCTTCATTGTCCCCGCACCTGTTCATTCTGTATTTACTCCCTCTGATCATGTCCTTAAGAGAAAGAAATGTGAGCACATTTAATTATGCAGATGACCTGCAACTAATATTCACCATCTACAACACGTCTGACTCTAGGTCGGAATTCTAAGCCACCATGCTGCACATCTGCAACTGGATGAACAGCAACCACTTAAAGGTAAACCCAGACAAACCAAGCTGGTCCTGATAGGAGGTGCTCGAAATCCTCGGAGTTCAAAATTCTGGCAAGCTGAGCTGGGCTCTCCCTCAACCCCATCCTCATCAGCTAAGAGTCTCTGGGTCACAATCAATTGTGAACTATCCATGAAGTCCCAGATTAGAATAGTAATCTCTACCTGTTTCTTTCAGTTGCGGAAAATAAGAATAATTAGCAGACTTCTTACTAGGTAAGCATAGGTGCAGGCAGTTCTAGCCCGGAACATCTTTCACATAGATTATGCCAACTCACTGTACTTCGGTCTGCCGCTATATTAAGTCAAAAGACTACAACTTGTGCAAAACCAGGCTGCAAGACTGATTCCTCATGGCAACACGCTTCCCCTCTTATGAGGAAGCTATATTGGCTCCCCATATCACAACGCTGTGCCTTCAAAACTGTGTGCCTCATTTTTAAATCCTAGACTAGCAAAAAAATGGTCAGGGGTTCTGCCCACTTAACCCTCCCATACCTGAGCAGGGGACATCCTAGGATGAAAAATTAGCAACAACGGGTACCGAAGGGATTGATCCAAATTTAATTCTCAAACAAGAAACAATTAATTCTCTTGTGAAACAGAAATTAAACATGAAAGAATTACATATATACATTCATCAACACATCTGAGCTGGCAACAGGGGAAGCACAATAACCAACAATCTATCTACAACATATCACATATACATATATACAAATATACATCACATTTACAAAATCAAGTAACTATGTACCCCAAACACAAGATATATATAAACAAATATATATATATATCCTAATTCGGATCAGTGCCTCAACTCAATTTATAATGAGAGCACAAAACAATGGTAGTCCCAAAAGAAAAGCACCTGGGGGTTACTAAATCAACCCAGACTATATTTGTGTTGGTGCCAAAACAAAAATCAACCAAATTATTTAATGGTAATAAGGGACTCCAAATGAAGTAAACGGTGTTGACGCAGTCGCGTTTCAGCCAGATGATGTAGGCTTCATCAGGACAATGGGTACTCTGGTAACAACAATTATATACATATATTATACCATCTTACTTAAATACAAATACATAAACTAAAATCATATCACAGCTACACTAATAACATTATCTCCCCCATGCGTGGAAATGCAAGGTCTATTTATATATCCGCCAATGAAATGAAAGAAAAAGGCCATGACAAGACAAGAAACAATATACAGTATACTGTCCACCCGTGTGCAAAGAAAAATCAAGCATACTGAGGGAAAGAGAAATGCATAGACTCATGTGTATATAGAAGAAACCTTAAACCACATCTCTCTGTGAAAAAACATACGTCTCAAGAAACACCAGGTGCACCAGACTTAATTACTCAATATCTTCCCATAGTGAAATCCAGTGCTCAGTGACTAAAACCCTGTCGCCCGACAGGTCAAATATATATATATATATATATATATATATATATATATATATATATATATATATATATATATATATACCTATTCTTCAGGTCCTCGGGATGTCTTGGACAGATGTCGGCGGCCAGCAGACAACACCCACCCACCCAAAGGTGGGGGGTAGGGGCAGGAATCACTCTCTAACCCCAATACAAGGAAATCATCCTAGAGTGGACATATAACAGGAAGCTATAGATTCATCACTCCGAGGGGAACTATGGGCAGAAAAATCTCATCACAGTATCAATAAATCTGGACTAAACCAAGACAGTAAGTATACTCGTAAGTCTGACATACCTTTATATATAACAACAGTCAGTCCACTTGGATAAGGCAAGAGGAGGGCAGGCGTGGCTTGAATAACATGTACTTTCTGCCATCGCAAGATCATCGAGCAAGGAAGAAGGAAGAAAGGGGAAATCGTCCATTACAAAAGGGTACCAGGACCTCTGTTTCTACTAGTTCAAAATCACATGCATGTAGCGTAAGTAGTACGCGCACAAAGAGACAAGGCATCCCACAGTGGTAAGAAATCATAATATGTATATGTGTCTCATATACATACTCTCGACGTCTAGGGGACCAAGTGGAAACACAAGCATGTATCCAGACAGGATATAAACAGGTCCAATGAAGGCGGGAAACACACGCGTCTTCATAAGTCTGAGCGCTATACACAGTACAAGTAAACAGCCAAGAGTAGGTCTAACATATCCCCCGTTTAAAAAGATAGTTCCCGATAAACAGAGAGACCATTATCTTGCAACTACAGACCTATCGCGCTGACTCGGGTGATCGTGAAACTTCCCCCTATATAACAAGACAGTCACGTAGATTAAGACTAAGTACGCCGGGAATCTATCAACAAGTAGAACCTATCGCGCTAGCTCGCATGATCCTGACACTGTACCAGGTCTACAAGGCAGGCGCATCACATATATCTAGATGCGCCAAGCAGGGAACAGCAAAGAAAAATCAATACCTGCAGTCTCAAGGACAGGGCGACACGGACAGCCGGTGTTCGCTGTGACGTTAATGGATCTCAAAGAAAGGAAGGGCGGGGCTCCTCACGCCTAAAGAGGGCGCATCTAGATCGTCAGCACGGGCGTCAGTCCCGAATTAGACACTAAAAACGGACAAATCTCCCTACGCTGTTGTCTACCAGGTCCAGTGTTAAACTACTCGGGACACGGGACAGCAAAACTCAGTTCCGATAATCTCAATAGGAGAAACGCTGGCGCACACACACAAGATTGGGCAATCATTCAAAAGCAAAAGTGTGATTAGCGTGAAGAATTAATCATTTTCAAACAAAAAACAAATGCTCACAAGTAGCGAGGGAAAAGGAATAAAGAATAGTATAATTAAGGACAAAAGGCTCAAACATTTCCACAAATTGGGTTCCCATTCTGGATATTGCATATTAATCTTATTTACAAAAAAGTGAGGAAGAAGAACACGTGATAATTTAATGAAAACTGGCTATCCAACATTGGTTTCCTAAAAGTATAAAAGCTATATATACATAGAGAAATATACAAAGAAGTCAATATAAAAGCAATTGCAATAGTACTAGGCATACAACACTGCTATAAATCATATTTTCATCGTCTATATCAATTAACAAGAGGAAGCAGCAAAAAGGGAGAAAATCAGGAAAGCTTCAAGAAGGAACCAATGACAAATCAGATCAATGCCCAAATTTCATCACGTTCATTCAGACCTATTTCAGACGTGTGATATCTCTCTATTAATCTCGCTTCAGTTCGATTAAGCTTGATTTCTAGGTCTGTTTTGTTTTTAGCTATGATTGTAACCAGAACTGCCCAAGAGATATCTTCTTCATTGTGGTCTGCCTCCATAAAATGTTGTACTAGCGGCCCCCCAATCTACTTACATCTTATGCGTGATTTATGTTGTCCAATGCGCATTTTAACAGCTTGTGACGTCTGACCAATATATGCCAGGTCACAAGGACAGGTGACAACATAGATACAATTCTTGGTATTACAGTTGGAAAAAGTACGTATCGTATGCGTGTGACAATTGATCTCTACTTCTTTCAGATCTCTAGTGTTGGGACATACAGAGCAGTTCATACAGCGGTAATGTCCAATTACAGGTGGTAGTCCCAGTAAACCCCTAGTGTCTTTTTTGAGCGGTAACATTCTGTTTGCCTTAACCAAATGCTGCTTTATATTCTTTCCTCTACGAAACGCAAAAAGAGGTTTTGGTATGTTCAAATGGTCTATTAGTCTCCAGTTTTTTTAAATAATCTGTTTGACCTTATTCGCTTTGGGATTGAAAGTCAATACGCAGGTCAATGCAATACCTTCTTTTTTTATCTCTAGGTGTTAGTAAACTTTCGCGGGGTGTATACCATGCCCGTTTAAGTGCTGCTCTGATCAACTTCCTGGGGTACCCTCTGTTGCAGAGTTTTTTCATTAAGATCTCTGCATTGTCGAAATAATCACTTCTATTGGAGCAGTTGCGACGAATACTCAAAAATTGCCCATAGGGCAAGTTTTCTTTAAGGCTCCTAGGATGGCCACTACTGAATTCTAGGAGCGTGTTCCGGTCCGTAGGTTTAGTGAAGAGATTAACTTTTAGCGTTCCTTCGTTGTTAAAGATCCAGACATCAAGGAAATTGATTTTATCGTTGCTTACACTTATGGTGAATTTCAAATCGGAAGAACATGAATTCAGCCACTCATAAAAGAGAGTCAATTCCTCATTGTTACTGTTCCAAATGAGGAACACGTCATCGATGTAGCGAACCCATCTCGACAACAAATGTCGAAATGGATTCGCCACACCGAAGACGTACACCTCCTCGAATTGGTCCATCACCAAATTAGCAACTTCAGGTGCAAAGCAACACCCCATTGCGACTCCCTTTAGTTGTAAATACAGGGAGTCCTTGAATGAAAAAAAGTTATTTTTGAGACAGATTTTAGCCAGTTTTATGATAAATGTTGTAGGGACCTGGTGAGGTCTACTTCTACGGTCCAAGACCAACTCCATCACCAATAATGCCTCGTCCTGGGGTATATTAGTGTACAGACTTTTGATGTCGAGGGTGACCAACAATTGTTGGTCACCGTCGAACACCGAGTCTTCCACCTTATGTATAAAATCCATCGTATCTCTCACAAAGACCCTGGTGGTACTCACAAATGGTTGAAGGAACGTATCGATATATTTGTCAAGGGGCTCAAGGATTGAGCCACATGCCGCAATAATCGGACGTCCCGGGGGCTTTAGAGCATCCTTATGTACCTTTGGGAGTACATACATCAGAGGTGTTTTTTGTTCAGAAGTGTTCAAAAACTCGTACTCTTTTTTGCTAAGATATCCCAGATCCAAAGCCTCAGTCGTCAGGTGTAGAATTTTGGCTCTCAACATAGGTGCGGGGCTATTTAATATTTTGCGATAGTGTACGGGATTGTTCAGTTGTTTCATTACTTCACTGTCGTAATCATCACTATCCCAAAGCACAATGCCACCGCCCTTGTCGGCAGGTTTTATCACCGCTAAAGGGTTATTAGCTAGACTGATCAGTGCCTGGCGATCTTCTTTCCAGAAGTTGAATCTATAAGAGATTTTCTTTTTATTCAATCTGTCAATCTCCCTTAGTACCTGATTCTCAAAGAGTATCACTTCGTCTGGCATACTAGCAGAATCGGGGCAAAAAGTGGACTTCAATTTGAGACCACTAACATTCCAGTCCATCTGTTGTTCCTGGTCTGTAAAAAATGCTTTCAGCCTAACCTTTCTGAGGAACTGCAGGACCTCAGTTTTAGTGTCCACAGGGTCTTGTATGGTTAGAGGCACAAAGGATAGTCCTTTCTGGAGGACTCTCAATTCAACAGGTGACAGGGTTATTTTGGATAAATTATAGATTGGTATGGGTTCAGTGTTCAAGCGGTCTTGGGTGTCATTGTCACCAGGGCCCTGGTGATCATCACCCATGTTCAACGTGGGTATGCTCGTTGGCGTGTCCGAAAAAGATTCGGATCCTGTGCTGGGGCTGTCTGGGGAAAAGGTTGGAAAGATTGATATTGTGGTTGTCTCCAGCCTCGTCTAAAGCCTCTACCTCGCCTCCCACCTCCATCTACAAAGGGCGGGGGGTTTTGTTGGTATTGGTAGCGTGGTTGGTATTGTGGATATGGGGGGTAATAATACCCTCCGTCACTTTGGTCTGAGTCAGAAGAAGAGTTTGAGAAAGTCAGGAATCTCGTTTTAGATCTTCCCTTGTACTGAGTATTGAGATTCCCCGGGTTTGTGTTCTTGAAGAAATCGTCCTTTAAGTAAGGGTAGATCAATTCCAATTTAAAGTTTTTTATATCTCTGCTTAATTTGGTAGTTTTAAGGTTTACAGTATGCGATTTGAAGTCTGTAAGGGTCTTTTCAATACTGTCTAACAGGGCTTTAGTGTCAGTTATAGTAGGGTCTCCCTGTATCTCTTCTTCCAATTTTTTAATTTCCTTTAATTCCTCTTCACTAATACGTAATGCTGTATTAATAGATAGGACTATCCAGTCCTGAGAGCATTTCGTACCGACCCCACTGAAATCAGTTAGATATGGTTTGTCTTGGAGGAAGATCACCGGAATGTTTCTCACCTGTAAGCCTACAGGTATAGTATTGGATTTGAGGTGCCCTAGCAGAACTTCAGCATGCAGTTGTGTGCGGGTATTCTTCTTACGCAATTGAATTAACCTTTCTCCTTTTTAAATCCTTGCATGGCAACTGCCCTAAATTTGTCTCCAATCTTATTCAGAGATACATACCCACCCGCAATTTGCGCTCAGCCCACATTAACCTTGTGATCACAAGGTCATACAAATCGAAGGAGTTAGGCGGCAGCAGATATGCGGTGCTGGACCACCTTCTGGAACTCCTTACCCCTTGATATCAGATCCTGTACAGACCTCCTGAGATTCTGGTGACTCCTTAAGACATGGTCTTTAGGTATATGAATAATTGACCAGGACTCAGGCAACTCCTATATATAGCGCCAAGAAACCAACCGGTGTAGATGCGCTCTACAAATAGTTTTAACATAACATAACAGAGACCCTTGTGATCGCAGGGTCTTGTGATGTAATTTGGTCACCCAAAAACGTGCAATACCTAGAGCCAAAAAATAAACTGCAGTTTATAATGATATTTCATTATGTAACAACCATGCAGAAATGTATACTGTAAAATCGGAGGAATGAGAAAAGAGTATGAAGAAAACCTATGCATTTTTTAAGCGTGCCCATGATACTGGAGTTAGGAATAGGGGTTATTTGTACAACTTTAAATTTGCAGATACTCACAGTATCATGTGATTGAGGGGAAATTTCGCAAAATGGGGTTTTCGTGCATCCTTATCTACATTTCAGTGCCAAAAATGGTTAGAAATGCAACTGATAATAACAAATGTTCTACTATTGCTGTATTCCTACACTTCTCCTGATAAAAAACAGTACCATTCTTGTGTGGCTGGGCCACACTCGCCTATGTCAGGAACGGCTCCGAAACACAACATGGAGAAAACACGTTTTTTTGTTTTGCAAATTGACCCATTTTAGAACTAGATATTTCTGAAAACTACATATGCAGCAGAGAGACTGTGTGTCCCTTTTGGGGTGGGGGATGGCCCAATGCACCCTTTATTTCTTTTTTTATTGTATCCCTGATGGATTTGTGGGCTTTCTGAACCTCTGGGTGGGAGATGGAGCAATCCCCCAGAGGGGCAGAAATACTGTTTTAAAAATGTTAGGTAAGGAAGCACTTGTCCATGGCTGGTGGGGCTGCTTGGACAACAAACACCTTTCCTTTGCTTGGAATTGAGGTTCTGGGGTAATGCCCAAGCAGAGATCCACTTGGGAGAGGTATCACTGGATATAAGACATCGTCCCCTTTCCTTCTGTACCTCTTCTATCTATCTTGATTGATGTTCAGGGGCAGGGTGATTTCCCCTGAACACCGATCAAAGTGAAACTGGTTGCCACCTAATGGTTCCTATTGATTTCATTTTCATCCGTGTGATATGAGCATGCTGAGAGTGTTGCGAGTCAAACTGAAGAAGAAAATAAACTTGAGATGCAAGGGGAGCTTTTCTCTTACAACCAGAGTTTGTGTATTTTTTCAATAAATTTCTTCTGCTGCAAGCATTGAAGCAGTAAATACAAAATAGTTCACTGCCAGAAACCTGCCATTATTTGAAAGACAACTTCATATTTAGGTATTAGCATTTTTAAGGGCAGCAGGCATTTGTATGCATCAGGAAATTACCATGGCAGTTTGGGGATAATCATTGTAAATTGGCTTCAAAGGCGGTGACAAAGCAAGGGTTTCACTAAAAGGGAGTCCACTTACATTAAAACTAAAATTGCCTCGTGTTTTATCCCCCAGATGTGTTTGTTGATTTTAGGTTAAATTTAAGTAGTGTGGATTCCTGCACTATGTTCTTGTTTGAACTAAAGGGGTTATTCCAAATATTGCATAGTGGGAGCACCTCCATAAACTGGAGCCAAACTCCCGGACGCTTGCCCTATGTGCCAATGGAGGATAAACCCTTGACTCGACAGCCGGTCCACAAAGGAGCCATCCGATCATATTAATGGTTGCACCACCATGGGATTTGGTATTGGCCTTGGGGTATGGTATGGGGTTCAAGGTAGGGAAACCAAAAAGTGACCCCATTAAGCAGGGATAAAACTCCAGGTGCATAAGGGCAGTTGTTTTACAGGGTCTCTAAATTTGGTGAGCAGACTTCCACCTGAAAAATGTTGGCTTATGCTAGCCCGAGAGGCAGGCGGACATTAACTCTTGCTCAGAAAGTACTTCTTTAGTTGCTGCTGGAAGGTGGTTGGTTAATCTGCTTGTGCAGCCATTTTCTTATAGCTGTTTTATATTTGTTTAAGTTATTTATGATTGCTAGTTCTATTCGTGTTTGAGTGGCATTTCTGTACCCGTATGTTACCTTGGGCCATCTTTAACACCTTTCTGCAGACAGCCCCTTTCAAGACCTTCAGTCGGTCCAAGAATGGACTAGTGTGACGGCCTCCATGCAGGTTCAAATACACTATTTTAGGTGACCTAAAGATGACCCGTGGAAGGAGACGTTTGAGCAGTGAGCATTATAGATTTTATGAATTATTTTAATATTTTACTTTCACCCGCCTTACATTAATGGGTGTTTTTCTTTCTCACTGTACATTCTCAGGGATTGGGATATGTCAATATTTTTTTGCTAATGTCCGTTTTAATTGGCTTCTTTGACCGCATTCCTTAGAGTTTGTCTTTACCTGAGTGCTGCTTCTGATATTTTGAGGGGAAAAGTTCAGTTATTTTAGGTTCTTGCTTTTTAATTAGATGTTATTTTTTTTAATCTTTGCTAAACCTCGGACTGGTATCGAAATAACGGTAAATCCCATTCACAGAGGCTCTCCACTTTCGCTTACAAATGTTGTTTGCAGGTTGAGACACCAGCTAGGACACCTATGCAGCAGTGGCTCCTCGCTGTGGCAGAGGAGCGTCGCCCCCCTGCTTGCAAGGTGAGAGAAAGGTAAAATATAAATGATAATAAAACAGAGTTATAATCATTTTATTTTTCCTCTGGACGAAGCTGAGTCTTTGGGGGCGGGGCCATGCCATGACAGGCACTGAAGGGGAGTGGTGGGCAGCACGCTGACAGTGCTCATGACGGTTCGGCCGGCTGTCTTAGGACAGCCAAATCCTCATGCACATTGACATCTTCCCAACCCGAGCTGCATTGCCAGGTGGAGAGAACAGCAGGCATAGGTGCCCAGTCCCTTTTGAAGCGGAAAACAACCCCGCTCAAGCCAATCCCAGTGCTTCTCTCATACTGGCTGGTGTCGTGATCGTGAGGTGAGGGGCGCTAGGCCCTCATGACGCAGCAGGCACACAATGAGGCAGACACTGACACAGTGGTAACAGATGGGTGAATGGGCCCCGAAGCACGAGCGCTCGGCCCCTTTATTGGCCAGTGTCACATGACCTGTGACGCCTGGTGGTGGGTGGGTGTTAGGTGTACAGTTACAGAAAGAACTGAGACACTAGACCGTGTCTTACGTTACTACATCCCTCCCAACCTTAGTTAAGCAAAATACCCTAACTAGAGTTCAACCTGCGGGGAAAACATAACAGTTCAAACAAAACTTATGATTTACACGACGATTCCCACGTGGTGGTCTTTACTGCTGGTTCAATTGATTGCTGGCAATGTCTTTTCTTTTATCTTGGCAGACTTGCAGCTTGTAAGTGGGCTTTACAGTCTCTCTCGCTCTGTTTCACATCCTGTGAACGTGCAGAAGTATAAATATACATTGAGTCCCAAGTGTGTTACTTTTCGCTGGACCGTCCTGCTCAAAGTGCTTGGTTGAAACTGGTGTCTGTTCTTGACTGGACTTTCAGCTGCAGGTTATCCCTCTCACGGATACCCCTCTCTCGTGGGTGTCCCCTCTCACTGGACGACCCGGAGGCCTTTCTGCCAGGTTTCCACTGGACCGGTGTGCATGCCGCCTTGCCTCTTCAAACATGTTGAAGGTCGTCGCTACGGGTCATCTTCTCCATGTCCGAGTTCCACCTGAAAGGGTGTTGTTGGCACTGGTTCAGTCGTGTGCGACCTTCGGCCTTCCAGGATCTTCAGCGTGAGCTTCAACAGTCCGTCTCTCGTGTGGGACCCGCTGCCACCGGTGTCCCTGAGGCCTCTGCCCCTGGATTTCCGCGGCCCTTTCGTCCGTTCCATCCCAGAGGTGGGTGTTGCCAACAGACTGGCGTGCTCTCTTCTGTCCTTCCATGGATGACTGTCGAGTTCGCATGTGGACGCTTCCTTCCAGTGGTGTTACTTGTAACTTGGTCGTGCGTGTGGACTGTTATGCACCTCTCACGTTCTCCTCGGTGTTTCCCCTTTTGAGTGTCGTGGTGTCTTGGTTCACACTCCTCTTAGTTATCGTCCATTCTCTTTGTCGTCCTGTCGTCGTGCTTCTGACCTCTTTTCCTTTTCTTCTCTTCGGTGGTGGCAAACGTGCCACTCAGACCTCTTCTCCTTTCTCCTTTGGTGACGTCATGCCACTCAGACTTCTTCTCCTTTCTCCATTTTCTTCGCAACGCGGTCTGGTCACCTTGCTGTTACATCTTCCTAACCAGACTTCTCCAGGCAGCGTGCACTCCACCTGCTTCCATCCGGTCCTGTCCTGGTTCACGGACACTGTCTTCTCTCGTCAGTCTGTGACTGGACCGGGCGTTGCGATCTTCTCTCTCTCTTTAGATGTTACATGTTGAATTGTGGTTGTCGAAGTTCGTTAGTCGCTGATCGTGGACTGTGTCTTGGTGTTTGAACTTCTTGGACCTCTGGCCGGTCCACTCTGCCGATGCTGGCAGGTTGCTTTCGGTCGTCCTGTCGGACTTTGCGCTACAACAGTTCCTGGGGGACCCATTGTGGGTCAGCACTTGATGGGCGATCATCCTGCGGATCGGCCCCTGGGAGGCGCCATGGATCTGTCGCGGGTCGGCACTTGATGGGCGATCGTTCGCGACGATTGTTCTGCGCGATGGCGCTGCATGCATTCTTCTTTCTGCTTGCGGTGGCTGTGCGTCGCCACGTGGCGCGTTGTTTGCGCACTTACTGTTCAGGGTTCTGGGACGCCTGTTGTAGGACGTTGGGTACTTGCTGCTTTGGCTGTCGTCGGGTACTTGATGCTTTGGACCGTTGGCGGGAGTAGTTGATGCTGCGGTGAGCGCCTGTGGCCACCAGGCGTCGCTGCTCTCTCCGTCCTTTGATCGCGGCAGTCGTTTCCCCGGACGTTCTTCTGGTGCTTGGCAGTCGTTTCCTCCAGACGTCAGGGCTTGGATGCTTTGTGAGGCATTGGTGCCTTTTTCCCACGTCGCGTTGGAAGTGGCAGCCGCCGACTCCTTGCTGGTGTGGGTTGGTGTCATTTGCGCTGTTGCGCAGTTACTTGCTGCGTGAGGTTGGATGCTTGCTTGCTGCGGGAGTTTAGATGCTTTCCTTGGGGGCGCTACTCAGTCTGATGCCCCTTGATGCTGTTGACTGAGCTTGCGTTGTGCAATGCTTGTTTTGGTTCTTGTGAATGTAGGTGCACTTTCGCTTTCGGCCACTGGGTGTCAGTGATGCTGGATTCTTGGAACAGTCTGTCTTGTGGCTCTTGTCTTCCCCTGATGTGCACTCTACTGCCTCAGTCTCTCAGTGCACAGGGGGGGGCTGGAGCTGCTGCTGTGAATCGGTCCCAAGGACTGGACGCCAGGGGCTGGAGCCACTGCTGGTCACCTGGCCCCATGCTGCCCTCCAGGTGAGTCCCTTCCCTGTTTTGGTTTGTTTGTGCAGGGAGGGGGTGGTAGGCTTTCAGTGTCCTGCTGGGTATGTGATGTGCAGGGAAGACGGCTCAGTGTTTCGCCCAGTTTGAGCTCAACTTTGGCAGTGCTGGCAGCTTACAGGCACTTTGTTTGGTCATGGAGCCCACGAGGTGGAGGCTCCTCTAATCTGCAGCGGCGCTGGCCGCGTGTAGGCGCTTCCTTCTTTCCCCTCCCCGCTCGCTGCAGCCTCGGCAGTCCTCGCGAGGGGGGGGGGGGGGGGGGGGGGGGGGGTTTGATGCTTCCTCAGGCGGGGAGCGTGTCGCTCCGGTCACTCTTCCCTGGGCAGGGGGTGCATAAGGCAGGCCGCGGGTAGGTTCCGCCGGCTCTGCCTTTTCAATGCTGATTAGGCTCCGGTCTCCCGCCGCAGCAGCTTCACCTTCCACACGCTGCGCGGCGGAGACCTGTCACAGACGTCGCAGGCCGCGGGTAGGCTCCGTTGGCTCTGCAGTTCTTATCCTTCTCGGGGGTGCCGTCGGCAGGCCGCGGGTGGGCTCCGCTGGCGCTGCAGAGTCTTTCTTCTGTGGGGATGCCACCGGCAGGCCGCGGGTGGGCTCCGCTTGGTCTTGATCACGTCGCGAGGGGGGTCGGGAGACGGTTAGCTACTCCGCTCCCTCCCCCTCGTTGTTGACGGGTGTTGCGGGTCCGGCCGCACTTCTTCACGCCGCCATTCGTCTCGGTGCCCCTGCCGCTTCCAAGCACACACGCGGCGGGGGCGGGGGACGACTCGGGCAGGCTGCGGGTAGGCTCCGCTCCAAACGCTTCGCCCTGGGGCACCCCTTTATGCTTGGCAGCCCTCTTCTGCCACGCGGGTAGGCTCCGCAGTGGTCTCCTCAGTTCACTCACGCCGCCGCCGCAGCCTTTCACCACACACGCTGCGCGGCGAGGACAGGGGACGCTTCAGGCAGGCCGCGGGCGGGCTCCGCTGGCCTTCTTGCACTCGGGGCACACTGCGCTTAGGCTCACCTTCGGCCACATGGACACATGGCCACTCTTGCCACGCGGGTGGGCTCTGCGTTGATCACCTCACGGTGGGGCTCAGTCGCGGCCCAGTCTTTAGCCGCTGCAGGTGGGATCCGCGCAGCCCTCTATTTATCCCTCACAGGGGGGAGCAGCTCACGATGTGTTCATGAGGTGCGTGGTCGGCTCCCGGTCACCTCCTCGGTCTTGTCGGCCCGGGGCTTGGCTCACGCCCCGCGGGCCTCACGGAAGGCAGGCGCCGATCCTGTGAGGGGAAGGGGGGGGGGGGGGCGCGACGTCGCCTCACAGCTCTCTCCTCTTCCCCCACGATGGTTTCAATTAGCTGTGGCACGCTGGGCACAGCTCCGCCTCGTCGCCATTGTCGTGATCGTGAGGTGAGGGGCGCTAGGCCCTCATGACGCAGCAGGCACACAATGAGGCAGACACTGACACAGTGGTAACAGATGGGTGAATGGGCCCCGAAGCACGAGCGCTCGGCCCCTTTATTGGCCAGTGTCACATGACCTGTGACGCCTGGTGGTGGGTGGGTGTTAGGTGTACAGTTACAGAAAGAACTGAGACACTAGACCGTGTCTTACGTTACTACAGCTGGCATAAGAGAAGCACTGGGATTGGACGTGGGTAGTCTGGGAGCCTCAGCACTTACACAGCAGGAAGGATAAGAGCAGCAGAGCGGCGATCGGCGAGGAGAAGGTAAGTTATCTGTTTTTGGGGGGGGTTTATTTTGTTGTCTGTCCATCCCCCCGCCGCCCCATACCCCTCCCCGCCCCACTGCTCTAACATGAGACCAGCCGCTACTGCTCCTCTCCAGCTCAAACTGAGAGGGCTTGGATTGCACGGCAAGAGGGCAGACAAGATGTGCTACCCGCTGACACCTTACTCAGCCTTTTGTTTCTGTGTAGTGTAACTGTGTTTCCAACCCCCTGCAGTATGCCTGTTACATGGAAATACTTGGAAGACACCTGTTCTTTAGAAATAGGAGATTTACTTTTCACAAAGACCATAACTACATACTATATTACCTCCCCAATGAGCAAATCATTATCATGCTCAGCGAGCTGTGGTCTAAGATTTTTCTGTGTTTTTTGTAGCTCAATTTACAAACTTACTGGAAGAGGCGGCAGGTTGCGCATTTAGACGGAATGCCAAAACCATGTAGAGATGCAGCTGTACACAGAGGGGGTTTCTTACTGGCTGCCAAGAAACAGAATAGCACAGAGTAAGAAGCCTGAGACGAAGGCAGCTGTGAGGTGCAATACTTATCTGCATTTTTATATAAATGTTCTCATTCGAAGTCGAATCATAGCTTTCACCTTGCAAATACACAGACATAGCAGAGGCCGCCCCCAAAGGGGGCCTCGTGATCCGGCACCATAACGGCCGCCAGGGACCCGGAAAACTGGTTTGGGCAGCTTCAGTGTGCCCAACAGCAAAGGGGGATTCTACCCCTCCCCCTCCCCGGGAAAGAGCGCACACCAAAGGTGGCGCGAAAATACCTGGCCAATATGTGACCAAGTGACGTTTTTTTAAACCCCCCAACCCCCAACGTTGTGATGCTGCCGCAAGCCAGGAAGCAAAAATGGGGGGCTATATGCGCATCGCCACCCCAGCACAGGGCTCTAGGAGATGTGTGGTGTAGTGTGTTCAGGACAAGGTTTAACAGAAACAGGTTAGTCACCCAGTTTATGTTGTGTTTGGGCAATACCATGTAGATGTAAGGGCATTAACTTAGACAACGGTTACATTGGGGTATAGTTCATCCAGGAGGATTTCCGCAGGGATCCTCTCTGTCACCTACCTTGTTTAACGTTTATGTTACCCCTTTGGCAAAATTAATTCAACAACAAGGTCTTAAGCTAGTGTCGTACGCAGATGACACTCAGCTGATAGTGTCAGTCTCTCATTCAATTGAGGCCAAGGCAGTAGATTTCTCCTTGTGTATGTCCAAGGTTATGTCCTGGATGAATTTGAACTTTTTAAAGCTGAACACTGCATAAATAGAAGTCCTTGAATTTGGCCAAAAGGCTTCCATCTGGAATCGGCTTTGGTGGCCTATTTCAGCGGGGCCCTGTCCACTTCCAGTGGCTAAAGTCAGGAATCTCGGCATAGTGTTTGACATAGACATGTCTTGGCGGCCACAGATTAATCAAGTGGCCTCAGCATGCTTTTTCATGCTAAAAGGGCTGAGAAAGATACTGCTGTTTATTCCCTTCTCGCTCAGGAAAACAGTCGTAATTGCTACCATCTTCTCTAGAATCGATTACGGGAATGCCCTTTATCTGGGAGCTGGCACGGCCTAAATGGCCAAGCTGCAATCAGTCCAAAACGCAGCAGATAGAGTACTTCTCAACTTGCCCAAGTATCATCGTACTTCCCGCTCTATCAGTCAATTACAATGGCTTCCAGTACAACGACGGGTGGAGTTCAAGGCATTATGCTTGGTCCATAAGGCTTTGGCCGGAGACGGGGCTTTAGATCTTCAATCTCTATTCTCTCGATATCAGCCAAGCCGTTCCCTTAGGTCTGCTGCGCAGTGTCTGGTTAGGGTTCCTAAGATCAAAAGATCACGTTGGGGAGTCAAGGGCTTCTCCCATCTGGCCCCAAGGTTATGGAACTCAGCTCCACTTCCCCTCAGACAGATCACTAACCGTACATTTTTCAGGAAGGAAATTAAGATATGGCTCTTTACTCAATGATGCATCGGTCAGTACCTGGTTGGTCACTTTACTCAGCGCCTAGACACCTCGGCATTAGTGCGCTTTAGAAATACCATCAGTCAGTCAGTCAGTCAGTCAGAAGCATGGCTGGGGACCAAGTGCTGGCCGCCGCGCCAGCAGTCCGTGGTGGGGGTGTCCATCAAAGCCATTTATTGGCATTAGTCAAGCAAATGAGTTTGTTTGGCGACTGTGTGCTACTTCACTCCGCCAACAAAAAAAAATGTTTTGGTGTATGACTGTCTCTTTTCTTTCATTTAAGACATCGAGTGGAGACGACATGCTGGGGTGCTGAATAGGAACTGACTGTGCCCGCACACAAATGTGAGAAATCCACCCTGCCCTTCAGCAACCCTATAGGGATGAAAGGCAGTGTCCGCATGGCACCCCAAGGTCTTGCTGATTCAACTGGGAGGCAGTGAAATTGCGCTGTTCAGGAGGAGGGGCCTCCTCCAAGCCATCCACACTGGTTTGGCGGAGGCAGGCAAGTTGTGTGGCAGTACCACTATCGGATGGTCCGAAATAATGGTCAGACTGACATTGGAGGGGCCCCTGTCAGACAGGACATTGGAGAGCTCCAGGAGGAAACTAAGCGAGCCAACAGATTTTCAAAACCAATGGCCAGGAAAACATTAGGCATAGCCTGATCAACGCAGGGCGCCCAGAGCTTTACGACCATGTGGGGGTGCATCTTACGAAAGAAGGGACAAAAGTTCTCAGGGCCAACCTATGTGCAGCCATGACACCAGCAGGCTACACCTTTAAAAAAAAAAACAATAAGAAAGGGGAATTGACAAAGAGGACTGGGGAGCCGCAGGGAGATGGAAGCCTCCCTTGCAGTGTGGTGGCTAAGAAAGGGAACATTAGTTGGTAAGGAGGCACACCGGTAGGGTGGTGTGCAGGAGGTAGGCCACTCACCTTGGAAAGCCTTACAGCAGGGTGAGTAGGCCAGCAGGGGGAAGCAAGCAGAGACAGCACTCGCAGCCCAAACCTGCCGAATGGCAGGGCACAAAATGGGCAAACAAGGTAGCGAGTGGGGCCTAACTCCAGAGAGAGGCTACCCCACCACGCTAACAGCGTGAAAACCAGCATGGAACGTTATGACCCATACAAACGGCATGTATGATGGACTGAACAACTAAGAGGTGTCACAACTATGGTAGGCAGATAACAGAACGTGATTGTGATATGTCAGAAATTATTTGTGACCTGTAAGCATTTGTGAGTTATAACCTGCCGCGTGATTTTCGAGCCTGTCAAAATGATTTATGACTGCGAAATGGAGTGATTAGTGAACTATCATGTCTATGATTTATGAGCTTGTCAAAAATTATTTGACATCCCGTGACATTGGTTCATGGCTAGTCATGCATGATATGACCACAGTACTCTAGCGGAAAAAGTCATTCATACATGTTATGCAAAATAAACTGCGGCCAACATCTACCACAGGAACCAAGACACACATGTGTTGGCAATCTTTATTTGAAAATATATGTGTAGAATGTTATACATGGCAGTTTGGGAGTGGTCCCAGTGCAGGAGTTATGACAGACTGGTTCCTCTAAATTTGGTACATAATCTAGACTCTCCAACTAACATAAGCGTCAGTGCGAAAGTTATCATTATAAGTAATGAAATACATTTTAGATGTAAGCATGTTCCTTGGAGAACTTTAAACAGTAATACATATAACACAATGCTTCACTAAGTACATGTTCGAATCCTGCCTTCACAGTAGTAGGTAGCAATCTGAAGTCAACGTTTTTTAACCTGAGCTTGACATACATGCTTTATTCAGAACCAATTTTTTTTAATCTAATACTCTTGTAGGTACATCCATTGTTTTATTGTTTGCTAATGGGCCCCCAGGGGCACTTGGCAAAGCCAATGTCCCCCTGGGGGATTTCGCGCAAGGGACGACCTCACGCGACCTGATTGGGTGGTGGGAGGGGTTTAGGGTCAAGTGAAGGGTGGGGAGGGAGGGCGACGTCACTCTGAGCGAGTGAGGTGAACGGTGGAGTCGCTTTTGAGGCGCCCTGTTTACTTTCTTGTCAGAGCTGTCAGTCGCTGTTGCGAGTGATTTTTCGACAGAATTTCTGTCAGTTTCTGAAGCATGTCGTCGGAAGAGATTGCCCTTGAGGCGGTGCGAGCTTTGGTGGCGGTAGGGAGGAGCGACTTGCTGAGGCCCGGCGCTTTCGACGACACAGCTGTGGTGAAGCGTCCACGTCGCTTGGCAGCGGAAGGTGGGTCTCGAGCGGTGGCGGCTTGTCAGTCAGCTCGCAGCGACCGTCAGGAGGAGGACAGCGTCGTGAGGACGTCAGCGGCGAGGGTCAGGAGAGCGCGCTCGACGAGCCGAGGAGGCCGGGGTAAGAAGCAGCCGCCCCCGCGCTCGTCGTCAGCCCCAAGTGAGTTCAGGGGGGGGCCGCAGTGTCAGTGTGGCACCCCTTCGACGTAGAGCTGGCAGGCGAGGAGGCAGCGCTGGTGGTAGTTTTGACACGCGCGTGTCTCAGGTCCAGCTGTTTGAAGGAGAGGCTGACAGGGAGTTTGAAGCGCAGAGAGCGTCGACGTCCCAGGAGCCTTGCGAGGCTGCACCACATCCTAGCATGAGGGCTACATCAGGTCTACCTGTGAGGGCAGCAGGGCAGCAGGCGAGTGGAAAGAAAATTGAAATTGCGCCAGATTTAGAGGCTGCCAGGCGGAGTCCAATGTTAGTGGACTATTCCAGCGATAGCGAGGCTGAGGAGTATGAGCTTTCTGGAGTTGAGGAAGGCGAGGAGGTCGAGGGAGGCGCATCTGACGTCGATGAGCAACACCAGCTGGTTGAGTTCGAGGACTGCCAGAACATTCTTGTTCCCCGGCCTAGGGGCCCCCCGAGACAATTGGTGGAGGAGGATTTTAATGTTGATTTAACGCATGATTTTCAGTTTTTGCAGGAGGAACAGGGGTTGGGTGGTGTGCGATGGAAACCACCAGCAAGGCAGTTCAAAGGTGGGAGGTGGGGGGGCAGGGGTGACAAGGGGGAGGGCAGGCAGGTGCAAAAAGCCACTTCAATGTTTCCAAATGCCAGGCCCCCGCCTGGGTGTCCTGAGGTGATTCATGGCATGGGGTCTGCGATTTCACAAGGCCAATGGGTGTGGGTGGAACATACAGAGCTGCCTGGGTCAGACAGGGCGGGTACTTCAGCTTCTCAGGTGGCAGGTAAGTATGGTGTGGGTCCTCGCTCGAGCGGCGAGTACCTTTCTGGAGCTGCTGGTCTGGTACCAGATGAGCAGTTCTGCTATTCACAGGCGGCGCCGCAGAGCGCGGTGTTTCGGGGGGGGGTGAGTTTGAGAGGCGGATCTGGTGCGGATTTACAATCAGTGACTGGGCGCTTTGCACGGAGGCCCGAGTCTGAGTTTCAAGGTGCTTTTACTAACGTGGCGTCTGGCAATAGGCCAGGTAGGAGTTTGGTATGGTCGGAAGGTGAACAACACCTCGAAAATGAGGTTGGTGATTATGATAAAGAGAATGTTTATGGGACAAGAGGTGGTCTGTCTCATGGTGGTAGAGCTGGGGCTGGGAGGGGGGAGATGAGATTAACTTCTGCCAGTGTGTTACAGAGTTCTGGAGCGGATCTCTCACCGGCACACGGGATGCAAGGCGGACGTCATCGGCGTGACGGTCTGGAGGACTTTCGACAACGGGCTGCGCAGTTACCAGCAGGTAAGACGGACTGGTGGGCTGCTTGGACACGGCCGTTGGCGGGTGTTTCAGGTGGGGCGCCTGCAGAGGGTGGTCCAGTGAGGGTGGAGGTTGGGGACAGCTCGGGTTCACAGCAAAGTAAACATGTAAAGGCGGTGTCAGGGGATGGGGGGAGGCCGGGATATGAAAGCCCAGGTTCATCGGTTACTAGTTCGGATCAGAGTGAATTGCCGAAAGTGAGTGGTACGAGATTGCCTTACATGGGAGTATCAATGCCATTGGGCATACATTTGTCAACCAGAACTAGGCAGCGTATTTGGGATCATGAATATGTAGATGTGTTTCGGCTCCTTCATAGGGAATTGCAAGCAAAGGAAGGTTCTAAAGAGGAGGAGGCTGAATTGTCCCGCCGCCCCAAAGTTCCTAAAACAATTGAAAACTGGACAGCGGCCTTTTTGATTTATGCCAGCGTATACAGTGAACGGTACCCTGAGAGGGCGGTTTCGCTTTTCAAATATTTAGATGTCATACGAAAAGCACATTTGCAGGCAGGGGGTTACGCTTGGCTAAACTACGATGAGGAGTTTCGGGCGCGTATGAGTTTATTCCACGATAAGCCATGGGGGGAGGTTGATCAGGAGTTGTGGTTGCAGTGGATGACAGGTCATTCTTCTGCCAACACGATCCACACAGCTAGTGGTTTGCCGATTCCTTACCGGCCCTTTTCTCAGCGTCCCGCCACACAAGGGGCAATTGGCGTCGGACGTGGACAGTTGCCCACAACTGGAGCATGTTGGAGCTTCAACAGAGGTTCCTGCGTGCGCCAGTATTGTAAATTTAAACATGAATGCTCCCAGTGTGGGGGCAGACATGCTGTCTTCCAATGCTTCCCCAACCAACACCCGGGAGATCACGGTAGGGGCCAGAGGGGGGGGAGAGGATCTGTGCCGCCTCTTATGCCAAAAGGCGCCTACTCCAATTAGGTTACAGGCCATGTTGAGCGCATTGGAAGCGTACCCGGATGTGGAAGGAGCGGCCAAGTTGTTTTGGGGGTTTAGGCTCGGTTTTAGGATTGGTTATCAAGGCCCCAGAGTTTCACGTTGGGCTGATAACTTGAAGTCGGCTAAGGAGATGGCGTCGGTGGTGGAGGTGAAGTTACTGAAAGAAGTGGAATTAGGCAGAGTAGTTGGTCCTTTCAAATTTTGTCCCTTGCCAAACCTAATTGTGTCACCACTTGGTGTTATCCCGAAGAAGGCAAAGGGTGAGTTCCGCCTGATACATCATCTGTCTTGGCCGGAGGGGCTTTCAGTTAACGACTTCATTTCCACTTCCGATTCGGCGGTGGCATATGCGTCAGTGGATGACGCGTTGGAATTGGTGCGCAAGGCAGGGGTAGGAGCTGACCTCGCAAAATGTGACATACAGGCCGCTTTTCGCCTTTTACCTATTCATCCAGCTGATTTTAGCTTGCTGGGTATGTACTTTGCAGGAGAATATTACGTGGACCGGGTGTTACCCATGGGCTGTGCCATCTCTTGCTCACTGTTTGAAACATTTAGTACATTTTTGGAATGGTGTGTAGTCCAGCGCTCAGATCACGCAGCTGTATGCCATTACCTGGATGATTTTTTGTTTGTGGGCAAAGCGGAGACGGAACAATGTACTAAAGTCTTGGCTTGTTTCCAGGATTTGGCTAAAGAGTTTGGTGTGCCTTTGGCGGAGGACAAAACGGAAGGCCCAACGCCTAGGTTGACCTTCCTGGGCATAGAAATAGACACAATAGAGATGGTGGCCCGTTTGCCCAGAACAAAAGTACAAGAGATCAGGTCTTTTTTGCAAGAAATCCTGGGAGCTAAAAAAGTGCAGCTGAGGCAAGTCCAGAGGCTTCTGGGCTATTTGAATTTTGCTTGTCGAGTTGTCAGGGCAGGCAGGACGTTTTGCAGGCGGCTGGGCTTTGCGATGGCTGGGGCGTACTTGCCGCATCACCACATACGTTTGACAGCAAAAATCAAGGAGGATTTGAGCATTTGGCTACGATTTTTGGACGATTTCAATGGCGTGTCCATCAATTTTGTGTCTGAGGACACGGTCTGGCCAGTGCAGATTTTCTCGGACGCGGCTGGGGCCTTAGGTTTCGGCGTGTTCTGGGACGGAAGGTGGTGTGCAGAGCAGTGGCCGGCGCAGTGGTTGCAGCAGGGACGCAGCATTGCTTTTTTAGAATTCTTTCCCTTGTTGGTGGCGCTGCAGATTTGGGGCGAAGAGTTCAGAGACCGCTGCGTGTTGTTTCACATCAACAACATGGCGGTGGTTTTTCTGGTGAACGGGCAGCGGGCAAAGGATTTAAAGGTGTTGCAATTGTTACGGGCCTTCATGTTGCGTGTTCTGCAGCTGAATATTGTGTTTAAAGCCCAACCCATCCCTGGTGTCAACAATTCAATTGCCGACGCTTTGTCTCGTTGCCAGTGGCAGAGGTTTCGGGAGTTGGCGCCTGGAGCGGACCAATGCAGAACACCGATTCCGCCGAACATGTGGGACCTGGGGAATTGAGGATGGCAGAGTTTGCGGAGCAGTCCTTATCAGAATCCACGCGACGCAGCTATCAGCTAGCATGGTCTGGTTTTTTGAGTTACACTGCACAGCACGGCAGGGATGGCACGGCGGTGCGGGATGAAAAGTTTATGTGGTGTTTTGTTCTGAGTTTAATAGACAAAGGCTTGTCGCCTTCCACCATTTCGGGCAAGTTGGCGGGCATTTCATTTTATAGTCAGCTAGAATTGGGGTGTGAGGTGCAGAAAGGTTTTCGTTTACAGAAAATGCTGAAGGGTTTTGGGAGGTCCTTTGGGCAGGCAAAGAAGTTGAGGGACCCCATTACGTTCAACTTGTTACAAAAATTGTTGGGGGTGTTGCCCTCCTGTTGTTATGATGAGTGGGAATGGTTTCGGTTCAAGTTATGCATGATATGGTTGTTTTTCGGTGCATTTCGGATATCAGAATTATTGGGGTTACGTAATCAGGAAGGGATCCGGTCATCTGATATTGCTCTTTTGGGCAGTGGTGTGTTGCAAATCACATTGAGAAGGTCAAAGACAGACCAGACAGGAAAAGGGATGTTGGTGCGCCTGGGCAGGAGTGGGGTGAAGGGTTGCTGCCCTGTTGGAGAGTGGGAGGCATTTTTGGTTTCAGGGGTGTTTCGAGAGGGTGGGATATTTTGCCATAAAAACAAAACACAGTTCACTTGTTTTCAATTTCTAGCAGTTTTACGGAAAGCATTGACTTTCCTGGGTGAAAATTCGCACTGTTTTGGGACGCATTCGTTCAGAATAGGTGCGGCTACAGAAGCGGCAAGGTTGGGTTGGGGGGCAGAAGAGTTGCAGCGAATTGGTAGATGGAAATCGAATTGTTGTTTTAAATATGTTCGGTTATAAAAAAAAAAAAAAAAAGTTACTCATTGTAGAAGTCAGGTAGTTAATGTTACTTTTTCCATCACAGGTCGAGTGGCGGATTTTCCTCGAAAAAAGAGGACATGGATTGTCGGCCATTCTATAGTAAAGTGGGCTGCGAACTTTGCCGAACAGCAGCTGTGTGGGAGAGGGCTGGGACTATATGGTAATGACCATGAGGTGATTTGGAAGGGCCTAGGGGGGATGAAATGGGGAGAGTTGTTTTCGGTACTGAACAAAATGGCTGAAGTGTGGGGCATTCCAGATCTGTTGATACTACATTTGGGGGAAAATGACTTGGTGGAGTGTTCAGGTCTTGCTTTAATCAAACAGATGAAGCTGGATTTGGCTGTGATTAAGGACAGATGGCAAGGGGCCAGGCTTGTGTGGACAGAATTTCTGTACAGGAGCCAGTGGAGGGGTGCCAGGGTTCATGCCGCGGTTGAGAGGGCCCGCAAGAAAGTTAACAAAGCATTGAAGACATACTGCGTGGCAATAGGAATTACGGTCATAGCCCATGAGCATTTTAATGGTGAAATGCTGCACTTGTTAAGGGAAGACGGGGTTCATCTATCACAAATGGGGCAGTCATACTACTTGATGGAACTCAGAGATACTTTGGCCAACCTCTGGTGTGTCGATTTGTGGTGCTCCAAACCAAAGAAATGAAGGGAAGAAGTTGGGGAAATAAAGTTTTCCTTCTCCGTCATTAGGTATTGTCTTGAGCGGACTATTTTCTGCATTAGGGGAAGGTTTTTATGAGGGTGGGGCAGGAAAACTCAAGGGTTTTCCTGGGTGGCGGGTGTGATGGGGATTGGATAATCTAGAGCGGATTCATCCTTTCTCTAAGGGGGAGGGCTTGGGAGGGTAGGTGGGGAAGAGATGGAAAAAGAAGAAGGAAAACTCAAGGATGGTATCAAAACAAGTTATGTTATCGGAAAAGAAAGAATCGGAAAAAGGAAATGGTTATATGAAAGGTTTGGAGAAATAAATAAAGATAAAGTTTGTTGGAAAAGTTATGTTGCGGGTCTGTCTTTGGCTGTCCTGGTAATAAAGGTGACCTTTTATACTATATTCAGAGTTGTGTGAGAGTCCTTATTTGCGCGATTTTGACAATCCACTAATTCAAAATGGACGCCATTCCACAATCTAATTTGACAGATGTCACACCAAGATGGCTGCCTCCTCTAAGGCAAGGATCAACGCTTTCCTTTCAGAGTGCTTCCCTTGCGGATTAGAAAGACCCCTAGTGCATTGAGAGCCCATTACATAAAGTACATTGTGCACCTTGACCAGGGTGGTGCCTTGTTTGTTTCTGATCTGAGAGCATTTTTATTTCAAAAGGGCGGTAGGCTAATTTATTATTATTGGTGCCTGGTATATATGTTGTCACTGCTCCACTTTACACAAATTGATGTTTATTGTGTCACATGGAGGCATCAGGCAATAATATTTGATCTCAGCTCTAAATTGATCCTTCTCTCTGTAGGTGCCTTCAGAAACCTTCCTCATTCCTGCCAGATATTCATCTGATAATGTTTTCTGTGTATATCTGCAATGCTCTTTAGAGCTAGATATTCACTTCATAATATGAAATGAATAAATACCATGGAGACGCTGCTTCTCATTTTTCATACGGTTTTGAAAAAGTAACTACTTAGCGTATGACAGGGCTAGGCACTATTACTTCCATTTCCATTCATAACCCTGAGAATTAGGCACTTCTTTTCCCCTTCAGAAGGCCTGCTTGCTTCTGCCCTGCTGAACTATCCCGCAGCCCACTGCCTGCTGCTAATTACCATCTCATTATCATGATCACTGCTGAAATCTCGCTCTGCGACCCTTTCACGGCGGAAGAGGACAGACAGGCAGCCTCGCGGCGCAAGGGACGTCACATGGTGTTTCTTAAGATCATTGTGCGCAGCAAATCAGCAGCCTGAGCCTCCCTCGTGAGGATTGTTGTAAGAAGGAGCCGCGAGCGCTTTTTGTTTTTTATTCAATTGAGGTGTGCTCTGTTCTGGTGCTGGCAGAGCTGTGAAATTATCTTCTCTCAGAGGTTAATGATGTCATGTTCCGTTGCCAACCTCTCTTCAGAACATATCGGGGACATTTCACTCTCCCGTTTTTCATTAAGACGGCAGTAAATAAATCAATTTCCCGTGCATTACGGATGGGCAACTCTTATATTTCTTTTTGCATGGGTTTCTGCTTGAGAACAAGTATTGACAAAAGAAATATATATCTGGCTTTCATGTGATAATGCATGCAAACAAAGCATGCCCAAATGAGAACAGGCTATTTGTGTCTGTACAACCTGTCACTTTCTATGCCTCCCTGTCTGTGCCCTATGGTTTTTTTTTATTCTCTACTCTTGCAGAGTTATCTCTACAAGCTTTAAGGACTTTTTCCATGCTTTCCTGGTTCAAATGGAGGCAGCTTCCGTGTCCAGTGCTGATTGGTGCTAGGCAACTTTACGACAGAGCTGCCAACTTTGTAACTGGGAAACTCAACATCCTGTGATTCTGGGCAAATCAATTAATCTCCCTGTGCCTAAATAAGAGAATATGACCTTGTGTGATGCAACTTGTGCTCATGTAAAGCACTCCAATACCTTTGGATCGAGTCCACGCTATTTAAAGCTGCAAAATAAAATGTTGCTTATCGTTGGTTGTGATATCTGGGCCCCATGCAATCATTTGGGGGCTTTTATGTCGACTGTCAAGACGTGAATAATGGCATCTCAGGAGTTCCCCTGGCATTTGACCTTGATGGAGGAATCCTATTTGGTCTGGGTTTGGGCCCCACCTATAACCAGTCTGAACTCATAAGCATGAGATAGCCCCAAACTGCAGTATGAGCCCCACCAGATTAAATACCTGCCTTCCTACAGGGGTGTCATGTAAAGTGATGTAATGCATGAATGAATCACAGTGGCCTCTGAAGTGTAAGCCAAAGGTGGCTAACTATGATTACTACTGCAAAATAAACTGGGCCCACTCAGGCCGGGTAGTCCATGACATTTCATCTGTCCAAAGGTACCCGAGGCCAGTGGCGTAACGAAACTTGAGGGGGGCCCCCTGCAAGGTACTTGGAGGGGCCCCCTCCGGAATCAATCTGGAGCTCTCCAGCCGAAGTGCAGTGGTGGGGGCCCCCTGGAGGTTGGGGGCCTCCCTGCACAGTGGGGGCTGCGGGGGTCTTTGTTACACCCCTGCCTGAGGTGTGGCTCCTTCAAAGGCCTCATATGGTGGTCTCTGAATGAGTACATGCAAGCATGGTGAGAAATTGTTCTAAACATGGCTGTGAGTAGAGCGTGTGGATGAAGATGTGGTCTGGTGGATTCCTGTGCTTCATTCTTTGGTTTGGAGCCAGCAGATAAGAGTTCTGGTCCTGGCATGCCCCATAGGGCCAAACTCTGTGGTCAAGCCAAGACCCTTTGTTTTACTAGCCCTCAATTATAGCCCCCTCTACCAACAGTCTATCTATCTGTCTTTGTGCCTTTCAATCTCAGTGTAATATCCAAAAGGACACAGCAGCCTCAAAGAAAGATTGAAAATGACTGAGTTCAAGAGCAAATTGAATGTAATGTGCAATGCCTCGGGCCCAGGCTTTTCTGGCAAGGGATGCTTTGTAGTTGTATTAGTACCTACCTCATCTGTTCCCATAGGGCAACTGCACCAAGCAGATCCAAAAAGGGACAGTGAGGACAAATAACAGATCCCTGGTACAGGTCAAAGTTCACTTAGCGACCTCTGCGGATGTGGGTCCAATAAGAATGTCTGTGGCAAGAAGACTAATGATTACATGTAATCTTTCCAAGAAACAGTCTAGCCCAATATCGCAAATTCGCTGTGCTTCTTAAAGTTGTCTCAAGATGCTATGCTTCCTAAAGTTGTGTCAAGATGCCATGCTTTGTAAAGTTGTCTCAAGATCACCTTGCTTCATAAAGTTGTGTCAAGATGCTGTGCTTCGTAAAGTTGTCTCAAAATCACTGTGCTTCGTAAAGTTGTGTCAAGATGCTGTGCTTCGTAAAGTTGTCTCAAAATCACTGTGCTTCGTAAAGTTGTCTCAAGATGCCGTGCTTTGTAAAGTTGTCTCAAGATCACCTTGCTTCATAAAGTTGTGTCAAGATGCTGTGCTTCGTAAAGTTGTCTCAAAATCACTGTGCTTAGTAAAGTTGTCTCAAGATGCTGTGCTTCGTAAAGTTGTCTCAAGATCACCGTGCTTCATAAAGTTGTCTCAAGATCGCCGTGCTTCTTAAAGTTGTCTCAAGATGCCATGCTTCTTGAAGTTGTCTCGAGATCGCCGTGCTTTTTAAAGTTGTTTCATGATAGCTGTGCTTCGTAATGTTGTCTAAAGATCAGCATGCTTCGTACAGTTGGAGCTTCCAGGCCAACAGAGATGGCCCAGGATTTATTTTAATACCTGCCCTATTTTACACTGAGCACGTGAATGAGAACAACCCATTTATTGAGGGAACTGGGGGTTTAACCCCACCCCAGACAAGTTTGGAAAAAATGAGGCCAAACAATGCATTTTACAGACAATGTATCTGTCCAAGGCACCGCACACTAGCATGTATTGCCCTAACCTGTATAAGTCTATAGTAAACCTGCGTTCTACAGTGCACCATTGTTTCAAGCACTATACAGAGCCGAGTACTGCAGTTCCTCTGCCACTTTCCTTAGGCCCGTATTGTCACTGCCCCAATATTCAAAACACATTTTCTAGACCGTATCTACAATGCCCTAGTATGTAAAGCACCATCCCCCTAGGCCAGTTTCCAAAGGTTTCCACTATGTAAAGCATCATTCTCAGGTGGGTGTCTGCATTGCTCCAATATGTAATGAGCTACCTGCAAACCAATGGCCATAATGCCTCTTAATGTAAAGTATCAAAACCAGAACAGTATACGCAATACCCCTGGATCTCAAAGTACTATCCACAATGTTGCAGTATCTAAAGCACTAACACTATCCACGCCCCAGAGCATCATTTACCGTACCCAGTATGAAAAGCACTGCATTTAAAAGTGTATTGAAAAACAACCTCCCCTCCCACCTGCCTGGCCACAACTTGCACCCGCTCTGGAACTTATCTTGAGTCATTCTGGTGAGCAGGTCCCCTACTTCTACAGCTCACACATTGACGACGTGGGAAACGCCTTGATGCCACATTCTACAATTCTACATGCAAGACTATGCGGCTTCCTGTCCACTTGTGGTGAAAAGGCAAAGAACTCCGTAGGTCGTATAGAAACGTAGCCTCGGGTATGGGCAAGTGTGAACTCGAAACTGGGCTCCGAGTGAACTCAGTTTAAGGAGCCAAAGGTTCATGAATGATCTGTCGGCCGACCTTCTGTGCACCTAATAATCCAATAAGTCTCAGGTTAGACTATGGCTCATCTACCATGGTGTCTCTATTTCATTAAACTAGACCTCATGGCATGTATTTGTGGCTTGGAACTGTCACCAGTGGCTAGTTTTCTGCAGCTTCTGTGTTCACTGCATATTGTACTTCCTACTGGCTTCGCACTGCCACCAGAATTTCGGATTCTGCTACTTGAGTGATAGGTTTTCATTGGTATCACAATTGCCAGATTTGATTTTGATAGATTTTGATATTTATAAAGCACGGCCTAATGCCCGGAGGCGGTTAGGCGCTGAACTTGAAAGGGGGTGACTTGAAAAGGAGAAAGGCAGATACGTTTTTGACCTATTATGGATGAAAGCTACGGAGTAAAAAGTCGGGTCTTAAGGGCTGTCCTGAACTGAAGTAGTTCTGAGGATATTTTTAATGGATGGGAAGGATGTTCCTCAGGTTGGATGTTGTGGTAACAAAACGTTTGCCACCCCCGTTAGATAGCCGGAATCTGGGGACCTCAGTTGGTGGCTACATGCTTGTGTGACTGCTCTCCTGAAAACTACATGAGCGCATGTGCAATGATGTTAATGACAATAAAAGACAGAATGCATAAGGAGATAGGTCATGGCAGACTGCTGCACAGTTTGGGCGAGCCTTATATAACCGATTGCTTGGCAAAAACTGACTTAGTGACCTCTGTGTGATAAAAAAAGAGCATGACAAATGTTGACTCCATTTGCCTGACAAATGTTTCTAGTGTCAGTATCCAATGAAGTACCTTGCTACCCATCTGCATAGCGCTTCAACATCTTGTCAGAGGTGCAAAGCGCTACATAAATGCCCATACAATCCAGTACATACAGTATATAAGTTCGCATAAACCCAAAACACACAACAAATTGCTCAATAAATGTGCTTTGGGTGTATATTGCAGAATGCATGGCGGTGCATGCAAACAGGACAAGCCCTGTATCTCTTATGCATGACTGAACAACGATCCTTGGGCTCCCACAGTGTAGCGTGCTCCCAGTCCGCAAAGGGCGTGAAATGTACTATATAAAAACTCATGCCAAACCATATTTGTAATGTTTTTCATCAAGTAAAGTAAATAAGACATTCCACTTAACTTCCTTAGTTCAACGATGCAGTACATTGGGCACAGTGCCTAAAGGATTCCACGCCAAAGCTGCTGCGGGGAGTTTCATCCTTGTTCCATAAGAGATTGTCATGAGTAGACGGCCATGTATGCTATGGGTGGATCTTGTGGCAGAAGACTGGGTCAGCCATAGGTTCATTCCAAGATGGTCAAAAGTGGCCACAGCCAGTCAATGGTGAAGGAAAATACCATCTGGGAATCACAAGTTTGCCTTCCGAATTATTTCTGTTTAACAACACACTAAATATAGTGGGAGGGAGGGTTAGATCTGTTTAGAATTGATACATAGAACTGCATCAGGTTTATGCTCCAGGGAGATTTAGGTTTAATACTAAGCGATGTAGGAAAGCGTGAGTGCTGAGGAGCACGGCACCTGAGAGCAAATGAAAAAAGTACCAATCCTTGCCCTGGTGCACAGACGACACAGGAAGCAGAGTTTAAGTAGCACCTGCGCTCACTTAACAAGACTGGTCGGTGAATGACCATATCCAATGAGCAAATACTTGTAGGTACGAATAATGTCCAGCCAAACCAAGGTTTCAATTGCAGATAGGCCCTGGGCCAAGTGGCAGAAAATGATGTATGGGTTGGGACCGGTGGACTCGAGATAAATGTGCAATGTTGGATTTAGTGAGAATGGGTCAATGGGGGCTAGCTCCCCTTGCACCTCAGATGGACTGAACAAGCAAATCCTGGTCATCCAGAGAGTTTCACTTGCTAAAAAGGTTGCCTCTCGCACTAGTTATATAACAAACGCTTGTAACATTTAAGACAGCGCACTTGAGCCGCAACCACAGTAATATCTTACAAGCCTATTTGTCCAAAACAGAGCTAAAAGTGAACACTCATGCTCTGGTTGAACTGGGGTGGCTCAGTTTAGAGTAAAATGCACTTGCTAAACTACAGAAAGCCATGTTGTCATACTAGACAAGATGCCCTGCCTAAGATAGTACTGTGACAGTCCTTATCTGTCAACGGTTTCAAATGTGAAAAGTTCATAGTTCAATTAATACTTTCCTAGCTGATGATACATTGCTTCAAATAAGCAATGGAGACTTTACTCAGTAGCGCTGCATTGTATTTTGAAAAGCTAACTAGACAAGAAGTGCTTTGGTTAAACTGCTATAAGAACACGTTTAAGGTTCTGTCACCAGGGGAGATAACAGAGAGTGCCTTTCTACTAGGGGCAACAAAGTCACCATAAAAGTAATTTTTTATTTGGTGTTCTGTTTATGCAAATGATGCAGTGTTTCTTCACCCTCAGGATGTGGTATTTTTCCATGAAAAGGATAAATAGTGACTAGGATTACCGGGTAGTGATTTAGCGCAGAGTTTCTACCCTTCATAAAGTAATCTCCTCTTGCGGAATATCTATAAATACCAAAGTTATGTGTTTATTAAAATAGTTAGTTCCCTTAGTATTTCTTCGGTTACATTCTATCAGTATATAGCTGTGTTTTATATCTTTTTATTAACCGGTGACTTGCATAAGGTCAAGGTTCCACTCTCAACGATGATAAAAAAAACTGTTAAAGAGGGTCAAAGGGAATATTTTTACTGACCTGACATCTCACTTCCCTCCTAATGTAATACCAAAATACAAAACAGAGATGCCGTGGTCCACTAAGAGTGTTGTACTAATCGCTAAGAACCAACAAGGATAATACAAACGAAAAATGAGTTGCATCTGGGTCCATGCTCAACGATTCTGAACTTCCTCTCGTCAACTCGTCATGAAAGTAAGACTTCGGAAATGTTACTTATAGCAACATCCCACGTGGCTTTTCGGTATACCAAGGAAACGTGTTCATCTTTCAGTTTTAACATTGTGGCCTTTGGACATGTAATTTATTTGCTTCAGACTATGAAAAGGAAACTGTGCCAGCTTAAAAGCTAACCTCCCTGTGAGGGTGGTATGTTTTACAGACATACACATTTTAAATAAAGCCCTAACATATAATTCTATTCTTGAAGGAGTGTTGAATTAACGGTGTGACCTTGATGAACTTCAGAAATACCATTCAGAAAACTTCTAGCTAGTTCAGAATTTTCATGGTGGTTTCTTGGAAGTAGAACTAGGGGCCAGATGTACAAATAGCTGGCTGCAAAATACTGGTTTCAAATTGCAACCAGCATAGTTGTGACCAGTAAACAAATTTGTGGGATGAACCAACCTATGCACTTAATAGGTCTGTGATTTTTAAAAAAAATTATTTTGAGTCGCAGTCTGACGTATCACATGAATATTAATGAGGTAGGTAACAAATTGCACCTCACTACGGTCAGGGGCCATCACTGATGACGGTGGTGTGCTGTAGTCAGCTGGCCACCATTTCTGTGAGCACTTGAAATTAAAGCATTTTTTTAATGCAGACTATTTTCTTTAAAGGAAACTGAGCTCTGTTTGAAGAAAAGGGCTTTTTGAGGTTTGTTTTAGAATTGCACTGGTCCCGTGGACCACTGCATACTCCCCAACAAAGTGTTTTTAACTCGCAAAAAGGAAGGTGTCCACTTTGCCACTTCCCTTTTGCAAATGGGTTACCACCTTCTTTGCGGTCTTAGTAACTTTCCAATTTTTGTGAGCAGTTTTTGGTCACAAAACATTGATAAATGGCACTCTGATTCAGGTGATGGAAGGGACATCTACATCAACCCGTTTCCAGATAACAAATCTGTATCGATTTGCAAAGCCACTTTAGGAGTAGCAAACTTTAGGAGTAGCAAAAACATCTGACTACTATAATTGGATTAGTAAATTAGGAGAAACGCATTTTTGCTCAGTACATCTGGCCCTAGATTAGCAGCGGGATCTTGGAGCTATCCCATTGAGTGCAGATGGAAGATTATTGCACCGGGACAGGATCATGGTGTTATGTATCCCAAATAGTATTGGATTCCATTTCGCTGGAAAAGAAGCTTGCTGTTACCTTGTCCAAAAAGTATTGACGAATATTAGGACAACGGGATAGCTCCGTAAATTGAACCTCAATCACTGACCCATGTGGTCTGAAGGGTGTGATTTTGAATCTCTGTGAGGTCGAACAAGTAGCCCATGCTGCAGGGGCAGGGAAATTATGTAATGTCAAGCTCATATCATATCTTTCTGTGGTGGTTAAAATTTGTAACATTAAATTGGGTAAACATTACACCTGTTCCCAACAAAGCGTATAAAAAGCAGAAAAGGTGTAAGTTCAGCATCAGACATCTAACAAGAGAGACTTAAATATGGTAGCCCAAAACATAGGTGGGAGGCGATATGTGTTAGTGAAAAAAGCATAACAGCTGTGTTTGTAGAGCAGGGAGCGAAGCCAATTCATGCCCTTGTGTGATTCTAGGATAAGGCCTGTGACATAAAATTTGAAGCTGTATTAAGTATATGTTGCCAAATAATTGGAACCCTCATGCAATGTAAGAAGTAAGGATAAAAAGTGGAACCAAATCTTTAAAAACCTATGCAAACCTTTTCTTTGTTTTGAGGCCATCTCTGACTATTTTCACAAGTACGCCTGTAAAACCGAATTATAACAGGCAGATTTCCCTAATTTAAATTCTTTCATTTTAGTCTTAGCTGTAACTATAATTTGCTCTGTATTATACCCTGTTTTATTTTAACAAAGTAGAATACCTCCAAAGCCGCTTGTGAGATGCACTTTTTTACACCTTTTTGTGAAACCTACAGGTGTGATTATACTCGCGTGCTAGCCTTTTTGTACCTACGTTATGTGACCCGCTACATAGATTCCAGTACATTGAGAATGACTTTTCCGAGGCACTAAATAGAAATGACCTATACTGATGATGTCTTTACATTGAGGAGGTAAGCCCAAGGGTAAATGTTGGGCTTGGAGTGAAGGTAAAGTTAGAATAAGACTAACTTTAGAGTTTTTTAGAGTTTGGTCAAATGGTTGTCCTAGGTCTAAGGTAAGAGCCTGAGCTAGGCTTAGATTTAGGATTAGTGTAAGGCTGTGTTTAAGGTTTTATTTCTAAGTGTTAGGGTTTGCATGGCCTCGTTCTGGTGTTCCGGGAGTAAATTGCCACCTCAAAAAAGAAGATAATGTGCTAATAATACATGCTTTTGCACGTTCTCAGCTACAAAACGCAGAATGTGCTGCGTTTTCCCTGCACAAATTCCTCCAGATTTTACCTTACAAAATTTCTGAGTTAAAAAGTGGTACTACACCACCAGTTGTAATCTCGATTTGGGCGCAAACACCTGTTTACTTTCTGCTTTGTCCTAGTCTTGACCTTCACCAGATTCCATGTAGTGGCATCCTCAGTACCTGTGTTCTTAGGATTTCGAATTATTGTCTCCGAAGTAGTTGCTCCTCAATGTGGTGGTCTTTTCTGTGGACAAATAAAACCCACTATGCACAGTATTTAAATGGTTTTATTCTATGGACAGTGACTATGTGTCCCCACAAAATGTCGTGCTATACCTTGAGTGCATCTGTTGGTTGTTGACTATTGAATGATGTGATGAATGTCCACAGACTGCGTAAATATGATGCATGTCAAGTGGAGTAATGCAAAATGATGGGTCCCGCTGGAGAATGTGATGAGGGCCCCAGAGTCTCCCATATCTCACAGATATTCATTGACGGTAGGTTGAATGGGGCCCTTATGAATGGTTATGTGGCCCCAGCGGAGTTGTGGGTCACCCTGCGCCACAGGGGCTGTGGGACCCTGCGTTAAGCCTCTGTTTGTGTCTAATACAGAACGGCAAGATCCTCAGAATAACATTTCAGATTCCCAACTGCAAACTTGAAATGTAGGCCACCAATGCCAATTGACATCAGAGGTCTATCCCAGAACGCAGAGGACTCCTCTCATACCATGCACTTATATTTAATGCAACTTGTGACATCTTACTGAAGTCATGGTTACTGAAGAATGTAATGTCACAATGCCTTTGCTGCAGCTTGCTTAGCTAGAGTTGGAATGTTACCTTTTGAAATGTAACTGGAGTATGGATTGACCTGTTTCCCTGCCTGGATGAGATCTTCTTACTCTGCAATACGCCTGCATCTTTCTACTTCAAACCTGCCTTGCTTGATCCTTCAGCCTGAATCACAGGATCTTACACTACTGTTACCCTTTATAGCGAAATGCCGAGTTTCTTGGTACACATTGCACCCCAGCAATTTCCTAAAGGTACATTTCAGCAGTTCAAAGCTGCCTAAATTTACCTGCAGAAAAAGCCCAGTAAATGTAGGAGCAGGCAGTTTTTGGTGCACTAACAGTGCTTAATTTGTAAAAGAATGAGTGCAAGTGCCCACAACTCTGTTCACATGCCCAAGCCTGGTGCTAATAAATACCAGAGCGCCGAATGATAGACTTCATTTCACCCCAGACCTCTTCAGTCCACTGTCAAACACTTGCTGCCTCTTAATCGCTCTCTTGTAGGTTCCAGCTTTCTCCCTTTGGGGTGGCTTTCCAGTTGCTCTTCTTTTTTTTGTGTCTTGTGTTTGTTTTTCCCTCTTTTGCTTTGGTCAATGTCTCATGAGGAAAAATAAATGCCTGGCCCCACCGGCAAATCACTGGCTCACATTAAGCACTGCTAACCAACAAAATCTGAACATTATGTTCCATTTTCAGAGCAAAGATAAAGATTGGTGCTGTCAGGGCTTTTAAATGGGATGAAAAAACTGGGGGAGGAAGTCTCTCTAAGGGGCACACATAAGCTAACAATCTGTGCTTAGCATAGTATGCCAACTGAAAATGTGCTGCTTTTCTCATTTCAACCACACATAGAACACAACAAGTAACATGATACCTACAACCAGCCAGGACTTAGCCAGGAAAATTGGCTTCGTCAGTGGTTGGGTGTTGTATAACATAAAAAAGCAACAACTATAGCTTTGTTGTAATTAATATTGAAAATGCTTCAGTTCTGAAAGGATGAGACTGTGAAAGAACTATAGCGAGTCTCTTTGAAGTTACATCAAAGGTAGTGAAGGGTGGAACTTCCACTGAGTTAAGATTTGTTTTCACCCTGAGAGTGATACCTGCTTTTTACAACTTCTGTTGCTGAGCCCTGGGTGCTATATATTGCATCTGCTATTTTCCAAACCCTGCAAGCAGGGATTTTTTCTGGTGAGGTAAGTATCACACCACCTCGGGTCAGTCCTAATGAGGGCCTCAGCCGAATCCTCGCAGAGCTTGTCAACATATACATTAAACGGAGACTCATATTAAAGGATAGTGAACAATTACAGTACAATTAACTCTCAGGGGCCGGCTTGTGTGTAGTACTGCCACATTCCAAAGCCAATTAAAAAGCTGAGCGGGCTGCAACAAACCTAGCGCCACCTACAGGCCCTCGCTGTTCGACTCAGACTCTCATTATTCAGAGGGCAGCAGAGTGAGCAGTGATGACGTAGCGATCATTGTTTACAGGGGTCGCAGAAGCTATATAACAGCTGTCACATCCTCACTCCTGTTAATGACGTGGTTCTTTAGGTACGCGTTCGTGTCCTACTTTAATGTGACATTTTAGGAGCAGCGACGAAGACGCTTTAGGCTTGTCAAGCTACACGTTTTTGGCTAATTTTAGTATTTTGCAGCCTTCTCAATACCCTTTTCCAAGTGTACAGTTCCGTGATGTTAATGTAGGAAAATCTTAACATGCTCCCTACTGTGAGGCATTTTCTTGCAAAAATTGACATAATTTTGCTGCGGTGTTGACTCGCCTCCCGTCGCACAACTTCTGGTTTCGGGTACTTTTTGTAAGTCGAAGAGGCTTTTGCTGACCAATTCCTACACTTTTAAAGGCGCTTTACACTGTATGGCTTTAGATTGTTTTACCGTCACTTGGTTTTCTCCTTTCATGGCACCGCCTTCATTAAACTTGCTCTTCATAAAAAAAAAGTGATGATACTATTTAGTCTTTTTTTAACAGTTCTAATTTGTAATATGTTTTTAGATTTGTGATTTTCTTTTTATGACATCTAACTTAGCACAGTGTTCATCCTTCCAGAAATCTCCCACTATAGTCGTAGAATTTAAGTAGTCTGTGGCTCAAATTCGTGTTTTTTTTTTCATTGCCAAACCTCAACATCTAGTTAACAATAAACAGTTTTTTGTTGTTGTCTGTGTAGTGTTGAAAATTTCTCTAACACACTTGGAAAATGAGTTCTAGGTAGGATTTCTATAAACGTAGCTACCCTAGGGGACCAACTGTTGCACAGATGTCTCTCCATCAGGTCTGTTGCATGGGCCCAGGAGGCATGCTAAGAAGAACAGGCTATTACCTGGGTTACAGCCAATATGCTGTCAATCAGTCGAACCGACAGGCAGGGCCTGCAATTTAGCTGTGAACTCAATTTTGTGGTTGACATTGACCAAACACTCAACCTTCCGTTCCACTGTCAATGTCGTTCTTATGTCTCCAAGGTATAAGCGCTTCACTTCAGGCCACTGCCTGCAGTAAATTCCTTATATTAGTCATAATGTCGTTTTCTAGTCTGTAACCTTCCATCTCTCTGAGCTCTTCTGAGCATTTTAGCATCCTGAGCCTCAACCGCTCTCACCTGGCTGATGACCCACATCGAAAACATCTTCTGGGCATTCAAGTTAATTTCTGTACTCGAACTTGTGGCACGCCTCGCTACGTGCCCGACTATGATAATACGCGGCTTCCTGTCGGCCTTGCGTCTCTGGAGATCAGTCCTCCGTACAAGGCCCATATTGCTTTATTAGGTCTCGCCTGTCGATGCGCATGCGCATCGAGCAAGGCGAGAGTATTGCGAGTTATCCACTCTTTATCTGCACTGCAAGGAATCGTGGCGATTCCTTGCAGTGCCCGTGACTTTTATGGTCAATGCGCATGCGCATTAAGCTTTTGCGCATGCGCATTGACCTTAAAAGTCACGGGCGCGTGCATGTCCGTCTTTGTTTACCCGCTCCGCCCCCTCCCGCCGTGTCGCCTTGCCTTCCCCTACTCTCCTCCCCCCTCCTCCTCTCCTCCCCTGCCTGCCTGCCGCTAGCCTTGTTGATGCTTGTTAAACGCTGCCTTCCTGCTTGGCGTCCAGCGTTCTTGGTCTCTTGTTCAGTCTCCCTGATCGACTGGATCTTTTTCTTCAGCTTCTACGGCCATATCATGGCAGAATCCGTTCCCTTGACTGCTCTTCTTTCCAATCCCCCGTCGACACTCGTCGTCTCACTCTGAAGCTGTATATTCTGTCTCTGTTCCCACATCTGATCACGACCTCCGGGCAGTCATCCTTTGTTGCTGGCTCGCTTTTCTAGCGCTGCTGCTCTGCATGCTTCTTTGCGCATCCGTTCACCCTCAGTTTCAGCGTTTGCCTTTCCCTGTGATTGAGCGCATCCTCCGGTCCATTCCCAGCACAGGTCATTCTCCATCTTACACTCGCACAATAGGCCTCCCTCGCTTCTGCCAGTGCACGCCGGTCTCCCTGCCCTCTCACTGCGCGCATCTCGCATTTCTGTCTGTGTGCTACTTTACCAGCGCAGTTTCCCTCTGCCCTGTGCTTCCCAGTCAGTGGCGCTTCTCCCTGCCTGTGGTGTGTGCTTCCCTGTCAGTGGCGCTCCTCCCTGCCTGTGGTGTGTGCTTTCCTGTCAGTGGCGCTTTTCCCTGTCCTGTGCGCTTCCCTGTCAGTGCCACTTTTCGATTCCCCATTGCATGCACTGCATGGTCAGTACCGCTTTTCCCTGCCCTATCAATAACGCTTCTCCCTGCCTTGTGGTGTGCGCTAATCTGTCAGTTCCCTTTTCTCCCGCCCTGTAGTGTGCGCTGCCCATTCTCCCTGCCCTGTGTTGTGCGCTGCCCTGTCGGGATCCCTGCTCCCTGCCCTGTGTGTTGCCCTGTCGGTGCCCCTTCTTCCTGCCCTGTGGTGTGTGTACTGCCATGTTTGGGGTATTTGTTTCTGACCTATGGGGTGCATTGCCCTTCCGTAAGTCCCCCTTCTCCTTGTTTCTGCTGGAAGTGTGTGCTTCAAACTATTAGACCTGGCTGCGGTAATCACATTTTGCAAGCAGACACTTGTTAAAGTGGCAGCTTTCCTGCCATACCAACCTTTCGTAGTTACATTGTAGGGAGGCTGTGATGCATGAAATGAAAAGCAAGTCAGAAAAGACATTACTCAATTCCAATATAAATAATTGTATTTACTACTGAGCGAAGGTGGTCTAGGGGCGCCAAAGGTCGCAAGAAGCTATCGGGCATCCTGCAATCGGCCCATGATAGAGCGGGGCAGAATGGAGTCCGATAGCATTGGTGTATAGATCAAACATTATTAGGTACGCAAATAAAAAGATGGCTATGCAAAAAATGCCGCAGCTGGGACTTATCCGGTGACTGGGACCACTCCTACACATGGGAAGATCTGTACGCAGAATGGAAAATGATAGTGTCTCTGGTTGTAGAATTGTGTTTTTGATGAGTGATGAAACCATTCTAAAAGCTGGAGTTTCTCACTCCCAGAAGGAGAACAATATTGATATCAGATGAGTCTCTGGTTCCTCTGCTTGCATGCTACTTTCGCGGCTCCTTTGATGTGCGTCCATTTGCCACCAGCCACTTAGCCACTTAGCCAATTTGTGTGCAGGCGCCGCCTCTGCTGGCGCGCGCCGCCTCTGCTGCCAGGCTTCAGCACACCAGGCTGCACACCCCTCACCCCCCAGTCACTTCATCCGCGCCCACTTCACACGCGCTCTGCAGGTCATAAACAGGACCATCTGCTCCACTCCCAGCACTGCATGACCATCTTCAAAGCAAGCTTGTAACACGAGCTGCCCTCAGACGTTCCAAGACACACACTTTTAATGCTTCTGAGGTCGATAACATGAGCCCCGTTGCATTGACACACACTGCCCTCACACACACAAGTTACTGTCACACACACACCCTCAACCCCTCACCCTCACTCACCCTCACCCTCACTCACCCTCAACACCTCACCCTCACCCTCACTCACCCTCAACCCCTCACCCTCAACCCCTCACTCACCCTCACTCTCACTCATCCTCACTCACCCTCAACCCCTCACCCTCACTCACCCTCAACCCCTCACCCTCACTCACCCTCAACCCCTCACCCTCTCACCCTCAAACCCTCACCCTCACTCACCCTCGACCCCTCCCCCTCGACCCCTCCCCCTCAACCCCTCACCCTCCTTCACTCACCCTCACCCCCTCACCCTCACTCACCCTCACCCTCACTCACCCTCAACCCCTCACCCTCACTCACCCTCAACCCCTCACCCTCAACCCCTCAACCCCTCACCCTCAACCCTTCACCCTCACTCACCCTCACCCTCACTCACCCTCACCCTCACTCACCCTCAACCCCTCACCCTCACTCACCCTCAACCCCTCACCCTCACCCTCACCCTCACTCACCCTCACTCACCCTCAACCCCTCACCCTCACTCACCCTCAACCCCTCAACCCCTCACCCTCAACCCCTCACCCTCAACCCCTCACCCTCAACCCCTCACTCACCCTCACTCTCACTCACCCTCAACCCCTCACCCTCACTCACCCTCACTCACCCTCACCCCCTCACCCTCACTCACCCTCACTCACCCTCACCCTCACTCACCCTCAACCCCTCACCCTCACTCACCCTCACCCTCACTCACCCTCAACCCCTCACCCTCACTCACCCTCACCCTCACTCACCCTCAACCCCTCACCCTCACTCACCCTCAACCCCTCACCCTCACTCGCCCTCAACCCCTCACCCTCACTCACCCTCAACCCCTTACCCTCCCTCACCCTCAACCCCTCAACCCCTCTCCCTCACTCACCATCAACCACTCACCCTCAACCCCTCACCCGCACTCACCCTCACCCTCAGTCACCCTCACCCACCCTCACTCACCCTCACTCACCCTCAACCCCCCACCCTCACTCACCCTCACTCACCCTCACCCTCACTCACCTTAAACCCCTCACCCTCACTCACCCTCACCCTCACTCACCCTCACTCACCTTAAACCCCTCACCCTCACTCACCCTCAACCCCTCACTCATCCTCACTCACCCTCAACCCCTCACCCTCACTCACCCTCACCCACCCTCAACCCCTCACCCTCACTCACCCTCAAACACTCACCCTCACTCACCCTCACTCACCCTCAACTCCTCACCCTCACTCACCCTCACCCACCCTCAACACCTCATCCTCACTCACCCTCACCCTCACTCCCCCTCAACCACTCACACTCACTCACCCTCACTCACCCTCAACCCCTCACCCTCAATCCCTCACCCTCACCCTCACTCACCCTCACTCACCCTCAACCCCTCACCCTCAACCCCTCACTCATCCTCACTCACCCTCAACCCCTCACCCTCACTCACCCTCAACCCCTCACCCCCACCCTCACCCCCTCACCCTCACCCCCTCACCCTCCACCCTCACTCACCCTCAACCCCTCACCCTCACTCTCCCTCACCCTCACTCACCCTCAACACCTCACTCACCCTCAACACCTCACCCTCAACCTCAACCCCTCACCCTCACTCACCCTCACTCACCCTCACCCTCACTCACCCTCACCCTCCCTCACCCTCACTCACCCTCACCCTCCCTCACCCTCACCCTCACTCACCCTCAACCCCTCACCCTCACTCACCCTCAACCCCTCACCCTCACTCACCCTCACTCACCCTCAACCCCTCACCCTCACTCACCCTCAACCCCTCACCCTCACTCACCCTCACTCACCCTCACCCTCACTCACCCTCACTCACCCTCAACCCCTCACCCTCACTCACCCTCACCCTCACTCACCCTCAACCACTCACCCTCAACCACTCACCCTCAACCACTCACCCTCAACCACTCACCCTCAACCACTCACCCTCAACCACTCACCCTCAACCACTCACCCTCAACCACTCACCCTCACTCACCCTCACCCACCCTTACCCACCCTCACCCTCCCTCACCCTCACCCTCACTCACCCTCACCCTCACTCACCCTCACTCACCCTCACCCTCCCTCACCCTCACTCACCCTCAACCCCTCACCCTCACTCACACTCAACCCCTCACCCTCACTCACCCTCACTCACCCTCAACCCCTCACCCTCACCCTCCCTCACCCTCACTCACCCTCAACCCCTCACCCTCACTCACCCTCAACCCCTCACCCACCCTCAACCCCTCACTCTCAACCCCTCACCCTCAACCCCTCACCCACCCTCACTCACCCTCACCCTCAGCCTCACCCTCACTCACCCTCAACCCCTCACCCTCACTCACCCTCAACCTCATGCTAAAGATTTACAAAAAAAACCATTAACAATTCTAAAAGCACTAACTCTAATGCTGCGAGACCTATTGCATTTCTAATGCTTGTTACAGTAGTTGCCTCCCTGGGTATCTGCGAGTTAAAACTGGAAACCAGTAGAATGTACTGAGGCCAAAGGCTTTATACTCAATTCTGATGACTCTTTCTTATTGGCCCACCTGTAATCAGTATGCATGCTTGATAGTGGTGAAAACATGAACACAACAGATTGGAAGGTGCTTCTATTTAACAGCATTAGAAAGTATTGGTGAGGAATTAAAACTACTCGTGTGTTGAAGAAACCTGTCATACGAGGGATAATAAGAGAAAAAAATATGTTTCTGAAAAATTAATAAATTGGCTTGATTATGTGGTATTATAGAGATGAATGCCAATCGCCCAAAGTAAAAACTTGTCTCTGTAAACCACATTTTTACGGTATTTGTTCTCTAATGTACCAAGCAGTTTTGCTAATACAATGCTCGCGGTTTGTAAAATTACAGGCTTTGAGGTGGCAAGGCATCAACTTATGATTTACAGAAAGAAGGTAGTAAGCAACTCAAAAATGTCATCCTGACTTGCAAAGAATCAGAATCTGGAGGGGGCTGGAATGAGCACCCCTCCCCCTACATCCAATTCACAGTGCAATATATCAGTGCTTTGCAACATCCATTGTAAGCCATTGACAGTTTTCCGGCAAGCAGGCGGTGTGACCTTCGAATGGGAAGCTGCTTGTAAGAGACAACTTCAACTCTGAGTCACAGATGTCACAGTAGCATCAGGGAAGAGGGAGGGAGCAGGTAATGGAAAAGGGAGGGTATGTTTCATTTTTTGTTTCCAGCACTTTAAGGCAGGGGTCTCCAAACCGGTCCTGGAGGGCCGGATCCATGCCAGATTTTTGGGATATCCCCATTGAGATACATGTAGTTATTTTAAAAATCTGGCATGGATCCGGCCCTCCAGGACCAGTTTGGAGGCCCCTGCTTTAAGGGATCCGGTTAGAATAGAAAACAATGAAGATTTTGCGAATGCAAATTCATAGCTGGAGATCTGCTGTTCCTCACAGGCCTCTGTCAAAGCCTTCACAGACATTCATAATGCAATGCTAAAAGAATCTGTCTACTTTGATATGAACGAGGCAGGACTTTTTCTTACTAATTGTGCACGGTGGATTTCTGCTCTGTCTAATTATGTGTACATTAATTTTAGCACAAAACTGAGCAAATAAACTGCTTTACGATCTGACCTTCGAACTCTGGGCCCAAGTTCTTTATCTTGTTGATAGCAGGTGTTCTTGTAAAAAGTGCCCAATCGTTTGTATCTACCCTCTGGACTGAGATGGGATTTTGGTAATACTTTGACGAGTTCATGCAATTGTACATAGAAGACCAAACCCTGCCCTCCCTAGTAAGTGCTCTGCCTCGTTTCATAGTGTCTCTTGTGGAGTTCTAGACCTTTATCCTGATAAGATCAATGTTCCATCTTGTGTGCATAGCGAATATTTAATTGTTATGGGTTTTTCTCCGACTTTATTGGGATTTAATTTTGCTCTGACTGCTTTTCACACCAGAGTAAATGATAAAACATGACCGTGGTAGTTCAGCACTGAACAAATGCAAAATCGGGCCTAGATGGCTGGTGAGGCTGACAAGGAGCACTGCACACTTAGAAAAGCTGTCACCCAATGGGCCCCAGAAGATCAAGTCCTAAAAAACATTCAGTGGCAATGTCACTTCCAGGGGGTCCCTGTGCCATGGTGAGCCTTCACCTCCTTAAGCCTTCACAAACACCTGTCTCCTCTCCTCTGTCCAGTAGGTACGCATCCTCCGTCAAGCCTCCCACTTGGGTACCAACTCCTTTATGACTATGGGTGAGCATCATTCACCATGTCTGCCTGTAGGAAAAAACAGCTGAAAGCCCAAACATACAGCTACTTTTGGGAGCACTGTGACTCACCGGAGAGTCTATTTGTATTAAAGGTGACTGTATTACAAAAAATATATTGCCCACCACTGACAGGGCTTTTGAAAGCAACTTTCATTGCCTTGAAGCTTGTGTGTAGCACCTCCCTGCTGGGTCCTTCTGGTGCTCTGGTAGGCAAGCGCCAAACAGAGGCCTCCCCAGCTGCGCCGCGCCGCGCTGCTGGGAGACCCTGATCTGAAGCATGCTTTCATGGCACTGTCAGGGGCCAGGCACTGTAATTAAATTAATGCACTTTAGTATTAGGGCAATTGCATATTTTGGCTGGTGAAAGTGCTGATTAGCTGAAGTATTCTTCAATCTGTGCACTCCTCAGTGTGGGAAATGAGGGATTTTTTTTCTTCTTTTTTGTTTGTCCTCATATGCCACCAGACACAACTGCTACACCTTCAGGTGCTAATTGACCATGTGCTGATTCAATAGCCACGAATCCTAGACAGATGGACCCAGTGGGGCTCAAGGTAGAACAAGCATTTGCAATGCAATAGGTCTCGCATTTACGAGAGTTTAAGCTATTGTCAATAGCTCAAACTCTCCTAAACGCGAAACCTATTTCACTTCAAAGAAGTGTCAGCCATTGTCCCGGCTGCTTGTTAGGGAAAGCCACATGGTGCGCTGAATGCTGCAGGAAATCACGCCGTGCCTGCAGTAGGAGAAACTCTTTAAAGAAAATAGAGCTTACAGACTAAATAAGACTTACCGTGTAACAACCGAAGTAAAAGGGCCAGTCGCCATGGGAGGTTACAAATGCAGACAAGGCGGTACCAAAAAGGGACTAACAAGCCTACTAACGACTCGGATGCCAGCGTTTACGAAGGACAATGGCAAAAGTCAATGACAAATATGGGCGGAGGGTGGGTGGGGATTCTATTCCATACTCCACTACTGCATGCCTCACAGCAACGCATGAGCTGCCCAGGCTCGACCTAAAAACGAGCCTCCTCTCACCCAATCTCGGCCTATTGAGCTTACTCACACAACAAAAGAAATGAGGATTACTCCCTCTCCAGCTGATATATGGTGCCCTACACTCTGTAGACTTCCCGCTTCTGTTACAGTCCCAATCCAGTCTGCAAACTCTATCCACCAAGATCAACCAGATGTAGTGAGCAGGCGGAGTGGGACTGAGCCAGTTTATGCAAATCTCCCTCCTTGCTGGCAGGACCAAATAGAAAAGTAATAACTTCTGGTAAGGTAATGCGTCCTGGGCAGGCTGAATATTCATTCCAAATATAATCAAAGCAGGACTGACCATGATTTGACATCCATTAACCCCTGAAAGCATACCCTGCACCTCTTCCCAAAACCCCTTTAACCCAAGGCATAGTGTAAACCATGGATATTGTCCGCCTTTTTCCTATGCAAAAGGTTACAGTTGGGTGGGGGCCCTGCAACAAATGTTGCTCTCCTTTGTAAATTGAATATATTCTGTGCCAGGTGATGAGGTGGTTCTTCCGAAGTGGAGCTGATTTTACCATGGAGTATGGAAGACGTAAGGGGGACTAACATAAATCTGGATATTCCTCCCCCAGCTGATATCCAACCCATGGATAATTAGAAACACTGCACCTCTCACCATCAGCCTTCACCAACTCCCAATGCCAGATGGAAATCTCTCTTTTCAATGACCTAGGATCTTGTGACCTTTCCTCCGTCTCCCAACTCCTTCGACTTGCCCATCCTTGCCCTGATCTCCATGAGGCCAATTGCATAAACTATACCATGACAAGGTACCCTTTATTCTTCCCCTAACTCCTCCCACGAAATGGGCCCAGCACCTTCCGATAGCTGCCTGCAGCAATTGATACCTGCTTTGATCAATGGAATGCTCAGCTTGTCTAACAAGAAAAGGTGGAGTACTTGGGCCATTCCAAAATATAGCAAGCTCTGAGTAGGAGTCAACTGAAAAGTTTTTCCTCATTCGTTAGCATACCTCGAGAAATACCCGCAGCACTTTCAGCCAAACTTTTTTAAATACTTCTGGTCCCCAAACTTATACAAGAAACCTTCCTGCTCAATGAGAATTGAGGGAGGATAACCATCTTGACTAAGTTCTCCCCACCATAAAGGGTCAAAAGGAGACATCCCCACATTAATAATTCCTTGATTTCCTTCCTCACTTTCTCCCGGTTACGCTCTGGTACCACATCCAGATTTTGTAGAACTGTCATACCAAATTACCAGATCTCCTTTTACAGCCCATCCCAGTACTTGCTAGATTCCACAACATCATCTATGTCTTCTCATTATTTATAGAGTAGCTGGAAAAGCCCCAAACGCTCTGCTATTGCCTCCATGTACCCCACTATCTTCTGCGCAGCGTTCATATACAGAATTATATCCGCATAGAGTCCCAACTTGATCTTATAATCTTGTGATTCAAAATGCTCAGTTCCTGTATACTCCCATAAGGTGTGTGCGTGTATATAAATAGACAAAGGCTTTCTGTTAGCTGAAACACATCTCTTCTCCTACCTCATGGGTTGAAGGTGTCCTGAAAAAATAAATCAATGCAGTACCCTGACAGCCTTGTGTCCGTGCCTTCTTCCATGGACTTGTCTTTGGGAGCAACATGGTGTTATATATATATATATGTAGAATCCCTATATACGAGCATTGCCCACAACGCAGGCTTAAGGGCTACTGAACATTTCTTGAACAAACGCCCAGCCGAATTTTTCCAACATAACAAAGTCATCCTCAGTCTGATAGACTGGTGTCTCCATAATAATTACTTTCTATGTGGAAAGGACATATGGAGGCAGTTATGGGGAGTTGCCATGGGGGCCTGTTTCTCCCCCAGCTATGCGTGTTTACACGTTGGCTGGTGGGAGGAACAGGTCCTGGGAAGACAACACCAGTCCTGGGTCAATAACAAAATTGTCAAATTCCTCCGCTATATAGATGATGTTTTCATCTTATGGCGGGGGGATGCTCATGAAGCGGCTCTCTTTGTCCAGGAAATCAATAACAATGATTTAAATCTTCATTTTACTTTTAAAATGAGTCAGAATGAAATAGATTTCCTGGACGTCAAAGTATTTATCAGCAATGACAAAATAGAGACCACCCTGTTCAGGAAGCCTACTGCTGGGAACACTACCCTGCATGCGTCTAGCATGCCCCCTAAGCATTCCATTGCCAGTATACCACTGGGGGAAATCTTATGCCTAAAACACATTTGTAGCACTCCAACTGAGTTTGACCATTGTCTTGGGCAGATGAATAAGAGACTGAAAGCACGGGGGTATTCTGATACAATTTTGAAAGAAGCACTCACGAAGGCAGAAATGCGCTCCAGGGAAAGCTTACTTGTTGCCAAGACTCTTACCATTGAGATCATTGAAGAGGCAGAGTCTACTGGGATCAGTAAAGACTGCCCTCGTCTAATCACAGCATTCTGCAATCAAGACAACAAAATTAGGAGCATTGTCAAAAGAAACTGGCCCATTCTACTAACCGATCCTGTATTGAGTGCTCTACACCCTGACAGTCCCCGGATTACTTTCAGTAGAGCCAGAACTATGGGGTCAGTTCTGGATGTCAGTAGCCCTGAGATCAGACAGAAACCTATAGGGCTGAAGCCGGCCACAGGTTTCCGTAAATGCTCTTCTAGCAGAGCGGCAAATTTGACACAAACAAAACTCACTTTCAAACTGCCTTTGGGGACTATCTGGTCCCCATCGCCGTCTGTTACAACTGCAAAACGGAATTTGCAGTATATGTCCTGACGTGCACTTGTGGCCTTAATTACATAGGCAGCACCAAATTACAAGTGCACGTCAGGATACTGCAACATCTGAGAGCTATTTTACATAGCGATCCGTCCTACCCAGTGGCACAGCACTTTAAATCCAAACACAATAAAGACCTGCAATGTCTTACTTATTATGTGGTAGGTGCCGTCCCCAAACTAGGCAGAGGGGGTGATAGAGAGCAGTTACTCAGACAGTTAGAGACGAACATGATATTATAGTTTGACAGTAGATGGCCTAATGGGTTGAATAACTCTGAAGATATGTATACCCACTTATAAAGCAGTTTGTGTTTTTCTTCTTGCTGTTTTCTTTGCATCTGCATATCCAGCTTTCAAACTAGACTATTCTAATAAGAATTGCTAATTTCTCATATCTTAGGGCTAGGCAATCAGGTTCCCTGTGGCCTATTAAATTTGGAACCCACTGTGATTGTCTAGTCAGCAGGAGAACTATTCCTAAATCCTTGGTCTTTGGTAAGAAGGAGGTAGTCAGGTTACCTGTTGCCTCCTTTGTTAAATTCTTATTGCACAGTTTCGATTTATAACTATTGCACAATTCCTGTCTCCGCCCAAGCCCACCAGGTTTATGTGGTGCTTACTGTTTTTACACTCGATAATATGGGTGGTTTTTAACATTTGTACAAATTTTATGTAATGTTTTTCAATGAAATTTTGGTGTATTCCGATGTTTTATTGTCTTTGCATATTTGTACATAGTAGTTTTTTTCACCGCTCATGTAATTCTTCACTGTAGCACTTTTGTCCTTTAGAAACTCTTGAATTTATTAGGATAGCCATGTTTACACAGAATCCACTATGTTGTTATTGTATTATCTTAGCAGGCTTTTTCAGTTGCCCTATTTATATTCTATATTGCTTTTTTTCACCTTGGAGTAAAATCATTTTTCCCCAGGCTAAGTATTGTTATCAGCTTCTCACTATTACTTAAAGATATTGTTTTATGATGTATTGCAGGAAGAATGGAAATTGGGGATTTATCCTGGAAGACTTCAATATCCTGTTGTACGGAAACATCATGCATTTATGCTGCTATATTTATTACTTCTATGTAATTTATTGCAATTTCTGAGCCACCGACTTTCTCTGTTTTTATAAGGAATTTTTCCTATTACAGAATATACCTAAAGTCATGTACTGATCATTTGATGATTGCAATGGTAGTATTTCTTCTCTGTCTTCGGTCAGGTGACCGCTGTAACCTTTTGCACTGAGGGGCGGGTGTTATTTCACTAGCATTTATAAAAGAAAAAAATCCTGTAACAACTTTACATGTGACCAAGGGCCCACGGGCCCAAAACGCGTTGTGCTGCTTGCTGCCTCACCTGCACATTGAAACTTAACCTGATGTCAGATCCTGTGGTCCGTCTCACTCTTCGTGCTTTGCCGATCCTGGGTGATGGAAAGTAGCGTGTGTGGAGACACTCGGTGCATATATATATATATATATATATATATATATATATATATATATATATATATATATATATATATATATATATATATCCACACACAGAAAGAGTTGCCCCACTGAAGCCATCTCACAAGAGGGGGTGAACAAACTGGTGCCCCAGGCGGCTGTACACCCCACTGGTCACTCGCGCTTCTTCAATGACAGCCCTTTCAGTGATTCTAGTGATTCAATGATGCACAGAAACAGCAAACGTGTATCAGGACACTAATTTATTAATGGAACAAGCTCCCCCCCCCCCATGGGCATCGCAGTGGCTTTCTGGATATTGTAGTCCATTAATATGATAATTTCATCCTTCGTGATTTCCTCCAATATTACTTCTTGTTCAAACCCAGGTAGGGATGATACTTTAAACTCTGCTAACCACTCCCTTAACTCTGTTGCCCTAAAAGTGTCCTTCTCAGAATAAAGACCCTCAAACATTTTACAGAGGCATTCCGTTTTTTCCTCAGGATCTTCTGACACCTTGCCATTACCAACCACTACTAGACTTTTGATGTAATTCCGTCCTCTATCCATTTGCTTCTTCCAGGCTAACAACTTGCTACTACTTTCCCCACCCTTTTATTGTCTTTTCCCCTTTTGTTTACCCTCTCAGACACCCCTCCAAATGAGCTTACCCCAGGGAACTCTCCCACTACAGATTGTGGCATTCTGCTGTGCCATTTTGCGATCCACCATAGGAGGAAAAATGTAAGCTGCAAGAACTACTGCACCAAATCACCCCTACCCGTTGATAGTTGTAAGAAACTGTGGGAAATGGAAAACGAAATCCGATACAAGAAAAATTTACTAAACCAAAAGGAAAAGAGAAAAACCAAAACAAAGAATGCACAAGAGAAAGCAAAAAAACACCTGAACGAGAAATAATGCCACACTAACCCTGGGGAGGAGTCAGCATCTTCTTGATGAGGTCATCTGCCTACTCAATGCACCTGATGTTATACATTTGATTATCCCACATAACTTTGAGCATGGCCGGAAACCTGAACTGATTCCCTTCGCCCCAATTTCTGCATTTCCCCCATTTTCTAGCCCAACTCCCACTTCTACTGTTCTGTAACTCCTCATATATCTGATATAATGTTTTTTTTAAATTATGTATTGTTACTAAAAACCATTGCACACTCCTGTGCTTAAAGTAAAAACATTAATACACAAGTGCTGTGCGGTGCCTACATACAGATATACAAAAAGACTGATAAAACCATTTGATGAGTGCCATTAAAATGTGACAACATTTTTTTTATATAATTGTGCATGTGAAACCTTTACCTTCCAAATTCCCTTGTTTTAAGGCTGAGCCCAAGATGTGCTCCTTTATATTGCACAAGAGGAAGTTGAATAGACTCTTCCTACATTTACTTCACCCCACTAGCCACCTCAGATTAGACAAAGCCATATGCAAATTAGTCTGGATCCTGCGCCAGTATAAACAGTCGAGCCCGAACTTCCAAGCCTGGTTATCTCCGAACCGGAACACAAGCAATCCAAGACCGTTTTCTCCTTGACTCTGGCTCTTCAGTTGGTGTAGCTTTGTCCCAGTGGCACAGTGATTCTTTATGTTCAGGTCAGACTGCCAGGTGCTATACATGCACAGGTCCCTGGCTGCCTGAGCTGAACTTTGCCACGCTGAGGATTGAACTCCTCAGCCTTGCAAACTGCCTCAAGGTACTCCTCCTCATTAAGATGGGGCATCTGACAGATAGATTCGGACCCAGGAGCTTCCGTTTTAAGGCCGAAGTGCCACGGGCCAAATGTCGATCAGTGATACCTTGTCACGGAGAGGGTTGGAGTCAACCGTCTCATTTACCCTATCCCACTTTGTGATGAGTAATGGACTGCCACCTCCTCTCACTGGCTGACCTATGGTCCGCCAATGAGAGGAGGTGCAGTCCTAATCCTCCAGGAACTTTAAAGGCTTCCCTCCCACCACCGAGATCACCATTTCGGAACTGTAAGTTTGTCTTTTTATTTTAATGTTTTGTGCATGTGTGTATTAATAAACCGATGTGTATTAGTGCATGCGTGGTTGAATGGTTGTATGCTTGCGTATGTGAATGCATGGGTGTTAGTGAGTGTGCAGGTTGATAGGTGTGTGTGAGTTTGTATGTGTGTTGCCTGCCTGCCCTCCGCATCCTTAAGTTATCAGCCGCCACCTCAGTAGACCACTTTTTTGTAAATCCGGTGCAGGCAAATGAGAAACAACCAGAAACTGTGGAATTGCCCACATTTTTGCATTTGCTCACAGTATATAATAAAAAGGAATTAACCTACCCCTGTATATGGCTCGCGCTCTGACTCCTACCAGGGTCTGCCCTTCATTAACCTCTTCCATGCTCATGACGAGCTGAACTCGTTATGAGCCACGGTGCTCCGGTGCTCATGACGAGCTCAGCTCGTCATGGCCCGTGGAATGCTCACACGCGGGGATAATTCCCCCGCTGTGCTGAACGTTCCACGGAGCCAATGCACCAGTGACGAGCTGAGCTCGTTATGAGCACAGGAGCACTGTAGCTCATGACGAGCTCAGCTCGTCATGAGCATGCGGGCGCTGTGCGCGCCCCTCTCCCCCAGCACAGCGTGGGAATAACCCCCGCAACGAAGGGGTTAAATAGAGCAGAGCTCTGGCTTCCCTGCACATTAATATTAAGCCGGGAAGTTGCTATCCAGCATATGAGGCAAAGCACAGATGACTTGCATTGATGTGCAGATGACACAGGCTCGCCCACACAACCACTTTACCATAGCTAGCTCCCACCTGGAGGTTTTTCATATAGTTAGTATTTTTCCAATGCTTACGTTTAGCATTATTTCATAGCTTACTTGGGCAAGTCGATTGCTACCAAACTCAAAGGACACCACAACATGGTTGCTTCTCCTCTATCACCCTGAAGTGCTGTCTAGACAATGACCTATAAAAGTTCCCAAGCTTTGATGGTGTGCCTTTTTTTTACCGCCCGTTGTCTTTTCTAATTGTATGTAACACTTGCAAAACCAGTTTTAATAGCTATGCAATTCTAAAAGGGTCAACCAAAATAGCAAAAAACCCTCCCTACTACCCCGCCCCTCTTACAGACATCAACCTGCCAGGCGAGTTGGCAGTCCCCCAGCAATAAACATACCTTCAAAATTAGCTTCTGGCTGCAGGCAGTGGCACTGGAGGTAGGAGTGTATGGGTGCTGCAGCACACCCTCGCATCCTTGATGGAGTTAACAATAAAGAGCCCTGTATCATATTTAAGGTTCCCAGTTTTCCGTTTCGACTGATTTTTACAGATAAATACAGACAGAAAACACTGTGTTTAATGAGGCCCGGACTGGCCGTTGCGGGCACCGGGCAATCCCCCAGTGCGCTGCAAGGGTGAGGGCTAGTTTGGGGGGCCTGGAGGCCAATTCTGTTACAGGGCCGTTTTTTTGCAGCGTAGCTGCAAAATCGGCCCTATAACAAAATCGGCCGAGAAACAGAATCACCCCGCAACACCCCCGAGCACTTTGCCAGGGCCGGTTTTCGTTCCCAGTCCTGCCCTGTGTTTAATGACTGTAATTATTTTTAAAAGTGGAAAAACGCTGAAAATTATGGTTCTTCTGAGGAAATCTACATGCTGTCTTACCTGAAATCCAGGAAAAAGCTGAGCAGATAGCATAGGGAGCTGAAAAACAGGATGAAATCTCCTTAAATACAGGCATATTTTAACATAAATCTGAAGAATAATGCTAATATGTACCTCTGGGTGTGGTCTTTTCTTATACGGGGCTTCTAAATTTGCCAAAACGCGACAGGCATCCACATATGAGTGCACATAAAGAGTTAAAACAATATGGAAATTTACCATTTTACAATTCCATGTATTCTCAAAACACAAAATAAATATGGATAAATACTAATAAGATGGCTAAAATATAAATATGGATAAATACTGACGGAAATGTTAAAAAAATAAATACCATAAAACCGGGAGCCCTAATAATTTTTACTGTGAGTTCAAGTGCAAACTGTCTCATAAGAGACATCTTTGAGAGTCTGCAAATTCTCTTAACATTCAGATCCGTATTTATTGTTCCTTTCACTGACATCATGTTAACCCTTTCGCTGCGGCGGCTATTCCGCCGCAGCGCTAAAGGGGCGGGGCGGCCGCGCGGCCGCCGCATGCTGGTGACAGAACCGCTCCGTCACCAGCTACAGTTGAGCTATGCTGGTGACGGAGCGGTTCCGTCATGACCCGCCCCGCTCATTAAACCTGCCGCGCAGGCGCGAAATCAGCGCCGTGCAGGCGCGGCGGCCGGGCCATGACGGAACCGCTCCGTCATCAGCACAGCTCAACTGTAGCTGATGACGGAGAGGTTCCGTCATCAGCAGGGGAGGGGTTAAAGATGTTTTGTAAGTTTAAGTAGAGACATTCTTGTTGGAGTAAGGTGAAAGGAGAAAAGGGCAGTATTCCAGAGGTTTTCAGACATATATAAAGGCATGTGCTTATTTCATGTAGTAACCATGGGGTTCGGCTCACTTTTAGAGCAATCTGGCAGTGCCGGAAAAGCTGGTCTGATCGGTCAGTGTTTGGGCCATGTTTTTGGCTGTTTGTGGGCCTGTTTTATGGTCTGGTGAGTTCTGCAGTTGATTCCTTGATATTACTGCAAACATTTACTGCAGCAAGCGCAAATGCATGTAGTCTCCCATACCTTGCAAAACAGCGTGTCTTTTTCAGTTAAAAACTGCCCTAATTTGCAAATGTGGGAGACTGTTTTTAGCTGTCTGGTTCACAATTAGAGGCCAGTTAAATTGCTGCCTGGGGCCATTTTCAATCCCACTCCGACCAAGTGTAAACATAACTATCTCAAAATATACATCACCTGAATGGAAAGCACAATCAAAGCATTTGAGACATGGGATGTTGCTGGCCAGTACCCCTTTTCTGGAAATTGCTCCAGCGCCGCTGGTTGTAAACTAAGATATTTGGCGTAATATGGTTTATTGTGTGCACTACTGCATTACTGCATCGTGCACTTTTAAGCACAAATGATCTTTGAGATGTGCCAGACTGGGAACCAATACTGGCCCTGGCAAACTGCTCGGCCGACCCCCAGGGGAGTGGGGGTTGCAGCTGAGCTGTTTGCTAATGTTTCGGCCGATTTTGTTACAAGGGGCTGATATTGGTGGCCCCTGGTAATAAAAACGCACCCCCCTCCCCCGGGGCCCAAAACCAGCCTCCACCCTGGCAGCCGACCGGGGAAATACCCAGTGCCCGCTATGGCCAGTCCGGCCCTGCTGTGACCGGAAGTGGAAATGAACTGTTGCGGGTTAGCATGAGCTTCATCAAGCACGCTATTCTTTATATGATCCAAGAGCACTTTTTATACATTCTCACATTCTTTCAGTTCTGTGTTAACAAGCCCTACAACCCCACTGAAAACTGGGCTGGGTGCCAGTCTAATCCACATCAAAGAGCCAGCCTCCACCCTCCAGTGTAAAAACTTTGATCCTGAGAATTAGTTTCTCATTGATTCTGTTTGCTCTCTTTCATTTCCGCTGGGACCTTTAATGTGTATCCAACTGTCTGATTGGTCTGTTAAAATCAATACAGTTGATGAACATTAATTTGTTTTTTTAAAGTATCAAGTATTAAGCTTTAGTTTTTTCAGTGCTCAATATTACATCATGCTGCGTGCACCCCCACCTCTCCTCTCCTGTACAAACGAACCCCGATCTCTGGCGCAGCAGGAACTATTTCCCCTTACACTGCATCTGCAATAACAAACACTTTTTTTAACATTTTCTATTTAAAAATAGAAATAAAATCCAAGTATTATAGTATCCCTAAATAAAAATAACAGGCATCTCAAAGCCCCCTGACACATTATGATATCACAGAACAAGAACCCTCTGTGGTTTTCATTTTTTTTAATATATGTGTTTTCAACATTTTTCCACAAAGTTCAGATGATACTGCACGAAACAAATTCTGCTATCTAAAAGCTAGATTGTTCTAGGATACTCGAAAAAGAACCATGTAAAAACTAAGAAAACTATAAGGTGAGAATGTACTAGAGCTTTTGCAGCATCGAACCACAAAATACTTTCCTGGCCGGATTATACTACCCCATCAAAGGTGTCAGATAATTCCAGGCTTCCTGCAGATGAGATCTGAATTAAGCGTCAAACTAGAGGCAAAGGTTGGGAACCAAAGAATTCAGCTCCGGATCTTGGTAAAAGTGCCCAATGTCGGATAGAATAATATAGGCAGTTGTAGTGAAAGAGAAGGTGGGAAGATATGGAAAAGCACAGATTATGTTTGGACCAAGCCAGATCCCCTCTAAATTCCTGTTTCTGATCCTTGCAGATCTATTTTTTTCAATAATTCTTTGCTACTTTTTGAGTCCATTCTTTAATATTCGGTTTGCATTTTATTTGCTTTGACCTAGTCCATCCAAACCCTGTCTTTTAAGAGTGCCTGCCTATCGTGTTACATTGGTTCCAATTTCACATTCCACGAAAAGTCTCATTGAGTTTTTTAACAATATAATATCCTGTCTCTAATCTCCCTTCAACCTCTAGAGGTCTCCTTGCAACTCCACAGCCTCCATAAACCCCTTGTAGATTTAGTTTCTTTCTGTCTCCTCTTATACTTTATAAACGTATTGCCTGAGATTTACTTTTTAACTACTTTCACTTTCAAAAAGTTTGTTGTCAAAGTCCTCCTTTGAGCTGATATAACTGTTTCTTTTTAGGTCTCGCCTAGCAAACACAGCGCATGCGGTGCTTCGCCTTAGCAAGTCTATTGTTGTGGCTTTTGATAGCAAAGGGAGACAAACCATGTGTGCTCACGGACATCCGATATGCACACGTATGACGTCTCCTCTCTGGCATCTCCTCTCACACTTCTCTCCTCTCACACTTCTCTCCTCGTGCGCTTCATTTAGCTTTCAGTTTCACTGGCAGACATGCGCGCTTGTTTTAAAATTAGGACTGGAAGTTCCTCTCAACACACCGGAAGACCTCCCTGGGTTAGAGTCCTGAAGATTAAGATGACAGTAGACGAGGAATTTTCCTAAACATTAGGAAACCTGCAAATAAATTACTTTTTTTCCAATAAGAATTGCTGTGCCGATCAGTGAGAAGTGCTTGAATCGGCCACTGCACTGTGCCAGTCAGCGAAACCTGCAAAGAGCCCTTCCGCTGAATCCAGGTTAGGATACAAAGGAAGAGCTGTGCCTGTCAGTGAACAGGCTGAGGACCACCAAACTAATGCTGCCATATGATGGAAGCTTGCGCTTCTAAATAGCTAGCACATGACCTTAATAGATCCAGCTCCTCCCAAAGAAATGCCTATCGGCAAAGAACAACCAGCCGCACCGACGGTAACAAGGTGCAGATAGTATTTTGCCAAAACAGCCGCCCAAATCAGCTGCGCGATATAAGCGAACAGCCGTCAGCAGCAGTCAACAGCCTATATGCATGGAAGCATCATCAGGCCTTTCATACAAAATTGCGCCGCAATTGTGAACTGTAATCCTGTAACTTTGCATCGCTCTGCACACTCGGCCACTACTAGGAAGCAGTACAGTCCTCAACAAGCAGGAAATATAGCGTAATGCCCGCGGACTTCATCGAGGTGCGCACTCTCATCCCGCAGGGGCAAGCAAACCCCCCTTCGACACCTCACCTCAGTGTTGTCTGCACAAAAGAGCAGGGATGGCTTATTCTTCCCCTTTCCAACTATGGTAAAATCCGGATCATTGATACACAAAAAAAACAAAACGGATGCCAAGACACATCCCTGCTGAACGCCTTGGACCGAACTAAAACTCTCGGTGCATTCTCCATTCGGTTCGAATTTGATGGAAGCATTAAGGTTCGAATGAAAAGCTTGTAAAAAGGACACCAAGCCAGAGTCCAAAGCCTTTGAATTCAAAATTCCCAAAGTTTGGATTTGTCCACACTATCAAAGGTCAGGGTAGATCCATAAAGGCTAAATAAACTGGACCATTTTTGGCTCTGGCATATTTGTTCATAAGCAAATATGAATAAAGGCCTTGTTCTTGAGTGCCCAAGCCTGATCTAAAGCCATATTGAATGTCTGAAAGCATATGGATATTAGTGGTCTACGACATAATTATATTAAGGATGACCCTGCGAATAACTTTTACTGCGGAGTCCAGAAGACAGATAGGTCCATAGCAGCCAGCATTGGCTGCTGCAAGACCTGCTGGAATGGATAAAATCACTTAATACCCGCCTCCTGCTTAGGATTGGTCCATTCCAGCGTTGCTCTTCTTTCCTGCCTCCTGTCTCGTTCTGCAGCCGAGGGCTTACTTCGTTCCAGAGCTCAGGAGCACCGGTAAAGTACAGTGTACTTTCGCTTGCCTTGTTATCTTCTGTTTCAAAGAACTTTTTCATTTTTTTTCATGCTTTTCACCGGACCTGTTTTCATTCCTCTTCAGCGTCCACGCTCTAATCATGTTATAAACCCTCCACCTTCCTCCTAGCGTACACAGCTCCTACAGCAGTCGTCTTTTGCTTTTTTTTTATCTTCAATAAAAAAAAAGAACAACATTAATCTCCTTCTTCCCATATTTTCTCTCAACTGTCTCCTCCTACACTGTTAATAATGCTCCATTTTCATTCCGCTTTGGCTTCTACGCTCTAATCAAGTGATAAGCCCTCCACCCTCCTAGCAGTCATATTTTGCCTTTTAAAAAAATCTTTATCAGAAAAAAAATCACCGATATTCCTCTCCCTCCGATATTTTCTCTTGCTTGTCTTCTCATAAACTCCACTATTAAACTTGCACTCTCGTATTCCCTTGGTATCTGAATGTGCAACTATGCCTATTCTTTCACTTTTCTACCACATATCTTTCTATATGTTCCTACCAGTTCTGCTGTACGATTATTAGAGAGCCCAGCACCTTGAACTGGTGGTGCCCAGAAGCCCGGTGTGAATTGGAGCGCTTCACAGCATCGGAAGGAGTAGGAAGCACTATGTGAATTACGCAGTTTGTTACAGTGTGTCTTTTTTCTAAATTTCATATTGCACGTTTCTGCTGCTAGCGACTGCAACACTTCTCTTTATATAACTGTTTTTCTCTTCCGGTTCTTTTTTTCGAGTGAGTTAAGTTAACTGTTCTTAACTCATGACTGCTGCCCTGAAAGCGTTGTGCATGGTGTAGAGCATATGTGACTGTCATTCACTGCACTGCTGATAACGTGGTGTCACTTATGGGACAGCTCTTTTTATTGTCCGTCAGAGATTTCACAGGAAATTCCAGTTCGAAAGAATAATTTTAAAAACAATGAGGAAGCAAGGGAGTAATTGTGTCTCTTTATCAAATAAAGTTTGTATTACGCCTCAAGCTGAGGCTTGGTATTAGGGTAAGGGTGGGCAAAGTTGGCGGAATACCATTACACGGAATTCTGCGGAATTGATCAAAAAACTCGGTGAATTCCTCTCCACATCTCCATTCTGTCTCACCACAATTAATAAAACAGAAACCTCGCATACCCTTGGTAAAACGACAATACGTGCTAAAATGCATATAATCATCTCACAAAAGTGAAAATGAAAATACAGCAAGCAGTGAGAGGTGATGATTTCGATGTCTTCACTAACCTAGGGAGGGAACCAAGCTGATGCCTTAAACACAAAGAGCACATCATGCTGAACAATTGGTGGTGGTCCCATCCTCCTAGGACCACCCCAAGCACAGTTATGGGCAAAAAATACAATCCCAACCAAAGGCCCTGCAAAGCATTATGGGACAATATTCTATGGTGCAGTGAATATTATAGTATCCAATATCAAAACATTCTTCAAGGGGCAGGCTCTCGGGCTCTGCTGAGAGCTAATACTATAATATTCACTAAACTCTAGAATCTTGCCCCATAATGCTTTGCTGGGCCTTTGGTTGGCATTGTATTTTGCCTATAACTTTGCTTGGGGTGGTCCTAGGAGGATGGGACCACCACAATCAATGAGCATGATATGCTCTTTGTGTTCAAGGCACCTGCTTTGTCGTCTCCCTATGTTAGGGGGATCCCAAAATCATCACCTCTCTCATTGGCTGATATTTATCAAAGCTTAGTTTTGTGAATTAGTTATATGCTTATAGCATGTAAAGGTAAAGTTGATTTACCAAAGGGTTGTGGATACAGTAGGTAACTCCATTGCGTAGCGGGAATTCTTGCATGAATTCCGTGTTTTCAATGAAGTGCGTAGTTACCAAATCTCTGCAACTTCCGTTAGCGGAGCCGAGTTCATTGCCCAAGGTTATGTTAGGGTGAATCAACACCTATTTTTAATAGAGGTTGACGAGCCGCTGAAAGCTTGAATATGGTGGCTGGTTCTGGCTCAGCTTGAGGACCTCTTGAAACCTCGGTCCCAAAACAGGAAGTGAAGTGGCTACACCCGCCAACCATGCATAATGGGAAACCCAGGTTAGAATCACTACCTGGGCCCAGCATACTTGGAATCTTGGCACATCTATCTCAGCCAGAAAAAAAGTGTAAATTGCTGTGTATCTGTTGTGAAGCGCTCTTATGACTTTGTGCAATGTAAAAGTGACAAAAATAAAAAAGGGGATTCTGCCTGTCTCCACCCTCCAAACTCATCCTTCAAGAAGTAAGGACAAAAGCGTTAAGGTTTGATGTCGGAAAAAGATCCTCTTCTAGTGACGAAGTTGCATAGCTTATAACTGAAACATCTGGGATGAATCCCAGCTTCCCTGCTTGACCAAACTGTGTCATTCTAGGCAAGGCGTTATTCCTCACGGCCTCTTTTGTTTTTGTTCATTCACATATATGAGAGCACCTTCAGATACCTGTGTTCAGGCGCATTGTGAAAACAGTTCTCGTGTGTTTGACTTAATAGCCTATCATGTTGCACTATCTAAAATAAGACTCTAAGCTTTATAAAGGGTACACATTTGCCACTTAGTTTACTTATACAATTTTCATCAGGAAAGGGACAGGAATATTTCTCGGTGCATGTTTAAAAACGCACTTTTAATAAATACTCAGCAACGCAGAGATATCTGATGTACTAAAGTAAAATGCTTCAGTGTGTTAAAGATATACACTTTTTGGAATTTTGAAGATCCCATATCCTATTCTAAAATGTTTCTTGCATGATTTGCATGCCAAATATTTTCAAGGCTCGGGTTGTGTACTAGCTCTTGGCGTCAGTCGACCCTTGACTCGTCTTTGACTGTGCTCTCCCTGTAAATTTGTTGGATTGGCCACATCTACTCTTGAAAGCAAAATTTCTGCAGACTTTTGTTTGAGAGAAATCATCAGACTTGACGCCAACCTGCCCTGGTGGCTTTGGAATCTAACAGTCGTGGGCAAAGATTTTCTTCAACTTTTTGTCCACTTTTTAGGTCGAGCCTAGGCATTGCATGCGCTGCTCTGCAAGGCATGCTGCATTCAGGTAGGGAAGTTTCGCCCACTGTCCGCCCATATTTTTCATTGGCTTGTGTCATTGTCTGCTGTAAACTGTGGCTGTTCATTGGTCATTAGGCTTGGTAGTCCCTCCTTAGTACCGCCTTGTCTCATTTTGCAAACTCTCTTAGCGACACCCCCTGTTACGTATGCTGTTACTCGGTAGGCTATAATCACAGCCTCCGAGCACTATTTTCTCAAATAGCTTTGTCCTGCCTGCTGTTGCAGGCAGGACCCGGCATCTCCTAACACTTTAAAACATTTTTATAGCACGGACGACAAACGTATTTGCAATACAATGGGTCTTGCGTTTGCAAGAGTTTGAGCTCTTAGCATTGTAAATGTCAATGCCTCCTATTTATCTGTTTTATTGTTTTATAAACAACACATAAATTAAAGGCATTGCCATTTACAATGCCAATAGGTCAATCTCTCATAAATGCGAGACCTACTGCATTGCAAATGCTTGTTTCATCCTCCTGTCGTGTATAAGTCACATGAGCATGTAAGTTTAATTTGTGTAGTGACAAAATATATTATATACATTTCTGACTTTGTAATTACCCTTTTTATTCTAGCGTTTTGGATAAAATTGTTATGTAAGAAGATAAAGGAATCTTGAACTAAATGTCCTTAAAAGCTCCCCTTCAAAATGTTATCATCTTGGACCTAAATACTTCATTCCACTACTTATTCCTTTCCCTCAAAACCTTTAATACTTTGCCTCTTCCATTGCTAACCAGCCTCCTCCTTCTGCTTGATTGAACACGAAGCGCCTGCAACCTGTCATTAAATAAAGCGCATTTCTAATAATATTGGAGCCCAATTTACTGTCCCTGCCTCATTTATAATGTGTTCTGTTTTCAGTAGCTGCATTGTTATCAAGAAATTATACAGAACAACTGAACTTCAAAATAGTATTTTTGTTTTTAATTTGCTAGGCGGGTTCTAAACATTTTGAGTTTCAAACGGCCAAAAAAACACACCATTAAAAGTTCTAACTATGGGTGACTTCATGTGAAGTGGAGACACTTTCTGTCTGCATATGGCAAGGGGGTCGCCAATGTCTCATGGGTACTTACCATTCCCCACAAACCTCCATGTCAGTGACAATGCCCAAAACATTTCGTTGGGTTAGGGGCCGTTTTTATTTTTACACACACATAAGAACATTTTTGACATCATAATTTGAACAGTAACCACATTATTTACATCTTGTTTACAAGTGAGACCTAGCCTTAACATAGACTCCAGTTCATGGAAATCACCTAACCATAACTTGTCCGTGCTTGTGAAAGCAACAAAAAACATGACCATTCCGAGTGAGAGCATGACTGGCTCATTGTACCTTCCTCTTACACCTCCCAGTCCAGAGGATGGGTCTCTCCTTATGGGAGGGCCCCACCTCCCCTCTGTCGTACCGGGGTTACTCCCACCTCGGAAGCTCTAGTGCAGGGGGCCCGGCTGCCCTTAGTATACCTACCGCCGGCACCACCTACACCCAAGTTCCTCGTCCCCAAGGGCCTGTACTAGCTCGCTCCAACTGCGCCTACGCGGTTGGTTGATAGGTAGGGACCACGTGTCAGCGACCACCCCTAATCCCCTGCTCTCCTGTACTTCCTTTCAACTTGCTGCCAGCACCCCTTGAGGGTCCAGTGACTCTAATGTTAGATTGGTATAAAAGTATGCTGAATGGCCCTGAAGTGTCACCCGCCAATTGGCTTAAATATGACAAATCAGCAAAACATAATACATTGAAGGCTAGTAAAAAAGCGTTAAGCATGACATTAATTACATAAAACCGACCTCCTGATCTCTCCTTAAAAATAAAAAAGTTATTCAAACACCCTATATCACATAACGCCCCCCCCGGACCCTTCACTCTGGGGAGGGTGGGTGGGGAAAATCTGTCAAGCCTGTTGCGACTCCCAGCGGAGCATAGGGGGGGGTAGAGCAGATAGCAGGGAGTGCACTGCTGTCTTTTAGCAGGGTACATCGGCCAATGTGGAGTGTGTTATTTCCTTGGTAGCAAGCTGGGGCAAAGAGGCCTGCTCGCAGCCGTGCAGCTCCTTAAATTGGGGCACGGCTTGGACTACGCTACCCCGGAAACGGGACAGCACCCGACCTGGCCCAATCTGCACCCCCGGCACAAACCTGGGCCCGGGGTGAAACGCCCCGGTCCTATGATTGGCCTTCCGGCTCCCCACAATATTGTCAGCGGTCCCAAGTCGGAGAGCGTCTCGAATATGGCAAGGGAGTCATGGATGTCCCATGGGTACTTACCATTCACCACAAGCCTCCATGTCAATGACAATACCCGAGACCATTTCTTTGGGTTGGGGGTCGTAAAGCTCCCCAGCTGTATTTATTTTTGCACATGCATAAAACTTTTTTGCCATCATAATTGGAACAGTAACCACATCATTTACATCTTTTTTACAAGTGAGACCCAGCCGTAAAAGAGACTCTAGTACATGGGAATCAACTAACCATAACTAGTCAATTCCTGTGCAACCAAAAAACATAACCGTTCAGAGTGAAATCATGACTAGGTCTGTGACCCTTCCTCTTAGGCCCCCCCGTCCAGAGGATGGGTCCCCCCTTATGGGAGGGCCCTACCTTCCCACTCCCGTACCACAAGCTCGCCCATTTTGGGAGCTCATATACAGGAGTCCCGACTGCCCTTAGGATACCCACTGTGGGCACCCCCTACACTGAAATTCCTCCCCCCCAAGGGACTGTGCTAGATCGCACCAACTATGACTGTGCGGGTGATTGATAGGGAAGGACCATGTGTCAGCAGCCACCCGAGCTCCCGGAGCCCCTGCATCTCCTCTCAACTTGCTTGCTTGGAGGGTCCAGTGGCGCTAATTTGGTATGTAAAGCCATAAAGGACCTGAAGTGTCCCCACCAATCATGGCCTCACCCGCTACAAGCCAGCATAGTTCACCTACTATCTGCCACCTCACGCACTGTACGCGTTGGCCCAGCCAGGCCAGCAAAGTTTCAAGAAACATTGCATTATCTTCTTTCGTTGTGTGCATTCCATAAAAAACACTCACCCTTAATGCACCTATGAAGTGTGACTGGCAAACAGCCTGTCCTAAACAACGTACCCACGTTCCGGTTCAACTGTTTCAGTGACTCGTTAAGAGTCCTGACCGACTTACCATCTCAACCCCGGGACGATGTTGGACCATACAATTATGGCCTCCAGGAACTTGTTTGAAAGCCAACACATTTCTGAGACAGTCAGTTCAAATAAGTGCCTCCACCCTTTCTCCGTCAAGTCATTGCCTCCCAGGTGCACAACTGTAATCCCTGGAAGCATAAGCCTCCTGGACAACATTGTGTCCAATTCAGTTCTCCAGTGGGCCAAGCCTAGCCCCCCTTGTCCATGGCAAGTCAGTTGATAGCAGGCTTACCTTGCTCGCAACGCGTAATCACCTGCAGAATAGACTTTTGTGTACCTCACATAGGAGTGGTGCAACACCAGCACATCTGTGGCAAGCCTTGCTCTCACGATGGCAGGAGGCAATGAAGTATCCAGTGGCTTCATCACCTTATAATTTCCTCCACCTACGTTGACAGGAGAATAAAGTGAAGGCTGGAAAAGTTAGAAACATGGCACTTTTACAATATGTTTTATCTCACTCAGCGCTTGTAGCAATCAGACTTACAACTGCCTGCCCTTTGACCAGCCTGTCTCACCAGCCCCATGCTTGCTGCAGTGGTAGCTATCTTGATCCAAAATGAATGGGAGCTATAATCTGCAGGGTACAAACCTGCCAACACCAGGGTGCTGCTGAGCACCTGGGCAAATTGAAAACTTATGGGTGGCGTTCCATCCTCATGTACAAACCGAGGGCCTGCCGCCCGGGCATCTATCCTTTTTTTTTTTTAAACACTTGTATTCTGGGTGCAAGGATAGGCTGCAGAAAGAACAACAGTGTTTGAATTTTCAAATCCCTGGGGCTCTGAAGCAATATCTTCTATTGAAGTCCCAGCATGACCTTTCTTTGATCTGCTGTCCAAATTACCAGCTGCCTCCAAACTCACCCGAAAGGGCTGACTTGGGGTGGCCTTAACCGTCTGTGGCTTCATAAAACGCAACCATGCGTTGACATCAATCTGACCCCACACTAAAGTGGGTCTAGTGGCCTTAATGTGCCTAGATTCCTTGTCATAGTCCCTCCATGCAGGGACAAACCTCATCATGCTCACAAACTATCCTATTCTGGTAGCATCGCTTTGCCATTATTGCCTTGAAAATCAAGAAACCCTTGACCCATTTCATCATTGTCTCTTCCACCCTTTTCTTATAAGGCCAATGGCCACACTCTCTAAAATGCGAGCACTCCTTCCACCGCTTGCTCTCCTCCCTCTCAGGCACATCTACAATTAGTTAACACATATCTACAGAATTGCCTTTCCAAAACTTCTCCTTAATATCTGTAGGCACATGCCTGCCCAACTGATAATGTTCAAAACGTACATCCCCCAAACCCATGCTCGGCAATAGTTCCAACATATCTGCTGGCGTAGCTTCCTTGGGGAGGGGAAGTGTCCCGGCTAATACTGTTGCTGCTTGTGTCCCAATTCTTGCTTGTGAGGTACTAGCTCATACTGACCCCTGCACCACCTACATAGCTGAAGCACCTACCACTCCCACATCCCCTTGTTTACCCTGTCCCCCTATGCAATCCAAATAGGCCACCAGCCTCCTGGCCTTTTTGACATAGTTGCTCTCTGTTACACCTGCCAATGCACCCCCCATTAATGGTACATACTTAACACCTACCCTTGACAGCCAAGGCAAAACACTGGCTAGGTTTGCTATCAACTTCAGCTGCCCGCACTGCCTGCTGGCGTGACCCAAATCGCCATGCAGCTATTACTGTTCTGTAAAATGCTGCTGTTCGCCTCTGGTACTACCACTGCCGGGTACCTGCCCTGACTTTCATCAGCAGATATGCTGCCCACTGGCACAACCTCAGGGTTGACCCACGGTCCTTGACCCCCTTTGCTGCCTGCTTGTCCCCTACCCCGCTTCTTCACTGGAGGAAATGTCGCCCATGGTGCAAACCCTGATCTTCTAGACCTTTCCGCTGACATAGCTGACTGTACAGACGTTCTCCCCTGGTGGACGCAAAAGGGGCAAAATCTCACCCATCGTATTAATCCTGAGGTCCGTCCTGTGCAACAGATCCTCCATACTACTACCAGGATATGCCTACTTGGTGCCCTTCCTAGCTCCCCCTGGCATCCTCACAAAGATCTTAATTACATTAGCTGAATGCAAACCGTTGATGCTAACAGCCTCCCTTGCGTGGCCAAACATCACAATTGCAACGGACTCCTAACCAATCCAATAACCCTGTAATTCACCTGGATCACAAATCCTAAGTGAGGTAACTCCCTTGGCGTAGAAACTCCTCGAGCAGCACCAAAAACAATTGCGCCTAAAAATCCCCAAAGCAATCTCAGAGGTCAAGTCCACCCAAAAAACACATCAAAAAACATTCTAAAAGTACTTAGTTTTATCCCCAACGAATAAACCTGCACCAAAAGTACTCTAAAATGCCCCCTTATTTTCAAAAACACTCTAAATGCTTGCTTCTAACCTAAAAACTCTGGGTCTTACCGCACTTCCCTTATTACCTGACAGCCCCACGCGCCCTCTGGAGCCGCCAGCAAGAGTCTGATTACAGATGAAGACTCTCGGGTCAGTCGAGAAATCTTTCAAGCCAGTTGTAGCTCCCGGCAGAGCATCAAGATGGTGGCCGCTAGCAGGGAGTGCATCATGGGCGTCCGCAGAAATGTTTCCTGGGGGGGCACATTTTTCACTTCATCACCATCCCCCTTGCACCCTTCTTTCCTCTGCCTTGCACCCTTCTCGCCCACCACCTTGCACCCTTCTCCCCCTTGCACCCTTCTCCCCCTCCCCCTTGTACCCTACTCCACCTTGCACCATTCTCCCCTTTGCCTTGCACCCTTCTCCCCTCCGCCTTGCACCCTTCTCCCCCTCTGCCTTGCACCCTTCTCCGCCTTGAACCCATATCCCCCTTTGCCTTGCACCCTTATCTGCCTTGCACCCTTCTCCCCCTCCCCCTTGCTCTCTTCTCCCCTCTGCCTTGCACCCTTCTCGCCCTCCCCTTTGCACCCTTCTCCACCTCCCCCTTGCACCTTTCTCCCCCTCCCCCTTGTACCCTACTCCACCTCCGCCTTGCACCCTTTTCTACCTTGCACCATTCTCCCCTCTGCCTTGCACCATTCTCCCCTCTGCCTTGCACCTTTCTCCCCTCTGCCTTGCACCCTTCTCCCCTCTGCTTTGCACCCTTCTCCCCTCTGCCTTGCACCCTTCTCCTCTCTGCCTTGAACCCTTCTCCTCTCTGCCTTGCACCCTTCTCCCCCTCCCAGTTGCACCCTTCTCCCCCTCCCCCTTGCACCTTTCTCCCCCTCCCCCTTGTACCCTACTCCACCTCCGCCTTGCACCCTTTTCTACCTTGCACCATTCTCCCCTCTGCCTTGCACCATTCTCCCCTCTGCCTTGCACCTTTCTCCCCTCTGCCTTGCACCCTTCTCCCCTCTGCCCTCTGCCTTGCACCCTTCTCCCCTCTGCCTTGCACCCTTCTCCCCTCTGCCTTGCACCCTTCTCCTCTCTGCCTTACACCCTTCTCCTCTCTGCCTTGAACCCTTCTCCTCTCTGCCTTGCACCCTTCTCCCCCTCCCCCTTGCACCCTTCTCTACCTTGCACACTTCTCCCCTCTGCCTTGCACCCATCTCACCCTCTGCCTTGCACCCTTCTCGCCCTCCCCCTTGCACCCTTCTGCCCTCTGCCTTGCACCCTTCTGCCCTCTGCCTTGCACCCTTCTCCCCACTGCCTTGCACCCTTATCCCCCTCCCCCTTGCACCCTTCTCCCCTCCCCTTGCACCCTTCTCCCCCTCCCCCTGGTATCCTTCTCCACCTCCGCCTTGCACCCTTTTCTATCTTGCACCATTCTCCCCTCTGCCTTGCACCATTATCGCCTCTGCCTTGCACCCTTTTCTACCTTGCACCATTCTCCCCTCTACCTTGCACCATTCGCCCCTCTGTCTTGCACCATTCGCCCCTCTGCCTTGGACCCTTCTCCCCTCTGCCTTGCACCCTTCTCTCCCTCCCCTTGCTCCCTCCTGCCCTCTGCCTTGCACCCTTCTCGCCCTCCCCTTGCACCCTTCACGCCCTCTCCCTTGCACCCTTCTCCCCCATGTACCCTTCTCCACCTCCGCCTTGCACACTTTTCTACCTTGAATCATTCTTCCCTCGGCCTTGCACCATTCTCCCCTCTGTCTTGCACCATTCGCCCCTCCACCTTGCACCCTTCTCCCCTTCTACCGTGCACCCTTCTCCCCCTCTGCCTTGCACCCTTCTCCCCCTCCGCCTTGCACCCTTCTCCCCCTCTGCCTTGCACCCTTCTCCGCCTTGAACCCATATCCCCCTTTGCCTTGCACCCTTATCTGCCTTGCACCCTTCTCCCCCTCCCCCTTACCCTCTTCTCCCCTCTGCCTTGCACCCTTCTCGCCCTCCCCTTTGCACCCTTCTCCCCCTCCCCCTTGCACCTTTCTCCCCCTCCCCCTTGTACCCTACTCCACCTCCGCCTTGCACCCTTTTCTACCTTGCACCATTCTCCCCTCTGCCTTGCACCATTCTCCCCTCTGCCTTGCACCTTTCTCCCCTCTGCCTTGCACCCTTCTCCCCTCTGCTTTGCACCCTTCTCCCTTCTGCCTTGCACCCTTCTCCTCTCACCCTTACACCCTTCTCCTCTCTGCCTTGAACCCTTCTCCTCTCTGCCTTGCACCCTTCTCCCCCTCCCACTTGCACCCTTCTCCCCCTTGCACCCTTCTCCCCCTCCCCCTTGCACCTTTCTCCCCCTCCCCCGTGTACCCTACTCCACCTCCGCCTTGCACCCTTTTCTACCTTGCACCATTCTCCCCTCTGCCTTGCACCATTCTCCCCTCTGCCTTGCACCCTTCTCCCCTCTGCCTTGCACCCTTCTCCCCTCTGCCTTGCACCCTTCTCCCCTCTGCCTTACACCCTTCTCCTCCCTGCCTGGAACCCTTCTCCTCTCTGCCTTGCACCCTTCTCCCCCTCCCCCTTGCACCCTTCTCCCCCTCCCCCTTGCACCCTTCTCCCCCTTGCACCCTTCTCTACCTTGCACACTTCTCCCCTCTGCCTTGAACCCGTCTCACCCTCTGCCTTGCACCCTTCTCGCCCTCCCCCTTGCATCCTTCTGCCCTCTGCCTTGCACCCTTCTCCCCTCTGCCTTGCACCCTTCTCTCCCTCCCCCTTGCACCCTTCTCCCCCTCCCCCTGGTATCCTTCTCCACCTCCGCCTTGCACCCTTTTCTATCTTGCACCATTCTCCCCTCTGCCTTGCACCATTATCGCCTCTGCCTTGCACCCTTTTCTACCTTGCACCATTCTCCCCTCTACCTTGCACCATTCGCCCCTCTGTCTTGCACCATTCGCCCCTCTGCCTTGGACCCTTCTCCCCTCTGCCTTGCACCCTTCTCTCCCTCCCCTTGCTCCCTCCTGCCCTCTGCCTTGCACCCTTCTCGCCCTCCCCTTGCACCCTTCTCGCCCTCCCCCTTGCACCCTTCTCCCCCATGTACCCTTCTCCACCTCCGCCTTGCACACTTTTCTACCTTGAATCATTCTTCCCTCGGCCTTGCACCATTCTCCCCTCTGCCTTGCACCCTTCTCCCCTCTGCCTTGCACCATTCTCCCCTTTGCCTTGCACCCTTCTTCCCTCTGCCTTGCACCCTTCTTCTCTCTGCCTTGCACCCTTCTCCTCTCTGCCTTGCACCCTTCTCCCCCTCTGTCTTGCACCCTTCTCTACCTTGCACCCTTCTCCCCTCTGCCTTGCATTCTTCTTGCCCTCTGCCTTTCACCCTTTTGGCCTCTGCCTTGCACCCTTCTCGGCCACCCCCTTGCACCCTTCCCACCCAATGGAGGGGGCTGCCACCTGGAACAATGGCACCATTTCAAAAGCATGATGGACTAGGGCCGACCCTGACTGGGCCCACATCGGACGCACTGGTGATCCAGGGGGTGGGGGGCAAGTGCCCCCCCCCCCCCCCTTGACCCTCTCTGCGGACGCCCATGAGTGTATTCCTGTCTCAGGGTCGTGTGGAGCATTTTGTTTCCTTGGCAGCGAGAAGGAGCAGAGACCTGCTCTCTGGACGTGGCTCCTAAAATGGGACGGGACTTGGGCCGCGTTACCCTATAAGCACTTTAGTGCTTCTGAGAGTGGGAGAGCCTCTGAAATTTGCTTTCTAAGGAGAGCTGGTACTGTCCTTTTAAAAGCCTATCTTGTCTGATGACTTATGATGGTGTTCCCTTAGCAACAGATACGTGAATGTATTTAGATTTACAACATCTGTAGCACTGATGTGTATGTCACTGAGTTGCTGATCCTGAGAAGAAAAGAGGGCATTTATTAATCCAAAAAAGCCAGGATTCCACATGGTTGTCATGCCTTCTTTCATAAATTAAACAATTCTGCTACTTCATGTTCTTTATATTTCAGTCAAACTTTCTCTCCTGTCTTTTCCATCTTGTAGAATAGCTTCTGTGTTATAGTAGGATTGTTTGCAAATGTTCTTCAAATAATTGTACGCACAACAGACAGTATGATAGCAAGGCCCAAACATATGCTGGCCAGACTGTGTTTTGGGAAGCTTATTCCATGTTTAGTTAATTGATTATTGATCGCCTTAGTAAGGGTGTGCGAAATTCATGTGATTTACTTTTGGTAATTTTGACTTGAGAACGCATTTGCTGCTACAAAAGACACGGCAAAAAACTCAAGTGTGTGAGCAACAGCTGCTTTGTTCTAAATATTACAACAAAAGGGGCATGTGGCGTAACAGCATCATTTTGCATAACAAGTGTAAGGTGACATTTGTAAAAAGAAAATGTACAACAGAGTATGGGAAATTTCACGTGGACCTATATAGAACAAGGTTCATATGCTTTGGTATTAAGAAGATCATATGTGACCGGTTGGCGGCCACAGATAAATCACAGATTCACATACTGAAATTGGTTAAAATATTGCCTGTCTTTGCTCATTTGAGAAAAGTAACTGTGGACTTCTTTTCCCAAAGTTGGACAGAATCAACTCTCGCAGTTTAGTAGATCTACAGATTACCTTCAGAGATAACAGATAGCTTGTAGGTGTCTAGATTAATTTGAGAACCAGCATAATTTGGTCCTCTAGACCTCTACTGGCCTCCCTTTCAATGGATAAATATGTCATATGCCAAACAGGTTTCTGCTACTACACATTGAAGATTGATAGGGCCAAATTTACCAGATGAGCAACAACTACAAATTAATGCCTATTCAGAAATGCTGGTTCTCTCTCAGGCATTGGCCGCGTTCCAAAGGATGAATTCTAAAACTGAGAAGAAAGGCTCCCATTTAGGTGAGTCCTAAAATATAAAAGTCTGAGCTAAGACAAGGAGGTTCAGTTTCCTGGGATGTACACTTGTTCTTTTGGAACACTGATGGGATTTCATAGACCACTCTTTGCGCAAAAACACTGATTTTAATTAAGCAAATACAAGTACCCAATGGAGTGAACTCACCAAAGTGGTGCCCAGATATATCTGCTCCTGAAATTATATGGGAGGCTGTACTCTAAATTATTTGAAGATGAGGGAACAGCTTTTTAGGGAGCCATGGAAAAAGAATTCCCATGGTGTCTAGTACCCTCAGGCATATAACAAGGCAGATTCATAAGCAACAGTTCACAAACTAGTTTGCCTTTGTCCACAACTAATGGGTCTGCTTTTTACTGGCGTGTTTAGAAGTAACAATCTAAAAAAACACAATGGTAGAGGGATTTTTCAGACCATCATGGTTGAATGAGTGAGGTAATGATAGAGCTGCTCTTTTTATAAAGACATATCAACAGCCTTCTACCTAAAAATGTAGAGTACAAAACAAAGACGCATGCATCCTCACACGTTGTTAAGAAAAAGTTATGAAGGAATAGCAGTGGTCGAGGAGATGCAGTCTCATGTGCAGATGTTAGCTCATGGAAAATCTAGAAACCTCTCACTACTACAAGCACTTGGAAGGATATTAGTTTCCCACGAGGAGCACTATATTAATGTGTTTACATATACTTATGGAAATTAACAATAGCCTACCTGAACAGTTGCTGACTCTTTTCCTTGCATTCGAAAGATACCAGTGTGACGGAAGCAAATGATCAGAGACAATAAGCAACAGACTGTGGGCCAAACAGACACAGGTGCCCCTCGGGGCAACTCAAATGCACCGAAAGCACTGGATGGGCTTCCCCCTCCCCTTCCCATAACCAACTCCCAACTCCCCTGCTCCACAACTCCTCAACCCCCCACCCCTCTCCTCCAACTCCCTTTCCCAACGCCCTCCCCCCCCCTCCCAATCCTCCAGAACTTTTGAACTTATTGTCCCAGTCATGTCCCAGACGGACAAGTCTGTGGTATGGTACCCAGGTGGACGTTCAGCCATGCACTTCCCCCCCTCCGCTCCCTCCCCCCCCCACGTACCCGAGTCTGCAACAACAGCAATGCTATGCCGTTCTCCCCCCGGAGCAATCTTACGCTGTCAGCGCGACACCATCACTATCAGCTGAGTCTCTGGATGCTGCTTGAATGGCGCTCGCCATGTCGGCTCTAATGGTGGGTGATCCTGGCCTCCGGGCTGTAGCCGACGGTCTGTGCCTCGAGACCCTGCGCCAGCCATCACCGGTGGTGCGCCTGCGTTGCGGTGTGGCGGACTCTTCCTCCTCCGCGGTGATCCCCAGTACTTCACACGTGTCCTGCAGGGACCGCAGTTGATGCCTTTCGCCATTCCATTTGAAGATGAGGCAGAAAGGATGGCCCCACGAGTAGGTCATTTCGTGCTGTTTCAGAAAGTCTGTCGCTATTTTAAATGCTTTACGTTTTTGTAGCGTGATAGCGGACAGGACCTGAGGAAAGGAGTCTTCCAAGCCCGTGACGATTATTAAGTCTTCCAAGGATCAAGGGATATCCTCAGGTTAGAAGTACCCAGTGACCTTGTTGATACCTGAGCAGCCGGTATGAGTATCTTGGCTGTCTCCTGCATTTTACAGAACTAGTGTCCAAAAAAGTGAAGTGGCAGCATTTGAGTGCAGCCCTGATGAAACTGCTTAACGAAACATAGCAGTGAAACATGTCGGCACTGGCAGTAGGTAATGGTATGCATGATTAGCTACCAGCCTTTTTAGTATTTAACAGCACACGATCACCGCCCTACGAATAAAATTGGTTAAGGGACTGGTGTGCTGTGTGTGTTTTTAAGCACTCAGTTATATTTGTGTTTGTTTGTCACGAGCAGATTTTTCTGCACTTCACTATTTGTCACTTTAAATGTTGTTTGTTTTGGACACGTCTTTTCTTTCCTCTCTTTTTTCTTTGAGAAGCAAGTGACCACCGATGATGAGACAGGGGCCTGTCTGGAAATTGCATACCAGTTACCCCGATGGTGGTGTTTCCGTGAAGGGTCATTTGCTTCTCGCACAGTTTTTCCTCTATTAAGAGGATTGTCTAATGTTAGTGGTGGACTTGTGTGACCAATTCTGGGTTGGCTCACTTCGAGTGGGTGTTCTGTGGTGTTACTAGAGAGAACAGGTTTTTTAATGTGAGCGGAGCACAGTGCATTACCTCCTTATAATGTGTATAAGAGTGTAGTGGGGAGTAGGATTTCAAACCCCCCCCCTGGTTGTCACTGTTACATTTGCACGCTATTGGACTGGGTCTTGATTTGAATTGTAGAATAACGCCACCGGATGACCGCGAAAAGTTAGCGCTTGCTTCCTTCGTGCCTCAGCCATGATCCGTTCCTTCAACGGGAAGTCCGGGAGAAAGGCTAGTATGTCCGGCGGCGGGGCTGATGCGCGCCTCGGGGGCCCCACTCTGTGCGCTCCGTCTATACCTATGGGAAAGTCCGCTGATTCCCCCAGGATGTCCCTGAAGAGGTCCCGTAGATACCCCGCCACATCCATGCCCTCTTCCGTTGATGGTATTCCTCGAACCCTTATGTTGTTCCGTCGAGACCTATTCTCCAAGTCCTCATTGTGTGCTTGAAGGTCCATTTGTTGGTCTCTGAGGCGCAGCACTTCCTGCTGTAGTTGCACAATTTCCTCGTCCTGCCGCTGCGTGGAGTTTTCCACCGTGGCCACTCTCTCCCCCAGGCCGTCCACTTCTCTCCGTATTTCGCGTACCTCTCCTGTCACTTCTTGTTTCAGCGTTTGGAAATCGTCTCGCAATGTACCAAATAGGGATTCCAAAAAGGATCTGGTGACTGGAGGTTCACCGCCTCCCGCTGAATGCGAGCTTCCCGCAGAGCTCGGCGAAGGCTGGTTCCTGTCTCCTCTGGCTTGGGTCCTGCCGAGCATCTCCGGGAGCGTGCGATCATTCCTCTTACTGCCCTTTTGTCCCACAATCTTGACTGCAGGACTCACACTCCACTTTCGTACTACTTGCTGAAGCAGTGCGCAGGGCGCCCACCCTACCGGCCGTTCCCCGGCAGAGGCTGGCGTGCTCCGCGTGTGCCAATCCGATGTGTTCTCCACTCGGCCGGGCTGCCACCACAGTCACACCTTTGTCAGTGTCTGTCACCAACCAACCGGCCAGTTCGGCGCCCCGGAGGGGTCCATCCGTCTGCGCCGCAGGACCCGGGGGTGTAAGGGCTGTCTAGGATCCTCTATCCTCCTGCTACGGCCGGCAGGGGACCGTCCTGCTTGTGGTCTCCCGGCCTTTCCAATGCGTGGGGGCACTGGAGCCGTACTTCAGGGTGGTCTGCGCGGGCCCGTGCACCAGTTCGTTGCGTGTATCCCTAGCTGTCTCCTGCAGCCCACTCCGACCGCCCCACTTGCAAGCCTCTTCGGCCACCCCCTGTCTCCACTCCAGGGGGGCGTAGGTGAATGCGGCCCCTAGTACAGTGCCCTCTCCCGAGTCCCACCAATGGAGTTCACACCTGCGGGACTCCGCGGCTCGGAGCAATGCCCTCCGCTGTCCGGGCACCTTCGCACCTTTCTGACCCCGCTGCTGTTCTCAAGGGAGGTCTAGCCGCTGTCCACGGGCCATGCGATCCAACCTCCCACCGGCAAGCCGTCGCTCCCCCACCGGACCTCTCCGCTGTAGGACGCAGCCGCGGCCTCGATTCTGGTGGCCACCCGACCCTCCGGGTGGTGCGTCTCGCAGGCCCTCAGAGCGTCTCCTGGTTCCCCGGTGCGGGTCTGTGTCCTGATGGCCTCCTCCTCACTTCTCCGGATGCCGTTGGCTGGGCTCGACACCGCTCCAGGCTCCCTCGCCGCCACCGGCCTCCTTACGATCTCGGGCCCTCTCCGCCCCTGACGTCTGGGCTTGCCGAGCACTGCTCCCGGATAGATGCACCAGTATGGACCCCCAGGGCAACACCAGCCCCGGGTCCGATCGCCGCAGTCCCTGGTCCTGTCTCCGTCACCGGGGTCGTCCTCTCGCTGCTCCGCCGGGTCCTCCCCTATGTAGGCCTCAGCCTCGGCCTTGAGTTGGGGTGCGGCCGGCTCCAGGGGGCGGGTCCCTCGGGGGATCGATTGGTGCCTTGTGGGTCACTCCCAGCCTCCGCCGCGGTCCCCAGGTTGCCTTGCCACCTCTCCGTGCGGTGCCGCCGCAGGCTCCCCCAGCGTCCGGGACCAGTCCTGCTCCGGCCCGTGTCTCGGCCGTAGGCCGCCGCTGCTTCCGGCTCCGGAGCCTTTCCGCACCGAACCTGGTCCGCTGCCCCTTATTTTACTTTTTAATGTTTTAATGTCCTAGTTTGATGCTCAACCAGGGAATGGGGACCTCTGCTTTTTCGCCACAAAGGCTGTATTGCAGCCTGCATGGAGAACGGGGAAAGTGCGCATGACCGGTTTGGGATGTCCGAGAGAGCAGACCAAGCAGTCATTGCGCAATTAGGAGTGGGCAATCCACTCCTCCCCTGCTCTGATCTGAGGTTCTGATCACTCAGAGATTGGTTAAGAAGATTATTAAATGCTCTCTGTATCCCACATAAGTGATGGATCCAGCTACGAACTGAACCAAATACTCAACCTGTTAAGGATTGCTCTAAGTCATGGTTGGTTCATCCTCAAAACCACGGAATTTCCTTCAGGATGGTAGGGGAAGGAGTAATGTACCTCTACACCCAGGGAAGCCATTGAATTCCTATATGCTTTCAATGCAAAAGCACGGTCCTGGTCCGAATGGAATGTAGTGCATGCATATGTTTCAATAAAGACTTTCAGATCTTTAATAACAGTGCAGCCTCAGCTGAACGTTGTGGCCACACCCAGAAGAACCTTAAACAAGAATCCAAGTAGAAGACTGGGAATGTTCCATCAGCTGTTAAACCTGAATGGCTGCTGGTTTAAGAAGTTGAATCTCCCCTTGTGTGAGTGTGATAATATCTCTGTTCATGATATGTTGCACATCATTTTTATAGGCACAAAACGTAATATGCTCTGACACAAATTTATCAGGGTACTTTTACTGCCCCTAAATTTTAGACAGGCAAGACCTGCTTTTTTATACTTATAGCTTCGATCCATACTATTTGTTTTTATGTAGCTGGACTTTTATCAGGAGTTTTAAGGCTGCATGTACAAGGATTTGTCTGTGTTAGACATCAGAGGGTCCCTGCTAATGAATGTGATCATGTTTGCTATTCTTGTTGATGAACATTCTTGATATTGTGATTTTTATGTGTCTATCTCTGCTGCTAACACCATTCTGAATATGTACTGTGCACTTGTAGGATTTTTCTTTAAATCGAATAAAGTTCATACTGAATCTGAACTGCAAGTAGGATTAAATTTAAATGCACCATCGGATTTAAGAAGACCAAAATGGTCTAAATAAATGCAGCTGAATGGCTTGTTGATAATCCACAGGTGTGTCTGCAACTGGCGAGCCACAGTGGAACTCTTAATTTGTTGACAAATGTCACAACAAAGGACATATTTCTTGTCCTGGTTATATAAGCCATGCCACCAGTTATGGTGTTGCAATAAGGAAATGTTTGCCGCCACAACTGTATGTTCAGAAGCAACACCTTAATACGTAGCTATCACTAACACTAACCTGCGGTTTTAGTTGGAAATCACATGATAACCAACCCCTGGATTTGTAGTAATGGACCATTTTGCTCGCTCAAGTATATTGACATCCACCCTCATATGAGAACAAGTAATGAAAGCAACTGTCACAATGGAAACTGCAGAGTTGGCAGCCTCATCTGCAAAAGAATACTCAACAATGTGTATTCCATCATGCTGATGACTAAATAAGCCTGCAGTAACCTATCTTTGAGGTTGCAACCTTCATCCAAAGCAATGTATGTATTATAGTGTTTCCTTTAGAATCCTGAAAACATTCTGGCACCAATAATGCAATATCATTAAAAGACTGGACACAATAATACTAATCACACACTATGAGAGTGGGGATTTCAGTATCTGTATGTTCCAGTGCAAGTAGCAATGCTTTCAGTTCAGCCAACTGCACAGAGCAGTCACTTAAGGACTGCGTGCAAGTTTTCAGGGGTTGGAATTCCCCATCCAACATTACACCATGAACGGAGGTGCATGCCACAGAATATTGTATCTTGGTGCCTATAGCAGGTTGGGCTGAACCATCAGTGTAAACAACATATTTATACTGTTCAAGAGGCAAAATATTGCTAGGCATGGGATAGACATGCTCATATTGGAGGAATTCTAGTGTTTGTAAAGATGGGTCAAAGACAAAGTCTGTGTCTGTAGCTGTTAAGGATGTTGCCCATTGTATCCAACGTGGATGTAGGGCTTTTGCATTAGGGGCGCTTGCTTTTGTGACAGCCTCCAAGGCTTGAATGGGAGTATTGATAATAATGTGTTTCCCTTGTGCAAGTGGCCTTTCCTTAATGACAGCCATCTGAATGGCAGTCAGTATTTTTTCTGCATTGGAATATAAATGTGCTTTATATTCTATTGGCACTGTCTCACCTTCATTAAAGGTGACATGTGTAAAGCCAATGGCACCCACAACTATATGGATGACCAGGTTTGTTGTATTGACATGTAAGTGTTGTGTAGCATGCAAGTTAGATTGTAGTAATCTGAGTATGTCTGTATGGTCCAATGTCGAATGTAAGGTGGAAACGCATGAATTAATTAATATAATGGTTTAATGCATTGTGCAAAATCAGGAATGTAAGTTCTGCTAAAGTTAGGAAATCCTAATGAGGATTGTAGTGTCCCAAGTGTATTAGGTGGTTGTAGCAGAGCACACTTCTCTAGGAAGTGTGGTGCAAGGCTCTTTCCCTCATGTGTAAGTCTGTATCCAAGAAACAGGACACTCTGAAATGCTATATTTGATTTCTTAAAGTTGCATTTGTAGCCATGTTCTGCAAATCCCAATATTATTCTATCTACTCCGGCTAAATGTGTATTTAAGTAATTGTCCTTGAGGTAGATATCATCTACGTAGGACAATGCGTCTCGGGCAATATCATGTAGAATTGACACAATGCATGCAGCAAACAATCCTGGACTGTACTTTTACCCCATGGGGAGTCGGCAAAGGTGACATTGAGATCCTAGTGCAGAGAAGGCAGTCTAATACCTGCTTTCTGGTGCTATATTTTGACAGAAAAAGACATCGGAAAGATCCATCGTTGTTTTATATTTTATACGGACTATATTATTGATAAGTACCATACCATGTGCATTTTATATTGCAAATGTGCGTGTATGACTGTTTAAATGTCTGTAGTCTAAGAGAATACAATATGAGTGGTCGGGCTTTCCCACTGAAAAAAATGGGTTATTCATTTGGGAGATGCAGGGCTCAATGACACCTGAGTATTCTATTTGTGACAGGGGTGGCTCCTCCACTAGGGCGGAGGAGCGCCGCCCCACTGCTTTACGCAGTTCGAGAAGCAAAAACTTAAAATGGTAATACTACCATTTTACGTTTCTGCTTCTCGCACTGCGAGAAAGTAGAAGTGTTTGGTTGTTTGGCCAGGTCGGGCAGGAGTGGCTTGCCCACAGCTGAGGGCGCTGACTATTAGGTCAGCCCCAGGTACGACCAAACTAGTCATGTGTACTCTGCCTTTTCTCCATGTAGGCTGTATGCAGCCCACATGGAGAAAATGGCCTCCCCATAGGCGCCTGGCTGGTCGGCGTCCCAACCAATCACAACACTGATGTTGCAGCGTTGTGATTGGCTTATGAGAAAGGAGGAGGGCTGCCTGCTGCCTGTTCCTGCCGGAGGCAGGAGAGCAGTAGAGGAGCAGAGACGACGGGGGAACAGCGGCAAAGGTAAGTAAACTTTTTAATTTATTTTATTTTAAATGAAACACCCCCTCCCCCCCATAGTCATGTCGGCGGCGACTGCTTTTTGATAGTATTTCTCTAACTGGAGCTTTAGCATCCCGTTTAATTGGGTATTGTGTTTGCACTTGCGGGTTGGAACGTATGGGTATGATATGATAAGGAGAATCGTTATACCAGCCGACATTATTGCAGTATAATGCCGGGGCTTGTGCTAGAGCCCATTCAGATGCATAGGGCTGTTTGAATTCATCAGGAATAAGCTCAGAAAATGATGGTATTATTGTATCCTCAGCTGGTGGCGATGTGCATACAAAATCAGGGGGCCAATCAACCTCCCTAACGGAATCTGTTATGATAGTGTTAGATTTTCCCAGAATATTACCCGTATGGTGTGCTGTCTGTCAACCTCAATTTGTATATCCAAATCATATAATCTATATGGAGGGCTTACATGCTGATCTGGGGTCTAAACTGTAATATCATTATCAGTTGCTTTTGCCGCCAGAAACTCCTAGAGATTCTTGCACACTATAGTGATCTCTGCCGCTCTGTCAAGGAGAGTCACTGCCAACCTCCTGTTCAAGAGGAAAGTTCTCAGTGTCAGTTGCATACTTTACAGTTAGAACCGCCATGTTCTTTTTCTGCAATTGAGGTTTAAATTGTGGAATTTTCTCTTCCTTCTTTATCTTTACGTCAGCCGAGCATTGCGAGTCCTTTTTCGGATTCATGTCTTCTTCCTGTCTGCGCTACGAAAAATCTTCTCTCTCATATTGTTTATCCGATTAGTCATGAAAGGAACGAGAAGGACAAGTATCATAATACTGAGGTGGCTTCAATTGTTTACGATCACGAAAATTATAGCGTCTGTCTTAGGATTCCTGAGGAACCCCCTAGAGACCTAACTTTTTCTTTAGGTTTGGATTTATCTAATCATTTCTAGCAAACTCTGGGTTCTGCTTGGCAGTGTGTTTGTCGGAACCAAGTTTGCCAAGATGTGATATATATGGTCTGGCCCCCAGTTTATTGCTACCTTTAGAGGTATACACCTAAGCAGTAATTATAGGTAGCTCACGTTCGTGGTTGACTAGTTCAACCTACGCAAGCCGTTGGCATATAGCCAAAGATGCTGCTTCGCCTTTAATGTTGGCTAGAATGATTAATAAGGAGACCACAGAACATTTTCCCTTAATTTTAACCCCAAATCCATGACAGAATGAGCCCCCTGTTCATTTTGTATTTGTTTCAACACCTCCGGCACGACTGACATAGACGGAGTGTCATTTGTTATACTAAAGACTGCAGAAAAGACAGTGCAGCAAGTGGTGAAGTCACCTATTTGGGGAACAATTCCAAGGGGTAAGCACATCATTAGTATTCAATGTTTATCCTGTGGTCCTGTAAGGGGAAACACAGCTTCAATTTGATTAATTTGTTGAGCTATCCAGAATGGAATTTCATCATGTTTCATGGGAACTTTAACCATAAATGCATTGATACTCACAGGGCTAATTTGTAGTACAGAAGGCAACTGTTGTTGGTCTACTAGAGCTGCCCGCGCTGGGAGAGCCATCAAGGTGCATGACAAATATTGAGTTAGGTGCCTATATAGTCTTACTAGACCATTGTTTAATGGGAGTAGCTCATTAGAATTTAGATTTTGAGTGTGAGGGTATGGTGTATACCCAGCTAACGCTGGCCATGTGGCCCCTTGATTACTAAGGGGCTGATGCAGGCATGGGTATTAGGGTGCCTCAGAACCAATTACGATATTCCCAAACAAACAAAGTGGTATTTCTAACTGCTGATATGCTACGTATTGAGCTGGGGGTACAACATCAGTGAATGTATGAAATTTCTGTGTGTTAGCATCCACTGCTAAAAAATGGACCCAAGAGAAAAAGACTTCCAAATGATATGCATTGTGGGCCTCAACCACAACGGTTACATCACCACCTATATTGCCAAGTCCATGTAAATTCAGATGTGCACGGGCTGCAGGTCTGCAATTATCAGCTATAGGTACAGGCTGCAAGTCCGCCATTACTAATAAAGTAAAGGAAACAGAGCGGAAACACTATAATGGGTATCCTTTAAAGATTCAAGCTTGAACAACCAACAGAAATACTGTGGAGGATTTATCTCTTACACCATGGACATCTCTGGTAGAGGTATTTTGGGTACAAAGGTTACATACAAGTACTACTCAGGAGACCTGTTAAATAACTACCTGTCTAAAATTGGTAGCGCCATGTTTCACAAATTCTGCTGGTAAAGATCTGTGTGTTATGGCAACAGGATATCAGAATGTAGGGACTGAGTCTCTCTGCAACGTTATTACTTGTCTGCCTAAACCTGGCTAGCTCAAAGTGCCTCACCTGAACTTCTAACCTTCCCAGAGTAACAGGTGATTTTCGCAACCTCGAACATGACCCTCTGGTCCCCAAGGGAGCCACAGAAAAAGATCCTACCCTTTCGTTGCTCACCTATTCACTCATGCATGTCCATAGAAAACACAAGAAAGACACAGATAAAGTTTACAATACATTTATTTTAAATGTTGTAGTCTATTATAAAGCAAATGTGCCACAATCATAAGGCAGATGCAACTAAACAAAGTGATTGGGGGAGGAGCCAAGATGGCGACCGGAGCAGACGTGTAGGCTCCCGGCTCCACCAGCCCTTGAGCCCCGCACCGACATCCTGCTTTCTATCCTGATTGATTCTGGCGGCGGAACGTTTGGGATGATGCGCTGATTCTTTCCGTGCTTCCCCGAGATCTCAGCCTGCCCGGTGGCCGGAGATAATTGCAAGGTTGTTCGCAGCCCTGGACCCTCGCCTGCACTGCCGCTCGTCACCGGACCTCGGAGGCTTAGTGGCGGCCGGTCTACCCGCGTAGCGCCGAGGACTTGGAAGCGGTGCTATTCTCATGAGACGCGGTCCTGACTACACTGTCTGCCGCGGTCTATCGCAAGCTGAGCCTAGAACGTGCTCGCTGGGATGGGATGCTCTGAAGGTGCGGACTCTTTGTTCGGAGCTGGATGTGCGTGGCATGGGTTGCTCAGCAGTCCGGTTCGACGTAGGCTGCCTGCTTCTTTTTCCCAGCGTCCAACCTGATGAGAGGCGGCTCTAAGTGACGGGCGTTCGATTGAATTCGATCCTGGTGGCATCGGAGACCTGGATTGGCGCTTGTTCGTGCCGCACCAGCCCCGGCTACTACACCGGATTATCGGTACCATGGCTTTGTCTGATGACTCGTGGCATGGGGGAGATCACCCGTCCCTGCCCGTGGACTGTGTCACCCTGCCTGCGCTGTGGACCAGCTCGCATGCACCTTCTTGGGATATTGAGACAGAGGGGCTGCAGCCACCACCGTCATGTGGGTCCATTCTGGCCGCCCTGTGTGAATTTCGCTTAGCGATGCGCAATAGCCTCCACGTATTGGGTGAGCAATTTGACAAAATGGTGTCCGATCTGGGGCAGGAGCGCAATGTCTGTTTCCAGCAAGGCTTGGACTTGCCTTTGCCGTTTTGTGGAGATACAGTGTTTCTTCATGCCTACAGTGACTATGTGCCTGCTGCTGACTCTACCGGCGCCCGCGGCCGACTGCCCGCCAGACCCGCTTGTGATACTTTGTTTCCCCCTCCTCTGGAGTCTGACTCATTGTTGCCTTCAACATCGCTACTGACTCGGGAACCGGCTACGCAACCTCTGGCCCCCTCGATGGCTCTTTCATTGTGGCCTTCGCTCTTTCCCCTGCGGAACCTATATTCTCCAGATGCCCCGGTGGAACTATGCAAGGTGGACAAAGGACTTTATGGTGATTGTCGACGGCCATTTTACGCTCCTGAGTCACCTCCTTCTATGCGGCCATATTGTCTCTTTGTGTCTGAGGGGATGCGCCTTCCTAGGGGAGTGTATTCAGGGTTGCACCCACGATCGGGTCAGGGCTAGGCTGCTTTTCTTTGTCATCGACTCACGGGCTGGTGGGGACGGGGTTGGAACTGTTTTGTATATGTTTCGGGCGCACACCGCGTGATGACTTTCTCCATCTGTATTAGTATTGCTATTCGCTACTGTACTGGTGTTTTCAGGGTGGTAGATATACTTGTGGCTGGGGGGACCGGGAGCATGTAGAATTGACCCTCCTCTCGATTCCTTCGTGTTCTTTGAGAGTTGTAGATTAGCATGCTCTTTTCTCACTCTCTATATTTCGGATATTATAGTATTCTTTTTTCTTTCTTTCTTTTCTTTCTCGCTAAATTTCGGGTTTATTGGGCGACAGACACACTGCTGGGGGGGGGGGTAGGCCGTAGCCTCTGCATACGTGTAGGGTGGGGGGTTGGGGGATGGGATTTTAGTTTCTTGGTTTCAGTTTCTATGGTGCCTTATTTTTCTCTTTACTTTTGTTTTTTCTTCTTTATTCTGTCTTGGGTCCGTGTCTGGGACTGCTAGGGGGTGGGTGGCGGTGAACATTGGGTGTGATGTTAGATCTGATACCTCCATTGCATATACTTCTAGCCGCCATGCCGCCCGGGGGGGACTTGACTGTTGGGTTGTTAGATTACGTGGTGATTAGTCGCTAAGGTCCTGTTACGCCGGCACGGACTCTGCCTTCTTAGTTTATTATTTCTTTTTTCCATATTAAGAAAACGTACAAGTCGAACTTTAATAGCTGCAACAAAAAAATTTTTAAATTAACCTTCACTGCTCCTGGGACATGGTATCACGGCGCTTTACAGTGTAACTCTTAAATGCTTGCTGATGGTTATACTGTGGTACTGTGTCGCCGTATTGCATGCGCTGGTGCTTCATAAGTATCCGTGGCCGGCCTGATGGTTGTGGGCCCGTATTTGTTCTTTTATTGATGCACAATAAAGGTTTTCAAAAATTAAAAAAAAAAAAAAAAAAGTGATTAGGGTTACTAACAGTATGTATAGGACAAACATCCCAACCATGGCAAATTATATATCTCTCTAGGTCTAACCTCACTGTGTGAGCACAGGGATATATTGTGATCTCTGGGAATGGCCTCAGACCCCATTACTGGTGAATGTAGTTAGGTGGTCAGCATCATGAGTGTAAACTTAGTTTAAGCAGGGCTGCATGTCAGGCACAGCTGTGGTTCCAGATTAGTCCTCTCTGTGAGAATTATCCTCCCTGGCCCACAAGGAGACAGAGCACAGTTTATATGATAAACTACTGTTTTGAAAAGATGCAGTTGTGTCACCATTTTGTGTCTAAAGGTAGGAACTGTTGCTGAACGAGCAGAGAAAAAAAATATACTATGTTATGTATTCGGAGCAACTTTGTACAATATGTGCAGACTAAATCCCACACTGAGTCCCCGAATATCAAGCAACATGTAAAGCATATTCCCAGAATAATGTCACAAAAACAAATGTATTATATGTTTTTATGTAGAGCAGAGGCTGACTAAAACATATATGAAGCAAAACTAAGAGAGAACCAAAGTGGGCCCAGAAGGGAAATCACTACAAGCTCACATTTGGAATGTTTAAAAATGTATTACAAGTACAATTCATTGGCAAATTTGGATTTGTAATACATATTTGAAAACAAATAATTTGGATACCTGATGCCTGCTTAAAGCCTTTAGGAGCCCATTTGCATGGGTTTTTAACATCACCCAAGAGTTGTATAGCTTTCTTATGAGGAGTGAACTTGCTCACATATCTGAGACAAAGGCCTTGGTTGTGGGGAGGTGGCTTGTTTCTCTGCCGGGGGACCATCTGAGCTGTGCCCAGGAACTTAATTAACCTCAAACAGGCCTATGCTGCCACAGACCGATGTAGGTAACACCTATGCCTGCCCCCCCTTCTTGGTCCAGCTAACCAGTCAGGCACCTGGCCCAGTGGGAGAGGAGCTGCCACCAGAACCGGTTTTAAGTGGCCACAGAAGAGGGGTTGCTCATTTCTCTGGACACAATTCTAGGATGGACACAGGAACTTCTGGGGAAGAAAGGTTCTACCATGTTGAGTTTGGTCACAGAGGGGCACTGTGGGACTGATTACTGTAAAACACACAGGAAGCACTGCAAAAGTGGACAAGGTCATCCCTGGGAACTTTTAACACATTAGTTAGGGAGTGGCCAGGAGTTTCCCTCCCACCAACAGGCTAGCACTGGGCATACATGTGGCATCCCCAGTACCCTCCTCAGATCACTTCCAGACCGGTGGAAGACAAAATAAGGACTGGGCCCGTTATCTGTCACCTGAGAAGAGTCTTGAAGACTAAACCTGCTCTTCCTCTGGTACCTAGACTAAAGAATTAGACCCCAGGGGTCATATGGCTGTCTCCCTGTTTTGCCTACAGGGCACATTAAGCTGGAAGAGGCCTTTTTGTGCATTCAAGCTGACCAGTCACAGCTGCACCTGCCCTGGCCTCTGCTGGAATGAGTCTTGACCCTTGCGTCAAAGTGTGCCCCTCCTAAAATTTCCTGAAACCTGTAACTTAAAAATGTTTTGATATACTTTTTGGTCCAAGAACAGAAGGGGGCCCAGGACAAAAGGAACATTTAGCAGGTTTCACTCCCTCCTGGACCCCCAGGGTTTTTCCTGGCGGCGACAGGTCATGAAAAAAGTGACCTCTATTTCTGCAGATCTAAATTAAGTGGATGCAATTAGAGCCTGCCATTAATCCACAGGGCCGGTTGAGGGGTTTGATCTGAGACTGAGTAGTATCTGCCATTATTAAACCAAAGGTTGGCTAGCATCTAAATTTGAAGGGAGGACCATTATGTTGGTGGTAAGCACACTCCATCGCTGTTGACGGAGTATGCTTGCCGCCAACATATAAATTGGACCCTAGGTCTGTAGTTCCGTAGTTTGTGGGTGAGGTTCGGTGGTTCCGAACCCGTTCAATAAAGGTCGTCAGAAATAGACGATTTTGGTGTCAGCGGACCGCAAATCACGAGTGCTGTATGTACGAGTGTTTTCGTCATAATTGATCAATGAGAACACTATGTATTCAGGGATTTTGTTTGAACCTTCGGGTTCCATTTTGTGTACGGCAGCCATTTTGTGTGGTTGCCCTCACATAGGCCGATGACTGCGGCCGAACGAGTCTTTGGGACACGTACACCTTAGCTGACTCCTGAATGACCTGGCCGAACTGACTCCCTTGCCGGAGGCTGACCTCGCTGAGCCAGTTCCTTGTTAAGCAGCTGGTCAGATTAAGATCAAAAAGCAGGACATGCCGAAGTTTATGGTACACTGCACCCAACTTTCTATCTTGCTTCCAATCTGTTTCTGCTCCTTCCTTTACGACATGATTACTGATTTGGGTTGAGGTTTTATGATGGGTTTGTCCGGCCTGATGGAACAAGAAAATGGAATGTGCTTGGTCATTTCTGGTGGGCTGGACAACGGAAAGTGGGATTGTCGTCATGCGCTACTTTTGAAATGTCATGTTTCTATTGGTCAGTTTGTATGTAACCAATGCTAATCTGGAATGTTGCCTGAGGCCTCATTTTTGGCATAAAAGACCACGCTCCGCTCATTGAATTTGTGCAGTCTCTAGCGAACCACCCGTGTTGTGCTTCGTAGACCTCTGTTCCTGGTTGCAGCCAATAAACTTTGGTCTTTGACGTCATCGAGAAGTGTCCCGTGTCTCTGTTTGCCAAGGCAGGGGAACTCAAAGGCATCGGGCGTTTTCCCTGACACCTCTGGGTTCTAAAACCCGGTCCTTCAAGTCTGAATGTAAAACTTTCACTGGGTTGAACCTAGACCCTGTATCCGACTGCAGTTCATCGCAGTCAGCCTTAAACCTTACCCTTGTCCTGGTCAAGCCCAACCAGCTGACCGTGGTTGGCTCTTAATGCGTTTTGGCGCTATTTTGCACCTTAAACTAACTCTGGTTCTACTTATTGGATGTCTATTGTTTTTATGTCATTTTATTTATTAAAATTGCCTTTACTTTTCAAAATGTTTTGGATTTTCCGTGTATTCTGTTTTGACTTTAGTACTGTTTGAGTACCATACAAATACTATACACATTGACTCGAAGTTAAGCCTGCCTGCTCTGTGCCTTAGCTACCAGGGGCTGAGTTCAAGGTAATTTGATAACTTTATTGGTTCACTATCACAATGATTGTGGTTATTATTTGAGGTGGGCCTCATCCCCATCAACTAATACCCCACTATCTCACAATGACCATCCACATTCATTACGAAAAATGAATGGGCCCATTTCCTAAAGATCACTTGACTTAATTGGCATGGGAAGGCAAGTAGGCATCACCCCAAGTGCTACCACAGTAGCTCTATCTTGGATGGCAGAATATAGTTTGAGGGAAAAATAGAGGGGGGAGTGAGGGCCAATTGAGGGTTCAGGAGTGGGTAAAGGTAAAGGGAGCTGAGGGTGACTTGAGGGCTAAGGGGTGGGAAGAGGTAAAGGGAGGTGGTGTGACTTGGGGGCTCAGGGATGGATAGTGGTAAAGGGAGGACAGGGTAACTTGTGGGCTCCAAGGTGGGTAGAGGTAAGGGGGTGATGTTGACTTAAAGCTTCAGGGGTGTGTTGAGGTAAAAGAAGGTGAGGGCTTGAGGTAAGTAGAGGTCAGGGTGGCTTGCAGGCTCAGTGATGGGTAGAGGTAACGGGCGGTGAGGGTGGATTGAGGGCTCATCTGTCGGTGCAGGTAAGGGGATATGAGGATGGCTTGAGGCGTGAGGACTCTGGGGTGCTTTGAGATGATGGTGACTGGATGGGAATGAGGGGGGATTTGAGGGTTCAGCGGTGGGTAGAGTTAATGGGAGGTGAGGGTGAATTGAGGGCTCGGATGGGTAGAGATAAAGGTAGATGAAGATGACCTGACATATCAGGGGTAGGCAGCGGCAACTAGTTAAGGTGAAATAAAGGGAAGCAGGGATGACTTGAGGGTTAAGGGGAAGGTAGAGGTAAAGGGAAGTGAGTGTGACTTGGGGGTTCAACAGTGGGTAAAGTTAAAGGGAGGTAAGGGTGTCTTGAGGGTTCGAAGGTGGGTAGAGGTAAAGGGAGGTGAGATTGACTTGAGGGTTCAGTGGTGGTTTTCCCCTAAAATGTTGCCTTCAATTCTCCTGTTGTAGCTGATTTAAATTTTGCTGGCCTTGAGATGCTGCAAACTTTGCCAGTTCATCACTGCTGACCAGAGCTAAAGGGCTTGTGCTCTCACGCTTTACCATGGTGAAATTAGCTTGCACCCAATTGGCTAATTTAATTTACTTGTAATTCCATCGTAAAGTGGTACTACATGTACCCAGGGTCTGTAAAGTAAATGCTACTAGTCTGCCTGCAGGATCAGTGCTCAATGTGTAAAATAATAAGTGGCAGTAGGCTACTGCAGCAACCAGAACCCAGATATAATCCAGAGCAAATGTTCACAGATCATGTAAAGGATAACTAGAGTGTAAAAATGATTAAACAAAGTTTAAAGTGTGTTCTATAGATTATATATATTTTTTTGTATGTCTAGTTGGCCCATTAGACTGTACTCAGCAAATTACTAGACACACTATCCTATATTTCAAGACAAGATTTGGTTGTTTGAAATAGTTTGGTTTTATTATGTTTTAGTGTGTTAAGATAGAGTGAATGTAGTATGATAGATCACAGTATGGCTGTGACATTTTAACATGTGTGGAGTTTGGGTGTCCTATCATTAATGTATTTTCATTTGAAATATCTGTAAGAATGTCTCTGACAAAGTGAATTTGTGATATACACTACTGTAGTAAGAATTATGAGAATGGATTTTTGCTCTATAAAACATAAAAAATGAAATATGATACAAAAAGGAAAAATGTCTCTAACAATAAATACATGTTGAGAATGTATGAATCATGAACATGTATTATTGAATCAAATAAGTAGAGTTATAGCTATGTGAAAAGTGTAGAGTTGGCAAACTCTGTTTTTCTATGTTCTCCTTCTCCTGATACTGCTTTGTCCAATTCCATTTTTCAGGAGCCCTCTTATGTTTAGTAGACTGCAGCTTGCACCACCCATTCCCCCAGCCAGCACTAATAATGACAGTCCCAACACAACTACTAACCATCACACTCCTACAAGTGTGACAGTTCACAATTTTCCAGGCCCCCAAAGCTATAGGAATCGCTTGGGCAGCAGGTATCAGTACATTTTAATGTGTATTGACTTAATAAACAACTTTTATTGTGCTCGTCTCTAAACTAGACAAACAGCACCACAATGTGGCTCACTGTCATATGTGCTGGTGTTGACAATTAAGTACTGGTGCCAAGTACTGGAAACCACTGGCTCATATTAAGCACTGGCAGCACTCATTATGCCATCCACTTAAGTAAACTTTTAAACATGTCTCAGGCCCACCATTGCTGACTCTATGTGCCATTTTAAACTGCCATTTCGACTTGGCAAAATGAACTTTTTGCCAGGAACTAACCCTTCCTTTTTTAATACATATGTCACTCCTAGGGTAGGCCCTAAAAAACCCATAGGGTAAGGTGCTGTGTGTTTAAAAAGTTGTATCTGACACATAAAAGCCACCGGGTGAATTATTTTACAATTCTAGGCTGATGATTATGCAATAACATAATGTGGTAGCTTTGTAAAATAATTCACTCAGGTGGCTTTTGTGTGTGAGATGTGATTTTATTGGAGGCCCACTCACCCTTGAGGCCTTATAGCCTCTAGTTCCCTTCCGTGGATAGTAGCCATGGTTCTTGTGGATTAAAATTTAAAAAGTTTAACATGTACTTTTAACTTTTACTTGTATAGGTAGTGAAAAACTCTTAAATTCATTTTTCACTTCTGTAAGGCCTACCTCTCCCATATGATACCATTGTGTTTTCTTATTACATTTAATAAGTAATAACATTCAATTGGGATCAAGTAAGAATGTCGGGTTTGAGGTCTAAAAAAATGTCATTTAAACCCTCTTTTATGGTAAAGCCTGACTTAACGTCGTATTGTGAAAATGTCACTTTGAGAAAGCTGGCATTTTCTTGTCACAGCTATTTAGTATCTGTATCCTGGGTCAAATGCCGAGGTGTAGCTGACAGTTGATCTTTGTGTCTTGCTCCCAGACAGTAAGGCAAAGAGGGCATAGGTGTTGGCAGGATGGGTCATCTTTCTCAGGATGAAGGGGAGGAGCTGTCACCTACCACACTTGCATATCACAAAGCGTCTGCCTTAGCACACTCACAAAGCGTTGCACACTAGTCTTTTCTACCCCCAGACAAGCTGGGACCTGGGCAGGGAGCAAGGAAATTCAAGACACCTCTGTAGGAGGAAGCTCCAGAACCTTCTCTCACTTCAAAACTGGCACAATGTACAATTATTGGACCCTCAGACTCAACTCTTAAGTACACATCTGGACATGTGGCAGACTCAAAAGAAGGACTGTTGAGCTGCTCTGCTGCAAGTAGGACTGCTGCTCTGCTTCCTGAATGAGAAGGACTGGAGCTGCGTCTTGTTATAATCGCTGCTCAGCCAATGTGAGTGTGGCGTGGAATGTCGGTGCGTGGTGATGCAGTGGAATGTTGGATGTCCATTAGTGTCAGTTGGAGTATGGGCTGAGCAGCAGGGAGGCTGCTCCTTGTGGGGCTCTTCGTTGAAGCTACTTATTAAACCATCGTACCTAATCTACACCTGGAGTAATGGACTACATTTGATTACAACATTTTGGTGACCATCTTGGAAAAGAAGATAAGTAAGCTGAAGAAATTATTCCAATGGAAACAAACTAATACACTGACATTACAAGGAATTAAGCGTGTAGAAACGACAGAAGAAAAAACTTTAAAGGAAACTTGAGAAATGCAGAAAGCCCTGTGCCCCACAAGTGTCCTCTTCATCTGGATGGCCCAGGGCGAGTATCTGTCATGTATGAGTGTAATAGCTTTCATGTAGAGCCAACTTTCCGCGCTCTTTGTTTATCGTGGGCTATGAGAGGAACTATCAATGTTAGTTTCCAGGCATTGTCAGCGGTGATCTGGAGTGAACTTGGAGGAGCTGGTGAGACTGGCGGCAAATTTTGGTAATAACGCTGTCTCTACAACTGGTCTGACAGGATGGGATCTATGTGCTATTCGTGTCGAAGTGTTATGACACGGTGTGACTCCAGCACCGGAAAACATTCAGGATGTAGATTTGGGAGCTCTTTGAGTTGTCCAACTGATCTACTTTGGCAGCTGTGTTGTGTGACTCTAGCAAGGGTGTACTATGGATGGGGCCAAACCCGTTGCGCATGTTTTTACAGTAGCAACTTGTAACTTGCGGGGTAGGGAAGGGCAGGAGACGTGTCTTAGTTTTAGAAGGGTTTATTTGTTGTAACAAAAAGTCAGTACAGGTCTTCCTAGTTACACCTCTTCTCGGAGATCGACTTCTCTCCAGTCGGGTCTTTCGAAGTACTCCCACCTCTCTTCGTCGGTTTGGGCTCCTCCTTCGGCTAGTCTCCTTCGGCTCCGTAATGGCCCAAACTCCACCGGTAAAAGGGGAAACACAAAAAGAGGCAAGCGTCAGTTCACGCTACTTTCGTGATGCTAATATCAAGGGATCTGGTGTGAGGGAAACCGACAGTGCAGGTTGTTTACGGGACGTGAAGATGTGAAAGGGGTAGACTCCCAGGGAAAAACACGGGATAGTTAAGTTAGGCTTTTGCCTTTCTTTTCACTCAGCCCACGATACGGGTACGCACCTCGGATAGCCACACCCCTCCTGGTGTGCGGCTGGGCGACGCGTGGGTTTGGCCTCCTGGCTTACTGCTTTTGTTGCTGTCCCGGTCCTCCTCACCACGTCCAGGCGGTTCCTCGGTCTTCGTGGATTCTTGAGAACTGCTCGCCTCAGTCTCTTTCCGCGTTGCCGACTCCTCTTTCTCTGCTCCGGTTTCTGCACTGCTCCACGCCACTCCACTCTGCCACACACTGTCCGCTCCTCCGGTGTAATAACAAACCTGTGGATCCTCCCTGCTGACTCTTATCGGAGAACGTGACTCCTCCTCTTCCATGCAACCGCCCATCCAGTTAAAGGCCCGATATCGTCCTCCTCGTCGCAGTTGTTGCTCTCATCACCGTTCCATTCCGGGAGTTGCGGTGGCTGTGGAAATAAGAGGGGGGGTCACAGGTTATAGGTTCACCACGCCCGGTATCGGGATTAGGCGTCCCGTGCCGGGCTTCCTGGTTACACAACTATTCTGCATTTGAATGCGCCGTGAGGCAAAGCGCGCTTTGTGTGGAGAGTACATCGCAAGTACACGCGTGCTGTAGCCTTACTGTGGTTTTGACTTCAGCCTGTAGCAATGGAGATTCTGTGAGTTCTGCTGCTACGTCTTTACTAAGGCGCATGTTATGCGCTGCTCTATTGATGGAAGCCGACAGGGAAATGTCATCTGCAGATTTTTTTTTATGCGTGCTGTTGCTTACAGAGGAGAAACATGGTGCGTCACAGTCTGCGATGTCGTGCCCAGAAGAAGAATTCTGGTATGAGACCCATTTTCTATGTTCACTCCAAGCTGAGAGTTCGGAAGAGGGTGCACACACCACTGCGGCGTGCACGTCGATGCTGAGACATTGATTTTAGTTATTACCATTGCCTTGTGATGTCTGACGTCTGGTGGCATTGGAGGAACGGTATGCTGATTAACTGCACTGGCCTACAGCATTGCAAATTGTATTCCACCTGCTGCTCAGCCAGTGTGAGTGTGGTGTGGATTGTTGGTGTGTGGAGATGTAGTGAAATGTTGGATGTCTGTGAGTGTCAGTTGGAGTATGGTCTGAACAGCATGGAAGCTGCTCCTGGTGAGGTTTTTCATTGAAGCTACTTAATAAACCATTTTACCTAATCTACACCTGGAGTTATGGACTTCATTTGATTACAACACATCTTGAACCAAGGATCGCCAGAGTGACTCCAATTTCTAGTTGTCTGTGCTCCTGATCGGAGCCTATAGGGAACAAAAGGGTCCAACCACCCTGCACCCTGCATCTGGACTCCCTACACCAGTACTTTGCCTGCTGTGAGTCCTAAGCCCCCAAGAGGTGCCACCCCAGTACAGGACCCTTTAAAGTGGACCTGAAGGTGCTCTCCCAGCCCAACTATGGTTCTAGCAGAACTGACACAGCGCAGCACATGTCCTCGCAGTTCCACATCAGAACCACCACTGCGCAACAGATCCCGGACGCAGTACCTCGCAACTTGTGACTTTGTCGCGATCTGGGGCGACCACATAACCTCCTTTGGCGCTTTGTGCTTTTAAGCACTATTTTTTCCTGTACATTTATATGTTGCATATCTCCAGTTCTATTGATTGGATTTTTGTCATTTTGGTTACAAATAATTTCTTATATTTTACTCTATTTTTCTAATTTGGTGTGGGATTTTCTTAAGTTGGGTTTTTACTTTATTACTGTTCGAAGTGTTGCATAAATACTTTATACATTGCCTCTAAGGTAAGCCTGACTGCTTTTATGCCAAGCTACTAGAGGGTTAAACATAGGTTAATATGGGTTTGCTTGTGTTTCACCCTGACAAGGATTGTGGTGACTGCATGAATAGAGTTCCGCCACCTTCAACCAGTAACCTATTTTCTTCCAGGAAGTGTGAATAACCTGGGGACGTAGGGGTGGGTAGAGGTAAGGGGGGGTGATGGTCACTTAGGTGTTTAGGGGTGGGTAGAAGTACATAGAGGTGAGGGAGACTTTAGTGTTCAGGGGTGGGCAGTGGTAAAAGGAGGTGAGGCTGACTTTATTGGATAGTAAGATATGGTATGGTCTGTCATTGCACAGTATGGTATGGTATGGTATAAACTGTCATGTTATAGTATAGTGTAATTTTATAGTTTGGTATGGGCTATTATTGTATGGTATGTTATGGCCTATTATTGGTTAGTATGGTATCATATGATATGGTTTGGACTGTCACTGTATTTCATGGCATAGTATGGCCTATTTTGCATGGTATGGTATGGATTGTTGTATATACAGCACATTCTGCTATTGCATGGTGTCATGTGACATGGCCTGCTACTGTATAGTATATTATGGTATGAGCATGGTATGGCATATTATTGAGGTTTACAGCCTATGACCTGCTAACAGCACGTACACATGTGCATTTAGGCAAGTGTCAATATCACCAGTTTGTACAGTTTAAAAACATGTAACTTACATTGGCGTTTGCAAATTGGAGAAAAAAGAAGGCATCACGGAATCCAATCAAAACAAGGATGAGTCATAAACTAATGCACACTTAGTGAATGCTGCAACATATAACTTTTATTAAAATGTTATACATTGTGTTGTTTTGTTATGCGGCTCAGACAATACTGGCTGGAGAAAAGAGGTTTACTGGAAAGTGAAGTTTTGAAAAATCTACAAACTAAACAGCAAACTAGGGGAGTGGTGAGGATAGATGATAAAGAAAAAGCAAAGTGGCATAAACACATCTAAAAAAAAAAAGAGAAAAAAAATGAGATAGCATAAGTGTGTGTAAAAAGAACATACAAGCAAATAATACACACTCACTAAAAAGTACCATAATCCGAGCACAATCAGTGCAGAAGAACCCTAATCCAGAAATCAATCATTACTTGTTCCATGCTCCAGGTAAGAAAATAAAAACACAGAGAGGAAGTGAAGTTGACATGCACAGACATGTGCTCACCAGTGAAAAGGAAGAAAATAGGAGTGACGATGCCAACCATTTGTAAGTGCATGGGTGGGCAAAAAGCCCCTTTTTAGAGGATTTTGTTTTTGTTTTAACAATAAATTGTCACAAGTGACAGCACATGCAGGCTGGCTCAAGCGACCTGAAAATGTGCAAAGGACAGCCCCAGATCTATATCTTCTTGTGCACATTGGCATCACTTTATGATCCAGAATTTCCAAAAATATGTTGCTGCAAACAAGTCTGTCACGGCTGATATCACTATGCTGCTCATCAATGCCCAAAGATAAACAGTGATTCCCCTTCCTGCTGTGTTTCCTAGCAACCGGTATGAGAACATATGTGAAGGATGCTGAAGCAGTGACACCAGAAACCTTCCATGTTTGTTTCCGAACATTTGTAAGTGTTAATCCAATTCCAGCCATTCGGCATTACCGGCACCTACTGGACCTGTGCTGGAAACCTATGTCTTAAGCAATCATATATGGTATTTGTGTTCGTATTCTCCTTTATAGTACATCCAAAGTCTAAGATCAATAATAAGATTAATGAGGGTGGGTGGTTATAAACGTAGGCAGGGAATTATGCATATTAGGTGGGCTCAGTGGTCTTTACAGCATCTGTGATCGCAGTCCCTGTATTTATATCTTGTGCTAAGAAGGATTTGAAGATCACCTGAAGATTTAATATGAAATTAATTGAATCATCATTAGGTCCAAGCCAGAAAATATTCTGCGGGCTCTTGTATGCTTAAAATCTGAAAAGGTTGGTGAAATATACAGTTTGCCGCCTTACCATGGGAAAGTAGGGATCTCCAATGTTAGTGTCAAACTATATTATCGTTTTGTGGTTGCACAATTTTTTAGGTACTTAAATGGTCATTTGAACCAAATGGGACACTGAGTATATTGCGAATTTCTTCAGGAATGATCTGGAGAAACGTTTGCAGGAAAAAGATGGGAAAGATGCAGTTTTAACATTCAGTGAAACGTAATACACTTTTGTTCCTGAATGTGACATGTCGAACTTGAATCATGTGAAACTGCCTAAAGTAAAATCACAACCGTATTTCCACAGAGTTTATTGTTCATGGTGAAACAAGCAGAAACGTTTGTGCCAGAGATACAATACAGCGAAACAAAAGAAGATGCGTACAACTCTTCGCGTTGTGCTTGTCTACATTAAAGAGTGCTTTAGATACTCTATGATACAGTCAGTGCTAGTAAGTGTGCAGTGCACACTCACAGCATAAGACAAAAGGGGTAGTAGTAGTGTTTTAGTTTGCCATGTTTTGGGTCAGAATTGATTTGAAGTTATCCGCCATCTTGGTTTTCTATTAGCTGAAGATGTATTTAAAGGCCTCCCTTTAAGAGGGAAAGACCATTGATTCTCCCAGCCCATCATGGGGAGAATGCCATTGTAATGGAGCTGGGAGCTTGAAGGTCTAGTAGCGGCTAGTGAACTTTGAAGTGTGGCTTGAAATACACTTCTCAATTTGTTGTGAGCAAACCCAATGTGCTTTACGAGGATTAAGTGGTGTTCTTTACCGGCTCACCCGCGACAACATCTTTTAAAAAAATAAGGACTAAAAGTGCAGTTTATAGCATGGTTTTCACATAAACTGTCTTAAGATCCAGATATTCTTAACGGACAGTGAAGAAATAGTGTCACAAGCTTGTGGTGCACCAGGTATGGCTTATCATCCCCATAGGTTATATGACTAACCTTCCCCATTTAATATTTGAAAAAATGGAGGCATAGCAATATATTCGTCAGGAAAGTTCCCTGAAATTGTCTAAAAGGCTGCATGTGTTAGAGGGCTGGAAATAATCAAATTATCGTAGATACTTTGATATGTTCTGAATGAGAATCTCAGAGGAGTAGAATGGAAATACTTAAGTGTATACCGTTCTCACAATCTCCTCAGAAGCTACATGGTGAAAATCTCTCAAGTTTGCTAATTTCACAATTACATCATAGAACCCAGAGGTAGAAAAACACTGTTGTCTCATACAGCAGTGCTAATGCCCAATTACAGAGAGATTACAGCATCAGCCAGACGTCAATGGTTATATCAAAGAACGCTTTATCAAAAACTATGGTGATGTGCCTCCAAGGCATGCAATAACATGTATACTAGTAAGTGAAAGCAGCCTTAATGAACCAATATCCATAAAAAGTCTTCTAAAAGTAGCATGACTTAGCCCTCACATATGAGCTTTAAATACATTTCTAAGTGCAGTGCTTTTGTCCAAAACAGATGCTTGCTAGTTTCCTAAAATACATACACTTTACCTTGAAATATAAAGGTTACATCTTTGATAAGGAAGCTTAATTACACTGAATAGAACTTGACATTTCAATAAAACTCAGTATTTGTATCCTCTTATTTCTCTTGTTAGTGCGTACTTTTCTTACTCTTAACATCGACTTGTCACATTCACTAAGCACTTGCATGTACTACCCAGAGTGATTGCCTGTGGCTAGAATATGTGCAAGCATTCCTCCCATCACCTTTAATATGTTTGGTGTCTACTGTCACATATGGACAGATTCTGCCTGTCAGCTCCAATTATTCTCATCATCAAATACCAAACATGTCCATCACATTGCAGGAATTCTCTTCACCTTTATGCCTCCGATAGACAGCATTATGTCAAAAATGGCTACAGTAATTTAAGGATGGGACCAATTGGCTATAGCCACCAATATGCACACAATGATATGCCAGGAACTCTCATAAAATGTCAAGGTTTGCCACTACAATGTGAGAGATAGCAAGAATGGCACTATATGTGTGGGGCAGACAGGAATGCCCTCAATATCTCCTGTATAGTCACTTCTACACCAGGAATAGGGAGAATGTTGCTAAGAGTGCCCACAATATGTAAAATAATTGGGTCTTTTATGCTCGGAATACCTCAAATACTGATGACTCACGCATTGGCCACCATTGCACCATGGATAATCAGAATGCTGCTAAAAATACCCTTTATCTGTCAAGAATGAAACACTATTACACTATGGATAACCAGAATATCACCAATCATGTTAATGTATGTCAAGGAAGACCCACTAGTTTTGCAGAATGGCTAGGATGTTATTACCAAGAGAAGCCCAAATATATTAAATATGTTCTCTGTGATGCCAGGACCAACCGAAATGTTGTCAAGAATGCCATCAATAATAAGTCAACATGAGTACTTAATTTGTGCCGCAGTTGCTGGTGGGCACTGCCAGCACTTATTTTAGAGGACTAGGACTGTTTGTTGCATACCGCAGTCTCTTAGTCCTGGTCTCCAGATGAAGTGGGAGTCAACAATCAGGCAGTCTTTAGTTTTCACACAGGTTCATAGCAATAGGACAGCTAACAATGAGCCTTCACCATTTAGCATATTGGCAGCCCTTCTTCTATTTCCATAAACCATAATGGAAATGAAAAATGGGCTGTTTCTCTGTTGGGCTGTTGTTAATGATGCTCTCTGGCCAGGGTGATTACAGAGTAAAAACATTTATAGCTGTTGTGTCAGAATGTAAATTGATACTTGTATAGCGCACTACTCACCCGCAAGGGTCTCAAGGCGCTTGTACGAATACCGCTGTGGAACCCATCCTGGCTTTCCCTGTGAGGCGTCCACTCCTGGGCACCCCCAAGGTGGAGGCCAGGCACCCTTAGCGTTGTGGGGGCCGTTGTGGAGATTAAGCAAGCTATTGCCCAGAGTTGCAGAGTGGGACTTCATGATTGGAATAGGCACCAAGGCGAGAATTATCAGGTCCGTGGAATTTTGAGCCCAAGACCCGCCGAGGCGGGGAATTGAACCCTGGTCCCGGGCTAGACCTCTGCATCAGGGTCTGCCACTCTAATCATTGAGCCACACTTCTCCACGAGAATTTCAAAACATTCTCAGTTCTATTGAGGACACAGAGGCGAGGATTATGCTTCTCTCACTTTACTGCAGCATACAGCAGTCAATGAAGTTACAATAAACATTTCAGTAAACCACAAAAAATGCAATTTCCCATGAACAGCCATGTGACATCACTCCACCATCTACCAATCAAGGCCTGGGATGGGCTATAAGACTTGCTGTCCCCATTGTCCTTCCTCTTTCTTTGCGAGAGCCCAAACAAATTAGAACCAGAACATTTCCAATCACAACTATACAGAGGGAAACTTGGCAGCATCCATCATTTGAGGTTGACTTCACTCCATGAAGGGCACACTCGTATCCTCTCCTGCGATGAGAGCGGATTCTCCCACAAACTCAGGACTTCAACCAAAACTGCATTGGCAACCCCAGAATTCAACTCTGCTTGACATCTGAACCTGCAGAAAAAAAGGACAGCACATAATATCACCCAAACGTTACGCTATAATAAAAACAACGGTGGGCATTATCTTACGAACAGCATGCATTGGACCATGTCAATCTAATCAAAAATAAATTAATTCAAGAGCATACAGTAAGATACATGTGGTGGGATAATCCTCGCCTCCATCCTTGATAGAATTACTGGGAATACCCAACTCCATCCTTAATAGAATTGAAAAGTTTTTGACATGACAGCTATCAAGTTTTTTATTCTTTGTCAGGACTGGAGGCTTTAGATTATGCTAGTTCAAAGCTGGAGACAACATCAACAGTTGGCTAATGATAAAAAAACTTTAAACCTAGAGTTCATAGACCATTCAGCAGCCACCATAATGTCTTCCAAACGGGACCCTAAAGAGAAAGATTTGGAAGCCATGGCACCTCTCACCGAATGAGCATCAATAAAGAAAGTGTCTATGTCAGCCTTTGATATTAACCATTTAAACCATCTGGTCAGAGTGGTCGATTTTGGCGGCTTGAAATGCTTCTGTAGAGCAATAAGTAATTGCCTGCCAGTGTTCTGACGTAGTTTCCTGTTGCAATTTTCATAGGTCTTTAAACAGCACACTATGCAGAGTTTATGATGTCCGGGAACACCAGATAACTCACGCAACATGAATGTGTCTTAATACACTTAGAAATTTGAAATACCACACCTGAAGTTGAAAAGACTCTACCTGTTAAATCAAGGGCACCTACATCTGATACAAGTCTGCACAAAATGAGACACAAAAGAAATGTAAGCGTCACTGACAACTGCGTTCTGGAAAGATCTTCGTTAGCCCATGATACTCTTAGAAATCTAAGGACCACCTCGATATCTAATAAAACTGAATATTTTGGTTTAGAAGGTTGGATCAAGCTGATACCCCGTAACAATTTACAAATCAAAGGATGTTCACTCGCTTGTCTACCATCCAAAGGATGATGGTCCACTGAAATAGCAGATCGAAAATTGTTAATTGATTGATAAACCAAGCCCTGATCTGCCACGTGAGCCAAGAAATTAACAATCTGATGTACAACTGTACCCATTTGATCCACACTCAGCTTGTCGCAACAAAAAACTCATTGCTTCCATGCTGAAGCATATCATTTGTGAGTGCTGGAAGCCCAGGATTCCTTGAGGTAGAAGGAAGACCGTTCTGAAAGACTCGGCATTTACCAGTGTCACCCGAAACCCTCCAAGCCATCAACATCAACAGCTCTGACAGAATTAGCTGGTTAGAAAACCCCATGGGGTCGGTGAGAAGGTCACAGAAGGTTGGAATCGGAACCTGAGTCTGACACGACATTTCCAACAACAAAAGGAACCAGGGCTTAGCCCTCCAAAAAGGTGTCACTAGAATCTTGTGCCTCATCTGAGAAATGACCCTCAGAATCCCGATAAATGGGGGAAAGAAATAATAGCTATTCCCCTGCTAGTTCTAGAGAAAAACATCTGAGCTCACTGCCAGGGGATCCGGCCTCCAACTGAAGCAGAGCAAAAGCTGCAAGTTCAGCTGGAAGGAAAAAAGATTTGCCACACATGGGCCCCACAGTTAGTTGCGGTGCTAAAAGACTTTGGGATGCAAATTCCAATCACTAATGTCTCTCAGGAATCAAGAATTACAATCTTCGACCACATTCGTCTTTCCTAGAACTCTGCTAGTACTGAAATCTCGTTCTGAAGAAATAAGTAGGAAGGTAAATAGAAAGGGAACCACAGACCAAAGGGACAAGACTCCGTGTAAGACTAAAAAGTCAAACAAATCTCTCTTTGGGACCGCAATCAACCACAACTATGTTTATGCAAACATTCATTCAAACATTCATCGCAAATAGTCTCAAGCATAATTCCATAAGGACCCCAACACTGATCAAGTCAAATACCACAAATGTGCCAGATTATTAAGATATTTAATAGCAAATCTTTACACATTACATATGAGGCAACATATAAAATGTACAAAAGTTGTACAAAAGAAAACGAAATCACTTGAAATCAATCAATCAATCAATCAATCAATGACATTTATAGAGCGCACTACCTACCCGTAGGGTCTCAAGGCGCTGGGGGGAGGGGGGTGCCGTTACTGCTTGAACAGCCAGGTCCTCAGCTTCTTCCTGAAGGAGAGGTGGTCTTGGGTCAGGCGCAGATCGGTCGGGAGGGAGTTCCAGGTTTTGGCGGCCAGGTAGGAGAAGGACCTTCCTCCTGTTGTCGCTCTTCGGATGCGGGGGACGGCGGCGAGGGCGTGGTTGGCTGAGCGGAGGTGGCGTTTGGGAGCGTAGAAGTTGACTCGGTTATTGAGGTAGCTTGGGCCTTGGTCGTGTAGGGCTTTGTGTGCGTGAGTGAGGAGGCGGAAGGTGATTCTTTTGTTGACGGGGAGCCAATGCAGGTCTCTGAGATGTCCGGAGATGTGGCTGGTTCGTGGGATGTCGAGGATGAGTCTGGCTGAGGCGTTCTGGATCCGCTGGAGTCTTTTCTGGAGCTTGGCGGTGGTACCGGCGTAGAGGGCGTTGCCGTAGTCCAGACGACTGGTGACAAGGGCCTGGGTGACGGTCTTCCTGGTCTCGGTGGGGATCCACCAGAAGATCTTCCGTAGCATGCGTAGGATGTTGAAGCACGCCGAGGAGACGGTGTTGACTTGCCTGGTCATGGAGAGGGAGCAGTCCAGGATGAAGCCCAGGTTGCGTGCGTGGTCTGTTGGTTTGGGTGCGGTGCCCAGGGCGGGAGGCCACCAGGAGTCGTCCCAGGCGGAGGGCGAAGAGCCTAGGATGAGGACCTCCGTCTTGTCTGAGTTCAGTTTCAGGCGGCTGGTCGTCATCCACTCGGCTACCTCTTTCATTCCTTCGTGCAGATTGGCTCTGGCGGCGGCGGGGTCGTTGGTCAGGGAGAGGATCAGCTGGGTGTCGTCGGCGTAGGAGATTATGTTGAGGTTGTGTTGGCGTGCGATGGCCGCGAGGGGGCTCATGTAGACGTTGAAGAGGGTGGGGCTCAGTGAGGATCCTTGAGGGACGCCGCAGATGACTTCGGTGGCCTCTGACTTGTACGGTGGTAGGCGGACTCTCTGTGTTCTTCCGTCGAGGAAGGAGGTGATCCATTCCAGAGCCTTCTCCTGGATTCCGACGTTGCTGAGGCGCTGTACTAGGGTGCGGTGGCAGACAGTGTCGAATGCCGCGGAGAGGTCTAGGAGGATGAGGGCCGCTGTTTCTCCGTTGTCCATCAGGGCTCGGATGTCATCGGTGGCGGCGATGAGGGCGGTCTCGGTGCTGTGGTTGGCTCGGAAGCCCGACTGTGAGGGGTCGAGGGATCCATTCGTCTCAAGGAAGGCGGCATCAGGGTCTGCCACTCTAATCATTGAGCCACACTTCTCCACGAGAATGTCAAAACATTCTCAGTTCTATTGAGGACACAGAGGCGAGGATTATGCTTCTCTCACTTTACTGCAGCATACAGCAGTCAATGAAGTTACAATAAACATTTCAGTAAACCACAAAAAATGCAATTTCCCATGAACAGCCATGTGACATCACTCCACCATCTACCAATCAAGGCCTGGGATGGGCTATAAGACTTGCTGTCCCCATTGTCCTTCCTCTTTCTTTGCGAGAGCCCAAACAAATTAGAACCAGAACATTTCCAATCACAACTATACAGAGGGAAACTTGGCAGCATCCATCATTTGAGGTTGACTTCACTCCATGAAGGGCACACTCGTATCCTCTCCTGCGATGAGAGCGGATTCTCCCACAAACTCAGGACTTCAACCAAAACTGCATTGGCAACCCCAGAATTCAACTCTGCTTGACATCTGAACCTGCAGAAAAAAAGGACAGCACATAATATCACCCAAACGTTACGCTATAATAAAAACAACGGTGGGCATTATCTTACGAACAGCATGCATTGGACCATGTCAATCTAATCAAAAATAAATTAATTCAAGAGCATACAGTAAGATACATGTGGTGGGATAATCCTCGCCTCCATCCTTGATAGAATTACTGGGAATACCCAACTCCATCCTTAATAGAATTGAAAAGTTTTTGACATGACATCTATAAAGTTTTTTATTCTTTGTCAGGACTGGAGGCTTTAGATTATGCTAGTTCAAAGCTGGAGACAACATCAACAGTTGGCTAATGATAAAAAACTTTAAACCTAGAGTTCATAGACCATTCAGCAGCCACCATAATGTCTTCCAAACGGGACCCTAAAGAGAAAGATTTGGAAGCCATGGCACCTCTCACCGAATGAGCATCAATAAAGGAAGTGTCTATGTCAGCCTTTGATATTAACCATTTAAACCATCTGGTCAGAGTGGTCGATTTTGGCGGCTTGAAATGCTTCTGTAGAGCAATAAGTAATTGCCTGCCAGTGTTCTGACGTAGTTTCCTGTTGCAATTTTCATAGGTCTTTAAACAGCACACTATGCAGAGTTTATGATGTCCGGGAACACCAGATAACTCACGCAACATGAATGTGTCTTAATACACTTAGAAATTTGAAATACCACACCTGAAGTTGAAAAGACTCTACCTGTTAAATCAAGGGCACCTACATCTGATACAAGTCTGCACAAAATGAGACACAAAAGAATTGTAAGCGTCACTGACAACTGCGTTCTGGAAAGATCTTCGTTAGCCCATGATACTCTTAGAAATCTAAGGACCACCTCGATATCTAATAAAACTGAATATTTTGGTTTAGAAGGTTGGATCAAGCTGATACCCCGTAACAATTTACAAATCAAAGGATGTTCACTCGCTTGTCTACCATCCAAAGGATGATGGTCCACTGAAATAGCAGATCGAAAATTGTTAATTGATTGATAAACCAAGCCCTGATCTGCCACGTGAGCCAAGAAATTAACAATCTGATGTACAACTGTACCCATTTGATCCACATTCAGCTCGTCGCAACAAAAAACTCATTGCTTCCATGCTGAAGCATATCATTTGTGAGTGCTGGAAGCCCAGGATTCCTTGAGGTAGAAGGAAGACCGTTCTGAAAGACTCGGCATTTACCAGTGTCACCCGAAACCCTCCAAGCCATCAACATCAACAGCTCTGACAGAATTAGCTGGTTAGAAAACCCCATGGGGTCGGTGAGAAGGTCACAGAAGGTTGGAATCGGAACCTGAGTCTGACACGACATTTCCAACAACAAAAGGAACCAGGGCTTAGCCCTCCAAAAAGGTGTCACTAGAATCTTGTGCCTCATCTGAGAAATGACCCTCAGAATCCCGATAAATGGGGGAAAGAAATAATAGCTATTCCCCTGCTAGTTCTAGAGAAAAACATCTGAACTCACTGCCAGGGGATCCGGCCTCCAACTGAAGCAGAGCAAAAGCTGCAAGTTCAGCTGGGAGGAAAAAAGATTTGCCACACATGGGCCCCACAGTTAGTTGCGGTGCTAAAAGACTTTGGGATGCAAATTCCAATCACTAATGTCTCTCAGGAATCAAGAATTACAATCTTCGACCACATTCGTCTTTCCTAGAACTCTGCTAGTACTGAAATCTCGTTCTGAAGAAATAAGTAGGAAGGTAAATAGAAAGGGAACCACAGACCAAAGGGACAAGACTCCGTGTAAGACTAAAAAGTCAAACAAATCTCTCTTTGGGACCGCAATCAACCACAACTATGTTTATGCAAACATTCATTCAAACATTCATCGCAAATAGTCTCAAGCATAATTCCATAAGGACCCCAACACTGATCAAGTCAAATACCACAAATGTGCCAGATTATTAAGATATTTAATAGCAAATCTTTACACATTACATATGAGGCAACATATAAAATGTACAAAAGTTGTACAAAAGAAAACGAAATCACTTGAAATCAATCAATCAATCAATCAATCAATGACATTTATAGAGCGCACTACCTACCCGTAGGGTCTCAAGGCGCTGGGGGGAGGGGGGTGCCGTTACTGCTCGAACAGCCAGGTCTTCAGCTTCTTCCTGAAGGAGAGGTGGTCTTGGGTCAGGCGCAGATCGGTCGGGAGGGAGTTCCAGGTTTTGGCGGCCAGGTAGGAGAAGGACCTTCCTCCTGTTGTCGCTCTTCGGATGCGGGGGACGGCGGCGAGGGCGTGGTTGGCTGAGCGGAGGTGGCGTTTGGGAGCGTAGAAGTTGACTCGGTTGTTGAGGTAGCTCGGGCCTTGGTCGTGTAGGGCTTTGTGTGCGTGAGTGAGGAGGCGGAAGGTGATTCTTTTGTTGACGGGGAGCCAATGCAGGTCTCTGAGATGTCCGGAGATGTGGCTGGTTTGTGGGATGTCGAGGATGAGTCTGGCTGAGGCGTTCTGGATCCGCTGAAGTCTTTTCTGGAGCTTGGCGGTGGTACCGGCGTAGAGGGCGTTGCCGTAGTCCAGACGACTGGTGACAAGGGCCTGGGTGACGGTCTTCCTGGTCTCGGTGGGGATCCACCAGAAGATCTTCCGTAGCATGCGTAGGATGTTGAAGCACGCTGAGGAGACGGTGTTGACTTGCCTGGTCATGGAGAGGGAGGAGTCCAGGATGAAGCCCAGGTTGCGTGCGTGGTCTGTTGGTTTGGGTGCGGTGCCCAGGGCGGGAGGCCACCAGGAGTCGTCCCAGGCGGAGGGCGAAGAGCCTAGGATGAGGACCTCCGTCTTGTCTGAGTTCAGTTTCAGGCGGCTGGTCGTCATCCACTCGGCTACCTCTTTCATTCCTTCGTGCAGATTGGCTCTGGCGGCGGCGGGGTCGTTGGTCAGGGAGAGGATAAGCTGGGTGTCGTCGGCGTAGGAGATTATGTTGAGGTTGTGTTGGCGTGCGATGGCCGCGAGGGGGCTCATGTAGACGTTGAAGAGGGTGGGGCTCAGTGAGGATCCTTGAGGGACGCCGCAGATGACTTCGGTGGCCTCTGACTTGTACGGTGGTAGGTGGACTCTCTGTGTTCTTCCGTCGAGGAAGGAGGAGATCCATTCCAGAGCCTTCTCCTGGATTCCGACGTTGCTGAGGCGCTGTACTAGGGTGCGGTGGCAGACAGTGTTGAATGCCGCGGAGAGGTCTAGGAGGATGAGGGCCGCTGTTTCTCCGTTGTCCATCAGGGCTCGGATGTCATTGGTGGCGGCGATGAGGGCGGTCTCGGTGCTGTGGTTGGCTCGGAAGCCCGACTGTGAGGGGTCGAGGGATCCATTCGTCTCAAGGAAGGCGGCCAGCTGTTTGTTGACGGTCTTCTCGATGACTTTGGCTGGAAACGGGAGGAGCGAGATGGGGCGGTAATTCTTGAGTTCGGTGGGATCCGCTGTGGGTTTCTTGAGTAGAGCGCTGAGTTCGGTGTGCTTCCAGCTCTCAGGGAAGATGGCGGTGTCGAAGGATGTGTTGATGATGTCTCGCAGGTGGGGTGCGATGACAGCGTCGGCCTTGTTGAAGACGTGGTGGGGGCAGGGGTCGGTCGGAGATCCTGAGTGGATGGAGTTCATCGTGCGGACGGTGTCTTCGGTGCTGATCGGAGTCCAGGTGCGGAGGGTGGTGGTGGGGGGCGGTGGTTCGGTCTTGGCGTTCGTTGGTTGAGTGCTGAAGCTGTTGTGTATGTCCGCGATCTTGTTGTGGAAGTATGAGGCGAGGGAGTTGCAGAGGTCTTGCGATGGGGTGATGTCGTTGTTTCCTGCGCTGGGGTTGGAGAGCTCTTTCACGATGTTGAAGAGTTCCTTGCAGTTGTGTGCGTTGTTGTCCAGTCGGTCCTTGAATGCGGTTTTCTTGGCGGCGCGGATCAGCTGGTGGTGCTTCCGGGTGGCAAGCTGGAAGCTGGTCCTGTTGTCCGGTGTTGGTTCCCTTCTCCAGACTTTCTCGAGGGCTCGGCAGTTCTTCTTGGAGCTCTTGAGTTCGTCGGAGAACCATGAGGCTTTCTTGCTGCCGGGTCTGTTGGGTTGGGTCCTCAGTGGGGCGAGCTCGTCCGCGCAGTTGCTGATCCACTTCGTGAGGTTGTCTGCGGCCTGGCTGGGGTTCGCTGAGCTGGCAGGAGGGTGCTGGCTCAAGGAGGTGGTGAGCTGGTCGGCTGTGATCTTGTTCCAGCTTCTGCTGGCAACCTGTTGCTGGTGGTGGTGGGTCATCAATTAAAAAACATTGAAAGCCAATGAAAGGTTGGGAAGGGTATGTAGGTTGGGCTCAACTCTTTAAAGACTCAGGGGGAGCCGATTGCTTTCTTCAAACTACCGGATGATTTGGTAGCCACAGCCTGTCCTTGCCACTGCCTTACAGAGGCATGCTGACATGCAAGTTTGTTGCAATATTAAAATCCCTCACCCTGGCATGCCAGGTGGGTGTGTGCATATTGTTCTGCTGTTCTTCTACTGCCTGGTGCAGCAGTTGGAGAGCTGCAGACTAAACTGACAATGCCCTCCTGCTTCCTTCTTCAGGAGTACTGAGGCTCAGTCCAGTTTGGGGGTGTGGGCCAGCTGCCACTACCTGAAACCTTGGAAGAAGCACAGTGCTGCTTTGGCTAAGTTAGTAACTTCCTACAGGGAACATGCAGGTGTGTGGTGAGACAGTGTGTCAATCAGGGCACAAGTCTGGGATACACACAGGTGGACGGTGTCCACACACTATTTTCACAGGTTAGACGCCGTCCACCCTGCCAAGAAGCTGGACCCCACTGAAATATGCTGAACTTGTCACGATGTATTTTTCAGACACCCGGACACTTTCAGCAGTGCCTGCAATTTGTCTGCTTACCATTCCCAGCAGCAACTTGCAGGCAGGGAGAAGGCTCTTTTATTTTATTTTCCAGCTGGGCCAAAGATAAAGGCTGAAATTAAGGGGTCATCAGGCCTCCTTTTGTTCCTATTTGGTCGTGTCTGGGCGCTGTCTGGAGCCTATCACTTAGATGCAAATGCAAAGTAGGGGAAACAAAGGCTCACAGCTTGTTTTCACTTCACTGGTACTTAAGACAGGCATGCTTTTGATATTGTTCAGTCCTTGTATATAAGAGATATGCACGCGCTATAAGAATGTCAGATGTGTTGGTCTGCCCCAGTATTTACACAATCACAATTTAAATACCACTATTTTATTTCTTTTATAGCACTACTTATCCCAGTGCAGAGTGTCAAAGCGCTTTACGTTACATTCACATTATACATTGACAATAACTCATGAAAGTGTATAAATCAATGTACTATAGCACTACTTATCCCAGTGCAGAGTGTCCGAGCGCTTTACGTTACATTCACATTATACATTGACAATAACTCATGTAAGTGTATAAATCAATGTATTTTATTTTATTTGTTTACATTTGTATGGCGCACAGCTACCCAACAAAGGGTTTCCCGGCGCAGCAGATCCCAATGTCAATGCAGTTACAGAAAACTAGATGTTAAATAGCCATGTTTTCAAGGCTTTTCTGAATTTGATGTAACTCGGCTCAGACCGCAGTGTATGTGGCATTGAATTCCAAAGTGAAGGTCCTAGGAGTGAAAAGGACTTGCCACCCATACGTGACAGCTTGATCTTTGGAATTTCAAAATGATTTGCCGTGGAAGACCGAAGAGATCTAGAAGGACGATAGGGGTGCACCAGGTTTTGCAGATATTTTGGAGCGGTATTGGTGGAAATCCTGTGTATAAAGCATAGGGATTTAAATTTGACTTGGTTTTCAATTTTTAGCCAGTGTAACTTCCTGATATATTTAGTGGTTGGAGTAGAGATGGGAATTTTCCAGAGTAGTCTGGCTGCTGCATTTTGTACTGACTGTAACCTGCGGACAGTGGCTTTATTCGCCCCCAGGTACAGAACGTTGCCATAATCTAGCCTGGATGTTATTAGGGCGTTGACAACTGTTTTCTTGGTGTTTTCAGGTAGCATCCAACAGATCTTTTTTAGCCATTTTAATATGGCGAAGCAGGTGGCCGAAGTCTTTACCGCTTGCTGGTGTAGACTGAGTGAGTCGTCAATAATGACGCCCAAGTTGCAAGTTACAAGATGTGTTACACAGTGAGGGTTAGAAGGTTTAGGAGTCACATGTCCTTTATAGTTTACAATGCTATTTTAAAAGGATTACAATTTACTATCTGCAAGTAATGAAAGGATCTCTTTTTAAAAGCAGCAACCCGCTTACCAATGTACATAAAATAAAAATCTGTAATCTCCATGTTACTTGATGTGCTTTGCAGGAGATACATTAACCTTCTATACTACTTTGATTCAGATCTGAGACTAGATAAAACACAGCTCTCTCCAGCAAAAGTGTTAACCTCCAGAGTTATTTTCCAATTATTATTATTCCCTGAGATTTACTGGGCGCACAAAGATCTCTGCAGCAGGTGCCTTAACCCCATGAGATATTTTAAAATGCAGACTTTGCAATCAATCAGTGAAGCGGAAAAGATCTACTGCCATGTTTCTCCTTATTGCCAATTTTATTGTGGCAGAGTTTACAAAAATGTTTATGTATTAGTTGAGGCACAAATTTTGCATCGGGGTTGTGCCACTTTTATGGCACAACTCAGACTCAAAATCTCATTTTTTTTAAATCTCCTAATGCACTTTAATGTGCTCATGATAGACCTGCTAAACATGTGAGGTCCTAATATATCTAATGTCACTTCCTGTGTGGTCACTTTCTGTGATGCCACGTGCGATGTCACGCGCCGTCATGTCATGCGCACTGATTTCCCGTGCCATGATGTCACTTGCATACTGCCTTACTTGGTTAGTCCCACTACTTCTATTTTTAGGACTTGTGCCCTGGTGGCAACCAGTAAATCAATCATTTTTTTGTGTCAGCCTTGATGTCATACAAATAGAACAAGAGAAAAACTGGAACATTTAAAAATGTAGGTGGAAGGAAAAGTGCCAACGTGTGAACATAAAAAGGGAATGTGTGAATGTCGGTTAGCATCCATGACAATGCGAGACAGTGTCAGGAAGATGTACCGTAGCATCTCCAGAATGGAAGTGTCAGTGGGCTAAATAATGGCACTGCAGTTGTTCAATAAATAATCAGTACTACTCAGGTGGCTGTGCGGTATGGCATTGTCAGACATGCCACAGGTGCGAAAGCGAGCAGGACCTTTGGCGGCCATTGCAGTTGCCTTGCTGTAGCCGCACCCACACTGCACACACACGGATCAAAGTCCTCTCACCGTTAAACGAGAGGGGCGAGCCGAGCCTTCAAGGTGAACTGAAAGGGCCGGGCACTCATTCCCACAACCTTTAAGAGTTTTTCTTCCTAGCTAGCTTGAGGAGCGGAGGGAACTGAAAACGCACATTTTCAAAGTTAACTCCTTCAAGCTGCGAGCACAGTGCAAAAGATCGAACGTGCCAAATACATTCTTTTCTTCAAAACGTAGTGATATGCTTCTATTCATTAAATACATTCCTGTGTGAACCTTGTTTTGCAAACAGTTACTTTAATAGTTTTCGTTTTGGTAAATATCTTTCGTAGTATTTTGCTGGTGATTTTCAGGTTTTCTGAGTTAGTGGCAAGAAGGTTTGCAGGGTTGACTGGAACATATTCCAAGGCATTCTAAGTGTTTGAAGTTGGCTCTATTGAAGTTGTAGTGTTCGTGTTCCAGTGCAGTGGAGCTTTTTTTTAAATATAAATTGCTCTTAATTATTTATGCTAATGCGATTGCCAACAAGTTCACAATCTATCTAAACATATATAACAACACAGCATATTAGAATGTGAGGAGAAACCTAAGTGTTCATTATACAAACAATAACTGGATATAATACCACCAAACCCAGTGGTATATGAACATTTAGGAACCCCAGACCTAATGACAATCCATGTTGTTACACAATTAAAGTTACAAAGCACAAATGATATCCTGAAAGATCTAGAATGAAAAGCCATTAAAAGTTTCAGCCCCTTGTTTCCTCTAGTTTGTGGTGTAGCATCTTCTGGAGGTTCATTGTCTCTTCTATAGCCCCAGTAAGAAATACTTCATATATTTATTAATAAAAAGATCAATGCTTGGTTGTTCAAGAAATGCTCAATTTGTTTATGAATATTTGCCACCCTTTGGATCCGATTTTCCATGTCTATGTTAACAGTACATACATCCTTATAGTTGTGTACCTTCTTGAGAACTTGTGCCAGAATTTTTCAGGTGGCCTTTAATTCAATTTGCCTTTAAATTTCCTCTGATTAGAAAAGTCTTTGTGTTTCTCTACCAGCCTATCAAAAGTAGAGGAAGAAGATGCATGAATGTTCTTTGCATCTTGATTGGGACAGATTGAAATCTCCAAACAATGTGCAACTACGCAGGGCATCTTAGGACACTTTATTCGACAACCTATATCATTTTATTAGCTAGATCACATCACAAAATTGTTCTTTAAAGGGCAACCGCTGGGGGTCATTGTCTTCATCATACTTGTCAATAAAAGGCAGACACTACTGCTTTTTCCACTTATCTTGTACTCTCAGCGTTGTGCGTCAAGCCCAGGCTCTTATCGCTGTCTTTGTGGATACTTTTCCTTTGCCATCTTTACTAAAACACAGTCCATCCTTGAGAGGCTGGTCAATGTATAGAGCGTTGTTTAGGTTGTCCCCTTCTTGTACCCTTTGCAGTAAATGAAATATTTCCCTTATGTAAATGAGTAGGACAGAGAAATTTCTCTTGAGAGCTCATTATCCGGAAGGAAAGAAGGAATGTTCTCATGCGAGTGGCTAAGAGCAGAAATGTCTTACCTGTGTTTGCAGTTGGCCTTGAAGTTCTCCAGGCCTTGACGAGCACACTAGAGTGTAGGAGCATAGGCTGCACTGTCACTCCGCGGAGTCATCTATGATGATCTGCTCAATAACGACTGCCTCACCAATGGCCTCGGCGTAGCCTTATATGAAAGGGTGAATTTCACCTGATATGATCTGTTACTAGATTGGCACTGTCGTCAGTAGTTAATTTGTTAAAAGAATAAGTGCCAGGGTTCTCGTCATGAGACAGCTTCCACCAGCCCATTTCCCCTGTTAGTGCCACCTAAAACAGAACCAACTACTATCCATGTTGGGGAACGAGGTTTCAGTCTTAGCGTTAGATCAAATCTTGTGATTCTGGGTGAATCACTTAATCTCCCTGTGCCTACCAAAAGTGAATATGCCTTAACTGGTGCTCAAGCGCCAATGTAGATCATTCAGTGCCGGTGCTGAGTACCCGAAGCCACCTGCTCAAATTAAGCACTGATGGTCTCACAGCATCATCTGCACTTTATTAAAATGTGTCAAATCCACTATTGATAGGTTTACTGAGCCTGCGCATGCTCCAAGAGCTGATGGTTTTTGATTGGGGCATGTGGTAGATGCTGGTGGTGGGAAATAAAAGATTTTTAAATCTCGCAACAGAAGGTTACTAGAGGCTGCTAGTTCCCGCAGCCAGGCACACCATAAAATCGACACGAGTCAATCTGCAGAGCAACTTGTTGGCCTCCTCTGTCCAATTCAAGTGAGTTCAGGCTGTAAACAGCCTCCCATTAAAACTGTGGGCATTTCTCACACAATAGGGAAGTAGAAAGACCCACAGTTCTGCCCCATTTCATGGATTTACTGATCCCACATACAGCTCCACCTAGTTAAACATCACCACTAATGGCTACCCGGTGTACACAATTACACATAATTAGGAAAGGCCATTTCCCAACACTTACAGCTTCATCGAAAAAACATTCAGATGCAATAGCCACCAAATCATTTCTAGAAACCTTCTACCATGAGAGTAGATGCAGCCTACTACTGCTGCTTTTGGAACCTGGGGACTCAGGTTACAATTTGGCCTCCAACTGGACTCAATATAGTGTGATTCTGGCCAGATCACTTAATCGACCTGTGCCTAAAAATCTGTGGAAAATGTCTTTGGGATATCCCCACTTGTAAACGATCTTGTAAATCGTCCCCAACCCCTCATGTACAGGGTGCCATAACTCCACAGCTAGGTTTGTGCTATGTAAATACCAATACATATACATGCATAGCATCAGCAACAAATGTAATATGCTCCTGGTGTCTGAGAATGAGGTGATTGCAAGGAGTTGGTACAGTGGTGCATGAATCTTCCATTTTAGAGCTTGCAAATCTGCAAATAATAGGCTGGAACATTAACAGAAGAGTACATATGATGAGGCATGTAAAACACACAGGAGAGCGTATTATAGAGGAACAGGGAGGAAAAAATGAGTATTGTGGGCTAAAGTCATAATTTACCAAGAAGTAACCAATTTAGCTGTACGTCAGTACTAAAAACGCCCCAATTGTACCATGACGACTCGCTAACATTTAGCAAACCTAAATAACCAAAACTTGGGAAAATATTCTCTGCATGTTTGATCTGCCCCCCAATTCTAACTCAACTCATCCTGATCTCCTTCCCTCTAGGGTGAAAACATTCAAAGACGTAGTGCAAACAGGGCATGTGGCAATGCAAAGTGGCCACAAACAACATCTGCTTGACCAGCCCACTAAACACAACCCAACTTCTCTTGTCTGCGAACATCGACTCTGCTGCCAGCCATGTTTGGTGGCCTTGGGTGGCAAATGTGGAAGTGTGTGGTGATTGACCGACAAGCTAAACTAGCAGCATATACATTTGTCAGCGCATATTTGTGGAAAGATATAGAAAATGCATCAATGACCTCCCTTCAGTGGACTTTTCTGGGTTATAAGAACGTAAAAGCCCAGAAAAAAAATATATACTTTATAATGTAAAGATACTGCTCCAATATTAAAACGTAAAGTTATGGAATGTGAAGTATGATGTTTGTTCTCAAGTTCAAGGACACTGTGACGTCTAACGATGTTTCCAAGACTTGTGAACTGAAGCAACAATATGTTTTTAACTTTTTATCTAAGACTGGAATCTTACTGAATGTAGGGGACTCATCTGGCGAACATTAATTGGGAACAAGTTTCCCAGACTGGTCCACTACACCTTGATTGCCTAGTATAGTGTTATGTATGAAGTCACGTAACCATTTTAGAGACGAAGTCAGCATTACATTAAAAGTGAGTATAACATTTAGTGTTTCCTCCCTTTGTGGTTTTGATTAAGAAAGCGCCTGTTGCACCATTCTGAACTAGGCCAGGGGCAGGACTACATTTCCCTGCTTGCCTGGGCTCCATCACCTGCATCTTTGACGGGAGGCCGCCTCTGGGCGCTCATAAGGCGCCTCAAACACCCGCAGCACGGGACACCGTTCTGAGCCAGGCCAGGGGCAGGACCACATTTCCAAGGCTCGCCTGGGATCTATCAGCTACATCTTCAACAGGAGGTGGACTCTGGGTGCTCATAAGGTGCTGAAAGCAACGTGCTGTGGCGGCTCCGCCGCTAAGGGTGAGGAAAACAACCCCCACAGCTTTTAAGCAGTATAAATAAAAGAATAATGAATTGATAATAACTCTAAGTTATTATCATTTTATTTTATCCTTGTTGCAGCATCTTTGTGGATGGGACTGGGCAGGGCTGCTCTGCTGACAGAGCAGGGAAAGAGTGGTTTGCACTCCCAATGTATGCATGATTGTTTGGTGAATTACAGCCTGGGTGCAGAACATGCCCAGGCCCCCAGGCCCCCAGGCCCCGTCTGACCGCTGAACCATGAAACTCAGACCAATCACAATGCTGCAGGGGAGCCAGGGTATATTAGCAAGGATACGGCAACTCACTGCAGTAAGAAACCGGCACTACCACTACCAGCATGCCACTGTGAGGCCACGCCCAAGTATGCGGAGTGGGTGAATTGAAATTGATGCTGGAACACTGCCGTACTTTGCACCAACTTCCGTGGCCCATGAAGAAGTGGTTGAAACGAAATGTGTCGGCAGTGCGGATACCTACGTTTGTGGTACAGAACTTCTCTCCATGGGCGTCCGCAGGGAGGGGCAAGGGGGGGCACTTGCCCCCCCCTGGATCACCCGGCCAATGTCTGGTGCTGAGTCGAGTCAGTGGCATTTCTATTTTCCTCTTTAATTCCCCAGCATTGTTTGTTATATATATATTAAAGAATGGATGATGATCGGAGATCGGAACTTTTAATTTTTTGAGCAGGCAGGCCTCTTTTTTGTATAATTAGCAGCAGCGCCATGGAAATCCCTATTACATCATTGCGCCAGACGGAGAGTGCTGCGCCACCTATCTTACGCTGCATGCGCAGCTCTTACGCTGCAAAGTACCGCGCCCACGCGCAAGGTCACACAGCCAGCCCCCACCCCCACAGTGGAGTGCAGTGGTGGTGTTTGTTTCCAGGCCGTGACACCCACCGTAGGAGCAGGAATTCGGGAAAACGGCCGGCAAGATTACAGCGCGATTGAAAGCCCGGGCTTGCCTGCTCCCACCCACAGCTTGAAGTTGAAAGTAAGTGAGTCATCATCCTGTTAATTTTTGAAAATGTCTCCAGTATCCCTGTGCGCCTTTGCTACCAGGGTCGATTTGAAACAATGACCTTCAATCAAACACGGTAGAGCTAGCCTATTCACAAACTACATTTTTTTGTAAATATCGTAGCACTACAGTGGTACTATTCGTGTACGTGTACCACAAAATGACATTCACAAACCTATCACTGGAGACCTCCGCCTCTCTTTTCTGTGTGAAGAGATCTGCATAGATGTAGGATTATACTTTTTGTCGCCTATGTAGGCGGGACAAGGGGGAGTAAATGGAAAATGGGGAACACTTACTCCTAAATGAGAGGGCTTTATGGCAAGTTAATGAGGAATTTAGGAATGGGCATGCTAATACAAACACACATCTACAAAAAGTCCACAGCGTCCATCTTAGAGGTAGTACAGGCTCTGGGCAACCCTGTGAAATCAGAAAAGCCGTGCTAGAATCTATAAAATTTGAATGTAGCTTGTTTATATTATCCAGCTCCACCAATTCCAACTGAGTGTGCACTAAGCTCCAGACTCCTCAGAAAATGTTGACCACATGGGTAGATTCCGAAGTCAGGATTCTTCCCTTCGACCCAAACACCTAACCATAACCAAGACTGAGTTTAGCACCCTGAGCTTCTCCGGAAACTAGCCTGAAATTTTATTTACTGAAATCTTCCAAGGAAATGTTTCACCTAGGTCCTGAGTACCAGAAGACCGTTTAATCTGATGGACAAACTAGCATGAGTTACCGGGCCATCAAAATTATGAGGTCTGCGTAAACACAGCAGATCTGTCTTGTTTCCCACTGAGTTTTCGGATGTTAAGTATATCAAATATTTCAGGGAAATATGCAGGCAAGAACAGAGCGTTACTAGGTGAATTAAACTCAAAATTACTGATTCACCTGGGCAGACCCATTTCTCATTGGAACCCCTGAGTTCCACTGAGAATAGCCATTACGTCAGCACTCCCACAATTAATACGATCACCAGTAACCTTAACGTTTGGTGTGCTAACTTATCACGTGTGGCTCCAGAGCACTCGTACCGAGGACCCTAGTGTTACTGATAAAGAAAATTTGTTTCATCCAGAGCTACAGTTAAATGATAGCATGTCCTATAAACTGCACAAGAGATATCCTTGTGCAAGCCGCGTGGAGCTATCCACGCCCTCATATCCGTATGCATGTTCCAAAGGTAGCTCAGTTTGAATGCCTGTGCTTTTTCACTTTTGGCCAAGAGCCGCTCCTGTCTGTAGCTGAGCTCTGCTTTTTTCTTTGCCAGCTTCTAGAAGGTGTGGATGATATCTACCAAAGGCCACAAAAGAAAGAGATGGCTGTGGCACAATAACCCTATGGTGTATGAGATCATATGCGGCCTGCTCCTCCTGCGCCCCAGTTTTTCTTGTGCCCCATCTGGCACACATTATGTCCGAGGATGGTAATGATGTTAACATTTTGCCCCCCCCTGGAAAAAATTCCGCGGACGCCCATGCTTCTCTCCTCATTTGTGCACTCCAATAAATGAAAGTAGCAATGAATTTACCTGGCGTGACGTCTTTCCATAGCAGGCACCCTTTGTTGATGGATATATATATGTATATATATATATATATATATATATATATATATATATATATATATATATATATATATATATATATATATATATATATATATATATATATATATATATATATATATATATATATATATATATATATATATATATATATATATATATATCCAAGCTCAAGGCTTCGTTGTCATTCCAAGAACAAAGCAAAAGCACTCCGTGGTAAGCGGTCAAAGTTTTTAATCCAGCAACAGCAAAAGTGTGCACAGACGCGTTTCGGACGTCTAGTCCTTCGTCAGTGTTTCAACATCGTATGCCTGAAGCGGCTGTATTTGAGCACGTCATCGCGACTTAGACATTGAAAGCGATGGCGGCTCAAAAACCTCAGATTTTACATGCAAATCGGGCGGCCATGATAAAGTTGTTATATACAGTATTCCACAAATTACAATGCGCTTTGAATTCAGCGCAAAACAAAATAAAGCCGTGTATCAGCGAAGTGTCCACACTGAGCCGGTATTGTCTACAACAAATGGGTCAACCAGAATTAGAACTTAATCAGCAATTTTTAAGGATTGCCTCTCATTGGAACGTGGAAAGAATATTTCATGGCTACATTATGTCCAGAGGGTTTCCGTGCTCCTGGTCACCAAAGTTATTTACAGCCCATGAATTAATTACGAAACTTGATATTGTGTGAACTAAGGGGCACTTCTTTGCTCGTAGAAAATCTAACGAGGAGGCCATAAAGCTGCATAAGAGGTCGGTGCGAGGATTTGTTATGCTCAACACAACGTTATTCATTGAACCCTATTTGATTTATGTTGATAATAGGTTACATAATTTCCTTGTCATGCCTTATATATGGGAATGATACACCAGGGGGCCGTCATATATATATATATATATATATATATATATATATGTGAGTGTTGTGATTTTATACTTTTGCAAATTGTTTATATACGTTGTATGTGTTTATTGCTGGATACATGTTTTATGGAAAATATTTTTCCCAAATAAACATTTATGACTGTTTTTCACTTTGTGATAAACAGGTGGCTGCACCGACAAGTTTGCAGGCATGTAGGTAGACAGGTAGGAAGTGCTAATCCGACTCTGTCATCACGAGTGAAGGTTCTATTCCACACTACTAAGAATTTAGAATTATTTATAATTCAATACAGGCGAACCGAAGCATCAGAATTTGAACTCCTAGGAGTGGTAGTCTGCCCTGACTGTGAAATTCTCATATTTATAAATGTCTGACATTAATCATCACTGAACATGCTAAAGTGCTCGGGTGACTTTATTTCAGAGAGTGGGCTGCCTGTTCATTTCAGCATACACTAATTGACTCTGATTCATGTCTGTACATTCAGTTTCAAGGTCTAAGGGCTGAACACTTGGGTTCCACTTATCTGTAGTGTTTACAGTCATTCAGTCATCAGTATTTATGAAAGCAAACACTTTGTGCTACAAGAGGCTGCAAGAGAGAAATCGACGGCCCTAATTGAGTTTGGCTTCATACCATGTTACATTTATTTTTGTATTTGCTCCACATTAAAGAGGATATACCATTTTGTAGGTCTGAGTTTTGGCAGCGCAGCTGTCAAATTACCTGTTGCTTATATAACACGAATGGAGTGGTCTTTGGGTCCACCTCTTCAACCATCGACTTTCTCCGGCTAGCCTCATTCAGCCATTGATTGAGACTTCGTGAATCAAGTCTTAGCTTAGTCCAGTGGAGTAAAATCTCTCTCACCTACTCTGGCTGTTTGGGTGACACCTTCCGCGTCCACTTCACAGCATGGAGGGAACTTCATGAGAGACTCTTTTACAACTATAACTCTCTTTGCTGCCTCCTACTGGCTTCCTACTGTGTGTCTCTTTCTAATGTGCTAATGCTGCATATGCTAGCACTTTCAGCTAAGACCTGTTGGCTTTGCCAATGCATTTTTTCAAGAGAACATTTTCAAAATGTCATAAACATCAAAAATCATTAAACTGCAGGATAACATAACATAACACGTGTATTTGTAAAGCGCACGTTCACCCCAGCAATGGGGCATCTTGACACTGAAATAACAGATGAATATTGTTACCCAAGTCAATGGTACTCATTTTATCGACCTCAAATGAATGAAAGGCTGAGTGGACCCACTGGGATTTGAACCTGTGACCATGAGGTCGAACACAGGCCCCTGCAGTGGATGCATTAGCCCACTGAGCCACCAGACCCGGCTAACATTTTAAACGTTTTGTTATGCACCTTTTTAGGTCTCGCTAGACGAAAGCAAAAGCGAAGCTTTTGCGCCTAGCGAGACAACTAATGTAATCACTTTTGGGGGAATGTGTACAGCAGACTGTCACGAGCGTCTCCTGCCGGAGATTCTACCTCGTGAGCGCGCACGTCGCCGTCCCTCATATTCCCATGCAAAGAAAGGCACACTGAACACACACATGCAGGCAAGAAGGCACACACACACAGGAGCGCACCTACACACATACAAAGCCCCCCCCCCGCCGACGCCGCATACATAGAAGTCCCCCCCCCCCACCCCCCTGCCGCCGCCGCATACATAGAAGGGCCCCCCACCCACCCCCCTGCCGCCGCCGTCGCATACATAGAAGGGCCCCCCCTCCCCCTGGCCGCCGCTGCATACATATAAGGCCCCCCCTCCCCCGCCGCATACATAGAAGTCCCCCCCCCCACCGCCGTATACATAAAAGTGCCCCCCCAGGCGCCGCATACATGCAAGCGCCCCCCCACCATACATGCAAGCGCCCCCCACCATACATGCAAGCGCCCCCCCCCCCACTTACCGTGATTCTAAGGTCTTGCAGCCTCCGCAGGGCTCTCCCTCGGGCATGAGCCCCGCGTCACCAGCACTGCTTTCCCGTGGGCGCGTGCGCGGGCTTCCGAAGACGGAAGTCCCGCCCCAAGGAAGGTTTCGCTTTCGGAGCTGGTTTTGCTGGGAGGAGGGGGAAGGAGCCAGGTGCTGGTCCCGCGTTGGCACACTTGTTTTTGTATGGTTTCGGGTGCACAGTCGCACATTACAGATGACAGGCTCCCTCGCCCCCGCACCTCTGTGGTTCGCGCGCACCACTGGGTTCGATTCATTGCAATTTTGTCAGCTCGGGGATCGAAAGCAGGTTAGGACAACTTGTTTTATTTACACGCATTTGAAGAACAGTTGTAAAACAAAAACCACACGGAATGTCCAATCACAGATATACGTAACATCGTACCTACAACAAGTCAGCACTATTGGTTTGTCAATGGTTAATGTTGCATCAGCTGAAAAAGCAGTAACTATGGCTTTGACTAGACTACATTGCTCTGCGATCTGAAACAGGGGGTGGGGGGCAAGCACGTCACACACTCACTGCGTGCAGTTCCTGTGGTAGAGGGATCGAGATGCGGGTTACCAAGCGTCTCTGCAGTCAGGATGGGACCCCGAACCCAGATACCGCTCTGGGCTATTAAACTACCAGCAGGCTGCAAAGATCACGTGGGTCTGAGACGCAGGAATTGCGGTCGGCGCCGTTGGCGCCTTAATCCTCAAAGCTACCGAAATGTATAAGAAACCTGTGTCCACGCAATGGGCCCGGCCGCCACACCGTCTAACATGTGGTCAAATTCCTCTCTCACTGCTTCCACACCCGAGTGACCCGCAGCATCTTGCTTCACATCCTGCGCTTGCAGCGCTCATTAATGGTTGATTTTCATATGGATTCTTTAAAATCGTTTCCACAACTTTGATCTCCTGGGATCGTACCGAAGGCTGGAAACTCTCGCCAGACATGCCCGGCACCGGTGCGCATGGGCCGCCCCGCCCCGGCCACCAGGTGAAGCGGATGCCTCTTGGGTCCGCCCGCGATCAGCAGCGATCGCTTGATCTGCACCGAAGCAGGAGGAAGCCCCGTGCTCCAGTCCCCGTACTGCAACAATGCTCTTCTCGGCGAGAGATGTAGCGCTGCTCCTTTTAGGTAAGTTATGAGGCGCTAAATCTGGGTCGTTGGTGTATGTGTGTGTGCGCATTTGTGTAAGGGCTGACCCCATACCCGTCCCAGTGCAGCGCACTTAGGGTCCTGACCCGCTCCCTGCTCGGACCAGCCCTTAATAACAGTACTGGGTAGGTTATCATCGTTTAGGGTGTCCAGTATGCAAGGACGGAAATGTACCCTTCCCCCACTCCCCGGCTGCTGTTTAAATGATAAAATACAGCAATATTCAGTGCAATATTCAGGGCCCGTGGCCCTCCAGGTCTTTGGCTCGGTGCCACTGCACCTGCTGCAACAATGGAAGCACCGCCTCTGCATGTCATCGATATTGAGATGATAAAATGCAGAGATGGAAACCCTTGACCTGCAAATTAGCGAAGGAGCGCTGCAACTCACCCCAACCCACTGTGCCACAATGTGTTTTTCTGTGCATTCTCGAGGCCTTCTAGGTGCCACCTAAAGAATTCAGTATCCGTGGCTGATGGCCAGCTTTAGCACCCGGTGCAACAGTCATTTTCAGTGCCCCCACACCCAGGACTTCCTGTTTGGATTCCCTCACTACCTCGAGGCAAAAGTGCCCCTCATCTCTCCAGTCATAAGTTATTGCTAAACACCCAAGGTCAGCACCCTGTGCGGCCGCACCGGTCGCACTGCCCTAAAGATGGCCCTGTGTGGCTGTGATGAGCTGTGTTCAATCACATTGCAGTGCTAAGAAATAATGGTAGTGGTGACCCAGAATGTCATTTAAAATCACATATCACAGTGCTGTTGGTGCTTCCGCCTTTCAGTGTGTACATCCAAGGGTGTGCACCATTCGAGGACCTGCCTTCGTGTCTGTGCAGAGATCTCAGGGGCATTATTTCCAGTATCAGTAAATAATATTATTATTGGTTTTGAATTTGCCTCCCATTGTTAACACAGGTCCACAAGTACCAGAATGCATGTGTAAAACAACAGTACGAAATGGGCTATTCACGAGTACCATGGAAATAGCAGAAGAATCCTTCCTTTTTGTTCAGAGAAAAGAGAGGGATAAAGTGGTGTCTCTCATTACTAATATTCCTGGAAATCCTTTGCGGTTACAACATTGTGTGCTGCCTTGGATTGTGACTTTGTTTATTTTTGTTTAAACTTCTTTATTAATTTTAAGATAGACATATCACACATAAAATGGCATACATTCCATAAACCCTACATAGGCTACAAGTTCAGTTTTACACATCTCGCAAATTCATTAAATCCATCTTCCATTTTAAGACAAACCAAGCATTTGCAATGCAATAGGTCTGGCATTACTGAATGTATGAGTTGTTGGTGTTGCATTATTATTAGCAATGCCAATAGCTCAAACTTTTATAATGCGAGACCTATTGCATTGCAAATGCTTGTTTAAAAACCACTCAATTTGAAATGTTTGTACCTTTTCCCGAGTCCTCTTTCTTCTCAAGAAAAACCTTTTTGTTTATTGTGAATGCAGTGCATTTAGATTGTTATGCTGTATGCTGTACCCGAAACCAAAAGTACAAATGCAGGAATTCATCATCTTGTCTCTGGTCGTCACTAGATGCAATCTTAATGTTATTACTGGCAAGTCTCGTTAAGAAGTTCCCTGTTGCATTCTCTGGGAGATTAAAATATATGACCCATTTTACAAATACTGCATGCAGTGTTATGCATATGTAAGAATGTAATTTAAAAAGCTGCATAGGGCAAAGATACATATGCATAACCAAATGTCATATGTGCAAGCAGTTCGGTGTAAGCGTCAAGAGGTGGGTGTCTTCAGGGGAGGGAATCATGTCAAAAGAGAAGTGTCAAGGGAGTGACCATGACATACAAGCAAATTAGGGTTGCACTCCAAAACACTTAGCACTCACAGCACCTAACCGATCACACACTAGGCCTGGCATATTGGGTAGGATAATAATACTACACCAAAAAAATTGCATAAACAAGCATTTGCAATGCAAAAGGTCTAGCGTTTGCGAGAGTTTAAGCAATTGTCATTGTAAATGACAATGCCTTTTGTTGATCTGTTTTGATAATTCACACATAAATAAAAAGTATTGTCATTTACAATGCCAATAGCTCAAACTCTCGCAAATGCAAGACCTATTTCACTTCAAAGAAGCGGCCACCATTGTCCCGGGCTGTTTGGAAATGAAAGCATGCATGGCGCGCTGAATGTTACAGGAAAGCATGTCGTGCCTGCAGTAGGAGAAACCCATTAAAGAAAATATTACTTTTAGACTAAATAAGACATAACAACAGAATGAGAAGGGCCAGTCCTCATGGGAGGTTACAAACGAAGATAAGAAAGTACTAAGGAGGGACTAAAAAGCCTATTAACGAATCATAAGCCAGCATTTACGAAGGACAATGACGCAAGCCAATGAAAAATATGGGTGGCGAGTGGGCGGAGTTTCATGTCCATACTCAAATACAACATGCCTCGCAGAGCAGCGCATGCACTGCCCAGGCTCGACCGAAAAATACTATTGACAATATTTTGTGTAGCAAGGACTAGCATGCATGGAAAAAGATTGTGTGATTGAAAACTCACCCAACTGAAAAATGTATTTAAATTGGTGGTATTCCATAACATTTCCCTGGTGGCTTGGTATTTGGCAAACAAGGCCAGTTTCTAGCCCTCTGAAGTATGTATGGTTGACTTGCTTAGTATTCAGATAAAAATCTCTGAAGATCCTTGAAATACATAGACCCCCGCAGAGTTTTCAAATATAGTTTGTGGAATGCCATGTGCACATTTTTGTTATTGTGGGGAGTTAACATTCAGCACAAAAGAAAGAAAACTTTCAAGTTTAATATTAAGGGGTCTTTTGTAGAAGGTGGTTGGTAAGATTCATATGGATGCCTCTAGTAAAGCGTGATAACAAAAGGTTATTCAACCTTCAATCTAAAGGAATCGATCCACTGGCTGGTATACAGGCCCTTAGCAATGACACTGTTTTCTTTAATCGGAGATGCTTTTTACTCAGGACTTTGGATGGTTAGGTTACATAACACAGCAAGGTTAATAATCTCACTTCTCTTGTGTGTGTGGAGCATCAAGATTGTCTTCATTTTCATTGGCCAGGATAGGTAATCAAGTTTGTTTGCCTTGCCTTTGGTCGGTCAAGTATTACAGCAGTAGCAGTAGAGTAGGAGTTGCACATCCAAGAAACAATGTATGTGTCTTGAGAAAGAGAGATTAAGATTATTAGTGACAGTGGCTTGTGTGGGGTAATGGCATTCACCACAGGAACATCACCCTGCCCATGGATGTAAAACGTGTGATTATGGAAATGATCATTCACAAGTACACATGAAATGATGGGAGCACATCAACATAGCAATGAAGGAATAATCTGTGATTCGTGTTAAAAACAAACACCAGTGAATGTGTTGGACAACGATTAATTGTTGATAAACTTTATGGAACAGCATCAAGTTGTAGCAAAAGTAAATAATTTGGTTACAGCGACGACTCATGTTTAGTCTTTAAGACTTTATCAAGGCTGTGAATCACTAGTATTAAAATCAAACTTCTGTATGTGGTCTAATATGGCACAGAAATGTTGCTAGAGTGAGCTTAACACAAGAGAGGAGAGCACCAAACCAGAGGGAAGAGCATCAGTTAAGCACCCAAACAATCTTGTCTAATGAAGCCAAAAAGGGAGTGCTGAGGATGCATCAAATGACCAAATGATGCTGTACGAGAAAAGGGAGGTTAGTTGTAGATGGTGATACCCAAACATGAAATTTGAGGTCTGAATTATGAAGAATACCTTCCCACAAAATAGTCCTATAAGTAGTGGTTAGAATCTGATATCCAAATACCAGCCTTTATATGCATTAGTGTGGTGAGGCGATGGTCGTGATGGGGGGATAATCGTGCAACCAGTAAATAGTATCCGTGCCTGAAGAATTAAAGATTGTACCTTTCTTGGTTTTGTGTCCATACACAGCTCATCGCTTCATGAAGTATACTGAAAGGATGTGAAAGAACAGAAAATGATGGTTAGAAAGGTAGAATACAGAGATTATGTATTTAGGTCAAGAGTAAAAACGTACTGAATTGGAGTGCAAGAGTGTGTGATGCTGACTGTGTTCTTGCTGCTTATTTGTGGTGATGTCAGTACCCGCCAGAAAATAGTTTGGTCTAAAGCAGTGAATATGTCATATAAAAGAGAAAAGTGGTTATTTGTTTTAAGGGACGACAATAAGGAATAAAGCAAGATGACTGGTAGTTAGGTAAAGACTAACCAGGGATTGTCTCTATGGTAAGCATACCTTAGTCTAGAAGTGCAGTTGTGGTCCATGATAAACTTGTGAAAGTAGACAACACGTTAGCTATACAGCCAATGTTGAACATAGAATGATAATACCAGATTTGAAAAAATAGCTATGCTATTTGCTGAAGGGAAATGGCAAAAAGTGTATCCATCATGCGGAAAATGCATTGTGGTATAAGAGACTGGGTGGCTCAAAGGTGCACAGGAATATAGGACATTGTCCTTTAAGAGGAGAAATTTGAAGAAAGCCTAGAGTAATAGTATCACAGGGTATGCACCACAAACTATGGGAAAGGGTTTTGGTAAACCTTTTGTTGTGCAGGAGTGTGGCCCTTCAAATGGGTAAATGCTATCTTTAAAATAGAAGCAGGCATCAAATTAAGGTGTGGTAAGGGTAAGAAAAATAGCAGCTTAGTGGAAGCTAGTAGGGGAAAGCGGAAAAAATGCTGGAGCGCCTAGATCTGGCCCGGTACAGACATGTTTATTTGTAGTTTGAGCTGAATGGTGCTAGGAGCAGCGAGGTGTACGCTGAGATATCATACTTTTCATACAGTCGCTGGAAGTGAAGGAGGAGTGCTAAGAATAGAACTGGGAGGGCTCTATATTGGAATGGTGTGGTCCGATAACTAAATGTATTGAAACCTTTGAAGGGATTTATGAGGGTAGGATAAGAGAAAAGTGGGGCTTCTAATCCAATATATAGAGAAATTATTTTGTGAGGAAGTAACTGAGGAAATGTATGGAATGTGGGTACTGAGGTATTGCAGTTGTATATATAGTGTTTCTGTTAGAATAATAAGAAAGCAAGCAATAGAGAAAAGAAATTGAAAAAAGAGCATTGCACAAAAGGTTTCACGATGTACATTTGTATCCAGAGTGAGAAAGGTAACAAGATAGAAAAAAGGTTTTCAAGGGAACATCTTCAAGGCTAAGACCATATTGAGCAAGAATATGACACAAACTATATTATACTTTCTACATGTCAAATTGAAATATATAGCTCAGTAGTGCGGTGCAGATACAAATGTGAACGTTATTAGAACCCGGATCCCCCAGCATGCTCCCCGCTCCCTCCTTATAACCTGACGACCCACATGAGAATCAACAACAGAGATTTGTGTGGGTGTAAAACGGTCATGTTTAATATTTTGACATTTCATAAACATGACGAGGCATTTCAAAATTTATGACATACAGTTATCAACACAATTTTATTCTTGTCTTCCTGATCTTCTTCCGCCAGATTAAGATTCTAATCCTCCAGCACTAAGGGGGCTTCCGGCTCCCCTCTTCCCTGCCTTGCATCCACGCGAGGTGGAACCCACCTGCGCCCCATGAGGAGTGGGCCCCCAACCTCTGATCCTTGTCTGCCTTCTCCAGGGGCCCACTCTCCGACCACCAGGCTGACCAGGAACCCAGGAGGCTCGTAACCTGTTGCCCTAGCCTCCCCAGCCGGGGCCCTATTTCACAGCGGAGAGCTTACCGTCTCCCCCCTCAGTGCTAGCCTAGGGAGTACGCAAGGCGGACTCCCGTCCATTCCGTCGGTCAATTGTACTGTTCCAAGGTCTTTCTACCGCAACACGCCCCTCCAATCCATTGAGCTAAAGGGACAGGTGGGTGGGAGTTTAAAATTATACAAAGGGGCTGTAGGAGGGGGACGCTTCTGGGAGGCCGCCACGATCCGGTGCAACAGAGGAAGGAGAGGCCGGGGTCCCTGCCCCTAGCACCTAAATAGGTCACCAGGCTCCGCCCTCTGTCGCACCGGAAGTGCGTCCTCCTGCCCCGGAAGTGATAAGCGGCCGGTCGCCCATTGTGGCAGACCGGCCGCCCCTATCTAGATCAGGTAGGGGCGGGGGCCGGGGGGCCGGGCCCAAAGTGCGCGCTTGCCGATGCTCTGCTCGCGCTTGGCATAGGACCCGGATCCCCCAGCATGCTCCCCGCTCCCTTCTTATAACCTGACGACCCACATGAGAATCAACAACAGAGATTTGTGTGGGTGTAAAACGGTCATGTTTAATATTTTGACATTTCATAAACATGACGAGGCATTTCAAAATTTATTACATACAGTTATCAACACAATTTTATTCTTGTCTTCCTGATCTTCTTCCGCCAGATTAAGATTTCCTCCAGCACTAAGGGGGCTTCCGGCTCCCCTCTTCCCTGCCGTGCATCCACGCGAGGTGGAACCCACCTGCGCCCCATGAGGAGTGGGCCCCCAACCTCTGATCCTTGTCTGCCTTCTCCAGGGGCCCACTCTCCGACCACCAGGCTGACCAGGAACCCAGGAGGCTCGTAACCTGTTGCCCTAGCCTCCCCAGCCGGGGCCCTATTTCACAGCGGAGAGCTTACCGTCTCCCCCCTCAGTGCTAGCCTAGGGAGTACGCAAGGCGGACTCCCGTCCATTCCGTCGGTCAATTGTACTGTTCCAAGGTCTTTCTACCGCAACACGCCCCTCCAATCCATTGAGCTAAAGGGACAGGTGGGTGGGAGTTTAAAATTATACAAAGGGGCTGTAGGAGGGGGACGCTTCTGGGAGGCCGCCACGATCCGGTGCAACAGAGGAAGGAGAGGCCGGGGTCCCTGCCCCTAGCACCTAAATAGGTCACCAGGCTCCGCCCTCTGTCGCACCGGAAGTGCGTCCTCCTGCCCCGGAAGTGATAAGCGGCCGGTCGCCCATTGTGGCAGACCGGCCGCCCCTATCTAGATCAGGTAGGGGCGGGGGCCGGGGGGCCGGGCCCAAAGTGCGCGCTTGCCGATGCTCTGCTCGCGCTTGGCATAGGACCCGGATCCCCCAGCATGCTCCCCGCTCCCTTCTTATAACCTGACGACCCACATGAGAATCAACAACAGAGATTTGTGTGGGTGTAAAACGGTCATGTTTAATATTTTGACATTTCATAAACATGACGAGGCATTTCAAAATTTATTACATACAGTTATCAACACAATTTTATTCTTGTCTTCCTGATCTTCTTCCGCCAGATTAAGATTTCCTCCAGCACTAAGGGGGCTTCCGGCTCCCCTCTTCCCTGCCGTGCATCCACGCGAGGTGGAACCCACCTGCGCCCCATGAGGAGTGGGCCCCCAACCTCTGATCCTTGTCCGCCTTCTCCAGGGGCCCACCCTCCGACCGCCAGGCTGACCAGGAACCCAGGAGGCTTGTAACCTGTCGCCCTAGCCTCCCCAGCCGGGGCCCTATTTCACAGCAGAGAGCTTACCGTCTCCCCCCTCAGTGCTAGCCTAGGGAGTACGCAAGGCGGACTCCCGTCCATTCCGTCGGTCAATTGTACTGTTCCAAGGTCTTTCTACCGCCACAAAGGTGATCCGGGCCCACAGGTCCGTCACCTTCCCCACCTGCGCTCTGCATGAAAGACCCTAATCCTCTAACCCAGCTCTATGTACCGATGCCCGATAACTGCACTCCATCATTGCGATACATCACCTCACCGGAAAATCCATTCGGTGCGGAATGTGACACCAGCAGCCCTTCACTGAGCCCACCTGGTCACCTCCAACCTTGTGATACCTCACCTCTCCGGAGACTGGAGACCATTCGGGTGGAATGTTACACAAGCGGCCCTACACTGAGCGTGACTTGGGCAATTCCTACTTGAGCCGCCTCACCAAGACATTCCAGGCTCTCGACTTCTTCCCAGGGCCGCCCGCCCCGACACAGGAACCCTGTTCCCTTCAGGCCTACCGGCCATACCACTCGCCACTGCCATAGTCGCCTTGCAGCTTGTCGCATGGACGAGTGCCTCGTGCCACCACCACCTTCGCGGGCACACTTCTGAACAGGAGAGAAATAGAAAAGTCAAGTATGGTCATTGGCAAATCATTAGCATTTCTGACACTACCATTCTGGCCAAATGGGTCTCATGCCACCGTTGGACGACCAGCGCCCGACCTATTCCATTGTGCTGTCTGGTAAGCCTGCCTCTGTAGTTAGCGTTGCCCTACCTATCCTGCCCGAGAGGGCCGGGTATCCCAACACGCTCAGTCCCAGTCCCGCTAACACTACTCTGAATGGCTTGCTTTGGTACCGCTACAGACAGTCAACATACTACAAGTACAACCCCAGGCCTGTCCAACTCCTGCTGTGCGCCAGGGAAACTGTTATATACATTTCTATGGAAACGGACAGCCCGTTTTATCCTGTGTATTCCTGAGACAAACTAAGTGAGCCCGAGTGACTGTATAGTTTCCATGCTCTTGGGGATCAGGGCCGTCCTGTTCCGGGGATGCTAGAAACTAGGCGGAAATTCAAGAGACTCTGTGCGCTCGCTGATCCATATAGCCTAATGCATACGGAGGGGGTGCTGGGGGCTGTCTGCCTACAAACCCTAGTCTATGATATCCCAACTTGACGGACCCATCTAGGGTATATGGGAACTACCCGCCAATTGAAGGCGGGGTCCTATGTTATCAGACAAGGCGACCAGACCAGTGAAATCTAGCTACTTCTTATTTCCCCGAATCTGGCCTACTTTCCAGGATGATCATTGACATGGGGGGGGTCTTGGAGTGAATTAATAATGCAGCTTATCATATGGTTTCCACTCCGGAATTAGCAGTACCGTGAACCGTATGTACACAATAAGCCACTGAGACTACTATGCAAGGTACCCACATGGCGCTATCCTCATTTGTCTTCAGTACTAGCAATAAACCTCTTAACTCGATGGTAAGGGAGCACTCCTGCCCTATTTAGATCACACATAGCTGAACTTCAACTCTTGCACGTTCTGCCCCACTAATCCCTTTGTTCATTAATCAATACCCACTGACAACCAATAAAGACTTGCCCCCCCACGACAGTCTGCTCCCATTAAGTTCCTCTATGGTCTTATTGTGGATCTGCAAACCATATGCACCTACCAACCAAACCCAGCCATCGGGAGCAAGATGTGAACTAACAATGGCTCTTAATTACATCCAGGTTTGATTACCGAAATTCTCATAGGTGCAGTCACAAAGGGCACAGAAATTCAGTGGGGGTCCATTAAAATTGCTAAAACCACAATTTTCGAAGAGATAAAACTCGTCAGCCTTTGCCTTGTAACACCCACGCCTCCGAGAGCCACTCCTCCGAGGACATCGTTCACGAAGCATAGTTTAGAATGATTGCAAATACTGGACATTTTAGCATTCACCCCCGGATGAAAACATTTCAGTTGCCCAACTAAAGAAAAGTAACGCAGTAAATTATGACCCCTTTTTCTCCTGTAATAAAAGTAAGTCTTTCGGATTTTTGTCACACTAATCAAACAGCATATCGATTTTTGCACCATAGTGTGATGCATCATTGCCCAGTACCCTTTTTTGATGCATTATCCTGGAACCATGATAGGCTGATCCCTTCGTGTTCTTATGGCACAGCAATAAAGATGCAACATTTCTCAAGACATACACACCGAACATTATGACGTCCTGGTACGTTACTGAGTTCCTAAATATCATCACTCATATCCTAGGTCATGCTTGCACTTTACATCCTATACCAGGGATGACTTTATATAGGCATATGTATTGTGCCCCTAGCTGGGCACCCTGTTAGCATACCACGGTATCTGCAGACTAGGAACTAGCCACCCTGCAGGCACCTTGGGGTTTGGGCATACAGATGAGATAAGTGATGGCGCAACCGATGGAGTCCGCAAAATGTTAGCAGCTGAGGGTTAAAATTCCTTACATAATTCGTAACTCCCTTCAAAACAATTAATAATGGAACAATTAACGAAATTGCATATTTTGTCTTTCAAACTCATGGGCAATTTCATAGACTCTGTATATAACCAAAGCACGCTTCTCCATTTCCGTTTTGCACTTTTTCAACTACAATTGTCGATCTTTCAATCCCAAAGCCCCCAGAGTGACGAATTTCACGACATAAATTAAGGCCATTATTATACCTTTTACTCGATATTCAATGTGTAAAATGCATACATTTCATGTCTGATACCTAACTGTTTCGAAATACCGCTTCAGAATGCATTAGTGTCGTTTCTACGTGCTATCAATAGATATCCACTATTACCATTAGGTAAAATCTTAGTATTAAGTTTATCCACCTTTAATGTCTGAAAGGCTGAGTCAGCATAGCAGAAAAGCAGACCCTTTATCGGCACATCACAGCATATCACATCACTAGCTCGTTTCACTGAGTCATCCTGCTACTTCTGTGGAGTACCACAGTATGAAGTCTTAAATTTGCAAAATTTGCCACGCACAACTATGCCAACTGTTATATTATGGCCATTATCACCAAAATTGCTGTGTGAAACCTCTTGGGATAACAATGGGTGACAGTGACGGCTTGATGTTACATTTGTACTATTTATATCGACGAATCTAGCACTACGCCCTTTCAGGTCTCTGCTGCAGTGCCTAGAATATGGCTTTGTTGTAACTTGGCTCATTTCAAACGCGCAGAAATGAAGCACCTTTTCCCTACCTACTTGTTGCTGCGGCCACCCGGGGACCGGGTGGTGCCAGATCGAACCACGACAGATCGAACCACGACAGACGGACGAGGGGGAGGAGGGATGGAAGGAAGTACACATAGTCCCCAACAAGCTGTGTGCTGTGGCAACACAATCGCACAGAACGGTGTGTGTGCTTTGCACTGATTTCACAAGGGCTTCGGAGGAGGAAGGGACCCGCAGCACTGGTTACTATCACACACGTCTCCTTAGTTAACAACAGGGATATTAATCACTGCCTCGAAGGACCATGCGCTCACTAGTCCTATGAAGTACCTCGTAAAAGGTGTTATATTTTGTCTGAGATGGGACCCAGCAGTAGTAGGTTGAGTGCCTGCTGCCGAGATCTGAAAATACCTTGCTCATCACAAACCTTCACAAATTATTACAATAAATAATTGTATTCTAAATATAGAAATGATTAGAAAAACCTAGAAATTCTAGAATGTAGAGCAATTCTAATAAGTATATCCGGCATTTTCACATTTTTGAACATGAAAGCCCCGCCCGTTTGGCCCCGCCAACGCACTCGCGGTATGCACTGTCTTCCCGCCATCTAACCACTATGATGGAAAGCTCACTCAAGGGACCCCTGCGCCCTTCGGCGCGATTGCACAGTAACACACACATGGTCGCTCGAACTAGTTGAAGCTCAAATTCCGTGACTCATTCATTAGCCAAAAACAATCGTGAGCGTCGTCGAGGCTGGGCACGTGTGCCTTCTTCCCAAATCTACCGAGGAACATCAGCTGTGATGCTGAATAAAGGCCTTTGCATCCTTGACTTTCACGAGCGCCATACCGTGCTGTCCCTGTGACCAGGAGCTTCTTTCTCTTCGTCTGCTGAACTGATCTTTCTCTGACCTTTTATACACACAAGAGGCATGCGAACTCGCATGGAAGCCACACCATCCCAAGGCTCGAACCCTGGTCTCCCCTCCCGGATGTCTGGACATTTAAATAAGCAGCCTTCGCTGAAGGCGGGAAACGCGGAAGCCTGCAATCCCACTTTGCCTGTACAGGGCCTTCTCTGCCGGGCCCTAAGTGGCCCGTGTTCAATTTTCCCCGTCCGCCTATCGGCCAGGCGAGGCCACGAGACCGTCCTGGGGATGCGATGGGGGACACCCCCCCCCCCTTCAGCCCGCCCACGTCGACCAGGAAGGAGCCCGTAGGCCCGGGAGCCCTGCCGGCAGCCGCAGACCACAGGAGCAGACTCCATACCATCGCCCTCCCCGGATGCCCCTCCCGCAATCCGCGGCTGCACACCGGCCCCCCCGGGACCCCCAACTCCTTACCTGGCGAGATGGACGGCTGCAACCTGACGCGCCTCTCCTCCTCGTCGCCTCCCACCACGCGCTTGGCAGGGTTGAATCGTCAACCCGATGGACCTCCAACCTCCAACTCCGGACGAGGGGATCGAGAAAGTTTAAAACTAGTTTTTATACAAAGGGGCTGTAGGAGGGGGACGCTTCTGGGAGGCCGCCACGATCCGGTGCAACAGAGGAAGGAGAGGCCGGGGTCCCTGCCCCTAGCACCTAAATAGGTCACCAGGCTCCGCCCTCTGTCGCACCGGAAGTGCGTCCTCCTGCCCCGGAAGTGATAAGCGGCCGGTCGCCCATTGGGGCAGACCGGCCGCCCCTATCTAGATCAGGTAGGGCCGGGGGCCGGGGGCTGGGCCCTAAGTGCGCGCTTGCCGATGCTCTGCTCTCGCTTGGCAACAGATATAATGAGGGGCACTAGACTGGTAGAAGTGAACAAGTAATGTAACTAGTCAATGGATAAGGTGATGAGAGGAGTCTGTCATCCACCCGGTGGTGAACATGACACCAATGGAATTTTGTTAGTGGGCCTTCAGTAATATTTTTACTGTACCTTAGGTGACAGTGAGTTGGCAGAGCTTTTCAACGATGATGTTCCACTTCTCACAATGTTTGGGTTTTGTGGGGAAATTGAGCAAGTCCTGGTTAGTCCTTGCTCAACAGACCCTGGTCCTAGCCTTCATGCAGGAATCATGGTAGTATACATTGAAGTTAGCTAAGAGAAACTGAGAAGGATTCCGAAAATGTAAGTCTATTCAGTCAGAAATAAGCTTTGGAACACTTACTTGAATGATCAGGTTCAACGTGGCCTGTTACTATAAATGGTGACAATGTACTGCAAATATTTAAGTGCATCCCTGAAATAAATGGGATACCGGTCCAGGATCTGCTACAGGCAAGGTTCCAACTGTTTGCATTGTATACCATAATGAATTATTTAAGCATGGGCGGAAAATGCGTTCCGCTCGCGGATTTTCGGGAAATTCGCAATCCGCGAGATTCGCAAATCTCCCGCAAAATCCGCAAATCCGCGAGCAGCGGATTTTGCTCGCACTGCTCGCACTGTTCGCGTGAGTTCGCGCCCCGCGAATAAGTGCAAAATTGCAGAAATACGATCTTAGCAAAACTGAAAGTAACTACTTACCAGGTTCAAAAGTTCAGGCTCATCATTAGTAGCCATTTCCTGTAGTGCTTCCTGAGGGGCCCCTCCAGAGTTCAGTTGCCAGTTGAAACTATTATGTGACCCTGCTCTGAACCTCAGAATAGTTACACATATGCCACAAAGGTCCTGAATTACCGCTAAGGGAGACAAGCAGGAGCCAGGCTGGAAGTTAAAATCCATTAATCAGCCCCTAATTCATTATTGTCAGTTGGGGCAGGGCAGGTGTTGTAACTAATTTTGCAACAATGAAAGCACTTAGCAAGTGCAAGAGATCACTAATCAGGGCGCACTAAGGAAGCAGGTGCCAGCTAAAAAAATATTCTGTGACACATTAATCAGCCCCAAATTAATTCAGGTCACTTGAGGCAGGGAAGGTGTGCTTTGCTTTGCCGAAAATAATGTACACTGGACAACCAGAGGGTGTGGTGATGAAACAGAGGGTGGCATGGGTGGGCCAGAGGGTGGCATGAGTAGTCAGAGAGTGGCAGTGGTGACAGAGAGTGGCAGTGATGAAGAAGAGTGTCCCAAACAGGCTGGACACGTAGAAACAACAAGTTCGCAAAACTTGCGACCCGACAGGTAAGTTCGCAAATTGCGAAATTGTAAAAACCCTCGCGAACTGGCAGAAACACGGGCGAACACAAAAAAAAAATCCGCAAATTCGCGGGAATTCGCGGATTTTGCGGATTGCGAATCCGCAAATCCGCAAAATTCGTGAACGCGAGATCCGCAAAATTCGCCCATGCTTAGAATTATTACTTTAAAATATGTTTTCATTCCATTAGATGAACATTCTGGTGGCTCATAAATTGAAACAGTAATATCCCAATATATTGTGTCCAACTGAAAAAAGAAACTTGGGACAATATTTTCGAGTAAGTGATGAAAAAAACTCTCTCAGTGATGAGTTCTACAGGTTAAGTTCTTGGTGACTAGAACACAAAATAGATCATTTAAATGAATAGATGCTGGTTGTAAGTCTGCATTCAAAGCAGGGGCAAATTCTAACAAGTATTAAGTAAACAAAAAGCAAACGTAATTATTCCACCCGATATAAAAATATGTTAGGCTGGAATGCAGAAAGTGGTACATATAAACCCAAGCCGATTGTATTACTACGAGATCCAAGCCAACATGTCTCACCCTCTGATGGACATTATTTGGGCTTCACAGTTTCTGCGGTAATGCCAAGTATAAAAGCTATGTTCTCTGGAGCAATGAAATATAATTAATACCCCAAAATGGAAGAAGTCCGTACTTCAAAATCTCCATTTCACTGAAACGGACCATAAATAAAGTCCAGAACATGGGTCCCCACAAACATTTTCCCAGGGGTCACAAAAGTTGGTCTGTGATGTGACCGAGGGCGGCATTAATGCCAGCAGGTTGGCGGTCGGGTTTGGGGAAGGGTTGCTGATAAGGTGGGTAAGGGAAGTGAGCCATATACATCTGTTGTCTGAATTGATTAATGCAAAACCAAAAACGTGGGATTGATCTCGGCTTCTTCACTTAACCAAATTGTGTGAACTTAGGTCCTTGTTTATTTCACTTTCCCTCCTCTTTCTAAATTTTCACTTATGAGGACCTCAAAATCCATGACTATGCGCTATGCAAAACCTTCTCCTGTGTTTAATTTAATAAACTATATGTTGTTCATGTATAATGGAAAACCCGACCCCATAGAGTGCACATATCAACTGACTTGCCTCTTAGTACACTGTTGGCATTGCTATGGGGGTCGGGGGGGGGGGGATGAATGTTTCTAAATTCATGTTGGAAAACTATCTCTTTAAAAAAAACACTTCTCAATGCACAGATAATCTGATGAACTAAGGTGAAACGGTTCTGCATATTAATGAAATACACTATTTTAATTATTAACAGACTTGATAATACTTTTAATCTTTTGCTGCAAGATGTCTTTATAAATGAAGGTGTTCCTAAAGTTAAGTGGTGCAGGACACCCTAGTTGCTTCCTTTCTTTAACTGCAATGAACCTTTAAATAAATATATTCTCTTTTATTTAACATCTTTTGCATGTTAGTGCTGAGTCCAGTAGACAGCAGCCCTGTGCTGCTGTTGACCCGGGGGCCGCTTGTAAAGGTCAGGAGGGCAGTGTGCGGCCCCCGGCTGTACTTGGAGTATCACTGGTCCAGAACAAGTGGTAATGCCCCTTAGCATCTTGAGCCAGATTCGAAAGAGCAGGTCTGTGCGCTGTGGTGCTGGCGTTTGTGAGATGTTTACATATTAGGGTGCGTTGAGCGTGATTATTTGCTGTTGCTGAAAAAAGCTGTATAAAGTTTACATCTTGGAACAAAAAAATATTTGATTGGAAACCGTAACATAAATAAAGGCTGTCTGAATGGACATCATTTAGGGGTTGCCAGAGGTCACAGCTGCGACCCCTGGCTTGCCCCTGGCAATTCTTGGCCTCAGAGGTGAGAAAATCAGTGTCAAGCACACAGGGGGCAGTTCATTTTTATTGTCTTTGGTGATCTGCTCTCATTGTTTTCTGCATATTTTAATTACATTTATAGTGCACTATTCACTATTAGTGTAATAAAAAAATTGCGCACCTTGATCTGCAACAACACTTTTGCTGGCAACTGAGGTATGTAGAACAATACTTTTAACTGGTTGTTGTGGGCATGCTTGTGGGTGAGAGTTTGTCTGTGCGACAGTGTGAGTCTGTGTGGGTCAGTAAAAGTGAGTGAGAGTCAGTGACAACTAGTGAGACAGAATAAGTGAGTTTGAATGTCACTGAGTATGAGTGATTCTGAGTAAGTGAGATTAAGAGTGACTGCAATTGATTGAGAGTGGATGAATGAGAAATAAATAAGGATGAGTGTTGAATAATGTAAGTGAAAGTAAGCGGTAGTGAGTAAGTGTAACTGTGAGTGAAATTGAGTCAAAGTCAGTAAGTATAATGAAGAGTGACTTCAAATGAGCTTAAGGGAGAAAGTATTGGATGAGTGAGTGAAAGTGTATGTAGTGTGAATGAATGAGGGAGAATAAGTCAGTGATTTAGTGAGAGGGAATGAGAATCACAAAATGAGTGTATGACTAAGTGTGAGTGTAAGTAAGCGAGAAAGTATGAGTGAGTCAGAGTAAGAATGAGTGTGAGGGAGGGTTAGAGTGAACTCAAGAGAGTGAATGAGAATGAATGAATGCTAGCGGCTAACGAGTATAAATGAATGAGAGCGAGTTAGTATGAATGTGTGTGAGTTGAATATAAGTGAGCATGAGTAAGAATGTGGTGTTATACGTGCGAGTCTACCATCGGCCTTGGCACACTGAGGGTCGTTGTTGGCTTATGGAGGCTACCATTGCAGAATACTGGCACTGGCATACTGGAGGCAATTCCTAGCATGACACGCATCTGCAACAAAATACTAGCACTGACATGGTAGGCAAACTTGGAATAATGGGCACCCATGGTAAAATACAAGTACTTGCATACTAGAGATAGTTATTACCATATGAACCACCTGCGGAAAAATGCTGGTCTTGGCACATGCCATGGCATATAGGAGGGGAATTAATGACAAAATGCTGACCCTAACATACCAGAGGTAAATTTTAACAGAAGATAATTCCATGCTACATAGATGGCATTAATAGCAAAATTGTGGCATGGGCATATTGAATGTAATTTTTTACATAAGGGTTAACAATGGCATATGAGTGCCACCCATGACAAAATGCGGGCATTGGCATAGTGGAGGCAATTGTTGACATTGGGAGGCACATGCAGCACATTTTGAAAAAATAAAGTAAGTCACCTCCTGGGACACCATGAAAGGACATGAATATTTCATGAGTTCTGTGGCAGAGCCCATGGCTTTTTAGCAAAGGCATGTGAAAACAGTGCTTTAAAATTCACTATACGACCACATTTCTTTCCTAATTTTCTCAGAGGAGAAAACTTCCTTGAGACCTCTAGAAGAGGCTAGGCTCACTCGCTTCTCTCCTTCACTACAAATCAGAGCAAGTAATACACCCCACCACTTCCCAAGATATGCCATTGCCCTTACGTAGGTGATCTATAAAACACACCGTTGTCAGTATTGCGTTATCATATTAGTCATGCAGTTATTATTGAACTTCATCAATGGTAATTATCTGATTTCAGGCCATGTTACATCACTTTCTAGGATGAGTCTAGATTATATGATGTCACTTCCTGTGATGTCATTAAGGCCAAGGGGTGTGTGACATTACTTCTGCTTCTCCTGGTATTTTGATGAATTTACGGCCATGAGTGTCTGAAACTGTTGAACTCTCCTGCCGCAGTGATTACCCTGGGTTTGATTGTCTGTCATCTAGGCCTCATGCTGTGGCACTAGCTGCAAATCTGAATTACCAAGCAATGACGTACCAGTCTTTTCCTGTGCACTTTACGTCCACTTATTTATGATGATCAAATTATTAGGGAAGCCTTGGGCAATCGTAATGATATTCGGTGCACGCTGTGTAACTGTTGGCGCTAAAATATATCTAGATGTTTATTCGTGTATTGATTTGCACATACTTCTACTTTTAAGTAATGCATTTGGTATAATAGTCTGATGATTACATGATGATGAAGTTACATATTCTTGCTATGTTTTCACCTGTCAGAACACAGTAAAAGGCTTTCTTTTCCCCTCTCTGCAGGGCCGGTGATCTACAGAATGCTGATGTACCCTCCCACCCGCCGAGCCCTCATAGTGGGTTGTGGTCTCCAGATGTTCCAGCAGCTGGCAGGCATCAACACCGTCATGTATGTATTGATTGTACAAGTAGATTAATAAGAGCAATCACTGCAGCACTTTCTTCAGCTCATATTTTGTCATATTTCCTTTTTTTGTTATGTTTGCAGTATTTATGGAACAAAACAGGTGGTGGTCTATTGGAACATGTACTTCTCCTCCTGTCTTCCAGTCCAGGGAGCCTAAAAGCTATTTAGGAAATAGCCAGATGTTTAGGTTATGTAAGGGTAAGATGTTCAGGCTGTTTTAGTACTTTCTGGAATGAGGTCTGCCGTTGGATGGCTTTGGGAATGCGTATTTGTATTTATTTATTTATTTATTTATTTATTTATTTAAAGAGTTTTGTATAATGTGTCTTCTTTGAAAGAAAACCTAATCCAAGTTGGTCACACAGGCATGCGTTGTGACACATGCGTACACAAGCAATGTGATTCAGGTATTGTGATGTTTGCGCATCCATGCGCCATTACCTTTACATGGTGGATGCTATTTTGCAGGTGCTAGGCCGTGGAAAAAAGATGACAACAGTAGAAAAATAATATAGCTGAGATGGCAAGCGCAGGGGTGTTGGTTGTGGGGGGGGGGGGTGCAGGGCTGACTCGACAAAGAAACATGCGCAAAGAAAGTAGCCCCGTAGAATTGTGACGATTCTGGATCCCCGTAAAAAGATAGTAATTAAAAAATAAATAACAGGAGGTGTGAGATGGAAAGTGGAGAATGGGGCATTTTTGGGGGAGGGGATGAGCTTAAAATGAAGTGTGCTTAAAGCACAAAGCAAGTGTCCCGGAAGCCCTTTGCATAGCCAGGCTGTCATTAAAAAAGTAAATTGCATTTGGACACAGGTGGAGATTGGTGAGAAAAAAATTGAAAGCAGAACTCGGGTGTGATGAAAAGGGGGAAAAAGCCAGGAAACGAGTGCATTCCCATGGAATGTGCAAGAGTAAATAAAACGAGTCCCCTCAAGTATGCAGAGGAATGACACTACTTTCCCAATCAGAACACTGTGATTCCAAAATGCTTGTGGGTGGGACAAACGCAAGAAAGGAGGGAAAGCCATTGATTCAAAGGCAGACAACTGAAATAGGCAACCAAGTCACCCAGTCACAAAACCCACTCTAAGTATATGTTATGTATTGGAAAAAATAGGTTTGCCTAGCAGTATTGTAATGTTGTATTTATTGTCTTATTAATAAAAATAATCATTACAAACAGCACAAGATAAAAAAACACAGTTTTCCAGTAAGCATTTCTTTCTGAGCGAATATAAGATAGCGCAGTCGATACCATTTGCAAGGAACAAGATATTAAAACAGGTTATGCATATTGATACTAAAGTGCATACGTGCCTATAGTTTGCCAATTCATTGTCAATCCATTAATTATCCATATAAGGAATAAAGTAACTTCAAATAACTCATTGTCAATCCATCAAATCGATGTGAGGAATAAAGAAGCTTATTGTTATCACAATTATTAAAATTCTGCTTATTAATACAGAGAAAGAAATATATCGGTACTAGTAATTTAAGTTAAAGATGTAAACATTCTTTCAGACAAGTCCAGAATCTTAACAAACCGAAAAATCATTGAACTTGATTTCCCTGATAAACAGAGCTTAACAGCTTGACGACATGCTCTCATTCCTGCTTTTAAAAGGAAGGGTGTTGTAAATAGGATGAAGATAGATGACAGGATACTTCTAGTTGATTACATGTAGATTTATTGTAGGACACTGCTGAGTACACAACCTCGCCAGCTGGCCAGACCATCAACTGACACAGGTAGAACACTCTGGTACAGGTTAGAACACTCACAGGTATCAGCCATATTACAAGAAGAATCGATGTACAACAAAGGGCTGTAAAAGAATACAACTGTCATCAAGGAGATAAGGAGAGAGACAAACTATGTGCAATAACGCTTCTTGAGTGTAACCTCAAAGTCTGCAGTAATTAGATGCCCATTCTTGAATTCAATCCGATACACCGTCCTTGGTTGGGTAGCTAACAAGGTGTAATTTTAAGAAGACATCCCTCATGCGTGAAGGAAACTAGGTAGACATATAAGGCTGCATTTTCCAGTTTATCAAATACATTTATAACTGACCAGACATGTTACTTTGCTGTCAGAGTATCCGTGTAAGCTATAAACGAAAGTACTTTTGTTATCCTGTTCAAAAAAATCTTTGAGAGATGCTCCAGTCATTGAAACTCAGACTGCAGCTCAAAGCTCCTAGAAGTAAATAAAACAGTCTGAAGCTGAGACCGAAACAGCAGACTCTCTAGCACTTTGTTTATACACTTTGAACCATTTCCGACAAACTGTAATTTCTAATCTCACATTTCTAGGGGGGCCTGTATATTAAAACATTAAAAAAATTAATAAAAGATCTTCTCACTGGCTCCTAACACAATGAATGGTGAGTTGTGATGTTTTGCCTGTAGCTGACCTTGTGTTTTGATAAACAGGAGTTGAGTACTTTCCTTTTATGACATAAGAAAATTCGAATTCATATTATTTTCCAGCAGAGCAATAGAGGTCTACTTTATTCAGAGGCAAACATGGGAATGTTTACCATATGAAACATGATATTAAGCAAAAGTGATGTGCCACCTTGCTGCTAGTGTGCCATGTGGCAATGTAGTATGTTGCGCTTTGTACAGTATTTGTTACCCCCACTCCCTCACAAGCAGAGTGTACTGTGACAAGTAGCACAAAGGGAGGAGTTGAGACTGCTAAGCATATATTATCATACTGTGATTTGATGCATTCTTTGTATGTCTGCTCTCAATCAAAAATAAAAATAAGCCATGAGAGAGTGGAAATGTTGTTGGTTAGGATGGTAATCCAGAATAAATAATAATGGCGCAATCATGTTAGGTCCAGTAAAGGTTTCATTGACTAAACTCTGAGCTCAACCCCTGGTAGCTATGGAACAGAGAAGACAGGCTTAACGTAAGAAATTGTGCAAAGCATTTAGAAGTTCCAAAACAGTAAAAATGAATGAAAGCACGATACAATACAAATCACAACCCAATTTATACAAATAGTGAATATTTTAATGAACTAAATAACGCCAAAATAACAAATATCAAATAAGAATATCAGAGATGTGCATTTTAAAGTTTGTAAGGTTTAGCACCAAAAAGCACAATGTGCCAACCATGGATGATTGTTTGTGCTAGATTGGAACAAGAATAAGTTTAGATTGAGGCCAATCGCAATAGAGTTCTGGTTGAATATGAGGCTCAGTTAGGTCCCAGTAAAAGAGTTATCTTCGAACGTAGACATTTGATTGAAGAAAATGTGGTTGTTGATGAGTCGGCAGCGGGGCAGCTGGATCTGAGTCCCACAACAGGGGCTTGCTGACCATCGGCAAACTCTGGAAAGCTTCAGGTGGGCGAAGTATGGTGTCTATGCCCAGGATGCTCTCGACGTTGTACATCCTTGGTACAGTGAAAACCACTTTGTAGGTTTTGCACCACCGGGACATGTAAAACATAAAACATACATATCCTACTTTGTAAATTCCATTCACCCTGCCGAATAGGCATTGAAGGCCTAAGTTGTATTTGACTTCTGTCAGGTTGAATTGTCAGTTTTAAAACTGTATAGCCAGTCTACAGTGACAGGCCTGGAGACATGTTTTACATTGCCACTGTAGAGAGGACACAATATGTGCTGCAGTCCTCTTGTAACATTTAAATTTGGTTTGTACTATTTACTTGGAACTTATAAGTAAGTTAAATATGCCCGTCAGGAAAATAGCCAATTTCAACATGCTGTCGAAGCACATAAATAATGGGCCTATTAGCAGTGTCCTAGTGTGGTAAGTCTAAAAAAAGCAGCATCGGCCCAGAAAAAATGGGGGATGATCATACATAAAGAGGCATTTTCTTTCAACAGTTTTGATGGGGAGAAATGTATAAACCTAAAAATGCACAATTAACTGTGGTCTGAACTCATTAGAGAGCCCAAAACCCAATGTAAAAAAAAATGAAAGTAACACTTACCTTGCCGCCGGGTTCAGCGTCTCTGCTCCTGCTTTCCTGCATCCGACTCCAGGAACAGGAAGCATGCACCAAGGCCACCTCTCCTAGGCGCTCAGCCAGGGGCTGAAGGGGTGGGCATGCTCTCTATGCAGGCTGTTAGGCAGCCTGCATGGAGAACAGGGAAGTGCGCATGACTGTTTTGGGCAGCCTGAGAGGGATGATCAAACAGTCATTGCGCACGTAGGAGTGGGCAAACCACTCCTCCCCTGCTCTGCAGCCCCACACGCAAAGCTGCCGCAGCAGGAGGCCAAAATAAAATGATAACAACATTACGTTATTATCTTTTTATTTTTTCCTTTCTTACCTGCTGAAGAGTAGTAAGGCAATGCTTCTCCACCTTAGCGGAGGAGCCGCCACTGTAACTACGGTTCGATTGGTGTAAATGTGAGTGTAAGATGGCACTGTGCGATTGCAAAGTTTAAACTATCTGACTCCTAATATAGTTTATATCAGACTTTAATCTCAGCTACACAAATGAATGAAGATAAACCCATGTAATGAATGCGCTCCAGATTGATGGTGTAAACTGTGCACTTGCGAATTAAAGGTAGGAAGTGGTGAAGTAACTGGTGGGTGTGCGGCATGCACTCTTTTCTGAGTTTGACACCTCAGAATGTAGTATTATGCACATATTGTACATGAAGTCACCCATTCCGGGTGCACAAACCGCTACAGCAAGTAATCTGCTTTGGTGATGTGGAATAGGTTTTATCCAGAGCCCACTCCTACATTAAGCCCAGTTTTCACCTACATTATTTTCACACAAATGGGAGTTTGAGCTGGAAACAGGTTCAGGGTTTACTCCTAATCAGGGCTTACCCATAACACTGTACAAGGTGTACAAGGGCTTGTGTTCAAGGGTGCAGTGTTTGCTTAGATGCACTGTATGTGTAAAATCTATTAATATAACTTTTTGGGTTGCTCGCTGGTGTAAATCTATTTTAAATTGGTATTTTCATCAGATAACTGTACCTAAAACCTTGTTACTTTTCTAACACAGAGTGGATATGATTTAAGCTAATCCAATCTTTTAAAACCGAGCTAGAAAAACAAGCCATTTGAGTTGGATCAGGGTTAGAGATGGCGGTGCTCTGTATACCCTGAATATAAAAGAGCAGATCTCCAACTAAACACAGTAAACTACCCAGAGTTCCTAACTTTTGTTTTGCATAATTTATGCGGCACTCTAAGCTTTGGCATTTGCTTTTGACCTATAACTTTATGTAAATACCTGGCTTTTCTGGGATGGTGGAACTTTTAAATGTCACATTTCTTTTTAAACAGTGAAAATACCAGCATTCATTCATTATCTTATAGTATAAATCCTACTTATTGCTTTTAAAGTATGTGAGACTTTTTGTAAGAGAAATATGTATATCACGACTGCAGACGACAGCACGTTAATATTTCAGGGAGCAGTTCTTTGTTTTGAATTCCTGGACATTGTGTTCTGAAAAAGTAATGTTTTATTCCTCATTTGGCAAATGCTTTTTTATAAATTTCGTTTGTCTACAGAATCTAAACAAGTTTGCCTCTTATGGTTATTCTATACGTCGCAATGCCATATTGCAGTCGTTCTATTTCTGAAACGTCCCAGGTGAGGGCGCGTGCAGCTGGCATGATGACAGATACGTCTTAGACTCTGTGACCCACGTCGGTGATTAGAGTCACGCTGTGTCCCTAAGCGCTCTGGCAACAGACCTTGCTGTGCTGTGCATATGTGCAAACAGCTGCAAGGAGGCAGGTTGGGAAAGCACGTGAGGGTTTATGGAGAGGGAAATGTAAACAAGGCTAGCACGCGCCTGTGTGTGGGTGAAGGAGGAGTGCCCTTCTGAGCAGAGTGGAGTTTGTACCTTGTCAGTTACCAATTTCCACTATTTAAGGTGACAAGGAACTTACAAGAGGAACAACCCTTCATAATATGTATTTTCATTACATTTATACTTTTGCAAGAGCAGAGTCTGTGCTACCTCACAAATCTGCTTCTCGCATTTTTCCATTATAAAACAACCACGCACACGGGGTTTAGTAGTGTGTGGGCACACAGGGCCTTCAGGGTCAGGCATACAGGGCCTTCAGGGTCAGGCACACAGGGCCTTCAGGGTCAGGCACACAGGGCCTAGTGGTTTGGGCACACCGGGCCTAGTAGTATGGGCAAACAGGACCTAATTGTTCAGGTACACATGGCCTAGTGATTCTGGTACACAGGGCCTAGTGGTTTGGGTACAAACGGTCTAGTGGTTCAGGTACACATGGCCTAATGGTTTAAGGATACTGCTCTTTCGTAGTCTGGTTTGGGCTCAATAGCATGTGATTGGTGTTCACTCATAATAGCACAATATAGTCCAAGAATTTGGCTCGGGGATACATTTCTAGCAGCTTAAAAAGAACAGCCACAGCTTCCTCATAGCCAATGCATTTTGTTAAAAAGTTGTACATAGTGATTTAAATGTTCTAAACATTTTTTGATTGATTTGTGCTTCACGAGTTATGACTTGGTTCATTGTATATCGCGTGTGTGCACCAATGCCCAAAGGAGGCGTGAGCTATGCATTTCTCCTCTGTACGTCTAAACCACAAAAGATATAGGGCACAATTGTTCATACCTCCCACTACTTGGCCTTGCGGGTATTTTAAATACACCAAAGTGTACACTGGTGACACGAAGTAGCCACAGTGCTGCAACCTCCTCTAAAAAAACAAAAAGCTGCTCTCGTGAGCAGCATGAGCGTAGACTACGTGCATTCATTTTATTCGCTTTCATTATGCATAAAAATATATTTAGTTTGTTGGGATTCTGATCAGTAGATGGTGGAAAAAACAGATCCAAGTATTGTGAACTGTGACTGATCTCCTACAATGCTTAAATGAGGGGCCTACAAGAGTAAACCAGTTTTTCCTAAGGGTATCCTCGCCTCGCCTTTGCTAGCTTGGGCTAGAAAGCATGGCAAGCCTACAGAGAAATAAACATGAGGAAATGTGGGCAAAACACTCAACCAAACAACAATCCTTAAACAGAATCAACATGCCAAATTGTTTTTCAAAATAATTTTTTTTTATAAGGGAATGACTCCAAAATAGAGAGAATCAGGTAAAGAGCACAATAGTTATTTATAAAAAATACCAATCTAGCAATTCAAAACGATCTATTGGTGAAAGCTAATGGGAACGTTAAAAATCTGTAAAAGAACCAAGCCTCCAGTCCTCGCAGGAATTCTATTCGACCTTTGGTCCAAATGAGGTGAGACACAAGTGCATGCGCTTTGATCCAAGTGGAGGCTTGAGCAGTCTGGGAGCCTGGACTTAATTCTGGCTCCACAAGGTGGGCTTGTGTTTGCCAGAGCTCATACTTGAAGAGGTTTTGTAGAGGTAAAAATCCTCTAAGTGGTTCAGAGGCTGCACCCTTATGTTGGAGCTGCAAGATCCGTTTGGTCCACCTGTCTAAAGTCCGCAAAAAGTCACCATTCCCATATAAAAGAAGCATCTATCAATAAATGCAGGTTTAAATCAGTTTTGCCTAGTTGCTTTCTAGTAGAGATTCAGAATTTCTCAAATGAGCCTCTAGAGATAGATGTGCGAAGATTTTCATAAGCTAAAAATCAAGTTTAAAAGTCATTCCATTACGACTTCTATGTGAAATATCCCAGTGGGTGTCAAACTTGGTATGATAAAGACTGTCCAGTTAGCCCGCGATTCCATTCAGGGAAGGCAGGCTCTCCAACAGGTTGCAGGACCATACAGGAAACCAAGACATACTAGTTCATAACATTCTGGTCAAGAGAATGCTTTTGGAAGTCCTTGATCCATGCTGGGTCACCAATAGTTTGGAGTAAAGCAGCCTTACAACAGAACAGCAGGTACTGCAAAGAAGCAACACTGCAATAAGCCTCCTTTATCTCGGTGAGAGGGCACCACAGGCCAAACTTCATTTTTGGCATTTGGTGCTGATAATCCATGTACTCAGATAGAGGTTAGGACAACTCTCCCTCTTTTAACTCCACCATGTGAAACACAGTGTTCTTCTGTCATCTCTCTTTTTCCAGTCATGATCACATCATGAGTGAAGTTCTACTTTCAGGCCACGTTTGATGTAAATCTGTTCAGTGGTTTGAACTGTAGGCATGAACAACATTTCCAATGGGAGCTAAATAGGATAACGTATGTTTGTTCACCACCTCTTAACTTTCCTCTCTCTGCACTGATCTACATGAAAATTAGCATGCAGTACCTAAGTCATAGGCAAATAAATGTAATGTGCAGCTAAACTATAACTGTGCAGAAGCAACTACTGCTGTGTAATATATATCCTGATGTTTCCTCAGTCCTCCGTACAGCATCACGTTCATACATTGAAATGAATGAACATGAGTTGCTAAATTTTAAATTTCAGTGTGTTTCCCCCACCGCACTGCACCAAAGTTTCAGCTTGCGGCATTATGGGACTGGTAGTTCCTGTTTACTGATGCAGGCAGTGGTAACAAGGTGCAGGTGAGCCAACCACCACAGGGAAAGGAGGAGCCTGCTTTAAAGATCGACAAGTGGGTGAGACACAGTTTGGGACTGCAGCATCTGATAAAGGCAGTTCGACGAAACCGCTCATGCAAGCCTCCCAATAAATCAACCTATGAAGCCCTGCTGTGTCCTGTGTTTCGAATCCGGAATGGAGGAGAAAATTGCTTTAATATATATATATATATATATATATATATATATATATATATATATATATATATATATATATATATATATATATATATATATATATATATATCTGCTCCACAGCTCTCTTCACATATCCCCATATTCATTATCTGTATCTAAACAAATACAGATAATGAATGCTCAAATGTGCATAAAAGCACACTCAAAGATGGCGCTTATTATCGTGCATAGTGTAGTCCCTTGTTTATTGTTATCACACTGTTTGAATGATTTAAAAATGGCGCCACGCATCGCGTTCCCTTGTGACACTGAGGAAGGGACGCTTCCCGAAACGCGTTTGTCTTGAATAAAAGTTTGTTGTAAATTGCCAAAACCCGTGAGTGCTGCCGCTTTTCTTCTACTTGGGGAATATGTGAAGAGAGCTGTGGAGCAGACATTTAAGACGTGGTACACCAACGCGTGGCAGCACCCACCAGCAGAGTGACTCGCGATACTGGTGGACTTTGGAGCAAATATATATATATATATATATATATATATATATATATATATATTCACTGACAAAACCATAGGTTTCACACCAGTTATAGTTAGCTGGAAATTTTACTGACATAAAACCATTGAAATTCCCACGTTATAGTTAGTTGGACTCACTATAACTTGCGCGCCTGTAATGCACTGCTGATGACGTCACATATTACATCACTCATGACATGGTCAGTGACATCACTCATGACATCACTGATGACACCATCCTTGTGACAGAGTGACAGACCTAATTTCAGTGTAATGTAACGCTTGAAACACATATTCAAAAATAGAAACAAACATTTTCAAAAAAATAGATACCCAAACCAGTAACAACAACCAATTCAGTAATTCCACCATCTATATACACATCCACTCATTCACCAACAGTTCTATATAGTCACTCATATATATACTCACTCATCATATGTAGTGATACACCTATACATCCTGTTACACATCAGCAGTCATCCAAAAGTTACTCACACACATACTCACACATGCAAATAAACTATTGAACATCCATTTAATTGCATATACATTTATACCCACACTACCACCTTACTTCTAAGGAAACTTACACATACTTACTCTGTTAAACAATCACTTATAGAAACACATACTTATTTAAACAGGAACTCCTACAATCTCTCACTATATATACTATACTCACTTATATACATCAATACCCACATATACTAGATTAAAACATATGTCGTTACTAATGAAGACACTAGTGAGACAGTCATTCACTCACTAACACACACATATACACACACATCCACCCATACAGTCCTGCACATATGCTGTCTTCAAAACACATACAAACAGTGAGTCAGTCACCAACCCCTGCAGCCACTTATACACAAAGAGAAACACTGATACAAACATTTAAATATTTAAACAATACTCGCTAATATATGTATTCACTAAGATACACTTAATAAGCCAGTTAACCAACCATTTTTTTTTTAAAAACATCCATTTACACACTTATTTAAACATTTATTCTTCCATCGACCTTTACAAATACATATATAAAACAAATTTATTTTTCAGAAAGACACGCATTCACTGGATGGTGTCATCAGTGATGTCATGAGTGATGTCACTGACCATGTCATGAGTGATGTAATATGTGACGTCATCAGCAGTGCATTGCAGGCGCGCAAGTTATAGTGAGTCCAACTAACTATAACGTGGGAATTTCAATGGTTTTATGGCAGTAAAATTTCCAGCTAACTATAACTGGTGTGAAACCTATGCTTTTGTCAGTGAATTTAATAGGTTTTTTAAATGCTAATTCCTAACTATAACTGGTGTGAAACCTATGTTTTTTTCAGTGAATTTCAAAGGTTTTTTAAATGCTAATTCCTAACTATAACTGGTGTGAAACCTATGGTTTTTTCAGTGAATTTCAAAGTTTTTTTAATGCTAATTCCTAACTATATAAGACCTAAAAGCCCACCAGGAATCTCCAGTATGCGCCAGGGGACTGCATTGCAGAGAGGTGTAATGAAGCCACAACCCTTTTTACACCTCTCTGCAACGCAGCCCCCGTGCATGTTTGAAGAGGGGGAACTAATTCCCCTTGCATACTGGGGGCCCCTGGGGGCCAATTAGCCCACCTGGAACCTCCAGTATGCGCCAGAGGCTGCATTGCAGAGGTGTAATGAGACTATGCCCCTTGTTAAACCTCTCTGCAACGCAGCCCATTGCCGCGTTTGCAGAGGGGGAACTAATTCCCCTTGCATACTGGGGGTCCCTGGGGTCAACTAGTCCACCAGGAGCCTCCAGTATGCGCGAGGGAGCTGCATTGCAGAGAAGTGTAATGAGGCCACACCCTTGTTACACCTCTCTGCAATGCAGGCTACTGGCGCGTTTGCAGAGGGGGGACTAATTCCCCTTGCATACTGGGGGTCCCTGGATCATATCTGCCCAAACACCGATATTCCGAACGATTGTAAATGACTTTTCTTGAGAAACATTTGGATTTGGATTATCATGTCCTATACTTTGGAATTTTTGAAAGACTGACTTTGAGGATGCTATAAATTACTCAAGTCTGCCCGAATTGTGTGGGTAAAATTGATACCTAGTCACTTTGAATAAGAATGTACTTACGTCTCGTCTAACATTTGGAAGAAATATCTAGTTATATGACAACAGGATACCGACATAACTTGAAGGAAATAAGAACGCCCTGAAGAAGTTCTGTTGTACAGAACGAAACGTTTCGGCTGGCTGTGGTACATAAACTTAAGGAAAATAAAAGCATTTGAATATACACCAAGATTCAGCGCTTCAATAAGGACTCTAAGTGATATGATTTGATTGGACTCATTGTGAAAGTGGTGCTGTGCCAAACTTTGGAATATTCTCCACTACTCTCTACTACTTACTCTCTCCTACTCCACTACTCTCAAATACTCACTGTCTACTACTCATTCTCTACTACTCTACTACTCTCTCTACTACTCACTCCCTACTACTCGCTACTCACTACTCCCTACTACTCACTATCTACTACTCTCTACTACTCACTCTTTACTACTCTCTCTACTACTCACTACTACTCTCTACTACTCACTCTCTACTTCTCACTCTCTACTACTCTCTACTACTCACTCTCTACTACTCTCCCTCTACTACTCACTCTCAACTACTCTCTCTCTACTAGTCTCTACTACTCACTCTACTACTCACTCTCTACTACTCACTACTATTCTCTCTGCTACTCATTCTCTACTACTCTCTACTACTCACTCTCTACTACTCACTCTTTACTACTCTCTTCTACTCACTCTCTACTGCTCTCTACTACTCACTCTACTACTTACTCTCTACTACTCACTCTCTACTACTCTCTACTACTCACTCTACTACTCAGTCTACTATTCACTATACTACTCACTCTCTGCTACTCTCTCTACTGCTCTCTACTACTCTCTACTACTCACTCTCTACTCTCTATTACTCACTCTCTACTCTCTACCTCTCTACCTCTCCTCTCTCTACTAATCTCTACCTCTCTACCGCTACCTCTCTACCTCTCTACCTCTACACCTCTACCTCTCTACCTCTCTCTACACGCACACATGTACACATATATGCATATATATATGCATATGCATTTATATATATGTATGTGTATGTATAAAAAAAACAACAAAAAATTTTTTTTTTTAAACAGCTACTTTTAAAACTGTAATTCTTTTTCCCCATGGTACGCTCCCCGGGGCGCTCCCCGGTGCACGTACTGGGCGCTCCCCCCGCGAAAATAAAAAAAAATTACTTTTTTTTGCTCCGCGGGGCCCTTTTATGGCCCCCACATCAAACCTAGGGGGTCAAGGGGGGTCTACTCTGCCCCCTTATGGTCATTTCCCTCTTTGTTTTGGCCACCTCTCGTGTCTCGATCCTACCGAGACACAAGATGGCGGCCGCTCCGGACTGTTTAGAATGTTTACAGACACCCCAGAGCCAATCAGCTTTCTGCGCGCAAGTCGCTGCGTGGCGCGCCCGGTGCGCGTACCAGTGCGCGTACCGGAGCGCGGCTATAGATATATATATTTTTTTGAACCTTAATTACTCAAAATCCACTGGAGCACATATCTTGAGACATAGCAAAGGCACATCGGGCTACCAGTCCCTACAATTTTGCCAAGTTTGGTGGAAATCCATTCAGCCGTTCGGGCTAAAAGTGAAATCGACCTCCCTATGGAAATTAACATGGGGAAAACGCGTTTTGGGACCCCCCTTTTATCTCGGCCCCTGCTTCACGAATCCCCCCAAACTTTCAGGGAAGGACCGGAACGCCGCGAGGCCATTTTGTGGAAATTTTGAGGCAGATTCGTCAACGGGCGCCAAAGTTATTCCAAATAGAATTTTGAGATTTAACATTGAAAAAAATCCTAACTATAACTACCTACTGGCGACCGCCAGTAGGTAATATATATATATATATATATATATGAAATGTACACAGCACATCTGATTCTTGATATGCAACAATTCAATCTAGCTCGTGATCTGTCTGTCTTATGGGCATAATAATTTGTGTTTGATGGTAACGGGCAGACAAACTGGTTTTGGACCTCACCACTCTATTATAGGTACACATCACAATGTTTAGTTTCACCTGGTCTTAAGTTTGTTTCTGCAGCAGCAACATCTTTCTCGGTCAACATGACCTTCTTCACCCAGCCAGAGAAAGGCATGTTTCAAAGGGTCAAACAAGAGAAATGATCATTAAACTCGTCCACTGGTTTATTTCCAGGCAGGTAACTGGTTCCCCTGCTCCAGTGCCTGTTCCTGCCATTCAGCCTGAAAGGAGATGTGATTAGCAAGAGCTATTCAGAGGCCAATGTCATCAGCTCTGCCTAGGAGGGAACCGTCAAGGGCCCTTTGAAGGCCGGGGATCCCTTCTGTCAGGCATGCAGCTGTGTGTGGCAGAATACATTTCACATTCCCAAACTAGTAAAAACATTAAACAGAACAAAAATTGAACCTCATCACCTGACTTTTTAGAGCAGATGACCCATGTTCTGCAAATTGATTTCTGACTTCACTTTCATACCGAAGGTTATGGAATTAAGATTTCCATGTGTACATTGGGAATATGTCCACCTGCCTTGCTGCAGGAAATATGGGCTTCTGTATGCTGATCACATTTCAAGGTACAGATAAGAAAATACTTCTTTTACCCGTGCATCCCATATCTCTACAACTAGGCAGGGACTTTGCACATAAATTGTTGTTTTACCAAAGTGACAGTTATGGCAATGTAGAGCCAGAACAGTAAGATCGATTTCCTTGTCCTTGATGGTATTGAAACTGCCTATGTGCTTTAAGGAGAATGACAGGATCAGGGTTCCTGTCAAATGGAAACAAGCTTATATTAAACCTATTCTGAAAAAACCTTCAGCGGATTCTAACCTTTCATCTAACTATCGCCCAATTTCCCTCCTGCCTTATTTTGGAAAGGTGTTAGATCACCTTATTAATAAACGGCTCACTGTCCATCTAGAGAAGCACGGTCTCCTCGACCCCTCAAAATCTGGCTTCCGGGCTTCTCACAGCACGGAGACGGCGGTCATTGAGGTCATTGATAGCATTAGGCTTGCCTTGGAGAAAAAGGAGTCAGCGATCTTGGTTCTTTTGGATCTGTCGGCCGCCTTTGACACCATCTCCCACTGCATTTTGAAACATCGGCTGTGGGAGGTGGGTGTCAGAGGTAAAGCCCTTGCCTGGTTTGAGAGCTATCTGGCCGACAGGTCCACCACCGTGGTTGCTGACACAATGACTTCCTGTAGCTACCCGGTAACTGTTGGGGTCCCACAGGGATGGATACTCAGTCCCATTATATTCAATCTTTACCTTACCCCTCTGGCGGGTATCATCAGAGCTTACGGTTTTCAGGCCGTATCTTATGCCGATGATACCCAACTGCTGGTTACTTGAGACTCCGAACTCGATAGCACCAAAGTCCGCTTTAAGAAATGCATGGTTGAGAGGAGCTACGCTAGCAAACAAGATGGCTGCGTAAGCTTCCGGCTCCGCCGACCTCCTACTCCTGCCAGAAGATCCTGTAATTTATCCTGTTTTTGCGCCCTGCCTCCTTGTGTATGAACCGGACTGGAGCTTAACGGTGCAATTCTGAGATTTCTACCAGTTTGGTAGACAAAGATATGTCGTGTGGAAGTTTGTGGCCTAGACCAGCCTGGAAGCCGGGGTCTCGAGTACTGGCCCTGCCGGGTTTTAGTTGAACAACATCGGCTGTAGTTGTGTGACTGGGTCCGGTCAACCGAGGTGGAGAACATTTTCTTGGACCGAAGTGGACGATGGTTGGCTGAATTGGTGAACATCGAAGGAGGGGTGACGACGCACAATTGGAGCGGTGGACGGGGGTCCCTGGCCCGGTGGCCTGGTTAGGGCCCCGCCGGTGTTCGCTGGGTTGGGATCTCTGCCTGCGGTGGCTGAGATCGGATTGTTAGTGTCCCCAACCATAAGTCCCCCTCTGAAGTCGTCCGTTCCGCATCCTCCTGTTCCCCCTGGGGAGACCGGGCTCTCTGGGGACGTGAATATGACCGAAACCGAGCGAGGTGTTGTGGAGCAGACCGAGAGTGACCTGTCACTATGAACTGTGTTGGCAGCCATAGGGCCACTTCATGTTTGCGTTGAAGCCCACATTCATAAAATGATAGCGCGTTTGTCTGGAATTGGGCAGATGGGACCGGACCCTGGTCCACAACAAGAAACAAAATGACTCGAGATACCCAAGATGGCCACTTCAATGGAGAAAGCAGACCCCGTACTATGGAAGGCGTTGGAGCCTCTGGCCAGTGTTCTTGGGGATGAGAGCAAGCTTGAGGCCACAAATGGATTGTCAGGCCTACGATCGTTGCCGACTATGGAAGGACTAGTTGATGCTCCCTTTCCGGAGACTTTTGATGGGAACTGTTGTTGGTTTCAAACTGCGTCACTCCCCTATACATCGGCACCGCCAAGATGGCGGACGAAACAACCTAGGGAATCCATGACGGTATGGGGAGTCTTTGGACTTAACGGAGTTCTCAACACTTTCATCTCTCTGCTACGTCTCGGTTTGAACTTTGCTACAGCTTTTTCGTGTATTGACTATCCTGCGGAAGCAACAGTTCGTCTGGAAGGGGCTCACATGTCTGATCAGAAGGGTCAAGGATGAGACTGTGTGATTGAGTTTGACATCGGGTATTACTGTACACGGGGTCTGCAACCATGATGCTTTCGGGAGGTTGGGCGGTGTTTTGAGTTTCCCCTGTTGCGCTACGTATTTGCAACTTAATTGATTTCAAGACCTTAGTATGGGGATTCTTGCTTTGGCGGAGGGGAGGTGAGACCGTGGGCATGTAGGAAGATGCCCTCCTCCATTTTCTACTTTTAGTATTTAGTTAGTTGGGCCGACAGGCACACTGCTAATTGGGGTTAGGCGATAGCCATATGCAGGGGTGCAGGGTGGGGGGATGGGTTTATTGTTTTGTCTTCATTTTTGTTTTTATGGTTTCTTTTTCTTCACACTCTCTCTCACTTTCCTTTTATAAGTATAGTTGGTGGAACATCCTGACTTTGTTGGTATTCCAGTATCCCGTGCTTATGCTTCTTTATTTTCCTGATTTTATGGGTGGGCAGACTCTGAGGACTTGCGCTTATTGTGAATCGTATATTGTATTGTGACACTTCCTGTTTCTCATACATTAGCGTAGGCGTCTCAACCATTTCTTCATTGCTTAGTATTCATTCTGTATTTACGTCTGTTCGCCTTATTATTATCTCTGAATGTAGGGCACCTGATATGTCTATTTTTATTTTTGTTTTGAAAGTAATAAAAAGATTAAAAAAAAGAAATGCATGGTTCATATTAACGAATTGATGAGTGCCAACAAGCTACAACTCAACAGTAGTAAATCAGAAATTATTTTGTTTGGGAAGGCCGCAGAATTCTGGTCGCATGACTGGTAGCCCTCTGAACTGGGCACTTGTCCTCTTCCAAAACCAGCAGTACGTAACCTGGGGATCACCATTGACAACTCCTTGTCTTTGAAACCCCATGTCAATCAGGTGTTAGGGGTCTGTTATGGGATTCTACGTACTCTTTGCAAAATCCTTAAATGGCTACCCACCGAAGCAAGGAAACCACTGGTGCAAGGGCTTGTTATTAGCCATTTAGATTACGGTAACGCCTTGCTTGTAGCTCTGAATGATGACCTGTTGACCAAGCTCCAGATCCTTCAGAACACGGCAGCGAGGCTGGTCTTGGATCTCCCCCGGAGAGCTCCATCTGCCCCGAATCTCCGGACTCTCCACTGGCTCCCTATTCGACAAAGATGTCAATTTAAAATTTTAAGTCTTGTTCATAAGTCAATGTATGGGGCTGGTCCTCACTACTTAAAAAACAAAAATTGACATGGTATGCACCTGTTAGAACTTTAAGGTCACATTCCAAGCCATACCTTGTTCAGCCCCGCATTCGAAACTCACGTAATGGAGGTCGCGCCTTTTCTTACCTGGCTCCCTTGCTGTGGAACAAACTGCCCGAACACATCTCCTCCACTACGGATCACAAATGTTTCCATAAGAAACTAAAAACTTGGTTATTTCCTTAGCAGCCTACAGTCGTGCATTGCTGGTTTGATCTACCGTTCTTTACTTGCTACGAGCGCCATGAGACCTCACGGTGATATGTGCGCTATATAAAAACGTTTGACATTTGACATAAATGTTTTTTGCTACACCTGGCGTGGTTCAGGGGATATGCAGCTACTGGAAACTGGCAATATACATTACTGGGTATTAAAAAAATGGCAAAGTGTATTAATGAACATTATCGTAACAAGCTCTGTCTATTACTTGGCAACATGGGGATATTGCTTTGTATTATGGAAGTTGGCATTGTATGAGCAATGTTGGGAGGAGGTAACATGCACGACCGGGCATTAAGAAACTGTCGATGGACATGTATTTATGTTATTGAAGCTCCCATTGTGTACTCCTGGAAATGAAAGGAACTAGAAACGGCCATCGCTTTCATGGTTGAACTGGAAGCCTAGTTCTCTGCAATATGGAAACTGTTAAACTGCTAAATTCGTTGCTGTCTGTTATGGGGACAGGCAACGAGTATTAGCATATGAAAACAATCTGAAGAAGCAATGATATCTAATCCATAATGTTTCAGGGCCTTATAATTGCATTGCCACTTTGTTGTCTTTAACCTGTGAAATTAATTACTATAGACATTGGAGTTCAGGAGACAATTAAATTTCTAATTACATTTAGTATTTACTGGATCATGGTCATTGCTTTCTTTTATTTGTTCTTGATTTTATAGAACAATAGATATGGATGAGGGTTGAAACTCTGCCATTTCGACAGAAGGCTTAGTGTTGGTAAAGTATTTCCAGTTTGATGGAGGCTCATCTTGTAACCCTGAAATTTTTATAAACAGCCCACGGCAAGAAACAAAATTCTAACTTTAGTTCGACAATCCAGGCATTTAATAAAACAATAGTTAGAGCCTATTCACAACTTGAATTCGGAGGTGCGTTAAGTAGTACAACAATAGTGCTGCTCACATATTACAAAATGCTATTCACAAACCTACGTACGGACGTCTCCACCTCAGCTTCTGTCTTTTATTTGAGAAAATCTCGCCAACTGCAGGGATTTCTGAAAATGTATCTACGTTTTAAGAGAAATGTGGGATAGAACAAGGGGGACTAATTGGAAAATGGGGCACACTTTCTACTAAATGGGAGGGGTATAGGGAGGAGTAAGATGGGGTTAAGAGACTGGAAATTAGTTGTTAGGGAGGGCCATGCACCCACCTACAACAGACTAAGCTATTCCAATGTACAAAGTGCACTTCTATAGTTATTCCAACCAAAAAAACTACAGTGGTAAATGAACTACAGCTCAGACCAGAGGTAAGTCCAGCATCAAACACAGCCATCCACTGTTACTGAAACCACACCCCCATAGAAAATAATAGAGGCAGGAACTTCAAATAGAACTCTATAGGAAATAACTTATTTCTTAAACATTTACCTAAGTTTAATGGAATATGTGTGTGTGTATACGTGTGTGTGTGTGTATATATATATATATATATATGTGTGTGTGTGTATATATGTGTATATATACATGTATGTGTGTGTTTGTGTGTGTGTATATATATATATATATATATATATATATATATATATATATATATATATATATATATATATATATATATATATATATATATATTCGTTTTGCAACAAAACTCCTTCCGGGTCCCTTGACCCATGAAAGGTGGCGTGGACGTCGGCGGAGTGAATCCGACAGAAATATGCTCAACAAACAAAGTCCATAACCCACGCTCTCAGGAAGCAACACGGAGACACCAAAATGAAGCCAGTGCTGTTTAATCCACAACGCGTTTCGCCGACAAACGGCTTGATCACGTGAATTAGCGTTACCGTATCAGTGCCATATATCACAAAATAATGGAAATGAAAAGAGGACTGATATGACAAAACATTGTGTAAGTAAAGTTTCTCAATCCTGTTCTGTCATAAAAACTAACTTGTACATTCTGTAACAGTGTAAAAGAAATGTTGAATAATCACATACTTTACACAACGAATTAGCGTTATAATGAAACAAAGTAGTAAACAGTGCAAACATACATAATAATTCATTCATATGTCAGCAACTGAAACGCGGCATTTACCACAGTGAATAAGGCATATTTAAACCTGTGGGTCCCCCTCCTAGTGCACCAAAGCCTCGCCCTTGTTGCACGCCCAATGCGTGAAAAAAGACTCACTCAGCGCTGCAGGCGTCTGAAAATTAATGTGCGCCTGCGCAAAAGTACAAATACATTATGTCATCATGCAGTTATACTCAGGGTGGAATGTCTAAAACCTCAACGAGGGAGGTACAAGGAGGGAAATTATTAGTGGCAAGTGCCCAAAACCTACTCTCAATCAAGTTGTCAGTCCAGTAAATCGCCAAGTCTTAATAATGGCAGATCCATAACGCAAAAGTGCTCATGTGACAAGAACCGGATTAGGGGGGGGGTCCAGTGAAGTGAAGTGACGGTGAACTGGGCCCCTTATCTCGGTCCTAAAACAAAACAAATAAACAGAACTAATTAAAAACAGTTTCATTTCATTGAAAAGTTACATGAAGCTAAAAATAATCATCAGACAGATGAACAAGGTAAAAGAAGAAGAACGCTGCATTTTATATTCTAAGTTATATTAGTCCTTTAGGTGTACGGCTAGCTCCTCATCCTGGTTAAGACCCCCAGGGGTCTTGGTTTGAAAGTCTATAATGAGTTTGGACTCCCTTTGGCGTAATTTCAATACCCTGTTGCCCCCTCTGGGATTCTTTCCTATCTGTTCCTAGATGAAAAAACTCAGATCCTTGACATTAGTGAAATGTGTATCTCTAAAATGTCGTGCCACTGGGTATTTGGGGTCAAAATTGCTGATGGCTCTAGTATGTTCCAGTATTCTTTTTTTGGCCATACACGTCGTACTACCTATATACCATTTGTTGCATGTGCATGTAATGGCATATATCACAAAGGTCGAGCTGCATGTGAGAAAGGGTACAATCTTTTTCTGGACACCATTGTACTTCACTTCCTTTACAGATTTACTGTTAATTTCCCTCCTTGTACCTCCCTCGTTGAGGTTTTAGACATTCCACCCTGAGTATAACTGCATGATGACATAATGTATTTGTACTTTTGCGCAGGCGCACATTAATTTTCAGACGCCTGCAGCGCTGAGTGAGTCTTTTTTCACGCATTGGGCGTGCAACAAGGGCGAGGCTTTGGTGCACTAGGAGGGGGACCCACAGGTTTAAATATGCCTTATTCACTGTGGTAAATGCCGCGTTTCAGTTGCTGACATATGAATGAATTATTATGTATGTTTGCACTGTTTACTACTTTGTTTCATTATAACGCTAATTCTTTGTGTAAAGTATGTGATTATTCAACATTTCTTTTACACTGTTACAGAATGTACAAGTTAGTTTTTATGATAGAACAGGATTGAGAAACTTTACTTACACAATGTTTTGTCATATCAGTCCTCTTTTCATTTCCATTATTTTGTGATATATGGCACTGATACGGTAACGCTAATTCACGTGATCAAGCCGTTTGTCGGCGAAACGCGTTGTGGATTAAACAGCACTGGCTTCATTTTGGTGTCTCCGTGTTGCTTCCTGAGAGCGTGGGTTATGGACTTTGTTTGTTGAGCATATATATATATATATATATATATATATATATATACACATACACACACGCACATATACAGGAACAGGTGCCAGGGCCCTTTTGACAATAAGAAGAAAATATGTATCACAACAATGACAATACATACGACTTGCACTCCAGGATCACATTCTCAAATTAGATGTTTAATTCAGCGGTTGTTGAATTAAACTTCTAATTTGAGAACGCTATCCTGGAGTACGTGTTGTATGTATCGTCATCGTTTTGATACATATTTTGTACGAAATGTATATAAATCGAAACCAACTGCTCGAGAGGTAGAGCGGAAACACCGGAAGAGCTTACCTGCTATATATCATTAAGTCCAGGGTCAAACACTACAGAAAGATGCTCATCAGAGATACGTGGAAAACTTTGCTTTACTTCCATCAAGACATGTTTCAGCCATCTCTGTAGCCTTGATGACATGTACATGTTAGGCAAATCCCAGTGCTTATATCACCTATTAGTGAGAACAAACAGTCAACTGTAAGCATAGGCATAAAAGATACATCGTGAAAAGACGAAATTCAGACACTACGAAAAAAAAAAATCTATTAATCATTCAACATGACAGTGTGGGAAAAAATAATACTCTGCTCTGTGAAATGGTGCATGGTCAATAATCACAGTAATGAAATACATCATACTCCTATACCGCAGTCAGCGGTCTAGTTGGTAAAATGGTCGTAATACAGCACAAGGCAACCGTAGTAAAGAAAACAATTGAAAACAAGCATTTCAATGCGCCTAAGGTGTGCAGTATACATGACCATCAATGTCCCTCAGTGTGCTTTGTTATGTGTGAGGGCTACAAGTGGGGCATCTAAGAATAGAAAGTGTATACTGGCTGTAATCGTGACCCAAGAGATAGCGCAGGTACCCAAGGGAACTCTGCATAACGCATGCTGCGAAATGGAGCATGACCAAATGCAACAGGAAGTGCAAGTGTATCAAAGTTCCTCAATTTCATGTGGAGTCAGATAGCAGTAAGCTACAGTCCAGGTGAATGGGACATGAGTGGCAGTCAGATGAAGGAGCCATGTTGGGAAGAAAAAGGAAAGAGAATGATAACTGCGATCGCAGTGCCGTACTAGACTCAGCATGTGTGTTGGAATACGTGTTGACAGGCATCCGGTGAAGGCAGGTTGCCTGCTCGGTGCAAAAAGGGAGGCACAATGCCATAGGAGAGAAGGCTTGTGCTGGTTGGATGAGGACAATTAGGTAGAATAAACAAGTCTCAGGGCAGGCAGGAGCCGGGGCTCGAAAACATCCCATAGGTGCTCCACTTAGCAGATGCTGCAAACACCATAAAAGCACTCAGTGATAGTGTAAAATACGGTGGTGAAGAATATGACAAGTGGAAGATGCACGGTGGCGATGGAAAAGCATGAGCTAGGGCCTCATTGGAAAATAAGGACCACGTAGTAGCCCTGCATGATAGCCAATTGAGTAATGTAAATCATGATTGATACCTTGTAAAATGAACACATGGACATGCTATGTTCACTGCAAAAGACAGACAATGATGCCGCACATGAGTCACCCTGTGGGAGCATGATGGGGCTGGGAGACTCTGCACATAACGCACAGGTGGGCACAGTGTCCCAAATGTAAATCCGGTAGCAGTGGCACGGATAGAGCAGCTGTCATATCACAAAATGCTACTATCACTACATATTTACTAACACATTCAGTTACATATGTACCCATTCAATGAGGCCCAAGTCCAGGAGCTCATGCACAGTTCTGATCAGATACATAACACAGACATAAAATATTGAAAAATGAGAAGTACAACCAAAGTCTTATCTAAAACGTGGGAGAGCACTGTGACAGTAGATGAAGAAATTGGTAGTGGACTTCAGTAAATATATATGTCCTTGAGTACCCCCTCCTTTCCTCTTGTAAAAACACACAGAATAAACTGCAATTAGTGCAGAGGAGTGCACTGAACACCCTTTCACAGAAATACAAATATGAGGCAATGTTAAAAAGTTGCAACATTAAAAACACCGGGTTGCATAGCATCAGGTGTTCTACAGATAGACATTTGATTCCTCGTCCTGGTTGAGTCCACCAGGATGCAGTGTGTTTAAATCAATGATCAACTCCGACTTACTCTTTCTCATCCTCGGAACACAATCCCCATCTCTAGGGCACAATGGGAAATTTTTAATGATGAAGAAAGTAAGTAAATTGCTGTTGCCACATTGTTTTTTGTGCAAATACCTTGCCACAGGGTATTTAGGGTCATTGTGCACAATGGCCCTAAGGTCTTCCAAGACACTCTTTTTGGCTGAAAACAGTGTTGCACAATGTATCTTAAGCTACACAACATATCAGGGCATAAATCACATGGTTGGTGCTGAACATCAGAAATTTACGAACGTTGTGTGTGTTTCCAGTGAATGTGGAGTAGGTCTTGATGATGTTGCTCCTTCTGCATGCCTTACAATGACCGCACGGCTGTGTTGACTGATACCTTTGATGAGGGCAATGTCACTCCTGACAAGTATGTCCCTTAAGAATTTGGCTTTGCGAAAAGTAATGCTGGGATGCTTTCCAATCTCTTGGCCAATCACTGGGTAATTTCTATGAATGGGCATATTCTTGGACAACATCTGTCTTACCCTCTTAGAATTGTTGTTATAGGTAAGTATTTGTCTAGGAATAGATTTCTTGACTTCAGGAATGGTGTTGTTGAAAAGTAGCTGTTCCCTGTGAACTGTGTTGACTTGTGTAATGGCTTTCTTCAACAACGTTTCTGGGTACTCACTTTCTCTAAACATGCCAATAATTATGTTATCTTCTGCTCGATGTGCCTTATCAGTGCTGCAGTTCTCCTTGCATGGCGGAGCTCACCGTAAGGTATGTTCCACTTCAATTTCTCCGGATGACCCCTAAGGGCATGTAGGAGGCTATTCCTAGATGTGGATTATCTAAACAGTGAGGTACTGGGTTTTCTCGGAACCAATACTATTACAAAAACCCAGCGGTGTCAGGGCAACACCCAAAGACCCCGGATTCCCCTGTCTTGGCAAACAGAGACATGGGATACTTCTCGATGACGTCAAAGACCAAAGTTTAATGGTTGCAACCAGGGACAGAGGTCTACGAAGTACACACGGGTAGTTCGAAAGAGACTGCACCATCTCAATGAACAAAACTCGGTCTTTTATGCCGAAAATTACGCTTCTGGCAACGTCACAATTTACATTCAGTGCCTACAAAACTAACCAATGAGCAAGTAGCATTTCAAAAAGTAGCCAATCACGACAGTCAAAGTTAATCCCACTTTCCGTTGTCCAGCCCACCAAAAAACGATCGCACATATGCTAGTTTCCTGTTCGATCAGGCCGGACAAGCCCATCATAAAACCTTCAACCAGATCGATGAACATATCGTAAAGGAAAGGCAGAAACAGATGGAAAGGAGATAGAGGAGTGGGAACGGTGGGCCATAAAATCGGACCACATCCTGTTCTTTGATCTTTATCAGTGCAGCTGCTAACCAAGGAACTGGCTCAGCAGGATTCGCCCCAGGCGCGGAGTCAGTTTGGCCAGGTCAACCAGAAGTCAGCTAAGGCGTACGTGTCAAGGACTCGTTCGGCCACAATCATAGGGCCTATGTTAGGGCAACCATACAAGATGGCTGCCACATTACAAAATGGTACCCGAGGGTTCAAACTAAATCCTCAAATGCAGAGTGTTCTCCTATATCGATTCATACGAAAACACTCAGACACGTTAGACTCGTCATTTGCGGTCTGCTGACACCAAGATCGTCCATTTCCGACAATCTTTATAAATCGGGTTTCCAAACTCTCGAACCCAATTCGGGACCACGGAACCACAACAGTCTGGTGTGTATGTTGTTGTTCACAATCTCAACCACCACGTCTAGATATTTATTGCTGGTGTAGCTCATGATGTGGGTGAACACTAGATTCAGAGTGTTGCCTTTGTTAAATAAATGAATATTAATATAAATTTTAATAACTTTCTTTAATTTCAAAATAAATGTAATATTTTCAATAATTACATTATTTAAGCTAATTCTATATTAACTTTCAGTCATTTTTGTACTAGATAATAAATATAACATTTTAGAGTGTTAGTAATAAATCTTTAAACTAATTTTAATTTCCTTTATTTAAGTGAATGAAATGTTTAATTTACATTTACAATAATAGAGCTATAGCATTTTTATTTTGTTCTACATTTACAACAATTAATATTTAATTGAAAAATATATATATACATTATTTTAAGTTAAATGACCTTTTACAATTCCCTTCTAATTTATCATAGGGCCCTGCCCCGATGTCATAGATCTCCACCGAGGAGTGCAAAGATTCAAGTAGTTACATTACATTTGTAACTTACAATCCACACCCTGATTGCAGGGTGTGAAGACATGCAAATCTACACTTTCGAGTAATGTTACACTCTGAAATGGTAAATAGCTAGAAGTAGTAAAGCTACTCAAAAGTAGAAGAATAAATCATAAGAGTATAACAGTAATGAATATACACATGTAAATTTACTTGGTGAATAGGTTCCAGAGTATTTAGATGTGTGCACATTATTTAATGGTGCATCACAGTTTCAATGAATTCCTGGAGTTTGTAGTGGTGAGAGAACCTTGCCTATTTAAGCTGAGGTCTTTTTGTCTCAGGCCTCTCCTCCTCTTCTCTCTATTCAACACATGTGTGTCACTAATGGCTGTAAACTTCAGAACACTCAGATTTTTTTTATTTAGCTTACTAAAAGTCCCAAGTATATGATACAAAATGTAACCATGGTCTGTAAGTTAAATGTCCCTAGCTATCTGCAGCACGCATTGTGCTGCAACTAGAGTGACAGTGCAAAACATGATTGCAGGCCTACCACTGTAGCCTGCCTGTGCAGGTTTAAAACTGCAAATTCAACCTGTCAAAATATCCCCTTTTACGTGCGTAAACCATCCTTTTAGGTATTAGTAAGTCACCCCTAAGTAGGCCTTAATGCCCAATATCTAACAGTAGGACATGTAAACGTTAAACATAAAACATGGCCTTATGGTCACAAGGCCCCAAAAGCTATGTTCACCATAGCAGAGTTAACTGTTCTATAGGAATGCACTGGGATACAATATTAAAATTAAATAATGTTATCTCCAATTTGAAAAATCTTACGGAGTTCATTTTTGGACTATTTAAATATTTATTGCCTGCCAAATTCACTGGGAAAATCAGGTTTGAACAAACTATTTTACAAGATGTACCTCCCTAAAGCATCTAGGCTTGAGCTTCCAGCTGTCGCCCAGGAGCTGAATAGCCCCTTGATGGGGTGCAAAGTTGCTCCCAGAGCGGAGATGTGAGTGGAAGTGTTCTGTTCCTTTGACAGAATGACCATTGGAATATGCCCAGGAACTTCATTAACTTCAAAGGGGCCTACCCGTCACAGGACAATATAGTTATCACTTGTGCCTGCCCCTCATTTGTTCCTCTATTCAGCCAGCAACAAATTCCAGAGGGAGAGAAGCTGCCTACAGAACCAGTTTTGATTGACCTCGGAGGAAGGGTTGCTCATTTCATTAGCCACACCTGTAGGGAGAGCACGGGAACTCTGCACAGGGGAAGAAAGGTTCTGCTATGTTGGATTTAGGTTGTGAGGAGCCCTGTGGGATTGTCTGCAGTAGGGCACAGGAACTGCCTTAAATGTGAACAGGATTTCCCATGGGAAAATGTTCCCAGTTGGCCAGGAATCACCCTTACACACAACCTAATGCCAGGCATAAATGTGGCACACCTGGGCATCCTATTCAGAACATTATGAAATCTGTGGATGGCAGAAGAAGGGGTGAACCTTCTGCTGAGACCAATGCAAAGACCTGGAAGGCTGGACCTGCTCCCACTTGTATCCAGAACAAAGAAAATCCAAGGGTCAGTTGTCTAACCTGTTGAGCTACAGGGGCGCAATAAGATGATAGAACTAGTTTTTCCTGAAGGTCCCAGCTGACCATTGGGTGTGCCACATTGTACTTCTCCTAACATCCTAACAGCCTGATAAATCTGGGATTTGGAAACTTTTTGGATCCAATGACTTCCGAAGGACGGGGACAAACCTACCAAGTCAGTCTGACAAAGATGCATTATGGCTGGGCCAAAGATATTGAGGTTGCTCACACTATGATCTTTTATACAGAAGCAAACACATTTCAGCAGGACTTTGCGGTGATGGTATCAGGCCTTGTGGAGCCCTGTTTGGCTACTGCTTCAGCCTTGCCTCTTGGTGGAGAATACAGAGCTTCAAAAATGTGGCTAATTCCGAATGCAGAAATATTCACCAGGTGAAGTATCCAGTTATCGAGGGATGTTCATCTGGCGCAAATTTTCAATTTCTCCTGGTCAGAGCTATCCAGGCACAATTCAACCACTTCACTGGGGCTTCTTCCTTCACCTATCTAGCCTCATGTAGTCCTTGTCATCCACAGCCTACTGCCATGCCCACTGAGGAATTTTGACTTCCATTTGCAGAGACTAAGTCAAAAGGTAAAACTTCCAACCGGGATGAACCTGGTCTCTGTATCCGACCCATGCTCCTTTGTTGTCTACCTTAAATTGTTCACAGGCACTGGTCAATCGCACCAGATCACTGCGGTTCTCATTCAATGCTATTGGCACAATTTTATTTGAAACATAAAAATTTTATATCTCCTCTAATTGGATTTTTGTTGTTTTGGTGTCATTTTGTTCATTATAATAGTGGGATTTTTATTGCATTTTGTTTTTGACCTTTTAACTGTTTTTGGTACTTCTAAATGCTTTACACATTTTTTAAGTTAAGCCCATCTGCTCTGCGCCATAGCTACCAAAGGCTGAGTTCAGGTTCGAACCTTTGAAACCTTTACTGGACCTTACACGAGTAGTGACATTATTACTCTTCATTGCCCAAAACTAACAATCCACTTTCTCACAGGTATGTGTTATATTTATATGTTATGTGGTTCATCACTTTATCATTACTCACATCTTTCACTCATTAGAATGTTGCTTTCTTATGGTGCCTTAGATGGTTCTAAGATGATGTCATGCCTGTGGCATCAGTGAGCAGTTGACATCATCTTAGAACCATCTAAGGTGATGTCATGCCTGTGGCATCAGTGAGCAGTTGGTCCAGCTGTGTCTGGCATGAAGATGTTCAGGTCTTCCTTTGAAGAATAAATCCACTTGGAAATATTACCAGATCTACTTGGTTTATTTATCACAACAGTATGGTCATTGTTTTAACTTTTCAGCATATTAGCACACATTTTAGTTGCTTCTTCTTGGGGTAATTTCCTGCACAGGGGTTCTTCTCCAGAGCAGAGATCTTGGTCGGTATCTCATATTCAATTTTGAATGTGCTATTTCCAAGGAAAGTCCTTAGTGAAAACATATTTTTGTCTCACATACTTCTTGCTGCCTATCTAAGCTATGTATGAAGAGACTGGGGTTCCAGAATCAATCACCTACAAACTCACCAGAACATATTTATTGTTTGTCACTTGTTGCTTGTAAAGTGGGACCATAACTATGTACAACTGGGACAACCAACAGAGCTTCAGGAAGTGTCCTATTAACCAATACAACTCCTCATTTGAATGAGGACCAATGGTAGAGACTATTATTTCTTTTCTTCTTACCTCTAAATCATAGACTATGCAATGGCACACAGTCCTTTTCACATAGCCTTCCTCCTCTGTTGTCAATTTAAATTTATGTCTGAGGATATTGGTGCATGTGCCAATCTTGATCATCATTATGTAGTGTTATATCTCAACTGTATAAGTATGTTTTAGTTTGACACTTTGAGGCTTATAATGTGTGCTTTTCTATGAACTCCTGTGTCAATATTTTAAACTATGTTAATGCCTTACTAAGCAGTCTGACGCCCTTAAAGGTCCTGGTTCATACACATTTAGAACCTCAATAAATGTAAATACAGTTGCATTCACATGGGTGGAGATTGACCTTAACTTCAACATTTTACATGTCAGAGCAGGTTACTTAGCTTTGCAGAACATTCTAGGTGGCATTCAGAACAACAGGTGGTCTTATTAGAAGCCATACCATTGTACTCTACAGACTGTTTAAAAACGTGGCTCTTTTACGAAGAAAGGATGTTGTGGGAGTCAGAATTGTTTTCTTCTCTGCTCTATACGTAGCAGATATTGGAGGGTAATCACAGGATAGATTAGCTCACATATCTAGAGTCTGCTTGTGCAAGATAAAAATGGCATTGCACTGGTGCAGCTATCCCCATAGATACATTACATCATGCACATAGGCAAATGCCTACATATGCTTTCTACAATGGAGACAAGTAAAAGCTCTTGGGGTGACTGTCTTTCCTGAACAAAAGCACCAACTGCATTCTTTATGGTCAAAGACAACTCTGCCAAAAATGTCTCATTGCTGCGGTTAAATTCAAACACATTTTATTCATGTAACCTCACTAAATATCTGGGTTCCCCCACTCAGAATTACTCATCTTCAACCATAAAATCTTAGTCTATGAGTCTGGCTCCTAAGAGGCCAAGTTTGAAAGATCTAGAGATTTGAGACAACTGTTTGGATGTCATTGCTAAGGTCAAAACCTTTCCACAAAATTACTTTTTGGATACAAAATTATATCTGGTTTTTAAAACAAACGATATAGGCATGAAGCTCATCGGGGAGCGCTTGCTGGTTAAGCCCAAATGCACTGCTGCAGAGCCCTTCCTGTACTTTCAGATGCATACAATTTGTGAAGGTAAGGATACTAGCTCCTATGCCTATTCTTTTCGCTCACCTTCGCCTCTTTTATTATGTCAGCCTACATTTACTCCCAAGGATATGGTAGCAACAAGGAGTAGCAGGAGCTTAGTGAGCAGAGAATCTGACTCAGATGACACAGATAGCATGCTAAGCATGTGCTGGAAAGCCGGGCTAGGCCTGGGCCTACTGCTTGTCACATGGAAGTGCTGAGGGAGACCACGCTTGAAGGCCCTGGGTCAAATTTGGAAACTATTTGCCACTCAAGCAGAAGGGAGCCCACACTGCTTCTTTCTCTGCCATACCTAATCAGGTCACGTTCAAGGGGATAGGAAGCAGTGCTGCACAAACACCAACAGCAGTTGAAAAACATTGTTAATACAGTCAAAATATGAAACTATGGAAATGGCTTGGCGTCTCTGATGTTGTGTTGGGGTCTATGCAAAAGGAAGGTGAGAACCAGAAGAACAACAGAAGGTCCTTTGTGAAGGCCAATAAAGCACTCCATACATGGCACACCCGGACCCTTTGAAAAGATGGCACACCTGGGAAGCCTGGTATAGACCATCTACCGAGCAACCCCTCTTCTGACTTAGGATAGGTAGAGGCAAGTCAATGAAATCTTTATTTGCTAGTCCACTTAAGGGAATGTTGCCATTTGAAGAGCATTTTCCCAATCACAATTTAAAAACTGGACTGAGATGGAGAGTGGAAGTTCTGACAGTCATGTGCACAGCAGGGTATGGCCTGCTCTAGCTACTGATTGATTGCAATAAAGAGGGAATTGCTTCTGAATTCTCTGTCTGATTGCTTCCAAATCACATGTTAGGACTGCACCTTGGCAGACTGAGGTCAGAAGAAACCCAGAAGACATAGGTGGGAAGAACGCTCAGAAGTATTGAGGGTAAGGTTAGAAATATTATACAGTTTTGGTTGATTCATGCCTGAACTACCAAAACTGCAGGTGCGAAGTGGAGCGGAACACTGTCTACTACAAGAGTAGAATTCTACAGCTGGTCAGGATTTACTGGACCTGAAAGCTAAAAACTGGCTTGTCTTTAGTACTGAGAGGGATGGTGAGGAAAGGGCTGATATGGTGTAGGATTTGGAACCCCATTCATAAAAATGCATATCTTGATGCATAACTTGATACTATAGACTAATAACCAGACCTCTTTATTAAACTTCATATCAGAAAACCTCTCCCTTGATTGAATCCAGTGTACCCTAAACTAAGGCTCTTTCACTTTCAGCCAGGCTGTTGAGCCAGAGACACTTTCTGGGTACATTTCTCCCTGTGACCTGGAGAGCTGCAAATCCAATAGCACCCTCTGTGCCTATCCGTTCAGGCAAATGCAAAAACAACAATTGATAGACAGAATGCAAAACAATGTCATACATTCACCCCAGTACAGAGATCTGGGCCTAAAGCCATCATTTTTTTGCTCCCCATGCCATTCCAGTTTGAACCCAGCACTATGCAAATCAGTCCTGACCCTGTACCCCATAGGAACAGTCCAGCCCAAACTGCCAAGCCAGGTCCTCCCTGGACTGGAAAAGAGCATCCTAGGATCGGGTTCGGGCTTTCAGCCCTCATCAGCCAGGATAGCTTGATTCCAGTGGCATGGAGAGCACAGGAATCACATCCGAGCATACCCATCCCACTCGGGGTGAAAAATGCAAAAACAACAGTTGATGGACAGAATGCAGGACAATGTCATACATTCACCCCAGTACAGAGATCTGGGCCTAAATCCATCGTTTTCTTGCTCCCCATGCAATTTCAGTTTGAACCCAGCACTATGCAAATCAGTCTTGACCCTGCGCCCAATGGGAACAGTCCAGCCCGAACTGCCAGGTCTGGTCCTCCCTGGACTGGAAAAAATCATCCTAGGACCGGTTTGGGGGGTTCACTCACCCCTCATCAGACAGGATAGCTTGACTCCAGTGGCACGATGAGCACGGGACCCACGTCTGGGCCTATGACAGCTCCTTCACACACAGCCTGATCGTAAGGAACCAAGAAAGGTATGCCACCCGACCGGATGTGTTCCAAGGGAACACTTCCTGTGACCTCCCTTTATTGACCAAGACAGATGTATGTTTACAGCCTGCTGATGTGCAGTACAGCTACTGCAGCCTTTTATCTTATTTCAGGTGGATTAATCTCAATATATACAATGATATTAGACAATTCCATTTGTTTGGACTGCTACATAGATTGCAGTCATAGTTTTCTTATTGTTATTAGATCATCTTCATTGAAAATGCTTGTATTATAGATATTGGACTTAATAAGCATATGCTAGAAAGTGTTTGCTATGAGTCTACGAGTAGGGCTGGACTTTGGGAATACTCTCCCCCACTTAGAAATAATGCATTCTGTTACCCGAAAATGAGGGGAGAATATATTATAGTGCTCTCTCTTGCACCATGCAGAGGGTTCATTCAGGTTAAAGACATGGTCTTCTTCTGCGAATGGTCCTGTGTAAAACAGAGCTGTTGTTTTTAACAGCAGGTACTTTATAACTGGTGACATCATCCTCTGCACTACTTTTTGAGACCTTTTTGAGGTATGAAAGGTTCTGGAAGTCTTGCTGTACCACTGAATCCTGGGCTGTATTCAACCCAGTCCCAACACTTCTTTACTTTAACACAGAGAATGTAGAATGAGGCTTAGAACAATCACAGCAAGAACACTGGGCTGCATCGCTCCCCTAAAGTCCAAGAGCAGAAACAAGATCTTCCTGGGCCACGCTGTGCACCCTGAGCTGCATCCCTCCACTAGGACCAAGCGCAGCAACAAACTATTTCTGAGCTGTGATGTGAATAGTGTCCCCATCAGACCCTCCAGAGTACTTAAATTAGTTATCTGGACCCGTGATGGCACTCGTATTGGGGTGTGTATCTCAAAAAGACATTCCTTCCTGTCTGCTCTATTGCTTGGCATGCACAGCTTCCCGGCTGAATTTCACAAGCAATATGCATCATCAAAGGTTTGCGTACAAGCCATTTTGCCTGAGTGATCAAGCATATATGCCAGAGAGTACAGATAAAAGTGCATGAAAATTATTTTCCTTTGCATGACAGGCATGGGCAAAAATATATATGCGTCCCAAGAGTATACCATAACTGATTATAGTATTTCTGCTCTGTTTCATGGAATTGACGAATCTCTTAGCTAAATGTGCACTCTTCAATATTAAGGAACATCTGTGATGGTCATCTATTTCTCGCTGAAATGTTATTCAATTTAAACCTAGGGAGCCCACCCGCTCCTACATACCACGCTCGGAACCTCTGCATCATCCATGACTTCTCCCTCTCCATGAACCGCCAGATCAACGCCGTCGCCTCCACTAGTTTCAACTGCCTCTGCATCCTCCAGAAGACCGTCAAGTGGATCCCCCCCAGACTGCAGAAGGACTGTCACCCACAAACTCATTACTAGCCGACTGGACTACAGCAACGCCCTCTACCTCAGAATCAACAAGACTCCCCTGCACAGGCTCCAGACCATCCAGAATGCCGCAGCCAGACTCATCCATGGGACGCCGTGCCATGAGCACATGACCCAACACCAACGAGGCCTCCACTGGCTCCCCGTAGAGAAGAGGGTCACCTTCAAACTCCTCAACCACGCCTACAAATACCTCTACAACATCGGACCCAAATACCTCAACGAGAGAGTCTCCTTCCACTTACCCAAGAGAAACCTCCACTCCGCAGACCTCACCCCGGCAGAAGTCCCCCGCATCCGCAGGAATAGAACCGGTGGGAGAGTTTTCTTCTACATCGCTGACAAAACCTGGAAAGCTCCCTGTGAATATCAGACGCTCCCCGACACTGCACAGATTCAGGAAGGACCTCAAGACCTGGCTCTTCGGCTGATCCGGAGACCCCCCCCCCGCAGTGCCTTGAGACCCTCATGGGTGAGTAGCACACTTTACAAACCCCTGATTGTTGCCCTGGTGAGTGCACCTATCCCCTGTAGATAAGCATTTGTGCACCCTCAGTATAAGAAATGATTTCACTTTAATCCCTGTGTCACTGGGAAAGGGATGATGCTGTGGATGTTGGCCTATTCGTAACTGTGTACATCTGTGAGGTGCTCCTGTAACAAGTGGTGTAAAGCAGAACTTGGACTTTTTGTTGTTTTGGTTATATTTTGCCTTCAATAAGACACTGTTGCCAGAGTGACCCACCCTCCTCCCCATGCTTCATTTGTCCAGAGCAGGTGGTCGAGTCCCTTGTGACGTGAATGCGTGCATTTAGGACATTTTCCTCCCTTAGCAAAGGTTTCGAAGAATGTGTTCTATTTTGATTCATTGTCTGAATGAGTGTACAGTGTTCTTGGATGATGCATGTCAGGTGTGTGAATTCCTTGAAGATTATGCAGCAGTGTAAATATACTGGATTTTGACTTGTTTGTAGATTTATTTTATGTGGATAACCATCTGGTGTCGATCACGTCATCCTGAAATACATTGCCTTCGCTGCCATATTCAGTAGTTTTGAATACTAACCCCTATTTCCATTATCATGTAAACTTATTGGAAAATTAAAAATTGGAAAACTCCCCCAAAAACACAGAAGCAGTAAGACTTTTCTCAGGACAATTCGGGGGTGTGGAACCTCTGAAGCTTGGTAGAAATTGAGTTTTCCCCAGAAGTGTAAATGGGGCATGCAGACTAGCTTCATCTTTTGTGTGGATCCGCCATTTTGCTCCAAAATACTACAGCTTTGGTCTGGACATGCATGTACGTAAGCCTCTTTCACACAGCAAGCAGCGAAGCCCAGGAAAGGAGGAAGAAACCTGGGTGCTGACCAAACTTTTGTGCCGCAAACAATGGCCTTGCTGAATCATTCTGAGATCCGGTTTACACAGCGTGTAGGAATTACATGGCAACATCTTGGCGGCATCCCAGACGGCCCCAGGTTGACACAATATTTTCAGATCATTTTGCAACTGTATCCACTTATGATGAGTAACAACTCTTTCCCAGCATTACTCCTGAACATCACGCCCACAAGGAAATGAATATTGTGTTTTTGAAACGTCCTGTGCTCATTTTTTGTTTTTTGTTTTTTTGTTTAACAAGAACGTGACGTAGGGATGGGCTAGAGTAAGACGTCAGTTTACTAAACCCCTGAGAATGTAAAGTATATTTGGCTGCTAGGGCGAGAGTGAGACTGTTCTAAAATGAGTTGGATTCAACGTTCAGAAAATGCAAAAGTGACTCTTGATGTACACGGGTATATTGTAGTGGCTGTGCGTCAGGCTCAGGTGACGTGCTCAGACGTCACTGCGCACAGTGGCGCGCCACCGCGCCCAGCTGTCCTGTCAGCTGGCATCAGCTCTGCCTTCATGCACCGGCCGCCGCGGCCTGACAGCTCGCCACATTCAGTGCTGGGCTCTAAACGTTTCTAAACAATATGTCTTTGGCATACAAGATCAATTTAATATGAGCCCTAAACCACAGAGATCTCTGGAGCCTTCTGATGCCATCAGACGGAATCTGCCGAGGGCAAGGACAAGCAGCCGAAGATGAGAGATGAGAAGAGACGTGTGTATCCCGCCGTTCATTCTCACTGAGCCTTAACATGTTGGAAGACGGTTGGTTGCGCAGCACCGTCACTGAGGACTGATGCCATTCAGGGAATAATCATAAGATGGAAGCTTCGTGGTGTTATCTTTCGCCACTAAAGCTATTTTCAGACATTGTCTTAGAAATGTGGATTTTAATTACAAAATCTTTAATTAGCCATATTTTTCATTTATAAATTTCTGAAAATCCAAATAATTTTCTCCAAAGAAAAAAAAAAAGGAGGTCATTGGAAAGACTACAATTACATTTTGCGTCGAGTGCATGAACCAATCACATTCTGGTTCACTTGCAGTTCAGTGCCCCCTTTAATTTACATTTAAAAAAATGTTCTATGATTAATGTTGGCATTTAAACATAAGGTTCCCATCATAATCATCATGTAACGTGTGAACAACAATGTTGAGATACAGTTTTATGTACTGTTAATAGCAGAGCCGGTCTTTGCTCAGAGAGTGCCTTGGGCGGAAAGAAATTTGGCACCTTCGCAGTTGCGGATGCATACAGAGAGGAAGCGGGGAAACCCTTTGTGTTCACACGTCAATTACTGGCTGACTACATCAGAGCAGGGAATAACATCTGAACTCAATTAAATCGCCCTCAGCTTAGTTCCTTCACGTGGGTGCCTAGATTTGACTATATTAATTGATATTAAACCAGATCTGCTTCGGAGTACAGTTCTTAGAGGGACCCACTGTTTTGGAGTGCAGCACCCTACAGTCCACTTAGGGTCAGACTTCTTTATAGGGAAATCTGTCAATGCTCGACGGGCGGAGCTGACAGGTTAGCTCATGGCTGGTTTATAGCTGTTTGTGGACCTTTTTTATGGTCTGGTGGGCTAGTCTTTACTGCTGATTTCTCTTTTCACAAACATTGTCCGCAACAAGTATAGATGCATGCAGTCTCCATACCTTGCAAAACACACATACAGCTAGTCTTTACAACTTCAAAACTGCCCTGATTGGCAAATGTGAGCCATTTTTTACCTATCTGATTCGCTAATGTGGGTTACTTTTAATTTTTTGCCCGAGCCTATTTTTTGGTAAAGTCCAACTCTGAAGTGTACCTATACTGTTATGTATTTCCTTTACATGTATACCTAAGGCAATCTTAAGCTGGTCCTTTGCAGGCTCCAGATATCCTTTCACTCTCAAAACTTCATTCTGAATACCCAAAATGCAATGAATTGTGAGTTCAAATTAGGGAGTTTGATGCGCCTACTCCAGGACTCACAATTTTCTTTAGACCGTGGTCTAAATTCAGTCCCAAAGTTTTTTGCTCTCATCTGCAAGACAAAGGCCCTAAGACAAGCGGCTCTCTGGATGACGCCAGTAGTGCTGTGGACTCGTGGATTCAACATTCTCTGAATATCATATTACAAATTACATCCAGGTCTAAACATTTTATTTGTACCCCAGCCCCATGGTTGAATGACTCTGTTAGCTTTGAAGAAAAATGTAAACGCTCAGAGCACGTCTGACAGAAGCATTATTCTCAGGAAGACAAATTCAAGCTTAAAGCTGCTACCAAATACCATCATAGGGCATGTCAGACCGCTCAGACAACCCGCTATGTCAACAAGATTGCTAGCTCTCAAAATTCTTCAAAAGAAGCTTTTCCAAAATGTCAAGTATCTTTTAGCTTCTGCGAAAGTGTCACCGCCTCCTTCTCTCTTGCAGCAAAAGTGCAATGAACTAGCCAATTTGTTTCTTTAAAAGATAGTGGACATTCACACCCCCTTTGCTGCCCCATTGGTTTCATCTCAGAGGCAAGATCCTAATTTTTCCTCTGACTCCATTTTGGCCATGTTTCGCCATATTGATAAATTTGTTTTTATAGCTTTCCTGGATGCCATCAAGACAGGCTCTTACCTCGACCCTCTACTGTCTGGTTTTATGAGAACGATGTGCTCTACGTTTGTCCCACACTTGCTTCATCTACTGAGTTCTTCAATACCTGATGGCATGGTTCCCTAGGCATGGAAACATGCTATGGTCCTGCCCATGCTAATCAATACCTAATCTGGAAGCTACAATTTGGGCGAACTATTGCCCTATATCTTTTTTGCCCATTTGTGCAAAGATTCTAGAAAAACATATTATATATCAACTATCAGCATTTCTCGAGGACCACAGTCTATTGCATACCTTGCAGTCAGGTTTCCGCCCGGGCTTCAGTACTGAAAACCACACTGCTAAGTGTTCCTGAACAACTGAGGCGGTTACTGGATTGCAGCGGAATTGCAGCACTCGTCCTCTTGGATTTGAGTGCGGCGTGTGATAGTGTTTTATCTGGTTCTGCTCCAGAGGCTGATAAATATTGGCATCCAGGGCTTGGCCTTATCATGGTTTGGCCCCTTTCTGCAAAATCTGTAGTTTCAAGTGATCTTAAAGCCTTATGGGCCCACTGATCTTCAGCTGCCTTGTGGGGTGCTACAGGGTTAATCCTTGAGCCCATACTGTCAATATATATGCCCGGCCTCTGGCTAATATTTTAAAGCCTCATGGCTTAACTCTGTTTTCATATGCTGAGAATACACAGATTACTGTGTGTGTCTCTTTTTGCACAGTTTGGCACAATTCCACCTAATCTTAGCCTATGCCCTGGCAAGGTTGCTGGATGGATGAGGAATAATTGTCTCAAACTAATGGAAATAAGACTTAGTGGTGGGTAATTGCCCTCAACCTTGGGCTGCACAATGGTTGCTGTATGAACTGTTGTCCCTTTCGACCTCTGGCACCATGGTTAACAACCTGGGCTTTTGGCTGGGCTCTAAACTCACCATCGATCACCAAATGAACAAGGTGGCAGCCTGCTGATTTAGTTAACTTAAATGTCTGAGAAACATTCTCTGGCTCCCCCCCTTAATAATTATTGTGCAGTTTTTAATACCTCCAGATTGGACTATGGAAATATTCTCTATTTAGGTGCTAATAAAATGGCAGTGAAAACACTTGATTGTGCAAAATGCAGCAGCTCGCCCCCAAATTTATCTCAATGTCAACTCATTTACCGGCTCTCCACGGGCTCCCCATTAACAAGTGTATATGCACAAGGCCTTGCGTGGTTGTGGTTCTTCCTATCTACGCTCAGTGGTTCAACCATACATTCCTAATCTTGTTGTTTGATCAGCCAGTCTAAATCTTGGAGTGATACCACGAGGAAAACTGTAAAGGCCCGGAGGGAGGTCTTTTGCTTCTTAGGTCGACTTTTATGGTATGCTCTTCCTCTACAGTTATGTGTCTGTGTCTTTTTGTGAAGTTCTGAAACTACTGGAAACCTACATATTATAGTCCTTTTGCTCGTAATCTGCTGCTTTCTTAAGTGCTGGGAATCCCAAATGGGGTAGCCAAGCGCTCAAAAAATCAGAATAGAATAGAACAGTGTCATATCCTTCCCATCACTTCAGTAAATCCACTTGAGTTCCTTTCAAGCTCTACTACATCCTGTGGGCAGAGGCAAAATCAATCAATGCACAATGTTGCCACGTCTTTGGTTGTCACTGTAGTAATCCTGGTGTACCAGTTTACATTCCACATTATAGCACTCAGACACAGAGAAAAGAGCCTTGCAAATGGAGTTGGGCGTAATACCCTTAATAGCATTCCATCAGAATCTTTCCTTAGTCATTTTAGAACTATGTCCCGTTAGGAAACCCTCATCCTTGGGAAATATTCAAAGTGACTTCCATCTCCAAGGGATATATCAATTACAGGTGTCACATCTTCGTTCTTGAGTCCTAGTCACCCAGGCTAAATGCAATTCCATGTTCTATTTTACTTAGTAGCACAGATTATCAACAAATTGGATGTATGGTGCCTTAGAGGAAATCTCACCAAAAAACAACTATAGTAATTAAACTCAACCTTTTGTGAAATGTCTCCTTTCCATATACAAGATTCGTAAACAGGGATCATCATTTCAAATCAGATGGTATAAAGCTGAAGGGGCCACCGGCTGACGTTCGGAAAAGCAGACACAGTCTACCACGTCTAGGAACCAATCCGTGTGACTTTGGATCCTGGGTCCCCCTCTTCAGGGTTTGAGTCACTAACCATGAGCTGGATCACAGAAAGGGAAAAACAAAGAATGTACTGAGTTTCTGTGTTGTAGAAAAACTACACAAGAAATGATCAGTGAAAGGGACTGGTGTGGCTTTCTATATAATATCCTTTAAGTGTCTAGTTTTCAGAAATCTTTGGCTTTGCCAGTTAATCACGCCAGGCACGTACTCTTAGGTCAACCAATAAAAATATTCTAAGACCGAAGTGCTCCTGGGTGGAAAAAACACAAGAATAAGCAGAAAAACATCAGAAGCAGGGTGTGAGATAGCCAACAAAGTCATCCATTCTTACAAGGGGCTGACCTAAAGCCCACTGCACATACATGTAATCTATTGTAAACAACAGAGCTCACACAAACAGCCTTACCACAGGACCTCTATAGCTCTCCATAGCCAACACGGAAAAAGGTTGAACAATGCTGCCCTTGCTGTATATGTATACATTTCTGCTACTGCTGCTTGTAAAGTTTGTGGAGGAAGCTTAGCTACTGCAGCCCAGCTTCTGCATGAAGCAAACCATAGTCTTAAACCGGCTTATTGTATTGGGTGCTTGTACTAATGATGCTCATGATGCTGTTTTTCAAGAGTATGTAGAGTAACTTTCTCCGGCTGCTCGAGTTAAGGAAGCTTTCACTATACTGTGTGTGGAAGATATGTCCTCCGATACTGCTTATGGTCTCTACCGTGATGCTGATCCTTGTGGAACTCTTGCTCTATGGATGAAATTTGTCTCACTGATGTTTGTGATGCGTATGTAGAAAATGCTCCTACTGCTGGTCCCGTAGATATGAGAACTCATGTTGCTCATTCTGTTTAAGAAGGAGGCCTTATCCAGGGCTAGCTACTGCCACTTCTGCTTTGTGGAAGAGGACACATACCCTATAGCTGCTCATGCTGTATTGGACTCAGGCTTGCCCTTCATCAATGTATGTTACCTGTCCCAGTTATCTTTCAGCACTTTTCAGCATATCAGCTAATCTGAGCACACTTGCAATACCTTCTTATGGGCAGCACTGAGACGCCTTTTTGGGCAGCTCTTAGCGGTCTATAAAAATCTGTGAATTAATTCATCTCATTGTCAGGAGATCAGTGCAAAAGAGTGGCCATTATAGCATATTGGGTTCACGAAACTAGTGGCAATAATAAGATTTGACGACCATTTTACGAGGGGCTTTGGTGTTCTGTTCTCCCCAAGGACATTTATGTAAAATGACTGTAGAATGGTGTCGGCATTAGGGGCCAGATGTACAACCCTAAATTGCATGCACAAATGGGTTAGCGACCCGTTTGCGCATGCAAAAGCGAATAGGGCCATGTACCATTTCTATTTAGCGAGTCGCAATTTTTTTGCGACTTGCTAAATAGGATTTGCGACACGCTATTAGGAAGGGGCATTTCAAGGATGTCCCTTCCTAATGGCGACTCTCTACCCCATGTATGAATATTTAGCGACTGCAATTGCGGTCGCAAAACACTCACAATTTACCGATCTCTTCAAGAGGGTGTTAATGCACTCGCAAATGCATGGGGAAACATTTTTTCAGAAGTAGGCAGTGGTCCCAGGGACCACTACCTGCCCTTACAAAATTAAACAAAAACGTTTAATTTTTTTAAAAAAATGCATCCCGTTTTTCTTTACTTTCGCTCAGTACCTGTATCTCTCTTCTTTTTTTCCCTTTCCTCTGTTTCTAGACCTCTTTTCTTTTTCAGTTGTCATTTTCAGCTGCTTTCAGTTGGGGCCCCGGGGTCTCGCTAAGGTACATAATCAAAATGCTTTCTGCAGCACGCCCTAGCAGTGTGTAAGATGCGGCAGTAGGCCAGTGACATGCCTGCATTACACAAGAGACATCATGCAGGTCAATTTATATTGCTGATTCTCTTTCCTAACTAAATGACTTGGTCGGATTTGAATCTACTAAAAAATGGTGAAGCAATACCTAGAACGTCGTTTGGAAAGGAATGGTGGAGCCTAAGAAGGGGGGCCTTGTTAATAAGTAATGAGTAACACAAAATAAATGCAATGATATATGCTTACAATGTGCCCCACCATTGCGCTGGCCAAAGTTGCTATGAACTCAAGTCCAGAGTAGTTTGAGGGAGCTCTTGTTGGTAAGGGTCACTCTTCTCCTGGTGTGCCAGAGAGGTTAAGCTAGCTGTTCATATGAGGTTTGGATCCTTTTGATATTAATATTGTGTACATTTAACACACTGTTGCTTCCCATATGGAAGTTAGTCATTTTTCAGCCCTCGCAATGTATTACCATCAATTCTACAAAATCACGTAAAACTGCTTTCTGAGATCGTGCTTCAATTATTGCCGACAAACATTGGATAATGTGCATCACTACCACTCTGCATCTCTCTCCCTATACATCTATATGAGTCCCTTCGGAAAATCCCCTGTTTGCATTATGAGTCTGCAGCGTTGCTATCTATAAAAAGAACGATTGCTCTCTTTAATCTGATTGACATCCCATCTCTTTGTTATATTCTCCGAAAAGCTCTTTGTGAAGATATATTTTAAGCAGCTTAAATATAGAAACCCAGGGAAGGATTTAGTCCCCCCCATACAAGTGGGTAGTAGAAGCGGAGAGAGTAAGATCACTCAAAGTTAGTTTCTCTGTATTACTATTTATCAAACGGGGAGACTTAAAGAAAGGGATAATTTATTTGGCATTTATTGAACTTGAAGCATCCTTTGATTCTTTTGGCAGACATCAGTAGCGGGAGACATTATAGAGAAATCTGATCCATAAATCATTTGCAAACTCCATTCTGATAGTGCTTTCAGTTTAGAGTGCAGCACACTCTGGGTCCTTTTCCAATGAATATTGTTGTTTTAGGACTGGGCTGCTGGCCCTTCCTCCCTCCTTCTTTGATCCTATTATTTGCAGTCTGGTGTTTGCACTGGGTGAGGTAAAAGCAGGTTCCCTGGATCCACTCCCCGCCCTTCTCGGGGCTGATAATGTGGTGCTGATGGGAGTCACTACACTGCCTTTTATCCATCTCTGAGCTACACTTGCAAAATGTTTTACTCATATGTTTCAAAGACTAAAGGAATGAAACAAGTTTTTGCAATACACTTTTTAGGTGAAAATGCTAAATCCCATGATTATCTTAAGAAGTAGGCAGTTGCCTGTTGACACGCATAAGCATTAATTTACATGCAGCATTTGGGGGCCTTGAGAACAATGAACAATGTTTGGCTTTCACTCACCTGCACCATCAGTAGAAATGTAAGTGACAAAAGCATTACCCATGCCACTTTATGGTTCAGAGCGGTGGGGCTAGTCCAATTTCTGAATTTTAATACCCACTGACAACCAATCTGTAAATGTTACTGATACACCTGCTCCAACTACCGGTACTTTGCCTCTTTGGATGGTTTTACCTCTGTAAGGATTCAGAAAATGCTGGGATTTATAGCAGTTGTTTTGTGGCTAGGCTTTTCAGCCAATGTTAAATTAGAAATGTACAGTTCCCAATTGAAAGAACATGTGTAGGAATTGTCATAATCCACCGTTGTTTGTTTTGTTTGCCTTCCAGTATTCCATCTAAAACTGACACAATATTGTTGTTCACCTGACTTCTATTAAACCTAACTGTAGCACTCCCTTGTTATGCCAAAATGGGACATGCCAGTTCCAGGTTCACTCACCCAGCTTTTTGCTATAATGTGTCACCTGTTGTTTCCATTTTTATTAACTATACAATGAGCGGGCTTAGGCTCCTCCTTACAAGAGTATAACTTTCTCACTTCATCCTGTTGGCTATTTGGTGCATTATTCCACCTCATATGGAGTGCTTGCACTGTGAGCATGAAGAATTATTTCACATCACAAAAGCATACTGAATGATCACACATTAAATTGTGTACCTCATAGATACACTATATCCAGAAACAAGATTTTTTTTGTATTACAGCAGATTTGTAATTAGAGAAAATAGTCTGGATTTAAAATGCTAGCCAGATCTTTTGGCTTTATAAATTCTCGTTCTGGTTCCTGTGTGCTTCAAGAACCTATGCAGCCAGAAAGCGACCAACAGGGCTTGGGAAGGATCAGCCATCTCTTTCAGATGTCCTTCTTCATTAAAACATGCTCCTACAAGTTTCCTAAGATATGTGTCCCCTTGAAGGAGCATTAAGGCATCAGCAATGAAAAATATGTTTTTTAAAGATATAATTGCCTACATTTCAGTTGCGGCTCCTTGGTTAAGGCGGAGGAGCACTGCCCCTCTGCTCTCTGAGCAATACAAAAAAGGAACAATAAAATGATAATAACACAATGTTATTGTATTTTTCAATCCTGAGTCTGAGCCAGTAAAGGGCTGGGCAGGGCTGGGCTTGTGTGACAAGCAGGGAGGAGGAGTGGTGGGCACAATAAATTTGCATGACGATTTGGCCGGCCGCTTAGGACAGCCAAACTATCATGCGCACTTGGTATTTATCCACCCGGCTATTTGCACAGTTGGGTGGAGAACAGTCCCAGGCACTGTCAGTGTGGCAAACCAGGCCGCTTAGACCAATCACAATGCTCATATTATTACCAGCATGACACCAGCGTCATGACAGCAGCGTCATGATTGGCTTAGGGGAGTCTGAGAACTTGTGTGCTGTTGGGAGTCAGGAGAGGATGGAGAAGAGGTGGCAGCCGGCAGTTAAATCATCTTTTCTTTTTTTTTCCCCGTCCGTCACCCCCCTGCTGCACTGCTGCCCTATCACTTCTGTACTGCAGCAGCCGCCACTGCTACATTAATATTATCATTCTTTTGTTGAAATCTCTTTAATAATTGAAACGCCGCCCAGTACTAATTGCACAGGTGCATTTTACCTGCAGTACAACTTAGTAATTAAAAAACAAAATTCACATTAATAAATGCACACTGGAGATCGCTTGACTTAATATGTACTTTGCGACAGAATTCAAATATTACGCCCACAGAAGGGATGAAAGGCATGGACCTAAACGCAATGCTAAGTACAGAACAAACTTCAAAAAGTAGAACTCAAACGTACACCTTCTTTGACCGGGGCTGAACCAGTTGAAAAAAGGGAACAATCCTTGTTGCTAGTTTACCTTCAGCAGTGATGACAACTTCCCCTCTTATCTAAACACCAAACTATGCAGAATTCTGGCCCAGGTACACCTGGGTTAGGGAGAGCACAAGCCTTTATTTGCTCCACTGCTATCCACAAGTTGCTTTGCTGCATCAACTTGCATGAAAACCTGAGTATTTCCGTTGTGTCGCACCCTCCGTTTCCCTCGGTTTCAAAGGGAACCAGGCCGACGCCTTCTCTTTCTTAATATGCAAGGAAAGAAATACCGTGTTCTAAGAATGTCTTCCAGAAAGCATCTCCTGGGTAGGTGATTATCCGGCATATATTCAAGCATCTAATATGTCGTTAAAGCTATAGTAACTCCTCTGACCTGGATCTCTTGTTGCCCACTTGTGGATACTGGACAGTGTGTCTGAAAGCTGCTACTGCACATGTGTCTTGGTGCATACACAGCCAAGTTCCTCTCACAAAATACATGAATGCACTCACAGGTTTTTTTTCTTCACTAACTGGTGTGGACTGGAACTTGCTTTCTCGCACGTAGGGCCTGCTTTAGCACAAGATTCTGGGTTTACTTTTTAAAATAATTTCCAGTATTCTTTTTATCTTCTTCCTCTTTCAAGGTCAGGAAGCGTCGACCACGATTCTCTTGTTTCAAGCTGCACACAATGTGACTGCAGCTTATTTGCATGTCAAAAAAAAGCACAGAGAGGCAACATGAACATTTCAAAATGCACAATTGCACAATGGATAAATTGATCCGGACTCTTCAGCTGATGATAGATTTAATCCTTTAATGGAATCTTGGGCCATATATGATAGAATAGTGCACACAAAGTGTAGCCAACGCATTTCGCCCTGAATAGGGCTTCCTCAGGGCTGCAAGCATATTTGCATGTCTACTTCTTGTAGTCTCTGGGGAAGAGTCACGTGGTACATACCTGTTGTCTGTGCCTCTAGCATGCTGAGATCTCTCAAGAACCTTCTGTAACGTATGCAGAGGAAATACATCCCATTTCCAAGGAGACATTAGATTTTAATTTAGGAAAAACATATTCTGAGGTAAGTGCAGTTGATCAGAAACTGGATATGGTGATAGGCAGTAAGGAGTGAAGGCAACCCACACATCAGTGCTGATAGGACTCTTGTTAGACAAACAAAGGCCATCTTTGTGTGGGGCGTAAGTGACTTCTGTGCTGTGGGATCAGTATTGCCTCTCTGTGTGTTTGTAGCCTCAACCCTTGTATATATGTGTATAGAACAAGGTTCCGGCTTCTCCTTTGATCCTGAAAAGGTTTACCAAGGAGCAGAGCCAGCTATATCCTCTCTGAACCATCATGATGAGGTCCGTCCTTGTCCTGACTCCTTCCCAGTGATTGAGTCTTACTCCCATATGGTACAGGAGGTAGTTGATTGAGAGGTGGGTGCTAACGGAGGTCCTTCACTGCAAGAGGATGTGAAAGAAGGAGGCTTAGTTATTTCACATCTCGTGGAAGGAAACCTGTATTTGAAGGGTTACACGTATGCGGAGTCCACCTTTCCAGATTGCCACACAACCTGAGTTTTTAACTTGGTCTCCGATGAACGCTCAGACTGTTGATTACCTGCCCACACTTTCCTCTTTCTCGTTAGATCATGGAGGGTAAAAGACTGTGATCAAAGATAAAGTTCCCACTGTCATTATTCAGTAAAAGAGTTGGTAAAGTTCCCATATGTTATCCTTTTCTCAGAATGCGAACTCCTGTACTGACCAATGACTGTATTATTAAAAAAAGTACTGAGGAAATTTACCTTGGAATTATGGTTTGTCCTCTTATGCAAGGTGGTGAAATCTCCATTAAGGAGTTTTCTTGTTTTCTCTCTGGTTAAACATTCATGACTGCGCTCTTAGAAGTACAGCCGCCGCCTAGGCCGCTTGGCCTTTATGAGTAGAATAGCACTCATTAGGTTACCACTTTCCACAGTGCACTTGATGTTGTCCTCCTCTGAGTCTAGGGCAATATTCACTGATTTCTCTGTCTCCATTACATGGGTGCGTGAAATGGAAAACTTGGAGTACAGTTTGAATTAGCAGCCTGGAAAAGCAAGAGTAAAGAGGGTAAAAGGAGTAACTTCAAGTCCAAAGGTAAGCAGCAGCACCGTCCCATCGGTAGATGACGATCTCCTGATCCTTCTGTTTCTACAGAACTCAGCCCTGTTGTCAGAAAACTAAGGCTCCTGTATATCTTGGTCTACTAACGTCAAGACTCGCACTGCTGTAAAGAAAAGAGGTTCGGCTTGTAAAGCATAATCAAACAAAAGGATTCACTGTGATAAATTAACATTTAGCACTATTCATAATCAGTGTTGTATAGCATTTTCAATCACTTAGTACATGTGCTGTTTAATGAAACACTAAATGATCATTCCCAAATCTTCAATCAATGGTCTTTTTAATTCAAATATATTGTATTCAAAAAGTGCTTAGAGCTCCAGTGTTCACACAGTGCAAGTGAAATTGCATAAAACAAGTACATATGTAAGGAAAGGCAGAAGGACACTAAAGGATTCGAAATGTTGGCTCTCTTAGGTACCCAACAGCCCTAGTCTAGACGAAGAGTTCGGCTGATCTAGTTGCCTATAAGTAGACGATGTTTAAACTCTACTCTCTAGAATGCTTCATTAGAATGGAATGGTTAGGAGAAAATTCAAGAAAGAACTAAAGGGTTAGGTCCTGAAATGTCCCTCGTGCACATCAATGGGTATTTTCAGTGCCATGAAAAGGAAGAGATTTTCCTAAAGTATCTTTTGAAGATTAAAAGGAGATATTGAAAACTGTCTAAAGAGTGCCTGTACTTGATGCAGAAGCAATGGTTTGGCTTAAGTTAAATCTAATAATGTCATTAGTTTTGATGAATCCTTCAGGCTTACTTATCACCCTCCTCCCATCTTAGGAAACTGTGGTCACAGGCAGCACTCTCCACATACCCTTTGGACTGTTAATGGGGTCTAGCTGCCTGCTAAGAATACACATTGTCCTAGTATCCTAAACATAGCCCAGTATTGCGATCGCCTCCAACTCCACTCCACGTGCCACGTACCTGTGATGTGTTTGTAGTCCAGAAGATGCCTCAATTTTCCCAGCAGTGTGTGTGCCCGTCCCTGGCTCAAATAAACCAGAGGAGCTTTCAAGGGAAGAACATTTTCCCTGGTCTGGAGCAACACTGTTCATTTCACTGCTGTTATTGAATTTCCCAGATTTTTTTTAAGTGGCTTATTACAGAGGTGCCGCTGCTACTTGCACCTTACACAAGCCTTCTTAAATCTCTGCTCATGTCCTTGAGTAGCAGCTCCTTATACCGAGACTTATCACTTTTAATGTTCCCTCGATGGTTCTTAAACCTGCTGCCCAGTTCAATCCCCCGTTGAAGGTTGCACTGAGTCTGTCCCCATAAGTCAGTTTCCTGGAGAAAGTTATTGGTGAGTGAGTAATAATGGTGTATCTTTTCGCCTATGTGTGGTGTACAATTATGGGGGTACTTTGATGTGATTCTGCAGGCTGGTGAATGAGCAACTGACTGGGGCAGGGTAGCCTCTCCAATTGGGAAAGACATTTAAGCTCAAATCCATTAGAACACTGAGGTTTTGGTTTGATATGTTTTAGAATGTGGTGGAAGTTGTAACTACAAATTTGATCTGTTATGAGGAAGACCTCATTAGTACTGGCACCACTGCTGACTAAAATGGTACGGTTGAGTGGATCCGGAAATTATTGCCGTATTGTTTATGTGTAAGACCATAATAAAACTTCTGTAAATAAAAAGTCACTCTCTTCCACTGAAGACCCTTGTACCATCAGCCGGATCTGCACTTGGGGGTTGAGAAGCCCAGACCTGTAAATGTAAAATGTAAATTGATACTTGTATAGCGCACTACTCGCCCGCAAGGGTCTCAAGGCACTTGTACGAATACCGCTGTGGAACCCATCCTGGCTTTCCCTGTGAGGCGTCCACTCCTGGGCACCCCCAAGGTGGAGGCCAGGCATCCTTAGCGTTGTGGGGGCCGTTGTGGAGACTAAGCAAGCTATTGCCCAGAGTTGCAGAGTGGGACTCCATGATTGGAATAGGCACCAAGGCGAGAATTATCAGGTCCTTGGAATTTTGAGCCCAAGACCCACCGATGCGGGCAATTGAACCCTGGTCCCGGGCTAGACCTCTGCATCAGGGTCTGCCGCTCTAATCATTGAGCCACACTTCTCCACTGTCACTCACAGACCTGGGTGCAGACTTACTACGACTTGAAGAAGACCCTCCTTGGATTTCATCGTTAGCAGGTCTTTAGCAGGTTTCTGTGGTCTGTGCACTGACAGCTCAAAGTGTGTATGTCAGCAGCACAGGGGAGGGACATCAGGAGGGCTATCTTTAATCATGCTCGTTTGTGAGAGGTGAATTACATTTTTGCCTACCCCCCTCATCAATAATCCCTAGCTAAAGCCAACTTGGAGTGCATGACCGAGGTATGACAGAAATAACCACCACACAGGACTCCATAAAAGATCTAATATCACCTCTCCAATCACTCCAATATTGATTTATTTACAACGTTTTATGTAGCACTAACATGATCCCGAAAGATATCAGAGCGCTTTACAATTCGAGGGAAGGAAGGTAATAAATGCAGTACCGGCATCAAACAAGAATACCAAACAACAGTTACGAAACAAAAGGGGTCAATATGAGTTGGAACACTGCCTGTGAACAAACAGTGGGAAGAGAAATAGAGGATATTGACACCACCAAATAAAATATTTTCTAATATGTCCAGAGATGAGAAGCTAGCCCTTGAATAGTTATGCTCTGACAAGGATCTAGTAATCAAGATGAGAAATAGTTTTTTGAAGAAACTCCTGTTAGACTAATAGAGGGTATCCCTCTCTGGCACATATGGATTGACCTCAAGAACAGCCCTTTCTCATCCCCTGTGGGGTTAAAAAGAAACCCTTCTAGGGGTGATTTGTTTGACATCTGATTTAAACAGCCATATGTGTATTTATGTTTTTTATGAGTGTCTTGTGTGTCACTCACTTTACAGCGACACGTGTGGTTTGCAGTGAAAACATAGAGGACCTGATTCACAAAGGGCCTCCGCACTCGTGGTGGAGGCACCGCAGTCATGGCAGGACCGACGTACAGCAGTTACTCATTGTGGAGCCCCTTTTAAGTGAGCCCCCCCCCCGCCACAACTGCGAGGCCTCCGCCACGAGTGAGGAAGCCCTTTGTGAATCGGCCCCAAAGTGTGGTTTCTAATCCTAAATGGTATGTAGCCAATGTTGCTCATATGTTCTAAAATTTCAATAAACATTTCTTTTCTTTTTATCCCTGAATTCACAGAAGACAACCTGGCTTACATTTAGAGCATATATATGAAAGAGTATGCTTGTTTGAGGTTATAATTTCCTCTGTGAACTATCGCACAGTTCGGAAAACAAAGGAGCTGTTAGGGATCGTTTATCCTGAGGATGGCCATCGGATCCTCAGGGCAATTAATAAATGGCAGAAGCATGTAGGCCTTTAAATGCTGGGGTAATTAGAACCTCCTTGCTTCACGCTAATGTTTGTAATCTTACCAGAGGACCCCACAAATATATTTTCAAAAGATCCCTCAGATGTACATTATCAAGTGTTTCCTCTGACCGATAGAGCCCATCAAGATGCATTGTCATTCTGAATGAAGGACTCCTTGGTGAAGAATGCCACATAGGCCGCCGCGGCCCGTGCAGGTAAGAACAGTGTGGTGAAGGGACCATGTGGGGGGGGGATTTTGACGGGCGATGCAAAGGGCAAATTATTTATTTATTTAATTTTCCCTCGTCATCGTCCATTGAAATCCCCCTTACCTTGCCCCACACCCCCACTGCTCTCACATGCACGGGCCGCAGCTGCACATAGGTTATGTGGGTGTCAGGGTGTGACTCTTGTTTCAGCCCCTTCATGGTTCCTCGAAGGGTTGTCCCAAAGACCGGATCCTAGGTATCTGATAAAGTTTAACTCATAAGTAGGCTATGTCTTTATTGGTATTAAGAAACATTCCAAGTGGAAGATGACAAATTCAACTTCAAGTGTTTTGTCTCCATCCAATTATACGGGGCATGCTCCAGGTAGCACAACATGTCAAGAAAAAGTGCCTGCTTCTGCGATTGGCCAAGTACCAGGTTCACCCCTCGCCCTATTAGAACGCGAGTGAGAGCAAGGGCTGACATGAAAACAAAAACGGTCAGTCCCCAGTCCTAGCTGGACTCCTGATAGGCACGTCACAGACTTTATCAATAGTCTTGCCCTCGCTGGCATTTAAAAAATACTTATTTCACCCTTGTTCTTTTTCATGTGTCAATTTTTAATGAAGCTGAACTTTTCTTCTTTTTCACTAGCACAAATAACATCAAATGAAGGCAAAATGCTGTGACAAGCACTCTTTGAAGCTTCCTGAATTGCTTCAAGCAAGGACACGGATGCTGTTTATGCTGCTAATGGTATAATTGCTGCTCATTGTTAGGGTGTGTATTTTTAGTTGAAGGCTGTGGGAGGTTGAGGCTGTCTTGCCAAAGCAACAGCAGATTGAGAAAAGGAAGGCGGTGTTTTCATTGGTCTTGCTTTTCCACAACACATAAAAATAGCATTTGCATATTTTCCAAGAAGTGCTATTTATGGTTTGTGTCTCTGAAAAAATGAAGGAATTTTATCTCAGTGTCCTAAAAGTACCTGAAGTGAACTAAGTAATGAATGATTAAGCGAGTGAATGAATAAAAACTGCGGCAGTGCAAATTGAATGTCTTCAAAGTGTGCCCGGGATTAAAGGCAGCAGTGGCGCCTCCTCTAAGGCCAATCTAAGGCTAAGGTGGAGAAGCATCGACCAACAAGAAAAATAAATTGATAATAGCGTTGTGTTAATATAATTGTATTCTTCCCTAGCGGCTCTGACGGTGCGGGCTGCTGCTGCCCACAGACCAGGGGGCAGAGAAGGAGAGGTAGGCACTCTCCAAAGGCGCATGACGGTTTGGCCAACCATCTTGGGTCGGCCAAACAGTCATCCGCCCTTAGCATGTTCTCCACCGACTATAATGCACAGCCTTGCTGGAGAAAATGCACAGGCCCCAGTCCTCATCTGAGCACTGAAGCACGGGCCTCAGACCAATCATGACTCTGCTATTAGCAGCATCATGATTGGCTAGAGGAGTCGGGAAGCCTGGGTGCTTCCTGTTCCTGTGTTGTGGCAAGAAGGACGGAGGAGAGGCGACTGCGGGTAAGTTAAGTTTAACCTTTCTTTCTTTTTCTTTTCTTTATCCCCCCCCCCCTCCCCCACCCCCCCACCCTTCCACTGCTGCCTTCTGGCAGCCACTACTGCTTAAAGTGGTGCATGAATGCAGGGTGGTGAAATGTTTCGTTTTAAATAGAGATTCTGCAGATGGGCTTCTTGAACTCTAAGTCTTTCCATCTATCCTTTGAGATTAATCGTGGTCAGGGGGTGTGGGGCAGGTTTTGGTTAGATAAGCACAAGGACATCGTGTTTTATTTCATTGGCGGGGTCCTTTGAGGTTTTGCTTTTCTGTCACATAGCAATCTTTTATAGTATAATGGGCCTTAACCAGGTGCAAGAGGAGTCGCTTCTGGGCCGAGGCTGTGAAGTCCTGAGATTTTTCACAGGTACCTTGTAAAAGGGGGGTTCACCCAATACAGTCACTGGGGCCTGGGTATGTATTTTGCTGAGAAAGAGGGGTCCCAGTTACCACATAGAAAAATATAGAACGTCAAGAAAAATCAATTAACAATAATTTGCATACATTGTTTTTATTTTCAATGTAGCTAAGCCTATTAATCAAGCAAGGTTAGTTGAAATAACATTTATAAAATTGCATAAAGTGCCCTGGACAAGGGGGAAGGGGAAAAAAAGTGCAGTGAGTGTAGGAAGGGTAAGTGACATAAGAAACAACAGAGCCGAAGGCTACAAACAATCACAGATTATTGGACTAATTGAGAATGTCAAATAATCATAAATTCCAAATTTTGTTATTACAACATAACATGCTTCATAAGTGTACTGAATATCATCATTGCTGAGATGAAGCTGGGAAACAAAGAACAGTCGACGTTTCGACCCCTATTGTAAAGGCAGGCAGAAATGGATTCCTTGCAGTGGGGTCTTCATCAGGACGGGATAGGGGAAGGGGCACAAACTATTAAGTACAAAGAGGACTTGGTCAATAGGAAATAATCCAAAGTAACAAAATTAAAATTGAAAAACTGCGCACTTCGACGATGGATACAAGACATACCAAAGATGCTTGTTGTCAAGGGTGGGGAGGGATGCTCCTACAGGGCTTAGTGTGGCCTGGCATGGAGTGCCCAGCTCTGGTCTAAAGAACCACTGAAGACTGAAGAACGTCGTTCTAGATGAGAACAAGGAATTGGGAAGAGTGAGGTAATGCCCAGAGGTCTAAAAAGTATAATAAACCAACATGATTCGTTGTAAAACACTTACATTTAGCAACACCCTTGATTGATATAAGATCAGGTCCATGCATCAAAGACCGTCAGAATGGATAAGGGGCATAGGGAGGTATCAATCAGATCAATCTGAAAAAGGGAAGGGAATTAAATCATACTACCAGCCCACAAGTGAAGAGACTTGCACATATTTATATCAGGCATATTCTTCCAAGTGAATGAGCACGTGTATTGTCACCTATTGATGGCATCTATATGGAAGGAAAGATAATACATCATAATACCGGCCCGTCATTAGTGAGACTGGCAAATAATTTCATTGGATGGAGCCATCCCGAATTCCTAAACATATATCAGGCTGAACCATTCCAAAAAGGGGTTAACCGAATGTCATGTAACCGGACAATTCATCATACTAACGGCCCATAGGTGGGGAGACTCGCAGGTAGTTGCATACAACGGAGCCTTCCCGACTTACTAAACATATGTAATAATATAAATACCTGGTTTGAAAACACCGTGGTCTGGTGGGATGAATAGGTTGTAGTGGATTGGTGCGGTAAGGAACAATAATTAACACTTTAAATCTGCAGCCCATTCCCCCGAAAGTTTTAAATGGCTCATCTTAGAACAGGTGTCATTGGGCCCTCGTGGAAATTATTTGCCAGTCTCACTAATGACGGGCCGGTATTATGATGTATTATCTTTCCTTCCATATAGATGCCATCAATAGGTGACAATACACATGCTCATTCACTTGGAAGAATATGCCTGATATAAATATGTGCAAGTCTCCTCACTTGTGGGCTGGTAGTATGATTTAATTCCCTTCCCTTTTTCAGATTGATCTGATTGATACCTCCCTATGCCCCTTATCCATTCTGACGGTCTTTGATGCATGGACCTGATCTTATATCAATCAAGGGTGTTGCTAAATGTAAGTGTTTTACAACGAATCATGTTGGTTTATTATACTTTTTAGACCTCTGGGCATTACCTCACTCTTCCCAATTCCTTGTTCTCATCTAGAACGACGTTCTTCAGTCTTCAGTGGTTCTTTAGACCAGAGCTGGGCACTCCATGCCAGGCCACACTAAGCCCTGTAGGAGCATCCCTCCCCACCCTTGACAACAAGCATCTTTGGTATGTCTTGTATCCATCGTCGATGTGCGCAGTTTTTCAATTTTAATTTTGTTACTTTGGATTAGTTCCTATTGACCAGTTCCTCTTTGTACTTGATAGGTTGTGCCCCTTCCCCTATCCCGTCCTGATGAAGACCCCACTGCAAGGAATCCATTTCTGCCTGCCTTTACAATAGGGGTCGAAACGTCGACTGTTCTTTGTTTCCCAGCTTCATCTCAGCAATGATGATATTCAGTACCCTTATGAAGCATGTTATGTTGTAATAACAAAATTTGGAATTTATGATTATTTGACATTCTCAATTAGTCCAATAATCTGTGATTGTTTGTAGTCTTCGGCTCTGTTGTTTCTTATGTCACTTACCCTTCCTACACTCACTGCACTTTTTTTCCCCTTCCCCCTTGTCCAGGGCACTTTATGCAATTTTATAAATGTTATTTCAACTAACCTTGCTTGATTAATAGGCTTCGCTACATTGAAAATAAAAACAATGTATGCAAAATATTGTTAATTGATTTTTCTTGACGTTCTATATTTTTCTATGTGGTAAGTGGGACCCCTCTTTTCACAGGTACCAACATAACAGATGTATTTTGGACAACTTGAATTGAGAAATATTACATTTGTTGCATCGAGGTAGGTTTATTTGGCGCTATTGATGGAAAGTATTGTTGGTAGCCCCTGCTGTTAAAGAATAGGTCTTTGGTGGAAAGAAGGGGAAGGATTATCCAGTTGAGCAAGGCACTGGTAGATGGCAGGGTTTGATTCCTGCTCGTCTCATAACGACATCAAATAATATTTGGAAGTCAAGAGTGACCACTAGGCTTTGGTGTCAGTCTTTGGTGAAATTGACTGTAGTAAGTCTGATGGAAAGCAATCACTTTGTATTGTCATTTTCGTATTTGAACTGAAAACCGTGGCCATTTCTGACTCAGTCGCCAGTAGCCAGGTTTCAATAGTCCAGGATTATTTTGCTTGCTGGGCATCTACATTTGTGCTTTTTGTCATCGGTTTTGGAGTGTAGGGGAAGCTATTGCTACTGGTGGTCTTCTAGAAGAGGCGTTTTTATAATTAGAAGAGTACAGGTCAAAGGGGAGAGATTGGTGTACTCCACAAGTGACCTCTTGCTAGTCCTACAGAAAGGGGGCCTGGAATAAAATTATTAGCCAATTAGATAAAAAGCTGCTGAATAAAGGGAGGGAGGTGCCTGCCACTAGCTACTCCAAAAGAGAATCCCAGAATCCTCTGTTCGAAACAAATTACGTATATTTCAAAGTGCAAGGCATGCCTAATACTCATGAGTTGCTTTGATGATGCACACACATTTTTCACTGTAATGGATTAATTATTGTATTTAATTAATCTTTGAAAATCGCCCAGACCTATCCCCCAGCGTTGCTATTTTGGCAAGCTGAGTCGCCATTTGCGGCTAAGCCTAGACTCCACAATTTTCTAGACTTGGCTATATTCAGCCGAATGTTTTTTTATATTGCTACAAATGGTCTGTGTTTGAGTTCATGGGAAAAAGCCTTGTAACATTGCTAAATATACAATAATGATGCTTGAATTCAAGAAATCTTCCAAATATGTTTTAATCCATTATTTAGTGCATAGGAAGTACATTCTGTAGTTGACCTATTACATGATTCCATCCATCATGCCTCAAAGGTCAGGGTGTAAAGGACATAAAACAATGATTGACTCCTTTCTTTTTACATACTCAACTTTATAGGAAGCACTAAAGGCAGTTTAAACTTGAATCATGCAAACATACGTGAGAACATACGTAAGAGGCTTATTCAGAGCTGAAAACACATCACTAGAGAACAAAAAACCTAAAGAAAAATATGCATGCAACCCTTCATTATCAAAACAAAACAATGTGCAATAAATTGGTAGGTGCTGTGAATCTAATATCTGTAGAAGAGATTACACATTTGATAATAAATGAGTAAATAGTTACCTTTGAGAGAAGGACAAATAGAACCTAGAGTACACTGTCACGAAGCGGAGCTTCCTGACTTAGATGAACTCCCTGACTCGGACGGACGGGGTGTCCTTGCTAATGCTTCTTCCTTTCCACCCCGTCCGCAGGATCCTTTGGACGTTTCCTGGATCTCCCCGGCTCTGCCTCAGGGACGTGTACCTCTGTATCCAGATCCTGTGACGCTAGGGGCATGTCCACCCGCACTCACCCAATCAGGTCAGACGACGTCACCCGATATTGACCAACCGGAGGAGGCGGGGGCGTTTAAGGAAGCTCCGTTCTGGATTGCCGGCGCGAAACCTTCGGAACGCCAGTTGGAACACGAGGAGGACGCCACGGAGGAAGACGGAGCCGCTGCCGTGGAACCGCTGCTGGGACCCCTGAAACTGAGTGACGACAAGCCAGGAGGCCAACGATACCACGAGCCGCCCCGCCACACTTCCAGGGGAGAAGTGTGGCTCCACAAGGTACGAGGGCGTTTTCAAGGGTTGTTCAAATCACGGGGTGGGACGGGGTAGTCTGAGGGTGGTCACTACCGTCGTGTCTTGTCGGCCGCCTACACTCCCTGACTGATAGGTTTGGTGTTAGTACCCTGGTGAACCCTCACTACCCTACCCTCCTCCCACATTTGTATATGTCGAGCCCAGCCCCTAACATGGCTGTTTTTCTTTCCTTTTCTCCGAGTGATCTCCAGCCCTGTGGTCAGCTTCCGCTTCCTCAAGACTGGAACCGAAGACCCGGACCCTTCCCCAAAGGAGAGGACCCTCGTGCATTGTTTGTTTCCCAGGAGACTGTACTTTCAAACCTTGAACTTAACTCGGTGTTGTTAAACCGAATAAAAAGAGTTACAGACCTACTTCAACTCGTAACGATTCTCATTCTCCCGTCCTCGTTTCCCACAAGTGGTGCCGTGACTCGGATCATCCAGTGAACCACGCCATCCGATACAAGATGGAGAATCTTTTATCCCAAATGGAAGCAGACCGGACTGCGTTTTCCCAAGCCATTCAAACCCAGTCCGATAATATCCTAAAATTGGCGGAAGGACAAACACAGTTGATGAATGTCATAGGACAGGGAAGGGCTACAGCCCCACCTCCAGGTACTGTCGTTCCATTACAGAAATTTAGCACAGGTGAAGACCCCCTTGCTTTCTTTTTGAACTTTGAAAGAGCGGCGAGAGCTAGTTCCTGGCCAGGTGATAGGTGGCCCTTCTATTTGGCGCCGTTGCTGACTGGTGAGGCCCAGGCAGCATATCAGACAGTAAACCGGGATGGAACAACTGCATATGCGGTTGTGAAACAATACATCCTCGATAGGTTGGGGGTAGACGAAGAAACCCATCGATTAAGGTTTCGGCAAGAGAAGGGGTCACCAGGGGATCTGCCCAAAACCCTGTTCTTTAAACTAAAGGAGTCTGCCGACTTGTGGTTAAAGCCAAATGAAGGGAACCTCGACGCCATTATGAATAAAATATATCTCGAACAGTTTATCGAGTCCCTTCCCTATAGTACCCAAAGGTGGCTCAAACAACATGCGGGGTTAACCTTGGAGCATGCTATCGAAATGGCTACCTGTTATGCCCGGGCTCAGGGTAAGCCGTACATGAAGGAGCCCGAAAGAAATACTAAAATCATTTCACCTGTCAAAACTGAGAAACGGTTTCAAAAACCCACTCCTGAACCCCCGAAAATCCGGTTCCAACGGTCTGAACTTCCCAATTCAGGACCTCAATGTTATGACTGTGGAGAATGGGGACATATTGCTCGATTTTGTCGAAAGAAAAAAGACAGAGAAGACGAACCTATGGATGTGAGCTATGCTCCCAGGTCTATCCTGTATGCACAAGAAACCGGAACCACCTTCTATGTACGTGTCATTTTAAACGGTACTAGTATACGAGCCTTGCTAGATTCCGGGTGCAAACATTCAGTAATAAAGGAAGAGCTAGTAGACCGCCACTCTCACGTTCCAGGGAAACGGGTTAGTATCCGTTGTGTCCATGGGGACGTCAAGGAATATCCCGTAGCTAAAATCACCCTTCATACACCTTCAGGAAAGAATATGGAAATCGTAGTGGGAGTTATGGCAGGTTTACCTGAGCCCATAATCATAGGGACTGATAATCCTTCCTTTAGTACTTTGCTGTTGGAAACCCTACAACATCTGTCTCTGCCCCATGACACCTTGTTAGCCGCAGAACCTTGGGCCCGGGATACTCACTTCAGGACTGCCCAATTGAATGACGCAAGTCTCGCCAACGCATGGCAGGTGGCACGAAGTGGGCAGGATCCAACCACTAGAACTTATCCCACATTTTTAGAAAAAAACGGTTTATTGTATAGGCTTGCCAAGGCTGACGCTGAACCCCAGTTGCTGGTACCAATTGACTTTCGAGAGCAGATACTGTTCTTTGGTCATGCCCATTTGCTAGCTGGCCATTCCGGGGTAGAAAAAACGAGCCAGTCTATACTGCGACATTTTTTTTGGCCTGGTATTTATGCCCAGGTTCAGAAATACTGTCAGGAGTGTAGAATATGTCAGAAACGGAATCCATACACTCCACCTCCTGCCCCATTGGTGCCCATGCCTATCATAGGGGTTCCATTTGACCGTATCGGAATGGACCTCATTGGCCCTTTACCCAAATCATCCCGCGGGCATCAGTATGCCTTGGTTTTGGTTGATTATGCTACGCGGTATCCCGAGGCCTTTCCCCTCAAGTCAGCCACGTCAGTAGCAATAGCCCAGAGGCTTGTTGAAGTCTTCTCACGCATGGGATTCCCAAAAGAGCTTGTTACAGATCAGGGCACCCCTTTTGTGTCCCGTTTGATGCAGCAAGTGTGCAAACAGCTCAATATCAAACACATCAAAACCTCTGTATATCACCCCCAAACAGATGGTTTGGTTGAGCGTTACAACGGCTCCCTTAAGTTGACACTAAAGAAACTGTTATCGGGTGATGGAAAGAACTGGGATCAGTTACTACCCTTGGCCCTCTTTGTACTACGTAGTCAGAAACAATCCAGCTTAGGGACGTCCCCATTCGAGTTGTTGTTTGGGAGACCCCCTAGAACGCTCCTCGAGATCACAAAGGATAGTTGGGAAACGGAAGGAGCACAAGAAGCTGAAGCCCTATTGGATTATACTAGACAACTCCAGAGTAGGCTACATAAACTCAGAACCCTAGCTCACGAACACTTAGCAGTAGCACAGACTAAACAGAAAACCCTGTATGACCGTGGTACTAAGTGGAGAGTGTTGGATGTAGATGATTGGGTTCTGATTCTGTTACCCTCTTCTACACACAAAATGAGGAAAGAGTGGCAGGGGCCTTATAAAATCCTGAGAAAAATAGGACGTACCACGTATCTGGTACAGTTAGGAAGAGGCAAAACCCAAATGTATCATATTAACATTCTAAAGAAATGGTTAGGTCCACCCCCACAGTCAGTCAATGTGGTCTCCCCTGTACTTCATACTGAGCATACTGTTGATGCTGCCCCTGTGAATCCTGACTTAACGTCGACCCAACAGGAAGAAGTCAGAAAACTACTCTTGTCACATTCAGCAGTTTTCTCTGATCAACCGGGTCGTACTCACTTAGCGGAACACAGCATACCTACTCTCCCAAATACAGTGGTGAAACAGAAGCCCTATCGTATTCCTGAAGCCAGACGCTCGGCTTTCCAAGCCGAAGTAGACAGCATGCTGAAGGCTGGGATCATAGTTCCTTCCCATAGCAACTGGTGCTCGCCGGTGGTGTTAGTACAGAAACCTGACGGTAGCATCCGTTTTTGCATCGACTTTAGGGCCGTTAACCGGGTATCCAAACAGGATGCGTACCCTCTACCCAGAGTCGATGAGTTATTGGAACGCCTTGGGGAGGCTCGGTACATCACCACCATAGATCTCACCAAGGGATACTGGCAGATTCCCCTTGCTCCCAAAGACATGGAAAAAACAGCATTTTCAACGCCATCTGGTCATTACCACTTTACGGTACTTCCCTTTGGTTTACATGGGGCGCCAGCTACATTTCAAAGAGTTATGGACACGCTGCTGGCACCTCACCTACAATATGCGTCTGCTTACCTGGACGATATTGTGGTGTTTAGCAAAACCTGGGAGGACCATTTGTCTCACCTCAACCAAATACTGTCCAGTCTTGGGGAGGCCAGTCTCCACATCAATGCGAAGAAGTCCCGGTTTGCTTTCCAGCAGGTAAAATACCTTGGGTATCTTCTGGGCGATGGACAAATTAAGCCCCAGATGGAGAAATTGGAAGCAATTAAAGCTCTGCCTTATCCGACTTCAAAGAAAGAACTCAGGGCCTTCTTGGGACTGGTGGGCTATTACCGCCGGTTCATTGCTCAGTTTGCTAGTATGGCCGCTCCTCTCACCGACCTCCTTGGGAAGAATACCAAATCTGCTGCACTTCCTGCACCCTCTCTAGCACAGTCTTCGGCTTTCCAAGCCTTGAAGGACGCTTTGACTTCCTCGTCTGTCCTCATTTCCCCTGACTTCCTTAAACCCTTCGTCCTCCAGACTGACGCTTCGGGGGTTGGCATTGGTGCGGTCCTTTCCCAGGAGGATGAGACTGGGGCTGAACGGCCCGTGCTCTTTATCAGCCGCAAGCTGTTTCCGAGAGAACAGGCATATTCAACGATTGAGAAGGAGTGTTTGGCTGTTCGTTGGGGTGTTGAAAAACTGAGGTACTATCTTGAGGGGAGGCCATTTGTGTTGTACACGGACCATGCTCCTTTAACTTGGCTTCAGCGTAATAGGGGGAACAATGATCGCATTTTGCGTTGGTTCTTGGCCCTGCAGCCCTTCCAGATCGAGGTCCGTCATCGAAAGGGTTCATTGCAGGGGAATGTTGACTTTCTGTCCCGCTATCCGATTTCCCCCGATCGGGTCAATCCTGGGGGTGGGATGTGTCACGAAGCGGAGCTTCCTGACTTAGATGAACTCCCTGACTCGGACGGACGGGGTGTCCTTGCTAATGCTTCTTCCTTTCCACCCCGTCCGCAGGATCCTTTGGACGTTTCCTGGATCTCCCCGGCTCTGCCTCAGGGACGTGTACCTCTGTATCCAGATCCTGTGACGCTAGGGGCATGTCCACCCGCACTCACCCAATCAGGTCAGACGACGTCACCCGATATTGACCAACCGGAGGAGGCGGGGGCGTTTAAGGAAGCTCCGGTCTGGATTGCCGGCGCGAAACCTTCGGAACGCCAGTTGGAACACGAGGAGGACGCCACGGAGGAAGACGGAGCCGCTACCGTGGAACCGCTGCTGGGACCCCTGAAACTGAGTGACGACAAGCCAGGATGCCAACGATACCACGAGCCGCCCCGCCACACTTCCAGGGGAGAAGTGTGGCTCCACAAGGTACGAGGGAGTTTTCAAGGGTTGTTCAAATCACGGGGTGGGACGGGGTAGTCTGAGGGTGGTCACTACCGTCGTGTCTTGTCGGCCGCCTACACTCCCTGACTGATAGGTTTGGTGTTAGTACCCTGGTGAACCCTCACTACCCTACCCTCCTCCCACATTTGTATATGTCGAGCCCAGCCCCTAACGTGGCTGTTTTTCTTTCCTTTTCTCCGAGTGATCTCCAGCCCTGTGGCCAGCTTCCGCTTCCTCAAGACTGGAACCGAAGACCCGGACCCATCCCCAAAGGAGAGGACCCTCGTGCATTGTTTGTTTCCCAGGAGACTGTACTTTCAAACCTTGAACTTAACTCGGTGTTGTTAAACCGAATAAAAAGAGTTACAGACCTACTTCAACTCGTAACGATTCTCATTCTCCCGTCCTCGTTTCCCACATACACATTGTTGGAAGAGGAAATGGAAAATACCACAGCACCACAAAGTCGTTCATGAGTGTGTCAGTCAAACAATACTTTCCCCTAAGCACATCACTCACTCCTAAAATACAAGTATTGTGAAGGCATGAGGTGGAACGCCATCACATAAGCTATGCAATGAGGAGTATATACATGTCATCACAGTAATGTCGGTACATACTGATTTCGTTTTGTCTTTCCAAAAACATCCTTATTCATGTGTCTCGTTTCGAAATGTTTCAACATCTTCAAAAAGACATAGTGGTTGTTGAAATAACAAATCTCTCAGTTATTGTTTGGTTGGTGTATGCATTCTTCATCGGAAATAGCACGGCTGACTTTTGATTTCACAAAAAAAGAAACAAATGTCGCCGGGGTACATATATAATACATTTAAGAAAAGGACACTATAGGAAAGAATTATCAGAAAAAAATGCAATCTCTTTATTTCCATTACAAACTCTTGAAATGATGAAGTCAGTTTAGAAGCTATTATTTGGATGAGATTTCTGTGGGCACTTTGAGCTGCTTCTCTCTTCCTTTGATCTCAAGCATGTCAGACGTAATTTAAGATAATTTCTCCTGAGAAAAGGTTTGCACTTCAAACAAAGAAGAAACTCGAAGAGCATCGTGTACTGCAGCAGGGAGCTGAGTACCGAGACGCGTGACATTTCCCACCAGGGCCCAGTTCATTTTCATATCAGAGTCCAATAAGAAAGATTAGCAGATGATTTACCAAGAGCTGTCATTTTAGAAATGTTACATTATGCTTCTGTTTATAAACTGGTACATCCACATTTACAGGTCATCCTAAAAGCAGTGCGTTGCAAGGATAGTTTGTCAACTTTTGTAGTCAATTTGAAGTTTTGCTTATCTAGTTTTAAATTACATTTTTGGCTCAAGAAGGACAATTTCCTATGAGTAGTTTGGATGCTTTGGTTAAGGTGACAGTAAGGGTGAAGTGGGATCATGTTACACATACCAATTGTACCCTTTACATAAGCTATGCTCATTTCTCTGACGCTAAGCTGTGACGAAGACAGATTCTTGTTCATGGCCATTGCCACAAGTTAAAACTGAAAGCAGCCACTGGCCCTATCTATAGATCAAACCTACATTTGTGTTTTAAGACATGTCATCCGGGTTCTTGTAGTCTACAGCTGTATGTGATACCTGGTCTGAGTTACTCCAAGATCTTGTCCACGCCTAGCAGTGTGTGTAAGGAAGCAGAGAGGGTCTCCTCAAACTTCTAAACTGGTGGAACAGTACATCCTTCTGTCCTGTCACTCTGAGGCAATGATAAGGCCATATTCGTTCTCTTTCCCTGACCCCATTACTACTAGAAAAGCAGTGGAAACACTGTGGAGGCACATGGACAGGGCAAGCAGTCGCAACCCTGAGATCATTTTTTATCACCACCAATGGTTTCTGATTGAAGCAAGAATCCAGTTCACGTCTTCCTGCTGCACACAGATGGTTCTTCTTTTAGAAAAGCCAAGCTATCTGCTTGAAAAGGAGGATAACCTATGACAAAACAATGTCAAAGACTACACAATGTACACTTATATGTATTTTTCAACACAAAAAGGCCCAAACACAAACAATATATCACCAGGAAGTTGCACACTATCAGATATAAATGAATCAGAATACCTCATATAGGAATTTCCATGTAGATTCTAAAAATGACCCATGTTAAACTGTACAAAGTATAATTTATTCAAGTAAGTAGAGAATGAGATGTTATTTTAGGACGAGCTTAACTTTGTCCACTTAGTCTTGGCTTAGGTTAGTGGTGCAGTACATTTCCCTTGACTGAAGTGTAAAACCTTTTGCAGAATGGAACACAACAGCAGCCGCAGCCCATGCAGGTAAGAGAGATGGGGCACTGGGGCAGGGTGAGGGGGGATTTCGACATTCGAGGATGAGGGAAAATAAATTATTTATTTAATTTTCCCTCATGATCGTCTGTCCTACCACCTCCCCAACCCGGCCTCACCGTCTCACCGCCCTTACCTGCACAGGCTGCGGTTGCACAACAGACTATGTTTTTTACCTACATGCTCATGTAGGCTAGCATAGTAGTTGTTGCAATACCGTGACCTAATTGATATGCCATCACACCACAGTGACATGATATTTTCCTCATCTTCCTTATAGAGTAAGTATTTGGTTTGCAAAAACATGCTACTAGTATCAAATAAGAATATAGGTCCCCTTGTTGTGAAAGCAAGACTGCAAACCTTTCTGTGCAATAAAGTAGCAGTGGTTTCATTGCAAGTTGGTCGAAAGGTCTCTTTTCAGAGGGTGGAGGGAATGAAGTAATTTCCAAATGTAATATTATGCCAGGGGTCTCCAACCTTTTTTGTGATAAGAGCTACTTATGTTGAATGAAAATCATCATGAGCTACTAATATTGTTAGTGTCCTAATAGCAACCACATCAGACAAGATTACATGAGTGGCCACAATATGCAAGATTACCAGCAGTGATCACCTTGGTGCAAGGGTTACCAGTAGGAATGTAAAAAGGCTGTGTCAATTTGGAATGCCTCTTCGTGGGGAATATTTATTTATTTATTTATTTATGGTTTTTCTAGAGCGCGTAGTCACCCAGAGGGTATCCCAGCGCTGAACCTTTTACTCACAGGGGGAGAAAGTCAGGAGTGATAGTGGCTCAGGGGAAGAGTAGGGTTTTGAGAGATTTCCTGAACCGCAGGAGTTTTGGTTCTGCTCTGAGGCTCAGGGGGAGTGTGTTCCATTTTTTTCCCGTGTTGACCGAAAAGCGGCGGCCACCTATGCGGGCTTTCTTCACCTTGGGGATCGTGATGAAGTTACCATGTTCAGAACGGAGCGCTCTCGTGGGTCTATAGGGTGTGATCCAGTTATTTAGGATTGGGGGGCCAGTGTTATGAAGTACCTTGTGGGCTAGACAGAGGGCCTTGAAAGTTACCCTTTCCCTGATAGGGAGCCAATGCAGCATCCTCAATGCAGGTTTGGCAGATGTTCTGGCCGGGGTGTTCGTTAGAAGTCGGGCTGTGGCATTTTGAGCTTTCTGCAGAGTTTGGAGAGTGGATTCTGGAGATCCCAGGTAAATGGCGTTGCTGTAGTCCAGCCTGGATAAAATTAGGCCTTGGATCAGCAGGAGACCCGATTGGAAAGGCAGAAGAGGGATCACCTTCCTGCAAGATCTAAGTAGTCCGTAGCATGTGCCGGCCGTCTTTCTTGCCTGTGTCCTGAAGGTGAGATCCGTCTCCAGCCACACTCCGAGACTCTTGACCTCCGTCTTGGGGGTGGGGGGTTCACCCATGCAGGCGGGCCAGATGTTAGGGTGGAGGCTCGTGGTGTTATGCCCTAGGAGCAGAATTTCTGTTTTGGAGCCGTTTAATTTCAGGGCAGAGTCACTCATCCACTGATGTACGTTGGAGAGGCAGTCGTGGAGATTGGAGGGCTCTAGCTTGGGGTGGGAAAGCGTCACCACCAGCTGTGTATCGTCGGCATAGCTGACGATAGTGACTCCAAAGGTTGAGACAAGTTCCTCCAGTGGGGCCATGTACACGTCAAACAACGTGGGGCTCAGGGATGAGCCCTGTGGCACACCGCACTGGAGGGGGATGGAGGGGGAGCGGCTTTCACCTTCCCATATTTGGAAGGAGCGTTGGGAGAGGAAAGACGAGAGCCATTTCAACGCCCTGTCTTTTACCCCGATGTTATCGAGACGTTGGGTTAAGACCTGGTGACTGACCGTGTCAAAGGCCGCACTCAGGTCTAGGAGGACCACTGCCACTGATCCTCCTGTATCGATAATTTCCCTGGTTTTTTCTACTGCAGCGAGGAGAGCAGTGTCCGTACCCTGACCTGGTCTGAAGCCTGTCTGTGAGTCATTGAGGAGATGGTTTGACTCCAGGAAGTGAGACAGTTTTTTGTTCGCAAGTTTTTCGGCGACCTTACCTATCCAAGGGAGGAGTGAGATAGGTCTATAGTTGGATAGATCTGCCGGGTCTAGAGATGGTTTTTTGAGAAGCCCTTTCACGACAGCCTCCTTCCAGTTTGTAGGGACCTCTCCCTGTGCCAACGAGATGTTAATGAGGGCTGTCAATTGGGGGACTATAGTCTGAGAGATGTTTTTCACTAACCGTATGGGGACTGGATCGCTAGGGGCTCCGCTCTTGGTTGAGTGAGTGTAGCCATCACTTCCTCTTCTGTAACTGGGCCGAACGACGCTAGATAAGGCTTATCTGGTGGGGGCGGCGGTTCCTTAGCTCTCTCTATGGGGTCAGGGTTAGCGGTAGGAAGGGAGGTGAGGATTTTTTTGATTTTTTCGTCAAAGAAGGTGGCCAGCTTGACGCATTTTTCCTCCGCTGCCTTGGGGTCCATGGGTTTCTGCGGGGGGTCAGGGACCTGAAGGAGCTCTTTGAGGATGGAGAAGGTCTCCTTGGCTGAACAAGAGGAGCTTTTTATTTTTTCCTCGTAGAAGGCACTTTTTGCGTCGTGTAGAGCTCGTTTATACGCTTTCATGGAGGATTGATAGGCACTTTTCTCTGCTATTGACTTGTTTTTCCTCCAAGTGCGTTCTGACTTTTTGCATTGCTTCTTAAGGGCGTTGAGGGCGGGTGTGTACCAGGGAGCGGGGATGATTCTTTTAACGTGTTTTAAGGTACTGGTAAGTGGGATGAGACTGTCTAGGGGATGGGCTAGCCAATCGTTGAATTCTCTGTCCGCGGTGTTCGGGTCCGCGGATAGAGGGCCAGCGGTTTCACGTAGTTTCGCTTCCCATTCCTCTGGTACTAACTTGTGCCACCGTCTAGTTCGTATCCTCGTTTTCTGTTTGAGTGCTGGTGTCGTTTTAAGTGACCAGTGCATGGGGATCAGCATATGGTCTGTCCAGGGTAGAGGGGTGGGATCCTGGGCATTTAGGTTCTTGATGTTAGTGAGGATTGGATCCAGGAGTTGTCCTTTCTCATGGGTGGCCTTAGAATTTCGAAGATGGAGATCGGCTGTAGTGAGATCAGCAAGTAAGTTGGCTGTGGCATTGTCCGTGGGGTCAAGAAAGTGCATGTTAAGGTCCCCTAGGAGGAGAAAGTTAGAGACTGAGATAGTCTTGAGTGAGATGTAATCCATCAGAGTACTGGTGAATTCTCCTAGAGACCCTGGCGGGCGGTACACTAACAGTCCCGAGAGGGAGACTGATGGTGAGATCTGGATGGTGAAATTGCAGTTTTCACAGTCTTTGACGGTTCCACATTCAATTCTACATTTAAGGTGGTCTTTGTAGAGTATGGCCAGGCCGCCACCTCTACCGACTGGTCTATTCAGGCAGCAGATTTGGTAGCCGGGGGGTGTTGCATTGACAATGTCGAAGTCACTGTGCGGGGTCAGCCATGTTTCAGTCAGAAACAATATGTCTATCATCAAATCCTGGGCGAGTCTTCGCTTCAGATGCCTTGGCAGCAAGGTAATAATACTGGTAATAAGTCTCCCCGCAAGCGGCATGATTTATTATTCAAATATCAGCTTTAAATATTTTGAAAACGCCACAGTTTTTCTCCATACATCAGCTAGTGAGTTATGAAAATACACACATTTTTGTCTCAAATACAGGATTTCCAATTTTAGTATAAATGTATTAATTCTAATAATAATAAAAACATCAGCTAGTGAGTTATGAAAATACACACATTTTTGTCTCAAATACAGGCTTTCCAATTTTAGTATATATGTATTAATTCTAATTCTAATAATAATCTTTATTCGGCATATATAAAAAATATGACCATAAAAAGATGCAAGTTCATCAGCGCAACAATACAGTACATATAATAAAATTAGAGAAGACAGGGCAATCAGGGCACAGCGTAAACATAGGAGCAATGCTCAGAAGCATCTTAAAACGTTAAAAAACAATAAAAGGTGTACCAAACACACTCCCCAAATAATGCTTCCGGTACTTAAAGGTCTCCTCCTTTTATGTTACCTCGTGTTTCTTAGCTTTAAAGCAGATCTTAAGAAGTTCGTGACACATGATAATGTAAAAGTATCAGGGTACAGTTTTAAAAAGAGTAAGGCCACCCAGGCCTGCTTAAAATTATGCTTCCTTAAAAGTCCCTTAAGAAACGCTCTTCTCGGGAATGAATAATACGGACACAAAAGAACAAAGTGGAGGGTATCCGGTGGAGACCTATTGTCGCAGCCACAGGGCCCTTTTTGTTCACAAGGTGTCGTACTCGTATACCCCGCCGGTACGCCCAGTAAATGGTGTAACAAGTTCAGTCTGAACCGTGTGAAATCTATCATGAGCGCTAGTTAAAACAGTTAAGTACGGTTCTATACTTTGTGTTGACCTAACTAAAATGTGATTTCTGACCGTGGGCTTTTTCAGTTAATTTTCCTCCCTATGGGCACCAATTAATTTAAAAAACTGATCTTTGATAAGAACTTTATCCTGTGGACTCATCTTATCCTGGCAACCGAACAGCTCTGCCCTTCCCTGCATAGTAAGGGATTCCTTTACATATTTTAACCACCAGGTCTGAAATACACTTACACCCCAGCTACTCATGAACAATAAACGAGGGAGTACTTTGGGGCACTCTCAGCAACTGCCTAAAATATCTGTTTTCTTCATTCTATTTTTTGCTTGCCCCATTATAACCCCACACTTCACTTCCATATAGAATTTTTGAACCACAGAATGAGTTATACAATTTTAGGATTGTCCCCGGTGACCACTTGCCTAACCTGTGAGCAAAGGATGCAATTGCTCCTGTAGACTTTGCCAAACCTAGACACTTACTCACCACTAGTTGTTTAAAACTCAATTTATCATCGAACAAGATGCCTAGATATGAGAAAGCTGGTACTTTCCCCAGAATGTGTATGCCCACTACATAAGAGTTCCCCTTCCTCCTCCTTTTCCCTAGTTCCATTATGTAGGATTTTGTTAGATTAGGTGTCAAATCCAGATCATTCATAAATCCCACAAACCCATCTAGTAGGATCTGCAAAGCATTGGGTGTACGAGCAAGGAGAACCGCATCATCCGCGCAGAGTAGCACGGGGACTCGTCTTGAGCCTACTTTAGGGGAGTCAACTTGTAATGCGTTTAATGCTGAGTTAAGACCACTAATATATAATGTAAATAAAAAAGGAGCTAAAATGCATCCCTGTCTGACCCCGCTTGAGCACTTAAAATAATCTTTAATCTTCCCCTCTTGTTATGTTATGTTATGTTAATATTATTTTTATAGCGCACAGCTGCCCCAGCCAAGGGGCGTCCTGGCGCTTAGAAAGGTACTATAACATAACACACAAAAGGAAAAAGAAAAGGGGGGCGGCTACTCGGAATCGGGGGAACAGGAAAGTTTTAATAGCACGCCTGAAGGTGGACAAATCATTCAGAGCTCGGATGTGCACCGGGAGCGAGTTCCACAACCCCGCTGCAAGCACCCGGTAGGAGCGGCCACCCATTCTGCTAAGTTTAAAACGGGGGCAGACTGCAGATGAAGAGCCTCTGATCTTAGTGATCTCGGAGGGATGTAGGGAATGAGCAGGTTGGCAAGTGCCGGCGGTGAAGAAAGTTTCATGATTTTAAAGGCCAGACAGAGCGCCTTAAACTTGATCCGCTGTCTGACCGGTAGCCAATGTAGGGCCGAGATGGTACCCGAAGCAGAACAATGTCTAGGAAGACCCACAATGGCCCGCGCCGCGGCATTTTGAACCCTTTGGAGCATGGATGCCTCAGCCTGGTTTACCCCTAACATCAGCGTACTTCCGTAGTCCAGCCGGGATAGAGGCGATGCCTGGACCACGAGCTGCCGGGTGGGGGGGGTAAAAGTATTTCAAAACCGGCCTTATGCCATGCAAGATACCGTAACAGGTGACTGCAACCCTCTTCGTGTGGCCTGTGAAGGTGAGCGCGGGATCCAGCCAAATTCCTAGGTTTTTCACTCCGGAAGCTGGGATAGGAATAGTGCCCAGCTCTGGAGGCCACCATTGGTTTCCCCATAGCTCAGCATGTTTCCCCAAGACCAACACCTCAGTTTTGGTGGCATTCAACTGTAGGCAATTGGTACGAAGCCAGCTCGCTACTGCCACAAGTCCAGCTCGGAATCTGGGGGCCTCCACTTCAGGGTCTCCACTAAGTGTCACCGCCAGCTGCGTATCGTCAGCATATGAGGTCATCGTCAGACCCCACTGTTTGACGACTGCAGCTAGCGGTTTCACATAGAGGTTGAACAAGGTGGGGCTCAACGAGGAGCCCTGTGGGACCCCCAGGTCCAAGGAATGAATAGTGGATTGGCAGGGTGGTATTGCCACTTTAAAGGTTCGATCTGAGAGAAAGGATCGAAACCACTGGAGAGCGGTGCCTGCTACTCCAGCTTCCTCTAAGCGTTGAATCAGTATATGGTGGGACACAGTATCGAAAGCAGCGCTCAGATCTAATAGCAGGAGCGCTGCCGTACGTCCGGAGTCAAGCACGAGGCGTAGATGCTCGATAATATAGAGCAAAGCGGTCTCGGTACTGTGTCCTGGCCGGAAGCCATTCTGGCTGGAGTCCAATATCTGATTACGAGCCAGGTGCTCAGACAGGATCGAGTTAACATGGGCTTCGGTAACTTTAGCCATCCAAGGCAATAGAGATATGGGGCGGTAGTTTTCTGGCAAAAGGGGGTCAGAATTTGCCTTTTTTAAGATTGGGGTAACTACCGCCTGCTTCCATGAAGAAGGAACCGTTCCGGTTGACAACGACATGTTGATTAGATTTAGTATAGGAGCTCGGCACAGCGGGGAAAGTGTACTAATAAGAGCTGGCTTCAGCGGGTCCAGAGGAGAGCCTGATTTAACGCTGAGGCTAAGTTTGTCAAAAGCCTCAGTGGACAGATCAGGTAAGATAGTCAAAGTCTCATACCCCAAGAGATTAGGGTCAACTAACTCTGGATCCGGCCGACACAGGTCAAATCCTCGGTATATTTTCTGCACTTTCTCCAAGAAGAAAGTTGCCAAATTCTCGCAGTGGGAGTCAGTGCAGATCTCTGCCGAGGTAGCTCTTTTATTCATAAGGTCTTTCAAGACCTTGAATATTAGTTTAGATGGATTGGTGCTGGCTAGAAATTCCTGAGCATAGAATGCGGCCCGTGTTCTGCAGATTGCCCTATGATAGAACTTAAGTTTGGCAAAGTACAGGGTTTTCAAGGCAGGATCATAAGATCTTCTCCAATCCCTCTCCGCTTTCCGGCAAGTTTTTTTAAGCTCGGCAAGGGACTCATTATACCACGGGCTGGATACCTTCGAATGACCTTTTGACCAGCGCATGGGTATAAGGGAGTCAAGAGCGTCTGAAATCCATGTGCAAAACAGCTGGTAACCATGATCCACATTCAAAAAAGCGCTCAGGGGTTTCTGCTCCAATAGCCTATAGAACTCTTCAAGTTTAAGCTTGTGCCAATGCCTTTTAAAAATTGGCCTATCCACAGGTTTAAATGGCTTATCGTGAATAGGGCAAAAGGCTTCCACCAGCAGGTGATCCGTCCATCCCATCACCATCGGGTCAGACACCTTCACCCTCACAAGAGTGGAAAAAAAGGGATCAAGAATATGACCTCCAGTGTGGGTGGGAAGAGTAACAAGCTGGACAAGTTGAAGAGCTTCAAGATCCGCGAGCAAGGTGTTAACGGCTGTGGACGACCTGTTGTCAAAATGAATATTAAGGTCACCCATGATGTTGAAATTCGCACAGCCGAGCGCTAAGGAGCTTACCATATCGGCAAGAGCGGACTTGAAGGATGAATCATTGCCAGGTGGGCGGTAGATGAGCATACCGCTGAACGTAAAATGATGACTAAAAGCGACTTTGAAGAGGGCGCTTTCACAAGCAGGCAGCCCGAGAACTTTCCATTCAGCAGGAAAGCAGGATTTAACTGCCATGGCGATGCCGCCTCCTCTCGTGGTCCGATTTAGCGTGAAAATCGTATAATTCGGAGGAAAAGCAAGATTCAAAATAGCCGCATCCGAATCCTGAAGCCAGGTTTCGGTAAGTAGAAAAAGATCAGGATCGTCTTTTTCAATGAGGTCATGTATAAACTGGTGATGTTTGACCAGTGACCTCACATTTAAACTCCAGATCCGGAGGCCCCGGTCTGCGTTGATATTGCGTTTGATCGGGTTGACATCTTCCAGAAAGCGGATCTTAGTCGGGCTTTCTAGAGACCAACCCTTACAGGCGCAGACATATGGGCCGGATAGGGGGTCCACAGGATCACATGAGCAGACCCTAACCCTATTCCCAATAGATTTCAAATCTGCCCGGGAGTAATTAGGCATCGGTAAGGCGTGCCAGATAGAAGTAACAACAAAAAGAGCCGAGCCCTACCGCGTCTCGCGCTTCCTCGTCGCTGACGGGCGCAGACGGGCAGGAATCTGGCACGACTCAGGCTAAGCGAGGGCGCCCCACCTGCGCGTCCCGCTGCGCGGGAGAGGAAAGCTTTAAATAGGCGATGCAATCCCAGCGCGAGCGCGAGGACGCTCCAAGATGGCGCCCGTAGATGGAATACTGAGCCCAAAGCAAGATGGCGCCCACACAGGACCACCCTCGGGACCCGGACCCGCCAAAGCGGCGGTGAAACAACCTTTTAAATGTGGTGAGAGGGAGGGGGGCGAAACCCAGCCAAATCCCGCTAAAAGCAGGGGAGAAGTGAAGAACTGAACAGTCAAATTAAATACAAAACCAGAGCGATTTAAAATGCAGAAGCGCCAGCAGCAGCCCGTGCGCAGCAGTGCTAGTTCCTGTCAAGGCTGCATGAAAGGTGAATCCGCCTTAAATAGGCGATCCAATCTCAGCGCGAGCGCGAGGACGCTCCAAGATGGCGCCGTAGATGGAATACTGAGCCCAAAGCAAGATGGCGCCCACACAGGACCACCCTCGGGACCCGGACCCGCCAAAGCGGCGGTGAAACAACCTTTTAAATGCGGTGAGAGGGAGGGGGGCGAAACCCAGCCAAATCCCGCTAAAAGCAGGGGAGAAGTGAAGAACTGAACAGTCAAATTAAATACAAAACCAGGGCGATTTAAAATGCAGAAGCGCCAGCAGCAGCGCATGCGCAGCAGTGCTAGTACCTGTCAAGGCTGCATGAAAGGTGAATCCGCCTTAAATAGGCGATCCAATCTCAGCGCGAGCGCGAGGACGCTCCAAGATGGTGCCCGTAGATGGAATACTGAGCCCAAAGCAAGATGGCGCCCACACAGGACCACCCTCGGGACCCGGACCCGCCAAAGCGGCAGTGAAACAACCTTTTAAATGGGGTGAGAGGGAGGGGGGCGAAACCCAGCCAAATCCCACTAAAAGCAGGGGAGAAGTGAAGAACTGAACGGTCAAATTAAATACAAAACCAGGGCGATTTAAAATGCAGAAGCGCCAGCAGCAGCGCGTGCGCAGCAGTGCTAGTACCTGTACATCTTACTGCAGCAGAGGTGTTGGAGTGTAGAGCCATGAGTACATTATTTAGGGCCGGGTCCACCCCCAAAAATCCCATGAACTTCCACAGTTTTGTTCGATTTACACAGTCAAATGCTGCGGTAAGGTCCATGAAGGCGAGATAAAGCCCCCCACCTTTAACTATAGTGTACTTTACATTAATCAAATAGAAATGTAGGCATTGTGCAACCGGAGATTTGCCTGTGCGGATCCCACATTGGGCATCCGTTATTATTCCATAGGTCTCTGCCCAATTAGACAGCCTATTCAACATCACTCTACCCAAAACCTTCGCTGTTACATCAATAAGGGATATTGGGCGATAACAGTGTGGGCTATTCCTATCCCCTTTCTTGAATATCGAGACAATGGTTGCGTTGACAAAGATAGATGCATCTCTGTTGCAACTGACTCATTTAGTACCCTCACCAGGATCGGTGCCCATACCTCTGTGTTACTGCAGAATATATCAGGTGGGATCCCGTCTTGACCCAGGGGTTTATTCCACGTGAGGCAATCTATTCCTAATCTCACCTCATCTATAGTAAAAGAAATAACACCAGTTCTCTGATCCTCAATCTCCAACTGTGGCTCATCTCTCCGGGGCTGATTATACAGGCCCTCATAATGAGCCAACCATTGCTCAGGTAAAATATTATGAGTCAGACATGGGTTATTTGAATCTTTCAAACAGGGGCTGTTTATAACCTTCCAAAATCAGGTGGAATCCTTAAACTCAGCGGCCTCTTCTAGACCTTCCCAGGCTTTCACTTGAAGTCCGCGTTTCTGTGTCCTAACTGCCTCCTTATACACTTTATGGCAGGTCATAATCCACCCTTTATCTCTGGGTGAATGTATAAGTGCCACCTTTAGGTCTCTAAGGGCCTTTGAGCATCGCCTATCAAACCATCCTGGAACGTCCCTGAAGCGTGTGGGTGCAGGTACTTTTAAAAGGCTATCCACTAACTGCGCAATAGCTGTGTTTGTCTGAAGTAACTCCTGTCCCTGCGTATCTAGGTCCAAACAATTCTGTATATCCTGCTGACCTTTCCTAAAAAGAGATTTATTAAAGGCAATTGTGTCAACCTGCGCCCATCTCAGCTGTCTGCCTTGATCCGTTACCGAGATCGATCCCCCCGTCAGACTGTGCAAGACCAAATGCTGTTGTGGAGCAGCAAGTGACAAAGTTACCGGATTATGGTAACTAAATATACTTAGCCTAATATTGAAACTCGTAATGAATCTCCTCATGGTATGAGGGACAAAAATAAAATGTATAAATGACGCGCAACCTCTGCCCTTATCTGTAGGGGGCACAGGTGTGTCTGGGTGTCCGACAATCAAATCCATTGTATGGTCAGCCCAAGAGTATTTAGAAGTATACTGAACTCCCTTCCTGATATAGTGTGCTCCATATGTGGCCTTTTGTTTAGTGTATATGCCTGCCAGTCACGTTCAGCCACCCTCAAGTTAGGACACAGGAGGCAATTAAAGTCTCCCACTACTATTAAGTGTGCATGGGCACGTGCTTCAGCATCTAGTTTCCCTAAGCAAATGCTTAATTCCTCAAAGGGTTTTGGTCCCTGCAAATTTTGCTGTGCGTTATAGAAGTTAATAAATGCCAAGCGGTAGTTCTTACTAACAAATTTTAGACCCTGTACTACTTCCGACTCCCATGGGGACAGCTTCCACCTCCCTTGTATCTTTAAATCTACAAACATAATTAGGCCCCGCTGGCTCTCCCTACACTGGACTTTCTTGCTGGACAAAAAAAGGTTTGGAACCTTCTAAAAAGAACGTATTTACGGGTTCCCATGTTTCCTGGATGGCTATTATGTCAAACTTTCTAATATAATGTAGCCACTGTTCGTTCTGAAACTTACTCGCCAAACCTGCCACGCTCCACAAAATAAGTTTTAAGTCATCCAGATTTCGCCTCGCCTGAAGGACTGTGACGTCGCTGTTATCCCCATCTGTGCTGGGAGACCTGCTTACCCTGGGGTCCCTATATTCCTCATAGGTGCTGGTGGTTCCCCCATCATTTTCATTCTCTCTCCTCCTTTGGGCCTTGGTGTGTGTTGCCTGAATACCCTTCCATCTTACCACACTCACTCCCTCTATGAGTCAATCTATGTCATTTAGGTCCCTTAATGGAGTGAAAGCATTTCTTAACTGCAATGTGCCCCCTCTCCAACTCAGACCCGCTTCCTGTGTAGCCACACCGTCCGGAATAAAAATTTGGACTGGGTCTATAAAAGAACCCCAATGGTACTGGTTTGATGCAAGAGTCTGACATATATGATTGCGAGGATGAGAACAAAATCTTCTGGACCATTGAAGGGTACCTCAGCGTGACAATCACGCAATCTCCTTCAAATATTTTCTTAGACCTGCCTATCCAGGCAACCCTTCTCGCCATCAGGACATGTCTGTGATCTGAACTAATAAACCCAAAATGTTTCCCTAACCAGTGGGTAGCCTTATTTATCAATTGGTTGCTATATTCTCCCCGTGAACTATCATGACCTGGTAACCCGACTAATACCACCGTGTATGGGCAACATGCTGGTGGGAGGTCTATGACTGGCAAATTCTGTGTGTTATTGTGGTCTAGTTGAGCGCACCACTAGCTTGCTGCCCCCGGTGATTAGATCCACCCTGATCCCCTCTTTCATTTGGATCCCTGCTGTGTTGAGCCAGCACGCCAGCCCTCAACATCCCCACCCCCCGTTCCCCCTGCCTTGCTTTATCCTTGGCCACCAAAGGGATCTGGGGTTCAGAGCTCATCTCTCTGCGTGGCATAACATTCAAACCTATTTGTTTTTGGCAGGTGTAATTTGGGTATCCGGGGGAAATGCTTTCTCAATGTTCGACAAAGATACCTTAATGTCATTGACTGTGTTCAATAGTTCGCTTAAAAAATCCTTTAAGAAGCCAGCCACCAATGTCAGGATTTGTTCCCTGAGAGACCCCCAAAGTTCTTCTCCATCCTTGTCCAGTTCCATGGCGCCCCTAGAGTCTGGGTCTTGAGGATTTTCCTTCAGCATCTTGGGCACTATTTTTCTCTGCACCTTACGCTGTCTCTTTGGTGCTGGCGGACCGTTCTGATCTGTGCATCGACTAGTGGACAGCGCGGCCCTGCTCCATGTGACCTGCCCGCTGCTTGGTTATTTGAACTAGTACTGGGCCTGGGACTCTCATTTACGTTGTAGATCTCTTCTATTTCCTCCCCATGCCTCAGGCTCGGAGTAGATCCTGTTCCATTTCCATCCACAGCTCCAGCTACCTGTGCCAATGCCTGGTCCCCTTCTGTTGTCAGCGAAAAATGATCCAGTCCTGCCTAAAGAGAGCCGTCTTTCTGCCTTATCGATTTCTTTTGTAATTGCTCCCACTGCCTTTATTAGGAAAGAGTCAATAGTGCCCTTGGGTGTGTTTGGGGATAAACCCATGTGGGGGTCCTTCCTTTTCCCCATGGCCTGCTTGGAAAATGCACTTACCCAAGGGAGCCTCACCCACCACTACAATCACAGCACAGGACACAAAGCAATTGCATTTTCTCGATGCTGCTACCCAATACACAATACTCTAAGCACTCCTAAGCACAGGCTACAGCTCCGGCTCAATCCACCCGGGTTATTCAGTAATTGTCACTTACTTTGAGGCGGCATGCAGTCTGCTGATGTGTACTAGGTTGGCTGCTGACAGATGAAAAGGGTATAGCCCGGCCACCTCCGGTCAGTGACTGGCAAGGACGGGCCCGCCCTTGGCCCAGGGTTTCCCCAGGCGTGCCCGTGCGCGTCCCGCAATGCAGGAGTAGCAATTGCTTTTATGCGCCTCCAGGCACACTGGAAAGTGGCGGCGCCTCCAGTTGCAAAGAACAGCAGGGCAGTCTGGGGCGAGAAGTTCCCCCTGCGTGCGGTGAGGATGTGGGTAATTCAACCAAATGTTTCTACTTTAGGAGACCAGGGGGCACAGAGGAGAGTTACTTAAAAGTAGCTGGAGAGCTACCAGTAGCTCACAAGCTACGCGTTAGACAAGCCTGTATTATACGTTTTACATATAAATATCGCTCTTTATTGAAAATGATCCTGTTAACAAACTTTTAAAAGAATAATCAGGTGGGCTGCCTCAGTATCGATCATCATAACTAATAACCTGGCTTTTATCTTTCGTTCAGTACATGATGGAACAGTCTTAATTCTATGACTGTATTGCCCCCCCCCCCCATGCCTTTAAAACGATTTCAACGAATTTTGAAGCAGCATATAAGCAAACTTAGGCGTCAAAGTGTTTCTCTAGGATTCCTCAAAACTTGGGGAAATTACAATCTAGAAAAAAGGTCACACTTGTTACCACTTTCATGTCTAATATATATATATATATATAACCTGCCACAGTTTTAAATGAAGAGGACCCCACACTTGTCACATCTGTACTGATTACAGCATGAGTGTTGTGATCTTACTAGAGTTTCAGGTATACAAGTGGCCGGCATCATGTAGCTCAGTGCATACACAGTGATCCCACCACACAGACTGTACTGTAGCTTCCTCACTCATGGTCACCCAGGTGTGTGTTCCTTGGGTTCTCTAGAACATCAGAAAGGGAAGGAGGAGGCAGTGCACAAAGTGGAACAAAAGATATCAAACTTGGGCTTCTTCTTAAACTGCCTAACTGACAGCATGACTTTTAGGATGGAGGTGTGGACAAGTCTTAAAATCTGCTCCTTTCCTGGGTGGTGTATCCAGGAAACCTATCCAAGACTCCCAGTCGAAAATGGAAGATGGAATTTTCCTGCAAAGTCAGTTCCTATTTAAATCATGTAAAAGGAGGCATCCACAAGTGGTGGATGCATCATAGTGCAGTTTTATTCATCACCATTTTGCTACTATTCTTTGTTTGATGCTCGATCCTGGTATAGCTACAGACTCTACTAGATTTTTTCTGGATTCTTTCATCTTGGCTCTTCTCCATCCCTGATGTAGGAAGGGGAATGGGGGAACTGGAGTTGGTGCCTTGCTATTCCTCGCTATTTTAATCATTGTCTACAATCAAGAGGTACAAGAATGCAAAGGATGTATTCTGTGTGGTGTTTTCCTCCTTTTAGGGGCCGCTAATGAGACATTTAACACCTTTCATGTGTGCTAGTAAGTGCTCCATGGCAACGAGGCTACTGGGAGGAATTACCCTCTCCAGCAACAACCATGAAGACAATAAAATAGACCTTCTCGTGCCCAGTTCTTGACAACACACCATAAATGACTAACTTTGATAACTTTGAAATACTACAGGTTTCTGAACATGTGACAGTGTTGACAGCCTAGTGGTGCTTCAGACAAGTCAGAATGCCTCATTGTTTGACCTTAGGAGGTAAGCCACGTAAAGGCAAGTACTTGCCCCTGTTTTGCCAAAACAACAAAATATTCTCACTGACTTAAAATGCTGTCTGTATGACAGCCAGTGAAATTTTGTTTCTTCATGTCTTTAGTTTTTTTTAACGCCTATAATACTGTTTCTTGTTACAAATACTTAACTCTTTCTTTATAGAGTATATTTACTTTTAATGCAAGGTTTGTTTTTCTCTATATATTTTTTACTTTATATATTCATGGTCCAAGAGCATTCTACACATAAAATAAGTACACCCAAGTGTAACCCATTAGGCAAAATGCTGAGAAATTTAGTTTATTCCATTTACAACCGTTTATTACAATGTACAAAGCCATCAGAACTGTTTAACACAATCAAGTGGGAGTATTCTTGATTGCGGGTTTCTAACGCGCTAGAATCGACACTCGAAGGAGTATCTCTGCGCAATAGACCGCTGGGGAACCCGTCCTGGCTTTCCCTGTGTGATGGTCCCTACTGGGTATCTCCAAGGTGAAATCAGGCATCCCCGGTGTATGTGGGGGCCGTTGTGGAGATGAGGCAAGCTAATGCCCAGAGTTGCTGAGTGTGATCCCTGGTTAGAGTAGGCACCGAGGTGAGAATTATCGAGTCCGCTGACCCTGGTCCACGACCCTGCCGCGTCAGGAATTGAACCCTGGTCCCGGGCCGTCCTCTGCTCCCGGGTCTGCCGTCTCTAACCAGTGAGCCACACCACTTCTTAATTGGTCTTGGGGTGACTGTGTGGTGGTTTATTTACTCTGGTTTCAATAAAGACATACAATGTTTTCTTATCCGAATCTACTACCAAGTCAGAGATCGCACCAATTAAATTTTTTGGGTTGAGGGATAGTTTTACTCCATATCCTAGTAATTCTTCCTTCCTTACCATAAGCCTTCTTTCCATATTGAATCCAAAGGGATTGATTAAGAGTGAACGTGACCACATTCTGAATGATGTACATCTGTTGTGCTGTGATTTTTGTATTAATATTATTTTTCTGTTACCAGATTGGGCTTATTTTAATTGTTGACATTCATTTGTTTTGTAAATGTATATGTCTAAGATAGAAACATCCTGGTGAAGGGATTAACAATTGAAAAAAACGATCCCAATAACAATAATACCGTCCAATTAGTTGTTGTTGTGAGGAAAGGGGGTCTTTCAACATTAATTTGGGTTTTTGTTTATTTTGTCTGGGTCACCTAGGGCTAATAGAGGTATTTCATGTGTCTGTTTAGCAATCCTGCCTCAAGAAAGATATTTGCTCCCAATATTGATATTTTAATGGTCTTTTTTTATTTCTCTTCCTGGTGACCTCTTCTTTGTTTTTAGCATTAGAGCCAACACGTGTTTCATCGCTGTGGGGGCTACCTCACAACTTCCTCAGGGCTCTATGGTCAATGTAGTATATGTTCTGGAATATCCCCTTAGTCCTGGTTGTACTTCTGTTCCACCGTTCAGGAAAGCTGGATTCTGATCATTCTCGCTCTCACATTATTATAGAGGGACAGGCAGCACCGTACAGGGAGGACGTCTCTGGATATAGGAGGTACCTTGCAATATTTGAAATAGAACAGATTTGTGATACATGAAAGAAGGATTCAAGGTTAGTGGTGACGCTGGTGAATTTATTGCTTTTATCTGGGACGGAAGTACAACCTGGACTAAGGGGTAATTCCAGAACTTATACTGCATTGACCATACAGCCCTGGGGAGGTCGTGGGGTACACCCAGTAGCAACAAAACACGTGTTGACTCTAAGGCTAAAACAAGCATTGGAAATGCAATAGGTCTCGCAGTAGTAAAGTTTGAGCTATAGGTGTTATTTATTTTTTTGTTTTTTATTTATGTGTTGTTTTTTCTAAATAGCTAAATTAATAGCTTTCTTCTTTACAAAGGCAATAGTTATCATTTTTGTAAATGTGACACCTCTAGCATTTGTAAAGCAACATGTTTTGTATTAACGGGACTTATATGTGACTTAGATGTATTGATATAAAAAAAATCAATGGCTTTAAAAACAATTAATAATTAATACGTAAAGAAAATGGATTTTATTTTATATTGCCAATAGCTTAAAGTTTATTAAATATATTTAGTGAAGATGCTGTGGTTGCGCTGAGTGAGGGTGAGTGAGGGTGAGGGTGAGTGAGGGTGAGGGTGAGTGAGGGGTTGAGGGTGAGTGAGGGTGAGGGGTTGAGGGTGAGTGAGGGTGGGTGAGGGGTTGAGGGTGAGTGAGGGTGAGTGAGGGTGAGGGGTTGAGGGTGAGTGAGGGTGAGGGTGGGTGGGGGTGAGGGTGAGTACCCAGGTGTTCTGCAGAACTCCTGAGGCACTCTAAACTGACCACACAAAATAGAGAGATTACGGTCAGAATTGTGAATGATAAAAGGGATATAGTGGTGTAAAACTGGACTGGATGAGTGAGGGTGAGGGTGAGGGTGAGTGAGGGTGAGGGTGAGTGAGGGTGAGGGTGAGTGTGAGTGAGGGTGAGTGAGGGTGAGGGGTTGAGGGTGAGTGAGGGTGAGGTAATTTAAGATGTTATCAGTGATGTCTTTTGACAGGTCATGAGCAGTGCAATGTTGGTGCTTGTTATGGTTTACATAGCATGCCCTAATTGGCAGTCTTTTGGTCTTTAGGTTGTATTTCGTGTACAAATGCGCTGTTTTGAATAGGAGGATGGCTGCGGAGTTCCACGCCATGTAGCCACAGGTGATCGCTGCCCTGCCCCCGGCAATGGTGGATCGTTCCTGGCGTGCGGAAGGCTGGTGTCCTCTGAACCCTTTAATTGTGGCTCTACTCGGGAGCAAGTGCGAAAAGCAGCGAGGGGCAATCGACAATACTAATGGCAACGTGGTGAGAGACGGTAGCTGCAAATGCGGCGGCCGCTTTCTTTGAAGTGCTGCTGGTACCGCTCTCTGCTTGGGGGTCTGGCACCTCGCATCTGTTTGTAAAGAGTAGGGAGTCTTACCGGTGTTCTCTAGCGGCGGCTAGAAGAAGATCTCCGCAAAGAGAAAAGTTGCAGAAGCGGCAAGTAGCTCTTTCAAGCACAGCAGACGAGTTTTCCCTCAATGCGACAAAGTGGTGAAAAAAGGCAGAAAAGGCAGCAGCGGTATATGCTGCGGCTGCTTGTCCTGAAGTGCTGTGGGCACCGCTATCAGCCTGGGGGGGGGGGGGGGGGGGGGGGGTCCGGCGCTCTTTAGCAGCCTTCTCTAGCGCTTCTACCCCACGAGACCCCGAGTTCAATTACCGGCATGTCCTCTTGTCTAATTATGTGGCGGCAAGAGGAAGAGCTTTGAAGTTCTGGGATTCAGCAAGTTGCTCTCTCAAACATTTCAGACGCACTCAGGGCTGTGAGAACAGTAGTTACAGCAACTGTAACAGTAAAAAAACAGTGCTATATGGCAAAAGCGGCATGAAAGTACTCCTATCTATCCATTTGTGAGGAGTGTTTAGTGCTCTTCAGTAGTCTTGTTCCTTTTTCCTGTTCAATTACGTGGCGGCAATGACATGGCAGGCAGGGGAGGGGGCGGAGCGGGGGTGTGGGAGGAGTGCGGAACAGACGGCGAGGGGAGGAGAGTAGGAGGAGGAGAGTAGGGGAGGCACGGCCTAGCGGCCGTGCAATCAAGAAGTGAGGGGGTGGGAGAGTAGGCAAGGCAGGCGGCTGGGGGCATGTGCACGCGCTTTTAAGCTCAATGCGCATGCGCATTGAGCTTAAAAGTCACGGGCACTGCAAGGAATCGCCACGATTCCTTGCAAGTTGGATAAAGAGTGGATGAGCCCCCATAGTCTCGCTTGCTCGATGCGCATGCGCATCGACAGGCGAGACCTAACAAAGAACAAGCCAACAGGCTGAAAAATAAAAAAGACCTTCAAAATATCAATATTGTTATCGAATATACACTTTTGCACTCTGACATTTAATTTACTGTGTGCTTGAGACTGAAATGCTACGCATTTTTGATCTTTGAGCATAAACTTTTGGGGAGTCGGTGAATCTCCCTACCTATATATAATCATTAATCAATTAAGGAACGTGCATACTTTCATGTCAAGTATTAGGCAAATTGTGGCATTGGAGCTGGCTTAAAGCTATGTCAGGTACGTTGTGGCACTGGAGCTGGGGACCTATGTTTCCTTCGACTGTTTCTAAAAGGAAAAACATTTATCCAGTCTCTTAAACTTGCTGCAATTTGAAAATTCACAAAGTTCGTAGCTGTTAAATCGTTGAAGCCATTTAGTCTCTGCCTCTCCTTGTCACACAATCTAGCATTTATCTTTGATCAGTGGCAAACGTTTTCAAATTCAGAATGTGTTGCAGATCCTGGCATTTAAAACCAGCCTTTGAAGGTGGCATTAATGTGTGTTCAGTGGTTTGATCCCTGGCGTAACATTGCCTTCTCTCAAACTGGCGCTCATGTTCCGCTTTGATGATTATAACAGCACACATAAAGGGCTGGAGAAAGATTGCCTCTTTAGTCTTTTAATACGGACTTTTACCCTCTCTTTATTTATTTTTAAAATGTTTTGTGACAAGTATGTTTCCAAAATCTTCTTTGGGAGACTAGTGTTACAATGATCCCGATGCCAAGGGCTTTTTTAGTTTTGTTACGTCCATATGTTATTAAAATGCCATGGTTGTGCCAATAATGATTAACTATTATGTCAGATTACTAGCAGTGCCAATCGCTGCTATAAAAGCGCATGCCACACCAGGAACTGTGCCATTTCTTATTTTGCTACAGGATATAAATAGTTTCCTGGTATTGAAGTGAGATGAGCACAGGGTTCTATAGGGTAATTGTGTTCCTGCTCAGTACATATTTCTTCAGCCCCCACACGACTGTGTGTGTCAGGGTAGGCCGCAGAAGAACGTCCTGCACTGTGGGCGTATTATTTCATCTTGGCAAGCACCACAGAAACCATGCCATAAACCACTTACAGAAATAACTGTAACTATGAAAAGGAAAATCAAAAACGGCGGAACAGCCAGGGAATTATCATATGAGACTCCTCCGTACTCTGCAACTCAGCGGTACACAGACTTATTCCATTTGCTTTAGATACTAGAAAGATTACCTGCTCTTAGTGCCTTGAAGTGTGGCGCCGCTGTCTATTCGCCTGGTACTCTGTTTGCCAAGTGCAATTCATTTTTGTAAGCCACATTCAAAACACCTGTCCACCTTGCTATGTTCTAAGATACATTTATTTACATTTAGCAAAATGCTAGATCGTACATTTATAACAATGAAAAAGCAAGCTTTGCATGAATCACACAGGGGCGCAATTTGAGCCACATTTGGGGGGGGGGTTTGTTTTCGGGTGGGGGGGTATAGTTAGTGTGGCTCAATGGTTAGAGCGGCAGACCCTGATGCAGAGTTCTAGCCTGGGACCAGGGTTCAATTCCCGCCTCGGCGGGTCTTGGGCTCAATTTCCTCGGACCTGACAATTCTCGTCTCGTGCCTATTCTAATCATGGGCCCCATGCTGCAACTCTGGGCAATAGCTTGCTTAACCTCCACACCGGCCCCAACAGCGCTAGGATGCCTCGCTTCACCCTGGGGGTGCCCAGGAGTGGACACTTCACAGGGAAAGTCAGGAAGGGTTCCACAGCGGAATGAGTAATAGCGCCAGGAACCGCTTGGTGGCAGTGCGCTCTACAAATACCTTGACATTTACATTTACATTTATATAGTTAATAATACTTCCAAGAATGTGCTTGTATATATATATATATATATAACCGGTGATCATGTAAAGTGCCTCAATACCTTCGGGTGGAGTTCAAGCTGTATAAAACTGCACAAAAACAAAGCCCAAGGTTACTTTTCAGGAAATGCATTCTCAAACAGTGGCAGCAAAATTAATTTGCAATTTTAACTTAAGAAATAGGCAGAGTGGAATTGCAGCGGCTCGAGGAATGAGTGAAAAAACAACAATGCCTCGTTATCAAGTAAACAGTCTTTTAAAGACCTATGAAATACTTAGGTGCGGCTGTGATAAGACACCAGACCAGCCAGCCCACAGCAGCTCAAGAACTCTGTCCCAGACCAATCGTATCCTCAGGATCGAACCGATGCTCAAAGAGGTCCCACCTCTCGACAGCCCCAAGTCTGGTTTAAGAAATACGCAGATGTTGGGATGGTCAAGCAGAGGAAGGGAAGGATGGGGACAGCGGGGAGGAAGACCTGTGAATACAAAAGAGAATATAATAAGACTCTTCCAGAATAGTAAGGCAACTATCAACCCATTCTAGTAATATTTATATATATACCCACTGATGTACCTACCTGTAATAAAAAAATGCATTCTCACGAACAGGAGAGATGAGCAGGTGAACTCAGCTCTTTACACTGCATACCTCTGTATCAGTGTGAGATGTCTGGTGACGCCTATGGTCTGACCACCTACTGCTGACCACCCCTGTTGAAAGGAAAACACAAAGAGTAGCTATATATAAATGAAGTATGGTGTAGAATAGTTCATATCATCATTAAACAAGCAATAACGTTTTTTGACAATATTGAAATAATAAGGGTAACTCCCTTACTCTGTGAACCAATAAGAGTAACTTCCTTACTCTTTGAACTGAAGAGTAATCAAAAGAAACAAAGTATTGTGGCTTGATCCGTTTCTCCAAATAACCATATGACTTGATACCACTATAAGCAATAAGGAAATGTATTGTTATTTTCCCTCGCAAGAGCCCCTGTAGCCAAAGGACTCACCAACGCAGGCACGAGCAATAAATGCAAGGAAAATCCACAAGAGCTCGTACCGGTAGCTCCACGAGCTACAAATGCATTGAAAGGAAAGCGGTGCACAAGGCACCCTTACCCAAACAGGAAATTGGTGAAGCCACAGAGAAGCACAGTCCTAGACTGTCAGGAAACCTCCAGAATAATCTGCAGCTTCAACCGCCAGTTCTCCTCCTTGTACGGGTTTGTGGGACGTCAGACGCTCTCCACTTCTGGGAAATGGAGTTCTGCACTAGCTGGCACCGGCTCCTTCAAACTGTCTGTGTGTGTGTGAGTGGGGAAGCTGTCTCAGCCCGGGCTGACACACACAACGGTGGAGGTGGGGTGAAGCCCCTTGAGCCCTATGGGTATTGCGTGCCTGAATTACATCACCACGTCAGCCCATATTAGGACTGGGGAGATTCCATTGTTCACAGTGTCTTCAGGCCTCATAACTCCGGGCCCCTAGTTAGGCGACACTGTTTAGTACTGCAGGACCATGTTTAGTAACACAGCGGACATTGAAACACTCACCGGGCGCCGAGGAGCGCATAGCCTTCCTGCTTGTCATCAGCTGCTCCCACTGCCTGACATCGCGACGGACGGACCGGGGACTACATCCCCCAGCGGCCCTTGCCTTGCCGCTTGCCGCAGGAAGCCACGCACGCCCAGTACAGACCCCGGAGGTGCTCTTAAGACACAGAGAGCACCGGGGGAGCGGGGACATTGAAACACTCACCGGGCGCCGAGGAGCGCATAGCCTTCCTGCTTATCATCAGCTGCTCCCACTGCCTGACATCGCGACGGACGGACCGGGGACTACATCCCCCAGCGGCCCTTGCCTTGCCGCTTGCCGCAGGAAGCCACGCACGCCCAGTACAGACCCCGGAGGTGCTCTTAAGACACAGAGAGCACCGGGGGAGCGGGGACATTGAAACACTCACCGGGCGCCAAGGAGCGCATAGCCTTCCTGCTTGTCATCAGCTGCTCCCACTGCCTGACATCGCGACGGACGGACCGGGGACTACATCCCCCAGCGGCCCTTGCCTTGCCGCTTGCCGCAGGAAGCCACGCACGCCCAGTACAGACCCCGGAGGTGCTCTTAAGACACAGAGAGCACCGGGGGAGCGGGGACATTGAAACACTCACCGGGCGCCGAGGAGCGCATAGCCTTCCTGCTTGTCATCAGCTGCTCCTACTGCCTGACATCGCGACGGACGGACCGGGGACTACATCCCCCAGCGGCCCTTGCCTTGCCGCTTGCCGCAGGAAGCCACGCACGCCCAGTACAGACCCCGGAGGTGCTCTTAAGACACAGAGAGCACCGGGGGAGCGGGGACATTGAAACACTCACCGGGCGCCGAGGAGCGCATAGCCTTCCTGCTTGTCATCAGCTGCTCCCACTGCCTGACATCGCGACGGACGGACCGGGGACTACATCCCCCAGCGGCCCTTGCCTTGCCGCTTGCCGCAGGAAGCCACGCACGCCCAGTACAGACCCCGGAGGTGCTCTTAAGACATAGAGAGGACCCGCGTCGCGGGACGCGCGCGGGACAGCGCCGGGCTAAGCCCGGGCAAAGGGCGGGCCGTTTGTGGCCGTTAGGGGCCGGACGAGGCCGGGCCGGGCCCCTCCTCTTGCATCCAGCAACTAAAGGTACTGTACATATTTTTCCCAACTAGTTGTCTGTGGCCCGATAGGGCTGGAACCATGGTGAAAAGGAAAATTTTGGAGGACCCCACAGACTCTGTTGGAGGGACAGCCAAGGGGGGGAAACGTGCTAAGAGACAGAAATGCAAGCCTTCAAAAAAACGCCAGGCTAATGCGGGAGACAATTGTGTCTTGGAGCAGATTGACAGAATTGATGAACTGATTACTGACTGTACTGACATGTTAACAGCTACCCCCGTTTTAGAAGGAGAAGATGGCGATAAAGCCGGTCCTGGGGGAACAAAGGGTGCTAAGAGCAAAGATAAGGGGCCAACAGTTATTCCCAGAATGTTTTTGGGTAAATCTCCTGTAGAGGCTAATTTACCAGCACCCAAGGCTGCTGAGGATAATCCTGATGTATGTGTATTAGATGTAGAACAGATCACTGAAAGTACTTTTAATTTACCTTGTACTAATAAGTTTACGGTTTTAGCTCACATTGAAAACCTTTATCCGGACGGTGGGCTGGACTCGACTGGATCTCTTCTAGGCACAACTGAGACCCCCACCGAGGTATCTCCAAAGGTGGATGATCACCATGACAAACCTCTGCTTAGCTTAGTAACACACTTATGTGACCTAATTAAGGGAATGCAAGTGAAAATTGATACTTTAACCATTGCTGTAAATAGCCTAAAGATGGAGAAAAACAAAGCTGTAGTAATACCAAAAGCACCTATTAATATTCAGGCTAAGGCATTAACCCAGGTAGGAAATGTCACCTCTTCGGCAACTAAAAAGCCAAGCTTAAATCCAGTTGTTCCCAAACATTCTAGGACAACTGAGCCTGAGCCTGTTAGATCAGGGAACTTGGTGCCCCTGGAGAATCGTCCATCTCAAGGACATAATTTGCCCTCTACTTGGGGTGCACCAAGGCAATCTGTAGATAATCGATCATCTAGGCCGACTCAGGCTGGCTATAACCCCCCATTTAGCCGCCAGCAAAGGGGCTATGTAGGATCAAATTTAGGCCCCATTACATCAAATCTTAATCCCGCCATAGCCCCACCAGTATACTTGATTAATATACCCAAGCTCCCTATAGGCAGGGGACGTGAATCTCCAGATTCCCTGACGAACAAAGCTATCCACTGGATTAGGTATGTAAGGGGATGTAGATCTGTTATCCGGGAGGACATCCTGAGCGCAAGTAGGCTAACTTTCCAGGGTGATGCTTACGATTGTATAGAACTGACTCTAAGAAATCCTACGATAGCTGGAGAATTACTAAACCTAGAATTTAGACCCTGTTCCCCAGACTATTCAAGGATTCAGATGAGAGCAACTCCCCGTCACCTCTGGAAGCCTACGGAAGGGAATCAGGATGCTATTTTAGCAGGGGAAAGTTCTAGATTAGACCAGAACGATTGACTACCATTCTCATTTCAAAATGAACTAGCTAGTGAAGCTTATAATAGTGGCCCTATAGGAGAGGTTCCTAGTAGTATTCTGCCAAAACTTGTTACAACCCAAGCTCCACTGGCCCGTTCCAATGATGATTTTATCTTATCCCCTACTGATTCAGCCAGTAAAAATGTCAAAAAAGTTATACCTGGAGGGGGTCCGAGTTGTATTCGAGCAAACTCTTCTATAATTCAAGTTATAGGTCCAAGACCCTCTGATGACCCTATTCCTCACACCACCAACCAAGATCTTATAGGGAAGCCTTGTCCTGAAACCTTTGATAGTTGTCATGGTTCTGTCCTTTCGTGGAATGTAGCCGGCTTAAAAACTAAGCTAGAGTCACCTGAGTGGGCAACATTTATCCGAGGATATGATCTATGCCTATTTCAGGAGACATGGGCACTGGAGGAAGTGCATTTCCCTGGCTATCTAAATTATAGTGTACATGCAGTTAAGGAAGGAAGGGGAAGACCATCTGGCGGGTTAACTATCTGGTTACGACAGGACTTGAGTGTAGTAGTAAATACTATTCCTACTAATCACAGAGATCTACAGGTCCTAAAACTTAAGTTTCCCAATTTAGCTCCAGTGTATGTTTATAACATATACGTGAGGAGTACGGGGGGTGGAAAATCAGAGATCCTCGTACTCATGGAAGACTTACTGGAAAGTCATTGTTCACCTTTTAATGTTATTGTGGGGGGGGATTTTAATGTAAATTTTGAGCCTCTTATGAAGGGAAACTGGAATGTGTCAGAGGAGGAGGACAGAGAATGGGGGGTTCCCAAACTGGATCTTGATCCGGTTAGTAAATGGTCAGACAAAGTGGTCCAACTGAATTCCATTTGTTTAAATAAAGGTTTAAGAGCTGCAAATGGAAGGACCCTAGGCGATAAGAATGGGGCACATACCTTTAAAAGTGGTTCACGCAAGAGCAGAATAGATTATATTCTGCTCAACCTGGGCCTGTGGAAACACCTCCAAGACATGACGATAATTGACAGGCTCGAGAGTGACCACAATCCCCTGTCTATGTACCTTACTTATTGGGAACCTTTTGTTCACCCAGGGATTATAATGGCTCCTACCCCCACTCATGATACTTTGATATCAAATGATTTACGCCACGTCCGATGGCCTAAAGTTTCCCTTCATAAAGAGAATATGGATTTTATATCTAGTAAGCTTGGACAAGCGAAGTTAGATTTATTGTCATTATCGGAAGGGGAAAATAACATTTTGAGCTTGCAGGAAGGAACTAGGATCCACGAAATTCTTTTTGATGAACTAAAGACTCTATTTGTTAAACCCTGCAAGCACAAAGGTCCACACGCAATGGAACCGCCACGGTGGTATACAGGGGAATGCAGGAAGGCCGTCTAGATTTGGGAAGGGCAATTAAATTTGATCCCGCTGAGAACATCAGAGCAGCCAGGCTGAGGTATAGAAACGCCGTTCTAAAAGCCAAGCGTATTTGGGATGAGAAAAGATGGACAGACCTTAAGGAAGCAGGTTCCTGTAAAGACACTCGCAGATTTTGGAATGTCTATAAGTGGGGTGTGGAGGGAAACCCTGATAAGCCACAAAACTGGGTTCCCCAAGAAAAGTGGGTAGAATACTTCCAGCCCCAATACGCTAAAAGGCAGGATACCCATCCATCAGTGGAAGTCCCTCTTGAGCCCCAAACTAATTATTTTTTCACACTGAAGGAAGTAACACAGCGCTGCTGGCTGCAGCACAGCTGAACTCCCTGCACCAGAATGAGGGAAGCAAACGTTGCTTCCCCTGCACAGACTGAAGCCTGCTCTGACCCCATCGCATCCATCCAGCCCTCCCACTGACACTTTTTGCCTCCTCTGAGCAGGAGGAAAATGTTAGCGGTTTAAACTGGCTCTGTATCTCTAGGTCCATGCGGTTATTTCCCATTCTTTCGAGAAAAGTCATAATCTCTGGTTCTTGATGCAGGGAAACAAGGCGGAATGAGGGATTCGGTCCTCCAGTGTCCCTAAGCGGAAAACCGAAGCTCTTCCAATGAGGGACCAAAAATGCAGCTAACTTGTGGAGTGGAATCAGAGAAAGTGCAGGTGGGCGAGGACTTCAGGTGGCAACCAGAAAAACTCTATTACAAAGAAAAGAACCCAGCCACACATACCCAATGCCTAAAACGTTGCTTGATTCGTAGTGTTTCTGAATAATGTGAAACCAGACTGAGTTAATGATTGGCAGGATTGCAACCGCCAGTAAGACATTTCTGCTTCCTGGGCACCTTCATGAACATTACTGAACAGAGATGGCTATGTTTGGTTTCTTTGCTAACGAGTGCTAGCCTCTTGCAAACATCCCATGAGCTCAACCTTGTGAAAGTCTACTATAACTACGAATAATATTGTTAATATAATTGGAACATATTAGCTCCTAGGTACTGGGTATGATGATGAGGCATACGCTGTTTCTCCGTACATTCCACAATCAAAACAAGAGCCTCATTTAACCACTTCACTGCGGCGGCTATTCCGCCGCAGTGCTAAGGGGGCGGGGCGGAAGAGCCGCGGGCGCATGCTGGTGACGGAACCGCTCCGTCACCAGCGTCGGTTGCGCTGTGCTTATGACGGAGCGGCTCCGTCATGGCTCCGCCCGCTCAATAGAACGCTCAGCGCAGGCGCGGAATTCACGCCGCGCATGAGCGGCGGGCGGGCCATGACGGAACCGCTCCGTCATCAGCACAGCGCCCACCGCAGCTGATGACGGAGCGGTTCCGTCATCAGCATACAAGGGGTTAATGGTTAACTAAATGTTAAGAACAACTTCCTTTGGGAGCAGCTGAGAGGCCTCCTAACAAGAAGCCATGTTTCTTGCAATATGCTTTGTATGTAAATCCAGAAACCAGTCCTGATGAAATCGTTGTTTGTAAATGTGTGCATTTTCATTTGGGGTTAACTAAGCCCTTGTTTGCCCCCATTCCTTGGAGGATCCCAATTATCAGGGTTCAGACTGATTACCATGTACCGCACCAGCAAGTGGACACGTTGACATGGATCGAATTTAAGCTCACCTAAACCAAGACAAAGGTGGATTAAACCACAGGGGGTGAGGCCTGGGGTCACCTAAGTGTGCTAATATTCTGCTACATTTCATGTCCTATTGCCTGCATTACCCCTGTGCCTGACTGTGATCACAGATGCTGTGTCGCCACGCTGGTGTCCCCACCGCAGCGATTGTAACCCATGGACAGGTTTTGCTAAAGATATACCAGAGTGCCAAAAAGGTTTGCCAATTCTTTTGGATTTTGGGGACATGGAGTAAAACATATGAGCACATTTACCTGCTCCATCTTACATATGAATGCAAATTGTGTTCTGGTAATTATCAGCATTTGTGCTCCAAACCCGTTTACAACACTATTGGAGTAACAGCACACTTTTTTGAATGATAAACTAATGCAACCCCCCCGAAGGCTGTGGAAGGGATATTTAAGAATGCTGCAACCCATCACCTACACTCCTCTATTACAGCGTTCTGCTTCATTTCGTGTAATCATAGCCTGCAAGCTCGTCACCGTCCGACTGCGATCTTTAGATGGTGAGTAGCCATACTGGTCTCCCCACCCTCGCCAGAGTAGCCCAGTGTCAGACCTCTGCTGCTGTGTACCAGAATGCAGACAAGTGGATGGAAAAGCAACTGGGATGTTGAGAACAATATGTGCAGATCACCTGCCCTATATTGAATTATGTGAATGCCGGATGTCCAATAAATTGTAGCCTTTGTGCTGTAACCCAGTATTTTCCAAAACGTTGGCACCCCAACACACTTTTTAGACTGACAAACTTGCGCAACCCACCGAGCTGCAATGGCGATAATGCGGGCGCATCTGTCTTATCTACCATGTCTGTTGAAGTGAGCCACATGTTTGCACGGACAGTTTTCTTGGTAAAACTATGACGAACATTAGATAATGTGTCATATCACGTATCAGTGAATGTTTGTCTTATGTGAGCAAATCCCAGTTTATGGGCGAAAGCATCGCCTCTAGCATTGCAGATCCCAACGCAGAGCTTTTAGAATGCTGAGAACAGGAGAACCATATTTACAGATTACTTGCCCTGTCTTAAATTGTGGGAATTCGGATTGTTTAAAAAACTGTGGCCTTGTTGCTCTAACCAAGTAAATGTAAATGTAATTTGTACTTATAAAGCGCACTAATACCCCAACTGGGGTGTCCTGGCGCTGTAACGCATACCGCTGTGGAACCCTTCCTGGCTTTTCCCTGTGAAATGTCCACTCCTGGGCACCCCCAAGGTGAAGCCAGGCATCCCAGCGCTGTTGGGGCCGTTGTGTTTCCCCAGAACCTGGAACCACAGCATACTTTTAGGATGACCAGCTTAAGCAACCCGCCTAGCTGCAGTGGCGGTAAGGTGAGCAACCTGCAACACGCACTTGTTTCTCACATTTCTGTTGAACTGAAAATTACCTTTGCACAGGCCATTTTATTGACAAAACTGTGGCCAACCAGTTATTAATGTGTCAATCCGGTTTCAGTGAATGTTTTCCTTATGTGCATCTGCCAGAAGTAAGTACTTTGATTTGTTGGGCTGTAAGATGCTTTTTTACAGAGGGCACCTCTTCTGGTGCAATGACACATACATTTTCACAGACAGTTCCATTGATACACTTTGGTAAACACCTTAATAATGTGTCAAATTCGGTTTCAGTGAATGTTTGACTATAATGCATCTGACAGCGAGTACCTAGATTTGTTTTCATCGAACTTCCGGGTTACAGATATGAGCTTTACCTTTTAGCTTTGACTGCTGAGAGTGCCCAGTCGATTCTGGAGATAGTCAGCACCAGACCCCGTGCAAATATAACATTTTATAGCCTCTTCAGTAGGGGGAAATAGCCTCATGTTCGACCTCAATGGTGTGACCTGCATTGCTTTGACTACACGTCACTTGGGGCCTCGGCAAGTAACATTGTAATGAATGATACAAAACATTTTACTCAGCATAAGACTGTCAGTCTTGTGTTGCCACAGCCATCCCCGTCCCGTGCCCCTTCGAAATCACCATCTATCCTCCCTGCGCAAGGGCATTTTCCTACGAACCTGGTAGTAAACCATGGGCATGTTGGGGTATCGATAAACAGATGTTTGTCGAAACCCCACTCCATGAAACACATTTTAACGACCTCCGTGGGGTGACAGGCTGAGAGAACCCAACGGGTTTGATCATGCCCAAGAGGTTGAACCCAGGCGCCCTCACTGGAAGCTGTAGTCCACTGATCCAACAGACCCAGCAATAAATAGGTCTGGATTGGCTGCCCGTAAAACCTGTGTTAGTTAAAAGTTCAAGGTGAAAGTCCTTGTTTCCAGCGTTTTTTACACTATAGAAACTCCACTTCGTATAGGGTATGTGTAAATGTCATGGTCTTGGAAAGGCGGGATTTCTACTCTAGAATCAGAATAGCTTTTTTTCTAGAATCCCGTCACAGGTCGACTAGACCTTTTGATCTGTCATAGAGTGTAGAAGGCAATCTCTCTTAACAATGTAATATCAACTTGAACGATCCCCATTGCTTTCCCCAAAGAACCACTGACTAAAGATCGAGTTTAAAGATTTATTATAAAGCCAAAAACAGTTGGGTGTACAAACACCTCAGCAAAAGGTTTAAGAGATAAACAGGCACTAATACAAACATAATTTTCCGGAAAAGTCTCAATCGACTAAGAAACAATACAAGTATCAGCTCCAAAATCATCAGGCTAACAAGAATTGCTATAACCTGAGTTTTAGTAGGCATCGATAAGGGAAGGAGTAAACCCAGGTTAATCTGTCCCTACACTATACTAAGTGGCATCCCTACTTAACAAAGTTCCCTCCTATCAAAGGTGTCAGCCGTGGTGACTTCCAAAGAAGCACACTCACTTTGTTCGGACTTAGCCTAAGAACCCCTCTTGCATAGCAAAGCTCTCTGCCTGACCAGCATCTTCCTTCGCCCTCATGCGCATCTGCTCTGCCTCTCCTGCGGGGTGCTGTCCCTAATACAAAACCCCACAATATGGACGACACGCCCTAAGGTACGCCCCTCTCAAAGGTATTAACTTTCAGTAATTTCCATTACGACATCTTCATCCTTGTCCGTTGAAAAACGTCCTTGGGTCCCAGAGCCTTCCTCTCTAGAAGTTGCTTCCCTAAATTCCGCAGCCACTCCTCCATGTCTGGGACTACCATCCTAACGCTCATACACAATGGGCCCTTCTTCTACAAGCTCTAGTTAACCTTGCACCTGCAAAAGAACGCACATAAATCGGCTCACAGTTCCATGTTACTTGCAATTCATTTTCTAAAGCAACCTTCTAGAAAAGACATTTCCATGATTTAATGTCAAGTGAAACATTCTCAATCCGGCCTACACAATCTTTTTCCCCACCTGGGCCTCTGCACGTTTCTGGGTATCACATCCTAACATGAGCAATACATTTTCGTTCATTAGGCCTTCATCATTATAGCAAAAATACATTTTCTAAACACATTTTCTAACTTAAGCACTTCTATCTCGTTATATGAATACAATAATGAATTTCTAGTCGAGCATCTTAATACATTAATGAATTGGGTAAATACTTCACTGCAAACAATATTTCTAGATTAACTTGGCATTAGTATTTTCAGAACTCTTTACGTTACTCTATGTAACTTCTGGCACAATTTTTCATAGCTCTACATCACATTTAAACATGATTATAGTCCTTTATATATGTGGGTGCTGATTATTCATGAATATGGTGCACCCCTTACAATTTCTAACTCAGTTTTGCGCTCTCTCAGTCTGCTCTACATCCTGTTCTACATTGGTGACTGTCCCACTATGATGTGTGACGGCTTAACTTTTGATGAGCTAGAATTGTGTGACATCCAGGCGTCGCTCCTTTCGTACAGGAATTTTGAATGTGCATTTAATCTGTGGCGTTTTGCCCCCCAATCTTCCCAGGCTGATTAACTACTAACAACGGGGGTGGATGCTGACATTGCTGGGCTAAACCAATGGTTGCAAATTGGTATTCTACTCTGCCACCTACATGTGCTTCTTAGTGGTAATTGATTTTGATTACTCACCCCCCCCCCTCCCCCGGAAAAAGATATAATACTCCACGTTGATCCCAACTATAAATATTTTTACCTGGACAAACCTCTAAATGTCTCTGGGGTGGGTCATTTACCCAATGCAAGCACCTTGTTGGCTGGCACTGGTCTCAGTAACCTACTCAGGCACTATTCTCGATAACCCTATTATTATTATTATTAGGGAGATTTGTAAAGCGCCTGGTGTACGCCTACAGGCGTGTCCCCGCGCTATAAAAGTGGGGTAAGCAGTCAAACAGCCAGCACAACCGTCTACCGTCTGAATAAGTGAGTCTTAAGTTTTGTTCTAAACAAGAGTTCAGATGACTCCAAGCTACTCAGCTCAAACAGACATAGCTGTTTTCCCGAGTTGCATTGGCTATCTGATAGCTGTTGTCTTGTGTGTCTATTTGGTTTAGTTGTGTAGCTATGATGGGCATTCTAATTCGTGCTCCTGATCTCGCGGGGCAGCCGCTGAGCTCAAGACCGGAGTCTGCCACGTATTACCAGAATTATTTGGCTTCCATTAAGGGCCTGGAACATACATTATCGACCGCTCAACCAGCCTCAACATGTGCCCATGTATCCTACAGCCCAGCGCAGGCCACTCATGATCAAATTATCCCTCATGTTCCAAGTGCAAGTGTACACCTGAAAACATGCTGCTCAAATTGCTCATCCCTCCTGAATCGCTGACACCAGGCTCGCCCCTAAACGCCTGGGGGCAGGGTGTTCCTGTCCCAAAAGAGCGTCTCCAGGGAACTGGACTGACATCAGACCCCCGTTACTGCTGGGCACACCACACACAAGAAGAGACCTTTGAGTAAACACATGAACAAGCACAAGATATAAGGGGCCTCCTCAAAGGAGAGTCTCCTAGCTGGCTCTTCCACTTCCTGTCTGAAGGCCAACACCAATGCCGCAGTCCTCAGAGTGGCCAAAGGAAAACACAGACCTAGGGTTAAAGCACTCTGTGGGGAAACTAGCCCTAAGCTTGTCCATGCTTGAGTTGTAACCTTTCAGACTGGGAATCATGCTCTTCCCCAGCAGTGACTGCACAGGACCTGCAACCAGGCGTAGATGTTATTCCTCGCTGCCAAGCGCTATTCCGGAATTCATCCCTGTATCCAATCTGTGCCACACTGTAGCGCCCCAGGGGACACCCCCAATCCTGCAAGCCTGCCCAGATGGATCCTCTAAGCACGCATGGTAATGTGGATCAGGAGCCTACTATCAGTCCACCTACCTAGTGTGCACCCTTGTTGACCCACTAAACGGACCATTTGAAGGATGCGACAAAACGCTTCCAATGTTTGTCCATGTTTAGCACTTAGCAGCATTACTTTTGAACTAGTCACAAGAAATGCAAGTCCCATACTCGTGGCATGGTACCATCTTCAAACTACTGCATCCACTTTAAAATTAGTTATGTGAAAGACAAACGTAGCACAAATGTCTCGACAAATAAGTTAGTAACAGTGCCACCAAGAGACCTTAACATCTTATGGCATCATCGCAGTATAATTTGTTAAACATGACTATTCCTACCCTTTCTGTCGAACTCCGCTGTGTTGCCTCACCCAAGCCACCGTATCCTGTACACTAACAAACTGAAAACATGGAGACCGAGTTAGCCATAACGAAACCGCGACCTGACTGGATGGCGTGGCCAGGAGGGTAAAAACCACTCTAAGGCCATGCCTGTTCTCTGCCCTGAGAGGGCCATGCTCCCGAGACATTTTGATGCTGGTGATAGGCCTGTTTACGCATGCTTACTCAACTCCCACTTGAGAGCGAGGGAAATTTATACTCAGGTGGGCCAGTGTGCCACCCCCAGCATTACCGCACTGCTGCGCAGCCCCACCCGGTGCCTGGCCCAGTTCAGCTCACGTCGGCCGAGCAGTCGGGTGTCTTTCGACACACCCGTTCCACCTGGATGCCACTCCAGCAATGCCAACTTGCTGCAGCGGAGGGACGCTGAAACCGGACTAGCGGGTGGCCCAGAAATTTCCTGGGCCCCTAAATCATGAGGCGGGCAGTCTGCTGCCGCAGCATTGTAGGTTTAGCTGTGGCAGGGCACAGCCCCAACCATGGCCGACACTGTGGGCTGAATCTTCCTGCGGCGTTGTGTCTCCATCCCCTTCCCACGGGCCCAGCAATTGTTATGTGGACGGGGGCGTGAGCCGTGGGCAATGTTGGGCTGGCACAAGTCCGTAGAAGGCCACACCCCCATAGACGGCAGTGCCAGGCCAAAAGCGGGAGGAACGAGACCTGGGCTGAAGGAGTCAACCCACAGTATCCCTACCACAGCCCAGAGGCATTTTGGCAGAACACAGGACTGCCATAGCTGAAAATAAGGCCGACTACAACTCCCCTCCCCCATAAGGTAGTACGGGAGGGCTGGGCATTCCGAGTTTTCAGTCTGAATGCTCCCGCTCTGACCAGCGCTACTGCTGAGGGAGGAGGGGGGAGCTGGGAGGAGGGGGCCCGACAGTAGACCATACCCCTCAGCAGATTAGAAGTAATGGGGTGACCCAGTAACCCTCAGAACCTGGGTAAGGAAACTGAACAAAAACAATGGTTCTGTTGAGAATCACACTTAAATTAAAAACGTATTGAATACACAAATGGAACAATATATCCGGTGAAGGATATATCAGAGAACAAAACAAAAGCAAAAACACACACTGACCACAATGGAAGATACAAGTGAATCTTTAATATTAACCTTTTTGACAGATTAATTCAAACTGTATTTGAGAAGCTGTCCTAAACAAACAATACATGGACTGAATATACATTGGGTAAGTAAGTTGTGACTGGTGAATGAGTGCTCAAACAATGACTAAACAAAAATAATCATACATGTAGACAAAACATGATATCATAAGTATCCACTCTGAATTACAATGGTCTCAAACGGATATATTATTTCTTTAGTTCGTTGAAACTCTGTGTGGACGGATACATTGACAGAACGTCGACGTTTCGACCCTAGGTGGGATGTGCTGATTTATGTGCATCTATAGCGGGTCTTCATCAGGACTGCAAGAAGGTAGGACAGCCTATGAATGTAAAATGGGCTAAGGTCAGGGACTGGTGTGTGTCAGTGTTAAAAACAATACGGGCATGGATGCCTTGTCAGGCTTACCTTATTAACGGTAGGGGTATCATCTGATAGTGCTTCAACTTTGGAGCGGAGAATGTCAGCCGACAAACTCCAGGCCTTGGATGCCGTAAGATTTCCTATGAAAAAGAATCAAGCACGATACAACTTAGGACTCAGCTCTGGTAGAGTAATGCCGTATTGGCTGATGTGGTCAGTGCTTTGCATACCTTGTTTCCTTATTTGTAATCTTCAACATCAGCCGGTGGGAAGATCCTGTAGGCTGGTGCCGCCGTGGCGATCACCTAGAAAGATGGATAAAGAATCCGGTCTCAGCAATGGAACACAGGAGGCGCACTCTCTCTATCTATTAGTGAAATGTGCTTCTAATTTGCCACCGTGCTTAAATAAGCTAGAGTGTATGTTTATAGTGACTCATGTGAATGAGGCCTATTCAACCAGGGGATAACTTCCTGGGAAGAGGCCGTGCGGTAGTGAGACGTCAGGGGAGCACACGATAAAGCCACCTGACATTGAGGCAGCCCAATATACCTGCGGAGGGAGGAACGTGGCCGAACAGGCTGAAGGAGACTGTCCCACCTCTACCCCCTCTCCAGCGCGTACCCGGGAATAGACTCTCGCCTCCCATCCGTGTCGTGTGCCATGGCATTGTCCAGCCCACTCGGTCCCCGCGGACCTCGGATGGGGAACTGAATTATATGGTTAGGGAGGGGGGGCTTGTTGTATGAGGAGGGGTAACCCCAAGGGAAAACAATCTCTTAGGGGTGGGACCCATGGGAGGCATGTGCCAACTTACCGCCACTCCTCCAATGCAAAACCAGATTAGCACGGCCAGACCGCGTGGCCAGGCGGCACAAAAGGAAAACCCGATGGGCGGGGGCAGCTATAAGTACTTTGCCTCCACCCACCAATACGCTGGAAGTGAAGCATGGCCCGGACCAGACGTTGGGGACTCACGAAGGGTCCTGTTGCAGTACCTAATGTGGCACTAGGGTGGTTATCCTCCTGAGTGGGCACACTACGTGTGCTGTAGACAGCCTTAGGTCTCCAAAGTACTCGCTACTCCATCCTGGACACCTGCTGCCCTGTGCACCTTAGGAATAGTGGCTGCCCGGTGACAGAGAGAGCATTTTTCAAATGTAGGTATGCACTATCCTGCAACAGACACCCTCCTGTTGGTCTGGGGCACGGTGCTGCAAGACACGATGCCAAGTCACAGAACGTGACATGTCAGATTCTCCAATAGGGGCAAAGCGGTATTTTAGTGATAAGCACATGCTCTGCCAGCTGAAAAAATATCACAAATTTTGGGGGTTGGGATCGCAATTTTTTGGGGGGTGGGTGGGGGGGAGCACAACATTTTTCATCCGAGGCTGAAAAATTCTGGGGAGACTGACTAGTGATGGCAGGTTTGGAGGGGCAAAACAGGAGATACGGTGTTCAGCTAGAGAGCAAGCCTTACATACATGTTTATCAGCTGAAAGAAATGAGCATATTTAAAACTGCTGTAGATTAACACCTATCCGAACTAACGGCCAGATTCATCAAGCTGAAAACGGCTCGCAAAGGGCCAGATTCTGAGAATCTGGCCCTTTGCGAGCGCTATTTTTGCATTTGGGATTCATCATCCCCATTCCCAAATGCAAAAATCGCATTTTTTGAAATCACATATTGGCGAATAATTAGAGATTCCTTAAATGCAATTCAAGAAGCATTTAAAAATTGCGAAATCGCTATATTTGGCCGCTATTTACCACGAAGTCTCACTTCGTGGTAAATAGCGAAAAATTAGAAAAATGCACTTTTGTGCATTTTTCTCAGTTGTATGTTACACACACACATGTCCTTTGGACATGTGTGTGCGCAACATCAGTCTACATTTCAGGGGTGCTACAGGGTGTCCTTTCGACACCCCTGGCACCCTTGAAATCGCATCCTTATTTGCAATTAGCAAATTGCTAATCGCAAATAAGGAATAACTCCCCATTCATTCCTATGGGCCTTTAGGCCCATTGGAATGAATGGGGAGTTATTCCTTATTTGTGATTAGCAATTTGCTAATCGCAAATAAGGAATGTGTAGGAATCGCAATTTATTTAGCGATTCCTACATGAATCCCGTTTTGCAAGTCCTTAATAGCGATTCCTTAATAATCGCTATTAAGGACTCGCAAAACGGGACAATGATGAATCTAGCTGTAAATCACCTATGATGCATAAGCACTATTTACACACTGCGCACTCCGACTGAGATCTTTAATTACACGGAGAAGTTGAAGCAAGAATAAATGCTGGGACGCTTTTATTCACAAATATTTTTTAAAACCAAACAGACGTCACACACTGATGCTAAATCCAAGCGCTATACAATGTGCATGGCAGAAATGGAGCCTGTTTAAACAGTTGCATCGTTCTCTACGGATAATCCACTATTATGGAGTTGAAACCTTTTACTGCCTTATGAATAACACTTCCCAAAGTAGATTTTTCGCTCCTGCTGGTATCAGCCTGTCTGTCTTTCTATCTATCTACATGTACACGAAGCAGAGTCAGTTATAGTAGCTCCTTACAAGGTATGCACTTTTTGAATCTCTAATAACTTTCGAGACATTTGTATGAACTGCCTGACACTTCACTGAAGTTTAATTGAGCCGGGTCAGCTGGACCCTGGAGTGTTTTGTGAAGACCCGTCAAATATGGCAAAAGTTCTAGGTTGGCTCCCAAAAGGGATTTCCCCTATGCTAATTCCCATATGGAAAACAACTGACACGGGACGGATTTTACCATACTTAGAGGGGAAGTGGCATGCTGCAGCTGACAGGTCTTTTTTGGTTTCACCAAAGTCCCTCCAAAAACTAAAATGTCAACCTTAGTTGACCTTTAGTTAATTTAATGGATGGTTAAAATCAAGATTTCGAAATGGGGATTTTTGTCAATGAAGTGTGTGTGTTTTCTTGAGCGGTGTAATTGTTTGGTGAAAGGGTTTCATATGTTTGCCTCCATGAGAACTGCAGTTTATGGATAGGACAATTCATAATTTGAAACAACACTGTGGATTTAAGTATGCAGCAGTGATGTCCCTGATGATGTCAGGACGTGATAGGTGAGGTCATATATGTCCTCATCAGATGTTGACAGCGTTGTCACCTGCAGGTGCCAGAAAGGGGCACACCATTGATTAAAGACCGCATTTTGTGGCAGCTCGTATTAGGCTGTATAAAAACTGAAAACATAAACGTGTAATTGTTAAATATATGATATAAAAAAAACTGTTTTCCTGCTCCAATAAAATTAGCTCTCTGGAAAGTGCTGCATTGGTCTTTAGAATTGGGGTTACACTAAAAATAAAAATAAACGGTCTAAACTGGACGGTGCTCGCCGCAAGAACCGCAGAAATATGTCAGAATAGGAGCTGGTAACTAGGATAGAGTACACCAGAATCCCACAGCTGGCGCTGAACCCACTGAGCCCACCTGGTGTATGGAGGTAAGTAAAGAAGGTACAGAGGCTGGGGTGAAAAGTCAGAGTAGAATTGCGGCAGAAGCTGAACTGCTTCTTATTCAAGACATTATGTGCCATCAACCCCATTAGTGTAACTTCTCGTTACACTCCACATTAGGTAACCTGCTCTGGCATTCTCCCTTAGCCACCCTCGACCCCTCAGAGGTGCCAGTGTGCATGCTGCAGGGACCTTCTCTTATGTGAGGGTGGAAGGGTGGTTCATAGAGCGTATCAGATACAGACCTGCCAACCGACACGGGGCATAGTGTCACACGATATCGGCTCCCATCACACGGTCACATGGTAAGGAGCCAATGTCACGTGGTGGGCTAGGCAACCGCTTGAAACCACTGCACAGTAGTGGATTTGCAGCTGTTTTTGGATGCTCTGAGTAGCTGATGTCAATTGAGGAGAGGGAAAACCCCCCAGGACAACCTCAGCAAGCTTTTTTTGAAGTAGGGGCAATTGAAAGTGGAGGGGTTGGATGGGTAGTTGCGAGCTCATACTATGTGGCAGTGAATTTGTGGAGCTGCAGAAGTGGGGCTTGTGGTACAGTGGAGTGACCTAGAAGTGGGGCAGGGAAGCCGGCGCGTCAACTGGCAAGATTGTTGGGTCGACTTCCACCCATGAGATTTGAAACCATGAAAATGAAGAGAATCGAATGTACAGTACAATACAGTGCATTGCAACACTGCTTTGTCTGCATAACTTGTGGGTGTGTTGTGCGCATTCCGAGGTTTCTTAGGGTTTGCAAAAGTTTTATTTAGGAGGTTTTGTTTGTCTGATAGTGTTGCAAGATGACAAGTATTCCGGTGCCTTTATAGCTTTGGGAATTCCCAGCAGAACATGGATCTTTTACTTAACTTTTTGTTTTGCACTCACTGAGGCGAGTTCCTCATAAAATAGAATTCATTTCTGGGCAGTTATGAGGAAGTTTATCTCTTGTTCCGCATGACCCATATCACATTCTGGTCCGGCTGTACTTTCTTGGTCTGTGGTTATTGCGCTCTTTCACTCTCTTGTCTGTGATTGCTGACTGTGCACTCCATCAACATTTGCCTATGTTTGTGGTTCGTCACTATGAGTAGATAGTATGCTGCAGTATAGCTGCTCTCTGTTATCTTATCTTTTTCTGTATCTGTGCTTTCCAGTGGGCCTTGAGTTTGAGTTTGAGTTTATAATTATTTATCGAGCGCAACGTACACCTGGCAGTTTCTTGGCGCTATAAGGTGCTGAGCCCATGAGGGCAGGAAGCAGGGGAGAGTAGATAAAAACGGTTTATTGAGAAAAAGCTTGAGAAAACAGAAAAGTTTTTAGGGCCTTATGGAAGAGTGTGTATTGGGGGCAGGATCTGAGATGGACCGGGAGAGAGATCCAGAAAGCAGGGGCGAGTGTAGAAAATTTCGTGCCACCCCACTTTTTGCGTTTAAAGCGAGGAACTGTGAGCAATTGTTGGGCAGATGAGCGTAGCTCCCTGACGGGGACATAGGGTTTGATTTCAGAAGAGATAAAGGCAGGGGCTACGCCGGTCCGGGCCTGAAAGGTGATGCAGGATGCTTGAACTGGGCTCGTTCACGGATAGGAAGCCAGTGTAGGGACTTGAAAAGGGGAGTGACATGGTGGGATTTGGCCAAGTTGAAGAGCAGGCGAGCAGCCTGGTTTTGGACCAGCTGGAGTCGTCTCATGCTATAGGCGGGCATGCCACAGTAAAGGGCATTGCCATAATCCTTTGCAAAAATTGCCAAAAGCCTTGTAGCTTTGTTACACATTTCTGCTAGGAGATTCAAGCAGAGCGACTCTTTGCTTCTCTGGTTTATATGAGAATGACACCGACAGCCTCTGGCGCACAGAAAGTTTCAGCTACCAGGGACATTGTTATCTTGTTTTTCAGAATATGCAGGGCTTTGAATTGAATAGATTTGCGTCCCTTTTCTGGAGGTGCATCTGAGAATCTGCAATCTGTTTTTGTTTTCAAGTAAGAGTTAACTTATTTCGGTTTGTGTGCTGTCTAATTAACTTTACACATTGCCTCTAAGTTAAACCAGACTACATTGTGCCAAGCTACCACAGGGTTAAGCACAGGTTAATTGAGTGACTTTTTGTGGTCAACCTGACAAGGATTGTGTTTACAGCTTGAGAAGGGTTTCAGCCCCCACGACCAATAACCCAGGTTCCTACACTACTAATTATAGTGCAGGAGATGGGTAAATATTGAAAGGTGACTGCTTGGTCATTCTTCAAACTGTTGCAAAGAGTTGTACTGGCATACTAACCCCTTAACCCTGTTTGCTCAGGTTTCAGCAAGTATGTCTTTGTGTTGTTTGTTTTCACCCAGTATACAGTGTACATTAATTAATTAATTAATTGCAAGTTTATATAGCGCTAGGATCGACTCCCGGAGGAGTATCTCCGCGCTTCGACCGCTGCGAAACCCTTCCTGGCTTCCCTGAGAGATGGTCCCTTAATGGGTATCTCCAGGGTGAGACCAGGCATCCCCGGCGGTCTGGTGGGGCCGTTAGTGCAGATGAGGCAAGCTAATGCCCAGAGTTGCCGAGTGTGATCGCTGATCAGAGTGGGCACCGAGGCGAGAGAATTATCGAGTCCGCTGACCCTGGTCCAGAAACCTGCCGCGTCGGGAATCGAACCCTGGTCCCGGGCCGTCCTCTGCTCTCGGGTCTGCCGCCTCTAACCAGTGAGCCACACTACTGCACTACATACTTTGATAATATAATATACCCATCTTCTAAAGTCAGTACATTGTTAAGGGGAGTCATTTTCGTTGGAAGTTATTGATGGATGTGATTATCTTTCATTTATGCACTCTCTAGACATATATCTTTAATTTCCATGCAAAGTGCATATGTAGTTAGTTATTTTAAGATTAACGAACAATCCTACTTGCTTCTGTGTAGAACCCTTTGTTAATAATGTATGTCTGAATTATTTTGTTTAGTGTGGCACTGAACACTTTTCCCATGGTGATAGTTAAACAGATACATCAATAGTTTCTCAGATCCATGAGGACCACATTTTTGTAGGAAGGGGTCATTCGCTCCTTTTCTGAATTCAAGAGCTTAGCGCATGACATGCCTTAATTGCTTCATCTTTTTGGGTTGCAATGCGATGGTATTGTATTGACCATTTACCTTACTATTACCTACCCATGTATTTTGCATGATCTTTGCTCTGCAAGGATTATGTGACTGTTATTGCCACCAAGTTGTTTAAGAGGGTTTGAAGATGGTTATTTGCCCATTCTATTTTGTTGAGTCTCTCAATGACTTCTACCTCTTCTGGTGTATATTATTCTCTTTTCATGGAGTTGTATACATTTTAGAAATGTCATTCTTTCAACTTTGCATTCCAGTACTGAACTTATTTTGTGAATATTCTTCAATTTAACCCAGAACGTAGTATGTAAAAGGTCTTTTAAATATTCTAGTTTTCTGATGTCTTGTAGATAATTTTTCTTCAGTCTTGGTATTGTGCCCTCTTTGGCACAACACTCAATGAGAAACAACCTTTACCACACAATTTTTACAATGCATTACTATTACCACACAGTCTTTATCAGGCAATGACTTTGCCACATTGCCTTTATCACGAAAATGTAAGTATATATCAGGCAAGTGAATCTTCTTTTTATAAAAAGGCATACAAAGGTGTTCTTCCAATATGAGTTGAGGATTGTTGTTAATATTAGTGTGTTCCCGGAAACCATTCTCAGTTGCCAGTAGTTAGATGATAGTTATAGGTAGTACAGAGAAAAAGGGAGTGTCAAAGAAGTGTGTTTCCCATGTTAATCCGTGTAGGGATTTTGAAAGCAACTACAGCCTGAACGGAAGTACATCAAATGTGGCAGAAATGTAGCTCTTGGTCCAGAAAGAGCATTTTTTTTTATTTGGTGTAAATCCGTTCAGTAGTTTTAGAGTTATTGAACAAAAAACAAATTTGTATATCTTTGCAAATCCTCCCAATCTCGTGCAGAGATCTGATTGGCTTCCAACACTTCAGCCAAAAAGTGTTGACAGCCATCTTGGGACTCTGACTCAGCTGTGTCCCAAGAAAAACATAAAAATAAAGAAAAGGGGGCAAGGTAGGAATGCCCTGATCCCCAAGGCCTGGTACTGGGGTCCCCCAAGGACCTCAACAGGGCCAAAAAGCATTTTTTTTTTAAATTGTCGCAGTAAAAATCATGACGAATTTGTATCAATTAAAAAAAAAAACACTTGTTTACAGTATAGACCCCCAGTGGGTCCAGGGCATGTGGGCACAGCAAAAAAGATGGAGGGGCACATGGGGCACCCCCTTCTAGGGCTCCTTTTAGCCCCGGGGACCACCACTTCTCAGAGACTTTATTTGAATATGGGAGGTGAGCCAAGCAGACCCCTCTCCATAGGGCTCATTGAGCCCCAGGAACCTCCACCTCCCTGAGGCCTTACAACATACTGGAGGGAGCAGCGCAGACCTCCCTACTGGGGCATTAATATGCCCCGGGGACCACCACCTCCCTGGGTATAAATAAATAATAATGTGGGGGGATGCACGGCCCCCTGGGGACCACCACCTCCCTGGGGTCAAATACATATTTAATATTGGGAGGGGGCCCGTGTGGCCCCTCTCCCGGGCCATGTATGGCCCCAGGGACCACCACCTCCCTGAGGCGGGCCCATACTAACTAAAGGGGGCCCATTCTAGAGTCATTAGGGCTTGCTCCTGCTTTCTCCTAAGGTGGCCATCCTAAAGAGATAGCTGTTTGCATTTGCTTGCTGGAGCTGTGACCACTCCCCCAAGCAAGAGCAAACACTAACTCTGCTCCCAGAAAGCAGAGCTGTCAAACTGTTCCTACTTGCTGGGAGCGGAGTTTTAATCTGCTTCCCTGCCCGCTGTGAAGCGGGCAGGAAAATAGATGAAAGGTTGCTCCCTTACTCAGAGTGCTGCGTATTTAGCAGCTCCATGCATGCAGGAGCAATTCCAGCTCCTGCAGGAGGCAGGGAGCCAGGTGGGACCACGGGGGCATCGAGGTTCCCCCACGGTCCCCATCAGAGCACCCTGGGTGCCCTGGGTGAAGCGAGGACACTCAGGTATACGTGGCCGGCCCCGGGGATGAAATCAGCCTAGGGAGGGGGCGGCATGACCCCCCATTTACATTTGGTTGGGGGATGGGTCTCTGCAATTACGCATTGAAAGAAGATCTGAATTGCCTTGTGGAGGTGAATGCATCGTTGATCTATTGGAGAGCAATCTGAAGTGACTGTGACAGTTCTTTCTTGTCCTCACCTGGTGAGAGCATAGTCCATGGTTCTTACTTTAAATACCTACAAGAATACAAATGTGCAAAATCATCTAAAGCTCCGCCCATTTAGCTCATCCCATTCACCTTAGTAGTATTCAATGGTCTTCCCGCCTTTTTCAACAATGATGGGCAGCTTACCAAAAGGCCCCCAGAGTGCTTCTGGGCAATTTCAGTGACATACTCTTGATGCTGTGGAATATGAGGGCATCTCCACTAAACAAAGAAGCACTTACTTCATATAGTTAAGAGGTAGGACCCTTGTTTGATGGATATTTACCTCTTCATAGTCTTGTTGTCTTTTCTATCGAAGCATTCATGTTATCACAGATTTCTGGATGAAAACGCATGAGAAAAAATCACATTGCCAAAATCCACGCATGGTCACTGGAGACATTTTCTCATCCTCCGTTATGCAGCTGTAGTGTAGAATACGCAGTAGATATTTACCCAATGAGATAGCACCTACTAATTAACCTGTAGAAATTACTCCAGTTGGGTACACATTTTGTGGAAAGTAATGGACTCTTGTTGTATTGAGGACCAAGTGAGGTTCCGTTCTGGCACAGTCACTCACACAATTATGGATACACCCATACAGACACTCAGACATTCACTTACACACCCATTCTGCCACTCTTACATCTACTCAAGGACCCAGTCACTCAATCACACACCGACCCGTACACCCACTCACACACCCACATAAACACTTACACACCCACTCACCAACCCATACAGCCACTCATATCCACTTACAGCCCCCTACAGACAGGGCTTTAAGTGGAATAAAAAAAACTAGAGGGTCTCCAAAATGGGCATGGCTGATATAATTAAAGGCGTGGCAAACAAATAGCAAGCTAAACATCCGTGCTTAGCATAGCATGCTGCCTGGCTGGTATTTTGATGCTTCTGTCATTGCATAGAGATATGTAATACAAGTAACATTACACATACAGCAAATCAGGGCTATTGGCTTTGCCAATGGTTGTTAGTGGCGTAAGATAAATAAGCCACAGCTAGGGCTTTGTTGTATAGAATAGTGAAAATGCTTCAGTTCTGAAATGATGAGAGTGTGAAAGAACTCTACAGAGTCTCTTTGCAGTCACCTCAAAGGCACTTAAGGGTGGTACTGCTGCAGAGATCAAATTATTTTGTTTTCACCCTGAGGGTAAAAATGGAGAGCCTGATAGAGACCGTCTCAGCACCTGCTTTTTTAGAACTGCAGGTGCTGATCACTGACAAGACCTGGTCCACTTAAAGCCCTGCCAAAAGCCACTCACACACATTTACTGACCTATACAGCCACTCACACTCCCACACTAAGGTTGCAGGTTACAGTTAGGAAATAAAATGTAAAAAGTCTTAGAAATTCACAGAAAAATACAAAGGTTAAAGGGTTTGTTATAGTTAGGAAATAACATTTTAAAATGTTTGTGTGATCCTTTAACACCAGTGGACTTGGAATGTATGACTGAAACCATGCATGCCTTTACCACGCATTCTTTACAACCATGCCTTTACAACACAAATTTAAGCATATATCAGGTAAATGAAACCTTCTTTGAATATATATATATATATATATATATATATATATATATATATATACCCACATACACATATATAGGATGTATGACGTTAAAACGCAAACTTTTACAACGCATACCATTACCACGCAATTTTTACAACACAATACCTTTACAACGCATAGTGCTTTGGGTGCTGGACAGTGAATAGTTTAATTTACTATTCCAACTCCAACCCCCGTGGACACTAGGGAAGGTTATTGGATAGTAAATTAACCTATTCACTACCCTTTCCCTATGTCAGATCGCCCCAAAGCGATATGCGTTGTAATGGCATGCGTTGTAATAGATGCGTGGTAATGGTATTGCGTGCTAAAAGATGCGTTGTAACAGTTGTATACCCACATATACATCCATATCTCACCAGATAAAGACAAGAAAGAAAGCGCTTGTCAAAGTCACTACAGATTGCCCTCCTATAGATCAACTATGCATTCACCTCCACTAAGAATTTCAGATCGTCTTTCAATGTGAAAACACACTTGCTTTGCCATTGTCAAGCCCAGAAGGTCAGCATTATTTGTCCTTTACAGTAAGTATGGGCGGAAAATTCGTTCTGCTCGCGGAATTTGCAAATTTTTGGCAATTTTGTGATCCGTGAAGTTGGCGGATTTTTTTTTCTTGTTCGTGCTTCAAAAATACAATCTCGCGTGGCATTGACTTACCATGATTCTGCGTTCGTTGATGAGTTTTCCTCCCTGTTCGCGTGCGCTGCCAGATTTTAGTAGCTGGCTGAGCGACGCCGCGAACACGTCATTGCGACCCGAAACAGGAAATTGCAAACGCGAACATGTCATTGCGACCCGAAACAGGAAAAAGGCATTGCGAGCAGGCTGGTTAAGTGAAAACAACATGTTTGCGACCGCATGTGCAAGTTCTCGTTCCTGAACTGGTAGAAAAATCTTGCGAACTCGCCAATAAAAATAATTCGCAAGCTTGTGGAATTTGGCGGATTTTTGCGAATCGCGATTACAAATTCACACAAATTTGTGTATCGCGAATTCGCAAATTCCGCCCATGCTTACTTTACAGAAGTGGAAGTACAACTGGGGCACCTGCTATGTTTATATATGTGCTTCCCTTTGAGGTTTCATTTCTGTGAAATGAACATCAGGACCAGAACGGGCTCTCTATTTCCTAACTTTAACCTCTTAACAGTGGCGCGAATTACGTTGAGGTTCAGCGGTTTGAACGAGTGGGTAGGGCCGCGTCGGCCAACGGATGTGCGCAGCACGACCGTGGTAGTGCTCACGACGGCTGTTGCCCGATGAGCGCAGCGAAGGGGATAACATCCCTGTAACGTTTGTTTTTTTCAGTGAATATATATGGATATATATATATTAGGCATTAGGATAAGGGTGTTTTTAGGGTTTTGGGGTTGGTAAGGTTATAGGTTGGTAAGGGTGTTTAGAGGGTTTAGGAATGGGCAAGGTTATAGGTTGGTAAAGGTGTTTTAGGGTTTAGGGCCGGTAGGGGTATTGGGTGGTAAAGGTGTTTTTAGGGTTTAGAGGTATTGGGTGTGAAGGGTGTTTTTAGGGTTTAGGGATGGGTAAGGGTATTGGGTGGTAAGGGTGTTTTTAGAGTTAAGGGTGGGTAAGCATGGGTTTAGGGGTGAGTAGGGATATAGGATGATAAGGGTATATTTAAGGTTTAGGGGTTAGGTAAGCAGATAGATAGATAGATAGATAGATAGATAGATAGATAGATAGATAGATAGATAGATAGATAGATAGATAGATAGAGAGACATGCCATGCCATGCCATGCTCAACAGCAGATGTGCTGTCAGACAACTTGGCTAAAAGACCTTCACATTGACAAGGCCAATAGCTTGGGAATTGCTGAGACCTATTGGATTTGCCAATGCTTGTCATGTGATATGTCCGACTGTTCTTTGAAAATTGTCAGTCACCTGAGCTTATGGTCAAAAAAACAAAAGTAGATGTTTTCCATAACTAAAAATCGCTTCAGCATGGCCATTCATTTTATTTAAAATAATTTGGTGCATGGGGCTGTGCTCATGTTTCTTTTCTCCTTAGCGTCTATTCTGCAGTATCTCTGTGCTTTCTGCTCCATTTGAATTCGTACAGACTCACTGGGGTTTTGAGGAGAATCAATATATCTGTAAAATCTTCACGTTCCTTGTTTAGATACATTCTGTACGTTTATGCCACATGCATATACAATGTGAGGCCTATAAAAATGGATGTGTTTTTTTACATTCCTAGTGGGATGATTTGCACAACCCTCAGTGGTGTCTGCAGATGATAGAATGTGCATATCATTGAACATGTCGAACGGTGGGTTTCTTCTCATTATGAACAAACAAGTGCTTCATATCAAATATTTCTCGGTTAGATATCCCCTAGCCCCCACTACAAGTCTGCTATTGTTACAGTGTGTGTTCAAGTGTCTTTAAAATTATGATTTTTCTACATTTAAATAAGAACAACATCAGAAAGAGGAAATCACTTCATGATCAATTAAATGGCAACACATTTCCATATGTGAATAATGAGTAAAACTACAAAACGTTGTATGTGTTAGTGCTGTGCTTATTCCACTCTCTCTGGTATTTTTAAAGCACTATAGGGCAACAGATCCATTTCCAGGTGGAAAGGCAAAAAATGCTATCGATGAGTGTTTGAGGATAGCTGGGTTCAGCGGGTGGAAGCGGGCTGTTGCTGCTCTGTCATGTAGTGTTCTTTAAAGACGTGTGACTTCACCTCTTGTCTACATTGGAGTGTGGTTGTGTGTGTGGGGAGTCTGAGATGGCCAGAGATGGCGAGCTTGTCAGTATGATCAGTTGGGGTGATGGTTGTGACAGTATTGTGGAGTGCCCTTATAGTGAGCATCTTTTTTGAGGAAAATGTATTCATGGACTGATTTTGCACTTGGCGGACAGGTACTCCATCACAAACGTGACGCATAATCGGCCAGCCATACTACAAGTGTATTATATCCTATTGCACTTGTAAAACAGCCGAAGGGATACCCCTCATGCTTGTGAGCGAGACCCATTCGCCAAACTCCAAATCAGACATAGTGTATTGATGTTTGAATGTGGTTGGTCTACGCACAGGTACTTGTACGGTCTTTGATTGTGGAATAACCTGTGGTCTCACCCAACCTGTGGGTGTGGATCGTTCACTGCTGATGAGGCTCATCTCAAGAGGGTCCCATCTGATCTTGCATTGTCCAGCAGCTTCTTCCCTGACCTTTGCTATCCTCTGTCTGCAGAAACCTCTGAAAAGGGCTGTGGACGTGCCTCCCATGTTATGGATGTTCTAGAATTCTTTATTGTAAGGTTTCTGCGTCTTTCGGTATAGCAGCCAGTGCTTTGTTCCTTGTATGTCAGGTTGCTGGATGGTTCCAGATATGTGATGTAACCTTGGAATGATAGAGCCTCCTGCAAAGGAGGACTCTGGGATTCTTTTACTTTTTTGCCCTTTTAAGACTTCCATTGTCCTTGAAGTGAAGCTGCATCTTGGCTCTCACTGTTTATGTGCAGTAGCAGTGAGATTCAGCCTTGGTGTGTCTGGGAAAGCAGCTATGGCAGAGAAGGGCACAAAGTATTACAACATATTCACTACTGGATAGGCTGCAAGATAGGGTGGAACTAAAGAGGGTGCAGTAGTAAGAGAGGCCTTTTTTGCAAAGTTCATGACTGAATTTCGGGTTAAGACTGACATTGCGAAGTACTTCAGTTTTTACAGACCTTTTAACCTCTTATTTATTTATAAAGTTTTATATAGCGCGAACTTGTTAATGCCCTAAAAAAGTGTCAATGGCTATTGAAACCACTTGTTTGGTTATAGTGATATACCACTCAATTTGGAGCTGGCTGTTGATTGATCCTTTTCATGCTTTCCAGGGTGGGAGATACTTCCAGATCTAGATGTTCTGGGATGCTAAAAAAGGTGTATGGGTCCTGTGGCCTGACGTGAATATTTAAAAAGGCACGGACAGCAGTTGGTGCGCAGTACACATCTGTTACTATCTGCATCAGGCTGCAGGAATGAAAAGAGCTTTATCACATCTTAGAGTTGGTTCCACACCACGGCACAGACAAACAGTACATGTTGTAGTGACATGTGGCAATACCAGTGCAATCTAGACCCAAGAGCTGCAGAAGCATACTGATGTGAAACACTCAGGTGACAACAGGACAGTGACAGAATAACATTCTGTGCATGAAACACAATAACAACAATCTAGAGGCTGATACAGAAATCATAAACAACTTACCTAGATACTGTAGTGCTAGTCAGTAAAAATGGAATTCATGAGATCGTAGACATTTACAATGCTATTAATCCATTACAGTTTAACTCCATCCTCACTAATCTATGACTTGACCCCATTGCAGCCTGTATGTAGAAAGGGCAGTGTGTACACGACTGGTTTGGGTGGTCCCAGAGGGCCGACCAAATACTCACTGCCCCCTCAGTAGTGAGCACACCACTCCTTCCCTGCTCGCAGAGTGGCCCCGCCCACCCGCAACTAAACATAATGGTAATAACAGAAAGGTATTACCATTTTATGTTTCTGCTTCTCGCCCTGCGAGAAAGCAGTGGGGCGACGCTCCTCCGCCCAAGTGGAGGAGTTGCCCCTGCCTTCCTCTCTATCACACTATCACCACTGCACTCACCCACACCTTTTCAACCTTGCCCACAGTGAGTACGGAGCCACAAAACGATAGATGGAATGCTTACATTAATCTCAGCCATTGGTGATCACTCTGGGCCCATGCTTGCTGTTGCACAGAACTTGAGCTATAATTCACTGAAGAAGCTCAAGTTGGCCAAATCGGTCTGGGGTTGTTTCTGTTCCTAGAGGGCATGGCCTTGCTCTTTAGGCTGTGCTGTTCCTGTTGGAGCACGACTAGGACTGATTTGCATATTATAGATGCTCCCTGTGGAGAGCAGCACAGTGTGGGAAAAAACAATGGGCTGGAATGCAGCCCTGAGCAATCAGTGCAGGGAACAACAATGGGCTGGATTGGAGCCCTGAGCAATCAGTGCAGGGAACAACAATGGGCTGGATTGGAGCCCTAGCAATCAGTGCAGGGAACAACAATGGGCTGGATTGGAGCCCTGAGCAATCAGTGCAGGGAACAACAATGGGCTGGATTGGAGCCCTGAGCAATCAGTGCAGGGAACAACAATGGGCTGGATTGGAGCCCTGAGCAATCAGTGCAGGGAACAACAATGGGCTGGATTGGAGCCCTGAGCAATCAGTGCAGGGAACAACAATGGGCTGGATTGGAGCCCTGAGCAATCAGTGCAGGGAACAACAATGGGCTGGATTGGAGCCCTGAGCAATCAGTGCAGGGAACAACAATGGGCTGGAATGCCGCCCTAAGCAATCGACATTGGTTGAGAATAATACAAGCATACTTTCCATCTCTTCGTCAGATAGTTTATCTGCTTTTATGGGGTTGTTCTCAAATAATTGTTGATGCGGTATAAACCCACTTCTTTGTTTCTCCTTTAATTGGGTGGTGTCACGGAAAATAGACTTGGCCACCACCAGGACCTAAAACAAAAAAGTAGCCATGCCCCTGCACGGATCAGCATCGTGTCACTGCATTGCTCTACTTCAAGTGTTTTCTGCTTTGATCTTCATCAGATCTTCCCCCTTTTTCTCCATTGATGAGGAAAATTATTTAAGCTATATGCTTCAGTAAGTTCTTCTTAAACTCTCTGCTATCATGCGGCCCTGTACCAGCCCAGATCTGACACCTCCTAAGCTGCCAGGATTCCTAAGATTTCTGACTCTAACAGCATTCCCTAAAATCATAAACTATCATCCCATAGACTGACGATCTCTGATTTCTGTTTACATTTTCTGAATCTGGCGGCAACTATAGTGCTGTTATTTTACCCATGCCACCTGGGAGTTTCATTTTATGTGAGATAAAATGTATGCAGTTATATGCCTAGGCCACGTATATCTGACAATTTATTTTGGTCTGTAACCTAATTGTATTTACGTGTCCTGTTAGTGTCTTTTTTTGTACTCTTTTCTTTTTAAATAATTTAGATTAATAAATGCTAATTACATCTCAGAATCGTACAAAACAGCAGACATTTTATCTTATCTGAAGAACATAGTTGAAGGTAATGTCGGAACATCACTTGACTATAGTGATGCTGTATTCACATGCCTGCCTACGGCCAGTGTTTTGCCACTAAAAGCAGTCTCTGCTCTGCTGCGCAAGCCATGCACTCAAGAAGGAAATTATGATAATAACACACCAGTCCTGGCATCACTGAATCGGTGGGCTACAGAGGCACAAAGCTCTTGCATATCTGCCTGTATCACTTAGGAGGAACTATATGGACACCCCAAAATACCTGGTAAATAAAGTGACTCTATTTGGAGGAAGCCAATATCCAATGGATAAGCTTCGCCGTGCGCTTCGAATATCCCAAGAATAAGAACAGCCAAGAATGAAGCAATTTTCTGCCTAAAAAATGTGGAACTCCTTTCCAACCATAAAGATATGGTCACCTCCTTTACGTTTTAAAGATTAGCCTGAAGTATCACCTATTGGCTACATGTTCACTTAAGGTTCTTGCTAATATATATACATATATATCTATCAGTCCAAGACCCAAACTCCTCTCCATGGAAAGAAGGATCTGAGCAGACACAGGTTGTGTAACTTGTAACCTTTAATTCACCGTCATGACACGTTTCAGCAAAGCTACCTTTTTCAAATGCCTTTGTTCGCAAGTTCTTCTATCAACATGCTTTTAAATGGAACTTGCTTCGCTCTGATAGGCGAATGGCATAAGTTGGCTGGGCGGAATACCAGTATCTCAGAGGGCCGAGTAAGTGGGGGGAGGCGCCTCGGTCAGTACCTATTATATCCACAGTGGGCGGTGCTTGCTGCTTCCCTTCACGAACACCCATGTCCCAAGTACCATGTCGCAAGATTAGCACAGCCCCCATCCAGCCGCTTATATCCCATAATGTTTGACTATAGTTAGTTTCAACAAAAGAGCTGATAAATTGTGAGTGTGGGTTGCGGCAGTCCAGCAGCTACCAACCTCATTGGAAAATCCATAACGTGTGCCACTCCATCTGCCGAACACTTTAGGACAGACGCTCTCGGTGCTCGTGGCCTCCCCAAACATACCAGTTTTAAGACCCCAACTCCTATCCACGGAACGAAAAATCTGAGCACACACGAGTTGTGTAACTTGCAACCTTTAATTCCCCGGCATGACGCGTTTCGGCTCAACAGCCTTTTTCAAATGCCTTTGTTCGCAAGTGCTACCATCAACATTCTTTTAAATGGAACTTGCTTCACTGCGATAGGCGAATGACATCAGCTATGGCCAAGCCTGACCTGTTTCATTGCTGTGATGGTACAAGAGGTATATCAATTCATCGCTTTAGTTGGATAAATTGTATTTACATCTTCTTTGGATCATAAGGTAGACAGAGCGTGAAATATATATATTTGTGTGTGTGTATAAGGTTCTGGTTATGACCTTTTGCACAGTCCTGTAAAACATGTTTAGCCAATATGCCCTGACACCCCTGCTAGGATCCAGATAAATACCATATAACTGCTAGATGCTCTTTAAAACGCTCTTTACAGAGGAAAGATGTAGCCGTGGTGTCTCTACAGCCATCTATTATGCCTCAGAAAGGCTATTCGTTCAAAGTGTGTAGCCTAATACTTTGAATCGGTGATGTGTCTGCGAATGGAGATCGGGTTGTTAGTGAAATAGGACAGCTCTCCAGGGATGCCGCCTCTCATTCGCAGCCCCCCCCCTCCCTTTCATGATTGTGCTCTGCCTTGTATTTCAAACAGCACAGACTGATGCATGAAAAAAAAACCTGTCCTCAATGTTTTCAGTGTAGGGTGGTAATATAAACATATATTTTCTCTAAAAAAAACTGTAGTGTTGTGTTTAGGAATGGCTATATCACCTAAATACCTGTTTTTAAAAAACCTCTACAATTTTCTTAGAACACCACATGTTAAACTGAAGTTATAGTTCCTTAAAGACACTTGAAAAAAATACTGAAATTCACAAGTTACAGTCCACTCTACAATCCACAATAGATGTGCAAACTATAGATTGTACACCATATGCAACTTGATGTGGCAAGGGAAATTGAATTCTCTAATATTCATGAGGCCCAACCAGTGTGACATGTTTTTTTTTCCAGTGCTCAGATTTAACCCCTTGTGTTGCGGTCAAATGGCTTTGTTCATAATTACTGCAAATGAGCGAGCAGCATGGCAGATGCTGAGTCTAATATGTTGTTTATTGCCATTGTTAAGAGAAGGGAAGCGCATTATGACTCACTTGAGGGTTCGCCTCTAGTACGTCATGGCCTCTCCCCTGCTTCAACAGAGGTAATAAATAGCACATTACTCTGTGCACTTTTATTGCAGGGAAGGTCTCTAATATCCGTATTTCACATATGAAATCTAGATTTCATCCAATGAGAGACCTAGAGGCAGTCTGTTTCTCTTCTGTCCAGGGAATTAGTCTCTAAGCATGGCGGTGCATTTAGATAATGGCGGCCACAAGCACTCTACAAAGCCTTCCTGTTACCCATTGCTTAATTGGCAACCTCTTCATGACAACTAAAACCTGATCATTTGCATTGCAATTAATCCTCTGATTGTCCTACATCAATTAAATATTTAGTTTCAGTAGCCATCAAAGGACTACAGGCATTGAAGCCTGTGTCCTGAAAAAGAGTGACTGAGTGTGTAAATCGGGCTGGGGCACATCCCTGCATTCCCTGACCTCAGAAAAGTAGGGCTGAACTGGCCATAGCGGGCACCGGACAATCCCCCGGTGCGCCGCACGGGTGGAGGCCGGTTTTGGGCCCCTGGGGGCCGTTTTTGCAGCATAGCTGCAAAATCGGCCCTGTACCAAAATCGTCCGAAAACCGGACCCGGCAAAGAGCTCGGTGGCACCACCAACAACCCCTGAATGGGGAGGGGGGCCGGCCGAGCACTTTGCCAGGGCCGGTTGTGGTTCCCAGTCCGGCCCTGCAGAAAGGATGCAGGGGGTTCCCAGAGACCTGTTTTTTCGTCTGACACATCCAGTTTTAAATCCATACTGCAGGTGCACTGTTTTTAACCCTGGCAGCGAGAATAAGCAAATAAAGGAAATATTTTTGTTCTTGTTAGTTTTAAATCACTGTCTACACAGTACATTTTTCTGTTGTGCTGCGCCCTCACCCAAACCCACTCTTGTCACTCATCTGTTGGATTTGGAATAACCTAATTAGAGTAGGTGCAAAAAAACATCCCTGAGCTCCTCCCTCTCAGAGAGGGAGCTGTAGCCCTTGGCGGGACTAGGGTTTTCCACCAGGTGGAGTATCCCAGATGGAGACGCATGCCACCTTTGGTGGGTGAGGGATTATATCCTAAAAGGATTTATCCCAATGGTTTTCCTGTGTGATTTGTTGAGTGTCTCTGTCGGTTTCCCTTGCTATCACAGACCCAAGAATGTCTGTGTTATTTCGGGGTTCCCAGAGAGGCAGTTACTTCCCCAAATGTAAAAAAGAAAAACACCCCTTTTTTAGCTTAATTCATTGATCCGATTTCAGGTTCACGGATCTGTAAGTTTGCCCATAGAGCTACTTTTATTTTATTTATATTTTATTTAAAAAAAGATAGGTTTTTTTTGCCAAACCAGAAAATGTTCAAACAACAAAAATGTTCACAGTGCAAGTATTTGAAGACTTTCCTTTTCTCAGATTGGTTTAGTACTCACAGCCTCACTTTATCTGTGGGTTTTTAAACATACATTGATCTCTTTAGAGCAGAAGAAACGATAACTTACCATTAACATGTTTTTTTCCAGTGATTATGTACCCATATCTCCTGCTCTCTTGCTATATCTGCATATATTTTTGCCTTTTAGAGCTGACATGACCTTAAGGTTTCCTGCCTCACAGTGCCATGATATCAGGATTACAGCTCCAGCCATGTTTGAGTGGGAGAGCTTGACAGCAGGTTATCGAGTGCTTTCATAATAACCCTCTGCCTTGAGATTCCTGACATTTTAACTATGTCTGAAAAGTTCCTGTAATAACTGAAATCTGAAAAAGCAGTAATTGTACACTAGCACTGTAACTTGTCTATGTCAAGCCACCTGCACGCTTCGCTGAGCACAGCATGAGTCACAAGCCGCAGATCATCAGGGAACCTGTTGAGATTTAAGTCCAGAAAGGTCAATTTTAACCAAATAAATCAAGTGAAGGCTGAGAAATTATAATTGGAAGCTGTACCGAGCAATCTTATATGATACTGTGAAAATGATTGTCGGAAACATTTCCTGAGTTTTTTTTCATGCTGGTACTTGGAATGTGTTTATAGAATCTCATTAAATAGAAGGTATCGCTTATGAAATAGGATGAGTTCTGCGGGTGATGATCACTCTGCCCACCAAGATGTAGACGTCGGCTCTTCATTCAAACCCTATATGAGTCAGTTTGCACAGTATACTAAATGCTCCTGGTCAATGGTTCTCCCTATCAAATAGCAATGTGACCTTTTTTAGGCATTTGTAACAGGAGGATCTTAAACACGAAGCAATGGACATAAGCCCATATAGCTTGGGGTCTAGTTGGGACTGGATTACAGGAAACAGTATATGATGGAAGTATCAACAAGTAAGATGGTCCGTCCATCACCACCCCCTTTTGTACCGCTTTTGGCCGCCATAAGTGTGGCAGGGTATGCTCAGACGTGAGTCCCTTGCTCACTTTGCCACTGGATTCAAGCAAGCCGGGCTGAAGACGGCTGGAATGCCAGAAACCGGTCCTCGGAAGCTTGTTTCCGGTCCAGGGAAGACATGGTTTGGCAGTTCGGGCTGGGCTGTTGCCATGAGGCACAGGGTCAGACTGATTTGCATATAACCATGTCTGAACTGGGGTGGCAGAGTGGGCTAAAGAACGGTGATGGATAAAACCCAGATCTTTTGACTGGGTGTGAGTGTTTGATTGATTCAGATGCTCCGTCCATCACCACCCCCTTTTGTTCCAATCACTTTGAGCAGTCAATTTTAACAAATTTGTTTTAGACATATTTACCATTTCAGGTCTAGGTCGATAAAATGATTTTCTCTGAATTATATAATTCTTTGGCATACTGCCGAAATCGGCTTCGGAGTCCAGCTCTCTAGGTTATGCCACAACCTAGTGTCCAGACCACATCACCATCGCCATTGAAGCATAAAGATTTTTTAAGAAATTTGGCCTCATTCAATCGGTGGGTGACCCAAACAAGGCCAGGCAAATCTCTTTCTCTTGTTTTCCTGGACTGTTAAACTTGGGAGCACCTTGAAGTGATTAATATCAGTGTGTGCATTAAGCCAAAACAGCAGCAGCCTGAAATACTTGGTCTAAGGTCACAAAGACCTCATTTTCACTGAACCATGACTGTACAGCTATTTGTAGACTTGGCTTCTCCTCCAGCAGTTTCTATATATATTAATTCTATGATCACACTATAGGTGGAGAGCCATGACCTACTCACAGAAACAACCTTTCCCCGCATACAACTATGGAACAGCAGATGTGTAGGGTAGCAGCAACCTGGTGGATACAAAATCCATACTTTTGCAAGTGCCATTCACACAGGAGCCGAGTGTACTCTCTGTCACATGAATGAACCAACCTAAAGGAGGTCAAGATTTGCTTCCGCCCTTCACCTCCATATTACCTTGCTCAGTCTCCCTATTGGCGTCTTGGTTCTATTCCCCAGGTTCCATAGGTTTGCCGTATTCTATGATCTTCTTATTGATTGTGTTGACAATTAAAGCCGGTTCACGGATGCAGAATGAATGGCCCTTGTATATTCTTCATGGAGAAAATGTTCTTATGTCCTGTGCACATATGTTAGCCGAAGACAATCCCTTCTAGCTTTCTGGTGGCAATGAACGCAGGTTATAGTCGGGTGTAGTACTTACATCTTCACGGAATTACACAAATGGGTTCATTTAGCCCTTTGAAACTCTAAATGCCAGAAGCACTTTAATCCCAGAAAAGTAGGCAGAAGGAGTTTGTCATATCACTTTATTTCAGCATTTCCTGGGGCCCCAAACTTACATTGTCTCGTTGATTTATGCCCTTCAATTCTACATTGATTCTATGTAGATTCTACAGTTCCTGTCCACAGCCAGACTATGGCTTAGTTGAAACTCTCCAACACCCTTTTAGATGGGTTTCCGTCTCCCTTGAGACATGGTAGCATTGTCTTGTTCAGAGCCAATGGATCCCTTTATTGTTGTGAACTCTTTCATGAATGATTTCAGTGTTGCTGCTGTAATCATCTTTGCAGGAACTGAGGTAAGCAACTGGTGAGCACTCCGCAAAGGTTCTGTAGTAAAACCTGGGGAAATCCAACTGTACAGGGAATTTCGAATCTGTCAGTGTAATCCGCCGACACACTTAGTCCATGATATGTAGAGGCATATTATGGCCTACCCACGTCAATCAATGGAAAACGAGCCATGCCTTATGAATATGTCTGTCTTGCAATTTGCTCTCCTGGTATGGCCCAGATCTGTCATGAAGTAGGGACAAGCTAAGTATAGTTCATGAATGTATTCATATGAGAGAGCGGGTGTGAATATAATGAAGATTATAATGAAAGATACACTAAAGGACGCCGGTGGATACCCGTGACAGCTTGAATATCCTAGACAATGCTCCGGTTGCACTGTATTCAGCAACACTGAATGGGCGGTGCTTGTAACAGTAAGGAATATAATGTCTGAGAGTGGACATAACAGGTAATTATCAAACTCAATGTGCAATGACTATTGTCCACAAAAGGTGTTTATGCATCTATATCTGAGTCATAGCATGTACAGCATATGTGTAGAAAATGAGAACTAGGCAATTCAGAACTGGGAATTGGAGCACTCTGAGTTTACAATAAGTCTACTTGGGGAAACGTGCTAATTTTAAGATGGCTGTCATATGCGCAACAGATCTTTAAGATGGCAGCCAAAGTTGGTCAGTGATGCCAGATTCCAGGATAGGCTTACCGATGTTTCATACCAGGTGACAATTTGGCCACCAAAAGGACCTAAAACAATAAATCAGCGATGCCCCTGCGTGTGCCGTATGAAACATATAAGCAGTGTTAGGCCTAAAGTCTTTGTCAAATCACCCATAATGTAAAATGAGAGGGCTACTACCTCTCTCACCACATTTAACCATCAATAAAGTAAGCACACAGGAGACCCTAAGTGAGCACTACCTCTCTCAAAACATTTAAAAAATCAACAAGGTAAGCCTTTTGACTTTAACATAAACGTGAATATGACCTACCTAGCGATATCTATAAAACACTTTAAGCAGACCCAAAGTTTACACTGACATGAATATTAAGGCTTTCTGTGGAAACACTGAACATTTACTCTGGCTAGATCTAAGAAGGAACATATGTACTAAGCCATTTCCTGTGGCATTTGTAATAGAATGTACAATATAAACCTTCTTCTGAATGTATTTGTCATATTGTTAAAAATAAAAGGTTAACAATGCAAAACCACTGCCTATTGCTTTTGTCAGAGAGTCACAATATATGATTTTTTGGCAAGAAGTGTACGGTGTAAATCCCTTCCATTTTAAGCAATCCAACTCAGGAGGTCCCAGGGCAGTCAAATGTTACTAATCCATATTGTGCCAATATGGCTTTTTAACCTGTAGTGTCACATTGGGAACCAAGTGGCCCTGATAGCAATTGTCTCTGAGAGTAACGAGGCAGGGCAGTCCAAGGCTGACTTATGTAGGTGCTGTGGGCTTCAAACTAAAAACAGAGCCCTGCACAACAGTTACGCTGAATAAATAAATGTGCAGGCAAGGTTTTTTCTTTAAAAAGGAAAAGTACTTACATGCACACTCTACTAAATACTACTCTCAAAATGAAAAATATTTCCAAGAATTCAGGTGGAATTACAAATTGGAACCCCTCTTATATGGGCCTCATAGATTAAAAAATATTAAAATCACATAACCTAATGAAAATCCACAGTGGCGATTACCCTGTATAATTCTAGCCTGTTCCAGTTATCCCTGGGGTACCTAGTGACAATATGCACACCAGCAGACTCTAATCCTAAAAGCCAATAATGCCCCATTTGGCACTATTGGAAATGTTGATGTATTCACAATGCAAAAGTTTAGCCGCTATGTCAAGTCATCCTCGGCGTACGAGAGATCTGCTCCCTTTGTTACAACATTTAATAATGAATAAGGCAAACCTGTTGGTTTCAACTTGAACCTAAAGAGGAGCGGCCTATGGAGACCCTTCAATTTACAAGGATTCAAAGTACACTTGAACATGAACATTATCTCTCCCTCTGGAAAAAAAGCAAGCACAAAACGGGAAATATGTCCTAAACCCCTTCCTATTGCATACGTCAGAGCATTCACAATGCAGAACCTCTTCCTATTGTATTTGTTGTAATGTAAAGCCTCTTCCAATGGAGATTTTCAGGGAGTGCCCAAACATACTTGTATTGCATGTGTCGGATAGTTCACAGTGCAAAACACCATCCTATTGCATTTGTCTGAGGGTTCACAGCGTAAAGTTCCGCTGATAGTGTTTGGCGAAGAGTTCACAGTGGAATTCCTATTCCTATTGTATTGTTCATGTGGTTACACCATACAAGGCCCATTTCTACTGTATTTGACCTGGAGCCTTTGCTAACAATGCATATGTAAGTCATGAGCAATGGGAATCTTTCTTAAGCTGAAAAACAACTTATTTTCAACCAAAGTTGTTTTTGTGGTAATCACATGAATCTTAGAAGAAAGCTATACTGTCAAGCCACGTCTACAAACCAATGCAAGTCTAAAAAACTGTGTGTTGTCTTATGGAATAATCAGCATTTAAATGATCGCCGTCTACGGAAATCTGAGCTTCTATGTAACAACATACCCCTCTACAGACTTTTGCCCCTTCCATGCTTCTGTCGGCCAACGGCCGTCGCAAGCACTACCTCTGTAGTGCTGCGCACGTCCGTTGGCCGACGTGGCCCCGCCCACTGCGTGAAACCGGAATTGCCGCCGAGGTTAACACATTGTTGTAACAACTCATCCCTAATAACCTGTTGGCTTTAACATGCTTTACACAATAGATAAGTCAGGCCTATACCTTTGTCATAATTGTTCATAATAAATATGTCAGACATATGGCTTTTTACATAATGTTTCCCAATTAATGTGTCAGGCATTTAGCCTTTATGGGTAGGCGTGTTGCCATAACTAACTCATACCACAATGATACAATTGCAAGAATGTAACAAAATTACAATTAGTAAAACTATACAACTCATGCTAAGAGAGTTGAAGAAGGTTTGTCGGAGGGGTAACTAACACCAAAAAAATTGCATGTGAGAATCTCATGTTGCAAAGTATCTGTCTATAGTGTTTAACACAGTGTAAAAACAATCCACCCTAAAGGCCTATTGGCTTTAACGATCTCCTTTTCAAAATACACAATTCAGGCCTACTGCATTTGTCATGGCTTTTCAACATAAACATATACAAACAAGTGGCATCGGACGTCAATTTCAAATGACCCGCTCAGGCCTACAGCCTTGATCGATGGCTGGTCAGTGTAATCAACTCAGGCCTACATACTGTAATGAGCATAATTTGTGCAATGGAAGCACACAACCTCAGCCCATTAAAACCAGGTAGGGAGAAAAATCAGCATGTGAGCGCAGGCAAGCCCCTCCGCCGGTAGTGCTCCTTTTCTGTTGATCACATAAGGTCTGGAAACAGCTGCGGGTCAAACCAGACCTACAGACATGATGTCACTTCTACTCATTATATAATAAACAAACCCCACAGGAGAATATATATGGTTATGTGCGATCTCTATTACACACCTGCCAAAATTATGAAATGGGGTGTTACGGTTGGTATATACTGCAATCGTTGTAATACGAGAGGAGCAGATACAATACATATGTTTTACTCTTGTATTAAATTAGCTGATATAATTTCAGATATTCAAAAATGTATTGAAAAAATTACAGGAAAAACAATAATCCTGTCCCCTGATTTAATAATATTTGGCATATCTAAAGACTCTATAGAATTGGAACAACAAAATTTGTTATTTATTATGATGTCTGAACTGCGTGCATGTATCACTCAGGAGTGGATAAGTCCGGAATTACCTTCATTTTTAGGTCTCGCCCTGCGATTGCAGGCCAAAGGCCTGCTGTCGCAGAGCGAGACTATTGCAATCATTCTCGCTTTCAAGGACTGAAAGGGAGAGGACAAGAGACTGGCACGCGCATGCACTCAGCAGCCTGCCGGGATCAGGTCGCGCGCGTCAACACGCGCTCCGATTCCCGCAGGCTGTTCACAACACGTGCAAACACACATACAGCCCCCCCCCTCCCAGCATACACACACTCACGCACACACATACACAGAGAACCCCCCCCCCCTTACACACACATCCCCTACCTTGTCTCGGCGTCTTCGCGCTCCCTTACCCCCGCTCCTCTGGTGCGCGCGCACCACTGGTTTCGATCCCGCGTCGGCTCCTCTGTGGTGCACAGGTTTCTATTCAGTGTTTATTTCAACAGCCAATCAGGAGGCAGAACTCCTTGAAGACATGCTCCCTCTCTGGTCCGCCATCATTTTAACTGCACGGACGCACCCCAGCAAAAACGGCAGCATGGGCCAATCACCTTTGTTTTGACTTAGTGACTCTCTTCTCCCTCTCCACACACCATGCCTGTCTCTCAGTGCACTCGAATCTGGCCCTCTCGAAACCAATACTTTTCTTTCCATAAAGCCCCTCTCTATCACCCTGCCACTCTCCTCTTTACACACTCTCCCACCGCCCCATTCCTTCCCAGACAATATCCCATCTTGGTAAGAACAAATACGCAGGGTTTCCGACAACAAAATGGAGACGTTGGTTGAGTGATACCTGAGTGAGTGAGACATATCCAGGCCCTCCAGGGACATATTTTCGGCACCTCGGAGGAGCGGCTCCATCTTAAAGTGCGAGGGCTGTGACGTGTGTGCCTTCTGTCTGGAGGGGGCTGTGCATACAGAACGGATGTCTTTGCTTTACTGGCAGAACCTCTTAATCAAGCGGAGTACACCACTTCATGGACATAAATCCCTGGTACAGAGTGTTCGGACTGTATATCGCCCCCCCCCCACCCACTAGCCTCCTGCGCAACCCCAGGGGCGCCAGGAGGTCAGCCGTGGCCCTGTCTGCCCAGGGAGTGGAATCCCCGGGCTCATGTTCCAGGCTGACCACGTTACAAGTATTGATTGAAAGGAGGCAGCTATAAAGGAAGGGGCATAATAAAGAGAGAAGAGTGCATCAATGTAAGAACAAGAAACAGGTCTGACTTTTGTTAGAGGAAGTGTTTGGTAATAGTTGGGCTGCTTTGTGTCCGTTGCCTCAAGCTGTCATAGAAAGAAAATCCCAAAATGAGCAACAATTTGAGCAATATGGAAGATGGGTGTAGGACCTCTTATTTATGCATTTATTAAAATCATGCACGATTAATTAAAAATCATTACATAAAAATATATCAGAGAGAAAGAAGAACAATGAAAGTACTGCATTTAGTTATCTTTGAATACATTAAAATCAGGAGCTTTTTAAATTTTTTATAAATAGGTGTTATTTGTGGTCTGTCAAACGAAGTGCTTTCCCTGTGTGTGTGCCCAGCATGTGTGTTTTTCTTTACCTCTCGTTTCGCCCTGGATTTACATGGAGATGGTATAGTCGGGAAGACCTGCTGTACCTCTGAATTTTTGGTTTGTTTCATTTATTGTTTTTTTTTCTCGCGGCAACAAACTCCCAAGAAGGTTCATTGATTGTTTTTTTTTCTCGCGGCAACAAACTCCCAAGAAGGTTGACCTGAAACCGTGACTGCACACATTAACAAGCATTGGAATAGCCAATAGGTTTCGCTTTTGGGACCTTATAATATTTAGTTGAGCAGCACAATATCCTTGGTGCAACAACATCAACTGTTGCATGGTTAAACACTTATAAGGTCCCAAAAGCGAGACCTATTGGCTATGACAATGCTTGTTTATGTGGAGGGGCCGTTTATTAGCTAGATACAAATTTGAACTTGCTATCTATGCAACAAAAGGAAGAAAAGGGAAGCAACTGGGCATGAAAATCTGGACTCCAATACAACAGTGGATTGATGGGGAAATGACTCAATAAGACCCATATTTGTCTTTTGCTGTTTTTTTATTTCCTTGTATCTTTTGGAGAATGCATACTTATATATTGTGAATATTTGAATTGTAATGATATAATCTGCTTTACTTGCAACAAAAAACCAATAAAAAAAAATAAAAAAAAACCACAGGAGAATGGTGTGGTTGCACATGCAACTCTCTCTCGTACCCCATCCACTCTTCTGCCTCCTTCTTCCTTTGTTCAACACTTAGAGCTCTGCAAATGCTTAACTCTCCCCTATACGTAAGATCCTTCACTGCGGACAGAGAGAAGTCATCTATTAATCATAAACTATGGCACGCGCTGTGCCTGATATGCTGTGCTCTCCGTGCCATGCATGATAGGTTAAAGGAAGCTTTACAGCACCTCTACTTATTGTCTGTTTGCAATCCTTGTCTTCTGTTCTCACTTGGGGGGGCAGTGTTATTGGTAATGATGAAACGTTCATCTTAAGAATGTTTATTGTGTGTGGGTTTCATGTGATGCTGTTTTGGGTTTGCACTAGGCGCCCTCCACACTAAAGCTTCTGGGTGTGGTCTCGAGGGGACTGTTATTAAATAAGATGATGCTGAGCAGACACTATGTGGATTGGTTTGCTTTCCATCAGCAGAGTGTGGATAGCAGAGTGGCAGTCTTTAGAAAGGAGGGCCCTGGAATAGTGGGAGTAAGGGCACGGCCCCTCTAAGGTTGTCCTTTTTTTCCCTTGTTTTTTTGCATATTTATATAGCGGGAACTCGACCCGAAGGTATTGGAGCGCTTTACATGAGCACCGGTTACGTACACATTCAGGCACAGGGAGATTAAGGGATTTGCCCAGAATCCCAGGATGTGGATTCGACCCCGAGGCTCGAACCCTGGTTTCCAGCACAAAAGTCGGCCGTCTAGCCACGGACCACATCCCCTCTCCCCTTTGTTGGGGGAGAAGGATCTGAGTCCTCAGTCAATGCTATGCTTGTTGAACCGTTGCACTGAGTTGTCTCATCATTGTGGGTAGCTTGAGGCAGGGACGTAACTTAGGCCACTGCAGCCCCTGCTGTGCAGGGGGCCCCAGTCCTTCTGGGGACCCCCGACCGTTCAGGGGATCTCCACTTAGCCTACGACCAATGGGTATGGATGAGATAAGGGAGACTCCGGAGCCCCTCTCGCATTCTGCAGGGAGGCCCCATCAAGTTAGGTTACACCTCTGGCTTAAGGGTTGATAGATGATTCTTGCTACAAAGTGTTGGGTGAGTTGTGGTTCATAAGCGAGTGATATCGGGAACCCGCCATGCATTTGATTATGCTAGAGATCTTATCAGTTATCGCTGGAGCCCCCTCCGACAAGTGTAGCATAGCCGCAAAAGGACATGCTGCATTCAGCAATTATGTTGCTTTGAGAACAGAAAGGGGAGTGAGGTCCCCATTGAAGGTAGTGCGTGATTTTGCATATTTCATGTCATTAAGGGAACCTAGTTAACTGAGGTTCATTATTTGCATGAGGTTTAGACAAGAGTTTTCTCTCCACCCATGCATGCATGGGCCCAATAAGAGCTTTTGTCCATGACCATGACAGCTGAGCATCTTTCTGAGCTACTGCTGCATCCTTTCTCTGGTCCTCCACTTGATCGATGCCTCATGGCCTGCAGACCTGGTGTGTGTGTGAGATGCTTTGCAGCAAGTCATAGAATGTGGTGTGTTTTGTGAGATTTGGGTTCACTGTACAGACCCGCCATATTAAATATTGTGAGGCTGTGGCGAACCAGTGAATGGTTAGCAGGGGCGTTCCGCCATGGCCTTCAAGGTTTGCAAGCGCTCCATGCTTTTCTGAATTGCCACAGTGTAGATCTTCAAAAAAACTGGCACGATTTCAATCCTTGACCACAACCCTTCCCCACCCCTGGAGGAAGCACATCATCCAAATTACTTTACTGTGCTAGTGTGTGAAATTATTTGTAATTACACTTGATTTGGGCAGTTTAATTTTGTTTGTGTGGCTGTAATATTGATGCTAGTTCTGTTTTTACTCCACACTAGAGAACGGGGACAGCATTTCCACAGCTTCCCTAAGTCCTCACTTACAGGCAGGAGTAGCCCATGCAGGTAAAAGCGTTGGGCAGTGGGGCAGGTGAGGTGGGATTCGACAGAATAATTAAATTTTCCCTCGTCGTTGTCGTCTGTCGAATCCGCCCCACCACTCTAACCTGCACGGGCCGCTCCGGCTCCAGAGAATGTAGAATGCTAGGATTCAACACCTTCTGTAACTATACAAATGTGACCACATTTCTGCTGCTCATTCCTCCTTCTCTTGGCACCCCAGGAACAAGAGAAACTGGTTCAAATCACTTTATTCTCCTTCGACCCACACATCGAAAAAGGGCGCATCCCCTTGTTTGGAAATTCAAACATGTTCATGTCCAGCAGGCTCTGCGTCCCTTCCACATGCCATTGTGTTCCACACTACAAGTGAGTCTGGTGGCAGAGCCTTTTATGTCTTTGCCTGCCTAATCTGGAACTCTTTACTTCAGGCTACCTGTGGATTTAAGCCAGTGCTGAAATAAGACCACTGCAGGCTTCTGGCACCACCACTAACGGACACAAGAGGTTGCGGCGCAGTAATAATATCCTGAAAAATGATCTTGTAAAAGGGAGCACCTGAACATTGAAATGTAATTTTACCAGGGGTTTTTATGCCAGAGTTTCCAGTACTTTGAGGATTAACCAGCCTTCTGTTTTGATGGTGGGATTTGACTTGTCGCTGTGAAATTTGCTTCTCCCCTGTGTGCCCCCATGTATCTCGCTGCTAGCACTACTGAGATATTTGGGTGTTGTAATAGTTAGTCTCCATTTAAAATGTTTATTTTGTTTTATTAATAACTTTGGCACCATTTAAATCTACGTGAAACATCCATTAAAATGGTTAATCGTATCTGGGTTAAGTGTTGCATGTTTTTTGCAGGTCTTTCGAGCCAGGGCCTAAAAAAGGGAGCAGGGGGGGTCATATCACATTGTAATTCCCATCGGATTCTTTGCTCTCTGTTACAGAAAAAAAACAGCTAAACGGAAATACTCCAAACTCGGCATGAAGTAGAGTTTTACTCAGGACAGTGCCTTTTCTTGACTTGATGGAAATATGTTCGAACCCCTTCAAGAAATTACTGTTAAAACTATTTTTGGTGGCCTTGAAAGGGTTAATTACAAAGATACCAGCTCTTTTAATCTGTGAAAGGTCTGTAAACTTGAGTTTGCTAACTCTCCATGGACCTAAAATTAAAAAGTATTCAAATATGATTGGTTGAGGGAACATTTTCTCCCAATATCCATTTTGGATGTACAAACCCTAAGTTGCTTTTGAGGAGCCAAAGCTAATCTGATTGGCTGGCTGCACCTTCAGGACAATGTTGCAGACGTCATTATAGAACGTGGGGACTCTGTCCCATGCATTCTGTAAACAAAACAAAAAAGGGGGGTTGGGGCAAGGGTAGCATCCCCTGACATCTTGCTTTTGGTGGGAAGGCCCCAAAGCGCCCACACCTTCCCCCCCATGAATAGTAAAATGGGGGGCGAGATCCTAATTTTTGCCAAGGGGGGTTGCTTACCCCTGGGCTGTGTTTTCAGCATCGAAATTGACTCACACACTCTGGCTAACTGACCATGAATCCTATGTTAGAAAATCTGAGGCTCTGGTTCAAGATCCATGGACCCAGCGGAAGGACCAGCAGGCCCCCGAGTCTCCAAATGTCTGCAAACCATGCTGCTGGGTCTGTGAACCCTTAAAAAATATATTTTTAAAGTGCCAAACCTGCTGCACATGGCCGAAAGATTGGCTGCGTTGATTGGTTGGATTCCTGGCCAACCATTACAGCGCGCAGCCGAAGGATGTGTGCAGCGCATGTTGGCTGTAGGCCAGGCCTTCTGACAACCCCTACTGAGTGAGGGTTGGGCACCGGGACCAGTTGGATGTGGTGTATGATAAAAATAAATATAAAACATTTACTGAAAAAAGCAAAGGTTAAAGTACAGTTATGGTTGTAGTTATAACAACTAAGGGCCAGATGTAGGTAATTCCGATTTACCGACTCTTAAATACCGAATCATACCGATTCTGTATTTAAGAGTCGGTAAATCGGAAGGGGGCAGATGTAGGTAATTCTAATTTTAGAATTACTGAATCTGTATGGTTCGGTATTTACCGATTCGGTAAATACCGAATCGGTATTGCCCATTGATTCCTATGGGCCATGAAGCCCATAGGAATCAATGGGAAATACCGATTCGGTATTTACCGAATCAGTAAATACCGAATCCTGCAAGGTTGCAGGGGGTGTCACTTTGACACCCTCTAGCACCCCAAGTGCAGGCTTGTGTGACATGTGGCACACATACATGCCCTAAGGGCATGTCTGTGTGTCACATGGCACAGGTGTAAATGCACAGATGTGCTGTACCCCTGAATTCGGTATTTTACCACCCAATTGGATTGGGTGGTAAAATACCGAATTCTGAAGGCCTGTAGCACTGTGAACAGTGCTACCTACATCTGGAATTTACCGAATCGGTCAAATTGTCGATTCAGTATTTTACAGAATCGGTAAATTTACAGATTCGGTAAATTTACTGAATTTGTAAAATGAAGGGCCCTACATCTCAAAATCCAATAACCGGTCGGTAGCGGCAGAATTCGTCCGTTACTGACCGGTAATTGGCGCCCTACATCTGGCCCCAAATGTCGCATTGCTCAGGACAAAAGGAATACACAAGAGACTTAGGAAAGTGCACTGGACTTCTTTACTCGTGCTCTATGTCGGTTCAACTTATAGGACCATTCAGCCCAAAAATAGTTCGCTGCATTATTGTGAAAAAATGACACATTAGGGACAGAGATTGGACCACAGTTGACATTTTCCGCTCTACTTACACAAAATCAAGAGCTGATTTTCATTGTTTAGGTCGTAACACAGAATGTGATGCCATTAAATCAGCAAATCTGCAAGCATTAAAAAATCAGGTTCTATTATTCAAATACACGCTGGAAGTCTGACAAATGTGATGCATCTGCCCAATACCTTACATCGGTGCTCCGCCAGCATTCCATTAAAGGGTGTCCTATTAACTCATTTCACTGATGAGTTTCCATAGTGATCATAACTACTCCAAACATGTCTATAACAGCAATTGCCATGGCAACTGACTCTTCAGCGAGGCATCTCCCGCTCTTCTGGTCGGAGCTCGCGCCGGGCCTTCCTCGGGGATGCCGCTCTGTTATTTTCTCATTGTACAGCACAGAAAGTGATTAACTGTTCGAATCTAGATCCCATAACTATGGTAATCAGTTACAATGTGCTCTTCAAACAGCAAAAAAACTGTATTTCCGAACAGTTTGACTGCTTGTGTTTTTTTACCAACAAAGATGCTCTCATGTCTTCTTATTGGAAAGCCAGTTATCTGGTCCCAGTGCACCTCACCTGAAAATCAGTCTGTATAACGCCTTTTCATGATACTAGGTTTAGGAAATACTACATCGGGTTTATTTGTGGTTTGAGACTGTTGTATTTCAGTAGAGAGCTGTCGGTACATTTTTGATGTATGCAGAAATGAAACCAGTTGGAGTAATTGTGCGTATGTGCGGGTACGCGCTCGTGTCAGTTACATCCAGGCAACTCGGAGAGCGTGAACCATATTCCTTCTGTCATGCATTACCCCTCAAATCATGCAAGGTTCGTCAGTTTCTGTATCCATTCTTACACTGCGAGTTTACTTTAAATATATTTCTAAGCATCCATTCTTTCAAGGTGAGTCTAAACGTATTCACACAAAGTTTCACCATGATCTTTTTTTGGCAAAATTACAAATTATATCACAACCTGTGGTACATCTGCTAGAAGGGATGGGCTCTTAGAATATCATCCAAAATAGTATGTGTTCTGAAAGTCAAATGTCTGGAATGGCTTTAAAATGCTAACTGACTTTTTACTAACGGGGCCAACCAGCACAGACTTCTGCAGTAGCAAGGTAGGCCTTCAGAGGGGGCTCCATAATGCCGCCTATGTGTACCGTGTCCAGCTCAGAGAGGGCTGAGAATCATGTCGTGGAGCATAGCTGGGGTTTACTCTACTCTTTCAAATCCTGATTGGCTTTTAGAAGGTGATTGGGCAGATATTGTACTATTGCAAGAGACGTGGGCCATTGGGAACTTTAGTGTTCATGGGTATCTTACCTTGTACAGTGCACCGCGCCCTCTCGTGCAGGTGGAGCTAAGGGGGATCAGCTATCCCATACTGAGTTAAACTAACCAGATTATTCTTGTGACCTCCAATGACGATTAAGAGTAAGTTGGAAAACGTTTATGTCTATGTAGTAGTTTCCCACAAGCCAGAGAGCAGCTTTCCTAACAGCCAGCCTGGCAGTAACGGACTCTCCTGGAACGCTCCCTCATTACAGACCAATACAGAATCCAGAATGCTGCTCACACTCTATGTTCCTTTAACTAATCTTAGACCAGGACAACACATAAACACCAGATCACAACACCTATCTACTAGAGTAATCAACTGTAAGCCTAATTATCGTTTGTTACTGCAGATAGGTTTGATGTGATCCTGGTTAATATGTATAACAACTTTTTTGATTCTCGCATGATCACCTTGATCTAAGAGCTAGAGAGGGATTTAAAGAGCTTTTAAGACAGCTATATTAAGGACACATCAATAGTATGGGTGGGGGATTTCAATACAAGGTTGTGTGGGAACAAGGATCCCTCTATCTGCGGTATGGAGACATCGGATAGGAAGGTGCTTGTTCATTTCCAGCGTGTGCTAGGAGACACTTGAAGTCTACCGTGGAGGCAAGGAGGTCAGAGCTAAGGACAGAAGCATGAGAGGGAATTGGAAAGAGCTTCTAATGCAAAGAATCCTGCACTATTCTGAAAGGTCGTAAATCGGCCATTTTTCTCAGGGTATGAAAAGTTTTCAATGGACACTGTTATCCCAGTACAGGTCTGGGCGGACCACTATTATAGTATTTTTAATCCAGGTATTCTAGTGTTTATTGTAGAGCACAATGAGGCAGCTTTTGGAAATACAGAGTTGTTTTCCAAACTCAGTTATTCCATTTTAATCAAGACCATAATGTACCTCAATCAGAGCCCCACTGGGAAAGCCCCAGGTCCAGATGGAGTCCCTTTAGACCTCTTTAAAGATAATACTTCACTATGGGCTCCAATTTTAGCCAATGCTTTCAAAGCTTTTTTTAAAGGGGTTCCCATTTTGTCTTGGAAAAAAGTGGTGGTTATTCCCATTTGTAAGAAAGGGTCAAGACACTCACCTTGCTACTATTGCCCATTTTCCCTTTTAGATAGCTCTCTCAAAATGTTGGGGATAGTTATAGCCACTAGGCTTGAGGGTTGGCTGGAGGAAAATCAGGCTCTTTCTAAAATACAGTCCGGGTTTCGCCCCAGGGTGGGCACAGTTGAACAGAACCTGAACCTTGAGCTGGTGATAGGTCATTGCAACAATAGGTTCCATTCACCTAGCGTTTATGGACCTCTCCCCTGCCTTTGACTTGGTCAATAGATCCAGGTTGTGGGGCATTGTGGCTACGATGGGTAGAGATCAAGCTATAATTGGTCCCCTACAGAGGATGCATTGAGACTGTCTGATTAGAGTGAGGTATGGTTCTGAGGGCAAACTTTCCCCTGCTATCTTCGCTGGGGGTTAGGCAGGGGTGTGTGATGACCTCCTTATTATTTTTAATCTACATTAACGGTTTAGAGTTGTATCTGAGCAAAGAAGGGAAGGATATGCCTACAGTGAAACCTAGTGCCCTCCCTGTTTTATTGTAAATCAATGAAGTGGTTTTAATTTCCAGAACCCTAAATGGATTACATAGTATTTTAAATATGTTTTATGATTTTATGGGGAGGATCGATCTTAGAACCAATTGAAGGAAATCTTTTGTTTTGTGCATCAGCCCAAAAAATACTAAAGCCAGATCTTTTTTTTGGGAGGATCTGGAATTTGTAGGGTGAAAACCTTTAACTACTGTGGTATCCCTATGGATCCGGATTTGAGTTAGCTTACTCTTTTTAAGAGCAGGGCAGCACAATGCCATAGAGTTGTAGAGTCGCTTTTTACTTTTGCACACACGCGTGTATGTAAAATGATCAGCATATATAAAATTAAGTGTCTCGATGTAGCAACCTACAGCACCAGAGTTTGGGAGTATATGGGTGCAGGTCCTTTGCGGAGAGTTGAGAGCACATTTTTATGCAAGCTTTTGGCAGTCCCTCAATCTGCTCCTTCATTCATGTGTAATTCTGAGGTTGGTTCCCATCCTTTAGAGAAGACCAAGTTGGACCCCCTGTTTCTCTGGATTAGAGTTTAGGGAAAACCAGGACCCTCACTTTCAAAAGATACATTGGAAGATTGTCATACCTGTTCGTGGGCGCTTGGGTTGCTGCTGTTTTGCCCAACTTCTCGCCGGACCCGCTCCGCGGGTCCCGCATCGTGGTCCCGGGTTGAGCCTGCGCCAGAGGAGAAGGGATTGGGAGATTGGACTCTGCTGTGGGGCGCGTGGTCGGCGCTGCAGGGCTGCGAGTAGTGTGTTCAGGGACTCCATCTCCCAGGAGTCCCTGATAGCCCGATTGAGAACACCTGGGCCGCTCTCCCTGCAAGCCCCGCCCCCCACCTACGGACCTAAATAGCATAGCCTGCATTCCCTCCCTGGGACTTTATCACTGCATACCTGTTCGTGGGCGCTTGGGTTGCTGCTGTTTTGCCCAACTTCTTGCCGGACCCGCTCCGCGGGTCCCGCATCGTGGTCCCGGGTTGAGCCTGCGCCAGAGGAGAAGGGATTGGGAGATTGGACTCTGCTGTGGGGCGCGTGGTCGGCGCTGCAGGGCTGCGAGTAGTGTGTTCAGGGACTCCATCTCCCAGGAGTCCCTGATAGCCCGATTGAGAACACCTGGGCCGCTCTCCCTGCAAGCCACACCCCCCACCCATCCTATTTCTACACGCTAGTACTTCTGCTGCGCGGGAGCGTCCCGGGAGAAGCCCGGGACAAGGGCGGGACCGTTTTGACCGTTCTGACCGATCTGGGCCGGGCCGGGCCACCCCTCTTGGCTTTTATTTCTCTCCTGACATTATATAATTATATACCATTGACTGTGAATTATGTCTGGCCGGGAATTAAGAAGCAAAGTATCATCTGTTGGGGGCTCCATTGTGGGAGGAATTCAGAAATTTTTAACTAGAGCCAGCCAATTCCATAATTAATACAGAAATCTCTGTTTTGGAAAAGCGAATGTCTCTGGAAATGCCGGCTAATAAGAGATCTTCCCTTGGAGCAATGGCCTTAGCTAAAACTCCTGAACGGTCTGGCCAAGCCAACACATCGGAACTCCGTACAAGAGAACTTAATATTCCACCCGGTGTGGAGACAAATGACTCCCAGGACTTAGATGTTTTAATTAATGCAAATTCTACCTGCAATCAATTTAGTTCTTGGTAATCCTGCGCCCATACAATCCGAGTCTGCAATCACAGACAACAGTCCGCCGTCCCATGGGGTAAAGGACGGAGCCATCCCCAAAAGGAAACGGGCATATAATAAAAAAGAAGGGAATAAGGCGAAAATAGCTAAGAGACAAAATAATGGGCCCAAATTAGTTTCACCTATAGGGGGACCCCCTAAGCCTGTTCATGGGGCAGGTGCCTTATTTATGCCTCCCCCTGCCCCTTATCCTTGTTCCCTGCCCGTCAATGTCCCTACCTTGGAAAGCATTGCAGTACTTCTTAGATCTATTATATCACCCTTGCAAGCCAAAATGGAACAAATCGATCTAAGGTTGGCAGCCATTGAGAAAACTATTTCTGCTCAATCAGCTGACCTTAGTGCGATTAGTAAGTCTGTTGCAGCTTTTGTACCAACACCTCTATGCCAGGCCAGGGGGAGTTTACCCCTAGGGGATGGGAGAATGTCTAATCTTAATAGTATACCTCCCGTGCACCCGGGTCCGGGGATTAACCAGCATGTAGGACCATCCAACCCACAACCTCCCAAACAGATTCCAGCCCTTCTGCCCAGTCGTAGTAATACCCTGGGGAATGCTTACGTTTCCAATGCAGCCCCAACGACAATAGATAAAGGAAATAGAAATATTAGATCCTGAATCCCAGATTTTCCACCTGAAGCTAATCAATATACTGTGATTATGGCCGGTGCCCCTGCTTTAGAAGAGGGGGAGGGGGAAATCTATAGCTCCCTAAAATCCAAGGTTGTCAAATGGCTGAATTGGAATAGACCTTTGCCTGTCCACCTCTGTAATGAAATTATCGCGGTAAGGAGGGTGCCCTGGGTGGGGAAGTCACGTAAGATCATTGAAGGAGACTGTATAATAGTCACTTTTAGAGATCCCAAGACTGTCTCCCATATCTGTGCCGGGTTCAATAGGTCTTTTGATTCCACCATCCAGACATTGCCCCTGACTTTTTTCTTCCCCCCCAACTATATAGCACAAGGAAGAGGGGTGGATGAATGGACAAGGGTAGAGCGTGGGGGTAGAAATAGAAGATTTGATATGAGACCTGCCCCTATGCAATCCCGGGAACCTTTTTGCGACTATAATCGCTTTAGCTGCCTGGATGCTGTGGACTGACTACCCTCTGTTACCCCCACACCCGCAGGGGTAGATATCCTGGACTCGTTCAAAAAAAAATTGTCTATTTGCACAGACTTTCCAGAGCAAGACCCTGTTGTACCCCTGCCTATGGTCACTGCCTTTTCAATAGCAAACATTCACTTGGACCGTACTGTCTCTGAGCTTTCCAACCATGGGCACCAAGCTGTATTGTCTACCTACTGTTCTAACCCGGACTCACCTTTAAAAGGAGTGGAAGATGACTTTCTTGAGGGAGCAAAGGTTATTCAGAATGTCCAAGGGTATAAACTATTGAGTTGGAATATTGCCGGCTGGCGGAACAAGGAAGAGTCACTGGGCTGGAGGGAGTATGTCTCTAATTACGATTTACTTTGTCTTCAGGAGACATGGTCCACTGACGTGATCTCCTTTGATGGATTTGTGTCCTATAACTGCCCGGCGCAGAACTCCGCCATGGGCAGGGCTAAGGGAGGTCTGGTGGTCCTTCTGGCCGTGAACTTTCCTGTCCGGGTTAAATTCCATAAGACTGTTGGTTTCCACTCACAGGCACTCTGGCTACAGCATAGTGGGGGCCGTAACATTCTTCTAATTAATTTTTATAATAATTTGTTTGACTCTTCGTGTCCTACATTTGTTAATGAGTTGGAGTCTGTAGTCGACCAAATTTACAGGGCCAATCCAGTTCCCTTTGATATCATTTGGGGAGGGGACTTCAACCTTGTAACTTGCCCCTTCTCCTTTACGAGTGTTTGTGGCATTGATGGGGATGCTGGAAGGGATCAAGCTCATTTTATACATAACCCTTACGGAGAGTCTCTTAACTCCCTTATGCTGAAATTAGATGTAAAAATACTCCAGCCGGGACGTGACCAGGAGGGTAACACGGTCCCGACCTTTGTGGGGAGTAATTCAGGCAGCAATATTGATCATTTGTTGGTGTCGACCCACATTGGTCCCCTCTGTTCTATCCCGGAGGTTGTTGAGCTGGGTTTAAGTGACCATAATGGCATTTCTATGACCACGTTAGTTTGGGGGAGGAAGGTTGATTTTGCTCATAGGGCAGTGGTAGACATAATACCCTGTAGACCGAATGGCACCAGGAATAAATGGTGCGGAGATAACTCTGAACAGCTGCAGACTAAAATTGTGGCTGCTAGTATTGAGGTGTTGCAGAGCTGTCTAGATACCAATGCCAACGCAATCGGTATACTAGCAGACTTTGAGAAACTAAATTCTATAATTCTTAGGGTCCTAACGAATACCAGGGCAAGAAACACGAATAAGCATTTGGGTTGGTTCAATGGGGTATGCACTAAATCCCTACAGGAATTAAAGAAAGCCCTCTCGAGCCGCCCTAGGGATAAGGAAGCAGTCAAAACACTCAGGGCAGCCTATAAGTTTAATCTAAACTGTAGGAAGCCAGAATTAAAGGAGGAAGCTTGGGACCACTTGTCCAAAGCGGTAGATCTTCAGGATAGCAAGCTATTTTGGAGTATTGTAAATAGCCCTTTTCTCCAAAAAGAGGAATTCCCTGTACTGTCTGCTCAGGTCAGCGAGGAGAGTTGGGTCCAGCATTTTTCTGGTATCTTTAACCCTGGCGGGGATGAAACTGGATGTCGTAGGGGCTCAGACCCGGAGTATAAAATCACACTTAATATTACAACATTGGAGGTAGACGATGCTATTCAGAAAAGCAAGGGAGGGAAGGCCCCCGGACCCGACGGGGTACCGGTTGACCTTTACAAATCAGATCTGGTGTTATGGAGCCCCCTTTTGACACAGGTCTTTAATGCAGCAGTTGTGGAAAACACCCCATCCACGTGGGGAGAGTCTATAATTATACCTATTTACAAGAAGGGCGATCGGGGCGAGGCCAAAAACTATCGCCCCATCTCCCTCCTTAACTCATCCCAGAAAATCATGAGTAGGGTCCTCCTGTTGCGGTTAGAGGAGTGGGCAGAGGCCAATGGTATCCTTGCGGATTCACAATATGGGTTCCGCAAGGGACTTGGCACTATTGAACTGTGTATCAACTTGGATTTATTAATTGGTAAATATACTGCTGCTAAGCAGGGGTTCCTTTGTTTCGCTGATCTATCTAGGGCGTTTGATCTAGTGGACCATGCCTTGCTATGGTCCACTTTATTGGACATGGGGGCCCCCGCGAATATTATTTATTTCTTAGCCAGATTGTACAGTAAACTGTCTGCCTGGATACGATTCAGACAGGCAGGGGAATGTACTAGCAACATTAAAGTTAAATCTGGTATTAGACAAGGATGTGTCCTTGCCCCCTCCTTTTCTCCCTTTTTATAAACGCTATGGACTCTGACCTAAAAACAGTTAAGGCCGATGCTCCAGTTGTTGAGGGCCAGGTGACCCCCGTTCTGCTTTATGCAGATGATACAGTTTTATTGTCCCGGACACCGGTGGGTTTGCAGAAATTAAAGAATAGGTTCTGTGATTTTATAAAGGGGAGGAAACTCAAAATTAACAATTCAAAGACTTTCATTATGGCATGTGGCAAGAAGATGAGGAAGCTAAGGCCGTTTTATCTTACCGATCAAAAAATTGAAGTTGTAGATAAGTTCTGCTACCTAGGAATTACCTTTAGCAGTAATGGGGCATGGGCACAGGAGATATCGAACACTAAGGCCAAAATGGGTAAGGGTGCACACGGAGTATTTAAATTTGCCCAAAAACTAGGTAGTCGTCGTATCTATGATATGCTCTATATTTACCGACATAGATGCGTACCAATGGCACTTTACGGTTCGGGGTCTGGGGTCATTGTCGCCATGGAGAACTACAAGTGGCAGAAAACGACTTTCTGAAAAGGCTTCTCGGTCTACCCACTTCCTGAAAAGGCTTCTCGGTCTACCCACTTCAGCATCAAATGAGCTAGTTCATCATGAAGTGGGGCTCGCTTTTCTGACTGATTTGATAGGATTAAGGCCCTTAATGTCCTGGAGATCTATCTGGGCCAAGGAGGAAACTGGCTTTACCAAAAGAATTATCAATGACTGCCTTCTTTTAGAGAAACGTGATAAGATCCCATGGCTCAACTATGTTATTACCTCATATAGAGATGTGTTCTGTAAGGATGTTTCCCTTGACCCTGAATGTGCCACTGAGCTCTCGAAGCAGGAACTCAAACGTATCTATTTGGGAGCCAAGACTAAAGAGCGTAGTGAAGTCAGTTGCCATTTTGTTACTCACCAATTCTATTTTAATAACATTCTAACATATGGCTTTAGTAAATATCTTAAAATTGTTACCTGGCATTCCCACCAGTATGTGCTTACTAGATTGCGTCTAGGTATGGTTCACAAGCTGGTGGCTTTTCCCAAGATAAAAAAGTCTACGACTACGCCCTGTCCCTGTAATGAAATCTTCAAGCAGAGCACTGCACACTTTTTTGCTTATTTGCCCACTATATCTGCATCTCCGTACTGTATACCTTAAACCCCTTTTTAAAGAGTATTCAGTGAGAACTGTTGAAGCCGCTATGAAGTTTTTATTTGTTCTTGAGGATCCAGGGGTGTGCTTTTTTACAGTGACATTTATTCTTAAATGTATTTCGGCAAGGAAAAGTATGGAATTCAGTAGCTAAATTGTGTCTAGTGCTTTTCGTAATATTCTGCATATGCCCACCCGCCTCCTCCCCATGTGCCAGTTTTTATTATCACTGTATTTTTTAATGTGTATTGATGTGTATTCTTGTGCTTTTATGATTGTTTTTAAAATGATCGAATAAAGTTTTTGAATTAAATTGAATTGATTGTCTCTCTCAGGATTATGCCCAGGTGACCCCGTGGATTAATTATATTAATGAGGGCTTCAGGTTTACCCAAACTATTTCTTAACCCGTCAAACATTAAGCGGGATGTAATGGCTCAGGTGAAAACGTAATTTAGAGAAAGGTGGGGCACCCTTCTTCAGGCAAATTTTGACAAACTTGATAGTAACACTAGTTACAATCCGATTAAAACATCGCCAGGATGGGAATTTTAATTTAAGAACAATTTTTAATATATAATGTATAGTTTCCTTTTAACATATTACATTTACTAGTGGCCTTTTCCAGGAATGTCGACAGAACAATATTATGCCAAGTGGCCCTTATACCGCTAAACAAAGCACTATGCACTTTATTCTCTTTTTCTATTCATACTCCCTTCCCCGGAAGTGTTTTTTGGCCTCAATGTTGCACTGATCTAAGATACGAACACACAGAGAGGCACTTGTTTTTTAGAAAAAACGATATAATTTGGAAGTCTGTGTTGCACTGGTCAATTTTGTTCGCTGTGTACTGAGAATAAGAAATAGATATGGGTTTGTATAATACATTTTGTTGATTGTATTTGGCTGCTTTTGTACCGGTGTAGTTTTGAAGTCTTAGTTTTAATCTTTATAAGTTATTAATTTTTATTGATATTTGCCTTAACCTGTATTTTTTTGTCTCATTTGTAAGCTGAATAAAGTTTCTTTGACTGACTAACTGGCTAATTTTTTTAGTCCAGAAATGAGTAGTTTTAAGAAATCCTAAAACATCTTTGACAAGAAAACCCTTCATTCTAACAGCCCCTACACCCAACAACTTCTCGAAGGTTTATTGGTAACTTTTTAACCAAAGCCCATTGCTTCTTTTCAAGGGCATTGTGTTGCACCACATGTAAAGGTTTACATAAAGTTTTTGTTGGTAGAAACCAATAAAAAAATACCTTTGTCTACAGCAGAACATGCAGTGGTACTTTTGCAGTCACTTGGAGCTCTTCTATTGATATTTATTAGAGGTTAGACCATTGCAGGTGACTGTTTTAATTTGGTAGTGTCAAGAATGTTTGCGTTGCTATAAGGATAGAAAGCGATTGCTATATCCAGGTTATCAGACTGTTGGCTCCTACAGGGTTACAATATGAGATTATTTCAGTGCTCAAGTGTGTCTTGTTTGCAGTGTTTAAACATAACTCAATTTTTGCCAATAACGTTGCTTACCTTATTTGGGGGGAGGGGGCTTAGCCTGGCTAGGGCAGCCACCTAATGCCAAATCTCGAGGTTGTACCCCGACTATCCCTGGATGGAATTCCGCTACCTGGAACTCCGCAAAGTGACAACAAATCTGCTGCAATCGTTAAGTTCTGCAAGTGGCGGAGTGATGTAAGTCGCGCTGATTTTTAGCACTGGGCGTTTGTCCTGTGCTGTAAAATTAGTGCAAACTGCGCCATGCGCAGCGCAAAATGGATTAGCTTCTTTCTGCAACTCGAGTAGATATTCTACTTGAGCGGTACCTTCTTCAACGCGAGTGGAAGGTTTATCAACATGAGAAATCTCACTGGGAGGTGATCTAGCATTGGATTTTCCCCGCTCGTAACTTAACATTGGCGAGCCGCTGGAGAGGAAAATCTCTGCTCTGCACCACTCTACAGAGGTTTTCAGCAGTCGATGCTCTACGTGGAGCACAAAGTGGGGAAAACTCCGCAAGAAGAGCAGAGTTTACCACACAGGCCTAACCCTTACAATGTTTGACTACTTTCCTTACCGGATTGTGAGACTAAGCTGTATGACAGTTTATTGTTGTTCTACATTATTAGGTGGATAGATTGGAACTGATGGAGCAAGAATATCTAAACCTCAATCTCTTAGCGAAATTATCAAGAACATTCCCCCACTGGTCGTCTGGATCTTTGATATTTGTCTTGAAGCTGTGTGAGGGAGCTAACATCAGAAATACACTTCTATCCTTTTGAAACCAATGCAAATTCACAAAGAAGCCCACGAATCAATTATCTCAACCATGAAGGTTTATTTTAAAACACTAATCCAACCAGTATAAATATAAAGCATGAACCAGATTTAAAGAATATACCAATACAGTTTGGAGACCAAAATGTTCTAGTAAGTTAAGTCGTAATAAAGTGAGATGCAAAATAGTAAGAGTCACAATGCAGAGCAAACAGATTGATGCAATCAGATGTTCCAAAAGACATTTTCCCTTTCCAGTCAGAACATAAGATAAGACTGAGAAACTATAAAAAGGATTTCTAAAGGGGAAGCAATCAAGGTGTCAGCATGGTATGGTTCAGTCTCCAGTTAAAATTCAAAGGAAAATTAGAGTGTTCAGCAAGAAACTTTACACTTGGGAAAGCCTATTAGAGAGAGAGATTTGCCCCTTCTCAAAGTCAGAATGAAGTCTGCCTAACAATGAAAAATCAAATTGGGAACAGAAGACTTTCTTTCACCATTCTTGCCTCACAATTGTTGGCAACTTCTCTCTCCCATGCCCCACTATCAGCAGTCTGATACAAAACAATAAGCCTTTCTCTAGGTAATAAGAAGCACAATATCATTCCTGCAGAGGGAAGACAACAGCATACTGGCAGCGGTAAACATTTTCAGCTAAGGACTGATATCAAGCTAAGTTGATTTGAGAATCAAAGTAGATGCACGTTACAGTATTATAAACCAAAGGAAAAAAAAATCATAATTAAACATGAATGTGTAATGAATATGTTTACATCAGTCTATTGATTAACCTAATGCACTTATATGTGAGCTCTTAATGATCGTAATATTTGCATATTATTAATTCATTGAAATGTACCATACATTGTAATGAGCTTAGACCATAATTTGAATATAAATGTTATATTTATGTGTATAAATGTATATTAGATGATGTATGTAGGGCGGAACCTAAAGTCACGCTGCTCCAGAAATATTTGCTTCTGAAGAGTAGGACAGTTTCCGGGGTGGTCCCAACTCCAAGGTTATTGACATGGAGTTTTTTGGCAAAGAAAGTACAAAAGTTAGCACTTTTTGTGATTTAATTCAAAGATAGAGATGAGTAACGATTGTAAAAACTTAGATGATTTTATCGCCCCCCCCCCCATCAGTCAGTTATTTTGGCAAAGCAAAAATTGTGAAATTTGATAAATGCTCGTCTATTCACAAATGGATGATTAATGATGTACTGTAAAGCCTATAACTATTTGGGTATTGTGAATACTCTAACATTGACCTCGAGTGCTCATCTGTCTCCTATATCCGCAGGGTACAGACAGCAATGCATTTTTTTCTGAAGAAATCCCCCACACAGGCATTACTAAGAATGTAACAAGGTGAAGCAGCCTGGTTCAGCCTCCAGGCTGATTAATTTGCCTTATTTTATAAGTCTCAAATACTCCATAACAAACACAATTCCTCTATGAAGGCATATGCTCTTATAATGCATTTAGAGGCAGCCGTGTGATTTAGCTTGTGGATCTGGATGTGAAATACAATGTTTCTTCGTCTTGGTCAGATGCTTTGTCATCTGTCATGCAAGAGATATGTCTGATCATAGACTCAATTCAAAGGCATAATCTAGAGAGCTACATAGCAAGTGGGAAATTGTTGAAAACATTAGACTATTAATACACTGTGTTACAGCCTTACTTTGCCAAACCAATCAAGGTTCACTAATGGGTTCCATTATACCGACATAGGCAAACAGCTACTAAGGATTTTTTTGGTTCACAGAACAAGTTAAGGACAAGGATTTACCACTGTTGAATGTACAATATGAATTCCGAGACACTGGTATCTGTTTTTTGAATATATCCTGGTTTAACACCTTTCAGAATTTGTTTTTTTACTGAATGCGCTTTATTTGACGCATTCACAGCATGTCCAATGCATTATATTGAAGTCCAAATTGATCATTCAAGTCCTTTAATAACTTTGAGAAAGTCCATTAATTAGTTTATGGATGTCAGGCTTGATCTGGGTACTTTTGGCTAATCAAGGCAGACAGGGAAAAATACGATTAACATTGCTAATTGTATGTTATTCCTTTCAAGAAGCTACGGCTTTGTCTTCTCTGCCCAGCTTTGGTTAATGAGTCTAAGACCATCATTTCATAGATTAGCTTTGCAAATTTGCAATTGGAAAAAGCTTTTATCTGTATGGATTAATAGCTATTGTCTGCTTTTCTTAAATATATGAAATATTCTGGTTTCACATATCTGATAGTTCTAGAATAAAACAAGAAGGTTGAATTGAGCATTTGCAACCTCATTCTTGAGGATTAACCTTTTTGAGTCAATATAGTGTGGTAAAGATTAACTGAGTATGCAGGTCAGTAGAGTTCAAATTTGTGTATATCAGAGCTTGGTTTAATCGTGAAGGTCTGTCTGCAAAATGGGATTTGTTTTAATTAGGTCTTAAATAATTATAGTTTAGCTTTTTTAAAATCTGATAATGATTTTAGCTGCATTAAAATGAAGACATCCTATTTCTAATCCTATCCATATTTGTTAGTGTACACTGAATACAATGATTCATTATTTTCTTTATATGTTTGTAGTGATGATATGTTGTAGTGGTTTTAATTAGCTATGTAATAAAGATGTATTCTTCTTCTATGGAGCCCATTGATCAAGCACGGGGGTTAGTACACCATTCATGGTTAATGGACCCATTGCTGTTGCAGATATCATATACTCCAGGCCACCCAGAAGATTTTCTCCCAGAAGATGACCAGATGTGGTCAGCTACACAAATAAAGTGGGACTTCAATGTTTATGATAGTATTTTTTGGAAACTCTATAGAAATAGTAATTCTGAATTATTGATGTCATTAATACATGGTACCTGTGTGTAGCACCCGTACTTTGAAATATGAATAGCCTCTGTGCACTTCTCTAGTCACTGTCTTGGGCAAGCCATTATGCTCTGGTACTCTTTTTTTTATTTTTTTTTGCAAAAGACAATTTATATTGCGTTTTGGATTTTTGTAATAGGTCATCACCACAGAGATATCTTTTTGATAGAGACAACCAACAAAATGAAACCTTTCTCAAACCCAAAGAGAACCCCCACAACAATGAAAATGCATCCCTTAAGCTGACAGTAAACAGTACGTTTAGCAGTGGATGTTCAGCTTTTGGTCTCTTAGTCGCTGGATGCAGGCGTGGAAGGACTCCCTTTATTTCCCATTGTCAACTTCCCCGGGAAGGGAAAGACCTACTAGTACTTTTACACCTACACCTACACACTGTGTAATGTTCCACAATGTAATACTCTGTTCTGCCCACTGCTGCTTCTTCAATCAAGGTTCACTCTTAAGAAATGGAGAAATACAATTAAAATAAAAATACATTAGATTGTTACCTAATATGAAAACCGTTTCCATATTCAAATCTTTATCCATCCAATGTGGGAAAAATATGGAAATGCATTTGTAAAAGAAAGTATAGAGCAGAAAACAAAGTTTGCTTCATGGCAATATGGCTGTCAAGGCTGAGGAGGAGATTCTTCTTGGAAAAACAAGTGCCCATTACAATTAACCAGGTAGCTGAAGTCTAGAAAGGTTATAATGACAGTACTCGCTCTTAAAAGATGTTTGTAAGGGCGTGATTGTTTTTTACTATGGAATGAATTACATGTATCCTGTACTGTTAACCCATTGTAGATCAGAAGGGTTATAACACTTCAGGCATGGGTGATTGATTATGGGGAGATGTGTGAATGTCGATAGTCTTAAATAATTGATACTAAACTTTAGGTGAAGAATTACATTGTTCCTTTCTTGCTGAACTATCTTTTATTGATATTATTTGAGAGAGAGTCAGCAAGAGCAGACAGAGGGCTATAGTTGTAAAGCAGACACTTATGCAGCTCAGTGCAAGTACTGAAGTAGAGGGGAAGGATACACAAATAGCAATAAGTGAGAGATGAATACTTCACTGAGATGAGACAGGATGTGATGGGCAAAGTTTTCTGCCAATGGCTGAAAGAGGCTAGTCAAAGAATGTCAAGGGTTGAAAGGGGCAGGCCCAAAGCCCACTGTATGTATATTGAAAGCAATGGTATGTTTGGCAGATTCATTGTCAATACCAACACCTACACATCTGTGCTTTAGAGGTTGTGCTCTCTGTTCCTTTTCAGAAAGCTTTGACATGCCCAAGGAAGAGGGAGCAAATATCTCTTGTTGCCCCATTTCACATTAGTAGTTCATGTAGTCTGGTTAAATTTGCATTTTGGGTCCTGATGTTCTACATTTACCAAGGTAAAAAATATAAAATTAGGGCTGCATATGTGTCAAAAGGTTCCTGCTAAGCAGAAGAAAAGGTGGTGGAAAGACTTTAGAATAATGATTGGCCTTCTATATATATATATATATATATATATATATATATATATATATATATATATATATATATATATATATATATATATATATATATATATATATATATATATATATATATATATATATATATCTGTTGTATTTGGCTCTTTCTGCAGGGTAATCCCTAAAGGTTTTGCTTTCACTGCCCTGTTTTCTTAAACCATGTTTGTTGGCTTTTAGGTCTCTGTACACGTTACCACTGCTGACCAGTGCTAAGGTGCTTGTGCTGTCACCTTTAAACAGGGTAAAATAGGCTTATATCCAATTGGCACATATAATTTGTAAGTAACGAGTAAAGTAGTCCTACATGTAATCAGGACCTGTAAAGTAAGTGCTTCTAGTGTGCCTACAGCACTTTTTGTGCCACCCACTTAAGTAGCATTTTTAAACATGTATCAGTAATGCCACAGCAGCCTATGTATGTAGTTTTAAACTGCCGTTTTGACCTGGCAAAATACATCTTTTGCCAGGCCGAAATCTTCCTTTTAATATATATGTCACCTTAATGTATTACCTAAACAATCAACCCGTAGGGCAGTGTGCAATGTATTTAAAATGTTGGACATGTACTTTTAACTTTTACATTTCCTTGTACTACTGCAAGGCCGGTCTCTCCCGTAGGATAACATTGGGTTATCTTATTACATTTAATAGGTGATAACTTTCACTTGAGAGCAGGTAGGAATGTTGAGCTTGGTGTCTAAAGAATTGTATTTTAAAACCCTCTTTAATGGTAATGTTGGATTTTAAGTCGCAATTAAGTCACAATTCTGAAAATGTCACTTGTCCCAACCATGAAGCCCGCATCCTGGGTCACATGACTAGGTGTAGATGGAAGTTGGTATATGTGTATTGCTCCTAGACAGTATGACAAAGGGGGAATAGGTGTTGGGAAGATGGGCCATCTTTGACTTGATGAGGGCGAGGAGCTGTCACCTTCCACACTTGACATCACAAAGGTTTTGCCCAGCACCCTTACAAAGGGATTTGATGCAAGTCTTTTGCTACCTCAGACACGCTGGAGTCAGGGCAGGAAGGCAGACATTCCAGGATGGAAACCTCTAGAATCTTCTCCTACTTGTTAGTGGGCACTGGGTATAAATAGTGAACCCTCAGACCCAACTCTTCTGCACACTGGACCTGGGAAGACTCAGAAGGACTTCTGTGCTGCTCTGAAAGAAGGACAATTACTGCGCTGCCCTGCTGCCTGAGTGACTGGCCCTGTATCTTGAACCTCGGACCACGAGAGTGACTCCAAGGGTTAGTTGGCTGACCTGATCAGAGCCTTAGGGACAGAAAAGGCTCCAGTCACCTTGAAAACAGCACCTGGACTCTGCCTGCTATGAGTCTTTCTTCCCCAAGGGGTGCCACCCCAGTCCTGGACCCTTGGTAGTGGGGTCTGAAGTTGCTCTGCCAATCCCGCTCTGTTCCAAGCAGAACTGATGCAGAGCAACACATCGCAGCCCCGCATCGGAATCACAGCTGTGCAATGCATACCAGAGGCAGCACTCTACAGGAATTTTACACTGCAGCAGCACGACGCATCGTCAATGCAGGACCTTGCATTGTTTATAGGTGTTGTAGTTACCAAATTTAATGATATCCATTCATAAGAATGGAAGGCTCAGTTCGTTTTACAGCGATTTGAACTTGTGACTTGCAGATGTCAGCGGCGACTGTTAAACACACTGAGTTATCTAGCCAGCAATGTTGGAATTTTTGCAGCCACAAGCCTGCCTCCCTTTGGCGCACCTGAAACTGCCTGAACATCAGTATAAGGGGGCTGGTGCGCAGTATGACATATTCATCACCACTTCTTAGGGTTCCCTGGGAGTCCATTTGGTGTCTGTGCCGGTCTCATTTCACAAGAGAATGTGCCATGGCGTCCCTGTCGCCTTCGAAATGCGTCTGAGGGAATGTAAGGCATCACGCGGGTTGAAAATTCTTGCAAAAACTTAGATTTATGTCCTTATTTACATCATGAATGCGAGAACAATATCTTGGAGGCAAAAATAGAAACCTCTGCGACTGCGTGTGGGCTGCCAATGGGACTGCCAAGGTTATGGTAATTGGATGCTAAAATTGGAAAATGGAGCAAAAAAAATACCATTTGGAACAGGGATCCTGCCTCCTGCGTGATCTATAAAGGGTCCCCAATAATAGGACATGCGATATTCTTACTCATAATGAGCCATCCTGCTTGCCATTTCCCGCAAGCGTGTCCAACCTGAGTCCACAAGGACGGATCATGCCAGGTTTTTAGGAAATCCGCACGGCGTGCATGTGTACGAGCACCGAGTATAAAGAATCGTTAACACAGTGGTTTTCCTGACTCTCTAATGGATGCGGCCTTGCTGGAACAACGCTGGAATTTCATAACTATAATCGTCAATAATATATTGCAGTACTCCACAAAACAGTTTTCTTGAAACGCGCCCTTTGTCTTCTGGAACAGTGCAGTGTGTTTAATCGCAGAAGGCAAACGAGGGAATGCAAATGTTTGTGTCTCCCACACTGTGGCACCAGCAATGTGCCGTGGCCTGTGAGTGAGAAGTCATTTCAGATGCTCCTTGCGCTGCGGAGCCTAGCTTACTCCCTGCAATTATACGTCGGGGAATGGAATAGCAAGCGAGACTGAGTATTTGATGGATTGACTTAATTGTCCAGAATGCGCCTGTTCCAGCGTGATGCGTGGGCCTTCAAGGACGGCGCATGCGTGGCTGGTAAAACCCACAGCCTCCTGGTTAGTAGAATTGGGCCCTGAACACCTTTAACTCTTCCCTACATTCACTAGTCAAGAGCCGAGGTGGTGGTTGTAATTGCTAGTATTTTCAGGCGGATGCACAATGCTGGTAAATGTGCACGTGGAGTAGCCCTGGCGTTTTACAAAAACTCAAGATTCTTGGAGTCATGTGCTCAGGTCATTCTGTGACGTTGTAAGATCATGCCTGCATCTTTTAATCCCCTGTTACGTCAAGCGGTTGATTATTGAACCATCAATGTTTCCCGCCTAAGGTTTTGGGTGACTCACGAAATCCACCATCTCACTCCATTTCCTGCCCAGGGCTCTATTCTGCTGACCTGACCTAACCTGCTCCTACCCCCTCGTGCTCCAGCCAAGTTTAGACCAGCATCAACCAGCATGAACAATTGATAACCATCTCATGGTACATACCATCTGCTTTTCATTGCTATATTTTACAATTAATTTTACAATAAATGTGTGTGAAACGCTATATCTCACAGAGAGGCTAACCTGGTGTTCTCTCTACCTTAATTTTTTTTGTTTTTTTCTATTTGTTACTGACATTCTTGCTTACTGTAAAGCCCTCTGATGCCTACTGGCCATGTCTACGCTTTATAAAATCACAAAAATAAATACATAAATAATTTTTTTTTAAATGGGCAAATTCATCATTAGGTATGACCATGCATGCATCACAAAGTATTGACGCTCACAACGCAAGTATGTGCACACGTCATAGCGCACATGTCACGGTGAGCACCCAAGCATCGTGACACGTGCAGCATGGTGGTTATCTTGGAATGAGTTTCTTTTATTAGAAAACCCATTCAAAGAATGCTGGTAATGCGTGCACAAGTATTTTCACACATTCGTTCAGGTGCCACTTCCAACAATCATTGACAAACATGTAGTTCAGCTATTGAAAAGCTGAGACCTTTTGGATTTGACAGTGCTTGTTTTTTATCTATTCATAGATAAAGGAACTAAAAAAGATAACAGACATATTTTGGAACAGTCAGTCACAACTTCCTGAGGGCCCAGTGGCATTCAGTGTCTATACAAATCTCTGCAAAAAGCCACCAGTGACCTTTGATACGTCTGCCACCTTTTGATAAAAACCTACACTTACTAGTAAATGTCGAAATCCTCTTGAAAGTAATCTGAACCAACTTCTGAACATTGCTATTTAGTGACCTCCGAACTCTTAGTCCCTCACCATCCCCAATCCGCCTAAACTACAAGACCCTAGTACTTGTGGACTTCACCAATCTTGCCTTAACACTCACTCTCAACATCACCCTATCCTTCTCAACTCCATCCAAGTCTAATCTGCCTACCCTATGCTGTCAAAACACGCAGAGCTTCACCTCTTTCATCACCACAGGAAGAACATAGCAACATCCAATTGCTGAAACACACAAGGACTCACTCTAAAACGTATCTATCCAGGAGAAACAACTCGCTCTGAATAGCAGAAAAAAGGGACTTTCATAAGAAACATCACCATGGATGCCCCTTGAGACCACTGGCACTGCCTTTGCAACCCCTGGCATAAGAGGCAGCAAAATCAGTACCAGGAACACAAGGGCAGCTCGTCCTTATGGTCATCGGTTGGGGCTCCACTTTCCTTGTTTTCTGTTGGGTTTTTTATTTATTACGCTTAGTGAATTATATTTTATAATTTACTATTAGTGTATTAAAGAATGGATTAAAGTTAGCTGGAATATGACCCTTCGTGGAAGCTGAGGGACATAAAAAATGCTTTTAAATGTACGTTGTGTGCATGCTTGGGAGTGAGAGTGTGTTGACGTGAGAGCGAGCATGTGTGTGTGTTTCAGCATGCGGGTGAAACTAAAGGTCAATTAGTGTATGGTGTAATTTTGGCAACCCCTGGCATTTTGGTGAATTTACTGACGATCATGAACATCACATCTCCATTATCAATAGTAAAAGAATATCCTACATCCATCTCCCACAAAAGAGTGATAACGTTCTCAATCTGATATGTATCAAACACATCAAGACAATTTACTCATCACACACTAGGGTACAAGAACATCTATTGTGCATGCTATTAAATGCCAGTTCAGCCAACGGCCGTTATAACAAAATATTCAACCTAATCACAACTCATAATCTCAAAGCACTCTGCACTGAGGAGACTTGGTTAAATGACCACTTCTGTTCCATCCTTGAGTTCCTTATATCTCAGATTTAAAAAAGTCCGGCGGGTCCAGAGAAAAGACCGGAATGATGGAAGTCTGGCATTCAACCTTAAAAGATCCATCAATGCAGAGACTCTCTTCACCACAGAAAATGACACTTTAAACTACCAGTAAATCTATGTCTAAGAAACATATTCTATACTAACCCAATATATCGCACACCCAGAAAAGCTCTACATTTTGGGCCAACTGAATACTTCTCAGAAAACTGCATGCTTTCACCAAAACACTTCTTCCTATGGGCTATGAAACTATGAAACTTGACTGTGGAAATCCTAAATGCAAGCATTTCCCTGCGGACGACTTATTCTAATTACACAACATACCTCAACGCTAATCCTCCCCCACACACACAACAAAGGTAAAATACTTGTCCTGACTTAAATGCCTAACTGCTATCATTATGATTGGTCCGATTACATCACAGTCCCTTTCAACATCAGGCATCAATCACATGTTACGACCTTTAACCTGACTAGAGCAAATTGTCTAGTTTCCCACAATAACAAATGTAAAACCTTCTGCCATATATGTTCATATCCTTCCCAAAATCTGCCAAATTGACCCATTAATCAACATTAATCTCGTCTCAAAAGAATATGAAGAGATAGTTAACACAGACATAGATTTGTTTAGCCCCAGTGACTCGCAAGAATAACAGACCAAAATCCAGCCAGTCAATTATTTGATTTTCCAAGGTAAAAGTGCTCCCAGGAAACTTGAGCACAAATGGATGAAAGTGTAAAACTCCTCAAACACTTTCTAAACTAAAAGAAAATGAGAGACAATTGCAAATTACTTACCACAAAAGCAAAATTGAACTACATGCAATAGCAAATCACTGTAGCCTCAAGCTCATCAAGATCACTATTCTGTTATCCAACCAATCAAAGACCTTTGCAGCCAATTCTTACATACCTTGAAAGACAAAACTAAGGGGCCCATTAAGATGACGGGCGGACTTTGTCCGCCGGCCATCCCATCGTATATAGTGACCGCCCGCCATAAGGGCGGGGTCCCGTGCCTGCAATTGGCGGGCGCATCCAGCATTCCTGACATTGTGGCGGGTGGTGCACTCAGCACCGCCTGCCACAATGCCAGGAAGGCATGGTGTGCACTTCCATGCACAACATTGCAGGGACCGCGCGCTGCCTGCCATGTTGTGCATGGAACTGCTGGGGGGTACCATAGGTACCCCCCATGTGCACACCCCACCCCACCCCGGAGTCACTGGGGGCCCGCAACGGGCCCCCAAAGCAAACTCTGCATTGCCGCCACGGAAAGGCATTGGAAAATGCCCATTCTAATATGGCTGGCGGTGTCTGATAGACACCACCAACATATAGAACCCTTTTCCACCCGTTTGCCAAAAGCGACGGACGGTCTTTCCGTCCGCCGCTGACCCACCAGCCATATTACTATGGCGGGGGGTCATTCCGGCACGGATGGCGGGTGGATCGGCCCCGCCAGGCCGGCGGTGGCTACCGCTGGCCTGGCGGGGTCGATCCGCCCACCATCCTAATGGGGCCCTAAATGTTCTGAGCCAACCCCACGCAAAATATGAAAATAAGTGAGCCAAATTCTCTCACATCTGCTACATACAATGAAATAACTGAAATCATGAAAAATTAGAAACTACTTCTTAGACCCCCTTGCCTCCGTCAAAAATGGTCAAAGACAACATCCACATATTTTAAGAAACCCGTGATAAATGTATCCCTGAACCAAGGACTATTCACAAGCTCACTTAAAACAACTCAAACCACCCCTATACTTGAAATACAACAAAATAAAATGCAACTTTAGATCAGTCTAAGCCCTCTGACTGTCATCCAGTCTTAAACTTTCCATGGCTTGAGCGAGCAATAACAAAGTATATTTGTCAATTAATTGACCTCCTTCATAAAAACGAAACATCTGCAAGATGATCATCCATCTGGCTATAGAACAGGTTACACCACCAAAACAGCCTCTGTGAAAATCCTAGACAATATAAACCACATTTTCAAAAAAGGCAATGTTGTCAGAAGTATTCATTACAATTGATCATAGCAAGATAGCCATGAGACTTGAACAGAGAATGGGATTTCAGAGAAAAGTATGCAACTGGTTTCCTTCCTAAACAACAGATTGGTAAAATAGGCCATCACACCTAGTCTACAGCTGATCTAGCATGTGGAGTACAACCTATTGCATTCAACCTATTCATGGAAGCAATGAGCCTTAATTCAAAACTATTCTGGTGCTACCAAGTATCAGTATGCTGATGACACTCAACTTTATCTGAAATCCTCCACAAACGAAGACAAGGACTTACTATGCAACTGCCTTTTGCAACTAAAATCCTGGATGAAGAACAAAGTCCTGCTTATCAACCCCTCCAAAACAGAATTCATATTACTATCCAACTCGAACAAGAGCAATTATGATCACACAGTCCTCTGTGTACTTCTCCCCAGTCTCATCTCCCTTCATGAATTCTTTGAGACTCTGTGTGAACTGGAACTCCTCTTTCATCCCACACATAAATTACATTGCCCGAGCAGCCGACTTTCACTTGCAGAATCTCAAGGAGGTTCATCAGTTGATCTCAGTTGCTCAACTTAAAACAACCGTTCACTCACTGGTGATCTCAGGAATACGGTTCGGCAACACAGATCTGGCAGGACTTCCAAAAGTCTCCATTGCCTCTCTCAAAGCTGTACTGCATTCGCCCACCAGGCCGAACCTCTCGGTGTGAAAATATGAAAACGAAAGCCCCATTCTTAGGGCCCATTACGTACTCCCCATTGCAGCACGAATACAGTTGAAAATCTGCGACTAAGTCCATAAAGCCATTCGCAATTCCAGTCCCCCCTTACATCGCCAAATTGCTCAACATCTCAGGAGACCCAAATGGCCTGAAATTTCTAAATTCAGACCTCTACTGCCCTAAAACAGGCATTCCCTGGAGTGAATGTTACACAGTGGTCATTCAATCCTGTTCACCAGGACCCCTGTGGCGGGTCCATCCCACTCGCCCCAGATTCTAGTATATTCCTTAGCACTTCCACGCATTTTATGAAACATTTAAACTATAATAAAATAACATTTATAAACCCCATTAAATTGGTCTACACAGGTCCGAGTCAATGTAGGCCTTCAAGGTGTCGTAGTGGACCTCTAGCTTGTATGTTGAGTCCTTGCAGTTGAGCAGCAACCACCTGCCATTAAGTGCTAGTGTGTACTCCATTTTTGCAAATCCATCCAGTGATCCAGGCCATAGATTCCATCCTCAGAGAAGATACTGTGTAGAGCAGATCTCTTTGGGGGCTGATATCCTATGTTATGTCAGACAGTTACATCCTCCAGGGGTGTGCTCTAAAAGGAAACCATGTGAATATCCTCGAGACAAAACTTGAAGAGAAGGAAGCAAGAGAGGCGAAGACTAATTGGGAGATGGGTTATCCCTGGGGGCATCAGTAATTCCCCATCTTACTTTTACTCTTGATGCAAAAGGATATGTGCAATAATTTAATGGAAATTCTAATGAAAGGCGCACCTAATGTGGCTGTGATCAGTTTTTCGCTCATACTTGTTCGGGTGCTCATAGTCATGATTGCAAATGTAATGTAGGTAACTTTTGAGCACATTCTCATTTATTTAAAAAAAATAAAAACATGAAGGTGAAACATTTATCCGAGCTCGCTAGACATGATTTACCTAATAGGTCTCAACCTGAGTGCCGATACTGCACCCCAAATACTGAGCAAATGCTACTCCCCTTAAATAACTGGTCAAAAGGGTTGTGGAAGTACCCGTTTGAGACTTCAGTATGAGGACATATTGTTTTGGGTCTCCCTTGACAAAGGGTACACCAAAGGTGTCCCTAGGGAGCACGAGCTTACAGTGTGAAGATTCCTTCTTATTAGAAGACCCTCAATCATAAACAAAATGTGGAAATGAGACATTCCTAGACAATGAAGAAAAAGGTGGGAATCAACAGCTGGCTAGACTGTCATACATATATCTCAAACTTGCTTAATTAGACCCAGACCAGGGATCTAATCACTTCCAAGAGGGTAATTGCGATTTAAACAGATGGACATGCTCAAAAGTCTATCTGCATTCATATGGGACGTTTCATTGCAGTCTTCTGGGTCCACCAGCGGTACAAGGATACCGGAGTGCTTTGTGCTGTCCCCAGAGATGCGTCCTCTGGTGTCTTTCTTTTAAGTGGTCCCCTTTGAGGAGCTGCCGTCCCTGATTCATGGAATGTCAAGAAGAGGTTCCTACACCACCCAGGACTCTGGAGACCCAACTGAGTAACTAGAAGCTTTCAATGACGGAGGATCAAACAATTCCTGCCAGTTTAAATCAAAAGGGGAAACTCTTTACTAAATCTGTCAATTTGTGGACACCTATGCAACCTGTTCAACCTTCTGATTCAGCCTCCTGATGGAATCCAGTTTGGATCGATTGGAATCCAGTTTGGGTTGATTGGCACACATCTCCAAGTACTCAGCCGTATACCTAATTCTTCTTAGGGATCCCTATTGTGAGAGGGTCCTTGTCTGCCTGAAAAGTATACCTGGGGCAGCAAGTGTCAAGTTCTCCATTGCTGGCCCACCACCTTCTTTGTTTGGGATGGGTATCTGTGCACATCATGGGGGTCTGACCTTCTGAGACTTTACAGGGTTTCTCTTTTGATGAGACTTCTGCAACATGTCCCTCTGTCCATCAAGTACTTCTGGCTGATCTCTTAGAGCAGATTCTGGAGAGCCCAGGCCATCACTGCTTCCTTTCATGGTAAGGGAGGCAGCTCAGTGGGTCCAGTAGCTGCTACATCGCTATACCCCATGTTCTTTGCTGCGGTTCGACTTGTGAATATCTGTCCGCTCAGTGTCCCATACTGGACGCTTCTAGTGGAGTCTATGGCATAAACCTCTACCACGATGTACTCAAAAGATAGTTCCCAAATCAATCAATCAATCACAGCATTTATATAGCGTGCTACTCACCCGGAGGGTCTCAAGGCGCTTGGAGAGGGGGGTCCGCTACTGCTCGAACAGCCAGGTCTTGAGCTGCTTCCTGAAGGCGAGGTGGTCTTGGGTCAGGCGGTGGTGGGTCGGGAGGGAGTTCCACGTCTTGGCGGCGAGGTAGGAGAAGGACTTTCCTCCTGTGGTGGCTCTTCGGATGCGGGGGACGGCGGCGAGGGCAAGGTTGGTTGATCGAAGCTGGCGTGTGGGAGTGTAGAAGTTGAGGCGGTTGTTGAGGTATCTCGGGCCTTGGTTGTGTAGGGCTTTGTGTGCGTGGGTGAGGAGTCGGAACGTGATTCTCTTGTTGACCGGGAGCCAGTGCAGGTCTCTCAGGTGTCCGGCGATGTGGCCGTGTCGGGGGATGTCCAGGATGAGTCTTGCTGAGGCATTCTGGATTCGCTGGAGTCTCTTCTGGAGTTTGACAGTGGTTCCGGCGTGGAGGGAGTTGCCGTAGTCCAGTTGGCTGGTGACGAGGGCCTGGGTGACCGTCTTCCTGGTCTCAGTGGGGATCCACCGAAAGATCTTACGTAGCATGCGCAGGATGTTGAAGCATGACGAGGAGACGGCCTTGACTTGTCTGGTCATGGAGAGGGAGGAGTCCAGGATGAAGCCCAGGTTGCGTGCGTGGTCTGTTGGTTTGGGTGCGCTGCCCAGGGCAGGGGGCCACCAGGAGTCGTCCCAGACAGAGGGCGAGGATCCTAGGATGAGGACTTCCGTCTTGTCTGAGTTCAGTTTCAGGCGGCTGTTCTTCATCCACGTCTTTCATCCCCTCGTGTAGGTTGGCTCTGGCGGTGGCGGGGTCGTTGGTGAGGGAGAGGATCAGCTGGGTGTCGTCGGCATAAGAGATGATGTTGAGGTTGTGTTGGCGTGCGATGGCCGCAAGGGGGCTCATGTAGACATTGAAGAGGGTGGGGCTGAGCGAGGCGCCTTGAGGAACGCCGCAGATGACTTCGGTGGCTTCTGATCTGAACGGGGGGAGGCGGACTCTTTGTCCTCCCGGCGAGAAGGAGATGATCCATTCTAGTGCCTTCTCTCGGATTCCGACGTTGCTGAGGCGCTGCTCTAGGGTGCGGTGGCAGACAGTGTCGAAGGCCGCGGAGAGGTCCAGGAGGATGAGGGCCGCTGTTTCCCCGTTGTCGAGCAGGGCTCGGATGTCGTCAGTGGCTGCGATGAGGGCGGTCTCGGTGCTGTGGTTGGCCCGGAAACCGGACTGCGAGTCGTCGAGGGATCCATTTGTCTCGAGGAAGGCGGCCAGCTGCTTGTTGACTGTCTTCTCAATGACTTTGGCCGGGAACGGGAGGAGCGAGATGGGGCCGTAGTTTTTGAGTTCGGTGGGGTCCGCTGATGGTTTCTTCAGTAGAGCGCTGAGTTCGGCATGCTTCCAGCTCTCCGGGAAGGTCGCAGTGTCGAAGGAGGCGTTGATGATGTCCTGTAGGTGGGGCGCGATGACGGAGTCGGCCTTGTTGAAGACGTGGTGAGGGCAGGGGTCGGTTGGGGATCCGGAGTGGATGGAGTTCATCGTGCGTAGGGTTTCCTCGGTGTTGATCGGGGTCCAGGCGCTGAGGGTGGTGGTGGGGGGTGCAGGTGAGGTCGTGGGGTGCGCTGGCTGTGTGCTGAAGCTGTTGTGTATGTCCGCGATCTTGTTGTGGAAGTAGGAGGCGAGGGAGTTGCAGAGGTCTTGTGATGGGGTGATGTTGTTGTTTCCGGCGCTGGGGTTGGAGAGCTCTATGACGATGTTGAAGAGTTCCTTGCTGTTGTGGGCGTTGTTGTACAGTCGTTCCTTGAATGCGGTTTTCTTGGTGGTGTGGATCAGTTGGTGGTGTTTTCGAGTGGCGAGCTTGAGGGTGGTCATGTTGTCTGGTGTTGGGTCTCTGCGCCAGGCTCTTTCAAGGGTTCGGCAGTTCTGCAACATGTCTTGGAGCTTTTGAGTTTGTCGGTGAACCATGGGGCTTTGTTGCTGCCGGGTCTTCTGGGCGGGGTCCTCAGCGGGGCGAGGTCGTCTGGGCAGTTGCTGATCCACTTCGTGAGGTTGTTGGCGGGCTGGCTGGGGTTCGCTGAGCTGGCGGGGGGGTCCTGGCTCAGGGAAGCGGCGAGCTGGTCGGCTGTGATCTTGTTCCATCTTCTGCGTGCAGCCTGTTGCTGGTGGTGGTGGATCGTGTTCTTTCTGTAGCTGAAGTGGACACAGCTGTGGTCCGTCCAGTGGAGTCTGGTGGCGTGGCTGAAGGTGATGTCCTTGCTGGAGGAGAAGACGGGGTCGAGTGTGTGTCCCGCGTACTGGGTGGGGGTGGTCACCAGCTGCTTGAGACCGAGGGTGGCGACTGTCTAGCAGGGTGGCGGTGTTGAAGTCGTTGTTGTTCTCCAAGTGGAAGTTGAGGTCCCCGAGGAGGATGTAGTCAGTGGAGGGGTGGGCGTGCGGGCTGATGAAGTCGGCGATGTCTTCACTGAATTGTGTGCGTGGTCCCGGGGATCTGTAGATGAGGGTGCCTCTAGGGTGGTCCTGGGGTCGGTGTGGATCTGGTAGTGCAGGTGTTCGGCGGTTGTGAGGGTGTCCTCGGAGTTGCTTGTGATGCGGATGGTGTTCCTGTGGATGATGGCAATGCCTCCTCTGGTCTGGTTGCTGCGGTCTCTCCGGATGATCTTGTAACCGTCTGGGATGGCGATGGCGATGTCGGGCGCTGCGGAGGCGTTCATCCAGGTTTCCGTGAGGAAGGCGACGTCTGGTAATGTTGTGTCGAGGAGGTTCCAGAGCTCAACGGCGTGTCTGTGGACGGAGCGGGTGTTGAGCAGGATGCACTTCAGGTGGTTGCTGCTGGTTCTCAGCGTTGTGGGTGCGGGTGTGGTGCAGGTCCGAATGCAGGAGAACTTGCAGGAGTGGCATCAGAAGGGTCCGTGGGTGCGTCTCGGGGTGGCTCGGTAGCATCCAGGGATCCGGCCGGTGTTGAGTGCGTTGAGGTCGGTGGCGTCGTAGGTCCGGCGGGTGGGCTGGTGCATACGGGGGCCAGGGTTTCTGGCGCTGGGCGCGGTCCAGGCGCGAACGGGCGCAGACGGGCTTACCTTTGGCGCGTCCGCTGCGCGTCAACGCTGCGCGTACGCGTGGCCGCCATTTGTGGCGAAGTGGGAGGGAGGGAGGAGCAGGCGGGAGCGGGGAGGGTACAGAAGGAAAAAGGGGGCGTGGCCGCACGCTCGGCGGCGGGAGGCGGGAAGCGGGTAGCGGGGCGGGGGTCACAGGGGCGAGAGAGGGAAACGGCGCCTAATAACCAATGAGGCAAAACAATATGGAGACAGCCAACAACAATAAGGGAACAGTTCAAAGAGGCCAAATAACGAGAGAGAAATGCAGTTAAAGTCAAATACAATCACGCTATTACAGCGGGGGGCGGGGTCGTCGGGGCGGGCTCAGCGAGGCTGAGGGCAGCAGCGGGGAGGGACGCACATGCTACAGCTGGCGGCCGCGCGGCTCGGGGGTGTCCTGAGAACAGGTCACACTCAGACACTCAGACACTCTGCGTGAAGATCTTCATGTACTTCTATCACAAATGTTCTTGACAGTGTGGCCGGCCAGGTAAGGCCGGTACCCACCCTGGAGGCATTTTCAAAAGGTCACTTCTTCACTGTTCACCATTGTCTTCTTGACACAAGTCAGTTTTCTCAGTGCCTTGTCTGACTCTAAACACTGTCTGTAAGGATGGCGGTTTTTAGAGTGGTACATTAGAAGGGACTGGCGAAAAGTTCAAGTTCCTTTCCTGTGCTTTCGAAAAAGAATCTTGGGTGGGGGGGTCTGAGTGCCTCCTAGAAGTTACACGAGAGTAATAGGCTGCTCGTGCCTTTCATATAATTTGAAGATGACCCTGTATAAACGATTTTTGCTTTTGTGTTCCATGGGTACAAAAAGTGCTGATTGTCCCTGAAATGAGGAGATATGAGCAAGTGGCATAAATCAGCCGGAGAGATGTGCTGCCCTGCTCCTGGTGGCTGGAATGAATCGCAGGAGTTGCTGGAGATTCATAAGCTGTCACTATAATTAGGTGTGCCAGTGGAATCGTAATTATGAAAGTGACCTTTACCAAAAGGCTAAAGAGAGGAGGCAGAAGGAATATAAATCCCTTTTTGAGATGTCTCCTAATGGGATCCGTCACAGGCATGCCAGCTCCTAGTGAAACAAATATGTATTTCATATTTCCCTTGGGCCACAGTGGCACATGCTTAAATATTCTGCAGATGAGAACAAGAGGTCCCATGCTCAGCGAGCGAATGACAATATGTCCGTTTTTTATTATAATTTCATTTATTTTGTGTTTTTTACACAACACTATGTTTACGCATACAGTGATGACCGACAACCGTACATTAAGGTCCAGTTTACAAAAAATATCAATGTACAGTATAAGAGTACTAAAGAAAGTTAAACACAAGTCAGCAGTATAAAAAAAAGTTCAATTGGTTAAAAATGGTACATTTATAGTCATGAGATGGATGCATAAATTGTACGACCATGATCAACACGTGTTGAATCGAGAATCAGAAGTTTTCAGGTAAAAGGTGGTTGTCATTTAATCAGAAGAGTTGGATGGAGCTTCTTCAAAGGTTATGTGTTGGTAAAGTAAAGAGTGAAAGAGGAAAAAAGAGACATAGTAAGTAAGCTTCACTAGAGGATCCCTAAGCCTGCAGTTGAAGATTTGTAGACTGTAAACGATTCTGATGTCAGCTGGAAGGCCATGCCATATCCCTGGCCTTTTCCCTGAGAAGGTGCGCTAGAGAGTGCAGGACTATTTGAAGCATGGTGTTTTGTGTAGTGTTTATTTGCTTCATAAGTTCCTGATTTTGACTGACAGCTCACGTTTATGTGTGAGGTAAGGAAGGAAGTTTGAGGTGATACATGCAGTCTTGTACGTGGAAACAACTTCAGGATTGAGATATTTTTCAAAGTTGAGGCTAGGTATTAATCTGTCAAATTTTCTTATACAAGTGTTCCTCCGGACTGCAGAGTGGAGGGCGGCACTGAGAACGGTAAGGCAGGATTCTGGCAGTGTACTCGCGTTCCTCTATGTGAATCGAGATATTTGGAGCGATCCTATATGCAACCTGAGATATGTAGAGCGGTCCTCTACGTGACGCAAGATATGTAGAGCAGTCATCTGCGTGACCCAAGATATGTAGAGCGTTCCTATACGCAACCTGAGATATGTAGAGCAGTCATCTGCGTGACCCAAGATATGTAGAGCGTTCCTATACGCAACCTGAGATATGTAGAGCAGTCCTCTACGTGACCTGAGATATCACCAGTGCCTGTAAAGCAGTTTTGAAACCTTTTTTGGAGGATAAAAGTTGTGGTGTTGTGAAATAGCTTCGATTGGAACCTCACAACTTTATTGATTTCACTGTGTTTTATCTAGCGTGAAACTTAGGGGTTTGCAGATTCAACAGTCTTGGGAGAGAAGGTCGGTCGGTGTACTTCGGCATTCGTGTTTGGCTGGAGGACCTGGAAGGTGTTGTTGGAGGAGCTTAGTTTTTTGTCTTTTAGGGTGAGTCTCACCTGTGACATCTATGAGCTGATTTCAGAGAAGCCCTCGACAGGTGGATCTTTGTTATTTGTGTCACTCTTTCAGAACAGTTACTGGTGAAAGTCGATGCTGGAGTTCCTGAACATTTTCCCTAACAGTTCAACATGCTGGTGGAGCAATACAAGGATAAGGATGAAGCTTCTTGAACACCAAATGCACCTGTAGTAGAAGAAGTCAAAGGGTCCCCTTCTTTGCTGCACTGAGTTCTACTGTAGCGGTCTGATTTGAACTAACTCTGAACGGTATATTGACTTTTGAAGGAAGATTTCCACTCTAGGCACCCTGCTTCAGAGGCGTACATACGTGTCCCTATAAAGACATACAACATAGTGGAAGTGACATGTTTGAATCCGTGTTTTTAAACTCGGATTTAAATATAATTTACATAATAAAAACAGCATTGCACACTCTTAACCAACATGTTATAATAAAATCATGGATGATGAAGATCTGCCATGAAATGAAATAATTTCTTAACAACAACTATTCTGTATAAATGCAACAAAAATAATCTGGATTACAGCTAGTGGGAAACAGCACGTCAGAGGAACATGTTATTGGCAGTAGACAATGTAGTGCTGGTACCACATGGACGTCAATTCACCATAATACGTGTGGTAGTGGAAATGGCATTGTGCACACTTTGACTACTAATGATAAACCCTGCCCCTTCAGCAGTCTCCTACTAGCTACTGATGGGTTAGAGGAAGGAGTGGAATGTACAGACAGTAAAGAGGGTTCTCATTCAGTTCCTGGTGAATCCAGAGCAATTTTAAGAGTACCTAATGGCCCTGCTCGCGGTTGGGGAGTACTCAGCCCAAAGTCTATGTATATCTCTGAGATGAAGACAGTCTGGAGAGGGCCCCCATAATTTTGTGTTGTGCCATTGCCGAAGGGAAATCCTGGATGCTGTCTCTGTCTACCGCTTATTGACGATCATGCAGTTATGGGAAGGGTAGAGCGTTGCCCGAGAGTGGAGACGAAACAGGATGTAGTTAGGGAAACGGGGCTTGTGGCACAATGACAGGATAGGAATCGCCCACACTGACATCCGGCATCAGACAGAGAGAAGCACTGGTGTTAGCCGGAGTAAATGGAATGGGATAAGCCTGGATAACAGAAGAAATCCATGCAAAGTAAGAGAAAGCGGGGACAACCTCCCCCACCGCCCCCTAAAAAATATCATCTTAAATAAGAATTGGCAGCACCAAAATGCCTACCCAAAACAATTCATCCCAAAATCTGTCACAAAAGATTTACTCCTGCCTACCCTGTACAACGAAGCTAACTGCGAAAAAATGGATTCTATTTTACCCTGATCCCGTATTCACTGACTCTGGTGCGACCAACTTTTTCTTTTTTCCAAGCACATAGGCCAGGTTTATTAGTTTTTCTCATTTTGCTTTGGATGTGCTTGATGTCTTGTTTTTAATAAAGTCCCCCAAAAACAATTTTTGCACAAGCAAAACAGTACAATATACAAAAGGAGTGGTAGCATACCATCACACTGATACCAATACGCCAATGGCAGTACGTCTTCAGCTACCCAAAACTTCATAATTCAGAACAGGATTATACATTCTAGTTAGATCGTTTGATGGAACTCATTTTCAATATGGCTGACTTTCCCTTGCCGTGTCCTCAAACAGTAGTGCCAGAGGATGCTGCAACTATTAACTTATTTTTCAAGACAGTGGTGACAGTGCGCGCATTTCTGACTAAGCTGTTTAAATGATACCATCATTGATTTGTGCTAAATCCGGAAAATGGAATATGAGATGTATTCTGATTGATGGCACTTTATCTAGTCAGGCTCCATTTGGTTATTATGTTCAATCATTTTTAAATAGGTTCATAAATAGTGCTGAATTAATGCTATTTGTGTCTAAAGATGTGAACATTATGTATGTCTAGTTGAACTATTGAGAAATATATTCTATCCTTAATGAGTGTCTTTTTATTTTCTTGCAGATAAACAGTTGATTATTGTATGATTTTTGTAGTCTTTTTTTAGAGTCTTCGAATATAGATCCTTTTATGACAATGTCGTTATTTATTTTTATTTTATTTATTTTTTATTTAAGAAGTTTTATATAGCGCTGGCCTGACCCGTGGTTATCGGAGCGCTTTACATCAGATACAGTGCAGTGAATCACATAATACAATAATAGTGTAAGTCGTTGGTGGAGAGTTCTGATTCGAAGCCTTGCGGACATAGAGTCGAAGCGGTGAGAGGTGTCTGCTTCCGCGCTCCGACTGATCCTATCGGTTGCCTAGGGAACGGTTGAGGAACAGGACTTTGAGCTGACTTTTGAATTTTACAAAAGAGGGAATAGTCCTGATGTGAAGGGGAATAGAGTTCCAGATTTTGGGCGTGTTCCCAGCGAAGGAACGGGCTGCGGTTTTTTGTTTTCGTGTTTTCAGCGGGATGAGTAGAAGAGAGTTCGAACTTCTGAGGGTCCTGGTATGACCAGCTTTTTTGAGTTTGACAGCCACATATTCAGGTTTGCCGGTGTGCAAGGCTGTGTGTGTGAGGCAGGCTGTTCTGAAGCTAGCCAGCATTTCGACTGGGAGCCACTTAAGTTCTCTGAGTGCAGAAGAAATGTGATCAAATTTCTTGATTCCAGTGATCATACTGGCTGCCACCTTCAGCGTTGTTTTGAGGGGAGCAAGATGTGATTTTGCTATTCCTGAGAGGACTGTATTCCCATCGTCTTGTCTTGACAGCACCAATGCTTGGGTGGCCTGTTTGAGATCATTGAGCAGGATGAAAGGTTTTATTTTGTTTGGTAGCTTTAGGTTCAGGAAGGTGCTCTCAGCTGAGTTCTTGATGTGTATGGTAATGTCCAGTTTCGGGTCTAGCGTGATACCTAGTGATTTCGACAGAGTCGGCCAGGGTGAGGTTCCCGTAGAGCGCATCGATAGCTTTAAGCCAGTCAGAAATTTGGGGTTCTCCTCTTTGTTCGAGATTAGGATTATTTCGGTTTTGTCAGGATTTAGTTAAAGGTGGTTACTTGACAGCCAGTGTTGGACATCTTTCAGTATGTCATTGAGTCTTTGAATGTTCTTGATGAAGGATCTGGGTATCGTCTGTATATAGATGAAAGCGGATGTTGGCTATTTTGAGTAGTTTGGTGAGGGGTTCCAAGTAGATGTTGAAAAGTTGCAGGGAGAGCACTGAACCTTGGGGCACTCCCTTTCTGACTGGGTGAAGGTCGGATGCAAAGTTTTTGATTTAGATTCTTTGGGTGCGGTTGCGTAGGAAGGATGAAAACCATTGGAGGACCACCTCACCAAGTCCGGCCCTTTCTTGGAAAGCCCTAATGAGAAGTTTGTGGTCTACCGTGTCGAATGCTGTTGATAGGTCTAGGAGAATGAGGAGGCAGCATTGGTCTGAGTCAAGTGATTTGTGGATATCCCCGATGATGTTGAGGAGCGCGGTTTCCGTGCTGCAGCCTTTTCTGAAGCCAGACTGACGGGAGTCAAGGAGGTTGACATTGTCCAAGTGTTAGGTTAGTTCAGAGGTATTCAAACTTTTCCAGGTTGAGCCCCCCCAGCTGAATTCCCCCAGATGTTGGGCCCCCCCCACCACCCGACCGAAACCTCGGGAATCCGGCACACCACATGATCGACTGCAACGCGCACACCACGGGCCATATCCGGCAAACAATGCTCAACACAACAAGAGTGCCTAGCAAACTGCAGGCCTGTGAGTGGGTGTGGCGAAACGACAGAGGCGTACCACACAGCTCAAAACACAATCCTCCAAGGCAAAGGACGTCATCACAACCCTCCCCATCCATCATGTACACTTTGTCATCCACCAACTCCCCCACCATTCATTCCGTCCCTCCATCTGTGCCCCATCCACATCCAAACCCCCTCAACAACTTGCAAACCCATCCACCATCCATCCCTCCATCCATCATCTCACCCATCCATCCCTCCATCCACCCCCTCACCCATCCATCCATCATCCATCCATACCTTGACCCAATCCATCCCCTCACTCATCCATCCACCCCCCCACCTATACATCCACCATGTCACCCACACATCCACCATTCCACCCATCACTCCACCCATACATCTATTCACCACATGGCAACATAACGGACGTCTGGTGGCCGGCTCCACCCGACATCGCTCACACATTTGATGATTCAAATTCGAATCTGCAGACCAACATCCCTGAACACAGACACTTTGGTGCCCGACACAAAGAGCTTTATGAGTTGATGACCGCAGACCAGAGCCCACCGCCCTGATTCATGGCCCAAACCCGAATCTCCCTCCCTTCCCAAAATAACTGAAGGACTCCCGCCCCCCTCCCCCTCACTCCCACCCCCCTTGAAAGGCTGGGGCCCTGGGACAATTTCTACAATACGCAAAATTAGCAGTTATCGCACGCCATCTGTGGTCAACCTTCCCGGAGGGCCCAGAGCCCACCCACACAATGGTGACTATGCTGTCCATGACTGGAGGCTTCTGGTTGGTCACACATCTATACCAAACACTGCGGAAGGATAAGTGGCTTAAGCCACTGCAAGTGGAAGAGAGATGGCAATCTCTTAGCGATGAACCCATACTGCCCAGGGATTGGTCTAAGATGCATGCAGGGGTCTGAAGAGTATCAGTGAGCAAAAGGTTTAAGCAAATTCAATTTAAAATAATTCATACGGCCAACCTGTACCCCAAGCGCCTGTATGCTATCTATCCAATGAGAGTCCTGATGCCCGAGATGAAAGGTTACTGAGGCTGATTTCTAGCACATGCTCTGGCACTGCCCGCCAGTAGCTACCTTTTGAGGAGAAATACTAACACAGCTCAAGCAGGCAATGGGTTGGAACGTACCAATGATATTTAATCAGTGCCTGCTAGGCATACTGCCAGAGGACCCGAAGCGCAAACTAAGCAGATGCTTCACAGTGCTCTGACTTACACTGGCAAAACGCCGCTTAGCGATCCATTGGATGAGCGAAAGGCCCTTGACTTGGGGAAAAGTGGGAGAAGGACCTGCGGGAGGGGGCCGAAGCAAAGGAGGAAGATATACGTAAGACAAGACGTGACAACAAATTGCCTGAAGTGCTGATTGCATGGGTACAATGATGAAAGATTTGTTGGACCAGGTTGGATCCCAGGGTCCCGCGTCCGGATGATTAGAAGACTCAGGCGAGAAAGGCTGCAAGGTAGTGAGAGTGAGACTAGAAACGCTTCAGTCCAGTAGATGGGATGGTGAAACAACCCATAGCTAGGGCCACTGTTCACCCAGGTATGGCACAAACCAGGCAAATAAAATAAAGCACAGGGGACAAAGGATGTAGAGGAAAGGAATAATGGGAATCCTAGACCCTTTTCCACCTGGCAGCTTAGAGGGGGAGAGGGGGAGTTGGGAAATGTTTCAGTTTTTATTTTACTGTTTATGAGTGTTATTATTTGCTGTAATTGATGCAATGTATAATGATTCGGTCAATTTCACTTAATCCGAAAAGAATGGAGGGCACTTGTACAGACTCCTTTTTGTATTTATTAAATAATACTCCCTTTATCCTGGGAGCGCGAGGTTTTCCTTTAAATGACTGAAAAACATCCCTATGTATAGACTAAATTATGCTGCAACCGTATATAATTTATGCAGCAAAATATGCATCTTACTCTCTGGCAATATGGGGTCATCCATTGGCACACAAATATTCCCCCCCGGGATGGTGCCGCGCCCCCCTGCGGGGGCGCGCCCCACAGTTTGAAGAACCCTGGGTTAGTTGGTGGAGTACGCATCTTTCTAGGATTTTGGATAAAAGAGGAAGGTTAGAGACAGGTCTAAAGTTATTCAAATCCTTTATGTCAAGGCCGGGTATTTTCTGCAGTGGCGTGAAAAAATGTCCCACTTTAAGGCAATCTTTAACAACTCTGTTTTTCATGGAGCTGTTTATGATCGTGCACCAGAGCGGTGCTAGGGAGAGTTTCAGCTTTTTGTTCAGTTGGGGGGTATAGGGTCTAGGACGTGAGATGAGGAATTGGAGGTGGAGATCAGTTTGACTATCTCAGCTTCCTGAATGGGGTGGAAGATTAGCCAGGATTTGGTAGGGGGTATGGGAGCGATATCATACACCCCAGACGTGCTGCTATTTGTGGGGGAGTGCTGTTGGTGTCCAGTGAGAGCTCATTCTTGGTGATCGTGTCATTAAGGAAGTTGGCGAAGTTGGCGCATAGTTCTTTGGACGCCTGTAATGAGGATGTAGCGGGCTTGGAGGTTTGTTGCCTGATGATGTTGTTAAGCTCCTTAGGTCTATTTGTTGCGCTGTCCAGCACGGAGCGAAAAAACGTGGATGATTTGTTTGCGGAGGGAGGATAATAGTAGGATTGCTCCTCCAGCGTCTTTCTGTGGCTCTTAGTTGTCTCCTTTGGGAGTTGATGTCAGTGTTGAATCATGATCTGGAAGGAATGGCTTGGCTTTGTTTTAGTTTCAGGGGGCTAGTTGGTCAAGCTGGCCACCATATTTGAATTGTAGAGCAAGGTGAGTTCAGTTGTGGTGAGGTGGTCATTGGCGCTGGGGAGGAACGAGCTCATCCTTTCTTCTAGGGCGACAAGGGGAATCTGGGTAGGATTTCTAGCCCATTTGTGGGGGGTCTCGTGCCGGTGACTGGGAAAGCACTTTTTGTGGTTAATGTGGAATAAGATCATGTGATGGTCCGACCAGTCCACGGGGAGTATGTGGTAGATCGTAATTGCGTCTCGTTGAGTGATAATGGCATCCAAGGTTGCTCCTTTATTGTGCGTTTCCTCTGAGCAGTGTTGGGATAAATTTTGTCATGGAGAAGATTGGTTAGCATTTGAATTAACAGGTTGTTCACTTCATTCCAATGAAGGTTTAGGTTATCAAGAATTAGGTTGTTAGCGTCCCCGAGTGTGCAGTGAGCAATCAGGTCGCTATGCGTTATGCACCTTCATTTAATGTTTTAAGAAAATATTTCCTTGAAAAATAGTTTTAAATTAAGGGACTCTAAAATTTATCTAACCACCACTCTGAAGATACAGCCTAAAACTCCCTCCTGCTCTTCCACAATCCCTGTCCGATGTCGGAGGATTCTGCCCCCACTTATTGCACGGTAGCAATGTGCATCCCATTTCTGTGACAATATGCTGTAAAGTGTCCGTGAGAGTAGAAGTAAGGAGGGTTCTGTGTTAAATGCACAACACTCACATAAATATGAGTTAGAGGAGGTGGATATTGTAAAGGCTGGTAGAAGTGAGGTGTACACATTTAATACCAACTCTAGCCTTTTTTAAATCTAAACATTGGTCATGCTAAGACCATGTGGTTCGGGTGGGTGTGGGCAAAGTCCAAAGTTCACGCTGAAGAGACCCTCATGATCCTGACTAAATTTCTTCTGGTCCCTGATTTAAGGACATCGATGGATAAAAGAAATAAGCAAAAACCGTAACTCAGTTACCTGGCTTTTTGAATGGACGCCATCTTGAAACGTGCAGATATATGTAGCTTACCATATTATGTAGGAATAAAGGTCTTCTGCCAGAGGGGAAAAAGGTATGAGAATTTACATAAAGAGTGGTTGCAGTTGGTAAATTAGTTCTTTTCATATGTTTAAAAAATATAATTGGGCTCATTTTAGCAGCCAATTTTTACTTTGTTTAGGTTATGCGTTCTACAATTTGGACTAGCCCCAGCAGTAGTGTTAATGGCAAGATGGCTTAGAGAATCACACATTGCTATGGGTGGAATGCTTGCAAATAGTCTGGCCACTAACAATCACTCAGGGTAGCATTCCAGCCTATCCTGTTGTGGATTGGATGGAATGGAATGCTACCCACGCGAATGCTAGTGGTTAGACCTTTTGTCAGCATCCCTCCCATCATTTTGTGTGTGATTGATGTAATTCCGGGAGTATCTTTAATATGCCCAGACATGGGTCTCTTGCTGAGTGTATCATAGGAGCTAAACTATCAGAAATGGTCTGGAATTGCTTGTGATGCCTTCTACAGGGGGTCTCGCCTGGCAGTTTGGGATGGACTGTTTCCATGAGCAGTGGGGTCAGTACTGATTTGCATAAGGCAGGCCTTTGTCTAGGGTGGCACAGTGGGTGAAAAACGATGCGTTGCAATGCTACCTCCAGTGGTTGCCCGTGGTTAGTCTATTGTAAGCGTTCCTCCCATCACCTTATGTGTGACTTATTTATCAAGAAAAGTGCTTATAACGGATGTATTGTGAGACCTGTAGGTCATGAGTTTGAATCTCGGCAGAGCCAATTCAGCCATTCATCCTTCTCAAGTCTATACATTTATTGTTGCTAAGCTGGGCGACAGTTCAGCAATTGGTAAAAAAAACTGACTCAAGTGCTGCGTCATAACAAGATATGAACTTCACTCTATATATATATATATATATATATATATATATATATATATATATATATATATATATATATATATATATATATATATATATATATATATATATATATATATATATATATATATTCAAAGAAACACCTCCGTTTTACCGGGGGCCTCCGGTCCTGCAGGGCGGACTCTCACCAGGAGCGGAGATCCTGGAGAAATTGCGTGCAACCACTTCGAAAAATGAGAGTCCACAGCGTCTGAAAATGCAGAGGACTTTATTCGTCACCTCCTTTGAAACGTGCTCTTTTCCTTACGCGTTTCGACGTTACTTACGTCTTGTTCACAGGTGAGCATATTATACAGACTTGATAGTCACGTGCCTGTTTTGCCATACTACAGGCACCATAATGCATCGGGAAAGTTCTTTAGGGACTTGCCATTACTCAAATATTGTTTTCTTGCATTATTTTCAGCATGTTGTCCCAAGTCGGTGCATTCATACCAGGGTTCCACAAGGAGTAAAATAATTTCTGCATTTGCGCTGCTTCCGAGAGAGGCGTTGTCCTCTCACATCTCCCTTTCTCCTGCGCCCTTTGCCATGTTGCTGCGGAAGTCCTGAAGAGCTGGCAAACAGGCAAGGAGCGGACCATGCCCCCTCAGTTAATATTCAAAGAAACACCTCCGTTTTACCGGGGGCCTCCGGTCCTGCAGGGCGGACTCTCACCAGGAGCGGAGATCCTGGAGAAATTGCGTGCAACCACTTCGAAAAATGAGAGTCCACAGCGTCTGAAAATGCAGAGGACTTTATTCGTCACCTCCTTTGAAACGTGCTCTTTTCCTTACGCGTTTCGACGTTACTTACGTCTTGTTCACAGGTGAGCATATTATACACTATACATTTATTGTTGCTAAGCTGGGCGACAGTTCAGCAATTGGTAAAAAAAACTGACTCAAGTGCTGCGTCATAACAAGATATGAACTTCACTCTATATATATATATATATATATATATACATATATATATATATATATATCCCTGCTCCATAATAACGGGACCGAATTTTCGTTCAATGATACATAATGAAACATAAATCTGACATTTCTTGTTCCAAAATTCTGTACAGCTCTTTCGCGCCTATTTTGTGGAAGCATAATTGGAACAAATATTTCCTTTCTAACATGGTTGAACCCGGTTATAGTTTATTATGCCAAGAAGCAATGGTTCATCTGGAGTATAAAATTCAGGAACACGTTTTGTAAATAGGTTAGAGATAACAACGTAGTTGTATGTTTCTGAGTAAATTAGACGAAATTTTGATTTTTTTAAATTGCTTTTATTTGAAATCCACATCATATCATTCACAACTATTGTGAAACCTCACGAGGAAACACAGTTATACTAGTTAAATCATGTATTTGGTTAAGAGAGTTTTCTACAGAACATGATTTGCTCAGATCAATGATAGGCGGCTCAGTGTGCAAAATTGCCTCTGCAGACAAGTAATGGTAATGAAACTTGTCAGAAAAAGTGGTAAGGGAAGCAATGCATGCAAAAATACAACTATCTATTTGCAAAAAAAGGTATATGGTCTTTTGACTCATTATTCCACTTATTTTGTGTCATCGACGTTTCGACCCTCATGGAGAAATCCGTGGGTCATCATCAGAATTAGGTATCAATAACACATGCATGCCTTAAAGAAGGGTTAAAGCATCCATAAGGGAGAAATCTGTATGGGAAATTGACTAATGGTCCCCAAGAGTAGATTCCAGATTGATTGATCACCATGGCAATTGATGGGCTGTGCACATCCCCAATGCAGAGAAGCGATTATTTGAAGCGGTGCTAGAGAGGCTCGTGAAAAGTACTGGTTGCTGTTGTGCTCCTCAGCCTTTGACAGATGCAGCAGGGCGGATTTCTGAAACATTGTTAGCACAGATAAGAAGGGCGATTGGTATTTTAACAAGAAGAGAGTCAGTTAAATCCTTTGCATTTTGTCTTTTGAGATGCAAAATTGTGACTGTATGTGACTGGAAAGGTGTCCAAATGGATTCATTTAAACTTTTAATTGGCGGCAAAGAAAATAGTGAGTGTGTATTTTGATAGGTTCAAGTGACTGTTGTCTGCAGTAAAAAAGCACTATTTATAATTTCTTTATGTGAGTTGTATTGTGCATAAATAAAAAATTTCGACTAATTTGAAAAAAATAAGTGCTTAGGCCCCAATCAGGAGGCCATTGCAGCCCTGTCAGTGCTGCCAATGGCAGTACCAACACAATTACTAATCATTACACTCTTGCAAGTGTCACAATCCAGCCCACTATAGGCCCCTAGAGCTATAAGAATGGCCTGGTAAGCAGTCAATAGTCATTTTTTGCAACGCCACCATGTGGCTAACTTGTAAAAGCCCAGGTGTTGACAATTAAGTACTGATGCCTAGCACCGGAAACCACAGGCTCAAATTAAGCACTGCTACTAAGAGCAATGAAACATACTGTTTGTTCCCTGTACACATGACATGCATGCCTGTTAGCGCGTGCTATAGACATGCCAAGGCTCAACAGTTTCTCCGCTGAGCTCTGCCACTGTGTTTCCTGTCCAGTAGGGGCAATAAAGAGACCATACAATTGAGGCCCTATACTGCACTCCACTGAAGAGCTTTCGCACAGTCCAACAGACTCTAACAAGCTAACCCACAAATGCTACCCCCCTGAATTATACCACTGGGCCTGTACCTTTGCATTCATCTGTCCTTCCACTTCTCCTGGTTGGAGAAGTTGTGTGAACTAATTATGTTCCTTGCAAGGTGACTCGGAATGTACTAGGAATTAACTGAAGCATAGTTGGATCTTTGGGCAGTATCCAGACTGGTGGAAAGCTATAGCCTGGTCTCACATCATGGAGAGATTCGCCCCTGACCACAGCCACTTGTTTACATCTTTACAATGTAAATTAAAAAACTGCTCCATCTCCTGCATTCTACTGGTATGTAACTCTAAAAGTCTGATGCAGGTCCCGGGATTTCCTGTACAGTTTAGTATAGCATGCGTGTGGTAACCCATTGAAAGAACCATCCAGTGAATGGTGTTTGTATAGTTCTGAAGCACAGCAAGACCTCCTGCAATGTTGGGGCATTCTGTAATCATCATTAATAATTTTTAGTGATGATTGAGTTAATAGGATTGCTTTTGTCTTTCCACTGGAATCCGTATTTGAGTTTTTAAACATTTGACTATTAACCTACTCAGGAACTTCCAGCATTTGAAATTTAGATGCTGGAACAAGGTGGGATAGGGTTGGGTTTGACATGACCAGAGGTCAGGCTACAGGTTTATGTTCATTAAATAAGATGTCTTTTTACCTCTGGCTTAACAGTCTGCTGCCTGTAAGAAATATTGTTATTAGTTGTTGTCAATAATTTAAAATATACATAGAGTAGGCTTTGGCTCCACCCACAGGAATATTACTCTCACTGTAAGTGAGTGGGTTACGGGTTGAGTGAGGTAGAAACCCCACTCAGATAACAATCATAATCCTTGTCAGGGTAAACCTCAAAAGTCACTAAATTAACATGTGCTTAACCCTGTGGTAGCTTGGCACAAAAGCGGTCAGGCTTAACTTAGATGCTATGTGTAAAGTATTTTTGCAGCACACAAACAGTAGTAAAGTGAAAACACAAGAAAGATCCCAAACCAATTTAGAAACATATGTTTTAATAAATAAAATATCAGAATTATAAAAATCTAATCCAAACTGGAGATATTTAATTTTAAAGTTTTTAGTGAAAATAGCACTAAGAAACAAACATCTTTTTGCGCTAGGCTACGGGAAAATCACACGTTCAGGCTGCATGCAATACAATTGGAGATATTTAATTTTAAACTTTTGTGTGAAAATAGCACTAAGAAACAAACACCTTTTTGCGCTAGGCTACCGGAAAGTCACAAATTCAGGCTACATGCGCTACAGCGTGGGTCGGATACAGGGACCAGGTTTCTCTTACTGAAGAGGAACCTTCTCAAATCTGTCCCGAAGAGTCCCAATGCAAATGGAACTTCATAAAGTAGTTTTTCACTATTATAAGGCCTATCTCTCCCAAAGGCTAACACTGAGTTGCCTTGTTTCAATTAATAAGTGCTAATTAAATTGGGAGCGGATAGAGAAATGATGTTTGCACCCAAATGAATTGTAATTTTAAATCCTCTGGCATTGTTCCTGTTGCAGCCTCCATGCCGAGCCCCCTGTCTGGAAGACCCAGGGATAGTGAAATAACGTCTTACTGCTGTCAACAAATAGAAATGTGTGAAAATCCACTGTGGATCTGTCTTTGTAGTGGTGGATGAAGCTGTCTCAGTCTGCTACTGAACAGATAATCACTCCTAAACGTTTCAGGTCAGACCATGAAGAACAGCTAACCTGGTGCTGCGTGCATAGCTTGCAACCACATGCATCTCCCAGAGTCTTGGCTTGGTTAGAGTAAAGATCAGATATGTATTAGGTTACTGTAGCTCAATGTTGCTCAAGTCATCAAACTTGGAGGAATGACATTCTAACTCTACCATGCTGGGATTCTAAATTACAACTTGTAGATTTTAATGTCAGTAAGGAGTAATTTACTCACTGAACTTCCTTACCCCTCTTCTATAAGCCGACATTCTTTGTAGAGATCTCTGTCCACAACACTAGTATTTCATTTTGATTGCTTATTTAAAGTCTTCTAGTTCAGTATAATTTGTTTATTCATTGTGGTTATTGTTGTGTTTCTATTTCCTTTATAGTGGGGATTTTTTATGCATTTAATGCCCATTTTATAATGAATTTGATTGAATCGTAAATGCGTAACAATACCTTTGTCGGTGCATCACATCTAGGCATAAGGCTCAGAAACGTAGGCAAAAATGTATAATTTACCCTGAGTGATCACTTGAAATATGTGTCCTAAGTAAAGAAAGGAAGGAGGCCAGGAAAGGTAATAATAAGAAAGAGCATTTGTCACTTCACTTTTAAAAATCTACCTACAACACACAGTGGAGGACCCTCTCCCGCCTCATGTTGTTGACTCCTTGGCATATCACTGCACCACCTAGGACAGGAGTCCTCAAACTAGGGGAGGACTTCCCTAGGGGGGCTTCAGGCGATCTCAGAGGGGGCACCAGGCTCTGGCCAAAAGAAGCATTGTGCTGATAACAGTGCTTTGTTTTAAGCTGAGAAAAAGGAGTAACAGTAACCCGCTCTCTAATGGATCATCACTAATATCTTTTGTCATTTATATCATGGCTGGGAGAAGGGGTCAAAAGAGAAGGGACTCCAAATATTCTACAAAACCCCCACTCCCATTTCAAATAATCACACTATGGATACTGTTACATGTTAGTAAAACCTGCCTGACAAGAACAGTATGTTTGGCAATCATGTATTTGAATGAATTTTTTAAACAGTAACAGAACTTAACTGCAATGTTTAAATAATTCTAGACAGATTTAAACATTGCCAATTTAGTATAGTTGTAAAAAGTTCCGAGGTGGGCCCGTAAATGATTTTTTTCTTCATTGTTGGGGTATCGCGATAAAAAGTTTCAAGACCACTGACCTAGGAAGTTCTTTCTTTGCGATACATGAGGACTTGTTTAGGCTATTTTACATCCCAGAACTACAGTAACTCATCACGCATTTTCACCTTCAGTCCTCCTGTCACATATATATTCTAAACAAATAGCAATCTCTTTCCTGTATTTTTTTAACTTCACTTCCGTCATTCAAATTGTCACTTCCCTGATGCCTCAAGCTATGATGGCTGCTGTATTGTATCTGATTATTTAGCAGTTGGGATGCCCTGACGGCAAGATGGCCAGCCCCGCCTTTCATGACATTTCCTGCGATTTTGTGTTTTTTTCCTGCCATGCCACCTAAAAAATCTAAGATAAAATCCCACTCTCGTAAAATCTGCTACACGACCGCCCAATGCTTGGGTCCTAATTAAGCCATACTCGTCAGACCCTTAAAATGGCATTTCCAAACGAGTTATAGCATGCTTATATTTACTAAGCTCCTTTTAGCTTGCCTACACAAAGCATCCATCTAAATCTTTCACAAGTCATCCCCAATGATGTAAAAACACTTATGGAGCATGGTAACAAGAGCAGCAAGTTAGCTGTCAATAAAGGTGTTTTTTTGCATGATATAGACTCATATACCATGGCCGGATTATGGATCACTTGAATACTTGCTACCACTACTAAATATCTCTGCTATTTACAGATGTTGAAGAGATGTGCTTTGGCAATAGCTTGTGTATTGTTAATTCTTTCTGCTCAAAGGTCTTTTAATGTACTAACACATCCAGCCAACATTTCTGCATGCCCGTCTTTGCATCCGTATATTTGCATACATTTATATGCATATATTAGCACATTAGCACCAGGAGGTTTGGCTTAGCCAATGCTTGCTAAAGGTTTCACAAAGAAAGAAAAAAACAACGACATTTTTCTAAATGAAGAAGACCTGCCTTACCACAGAATGGATAAGAATAAAATCTGTCATGTGTGCCTTTCTCATTCTGCTGAAACCACAATTCAAATCATCACAGAGCAAGAAATTGAAAAAATGTCTTGCAGCCTAAGAGATAAGCCTCCCAGACCTTTCTCAGCGGAAAACACTTTACCTGAATATGATCAAGCTCTGTGTGACCTTCTTGCGTTTGTTTTTGGGACTGGCTACAGACAGCTTCACCTGTATGGAGATCTTGCCTCTACAACTCTTCCAAAAAGTATATAAAGAGAATGGGTTATGGGTCAACCCTTAAAGCCATTTGGCTTCATGTATTTCCCATGGTTGGTCGTGGCTTTGGCGTCTGTCCTTCAAGGCTTTGGCATTTCGAGCATGTTTGCATTTTCCCATTTACATTGTCATTAATTAAATTTCGTTGATGGGGCTCCACTGGAGCTTAGTTAGTCTGTAGATAAGACATGACTGATAGCTTGAAATTCAGAGCCAGTGTGTGTTCTTTGATACTTTACTGACATATTGCGATTATTGCTGGCTTGTGGCTTTTTGTTTAGAAAGTGTGTACTGTTTGACAAGTTAAGGCATCCAGAGTATAATGCACTTATTGCCTTCGCCCATTTATTTGTTTTAATTGATGTCATGATAACATGTTGTTTGACTCTCAGCTTTTGGGTACTCACAATGTAGAGTCCAAACAAGCTTTCATAAAGATGAAACAGAATTATCATCTACCTTGCAATATTTTGCTATGCATGTCTTTTAATTTCACCACTTACAATTCAAATGTCATCTTTTGACTTCCGTTCATAGCACTGTTCTATGATTGTGCAACTTGACTCTGCTCCTGCAGTTTGCTGAGCAAAGGGGCCATATTCCTGGCTTCAATCGTGTTTACGTATTGTATTTTCTAGCTAGAACAACTGGAAGCAACACATACAAAGTCCCATACTTATCCTAAAAACATTTCACCCTAAAACAGATGGATCCATTAGCTTTGGCAATGTTTCTTTCATTCAATTGCCTCTTCTACGGCTTGGGGCCTTTAATGAAATAGTTTTGTTAGGTCAGACATAGGAAGCATGTGGTATTACATATAAGTGAATTGCTATGCTGCCTTACGTGCAACTTTCCCCAGTTGATAAAAAAGGCGAATTTCTTTGAATGTACGTAGTTTGTTTTTATACCACTTATGTACATAACATTATTTTTTTGAGCTCGTGCCTCTTCTGTGGTTGAACCTCACATGGTTTGACAAACTTGTGTGAAGAAATATATTTTTATCGCGTTATACATATCTATCGTATGATTTGTACATTTTCAAGGCAGCATTATTGAACACAATGCCCCAATTTAGCACTTAAAAGACGATTGTGGACAAGCCTGGGGCCTGTCTTACAAACTAGAGACATTATGTGATAATTTTATGGATAAATTACAGACTTCCCAAATGTGAAGCCTCTGCTCAGATACCAACTTTACTCCTTACACAAAATCTGTGATCTCGGGTAATCCAATTTACCTCACTGTGACTTATTTTCATTAATGGCTACATTTGCAAATGCCGAGTGATGGAGTTCAAAGATGTAGCATTAAGAATGATGATATCACGCCACAGCTTTATTGACCTCTTTTGATGAAACAAAAGCATTAGATGAGATGTCTACTTGCAGGTCAGTGGCAGTGGTTACTGAAATGGGAATGTGTTTAAATTTGCCAAAGTAGCTGATGAGGCTGCAGAATCTCCTAGCCAACTGCGTAGTTTACAGAGCACACGAGCCCGCCTTTCGAACCTCGGAGTGGTGCGAAACAGGGAGTGCTGCTGGGTCAGGCACCTCAACGACAGGGAGTGGAGGCCTTTATTTGCGTCATTAGACTTCGGGCTTGGAGTCTTTGATTGTGTGTTTCTTTAATGGCTTGGGGGGAAGGATGAAATGTTTTTACATTTTACTGTAGGATGGAAGGTTTCTCCTATATTTTTGACCACCTCAACATTTAGTTAATTCAAAATGTTTCATTTCTGTCAGAACATGACCACCGCATCACACTGATCTTTGGCAAACAACCAGTTGCCATGATGGCGCCTTAAGATTATAATGTTATCTCAAGATATTGCTTACATATACAGAAGCTAGAGAGAAAGCACTGCTCTGCAAATCTATTTCTTGATCCTGTGGTTGAGCCAATTGTTAAAATGGTGAACAAAGTTGGAGATGGATGATAGTCAGCGTTGACTTATTTTTTAAGATACATATACAAGAAATTAATCTAAATGTCAATCATTTTACCTACTTTTGGACATTCTGAAAATATGACATGGATCCAGCCCTCCTGCATGAACTTGAATAACCTTGATAAATTATTGTGGCAAATGTTACATTTTTTTAATGCCTACAGTAAAAACTGCTCTAGCTGACCCTAAAAACAATCCTGCTATATGGCCTCCTGGAATAGTTTTTACTGTTGATTTCCCTGATATTAAAACAAACGTTACCTGCAGCAAGCTGAAATCCATGCAGTATTTGATACCTTGTACAAAAGAAATATAGCATGTGTTTATAAGTTCAAAACTGCCCCAATTATCAAGCCTGGACCACTGTTTTAGCTTTCTAATTCAATAATAGGGGTCCCTTTTATTTTGGTCGTCAGGCCAACCCTGTTGTTATGGTTTATATACTGACACTGCTTTTGTTTACTTAATGTTCTTTTACAGGCTTGGTTGATATCATATCACTGAAATACTCATTGATATGTACAATATACCAGTAGGAGCCATGGCATTTTGATAACTGTGTAACCTTGCTATACTATGTGCTGCTTTCTCGTTTTTGGAAACAGAAAAAAATTTGATTGAAAAAAAAGAAAGAAAAGAGAGAGACTGCGTGTCCACCAAGGAAGTTCTGGACTGCCAGGCACATTTTCAGTTTACTGATTTTTTTGTCATTTTGGTGTCATTTTGTTTTTAAACTTTTACACTATTTTTCTAATTTGCTAGGAGATTTTTATTGTACTGTTATAGTACTGCAAACATATTTTAAACTTTTCCATAAGTTAAGCCAGTCTGCTCTGTGAATTAGCTACCAGGGCTTTGAGATCGGGTTAATTTAATGACTTTGGGGGTTTACCCTAGCAAGTGTTGTGATTGTTCCTTCAAGTAATAATCCAATTTTCTTACAGTAAAGATGCTAGAGGTCCTTGTTCACCAGTGCACTGGATATTCGCTCTGCAGTGCAATCTGACTATACCAAGCCACTCTGACTCTGCGGACAGGTCGGTCAATCATCGGAAAGTGGTGTAGGTAGTCAAAGCAGAGTGCAACAGAATTATCACAGTTGCAATAAGATGTGACTCTCCAGCCAGACTTGTAAGTGCACAATATGTTGATGATAACTCGAGAGTTTACTAATATTTACCTTCAAAATGGGGATTCGACCGGTAGAAAAGGCTAGAAAGCGGTGATGCCAGGCATTATATAGTAAAAGGACCCTGGCTGTGCACTCTAGACGCTGTTCAATAACGATCGCAAACATAAAAACAGTCCTGGAGTTAGAGACAACAGTGGAGTTGAGGACATGTTGGTGGGGGTAAGTGCTGCTTGCAGCATGTAGTCACGATCAGATGCTGAGTGCCATGAACACGCTGCACTAAGTAGGATGAAAAGCTCCTGCCAATATGTAGCTCCTTTTTTATTGGTGATGTTGGTCCTTACACATTCTGGCATCCAGCCCAGTTCAATCCAGTCATCATAACAACAAAATGAGGTGGCTTTATTTACTTGTAATTGCTGTGTGTCGGTGGTGTTATCCGAGGATGTGTAAGAGGTAGGAAGGGATTAGTAGTCATTAGACTGTATGATGCATGTTGGTTGTACATCTTGAAAAGAGGGAGGGATAATTTTGAACATCCTCAATTTGTTATAATTTAATATTTCAAAGACTAAATGTTAAAGTGTTATTGGTGTTAAACCCGCTTCTATGCAAGATTTAAGCAGTGCACTCGCTTGATCTGTGTTTAAAAGAAAAGTGCTGAAACCTGTCTCATGTATAATGTATTCGGAAAATTGAGTGCAAGTTTTTGCAATAACCAATTATGACAAAATAGTACTCAGACTAAACGCATCATTGACTGAAGGGCTACACTAGCCTCAAAAAACATCCTGTCCTCCTGTCAGTAAAAATCTCCATTAGCTTCACTCCCCACTTCGAAAGAAACCTGGTTATTTTCAAGTAATAAACATAAAAGCTCCGCTCACACACTGCAACTCTGTAAATGTCCAGGTTTAAGGGTCTTTTATTTCAAACCCAAATATGTTGTCTGCGTTATCCAGTGCAACAGATTCACTTCACAGAAGACTGTGATGGATGTTTTTGACTGTATAGAATCCCGACAGCACAACTCTAGGCGGAATCTATTTCTTCAATGAGGGACATATTGTAATGCAATTTTAATATTTAAAAGTCTATATCCTGTTTGTTAATTTCATAAGAACACACTCTCTCAACTGAAGTCGAAGTTGTTATTAAGTGCAGAATTAAGGCCTAGAGTTCTGTTAAAGACCCACCCCACCACCTTCCAAACTTACCCATAGAAATGCTGTACCTCTGTGGTAATATAGCCATTTTCTTCCTTTGTAATGTTGCACATTTCGTTCCATCAGAGCACATTCTTAGCAATAGCTAACTTGGAAGTCAGTGCATATCTTGCAGCAACCCCAACACATTCGCCAAAAGGCCTTCACTTTTGTTTTGTATCCACCGCTGAACCTCAAGCACTAGAAAAGGTCAAATCAGTAAATAGCATCTGTAATGCAGCCCCTTTGTGGCCAGTAACACCCTCTTTAATATAGTCCGCCCTGTCTTCTGTAAAATCATAAATTCTTCCCTAAGAGAAGCATTAATATAGATTTCAGTAAAGAGGCCATGACCATTCCCCTTTTGAAAAGAACGGGTCTGAATGTCAGCGGCCTAGACCTTGGTGGAATTTTAATTCCTTGAGCCGAATTGGAGAATTTTGGCGACTCTGCGCTACTCTTGTAACGTGGAGTTCCTTCCAGATTCCACCAATCGCTGCATTTTGGTTAATTTTTTTCCTGTTTGAGCAATGCAATGAGAACGGGAACAACACAAGGCTTCAGGATGCGAGCTGGTGAGCGAGATCTGGCATCCCCCTAGCGATTTCCAGTCGCTAGGAGACCTTCAGGTGAAATTTTATGAACGTGAGTACTTGCAGGGCTACTTCCAGATTAGATTTTCTACTCGAGCAGTAGAAAAATCAGCTTGAAAATAGCATGGTTCTGTTCATAATGATTTTTCAGCATAGAACACACTACCGGCGCTAAAATCAGAATGCGTTCAGCGCAACGTGCATTCACTGCACGTTGGCATAACCATGTGGAACCTTGCACAGTTTTTTTTTTAACTCCGTATGATTCGGCGGAGTTAAATTACGCTAGTCCTTCCCAAACCTACAATAAACCGGCAGGCACTAACTGATAGAGTTAGGGAAAAGATTGTCATTGAGCAGCTGTAAGCACATGGTGAAACTCTTAGCCTACCTGAACTAAATGGCTGTTTTTCAGCAAACCATGGTACAGTAACCTCAATGTTGAATGTAGCACAAAATATTTGTTCCCTTTTGTAGGCCTTCATCGCTTGTGGAATAGAGGCGTCCCACCAGGGTTGTAGAATCTTTAATAGTTATCTCCATCCACTGCCGGCACTTAAGTTATACTGTAAATGCTACCATACGTATCCTATTACATTCACATTTGTAGAGCGCCAGCGGCCACTATTATTGCATTCTCTTTCTGGATACTCATTTGAACCCAAATTTGCTGCCAGAATATGTAAAAAAAAAAAACTTTGCACCGTAGCCTGATTTTGTTACCTCATCAATGTTTTCAACATTTTCTTGGGGGAAAATGCTTATGGTAGCTGATTATCTTTTCTACCTTCTCTTCTGAATCGAAATTCTCATTTGATGATCCCAATTGTACGTGAAATAGGATAGCAACCAATAATTCACAGACTGGGTTTGTCATATGTAATATTATCAAAGTGGAAAGATCAGGCAAACATAAATGTGTAATATTGAGAAATTCTTCCCTTTACATTGCTGGCAGTCAAGATTATCCCACTGAAGCAAAGGTTCTAATATGATGAAAAAAATCCTGTATTCAAACACATTCAATGGACCACGTGTTGCTTGTTGTGGCAAATTTGCCTTTTCTGCATGGTCATCCCAGATTATTTGCCTTTTTCTGGGCCCAATGTTTGGTGGCTTCAGGAACACCTTCCCACTGCTAAACAGCAGTCAGGTGACCATGAGCCCCCTCTAAATCATGTCCTATATATAGGGCCTCCCTATTTGGCCTATTCAACTTCCCTATAATTCCATTCTAACAGCACACATGGCATTGAAAGAAAAGTGTTCTATGTAAGCTGGAACATGCTTAATGCTCATCGGCCCTGAGAGTTCACACCTTTGACTCCAAGGACAGGGGCTTGCCTCTGGGATCACAAAAGGCCAATGGGTGTTTACTGCTGACATCTTAGCCAGGATTAGCTATCTGGAAGTTAACAGGAACAGTTGTCAGAACAAATGATAGTGTTAACACTTTCTCTTTTGACTTGGAGTGTCCATTTCTTTCCCTGGACCCTCCTAGATAGTTACCCCTCAGAACTTCTCAGTTCTCCTGGCACCTAGGGACTGTAACTGTTCTCTAAATGTCTAGTGGTGGGCTCCTTTTTACCTGCTTCAGGGGGCCCCACAAAGTCGAAGGACTCATGACTCCAAGAGGGCCCAGCTGACTAATGAGGACTACACCCTCTAGAAGAGGCTGCAGGACTTTCCTAGCACTTGGAGACTAGGTCTGAGGTGAAACCTTTGACTTGGCAATCCGCATGAAGCATCTAACCTCCACTCCATTGTTGTCGGCCTGAAATTGTGTTTAGGGCCTGGGCCATCTCTAACGTTTCTCTTTACATATTGCTTGGCCCTTTCTAGGTGCTCTTTGCCTTCAAATGGTACAAATCTATATTTCGGGTTCCCCTAGATGAGGATTTTGGTGATTTTGTTTGTTCACTAAATTATACTCTATTTTTCTAAATTTCTTTGGGAAATTTATCCTGTTGTGTTCTTTTCTTTAAATTTGTTGGTGCTGCTTGGATTTAGCAAATACTTCTCTAGGGATTACCTGTTACTTGTGCCATAGCTGACAGGTGTGTAGCAGTGCTTCTTGCAGAACTGTAGTTTGATGTTACCTGAGTGGGTTTATTGAGTTGGTAGGTATGAAAAAGTACCGCTTCTTGCATGGTCACACACATTTTTATGCTGACTGTTGTTGATGGATCTTGAACTCTGCACACCGGAGCACTGCTGTCCAGGCCTGCGTGTATGTGCTCTGACCACTAAAACATGGCAAAATTAGCTAATCCTCAATTGGCATATTTAAATTTCCACTAAGGCCATAGTACATGGCTCACAAAATACTCCAGTGGCATGGAAATGGAAAAGTTAAAAGTCTTTAGGAAAAGTGATTGTTTAAAAGTAACCATTTTCTTGTCTGAGTCTCCAGTAGGATAATTAGCATTAGCCTGCTGGCAGATGGCCCTGCCAGTGCGTCCCCTTATGAGGTGTGAAAAGTGCTTCCTGAGCAGGAACAATGGTTTAGGCATTATTACGTGAAGACATGGGTGTGAGGGATAAGACAGATATCACTTCAGTAAGGACAATTGGGGAGAATACAAGACCTCAGTCAACTTGTAAGGCACCAGGGTGAAGTCTGCCCATTCATGGTTAAGTGTAAAGGGAGACATGAGGTAGAAAAGCCTTTTGTTCCGTGGGCCCTAAGTAGCCAGCTCGGTACCATCCCTGTGAGTTGGGGAGCTGATTCCAAAACCAGTTTGGTGTAGGTGAAGGGGGATTGCTAATTTCACTAAACATTCCCTTTAGGGGCTGAAAGATTCTGCTGTGTTGAATTTTCCTCACTATAGTGCACTGTGGGATAGTTTGCAGTAAGGCAAACAGGATGTGTTGCAAACTTGGGAAGGGTTTCCCCAGGGAATAGTTTTCTCATTGGTTAGGTAGCATCCTCGACTCACCACACTGACTGGTTAGTGACACCTACAAAGCTGGCACCTCGTCAACAGCTTATCAAAACACTCTCTGGACCTGCATAAAAACAGGAGAAGACTACCTCTACTGTTCAAGAGCCCTGTGGAGACCTGAAGGGCTAGACCTACTCCTACTTTTTCCCAGGACTTTGAAGTGGACTCACAGGGTCAGTTGGCTAACCTCATATGTGGCTACAGGGACACAACAAGTTGCAAGAGTTTTTTCCCTGAAATACTTAGCTGGCCAATAGCAACTAAAACTAGATCGGACCCTGCTGGTGGCCTTTGTTGGAGAGACTCTTGGTCCCTAAGTGCTGTCCCAGAGGTCCTGGGAGCCTTAGGCGTAACTCAGAGGAGCTGTTTATGGAAACTGAAAAGTCGGCACTGAAAACTTTTTGGACTTCCAAGACCACCAGAGCATCAGCAGGAACGTGTGGGAAAGATGTCCGATTTCAAAGCAACTTTGTCGAATACAGCTTCAAGGTGCCCTGCTCGAGGATTTTGGCCTCCATTAAAAACACTAAGTATGAAGGTAGAAATCCTGACTGGGCGAAGTCTCATAGTGTCTGCCTGATATGAGGACTTCGGCAGTCGTGAACTTTAGATTTCTCCTGCTCTGAACATTTCCTGTCAAACCAAGGGCTTCAGTGTGACCTTGTCCGGCAGCTATCCAGCTTCAAAAAGACTTAGGCAAATTTAGCATATAACCTTACCTTGTTAAAATCTAGTTTGCCATATCAACATTATCGGCGCCATCTCGTCCCTTTTCAGGCTCACATGTGCGCGTAAGTAGCAGCCATTTTGAATGCCATGGCCTCTCTGCCCACTGCCGATAGCCAGTGCGTCTCTCTCTCTCTCTCTCCCTCTGACCTCGCAAGCATCCCCCGCACGCTGGCAGCCCCCGCTCTCACATGCTTGGGCCATAAACCTCCCCTTCAGCGCATCCCTGCCTCTGAGCCACATCCCGTTCCCAGCTAAACACCTCCCTCCATCCCTTTAATGATCTCGTATCCTTTGATAAACCCCCCTTTTTCCTCTGTGCCCGATTGTCCGGCTCGATCCCAGGCCACCACCTGGCCCTACGGATGCAGTTTATTGCCCCCATACAGTAGGAAGCTACCCTCTTCAAAGGATCTACAACTGATCAAAGCCCCCACCCCATGAGATCCGATCAGCCGCCCACATTCCGGGAACCGGCGGAATGTCCAGCTGCGCGACAGTCATCACCTACTGAGACCGGCGTGGGGACTTCTACTCTAAATGTGTGTGGGAACGGGTTTGGAGCGGGGGTTCAGAGGATGTTTTTCCGTACTTCAAAGTGTTTGCAGGAATGTGCCACTGTAATAAAGACCATAAACCTGTGTATAAGAGGCCAGGCCTCAGAGATGCGGTTAGAGCACCTCGAGAAGATACCCTGTTGTCTGATTTGATGTGTTCTGCTCCGTCGGAATAAACTCCTGTTTCCTGCCTTCCAGTCTCCAGCGCCTGCCTCTTTGTTTGATAATTTCGAGTGGTATGAGAGGCGGCTAACGCCGGGCAATACTTGAAGGTTTTTGGTCGAAATCGACCCTACCTTTTCACAACCTTGCTGAAGGATTTCGACTTACATTTCAGACACGAAGTCAGAAGGTAAAAGGTTTGACTGGGACAAACTCATCTGGTGTATCCCACGCACGATCAGCATGAAATCACACATAGGTCCTTGTGAACCATGATAGGTGCTTTACTTTTTCTTTGAACTTTTTGCCTTAAATCATTAAAATTCATATTTTGGTTCCCCTTATTGGATGTTTGTAATTTTGGTATCATTTTACTCCATTATTCTAATTTGGTTGTGAGATTTATTTTGTGTTTTATTGTGAGTTTTTAACTGTTCTGTTATTGCTAAATATTTAAAATATTTTCCCAGATTACACCTGTGTGCTGTGTGCCAAAGCAACTAGGTGTTGAGCCCAGGTTTAAATTATTGAAGCTGAGGTTTACCCTGAAATGTTTGTAGTCTTATCACTTTTGGTGGACTGACATTCACCCCGATTGATAACCAACTTTCTTACAGAAGTGGTGCCCCCTCTGCCAAATGAATAACCCCTTTTCTGACATTTGGTATTTAGAAATTTGTGTTAACATGCAGGGGATCAGACTTTGCATGTTGCAACCACATGGATTTCCTGGGATCCTGTGGTACCTCAGAGGTGAAGGCTTTAAATTGAAAATATAACATGATGCCCAGCCAAGAGGAAGCCTGACAAAACGTGTAGATGTCTCTTCATCCAAAACAACAAAATAGCATAATGATAGTTCCTGGAGAATTTAACTTGCTAGATGGTACATGCCTGTGTCCAAAGCATTCACAAGTCAGCCCATGCATTATGTATTGTGTGCCCTCCAGTAGTGAATGTTACTCTTTCAGGAAACACATGTAGAGCAAGTATGTTGTGTCTGGGCTTGCTAGAGGTGACAAGGCAAAGACTCTGAGAAAAAGTGTCCCAAATAACATATACAGCAAATGCATAAAGTGATGCATATACCCAATATATGTCTGTTGGTATCGAGGAGAACCCCTAGAATCATGAATAACAAAGGCCAACTTTTCATAGCAGAGGCTTCCAAGGCTCCTGCCCATGTGGAATGGCCCTGGTAAGCCTAAACTATACATTATGTTTCTTACTGTTATAAAATTTTATTGTGAGCAAAATAATTTTGGCATTTATTGTGGTACATCTTTGTCATTGGTGCCACTAGTGTATAGACTTTAGTCTCACTATGATGGTATAGGTATCTTTGCAAGAAGATGCAAAATCCTACAAATACATTCTTTCCACACCAGTGGACAGAATCTCAGAACCAGGTGTCCAAAGACAATCAACCATGCAAACTTCACTTGCCCAGAGGGAACTCCACAGGATATCAGGGGACAGCCCTCCAATCTAATTCAATATTTGTACCACCACTGAGACTGTTGTTGTGTAGCTCACGGCTCAAGAATAATCTTAAGACAACCATTTCAAAGAGGTCTTCACCACACAGACAGCACACAGGCATCAGCACCCTCTTCAAAGGGGCAAGGTCCCATCACAGGACAAACCCCCATTCACTGTTATCGTGTCGAGATGGTAAATACGTTTGTCGGACTGACAATGCCCACGACTCACTGATGGAAGAGGCATGTCCTGCTGTAGTGTTATTAAATTAATGCAAGGCGACATGTCAGTGCTCAACAAAACACATAACCAACGAGAACATAGTCTTTATTTTACTTCTTAATATTTAAAATCCTTTAGCTTTCCTGTATCTTTCAGTTAAATCATTTTTTGAGAATCTAACCAGTTCTTGAAATGGAAATATTGAAGTGCTGCTGCGCCTTGACCCAGAGTACTGCTGAGAAGTGCCTGCACTCTCCCATTAAATGCATTGGAGCAGAGCTTAGAAGTGCTGTTACTATCCCTTCCAAATCAAAGAAGAGTAGGTGCTGAGAACCTGATAGTACCTGCCCATTTAAAGCACTGAATATAACACACACACATTTGCAGTTTGCATACTCCAAAAGGCGATGGGAAACTCCTGCCGGGCTCCATGTTGAGCTATGGTAGACTGAAGTCATGGCATCACTAACTCTGGTATTGTTTGCTATTTAGTACACTCTACACCTGGCGAGATAGTATTTAGCAACACCTGCACCCTGGCATTGGAGCCAATGCACAGTCATATTGTTTGACTGTTGTAAATCTGCCACCCATAGTTGCATACAGCTGATTTTGGGGCGTTCCTAGATTTAAAATTACAATGGAAGTCTGAAGGTATGACCCGATTGATTCCAGGTCCAAAATGGGAGGAGAGCTGGGTGTCAAGAGGCTGGAGTAGCCATTGAAGTATCAGAGAGACCTTGGATCCCATAATGTTGTGGTTTTATTGATTTTTAACTCCCTGAAACTAGTAAGAGGCCTCATGAAAAAGAATGAATGATGAAGCAAGGTGTCCCTATTAATGATAGGTCGTAAATGCAGTATAAAGATAGTTGTACTCATCATGTTTTTCTCTGTGTTCGGAATGTCACCCTAAAAGTTGCCAAAAGGTCAGCCCTCAATAGGATGATTTTGGCACGTTCTCCATTAAGGGAAGTTCTAAAAATGGTGATTAAACCATTCTATCGCAGAGGCCTGGCCGTCCCAAGAACTGGCGGGGTACTCCCTGGTGGTACACAGCCAATAGGTGAACTTATGTACACCAGTGCCGGAGAATGCCCATATTTGGCCATAGGGAAGATGCTGACTTTCCCTGTCCCATTAAACACATTTAATATATCAGTGAGGCATGGGAGAGTTACAGCCTACAAGTATCACAGTGGTTGCATTTAATGAGCTTCTCAGAAAAGGGAGGGCCACTGGAAAATGACGTTGTTATCCTAGAGCAGCTTAGGGACGCTGTACCACTGGCACCAGAAGACATATTTTACTAAACATTTTGGAAGCATGAGTTCAGAGTTATCCAGACTCATCCCAAACCTGGTCAGATACAATGTCTACTGGTTCCAACAATCGGAAATAGCTTGTAATAAAGAAAAATATCATGATGATGAGGAGGAAAACGCTGATTGGCAGCCAGGCACTGCAAACGTCTGAGACAAAACTGGGTCATTTGTTCACAGGAGATTAATGTGCAGAAGGCTGCAAGGTGATTCGGTGTGTACCCGCGGAGTATGATTTTAAATTAAATGAAATGTAATGCAACTACAAAATGAATGTAAAAAATATCAGAGGTTACAGTACATATTATAGTTATCAGAATATATAGTAGACTCAAATATTATTGTTCCCCATCTTCAGGGAGTCTATATTTTGTACGGTCTTGCCCACCAATATAGAGGTTTTGGCCTTGTGTAGGACCTAATATCAGCAACACAATGGGTGTAACAGTAAGACTGGAGTTCTGAGCATTAAGGGTTATAGGACCAAACATAAACGGAGGAAGTGTGTTTTTAAAAAAAATCTTGTATGTGGGTGTTTTGGTAGACATAACTCAATGGACCACCTCCAGTGAGACTCAGTTTCATGAATGGGAGGCTGAGAATTGCAACTTAGTATCATACACAACAATACCTGAGGCTATATGGAATGAATGTCTAGCCTTCTTCAGAAGTAATGAAAGGTAGTACATTTGTTGTGTGAGATGTGCGGTCTGGCATAAGAAGTTTCAGAGGAATTCTATCCCCTCTTCAAACAAATTAGAAAGCATTTAAACCAAACACAATCTGGGCACATATCAGGCAAAGCTGAGGCGGGCAGATCAACTAAAATAAAGTTAACATCAAACAACTGAACTCAAATCAGTTCACTCTCCCTTGATAACCTGGTCTGCCTCATCGAACCCACTACTTGGACCACCTTATCACGAAATATGCACTTGCTAAAGCTCGGGCCTCCAGCAGAAAACTTATCTGAGCACCTCAACATTCTGTCAGGATAATAATCTATTAAACTACACCTCTGTGTTTAGGGCCTTCTCTCTGAAAGCTGTATACACCCTTAAAACATTGGAAAGTTGAGAGCTCCATTGAAAACAATGGAGAGGCTCAGGGCCAATATCGGGTGGTACAGAACTTCTGCTCCAACATTCTAATACTTGGCTAGCTGTTTCCCCCTTATTAATTTAGAACCCAGTGGGTGGAATATTCTAATATCTTTAACGCCCTTGTACTTCTGACTACACAATTAGTAAAGGCCAACACAGGTTGTCCAACTTAGGCTTGAGACTTCAAGCGGGTGGGAAGGACACTACTTAGCATACCAGTACCAGATCACTTATATGCATTATGGTAGATGCAGTACTTGAAAACAGTGACTTTACTTTACTCACAAAGTTGAACAGTGCTTAAACATGGTGGCACAGTCAGCGTGAGTATCTCTAGACACCTGTTTCTGGATTGTAGTCCTTTATCAGCAGAAAGTGGCAGTTGGCTTGGCTTGGGGGTGTTTGTTATACTGGCCTTGTGCTGATTTTGTGGGAGGAATGTGCATAGCACTAGGGATTCTGCTGCTGTGACACTTTTATTTGCTCATTTTTCGACTTCACTTATTAGAATTGAGGGTTCTGGTGATTCAGAATCTCAGTGCTGGTTCCTTTTTAAAGCTACATCTTTGTTTCTAGAAGGATAACGCCATTTGAAGCACACTGTGCTGCTTTTCCAACAGAAGGCAGTTATCTTAGAAACTCAAACATTTGATTGCGACGTGACTTATCAGTTAAAATGATTGTACAATCATTGAATTACACTTTGTATTAACATCCTTTAATTTATAATTACTGGCTTTTCTCCTGCCATTTAGGATGGCTGATATCGTTTGCACTGAACGGAAATTAAATTGCAATGCGAAATAAAGAAAGCTTTACAAGCATGCAGTTACCAGACATTCTTTTCTTGCAGTAAACATGCTGGTCGCTGACATATCCATAGTCTGCTCCGGAAGTACTTCTACAGTTTTAGAACCCTCCAAACAGGTATTTCCGATGGGCAGGTGGGCTGATGCACTATCTCTTGTGGCTTAAGTGAGGATACCGGAAAGGCTACCGGAAAGGCTCCCAGGTTTTAACAATTTTCAACACCATGCGACATAGAACAGACATCCAATTTAATTGGTGAGAGCTTTCTGTCTAGGTTAAAGTAAATCCTAGTGAATTAGATGCAATTTGTAGGCAATTAATAGATGACTATGTGTGCTTTAGGTTGGACATGAGAACCAGCACTAGCTGTTAGACCTGAAGGGGAGAGAATTAATAAAGAATCATTCTTTACGACGAGTGGGGATATTTTAAGCCCACTTGATGTGAGTATATAATAAATGGATTACTATGGCTACATTTTTATTAGCACAAGGTGGAAAGTGGAGTTAAAACCTATATACTTATACTCTTAATAGATTAAAGAATTGTGAGTTGAGCTACGAGGAAGGAGGAATTATCACACAAATCCCCATACAGAAAGATTGAAGGATAGTACATGCCATCGATAGAGGGTAAGCATTATGGCCAATTGTTTACTATTTGTAAAGGAAGATAGTGTAGAAACAGGCCTACATATAATGTGATATAGTAACAAATGACTATGTAGAAATCATTCGGGACAGGACGGTGTGGGTTAAAGATAAGAATAGATATCCAGTCCTTAAAATGTGTGTCTCTTGACTAGGAGGTAATCCAGATCCCCACAATGTTTTTATAAAGAAAACTTTAAAAAAAAACTTTTGTGAATATTGTCTAATTCGTTACAGGCATTGGATTTTCAAAGAATGTTTTGACATCAGTATAAACTTAATAGATGATGAATATATTGCTTAAAGTGAAGGTCAGAAATGTACTATTGACCTTAGGAATATACAAGAATAAAGGTGTATATACTCAATCTAGGGAGTGGAAGTAAAAATTGTTAATCTAGCACAAGTATAATAAATGTTTAATTGTATGTATTTATTTTTAGATATATTGGCTGGCAAAGTCAAGAATATTCGGTTTTAATATATTTGTCCTGAGGAAGGTGTTTTCAAATTACCGGATACACCGAAACGCTTCGACACAAGGATATGGCATAAGGATATTAACACATGATGTATTGGTTTTTTGAGAACAAATTGTGTATAGATCAAGGTTTTTTCTATTTTTTCTATTCTTTCTATTTTTGTAAAAAGAGATCCTTTAACAGAAAAAATCTTCTGGTATTGTCATCTACTTAAAAAAACCTTGAAGTGATATGTATTAATTTGTATTGATTTGTAATATCTGTTAATCATGAGGTTTTAATTGTCATTATTTTACATAGATGTATATGTTTTTAACACTGTTGCCACTAAATGAACAATAAATGAATGCTATAAATCTTCTTGTTGCTAGATTTTCCAAACAAACTCTCTACAGTTAATGTTTACTATAAATTTGAGGACGGTTGTCACGTATAGATAGAAAAACATCTAAAGGAATTTTTTTTTGTTGTTAAGTGAGGATGCTGTCCCACTGTGCGTGTCATAAGAGGCCACCAAGGCCGACTCGCTGAGTGGCTCCTTGTTAGTCCTCGCTGTCTGCATTTTATGTCTGCATTTGAAGGCAATAACTGATTTCAAATCAAAAGTTGAATTTGTGCATTCTGTGCTGAAAATCCAAACAAAGAGCCGCATTATGATCTTGGCGGATGGGATACTCCGTGACAAACATGACGGATATCCTGTCTGCCATATTGCAAGTTCCGTAAGATATAATGGAATTGCAATAGGGCGGACGGGATAACTGTCACGTTTTTGATGGAGAAACCCTGTCCGCCAAGATTGTAATCAGGCCCATAGTCTTATTAGGATCTTCTGAGCACCTCCCTGATCTCCGGAAGGGATAGGTCACAATCTGATGTTGTCTGAAAAGAAGAGGAAATTAGTTCCTAGTAAGACTGAGCGCCTCCTCGTTAGAGCTTTTTACATAATGCCAACTCCAGTGTGGTGTTGTCGTGTCATACCTGGAATCAGGAACACTGCTGTGTTCCGGATTCCATGGGATGACAGTTACGACCGTCACGGACCGTAGCAGGATCAAAAAGGTGAAACCGCGACAGTTTTGTACCCATCTGTGACAGATATTTATAATTTTGGGCATTTTCAAGAATCGAATCTTGGTGGATTGAAACTACGCAAGTCTGGTAGTTCGAGCCTGTGCGCATGCGCGTGACGTCACGACGTTTTCTTCACGCATTTTGACGCACGGCGGCCATCTTTTGGGACAAAATTTAATGAAAGGCAATGAGAATGTGCTAACATCGCGTATTAGCCTTTCATCGATCGTTTTGACATTTTGGTTTTGGTATTAACTCTTGGATTTGATATTAGCCTTTCATCGATCGTTTTGAAATTTTGGTTTTGGCATTAACTCTTGGATTTGATATTAACTCTGCGAGAAAGTTTGATTTTGCCTTACAATATATATATATAAAAAAATATATATATATAAAGCAAAACAACCTGAACACTACAATTACCTACCAAATTATTTTATGTTTTTGCTCTATCAAAATGGAAAGTTTTTCAGCTCCACCTCCATTTCTACCAAATCCAGGTGAACCTATCCTTGAATGGAAAAGATGGAAAGAAGGTTTTTATGCTTACATTGAAGCTATTGGTGGAGATGACTACACCGACAAACGGAAACTTGCCATTTTAAAACACTGTTTAGGTGCTGAAGGAAGACATGTCTTAAGTCATTATCCTTTATCTGCAGGTAGTGTAACATCTTCTGAAGAAGCGATAGATGTTTTCGAGGAAGCGATCAAACAGTTGGATAAACAATATATTAAGAAAGTCAACGTTTTAGTTGCCCGTCATAAATTCTTGAGTAGGGGTCAATTACCAAGTGAATCTGTTGACTCATTTATGAATGACTTGAGAGTTTTGGCATCTAAGTGCAATTATTCAACCTTTCATGATCAAATGTTGCGTGATCAAATGGTCCACAAAATTGCTGACGTCAAGCTTCAAGGAAAACTTTTAGACACTGAGGATCTGACTTTAGACAAAGCGTTAGATATCGCACATCGTTTTGAGAACATGAAACTTGGTGTGAAGGAACTTGCAGAAAAAAATATTTCTGAAGTCAATGTTGTAAAGAAATCTAACTTTGAGGAAAGATCTTCATTTAGAAACAGAAACCAACAATTCCAAGAGAGGAGAGAATTTGCATGTTTTAAATGTGGTAGTCCGGATCACCTAGCAAATGATAGAAAGTGTCCGGCAATTGGACAAGTGTGCAGATATTGCAAATTGAAAGGTCATTTTAGTAAAATGTGTAAGAATAAGAACAAGTTTAAAAGTAAGGGTTTTAATCAAAAAAGAAGTTCAGATGAGCATGTTAATGAAATTGATGACGATTACTTAGAAGAAGAATTTCTTTTTGCAGTGTATGAAGTCAATGCATGTGATAAAGAGTCTCCTTACTGCACTGTGAATGTTGGAGGGAAGGATATCAATGTTATGGCAGACTCTGGGGCAAAACGTACTCTCATTGGCGAAGAATGGGTAAAAGAGTTTCCGGGTTTAAAATTATCTCCTCCAGACATAAAGTTGCTTGGGTATGGGAAGAAACCCATTGAAATTCTTGGGTTTTTTACGACATCCCTAAGTTTCAAGGGTAAAACCATTAATTCCAAGGTGTATGTGGCTAAAGATGGCTCTTTTTTATTGGGATGGCCTCAACAGAGGGACTTAATGATAAAATTGGATCCCAATCATCCTGAACAAGCGCTTGGATATTCTGATCTGGTCATGAGTGTAGAGTCTGATCTCGGTTCTGAATGTGAAAAGAAATTTCCTTCTGTTTTTTCTACATCCGCATTAGGTCTTTTAAAAAACTTTGAACATAAAATAATTCTTAGAGAAGATGCTGTACCAAAAGTCCATAAAGTTAGGAATGTCCCTTTACATTTAAGAGATGCTGTAAAATCTGAACTCAAAAGATTGTGTGATTTAGATGTCATTGAGGAGATAGAATCTTCTGTTTGGTTATCCCCAGTCGTTGTCGCTCACAAGCCCAACGGCAAAGTGAGACTTTGTGTGGATTTAAGAGATTTAAACGGGAACGTATGGGTGGATAGACATCCGTTGCCTAATATTAATGAAATGTTCACTAAATTGAAGGGGGCATCCATTTTTTCTACTTTAGACCTGTCTAATGCTTATCACCAGATAGCGTTAAACAAGGATAGTAAGCATTTGACATCTTTCATCACTTCAGAAGGTGCTTTCAGGTACAAAAGGATGCCTTTTGGTCTGATATCAGCATCTTCTGTCTTTCAAAGGGTGATGCACAACCTTTTTAAGGATTTTGATAATGTCTTGTACTTCCAAGACGACATTTTGATCTTTGCATCTAATCCATCTGATCATTCTGAAATTTTGTATAAAGTGTTATGTGTGTTGCAAGATAGTGGTCTTCCACTTACAAAGGAAAAATGTAAATTTGGTGTGTCTTCTGTTGACTATTTGGGACATACTATTAGAAAGGAAGGCATTTCCCCGAAAATGAATTTAGTCAAGGCCAGTGAATTAGCTCCAGACCCTGTGAATAAAGATCAGCTCAGATCTTTCTTGGGGCTTGCTGAATATTATTCCAAATTCATTCAAGCATGAGGAACTTGATGAAAAAAAAATGTTCAATTTCTTTGGGATGAAAATTGCAAAAAAGAGTTCATGTTGTTGAAACAAAACATTGTATCTGCACCTGCTTTAGCAACGTTTAATACTGCACATTGTTTATTTATCATCACTGATGCAAGTAATGTAGGTATTGGTGCAGTTTTAATGCAGCGTCAAAAGGGTCAATTGGTAACAATTGGATTCGCATCAAGACCTTTAAGGGATGCTGAGTGCAAATATTCTACTTTAGAAAAGGAAGCTCTTGCTTGCTGGTGGGGTATAGAATATTTCCGCAAGTATGTGTACGGTACTGTTTTTAAGCTCTGGTCTGACCATCGTCCTTTAGTGGATTTATTGACTATGAAAGGTTGTGGAAAAGCGACTTCAAGGATTGCTAGATGGCAATACAAGCTTCAGGATTTTCATTTTAAAGTGGAGTATATCCCTGGTATTAGGAATGTGTTAGCTGACTGTTTATCTAGATTGCTTATTCCTGATGACAATATTGTTGAAGAAGACAAGGATGATGATAATGTTGTGTCATTTTGTGAAATCTCCAAAGGTTGTGTTGATGAGGATGCATGGAAATTGGCGTGTTGTAGTGACTCTGTTCTTAGTGATATTTGTAATTTTGTAAAAACCCAGTGGCCACGCAAAGTTTTGTTGTCTGATGAGATTCTTCCTTTCTTTCACGTTGCTCAGGAGTTGTCGGTTGTTGAAGGAGTATTGTTTAGGGGTCTGCAATTAGTGGTGCCTCGTGAATTACAACCTAAGATTTTAGAAATGGCTCATGAAGGGCATCCTGGAATGACATCTATGAAAAGAAGGATTAGAAGTGAATTCTGGTGGCCAGCAATGGATAAGTGCATAGAACGGCATGTCAGAGACTGTTTGGATTGCTGTTTGAGTGATAAGTCTCAAAAACATATTTCATATGAACGGTTTCCCATTTCTAGACCTTCACGGGTTTGGGAAAGTGTATCATTAGATATTGCTGGTCCTTTGTCATTTAACAAGAGTGTGATGTATGCTATACTTTTGATAGATCAGTTGTCTCAGTGGCCTGAGGTAAAAATGGTTTCTAACATAACATCTAGTGTAGTGATCAAGTTTTTAAATGAAGTGTTTGAAAGGGAGAGTTTTCCAGAATCTATTACAACTGACAATGGTGTGCAATTTGTATCCCAGGATATGAGGGAGTTTTTGGAGCGTCATGGTATCAAACATAAATGTGTGTCAGTTTATTATCCCAAAAGTAATGGCATTGTTGAGAGGTGGATCAGGGTGTTTAAGGAAGGCCTTCAACTAGCCTTGCAGAATGGTAGAGATTGTAAACAAACCATTAGTGAAGTCCTGTGGTGTTACAGAAACACACCTAGGAGTATGGGTGATCTGTCTCCTTTGAGAAGATGAGAGGGAGGAGGAGTGGCTCCAACATGAGTCAACCTTGGATGAGAATGCTTGGTACAGGTAGGGCTGTTGAGGTTGATCGTGCTCCATGTAGTGATTCTTCCCAGTTCTGTGTCAATGATAGGGTCCGTGTCAAGAAGTGTAGAAATGTCCAGTCTAGCGAGTCACGGTATTCTAGTCCTTTGATGGTCACGTGTGTTGGAAGACAGGTTGTTGAACTTTCAGATGGTAACGTGTGGAATTTGTCTAAAGTGGTAAAGGTTCCTAGGTGGTTGTGGCCCAAGGAAGTGTCCCCAGAGTCTAGAGTTCCATCCGGCTTGAGGTCTTCCAATGGTGCTAGCAATTGGAGGAAATTCTCTGGTTCTACAACCCTTCACAGTGTTCCTGAAAACAAGTCTTCCTGTTCTTCTGATGACTATGTGCCTATCCAACAAGCACAGAGGAAATGTCATGTTCCTGTGTGGTCTAAAGACTATCAACTTTATAGGTGATCTGATTTGTGTATTATGTAATTTGTTCTCCAGATATTCATACTTATGTCTTTTCTTTTCAGAATTCATATTGTATATTGTTTGTTTGTTCTTGTTCTTTATCTATTGCTTATGTCGCTTTATTTTCCCTTACGAAGGGGAATGTGTGGTGTTGTCGTGTCATACCTGGAATCAGGAACACTGCTGTGTTCCGGATTCCATGGGATGACAGTTACGACCCAGGTTTCATGTATGGACTGGCTTTCTCTGCTTATCAATAAATCATCTTCAATCTGCATGCCTGTCCTTGGAATCATCTTTATTACATCCTGCCTCAATCATAACTGTTTTCATTTGTTGAGGAAGGAACAATATGGCGCACAAGCAGGGTTTTGTGCATCTCTAGACCACGCTGAGAAAGTGAAAACAACAATGCATCCAGCTTAAATAATTAACTTGGGTAGTGAAAAAAAGTAAAATGGATGCTTAAAGGGTCAGGTGTTAAGAAGAGCTATTATGGAGGAAAGGTTCCAGATCATATATGCTCCTGTCCACACAGATGTAAAAAAAAAAAAAACTCTCTATGTCTGCAATTTCCACGTATGTATGAAATAGAAAAAACTTCCCTCTTCTTCAAGTACCCACGGAATTTAGAAAATAAAACACTTACACCCTTGGATATCCACAACAGAAATCCTTCCCTCTGAGGATACAGTACACAGGAATGTCTAGATTAGAATAACCCATCTCTCTACCCTCAATACACACTGATTTCTATTAAGAAAAGGAGCCCTTCTCTGACTGTAGTACACATTAATATCTACAATATAAAAGGCCCTCTGCCTTAAATAGACAAAGTAGTCCAAAATAAAATATCCCCTTTCTGCCTAAAATACACGTTATTTTCTAGAATTGAAAACACATTACCTATCTCCCTCACATGCTCATAAGTATCCAGTGTAAAATACATCCCACCACTCTGCCAATAGTAAATATTGATGTCTAGAATAGAAAACAAGCATTAACAGGTGTCTGTCTCTGAGTTCTATTGGCTCTGTTAATGTTTGTAGCCATGTTGAACAGCATTGTGCCACTGTTCCGCCAGGCTGAAAATAAGAATACCTAATGACGAGACTATTGCGTCATTTTGTAGGCACGTGCAAGCAATCAACACAAAGGCAAGCACTTACAGAGGGTTCTGTCTTGTCGTTTTGTTTACAAATCTGAGAAGGATCTGTAAAAAAATTAAAGTACGGAAAAAGTGCGTTTTTAAAATGGAGCTCAAAGTGCTTGAAAACAAATAGCGAATGAGCTAGTGGCAGGGGCGAAGCAACACAGCAAGTGGAGAGAAGCAACAAGTAGGAGAGAATATAGATTAAGGAGAGCAAGATGGAGGGCATCCTAAAGAAAAAGAAAAAATTGTTTCCTAAAAGTGAGCAGAGGATGCACAGAAGCCAGCAAATCATAGATATGACCAAAGAGTCTATGCTTCATGGCAGAAACAACACAAGACTAACACAAAATCCATTAACTACAAGCAGGCAAATGAGAGGGACAGAAAGCAACCTGATGGTAAGCAATGGGGGAGGGGGACTCCAAGCCCCTGTATGTTCTTGGAAAGTCCACAATGTCTTTTTCAACCAGACAAAATGTGATGTCTGGAAGTCCCGACCTAAAAACCTTTCAGGTGGGTAACAGACACACAGAAAGAGCAGATATAGACAGATTTATACTTCCAGATTTGCAAAAATTAAGAGCTAAGGTTAGTTAAAAGTGAAACTTACACACATCTCTGGCAAGGTTAGTATTCAAGTAGACCAGCATAAACAGTCACTCACTGTTTTATTAAAACATATAGCTTTTTATGTGATGTGGCTGTCCCCTCAGTGGTTCTTGCAGATGGCAATAGTATACTATCTTAATTTCCTCCGGGGTAAATCTACTGAAGCCCCACTGGTCAAACTCACATCATGGGTTCAGTTTAGTTTTCCATTGGCAGATTATCATTTATACGTTTCCCATCATTTTTAAGTCTCGCCTAGGCAGTGCATGCACTGTCTCGTTGAGACACGCTGTGTTCAGTATGTGGGTTTTTATTCTGCCCCGAGCTGCTAATTTGTTCAAGTGTGTGTCGCTCTTAAAAGATTGATTTTCTATGGTATTGTCTTAATCAGTCCCACCTTCTTATTTCTTGCTCCTTCCCTGGAGTCTTGGCCTAATACAGTTATCCTTTCTCTGAAGGCTTTTTTACTTTCTGTTTGCACACTCTCTTTTTAATTTCAGCCTGCATGATTTTTCTTAATGTTCCTTTATATGGTCTCTTTATTTCTTAAACCTTGTGCATGATGTTTTGTATGGATTTGTTTCTATAAGTTTTGTGACGGCTACCACTGTTTTCGTGAACCTTGTGTGCAATGTTTTGTCTGGCTTTGTTTCTATAAGCTTTGGGAAGCTTGCCACTGTTTTCATGAAGCTTGTGTGTGATGTTTTGGACAGCTTTAAAGGGAAGGCTTTTCATGTGTATAATTTTTGGGAAGGTTGTGCTATTTATTTTCATAAAAGCTTGTTTTGATTGCAGCCTGCACATTATTTTTTCAGAATGTTCCTTTCATGAAGCTTGTGTGCGATGTTTTGGATGGCTTTCATTCTATAATATAATACAGCGTGCAAGTTTTTTCTAAATATTCCATTTTCATATAGCTTTATTTTGTGCAGCTTGTGCGTCATAATACAAACCCAATCAGCCTATTTGTGAAGCTTGAGCGTGAGTCCCTTTAAATCCAATGTATTGTCACTTAAAGCAGTTTCCTGGCTCCAATGCAAAGGGTGTGTTTTATAGGCACACATTCCACTTGGTAAAACACAACGTTTTAGAAACTGGAAATGCAGGTGACTGTTTTATTTGTACTCCATAAAGGAAACAGCCCTGTTACGATAAGAACCAGGAATCAAAAGCTATGTCTGTTTCTCAGACTGCTTTACCATATGGTGGAATATGCTCAAATTAACCAGCACTTTCTACAAGCAATATTTCGCTCTTCAGATTTCTCAACAGAGTATTGTATAGGGAAAGTCAACCCTATGTTATTGACACTGTTTTCGTGGAACATTTCCAGCTTTTTTTTTTTACTATAATATGGTATAGCATACACTTTGTCAAAATGATCATTTTCTTTTTTCGAAAAGCTTTTACGTGATAATCCCAACCCTACTAGCCTATGGAAACAATTATTTGTGATATCTTCAAAGACTTTCTTTCTATAATATGGAATGCTGTGCACATTTTTTTTTCAAAATCCTCTTTTGTCTCTTTATTTTCAGAAGCGTTTACGTAAAAATCCGAAACCTACTTACCCATTTTGAAGCTTGTTTAATTCAGTCCTAAACCTTCTCACCCTTTCATTGTTATTATTCCTTTCTTTTCATTTTAAATTTAACACGTTTTTTGTTCCTTTCCAGTCCTTTTCCTTACACAACATACATATTATATAAACATATTTAAATCCATAACACACAATCTCACTCTACATTATTCCACAACAATTCATACCATTTAATTACTATCAACATAATTCCACAGCACACCATGCAACGTATTTCCACTACACAACTCCACACCACACAATCACACACCATGCAATTCCAAAAAAGAAAATACCAATACAGCCCATCTTTACATTGTACTTTAACAAACACTATTGTCTCTCTCACACACACACACACTGCCCCTCTCATATCTCCCTCATACTACCACTAACCTCTCTCATCTCACAATCTCCCCCCCCCTCACATCTTGTGTCTCCTCTCAAAACTTCCTGCTCGCACTCACTACCTTCCTGTACATCCTTGTAATGGGTACAGGAGCACCTCTCACCTACCCTTCCTAGCATCCCCTACCACTACTCCTTCTCTCCTCTCTCTCTCTCTCTCTCTCTCTCTCTCTCTCTCTCTCTCTCTCGACCACTCTCTCACTCTTCCATTCAATGATCCAACATTTCTCATATTGGTTCACTTCAGTTCTTTCATGACAGCTTCTTTACCATAACTTTTTAAAGAATCAAGACCTCAAACACACTCTCCTCCTCTTTTTTTCGGTGTCTTTTTTGTAAACAAGTGCAGCCTCTTTAAGCGTCTAGAACTTTGTCTCCCCTTCTTTCTCTCTTTCTCACACACTGTTTCTGCTACTCCTTCTGGGGTTCATTCACCATTTCGTACACCAACTATCTATCCCTCTCATTCTTCCTTTCTATCTATTCTATTCAGCTATCACCCCTATTTATTCACCATGCCACATAATGAATTATACACCATTCAATTCCACAACTAACAATTCTGATTCAAACTGCATAATTCCACTACTAACAACATACATCCACTTCACTACAAACAAAACAAACTAAGTATAAAACAATGTAATTTACAATGCCAATAGCTCTAACTTTCACAAATGCGACACCAATGACATTGCAAATGTGTGTTCTATTTTGTCTCCATCTGCCAGAGTACAATAGTCCAAAGTAAATTCATTATATATATGTGTGTGTGTGTGTGTGTGTGTGTGTGTGGGTGTGTGTGTGTGTGTGTATATATATTTCACGGTGGAGCGCGTAGCATTGTCGCGCTGCTCCCCGGATTCGGCTTTGGACACAACAGAAGGGTTGTTTTGGTCCAAGGGAAGAGACACTTGGTCCTGGTAGCCTTTACCATCATCCGCCCAGAGGGATGCTGGATCCTGCAGTCCTGGTACTTCCACCAATGGGGAGGCAGCACTTGCTATTCAAAATAGTACTGTTACTGGCACCAGTGAAGTTTGTTGTCATCATCTGAAGAAGGTATTCACCGAAACACGTCATGCTGATTGCAAAGTAAACTCACCTGTTCATGAGCCATTGGGTCCCCTGTTGTGTCTTGAAGGAGGCAACGTATGTTGGATGTTTGTTGCACGGCCACAGCGCAAGTAGGGGGACCCGCCCTAATGAGACAAGCACGCCAGTGGCAACAAGGAGGTGTTCGAGGTTTCGAATGGTGCTTGTCACGGTTCGGCCACGGGAGGGTGATTATTTGGCCTGAAATTGGACTGTGACTTCTCGGTGGAGAGCATAGCATTGTTGTTCTGCTCCCGGATTCGCCCGCTACGGAGGCTGCAGAAAGCTTTGGACACAACAGGAGGGTTGTTTTGGTTCAAGGGAAGAGACACTGGGTCCTGGTAGCCTTTTCCATCATCCGCCCAGAGGGATGCTGGATCCTGCAGTCCTGGTAAGTCCACCAATGGGGAGGCAGCACTTGCTATTCAAAACAGGACTGTTGCTGGCACCAGTGCACTTTGTTGTCAGCATCTGAAGAAGGTATTCACCGAAACGCGTCATGTTGATTGCAAAATAAACTCAAAAAACAACTAGAACCCACAAGCCTGGAGCAACTTCTGAGCATATACCTCTAGATATATATCTTATTATTATTATTATTATTATTATTATATGAAATTTGTAGCGCGCTCAGCTTACCCGGGGGCATCCCGGTGCGAACAGACCAAAAGGAGGGGCTCAATCTTGAGGCTATCACAACTCACTATCATGCTGTGTGTGCAGTCAAATATAGAAAGCAAAGGAAGAGCACAGAGAAAGTACTCAGAATCACCTCCGAATAGTTGGTATCCCATCAATACACAATCATGTGCCCAGTGTGAGCAAGAGAGCAAGAAGAGAGAGCAAGAAGAGAGTTGTATCCTTCTGTGTGATTCGTACAAAAGGAAAAAAGCAAATGGGATTGTATTATAGAAAATGGGTGATTTGAGATAGTCTCTAATATGCAGTGCAGGAAAACTGTGAAAAGGTGTTTTAAAAAGGATAAACCATAGAGACAGTGTACTATCCTTCTTTGCAGTATCTCATATGTTTTCCTATTAAAATGTGAAAGGTGAAAAAACCAAGATGTAGCAGTTAGGAATTAGTCACTGCTCCCACGGTCGACATGTTTCAGCCACATGGAAATAGTCTTCCTGGCTTTCTTCAGGACCTACAAATATTTTTGTCACTGCAATCACTATATTGAACAAGAAAAATCATACATACAGTGTTACTGCTGTAGTATTATTGTTCTGACCCTTGATGTTAGCATGATGACTGAACTGCATCTAGGGAAAAAATGATAAGTAAACATAACAACTCATCGTATGCCAATGCTTTCTAAAATTAATGCACTGTGATACTATTCATTTTACTAATAACTTTATTAGCAAAAAAAGCTTACCATTGCTAACCAAGGGGTAAGCCTTACCTCACTCTGCAAAAGAAACAATCCAACAACACACGTATGTGGAAAACAGCATTGATGTCCTCTGATCATCAAACAACATTAGAGATTAAAAATTATCTAACCGTAGCAAAACCGAGTCTGCTGCTGAAAACCCAGCCACCATCACGAGTAAGATAAAAAGTCGAGCTTACATGTGCCTTGCATGTACTAGTGGTATCCATCAGTTTATTAATATCCTATCCTAGATGTAAAGGGACATAAAATAACCATCACTGAGGGTTATCCAGTATGTTGATGTCTTCCCATGTATGTAAATCTAAAGACAATATAGGTCCTAAGTCCACGAGGATTCATATATGCACATGCCGTCATTTGTGCCTATTCCTAGTTCTTATGTTTGCCTCAAATAATAAGACACTGAATATAGATTTTTGTATTTAGCTTCTAGTCAGACTTATGCATAATCCGGCAGACTTTTAAAGTATGTATCTTCCTACTAGTTAAAAGGTCGTAAAACAAGCCAACCATCGAAGGTTGGAGGTGGAGAACTCGAACCCGTCCCCCTGCTCCTAGTAGATACACACATTCCGAGTGCCGGTGTCTCAATACTTAAGACCGGGAACTAAAGCCCGATTATATATTCAAAAGGCTGTTTCAGGCAATTTAAGGTCTACTGCTTAAATACTTGCTATCATAACACAAGTCGCTCTTTACGCGTTGCATATAACCATTACAAACCCCTGCGTACTCAAAAAACTGAAGTCTACTGCTTAAATACTTACTATAATAACACAAGTCGCTCTTTACGCGTTGCATATAATTACTATGAACCACTACATACTTAAAAGACGGGGGAAAGAGTATCGTGGCCATACGGGGATCAGGCTAATACGCTAAAGGGTGCTAGCAAAGTACAGTAAATGTCTTCTGCCTACCTGTCCATCGGTACCTCCTGGCTAAGTACTTGGCTGGAGTAGAGGTATCGAGCGGTCAGCGAGTCTACATTATAACATAGATATTAACAGAGCGTCTCATTGACGTGCGTCGGCATCATGGTGATGACGTCATCGTCAGAACTACTCAGATGTTGTTATCACGATGGGAATTGTAGTTCTTATTCGAGCAAATAAAGTTATATAGACAAAACGAACAGCGTGGACATATCCATCGTTCCTGGGGTCTCAAACCTGCCATTTTCATCTCGTATATTTAGTGTTGGAGGTGTGTATATATAAATCACAAATTCTCCGTAGAGGAACACAATGCAGATGACTGCTTATTCGTTAAATACCAACCATCTAGTCCATTGTTTTCCTCATTTAGTCGCTTTCTTACAGAATGGTTTGGTACTCAACATAGTGAACCTCTGTTTAAGTCACCTCGGTACCCAACTTAGGTTAAAAAACAGAGTCGCACACTCTTGTAGTTGTTACTATTGTGCGTTGTATTACCTATCGATAATCATATCTACTCTTTGATAGTCATATATATTTCTTTTACGCACACTATGGCTCAAATCTATAGGATATTGATAGTTGTGACAGTGTCAGATGTCTCCATCCATGTGTGCTCATTGAGATATACAATCAATGTGTAACCATGTGTATAGAAAAAGAGCTAACTCTTGTGGGCATTTTATATAGACACCATTCCATATATATCTGTTTGGGATGATTATAAAGATCATACTCTTATTATTCGCAAAAAGACCATTTGTCCTTGGGCTGTACTAGACAGAGAGTCCACTGTGCCATCCAAAATGTGTAGTCCCAGTTCATATTTTGTCGTATATGAGTGGTTTCCATGATGGGTGATATTTCATTTATTTGCGAGTTCCATCCAAGGAATGGCATTGTTCAAACCTGTTACGTCACTTGCTAGTTTAAAGACCCATCTTTGTTCACATTGGAATAACAGACTCGCCACATTACTGCAATGCGATGGAACATAAGGTTTCTCCAAGAGCCTACCTTTCTATGTAGATATGCATCTATATATTTATTAATTTACACCTACTGCAGAAATAAAAAAAGCTCTTCAACTCTCTCCAATGCACTACTCTATATGTCATCCTATACCTCTCTCAATATATCTTGTGCCTCCGCTCTGACTCGTCCCAAATATCGTACTGCAATGCTTTATACAGTGCAATAGCGTTATGTGAAAACGCTTTCATTGTAGAATAGCATAAATAACTGTAGATCTGCACTTAAGTTTAATTAGGAAATCAATTGTCTTTTTTCATCTCCCCTACCTCTCAATCTGTACACTTACTGACCTGGCACTCATGATTTAAAGTAGAAAAAAATCAACCATAGAACCCCTATTTTCTGGATTTTCTGTATTTAAAAATAAATACAGACAGGAAAATAAATAGTTTTCGGTCTGTATGTATCTGTAAAAATCAGCAAAAACGGAAAACTGGGAGCCCTAGTCATAAATCAATGTCATGTAAGGTGCTGTGTGACATATCGCTCCCTAATTTACATACATGATACCATCAGCCGAAAAATTCCTGCGTTACTGCTATCCGAACAAACTTCACTGTGCTTCGACCAAAAGCCAGTATGCCACTAATGAAAAGAGTGAAAAAACATTATATTGCCATGTGGGGGAGTCATGACGCTTGCATGCAAAGCAATGGTTTGTAACAACCCCGTAGTCGCTTCTTTTACTTTACATACAGAAATTTGCTATGTCTTCTTGATGAAAGGCTTTCTATATATCTATTCAGATCATTATTGTATCTCTCAAAAAGCCACCCCTGTTATGAAGCCGAAACTTGGTAAAATGTGGCTCCGGAGTACTCTTAAATGGGCTTATTGATTGCTCGACCACGTCTACTAAAGAACATTTAGAGACACTAGAACATCATTCACCATCCTGGTATAAGAGCAGGATAGTTTAATTCGCAGAACCAATTGTAAAATTTCACGAGATTTTGGGCCAGATGTAGGAAGCCTAATACCGGTCGTAATGGCCAAAATTACCGAATTTCTGCCGTTATCGACCAGTATTAGGCTTTTCAGATGTAGGAGGCCACATTTCAGGATTCGTTAATTTACCAAATTGGTAATTTAAGAAATCGGTAAATTACCGAATCCTGAAATGTAGGGAGCACTCAAGTGAGTGCTTCTTACATTTAAGGATTCGTTATTTACCACCAACTATTAGTTGGTGGTAAATGACGAATTCCTTTTAAAAAGCATTTTTTTGCTTTTTATTCAATGCCATGCGGCAGACATACATGCCCTTAGGGCATGTATGTGTGCCACATGTGCACCCATGCACTATTCAGAGGTGCAACAGGGTGTCAATGTGCCACCCTACATCCCATTTACCTATTCTTAAATACCGAATCGGTAAAATTCGGTATATAAGAATAGGTAAATTGAGATTACCTACATCTGGCCCTTTGTTACTATATTGCAGGCATTATGTTGCAAGACAATAATATTGCACCAGCTGCATCGTCCTAACCACAAGATTGCGTTTTAATTCTAGGTGCATAGACGTAGGGGTATGAATAGTAAGTATACACTTGCTGTGGTGATGTGTTGGTAGGCAATTTAATGGATGCAATAATATTGTATTATCGACCTCGATATAATGACGTATTTACTTCCAAGACTAAAAGCAGGCTCTACTCATAAGTCTAGGAAAGCATGGGAAACAAATTACATTTTTTTTTGCCTTTTACTCTTTGCTTTTTTAAGCCTGGGTTTTTGACAGTGCAGATCTCAATCTGACCTTTTGCTTACAATACACGTGAATGGACAACCGTTGGCTTTCTTCGACCAGCCTCTTTCCGCCACTAGCGTGAGACTTTGTCAGCCATGTTGTGGCCCAACCTACTGGAGTATTCACCTCCCACCTCAGCAGGGACTGCTCTACAATTATAGCACTCTCTGTTCACTTCCACTGTCTCCCTCCCATATGTCTCACTCTAACGTGCTAAAGCTGCATGTGTTCGCACATTAAACCCAGACCTATTGGTTTTGCCAATGCTTGTTCTTTTTTCTACTGTAAAGACATACCTTCAGATGTGCAGAAAAGGTCTGTCATTGTGATACTAGTAGGCAAAACACTCATATTTGACTTTAATGCCTTAGACTCGAAAGCAGGGAGCATCAACTGTTCCTGATGCTTTCATAACGCTTTCACGAATCAATAACTTAGCCCCAGAAAATAGACAAACATCCACTTTATCTCAGTATTGCATGGCTAATGTTCTTGGACATAATCGAACTTGAAGCAGTGAATCGATCTTCCAAAGGAAATACCATGTCGCTGGAAATCAGTCACAAATATAACAACAACACACAGTCCAGCAGCAGCCAGTGGTCCAGAGGTGATGACGTTACTGCAGGATCAGTGGCCATCCAATCATGCAACACTTGAAGCACAGGGCTGTTAATTTCCTCGTAGCTCAGCTGAGGATGCATTGGTGTCTTTGTAGTTCAGTTCCAGGAAGTAGTTTGCCACTTATGTTTCTTTCTGTAGGATTTTTGACAGGTGCGCGGTGATGTAGACAGACCCTAGACATCTCTGTCGTGCTTTGGCGCCCCCTCACTTTGAGGGCGGGTTCTTATTTTTCGCTTCCTAGACACCACAATAATGAAGTATAAACTAGTCTCTGGTGGAGAGGAGGCAGCAGTTCATATGAAGGGTAATCTGATTTCAAGCTTTAACAGCATTAAAAAGACAGAACTAGAGCATTGGGGTTTGTGACAGCACAGAACTAAACTCCCTTCACGTGCTTCTGGGTTTGCAGTATCTATTTATATTGCTGATGGTTCAGCTCTGGCCTGTTCAATTAGAAGTAATTTAGAATACATGTCAGCAGTCGGACGGTTCTAGCATGATTGTTATTTCGTCTACATACATTTCCCAATAATCTTGATGTAAGAGTCATTTTGGGCGCATTGGTACATGGGGACAATATCTGCCATAAAACCCGAAATAAAATATAGATGTCTTAAGGGTTTTCTATCAGAATATCGAGTCCCAAATATCATGTTTCAAAAATATCATAGCAAGAGTGTCGACAGTAAAGATATCATGAAGATGAGTATATATATATATATATATATATATATATATATATATATATATATATATATATATATATATATATATATATATATATATAATATAGGTTTGTAACACTTAACTCCACATATATGTCCCATGATGATATACATGTCCTAGATGTATGGAGATATGGAGTTACGAACTTTCACTATTTTTTGTCCATATTGTCCCTACAATATTTTTGTAGACCTGTATATTTGTGGTCAGTATTCTGACATGCTACCTGTATCATTTTTAACCCCACTTTACAGAGTTACTTATTGAAGTTTAGCATGTAAACTGTTATTTGTGTTGTTCAGATTTTGAAAGCATAAAAAACATGGCTACCCCCCCCCCCCCCCAAAAAAAAACGCACAATGTTTCATACCACACACATGAAGATGAAGATAAAAACAAGAGCCAAGCAAAAGCACAAAACTAAGCATACTGGTGGCAGCAAAAAACGAGATTTTTAATGTGACGTTGAGTAAGCAAACATGAATGAGGATGGTCTGCACACCGTATTAGTCCCATTGTAATCCATTTTTTCGCTTCAAAAAAGTTGCGTGCAAAACTGGAATTGTGCATCGCCCTCAGTGCAACATAATATCAACATGTTATAGGGAGCGCTACAATCACGCTCCACTCCCAGCTGCACTGCTATGTGGGGTACTAGTCCCATGTCCATATACCACTTTAAGGTATGTTAATGTGAAACCGCTTATTTCAATTTTAAACAACATTTTTCTTTTTTTCATTCATTTTCATTCTTGTTCGTCTCATTCCAAGACCACATCTTGCGCAAATTGCGTTTTTATCAGACTTCTCATTTTCACGTGTGCCCATCCAAGCCTCTTTTCCGGAAAACGATAATAAAAAGCAAATAGTAGTTCCGAGAAGCAGTTCTTTATTCAGACCCAATGCATTTCGGGCAAGACATTTGCCCTTCGTCAGGGGAAACTGCGAAACAATAGTTACAAAATGTCGATTAGCCTTACACTCAGATTTATGCGTGCTCAATACATTTTTCAAAAGCAATGAATTTATCATGTGCACAAAAGTGCAAAAGTCAGACTCTCAAAGTAAACCCTCTTTTCTAAAAACATCCAACATATTTCGTACCCCAAATGAAATCCCTTTCATTCTACCTCTCATAACTGACGCCTTTGCTTGATAAAACATTGGTTAAGCATTTTCTCAACGTTCGCCTTAGGTCGAGTTTGTTCAATGTTCACATATCCGGTTATTTCCCCAATGCCGCTTTCAAACAAACTTCCGTTTTCTACATTTGCTCCCCTCCCATTACTTATTCACATTCTTATTACTTTTTTACTCTGACCGAGTTAGCTTACTAATGCATCACTGAACCTCTTTGTTTACCCGTACCTGCTCTCGCTGTTCATGCCATTACTCTCACTGCGCTATGCGCACCAGGAACAGTTGTTTAACCCCCGTCGGTCGGTTACGAGATTTAAATGAATGTGCTCCACCCACTATTACGTGCATGAGTTAATCACCCAGCTGCCTTCAACACCCTTTGACTACAGCTCGCATAATACTCTTGTGACTTACATACCATACGAACAAAACATATGAATCGAGTGCAACAATTTTATGAACTTTAAATAAACACATATCTATCGCTAGTTAGAATCACAGTATATCCGCTTATGCTGCTAGGAACTTGATGTTCTCAATATGTGGATACTTAGATGTTTCAAACGTTGTCCTATTTCATTATTGTTCGATTGGGTGCAATAACCAACGTGGGGCGAATTTAAATTTAAACATGAATGAGGATGGTCTGCACACCGTATTAGTCCCATTGTAATCCATTTTTTCGCTTCAAAAAAGTTGCGTGCAAAACTGGAATTGTGCATCGCCCTCAGTGCAACATAATATCAACATGTTATAGGGAGCGCTACAATCACGCTCCACTCCCAGCTGCACTGCTATGTGGGGTACTAGTCCCATGTCCATATACCACTTTAAGGTATGTTAATGTGAAACCGCTTATTTCAATTTTAAACAACATTTTTCTTTTTTTCATTCATTTTCATTCTTGTTCGTCTCATTCCAAGACCACATCTTGCGCAAATTGCGTTTTTATCAGACTTCTCATTTTCACGTGTGCCCATCCAAGCCTCTTTTCCGGAAAACGATAATAAAAAGCAAATAGTAGTTCCGAGAAGCAGTTCTTTATTCAGACCCAATGCATTTCGGGCAAGACATTTGCCCTTCGTCAGGGGAAACTGCGAAACAATAGTTACAAAATGTCGATTAGCCTTACACTCAGATTTATGCGTGCTCAATACATTTTTCAAAAGCAATGAATTTATCATGTGCACAAAAGTGCAAAAGTCAGACTCTCAAAGTAAACCCTCTTTTCTAAAAACATCCAACATATTTCGTACCCCAAATGAAATCCCTTTCATTCTACCTCTCATAACTGACGCCTTTGCTTGATAAAACATTGGTTAAGCATTTTCTCAACGTTCGCCTTAGGTCGAGTTTGTTCAATGTTCACATATCCGGTTATTTCCCCAATGCCGCTTTCAAACAAACTTCCGTTTTCTACATTTGCTCCCCTCCCATTACTTATTCACATTCTTATTACTTTTTTACTCTGACCGAGTTAGCTTACTAATGCATCACTGAACCTCTTTGTTTACCCGTACCTGCTCTCGCTGTTCATGCCATTACTCTCACTGCGCTATGCGCACCAGGAACAGTTGTTTAACCCCCGTCGGTCGGTTACGAGATTTAAATGAATGTGCTCCACCCACTATTACGTGCATGAGTTAATCACCCAGCTGCCTTCAACACCCTTTGACTACAGCTCGCATAATACTCTTGTGACTTACATACCATACGAACAAAACATATGAATCGAGTGCAACAATTTTATGAACTTTAAATAAACACATATCTATCGCTAGTTAGAATCACAGTATATCCGCTTATGCTGCTAGGAACTTGATGTTCTCAATATGTGGATACTTAGATGTTTCAAACGTTGTCCTATTTCATTATTGTTCGATTGGGTGCAATAACCAACGTGGGGCGAATTTAAATTTAAACATGAATGAGGATGGTCTGCACACCGTATTAGTCCCATTGTAATCCATTTTTTCGCATGTTGATATTATGTTGCACTGAGGGCGATGCACAATTCCAGTTTTGCACGCAACTTTTTTGAAGCGAAAAAATGGATTACAATGGGACTAATACGGTGTGCAGACCATCCTCATTCATGTTTAAATTTAAATTCGCCCCACGTTGGTTATTGCACCCAATCGAACAATAATGAAATAGGACAACGTTTGAAACATCTAAGTATCCACATATTGAGAACATCAAGTTCCTAGCAGCATAAGCGGATATACTGTGATTCTAACTAGCGATAGATATGTGTTTATTTAAAGTTCATAAAATTGTTGCACTCGATTCATATGTTTTGTTCGTATGGTATGTAAGTCACAAGAGTATTATGCGAGCTGTAGTCAAAGGGTGTTGAAGGCAGCTGGGTGATTAACTCATGCACGTAATAGTGGGTGGAGCACATTCATTTAAATCTCGTAACCGACCGACGGGGGTTAAACAACTGTTCCTGGTGCGCATAGCGCAGTGAGAGTAATGGCATGAACAGCGAGAGCAGGTACGGGTAAACAAAGAGGTTCAGTGATGCATTAGTAAGCTAACTCGGTCAGAGTAAAAAAGTAATAAGAATGTGAATAAGTAATGGGAGGGGAGCAAATGTAGAAAACGGAAGTTTGTTTGAAAGCGGCATTGGGGAAATAACCGGATATGTGAACATTGAACAAACTCGACCTAAGGCGAACGTTGAGAAAATGCTTAACCAATGTTTTATCAAGCAAAGGCGTCAGTTATGAGAGGTAGAATGAAAGGGATTTCATTTGGGGTACGAAATATGTTGGATGTTTTTAGAAAAGAGGGTTTACTTTGAGAGTCTGACTTTTGCACTTTTGTGCACATGATAAATTCATTGCTTTTGAAAAATGTATTGAGCACGCATAAATCTGAGTGTAAGGCTAATCGACATTTTGTAACTATTGTTTCGCAGTTTCCCCTGACGAAGGGCAAATGTCTTGCCCGAAATGCATTGGGTCTGAATAAAGAACTGCTTCTCGGAACTACTATTTGCTTTTTATTATCGTTTTCCGGAAAAGAGGCTTGGATGGGCACACGTGAAAATGAGAAGTCTGATAAAAACGCAATTTGCGCAAGATGTGGTCTTGGAATGAGACGAACAAGAATGAAAATGAATGAAAAAAAGAAAAATGTTGTTTAAAATTGAAATAAGCGGTTTCACATTAACATACCTTAAAGTGGTATATGGACATGGGACTAGTACCCCACATAGCAGTGCAGCTGGGAGTGGAGCGTGATTGTAGCGCTCCCTATAACATGTTGATATTATGTTGCACTGAGGGCGATGCACAATTCCAGTTTTGCACGCAACTTTTTTGAAGCGAAAAAATGGATTACAATGGGACTAATACGGTGTGCAGACCATCCTCATTCATGTTTAAATTTAAATTCGCCCCACGTTGGTTATTGCACCCAATCGAACAATAATGAAATAGGACAACGTTTGAAACATCTAAGTATCCACATATTGAGAACATCAAGTTCCTAGCAGCATAAGCGGATATACTGTGATTCTAACTAGCGATAGATATGTGTTTATTTAAAGTTCATAAAATTGTTGCACTCGATTCATATGTTTTGTTCGTATGGTATGTAAGTCACAAGAGTATTATGCGAGCTGTAGTCAAAGGGTGTTGAAGGCAGCTGGGTGATTAACTCATGCACGTAATAGTGGGTGGAGCACATTCATTTAAATCTCGTAACCGACCGACGGGGGTTAAACAACTGTTCCTGGTGCGCATAGCGCAGTGAGAGTAATGGCATGAACAGCGAGAGCAGGTACGGGTAAACAAAGAGGTTCAGTGATGCATTAGTAAGCTAACTCGGTCAGAGTAAAAAAGTAATAAGAATGTGAATAAGTAATGGGAGGGGAGCAAATGTAGAAAACGGAAGTTTGTTTGAAAGCGGCATTGGGGAAATAACCGGATATGTGAACATTGAACAAACTCGACCTAAGGCGAACGTTGAAAAAATGCTTAACCAATGTTTTATCAAGCAAAGGCGTCAGTTATGAGAGGTAGAATGAAAGGGATTTCATTTGGGGTACGAAATATGTTGGATGTTTTTAGAAAAGAGGGTTTACTTTGAGAGTCTGACTTTTGCACTTTTGTGCACATGATAAATTCATTGCTTTTGAAAAATGTATTGAGCACGCATAAATCTGAGTGTAAGGCTAATCGACATTTTGTAACTATTGTTTCGCAGTTTCCCCTGACGAAGGGCAAATGTCTTGCCCGAAATGCATTGGGTCTGAATAAAGAACTGCTTCTCGGAACTACTATTTGCTTTTTATTATCGTTTTCCGGAAAAGAGGCTTGGATGGGCACACGTGAAAATGAGAAGTCTGATAAAAACGCAATTTGCGCAAGATGTGGTCTTGGAATGAGACGAACAAGAATGAAAATGAATGAAAAAAAGAAAAATGTTGTTTAAAATTGAAATAAGCGGTTTCACATTAACATACCTTAAAGTGGTATATGGACATGGGACTAGTACCCCACATAGCAGTGCAGCTGGGAGTGGAGCGTGATTGTAGCGCTCCCTATAACATGTTGATATTATGTTGCACTGAGGGCGATGCACAATTCCAGTTTTGCACGCAACTTTTTTGAAGCGAAAAAATGGATTACAATGGGACTAATACGGTGTGCAGACCATCCTCATTCATGTTTAAATTTAAATTCGCCCCACGTTGGTTATTGCACCCAATCGAACAATAATGAAATAGGACAACGTTTGAAACATCTAAGTATCCACATATTGAGAACATCAAGTTCCTAGCAGCATAAGCGGATATACTGTGATTCTAACTAGCGATAGATATGTGTTTATTTAAAGTTCATAAAATTGTTGCACTCGATTCATATGTTTTGTTCGTATGGTATGTAAGTCACAAGAGTATTATGCGAGCTGTAGTCAAAGGGTGTTGAAGGCAGCTGGGTGATTAACTCATGCACGTAATAGTGGGTGGAGCACATTCATTTAAATCTCGTAACCGACCGACGGGGGTTAAACAACTGTTCCTGGTGCGCATAGCGCAGTGAGAGTAATGGCATGAACAGCGAGAGCAGGTACGGGTAAACAAAGAGGTTCAGTGATGCATTAGTAAGCTAACTCGGTCAGAGTAAAAAAGTAATAAGAATGTGAATAAGTAATGGGAGGGGAGCAAATGTAGAAAACGGAAGTTTGTTTGAAAGCGGCATTGGGGAAATAACCGGATATGTGAACATTGAACAAACTCGACCTAAGGCGAACGTTGAGAAAATGCTTAACCAATGTTTTATCAAGCAAAGGCGTCAGTTATGAGAGGTAGAATGAAAGGGATTTCATTTGGGGTACGAAATATGTTGGATGTTTTTAGAAAAGAGGGTTTACTTTGAGAGTCTGACTTTTGCACTTTTGTGCACATGATAAATTCATTGCTTTTGAAAAATGTATTGAGCACGCATAAATCTGAGTGTAAGGCTAATCGACATTTTGTAACTATTGTTTCGCAGTTTCCCCTGACGAAGGGCAAATGTCTTGCCCGAAATGCATTGGGTCTGAATAAAGAACTGCTTCTCGGAACTACTATTTGCTTTTTATTATCGTTTTCCGGAAAAGAGGCTTGGATGGGCACACGTGAAAATGAGAAGTCTGATAAAAACGCAATTTGCGCAAGATGTGGTCTTGGAATGAGACGAACAAGAATGAAAATGAATGAAAAAAAGAAAAATGTTGTTTAAAATTGAAATAAGCGGTTTCACATTAACATACCTTAAAGTGGTATATGGACATGGGACTAGTACCCCACATAGCAGTGCAGCTGGGAGTGGAGCGTGATTGTAGCGCTCCCTATAACATGTTGAGTAAGCAAAAGCATTTCAGAATAATGGTTGCAGCCTATGTTTTACAAAACCGCACTATAATGGGAAAACCTCCCTGTAAAGTGTACTATGTGATGTATAACATGGGAATTATAAATAATTTGGGAGTACATTTCTCTGATGGTGACAGGAAGAAAAAGCATTTCGGTGTGTTTCCAAGATAGTAAGGACTTGGATTATCCAATGGCATCTTTGAAGCATGCTACCAGCTGGGGGCTGTAAAATCAGCTGTTCTTAGTATAAGTGCTGTCTTCTGCAAAGTGATGATTGTTAGAAATTTCCAATAAAAGATCAAAATGACCTCTAAGTTGCCCTTTAACCATGGGCGCTGTGCCTTAATCCTTACACTGCCCTGAGAAGGAGCTTTCTTCCCAGCACTCACCTGCGCACTGGCATAAATATTAAAAAATACAACTTTTAATAGTCATAGCGTGAGCATTCTCGGAGTAACTGCAAGCATCCCAACGGGGTTTGATGTAAAAAGTCCTGAAATATGCAAAGGAATCAGTTTTCTGATTAAAGTAATTATAATTAAAATTGAAAGAAGGAGCGAGAGTTGATATTAATAAAACAATAAAGGTTTTATGCAAAATCTACCATTTACAATTCCTCTAGCATGTGAACATAATTGCATTAGTTTTTGAGATGAATACTGCTGATTTCTGAGAAATGCGGCCTGATTAAATAGATTAAATTATGAGGGATGTCGGCTTTGGTATCAATCGGGCGCCCACGCTTTATTGAAAAGAGGGCACTGCTTCTTTTTCTGCAATGTGTTGATTTCAGTGGATACACATCGGTCAGTGTTGAAAGTGACTCCCTCACCTTAACCCGCTGATATCTCCAACGCATAGCTGCTGATCTAATCTCGCGTTTGCTGACCTTATCTGTTTTCCCAGATCCGCTATACCGAAAAAACTTTCTCAACACTGATTCTGGTGAGGAGGCCACTGTATCTTAATAATGCTGATGGGACTCGGCATATCACTCCTGTGTGTACACCTACCAGCACTGATTATGTCTGCATGAACCTAATTTAATTGCATATAGAGTAGGTGTCATTGTAACTGAGCTGCAAAAACCACAGTTGATGGACAGAATACAGAACAATGTCATACATTCACCCCAGTACAGAGATCTGGGCCTAAATCCATAGTTTTTTTGCACTCCACACCACCCCAGTTCAGACATGGCCATAGGCAAATCAGTCTGACTCTCTGCCTCATGGGAACAGTCCAGTCCGAACTGCCAAACCATGCCTTCCCTGGACCGGAAACAAGCTTCCGAGGACCGGGTCTAGATTCCAGACAACTGAGCCTCATTTGGAACTGCCCTGGCAAACTCCTGACCCAGCAGTCTGCCCAACACTGGCCCACCAAATCACAGGGAGGATTGCCCTGCCCTGTTTACAGCGGGGTGACCATCCTTGATTTTCATTGCCAGGCATAGTGGACCCATGCAAGGAAAACAAACAATGGCCATCTTCCTAAAATGTGAGGATTGTTGCTTTTCTGAAACAACAACCTGCTGTGAGAGGTTGTTTCTGAAAATCAACAAGAAATGCTGAGTAGACCGAACAAACATTGCACCTATTCTGCAATCAAATGTGCCTACGATTTATAGCCACATTGTGTCACTGTCTCAGGGATGGGGGGTGCATATGGGGTGCAGCAGGCATGGCAGGGATAGAGACACAGCAATGCGCCAAACTTATTTTAGAAACCTTTCCATACCTAATTATTCTACAGAAAGTGTGGCAGTGGGATATCTTCAGGACTGCTCGCAGGCAGTAAATGCTGTTAATTACCCTACATGGAACTGTGCTTGCCCAGCATGTAAGGTCAATAAGGCTATTAGCACTCAGCACCCACATTAGGGCCAGCCTCAGCAGCAGGGGCTGCCTCTCACCTGAAAGGTTTGGTGAAAAAACAAACGGCCTCATTCTCCCGTGATGCTCCCTCGGTTTCTTCCTCCTAAGACAAGGCTATCTGGGCACTTTTCAATGCTTTTGCTGAGAGGGGCGCCCAAACAGTCAAATTAAAATCTAAGAAAGTTTACATTTCTTTGGCTGATCGAGCCTATTTTCCCTTAAGCCAAGGACAGGGGTGCTTGTTGGCCCACAGCACACCTGAGGACAGGGAGCTGGCTCAGAAAGCTCCCTTGGCGAGACAGAATGGTGGCCATATTCCACAAATGCCCAGTTCGCCACGTTCCATCACTGGCGCCAATTCTTGTTATCAATAGCTACAGTGAAACTTAGTCTTGGTGGATCAAATTATTGTGTCCTTTTCAACTGCTTCCACCACAGAAATAATACATCTAATTATCAGATCCCTTTGCTGATCAGTCGGTAGCAGGTAGAACCCCGCGGGTCACATCTCACATCTAGATTCCTTGTGTTTGAGATTTTTAAAGAGCTGCAAAAAAGGAGTCTACACTGACTTCATTGGAGATATGCATATTGATACATCGAATGCAACAGTACACTCCAAAAGAAGGCGTCGAAACAGTGTGATGTACACATTTTAACATATAGTATATAGAGGCAGTCAATATGAAATGAGGTGAATAGTGACTATTATATATTACTGCTTGTAGAAAAGAGCTACACTGAAAATATATGAGTGTGATTCAAGCAAAGATCAAATATTTCGCACAGTTCACAATGTCTGAAGCAGGAAGATGATAAAAGTAGAGATATGAGATATGAAAAATTTCTTCTAACAGTTTGTCAATGGCTGTTCAACAACAGATAAATTAGACGGGGGGGTTCTCTAGCATGGGAACTGACCAGTATTCCTGGCTCAATCTGTTGTAAAGAAGGCAGAAATGATTAATTCCTCTCACCAAAGAAAAGGGTAGAAATGTTTGCTACTGGCTCTGGTGGGATGCAAACTCCTTACCTATTTCTAAGGATGGCCCCACAGCGTATGTGGGTGAAACCATTTATGCCTCTGGCTAGCAGGATGCTAAGGGACCAGGAATAAAATGCTTCATCCAGTTCTCTTTTGCGGGACCTTGGTGTGGAGCTAGAAGACTTTTTGGCCTGGTGGTGGGCAGGGTTCTCCAAAGTCAGCCCTGGACGGCAGGATCCATGCCAGATTTTTAGCATATCCCCATTTAGGTAAATGTGGTTATCCTAAAAATCAGGCATTAATCCGGCCCTGCAGGATCCACTTTGGAAAACCCTGATCTAAGGAACTCCCTTCCCAGGGAAACTGATCTTGAGCCGTTCCCCTGTAGCTTCAAACAGCTATCAAGACATTTTCCTTCCGCTTTATAATGATGTTATATTCGGTTAAATCCTTACCAAGAGACACTCCCGTGCTTTGCAAATGATTTTCATTTTATTTAATTGTAATATTATGTACTGACCATACCACACTGTTAATGAGGAACATATTCGAAAACAATCTTAACTTGGAACCTACTCTATCACCCAGACTAGAGCATTGACTAGACATATAGACCCTGAAGCTTCTTAGCATGCTTAGTACCTTTTTTGAAGATAGTTATTGCTAGGTGGCTAGTGCTTAATGCCAATTATTGTCTCTGATGTGGAGAGTCCACTGCCACTAAGGTTGTGCAATGCAGCAGTTGCGATGAAACAGAGTGAGAGGCAGGAGGGCAATTGTGCGCATCCAGTGAGGGGGACTAGCAGCGTGAGAACAGTTCAAGGGTTCTGAAACTGAAGGCCCCTCGTCCGCCGCCATCCTGAGCTGTGCAGCCGCCGAGTTCTGCAGCGCTCTGACCGCCCTTAGGGCAGGAGCTCCCTCAGTGCCTCCAGCAATTATCTACCGGGCTTGCGCAGCTGGCTGTTGATCTTGTCAGCGGCTCCCGGTATTAATGCCCTCTTCGCTTCTGCCATGGCCGGAGGCTCGATGCAGGACCCCCAGCCCTCCCAGACATCAGAGCTCAGGTCCGGAGGCCTGATGCAGGACCCCCCAGCTCTCTCAGACATCGGCAGAGGAGGCTCTCAGCTCTGGCTACGAACCGGGCAAAGCGGGACAGCAGTGGATGCAAGAGACAACTTCTCTCCTCCACCACCAACAGCTCAGCGCCCGGGTGGATGCCATTTTCTGCCGAGAAGCTCCGGGGCTCACTGAGTCGGTTCGGGGGCGGACTGCGGGTCTGTCGGACCACCGAGAGCCTGCTTTTGGCTCCCGCTAAACCCCCCATGCACAACGCCACCACCCACAGTGTGTTTAACGGGGCTCTGGTGAGAGGCCCCCTCCTCCTTCCCTTTAAACTTTGTTTTAGACTATGCTGCCTCCTGTTCTGCGATCAGCTGCCTTGGCGCCTGTGGTCCTTCTTCCCTGACCCCTGGTCTCCAGATTGAACTCCTCTGCCCCAGCTCCTCATGGACGACGAGGCTGTGACTTTGCTGCGGACTGCCTTTCTCCACCCGGACGTGCTGGCTATGGCAACCATCTTCCTGGATTTCCGGACTTGGATCTTTATGCTCCCCGCCATTTTCTTTTAAGGACTTGCTTCTTCTTCTACCTTTCTCCTCCGCCATTTTAGCGATCTCTGACCTCCCCCTCTGTCCCAGCGACCTTTCTTTTCTCTCTCCGGTTGCCTCTGACACACTCCTCACTGTCTTACTCATTACTATCTGCTTCCCTCTCTCGTTTGTCTCACTTTCCTGCCCTTCTCTGTCCCTCCCTTGGTGCTGTGACTGCATCCCCCCTCCGACCCCACTTAATGGAACTCTGCTTTTCTGTATATAGAGATAACTCTAATCACTAGTATATGCAGTAGACCTTTGTACTCTCTACCATTCCTATGTGACTCTTAGAGTATATCCATTCATATCCCTTCCCTATGTATATAGAGATAACTCTAATCACTAGTATATGCAGTAGACCTTTGTAATATCTACCATTCCTATGTGACTCTTAGAGTATATCCATTCGTTTCCCTTCCCTATGTATATAGAGATAACTCTAATCACTAGTATATGCAGTAGACCTTTGTAATATCTACCATTCCTATGTGACTCTTGGAGTATATCCATTTGTTTCCCTTCCCTATGTATATAGAGATAACTCTAATCACTAGTATATGCAGTAGACCATTGTACTCTCTACCATTCCTATGTGCTTCTTAGAGTATATCCATTCATATCCCTTCCCTATGTATATAGAGATAACTCTAATCACTAGTATATGCAGTAGACCTTTGTATTCTCTACCATTCCTATGTTACTCTTAGAGTATATCCATTCATATCCCTTCCCTATGTATATAGAGATAACCCTAATCACTAGTATATGCAGTAGACCTTTGTAATATCTACCATTCCTATGTGACTCTTAGAGTATATCCATTCGTTTCCCTTCCCTATGTATATAGAGATAACTCTAATCACTAGTATATGCAGTAGACTTGTGTACTCTCTACCATTCCTATGTGACTCTTAGAGTATATCCATTCATATCCCTTCCCTATGTATATAGAGATAATTATAATCACCATTCTCTTCTTTGTGTAACTTTACATCTTGTACATTTGCAATTTTTTTCTGTGTGTATCTTTAATGTAACATATGTAATCATAAGTCCTTATGTTTTGCAACTGGTTCTTATGTAAAGTGCTCTGACACCTTCGGGTAAAGTTCGCACTATATAAAATTGCATTAAATAAATAAAATAAATATGTTAGGATGTTCTCTTATGTTTAAGTTTGAGTGGAGCATAGAATAATCTAGAAAGAGTAGAGTGTCAGTAGAATGTTATGACGTTCTTAGTATGAAGATTCCATATGGGGACAGTCGGCTCTTGGCCCCAGCTGTCACCAGACAGTAAATCCTCTTCTCTAATATAACTACCTTGAATATCAACTTGGTGGAGCTTTATCACTTGAGAGAGTCTTGAGTGACAGGGACAAGAGCGAAGTTTGAGAGTTCTGTGAGGGAAAAAAACGATTCCTAGTGATTCCCATAGTTGACCGCACACACGTTCTGTTGGACTCTGCTGTTCCTATTGCAGCAGTGATGTAGTGACCCCTTTTTCCACACAAACACACACACTCACTCACACACACAGGCACTCCCTCACTCGGCCCAGTGAGCTGGTAAGCTGTGCCCTACTAAGTTAGTAATGATGGGCCTTTTCTGTCTGCAGAAAAAAGCGTATAAATAACACTGCTTGACAGAGTTCAGGGGTGTGAGCTGCAATCTGCCAAAGTAGGTAAGTAAGAGCCACGGCCCCTGCAGGTAAGGGCGGTGGGCCCAGTTTGATGCTGATTCGACAGACGTCCACAAGGGAAAATTAAATAAATAAATAATTTTCCCTCCCGGCCCCACCACCCTACCGCTCTTACCTGCAGGGGCCACGGCTGGTAAGTATAGTAAAGGTAATGGGAGGATAGAAATAAAAAAAAATGGGAAAATGGACAGAGAGAGGGGTAAGAATTAAAGAAAGAAAAAGAAAGGTAAACAGAAGATGAAATAAATAAGGAAAGAATAAGGAAGAGAGAAAAGAAAGTGGAAGAAGATAAAACGAAAGATGGAAAGAGCAGTGGAAGGAAAGGTGGATGGAAAGGGGAGAGGATGTAGCCTTACGGCTGGAGCCATCGACCTTGAAGCTGGAGAACGGGGTCTCTACAACGACTCTAAACATCCTGTGATTCTGTGCAAATCACTATCTCCCCGTGCCTACCAAAAATGAATTTGTCCTTCTGTAACCAAACTGGTGCTCATGTAAAGCGCTCTGATTTGCTTTACATGAGCACAACTCTGAAATAAATAAAATAAAAGGTCGATTAAAAGGGTGGAGGGTTGGGTTAAAAAAATGAAGAGATCAGTGGCAGGGTGAGAAGTATATTGAAATCATGAAATGATGGAAAGGAAGATGAAAGGTTAGCCTCCCTCTGACTTTATCAGAATTGTTCTTTCATGGTATATTACTAGCCTACACATTTATTCATTTACTTTGACTGTCTAATGGCGTAGAGTCATCATGGGGGTTCTGCGCGGATGCGCACTGGTTTATTGTCCAGTGAGCATAGCAGGTCAGGCTCAGCATCGTGTCCTCTATGCATGGGATTGCTGCATGCCAATGATTATGCACCTTTGTGAGCTTGTTTATCACCCATTTATATGCCTGTGTTTAGCCTAAAATGAACTATTGAACACATATTTTTTTGCATGCTCAAACCAGAGTAGGGAGGAAGTAGCCTTTTCTCCGTTTCAAAGCTGTGAAGGAGCAAGCGATGAATAACTTGTGAGTGGCGTGATTAGCATACTATTAAAAAAAAGATAAAATGCCCTTGTGTAAATAACATCATGACGCAAGAGGCAGACTTCATTGGAGTCTACATTCGTCAACACTGCCCCCTTCTCATCTAATCAGAAATAAAAGATGTGCTTCTCTTGTTGGTGTGGGTCTTTCATCTTGCCTTCACCACAGATTACTGTATCAACCCGTTTCCTGTCCACCCCCCACTTTCAACGTATAAAGGCTCTGCTGCCTGCCACACATGCTGCAGTCCACACACCGCACTTGAGTTCTGAGCTGTCTCTATCACTTAAGTTGTGATCCCTTGGAGTTTAATAATTTATTTGTTTACTTCCCTAGTACCGTTGGTATTTTAAGTTCGCCTCAGGGGGTGTCAGCCTGAGAACTTTGACCACTTCTGAAGTCAATGCGTAGCTCGTAGGCGAAGGCCTTGCTTTTGATGTTTTTAAAATACATTCGAGTGTTCAGACAACAGTTCCTACATGTTTGTAAAACCATGAGAAAAAAGTTAATTATTCCGCGGTTGAGATTTCTTCTCTTCTGCTTTGTATAATATTTACTGGTAGAAATGAATAATCAAATCAAATTCATCTTTATTCGCGTGCCAGAGACAAAATAAAAGTATTTTACAAAATTATAACATAGCTACAAAAGTAGAAGAGAAAAACAACAAATCGAAAATGCAAATGAACATAAATAAGCAGTGCATTACAATATTATCAAACCATAGATTTGCGACTAAAAACTACAGATTTAGGAAAACGCCCTACCTTAATACATACAGACTTTCTCCATATTTAACAGCTGAAGGATAACTCTACATTTCACAAATCTATACTTCTTAAGAAGAGGTGTTAAATATTGTTTAGTAAAATTTACATAACATTTACAAACTAGTTAAGTGCAGCAAGTACTGCTCAGAAATCTCATCACACGGGCATGGATGTAGTGCTGTGGTGGCCTTGTGGGAAACTCAATAAAAATATCATGGCACTTGCTCTAAAGCGTAAGAGTAAGGATCTCCCCCAAATTCCTACTGCTACTGTTCGCTTTAGCTCAGGAACAGGGAAAGACTTAAGCGGGCTTCATAATTCTCTTGTAAGGAGCCGCCTTTTCCACAATCATTATTTCAATAATGTATTGCCTTCTATACAAATAGATTAAGGGTTGTCAAAAAGGAAGAGATGTCACAGCTCAGCAAGGCTATGTCTGACATTGGTAAGCCAGGGGATTTTAAGACCTTATTGCACAAGAGCCAATCTGTGATGATGGCCTAATGTAGGAAGGCTGCGAAATTAAGACATATGGGGCCAGATGTAGGAAGGCCATTACCGGTCGGTAACCGATTCTAAAATAGCGAATCGGTAAAATTTTGTATTTTAGAATCAGTAAATCCTATTTACCTACATCTTGCCCATTGTCATCTATAATGAGATCGGAGACCTTTTGGAAAAATCCTGTGAATAGGGCAGCCTTAGTTCTTCATGACACATAAAGTGGGACGTGGAGGGTGAGCCAAGAGTAGCCGCCTACAAAATCTGTTTTACTCCGCCTGTAACCACACAATTTGCATAACTCCACACCTATGAAGGGCAGTAGGGAGGCATTTTGTCTTAAATATCTCCAGCAATGCTCAAGTCGTTTTGCCTCCTTTCATCGAGGTAAATTGAAGAGAGCGATCACAGACTCATTACACTTCAATTGATTATTTAAGATATTAAGGGCCATATGTATGAACACATTTTCCCATTGACACAGAATGGGTAAAATCCTTTCATACATCTGGCAGAAAGGGACCAACTGCCCAAGGAGTCAAAGTTGGCACCATGATATGGAAAACAATTTACACTGTCAAGTTTGTTATTGCCCATAGTCAAGGTTCACCTGCTCATGAAGAATATTCCTGGAATACTTCATAATTTCACACCAATTTCAATATGTTGTGTATATCCAGAGGAGATGAAAAGCTGGCATTTATCAAATGTAGGCAAAAAAACTCCAAAGCCTTAAAAGATCAGTTTGGTTTCTGAATTTTTACTTTAATTTCCATTAATACATAAGGCTACATTGTAGCATATATCCTCGTGTGTGGCAATGAAGAATGACTAAGCTCACAATCCACAAAGAAAACAAGTGAGAGAAAAGTTAACCTCAGATGCTTCATTCACAGTGAAATAAAAATAAGCATTACTGTTTTAAGAAGCCAGCCGCTTCCATACCCCTACATGCCTTGTACTGACAGTTGCCTCACAAATTCACTTCTTAATGCAGCCCATGCTGAGAAGATCTCAGAACACTTCTCGTTCACTGTGAGATTCATACCCCAGTTTTAAAAAACAATTGTCTTCATTTTTTATGTTTAAAGCTTTTCTACCTTTTTTTTTTATTATTTGAGCAATATGTTGGCCTGCACTGTGAAGTTCCCTGCTTGTGGAAGGAAGAAGGCTGTCTCAGACCCACATAATTATTCCACCAGATTAGGGGTGGGAGGTGAACTCCGCTCTGATGGCGAAGTTCACAGAGTTTTTAAGACTACGCACCCCGCTCAGAGAGCAGAGTTCCATAAAACTTTGCCAACCGCAGCGAAGCAGAGTTTCCGGCATGCGCTGACCTCGCCCAACCCCTGATCATAAGAAAGAACTCTGCAGAAAGCAGTGCTGCTTCTTTCCAGCATTGTTTTACAGCAATTTCGAGAATTAGGAGTCTGGGATGTCTCTCTGAGAGAGAGAAAAGTACTAATCCCATTTGTGAGGCTGATAGGCAGCTTGCAGGGGAAGAAAATGAGAGCTCGAAGCCCCCCTCGTCCATTATACTCCTAACTTCGTCAGAAAGTAAAGGGTGTGTGCAACCCACACGACCCGGCGACTCCACCTGACTGGCGCACCTCCCTGTGGCACTTACAGGCAAGCAGGGCACGAGTCGGGGACCACGCGGGTGGACGTCGTCCCCCCACTTATTTTACAGGGTGGACGCCGTCCCTCCTGCTCAAAAGCTGCACCATCTAAGATGGCGAGTTACTTGCCTGCACGGCCGCCCGTTTCTGAGAAACTTACCCATCAATCTTGTGTAGCGCGTGAATGCGCTAGCTATCAAAGTTCTGCTTTTCCCTCTGCAGTGTCCATGACTAGGAGGCCGGGACGGAGCGGAGATAATTTACTAAGGCAGACTAAGCGTGCAACGCCCATTGAGTTCAAAGGGCTTCAACCTCCCCCTCACCCCCTTCCTGTGTGTGTTCCCGAGCTGAGACAGCTTCCCGTGCACACACACAGCCGCACCAGAGTACCTCAAAGGTGTTTAAAAGACCCTTTGCCTGTGAATGAGGCTTTGTTGTTTTTCACCACAGGGTCTATTCAGAGTGCGCATCATGGTGAAGTTTGTATAAAACCATGTCTCCAGGCAAGCCATCCAGTAAATTACCTCTGGCTTTAACTGGAAAGTTCAAAGTCTCAATGCCTTGATCAGAGGACCTTGTCTTATGTGTTACCAATGTTTCTATTCTACGAATCTAGGTGGCTGCTTCTGTCAATATGATCTTATGTTTGTGGTACAAGGTACATATCGCCATAAATGATTCGGCAAACACGCAAATGTATTGTGGTGTGCAGCTGCTTGAATTGAAAATGTGTGCCAGGCTTTAAAAAAACTCTGTTAACTTCTAAGCTTTTGCATTTTTTACTGGTTGGTGAGATTTATTTTTTTATTTTTGTTTGTTTTATGTCCAGCTTCTTTTCGGGGTTATATTATTTGTGATGGCAACACATTTATATAACTTCCATGTCCCTTTTGGAATTTACCATTGCAAACACCCAAAGCCCTTTTTTCACCCAAAAAAGTATGTTGAATGAGTAAATAATTTATAAAGCATGTGGCTGTCATAAGGACACCCTGGAGCTGCCTAAACTGTGCATGGGGGAATACGAGACTAAATGCCATGACTGGAATAACCAGGTTTACAGTGGCTTTAGAAGGTCTATTAATTAGGGGGATGCTTGAATTTTAAGTGGGAGGGCATCTTTAGTTTAAGGGCCCTGTAGGAAAAGAACTAGCCACCCAAGCGAACAAATCATACTGTAGGCATTACAAGCGACAATTGATTAGAGGATCTGAGAGACCTTGCAGGGTGATGAGCTCAGATTATATCTGTCCAGTACAGAGGGCCCCCTAAATTTTAGTAGCCCCCCCCCCCCCGAAATTTGGCTCTAGTTGCACCTCTGTGGCAGGCCTACTGGCAATAAAGGCGCATGGACACATGCATGGAGGCCACTGGAATGTCAACAGAGAGCTCTCCCTGGCGGCAAATGTTAAATACACCCCTTAGCAAAACACAGTGTAACAACAGCTAGCATAACACAACACTTGACACAAAATGCAAAGTCAAGAGAAGCAAACTGAACTCAGGGTGGAGGATGTGAAGGTTGGTGACTGAAAGTGACAAGCCATGTGCATGTGAAAATATCTGAGAAGTCCCGGGAGTGTTCGTCTGCGAAACATACGTTTCTGAATAAAGCCATTTATCACAAGTCAAGTGGAACTGGAATGTTATGATGATATTCATTGTGTGCACTCCTGGCGCATAAAATTTGGAGCACAAGCATGCATGAAGGTGAGGTTATGAAAGCCTAGCACACTGAGTAGGTGATCATGGCATTCTTAAAGAGGCCAAGCTTGGTTTATGCATACCAACTAGTTACCCCTAAACCCCATGATCCTTTATAGTTGTCTTAAAATTATTAGTGACAATAAAAGTGAGAAATGGGGGACATACAGATGTGTCAGGAAAGAAAACCACAAAAAAATTGAGCACACATCAGAGGGCACAGAAAAGAAAACAGAATTTTAAGACATGGTCCGCGTTGGTGTCCAGCTGCAGCAGTTCTTGTGCTAGGTCCTCTTTTCCCGCAGATTGTGTGTTTTTCAGTTTTCCCTCACACTGATATCCCTGTGCCACTCCAGTTGTTCAAAACCACACTGCACTCTGAACAGCTGCTTCCAGTGGTGCCAATGTGTGTGTGCAATATCTATGTATTCAGTCCTTGTTTTGGGTACCTTGTGACATGTCTCTACCGTTATCATTTTGTTTACATTGGGATGCACCAGGTGTACCTCTTTTGGCCAGCTTGATCCTCTGTTAATGTTGTCTTAGGTTGCGTTGATTTGATTGTGTGTGTTATCTCTGTCACTCTCCTGGAATCTTCTCCTGTGTTTGCCCATGGTGTGTAGTTGCTGTACTTCGGATTAATGTTCTACACATGACAAGCTTCTCTAAACTTTCTCGCATCTTCTTCATGTGATATTTCCAGTATTTGTAAGTTGCCAGACGCTTCCTTGCGCAAAACTAAGAAACCCCCAACAAGATGGGCTACTGGTTTTGCCAATGCTGTTTCGGGGGTTTTGGTGGTTAGAGGAGGGAGGCACATGAGGGAGAGACCAACAGGGAGCAGGGGAGGTGTTTTCCAGGTTTTGGCGGACCACAAAAGGAAGATACAAGGAGTGCGGGCAGGGGGTGTTTTCAGGGTAGAGAAGCACACAGTGGGGGGGGGGGAGTAACATAAAGCATAGAGGGAGTTTGCAAGGGGAAGTTCACGAGGAAGAGAGCAACTCAGAGCAGATGGAGCATCTTCCTGGGGGAGAAGCACAGAACAGATAGGGAGGAACAGAGATCATGGAGCAAGGGAGGTTTGAAGAGGAAAGAAGCGCATTAGAGGGAGAGAAATGCAGATAAAGGGCAGGGGAGAAATGAGAAAGACAGGGATTTGCAAGGGAAAGCACACAGGAGAGAGAGCAACACAGAGTGCAGGGGTGTTCAGAAGGTGAAGAAAGCTCAACATGATGGAGAAAGCAACACAAATCTGAAGAGTAAGATGTGTGGTCAGTACTTGTGTCTCGACTTGCCAATCTTGGTCAACCCTCCCATGAAGCATAGGTACTTTACCATGGCTTTTAATTGGCTGGCTTTTAAAAAAAAGTAACATTTTCCTTGCTTGAAGCATGTGTAGGCGAATCAGTATTTGCTCTCCAATTTCTCACAACTATAGGTTGCATTTGAATATGTGAACATGGTATGAAACACAACTTTTTATTTCAGGTCTTTTGCAGCAGTTTCAAAATATTGTGGAGCTTCTCATTGCTGAATAGGGTGCAATGACTGGTATCTATTACTTTGCACTTTGTAGCTTGGTTCTCACTGAGTGGAAAGTGTCACTCTGAGTGTCACACATGCACACTGAAACCATGGAAATGTCACACATAAGTAGGGCTCCCGGTTTTATGGTTTTTATCTTTTGGCCATATTATCTGTATTTATCCATATTTATGTTGTGCTTTGCATATAAATGAAGTTGGCAAACTGTACATTTCCATATTTATTTAAATGATAGACGCGCATTCATACTTTGCTGTCTGTCGAGTTTTAGCTATTTAAGCTGGCAAATATTACATAACAATACATCCACTTGAAATACTATCATTATACCATAAATGTATGTTGACATATGCCATTATTTAAAGAAATGTCATCCTGTTTTTTAATTTCCATGCTGTCCAACTGCTGGCCTATAATTCATGAAAGACAGCACGGAGAGTCACTTAAAAGTAGGACAATTTTCTGTATTGATCCACTTTTAAAAATAAATGCAGACAGAATTTTTTTTTGTTGCTGTCTGTATTTATCCGTAAAAAATCAGTGAAAACGGGGAGCCTTACACATAAGCATCCTGAAAACTTGGCATGCCATGTTTTAGTATGCCCCGCTTAGAGCACTTAATGGTTTGACTAATGTAGTTGTACGCCAAACTTCATCCACATTTGGGCTGCTAATTCCTCCATACAGGGACCTTAAGTCTGAGGCTTAAGTACTGAGCAGCTTTAATTGTTAAATCTTGTAATATGTGCAAATGATAGATCTACTGCACAGGTGATGTTACTTCCTGTTGTGATGTCACTTCCTGTTGTGATGTCACTTCCGGTTGTGATGTCACTCCCGGCTGTGATGTCACTTCCTGTGACACCACCTAACTTGGAGAGTCCCCCCACTTCTCTTTTTAGGACTTGAGCCCTGCAGGCAACTGACTCTGAGCAGAGTGATGTGTGCAGCGCCTCGCACTAACCTGCTTGCAAATCTCACTGCCGGGCCATGGCATGAGGGACACCAAGTGAATCGTGCAGGTGAGATCCGCAGCTGATGTGCTTGCCTTCCTCGGAAGCCGATATAAATTAGTTAATAAGAAGGCGTGTCTCTCTCGATCCTTCTCACACTTATTATCGCCTGCGTGCCAAGTGGGGCTTTATTACTGAGCAATGACTAGTAGCCAACCACTTCTCCCAATTTGCAAGGGACAGCATCCTCTATTCTGTTCTAAGTCTGTCTCATTACACGTGTGCTGCTGTTGTATATTGCCTGCGAACACCCAGAACTGTTTGACAATCAGAGACATATTTCTGACTGTCTATGACTTGTTGCTGTAATGCAGTGTAATGTAATGGAATGTGAGTATGACTTATAAAGAGCAAACTCATGCCCTGAGGCGTCTAGGCGCTGTCGAAGTCTGATTTAGGCCACAGCAATAACAATGTCGGGTCAAGTGGGGGGCAACAATGTCAACTACTCCTGTGTGAAAAAACAGGTTTTTAAGGCTTTTCTGAAGGAGAGTAGCGAGAGGGCAACAAAGTGGTGATTGCTAGCTAGTTGTTGTAACACCTAAGCCCAAGCCTAAAATCAATGCGGTAGGGTGGGCTTGTACTTTGTACTTTTCGAGGTTTGTAACATGCTCTCATTTCCACTTTGAAAGTTCCACTTTCAAACAACCCATGGAACAAAAATGGAGGGTGTATGGTACACTAGAAAATGTGTTAGAGAAAACAGATACCATCTAGTCAGCAATGTGTCTTTCATTTACCTACCCTCCTCATGTCCAGACTGGTTCTCCTATATGTTGATGTTCAGCATTTCAGTTTGATATTTACGAAGCAGGCAAACTGAAAAAGCACCGAGCTCATGGCTGCCGACTTTCATTGGTATCTGTGAATATGGAAAGGCAGAAACACTGTACATGTGGCGGCTTGAAGTAGTGTGGGAAGCGCCGAGGGAATCGATACAAGGCAGGAGGAAACATGATTTTATGGGACTGGGCAGCAGCTGGCATGCTGCAGAAGAAAAGTGAAAACATATGATTTGAATGCAGAAGAGATGACAAAACATTTACAACTTTGCGCTAAACTCCCCGGGTGCAGTCAGGCAGTAGCGCTTCCAGTCTCTCTTTAGGTGCTTGCAGAAACCAGTGGCCAGCACGTGTTTCATGTTTCTTTACTATGAGTCTGGGGTCAGCAACGCCACTTCCATTCTTAAAATATGGCCAATGCCTTTTGCCGCCAAGCTGGTAGAAAGAGTAATGAATCAACAACTCTCTGAATACTTAGAGGTAAACTCTCTGCTGGCCGACACACAACATAGAATAAGAAAAACCCACAGCACAGAGTCAATATGGTGGTAGCAATAGAGGACATAGGAGAAATACTCAATGGGGGGGGGGGGGGACAGCAGCCCTGATTCTGCTGGGCCTTTCCGCAGCTTTTGATAGGTCAGCCATAAGATCTTGACTGACCGTATGCAGTCTGAGGTTAGGGGGAACAGCCTTTATCCTCCTGCAATATTTCCTGGCAAAAAGACAAAACAACGTGACAATGAGCAAGTTTGTCTCCAGGTCTTTTTTCCTTCCCTGTCCTGCGGAGTCCCTCAGGGTTCAGCATTAAGCCCAACCCTATGTAACCTTTGTTACACCACTTGTGCCGGTCACTAAAAATTCTGGTTTCTCCCTGGTGTCTTATGCTGATGACACCTAAATTGTGATTTCATTGGCAAATCCTGATAGTAATCTGGGTGCGGACTTCAGTTTATGTATGAGCAATAGGAGTAACTGGATGGATCGCAATTGCATTAAATTAAATGCCAAACAAACTGAGGTCCTTATCTTCGGCAATAATACTTCTTTCTGGATACCGGACTGGTGGCCACCAGAACTGGACTCACTACCTGAACCCTCAAAGTAAAAGACCTGGGTTTCTTGGTAGACAAAGTTTTGAAATTGAAGGATCAAGTAAACAAAATAACGTCGACCTCTTTTTGCTCTCTAAAACTAATAAAAAAGATGTCTGCCCTCTGAACTTTTGAAAACAGTAACAATGGCATTGGTTCTCACAAGGATTGAGTTCGGGTCTTCTTAAGAGGCTCCAGACACTGCAGGACACTGCCGAACAATGCGGCCCATTATCTTTATAAAATTCCAAAATACGAGTCAGCCTGAGGTGCCATCAGGATATTACAGTGGCTGCCAGTTAAACAACAGTGTAGCTTCAAGGCCCTCTGTCTGGCGTATAAATCACTGCCAGGACTTGGGCCAGACCATTTTAAGAAAAAATATAAATAGTTTATCCCAGCAAGGACACTTCGTTCAGGCTCTGCTTGGAACCTGACTGCCCACCCACTCGGGAAAACTACCTGGGGTGGAAAGAGCTTCTTGAGGGTCACTGCCATGCTCTGGAACAGCAGCCCACTAGGTAACATCTAAGCGTGGGCTTAGGTGTTAAAACAACTAGCTAGCAATCACCACTTCCTAACAGATAGTCTTTCCGAGTTTTACTTAAAAATAAATATAGTTTGTATTGTGCAAAGTGAAATGTCAGTGCAGCTGAACAAGGTGCTATAAAAACGTAGAAGCAGGGTCATTAACAGCGGCATCAGGAGTAGGTTATTAACTTCTCTGCACGCTCACAGAACTCCGCAGAGTTTTTTGTATCTCCGTGGAATTCCATGGAGTAGAGCACAGCGAGCTCAGCCCAGGGCTACTTTGCATTCGACCAAACAGTGTGAAATCCTCAGAAAGATGTTCATATGGACACTTAAAGACAGCTAAGAAAGCCACTTCAGAGGAAAATTTAAAGAGGTCAATGCATAGGAGGACAAGAAAAAGCAACACTGGATGACCATCAAAGTAGTCCTTTCCAATATGACCAGAACATCTTATCAAAAGACTCCTAAAGAGAGAGATCTAGGAAAAAGAAGGAACATGTCCATCATCGCCATTTAGGCCATACCTGGCACACCCAAAATTACTAAGGGATGTCCAAGACCAGCACCACTGCAGGTTTAATGACAACACGAAAGCACTTAGACGTTGAAGGAGAAATCATGCAGACTGTTGGTGTCAAAGCATTCCCTATGGTCTCTTGTGCCTTTGAGGCCTTTGCCATCAAGACATCTGGCATTGAGGCAGCCGACATTGAAGCACTCTCCATCTCATCACAAAGCATATTATTGTCAAGACGCTTGAAATCAAGAAGTCTTTTTCACCATCTCCTGGAGGAATACCAGTTACCGTTAGGACTTCAATGATGATTCTACTAGTGGTAAGCCTACTACAGGAACCACTGTTAAAAGTGCAAATGGTGCAAAGATATTCCTCTGTGTTGTCCATAGGAAACCTGACTTTCCCAGACCTTCCTAGTCATCCCTCAGAAAACATGCAAGGTAACCCTTCTAGACACAAGAAGAAATGATCTTCATCTGTTCTGCAAGTAGGTTTGGTTGATCAGATTGTCATTAATATAGTCTTCCTCTGCAACGTTTTCATCCACGCGTTTGCCAGCAAAATCAACTTTCCCCATACCAAAGAATGTCTTTCAGCAGCAGAGAATAGCAACAACAGATTTCCTCTTTGGGAATGAAGCTGCCTCATTCCAGACAATGAGGGCCCCAATCCCTCTTCTCTGTGCACCAGTTTTGTGGGAGGGAGTGTTTCGTATCATGTAAAAGAGTGGCATGATATTGCTTCTGACAAATGGGTATTACATATCATCCAGAGCAGTTACATTCTTCTCTTCAAGAACAGCTCCCCACCATATATTCTTCTGAAGGCTGCCCCAAAACATCATTTGTACTGAAGGAGGAAGCTGCAACACTGCTTCAGAAGTGCACCATAAAGCCTGTTCCTTTTGCTGAGAAAAGAAAAATGTTATGTTATGTTAATTTCGATTAATATAGCGCCAAATCACCGACAGGTCTCTTAGCGCTTGCTTTGGGAACCCGTCCTGGCTTTCCCTGCGAGATAACCCCTACTGAGCTTCCCCAAGGTGAAGACCAGGCATCCCCCTCGCAGTGGGGCCGTAGTGGAGATTAAGCAAGCTATTGCCCAGAGTTGCAAAGTGTGAACCCATGATTCGAGTAGGCACCAAGGCGAGAATTATCAAGTCTGTGGACATTTTTGAGCTCAAGACCCTGCTGCGTCGGGAATTGAATTCTGGTCCCGGGTCTGACCTCTGCATCAGGGTCTGCTTCCTCTAACCAGTGAGCCACACTTCTCCACATTTCATATTCAAGATATTTTTGACTCACAAAAAAGGCCTCAACCATTCAATTCTTCATTAAAAAATGAAGGTGAGCATATCCATATAAGTAATGTACAGAATGACAGATTCTCAGGAGTCTATTGACAGTACAGGTGTAAGTGTGCAAATAGCATTTTTCAACCTCATGTTAGCCAAATCACAGATTAAAAAGCAAACAAGATTGATACTGCCTCTCAGATATTTCTCCAGCATCACAAAGGGGGCTGGGTGTGCGCAGTATACCTGCAAGATGCATATTTGCACAATAATGTGGCAATAAAGCACAATTACATTTTAAGGTGTGTAGTGGACTGCTCCCATGTCCAGTACAGAGTTCTTTCTTCCTTTCAGTCTGAGATCAATAGCTCACACTTTTCAAAAGTGTATGGAAGTGGTGGAGACTTCTGTTCACAGGCTGAAAATGTGTGTCTGTTCTTATGTTGACGATTAGTTAATAAAGGCTCACACCGCGGAGAATGGACTTGAACTCACCATTTAGGTATCATGCCAACTTCCAAACATCTACATTAAGTCTATAACAAATTCTGACTTAAATAGGGCAACCCAGGATTTTAAAAAAATGTGTATCTTTTGGGGAAAGAGTTTCTACTGCTGTGGTCAACGAGCTGCATTTTTTTGTACTGCCTGGAAGGCAATTGGAAATACAAGTTACTCCAGACTCCACCTGCCAAACAGCCTCTTCTCAGGTGGTTCAAAAAGTAGAAATTGGTGAAGGCAGTCCTGGTTTATCTCGATGTTCCATCTCAAGCTATCATAACAAATGACCCACTGTCAGGCTGTGTGCTCATCTTCAGAGTTTGACTGTGCAAGGCCTGTAATCAGACAAGGAATGAGTATTTCCTATCAATGCACTGAATTCTATGGTGGTCAAACTAGCTGTGAAGATCCTCTCTGTCAAAAGGATTCTTAATTCAAGCTGACACTATGACCACAATGCACTACCTCAACAAGCAAAGGGAGAGATTTGCGTGGTGGGGGGACCAGATCATGGTACTTTTTTCCAGAAGCTCAGATTATCTGGAAATGGTATGTAGACAAATCAAACACCAACGGCGGTCCTGTTAACTTCACCTCATACACAGTTCCAACCATTTTAAGCCTGGTGCCAGTACCAGCAATTGTTTGATACCGCTGCTGAGCAGAACCAAATTTAGAAAAAAGTGGAAAGGTGCACCCATAAATAGAACGATCCAAAAATCTTCACTTTTGTCTAAAAAGTATTATTCGTTTATTTCATTTTCATATGATGTATAAAAAATCAATTTAACATACCTTCGGCCAACACTTTTCATTCAAAAAAATATTTGAACTTCATCAGGGCTTTAGTGTCTTTGTCATAGTCAGCAGGCAGGAACCAGGTAAGTGGATAACAGAGTTTATTCAAGAACTGGACCATCAGGCAGAGCACCTAACGCTCGGTGCAGAACCTTCACGCAGTGAGGTTCTGCATGATGAGTATACCAGGTAAGGGAGGCATGAGCTACTACATGGGTCCTCCCCAAAATATAAAAGAAAAATAAGAGAAAAAAAAAGAAGAAGAACAGAGGGAGATGGAAGAAAATTAATACATGGAAGGCATTCATCAAGGAACAACATGAGAGTAATAAAACTGGACAAAGAACCAAGTAGAATACTTGTGAAGGCAAAAGTTAAAAACACATGCAGTGCTGCACAACAATTAGCAAGGTGAGTAAAAATCCTGAAAGAGAAAAACCGGGAAACACAATAATAAAAAATAAAGCAAATCCTATACCGTGCGGGAATATTTTTAATCCTGGAACTGACTCTCAAAACAGTAGGTCCATCACACGAAGAACTCCTATGACCACTCGAATTACATCCGCCATACGGTGCACCAACAACACCAGATTTCACCAAAAAGGACTTGTTCCACCACTGGCCATTCACAAGCTTTACAGAATCTCTCCTGACTTCCCCCACTTTGATAGGAGGCCCAGACCTGGGTGCGCCTTTCTTCACATGGACAGGTTTCTTCACACAAAGTCGCAAACAATCAATTCAAACTCTTTGACATTCTTCTTTGAGTCAAAATAACGTTTTTGGTTTTCTTTTATGATACAATTGTGATACAGATTCAGGTTTCATATGGGGGACACTATTGCCCCATCTAATATTGGATCAGCTGTACTATTTGGAAATGGATCTTGAGTCCAGATATACTATATAAGTAGTCACAAAAAGCGATTGCAAGTTGCATGCAGAATTCTTTTAATCACTGTTTTATTTTGGGACTGACTTATTTAAAAATACATTGGTTCACAAAATGATAAATAGCAGAGGGTCGCAGAATGACCTACATAATTAATATTAATTTGGTAGATCTTAAGCAACTGTATGTGATTGACTGAAATCACAGGAATGGCGGCCTGCAAGGTGCAACATCCCTGTGAATGCATTCGTTTTTGATAAACTACAGTGAGATGAGGCAGTGGTCCCGTGAACCATCTTCTACTCCACCTGAAGCTGCCACCCCAATTCTCAAAGGGGAAGGGATTCAAAAGATACCCCTTCCCTTTTGCGAATCAGTTACTATCCCAGCTTCAAGCTGGTGACTGATTAATGGTTTGCATCCAGAAATATGATTGCAAATCATTGATACATATGTTACAGAATCACAGTTTGGAAGGAACACCTTGAATATGCCCCATCCAAATTTGCTAATATGGAATCATCTCTAAACCCATTTTGTAGTTCTGGAAATGTTTTCAGAATTGGTAAATAGGTTTGGAACATAAGAGAAATTGATTTAGTAGTCAGTCATCAGCTCGTATTTGTAGAGTGCAGCTAATCACCCGCAAGCGTATCCAGGCGCTAGGTTCTTGCTGGAATCAGTTGAAAAGCCAGATCTTGAGGCCCTTTCTGAATTCCAGGAGTGAGGGTGCATTTTGGAGAAGGAGGAGAAGGTTGTTCCAGGGCTTGGTGATGAGGTAGGAGAAGGAGTGTCCTCTGCTGTGACTTTGGTGGATGTAAGGCAAGTGTGAGAGGGCAAGGGGGGCAGAGTGCAGGTGTCTGGATGGTTTGTGAAAGTTTCCTCTATGGTTGATGTAAGTTGGACCTTGGACGTGGAGGGCTTTGCAGGCATCTGTCAGTGTTAGAACTCGGGGTCTCTAGTTGGCTGAGTCCAAATAGGGACCCTTACTTCTAAGCCAGGGAAAGGAAGGACACCTTCCCAGGTAGCCCGTGCTCACCCCCTCGGTAGCTTGGCATGAGCAGCCAGGCTTATCTCCAAGGCAAATGTGTAAAGTATTTGCAACCACACACTCTGTAACCCAATAATAACACCACAAATGGACTCCACACGAGTTTCATAAAAAACAACTATATGTTTATAAAAAAAATATATACGATGAGACCACACGATAAAACTTCAACATATGCGTATTTGTAATTTGTCACCTTGCCGGTTATTAGGCCAACAAGCCCTTGAAGGTTCTTGCTGTATTAATGAGCAATTCTCAATGATCCAATGCAGTCCTAATGCAATGCTATGCAGTTCGTAATGGAAGAATCAGGCACTTCGTAATGTAAAAATAATGCAGTTGGTAATGCAACAATCAGGCAGTTCGTAATGCCAAAATAATGCAATTCGTAATGCAACAATCAGCTGTTCGTAATGCAAAAATAATGCAATTCGTAATGCAACAATCAGGCAGTTCGTAATGCAAAAATAATGTACTCTGGCACCGATTGCGGTGCTCTGGACGGTCTCTATGCCACTCCTACTGACTCGCAGTCAGCTACTACCAAAATATGCCCCCAACACTGTTCTGATGGAAAATAAAGTGCAGCTCCACACTCCGGCCCCTGTACTGCCACTCCTCTGCAAGTACGGGCAGCGATACGGACTTGAGCGAAGGCTCGCGCTGCAAAGATGGGATAGGCCGAGAGCATTTCTCTCGTAGTCTGCACCCCGCCCCAGATGGCGACACACACACTCTCGCTGAGCGTTACCTGGGGGGTACGATCTCGCTCTCCTGTTGTCGCGGCTTGGACCTCCTGCGACTTCGTTGATCTTGGGCAGTGGAACTCGGACTCCCGACGGTGATGGTTCGAGATCTCTGCTTGGCAAAGGCAGGCTCGGGCCGGCGGTGGTGAATTCTCACAGCTTCTCTGGGGATGCCGGTCTGGGCCGATGGCAATGAGGATCGCAGCACTTTTGGTCAGGCTGTCGATCAAAACAGAGAACAAGACTGCTCCAGGACACACAGTCACGTGACAATTTCTCACGAACGTCACAGGCTGCAACATTGCACATGCACACAGCATCGCTGAGACTCACTTGAGCTCTGGATGCACACAATCACAGGGCAATCCTCACGAAGGTCTCAGGCTGCACAAAGCACACGCACACAGCGTCGCTGAGACTCACTTGGACTCAGGGTGCACACAATCACAGGGCAATCCTCAAGAAGGTCTCAGGCTGCACGAAGCAAAAGCACACAGCGTCGCTGAGACTCCCTTGGACTCAGGGTGTACACTATCATGGGGCAGTTCTTACGAAGGTCTCAAGCTGCAAAAAGCGCATGCACGCAGCGTCGCTGAGACAAATTTGGAAACTTTTATGTTCCTGAGTTTCCACAACAGGGAGCCAGCTCTCCTCTGGCTCTTGGGGGCATACTTCAGGACACAGCACACAGCTCACAGCAAAGTCCTTTTGAAGCAGGGGGTAAACAGCACACAGCAAAGTCTCTTAGCCCCTCCTCAGAACACACAGCAAGGGTCAGTCCTTCTCTTCAGTCTCTTCAGCTGTCCTTCCTTGACAGAAGTTCCTCTAGACCACAAATTAGTTTCAACCCTTTTCAGTCTTGATCATTACAACGTTCAGGGGTTTCAGCTCTCATAGTTATGCCCCTAAATGTCTTTGAAGTTCAGGGGGGATCTGACCCCTGTTCAAGCCAGTTCTGGGTGTCTCACTGCCAGTGACACATTCTTCCTTTGATAGTGGGGGTCTGGATCCTCGATCACTCAGTAGAAGATGGAGCCATTGTTTTATAGCAGCAGCCCAGGCCTCTTCACCTCCAGGGGCTACTCCGCCCCCTACACTCCAGATGCAGGTCAGCCTTTTGCTGTCTCACCTCCTCCCCTGAGTCAAGACATTCCCCAGAGCTTATCACATTCAAATCCAGACAGTTAATCCACAACCAGGCAGAGACACACACAATTGTTAGAACAAAAAAAAGCCACTTCTGAAAGCGTGGTTTCTAAACACACAATTCAAAAACCACCTTCACAAAAAGATGAGTTAATAAATTGTGAGTTCAGGCACACTAAACTTCACCTCTCCATCTTAAGCCTATGGGAAGATAGGCTGGAAACATTTTACACACCCTTCCCCATTCTGTCCTATGGGCAAGATGGCCATGCAACAGTGAAAAACGAATTTGGCAGTTTTTCACTGTCAGGACACGGTACACACCTCAGTACATGTCCTACCTTTCACATACACTGCACCCTGCCCAGGGGGTACCTTGGGCCTACCATTGGGGTGTCTGATATGCATAAAAAGGGAAGGGTAAGGCCTGGCAAGTGGGTGCACTTGTCAGGACAACATGGCAGTTTAACAAACTGCACGCAGGCACTGCAGTGGCAGGCCTGAGTTCTCTTTTTAGGGCTACTTGCATGGGTGGCACAATTAGTGCTGCAGGCCCACTAGTAGCATTTGCATTACCAGCCCTGGCCCACATAGTGCACTTTACTAGGGACTTTACTAGTAAGACAAACATACGAATTATGGACAACCAATTACCATAACCCTTTATACAGGGAGCACTTGCACGTTGACATCAGCAGTGGCAAAGTGCCCGAAGCATCTAAGTTGGCAACACCATGTCAGAAAAAAGGTCTATGGCAAATGCAAAAAGTTTAGGGAACTTTACCCAAAAACAACCCCCTCCCAGCCTAAGGCCAGGGTACATCTATCAACTACCTTGATGGACTTCCCTGCTTGGGGCGATAGAACACGGACGCGGTCCCGCTACCACAGGGACACCCTCCTGTTCTATCCCTTCCTGACCCCAGGGGGTTTGCTTGGTCACTACTCCCTGGGCCAACTATGCTGCGCCACAGGTACTTCCTGGCAGTTGGGGGCTCTCTAGGGGGTGCTGGTCCCTCGCCAACCCCCACCTAGAGTGGTACTCCTGGAAGACCTATCGGCCAGAATACCGTCTCCTGTTATCCTGCCCTCCAGATTAGAGGTGGGTTTACCCCGGTCACTTCTAGAGGACTCAGCCCGACTGGCTGGGCACTGTCCCACGGGTTTTTTACCACTGGGGAACACCTTCCTCCCATAACCTTCCATTTAGATTTCTGTGCCTGCCATTTAGCAATGGCATCGTTTGTTTTGCTGCAACAGTTTTTTGTTAAATAGAAGGCTCTATGTTCTATAGTCAATTCTGTATTGACTGATTTGTCATACATGAGAGGAGGCACCGATAGTGCCGGCTTCCATTCCTTCTACACTGATGTAAATATCAAGAAATAGTGGAGTAGGAAATGGGTTGCCGACAATGTGTTTTTTGATACTTAGCACGCAGACAAGACTGTCATACACAAGCGTGATCGCCGATGGCGCGAGCCGTTCATTCCCTCAATACTGAAGTAAATAACTGAAAATTGGTGGCCGATAAAGAGGGCTTTTTTTTGTAATCGACACTTAGACTAATTTGTCGCAAATGAGTGGAAGCGCCGAGAATGCAGGCTTTCATTTCCTCTACATTGGTGTAAATATTATTAAACAGTGGAAATGTTTTGCCGACAATTTGTTCTTTTTTTACATTCAGCACACAGCCTAATTTGTCATATACGAGTGGAAGCGCCGAGAATGCGGGCTTTCATTCGTTTTACAAAGACCTAAATATCAGGAAAGAGTGTAGTGGAAAAACCGCTTGAATTTAAAATTAGAAAATACTGCCTCTACTGGTCTTTCGGTTGAACATATCAAAACCAAAGTCAGAGTAGAATGTGCTAGTCTGACAAAGAAGCACGGACATGCTATAAAGCTGTTGAGAACTCATAGTCCTAATGTATAAGAGGAGCTACAATGAACGTTTAAAACAACCTTTCAGTTCATTTTTAGCTCTAGGTATTGACAGTACAAACTAGAAAATCTTGCTATACAGTATGTTATTCTTATAAGATGCTGATGGAAGGCGGTGACCCCAGGTGTCAAGTAGTCTCTCCTACCCCCTGGAACCTCCTCTCCCACAATTACTGCTGAGTCTTATCGAGGGGGGAGTCCCCACCGAGGAGGACTGATCGTACACACTGTCGACACACCACACTTATGAGCGGACACCACACCGTAATTCTTTATCAAGAAAGACTTTATCAAGATTAATTAAAGAGCATTACACAGCGATCGAAGGATCGCGAAAGTCTCGTAACCAGGGGTCGGGGAAGCGGGACAGTCTTAGGAGGCCAGTTGGCACACCACGTACTCGGCACACAGTTCTCAATCCTCGAACTGGGGGTACGGGTGCTGGCGATGGGACTTGCTGTCCTACTCACTTCTGGTTCAAGCTGTTCGTGAGGGTAGCGTTGATGGTCCAGGCGGACCAGAGAGTTCGTCAAGCCGCGACGAGGTCAGCAGGGCTTGGGCAGGAGTACTCCGTCGTACTCGTAAGTAGATGGGGCCGCGACAGCGTCAGCAGGGCTCCGAGGTTCAGGTCTTGTGCTTCAAGAGGGAGCCGCGACAGCGTCAGCAGGGCCCCGATGGTTCAGTTCCGTAGGTTCTAGGATGAGCCGCGACGGCGTCAGCAGGGCTCGGTGGGTCAGAGTCTGTTCTTCTCGAAGTCAGCCGCGATCAGATCAGCAGGGCTTTCTTGTCCAGGATACAACTGCCGATTAGGTGGAAGGCAGGCTGTCTTATAGTCGTCAAGCTCTTTGATGTCGGGACCCTCATAGGCAGGAGGCCGGAGGTCCGAGGGCCAGGCGCCTGATCGTCTGGGCGGTTGGTTCTTTGATGCTTTGGACCATGCGCCCATGGAATCCCAGACGCCCATCAGGACCTGGAGCCAGCTCACTAGGAGGCCCAAGGTGCCATCAAAACCAGCCTCCAGGGATAGTTCAGAGGTGTGAGGGAAACCAGTTCCTCGGAAGGGGGCCGGAGGTGTGATGGAAGTCTTGGTTCCGGGTACTTGATGAGTCGTTCACCCCCCGGGTGGATCTGGGTGCGCCGGACGCGCAGGCTTAGCGGCCGTCAGGAGCGGCCAGGGCTGCCGAAAGGAAAGAAGGCGGCCGGCCGGCCGGGGTGGCCAAACATGGAGTCTGATGGTCACGTGCACGGGTGCAGGCACGCGGTCTGGGGATCGTCTCAGGTCCAGTGTAGGAGGATCATGTACAGTTCTGGGTGGACGGGAATCAGTTCCACCCGTAGATCTGGGGCTGCGGAGATCAGCGAGGACCACGCCACGAGGCCGGGTCCAACATCCGTCCCCTCCAGCTGAAAGACGAGGGGAACTACCCATCCTCTTGGGGGTTCTCCTCGCTGAGGCTGAAGAAGCGGGACAGACCGTCGGCGTTGGCGTGGTCGGCACCAGGCCTGTGTTCCACAGCAAAATCCATCCCTTGGAGGGAGATGGACCAGGGTAGAAGTTTAGGGTTTTCTCCTCTCATTTGCATGAGCCACCGGAGAGCACGGTGGTCGGTCTGGACCCGGAAGTGGGTCCCGAACAGGTAGGGCCTCAGTTTCTTCAAGGCCCAGACTACTGCGAAGGCCTCTCGCTCGATGGTGCTCCATCTCTGCTCCCGGGGTAGTAGCCTCCGGCTGATAAAGGCTACCGGATGATCAACCCCCTTGTCGTCCACTTGGGAGAGCACGGCCCCGATGCCATGCTCGGAGGCGTCGGTCTGAACCACGAACTCTCGGGAGTAGTCAGGGGCCTGTAGGACTGGAGCGGTGCACATGGCTTGTTTCAATTCTTCGAAGGCCTTCTGACAGGCGGGGGTCCAGATAACCTTCTTGGGGTTGGCCTTGGCTGTCAACTCGGTGAGGGGGCCTACAATACTCCCGTACCCCTTGATGAATCTACGGTAGTACCCTGTGAGACCTAGGAAAGCCCGCACCTCGGTCTGGGTCGTGGGGGTCTCCCAGGCATTGATTGCGTCTATCTTGGGTTGGAGGGGGGCCACGAGGCCGCTGCCGACCTGGTGCCCTAGGTATACCACTGAGCTTTGTCCTATTTGGCATTTACTAGCTTTAATGGTGAGCCCGGCTCGACGCAGGGCGTCCAACACCGCCCAGAGGTGGTGCAGGTGCTCGGCCCAGTGAGCACTGAACACGGCAATGTCGTCTAGGTAGGCTGCACTGAAACTTTCCAACCCAGCCAGGACCTGGTTGACCAGTCGCTGGAAGGTGGCGGGTGCGTTTTTCATGCCGAAGGGCATGACTCGGAAGTGGAAATGGCCATCCGGAGTGGAGAAAGCAGACCTTTCTTGGGCCCTCTCCGTGAGGCCGATCTGCCAGTAGCCACTGGTGAGATCGAAGGTACTAAGGTACTGAGCCGACCCTAGGCGGTCAATCAGTTCGTCGGCTCGTGGGATGGGGTGTGCATCGGTTCGGGTGACTGCATTGAGTCCGCGGTAGTCTACGCAGAACCTTAGCTCGGGAACGGTGCAGTGGGCGGCCGCCTTCGGAACCAGGACCACGGGACTAGCCCATGGGCTGTCGGAGGCTTCCACCACTCCTAGGTCTAACATTTTGTCGACCTCAGCCTTGATGCAGGCTCGGACTCGGTCCGGGACTCGGTAGGCTCTATGCCGTACCGGAGGGCTGTCCCCGGTGTCCGCGTTGTGGACGCACCAACTAGTGACACTGGGAGTAAGGGAGAAGAGGTCTGCGAATTGTCCCAGCAAGTGGCGACATTCCTCGCGCTGCAAGGGGGTAAGGGAGGAGGAGAGACTCACTCCCTCCACGGAGCCATCTTGATCCTTTGCACACAGGAGGTCGGGTAGAGGGTCTGTTTCCTCTTCCTCTCCGTCGTCGGTGGCAAGGAGTAATCCCAACTCAGACCGCACAAAATGGGGTTTGAGCCGGTTTACGTGTAACACTTTCAGGGCGTTCCTGGCTGATTTCGTATCAACGAGGTAGGTGACCTGGCTCTTGCGCTCTTTCACCTCAAAGGGTCCAGTCCATTTGTCCTGCAAGGCACCAGGTTCCACTGGGGACATGACCCAAACCTGTTGGCCTGGTTGAAACTCGACCAGAGTGGCATTCTGGTCGTACCAGCGTTTCATCTCCTCTTGGCTGGCCTCCAGGTTGGCCTCGGCCAGCTCGCGAAACTTCCGCATCTGGTTTCGGAGGGCCAGGACGTAGGAGAATACGTCGGGGGGGTTTGCTCGGTGGGGCTGCCTCCCAGCCTTCCTTGACCAGGCTGAGGGGTCCCCGGACGGGGTGCTCATAGAGCAGCTCGAAAGGGCTAAACCCCAAGGATTTCTGGGGTACCTCTCGGTAGGCGAACAGGAGGCAGGGTAGGAGGACGTCCCACTTGCGTCGCAAAGGCTCCTCAAGACCCATGATCATCCCTTTCAGGGTGCGGTTGAACCGCTCAACCAGGCCGTTGCCCTGGGGATGGTAGGGGGTGGTGAACCGGTAGGACACCCCACACTGTTGCCAGAGGGACTTCATGTACCGGGATATGAAGTTCGTCCCTCGATCGCTTACCACTTCTCAGGGGAATCCCACCCGGGAGAAGATCCCCATGAGGGCCCGGCCCACGACCTGGGCCGTCACGGTCCGGAGGGGGATGGCTTCGGGGTATCGGGTGGCGTGATCGACCAGAACCAGAATGAACCGGTGGCCTAAGGAGGTCCGGGGGTCCAGAGGTCCGACGATGTCGATCCCCACCCTCTCAAAGGGGGTACTGACAACTGGAAAGGGCTGGAGGGGAGCCTTGCGCTTGCCTCCGCTTTTGCCGCTAGCCTGACACCTGGGGCAGGACTTGCAGTGGCGTTCCACATCAGCCCGCATGTGGGGCCAGTAGAAATGGGTCACTAGTCGCTGGAAGGTCTTATCTTGGCCCAGATGTCCTGCCAGGGGCACATCGTGAGCCAGGTTAAGGAGGAGTCCACGGAAACGTAGGGGTACCACCAGCACGCGGGCTGACCCTAGTTCCGCGGTCTTCTGTTCACTGTACAGTAGGCCGTTTTCCCAGTGAAGGTAATGGGAGCCAGACTGGTCTCCGGTGGCCTGGGCTGCGGCCTGTCGGCGGAGCCCCTCTAGGGCAGGGCAGGAGGTCTGCTCTTGGCAGAACTCCTCTCGGGACAGTCCTCCCCCTTGGCGCCACTGGGCCAACTCGGGGAGATCTGCTAGGGTCGGGACTGGTTCGACGGCTGGCCTGAGGGGACCTTTGTCGGGGGCTTTTTCTTTGAGGGAGGGCTGGTCGAGGACCGTAGGGTGCTCGCCGTCCTCGGGTACATCAGGGGCTGAACTGGGGAACTCAGGCTCTACGTTCTCGGGGTTGGGCATTCTGGCGGCCATGGCCCGGGTGCTCACACAGGCCCAATGGGGCAGTCCTAACATGGCTAAATGGGTCCTTCTCTCCACCTCTTTCCACGGGGAACTCTCTAGGTCATTCCCCAGGAGGCAGTCTACAGGCATGTCCGTGCGAACTGCGACCCGCAGATCGCCCGAGACCCCCTCCCACTCAAACGGGACCTGTGCTATCCTGCAGATGCGGACAGAGTTATCGGCTGCTATCACCCGACAGGAGGTATGGGGGATGATCATGGACTCAGGGACTAGCGTGTACCTAACAGATGTGATGCTGGCTCCTGTATCCCGAAGGGCTCCTATGCTGCGCCCGTTAACCTTCACTGTCTGGCGGTACTTTTCTGTGTTGTCGGGCAGGTAATCTCCTGGGATCATCTCGCTATTCCCCAGGGAGGCTAAGACCATGGCTGCGGGTTCCCACTCCCCTTGTTCTTCTATCTCTTCCTCTTCTAAGGCTACTGAGGATATCTGTCTAGAGGAGGGCCCAGTGGGAGTGGGTTTCGGGGTCAGGGGATATCGGGGGTCACCGGCATAGTGCCCGCCGTGCCCGGGTTGCTGACACTTGAAGCACGTGGAGCTGGGGCGGAGCCCCGGGGGTCCTGCACTCGGGGCGGCTCTCGTCACGGGAGGAGAGCACGGGGTCTGGTTTCTGGGGGGACTACGCTGAGGCCCTGGCTGGGAATTTTGCTGCTTGCCTCGACCTCCTCCACCTCGCTGGCGGAAAGATCCTTGGTCGTTCCGTGGGAGGTCTCCCCCGGGCGCCTTCTGGACTCGGGTGGCCACCCATCGATCGGCTTCCACAGCCAGTTTCCGTGGGTTGGCGAGCTTGCTGTCCAGGAGATGCTGTCTTAGTTTCACAAAGCAATTTGCGGACAGGTGTTCGTAAGCCACTAGGTCGACTAGGCCCTCGAAGGTGGTCACATTGCTGCCCTTGATCCACCCATCTAGGGCCCGGGTGTAGTAGTTCACATAGTCCACCCATGTGGTGCCAGGAAGCTTCTTGCACTCCCTAAACCTCTGGCGATACATTTCTGGCGTCAGGCCGTAGCGGAATAAAAGAGCGTATTTCATGTGTTGGTAGGCGTTCATGTGTGCCGTCGGTAGGTCCAGCAGGGTATCTCTCCCCTCGCTGAGGAAGCGGCTCCACAGGCCGGCCCCCCAGTCTTTCTCCGGGGCCCGGTGGGCGGACATGGCTACCTCGTATGCCTTGAACCATTGTTGGATATCGTCTCCTTTGTAGAACTCCTTTACCACATCCTTGGGGATATGCACCTTCGTTTCTTGGGGGACCACCTGCTCCCCAAGGCCCGGTGAACCGGCTGCTTCTTTCCTGGCCTTCAATTTGATTTCCTTGAGGCTGCGCTCGTGCTCGAGCTGAAGTTTCCGTCCTTCATGCTCCCTCTGGAGCTTCTTCTCCTCTAGCTCTCCCTGGAGCCGCAATTGCTCCACAGCCAACTTTTTCTCTGCGAGTTTGAGTTCACCCTCTAATTTGAGGCGTGCTAGTTCGAGTTCATGGCTTCAGTCACGTTCTCGCTCGGTCATCTCCTCCGATGACCGCTCTCTCCCGGTTTCTGGGCTCCGGGTCGGTTGCTGGATTCTCTCACCGGTCGGTGTACCGGGTTCGGTCTGTGGCCTCCCTCCCTTGTCTTCGATCGGGGGAAGAGATGCTCCGGACTCTAACCAGGCGGTCAGCGCTTTCTGGAAATCTTCCTTAGTACTTAGTCCGGTACTCGGGATACTCAGTTCTTTGCAGAACTGCTTCAGCTCTTTATGTGTGTAATCTTCCAGGAGGTCCTTGTCGAAGGTTGTCTTTACACCAGCTTCTGTAGTCGTCATCGTCGCTCTTTCCTTGCGCGTTTGCTGCGTGTAGGCTCAGGTAGTGTGTCAGTGGTACGATCTTTAGACGTAGGTTCGTATCGTGTCGCTGCCACCAATGTTGGATGGCGGTGACCCCAGGGGTCAAGTAGTCTCTCCTACCCCCTGGAACCTCCTCTCCCACAATTACTGCCGAGTCTTATCGAGAGGGGAGTCCCCACCGAGGAGGACTGATCGTACACACTGTCGACACACCACACTTATGAGCGGACACCACACCGTAATTCTTTATCAAGAAAGACTTTATCAAGATTAATTAAAGAGCATTACACAGCGATCGAAGGATCGCGAAAGTCTCGTAACGAGGGGTCGGGGAAGCGGGACAGTCTTAGGAGGCCAGTTGGCACACCACGTACTCGGCACACAGTTCTCAATCCTCGAACTGGGGGTACGGGTGCTGGCGATGGGACTTGCTGTCCTACTCACTTCTGGTTCAAGCTGTTCGTGAGGGTAGCGTCGATGGTCCAGCCGGACCAGAGAGTTCGTCAAGCCGCGACTAGGTCAGCAGGGCTTGGGCAGGAGTACTCCGTTGTACTCGTAAGTAGATGGGGCCGCGACAGCGTCAGCAGAGCTCCGAGGTTCAGGTCTTGTGCTTCAAGAGGGAGCCGCGACAGCGTCAGCAGGGCCCCGATGGTTCAGTTCCGTAGGTTCTAGGATGAGCCGCGACGGCGTCAGCAGGGCTCGGTGGGTCAGAGTCTGTTCTTCTCGAAGTCAGCCGCGATCAGATCAGCAGGGCTTTCTTGTCCAGGATACAACTGCCGATTAGGTGGAAGGCAGGCTGTCTTATAGTCGTCAAGCTCTTTGATGTCCGGACCCTCATAGGCAGAAGGCCGGAGGTCCGAGGGCATGGCGCCTGATCGTCTGGGCGGTTGGTTCTTTGATGCTTTGGACCATGCACCCATGGAATCCCAGACGCCCATCAGGACCTGGAGCCAGCTCACTAGGAGGCCCAAGGTGCCATCGAAACCAGCCCCCAGGGATAGTTCAGAGGTGTGAGGGAAACCAGTTCCTCAGAAGGGGGCCGGAGGTGTGATGGAAGTCTTGGTTTCGGGTACTTGATGAGTCGTTCACCCCCCGGGTGGATCTGGGCGCGCCGGACGCGCAGGCTTAGCGGCCGTCAGGAGCGGCCAGGGCTGCCGAAAGGAAAGAAGGCGGCCGGCCGGCCGGGGTGGCCAAACATGGAGTCTGATGGTCACGTGCACGGGTGTAGGCACGCGGTCTGGGGATCGTCTCAGGTCCAGTGTAGGAGGATCATGCACAATTCTGGGTGGACGGGAATCAGTTCCACCCGTAGATCTGGGGCTGCGGAGATCAGCGAGGACCACGCCACGAGGCCGGGTCCAACAGATGCGTTGTGAATATTTAGAACTTATTTGGAAACAGATCATAAAAGCTTACATTATGTATTTTTGAGACTTAATAAAGTTTGCAATCTCCAACTGTAGAGATTAAGATGAGATTGATCTAGTCTATATGGTGTCGCTTAATCCAGAAAAGATCAATCTTTATAAAAGAGAGGGAGGATGTACGAACAAGAAGGAGGACATTCTTTCTATGTACATCATTCTAGATACTTCTTCCTTCTGTTGATCTGTGGCCAGGTAAGGTGAGGTCCAGCCCCCGAAAGAGACGGGTGAGCATACATTTTATAAAAAATAATAAATGCTGACAGAAACGCATAATTTGATATGTTCTCAGAGATGGTTATTGATTTACCACTTTGACAATATAAATACATTTTGGATCTACTGTTCTGTATCCCTGTTTCAGGATCTAACAATATCCTGTCACTTTTGGAGGATCGTCACACCTGCAAATCAGGTATTTCAGGTTGTATTGATTCCAACCTTGAATAGTGACTTGCTTATTTATTTGTTTCACGACGCAGTAGCAATTATTTGTTGTGGTCCTGAGGAAGGCTTAGGATATATCTAATATCCTAAAAGGCCGAAACATGTAGACCAGAATCAGTTACATCTAGGCAGTTAATTTGTTTAAAACTGCCTTTTGCACAGTTTTTAACCTGGTTAGTAGAAGATATTCAATAAATAACTTTTCTTCCACTACCCATTTTAACATCGCTTTTTCACTTTCATGCACTGCGTCCATCACTCACATTTAGAGAAAACATCTCCTCTCATCTGTAGTTTCTTTCCTATAAACTGAAAACATCTGTGAGCTCCCTTCATTTAGTGAGAATGAATGAAATGAAATGAAAATTATATTTATATAGCGCATAAACTACCCTGAGGCCTCGCAGCGCTTGTGACTAGAATCAGAGAAACAACAGAACAAGGTGCTAGCAGATAGATCCAAACAAATGAGTTTTTAAGAGCTTTCTAAATGCCAACAGATTGCTATTCTCTCTGAGAGTAAGGGAAAGGGAGTTCCAGATCTTTGCAGCATTGAATGAGAACGAACAGCCACCCCAGTGGGCCTTGTTTATCTTATTGGAGGTGGCCGGGTGTAATGAGCTGGAGCGCAAAGTTCTGTGGGGGAGATAGGGAGTAACTAGAGAAAGCATTATGGCTGGACCGGTCCTCCCTATAGCTTTCTGGGTCAGACACATGGCTTGAACTGTATCCTGGCTGCAATAGGGAGCCAATGCAATTTCCTCAGAGCGGGTTTGGCAGTGTGGAATTTGGTGAAGCAGTCGAGCTGCACAGTTCTGAGTTACCTGAAGCTTGTTAATTGCAGCCAGGGAGCTCCCAGATAGAGTGTTACCATAGTCCAAGGCCTGGACCATAACTCTCCTTGCCTGGAACGGGAGTAAGGGAAGAATCTTCCGGAGCATTCACATCAAACCATAACAGGTAGATGAAGTTTTGGTGGCCTGAAAAGTGAAATCAGGAGAACTGTCCAACCAAATTCCCAGGCTCTTTATCTGTGTCTTAGGAGGAGGGGGAGGTCCCAGACAGATTGGCCATAGGGGGGCAAGAATGTTGGGCAATGGATTGCCTAGCAACATGATTTCTGTTTTTCCCCATTTAGTCTGAGGCAGGAAAGTTCCATCCACCTGACTACTGCCTATAGGCAGGGACCGAGAGTGATAGAGGACCGCTCAGCTTGATTTTGTGAGACCACAAGCGGAGTGTTGTCTGCATAGGTGATAATTTTAATGCCAAATGGATGGACTAGCCCCGCCAGAGGTCTCATATAGACATTAAAAAGTGTGGGGCTCAGGGCAGGGCCCTGAGGAACCCCACAGCTGAATGGCAGCTTGGTGGAGACAACCTCTCCCTCAAATACCTGAAAAAAACGCTCGTCAAGAAAGGAGACAAGCCATGTCAGTGCTGCGCCTGACACTCCCATGCCACTAAGTCGATGGGCTAGAATGGCATGGTTAACCGTGTTGAACGCAGCGCTGAGATCTAACAAAATAATAGCTGCCTTCCCTTCCTGGTCCAGCAAACTTCTCGTTTCCTCTGTCACTGCCTGCAGGGCTGTCTCGGTCCCATGTTGGGGGCGGAAACCCGTCTGAGAAGTACACAACAGGTTGTTGGACTCTAGATACTGAACTAGGATGTTATTGATATGCTTCTCAACCAATTTGCTCATCCAGGGCAGGAGGGAGATAGGGCGATAGTTGGATAGATTGCATTGGTCCAAATTGGGTTTCTTTAGAAGAGCCCTGACCATTGCACATTTCCATGATGTGGGAACTACGCTCTAGGTGATCGAGGTGTTAAGGACATCGAGGATAGCTGGATGGATCAAGTCAATGACCGAAGTAAGATATTGTGGAGGTGCTGGATCCATGGGAGAGCCTGAGGTGACTTTGGAGATTATTTTATCCAGAGAAGCATCGTCTAGGAGAGTGAATTGTTTCAGCATGCAGGTAGATGGGGAACTAGGGCTAACTATTGCAGCTGCATCTAGCTCAGAATTATTGGGGGCAAAAGAGGCATAAATAGTTTGAATCTTCTTGTAAAAGAAAGTTGCTAAGTTGTTACAACGTGCGAGTGCTCCTTCTAAAGGTACTGCTTCTTGAGGAGGAGTAATCAATAATTTTACTATCTGAAAGATTTCCCTTGGTGAATTTGCAGCTGTGTTAATTTTTGTTTCAAAGAAGAGAGCTTGTGCTGCCTTGATTTCGGTTTTGTAAAGCCTAATTGCTATCGTATATTCTACCTTTCACTATGAGAAGGTTGTAACCATTGGTTACACAATTAAGGTAACCAGGAAGGAGAACCCAGTTGATGAAGCATATCCCTTGCTGAGTGATGGGTATCCGTCCTTTTTAAAGGATTTTCCTTTCTAGTAAAATTCTTTTTTAGAAGGATTGTAACACGATAGGTTTATAGCACAGTAGGTTCAGTGTAGATTTCATAGACCCATGGATAGTTGTTCTGTTTCTAATGATGTTGGCCAGGGGCATCATGTTGATGCTGAACAGTATGGGACTGAGGGGTTCATTTTGAGGGATGCTGCAGTTGATGCTCTTCGGTTCCGAGGTGAAGGGTAATAGGCAGATTCTCTGGTTTCGTTCTGTGAGCAAGGATGTGATCCATTTGAGGGTGTCTCCCTGGATCCCGGTGTGTTGGAGTCTCTTGATGAGTTTGTGGTGGGATACGGTATCATACTCCGAAATTTAGCATTTCACATAGTTTGAAACCACTAAGTCACTGAGTACATCTAGCCCTTGATTAATCATACAGCCTTTCAAAACACCCATTCAGACATATTTAGCAAATTTTATGTAGAACACCAATAGGTTCTCAATTATGAAACACCTGAAGATATTTCATCAGTTTGCTGACTTCCTCAAATACATGTGTTTGCAAATTTTCAAAGTGCTCAAACTTTGCCTCTAGAGTGTGGAAACAAAGATCACTGGGCAATGTCCTTTCAATAGCTTAGATGTAGAAATTCTTTGTTTTTGTGCGAATACCAATGATCCCATTGGTCCAATTGAAACTCAAGTATGCCACGGTGATGAATGATCCAATTTTTCTGAATGGGAGAGGCATTGGTGACTGTGAGAGCTCTTTCACCTGTCAATTTATCCCACAGGAGGCTGTCATGCTAACTGAATTGATGACCAGGGTGCAAGGACTTTACCATTCCAATCTGTTGTGTTTGAAATTGGCAACATGTCTCCTAATCGTGGAATAAGTACATGTAAATGTATCTTTCTAGTGCATGAACATCCATAGAGAAACAAATAGACTATTAATAATGCATCCTATACCTTTAAATGTGAAAGATTCTTTCTTTTGTGCCAACGTCATAATCATAACTCAGTGCCCTGACAAAAGGATATGATCATTCCATGCCTACTACATTTGGAGCAATCAGATCTATAGTTTAGTTACTTAAACGATCATCTGGTGGCGATTACTGTGTAGAGGAAAACTCCTTCCCAAAGATACGTTTTTTACAATCCTGGTCATGAATGAATTTTTCTATAGCTTACAGACAATCTATCCTTCTAATCATGATAGCAACATTTGCCTCCATGGGAGTTCAGTCTAGTTTATCAAAATGGATGGCTTCATTGTTCGGGCCTATACATAAGATGTTAGTGCAGCATAGCAGCTTTTCTTTCAGGTCATACAGAGTATGTGACTTCAGGCTTTCTCCTCTATAGAACTTTGCACAGTTTTCCATAAAAATAGACTGGCTATGAGAACGCATTTATATTTCTTATAGAAAGCATCATCTCATTTCTACATCAATCAATCAATTTATATATGAGTTGTCATTAGTAATCCCATTTCTCTTGCAGAATGATCTTGTTGTCACTTAAATGCTAGGAGAGACATTACGTTTTATTTAGACAGAACAAAAGGCTAAGGAAATATAACCATATCTTTCTTAACTATGGACAACTTGATTTTTTTTCTTCACATTCAAACAGTCCGTTTGCGGATAAATATTCTCTTGACTTGTTGTATCACTGAGCCAGCAAAACCTTTACCAGGTAAACCCAGAGCCCACTCACCAAGGGGGGAGTGACTACGCCAGCCTGGTTAAGAAATGTCCTTGTGTTAGATATTTGCGGAGCAGCTATTTCTAAGTCTCTCTATATATTGAACGGAAAATACAATATGGAACCAAACTCTAGATCAAGTAAAGCGGTTGGTCAAGCTACTCTAAGGAATCTCTTTCTTTGCTGTCCTCTTGGTCACATAAATTAATTTTGCTTTATCTTGCTGTTCAATACATTGATACCCCAGGTTTGGTGCGATAAGCTTGCTACTCTATTCTATGTTTATGACATCAATGAACTTCCTACGAAGCAGAAAGAAATGTTACTTTAATGCTACTATATTCCTAATTCTGCGTCACAGATATCTTCACTGAAGTTAAAAATAACTCTCCTATCTTTTTTTTTATTAATAACAGTAAGTGCATTCTGTTCTATGCATGGTTTTCTCAAAAAGCACAGAGCCGGGGAGACAATTTCCAGGAAAGGCATGCTGGGATATGAAAGCTTCTCATTTCATTTTCATAACTTTATTCGGATAAAAACATATCCATAAAAGAAGGCACTCATTACACAATATTAAAAACATACAAAGTTGCGGTATATTAAAAAAGGAAGCACATAAAATTTCAATACAATACAGAGCTATTAAAATACGATCATACAGTATTCATCGAGTTACGAGCTCGGACAGCAGTTTTCAGAAAGGCCCCCACATGAATTATTAACTCATCCTCACCTAATTTGAGAAGAGTCCTATATGCTTCTCTATGGTCTACATAGAAACGCCTCACAAAAAAAGGAAGTCAGAACAGTCCTGTATATTGCATATAATACTTGCAAAAAACATAAGAAATGTATTAGGGTTTGGTCTGGGCGCCCATAGAATGGACAGGGAGAAAGATCAAGGTTAGCACAAAAACCTAGGGGGAAGCATAGTAGGTACTTAACAGACCGGGCTCCTAGCTGCCCATAGGTTTGGTCAGATAGCCAGCCAGTAGATGGTCATTCTCAATGTTCAAAAACAAGGCCACACTTGGTTTACTGGTCTCTTTGGCTAGTCTGTCCTCATGACAGCACTTGTATAGGGCTGCCTGAAGCTCCCTTTTACTTACAGTGTCAAGATCCTTAGGGTTATCAAAAACGTTTCCATGGCTAACCCTGCATTAACTGGTTCTCATCCCTGCTAACCATGGAATATCCATACCTTTCTCACATTTAAGGCAATTTACTATAATGTCTCTAGTAAGTATAGTTTTCCATATAGCTAACCAGAATAAGGCATGGCGGGCTCTAATGCAGTCTTCAACATAGTGTAGTGTTAGTTCACTATGACACACATATTGGGGCAAAGAGACTGGGGCACCCAGGAGCTTATGGCAGTACCTGTTCTCTTATTTCTGGACATTACAGCAATTTGAGATGCCCCAGACCTCTGCCCCATAAGTGGCTGTGGGTATGCACTGAGCCTTAAAATGTTTTAAAATAGGTAAGATGCCTCACTCCTCGGTTGAGGTAAGCTGATCGACTTAGAGAACATGTTTCTGCAGCAAACAGTATGATCCGGCCACAGACCGTTAGCAGCAAAAATCCAGTCCCAGATAAGGAAAAGTGCTTGTTCTTTGTAAACTTGGATTGCCAACAGAGAGGGCATTTATTGTGTGTTTTCTCAGTCCATAGGCCAGAATAAAAGATTTTGTAAAAGTAGTTCATAAATCTAATGAGGCCTTAACATCCACATAGCCCAATACTAAAAGGCACAAAGCTTTTGGAGTGTGGCCCATTAAGACCGCATCATCTGCGTATAATAGGGATGGTAGGATAGAGCCTTTAATTCTTGGGACTTCTTGAGTAAGGTTTGTTAAAATCACATGTAAATTATTAATATACTGAATATAAAGTAATGGGGCTAAAACACACCGTTGTCTTACCCCTCTAAAAACGAAAATATAATTAGAAACTTCCCCATGAAAGCTTCTTAAAGGCACCGTGCATATTTTATCTTCTCTACACTTTAAGCCTATCAGGCTCGTTTTTTGCTCCCATGTACTTTCTTTCTAGATTTAGAGCATTGATTCTTTAATGCATCACACTTGAGGCATCTTGTTGCAATACTGCCTTATGTATTATTGGAAATTAAAGTAACAAGTGAGAAAACAAATCTAGCGTCTTCAGGTTTTTGAGGTTGTTTCCTACATTTGAAAAATTGTAGCATTTCACCTCCTATAGATATACAGAATAAGTTGAAATTGACGTTTTCCAGGGTCTCCGCAGGCAGCTGAGAATATTCTATGCTTATGACTGCAGTGAAGATCCTATGATGCAGAGCTACGATTACAAGTAGCATTTGATTCTGTCACACAGGCATGTTGTATAGTGCAGATCTTGCAGGCTGACTTTCAAAGTATAACACCAAAGAGTTTAGCATGTTAAGCTTCCTCATTATATGTGAAGAGAGTGCAGATCCAGCAATAGGGTACAAAGTTAAAGACGTTTGCTAATAAGGTTGGTGCTTTTTGATAAATATTCATGAAACTTTGCAGGTAGGAAGACAATTAAGTTTAGTATGGGGAGCTCAAATTTTGTGCAAATTTAAGACAAATCGGCAATGTTTAAGCTAAGTGATCACAAACAGCTGTGGTTTGCTAACTACTTTGATATCAATTAACACCTTCCATGCGTCGGACGGCCACCGGCCATCCCATCTCATGGTGGGCATGTGCAAAGGACGGCCTAGGGCCGTCCGAACCGCTCTTGCGTCATTTTTTTCAGCACCGCAGCGGAATGTCTGCCACAGCAAAGGTATTAATGGATGTGCAAGACTGTTGAGCTACCTGAACTGGGGTTACTTGCTAACCACCTGCTTAGTAGGGGGTTAGCCAGTCAGACAGTTGGGTGCAATGGCCACATGGCAGCCCCCTCGATGCACAGTTTTGGGACGGGCTCAGACCTATTGAGTAGCCATTCCCTGTAGCGTATCCTCCCTGCTCAAGGTGTGTTGGTAGCAGAGAGAGTTGGACTAAGTGTCTATCCACACTGCTGCCTTTGTAGCCAAGCGCTGTGACCATCACGGAATTAGCCACAAGAACATTTGGGTACAGGGCTTGTCCCTTTGCATCAAGAGCTAGCTACATAATGGGTTGGCGGTCATTTTTTTGGTCTGCCCCTGCTGTGAATGGTGGCTACATTATTTTTGTGTAAAAAACACCAAAATGTATTAATAAGCACCATTAAAATGAACTTGATCTAATGCAAACTGTAAAAACACTCAAATTTACAAGTCATGGTATGCTACGGAAACCATAACTCGTGTCTCCACCATAAACCGCTTGTTCCCTTGCACATGTTGACTTCTTAAAGGGTATCATTGATGAAATCACTGATGTCATACTGATGTCATATGTTAGGTCATTAGCAGTGTATGGTTTGCATGGAATACCCTAACTGGCAAAATTCAGGGTGTTTTATGTTTTGCTGTGGAATCATTGCATCTCTTTAATTTCCGATTTACAGTGAATATCTTTGAGTTTAGGGTTTGTGCACTCTTTTTTTATATACGGTGGAATCCCAAAAAACGAAATCATGAATTTCTGCTGTAGTGTTTGAGTTTTCATGTGCTGCACAAGCATCCTTGTAGAAAACTGGATTATTCTATTTAGTGGACAACTGCCCACCTCAAAGAGTATTACCAACTGTTGTCAGCGTAAATGCTTGAAGACACTAAATTAACCTGAGCCTAACCCCCTGGTGGCATAAAGCAGGCAGGTTTAATTTAGGGGAATGTGTAAAGTATTTATGAGGTACCAAAACAGTAATAAAGTCAAAATGATAAAAATCCCAAACTGAATAAGAAAAAAATAGAGTAAACTTTAATAAACACAATGATACCAAAATGGCAAAACTCCAGTAAGGTGAACCAGAGATATGATTCTGAAGAAATTGTTCCAAGAAAAAGCAGTGGCATAGATAAAACTTTTGCTGCCTGTGCCGGCCCCTGCTTTTGCAGCTGCTGCCCAGCGGCCTCAGGTTAAGAGCAGGAGTGTGCTGGTGATTCCTGCTCCCCCCCCCCCCCCTTAGCTACACCACTGAGAAAAAAGCAAAGCGTGTTCGTGGTAGACCTAGACCAAGATGCAATTTCAGAGTGACTGCTATGGAGCCCAGTCTCATACACCAAGTGGATTAGTCTCTGTAAAAGTCTGGAAGTTAGAAAATTCTCAAATTTTCTAAGTCCCACTGATCTGGAAGAAAAGTTTTTAAAAGGCTTTCAAACTTTTTTCTGGTGCCCAAATAACCACAGGAGTACACTACTAAAGCTCCCCAAGATGTCAGTGGAGGCACTTAGATAATTGAAGAATGTCTGGCAGAAGCCATCATTAGGGTAGAGTCCAGGTCCAGTTGCCACTGGTCAGCTCAGTACTTCCAGGTAAAAGTTACTTATGGATTGTTGTCTCCCTGTAGCTATACAGGTCAGCCTGCTGACCTGTGAAGCCAACTTCTTTGTCCTGGGTACAAGAGGGAGCAGGTCTAGTCCTTCAGCGCTCCTCTCAGGTTACAGGCAGCAGGGCTTCTGATCTTCTGCAGGTCCAGAAAGGGTTCTGAAGAGGATGCCTTGAGGTGGAAAATGTTTACCTGTCACCAGATAGTGGAAGCAGAGTGCTTCAGCAACCTGTTCTCTCTCTTTCAAGTGTGCCCCAAGTGTTACATGTGATTCAACAGATCTGTCAAGCAGATTTTGACAGTGTGTTGTCCCATGATGGGCACAGCCAACATTGTAAATATTGTATGGAGCCATCTCAACCCATTCAGGTCATCCTATTGTTTGCTCTTGAAAGGCTTTTCAGACCTCATTCACACCTTATTCAAGCCAAGTACAGATTGGAAGAAACCAGAGAGCTAATGCAGATTAGCCTCCAATAACTTCAGGCAGGGAAAAGTAGACTTTTTAAAAGTTACTTTTCCTTAATATTTCTTAAAATCCAACTTCACCATTACATTAGATTATGAGTAACTTAAAAATAGTTGTCTAATTCTTTTTCAAGCTTGTGTCATTCCCACGATATACATTATTACTATTTGAATTTGTACTCTGGTGTTCTACATAGGACAGCTTGGCCTGCCACAGTGAAACTGGCTTTTTGGGTCTTGACGCTGTAGGGACATGGTAACATTAATTTTCTTCATGCCCCAATTTTAAATACCATGCACCCTACCTTGTGGGTTACAAGGCCCATAAAGAGGTGACTTACTAATATGTAACAAGGAGTTTTTTACCTGCCAAAAAGGTTTATTTTAACAGGTCTCACTGCAAATTTTACGGTGCAGCTGTCAGGCTGCAATGGTAGGCCTGGAGTTATGTTTTACTTGGTCACACTAGTGGATAACACACTAAATGATGCAGTTCACGGTTGAAAGTTAACTTTTCATGCCAAGGGTGTATTTCTGCACCATATGCTATGGCTTTATAGAAAAGGAAAAAATACCTCAAGCATGGATTAGCCAATTTCTCCATGTGATCAAACATTTTCTCCATGTTTTAGGCGTCAGGGCACTGGACAGCAGTACCCCAGTGCACAGAATTAAAAAAACAGTAATGAAATAGGGTCCACCATAAGGTTAAATATTGGGGTGGCCACGAAGAAAAGGCGTATTTCCTAAAATCCTATTATAAAGGTATTTCATAGACAATTAATGCATTGCATACCTGCGAACATGTGGGGGCTGAAGGAGGCACATGTTTTTGGGCTCTGCTCTGAAGGATTGTGGTGCATGCAATGCTCACTTTTGAGTGGATCATAGATGTGAAGGCATGATATCCAGGAGAAGCAGCTTCACAACTGAGAAGCCAGTATAAATGGGGCAGAGTCAGTTAGATGCCTTACTGTTGTCTCTGAGAGGCTGTTCATTCTTGGACAGAGATACAATTACATGTCAATGCTTCTGAGTGACAACTAGGGCAAGTACTCGATCTGACAGATTTCATGTCAATGCCTCAGGCCTGTAGGAGGCACATCAATGCCTCTGAAAGATCAGTAGTCTGGAGTAGGGTTTGTGGCACGCTCGGCTCAACTAAGTCCTACGTACCAAAGGCAGCTGTGAGTGGCATTGAAGCAAAAGCCCTTGAAAGAAGAGCAGTATCTATGTTAAATTAATCAGAGGTTGCGTTGGTGTCCCTAGGCGGCCAATGACTTTGGGGCAGGGTCAGTTACATAGCAGAGCTGGGACAAAACAAATTCATAGTAGGCCTGTGCCTCTGAAAAGGCAAAACAAGTTAGGATGAGGTAATTTACAAATCTCGCTACTATTACAGAAAGATGAGCTAGGGTTGGTCAGTGCACGTAACAAGCCAGCTTGGTGACTCAAAGAGATTGACTCGGCTAGCCTAAATCAGTCACCTGTACCACCTTTGTTTATTGAAGGTTGGATCAGTCACATATGACACTAATGTCTCCAGATGGAGAGATTGTACAGGGTTACTTACATGTCAGGTCTGGGCTTCTGGAGTCCTGGTAGGGCTAGCCTAAAGTGTGCTGCATTTTAAGCTATTAAGAGGAACAATGGTCCTTAGCAGACTGAAGAATGAAAAACGAAAATACAATATAGGCCACAACAGGTCACTTCTGGAACGTTGGGACAGATTGAAATGACAATTAAAGAGAAGTGAATTTTTACGCATGGTCAAGTGCAGGACTTGGAACAAACAACTGCTTTCCATTGTTTTAGCTCAAGATAGAAATATAATCCGCTCATTCCAGCTCTGAGCTGCATTGCTTTATGGATAATCTGTTAACAACGCTTTGGCACTCTCTTTGTAAATGCAGGTCTCTCTCCAGCCACTCAAGAGATCTTTGGTGAAAGGGAAGTGAGCAGCAAAGAGAAGTGGCAGTTCAGCAGTTGTGACTGGACCTACTGGTGTCAAACATATTCATCAGCAATCAAGAGTGCCCTATCTGTCAGAGGCTGGGTTGTAAAATGGGTAGACGAGAAAACAAAGCGAGAAGATTGCCTCATAAATGAGCCTGGTGTTTCTACATGCCGTCAATGTGGTTTTAGGCTTTCAATCAATCTATGGACAATTACAAAATATGGTGTGCAGTTTCCAATCATCTGCACTACAGCTGATGAGTCGTTAAATGCAGCAGCGCTAGTGATATTTTCTGTAATGGGCACTCGCTTATCCATAGATGCTGGCTTTAGCGACTTACCTTCGTTTCAGTTTTTTTTTAAAAACGTTTAACAGTTCATTAAAAAATGTCTCAGAGTCTTGTAATCAAGCTCCACCCCTTCTTCAAGCAAACACCTAAGGATTATTGAAAATCTGAGGTATGTGTGTTGAGTGAATGCTGGTGCCAACCCGGAAGCCGGTGTTTGGATTTATATTTTACATCATGTTTGATAGCATGGAAAATGTCATCAAATAAGATGTTACCTGAATATGAGAGGCATGAGGTTCCAACAGAAAGTTATTTGCTGATAATCTGCTGATGGCCTGTTATACAGGATATGAGATGAAGGCTGCTTGGGCATTAGACTCTTTAGACCCTCGGGTGGTGTAGGACATGCTTTTTTGGAGGATGTATGACGTTACCACGCATACTATTACCACGCATACCATTACAACGCGGAATTTACAACGCATACCGTTACAACGCATAGCGCTTTGAGGTGCTGGATAGTGGTAAGTATAATTTTATATTCCAACTCCAGTCCCCGTGGATACTAGGGAAGGTGTTGGATATAAAATTAAACTTATTCCCTATCCTAGAGCGCCCCCCAGCGCAATGCGTTGTAATGGTATGCGTGGTAATGCCTGCGTTGTAAGTGTAGTGCGTGGTAATAAATGCGTGGTAAACGTTGTATACCTTTTCTGGAGAATGTCAGGAAGTCTATGTTGAGTGTCAAGTTTGATAAAAGGGCGTTCTAGAGGATCCAACCAAGGACATACAATCACCTTCCTACAAATTTCTTGTGCATTGTTGTTCTGTGTCCGGTACGTGAAATGTGGACAAGCAGAAGGAATAATTTCCAATAGGATCTGCACCATTAACACTTGTGCAGATGATTTTCAATGGACACTGTTGATTTTGCACCATGGCTCAGTGGGAAATGCTGGGCGTATGGTAATAAGGCACACTTTCTATGAAATGATATGACCTATAACATGGACGAGTTAGTGTCTTCAAATATTGGCCAGTATACACTCATTGATGTTGGAGAAAGTGGAACTGTTGTATGGTTGAAGCCAGTTATGACATGTGGGGTATTCTTGTTGCTACAATAAAAGGGTGTTCAGAATCAAACATACAAACAGATGTGTGCTGAATTCACAGCTTCAAAACTCTGGGAGACAGGTAAACCACAGACCAGCTCATCTTTGTGAAAAAGACTGCTTTTATTCAGGAGAAAGATGAGCTCACATTTTACAACCTTCTGCTAAGCTGCAGAAACTAATATGCATTGTTAGCTTTAGATTACTAAAAAATCAGTACTCCCCCCACTCTACATGTCCCCACCTTCATCAAAACCCTTGCAATGTGTTCCAAACAACTTTAAGGGCTTGCATCCACCCATCTAAACTTATTGTTACTACCTGCCCTCGCCCATCTGCCCACACCAGGAATAGGACAAAGTTCCCCTTTGCTACTCTTTCCTACCCCAGAAAACGAATTTCTTGCTTTCCTGTTACCAGGGGCGTAGGTTGGTCAGTGAGATTGAGGGTGTGTAAGCTTCACATTTTCCAACAATCACGTTAGCATATCTTATTGAAATATATTATGAGAAGCCGGACCACAGGGGGCAGGCAGTGGAAAGAGAGAGGAGTATGACACTTAAAATAGAATCGTTTTCTAACTAACCAAGTTTTAAGGCAAAAACGAGAGAGAGAGTGTGTTTTTGTCAATGTGGGCATGCACAAATCAAGGGTGAAATCCGACAGACACCTCACCATACCCGACTGAAAGCACCTGTACCCAACTTTTTGCTACAGAATAAAGGTTTTAGGGGGGTGTAACACCCCAAACAGAAGCTATTTCCCTGCCTGTTACCCAGAGCTCAGCCTTCTAGCTATTTCACGACCTTCCCCCAGCGACAGCCTGACACATAACATCTCCATCCCACCGTGCTCACAATAGTTCTATGGACATGTAGCAGGGTAGTCGTTGGGGTGAGGCACACAGAGCGGAAATTATTCTTTTTGGCACACAAGCGACATGACGTCTTTGCAGTTGCAGGGCTGCTGCCACATCACACCTCACTTGCTTCCTTTCTATCCCAAGCACCCAAGGGAGACAGGGCATTTCCCTCCCGCCCACCCATCCATGGAGGGCATTATCAACTTCTACAACTTTGCTTGCTGCCAAATTTTTTGCTATGAAATTAGTGAATTTTAACACATTCTAAACCCAGACTAAACCCTTCTAAAGCAAACTTACACCAGTAAAACATATATTGGGAACACACATAGATGCAGGAATCAACATGTACATTCTGTTATCATGTAATTTCTAAGTGACACTGATGCACTGAACTAGTTAAGCGCTTTATTGTTAATTTCTTAAAACCATTTCAATATATTGAGATAACAAAATCAAATCAAAAGGCCAAACATACACTAGTTATCATCAACAAAAGCAATGATAAAAGAAAAAGGAATACTTTAACTGTCTCGGGGCAAGTTCAGTAGTCCAAGTTGTCAGTTATTACAATCATCAGTTTTACAAAGCCAGTTTGTCAACTGGCCTTCATAACCATTAAAACGTCAGCTTTGCATCATGCCAAGTGAGGACCTCCTGCCTTCTTCAGTGTGGCAATCGTAGTCAAGGTTGAAACATAAACGTGCATAAAACGTGCTCGAGATTTGCGTTCATATGTGCAAAAGAGGCAACTGTTTTTCTCTCATAGTTCCACTTTTGGGAAATGTCATCAATATCAAACAGGCCAAAGCAACATCTTATGTAATTAATCTTACAATCCCTGGGAACAGGCAGTTTTAAATAATGTAACACTTGATTGCCATTGTAAGTAGAGCAAAAAGAACTGGCTCTTCTTTAGCTAAAAAGAGCAAGAACCTTCGATTTTGGGATCAAAATATATATATAGATAAGTAGTGGCGGCTCCTCCACTAAGGCGGAGGAAAGTCACACCACTGCTTTGCAGCAGTGAAATAAAGAAAACATAAAATTATAATAACTCAAGGTTATTATTTTTTTATGTTTTCCTACTGCTGCAGGTTTGTGGGCGAGGGGGGGCTGCTTGAATGACAGAGGAGCAGGGGGAGGAGTGGTTTGCCCACTCCAAGTGCGCATGAATGTTTGTCCGGCCCTCTTAGGCTGGCCAAATCATCATGCACACTTTGCATTTTCGTGTAGTTCCTATAGAAAATGTACAGGATGTGAGTGTTTAGACAACATACACTGTAGTAATGGTGTCAGTCGAACTCTGATCACCCCCACCGGGTATGTTAGCCTTTCTGTATCAGCTAGCTCATAGTGCCACGATAATCTCCACTTACCAAGGAGAGAATAGTTTTGGGCAACCTTAGAACATGACAACCCTCATCCCTCAGGACCGTGGAAACAATGTACTACCTTTCGCTCAGTCACTCGTGCTTACTTAGTTTCTCTCAGAGAGATACACCGACAAAAACAAGCTGGGCGTTTTCAATAATCATTTATTTTACAGTTGTTATTCTGGTGTAGAATAGATGTGCTGCAACAACCGTTAGACAGTATAGGATATAAATGATTAACAGTACTATGAAAGTAAAAGGATGGTATCGTTATACCATCTTACGAAAATCATGAATACATACAAGTATATAAAACGGGAAACATCCTTTACAAAGTAACTGGTACAACGCGGTACCGTTACGACGCAGCTTTAACAACGAAAGTCGTTACAATGACTTTCGCTGGAGGGCGCTCTAGGATAGGGGATAATTTAATTTACTATCCAACACCTTCCCTACTATCCACGGGGACTGGTGCTGGAATAGTAAATTAAACTATTCACTATCAGCGCCCCCCCAATGCAAGTCGTTGTAACGATTCGCGTTGTTAAAACTGCGTCGTAAAGGGACTCGTTGTAACGGTACGCGTTGTACCGTCATACATCCATATAAAACACCTGATAATAAACGGTATGTACTCCTACGATGCCTCCCTATCTAGATGTACCTAAATGTACCTAGCATGGGTGTAGGTGTTAAGCCAAGAATTCTTCTAGGATCTAGTCGGCCCCGTTACCTTAAGTGAGACTGTGGGACCCAGACCTGGTCTTGAGTTGGACACCCCATAAGGAATGTTTTCAGACCACTGCGAGCTGGATTGTCTGCATACAGGAACCTCAGTGTCTCTGGGCAGTGTGTCGACCGGGAAGTCTTGATCTCCTCTAAGTATCTTAGCAAGATGTGATGTATATACACCATAGGTCTCCCCAGGGATCCTACCTTCCTGTATGGCTGTGTCGGCCTAAGGACGACGTTGGGCATGAACTTTGTACATAGATTTTATACAGGAGATTACAGTCCTGCTGTGCTTCAGAGAACCCTCCTGGATAAAGTATGAGATTTTGAACTAGGGAAAACCCGCGTTCTGAATGCAGTGTAATATCTAGGTAAAAGGTTAGTCCCTGTAAACCGTGACAAGTGTAATGTAGTAAGAGAATATAGTTGAAGGGTAAAGAGTATACCGAGGCCTATATTATAGTACCTATATGGAATATAACAGCATGTTCTCCACGCAGGCTGCATTATAGCCTATGTGGAGAACATGCCCAGGCTCCCATTCCCTGTCTGAGTGCCGAACCATGGTGCTCAGACCAATCGCAATGCTGCATTGCGTTGTAATTGGCTCAGGAGAGCCTGGGTGCTTCCTCTTCCGACCCCAGGGTAGAGACGGCGATGGATAGATGGTGGAGAGAAGCAGCGATCAGGTATGTTTTTTCTTTTTCTTTTTTAAACCCCCCTTACCCCCGCCTCATGTCTCACCCACCATTGATCCGTGCCAGCCCCCACTGTAGATAAGAAAGCCAACAAACAACAATTGTTTATCATAGGTGATTAACTCCAAGGTAGGACTCCTAGATCCTTGATATCCACGTATCGTGTTCTTTATTGAGATCTTGCATATTGTTACAGACAGCACACCTAACACGTTTCACCTTAACAAGAGTTTCCTCAGGGCAATATCATCAATCCAAAGATTCTCCTAGATATGGAAAGAAGTATAAATACCAAGGACCAATTAATTGAGATGCAACTCCTCTCAATAGTTCAGTTCCTCAGGTTATATAGTTTGTTTCCTATCCATTGCACGAGCGTCCTAGAGTCAGACGATGCATTCAACCACAGCCCTATGGTCAATTTCCCCAGACCATGAATGGTCCTTCACACGTCCTCAGACGATGTAGGACGTGTGAAGAGAAAGGAAAGCCATGACAAAAAAGTGGTCAAGCTCAGTGTTTAAAATGGAAATATTAAAATGCAGGTACTCACTATTTAGAGTACCTGTTTGCGCCTGAGAATTCCAGTGATCTCCAATTAGATGTATAGCAGCAGTGCTGAGAAGTGCCGGTACACTCCCATTTAAATTAAATAAGTGCAGGTACTAAGCACTGGACAGTACCTACCCATTTAAAGCACGGGTCAAAATTTAAAGCCATACCGGAATAAGACAGCTACAGGAAGATCCTGTGCCCCTCTAAAGGTCTGCGCCCTGGTCACTCGCCCAGCTCACACATGGTAAAGGCCTGCTTTGCATGCAGGTCTTTTTTCAAGTGATATTTCAAGGTTCCAGACTCAGCTAACCTTAAATTGAAACAGATTTGATCTTTGGAAATGGAGTGTGGAAGACAAAAAAGTTTCCTGAATAGACTGCATTGCGATGTGTTCGAAAGTTGCCAAATATTAGGCGCTATGCTTCTAAAGCATACAAAAGTGTCGGTAAAAATTTTGATCTACTCTAAATGAGAAAGTAGCGATGGACCTGACATGTTTATGGCTAATTTTGTAAATGTTTGCAATAAAGGGGGAATTTTTGCATCTAGGTCTTTTGGAGCCTCTTACCTGGAAGAGAGTGCGCCAACCATTTGGGAGCCATCAAAAGCGTGTTAATAGTTAAATAGTTTGCGCCATGGACGTTCCATTTCCGATTGATTTTCAGTATTATGCCTTCAGTTTTAAAGTTGACAGTCTGTATCGGAAATCAATTAATAGTATGACAAGTCACTGAGTGCATTTATGGCGTTAATTCACCAACCTTTACACTTCAATACCCTTGCTGGGAAGAGACATAAATATTATAAGCCCATTTAATGTAAATCATTTTTAAAATAGGATTTCCAGTCTAGCGTTTTATCGGTTTTTACATTTTCTGCAGAATAGTTTTTGACATCAACATCCTTAGGAGCAAAAAAGCGTTATTTCCAATACAGGGCTGATGAAGTAAGGCCAAGAAGAATGAGTTTTTGTCCTCACTTTTCACTGCAGAGTACTTTTAGAGAACAAATAGGGATGACCTGATCTTTGGCGAATTTAATTATTGTTTCCTTTGAGTGTCATTCTGTGTTTGGAAACAGGAATTCAACACTGTTGGATTGAAACAAATAAGTGTTTATTTCGAACTGAAGGATGTCATCCAATTTCTTTGTGGATAAACTCCGATTATCTTGAAGAAGGTAAACAATGTTAAGAGTAAACAGAACTCATTCTGTGTTATACCTCGGCTGAGAGCGAGCCACCACGAGTAGGCTGGCAGGTTCAAAATAGTGATGGAAGCAGTCATTTCACTTATTAGTTTACGAACTGTAGCGGCCATCACAGGTAAGAGCGGTTGGGCGGTGTGGCGGGGCAGGGTTGGGTGGGCGTCGGGGAAGTCGACAGATGACGGAATAAGTAACATTAAATTAAAAAAAAATAAAACCACTTATTTTGCGCTCGCCGCATCGCAAGGCGCAAGATGTATTTTTTCTTATTTAATGTTACTTATCACGTCATCTGTCTACTTCCCCCACCCCGCCCCACTGCTCTCACCTGTGCCGGACGCAACTGTTTACAAAGTGTTTTTCACAGTTTCTCTGGCTGGCTTTGATCGGTAGAGGTTCCTGCCATTGACCCAGCGATCATAATCCACTATGGTGAGGTCCAATTGAATGGTATTGTATTTGCAAATATTCATATATGCTTTAGAATCTATATTTTCTCCTGTTTTAAATTCTCCTTTTCCAGAAATGTTGATAGGTGTGTTGTTTCAGTTGGAATCCATTACTGCCGGTACAGCTGTGTGCTTGCCTCAAGATGTATCATTAAAGCATTTGTCGCGTGTTCTTAGACTTCTGTTGTTCCACCACCAGATTGTTACCATCAAAGACCATGTCCAAAATGGGTGCAAGGATGCATTTTGCACTAAGAAAAACTGTAATAGAACATGAATAGCTAAATGTGCTGTTAGGGTATGATTTTTTCCCCAATTTTGTCATTTAACCTTATTTCCTTAGTGTAAAATGCACTCTCGGGTCTAAGGTGGATGCAAGCGTGCATTTTGTGTATAGAAATAGCACTAAATTCAGTGGAATACGAATAGCGAGAGCTAGCAGCCGCTCGTGCTCACGAAATGTGCTCATGCAGTGGGATTTTTTTCCCTCAAAATTACATGAGCAGGAACAATTGCATGATTATTGATAATTCCTCCTTAAAGAGTAGCACAGAATTACTGAAATTACTTGAATTACTCCAGCATAGTGGAAAATCTGCCCAGGCCTATGTTCAAGTAAGGAGGAGCCATTTTTCTCTCAGATGCGTTGTCTCAGAGTCATTTCTGGTGAATGCGAGCTGGGAGGGCCTGCTTAAGCTTGCCTGCCAACTCCAGTACCTCAACTATCAAAATGTTCTATTGTGCTCAGTTCTCCTGCATTGCAAACTGCTTCTTACTATGTGCCTTGTCTGAGTCTGCTTCCAGGGATAAAAAGTTGGCAAAGTCCATTCCTCCGATTAGTGGCGGACCCAAATGGTGCGGAATGGCCACATCATCACTTAATGGTCCAATTGGTAGAAAGGATAACAAGGCATCTTTAATTGCAGCTAAGCTCACAGTTTGAGGTTAGGTTTCATAGTTATTCTTTTTCCAGTGCACAGAAAAAGTAAAAAACCCAAATCCTTTCCATTTGTGGAATTGTATTGGAAAGTAAGCAGTGATGGGGCCGGGTTCCACGTTCTAGATTTACTCTGGAACCCATGGTCGACAGACATTTGTTTCCTGCTTAAAAGTGTACAGGGTAGAAAATAATTTGTCAATTATGTATCACAATTCCAAAGAACCATGACTCCGAAGAATCACCGACTCCAGCTTCTAAGTTTAGTTAGTTTATTACAAAGCCAAAGAACAAGTGCACATAGAAATATCTCAAGATGAGGGTGTAGAAATACATCGGAACTAATACAAAGCCAAAATTACAGGCAAAATGTAATCTGTGAAGCATACAAAGGATGACCAGTTCTAGAATCAGGACGCAGAATATAACTGCACCTACATCAAGAGTATTCTTCATTGGAGGTTCGTAAGTAAAGAGCATTAGTCTGTCCCTACACTCCTACTAACGTGACATCCCTACTTAGCATTTTCCCCAGGCAAGTTCAGGGAAAAGGTGTCAGCGCTTGAAGACTTCCTAAGAAGTGCACTCACTTTGAATGGGTCAAGTAGCATAAATCTACAGAGCTCCTTCCTCTCTCCTGATCCAACCTGCTCTCCTAACTCTTTCCCCGGGGCACTGTCCCCAACATCACAATCTTAGGACACACCCATTAAAACATCACGCGATCATCCCATCCAGCTAGACACCTCCTTGTAGGTAATTTTCCAGGTGATTTCGGTGCTCCCAGCCTCTGCCTCGATGACCTTGGTTCCCAGGCCTTCTCCAGTGAGAAAGAACACTGTCCCACACTATCAGCACCGCTCGTTCAAATGTACCCCTCCTCTCTAAGCCTAACTCCTAAAACAAAAGCGTTATTCTAACTAACAAAGATTAATTTCTCCACCTGTTACAGAAACATGAGAAAGAAAAGATTCCGCAGTCACATGAATATTACAAACAACTCAATATAAAGAGCCAGGGAAAAATACACATGAGGCCTACAGAAAATCTGCTAACCTAAGAATCACCATGGAACTTCATTAAAGATGCATATACATGAAAATTATCATTGTGCACATTTAAATCAATGCGTTACAGTCTAAGAATTAATTTCTCATTAGTCACTTGTAAAACGAACATTAAGATTTCATGTATTTAGAACACGATTACAATGTTAATTTCTCCACGTTGTACAAAATACCTCTAACACTTCCCTTTACACGTTATCACATTACATTCTAATACCCAAATGTTAAAACAACAAAAGATTATATGTGTAGGTGCAAACTACTCATGATTATAATGCACCCCTACAAATGGAAGAGCACAGTCGCGCTCTATCAGCTGTCTCAGTCAGGAGGACTCCATTTAAATACACTTATCAAACACAAGTCAGCCCAAGGACGAATCTACTCAAACTGTCATTATACTGGTGTATTTGACAATTTAAGACTCTAGGCATCATCAATGCTCTTTATTAGCATTATCTCAGGCTACAAAAAGTGCGCTACTTTTTACCTGTCGGGTTTGATTCACAGTTCTTATTTAGAAATCAACTGGCTCCATATGTGACTACAGCAATCTTTATTTTAATTAATGTACTGAATAGATTATCTCATATTTGATCATTTTTCTGGAACAGAAGCAGAGAACTCTCCCTCTATTTTCCCTCTCTGTGTTTCCTTCCTCTCTGTCACTCTTCCCTTATCTTACTCCTACTCTCTCTTTTCATTTCTCTCTGCCCATCAACAAGCAATTTCCCTCTCTCTCTTTTTCTAATCTCTCTTATCCATGTCTCACATCCCCATTCTCTTCCCTATTTTTTCTTTCTCTTTTTTCTGTTTTCTATTTCTTCTTTCACAACTACCACCCAGTGAAGACATCCTTTTTGCTCTGTTTCATGAGCGCAAATCTCCTCGCCAATTTTGACGTCATCTCTGCGCGAGTAATTATCTACTTCCACCACGTCATTTCCTTTCTGCTACATCAAACTTTAAAGCGCGAGCATCGATACCCAGCAATAAAGAGTCTGCTGTCAGCCTCGTGATAAAAATATATCAGATGAGAAAATCTCCATAGGCCTTTCCAGTCCCCAAGTTTCACAGCTACTTAATTCTGCTGTGTACACAACAGCTGCCTCTGTTCCCCTCGGCTGCCATGTCTGTGTCAGCCGGCAGGAGCTGCGGCTTTGATATAGTTCCCTTGTTTACACGGGCGTTCTGCAAATTCCTTGGATTGATACAGTGAGGTAATGAAATCCGACTCATGCAGGACAAAATATATCAAACCGTTTAATGACACTTGCCCGAAAAACAATTCATTTCTCCTAGTTTCAAAAAGGGATTTGATTTCTGAAAATGCCATCATCCTGATATAATGACGGTCATTTCCAGATTTGCATACGGTCTGTTTGTTGTTGGCATTAAATGGTAGCTGTGTTTACACTGTAACTGAAAGAAGCTTTGTGCCGCGTGTCCTGTTCGACTCTTTTAGGCGCTTGTTTATCGCTTGCACTTTGGTATTGCCGGGCTGAAGGCGGTGAATTAGGGCATGTTGGAAAGATAAAATGTTCTGAAATGTGTGTTTTTGTGCTGAAATGCGAGCTTTCTCGCCCTCTGTGTTAAATGTGCAGACTATTAAAGAGAGTCTTGCGTAAAAAAAATCAAAAATACCTCCAGGGGAACTGTTTACTTAACTCCACGTGGACTTTTTTTTCATTACCTTTGTTGTTTAACCCCTCCCCTGCTGATGATGGAATCGCTCCGTCATCAGCTACGGTTGGGCTGTGCTGATCACGGAGCGGTTCCGTCATGGCCCGGCCGCCGCGCCTGCGCGGCGCTGATTTCGCGCCTGCGCGGCGCGTTCTATTGAGCGGAGCAGGCCATGACGGAACCGCTCCGTCACGAGCACAGCTCAACCGCGGCTGGTGACGGAGCGGTTCTGTCACCAGCAGGCGGCCGCCGCGCGGCCGCCCCGCCCTGTTAGCGCTGCGGCGGAATAGCCACCGCAGCGAAAGGGTTAATACAGCTGTATCTAGGCGAGGAGGTAAAGTCCATGTAAGAGGAACAGTCTGCACTCAGGAGAAAGCCAGTAGGCTGCAGGGCACAAGTAGGGCTACACCGCGTCCACCCACTATTTTCACAGGGTGAAGGCGGTCCACCTTGCAAGAAGCTGGGCCCCACTGAAATATGCTGAACTTGTCCTGGTGTAATTTCCAGGCAATGGAAGGCATTCAGCAGCGCCTGCACGTTGTCTACTTTCTTTCAGAGCAGCAACATGCAGTCATGGGGCTTTCAGATTTCAGACTCCAGCTAGGCCCATAACAAAAGCCAAATTGAAGGGGCCAGCAGGCCTCCTTTTGTTCTACTATCCTGGCTGGGAGCTAACTGGGAGTCACACCTAGATGCAAGGGAGGGGAAACAAAGGCTCACAGCTTGTTATCTATTCACTAATACTTAAGAGAGGAGTTATTTTTACTTTATTCAATCCCTGTATATAAGGGATATGCATGCACTGTAAGAGTGTCAAATTTGCTGGTCCCAGTATCTACACAAATACCATTTTCAATACCATTATTTTATTTTTTATAGCCTTAAGATATTTAAAAATGTGGACTTTGCATCCAATTGAGCAGAACAGAATTACTGCCATGTTTCTCCTTGTTGCCAATTTCTTTGTACTAGAGTTTTACAAAATAAATGTATAACTTGAGGCTCACATTTTGCTTAACCATGTCACTTTTTGGGCACAACCCTGAGGCAAAATCTCACTTGTTAAATCTCTTAATGACCTCATGACAGACCTGCAAAACATATGTGTAAGGTGTTAGGAGGTGATGTCAATTCCTGTGAGGTCATGGGTTGGGATGTCACTTCCTGTGAAGCCGCACCATGATGTCGCGCTGTGATGTCACGCGTCATGATGTTATTTGCATACAGCCTAACTTGGTTAGTCCCCTCCACTTCTTTTATTAGAACTTGTGCCCTGGTCTTCTGTAACCATTATGGTACAGTGTATGGTAAAGGTTTGCATTATGTCACATTCCTACCAAAACCACATTTCTATTAATTTATAATTACAATCTGCTGATGCTAGACTAAGACCAAAAAAAACACGCAGTGGCAAAACCAATAGGCCTGCCTTTAATGAGCGAAGGCGTGCAAATGCAGGAATTCACAAAAGCTTGTGTTGAATGCACAAATGTTTAATACATTAAATTGTGATCTATTGGCTTTGCCAATGTGGGGATAACTTTGCAAAAAGGCTACTTTTTCTTTAGCAAGCATATGGGAAATAATGAATTTAATGTGACAAACAGCGTGACTGATTGAGTGTTCTCTTCAGCTGTAAAATAGTCCCTCATACACTCCATTAGAAGCACTTTTGGAATGAGAAAAGACATGCCAACAGCAAGAGATGAGAGAGCAGTAATTTGGGTGGAGCCATAGCTACTACCACATATATTTTAAAGAATTGGTAACCGTATGTCTTGCAGACAACAGCGCTGTCAAGCCAGACCTAAAAGGGCTGCTGGTTCTTGACCTGCTGAAGAAATTTCTAGGACTTAAGATCTAGTATCAATATAACAGGCCATCTCTTAGTTAAATGAAGACTAAATATGTGGCCAAAAAAGATTTTTTTGCCAAAACGATGCATGAAGTCCTTAGTATCCATTAAGATCTGTTCCCACTCCTCGATCCAGACTCACCCTTGATTTCATCAGCTGTACCACTCTATAATTGTAGGTACTTTGCACTAGACCCAACAAAATGTCTTTGTTGAAGAGGTCAAGAAAATATAAAGTGACCTTCAAACTCAACCATCCCTGTTTCTTACTCTCCCAACCTTCACCCATGACCTTGTCCTTCATACACACCTTCTGCTCCGAATTCATTTGCAATTATGAAATAAAACCCTTTTCTGCGAGGAGAGAATTTTAAAAATCTAGCAAATGCTATTCCAGCCTACTGACAAAGAATTGTGCTAACCTCCTGTCTACAACCATGTTGTGCACTTTTTCCTCTTAGCTACGTATGTCCCAATCACGTAAAGGACCGTCCTCATTCCCTTTTAAAAGCCTTGACTTAATGGTGAAGTTTTTGGTTTCAAAGGCTCCATCTATATGTGGGCTTCTCCCACTCTCTAAATTACTTGAGACAGTAGCCTGCCACCAACTCACACGTCTCACTACGTCCTTAACTCTTGCCCTTCAGGTGTTCTTCCAAGACACTGGTCTGCGAAGGAAGCAACTGGTAGCCCTAACGTTCAACAATCTAGCCATCAGAGGTAGCAGATTTTTACACATTCTCATCATCTTTGACTTATTGATCTTCCTCAAAGTTCTTAGTCATGGTACCATTTCTGAGGTTGCAATTTTCCTGATGGTAGGATATAGAATTGGATATGAGAAAATCAATTCCTTAATGGATTCTCCATTCATACACAGACACACATACTGCAGCTCGCAATTGCTCTTGATTCATTTTGAAAGCCCCAATGGTTTACAATTGAGAGCACAAGGAACCAGGAGAAATAGACAGAGAGAGATCATGGGCATGACTGAGGGAGGGGAAAGTAGGGTAGTGGACAGGAATTTATGTGCCATTCACTATAAATGGGACCCTCTCTAGCTGCTTCTGGCAAACCTGCTGCTCTTCTGGCTGCTGGCTACAAGGACGAAGAGAAGAGTTTTAAAATATTGTAGAATTTCATGGTTTCCGCTCACTTACTCTCCTTTCTTCCTGCCTTTCCTCTCCACTGCTTACCACAGTCCCCCTTTTTTTCCCTTCCACCCCACTCCGCCCCTCCATTCTACCTTTACCAATCAACTCCCCTCTGGCCCTTACCACCTCCTCACCGCCATGCTTTCCAACCTTCCTTTTCATTTTCATTCTCTTTCCCTTTCCCTTTCTCTTTTGCTTTCACTCTTTGCCCCTTTCCATCCCCGGCTTCTTCCCTCCCCTGACCCTTTCCCATTTCCCTCCCATGCCTCCTTCACTTTCTCACTTACTTCTTGGCCTGCAAGTAGCAAATGAAAGCAGCTCAGGTAGAGGAGTCTGTTGATATTATGCAACTGCTAGTGATTTATTTGTAAAAATAAATAAGTGCACAGGGCACACATCTTTTGTGGAGCCCTCCGCCGTCACTGCAGAAGGCTATTTTCTGAATGTCTAGGTTGCCTTGATTTGATTACACCTCATGCTTCTTTCTTTCACCGCTGTAGACTTTCTTTTTACATCACTCGTGCAGGTTCTTTTTCCTCCCTGTTTTCTCCCTTCTTTCCTTTCTTTCTCTTCTTCCTCCTCTTTCCTTCCTATCCCACCTTCCCATTTAATCCGCGGGGTCAAAGTCTGATGATGAAAAATAAGATCTGCTCCCCAAACCTGAGTGCCAGTGACCGCCACCGTCATAAACTGTGCACTGGCAAGTGAAAACATTGCAGTGGTGTAGCTAGGCCTTATGCTGTCCATGGCAGCCCCTGTGTTTACCCCCAACGGTGGGCGAATGTAATGAGCGGGAGGGGGGTGCTGGCGATACCTGAAGCTGCCTCCCCTTGAAAGCCACAGGTAAAAGGGTGGGGTAGGCCGTCGCTCACAAAAATCGTGCAGTCCGGGGCGGACCGCCCCGCCCCCGCTACGCCACTGAAACATTGCATCCCCATGAAGGTTACTATGTTCGACCTACAATCAGACATCTAAGAAATGTTGCAGGTGCAGTTGCATATAATAATTGGCTTATTTGGAAATGCCAACGTCATTGACTAAAAGAAAGGCGAACGAGCGATTCTTAGAAAACTAGGAGCTTATTTTATTAGTAACGTAATATAATCAGCTTTTATTTCTGACTAAACTCTGGCCCACTGAAAAAATCTGTGGCATGGTTTTGGATTGTGGTGGTGAATCATAATGTTAAGAGAGAAAGGGATTGTTTCAGGGCATGCTCTGTTGATAATTCCACGTTTAAGCTAGTAGAGATTAATCACGGTTGATTAATCTCTGGCTGCATAATATTGGAGGTATTTTTTTTGTTAATTAAACTACAATGATCTCAGACCATTTTCAGGGAATACAAATGTAAACTCCAGTTTCCATTTATTTATTGTTATATCTATTTTTTTATTTACTTATTAGTGTGTTTCTTTATTTTTATTTGAGTGTGAGCTCTTCTTTTACCATATGCCTGTTTGTTCTCTTTCCCCTTTTGCCTTCATCTTTTTTCACCTTTGCTTTTTTTCTTTCTTTAGAAGAGAGAAAACACCTAATCCCCTCTTTAGCATTAGCATATTCCATTCCTTTTTTCTCTCTCTAACCCTTCCTATAAGCTACAACGTTCTCCTTTATTACCCTTGCCACTTAGAATTTCAGAAGTTATCACTAATATAATTGTGCAATTATTAGAAAACATCATTACAATAGCTAGGCACATCACGCAACATTAAAAATCCATTATGTACATACAGTTTGACCTAATTATATCTCATTTGATACGCTGGTAAATTTAAGATACATTAAAAACTAAAACTTTACAATGATCAAGAGCGAAGTACGTGACAATAAAGATTATAATCAGTGTGGTTTGATTGCCAGGTCACTATGTTGAAGATCAGGTACCTACAGTGCAACAACATTTAATTGAAGGAGCACTAATTCATAGCTGGTAGCTGATTAGTCATTCATTAAAAACACTTACCAATGCCTATCATGGTGGATTTAATACTGAAAATCCTCATTCCCCAGTGCCGCATTCTAGATTGGTTGGCAGCAATAAACTTGTGAACGTTAGGCATATTATAAAGAAGGGTTTAAAGGAAATGGGGCTGCTCCGGATGCCAGATGTTGGAGCACTGATCATACTTCACAGGATCCACTAATCACTGCAACCTCTACCCTATTGGTCAATTTAATATTGATCAGTCATTTCTGCTAGAATCCACTGCTAAACCCACATCCTGAACGCCTGCTGGCTAGAGCGAGCACACCATTCCATACCGGGGACAAATAGAGGAAAAGACCACATGTCTACAAAGTGGATGGAGGTGGGAGCTATTATTACCATGCAGTGCTAGCAGAAACTCTTGTTGAACATAGACTTCACTCAAAAGAAGCAGGCAAGAGTGCCTCCTTTAAAAGGAGCTAAACAGGAAAAAAAATTGAAGTACTAATTAAAGTGCTAGGTTAAGTGCTTTCAGTGCGTTTTTAGGTCTCGCCTGGACATCGCATCCGAAGGATGCGTCCAGGCTGGAGACTTAAAGCTGTCTGACACGGGGGAATGAGGGACAAGAAACTGTGACGAGCTTATCCTTGGCTGGATTCAGCTCCGTGCACGCGCACCAACATTCACGCATGCGCACATCACAGCCACACGCATACACAGCACTCACGCATGCGCACATACACACGCATACACAGGCACACCCCCGTCACCTACACGCATACACAGAGACCCCATCCACACACACCAGCCCCTCTCCTCTCGGCTCCACACACACGCACACGCATTTACACTTACACAGACACGCAGGCACCCAGACAGGCAACCCCCCCCCGTCACACACACGCATACACACAGACTCCAGGACACATACACATACACACACACATGCACGCTCACACACATACACAGTCCGCCGCCACGCGAGCGCACACAGATGCCCCCCCCCCCCCAACAAGGCGAAGCCCCACTCACCGGCATCCTCAGTGCAGCGGCTCCCACCGGCAGCAAGACTCTTCTTCCCTTCTTCGGCACCGGGGCGCAGGGTAGGCTCCTGCCTGCTCCGGTGCGCCAAACAATCGCGGCTCTTCCGTGGGAGGCGGGGTAGGCTCCCGCCCTCCTACTTCCGGTTGTCCCGCCCGGCCTGCCTGACTTCCTGGTCGCAGGCCGGCGCAAAACGCTGCATAAAAAATGCGCGCGTCCCCTCCAGCAGACAGCAGCTGTCATCACATTGGAACAAATAACTCGGATTGCTCCATGTGAATTATTAAAACTGGTTCAGAACTGTTCAAGCCAGCGACTGCTCAAAATACCAGCCTGGTCTTAGTTCCCCGATAGTCCACTCTTCTACATGCATGTAGAGAGAAGATTTTATACAAAGTGGGGCACAAGACTTGATTTTTTGTGATCTCGCAAACGAATTTACAACACTTAACCCTTCTAGACCACTTAAAAAGTGTAATTTATAAGTAACAATTCATGAGATTAGCAACAGCCCTTGAGTTATTAAATATACTAAAAGTAAAAATGATGTATTCCCCCTTGGCAATAAAGACAATCCTATTTTAAATTCAGGCCATTATTCCAAAAATAATGACGCAGTCCATACAGAAAGCCACTCCGCCAACAAGAGGCAAGACAGGTTTGAAGAATGCTGCTAAAACACAATCTTTAGCCCTAGTCCCCAACGGTCAATCACCCAGGAATTAAGTTGGATGAGTACTGACAGTACTCTGAACTGGTAATAATAAAAAACGGATACTAAAAAGGTTTCCTAAGGGGCTGTATGTCCATGTTTTAGCAAGTAAAAAATGAACCGAAACACAAAAAAAACCTAGAGTAAACTTGTCTGCAAATTATTTGGTGAATTTGTTCTCTAGAAAATGGAATATTAGTCGATTTTAAACGCTAACCTTCTGAGAGTCAACAAACCTCTGTGTTAAAGGCAATGTCCATATGTGCCAGGCACTGGCTACAATTCGCTAAAACTGAAACTAGGTCTGTGTCCTCTATTCAACAGCAATTACCATTGTCTCCAGGCAGGGATTGTTGTAGGTTGAAGGGAATTATGGGTCATCCATTTGTTTTTGCTTTCAGGTCTTAAGTAAGGAGGAGCCATTGCTGAGTGGAGGTGAAATGATTACTTAAGGGACTGCATTTGAAAATTGCTGGACACCAGATGCCTTACTCAGACTTCTCCAGCTTGGGGAGAGGATGTGGCCTAATGGTTAGAGCTGCTGACTTTGTAACTGTTTAACCAGATTTGAAACTCAGCCTCTGCACAAAATCCTGTGATACTGGGCAAATCATTTAATCTTCGGCTACCTCAAAAAATGTATAATGTGTGTTTTCATGTATAGGGCACTGATGCCCCGAGACAAGTTCCAAACCAATTGCAAAAAGTAAACTATCTAAACTCTCAGTGACATCTTTCGAATTTGAAACTGGTTTCTCATGCTCACCCTTGTTTACAAACAAATTAGTAAGAAATTGCATTCCATTGTGATATAAATAATTGCAAGCAATGCCCGGTTTGCCAAGACACCACTGGAGCTACCCTTTGGTGCTCATGCACATGACACCATAACAGGCAAGCAAGCCCCGGCTTGCATCAGAATGGACAAGGGCACACATCGTGTCAAGCCAGCACAAGTAGAACCACAGTGTTCTGTAAATGCCAATACAGTACAGCACAGCACAACACTTGAGACATGAGCTCAGGGCCCACATGCAAAAAAAATGGATCTATGGTCACTCTATTGAGGAGGGCATCATTGTTTAACCCTCTTAATAAGGTGTTGACTGCTGTTAATCACGCAATTCAAAATTATGAGCTGAACAAAAAGCAAGGATGTTTAATGTGGTCAAAGGGCAATTAACAGTGGGCAGTGCCCATCAGAATATGGACTGCATGACTGTCCTGACACAATCACACACACTATGAGTAACAGAGACAATCTATCTGTCCTCAGCCTGTTGCAGATCACTGTTTTTGACTTTCGCATGATATAACAAAGGCTGCTTCTCAGTTTCCGCGACCGCGCTCCGGTTACCGGCGTCTTGTGTTTTTTCTTTTTTAATTGCGAGCCTTATATTTTCAACATTTTTCAGTCTCAATTAAGTGCATACTATTATATAACTGAGTTAAGCAGCATTTATTGAAAGTAATATTTATAACTTCAAGCATTCAAGTATCACCCCATGCCCTGGTGACATTGCCGCATGTTGCTCAAAATGTGTCAGTTTGCCATGTTCTCTGTTTACGCAGCCTGTATTATTCTTATTATACATGAATCAAGATTCGTTTATTTATGCTAACCTTCTATAACTGAAGTTTTTGTAAGGTACAGATCCACTATTGAATTAATTCAATGTGTTCTCAAACGGGATGGCTAAGGAAAAGTGAAGTGAAGCAATGGGCCGTGGAGAGTGCGTGCAGAGTGAGTGCAGAGTGACAGTGAGTGCGGAGTGACAGTGAGTGCGGAGTGACAGTGAGTGCGGAGTGACAGTGAGTGCAGAGTGACAGTGAGTGCAGAGTGATAGTGAGTGCAGAGTGACAGTGAGTGCAGAGTGACAGTGAGTGCAGAGTGCGTGCAGAAACAGTGAGTGCAGAGTGCGTGCAGAGTCAGAGTGAGTGCAGAGTGACAGTGAGTGCAGAGTGAGTGCAGTGACAGTGAGTGCAGAGTGACAGTGAGTGCAGAGTGCGTGCAGAATGACAGTGCGTGCAGAGTGACAGTGCGTACAGAGTGCGTGCAGAGTGACAGTGAGTGCAGATTGCGTGCAGAGTGACAGTAAGTGCAGAGTGCGTGCAGAGTGACAGTGCGTGCAGAGTGACAGTGAGTGCGGAGTGACAGTGAGTGCGGAGTGACAGTGAGTGCAGAGTGACAGTGAGTGCAGAGTGACAGTGAGTGCAGAGTGCGTGCAGAGTGACAGTGAGTGCAGAGTGAGTGCAGAGTGACAGTGAGTGCAGAGTGACAGTGAGTGCAGAGTGACAGTGAGTGCAGAGTGACAGTGAGTGCAGAGTGGCAGTGAGTGCGGAGTGACAGTGAGTGCAGAGTGCGTGCAGAAACAGTGAGTGCAGAGTGCGTGCAGAGTGACAGTGCGTGCAGAGTGACAGTGAGTGCGGAGTGACAGTGAGTGCGGAGTGACAGTGAGTGCAGAGTGACAGTGAGTGCGGAGTGACAGTGAGTGCGGAGTGACAGTGAGTGCAGAGTGACAGTGAGTGCGGAGTGACAGTGAGTGCGGAGTGACAGTGAGTGCGGAGTGACAGTGAGTGCGGAGTGACAGTGAGTGCAGAGTGACAGTGAGTGCAGAGTGACAGTGAGTGCAGAGTGACAGTGAGTGCAGAGTGACAGTGAGTGCAGAGTGCGTGCAGAGTGACAGTGAGTGCAGAGTGACAGTGAGTGCAGAGTGACAGTGAGTGCAGAGTGACAGTGAGTGCAGAGTGAGTGCAGAGTGACAGTGAGTGCAGAGTGACAGTGAGTGCAGAGTGCGTGCAGAGTGACAGTGAGTGCAGAGTGACAGTGAGTGCAGAGTGACAGTGAGTGCAGAGTGACAGTGAGTGCAGAGTGCGTGCAGAGTGACAGTGAGTGCAGAGTGCGTGCAGAGTGACAGTGAGTGCAGAGTGACAGTGAGTGCAGAGTGACAGTGAGTACAGTCACTCAGCACCACCACATTATCAGTCAGAACCACCACAGCATCACTCAGAACAACCACAGCACCACTCAGCACCACCACAGCATCACTCAGCATCACTCAGCACCACCACAGCACCACCATAGCACCACTCAGCACCACCACTGCATCACTCAGCATCACCACAGCCCCATTCAGCACCACCACAGCATCACTCAGCACCACCACAGCACAAATATGTTCTCTCAATGTTTCAAGCTTTATTACAAATGTCTCAAAAATATGTTAATATTTCACTTCTGTTCTTGGATTTTGTTACAATAAAATACACTGAACATAATCTTCACAAAAGTTATTTACAAAAGTTTAAGCTATTGCCATTATAAATTACAATCACTTTTATTAAGTATTAAAAAAAATTAAAAGCCATTGTTATTTGTAATATCAATACATCTAAGTCACGTAAATACAAATGTTGCATTACAAATGCTATAGGTGTCACATTTGCGAAAGTTATAACTATTGGCATTGTAAATGACAAAGCTATTAATTTAGCTATTTTCAAAACCAACACATAAATGAACATTTGGTGAATTTCCATTAAAATATTTGACTTTTTTACTAAGATATTATTATACTGTTTTATGCAAACAAAATTTAGATACTGCATAAATAACTTTAATAAAACATATTTTATATGAAGCTTTTTATGTAAAAAAAAACTATAGCATAAAGCAAAAAACAATTGCCATTTACAATGCTAATAGCTCAAACTTAAATAATGCGAGACCTATTGCATTGCAAATGCTTGTTATAATATTGTAAAAGAGAAAGTAAAAAAAGAGGGCTGGATTCACAAGATACAGTAATCACTGCAGCTACTGCACTATAGGTTAGTACAATATAGACCAGTCATTTCTGGCTAAAATCCACAGCTAAACCCACATGTTGAAAACCAACTGCAGAGACCAGGCACAACATTCCGTACTGGAGGAGAGAAGACCACAGGAGTGGCAGGGCACGAGTTGAGGGTACATGCGAGTGGACGGTGTCCACCCATTTTTTTTACAAGGTGAACACCGTCCGCCCTGCCAAGAATTTGGGCCCCACTGACAATGTGCTGAACTCGTCCCAGTGTAATTTCCAAACACCGGGACACTTTCAGCAGCGCCTGAATGTTGTAAACTTTCCATCTGCAACAAGTTACAACGTGCAGGCGGGGACGGGGCTTCCTTATTTAAGGCTCCTGCTGGGCCCAAAACAAAGGCCTAATTTGAAGGGTCATCAGGCCTGGGAGCAGTCAGGGGCCGCACACCTGATGCAAATGAAGTGAAGGGGAAACAAAGGTTCACACCTTGTTAGCACTTCACACATACTTAAAAGAGGCAGCTTTTCACTGTGTTCAGTCCTTGTTAAGGAGATATGCATGCACTGTAAGAATATCAGATGTGTTGGTCTTTCCCGGTATTTACACAAAGCAAATTGCATTTATATAGCGCTTACTTCCCCTGAGGAGGCGTTGAAATAATTTAAGTACCACTATTTTTTCATGTATAGCCCTACTCATTCCAATGCAGGGTGTCAGAGCGCTTTACATCAACATGTGCATATTACACGTACAATAAATTATATGTTTGTAAATGATTGTACAGGATGTTACATAAAACTGGGGGATTGCAAGTTATAGAAGTCACATATCATCTTCCATAGCTCACTGTGCTATTATCCTTGCAATGTGCTCAAACTAACACTTGAATGACCTACTAAACATATATGTGAGGCTTTAGAGCTGATGTCACTTCTTGTGATGCACCTACCTGTAAAGTTGTGGCTTGTGATGCCACTTTCTATGATGTCAATTCCTGTGATGCCATGTGCGATGTCATGCGCCGTGATGTCATGCGCTGTCATTTCGCACGCCGTGATGTCACTTGTATATTGCCTAACTAGGTTAGTCTCCTCACTTCTTTTTTTAGGATTTGTGCCCTGAAGGGCGGTGCTTCAATTTATGGGTTATGGGGCTGGTATTAGGATGCGGTGCTAAAAGACATTCTTGTCGAACATACTTTTGTGGAGAATGTGGCGCAACGGTCAGAGCTGCTGACTTTGACATGCAGAACCAGGTTTGAGTCTCTGGGTTGGCTTAACATCCTGTGACTCTGGGCAAATTCCTTAATCTCCCCATGCATGCCAAAAAATGAATGTGTCCTTGTGTAATACGCGTTGTATAAAACTGCAAAAAAAATAAGCTATAGGCAACAGGAAGGGGTACATGCTTCAAAAGAAGGTGACAATGGAACACATTTAAAGTGTGATTTGAAGTGCTTTAAGGTACCGATTGAGGTGCTTTAAATGCGTAACATTTAATTGTTGCCATACCTGTATTTTTTATTATCCATTAGTTTTATTATTACGCTTTAATTACCCACAGTTGTTTTTGTTTTTTTGCATTCTGAGCTCGTTACATTGAGTATTGCGGCATCTCCCTATTTCTTTTCTTAAGTGAGTTCATATTTCCGGACAGTGATCTTTAAACAACCCTTGCCTCACTGTCAAAAGTAACCTGCAGCTTGGCTTTCGTTAATAAGCTTCGAGATTTCCTCCATTTCCTGCTACCTCGTTCCCTCCTCGTGTTTCCCATGGTAACCTCCTACGTGCTTCACTTAAAATCCACACTAAGAAGAAATGCACTCAGGCCCTCGGCTGGGTCCTGTGGTCTCCGCATCAATTTGTGCTACTTGCTGGTCTTCCACGAGCGGGACCTGTGGGCTGAGGAAGAGCTCGGCATCCCACCCCCGCCCCCTCAGACAGATGCCCGCGAGCGGGACTCTGCTTGAATAATCCCCCCGTGCACGAGGCACGGATCCCATTACCGTTTTATGGGTAGTTTAGTAAATTGAGATATTCCATTAAAAGATTAAAGGTCGAGGGTTTGATAATCCACGGTTTACTAAAGACAGAAAATACGATTCAAAATCTGCATAGAAGGCTTTCACAAAGCTCACATCCAATTAATTCGTCATTTTGAAATCCTTTCCCGACAGGTGATTGCTCATACAGCATCATCACGTTCCGCTAGCGTCAGAATACCGTGAGTGCGTCAGTGCCGTCCTCGCGTGCACGAGGAAGGAAGCCTCAGTTGGAGGTTTTGTTTATATATGATGCTTGTACCAAGAGACATGGAATCTACGAGCAAAGTAGTCTGGTGCGTAAAAGGGACAGATAGAAAACCACAATGCATGTACTGGCAAAAAAAAATAATTGGACATTGTAGGAAAGCCAGGATGCATAAACTGATCATTGCAACATTGTGCAATAATAGAGAGTGCGGTAGGAGAAACGTGATAGTGTAAAATGTTATGTTTTACTATTGCAACAACAATCAGGATTAGCAAATGTTCAGGTTGGTTCAGAGTGCTCTATTCCAAAAGGTCCACCACCAGACATCTCAATTAATGTGCCCAGCTTGTGCCTCAGAGGACACTCTCAGAGAAAGTCTTTTTGCCTGGGTATACCATGCCATGGTGCCTGGATATTTGTCCATGGCACCTTTGATGCTTATATACATCATCCACCTGGATCACCTCATCCCATGTGCATTGTCTATTTCACCCCTTGGTCACATTATTGTGTCGGAGGCCTTTTCATCTACCAACTCGACCATGTTGTCACCCTTCGTCTATGTTAGAAAATCGTTTTCTTGACAGAGTGAAAAGGAATATATGATTTTTCCACGATTACTAGTTCCACGCATGGCATTACCACGCGAATTTTAGTTCGCAAGTGGCTTTACCACGCTGGAATTTTCAACGAAGGATTATTCCACGCGTAGAAACGTCCATTAAGCACAAATGACTCTGTAATTAACATAATGAAACTGATAGGCAAAAAAGTATTTCTAGAGTATGTAGTAACTGCTTTACAACCCAATCGATCGTTTTTTTCAACATTTAAAAACTACAAATTACCTTAGATTTATTTATTCTTTTATTTTGCTGTGCGCTTAAATATATATATATTTTTTATATAGATTATTTTCTTACCTGTCACTTTCCCGTCTTTCACCAGCAGCCCTTACTTCCATCCACCATGGAAAAAAGCGTCAAAACATGTCTACCAAAATTAAAAAAGGACTGCTATTTTGACGTACACGGCACGTCTTTGGGGGAGGCACTTTCCTTTTACTTCAGTGGTACTGAAGTGCGTTTTTTTATTTAAGTAACCCGCTCCTTTGTTTGTTTGTTTTTTTTTGGGGGGGAGACCCCCCAGCCCCCCTCCGAGCCCCCCCCAAGCCTACGCAGAACGACTGGAAGGAATACCACGTCTCCCCCCCAGCCCACGCAGAACGTACTTGCGTGGTAAAGACGGTTGTGGAAGGCACCCTCGTTGAAAAGACGTTTGCGTGGTAAGTGACCCGTGGTAAACGTTATTAGTGGTAATGCCTTCGTGGTAAATGATGTTTCCCAGTGAAAAGATACCTTTGGTGGTAGCCAAAGCTTTTTCATCTGACCCATTCTAAAAGGACCGTGATTGGATGTGCCAAGCACACCAAAATGTGTATGGTCTATCTAGTCTAGGGGTCTCTATAAAAATGCAATAAATCTTTTATGGGGGGAAAAACATGTTAAATATGGATTATCCTTAAAGCAATGTCGGTATTTCAAAAATATGAAACTAATCAAACATACATTGCATCAAGTTTAATCCACGACAACAAGACTAGTGTGTATCAGAATTCATTGGAGAACATTTCCCTATGAAAAAGGAAAAAGAAGGGACACCTTCAAGGCAATTGGTTGTTGCGATATCCCATATCCCTTATACATATTCAATAAAAATCAACAATGCAAGTCTTTCTAAATCCCATTCTGCTTCGTTGACCACATGGTATGTGGCGTGCACATTCAACAGTAATCACTAGATTGAAGCAGTGCTTGAGAGTGGTCGAAGAGGAGTCAAACGCAGAGAGACATTTTGAGGAACAGTAATCCCCACCTTGAATAAATCACCCCTGATCAGGAGTTCATTGAAATGGAATTCCGCTCAGTCATGAATGTGAAGTTGGATATGCACCAGGGTTTACTGGGTGTGGTAACTAGGAACAAGATTTTTCAGACCAGGAAATCTTTTCACTAAATTTGCTGTGGGTAAGGGCTGCGTTATAGTCTAGACCCTGGTCCCCGCTTGACCATCAGTCAAATTATGGGGGGGCAACAGATTCTCTTCCCTCTTCCACCCTCCTCCACCACCTCTCCTACAAGTCCCACACAGATACCCCTAAACACATTGACCACCCTCACACATAGACCATCTCCCTATAGGAGATGGTCTGTGTGTGCATTAAACTCTTCGGTACAGTCAAGGCCATGCAGAATTCGACCCAGTAATTCCCCATTACGAGGGCTTTAACTTGCGCACTCGCAAGACGTACAACGTAGTGTTTTTTTAATGAAAAAGGACGAGAGAGGAGCAGGAAGGAGAGCGGCTAGGCAGGGGAGGCGGCAGAAACACAGGTAAATGTCTACTTTTTATTATTTTTACAGTATTTGGAAGGGGGCGGCTAACTCCGCTCCACCACGGAGGCGGAGATTTGCCTATCTCCGCGTTCGCCATGGAGTTCGGAGAAGGCAAATCTCCGCAAACTCCGCTGGCGGAGCAGAGTTACCTGCCCAGGGTTAATGTTTTCCCCTCTTGTTTTATAATTACTTAGTGTTTGTTCATATGTTAATGATCAGATGGTTTAAACATTATGTCTAAAATTGAACTGATGATTTCCTCGCTATGCATTCTTGACTAACAACTCCAAGCTCTGTGCTTGCATGTGTGATATTGTGCCTCTTATTCCTACATCAGGTATTGGAAAATCAGGCACAAGACCTCCTCTGATTCATAAGGGCGGGTTAATATGATGCATGTAATAAGCACTGGGAGCAGAGTACTGATTGGAAGGGAAACAGAAGCACTGCTGTTTTTTGCTGGTAATACCGGATTGGGTAAAGTCAAGCAGCTTTTGTGGCCCTATTTAGGACATGCTTGAATACCTATGAAAAAATGTAACATTAATCTAAGTTAAACTGCACTAAACTGATGCTTTAATGTGAAATTGTTGATCCAAATAAATATGCTAGGTTCTTTGGTGTTATAATTTGTGTTATGGGACAGATACATACCTTAGATATAAAAAAAAAACACACACACACACACCTTTCTCCCACTCCCTCCTCCAGGGCCTGAAAAAATAGGATTTCATCATCCTTTCCTAATGCAAACATATTGCCTCTCCTTGCTGTCTCACACCATCTTCAAATCCAGCGCCATCATTTACAAAGTCATCATGACCAGCATCCCTTTATATTACAGCTCTCGACACACCTGCAGCCAGGACACCATCACACTCAAGACTAAGAAGTGTAGAAAAGAAAAACCAAGGCAGCAGACCTTTTACATCTAAGCACCCAGGATCTGGAACAACAGCCCCATATCTATCAGACACACACCATCACTGCTCCAATTTGAGAAAGCGTTGAAGGCACATCCCCTTCAAGAACACTACATCACAATGCTTTAACAGTCCAAAAACCAGAGACCTATCACTTGTGCCTTTGCAATCGTCACCAGCTCACCGTCCATTTAAGTGGTGTGGTGTGGTGTCCTCCTGGCACGCTCCTCCCATTGGCCATTGCCTGTGCCTTTAAATTTGGACTTAAGCTCCGGCTTGTAAGAAATGCAATGTGATTGGTGTGGCACATTGAAGCTGAGAGGGCTATGTACCTTTCAAAAGGTATCCGTCTGTTTTTTTGCAATAATATTTCAATGTGAGAGCACATCCTTATATACAAGGAACAATTCGATGTTTGAATCTAATGAGAACTAATCGGTCGGAGTCTGGTGGAAAGTCTACTGACACTGCACCCAGGTCGCCATCCATAGCTGATGTAGTTAGTGTGCTCTAGGGTTAAAGCATTATTCTCACTGCAAATGTGTTTTAAAAATTCAGTAGACACTTAATTATGTTATTGAATTATAATGAGACCAAGAAATTCAGGCAGTGTCTGCAGTGACTACACCACAATTAGGTCAGACCATTCCGACAAAGAGCCAACAGTTCGCACTACAAGCTGCCTGTCTCACTTCATGGCATAAATTAATTACGTTTCATTTCAGCACCCAAACTCTAATAGGTTAATCCCAATGTTTAGAGCTAGTTTCAGCCTCAAGACAAGGAGGGTTATCCATACCAGCTTTACTATACACAGAGTCCCAATATCCCTGTTTACATAATTGATACCTACTTTCAACTTTTTTAAAGTGTGTATTTTAGGGTTAAAGTTCACATAGTCTTAGTTTATATCTTCTGTTATTGAGCATCTGATCAATCACGATTCAGATTGGCTCACAAATGCAAAAGTAAGCTCAGCTGCAATCTTTTTCTTTATAATTGCATTAAGGGTGCAGTAACTTATGTATTTAATAGAAGTCCCTTTAGAACTCCACAGGGACACATAGTAACAGCCTCTGGTAATGCACCATTTCCTTGCTTCATGGATTTTCTCTTATTGGTTATGCTACTGTTTGGATATTTTTTCCCCACAAATCAAATCCAATAAACTTTTTCATTTGCAACTCCAATAGCTCTAACTTTCACTAACGCGAGACCTATTACATTATAAATGCTTGTTTTATTTGATGTTGGTGATACAAAGACTGAGCCTACCCAACCACGTTTAAGCTTTAAGGCCTTGATTTCTGTTAAGTGAGTTATTTGAAGAAGGACTAAATCTGGATCATAGTTGGCTAAGTGAGATAACATTGTCTGCCTTTTTATAGGACAAGCAAAACCTTTTACATTCCAGGATATCATGCTGAATGTTATGAGAAGAAAAAATATACATTTCTGTATGGTCTACAACAATTAAATCTGTTTACATAGCTGAACTGAAAAACAAAGAGATGGAAGAGAAAGTAAAGATAAAGGGAGAGTAAGAAAAAGCTATAAAGAAGAATTGAGAGAAGAAAATACGAGAGAAGGAGGAAGGGTATGAGGTTTAAGCAAAGGAGACAGTACATGTCAAACAAATGACTACTGAGAACACATACCTTATAAGACTGGACACTAGGGTGGGATCGATGATAGCACAGGGTGAAGATGACAAAGCAAGGGAGCAAAACAAGTCAGCGAAAGAGCTTGATTGAACAACATATGATCATACAATAGACAACAGAGAACCTGAAACAGAGAAAAAGAGATTAATTAGCAGGTCAAATATAAACAGGGTGAAATAGCATATATTAATCATTATAAAGTATAAATGCATCAAAGATCAGAATTTGTGTTCAAAGGGCCACATAAACTGCTCTCAACTCATGGAAGGACCATCAGTATCCCTATTAATAGTTGAGTGAAGCCGAAGAAAGTTTTTCAGATCTTCAGGTGTATTATAATTAGTAGTCTTATTACAAAAAGTCCCTTTGAAGAGACAGGGGTGAATATGTCCAAAGCGAGCACCCAAAGTAGGAAGTCATGGACAAAGATCAAATAATTATTTTCTTCTGAAAGCTGTTGCTATGGAAACATCCTGCAAGATGAAAATCTTCTTCCTTACCAAAAGAGTTGTTTTCTGGACTTAGCTACTCTGAGTACCTTCAGTAGGACAATAAATTCAAGAAAGAAAGTGCTAACTCCTCTAGCTTTGATGAAAGGAGATGTTTATTGAGGATACTGACCCAGTCGACAAGCCCTTTGAATATTCAATATTGTGGATAAAGGTAAATCTACTAACTGGGGTAGAAAGGATGTGAAAAAAGAAATGGAGTCATTGCATTCAAGTACCTCTGGAAGAACGTAAATACGAAGATTATTTCACCCATTTCTATTTTCGAAGTCTTCCATTTGCATCTTCAAGAGTGCCACCTCTTTTTCCAAAACACAAATTTTATTTAATCTCGAACATCACTGATTCTTTGTTCCATTGATGAGACTCTTGCTTCCAATTTGGACAATTTGTCATGTAGATTTTTAATGCAGGTGTTTTCAACAAAGGGACGTAAAGCTCTTATTTCATCTAGCCAGAGTTCTAGAGAAATTGGTGAATGTGATTTCACTGGAGAGGGTCAGTCTTGTTTAACACGCTTATTTGCAGATGTAGCATTGTTGGTCCAGGAAGACAGCTTAGAAGACAGTAGAAGGCATGAGATCTGTAGTAAAGCAGTTATCCACCATTGACGATAAATTGGCTTCCAATTAGATAATACCTCCTGATGAGAAGATACTTTATATTTCCTTATTTTACCCATACAGTTCACGCAGCTGCACTAAAATGGTGATATAGGAGTAGCATCTGTGGCGAATCATATCAGAAATGTAAATATGAAATGAAGGCAATCCAGAAGGTCATTTTAATAAAAGTAGGTAGTATACAATGCATCAGTAGACAGATTGGTCATAAATGAGGAGGTAGAAAAGCACATAGGTTTAAAAAAATGACTAAACAGCCTGCGTAAGTATTAAAAATACTTGCAAAAGTATACTTCATGTATAAGTGGATTGAATTTGGGATACTGAAACACCTCTCGAAGAGAGGGATATGATAGAAAGGTGTAGTCAATGAAATAATGAAGAAAAAACACTTAATATAAAAGAGGCAACACTCCAGAATGAGAGAAAAGCTTCATTTCATAGTGCGGAGAGAGTTTAAAATGGCCGGCGCTGTGAGAAGAACAATGCGTTCTCATGTGCACTAATTAAAAAACTTTAAGAAACTGCAAAAAAAAGAAAGAAGTTCCCCTCTCATCCAGCGATCCAGTTAGGAAATGAGTGCCTTATGAGAATGTTTGAAATGCCTGGAGGACCCATTGTTAGTGAAATTGCCCCAACAGTGCGCAGAGCTCCCGGCTCTGGTGGCCATCTTGGCTGGTGGTAAAGCTCTGCCCCACCTGGGATCATTTCTAAACAGCTGGATGACAGTATTGATGTAGTTTTCACTCTTATAATGAAATCAAGTTCCCCATCAGGGAAGCCTTTTGATGTACCTTTTTTTGGCATTTTTGTTTGGCTAGTGCTCTGAGGAAAGTGGCACATACAGGCCCACCTGTTGGGCAACTTTCTTTGATGCATTGTCAGGGGCTAGACAATGTAATTAACTCAATGTAATTACCATTAAGGAAATTACATTATCCGGCACCTGGCAGTGCTGAACAGCACAAGGATTTGTCCTTCCATGCATTCTTCAATGGGAGGAACAGGGAATTCTTGTGTAACAGGGCATTCTGTCTGCAATTCTTTTGTTTCTTTAAATTCAGAGGGCAGCTGATCAGAAACAGGCAGAATTGCCCTAAATTTCACATCCGTTTTACGTGGCTTATAAAAAAAGGAATTTGCCCACCCCTAGATTTGACAGTCTGGATTACTGCTTTGAACATGCTTTGGGATAAAACATTTTGTTTTTGTGCAGAAGCCAAAGTTAGCATCTGATCCATGCAATACCTCCAGGTCACTTTTGGCAGGCCAAACCTACAGAAATTTACTGGAGGAAAAACACCAATTAATTACCCAGACACAAGGAATTTAGTGCCATAGGCACTACATTTCACAGGTTAAGCCTCAATATCAAGTTAAAACTCAGATTAGAACGTGTTCACTAGACCCAGTAAGTACTTCACTCTAACTCGTTAGTATTTACAGGGTTTGATAAATATCTCAATTCTCTGTGGGTCACTCTTACTGAAGCCAATTATTCCACTAGTGATGGAACTAAAAGAAACTAAACAAGTTCTAGATTTGTTCCTAGAAAATGGCAAAAGGTGTGGGCATAGCTGGAAAGAAGTGTGGCTGATTACTGTGGAAGATCGAGGCAGACATTGGAGCTAGAGAAATCTAAGGCTGACCTCAGGCAAGGTTGATCACGGCCTTAGCAGCAATTATATTAAAATACTTGGATATGCAATGTAGTGCACCCGTGGGATGGTAGAGTCATCAAAACTTTACTGTGCAAGTGACATTAACGGTTTTGGGTAATTAAGGGTTGGGAAAAAAAACTTAATAAAAAATAAAAAGCAGACTAGAGATAGAATACAGTGTGTTGAAGTCATGTGGTTGCCAAGGCAATTCTTTTGTTTTGGAAGTGAAGACCATTTCACAGTTTGAAGAAATAGAGATAAACACATTTATGCTGAAAAGCTGAAGACAACATGTCTCTAAAAGCCATGTAATTTGGAATAAGACACTTTTATCACTTCGAAATCTTTACCGAAATTCACCAAACACGCCTGTAACCTCGGCATCACCCTTGACTATCAGCTATCCATGGAGAAGCCAGTCAGTGCCGTCTCCACCGCCTGCTTCATCACGCTTCGCATGCTCAGGAAGGGTTTCAGATGGCTCCCAATCAACACCAGGAGAACTGTCACGCAGGGTCTCGTCACCAGCAGATTCGACTAAGGCAACTCCCTCTACGTAGGAATAACTGCCCAACTTATGAGGCAACACCAGACGATTCAGAACACAGTGGCCAGGCTCATTCTTGACCTCCCAGGCATACAGACATTACCCCTCACCTCAGAAAACTCCATTGGCTACCAGTCATGAAGAGATGCCAGTACAAGCTACTCACCCACCCATGAAAGGCATTACACAACGAAGGACCTCCATACCTCAACTATTGCACAACCTTTCATCAGCCCACAAGGAAACTCAGATACAGATTTCTCGGCCTAGCTCCCACCCGTCGAATCTGCAGGACAAACAGTGGGGGCCGCTTGTGCTCCCATTTGGCCATTCCCAGCCAAGACCGGGAATGGTCTCTCCTGCACCTCAGAGCGTCGCCATCGCTCCATCAGTTCAGAAAGGACCTCAAAACTTGGATGGTCAACCAATTGGAGAACTAGCAGCATTATCCGATAGTGCCTCGAGACCCTCACAGTTGAAGCAGCCGTGCTCTACAAATTCTGATTGATTGACTAATAAGATGGAACGAAATTGGCGGGAACATATCTGTCTGGTAAAGGTGCTCTCAGGATGTCATTTTGGCTGTGAGAAGCCATGTTTGTTCTGGTTTTATCTCTGTTATTCCCAGTGCTTAATTTGAGACTGTGGTTTCTGGCGCTCTGCACAACCATTTAATTGTGTACACTGGTGCTTGTGATAGTCTGCCACAGGGTGGTGCTGTCTGGCTAATTTAGAGATGCCCACAACAACAATTAATTACAAATTCAATATAAATTGAAAATGACTAATCCCTGCCGCCCAAGTCATTCTTATAGCGTTGGAGGCCTCAAATAGTCTGAATTGTCACAACACCTGTAGGAGTATGATGGTGAGTAGTTGTGTTTTTGCCATGCATAGCAGGGGCAATATGTGGTGCAAGATGCAGTGGTGTCCTGATGAGAGCCCTGGCACTTATTTTTTGTTTTTTACATAGTACGCACTGGCTATTACTACACTTTTTTCATCTAATGGAGGTTCTTCCAAGTGCCCTTAGTTATTTGTAACTCTTTTGCTCCTCACTTTGTAAGTATCAAGGAGCAAAAATTGCAGATTGGAAAATGACTGTAAGAGGTAGTTTTTATTTATAAAATCATTTTGAATAACTGTGCCCATCCCGGCTTTCTACTTTGCGTTTAGAGCATCTCTGCCAAGCAATGCATCTTGTGTTATTAGAATAATTACTCCAAGCAGACTCGAGGAGAAGCTCCGCCATTCCTTTCAATAATACTGTGCATAAACAGTAGTGAAAAATGTTTATTTTCTTGTCGAGTGAGCATGTAGGTGTATCGATGTATAACCAAAGTGTTTACTTTGCAAACTCTGAGTTAATGCAATTTGCATCTGTTGGTAAATAGTGTCGAGCCAGATTCCTTATCTGTGATTGCTTTTTAAACAAATGAGATGGAAGCGCTTATGTACGGCTGCCCGAAAATCTGTCCTAGAAACAAATATTGTGGTAGAAAATCACACCACTTATGGAATTTTTTTGAATGGGTATAATTGCCCAAATACTCTGCAAGAACAGTTCGGTCAAAACTGAAGTTTCTCTAGTGAACTGGTTCTTAACATGTGGTTCGCGAAATCCAAGGAGTTGCGACTCTTATTCAGGGGTTCTGTGACTGTTTAGAACATTAAACAATATTATCCTATTATCAGATTAATAAAGTAAATATAAGAAAGAGCACCATGTAAAATTGAAAATCTTGTAATGTTCTTGAAAACAAAATAAATGTAGAAGTGGATGCTAAATATTAAGTTGTTGTCCTTAGCTTGATTCGATGGAGCAGCGCAAGTACAGCACACAGAATATAGTAAGGTAGATGGGCGGCTTCAATTGATGCATTGACAAAAAGAGAGCTTTACTAGGAGCAAAAAAGACAAAGTGATATGCTAAAGTTTAGCTAATCTCTTCGACCGCTAGAATTAAAAATCACATTTAGGAATTCTCCAGCCTTCCCATTAAAATGTATATTTAGATTTTATTACACTTGTGAATTAAATGCATTTTTACATTTCTGTATTTGTTTTTGTGTACACTTGTTGCTGGATTTGTATGAATTGTTTTGAGGTTCAAATCATAAAAATACTCAAGACTGAATGCCCAGTCTCCAGTAATGAATTAGGGCCTTATTACGCATTTGGCAATCCCTTGGACCTCCGTATTCGCAGTGGCAGTCCGATTGCATTGAGCTTAAGTGGTCCGACCGTTGTATTACGAGTTGGGTGGATCGGCTTTGCAAAGACCACCTCTGGACTGCCAAGACCGCCAGCAGACCACCAACCACAGAGTTTGCAGTACGGAAAAGGCAGCCGCCATAGGGCGGTATAGGGCAGCTGCACCTCCATGCGTAAAACAAGTTACCTGATCCACGAACGGATCACGGTAGTCCAACCACCAGCTTCAAGGTTGCTGTGATGAAGGATTTGGGGTGCGTACTCACCCCTTTCTTCTTCCAGGCAGATTCCAACGTGTATCCCTTTCTTCAGGTCTCCACTTCTCAACAGGATCTTCACCCTGAAGATTATGACCCTGTGTGCAGCGATCTACAAGGTGAGTCGGTTTAATGTCATATACCCTTTGCCAGGACTGCGTATATATGGCCTGAACCCTGGTAATGGGCATATGGTATTGTCCCACATACATCATGCTTATGTGTGGATCTGACACTTTTGCATTTGAAATGCACACACAGGCATCAATATATTTGGTAATAGTACTCATCACCCCTGCAAGATCCCATCTACCCCCTTCAGCCTCATTGTCAACTTCTAATACGGCCATCTTTGGACCACCAGCGCCGTGGTCTGCTGGTAGGGGACCTACGGCGAACGGACCACCAAACTCGTTATAAGGCATTTAGTGTAGGTCCCTTGATTCCAAAAATAATTCAGTGGGAGTCCACAGAAGTCAAAAGGTTTATGACCACTGCTCTAGTGCACATTATATATTTTTTCTCTCCCAAAATATTGACAGATTTTAAAAACACTCTGCAATATTAGGTCGGTCTCAAACAACTTTACATACACTTTACACTGTTGTAAAGAGAGAGAAGAGGCTTCTTTTTGCCTCCAGGTCATGAGGCCTTTACATTGTTTGCTACAGGACAAAAATGGAGAAACTAAGGTTCTGACACAAATTAAAAAATATTTCACCTTTTTAGTTTACAAATTGTTTTTGTGTCTGTAATAACCATTACTCGTGATTGACGAAAAACTCAAAAACAAAGAAGCAAACAGTTTTTGCATTGCATGTTGACCTGTTAATATATTTTAGGTGGAGAGAACTAAATGTCTCATTGCTTATTATTCATACATAGCTGAAAAAGAGCAAGTTCAGATTCTGTGTTTATGCCGTGGTGAAAAAACTCTCTATATAATAGGGGCAACAGCAAACCGTTTTTGTCCATCTAAATTTTGTTTTTAAACAGTGCACATCGGACTATTAATAAACAGTTGAAAGTCACGATTTTGCACTTTTTAGCTTTTTCTTTATCTTCACACTCACTCTAGCTGAATTTGGCTTCTATCACACCCTCAACACTCACAAGATCCAGCTCCGCTGTAATCAGGCGTTGAAGCACACTGGGAAGACACTCTGTCTTCACAGTGGGAACCCGGTGATGAAGCATGTCACCACCAGGTGGTGAGTGAGGGTTCTTAAAAATCACTTGGTTGTGTCCCACTTCCCCATGTTTTTCTTTTGTATCTCGGACTTCCAGCACGAGGTTCCTACATACGTCTTTTGATTCACTCTTTTGTTGATCTAGGTTACTAGAATTAGGGGTATAAGAGTGAACCTTCATGCCCTTTCTCTCTTGTTGATTTTGGTTCACTTGTTTTTAAACTCAGAATTATTCAGTTTCATTATTTGTATAGACTGCCAGTAATTTCCCTGACTTACCCTGAGCCATAATTTCCTGTAAATCAGGCCGGGCGCTTAGAGGAAGTAGCGAAGCCGGGCGGGCGGGGCCGGGCGGGGCCGGGCTGTGCTGGGTCCAGGGAGCGCTGGGTCCCGGTCAGTCACCGATCACAGGAAGTGCAGAGTCCCTGTTGGATGGGGGACAGGCTGTGCTGGGTCCCTGTCGAACAGGCTGTCCAGGTGCAGGCTGCGCTAGGTCGGAGCAGTGCAGAGAACAAGCTGAGCCCCTGCCTGCCCGGTGCTCTATCCCTGTGTCTCCGGGTCTGTCCTGCGTGAGCTCTAACTCTGCTTGGCGTCTGCGCCCCCGGGCCACTCCGGTGGGGGCCCTGCCCTCTCCTGTGCGGGGATGCCCTGCATTTCATGCTCGCGATTGTCATGTCTTCGCGGCTCGTGGATATATTTCGGGGGCCCTGACCGTGGCCCTGACCTGCTTCTCATGCTTGTGGAGTGGATTGCTGCCATGGTGAAGGATCCTTGCCAGCTTAGCAGTGGTGCTTCTCCGCCGTGCCCAGGTCATCGTGCCAATGTGCCAGGGCACGGGGGCTTCCACTAGGTCCAAGATACGTTTCTGGCTCAAGTTCTCATCTGCCCCTGCCTCCGCCCCCGTGAGCCCCAGCCCCCGTGTGCCCCCGCCCCCGTGTGCCCCCGACCCCGTATGATCCTGACCCCATATGACTCTGCGTGCCCCTGACCCCTTGTGCACCCGTCCCCCCCCCCCTCCCTTCCTGCCACTGGGTACAAAGCCGGTGTCTGTTCAAGGAGTGAATGGAGCGTGTTGTAGGTCTAGTTGTTCACAGTCAGCTCACGAGCCATTGGCCGCATAGCTCGCGCAGCTGCTAGCTGTCAAGGTGTATAAAAGTGACGTCAGAGCGGCATTCCGACACTGACAGCTTCGCCCTTCTTTCCTGTCGGTCACCTGTTCCTCCCCGCAAGTTCCTGTATTATAATAAATTCTTAATTACATATCAACTTGTTCATTGGTGATTATTACAACTGTCACTACAAATTGGCGACAAGGCGTGAGACGAATAAAGCTGGAACTTGCGGAGGAGAAGTTGCGGAGGACGTTCTTTAACTTGAGGCAAGTCTCTGATGCTCTTTATTTCACGAGAGTTAACGGGATTATAATTCAAATTTTATTATATTCGAGATAATTACAAGATTCCAGTGAAGACTGGAGACAGCCGAGCGGAAGGTACGGGATCCGAAGAGAAGCAACCGGGGCAGAGCACATTAGAAGCAGCTGACCGGAGCAAGTTTTCAGGCAAGTTCGGATGTTTGTGTGAGGCTGTGGAAGCGGACTGAATGTAACGCAGATTTCCTGCATTTCAGCGGAAAATAAAAGAATTAATTGTACACCTGTGAGGAAACTGTCGACAGGACCAACTGTCATCTGTCAACCGTCTTCGGCAAGCTGACGTCAGCGCGTCACTCGCAGCTGTTCTGATCGGGGCTGGCTGAGAGCGATGAAGCAACGTGTGCACGTCATCACGCACAATTGAGAGCGTGCCGCCATTTTGTGCAATTTGTTTACTTCATGTAAACGCTCGGCATTTCCTCATCACTGAGCATTACTCCGAATGAAAACAGTGAAGTAGAGATTTTCAGGTATTTATAAAAACGTGTGTTGCAGCAAGAGTGAAATAATTCTAAAAAAGTGACAGTTGATTTTCCAAAATAGCGTGGTTCATTAAAAAAGAGACCCTCGAAGAGGAAAAGGTTCAAATGGCCAGTGAAAGCAATTTTTGCGCTCCAGCACATTTTCTTGAAACACCAGGCAAGCCTGTCATGTCATGGAAAAATTGGTACAGGGCATTTGACAATTATTTAGTAGCTATAAATGGTAAAAAATTCGAACCAGAACGCAAAAAAGCCATTCTCTATGGGTTATTAGGTGTTGCTGGTCAAGAAATGTTTTATAGTTTGCCTGAATATGAACCTCCACCAGGACAATTTATTCCTCTCGATGAATTCCAAGAAGCCATCAAGAGACTGGAAAGACAGTTCGATGAGGAGGAAAATATAATGGTTGGCAGACATAGATTTGCTTCGAGAAAGCAAAATGAGTCTGAGAATGTAGAGGAATATGTAGGCAGTTTAAGAGTTTTAGCTGCTAAATGTGGTTTTGGTGACAGAGTTGATGAATATTTACGCGATCAGTTCGTATTCCATTGTCATGAGATAAAAATTCAGGAAAGGTTATTAGCGTGCAAAAATCCCTCTTTGTCAGAAGTCATTGACATTGCTAAGGGAACTGAACGTTCATTAGAGGGCAGAAGAGAATTGGCCAGGTCAAATGCTTCAACTAATGCCAGTATTTCATACGTTAATGATAGAAGAAGAAAAGAGTATGTTGGTAAAAGTTATGTCAAGTCGAATTCTGTGGTTAATCCTGCAAATTTTGTATGTTATAGATGTGGTTCACACAACCACAAAGCAGATTCCGTGAGCTGTCCAGCTACAGGAAAAAGATGTACGAGATGCCAAAAGGTAGGGCACTTCGCCAGTGTGTGCGGCAATTTTGGCAATAAAAGAGTAGAAAGAGCAAAAGTAAATGTAATAGAAGAATTTGAAGAAGACATGTGCTCGAACATTGTATTGGCGCTAGGTGACAATGACTATGATATAAAAGGTCCTATAGGTACAGCACATGTAGGCGAGGTGGAACTCAGTATCATGGCAGATTCTGGGTCACCTATTACAATTGTGTCAGATAAGAAATATCTGAAGTACTGGCCCAATATAGACTTGTTGGCACCAGATGTCAATCCCAAGGCATTTGGGGAGCATAACATAAACATGTTCGGGTACTTTTTGGATGTATTGAACATTAAGGGCAGATGCATTGAAACAAAAATTTATGTAGCGGAAAAGGGCAGAGATATAGTGGGATGGAGAGATCTCGCAAAGTTAAAAATAATCCTCAAACCAGGAGCAGAGGATCCCATTGTGTTAGATGAAGGCTTTGTATCTCTCATTAATGTGCCTGCAGGGTCCGAGAAATTGGATTGCTCAGAATCAGAAAGAGATTTATCCACTGTATTAAGTAAGTATAAAAGGTTATTTGAAGAACGCATAGGGTGTGTGAAAGGATTCATGCACAGTATAGTACTCAAAAAAGACGCTTCCCCTGTAAAACACAAGGTAAGACCGTTACCCTTATCAGTTAAGGAAGAGTTGCGGTCGCTGTTGGATAAACTTGTAAAAGAAAAAGTGATTGAACCTGCCGATTCTGCTGAGTGGGTTTCAGGGATAGTTTTAATTAAGAAGAAAAATGGAGAGTACCGTCTGTGTGCCGATTTGAGATCATTAAATAAAAACATATTGGTTGATTGTTTCCCGTTACCCAGAATTCAAGAGATTTTGGCCAGCACATCTGGATCCAAGTATTTTTCTTTAATAGATCTCAGATCGGCATACCACCAAGTAAGGCTGGACGAAAAGTCAAAAATGTTAACCACTTTCATCACTCCTCTGGGAGCGTTTAGATATGTTCGTCTGCCTTTCGGACTGGCATCTTCTGCAAGTGTTTTTCAGAAATTGATGGAGAACATGTTCGGCGGAATTGAAGGGGTGCAGAAGTTCCAGGACGACATTCTAGTGCACGCAGATTCAGAAAGCAAGCACAACGAGATCTTGAATACGGTATTACACAGATTACAGGAAAGAGGTATGACGGTTTCGAGGGATAAATGTAAATTTTTGAAAACTGAGATTGAGTATTTAGGTCACGTACTCAGTGCTGAAGGTATTAAACCTAAACTTAATCTAGTACAGGCAATAACAGATGCTCCCAACCCCGATAACAAAGATGCTCTCAGGTCATTCTTGGGCCTTAGTGAGTACTACTCCAGATTCATTGAAGGTTATGCAAGGATGGTAGAACCATTAAGAGCATTGTTGCGCAAAGGACAGGATTTTAAGTGGGAAAATCAACATGATGTGGCTTTTAAGGAGGTTAAAGAAGCGATTGTCAATGCACCCACATTGAAACCTTTTGATTCACAGGGACGTAATGTCATAACAGTTGACGCAAGTTCTGTAGGAATTGGTGCAGTATTTACCCAGAAAATAGGTAAGCATAGCCATACAGTGGCTTTCATTTCGCGAAGACTAAATGACACTGAAAAAAATTACAGTACCATAGAAAGAGAAGCTCTAGCCTGTGTTTGGGCAGTTGAGAAACTAAAAATGTACATATGGGGCAAAGAATTTGAGTTAATAACCGACCACAAACCCCTAATATTTTTGTTTGATGGATATGGTAGGGGTAACGGGAGAGCTTCATCCAGATTGGTGAGATTGTTGGCAAGGCTTCAGGAGTATAACTTCAATATTAGTCATATTTCGGGCAAAAATAACATTAGAGCGGATTTTCTTTCCAGGTTGCCTACAGAATGTCAGGATAAACAAATAGTTGAAGAAACTGAATGTGTAGTGTCTAATGTAGATGTGATACAACAGAGCAATATGACCATTTCTAATGAAGAATGGTTAGAAGCTATGGGTAAGGATGTAACTTTGTCTAAAGTTAAGAAATATATGTCTACTGCATGGCCCCCCATTCGTAATTTGTCTTCCGACCTTAGAACATTTGTGCAAGTGGCGAATGAATTGAGCATGGTGAATGGGTGCATCAGAAGAGGGGATTTGCTCATTCCCCCCACCAGTGTCAGAAACAGAATAATAGACATTGCACACAAGACTCATTTGGGAGCTACCATGACCAAGAGACGCATCAAAGAACATTACTGGTGGCCCGGCATGGACATTGACGTGAATCTATTTGTAGAGAAATGCGAGGCCTGCACAAGGGCTGACAAACATTGGAAATTGAGAACTCACGAGATGCAGCTTGTGTCCATCCCTAATTCAGCATGGTTTAAGATTGCCATTGACATGGCGGGACCATTCCAACTACTGGGACAGAACGAAAGATTCATAATTGCAGCCAGCGATTACTACTCAAAGTGGATATACCACAAATTTGTTAGCAACATAGACTCTGACACAGTAATTGAATTCCTACGCACATGCTTTGACATGGAAGGCAGTCCACGTATTATTGTTTCAGACAATGGTAAACAACTTACGTCGACCAAAATGACAGATTTTTTCAAATCACACGGAATCACCCAAGAGAAAACTCCTTTGTATTCGCCCAAATCTAATGGACAAATTGAACGCGTCAACAGGTTCATCAAGGAGGGTATCCAACTTGCACTATCTTCTAACTTACCAGTTAAAGAGTTTATTAGAGAAAGGGTGTTTACTTACAACACAACACAAAACTCGGTCACAGGTTTCTCTCCGTTCTTTCTGTTGAGGGGAAGGAGATGCGACCATGATGTGACTCCCAAGTTTCCGTCATCAGGGAAAGAATTGCCTCACTCTATTGTCATTGATGATGATTTGTTGCATGTTAAGAAAAGAATAACGGATTGTCAAATGAAAAGTAAATTATATCATGACAAGGTGCATAGGGCTATATGCAAGGAATTCTGTATAGGAGATTGGGCTTTGGCCACCAAGCCAGGTCATCAGGTCAAGGGAGAGTCCAAATATTTTGCCCCCGAAGAAGTAGAGGAAGTTTCAGAAAGTGCTGTTCGCCTTAAATATGCCGGGTGGCGCAATAGAAGTGATGTTGTCAGAATTAGCAAGCAGCAAGCGGATGTTTGGCTAAGTGATCAGGTTGTAGGAAGAGGCTGCAATGAGGAATACTCATGGTTAAACACTTTGAACGGCAACAAGGAATGTATACATGATACCAATGCAGTCAGATCTAGTTGGGAAAATGAGGGTCACAATGAGTGTGAAAGTAGGATGGGTAACAATTATTGTGATACCAGTGATGTTGTTAATGAACCAGTGTATGACGAAGAAAGCGTTGACCAAGATAATGCACGTGACAATGAGTACAGTAATGTTCCTCGCTCAGACGATGCAGGTACTTCCACCGAAGACTGTATACATGGAGGGTGGCAGGGGACATGTACCAAGTCAGGCAGGATCGCAAAGTTACCCACAATGTACAAAGATTTTGTTGTGAGTTAGTGCTCCTTTTAGAAAGGGAGATGTTGTAGGTCTAGTTGTTCACAGTCAGCTCACGAGCCATTGGCCGCATAGCTCGCGCAGCTGCTAGCTGTCAAGGTGTATAAAAGTGACGTCAGAGCGGCATTCCGACACTGACAGCTTCGCCCTTCTTTCCTGTCGGTCACCTGTTCCTCCCCGCAAGTTCCTGTATTATAATAAATTCTTAATTACATATCAACTTGTTCATTGGTGATTATTACAACTGTCACTACAGAGCGGTGATCTCCGTGCCCATCTGCCTCAGGGCCTCTCTGGCAGGGAGAAGAGCTGACAGTGCCACCCATCAGTGAATGCCACTCGTTGGGGCCCCCTCCTCAGCTCTGTGCCCCCTGTCGCTGCTCCCGTGGCTAAAACACAGTATAGAATACAATGTCTGCACGCCGGTGAAGCGCCGACCGTGTGTAAACATCATTGCATTGCCGTTTGTGTAGCGCTTCCCTGCCCTCTGCTTGGCCCAAAGCGCTGTCTTCATTGCGTAATTATTAGCTGTCTCTCATGAATTATGTATCTAGCGCTTCAGTACCCTGACTAAGTCATGCAGCGCTGCGATTGGCATCGGGTGCATGGTGAGTCCTGTGTGCAGGCAGGCGTACTCTTGTGTGTGTGTGTGTGTGTTTACAAATGTCTGTGTGCAGGTGTGAATGTATGTGAGAGACTGTGTACAGGTATGTGCTCGTATTTATAAGTGTGTGTGTGAAGTTATGGATACAGTGTATTTGGTTCAACCTTTAAATAATATAACAATAATATTAAAATAATTTTTTATTATATGGATTTTCCTTTTTTAGTTTTGGGGCACCTCGCTGTTTCTTTGCAGTGTCTGGTACTTTATGATACAATCGCCATAAAGCTCGATACAGGAATGCAGAGCAATTGGTCTGCCACTGGCTGTCTGTAAACAGTAACAGTAAGAGACTTATTCAGCTGACCCTTGAACTACCTGGGCTGCAATGCAGTCTTCAACATTCTGTGTCTGAGTATGTTTACAGGCTACTTGCACGGACAGTATAGGGTAGTATACTAAACCGTGAGTGCTATTGATTGAGTATGTACCCTTTGCCTCTCTGACTTTTTAACAGTACACGTCTATCGTCCTCTGTGAACCGCCTTTCGCACAGAACACTTAACACACGCATGTACATTTCCTCCTTTAAATGTGAACCGATACCACAGTGGGCCGTAATTTTATTTCCTGCCATTCCCTGTGATTCTTTAATGCGACATGTGAAAAAGACAAGTTTTTTGCCAGGCAGCAGGTAGGTAGTTTATGACACAAAACTTGACGGCAGACTGGGAAAGTGAACTACGGTCTCATTTCGAAAAAAATCGACGTCTTGTTTTGGATGACATTACCCGCAAGACAGCAAAACAGAGCAATGTCTCCTAAAAATCACAGTGGCTAAAAACTAATATGAACGTCGCTCCCCATTCCTAACGGTGTATATGTTGGAAAACATGCAACTCTCACCAACAGATTCTTTAAAGTAAGGGGAAATGAAGTATTCACCACAAGGCATCGATTGGCAATCATGGTATGTTCTGCAACAGAAAACACACTTGGCAAAACATCATATGAATCCATGGCTATAAAGAGTAGCAGTAGTTAATAGCGTCTTATCCCACGTGCATAGACTGTATTTCCTATAACACATTTGCCAAACTATCACATACTAACATTATAAATAACCTTGTATATATTTATTGCTTTTAAAACAAAATAGATAAAAAAAACAATGCTATTTACAATACTAACAACTTTAAACTTTGTTACTGCGAGACCTATTGCATTGCAAATGCTTGTTATTCAGACTAGCCATGAAACCCCCACCAGTAGTAATTAGAGAAACCAAGAATGAAAGGATCCAGTCGGTCCTTGTAGAAATGAGAACTTAGGTCTGCTTGGATGACATAAAGATAACCCTTTGTAACCCAGCAGTCAGTCAGGGAACTAACAACAGTAATGCTTTACTTCCCAAGGTTCTCTGAACACTAAATAAACTCAGAGGAACTCAGAGTCCCATCATTAGGAGCTGTCCTGATATAATTTATTTTTGTAAATGAGCAATAAAACACTACTGCTTTTGGTGCAGTGCTCAGATGGCAGAAGATATCAACAGATTTTTCTAAAGGAAGTAAACTGAGATTTCCGAAAAGAGGCTGAGTGCAAATCATCAAGATTTTAGTAGCCCCTAGGTAAATTTATGTTTTTTGCTGCAATCACTGAAGATAAATAGCATTTTGAATGGGAAGGATATCGAGAAACGTCAGATCTTTGATTTTTGAATGGGCTAAAACTCCGAGTTAATGATATTAAACTATTCACTGGCTCAGAAAGCACAAGTATAGTCCATCAGCCACAAAGATAAACTTCATTCAGCAATCCCAAACCAGCTAACAGTCATCAACCACATTGCTGCATAAGCAAATGGAAATGTGCTCTTTACAGACATACAGCAGTCAATGATGAAGATTTGCCAAGTACAGAATTTGACTAAAATATCTGGTTAATGCATCCTATTGGCAGCAAATATATTCAAACATATGCTCACTACCCCTATACACTTCCTATTGGCAGCAAATATATTCAAACATATGCTCACTCCCCTATACACTTGTAGAGGCTTGTGGACCAGGGTCAGCGGACTCGATAATTCTCGCCTCGGTGCCTACTCTAACCAGGGATCACACTCGGCAACTCTGGGCATTAGCTTGCCTCATCTCCACAACGGCCCCCCACATACGCCGGGGATGCCTGGTTTCACCCTGGAGATACCCAGTAGGGTCCATCTCACAGGGAAAGCCAGGACAGGTTCCCCAGCGGCATACAGCGCGGAGAAACCCCATGTGGGGTGATTCATGTGCTTTAAAAGACATCATTACATTACATTTGGGTATTGCAGGCCATAATTTGTTCTATATTCCTTGGCTCGGAACATGTTAAAAGCAAACACATTATGAAGTTAAGAGACATAAAAAGGATTGAAAAGGTATGAAATTCTACCGTTAAAAACAGATTTTCCTGCGTGGCAGTCCATCTTAGTGAAAAACTTCCTAAACAAACTTCCTTAAACATAAAACAAAGACTGTTGATGCTCTCTGATCACCTCAGATTGACATGTTCGACTGTATTTGTTCATGCTACTGACCTTCAGCTTTAACTCTTGGTTTGTGGAGAAAAGGAAGTTTGTACAAGTATTTTCCTTCGTGTTTTGCCATACATTGATGCCTATAGGACCTTCGAGCTTTTAGTAGCGATACTACATACCTATTCACACATCTGATAACAATAGCATCATAGTACCAGCACCTTAGCTGTTATTTAAAATTCAGTTTGAAATCTCTTCCCTTTAATCAACTCAAAATGCTGTGCATCTAAACAGACTTCGGACTGACAGTCATGAGTGGCAACACGGAGAACCAGCTAAAATAAGACCTGCTTCCTGTTTTTTTCAGTTTTTGAAAATAGAGACCAGGAAATATATCATATTTTGTTTTGTATCGAAATGTAAAAAAAGAAATAAGTAGAAATGGAAATCCAGAGCCCCTATTTATAAAATACTGCGCAAAGCCCCTGCAACTCTTCACATTTATTGGCAACTAGTGACACATAGACAACCTTTGTTAAAAACAAGCATTTGCAAAGCCAACAGTTCTTGCTGTTTTTTATCTGCTAATGCAGATTTATTGGTTTTGCGATGAGTTTTGCTCATGCCTTTTAACATCTTAAAATATGTGCTATAATGTGGGCCATTGCAATAATGTGGCAGGGGAGCAACAAATTATGCAGCATGGTTGCCTAAAGGGTGTGGCAAGGGAACACTAATTATGTGATATAATGAGGAACATTTTTTAATATTATTCATTCATTATTTTGTCATTTTACACATAATAATACTGTTTGGGCAAATATTTCACCTCATTAGTACCGTTAAACAACCAAACACTAAATACTAATAAGCAATTGAAAGATGACCAGTTAACATTTGCAAGCACACCACGTTTTTAGTAACTTTTGATCCGTTTTAACTAGAAACAACATTTGTTTTTACTAAATTGTGCAGCTTATGCAGCAGATGATGGATTATGCGGCAACTGCTGCAAATCCATAATTATATGAAAAAAGTTGTAGCCGCAGGATTGAATAATTCCAGTGGCTTTTGACTATGTGTTGCACTGAAAAACACAAAAGAATGTAGTATGGATTGTTTGAAATAATCTCAGACTCAGGTAATCTCTTGTGTCCGCATCCCAGGCCATCATTATTTTGCACAGCAGGCCACCTCAGTTTGGACTCAGCCATATGCAAATCAGTCTTGACCCTGCGCCAATAGAAACAATGAAGCCTGAACTGCCATGCCGGTCCTCTCATAACCAGAACAAACGCAATCAACGTTTTTGTCCTGATTGCGGCTTGTCAGTCAGGTGCAGCTTGGTTATAGTGAGCACTCGACCCAAGGCATGCCGTCACACCTAGGAAGTTTGGTCTGAAGTATATAAAAGAATGATGGATAAAATTCTTGAATTAATCTCAGCCACTGGACATTATTCATGGCTGCATCTCAGTCCATTGTTATTTTGCACACCATGCCACCTTACTGTGCCACTGGAACCAAGCTGCACCCAATCCGGGCAAAACTGGTCTTGAGTTGATTGTGTTCTTTTTCAAAGAGGGCCTGGCTTGGCAGTTCAGACTGGACTGCATAGAGCGCTTATTCATCTAGACATAAGTGCAAGCCATTTCATGCATATCCTCCATTGTTGCCAGGTAAGCTCTTTATGTTGCCCAGGTTACTCTTTGAGTGTTATTGGGAAATTCCTTTTCGATATAAATGTATGCAACGATTAGCCCACATTGTGAATATTTATCCAGCATAGGTGGGGGAATGGCCAAAGGCTATGATCATTCTAATGGTAAATGCCCACTACAAAATTTTACAGAAGGGTACAAAGGGTAAACAAAAATCTCTTTGAAGTATCCTTATTCGTCTTTGGATAAAGTTACCTCTTCTGGGGGAGGTGGTGAACGGAGCAAAGATCAACAGTTGAAAAGAAATGGAATTAAAATAATAATGGAAGACTCAAACATATATTTATGAAGTACAATAAAAGTTTCAGAAAAACCTGTGTAGGAAAACCACAGAAACTATTTGTAATTATTTTCAGTTGTCAATGAGAGCAAGCACTACCAGCAAAGTCAACGGAAAATAAATGCTATCTATGTTAAAGAAAAAAGAAAACTGTCACCCGTTATATATGGTATATTAGCAGACATGGAATAAAAGCGGGTTTGGAAAGCAAGGGGAGCACAGGCGATTAGGGCTCTTCCCCAGCAAACAAAGTTACCTTCAGATTTAGACATTTTTATGGAACTGCATCTCACGGGGGTGACCTAGTTGCCAATGCTCAAGACGTTTGTCAGGACTAATGATGAAGCTTTGCTCTGGTATTTCAACCGTATGGCATTCAGGAAAATGCAGAAGGTTTTGGACAGTAAGGCATTTCCAATGAATATTCAAGATGGTCTTTTGATTCTTATCAAAGGAATCCCACAGCATTGATTTGCAGATTCTTGAAAAAAGTCCCATCCAGGTATGTTTTGACCAGCCCCAGATCAACACAGAGCTCAGAGATCCTTTAGTTCTCAGACTTCTGTCCAGCACATTAGCTATTGGGAGGAACCATTATTGGATCCTTATACAGCTTCACTGCATTCAGTCCTCAAGTGTCATGAACATACAGGCGGCATAAGAATAGCATGCATGTTCTTACATTTTTAGTAATGCATGCATTCCTTGCCTTACAAGAAAGTGTGGCATGTGGCAGACAAAACATTTACCAAATTATGATAATAGAGTGCATCCTATTGGCTATCTACTCCCTTCCAGTGTTTGTGTAGATGTTAAATTGTCTGAAACCTCTATGCGGTCAGGTTTGAATAAGGTTGCTGTGGGATGCATAGGGGCATTATGATGTTTGGGCTGGTCATGTGCTCGCTAATATGAGTGAGTTGATGTAGAATAGCCAGAAGAATCACTCAATCAAACCCTAGAAACTGCAGGAAAGCACAGTTAAAAGTGGTGGTTCCAAATTGGCTGTTTAGTTCAGCAAAGCCATCCACTAGCAGAACACATGAGTAAGAGAAAGGAAAATGTTCTTAGTACATCATTGTTTGCCAGTCTTTCCCATCACACACAGATCTAAGTGATAATATAAACATGAAGGTTGTTAGAAGATTTTAGGCAAACATTGCCTGCCAGATAGGTGGAAGACATAAGACAAAGTCATGACAGTCCAGAGAAACTCATAATAAGGAATTGTACAAACTCTCTAAGAATCTTCCAAAGACACAGGGGGCCTATAAGTCGAAAAAGTCAGCAGATTAATATTGTTGGAAAATGCCCCTCTCTGAAAGGTCACACCAAAATTTTTGGCTTCTTCCTCCTCTTTTTTTAACCTCATTTATGTTGGCTTTAGGACTCTGAGCACTTTACCACTGCTTATCCGTTCTAAAGTGCATGGTCTCTCTCCCTTAAAGATGGTTTGATTGATACAGCCACAATTATCATATTTAATGTACTTAGAAGTCGATGTTAAAGTGCAATGCATCTGCCCAGGACCTGTAAATTAAATGCTACGAGTGGGCCTGCAGCACTGATTGTGCCACCCACTTAGGCAGCCCTTTAAACATGTTTCAAGCCTACCACTGCAGGGCCTGTGTGTGCTGTTTACATTGCCATGCCAACTTGGCATTTAAAACCCCTAGCCAAGCCTTACACTCCCCCTTTATTAAATTATTCACACCTAAGGTAGGCCATAGGTCAGGGTGCGGAGTAACTAAAAGGTAGGACATGTGCTTTTATGTTTTACATGCCTTGGTAGTGAAGATCTCCCAAAGTCGTTTTTCACTACTGTGAGGCCTACCCCTCTCATAGGATAACATTGGGGATTCCCTATTACACTTAATAAGCTGTAATTCCTCATTCAACTTTAATGGTAAAGTCGAATTTATCATTACAACTTTGAAAATGCCACTTTTAGAAAATAGGCACTTTCCTGCTCCTTTCCCTTTTTCTGATCAATCTGCGTGGGTGAGAGCTGGACATTGTGTATTCCCTCTAGACAGCCACGCACAAAGGGAACTTAGGTGTGACTTGCTGGATCTTCCTGTGAGGATGGAAGGCACTTGCACCTGAATAGGCTGTGTCCTCTCCACACAGAAGGGGCTGCATACCCCCCTGTAGTGATTATGGAGCTGGGGCAGGACGGAAGGACCTCTGTGCACTTCAAAGATGAAGTCACCCCCACTTCAAAGGCACAGCTGGGCATAAGTACTGGGTCTCTGGCCACACCAAGACAAGACACTACTGGACCTGTTAAGAACTCTGCCAGGAGGAAGGAATGCTGTACTGCTAAAAGGACTGCCACTCTGCTGGACTGCTGCTCTTGAAGAACTGCTTCTCTGCTGTGCTGTTTTGCTGCTTGCTACCCTCTGTTCTACTGAGGAAGGAATGGAGCATCTCACTTGAACCCAGAGTGACTCCAAGGGCATGCTAGCTTGCCTTCTGTTTTAAGACTCGGGAATATCAAAGTCTTCCTTCCTGCTCCTGTGCCTGGTCCTTTGCAAGTAGATCCAGGTGCGTGCTCCAGCGGAACCGACACATTCTCTGCTGCAAGAGTAGAATTGACGCATCACTGTGGTTGCATGAATAGAACCTGTGCATCACATTTGGAACCAGCACATCCCCATCAGAACTGATGCATCGGAACCACTGCAGCATCACCCCTGAAGAGAGATGATCAACTCATCCCCTCGACTACTTGGAGAAAACCGGCGCATCGACTTTGGAACCAATGCATCTTGGAACTGGCGCTTTGCCCTCGGATTCGACGCAACGCCATTGTTGCGTGCAGAAAATCGACAAGGTACTTTTGTTCAGTGGGCCTTAAGTGGCTCCTGTATCTGGCCTGCGCTCTATTGCAGTTGACATGAACTCCTGACTTTTCCCCGGTCCAGCGCGACCAGATAACCCCCTAGGCGCTTATTGCTTCTAATAGAGCTATTATTCATTCTTAATCTTTAAAAATGCATATCTTTGGGGGAGGAGCCACGCCAGCGACCAGGATGGCCGCTTGAGCATCGGCTCCGTCGGCCACCACATCCTGACTTGCCATCCGGCCCAATATCCTGAGCCCCGTCCCTACCAACTGGTGGGGGACCCGCTCCTGAGCCACTGGGCGAAATTCCGAATGATTTGGGCGCTCAGATGACTTTATTTATCATCTGGAACTTTTGGGGCCTATCGGGCGTGCCACCGGGACCCAGCGTCTGGCACTGCCCGCTTTGGAGTTCAACAACAACGGCGAGAGAGACCGGAAGTGTGCGGCGCGACTCGCTCTGTGGAAGTCGCGTCCCACTCGAGTGGCTCTCGGACCCCCATCTCATCCCAATTGACTCATTCCTGCCACTACGGAACAACCTGTAGCTGTGCCGATTGCCCTTGCGATATAGGGGTTCATTCGGCCGGCGGAGTTGGTAGTTGCACAGAAACTGAAAATGGTGGCGAGGGTGGATCCCGAGAAGCTACCCCCAAAAACACTGAGGAACACCAAACCGGTCCAGTCCAATAGACTGGAAAAGTACAGTTTCTCCAAGGGGTCCCCGGTGGACGAGAAACGCACACAAGTGAGTGGCCATGAGGAGGCCCCGTACGGGGCAGACCCGATGGCGGCGATCACCGGGATTCAGTCATCCCTTGGTAAGATGGATACCAAGTTGGACACTGTCCATATCGAGGTGGGCCTAATCCGAGCAGATCTGAATAAAACCTTGGAAAAAGAAAAATCACTTGAGATTAAAACATCGAGTCTCACGGACGATGTGTCGGACCTCCTGCGAGAAGTGAGAGAGTTGAAGGAGTCTTGGACCCAATTTGTTCGCAAGCTGGATGAGTACGATGGACGGGCGAGGCGCAATAATGTCCGTATCCTAGGCATACCGGAGAGATCAGAGGGGCAGACCCTGGACCTGTTTGTGGAAGACCTTATCCTGAACCACTTAAAACCCAAGGGTCTCAGCAACTTTTTCACCGTTGAGAGGGCCCACAGAGTACCTGGTGGCCGCCCTAAGACAGGGGCGCCCCCTCGCCCGATGATTATCCGCATCTTGAACTTTCGGGACAGAGATACTATTCTGCAGACTGCGAGATCCTCTGGACCTCTGGCTTATGAAAATGCATTTCTCCTCTTTTTCCCTGACTTCACCCAGGTGGTGCAGAAACAAAGACAGAGTTTCATAAATATCAAGAGGCGACTGCGTGCCTCGGAACTCAAATACTCCATGTTGTTCCCTGCCCGCCTCCGGATAGAACGCAACGGTAAAGCCTGGTTTTTTGATCACCCAGATGCAGCATCGGACTGGTTGGACCGAATCCAGGGTCCTGATTCCGAAGGCGACACCCCGATGGACAATGAGGAACAATAATCCTGTGTTGGTCACTGCAGTTGGACAGGGTGGCAAGGGAGCTGGTTTGCTGCGGGAGATCTCTTAATCCCCGCTGACTTTGTTGATATTCTGGGGGGGTTTTATTAGCACTGATGGGGTTCTTATGCGGGTTGGGTTGGGATGAGCTGGTGGCCTGTTTTAAGGTCCTCCTCCGTTTTCTATGTTTAGATATTGTAGTTAGTTTTGGGGTGACAGGCACACTGCGGGTTGGGGATGTGCACAAGTTGCATGCAGGGTGCAGGGTGGGGGGTTGGGTTGTGGGGATTTTTGTTCGTTGATTTGTGTTTTGTTTATGACCTATGCTTGCAATGGATGTCGCGCAACGCTTTAGGATTTTCCAGGGACGAATATGGCGTCAGCTAGGCGGGGTTTGGGTGTGTCGGTCCCCAGCTGGAATGTGAATTGCCTGGGTGACAAGATCAAATGTGCAATGGTGGGACAGTTGATCAGGCGCCGGTTGCCAGAGGTGGTCCTACTCCAAGAGACTCATCTCATGGGAAAGAGATGTATGGCGCTACACAGGGGTGGGTATAAATTGGTTGCCCCTTCCGGTTTCACCTCAGGCTCCAGGGTGGTGGGGATATTGGTCAAGAATTCCTTCCCGCTCACCATACAGGCTACCTGGTCTGATAACCGTGGCCGGTATATTGGGGTCTCGGGGTTGTGGGAGGGCAGAACAATTACGTTCCTTTCAGTTTATGTACCACCCACATTGCAGACCTTCCTTGACCTGAGTAGGATGTTTTTGTCGCTACCCATTGGCATCATGGTGATTGGGGGTGATTTTAATGCAGTCATGCATGGCAAATTAGATACATACCCCTCCCGCGTGTTACCTCCCTCTAGTAGGTGGTTGTCGGAGTTTGTTGCTGGTGCGGGTATGGTGGATGGGTGGAGGCTTAGACATCCCATGGACTTGGAATACACACATACATCTGCGGCACACCACTCTTTCTCTAGAATTGACTATCTGCTATTGCCTGCGTCTCAGGCGGCGTTCGTCCAGGAAGTGCGTTATCTGGCCAGGGGAGTGTCTGATCACTCTCCAATATGGTTTCAGTTGAAAATCAGACCGGATAATGTTGCTAGGGTCGCACCAATTAGTGCTTAGCGGTTGAGAGATCCTGCCACCAAAAAGGAGCTGGTACGTGTCACCGATAACTACTTTAGCGAGAACTCAGGGACAGTCGAATCTGGCTGCTCTCTCTGGGAGGCCTACAAAATAGTTGTCAGGAGGGAGGCCTTCTCCCTAATCTCTGGGCAGAAGAAAAAGAGCAGGGCGGAAATTGACAGGGTCGAGGCGGAGCTATTGGCGACGGAAAAGGAGGTCTCCACTACCGGGGACCCGGACAGTGAACATCGCCTCAGTCTTCTCCGGGACGAGTTCAAACACCTATCGCGAGAGGGGGCGAGGGAACAGCATGCTAACACACAAAGTAGAGTCTATGAACACGGAGACAAGGCAGGGAAACTGATAGCGTGGTTGGAGAAGGGAGACTGGGGGTTTTGTCTGGTCCCGGAGCTTCAGATTGCGGGCTTGGGGAGCACGGCAGATCCGCAGCACATAGCGGACGAGTTTGCCAGATGTTATGAGGAGGTTTATACCTCAGCGGGGCTGCACACGGTGGAAGAGAATGCAGAGGTCATCCGGGATATCCGAAAGCCCGCTCTATCGGCCGAGGATCGGGAGTTTATGGATTCCGATATAACAAATGACGAGGTCGCGATGGCCATCCGTGGGGTACGCTCCGGAGAAAGCCTCGGGCCCGAATGGTATTCCTGTTGAACTCTATAAATTTCATGCTGACCGTATAGCTCCTTTTATGAAGGCCATGTATCTTGAGAGTAGGGAAAACGGCATGCTTCCCTATGACCAGCGTATTGCCAACATTGTTGTTATATATAAGGATGGTAAGCCTCGTCTGGAGTGTTCTTCTTATCGCCCAATCTCTCTCTTAAATGCGGAGCCTAAAATTTTGGCCAAACTACTTGCGAACCGGCTAGTGAAAATTATAACTGAACTGGTACACCCGGATAAGTCCGGTTTTATGCCGCGCCGAAATACCGCCCTTAATCTTCGTAGACTCCATGGGGTGGTGGCAGGTTCGGCTTGCATCCATGAGCCAGCGACGCTTTTGTCTTTGGACGCTACTATGGCGTTCGATACAGTGGAATGGCCATATCTATTTGCGGTGCTGGAGAAATTCGGGTTCGGCCCGGAATTCATACGATGGATTTGTCTCCTGTATTCTGCGCCACTGGCCCGGGTAGTGGTAAACAATCACAAGTCCCGCGATTTTCAGATTGGATGGGGCACCAGACAAGGATGTCCCCTCTCGCCTCTTTTATTTGCTCTGGCACTGGAGCCGCTTGCGGCCTGGGTACGATGGGATAGATCGATCAAAGGGTTACGCTTGACTTTGGGTTGGGAGGACAAAATCTCGCTATACGTGGATGATATTCTGATGTATCTGACCTCCCCCCGACAGTCCCTCATTGTCCTCATGGATATCTTGGCGATATACGGTAGATATTCGGGGTTTGCCATTAATTGGAAGAAATCGGTCTTATTTGTGTTGAGCGGCGACCCCCCCAGAGTGCCAGAAACCTGCCCGGTAAGGGTGGAGCAGGTGGGCTTTCGCTATCTTGGTATTTACATCTCCCGGGACCCTAAAAAGCGTTTCGATGCTAACCTGGTTCCCGCCCTGGTCAGACTCCGCCGGGATATCGCAAAATGGAAGGAACTGCCCCTCTCCCTACTGGGTTGTGCGGCCTTGTTCAAAATGATGGCGCTACCGCGGTTCTTATACGCTCCACAGAACTTCTTTGATCCGTGCCTTCCACTTACTTCAGTGAGATAGAATCGCTACAGCATCAGCTTCTTTGGGCGGGGAGGCCGCGGATTGCGTTATCTAAATTATTTTTTTTTTGTGTGTAAATTTTTGAAAACCTTTATTGTGCATCAATAGCATACATACACGGGCCTACAACCACCTGGCCAGCCTCGAAAGCAATTTATAGCACAACCGTTAGCAGTAAAGCAACTCAGCAGTCCCCCCCAGCACGAAATACGACAGTTTACCAAAATAGGCCTTCAGTTTGATGCGACCACTGAGTTACAGGATTAGGTAAGGTTATTTTTAGTAATATGAAAATAAAAGGATCAGACGTAATACAATCAACCAAGGACCTAGGGTGAGCAATGCACGCAACAATGTAACAACAGAACGGGAGAACATAAACCAGATGTCCGAGCTGAAATACGCTCATCAGGATGTAGAGCACGCATTCAATTTCGAGCTAGTCATCGCCCACCCCAGAAACGTGAGACTACCGTAATAATGACTACAAAGAAAGGAAGAACCAGCTATCAAATGCGCAAAAGGCGCAATGTCTAACCGTCATGCTGACCCAAAAAAGGGAGAAGAAAGAGAAAGAAAAAGAGAAGGGAAGAGACAGATAGAGGCTCATGGAAACTGAAAAAAGGGAAAAAACAAGAAAAAAAACCCTCCCCCAACCCCCCACCCTGCACCCCTGCAGAGGCCACGGCCTACCCACCCCCAAGCAGCGTGCCTGTCGCCCATGAGAGTACCCGAAATTTAGTGTCAGAAAAGAGAAAAAGAAAGTTTTATATAATAAGCTGGAGGAGGGCCATTCGCACTGGCTCCCGGTCACCCCATCCCGTAAAATTCACTCCTCCCCAAGATACATTGTGCACCACTGTAATCAAGCGAATTAACCAAGAAAGAGGAAAATTAGCAACATATTACACTAATAGTCGTACCTGAAGAGCGCGTGCCCCCCACCCCCGCCAGCCACCTGAATGTTAACATTTGAGAATACTGCTCATCCTTGGCCAGTCCTCGCAAGTCCCCAGAGGCATGTCTGCCAAGTAATTCCCGCATCCGCCGACACAAAGAGACCAAGAGTCCAAGCAAGGCCAGAGAGCGGCATGAGCGTACAAAATGGACGCCGCGGGCCACCAACAGAGTCATCCGCAAATACGGCCATCTTCCCCAATGTAGCCCCAGAACACGTACCCCACATCAAGGATGTTAAGACAGGGGTGGAAGAAACAGGGACAGGATCCAGTCGTTGCCGTGGCAAAGCAGAGGACATCAGTAGGGTTACGGAGTACGAAGCCACCATCGTCTGCTGTGGAAAGGAACCATCAGGATAGTCCACATCCCCGGCTTGTTGTCGACAATCCACAGCATAGTCCAATGTCATCACTGCCCCCCCGCACAAAAGGGCGGCCACAGCACCCCCATCAAAGATAGGCTGGAAGGGATCCTCGTGTGCCAGGGGGTCGTCCGACCGTAAGTGCCCCAGCATGAACGTAGCACCATCCAGCTTCCTCCCCAGCTCACGGACGCCGTGGACCCAGGCAGATCGAAGGGCACCAAGAGCAGCAAGGATGTCACCACAAGAAAACGCAGGCTCTTTCTCTCGTATCACAGCATCATTTGGCTGTACACATTCCCACTGTTGTTGTACATCGGTAGTCAGGGTGGCAGCCTCCATCACTTCTCGGCGGCCCCTCGGAGTTTCCATCGCAACTGGGGACAGGGAGTCGGTCCTAGGCTAGTCCAACTCGGCGCGGCCACTCTCCAAGTCGCAGGGACAGAGTAGGCAGATCGTCCAAGGAGCGGTGTCCTGCAATGTTGTTCGTCGCTCTGTTCCAACGCCAGCCCAAAATTCGGGTGCTGCCCACGACAACCGGGCCGAGTCCTGAATCTCGTCGAGGCACCCACCGTGTGCATTCCACGTATGTACAAGGGTACCACCAGGTCACCGCCTCGGGGGACTCTACAGCCGTGTCGCTGAGCAATCAGGACATCTGTGGTGAGAATCAGGCGGATGAACAGAGGGCTCCAGCAGAACGACGCCGCGCCAGTGGAAATGGCCGCTGTTGCTGTTTTAGTGTCCGGCCATGTTATGCAGCAGATGTCCCGGTTACAGTGTCTTTCAGGCCGCTGAACGCCGTCGCAGATTTCTCCGGCTAATTCCCAAACTTCAAAATGAGGCACAATTGCAGGATAGTGAGCAGGATAGTCGGAGGTTCACGGAGCCGGGAGCCTACGCATCCGTCCCGATCGCCATCTTGGCTCCTCCCCTGCATTATCTAAATTGATGTTACCCTGGTATGACGGTGGGATTGGAATACCCTGCATTAGGAAATACTACTGGGCTTCCCAACTCGCCCCCATTAATCACGCGATCTATGGCTCCCCGGCTGACCCCGGGTTCGCAATGGATCGAGCTCAGTTGCCGGGGGGCAAGTATACCTGGGTATTGTATGCCAAGCGAGGTAGGTTCCCACTGATGGGTCCTGTGTCGGCTTCGTCACGGGCGTGGCATGATGCCAACCGTGCCCTCCAATGGGAGGGTAGGATAACTATGGCCACCCCACCATGGAACTCCGAAGCCCTGGGCAGCTTGTGGAAGTCGAAGGGTTTCGATTGTTGGGACCTAATAGGTATCTCCCAGATTAGAGACATATGGGGCAAGAAGGGTATATTGACCTTTAAGGAATTGCAGGCCAAACAACATTTGAAAGAGAGTGAGCGATTCCGATATCTGCAAATCAAACATGCCCTGGCGGCAGCTGTCCCTCGTGACGTGACGCCGCCGGAGGCCTCCCCACTGACTGGAAGATCGACTCCTGGATGGGTATCTCCCCACCAGAGCGATCTCTGTGCTCTATAAAAAGTTGGTCAACCACACAGTAGATCCACTGGTGAGAGTCCGTGAGCAATGGGTGGCAGATGGTTTGATTTTGGATGATGAGAATTGGGTGGAAGCTTTGTCATCCCCTCGAGAAGTGGCGATCTCGATGAGACTTCTGTTGGTGCAACTTAAGATTCTCCACCGGTCCTACACCACGGGCCCGGGGTTGTGCCGAATGGGGCTCGCCTCAAACGCAAACTGTCGACGGGGTTGTGGTATGTCAGGTACCTTCATGCACATTCTGTGGGAATGCCCTGAAATCCAGAGATCCATGAGAAAAGGAGTGAGGTGTGGGGTGTACAGGTTCCGCTGGAGGCACGCCGCGTTTGCTGAATGTATGGGAGCCTTCCGATCTCTCGACTCATGGCAGGCTCTGGGTAACACTTGCCTGTATGATTGCCAAGCGAAACATTGCACAACTTTGGGTGGCCGGTCGAGCACTCCGGATTCGGAAATGGATGGATGACCTTGATTGGTGTATGTTTCGAGAGAGAGCTGTGTACGTGGCCAGAGGGAGACCCCGTAAATGGGGAAAGATATGGGATGCCTGGAATGTATACCGAGGAGATATTTGCACACCACCAGAGCCCGAGTCAGTGAATGAGGACACTGAGGCACCTTGAACCCAACTGTGATACTCCTAGATGATACTGTACCGCTGGAACGCTAATTTGCTGTAATTGTATTGCAGATGTCCGTTGCATGATGGTCTTGTTTGTTGTAATTGTCTATTATTTTCAATAAAAAAACAATTTAAATAAAAATGCATATCTTGCCTTATATTTATTGGAATTTTGTCATTTTGGTCTTATTGTATTTATAAAATAATAATCCATGTTTTTAAACTGGTGTGGGGTATTTTTGTGATGTTTCTGCAGTATTACTGTTTGAAGTGTTGAACAAATACTTTACACATTGCCACTTAAGTTAAGCCTGCCTGCTCTGTGCCAAGCTACCAGAGGGTGAGCACAGGTTAATTTATTGTGTATATCTGGCTTACCCTGACTAGGATTGTGGTTCTTGCGTGGACAGGGTGCATACCTCTGCCAACCAAAAACCTAATTTCTAACAAATATATTTGAAAACAATATATTGAACCACATCATAGAGGAGATTCAGGAGCAGTTTAAGATCAGCGTCACCATATGTAGTTACTGAGCAAGAGAGATATATTTCAGTTGTGTACAGAAGAATCCAGAAAATGCGGCTACTACACCTCTTCCAGGCGTAATCAGGTTACACATACAGTAGAAGAAGGCTAGAGGTCCCTGAACACACTCACACACAGAAGATATTTCTAAGAACAAAATTTTACCTTAGAGCAAAGTAGAGATGAGCATGTCTACTACCCAGATGCCCATTATCTGCTGTTGTTAATATTTGATTCAGCGGCTAGTCCTCTATAGGGGGTACCAGCTGTGTCGACCTGCCACGTTGCTCTACCAGGAATTGCTTGCTTTACCTCTTACACTTTTACATTAAAAAAACGGTCTCATGGATCATTTGCATGTAAAAACTGTAATGTCAGGTAGGCAGCAGAAGAGGGCTCTCCTGGGCTGTATTGCACATGTGTCATCCGGGGGGGGGGGGGGGGGGGGGGGGAGGTTGTTACAGCCGAGCCTCACACTGCCACAATACATATCTGACATGCTGCAGCTTGTCAGATAATGATTGCCCATGGCTTGTCAATCATACGCCCTTTTCCCCTGTCACAAGTCCGATTAGAAAAAATGGGTCTATATTCAACTTCATCCCGGCTTCTGGTAGGGTAGAAGCTCATACAACTGGTTCTGGTGTGCTGCCAAAGGTAGTAGACATGAGATTGGGGAATCGCCATCCAATGTAAAATCATGTGAGCTCTTCTTGAAATGCACTGCATGAGATAAGTTTAATTTTCAGCAGTGTGTGTGTCTTTGTATACTGGTGACTTCAAGTTGTTATAGCAGGGCCATGTATTCGCTCACGTCAAGGCCCATAAAAAGAGGCCACATCGCACACACTCTAACAGTCCTGGAGAAGGGGATTGTTCTCACCACTACCCTGTGAAGAGCGACCAGAATGTGAGCCACGCTGACAGGAAGTAATAAAACAACACGACCTTTCTGATCAAGTGCCAACAAACACTACTTCGTAGAGCTAGGTTCGGAAAAGTAGTAATTGAGAATGAGCCGTTGTTTAATGAAAAGGATCACAGGCATATTTCTTTTGAGGTGTTTTTTTCCATTGCACCCACGCTCGATTCACGCTTCCAAAATAATTCGTTCACAGACTGCCAACTAGCTCTGAATATATTTTAATTCGCTGTAACCGCACTGCTGACAGCAGAGAGGCCTGCTAACTTTCAAAAGCTGCCCATGATCAGAAAAACATTTCGTAGAGAGCCCTATGTAACAAGCACCTAAACATGGGATCCTCTGAGCAGCAGCTAGTTCTTTCACTTTATCGAGCCGGAAGTGTACCTGTATGAGTTCAGGTTGTGCAGTGTACCTGTGAGTGCAAGGTAAGAGTTGCGTCTGTGAGAGAGCAGAACGAGCAGTGCACGTTTGAGAGTGCAGGGTGAATGGTGTCTATGTTAATAATGTGTCTTTGTAAATGCAAGGTGAGCTGTGTGCCCATTGGAGTGCGGGGGGAATACAGGGTAAGCTGTGTAAGTGTGAGGAGAGCAGTGTTACTATGTGAGAGCAGGGTGAGATTTGCACCTGAGTGAGGGCAAAGAGAGGTGTGCGTCTGTCTGAGTGCAGGGTGAGACTTGGGTCTGTGTGTATGTGCAGTACGGTGCATGCAGAAGGGTAACATTTGCACCGTTTTAAAACAACATGTATTAACCAAAATACACAATTTGCATCCAAGTTAGAGAGAACCCTCACACCTCCTCTTTCAACTCAGTCTTGCTTGCTGAGTTAACATGTTATATTCAGGTCGAACCATTTAGCCTCACCACTTTTGAAATCCACCAGCCGCCACTATTTGTTATTTGAACTATGAGGCCAATGAGCATGTTGTTTGGAACTACACATGCCCAATGTCTTAGAATGCTACTGTGTAGTTGCTGCCTTGAAGTGCACTTAGGTTGGGCTGCCAAGCAGTTGGTGGATAGCTGCCACCTTTGGAACCTGGGGACTCAGTATCAAATACTAGCCTCAGCTCTAAGCTCGACATCAAGTGATTCTTGGCAAATCACTTCCTCTCTGTGTGCCTAAAAATCTGGAATGTATTTCTGTTCCCTACATGATTTATGTGATCTTATAGATAAACTCCCAATTCCCATGTAATGTACAGCGCACCGTTGCTTACTAGCTAGGTTTGCCCTATGTAAGTACCAGTACATACAACACATACTCCTTCATTGATTATCCATGATGAGTTTTACATCCTCGTCCATGCGGCCACAAATTCTGTCCTCCCATTCCTGGAATCCCTTGACCTCCTTTAACCTGTATTTGTTCTTCCATAACAGACCATACTACTACTGCCATCTTCTCTAAGCATCTAGTCTGAGGTACATTAGTTGTAATCTCTTCTTTGGACTGACTTCTTTACAGTACCTTTTCCACGCAGACTCATTGCACGAGTGCATCAAGGTGTTTTGAACCACTGTGGCTGTGATAAATGCCAGCAGACCACCCACTGACTCCTGAAGTCTAGGATCCTAAAAACATAGGTTACTCTTGATACTAAAGACCAGATCCAATGCAAAAAGGAGAAGGGGTAGATCATGGAGAAGCCCTGAATTTCATGAATTTTTTATATCTATTTTGCAACACCACATGTGAGTAGTGGGTATGCAAGTATAGAGATCTGTGCAATGTTTATAAGCTGCATACAGAGAATAAGGCAAGATAAATGGTACAAAACACGGTCATCAACAGGTAGAATCCCGGACAGGATTCCTAGTGGTAGATGAGGAAGAGAGAAAACCCGAAGTCTAGGAAATACACGAACAATTCAAATACTGGAAGGGTCCCCTGGGAGCAGCGCTAAGAAAACAACAAAAATGCATTTGAGGGGAGCGCGAGGTGTGAAGAGAAGCAGAGAATGAGATTCCTAGGCTCATGCACTGGCAACAGTGTCTCTGGATTCATTTGCTCTTTGGCTAAGCTGATTAACATGATCAGAAGCCCTTGCAGGGGGTCTGCAGTCTGTTGTAGGTTCTTTAAATAGTCTCTTCTCTTTCGTAGGTTCCGTATTACTTTCTGTTTCCTGCACGCTGTAGGTTCTTTTATATATAGACCGTTTTTATTAGGCTGTAGTTTCTCCAAACGTCGCCAAAAATGTTGTAATTAAAAAAGTCCTTGAGCCAGGTATATGTAACAAGCTGGATTTAATACATTTTAGTTCCAAGTTAGGTTTCTAGTAAATAAGTAAAGATGACAAAAGCCCCACCAGGAGCGGCTTCCCTGCCACTCAGCCTGCCTGCCATCAACTGCCACTCCATACAAGCCAGGCACCCAGGATTCTATTATGTCATCAGGCATTCCAAGAGCCACACCAGCTGAGTAGCAGGGAAGTCACCAAAGCTAAGTATAACACAGTCCCGTTGGAAAGGCAAGTCAGTGATTGTCAGTATTAGCAGACGCTTCTTGGATGATTACGATTAATTATTGCAGTCTATGACGATGCTGTACTCATTTTTCTAAAACAGCCATTTCCCTGTTGATCCTTCTTTTATTCAGCACTGCATCCCTCATCAAGGCCTCTCTAATATTCGCCTTCCCCGTCTCCCAGAGTGGGGATGTTGATGACACTGTACCCTCACTGATATCTTTATATTCCTTCAAAAAGAAACATAATCAGTCTTTGTCTTGTGGTTGCCTATATTTAGCCATAGGAATTCGCCAATGACCTGAATGTATGACTAATAGGTTCAAGTCTATAGTAACTTATATCTCGTCGATTCAACATTAAGCCGGAGACAATTGATGCTTACCTAAGTTCTCTGGTCAGATCTGCTGTCATTAAGAAGTAATCTACCCACGTTTATGTGCCGCGAGTGCACCACGTGAAGGGATAGTCAATGCTACAATGGTTCATCAGTCACCAAGGGTCAATTAGAGCCTGATCTGATACCATATCTTGCAAAACATGCCTATCTCTATTAGACCTAGTATCTGACATACCTGGATGATTGGGAACTGGATCCAATGTTAAATTTCAGACTCCTCCAATTAAAATCTTACCTTTGACTTTCCAAATGTTTAAAGGACTAGGGATAATTGGGTTAACAAATCTTTTTGTCTCCCACTAGAGCACATACAGAGTCAAATATAAAAGTAATGGTTTAGAGTTTTAGTTTATCAAAGGCATAATTTCCTTTGGTGTCAGTTTAGGTACTTCGGTGTCAGTTCGGGTACTTTGTATTCTCTCTGGACGTACTTTGTTTATGAAAATCGCTGCCCATTTTTTCCTGTGTTCGAAAGGGTTTGGCCCCTGTGTGACAGTCACGCACTTATAAATTACCTTCCCCACCAATCCCCCTACAACTTTTCAAATTTGTTGTTGGCGAGGTCTGTTTCTTGAAGAAAGGCTATGTCGAGATGTTGGAATTTTAGAAGAGTTTCATCTTCCTTTTAGCGTCACTTGTTTAGCCATTGATATTAAAGGGAAAGCACTTTACAAGACTTAGATGCTATTAGCTCCTTAGACTGAAAAGATAAAGGTATCTTCAGAATGTATGTAAATGTAAATTGATACTTGTATAGCGCACTACTCACCCGCAAGTTGTCTCAAGGCGCTTGTACGAATACCGCTGTGGAACCCGTCCTGGCTTTCCCTGTGAGGCGTCCACTCCTGGGCACCCCCAGGGTGAAGGCCAGGCATCCTTAGCGTCGTGGGGGCCGTTGTGGAGATTAAGCAAGCTATTGCCCAGAGTTGCAGAGTGGGACTCTATGATTAGAATAGGCACTGAGGCAAGAATTATCAGGTCCGTGGAATTTTTCAGTCCAAGACCCGCCGAGGCGGGGAATTGAACCCTGGTCCCTGGCTAGACCTCTGCATCAGGGTCTGCCGCTCTAACCATTGAGCCACACTTCTCCGTAGTGTACGGACGGAAGTGAACTGTTAAACCTGAATAGTTATTACTGGGGCATGAGATGGTGCAACCTAACAGCCAGTATGAGGAGAGGAAGTTTGTGGCAACTGAAGAGTCTGGGTTCAATACCCAGTACCAGTCTAGATTATTTCTTTCGGGATTTACCTACGGAACAGGGTATCACTATACGGTCTATATGTGAGATAATGTATGAAGAGGAAGAAAAAGCGAACCACTCAAAAAGTATATCGAAGAAGGGAGCATACTTCTGTGAATAGGGGGCTGTTGCTCCTTGTGGTATTGACTGTAACTCGGTGGTTTTTGCCGCATGTATACCAAGGGCCCCACAGGACTCCAACCATCCTCAACACTGTCTCCCCACACCATTTTCACCCTACGGGTATTGAAAATCTCTATATCTCACCCCACCTCTCATCCCCCACCCAGTTATTCGAAACATCAACCAAATATACAATCAAATCTTGTTAGTAACTGCTAAACATCGATCACTTCTTTCAATGTCTTCGGTGATATGAAACTTGTCCATATTAAAAAGAGTAAATGAGCAAAACTACGCATCCTGTACCAGGCTCAATGTTCTTTTAAAGTCTATGTATGTCCTATCTCTTTTTGCGTTGCTTTTAATGACTGCAAACATTCATAATAGCACCCTTAATGTAGAGTTGTAACCTGAAAGCCAAGATACATTAAAGTACCAAAACCTATATAATTAACATTGTATAGAACTCGCACTCAAATCAGACTGGACTACTTTACCCATACATCAGATTATAGAACGGTCAAATTCAGGAACCTGAAAATAAATGTCCCTACAAAACTTGGAAATTAAATTCGCCCCAGCCAGCCAGAAATAAGGGAGAGTGTTAGTCTTTTTAATATACAATCTTGATTTATCCCTGGGGGCTTTATGTTTTCTGCACTTTGATTTGTCCTCTGTTGACCAAGCCTGTATCACTTTTACCCATCTTGCTCTTTCATTAATGCCTTGATTCATTGTACTTCTCTCCTCTCTTGAGTGAGTGGTCTTCAGTTGAGAATCATTCTCAGAAGTATCATTTCAACAGAGCTTACCACCCAGTCTGCAACCCCTGTTTGTCAGAGGAGCACGCCAAGACCTCCTGTCCCTCTTGCCTCACCTTCCGGTCCAAAAACACCCTCAGGCAACGCGATTGTCGACATGCTTGGCACACATTGTTGCAGCGACAAGATGAGGAAATCCCCAACATCTTTGGAGAGGATGTCAAAGGGGAAGCAGATGTCGAACTTTTTCCCAGCAGCCTGTTTCTTTTTTAGCTCAAGCCGAAATCTCCTTCAAGCTCCGACACAAGAGAACAGCAGCCCCGGCCAGGCCACAGTCAGCAGATGTCGACCATGAGTACGGTTCAACAGCGATCCTGACAGCAGCTTGAACACCAGCCCTCCAGGGGCTGGGCATCAAGCCCACAACCCAGCCAACAGCCTTCCGGTCTGCAACTGCCTCCCAGCCATGGCCGACACAGTCATAAGGCTTTGGAGCTAACTAAGACCCTGTCTCAGGCACAAAACAGCCGCACAAGACCCGTGCTTCTCCTGGATCAGTATATAGAGTGGGCACAAGAATTAGTCACAGAAGGTCAGACTACTTCCTACATCACCATCATGTGTTCTCTGAACGAGGCTGATACCGCCGCCAGAGGTATTCATTCAACCATACTCACTCGCTGTCTTGGCTGGCTCTGTGTCTATGGCTTTAAGCCAGACTTCCGGCAGGATCTGGTCAACCTGCCCTTTGATGGGAAACACCTCTTCGGGTCTCAGGTGTATCAGATGATAGAAAAGTCTAAGAAGGATATAGACACTGATAAGTCAATGGGGCTCTTCAGTCCCCATCACCATGTGGGTCCTTTTGTAGGTCCCCGTTTTGTGGTGGCTCCATGGTCATCTCTCCAGACTTTCTTACCTAACAGAGGCAGCATCAAAAACTGTCCCACGGTTATTCCAGGGGTACCTATTGAGGGAATTACTCCAAAGGCTGGGGCAGTGGGGTGCGGCAAGTGGAGCCACGCCCACGAAACATCAACTCTCTTTACCTACACCCAATCATTCGACACCTGTCGGGGGGAGGATGTTGTGTTTCCTTGCGCACTGGCAAACCATAACCTCAGACCAATGGGTCCTTTCCATCATTGAGGAGGGTTACTGCCTGAAACTCCCTGCTATACATGAAAACAGCCCCCTCGCTCTATTCCATATGTGTCCACTGGTCACAAGCGAAGGGTCTCTTAGAAGTTCTAGTGTTCATTGGGGCCAGCATTCACTGCTCTCCCCAGTGGTGAAACAGCAATAACCTGTTGCAGGGCAGGCAATTTCTGGGGCCTGTTCCCCAGGTGACCATTACCACAGATGCATCGCTCGCTGGGGGGGTCCACTTGCAGGATATGACCATTTAGGGCCTGTGGACACTCCTTTAACAAAGCTTTCACAATAGTTACTTAGAGCTACAGGCATCTCGATTAACTCTAAAGGCTTTCTTCTGTCCCAAATACATCACAATACAGTCCTGGTCAAAAGAGACAACTTGATAGCCATGTACTACCTTAGGAAACAAGGAGGCAACCATTCTTCCGAGCTCTTGGCTTTAGCACAGAGCATTTGGCACTGGGCAATCGACGACATAGCACATCTGTTAGCAGAGTACCTTCTGGAAGTGGACAGTGACTTTGCAGACCTGCTCTGCAGGATGTGGCAAAATGTCCATGATTGGGAACTCCACCCCGAAGTGCTGTTCTCCTCCTTCCAACGTTGGAGGTTCCCCCCGACATAGATCCATTCACAACTGCTGAAACCGCCAGATGCTCAAGATTCGCCTCCAGGTTTCCTCAAACACAGTCAATAAGCAATGCACTATGGAGGAAACGGTCATGGATATATGCTACACTTTTCCACCTCTCTCACTACTCCCATACATGGTTCAGAGGCTCCAGCAAACACCCCTCACCCTCAACATGGGTCAGACAACTGTACTTCACAGCACTTTGCGCGTTCTCTGTAGTCCCTCATGAATTGAGAAGCTACCCAACCGGCTGGATTTTCTCCCTTAACACCAAAGCACAGTCAGGCACCCCAACCCCAAGTAGCTGAACCTTGTGATTCTGCTCCTGAAATCCTAGAGTTTTGCTACCTCAGTTTACCTTCAGAATGTATGTCCATCCTCTTGGAGGCTCACTGTCCTACTACTCAAGCCAGCTATGAGGCACAGTGGAAGAGGTTTGTTCACTACTGCCTACCCAAAAACATTGAGCCACTAACTTCAACAGTTCAAAATATTATTTGCTACCTGTTTCATTTTCATCTCTCAAGCCTGGCTCAAACAACCATTTGTTTACATTTGGACGTGTTTGCAGCATACCTACATAGCAGGGAACACTCTTTTCTAGTCAGACTGCCCGTCATCACAGTCTTTATTATATGTAAATGTAAATGTAAATGTAAATGTATAGGCATTTATATAGCGCACTACTTACCCGTAGGGTCCCAAGGCGCTTCGACCGCTGCGAAACCCTTCCTGGCTTCCCTGAGAGATGGTCCCTTAATGGGTATCTCCAGGGTGAGACCAGGCATCCCCGGCGGTCTGGTGGGGCCGTTAGTGAAGATGAGGCAAGCTAATGCCCAGAGTTGCCGAGTGTGATCGCTGATCAGAGTGGGCACCAAGGCGAGAGAATTATCGAGTCCGCTGACCCTGGTCCAGAAACCTGCCGCGCCGGGAATCGAACCCTGGTCCCGGGCCGTCCTCTGCTCTCGGGTCTGCCGCCTCTAAGCAGTGAGCCACACTACTTCACTTCACTTAATAGGGTTATCCCCCCAGGTTACCCTCAGCCTGGAATCTCAATTTAGTCCCCACTAAATTCATGGGACCCCCCATTTTGAGCCCCTTCATTATTGCCCCCTTCAATTGCTATCTTAGAAAGGTGCGTTTCAAGCCGCAATTTCTTCCCTTAGGCGTTCAGTGAGCTCCAAGCTCTCCCGCTGTAAGAGCCTTTTTCCCGGTTGACGCCTACTGTGTAGTCCTTAGAACTAACCCAAAGTCTCTCCTTTCCACCTTAACCTGACAATTGAACCCCCTGTGTTCTTCCTGGACTCAGTAGCAAACATTGTATGACGGAACCCCATTTGCATTTAGACCACATGCATTTACAACCGAAGTCACAACCCTGACTGCGACATTACCTTATGTCACAGCCAGATGTTTTCTTATATTAAAAAACGCCTTTTTATTCACATTTGCAGTGAACGTCTGCTATTTTACAGCGCCGAGTTAGAACTTTAGTAAATTAGAGACTGGTGGCAGAGAAGTAAACACATTTTTGAAGGGCGTCTTAAAATAGTTGAATAGATCGCGGTTTATCGTAACTTCCAAAATCCACGTGAAAATCAGATCGACTGGAAAAATAGTGTTTCTAAAAAAACAATAATAATAACAGTCTTGTTAAAGGTGCTTACTCGCCCCCTTCGCCCGCTATGAAGTTTATATAAATTATAGTTATGCATGAACGCGAGCGGCTGTGAAGAAAGATGAAACGGCACAAAAACAAGAGGCAGGCAAACAATAAGGCCCAGCGCGAGACCATTCAATGAAAACCAGCTGAAGCAGGGCACGACTCCTGCATGTATACAGATTAAAATGAGCAAGCAGCACGCAAAATACAGACGCTGTAGTTACCGTGAGGTGCACTGCCAAAATAAAGCAGCTGAAGCAGTGCACGTCTTGCCTGCACATAGAGATACTCATACTCATTTAAGAAAAGAGTGCTCACAGACTTAAAAACAAGTACCGTGTAACAACCGAAGTAAAGGGACCAGTCGCCATGGGAGGTTACAACTGAAGACAAGGCGGTACTAAGGAGGGACTAACAAGCCTGCTAAGGAATCAGGAGCCAGCATTTACGAAGGAATGGGTAGAGAGCGGGCGGGGCTTCTCCTCCATACTCCAGGACAACAAGTCTCTCAGAGCAGCGCATGCACTCTGACTCAGGCTCGACCTAAAAAGGGCCCTCATGTACTACATTCATAGAACAAAATCATTTTGTAAGACACAAAAACTATTTGTCCCCTCCACTAAACCACACAAATGCACTGCCATTTCAGGAGCAGGGGCAGCTCTGTGGCTGATCAGGTGCATTCAAACCTGCTACGCAAAGGCTTAAAAGACATCTCCCTGCTCCAACTAGGCTGCATTCGACATGCAAAGAAGCAGCCTCCGAGGCATTTCTGGGTATTATCTCAATAGCTAACATCTGTTAGGAAGCTACCAGGTCTGCCTCACATGCATTCACCAAACACTACTGTATGTGTGTGCTAGCACACCAACAAGCTCAAGTGAGCCAGGCTGTACTACGTATACTTTTTCAATCTTCTGCAGCACCCACCGGCTAACACATGCTTAGGGTTGAACTGCTTCACAGTCTATACAGAGCATGTGTGTATACAACTGCACATGCCAGGAATGGAACATTTTACTTGCCTTGTAAGCATCTGTTTGTGGCATATAGTGCTGTATATTCACATACACCCACCCTCCTCCCCAGAAGCCTTTGGTTGTTGCAGATGATGTCTTTTACTTTCTTTTCTACATTTGCTTGCACGGCTATCTTCTTTCACTTCTGTGCTCCATCTCCATCCTCCGCCGTCCAGGAAATCAATCTAACATGCACATTACCAGTCACAGGAGGAGTCATTATATCTCATGACTCTAATGTTTTCTTTAAAAAAACAAGTTGTACACATTTGAGCCCTAAATTAGATAGCAGTAGAGTATGCAGAGCATGTGAATCTACAACCCTACATGCCACAAAGAGATGCTTACACAGTAAGTAACATTTTCCTTCAGGGCTACACTAGTGGTCTTAATTTGCTATATACATATACAATACATGGGGATAATGCAATTCCTTTATAGAAGCCCATCTTGTATTTCCTTATTATAGGTGACTTCTTGAATCTCTAGTCTCCTGTAATAATAAAATCACCTAGCTGTTCAACTGTAATAAATTATTACAGTTGGCTTCTGACCTCACAGTGCCTAGTGGCAGAGCTAGCAGCCAGAGTGAAAGGGAGGTCATGGGCATAATTACAGATGCAGATTAAACAAGGATGTGATGTGGCCTAATGGCCAGAGCTGCTGACCGAGTACCCAGGTTCAAGTTCTGCTGTTGGCTTACCATTCTGTAATTCTGGGCGAATCACTTAATTATCTTGTGACTAAACAACATGCATATGCATCTGACCTTGTCTAATGTAATCTGGTGCTCTGGAGAAGAAGTCGGGCCAAGTCTGTGCTGCATAAAAATGCAAAACAAAATCCAAGTATAACATGAACTGGCTTTTTCCTTCTTTTTATATAGTTTTCTAAGCAAAGATGTGACTAGCAGACACAAGGTATTTATGGCAACATGTTTATTTTTCCCCTGATATGCCTCATTTCAGAAAAGATCGAATCTCTCCAAGGTGCAACACCTCCTGAGCTACAAATCATTTTAACCGGATTTACATTAAACTGATTCGAATATCTACTAAGCTGTTTTTGATGTGTTTCATTTCACAATAAATATTCAGATTTTATTTTTATTGTCTGCAATGAACATGAAAGAGCAAAACACCAAGGATTTAAACAGTGTGTGGGAAGGCTGATGGTATGACCATGTATTATAAGCAATAAAGTAACTCTGCGGTACATCAGAAGTGTCATACTGCAGGTCACCTCAGAGCTCCATGAAATTATTAAGAACCCAACATTTGGCCTCGGTCATGGAACTCCTCATTGACTGGCAATATCTTTATAATGTACTGTAGGCGGTTCTTTATCCCATATCTGTAGTGTGAACGACGAAGAATCCATGTTTAATCCCAGTGACGTACGAGGGGCTCTGTGCCATTTAAAGCGTGTGGTTTCGAACATAAATCGAACAGTGACTCATTTTTGGGTAATCTCATTTCATCGACAGCCTTTACTGGCTGCAGCTCTCAAGGGCATTGCTGATGCAATGGTTCCGTGAATTCCAAGAACTCTGCTGGGAAACCTTCGATTGAAAAAAGACGTGTGCATCAGCGCTACCCCCGCTCCTCACTACCTTTTTTTGCCTTTTTTGTGGTATATAGCGGTGCGACTTGTGAATTTTTGCCTAATTTTCTCTGCACACTTCAGATGTGAATTAAGTGTGTAAGCCTGCGCCCTTTAATTTAAAAAAACGTAATCTCTTCTTTCCCATCAGTACCAGAGCAAAGTAGCAGAAAGGGCCATGTTGGGACGTCTGATGTGTTTACTAAATGAGGTGACATTTAATAAAAGCACTTCCGGCCAGAATCGAAAGGCAGAGTTGACATTCAGCATGGAGATTAGCCTTTTAAAAGCTGCAATACTTTTGGAATGACGACAAGGCTGTGTTTTCTATAATACCACCGTCTGCAAGGAGGGCAAAGCGAGGTGTTTATAAAAACAAAACCCGCCATGATGAAAAGAGGGTTATATAAGGGTGGTATTTGCACCGTGCCACCTGGGGCAACTCGGAAGTACGCTATGTCCACAAAAATTGACCATTTTCTCGATCTGAGGGTGAAATCACAATTTCATTAATATTACATCGTCAGTTAAGCATAGTTTTCCCCACAGTAACGATAACGACAGAGATGAATACAGTTGCCAACCAACACAGTTTATTTGCAAATTACTAAAGTTATACCCCCAGATTCATCATTGTCATGTTTTGCGAGTCCTTAATAGCGATTTTTAAGGAATCGCTATTAAAGACTCGCAAAACGGGATTCATGAGGAAATCGCAATATTTTTAGCAATTTCTACTGCTTCCTTATTAGCAATTAGCTAATTGCTAATCACAAATAAGGAATGGCTTTCCCATTCATTCCTATGGGCCTAAAGGCCCATAGGAATGAATGGTGAGTCATTCCTTATTTGCGATTAGCAATTAGCTAATAGCAAATGTACCGTAATTTCAAGGGTGCCAGGGTGTCCAAAGGACGCCCTGTTGCACCCCTGAAATGGTAATGTACACTGGTGTTGCGCACACACATGTCCAAAGGACATGTGTGAGTGTAACATACAACTTAGAAAAATGTACTAAAGTGCATTTTTCTAAGTTTTTGCTATTTACCACGTAGTTAGACTTCGCGGTAAATAGCGGCCCCAGATTGCAAATTCGCAATTTTATAATGGTTCATGAATTGCATTTAAGGAATTTCAAATTGAGATTCCTTAAATGCAATTAATCGCAATTTAGCGATTTCTAGAATTGTGATTTTTGCATTTGGGTTGATGAATCCCAAATGCAAAAATAGCGCTCGCAAAGGGCCAGATTCTCAGAATCTGGCCCTTTGCGAGCCGATTTCGGCTTCATGAATCTGGCTGATAGTCTCCAACCTAATCAGTTAGACATGAATCACAATTCACCTAAATACAGCATGCATGAATATAGAGCTTCGTTAAAAATAAAATAAAGGTTCCATTTAGAATGAGAAGGAATGTACTTGCGACCGGAAGTATAGATGAGCAGGAAAATAAGGAGCATTGGTCTTAAGAGAAGGAATTGAAAGCCCGCTTGCGAAGGTGGACAGGAGCAACCCCCAGATTCATCAAGAACACATTTTGCGATTCCTTAATAGCGAAAAATACCGATTCGCTATTAAGGAATAGCAAAATGCTATTCATCAAGAAATCACTTAAAAAATAGCGATTTCTAATAATTCCTTAATTGCGACTCGCTAATTGCGAGTTTCAATTAAGGAATATTTCCCCATTCATTCATATGGGCCTAGAGGCCCATAGGAATGAATATAGACCATCTCAATGGTCTAATCGCAATTAGCGATTCGCAAATTGCGATGTCGGCCTCCTTCTCACGAATAATAACTTTCCAGCTTCTTCTCTCATTGTGACCTTCATAATATCTCACAAAGGAATACTCACCTTCCCATTTTTCCATGTGCTAAAGTCAACATCCAAACTAGCAAATTGCTTCTATCTGACCTTAAGACTTTAAATTAACTAAGAATAACATTTTTAAATGAGTACACAGTGGCTCTGGTACCAGAAATAGAAAAGATGTTATGCACATCAAGCAGCTATGTATTTTTAAAATATCAAGTATTTCAGCTAGGACTACTCATAACAATGTTAAATTGCACATGTGCTAACTAAAGTTAATCAAAATATATGATTAATTCAGTCTGCTAACTCAAAATATAAAACATGAAAACATGTGTGAAATAATATGTGTAAATAATTAATAAATCGTGGGTAGATCATGTAAGCTATGGTTATGCGAGTTACAGCTTAACATATTATTAAGCGCAAATGAATTATGGTGACCCTAGATCATCATAATCAGGCAACAATACTAAAGCTTGTAGGAAATGTGGAATACCGTTGGCGCACTTGTTTCAGCCTTTTAAGGCTGCTAATTTGTTGTTTTTTATGTCTTGCAAAACATGTAATGTGGGCTAACTAAGAAAGTAGAGGGGCGTGGAGTCTGCCCATTGCTTACCACTGGTTGGATTTACTTTCATCTCATTTGCTTGCTTCTTTTACATGGCTTTCCTTGCCCTTTTTGTATCTGTCTTTACCCTGCTGCATTGGCAATTTATTTGTCTACTTCTGCTGCTCACTTTTAGGGAACTATTTTTATCCTTTGTCTTAAGCACTCCATAATAGTTCATATGTTTTCTTATTCTTATTCAAATACTTTATTGCAGTCATTAGACCATAAAAGTCAAGTGCAATGAACTGACGGTACATAAAAGCATCTCCCAGGACATATGCTTAGAGCCCTAAAGTCCTATATTACAATTGCAGACTATTGTCCCGCACCCCAATAAATAAGCAAAAAACATAATAACACATACAGCGTGCCCTGTTGATAAAATATACAATTATTGGGCAGGGATAAAACTGATACATTTCATAATAATAAAACACAAAAAGAGCACTCTCTAAAATCACAGATAATAAGATTAGAAAGAATTTTTAAAAAGTGTTTAGCAACTTAGTGCTGTACATTTGTTTTCAAAAGTGACTCGCGCACACACTACATAGAGCGTAGGAAGGGTGACACCGCAAATACAGTTGGCGATAGTGTTGTATTTCAGCAGCCTAAAGGCCTCTGCACAGTATTTGGTCCCCAGGTTTCTATATAATTGGGTCAGCCAACAGCATCTGGATTTTCTGTTACCAGGGCAGAAAAAGAATACATGCAACTCTGACTCCTCTGCATTGCTACAGGCTGGACATCCTAGATAGAGTGTACTTGCCTATTTGTTGGAGAAAACGTGCAGCGGGAAACCCTGTGCCTAAATAGGATAAACAGTTTCTTCGCTAGCGTGCGTTGCATCACATCCAGGGCAGACTGTAGGATGTACTGTCTTTTGTTCCCAAAAACACATGTGTTAATGATCCTGTTGCTGAGCACTTCTATAGATGGGTGAGTTTACCCTCCCTGTAACTCCAAACCAATTCCTTTCTAGAAACTGTGGGGCAGGCTTCCTCAGGGTTGTGCCATAGAATCGCTCTGCCCATTTCCAGAAATGAGTCCCTGACATATGCTAGCCACAGCACTGTAGTTTCCCAACACCCTGCAAACCCAGACCTTTAACTCATCCCTATACACTTCCAATTCCAGGGTTACCCTTAAGTGACACCAAAGAATTATGGGTCTAAGAGCAATTTTGTCGGCAGTTGGCCTTACCCCCAAGTCCAAAAGAAGCAGCGTGAGGGGAGAACGGAGGGGGAGACCAAATAACTGCCTGACAAAAGTATTCTTGGACTTGGTAATGTTTCTCAGAGAACAACGCCCCCAAAGTTCAGCCCCGTACATTGCAGAACCACTTGTTGCATATGTTTTCCAGCAATCTTCCTGGTGTGCCTCTCTTCCTCTCTCAGCGTTGCTCTCTCTCGCCTTGGTGCTTCTCCCTCACCCTCTCTGTGATGTGCCCGCCCTGGTGCCCATTGTTGGTTTTCTCCCATGTTCTTCTTCAACCAACCCATGCACTGGCGTAGCTAGGTGGGGGCGGTCTGCGCCAGGCGCCACTATTATGGGGGCGGCAGGCACACGTGGGAACTGAAACCAGAAAGGCCTTTACTGCGTCATAATTGTCATACCGTCCGTGTTGAGCATGCAATATATTTTTTTCATTAGGACACCTCAGACTTGCATTTGCATTGGCAGGACGCTGTTTATTTATAAGCACGCACAGACTCGAGGCCATTTTAGACGTTTTCAATTAGCAGGATTATGTGAAATGTGCAAGGGGTTGTTTAAATGCAACGTATCAGCGACGGGGCAACTTATCTGTTGGGCGACTGTAACAACACACCAGCACAACCATTCAGAATGGACCAATCCTTCCGAATAAATCTTTTTATTTTAAAAGACCATAATCCGACACTCTGTCCCCTTCTGATGCGGTCGAAGCATGCCTTTGAGTGCCTTGACAATCGCTGCCGCGGAGGCCTCATTACTAAACTTTGAATTTTAGAACCTAGTGGAGGCACAGTGGGAAACAATGCGGTCTCAGGCTATGGGATAACATCTGATTTAGTCGTCAAACTGAAAATATTTAGGCAGGATTAAATGGATTTGACAACATGTATATCCTCTTGCAGAAGGTTCTTCATCCTCACAGCGTGGGCTAGCGTCAGAGAAGACATGATGGAGGGCAGACGTTTGTGATCGTATTGCACATTGTACTCTTGTCCCTGTGTGCCATCTTTGGAGTTTGTGACAGGCGAAGACTAAAACTAGGCCTTTTTTGCCAAAGTGATGGCAAATGGCATGCTATCGCCAGCGTGATGTTTGCTTTCAAGCAGTGCTTAATTTGTAAGCAAAATAAGTGGCAGGGCTCTCATCAGGCGGCCACTGCACTTGCAACACACATTGCCCCTGCTGTGCTGTCAATGATAGTGACCAGCACACTCCTACAAGTGTGACAATTTGGACTAATTCAGGCCCCAAAGCCATAACAAGCATTTGCAATGCAATAGGTCTCGCATTATGAAAGTTTGAGCTATTGGTCTTGTAAATGACAATTTCTTTATTTATGTGTTGGTTTTGAAAAATTGCTAAATTAATAGCTTTGTCATTTACAATGCCAATAAATATAACTTTCGCAAATGTGACACCTATAGCATTTGTAATGCAACATGTTTTGTATTTACGTGAGTTAGATGTATTGATATTACAATTAACAATGGCTTTTAATTTTTTTAAATAATTAATACTTAAATAAAAGTTATTGTACTTTATAATGGCAATAGCTTACACTTTTGTAAATCACTTTTGTGAAGATTATGTTCAGTGTATTTTATTGTGATGAAAATCCAAGAACAGAAGTGAAATATTAACATCTTTTTGTGACATTTGTAATAAAGCTTGAAACATTGAGAGAACATATTTGAACCAGTTGTCGTTGAATGGTTTCACAGATTGATGCTGTGATGGTGCGGAGTGATGTTGTGGTGGTGCTGAGTGATAATATGGTGGGCTGACGTATGGACGATCGCTGTGCTACAGAATGCCACTGACGGATTACTCTGTCTACAGCAACAGGGCCACAATTGATGGTTGTAGGGACAAATCAGAGCCCCAAGCTGGTACCGCCCAAAGGTGCCAGCTAGTCTTATTCTAGCACCTGGCACCCTTTAGAGCAATTCATTTATTAAAGTATTATTATTCTTAATCATCAGAATGACAACCACAAGCGCAGTGCCCAGACTTGCCGCCTGTGCTGTTAAGGATGTAACAAAGACCCTGCAGCCGCTGTGGACAGGGTGGTCACCCTTCAGCACCCTATGCCCTTCTTAGCCAAAAGCCTCTGCGGATCTGAAAAATGCACGAATTTCAACAGCCTCTTAATCCATTTCAAATGATAGTTTTTCAGTTTTAAATGTTATCAGTGGTTATGCTGTATCGGATGATACCAAGTAGCTGACTAGGGCACCGTCGGCAGGGGGCGCCAGTCTGGCCCCTATAAGCAGTAATTGTTCACAACGGTTTCATAAGGAAAAGCCTAGTGAGGGTTTACCTAGGGTGACAAAAATCCTAGCACCAGCCCTAAGGTAAGCTTGAGTTTGATCTCGAAAAATGTAATTTCCGTATTTTGTCAGTGCTAGACATTTTACAGAGCTTTGTCATTGTTACATGCGTGAAGCTCAAGTCAAACACTGCATTTTAGCATGCACCTTGATAAAACACACGCATGCACTACTTTAAATTAATATGAATTTTAGCTTAATAGTAAACCAACTTCCACATATTTATGGATATTGAATAATATCAGGAGAAGGCATGTCCAGATTAGCCGGTAATATTATTTACCCTGTAGATTGTATCTAGTTTACATATGGAGTAATCTGTTCCAAAGTAACTAGGTTGTCAAGCAAGCAACAGTTGAAAGAAGAAATAAAGACTATAATGCTTGAGAAGCCACTTTAGGGAGGTGTAAAATGAAATTAGAGTGGCAGTAAACCCTGGACAACAGACACACAGAGGCGATTGGGCAGATCTCGAGGTCTTAGACATAACTCAGTGCCTCTATATCTTTGCTAGCGAAGTAAAATAAACAGATGAATAAAAGTGCAGTGCTTTTTACCAGAGACAATGCATGCTCATGGTAGGCAATGGTATCAGGAAGAGACTTCTTATCCGCGTCCTTCAGAAAAATGGAAGGTATGAACATGTTTTACTAAGCTACGATGGGATTTTCCTGGCTTTCCTTTGCACTGCAGACTGATCAGAGATATAGCCCAGGGACTTTTTATTTTATTCAGGCACTTCACTGCAGTGCCAACATACAAACCTCCCGTCTCTTCACAGCGGCTGCTGAGAAAGGAAGCCGTCATTCACAGAAGGTTAAGAAAACCAGGATTTATCTGACAGCACGAGAGTCAGTTGAGGGAGACTTCCCTGACCAACACAATAAACAGATTCCTTTTGAAGGCAGCCAAGGTTGATGTCATAGGTCGCCCTAGTCTAGGGTGCAACTGGTGTAGAAAGCATAACTGCTCAGGAAGAAGAGTACCAGAAATATGAATATCAAAGAAAATAACACTGTGGAAAGGGGGGAGAGTGGTAGATAGGGAATTGGATATTTACGACCCATCGAATTAAATGGACATGGTGTTTCTAATTGTAGGCTTGTATTCCAACAGTGTATTCTGGGAGTTGAAGTCTTCACTTGCTTCAGCTGAATTAACCGGAATACACATTTGATCCTGAGAGTAACGACTTCCTTTGTCTTTCCTTTCGGCTGGCATCTGGGTACCCTGAAAGTATGTTATTCTGTTTAGGCAAAGGGGACAACTCAAACATCTGGACTCTTTTCACTCCAGAGTAAAGACCTACGTTTCAGGGCTGCTGTCTGATCCGAGGCAGAAGGCAAGAATGTAGATGACAACACTGTTATTGGGCGTTGTAGAAGCTGCTCGCGAGCAGTGTCTACCGCGTGTTCTGCTTTATCTTGTTGTGGGACACCTACTAAAATAAATTCACCCACACTGGAGACATGCGGCTAGCACTTTCATATGATTGCTTCAGCAATGTGGTTGTGCATGAACTAAAAGAATGCTGAGCACTAACCACAGCAGTAAAAACGAGAGCGCCTCGTGGCAGCAGAGTTCACCCGCACAGGCACCTGGGGAGGATGTGGCCCAACACCCAGAGCGGACCACTTCGGAGCGGAGGATCGGGTAGGTTCGAGTCTCGGCAATGACTCTAAACATCCTGTGATTCTGGCCTAATCACCTATTCCCCCCCCTGCCGAGCAAAGATGAATGTGTCCTCATGTAACACAACTGTTGCTCATGTAAAGCGCTCCGATACCCTCGGGCCGAGGTTGCGCTATAGAAAACTGCAAATGTAGCGCCAAGAAGCAGGAGCGGACAGCGCTTGTCCTGCCAGCCTCATAGACGTACGCATTATCTTGTGTGAGGGAGAGGGGAGGGGCACACAGCTTATGTGCCCCTACAGCTCTCACTCAGTTGTTCACCTTTAAAATCACAAACGTATCAAGAATTGACAAATCCAACAGGCGGGGCTTTCATTGCTTCTCTTTGAGTAATGCAAGCATATGCCACAAAAGTAAATGAAATCAAATGCAGGTGTCTAAACTTCGTTACCTTAAAAGAACTACGATCAGCGCCGGGCCACCACATTCGTGTCTGGTGCAAACCGGTGTCTCAGGAGGAGTCTGAAGAATGGGAGGGCGGGGGCTACCCGCGCATGCGCGGCATTTCTAACTTTTATTCTGAAGAGCCCCAGTTACAAATGCCGCGCATGCGCGGGCAGCCCCCGCCCTCCCAGGTCCGGCAGCTGAAGTCCCGGGTCCCAGGAGGGGGCCCGGGTGAAGAACATCGGGCAGCCCGGTGAGGTAAGAGGGGGGAGAGGGGTGTAGCTGTGTGTGTGCGTGTGTGTAGCTGTGCATGTGTATGTATATGTGTGACTGTGTGTCTGTTAGCTGTGCGTGTGTATATGTGGGTCTGTGTGCGTGCGCCCTGATGCATTGTGCCTGCGTGGGTGTATGTGTGTGTGTGTGTGTGTGTGTGTGCGCATGCGTGGCTATGTGTGCACGCGAGTGAGAGCGGCGAAAGGCTGGCAGGCTGTGAATCTGAGGCAGGGGATGTGCACGGCGCCGTGCGTGCCCACGAGGACAAATCGGCGCTCGTGCCCATCTCCTGTCTCAGATTCCCAGGAAAGTGAAAACAATAGGTCTTTCGCTGATGCGAGACCTAAAAATGGCTTGGGCGGCAGGTAAAAGTCATTTTAATGTATATTGATTTAATAATTAACTGTTGTTATGGTCATCTCTAAATTAGCCAGACAACGCCAACTTGTGGCAGGCTGTCACAAGCACCGGTGTTGACAGTTAAGTGTTGGTGCCCAGCACCGGTAACCACCTGCTCAAATTAAGCACTGCTTTCAAGCAGACGCTGGAAACTCTGGAGTTAGATTTCTAAGGGCACACATAGAGGGTCTACTGCTCATAAGCATTTGAGAGTGTACAGGATTTGGAATCTGATGGTATATGCTGTATTAATGGTAATGGTAATGGTAATGGTAAAAGTACTTATAGAGCGCTGACATTCATCCTGAGAGGATATCATGGTGCTAAAATTAACAGTGTACGTGTAACTGGTGGTTGTTAACGGTAATATTGTGGTTTATTGGGTCTTAGGGAACAGTGTTATTTTAAGTTTTTTCCTAAAGGCAAGATGGTCGTCTGTGAGTCTCAAATCTGTCGGTAAATTATTCCACAGATTAGCTGCTAAGTGTGAGAAGGTGCGGCCTCCCATCCTAGCCTTCCTTATTCTAGTGGTTGTTGCGCTTGCTGTGTATTGGGAGCGAAGATTTCTAAGTGGAACATAGAAGTTGATTCTGTTTTTTAGGATGGTTGGACCTGTTTTGTGCAATGCTTTGTGGGTGAGGCATAGTATTTTAAATGTGGCTCTTTCTCTCATTGGCAACCAGTGTAATGCTCTCAGACAGCTTGTAGCAGAGTCGTATTTTCTTTTATTACAAACGGCTTTTGCTGCCGCATTCTGAACAAGCTGTAATTTAGAGAATAGGTAATCTGCCATGCCAACGAAAAGGGAATTCCCATAGTCAAGTCTACTGATTAATAGTGACTGTACTAGGATCTTTCTACATTCCAGAGGAATCCATGGGAACACTCTTCGTAACATTTTCAGTAATGCAAAGCTTTTACCACAGATAGTTATCACGTGGTTGTTCATTGACAATTTATTGTCGATGTAGATTCCCAAGTTCCTTGCTATCTGGGTAGGTTTGGGGGGGCACCAAGAATGTTGGGCCACCATGTGTCATCCCAAAGTTGTTGGGATCCACCAAACAGTAAAATCTCCGATTTATCGGCATTTAATTTCAGGCAGTGATTATGCATCCATCTGGATAGTTCAGAAAGACAGTTTAGTAGTCTGTTTTTGGGATCTTCTTCCCCATCTAAGGCAATCATTAGTTGTGTATCATCGGCGTAAGAGCAGATGTTAACGCCCCACTTTTTGGCGATCTTGGCCAGTGATGATACATAAACATTAAATAATGTTGGACTTAAGGCTGCCCCCTGTGGTACACCATACTTGATCTTACTGGGTGTGGAGTTGTAGCTGCCTAATCGGACAGATTGTGATCTGTCTGTTAAAAAAGACTCCAGCCAGGTCAGGGCTTTTCCCTGCAATCCTTTTGCGGCTAACATTTGCATCAGGAGGTTGTGAGATACGGTGTCAAAAGCCGCTGATAAATCTAACAATATCAGGGCCACCGTTTTACCTTCATCAACCTGGCTTCTGATGTTATCCAGTACTGCCAATAAAGTTGTTTCTGTACTGTTGTTTGACCTGAAGCCCGTCTGCGAGGCGTCGAGCAGGTCATTGATTTCCAGATAGTTTGATAGCTGTTTGTTCACTAATTTTTCCAGTACCTTTGAAAGGTATGGCAACTGCGAGATGGGCCGATAGTTGGCGGGGTTGTTTATGTCCGAACCAGCTTTTTTAAGTAAGGGAGTCACTACTGCTGTCTTCCAGATAGCTGGAAATTCCGCTTGGTCTAATGACTGATTTAATGCTTGCGTCACTATTGGACCAATTGAGGGGATTAGTTGTTGAAAGATGTAATGTGGGCATGGGTCCAATGGTGAGCCCGATTTAATTTCTGACATGGTTTTAATTACTTCTTCCTCTGAAAAAGGGCCAAAGACAGAGCAGGTGGCCGTCTGGGGAGGCTCTGCGTTGATATGGTGTTCAATCAGTTCTTGATCATTGCTAGTGAAGGATGAGTAAATTGTGTCTATTTTATCAAAGAAATAATTGCTAATTTTGTCACATCCTTCCTGTGAGGGTGGCAGATGTGTTGTAAGACTAGGAGGGTTACACAGTTCTTTAACTATGGGTAAGGATTGTCCCATACAAGAGCCATGATGGACTACATAAACGGTTGGCCCTTACATTTGTTTGTAGGCCCAGTGCATGAGTTATTTGGTACAGGCCAACAGTATATATCATGGAATAATAATTGGTGAGATAACCCGAGCGGTCAATGTATTTCTTGGAGAGATTTCTGTTTTGTGTAGTCCCAGAACTGACTCCAAGTAGTATAGAAGGTTAATGTGCTTGCAAAGCACATAATGTAATATGCAGATGATAGAATGTTTTTTTAATGTAGCTAGGTAAGTGGGTTATTGCTTTGAACACAGATCCTTTCGTTACTTGCAGTTCATAAATAGTACCCATTTCAATATAGCACAGTGAGCTATGTAGGATATGTGACTGCTACACCTTTTAACCCTCACTGACTCATTCAACACATCTTGTACACTGATTTGCACACTTGCATGAAAATAGTGCTATTTAAATTGTGAGTAAATACGGGGCCAGACTAACATTCTTACAGTTCATGCACTTACATGAAGGGACCTAACAAAGTCAAAAGCATGCCTCTATTAAGTACCTGTGCAGAGATAACAAGCTGTGTGCTTTTGTTTCCCTCAGTTGCATTTACATTTAAGTGTGATGTTCCAGGCCACTCCATCAAAAGGAGGCCTAATGGCCCCTTAACTTGGCCTTTATCTTTGGCCCATCTGGAGGTGAAGATAAAAAGTCCCCCTCGCTGCCAGCACGTTGCTGATGGGAATAAAAAGCAGACAATGTGTAGGTGCTGCTGAACGTGTCCAGGAGTCTGAAAATGACACTGGGACAAATTCAGCATATTTCTGTGTGGCCCAACTTCTTGGCAGGGTGGACGGCGTTCACCCTGTGAAAGTAATGGGTGGACCCACCTTTGCTTTCACCTGCAGTCGAGTAGAGAGTGGCTTCGTAACTTAAACCCTGCCAATCCACCACTGCTTGCTGCCCTTTTTCCCTAGCCCCTGGCCATGGGCGGCACTGTGAGGGATAGCCCCGGGCGCCGGAAGCTCTAGCTACGCCACTGAACCCATGTTACTCTCTCTCGCCTGTTTGATTTTCTCCCCCTGTGCTTCATATTGCTCTCTCTCAGACATTTTCTTGTCTACACCCCCTTATCCAAGCCCTCCATGTTGCTTCCCCCACCCATACCCCATGCCTTGTCTCCCCCACCCACACTCATGTGTTGCCTATACCTGCAACATCAAGTGGCTTCCTCCAATGTTGCTTCCACCCCACTCACTTTAAAAAAACATAAAACTACTTATGAATTTTTTGTGCTTACTTACTGATCCAATTTGGATTGGTAAATAAAAAAAGTAGTCTACCTATGTCATTTGATAGGTCTGCGCACCATGCATACGTAGTCCTAAAATTATACAGGCAACTGTGTGATGGGCTGATTTTTTTCAAATTGTACTTTAGCCATGCTGCAGTATCACTAAAAATCATTGTCAACACCAATAGGTCCCAAAGGTGAGACCTTTTGACTTTGCCAATGTTTGTTGGAACTGCACTAGTAAAAGAAGACTGTGTAAGGGGCTTGGTTGCGCCAGCAAGTCTCTTGAGAGTGTGGCCAATTTGCACCTCGGCCACTCCCCTATGCGTGCTGTGCTTGCTTTTAGAAATAAATAAATTGATAAATAAACAAATACACAAATACAAAATAAATAAAAGAGATTAGGCCTAATTTTTTCAGCTGAATACCTAATTGGTTAACACCCAGGCTGTCTAGCTTTAAATCCACTTCAAGCCTCTTTTATCCATCTCCTAACACTTACTTCTATATTTAACAAACTAATGTTCTTTTTAATTGCTTTCGCCCATTCTCACTGTTTTCCTATATTTCTCTCTTCTTAGTTCTCCTTTTAATGTTTTTCTCTCTCATGCTTTTATTTAATGTCTGGCAATGATCATCAAAATGAGTGCAAGTGCCCACCACCTGCAAACACTAGTACAAATAAACGCTGACCAAGGCAGAGAAGCTAAAGCACGCTGGGACACCCGTAGAAAACATGGCTAGAAAACAAGTTTGCTGCACCATAGCTCCTTGGAGGGTCTGCACTTGCAGCAAAAGAGCAACATAACTTCATACTAATGAAAAGGGACATCCTTTATGGAGAAAAAATGACTGTGTTTATCAGAGGCCTATTGTCAATAGTGTGGAAAAAATTGAGAAATCCATCTCGTGCAACTCCGTACTGGCCAACAAAATGGCATCATGCGAGAAAAGAAGTATATGATTGGATACGTTCCATACTAAGTACATCTGAGGAGGCTCAAGACATTCTGTCAGGAAGGTTCTTGAGTAACATAATAAAGTGTGCTGGGTGTTGATAGGGAAAGATATTGTCAGGTCAGCCATTTCCCAATTCCTGACCTTTTGGTTTGTTTTATTGATTAGATCAATAGAACCCCCATCCTCCCCGCAGGCTCTGCCGCATCCAGGAGGACACATACAAGGGACAACCACCTCTCCTAGAGGCCTGTGAATCATTGCAAAACCCATCTCCTCACACACCTCCCTTGGTCATGTGACCATGCAAATGAAAGTGGGGGTTTGGGTACTCTTGCGCCAATCCAGTTACGAACATAAGTGATCGTCAATGAGAGAATGGGGTTTCCATTGGTATGCATTGGTGTGACAAAAGTAGGTGGGACAGAAGGAGTATTTGGATGAGATGTTTATGCCACCCATGAAAAGTTTGTAACTGATGTTCATGTTTGGGATGCTACACCTTGCTGCGGCAACTGTGGAATAAATTCCAGTGACCAGCAGACATTTCCATTTTTAAGTTTAATGATGTACATCTGTTAGCAGAGTCCCTTTTGGAAGTGGACAGTGACTTTGCAGACCTGTTCTGCAGGATGTGGCAAATTGTCCATGAGTGGGAACTCCAACCCCAAGTGTTGCTCTCATACTTCCAACGTTGCGGGTGCCTCAACGTAGATCCACTCACAACTGCTGAAACTGCCAGATGCCCAAGCTTCGCCTCCAGGTTTCCTCACCCGCAGTCAATAGGCAATTCCCTATGGATGAACTGGTCAGGGATATTTGCCTACACTTTTCCTCCTCTCTCAATATTCCCGTACATTGGCTCAGAGGCTCCAGCAAGCACCCCTCACCCTTATCCTGGAGGCTCCCACATGGACTAGACAACTGTAGTTGTCTAGATGTAGATGTAGTAGATTATCCACGGAGCAATCTTCATTTCAGGCAATTTCTCAACAACAGCAAAATGGAAGTGCTTCCGACTTTATAGTACTTCACAGGATTGAAAATAAAGACCAGCAATTTCCTTTAGCAAATGTTTTAAGGAGGGGGTGGAATGTCAGAAATAAGATAATTGCCTATTGGTTTAAAACGAGATCTAGAAATTGCGCTATTGTGAAGAAGGGCTCTGGTATTGTGGGACTTGATTGATTCCACAGTAGGTAATTTGTGGAGGTTAAGAGGGGGCAAGAAAAAGGCACGATATATAACTTCTATCTAATGGCTGCCTGTTGCATGTGGGCGTCCATGCATTATTTCTTTAAATAACCATCGACCTTAGATTAGACGAATTGATTTCTGTTTCATTGAGTGTACATCTTTTTTTTAAATTGTAATTGTTGATTCTCCGAACAATCATTTGATTGACTGACTCGCTCAGTCATAAATTGTTCAAATAAAATTATAGGGTTACCAACTAACCTGTGATTGACCCCACTGTTGAAATATACACCCCCACTATAACACGTTTCTTTTCTGGACCATACCTTTTACGTTTCAGTACATATGAGATTCGCATACCTTAAATGTGTGGACTCGGTGGAAACTGCACAGATCTTCAAGCCATGTCAAATCGTTCAATAAAATATGGTGCATACTTGATTAATCGATTTTCAATATTTGTGCTAAAGTATAATCTCCCCCTTTTATGAGAATTCGTGCAGACTGGTTATTTTTTGCCTAGATCAAATTGATTGAAAACGTTGCACTAAGCATAGTAATTGTTTGCAAACCTTTTGCTTTCAATATAGAATGATATGTCCATGCACACGCGCTGGGCATAACTGGGCACCTATATATACATACGGCGCGTGAGATAGTTTGAACATATAATCTATTCACCACCAATATGGTAACAATTTCTGGTTCCTATCCAGTGCCTCGCGGCTCTCTCCCCCGTGTACACTGTCAATCAGCCGCCCTATTTGTCACTGTCCTGAAAATCTTTTAGAGGTTTCATACTGGAAAACAATTCCATTTTTTCGCTCTTTCCGCTAACCCCGGGTCTTAGACCTGTCAACTCTCCCGACGGGAGTTTTTAATTGACAGTCTTGTGTGTAATCTCTTCAGCCGTCTCTCTTCGCAGGGTTGGGTGAGCGCGCTGAGCTGTCTGTGTCACTCTGGGCCTTCTCGGGGTTGGGGCAGAGCCTTGTTAGCATCTTTGTACGACTGTGCCTTGTAACCCATTGCTTCTTCCCTCTTCTTTCTACCACGAGGGCCGCCATGTTTTTGGCTAAGGTAGGAGACAGATGAAGCCTGGACATGAGCTGAAAGAAGCATTTCCTCTTATTTTAAATTAATTTCATCCGGGTCAGTTTTCTAGAAATCACAAAATTCGGATGACAGTGGTACTGAATCATAGGTAAACAGAAAATCAATATGCTGTCTGTCTTTTTTTTTTTTTAATAATAGCAGGTATTAAGCTATGTTGTGCCTGCTCCCACAGTTTTGCGGTTGTATGGCAGTGAAAATGCAGTGTGTTACTAGTACCAAGTTTAATGGCATTTGATTTATCGACCTCTCAATGATGGTGAAATGAATGGGCCCTGCCTAGATTTGATTTTCTAGACTAAGGATCCACAGATATTCAGCAGTGAGCAGAAAATTCACTCAGATACCTTGAACCTGATGCCTCCCAATTGTCTATTTTAAACCAATTTTGGCTTGTTTGAAAGAATTATTTGTTTAGATCTTACTGCATTTTTCTTCCAAATGGTAGTCGTGGTTTGTAGAGCCAAAATGAACCCTTAACATGAGTTAATATTTTGTTAATGCAAATTATACATATTCACACAAAATACTAAAACTGTGTTGAAGATGAAAAACACTTACATGTAATGACAGTGAAACAAGAAATAAATTCAAAATCTGCAATGCAGGTCACTCCCCCCCCCCCCCACCCCCCCCCCCCCCGCCCCTCTCGCTTTCAATTATTCCCATTGGTGTTCTGATTATTTCACTATTTAATATAGCAAGGGGATCAATCCTAAATATCACTCTTGGCTACAAATTTCACTTCGGTATAGCCAAAAAGTGATGTATCAGTTTACAGCAACCGAATGGAAGGGGACTTAACTTTTGGATCGGTTGGGGTGAGGGTTGCAAATTAATATTTGAGGTTGGGCACACAAGCCCAACCTCACTAATAGTGTATATATGATGTGAACACATAATTAATCATTATTTCTGATGTATGGTAAATTGCTAAGTCAAACTTCTTGTTTGCTATGCATGGTAGTGCCATTTTGTCGCAAGGAGCTCCGGCGGTTCTTCTGTAAGTGGAGACATGCCCTGCGTGTTGGGACAGATCATATTGAGCACCTCTCAGCCATCTGGGAAGGAGTGGGAAGTAAATAGGTGTTTAAACCCAATGAACTGCTTTCAAGGCACATTGATAGTCAACCTTTACATCCCCTTAGGCATTCATTCCACCTTTAAATCCCCTTAAGCCTTGCTCTGAAATCACAAGTGTGCAAAGAAAGACCTCTGTGAATTGTAGACGTTTTTCACTACTTGTGGGACAATCCTAGTGCATATTTTTCTTCTAACCGTAATGCGATACTCAGAGTTAAGCCCCTCTTATAGAGTCCAAAGTGTACCCCAAAAGCCCATGAACTTAAATATTAATATGCTACCCATCTCAGTGGCCCTGTCCGATTTAAATTGTGGGTTCCTGCATCCTATCTCGGATTACAATATTTTCTCAAATGATGCCAGGAAAATCTTGGCAACATTTGTAAGGGAAGAAGAGGATAGAAAGTGAGAAACATCATGCAGTAATCATAACCCAAATTCCAGTGTCACTGACTCTGAATGGAGTGCTACTAAGTATCTGTTTTTCACCTGGACAAAATTGCTGGTTGGTAATTCCTGCCATCTTTGGATACCCCCCTTAGTTTACCCCCCTTAGTTCTTCATTTACGAAAATATTGTTCAAAGCTTGATTAACTGAGAAGCCTGAATCTCATCAAAATAACTTTGTACATCAATTTGAAATGAAATGTTTGTGCGATATTTCTAATATGAAATACGAAGCTGTTTGTTATTGAAACCCTTCCTGTGCCGCAAGATAGTTAAATATGGCAGTAGGAAAATTGATCCTGCAGTGTGCTGTGGCACAGTCATAGCATCAGAGTCCATCATAGGCACACTTCATTAGTTATGAAATTGGGGCAATTAAGAAAACCTGCATAAGTAAACTTGATTAGGAGCATTAGGAATAGCTCTGGTGGTCTTTTCAAACTGCGAGGTTCCTCTAAGAAGAGATGACAAGCTCTTGTCATAGAGTGGACGGCAGATCCTGCAGCTTATCTTGATTTCTTTACCCCAGAGTCAGGTGTTTCCTTTTTTTTTTTTTTTTAATTGGAGTTCATGGTGCAATGAGAAAATACATAATTAACCACAAGTAAGGTATACGAACATCTGATACAATTACATGATCACTCGAATATAAGCAGCTAAAAACACATTATTTGACGTGGGGATAAAAATGTTACAGAAGATCTATCAATAAATATAACAATACAGTACATTTCAAGTTCTCATTTTGTCCTCCAGCCATTTCTTAACCGGGGCCCATAATTGTCTTCCCATCTCTCGTTTTTTAACACCTTTAAATTCATAGAGACAAGACTCAATATTATAAATACCCAAAAAAAGAGTGAGGTGTTTCCTGGGAGAGTTAAATACCTCTAATTCTGAGTTTGAACTTGAAAATGAGGCAAAAAATGCACAATGGATTTTTTACTCATTGAATTTCACGTTTTGTCATTTTTTCAAAATCTTTTCCCACATTTTGGAAAATTTGACCTGCCGTAATCTGTCTGGTAAAAACAGCACAGTTGTTATAGATATAGCACAACTCAGAATTGCTATCCGAGTACAAATCAAGGATCAGATTGTAATCCTCAACTTGTACCTCTCTTGGCTTCCTATCTAGGACAAGTCCTCCTTTTAAACAAACAATAGTGAACATATATTTCATAGTATAATGGATTTCAGTTCCCCTTGCAGAAATTCATTTCCAATTTGAGAGTTAAATTCAGTTCTGACATCATCAGTGGTATGTCAAAAATAGCACGTCAATTGCTCATCAGCCGCTTTCAATGGATACCATTGCAGATTGTCTTTATGAAACCCCGAGGGTGTCTAAACAAGCCCTCTGGGCTGGCCGTGATGCATTCTTCAACCACCACTGCCTTGTGGGAAGCTCGGGCTCCTCCTACTGGGAGGAGCACTAAAATGTTACCATTTTGTCAAGTGAAGGGTTTAGGATAGAAAGTTTCTAAGAGAAGACGCACTTCAAGTACTGCTCTGGGGATGTTCAATTTGTTTTGTTGCATAGTTATGTTTTAGGTTCTACTTTAAAACAGCCTCTTTCATTTATGTCTTATACATAGTTTGTCTGCTTACTCTAGCCAACATATTGAAAGTGGTATTCAGACATCCTGACAGCACCAAAGATCAGTAAAGGTTCTTCAAATATTTAAAGCTATCTATTAAATGGTTTTAATACATCTGATTTTTGATGGAAGGAGCAATATATTGTCGGACAATGTTAATTTAGCTGCTGCAGATTTTCTACATTTTTATATCCACATATTATTTTTTATAGTTCTATTGTTGCTCTTGGAATATTGAAATCACAATTTAATGGAATAAGAAGGTCTTTGATGTTTTTGGTATTGCAGGTACTACAGTGCTACTATTCTGCAGATGTCAGGCGTGCGGAATGACAGCCTTGCGATCTGGCTTGCTGCGGTCACAGCCTTCACAAACTTCATCTTCACCCTGGTTGGAGTCTGGCTGGTGGAGCGGATTGGCCGGAGGAGACTGGCCCTCGGAAGCTTGATAGGTAGGAGCATCTTGTAGGCGTTCCTGATCTGTGTTAGCAGCAAGAATGTCTGAGTGCAAACAGTATTAATGTTTCTTGTGTTGCTCAATATGTGCCTTTTAAACATAATTCTAACTGGCATACTCTGCTAACTCTATGCATATGGATTGTATAGTGCCGAACTGTGTGCGGCACAGTGTAGGGGGATACAATGTAGATGAGCTCAGGCAAGTGGTGGGGGAAATCTGTGAACACCAAAACAAATCAATACTAAAGGGAGAGAACTGGGGAGAAGGATGGAAAGATTGGAATGAGAGGAATGAATGGGTATCAGTAGCGGGGGCTTAGGCTGTTTATACGCGGATGGGGCTAGGGAGACAACATAGAGTGGTGGCAGACAAGCAAACCACGGAGAGGAGAAGGCACACACCAAATGGCATGTAGCATAAGAGGGACAGCAAGTAGCAGCTGATTGGCGACGGAGTAGAGGTGGCATCAGAGTAGAAATGATAGGAGTGAGCAACGCAGGAGACTGAGGTGAATGTTGAGCACCCAGTGTGAAGGACCATGGAGTCTGAATGAATGGGGGTAAGTAGGAAGCAGGATGGCAAGCAGTGCATGGATTTACACTTTATGTAACTGCCTAGTGCTTCAGCGATAATGTTTCATTTGCGATGTGGATGAGATGTTGGAGGGGTAAATAAACCCGAGGGCACTGTGCGCACTGTGGTTTAATTCCATCCAAGAAGCTTTGAAAGTCACATCAAGCCTCAAACTCATAACTATAATGAGAAAGACCATCATAAAAGAAGTGCTTGTGCTCCTTGGAGTTTCATAATATGTGCAACCGTCTCAGTGCTCCTCGTCCATACCACCGAAGGGATCAAGTAAGCACTTCCATCCATTGGGATTGTGAGAGGTACCTCTTAGAGTGTTGTCCGCTCGCTACTTTGATGACATGGCATGGCCTAGGACTGGAACGCTTAAGAAATGATTGGAGACATATGTTCTCTAGGATAGTCGGTTTCTGCTTAGCCACTTTTACCAGGTATGAGTAGTGTATTAGAAGCTTTTTTAAGCCAAACCTCCTTAAAGGAGTTGGAGCAGATCATTCTGTTCAGGTGAATGATCTTTTTCATGGCGAGAGATGGGACCAGTAATTTAGCCCTTGTGTACACAGACATATCCTGTGTCTCACCACCCATGCTGTAAGGCATCTTCAAGTCAATACAAGATGAAATTCAACGTCGTTACATACAGATATATCATTTGGACATTTTATTGTGCGTATAATGCACCCAGTCGCAACCAGTGATACCAAGAGGGATCATTGGTTGTGAAGAACCCTATCTACCTTATGGAACCTTCACCACAGTTATCACATTTCTGGTAAAGGTCTGGTGTGAGTAGTCGATTGTACCTTTCAATCCTATTGTCATTTTACTGTATTTTTTTAAGAGTATCCCAACATGATTACCACAATATGTGGGGATTTGCTATACCGTTCACTCTGCTACACTTAGAATTTGCCTGGAGAAAATGTGTTTCACGTTTACCTTCATTTGCCTCGTTTGCCTTATTGTGAGAACCATAACAACATGGAGTTCAGCCAGGGGTTGTTTAAAGAAAAACTGGACCTCAAAATAGCCTTTACAGTACTTGTATCATAAATCTATTTGGAAAGGATAGTTGGCACTATGCCCTTGTTTGCCCATGCAGTAGCTAATTGTGCCCCCAAGGCCCAGAGACTCCACTGGAGTTGCTTATTCCTATGATTATTAGGCTTCAAAAAAATAATTTCACCCCAAGAGAAGGAACATTGCCAGCTGTAAACTAGTAAATTAGCACGTATTGCAATCAGTAATCAAACTCAAATTTTGTTTTTAGAAAAATCTCCGTATGCAAAATGTTTTAGCCCCCACTCACGTCAAATGCCATCTTTTGGACCCTGTGTTCAGTAATTGTTCGTATCTTAAAGTGAGCTCCATTAGTCGTCTGCCTTGGACTGACCATTTCTTGATCTCTTTTACCTGGACCTTACCTAAATTTTTACCCTGCCCCCCCACTCTGCGGAAAATGAGAAACTGGTCCAGACTTTCTCTGAACCAGTGGACCAATACCCTTGCATCCTCCAGACCCTCATTTACCGGGGATTCTTCTCTAGATAACAAGGAGTATGACAAGTGGATTTTGGACTCACTTGACTCTATGCTCCCCCTTCACAACATCAACCTTAAAAGACAGCAGAAAACTGCTCCCTTGTACTCGGAAGAGCTCAGAGAGAAAAAGCGCTTCTGTAGGAAGCTGGAGAGGAAGTGGCGCCTGGGATTCGCTGCCGCAGATAAAACCACATACAGGGAGGCTATTAAAGCCTAAAAACTAGAAATAAAAGCTACTCAGTCGACCTATTATAGTGAAAAAATCATGTGGCTAGGTCACAACCTAAAGAAATGTTTCAAATAGTAAAAAGCTTGACTAGGCTCCAACCTTCCCTGGCTGCCAACTACAACCCGCTCTCTCAATGCAACGACTTAACGGAATTCTTTTATCAAAAAATAACATCTACTTATTTTTTCCAGACTTGGACTCAGACCCTACCACTCAGGGTCCACATTTCCCTATAGAAGCTGAACAATTCGGTCAAAATATTTTAGATCACTTTCCCTTGTTAGACTTAGAAACACTGGAGCTGCTGTTACGCCAAGTGAAGTCAGGCTCCCCATATGATCCTGCACCACCTCGCACTTTGCCTTCAGTTAGTCAGATTATTCTAACCACGATTATGGAGTTATTGAACTCCTCCATAGCGACTAGCACTGTGCCTCTCACCTGGAAACAGGCCATGGTACGAGTACTCCTGAAGAAGCCTACACTTGACACCATCAACCTTAACAACTACCGCCCAATTTCTCTGCTTTCCTGGGTGAGCAAAATCCTCGAGAAGCACATTAACATCTGCCTCACCAGGTTCCTCAAGAGTAACCATCTGCTGGATGTCACCCACACGGGTTTCCGCCCAAAGCATGGGACGGAAACGGCTCTGGTGGCGGTCACAGAGGAAGCTAGGCGGATCTTGGATCGAAGAGGATCAGTGGCAGTGATCCTCCTTGATCTAAGCGCCGCGTTTGATACGGCAAATAATAAAACTCTATTACGCCGGCTCCATAGTTTTGGAGTGTCAGGAGAAGCTCTGGCCTGGCTCAAGTCCTTCTTAAGTGATAGGACTTTTCAAGTCTTTGAGGGATCTCATGTCTCCTTAAGCAAGCCTTTGGGCTGTGGGGTACCGCAGGGCTCATCTCTGAGCCCGGCGCTATTCAATGCGTATATGAGACCGCTGGCTGAGATCGTCCGTCCACATGGCATTAAGATCATTACACATGCGGACGACACTCCGGATGCTAAAGAAGATTTTTCCACTCCTACCCTTTGAAGCCAAGCAAGTAGTTATGCAGGGTTTAATTCAATCCCGCCTCAACTTTAGTAACGCCTTGTACTTAGGGGCGCCTGAATACTGTCTGCAAGAACTGCAGCGGATCCAGAACTGTGTGTGATTACAGGCATACACGCAGAGCCTCGGCGGAGCCTGGACTGAGAACTCTGCACTGGCTACCTTTTAGGGAGAGAGTCAAATTTAAGTCCATGTGAATCTCCCATCAAGCGTACTGGAAAACTGGCCCGAAAATCAACCATTCTCTGATCACTCCCCACTGTTCAAACAAACAGCTTCGCTCCAACCATGCTTTTTTGGTGACAGTTCCCCGCATCAGAAGATCTAGAGCTGGTGGCTGATCCTTTTCTTATAATACCGCCAAGTTATGAAATTCACTCCCCCTCCATTTAAGATCTAATTCCAACCTGACAACCTTTCGCAAACAGCTCAAAACCTTCTTGTTTAACACTGCAGACTAGCCCCTAGGTTACTACCTGGGGAGGCACCAATCTAATCTTCAGCGCCTGGACGTCTCAGGGCAGCAGCCGCGCTTAATAAAAATTCTTTTAATTTCATTTGCAGTACTCATTGTGGTGAACGCAGCCCTACCGATAATACAGTTATGACGGATAGTTGTTTTATTCTTCAAGTTCATCTTTTTGTTTCAAATCCTTTCATTGGTTTTCAAGAACATATAAACGCCGGGTCACAAATCATCACAGAATGCGGACCAGCACTGTGTGTGATTACAGGCATACAAAAGCATACTTATCAATGCCACCTTTGGTCCCTCATTGCAAGTTCATCTTTTATCTCAATGCATAAAGGAAAAGCCTTATCTATCCATACATGTGTGATATGCGAGAATTTCTCTAGCTGGTAGAAGTTTCAATTGGAGAATGTAGGAAAACAAGTGGTGTAGGAGAAAAATGTTGTTTCAGTCGTAACTGGATCGACAGCAGTCTGTTTCTTTTGATGCAATAAAGTGACTAGCTACCCCCCTCACTCCCAACTGAGACATTTGTTAGACTGGTGGACAATAGAAGTCACTGTGCAATGCTTTATCACTTTCTATTCTTATTGAATGAGTTTTTTTAGGGCTGGCGTTACCCGAGACCTATACATTTTTTTGTTTGTTCTGTAATTATTTTTATTGAGTAAAGGAGGCAATTACATCATTGTCTACAAGAAGGGAGGAACCAAGGGCTTTTTAACCAGGTCCAGCATAGAGGCCCAATGACAATACAAAACCGAATGGTATGCTGTTCCTACAAGACAGTACAGTTTAGTGTGCGTTTGATACACTACTCGCTAGAAGCCAGAGAAAATGTCCTCCTTTCCGAAAAAGATGCTCACACACCCAGTCAGCTAGGTGCCTTGCTTCATCATTTGGTCTGCTCCTTCTCGGGCCAGCGCTGCAATACCCGATCAGCACCTATGGGGGGCCTTTTGACAGAGATATTTTTTCCTGGCCATTGGGTGCAGGGCCCTAGTGAGTGTAGATGTGAAAGTTGTGAAATTTAAACAGGACGTAGAGGTCCACTCAGAACTAATTTAATGAATGTGGAAGATAGTGTCTTTGAGGTGTGGTTGGCCCGCATTTATTGCATTTGACGATGATTAGAGGGTCAGGTGTGGTCGAGTGTGAATGTGTCGGGGAAGGCATCTTCGACTGGGCGTGTCACCTTGCATAAAAAGACAGTGAAGCATTAAGGTAGGGCGCCCGATGTCGGTCCGCGCTGACAGCAGAGGTGACAGGGACTAACCCTGTGGTGAGGGGTGGAGAGGAAGAAAGGGAGAGAGGTCGACTGTCCCTACTTCCATGAGATGCTGGGGGGAGGTGACCGACTCTATACCAAGAGGTATGTGTAAAAATGAGATTATTGGAACTGAGGGCTTTATCAGTCATTATTGGTGTGGCGTGGGGGGAAGGGGTATGCCGTTTGATGTGTCTGGTGTGCCTGCAGTGTCTGCGTGTCCTGGGATCGGGAGGGAGGGAAGGAAGAAGGGGTATAGGGGAAAGGGTAGGGGTAAGAGAGGGTGGGTGGAAATAGGGGTGGGAAGAAGGGGATATGAATTAGGGGTTAAGGGAAGGGGTGTAAATGGTGGGTATGTGGTAGGGGAAGGTTGGAGGGAAGATGGCAGGGAGGAGGTCATTCCGGGTCGTGGAGGCAAGTGGTTTTATTTGCCAGTGTGGTCCAATAGGATTCAGGGAGGGAGGTCTGGGTATTGTATCTGGCATTGGTCTCTTTGGGAAGGAAAGGCCCCCATGTCTGCAGGAATAGTCAGTATGGTCCTGCAGGTTGTAAATGACGCAGTCGTGTGTGGTCGTTTGAATCATGGCCACTATCCAGGACTCCTGTGATGGGGATACGGGAGATCTCCATTGCAGTAGAATACATATCTTGACCGTGGCCAATGTTGTGTGACGGAGGTGATGTTGTGGGCCGGCAAGGCTTGGTGAGTTGCACACGTAGTGCAGGAAGATAACTGAAGGGGTGAGTGGAGGCACTCAAGACCGATCCGATGTGTGACCAAAAGGGTTGGATCTAAGGGTATTCACAGATGATGTGTGTAATGTTGCAGTGGGTATTCGCACACCTCCAGCAATTCACATGGGGGAGGAGGCCTGCCCTATTCAGTTTTGTCGATGTACAGTGCCAGTCGTGTAACGTTTTAAAGTGACAGAACTTCAGGCAAGCCTCTCTCACGTCCTTATCTAGGGCTTCTAGGACATCCACCCATTCGTAGTCCTCGTAGGTGATCTGCAGGTGGGCGTTCCATTTGGCATGAAGGGCTCGTGAGAGGGGTAGTGAGAAGAGGTGGGACCAGGGCATGCCATATAGTTAGACCAATTGGCTTTGCCAATGCTTTTTTTCACAATGCATTGACTGCCCCTTATACCTTTTTTAGTTCTCTGTGTTAAAGCCGAAACGTAACCTCTGCTTATTCCTAACAAACCTACCGCTAGTTACATTCTGCTTTTTAAAAGCGTGGAACCTTTCTCTGGCACTCACTTCAAATCCCTCCCCCTTTACAATGGCTTATTCCACCGCTCACTCAGGTAAGCTCGGTTCGAAAAGGCTCACTGTCAATCAGTGATTGAGTAGTCAAAGCCTCTGCTTAACGCCAAGACTTTTTTTTGTCAAATGGAAAATCCACAGCGTGTGAATGCATATCATCCTGTCTAAAGGGACACCATGGTCTGGGATTACTTGCACAAATAACCTTGCTAAATTGCTGGAAAATCGCAGGCTGAGGTATAGCTTTATCCTGTATAGATTGATAATTGTTTGATAAAACCGGGTGGTGCACTGACATGCATATGGCTATAGTACACATATTTGGATTTAGAAAGCCTCAGCATAAATGTAGGTATAGTTTAAGATGACTTGTGTTATTGCAATTTTTTTTAAACAAACGTTATTGATTGCCAGAAAAAGGATATCTAGTTTGGTTGAAACAGTAAATGCCCTGTCAAAGTTCAAAACGCATTTATAACTTGAGAAATGAAACCATCCTGAAATTAGTTTCTTTCTTTAATTTACTATGGGGTGCTAGAGGAAGAATATTGTGAAAATGCGGATTGTGTGATCAAGGGATTGAAGATATCCAACATGCAATTTTTGTCTGGTGTAAAAATATGTGCATTTTTTGTGCAAAATATATGTACATTGGTTGTAAAGTAGCACCCGAGGCACTCAGTATAGTCTGTTTACCTGGACAGCTCAACCATTGTTTAAATACTATAAGATGTTTAAAACGTTATGAGCAGCGTGAAATGCTGGATTTAGTCATTAGATTGCTATGTATGGCATTATGAATGGAAAGTGCTGTGCCTTTAAATTAGCAGAAATCAAAATCTTTTCAGCAGTGTACATCAATTGTTCCAAACAAAACCCTTGCCGCTAAAGTCGATTATACCATTTACCCATAGGACAATCCTAAATAAAGAAATACATTAATATATAGATAGATAGATATCATGAGTTCTCATCATCTCTCTTCCAATCTCTAGTTATGCAGTGGTGCTCCTGACTGCTTTCATTGTCCTCTGGCCTCCCATTTTGGCTTCATCCTGTTGGTGGCATCCCTTATGTTTCATGGACTGGCTCCCCTCCAGTAAACAAGAGCTACCTAAGGCTTCATTTTCCAAGATGTCCTGCCTGCAGGTTGCTCTGCATCCTGCCTGCAGGCATTTTTAGTATATTGTACATGATGTCTTCACTGCCATTCTGGATGAATGAACGCATCTGCTGCAGAGGTTTGCGTAAATAATGCATGTCGCACATTAGGACCCAGCAAGTCTGTAATGCTATTCCTGCTACATTGTTGCACAGCACTTTTGAAACAGTTATTATTACTATAATGAGTACAAACAACACAAAACGATATACTGAACATTACACTAAGAATATATCTTTACCCGTGAATGTCTGCAGAGAAATGCACATGTATTAAAAGGGTTTTAGAAATCATCTGGAGAAGAAATCTGCTGGAGGTGATCTTCTAGCTCTGGTGTGAGCTGCTTCCAAACCCCTTCTGCAGGAGCATGCATCCAACTCTGCCGAGGGCTTGTTGATGTGCTGCGTAATGGTAGCATTATAGAGCACTTGATCACCAACAGGTGGCACTGAAGACATCTTGGCTACCCCAACAAGAGAGTGTTAACCTCATCACTGCGGTGCGAATTCCGCCGCAGTGCTGAAGATTCCAATCGCAGGCGTGGTCATGACGGCTCCCGGCCGTCATCAGCACACGCCCACCGTGTCTCATGGTGGCCGGTAGCCGTCATCAGCATCAATGAGGTTAACTTCACAGGAAGGAAATTACTTTGTTGACTTTAGAACCCATGAGGAACTTGGAATTCATTGTTTTGCTCCCTGCCCTTCATGCACTTCGAAACCATGGTTGCGGCATTTTTTATTCAATGTAGTAGAATTGTTACTAGGCACAGGTATTGTCAGTAGAGCTCTTCGGTACTCTCAGGTTTCCCTCCACATGAGGATTTAGCCTCCCCCTGTGCGTCTACGTGCTCTAGTTTGACTCAGATTGATACGAGTGGATACACTTGTACCTTGGAGTCCCTCTGTGCTGACAGCTCGAAATGAAATAATGTGCCTCACGAGATAGGGAGATGCTCTCAGAAACGTGCAATCACACTTCCCACAGGATTGACCAGGATACTTCATGTAGTGATAGAACCAGGCAGACTAGGCTTCAGATACTTCATGTAGCGATAGAACCAGAAAGATCAGGCTTCAGATACTTCATGTAGCGATAGAACCAGGAAGACTAGGCTTCAGATACTTCTTATAGCGATAGAACAAGGAAGACTAGGCTTCAGATACTTCATGTAGCGATAGAACCAGGAAGACTAGGCTTCAGATACTTCATGTAGCGATAGACCCAGGAAGACTAGGCTTCAGATACTTAATGTAGCGATAGAACCAGGAAGACTAGGCTTCAGATACTTCATGAAGTGATAGAACCAGAAAGACTAGGCTTCAGATACTTCATGAAGCGATAGAACCAGGAAGACTAGGCTTCAGATACTTCATGAAGTGATAGAACCAGAAAGACTAGGCTTTAGATACTTCATGAAGCGATAGAACCAGGAAGACTAGGCTTCAGATACTTCTTATAGCGATAGAACAAGGAAGACTAGGCTTCAGATACTTCATGTAGCGATAGAACCAGGAAGACTAGGCTTCAGATACTTAATGTAGCGATAGAACCAGAAAGACTAGGCTTCAGATACTTCATGTAGCGATAGAACCAGAAAGACTAGGCTTCAGATACTTCATGTAGCGATAGAACCAGGAAGACTAGGCTTCAGGTACTTCATGTAGCGATAGAACCAGGAAGACTAGGCTTCAGATACTTAATGTAGCGATAGAACCAGAAAGAATAGGCTTCAGATACTTCATGAAGTGATAGAACCAGGAAGACTAGGCTTCAGATACTTCATGTAGCGATAGAACCAGGAAGACCAGGCTTCAGGTACTTCATGTAGCGATAGAACCAGGAAGACTAGGCTGCAGATACTTCAAGTAGCAATAGAACCAGAAAGACCAGGCTTTAGATACTTCATGTAGTGATAGACTAAGCTGAAATTTGTTCAAGGTAATGAGGCACATGTCACCTGCCGGCAAGAAAGGAAAGTTGAGCATATGATCAGTCTTACACACATCCATGTCTGCATTGCTCATGATTCCTTTGTTTAAAGCAAACACATACCTTAGACAGGCTTAGTCTGAACGTTTGCGGTTGGATGTCCCAGAAGCTAAAAGATTAATTTTCTTTTATTTTAAAGTAAGCATGGGCGGGTAATCCGTTCCGCTCGCGGATTTTGCGGATTTTCGGTATATTCGCAATCTGCGAGATTCACGAATTTTCCGCAAAATCCGCGAGCAGAACGGATTGGGTCAAAAGTTCAAGCTGACTTTTGTAACTTTTTTAGAATGGCGCCGGCAAGCTGCCAGAGCCATTCTAAAATAGTTACAAATCAAACTTGGGGTGATTAATGATTGTGTAACTTAATTTGATCTTCAACTCGAGCACCTGCTTTACTTTATCTATTAGAGCTTCCTGTTGAAGCTCTTTGTAGCTATTTTAGTATGGCGCTGGCAGCTTGCCGGCCCATTCTAAGTGGGGCTGAGGGCAGAAGGGCACAAAAGTGGGACAGAGGGCAGAAGGGGATAAAAAATTAGTGGGGCAGAGGGCAAAGGGTACAAAAACAAATGGTACAGAGGGCAGAAGGGCATAAAAAACGAGAGGGTGGCAATGATTAACCAGGCAAAAAAAAAAAAAAACGCGAACACGCAAAATCAATGCAATGCAACGCGCCCCGCGAACACCCGCGAACACGCAAAGTGCCCCGCGAACACCCGCAAACACGCAAAAATAAAAAAATCTCCAAATTCGCACAAATTTGCGATTTTTGCAGATTGCGATTTGGCAAATCCACAAATTCGTGGATTGCGAATTCGCAAAATTCGCCCATGCTTATTTTAAAGGCCTCTTTCTGGACCACGCTTAACACAAGCACATGTCATACTCGTCCCAATGAGCGCTCCTTTCTCCTTTGAGTCTCCAACTACCTGACAATACTGTTTCCATGATAAACTCTAGGAATGTCCAGGCTTAGAAGAACGTGGACTTTCTGGACAAAAGAAGGAAGCAGACATATTATCTTCCAATGATTTAAGTAGAAATCTGTGGTAGAGGGTAGCAGCGTAGCAGTAAGTTTCCTTGTATGATTCTGCTAGGTATATCTCAAGGAGGAGGTATACATTAAACAAATTTGCTGACACCTGGAGAATGCTACAGATTATCGGCTGGGACAAGGAGCAGCATTGGTGCAGTGCCACCGTGTGCTCTGGATCCTAAGAGCCGAAACCCTCCTTGAGACTATTTGCGTATGCCCACCTACTACATCCTCTCCTCCATGCTCAATAAGTACAATAATGAATGAGTTTGTGTTTTTTTTTTTATCAAGAAGGGTTGATAGACCAGGACGCCCAGGGGGCGTGGCTTGGGCGCCGATGGCGATGGTCGCCTGAGAGCTCGGCTCCGGGACTGAGCCCGGGATTATCCTGTTAATCGGAGGCCGCGGGGCACCCTAGCCCCCGCAAATCGTCGCTCGGCCCAACTGGACCCCACTGAGACGCCTGGCACGGCCTGGACGGGTGGTGATCTGCCCGAAACACGAAGTTTGTGGTCCCGGGGAGAGCGACCCAATATGGCGCCCGGACCCCTTTGTCCCCTTGGACGGGGCCATTGACCTGGATGAACGTCGCTGGTCATAACGTGCCCTCCGCTCTTGTGTTTTCCTGGAGAGTAAGGAGCTGGACTTGGCCCTGCTGAGACCCTGGTATTGGTGAATGCACCCGGACGATCGGAAGCTCCTACCATAGTGAACCCCGGCACGCGGACGCCTGGAGGTCCCGGCGGTGGTGCCGACCCCCGACGCGGCGCTCGGCTGCATCCCCCGATCGACCCGATCCCATGGGAAGCACAACCCCCTGGCGCCACAAAGTCTCTGGTGGTTTGGGTGGCCCTCGCTCCGGATCCTCGTCAACCAGACGGGCCTGCCCGGCCTGGCGCCGAGTGTCTCCGCCTCCTCCTCAGCGCTCTCAGACGACACGGTGGTGGCGCGAGCCGAAACTGTGGAGATCCACCTGGCCCTGGAGAAGAGGATCACCGGCCTTCACCCCGAGGGCCTCCATTCGGGAGAGTTATAGTCGGCGCCCGCACTCGGTGGCACCTTTATCCGAACCCACACTGTGCGCTTCCCGCGACATGGGGAAGCCGAGAGGGGCCAAGGGGCCCACCCCGGCCGCCTCTGACTCGGAGACCCCAGACAAGGAAGGCAGTGGAAACCCGGGGGACGCTGGTGGCGCACCGCTACAGCAACAGTTTGATCGCGTCCTGGAAGCGATTGCGACCACACGCTCGGCCCTTCAGCAGGACATCGCCCAGGTGGCGACGAGCCTGGGCCTCCTCAGGGCGGATCATGGCAAGCTGTCGGACAGGGTCAAAGAAGTAGAAGGCTCGGTGAAAACCTTGGAGCCGGCGCAGCGAACCTTGGCCGCGGCAATGAAAGATGCCCTAACCCGGATTTCTGCCCTGGAACAGCGAGTGGAGGATGCGGAAGGCCGTAACAGGCGCAACAACATCCGAGTGGTAGGCCTGCCAGAGAAGATTGAGGATGGCGACATGGTGGCCTACTTGGAGGCCTGGCTCCGAGACACGGTGGCCCCGGAGGGCCTATCCTCTTTCTACACCCTTGAACGGGCTCATAGAGTCCCAGCAAGGCCACCGCAACTGGGCCGTGCGCCGCGTCCGGTGGTGGCGCGCCTCCTACATTTTCGCGACAGGGACCTCATCCTCAATGCCGCTAGACATAATGGCCCCTTCAAGGTGGAGAACAGCCAGGTGAACATCTTCCCGGACTACACCTATGAAACCCAACGCAGGCGGTTCTCATTCTTGGCGGTTAAGCGCGAGCTCCGGAGCGAGGGCATTCAATACTCGCTCCTATTTCCTGCGAGGCTCCGCGTCATTGTCGATGACAAGACTCAATTTTTTGATACCCCGGAGGATGCCTGTAACTGGCTTGAACTTTATAGAGCTGGGAAAGATGGCTTCGCCTCCACATCTCAGACAACGGCGGAGCCGGGACAGCGACGGCGATCCACGAGGGTACGGAGTCGCCGGGGCCGTTCAGGCGGCCCTACTACTGCAGAGACATCGACGGAGCGGAAAGGTGTATTGGAGGTGTTGTCTGCACTGTCTGGGTCACGAGAGGACACCATCGCGGAAGAAGAGAACCCTGGTGGCGAGGGGGCATCGACGGACTCGGAGAACTCGGTGACAGATAGCACCGGCACACCGGTGATTACACCAAAGTCGGTTGAGGACCTTCTTGATGGACAGGGTTGACGGGGTGAGCTGTATCCTTTTGGGTGGGGGCCCGTAGCGGGGGTGGCGGGAGCCGATGGTTCAGCATGATCACAGGAGAAGCGGGGGGTGGGGTGCCTTGCCTTTGCCCCGAGGGTTTCCGTTACTGTTTGGGGCTTGCTTTAGTCCTGGTGGCCAGGGCATCGAGGGCCCACTGCCACCGCCCAGCCCGCACCTGGCCCTTAAGGCCTTCCTACGGTGGCGACCGTAGGATTAGTTTGGGACGAGGGGTTTCCTGAGGGCATGGTTTGGATGGGAACTAGATGGAGTTATTTGGGTCCTGTTCTGGGGAGGGTGGGCAGGGGTTTGGGTAACGTACGAATTGTTAAGTTTTGGTTGGGGGAAATGGCCGCCATCAGTGTTGGGGGGATTGTTGTTTGCCTTTTGTTGAGACCCAGATGGGGAGACTTTGCACGGACAGTATGCGACAATGGCTGACGTTGCTAATGTGAAGTGTATTACTTGGAACGTGCGGGGGCTTCATACCATGTCTAGGCGGCACAAAGTCCACGCTTATTTAGTGCGTAGGGGAATACAAATGGCGCTACTGCAGGAGACCCATCTGAACAAGGCGGAGGGGGCGGCGCTACAGCGTAGATGGAGGGGACAGGTCTTCTACACGTCGTACTCAGCGTATGCCAGGGGGGCGCTAATCTGGATCCGGGCTGGGGTTCCCTTCCAGGTCACAAACTCGGTGGTAGATCCAGAGGGGCGCTACGTGGCCATCTCTGGTACTCTGGGAGGGAGGGACCTGAACGTTTGCTGTGTTTACACACCTAACATGGACCAGATTGCCTTCCTTTCTAGGTTATCGGGCTCGCTAGCCCACTTTTTCACGGGGCCCCTCCTGCTCGGTGGGGACTTCAATTCAGTGGTGGATGTGGAGACCGATCGCTCGCACCCGCCCCTCCCTGATTCTCCGGTCCGCCGTGTGGCCAAGGGCCGTAGGGACTGGCAGACACGGTGGGGTTTGACGGATATTTGGAGAGCGCAACACCCCGACACTAGAGATTACTCCTACTTTTCGGGCCTTCACGAGTTGCACGTTCGGCTGGACGGGTTTCTTGGCTCGACTGAACTGGTTTCAGCGGCCATCCGTTCCGAATACTTGACTAGGACCATTTCGGACCATAACCCCCTCCTGCTGGCCCTTCGCTGGTTTCCGGGGGCGCCGGCGGTGCCCACCTGGAAGTTACGCCCTGAGATCCTCGAGGACATTGTGTTCAGAGCGGACTTAGGTGATAAGATCGAGGAGTATTTCGCGTCCAACGGGGGCTCTGCGAGCTCGAGAGCACTGGAATGGGACGCTTTTAAGGTGGTGGTGAGGGGTTATTGTATCACCAAGAAGGTAGGTATGAGGCGGGTTATCCTCGATGACTTGGAAGTGGCCGATCGGAGGCTTCGGGAGTTGGAACTCCGCCGCCCCGGGCACCCTGAACTCCAGGGACGCACGGCGGAGGCGAAGGAGGCGGTAGCGGCTGAGGTCGAGCGGCTGCGCTGCTTCGACTACAAGGCCTATACGGTTCGGTCCCTTGCAGAAGGGGATAAATCGAGTGCATTGCTGGCATGGCTGGCTAACCCCACGCGCCAGACCTCACTGACGACATCCATGCGTATGGCGAACGGGACCATGGTGCACACTCAACCGGAGATTTTAGGCTGCTACCGGCACTACTACGACCAGTTGTATCGCAGTCGTGCTGCCAAAGACCCTGACCTTATTGAGGACTATTTGAGACCCCTAGAGCTCCCGGTGGTGGAGCCTGACGTGGCGAAAGCCCTAGGTTCCGATATTGAACTGGGGGAGATCCGCAGCGCCATTAAAAGGATGGCGCGGAATAAGACCCCAGGGCTAGACGGTCTTCCTGTAGAATTTTATGCGACCTATGCCGACCTCCTGGCTCCGAGACTGGTGATTGTTTATAGAGAGGCGAAGAGGCTTGGCCGACTGCCTGGCTCGATGCGTGAGGCCCTGGTGGTTCCCCTCCTCAAGCCGGGGCGAGACTCAACCGATCCGGCGTCCTACCGTCCCTTATCGATGCTGACGGTCGATTATAAGATCCTGAGCAGCATCTTGGCCTCGAGACTGGTTGGCCACATGGCCTCCCTAGTGCATGAAGACCAGGCCGGGTTCATCCCCAAGCGCAATACAACAATGAACATCCGCAGGTTGTTCCGCTTGCTGGGTGAGCCGCTAATGGATGCTCCGTGCCCAGTGGTCCTGTCGGTGGACTTAGAGAAGGCGTTTGATAGCCTGGAATGGGTCTACCTACACACGGTGTTGCGACGGTTTGGCCTCGGAGAGGGCTTCATCAGATGGACCGCGGTCTTATACGCCTCCGTGTCGGCCAGGGTTCGGGCGGGCCCATTAATTTCCTCGCAGTACCCGGTCGAAAGAGGCACGAGACAGGGCTGTTCGTTATCCCCACTTCTCTTTGCGCTGGCGGTGGAGCCCCTCGCAGTGCTACTCCGGTCGGGGGCGCATTACAGTGGTTTCTGGACCCCTTCGGGCCCTCACCATGTTTCGTTATATGCCGACGACCTATTGCTCTTCCTTGAGGACCCAGTCGAGGCCCTACATGGAGCTGAGACGGCGCTCACGGCGTTTGGGGCGGTCTCGGGCCTACGAGTGAATTGGGCCAAGACATGCCTTTTCCCGGTTCGCAGAGGCACCCCTAGTCCAGTCCTCAATGGAGAACTTAGATGGGAACCTGACTGCTTCAGGTACCTGGGGGTGTACATTTACCATGCTCCATCTGACCTCCTGGATGGAAACATCACCAGATGCAGTCGAGCTCTACGGGGGAACATGGACTTCTGGGCTACACTACCGCTTTCGTTGGCGGGGCGGGTCGCCCTCCTCAAAATGGTGGCTCTCCCCCGGCTGCTGTACTATTTCCGGGCGCTGCCAGTTTGGATCCCGCCAGCCACATTCAGGCTCCTACGGTCGATGATGACCGGATTCCTTTGGGGCTCGGGCCGCCGTAGAGTGGCCCTTAAGACCCTGATGAGGCCAAAGGCTGAGGGTGGACTTGCGGTGCCGGATTTTGAGAAATACTATCTGGCGGCGCAGCTCCAGACCCTCACCCAGGAGATTGCCAGGGAATTCCGAGGCCCGGAGGACAGGAGAGGTACGGGGATGGCCAGGCATGTCTTATCCTTCATAGCTCTACACCAACGTCTGACCTTACAGGACCTGACGTTGGAGGAAAAAACCATTCGCCTGTGTTGGAACCGGGCTCACGCCAGGGGCCAACTGCGGATACCGTATGCGCCGGAAATACCGTTGGGGATGCTGACGGCCTTGCCCCATGGCGGGGATTGGTCACGATTGGCAGACTGGGAGAACGCGGGGTTGCAGTTGGTGGGGGATCTTTATGAGGCTGGGGTACTCTTGCCCTTCCAGGAGCTCATTGACCGCTTCGAGATTCCCCCCGGAGACTTCCTGTTGCACTCGGCCCTGGTCCGTGCGATCCAGGCGCATTGGAAAGGCGGTCAGGAGGAACCTCCTACGTCTCCGGTGTGCCAATACGTCATGATGTCTGCGGGCACGGTGAAGGCGGTCACCTGCCTCTACGGTAGATTGATCAATGAAGGGCTGACCCCCCTTACGACCCTCAAGGTCCGGTGGGAGGCAGACATAGGCAAGGAAATCCCAGAAGCGACCTGGTCACAGCTCGTGCGGCGAGCTTGGAAGGGGACGCGCCACGCCCGTTTTCAGTTGGTCCACTATTATGTACTCCATCGGGCATACCTGACCCCGGCGAAAATCCAACAATACTTCGCCACGGGCTCGGCAACCTGCCCCAGATGCCCGGCGCCAGAGGCAGACCTCCTCCATATGTTGTGGGCCTGCCCGGGTCTATCCTCCTACTGGGTGGAGGTGGAGAAGACCCTGACGGAGGTGACGGGGAGACCCCTATCGGTTGATGCGGCGGTGGGTCTGTTGCATTGGTTTCCACATACCCCCAAAAACAAAATTTCCAGTAAATTTATTGATTTAGGGCTTCTCTTGGCCAAACGAGAGGTGACCAGGAACTGGAAGGCACGAGCTGGTCCGACTGGGAGCAGGTGGCATAGCGAACTATTGAAGTGGGCGGCGGGGGAAAGCACGCTGAGATACCAACTGGCTGGGAGACAACGTAACGAAAAAGCACAGGAGGCAGCGCTGGAATGGGAGACACTAGTACAGGCCCTCAGAGACTATTGCGCCCCCAGCGACTCTGATAGTGAGATAGCAGCGCGCCCTGAGTCCCGATAGGCACTGGTGTTTTCTGTTTCTGATACGCTCATCTTGGGTCCTCTCACGAATCCTATTGCGGCTGCTACCATACACTGATGGCGGGGTTGGGTGGGGGAGGGATTTCTTTGCAAGTTAGTGTTTTGTGGGTGGGACTTTCTTTTGGATTTGGGGGCTTGTTTAGAAAAGCAGATGACGGACAGTGGATTATCCGGACCAGCCTTTTGCTCCTGCTGAACCCCCACTGGATTTTATCGCCCGACTTTTGGACTGTGGGCTGAATGATCGTGTATAAAAACGTGCTGCGGGGGGTGGACGGGATGCAGTCGATTAATTTCAGTGTATTTTTGATGCTGGTCATATATGTAACAGTTTGCTGATTCCTGCAATAAAAATATATTTTAAAAAAAAAAAAAAAAATAGACCAGGACGCCCAAGATGAGCCAGTATGAAACCTAGTGACAAGGAGGTATTAGTTAGGTGTGAGGCCCCGGAAGAGGGATACGTTAACCTGATGAATGCGGTGGCTCAGCAATGGCTGAAACGTGATCCTACATTTCTACTGTAACGACTGAGCATTGTCTAACTTGTTCGTTTTGCTCAGAGTTGTTTTTTGCTTTTGCTTGACTCTCAACATATCCCTGTACACCAACCCTACCACAAGCAACGGGCCATCACCTGATGGGGTCCACTGGTCCAAATCATGTGCCACTCTGTAAAGTGTGCCCTTCTGTTTGGTTCTGAAGGTGCAAGTGTATCCTTCCTGCATTCCATAACAGTGAGTGGTGGATTAATATTTAATACTTAATTGAACCACTTTATAGAGTATTGATGTCATTCCAGGGCATCAGAACATTGTAGAGTAATACTCGAATTGAAGGGTAAAAACTGCAGAAATAAGTAGCTCCAGTTTATAACAAATACATTTGGGAAATATGTTTCCCCTGACATGAAGTAAAAGAGTGTGAAGTTTGGCATTATGCAGGTAGATGGCACCATGCTTGAAATTGATTATATTTATTTCTTTCAGATTGTGGCAAGTTCAGCCATTCGATGGATTTCCTGTGCATTGACATTAATGCTTTAGAGACCTTTATTTCATCAAGTCTTCTGGATTCATAGTCACATCAAACTTTATTCAGCTAAAAAAAAGCCTCAAAAGTGTACACAACTAAAAACAATACACTTTACATATACTTATGAATACACACAGTGAGCAATAAAATCACAATTAAAGCCCTTTTCATGCACTAGTCATAAGATGATAGCATACAATTCAGATCGCAAAGATATAAAGAATCCTTGCAAATTGCATAATTTTTTCCTAATCACCATAATGTAGCGGATAAAGTTAGCCACTGTAACATATGTAATCAGACTACTCAGCTGCTGCAAGAAAACTAGGGCTTCTTTCTGTTGTCTAATACCAGTAGCATGCAGAGTTGGTGACAAACATATTTCAGTGTATAAGAATATAGCTGGCAAAAAAACGTAACGTGCACTGCGCTTTGTGAAGAGGCGCTATAAGAGAAGCAATTTGGAAGCATAGATTTCCAGTCCACCTGTCTTGGAAATGTCACTAGAAGATGAATAATATTAAAACAAAATCTTGTGAGATAAAACCTATATTTAATGTTAAAAATACCTACCAAGCGTACATCCCTGGGACTGTTTCATTCAACTGTAGTTAATACTGGAACTTCATTTATCAAAGTCCTCCTGATTAAGGCTGGCTTGCCTCTGCAGAAACAAGTATTTCACCTTCTTCTTTTATTGAGCCTCTTATGTTCTCCGTCCGACAGACCCGAATCTACAAAGCAATTTAAAAAATAATTTATCCAGGGGATCTAAAGAGAGATAATCTGCCAGCAGTCCCCTCTTATAGCCTGCTTTTGGATTCCGCCAAATTCTTAACCAGAGAACTAAAGGGCCATATTTGATCCTGTCCACCAGGGGTTCCAGCCCCACCTCAGAATAGCACATAAAAGAAGGTGTGGATTGAGGAACAGTGAGAAGTCTACACAAAATTGTATTTTCAACCTGCTGCAAATGGTTAGCACCTTCGTACACCCCAGAAGCCAGCTCCGTAGAGCCTTTATGAAACACACTTACTTTTATAAATATTCACACAGGGCCAGAAGTACGACCCGGTTTTGCATGCACAAACGGGTTTGCGAACCGGTTTGCGCATGCAAAAACATCATGGGCCATGTACAAAGCCTATTTAGCGAGTCGCAATTCATGTGCAACTTGCTAAATAGGTTTTGCGACTCACTATTTGGAAGGGGCGCTTCCCTTTTAAATAGCGAGTCTCAAAACCATGTATTAATGTGTTGCGACCTCAATTGCGGTTGCAAAACACTTGCAATTACCACTTAGGTGGTAATGTATTCGCAAATGGGAAGGGGTCCCCAGGGGACCCCTTCCCATTTCGAAATGCATGCAGAAATGTTTTTTAGTGGCAGGCTGTGGTCCCAGGGACCTCTGCCTGCCCTTAAAAAATGAAACAAAAATGTTTCTTTTTTAAATGCATCCTGTTTTCCGTTAATGAAAACAGGCTGCATTTAAAAAAAACTGCTTTATTTAAAAGCAGTCCCAGACATGGTGGTCTGCTGAGCCCAGCAGGCCACCATCCCTGGGAGGGCCTGTCATTCCCAATAGGCTCGCAAACTGCGAGAGGTTCATTAATATTAATGAGCCTCACAATTTGCGACCCTATTGGGAATCGTTAACAGTGTCAAACACACTGTTGTACATTTTATTTTGTGCCTCGTAATTTGCGACTCGCAATTAGTCGCAAATTGAGAGGCGCAAAATAAAATGGTCATACAGCTGGCTCTCACTCTTTCACAGGATTATGATCCAATCTGCATGCAAAACTGAAGACTAACTCTATAAATCTCTGACATTGTATTGCCCTGGTATTAAATAAACTATTCCAATTTAGATTAGAGTTAAAGTGAAGGCCCAAATATGTAGAAGTTGTCACTACAGACATAACCACCCACCTAATTGAAATGTCCTAATTTTAGTATTTTTATGGCCTATTCTCATGCAAATGATTTACTAAGATTGGTTTTCATGTCCAACTGACCCATAAAAGTATAAAAAGAATCAAGAAGTTGTAGACCATTTGACGTTCTCAAGATTAAAACTGTGTAATCTGCATACAGTAAAAATGGTATTGAACATGATTTCATTAGCGGGCATGCCATTACCTATCTTACAAAAAAAATGGTCTAGGCTCTTTATGTAGATACGGAAAAGGTGCCATCACACAAACTTGGCAGACCCCTGAGGAGGTTTTAATCATGTTCACCCTATGACCCAAATGTAATCGTAGCTGCTGTATCACAATGCATCTGTCAAAGTAAGTCAATTAGGTCCTGCTCTATTCCCATCCACTCCATTATGGCCCATAGTTTTACTGTGTTAACCATGTCAAAGGCACAGGAGACGTCCATAAATTCTAAGTAAATAGATCCTCTCCTGGCCTTGTCATGCTTCACAATTATTAGCAAGAGGTTTAAGCACTGTTCCACAGAGTGCAACCCTGGGCGAAAACCATACTGCACTATAGACATGGCCTGATTTTCCTCTAGCCAGGTATCTAATTTGGCAGTCAAAATCCTGCCTAGTATTTTAAGAGAACTATCTAGACGGGAGATTTTGCGATAACAACATGGAGATTGTCGGTTCCCTTTTTAAAAATGGGAACTACCACCACTTCCTCTCATGATGGTATAAGTTGCCCATTTATAGCAGCTCTGAAGACATTAGTTAGCAATTTGGCCAAAGAGGCTATATTATATTTTACAAGTCTAATTGCACGCCGTCCGATCCAAGGCCTTTACGTGGATGCTCAGGTTAATAGCAGCAATTACATCCCATACCTTAATAGTTTTACCAAGTTGGGCAAAACCCTCAAATGTACCAGTTACTGGTTCCCTTTTATCAGAGGTAGTGTCCTTATTACCTGGGTTGAAGAGGCCAAAGAGGCTATATTATATTTTACAAGTCTAATTGCACGCCGTCCGATCCAAGGCCTTTACGTGGATGCTCAGGTTAATAGCAGCAATTACATCCCATACCTTAATAGTTTTACCAAGTTGGGCAAAACCCTCAAATGTACCAGTTACTGGTTACCTTTTATCAGAGGTAGTGTCCTTATTACCTGGGTTGAAGAGGCCAAAGAGGCTATATTATATTTTACAAGTCTAATTGCACGCCGTCCGATCCAAGGCCTTTACGTGGATGCTCAGGTTAATAGCAGCAATTACATCCCATACCTTAATAGTTTTACCAAGTTGGGCAAAACCCTCAAATGTACCAGTTACTGGTTCCCTTTTATCAGAGGTAGTGTCCTTATTACCTGGGTTGAAGAGGCCAAAGAGGCTATATTATATTTTACAAGTCTAGTTGCACGCCGTCCGATCCAAGGCCTTTACGTGGATGCTCAGGTTAATAGCAGCAATTACATCCCATACCTCAATAGTTTTACCAAGTTGGGAAAAACCCTCAAATTTACAAGTTACTGGTTCCCTTTTATCAGAGGTAGTGTCCTTATTACCTGGGTTGAAGAGGTTAGAAAAAGTATCCACCCAAGCCTGAACTGGTATAAGGGATTCCATCAGAGGCCTTCGATAACCTGACAAGAAAGGCTGATTTACAACCTTTCAAAACGCAGCATTATCCCCTGTATTAGCTGCCTCCTCCAAATCCTCCTAAGATTTCCTTCTAAGCTCTGTTTTCCAAGTCCCAAGGATTTATTTATACGATCTTCTGGCACTCATTATATCTATCTTAGAGCACGGTTGTTTTAATAAAGTTAATTTTAGTCGCTCGTGGGCAGCTGTACATGCATGGTTAAACCATTCCTGTGAAATATGTTTTTTAAGGATTTGCTTATAGTGAGCCCCTGGGCCGTTTATGTACATAAATCATTATAAGCCTCTAAAATATTCTCATGGGTTTCGTAAAAAGAAGTCAATATCGAGATTGCATGGCTATTATCCTTAATAAGACTATGCAAGAATTCCTCCTTATCTACTCTGTCCCATTTGATCCCAGTGTCTTTATTGTGTGAATATGATAAAGCCAAATTCTCCTTATGCTCTTTATCAAGGGTAAAAATGTAAATCAAGAACCATAACAAGCGGATTGTGATCGCTCAAACAGGAGACTTCAACATTATAACAACCAATAACCAAAGGAGCGACAGTGTTGACCAGATTTCATGCATCCAATTTATGCAATTCTTTAACCGTCCACACACAAAAGTTCACTGCACGCTGTGTTCTTCTTAGTGATCCTCAATTCTTTTTATTATGTAGCAAAAACTGATTTTTCACTTATGGCTATTCCAACTAATAACATCAAAGTCACAATTCCATAACTACAGCCTACGGGTTTCGTCCCTACTGGGACATCATCAGGGCTGTGAAACAAAACAAAAAAGTAACCATTACAATATGCATATGTCAGTTCGATCCAATACATTATATCAATCTATCAACCTGCCTATATGCCATTCTAACCCATCATCATGACACAAATGATACCCTGCCTATATTCCATTCTAAGTTTCCTTGCCATACTTTAATACACTTTGTTATTATTTTAAAAAACATTCCAACCATAGGCGAACTTCCCCCTCGTACAAGACCTGATCTATAATACATTGAGTTTTTACCAATTTTAATAAAAAATAAAAAAGTGTCCATTTGCTCACCTTCACTATCAAGTGAGTTAGAAAAATAAATGGTATCTGTCCCAACTACATCTGTTCGTAATTTTGGAGATACTCCTCATGAATACCTGAGGTTTATCTAAGCATTTAGAAAAAAGGGAAGTATGGAAAAGAGAAACTCCTATTAGACTATGGGAACCTGTTAGTCCCATCTGTTCTTCATCAATTTGTCATTTCGACCACTCACCCAGTGTTAGTATTAGGATTTATAAATGATAGCACCTTCTTCTCATTATTCTGTTGTCTTCACTTAATATTCGGTCGACCTCTTATCATCAACGATACTGGTAAAAATGAAAGCCAGAAAAACAATATATGACCTGGTTGACACTATCTTAATGAGGATTTATTAAAAAAGGGAAATCTCCTCTCACCTTATTCACATCCAAACTTTTCCGCCCAAATTTAGCACCAGTTCCCCTGTATTGCTATGTCTATACAACGTGCCTGTATCTGTTGTTAGATATCTACAATATATCAAAAATACAAAGATTATATCAGCGGTACAACGTTCCCCTCACAACCTTGTACTCAATTTCATAATTCAGTACAACAACCGCTCACCTGAATTCAAGCAATCTTGTTACACCCGTATTTCTACGTATTCAAATTCATCAGTAATCTTCAAATTTCTGACCAATTTCGCCACACATCATCTAAAAAATAATAGGGGTTTCATTACCATCCCTAACTCTTCATACATATGATCTATTCCCCTAAAGCATGCTTATGGCCATAGACTATCGAGATTTTCATATATTATTATTACATTTGAAAATTAATTTTTTTCAAACACTGTTGAGCGTGTCCACCACTAAAATTACATCACCCATTTACTAATTGTGTCCATCTAAACTCTCGCTCACCTCAAATCCCAAACTTCACATAGTCAAGTATCCATGCGCTATTCAAAGGTCGTTAAAGCTGATGAAAGATATGTAGATTCCGCGACTTATCTTGGGGTAGTAATTAACGCAGAACCAGGCTCTATTATTCAGGATAACTATGCTCCACTTTTAAAAAAAATCGAGGGAGATTTGAAGAGGATGGATTCACTGCAATTATCTTTGATAGGAAGGACCAACGTGCTAAAGATGACCATGCTACCCAAACTCCTTTATTTGTTTAGATGCATACCCTTTTTATTTGAGGAAGGGATGCTAAAAAAGTTTGAGTCTATCTTTAAGAGCTTTCTCTGGCAGTATGGTAAAGTCAGGAGGGCAGCCAGGTATATGACCCTCCCACAGGAACGTGGAGGTCTAGCAGCCCCAAACATAAGATTCTACCATTGGGCTTGCTTGCTGACGCAGATGTCTATATTATTTGCATCAGCACCCAGTGGAAGATATTCATATGACCCGACATCTGATTTATACGAGCCACCATCAATCTACAAACTATTGATGGGCAAGGAGGCCGTAGGGGCACTGCTGAGAAAAACTAGCCACAGATTTTTTTTTAAATCCCGGTATAAAGGGTTGCTTAGTGCCTGGGATTTATGAAAAAATCTGCAGAAATTGCTTCATATCCCCAAGATTAATAAGTATACCCCGCTGTGGAATTCAGGTTGTCTACCAAACTTGAGTGTGGATGGGGCCTGGCAACAAGGGGAACAACTGGGTATTCGGACGGTTGGAGATGTGATGCCAAATGGCAGCAGACTGAGCTTTAATAGGCTACAGGAGAAGTTCGGTCTGACCAGCGGCCACATTTTTAAATATCTCCAGGTCTCGCAAACACTTAAAACTGCTATCTCGGATATCGCTCCTGGCCCACCTTGCCCAGTGCTGGTATATTTGATAAGAGGAGGAGATAAGATTAAGAACATATATCAAGCCCATATAGAAAAAATACCCGATGACCTCCAGAAGCACGAGGCTGCGTCGGCAGACAGACCACAAGATCCGGACACCGATCTTGATAAAGCTCTGGGGTTGGATAAGCAATTACTGCGTTTCTCAAATCTGAAGGCACAACATTTTAAAACATTATTTAATCTGTACTACACTCCATCTAAGTTACATGACTGGGGTGAGGATTGATAGTAACTGTCCCAGGTGCCAGAAAGGTCCTGGAGATCTCTTACACATGTTTTTCTACTGTGAGAAGCTCAGTCTGATAAAAACTGAGATTGAGAAATTTTTTGAGGGGCTGCTAGACATAAAGATCAGCCTATCCCCGACGGTGATGATTTTTGGGAGCGATAGTAAAACGGCTCTTGTTAACAGGGAAACAGAGGTTTTTATTTTTCTGGCCGTGGCGGTATTACGTATTTTAATCTCAGCCGCTTGGAAGGATCCAAATGCCCCAACATTCCAAATGTGGTTGTCCAGACTTCTTGGTATCCATAATATTGAATCCACCCTATATCTCTATAAGGGTAAGAAAATGCGCGATTTCGGCAATAAGATGTGGGACCCTTTCAAAACCTGGAGGGATGGGCAGATATAATTAAATGGGCCCACTCATATTTATAATGTATGTGTAAATATTTATTTATATGTATATACATTGTATGAATTTATCTAAGCTGTAGCCCTGTTTACCGAAGTATTTTACTATGTAATATATATTTGTTAGTATAATGTGTATTTGTTGTAAAGAAAACAATCTATTTTGCTGCATCTGTTTTGTATCAATGAATTCTCAATAAAAAAGAAAGAAAAAAAATGATCATTGCAATGAAGGCGGCAGTCAAATTTCTGAATACTAACTGGGATGAGACTGGAAGTATTGTTTACTGCTGAGGAAAGGAAAGTCCACTGATGAATGGGAAACTGCCTTTACTATGCGGGCTGAGCCACTCTTGCCATTTCCCCGCAAGCTAAACCACACTTGCCTTAACTACACATATGCCTTAACCATGCACAAGCGTGGTTAAGGCAGTGCACGGTCTTGCTGTCGGATGGAGACTGGGAGGAATCATTGAGAGCGGACGTGTTGGGAGTAGAATGCGTTGGAACGGGAAGCCAACAGGAATACTGACAGTTAAGTGGGGCTGAGGCCGGGTCAGTTTGGTTTTAGGGCTCAGGGTGGGGGGTCGAGGTAATTTTTGGAAGGGCGCAGAGTTTTTGGTTTTAGGGCTCTGGACGGGATGAGGGGGTTGGGGTAGTTTTACGGGCTGGGGCTGGTTTTGGGGGGTTAGGGGTGAGGGTAGGTGTTAGGGCTTAGGATGAGGGGGTCTGGGTAGTTTTAAGGGCTGGGTATGAGGGGTTTAGGGGTGAGGGTAGGTTTTAGGACACAGGGTGAGGGGGCCGGGTAGTTTTAAGGGCTGGGGTTGGGTTTTGGGGGGTTTAGGGGTGAGGGTAGGTTTTAGGGTTCAGGGTGAACGAGGTCGGGTAATTTTTTAAGGGGGTGTGGGTTTTAGGTCTCAGGGTGGGGAAATTAGTAGGGGTAGGTTTCCTGGCAACTTGGAGGTAAGGCCTCAGGGCGGGGTTGGTAATGGGGAGCTTTGAGTGCAGGACGGGCTATGTTTTAGGCCTCAGGGTGGGGGGTGGAGGGGCGAGGTAGGGGGGATAGAATTTTAGGGCTTAGGGCGGGAGGAGGATTGGGGTATTGGCAAACTTAACTATGCATATCCCCTTACCAAACATGGATTTACAACGAAATTGCGTGATAAAGGCATGCATGGTAAAGGAATTCATGGTTAAGACGCATTTGCGGTTTGGGCTGTGTTGTAGGGGCACAAGTGATTTACCCATGAGTGCCTCTGTCATAACACCCTGCTGCAAAAAGAACAATCGATGGACAGAATGCAGAACAATGTCATACATTCACCCCAGTACAGAGATCTGGGCCTAAATCCATCATTTATTTGCTCACCATGCCATTCCAATTTGGACCCAGCCATATGCAAATCAGTCTTGACCCTGCGCCCAATGGTAACAGTCCAGCCCGTACTGGCAGGCCAGGTACTCCCTGGACTGGAAACAAGCATCCTAGAACCGTTTTCAGGCCTTCAGCCCTCATCAGCCAGGATAGCTTGAGTCCAGTGGCATGGAGAGCACGGGACCCACGTCTGGCCATACCCGTCCCACACAGGTTTACAAATTCAAAAAGAACAATTGATGGACAGAATGCAGGACAATGTCATACTTTCACCCCAGTACAGAGATCTGGGCCTAAATCCATAGTTTTTTTGCTCACCATGCCATTCCAGTTTGCTGAACATTTAAAGAAAGTTGGATGAAGTGCTAAAAAATGTGCCATATTCGGCAGAGATAGGGCGATCAAAAGTACAAATGGAATTAACTTGAACATTTTTTAAATGCCATTGCCCTAGCTGTGTGCTGTACTAGCATCTACTAACAGACCCTATTGACAGAGGTTTAAGAAGCGCTGTAGGGTATGGGACATGGGATCTCCTGGGGAGTTTGAAGGAGCTGTCACTTACAGCAGCATGCAACAAAAACCCAAAAGTGATTCTCTGCAAAGAGCTTGGTCATGCTTGAGAATTCCACCAACTTCAATATGATGCAGGCCAGAACTGAGGGCAGGGAAGGGGGCTGGTGTCGTTTTTTGACGGACACTAGCACAGCATCTCTTCATTTGGTTACCACCAGGGCCAGCTTTAGCGCTGGTGGCGCCTGGTGTGACAATCATGTTTGGCAGCCCCACACCTCATGAGCGCCTGCTCAGATTCTCACAATACCACTGAGCAAAAGTGCCTCTCATCTCTACAAACATGAGTTATTGCTAAACATAGCACCCCCCCTTGAGATCAGCGCCTCCTCCAAAGCACCGAGTGCTGCTGCACCGGTCGCACTGCCCTAAAGCGGCCCAGATTACCACTCTCTGTGATTCTAGCCCACTCTCTTTAGTCTGTTGCCCTGCCCTTTACATGCCTGGAAATAACAGATTCTTCCCGTGAGCGCACAGCACATGGATGCTTTGAATATTTGGTGCTTTGCAAATGTAAATTGCTTTATGAATTTGGAAATAAATGAATAAAGTAGATGGTATTTTAAAGTGCAAGTAGCAAGGGCCTTGTAACGTGCACTTCCGCAAAAGGTCTAGTTGTTCATCAGTGCTTCGCACCTAAGTCTAACCTGCCTCCGTCCAGAGAGAGGAAGGCAAAGGCAGGACTACAGAGAGAGTTTACATTCCCAGCATAACACGTCTTAGAGCTACACAGAAAACTAGGGACAGGAAGTTGGCACTGAAAGAACGGAAATCCCAGTAATGCACCTATTTATGACTGCCTACATTGCTCAGGTGTAAATCACGTTTTTGCACAAGTGTGAGTTGTGACTTAATCCACGTGTGATGTAAAATCACAGCTGTAAAAACACTTTGTGCCTAGGACACTATTAATGAGACAACCCTTTGCAGTCGGAGCAGGGAGAGGTGCAACGGGATAAAGAGATCATGAGCAAACAAAATAAAATGAAAAGTAGTTTCTAATGATTCAAAAATGTAATTGGGATTGTGTAAGGAGATGTAATGCTGGGAGAATGTAATGTAATGAGGTCACAGCTGACCTAGAGCAGTGGGGGTATGGAATGTAATGAGGTCACTGCTGACCTACGCGGAATGTGGACAATTTGAAGAGGATCAGCCGATGAGCATTTAGCACGGCTGGGGATGCTGTCAATAAATAAATATGCTAATTTTTATGAAGGCTCCTTGAATCTTTACAGATTGTCGTCCTTAAGAGTTATCAGATCACCATTTAATTCACAAGTTTGTGCATACTGGAATAATGATCCATCAGAGAAAAAACAAAGAAAGAATAAGATTTGGCAAAGCCAATAGGTCTCACTTTCTCACTAAATTGTTATTGGCAAAGGCTTGTTTCCTAATGTTGTTGGATATTGGATAACAGGCTGAATTCTCCAAAACAGACGATCCGTGATAGCCCTCATCTTACTGCCACCACACAGGAAATGACATCACCAGCTCTCCAGGATCTTGTCTAAAGTTCTTTGAGGTGTTGGGAGGGAGACTTCAAGCAGTACTTTTGCCATTGGGTTAGAACTTAATACCTCATCAGCATACATCTGTAACACTACTCCTTTGTCTGAAGTCCATGGAAATAAATAGGAGACAAAACGCTGAAATCCCATTATATTGTAAGAAAAATTGACTATCATCTTGGAAAAGAGCTTTACACTTGAGAGTTGATCAGAAACTAGAATGAAAGAACGCTTACATTAAATGCAAAACATTATGTAATTGTAATGTAATGGTAGCTGTTATGAGTGTGGCCCCAGGACCCTGCAGAGAGAGAAAGAGTGAAGGAAGGGCAGAAAGGGAAAGTTAGGAACCCGAAAGGGAGGGGATTGAGTAGATGGAATGGCGGCAAGAAAGGAAGCAGGAGCATGAGATGTGGTCTCCTTGCTGATAAGAATATAGAGTTACATGATCACTACCCTTTGTGTGTCCGAGTCTTCTGTGGACACAAAAAACACAACAGAAATGTTTTACTGTTTACCTGTTTAATTTTTTTAAATTACTAATAAAACAAATATTGAGTAGGGGGAGAACGAGGCACATGTCAGGCGCAACACAAGATGCTCCGAATTGATGCAGGGCCAACACACAACGGCCCCCCAAAACTTCAAGGGGGCCCCATTCAACCCAAGGTCATTGAATATCTGTGGGATAGAGATTCTGCAAGGGGCCTCCATAATTTTGCATTACGCTACTGAAATGATGAGAGATCCCAAATGCTGGCCATGGGTGGAGGAGGAAACAGAAACATAGGCAGCATAATGTTGTCAACTGAGTGACCAGTTTGATGCCATATTGGGATTGACAAAAGATGCATGGGTCTTGCCATTTGTGAATTGCCAACTGAGGGCCCTTTTGATTTCAGCTGCTTGTCACAGTGGCTCAACCACATTATGTTCCTCAGGCTGGGCACTCTGCATCCAAAAGAGCTTCTGGTAGTGGCACCATCAGTTGAAACCTGTGCACCAGGGTGCAAGGTAGAGATGGGGCGAGAGAGTCACAGCTAAAAGAACTACTTCATTACATCCTTTTACCAATGGGTATAGAAGTGGGGCACTCTAATCTTCCACGAAAAGCCATGGGATTGATGGACAACCCATTGAAGCAATGGCAAACCTTTGAAAACACATGAGAGACAATAGCGGAAGGGTCTGGCCCCAAACCCCCTTTTCCTGCACTGCTTCATATGTACTTTAGTCATCTTAAAATTCTTGATACCAGGAGGTATATAGTAGGAGCTGTTTTAAGCAAGACCTAAAAATGAATTTTGCTACACGTATGAAAGTGCTGTTTCACTCAAGCAACTATCTTGTTTATATGGTTAAAAAGAACAAATGCCCCTTTTAATGTGTGTTTCCCGGCGCTAGCCCCACATGTTTATCTACCCTGTAACAGGAACATACATTTACTAAGAACAGCCGAGAATAAAACATAGTAGGTGAAAGAAAAATAAAACAAGGCACAGAGAAAGAGGGGCCTGTCCAACACAGCGCTTGTAGAACAAGAAACCTCAAATTGAGAATGTCTCGCCCTGGCTGTGCTGACGGGAGTTAATCTTTCCTTGGCCCTCGCAAAGCAGATTTACTGTGTGCTGTCTCTGTCTGGCGGGCGGTTTAATGCTGTGATCTTTGCTCTCCATATTGTGGCATATGAAATGCAAACAGCTGTCCTGTTTGTTGTCCCTCTGCAGGCACCACGGTCGCCCTTTCCCTCCTTGCTTCGGGATTTCTGCTGTCAGCCCAGGTCTCCCCTCCCGTCACCCTTAATCCCGCGGATCCGTCGAGCCCGAACTCCAGCTGCACAAAGTACAGGTGAGATTTCAGGATTATGCTACAGAAGGCTTGAAACTCGGCCCCAGTCTTCAGACACCTGTCATGCCCCGGCACGCGCTTTCCAGCTGCCTTTAATTGTTTTGTGCAGAATATTTAAGCATCTATTTGTTGTTCTATTTTCACCAATTTTATAATATTTTAAATTCTATGTCGATGGTCACTTTGCATCAGTCACCCACAGCCAGGAGTGTGTTATCAGTGCATTAAAAACCTTTAAAATGTATCATGGTCGCTATACATATATATGTGGTTTCTCTCGGTGACTCAGAACCAGCTTTCAGTTTTGTTGGGGGGGAGATGGGAATAATGAATTATGTCAATAAATACTCTGTACTGTATTTTATGAGGAAATATTTTTTAAATTTTACAAATTATGCGAAATTAGAATGATTATGTACATGGTGTTTTAAAGTTTTTATACTCTGGTGATATTTTTGTAAGATTCTAATTAATCAAACAAATAAACTTGACTTTGACTGTATTTTATGAGGGTGTCGCAAGTCCACAAGGCATTTCGTGACCATGTAGAGGCACGAGGCAGCCAGCCACGAAGCCTTTATCAGGCCCTCGAGCTCCGAGTTTACTTGCATAGTCTTATAGCGGGGAACATCGTTTACAACAAAACTTTTACCCCGCACTACCATTACAACGCAGGATTTACAACGAAAGTCGCTACAACGACTTTCGCTGGAGGGCGATGTTGGATAGGGAATAGTTTAATTTCTATCCAACACCTTCCCTACTATCCACGGGGACTGGAGTTGGAATAGAAAATTAAACTATTCCACTATACAGCGCCGCCCAACGCAAGTCGTTGTAACGACTTGCGTTGTAATTCCTGCATTGTAAAGGCATGCGTGGTAAAAGCATGCGTTGAAACGTCATACATCCTCTTATAGCTTATACCAGAGGGTGTTGTATTGTTTATATATAGTACCTGCTCACGTCACCGCCCTTCCCACAATCAGCCCAGGTCAGGGCTCTCTTTCCTCAGATAGAAGCGCTATTATGGTTGCTCAGATGTTGAATACCTGGGAATATGTGATGAGAAAATAAGCACATCAGTACACAGCTCGTGATATATAGCAAAATTCTATAAGCCGTGTAATGTAAGTCACTTTCCAAAACGCCTGTAATTGACAACAGATGGTAACATGCAGCAGATGTTGGGATGAACTCCAGTAGAGCAGTAAATAAAAGTACAGCTATTAATGTCTTTATGCCAGCTAGTGCTAGTAAATGTACAGAGAAAAAAAGGTCAGAAGAAAGAGTTTTTAATTCTGCTCAGTGACCTGCCTTTCACACTGTCAGTTATCTCAGGAAGCAGCCATTGCAACATGACAGCTCACCTGTAACAGGTTATTACAGTAGCGCAGCAATGCCACTTTCTTATTACAGGCGACTGATGTCGCAACTGAACTCCGATTAGAAAATTAGAGGCAAGTTTGTATACCTATAGTGCAGGCTTTCCTGTATTATAAAAATAACCTGTTTTATGTAAGGCTGTTCTTCTGCATTTTCTGTAATTTCATGGGTCTGCTATTTCCCAGTTTAACATTACTCAATTGTACAAGCATGTTTGCACACTTATAGAAAAAAGTTAATACTTTATTTTTGTTGATAAAGTGTGGAAGGGATTTCTGAGTTTGGAATTGGCGCGAACACTGCAATATAGCAAATAAGCGACTTTACCACTTGAAAATACGTCATTTGTCATGTGTGGGGCTTCATTTTCTGGACCAGAACGACATATTTCCTTGAAAAGAAAAAGGCTGTACTTTCTTATGCACACAAGCGTCCAATGCATGTGTGTTTTCGAGAAGAGAAACTACTGGAAAACCGAAGAAAAAAGAATGGACAGATCTCTTCGGAAAAGACCCTCATGCCACGAGGAGAGGTTGCACTTCGGGGATTGGCTAGCTGAGGCAGTTTGTGGTAAAACAGATTTGATCCGAAGCACGTTTTTGAGGCCTTCGCTCGGAGAACGAGAAGAGGAGAGGTTTAGAGGTCTGGTTTATTGTATCTAGTGCATAAAGAAAACCTCAGCAGGGCCAAAATTCTTCGCAAAGTCATCGAATAACTCATTCCTTTCCTAGCACGTGGCTGAGGGCAACCTTTTCCTGTAGAAATATGGAGGAGCAATTGACAAAAAGTTACGTTTTTACACAGTGCTAATATAACATGTGCAGATGGATGCATTTGAATGTCATTCCAAATTATTGAGACTATAGTACAGAGCTAAATGTAGACCAGTGTGTTGGGAACGGAAGATGAGACACAGGATGCAGGAAAATAGTCAATCATATTTAAGATTATGCTCCTGCTCTGGAGCCCTGCACGGAAGACCTGTAAGGAGGACACTAACTCGACCTGTGATGCTTGCATGATGATGATAAACCTCTCACCAAGTAGGCTCTGAAGGTTCACATCTCTGTCCTTAATGGCCACACCTCATTGCAGACACAAAATGGTAAACCTGGCAATTGTTGACATGATAGGACATGAACATTCTGATTCCTCCTTTGCTTATTCCAGTGAGATAGATGAATGAGTGAAAAAGCTTAATCGCCTGTGGTGGTATAAATAATTTGTGCACTTTTCACCAACCAAGGCTATTGAGGGCCCTGAAGGGCTCTTACAAGCCCTCTTGTTTATAAATGTACCAACTTTACTAAAGCAAACTAAAATAATTAAAAGCATTTATTTACCATAAGGCAATTTTATTAGGTTGGTCCCAAGTTTCTCACTATTTAGAGATAGTGACTCAAACATAGAGTCTACTACACAGAGTGAGAACATTAACGCACTCATGCTGTAGACCACAGTTAGGAGCAAGGCCGAAGATGAAGAACACGCATATATGGGCGAGAGCTCATAGCCCTTTTACTCAAGAAGTCAAAGTTAAACCTCTGACCTTACTCCATATGAAGCACAAATATCAAGTTTGACTTGAGCACCTTGGACATCTTTATAGTTAAGCCTGCATTACCTTTTGTTTATGATATTTTTCATTGATACCACAGAGGTTTATTTGAGGGCTGTGGTGAGAAATTATTATTTTTTTACCACATTTACTATCTGATCAGACTGCAGCACATTTATCCGTTCCCTTTTGACATCTTAATTTTATTGTATTTAATATTTGAACTAATCATTTACTTCAAAAAATTTAGCCAATCAATTATACCCTTAAGGACAGTATTGTGTCCCAAGCTGACTGCTCTGCACATCCCTCATAATACAAGCAAGAGCAATCGAATGGTGAAGTTTATGTGCCTATACAATTGTATGGTGCATGGGAGCACACCATTTTGAAATGTAGGTCTATGTTGGGATCTCAAACTCCCTTTGGCCAAATGCAATTAAAACATCTGTACACGCCACTTCATTGTAGCGTTCACCACCAATAAGCCTCTTCCAACTAAAACAACCCACAACAAAACTGATGGTCCTTTCACAAACACATTTATGGATACATAAGTAGTACTACAAAAGTATTTTTATATACTTTTACATACTTATGTGAATTGGCCAGAGACATCTAACTCACTTTTAGTAAATTTGCAATGAGGGCACAGTTCTTTCTATTTGTGATAAATGCATTCACGTTACTTCCATTGTAGATATTTTGCGACCAATTCACAAAAGCATGTAAGAATACTATAAAAGTACTATTTTATATACTTGTAAATGCCTTTGTGAATCGGCGTCCGGTTGTAGAAAATGTGTTAAGAAAAACAGTGTGGAAAGTTTTGAAAAAGTACCTTAATCACACTGAGGTTAATGACTGGTAGGAAAGTTTGCTTGTAGCTCATGGTGTCTTTGTAGTAATTTCTGAAAACGTACATAATGGTTTCTTCAAAGAACATATAGAAAAATAAAATGCATTGGTGCCTCGTTTCCCTCATAACTTTGTCCCTCATTTGTATGCTCTAATTGAGGTGTACATTATATGAGGAGCTAGATTGTTTTCTAGAACTGTGGCGAAAGAGAGGATATTAGGGTGCATCTGAAATAGGGAGGCAGGTTTACCCCATACATGGACTGTTAGTTTCAGTGGAATCTGTCTCAATTGTCTCAATTGTCTTAATGTGTAGTATTGGCAGTTATAAACAGCTTCCCCAACCTCCATGAGGCTGCTGCATTTTTTTGCACATTGTTAATGGAGTGTACCTCGTTTGTGTGCGATCACAGGGGTAATCATTTTTGGTGTTGCGTGCAGACTTCGGCGAATGTGTTCCAGTGAAGTGCTCCACCCAATTATTTACTATAATTACCTTATGCAGTGAATAGTCTATGTGGTCAGATAAGATGTAGTGGACCTAAGGATTACCACTGACCCCACAGGTGGGGTCTGTGGTGCACTCTCCAGAAGAGGTGAAGGAGAAGCTCACAGACACTTATGTAAGTGGTTCATGTTGTCCAAAAACAAGCGGTGCATGCACAACCCAATGATAATCCCAGACACCGCAGTTGAGAGTTTATTGTCCACCGAGAAGCGTTGAATGTGCACACTAATAATAATACTGGACACCTCAGAAGAGGGTTTTATGCAACACCCTCAAGAACTGACAGACACATCGGTAGAGTTTCAATGCTGTTCCACAAAACATCCAAAGACACTTCAGGAGGGGGGTCTGTTATGTCAAACAAGAAAGGGTGAATGCACAAACCAAGGCTGTTCACGCACACCTCATTAGAGGGTCTATGAAGTCCATCCTGGTTGTAAAAAGTGGAATTCTTTATGGTTCTTTAAAGGGAAAGACTGCATTTTTCAACCAAATAAGTGTGCAGTTGTTGCTTTCGTCTTCAGCTGTCCACCTTCCTGCGGGTTAGCCCAGTTGGGATCTGCAAGAAAAGTACCACTTGGCCCAGGCTTTCCCGTCCTCCACTCCACCTAGCTCTCAATCGCTAGTGTAGGTTGTCATCATTTGATATTGGTAACTTTCTATCATAGAAACAGTAGCCTCTCGTGGTCCTAATGAATGAGCTAAGTTGCACTGCTGCGAAACAATCTGTTTAGGTCAAATGCTTTGTAAATGTATCACATCTATGCATTTCAATGGCATACATGCCTTGGCTTCAAAGGGCAATTTGACCATCCACCAATTTCTCTGGGGCTGCTCCAAGAATATGGAAATCTCTCCCTCCTGACATCAGAAGAATCCCCTCTCTGTCTCGCTTCAAAAAGGTTGCCAAAACATTCCTTATGGGCAAATTTCTCGTTTAAACTTTGCCTCTACCACCAGTACAGCCTTGATCTACGGCCAGCTATTGTCTTCTTTTGGATTATCTACCTCACCCCTTCAGAAACTTGGGGCCTTGTCACGAACATCGATTATCGCAATCTATAAATATGTTATCTAGTCTTGAGTACTTGGATATTTAATCTATAAATATGTGCCCTATCTTCCTTATGTATCCTGCACCCTGCCCATCTTTCATTTGATCTGTAACTGGATGATGGTATGCCTTTTCTGTGCATGCCTATGTTTCTCTGTAAAGCGCTCTGATACCCTAACGGGTCAAGTTCGCGCTCTATAAAACACACATAAAATAAATAAACAAATAGACCCAGGGCAAGATGTCATTCTCATTACCTCGAGGGGAGGGAGACTTTCCACAAGATAATTTTTTGTGGGAGAGTTTACTTTCAAAACCTTCTTTTGCCTGTAGAGTTTTCATGGGCTATTTAAACAGAAAGTAATACATTGAGTCAAAGCTTAAGAAAAGTAACAATATTTTCCTTAGCTCTGTTAACATAGGTAGGTACAAAAAATATGTTATGATGTTATTTGTAGTAGATAGTAAAATTTGCATTGCTGGGGCTACCAGTAAATTTTATTGGGGTTATGTGGGTGCTCATTACATATTCAAACAATTCTGTCATTTGATGGCCAAGAAATCAATAAAATGCCAAGTCTGTGCAAACTGCTTTACATGATACGAAAGAATGGTGGATTGGTAAAACTCCCAGCAGACAGAAAGGTACTTTTACTTAAAAAAAAATGATTGTATGCCTTCAAACACTGAAGATTTTGGGGCTTATTTAGAGTGAGGTGGATGCACCACCCTATTTACAGGGTATATCTGGCTGCATGCTCTAAATAGGGAGGATGGGACATCTGCCAACCTTTCCCCAAAGAACCATTATAGGGACCAAATATAAGATGAGCAAGTGGTATTCCCGGGTGGAAGACCACCCCACCCAATATAACAGGCCCAGGATGTTCCAGTGTAGGAAAACGAGACCCTGATAAAATCCCATGAGGCTCCGGTTGCAAGCGCAAAACGGACTTGACCCGTGCCTGTGCCCGACACTCTGCTGTGGAATGTGTGGAGCATAGAACAGCAACCTTCTGCTAGCCAACAGCCTTTGATGCCCTTTGATGCCCTCCATTCCCTGACTTCTGCCCCAGACCCTCAATGACTTCCACAACCCGCTTCTATTTACTATCTACACAGAGTAGGTAGGAAACCGAAGTGAGTTTGTCCCCAGCAAGGGGACACTGCATGTGGATTTGGGCCTGGTAATTCCAAGCTATTCCCCTTTCTGGAGACAAATACTCATAATAGCCAGATTGCTTGGAGGGATACTTGATGGAAATGAAATTTCCTGCCACAGAGTCTCCCCGCACATATAACTGTCCGCCTTGTAATCAGGGTCTTCTTGTTTTAGTATACGTGTAAGTGTCTGTGATGCAAAGGCATGTTATGGTGTCTACATGAAAACTGAGTACTTCAATGAAAATTCCTTGGTGATTGAAAATGTGAATGAAAGAGTATTATTTAAACATTCTTGTTTTGGGATCCTTTACTCAATTAAAGTAGCTTGAATGTATCGCATAGTGTTTAGATATATTATTTGAGGGAGTTTTATTTAAAGGGAACCTCCAGTAAAGGATGTCAAAATATCTCTCCAAACCCAAGCAGACTTCAAACAAAGGAAAATTCAGAATTTCCATCTTTGGTGATTGTTAGTGATGTAGCAAAGATATGTATTTTTTCCTTTATACTGGATAAACCCTTTAATGGTTAAATGCTATTGAAAATAGAGGGATTTGATTATTGAACAGAAATAAAGATTTTTCTCTATTACATTCAAACTTGGAGAGTCACGTGTGGCTTTTTAGCAACACTAACATATTTGGCCATCAAGAATATAAGGCTTCAAATGTTTTTCTGTTCTGCCTCCGGAAGTTGTCCATTTATTATTTAAGCAGGCACATTACAAGCTGGAGAATCCCAATTAAGTGTACAGTTTACACTATTACGTTAGTAGGGCTGCATCTAAGCAAGAAAATATTAATCACTGGCTTCAACATATTAATAACTGTTTTAAATAGGGCCTCACTCAGCTCTTCTGTTATTTTTAGGCCTGTATATAACTGATGTTACTGATGGGCGATTTAATGATACTCAATTTACCAACCTAGGAAGCATAAAAGGCTGAGAGTTGAACTTTCCAAGATGCAAACGTGTGACCTTCAGATCATTGTGTACATTAGAGGTGTGCTTTTAACTCACTGGACCTATCTGCCAAACTATTGTAATATTTGAATTCGTGCTAATGTTTTGTGCAGGGATAACTAAGGCCTTGTGCTGTGTTTTGGAATCCATTGAAGCTCTGAAGAGGGAGAAGGTTTCTTCTTGTGACATTGTGGTTCAGCAGAACATTTCCAAAGTTATAGGTGGCATGACATAATAGCAGGACACAGAGGTATAGGATGACCATTGGGCACTTTGGGTGAAGATCTTCCTCTGAAAGAGCAGAGGGAGAGAGGTTCTTCTGTCCTACATGAAGGGATCTTATCTAAGTTGCCATGTTCAGGTCAGACACAGGACACTCCAAGCAGGCTTTGCTTATCTGATACAGGGAGTATCGGGGAGTTTGTGTTGTCACACCCATGGTCACCTACTCTGCAGACTATGGCACCGCCCTTAGTCACTATAATGCTTAGTGTTCAGTTTGTTGTCTCTGATTTTCATCAAGGTGCCAACTTTTGCCACTGACTCTAGTCATGGACGCAATGACTGTACATATCCAGTGCCAAAATAATATACAAGAAATTAGTTTGCCTCAATATGGTGAAGGACTCCATATTTTGACCCTTTGAGAAATTGCTTTAATTGCTTATTTTTGGTCTGGTGCTGTTGTAATTGTTCATCTTGCTCACTGTTTTATTGATTTCAGATGAATGAAGCAAGAACTGATAGAGTAGGGAAAATGTGATCTGACAGAAACTATAGAAGCTATAAATACATCTTGAGGGATGGTGCTAGCTACACCATTAATAATCCTCTATGCATCAGTATCCTGTAAATTGAGATACGTTTTGTAACAACCTATAACGTACAGAATTCTTTGGTGAACTGGTCAGCAACAGACCAATTTTTGTGTAGTATGCATGAGCGTAACGTCACAGTCGGTATCTTCATATACGGTGTGTACTCAAGCATTTCAGGCAAAAATAGGATTAAAATAGAAGTATTTAGTGGTAGTGTGTCCACATTACGAAATCACAAGAAATTCATATTTTATTAAAAAAAACTCAAAATGTGAAATGTAAGATTTGTTGATGGAGCAGTCAGGTGTGGGGGTCTTAATAAAGGATTAAAAATAGCATTGACGCACTGTACATATTTGATTTTTTTTAATTAAAGTTTATAATTAGGATTTGGGAGTAGGAGTTGAGCAAAGGCAGACACGTACTATAGTGTAGCTATAGATGTAAGTGCAGTGGGAAGGGAGCAGCTAGGTGTGCTTAACTGAAATGAACCTAGAACAAAATTAAAAATTCTTTTTTATATAGATTCTTTACATTATATCCCTTTTTATGTATTTATTCATTAAACAATTTGTCATTTTCACATAGATTTGTGTTTATATAATATCAGTGCAATACACATAACTTTGTCAAAAGGTATATGAGAACCTAGTTTCCAGGATTCAAGGGCAGTCAGGCTACTGACCTTCATTTGTGATGGCTGGAGTTGTTTATATTTGGTGTCCTGGGCCTGCAGTACTACCAGATACCAAGCTAGATGAACACGTTCTTAGCACATATTACTCACTACTAATGAGGCAAAGCAGTAGCTGGCTAACTTAACTGGGTGATACAGTGATGAAGGTTTGGACACCTTGAAATCTGTAGAAAACTCTAAGACCATTTTATAACTGTCCAGTAGTGTTTTACATTATAAAATAAAAGTATTTTCATGCACCTAACAATAATGATCTGCACCTCAGACTAGAAGTCTATGTCGCCTTCCCAGCCAGAGAAACAACCTCAAAACTAGTATAATCAGGGCTCCCGGTTTTATGGTATTTATTTTTTGGGACATTTCCGTCTGTATTTATCCATATTTATTTTTTGCTAATTTTATCTGTATCTATCCATATTTATTTTGAGTTTTGTGAGAAAATGAAGCTGAAATTAGTATATTTCCACATTTATTTAATCAATCAATATGCACTCATGCATGAATGCCTGCCAGGTTTCAATGCTGCGAACACCGGTTGAAGATAAATCTATGTACTTATGTGAAAATATGCAAGCTTCAGTATCAACCTTGTGTATATCTGTTCAAGCCTCTTTACTAAAATACCTTTCTTTTTTAACCCCCTTACCTAGCAATCCAAACAGCTATTGGCTTGGCAGTCATGGCTGACAGGATTTAGAATTACCGTATTTTCCAGCGTATAAGACGACCCGGCGTATAAGACGACCCCCTACTTTCATTGACAAAATGTAGGTTTCATGCTATATTCGCCGTATAAGACGACCCCCACTTCCTAACGTCCTACAGTCCCCTTTCTATCTCCATGGACTGAGGAGATCATGTGGTACTGACGCTCCTCTCCTTCCGATGAGCGTAAGAATTACGGAAGGAGAGAGAGATCAGCACACGTGGAGGAGCGCCTCGTCTGCCTGGGGGATGTGCAGCTGCAGTCCAGGTAGGGCACACGGAGCCATTTGTTTTAGTTTAAACCTTGCGCAGTGTTTGAGTTGCCTCTGGCTGGCGAGGGGCTGATATCGTGTGGCACAGTGCCACCATCGCCTATGTAACGTTCGTACTTCTGCTCTGCTCATTAGCAGCCTGTGGTACCGTAACAGTACCGTAATTTATTTTCAAGACCCTCTACGTTCTTCGTTCTGTGCTGGAGTTCCCTAAGCGGCACCCATTTCAATTGAGACGCGGTCTGACACCTTCGGGTGAAGTCCGCGCTATGTAAAAAATACCGCCATTTTTAGTAACCAGCGTATAAGACGACCCCCGACTTTCCAGAACATTTTAAGGGGTTAAAAAGTCGTCTTATACGCCGGAAAATACGGTACTCAAAAAGCAACCCATTTTCCATTGTTATCCACATTTAAAAATAAATACAGACACGAAAGTAAATGTTGTCTGTATTTATCTGTAAAAATCAGTAAAAACGGGAATCTGGGAGCCTTAATTATAATTACTTTTGGAAAATTCCAACTAGGCTGGTGAAATGTGCTTGATTTTTATTTTTACTTTAGTGAAATGTGTTCATCTTTGCTCTCAGCTGGCTATTGTGAACATTAAACGTCTAGCAGTAACACATTATCTGGTTGAACCATTCTCCTGCCGAATATATTACAAGCCTTTTTGTGATGTGCACGCTCACATGAAAAAGGTCACACAATATACCCACAAACCACACTTTGCTCTAAAAGTGCAATTTCACAAAATATTTGTGAGATTTCACGAAATTTCACGAAATTTCACAAAACCCAATTTTGCACACCCCTGATTATACTGCTAATGTGCTAAGCACAATGAAACGAATTAACTAACATAGGAGCTTTTGGCCATAGTTACCTAATGCCTGAGGTAATGTCCATAATTATGACAACTAACCTCACACTGCACTTCTTTTACTAGTACCAGCCCGAGGTTGCGAATAAAGTTTTTTTTCCTGAAACCTACGAGCCAGGTACTTTTTAAACCTTCACCATACCTCACCACTCACATCCATAATACCCTATTACTTTCATCACACGCACCACACATAGTCTTGTCCTTGGATATAAAGATGCCCAAGTATGTGAAGCCCTCGGTGACCACCTTAATGGGACAGCCGCATGGAAGCACAGGGGGGCTACCATGCAGGATGTAAAGGAGGGACTTACTCCAGTTGATGCTATATCCGGAGTTCTTGCTGAAGTTAGTAAAAATGTCAAGTGCTCCGATCAAAGACCTCCGGGGCCGGGTAAGGTAAAGGAGGATGTTGTCCGCGTACAACGAGATCTTGTCCTCCCAACCGTCCGCCCATCGAAGCCCCTTTAGGAATACATACTGTCTGATCCAGGCGGCCAATGGCTCAAGGGTAAGAGCAAATAGGCGGGGCGAGAGAGGGCATCCCTGGCGTGTCCCTCTCTCAAGGGAGAAAGCCTCCGAGACCTTGTTGTTCACGACTACCTGGGCGAGTGGGTCCGCGTAAAGGAACCGCACCCAAGAAATGAAACTGGGGCCGAACCCCAGTTTGTGGAGAACTGCCATCAAATACAGTAATTCGAGGGTATCGAAGGCCAATGCGGCATCGAGAGATACCACAGTCACGTCCTCACGTAACGTATGAACCCTCCCCAACACACCGTTGAGTCGACAGAGATTCAGTGCCGTGTTGCGGTGGGGCATGAATCCAGATTGGTCTGGGTGGACCAGTGTGGTGAGAACCGACTTGAGTCTATTTGCCAGGATTTTTGATAATATCTTTGGTTCTGCGTTTAGCAGGGAGATAGGCCTATACGAAGCACACAACTCCCTGGGTTTCCCTTCTGTAGGAATTGCCACGATCGTGGCCAATCTCTGGTCGCGAGGCAGTACCCCTTTCGACTTACTTTCATCAAACATTCTTTTAAGATAAGGGCTGAGGCCGTTGGGTTTGAGCTTGTAGAGCTCAATCGGAAGGCCGTTAGGCCCGAGCGCCTTGCCGGGACAGAGATCTCCGATAGCGCGCTCCACCTCTGTCGTGGTGAGTGGCGCCTACAAGAGGTCACTTTCTGCGTCGGAGAGGGCCGGCATCTTGATGTCCATCAAGAGTGCCACCGAGTCCTCCTCTGGAAGATCAGACCCCCGTTTGTACACCGTCTTGTAATGACGGGCAAATTCAGCGACTATGTCGTGGGGTTCCGTAAGTATGGTGCCATCCGCTGTATGAATCTCGGCTACCACTTTACTAGCTTGGTGCTTCTTATCGAGCCAGGCCAGGAGCTTGCCCGCCTTATCTCCCTGGTCATAAATTCTACCTTCCCTGGTGGTAGCCAGCTTCTTTGTTGCCTCTGTGACCAGTGCCTGGTACTCAGCGGTTTTCAGGGACAGCCGATGACGCACCCCTGGCATGTCCTCCCTTCGCGTTATCTCCTCCAGAGACCCAAGGTCAGCCTCAATCGCAGCCAGCTGTGCCTCCCTTTCTTTACGGCGGCCAGCAATCGCTGAGAGGGCCTCCCCTCTGTGGACCGCTTTAAAGGCCTCCCATAACGTAACCGCTGAGTCCACAGAGCCGTCAACACTATTGAAATAGTTTGCTATCGAGAGGGTAAGTGCCTTACGGAGGTGCTCACTACCGAGATGCCAGGCATTGATGGGTGCTACGCATCCCTCCCGCCTATTCCCGACGGTAAGGTGGGCCATAACTGGTGAGTGATTGGAGATACCTCGTGCCAGGTGTGTTGCGGTACGGACTTCTGTGTCACGATGTAAAGGAGTGAGGCTATATTCCAGGCGGGGGAAAAAGTGGTGCGGCCCCGAAAAGAAAGTGTACTGTGTGTCTGTGAGGCCGAATGTCTCAAGGAAGTCCCCAAGCCAACTCTGCCCCCGAGGCATGTCCCGTGGCAGATGCCTGTCCAATGTACCGGAAACTACCGCGTTCAAGTCCCCCCTATGAACAACTGCCCATCAGGGAGAGACAGGAGGAGTGTACCAAGGTCTGTGTAAGCCTGTGTTTGGACACCCGGTGGGATATATGCGGAGACCAGTGTAAGCCTGCGCCCCTCCCACCTCCCAGAGACTGTGGCAAAGCGACCCTGCGGATCCGAGTCAAAGTAGTCTAGTAGGAAGGGAAAGCCACGGCGGAGAAGGATACCCACCCCCCGGGACCCCGTGGTGAAGCCTGAGTGGACTGTCAAAGAATATCCACACCTATTTAAGGCGTGGCAGGTGTTTCCTAGCAAGTGGGTCTCTTGTAGCATCACAGCATCGGGCATGTATCGCTTGATGAATTGAAGTACCATGGTGCGTTTTAGTTTGTCCCCCCAGCCCGTTAACGGTCCAGCTCAGCAGTTTGAGGCTTTTGTCCCATTTCTTAGCCATTTCCGAATGTCACTGTCAGCTCTGACCCTGGGACCCCTGCACGCCACATAACCTTCTCTAATCCTTCCAAGTGCGACCCAAAGAACAACTCCCTCCCCTCCCCAACTCCCCACAACTCCCCACCCCTTCCTCCCCCCTCCAGCCCCATCCCCCACCCCCGTCAGTCCCTTGTAACCAACCCTCAGCTCCCCAACCTAGCCCAGCTGGACTTTTCTCCCCCCCCCCCCCGACAGCACCCCCCCCCCCACCCTGCTCCCTGCTCTGTAGGTTTCAAACTACCCACTGCCCCAATTAGCAGAGCGCCTTTCGCCCAACCCCGACACGGGAGTGAGGAAACCGCCCCCTCCCGAGGAAACTCCTTCAGGGAAACGTGCGCTGGCCCAAACTCCAGCCGTCACACCGGCACTGCCCCACATCAGTAAGGTCCCTTTGGTCTCGGAGCACCCCCAGCACGGCAACGAAGCCGCAGAGCCACCAGGCAAATGCACAGACCGGCCCTATAACAAAAAGAGGTTTGAAAACAACACATGCATATTATACATTACAGTTCAGCAGGGTCTGGTCTCATAGCTCTAGTCCTCAGCGTACGGCCGACTCGCGGGAAGGGTCCCCCCGGGGACTGGCCGATCTTGAACGCCATGAACGCTGGATCCGCGTGTCCCCCTCCGATCTGTCCGCCGCGGACCCAGGGGATGCAGCCCGGTTCTCACTCCATGAGCCGTGGTCTTGCTGTGGCCGTTCAGCCGGAGCCGCTGTGTCAAGCCAATTTTGGACCTCCGCTGGCGATGTGAAGAACAGGGACTTGCCCCCCGCGATGACTTTCAGGTTGGCCGGGATGAACATCATATATTTTATGCCTTACTCTCGGAGCGCCACCTTAACTCCCAGAAAGGAACGTCTTTCCTGCTGGACATGCAATGTGAAGTCAGGGAAAAACCGGATTGTGGCTCCTTCATACTATAGGTCACCCTGCTGCCTTGCCGCCTGAAGGCTGGCATCGCGGTCTCTGTAGTTCAATATTTTTGCAATGATTGTCCTGGGTGGCGCCCCCGGCTTGGGCCTGGGGACCGAAGCCCGATGAGCACGCTCGATTGTGAAGATCTTGGACTGCCTTTTCGGCTGCAGGTGTTGAAGGATCAGGTCCTCTAGGAACAGTTCCACGCTGTGCCCCTCCGTTTCCTCCGGCACACCTACCATGTGAATGTTGCTTCTCCGGTCCCTCCCTTCCTGATCCTCGAGCCGGAGGGCCATTTGGCGGTGCTGGTGCACAAGGTCTTTGATCCGACCTTCGAGTCGTGTCTCCACCTCTTGCAGTGCTTTGATGTCCGTTGCGTTTTCTTTAGATCTCTCTGTGGTCTTACCCAGGTCTGTTTTTAGTAGATTGACTTCAATAGCGATCTTATCCATTTTTGTCTCTAGGTTGGTGCCCAGAGTCTGGATGGCGGCCATTATGGAAGTAAGGGATGGCTCCTTTTGGCCCGCCTGGTCCTCAACCGCCGCACCTGGCTGACCTTGGCTCAGCGGCACAGCATATTTGTCCAACTTATTGGTCTGAGTGTTGGCTCCCCCTTTAGGCCTCATGGTAAAAGAGTTGTCTCACCTGTGTCCCACCCAGCTGGCCGCACTGAGCTGAAGGACCGCCCGAGGGCCGTGTGGGGCACTAGCTTGATCGTCCTCACCCCGCAGGGCCTGCCCTCTCCCTCAGCCGGGAGGGTCCAACGAACCGCACTTACTCGAACCTGTGGCTGTGTGGTCACCTCTGCCAGGCCCAGGCCCTCCAGCCGCCGTCCGCTACGTTCTGGGTCGCCTCACCGCATCCGCCACCAGCACAGCCCAATACAGCAGTAGCCCTGCACTGCGCGATTCGGCCCTCAGGGGCCCGCAACAGGCTACCAGTGTGGGTTACTTCAAGTCGCACTTCTCTGGCCTCTCACGACTCTCTGGCCCTGAGTTCATGACCCGGAGTGCTCTAGCACCCCGCCGGGGTCACACCTCCTCTCTTCCTGCCGAAGATGTGTAGGCCCGGGGCCTGCAGCCCAGGATTCTGCTGTACGGGGACTCAGGCCCCTGGGGTACCACTGCGGGGGCCACTTAATATGTCCAGGCTGTAATTCGGCCCTCCACTAGTGCTGTGGTCCCACTCCCACACTAGGGGCGCTCGCACTGACCCTCGGTCCGCATTTTTACAGCTCCGCTCTGTCAGGCCCGGCCTCCGAGGAATCGCTGCAAAATGGCACAGCTGCGTCCCTGCACCCGGTCCTCGTTGCTCCCGGGGGATCTGTTTGCCCCCCACGCTCTGGATTACAGGGCCCCCTTGATGGTAGGTGAGTCTCAGCCCAGGCATCGCTCAGGCAACCGGCCCCCAGGCCAATCGGCGCTCCAATGCGCGAGTCCCGCGACCAGGCCCCAAGCCGGGGCCTCAGGTCCGTCGGCTCCCGGCCTCGAGACTCCAGGCGGCACCACCCCAGCAGCCACGGAGACAGAAAGGGCCGCGACTCGGACTCCGATTGGTGCCTCCGGCTCCGCCGCCGGCACCAATCGGAAGCACTCCACAGCAGGGCGCCGGGGCGCAGATGGGAAGGTGTCCCAGTGAGGATATTTGCCGGATATCGCAGGGACAGTGCCAATCCCGGCGGAGCCCGGGTCTTAGGCGGCCATTATCGTCGGCGCTGCCTGGTCACGCCCCCCTCGGCCCTCTTTCTTGGGCATTGAATAACCCCTATCCTATTTTGGCTTGGGATTTTGGGGGTGATCTGCCCTCCTGCTCGTCCCTCCTATGATGAGGTTTGCATTGTTAGTCCTGGCTGGCACCCTTGCCTTCTTTGGTTCCTTATGCCTGTAGGTCTAACCATAGCTGTGCTCCTGTTCCTCCCTCTTGGATTTAGTGCTTTTCTCTCTATCTCTCTCTCTCTCTTTCTTTCTCTCTCTCTCTCTTTTCTCTCTCTCTCTCTCTCTCTCTCTCTCTCTCTCCCTCCCCCCCTCTCTCTTTCTCTCTCTCTCTCTCTCTCTCTCTCCCCCCCCTCTCTCTCTCCCCCCCCTCTCTCTCTACCCCCCCCTCTCTCTCTCTCTCTCCTCTCTCTCTCCCCCCTCTCTCCCCCCCTCTCTCTCTCCCTCTCCCCCCCGCCTCCCTCCCTGATGGGATAAATGACCAGTCTTGCTCTGATACTTTGTATCCCACTGAAAATGTTTTTCATAATCATAGGCGAGCGCTGCTATCTGCAATACTTTTTGCAAGGAGTGGCACAATGTTCCCCACCATTATTAATCCGATGGTCATGCCTTCAAATATCATTATATTTATTGTTCTGGAAAGTAATCCAGAATTAAAGTCTAATTGTATTTGCGTCCACTCTCCATCAGTCTCTTGTTAGTGGCCCGGCTGCCCTCTGTCCGACCTTATTGCGGTCTAAATTAACAGGATTGCTTCGCCCTGCGTCCTCTGCCTACAGCGCTGGCCTGTGCCACTGGAGTTTGAACTCTCTGACCATCTCAGTGCTGGCAGCGCCTGTCGGCGCGGTTGTAGTTCGTGTTAAATTGTCTTAGTTGTAAAAATCTCCTCTCTCTGGTACCCTCGCTTCTGTGTCATATATGACTTTACAGTTTCCGTACACTTCTCAGTCCTTTAATCCGTCTGTCCTTCCGCGAGTTCTGTGAGAGCTCGTGCTGTCTGGCTAATTACCATGCACATTGTTAAAAGACGACGTGTTGACAAAGTAATGAATGTATTGATCTATCTTCAGTGTTAACTTGCACATGCCTGCTAGTTTAATCAACAAAGGGCCATATGTATGAAACTATGGTTTTGTGATTCTCAAATAGCGAATAACAGAACACAACCTTTCACAATACACTGCTTGGTTAGGATCATGGAGCTAAATATTGTCAAACATTTGCAGTAATTTAAGCCTTATAGGTCTAATACTTAAATAGGAAATTAACATTCAAATCGAAAAAATATACCTTGGAAGTTCAGAGTTATGAAAAATACATGTTAAATAGATTTTTTAACCCAAAGTTTGCTGTGGATGGTATGATTAGTGTCTGCTGGGAAACAGGACATGGCACATACCTAGACTGCATTTTACACTCACCCTGGACTTTTTAGATATTTACTTTATTTTTACAGCATTTAAGAGAGGCCCTTCAATCCTCAGAGATTAACGAAAGATGCATCAGTTTTTTGGTTTTACCTGCTGCTAGCATCACTCGTAAGTTCTGACAAATGGAATGATGCGAGTGTGTTAATAAAAAACAAAAAAAAACTAGTGTCACTTTCCTCATATAAATGCATATTTATATAGCATGAACATGGCACAGATGCATTGGAGCACTTTACATCAGCATGAGATAACATTACAGAAGGAGAGCTAAAAAATGTTTGGCCCCTGTAGATTTAGTCATTTGCCCAGGATCACAGGATGTTAAACTGACGCTGGGATTCAAACTCAGTTTCCCAGTTTCAAAACGGGTTAAGGCCCCAACCTCTCCTACTTGAATGCAGGAATTGATTTCTGGCAGGCAAAGGAGAACAGCAGGAACAGATGTATCTCTTCCTGCTCCATGCAGTGGCAGAAGACAAAAAATAACAGAAGAGCCCCCTTGCTGGCCCACACCAACCCCCTCCAATTGTCTCTCCTGCCACAGTGCCTTGCAATGAGGCCACTGTCACACCTGGAGGGAACTACTGGGCAGACACACCTCATTTAGTGATGTCTGGAGCAGCCCATTGTCATTCTGCCTCTGACAATGAGACAGCCTGACTTATAGTGCATAGTGTCAAGCTGCTCAGATGTATGCAAAGGCTTTAACTACAGCCTTTGATGTGCCCTTGCGGTAGAGACTGAGACAGCCACAACAAAAACGACCCACCAACGGGCCTCCACCACTGCCCATTGGCCGATGGCCTATTGTCTGTCTTGCCAATCCGAGGCTGGCCAATCCAGACAAACAGGCCCCAGCGTGCTATCTGCCAGTTTATTCTAGAGATGTGACAATGTCACCCTCTGCGGCATTTTAGCTAGGTCACTGTGTAATCAGATAGTCCTTTCTAAAAAAGGAGATGCAACACAGTGCGTTAAGCTACCTCCCTTTACAATATTCTCAGCCCATTCGGGAATGTGAATTAAGAGCTAAAGAGGAATGCATACTGCATTTATCCTTTCAATTAGGAACTTTGCAAATCAGAATATTTCAAATAGTCATAATCTTTATAAAGTAACTATTTGAATGAATGGATTAGTGAGTATGCAAGTTAAACAGCGAGTGGTGAAAGAATAAGAAATGGAGTGAATGCATGAGTGAATGGGCAAGTGAATGAATTTGTGGGTTATCAAAGCGAGTAAGGGAATGAACAAGTGAGTACATAAGTAAAACAGTGCTTGAACGACTTGATGAATGAGGCGTGAGTGTTCAAGTGATTGAGCAAGTGAGTTGGTAAGCAGTTGAATGTGTGAATGAGTATGTGGCTGAAGCAGTGATGGAGTGGAACTCAAGTGTGCAAATTAGTGAGTGAATAAGCAAGCAAAAAAGTAAATTAAAGGGTGAGCAGCAAGTAAGTGAGTGAGTGGGAACGCAAGCAAAAGAGACTGGATATTAGTAAGCGACTGAACGATTATGTAAGTGAGTGAGGTGAGTGAAGGAGTGAGCAAATGAGTAAGTGACTGAACAGGTGAGAGTGACTTGGCGAGTGTAAGTTAACAACTAAGTGAATAAGCAAGTGAGTGAGTGAAGAATGAAGTGAGTGAGTGAACAAATGATGACCAAGATGTTGAAGTGCTAATGCATGAATGCCTGTGTTGCAGGCAGAATTGTTTTTGTGCAGGAAGGGACACTTTCCTGCACAAAATCAATCCTCAGAGTCATGTTCCTCTTTCTACATGTGCTGCAGAATATGTAGAAAGAGGAAAAACAAGGAGAAATAAAGATAATCCCCTTGTTACTCCTCTGGGGAGGCGTAGCATTTTGATGCATGAACATGTCTACTGCTAATGGTAGGTCTGGAAATGCGCCAAAATCCACAGGTGGTGCATAGGAACACCCACGCTCGACCCGTGGAATGCCTACCATGGCACAGTATTGCAAGGCAGCATTTTTCGCCGCCTTGCGGCCATGCAGGGTGGAGTTTCATGGCGTGATAAATCTGACATTAGTACTGCGTCACCCTTGCACCCCTTGCATGGTGCAAGGGCATTGCAACACTATGATAAATCTGTCTCAATGTACAATGCCATTGCAGGACGTCCACCACTATGTACTATGCCATTGCGAGATGTCCACCTGCTGCTTTAATTTGCAAGCTTGCGTTTGCCATTTTCATGCAACAGCATGTTTTAACTTTTCAACTTTTATTGTTTCAATTTATTTTGCATATGTGGATAGCTTGTGTATGTGTTGTATTGTGGATGTTTAAGTTTGTGAATGCAAGAATGAATAAGTAATTTATGGATGCACAAGTGCATGGATGAGTGACAGGGTGCATGCGTGATGACGTATTCAGTGATTAAACCAATCAGTGACTTAGAAGTAACTTTAAATTAAAAGCAAGACCTATTGGCAGTGCCAATGCTTGTTATTTACCTTAAAGTGGTAGCTGGTCAACTTGCCTTGTTGCACATCTTATCACTCAATTGCGCTCACAAGCAAGAAAAGTGTACACACCAACATTCTATTGCCGCACATGAGAGAGAAAAAATAGAGGAACATTGGTGTTGGGGAGTAGTGATGTTGTGTTTGTGTAGTATAGGGTAGTGTTTTAGGGATTAGGGTAGTGTTGGGGTCATGCAGGGTAGTGTTTTAGTGTAGGGACCGGACTGGGGGTAGGGGCAGGGTCGTGCTGGGGATAGTGTTTTAGGGTTCAGGGTAGTGTTGTGGTGTTAGTTTAGGGTAGTGTTGGGGTGTCATGCCGGGTAGTGTTTGGGTGAAGGGACAGGACTGGGGGTCGGGGGAGGCTTGTGCAGGAGGTAGTGTTTTAGGGTATTGTTGTGGTGTTTGTGTAGTGTAGGGTAGTATTTTATGGTTAAGGGGAGTGTCGGGGTCGTGAAGTGTAGTGTTAGAGTGTAGGGTCTAGGAAGGGGTAAGGTCATGTAGGGGGTAGTGTATTAGGGTTTACAGTAAGGGTGGGCGTAGTTTGCGAAGTAGCGCTACGCGTAGCTACGTAAAGTGCACTTCGCACTACGAGAGCTTTGCGTAGCACTACGCAAACTGCGTAGTAGCATGTTCGCACTATGCAAGATGTCGTTTTCAATGATTGCACAGTGCGGACAAGCATCCAGCACTGTGCAATCATTAAAAACAGCATCTTGCACAGTGCGACCTGTACTTTTCTGCCGCTCGAGTAGATTCTTACCTGAGCTGCAGCTTTCTCAACACAGAATGGTAGTTTCTAATAGCGAGCAGACGCGAGCATGCTTGACCACTCGCAATGAGAAACCTGACCTCCCCACTTGAGAATCTCGCCGGGAGGTTTATTTTCCATGCTCACGATCGTCAACTTGATATTGCTGATCACAAACAAGGAAAAAGTCGTGCGAGGATGTAATTTTGCTTGCTCATGGTCGCCAACTTGACGCTGAGGACCGCGAGCAAGCAAAAAAAGGCCGCTATGCTACGCATGTTTGCACTGTGCTACGTGCAGTTCGCGTAGTTCGAAGTTGCGCAAACTTCGCAAATTAGGCGAGCGTAGGGTAGTGCTTTGCCCAGGGTTAGTTTAGGGTAGTGCAGTGGTGTTTAGGTAGTGTAAGGTAGTGTAGTGTAAGCATGATTTTAGTGCGATGTTTCAAGTAGCATAAACCATAGTACATTTATAACCATTTGCGTTATAAATGCATGCTCAGTTAAATCTTGCAAAGTAATGGTTTATGCTAAGTAAAAACATTGCACTAAAATCACGCGTAGTAATGGTATGCGAAGTATCAACATACACTCGTTGTGAACATTTCTGGAGGAGGCAACAAAGGGCGGGACAGAATGATAGGTTTTGGAGGCTCTGGTTTTGAGTGACTAGCGCTGTACTTGTTGTTTAAGATTATATTGTAAGCGTCTTGTGCACTCCATTCAGCATTTAGCCGTATAAACTATATGGCATTGCAGCCCAGGGTACAGAGAAAAGGTAAACCGTCACACGTACCCCACAGCCATGCTTCCCTCCCGGGTTGGTGGCAGTGATAAAGGCACAGCTGGGGGGGGTACATGTGTACGCGCAGCGGTCACGCGCAGCGGGCGCTTCGATTATGCGCCGAAGGCCCGCCAAAGGCAAGCCCGTCTGCGCCCGTCTGTGCCTAGACCGCGCCCAGTGCCAGAACCCCTGGTCCTCGTCGATGCCAACGCACACGATGAACTTACGACGCCGCCACCCTCCACGCACTCAATGCCGGTCGGAACCCCGCCTGCTACCGAGCCACCCCGAAACGCACCCTCGGACCCTTCACCTGCCAAGCCTGCCAATTCACCTGCCTCCGAACCTGCACCGCACCCGCCACGCCGAGCCCCAGCAACAACCACCTCAAGTGCATCCTGCTCAACACCCGCTCCGTCGACAGGCACGCCGTCGAACTCTGGAACCTCCTCGACTCAACATCACCAGATGTCGCCTTCCTCACAGAAACATGGATGAACGCCTCCTCAGCCCCCGACATCGCCATAGCCATCCCAAAGGGCTACAAGAACACCCGGAGGGACCGTGTCAACCAAACCAGAGGAGGCATCGCCATCGTCCACAGAAACACCATCCGTGTCACGACGAACTCCGACGACACCCTCACCGCCGCCGAACACCTTCACTTCCAGATTCACACCGACCCCAAGACCACCCTCAGAGGCACTCTCATCTACAGACCCCCAGGACCTCGCACACAATTCAGCGAAGCCATCGCTGACTTCGTCAGTCCGCACGCCCTCACCTCCCAAGACTACATCCTCCTAGGGGACCTCAACTTCCACCTGGAAAACAACAAGGACTGCAACACCGCCACCCTGCTGGATAACCTCGCCAACATCGGACTCAAGCAACTGGTGAACACCCCCACCCACTACGCTGGCCACACACTCGACCCCATCTTCTCCTCCAGCAAGCACATCTCCTTCAGCCACTCAACCGGACTACACTGGACAGATCACAGCTGCGTCCACTTCAGCTTCAGGAGAACCACGACCCACCACCACCCGCAACAGGTTCCCCGCAGAAGCTGGAGTAAGATCACCGCTGACCAGCTCACCACTGCCCTCAGCCAGAACCCGTCCACCAACACGACGGACCCCAACGAAGCAGCCCGCAACCTCACACAGTGGCTCATCAACTGTGCCGACGAACTTGCACCACTGAAGAACCCTCCAAGCAGACCCGGCAGCAGAAAAGCCTCGTGGTTTACCAACAAACTCAAAAACTCCAAGAAAACCTGCCGCACCCTCGAGAAAGCCTGGCGCCATGACCAGACAGCTGAACACATGACCGCCCTCAAGAACGCCACCCGCAAACACCACCAGCTGATCCGCACCACCAAGAAGACAACATTCAAAGAACGTCTGGACAACAACACCCACAACAGCAAGGAACTCTTTAGCATCATTAAAGAGCTCTCTAACCCCAGCGCCTGCAACAACGACATCACACCCTCGCAAGACCTCTGCGACTCACTCGCCTCGTTCTTCCACCGCAAGATCGCCGACATACACAACAGCTTCGGCGCGCAGACCACGGACCCAACCACCGAACCAACGCTTTCCCACCACCACCCTCTGCACCTGGACCCCGGTCAGCACTGAAGACACCACCCACCCGATGAACACCATCCACTCTGGCTCCCCTACTGACCCTTGCCCACACCACATCTTCAACAAAGCCGACTCCATCATCGCACCCCAACTCCGGAACATCACCAACAGCTCCTTCGCATCCGCCACCTTCCCGGAGAGTTGGAAACATGATGAGCTCAGCGCCCTCCTGAAGAAACCTACCGCGGACCCCACGGACCTCAAGAACTTCTGCCCCATCTCGCTCCTCCCCTTTCCAGCCAAAGTCATCGAGAAGACCGTCAACAGACAACTCTCCGCCTTCCTCGAGACCAACGGATCTCCGCCCTCATCGCAGCCACCGACGACATCAGGTCCCTGCTTGACAACCGAGAAACTGCTGCCCTCATCCTCCTGGACCTCTCAGCTGCCTTCGACACTGTATGCCACTGCACCCTGATACAGCGCCTCAGCAACACTGGAATCCAAGGAGCGGCCCTGGAGTGGATCATCTTGTTCCTCAACGGAAGAACCCAGAGGGTCCGCCTCCCCCCGTTCCGTTCCTCAGCCACCGAAGTCATCTGCGGCATTCCGCAAGGATCCTCACTCAGCCCCACCCTCTTCAACGTCTACATGAGCCCTCTCTCAGCCATCGCACGCCAACACAACCTCAACATCATCTCCTACGCCGACGACACCCAGCTGATCCTCTCCCTCACCAACGACCCCGCCACCGCCAAAGCCAACCTCCAGGAAGGAATGAAAGACGTCGCGGAATGGATGAAGCTCAGCCGGCTGAAAGTGAACTCAGACAAAACGGAAGTCCTCATCCTTGGACCATCTCCCTCTGCCTGGGACGACTCCTGGTGGCCCCCTGCCCTGGGCACCGCACCGAAGCCAACGGACCACGCACGCAACCTGGGCTTCATCCTGGACTCCTCCCTCACGATGACCAACCAAGTCAACGCCATCTCGTCATCCTGCTTCAACACCCTGCGCATGCTCCGAAAGATCTTCAGATGGATCCCCACCGAAACCAGGAAGACGGTCCCCCAGGCCCTCGTCACCAGCCGTCTGGACTACGGGAACACCCTCTATGCCGGAACCACAGCCAAACTCCAGAAAAGACTCCAGCGCATTCAGAACGCTTCAGCACGACTCATCCTGGACATCCCTCGCCACAGACACATCTCGGCCCACCTGAAAGACCTGCACTGGCTCCCCGTCAACAAGAGGATCACATTAAGACTCCTCACCCATGCACACAAGGCTCTCCACGACACGGGCCCGAAGTACCTCAACAGCCGACTCACATTCTACACACCCACCCGCCAGCTCCGTTTCCCCAGCCTCGCCCTCACCTCCATCCTACGAATCCGCAAATCCACTGTCGGAGGAAGATCCTTCTCCTACCTAGAAGTCAAAACATGGAACTCCCTCCCCACTCACCTACGGCTGACCCTGGACCATCTCTCCTTCAGGAAACAACTCAAGTCCTGGCTGTTCGAGCAGTAGCGACCCCCCCAACCCTCAGCACCTTGAGACCCTAACGGGTGAGTAGTGCGCTATACAAATTCCATTGATTGATTGATGTGTAGAGGAGAAACAGAGCAAGCCCGCGTCTCTCCATCCCCTCTCTGAGAAAGGTTTGTAAACACAAAGTACTGTGTGATATGCATCCCACACCCTTCCCACCACCACCTCTGGGAGCAAACAAGGAGGCAGAACTGGTCCAGTTGAGGCGATAAAGGGATGTATTTTCAAGGTGAGTCAGGATGAAGCAGAGGGAAAAGTTTGAACTGTTAAGAGGATTGAAAAGGACTCCTGTCATCCGAGCACCACCTCACCTTCTGAGAAAATAAACCTTCTAAAGGGCCCCAGGTGCTGCTAGGCGTACCACTTAATGGGTGATATTAGGAGAAAAAAGAGAGGTGGCTGCGGGCTGTGAGAAAGCGCACACAGCTGAGAGACTGAGGAGGAAACAAGAGAGGAAGGGGGACCTAATGGGTTAGATGTTAGAAAAGCATGAGATGGTGAGAAATAAGGCACCCCATTAAGGGTTTGAGGTCCAGAGGTCACATATACCAGAAATCAGGAAGAGGGGCCCTGATGGGAAAATAGGACAAGCAACAAAGGGAAAAGCAGTGATGGGTGAAGTTAGGGAATGTATAGCGGAATTACTTTATTAGATGTGAAGACATTTCATGCTGTGGAGAGATAAGTGAGAGATTACAACATTAACTGTAGACTTTAACTTATCACTTTTATAGCTGCCTTTTCTACACAAATAGTGCACCTGCAGTTTATCAAACGATATACCCACAAAGAGACTTTAGGAAGATGTTTTCCAAAAGCAAAGATGCCTCTGAAAAACCAGCCCATTCCTAGAGAGAGGTGATGCATTCTCGGGGCTGGCTCTAGCGCTGTTGGAGCCCAGTGCAACAGTCTTTTTTGCCCCCGCACCCTCCTCCCCCATTACCTCCTCCTTTGATTCCATCACTACCACCGGGCAAAAGTGTCCCTCAGGTCTCCATAACCCCTCTCTCACATACATTTCATTTGTTATAAAATTCTGGTGAAGGTTGTCTATGCTAATACACCCAGCCACCACATAAAATAAACATGTATTGTTTGCAGCAGTCATTTTAACCATTTGCTCTACTAGATGGAGAGTCAAAACTGCTATTAGACAAAACTCCGATCTCCCTCTTTAGCAAGAACACTATTTACAAGAGTTATCTTGACATTTTTATTGCTGCCTGGAAGCTGGATCCACAAGGATCTCTGCCGCAGGTGCTTTAACATCTTAAATTATTGCTAAACACAGCGGCCCCCTAAGATCAACCCCCCCCACCACCCCCCCACACACACAAACACACACACACACACAGGACAGCCGCCCGGTCGCACCACCCTAGAGCCAGCCCTATACATTTTACAATGGTTGTCCTAAATATACTAAACATAATACACATCTAGTGCACCTATTAAACGCACAGAGCAAGCGATTTCAAAACACATTCTCTTTTTTTATTGCGATTCTGGTGCATTGTCAAAATGAAAACCGTGGTGACTGCAGCAAGCAACTAAAACCATAATTATATTCACATTTCTCGGGGAATTTAGAACTGATTTTTCAGTTTTCATCTGCTACAAAAAGAACTCCGAGACAAACTTGGGAATTAGCAAAACGGTATGACACTTAAATCACTGCTGGAAACCTCGCTTGCCAGCTAACCTGCGAGCCAGAGACCAGTAGCATGTAGCAGTGAGGGTAATATTGTGACAGCAATCAATTAATACACTGAAATTGACTAGCCAAGCTTGTAACGGGCTGGAGCAAAAAATGCCACCGACCTCGAAAAACACGCGACCTAATGTTAGATATAGCCAAAGTATGCAAACGTCAGCTAAGCAATGAAGGAGAAAGCAGTGGCGGGGGGAGGCAGGCGGGTCTGTGGATGGCGCAGGCAACAGGAGGTGAGAGTTGGCAAGCAGCGATAGCAAGAAGGTGGTTGAGGGGCTAAGGCGAGCATCAACAAATGCGGGATAGAGACGAGGAGTTGCTGACCAGCCAGTGAACGAGAGAGATGTGGAAGCCAGCCAGGGGTAAGTAAAGTGACATGGGAGCCACATAGGACCCAGCCAATGGTAAGTATAGTGACGTAGGGCCCAGCTAATGGTAAGTAAGGGTAAGTAATGGTTAGGTTCTAAGCCCCTTTTAAGATATATATAAAAAAATCACTTTGGGATATACAATGTCCATTGCTCGACTTTACGCATTACACCACAGGGTAAAACAGACCGGTCCAGCATCAGGGCATTATATAGACCATACAAAAGTAAACTTTGGGAGCACAAGAGTAACCGCATCAACACCTTTTGGGCTATACTCCTCACCGCCAGCAAAAGGAGCAACTCCTCAAAAATTTGGGGAATAAGCAATAACCTTGAAAATGGTCAGGTAGCTGCCAATAACACCAACATCTCAAAATATTATGGGCGCCTTCTCCTAGAGGAACTTGAGAACTGGTTTCTGAGAAAAACATCATGCCAATAAATCAGACTGGATTTGGAAAAGGAATGGGCACCATCACCAACCTAACGACCAGTTCTCTCATGATTGATAAACAAACAGCACCCTTCTCTATCTCTGCTTTGTAGATTTTAAGGCAGTTTTTGACATGGTCCAAAGACCACTCCAATGAGCAAAACTGGAAGCACTTGGGATCCCACAACACCTTCTCAGAGCAATCCTGGAGCTGCATGCAAACTCAGGGGTGTGCATAAATGGGAGGATGTGATTATCATCTTTATGATTATCGACTCAGTTATGGTTACAAAACTAAATCTTAAAACCACTGAAATGCCTGTTATGGTTCAGCAAACTAACCATAACTTGCACCCTGTCATGCACTGCTTATGATCTCACACACATCATGCGTAACATGTTAAATGACACTGATGACATCTCAGATTACATGTTTGAAGACATGGCTGATAACTTCATCAGTAATCCTGCTGCTCACATTACTCTAAAAAATCTAAAAAAGATTTAAAAAGGAAAACAGGAAGAAAGAGTTTATGTACAGTGTAGGATTATGGTTTGTTCAAGGATGGGTGCATGAATTGGATATAGACTAGTCCATGTTAATTAAGTACATAATAAAAAAACGCGCAGGGGGTTGGGCACCACTGTGGGTGTAACAGACGCTACCTTTTAGGCTAGATCTGTGGCCAGGCCTTTCCTTACACAGAGGAGTTTGGCAGAGCTTGGCACCTGCAGCCAACTCCTGCTGTCCACCGCCATCTAAAAGCCATGTACTGGAAGGGCTGGCCACATGCTGCTGGTGGGGCGCAGGGATCAGGGCCGGCCGAAGCCTGCACCTGACCACTCTGCACAGGGCAAATGGAGTGTGCAGTTGACGTTGTTAATTAAGTACATCACAAAAAACAATGAAAGGTTCTGTTAATTGAGTATATCATAAAAAACATACATTTTCTGAAAAAAACAGCCCAAAAAAATAATTATGTAGAACAAATATATGGGCTGAAGGTGGCCTGGCATTCTATCCCTACAGATAGTGAACATTAGTCATTGAAATCTATCCACGGATAGATAATGACAGATTATATACAGTGACACCCATTGCATAAGTAGGAGAACCCAGGACAGAGCCTGAACATTCTCTCCTCCCATCCAACATGAAATCCAAATGTGAGCATCCCTGAGATAGGGATTCAATGCCGGGGTGCCTTCAGGCCCTCCCAACTTAACATCCATCCGCAAAAAGTCGTCAGTACCAACTTCTAGATCTTTGAAGTGTGCCATATATTTGTTCTACATAATTATTATTCCTTTGACTTTTCCAACACTGGGGTGTGGAGGTTAATGGTGGACATGTCCTCTCTGTGAGGAAGCAAAGGCCTGGCTTACCTCTGTGTGCCTGTGCTTACACAAAGATGCTCTACTTTGAACCTCGTGAACGTGCGCACCTAAACGAGCAGAAAACAAATGTGGGGTGCATCGGGTATGCGTGCCATGTGAAAAGAATCTTTGTATCTTTGATTGAGGTATCATGTTAAACACCTAAGTGAACCTGAGAAGACTACATGTCCTGTGGAGCCATATGGCTCTCACACATGGGGGCAGCCATCCTGAATGCTTAGAGTACAAGTTCTTCATGGTCCATAGAATCCTTGCTGGAAAATTATGACACCTATTTGCTGCAGCCTGGACCTGTTGTACTGAAGGTTGAAATCTTCAGGATCTGTTATTTGTAGAAGATGTTTTTCACACTAGCAGTCATCCATTAAGATTATCCAACTCTATACTGCACTTCTACAAGAGTATTTGGGACCTTATCTTGCCATACTTTATATCCTTATTAGAACACGTGTGGTGGAAATTATCATCAAATATACACTTTCTAGACCCTTCCCTCTACTATCCCTCCATTATCCTTTTCAATCCAACTAACAGACTCACATGTCCACTGTTCAAATGAATTCCCGTTTCCCTATACCAATTCATCACTAATCCTTTTTGGGTTCCAGAGTAGCGTACTACTCGCCGAAAAGCGCTTCAACCACTAGTCAGAGGTAGTGAACGCTATATAAATGTAATTGCAATTGAAATGTAATGCTTTGAACCAGCATATATTAGTATGCTGCAAGGTGAACTATGTGGTAATAAAAACATTTAATGTTCAGCCGTTACAGTTACATTGAATATAATCAGAACCACAGTAGAAGACAGTTCTCTTTAGCAAGCAAAGTATAATAGCTCAGGGTGTTGCTGACCACATTTGTCATATCAACTAATTGAATTTCTGCTCTGAGAAAGTATCGACCCTCAGGCCACAATATTCATCTATAGAGAATTGGAAATAAAGAGATTGTCAGCAGGTTTATTGCAAACAGCATCAGACGTTAATTGCTAAAGCCCATAACATTGCAGTATTAAAAGATGTATCTTGTCTTTGGATATCAATACTTCTGCTACTCAGATCAAGCTCAGTTGCACAGTCAGGCAATGAGCTTATATCCACTGTCTCTTGTTCCCTCTGTCTTACTTCTCTTCCCCGGAGCTACTTCTAAGTCAAGAGTTGCTAGTGCATGGGGTCAGAGAAGTGGGGAAGCACACATCGCTATCCCTGCATCTGGACTGAAAGGATAGTGCATCCTGACACCTGCCCCGGCCAATGCCCGTTGTTTGCTGTATCAGAATAAAGGAAAGGTATGGGGTATGCCTTCAAAATGGCTTCTCCTTACCCTGTGAGACCATAATGGTGGAGGAAGAGGCCTAACTGTATGGATCCCTTGGCACCTGCTACGTGCTCTCCTTGCTATTCTGCTTGGGTGTTCGCATTATAGACACATTTTATAAAGATATAAATATATACATGCAATTTTGAAAGCATTTAATTTGAAAATCTAGCTGGAAAGTTCCCAAAGAGTTTATTCACGGCATTTATTGCAAATGACTGTCATCAGTCAGGCTGATCACAGTGCCTTTGGCGGATAATCCATATTGCTCTTGATGTCTTGAATCTTAAAGTGGCTCCCAGTAAGAGACTTACATAATGCATATGCTCTGCACAGTAATGTTTTGAAGGATAGTTTGCTAATGCAGCTGACTGCCTCCAGATGCCTTTTGGTGTGAATAGACAATAAAATCAACACCTGCTAGACAGGAAAGGTGAATGTTTTTATGCAAAATCAAAGCTGTAATTTATTGGATGGAGAAACAGTCAAATTTGAGTTCGATAGTATTGACCATGAGTTACTATGCCTTAACACGAGTAAAGTACTAATAAGGGTGAGGTAGTTCACTATACAATAGAGACTTGATATTATGACTTGATATTATGATGGACAAGCCCACCCCACTTACCTGGACTGACCACTTCCTCATCTGTTTTTGTCTGCAGTTACTGAGCCAGCACACACCTGCACATGCTCAGACCTGCGCAGCTGGAACATGATCTCTAATGATATCTGGAGTGGAGTGGAGTGGTGTGGCTCACTGGTTAGAGGCGGCAGACCCGTAAGCAGAGAACGGCCTGGGACCAGGGTTCAATTCCCGACACGGCCGGGTCGTGGTCCAGGGTCAAAACAGACTCAATAATTCTCGCCTCTGTGCCTACTCTAACCAGGGAACACACTTGGCAACTCTGGGCATTAAGCTTGCCTCATCTCTACAACGGGCCCCCACAGACGCCGGGGATGCCTGGTTTCACCTTGGAGATACCCAGAAAGGAACCATCTCACAGGGAAATCCAGGACGGGTTCCCCAGCGGTCTTCAGCGCCAGGATACTCCATGGAGCCGCAGTGCGCTTTACAAGTACACCCACAAGTACAAGTACACCCACATTTGGACCACAAAACGCATGACGACTTTTCCCCCATGACTACCTAGCACGTTCCATCACAAACTTCAACACATGAATCACCTCCTGTGAGGGTTCCCTGCCTCCTCTAAGAACCACCTCCACATCCCAATCCAAACCGCAGGCAAGGTGGTGCACTGAAGACTTCTGGCTCACCCCATCTGAGGGAGCTTCAGAAGGTCTAAAAGAGCAGTTGTAAAACTTGTTCCAGACAGTAGAGTGGTGGCCTTGTAGCAACTATGTAGAAATATCATTCGTAGTCACGACCACTGTATCAGCAAACACCATTCACTATTGTTAATTAACTTTAATTGCCCTTTTAAACCAGCCTAAGCTCAGCCATATTATTGCGCCTTGCAAACATACAATGCTGTACAATTTCAATATCACTACTTATTACTTTTCCATCATATGTCATATTGGCATAAAAAAAGCCTTAAAAAAGTCAATGTGATGAAACTTTTGTCTGCTGTGTCTACACCACCACCATTCTCTTCGACACTTAATGTACCAATATCTGGCTGTGATTTGTAATACTGATGGTGTTGTCATCACAAGGATCTATATATGCATGCGTTATACTTAAAGATAAAATCAGAATATAATTAATATACACATTACCACAACCTTTGTAAGTTCTGTAAACACAAAAAGGAATATACTTAGCACCAAGTATTTAATAAGGGTGATCAGTTGATGCTCATCACAAAGTTTTGATTGTTTGCCTTATACTTACCATTTATATACTTCTTTGGTGTGCTCCAGACAATTTATTAATATTGTGAGTGAAGCATTCCCCAGGCTCTAGCTGCAACCTTCTGGTACCAAGGTGCTGTCCAACGAACCACCTGCTTTCTAAATTATATGTGTTACTAGCCAGTCTTTGAGATGTTCAGTTAATTATACCCACTGCTACCATTTTAAAGTTAATTGACAACCAACTCTCGATGACCAACCAAGTCAACTTGGTCACCTCCATCTACTTCAGGACACTCAAGGTTCCCAAAAACGTCCACTGGCTCCCTCTGGACACCTATAGGGCAGTCACACCAGCTTTTATCTGCAATAGCCAGGGCAACTGCAAAGCCCTCTATGGTGACCTCACTTCTCAACTCACCAGGAGTCTCCAAGTCACAGAAACGCAGTGGCAGACTCACTCTCAAACTACTACACGCAGCCTTATTTTCAAAGAACTCAAGGACCTCCACTGGCTTCCTTTCCACAACGGTGCCCTCTTCAAGCTCTTCACATACAAAGCACTAAACAGCCAAGACCCAGCTTACCTCAACAACTGCATCCAACTCTGTACACTGACCAGTCACCTTAGACAACTTTCACCTCGCCCTCTTCCACTGCATCCACTTAACCAGAACCAGGAGCTCTGCCTTCTCCCAACTTGTTCCAAATCCTGGAACGATTTCCCCTTCCAATTCAAAGCCACCAGTTACATCTTCAAGAAGTTGCAACCCTGGCTTTTCCAATAGGCCCTAACTACCCTGAAGTCTCTTCTTAAGCACAAAGATAACCTCCCGGGTGACATGCTCATCATACAAATAAGCATGACATAACAGGTTTCTAATATTCTTGCAAGGCGTCTTGTTTAATTGTAGTCAGAGGAGAAGATATTAGTAGATTTGTGAGTTATGGAAAACATCTTACATTTCACTCTGGCTTGCTCTTGTAGCCAATGTATTTTTCTCAGTATTGGAGAGATTTGATTTCTATATATTTCTTAGTCAAATGTTCTTGTTTTTATTTTGTGAATTACCTTTAGTTCCCTGATATTGTCTTTTGTTGTTTCTCTCATTGATGTGTTACTGTTATCTAGTTTTGATCCTACTATTGCTTTTGTTATGAATGCTGTCCTTTTTTTTCCCATTGACCTCTTATCTCCTGAGCATTGTTAAGTGGTATGAGATGAACCAATCGCATTAACGCGTGGGTTCACATAGTTGTAGTATAGTCAAACCAAACACCCAATGCATTTACTCTATTTATCTTTGCATAAAATGGCTTATATTTTTCACTACTTTTTTTACCATGTTCTTAGATCTTAAGATGAAAAAGTCAGTTTTATCTTCGGCTAATTCAGCTTTGTCAATTGAAATCTTTGAAGTTTGAAATACCCTTTACACGATTTTTCTGTCTACCTCTGTTTTTTGTGTGCAAGGAAATGTCATTTATATGTCACCTTAGTAATATATAATTGGGAATGCATACTTTTGTTCAGTTTCTTATTTGCTGTACTTTCTGGTTCAGTAATAACAGTATTTAAAAAGATTGTGTCTGGTGTTGGCCATCAGCCTTGAGGCTTTGTCAATGGTTCTTTTGTTGTCGTGGTTTTTGGAAAGCTTTGTTGTCATGGAAGCTGCCGGGTCTTACCCAGCCTAAAAAATATAATAATTGGCTGAAAGCAAATATATGTTTTTGGGCCTTTAAAAAGTACACATTGCACTTTGTAGTTCTTGGCACTTAAAAGGAATAATATGTACATATATGTGATGTTTGTTAAAGGACAGAGTGCTTGGGTGGAGTCGGACTACCGGAGCGGTGCGAATATTGGCCTGAATTTCGCTGTGGTCACTCCTACCACTGAGCGGAGCGGATCAAGTGCATGCCAGAGGTGGCAATTCCAAGATGCTTCTGTAACTGCCTGAACCCTCGCCAGTGAGCTGCTCAGACGCTGCTTGTAACTCGTCCCGATTTTCATGGGCTACTCCCGGATTTTCGCTAGTACTGACCCAGGGTGAGGATGGTTGTTACCTGTGACCGCACATTGGGCACATATTTTGCCCGCCCCCGGAATCTTGTTCGTAGTACCATGGAACTTGATGCGCTTGTGCCTGAGTCCCGGTCCCAATCTAAGGTGGAACTGCCCCACGGCCATCTTGATAGGATGGAGTCTATCATCCTGTATACTGGATCTCAGCAAGATTGGGAGTGTGTGGCTACGAGGATCGTAGCAGAGCGGGCGCAGGGGGCTACGCTGGGGTATGGTGACCTTCTCGAAGCCCTCGGTGCCCTTCATTCCTCCCTGGATCACGGCGCCCGAGTTTTGGGGAGAAAGCTTGATGATATTGCGTCAGCTTCACTTCACACAGGAGGAGAGTGTCGTGGCCGCCCCTGTGAATAGGGGAAAGCTGGAAACTTCGGACAATGTGGCAACGTGTGGTCGGCTGGCTGTAGATTTGGACTGTTCCGGAGGTTTTAGATTTGAGCAAAAGATGGTGACTTTGTCCCGCGCATGGCCTCCGGCGACCCAGGCAATATTCTAGCAACGGTCGGCTGCTCTGGCTGGCTGTTTCCTCCTTCCTAGACCTTGTGTGCTTGGTGCGGAACACATGTCCTGGGGCAGTACCGGGAAAGATGATCCTCCATGATGATGACTGTTGGTATTCAGCGACGTCCAAATTACATGTGTGTGTCGCTTTTTGGTCTTTTTTGGACGCTCCTCTTCCTCGTAACATCAGACATGATAATGGGTCGATGGGTATGCATTTGTGGATTCGCAAAGAGAGGCCAAGGATAAGGCTGATCCTTCAAAGGTTGTCATTTAATAGGCGGGCGGACACGGGGGATGCGCGCTCTCACGACATAACTAATAGTGTAATAGGTGAATAATGCTCCCCATTTCTCTCTGACATTATCGAATACTTGTTGTTTACTGTTTGCCTTGGGGAGGAACATATTGTGCGGGAGGGAGAAGCCGGGGCATGTTTGAAGGCCCTCCTCCAGTTTATTAATAATCTCTCCATTTCCCCGTTAGGTGGGGTTTCCTTTCTTTCTCCTTTTTCTCTGTTTCTTCTATAATTCGGGTCTGGTTCTCGGGCGACAGGCACACTGCTGGGAGGGGGCGTAGTCATCTGCAGGGGTGCAGGGTGGGGGGTTGGGGGAGGGGATTTTTTAGTTTTTAATTTGTTTCTATGGCCTCTTTTTTCTTCTCTTATCCTTCTTTGTCTTTTCTTTTCTGGGGTCAGTACAGTGGGTTTCCTTTGGTGTCAATCACTGCTTTTTCATCTGTGCCTCAATTTCCGTGGTGTTTTCTGGGTCTTAGGGCAGGGGACTGTAGGCGCAAATTGACCTTGATATTCCTCCACATCCTGAACCTCCTGTTTCAGCGCCATTGACTTGATCGATTACTGTTTAATGTTGACATGTGTACTATTCTGCCTGCCACTTTTCGCTGCTGGGAAACTGTTTGGCACCTGATCCTTCTATCCTCTATTATAAAATGAAACCTTTCATATCCTGTTTTCCTAATTGTGCTGTTCAGTGGCCAGAAGTATACTAGCATGGAGAATCTGCTCCCCGAGGTACTGCATGTGATTAAAATTTGCTTTCTGTTACTCTAACTGCTTAGCGGCCGGCCCCGGGGGTTGTAGGCCCATACTTGTCTTTGGTTGAATTGTCAATAAAGGTTTTTAAAAAAAAAAAAAAAAAAAAGGACAGAGCGCTGCCACTCAAAGTGATGTTAGTCAATGTCTTTAGTGAGCTGGTCCTGTATACTGTAGTGGGCGGACATAAACTGTGAGTGACACAATAACAGACCAATGGATCAAGAAGCTGGCTGAAAGTCCCTATAAGTATATTATACATATTATTTTAGTATAGTCAAAAAGCTTTCTCTAATGCTAGACTTAAAAATAACTTCAGTGAGCTCACAACAAATGCAAACACTCTTATTCTAATGGTTGGCATCCTTAGTCAGAAAATTGTTCCAGTTTAGCGTTTATAAATAAATATATGAGAAGCATTCTTATTTGCCATCAATACCCCCTTGGATTTTATTGAGCTTTTTAGGTCTAGAAATGGAAATTCAATTCAATTCTGCTGGACCTCCTAACTCTATCCAAGTTATTGAACACTACTCTTCCTTGGGCGCATAGTCTTATTAGTTCACTTCCATATGAACCATCCATCTAGAAATGTGCATTCACACCTAACTCTGGGATTTGGATGCTGGCAAATGCTAATCTCTTCTAAAAATGAAAATGTTCTGAGGCAATGGAAGAGGTGGTGGGTCAGACAAAGGTGTTGAGCAGAAGTGAGAGGTCGCTTGGAGCATCAAAAGAAGAAATGGACGAGTGAAAGAGGTTTGTGGCATTAAGAGAGGCCTGATGAAAAGAGAACACCAGGGCAATAAAAGAGGAGAGTGACAATAAAAAAATTGGACAATCCAAAAAGACAGTGTCAATGAAAGAGGATTGAACAAAGCAAAATGTGATGAAGAAACAGTGGCTGCAATTGATTATTTGAGTCGATGCAAGAAGACTTTTGCTAAAGAGGAAACTGAGGTGTTTATTGCAAGCCAACAGGATGTAGTAAAAATGTCACTCGATCAGTGAATGATGTACTGCATCAGGAAAAGGACTCCACGACTGCAAGAAGAGTTGGACAACAATAAATTAGTTATGAGTAAAGTAAGAGTTTGTAGTGACTGAAGGTTGGTAATGCAGTTAACAAGCTTCTTGGTCAATTAGTTGTCTGTGGAGAAAGCAGGGAGAGCAGAGGCAGTGAATGAAGTTAAGGTGGCATCCGAAATCGGTTTTTAGATGATACAATCTGTGCTGATGCGATGGAGGAGTTGCTGAGGCAATGAAGGAGCTGGAGGCAATGGGAATCCAAATAGTTAGTACTTAACTCACCTTTTCGATGAGTCAGAAGTAGAATTACGATTCATAATTTCTATTTCTTCCGTCATGTTTCTGTCGCTTGAGGAAATAGGGACTAGCATGGAAATTTAACAATGTTAAGATATTTTAATCATATGCATACACATTTTCATCAGTAAAATCGTGTTTTGCATCCTGTGTACAACCGATAATTTTGACTTCTATAAGGGGCATTTAGCATAGTTTTTCAGAGGTAAGAAAGCTCAATGGGTTACATACCCATTGCTGTGGTCCATGATCTGCAGCAGGCAGGTGGCATGCCAGAGCCTCCATGCGACAGACTTCTAAGGGAGATAAGATGAGTGCCAGTAAATTGGATAAAAGTATGCACTTACAGAGCAAGAGCTGCAACAGCATGCTGTGCAAAATGCATGCTATTATTGTATCTCATGGTATGTGTATAATAAATTCACAGTTTTACTTTTAGTCTGAAGATTGTATTCCTGGTTTATCTTAAAGCTGGATGTAAATCTTCTTGTCAAGAAATTGCTGAAGTGCATTTTTCAAAAGTAATTATAAACTTGGTTTGAGTGTTTAGGTTGAGCCTAGACAGTGCATGGCTATCTTCAAGGCATGTTGTAGCTCTTCTGTGTTCTTTGGGCCCACCCAACAATTGCCATTCATTGTTTTGTTATGTTATGTTATGTTCATTTTATTTATATAGCGCTTTAATGCCCTGAGGCGTCTAAGCGCTGTTTGTTTCAGCCAATGTAGGTAAAAGACTGCCGGATGAGTTACTCTGATTTAAACAACCAGTTTTTTACAGCCTTTCTGAAAGATAGAAGACTTGGTTCATTCTTTATCCCCAGAGGGTGTGTATTCCATATTTTAGTTGCTTCCATCACAATGCTCCTCCCGCCCTATCAAGTTTTTTTAAAAACTGGGCTGTATCAACAGATTTGCAGAAGCTGATCGAAGTTTCCTAGCTGGAACATACTGCTTGAAACTGTGACTCAGAAAGGCCGGGCCAGATTATGGATTGCTTTGTAGGTTATTCTTTGTTTAATGGGAAGCCAGTGTAGTTCTTTCAGATTTTGAGTCACTGAGCAAAATTTGGGGATTTTCAATACGAGTCTTGCTGCGGCGTTTTATAAAACCTGAAGATTATTTAGATTATATTTAGGTGTAGTCAGAAGCAAACTGTTACAGTAATCAATTTTTGATAGAATTAATGCTGTAACTAGGGTTTTTTGCAGGCTAGCCGGTATGAAAGGCAGGACCTTTTTAATTATTCTGAGAATGTTGAATGTGGAGGAGGGAAGTATATTTATGTGATCTGTAAAATGAAGTTTGGTATCGATAATTACTCCTAAATTTTGTGCTTTATTCACGAGGATGGGAATTTGACCCATAGTAGTTGGCATTGCCACAGGGCCCCAGAAATGTAGTTCAGGCCCAAACAGTACTACCTCTGTTTATTCTGAGTTTAATTCAAGGCAATGTATATCCATCCAATTTTGGACAGCTCTCATGCAGTTTAGAAATCGGTTTCCAGTGCAACCAACGTTTTTCTCTATGGAGGCGACAATTTGTGTTTTGTCCGCATAAGACGTAAGTGAGAAACCAAAGTTTCTTATCAGGGCTGCTAATGGGGAAACATAAATGTTAAAAACAGTAGGGCGACGAACACTGTGGGACTCCACAAGCCAGGGAGAACGAGTGAGAGGAGAAGTTCTCTAACTTCACAAGTTGTTCCCGATCGGCTAGGTAAGATTTCAGCAAATTTCATGCCTGCCCTGTGATTCCACATGTTATTAGGCGGTTTAAACGTAGTTTGTGGTTGACAGTGACAATAGCCGCCAAGAGATCAAGCAAGATCAGGACAGCCCCTTTCCCCTGATCTAGTTCCTGCCTGGTCTCTTCCATTGCCTTGAGCAGTGCTGTCTCTGTGCTTTAGCCGGATCGGAAACCAAATTGTGTACTGTCCAAAAGTTTATTTGTTTCAAAAAATGTTCTGCTATTCTTGCTGGTAATGGTAGGGAGGAGATTGGGCAATAGTTCACGGTTCTTTATCATCAAGAGAAGCTTTTTTCAGAAGAGGATCACAACCACTTTTTTCCAGATCTTAAGAAATGTTCTTGTTTCACATATAGTTTGAAAAATAGGCGTTAATCTAGATGCAGTAATTTCTGCTACTTCTGCTATTTTCTGTGCCATTCTGAAATGCTTGATTTTTATTGGTCTTTCAATATAATTGCCCTCCTTTGTGTGGCTTGTTCCTCCCATGACGATTTCACTAATGGTTCCTTTGGTTGTCCGTTACGACAAGGCAGTGCCTGGGGTGGGTGGGGGCCATTCAGGAATAATGCTTCGCTCTTCTGCGCTCATGTTTCATTAGTTTTCCCTGTCGTCACTCCTCGCCCCCTCCACCGTAACGGTTCCTCCTGGTCGTCCCCAATGGCACAGCTCCTAGCTGCTCGTTTTTCATGTACTGATTCTCTACGTGGCACAATATTTGCAGGTTATCTTAACCAAAATAAATATTGGCCACTCGTCATCTTGAACGGCCCGTCAACAACAGAGACATATATATTATGGCAATTCCATTTACTAGAATTGACAACTTTGGAGCCGGAGCTGCGAATGCAAGTCTCCCATCGGACATTTGTTCTAATATAGTGACCGTGTGTTTATGCCCAACACAGGGTTTTGCCTTTATCCTCCCTTTCCTGTTGCAGGTTTTTTTTTTCACAACAAATTTTATTTGTTTTTAAAGGTACAAAATGGGCAAGGCCCAGCAGGTACATTACATAAAGTGTACCTATTTTTAGAGTTCCATAACAATTTGGCCTGTAGAACATCAGAATACGGTTGCAGTTTTTAATTTAGCTATTATATTTTGCAGACATAGTTTCTCGCTAATTTGTTTATATTGGGTTTTGCCTTATGGGATCTTGGAGTATTTTGTTCTGCATCATTATCCACTATTGATTTGGCTATTTAACTTTTCAAGATGGCGATCTAGCGTCCTACACTGCTCCATGATTCTGTTATTTAGCCTTACCCTTGAATTGGTGCCCCAACATGTTATTGATATTTTGTAGGTTCTTTTTACCTCATTTATATTTGGTCATTTGGTTCTTTGAACAGTACATCAATACTAAAGACATGTATATTGCATGACTATCACCCTAATTAGAATGGGCTAGCTGTGATTGCGAATCCTACGTAAGGATACCCGTTCTAACATGGCGACCATACAAATATATCCAGCACATTTTTTTCCTGTGGGTATCGGGTCCTTCCAATTATTGCCTCCACTAGGTGCTGTTCATTGCCTTACGTATATAAACCACACAACACCACATGCAGTGTCATTCACCTACCATTTCGATATGAGACACCAAGTGTGAGAAATGTCATTTACCGGTAAGTCCTCGAAAGAACCAGATGGTGTGTTCTTTACTACGTTTTCAGGGATGCATGTGGCTTGTTTACCTTTATGGCTTTACTTTATGGCCCGGGTTATCACTCTTTAGCTGCTCTTAAAAAAATGGTGAGGGGTGCCGTCCACTATATTTTGGGGAGTGGCAAGAGGAGCATATTATGTTTCCTGGCATACTTTGTGTACCAAACAGAGCTTTTCAAATCATGCTCCAAGAATATTGCGGCATAAATTTGCAAATTGTGTGGCACACATATGGAAATGTTGTGGCACACATATGGAAATTTTGTGCCACACAAATGGAAATTTTGTAGCATTATTGCTGCACTTTGTTTTACTTGTAAACATTCCTTTTCAACCTTAAATCAATTGAAAAATGTTTTAGCAGAGTATTCCACTTTGAAAGGCATGTTTAAAGTGTCTGAGGGTGTTTGTTTGCTATATTTCCCTTTGTGGTAATATTCTGGATCATAGGTTAAGCCAAGCACAATAGCACAGGGTTGCTAGTCATCCTGTTTTCTATGACGAAAGTAACACCTGCCTTACATTATAAGGACATACCCAAGCACAGAGGAGTTCCATGACCACATAGAAACCAAGGTCCTTCATAAGAGTATGGAACTCTGAGGACACGTGCAGCTTCAAGTTGTCAGTCTCTCATTCAGAGGTATGTACAGAAGGAAAATCCAAACCACGTCTATTCAGGACTCTTTCCCCAGTAAACCTCCATTTCCCGCCTAGGGACCACTTTCTTACTTATGGGTTGCATTTCTGGAAGGCTAGATTCCTCATCTTATGGCAACTTCAGGGATCCCACTCGCGCATGAACGTTTAAAGACCCATTTTTCTAACGGGGAAGTATTTTGTTCTGTAGCCTCAATTTTACATCGACAGTCAGAACTAAGGGAAACAGATATGCCAGGAGCATAAACACAGGCCCCTGTGGCTCAGGGCCCCCACATCCATAAGGGGGGTCGCAATTCAGCCAGAGGCTTATGTATATCTGAAAAGATTGGAAGCTCAGGACTCCTCACCACATTCTGCAGCGGGCCCCATCATTTTGTGTTAACACCGCCAATATATGCAGCCCTTGAGTGTTTTTTTCCGCCTTATGTACTGACTGAGATTATTCTTATCAACTCATGATTAAATTAATATTTTCCTCTAAAGTCGAAAGGGTACCGTCACAACACCGGCACTTTGCTCCTTTAAAGGTCACTTACCATTTGTTTCATTGTCAACGTCCATGCTCTAGTCTCCTATCGCGCATCTGTGGAAGATAGCACACAGACTGGCGTGGACTTCTCTTCGCAAATTATCCTGACAGCTCAGCAAGTTTACCATTTACCATCTAGCTTTCTATAAAAACTGCATCCTTTGTTACTATATCACTTTATTTGACCTAGCACCATTTCATTTGGTCTGAGAATGATATTTTATTCATTATGGCTGGTAGAGTAAGGTTAGGGATGGGTTGATCAATATTTAGTTTGGAAGAGGTCTGTGACTGTGAAGCTCAATGGTTGTTAACCATTTCACCAGCAGTAAACCTGAGCATGAGGTGAGGTTCCGCAAGGCCTCCCCGAACGATGGACCCTGGTCCAGCATAAACCAGGGCCAGACTGGTAAGTCCGGGCACCGGGCAATCCCCCGGTAGGCTGGATGGTGTGGAGGCCTGTTTTGGGACAGGGCGCTGGTTCTGTTTTCTGTGCTGGCAGCTGCCCCCTCCCCCCTCCCTTCCTATTATTCCCTCTCTTTCTGTCTTGCTACTCACTTACTGAAAACTGTGACTTGAAGAAACTGTCCACAACCTCTCTTTCCTTCCTTCTTTTATTTAGTTGCTTCCCTGTGAAATGGATACAAAAAAGAAAAACACTTATCAAGTGCATAATTTGAATTGAGCCACATCCAAGTGTTTATAGCGCAGCACAATTAGGTTGTAGCTGAAGGCAGTGCGAGTTTCTCTCAGTGGGGCAGTATGGTGTTCAGTGGGGGAGAGGATGTGACACTATGGCCAGAGCTGTCGAATTTGGAACTGGGAAACCGGGTTCAGCCTTCATGACCAGTCCACCAGACCACTCTACTGAGGGAGCATTTTCCCATGCTAGACCTTAGAAGGCCCCACTAGACCTTAGAAGGCCCGATGTCTTAGCACAAGCAGGTGTACCCTAGTGGTGTCAATTGTGGGTTAACCTTGAAGGCCTGTCCACCACAATCTATACTGGAGTTCATCTCCATGCTTGCGGGCAGGCCTACGAAGCAGCACACCCTAGAGCAACAGTGATCCAGTCACTGTGACTCTGTCACTGACGTCACATAAACCTAGAGCAGGGTAGGGCGGTACGAACGGTGTGACACTGGGTACCTATTTCAGGTGGGTGCGTAGTGTTTGCAAATATATTATGGTTTAAAAAAAACTTACAGCCTCCTTCCTTGCCTCCAGAAACAATAAAAATGTCATGATAACTTTGGTGATTAATATTCTTCCTAGAGAGAGATCAGAGTTTTGTCTAGTGGAAGGGTTGACTCCTGGAAAGGTAGCACAGAGAGTTAATGTTCCTGCTGCAAAGAACATGCAGATCACAAAGTGCACATAATGTTAACTAGGTAAGTAGAGTACTGCTTTTGTTAGAGAGATCCTTTTGTTACTTGCAGATTTTAAGTTAAAATCCTAACATAGAACAGTGAGCTATTAAAATATACTGCCTACTAGTATGGTTGTCATGTGGCTTCTACACCTTGTAGTCCTTTGTCTTATGTAACATTTTATATACAGTGATTTACACACATATAATGATTGTCTCTGTGTAGTGTGTGTGATGTAAAGTGCTCTGACACCGTACACTGGTATGAGTGGCGCTGTGAATCAAATTAAATGCATCTTAGAGAGTGTGGTTATGGAGACTTGAGCGGGACTGTTAACAGGTGATAGTGAGGGAGTACAAGGCGTAGGTGATCATTGAGGGCACCAACAAACATTGTTGCACAGGGCACCACGAGCACTAAAGCCTGCCCTGCCATCGAGGCCAGTCCGCCTCACCCATTGGTACCTCCATTGGCCTTGTTTCAGCAGTATTAGCAGCAACTCACCAAGGATCGGCAATGCAGGATTTGCACGCACACCAAACTAAGTTTGCAAACTTCACAGTCTTCTCTGCTTCATGCACAAGCTCTTTTAACATGTGCTACCTTCTCTGGAGCCACTGGAATTATGCAGCAATGGGGGACAAAATGATGCCGCAGTGTTGACTAAATTATGCAACAAAAAAAAGGCTGCAGCGTAATGCAATATATTTTCCTATACTTTATTATTTAGACATTTTACACATGTTAAGTTTCTGCAAAGATTCTGCCTCATTAGTATCAGTATAACTTACAAATGCAGCAGTGAGAAAGGTGATCAGTCAAACTTTGCAAAGGGCCGTCCACTCTGCAGCAACTCAAGTTGCATTTTTTAGTAACATTTTTATCCATTTGAGCTACAAAAATGATTAGTTAAAACTGTAAGATTATGCAGTGGAAGATGTGGCGAATATGGCAGAGCCATAATTATATAGAAAACAATTGCAAACTAGGATATTGTGCCATTCATGTTTGAACTGCTCTTGTAGAAGAAGGGAAGAGAAGTGCTAAAGAGAGAAACTGCATAGCTTGGAGACAAATGGCTTGTGATTCCACTTTTAAGCGTATTTGGCACATTGTGTGATTGGAAATATAGCCCACTTTGTGAATGTATTTAAATGCCAAAAACTCCTATTAAACCTTAAATAATCAAGTGTATCTATTGGTTGTATTAAATAACACATTAAGCTGTAACTGGTCGGTGAAATGCCAAACAAATACTAAAAATTGGGATGTTTGGCACATTCTGGCCACACCTCTGACTCCGCCCACTGATCCAATCCTTGGGTTTTCCCTGCCCTCGTAGTCTCCGCCCACAATTCCCCTACTTTTTCCTCCCACTTCGTCCACTGATTGAAAACCACCTGACCTGACCATTTTGAAGTTTGTATAGTTGTAGATGCGCGCAGCGCGCAGATGTCTCCGCCTCCGCGTCGGCGCACCGGGGTTATACAGTAAGTTTTACCTTAGGGTTTGGTCTCTGCTGCCTGGTGACGCTTATCATGACATGCGCTTTTGGGCTCATGCATTATAAAGTGCGTGTGACTCTGAGGCAGGCATCTCAGAGGCCAGAGACAGGACTGGGAAATAGAGGCCCACAGGTGAGTCTATTTAATTACGACTGGACGCCATGCAATGTAAATGCAATCCAGTATAGCATTTATGCTGCCCCAAGCCATGCTGGAGGTGATGAGACCCACACAGGTATACGGTTGAGACAAACAGCGTCATTGTTGTGGCTTGCCGTGTTTTGTTATGCTGGCTTTGTAACAGGTCAGCATGACTCTACCTTCAGAGCATAATGAAAGGACTGCTTGTCAAAGAGGTGTTCAGTTATAAAGGGATGTTTGTCACATCAATATATTCAATGTATGCAAAATTGTACGCATATTAATGAATTTAAAAAAAAGCTTTTGTATAGGTTTTCATTTATTTTAATGATTTGCATAGTGCTGGCATGACCCCTTTATGTGTCACTGCAGCCAGGGGCCCAGCACAGGCCCTTGCGGTGGTGTCGTTCCATCATTAAGGGCCCCCAGTTCAGCCTCCATACTGAGAATGTGTGTGAGGTATGAGAGTTTCAGTGGCCCCTCAGCTCATTTTGCTGGGGAAGGGGGTTTGCGTCACACCACTATCTGCAGCTAGGTCTGTCTGATGAGTATCTATAGCGCTACCAAGAACCATTTGATGCCTCCTAGGCGCTTAGCTAGTGAGGAGCTTAGGTCCTGGGATGTGAGAGAGTGCTGAGTGAGTGAGATAGCATCCCTCCTTTTTTAGCAGGTCAGTGTGTGACTAGAGATTTGAGATTTACCACCTCATTTGTTTTTACAACAACTTATCTTGCCCTGTTCCGCAGTTTGTGTGCTGATACTTGTGGCCTGCATTCATAGGAGGAAAATCTAAACTACACAAGCAGCTTGTGTTCTTCTTGTATATTCGATATTGCATTCTCGTAGCTGCAGTTCTGCATTTGTAAAAAGAAAATTAAAATAACAGTGTGCATTGTTTTATATCATGCATGTACATTGAATATTGCATTCTGGTACTTACAGTCCTGCATTTGTAAAATGAAAATAACATGTACACTGTGTTTTATGCTATAATTGACATAGGATGCCCTTTGATACTTGTAGTCCTTCATTTGTAAAACGAAAACCAGCAGAACATGTTCTCGGTGTGTACTATATGATACATGTAGGAGGAATATTGCATTCTGGTACTTGTCCTCCTGCATTTATAAAAGGAAAATTGAAGCAACATGTACAGTTTGCATTTTTGTAGAATATCTGTGCTTGATAGATTTCACTCTGGTACTTACAGAACCAGAATGAAACTCAAAATTACATGAATTTTTTATATCATACCTTCTCATGGGATATTGCTTTAAGGAACTTGAATTCATGTGTTTATAAAATGAAAATCAAAACTGCATGTACTGTGTGCTTTGTTGTATATAGGACTTCTGCAAGGCAGAGTGCATTCTGGTACTTGCAGTCCTGTATTTATTTTTATATTGGTGTTCTGATATGGTACTTTAAAATAAAGCATTTATAATGAGAATTCAAACCAAAGATGACGCTAGTATTGTGTCCTCCCACATCTGTGTGTGGAAAGCTGTTTTCCTTCGTATGTTTAGCACGGACAGGGTGCTGGCCATGATTGACTTGTATGTAGTCTTTGCAGATTAGGTGCTGGGGGTTATGTGCGTGTCAGTGGTTTAACATACTAGGCACCCTGCATGCTACATGTCCCACGATGAAGAGAAGGTGGCATTGGGTTTGTGCGCACACACTGCCAGGCCAGCAAACCTTGTGATCAAAGATGCTTGGAGTGGGTGCTGCAAGAGGTGTACCCACATGTTAGGGGTTGCTCACACATGCAAGGGCAGTCTGATGTGTGTACCACTATGGGATGCCGGCTGGTTCAGGGGCACACCGCTGCTGAAGGGGGATGGGAAAGAAAGTTGGTGGCACCAGGAAAAGCCACTTGGTAACTGGCATCATGTCAGCAGTACCCTGTAGACCCAAGTATGTGGGCACACATACAGAGACTAGGTGTAGTGAGTGGTAGCTAATGAGGAGGCCAAAACACTGTGTCATAAATATTGATTGTCTTCATTTTTCCCACCACTGGTTGATTAAATTGTGATTTGCTTTGAAAAACAGACTGTAAAATGACTCCTGATCAGCGTGTGATGCTTTCACCCCATCGTGTCCTTATAGCCTCAGCACTTTGCATGAAAATCTAGACCCAGGCCTCTAACTGGAAAAACAAATCTACATGTCCCAGAATGCAAGGTAATGTCTGGGAAACAAGAGTAGCACTTATTGTCATGGCATGTGGTCTTCTGGCAGCACATCACCCCTGCAGCGACCACAAGCACCCAGCCCAGGAGAGACCATGGCACAAAGATGACGTCTTTAATTATTCTCTGGCTCAAGGGCATTGTGATGGAATCATCCATTATATCTATGAACTGGCTCAATTGTACATGGATGACGTGATCAATTATTGGAATTGCCTCATTCGTTGCAGACATGGTGATGTCATCAGTGCGCCTTGAGACCCTCTGGGTGAGTAGTGCGTTATATAAATGCGATGATTGATTGATTGATTGGTTTAGGAGAGAAAATGTGTTGAAAATGCTTTGTTTTGGCCTTTCTGTCTCCAAACGTTTCTTGGGGGGACAACCCCCCCCCCCAAACTCCCCCTAGTAGTGGTTGCTCACTGCGCTTGCTCGCTACACACCATGTGGGGTCTGGACTCACTTTTACTTTTTTCTCTCTGATTCACTACTTTTCTATTTTTGGTGCTCTCTGAAAGAATGTCTATGGGTACATATGACTGGGTGGGTAACCTGATTTTCTTTAAGGTCATCATCTACTATTTACTGTGCCGGACAGAGGCTGGTCTCGCAACATTTGCCAGGGCTGCTTTCAGTTCCCAGTCCGGCCCTGACCAGGACCAGAGCCAATGTGACTGGGTAGTTCAATTTAATCAAACTAGTGCATGTCCCCTCTCAGACTAACTAAATTGGTGCATTTTTTTTTTATTCTCATCGTGCAGGTCCCCTCTCAGACTATAGGTCGGTGCAGCTTTCTTACTCTCACATGGCTGGTTTCCTGACTGTCTGACAGTTTTGCTTGCAGTCTTACAACGCAAAGGTTTTGAATTGAGCTCAAAATTTACTTTCCCCAGACGTATCCCTTGGTCTCTCAGTGAGGCTGTCAATCTTATGATGCATGTAACCTCTTGGGGTCACGTGCAGATACTTTTTAGGGTCACTGTAGTCTAGAGCGTCCTGAGACTGACGACTAAGAGCTCTTCTCAGGCACATAGTTCAGCTTGCTTACTTTCAAGCTGTAGGTCTCCTATCAGGAACACGGTGTAGGTTTCTTACTCTCACTGTGCAAGTTTCCTCTCAAGCTCACATTGGCGATTGTAGACCCAGGAAACAGGTAGTGAGGTGTGCGTGCAGCCATTAAGAGGTTACCATTTTATTTGCTGCCTGCAGGAGACGTTTTTCTTGTGGCCATAAAGATAAACATTACAGCCATCGTGCTCCTCAGCTGATTTTGCGATTATTTAGCGAAACTGCGAAATGTTGGAGGGTCAGTCTATTTTTTATTCTGGTCCAGTATGGCGCCCGCTTCTGTCCACCATAGTCCCTTACTTGTTTTGAACTATACAATACATTCATATTAATACATATTTGTTTCATTAATCAAAATTACTCCAAAGTTACAAACTCTCACGCTTCCTCCTGGCACAGCGTGCAATGACCCCTCCTCCCTTCTGTGCATCGCAGCCTCAGGGTTCTTTCTGGTTGTTCATCTGTGTTATTCTGGCTCGTGTTCAGCTGTGGGCTTCCCTACCCTTCTTCCTATATCTCTCGGCCCCTCGATCATCTCTCCATTCTCTTCAACCCGCCTTACTACCGTCTCTTTCTTTTCCATATGTCCTTCTCTCTGTCTCCACAGCCTTTGAGGTGTCCCTACTCTCCTTTCTGCTCTGTTTTCCTGTGTCCCTATTTCCTCATTCTTCACCTCACTCTTTTGCTTCTCTCTTTCTTTCTCTCTAGCAGAGACCCCCTTCACTAGGATGCTTGCACCAACAAGCACTGCCTACATCCTGCAGCTGTTGGCACAGATTCACCAGTAGACACCACTTACATCCGGCGGCCGACAGACACTGCACACACCTGGTAGCCCAGCGGGCAAAGACACTGGTAGCCACACCTCATCAGCCACCACACACCCCATAGATTGCATTGTCAGATTTGTCGCAAAGCACATTCTAAATGCAGACCTCAGTCTGGGATGAGTACCATGTGTAAGTAAGTAACGATGTATTACTGCACAGTGTCAGTATGTGGCTTGATATGTGACTGAGACTTCCCCAGATCAGTCAGCCTTTTATAGCTAACCCTGACATATGACTGACTCTTTCACCACTTTGCTGGCCATTCCAGCCAAGCTTAGCATGGAACCAATTTTTCTTTATCTGTTGGTCATTGACAGAAAAGGCATATGACTAACACATCCCCAGCCCAGCCAGCCTTTCATAGCCAAGCTTAAGGTGTTATTTACTCTTCCAGGCTGTGACTGTCTTCAACAATAAAGCATGACATGTGGCCAACTCTTCCTTATCTATTGGTCATTAACAGGGCAGGCATGTGACTGACACTTCCCCCAGCTCTGCCAGCCTTTGATAGCCAAATCTGACAAATCACTTACTCTTCCAGACTCTATCTACCTTCCACAGTCAAGCCAAGCCGCACGTGACCAACTCTTCCTTAACTATTCCCATTGGCTGAAGACATGGGTCTGTTTCCAAGCTCTTTCGGCCTTCTATAAGTGATCATAACATCAACAGCCTTGTAAGCCTTCAATAGGGAAAACTCTCCATCCCAGCTCTGTGGCCTTTCATAAGTGAGTATGGTATTTCAATGACTTCACCAGCTCTAAAAGACCTGCACGGTGAACCTGACACGTGGCTTACTATTTTCCGGATTAATTTGTCTCTCTTACCTGGGCTTCACTGGTGACATTTGGTAGACCCATGGCAATATCTGATAGCAATCTCTCGACTGACTCTTTCCTAGCTCTAGCAGACTTTCACAGCTATGCCTAACATGCCATATTGGCCTCTCAGATGCCACCATCATGTTACTGACTATCGCTACCAGTAACCAACACAGTGCAATGAAGCAGCTGCTTCGGTGTGAGCGCACAGAAACTGTTTATGCGGCTGTAGCGCTTTAAAACTTGTCAATCCTCCGCCCAAACCCCGCTGTCTGGGTTGCAGCACCCAGGACAATGTGCTGCATGGATAAATACTTATAAGGTCCCAAAGCGAGACCGATTGCATTGCAAACGCTTGTTTTTAATCATGAATTGGTACTGGGATGCGCAGCTACGAGTATTTCCCCTAAGAGATGATTGTCTTGTATCCCAAAGAAAAATATTAATTTTCCAGGCACATTAAAACCTATTCCTGAGTTCATATTCTTATCTTCTTAAGTGTTCCCGAAGGAGAAGATATATGTGGTGGCTTACATTTGCACTGTTCTTTTAAAATACTTGGTCAGAACTTTGCCCTTGGCTACATTTTGTAAGTTAATTAAAAAGTAAAGTAGAAAGTCATTCTTTGCTGCTCTGTCAGTCGATGCACTCATGGGGAAGGCAAAGTGCTTAATTATCCCAAGTTCCAACTCAGGAAGGCTTTTTGAGGTTTAGGTGACTCTGGCAAATATTTATGCTGATTAATAAGGTTATTAAATATCTATATGTGCCCTTGGGCTCTAGTTTCACTTTTTAAAAATGTAGACCATGGAGCAGTTTTCATGATTTAATATACAGAGGATCTTCCATCTTTCCTTTGAGCCTGTACATTGTTGAAGGAAAATGTACAAATTGCATGTTGTAGATCTAGGTTAGGATGCATGACGAAAAAGGGAAATATATTATTTTATTGAAACAACACTTCTAATTAATGTGAAGATGAACATTAAATTGTTAATGAGCACTGTGACATTTTCGCAGAACCCTTTGATTACTAATTAATATATGGCTTTTTGTATTGTGCTGACATGAGCCTCCTGGCCTCTTTTGAGCATATAGATTAAATAAACCTTTCTCAGCAGGGTAGCCTTTGTGCCAATAATTAAAATATTACATGAGCTGGGTAGATAGTGTCCAGCAATATGTCTTGGATCTGGTACTCTTACCAGTTGCTGAAGAAGACAGGTGTGGATCTGCAGGGAATGAGGTCATTACTGAGGCCTCCACTTAAGACTGATGCAGTCTGATACCAATGTCAAGAGAGTCCTCTATTCAGTTCTCTTCCACAGGGCCGGTTCTAGAATTTGTGGGGCCCGGGCCGAAAGGGAATGTGCGAGGCCCCTCCGATTTACATAAGTGACACATTCAGGGCTCCCAAAGCTGCTTTATGCAGACTTCTCCTGGGCCGCAGCTCCTCCTCTCAGCCACCTACAAGCACCTCTTTTACAGCTGAAATGGCTGAAGGTGCGAGAATAGCTTTTTGGCTGAGAATTAAAACGGTGAGGGTGCTAAAGTGCTGGACAAAAAGCGTCCTGCGGTGCCTCTGAGTGGGCAGCCAGCAGGAGGCATAATTGCAGGACAAACCTGCAAAAAAGCGTCTCATTTCAACTGGGACAAGAGGAAGTGTCCCCTTCCCCTAGGCGTCCCCACACCATCCCTGAGAGGCCCAGCAAGGGGGTTCTCTCCCATGGGCCCAATCGCAAAAAGACATCTTTTAATTGAATTGGCATTGGTACAAGACGACCGTTGTGTTGCTGTGGGGCGGGCCCCATGCAGGTGGGCTGAGTGTGAGGTCCTGGGCAGTTGCCTACGCTGCAGCCCTGCTCTTCCATCTGTTCATTGTGCATTCCTAGCTAGTCTAACATTTGTTGACCACAATAGTGGATCGGCCAGGTTGTGTGATTGTTTCTCCCTCCTGCCTTCTCCAGAATCTAGATGTATTTTGGGAGTTGTGCGGTTTCATATGGAGAGGTACTTACTTGTGCCAAAATAATGCATAAGGGCTGTGAAAAATAACTCCCCACAGAGGGGTGAAAACCTTTGCACCATATCTGAATACCATCATTGGTTTTAACCAAGTGGCTCATCCCGTGTTGCTAGCCCCTGTCGATAAAACCATGAATCCATACTACCACCGCAAGGTTTGCCTAAAGAGTTTCTCCTTGAGATATTTTTTAAGTGCAAGTAGAATATTTTGCTGTCGGAATCGGGTTGGGTGCATCTGTGAGCCCTGAACTCTGAGTTTTGAGAAATCTGCCTTTGGCTTGTGTCACATGAATTTTGTTTGAAAACTGTGAAAATGGGCTGTGCCGCGGGAGAGAGTGAGCTCCTTTTTGTAACCTGACTGCTTGGTCCTATAAGCCTCCCCTCGCGTATAAATCAAAATATTTTTATGTTATTACAGACACCACCGGAGGGATATTAGGGCAGGTTTCATTTGGTAACAGATTTTGATTTTCGGGTTCCATCTGGCCCCTTGTTTGGTGACCACTCCACTTTGCCTGAGGGTTATTCAAGGAGGTCAGTGTGGGTTACATTGAAAGAATCCATGTGACCCATCAGGGGAACTCTCGTCAATGTGATAGGTTAATTTGTATGAACGTAGGATGTAATGGGGCTTGGGCATATAGAGGCCAGTGCTTTTAATTATTTTGTTCATGTATGGCACAAATCTGGATTCTTTCCTGATTTATGCTTTCTGCACTGAGCCTGAACATGGCTTAACACCTTGGCTGCTGTGACTTTTCCCCTCCTGTGCTGAACTTGTTTGAATATTATTGTTTTATGACGAGCTCAGCTCGTCATAAGCACAGCTCAACCGTGCCTCATTACGAGCTGAGCTCGTCATGAGCATCGAAAGGGTTAATGCTTGTGGACCCATCTAATTGGACGGGGTCGTTATTGGTGCCAACTACAATCAAAATATCTGCTTTATCAAAAAGATAGTTTCTGTGTCTCCTGGATATGGGTCTGGGTGTCAGAGATGTATGAACAGAGGGTTAAAGAGTTGTTTATTTACGTCACTTGAAAATACTGAATTTTAATGTCGAGAGGGAGAAGCTATGTGTACAATGCAGGGCACTATGGTGAGACTTTACACATACTTGCAATTACCAAATTCTTGCTTGCTGTCTTTGATGGAAAAATTGTTTGATCCACTCAAAAGTAATTCCCATTTGTCGCATCTTCAGATTACATTCAAAGCTTATATTCAAGATCCATGCTCCACAGACTCACACATTGCTAGAGGTAAGGAGGATTTAATTCCAAAGCTTCACAATTGTCCTCATTCAAAGCAATGAGAAGGGTCTTTCTGGTGTTTTATAGTTCTGCTTCTCCACTTCTCATAGGTCTGATTGCTCTTTATGGGGAAGATTGGCATGTTCAAGATGTTAAAGATTTTATTTTATCACAACAACCTCAAAGATTTTGCTGCAGTACGCCAGGTTTCAAATTGTGTGAGAACTAGCAAGAACCATTAGGTCGACGTTGATAATTTTATTAGGGTTTATTATTTTATTAGGTGATGCAAACAGGTTCCTCAGGTGAGTAAGTGTAAGAAGCGATGGCTGTGTTTTAGCTGTGATGGTTATGTGTGCAATTTAGGAAGAAACTCTTTGGTGGCTGAATGGGGCATAACAGGCAGTTGAGAGGCTTTAATCTTTTGGGTTAAGTGGTCATTTCCAGTAAAATAGCTGGGTAAACGCCATTGGCCCCCATACAGAGGGAGAAAATGCCCTGGTCATCAGGACCATTTTTTCTGTTTTCTGAAAACAAACTCCTGCTCAGGGAGTTTTTGTTGAAAATCATGTAATTTGCTGAGCGGAAGCTTCACACATGTTACCCGTTCACAAAATGATAAGTGCCTTCAGTGGAGCTGAAGCTGTAGCAGCTCTTTTGAAGGCAAATAGATTCCTGTCTGCCTGGGGAGGTGGGGGTTGTCTCTAAATGTAGCTGATGGTCCTCCATCCATTGCTTTGGCCATGGCCTCTTCTGACCAGGTGGTCCAAATGATCAATATTACCCTACGTGTTTGTGTGCCTTTTTGATGCAGTTTCAATCCCATGCCATTTTCACCCTTTTGATGGCTGTCTGAAAGCCCCTTCTGTGTATTCTGCTTTGTATCTTGTATTAGCCACAGAATGGAACCACATGTGTTGAAACCTCCCGCTGCTCTTCAGGTTGGAAACCTAATTTTGTGTCCTCTTTGCCATGCCAGTGCTCTATGTGGATGTTGATTTTGACCTTTGAGCGGGTAGGGCAACCCCTGCTAGAAGCCACAATGGCTACCCACATAAAGGCGGCGAACCCAGATTTACACCCCTTAGAAATTAGCACACAATGCTACTAGAAAATAATGACACAAGAAAACGCCCTGAAACTAAGTGATGTATTGAGACAGCACTGCTTTACAATCCTTTCTTCCCTCTCATTGGGCTGCAATAGCAACGTTGAATCTTGATCATGGGGCATCAGCACATCAAAAGCTTCACATTTAAATGTGCAGGTTCTGTGCAGAAAGGACAAGGCAGAATCAAGGAAGTGAGTCTTGGCCAGATTTGACAAGATGTGGAGGCATAATGAATAAGAGGTTGCTTGATTTGATGATTTCATCTGAACTTTATATTGCATGTAAGTACCCAGGAAAAGGGAGCCCTACCGTAGAGCTGAGAAGACACAGAAACAGAACTGAGAGGACCAAGTGAAGAAATAACTTTTCAAGAGTTTATGGGACCGTGACAAGCAGTTCAGGGAACACAAGATCTGAGGAAGAGGTTTCCAGTTATTAGCAGTAGCAACTGAAAAGGTGTGGCCTTCCCAGCGCACCTTTGCCTTTACCCTAGCAAAGAGCTCATGCAGGGACAAAAAGGACAAAGAGTTGTTGCATGTCGCAGGGGATGAAACATGTAAAGCCTCATCGCTTAATCATAAAGATTTGAAGAGACATCATCTTTGAATGGGTAGGCAGTGAAGAGGTTATAGATGAGTAGGCCTTCAAGGCCATCTGTTTAGGCTAAGAAGCAGATTTTTAACTGTGGCGAAGTTTAGTTATATCATTCAGTATCCAACTACCATACAAATATTTACAGTAATTAAGGCATGACTGTGTTAACCCCTTCGAATCTCATGACGAGCTCAGCTCATCATGAGCCAGGGTGCTCGTGTGCTCATGACGAGCTGAGCTCGTCATGACCTTTAGAACGCTCGCACGCTGGGCTAATTCCCCTGCTGTGCGAACGTTCTAAAGAAACGGGTGTGGTCATGACGAGCTCAGCTCGTCATGAGAGCACGACCACCGTGGCTCATGACGAGCTGACCTCCAGCACAGCATGGGAATTTGCCCAGCTGCAAAGGGGTTAACGCATAGACTGCTGTTTCTAAGTGACTGCAGAAAGAAGTGGGCTAATCCTAATTACTCACAACAAAAAGAAAGAAGTCAAAGTAAACTTGTCAATATGTGACTTAAACCTAAGCTGTGCATCAGAAATGCTAAATTAGTTAAGGCGGAAGAGACAGGATCTGAAGGAAAGCTGAGGGCCTTGGGCCAGCAATTACTTGTCCAAGAGAATTGATTCCCCAAAAATTGTTTTGTCAATGTTCAGTTAAAGTGGTTTTATATCCATTCAAATGACAAAAGTATACATACAGTCCTTAAACTGAGGATAAATGGAGGCCAAGTCTCAATCAAGCCTAAGGATTAGGTGGGTATCATTGGTTTAGGGAGAAAACTCTTATGCCAAAAGAACAGATCAGTGCAGCAAGTAGGCCACATAGATGTTAAATAATGTAGGGTTCAAAGCAGAGCATTGTGTTACTCGGAAATGTATGTTCTTGAAAGGTGAGTGAAATAGAGCAAAAGAAATAGTACACAGATGGTCTTCTAAAAAGGAATAGATCCAATAAAGGGCCCTGTCATTTACACTATTACTGGTAATGCAGATATGGAATGAGAGACCTATTAAATCCTGCAGCGAGATGCAGTAAGATTCCACCAATATCTAGGAGCATGCAAATATTGATGGTAGCCCAAATAAGAACCATTTTGGCACCATGAATTGGGGGGAATCCAGATTGATGTGGGTCAAAGGTATTAGTTGCTCCTGCAAAAACATAAAGCTATTGACTGGCAATACTTTTATTCATTTTACCTGGAAAAGGTAAGAACTAGATTGGACTGTAATTTGTCATAATACCAGGCCTACAGACTGGTTCTGCAGCAATGGGATCAAAGCACTTTCTTCCAGTGACTGGACACTTTCCCTAAAATAAAGAAAGAAGTAACACAGCTTGGTAAGATTCGGAGCACCTTTGGTAGCTAGAGATTTAACTTCCTTCACATGATTTAAACGAGAACCAGAGGAGAAGGATCACATTTTGGCTACAGTATAATTTTCTGAGACCTGGGCGGCAAATAAAGATATGATGTTAGTTCCTGTGGGTGCTAAGTCACAGGGCCTGTCCACTCCGGTGAAAGAAGAAGTAGGACAGAAGGTTTGAAGAATATTGTCGATTTTAGGATGAAAAAATCGGATAATTTGATGCGCAAAGACTGAGTGGAAGGAACAAAATAACTACTGGTAGCAGAATTGGCTATGCTAATAAAAATTGAGAAAACTCTTTAGCAGGGTTAGAAGCATTTACGACACGTGTGGGAGGGAAACAGACACATGGTCCATAGTTCCTCAATATAAATCTTCCCATCCTAGGCTGAATAGCAGCCACGGTCCGTGCAGGTAACAGCAGTGGGACCGTGTAATGGGGGATTTCGAGGGACGACGCGGAAGGAAAATGAATTATTTATTTAATTTTCCTTCAGCATCGTCCCTCGAAATCCCCCCTTACACGGCCCTACTGCCCCACTGCTGTTACCTGCACAGCCCGCGGCTGCTGACTAGGAAGCTTGCTGGTGCCATGCCATTTTTTAATAGAGCTGACTTCCATAATCAGAATACGCTTTATTCGATTTAAAAAGATATTAAACCATAAAAGCACAGTACATAATAAAAAATAAGAAGACATACTTGCATTTTTAGTAAATCAAAGGCAGATGGTGTGCACCCGAAAGCCTTGACACCTGTGATTAGCTCTACCGTCCTGACCCCATGAGTCACCTCTATGAACCGCCCATGAAACGTATAATTTCCATTATGATTTTGAAACAAGCCACTCCTTTCAGTTTATCTTTCTCTCAAATGCATCCTTCGAGGGAACTGCTGGAGATGCCTTTGCCTTATGTCACTTTAAAAATGTGTAGACTTTCAATTCATGCGACTCATACCAAATCTTCTTCGGTTATAACCATCGTTGTTGGGCCCTCCAATTTCAGAAATTCATTTGGCATAGCCATTTCTTTACATATTTGACTTTGTCTCTCACGTTTATGTGATTGAACACATTCTTAAAACAAGGAGCATTATATATATAGCTTCAACATCCATATTCATGTTCGACTTTAATGAAAAGTATGGTTGATTGTCCTTCTCTGTGAGGAAGAGATGGAGGGTCTCCCACTTTTCAAATCGTCTTCCACATTTATTTATATTTTCTAGAGACGGTCCTCTTCTTCACTTCTCACCTTATAATTTACTTTAGTTTGGGTTGTGCTCACTCTCTTCAAATGATTTGTAGGATCTCATACACTTTTTTACCCTAGAGATGTCTCCTCCGACCTTACTGTCATCCCATGAGGGTACAGTGTCACTGGCCCCACCCTTGCCTTTCCCCCTCTCATTCCCAGTCACTATTGCACATTTTAATTCTGGAGTTTTGTTTTCTTATTTTAATTATTTCTTCCTGGGTCTATTTTGTTTTCCACCTTCTTCCTTCAGCCACCAGGTGCCATTTGACAATCTACACATGCAATTATCTTCTTGCCATTAGCATCGAGTTGTCTCTGGTACAGATAGAATCTTTCCTTTTGATTTTTTTGTCAGACTCAATAATGATAGTCATTTTAGATTTGTTTTACTATCATCCAATTCCAGTGTGGCCTCCGAGTGTAATAGACTGTTCTGTGATTTAGCTGTTGTCTCTAAACCAAAATGGCTGCCATTCTATAATTCCGGCTTCGAGTATTCCAAGTTAAGCTTTGGCCATGTGTTTGCACCAGCCTTTCTCTGTGGGCCCTGGTGTCGCCACTGGCAGACCCACCTAGTCAACATAGTAAGTTTAGTAGAATGTAAGTAGCTGGGCCTGAGCGCATTTGCATCTCTGTATATATGATGCGTGTGTACAAACAAACGCCTGAGCAGTTCAGATTGCGTGCTAAGAATGTTCATTTCCTTGTCTAATGGAGTGGGAAACTCGTTTGTGTTTCAATAATTCATGAATCCAAACATTTCCTTGTCGTTTTATTATTTATTTAAACAGGATAGTAATTACAAATGATGTCTGCATATTTTACTAGGAGAGAAGTGTTCACACGTGTGTTGAAGTGGGCTTTATACGAGTTAAATGTCACAGCCCTGAAGGCCATGTGTACACCAATTAAGACTCTGAAGATTGAAAGCCCATTGTAGTAGTGTATTTTGCTGCGTTGCTCTCGCCTCTGCCATCCCGATTTGTTTACCTTTTCAACTCCCATCCCTTCTCTCAACCTGATGTCATATCACCGCCGCCATTGTTCCACTTGTCTGCAATGCACCACTTCAGTGTTGACCTACAACAGATATTTCTGTCCACCGTGGTTGGCTTGAGTAAAACATGAATGGCCTTAAATCAGTCTGAAAGGCTCTTAATTTGAATAGAACTAGTTTAGATGTCTCTAATGATGCCATTGTGCTAATTACACTCTGCAGTTCTGTAAATGCTATGCTCTCCCTCTCTCTTTCTCTCCTATCTCTGTCATTGCCGCTCTCCCTTCACCCTGTACCTTCTTACACTCTTTCCATGCACCTGCAATCACCTCTTCCCTTCTTACCTGTCTTGTTGCCATCTGTTTGATCGCTGCTATGGCTACACAACCCCTAAATTCAGGTCACTACTGCAGTCATCATTTCATATGTAATTCGAATAAACTCCAGAAATGATAGCATTGATAAGCTTTGCCGGTGTTAGCGTCCATCCCTTACACTGTTGTAGTGACATTGGTGCATGGCTTCATTTGATAATGCTGATGTTGAGACACAGCATAAATCTGAAGGAAGAGAAACAGGGGTAAGAGTAACAATGCATAATAAGTAATCTTGTATTCTGTGGCATTGTGGTGGAATGTTGGGAGTAGAATATGGAATGAGGAGTAGCTTGGGTGGTTGGAGGTTGGCGATTACTGGGAGTTGAGGTATTGAGTTATGTAGTACACCGTGCAGCTCCTAATGCGGAACCTGAGATTCTAAATAAAATCCTCAACTTGCTGAACGTGTGGAGTGTTACTTTCTCCACAATGGCGACGGGTGATGAATGGAGCGGCATCAGCGTTTGATATGACCTTCTGGATAATTTTTGCCCAGTTGCAGAGTAGCCCCGTGGTGTGCTGGGGGTCTGCGGCCAAAGTGTAGAGGGCCTTTAAAGCTGGCGGCACCGATATCTTGTGAACCGGAGCCGTGAATTTCTACCTGCTGTAATTTGGGATCTGAGTATGGAGGAGCCTGGAAGCGTGCAACACTTGTTCTGTGTGCCGAAACTGTGGAAGTGCTAGCAGCTGCTGGTCGAGGGTGAAGGAGCCTTGTACTGGGTGAACCAAGTATCTGGAGCTGCAAAATCAATTTTGCGCTGTTGGGAAACTTTGTGCTGTTGGGAGGAATGCTTGTTGTGACCCTGTTGGTGAGTGGCACATGTGCGTACAAGTCCGTGCTTCTGAGTACTCAATGGACACTACTTGTCTCATGCTGCTTGTGTGAGTTTCCAGTGCGTGTCATTACCTCCCACGTCGCACGCACACAAGGGAGGCTGTGTTACGTTGTCGATGGACATCTTGGGCAGGTTAAGCACCCTAGTGACGCGGCGCCCCACCTCCCCAGGGCGGCCAATAGCGTTGGCTGGTAGGGGCATGAACCGAAAGCACTTTAGAGCTTCCAGTTCAGCGCGTAGGTGAAACGCTGGGGGCAGGCCGGTTTAGACCGCTCTGCCCTGTAACATCCCTTAAAAGGGCTGAGGGAGGAGCGAGAACAGTCTCTTGTTTTTCTCGCCCCCCAGCTGGCGGTTCCTGCAACAGGTCCAGGCCACCAGAGGCCCGTAACAAGCTTTTTCCCACCCACCATCCCCTAAGGCAGGCAGTTCATATGAGGGTTGCTGTCGTATGTGTTTTGTTTTGATTTCTTAAAAAATTCTTGTTTCAGGTATCTCAGGAGAAAGGGTTAATGTGAAGTTGTGTTATGGATGATTTGGTATTTTGTAATAAAGTGTCATTAGAGGATGTTTTCATTTGCAGGTAATGTTAAATATACAGTTGTGTTGTTGATGTTTATGTAATATATATTAAAAGTGTCAGTATATGGTGTTTTGTTTGCAGATAATATGTCGTATTTTAGTATATGTTTCCTCGGTCAGGCGGTAAGGTCATGATTGGTAAGCATAGTTTTCGGTCCTTAGCGGCCAGCGCCATGGAACTCCAGGGGCAGTTACAGCCGGTCGGTAGCCTGTAAGGGTGCTGGGGCCAGGAAGTCACGCTTTCCAGTAGGCTGGTCGCCACACCCGCACGCGCATCAGGGCGCAAGGATACAGAATTGCAGCGCCCTGTTATGGAGTTAAGGCTCAGGGCATAGGGGGGGCCCGGGGGAAAATATCCGCCTGATAAACTGGACTCCCTACACAATCTTACTCCAGTGGAGTTTTTGTAGTTTTACCGGGATCTGGGGCTGCCAGTCACTGACCTTGCCGTAGGCTCTAGCAGGGATACACAAATGAAGTATATGTATGTTTAGATTACGGTAGGAATGGCTATGTTTAGAAGCATGTTAAGGTTAGCCAAGTAACATCTTGTACCTATCAATGTATCTAGACTTTCTGCGTATTTGTACGGCCAGGGGGTTACTCCCTCTAATCCAAAAAGAGTGTGGTTTGAAGTGCTATCCTTGGAGGAGGGAGGGAGTCTGCTTCCAAGGTTTTAAATTAAAGGGGGACTTAGGCAGTACCAGGTCATATGGACAGGGCAAGTGTGTTGTTTTCAGCCATCCCCTCCGTTTGCATGCTGCCGGTGCGTTCAGGTTGTCACATTGATATGTACAGCCAATATGCTGCGAATTCCAGGAATCTTCACTATCTTGGCGGGTCCACTGTTGTTCTTTGACGGCAATTCCAGTCATCTTCACGCTGATATGCACAGCAGTTACTTTGCCTTGCAGTTGGTTCCCTGTGCGTGTTCTTTGACGGCAATTCTTGTAATCTTCACATTGATACGCACAGCAGTTACTTTGCCTCATAGTTGGTTTTCTGTGCGTTTCACGCAGCCTGTATTTTTCAGGTCCTTACGCTGATACACACAGCTGATTCAGGATCACTTTCTATAAAGTGGTCCGACTGCATTTGATGTGCTGTGCATATTGGAATTGTATTACCAGAATACCATTATTTTGGGATTTTTTTACTGTTCAGGTAATAGTTGTATAATTGTGGAGCTCATGCAGTTAGTGTTTTTTTTTTGTTTCATCGAATTCTTGCATAGGTGCACCAGAGGGTTAGTATTCAGCCTCCTCCCTTCTTCTTAGCAGTACCAGGAGAGCCTCCTATACCATGGGTTTTATGGTTAGATTTGTTTGAATCATATGTGGAGGTTCTAGAAGAAGATGAATGTTCTGAGGAAAGGTATTTATTGCTGCTGAAACCCAGATTAGTTGTACTAGAGCTAAGGGAGTTTAGGAATTTACCCCTGTTGGAGAATGCTGGAAATATCGGTGTGTACGAGCATGATTTCAAACAAATGCAGGAAAGCAGGAAAGGTGTGGTAGGAAAATTAATGTAGTCATGGTATGTAACAGTGCACGTTTTATTCTAGGGTACAGAAGGCAGAGGAGACCATTGATCAGTTTGTTTTTGCTCCTTGGTGGTTAGCGATAACTTGTGATTTTGAGCACATTTCTTATGACCAGGTACTAAGAGACCAGATTCTCATGAAGACAAAATAAAATAAATATAGGAGAAGTTATGGTCTTCCGGAGAAATATTATAGAGGGCAGCTATGGACATTGCTAGGAGCATTGAAGTGTCAGAGAAGTGTACTAAAACTGTAAGAAGTGAGGGTGGCGGTAGTAATCAGGTCAGTGCACTAAGTGCAGGGAGGGATGCTAGACTTAAAAAAATAGTGAAGTTAAATCCAATGAAGGTGGACGGGCAGGTGGTAAGAGTTTTGAGTGTTTTCCTTGTGCCTCAAGTAGTCATTTGGCAAATTATAAAACGTGTTCTGTATTAAACAAAATTTGGAGTGCTTGCAAGAAGAAGGGTCGTTTCAGTAGGGTGTGTAAGAACATAGGGAGGAAAGTAAATCAAATTGTTGAGGATGTTTCTGATGAGGAGGGGAGATTACAAGGTGTGGTGCTAAGTGTACAGGATGAGCAAGTGGGTGAGAAGAGAATGCCACACGTTGGCCAACATGTGTAGTATTGATTGATGGTGTGCAAGTGAAAACTATGGTTGACTTGTGTGCATGGTATACTATTATTGGTAAGAGTTTATTTAACCCCTTGCATGCTGATGACGGAGCGGTTCCGTCATCAGCTACGGGTGAGCTGTGCTGATGATGGAACCGTTCCGTCATGACTCCGCCCGCGCAAGGCGGAGTCAGCATGGGCGGGGAATTCCCGCCGCACGCAAGGGGTTAAAAAAACAATGGCTTAGTAGAGTATTATGTGATCCGGATGCCAATCCTGGGAGCTATTCAGAACATAAAACACCTATGCAAGGGTTCATGTGGGCTAACATTGAATTTGGTTCTAAGAAATGTTGTAGAAAAGTGTATGTGACCGATAAGGGTGCTATGATTCTTGGGTGGCAACACATTATTGAACTTAGAATGAAAATTGATCCAAGTGTCGATCCGGCGTGGATGTGGTGCAGAAGAAAAAGTGATGTGTGAAAAAAAATGTTAATGAGGGCAAATATGGGAACTTGGAGAGTGCATATCCGGAAGTTCTATATGGTCAACTGGGAAGGATGAAGCAATTCAAACAAGAAATCAGTCTTCGCGCGGATGCTGTACCTATTAGACAGAAATTAAGGAATGTGCCAGTGAATTACCAGGGGAAGCTGAAAGGTATTTTGCAGGATTGTTGTGTTAACCCCTTGAGCCGGTGGAAAGTTCAGATTGGGTTTACCCAGTTGTAATTTCCCTTAAGGCTAATAGGGATTTACGCCTGTGCGTGGACATGAGGTGTTTAAATGAGTTAATGTGGATTGAGATTTACCCCTTGCCGAATTTGCAAGAACTGACTTCATCAATATGGAATGCTACTTGGTTTTTGAAAATTGACCTAGCCAGTGCTTACCATCAAATATAATTAGAAGAGGAGTTCAGACATTGTACAGCTTTTAATACACCTGAAGGGTTGTACCAGTATTGCAGTATGATGTTTGAACTATAAAGTGCATCAGCAGTTTTTCTAAGAGAAATGTCCCAAATTCTCACTGGGAAGAGGGAGCTAAAGTGTTCAGGACGAATCTTGATTTTTGGTGAAGACAAGTGCTCCCACGAAGAGGTGTTAGATAAGGTTCTGTTGGCATTTCGAGAAAATGAATTATCTGTTAAAAAGGATGTATGAGTTTAGTAAGCAACAAGTGGAGTACCCGGGCCATGTAAGTTCAAAGTATAGAATTCAATCGAAAGTAAATCATGTGGAAGCTTTTTTGGATGTACCGCAACCCAAGAACAAGGAGCAGTTAATGTCGTTTTTGGGCCTCACTGAAATGTTTTCAAGATTTGTGGGGAACTATGCATCTAGAGTGGAACCTTTACAGAAATTACTGAAAAAAATACAAAATTTGTCTGGTCTGGGGAGCAAACTGACTGTTTTGGTGCTATTAAGAAAGAGATATCTGTGGCGCCATGTTTGAAGTTTGAAAGGGAGGCCGATTGCTTATTATCTGTGGATGCAAGTGGACATGGAATTGGGGCTGTTTTTTCACAGAGACGTAAAAGCGCCTCATGAATTGTGGTGTACGCTTTCGCACACTATCGCAATCTGAATGGAATTATTCAGTCATAGAAAAAGAGTTACTGTCAGCTGTGTGGGCAGCTGAACGATTTTGTATGTATGTGTGGGGAAAGAAATGTTATATTTGTACGGATCACAAACCATTGGTAAATATTTTTAAACCAGAAGGCGGGAAGAATTTGACACCAAGATTGGCTAGGCTGGCTTCTGTTTCATTCGGGTGCCGCTCGTAGCTGTGTGAGAAACCGTGTCTCTTTGCTGGATTTTTCCCGACTGCCTACTGAAGTGCGAGGAGAGGTGCTCTTTGATTTAAAGTGACTGAAAGGCTGCTGTAACAGGGGCTGGGACTGCGAGACCCAGGGTTCCGCGCAGGATCATCATTGCGCACCTGGAATCTCTTCCCACCCCTGCTCCTCCCTGATTGCCTGACCTGCCCATAAAACAGCTCGCGGCCCCCGCTCCGCGGGTGCCGCTCGTAGCTGTGTGAGAAACCGTGTCTCTTTGCTGGATTTTTCCCGACTGCCTACTGAAGTGCGAGGAGAGGTGCTCTTTGATTTAAAGTGACTGAAAGGATGCTGTAACAGGGGCTGGGACTGTGAGACCCAGGGTTCCGCGCAGGATCATCGTAGCGCACCTGGAGTCTTTTCCCGCCCCCTTCTCCTCCTACAAAAACGTACTACTGACGCACAGCGGGACGCGTGTGCGGGACGCCGGACGAAGCCCGGACAAAGGGCGGACAGTCTTAGACAGTCCGAGACAGGCTGAGACTGGACTGGACACGCCACTCTGCCCCCGCCGACCCTGATCTGCATGGTGCTGTAAGACTATTTACCCTTGATTTTATCCCACACCTTGGACATATTTGTATTGTTTTTGTGTGCCCTCTTATACTTTTCGATTGTTAAAGATTGGGAATTAACATCAGTATAAATAAGAATGCCTAAAAAGAATCCAATGGCGGGGGGTAACACTATAGAAAATTACTTGGTACATGTAGTGTCAAAGATTAATAACGAAAGGAGACAATCCTTAGGCCTTAGTCAATCCCCTAATTTATCCCCCTTAAGCCCTTCACCAGACTCACCATGGATAGACATACCTTCTCAGGTTGAGGGAAGTGTAAACTTAGACTCTGATACACTTGATAATGGTACCTCAAACCAGAGTATTCACATAACACAGGGTCAAGACACAGCTCTGGTTAATGACTCGGATTCCCAGATAGTTGATATTGAACAAGATCAAACTGTGCAGGAGAGTGAGCAGATAAATAATGATGTTGACCCCCCTGCCCAAGTCCCTGCTACGCGCGCTATTAGAAAGTGTAGAAAACCACAATTACATCGTGGTGGAGCTTACTCTGGGAGGAAGAGGGCCGCGTCACCTGTGAAAAGTAGGGGAAAAAGTAGGGGGAAAGTAGAAGATGGTGAGAAGTCAAATGTGGATGAAGAGCTATTATCCAGGATAGCAGATTTAATTGACATTAAATTCAAAGCTTTAATTAAACCAGTAGTGACTAAACTGGACCAGCTATCTGCAGACGTAAAGAAATTAGGTGTAGACCAGAAAAAGATAGCAGAAGAGGTGTCAAACATATCAGAAACAGTCACTAATATGGTTTCACCCGTAAAAGAGGCCTTTGGACTCGGATCAGAGGGAGGCACAATTCCCAATATTACACAAGTAAATCTACTGGAACAGACCCCAATTACTGTGTCTAATCATTTATTGCCAAGTGAGGTCCAGCCCCCTAACCCTCCTGTAATACCCGTTCCAAGTGTAGAAGAAGATACACTACACTTTATAGAAGACGCGGCACCATTAGTGCTGGTGCTGGCAAATGCCCCCCCACTAGCATCAGATCAATCAGAATCCCCCATGGCGTTAACAAGTAAGGCCCTGCATTGGTTGTCTGGTAATATGCAGTTGGCCCCATGGGGGAAACAACAGCTAGCTGGAGACATCAAGTCAGCCAGAAGGGTTTCGTGGATAGGGCAAAACCCCCAAAAATTTAAAGGTGACTGTATAATTATAAATTTTGTAAACTCTGCCGTTTTACCAAATATCCTGCCAAATATCCTGCCGCCGCAGCGCAGGAGAGGTACCATCATTCCTCTCACCCTAGAATTTTTGGGCAAAAAACAACGGAGTATGACATATCCTAAGCCTAGTCATACCCATACTAGGCCAATACGGCCAGAAACAACTAATGGCTGGGGTTTCGGTGCACCAACTAATAACTGGGGCTATAGTCTGGATAGATGGGAACGCTCAATATGGCCACTCCATCCAGATCAACAATACCCTAGCCACTTCAATAATCGTTTCAATATTCCCATTTCCAATAGGTATGATGTCTTCTCTGATGAGGGTGGGCTGGAGGGGGTGGAATGACTATCTGACACACTTTCTAACCCTGCCCTCAATGATCGCCTGCCAGAAGATATAGGCTTAGGAAATGACACCCAAGTCCTAGAATTGCAAGGTAGTATTGTTGTGACATCGGGTGATGTGAATCAGTTAACTGATATAACGGGTTCACATAACGACATAAATTTAGTTTTCCCCCCAGTTCATACTACGGTCAATTCTGGGATAGATAGGGTATGCTGTAGTACAGGTCTAATACCCACTAGCCTAGACGTTGGTGAGAAAGTTGACATAACACAACGTGATTCTCAAAAATGTAAGGAGGGGCTATTATCGTGGAATATAGCTGGACTCCATGATAAATTGAATGATAAAGAATGGTTGTCTTTTGTCAAAGAATAACTCCATAATATGTCTTCAAGAAACTTGGGTAGTGGGGAAAAATGTACATATTGAAGGCTACCAGAGTTTTATAATTCCTGCAGTCCCATCTGTTAGTGGAAGAGCAAAAGGGGGTCTGGCAATCTTTGTTAATTTGACACTTATATGCCATAAAGTTGAACACCAATCTGGAAATAGTAATATTCAGGTCTTAGAACTCAAGAGGGGTAAAACAAACTTCGTATTGATCAATTTTTATAACGCAGTGAACCAGACCGGAGATTGTAATATCGAGTCATTGCGTGAATTCCTAAGGGCTAATGTTGGTTCTTTGCCTCGCCTCAAGATAATAGTGGGTGATTTTAACACACATCTATGTGGGAACCCTAGTTTGAGAACTGTTGGCCAAATGGGATGTAACAGTATGGAAGGAATTCATTTTGATCACTCACGGAGGGGTACAGGTTTAAATGACTTATTGAACGAATATAACTTTCTTACAGCAATGTCGATAGTATCGGAGCAAACTGTTTTTCCAACCCCTACTTTTAAAGGACATGCTACAGGGACTTACATAGACCATATTTTACTTTCGGCAGACTTTGTTAATGTTGTTGATGATTTCTCGATTCATTTGAGCATTTATAGCGACCATAACCCTCTTTGCATTAAAATGAGTGTGAATATACTTGAAAAGCGCAACTCTCGTGAGGATCGTGGCCTTACAAAATGTGTTAATGGTAAGCGTCGCTTAAAATGGTCAATGGTGGATTGTGAACAGTTTTATTCCTCTATTAATAATGTGTGTAACCACAAACTGACAGTATGTACATCTCCTGTATCAGCACCACTACAAATCTTGACATCTTTTAAGGAGATTGCCAAGAAGGTGGAGTTAATTTTAACGTTACCTACCAAAGGGAAAGTCAACCCAACTAGTAACCCAAAATGGTTTGACAGCGATTGTTCGAAGGCCAGTCGTGAGCTTAAGAAAGCCCTAAAAATAAAACCTAGAGACCCGTTGCTCATCAGGTATTTGCGGGCTGGGTACAAGAAGTCACTTGCCAATCGCAAGCGAGCAGTAAAAAAAAGCCTATGGGAGTCTCTGTTAGACCCTGAGACTTTGAAAAACAGCTCGAAGTTCTGGGAGATTATCAATAAGCCTATATTTGATCATCCTAGTATTTCTAATGTGGGCACTAATATCCCAGAGGAAGAATGGATTAACCACTTCAGCTCTATTTTTAAAAGCAATGAGTTGCAGGCAGAACGCAGTTTAAATGAAAGTAGAGAAAATGTATTGTTCTTCTCAATTGATGAGGTAATAAAGGGAATTGAAGGGCTATCAAACAACAAGGCCCCAGGACCTGATGATCTCCCTCCTGACCTCTTTAAATCCTGTATAGCACTCTGGAAACCGGTCCTTACAGCAGTATTTAATGCGGCTGTGTCATGTGGTTGCCCAAAATCATGGGGGGTATCTACCATTGTGCCCATATTTAAGAAAGGAGACCGTAATAGCCCTGTTTGTTATAGACCAATATCACTAATAAACTCCGTGGTTAAAGTTGTGGGAGGAGTAATTTTGAATAGATTGGTCAGATGGTCAGAGGAAAACAAAATAATATCCCCAATCCAGTATGGATTTAGGCCCGGACACTCCACGATTTCTCAATGTTTAAATCTATACCTCATTATCGGGAAGTACACCAAGGCTCGAAGAGGAACGATCCACATGGCGTTCATGGATCTTTCCTCGGCTTTCGATTGCGTGAGTCGGGGGAAGCTCTGGGGCGCCATGGCGAAAATGGGTGTGGACCAAAACTTAGTTAATCTGTTAGAAGATATGCATTCTGACACCAAAGCGAACGTTAGATACACTCAGGATCTAAATGTGACTAAAGACTTTGGAGTGTATCGGGGTGTTTGACAAGGATGCATTTTGGCCCCGTTCCTTTTTAACCTCTACATAAACGATTTGGAAGAGCACCTTTTAAGTACCAATACAGACTACCCGTACATTGGCCGAAAGGGTCTGCCGGTTCTGCTATATGCGGATGACGCAGTCCTTTTATCTAGGACTGCCAACGGACTTCAAATTTTATTAAACTCCTTTTACTCTTTCATGAAGTCAAGAGAGTTAAGTATTAATAACTCTAAATCCTACATAATGAAGGTTGGCCAAGGAAACAAAAAACCAAATCGTTTAAACGTAAATGGAGTACAAATCCCTGTAACACACACATTCTCTTACCTTGGGGTCCTCTTTGATAGTCAACTAAATTGGGGACCCGTGATTCAAAAAAAGAAGGGAGAGGTTATCAGGGTAAATGCGGCTATACTGGACTTTTCCAGGAAAATGGGAAATAGTCCAGTTGCTGCACTACTCCAACTCTATCAGGCCAAAAGTGTCACCACAGCATGTTACGGTAGTGAAATATGGGGATATGCTGCTCTGGAAGCCCTAGAGATAGTTGAAAATAACTTTCTAAAGCAACTACTAAGGGTTCCCAGGGGTACGGCAAATTTTTCTGTGCATGAGGAATTGGGGGTTCCCTTTGTATGTGACAAAATTGCAGTGAATCCCTTATTATGCTAGATGAATTGCTGGTTAAATGACAACATACCACTCACCCAGCTTATTTTAAGAGAATCACTTACATGGGATAACAGGATGAAGGTTCCCTGGGTAAAGTACTTGTATAAGTGCTTTACCGACCTAGGTCGTCCTGAACTTTTCTTATTTCCTGAATCCATTACTAAAATGGATGTTATTGCGGTCAAGAAGGCTTTTATCGATTCTAGACATCAGGATAGGGAGTCATGTGAACTAAAAAAAGAAAGTGTACGAAATCATGTCCTAATTAAAAGCACTTTGTTCATGGAACCTTACCTAACATGGCAAATGTCTAGTTATGACCGTTTTTTATTGACAAGGTTCAGGTTCAACCTGTTTCATTTTTTGTTGGCTGTTCCTAGGGGATCTCATCGTGGGCAAGTGTTGCCGGCTTGCGGCTGCGACGATAAGTCTCCGCAAGACCTGGCACACTTTCTGTTCTTTTGTCCCTTTTATGTTATACCGAGGAAGTTATATTTAAAACCCTGTTTGAAAAAACTAAATTTTTTACAATTTCGTCCTGCACTACATTTTCTTCAGCTGCTAAGATGTGAATACACCCTGTATATATGTAGTTTTTTAAAATTGGCAGTAAAATTCAGAAACAGTATGGATGGATAAAAATATTAACAATATGAATTGTTATTTTTTCCAATTAAGGATTCTTTTAAACTTTTTGAATGTACAATGTAGATCTGTCCCTTTTATGACTCTATTACAACTGAATTCTTCTTTTAATGTATAATTGTGTTATTAATTGTAATGTAAATGCTTTTATGGTTGTTAACAAGAACAACCGAATAAAGTTTAATGACTGACTGACATTCTGGTATTTAGTACATTCCTGGGAAAAGTAAAACCATTGCTGATAGGTTATCAAGGTTGCCAAAAGATTGTGTGGTGGAGGCAGGAATAATGGAGGATGAGTGTAAAGTAGCATTTACTTATGAGGAGGTGGAAAGTGGTGAAGCTGAGATTAAGTAAGGGGAACAAATACTGACAGAAGGTTTGTGGGAACAGGAGATGGAGAAAGATGGGGTTCTGGATGCTGTGGGAAGGTATGTGGGGAGTGGTTGGCCGAGAGAAGGGCAGTCGCAAGGAGAGTGTAGCGCGTTTTGGAAGGTGAACGATGAGTTATCGGTGTCCAAGAGGGTGATTTTGAGATGTGACAGAATTGGACCTCCAATGGGAGTACGGGATTGCATTGTAAGCATTGGTCACAAGGGGCAAGGTGGTATGTTGGGCACTAAAAGAAGAGTCAAGGAGAGCCTTTGGTGGCCTGGAGTGGATGCTATGGTGGACCACTAGGTTAGGAATTGCAAGTCTTGCAGTTCCAGTGACAAGATGGTTAAACCTTTGAATATACTTATGACAAGGGTCTGAGGCAGAAACCGGCTGTTGATTTTATGGGTCTTTTTACTACCTTGTCCTCGAAGGATAAGTATGCTATTGTACTGGTGGATTATTACTTGAAATGGCCAGAAGTAAGAATGTTAGAGAATGTGACAACAGACATTGTGATTGAGTTCCTGGCGCGTGTTTTTTTGCAAGAAGATGTACCGGAGGTATTGATGTCAGATAATGGGGTGCAATTGACCTCCACTAAAATACAGAGATTCTTAGCTGAGTCGGAAAACAAACATGAGGGTGGCGTTATATCACCCAGAAAGCAGTGGACAGGTTGAGCAGTTTAATAGGGGGATAAAGGAGGCAATCCAGTTGGCTCTTGTGGCTGGATTACCATAGAGAAGGGGTCTATAGTATAGAATGTCATCCTTGGATTCACCCCGCATTTAGTGATGGGGAGATGCCATTCAAATTTTGGAGAGGAAGGAAACCGTCTACGAAATTAGTACTTTGATGGTTACTGAGAGGAAATTGGAGGATAAGGAGTGCGGTTTGCGATCGAAGTTTCAGGATGAGGTTGGAGAAGCTACAAGACCGTACCATGCAGGAACAGACTTCCAAAAACATGTGGCCTGACGTTAGGGTGAGTCAATTAGCACTTGTGGAAACCCCCAGATTTGTTGTAAAAGGTGCTGCATGTTGGTCAGAACCGTTGAGGGTGAGGAGAGTAATGGGTAGTGTAGTGGACTTGGAGGATGGTAGACGGTGTAATCTACATCAAGTAAGTTTGTGCAATGTTAAAAATCGTGGAGTCACGTTGTGGAAAGGGGGGAATGGTGAGTTGGGTGAGAAAAATGGTTATGTGTTGGGAAAGGATTGGGTGGTGGACTCAGGAAGTTGTGAGGGTGCGATAGAAGGTATTGGTTGTGATGTGTGTGGAAGGGATGGGGAGGCTAGGAGTGATCCCGGAGCACGTTGGAGGTCAAGGGTGAGGAAACTTCCTGTTCATGTTGGGGTTACCAGCTGAGATAACTTTTCCCTGGGTAAAGGGACAAGTGACATTCTATTGTATTATAGAGCAAATTCTAAGTTGTACATAGTTTTTGTGTCGTTGTCTAAAGAGGCAAGATGTGTGGTATTGTGGTGGAATGTTGGGAGTAGAATATGGAATGTGGATAAGCCTGTGTGGTTCGAAGTTGGCGGTTGGTGGGACTTCAGATATTGAGTTAGTTGTATGTCCTGCCTCTCCTAATGCAGAACCTGAGTTTCTAAATAAAATCCTTAACTTACCAGACATATGGAGTGTTACTTTCTCAACATATTTTTTATTCCCAAACCTTTATGTTTTTGTTACTTTCTGTAATTGTGAATATTTTACCTTATCAGGTCTGGTGGGCCACATTAAAACTGTGTGTCATAATTTTGTTGTTAAATCATGATCGTTCCATACGTCAGGGAGGCTGTAGGTGCACTGAAACTTCAGTCATATATGAAGGTACGCATGGTGGAATCAAGCTTGAGCATTAAACTCAGACACATGTTTTTAGATGATTTCTGTCATTTTTACTGCATATGATAGTATTCCTACATCAGCTCTGGTAGTAATGTGTCATTTTGTGTTTTTAATGGAACAGACTTTTAGGATTGTCTTGTCTTAGTAAACCTTTTGTCAGTCCTGATGCCGGAACCCACTATGGTAACAGTAAGGGGTTTGGTAAAATATCAGGTGTTCTTTTCATATATGTAGTATAATTGTATGCTACTTTCTGTACACTTACAGGTCAGGGTGAGATCCTCCATCGCTTCAGCCAGGATAATCGGGTTACTTGTTTTCCAAGTCCATGATATCGATGCTACTGTACACCATATAGATGCAGCATAGGCCATCACACTATCAATACTTGATGTATGTAAACGAAATCAATGTCAGATGCATGCCTACAACATCAATATCAGATGTATGTCTACAACACACACATGCACCTTTGCCTGGCTAGAGTCCGTAAACATGGAATCAAAACCACTGAGTGTTTGAGTTGTAGCCAACTTCTGGCTGAATGAGAACTTCCAACATCGAATCACCCCAAACACAAGATTTAGAGGATACAGAGCATGGCAAAGGGTAGTTTAATGTTCTATTGCCCAATGAGCTAGGCGTAGCCACAAAGCTGGTTACTAAATGTACATTTCCAATATATTCCTCTTTAATCAGATTGCATCCATTGTGAAAAAAAACAGCTACTACGAACTGGCAATGATCTGTAGAGTGCTTTGTTTATTGTTTATTATTAAGTGTATAGTTTAGCATCACCCCTTGTCAGGAAAGATTGAGTCTGGCCAAAGACACAACCTAAATACATTTACGAAGCCATGATGTGGATAGGAAGAACTAAAACTGCGAGCAGGAAGAAACTGTCTGGGGTAAATAACTTGTGTTTCTAAGGTGTCAGGGTCTCCCCCTTCTTGCACTCTCCCTTTAATCTCTCTTTTTGCTGTCTATCATTGATCACACCCTCTTCCATCTCATTTGGTATCTGAGTATACCAGGATCCTACTGACCTTTTTATAGGCCCTCACTAACTCTCCTGAAGGTGAAGTATGTAGACGTGTTTGTAACCCATATTTTTGCACTATTAGGGGTAAAATGCATCTGTGTGTCCAAAATGGACGAAAGGATACATTTCATATTAGAAAATATCAGAACATGCCAGTCGGATATTTAATGTCATTTTTAGGACATGTTGTGACATTCCCGCAAAAGAAATTATATAGTTATCACCCAGGGTTAGAGGAAATCCCGGGAAATTGTTCTCAGCCTCCTTGTTTGAGCCCTTTGAATAATTAGCACCTAATTGTCTCAAGTGTGAATCAGATTCATACTATGCAGTGGCGTAGCAAGGTCAGGTGGTACCCAGTGCAAAAAATTCTTGTCACCCCCGGCTTGACAAAATGGCAAAAATATGTGTTTAAAAAACATATTTTGCCATTTTGTCACCCCCCTCAAGATGCTTATATGATAGTTGTAGAATGAGACACGCTTTTATATAACTTTGATTGCCGGTTCATAATTACTCCGTTTATACTCCATGCAGATTAGTTTCTTGATGAAGACATCAGGGATACATACTTCCTTAGTGTGGGACTTAATTGCTTGACTGGTTTCGCCTTCAGCAAAATAACTGCGGAGTTAATATCACTCAATGGATATTAAAAAGAAAGATGAGGCAATGTAGCAGTTTTTAACAACTCAGTATATAAGCATTAAGAAATCATCTCAGACCCACTCTGGTGCACTCTTGATGTTTCTTGCTTATCACACCTTTTACAATGGTCATAGATATTGTTTCCTGCTTGCAGTGACCTTCCAGATCTTTTTTTTGCACCATTGAACATCATTTCAACCCATTTTCACAATACATTTCGTTCAGCCATGCCACCTTTAACATGGACTTTGATTTTACTTAAATATCCCTTTAAAACATATCACGATCAGAAAAGCATGAGGAACAGAAGATTATGTTGCATAGTAGAAATTGGTTTGGGCTTCAGAATCATCCTTTGTTAGTGATCTTGGGCCTGATGTACAAAATCAACCGAAAACCCTCAAAGGTTTAGAGGGGAGGAACTAGATGGATCAGTTCATCTGGATTTGCTCCCTCCAACAAATTACAGACAGAACAAAAAGCAAAAACCCGATGTATCAGTGCTATACCAAGAGAAGGGTTATTTATCCATGGGTTGGGTATAGTTTTGGTGTTCTGTGTGTATGCTCAAGGTGAATGAACAAATCAGGAAAAATGCAGGGTAGGCCCTTACATGCCTACCCAGATATCATACTTCCTGCTTGGGATTTCTCATTTGTCAAGAAAGGTTTTGATGGCAAATAGGTTTCCTATGTTAAAGGAAGCACTTTGGAACACTTATTTGGGAAAGAAGGGAGTGGGGACCCTGAGAGTGTGGTTTAATAATCTCTTGGTTATCTCAAAAATACCGAGGACATGAATAGAAATTATAATATGGGGTCTTAGGAGGACTACTACTCCTGCACCACAGTGGCCCACATTTTTGTGCCTGGTCTGTGGTATTCAACAGGACCTTTATCCCTACCATGTAAAGACTATCCATATATTCATTCAGAGACCGGTTGTAGTCGCACATTCATTATAAAAAAGCGATCTTCCCCTCGCACCTACTCATGAGCTATCTGGATACTTTTTGTTCTGTCTGCCTGATGTACAAAAGACAAAATGTAATTTACTGAAAATAACACTTACAAAATATAAATCATTATTGCTGAAGTACAAAGAAAACTTTGGTTGTGACAATGAATTGTTATGATTAGCATTCCCAAATTACAGAGTTGTGAATTATGATACAGTAATAATCACAAATTGCAAATGTCGCACTGGCAGTCGATGATGACATATGCAAACCAGGACTTGAGCCAGGGTTTGATTTCTAAGCGACTAGAGTTGCAGAAGATTTGTTTTGGATTATTGCATGCATACCTTTCTTCAAAAAACAGCAGGCCCAAATTCCCATGATGAAGGCTCCTGAAAACAAAAAAGGAAATTCAGTGATATTGAATTCGAGATCCTACGAGAGAAATTGATGAAAGAAAACGAAATAACATTTAGGAATTTTTCATTTAATATGCTAGAACCCACCGAAATTCTTATGGAGAAAGATATATGTCTGCATCAATGCTTTTAGGGTCACAAAGAGGACCACCGAGAAATGTCTCAAAAGGAGGGTCTTGGACCACAGAAAGGTTGGGTGGAAGGTGTTATGGAAATCATACAGGATGATGTAGCAGCACAGAACCTTAACTACAGAGATAGAGGAAATAATTGTTAATACATTTCAGCCTAAATCCATTGGTGGTGTCTGTTCTGTTGGCATGGTATTTAGACAGAATATTGAAACAAAAATATTGTGGGACAAAATATAGTGCCAAGGATATCGAGGACAAAAATTTTGTGAAAGTAAGTTTCTATAGGTAAGCAAAGTTTTACTATATATAACTCACTATATATGTACCTTGACTATATATATATAACTTTAAGGTACGTAGATGTGGAGTTAAGAATTGTAAATCTATACTTACCTATTTGCACTTACCTTCTCAATATTTTTGACCGGATATTCTGTCCACACTTTTTTGTTTCCAATATTCTGTTAGTGATACATTGATACATTAGCTTCAGTGGCTATACCCTCAGGTAACCCAAAAAAAAATATCATTTTATATAAGTAACATTTAAAATAATTAATAACGGTAATAAATGATTTAAAAGAGACATGTTTACTTAAAAATAATAATTTAATGTATATGATTAAAGTTTGTTTACAAAAATCTATTTTAATGCTTTTGTATATTCATACAAATTTCCTTTATATGTTCATACAAATATAATTTGAATGTCTGTAAATCATACATACATTACTCAAAATAAATGTTTGTATATTATATAAAATTGTAAATATCAACATTCAAAAGTTGAAAATCCTGTTTTAAAATGTTAAGTATAAATAAATACCTTCTACAATTATTTTATGTAATAATACAAAGAATATAAAACACTCATGGGTAGTCTATTTTCAACAAAACCATTTACTCAAAGTGTGTTTAAGGATACCCATGAGAATATAGAAGAGCCAAGTACCAGTACTCAAGCACACTCAAGTTGAGATACTAACTTTGAGTGTGAAAGTTAGACAAGCATGCCTATGTATATAGAGGGAAAATATTATGTAGTACAACCAACACCTACAGCACCTACTGATTCAACCACAACTCCAACTTCTACTGTGAGACTGAGCAGATGTGGCTCATTGTACTACCCAGTGGCTACACGGCCACATACCTCAGAATCAACAGATACATTTCTTTCTTCTTTGGCACAACACTTTAAAAAGTTGGAAAGTGCATTGCTTGGTCCTAGAAAAAAGTTTATAAAGCAATATGTTAATTAACAAACAAACTATAAATATGGTTTTGAAAGCATTTCCAATAGAATGATAGTAATTTCGGGCTTCGGTAATTGGCTATGTAGAGGAATAGCAGAGGAAGCAAAGGCACAGAGGAGGTGCCAGCATCACATTCATATGTGCCTTCAACCTTTTCGGCGAGTATTTTGCTGCAAGCATGTCAGCTATGTGTAGATGCTCTTAAAATTTGCAAGCAGAACTGGCAAGGTAAAATGAGCAGTACAAAAGGGGGTGGTGATGGACGGAGCATCCGAACCAATCAAACACTCACACCCAGTCAACAGATCTGGGTTTAATCCATCACCGTTCTTTAGCCCACTCTGCCACCCTAGTTCAGACATGGCCATATGCAAATCAGTCCGACCCTGTGCCTCATGGGAACAGTCCAGCTCAAACTGCCAAGCCATGCCTTCCCTGGACCGGAAACAAGCTTCCTAGGACCGGTTTCTGGCATTGCAGCCGTCTTCAGCCAGGCTTGCTTGAATCCAGTGGCAAAGTGAGCAAGGGACTCACATCTGAGCATACCCTGCCAACTTATGGCGAACAAAGCGGTACAAAAGAGGGTGGTGATGGATGGAGCATCTGAACCAATCAAGCGCTCACACCCAGTCAACAGATCTGGGTTTAGTCCATCACCTTCTTTAGCCCACTCTGCCACCCCAGTTCAGACATGACCCTATGCAATCAGTCTGACCCTGTGCCTCATGGGAACAGTCCAGCCCGAACTGCCAAGCCATGCCTTCCCTGGACCGGAAACAAGCTTCCTAGGACCGGTTTCTGGCATTGCAGCCGTCTTCAGCCCGGCTTGCTTGAATCCAGTGGCAAAGTGAGCAAAGGACTCACGTCTGAGCATACCCTGCCAACTTATGGCAAACAAAGAAAAACCAAAGGAAATGATGGACGGAGCGTTGACAATACAAGCACTCACCCCCAGTCAACTGATCTGGGTTTAATCCATCACCGTTCTTTAGCCCACTCTGCCACCCTTGTTCAGACATGGCCCTATGCAATCAGTCTGACCCTGTGCCTCATGGGAACAGTCCAGCCCGAACTGCCAAGCCATGCCTTCCCTGGACCGGAAACAAGCTTCCTAGGACCGGTTTCTGGCATTGCAGCCGTCTTCAGCCAGGTTTGCTTGAATCCAGTGGCAAAGTGAGCAAGGGACTCATGTCTGAGCATACCCTGCCAACCTATGGCGAACAAAGCGGTACAAGATAAAATGAGGACATAACAAGGACTCTAGTTAATCAGGGGCGGCTCTTCTGCTTAGGCAAAGGAGCATCGCCCCACTGCCTTCCAGCACTGCAAAAAAGGAAAAATAGAATTATAATAATGCGCTATTATCATTTTATTTTTTGTGCTGAGGCAGTTTTGTGGGGGTAGGGCTGGGCTGGGCTGGGCAGCGCAGGGGGAGCAGTGTGGGCACCCTTTGAAGAGATCAAGAATGTTTGGCTGGCAGCCTCGGGCCGGCCAAACTGTCATGCACACTTTGCATGTTCTCCACCCAGGCTGCATTACAGCCTGGGTGGAGAACATGCCCAGACTCCCGTTCCCCACCTGAGCATCAAAACATGGTGTTTAGAACAATCACAATACTGCATTGTAGCTTTGTGATTGGCTTTGGGTACCCGGAGTGCTTTCGCCCCAAACAGAAGCCAGAAAGAGGACAGAGAGGACGGAAGAGAGGCGGTGGCCGGGCGGTGATCACGTACGTGGTTTATTTTACACCCCTCCTACCCCCTTCCCACCCCACTACTGCTTCCCGGGAGCAGTAGCCACTATAGTTAACACAACTAATGTCTTAGAACAAAGTAAAGCAACTACAGCTTGACTTAGCCCCCCCTTTTTTAGAACCTGAGAGTAAGGATCTGCTTTAGTAGAAACAAATAGTACTGCTTTACATAGTATGAGCAGAAGTGAGGAAGAAAAAGGTACTTCAATGAAGGTGCACTTGACCAGATCAAGTGATGCTCAACAGGATAAATATTAAGTTTCCGTGAAGTTTAATGAAGCACTACTTTAAATAATATGGCATGTAACACGTTATTCGTTTAAAATTATGTAACAAATTTCATTTGTACTTATTTATAGACGTTGAACAGTTCACATAAAGAAACAAGAGAACTTTGTGAAAATTACAACAGTATTTTTATCTTTTGTTAATCATTAAAGATCATATTAACAAAAATTAAGTGTTTGTAATTTGTGTTCTGTATGCTCTTATCTCTATAACACTTCTGGGGAAGGGCAAGCTGCTGCACTCACTGAGTCTGCGTTTGAGGAAGAAGGTGCACTTAGACCCTTGGCTGCTGCAGAGCACCAAACAGTTAGAATGTTTTTTCCAGTTCCAAGTGAATATTGGCAAGCTTTTTTCCTTAAATTCTAACACTGCATTATTCATGGTCTCAGACAGCTCTTATGTTATTTAAATACCTGCAGCTAGCCCTCTGTGTTATTTTTAAGCTGAATCATATGCAGCAGGCTTTTTAAATTCTGATCAGATTTCCTCTGTGAAAGGTATTTAAAAATAAAACATGCTCTTTATAACATATCATGCGTTTTTGTAAAACACTTGTTCTCATTTATGGAACTGCCACTGAGTAACAGATATATATACTCAGCTCAGCGATGCTCCTTTTTACATCAGAAATATAAAAGACTCAGTGGATGTAATAGGATTCAAATCGGTGACGATGAGGACAAAAGTATGTCCTCTGCATTGGCTGCATTAGTCCACTGAGCCACCATTGAATTGAATTCAATATTCAGTTTTGAAATACCTTAGAATATGTGTTTACCTTCCCTCCAGCATTTAGAATTGTTTGTTTTATTTTTTTCTAACAATGCTTTACAAACAAGCGTTGGCTAAGCCAATAGCCTGGAACTCAAACAAAAACAAGAACAGTTAGTTTTTCCAATGCTTGTTACTGCTGAGGACGTTATGAGTACTATTTCTAAAATTTCTGGACATTGTATTGGCAGCAGCGATGCAATTGCCAAAATCTTGTTTTGATGTCATCAGTTTAACATATTGTACCTCATAAAAGAGTAAATGTCAGAGAGACAAGCGTTCCATGCTCCATTGCGAGCGCAGAAATTGTATAAAAATTTCCACAAGTAGCGTCACCTTAAAGCTTATTTAGATAACCTGGGATTTCCACACCTTCCTAAGTTGATGAATCTTTGCCACCGTATTAGAGTGGAGCATCACACAAAATAGACATCAATTTTTGCATTTGATGTTCAGCCAATAGAGGATTGGTGAAGTTTCCAAAGTTTATTTACTCTTTTACATATTCATCTGTATTTTTGTTCTTTTTATTCAGTTTAGTCAAAAAGATCCAATTACAGAAATTATCAACAATACATTTGGTTAGATCCAGCGTAGAAAATAACAGTGTGTTCCATTCAGAATTTAGGGCCTGATACGATGGCGGACGGACTTCTGCCCATTCGACCTTGCTTCCCTGGGATGGGGACCGCCCGCCTATAAGGCGACAGTCCCACATTTGCAATTACGATGCAATCGCCATGAAGGCGGTTGCACCTGCCATATTTAATATTGCGGCGGGTGCTGCTAGCTGTAGCAACCCCGCAATGCTAAAACTGCACCTTTCACATTTCCCTCCACTACGTAGCAGGCACCCTGCAATGCCTGCCACATGGTTCAGGGAAATGTGGGGGGGGGGGGGGCATCTCCCAGTGCTCTTGTCCCAGGCCCAGGGATGTAGGGGGGCTCGCTACTGGCCCTCAAATACGGTTCTGCCTGCCGTTTCATGGTGGATTGACAGCCGCGAAAAGACCAGCGAAAAGCAATATCATAATCCCGACTGTGGTGCTTGGCAGGCACCGCCGCAATGCTAAGCTATACGGCTGCTCCAACAGGTGGTCGGAAAATGACTGCCATTGTAATATGGCGGGCAAAAACCGCAGTACGATGGTGGAGGGCCCGTCACCAACAGGCTGTCAGAGGCGGGCCTTCCGCCATCGTAATGAGGCCCATATTCCCCATTCTGAACTAAAAGACTTATCCTATTCTAACGAGAACCCGTCAAGAGTTCCCTTTGAAAAAGAGCAGCTAAATTGTGGAGCAAAAGTCAGATAACTAAGAAGGTAGAACGCTTTATAACGGGTAGTTCCAGAGACACAGCCAAGTTCTCCAAACAGCTTCAGTAGCAACCATTAAGATAGGTAGAAGGAAAGAACCAATGCAGTTGGTATGATTGATAGGGATAGAAAGTCTCCTCACATAGAGCAAGGATCATTGAACAAAATCACTGATAGAAATAGCATAGGGTAATTCAAGCTAGCACCATAAAGTGCTAAGGGGCATGACAGGGTAGGAGTGCAAAGAATGCCTTGACTCACTAGCGAGAAACACATACTATATAGAAAAGCTCCTAAATATGTTGCAAAAACAGGCAAATCTGTCATCAATGTCCAATGGAGGAAGATCTTCTGATGGTCTGTCGCCTTTGGTTCCCACGGTAAAAATCCATATCGATTTGAAGTCACTCAGATGTGTCTACAGCTCATTACAAAAAGATACATCTATGAAGGTTCCCATGAGAATCTTACTGCATAACAATGCTCTGTTCTATGAAATGAAACATTTAAATCTGGTATGTCCTAGTTAGATCACAACATTTAAGCTGCAGCAAACATTTTCTTTCATTTATATGCTTGTTCCTTATGAATATGTGACGGAAACCATCTAAATACAGTAAAATCGAATGGTATGAGGAAAAGAGAAATACAATTTACAGGAAAAAGTACATTTCATAAAGAGATCAGGTTCTGCAGTTCAGTTATAACATTAAATCATCTTTTGCAAGAAGCATTTATATTCTTAAAGGGATAGAGAAGAACACAAGGATAGTAAGGCCTAGCAGTGCAAGAATGATAGCAATGAGAGCTTTCTCCAGAAATGAGCAGCATTCTCGCTTTTGCACATTGAATAAAGGAACATTTTCCTAACTTCTATTTTATTGCGATTTTTTATGTTAACGTTAAGGCAGATTTCTACATTAATAGATGGTACATTTTTCGTAAAGTTTTTCAACTGACTCAACATTAACTGAGTGTGATCTGCTACCATATACAAATCCAGTTAATGATTCCCAATGGTTCAAGCCAGTCATTACGTGTGTGTATAATGTAGGGAGTACCATGCCCATCCATGTGTTACTCCATGCCCTAGCCCACTCGGCTTTGCAAAACAGGAGTACAGTTTATCCTTTGTGCAGGAAGGACTGTACTCGTTCCAAGGTGTCTTTTCAGCCTATTGCCTCCTTTGAGATGCCCTATCAGACGCCAGTGGCCCACCGAATTGAAGGTGGCCCGAAGGTCACAAAGAAAAAGATCTAGCTTCCCTCCCATGGTAAGCCCATTTATAGAATAGAAAAACTTTCTAATATTGCACACACACTTGGCACACCTCACTTTTGTTGTATTATGTTATATTCAATGATATATTATGCTGCAGTAGTCGTCATTGGCCTGCGGACTGGTTTGTGATGTGTTGGCTTCCCTGTGCAGACTTCTTCTTATCTTCTTCCCCTCCAATTATCTTTTGTTCCTGATGCATTTTGCATTCACTTGTGAATAGAATCCCTGGATAGCTCTGTGACTCAGCTTTCATAGCCTGCTCTCGATTAGTGGTACCTGTGAATTTCTACAGGAAATTACTGTATTCATCTTCCATTTTCTAATGTTACTTCAAACTATTGATACACATGTTGACTACTCTTCTTCAGTGGCTATCCTGTCTACTCATCAATGAAATTCCTAAAACTTTAGTGTTTCTTAGGTTTGTCCATAACATTTCTGAGAGATATGAGGATAAAACTTCACAGTGTTATCGTGCTCTCGCTGATTTTATTATATTACATTAAGCAGGATTATGTGCATACATGAGTCAATATTTGTGTTCCAGTTTTTCGGATGGATGTTGTAGGTCTTGGCCTTCTCCGTTGTTCCTTCCTAGTTATTCCTGGGGTCATCTTAAAGAGAGTTAACCACCATGTCATGCTGCTTCATAACTGATCATAAGCGCCAGTAGTGTTTTGCATCTACCCAGATATTGACACTGATAACTAAAGAGGCTCTTGGTCCATTAAAAGCTGCAATTTGTACCCAAGTTAATGCCAGCTACCGCATGTTATGCTTGGTTACTGCTTCATCCTTTTGATAAATCCTGACATTTTGTGTGAATGACTAGGGCGTTTTAGCACAATAATCACATAAGATATTTATAGGGGTCATTCTTGTAGCAAACATGTTTTGTGGTAGGCATCGTTCCTGAAAAATTATGACCTTTTAGAACTAAGCCAAGCAAATGCAGCTTGCTTAAAACAACAAGACAAAATCCTACATCGCAGTCTTCCTACCATTGATTTTCTATGGTTTCATCTCTTCTGCACACATCAGTTGACATTTTTGAGTTCTTTCAGTGCTTGCAAAGTTTCTCCTGAATCAATAAGCTTTTCATATATGTCATGAACTTGGTAAAAAAACTTCCTTAACAGCTGTATATCTCACCGTTTTTCAGTATCATATTTACTTGTGCTCTATTTGTTCAGTGACAAAACGGAGTAGGCGTAGCATGGTCAAGGGTCAACAGACCTACCGCGATCGAGGTCTGTTGGCCCTTGAGAGAACGAGGTCTCTTCCCACTGTAACTAGTACTATCCTCCCTTTTGTTATTTCACTCCAGCAAACCCACACCAAATTATGCACCATTACTCCCTGTTCCCCAAGGACATTTGTTCAGTCTTGATCTTTAAAATTGTATTAATTTTCGTGGTCAAGCCATATTGACATTTGTTATATCTTTCTTATGTCTGTCCAAGTCCCTTTTTCCAGGAAAAAAGCTACTGAGTCTCCCCAGTGGATCCTAGGGTGCTCTCTAATTGCTGGACCCCTTACCTCTCTCACATCCAATTAGTCAAGGTGGAGGTTATCCATCAGTTATCCAAGCATTAGGAAATAATTAGTTTCCTTGCTGCTTTGGCTTCTGACCCCATATAGGAACATGTCATTATAGATGCTTGTATGACATCCCTTGTCTCCTCGGCCAATGGGAGCTTGATGCACTGGTCCTCTTATAACTCTTGTCTGTCGATAACACAGTGCCTCACCCTCTGCTCCCTTCTCGTCTTATTGTGACTATGGTGAGAGTCAGCACTCTGCTTTGTTTCTCTTCCTTCCTCTGTGTCCACAAACACCTCATTTTTATTTCACCCTTTTAGTTCTCCTTCCATGGCATGCCCTATGGTGAGTCTCAGGGCTCCATCATACCCTTTTCATTCTTTGTTTGGCTCCACAGCATACATACATGCCATTAGCTTCTACTCTTATGCCGGTGACAGGCAGATGGTTTTCTCTTTCCCAGCCTGTTCTCAGTCTCCACAAATGCACAGTATAATCAATGAGAGTCTGGCAGACATACATGCTTGGATGCACAATAACCACCTGAGGCTAAACTCGGACAAAACTGATATCCTTGTTTTTGGCAGCATCTCTTACCTCTGATCAGACATCTGATGATTCACTTGTGTGGGCCCTACCCCTTCTCCTGTCGACCCTGCAGGAACTTAGGGGTTATGTTTGAAAGACACTCTCATTCCAGACCATGAAGATCATATCCACAATCTGCTTCCTTCAGAACGTTCCTATCCTGTTATTTAATATATATGTCACCTCTCTAGCGGAGGTGGTCGAAAATGCAGGATTATGCTGATGACACACAGATTGTGCTCTCCCTATCTTTGGCACAAGGACACAAGCCCTCAGTCCTCAACTTGGGACTGAGCAAAGTTGCCCTTTGGATGCAGAACAACCTGCTCAAGCGAAACAAAGACGAGACTAAAGTTATGATCTTAGGCAAAAGACATGATCTTTGGGGGCCTCGGCACTGGCCCCCCGAATTTGGAGCTCTGTCCGAACCTGTTAATAGCATTACGAATCTGGGATTCATTGTGGATGAATCTCTGTCTATGAAACATCAAGGAGCCAAGCTTTCCTCCATCTGCTTTGCAGTCCTGAAATGGTTAGAAAAGATTATATGGCTGGTTCCCCTCCCAGCACAGAGAGCTGTGATCCGGACTCTTGTAACCTCAAGACTGGATTACGGTAATGCTCTGTATCTGGGAGCTTCTATATCTCAGTCTGTTTTGGTCTTCTTCAATGTGCCATCTTCCAGCCTTGTGCTGATCCAGAACATTGCTGCTTGTCTGGTTTTTGATCTCCCTTGCTTTGTAAGCATTTTGCACCACCACTAACTCTACACGGGATTCCAATACAGAAAATCATTTCTTTCAAGGTACCTTGCATCTGCCATTTTTCTTTCTATGGCACCAAGGCCTTTTTATTCAGGAGCAACTGCAGCCCTACATTGCTTCATGTTGCCTTCGCTCAAGGAATTCCTTCTCAATGAATGGCCATTTTGCAAGTGGGCCAGCTATAGTGGCTGGTGTTTCTGCAACCTGGCACCACATTTCTTGAATTCCATGCCGGCATTTATTCAGTTAATCCCCGCTGATCAAGATTTCTGGAAGCCCATTTAAATGTGGCTCTTCACCTTAGTCTACCTCTCGTAACCAATTGCTTTTTGCTGATTTATTTAACTCAATCAACTGATCACAGCAACAGCATACCGTGATCAGATCGTTGTGCCATTTCGTTCATTCATTTGTTGCTCTCATTGGTGGGCTTTAGAGCAAAGATTTGAATGCAATCAGTGCCTAGTCAAGAGATGTGAGAATTGGGAGAGGAGGAAAAGAAACACGTTTTTTTTAAAGACCTAACATACCATGTAGCTTAGCTAGGGTTTTACTGTGGCTTAGGCGAAAGTTTGGAAATCATAAATTCAGATTCCACAGTGAGTATGGGTGAACCAAAGTTCAGCTTCTAAAGGGTAATCAGCAGCTCTTTGGCCACAATCAATCTATATAGCCAAAATATGTTATCAACGGATTATTTTAGAATATTTAAAACACCTGTAGCTCTAATGTTGATTTTTATTAATTTTTACGGTTTGAATAGTATGTGTTATTTTTTTATATGATATTGTGTACGTTTCATCCCATAATCCCTTAAATTGTGCTGCTAAAAATGAGACGGATCAAAGACATACTTCGGCAAAGAAGGATTTTGTTGTGAATAGAAGTCTGGAGCCGGGTATAACTTAGGTTGTTTTATGCAAGATAGATTACAGGTCAAGTCTTTAAGATGATAAGATAAAAGAGACCCACCAGGAGTGACCTCATTGTCACTCAGCCTGCCTGGTGTCAACTGCCAGTTGAGACCAGGCTAAGCCATCAACACTCCATGATGTCACCAAAGGTTCTAGTGGTGACATCATGTGGGTGACAATGAAAACCCACAGACAGAAAAGAGACAGGCTAAATATAACAGATTTAATAGTAGAATGTCTGGAATTTAATAGGTGAATTAATATTGTGAAAGCTGATGTGAGGTGTGGTGGGGGTTGTAGTGGCTAAGGGTGAGTAGATGTGAAAAAAGGGTGTGCTTAAAATTCAAGGCGAAAGGTGGAATCCTTATCTACTCATGTAGGGATGGTAAATTTGTGTATATAGATAATATCATACCCTAAATCAGTGTTATATAGTATACTTTCTGGGAGAGACCTAATCACAAAGTATAGAGGCCCCAATCGTATGGGCCAGAACAGACGCTCACTGGCGTGCCGATGATCAGTTGTCGGTGCTCATTGAGCTTGCCGACCTACCCCTCGTCCTGCCGATATGTCTTTCCCATATCGGCAGGATGAGGGGTAGGTCAGCAAGCTCAATGAGAACAGACAACTGACCGTGGGCACGCCAATAAGCATCTGTTCTGGCCTATTCAATTGGGGCATGCTGAATTGCACAACATATTCAGTCCTAACCCACATGTCTGACCTCCTCTTGGCCCCTCCCTGCTGAAACTCAGACCAAGCCAGCTAATAAGCCCTCCTTGTGGATACTGCTAGAGAGTCAGCTACCAACCGCAGCATTCTCTCTCTCCTACCGACCAAAGCTCCAGCGGCATTCGGGTCCTCACTCTGTCTTCCTCAATGGCCAGCCCAACCTCTCCCACTGTGACAAAGTGTGGGCAATGTCATTGCCCACACCGGGCACATGCCTGGTTCTGAACTTGATATCAGGTTGTAGGCATTTTAGCACAAAGACCATCAACAGCCTCCACAGCTGTGCTTCTCTTCCTTACTGTCTTTTAACCACTACCCGCCTGTACTACAGCCATGTTGTCTACTCTGAAGAGAACCCTCCAATGTGACAACTGCTCACCTCATTGTGCTACTGCCACCACCAAGGGAAAAATTCTAGGAAGGCAATTATTATTTATTTAACTTGTTAAGCGCTACAGCTACCCAACAGGGTTTCCCGGCGCTGATAGAAAAAAGTAGTGCAGAGGGACATGATGACTAGAGTGAGACAGGCCGTGGCTTACTGGTCAAACAGCCAGGTTTTCAAGGATCTACGAAAAGTGACAAAATTGGCTTCAGTACGGATTGCCAAAGGGAGTGAATTCCAGTACTTGGGACCTAGATATGAGAACGATCTACCTCCCATTCTAGTTAGCCGAACTTTAGGCACATTAAAAAGGGCTTGGGAAGAGGATCTAAGGTTACGGTTAGGTAGATAGATATGCACCAGATTTTTAAGGTAATTCGGGGCAGATCCGAATTTAATCCTATGCATGAAGCAGAGCGTTTTAAATTTTATTCTGCTCTCAACTTTCAACCAATGCAGCGCTTTCAAATGTCCTGTCATGTGTTCTCTTCTATGGCATTTGCGTAGAAGACGGGCCGCAGCATATTGTACCCGCTGAAGTTGGTTCAGAACAGCTTGGGTTGTCCCAAGGTACAGAACGTTGCCGTAGTCAAGCCTTGAGGGGATTAAGGCATTGATTAAGTGATTAGGTGATTAGGTGATTAAGGCAATGCTGCACCCACCTTGCTTCCACTCCGGTGGCTATTCTTCGGTGCACCAGTGTTCTTACCAAGACAGCCTGCTGTGTCAGAAAGGATCTGTGCACCCCACTCCATGTCCTCCAGTGTTCTGATAGGTATCCTATAGAGGATAGCAAAAATGCCCGCAACATTCTGAGGTCCTCTCTGACAACTGCGGAAAGCCTCATAAGGTGGTGCGGTGAAGGCAAACCCGAAAATGACAAGCGTAGCCTCCTACAGAATGTCCTCTCTGCCCTCACTACTCTGCACGCGAAGTTCAGATGGCCCAACCATTTTTAATGGGTGAAAACCCGAAACCCGTGCTAGGATGCTTGTTTCCAGTCCAGGGAGGACCTGGCTTGGCAGTTCAAGCTGGACTGTTCCCATTGGGCACAGAGTCAAAACGGATTTGCATTTGGCTGGGTTCAAACTGGAATGGCATGATGAGCAATAACACAATGGATATGTACCATCTGCACGCTTGTCCTCAAAAGACGGGACACCCAGTTCTAATAACGGAAGGGTCACTCATCCTGCCTCTACGCGAGGCTGCATGAGCCTCCACAGCGGCCCCTCCGCAATCCATTACCTGCAAGGCTTGCCTGCAGTCACACCTTCCATTATTGATGACAAAGCCTCTCCTTGCTGATGAGAGGCCTTGTATTGTCCAACGGATTCCAATTGCTGGGCCTGGATCATAAGGTACAGAAGCCCGGCCGCCTCCGTGCTCACTAAAAGTCCCCTGCCCGCCCAATGCCCAGCATGTGCAGGGTCTCTTTGCTCCCCGCCACCAAATCAAGGCTCTCCCCTCCGCAAGTAATTGCATCACCTGGGCCATCTTGATGTTGTTTCCTACTCTGAATGCATCATAAAATCTCAGTAAGCACTGATGCCTACATCACTGCCAACACTTCCATTAGCACATGGTATTGTTTTACACAACCTGGTTGCTCCTGGGGTGAGACTTCGTGGGATAGTGAAGCAAGGATGCCTATTTTGGGCATTTATGAATGTTACTGAAGCTTTTGATAATGTCATAAGGGGAAAAATGTGGGACATGCTAATTAAAAATGGTGTTGACCCAGGGATAGTACAGTTGCTTGCCCAACTCCATGAGGATTTTGAAACATGTGTAAGCTTAGGGGCTGGGGGAGAGTGCTCAAATTCATTTAAAATTAGGGAAAGAGTTAGACAGGGATGTGTGCCGGCTCCCTTTCTCTTTAGCTTCTTCATTAATAGGATCGCTGGGAGTCTGGAAGAGGTAGAAGCAGATTCACTGCGGGTGGGAGAGAGATCACTGCCAGTGTTAATGTACGCCAATGATTGCGTCTTAATTGCCAGAACAAGACGGGGGCTCCAAAAACTGTTTGACTGATTCATGAATTTTATGTCCAACTTGGAGCTTGCTACTAACAAATCGAAATCTTTTGTCATGGTGTGTGGTCAACCCCAGAGTGAGATACATTTTTTTCCATATGACTGGGGTCCCCCTCAAGTGTGTCTCCACTTTCACATATCATGGTATTCCGTTTGCCAAAGCTAGTGCATAGAAACTTCTAATGGGTGTTAGGGCAGTGCAATTAGCCAAATCGCTTGCTGCTCTGTTCAACTTTACTGCTAAGCTGATATATTTTCCATTAGACAAAGCCATCGCTGCTTTTTGAGTTTTATATAGCGCGTACTAGACCCGAGAAATTGGGTATCTTAGCGCTTTACATGAGCACCTGTTTCGTTAAAGAAGGACACATTAATTTTTGTTAGGCACGGGGAGATTAAGTGATTTGCCCAGAATCACAGGATGTTTTAGCGTCATTGTCGAGACTCGAACCCGGTTCCCCAGCTTCAAGTTGCAGGGGTATGGGGATTCACTGACTGGTCATCACTTCAGACCTTCTATTATAGCAAATGAAGAACTGGGGTTCCAATATCTTGAGGATAGGATACAAATAGCTCTGGTCTTTTACGGTTGTCCATCTGGGCAAGACCAGTGGTGGCACTGACTCAGGCTGTGATCACTGATTACCTGACACTGAGATGGGCGGGCAAAAAAGGCTGGTTTGCGCATGTTTAGAAACAACCGGCGGGTGATAGGCAGAATTGATCTCTACAACACCTGGCAAACTGTTAATCAGTCCCTTAAGACTACTGTTAGAAGGGATTTGTTAAATTATTTACCAAACAAAAGGTCGTCTTTTGAAATAAAGTAAAAGTTAGTTGGGGCACTACTTTATATGACCAAAATCCCGCGATCTCAGAGGATCTATCTGGTTAGATCCAGAGGTGGTATTCCTCATTTCTTGGTATCTTACCCTTCAAATATTCACAAAAACAAACATCTGCTACCTCCCCGTTGTGATTCAGTGTCGTTTCATCCACAATTACATCTAGTTTCCTTCTGCGATCTTTATAAGTAGCAGACTGTGCATCTTAAAGCCTTTATTGCAGAACCTCAATATTAGAAAATACAGAGAAGCCCCGTTTTATTTACAATTGCTTCAGACTGAGGCAATCTGCATTACTGTTGATAGGTTTATAGCCTCAGTGGTGCGCTGTTGGAAAATTGTAAGCAAATGACCTGAAATAAATTAAGGGATGGGTTTCTGGTGAAGTAATCACTTTCCTTATTTGTGAGCAAGTTTGTGAAATGCTTATTTATTTAAGTTGTTATCCTGCTGTATTATATGCATGCACCTTTTAGGTTTGTTTTCTACTGTGGATGTCTAATATTGTTGTATTGCATGTGATTAATTAATTGATCACCCTGTTTTTATCTTTTTACTTAAAAGTTTTATATATCACGTGCACTGTTTCTTGATGTGATTGCTGTTTTTAATATATCATTGAAAGGCGTTTTCTATGTGTGCTTCTATGGTTTATTTTAAACCGAATAATGCTTGTTTGACCTGATCTGACCTGACCACTACCAACACTGCAAAAATGCTACTTCTAGGTACCAGCCACCGTGTCACTGACACTAAATGAAAGCTGGTACCAAAAAATGTCCTATCATATACCCCTTGGGCTACATATGTAGCCCAAACCCCCTAGCAGTCGCCAGACTACCCCATTTCCCCAAAATACCAGGGGGGCAGACACCCCTACGGTCGGCTGTCCCCCAAGCCGACAGGAAACCTGTTCAGCAAAGCTACCAGTGCATGACTCCATTTTTGCCCCATAACTTCCTGTATTCGTCATCCGCGGTCATGTTTTTTAAGAATGCAGCACTGTCATTGCAGTCTATGATCTATCAACCCGACGATTTAAGAGCACCATGCTAATATATAGATTTGCACACGATCTGTCTGTTGCACCTGATGACGTGCCCAGGAAAGTATTCAAGATGAAATGGTATTATGCATATTAATTAGATATAAAATATGCCTATGCAACATGAACACTTATTATCATACCTCTGTAGACTTAACCTCATTTGGTGTGCTTCGCTGTAAAACCATTTCCTCATTATAGAATATGTTAATTATTGGTTTGAAAAAAATCATTATCAGGTTTCCTGTGGCATAGTTAGTTTAATTCATGAAACCATCTTCCGTAGCATATTTCATTTAACAAATTATGTAAATTCAGTCATGTTCTAATTGTGCGAGTTACTAATCATAGCATCAACTGGATAACACCTGGGAGACTCTGGCCCCTGACCTTTAAATGTTATTCAGGCAATTGATGGAAGCAGACGCGAGCCCTGGCTATTTATTCCATTTAGGGGTTCAGCCAGGGCCCTTTCTACCGTTAGGCAAGACTAGGCGGCCGCCTAGGGCGGCAAAAGGGGGAGGGCGGCAAAAAACATGAGTTTGGGAATATCTAATGTATTAATTCTTCTAGCCTGGATGACAGGGGGAGAGAGTGATGGTAGTAAAAAGGAGGGGGCAGCATTTTTCAATTCTCGCCTAGGGCGGCAAAACACCTAGAAACGGCCCTGGGTTCAGCCGGGGTTGCAGCCTTTGGATGCCGGGTTTAAAACCGCAGGGCTTTTGCTGATGCCTCCGGCACCGTGAGGTTAGTTGCAGCAGGCAAGGCAGGGGCTTCAGGAGAGAGGCATAAAGAAGAGAGAGTGGAAAGAGAGAGAGAGAGACAGAAAATGAATGGATGTATAGATGGAAAAAGAGAGAGGAAGGCGGAGGGGCTGGTTTGAACTTTTTGGCTGGGGTGCTCTTGGTTCCCAGTCAGGCTCTGCTCGGGTCTCCCGCTACTCTGTTCATTCATTTTTCAAACTCGTGTATCTGCACAGGTCACTCAGATCCCTCACAGAATGTCAAACACTTGGGGCCTGCGGTGTTGATGTTTCTCGTGGTTTCTCCTTACTGTAGGAAAGAACTAATGTAAATGTGGTGAAAGAATCCCATTTTAAGTGGGATCATCAGCCATATTTCGAGGCAACTCCAGAAATTTCCACTGGGCGTCGCGTCCTGGCATACCGGGTGCTGGTGAATTTTTTTGGGGCACCCACCTGTACTGTGGAAGATAATTAGCAGCCACCATGCTGTACTTCTTCTCGAATGGACTTAAGCTTTGATGTTTAAAGTGTGCAATACCCTTGGTAGACCCATCTGTCTATGTGGGTCAGTCGTTTTATCCTTAAGTTTGAATAAAATGAACTATTAATATTCTAGCTAAAGGGAGGACATATTCAAACAACAATTAAACCATTGTTGTGTCTGACTGTCGTAGAGAGCCATTAGCTTGAATAACTAAATTGAAATCTCGTTTTGCTGTGACATAACAACAGTGAGGAACTAAATATTTCTCCTGAAGCAGCTGACGCACACTTTGGCACACAGTAAGTATGAGCGGATGTAAGTGACTGAGAACAAAGAAAAATGGATTTAAGGGGGTTTAAAGAGTGTATGTGAGAATGAATGAATGAGTGTGAGTGAGTGTGAGGGTGAGTGTGAGTGAGAATGTGATGTGACGCTTGTGAGTTTGTCACTGGCCCTTGCATTCTGGAAGTAATCATTGTCGTATAGAGATACTCAAGGCGAAATACTGGCACTGACATACTTGCAGCAGTTCTTGGCATGACAGACACACTGGGAGTACTTTTTGTCATAAAGGGCACCAGTAGTGAAATGTTGGCAGTGGCATACTATAGGTAATTCATGACATATAGAGCATGTGTGCATAAATACTGGCATACTTGGGAAAATTCTTAATTTGTGGACCTAAATGGCAGAATGCTGGTAGTAGCACAATTGAGAAAATTAGTGTTATAAGTGTTTACAAACTGGCTTTCGGCAGGGGGGCAACAATCACAAAATACTGAACCTAAGATAATTTTTGACATTCAGGTCACCTATGGTATATGGATGTCATAAATTGCAAAAACTTCTGGCTCTGCCATATTTAATGCAATGTTTAATATAAGGGGGCACCTATGGCACATGAGGGCACCCATGACAAAATACTGGCCCGGCACAACGGAGTTTACTTTTCTGTTATGCTGTGATACCAATCATGTAGGTATTTATGGAACGTCAGCGATGTCACTTGTTGTGAACTTGTGATGTTAGGGTCAAGTGACTTCCATTCCTTAAAAAAAACAGGTAAAGGGCCATATGATGTCACTTTCCGTATTGTCATTCAGGTCAAAGGGTATGCGATGTCACTTCCGTTGCCATGGCATTTTAGTGAATCAATGTCTATGGTGCCTAGCTTCCTCTTCACAGCAACCAGGCCGCTCCTCTTCACCAACATGTGAAAGAACCTTCGCTGCCCGACATGAAGAGGGCAGCAGGTCCTTGGTTCACCAGCTGTCCTCAGAGACAGCACCACAGCCGGAGCCCTGCATTATTCGAGCCATGGCCTGGAGGACAGGTGGGGTCCATCCATCCGATATCTAAATGCGACATGATAAAAGAAAATGGAATGGCAAGGAAGGTTAGATTATCTGGACACGACAGAGAGTAAAAATACATACAGCTAGATTCATCAAGCCAAATGCGCTCTCAAAAGGGCCAGATTCTGGGAATCTGGCCCTTTCCTTTCTCCCTAAAACTATTAGTTCCTACCCGCCCCCCACCTGCCTCCAACGTTTCGGCACGTAACTGGAAGCACGCCGATATTTCCCTTTTTCATTCGACCCTTACTTCCACACTCCCCCTTGACCTCCCTGACTTGAATTCTCAAGCAGCCACCTTGGACCAATGGCTGTCTCTAGCCAGTGATGTGGTCGCTCCCGTTAAAATCATCAAATCTAAACGTCCTCACGACGCTCAGCGCTGGTTTACCAATCAACTGAAGGCTGATAAACTCCATCTTAGACAGGCTGATCGCCGCTGGAGGCGTAACTATGATCCTCTATTAAAATCTACTTATATTGATTTATTAAAATCCTACAAAAAATCTATTATTTTGGCCAAATCCTCCCATTACTCCCAGAAAGTTATTAATTCTGCATCCAAAACAAAAGACATTTTCTCAATTGTAGCTGAACTCTCCCTTCCCGACCGTGTTACACCTCAGCCTCAACCCTCGCAAGCTCTATGTGACTCCCTTAATTCTTTTTTTTCTGATAAAATCTCCACTATTAAAAACAATATCCCCCCTACTACCATGTCTCAGGCTAGCGCCCTCCCTTCTCCGAATCCTCACTCCCTGCATGAATTCCCCCCTATTTCCCTGGACACTTTTCGTTCATTACTCCAGGCTGTTGGCTCCGGTTCCCCTAAAGACTGTTGCCCTCCTCAAATCCTAAGAGATGCCTTTATGGCCTGTCCCGGCCCTCCCCTTGACCTTCTAAATCGCTCACTCTCCACAGGCTCTGTCCCCACCGCTTTCAAAAGCGCTGTGGTGGTACCTATCTTAAAAAAACCCGGTTCTGACCCTGCGGTCCTGGGCAACTACCGACCTATTTCCCTCCTCCCCTATTTGGGGAAGGTCTTGGAAACCTACGTCACCCGCTGCCTGAGTACTTTCATCGACGAAACTCATTTCCTCGATGATCAACAGGCAGGTTTTAGACCGTTCCATTCTACGGAGGCAGTGGTGGTGGCGGTTATGGACACGCTGCGACAGGGGGCTGACAAGAACATGGCCCAGGCCCTAGTGCTACTTGATCTCTCGGCCGCTTTTGACACGGTCGACCATGACATCTTGGTCGACCGTGTCAGAAATGCTGGCATCTCTGGCCTAGCCCTGTCTTGGATTGTGTCCTTTCTCCAACTACGTTCCCAATCGGTACATCTGTCTTCCTTTTCTGCTCCCCGTATTTCACTTTCCTGTGGTGTTCCCCAGGGCTCTGCCTTGTCCCCTCTCTTGTTTAATCTTTATATGCAGCCCCTTCTTGTCTCTCTTCGTCATTTCTCTGCTACCACTTTTAACTATGCAGATGATCTGCAACTTATCTTTCCCATCGACCCCTCCCCTCTTTCCTGCTCTAATTTCCAAACCACTATGCTTACCATCTATGAGTGGATGAACTTCAGCCAGCTGAAGCTCAATCCGAGCAAGACAGAGCTGGTCCTGATTGGCGGGCACCCACATCCTTGGACTTCCAATTTTTGGCCCCCTGCCCTTGGTCCCCCTCCCTGCCCAGTTAACTCTGTGAAGAGCCTAGGTGTTACCATCTCTAGCGACCTTTCGATGCGGCCGCACATCAATGCTGTTACCTCAGCCTGCTTCTACCATCTCCGCAGAATCGGGAAGATCCGAAGGTTCCTATCACCAGAGGCTCTCACCCTTGTTATCATGGCCTTGGTCACCTCACGTTTAGACTATGCCAACTGTCTATACGTGGGGATTCCGGCATACCACCTCCAACGTCTCCAACTGGTGCAAAACTAGGCAGCCAGATTAATTTTTCAGCAGCCCAAACACCAACATGTCACCCCGTTGCTAAAAACCCTACACTGGCTCCCTGTTGCGCAACGTTGCATCTTCAAACTGGGATGTACTATTTTCAAATCTCTTTTTGCCTCTGCTCCTGTCTTTATCTCCCTCTGTTTGCACCCCTATGTTCCTTCTCGACACCTCAGATCCTCTGCTTACAATCTTCTGATCACTCCTAGGTTTAAACGCAAGAAGCACGGTGGTGCCTGTTTCTCTTTTCTTGCCCCGTTCACTTGGAATTCCCTCCCTCTCTCAATCCGGCTCATCCCCGATTATTCTACCTTTCCTAAATCCCTGAAAACATATCTGTTCCGCCTTGCCCATGGCTAGCTGCACCCACCCTCTTGTGCCCTCATCCACTGGTCTTTGAGCGCCAAGAAACCAATTGGTGTATGTGCGCAGTACCAAATACCTTTAACATAACATAACATAACATAACATAACATAACAAGTGCAATTTTTGCATTTGGGATTCATCATCCTAAATGCAAAAATCGCTAATAAAGAATTCACAAAGTTGTGAGGATTAGCATTTAAGGAATCTCTATTAGAGATTCCTTAAATGCTATTCATGAAACATTTAAAAATTGCAAATTCGCAATTTAGGAGCGCTATTTACCATGAAGTCAAACCTCGTGGTAAATAGCGAAAACTTAGAAAAATAAATTTCAATGCATTTTTCTAAGTTGCATGTTACACACACACAACATCAGTGTAAATTCACATTTCAGGGGTGCTTTGAAATCGCATCCTTATTTGCGATTAGCAAATTGCTAATCGCAAATAAGGATTGACTCCCCATTCATTCCTATGGCCCTTTAGGCCCATAGGAATGAATGGGGAGTTATTCCTTATTTGCGATTAGCAATTTGCTAATCGCAAATAAGGAGGCTGTAGGAATCGCAATTTATTTTGCGATTTCTACATGAATCCCGATCCTTAATAGCGATTCCTTAATAATCGCTATTAAGGACCCGCAAATCGGGACTTTGATGAATCTAGCTGCATGTTCCTCTACCAAAAATTAATCCGATAACTCCACAAAAAATTTGAGAGGAACGCGAAAAGCTGTGGTTTTCCCTACAAACAGGTCTCATGACAAGTTCAAGAAAAAAAATACTGCATGAAGCTGTCTTCTTTTGTCGAGTCTTATTGGAATTCGAGCAGTGGCCGCAGAGCGCGGCATTCGCAGAGTTTCAGACGACGAGATGTCTAAACCCTTTCGAGGTACAGGCGCTTATTCCCACATCATCAGGGTTTTCATTCCAGGCAGACGCGGAGACGATGCCTCTCGATATGCGTCTTGCATAATGCCCAGCTGCGCTCAGACACCTATGCGTGACCTTCAAATTAACAGAAGGCGCGTGCCTTCTGGCGAGCGTGTTGTAAAGCAGCTCCCTCTAGGCCCTTTTCAAACCGCATTTTGATATGTTTTGCTTCCTGTGTGTCCACTGAAATATTTATCTCGGTTGATATTCTCTGCTTGAATTCCCGAATGATCTGCGCTGTGTACAGTTCCGGAATGTGGATTTCTAGACAGTCAGCATGCCGTAAATGGGACACCAGCGTATGTTCTTTCAACGTCAGTGCTGGAATCGGAACAAAACAACCCTGGGAACCACTTAATTGGGGTCAAGGTGTGTGAGAGGAGCGGGGTGGAGTCAGGAGGGGCGGATTTATATTTAAAAAAAAGGAGTTGGACTTCGACATATATATTTGTTTTTTTCCGCAAAATAAGCTATAAAGAAATTGGCAACAAGGACAAATGTGACAGAAAATCTGTTCTGCATAATTAATTGGCTACTTTTACGAAGAGGTTACATTTTAAAATATCTTATGCGTTATGGCATCTGGTGCAGATCTCAGGAAAACAGGAGATAATAATAATAATGGTAAGATAGCTCTGGTGCTTAGTGCACTTGCTGCAGAGATCTGTGTGTTTGTCTTGTCACAGTGTTGCCTCCTAAAGTACCATATAGGGTTAATGTGTCAACTGCATAACACATTGTGCAACACACAGATCAGAGAATTGTATTTTATGTAGCTTGGTGAGTGAGTTACTGCTTTTGACACAGCGACCGTTTTGTAACTTCCAGTTCATAAATTGGAATTCTTCTACTATCCTACAGTGTGCCATATACCTGCATCAAAGGGCTGCATGCAAACTTCAAGTCATGGGTTTAGGTCCTTCTTTTCTTTTTCTCAATCAGTTACTGTAACAAGCTGGAAAAAAGGGTGACTTTGTGTAGCAATAAAGTCTTGTTAGTACTGCTAACCCCAACCACTTTACTGCGTTTTAAATCTAAATCCTGACCATGCATTCAACATATAATGTCTACAAATATGGATAATATGCAACTCCCACACCTTATAACCCTCATTGTCTTATGTAGCATTTCCTGTAAATTGATTCACACACATATGTTTTATGGTTTCTCTGTGTGTGATGTAAAGTGCTCTAACACCCCATACACTGGGGTGAGTAGTACTTTGAAGGAATATGTGCCATTTAAATAGTTATTTTTGTAATTAGTCGTATACATATATACCTCTGACATTCGTACAGTGAAAGCTCATCTCTTAGATAGTAGGGAGGGTGAACAAAGTTCAGTAAAGTATTGTAATACAATAGCGGTGTGCTTTTGTTTCCTTCCTTGCATTGGGCGCCCAGGGGCTTCAGATGGCTTCCAGCCAGGGTGATACTCACACAAAAGGTGCGTTGTTGACCCTTTCAATCAGGCCTTTGTTTTGAGCCCAGCTGGAAGAGAAAATAAGAAAGCGCCCTCAATGTCTGCAAGTTCCTGCTCCAAACAGAAATTAGACAACATGTGGGTGTTGCTAAAATGTGCCACTGTGTTGGAAAATTCCACCAGGACAAATTCAGCATACAGATTTCACTGGGTTGGCCTGATCCCAGATCTGGCTCAGAAATAGCTGCCGGAGCCGGGATCGAACAGGATCCCACCATTCCCTGAACTGTTCATCACACATATTGAACCCATTACACATATAGTCACAATGTACATCTAGGTTGCTTTTTTTCTGAACGTTTATGTGGCTTCTAACCCAACTCTGCTCCCCTGCACTCAATTATAGGTCTGGATTTATTTTGCCTGTGCAGCTGTCAATGTGAATTATTGCTTACAATATTGATTGGGCTTCAACTAGCCTCTTTCAAGTGCAGCAATGGACTACATCAATGACGATTTTATAACTTTAGGTCTCTCCGTCTGCTCATGCATGTCTGTACACCCCCTCTCTGCTGCCTCCCTTCTTCCCGTCTTCCCTGGTGATTCTACCTGCCACCCTCTAGTATCCCCCTCCCTCAGCCTCCTCCCTAAGTGAACTCCTTGTTACACTTGCCTACCTTTACCTCCCATCAGCTTGTCATAAATTCTGTCAGGACCAGGCATTATGTTTTGCTGTATAGAAAAGAAAGGGAGGGTATACTGTAGCCTTACTTGCCTTGAATACAGCCCTCTTTTTGTTTCTATGTCAAAAGAGAGTTGGTGGCAAGAGAGCCTTCATCATAGTGCTTACTTTCTTTGTATGTCATAGAAAGTAAGGAAAACTAAAGAAGGACTATAAAGAAGCTCCCCTTACTATCTGACTTTTATTTGAAATATGAAGAAAACAGGACCGTAAGGTAAGGATGCCATCATTACAGTCCACCGTGTGTTTCTTTCCTGGCATTATTATGCGTATGCTGCATGCGTTGGCACATTAAACCCAGACCTATTGGCTTTCCCAATGAATGTTCTATTGTGGTCTCAATTACAGATTACAGACCCATTGGCTTTCCCAATGAATGTTCTATTGTGGTCTCAATTACAGATTACAGACCTATTGGCTTCCCCAAAGAATGTTCTATTGTGGTCTCAATTACAGATTACAGACCTATTGGCTTTCCCAATGAATGTTCTATTGTGGTCTCAATTACAGATTACAGACCTATTGGCTTTCCCAATGAATGGTCTATTGTGGTCTCAATTACAGATTACAGACCTATTGGCTTTCCCAATGAATGTTCTATTGTGATCTCAATTACAGATTACCAAGGGTGTAGATTGCTAATCTGCCCTACATCATGAAGGCTTTTTATTTTCCCTTCACTCAATAACATCCATTAACCCTCTTTCTCGCACTAATCATAGTCAAAGAGCTCGATGTGCCTCTTAACGATTCCTGATGGAAGCATATGCATTTCTTGGAAAGAGTATTTTAATGAATACTCTCCTTGTCTGTGTTTGAGGCATGCTGCAACAATCACATGCCTTGTGGCACACATTGCAGCGTACAGGCAAAAGAAAGTGCAAGAATATTCAAACACAACAACGAATTACTGGATAAGACTTCTGTTCCTGGCTTTACATCACCAGTCCCTTACTGAGACATTTAATAAATATTCATAGTCTTTCCGTAGGCTATTTTTGTTAGGAATTATTTATGGTATGTCAGAAAGTATTTAACAAATATACTTGAATAGAAAACATGGTGCTGAGGAGCCTTTCCCCCTCTCATTTCATATTATCAAAAATGTTTTTTTAGCACAATACTTGTTTTGCATTTTTTTTAAATGGTGGTTACAGTTTTTTGCCTTTCACGAGTGCTCTGTCTCCTTGTGTTTTTTTCAGCAGTCATATTTTGAGGGCTTGTGTGTCATTTTATGCTGACCTCTTGTGGGAATAAATAAGTATTTTTGAAGCACTATATCCACTATTGAATAATTGATAACTAGTTTGATGAGAGCCTATTCCTATCTGATGCACCGCCAATCTGTGCTTTAAACTTCATTTGCAGGGCTAAGTCATCTTTGCAAGGCTAAGTTAGTTTTTATCACTGGCTCGGTGCCCTCCACTCATCTTTGCTCTGGTAAGTGCTGGCTATGCTAATTTGTAAAATAAGTTATTTAACGAAATAGAGGCAGAAAAGGCAGCTAGAACGTAGTGTGCATTGGCCCCCTTTCCTTTAATACTAGCTGTACACTGGTGTTCTCTAAGGATGTGCATACATGAGCCCAGCTATTGTGCATTATTTTCATGCTCTGAGTGTACTTGAAATTATTACTTTATTCAAAGTGTAGCTTATGGTTTAGGACCCTGATCTAGACTTTTAAGACTTCAGTTCTGCCATTTCATTACCACCAGATATTGCCCCTAAATTCGTTAGACGACTCATACTAGTTATTGTCAAGTGGGCTCCAACTCAAGGTTTTCCCTTATAATCTACACATTGTCAGGATTATAACGTGAGACAGACCAGTCAAGCACACCCGGTCTACAGGCTACTATTGCTGAGTATCTCTGGATCAACAGACCTTTTTGACCATCCCTTATTTCACCGCGTTCGACCTGTCAGCCTTAGGGTGTTCTTCCCTCAAATGTTTTGCCTTCCTCCTTAGTTTTTGCAGAAATTTGTTTTCCTTGGTTTTAGGACTAACCAGTGCCAAAGTGCTTGTTATCACTCCCCTGAACATAGTAAACTTGGTTTCACACCTGATTGGCATATTTAGCTCACTTATAGGTCCCTTGTAGAGTGAAATACCATGTACATAGGGCCTGAAAATTAAATATTGCTAGTAGGCCAGCTTCAATTATTGTGTCACCCACTTCAGTACCCCCCTTAAAACATGACCCAGGCCTTCCATTGCAGCCTAAATGCAGTTTTAAACTGCCAATTCAATTTGGAAATATAACACCTTTGCCAAGCCTTAAACTTACCTTTAACAAGCATTTACAATGCAACGGTTTCGCCTTCGGAAAAGTTTGAGCTATTGGCATTGTAAATGACAAACTTTTTATTTATGTGTTGGTTTTGAAAACAGATAAATAAATGGCATTCTCATTTACAATGCCAATAGCTTACTCTGTCGCAAATGCAAGACGTATTGCATTTGCACACACACACCCACACAAGAGCCCCCCACACACACACACACAAGAGCCCCCCACACACACCACACAAGAGCCCCCCTCACACACCAGAGCCCCCCACACACACACGCAAGAGCCCCCCACACAAACACACACACGCAAGAGCCCCCCACACAAACACACACACGCAAGAGCCCCCCACACACATACGCAAGAGCCCCCACACACACGCAAGAGCCCCCCCCACACACACACACACGCAAAGAGCCCCACACACACGCAAAGAGCCCCACACACACGCAAAGAGCCCCACACACACGCAAAGAGCCCCACACACACGCAAAGAGCCCCACACACACGCAAAGAGCCCCACACACATGCAAAGAGCCCCACGCAGAGGTCAGGGGTGGCACAGAAGCAGAGTTTCACCAGCTGAGGCTCGCATGAAGCCTCTAGCATGAAATAGAGGGAGGGTAAGGGAGAAGTGATGAAAGAGAGGAGGTAAACAATGAAGGGAGAGCTCCATACGTGGGGCGGGGGGTCGAACTTGGCCAGAGGTGGAGGAGGTGTACCCCAGATTCGAGGGACTGCCCCTTCCAGCAATCTAGGAAGCTCTTTTCAGGAGAATTTGTTTGAAAAAGCAGGTGGAGCAAGTTGTTCCAAGGGGAATAGCTGTTTTTATTATTACTGCTGATAAGTTATCTGTGCCACCTGCTCTTGTAAGTTTTAGCATCTCAGTTGTTTTCTTAATGATTGGTATTGAGAACCCCTCTTTGATCTCTTTATTAGCAAGAAATGTTATCAGGCTATAAAGTAGTGTCCTCCAACAGTGAGAAATGCCCTGCGTGGCCGAAACAGGTCGGTGTGACAGACTGGCTCTGTTTACTTAATTAAATACCTGAAGTGAAGGATTTCTGAGTGCAGCGTATTTTTGCAAAAAAAAAAATAGATATATATATAATCCTGCTATTGTTGTATACACACAGCTTGTCAACTAGTAGCAAGGTGATCCTCATAGCTATATGCATTGCGTAACTCATACAAAATCATTATAGGTTTCTTTGATGGAGACAAAATGGCACACACCGTTTACAATGCAGTGAGAGACTGTCGACACAATGGCCACTGATGCCTGGAGCAAAATAAGGACGTGTATTTTGAATGCATGGACAAGGAAGGAAGCAGAATCCTGCCTGTTCCACCAGATTTGTTGTGCAGCAGATTTAAGGGCCCTGGCTCGATAAAAGAAGGGTGTGAGCACCGTAATGCAAAGGATTGCTAAAAGTGGCCCATATAGTGCCTGAAGTGGTGCTTACATGACAGTACTCTACTCTGCTTTAACAGGTGCTTTCTTGTGAAATGCTACTGTTATACATGGCATGTCACTCTGCTGATGTGTACACATGTATCATGCCACCTATTCCACACAGATATATGTAATCAATGCCAACCGTAGGTTCTTCCAACAAGATAGATGCTCACACAACACAGGGTTTTCACTCAGGTCTGCTTCCACTGTCCTGATTGGCAGCTAGTTTTCCAGGCATCATTTACAGTGGATTGTCTTACGCTATAAGAGGCTAAAGGCACAGGGTTACAAGAACGAGTATAGCTATCAATAGTTTTCAGGTGCAGTGGCACCGAGGCCCAATGGTACATTGAGGACTCATTCTCCTTGTTTACATTAGGGCCAGAGGAACGTTTGCCATACCACAGGGCACATACCTCCAAAGACCTAACATGAAGTGGACACAGCAAGGCCGGAGATGGTGCTGCAATACGAGGAGCGTTCTCCTTCAGAGTAGTGCTTTATTGTCATAATGGAAGGGTAAGAAAGGGTCTTGCATGCAGAGTGGAAGGTGAAAAGGGCAGAAAAAACGAATATCCTACCATGGAAAGCCACTCTAGAGAAGATGCAGCATAGAAGCAGCTCCATCCATCACAGGCTTGAGATGTACGAAATAAGCAGCACTATGTCTGCCTCCATCACAGGCTGAAGATGGAGAAAATAGGTGTGTTTAAAACGAGCAGGCTGACAGCATCTGTGTAACGTGTAAGGTCGGTGAGTACATGTGAGTTGGTGGGAGAGTCGTGCGATGGTGTCGCGTTATAGGAGGTACGGTTAGAGTGTAAAGGGACTGGAAAGGACAGTGACGTGGAATGAAAGTGGGAGGGCTGGTTAGGTGCAAAGAGAGGGTGTGGCTTGAGGAAGACGCATTGTATAAATATGCATGAAAGAAGGCCAGCATGTGTGTGAGAGAAGGGCTGCCAGTCCCAGTTATGTTCAGGGAGGATGGGGCAATGGCTGGTGATGCATGTGCGGAGGGTGGAGTGTGCAGTGTTGTGGGTGTAATAGTAGAGGATGTGGGCTTTGCCGTGGCTTTGGGGCAGGCATAGTCAGCAATCTATGAAGCGCTGTGGTTAGAGGAGGGATGGTTCGTTGATGTGCATTCAATGAGGAGAGGGTTGGGTTGTGTGAGGAGGTAAGAGAAACGCAAACAGTGTGCAGTTTTCATGTGAGGAGAATGCCTGTTGTACCACGGAAAGGGAGAGAGGGGGAGAAAAGACAAGGAGTCACGCACTACTAGTGAGACGGCCCTAGCAATAGTAGTGAGAAGGCCTTAGAGGAGTCCTCTGGGAAGCTGTGAGAGCTTTGAGAAGGTAAACAGCGACTCTCCCTAAAGTCCCCTATGAAGCGTCCAGCCAGTGCCTGCTGATGTACATTTCCACTGTCCATTCTCAGAGCACCCTCCCAGCAGCTACTGTACATCACCCACTGGAACGCCATCCATATTGCCAAAACGACTGTTGCAATGACCCGTTAATGCTAATGTATAAATCATGCATGATTCACATAACATACCTCCTCTCTTCAGCGGGTGCGGGGTGGAAGGCGATCTCCCCCAGCTTCTGGGCCGAAGACTCACCCTCGCAGGCACGGCCCCCGTCGCAGCTCCCACTGGCCTCCGCTGACGTCGAGGGTTCCCCCGGAGTCAGCCACTCACAGCGCGGCTCCCGGGGCAGATCCTGATGACGCGGCGAGGCTCCAACCAACGGCGGCGCAGCTCACGGGGACAGGCCCACTGCAGCGGCCAATCAGAGCGCGCCTCTGCCGACGAGCCTCCGAAAAGCCACCAATGCGGTCGCAGCCCCTTCGTGCCTCGGCCAAGGTGCCGAGCAGCTGCCGGTTGACCCCCGGGCGGGACGGGATACCACAATTTGTGAGGACACGGGGGGGGCGGGAGAGGACGAGGGGGGCGGGCGGGAGAGGACGAGGGGGGCGGGAAAGGACACGGACGTCGGGAGGGAGGCGGGAAACGTGGGGACGGCGGGAGGAGGGATACAAGGCAGGACAGCAGCAAGCACGGCCCGGCCGGAGGAGACTCGGGGGCGTTCCCGGCGTCGCGTGACGTCGGCAAAAGCCAAAGAATCTCGGGAACGCCCCCGTGTCTGGTCCGGCATTGATGGACAGGCCCCTCGTCCAATGGCTAGGCTCCATTTATGGAGCTAGCCAATGGGACGGGGGGGCGTGTTCCAGAGTGCTTACTGTACTCAATAGATTTCTCTGGAGGAGGAGCCTAACGGCTCCGTCCCCCAGCGAAACCTAATAACAACAAGCATTTACAATGCAATGGTTTCGCCTTTGTTAAAGTTTGTGCTTTTGGTATTGCTTTTGACAAATGGTCTTTTCTAACTTCTTTGAATTATGTGTAAAACGATGTGTTTTACTTTACACAGAAATATGGAGTGCCTCTCTGGAAAACACCCTCTCTGCACACGCCCTCTTTACACATGCCTTATCTTCACTTGCCCTCTCTACACACAGCCCTGTGCAGAGAGATCATATGGAGAGAGGCATGTGCATAGAGGCCGTGTGTTGAGAGGCTGTGTGCAGTGATAGCGCATGTTGAGAAGGCATATGCAAAGAAGAGTGGGGAGGATACAGAGGTAGGGTAGGAAGGCGAAAATGCAAGGAGTGGGAGGTCAGAAAATAGTGGGAGAGCAAGAGAGAGGACAGAAGGGAAAGGGAGGGCATGTAGGAGGGCAGGAGTAAGAAGGAAGAGAGGTCAAAAGGAAGAGAGGGCAGGAGAGAGAGGGAAGGCAAGAAGGAAAATAGGCAGAAGGGAGAGGGAGGGCAAGAAGGAGTGGGAGGACAGGAGGGAAGGTAGGAGTGTGTGAGAGAGGGCAGAAAGGAGAGGGCGGCAGGTAGGAGAGGGAGGGCGGGAAGGAGAAGGAGGGCTAGAGGAGGAGAGGACAGGAAAGAGAGACCACGAGAGAGATGGAGGACAAGAAGGTGAAAGAGAGCAGAAGAGAGAGGTGGAAAGGGAGGGCAGGAGGGAGTAAGAAGGCAGAAAAGAGAGGGATGGCAGGAGAGAGAGCAGGAAGGAGGAGAAAACCCAGTCCACTACCAATGAAGGAAGCACTGAAGTCCCAAAACGTCAAAGTGCAAAAAAATACACGCCTACTAAAGAACCTTGGGGCCATATTTATGAAGGCCTTGCGCCACCGGTGCGTCACTTTTTCCCATGTTAAAAGTGACGCACCGGCGGCGCAAGGCCTCATAAATAAGGCCCCTTGACTCTTGACCGTTAAATGATGAGCTCCTTTTTTTCTTGGTTAAATACTTTATTGCATGCTAAAAACCCTGGCCTTTTATGTTCCAAGTGGAGTCCATAGGAGAGTTCATGAGGACAGTTAAACATAGGAGCGGGGTTCCAGGACCCGAAAAACAAAATGCGTCGGATGTTCTCCTTTGCCACTAATAACGAAAAGCAATTCATCGAAACCAGATCAGGAGGCATGAAAGTGCGAGCATCAGTCTCTAGTGTGGCCCCGTGAAGGTACCGTTTTCCCTTCTGTGTGCAGTCAACATTTGGGTGTAGATACGTCATTTGGTTCTGACCCCACCCCTCCATTGAGGATGAAATTGTATAGCGTTGTCAGTATCTATAAAGAAACCAGGTCATTTCCTTAAAATGGAAACCGGCATCTCAGCATTTTCTTTGAACTAAAAAGCATGGCTGACAAAGGAGAAGGGTACATAGTGCAAAGCTATAATCGGCTAGAACACATGCCAGATGAACTGACCGAAAGAAAGAAACACACACCAGGGCCCCAGGAAGAGCTTTGTTTTTTGTCGTGTTTTCCAAGTAAAAAGAGCACTTGTAATTAGGAGTTAATTCATGTAAACAAAACTTCGTGAGGCCATAAATCACATTGTTATGTTTAACACCCTCTCCCTCTGCCAGAACAGCACCACTGCAGGGTACTTTCTGAAAGAGGGTGGAGGTGATAAATGAAATGTAAAAAAAGACATTTCCTCCAAGACATAAAACACCCGAACGCGCACAAAGACACAAGTGCATGCAGCGTGTGTATATATCACAAACTCATATTAAAAATAAACAATTAATAGCAATACAGCTCAGCTGTAACATATGTAATGCAGGCACTTTATAATAAATACTTTGAGTGAGGGTGTAATGTGTGCACATAATACACACTTACACACGAATGCATTTTTGCTATCGGAGCTGTTCATCTTTAAAACTTTAAGCTGATTTATTCTGCCTTAAGACATAAAGCTTTCACATAACCAAGAAGCATGTGGCATGCTTACCTGTGAGCGTGCTGCGTGCGTCCTGAGCAGGGGGGCACCTTTGCCGGGAGTACCTGTTCTGGAGAGCAGACAATAACAACACTCAGAAGTGGAATTAGGAGCGCGACCTGTTCCAGACAAGCCTACTACGACCCCCACCCCCAGTTTGTGAGAAGAGCCCAACCCAGAAAAGAGCGCCCCCGGAGCACCTTCCTGGATGCTCCTCCCTCCAAGACCCCCAGCCCCCAGGACCGTGCACTGATGGACACGACTGCGAGAGACGAGTAGCAAATGGTTTAGGGGCATTTTCAGGGTTTGCAGGAACTAGCCTCTAGGTGTCAAGGTCTGAAATCGGTTCCATATGCCCTTTCCAGGGGGGACCAGCATCACAACATGAGCTTTCCTGCCATTTTTAGAGGATCTTTCTCCGCACAGTTTTGCTTAACCCACGAAATAAAGTTTCTTTTCACCTTGTCCCGCTCCAGAATCGATTGACTCAAACGCACGAGCGCTGCAAATCTCGGCTGGTAGTCCGAGTTATTTATTATATTATAATGTTTTCAATTTATTGTCAAAGTCCTGCTGTGAAAATGTGCAAGTAGGTGTGCGAGATTCAAAGAGGCGCCGGAGACAAGTTATGTCAACGTAAATATTGGCGAGGGTGGGTGCGGCTTGCGTGGAGGATGGTTTCTGGGGGCGAGACGCTGGCTTTTGGAAGGGGTTTCAGTTTAGTTGCTACCCTGTTACTTTTTCCACGATCCACAGTCAGATGTGAGGATGTCTGCTCTATACTTCCGCTTCAACAAAACAACGGCATCGGGACCGGCTGCGGCTCTGGGGAATGTCCTGAAAAATAATGGTTACCTGTTGTCCTTCATGCGGCCCTGGGTCCTAGTGCCTCCCACAGGGCTCGTGGCTCATGCTGGGCGAGTTGGGCTTCCCTCCTCCACTCTCGGCTGGCAGCAACTCAAGCACGCACCCCGAGCCGCCGCCAATGCTGCTGGAGGAGCCCGGGAGGAGGCGCGGCTTCTCCCCCTCCCATGGAGTCCCGATGGCTGAGCCTGGCCGCCATACTTCTTGTGGGCGGGAGAGGACGAGGGGGGCGGGAAAGGACACGGACGTCGGGAGGGAGGCGGGAAACGTGGGGACGGCGGGAGGAGGGACACAAGGCAGGACAGCGTGAGGACACGGGGGGGGCGGGAGAGGACGAGGGGGGCGGGCGGGAGAGGACGAGGGGGGCGGGAAAGGACACGGACGTCGGGAGGGAGGCGGGAAACGTGGGGACGGCGGGAGGAGGGACACAAGGCAGGACAGCAGCAAGCACGGCCCGGCCGCAGGAGACTCGGGGGCGTTCCCGGCGTCGCGTGACGTCGGCAAAAGCCAAAGAATCTCGGGAACGCCCCCGTGTCTGGTCCGGCATTGATGGACAGGCCCCTCGTCCAATGGCTAGGCTCCATTTATGGAGCTAGCCAATGGGACGGGGGCGTGTTCCAGAGTGCTTACTGTACTCAATAGATTTCTCTGGAGGAGGAGCCTAACGGCTCCGTCCCCCAGCGAAACCTAAAAAAGGCACCCCGAGGTAGGCCCTATGTAGCTCATAGCGCAGCCTGCATTGTAATTCAAAGGTTGGACATATACTTTTAAGTTTCACATGTCCTGGTAGTGAAACACTCCTAAATTCCTTTTTCACTACTGTGAGGTCTACCAGTCCCATAGTATAACGCTGGGCTGCCTTATTACATTTAATATGTGCTAACTTTTGATTGAGGACAGATAAGCATTTCATGTTTGGTATCTATGAAATTGTAATAAAAAATCCTCTTTATTGGTAACATTGGATTTTAAATTACAATTGTGTACTTGCAATTTTCTTTCCCCCTACCATTTGGTGCCTGCAGCCAGTCCTAGGTCACATGACTAGGTGTAGTTGGCAGTTACACTTCGTGAATTCCTCCCAGAGAGTCACACAATAGAGGGGAATAGGTGACGTTACAACGCATGTCAATACATCGCATGCTGTTGCAACGCAAACTTTTACTCTGACTTTCTTGCGAGGGGGGGGCGCTGGAAGTTGGAATAGATTAATTTTCTATTCCAACTCCAGTGTGTGCAACAGTAGGGAAGGTGTTGGAGTTAAATCCAACACCTACCCACTGCTGCACACCTTTTGCGCTGCAACAACATGCAATGTAAAGACATGCGTTGTAATAGTTTTGTTTTAAAGGCTGTCTCCCATGGAGGGATTTAGTGAACCTCAATTGACATCTGCCCGTAATATGGGGGGGGGGGCTGGGCACAGCTCCACTTGCAACTGAATAGACTGTTTTCTGCCTTCACACAAAGGGCTTGTCATCACTACTTTAACTATGCTGCCAGCTTGGAGCCAGGGAGTCAGCAAATTCCAAGCACTTAAATATGAGCCCTCTAGAAATTTCTCCTATTTTAAAGAAGGCACCTGGTAAAAATATTTGACCTTCAGACTACCACTCTTCAGTTGACTTTCTACACCTACGGAAGGACTCTCACAGGACTGCCTGCTGCTGCTGTGTAATCCACAAAACTGCTTTTCTGCACCTGGAAGGACTGCTTTGCTGCCTGGAACCTGCCTTCAACCCACAGAGGCCTGCCATGCTGCTTGAGTCCTACATCGTCACGTGACCCAAGGACTACCCGAGTGACTACGAGGGCTAGTTTGCTGGCCTCCTGTTCAGAGCCACAGGGACATGACAGGCGCCCACCATATTGAGCACACACCTGGAGCCAGCCTGAGTGAGTCCTAACCCTGCCCCCCCCCTCCCAAGTGGTGCCCCTCCAGTAGTGGACTCTTGGTGGTGGTGCTAAAGGTGCTTGGATAGATGAAATCCAAAACCTGGGACATAGAAAGTTTTTGGGCAAAAACTCCTTTGAAAACTGAGAGAAGACCGGGACCATCCTGCTGGTCTGACGGCCCATGGGGCATTGCCGGTCGGCCTGACTTCCCAACAGCTCCAGTTACATTCTTCTACGCAGCAGCAAATCCTGTTCAGCAGTCCTTGGCCAATGGAGTAGCAAGCTCCTGGAACTCTCATGGGCTACAGCCTTGTGCCTCAACCCGGTGGAGATTTTAGACTTCCAAAAAAAGACTAAGTCAACATAGAAATCTTCACCTTGACAATTATCCAGCGGCTGCTTAACAAGGACGCTCCCTCCTCGGACACTGCCTGTAGCCTTGCCCTGCTGAAATTTACTCTCTCTGAAATACTTCTCCCAAATTTCTTGTAAGTCTGAAGATAAGCACCGACCTCCCAATCCACTTTTTGTATCCGAATAGCACTCCATCACGCTCAACCACATTTTTTTATTTTGACCTGATCCCGTGCAACTCTAGTTTTTACTAAAAGGATAAAAAATTCGTACCTAGGGTTCTACTGATTAGATTTTTGTTGTATGGGTGTCAAATATTTTATTATAATTTACTCTTTTTTTATTACATTGGTGTGGGATTTTTCTTGTGCTGCTTTCACTTTATTACTATTTGTGTGCTGCATAAATACTCTACACATTGCCTCTAAGTTAAGCCTGGTTGTTTTGTTTGTGCCAAGCTACCCAAGGTTAAGAAAAGGTAAATTTAGTGACTTTTTGTGGTTCCCCCCGCCAGGGATTGTGGCTGTTGCTTGCCCAGGGGTAACACAAAACCAATTTCTGACACATGGTCTTCTTTTCCCTTTTCGTCCCCGATCACTCTGAGGCATGTCTTGTGTGGTCTCTAGTTCTTTATAAAAATGCTAAAAGAACAGGGATAAATAATTTTGATGCATTTTTTAAAGGCTGTTTGGTGTTAACCGATTGAAGTTCAGTCACTATAAAGCAATATATGGTGCTCCAGAAACACTCAGTGGTGTCTGCCTCATGACATTGATGTTATCTAGTTCAAAGTGAATACAGAATTGAATTTGATTGATTGTTAGCAGATAGGACTTTTTAAAGAGTTTTAATGAAAAGGACATAAAACACAAAGAATTGACCTTACCGTGGGGTTGAACATTGACATCATTGGGGGTTAAACTCTTCATCAACAAAGAAGACTCATATATAGACCAACCGCTGAACCTCTGTGTTGTAAAGCCCCCTAGAAGCTTTATCAAATGGAAAATAATTGTAGACAGATTGGAAGCTTTATAGGTTATTTAAAATAATTTTAAAAAATGAGTGTTTTCTTGTAATGAAAACGTGATTTTGATAGCATTTGCTTAATCCTGTCAATTAGTTCCAAAGTAAGGAAGCATTTATAGGATGAGAATTAAGCCAACAAATGTTTTGTGACAAAGTGAATTAAAGTGTCCCCTCACCGGGGCTTAAAGCAATCAACTATATAAATGATAATTATACAAACAAGATAAAAGAATGGACCATTAGGTACCCTTGCAAATTAACAAGCATGTGACAAAGTCAATTTGAGAAATCTAAGAATTGATATGAGATTGAACAAGAGGCAAAGAATATGAGACAAGATAACATTCGATTAAATTGAATTTCAAGTAACATGTAAAATGTAATTCTGATGTATGCTAGTTAAAGGGAGATTAGTGGATACAATATGCATTTAAACATATCGATAACGGTAAAAGTGTGAAGATGGCAACAGTACTTTTAAAAGCATCATCTGAGCTGAGCCATCCAAAGGATGCCACGGAGAGACGTAGCATAGGTTAAACAGTTTACACATCAGCCATCTACTACTGATAAGTAAACAATGGAGTGTGAAAGGTTATACCAGAGTTAAAAGGTAATACACAAAATAACAACATTGATAGTTACCTTAGAATGATGTGATAAAGTTAAAATATTCTTACCGGAATGATAACAAATGTAAGGGTAAATTAATTCGACTTAAGTTCCGCGTAAAATAAGGACTGCTGATGAGTCAATAATTAATTTAAGCATCCAGAATGTGATGTGGATATTATAAACAACATAAGTTTATTGAAACTAGTTACCAAAGTATCCAATATAGCAATGTGCTAAGAGATGCTAATTTAGGCATATAGATCTTGCCACAAAGTGTCAGCATGTCGGGCGGCATGTAAGCCACATTGATCTGCTTAGCACACTAGCGGTGCAGTCAAAAGGTAGCTGACAAGCTGTGGTGTTCGAAGTTTAATTAGTGGATCCGATTTTAAAAATACTTCATGTATGTATTAGGACAGTCTATGTGACAAAGGAACTCTGTGTTAAGTGTTGTGTCACAATGTAAGGTTTGTAACTTACTTGATGGGTCAATAAAGTAGGATCTAAAAAGAACAAGCATTTGCAATGCAATAGGTCTCGCATTTGTGAAAGTTGGAGCTATTGGTGCTGCAAATTACATATTTTAGATATTCCTACGCATTAGAGATAAACCTTGTGCGATTGAACGAATGGGGTTGTGAACTGCTTCAATGCAACCCGATAAAATTACTTTATTGGTATTGAGAAGTGTAGGCTAAGGTAAAACAAATACGTTACACAGAAATAAAACATAAAAGCAGGCGGACTTGAGAGTCAGAAAGGAAGAATATTGAGTTAGTTGCAGCTGTGTAAAAAGTAACATGGGGTGGGGAGCAGAAAGTAATGGGGGCTGGACCATATCAAAGGGATGCTTATCTTTGGATTTATATGCCATTACGCTGTCTCGTATATTACAGACATTGGTACTACAAGCCTTACACAGACCAACTTGGTAAAACTAGGTAAACATGTATAGTAAATGCGCTTCTTTTCGCTTAAAGTTTTGTGCACACCACAATGACCCAGCCAAAGTTTTAACCCCGGATATAATATTGACCAGACCTGATCAAAAAAGAAACTTTACCATGCAATGTGAAATTCAAGAATACAAATACGCACATCTTCTATGGACACAAAAAAGTCTACAATTAGGACAAATAGACTTGAGTATCATGACCTGGTAACTTGGGTAATATTAAACAAATGCTGCAGTCAGATCTGATCGATTAGAAGTGAACAATCTTTCTTCCATAAAAGAAGTAGTGAATGTCATTTGGGAAAATGACAGCAGTTTTAGGGCAGAGTAATAGCAGTGTGTGTTTTTTTGTAAAATGTGCACTTCATGTTACTAAAGGAAAGATGGCTATAGCAGAGAATAATTAAAGAAGGTTGTGCTTCAGTTTAAATGTTGCATGTTTGGCCTGTTGAACTACAATATTACCACACACAGTGAACTGTTACATTCTGACCGCCACATAGTTTTGATGTCAGCTGTAAAACATCGAGCATTTGATCACTGGAAGAGGGGGAGAGAGACGAGGGAATGGGACAAAAAGACACATATGAAGTTATACACATATACACAGAGACAGGCACACAGAAGCGCACACATGTGCACTGACACCTGCACATAAAGAGCACATCAGACAAACTCACAAACAGACGCTGTCCCACACATGTACACGCACACGTACGGGACACCCAGACGAACATACACAAACAAACATACATACCAAATCACACAAACCGATGCAGACAATATATTGAACACACCCTGAAACAACGCTTATACACAGTCCCACACAGTCAAACACACAGGTGCATAAACCGACATAAAAACACACGTAAACTCAGGAACATGGTGCAGAGACACAGAAATAGGAACACAAGAAGCTAGCACGTGCACACAGGCAATACATACGGCAATACATAGGCACATGCACATAGACACAAATACCCCTGTGCACACCAGCACACAGTCACACAAACACAGCACAAATGTGAATTCTCTACCTAATGGGGTGCAGTGGATCTCTGCTGGGTATATAGCTTTGAGTGCCATTCCCCGCACTTGCAGGCACCCTCGGGCTGCACATGCTGAAACACGGGATGGCCGACTCCACGGCAAGAGCAATCGGGTCGGTGCAGGTGAACCTTCTTTCCGCCTTCCCCGATGTCTTCACTCGGATTCAAAGCGTGAAGTCACTTGTGTCGGCGTGACCTCACACCTTGCTGAGGTAGGCTTTGGTAAAAATGCATGAGCACAGAAAACAGACTCACTGCACTTCTGACATAACACCCGTCTAACGCACACACTAACGGTCCATACAATGGTGTTAGGACCCTGAAGATTAGTTGAAAAACATGCTTGGCAGTGCATCTATGCCTCTGGTGTCCATATGGCATTGTGCGTTGCCAAAAATATCCAAGGAAAAACGCGAGCGCCATCTGTTTCCAATTAACACGAACGCGATAATTGGAGACAGATGGCATTAATGCTCGCTCCCGAGCACCCTAGGCCATGGAACAAAGAAGGCGGGACAATCACACGCCTTGGACCAAGTACGTGCTTTCTTTTTAACAAAGACACATGCACAGGCCTATTGCGGGTGTTCTCTGGTGTTTTGAACTCTGAACACACGCTTGTGTTCAGATTTCAAAAGCCCTTACAAAATGCCTCGCAGAGTAGCGCATGCGCGCTGGCTCAGGCGAGACCTAAAAATGTCAGAGTGGTTTTGGTTTTTTTGGAAAGTGCATTGACTAAGTTTTGCCATGGGTAGTAAGCAATAATAATAACAATATTTTTCCAAATGTTGACACTGGTGAGGAATTATATTTTTTTGAAAGTAGAAGGAAGCATTAGAGAGAGTAAAAACTGAGTTCAGCAGAGAGAAGGAGGAGCTTTGGCCAAGAAATAGGGGAGGTTTGATGTGTATTAACTCAAGGAAGGAAACACAGAGTGACCGTATAATGCAGGAGTTTACTCATGTTAATAAGTTGGGGTGCCCTCTGTCTTGAACTCTGGTACCCCTGGCTCTACCCATGGTACCCCTGGTCTCAGGAATCATGGCAAGAAAATAATTCAAACTTTTCCAGTAAAGCCCTGTTTACTTTAAGTAGTTTCCACACAATGCATTCTCGTTTTCCCCTCAGCATCAAATAGAAGGCTGTTGATGGGTGAAAGGTGGAACAAGGTTCCAACCTTTGGTGTCGGGGTGCCTAGTGACACCTACGTTTTTTCCTAAAAATTATATTTTCAGTTGAGCATAGCGATCAATCAATGACGGAAGTTCAAAATCTGTCAGGAAATAACATATAGCAAGCATCAACTGCAGAGCAGAACCTAAACTTCACTGTTCACGATATTACAATCCCTCTTTTCACTGAAAATTATACATATTTCTCCCGTCGGGCTCCCCAGTGCCTTGTATACAACATTACATGCAAGTATCTCTTAGGATGTGCCTGGCTAGTTGGAGAATAGATGTTCATTTCTATAAAAGTAAGAGTTAAAGCTACTTGTGAATATTGTTGTTGGCACAGGAGAACAAACATTTGATATACATATCTAAGTCTACAGGCCTTTACAGCAGTTTTCTACAATGATTAATTATGCTGTGTACTGTTTCCTTTATATTAAGTTATGACTATAACCTCTATAGCCAGGGGGAAAAATGGTGTCAAACCCCCCATTTGATGTCACCTATGTAAACAACCACAGCCTTTCTGATCACATCTGTGCTACGCTTTTTAATTAAGATGTCATTTTTTGGCTTTAGTAAAGACACAGTTTCAAGTCAGCAAAGCAGTTTTGAATTTAAATTACTCAACTGTATTGTTGTGTAGAGGTTGCATAGGAAGCCTTTATCGTAAATAACCATATCAAATTCTCGTTATTCGGTGCAGTGATGTTACAACAGAAGTTAACCAAAGCTGCTGTGGCCCAAGTGGTTAATCACTGTTGTGATGTCACCAACAAAAAAATACCTGCTTCCCCTTTCTTCTACTACCTTGCCTGACTATCCACAACCCTGCAAACAATGACAGGACTGCGGTTGACAGTCTCACCTGCCTTCTCCCACCTTTTCCACATACCCAAGGGAGAATTGAGAACGTGGACAGTGCTATGCCTGCGCCAACCATGGCTGTGCCAACCGCCTTCTACTTTGTCAGCCTGGGTCTCTGCAGATCCGTGCTGAGAGAGCAAATGAAGCTGCAATGATAAACAGCTCTAATTGAACCTCTGTTAGAGTGGTGGCGGCTCTACAGTGTAGGAGTGGGCATCTTGGCTTTGGGCTGTCAAGGGTGTGAAATAGCGTGGAGGGTGGTGGAGATGGGTGGCAGGATGGTATGTCATTTTGTTTCCAATTTGAGCAGAGGTGGAGAATTACGCAAAAGTTGGTAGGGGTGGATAGCAAGAGGTCAGGTATTGTTTTGGTCCAGTTTGTGTGAAGAGAAGTGGAAAGTATATGCAGAAGCGGGTGTGGTTAGGTGGCAGGAGGCTGGGTATTGTTTTTTATTTGGCGATGGGCTGGGAAGGGTTTTTTCAGATGATGTGGGGGTGGGAAGCAGGGGTCGGGTTTTTTATTATATTTGGGAGAGGGGAGGTATATGTTGAGGGTGGTGGGGTATAGGAGACCCTTTTTTTAAAAATACATTTTTACACGTTAAATATGGTTCCCCATTACTCTTCTGCCTCTGCCTGAATGTGTGAAGCAAATGATTTTGTGAGGATATATGCTCCCGAAAATTATAGACCGCTCAATGTTGAATAGTGGAAATTATTTCTTCTCATGGTTTTTAACCACATTGCTGCGGCTCTAATTTTTCCGCTGTGCGGCAATTTACAAAAACCCGCGTTACACGATGAGCTTAGCTCGTCATCAGCAGCGAAGGGGTTAAGGACATCATAGGAAACTCGAGCCATTTGATGTCACTAAGAACCCCTCTGTGAAACACATCCCTGTTATTCTCAGTTATTCATCTATAATTCCATCTAAGCAGTGGGATGTCTAGACAGTACATTTTTCTGCTTTTGTTGTCTTGTTTTTGTGGTGGGGCCTATTGCCAATGCAATGATTCCAGATTCTTTTCCTGCAAACCCAGGGGAGCACCGACAGTTCTCTATCCGACTTATTTTATTCATCGCGTTTGCTTAGTCATTTTCCCCGAAGGAAACATTGATTATTCAACCATGTTGCACACCGGGGGCAATGTCAACATTCCTCATGACAAAAATGATGTACAGCTGGGTTACCAGGTCCACCGCGGCATCTGTGCACACACTGCAGGAAAGTTATGGCACATTTATACTGCCCATTTTCACTATAATTTTTTGATGTTTTTGTTACGATATAACCACTCTCCTGGCCCAATCCTTATTTAAATAATTTATGTAGTTTTCTTTGTTTTGAGTTTTTATCCTGTTCGATTCTAGTTCCTATGATGCGTGTTTAATATTCTTATGTTAATTTAATTTGTCTTTTCAGGTCGTAATAGATTTCTCTTTTTGCTGTATTTATTTTTGTTTTATTTTTGTTTTGCCATTTTCTTGTGGTTAGATGTTGCCGGTGTGCTTTCTTTTTCCTTTATATTCACCGAGATAGTTCAAGTTCAAGAAATGTGTTTATTTAGACCATGGTGTGTAAACATTACCGTAATACATCCATAAATACAACCTAGAATCATAACTTTAAGAATCATTAAAAAAGACGCATCTCAATGTACATACAGGATTTAAAAGAACATCAATTAATAAAAGATCTCGTGCCACCTCCCTGATCCCCTACAGTTTATATGACGTCCCTTTTAGGGAACTCCCATATTGCATTTAAAAATCTCACTTTTGCACAGACAATATTTAAAAATCTCCTACAAATCAACAGGCTGAGGGCCTGACTTAATAATCATATTAGCAATTAAAACAGGCTTTAAAATGCTTTAAATTCATCTAGGAAACCCAGATTATCCAATACAATAAGTAGTCCACTACATTTTGCCTTAAATACACATGTACACATGCCCTGTTCATCTATCATTGCTGCTTTTACCTTTGTCTCTGCGTGACATGGTCTTAAACTGACCCAAAGGTTTAGCACAGCGTTCCTGAGTTTGGAGCTTGGCAGAGCCTTGATATAGTGGAAACACATCATCGTTGCTCCCGCCTTTTACCAAAAACTGGGTAGACGATTTGCTCCCCAAATAAAGCAGATCCTCTCCTCTTACGATTTTGCTTGCAATAACGCATAGCTCCTGCTTGGGGATTGGTTGCCCTGTCTTCAACTGATCTGCCACTAATGACAATTTAACACAAAGCTTCCCATGTATGCACCTAACTTGAGAGACCCTGTTCAATTCACTTTTCTCTATCTCCATTTTACAGAGGAGGGATATTTTAGGGTTATCCTCTCCATATAATATCTGCCAAAAGTTCCCCATTCACCGAGACAGGATTTGGTATGTCTGGGCAACATTAAGGCAATAATAGGCAGCCACCTTAGGGAACAGGCACATAGGTGCTGAATTGTAATTGCATTCCTCAAATATTGCTCTTTGGGTACCGGTGTAGTCTCAACAATTGTCATTTTACAGAGCTCCAGAAACTTTTTTGCATCAGAGCTGGGTTTTACTACAGATATAGCGCGGAAAGAGTCCAAATCTTAATTTCAGCATTGGTTCAACCTGTGACTTACAAAAATGGGATCCAGCTCCGTTCCAAATTCTTCTTCTCTAGGCGACATATCTTTCCTACCGTTTTTTAATGGAAGCTAAAATCAAATCATCTCAATCAACAATATATTTTAGCATTTCTTGAGTTCAGTCAATAATGAGAGTTTTTAATTTGGTTTTAAATCCTTTATTGTCATAATCAGTTTAGTAAATATATTTTTCTCTTTATTTATTTAGTGAATCAGATAAAATCTGTTTACAGAAATTAATCAGAAAATCGTGGTTAGATTCATAGTCAGTGCAAAGGAACAGCGTGCTTCATAAAGGAATTAATCCCTAGTCTAAATAAAAAGGATCAGTTTTGCAAGTTATTAGAACCCATGAAGAGTTTGAGAAAAGAGTGAGATCAATAGAGCATGATATTTAGAAGTGGAACTCCTCATAAGGAGTAGTTCCTTGAGACTTAGCCGAGTCCTATTATTTTAAAGAGTATCAGTGGACAGTTGCAGTAGCAATCCCTACATATAAAGCCTCAGTGAGGACAAATAATGGAAGACAGATGCAGCAGTATCCACAACAATCAAAGTTCCGAATTGGGGAGTAGAGCCTAGCAGCCTCACCTCCAAAGTGGCAGGTATCAGCTGTCAGCATAAATGTAAATGTAAATGTATTTGTAGAGCGCACTGCCACCAAGCGGTTTCCTGGCGCTATTACTCATACCGCTGTGGAACCTTTCCTGGCTTTCCCTGTGAAGTGCCCACTCCTGGGCACCCCCAGGGTGAAACCAGGCATCCTAGCGCTGTTGGGGCCGGTGTGGAGGTTAAGCAAGCTATTGCCCAGAGTTGCAGCGTGGGGCCCGTGATTAGAATAGGCACCGAGGCGAGAATTGTCAGGTCCGGGGAAATTGAGCCCAAGACCTGCCGAGGCGGGAATTGAACCCTGGTCCTGGGCCAGAAGTCTGCATCAGGGTCTGCCGCTCTAACCATTGAGCCACACTCCTCCACTGCCTCAGCCATCCTTCTGCATCAAGCATTAACCTCTCTAATTAGAAAATGCACTAATATAATACGCCATGTATTACTACAAAGTTGCAGGTTAACTAAATTCTATCCAATGAAAAGACAACTTTGTTCTTCCTTTCCCACGAATAGCACATGCAGTCGGCAATCTACTATCAAATAAGTAACAGAGACCATTAAGGGTGCTTGTAGAATCTTTTGACCTTGGTTCCTAGGGAAGCTTAGAGTAGAGTATATTCTATCATTTATTCAATGTTTCACTGAGTTACAATGAACTATACTAGACAGAAACATTTGCTAACAGATTTCTAGTTAAGTGAAGCTTTTCAGATTTCATTTCAGTAAGTTATTGGTAAAGCATACAGTTTTTATTCATCATTTTAATAAACACTAGATAGATAGGAAGTTCAAATCTTGTGTAACAGGAACATATAGCTTGAAGAAAATAATACATTTTATAAAATGGTAACATTCTACATTTATGGCGAAGATTCTAAGCAAGTACTATAACGGTCAAGCTATCAAATACATTTGCACATGGTTCAGTATGTTCTAAAGCATCTATGTTGTTAAAGAGAAATGTAACTGCGGCCTACCAGTGAATATGACTGCTTGCTGCATTTTCTGCACATCTTGTCTATGTGTCATTTCACTGTGTTTTCACATTAACATCTGAAGCAACTTATCAGCACTGGTTATTTAATTTTGAAATCATCTTTTCCTCTTTCTCAGTACGATCAGCAAAGCACTTGTTGATTACCCAGTGGGAAGGGGGCGACTAAAACCGCATTTGGAGTATAGAGATGGTGACAAAAGGAGCAAATGTTATTCATAACTGTTGCACATAGCACATGCAAATTGGGCCTGCTATGAACAGGACAATTTATCTCATGGCTGAAAATAAAAAAAATGGACCTGCCAGGAGCACAAGCATTTAGCAAGTGGCTCAAAAACCACTCCAGTTCAGAATGGGGAACAAAGGAAACACACCATTGGGTCTTTCAGCTAGCAGCACAGCAACCCCTAGTGCCTGATCCCCTTCTTGTACTCCCTTCTGGGTGGCGCTGGAATTTAATGACATTGGAATGCAGTAGGACAGGACAGATAAAGAGACACATGGCCCTGCATGGAAGTAGTTTAAGTGCAAAATATAATTAGCTAATTGCAAAATGTAAGGTGATGTTAAATGTATATATGTCAAATAGATACTGCTGTAAGAAAAATGCAAAATTCAAAACATGTCAAACACCCTAAGCCCTTGTCTTTGGAAGCTTTTCCTGAGTTCTTCTTTTGATGTTTGGTGCATTTGAAACTAATTTACCAAACTTAGACTTTTCCTGAAAACTAGATGTCCAGGGTGAGGTGACTAGCATGGATTCCATGGCTTTTGTTATACCCAAAATACCACGCAAACCCGAAACTATGGATAAAATCACACATGTGCCTCAGGTTTCTGTGAGGGAATGGTCCAGAATCGGCAAGGATCCACAAAATTCCTCCCACCCTGTATTCATTCCTGAAGCACGTTCATTGACATGGCGTTCTTTTTATTAGTAGGGCTTTTACTTAATGAAACTTTTACTTCATGGACTATAAATTGCTTCATAAAGAGTATGTTTTTGAGAAATAGGGGGGCGTAACTCCCATAATTTGCTGTAGTGTAAATACACAAAATTACCTCAGAATCAAGTGGAACTAAGCGAGGAGCATGACCCAGCATTTACTGCTGTTTCTCTGTGTAAAATGCACCCATGCGTCCAAAGTGGACCAGAGGATGCATTTTGCGCTCACAAAATATCACAAAATATCCTGTGATTCTGGGCAAATCACTTAGTCTCCCCATGCCTAACAAAAAAAAAATGAATGTGTGTCTTCATGTAACGTGACTGGTGCTATGTAAAGCGTTCTGATACCCGATTCAAATCAAGTTTGCGCTATATAAAACTCAGCAAAAAAAAAAAAAAAACAGTAGAGTCCCTCACTAAGTCTGTTGCCCTTGCAGTGGGATTCTTGTGCCAAGTTATTCATTATTATGCAAACCGGTTTAATTGCGTAATTTTCTATAATTTTGCATCAAAAGAGTAATGCAAAATTACCAAAATTGCTCTAAAGTTATTAAAAGGTTACACAGACCAACTCAGCACCCAATACCCCGGATACGTTTTTAGGTCTCGCCTGTCAATGTGCATGCGCATTGAGTGGAGCAAGACTATAGGGGCTTAAACAGAAGTTTAACTAGACTGGCAATTTGATGCAGTGCATGTGCGCTTTTAGCTCAATGCGCAAGCGCAATGAGTTAAAATGCGCGTGCACAGCATCAAATCGCCAGTCTTACCCATTTGTTCCCCAGCTTGGTGCCGCCAGCACCTCCCCTCTCTCTCCCCGCACACAGCCAGGCTCGCATTTCTCCTCCCCCTCCACAGCCGCCAGCACCTCCCCTCTCTCTCCCTGCAGTTTCACGGCCGCCAGGCTCGCATTTCTCCTCCCCCTCCCCAGCCACCAGCACCTCCCCTCTCTCTCCCTGCAGTTTCACGGATGTCATGCCGTGTCTTCCTTTATTTTACTTTTCTTGTTTTAATTCCGCCCTAAAAACACGCAGATATCAGCGAAGGCCTGACAGGGAAATAAATCATAAGCATTTTTTGCCAGTGTATTATGCGCCTTTCTGCAGGCCGTTCCAAACCTAACGATGCCACTTATTAAAAGACTTGCGGTGACGCAGCACAGATGTTTCCTTCCGCAAGATTTTAAGTAGCAGCACGTGAGTTCCTAAAACTGGCATACAGGGCATGCTCATTTAGTAAAATGTCCGTTAGCAGGTTGCATCGTTTGCTTTAACCATCAAAAGGTTCGTGTGAGGTTGCAGCCCGGTGTCCGTCATCCTCCCATCAGCGTCCCTGGGTGCATTCACTGCAGTTTTTGGTATTCTTTTACACGCTTTAACGAGCAGAGTGTTTTTCACCTTTTAAGCCCTCAGTGCTATGTGTGTGACTCTGCTCGGGTTCACCGTTTGTGAAGCTGGCATCCCATGACACCTCGGACCTGGAGTGATTTGCAGTGACGCCATTACTCAGCAGTTTACAGTTGGTTCTGGTCTGCTTTATCTGTCAAGGGAGGGGAGACATCAAAGGTGTGCGGTGGCTCCAAGCCCCCGAGAGACTGGGCGGGGCAGCTACCTCTTATCTCTCCATCAGCCCGTCTTTTCACAGGGCACACTGTCTCTGATAACATCCCGACCTAGGACCCTTTAAAGACGGTCATGTGGTTCGGCTGGACAAAGGGGCCTGAATGTAAACGAGTACACGGGAGAGGGAAAATTAGCAAATCTAAACAAAACTACATCTGACCTGGTAAGATTTTAGTAAAAAAAGAGAAAACAAGACTGTTAGGATGGCATTGTGATGCCTATTTGGGATGGGAGTTTTGCAACGCAATCCCGAAGTCATTGCTTAAATGCACAGTGATGTTAGGTATCACTTTTATGGATACTTTTAGGCTGGTGTGTACTATAGAACTAACTGTATTAATGGTGCCCTGCTTTTGTTACGTTGATGTCAGGTGGGAACCTGCTGTCTGTCCTAAGGGACCCTCCTCAAAACCGGGCCAAAAACAATCAGTATACATGATGTATCCTTGTTGAGTGATCTGTAGGAGGGCAATGACATCGAACAAAAAGTTACCATCTAAGTTGTACCCTAGTGGGACCGAAAATGAATATTAGAGATGCAGTTTATACTATATTATTAATTTGGGCTTGATGTAAATAGTGACTGCTCTGTACATCATGTTTTACCGCATTTTATCGAATACAGTCTCTTTCTGTTTCTATGAAAATGATTTTCTTTGTGTTCTAGCGGTGAAATCGGGCACAATTCACTCGACTTTCAAATGTGTGCCTTTTTTCGACAATGTAGCAATGAAGTGTGTGGCCCATATTCTTGAATCTTTGCAGCCAGGGGCGCGATTCAGTGGTGTAGCAGGTGCAGTGGCACCATCCATCCATCCAGCCCACACCATCCATCCATCCATCCATCCCCCCACTCCTTCCATCCATCCATCCCCCCCCACTCCATCCATCCATCTCACTCCATCCATCCATCCATCCCCCCACTCCATCCATCCATCCCCCCACTCCATCCATCCATCCCCCCTACTCCATACATCCATCCCCCCACTCCATCCATCCATCCCCCGACTCCATCCATCCATCCCCCCACTCCATCCATCCCCCCACTCCATCCATCCATGCCCCCATCTCCATCCATCCATCCCCCCACTCCATCCATCCATCCCCCGACTCCATCCATCCCTCCCCGCCCCACACTCCATCCCTCCCCCGCCCCACACTCCATCCCTCCCACGCCCCACACTCCATCCCTCCTCGGCCCCACACTCCATCCCTCCCCGCCCCACACTCCATCCCTCCACAGCCCCACACTCCATCCCTCCACAGCCCCACACTCCATCCCTCCCCCGCCCCACACTCCAACCCTCCCCCGCCCCACACTCCATCCCTCCCCCGCCCCACACTCCATCCCTCCCCCGCCCCACACTCCATCCCTCGCCCACACTCCATCCCTTGCCCACTATGCGCTACCACAGCATCACTGAACGCCACAGCATCACTCGTCGCCGCCACAACATCATTCAGAGCCACCACAGCATCAATCTGTTGAACCATTCAACAACAACTGATTCAAATATGTTCTCTCAATGTTTCAAACTTTATTACAAATGTCACAAAAAAATGTTAATATTTCACTTCTGTTCTTGTATTTTCATCACAATAAAATACACTAAACATAATCTTCCAAAAAGTTATTTGCAAAAGTTTAAGCTATTGCCATTATAAATTACAATAACTTTTATTTAAGTATTAAATATTGGAAAAAATACAACCCATTGTTATTTTTAATATTAATACATCTAAGTCATGTAAATACAACACATATTGCATTACAAATGCTATAGGTGTCACGTTTGCAAAAGTTAACACTATTGGCATTGTAAATGACAAAGTTATTAATTTCGTTATTTTCAAAACAAAAACATAAATTAAAAATGTGTCATTTACAATAATACCTCTAACTTTACTAATGCGAGCCCTATTGCATTGCAAACGTATTATTTATAACATTTTGAAAAGATTGTGATTTGTCTGATGTAATGTATATGTAAATGTAGGTATACTTATATAACGGGACCAGTCACCACAAAGGGCATCCTGGCGCTTGCCTAGGGAACCCGTCCTGGTATTCCCCTGTGAGAGGCCCCGGCAGGGTATCCTCAAGGTGAAAGCCAGGCATCCCGCCGCGAGGGGCCGTTGTGGAGATTAAGCAAGCTATTGCCCAGAGTCGCAGAGCGTGAACCCGAGAGTCGAGAAGGCACCGGAGCGAGAATTATCGAGACCGTGGAATTTTTAGCCCAAGACCCGCCGAGGCGGGGAATTGAACCCTGGTCCAGGGCCGATCTCAGCTTCCGGGTCTGCCGCCTCTAACCCCTGAGCCACACTTCTCCTACATACATGGAAGACCGGGGAAAACTAAACATGTACCTTTACTAATGCTATAGATGTAACATTTGCTAAATGTATAACTATTGGCATTTCAAATAACAAAATTAATACTTTCATAATTTGTAAAACATAAACAAAAATTAAAAAATATTTACATTTACCACACCAAAAGCTCAAACTTTTCTATTGCGAGACCTATTGCATTTCCAATGCTTGTTCCTTTTCTCATGTACGAAAGCACATTCCCCACAAACTCAGGCAAGATGGTCACCAACAAAACTACCAGTTATATGCCAACATAACAACAATGAAGTCAAATATTTATTTCACAAAATCGATCTATTACAGAACTGCCTCTTTCTTTACTGCTGATGGCACAAGATAAGTATCATCCAGAATGTGGGCATTAAAACTCCCATTTTACTTTTTTTTTTCTTCTGTGGGCATGCGGCCCAGATGGTGTGAGGCCATGCTGTATGTTCATTCCATGTTTGAGAGAACTCACTGCACAGACTTCCCCAGCTCTGAATGGGCAGTCACCAGAAGCTACACACTGCACGTTATTCTAAGGTAATACATATATAATACATATAGTATTCCACATTTTATTTTGATCACAGCGTGAAGAGTATTCTCACCATGAGCTGCTATTGAGTGAAAATGATGACAGAGTTTCCAATTTATTCCTGCCAATCGCTGCATTACCCCTTTCAGTTGCAAGCCACCATTTTGGATTCCTTGACGTTCTACTTTATTATGCACTAAACATACAAATACCTGTTTGTGAATGAATACATTCTCTATTCCATCATAAACAAAATCGTGCAAGAGCATATAATTTCTGGCTCTAGATTCTGAGTTTGCCCTTGGTTCATTTGGTATAATTCTTTACTAATTGCTTGTTTTTCTCTTTGTTATGCTTGGACACTGGTAGGGGCGGTCAAAATAATTAAGCATAAGATCTGAAAGGAGAATTATTAACATTACTTATCGCTATCCTTGGTGGGTATTAAATTAGACTGGGAAATTATATTAATGGCAGACTGGCACACTTGCATCATGCCAGCCGTGGCCCAAGGTAAGAGTGGTGGGGCGGTGGTGGCGGGTGGGGGTGGATCTCGACCTACGATGATGGCGGAAAATACATTTTTTACTTTGTTTTCTCTCACCAGGCCCACGGCTCTTACCTGCACGGGCCGCAGCTGCATCATGCATTGAAATATATTTCAATTCTTCCACTGCTCGCCCAGACCTCGCCACCAGACCCAGCTTACCATAAAGTCTGTCTCTTCCCCTTACCACTGTCCACTTAGATGGTCTGCCGTCAGGGTGGACTTCGGCATGGGAGTCCTCTGAACTTGTAAATCTCTCCACTGCTGTTCATAAGGCATGCAACTACACATTCTTGTGTGATAACATGCTGTCTTTAGTTCTCAGATTAGTAAAATTGTGTCGACTTGGCTTTTTATCTTCTTAGAACTCGTAGGAAGTTATACTTGCTTCTTCATCTCCTCTCTTAGCTAGTTAAAAATGGGAGTCAAACGGGACTTGTCCCACGCAGGCTATAGAAATGTGCTTTTCCTTCACTTCCTGACTATTCTGCTCTCTCGTGTCCAGCTTATTTAGCATTCAACTGTCTGGAGCGTCCTCCTTCTCAGTCAGATACTCCAACTTCTTACAGTTTTCTTAAGAATTATCTCCTTCCTCTGTTCAAATTTGGAGTTTATTTTTTCAAAAATATGTTTTTGCAGCCAATGTCTTTATATGCTAACTCAAGGCTGGAGCCAAAATCCCGTAGATCAGGGATGGTTTAGTGTCATTAACTGCCCCGCCCCTTTTAGTCGATCCATCCAAGCATATGCCTTCTGATATAGCAAGTCTTGGATTTATTTTTTTGTGTTGCGAATTTAGCCTGATATTTAGGTCTCGCCTAGTCTAATGCCACTGAACCACTTCTTCAGGCCAAGGGCTCTCCTCCAGCGGATTTCGGACAGTTCACATGAATCACAATCACGTGACCTGCTCTCATGCACGAGCCTTCCCCCTGGCAGCAGCATTTCTCCTTTCACGCCCGCCAGGCCACATCAAAGGGTTCCGCTGCCCCGCCCCCTGATTCACGGCCATCTGTTCTCCAGCTCCAGCACCTCCCCTCTCTCTCCCCGCACACAGCCTTACTCGGAATTCTCCTCCCCCTCCCCAGTCCGCTTACCCCAGGACATGTTCCTTCCCACCTTTCCTCCTCTCTGTCCATTTCTCTCCGTACATCCTTCAACTTTGTCGGCCGGGAGGCCATGAGCTACTTCAAAGGGATCAGCTCCTGCCCCGCCCCCCCCCACACCTCCCGCCGCTTGCATTTCCTGTACTTGTTAATTATTTCATTTCGCCAATGCTTGCTTCAGGCTAGAAGTGTGATCGGCATCTAGTCAGCTTTGCATCCAATCAGACGCCCGCCGATCATCCCTGCATGGCGGTGCCCACTCCGACGATTAGGTTTTGTACACAGCAAACCTGTTACATTACTTCAGTAAGCGTTTCCTTTTGTTTTCCCTGTAGCACGCTTATGCACACCCAGAGCGGCTTCCTAAATCCCCGTTATTAACATTGGTAACAGATCAGTCTTAACTGAGTTCTACCTACCATTTGGAATCCACTTTCGTGTTACATCACTAAGCTCACCCATCCGGGTCAGTATAGCCAGGTCGCCGTATTGCGCCATGCGCTCACCGATGATTTATAGCGTGTCCTTTAGTCTTAAATCCCAAAATTGTTTCCCTAGCCAGCCCGCTGCTTCCTTTGCCAATGCTAATGCGCCAGGACCTTATGTGTTGCGCATTGCTGTCACCTTAACTTACCACGTATCCATCTGGTTTTTAAAGCGTCTTTTTTAGCTCACCCCTAAGGACACCGCATCACCTAGAAATTTAAGGCTGATACCATCAGCACCACAATTGTAAATCACGCTTTACCACGAGCGGATTTAGGATCTTTTCACGCGCATTCTCGCTCACCTCGTAATTTGATATCAGCTCAATTGTTCCCATTTTATCCGTTCCAATTGATAGCAGTTACCAGCATGATCATCTCACTTAAAAATCTTCTGCTCATTACTTCCTACCCTCTAACTACACATCATACCAGGCCATAATTGTCCCCCTCTAGGTACCACAATTGTTGCCACCACACACAGGCTACAAGCTAGACCTACCACCACTGCGCTCTGTTATTCGTATCACCCACTTTCACAGTGTGTGCATCATCTGGAGGTTCTATACCTTTCTCACCTTTTTTTAAAATACCCTAACTCGACGTCTCCTGCCTCCCTCCCCGTCCCTATGTTTTCTGCAGGCTGCTCACTACATCAGGCTTGCAAATCTCCTTGTCCTGATGATGATCAAAGTATCTAGCATCTGTTCCCCAGCTCAAGCACCGCCCCTCTCTCTCCCCACACACAGCCTTACTCGGATTTCTCCTCCCCCTCCTTAGCCAGCTTCCCCCAGGCCATGTTCCCTCCCACCTTTCCTCCTCTAAGTCCCTCTCTCTCCGTACATCCTTTAACTTTGTCGGCCGCGAGGCCATGAGCTACTTCAAAGGGATCCGCTCCCGCCCCCCCCGCCGCTTGCATTTCCCGTACTTGTTAATTATTTCATTTCGCCAATGCCTGTTTCAGGCTAGATAGAAGTGTCATCGGCATCTAGTCAGCTATGCATCCAATCAGACGCCCGCCGATCATCCCTGCATGGCTATGCCCACTCTGACAATTAGGTTTTGTACACAGCAATCCTGTTACATTACTTCAGTAAGCGTTTCCTTTTGTTTTCCCTGTAGCACGCTTATGCACACCCAGAGCGGCTTCCTAAATCCCCGTTATTAACATTGATAACAGATCGGTCTTAACTGAGTTCTACAAACCATCTGGAATCCACTTTCGTGTTACATCACTAAGCTCACCCATCCGGGTCAGTATAGCCAGGTCGCCGTATTGTGCTGTGTACTCACCGGTGATTTATAGCATGTCCTTTAGTCTTAAATCCCAAAATTGTTTCCCTAGCCAGCCCCGCTTCTTCCATTGCCGATGCTAATGCGCCAGGACCTTATGTGTTGCACATTGCTGTCACCTTAACTTACCGCGTATCCGTCTGGTTTTTAAAGCGTCTTTTTTAGCTCACCCCTAAGGACACCGCATCACCTAGAAATTTACGGCTGATACCATCAGCACCACAATTGTAAATCACGCTTTACCACGAGCGGATTTAGGATCTTTTCACGAGCATTCTCGCTCACCTCGTAATTTGATATCAGCTCAATTGTTCCCATTTCATCCGTTCCAATTGATAGCAGTTACCAGCATGACCATCTCACTTAAAAATCTTCTGCTCATTACTTCCTAACCTCTAACTACACATCATACCAGGCCATAATTGTTCCCCTCTAGGTACCACAATTGTTGCCACGCCACCACACACTGGCTACAAGCTAGACCTAGCACCACTGCGCTCTGTTATTTGTATCACCCACTTTCACAGTGTGTGCATCATCTGGAGGTTCTATACCTTTCTCACCTTTTCTTAAAATACTCTAACTCGACGTCTCCTGCCTCCCTCCCCGTTCCCATTTTTTCCGCAGGCTGCTCACTACATCAGGCTTGCAAATCTCCTTGTCCCAATGATGATCAAAGTATCTAGTCATGGATCGAAACGTCGTCGACTTGCTTAATAGCTTGCACGTTAGGCTGATTTGTTAAAACCAGTGCAATAGTTGTTGATAAAAAGCTTGTTTTACCTTTCCACTTAACTCTCCTTGCCCCGCCGGGAAGCAAGTTTAGCCTAACATTACTTAAATTTGACTGAAGTCTATCAATCTGATGTCAAACAGTCATGACAAAGTAAAGAGCAGCAACTGAATAAACGAGCTGTACACGGTTGCACAAATACTAACAAAAACATATTTAGTTACTCCCAATTTTGGCAATTAATGGGGTGTGGTACTAAGAGTTAAAGTTAGTTGCTCACTAGGGTATGCTGGCTTTTAAAATTCTGGTCTTCTGGTTCCGACGTGGACATGTTAGAGACTTTAGTGAGGCGGGCTGGCTTTATTCTACAATTAACCCCTGGAGTTATTGGTGGTGTTTGCAGTCGGGTATCACAGAACAGCTTTTTAAACTTTAATTAACCTATGCTCACTATTGGCCTAGTTTCTAAAACGAAGAATGGAATAGGCTTTTTGGCTGCAGAATTTGCTGGTGGGATGGCAATGGGAAACTTTAATACACGCCATGAAACAACGCCATCAAGGGACGGATGTATTTAGTTAAATTCACAAAGTCTCATAGGTGACCTTATATGCTCAGTCATGCCATGTGTAAAACAGCTCTACTCACTTCTCTAAGTGATAAAAGCCCCAATACAAAATGTATTTAGGCAACGCAGAGGAAACCAAGACAGATTTGGTTATTGTGCCAATCTAATGCTTCAAGGTAAATGACAGCAGAATTGCATTTAGCTTTCAATTGTGTCTCCCCCGTTCGCCCTTTCCTCTCATCCCCTTTGTCTCTGTGCATCGCTCTTCTGTCTCTGTTCCCCTGCAGACGTTTCTTCTGCCCCCTTAGCTCACTCTCTCCCGCTCACCCTCACTTACCTCTCACCCTCTCACACACCCTCACACTCACTTACCCTCTCACCCCCACACACCCTCACACCCACATACCCTCACCCACTCTCACTTACCCTCTCACCCTCACACACCCTCTCACCCCCTCACATCCCCTCACACTCCCATCCCCTCACCCTCCCTCCCATCCCCTCACCCTCCCTTACACCCCCTCACCCTCCCTTACACCCCCTCACACCCTCACCCACCCTCTCACCCTCACCCACCCTCTCACCCTTACCCACCCTCTCACCCTTACCCACCCTCTCACCCTCACACACCCTCTCACCCTCACACACCCCAACACTCTCACACAACCTCACTCTCACACCCCTCACCCTCACACCCCCTCACCCTCACACCCCCTCATCCTCACACCCTCTCATCCTCACCCTCACACACCCTCATCCTCACCCTCACACACCCTCATCCTCACCCTCACACATCCTCATCTTCACCCTCACACACCCTCACCCTCACATCCACTCACCCTCCCTCACACCCCCTCACCCTCACACACCCCCTCACCCTCACACACCCTCACCCTCACACCCCCTCACCCTCTTACACCCCCTCACCCTCTTACACTCCCTCACCCTCACACACCCCTTCACCCTCCCCCACGCCCTCACCCACACACGCCCTCACCCTCACACCCCCTCACCCTCACATCCCCTCACCCTCACACCCCTCACCCTCACACCCCCTCACCCTCACACACACCCTCACCCTCTCACACACCCTCACCCTCTCATACACCCTCACCACTCTACCACTCTACTGCCCTCACTCTACTGCCCTCACTCTACTGCCCTCACTCTACTGCCCTCACGCCCTCACTCTACCGCCCTCACTCTACCACTCTACTGCCCTAACTCTACCGCCCTCACTCTACCACTCTACCGCCCTCACTCTACCACTCTACCGCCCTTAATCTACCACCCTCTCTCACTATACTGCCCTCACTCACTCTATCCCCCTCACTCACTCTATCTATCTATCTATCACCCTCCCTCACTCTATCTATCTATCTATCTATCTATCTATCTATCTATCTATCTATCTATCTATCTATCGCCCTCCCTCTATCTATCACCCTCCCTCTATCTATCGCCCTCCCTCTATCTATCGCCCTTCCTCTATCTATCTATCGCCCTCCCTCTATCTATCGCCCTCCCTCTATCTATCGCCCTCCCTCTATCTATCGCCCTCCCTCTATCTATCGCCCTCCATCTATCTATCGCCCTCCCTCTCTTCCAACCAACTCCTTCTCTAACTCCCTGTTCTCTTCTCTTGTGCTGATCTGCTGTTCTCTTACACCCGCATCCTTCTTTAACTCCCTGTTCTCTTCTCCTGTGCTAATCTGCTGCTCTCTTCCACCTCACCTCCTTCTCTAACCCCCTGTTCTCTTCTCTTCTCCTGTGCTGATCTGTTGCTCTCTTCCACCCCGCCTCCTTCTTTAACTCCCTGTTAACTTCTGCTGCTCTCTTTCACCTCACCTCCTTCTCTAACTCCCTGTTCTATTCTCTTCTCCTGTGCTGATCTGCTGCTCTCTTCCACCCGCCTCCTTCTTTAACTCCTGTTCTTTTCTCCCGTGCTGATCTGCTGCTCTCTTCCACCCGCTTCCTTCTTAAACTCCCTGTTCTCTTCTCCTGTGCTGATCTGCTGCTCTTTTCCACCCCACCACCTTCTTTAACTCCCTGTTCTCTGCTCTTCTCCTGTGCTGATCTGCTGCTCTCTTCCACCCGCCTCCTTCTTTAACTCCCTGATCTGTTCTCCCATGCTGATCTGCTGCTCTCTTCCACCCGCCCACTTCTCCAACTCCCTGTTCTCTTCTCCCGTGCTGATCTGCTGTTCCCTTCCACCGCCTCCTCCTCTAACTCCCTGTCCTCTTCTCCTGTGCTGATCTGCTGCTCTCTTCCACCCGACTCCTTCTTTAACTCCCTGTTCTCTTCTGCTGTGCTGATCTGCTGCTCTCTTCCACGTACATCCTTCTGTAACAGCACACACACATACATACAACCAGGCACACACACACTCAACCACACACATACAACACACAACTATGCACACACACACACACACAGCCCCACACACACAACCACACAAGCACACACAACCACACACACACAATCTCACACACAACCACACACACAACTACAAACACAACCTCACACACACAACCACACACCCAACCACAACAATACACCCAACCACACATACCCACAACCACACCCAACACACACAATCAGAACCACACACAGACAGCAACACATACAACCTCACACAACCACACACAACCACACACACAACCACACACACAACCACACACAAACACACACACAACCACACACACACAACCACACACATCTATCTATCACCCTCACTCTATTTATCTAGCGCCCTCACTCTATCTATCTAGCGCCCTCACTCTATCTATCTATCGCCCTCACTCTATCTCTTGCCCTCACTCTATCTCTTGCCCTCACTCTATCTCTCGCCCTCACTCTATCTCTCGCCCTCACTCTATCTCTCGCCCTCACTCTATCTCTCGCCTTCACTCTATCTATCGCCCTCATTCTATTTATCTATCGCCCTCTCTATCTATCTATCGCCCTCACTCTATCTATCTATCTATCTATCTATCGCCCTCCCTCTAGCTATCTATTACCCTCCCTCTACCTATCTATAGCCCTCACTCTATCAATGGCATCACCACACCATCACTCAGGGGCACCACAGCATCACTCAGGGGCACAACAGCATCACTCAGGGGCACCACAACATCACTATGCGCTACTACAGCATCACTGATCGCCACAGCATCACTCGTCGCCACAACATCACTCAGCGCCACCACTTCAATCTGTGCAACCATTCAACAACAACTGGTTCAAATATGTTCTCTCAATGTTTCAAGCTTTATTACAAATGTCACAAAAAGATATTAATATTTCACTTCTGTTCTTGGATTTTCGTCGCAATAAAATACACTGAACATAATCTTCACAAAAGTTATTTACAAAAGTTTAAGCTATTGCTATTATAAATTACAATAACTTTTATTTAAGTATTAATTATTTTAAAAAATGTAGCCATTGTTATTTGTAATATCAATACATCTAAGTCACGTAAAATTAAAACATGTTGCATTACAAATGCTATAGGTGTCACATTTGCATGAGATAAAAGTATTGTCATTGTAAATGACAAAGCTATTATTTTCGCTATTTTCAAAACCAACACATAAATAAAAAATGTGTCATTTACAAGACCAATAGCTCTAACTTTCCTAATGCGAGACCTATTGCATTGCAAATGCTTGTTTTGCTTAGATTTGTAGTCTGGACTGCTTCGTTGACCTGATTCAAACTTTTGTATCCCTCCTCTCGCCCCTGCAGTGCCGCCCGTCTTAGACACCCTGTTGCGCTGCTACGGTCGAAAGACTTACAATGTTGGACGCCTTAATCCCATTTCTGACAAATTCATTAGTAATGTGCACAGCGCTTTCCATTGCCCTACGCAGCTCCAGCTCTCTTGCGTGAGATGCCGCGCTTTGGTTCAGGAGCAGGGTTCGCAGAACATATTTCAGTTGCCAGGTTACATGAATAATGAGACTCAGAGAGGAAATATACCATTCCCTTTTCTGAACCGAACATTAATATTTTATTCTTATTCAGTTTATTAGCCCGTAATGCATAGACCTCTCAATACCATGTAACCATTTGCAGCAATCTAAACTTGCTCTTCTGTGATCGCTCCCACCCATCACACTAATCCGGTGTTTTATGAAATCTCCTCTGAACACTTTTAGTCATCCTCCTTTGATGACCAGTGGATCCAGTCCTTTACTGTAAGTTGCAATGGCCTTGTTCACACAGACCTACAGATATCTCTCACTTCTGAACACGTCATCTGCTGCATCATGGTCCTGGCTCTAGTCACCTTGACAATTTATGCTGGGACTTTGTCCCTCATCCACTCCACATGAGTAGGGGAACACACATTGGATAGACATTTTATGTTGTGTGTTCCATGCAGGCGCGACAGGTACAGGTAAGCGCGGGGCGAGGATGAGGCAGGCTGGGCAGGGGGGAAATGGACAGATGACGGAATAGAGAAAATAAAATAAATACATAAAGCCACTTACCTTGCGCTTGCTGCATCACCGACTTGGCGATGCGGCAAACACAAGGTAAGTGGTTTTATTTATTTATTTATTTTCTTTTCCCTATCCCGTCATTTGTCGACTCCACCCCCAACCCAACCCTCTTACCTGTACCAGCCGTGCCTGGTTACATGGGGAGCTACAGACTAAACAAGATACACGGCATAGTGTTTGGATTGCAATAATTTAATCCGCATCATGACCACCACATGGGTCATTTAATTTATCAAGTCTAATATGGGACAGATTTTTTACTTAGCATATATGCTTGAATATTAAGTGTGTGCCACCTTTTATGTTAAATGAATCCCACCCATCCCTGTTAGCCAGTTCCAAAACAATGGCACAATAAGCTAACATCTATGAAAACCTCATACATAGAATGGTGAAGCATCTAGGTCTTGATGTATGATTCCATGCAGTTCCAAATCCTGTGGTTTAGAAAATCACCAGCTTTGGGACTGCCAAATGCAAGGATTCAATGTATGAAAGGCGTTTTGTGAATCTGGAAAGCCATTCTGACTCACAAAATGCCTTTTTTGAAGGTGTGGGTGGGTTCCAAAATTCTAAACTAGTTTAGTGGTATCTTAGATGCCCTTTAAGACATCCCTCCCAGGATCAACAACTTCCTCCATGAAGACCCACGTAGGGCTCTGAGCTAACCCGTGATACCTGCTCCTCCCTAGAAGTCTAGTTACCAGCTTGTGGAAAACCACTCATGTGATAGCTGCACATTTCTGATCCATCGCTCCGAGGTCTCTGGATTTTCGAATTCGCAAAAACTCTTGGTATGGCAACAAGGGCCAGACTGGCCGTAGCGGGCACTGGACATTCTTCCTCGGTGGCCCGTTGGGTGGGCCGATTTTGGGCCCCTGGGGGGCGTTTTTAGGTCTTGCCTTTTCCATTCCGAAGGAATGGAAAATGGAGAGAATTCAAGTGCTCAAAATACTCGTCAAACCAAGGGTTTTTTGGTGCGGTTTTCTTCGAGTTCACGTGGCCACAGGCACGCGCTTTTGGGCCATAAACCTTCACGGCCATCTGTTCCCCAGCTCCAGCACCTCCCCTCTCTCTCCCCGCACACAGCCTTACTTGGATTTCTCCTCCCCAGCCAGCTTCCCCCAGGCCGTGTTCCCTCCCACCTTTCCTCCTCTCTGTCCCTTCTTTCATTCACAACTTGTTTGTGATTGCATTAAAACCAAAAAATTTCTATATCCGTTCTAAGTGCACCTGCCTGCAGGTAACCCATACTATGTTCTTTTATAGCAATAAGCCATGGTTCATTTTTAAAATTGCTATTTTTTATTGCACACATTTGACTACCATGTTTAGTTGTCAGTTTGTGTTTTGTTTAACTTGTTATTTTGTGGCACGCTGGTATAATAAAAAAAAATAATAACCTTCGCCCACGCTTGCAAAACATTTTCGTTTGAGGTAGCACAACGGACTAAGTGCCTGCCCTTGTAAAATGATGGATTACATCTTTTATCATTTTGCGGTCGTTAAAAATTGGACCCTCGATTAAGATAATAAAGTCTGCAAATAAAGCGCCACGAGTGAACTGAAGTGTGGTGTGCGCTAGAAAAAGGTTCAAATCACTGTAACTTTCTTTCTGTATCTGTTGGTCCCCTCTCTTTTCTCAACATGTTCTCTCGTATCTAGTTCTCCCCCCTTCCCATTTTCTATATTCTTTCTGAGCTCAGAACTATTTGATTCTCAGCCTTTTCCATTTTTTCTAGTAACTGTCACACGTGTGCTCCTTAGCACCATCTCCCGTTTTTTTTAATTATTATTTTGTTTTTACAAATTTCCCATCCTTGCCCCTGCTTGGAGTGACCCCTTTTTCCCCCTGATTTCTGGCATAGGTGAGCCCGGGCTCTCACACACTTACTGGTCTGCCTCTTTTCTCACCATCTCAAGCTTTTCTGTAATATATCTGAGCCATTTGTTCACCCTCCCTCTGCTGTTTCTTCCTCAGCTTCTGACCCACGCGCGTCTCCTCCCAGCACCCAGCCCTCCCTCTCTTGCCCCCCCCCCCTAATATCTCATCTGTGTGTGCTTTCCTTTATCTGGCCAGGTCTCCCGCCCATTTTAAGAGTTCCGCCGAGCAGGCTCAGAGCTCTTTTGAAGGTTTGTTTTCTCTGGAGGGGAGGTAGGGCTCGGATGAGAGAGAGGAGGCCGCTTTTAATCCTCTTAACAGTTCAAACCTTTCCCTCCGCTTCATCCTGCCTCTCCTTGAATATTTATCCCTTTATCGCTTCAAATGGCCCCCTTCTGCCTCTTTGTTTGTACCCTGGGGGGCTCTGCATATCACACAGTACTTTGTGTTTACAAAGCTTTCTCTGAGAGGGGATAGAGGTGGGGGCTCGCGGGACCGCCTCTCCTCTTGCATATGTGTCTCCCCCTACTGTGCCTTTGTCACTGACACCGCAGAAGAAAGCGTGGCTGTGGGGTAGGTGTGACTGTTTACCTTTTCTCGGTACCCCGGGCTGCAATGCCATAAAGATTATAAGGCCAAATGCTGAGTGGAATGTACGTAACGCCTACAATAGGATCTTAAACGGCAGGTACAGCGCTAGCCCCTCAAAACTCATGGCCCCAAAACCTAACAATCTGTACCACTATTCTCAATCTTGATAATCTGAACCTGTTTCGACATTTTGCGTTGACATTTAATTAAACAATACTGCCCTTTGTTGGCCCCCAAAAATTATCACAACATATAGTTTATACCCCGGCGTCTCGTCTCACACCAAAATACAAACCAAAGAATGCGTAAGGTTTGTGACGAGATGTTAGTTGTGGGAACAAGTGACGCCAACATTAATTGGTGGTAAGAGCCTGGACAATGAATGAACAGGGATTATATAGCGCTGCAAACGTCCCGGGTTTACCAGGAGAGCCCCGAATAGTCAACGACTGCCCTGGAAAATATTTGGCATTTTTGGTGAAAGTGAAACACACAAAAGGTGATACATATCCTTATGTAGCGGTGCGGGATTGGTATGGAATCCGGACCAGAAAGCAGTTTCAGTAACACAAAGGATAATGTGTCAAAGCTGCATTTAATTTCCTCCTAGTGACACATTGCCATGTGTTTTATATGTTGGTGAGTCCTGTCAAGTCAATTCACGGTGTCCCACTGTCGCTACAAAATAATAGTCCTACTTCTATGTTCTTGGCATGTCCCAGTAGGACCTCTAATATGAACAGAACTTGGGAGACTTCTTTCTGTAGCACCCCTCCCCTCTCCTTCTAACTCAGGGTGTATCCTTCTCTTCACTGCTCTCCTTATCTCCCTCTCCCTCTCTCCTTCTCTCCTCTCTCCTATTCTCTCTCTCTCTCTTTTTCTCTCTCTCCTTCCCTCTATCCCCTTCCCTCCTGTCTCCCTCTCTGCACTTCTCTCTCATCCTCTTCTCTTCTCTCCTTCGTTCTCTCTTTTTCCCATCCATCCTTTTCCCCCTTCTCTCCTCTCTCCCTTGCTCCACTTTTTTCCTTCTCTCTCCCTCTCTCCTTCTCTCCCTCTCTCTCTGTCTCCTTTGCTTTCTCTATCTCTCTCTCTACTTCTCTCCCCTTCTCTCCGCCCACACTCCTCACTTCCATGCTCTCCGATTCTCCATCACTGTGCCTTCCTCTCTGCCTTGCTCTCTATCCTCTCTGCTTCGCTGCATCCCCCGTCTTCCATGCTGCCCGCATCTGTCTCCAGACTCCCTTCCTCCCGTTTTTATCTCTCACTAACACACCCTCTCGTCTTTTATATCTTTGTGTCTCGCTCATACTTTTTTGCACTCATCACCTTTCCTCATCACCCTCGCACTTTATTATACTTCTCTCTTGCACTCCTTCCCTATCTCTCTCTCCCGCCCATCTCAGTTTACTTTCTCCCCTTCTAGAAGGGTGTAAAAAGGCTGTTTATTAGGGAGAAGGGTGGGCAATGAAACAAACATCATAGCAGGATGGGCAATAAAACAAACACCCTTCAATAATTAAAAAAATTAAAAGCCATTGTTATTTGTAATATCAATACATCTAAGTCACGTCAATACAAAACATGTGGCATTACAAATGCTAAAAGTGTCACATTTGCTAAAGTTAAAAGTGTTGGCATTGTAAATCACAAAACATAAATATAAAATGTCATTTACAAAACCAATAGCTCCAACTTTCCTACTGCAAGACCTATTGGCAACGCCAGTGCTTGTTGTTAAAGTGCTGTTTCTGCAACATAGCTGCAAAATCGGCACCTGTAACAAAACCATCTGAAACCGGCCCTGGCAAACAGCTCGGCCGCTCCCAGAGGGGCCGGCCGAGCTCTTTGCCAAGGCCAGTTTTGGTTCCCAGTCCGGCCCTGATGGCAAACTACATAATGATCAGAGTCGGATTGGTAACGTGGGCACTTGGGCAATGCCAGAGGGGCAGGTGTCCGAGTTCTAGCTTCGCTGCATTTTTAAGCAGTCTGCGGGGGGGGGGGGGCGATTTGGGCAATTCCTGCATTTATCGACGCCGCCCAGTGAGTGCCTGAGTGACCTTTTTGGAGGCAGAAGGGCATCCATTACCTCCTTTTTGTGATCGGGCAGAGGTGACACTCCCTTTCTCTCGCCGGGCCGGCCCATTCATATATGCATATTGAGCGGGGGAGGGGGCCTGAGCAAAAGGTGCCTCACTTGTTTTCAGGTGTGATTCACCAGGGTAAACTAATCCGTGCATCCCCCCACCCCTTTTAAATAAAATTTCGCAGAAGCATTGATTTGTGGAAAGGCAATATGCAAATGTGGGCCACTATCTTTTTGCGTGCTCTGGCCGATTTTTATTCCCAATCCAACCCTGATAATGATCAAACCAGTCAGTCAGTCAGTCAAAGCTTATTGATTGCATAATAAAAATGGCCATCTAACATTTGTGCAAAAGATAAAGGCATGCAAAAAAGAGAATTCCTTCAAATGTTAATCTTCATCCAAAGGTTATACAATAATTGCAACATAATTAAAAGAACATGTCCTCGTAAACACATCAATAGATAAAACAAAATTAAAAACAAAGCACCTTCATAACTTAACATCGAAATACAATGCAGTAGTAAAATCACACTAAAGCAGTAAAACAGCAGCTGATTCGATTAATTTCTTGCAAACAATGTCAATGTATGTAACTGTTGTGCATAAAACCTGTTAAGAGCATAAAACAAAGCAGACCACATCTTTGGATGCTCGAAGGCCACATTTTAAAAAGGTAAGACACTACCGAACCCATGCTCAGCAGACAAACTCGGACGAGAATATAAAAGGTGTTCTAATGAGTCTTTCTGTAAGAACATAGCCTGCAGGCCAAAAAGTTTCCAAAGAAAGGGAACTTTGCTTTAAATTCCGCAATGGGAGAAAGAGGGAACCGCAGTCTCATTATTTTGTGCCTAATGAGCTTCCTGAGTGCTGCATGCAAATGATCTCCTATGGAGACAGAAGAGAAAAATCAATAGTAAACATTCAGGATTTCTTTCATTCAAATCAGCACAGTCCAGCGTTCAAGATGCAAGACTCAGTTGCGTGTTCACTGCTACCTTGATTACATTGTATGATATCCAAGCCTACCATAGTGACTGAATCCCTACATATTCAGTGCCCCTGCAATGGTGGGAGAAATTACACCATTTTATTCCTGCTTGATTTTGCTGGCTGTAGGATTCTTTGTGCTTTGCAACTGTGTAAGAAATTGGGTTATTGGTTGAGGGAGTGGAAGCCCCACTTGCGCCACAACCACAATCTGATATATCTGACTTCAGGAGACAGTCACTGGTATCAGACTTTAACCTTCCCCCACTGGAAGGTTTTGACTTCCGTTTCAAAGTCTCAAGTTAAAACCTTAGATCAGGAGGACCCACTTGATGCATCGGATTTCTTCTCTATCGTAATTGGCATAGGTCCCAGTTGGCCTCAAACAGTTTTTGATTGGCGCTTCACATTATCTTGCACTTTTTTGCATCTAAACGTTAAAAATCCATAGGTCCGGTTCCCCATAACCTATTTACATGATCTTGGTGTTTTTTTTGAGAATTACATTTTTCGCATTTTGTTCACCGTAGTTTGGGGATTTTCTTGTGTTGTTTTCAAGGCTTTAAAATTGACGAAACTCCTTGAACTTAACACACTCTTCTCAGGTGATTGCCTGCTGCTTTGGCCATTGCTACCAAAGGTGAGCTTTCCCAGAATTGTGATTTAATCTAACCAGAGTGGATTTATTGAGCGAGAAGGGGTATTTCTGTCTCAAATTATTAACCACATTCCTGACTCATAACTGAGCAGGTTCTTTCACTTCAGAACAGATTACCTACCAGATGGAAGATTTTAATACATCAACCCCAGATTCACTTCTCAGGTTGCATAATAACTTCTAAAAATGCTTATTTTTCCTGAATCATTTCCTTTACTAAACCAAATTCCAGTTTTACTAGTGTTTGGCTAATTGTTCGTGATAGGCTGAAAAAAGACCCTGTACAATTCGCATCCCAACAAGTCTAGCTGCATTCCAGTCTGTTTCAGATGTGCAAATTGCCTGTAAGACAAGGTTGGAATTAGTTTTGCCATTATAACCTCCAAACTTGAAACACCATAGGGACTATCCATCTTTTTGTACAAACGACAGAGGGCGAAGTTTAGCTTAGAATATTTTTTTCCACTACTAAATGATAGGAATGTGACAAGCCCATATTATGTATCCATGCTACTAAATAATTATAAGTGGATGTAACCGTCAGGATGCCATTGCTCTTTGGCTACCTATCGTGGTGTTTCTGATCTTTACAAACAATCATACCCTTTTGTTACTAGTATTGGCTGCCAAATAGTTTTCCTTATTATACCTATCCAATTGTAAATACCTGAACATACTTACCCTGGTCTTATTCAGGGTACCCTGGTCATCTGGATAAGGGAGGATCTGGGTATGTGGCGACCCTAATTTTTGGTGGAAACACTTTCAACTTCTGTAATGCCACTCTGACATGCGCCATATACAAGCTAAAGAGAAGGGATGCCAGAACAGAGCTCTGCTTTTAAACCTTTGTTTATGAATATGTGTTTCGAAAATTTCCTTCCATTTTCGAATTTGTACTGCACGGACATACCTTCATGGGCTGATTGTACGGCTTTCAACAAGGTGGATTTGATGCCCTAGAGGTTTAACTTTGCCCTTAGTAATTGGTCAACACCATCGAAGACAGGAGCGTAATCAACATACTGGATTAAGAGATAGACTCTTGGAGTGTGTATATAATCTGATTGCTAAAATGATATCAATTGTACAGCAATAGGTTCCAAATCTAATTTGGTGGAAAGGTAGAACATCTCTCGCTCTCATCTAATTCTCAATTTCACCAAGCACTATTGTTGCAAACACCTTGTCATCTATGTCTAAAAGGGAAATTTGCTTAAAGATACCTATGGCTTCCGGATCGCAATTTCTTTGGGTACAGTATGGAGCCCTTCCATGAATCAGAAACTGTGGAGTATTGGAAGGCAGAAGATTAAATGGAGTTCAATAAGTAGGAACATTGTGCGATGTCATATGTAAACATCTTTTCTCAATTGTTTAAACATTTACTCTTCTAGTTCATGAGAGAGAGCTAACACCACTACAAACTTACCAACTAATTACTTCACTACAGTGTTACAGTGAGGCTCCATGACAAGCCATTTCCAGATTAGAAATTTGAGCACCCTTTTTGTTTGCAAGGAAGTTATCCCAAATCAACTGCTTTGTTGAAAGTAGTTGCTGTGGTGATACACCATCAGTGAGCAATGGAGGTTCTGAGTGTCCCTTCTCCAGCTGCAGACATTTACTTTGAATGGTGATGGCATTTATGCTACAAAAGTCATTCATCCTCAGACTATGTTTAAATGTTAATGGATGAAGGCTAGCAGTCTCCCTTAATAACTGATAGGCACAAATTCCGGGCAAGTATTTTCTACCGGAACTCGAAATGCCCACTTTCAGCTACAGAAGAGGGCTAAGTGGTTTCATTGTTTCCCTGATAGCTGCTAGTATCCATACATTTTATGTCCATGCAAATTATTGAATGAAGCGCGGGATCAGTTTATGACTAACCAACCTACAGTCAATAAGCTACATCAATAATCCTCAGTGAATGTTTCCTACTCCATTGATCGTCCAGTCAGGATATACATAACACTCATAACATTCCATATATCACACTAGAATATAAAAATATTGCATATGCTTTGCTCATAAAAAATATGATTTATTTAATGCAATGAAACAAATTATACCAGGTGACATTATTTTTCTTGCCAGGAAAATCTGTGCACCCCTCCTTTAAAACATTTCTGTGATACTCGTATAACCACCAGATGCTCAATGATTAAAATTGTACAGTCATGTATAGAAGGTTGATACTTGCCAGACATTCTCAATCATGAGTGCTATTAAGCAGACATCCCAGCCCCTCTCGGTGGTTTCATACCAAATTCCAAGATGTCTTCCTTTGAGGCCCACTGAGCTTGGAATAATAGTTTTCCTGGTGTCATTCTTTGTAGAGAAAGGTAATAGGAGATTTTTCATCCCAATTTTAGGTTCAGATTCTCAGATAGCAGGAACGCAATATAACCCAACTATGATTTCTACCTAGTCATTATCTTTATCAGTATCATGTATTTATTGTGTCTTTGTTTTGGCATTGCATGTGTGAGCAGCATTTGGAACTGGAAGGATGGACCAGGTGACTGGTGTTACACCCCTCCTGGTGCAGTGTGCCAGTACTAGGACACGCGCAGCTGCACCCGCTCTCATTCACCAAGCTCAGTGTGCAGCACCAGCCTGCAGGGATCAAGAGGGTTTCTAGTTTATTTTCCACTTTCAGTGCGGACCTCAAAATACTCTCTTCACCTTTAGGTGATTAAGAAATTGCTTCTAATTCTTTCTAAGTCCTTAGGAAGTTTTTGCAGTTATACTACCCAGACTGGATTATTGCAATTTACTTTATTTAGAGTTGACTTAATCCTCAATAAAATCCTTACAGAGAATTGAAAAGGCTAAAATCAATTAGTTTGTATCTGCCATTTAAAACAGCTTTAAAAACTCCTCTCTTGTGTGAATCCGGTTTTAAGTTCTGTTTTGATACTGCTTGCTGCTTGGTCTGTCCTATGGTTTCGGTCTTTAGCGCCAAGGTGCCCTTTTTTGAGTGAACATGCGCTTATAAGTCCTATTCCAATCTGTCATCAATTCAGGGTGTCCCAGTTGGCTCATCAGGCGTCAAACGTCAAAGAGAGCCCAGTTGGACAAGCTCAGGTGCCCATCAGGAAAAGAAACGATACACTCTGATCATCAATTCACAGATTGTCAAAGAGATGTCTACTTTCTCACTGTCTGTGTGTATGTAAAGTTTGTAAGCACACATGTGTGCAATATACTAATAATGATCATTTTTACAAACCGAAAGGCCATTGTATCCTATTAATAAGTGAAATTAGTGAAATTAGTCACTAAGCTACTCAATGAACCTGATTTTTATTAACCTCTGGAGAAAACCTAAGAAGATTCGTATTAATCTTTTCTATACCACTACTTGTTGATAACTTGCAAATTATACATGTATCTCTGCAGCAAACGATTTCATTCACTGACCTGCCAAACATAAAACACAAATGTCTGACCCATAGGTTACACTCCGTGATCTGCTCCAGTTATGCTAACCCGATATCCTTTATGTGGTCAGTCATACATGTTAGCAGATATTACACACAGACCTCAACAGAAAGTGTATTAGGCACATTAGCTATATGACCTCTCTTACACTCTGAGATTTGCTGGCTGCACACAAATGTCTAGAGCAAGTGCATCACCCCACTAAGCCATCTTGAAATGCAATCTGTGACACATAAAGTAAGCCAGAGTGGCTTTATTTCTGTCCAGAGTCTATGAAAATTCAGAATATGTGTTGACACAACATAGACTTTTGACTTTTAACTCTGCTCTTCACCAACCCACCCCTCAATACTCTGCCCCTTCTGACTCCACCACCTTTCTGCTGGTAATCCCTCCCCAATCAGTCGATTCTCAGAGTAAATTATTTCAATTTACAGTCACTCCTATGATGATAGTGACTGGTGACTGCTTATCCCCCTTGAGGGTAGGCACCAGGCTCATGGTTGGCCAGTTCTGTAGACATATTCAGTGCTATACAAGTCGACACTGCAGCCCTTTAACTTTGTGATATTGTTGTGTCATACCATACTATGGCGTGCCCAGTTCCATAACATTGACACACTGATGGATAGGTTCTGCTGCCACTCCCATTCACATTCTTATGCTCCAGATTACCATCCCGCCACCGCTTCACATGTGCTATATGTTCACAAGTTTGCAATTTGACATTGTAATCCATTTGATGCAAGTATCACATTATATAGTTTTTGCATATCATGCACATAGGATAACCATCTTCCTCCATTACATTATTGTTAACTATTCCATTTCAATATTTTTGTGGGACAACTTTAAGAACTCTGGACATTGTAGTTGTCTTATTTTGCTTTCCCTGAAGTAATCCAGGTTAACACCTAAAACAATGATTTGTAGGTGAAAAGGTCAGGAGTGGAAACAGTATCCTTAAAGACCTGGGATGTGGAGGTCTCGGTGGTAAGCCGTTCATGCCAAATAATATGTCTACAAATATGAACCCTCCTGAAATGTATAGCAATAGTTGTAACGAATTTGGCAGACTTTCAAATAAACATTACACCTATTGCAATGAATATGACTGCAGTTGAAATGAATATAACCCACATTTTGTTTGGGGGTTGCAATGATCCTGTGGTGATATATAAAGGTTACCACAACCAAAAAAAAAAACCATTCTCCATTTCGGGGGTTAGGTAGTTGAGGTTAGGATGGCAGTTAAAAAAGAGCTAGATTGGGGGTATAGATTGTGTGCTTTTTAGTTTATATCCTTGATGTTGTTGGGGTATAGGTGGTGTTAGTATGGAGCTGTCTTAAAATAAGATAGTTGGGCTTAGGGTGGTAAGTAGATTGAGTCTGCGGTGAGGGATATAGGTTTTGTGGTTATTTGTTTAGTTTGTTGGAGAGTTTTTTCAAATTTATATATAAGACTATATGTTCACGCATTTCCTAACAAGACAATATTTCCCATCTAGGCTATATCGCATGAGGCCTGCGCTTGTGATGTGCCCAACCAGGAGTCATGTTCTGTGGTGTTGTTTTTTCATGTCAGTGAAGCTGGGTGTTTGGTGAAGTGTGTGAATTTAGCTTTGAAATGTTACTTCTGGGTACATTTTTGTCATTTGACAAGACATACTGCCAGCGCTGAACAAGTGAAATATTTCAGGACTATTTCCACCTGTTGGGCAGCTTCGTCAGCAACTTGTAATAAGACTTTTAAATTGTACCTAGTAAAACTTGTAATAGGGCTGAGTGATATCACCATAGACAGCCATGTGGTAATATTCTACCATACATCAGTAATGAGGGCAATAGTCTGTCTCTGATCCCCAAACTCCTTACACTGCCTATCCTTATACCACAACCTCCTCCTGCATCATGTACATGTGCTGCATTTTAAATTGATTGATTCTGTTTTCAATGCATGTTATATTAGTTGTAGGGCACATCACATCCATTTTAATCCATGTCATATAAATCTGAAGACATCATTTTAAAGCACATTCTCACCATTTCAGTACATGCCATATGCATTTACACGTGGTTCATATTTAGTTCAACATGATCCTTAGTCATTTCATTGCGTGCTACATTAATCTCACAGGGTTTCATATTTTCTTTGAGGGCTAGCTTAATCATCTTAATGCACATCGTATTAATTTTGACACAGACCATATTCATTTCAACATGTGCCATATTTATTTCAACATGTGCCGTATTCATTTCAACCATTATCATATTCATTTCAATGTATGTTAATGAATTGGAGGTGTGCCAGGTCATGAAGTCCAGTAGTCAAATAGTAGTGTAAATATAGTTCTTTATTTTAAATTCATAAGTCAGCAAAACGACAAGCTCCGCCAACGTGTTTTCTTTCAAAAATGGCAAATGCTATTTTTGGACCAAGGTCACGGATACAATGGCTGAGGTGGTGGGCTCTCCGGTACCAAGGGAGCCCAGGTGGTTATTGTTAATGATCAAGGGGCAGCGACGGCTCGTGGAGGGAGTTACGGTGGGGCAGGAGGGCGGGGAGGGGGAGGGGCAGGGTGGAGGTTGCTAAAAACCGGCATATGGATAATTGCAGGTAAGTAAACAATTTAATTAATAAAACGAATTTCGTAGTGCGCCTTGCATCGCAAAATGCAATGCAGTGCTAGCTCATGCTATTTGAACATTGTACTGTAAGCATGACTGAGATGAGCAATGTTAATAAAAAGATTTTTTTTTTAAAATGGCAAATGCTGTAAGAATTAATTCCGGGATATATTTCCAGATTCTCAAAGCCAGTGTAAGGAACATGTTGGGTAAACAGTATCAGTAATCATGCATCCGGATAGTCAATTGTGTGTTCTAGTCCAGTGTATTTCACTTGAACAAACCAGAATAATTGCAAGTATGATAAACCCAGCATAGGACAACCATAATAGAAGTGCGTCTGATCGTGACCTTCGTTTTCTGGACATTTATTCATTTCAATGTATGTTAGATTCACTTCAAACTTTGTCATATTCTTGTAAGTGCATGCCATATTGGGTTCAGCAAATTGTATATATGAGTATAGGTCATATTCATTTCACCAGGAAAGAGAGAGAAGTTGCCCCTGTAGCAAGAGATATTTCGACTGTTACTGAGGCCCCTGTTGGGCTGATGCCAATTGAGAGTGGGGTTGGAACCTCTGATCAGGGTGAGGGGAAATGTGTAACTCACCTGTGGGAAAAGAAGACTATAACAAATGGCAGAGTAGTGGATACATCTGGTGGTGGGGTTCTTCCTGAAAAGGAGGGTGTAGGATTAGATCAAAGCCCAGTGACCAACGTTCCTTCAGATAAAATCCATATCCAACAAAATTTACCAATACTTGATTTACCCCCGGCTTCAATACCGTATGTAGTTATCCTCTCTGGTGCTCCATCTCCCAGCCTAGGATTAAAAGAGACTCATTATGAGCTAAAAAACAAATGTCTCCATTTCTTTTATAGTAGAGGGCAAATAGTAAATCCAAATGATATTTTACTGACAAGTAGAGGTAGTTGGCTGGGAAATAAGACCAAAGATATTGAAGGAGAGTGTAAAGTTGTAAACCTAAGGAAACCTCATATCACACAATACCTCCTACATTCCTACCACACTCAACAACTTAGAGATGGACGCATTAAATGTCTCCCTTTCACATATTTTTACGAGACAGGAGTTACTAATGCAAGGAGGGCTGATCAAGGCAACAGATTTTATGATTGTCAAAAAGTGCATTCGCATCGGGGACATAATCTCTCTCGCCAAAATCCTCACCAGCCCAATATCCCCTTATTCAATAGATTTTGGCCATTGGACAAGATCGACTGACTAGGGGGGAAACTTGATGAAAAATTTAGAGGTAGACTAGATGGTGATAAATTAAGGAATATTGGACCCCAGTCGTCTAAAGAGACTTGCCCGAAAGGTTCCCGCACTGTCCTCCCCTTTGATCTAGAGGTTTCTCCTTTTCTTCTTCCTTCTCCTGATAGCCCAGCTGCGACATCTTTAAACATAACGGAACCTTCTCCAGTAACGAACTATAATGTAAGCACACAGATAGGGAAAACACCTATCTCTACTCCTTAGGAAAAACTCTATCCTAAACTCAAACTGCTTTCATGGAACATTGCTGGGTTAAAAAGTAAACTGAACTGCCCGAATGGGAAAAACTGATAGACTCTTGTGACATATGTATGTTCCAGGAAACCTGGGCTGTTGAGGATTTCAAATGACAAGGTTTTGCCTCCTTTTTATTCCTGCTATCTCTAATGGCAAGGGAAGACCTTCGGGAGGACTTGGATTGGGAGTCACTTAGGGTGTGAAATTTCAATGGAGGGTCAGACAGGGCCTGATATTTTGAGTCTTTGCTTGACATTTAAAAAAGATTTTAAAATCAAACTATTTAATGTGTACTCGAGGCCTGTAAAGAGTGGTAAGGAGTCCTACACAATACAACAGTTAGATGCTGTATTAGAGGGACAGCCAGATGACGCTTGATTCTTGTATGTGGCGACCTAAATTGCCACTTTGAACCAATCAAAGACTTTGATGAATCATATGGACGGGAAGAGGATGAGGTATGGGCGATTCCTGAGATTACACCACCCCGATCAGGGCATTGACCTCCTTGGCTTTACAATTAAAAGCCCTGACCCTTAAACACTCCCTTCGAGCCTGTAACGGTCGATTTGGTTCTGATACTGCGGGGAATTGTACCTATAACAGGATAGGCCATGAGTCAATCCTGGACTATGTTCTGGTTGAATGCAGGGGATGGTCCCTGGTTACAGATTTCAGCATACTCTCGAGGTATAATAGCGACCACAATGCTCTCCTAGTATCCCTAATGCTCCCCATAGATAGAGAACTTACCAATTTAGAGCCATCCACTAGGAAAGGTCTTTTTCTCTCAAATAATAAGAGAAAGGTAAAGTGGATACAGATGGAGAAGTGTGAAAAAATCTGATCTCACTTTATGAGAGTCTTATCCCTGAATTTGTGATGCTTTTTGAAGATGCTGGTATACGTTTTGAATTACTAAATAAAGTTGGGGCCGGAAATTATACCATCTATTGTAAGCTGAGGGAAGCATTTTGTAGACCTTGCACTAAAAGTGGAAAGAGTCAGAAAAAGGTGACTTGGTTTGATAAAAGCTGTAACAAGGCCAAGAAAGTTCTTATTGTGGCAATTAAAGATAGATGCCAAAATACCATTAAATTAGGAAGAGCTCAGTATAAAAAATGTATTGTTGACGCTAAGATTACTTGGGGAATTGCACAATGGGACAAGATGAAAAGTGCCTTGGAAAGTAAGAATGTGAAGGCCTTTTGGAATTTAGTTGCAACGGGAAGTAGCGAAGGTCGGATACCCTTGGACTCAAATATTGCGGCAGAGAGTTGGGAGGCTCATTACCAGGCCCTTTATGTCCTGGAGCATTGTATTAGTACAAATAAGAGCACATTACCCACTAGTTCTTTCAGTATAGATACAGATTTTCCCTCAATCACTATGAATGAGGTTGAAAATTCAATTAATAGGATTATCCTAGGAAAAGCACCAGGTTTAGATCATGTCCCGGGAGAACTTTACAAGAAAGAGCCTAAAATTTGGGGTCCCGTTATGTGGGTGATTTTTAATGCTATTTTACTTGGAATGGATCTACCAGCATCTTGGCTAGGGGCAGAGGTCATCCCCATATATAAAAAAGGTTCTCCATTACTCCCAGGTAACTACAGACCTATTAGTCTGTTAGATGTGTCTCAAAAGGTCTTCGCTAGAATTATTCTAGATCGTGTTCAAACCTGGCTAGACAATAATGAAATCTTGTCCCATCTTCAGGCTGGGTTTAGAACCAAAACCTCTACAATAGACCAGCCCCTCTACTGGAAATCAGTGAAGTCAGAACGAGGGAGTCTAAATCTGGTCTTTGTTGACCTGCGTAGTGCCTTTAACATGGTCCTCAGAGAAGCTCTTTGGAGGGTGTTGTGGGAATTGGGGCTTCCCACTATCTTCTAGAAATAATAAAACGCCTCCATGAAGGAAACTATGCTAGAGTTAGATATGGGAAAAATGGGGACCTCACCACTCCAATTCCAGTACATAGGGTAGTGAGACAGGGGTGCGTCTTAGCCCCTACACTCTTCTGCATATACATCAATGGATTGGAGCAAGCCCTGGGCCAATGTAAGAACATCGATGCCCCAAGGTTGGCCCAGGGACATGTGCCGGCATTGATGTTTGCAGACGATACGCTGCTTCTCTCTATATCCCCTATGGGGCTACAAAGAATTTTGGATGGATTTTTAAATGTTTGCAAGGACTGAGGCTTGGAGATCAATGTCCAAAAAACTAAGTATATGGTCTTCAATCCCCATAGATCCACCCATCCTGGCCCCCATTTGAATGGAGTTCCACTAGAAAGAGATTAGGAATTTGAGTATCTGGGGGTTACTTTGAACGAAAAGACGCTCTGGGGACTTCAGTTAACTAAGGCAAACCGTAAATTAACTTAAACTTCGGGTGGACCGGCTAAATTCTTTAGAAATACGCACTATAAACCTCTAAGTCCTGTGATAGAAATTTACAAAACACAGTTAAGAAGTGCTACTCTTTATGGTGCAGAGCTATGAGGCCATTCCAACATCAACTCGATTATGAATACCGAGAACAAGTTTCTACGGCAAACAGCTGGGCTCCCAGTAAGCACTCATTTAACCCCATTGCGCCTAGATCTTGGCGTCAGACCTATCACTCATGAGGCTGGTTGTAGGCCACTCCTCTATTGGCGAAGGATATTGACAACTCCTGAACTAGCCATATTTAAAAAAGAGTTAATCGAGATTCTTAGTTTACCTGTGAGTGTGAGTTATCCGTGGATAGCCTATATTAAACAGACTTTGTTCGCTTTAGGCTATGGTGATCTTTGGGAAAATCCGAGTACTACTTGTTTTAGAATCACACGTAAGAAACTGATTGGAAGCTATTGGGATGTGCACCTGAGGAATTTGTACACAGGCCCCAGGGTTGGTACCAGGACATCTTCCTTTCTGGAGGTTAAATGCACATATGCCATTGAATCTGTGCTTGATGTGATTCAACCAACTCTTGCTAGGAAACTCTTCCCTCAGTTCCGACATGGATGTCTCCGGCTCCATGCTGTGACAAATAAATGGACAAAAGGTCTGGAAAAGGGTTGTCCTGCATGTACTGCCAAAGAAGAGACTGACATACATGTGCTGTTCTTCTTTGAGGGTTATCGTATAACACGGCAGTATGAGCTAATTAATTTATGCAGGAATCTGGGCTCTCGTCGATGTATGGAAGTATATAGACTTTTAAAAACAAACACTGATTTGCCCATTGTTTATGCAATCTCTAGGTTTCTGTATCACATGTGGTGTAGAAGGGCAAAACTTCTTAAATTTCAATGATCTCTTTTTTAACCTATGTAAATATTGTATTACTATTTTTATTCTGATTTACTGTGGATTTAAATCGAATTTGATATTATGTAGAATGCATTTTACCTTCAATTTGTCTCTTTTATGGCATTTCGCCGAAATAAAGATATTGTGACTGACATATTCATTTTAAGGCATGTCAAATTCCTTTGGACGGAGGTCCTATTACTCTCAAGGCATACTGTATTCCTGTCACTGCATGTCATATTGGCATAAGCCAAATTAAATTTAATATATGTATTATTCCATGGAAGAGTAGTCGTACTCATTTCAATATATCTATTCAATACATTCCATATTTACTGCAATGTGTGCCATTTTTATTTCAATGTGTGCCCTATTAATTTAAGCATAGATCATATTGGTTTAAGCAATGGCCATTTATTTTAACGTGTTAAATATAATTTCAGTGCATCTCATATTAATCTCAACATATGTCATACTAATTATAAGGTGTCATTTTCTACTCAGTGCATTCCATATTGATTTAAGTGCATGTCAGATTCGTTTTAGCAAAGAGCTCAATTATTTTAACACTTATCAAACTAATTTCAGCAAATTACATATACACTTGACAAATTTCAGATTTATTTCACTGCGCCTTATATTCATTTCAACATATCTCATATTAAAGTTAACATGCTATAGTCATTTTAAGGGGTGTCAAATTAATTTCATTATGAGTCATATTTGTTTCAATGTGGGTCATATTATTTCAACATTATACATATTCATTACAATATGTGCAATGTTCATTTCAAGGTGTATCATACTCTTCTCAACATGTATTATATTAATTTTAAAAAAGTATATTTATTTTAACATGTCATATTCATTTTACTGAATTTTATATTCATTTAAACACATCATATTCATTTCAACGTCACTGGGTAGAGTGGCTGATTCAATCTATAGGCATCAAAAGTGTCCATCCTTGCTGTCTTACAGCACTTTATTGCTGAGGTGATTTCCATTTTTATTTAATATGATCACAAGGGATGTTGGCAACCAGGCCTTATTACACATTGGCATTGTTTGCACCGGGATCAAACAATGACAATGCGCCCTATTAAGCTATGAACTCGCGCTGCCCTGGGGGCAGCGTATTCATGTGAAAACACGGAGCAGCTGCTGGCAGTTGCTCTGTGTTTTCACAGTGCAGGCAGCATTCCGCCTGCACTTTTAAAGGGCCCACCTTGAAAGGACCACCTTTACTCCTCCAGAGGGCTGCTCTCAGGGGGCACACGTACAGTGCACCACCTAAAAGAAGGGGCACTGTGAGTGCCTCTGTGCCTGCATCTGTAAATTGGCGTGGGAGCTGAGGCAAAGAAATTCCCTCATTTGCATAGGGCACATCCCTATGTAAATGAGGGGATGCCCCCTGATAGTAGCAATGGTGCTTTAAGTGCGTCAGCGCTATCTATATAATTGAAGGGGATGCACCTGCATCTGCATCCCCTTCTGTAATACCAAAGTGCCCAGGCAGTGTGCAAAGCGGGTGCAAACACCCATTACGTCCCCGGGGCACTTATTGCAATACGGCCCCGGGTCACTATTCACTTCTGCTAAAGCCCTTTATTAATTTGCAAGGAACAGTAGTAATGAATACTACTCAACTGTATATGCACTTTACTATATTCTAAAAAAACCTTACTGAGGATTTTTTGTATTTTAGATTTCCTGCATTTAACCATGCCCTAAATGTTCTTTTTTGAAGTTATTTACTTTCTTTAGAGATAGATTTTTTTCTTTCTTGATCTCATGCATTTAAATATTCCCTCAATTTTCTTTTTCAAAGTTATTTACGTTGATTGGAGATAATAGACATTTTTGGACCACACTATATATGAATAATCGCACCCCTTTCCTGATTTATAATTCACATCATTCATGGTTGACAATGGAAAAGTTTTTGTCTTTTTCTGTTGAAATGATGTGTTTTTGGAAAAAATTCTGCCAATGCACTTTATTGTATTAGTAAGGAACAATAGTAATGTATATTTCTCAACTCCAGTCTGTATATGTACTTTACTATATGTATATGGAGCCTTAGTAATGAACTTACGCTTTTTAGATCTCCTGCATTTAATTATGTCTTAAGTTGGTTTTCCCTGAAATTTATTTTTACCTTTGGTTCATACTATGTATGTATGATTGTGCCCCCACCTTGTGATTTGGGATTCATATTAATCATGGCTGATGCCTGAAATATTTTTGTCTTTTTTAAATTCTGCTCAAATAAAAAAAATAAAAACAAACTTCTCTTAAACTGTCAATCATCTTCATAGATTATCATCTTCTTTTTAATGCAAGTCATATTCATTTCATTGCGTGCTATATTCTTTTCAGTAAGGACCATGTTCACTTCAGTACAGTTGACATGTTTTAGTATGTGTTTCATTCAATTTCGAATAGGTTATTAATACCACTCACTCAGTATTCTATTGTTTAGCGGATTTGTTTTGCAACATGGTATATTGATTCTCCCGTGTATAATATTGGTTTTTAAATCTTTTATATTCAATCAGGTTTTTATTATATTATTTTTGGTGTGTGCTGTGTATTTCATGGGGTGTCTTCTTTGAAAAACTAATAATTGGACGTGATTGGCTTCCCATGGGTCTCCTTACACGCAGATACACATGTAATTGACCTGAGCTATTGGGAGTAATCTTTGGGATGCTGGCAGTTAGTTCTTATGCTCACAGTCACTGCTGTAGTGTTTACTGCTGAAATGCCTTCACAGCTTCATCTGACCAAAGGCCGAAATTGGCTGCATTGTGCACCCAACGGCAGTAAAGAGAGATTGTTTTCAATAGAAATCAATGGATTGCTCATAAATTGGTCAGAGAGGACTTCCAGGACTTTCACAGCATATAATGATAGAGAAACGGAGTCGTGTAATGTGCCATCTCAAGAATGTATGGGACTCTCAAACACATAAAACAAAGTCCATGCAGTGATTGCACTGGCAGAAGCAAACACGACCCTTTAGTTTGTGTCGCTCTGAAAAACGATTTCCCTGGCTTGTTTCCAGCTATGATGTATGTCTCAGGTTCATTCTGTGCACACACTGGTGTCATTTGGGTGCCTCCACTATTAGGAGGTCACCATTCCCTATGGAGGGCTCCTACTCCCTACAAGTGTCTATCATTCTTTTTTTACTGGAATGCCATAAGGTGGATGTTACAGAGTAAAGCTGAGACTAAAACAATCATTATGCATACAAATAAAACATCCTCCAAATATATGTAGATTGATGAACTGTTAGTGTATACTTTGCTTATACAGTGTTGCAGCTGGCATAATAATTATGGCAGAAAACAGAAAGACTGTAAATGTACAGGAACTTATTCAGGTCCTAACCGAAGGTGCACAGCAATGAGGACTGTTCAGAAACTGATGAATTCACATCATTTTCTTCTTTTTTAAACCACTTTATTACCATCATTTTCATCCAAAGTTCATTTTTATCCAGACCAATTCATGCTTCCACTTTTTTGCCGCAAGTTCAACAAACGCCTATAATGGCTTTTCTTCCAAACACTTGGGGATTCACTATTCTCATGGCGCGGTGAAAACATATGTTACCCAATGCATTTCAGGGAGCCTCTGTCCTTCTTCAGGGGGTAACTGCAATTAAATAAAACACATATCAATCCAAATGCCGTTCCCAAACACCTATGCACTGTTGTTATTTAACACACCCCTCTAAGGGTGTAATCTATCATTCGTTAACAAGCATTCATCACAAAGTAAATGAGAGAAAAGTGAATTAAAAAAGGCATTGTATTTTGTTTAGTTTCAGGCGGTTTCAGAGGAGTAGTTCCTTCTGACCATCATGCTGCTGGAAGGTTCAGTGTTATTTTGCTCCTAGCAGTGCTCCATTGCGATGTGCTAGGTGCCTGATTTTCAGGAGAAGCAACAGCTGGCTTGGAGTGTTTGGTGAACATAGGAACCATCTTGAAAAGAAGGGCTCTTCCAGTTAAAGCAGGCCACTGTGCATCTTTATGTAATGTTTAGCGTAAGTATGATCTAGGTAGGAATTTGAATACAGCGGAATAATTGTTAGGTCATATTTTTCAAGCAAGGATTTTCATATGTGTGAAGAGACGAAAGTTATATGAAATATAAAAAAGAAATGATTTTATTGACAAATGAGGCTGGATAAGTATTATTGTATTTACATACTTTTTTATGTTACTTTAAGTAAATATTTATTTTTTAACTAGTGGTTCCTTTGTTGCTAAAAGCTACTTATTCAGTATTTGGGCAATTTTTGTGCTTGTAGAAAGACTGGGCTATTTTTATCCAGTACTCATTTTCTGCCTCTATGACTCTATGAAACTGATTCCCATGCAGGGCGTATGCCATTTGTTCGACTCATGGAGAGTGGCCCTCCATTGTCCATATTTCTTGACATTTCTTAACACCATTGATTTTGGACTACTCAATATGTAATAGTTTACTCATACACCTATCTTGGGATTCGATCCTTAATGATCAATTTATTCATGAGCTAGACTGGACGAAATTGCAGCAATCACGTGACTCGTTGAGAGCTCTCTCTTCTGTGTTGCCTCAAATCATAACCATGCCCCAAAAAGGCAATTGCACATGAAAGGCAAGTTTGCTTTGTTTTGTTTGGAATCGGATAGTTATATTGAAAGTACATAATTATTAAATAGAGAACTCCACTACAGTGCGTAAATTCAACACCTTAAGTGTTACAGGGCCTCCTATGTTCATATGTTGTAAAAGAACTGTATATTTGCAAAAATACTGCAAATATAGACGGTGTTCAAACTGCCGTGTACACCCAGGCCTTACAAGAGTAGTCATATTTGTATTATTTCCCAGAGGACAGGTATAGAAATGTAGCCAGATATTATTCTAGGACAGTATGATTTGTTATTCTAACACCAGCAGTTGAATATTTGGGAAAGTGTGTTTTCAGGAGTCCTGCCTGCTGCGTTTCCCGCAAGCAGGGAGAGTAGAAGTCTGGACATGTCATTGTGCCAATGTGCAGTGCAAGAGCTGCAAAGGCTGCCGGGAATTGGCAGATGGGATGCTTCAATAGACAAAGTCATCACATTTCTAGAACATCCTTTCTGCTTGTGGTGCCAGGACCTGCTCCTTTAGCTACAGGTAGTGGCCATGGACTCTGCTCACTCACTGTCTGTGCCACACTGCAGGCCGTGCCATGTGGGCAGGATTTAAAAGCCTCGAGTGTAGTCTCTGTAACTGGAACAGAAGCATGTACTGGATGTGGGCTCAGGCCACCACTTGTATGCAAAATGCACATGACACACCCAAAGCCTGTGTACCCTGTGCAACTAGCACACAGGACATAGATGCATACATGCACTGATGTACTGGGCAAAGATGTTGGAACTGCCAAACATCTCCAACCCTTAGTTAGGTGCATAGCTTTTAAGTAGACATTGATTCACTGCCATTGCCATGCCATGTAGTGGTGTGGCTCACTGGTTCGAGGCGGCAGACCCGAGAGCAGAGGACTGCCCGGGACCAGGGTTCAATTCCCAACGCGGCAGGGTCGTGGACCAGGGTCAGCGGACTTGATAATTCTCATCTCGGTGCCTACTCTAACCAGGGATCACACTCGGCAACTCTGGGCATTAGCTTGCCTTATCTCCACAACGGCCCCCCACATACGCCGGGGATGCCTGGTTTCACCTTGGAGATACCCAGTAGGGACCGTCTCTCAGGGAAAGCCAGGACGGGATACCCAGCGGTCTACTGCGCAGAGATACTCCTTCGGGAGTCGATTCTAGCTCATTACAAACCCACAATTAATTAATTAATTAATTGCTCTCCCTGGATGTGTCAGCCTGCTTAACTTGTCTGGTGCTTTAAAATTTCCTGTAGAGCAATACAGTTGCAAAGGATGAAAATGTGTTCATTTTATAATTCCACCCTCTTCACTAGTCTTTTTTCATTTTCTTCTTGCCGGCCCAGTTATAACTGTAAATTTGTTTCTATTGTTTTGAATTTGGGCAGAAATATGTTGTAAATTGATCTACGGATTAATAAAATTATTAATAATAAACCATTATTCTATACAATCGCGCAATACTTTTCCTCCCAAAAACATCCTTCTCAACCTATGTATAATTAATTATTACACTCTTCAACTAATCTATTAAACAAAACCTAAAACAAATGCTTCCAGGATATCAAAAAATATTACACCCACCAACACAGACCGAAATGTATTGTTTTGAGACCACATGGGATGTCCGAAATCCCTGAAAAGTACGGGATTACTTGTGTTCTCATAAATATATTCATTTTTTCAGAGTTATACTCCTTTGCATTGCCCTTGCTCCTAGTACTCCTTCTGAAAAGGAACATTGCTCATTATGAGACATGCTGTCTTCCCGGCTACAGTCGTCGCTTTAAAATCAGCGTCTTGGAGATAAGCCTTGATGTCCGCCTCATTTGTGTTCTTGACTAAATTGTACAGTTCCCTCTTTGCTTATCCCCGAGCTGAATAATCTTGGGTCTCCTTTGCTATTAATGTTTGACCTTTTAATTCTCATTATCTTAACTCTCTACCAGTAATTTTTTAGAAATGTAATTTAACAGGAGACATTCAGAGAATAGCAGAGATGAACATGGCATGTCTCAGAAGGGAATGACAAAATGCATCAAATACTATCTGAGTTAACATGAAAAATGTAAAAAAATAAACCGAACAATATTAAAGAAATTCACAATTACGTTAGAAGCGCCAATTCTGAATAGCACGGTTTGGTGTAATCTCATGGGTGTTTAAGACCAACCTTCTTAAGGTGAAACTGCAAAACATTTACATTTTATGGAGTGTTATTACAGGAAATGTTTACATCAAGTGAAACCCTGGGATGCCAATCACCATTTAGGCATTCTCTCCTCACTAGCAACCAAACCAATTTCACTCTATATTTTATTAGAACATTAGAATGTAGAGGACTCCATTGCAGACAATGGAGTGCTCCGGGCTTCTACGGGCCAGTAGAAGCCAACAGAAGCCAGCAGTGCAACATTCTAATTTTTGTTTTCATTCACAGCTTAAATACCCTCGGGCTCCGAGAGGCCTTTGTTTTATTTGTTAGAACATTCTGCCCTATAGTGGCAGAATGTTCTAATAGCTTTGTAGTCCTCTGTAGCTTGGCTATACCAGCCATTAAAGTCCCGCTCCCGTGTTAAAGGCCCTCGCTTTCGGCTTATGCCTTTCATGCTGGAGCGGGCCTTTAAAGGCTGGTATAGCCTGCTACAGTGGGCTATAGGGCTATATTAAATATTTTGTAGAATTTTGCACACCATTTTTTCTAAAAACATTTCAAGTTGTAGTCATATGGTTGAGAACAAGGAGCCTCTCTTCCTAAATCAGTGGCAGCTCATTAACTAAACGTGATGGAGCGTAAATGCATGACTCAAATTTACCTGTGAAAGTGATCCGAATAAGCCAGACTTCCACTAGGGGCGCTTCTATGAGTGGGAGTTGGGGGCGTTCCTCCATGGAGAAAAGTTTGGTAAACAAAAGGGGAGATTGGTCCATTTAGCATTACAGTTTTCACACAGATTGGCTAAAACTCCAGAGGCTCTGAAGGATAGCTGATGAAATATCCAAATACATTCGTGATGTTCAAGACAAGCCTTACCCTCCACGGGGGTGTTGCGTTTCATACTCAATAAAAACATTTTGGAAAAAGGTGGATACACCTAAAATACTAAGTTTTAAAAATCAGGTTGTAAAATCCCATATGGCCTGTGACTTTGCAAAGACTAGTTATACCATCTTTCTTTTTCCATATTTCGTCATTCAATTACATTCTCAGCCACATGTTAGGGACGGGAACATCTATAGTTATATTGATCTCACAATGATAGGCAGTAAAGCAGAACTACATAAATCCTACAGGTTCATACAGGCTCATGCACTAATGCTACAGTGGATGCCACCCCCTGCCTTTCAGGTCAATATATGGTACCTTATTATTGTAAGATCATGATCTAAAAACAAATTAGAATTATTTAAGTTAATTGATTTCTCATAAGCCAGATATACTCTTTCTTACAGAATCTTGGTTGTGTGAGTGCTCTGGCCCAGATATAGCAGCCACCATTCCTACTGACTTCCTCATTATCAGACTCTACCGCTCTAATAAGATAGGCGAGAGCGTCCCCAGAGTTCAGAAATACACCATCTCCTGTACTGCTTTAGAAGACGTAGTCCCAGATAACAAAAGGGATAATATTCACACTTAACTCACTACTCTGGAAGCAGTTTTCACACCTCATTCAGGCCAGGTATAGGCTGAGCAGTGGCTACAGAGCTAATGCTAATTGACCTGCAGCAGCTTCATGCAGGATAGAGCTAACTCTTTAAAAGTTACATTTCACATATATTCAATAAAAATCTGAATTCACCATTAAACTGGATTTTATTAAATGTAAAAATAAATCTTTGAATAGAGCCTGTAGCTGGTACAGGTCTAAAGGCATATATGAAAGCATATAATTGTTATGGGCCAGCTACTGCCTGATCAGTGAAAATGTTGCTTTGGGTCTAGCCACTGGGGGAACAGGCAATTTCTAATATCACACATGTTCCACTATTATATAATAGGCACCTCACCTTGTGCGTAGCAAGGTGTTCTTAGGGGTAATTTAAACAATATTTAAATGCAGGTTTTCCTAGCTGTCAAAGAGGTGTCTTTAACAGGCCTGTACAGCAGGATTCAAGCTGATGCAGTACAGGCTAGACAAGGCAGGCATGAAGCCATGTTTTACTGTGACTGTGGTGGATGGCATAATAGGTGCTGCAGGCCACAGGTGCCATGTACCTTTCCATGCCAGTGTGTATTTTTGCATGCTATACTGTGGCCTTATGGAAGCCAATGTTGACATGTTTAAAGGGGGAGCGCATGTACTTTACTTCTGTTTAGTAGGGGTAAAGTACACAAAGTTCTAATTCCAAACATATAGGGCACAAAATGAGGGAGCATCATGCAAAAGATGATAATTTCCTACACTTGGTTCTTTCAGTTGCCCTAATTTGTCATCTGCTTTCCAGAGTTGTATTGAATCTGACTGTGGCAGGATGCCCTTGGGTTACAGCTGCGCTATATAAGCTCAATTTCATTTATTTGTTCATTCATAGCATGTTATGTTGCACCTTTCATATATACACAGGCCCCATACTGACTGATATTATAGATGGTTTTTAGAAGTGTAAAGGATGAAATTGTGCCTACAAGTCATGAAGCAAAAGTAGATAGGGCTCCCGGGTACCAAGCCACCCAAAATCAGCAATACGTCTTATATACTCAGGGTGATTTACGCCCAAATATCTTTTGCCTGGTCCCAAATATCAGATATAAATAGATTTCTGAAATACAGTAATTTGCCTGAAAAATCCTCTTGCCGGTGCCAGTTTCTAGAAATGTAGATATCGCCCCCTGAAATCCAAAAGACCACTATTATTTCAGGGCTAGTTTGGATGTTTCCAGGAATTCCCAAAAATGTCAAGCATAGTCACTCTTATACCATGGCCACTGTTATACCAGGTATAGCCAAATCTTAGCCAAGAATGCCCCAATTTGTTAATGATGCTTTCAAACATGATGTAGTGTGCCCTTTGAATTGATCGCTTTTATGACTGTGATAGCTAAAATGTTGAATAGAATACCTTGAATTGTAATACAAATCATGTTATGTCAGGGCCCCAACATAACAGGAATACCATTAGGCCGCCATATTGTTCTCCTGCCTACTGCCCACCCTGCATGCACACCACACCCCTAAAACATGGACAAATACAAGGACATGCTTACATACACACACACATGCACACAGACACTTTATTCTTGCCCCAACTCCCCCTTCACGCTGACCTCCTAAGCAGCAGCAGTGATCCTCACTCCTGCCTCCTCCATGGCTCACATTCCTTTCCTCCTGGCTCTATGAGCTCCTCTTAAGCAGGCAACTATGAATGCAGGCAGGTGATAGGAAGAGGGTGCCATGCAGCCATTTGGTGCTATCCCTCTGCGGGGCTCAGGTAATAGGGAAGTGAAGATTCAGCTGTTCATCTCCTGAGCCCTATTTGGCCTAGAACACACACAGTGCGGACCAGGCTAAAGAGACAAGCTGTGGACTGATAGGCTGGAAGCAGTGGGGACCGAGAAGACAGGAAGTGTCGGGGGTTCTGCTTCCGAGATACAGATTGGTGGTGCAAAAGTGAAATGGAAGGCACAGTTCACCCTCTCTTTTACTGTCTGACCCATTGGTGGTGCAGCAGATCTGTATGTCCACCTCCTCCAGTAGTACTTTTAGGACCTCTGCTCCAAATACCCATTTGGGATCAGTGGCGTAACAAACCTTGGGGCCCCCCCCCCTGCAAAGCACATGGAGGGTCCCCCCTTGCCTGCGGCCTGGCCCACCACCTACTACTTTAACCTGAATCTGCTATATTTTGATTTGAAACCTCCAACATATAATGAAGCGCCTCTATATTCTGGAGAGTTGATGGAAGTTCAGGCGGTGGTTGAACTGGTCCATGGTTGTGTAGGGCTTTGTAGCTGTGGATCAGAATCTCGAATTGACATCTCTTTTGATTGGGGACCCTGTGGAGCTTCTTGAGGTGTGGGTGATGGGGGTTCGCTTAGGGAGGTTGCGGATGAGCCTGGCTGCTGAATTCTGTATGGTTTGCAGTCTCTTCAGGAGGTGCAAGGTGATTCCTACATAGAGTGCGCTGCAGTAGTCCAGCTGACTGGTGACTAGGGCTTGAGTGATAGTTCATCTAGTGTTGAAGTGGAGCCATTTGACGATCTTACAAACTGTGAGAAGAGTGAAGAAGCAGGTGGAGGAGATTGTGTTGATCTCGTTCTCATGGTGTGCTTGCTGTTCAGGATAATGCCATGGTTGGGGGCATGGTCTGTTGGAATGGGTGAGGGTTCTAGTTTGGGGGGCCAAAAAATGGCACTCCACGGGGAGGTGTTGTTCCCGAAGATGAGCACTTCCGTTTTGTCTGTGTTGTATTTTGGTAGACATCTTTCATCCAATAGGTGACGCTCGTCTTACACCTGCGGAAGTTGGCCATTGTGGTAAAGGGGTTGTCTGATAGCGAGAGGATGAGCTGGGTGTCGTCTGCATAGGATATGATGTCTAGTCCGTGGGTTTCTGAGGATGTTGGCCAAAAGGTCATGTAGGTGTTGAACATTGTAGGGCTGAGTTACGAGCCTCGAAGGATGCCGAAAATATTCTCTTAGGTTCCAAGGTGAAAGGCGTTAGGCAGATTCTCTGGGTTCTTCTGGTGAGGAATGATGCAATCCATTTGAGGGTGTCTCCTTAGATTCCAATGTGGTGAATCTTCTTGATAAGGGTGTGGTGGGATATGGTGTCAAAAGCTGTTAAGAAGTCGAGGAAGATCAGGGACACTGATTCTCCATGGTCAAGGAGGGCTCTGATGTCATCTGTGGCAGTGATCAGGGCTGTTTTGGTGCTGTGGTTGGTGTGGAAGCCAGATTGGGAGGTGTCGAGAAGATGGTTGTTCTCCAGGTGTTCCGTGAGTTGGCAGTTGATTGCCTTTTTGAGAACTTTGGCTGGAAAGGGGAGCAGAGAGATGGGACGGTAGCTCTTGGGGTCACTGGGGTTGGCAGATGGTTTCTTGAGAAGGGGTTTGACCTCTGCGTTTTTCTATTCTTCAGGAAAGTGGCAGTGGGGATGGATGCATTGAAGATGGGGGTGAACCTGGTGCTGATCGTCTTGCGCCTGAGGTTGAAGATGTGGTTGGGATAGGGGTCCATCGGTGCGCTTGAGTAGACAGAGTTGTGGATGGCTGTACTGCTTTGAATGGGGAGCTGGTCCCATGTGGTCATCAGGTGGTCGGGTTTGGCATCTGTGGGAGCAAGGAGGCTGAGGATGTTGGCGGTGGTGGGCTGGGGTTGGAACTTTTTGTAGAACGTGGAGACCTTGTTGTGGAAGAAGTCTGCCAAGGTGTCGTTGAGTTCCTGGGAAGGGGTGATGAGGTTTTTGGTGGTGGAGGGGTTAGAGAACTCTGACGATGTTGAAGAGTTCTTTGCTGTGATGAGAACTGGCTTCGATGCCGTCGGCAATGGTGCTCCTTTTTGTCTCTTTCAGAAGTTGGTGGTATTAGTTTAAAGTGTGTTGAATGTGGCTCAGTCTGTCAGTTCCATGCTGGTGCGCCATTTCCTTTCCAGTCGCTTGCAGTTACGTTTTGTGGTTCTCAGTTCCGTGGTGTACCAACTGGTCTGTTTGGAGGATCTCTGGAGCTCCGTGGGCTTGACAGGTAGACTCTGTAAGTGCAATCATGGATGCAGACGGAGAAGTTATTGACAACCTGTTCTACTGTTCTAGGTTGGCTGAGGTGTCAAGATAAGAGGTGTTGAGAATGTCTGTCCACTGGCTCCCCAATACTTTGTACGATCTGTGGTTATGAGGTGGCGAGCTCCTTGGTGGTGGTGCCAGGGATCCTGTGATGAAGAAGTGGAAGATTACGTGGTCTGTCCAGCAAGCTCGGTGACATGGATGTGCTTGACTCCGTCACTGGCCATGAATATGGGGTCAAGTGCCTGTCTTGTGGTGTGTGGGGTTGGTAACAATTTGGGTGAGGCCGATGGTGTTCATGTTTTCGAGGAGTTTGGCGATGTTAGAGTTGTTAAGTTTGCTGAGGTGAAAGTTGAGGTCTCCGAAGAAGATGTAGTGTTTGGAGTCAATGGCGAGTGGGAGATGAATTCAAGGATGACATTGCAGAAGCTGGGGCAAAGCCCTGGAGGTCTGTAGCCGAGGGTGCCTCTGATGGTGGTTTTGCCATCGGTTTGGAGTTGGAAGTTGAGCTGTTCCGTGATCAGGGTGGTGTCGTCTGCTGTGGTGCAGTGGATGGTTTCTTTGTAGATGATGGCTATTCCACCTCTGTGTCTGTTGATACGGTCTAGGTGTGCTATCTTGCAGCCATCGGGCATTGATGAGGTGATGTCGGGTGCAGATGTGAGGTTGAGACAGGTTTTGATGAGGAAGATGAAGTTGGGGGTAAGGGAGGAAATGGTGTCCAAGATCTTGGTGGCATGCTTGCAGTGATCGTGCGTTGAGCAGGAGGAAGTGGAGTTTTTCTGAAGTGATGGTGGCTGTTGTATGTGCAGGTGCTCCAGTGTTGCAGGAGAAGAGGCAGTGATGGCAAAAAAAAAGGTCCTATCATTGATCATGGAGAGGTGCAGCAGTAGTTGTTGCGGAGTCTGGGGTCCAGGGCTCAGAGGTTGGCGGCAGTGTATCTCCAAGTAGCGGAGAGCCAGGGTTCCTGGCACTGAGTTAGTTCCAGACACAGACCGGAGCAGATGGGTCTTTGGCACGCCAGCTGCATGCATCCGCTGCACAGACGTGCTGCGAACTCCATTAAGTAGGTCCTGGGAGGAAGGAGAGGCACTGGAAGGTGGTGGGCGAGGCCGACGAAGGCTGGAATTGGGAGGGAGAAGCGGGAGGGAAAATGGCGGGAAAGAGAGCAGGTAGTAAATTAAACAGAAATCATAAAAAGGCAGTAGAGAATGAACAAGCTGAACAAAACTGAAAAAATATGTAAAAGAAAAAGAAAAATTCAGCGCTCGCAAGTGCTGCGGGGTCTGTCCTGGCATAGAAAGGCCATTTCTTGAAGGAGTCCAATCTCTGCTCCTCGACTCTGGACCTCTCTACACTCGGGCCTGGTACTTCCGGTGGGACCTGGACACGCACAACGCACGTCATACTTGGGGATGTTCCCCACCTCGTTCCTTTGAATGATACCACAGTCAGGCTGACATTTCAACTTCCGTTGCTGTGCAGGAAAATTCTGAGATTGTGGAGCACAGCACTAGCCCACAGCAGAAACACTGCTTACTGCTCGCCACACCGGTGCTGTAGAAGCCCGCGCTGGCCATCTCCTGAGGCGACCAGGACGAAACAGGCTATAAAGACAGGAATTTTTTCAACCCTAATGGTGAAGAGCTGACGCAGACGTGAGGACAACTGCGCACCGCTGTGCGCCATTTAATTTAAAAAGAGACTAGGTGCAACGACGGCGAGCGTAACCTATCACATCCAAGCAAGACTGATGTGTTGTGCTTGCTTGGGCGGGGGGGGGGGCGTTGGAGCGCTTGGGGACTGCCGGGGCCTGTGTTACTACCCTGTACCAGAGAGACCAGGGAAGATATTCTCCAGACTGTTGTAAGCAGCACAGAGCGCTTCGAATGAGGACACAGCGCTGCATCACCCCAGGTGGTGCCGCTGATGAGAAGCGCTTTAGTGGCACTAGAACCAGAGGGTGGAGAGAGGATCACAAAGGAAATGGAGTCAGTCTCAACCCCCTGCGTGTCCAGCAATTTTTTTTTTCTTTTTTGGATCCATTTCACAGGGGAGCAAATAAACAAAAAGGAGGAAAGAGAGGGTAATAATAGTTTCTTGAAGTGTCTCTGTTTTCACTGAGGAGCGAGACAGAAAGAGAGGGAAGACTCAGAGGCGTACTAGAGGCCGTCACCATGGCGTGCGCGCACCATTTAATTTATGCCTTTATGAGGACTTGGGGAGGCTGTGCCCTGCGCGCTGGAGCACCATTGTTTTTGGGAAGACTGAAGAGGCTTGCTTGCTGGCGCAGCCGTCTCCCTCAGCTGAGAGTGAGGGGGCCCCTAGAGTTTGGGGCCCCCTGTGCCGCGGGGGCTGCAGGGGCCTGTGTTACGCTCCTGTTTGGCGAACCACAGCTATTTTTAAGCTGGACAAAGTGCTACCTTCTGATCTAAGTTTGAAGGTTGCTTGTATTCCGCCTGGAGGAGACCAGGACTGGCAGTTTCGCCGGGACCGTTCACACCGAATGGGATCTAGGCAGATTTGTATATGGCTTATCTCTGTCTAGAGTGGCACAGTGAGCAAAAGAGTGAATGAGGCCCTGAGTGTGCAAGCACCAGTTACTGGGATCAATGCAAGCATTTATTTAATCACGCTGTTGTTTAATGCATGGAGCCATTCAACTTCCCTGGTGGCCAGGGCAATTAAATTGATATGTTTTTAATGCATGGGGCCATTGAGACTCCTAACCGGCTGAGATGCATTGATGCCTAGTGTTTCAGACTATTGAAGTTGTTGACAGCATTAGTATATAATCCATTGTTGTTACTCACTGGGGCCACAAATGCTCATTATGGTTTCTGTGGCCGCTTATGTTCAGTACTGATGGTCGATTGACAAGAATTACTACCTGTGGCCAATATTAATGCTTCTTGTTTCCTGTTGGCAGTAGTAGTCATTATTGCTTATGGCCTTTCACGACCAACACTACCTGGTGTCATTAACGCTCTTTTCTGGCAGGAGACATTGATCCTTATAAGGTGTTGGCCCATTGATAATAAAGGACTAGATTTTCGATGATAAACAACACAATTCACTTGGAAGAAAGTCTGAAATTATTATATCATAAAGATGTAGCCTCTCCGTGTGCCAGACTAGTCTGGCATTCTCCAAACCTGGGGTTTGGCCTCAAACCATAATCGTTCTGAAAAAAATAACTAGTCATAAAAAAAATATAAAGGCTGTATTTGTTAGCTCAGATGACTATGCACCCAAACAGCATCCATTTTCAGATAGATGATTTTCTGCTGATCATTATCCAGCTAGGGAACATAGAAATCTTAGGGGCCTATTCACAAATGTAAATTACACATTTAAGTTTACTCTTAAGCTTTTGAGTAAATGTACAACCTTTGGATATTTAGCATTCACAAGTGTAAGGTTGCTCATAAATGTATCCATGTGTTTCTTCACCCCCTGAAACAGCGGGTACAGCCAAATGTATGGGTGTAAAATTGCTACATGTGTACATTACAGAGAGAGACCCCTTTCGGACCAAAGGGATGAGGTACTCTTCACAAGTTACAAACAGATTCCCAGCCAGCCCCACCTGACTCAAAAGCGGCAGTGATTCCCCTCTGTCTTGGGACTTACACGGACGCCGTTTCCTTGCTGCTGCCGTTCCTTTGCTGCCTGCCCACGGAATCTGCTTAACACCTAATGGAACCCGCTTCGCGGGTCCCACGTCGCTGGAGGGGGCATCCCGAGGCTGTGCTCTCTGTTCTGCTGCTGGGCGGTGAGTGTGCGACAGGGCTGCGAGCAGCAACCCGGACTCAGTATCCCAGGAGTCCCGGGTTGCCCAGGCCGTTTCCAGCTGGCCCGCTCTCCCTGACCGCCCCGCCCAGCCCCACCTGACTCAAAAGCGGCAGTGATTCCCCTCTGTCTTGGGACTTACACGGACGCCGTTTCCTTGCTGCTGCCGTTCCTTTGCTGCCTGCCCACGGACTCTGCTTAACACCTAGTGGAACCCGCTTCGCGGGTCCCACGTCGCTGGAGGGGGCATCCCGAGGCTGTGCTCACTGTTCTGCTGCTGGGCGGTGAGTGTGCGACAGGGCTGCGAGCAGCAACCCGGACTCAGTATCCCAGGAGTCCCGGGTTGCCCAGGCCGTTTCCAGCTGGCCCGCTCTCCCTGACCGCCCCGCCCAGCCCCACCTGACTCAAAAGCGGCAGTGATTCCCCTCTGTCTTGGGACTTACACGGACGCCGTTTCCTTGCTGCTGCTGTTCCTTTGCTGCCTGCCCACGGACTCTGCTTAACACCTAGTGGAACCCGCTTCGCGGGTCCCACGTCGCTGGAGGGGGCATCCCGAGGCTGTGCTCTCTGTTCTGCTGCTGGGCGGTGAGTGTGCGACAGGGCTGCGAGCAGCAACCCGGACTCAGTATCCCAGGAGTCCCGGGTTGCCCAGGCCGTTTCCAGCTGGCCCGTTCTCCCTGACCGCCCCGCCCAGCCCCACCTGACTCAAAAGCGGCAGTGATTCCCCTCTGTCTTGGGACTTACACGGACGCCGTTTCCTTGCTGCTGCCGTTCCTTTGCTGCCTGCCCACGGACTCTGCTTAACACCTAGTGGAACCCGCTTCGCGGGTCCCACGTCGCTGGAGGGGGCATCCCGAGGCTGTGCTCTCTGTTCTGCTGCTGGGCGGTGAGTGTGCGACAGGGCTGCGAGCAGCAACCCGGACTCAGTATCCCAGGAGTCCCGGGTTGCCCAGGCCGTTTCCAGCTGGCCCGCTCTCCCTGACCGCCCCGCCCAGCCCCACCTGACTCAAAAGCGGCAGTGATTACCCTCTGTCTTGGGACTTACACGGACGCCGTTTCCTTGCTGCTGCCGTTCCTTTGCTGCCTGCCCACGGACTCTGCTTAACACCTAGTGGAACCCGCTTCGCGGGTCCCACGTCGCTGGAGGGGGCATCCCGAGGCTGTGCTCTCTGTTCTGCTGCTGGGCGGTGAGTGTGCGACAGGGCTGCGAGCAGCAACCCGGACTCAGTATCCCAGGAGTCCCGGGTTGCCCAGGCCGTTTCCAGCTGGCCCGCTCTCCCTGACCGCCCCGCCCAGCCCCACCTGACTTTCAACGGATCCTCCCCCTTACCTCCAGTCAGTACATTTTGAGCCAAGTATTCAGCTGCGCGGGAGCGCCCGGGAGGGCGCCGGGAGAAGCCCGGGACAAGGGCGGGACCGTTTGAGGCCGTTCGAGGACTAAGAGGACTGGCCTGGCCCACCCCCCTTGGTTCTTGTCACTGTCATTGTGCCTGGACTTTGAGATTAGTGAGTACTCTACAGAAATCATAACTGCCACACATTATGTGTACTCGGGGGAGTCGCAGTAAGACTGCGCTGGGTTTGACTAAGCCAAATGGCACCTTGGACGATTTTCTTGTAAAAACAAACTTGGCAATAGACGCCGAAATCACAAAAATGCAGAAGAGGGTTTCAATCGAGCTAGATGCTGCGCGTAGACTCTCCCAAACATTTGCCAATTCTAAAAAATCTTCCCTGGGAAACATTGCGTCTGCTGCATCCCCGGAACAGGCTTCACGCCCCCCCCCTCTGTTGATCCTCGCTGACGTTCATCACTCTCCCCCTTCCTCCTCTCCACTCCCATTAGACTCTTCTTTTATTTTCTCACCCATGACCTCCAAACCTACTGAGGGTCAATTGCCTACTGAACAGGGAAACTCTAGCACTTTGCCGGATATTCCTGCCCCTTCCTTTTCTGTTGCAAAAAGTAAAAACCTAGATCGCCAAGGCCTGAAAAAGAAAAATAATGCAAAATCTGCTTACGCTCGTAAGAAAGCAAAAATTGCAAGACAGCAGTTTTTCAACCATAGAAGAACTCTGCCCAACACAGGGGAGCTTAAACAAACACCACCTCCAGTTATCCAGCCAACAGGGGGGAATAGCAACCTTATTTATTTTAACACCACTACTGCCCCTGTTCCAGAGATTCCTGCTGTCCCTAGCGACAATTCAACAAGGGGAGGGCAAAATGAGCTAGGGAGGGACATGGACAAGGCGGGTGATGATGAAGACTTTCTCAAAACAGTCTGGGTTACTTTAAAACAACTATTGACACCCTTTGAACTCAGACTGTCACGTATTGAGAATCACCTTCTTGAAATGGATAAAACCCTAGTATCCCTGGCCACGCTTAGCCTAAAACAGCTGGAAGCAACATATCCCCATATTACCGAGGTTGCTTCCCAGGTTAGTAATGATGGCATACAACCTGTACCAGCCCCTAACATTGGCATCCAAACGGCGCCAGCCCCCAAGGAGGCCCCCCTTGTTCCTTCAATTCTGCCTCACTTTTACCCCCCCCATTACTCAAACCTACTCCAATTCCGAAACCCCGGACAATTGCAAATGTCGCTGCCCCTCCTTCGTCAAATCCACCAAAACCAGAGAAAAAACCTTCCAAAAAGCAGGTGCAGCCTAAAACTTTCCCTAGAGCTGACCTGAAGGTGAATAAGCCTATCACCCCTCTTTTAGAGCGCCCACCTAACCCACATCAAAACCATCAGAATTTTCGCGGGGGCTATATTGACCTCCCCCCTGAGGCCGGGCCCTATGTTGTCATCCTGGCTGGGGTACCTCCGCTTGACCCTGACACTGTGGAAACCCAGTGGTCCTTAAAGAACAAAGTGATCTACTGGCTAAATGTCAACAGGCAGCTCCCTCATACCAACAGGAGTAGGGTCCTAATGGTCAGGCGAGTCCCATGGGTGGGTCGCACTTACAAATCGATACCAGGAGACTGCATTGTGGTGTCATTTGCAGACCCTCATACAGCACATCTCATCACCACGTGGGATCCATATGCAACTGAACAAGCCATTGTCACTAAACCCCTTACCTTTTTTTACCCCTCAAAACAGGTAGTAGAGTGTCCTGGGGCTTGGACCATAGCCCATAATCACAGATGGAAGGGGCCGGGGCACGGATGGCAACCCACTAACAACTGGTGGGAAGAAGCACCCACTATGAACAGGTTTGAATGCCTAGATCAGGTGGATTGACTGGGAATTGTCGATCTTCCACCCCGGTCGAGTGCCCAAAATCACCCAATGAATGCCAGTAGCAGTGATAAATCACCACTCATTGACAACATTCCGACCCATTCGGTGGTGGAACAAACCTGCCCTGTCCAGCGCCCCCTCCCAGTGCGGGCCACACAACATCTAGATAGGGTACATCCCCAAGCTTCAGTAGACCTGACGGGGAACGTGGGCCAACCACACCAGGAAGTTAGCGACTTTAAGCATTCACTGTTATCCTGGAACATAGCTGGCCTGGGAAATAAGATCATGCACAAACCCTGGTTGGAGACTGTGCAGAAGCATGGCATACTTTGCCTGCAAGAAACTTGGCTTGTAGAGGAAAGGCACATTATGGGGTATCGAACATTCCATTCACCCGCCGTGCCCTCTCCTCGGGGTCGCAATAAAGGGGGTTTGTGCATATACACCTCGAATGTAGGGGATATAAAGGTATATAACTTTCACTCTGACCAATATTTCCAAATCCTTTCATTTAAATGGGGCACCACACAAAAGGTCATACTGGTGAACTTCTATAATAACATGCCAGTAAATGAAATGGAACTGATTTTGAATAAAATGTCAAACCACATTCATAAAGTGAGAGATCAAAACACGGGGGACCATACAGTTCTTTGGGTGGGAGATTTCAATTGTGCCATCTGCCCATTTTCTGAGTTAGGTTTGTGCGGCCTTGCAGATCATGAGGAGGATGGCCCTTTCCATTTCTCACACACCAACCTGGGGTCTCTCCTTAATAGTATTATATTCTCTTTTGATCTTACTTTCATTAATCAGGCATGCTCCCCCCCAGTTCCCTTTGCCCCTACATACAATGGAAGAGGCTGTGAATCTACAATCGACTTTGCACTGATATCACCCACTAAACCCAATTTCATAACTTTTTGGGAGATAGGAGATGAACCAATGAGCGATCATTACCCTATTACCTTTGGGGTAAGGCTCCCAGAGGAGAAAGCAAAGGAACCTAGCGGGCCACTTTATCCACTAGAGGTCACCTTAACAAAGATAAACGGCTATGTGATAAAGTGGGAGAAATTGAACCCCACAATCTTTCTTCACAACTTCATATCATCTTGCCTTGCAGACATATTTGTCTGTTTAGAAGAAGATATTGATCCTAAGGCGATTATGGCAGCTTTCGCTAATATTCAGCTGTACATAAAAGATACTTTAACTAGGAGCCACAAAAAGAATGGGAAACACGCATGCGGGTGGTTTGACTCCAGGTGTACAGCTGCCCTAAAGAATTTAAAGAAAGTTTTAAATACCATCCCGAAAAACAGGGTTCAAATTTCCCAGGCCAGACGAGAGTATAGACGGGAAATTAATCATCGGAAGGCAACTATGAAAAGGGAGGCCTGGGAAGCTTTGGGGGAAGCTGCCAGGAACAAGGACACCAACCTCTTCTGGAAAGTTGTAAGATAAGTATACAACACAAAAGATACTGACAATTGCATAGATGTAGCAATCACGGCAGAGCTCTGGGTAGAACACTATGGCAAACTTTACACCAACAGCCAGGGGGACACCCAGAATCAACAAAAGGCAATCTCATCCTTGAATAAATTAACTCAGGATTATCAGTTAAGTGACCCCCCAGTATCTCCCTACCCAATTGATCTGGTTTTTACCACCATAGAAGTTGAAAATGCCATCAGGGAAAGCCCTCCAGGGAAAGCCCCTGGCCCCGACCATACCCCAGTGGATGTCTATAAAACAAATCTGGAATTCTGGGCTCCCCTGTTAACTAACGTTTTGAATATGGGTAACAAATGCGGCTTAATTAACACCTGGTCAGACGCAATTGTAGTGCCCATCTTTAAAAAGGGAAATAGGGACGATCCTGCTTGCTACCGTCCTATATCGTTACTGGACGGCCTCATGAAAATTGCAGGAAGGATCGTCCTTAAGAGAATTCAGCAGTGGGAGACAGAAAAAAAGGTCATCTCGGAACTCCAATATGGTTTCCGAAAGGGATTGGTTACCCAGGAACAATGTTTAAACCTGTCCCTACTGATGTCCAAATATACTCAGGCCAAAAAAGGGGACCTGTTTGTTACCTTTGTTGACCTTAGCTCAGCATTTGATTGTGTGGATCATCTGCAGCTCTGGTCAACATTGGAACATATTGGGGTGGATCCCACCATCGTCATATTCATAAAAGAACTGTACAGAGACGCCGGTGCCAGAGTGAGGTTCGGGACCCAGGGGCAATGTACGCAGAAATTTGCCATAAATAGAGGGGTTAGGCAAGGCTGCATACTTGCGCCCCTTCTATTTAGCTTCTATATTAACTCTGTTGTAGAGCATTTAACAAATCTGCCAAGTGACTACCCAGCCGTCAATGGTAGGGCTGTACCCATCCTTTTATATGCCGACGACGCGGCAATTATGTCTAGGACTAAGGTAGGGTTGCAGAGAGCGGTAAGTGAATTCTCTTCCTACATGGGGAAAAGAAATCTGAAAATAAACATCTCTAAAACTTTCTCCATGCCATGCACCCAAAAAAACAAAAGGCCACAATGTTCGATATATCTTGACGAGCAAAGAATTGAGAGTACGGACACTTTTTGCTATCTGGGTGTTGTTTTTGAGAGGAAAGGAGCTTGGAAACATGCAGTATCTGCTAGGAAACTTGCTTTTACCCGTGCTATTGGGGCCCTGAGAACTTTTGCAGCAAAAATTGGGGGCAAACCAATTGTCGAGATGTCACAGATCTATCAAGCTAAGTGTGTAGCGACAGTTACTTATGGAGCAGGCCTATGGGGCTTCGAAAATGTGTCCTCACTACAAACTTGTGAGAATCTTTTTATTCGCTATTTACTAGGTGTGAGTAAATCTACCTCAACCTTTTTTACTCACATTGAGACTGGTCTCAAATACCTTAGCGACACTATAAAGCAATCACCGTGCTTGCTTTGGCACAAAATCTGGACCACTATGGAATGCCAATTTAATAGAGAACTCATCACGGATTGTAAGAATTTGGATGGTGCATCCAAAATCAAATGGCTACGACACGTCCGACTGATGTTCTCTAAAATTGGACATCCTGAGTATTATGATGACCCAGAGTCCCTAAAAAATTTGTCTAGGCCAGCTCTCAAAAAACTTTTAATCATACACCTGGAAAGCGTTAGATGGGACACTGAGAAACTCAAAAATTCTACCCTGAGTTACCAAAAAATTACCCCCATTGAAGGTTTACAATTGTATCTCAGGATTGAAACTGCACCTTACCCTCGTATGCTTCTCACCAGGCTGCGTTTAGGCACTTTCTTCCGTATGGTCACCCTTCCGAAACAAAATGATTGGATTTCACCGGACCTAATTTGCCCATGCGATGATCACTCATTACAAAGTAACATTCATATTATGTTCTTCTGTAACCTGTATTCTGCCCCGAGGAAACTGTTCCTCTTACCTCTTCTTAAACGTTGGGGCATTAGAACATGTAAAAACGCTTATCTGAAGTTACTCTTGTTAGATGAGGTGCATGTCATCTTTGTTGTTTCTCGCTTTTTAATGTCAGTGATGAAATACAGAAATACTATGGTGTAAGCCTTATATGTTTAATTCTACTAGACGCTTTAACATGAGGCCTTCGGTCATATCTTCATCATTGACTTTTTACATATGGAAAACTGTTTTATTAAGTTCTTACAAAAATTTCTTGATGGGGAAATCTTTTTAAATTTATTGTATAAAATGTACTTGTATGCTTTTATGATTTTTGCAGATAAATCGAATAAAGCTAATTTTGAATTTGAATTTGGAATAAACTTAGAAGACATATACACTGTAACTGCAATTAAAGCAACTATCACATTAAAAAATAAGGTATCAAGATTCAATGCAATTCAAAATCTAACACATCAGCTAAAGAAATACAGAATATTTCTTTAATTAAAATCACATAAAAATCATTGAATTGATTCAAAAAATACATTAATACATTACGTCTTATCCATAAAATCACGTCCACAAATATTACACCATTCCATAGACATAGAAATACAAACACATATATACGAGAAAACACAATTTCAGACTCCAAAATTAGTCATTTACATGGACATATCATCTGAATCTGTGAAAAAATGGTCTGGTTAAACTTCTATTTGTAAAATACTCATGACCATGTTCCTTAGAGATTATGTCATCTGAATAGCGTCGACGAATTTCAATGGTTATTATACTCCCATCTTCATCAAGACAAATAGATTCAAAAGGTTTTCTCTATCTCATGTTTCCTCAATGCAATAGTCCTTCTGGAGAAATTATTTGACTCTATTATTCTTTTAAAAGTCGAATGGAATTCCTACATTTAAGTCCAATAGACGCAATCTTAATAAGCAGACCCGCCGCCTTATTACTATTTAATCTGCTTGTCCACTTCTTTCGCTATGGGGTTTAAAACACCTAAGCTTCGTAGTTCTTAGCACCATCCACCGAATGGGGGCATGTGATCCTTCCATGTATTACACCTTATTATGCAGCCTTAGTTCTGCTCGGCACCTGCGCTTAACCCTTGTCTTACAAGCTCAAATATATTGTTCTTTTCATTTGCTACAATATTAGCTTTGTTTGACGTTTATATTAAGTTATTAGGCTGACAGGCGCAATTGAGCATATTTTGTTACTAATTTGCTTGTCAACCAGCGGTTTCATGAGTGCACATGTATTACTTACTAGATACAGTACTTACTGTATCGAGTTTAAACGTCAGGAGTGTTGTATTCCACACATCTCTTACACAGTAAATGTATTAGATATATTTATTGTTTGTCATAAGATTTCTTGTGCCATAGAGAGTGGGACTATTAACTTTAATAATATGTGACCATGTTTGTTTTCTCTAATATTATGCGCATTAGATACGTGATGTGGAGCTATTTTGTTGAGAATACACTTTGAGTGGAATATTTACTTAAGGCTGTTTACCATTCTAAGATGGCTGCTAAAAAGTGTGAGGCAGAATAAGGACATTGTCCTATGTTTATGTTTGTTTTGATCGTGACAAAACTTTATCAGTGTCTGTTACAACTGTGCACATTCACACGTGATCAAGGCTTTCGCCAAAACGCGTTGTGTGGATTAAACTTGGATATCTAGATCGTGTGTTGCCTGGGTTCTTTCTGAGAGCGTACTACATTGAACTTTGTGTTTTGAAACTTAGTACCGACACGAGCACCAGACTGCCGCACCTGCCACCGAGCAACCAGTCTTCCAAAACGAGCCATCATGCTCCAGGGCAGACTTTGACCGCAGAGGAGCCGTTCACTAACTAGGCTGCCCACCGATATTATCACGGTTGATTCTCTAACCCGTACTTCAACTTGTAACACCACTAAGCCCGCAGAAAGGCTTAGTGAAAGTATTTAAGACAACAATGATTATTTCTATGTCCTGATGATGATGCCCACAACTTAATAGGCATCGAAACGTCGTCAACCTTTTTTAAAAATCCCCTATGCTATATGATACAAAAATATTGTAAAGAAGCAAGGTTGTGTTTTTTGAAAATTTTTGTCTGTAATTACTGAATACAAGTTCACAGACCTATTGTAGCTTTGCCCTTTGGCCATTGTTTTTCGTTGTTCTGTCTTATATGTTTTGGGTCACGGCTGTGCCCACTTGTTATTTTGTTGCTCTTACTTCTTCTATTTTGAATTAATACGCTTAATTAAAAGCTTTTTGTCCGGCTGGACAATAAACACTACACTTATTAGGTGTGTTGGTTATTTGCTTGAAACCTATTTTGTTCATAAGTAGGGACCACTGTTCTGTAAAATTTGAGACTTAGTACCGGCATGCTCCGCCGGAGTGTACGCCACCTTCCTAGGGTCCTAGCATCCCGGAAGGAGCAACGTACATATATATATATAGAACATGTTAATAATGTAAATATTCTTGAAAAAATAAATATTATTTTATGAGAACATATTTTAATGACCCTTTTTAATTTAAAAATAAATGTAACTTTAATGTGTTAAAAAATAACTAGAATAATTTAGATTAATTATGTGCATAACGTTTTGTAATTTGTAATGCATAATAAATATTTGGCCTTAGGTGGAAATGTTTGTTAATTAATCATCAAGAAAATAATAATGTATTTTAATATACCTAAATTAATTAAATATTCAATTACAATTATGTTAGTAGTGCTGTAGCATTTATTATTGTGTTCTATGCTTAAAACAAATATATGAATATCATGTATTATATTTGAGTTACAAATAGTTGTACTAGGTTTTTTAAAGTTTAATAAACATTTTACATACTCTAAACATTTCCATAGTGAGATCTCCAACCTGGTGAGGGAGATCTCCATATGGTAAAGTATAGGCAAAGGTAAAATTGTTTGTTAAAAAAATTCCGATGTTAAACAAATAATTGTAAAACATAATCAATGAATGTAGAATAAAATAATTTACAGCATTAATAGCTTAATTTACATTTTTTAATTTATTTTTTTAAATTTATTTTTTATCCTCATTCGCCACCAATCTCACTTCATTACGCACCCAAGATGTACCAAAAAAAGTACGCAATAAGAGGTGGAGACCCGCCTACAGGTAACAGGACTTACTTGTGTGCTAATGAAGAAACCATCTGAGATAACTCTTCCGCCAAGCTCCAAGAGCTAGGAGACCCTTGCCGTGGAACTTCCAGAGGGGAGACTAGGAGTAAACGACATGGCCCAACAAGTGTTCAGGTAGCATAATCATAGGACTCAGAAAAAAAACGGAATCATACAATATCTGAGCCCAGTCTAGATTGCAAAAAGTCCCAAAATGCTAACTTCTTCTTACTGCAAGATCTAGCTTAGAAACCACCATGACTGAGGTCAGCCAGTTTGAAAAGGAGGGAGGAGAGGATTCTGTCCATCTTTTACAAATGTCACTCCTAGCTACCAGGATAGCATAAAAAAGCCATGATCTGGGAAGACCCATACCTTTAGCTGTAATTCCAAAGATAATCAGGGGTAGGTCAATATGGATTGGGCAGCCCAAAACACTTGCCAGGAAACTTCTGGCTCTATCCCAAAACATTGCCAAGGCGGGATATTCCTTAAACATGTGAATGTCAGAGGCTAAGGCCAGCCCACCTTTCTTGCAACACACCAGGGGGCAGGTAGTGATTTTAGAAAGTTTTAATGCGGAGAAATAGGCTCTATGAATAGTAAACAGGTGATTTCTTTTCAACCATTCAGGTTTTACTACCTCATATAAGATCTTGCACGAATTCTGCCATAAGTAATCGCAATCGTGTGCAGGAAAGGAGGCCCCCCCCACCCCACAACTCCTCGGCCAGCTTAAATTCGCCATCCACAGATTCGATTATGGCTTGGTACTAAAAGGAGACCTCCTTCCTCCTTAGCCACCAGCTGATGTTCTAGAAAGCAACCACTCCCTGCAGGGTTCTTTTGGTTTGATTTCGATTGGGCCCAGCTTTTCAACTGGGGGTATTTAAACCTTGAGAGGCCTGCTCCGACTTTATATTTAAGTTGTTCCCATGAGACCAGAGTACCGTTGGAGACCAGGTCTCCCCAAACAGCCAACCCTGCTTCTCTCATGGGTACTGCCAGCTTGTCCCTCAAACATTCCGGGGCACCATGGGAGTCCCGGGGGAGCAGGCTAGAAAAGTAACTAAGAGCAGCCGATTCCCTAAGTTTCACCCACGTTTTAGCAAATCCTTGTAAGACCTTCAACGTAACCATTTAAAAAAAATGTGATCCCCAAATTTAAACAGAAATCCCTCCTCAGGAAGATTGGCACCTCTAAGCATGCTAAAAACATACTCCCTGCCCCGATATTAACTGGCATTTTCAAAAGCATACGCAAGTGTGTAAGTTGAAAGGCCCAAGTTTAAAACTGGTGATCCTGCAGAGCAAGGCCACCTTTCTCTCTCCTCCGCCTCAACTTTTTCCATGCTATTCTTGATGATTTATATGCCCAGACACATGAGTTAATGTCTCGCTGTAATTTGTTAATAGCAGATTTTTCTAAGTGAAAGGGGATACAGTCAAAGAGAAAGGTGACCTTAGGGAGTATTGAAATCTTAACCAGATTGACCCTTCCTAGAATGGATAAAGGGAGTAGGACCCAAGATTTCATTAACCTCTGACACTCCTTGGCCACCGCCGCCAGGTTGGTCTTGGCGATCTTAGTGATGTCTTGCACAATGTTGATCCCCAAGAATCTCATTTTAGAGCTGATCCAATGCTGGTGCTGTACCCCTCCAACATTCCAAATCATAATTTCTGTATTTGAGGCATTGATCTCATAGCCTGAGACCAGACCAAACTGCTGCGCCTGGCTGATAACAACTGGGAAAGCTGTTAACAAGTTAGCCGACAGGACTAAAATATTGTCCACATATAGGGCGACCTTCCTCTCCCGCTCCCCATATTTAAATGACTGGATGTTAGGATTGTCCCTGAGCCGTTGAGAAAATGGCTCAATATATAAGTCAAAGAGGAGAGGGGAGAGTGGACAGTCCTGCCTTGTCCCCCTCGAGATTTTAAAATGCTCAGTAGTATTACCATTCACGAAAAGTCTGGCCATCGGATTCTGGTAGATCAACTGAACTGATCGGCAAAACTTTGGCCCTAAGTTAAATTTACCCAAGACTTCCGCCAGGTAGATCCAGTTCACCCTGTCGACCGCTTTAGTAGCACCAAGGGTCATGGCTGCTAATGGGAGAAAATACATGGACGCCAGGTCAATCGCCCCTATGAAGTCGTAGGTGAGGTCAGATAACTGCTGATCCTTGACGAAGCCCTTCTGATCCAGATGGAGAATATCTCCCGCCACACATCCCAATCTGGCCGCCAAAATTGAAGCAAAGGTTTTATAGTCCGCATTCAAAAGTGAAATTGGCTATACAACCCACAACTTGATGGAACTTTCCCGGGTTTCAGAATCAGAATTATTGTGGCGTCATTCCTCGAGACAGGGAGCTTTAAGCCCTCATGTAGTATCTGGTTGAAGAGCGTCGTCAAGGTGGGTACGATCTTGTCACTCATTAGTCTATAGATCTCTGCTGGAAGCCAGTCAGGGCCCGCAGCTTTCCCATTCTTACTGCATGATATGCTTTAATTTACATTTTAAATGTAATTATTTTAAGTGTATTAAATTAAAATTATTTTCCTGAAGTTTGAATGGAAAACAAATACCCAACTGCAGTGACAAAACATATCTTTTTATTATGCATTATTAATCATAAAAATGGTGTATACAATTAATTAAAAGTGTTATATTTCTTCATTAAAAACATGTAATTAAACAAGGTTAAACCAAAATAAAAATATGTTTTAGATAATTGTGTTAACATTAAATTTAATGCATTTTACATTTTAAGCATTATAGCACCTGTGGTTGGCTATGGACAGCTCTGAATTGGTGTGCATCTACAACTGTTTGGTTATTTTTCACTGCATTTACTTTAAAAGTGCAGATTGAGAATATGAATGGGTGTACTCTTTTGGTGGTTGGTGCGCACAACTCCCTAAGGCCCTCCATAGCACACTATTAACCCCTCCGTACTCCTCCTTAAATCCATCTATTTTGCAGTACTTTTCAACCACTCCACTTGCTCCTCCCACATTTAATACTCAGGACCTGAATATGCGTTTGGTGGCACTACAGCGGATGGTGCAACACACCCTACGCTGGGGTACCGCCAAGCCCGTGGTGAGACCGCCCACTAGAACAGGAGTTATTTCCTTGTCTGATGGGCGGTTCTGCAGCGGTCTGAGAGCAGTGTTCTGTCAGGCTCATAAAAGAGCCTAACAGGCAGACCGCCACCCTCAGAGTGCCGACTGCACTATCCTGCATGGTGTGGCATAGATTCCACACTGTGCAGGAACTGGGGTTGCAAATCGAGGGGGTACTGCATGTGCCCCCCACATGCACCCCAGGCCCAAATACGTCAAGGGATCCAGTTTGGCCCTCCTTTTTTGCCATTCTGCCACCTTTTTCATGGTGAGCTCAACTCCATAAAGAGGGCAGTGAACTGGCAAATCTGAATATACTAAGATATGCCGGCTGCGGCACAGCTAGCATATTTCTGCTGAGTTGAAGACTGCCAGCCAAGTGGTATCCTTGATCCAGGCGTGCTGGCGGTCTCATGGCAGTCCGCAGTGCGGCAGTTGTTGTGACTGCTACTGTGATAGTTGTTATTAGGCCCTAACAGCCTGATTCATCAAGCCGAAATCGGCTTGAAAAGGGCCAGATTCTGAGAATCTGGCCCTTTGCGAGCGCTATTTTTGCATTTGGGATTCATCATCCCAAATGCAAAAATCGGTAATAGCGATTTCGCTATTTTGCGAGGAATTACATTTAAGGAATCTCTATTTGAGATTCCTTAAATGCAATTCATCATCCATTTAAAATTTGCGAAATCGCAATTTCGGCCCGCTATTTACTGCGAGGTCAAACCTCGTGGTAAATAGCGAAAACTCAGAAAAATGCTTTTAAAAGCATTTTTCTGAGTTGCATGTTGCACACACACATGTCCTTTGGACATGTGTGTGCGAAACACCTGTTTAAATTAGCATTTAAGGGGTGCTACAGGGTGTCCTCTGGACACCCCTTGCACCCTTTAAATCGCTATCTTATTTGCGATTAGCTAATTGCTAATCGCAAATAAGGAGTACTCCCCATTCATTCCTATGGGCCTTTTGGCTAATCGCAAATAAGGAATCTGTAGGAATCGCAAAAAATTTTGCTATTCCTACATGAATCCCGTTTTGCGAGTCTGGAATAGCGATTCCTTATGATTCGCTATTTCAGACTCGCAAAACCTCCCAATGATGAATCAGGCTGTAGTGATAAACTTACATGCAAAAGGCTGTCTCCGTAGAAAAGTTAGGAGAGGTGGAGATTACACTCCTAATAGCACTTTGCGGCACTTTGGTAGTACTTTTGTAGAACTACTAAACGTACTACAAAATGCAGTTTGTAAACAGGGCCCATCGTTTTTATGACCTATAGTTATGCCATCAATAAAAATATGGTTATGGCAAAACTCTGGGATTGAGACTTGATTATATATAATTATTCCACAACTTGTTAAAAAAACATCATCTATTGGAGATATCATTGATCTTGCTTTTGTGTTTCCTATTCCAAATAAGTGTATTCTTCTATAGGTCGGAGTGATATGTACATAATGCTTTCAAGCAAGATGCAACTTTCCCTTTGAATAAATAGCTGCAGCGAAGATCTAATCTGAAGTTCAATTTAATGAATACAATTGAGTTTCCTTTCCTTTATAGTTGATAATTACAAGGGCATGTTTTTGCCAAGCATCCTTCTACTGCCAGCAGGAAATATTCATTAGTGCAGGATAATGTTTTCTTTCACATTTCCTGTTGCCTAAGCATATTTATCTGCTTTTCTCATAATTAAGCATAATATGTTGTGTTACTTAAATAGCCTAGACCAAGTGTTTGCCTTTTCTGAAGCATTTCTTGCTCTTTTCACATCTGGTCTTTTTAAATGCAAGCCAACCATGAAACAGATTCGCTCCTTAGGTGGGGTAACTTCTAAATGCTTTGTATAAATAGATTGTCACTGAATATGAAAGGGAGAGTACGTCATGCATCTCTCATAGACAATCTGACTGTGAATGGGAACGCGTGTTGTGTGCAGGGCCGTTTCCCTGGTGCACGGCCAGGGTGATGCCTGTTTTGGACCCCTGGGGGGCTGTTTTTGTTACCGGGAGACTGGTTTTGCAGCATAGCTGCACTATCGTCCCCCTGTAACAAAAGCAGCCGCAGTGTCTTCCACACGCACCTCGCCACCCTTCCCGGCCGGCCCACCTCAATTCGTGTGTGTACAAGCTTGACTCACACATAAGGATGCAAAATGTGCTCCGCCGCAATCACCTGCTTCCCTAAGCAGCTCTATTTTACCACCTTATGCAAAGGTAAAAGGACACTTGTCACAGAAGTTTTTTTTTTAAAGCATATGCTTCCATTATCTGGACAAGTAGCCACATTTGTTGACATATCTAAAGTAAGCAACAGAACATAATACAATACCATACACAAAGCAATGTAACAACACTATTAAAAATAACAGGGCACAACAAAATAAATAGTCGAAACAGATAGCCATACAACTACTATAGTACAAAAGGAGCAAAATAATATTGCAATAATGCAGCACAAAGCCACTGCACCAGAAAACACAGAATACTTCATCGCCTCAATACATTTCCACACAGCAAATGTGTACAAACGATCCTGTCACATATTACCTCCTCCAGAATCTTATTGGCATAATACGGGGTTAGAGGTGTTTGGAGAAATCATTGCTTTAATTTACCACAAAGGACATAAAATAGCGCCAGTCAAAAATGTTTTGTAATCCAGCCCCATTGCTTTCTGTTTATATCGTATAGCAGGCATAAAACATCATCATTCTGCTGTTGAAGCCTTATCTTGGGAAGTAGATATAAACATGAGAGATCACTATCAAATACTCCTCCCCAATATATTTTGAAACTTGGGTGATAACTTTTCTAAGTCAGTCCTATAGGAGTATGGCTATGGGGATAAAGAGATACAGATAGCAATGCAAAAGGGAGAGAGGTCAGTCTTGCTGTAAACTGTGACCGAGCACCTACGGTCACTAAACAAAAAATTATTTTAACATGTGTAGATACATTGGGGCCGTATTACAAAAAGTACCCCGGAGGTACAATGGGCGTTTGCACCTGTGCCCGGGGGCACTTTGGTATAACAGAAGGGGCTGCAGACGCTGGTGCATGGGCGTCCGTAGAAATGTTTCCAGGGGGGGGGGGGCAAACTTTTAACTTCATCACTCGCCTTCCAGGGGGGGGGCAACATTTTAACTTCCTCACTCGCCTTCAGGACACTTTTAATGCAGACGGCCCATTGTCATTCTTTAAGTGATGATCAGCAGCAGAGAGAATGACAATGGGCCCGTCCACAGTCTGCTCGAGGTCGGGGAGGGGCTGCTGCAGCCTCTAGAGTTCAAAGAGAAGTGCGAGAGGCCCCAAGTGAGAGATCATTTACACTCCTGGGGCTTCTCGCAGGGGAACAGCCTGCTGTAATCTTGAACATTATGGACCAAAAGGAATAGGACCGGTGACCCAGGGGGGGCAAGCGCACCCCCTTGCCCTCCCCTGCGGGCGCCCATGCACTGGTGTGGCCCCTTCTGTAATATCAATAGTGCTGGGGCACATAAAGACCCAGCACTATCTGCAGGGGACGTCCCCTCATTTGCATGGGGGCATGCCCGATGCAATTGAGCGAATCCCTTTGCCTCTGTGCCCGTGCCGTATTACAGATACAGGTGTAGAGGCAAAGAAGCTCTCGGGAGCCTCACTGAGCAGTGCACGATCTAAAAGGTGGTGCTGTCCACGCGCCCCCTGAGAGCAGCAGTGGCATAACAAAAATTGAAGGAGCCCCCCTGCAAGGTACACAGAGGGACCTCTACTCAGGATTTAATCCGGAGCTGTCAGGCCGGAGTACAGTGCTGAGGGGGCCTGTGTTACACTCCTGGAGAGCAGCCCTCTTGCGGGGGAGAAAGGGAGTCCTATGGACCACCCAGACATCTCCTTGCAGGCGGGTGCAGTCACTGACTGCACCCGCCTGCAAGGGGATCTGTAATTCCCCTTCATAGTGGAGGTGGGTTGCCGACTGCAATGTGAAAACACGGAGCGGCTTCAAAGCAGCTGCTCCTTTTTTCTCACGTGAATGCGCTGCCCCCACGGCAGCGTGAGTTCGCAGCTGCCCTGTGGGTAGCCCATTCATCATGATTCGCAGCATTTTCCTTCATTGAGCCGGGCGCACCTTGTATAATGCTAGTCCTAGGTGTAGCCTGGGTGTGCATTTAGTAGCTTTGAACGAGTGGCGAGGCAACCATTCAAAGAATATGTTATTGTTATATGCAAGAGAATCAATCCAAAGCAGCGTGACAAAGAACTACAGAGTCAAAAGTCTAAATCCAACTCAATAAAGGATAAAAGTGTAAAAAGTCCAATGCAGCGAAAATATCATAAAGCAAACAGGACGCTGGCGAGTCATTAAAGGGAATCCAAAACTTCTTTGGAAATGTCTTGGTATCTGAGTAATAACCAATATACTCTGATAAGGGATTGTCTCTATATGCAGGAAAAGAGCACATAATACTTTAGTAATGATTGTTGGCATAAGGAACTTGCTATGTTGAGAGAACGCCACAACCACTTACCAGTTTCAAATGGTGGGCCGCAAAGTACCTTAGGTGAACTGGAGGAAACCGGTAAGACAGCTGGTGAGAAAGCAAATGGATCACTGCAAGCGAAAGGAAACAGGGCAAAAGGAAGCAATGCAATATGACAAAGCCAAATCAAAATCCAAGAGTTAAGTCAGGAAAGCAGGCGAAGGTCAGAACTGAACAGGAGGAAAACTGCAAAGGTAAGGAACGAGACAGTGTGCAAACTCAGTGGCGGCTCCTCCGCTAAGGCGGAGGAGTGTCGCCCCACTGCTTGAACTGCAAGCTGAATACAAAAAATAAAATGATAATAACGTCCTTTGTTATTTTGTTTTCTGTATTCAGCTTGCAGCTGAAGCAAGAGCCCCCCACTTCACAGGGGCAGGAGTGGTGAGGAGTGGTAGGAACAACTAAAGAGCGCATGATGGTTTGGCCGGACCTCTCGGGCCAGTCAATATTACAGCCTGCTTGGAGAACATGCACAGCCTCCCTGTCTGAGCACTGAACCACAGCACTCAGACCAATCACAATGCTGCTAAGGCAGCGTTGTGATTGGTCAGGGGATTCTGGGAGGCTGTATGCTTTCTGCAGAAGGAAGACGGAGGACGGAGGAAGAAGACACAGCGGCCGGTGGTATATATATATCCTCTGATATGCACATTTTATAATAAAAACTTTTTTTGAAATATGAAAAGTGCTTTTTTTAAATGTATTTTTATTTCCCTCTCCCTCCCTCTGCCCCTCCCCATCACCCCTGTTCAGTAGCAGCCGCTTCTGTGCAATCTCTGCAGCAAGCGGACAGCCAATGCAACATAAAAAGTTGCCAGGCAGCATCCATTTTCTTAACAGTTGTTTAATAGTGCCACTGTCTGCCACGACCCGAAAGTCCTGCTTCTCAACCTTTAGTATCTTTTTTAGTAATGGTACCAAAGACTCCAGAGGCCGGTCTGCTAAAAAGAGAATGCCTCCATGATCTGCCAACAACATGTTTCAAACTTTTCATCCTCTGTTGATTCCCTACAGGAAGAAATAGGAAACCTGCAGAAAAGTGAAACAATTTCAGTATTACCTACAAAATGAGAAATTTAGGTCGTAGGTAACTGCCCAAGTAATATTTATTTCTCCTTTTTCCGTGTCTTTTTTTGAGTCCATACAGTCAACTTTAGGCTTACTGCAGGTGGAAGGAACACAACAATCTCGGAAACTTGCACCTCCGTTACTCCAGCATTTACCTGGCATTTTTTCCAGTAGGAGCACGCTTTCTCTTGTCAGCAACCATCCTGGTCCAGGTTCCTTCAGGCTCAAGACATGGGAGTTAAAGATGGTTGCTGGACTGCAACAGCAAACGTACACTTTAATATCCTTGGGAGTCTGCTAAGGAAAAAACAGTCCACGGCCACGGAAAATGTTCTTGCAAGCAGGGATTCAGATCAATATTAGAACAGTGGTCCAAGCAGAGGATCTTCCTTCTCCAGTCAGTAGAGGTTCCTGTTTCTGCTCTCATCTACAGGCTCAAACCGAGAAGTGAGCACCACAGGAGTTCATAACAGGGGCAGGCTAGCATATCATTAGAGACATTATCTAGTCTATTAATTTTCCTCATTTCTTTGAAAACAGTTTTTGTCACGCTTTCAAACTTGAAGCACATAAAAATATATACAAGATTTGAATACAGAATAAAATTATTCCAGTGTGCATAGTAAACGGCAGTATAACTGAATCGTAGGGCATAATAAAATGTACCAAACGCATCAAGTCCATGGCTTGACGGGATCTAAAAGAGCAGGCATTGGGCTCTGGAATCAGTGTTGTACCTTTTATCCTAGAAAAAGTCCCAATTTAAAAGTGTGCAAGTCCTGCTCAACAAAGAACAGAAAACCTAGTTGTCTTCAGCTGGGTTCAGAGTTCGGGGACTGCCGAGATGGGACGAAGGGGGTAGGTATTTGCTCAGTTCGGTTGCAGGCATCTCAATGGAGCAGCAGGGGCAAGCGAGTTAGCCCTCAGGGACATCACAAACAGTATGGAGAGGGAAATTGCCACCGGGAGGGTGGAAGTTCCCTGATGTGTATATAGCCATGCAATACGGTATCAAACAGTCTCTTCTGGAGAAGGGGGTCAAATGCAGCCGCGGCCGTCCAGGTAAGAGTGATGGGGCCGTGTTGGGGTATTTCAACGGACGATGACAAGGTAAAATTAATTATTTTCATCGTCCGTTGAAATACCTCCACATGGCCCCACCACTCTTACCTGGGCGGGCTGCGGCTGGTCAAATGTACTTATCAACTGACTTTTAATGGAAGTCGATATACAGCACACAGTCACATGAGGGAGCTTGGAAGTAAGAGGGTGTCTTCACCCGCTCTGAGGGGTAATGTACCATCTCTGGGGTCAGCGCCCCAGGTCGCCAGTGCTCATCCCAGTCTACTGCTACTGGGTGTTTAAATAGCCATCCACTATGTTCCCTATCAAGGGCCTTGTTCTCAGCCTGAGTCCAGTGCAGGACTAGAGCACACCATGATTCTACTGAGGGAGGCTCCAATGCTTTCCATTCGCTTGTGACTGCTCTCTAGGACAGGAGGAACCCCAAGTTAAGTATCTGAAAAGCGCCCTTACTTTTTTCAGGATGTCTGAATACCCCCAATGAACAGGTCTCTCTAGAGGGCTAGAGGGGTATGCCCATGCACGTGGCAAAAGCTCGAAAGATGTGGTCGCAGTAAAGCGGCAAACATGGGCAACCCCACGTCATAGGGAAAATATCAGCCAAAGTCACCTTGTAGCTTGGGCAGGAGGCAGATGTCCCCGGGAAAAAACTATTAATCCAGGCATGGGAGAGATCAACTCTATGAAATATAAAGAATTGGATCAGCTTAATCCAGGCATTACGTGATACCATGTGTGGATATGAAAGTGCCTTCGCCCACTCCTTCTCATGCATCACTCTCCTAAATTCTGTCTCCCAGGTATCGCTCAGCTGCTGAAATGTTGATTGAAGATTAGAGCATTGTGGTTTATATAGCGAGCCCACAGTGTCTGCTGATGCGTAACAAATACAGGGAATACGACAGCTGGTAAATGTCAGATTCTTTCTCTACTGTTGCGCATTTGGTGCACAGTATGTGTGTAGTTATGACATATAGTAGAAATTGCCCCTCATGAAGTGGATAACAATCTCATAAAGCCTGGAAGGATTGCAATCACTCATCTAGGAATAAATACCCTACCATTTCTAGACTAGCTATCATGCAGTGTGTGAGCTTTTGGTTGTCAAGGAAAGAAGTCTGGTCCAAGAGACCCAGCAGCGGAATATTTTGGGCAAAAGGGGTTTTACATTTTGTGAGTAACCGGAGTCTGGCAAGGCAATTTATTGCTATTTCAACCATTTGGGGCAGTCCTCGGATCAGCGGAAAAATAGAGAGTACCAGATTATACATATATATTGTAGTTAGGCTCAGATGCATAGTACTCACCCCAGTTTCCTCCAGCGCTACTCCAACCCAACACCTGAACAGCCCTCAGTTGGGCCGCCAAGTAATAGGCCTTCAAGTGAGGACATCCTAAGGCCCCATGATCTACCAAGTGTCTCAGTATGGACAGGGCCACTCTGCGACATCAATTTGACCACATTAAATCTCCACTAAGTCATCTAAATCACGGAAAAAACACTAAGGGCCCGATTATGATGAGACTCGGAAAGCCTCCAACCGCATTACGATGCAGGCAGTTGACACTGAAACCGGACGGTCATTCCGGCTGGATTCCGATGAGCTCAAGGAACCCGCCAGCCAGTCACAGACCGCAACGTAATCCCTATGGACGACGTTTCCACTTTAGGGATTACAATGTTGTTTTCCAACAGGCTTTCCATACTGGGCTTTCTGATATGGAAAGCCTGTCGGAAAATGACTTTGGGGGCAGGGCCTCCTTCACCCTGCGGCATCCAGTTTGGGACCAAGGCCCCCCCCCCCCGCCCCTGTGAATCCCTGCACCATGTGGCAGGCACCTCACATGGTGCAGAGGTTCACACAAACTCCCATTTCTCCATGGGAGCTTGTGCTACAGCCTGTTTACGACTGCAGCACAAGTTCCCATAGGGAAAAGGGAGTTTGCGAGCGCCCCATGTGCGATCACATTGTAATTAGGGAGGTGGAACCGCCAACCAATGGTCTGCCGGTTCTCATACTGATATGGTGTTGGGTGAACTTGCGTCATAATAAGGCCCTTATGTGAGTAATAAAGGGAGATTGGTAGCATAGTACATAAGCCTCAACAGCATTACCTTTATAAATAGCAATGCATCCCATGGTCAAAAGTGGGAGCGATCTCCTAAAGGTAACCTGATTCTTCAGGGAGTTCACAGTTTTCATCAGATTGTCATTGTGTAAATCTTTATTTGCATGAAAAATATTAATACCCAGGCATCTGATTGTGGTTCCTTCGCACTTTATTTGGTCACTACTCAATGTGGTGATTAGTGGGGGGGGGGGCAACTTAGAGGTTGCAATATAGTCTCTTGATGTTATGAGAAATCGTTCTTCCTGCCACAAAATAATTTTGGTTTGAGTGGACCAGTTGGGGGATAACTCTGAGAAGACCTTGCTAAATATTTTCTCTGTGGTATATAATAATGTTATTGGCCTATATGACGCCAGATTTATTGGATCTTTATTGCGCTTCCAAATTCACACTAATGTAGCTTCCCTCCGTGAAGGTGTCAGTGTCCTGGTTTCCAAGGACTATTGTATGGCTAGGATAATTTAGAGACCAGACATGCAGGGTAAGACATAAAATTTGATGGGCAGGCCGTCAAAGCCCAGTGTTTTACCAATGACTTTTAATGGTTGCTTTTAATTCCTGGGGGTTAATGGGGCATTCCGACCCTTCTTAGAGGTCAGCTATGATCTTGGGAAGTTTTGTTCAAGAAAAGTTTGGGATGCGACTGGCTGTGTATCGATGACTATAGAAGTGAAACAACACTTGACAGATCTGTCAGGAATGGACAAGATCTCCCATCTCACTGAAAAGGCAGTAATAGAGTGACACTGTGTACCCCTTGAGAGGATCCAGGCCAGAAATATGCCTAACTTGTCTGCCTCAGAATGTGTTCTGTTGGTATATGGTGCCCAACCAAGACAATGCAAATTGTCACTCAAGGTAGCTTCCTCTTTGTGAAGCTTGCTTAAGTCTACTCTGGCTGTAGGGTCAGTCACACCTCAGAGTTCAGTTTCTATATAAGAAGTACCCACTTGGAGCAATTCTCTTTCCAGTAATGTACGACCATCCACCAATGCCTGAATACAATGCTCCCTGTCCACCGCCTTCTTCACCTCCCATTCCAGGGCTCTAGTTAGATGCGGGATCCCCATTCTGATCAAAGAATTCTGTCAGTCAGGAAGTTAGAGTTTCCCTGACGGCTCTATCCACTTGCATCAGGGCCCGGAGATGCCATGTCGAATGGGCGAATGAGGACCTCCCCAACCAATGTCCATGATCAATGAGCTATTATCTGAGCCATCTTGCCCCAGATGTGTGATCCGAGGTCAAAGAACAGTCGCACAGACCACCCTATTCACTTTAGGTATAGATCATGGATCGGAGTGTAGAAATGCTGGGTCAGGTTATAAACTCTCCAAACAGTTGATGGGATCTAATGACAAAACCGTTGTGTCAATAATTCTCCATTTGATACAGTTTGCATCTTTGGGAAGGGTGAATGAGATCTATCAGTGGCCCTCTGGGGCCACAGTTGATCTGCTGACACTAAAGGGAACTCTTGTCTAGATCCAGATGAAAACTCCTCCAGCAAATGTGGAATGATTAATACTGAACACCTGATCATGTCTGCTCTTCTGGAGTGTGTTACCTTCCTCCTTTGTAGAATGGGACTTTGGCAAGAACTCTAGTTGGACTTTAGGGCACTTCAAAAGAGAATGGATTATGTACCCTTTGGTCGGATTAGTCATGCTGCTGATGTTCTGCTGATGATGATGTAGGTATTGGGAGGAGACATTAGTAATGGAAAAGGTAGCAATGGGCATTCCATCCCCCTTAGCTGCTCTGTGATGTTGCATTGTGGCACCAACTAGACAATTTAAACAACAGGAAGCAAACAACCAGCCAACCAACAGGGAGCTCGGACAATACCAATACGCTAGTGTGTGGTAAATATCTCAGATTCCAACTTCTGGCACCGGAAATGAGACATAACTTGCTGATGAGATTGGAAGGGTGAGATTTTGATCAATACCTTATCACTGTCGATCTAAAACCCCGGTCTGGTCGACTGAACCTTTATTGCCTGTCTTTGAGGAAAGAAAGTGCATCTCTTACCAAGTTAGTTCTCCCAACAAAGGACTCTGCTCAAAGGATCACAAACAACTTCTAGCTTTCAAAGGTTTATTATAAAGTCAAAATAAGTTGCAGATACAAGCATCTCAAAATGAGATTAACCAGATACACGGGCCCAACTACGTACATGTGTTCTCTGAAAGCCCTCAGACGAACAACGGAAATTACCAATACCAGTTCTAAAAACAATAGTGCTATTAGCATAGACACATATTGAAATCTATCGGTCATTACAGGCGGAGATAAAATACAGGTTAGGCTTTCCCTACCCTGATCTAGATGGTATCCCTACTTAACCAGGTCTCAACCTAACAAAAAGGTGTCAGCAGTGAATGACTCCCGAGGGAAGTCACTCACTCTAAACTCTTGGTGAAAACCTAAAGTCCTCCAGTCATGGCCCCTCTCTGCCTACCCATCCGCTCTCTAAAGGGTCCTCAGGCTTCTGCTCTAACTCCCCCCAGGGGTGCTGTCCCTAATACAAAAATACAACAACATTTAGGACGCCCCTCGTGAGACGCCCCTCACGTGGTGTAGCTTCTGGCTTTTTCCATGATGAGGCCTTGTGGTTAGCGTCGACCTTGCTTCTCAGACTCTTCTCCGGCCCGCTGATACCCCTTAAACATTCCGGAACCCTCCTCCATGTCTGGTCCATTTCATGAACAGGCTTCTATTCATTATTAATAATTGAATACCCCCCTTTTCTCTTCCAGACCGACATTTGGAGCCAAATCCCAATTCTCATGGTTTTCCAACCGCGTTGCAACATTCCCCGGCCCAGACTAATATGTGTAAATCAACGTTTAAGGCTTTCCAGCTCTACAACAATTTTATAATATTCAACTTCTTCTTTAATTGTTAGCATGTTAATACTCTTATTCTACTGATTAAGTAAACACATCTATAAATCAAAACCTACTCATTATTACTAAACATTAGTGCAATCCATATTGTGCAATTTAATCTTTGTCCCCCTCCCTCCTAGCTCTGGCCCTGAGGCCTACCACGTTCAACGTTTCCGTATGCCATCTTACATTTTAGCAGCTACACAACATGGATTCAGGAATAATCACGTTTAATAAACCTTATTACTTCACACATTTCTGTATTAGTTCCACTTTTATTTAAACTTCTATATTAACTACACATCAGAATATAACTGTGGCTACTATCAGCACTCATGGCATTTCTCTTCATGATTTGTGCTTACTACGTGTAAGTGTGATGCATTTCTACATTTTGGTCAGTTTGCGCTCTCTCAAGATCAAGAGTATGCAAAACATGCAGTAAATCGGTTAAGTTCCATTATCGCATGTTATGTCGTATTCCGATAGCCGCAGCTCAGAATCTAATGGAAATACCAATCTAGGGAAGTACCACACTTTATTAGTGGGGGTGCTTATAATCCAATTTAAGGCATTTATGTTATTGACAACAATTTAAATGAATTTTGTTCTCCTTCTTTGAAATGTGCATCCTCTTGGAATGGGATTTTCCAGCAAGCTTGCTCCACACGATTATACCGGTGTTATCTTTCTTGAAGTTTTCTTGCCTTTAAACTTTATTACCTAGCTTGCATTGCGCAGATCAGTATGTGCATTAGTATTGACTCTCTAAGGCACACAGCCTCAGTTAAGTCTTGCTTCAATGCTTTCTTCTCAGGACGGGTTTTCTTTTGAGCAGCCTGCCCATTAAAAAGCATTTGCCATAGTACGTACATGGTCCTGAGGCTGAATACATTACTTATGCATGTTTTGCAATTTGGCGATGTGCTTCCACTAAATATCTTAAAAGTTGAGAATGTCTTGGACACCCACTTTGCCCAGAGACAAAAGCATTTCTAACCCCAGAGGTAAGTGCGGAGTTCAAGACTGCTTTGAATGACCACCTTCACACACCTCTCCGGATGCTCTCCGCATACCTACTGGTCACCACGGCCACTCCTTTGGGAGCACTCATGCTCCTGCCCCTAACCCCGAATTTACCACAGCAGAGAATCTGTAATGCTCATATATGTTCCACACAAGGAAGTAGGATGGGAAATCTGCAAATCTTGAACCTGTGACTCATTGCAATTTCAGGATTTCTTTGCATTTGTAAGTTTCACCTAAGAATGTAAAACATGTGGCTTTTGTTTACTCATTATTTTACTAAACATTTCACATTTGCTAAAAGAGTTAGGCTGAGTTTTTAAAATGAGCTTTATTTTCTGGGCAAGCTTGCCCTCAAAACGTTCATCCCTATGGATCAATGAACCAGGCATGTCTGTCTTTGAGAAAGTGTGACACATTCACACAAGATACGCCTATGCAGAGCAGTAAGATCACGTCAAACCCAAACGTCATATAGACTGCACCCCAACTGTAATATGCTGTGTCAACTGCATTTCAGATGCTGGCAAATTTGATTTATGCTTGATAACCTCCCTTAATATTAAGTGAATTTATTGTACCTTTAATTACCCTCTCTGAGTTTGAATCTGAATACTTGCATTTTACTCCACTAGTTGTTTTCATCAACATGTTATATTGAACGCATTAACTATTGTAATGTCAGCTCATAAATACAATTTTAAAGCTTGTAAACAAAGTACTCTTCTTTGCAAGCATATGGTCTGGCCAACAGCTTGCCAAATCTCAAGGTTATATTAGATTTTGGCCTGCCATTTGCCAGCCAAGCTGATAAAGGGTAAAACAGTATTTTCCATTTACTAATCCTCTTTAGGCTTATATTATTCCTGTTGACAATTCTTCAGCATGTTGCATGACCATTGGCTGTCAGGAGACAAGACTGGTTCAATGCCATAAACACAAAGCCACCAGCCAAAACATTCTCAACAATGTGGTTGAACACATGCCTCCTGCCTTATCGCTCCCAGCTCAGATCGTACCATATCACCCCTACACTGCCTAGCGAAACAAGCATTTACAATGCAATGGTCTCGGCATTATTAAAGTTAGAGCTATTGGCATTGCTCATGACATTATTTTTATTTATGTTTTGGTTTTTAAAACATAAATAAATGGCATTGTCATTTACAATGCCAATAGCTTAATTGCTCGCAAATGCAAGCCCTATAGCATTTGCACCCACACAGAGCCACACGCACAAAGCCACCCACACACACATACAGAGCCACCCTCACAGAGCCACCCACACAAAGTCAAGTCATTCACATAGAGCCACCCCCACACACACAGAGCCACCCACACAGAGACACCTGCACAAACACACAGAGCCACACACACAGACAGACAGAGCCACACACACAGACAGAGCCACACACACACACAGACAGAGCCACATACACACACACAGAGCCACACACACAGACAGACAGAGCCACACACACAGACAGAGCCACACACACAGACAGAGACCAACACACACAGAGCCCCACACACACACAGAGCCCCCCATACACACACAGCCCCACACACACACACAGCCCCACACACTCTTTAAATCGCATCCACCTTGTCACTGACCCGGACGCAGACCCTCTGCCTTCATTTTTTAAATACACTGAAGTGCTCACATGTACATCTTACAAGAGGATAGACAAGGAACCCCAGCAAAGGCAATGATGGAGTCCCTTATGAAGGAGATGCAGAGGTTGGTCTCCCTACAAGGAAGCATATGGAAAGCCCTGTACCTTCTCACTGTAATTCTGCTGCAACCACCACCAGTAACTTAGTAGCATGGTCTGGGTGGCAGCAGCCTTGCTCACTTCGGTTAGAGAAAACTTTGGATGTGCTTCCTTTCAAAAGGGCTCAAGTATTTTGAAGAATAACAAAATTAAATCGTGGAGCAGAGCCCGCTGGTTTATAGTTTGATGAACCCACTGAAGGAACAACATAGGGCATATAGCAAGAAAGCTTTTCTAATCCATGCAAAGGACTTTTGTCCCAGTTTGCTCTACTGCACCTTCCTGGATCAGGGATCCATCCATTTCTGTTTGGGGAATCGATCAATTAAACTGGAAGGATAATAGTTCTGGATGGGTGACTGATCTCTTCATTTTACCAGTGCGGCTGGGTGATCAGTGGAGGCAGATTTAACCTGCTGGCTGTGTTAATGCTTTTCTAGTGGGTGAGGGTATCCTGGTGCTAACCCCTCTGGGGTTAGTATTAGACAACTACCTAGCTATATTGCTGGATTGGTACTAGGTAGCTACCTAGCTATTCATCTGGAACAAAAAATACTTGCTTTTAATTAACCCTGCATGATTGATATATCCTTATTTAAGCTCCTAACTCATAGATCATAAATTGACCACTTAGCTAGATAATCCAGCCCTCCGTGTATTATCCTTGTGCTGCCTGACCTATATTCCTAATTTTCAATTTAGCACCAATATCATCATTTGGTCGGTTGACACGTTCCTAATTTTCTACACATTATCGTTTGGCTGGTTGACTCATGTTCTTAATCCTATATTTCAATGGCTCGTCGATTCATTAGTAATTAGTTACGCACAAGCAGAGTGGAATTTGGGGCTGGTTGTTTCTTAAACACTAGTCAGAAGTGGACTGCTAAAATGGCTTTCGGCAATCTCTGTACTTTGATTTCCAAATTGGTGAAAAGGGAAGATGGATGTTTCAGTATCACCCAAGTCTCTAACCTCTGACATGCTCACTTGTGGCATTGAAATCGTAAGAATCAACTGGGCATGATGATTCTTCTTTTTCTGCGTGCTGCTGCTGGTGTCCTAATAAAGCACCGGAACCGGCTTGTAGACCTATGCATCCCCCGTGCCGAAGGAATTGTGGGGATAATCAACAACCGGCTCTCGGTATTACTCTGGTTTTCTGCATACATTGGATTGCAACCAGCAAACTGGCAGTCGTACTGATGTATATTACTTTGCAACTGTGGAACATGTTTCTATGTCACTCAACATGCTCATCTGCGGGGCAAAACGTGCTGTATTGTGGGATTTGTGTTAATTACCAGCATACTACGCTGCACAATCTAACAATAGGAACTTTAAACATGCCGTTTCCCAAACCCTCACTATGCAGGGGCCGGTGTTATTTGGAATTTGAAGAATAGTCTCTTTGCCAGCATGCTTCAGTACAGAAGCCAGTAACACATCCAGTTCAGTTTGGATGCAGCCAGGTACGTGTAGCGCTACATTAGTAATGTGTTCATCCCCAACATACCACGTCACACAAGCTAGCGATAGGAACTTTAATCCTGCTGTTTCACAAAGCCTCACGATACAGGGGCAGATGTGATTTGGAAGTTGTACACTAGACTCATTGCCAGCATGACTCAGAGCAGAAGCCAGTAACTCATCCAGTACAGTTCTGATAAATCCTGGTACGTGTAGTGCTACATTAGTAAAGACATAATCAGGGCTACAAACCTAAAAATAAAATACTAAAGACTGGGTGATCAACACTGCCAGTCTAGGTTGCACCTCTATGGTGAAGACTAGGAATAACCATTTAGTGAATGCAGGTCGCGTCTCTGCCCTTGTCCTTAGCTGAGCTCCTGTGGGTGTGACTCATATAATCCTGGCTTGTAAACTGGCACGAATGATGCACCATGGGGGTTTAATTATGCCTGTTGTTTATAGTCAGGCATATTGAGCAGGGCCAAAAAATATCTTCTAGCCCTGTCTGTTGGGTCCCCATTGTCAGAGGCTTCGGAGGTGCATTGTGGGACTTGACACCCATGGTCCATTGTGTTCCGGGGCAAAGTCCTGCTGGTCACTTACCTGCATGCCCCTTTAGATCGCCCTCAGTACTCACAGCGGCACAGAGAGGTGCTGACACTGTGTTTACTTCAAGAAGCTGCTTCTTCTACGACACTTCCGTTCTGCCACGCCCACTTCCGGTTTGGGATTGCTGCGCTTCTCCTGAGAGTACAGTCAGCAGAACAGACTCGAATAAAGCGAAAACAACCCCCAATCCAACATGGCGGTGCGCTTACCTCGAGTCTTCAGCTCTAAGACCACCCTCACCATTCTAAAATATTGCCCCGCATTTTAGAACCGTCTCCTTCACTGAAGAGACTCTGCCGCTGTTTTACGGTCGCATGGTTTAGTTCGAAATTCACCATGTGGACAACGTACCACGCTTCTAATGTGCTTCATAAGACTAAAACAATCGGGACACCTAAATCAATTGTTTTAATACTTATTGAGTACTACATGCCACTTTCCACCGCAGCAACCATCGCTGACGGTGTGCACTTTCTTGGATGTCAATCACGCAACTACACATGGTATATTAAAATAAAAACAAGCATCGGGCAGACGGGCAGCAGCAGTCTGTTAGCCCCGTCCATTTCAGACTGGGGGGGCGTGTTTTTTGTTGAGTGACGGATGACGTTACTGATAAAAAGGACAGAAAAAAACACGCCCCTCAATCCGAAATGGACGGAGCTTAGAGTGACAGGCAGAGCTCTTCTCCAATGGCTGGCCGCCGTTTAGGAAGCCAGCCAATGGAGAAGAGCTAGCTACTCTAAGACATAATTTCTCGCCCAGCGAGACTGCGCAAGCCCAGCCTACGCAGGCCGAGACCTAAAAACGGTGAATACAATTTCAAACCATGTGCACAGTCCACATGGCAATGCATTTGGGAACCACAATGAACATATCCAAGATCGTAATGTGGGCCTGATCTCCAAAAACGAATGCGGCTTCCCAGCAACTGTTTGCTGTTCTTCCTACTGAATATAAATGGTAAGGGGGCAGGTCCTCACCCTCGGCAAATCCTTCTACATGAAGCTTCAAGAGATTTCCGTAAATTCCGAAAAAGACTAAACACTTTTTCTGAAAGCATTTGGTCCCACAGCAGGACATTTTTAAAATAATGATCTGTCTTCTTGATGCTCTTTGTAATACAACTCCCCCTTGCCCTAAACTGTTTAGTGATTTTAAATATCTGTAAATTAATATGAACGCTGTACCTATAATCAAACGCTGAAATCTGTGCTTATATGGTAACGATAACCCTAGTATTTGCACTGGTATTATGTTGTATCTATGTTGTTTAAATGTGTTTTGAATTGTTAAAGACATTTATGGGCTTTGTTTAGAATTAGACAGACACTGCCACCATGTGGAGGAATGTCATAAAAGTATTGCGGTGTAAGAAATAACTGCCGGTGCGGAGCCCTGGCTAACACCGACACAAATTAAGCAATGGCCAATGCTTTTTCTAATTAACTACACTGAGAAAGTGTTTGACTTTCTGATTGCAATATTTGACCTTATATGACCTTTTTTTATTTTCAGTTACTGTAATGGATGCATGTTGGATCCAAACTGCGGTTTCTGCTACACGATGAATGGCTCAAGCATTGTAGACTCATCGTGTGCTCCTGCGAGTGCTGAATCGACGGCTACAGCTGCACGGGGCAGGTAACTAAACTACTTACTTATCAGTTTCTATCAATTGAAAGGATTCTTGTGCCACCTGTCAAACATATCAGCTCTGGCTGAATCTCCTAAGGCCATTATATTCATGTACTGGACAAAGTCAAAATTGTGGTATGTTGATGAATGGGTATCTGTACTGAAATATCTTGCATCTTTTTAGAAGAAACTGAGTTGTCCAAAACTGTTGCAGAAATGCTTTCAAAGTATGTGACTGTCTACAGCCAGAAATAACTGTTGCTACCATAGAGATAACAACGTGAGAGGGTGTTGTAATTCTTGTCTTCATCTGGTCTAAGGCCAAGGTTGATTGCAAGAGAAGATCTAAGGTCTAAGGTGGATTGCATGAGAAGATGACAAAAGAGGTCACTGCTCTATTTTGGTACAGGGAAATAGTTTGGGCAAATTATTGCCAGAAAGCATATGTAGTGTTTGTGTGGTGTCCAGGATGAGACAAAGTACTTTATTGAACTTTTCAAAATATTGAGTAGGCACCAAATGGAAGTCAATACATAAGGGAACAGTAGAAATGTGTATGAAAAGGTGTCTATAAATACTTGAGATGTTTGTAATTGTGATGTTTTCTATCCTGTGAACCTCGGGGAATCATATATCTGGGCATTATGTTTACTGAGTGAAAGAAAGGGCTTTTGGAATATATGATAAGTTAAAGAACAGACCAATACTGCCTTTGGGGAAGAATCAATCGAAATCTTTCAGGACATCTCTTTAAATGGTTCCTTTTGATTTTACTGCATCCTGGGATCTTATTTTGGCAGGAAGAACTTCAGGAGTCAAATCAGCAGGCAAATGTAAATGTAAATGTCCAGTATTTGTAAAGCGTGAATAATTACCCGAGAGTGTCAAGGCGCTGGGGGCCGTCGGGAAGATTAAGCAAGCTATTGTCCAGAATCACATGGTGCTGGACTGATCTGCTGCAGGCACCGGGGATCAAACCGTGAGCCCCCGGTTCCGGAGTCAGTTGCCCTGGCGCTGCGTCACACCTCTTGCACACCATAAGTGGCTCATTCTTTCTGTTAGACTGACATAAACGAATTCTGTCATTGTACATTCTCATCAGAAAAATCTTCATTTCATTATTTTGGATCAATACAGTTTCATTAATATTGGTCATTATTTCTCTGATCTCACTGAGTGTGACCCAATAGTCAGCACTCAAGTGGATTTAAAACTTTATTTGTGTTTTTCAGAGAGTGCAAACTTAACTGAAGGTTGGCGGTTATTGCTGCTGGGAGCTCATTGTACATTCATAGTTTCGAATGTTTGCACTCATGCAGTTCGGGTGATCATACAAATCTGCTTCAAATACATTTAACTTGCTGTTTAGATCAGCTACACGGTTGAAAACTTCATCTTGGAAGAAACTAACTGCAGATAAAAAAAAAGTGTTTGGCCTTTTTCATCAATTCCTTTGACCCTTATTCTGGCTAAACCACAGATAACACACTGAAGATCCTCTGCTGTCTGATCAGTTGTTGGAGGTGGACATGGGGTAGCCATCAATCTTCTAAGTGGATGGGCACTTGGTTTGGTTGTTGTTACTTTCTCAGAATACTTGGATTCTTGTTGTGATTCATTGGTTTCTGCTATTGTTTGATGACATTTTGCAGACTTTTTTCCATTGTATACAACTTGTAGCACTTCTTGTTACAATGATATAATATTTGATCCTCTTCACCCACCAGTTTCAATCTTTTGTGAACTTCGTCTTGCTGTATTTCTGCAGCATCTCAAACTGTCTTCTGTTCAGGTACAGTTGATGTCAGCTTTTCTTTCGGATTAGTTTGGCGTATGACACAATTTTCTTTGCTGAAAGAGTCCTCAGATTTTGGAGTTAGCAACACTGTCAGGAGGTAAAGATCTTCTGCTACCACCTGTTTCGCTCATGTTTAATAATTTGAATCAATAGAAAAACTGAAACAAAAACAATATTAAAATAAGTTACCAATATGATGGCTATAACACATAATTATAGAGCCACCATTTTGGAAATCTGCAGAAGGGTTGCTCTGAGTAGGTATTTTCTGTCTCTATAAGACTTCTTGACTCCCAAAGCCTATGTTTTGACACCGAAAGGAGGTCTCATGGTTCCTGAAATATTAAATCAGCACTGCAACACATGCGCCATTTTAAAAAATGTCATCCAGAAAAATTCAGCCCAGATTAGCAATGTCTATGCAAGCTAAATTACTTTTATAATAATTCAAAAACATAAATCAAAAATGAAAATCTCTGGACAAATTTTTTTTACGGAGGATGGGATCAAAAGGTATATATTTTTGGTGTTTCTTGGATGGCTCCTGTCAGCATTTCAATCTTCTTGGGGCACATTTATGACACATCGCCTTGGTCAGGGCAGTAGTGGCCCTTAGCATTGTTGATTGAACTGTTTTGCTGAGACTTTGAAGGAACTTTGCTGGAATTTTTCCTACACTGGGAGCAGGAACTTTTTACTTGGTTCCCCTGTGAGGCTTTTGTATAGCAAATGTAATCCATGGTGAACCGAGATGGTTGGTGCCTGCACTATTAACTGCACTATTGTCTGGGGAGAGGTGCACAGGAGATAGGAGTGCCATTTATAAGGAGTTGGGTTTAAGGGTTAGTGCCGACCAAGCTCCTTCTGGAACCCTGTTTTATCCAGGTGTGGTTTCTTGGCTGTATATATTTTGATGTTACTGGCCTTTCCACTTGGGGACCCATGAAGTCTAAGGCTCATACCAAACTCAGAACAAAATATGCTCAGGTTTATCAGGGCAAGTAAACCAGGAGAGAGGCTCACTTAAGAAACTGCCTCTCCTATGTACTAATTCCTGGTTACTGCAGATGGGGGAGTTAGCAGGAAATATTTTGCTTGGAGATACTGATTTCGTCTCTGCCTGTCGAACACCTTGGTGATGACTGCATCACATTGCACTTCTTTAAATGAAGAGGTGGAGGAGGTCCCTCCTTCATTGGGGCTGTGTTGAAAAAAAAGGAATTATTTGTGAGGCCTATACAAACAATATGTCTATATTTGTCCTTCACTGGGAACCAAACACCCCATTGTAGCGCTTGACTCTCACAGGGTAGCATTGCAGAGCAGTCTAAGGCTTACTCAAGGGAGGTGGTGTGGGCTAGTTATCGCCATTTACAGGTACCCCGAAATAACACTCAATAATTGATTGTCCAATCTCTACTTTGTTTTACAGAAATGAAGAGTACATTTATTACACACAGACTACTCAAAACTATGCATCAATTTACAAATATACAAAAGCTATTGGAATTACTTCATGACATTCCATAACCTTCCCACCCCTACCGCGGGGGGGTCTAGTACCACCATGTATGCACATCATCTTGCCCCAAATGCAGTGGGTAGACCATAAACTGGAGCAAGGGCCCTCCCCACTAGCACCATCTCAGTAGCAGCCGTTCCCATTATTTCAACAAGCATTTATAATGAGAACACCTGCCATAGTGACGCATAACCCTCACTGAGCATCTCATACTGACCATACAATATATCCACTAAAATCACAGTGGCTGACAGTTGGGTTGTTCAACTAAGGCAGTAGCAAGAATACATGTCTAGGCATCACTGTGACAGTACCTATCATGTCTAACAACAGGTACATTCAACTCATACGCTACACAATGGGCAACCACAGCATACATGATAGCGAAAAGGAATATAGCACAGCAGTGGGGGACAAGCCAACCACACAAGCTGAGAACGTGGAAAGAGGACCTAGACTGGTGTATGTTTTGGGAGAAATCAGTCTATGTAGCAAGAGGGTGTCCTGGTAAATGGAGAAGGGTGTGGGGGCATGGAATCAATACAGAGGCGATATCTGTTCTCCACCTTCTACCCCGGACAGACCCTAAAACTCTTAAAACCCCTTGAATTGTCTTATATTGTAAATGTGACCTGGCATGTGATGTAATTGATTGGAAATATGGAATTTGTGATGTTGTTTGCTCATGATTTGTTGATGGTGAGTTTTGTCGAAAATTGTTTAATAAAAATAATTGTTAAAAAAAACAACAGGTATATTGTAAGTCAAGCACGGCCCCTAAAAGGCATCACATTTATAATCAGAGAATTATGCAAGTACCACCAGACACCCTGGAAGGAATGGCTAGCAACACAGTTCAAATTTACTTAGCATTTCACATATTAAAAGTGACTTCTAGTCCCCATTAGGATCAACATCATGTAAATGCACTACTAGTGGAATTGCACCTCTTCACCTCTAGGGGATGTCTCTACAAGTCCCAAGTTCAGCCTCTCACACCTTGATGCAGTCCTAAACACCCGCACCCAGCTTGAGGAACAAATGTTCCAGCCAAAGGTTGGCTTTGAAGCCTGGCTGAACCCTTGAGGGGTTGTTTCCTGAAAGTCCCCAGAGACTTAGGGTGGGACTTCCTTCTTTTGTGCTGGGGGAGTCTGCATTGTCCTGCAGCTCCTCCTGCATCTTTTGCTACCAAATGGTGGTGACCCCGTCCTCCTGGGGCCACCACACTCAAAGAACTTGCCGCATTTCCTCTCAGCCCTGTCCGGGACCTGCAAGGCATTATGGGGTGCTTCTTCCGCTGCTCTATGGGGTGCTTCTTCCGCTGCTCTGGAGAGAACTGCGTGTCTTGTTGGTGGCCACTCACCTCGTCTCCACTTCGTTGGGGGCCTGGTCCCACCCGGCCACCCGCTTTAAGTTGAGGTTGGAGAGCAGTTTGGGGAAACTCGTGTGCTGCCGTGGGAGCCGGCAATTCATTCTGGTCTGCCCGCTCTTGCAGGCAGACACGGATGATGCTATTGGTCGGGCTGGGCCTTCGTCTTGCCACGAGGGAGTGTGTCGTCACTCCCCCTCCTCTCTGCTCACACCAGGCACAGAGTTGGGGATCCCAGGCCCCAGGTGTATCTTCACGGGGAGCGCAATGGCACTCTTACCAGGGGTGCCACGGCGCTCCCCGACTTCTGCAGGGTCTGGAGTGGGGGGCCCTTGGCCTTCGGTTTTTGCTGGGGGCCAGGGTAGGCTCCTGGCACCCCTTGGCGGCAATTTCACAGGGAGTGCAACAGTACTTCCCTACTTTACTTCACATGGGCCCAGGATGGAGAGCCTGGGCCCTGTAGGCACCTTTCCAGGGGGGTGACGGCGCTCCCCGGCATCTCCTTCCCCTGGGGCAGCCCCCTGCACCTGACCCACCCCGGGGGCACATCCAAAAGCGGCGCCGGAGCCCCACACGATTCGTCGTCAGTCTGTTCAGAGGTCAAAGGTCGCCTACCTTCTGGGGGGCATATCTCTGCCCCCATGCTGCAGATTTTCACAATCCTGGCCTCTTCTCATCTAGAGCACTTTTCACCACCATTCTTGCCTCCAAGAGGATTACTTTGCAAGGAGCTGTCTTTACTGGCTCCCTGCACCAGCCTTTCACCTGGCTCTCCTTCTGGGCCTCTCTTCTCCTTATGCAGAGGCCCAGGCTTCTCCTCACTGGCCCTGGACTCCCTCAAAGAGGCAGTCCAGAGTCCTGGGACAGTCAACGGGGGTTCCTCCTTCCAACTGCCCATGGTGCTAGGCTCCAGCACAAGTCTTCCTCAGCAAGACCACACCCCAGAGAGAGCTCCCATTTCTGTGCAAAACCTTTTAAAATAAATTGGAGGGGGCTGTCAGGAAGGCACTTCAGCCCTATTCTGCAGCGACTCGTCACCTCTTTGCCCCTGCTTCCTGTATAGCCCTCTGGCATATTTGAAAATTGCATCATCTTGGAGTCTCATGCCACTTTGTCCCTGAAAAGCCCCCTTCCCCCCCTTGCTGACTTTAAAGCCTGTAGCAGGTCTGGTGCCTGGTACTGGGTGACAGCTGCTGATGGATCACTTGCAGCTGCACCTCCATTTCTCTCTCCTGGAGAGAAGACCTTCAACCTTTAGGAATGCGTGCAGTGAAGGGCTAGGCCTCTCATGCTACAGCTTGTCCACAAACGTAATTAACGCAAGTCAAAGAATAATTCCCTTTGGGCGAATTAACATAAGTACATAAGCACATAAGCACTCACAAACATACAGTGAACTGACCAATACCCCACATATAACAAGGAAGCAATGAAAATAGGTGATAATTTCAATATACGTGAAAACACTCTGGAAAAATAAAGTATTAAAACAATTTATTAGCATACATTACATTGATTAAAAACTGAAAATTGGGAAACACATACAGGACGGAACAATACTCAATAAAATAAACATTCCAATAAAAAGGAGTTACAGGGAAAAAGGACTAAATTCAAACACAAAACAGTAATTTTGAATTTTCCTAATAGTTTATAATCCCGGATTTACTCCTTGGGCATCGACGCGTTTCGGCGGTGTAGTTAATTTGAAGCCGCCTTCATCAGGACAGTGTGTATAAAATGTTTCCCAATACTTCTCACGCAAGCAAAGGGTCTAGCAGTGCATCATAAGGGGTATTCTGCCTCCTTATTGTTTGGTAGAGATATTCGTCCAGCGAATTATCTTCTTTATCTACTCAGACTTCTAATTAAAGATAGTGGCGAAGGTATTAATATAGATTTCAATATCAGTATCGTTTACGCATCCAGCATCGTGACTGGGGGAAAAGGTTAAAAAACGCTGCGTCCAAAGCACGCGGTAACTCTGTTATCACTTTCGATTTCCACCTATCGATGGGGCAGTTTGCGAAATTAGTAGAGTTCAGGGTTCGGGGTTCCAATAAAATACCCACGGCACGAGGCAATTCCCTCTGTGTTGACCCTCTTCTCTTGAGAACTCGAACGTCCCGCGTGGATGTCTGCTCGTATTACCGGCTAATAAATTGTTTTAATACTTTATTTTTCCAGAGTGTTTTCACGTATATTGAAATTATCACCTATTTTCATTGCTTCCTTGTTATATGTGGGGTATTGGTCAGTTCACTGTATGTTTGTGAGTGCTTATGTGCTTATGTACTTATGTTAATTCGCCCAAAGGGAATTATTCTTTGACTTGCGTCAACTGTGGAACCCTATCCCTTTGGTTTTGGGGTCCCTCTCTCTTTTATTAGAGACAAACGTAATTAATACATCCTGGCAGGGTCACACCCAGCCAGGCTTTGGGTATGAGCTGAGACAGAGGAATATGACATTTCTGGATGACCCATAAGCAGTAGAGATATGGCTTTGGATTCAGCAGAATACTTATTATTACACAACTTACAGTGTACTTTGGTGCATGTCTGGAATTTGTAGGCCCTGGGGAACTGAAACGACCCCATGTGGTCTTGGTCTCCATAGGAGAGTAATGGAGTGTTCCTACAGTGAAACACTAAAGCACACTGGCTTTCCCTTACATGTGTCCCGCCACATTATAAAGCCTATTCCATGTCACCCCCCAACATTGCATAAATCCAGCCACACTATTCTATCTGTACCTGCTGCTGGGCTGTGCACAACAGGAATCTCCCCCACGCAGCCCTTACACGGGTGCACACGTTTGTGCACATGTGTCCACATGTAACCAGTCCGGTGCCCCTTTACCGTGGCTGCAGCACAGCTGCCTTCTGTCACAAGGCAGACACCTGTGTAATCCACATGCAGTCTATTCCATCATGAATTCACTGTGGGTGAGTCCCAGTTTACGAGGCTCTCCCACAGTAAAAGCTCATAAGTCAGGTGTTCAAAAAGCAGAAAATCTGGCGTCTCAGATGGTCAGAACCACCTTCTCACAGACTGGCTTTGCAGCCTAGCATGGGAGACTCTTAGGGTGCTGGTTCTGGGTCTGCAGTATTTCAGACTCTGTTACTGTTAGCAGGAGCTGAAGTATTGTCAGTGCAAAACTATCCATTATTTAAGAACTTACAACATCAGGATATTCCATCCATTTCTAAGGCAATGGGGAGTGGGCACCTGGGCAAACTCAAAAGCACTGGGGATATGAATTTATTTAACCCTCATGAAGTGATAAAGAGAGGGAGAAGTTACCATTGTCAAGGTCAGAAAAAGGGTGTTGGGCCACATTCCACTGATAAGGAGGCTGCTGTATCTGACTCTCTTGATTCTTCATTACCCTCCCTCTCGCAGTTGGCAGTATCTTTGGTGGAAGCCCAGCCTAATATCTCTCCTAACATTGAGCCTCCTGTTAATCAGTGGTTTGAGATTTTTCTAGCAGAGATTAGGAACCCTAAAAAGTCTTAGTTGTAGGTCATTTCACCACCGTATGGTTGTGTAACCAGGATTAATGAGAAGCTTTCTCTTTTTGCTGAACGAGTGAATCAGATTAAGCAGCGAGTTTCGGACTTGGAAGATAATGCACCTAGACATCAAAAGTTAGTAGAAGACGCTGGTAAGGAAGTCTTCATGCTGAAATCAAAATAGGATGAATTAAAAAATCTTTTGAGATGTTCAAAGTTAAGATTTGTTGGTATTCTGGAGGGCAAGGAAGCTCAGGAAGGGGAGTAAGCACTCGGATCGAGACTCTGATTAAAAAGTATGTGCATACTAATTCCCCGGTGAATTTATCAATAATGTGTGCCCATCAGGTCCATTTACATCCAACCCTGAATGTAAAGCAGCCATGAACAATCTTGGTATACATTTCCAACTTTAGGGTCAAGGAAGAGATCCTCTCCAAGGCCATCCAGCAAAACATGTTTGTACTGCAAGATGGTTCAAAATTTCAGATTTATTCTGATATGACTATCACAACAGTTTGTCGTAGGAGAGAATATACGAAAATAATTGGCCTGCTTAAAGCAGCTGGAGCTCAAGCAGTAATCGACCAACAATTCAAACTAGAAGTGCTTTATAAGGGTTCTATCTGGTCATTTTCCTCATTTACTGCAGAGTATGATTTGTTAAAACAAATTCAAATGAACACAGCTTAATGATGCAATTGATTTTAAGAAGATAATTGGCTGCTGGCTACTTCTAATGATTGTCGGAATTCAAGGGTGAACTGGAGGGTTCTTTCCTAGGGGAGTCTATGGTGCATTTCAGGCCACCGGCCAAGTAGGAGATTAAAGCAGGAGGAGGGATTAGATATCGGTTTCTTTCCCTGGGAAGTTTTTTTAGATTAGAGGGTGGTGGTCAAGGGGAATGGGAGGACCAGTGGGAGGGTGATGGTCACTGTGCACTTTGTGAGTTAATAGATAAAAATGGTTGTACTATTGAGCCAGGGTGCTCTTGTTATATCAAAGCACAATTTGATTTATGTTTATTCGTATTTCAACAGAAAGCTGTCTCTATTATATGTAATGGTAGGGTCACTTAATGTTATTACATGCAACATAAATGGCGGATGTACTTGGTGTTAGCCAGCTGGTTAAAATCACTTAATCAAAGTAGGATCATTTCCGGTAATAACTTCATGTAGATGATGAAAAGCATGGGTGAGATGATAGAGCCTTGAGGGTCCCCTACTTTTGTGATGTATGGTTTGGATGAAAAAGGGGGAGAATGGATGCCATTTTCTCTGCTTTGAAGGTAGGATGTTATCCAATCGTGAGCAGTCCCTTCTATGCCAGCTTCGTAGAGCATTTGTATTAAAGTGTGATTGTCAACTGTGTCACAGGCAGCTGAGAGGTGCAAGAGAAGTAGTGCAGTAACCCTGTTCTGGTCTATTGTTTACTTAAGGCCATCCCAGATGACAATGAGGGCAGATTCTGTGCCTCTTCCTAGACGGAATCCTATTTGGAAGTCTGAAAGTATGGAGTTAGCTTCAATGAATTGTGACATCTGGATAAATGTTGCTTTTTCTATCAGTTTGTTCAGGAAAGATCTATTCATAATCATTCTGTGGTTGTCCGGGCCATAGCGGATCCAGGTTAGTTTCCTTCAATAATGGGTGTATTAATGCCTTTTTAGATCTTCTGGAAAGGTTCCAGTTGTTAAGAAATTATTGATGATTCTTCCTACTGGTATGGCAGCAGAGGTAGTTAGAAGAATGTTCTAGAAGGTTTGTGGTGGACACGGGTCAGAAGGGCTGCCGGCAGGCCTGCAGATCCATACATTCACTTTGTGATATTTGTTTGAAATAATGCTGGGTTAGCCTTGGAGAGTTTCTTTAAAAAGGGGTTGCTTTTAAATAGGAGTCGTATGTGTCTGCTTTGGTTGTGTAATGATTTGTCATTTTGTCCTTGAATTCTTGAGTAATGGAATGAGTTCCTTGTATGCATTTATGTTTACGAAATTCGGTGAAAATTTTATAAAATTCTTTATTTGCACAATTAAGCATTTCGAATTCTGTCTGTATAGTACCTTCTTTTTAGCTTTATTGATTGCTGGCTTGCATAATTTGTTAATAGTCTGTTGGTGAAGTTTATCTTGATTGCTGTTTGTTTTGAGCTAGGTGTTCTTTTAGTTCTGTATTTCTCCAAGGTGCCTTGTTTCTTTTATCCTGTTTTGTTGTTCTTAGTGGTATTAGAATAAGCTTTCTGTACCAACTCATATGGTTTTTTAACAGAATGTATCGTGTCTAGATCTGTGTTGGATGCTAGTTGTGTTTCTAAGTGTTCAAAATTTAGTTTGTTCCACAGTCAATAGGTGGATGCATGCAAGGGGGTTTTTGGTGTGTTACTTTTGGTGTTTTATGTTGGAAAGCTAGCAAATGGGGGAAACATCCTAAACCACGATGTTCGAGCAACGGCTCACCCGAACAACTAGGAAAGAACAACGAAGACTACACAACATCGACGGACGGAACCACGACGGACAGAACCACGAATTGATGCCCACGTCACTTGTAAACGATGTCTTCCACATACAAAAACCTTTACGTTTACTACGATTGGGCTGTTGGAGTAAAACGTCACTCATCTCTGCCCAATTAGAAACATTTGTATAACGCAATAGGTCAAGAAAAAAAAAGAAATTGGCATAGTTTAGAAGGCACCCTGGTTGGCGTAATCGGTTGTACGAGCATAGAACATGACAAAGGTAGTTCAAATCTTAAAATGAATGCAATTTAAAAAATATATAAATATTATTTGGAGTATTATTTAAAAAATGAGTTGAATAACATTAGTATTTAAAATAACGTATAAACAATTAGACTTCAAGAAAAACGTAAATAAGGGAGCTTTGGGGGGTGTGGGGGGTTTACCCCCCACAAATAAAGAATAAATAAAGGATTTTCGTTGTACAGAAAGTCGTACTAAAAAAAAGTAGTTGTAAAGAAAAGATCGATGTATAAACTTTCGTGGTTTAGGAGGTCGTGGTTCAGGCAGTCGTGGTTAAAGCAGTAGTGATTAAGTCATACAACCAGCAAATGGTGGTCTGACGATGTGACTGGAGTAATTGTTTGAAAGATCACTAGTTCTAGATTTGGAAAATTACTTCTAGGATGTGTCCAGAAATGTTTGTGGATGATCTGATGTAATGTCAATGTGTCTAGGCCTGTGATGATGGTTTTTCGATGGGGCATAAAGGGTTTGTTAAACCAAATGTTTAGGTCACCAAGAATGCATGGGTTGGAAGTTATTGATAGCCCGATAGCCTAGAGGAATGGCTTCATGCAACACTGGAGCCATGTCCCACCATGATTCAGTTATGAAGAGTAACTCAGGTTGTGTGCCAGTGAGTAGGTAGTAGATGTGATGCTTGTTTTTAGAAAGTAATTGAGCATTTATTAGTGGCCATTTAGAGACTGTTTTGATGAAGGTGTGACTTTGTTTTGCTAAAGAGTGAGCAATATTTGTTGCACTTATGTGTTGTTATTAGTGGTATTAGCTGTATGAGGAAAGCAATAGTGTAGCTTTTCTATATCGTATTCCTCGTCCAGCAGGCTTAGAAGGCATTTTGATGGATCAGTGTGTGTAGGTGGTGGAGATGGTTGTTATGAGTGAGTTGGTGAGCTGTGTTGTTTTTGTAAAGTAGTCTTGTTGTGTAATAGACATGGAGATGCGAAGTTGTGGAGAGTGGCATGTTGTTTATTTTGTTTCAGTTATGTTGGAAGGCTCTAAACAGCCACAGTCCATGCAGGTAAGAGCGGTGGGACCGGGTGAGGGGAGGTTTCGATGGACGATGATGAGGAGAAATTAAATAAATAATTAATTTTCCTTCTTCATCATCCGTCGGAATCCCCCCTCACCTGGCCCCAGTGTCTCACCGCTCTTACCTGCCCGGACCATGCCCGGCTCTAAATTGTCCAAAGGATGAGAGGCAGTTGAGTGAGAATTGCTGTGTTGATGTATTTGTGTTAGGTGTGGGGAAAGAGAAAAAGCTTGGCAGTAAAGATGGTTTAGGTTGTGTATTATTTGTTTAGTCAGGAGGGTGGGAGTGGGTGTATTTTTCTAGTCTGTGATGGAATATATCATGAAATAGTGTGTGTGTGTGTGTGTGTGTGTGTGTGTGTGTGTGTGTGTGTGTGTGTGTGTGTGTGTGGTTGTGAGTGTGTGTGTGTGTGAAATTTTGTTGTGCTGGTGTGTGTGTTGATTTGTTATTGTGGAGCAGTGAGAGGAGATGATGGTGTAATGGGTTTCTGAGAAGGATTTGTGTGTAAAATATTGTTGGGGAGTCGAAGATGGGTGGTGATGTGTTTTGGAAAACAGTGTATGTGGTGTGTGATAGGGGATGGACAAGAGTTATGATTGTTTGTGTTAGATTTAGTAGCAGGAATATGTAATATGTGTGGTGGAGTGGAGTGTAAGGGTTGTGTTTTGTTGTTAAAAAGAGGAGGCAGTGTTGTTGGATGAAATGATGGAGGGTTGAGTATAGGGTTGGTGGTGACAGAAAGGGATCTGTTTGGAGTACATAGAGGGTAGAGCTGGTCCTCAGTATGAACAGGGAGTGTGTTTCTGGATGGAATATAGTTAAGTATAGTGTGGCTTTGTGTTGTGTTGGTGATGTGAGGATTTGTTTGTGTTATAGGACAGAGCGGTGTTTTGTTTTAGATTGATGTTGCTATTTTTGGTAGTTGGGTAGAAGGGTGTATAGGTGTTGTTTGTGGGGTTCTGTATGGGTTGTTGAGATAATGAAATATTGTTAGGGTTTGTTGTAACTGAGAAGAGCGCATTTGCCGTGAGTTTGTTAATATGTTGGTGGATGGGTTACGGTGGTTGTTGGTGAAAGGAAAAATAGGGCAGCATTTTTGGACCTAGGCCCGACCAATCCCGGCCAGGCCCAAGCAGGCAACTGTCTTGTCCTCCCTGCCCTTGGCCTCAATGCCTGGGATGAGAGCCCTAATCTTAAATAGGCTGAGTAATCGCGCAACACGTTCGTTCAACGGGAGCCCTAGCCCTAACCAATCAGAACACTAGCCCTAAGCCCTAGGATCAATAGGAGACCAGGCCCTCACAAAGAATCACAGCCCTAGTCCTAGCAGACAATGAGAAACCAAACCCTAAGTACAATAGAAACCCTAGCCCCAGGAAATCAATCAAAACCCCAGACTGGTCTGCCAATCAGAACACTAATGGTAATCCCTAACTCCAATAGAAAGCAAGGACCAGTCACCGTCTCAGACCCATCAGCCAAGTAGAAACCTAACCCTAAGCCCAAGAGAAACGCCAGATACAGGAACCAATCAGAGCACAGAGGTAAGGTCCAATAGCAAACCTATATAATGGGCATGTGACCTCAAGCACAGGCTGAAGGCTAGGGGGCAGTGAGCTGCTGCTGAAGATCAGAATCTCCTTGGATACAGACAGACTCAATCCACACGTTGCTGGTCCTGGTTTTCCCTGCAGGTAAGCCCAAATGTAAGCCACTTAAAATACTGTTTTTCGCTAACTTAAACAAATCCCTTTTTCTAGTTTTAAAAAAAAGGGTTACATACACTTTCCAAACACAGTTTAAACATTAAAGACGATTCAGAGGTCACTTAAATACATTCTGCTTAGCCTCTGAGGGTGTAATCTGCCTTTTTGAATTTTAAGACCTAATGGGGAAGGGGATAGAGGGGTTGCCCCTGCACACCTAAGCGCAGTACAGGGGAAACTAGGACAGAAATTCAAACAGTCATGAGTAGAGAAACAGCAATTTTGACAGTACCAATTACACAGAAATCAAGAGTTCAATTCACACAGTCACAGGCAAAAAGCAGGTGTGTTAGAAGTACCATTTGCACAGAATACAAGAGATTCAATTTAAACAGTCACTGGTAGACAAAATATCAGTTTTAAAGCTTCAAAAACACAGCACAAGTCCTCTGTTGGTGGCTCACTGGGCTGTTTAGGGTGCAGAGAGGCTGGGGCTACAGAAATATCCAGAAATATCCAACAAGAGGTCCCACCTTACTAGAAGGGACCTCATGCCAACTTGGAATGGATTTCACTGATGCAATCAGAGACAATTCGAAGGTTTGCCAGATACTAACCACAAATCCTTTCGAGGTTAAATAGAGACAACATGGATAAGGTAAGTCAAGCATGCCTGACACCATAGGAAAAATATATGTTTATGAGTGGAAGGAGGGTATCTTGGTTGTCTTAGTAATGTAGTAAGGTATTTTATCATCTCACTGATTCAAAGAAATCTCTCTCTCAAAAATATTTTTATAAGTAGCTTTGCTTTGTTTTCCAGTGTTAGAAAGCAATGTAACTATGCCATCCAACATTTTGTTGGTGTTCCGCTCATAGGTTCCAATGAATGAAAACAAAATGCTGCTAGTTTGTCCAGTTGAAAAGGAAGAAAGATGCAACGTAGCCAATGATAGTTTAAAGAAAATTGATGTTGCTTGAACACGTATAGATTCTGCACCTTGGCAGGTGCACCTTCTAATATGGGGGCTACTACACTTATTTGGTTGTATATCAGATAGTCGATAGAAAAAATATTTTTATACATAAATATCACTGCTTAAATATCAACTACAAAAAAAATTGAAAGTAAGGATATGTGTCAATACAGATTTACTATTCCTGATTATGCCTCCACCGAACCTTGACAATGTACATATTGTCAAAGTACACTTATGTGCAATTAAGTATAGTAGCTGTTGGGTTTGAGCATTTAGACACATTTATTATTCTTCAAAGTGCTCTAACACTGCCTGGCATGCAGGCCAGGCTCAGGGTTATCCAAGAGGTCAATAGCATGTGTGATTCACCAACTAAGTGCTTGATGACACCGTTTGAGAAGTTCCAGATGGTAATTTCTGTCTTCAGTGCGCGTAAGCCCACATCCCATTTGAAAGTGTCTATTAGGTCATACCTGTAGGTTCTAGGTAAAAGAAAACCAGAGTAACCACACGCCTGCAATTGAGCCTGAGTGCCAGCAGCACAGATGCAGCATGCAGGGAATGCGTGTTCTCCTTTACCCTGACACACGAGTACAATTGAGATATACTGTGCCACTAAACACCAGCAGTACAAAAGGGGGTGGTGATGGACGGGGCATCTGAATCAATCAAACACTCACACCCAGTCAAAAGATCTGGGTTTAATCCATCACCGTTCTTTAGCCCACTCTGCCACCCCAGTTCAGACATGGCTATATGCAAATCAGTCTGAGCCTGTGCCTCATGGGAACAGTCCAGCCCGAACTGCCAAGCCAAGTCCCTTGCTCACTTTGCCACTGGATTCAAGCAAGCCGGGCTGAAGACGGCTGGAATGCCAGAAACCGGTCCTCGGAAACTTGTTTCCGGTCCAGTTAAGGCATGGCTTGGCAGTTCGGGCTGGACTGTTCCCATGAGGCACAGGGTCAGACTGATTTGCATATAGCCATGTCTGAACTGGGGTGGCAGAGTGGGCTAAAGAACGGTGATGGATTAAACCCAGATCTTTTGACTGGGTGTGAGTGTTTGATTGATTCAGATGCTCCGTCCATCACCACCCCCTTTTGTACCACTAAACACCAGCAAGCAGCCCAGCTTGTATTGCACATCATAATCATTGCATGGCCGTTCTATGGGCGAGCTCGTGCCCTCTGTCAGCCATTGCATTCCGGTTTCCCTTCAGAGGCAGACAGAGGCTTGAACCGCAGCTTTCCTTTTACAGCGGCGCGAGCTAAAAGTTCAGAGAATCCTCCAACCCAGGGAGCGTGTTGAATAATTCATCACGTTTCTTTGATGAGCCTAATGCGTGTAAACTATTCTATTTGCTATGCGCATCTGCAGCTCATTTCCTTGCAAATGGAAGCTGTGACTTCCCCGCTCCAGACCGAGCCGTGCTCATTGATTCTGTTGTTTGAAGTCACCACCCCGTCCTAATTCATCTGTCAGAAGTCACCGAGGGCCCTGTTCACTGCTGTTCTCTTTCATTGTGTGCTTATGAATCAGACCCCAGCCCCCCGCGCATGCGGTCTCTGGTGGTGTAACTTTACATCCACATCTTCTCAGAGGGCTCCTTGGCTAGCAGATTTTTTGCCCTGTGGAAGCTAGGACGTTTTTTTGTGGACCAATTTCACGCCAATGCATTCCACTGTTACACGTTGCAAAGCCGCACCACTTTGTATAAGTCCTTCAGTTTTTTTGCTGTATAGGCCTTTGACAATTAGCAGCCATGTTGCCCCCAAGAGATTAAATGACAGCAGTTCAAACTGATGTGAATTGATTCGCTGATGGCACGTGAAAAGGCTGTCATTGTCAGCTCATGAAAGGCACGTGTGAGCCCTTACCTGTTGTGGGTCAGTAGCAATATGTGTAATGAACTGGCCCCTCGGGGCAGCAGGCAGGTCACTGACATGACATGAATTCTGGCCCCTTCCTTACCTTGGTCCTAAATGAAGATGAGGGCAGTTTGCATCTAGTTGCTCAAAATTAACACAATTTTATTTTCCGTGAGACCCGCCCATCACACAAAGGATCCATACAGCATCAACTCTGCAACGGTGCCTCAAAAAGAAATTCTGGGGAAAGGTGCTTTTGAGGACCGGTACATAAACCCGACACGCCCATACACTCTTCCATTCCATTCTTTAGTTTGGTGTCATCAGTACTTCCCTGCTCTAAAAACTGATGAGCAAAGCTGGGTTTATTTGACACACTTCGGCCAGTAGGCCTTTGCTGCATTTGAGTCATACCTAAAACACAAACCCTTCAATAAATGCATAGAAAGCAAATCTAGGACATTCAATGAAGCAGCAAACGAAAGCGTCCAAGGCAACATCAGTTATAGCTGGTTTTCAAATCAGAAGGTGGATATGGAACCACAAGGGGAAGAAGGAAATAGTTCTTCGAAAAGTGAAGTCAGACTCCCAGAGGTGATAAAAATTTACTTCGAAATGAAAGATAAAAACAATTAAAGGAGACTCTCAGTTCACAGGAGTAACAATATATACTTATATAAGCTGATAAGCTACAGGCCGTCGCACCAGGTTCATCGAAGAAGTTGTCAGATTGCATATTCAAAATGTTTGGGACACTGAAACATACATTTTGGGTGGGATGTCTAATGGCAAGAGCTCACAATAATTTTTAAGTTTGAGTTATTATTTTACAAAATGTTATATTCCCAATGTTTTTGCAATAGGCTGCTCTCACCTCACAGTACTTTATTTTAAATTCTTGAATGCAAACCCTTATAAGTTTTGTGAGGTTATGCAGGTAGACCATTCCTGAGCTAACTACAGATTTACCAATGTTTGTGTCTTTCAATTTGTGGAACGTTTGAGGCACTAATGCTCCATCTAGCAATAAACGATTTTGTGTCTTGCAAACAGATTTTAAGTTGAATCATTTTTACCATATGTTCTTCAGGGTTCAGGAGTGGGGTCGGATGGCATCCGATGCAGACACTATCAGGGCTTGTGGTGTTCCAGGGTTTTCTAGGAATAAGATATGATTGGCATAAGAAAGTTGTTTATTAGTTGTGGTGGATTGAGGTCCACCACAAGCACTATCTTGTTAGGTCTAATAAAAGATTTCAGTAGTGTAACCTGAGCTCGACCCATGGTAGCTAAGGCACATAGGATACATACTTAACTTAGAGAAAATGTGTAAAGCATTTAGTAACACAAAAACAGTCAAAAAGTCAAAAACACAACATACTTAAAATCATTCTCCATTTCATAACAGTCAAGAATAATTTAATGAACAAAATTACACCAAAACTACAAAAATCCAATTAGGGCAACCTGAGATATGAATTTTTAAGTTTTGAGTAAAAATAGCACCAAGAAGCACAACACACACATGCAGGCCGCTGGTCGCGGTAGACCGGAATATAGGCGTGATTTCAAGCCGACCTCGATGAAGTGCAGGTTGGACACATCATCCAGGTTGGACACAGACAAATGTATTACCTTGGATCTTTTTTCTGGAAGTCCAAATCCATCAGGCGGATACAGCAACACACTGTATCCTAGGAGGGACCCACAATGTCAGATAGGCATTGGTTGATGTCCCGGTGATGCCATTGTTTTTGAGAGGAAAAGGATGCGCCTAGCAAAGTCCTCTCACCAGTTGAATACTTTTGGCACCTTCGCCCAGTCATATTTTTTACCTTTGGGCTTAGGGTCTGATTTAGAGTTCGGAGGATGGATTAATCTGTATAAAACGTGACAGATAGTCCATCCGCCTTATTACAGGTGCCAGTAGACATAATGCACTTGTAATACAGCGGACTGGACATCCGTCATGTTTGTGATGGAGCAACCCGGCCACACCAAACTCTAAATCGGCCCTTATTCACTTTTTATGAGCTCATTATCCTTCACAGGGCAAGGTTGTGGGCTGTGAGGGGCAAGGGCTCCACTACGTTAGATAGCTTCTTGTCGTAGTCCTGCTGAAACAGATTTGCTGCTGTGGAGAAGCTTTGAGCAGGGGGAACCTGCTTCTTCAGTTCAGCAAGGTCACACCTTGGATGGATCAACTTGGCAGGTTTGTCCTGGTCCTGAGAGCCCAAATGCTTTAAGTCCCAGGTTTTCAGGGGAGATTGAAGTCAAGTTAAATACAGCCAAGTGTCCCAGGAACTCAGGAACATCCCTGGTTAGCGGGGGGGGGGGTCAAGACGCGCTCCAACAGAGGCCAGAGCAGGGTCCAGGTCAGGTCCACTCATTACTGCTTAGAAAAGGCCTCTTGCAGCTTGTTGTGGCCCTGTATCTTACACTGGTCAGCCAATGTACCCTAGAAATTCATTTTTTTGTTCTGGGTACCATTGGGAAGAGGTCCAGATGTTCAAGGTCTCCTCGCAAGTTTCAAACAGCTGGTGCAGTCATTCTTCTGTTTTCCCCAATTCCAGAGTGTTCTGAAGAAGGAGACTTGGGATCCCAATATACTACCTGGCACTTGCTTGTGGGTGATGGTGACTCCTGGCCCTTCTCTGACCAATAGACTAAAAGTTCTCAGGAGTAACTCTACTCACATTTGAAGCAGATCATGTGTGCCGTACTGCAAATAATTGCATTATGCCCCTCACTCACTAAATCCAAGATAGAAATACCCTTCTCCCCTTGTGCAGGGCTTCTGTGCCCGCCCAGAGGTGTGGCTGAGGTAATGTGCAGCCCCTCTTCTGTGGTCATTCCCAACCAGTTCTAGCTTCAGATTCCCTGCACTGGGTTTGGTGCCTGCCTGACAAGGAGGACAAAGGAACGGCCTGTCCAGGCAGCATGATTTTGTAACATGGGAGATCCTTTTGAATTAAATTAAGTTCCTAAGCGCAGCCCAAATAGTCTTTCTGCTAGGGGAACAAAACACCTCCCCACACCCAAACCATTGTCTCTGTAGTGGCAGCACTTTCCATACCAAAAACTGAAGTTTTTAGGGCTATTGACTAGGTGGGTGACAATTGTAGGCTAATGTGAATCAGCCTCCTGAAGCTTCAGGCAGGGAAATATAACTTTCTAAAAGCCCCCTTTCCTTAATATTTATCAAAAAATTCAGTTTCACCTTTGTGTTGGGCAATTAATAAAAATAAAAAATATAGTTCAATCATTTTTGTGGCTGGTCACTAGCCTGGGATAGCCAGATCATTATTTAATATTGCTTCCTGTGTTTCTCCAAGGGACAGCCAGTCGTCGTCCTGTGAAAATAACTTTTGGGTGCAAGTCACTGTAAAGATATGTTAACTTTGAATTTCTACATGTCCTACTTTTAAATACCATGAACCCTGCGTGGTCGGCTACAAAACCTACATAGAGGTGCCAAAATAATAAATATTTAGAGGGGAGTTTTGTGACCGGTCTGGGCAACCAGGCTAATGTGGTACGCCTGAAGTCATGTTTGTCTTGTCACACTAGTGGATGGCACAGTATTGCTGTAGTCCATAGGTAACATTTGACTTTCTATGCCAAGAATGTAATGTGGGAGAACATATAGTAAGGCCTTATATGAACGTTAAATCAGCCATTTAGGAGTAAACCAATTTCCACTTGCTTTAGGGGTCAGGAAACGTGTACTGGGGCCTAGTTAGTAGTGTCTCATGCATAAAATAGAAACAAAAGAACCACTGTGTACAAAAAATGGGGGTGAGCACACAAAAGAGGTAGTTTCTCATGGGGGGCTATGAACTTGATCATCCCTGACAGTGGACAACATCCATACTTTGGGATGGTCTGTAATGTTAATTTTAGATTAGGTTTCTAGGCATGTTGGTGAGACTTGAGGTGATAATGTAACGCCTGAGGACTTTCGCTTTTGGTTTCAGTGGAGTAAGTGAAACCGTGCTGTCTCGTTTGAGTAGTTATGCAGACTTTTACCACATCCAATGTACACAGCATCTCCTGGAGGTTGGCTGGATTCTCTCTCTGGCAATACTCCAGATTCACCTGTTCATTATGTCTTTTTCTCTGGTATATTTGAAAACATACTTCCTGATTGTTACCCATCACTTCACCATTTTCTGAAGTCTAAAAGTTTTGCAGATTTCACAGGTCTCATTATACAGTTGCCTCCTTCTTTAGGATCAATTGCCTTTGCAGGGCTTCCACACATTCATGGAGTACAAGAATTTTCTACCATACCCAGGCCACTAGTGTGATATTCCGAGAACCGTGTTAAGTATGAGTTGTATTCATTGTTTGCTACTGTTGAATACAGAAGTAAAGAAATCTGAGACCCTCATCTGCCCATTCCCTCAGCTATCTTTTCTTTCCTATTCTTTATGTCATCTGAAGCTTACTCCTGCAGCCCCCCTTCCATTGATCTTGCTTTGGACAGTATTTAATTTGCCTCCGGTAAATCAGCATGGGACATGAAAGTCAAGGGATCCAATGTGGTTAGCATAACACACAAGGTGATGGACGGAATATTGGACATTGGCAAAACACTCACCCCAAGTCACAGATCTGGGTTTAATCCATCATTATTTTGCTCACCACTCCACCCCAGTTCAGACATGGCCATATGCAAATCAGTGGCATAACGATAATTGAGGGGGGCCCCCCTGCCAGGTACGTGGAGGGCCCCCCTCCGGACTCTATTGGGAGCTCTCAGGCAGAAGTTCAGTACTGAGGGGCCCCCTTGAGTTTGAGGCCCCCCGCACTGCGGGGGATGCGTGGGTCTGTGTTACGCCCCTGATGCAAATCAGTCTCGACCCTATGCCTCATGGGAACAGACCAGACCGAACTGTCAGGCCATGTATTCCCTGGCCAGGAATCAAGCATCCTAGGACCGGTTTCTGGCTATCAGCCGTCTTCAGCCAGGATAGCTTGACTCCAGTGGCGCAGTGAGCACGGGACCCACGTCTGGGCATACCCTTCCCACATAGGGTGAACAGCCAAACACACAAGGTGGTGGACGGAATGTTGAACATTGGCAAAACATTCACCCCCAGTTCCTGGGACCACTGCTTGCTCTTAAAAAATATTTGCACACCCATTCACAAAGGGGCTAATAAATCAGCTACTCGCAAAATAGGGTTAGTACATTGTGCCACAGTTTTTTGCGGTCGCAAACGGGACAAATGCCCCTTTGCGACTGCAGTTAACAGTCGTACATCTGACCCGAGATGTCTTAATAATCTGTCATTAAGGTGCTACACCTAACATTAAAAGTATCTCTGTCCAACCAACCCTCTGTTTCAATGCAATATTGATATTTCTGAAAGCTGAAGAATAAGACTTTAGTAACTGCAAAAACGTTAAATAACCTGGCAAGGCAATTAATTACCTTCAACTTTTTGAGATAGGCCCTGTGATGTTGGTACACTTTTGTTTCTAGTTAGTCTGATTGGCAACTTTGCAGAATGAATGTTTTCTGTTCCTCTAATTTCTTTTGCTAGACTAACGTAGATGTTCAAAATAGTTCAAAAGTTCCATCACACCAAACACATTGACTTCGGAATACGTCTCTGTATTCCAAACAACAGTCTCTCATGGAAGCAACTGTTCTCCAAACAAAATAACAAAATCCCAAATCCAAGTAGCAAGATCCTGGCTGCTGCACGACTGCCTAGCTAGGACACCATAAAATACAGGGAAACTAATAACCATTGATTTAAAATGGCCACTGCCTCTCCAAACACTTCATGCGTACATTGAATTAAATCTCTGGAAAAAAATATGAAAGTTCTTGAAAAGTACGTTAATTACATATGTTTTCCCCATACTTACTTAAGGAAGGCAATTAACATACCCAATGGAATATTGTGAGCCTGAAAAGCATCGCCCCTCCAGTGTCCGTGAGCTACAGTATCCCTCTCTGTAATCCCATATTTCCAAATTCAAATCTCTAAAATCAAACGAAATAAACTCCCCAAACAAGATTGAAAATCTGACAGAAAACAGTCCAAGATTCGAAAACAAAATTGAATGTTCAGTGCCATTCAATCAATAATGGGTATCCATCATATTAAAACTATGTTTATTGACTTAAAAGTTCGTACTGGTGTGTCCAATGCTGATCTCTGAACGAATATACAGACAGACCCTTCTTGAGAGCTTTTTTTCCTTTCTAGTGCTTTGTTTAGGTACAAACAGGAAATCAAGCGAAAAGTCAACTTTGTTAATCCGGGCCCAAACACTAAAGTATTGATGGTTGTCCAAATCTGTAAAGAGTTTATAAACTTGTCTGACACTTCAGAAAAATCAGACTGTCTCAAGTTACAGCTTGTTATGCTTAGTAGCTTATGCTTCCATGCATTCACACTGTCTCACTTTCCAATACAGTAAAGAGTGGGCCAGGGCTACCAGTACTGAATAATGGTAAAGATAACAAGCATTGGCAGAGTTAATAGGTCTTACTGTCAGGGCCGGACTGGCCGTAGCAGTCATCAGGCATTTTCCCGGGAGGTTGGAAAGGGTGGGGGCCAGTTTTCCAGCAGTGGGGGCTTTTTTTTTCTTACTGGGGGCCGATTTTGCAGCGGGGCTGCAATATTCGCCCCTGTATCAAAAGTAGCAGTGCTTCACACTTGCATTCCACCTCATCCCCCGGGACTGGTCCTCTCAAGATTGCCAGGGCTGCTTTAGGTTTCCAGTCCGTGCTCAGCAATGAAAGGCATTAGCTTAGCCTTTGACAAAAAAGTGAAAATGACGGACCACCACACATGCTCTCATTTGCATCATGACACTGCAGTGGCCATCTTTTTACTTTTCATTTACCTTTCAAAATGGCAGACAGTTATCTTTGTGCAATAAATTAAAAAATAAAAGTGCATGGATGCGTATTATCTGCAAAGACGTCGCCCAGTAGCAAATTGCAGCTATTGAGCCTTCTGAAAAATAAATTAAAAATGTAGAACTGTATAGGGAGAGGTGTAGGAGCAGCAGGGGGGGGGCAGAGGGTGAGCAACTGATACTGAACCTGCTGAGCAGCATAGAGGAGTGATGAACAGGGAGATTTCGGGGAGCAATAGAGTACACATGGGGGAGGATTGATATAACCACTAACAAGCATTGGCAAAGCCAATAGATCTTTCCTATGTACGATCTGTTGGATTTGTCAATGTGTATTTAATCATTTTGACTGAAAGTAAAAAAAAAAGCACTGTGGCTAGCACCTTTTTTTTCTTTTAACCATACTTCTGTATAACATGGCTAAAGAAATTGACAAGGCCAATACGCCTTGCATAGGTGAGACCCATTGGCTTTCCAAATGCCTGCTGAGATGAGCATGTTTACTGCAGTATATTCACTATGACGTGCACATTCTTGGTGAAATGAGAGTCTCCACTGTGGCCTTCCCACTGTGAAGTGATCCATATCCAGGGATTCAAAGAAGTTCTCAGGGTTTTCCAGTGGTCTCAATAGGGCAGAAGTCGCTGTCCCTCAGTGGCCTTAAATTATGCGTTTTTGGTGTGTGAGCTTAGCTATTCCCTTGTTTCAATGTAACTGACTTCCGAGACAGACCAATCACAAAACGGGGCTATAGGAGAGTGAGCACCTGGGAGGACTGGCCTTTTAAACAGTTGAGTACTTTCTAGGCAGACCCTAGTACCCGGTAGGGCAGTAGGGTGTGAACAGATGCAGTCACATGTCAAGCCTACTGTGTCTCCCATGACGTCATTTTGTGGCTACCTTACCGTACCTCATTGTTCATAACTACTTCATGTGCTAGTCCACTTCTGTATGGCTCAGGGCCAGCAGAGGCAGGAAGGAAAGTAAAGTCACCCCCGTTGCTCTCCAAAGCTCTACGAGACCGCTGACATTCAGCAGCCCACAAAAATCACCCTACACGGAGATGTGCTGGAGGGACTAAAACTCCTGCCATGAAATCAAGAAACTTGAGTTATAATCCCAGCTTGCTCAGTTAACCACATTGTGTGATCCTGGGCAAATCCCTTGAGTCTCAGTTCCTTTGTGTAGCACAAATGCTGACAGCTTCCAGAGCTTTGTTTTTTTTTTTTTTTTTTTTTTTAAAAAACCTTTATTTACGAATGCACAATACACAGCATCTGCCTACAACCCCGCAGGGCCGGCCGCTATGACATAAACAGGCTGAGTGAAAAGTAGATTCTGAGACAGTACGTTGCTGAAGCAATCTATCAAGTCCACATTATAGGTGAGAGCATAGCATCATACAAGTAGGATAAGAAAGGTTTAATTTTATGTTTTTGTCGAAAGAACACCAACACACAAACACATGGTATCATAGTGGCAAGGGTTGCTTGAGGTGGGGGGGGAAAAGTGATGTGGAAAAAAGGATGCTGGCAAGGGGGGGGTGACACGTGCGGGAAAACAAAACATGTAGTAGAATTAGAGGAGGAACGTAAATCATGGAGAGGAGGGGAGAGGGACCTCATAGTCAAGCGGAGGGGAACAGATGTCTCCTCGATAAGTATTCCACTGAGCCCAAACTCTGGACCACTTCCCTGGACGCCCTCGAGCCTCATACACAGTCTTCTCTCGGAACATGGACCAGTCCATGTTCTCCTTCCAGGCACTTAGCAATGGTAATCTAGGGGAGCCCCAGAGCTGTGCGATATCTCTCTTCGCGACCATGTTGCCCAGGGTAACCCAAAGTGTCTGGGCAGCATTACAATCAGACGGTTCCCACACATTCAACAGACAACGACGTGCCTCGGGAAGTAGTGGGATCCCCGTAGCACGACTCATAACATCATGCACCCTGGACCAGTACGCTGCAATCATCGGGCATTCCCACAGAACATGAAGAAAGGTACCATCCATGCCACACCCACGCCTGCATCGTCCATCCGAAACCAAACCCATTCGCACCAGACGCACCCCAGTCAGATACACACGGTGGAGGATCTTCAACTGGACAAAGCGAAGCCGTGCCGGAATAGCCACCTCCTTAGGGGAGGACACAGCTGACTGCCAGTCCTCGTCGTCTAATTCGAGTCCGTCAGCCGTCCAGGCCGCCCGGAGCTTCTCAAGCTGGTCAGCTCTGTTGTTAATAAGCTTTTTGTAGATTAAGGAGATGGTACTATCCGGGACATGGCCGTCTAGAACTCGGTCTTCCAGGGGGGAGGACTGCGGAATATCGGTACCAGGTGGAAAGACGGAAGACAGGGCGTGTCTCACCTGCATGTACCGGAAGTGCTCTCTATCATCGAGCCGGTATTCCAGTTTCAAGGACTCAAAGGACTTAACCGCGTCCCGTGCCCACAGGTCCTCCACCGTGCTGATCCCAATCATGTCCCATTTTTCAAACCCTTTCGTCTTCCACAGGTTGCCCAACCGTTCCGAGTCATACAGTGGCGTCTTACGTGTCAGCCTACCACCCCAGCCCGTGGCCACGGTAGCGTCCCTCCATGCCCGCACTGCACATTTCGTCGGGCCCGTAAGGAGTCGAAAGGGTGCCTTTGAATACAGAGCCCTATTAAAATTGCCACCAGGCAACAATAGTTTATCCAAGGCAAAGGCGGGAGCGGGCTCCGGAGCATAGGTCGCATGGTTGATGGCGCTCAGGTGTGAGGCCCAGTAGTACCGTCTAATATCCGGCAACGCGATACCCCCATCATACCAGGAGAGCGTGAGCTTGGATAAAGCAATGCGGGCACGGCCATCCCAAATAAGTTGTCGCTGTAGACTCTCGACTTCACGGAAATAGCGAGCTGGAACCGGGTCGAAGAAATTTTGCAAGGCGTAAAGAAATCGGGGGAGCGACATCATTTTAAAGAGTGCCGCCCGGCCCAATGGAGATAGAGGCAAATCGCGCCAACGCCGAACGTCTTGCTTCAGTCTACGGAGCGGAGCATACAAATTCCGCTCGTAGCGGACCGAGGAGGTCGTGGATACAAAGATCCCCAAATACTTAAAGCCGTCGGCCGCTACCAGAATGGGAAACCTGCGGGGGAGAGGCGGCAGCGTACCAGCTATGACGTAGACACAGGACTTGGTCCAGCTAATGACAAGTCCCGAGTTCTTACCGAAGGACGTGAGAACGTCGAAGAGAACGTTGAGCGATTTCTGAGGGGAAGTGAGATAAAGGAGGATATCATCCGCGTACAAGGAGACACGATCCTCGAGGTCAGGGGACCATCGGATCCCTTTGATAGAGGGTTCCCACCGAAGCCATGCGGCAAGGGGTTCGAGCGCCAATGCAAATAGGAGCGGGGAGAGCGGACAGCCCTGACGTGTGCCTCGGCCTAAGGGGAAGGGGTCCGAGCATCTACCATTCACCGCGACCTGAGCAAGTGGGTGTTCGTAAAGAAGCTTGACCCATGCGATGAAATTAGGGCCAAAGCCAAATTTAGCGAGGGCCGCCCATAGGTAGGGCCATTCGATAGTGTCAAATGCCATTGTGGCGTCCAGGGAAGCGACCACTGCCGGCTCGGCGAGGGTTGGAGCTCTCGCGAGAACGCTATGGAGTCTACGCAGATTGAGGGCAGTGTTCCTATGGGGGATAAAACCAGATTGATCCGGGTGGATCAGGTCGCAAATCACCTTAAGCAACCGATTGGCCAGTACCTTAGCAAGGATTTTGGGTTCCGCGTTAAGAAGGGAAATGGGGCGGTACGAGGCGCAGCGGTCACGAGGTTTGCCTTCCTTATAAATGACGACTATGGTGGCGAGGCGCTGCTCAAGGGGGAGGCATCCAGCCTCAACCGCCTCGAGAAACATGTGACGCAGGTGGGCGGCCATCTTGTCGGGACAAAGTTTGTAAAGTTCAATGGGGAGTCCATTAGGGCCCATCGCCTTTCCCGAGCGAAGGGAGCGGATTGCGAGGGCAATCTCATCGACAGTAAAAGGGGCCTCCAGGGCAAGGCAGTCCTCATCCGACACAGTGGGCAGGGCGATGTCACGCAGCAGTAGCCTGGAATCGGCCTCATCTCGATCGCTAACAGGCGTGTAAACCGTTCGGAAGTGGTCCACAAAGCAATCAACAATTTCACCCGGATCAGAGACACTCTCACCGGATTCACGAACAATGGCAGGAACAACACGACTCGCACGTTCAGTCTTATCCAGCCACGCAAGGAGCTTGCTAGCCTTGTCACCCACATCATACAGTCGGCCTAGCTGATTCGCCCGCATCAATTTAGCAGCGTCCGTGACACAGGCTTTATAATCTGCCTGCTTCAATTCCAAAGTGTGTAGCAGCGCAGGCGTGTCATTCCCACCCAGCTGACTCTCAAGCGCAGTGATTTCGGTTTCAAGAGCCACAACAGCCTCCCTCTTAACCCTACGCTCTGCAGCAATGAAGGATAGGGCGGAACCCCTAATAACCGTCTTGAAGGCCTCCCAAAGAACAGTGGGGGAAGTGACCGAGCCCACATTCTCAGAAAAGTAGCAATCTATTGCCTTAACCAAATCTGAGCGGAGCCGGGGGTTTCGGAAATGCCAGGGAGGAATCGGGGGGACCCTATTGCCAAGTAGACCGCCCACTGAAATCGTAATCAGCAAGGGGGAGTGGTCAGAGATACCCCGGGGAAGATGTTGTATCTCCCGAACAGTGGACAGAGTGGAGGCTAACATAAGGAAATAATCGATACGGGAGAGGCTACCATGCGCACCAGAGTGAAAAGTGTATTGCTGGAGTGTGGGGTGTAGTGAGCGCCAGACATCTACCAGGCCAAAAGTATCAGCCATCTCACTGAGCCACATCTGGGATTGCAACAATACCCTAGGGGGAAGTCGATCACATTCACCGGACATTACAGAATTAAAGTCCCCACCCAGGATCAACAATCCGTCCGGAAGCCCAAGGAGAGTCCTGCCAAGATCAGCATAGGTGGTAGCCTGCAGTCCCGGGGGGATATAGACAGCAACAAACACGATCTGTTTACCCTCCCACCTCCCAGAAACAGCAGCATACCGCCCACGGTCATCAAGGATAACCTCGTCAATAGCAAGAGCAAGGGAAGACTTTACCATGATACCCACACCCCGAGAACCTGAAGTGAAACCAGCATGTGCAACCAGGCGATAGCCCCGGCGGTCCAAGGCCTTGCAAGCATTTCCAATCAAGTGGGTCTCCTGAAGGAATACAACATCTGGGGTGTGGCGCCTCAAGAATTGCAGTACAATGCCCCGCTTAATCCTATCGCCCAATCCGTTTACGTTCCAAGAAAGAACCCGCAGTTCACCCCCCCCCCATTGTGGCAAAGACATTCCACCACCAGCAGAACCCACAGTTCAAAGTCATTGCAAAATGTGAAATACCATGAAAACCAAGACAGAACAAACTAAACGAAACACAACCAAGTCCCCCGGAACCAACCCCAAAACCAAAACCCGTTACAACACCCCCCTCCCTGCACCCCTGCTGACTAAAAAGCCACCCCCAACTGCAGTGTGCCTGTCGCCCCATATTATCTACACAAAGAACCCCCCGAGGAGGAAGGGAGAAATCACCCGTTCCCGCACCGTCACGGGCAGTAACACAAAGAACAAAGTTAATTTATACAGTACGTTGCATAGTCTCACTCGGAACCTCTGGGGCCCCAATTACTCCTGGGCCGTTGCACCACCTTCCGCACCACCAGGGCCTCCACTTCCAGAGTCATCTGCCGGCAACGAGTCCAACCAGTCGGCAACACGTTCAGGCTGATCAAAAAAGTAGGCACGTTCTCGAAATTCGATTCGTAGCCGGGCCGGAAACAGCATGGCGTATTTCAGTCCCCGATCTCTCAAGCGACGTTTCACTCCAAGGAAACCTGATCTTTGTCGCTGCACTTGGGGAGTGAAATCGGGATATATGGAGACAGAGTTATTGTCATATTTCAAAGGACCGTGCTTACGGGCGGCCTGGAGGATAGCGTCTCTGTCCCGGTAGTGAAAAAGCCTCGCAATAATAGGCCTCGGTGGGTTTCCTGGCTTCACTTGTCCTCCTGGAAAACGATAGGCGCGCTCCACGGCAAAGAATTTACTGAGTCCTGCCGGAGCTAGTTGGGCGACAATAAGTTCCTCGACCAACAGGTCGGTCGATACAGCACCATCACATTCCGGCACTCCGACAAGGCGTATGTTGTTCCGCCTGGCCCTGTTGTCATAGTCCTCCATCCTCTTGAGCAGCAGATCGTGCGAGGCACGCAGATTACCAATCTCAGATTGCGCCTCAGCCATGTCCGTCACCAGACTCGACGCTTTAAGATCCAGAGCCTTCACCCGCTCATTCGTTTTGGCTAAGTCGGCCCGAATAAGAGTTACATCCACCGCCACCGTGTCTATTTTGGACACTACGGCTTCGAATTGCTGGCTCATATCGGCCTTAAGTCCGGTGATGGCAGCCAAAAGATCTTGGAGCGATATTTCCGACGAGGATGGCATGTCCGTTTGAAGTCCTTCAGCACCAACGCTTGTGGCCCCGGGGGAGCCTCTCGGCTGGGTGTAGCGTTCGATCATGTTAGACTGGATCGATCCCCCCCGGGTCGCAGCCTTCCGGCGTTTTTCGGCCTCCGCTTTGGTTGCCATCGCACGTTCAATGTTGGCCGGGTAGCCAGGAGAAGCGGCGAGAAGGAGGAAAAGTCTCGAAACTCCGATGTGCCAGTGAAATGGGAGTATCGCGACCTCCGTGTCAGTCCTACGGAGGAAAGCGTGGGCTGCGAGAGCAACAGGCGAAGGCAGAGTAGGAGGAGACAAGAACAAAGAGATGGAAACCGAAAGTGAAAGCAGTACACCTCCGGTGGGCCAGATGCCAGTCAGCCGTTGTTGTTCAACTACAGGTCGGCCACAGTGGGTAGCCGAGTCCCCGGTCGCGCCCGCGGGCAGGCCAAAAAGTTGCTGATGTCAGAAAAATGGTCCCCAGGGTCCGTTTTCGACCAAAAAAGGATCGTTAGCATCAGTGAAGATAGCGCTGCAAAAGCCCGTCAAAATGACCAGGATAGGTGAAGGATAGATAAAGAAGGACGGCGCGGGTCTCGGGAGCTCTCTGCTCACGCGACCATCTTGGATGCCCGCGTAGCTCCTCCCCCCTTCCAGAGCTTTGTTATCACAGATTGAAGAAGCAAACAGTTGTTAAAGGTAATTCACTACAACTCTGTCTTAAATATGTTACAAGTCCTTTTTAAAAGACCTTAGGTTGAATTGTAAACACCTTATTTATCATGCTCCTTTAAACTTTTCATGTTAACAATTGCACCATACAGCTTAAATGTAAGTATTTGAGGATGTGGAAATGTAACAAAGCTGCAATGGTTAATATTGGTGTTACATTTCTCTTTGCATTGCTTATTTCTCTCTTGCACTTGGCAAAGGATATGACGTCATAGGTGGAATTGCCAACCCAGGAACTGGGTAACCAGGTTCGAGTCCCATGTCGGCTCAATATTCTGGTATCTTGGGCACATTAATTAATTTCCTTGGTCCTAATAAATAAATGTGACCTTGTGTGATGTACCAGGTAAAGAGCTCTAGTGCCAGTGGTCGGAGTTAACGCTTTATATAAACAAGTGATTGCGCAACAGGAACGGAGCAGCAGGAATGATGGTATCAAGCAGTAGAGAGGGAGGAAGAAAAACAAGTCACTTATCTCTACATGCCTAAAAAATTAATCTGTCATCCACATGTTACATGATGTGCTATTTAAGGGTGATCTTACAGCCTCGTCAATGGAGCAAAGGAGGGGCGCCAATGGGCTCCATGGAGACACTAATCTGCATTCCTCTTTCCTATAAACGCTCTCACTTTGAAGTCAGCAAGCTCTGTGGAAGACAACTTGACATTTGACCTCTGTCTTTGAATGCACAACAAATGTGATGAGATAAGAACAACATTTACAGGCCTGTTTACAAAAAGGTAGCTCTAGAAAGAATGCAGGTAAATACGGTTTTGGCATGCGAGGGAGGAAGTGAACCTTTAAAGCTTAAGCCAGCAAATGAGAAGCAAGAAAACGTGAGTAACAAACCACAAATCCAATGGCAAGCAACGGGTGGAATGCATTCCCAGGTCGGCTCTCTGAAACTCCCCAAGATGTCTTTCGCATACCAGACAGCTGCGCTCCCTGATAGACTGTGACCTACAAAGTGGGTTGGGAAGAATTGCGAAAGTAACTAACGAGGGAAGAAGGGCTGAGATCGTGGGGGGTCAAATACAGGGGAGAGAACAAACACATGAGTTAATACTGAGTGCTGAAACCACAATGAAACAAGTATTTCTAAAACCAGTACCTCTGGCCTTGGCAAGCAATGATTTTTCTGTTGCGATGTCTTTTGTTTTATTTATTTTTTTGCAAATATAAGGAACAAAAATAAAAAGAATAAAGTAACAAACAAGTGATGCTTCCGAAACATGGCAGCTGCATTTTAGTAATTTAAAAATGAATAAAGTTTAAAAGCAAAGATTCAACACTGCTCGTAATTCATAGAAATGGGGATTGAGCCATGTGTACATATTTCCATAGTAATCAATAGTAACCACACTATGGTTTGTAAGCATCCGCAAACAGCTATGACTGCAACATTTACATTCACACTGCCACAGCGCCATATTGCGGGGCGCTCTTATGCCAATTACTGTTACCATTCATGATAATGTCCACATTCAGAGTGGCTTGCCACTCTACTCGTGTTCTTATTCCATTACTAGACTGCAAAATAATACATTAATGTTCTTCAGACACCATCTTAAGAGTTAGACAGCCCTTTAGATTACAAAATAAAGCTCTTGGATTGTAAGGCAACTAAACATCTGCAGAGAAAATTAGAACTCACAAAATAATCATGAGACCGTGTCACATTGTAATCAGAAGCATTACAAACTGGATTCAGAAAGTCATTTGAACATCTAAGTTTAATTTAGACACAGTATATTTACATGCATGAATGTGCCATCCTCCTCAGCATAAGCACTGCGATGCTTCCGCATGTCTCAAGCCCTGCCTGATCTTGTTGGATTAACACCTTTCAGTTAGAACTTTAACTTTGGAAATAAATCCAGAGGAAGTGAAGCAGTTCTTTACAGTTGATGCTATGCTGAAAAGACCTCATGCCACTTGGAGAAGAAATAATTAAACTTCAGGAGTCTCAGTGCAGTGAACCTGCCCATGCCTCTGTGATATCAGCGAGGTTTGTCTAGTAAAGTGGCACGAGCGAGATGAAGCCGAGAGAGTCCAACTCACAGCTCTAAGTGCTGTTTTCAGCTGTGAGTGTCTGCCTTCAGCTGCATAGTATTCATTACCTGTGAATGAAACATTCATTTGAAAGTAGAACCGTCTACCCAGGCTCAATGTTTGTAATATTGTGTTCATGCTAAGCCCTTTATGAAATTGTATGTGTCTCTACTAGATGTAGTATATGTGAGTGCATTTTTGCAGTTTAAAATTCGACAAACATGAGTTCTAGCTCTCTGAGGTTGAAAAAAAGGCAAATACTTTAAAACAAGACGAAATAATTAAAGAATGTTGCACACGCACACCAGCCCTGACACTGAATCGCACTCATTTTCAATGAGCTGTGTAATCAGGCAAAATGCCATCACGCAAAGAGCAAGACAACCAATGGATGAAGTGGGATGACCCACTGCCCCATGCTGTAAGTTGTGACCGGAAGAAAAGCGTGAATTGCAATTGTAATTACGATTGTAAAAATGTTTTTAAAAACCCCAATATACCTTCAATCATTGTGCCTACAATACTTGGGAGTCTCAATATTTTGACCATGATTCTATGGTCAGATAATTTTTTGGAGATGATATTCAGATGGAATACTATGTTGTGTGTGTAGAATATCTGTTCCTTTGCATGTCGCTATACCAAACAAACAAGGAAGGCGATCAATTTCTCCACTCACAAAATGTTAAGTCTGATAGCTACAAAATCCAGTGCACACTTGAATGATCCTTTCTGCAATGGTGGGCTAGTGAGTCCTTAATGGGATCTAATATTACATCCACTGCCTCCCTGAAAATGTGGAAGAATGTTGGATGGTATACTCCAGATGTTGGAGACGCATTTCTAGGTAGGACCCTCAGCACAAAAGGAGTAACTGCAAGAAGCCTAGCTAGAGATAAACTAGAGTGTTGGTGCAGGGTTCAAGTCTTGGCTTTATTGTTTCTAGCCAATCTAATATTAGTCTTCAGTCAGGTCAATACAGTTGAAAATTTGCTATTTAGACATACTGCAGTGATGAATTTCGATGTGGAATAGCTTCTTATTTGATCAGGACCATTTTTAGGTTGTGGCCTATCAGCTGTCTGGTTTGCTAAGAAATCTTGGGGACTTGCGAAAGTTTACCTAGGAATGCATTCCGCTTATTGCTTACCACTGGCTTTGAGGTTTGTAAGTCACATATTCTGGCTTTCTATTTGCTGGCTTTATTTGCTTTAGACTGACCATCTTGAGTTCATTCCTTCGGTTGCCCAAACCTTGTTAACTGTATTCTTCCACAAACTCGTTTTCTGTAAACCGGCCTTTAAATCTTCAAAGACGGAGGTCAAATGTCATGCTGTCTCTTCCATGGAGCTTGGTGTTTATATTTTTTTCTCTGCCAAAGTGAGAGGATTTATGTGACAATAATGCTGGCTACTGGGGGCCTACTAGAGGAAGGCTCTAACATGTTGTTGTTTTTTTTAGCACACAACACAATTTAAATGTCTGTAAATGAACTGTGCCGACTATCAAATCAATACATTGGGTGATGACATTTCCACACATTATTGTTTTTGCTCTGTATACTTTTATCAGTAAAACTGTAAGTGAGTGCAAATGTAATGGTCATTTCAATTGAAGATGTGCTGCCTGTAATGGCAGTACGCTACCATACCATGCATATTCCACGTTATCCCACTGTACTCTGCACCACTCCACGCCAGGGCCGGACTTGCCATAGCAGACACCAGGCGTTTTCCAGTGGGCCAGAAGTAAGGGGACCAGTTTTGGACCAGTGGGGTGCCTTTCTGTTACTGGGAGGGTGGTTTTACAGTGCTGCAAAAGCGTCCCCTTGTAACAAAAGCGCAGCAGCAGTGTTCCTGCTAGCAAACCCCCTCCCCCCACCACCGACCGGGGCCGGTCGGACATAATTGCCAGGGCTGGTTTGAGATCACAGTCCAGCCCTGATCCATGCCACTTTCCTCTACTCTGGACCACTCCAAACTATGCCACTCCAAACAGCATCACTGCACTCTTGTCTGCACCACTCCACTCTACGCCTATCTACTCTACACCCCTCAACGTTTCTCTCTGTTAATGCACTCTACCCCACACTTCTTTCCTGTGCACCACTGCACTCTATGCCACTGAGCTCTACACCACTCCACTCCAGTCTATGCCACCCTCCTCTGCAACACTGAACTTTGACACTGCACTCTACGCCAGTGCACTCTACTCTGTACCACTCCACTGTTCGCCAGTTCACTCTATGCCAGTACCCTCTACGTCACTCAAATCTACTCTGCACCACTGTATCTACTCTGAAACAATCTACTCTACACCACTGCACTCGACCCCACTCTACTCTGCACAACTCTGTCACTACACTCTATGGCAGTGCACTCTACACCTTTTTACTCAAAACCAATGTACTCTACGCCAATCTACTTTGCACCATGCCCCTCTACTCCACTGCATTCTATGTCATTGTACTTTGTCACTGTACTCTACGCCACCCTATTCTACTCTGCATCACCTTACTGAATGTTACTGCTATGTACGCCACTCTAGTGTGCGCCACTACAATACGCCAATGCACTTCACAGAACACTACTATACACCACTGTACTCTACAACAGTATACTCTGCAACACTGCACTCTCTGCCACTGCACTCTACTACGCCACTCTATTCTGCACCTCTCTACTCCACCGCACTCTGCCAATCCACTCTATGCCAATCCACTATCATGCACTCTATTGCATTCTGCTCCACTCCACACTACACCACTCTAGTCTACACGGCTGCACTCAACGACATTGCGCTCTGCACCAATGTGCACTGCACAACTTTACTCAAAGCTAATACACTCTACACCATTGCACTCTATGCCAAATCTACTTTGCACCACTACACTGTACGCCACTATAGTCTACACAATTGCACTCTACCTCACTTTACTCTGCACCACTCTCACTCTATGCCACTCTACTCTGCAGCACTGCACTCTCTGCCACTACACTCTACATCTCTCTAGTCTATTGTGCACCACTGCACTCTATGCCACTTCACTCTACGCATCAATACTCTACTCTTTGCCATTGTACTCTTATTGCACTGCATTCTACACTACTCCAGTCTAGGCCACTCCACTCTGCGCCCCTCCACTTTGCAACACTCCACTCCAATGCACTCTACTTCACTACTCTGTACCACTCCTCTCTACCCTTCACCATTCTACTCTACGCCACTTCACTCTACTCTGAAACAATATACTCTACGCCACTGCACTCTACTCCACTCCACTCTGCGCCACCCCACTCTACTCCATGCTATGCCAATCCATGCCAATGTACTCTGTACTACGTCACCCTACCCTAAACACTGCAGTCGATGCCAATTCGCTCTAAATCACTTTACTCAAACCCAATGCACCCTATGCCACTGCACCTATGCCAACTACTTTGCACCACTGCATTGTACGCCACTATACACTAAAATATTCTACTCTAAGCCACTGCACTCTACGTCACTCTACACCATTATGCCACTCCATTCGACTCAGCATGCTGTAGTCTACATTCCTACTCTCTGCACCACTCTACTCTGCACCACTATACACCAGTGCAATCTATGCCACTACACTCAATGACAGTGCACTCTACAACACTGCTCTCTATGCCTCTTGCAGTCTACTTCACTGCACTCTACGACACTACACTCTATCACTTTACTCTGCATGACTGCACTCTATTCACTGCACCACTGAACTCTGTACCACTCTACTGCTCTCTCCCCCACTGAACTCTGTGCCACTCTACTTTGTATTGCCCCACTCTCGCCACTGTAGTCTACACCAATCTACTATAAATCAGTTCAATCTACTCTGCACCTCTGCACGCTAAGCCACTTCACTCTACTCTGAAACAATCTACTCTATGCCACTGCAATCAACTCTACTCGATTCCACTTTGCGCTACTCCACTCTACACCACTCCACTCTACACCACCCCACTCTACACCACTCCACACCACTAAACTCTATACCGCACCATTGTACTCTGTCACCTTATTCTGCAACAATCTGTGTTCTCTGCCACTGCACTTCATGCTGCTCTACTCTGTGCCACTTTGCTTCATGCCACTGCACTCTACTTAGCTCCACTCTATGCCATTCTACTAAACTCTAAGCCAATGCACTCTACGCCACTACACACTACGCCACTCTAATCTACTCTGCACCACTTCACTCTATGCCACTTCACTCCAAGCCTCTCTTCTTTACACTTCTCTACTGTATGTTAGTGCACTCCAGCCCACTCTACTATGCACCACTGCTCTTTTTAAAACTTCACGCTACACCACTTCAGTCGAGGCCATTCCGCTCTGCACCACTCCAATATGCAACACTGCAGTCTATACCAGTGCACTCTACGCCACTACTCTATACCACTCCACTCTTCCCTGCACCACTCCACTCTATGCCACTTCACACTACTCTGAAACAATATACTTTAAGACATTCCCCTCTATGCCACTAAACTTTATGCCACTCTACTCCACTCTGCGCTACTCCATTCTATGCCACTCCAGAACACTGCACTCTAAGCCACTACTCCATACCACTCCACTCTTTCCTGCACCCTTCTACTCTATGCAATTTCACTCTCCTCTGAAAAATTATCCTTTAAGCCACTTCACTCTATGCCACTGCACTTTATGTCACTCTACTCCACTTTGCGCTTCTCCACTCAACGCCACTCCACTCTGCGCCACTGCACTATACGCCACTACTCTATACCACTGCACTCTACCCTGAACAATTCCACTCTACGCCACTTCACTCTATACCATTGCAATCAGTGCTGTGCCATTCTACTCTATCCCAATCTACTCTGTGTAACTGCACTCAAATCCACTTCCCTATGCCACTACATTCTACCCTGCACCACTATACTTTACCCTGCACCACACCACATTACTCTGAAACAATCTCCTCTGTGCCACTGCACTCTACACCGCTGTACTCCACTCTAGGCCACTGTACTCTACACTGTGCCACTCTACTCCACTGCAGTCTACACTATGCCACTGTACTCTAAACCACTGTACTCTATGTCATTGCATTCTATTCCACTTTACTCAAAAGCAATGCACTTTACGTCACTGCACCTAAGATAACTACTTTGCACCACTGCACTTCATGCCACTATACTCTACAACATTCTACTCTGTGCCAATGCACTCTATACCACTGAATGCTATGTCACCCTACACCATTGCACTCTGTCACTGCACTCTACAGCACTCTATTCTACTCTGCACCACTGCACTTTATGCCACAGGTCTCTGCACCACTCTATGCCCCTACACCATGCCCCTACACTCTACACCCCTTCACTCTACACTCCCACACTCTTCTCTGCGCCATTCCACTCTACACCACTCCACACCACTCTACACCAGTGTATTCTACACCACTCTACTCAACGGCACTCTACACCTCTGCACTCTACCTTGCAGTAGTCCACTCTGTCCTGCAGCACTCTACGCCACTCTACTTCACTCTGTGCCACTCTTCTTTGTGCCATGCCACTCTACACCACTACAATCTACTCTGCACTGCTCTACTCTGTGCCAATGCTCTCTTCACCACTTTACACAAAACCAATGCACTCTATGCCACTTCACTCTAAGCCAATCTGCTCTGCACCACTGTACTTTACACCACTTCACTCTAAGGCACTCTACTCCACTTTACGACACTCCACTCTATGACACTCCACTCCACCTTACTCCACTCAATGATGCTCTACTCCATTAAGCTCTGCTCCACTGACACTCCACTCCACCCTACAGCACTCTTCTCCTGTGTAAGCCATTCTACAATACTTTATGCAACTAACTCAATGCTATTCCATGCCACTTTACACCACCCCATTCTATGACACACTACTCCACTCTAACACTCTATGCCACTCCAATCATTGACCCTGCACTCAACGCCACTCAAGTCTACACCATTCTACTCAATGCCACTCCACTCTGACAATCTACTCCGCTCTACGCCACTCTACTCGGCAACACTCTACTCCACTCTATGCAACATCCTCTACGTCACTCCACGACACTCTATGCCACTCCATTCAACTCTGACACTGTACTTCACTCTATGTCACTCAACTCTACGGCCCTTCCACTCTATGACACTCTACTGCCTCCACAACACTGTACGCTACTCCATGACACCCCACCTCCCTCCTCTCCAAGCAAATCAACTATATTATACACCCACTCTACGCCACTCCATAACACTCCACTTTATGATGCTCCACTCCACACCACTCACCTTTACCCCAGTAACTTTTAGCCATTCTGAACAGCAGCCACTCGGGTGTACAACATTGATAAAACATGTTGGCAAAGCGAATAGCTCTTGCATAGGCGAGACCTATTGGCTTTGCCAATGCTTGTTTACACATGATGTGTGATCACTTAACTGTCACTATAAAAGATAGCTCTCTGGTGCTTGCTCCTGTACTCTTGAAGGCTGGTTTCTGAATATTTGATTGCATTATGTACCTCAGACATTAGAATTTTCAGGGGAAAAACTACATGGGGTCTGTGTCACAAAGAAAGTTGTAAATCTGCACTTGCAATTTTACACCTAGGTGCAAGTGCAAATTTACTACTTTCTGGAATTTACAATCATTCCCAGGAATATTAATGGAAATCTGAGCCAGGTGCACGTTTCCATGCATATGTCTGGCAGGGTTATGTGACATATCCAGCAGAATACTATTCCTGCTGCATGTAGTTCTCTAAGGCAGAGAATTTCAGACTGGGGCAATAGGATCCCCTTTGTTAACGCACAATCTTTTTTTTATGTGGGAAAAATATTTTTCCTGTGGACGAACAAACCCTTTCTTACACCCCTACCAAATCAGGGAATATGATGCATTCCCCTTTTTACCTCAGTAAAGTATTTATGTCAGTTGCTTGGCTGGAGTAAAAATCCAACCCTTTCCAGGGTGAGAAAGGGAAGCAGAGTTGTTTGTGAATGCTTGCACATGTCCATATTTGTGGGTGTTCACAGGCATCCAAGGCTAACTACACATTGGAGGGCTCACTTTCCTACCCATTGAGGGAGTTTTACATGTGCGGAGAATTCTGCACTCATGGTGGGGATCTCTGAACATGTAAATGAGTTTTCAACTTCTCAGAATGCTTTTGTGACTTATAGGCAGGCATAATTAAAGCATACTCAATTATAAAAATGTGGTTATGACCAAATTTACCTCTGTGAATAGGGCCCAGTGGGAAGGTCAGTCTATGAATGAATCCCTGCCTCCCTTTTTAACTTAGTAAAGCAATTGACTACTTATTCTACCTTGAAGTAGGGCACAAAACCTTCCTTTCCAAAGATCATGCCTACCATCTTCCTTTTGTTCCAATGCCTTACCTTTGCATTGCGCGCTCTCAGTAGAAAAACATACATACGTTTATGACACACAAATTGTGATCCACAAATCTGCAATGACTTTTAAAGTTCCATTTTTTTGTTGGGTTCAACAAGTATCCATGAAACATTTCTAAATTACACCTAAGTTAATTAATGTGTACACTCCTATGACCCACTTCGCAAAACCCATCTTGTAAAAGTTGAAAATCTACTAGCATAGGCTTCCTTCATTATTTGGAGTAGAATTCCAACCTAGTGGAGATTCATAAAGAACACAAGCGTATCTCTGAAAATCTGTAATATGCTTAGATTTCCAGAAGTACTGCTACTTCCCCAATTGACCAAAATCTCCAGGAGTAAACCAAGTTAAAATGTTCTTTTGCACATTTAATATTTTTTGCTCTACGAGGACAATTTCCCTTTGGGTAACCCGCCTCCCCTGTAATCAATGTACAGGGGGAGTTTTACTTTTCCACCCTGCAAAGATACTCAATCCTTGCCTTAACAGGAGTAGCTTTAATTGTGTTTTCGAGTGGGAATCCGCCTGTGTCCGTGCTAATTGCAGTTTGCCTTTCCCCAGTAATGTCTCTTTCCTCTGCCTAATCTTAAAGTTACTGGGGCAGATTTACAAGAAAGTGGCGCATCTGTAGAGATGCGTCACTTTCCCTGCGTCACGCTGGATGCGCTGAATTTACAATACGGTGGACCATGGCGCAAGGATTGACAGATTCATCAGAAATTCTGACGCATCTGTTGGCACAAACGTCACGTGTTGCTGGAGTCGTGTCGCTAGCGCTGTGCAACTCCAGCAATGCATGAGGAGGCCTACCCTCTTTGTTCTGCGTCACTCCTTATGTCCGCTCCAAGCAGGCGTAAGGTTTTGAGGCAGTGATGTCCTAGCAGTGGCGCAGTGAAATCTTGTAGATTTCACTGCGTCACTTCTATGAGGCTTTTTTGCGTGGGAATGCCCACCCTGCATAAATTATTCCTGACGTCAGACTTTACAACGTGACTAATCTCCCTAGATGCGTCACGTTGTAAATGGCCCGCATTTTTACGCCACCACAATGTCACAAAAAGTGACGCAACGGCTGCGTGAAAATGACGCAAGTGGCTTGTTAATCTGCCCAACAGCTGTGGAAAATCTGCTGTAACTTCACATATAAACTAGAATTGTGGGAATTTACAATTTCACCCACAAAGGTGACAAAACTACAGTTTGCCGAAACCTTGCCTCTAAAAGAGGGTTTCTGGGGAAAAAAAACTTTGTTTGGAGACTTTTTATGTGCCCAAACATGTTTTAGAGAGGAATTCTTCCAGGTAAAAATGTAGGTTTGGAGGTTGGGTTTGGATGTTGTACCTACATTTTCCAAGATGTTTTTATCTCCTTAACAATGAACTTGGCAGAGTTTTGCAAAAGCTTTTTACAGTTATCAAAAGCCAGGTTTACAGGTTTCATACACTCATGAAATTAGCTTTTCAGTAGACCCTGCAAGTGCACAGATTTTTCTGCCTTGAGCCAAGTAGTGGTTCACTTCACCAGATGCTCATAGCGTTAACATAGTAGTTTTATTTAAATTTATAATATTTAGCCTTCAGAAATGTTCCAGCGAAATTCTCCAATGGGTTTAGATTGGTTATGGATGATGATTGAAACATCATAATATGGCTGGTGATTAATGAAAGAAATTCGGCGAGGCATGACAAATGAATTTTTAATTTGTTTGGGCAGCGTGCCTTTAGAAGAATTGGTAGGTGCTAAAGTTGTCATTTCAAAGAGGAAGTTAAAGTAAAAACCTTATTAACTATCAAACTAAAAGATTCAACAGTGATGTATATAAAGGCAACAACCCCCTGCAAACACATTTAGTAATCAAAGTACTAACAGATGATGTGCCAAATATGCTAGGTTGTGAACATTCCACACAGCAAACGTTATACATCCTGATGGTGTTCATGCATGTGTTAGATTCAAAACAGAAAGGCCGACCCTATTGTGTTGTAATCACAAGAACTGCTGATATTAATGGAGAGAGCTAGCAAGATAAAATTAATTATCATTCAATGTTTCACAAAATATAGAATATCACAGTCATTACTAGTGTCACAAATTACTGATACTAAGGGATCAAATTTCATTAAAAAAGAGCTTTTTATTCAGTTCCTCCCATCGGGTTACAATCTAATACACATCATGAATTAAAAATATGTCATTATATCAATGACATAAAGTACGCTAAAATATAAGTAAAAACAGTCGATGCGGCGTTTCAGGGTTTGTCAGTTTTTCACCTTCATTAGGACAAATGTATAATTAAGATCTTGTTTAAATCTTATGGACATTTTCTTCATCAATTGCAATATTCCACCTTTTGATTTTAATTTCCGCAGCCTTATGTATGTTGGCCTTTGGGAATGATTTGCACTTTAAGACCCGCACGTTGGAACCACCGTCTTTTCGTGCAGTACGATTTATTGATGATATGGGGTATTCTATATCCAAGATGGTATCCCTGTTGGATTTCAATTGCGGATAGTTCAACTGTAGGGCGAAAGGAGCCATGGCTTTGATTGCGTTTTCTGAAAATGGTGATGCGGCCTCCCTGTTCCAACGATACGGGTGATTCTTGTATCACATTCAGTGCACTAACTTAACCATAATATGGGTTAGTGGGGTGTGATAACCATATGGAGGTGGTTCTTCCCTGTAGTCACACACTAAAAGGCTGACAGTATAATCAGCATTGATTACTGGATAGTGAATACATGGCCTCCTTTTACCAAAACTCAAAAACAAAGGTTAGGGAGTAAAGAGGTAGTGCTCCTAAAAGTACTGTGGTGGATACATCTTCCAAACAAAGTTTAATGAAACAAAAGGAACCACCTTCAAGGAGATTATTGTCTGCCTAGGGATGCAATGCATACACAATGTTTGTTTAGGTACCTAAACAAACATTGTGTATGCCTTGCATCCCTAGGCAGACAATAATCTCCTTTTACCATAACCTTATTTGTTGTTCATAGTGATCACTGTGCGTGATGTTTATATGAGGGCTCGGGAGGGGGTGGTCCATTCCTTCTAAATGATACATCTAGGATTGCCCAATGGCTCTAATTATTTCTTATTTATTCTTAGTATCAAAGCCTCATTGGCCATTTGGATCATAAATACATGCATCAAAGTTACCTCAGTGCATGTCCAAGAGCACCTATACATTGATTCTATATTCATAACATTATTCTTAACATAGAAGGCTGTGGCTTATTCTAAATGAAAATATCAGCAATTGTACAGCTTAGTTTATAAGGGAACGTGGCAGGCGTGGGGGGGTGCGCGCGGGGGCGAGCAGTGGAGAAAAAAAATATTTTATTAACTTACTTTGCCACCAGTCCTGTGCTGCGTCTCTCTCTGCTCCTGCTCTCCTCGTGGGACAAGAAGCCGAGAAGGACATCCAAGCAGCCCTGACCAATCACAGCGCTGCAATGCAGCGTTGCGATTGGTTTTGAGCACCCTGGTTAGACGCCCAACCAAGGAATGGGGGCCTGAGCATGTTCTTCATGCAGGCTGTACTGCAGCCTGCATGGAGAATAGGAAAAGTGGCCATGACTGGTTTGGGCGGTCAGAGAGGGCCAACCAAACAGTCAATGCACACTTAGGAGTGGGAAAACCACTCCTCCCCTGCCCTACTCCAAGAGCAGAGCAGCCCCGCCCATCCACAAAGGAAATATAAAATGATAATAACTTTAAGTTAATATAGTTATTATCAGTTTATATTTCCTTTGCTTTGCTCTGTGCAAAAGCAGTGGGGCGACACTCCTCCACCATAGCGGAGGAGCCGGTACTGGATTAATGGGGTAATCCTATGTGGGTAAGGCATGTCTAACCTCATAATGTGGAACTGCATTAGGGTTTATGGGAATTGAGGTTCACTGGGACATACTGGTTTCTACATAACATAGGGGTGCTTGCAAGGAGGGTGTGCGTCTCCTCGTCAGAGTGACCAGAGCTACCTGGTAGGTGCGACTGCACTTAGGTTCATGGGTATTGTAGTTCATCAGGCCGCATTGAGTCCTACTGTTTCTATCCCACATATGTGATCTTGCCCCAGTGATGTGTGCTATACTTTTTTGGTTATTTTATACTCAGTTTCTGATGCATTCTCACATCAATGTTAAAAAGGACATAACAGAGGTAAAGGAATGTTAGAAGACTTTAATTAATCATATATTCCTACTGTCCATGTGGTAGACACCCATATTATTTCATATGCGATTCTTGTCTAATGTCTAAGGTGTTGAGAATCTTGAACCCAGCGGCGGACCCGCGATAGAGTCAGAACCGCCCTATCTGTTTACCCCGCGTTAAAAAATCCTCCCTACTCGTTCACCTTTCCCTCACGCGACTTAAATCCCCATCACACCCATTCACATGCCCGAGATTCCTTCATTTCTCCCCACCTTTCATGATCACGATTCGAAACACCCCCCACACTCGCTCATTCACTGTATAGGCACCCAACCCTGCACATCGATTGATCGGCACTTAATTTTTAGTTTTCCTCGTGTTTACTCATTTCACATCCTGATACCGGCTCGTCTTTTCCTTTCAGCTCTCCTTGATAAAGGGCGTTCCGCCCGAAATGCATTGGAGTTCGTACTTATCCTCTACTAATTGAACTTTTATATACTTCATTGATATGATGTCAATATCATTGAGAAATTTCACATGAAAACTACTGAATAATAAACAGTATTCTGACAAGAACATTGGAATCATTTGATTGATCACCCACGGAGTGCCTCATCTGGGGATGTACCAGCATACCTATGCGTACACCACATGTTTCAATGGTTCATGGGCGTTTGACGGAAACGCCACCCACGAGTGCACCCATCCTTCCTAAGATTCACTAAAACTGTATATAAGCAAGCAGTGCACCACTCTTTTTTTCTTACTAGTAATATTCAATGAACAAATGAAGAAAGGAAATGACATGTGGCAATCTGACAATGCTTCAATCAGACTAGGTTAAGGAATTATCTGTACTACAGAAACGCTTACCACCTGTTCAAGATTTGTCAAATGCAGAAAGACATACTCCCCTCAGGGGCCCAGACTGAAGTTTGATCTACAGGTACTCAGGCAAGGGTATGAAGTCCTGGCACTTTGGTTTTGTTGAATGCACAGTAGGAAGAGGTCATGTTAGTCCTGGTTATAGGAAGCAAAATGCCCTATTACAAGGCTATCAAATCAGCATGTAATCTGAAAATGAACTGTAAACAGAATTCGTTTCTAGAGTGGAAACATGATTACAACTTGTGCAGCGAGTGAATGTCTGGGGGCAGCTGCACTCCTTCATTGCAAATGAATCACAATAAAATCTTTGTTTGTGTGTAACTGTTTCAGGAGGTGTTGCGTACTGTGTCCTAGTCAATCGTAATAACTTTTTAATTAAAAAGGGTCTTGAAGTGTGCTGTGCCAAAATGTAGACAGATAAATGCTGATTGAAATCCAGCTACAAAAAGATGCCTCTAGATAAAGCTCTGCGCGCAGAGGGCTCCAGCGTGAGACATCAGCCATGAACATGCTTCTGCATTATAATGAGCAGAGGGTGTTTGGTAACAAACACTGAGCAAGTCTGAACCACTGAGAGCAGAAAAACCTCTGCTTGATAACCGTGTTTGTGGAAAAATCACATAGGTGCACATGAGTCAGTGATGCTGCATCTAGTTCCTATGGTTAAAGCAGTATCCTGAAACCAACCTGTATCTTGTTATAATTTATAATGCTATTTCTTTCTTTTCATTCTTCTTTATTCTAATCATCTGCTGTATTCTTCTTCCCCTCCATTCTCCCCCTTTCTTCTTTTTCTTATTTCCCTCTTTCTTTTCTTAACCTGAAAAGCTAAAATACATTTACTCTTTGTACAGGCTTTACCTTTTGAGGAGGTTTTTTTTTAAATTTCATTGTCACATATATTTTGTCTTTACCTTTCATCCTTCTTGTTTTTAGACCATTTATTAATGTTTTACTTTGATTATTACTTCAATAAAGCATTCTAAACTTAAAAAAGCAGTGTCCTCATCTGTTTCTGGGATTACTGGTACGGACTTGACCACTAATTGAAAAGCACACAACATGGGTCTGCTGTCAGAAACCTGTTTCTCTCCTATAGGTAAAAATCTAAAAATATCAAGTGTCAAAGATAAAAACTATAAGAAAACAAGAAGGCTTCCTAATACCTCTAAAGGCTTCCTCTTAAATGGGCACATATATAGTGTTCAAGCAAAATGGAAGCAAAGCAACAGGATTACTTCTACCCTAGTCTAAATTAGAATTTTATATTAATTTCACAGAAAAGCAGGCATACAATCCACTAATCTGGTAGAAGTGTGAATGAGCTGTATCTGTGTATCTCTTTGCAATTGTAGTTAAATGCCTCGGACAACTTCAAAAATGCAGCCTCAAAAGACAAGTCAACAAGCCCTTAAAATGATCATACCTTTATCTGTGTCATTAAAGAATTCAGATTTTGGACAGTTAATTGTAGTTTAATTCGGAGTTGGACATTGAAACTAGAACAAACTATTTGTCAAGGATGTGAATATGCTTGATCACTGGGAAAGCTTGTTGGGTGTGTTGAAGGAGATAGATAGATTTGATGGCATCTGCCTTAACGATTGGGTCCAGTGCAGGCAAATAATATGACCTCAGTTTTTGGCGAATCACCATCTATAAAGGAGCAAGAGATGTCTTAATTTGCTCCCCGACTTATTTGTCATTGACTCAGAAATTTCTGACATCAGTCACCTGGGAAGTAAGCAAAAGGCTATGTGTTGAAGTGAGACTCACGACTCAGTAAGTTCAACATATTTATAGCCACATCAGCCTCCACGCCACAGTTGCTACGAAGGCAGCCTCATAACTGTCATTGCTAACTGACACATAGAATGTGTGTCAGCACGTGTGGCCAGAGCGGAGCGGGAGAGCAGGGACAGTACATAGAGAGGGGAATAGGGGGAAAAGAAAAGACATCGGACAGATACAATGTAAATCGTAAGAAAAAAGGACATTACAACTTATCTCCCTCCTATCAAAAAAAGATGATCATGCAGAGATTACTGGATAGCTAGAATTAGCAAAGTCATTGCTGTGGTACATGCAATACAATTTGACTAACTAAGCACCATACCATGACCCTATAATCCACTGGTGTACTACGACTAGTAGAACAAATGTGTGCGCAGACTATGAGAGAACACATGAGAATTTTAACGAGGGGTATTCCTACAAACAGAAACTTGCTGATTAAAGTATAATAAAATCTCTGTGACACCCTAGAGCTCTGTGTGGTCTCTTACTCTTACAATCATATCTTGTCCTAAAGTCACCCTCTGGAAACTCCTCGTGTTTATCCTTAACCAGAGAGGGGTGGCACACAGACAACCTATCCATGCTCCATGTTCCTCCATTTTCTAGGGTAACCACAATCTTACCCACTTCGACCACTCTCATGAGCTTGGAAAACTTGCTCCCTCCTCCCTGATGTGGTACCGGTAATTTGACAAGAACAGCGTCTCCCTCTTTCCATCTGCCCTCTATAGTACCATGTCTGGCATCATATCTCCTTTTGTAGCTATCTTGCTGGAGTTCTCTAAGCTGAATCATCTCTTCCCTTCTCACTCACTTGGGCTCCCCTTCACCCAACCAGTTAGGTGATAACTTTGTTCCTGGTAGTCTCCCTTTTAATGCCAAGAATGGAGAGATATTGGTAACCAAATTAGGTGTCCTATGATGAGACCACAGCATGCATTGAGGAGCCCAGTCTGCAGGGTTACCAGACGCAAGGGATGACTGCAAGCATTCCATTATCATTTGATTAACTCTTGCAGCTAGCCTATTTGCCCTGGTGCAGTACAATGCTGTCTTGAAATGACATATGGATCAATTCTTCAGGAACTCACACATCTCAACAGATGTGACCTGCAACCATTGTTGGTGATAAGAGTGCCTGGAATCCCTTCCGTCATGAATACTTCTTTGAGAAAACCAATGAGGGTCCTCGTATTGACACAACTCACAACCTTCGTCATTATCCAATGGGAATGATAATCCACCAAATCTAGCATAAACTTCCCCTCCCACATGGATACCTTGAGGGGCCCACTTATATCTGGACCGAACTTATCCCATGGTTAGGAAGGGACAACAACAAGAGAAAGAGAAAGAAATCTTTCACCTTATCCTCCACAACAGAATCCATTCAGGGGAACTAATAGGTAGCTCTGACTTTGGTCTTTGTAATGCTTCTGCCCAAATGTCCCTCATGAGTGATCTCTGCAATTCTTTCCCACAACCTCTCAGAAGGAACCAATCTGTCTCCTCTCATGGCCCTGTTATTAATAATGCTTAATTCATGTCGCACAACCCAATAGTCTTTGAGACCATCACTTAAATTACCAGGTTTGATGGGCCAAACCTGAATGATTTTTTCCTTGACTTGGTTCAAGATCTCGTCTTTTTCCATTCCCAACTCCCAATCCTCGTTGGAAATTCCTGGAACTTCTACTGGTGCAACGATCTCACCCTCCCCACAATTAGCAGTACCATAACTTTCCTTGCAAGGTAGCATTGAGAGATAATCTGCCACACAATTCCTGCTACCAGGTGCATATTCCATGGTGACATTAAACCCTTCTAGACCCAGTAGCCACTTAGCAACCCTGGGGGTCATGGTGACTCTTCCTTTGAATAAAAACATGAACACCAAGGGCTTGTGGTCTATGCACACCGTAAAAGGAAGACCTAACAGGAACATTTTTAAATGACCAATAGCCCAAGGTTAGGCCACAGCTTCCCTTTCCACTGTAGAGCAATTACGTTCAGCTTCCCTCAAAGCCCTGGACGCAAAAGCCATAACCATTTCCTTCCCATCACACATTTGCGTCAATGCTGCCCCAATTCCAATCCCACTTGCATCTGTGGTCAAAATCCTTTTACGCTGGGTATCAAAACAGCCTAAGGAAGGAGCATTCGCAATAGCTTCCTTAATAGCCACACATGATTCCTGACAACCCTCCACCACAGAAAAGGGACACCTTTCTTTCACAAATTCCTCAATGAGGCCGTTACATCTGCAAAATTCCTGACACACTTTGTCATGTGTTCTGCCAATACCAAAAAGAACCTTAACTCATCTTTATTTCCTGGAGCGGGAGCTTATCTCACGGCTTTAACAAGATCCATTTTGAGTTTTACTCCTTGCTTAGAAATTGTATGACCTATGTAGTCCACTGAATCAACCCCAATTCTGTATTTATCCTTGCTCACTGTGAAACCAGCCTCTTTTAGTGCTTTTAATACTTCCCTTAAAGTAGTGACATGATGTTGCTCAGACATTCCATGAATCAAAATGTCGTCCTCGAAACAGAGGACATTATCAATTTTCTCTAAAATGCTCTGGATCACATGCTGAAAAAGAGCAGCCGCAGATGCCAGGCCAAATTGCATGTGGCAAAACCTGCATGCTCTAAAAGGTGTTAAAAAGGATGTGAGCGATCTCGAATCAGGGTGTAATTTAATTTGGTGGTAAGTAGACGATTGGTTGATTACACTAAATATCTCTGCCTTCCCAATCATGCTAATCATTTCATTAATGCTAGGGAGGGGAAACCTGTCCACCCAAATATTTGCATTCAAGTCTCTAAGGTCCACACAGAGATGCAACCCTGTACTACCCCATTAATGAGCAATCACAATCGAGGCAAGCCACATGGAACTCTCAATAGACTCCATGATGCCTTGAGAAACTTAACTTGTCTAGCTCCTTCCTCAACAGTTCTTGCATGAGGTTGGGAATGGGACGGACCTTGTGAATTACAGGGACGGCATTAATCTTCAGCTAAATTTTATGTTGAAAACTTTTCAAGTGACCAAGTTCTTCACTGAACACCTCTGGGAACTCATCACATATGGCCTTGAGACCACTGTTGCCCTCGTCCACAGCAAACACTAGCTCAACTTTATTGGGGTCCAGTCTAATTCCTAAATCTCTCTGGTGAGCCCACCCCAATAAGCAGGGTCACCTTTTTGTCAAATAAATCTTCCTTTGCGTTAATCGATCCTCAAACACAATTTGCATATATAATATGCCTTCCAGGGTAATAGGATCCTTATTGTAATGACCTGGTCTATATCGGGGATGGGGGGGAACAAGGTGTAATTCCTTCCCTGGGACTTTTCCTCAAAAGTGTCGTAATCAATGAGAGTATAGGGAGACCATGAGTCAACGAACACATTGAATTCAATTCCATCCAGTAAAATGTTACATTTAGGATAATCATTAACTGTGCCAGATATGTCCTTGTTGATTTGAAAGATATACATATTGTCAACACTGTCAGTAACACGATCTATTGCATGAACATTTTTCCTTTACATACTTATATTTTTTAAAAATCTGGTGTAATGCCCCCTTCTGTTACATTTCTTGCACACAATGGCTCAAGCAGGACCATTTGGGCTGTTGGCCAGGTGATTGTAATTTCCACAACGAAAATATTTAAGTCTTTCACCTCTCTTATCCTCCGGATATTTTCTACCTGAAGTTTCCCCCTTTTTTTGCTTCAACTGCCTCTTACACCGCCCTCCCACTCAACCGAATCAGGTTCAGGTTTACTTTTCACTACATGCATAATTTCACCACCATTACTTTGTTTCATCTCTTTTATGCAATCGGCTGCATGTTCAATACTTTTAGCAATTTCAACAGCAACATTAAAATCGTGTTTCCCTGTCAGCAACTTCTCTTGAATTTTCGGGTTGTTTGTGCAGCGAACCAGCTGATCTCTAATAAGAGATTCACCTAGAGTACCAAAGTAACATAAGCTCACAAGGCCTCTCAAAACTGCTATATATGACGTAACTTTTTACATTTTTCCTTGGGCTTTGCAAAAAAAATGATGTCTCTCTAACACCACATTCACTTATGACCAAAGAGGCTCTCTAACTTTCGCAGAGTTGCTGTCTAAACATCTTGAGAGGCTTTTGCCTCTGATTCACTTTCAGAATCCATTAAATTCTCGTAAACTTTCCTGCCCTGAATACCAATATTATGTAAAAGGATACGTCGTTCCCTTAAAGGAGAGAACTTTTGTCCTACAATTGCGATGAGATAGGAGATAAATAGTTTCTCCCAGTCCTTCCAGAGTATAGTATGTTCCCTGACCTTATAGAGAAAAGGGGGAGGCTCAGTCATGTTAGACGTTGCCATAATGACTAGAAAGATAAGAATATTCTGTTGGAAGGTTTAAGCTGAGGTTTGCGTTACCCCCTTAAACAAAACGTACAGATTTAAATTAAATATACAGTTAGCTGCGACTTAAATTGTACCAGCTGTTCCCATCAGCTTAATGAACACAGAATAAGGAGTCATTTGACCCAACAAAAGCCACCTTGGATGAGCTCTACCCGCAAAGTGGCTGTAGCATCACGTCACGATATGCACATTGAAGATTTAGGCTGAGCCTATCAGCGAAACAGGCTCTAAATGCAGGACACTGCACCATCTCAGGTTACTTTTGAAGAACGTGAATGTAGGAACAGCATAGATACTAACATCTGTGCCAGTCACCGTGACAGATTGATGTTGAGACAGGACCACAACTGTCCCCTCAATTCGACTTAATAGAAGCTGTGCCCGTCAGTATGACTGGCTTCCGGGAGCAGAAAAATGCGTCAAGTGCTCCATCCAGTGGGCCAAGCAATACTAGGGAGGAAGGCTAGGGAGGAACGTGCACACGCTTCACCATACGGCAAGCAGGGAACCTATACAGTTCTTCCTCACCTAAAACACCACAAAACTGTGAAGGCTTGCTTCCCCACTTCTCCTCACCAAATCACCAAGACACTGCGAATATGAAGCAACAGGATCGCAGATGTAGGATGCAGATGCTCCTCAAGTAGCTTGAAGGACTGAAGATAGGTGGCCGTGAGGAGACAGATACCGGACATGGCGGTAGACTGGATCTCGGGGAGGAGGCTGAGTACACTGTCCTGACCAGTTGACCATCGCCAAAGGTTGAAGTGAGACTGAGGACTCAGTAAGTTCAACTTAGTATTTGTTGCCTTATCGGCTCCACACCACGGTCTCTACGAAGGCAACCAAGCAACTGTCACTGCTAACCGACACATAGAATGTTGTGCAGCACGCACAGCCAGAGCAGAGCGGGAGAGCAGGGAGAGCCCATAAAGAGGGGAATGAGGGGTAAAGGAGAAGAAAATACAGCATGCAGATACAATGTAAATCATGAGCAAAAAAGACATTACAACACAATGCACCTACAAGTGCACGCCCTCGAGCTCCAGGACATCAAATAACTTCTTCGTGTTCAGTCCATGTCCATATTCCTGCCAAATTGACCCTTCTGATTAGAGTGGGATTTGAAGTGTTCGGCCAAAATCCTTTATTTCAGAAAATTGAAGAGCCCTAGAAGTACTATTTGTGAAGATTTATCGCATTTGAAAGTTCATATCCTTTAAATTTATGTTTGTCCTTTACTATAAACTAAATATTGGAACCATGTTAAAATCATTGAGGAAAAATGGCTTATGGCACATTTCCAATAAAATGTCCTGAACATAAAGCAGTGAATTAACCTAGGAATGTTATAAGCTTTTCTGATCTTGCGCAATATTTTTCTTTGTGGATACGGAGAGTAGAAACCTTGGTCTTGGTATAGTAGTAGATGCTCTTAATTGAGAAGTTGAGGTAACATTTTAAGAATTCTTCTGAAATTGCTGGTGACAGTAGAAGTAGATTTTGGGTTCATGCTCCTTCTTTCTTGTTTTCTTTGATCTAGTCAAAACCAACGTTTTGCATTTTAGAGATGCAGAAAAGACTAGCAGATGTAGCAGCTTGGTCCACAAGGTATTTCTGAAAACGGTTTCTTCAAATTCAAAGTTTGGAGAGAAGAGTTTACTGGTTGGGTCTATTAAGTTTTGTATTTATTTTCCATGCTTATAAAAGTCTGAGAGGTATCAGAAGAGAACCAGTTCTTGTTGTATAATTGAGACTGCCTGCATCTAGCCATTGTGTTTGTCAATTTCTGATCCAATTCCCCTTTTCCCTCTCTATACACTTGCACGTCAATTTGCTATTAATAGAAATTCCAGGGTTGGTCTGTTTCATGCATGAATTGGTGTGTGCTTCTCTGCATTTGATGATTAGACGGTGGAGCGAGTTCCACAGACACAATTGAGTTCCAGGGTAAAACCTCCTAGACTACAATCTTGTCTTTTAACTATCTCAGTTGCGGGTTCATCTCAGATGACATCACAGAGAGGCTTGACTAAATCAATGATCCAACTATCCAGTTTCCCGATTAAATAAAAAAGATCAGTGTCAGTTTAAAGTGTCTGGTTGGAGATTTTTGGTACAAAATATTCATAGTTAAGAACTTTAGAGCAGACATTTGCAGAACATGCTGCCTCAGTGTGCTGAGGACTAGCTATTCATCTTCCGGCAGGGTGCCCCTCAGGAAGAATCATGTAAGCATTATCTTGAGCCAAAACCCATATTATCATGGCATATTCAGTCATTGGGAACAATGTAAAAAGCTCATGCCATTCAGGTCAAGCCTTCAGTGGTTGGGTGTGCTACCTCCAATTTAAGCCGTGCTAATGGCAGCTCTAGACCGTGGCATTGCTGTAATTTGAAACATTCTGTACATCTACCCACCATTATGAAGGAGGGAAAGCCTCCCGGATGGTTAATCTCCTTATCCTAGTTGTTGGATTTGGCCCTTTCTGTGGGGTCTTCCCCAAACTTTTTTCCTTCACCTTTTATGTTTTCTGAACCTGTTTTGTTGGCTTTTAGGACTCTGTGCACTTCACCCCTGCTAATCAGTGCTAAAGTCCTTAGCAGTTAGTGCTATCTCCCTTAAACATGGTTAAATTAGATTAGCCTCAATTGGCACATGAAAGTTACCTGTAAAACCCTAGAAAAGTGGTACTACCTGTACTCAGGACCTGTATATTAAATGGCATTAGTGGACCTGTAGCACTGATTATGCCACCATCTTAGGTAGCCCTTTAAATATGTCTCAGGCCTGCCATTGCAGCCTTTGTGTTCAGTTTCAACCTGTCAAAATAAACCATTTACCAGGCATATACCTTGCTTTATAATACATATACGTCTCTATTAGGGTAGCACCTAAACAGCTCATAAGGCAGGGTGTAGTGTATTTAAAAAGTTGTACATATACTTTTAACCTTTTCATGTGCCGGTAGTGAAAAAAGTCTAACATCCGTTTTTCACTACGGCATGGCCTTTCTCTCCCATAGAATAACATTGGGCTACCTTGCTACATTTAATAAGTGATAACTTTCAATTAGGAGCAGGTAGGAATGCCTGGTTTGGTATCTTACTAATTGGAACAGTAATCTCTCTCCAATGATAAAGTTGGATTTTACACAAATCTGAAAATGTCACTTTCAGAAAATTGGAATTTTCTTGTCCCAACCATTTGGTGCCTGTATCCTGGGTCACGTTACTAGGTGTAGGTGGCAGTTGGTCTTTGTGTATTACTCCCAGACAGTAAGGCAAAGGGGGAATAGTTGTTGTCAGAATGGCCCGTCTCTTCAGGATGAGAGGGAGGGGCTGTCACCTACCACATGACACATAACAATTACTCCACCTCAGCACACTCACAAAGGGTTTCGCACTAGTCTTTTTTCCCCATGACAGGCTGTGGGCAGGGAGGAAGGAAATCCAGACCCCTGAAGGAGGAATCTCCAGAAGATGCGCTCACTTCCAGGCTGCACCAGGTATAAATATTGGACCCTCAGACCCAACTCCTCAGTACACTTCTGAACCTGTGGAGGTCTCAGAAGAAGGCTGCTGTGCTGCTCTGCTGCAAGAGGTCTGCTCTGCTGCCTGAGTGAGAAGGACTGGAGCTACATCTTGAACCCAGGACCACCAGGGTGACTCCAAGATCTAGCTGGCTGGCCTCCTGATCAGAGCCTCAGGGACAGAAAAGGCTCCAACCATCTTGCCCCTGCACCTGAATGCTGCTTACTGAGTCCTACCCACCCCCCAAGTGGTGCCCCTCCAGTCCTGGACCCTTTGAAGTGGGGATAAAGGTGCCTTGCCAGCCCATCTGTGGTCCCCACCAAATCCGTCACAAAGCAACATGCAGCCACGCAAACACTCGCTGCATGGCTGCACATTTCAATGGAACCGATGCTGAGTGATGCATAGCCTTGCAAAGTCTCGCTGCCCAGCCTCATTGGAGCTGATACGGCACGATGCATCTCCACGCAGGACCTTGCATCACAGCCCCTCATCATAACTGATGCAGCACAACACAACTCAATGCAAGACCTCGCATCTCAGCCCTCACAGCTACTCGGAACCAACGCTGGATGGCGCGTAGCCTTGCAAAGCAATACAGTGCAGACTGCGCACCAAAGAAAAATGTACAATACCCACTAGGTCTAACTTTGTCCCTGTATGCAGTTCATGCTCCATCACAGTTCGCCTCAGCTTGTGATTTTGTCCCGGTCCGGAGCAACCAGATAACCATAGTTCGCACTTTGTGCTTTTAAGCACTATTTTTACCTAAACCTTTAAAATCGCATCACTCTGGTTCTACTAATTGGATGTTTGTTGATTTGGTCTCCAACACTTCATTAAAATGTACTCTCTTCTACTAAATTGATGCAGGATTTTTCTTGTGTTGTGTTTTCACTTTATTACTGTTCTATTTGAGCACTTATAAATATTTTACACATTGCCTCTAAGTTAAGCCTGACTGCTTTTGTGCCAACCTACCCGAAGGGGTAAGCACAGGTTTATATGGGGTATGCTTGTGTTTCACCCTTTGTGGTTGCTGCTCAAGTAGAGTTTCAAACCCCTCACCAGTAACCCAGTTTCCTACATTAGTACTCATGCATCTGGCTGATTTGTAGTCTGGCATGCTCTAAGAAAAATGGAGATATTAAAAAAAATCTTTCCACCACACAGGAAGCAAGCACCCTGGCTCCCAGCCAATCACAACATTGCAATGCAGCGTTGTGATGGAGAACATGCGCACTTAAGGGGCAGCTACCACTTCTCCCTGTGACGTGGGGAGCTCAGCCCGAGTCACTGCTTCAACTGCACGCGCAGTACAAAAAAGAAAATGATAATAACGGAGCGTTATTATCATGTTTTTTTTGTATTGAGCTTGCAGTTGAAGCAGAGGGGCGATGCTACTCGGCCTTAGCGGAGTAGCCGCCGCTGACTGTGGCGCTTGAATGCAAGTGGCTGCTGCCACCTACAGGGATGCCATGGCTCACTTGACCTCTTACCCTTCACTGAATGATAGAATATTACGAGTTGGAAGGCCTTGTCACTGGCTTCACAAGGGCACATAAGGTTAAGAGCAGTGTTGTGTTTGTGCCGGGATCAGTTTGTCTTTTTGACTTTCTCCGTACTCAGCATTGCATGTTTGTTATTGTGTTAACACTGATGTTGTGCGTTATTGTTGTAATGTGAATGGATAGTACCATAGCAGTTCCCCATCCACCCAACCCTTAAATATTTTATTTCCTCTAAGTTTTCTGTTTTAGATCTAGAATGTTCTGATCCCTGACAGATGTTTCAGGATGATTTCCTTTGAAATATCTTATATATTTAAATTTATCTTAAGTGGACACCCTAAACATTTGCCCCTGTAGGCCTAAGCCGGCCCACAATGAAACCATCAATCATATTTGCCACTATGGGATGTTTACATTTCAGGGACTCTACCTGCTGCCCTCTCCTCCAATTTGGATAAACCAAAGGAAGCTTGTCTTTATCTTCATGGAAACCACATTGACTAGAGTGTGCCCCATACTCACATAGTAGTTTTGTCTAGAATCTTTCCTTCTATGTACCCTACTCTTTGTTCACTCATGTGCCAAGTCTCAGTGCTATTTGACAAAGAGCACAAAACAGGAGAACTAGCACAGGCTCATCAAAAAAATACCTAGAAGTAATATTTAGCATTTAGTGATAAACCTACCCCTTTGTCTGTATGGAAAGACAATGATATGCTCTGTGTCCAAACTTGACTGAAAACTAAAGATGTTGAGAGAAGGTAGCCAAACTTCAACGAATCCACAGAGAAAGGTAAAGCAGTAATTCTGCAAAAAACTCAGAGTGAACAAAAAGTTAGAATAAATTCAGAGGAAACAAGGAGGGGAACTGTGGGACCTGTCACTTTCTGCAGGGTCACCACCAAGCTTTTTGCCTTCCTCCTCCCCTTTTAGCTATTTTTTGGGGGGTCGGCTTTAGTACTCAGGGCACTTTACCACTGATAGCCAGCGCTAAAGTGCATGTGCTCTCTGCTTTAAACATGGTAACATTGGCTTGTCCCCAATTGGCATATTTAGTCTACCTATAAGACCCTAATAAAGTGCACTGCATGTGCCCTGGGCCTGTAATTCAAATGCTACTAGAGGGCCTTCTGCATGGTTTGTGGCACCCACACAAATAGACCTTCAAATGTGACCCAAGCTTGCCATTACTGAGCCTGTGTGTGCAGTTTGGTGCTTGCCATGTTGACCTGGCAAGCTAACACTTTTGCCAGATCCAAACCTTCCTTTTAAAGACATATACATTTCCCCTAAGGTAGGCCCTGGACTGCCCAAGAGCAGGGTGCAGCGTATCTAGAAAATAGAACATGTACTTTTACGTTTTACATGGCCTAGTAGTGAAAAACTCTTTCATTCGTGTTCCAGTACAGGAAGACCTATCTCAGCCATAGGCTAACATTGGGATTACCTTATTACTTCTTATATGTGTAATTTCTAATTGGGAAGAAACTGGACTCCCATGTTTGGTGTCTCTGGAATCACAATTTAAAATCAGAATTTATAGTGAAGTTATATTTTAAATTGTAATTCTGAAAGTGCCACTTTTAAAAAGTTGGCATTTTCTTACTTAAGTCATTTGGTGACTGTCTCTGAATGCATACCTGGGGTTGGTTACAGTAAGGCCTTTGTGAATTCCCTCTAGACAGCCACACACAATGGGAGCTTAGGTGTGACTTGATGGACCTTAATGGGCCATTAACTGGCTTGAAGGAGGGAGGGGCGGAGCAGAGCACTGCCTCACTTATACTTAAATGGGCTGTGTCCTGACCCCACATAAAGGGCTGCATACCCTGTAGTGAGTCTGAAGCCAGGGCAGGGACTCTGTGCACTTCAAAGGCCTCTCTTTGAAGTCTCATACATTTCAAAGGCACAACTAGGTAAAGGTACTGGACCTCTGACACCACCAAGTCAATACATTTATGGACCTGTGGATACTCTGCCAGGAAGAAAGAATGCTGCGCTGTTGAAAGGACTGTCAGTTTGCTGGACCCTTCTGGACTTGCTGGATCCTTCTGGACCTGCTGCCCTCCTGTCTGGGAGTGAAAAGGACTGAACCTGCATCTCTCCATGACTTGAACCCAGAGATGTTCCAAGGGCTTGTTTGCTTGCCTCCTGTTGGAAATCTCAGGGTCATCAAAGACTTCACTCTACTTGTCAACAGTACATGGACTCTGAGAGTCTTGCCCTGCGAAGTGGTGTCAATCCAGTCCAGGGCGAATGAAAGCGTGTTTAAAGTGCTGCAAAAACCCATGCATCACCCTCAATGCGAGGCTCGGTACTGGAGCATCTCCTTCTATGCCTGCTGCCAGGATCGAGGAATCACATTGCTGGGTGTGCAACTCGATAGTAACACATCGTCTGCATCAGAGAGGTTCGGCAATGCACATCTCTGATTTGTGCGGGTCGCAACCGACCCATCACCTACATCTCCAGGATCGATTCGGACACATCACCTCCCTCGGATCTTGTCCTTGATGTTGACATAACCCTAAACCATGGTACTGTTCATCTGGCCAAGGCTGGTCCCTGTAGCCGACCCCACTTCATCGTGGTCAGCCTGAACTTTTGGATTTGTCCCAGTTGATTGCAATCAGATAGCCCCAAATGGCTCTTCAAGCTTTTAAGCATTATATTTCAAGATATTCATTCAAAATTCATAACTCTGGTTCTACTTTTTTGATTTTTGTCATTTTGGTCTTATTCTGTTCAAAACATTATGCTCTATTTTCCAACCTAGGTGTGGTTATTTTGTGTTATGTTTTCACTGTTTTACTGTATTAAGTGTTGCACACATGCTTGAAATATTGCCTCTTAAGTTAACCCTGACAGCTCTGTGCCAAGCTCCCATGGGGTTGAGCACATGTTAATTTAGGGTGTGTATATGACTTACTCTGACTAGGACTGCGGTTCCTGCTTGGACAGAGTGCATAACTCTGCAAACCAGAAACCCAACTTCTAACATGAAGCAAACAGGAGAGTTAAAGAAAATGGTGGGACGAGGCCAGGGGTGAACTTACCAGTAGCAAAGTGTGTGAAACAATGTGGGATGTTGCCAGACACCTTAGATAATATAGGAGGAGCTTTTATATTGCCCTTCTTCTTCGGCCCAGAAGTACTGTCCTAGAACCAAGAAGTGATTCTCTGTAAGCCTAACATTTCCTAATGAACTAACCTCCAACTTCCATTCTCTCATAACCTCTGGTACTGATGTTTATTGATTTTAAAGATGCAGCCTTTACTAAATTAGGAATGCAAGGATGATAACTTCATTGTTCTTTTGAGTGCAGTCCTGCGTTCCTGTAATTCCTGACATACTCAAAACAATGGTTCACCTAGAATTCATTTATACAAACTTTGTAGATAGGTAAAGAAATACATTCTAAGCATTCAACTAATGTAGTAAAACCACTAATACATTCTAGCCTTATGTGTGTGTTTTAATCAAATAAGAAAAGTATAGTAATTACACATGTAGTGTAGTGAGTATAGTGCTTTGTAGACCACATAGAAATTGTACAACTGTCACGTACAAGGTGCAATAAGCACACAAATCAATTAATGTGCGCTGTGTTGCAAGGTTAAGAAACATAGAAGTGAACAGTTAGCAATTTTATGTACAGACAAAAGCTTTCATTTTGTCACTATAAATGCACACATATGCTACTCAATGAAAATAGCAAATAATTTTAAGCCAGCTATAACTAGTGTGCTTTGGTGCTCTGCGTCCATCCTCCTGCACATTGTCAAAAGGTAAGCTTGGTGAGGTAGTTGGGTAAATATGTAAAAAAAAAGAACAAGAATTTCACTGGAATAACAAAAGGATAAAGTGACTTTATAGTTAAGTATGGTAATAGGATCTTACTTTACATTAAAAAAAATAGAAATTCAGTGAGAAAAATGAAGGTTTAAGTGACGTTATAGTTAGGTCTGGTAATACTATCTTAGGTCACATTAAAAAAGACTAAGAAATTCAGTGAAAATTCCAGAGTTTAAAGTGATGTTGTATTTAGGTAATATACTAAGATTTAGTGTACATAAAAAAGCACTAAAAATTCACTGGAATAAAAACAAAGGTTAAATTGATGCTGTAGTTACACTTTGGCATAATATTAAAACTATTGCTTTATTGAAAACACTGAAATTCACCAATTATAGTTTACTGATTTAATTATATCTTACACCTCCTCCCCACCATGCACTGCATATGACCTCACATATTACACCATCCTTAGAATTTGAATGAATTCATTGATGTAATCACGGAAGGCATCTAAATTACATCATGGATGACATCATACAATCATTGTAATACCATTGTATAGAGTTTGTGGCCTTGAAGTAATTCAACACATTACAAATGTGGGTACTTTTCTATTCACTGTAATGGGATTACCTTGTAAATATTTCTCATGACCTCCAATTGTAAGTCAAGAGGTTGACAGGTATAAATTTGCAACTATAAATACACTTTCTTCCAGGCCCTATTGACTACACTCTATAGTTTAGTAAGATGTACAACATACATTCCTGAGATTGACACAGCGACATACCGCCTTAGAGTTATACCAAGGTTCTGGGAATAAACATCCACACCTTATAAACATCCTTACTAAATAGAATTTGTCTATAGCATTGTATTACCACGATTTAAGATGAGCACGTGCCCAGATATCCACTTGTGGATAATCTATTGTGAACACAAGGTTTTGCCTTTGTCACAGATTTTTGGGAATATCCTTTGGCATTAAGTTGTAACCTACTTTCAACCCTACATCTGCTATCTACATTAGATATTATCAGCCTTCATCTTGTGCACCATATAAATGTCAACATGCCGAATCATGCTTGCCTCCAAGGCTAACACAATTTCCATGCTGTGTACACACAGTAACTCTTAACTGTACATGGCTATGGTGTCATCACTGAAATCACAAATTATGTCATTTGAGATATCAGTGATGTCATAAGTGATGTCATTTAACATGTCATGAGTGATGTGATGCACAAAGTCATAAGCAGTGTGTGGCGGGGGCTCATGTTATAATAAGATCAGTAAACTATACCTGGCGAATTTGAGTTTTTTTGTTTTTTGGAAGTTTTATATAGCCTGAACTGGACCCGAAGGTATCAGAGTGCTTTACTTGAGCACCAGTTGCGTTGCAGACGGACACATTAATTTTGTTAGGCACACGGAGATTAAGTGACTTGCCCAGAAGTTGAGCATCCCTGCCAAAACTCGAACACGGTTCCCCAGCTTCGAGGTCAACCGCTCTAGCCATTAGGCCACACCCTTTCCTTCGTTTTTATAGCAATACAAGGCCTAACTACAGACACGGAGAAACCTCATGTCAGCACTCTGCATCCATTGGTCTCTTTAATTTTGTTTCCACCCACCACAGCAGTCATTGGCTCTTACACACTGTGAGTGATTGTAATTATCCTGAAAATGTACACATCTGCCTAAAAAAGTGCTGTTAAGTTCCAAGGCTGGTGGGCGAATACTTTGCAAATGCGTTTGTCTTTTCTTTCTTTATCGTTGTATTGTTTTAGCCAACTTTGTGTGTTTAAACTATGTGTACGTGTACATGAAAGACACCCCTGTAGAACTGTTTCTTTACTCATAAATTCATTTGTGATTCAGCCTCTGGAACTCTTAGTTTTTCAAACCCGTAATCCATCTAGACCCTACGTTTTAGGCCAGCTGTTTTCTGTAAGCCTGGCTCTGACTCTGCAAAGAAAGAGAGTTCTATCAATATACCATGCTGTCTTGCGCAAACACTGGAATTACTCACGGAATCATGACATAAGACTATGAGAAAAAAAATCAATATTTAGAAATTGTGGATGCCTTTAACAGCAAATGAAAAAGAAATTGATTAGATAACGACAATAGTTTGTGTTTATTCATCTCTACGTACCACAGTTTGTAGGTACTAAGTGCTGTAAATATAGATATTACTGTTACCCAATTTAATACTACTCAGTTTAGCGACTTGGAAGGCTGCAACGCTGAGCTGACCTTGAGAAGATTCAAACTTGTGACCTGCTGATCGCAGCAAATATCAGTGGCGAGTCATCTCACCATCCTAAAGACTCTAGCTTGTTTTCTGGTTAAACATAAAGTACATCATACATTTGTAGTGCAAGATACAAAAATAATGGCACATCCATGTATTCCCACCAAAGATAATGTATTTCTCAAAATGTATAATCTCTGTGAGTTGCACTTGCTAATAACCATAAGGTAGAGGTTGGGGATAGCCTGTGTTGCCAAGATACCATGGCAGCCAATTTTCCACTATACCGTTCTTGGAAAGTGTGTAGCTAATTGTGGCAGTGACTGAGACTCTAATTTCTTAAGAGGCAAGACTTTGACAAAAAAATAATGTTGATGTAACTTAAAATATCAAGAGCAACGCTGCTTCTCAGTAGCTGTATTCACAGTAGGACTGGCCGACAGTTCGGTATGTGCTAGCAAGCAGCCAGAAAAGTAAAATACCACCACTTTGAGCCACATGGAATGAAAAGTCCTAGTAAAGTTAGCGAACAAGATCCTTTCTATTGAGGAGATAGTAGGCATTGTTGCCCAGAGGAAACATCTTCAGAAGTAAGCATTTTACAGCTTTAAAAGGAATGTGGCCGAAAACTACACATTTACCAGCATTGACTTCTTTCTTTCCTTCTATGATTTATTCTTTCATTTTTTCCATCTTTCTTTCCTGCTTTCAATGTATTTCCTCCCTTTTTATTCTCCTTTCATTATGTTTTTCCATTTGTCCTTTGTTCCACCCATTCTTCTCTCAGTTCTCTTTTGAGCTCTGTCCTTCTTTATATTCATGTTCAATGTTTCTTCCTGCTTTCCATCTATCCCTTCTTTAGCCCCATTCTCACATTCTTGTTTTATCATCTCCTGTACTTCCTTTGCCCCTTCTCTCATCCCTTTTTAGGTCTCGTAGCGAACACAGCGCGGCAGCGCTGTGTCTCCGCTAGAGATCTTTTGTTAGCGATTGTGCTTCCCAGGAGACAGTTTCGGCCGCGCGCATCCTTGGAGTGGATTTGAAACGGGAACGCGCGCTGTGGCCAGGCGCTGTCTCCTGGGAAGCACAAGCACCACACACGCATGCGCATACACACACGCAAGCGCCCATGCACGCACATACATACATACATACATACAGAGACACCCCCCTGACACATACACACACGCGCGCGCGCACACACACACACACAAGTGCACCGAGGCCCCCCTCCCCCTCCCCCGCCGTCACCGTCGCATACACACACGAGCATACACGCACACACGCACACAAGTGCACCAAGCCCCCCCAGCCTTTTGAAACTTACCTGGGCAATGTCGGGGACTCTTCTCTCAGCACGCGGCGCCCAACCTCCTGCTAGCGCGGCCCCGGGTCTCCACACCGCTCACAGGAGCCCCGGGCCGCGAGACGCATCGACTCCGCCTGCCTCCTCTTCCGGTCTGGACGTGGCCCCGCCCCCGTCACAGGCGACCGTGCCTGACTTCCGGGGCGACCGCGGCGGACTTCCGGGGCCATACGAAACATAAGAAGTACTTGGAAATGTGGGTGATTACGTGTGTCTCTTCTCTCAATGTTTACTATAACAAGACTATATAAAGTCTTGGAACTCAGAATAAAAGAGTAATATTAAAGACTCCTCGCACCCCTTAAAACATGCGGCACCCTCTGACAACGACTGTATTACCCCATGACTTACGCCATCCTGTGATACAGGGGTGCGGGTACCCCCTAAAATAAAGCTGCCTACGACACGGGGCTGCACGCGCTACTTGAAAAGTTGGCGCGTGATAGAAATGAAAAAAGAGCGGAGCGCAGTGGACTCCTGAGTAGAGTCGGGAGTGTCCCCTCTAGGACTGGGGACCCCCACGCCATACAGCAGGCTGCCGTGCAACTGCACTGAAGGATGGCTCGGCGGAGTCGCAGGTGAGTGTTGCTAGTGTCACCTGTGTCCACACAGCAGAACCTGGGCATTGCTAGAAATCTGGGTTACACTAGAGATGTGAACTGTCAGCGTCTCGGAGATAGCTGGGCTCTGTTACTCTCAGGATACAATCAGAGAGCCTCCAGGTACTGGGCACTTTTGCGAATATAGGGCCAAAATGATTGAAAGTGGAATTTGTAATTGTTTAGTTCGCTCCTATGTTTATTTGTTTACATTCTGTTATGATTTGTTTTGAGGACGGCAAGGGGCACTGTGTCCAAGTGTTTCGCCTACTATTTATTTCTCTGTGTTTATACCTTTACCAGAGAGTCTCTTTCCCACTTTGTGTCTGGATCCCGCCCAGATCATGGCTTACCTCTCTTTGGTAGACGCAATAGTTGCCCGCCTATTTCACCCACCACTTCCAATGGCGTCTACACAGTGATTTTAAGTCTGAGGCTTATTTCGCATGTTGTGCTCGTCTGTCCTTCGGTTTTAACTTGCCTTACTAAGCGGCAGTTTAATATTATTTGGAATTGGATTGGCACCACTTGTATACATACTTTGTATCCGGCGTTCACACCGATTAAGCACACATATCGGGTTTATGCGCATGAAAATATAAACGACCTTTACTAAATCGTTTTGAATCGAGACTTACTTTTCCAAGTGTTAAGAGCATTTGTATAACACGTGTGCTAGTAGTATGGCCCTGTAATACAGCAGTACTTTTTTGGAACGACTCCGTCTGTTGGTGGTCTGGTTAATCTTGGGACTTTGGTGTTGCTATTGTTTGTTAGGAAGTTTGAACATTTTGCTTCAAAATTATAAATGGCCATTGAGTGGCGATGTATTATTAAAAAATTTTGTATGATTCTAGCTTTGGGGAATAAAGAAGGTAGAAGGCTTTTATTACCATTTGGTTTATTTTTAGGTTGGTGGTGTTGTGGGCACCACTGTTTTTCCATAATAATTTAAACAGGAATGAAGACCTAGATAATCCACTCTCTTCCCTCACTATGAAAATGTAATGGGGCCTTGTCCAAAGGATTTACCATGGCATAAGAATGCTCTCCGGTCTGCTTGTGCTTTGCAAACTGGCTGCATTCTTCAAATAGATAATACTTTTTTAATAGAGGGCAAAGCTGTTTTGAGAGAAAAAAACCTTCAGCAGCACAGATTTATTGTTACAGTATAAGTGTTGTGCTGTAGTTCTCTGTGCTCTGAAGCGCATACTATGTGCTGAGCACCCCTTTTCCCTCCAGACTGTACTGCACGCTCTACAGATATTGATGAGCATGAAAATTAAAACAGCAGGCACTTGCATGCTTCATTTTCATGCACGTGTTGATTGGGTATGACGAAACACCACAGTGGTTCAGTAGCTCACTCTGGAATGCAGGAATAGTGATTCCCAATCTCGTGGTTGATTTATTGATTAAGACATCCAAGGTGGAATATTGAGTCGCCTTTTCTCTTGTCTGGGGAATAGTGGTGTGGTGGTCCATGAACTTGCCACTTTCACCTCTGTTTAGGTACGTCAGCTCTGCTGCGGGATCTCTTGCAGAGGTTGTTACCCAGGTGCGTTTACTTGGATAACGCAAAACTTATTGTCTCATATGTATAATATTAATTTTAAGGAGCGATTGGGGATTATACAACAGCATTAACTGGTGTTCTTCCGAAGGTTTCCTATTACTACACAATGGGTTATCCGGGGTAGTTGCTGAAAGACCACCCTTATGTTCTATTGTTTAGCTCTTTGTTTGCCATCTGATCGTTGACTAACACGAAGTGGATGTGGTTGCTTGTGATTGTAAGTGAAATTTGCCTCCCACTATTGAATAGTATTTTAAATCCCTTCTAAAATGTTCTAAGAAACTTTGTGATTAATAGCATTGGTTTTTTTTGGGGGGGGGGGGCATGTCTGTTGGCATCCATATAACCTACTCTCCTTCTTGCCTTTATCACTAAACGCATCTTCATTTCTAATCTTTAATATTTAGTTAAATATATAGTCTTTATGCTTAAAACCGTCACACTACTCCTATTCTGGTTTTACCAATGTTATTTACAGCGGCGCACACCAAATCAATCTTCTCTTAAAACGTAGGCAAAAGACTCTTTCGAACAGAAAAAGCCGCATACACTTATGAGTTTTTAGTTTGTTAAAATGTTTACCTCTTGGATGGTTATTTAGGCTGTGCATTTTCCATTGCTTTCATTAAGAAATCGAGCTTCTGATGCAGGTAAACTTGCTTCACTCTATTGGTATATGAGAGTATAGCATGATCCGGCTCAGGTACGTGAACCCACGTGAAACAAGCATTTGAAATGCAATAGGTCTCGCATATGCGAGAGTTTAACCTATTAGCATTGTAAATAACAATGCCTTTTATTTAGGTTTTAAAAACCAACACATAAATAAAAGGCATTGCCATTTATAATGCCAATAGCTCAAACTCTAACAACTGCGAGACCGATTGCGTTGCAAATGCTTGTTCTTCTTGAATTCATTCCATTTGCCAAGTCTTTATTTTATTTCCTTCCACCTACCTTCCACTCGTCTCTCATTTCCACTTTCCGATGTTTAATTCTATTTTCAGCTTTACTTTCTTTCTCTCTTCCCATTTTAATGTTTTTTGTTTCTTCCTGCCACCCCTTTTTCCAAGTTTCATTCTTTTCTCCCCCCTTGTATTTTTCCCTTTCTCTCATTTTCTCCTACTTTCCATTCTTCTTTTGTGCATGTGTTCCGTCCTACTTCCTTTTAACTTTTCTTCTTTCTGTTCATATTTGCATTTTTCTTTCCTTCCTTCAAGCTATTTAATTGTATTTGACTCTAACTTATGTTTTCTGTTATATTTCAAACCATTCTGTAACCATTTTAAGTTTTAACTCTTCCACCCCTTCCCCATCCCACAGTTGTACGTACCACTGTAATGTATAGGTCTTTCCTTTTGCCTCGCAATGACCTGCAAGAATTTGTCTGCGGCACCCCCATTTAAGCTGGCAGAGCGGGGCTTTCCCGTGTTGATTTCCCTGATATTAAAACCAACATTGCATGCAACAAGTATAAATGCATGTAGTCTTCTGTACCTTGCACAAGACATACAGTGTTCAAAGTTCAAAACTGTCTTAATTCAAAGATAGGCACTTTTGTTTAGCTATTAATTCACTAATGGGATCCACTTTTTAATGTATTTATTTTTATCTGCTTTCTGTTCCAATCTGACCCTGTTATGTTAATAACATTTATATAGCGCGCAAATACCACTGATCTCTTGGCGCTCATCTGAGGGTTGTGAAACATGTTACTGCCACGCTTGTTTAAATAAATAAGTTTTAGTCTTGTCTGAAAGAGAAGAAACTCGGTTTCTTTTCTCAAGCTGTCTGGCAACCAGTTCCCGATCTGAGGTGTCGTGTCAGAACTGAAAATGGCCGGCTCCCCGAGGTTGCTTTATAAAAGTTGTACAGGTCAGCAAGACCACCTCTTAGGAACGTAGACATCGACCGGGCACATAGTGCCCCAGACGCTCCTTAATGTAAACTGGCACAGTACAACGCAGTGTCTTGTGCGCAATGAACAGACCCTTAAACGTGGCCTTCTGTTTGAATGGTAGCCAATGCAGTTGTTGCAGCAGGGGCGTAGAATTCGCCCATCTCGTCAGCAGCAGCCTTGATGCATTGTCACCTGGAGCTTGGCCACCAACTTATTGGGAAGGCCAATAAAAAGGGTATTCCCATAATTCAGCCGTGGCAGAATCGTTGCCTCCACCACTGTCCGCATAGTTGAAAATGAAATAATCTGGATCAGTTTCCAGAGCTGTTTTAGGAGACCCGTGCAAGTCTCACACACTGTTGCCACTAGCTTGTACATAGATAGACTACTCTCCAACTTCATTCTAATGCTTTTTACTGCTGAAACAGTACTCAAAGGGAAGCCTTACTCCAGAGGTCAAAAACTGTCCATCCAGGGGTTTCCCTTTGTCGTGATTGCCAGTACTTCGGTCACACACTTTTTTGTTCCACATCCTCTCCCCTTTTTGGAGGGCACTTTGAGGCCCTTAAGGCATCCACTAAATGAGCTATATCAATTTGAGACCAGCTGCAAACTGTACGGCAAACTGGCAGACAGCATGCGTACTAAGCGGGCAGGGAGACAGGAAACCTGATCTGGTAATGATTTGACCAGCCATAGGGTTCAATTCCTCCTGGCCTTGCCATCGACTGAGTGGACCATACCAGGTCCAGGAAATGGCCCTTATTGTGAGTCTGTAGCTCAACCAATTGCTCTAAGCCCAACATTTCCATCCCTTCGCTAAACCCAGCAGTGGGGGAACCCTTGGGAACATTACCCCACCAATAGTAAAAGTGCCCCACCACTACTACCGGTTATTTCTGGAACTCACATCACTCATCAATTCCAGAAATGGTTGATTGAATTGGGGGTTTGCCGGGGGTAGGCAGTAAACTACCGCAATAACAAGACACCTAGATTTCAGGTTCACTTTTACCCTTAGGACCCCCATCCATGGTTTGGAGACCACTACTTCTCTAGCAAATTGCCTCTGGGTGACCAATGCTAACTCTTCCCCTCTCTTCCCACTCTGCCGATTATGTGCAAAGAGGTGATTTTCCGGGGCAGAACCGCTACTATGACACACTCCAACCCTTCCTCCAACCATGTTTCAGTCAATGCCAATACATCCAGCTCCCCCTCCTGCAAGTGAGAGAAGATTCCCAGACTGTGTTTGAGCAAGGAGCGTGTGTTTAACAGCATCACACTTAGCTCCCCACCTGGGCCCATGTTCTTAGTAACATACTCTTGATCCTCTTGCCCTACTCCTTCTACCACCATACTGAGTTCTTGTGAGCCCATTCCGCCTCCCTGTATCTCTTTTCTTGAGTAAACTTGACCTAATTCATCAGCGGTGATCATTAATTCCTCTGCTCTTAATCTGCCATCCAAACCGCTGGATAGCACACAATCAATTCCCACCTCTCTTATCATCTCCTCAGAGGTATATGTCAAGATTTGACAAGGGGTCCTGGCCCCTGGTCACGTTCGGGTGCGGACTGGCGCAGATAAACTTGCCTTAGGTGCACCCGCTGTGCGTGTCCGCTCCAGTCTGCCTAAGTAGGCTGTCCCCCCAAGCCCACGCAGCAACTGATGCCCAAGAAGCTACAACGCTCACCGGCTCCGAAAAAAGAAGGCACCAGCAGCGGAAGGGCGAAAAACAGCCCGAATCTAATGCAGATATGAGAATCAACACAGTGCGAACACAATTTTTAAAATATCAAGCAGCTAAAATGTCATTAAAATTAGGTAGTGTTCCCGTAACCAACCCTGGCTACATTAAAGTTTCTTATGCCCGAGGTCTCTAAGTTCAATGCTGGAACTGCCAATCGTGAGGTGCAGCTCATGCAATCTATCTTTATTTCCTTTCAGGTTGTGATTTTCATGCCGCAAATGTAATTCACGCTGTACTAATGTGTGTTTCCCAGGGCGTTGTGAGGGCACCGTGGAAATCAAATCCAATTGTCAACCTTCAAATATTTTAACTGCAGAACAGGTATTTGAATATGTCACAGCAATGGCAGTACTGCTGATGTCCTTGCTGGTAGTTTCCTTGACACCATATTGTAGCTCACGGTAAAGGAGAAGTATTATAATTGTTAAAGTCTTCTGTGTTATGAGGGTGCAGTGAGATTGTACACTTAGGAGTTAGACTAGGTTGCTTAGTTCATTGCTATAGTCTTCGCAAGAAATGGGGATTGTGTTCCATTTGTATTTATGTAGCACTCTTGGTACCCCCTCTAGGAGGCCTAAAGCCCTTTTGCAGGATGTCCAATTGCATCATTATGTTACACTTTATATTCCCGTCGTTAACTTCCTGTTGGCCTTCTGAATGCACGGTTTTAAACAGAGTTTGTAGATTGGCCCTAGGTCCGGCTTTTTGCATGGGCGGGTCCAGGACCAGGGCGCCAATCTTTAGAGAGTCATATGGAACTGTCTGCATTAAAGTCCTGCAGACAAGCAGTGGCTCTCTTACTTTGTTCCAGTGGTTCAGACTAAACTGCTTTTATTAGGTCAAGCCTGGTCAGCGCATGCGCTGCTCTGCAATTAAGAGTAATGGGGTAACCCTGTAAACCTCAGAACCTGGGCGGGTAATTAAACAAACAACAATGGTTCTGTCAAACAACACATTTCAATTAAACATAGTACTTAATACATGGATGTAGCCAACTATCCCAAGAAGGATATATGCAATTATTACACACTGACCACAAAGAAGAGGAAAAAGTAAATCTTTAGTATTCAACTTTCCAAACGTTTGGTGTCTGCAATTAATCAGATACGCTGTCCAATATACATAGAACACATGGACTGTGAATACATAAAGTGTCAAAGTCGTGACTGGTGACTGAGTGTTACGGGTGACAAAACATAAATACATAAAAGAAAAAACTTTTTGAGAATATCCACTGTAAGGCACAATAGTCACAGGAGATTTAAATTGTTCCTTTTGTTCAATGGGACTTTGTGCGGACGGATATATGGCATAGAACTTCGACGTTTCGACCCTGGGGGCGATGTGCTGGTTTATGCACATCTAAAGAAGGTCTTCATCAGGACTGGATAATGGTTGAACAGCCTTATTGTAAGGTGTATGATTTGTCTGGTCTTCTACTGTAGATGGTGCCGTGTGACTCACTGGTTCTTTTATTTCATTGTAATTCATCTGCACCATCCGGTTCAATGTATTTAAGGGTCTGCGCCGCCTTGGCAATTGCTCTAGCATGCAGGAAAAGACGTCTGACTCCGTCGGGTTGTTTGTAGTGAATGCCCACTGCTCTGCAAGGCATACTGTATTCAGGTAGGGATTCGAAGCTTCGCCCACTCCTCGCCCATATTTTTTATTGGCTTGTGTCATTGTCCACTGTAAACTGTGGCGGTTCATTGACCAATAGGCTTAGCAGTCCCTCCTCAGTACCGCCTTGTCTCATTTTGTAACCTCCCATGGCGACACCCTCTGTTATATGTGTTGTTGCTCAGTAGGCTTTAATTACAGCCTGCAAGCACTATTTTCTCAAGTAGATTTGTCCTGCCCGCTTTTGCAGGAAGGATAAGCTCTCTCCTAACGCTTTTTTCAATTATTTTCATTTCACTAACGTATTTGCAATGCAATAGTCCTCGCATTAGCGAGAGTTTAAACTATTGGCATTGTAAATGACAAACCTTTTCATATATCTGTTTTCAAAACAACACATAAATAAAAGGCATTGCCATTTACAAGGCTCAAACTCTGGTAAGTGTGGGACCTATTGCATTGCAAATGCTTGTTTTACTTGCACCCATGTGCCATTTGATGCTCCATTAACACCCTTCCATCTGCCCTCAGCTCCGAGAGTCATGCACAAACACCGCCCTCTGCCCGACCAACATCTTGGCACTAACTTGATTCAGCTAAGAGGCCTATCACTGCTTTGATGTGTGTGACTGACCTGCGAACGAGAAATGGGCATTGTTTTCTCTCAATTTATTCACTACCTGTAGGCAGGGCGCCAAACATCTTTCCACCCAGGGCGCTATCTGAGATAGGACCAGCTATGTTTGTACTACATGGGACATATAGCGTGAGGTTTGAATGATACAGTGGAAACCCGGTGTGCCTAATACCCCTGCGTCTAGGCTTGGGATGTAGTGAAAGGTGGAAGACTAGACACTGAAATTATATAGATACTTACCAACTATAGGGTGTGCAGTGTCAAATTGTAGTGTAGTTCCTATTTTCCCAATAGGCTCTGCGCATTGGAATAACATAAACAGCAGTGTAGACGTAGGACTGAGGTCTTCTAGGTCTCTACTGACTATGTTAGACTTAATTTAGGTTTGCGCCAGCTAGCTCAGAGGTCACTGGAAACTTTCTTGAATGAATAGGAAGGGATCAGATTCTCTGGCTCAGACAAGAAGGGATTCAGCTTCCGACAACCGCATAAACATGACAACTTTGCTCCCTCAGAATAAGAGTAAATCTCTAGAGTCGTGTGAAAACAATAGACAGCTATTTCACTCAGTCAGATGTGCGTTCTTAGTTTCACCAGAGTGCAGAGAATAGAGAGACGGGCGTTTTCAATAAAAGGTATTATTTATTGAGCAGTCTTCCTTCTCATGCAAGAGAAATGAATTGCCACAATTGCAATACTTAATATAAAGTAAAGTACGTACAGTAAAAGGAGTATTATGAAATAATACTGTAAAAGCATTGATATGGTTTCTTAGCCATAAGACACTTTAAAATGGATAAAATATATACATACATATATACATTGGCTAACGTGCTCAACTGGTGCTTCTAAAATACGCCTACCCCGGTGTACCTGACCTAAGCCTAATACGTGGGAAGGAGTAAGTAAGTAGCAGTTTAAGTTAAGTTGGTTTTGCCAAGAATCTGATTCAAGAATTCTCTCTAAGGGTTTAGTCAGCACTGTACCTTGGGAATAGAATGTAGGAGGTCTGGTATCTCTCTCTCAGGGCTCGATATCCCAGTCACCCACAAGGGTAGGCTGGAAACGCCGGAGCTGGATTTTCTCTGCAGGAGAAAAGACAGCGTCTTTCTCAGGGCGTCAAAGAGGAGGGGCAGCGTCCGTGGTCTTTTCGCGTCTGCTGGGCTCGCGGCAAGTAGATAGCTGCTCTGCTCCAAAACCACCACCGTGTGTTTTCTTAAGGCAACGTTGGTATATTTATACCTGAAAGGTGCCAAGTTTGACATAATGTTTGGACATAAGACGTCAATAAAGATGTCACTAAGAACTGGCCGTTCTTACAGTGCTCGCAGGAGTTCTATTACAAATCAAAACAAAGCAAGCGGGGATTTCCCAGGTTGCTGGAGGTTTGGTGTGTTGAAAGAACTTGTTGTGCTTTCTAGGAATCTAAAGAAGTAGCTTTTGCCGTGCCTTGGACTGTAAGGGCGATTTACTGAAATATGGATCTGATTCTTATGCCATTATAGGGATATTATTGATTATAGCCGTACAAGGGCATAAAATGGTAATATTGATTCAGGTTCCTAGATAAAAAAACAATAAAATATGGAATCTGGCTTTGGTGTATTTCCAGGAGGTTCAATTAGGATATATACAGTATAACTAATATTTTTTTTAAAACAGAACATTGGAGGGTCAGCTTAACCTCCATGGGACTACTATATAGAAAGCCAAAAGGAGCACTAGATGGAATTAACTATAGAACAGAGAACCCGCCTATTGGAGGGAAAGGGAAAGCACCACAAAAGGAATACTGCAAGTCAACCCATAAGCATCCCTTGAACAAACTAGAAACCATCAAAAGGAATACCATATGGAGTCCACCCATGGGTGGCATGAAACTAACCTACTAGAGGTACTGTGAGAACACCAAAAGGCACACTACATTCTATCCACCTCTGAGTGGCGGAGGTCAATCATCTCCACGGGAGGCATCCAAGTGTGGGTTGAGGGTTGTATGGCCAAGGTTCCGACACAAGGAGACACCTGGTCCTAATAAATCCAAGCAGGAAAGATGCCACATTACAACACTATCAACGTTGCCGCCCTTTACCTGGATTCCAGATCGTGGCACTGGGAGGGGGTTTAAATAGTGATCATGGTATCAAAGCATCATACAGGGTCGATGGATTGCTGCTGGACGGGACATTGGTTCTACATAGCTCGATTTTCCCATTCGGCTATGGGGACGCTGAAGGGGAAATGTTGGACAGTGGTTAAAAACCTGCGAAGGAAACACACTACAAACTGTAACCCAAAAAACCTAAATACTGGGTAGCACTCTGCTGTTCACGGATCCATTTCGAATGCCCAATGTTGTCATTGTAAGATCACTCTGCCACAAATTCATAAAAAACCTTTTGTCACTCTGCACAGCAATTGAACGGGCATTCTATTATTGTATTTTTTCCCACCCGCATCTCATTTAGAGTAACTCTTCAGTAGGAGCGAGACAGTATGCGCATTTCTAACCCATAGATGAGGATGCTTAGGTGTGCACAGCCCTTGTAAGAACTTTTAAATAGGGATTACGTTTTCTTAAAAGACAGACATTAGATCATAGCTTGTGCTACCAACCCCTCTCTTAAGGTTCCAACCAGCTTTGGACTGGCCTCTTGGGCAGTCACGCATGCCAGATGAGCCCCCGCTGACAGGCCAGTGTGTAGGCTTTTTTTGTCCAGTGGGCCATTTTGGCAGCACCGAACTTGCTCTGTTTCTACACAGGTAAGCAGTGGCTGGTCCCAAGACCCTGATCACTGATTCAGTTGTGTAAATTTTGGGGAAGGTGGGCTATACCACGAGTATCATGAGTAATTACATTTAAAATGTACAAACCATGCCAGCAATCAGGAACGTGTGTTCCCACAGCCCTCAAAACAACCAAGAAGGTAAGTCACAAAGTTCTAAAATGCCACGATTTGCCAAAGAGAGCCACTTTTTATTCTAGGGATGCTTTTTTTTATGGAGCCGCTATTATGTGGTGCCTAGGCCTAGTTATGTACCATCCAATGCTCGTTGAGTCTTCCTGCTACCATATGCAGTGACGGATTGTGAATACATGGTGACATGGTGAAACCTGTGTAGCACAGCTCAAGAACCTATTTTCCACACCAAGGAAAACCAGTGATGATGATGGAGGACCAGATGAGTCTCTGGGTTCCTTTATAACAAGACAAAACCTCCTTGAGCAGCCCTTGAATTACAGCCCCTCTCTCTAAAAACTCCATCCCAAAAAGTGAAGCAGATGGATGGCTCTCTCAGCAACACCTGGGTACTGGAGAGGAGAGTGGAGACCCTGTAGAGAGGAACATGGGCTCCTTTGCTCAGTACTGAGAACTGAATGAGTACCATAATCAGTGTCCCTCCTGTCTCTTTCTGGGCACCCTCTCAGAATCAGAATACAGTGAAAAGTATAACGAGCCCGTCAAGCCACGAAGAGGGCTATACATCCACACCAGAAACATCAATGTGGGATTCTCTTCAAAGCAATTTAGGGCGTAGATTTTTCCTCTTGTAGGAGTACAGGACCAGGTTTAGAAGGCCAACTGTGGAAGCCACAGCCTGGATGGTCTTGGAATGCACTTGACGTAGAAGCATGGCAGAAAAGGCCAAGCTGGGCCGAACTGAGCATGCAAACACTAGGACCCACTGCCTCTAAAGTCTATAGATGTATGTGGCATAATGCTAGGGCCACAAAAGTAAGCATGGGCGAATTTTTATTTTTGTGTGTTCGCGGGGCGCTTTGCGTGTTCGCAGTTTTTTTTGCCTGGTTAATCACTGCCACCCTCTCGTTTTTTATGCCCATCTGCCCTCTGTACCACTCGTTTTTGTGCCCTTCTGCCCTCTGACCCAATCATTTTTTGTCCCCTTCTGCCCTCTGTCCCACTTTTGTGCCCTTGTGCCCTCAGCCCCACTTAGAATGGCGCTGGCAAGCTGCCAGCGCCATTCTAAAATAGCTACAAATAGCTTCAACAGGAAGCACTAATAGATAAAGTAACGCAGCTGCTCGAGTTGAAGGTCAAATTAAGTTACACCATCATTAATCACCCCAAGTTTGGGGTGATTAATGATTGTGTAACTGAATTTGAGCAGCACCTGCTTTACTTTATCTATTAGAGCTTCCTGTTGAAGCTGACTTTTGTAACTATTTTAGAATGGCTCTGGCAGCTTGCCGGCGCCATTCTAAAAGAGTTACAAAAGTCAGCTTGAACTTTTGACCCAATCCGTTCCGCTCGCGGATTTTGCGGGAAATTTGCGAATCTCGCGGATTGTGAATTTACCGAAAATCCGCAAAATCCACGAGCGGAACGGATTTTCCACCCATGCTTACACAAAAGCCCAGCTGGGCCAACCCTTGGAACCACCACCAGGATGCTATAGGGAAAATATTGGCATAATAGCAAGGTAGGAAAGACCCAGCGGAGACACTTTTCAAATAGAGTCTCCCTCTCCGCTAGGTTTGCTGCTGTTAGGGATAATAGGTTTGCCTCCTCCCTGATGCACATGGACATGCCATTTCACCAGCCTGGGACAACTTGTATCCCCCTGGTGACTAATGTAAGACCTTATTGTATGCACATGGCAAGCTTATCGACATGTGCACTAGCCCCTGATAGCTTTTAGTTGAGAAAGACAATGCACCCCAAGCCCCCGCTGTTGTGGGACCTGAACAATTGTGCATTTGTGTAATAACGTCCGAATCTCAGACAGAAAAGGATGATGCTACTGTGCACCATCTACCGGAAGCAGTGGAAGAATTATTGAGGCTTTGTCATTTCCTGTGGGCTGTTGAGGGGTGACAGAGTGGGTCTAGACCTAGACTGTTGACGGGACCCACCAAGGACCCATTCACAAAAGCATCTGCTCCTGAGGTCTGAAAATATAGGCTCTGGTCAAGAAGTCTGAGAGCAGATAGATGAAGCATTGCCTGCTCTTCTTGCTGTTTGATTCATCAGCTCAATGAGTTGCGAACTAAAACGTTAACCAACAATGAAGAATGAAACAAAATCCTTTGGGTCAAATGTATCTTTCCCTGCCATAGCCAGATGTGACATCTGCCAGAAAAATAATCTTTTGAGGCAGTAGCCGTTTACAACAGTGACGTAATGAAACTGGAGGAGGCCTACCTGCAAAGTACATGGAGAGACCCCCGCACCGGCCCACCACCTGCTACATTGGTCCCAGTGTCCTGTGCTGAGGGGGTCCTTTGGAGCTCAGGGCCTCCGCCTGCACCGCTGGGGCTGTGGGGGCAAAAGCCATCTTCTGTGACGTCTGCCTCCACATTCATAAAGCTGAGTGTCTCCCTAACATTTAACTTCACCTCCAGAAGTTCAAGTAACTTTGCACTTCCTTCATTTGCTTCATCTCTATCTGGTCATCGTGAGGCACTGCTGTTGTGCCCTTGGCATCAGATAAGGTGGCAGAATAGTGCCTCTTACAAGAGGTGACTCTTGATGAGAAGATTCCTCTGGCTCCAGCCTTCCGTTCTAGAAGACCACCTGTTCGGGGTAGGCAAAAAGCGGGCAGGCTGTGAGTCATCTAGGCTCAGTACACGACTTACCCCAGCATAGCAAAGCAGACGGTAAAGCAAAGTTGTGTGCCCATATTATGCCTCTTACCTGTAACTCCAGAACAATAAGTTGGCACGTCTTCACCAGGAGACTGAATGACCAGGAGGGAAGGGCTGGTAATGGATGTATCTCTGAAAGATCCTTAAAACTTAATCTTCATATTCCTATTAGAACATGGGGTTTTCAGGCTGTATCTCCTGAATGAGATGCGCTGTGGACTGCCGAGAGGAAGATGGACCTGGTGGTAATGCGATTGCACATGCTCAACTCAGGTAGATATGAATGGAAGATGAGATCATATTTCACCTCTAGCATGTACCAGTGATGTGTGAAGTTTTATTTCGACTGCTGTTGTGCGAAGTTCCAGATATTTGCACATCACAAAGTTTCTGAATTTGTTTGCCTTCACCTGTGCACCCTTTCTGCACATTGTGATACAATTTGCACTATACTGCTAGATTATTTTAACTCTAATCAACCCAGCCAATATTGAAAGCATTTGCTTTTTTGGGCAAGTTCGCCTTTAGCAAGATTATCTATGGACATGTCAAATGTTAGCTTAATTAGTCTCTGCAATGTTACCTTTTATAGTCTAAAGTGTCTCAAAAGTCGTGATTTTCAAATAAATGTACCAAAGCATTAAACCCCTCAACCTTTGTGAAGCTCTAACCTTTTCCAAAGAACTTTGAGAAGTCTAATAAAAAAGACATTGCACATTAGCACCTCTCTCTTCTGCACATTCATCTTCTGCCACACCAAGACTCTACTTAGCCTCCGGATCTTTTTTTATATCTGAGTCAGAGACATTACTCTCTGCCTGTCCCGATCCCTTTTTAATCATCTTCTTGTTTTAGCCCCCACTGCTGCTGCTCCAGGCAGTTTCACAACTTCTGTAAACAAGATGTCTGCAGAACATCTCTCGAGTCATCTCTTCATCCTTTGATGATGAGCTAAAGAATGCTTGATGCTAGTTATCCTGGTGCTTTTTGCTAGAATTTATATTGCTTGTTATAATACAGTACCAGGTGAGCAAGGAAAAAGGGAGTAAGTATTAAAGACAGAATAAAAGTTCAAACGCTTTGTCGAAGAGGTGTATTTTTTTTAAATACCTGATGTCGCCTTGCTAAGAAAGATGAAGTGGTAGAAAGAGAATTGGAAATGGCCTTGTTGGCGCAGAGACTTACCTCCAAACCATATCAGTCATCACTCAATTAGTGAGAAAAGGTGCTGCTCGGCTTGCCTTATTTTCTTTATATTCACTCCTTTGTTTGATAGGCAGCCACGGAGGGGTTTTAATGCAGGAGTGGTGTTAATGCTAGAATGGTGTAATCGGAAGCATGCTAGTGAACGAGGATGTGGGCAGCTCCGTTTTCTCCTCCTTGTAGTTCACTTAATTTTTGTTTGAGAAACCCTCACTCACTCCTTAATAGTACAATAGGCATGAGAGGGCTACTGCTCCGAAAACGAGATTTGGTGATTCAGTGTTGCATTTGCTGTTGTGGGAATGCCCTTCAGAAGTAAAGAAGGTACAAAACATAAACACGTTTTTTGTCGCTGTGTTTACTTTTATTGAGATGGATAATTCTTTGTCAAAAATGACTTCCAGGTATGTAGCTGAATTTGAAGTGGTGAGAATGCCATCCGGAAAGGAATGAGACTGTGGCGAGAGTCTCAGATTTGATAAGGTTTTTGAGTCGGAATTATGTTTTAATGTTGTTCAGAAATAGCAATATGCTAGTAATCCATGTTTGCACACATTGAAGACAGTCAGGCACTTGCCTCCTATTTGCTGGCCCTTTCAAAATCTTGATGTATATTTGATTAGCAGCAGCATGCATGAGGTAGTGGACACTGTGGCAGCTGAGGATTGTAAGGAGAGTCTTTGAGGTACTGATAAGAGTGGGCAAGTGAGATGATCCTAGAAGCGCCACCACAGGGCGCTTGAGTGGTTTGAGATGTGTATGGTTCCAGTTTTACTGAGTGAGCACACTTTGGAAACAATATGAAACTTTGAAGTAAAAGAACTATCCGCTCAAAAGTGGTCCCCAAATGAGAGAGGAGAATCCTTTGGTCAATGATAGTGACTGTTGCAGACAAGTTTAATAGAATAAATGTGCTGTTCTGGCTTGTTCCTGGCAGGAAAGAGTTCTTTCCTAATATTGAATTAGGCAGATTTGGTGCATCTCCAAGGTCTAAAAGCTGGCTGGAAGTCACAGATGAAGTTGTGTGTCATGGAGAAGTGTGGTGACTACTTTTTCCAGGATTTTGCCGATGGTGGGGAGGCCGAAGACCAGTCTGTAGTTTTTAGGTATTGTGTCAGCAGTTTTTGTAGAACTCACTATTCTGATGGCATGCTCATTTTAAGGGTTAGCAACCACTGGCGCTGCTATGAGGTGTAGGAACCGCAACAGTCTTGCATAGAGTACTTCATCTTCACAGGTGAAAAGTTAATGACTTATCATGCATATTTTTTAATATAATGGTATAGCTCCCTACAGTTGAGAGTTGCAACAGGAAAGAGGAACAGGCTTAATGTCCCAGTGAATTAAATCAAATGGATATTGAATCGAGTTAAAGAAGAAGAATCCCAAAAATATGCTCATGAGCAAACAAAATCAGGCAGACCTATGGAGATACATCAAAAACTAAACAAGCCAAGAACTTGTAAGGAGCAACTCCATCACCGAAGCAAAGTGGTCTTTGCATGTAAATAACCTCTATGTAGTTGATCAATCAGGAGTCTCTCAGCTTGAATACTGAGATCTTTCTGATGACTCAGAGGACTGTGCCCCCATATTTACGACTAACAGTATTCAAAAAGTTCTAAGCAAAATAAGCTCTTCATGTGCACCTGGTCCGAATGGCCTCCCGGCCCAACTGTTCAAAGAAGACCTGTCACTATGGTCCGCAATACTTTTCTCACTGTTCACAACCTGCACTAAACTCCATAAAGTGCCCGATAGCTGGAGAGGTTCAATATTGCACCCCATTTTTAAAAAGAGCGACAGACAGAATCCCTGTAATTATTGGCTGATAGCTTTGTTGGATATCGAGGCTAAGATCTACACAGCTGTACTCCTAAAAGATCTAGAGGCTTGGGCAACAACAAACACAATAATTCCTTTCTGCCAAACTGGCTTTAGACCCAATTCCTCCACACTGGACAACATAATCACCCTATCCTACCTTGTCCACCAGGCAAAAAACCAGAAGACCTCAGCACTCTACGCATGTTTCATGGACAATTCATCTGCATTCGATCTGGTGGACAGAGGTATCCTTTGGAGAAAACTGTAGGCGTGGGGCATTCCCAGCGGCCTCCTCAACGCCATCATATCGCTATACACAACTACCTGGGTGAGGGTCAAGCTGTCAGACACTGCCCTAACCAAGAAGATCAACACCACCCAAGGGTTAAAGCAAGGGTGCATCCTTGCTCCAATGTTGTTTAATTTATATACAGCGGACAAGTTCCCGGGCACTTACCAACGCTAATCTAATCTCCCCAAAAGTTGGCAACACAAAGATCACAATATTGCAATACGCGGACGACATCGTCCCCCTCAACAACTCAAAAATAGGACTCCAGAGAGCATTACATTTTCTCCACTTATACAATAGTGTAAACAAACTGAAAGTAAACAAAGCAAAAAAAAAGATGTTATCATTTGGAAGGACGCTACAAAAAATAAATAATAATTGGTCCCTTAAAAATCTCTGGAGCCAAATCCTATAACTATCTGGGCACTTGTGGGCAGATTTATGAGTTCTGGCGCATCTCTGCAAATCAGCAGGGATGCGCCAGAACTGATGCGACACGCAATTCACTCCTTGCGTCACCACAGATGCGCCGCATTTAAAATGCGGCGCACCATGGTGCAAGGAAGGGCAGATGCGTGACGCATCTTGTGGTGTACGGGCGGCGCATCGCTGGAGTAGCGTCGCAAGTGCGATGCAACTCCTGCAATGTACAGAGGCCACCCATACATAACGTGGTGCGTCACTCCTTACGCCTGTTTCAAGCAGGCGTAAGGATTTGACCCAGCAGCGTCGTAAAACTGACTCAGTGAAATCTTGTAGATTTCACTGCGTCAGTTTTACAGGGCTTTCCTACGAGGGAACGCCCACCCTGCGACAGACGCCCACATGAAACCTGACGCAGGTTTCATGTGGCGCAGGGCTTTACAACATGACGCATCTGCCTAGATGCGTCACGTTGTAAATAGGTCGCAGGGATGCGCCACGTTTCCCTGCCGTTGCGTGACGCAACGGCAGCGTAAACGTGGCGCAAGTCCGACATAAATCTGCCCCATGGTTTTCTGCAAACGGCGCATCAACTATACATAATCCTCACTTAAAGAACAAGGCAGCATTAATAACTACAAGACTGTGTCAACTACATAGAGCCCTTGAAAGTCCATCCTCAACGCCAATTAGAAAGGGCAGTATTACCATCCGCAATTATATACGGCAGCGAGGCCTTTCCAGGTCAACTCACCAACACCATCAAAAAAATGACATCTAAAAATATATAAAAGATTGTTCAAATTGCCCTATTATACCGGGGACCCTTGGTGAGACTTGAATTTGGCCTGGAGGGCATCATATGGTCAAGTATGGGGTCTTTTATAAAGTACTACCAGAGATGCATCACGGCAACGCCGGGTACCTTGAAATTCATTTTGCAAGATATTTTCAAACATAAAATCAATCCATGGTCTACTTACTTAAGGATAGCAGATAGAAACTCTACAAATCGATTTGAATACTCTAAACTTCTTCACTTACGTCCATTGCAATAAAAAGTATAATGAAAAAACAGACTAACCTACTTTCCAAGACCACGGACCTGCAAAAAATTAATACTAAATCGCCACTAAGGGCCCTGGCAGCGTCATACAACAATGAAAGTCAAGTCGGACTTAGGGCACAACCTTACCTTAACTGCACTATAGAGAAAGCTTGCCTGACTACAATCTTGGCAGTAAGGATGCTGGCATTACAAATCAAAGATTTTAATCCTAACTGGCCGCTGCTCTCTAAAGTAGCCAAGTGCAGACTCTGCGGCTACAAATCAGAAACTCTTTTACATTTACTGTGCAGCTGTCCGACGTTACTCGACTGCCGCCGAACCTTACTAAAGTCACTCTTCTTAATCCATTGTATAAGAACATGCAACCAAGCAATGAACAGGATTTTTAGCACAATGGTCCCCCTCGAATTGGCAAGAATAGGTAATTTTTTTAAAGCAGTGCAGGACTTCCTTAAAAACTCTAAACAAAGCACTGAAATGATTATTAAGTGTTAACTCTTGGGGGCACATGCATCATTGTACCCGTTTGCGATTCCTAAATTGCCAAAATTAAGGAATCGCAATTTAGAAATCGCAAACGGCAATGCATGATTTAATCGCAAATATTTTTGTAAATTCTTAATTTTCCTTAATTGCGATTCACATTTTGCGAATCGCAATTAAGGAAAACATTCCCATTGATTCCTATCGGCCAAACGGTCCATAGGAATCAATGGGAAGGCATTAACATTTTGCGATTTTCATTCTGCGAATCGCAATTTGTTAATGCATTTGAAGGGTGCTGAGGGGTGTTCAAAAGACCCCCCCTGCACCCTTGAAATGTTATTTTAAGTGCAAGTTTCACACACACATGTCCAAAGGACATGTGTGTGTGTAACATGGCACTTTCAAAAATGCTTTTTTGAGCATATTTGAAAGATTTCGCAAATTAACACGAGGTTATGTTTCTTCTTTTTAAATGTTTTCTATTGTCATGGTTTTAAGAAATCTACACAATAAACTTCGTATTGCTCTGTTTTGGGTCCTAACTTCTGGACTCTTCTACCTAATATGGGACATTTGAGGCAGGTGAAATAGCCATTACACAGTCTAATGAAGTATCACTAACAGAACAACATTTATTTATCTGGGTGTTTAGTGTCAGCCAGGAAGCTCTCTTTGGTATTCTCAGGTGGCACTTGAGGAATGTATGACAGAACCATGCATTCCGTTGTAACGCATGTCGTTACAACGCGGCTGTTAGAACGCGAATGCCATTACCACACATAACCTTTACCACACAAGTTTTTACAACGCATATGCTTTACCACCCATGCCTTTACAACGAATGTCATTATAAAAGCATGACTGGTAAAGGTATATGCGTTATAAAGGATTTGCAAGCAATTATAAGTATTTCATGGGTGAGAATAAACCCTTTATAGATAGATAGATAGATAGATAGATAGATAGATAGATAGATAGATAGCTTGCAAAACTTCAATCAATTCAAAATGCGGCAGTCAGAGAGTCTTACTGGACCTACCTAAGCGCCAACCGACATCGCACACCATATGGCAACTTCATTGGCTCTCTGTCAGGCGTAGAGTCCAATTCAAAGCTCTTTGTTTGGTCCATAAATCCCTCAATGGAAGAGGGGCAGAGGATTTGACTAACTTATTCCCTCGCTATGTGCCACCTCGCACATTAAGATCTAGCAGCCAAGACCTAATCTGTTTGCCTAGAATAAGGAGAGCTCGATGGGGAGGTAAATCCTTTTCTTACCAGGCAGCGAAACTGTGGAACACCATGCCCATCACGCTACGCTCTGAAACGAATAGAACCAGTTTTAGGAAAGCGCTGAAAACCTGGCTTTTCTCTATGCTCTAATTGGTTAATTCTGTTCGTCTTCCATTCTATAGCGCCAAGAGGCCTCGGCATAAGCGCGCTTTATAAATAATTCAGTCAGTCATAGATAGATAGATAAAAATATACAGGGTTTATATTTTCCTGTTAAATACCTACATTTTTGTGAACTAAGCCTGCATGGTAAAGGCGTATGCTTGCAAAACAAAATATAATACAGGTAGGTGCAAACACCTGTTTTATATACCACACATATATATTTAAAAGAATATGCATATAGAATTTTATGTCTGTATATATGTTTATTTTTATATATTCGCACAAGCATAAATGCATATGAATGAATGTGTATGAATATATATATAAAAAACATGTATATTTATCTCCTTAAAACCCCACAACCCCTGAACCATAACCACCTTAAGCCCTAAAACACTTGCCACCCCAAAACCCATACCCTCTCTAAACCCTAAAATTACCCTTGCGACCCCAAAGCCCATACCCATCCTAACCCCTGAAATTACCCTGACCACCCCAAAACCAATACCCACCCTAAACCCTAAAATTACCCTTGCCATCCCAAACCCCATATCCACCCTAAACCCTAAAATGACCAATGCCACCCCAAACCAATACCCACCCTCAACCCTAAACGTACCCTTGCCACCTCAAAACCCATTCACACCCTTAACCCAAAAATTACCCTTGCCACCCAAAAACTCATACCCGCCCTAAACCCTAAAATTACCCTTGCCACCCCAAAACCCATGCCCCCCTGAATCCCTAAAATTACCAATTCCACCTAAAAGCCCATACCCACAGTCCTAAATATCCCTTCCTACCCCAAAATCCACACCCACCCTAAACCCTAAAAGTACCCTTGCCACCCAAAAAAACGTATACCCATCCTAAACCCTAAAGCTTCATGCTATTTTGTGGGACATAGCTAGAGGCAATAGAAGGAAGGGGATGGGTGGGCTATAGTAGTCTCACCTCATTAAAAATAAGGATCTTTGAACAACAATGTCAATTCAAAAAGAAGCTGAACAAATAATGTAAACGTAAAACTATTTCAAACAAACTGAATTTAAATTTGTTTTTTATATTGATGGCATCTCAAAGAGAATTATTTGACGGAAAAAAACCGATCCAGTCAACATTCCTTCCTCCAAACCAAGAGCTGAGAGTGTGAACTGAAGGAACTTTTTCTTCTGCCTTTGTGCACCATCTTTGGTATAAATTAAATGGCTCAGCAATTAGTCATTTATTGTGTGTCCGATTTGGCTCAATGCCCACTGCAAATCTGCATGGGAGGATTGGGTACCTTCCTCTCTGTTCCCTAGCAAGGATCACATGAAGTGGGTACCATTACCCTCTGCTTAAGAGCGAGCTGCTTAACCTCGAACACAAGTCCAACTTTCTGTTGCTGCCCACTGGGCCAAAGTAAAACGTACAATATTCAAGAAAACACTCAAACAAAAACAAACAATGTAACTTAGGGCTAGATGTACAAAGCATTTTTCCCGTCGCAAATTGCCTGATTTGCATAATTGGGTAGTTTCCAATCTCAAGAATGCTTTTTCTAATTTACAAAATGCAAAATTCAATTTGTTAACAATTTGCATATGCGAGATTCGGTATTTGGAAGGGGCGCATGGTTTGAGCTCCCAAATTGTCGGTATGATATGTATTACTGTTTTGCCACTGAATTCCAGTCGCAAAACATTAATACCTTGCCACCCTTTTAAAAGTGGTCGTAACCCGTTCAGTAAGGGGGTTAAGAATGTTGAAAAAATATTTTTTTAGGAGCAGGTAGTGGTCCCAAGCACCACCACCTACTTTTCAAAAATGAAACTTCAAAGTTTCATTATTTTCTTTCAAAACTCATCCCGTTTTCCTTTTAGGAAGACAAACTGCATTGAAAGACAAAAAAAAATTGCTTTATTTAAAATGGATATGTGACGGAACAATTAAAGACTAATTACGGATGCCTTTTTTTAACAAAAGTATCACAACGAAGCTGGCATTATCACACCAGTATCTAGGTGGAATACTTTTTCACGCTGGCATATAAATAAGTATTCTAAATACATATACAACGAACAACACACTTACGAATGTTCCGTTTTAAAAAACTTCGTACTAGCCACTAGCGTTTGAGAAGTTTCTGAACGCACTAAACACCATGTCCGCTTTGAGGTAAGGTAAAAAAGTCACACCGCTGTGTCCTTGTTTAATGTTTAGTTCAGTCCTCTAATGCTCCCCAAAGCAAAATGGCTTTGCAAACAGACCTGTAATAGGAGTGTCCGTGATTAGGAGGTGCTGATCCAGTTTCAGACTCCCATAGAGTAAGAATAATAATTAAAATCCAACATTATATCATATTAGTGTAAATTGTAGCCTACATTTGAACGCCACCTAATTTGAAGCTGGGGAGCTTGGTTTGAGCCTCGGCCTGGGTTTTTTATTATCATCATTATGGGCAATGTAATGTAAATATTGCTCAAGTCAAGTGGTCCAATACAATTTGGTGGAGTTTCCTAAATTAAACGGTAAAATATATATATCTAAATACCTTGCTACAACCCATGTGTCTGGGCCATTGATTTACAGGCGAGAATGTCATTGTAATGACATGCTTTGCTTCACCTTTCGTAGAAGTGCAAGTTGCGGCATAATTAGAGGCGAAAGTATGACGCCATCGTGGTTCCACTTCCGTTGTAAAGGCTACTTGTGCTGAAGACTTCGGTGAAACAGACGTTTCCCATTTAAAATCAATCACAGACATGGTGTCTGCTGACTTCAGCAGGCTACCATCCATGTGATTGCGGGAATTTCTAATGGATCGAAAATTGTGACCCACCTCATTAATATCCATGTGGTAGGTCGACTTGCGACCCACTAGGAAACATTAATTAGAAGTTGTACGTTTTCTTACATAAGGAATTGCAATTTCCTAATTGTGATTCGGTAAGAAGCGCAATTTGGGAATCTCAAGGTCTACTTTTTGTTTTACTTCTGGCCTTTCTCTGCCTGGATATGTTGTGCAGAAGTAGCATCTTCCCTCTCCTCACATATTTGCCGGGTGTATGAAGTGGAAGGCTTCCATACTCCTATGTGAATTTAGGAGACAGACTAGATAGCATCCCTTTCATCAACTTGTGATAGAAATCCGACATACACATTTTTGGTTTCAAGGCGATTACTACATCATGAATCAGTGTACACAATGAAGATGTTGCACGCTAGGGATATTTCAGATGACAGCAAAAATTAACCTTTTGAGCTTCTCGAAGATCAGCAAAATCTCTTCATCTTCGCCTGCTTCCAGTTCATTTGAGCACGAAGAGAGTTTTGAGTTTTTAATGTCTGTCATATTTCTTTAATTATCTACTGGCATAATGGAAAGCTCTCCAGCTGTTTCTGTGATATGAAATCAAATAATGCCGATCCTAGGAGTATTTCTGTAAAAAAAAAGCAGGTTCCAGATATACCCCAGAAGCATTTAGTTCTGAAAGGTCACATTCTTCTTTGCTAAACACTAATATATAAGACAGAATAAATATGTAGAAGTGGTGGTTGCAGTATGAGAATGCGTGCGTAGCGTGAGATAATTGATGTTTAGAAGAAATATCACTTGCTGTTGTTATTCCAACCTCTCTAGCCATTCATGGTCTCTCATGAAGTGTTTTCTGTGAACACGTCTGTACTCATTATCCACACTTGTGTCCTGCACATTTTCTACTATGAAATGACATACTTTGGGATTACACACCTATTTGATTTCTCTTGAATCTCTGAGCTCATTGGTAGACATTCTTTCTGGCTTTTGTATGCTTCTGTGTAGATTAATTACCTGCATCAGGCTCCTCTACAAGACAGTACATTCTAAGGTGATCAATGTTTCCCAAGCTGTTTTCACTTTTTAACACCCAGACAGGTTTTCACATGCAGACCAGGCTTATTGTAATGTGTTGAAGGCACTTTGAAATGGGCGAGATGCATTATGCTTTCTCTTCGGCAACAATGCATCTCTTTTCCAGATACAAGCAAAGTAGGTGTGTGCCTTCTTGTGATGTGCAATAAAAGGGAGTGAGTCAAGACCTGGCGCACCTATATCCCTCCCTGGCAGTGTCTAAAGAAGGACGCATTATGTTGGAGTCCTTGTCGCGCGTAGCCATCACAGCAGGCATAATCCTCTGATCCACTGGTTATCTATGCAGGCAGGTCTGAGACCTGGTCACCTGTCTAGTTGCATATTCTTGTCTCGCTTTATGTAAATGTATTGCAAAGCAACCCCTATGAGGTGTCACTGACAAGAACATCTACTCCCTCTTCGAGTCCCTCCCTATTAGATGTGTTGTGAGTCCCTCTTAAGAACACATCTCTACTGTAGTGCAAAAATTATCACCGCAAACTCCACTTCAGCAACAACCTCCCCTCTTCAGGATACGGTGTGCATATGTTAGAGCTCAATAAAGAAATACAAATATATAATTTAAAAAATGCTGATGCACAAGTTACTACTTGTGTAACGATATATCTGTAAGAGACATTAGTTAGTGATAGATTCCTTACCTTAGAATATCCCCAGGCGTCAGACTGGATCCGGAAATTTTTGCGTAGCAATACCCCTGCGCGCTGGTAGGCGTCGTCTGCGGCTCCGCGTCCGTCGTCGGCGTCGTGAGCGCCGGGATGACGTCATCGGAGTATATAGACGGCGCCCATGCGCGCTGACGTCAGTTCTGATAACACAGCTTTTCCGCGCCAGATACGCAGAGCCATGATAGAACCAACACTGGTGCCATTGAAACTAGGGCCCTGGAAGGGGATGACCTTAACCCTACATATCGGTTCGCAGAACGGGGAGGATGGGAGGGCGGTAAGGAATCTATCACTAACTAATGTCTCTTACAGATATATCGTTACACAAGTAGTAACTTGTGCATCTGAAAGAGACACGTTAGTGATAGATTCCTTACCTTAGAATAGATACCCCAGCAATACCAACCCCGGTGGTGGGTCTGCGAACCAATATCACACCAGAAAGTCCTGGAGGACGGAACGGCCAAAGAAGCCATCCCTCCGGACTTGACTGTCCAGGCAGTAGTGTCTTGCGAACGTGTGCAGCGAGGCCCACGTGGCTGCCTGACAGATGTCCTGCAGGGGGACACCGCGGCCCAGGGCAGTTGTCGTTGCCGTGGCCCGAGTGGAGTGAGCCCGCAATCCAGCCGGGGGCTCCTTCCTCGCCATAGAGTAGCATGCTTGGATGCACAAGATGATCCACCTGGAGATGGTCCTCTTGTGTACAGCCTTTCCCTTCTTCGCGCCCACGTAACCAACGAAGAGTTGGTCATCCACCCGGAATTGGCGAGTGCGGTCCAGGTAGTAGGAGAGCGCACGTTTTGGATCCAGACGGTGGAGCCTCTCTTCCTCTTTCGAGGGATGCGGAGGCGGAAAGAAGGTGGGCAAGGTGATGGACTGCCCGATGTGGAAGGCCGTGACAACCTTGGGCAGAAAGGAAGGTCGTGTACGCAACACCACCTTATCAGGATGAACAGACAGGAAAGGCGGAGAAGAAGAAAGAGCCTGGAGCTCACTCACCCTCCTGGCAGAGGTGATGGCAACCAGGAAGGCCGTCTTCAGTGTAAGGAGACGAAGAGGACAGTTATGAAGAGGCTCAAAGGGAGCACACATCAGATAGGTGAGAACAAGGTTCAAGTCCCACTGGGGCATCACGAAGGGAACAGGAGGGAACATGTGTGTGATGCCCTTCAGAAATCTACTCACTATAGGGGACTTGAACAAAGAAGGCTGATCTGGTAGCCTCAAGAAGGCTGAAAGAGCAGAGAGGTACCCTTTAAGAGTGCCCAGAGCAGAGCCCCGCTGGGCAAGGGAAAGAAGAAAGAGCAGCACTTCCGAAAGGGGTGCAGAGAGGGGATCCACAGCCTTTGCTGCGCACCATGCCACAAATCTGTTCCACCGGCAGGCGTATACCGACTTAGTGGAGGGACGCCTGGCTGCCAGAATGATGTCACAGACTTCGGGAGGCAAGTCAAATGGCCTCAACTGCCGCCGCTCAATCTCCAAGCTTGTAGGTGGAGACTGGACAGGTTCGGGTGCAGGACCGTCCCCTGCTGCTGCGACAGAAGGTCCTCCCGAAGAGGCAGACGAATCGGGGGATCGACTGACATGCTGAGTAGCTCGGGATACCAGTATCTTCGTGCCCAGTCCGGAGCCACAAGGACGACCTGGGCCCGGTCGCGCCTGATCTTCTTCAGCACTCTGGGCAGAAGTGGTATAGGCGGAAAGGCGTACAACAGACCGCAGCTCCACTCGCGACGAAAAGCGTCTCCGAGCGAGTGCCGCCTTGGAAACTCCAACGCGCAGAACTGCTGACATTGCGCGTTCTCTCCTGTGGCGAATAGATCTAACCAAGGCTCTCCCCACTGTCGAAAGAGACCTTGCGCCACGTCCGAGTTCAGACGCCATTCGTGATCCATCATGCACCGGCGGCTGAGTTCGTCCGCCCTGGCATTCAGAGAGCCTGCCAGGTGTTGAACCACCAGGGTCACGCCCTGATGTTCCAGCCACTGCCAGAGGCGCAGAGCCTCCTGGCAAAGGGTCCACGACCCCACACCGCCCTGTTTGTTGCAGTACCACATGGCGGTGGTGTTGTCGGTGAACACTTGCACCACGCTTCCCCTGACAGAGGGGAGGAATGCCTTCAGTGCAAGACGAATCGCCCGCAGCTCCAGAAGGTTGATGTGGAGCCGGGACTCCGCCGGAGACCAGAGGCCTCTGATCTCCGCCTCTCCCATGTGGCCTCCCCAGCCCTGGAGGGACGCGTCCGTCACAACTACGTGCTCCGGCTGGGGTAGGGAGAGGGGTCTGCCACTGACCCATTCGCGGTCCGTGAGCCACCACTGCAGTTGCTTCGCAGTGCCCTCCGAGATCAGGACATGATCGGACGGGTTGCCCTGATGCTGGGCCCACTGAAACTTCAGGTCCCACTGCAGAGCCCGCATCCGCCACCTGGCGTGACGCACCAGAAGGATGCAGGAGGCCATCAGTCCCAGAAGCCGCAGCGTCAACCTGACCGAGACTCGGGATAACGGTCTGAAGACAGGAATCAGAGCCTGAATATCCCGAACCCGCTGCTCGGGTGGGTAAACCCGAAACTGCGCCGAGTCGAGAACCGCTCCGATGAAAAGGAGCTTCTGAGAGGGACACAGGTGCGACTTCGGCACATTGATGGAGAACCCCAGCAAGTGCAGGAGGTCGGCCGTAGTCTGGAGGTGGCTGACGACTGTCTGGGGCGAGCCCGCCTTCAACAACCAGTCGTCGAGGTAGGGGAAGACTGATACCCCCTGCCTGCGCAGATGGGCTGCGACCACCGCCATCACCTTTGTGAACACCCGTGGGGCGCTGGTAAGGCCGAAGGGGAGCACGGTAAACTGAAAGTGCTCTAGGCCTACCGTGAACCGCAGGTAACGCCGGTGGGCCGGCAGGACGGGGATGTGGAAATAGGCGTCCTGCAAGTCCAACGCTACCATCCAGTCTCCTGGGTCCAGGGCAGCCAGGACCTGAGCTAAAGTGAGCATCTTGAACTTCTCCGTCCGGAGGAAGCCGTTGACGTTCCGCAGATCCAAGATAGGGCGTAGGCCCCCTTTGCCCTTCTTGGGCACCAGAAAGTAGTGGGAGTAACAACCACGTCCTACTTCTGGCCCAGGAACGCGCTCGATGGCCCTCTTGGCCAAGAGGGCCGAAACTTCCTCCTGCAGAAGTTGCAAGTGATCCCCCGACACACGGTGGTATTGAGGTGGCATGGATGGAGGGGAAGACTCGAAGGGGAGGGAGAAACCCCTTCGGACAATTTGCAGCACCCACCTGTCCGAAGTGACTGTATGCCAGTGGGAGAGGTGATGGCGAACCCTGCCTCCCACAGGCGTCACATGGGCCTGAAAACTCGGACTAGGAAGGTTTTGAGGCGGGGGCTGCTGAGGGAGGTGTGGACTGGCCTCGCCGCTGACCCCGACCACCGCCACGGCGGTTCCCACGTCCGCCACCGCGCTGCTGGACATTTTGCGGCGTGTGGCTGGCGGTCCGTGGAGGGGCGCCCCTTCCGTGGCCACGAAAGGAGCGAAAGGCACCCGATTGCTGGCGTGGGGCCGTAAGGCCCAAGGACTTGGCCGTGGCCCTGGAGTCCTTGAAACGTTCCAGCGCATGGTCTGCCTTGTCGCCAAAGAGGCGACGGCCATCAAACGGCATGTCCAGGAGAGTGGCCTGGACATCGGCCGAGAAGTTGGCGGACCTCAACCAGGCGTGGCGTCGAACCGCCACCGTCGTTGCCATCGCCCTGCCCAGTGAGTCCGTGGTATCCAGCCCACACCGGATAGAAAAGCGTGCCGCATCTCGGCCGTCCGCAAGGGTTTGGCTGAGTTTAGCCCTGACCTCCTCAGGGCATTGTGGCAGCACCTCCGCAACCGTGTCCCACAGAGTGTGGGTGTAGCGGCCCAAGAGACAGTTGGTGTTCACTGACCGTAGCCCCAGGCTCACAGACGAGAAGACCTTCTTCCCGAACTGCTCATATCTCTTGGATTCCCTGTCGGGCGGGGCCGACGGGAATGCGGATTGGGAGGTAGAGGCCTGGATGACCAGGCTCTCGGGGGTGGGATGGGTGGACAAAAAGCATGGGTCGCCCGGTGCCGGGCGGTAGCGTCTGGCCACGTTCCTGTCCACAGGGGGGCCTGTGGCGGGCTTGGACCAAGTGCCCAGCAGAACGTCACACAAGGCCTCATTGAACGGCAGAAGGGGCTCCGTGGAACCGGACTGCTGTTTGAGGACCTCAGTGAGGAGATTAGTCCTCACGGCCGCGACGGGGAGCTGAAGGTTTAAGGCCTTAGCTGCCTTCGTCAACACTACGCTGTAAGCAGAACCCGCCTCCGAAGCCACAGTCGGGGGCGACGTAAATCCAGTGTCTGGCGAGGTGTCAATACCACTGGCCTCCCCAAGCTCATATGTCCAGTCCTGATGCGACTGGCAATCGCGTGCCAGAGGGTCCTCGGACCCCTCCCATTGCTCCTCGTCACCCGGCTCCTGGAGACCAGGATTAACAGCCAGGGCCTCCTCATGGAGATAGAAGTCTCCGAAGGCCGACGGAATCGGCGCCCAGCGGCGCCCCTCCGACACCTGAGTAGGACCGTAGGAAGCATTGGGGTCGGCAACCACATCGGCTGCCGGGGACGACACCTGAAGGGACGGCGCCGGTGAGGTCGTAAGGTCGACCGGCGAGGTCCCGGATCCGGAGCCGGATCCAGCGAGGTCGCGCGGCGCCGGGACCGAAGTCGCCAGCGGCGCCGGGGCCGAAGCACCCGACGTCGTCGGGGCCGAAGCGCCCGACCCGGAAGGACCTCCAGACGGAGCCGATCGGCCCGAAGGCGCCACGGGAACCGACTGAGGAGGGAGGGCCCTCATGGCCATGAGGTACCTCTTGACCTCCTCCTGCGACGCGCCGTGCCCAGGGACCCGGAGGTGTGGGGCAGGCGGCGACGCTTGCGACTCCCGCGGAGCCGCGTGGGCGGTGTCGCCCGAGTCCCCGGTCGCATCGTGCGAGCGACGGGGCGGGTCGGAGGATCGATGGTGTCGCTCCGACCTCTCATGCCTCTTACCTGAGGACTTGGAACCGGACGATCGGTGACCACTCCCGGAGCGTCGATGACTCCGACCTCGCGACCTGTCCCTCGACCTCCCGTGGGACCGGGACCGGGACCTGGAGCGGCGCGGGGCCGACTGCCTCAGCTCGAGACGCTTGCGGGACCGCTCCCGCCTAGCCTTCGACGTCAGGGCCCGGCAGTCGTCACAGGTTCGATCGTCGTGGTCGAGGCCTAAGCACTTCAGGCACCGGCGATGGGGGTCCGTGACCGACATGAGTCGGCCGCACTTCGAGCAAGGCTTGAACCCGGGCATCCCTGGCACCGATAGTCGAGAAGCGACTAAATAGAGGATCAAAAAGATCAAAAAAGTTTTCAGTCAAAAAGTGACTGGGGGTAGAGCTTCTTCCGGATCTGCGCTAGCTGGCGCGGAAAAAAGAAGAACTGACGTCAGCGCGCATGGGCGCCGTCTATATACTCCGATGACGTCATCCCGGCGCTCACGACGCCGACGACGGACGCGGAGCCGCAGACGACGCCTACCAGCGCGCAGGGGTATTGCTACGCAAAAATTTCCGGATCCAGTCTGACGCCTGGGGATATTCTAAGGTAAGGAATCTATCACTAACGTGTCTCTTTCAGATACAGGTTTTTCATTTACTGTTATTTTGGTACCTGTGTCGTTAGCATAATCGTTCAGACTCAGAGAAACTTAACACAGCTGCTTGCATACATATATCAAGCATAATACTCGTGTAAATTGGGCCCTTGCACAGAATTTAAATAGAATTCTAAAAGAGCTTGATTGGAACATAATGGGATGAAGTGATTGATGCCTGGTGACGGCAGTCAGTAAGAATGACACGGGCTTTGCTGTTTGCTTCTTGTCTAATACTCCAAGTGATCTGAACAGCATGGGGGTATGTCACCGCAGGTATGGCGTGAAAAGAATCCAAGTCTTATTTTAAGCATTTAACTACCCTTTGTTACTCACATTTTCGTAGATGCTTTCCTCACTGTAGAGAACAACAGGTTCAAGACGGCCCTGTATTTGCTTTACAGCAGGGGTGGGCTAGGATACCTCTCCCCGACCCCCCCCCCCCCCCCCTCCCCCTCCAGTGAGCCCTGCACACTGTGAACATGAGATGCGCAGAGGTGCCTGGGAGGAGCCAGAGTTTGTTTAATTGGTGACTAGCAGAGAAGAGCAGCACAACAGGTCTCCCACACAATGCAGCTTTAGAAAACCCCGCACCTTTAATAGTCCTGACGAGGAGAAATGTGCACGGCGGTCATGACACACCCTGAAACCAGACTGCAGCCAGCCCCAACGCCTTCAGTGCAGCTAGCCAATGTTGTAACATTTCTCTCATGTAACGTAACTGGTTCTATTGTACAGCGCCCTGGCACCTTCGGGTAAAGTCCGCTCTATATAAAAATGCATTTAAAAAATAAATACAAATGTGGCATTCATCAGGTTGAGTTATTGGCTAGCCGTCCTCTGGCCGAACCCAACACCCCCCTCCGCTCTTCACAGGACACTTATTGGACAATGGCGGTTTCCGTCTGACGTCTCGGTTCCTGCCTAGCCGGCCACTCAGATGATGCGTTACATACAGCAGGGTTGCCCCGGCAACACGCTCGGTACACGCTGAGGCTCCAGGAGGACACCAGCACGTCTATTATGTACAGGTTTCTTGCATCCCTGAGTTAAAACAATTGCACTCTTCTAAAAGAAGACTCTTCTTCTTTTCTGCCTGCCAACAGCGCTGTGGAAACACCCAAAAGGAATAAGATCTGCCGGCAGCCCCGCAGCCTTGTAAAGGTTTTCACAGACCTTGATTTTTTTTGCTACTAGGATTGAGGCTTATATGTCGAGTTTTCCTCAGTACACAACTAAACGCAGTGAGACTGTGCTTCAAGCCAAAGGTGCAGGAATAATAAAAATGATTTATGTGGTTTCTTGACAAATTAGGCTTACGCAATAATGTACCAAATCCACAATCTGCACGTTCTCTTTTTTTATATCAACCTACCTGCAAAGAGTAAATAGAGATAGGTTATCCCCTCCTTCAGGGGGCCGTGAAAAATGGAATAAATTAGATTGATCAAATTCTGCCAGATCCGGGGGCGTGGCCAGCAATATGGCCATGTGAGCCGCACTTTGCCGCAGCTCCGCCGAGCCGACATTATCCGACCGCACTTTTCCCATCCAGCGGCCCTTCAAACCCCCCAAAAAGGTAGCGGGCAACGCATGGACCCCGGAGGCAGCCCTTGGTGACTCCCGGGGGCCGACCTGAGGACGAAATACGTCGGGAAAGCTCCAGCGTGCCGATCCGAACCCGGATCTAAGATGGCGGTGCTGAAGGCCAGAACAGTCGCGAGTCCGGAGGGAGCAGGAGAAACGCTACCGCATTGCCTTGACTTCTGCCAGAGGTGGGTGAGCCCCGGGAGCCTGGCCAGAAACCCGGGAGCATGCACCTGATGAGGGGGAGCAACCGGACTTAAGCGCATGCACCGCCCCCCAGCAGGCATCGGAGGGAAAGGCCCAACGATCTACAGACAACGCCTGGGGGAAACAACAGAGGGAGAATCTGCTTACGCTCCCCCCCTCACCCACTGCGGGCATAACGGCTCATCGGACTGGTTTCTGACTGTCTCCCTCCCAACCCCCCTCCCCACCCCGCCAAACATCAGCGACCGGCGTGAGCGGACGAGACACATTGGGCTCACATGAGATGGCCGAGGCTGTGCACAGAAGGATATAGGCCCAGAACACAGTTCGGTCGCATCCTAGGGTGAGGAGAGCGAGATCGGAGCCGGGTGCCACTAATCTCCCCCATGTCTCCCCAGGCCCCTGGGCGCAGCTGACGGTTCTGCCCTAAACAAGTCGGCGGCGATAGCCCCACATGACTGAAAGCGCCGCAACTTACCGGTGGGCCTGGAATAGGCCGAGTTGGACTACTCACGCACATGCGATAGCGAGACTGTTGGCAACGCCGTGTCAGAGACGGGTTGCGGACATGGCCGCGCTGCCCATCCCACTGCACTGAGGTACCCTAATCGCGCGACGGCTACGCTGTTCTGCGCGTCTTGGGTGTGGCGAGAAGCCCTGCACCACGGAGAGTGACCCCACCAGTGTGGAACCCTAGACATCCGGGACTGCGGTGAACTGCGGACAAGGAAGGCCTCTATAGCGTCAGACGGGGCCCACAGAGAGGCGGCGCGTTGGAGGGCCGGAGTGGAAGCCGGGACGCCGCAAAGAGCACAGACCTCGCCTCCACCTTCCCCGGCTGCGGGACCGGGCCGGTATGGGGAAGAAAGACACGATCCCTAAGGCCCCGAAACATGGACCCATAGATAAGAGTTTGCAGTGGCGCCTCCCACCAACGCTATGGAGGGCGCAGGAGCGAGCTCAGACACGGCCCTTCTGATGGGAGCGATACAGGCGTCCAGGGAAGATATTCAGGCCTCTAGAGCGGCCCTAGAGGTGAAAATAGGAGAGGTGGGAGTGGAGGTCAACCTACTACGGCAGGATTTCCGAAACCTCACGGAGAGAGTCACCACGGCGGAAACGAGGCTGAGCGAAGCAGATGATTTCATACATGCCCTGCAGAAAGATCTCAAAGAACTGACGGACTCCCATAAACAACTGCAGTGGAAGGTCGATGATGCGGAAAACTGGGCGCGACGCAACAACCTCCGCTTTCTGGGATTTAGGGAAGGAATGGAAGGGTCCAATATGGTGGAGTATCTGCGCACATGGCTGATCGAAACGCTGCCCCAAGCGACATCCTCCAACTGCTTCACCATTGAAAGGGCCCACAGAGCACTCATGGCCAAACCTTTGGCTGGGGGAAGGCCTAGGCCGATCATAGCGAGGTTTCTCAACTTTGCCGACAGAGATACAATCTTGCGAGAAGCCAGGAAGCTGGGCGAGATACGAGTAGAAAACTCACAAATAATGATCTTCTCAGACTACAGTCAAGAGGTGCAGAAGATGAGGCGCTCCTTTGATACAGTAAAAGCTAAACTTAGAGATCTGAAGATACAATATATGCTCCTCTTCCCAGCTAAACTTAAAGTAATATATGAGGAAAAGACGCACTTCTTCATTCATCCGGATGATGCATGGCAATGGCTAGAGGAACGCCCACCACCCCGGAGACGTGAAGGGGGTGAGCTGAACACGGCGTTGGAGGGCCCCTCAACTGGCAACCTCTGGGAGATGGTGAAACCACAGGGAAGACGCAGATTACGGGGGACGAGGAAGACACAAACAACGCCGTACCCCCGCAGATTAGGACCCCTAGGAGACACCGGGAGCCTGCCTCCCCACGTCGGGACAGTCAAGCGGACTCCAGATTTCGTGCCCTAGCCGCCAAGGAACGCCCTGAGGAAGAGGACGACACAGGAGGTGCTACGACGGAGAGCGACGAGGAGGAAGATCAGGCACTCCATCCGCTGGTGGCTGCCATCAATGAGCTGGAGAGGGACCCAGCTACAGACAGTGCTCCAGTGCAGGGCGAGGACAAGGACCTCAATACTTGAGCAAGAAAGAAGCTGGATGGACGAGATATCGGCTAGACCGACGGGCGGCACACAAGTGGCTCACACACCTCAATTGTTATTTTTATATAAGTAGTATTTGGTTGTTATTGTATCTTTCCTTTTCTGATCACGAACTACCACATAGAACTGTGGGCACTGTGGGAAAGTATCCTTCCTAGTTCTTGTTCGTTTGACAAGTTGGGGTAGGTCAGAAGAGGAGAGGGACACCAGGGGGGGGCGACAGGCCTTTTCCTGCCAATAAGTCCTATCACAGAGGGAGGTAGATGGTGGGACTGATGGAGGAGGAAGGTGGGGAGGGGGGAGCAGGGGAAAGTTGGAGCTGTTCAATCCATCTTAATGGAGGGGTCGTAGATACCAGGGGGACGGGGGGGGAGTTGGGGGAGAGGGGGGGACGGGGAGGGGGAGAAGATCATGTCATGCTAGCCGCACACTCAAGTATTCCAGGAGACACCTCTTTGCAGGAGACCGACTACACTAAGCAGCACACACGCCAGACCTTCGGGTGACAATAGGAGAAACCACAGAGACCAAAGGGGATTCAGCGTCCTAACATGGAACGTAAACGGGCTTGGCAGTAAGATTAAGAGGGGGCTGGTGTATTCCTACATTAAAAGGCTGAGCCCTGACATAACAGTACTGCAGGAAACGCATCTCAAGGGGACAAATTGTGCATTCCTAGCTAGGGGATAGTACAAGGTATTAGCACATGCAGGATACACCACGGGCTCGAGAGGAGTGGCCATAATTGTGAAGAAGACTACACCGTTTTACATAGCTCAAACATGGACGGATACACAGGGGACGTACGTGGGGGTGAAGGGGACCTGGAATAGATGTGAGTACACAATACTATCAGTATACGTCCCCCCGAAACTGCAGGCCAACACGCTTAAGAAAGTAGTAGATATACTCCTTGACACAGCTGACACTATACAGATTCTTGGTGGGGATTTCAATGATGTGATGGACCCAGGGCTGGACCGGACGGGAATGGCATCCAGAGACCGGACCCGGACACCCCTATCCCGAATGATTACAAACATGGGACTCACAGACATGTGGAGGTGGTTACACTCAGACCAGAGGACCTACTCCTTCTTCTCAGGCTCACATAAAGTGTACTCGAGGCTGGATTACATCTTTATGTCCAGGCAACACTTGGCAATAGACGACACGGCGGAATATAAGGCAAGAGGGATCTCTGATCACTCCCCACTTTCAGCAAGAGTGGGATTGGGAAGAGATGGGAGTAGAGGGTCCTGGAGATTGACGGCATGGGATTTACAAAATGTGAGTGTATTGAAGGATCTGAGAGCAGACGTGAAGGTTTATGTAGCCGACAATGAAGGGACGGTCCACTCCAAAGTAACATTCTGGGAGGCTCTAAAAACGGTCATGCGAGACAGGGCACAAAATAAATTAGCGGCTGAAGGAAGGAAGCTTCTTGCAGACACAGTGGCACTGGAGACGAACATTCTGGACCTGGAGAGGGAATACCAGGTCTCGAAAGAGACGGGGACTCTCAGGAGACTGACAGACACGCAGAGACAGTACCGAGAGTTGGTCACAGGAGAGGCCAAAACCCAGGCACTAGCCACGTTGCATCGGCTATATACTGTGGGGGATAAGTCGGGCAAACTACATGCATGGCTTAGTAAAAAAGAGCGCGCAGAGAGATGGGTGGAGCAAATCAGAAACCCTAAGGGAGTACTGATAAGATCAGATGCTATTATTGCCGAGACATTTGCTGACCATTATGAAAGCTTCAAGGACCTGTGAGGAGGCGCTACAGTACATGGAAACGATTGAATTACCGACCCTGCCTTCTGAGGCCCATCAAGGCCTAGAGGCTGACATCGCTCTAGACGATATCACAGAGGCCCTGGCTAGGCTCAGACCGGGTAAAAACTCTGGGTCCAAACGGGTTCCCGGCCGAGTTTTTTAAACGTACGGCGGACCTCTTGACACACCATCTAAAGGGACTATTCGAAGGGGCATTACAGGAGGGGAGACTCCCTCAGATCTGAGTATGGCACTAATAGTCCCGATACATAAGGAAGGGAAACCGCACAACGATTGTGCGTCGTACTGCCCTATCTCCCTCTTGAATATAGAGGCAAAACTCCTGGCAACTATCCTAGCATTGCGACTTCGCTTGGTGATATCGGAGCTAATACATCTAGATCAAACAGGGTTCCTCCCGGATAAAGCCACTAGGGTAAATCTCCGGCACACCCACAATTGGTTGCAAGAAGTAAGAGAAAGGGAGGATCCACACTGGTTCCTATCCCTCGACGCCGAGAAAGCTTTTGACGCAGTCCATTGGCCATTTCTTGAGGGTGTCCTGCAGAAGTTCGGTTTCGGCCCCAAATTCCGGAAATGGGTTCAGTTGCTCTATACAGAACCTAGAGCTAAGGTGAGAGTGAACAGGGATCTATTCAGGGAATTCCCAGTCCAAAGGGGGACCAGACAGGGCTGCCCGCTGTCCCCCCTCCTGTTCGCGCTCACGATAGAGGTGCTGGCAGCTAGAGTCCGCCAGAATGTAGCCATTAGGGGATTCAGACGGAGTGCGATGGACTCCGCAGAGGAAAAAATATCGATCTACGCGGATGACATCCTCTCATACATTACACGGCCGGAAACCACAATTCCAGAGATGTTTCTGGAACTGGAACGGTATGGCAGGCACGCGGGTTACCAGGTAAACTGGCACAAGTCTGTCCTCTATGATCCTAAGGGAAGGTTGTTGACGACAGTGGAGGGGTTTAAATACCTCGGAGTGTATGTCACCCTGGATCGCACACAGTCCTACCAAAGGAACGTAGAACGAATAATATTGAATTTCATAGAAGACGCGACCCGGTGGAGGCAGCTCCCTCTCACCATACTGGGCCGGGCGGCTATGTTCAAGATGATCACACTACCCAAATTTTTATATGCCCTACAGAATGAGTACTACCCTCTCTCGACCAAAGTCTTTGGGAGAATACATGCGAACTTAGGTCCTTCCTATGGCTGGGTAAACAATCCAGAGTAGCACTGCGCATGCTCTAACGCCATCAATACAGCGGAAGGATCTTGCTCCCGAATCTGGAGGCATACTATTGGGCGGAACATATAGCCCCGATCAACGACTGGATACATGCACCGGCAGACCACCCCACCTATGCTCTTGAGAGACATAAACTCTCAGCCAGGCCGTTGCTGTACTATCTATATGAGGGTGCTCGACAAGGACAGCTTCTCCCCGCTACGAGTAATACCTTACAACTGTGTAACAAGGCGATGAGCCGCACGGGTTGGGGAAAGAAGCCCACCCGACAGACGCCGATCTGGCACTGTGTCTGGCTCACAGAATTGAATAAGCTAAAAGGCTTCCAGAGGTGGGACGATATTGGTATCTCCACCTTGGGTGACATAGTGGCAAGGAGAGACCTGAAATCATTCGCAGCACTGAGGTCCGAATTTGAACTGCACCGCACGCAGTTCTTCAAATATGCCCAGTTAAGACATGCCTGGCGAGCGGAAAAGATACAACTGGACGAGCTACTGGATTACGCACCTCTAGAGGGTAGGTTGTTACAGGAACAGATACAGGAAAAAGCGGTATCACTCACATATAGAACATTAACAAACAATATGCTAGGCGACCTGGAGAAACTCAGGAGAACATGGGAAAATGAGGTGGGAGACATGGAGGATATTGATTGGGAAATGGTCCTAATGCATCCCAGGGAGGTGGCCATTAAGTCTCGACTGCGACTCATCCAGTTTAATGTGCTGCATAGAACATACTATGACAGAGTGAGGCTTCATAAAATGGGACGGACGGAAGACACTAGGTGCCTTAGATGCAGGGACACAGGAGGAGACTTCTACCACATCATATGGAGGTGCCCTACAATTCAAGACTATTGGGGAACTATATTCACAGAGTTAAGCGAGGTGTTGGAGACCCCTATCGACCCAGAGCCCAAATTGGCCCTTCTAGGAAAGACAAATGACGTAGACCTAGCACGTCCCCTGCTGACCTTTTTGGTTCTGGCGTTGGTGATGGCCAAACGGGACATAGCTAAGCATTGGGGTGCGCGGGAATCACCAGAATTGGAGGAATGGAGGAGAGGGCTGGACCTTTACATGGCCGCTGAAAGGGTCACTTACAAGCGAGGGGATGCCCGAAGAAGTTCCGTAAGGTCTGGGGCAAATGGAGAAAATATCATGGGCTGGATGCTGGGCTATGAAGGCTACATGCCAGATCCCTCAGGCAACATGTATGTTTTAGACAAAACGGCACATGGCAAACAAACAACGGCCAGCACACTGGGCTCTTGTATTGTCACAAAGACTGTAGTGTTGTATTTCCGGTTCAGCCTGATCCATGTCACATGCGCAAATTGTAGATGTTTAATTAAATATTTTATTTAGGTCATCTGTCTGTTTAACAAGATCAAAGTTAGAGCCTTCCATATCTGCAGCAAATGATGTCTTATTCTCACAAATAATTTGCAAACACGTTGGAAAAATTTACGAAACATGCAAAAAGATTTACCAAAATATGCTACAGACATCATTAAAAAATGCATTTAAATTTGTATTACTATATATGGAAAAAAAACAAATAGATCTAAATACACTCACTACGTGCAGTTCACCATATTTTCACACTTTTATCATAAATCGTTCATTTTATAAAGACCTTTTAATGTGGTAAAGCTCCCTTAACAAGGTCCAAAGTATTCGTGTTTATATTCCTCGTGTTCCGCAGTGCTGTTGTAGGCAAAATGTACTTTTTCTGTTGTGGTGTGCTGGTTGGAGCTCTCGCCTTCTTGATGCGAAAGTTACCACAGCTCTTCACACACCCCTCACACCCAAACTTGGAGAAATAGGTTGGCCAGGGCCTTAGCAGTGTATCCTCACAGGAGACAATCCCAGCCTCTTAACTGAGATAAAGAAGGTGGATGCAAGGGAGGAACCCATACCCCAATTTCCAAACTGAACTAGGCAACCTCCCTAAATTTGGACACAACTGACCTGATTTTTAAACCTTGCCGCTCGTCAGGCATCCTATGCTCCGGTGACATCGGCAATAGTCAGAGTTGCCATAACAGTGAGTAGCCATTGGTTAGTGGACATCAAATCAAGTGAATGTTCGACTTAAGGTTTGCAGAACAAAACAGAGTATGGAGGTGTTTGGCTCGCATATTGCTTTTAGAATGGTCTTGCACACCCGCGAAAACCTTATGGTAAGAGGATGGCATGCATGTCAAAGGGCGGCAGAGATCCAGGTGAACTTACAGTGTCACTGGGGTCAGCAGAGGACTATGGGCAGGACTGGGGCAGACAGACCTTCAGCGTACACCTGAGCTTGAGTTAAAATAGCAACACAGCCAGGCTCTTCTCACACATTCGAGGACTAGCGATTTGTTTCAGGGAATGGTTTCAGTGCCAGTTCCTGGGGTCTGGCCCTTTTGTTTAACCGCAGTGCAAGCAAGCACTAGCATTGCCCTAACCTTCAGCTAGACCTCACACACCCAGGACCCCAAAGACACATATGCAAAGCTCAGGCAAGATGTCAGCTCCAAAGAAGGACCATCGGGGTCAGACAGGTACACAACTGTCTACTACCACTTTGTAGCTAAAATTGTGAAACCACAGCAGATACCAGTGAGGTTTCATCTGATGCTCTTCTAAAGTTAGCTTGTACAAATGTAGCTTATGTATGACATACCCAGACCTCCTGCGCCCAGAAATACACAACCAGCCCATCTCAAGCAAGATCAAGAACCATTCTCTTGGGGTGGCATGGCCCTGTGGCGCACAGGACTCAGTACTTCTACAAGGTCAAAAACCTATGCTGCTGTCACAATGCACCCCACAAGGCTACCCTATGTCACACCACACCCCACAACGTTTATCTTTCTGGATATAAATAGTGTATTAGCATTCATGATTGTGGTGAATTGATGTGCTTAATTCTTCATGTGGCATTTATTGCATGAGGTTACTTAACCTCTTAATTGATTATTTTGTTCCTCAAATGATACCAATGAGAACCACTGTTGCCCGAGTGTGCTTGACCAACCTAACCTGTGGCCCTGTGAGGGAAGAGAGGAAGCCCTACCCCATTATCCAACCTGAACAATGACAGGGCCTTCTGTTTAGACTTCGTTTCTCCCCAGGAATCTCTGTTCCTATGAAGACTGCAACGGCACTGCTCTCCTAGCCTAGCGAAAAGCAAATTAAAGTGGAACTAACAAGCTTGGAAACAAAGAACATACAATTCCATAAAATCCTCTTTCTTGCAGAAGTGGCAATTTACAAGGAAATCCATTACAACCAGGCCAGGCGGAAGTTGTGCATTTAAGAATTCTGACCATATGACAAGGACATTCACAAGGACTCGCCTGCTGGGAGACCCCAAAGGTGATCCAAACTTAGCAATGTGGGAGTGAACGTTCACCTCTTTGAGGATTAAGGCTAAGAACTTCAGGAAGTGGACTGTCTCTTGCAAGTAAAAGAACATAATGAGATTACTCATATACCGCTAAACTAAAGCATGGCCACCGGAAGTGCGTGTCTACCTGGAATACCTACTTACCGGAGTGTGAATGAAGGAAAGCTGCTGGAGCCCGGAATGCTTGACTGGCAGAAAGTGATTGAAGCTTGGTGGCTTCCGTAAGCGCCCCGGATGCCTTATTAATATTATTTGACAGTGACGGAAGCACGGCTAATTGGAGTATTCTGCCACCCTGTTCGCCTGGCTGATTGAGAGAGAATGGAACACAGCTTCTTGCATTTTGCGTGCCGCTGGGCATACCCGACCGACTAAAAGCTACCAACAGAGGAGGGGGCACCGGTTGGGTATGGAATAAATATATGAGAAATGACTGTGTGATGCAGCCACAGAGAAACCTAAAAACCTGTCTCGGGGAGAAGGATGGGAATTTACCAAAAAAAAGCCTGCCTGTCACAGAACCCATAACAGCTAGGCGCCATACTGCTCTCTCTTCCCGCAGGTGCCTCTGTGCCACTGATGCCCCTATGCTCTCAGTTTCTAGCAAGGACTGGCACCACCCTTATGCATTCACACATATCACGAATCCTACATAACTCAGTACAAGAATTGTTAAAGGGATCAGCTAGGAATTGCGCATTATACAGTCGGGTGGTTGATACCTAAGATGTTGCGCGACAACCCATAATAAATAACACATTCCCAACTGCACTCGAAAATCGGTCGACGAATGAAGGTTTGGGTCTGGCTGTTTGTAGCACTAGGCACATAATCATAAAGTCGACTGTATGGTCTGGCACATAATGAAAATAGAACAACATTACAAGGTTATAACAATTCCTCGCAGTTAATGTTTGAGTAATAAAATATGCATTTTTGCAATTATAGAAACCAGGTAAACCCCTAACTAAAACCAGCACACGACAATCAAAGGTTACAACACTTCTTCCAACGAGTTTGCAATTAATATTCAAGTAAAGAATGTGCTAAATCCTAACTGTAGCATCCAACTGAACCCCCAGCTCAAGTGGGGGCAGCAGCGCCCTGGGCGTTCCTTCTTGTTACTTTCCTTGCAGCATAGATTTAAGAGGCCCTGGGACTGTAGGACCCTTAAGGGTCCACTCAAAGTTAGATACATGGCTGTTTTGCATTGTCTTACATTTTGAGTGGTGAAAAGGATCGTAGATGCATTTTCCTGGCTTGTAAAGACTTTGTACAAAGTAGCATAGAATAAAGATTCGCCTTCTCTTTGCTGTTTCCTCAGGGTGGCTAGACCAGTTTTTAATAAAACCTCTTAAGTGGCTGAGTGCCCAACCTAACCCTGATAGACAGCGATCAGAGCCTATCCCTGTAGGCTTCAAGCCGGATGAACTATGTGATCGCCAAGAACCGAGTTATAAGTGGGAGCCCGCCTGTTTGGTTCTCGTGCAAGCCCAGTTCTTGTCTTTCATCACTTGTGTCATTGTGATTTAGTGATATTATTACACGTCCATGTTAATGAAAGTACGTGCATTAGCCAGGCATCTTATCCAAATAGCAGTCATTTGAAGAACCGGGTTTTAGAACCCAGCGGCACCAGGGGCATGCCCAACGTCTTCGGGTTCACCTGTCTTAGAATACAGAGACACGGGATACTTCTCGGTGACGTCAGAGATCAAATTTATTGGCTGCAACCAGGAACAGAAGTCTACGAAGTACGACACAAATAGGTTTGTCAGAGACTGCTCAATTTTCGTATTGCGAGACATTGTCTTTTATGCTAAAAATCACATTCCGGACAAACACCCTCTATTTACAGTTTGTCCAATCATAGGTAACATTGCAAAAGGTATTGCATGACGACAAACCCACTTTTCAGTTGTCCAGCCCACCATCAATTACACGGGAAAGCCTAACATTCTTTCTCGAACAGGCGGGACAAACCCATAATAAAAGACCACAACCCATACCATAAATAGGCCATAAAAGAAGGAACAGAAACAGATGAGAAGTAGGATAAGGGGTGTGTGTGTGTATACCAAACTTTACAACGTCCTGCTCTCTGATCTTTAATCTCGATCAGCTACCGGACAAGGAATTGTCTTAACAAGGTCAGCTTCAGGCAACGGGGTCAGTTCACTCAGGTCAATCAGAAGTCAGCTAACGTGTACGTGTAAAAAAGACTCGTTCGGCTGTAGTCATCGGCCTATGTGAGGGCAACCACAAAATGGCTGCCATACACAAAATGGAACCCAAGGGTTCAGAATGAAATCCCTAAATACGTAGTGAATCCATCGATCTAACATGGCGAAAACACTCGTACTTGCCGCACTCACTAGTTACGGTTCGCTACTATCAAATTCGTAACAAAACCATGACCTTTATGAAACGGGTTCAGAATTCTCGGAACCTCACATTCATTATGGGATTCGACACTAATAAAAGCAGAGAGGGAATCCTGCTTACAGCCACACAATCCTTTTCTTGATTTAGGTTAATGTGGCAAAATGATACAGTTCAGATGTGAAAAGGCAAGTATTTTAAAATACACTACCTTCCGTGTAAAGGTGTCCGCATTTTTAAGCCAGGAATTTTTAATGTAAAGTACTTAGGGGCATATTTGCAAGCCCCTTGCGCCACTTTTGCCTCATTTCTAACATGGGAAAAGTAACGTACGGGTGGCGCAAGTGTCTTGTAAATAAGCCCCTTATGGTTTATGTATAACTAAGGGAGGGTAACCGTTGCTTCTGTGATGCGAAAATGAATGGTGGTCCTAGCGTGCCTGACCCAGAAGCAAACCTGCAGATCTCTGAACAAAACAAATAAACCGATCAATCTTCAGAGCCCTGGGTATTCCTCAGACTTACAAATAGGCCAAACTAGGACAAACGAAGCAAAAGCCCAGTGTCTCTATGCTAAGCCTTTCCTTCCTCTTGAGCTCATACAAAAAATTAATTATGGATGGCTCTTAGAATTTGAGAAAGGACCAGAAATCTGCAAACTCCACAGGGAAAAGCTCTATAGGGGCTTATTCAGACTAGTTTTAGCCTCGCCGAGCTACTCTACCTAGCTTTTTCTACCATGCCGAATGTCTTGGGGTTTTTTTTTACACCATAGGTGTCACGTCCGTTATGGGGGCCTGGTAGGACGTATCAAACTACTATAAAATGGAAATTACCTGACCACCAGTTCAGTGTACTGCTTATTTATTCAGCAGATTGAAAATACAATACATTTAGTCATTGTACCTTACTTTAGCAATTGTACCTTATTTAAGTCACCTTTAAACAATAGTTATTCATACTTGGTGCATTAAAGGGTTACACATTTCATTCTTCACAGCATAATTCTCTTATCTCATAACAAAAATGTGTGCACAAACAAATGACAAAATACATTAAAACCATATCACTGCAACAACTCTTTTGTGATTTTTATCATTACACCGTTCAACACTGTAAATAAACAGCCTGTCTGCCTGCGCTAAGACTATTTTCACTTTTGTGTTTTACAGAGCACAAGGACAGACTTGCTACGGGGAAATAATTCTTATTGTTACTCTTGGGAGTGCATCACTTCTGTACTTGCAAATCCCTTCAGAATATGTCCCCATCTCAGACACCGTTTCCTAGTTTTAAAGCTTTTCCTTATGTGGAAGGTCCCCAGTTCCTGTTATTGATACTTACACATACATTCGGAAAGAAAACAATCTGTTCCCATTTAGGTTTTTTCTAACAACCTCTGCTGCAGGACATCTTTTCTACTATGTAAACTGCCTCTTGCTGTTCAGTGGGCTAATGCATTTACTGCAAAGATCTGTGTTTGATCCCGTGGTCACTGGGTTGAATCCCGAAGGGTCCCCTCACTTTTTCATCTTCTTGAAGTCAATAAAGTGACTACCTGTCCTGTGAGTTGAGTAACAATAAACATATGTTATTCAGCATCAAGATACCCCCAGGAGGACCTGAGCTTTAATAATAAGTCTGTGGCATTAGGTTATTTTTTTCTGTAATATTAAATGTAATGTGGCAATAAATTGGTAACTTTTGATTGAAAAGTGCTATCAAAACCGAAAGTACAATGTATACACAAATAGTGTGAAAAGGCCAGCCATGAAGTTACTTTTAAGCCTGTTACTCTAATAGCAGTTATGAGCGATATAGCTCCGGTACGTTTTAAAAAGGCATACTGCTTTCTGCCTGAGATTGGACTACATTCACACCTTTTTATGGCCTGTTGTGTGGATATTTCTATGATTGGGCAGGCTTTATAGCACTTCTTTCCATTTAGAGGAGAAGCTAAAGAGACAAAAATTAAACCGTACCTACCCTTCAGTATGCCTGTGCCAAGTGTTGGTTTGGGGGGTGGGTGATGATTTTGTGGATATGCCCTTTGAAGCTCAGGGTGCTGAACTCAAAAGGCAGGGTAAAGTTTTGAAGTAGGTCGGGGCGTGGCTAGCCAGCCAAGATGGTGGATGTAGCCTGATAGAGCTCCTATCCCGGGGGTAATTATCCTGCTGCTGAGGAGTGGGGCTGAGACATCGACACCCCTGTGCCCCCTTTGCACGACTATGGGACCCCCGAGGCTCGCCTGGTGTCGGCGGGGAGAGCCGCGGCCTGTTACCCGTGAGTGGTAGGCCGGGACCGTGAACTGGAGTGGAGGCGGAGACGGAGCTGCGTGGAGCTGCCTCCTGGTGGTCGGCTACGGGCACCCCAGTGCACAGTCGCGGCTGCCATTTGCCTAGTACGGCCGTGATCCCGATCTGGCCCGGCTCCTGCACATGACTGCCTACCTGTGGGAGCCCCCTATCTGAGGGTACTGAGGCGGTTTTGACGCGGAGCCTGAGGGGACCGACGGTGTCCGCAACACAGCGACGGACGGAACGGGGAGCGTCACGTCGGCGAGGACGGGCATTTTGACCAAAGAAGCCTACACTGAGACCTGCGGGAGGTCCTGAGCGGCACCAGGCTGAGGTGAGGAGCTGTGGGAGGGGCGAAGAGAGCGGTGGAACCTCAACGACATCCCGAGGCGGCTTGGGGCCGACGCGATTGGCGGCGACATCTACGGCGAGGCCCACGGCTGTATGCCCCGGGCGCCGGCCTGTTCTGGTGGTGGCGTCTGATTGCGGCGAGTTGAGCGGAGCAGGACATTTGTACGCTCCAGAGGGGCTGGTGACCTGAGAGGACCCTGCTGTGGAGGCCGGCATGTAGACCGTGTGGGCGGAGGCCTCCAGTGTCGAGCCCTGAATGCGGTGAGGCCGGAGAGGACGATCTTGATGAGTGAGGAGACCTGAATGGACTGGGAGCTGTGATCCACTTCCCTTCCTTACGTGCTTGAGGGCTGTGGAGAACACTGAGTATACTGTAGTGACCCTGGAGAGTGGGCTAACCTGATTGCCTTGACGGCGTTGTTGTCAGCTTTGGCCTGTTACCTGCGGATGCAGCGGTTTGGTCCCGCAGTTACTTACCGGGCCGGAGACCTGTGACTGCCTTGACAGAGGGGTGTGTGCAGGGACTGGAGTGATGGTAGGTGGATGCAGGGAGCTGTGAAGGGGAGGAGGCTGAAACAATAGCACCCGATAAAACTAGCAGTGGCGGAGGGAGATGGCGGGTCCTGCTGGTGACTGAGGTGAGGCTGAGAACTGGGCACATATTGTGGTCATTAGGGCCTGAGTAGGGCCTTGTTGGACTGGATCGCGGCCTGCAGATTGTCGTAGGGGTGAGGAGATCCGGACGGAGGCCTACAGGAGTGCACACGCCTGAGTACCGACCACACTCCTCTACCGGGGGCCCTCCCTCCCCCTCCTTTATTATCCCACCGACCGCCTTGTCCAGAACTAGTTGCCTTGCCTATGACGGGGGTTGGCCTGGATTGTTGAAGGCTGCTCTTCCCTACCTCATGCCTGGGCTTGGGGGTCCTGGCCTGAGTGCGCCTTCCTTAACGGCCGCTGTATTGGCCCTCACCCCGACGGTGGCGGAGCATTCCGACCTCCCTGAAGCAGCTTCAACAGCAGGTCACCACGATCCTTGATCGGGTGGAAGATGCGGACGGGCGCAATAGGTGCAACAACATGCGCGTTATTGTCCTGCAGGAGCGCTGTGAAGGGGTCAAGGCAGAGGAATTTATGGAACAATGGTTTAAGGATCATGTGGCTCCTGACGGTCTTTCCCCATATTTCTGTGTGGAACGGGCACACCGAATTCCGACTGGTCGACCGAAACCGGGAGCGCCGCCTTGTCCATTGGTAGTGAGTGTCCTTAACTATAAGGACCGAGATATTCTACTGCAGAAAACCCGGGAGAAGACACTTATTCAATTTGAAAACCATTGAGTGTCTTTATATCTTGACTATACACTGTTAGTAAAGAGACAGCGATCCTCCTACTTCGCAGTGAAGAAAAAGCTTCAAACCGTGCAACTCAAATATGCATTGCTGTACCCCGCTCGTTTGAAGGTCATTCATGAGAAGAAAACACATTTCTTTGAAAGCCCGGCTGACGTTGAGGAGTGGATGGAGGTGATGAGCATAGGCCCCAGCCAGGCTAGTGTTTCGGAGAAATCTAGGCAGGCCATGAGGGAGACTTCTGAACGATCTCCCTGCAGGTACCCAAGACTCTGCCGGAATGGCAGAGGCGCCGGCCCTTCAAAAGCGCAGCAGCGGAAAGACCAGGAAGGGGCGTTGGCAGCGGCCGGAGCATTTCGTGAAGATCGACACAAGATCGCCACCGACTCGGATGACAGCACCTTGCACTCAGACTCTGAACACAGTGCCATATTGTTCCCTACCATTACACCTAGAATGGCTGATGATCTCATAGATAATTGATTAATGGCATTGAACCTTTCACTTTGCTATATTATGCATGTATTCACTGATGGTATCCTTTGCTATATTGATCTGGAAGGGGTGGGTGGTTTGCACCCGTGTGCAGGGACTTCTGTGACTACTGAGGGCGTCACTCCTAGAACAACCATGGTGGGTTGAAGCTTTTGTCCGAAACCCCCCCTCTTCCTATGTACGTTTCTTGGCCTCGAGCTGTTAACGTCTGGTATGGGGACTTAGGGGCCTCTGAATGCTGTAGGGTCCTATATGGGCCTAGATCCACCTCACCACTACCTCCGTACTCATAACCTTTATCTTCCCCCGGGATGGGGTACTGTAGAGCCGTCAGGCGCCTTATGGATGTCTGTATAATGACCACACAGGCGGCTGGCCATCTCCCTCATAGCGTACGCACCATTATTGGTTTTTGGTTCTTCATGTTGCATCATTGTTGGGCTCAGCGTAGTTCGAGCGCTGTGACGGGTCTAGTTCAAGTTCTGGGGGATAGGGATTCCTGGTCATGTTTACCCGAACACTCACCACGAGCAATGTTCATAGTACCCCATAGGCGGTATGGCTCCTTCATTTACACCACAAGGGTCCTTTAATTTACTCACCTGGAACGTAAGAGGGCTAGGGTCCATCCAAAAACGTCACCGTATCCATGCATTCCTCCTCCGACACCAAACGCACATCGCGTTCCTTCAGGAATCGCACTTAACAGACGCTGAAACCCAGAAAATGCGGAAGAAATGGAGGGGATGTCTTTACTCGACCTATTACTTGGCCTTTGCTAGGGGGGCTGCTATTTGGATTCGTCACAGGGTCCCATTTGTTGAGACTGAACGACGAGTGGATGACCAAGGGAGATATGTCCTAGTGAAAGGAATGTTGGATGGTTCCCTGTTGGTTCTGGGAAGTGTTTATGCCCCGAATTTTGATCAAGATAAACTCCTGCAGAGGCTGGGTGTGTCTTTGACGGACTGGGATTGGGTCCCCTGGATTTTGGGTGAGGACTGGAACGCGATACTGGATATAGGACTGGACAGGTCGCACCCCCCGCTTCAGGCCTCAATCACTAATAGATTGACCGAACAGTTTGCCTTCTGGACTGACGGCTGGTCCCTGTCTGATGCCTGGCGGACACTTCATCGCTCCCATAAGGAATACTCCTTTTATTCCCCTATGCATAACTAACACACTAGGATTGACCGTTTTCTGTGTTCTAAGGCTCTTATTACGCACGTGGGCGGGTCGGAATATCTAGCTACAAAATTTTCCGATCATAGACCCCTAGCACTAGCACTACTCTGGGGTAGGGTGCCGACTCCGGTACCCACCTGGAAACTGAACCCACAGTTGCTAGAGGACGCCCCTTTCCACTCTTGTTTGCCTACGGCGATCTCGGACTACCTGAGGGAGAATTGGAATACAGCCTCTTCTAATTTGTTAGAATGGGATGCCCTAAAAGTTGTGATCAGGGGGGCTGCGATGGGGAAACTAGTAGGAGCTAGGTAGGAAATGCACCAGACACTGAGGGATGTGGAGAGAAGGCTGCGATTGCTGGAGAGGGAGGCGGCCCTTGATCCTAGGAAGAGCGCAGAGTTACAAACGGCTTATATTGATCATGCCAAAACATTAGAAACTCTCAGGGTGATAGATTATAAGGAATACACACGCCAGAAACACACTGAGGCGGACAAACCCAGCACATTACTTGCCCGACTGGTGAGGGACCAACCTGATCTACCTCATATCACTTGCATTCGTAACCAGTTGGGGGAAATGGTTAATACACAAGTGGAAATAAACACTGCATTTCGTGCTCATCTCCAGATGCTATACGCACCCCCCGAGCCAGTAGACACTGCGAGGATTACTATGTTCTTACAGGATCTGCCATTCCCGACACTATCAGAAGCTACTAGGAAAGACATTGATGGCCCCATTATGCAATCTGAGATCCGTGCAGCGATTAAGTGCCTCAACCGCAATAAGACGCCCTGCATGGACGGCCTCCCTGTGGAGTTTTACCTAACATACTCGGTCCTTCTGGTCCCGGTACTGGAAGCTGTCTTTAAGGCGGCGTTTGATACGGGCCTCTTACCTGAGTCCACCATGCAGGCGCTGGTTGCGTCGATACCAAAACCCGGGAGGGATGACTTGGACATGTCCAATTATAGAACCCTTTCCTTGCTCTCGACTGAATACAAGATATTAAGTAAGGCCCTTGCAAATCGGATACAATCGCATCTTCCCACACTTATCCATCAGGACCAGTGCGGATTCCTTCCGAATCATAGTACTTCCTTAAACACTTGCTGATTACACTCGGTGATGTCGGCTACTACTAGTGACTTTCCCTATGCGGGATGTATAGCATTGGACCTCAAACAGGCATTCGATTCCTTATCCTGGGAGTTCATGTTTGAATCCTTAAAGCGTTTTAAGTTCCCAGATAATTTCCTGCGATGGGTTTGCTTACTTTATACACGTCCTACGGCCAGGGCTCGCACTGAGAGAGATATCTCCGACAGTTATGAAGTCCATAGAGGTACGAGGCAAGGTTGCCCCTTGTCTCCGTTGCTATTTGTTGTAGCCCTCAAACCCCTGGCACTATCTCTGCGTGGTATGGCTGACCGCATGGGAATACCGGTCCATGGCACACATCATCTTATATCTATATACGCGGACGACATACTGTTATACTTTCGAGACTTAATAGCTGATCATGATCCAATACCTGACGTCTTTGCCACATTCGAACAATTATCGGGCCTGGCGATAAACCCTGCGAAGCCAATCGGCTTCTTTTTCCTGGAGGCACCACAATTCACTCATATACACTTCGGCACCCATCGTATGCCGGTAGCTCCATACACCTTTAAGTATCTGGGAATACAGGTGTACAGATCACCTGCAGATCAAATTGATGGGATGTGTTTGGAAGAATGGGGCCCCTGCCTTATGAGATGAACCCTAGCAAGGAAACAATTTTTAGGAAAAAGAGGGCATAAGTGCACCGGGTTATGTGCCTGTTTAAATGGGTATGAGACGACGTTGTGCTAATAAATCAATTAACACTGTATGTGTTCTTGAGATTTTCATCGCCCGTTCTGTACCAAAGTGTAGCAGGACAAGAATGACCTTAGTTTGATGGACGACAACAACAGAAAGGGAAATATTGCTTCTGCTCGGAATATATGTGTCCCATCATGGCTCTCTGGCTCGAGAAATTTGATAAAATCTGTCGGGTGCCTGGAACAGGTGTTTTCCAACGGATCCCTGCAAATTGATGGGAACATTCAAAGGGCAATTACTAGACTTCGGAGCCTACACGAGATTGGCTTTACGCCCGAAAAACTTAGCCGTGGCGAACTTCCCTCCCAACTGCTGCCTAAAGCCAGGATCCCCTTGGACTGCCCCCCCCCCACCCCCCTGTTAAAATGTGCTCTAATTTACTGGAGAGAGGCCCTTTCATACACTTCAACGTTCCCACCATATGCGGAAAACATCCCCCTGCTTGGCATCCCCACACCACAGGGCAGACTCACTCGATGTAGGCTCGAAGACTGGACAGACAACGGGGTGGAGGGTGTGGGCTCCTTTTTCGGAGACGGCGTGCTCTTGGATCAGGACACATTTGTACAGACCACGTGTGCTCCAGAACGATTATATTTGCTGCACGCCACGGTAACACATTTTATCAGGACCACCTGGGCGCTACAACGAACTGAACCCAAACAACACAAACTGGTACACCTACTATATTACATGGTACCGGGAGGGCATTTGGTCCGATGGCTGTATACAGGGATTAGGGCGCATGTAGCGATTCCGCTTGCAACCCTACGGACACGCTGGGCCGAGGATACTGACACAGAAATAGTAGATAGAGCGTGGCAGTCTATACCGGAACACCCCAAGAGAGTGTCACGCAATGTTAGGTTTAAATTTATCCAAACAATGGTACTCCATAGAGCTTATCTAACCCCCAAGAGAATACATCTCATGTTCCCGGACTCCTCTCATCGCTGCCTTCGCTGTGGGGAGGATGAAGCTAATTTTATACATACGATATGGTTCTGTTCTAGATTGCGTGACTACTGGAGTGAGATCTGCCGGCCCCTTCACACTCTGACACAGATGCCGGCCCCGATTGAGGCCTTATCTTGCTTATTGGGACTGCGACGCTGCTCCGGGAAACAGAAAGTCAGATTAAAATTCATAGATTTGGCGTACGTTTTGGCTATTAGGGTCATAACCATGAGGTGGAAATCCCAGAGATCCCCTACAGTGCTGACTTGGCAGGCTGATCTGTTGCTGTGGGGCCGAGCGGAAGGGGCAGCCCTCCGTAGAGAGGAAGAAAGGGGGTTACGTAAACATCCTATAGCACTGGAGTGGGAAGCAATGTTGATTGCCCTAGAAACAATGGATCTCTCCCCAACTGTAATGGCTAGGTCCCAATGAGACACATTAGCCCTCAGACGTCTTGTGGTTCATGGCTCTTTCTTAATGACACAAATGAGCTCTCTTAGCCTTTGGGACTTTGTAATTTAGGTGATGCCCGAAGAACCCACGGGTAGTATATGTTCAGGGGGGGGGGACTATCCAGGAATGGGTGGGGGTGGGGGAGGGCGAAGTTGGGGGTAGGTTAAGTTTAATAGATTTGTTTACCGTAAACAATGCACGTCAATATCCTAGTAATCTAGTTGTACGTATCATGATCCTGCAATGATCGGATGGGGGGCAATTGCAACAGGTTGTTTGGAGGGGACAGTGTATTATACATGTACAAATAATGTGATTTGCCTCGCACCTGACCGATGTGGGATTGGGGGAGATATTGAAAATGACTATATATGCCTCTAATTGTTCTGTATATGCTCATGACAAGTTACAGTCGATAATAAAGTGTGTTAAAAAAAAGTTTTGAAGTAGGTCAAGCCTATGCATAGTTGAAAAACTAATAGTAAAATTTGGGATTTTTTGGTATCTATCTCTGCGGGATAGTTTTAATGACAAAAGTATATACCCAGGGCTGTAAGTTTATCAGTTTTCTACCAAGGTAGGGGTATTAAACCTGGTAATGTTTATAGAAATAACCGGATCTAACCATGAATGGTTGACTGGTTCACTTTTAACTGCCAGCTTGACATACTCCAGGGTGAAAATCTGTCTGCACCTGAAGATGTGGGAAGAACTCCCCTTCTGCTTTACTTGTACAGTATTATATTGTATTGTATTGCAACATAGCGCTTACTACCACTATGTGGGGTGCTGAAGCACTTGCCTACATGGGTAGCATGTTACACAGTGTAAGGTGTGTGGTTGAAGGAGTGTTGTCTTTGTTTTTATCCTATGTGGGAAGTGTTTCCATGTTGTGCCTGATGACCACCAAGGTGCAGTTATCGTGTTATGGGACGCAGTGCTTAGCAGTGTGATGGATGAAGAAGAGTGACGGATAGGAGTACAGTTTATGGCTCTCAGTAAGCTGGCAGCTCTGCAGGTACCTATAAGCATTTTTATGTTCATAGTCTACTTACCTGGTTACTGTACAGGGTTGTCCATTCAGAGATGTGTTAAAAATGTATGGTCCCGACTAGGCATAGGTTAAAAGGAGAAGTGGTTGAGAGATCTTCTTAGAAGGACTTTGTTAACATTGTCCCAAATGTGATTGTCATTGTGAGATGCCAAGAAATGGTCATAGTATGTTGCTAGTCGGTACCTGCAGTGTTGGACTAAATTAGAGTCCTTCATTGACCAGCGGTATATGGCAGATCTCTTTAGGTATTCTAGGCCTGTTTATTTAGGGATGGATGCTTTAGCACTGGGTGATGTTTATGACCATTTGCAGTTTCATCTTACAAGACTACAAAAGTGTCAGGCTGTAAAAAGGAATAATTAAGCAGCTTGTATTATTTACAATCGACTATCTTGCTGTTGAGTTTAATGGTATTCGTTTTAGCGTGGGTTATATAATGCATTATATTTGTATTATATATATGCCTGATGAGGCATTGTTGTGCTTTTAAGCTGGGCAGCACACTGATCCAGGTCCCAGGGTTAGTGGGGGCGAGGGGGGTTGGTAATTATTTTTGGCTATTGGTATTAGTCTTGTGCTCTACAGGAACTATATATTACTTCAGTTTCTATGTGGTAGATTACATTAGTAGGAATTAGTTGTGATCATTAGTGGAAGGGGGATGGCGGAATTTCATGCATTGGTTGGTAGTATTAATAAATGAACTACAGGTGATTAGGTATTGTTAGAGTGCAGGGTGTAACTTTTAAAGGAGAAGTTGTGTTATTTGAAATAACATGTGGGCAATTAGCAGAGATAATAGTAAGAGTTAAGACAAACATGCATGTGGTTTAAAGTATGCTCTACTCAGAGAGCGGAGGCAAGCAGAGGATGGAAAGTAAGGAGAGAGTCATTTGAAAGAAAAAAGAGAATCAAGAGTTGGAAGTTTAAAGTCTGGCAGTTTTCATGCAGGGTTATAAAAACTATTGTGGAAGCTTTTGAGACAACATGCATACTTGTAGGAAGGAATACCATTATTTGCATGCGTTGCAGTATTACTGTGCAGGCCATGAGTACACCACTGTGCACGCACACCAGCATCACCCATGGGTAAATAAAAAAATATATATATTTAAATGATATATGATTGTATTTTCCCATAAATTCAGATGGAAGGAAAATACAAAATAGGAATGTTGTACTTTAAATATTTATCCTAGAGTGTGCCTCCGCTTTCTCTCTGATAATCAGGATGAGATGAAGTAGAACAGAGTATGTTTTAGTGGATTTGTGTAAAGTAATGTTTCTCAGGGGTGGTAGCTCTGGGGCTATCTCTACTCTAGCCCCTTCCATGCTCATGACGAGCTCAGCTCGTCATGCAGTACAGTACTCCTGTGCTCATGACGAGCTGAGCTCGTCATGACCACACCCATTTACATTGGGGCCCAGCACAGGAGATGAATCTGTCAAGCAGTGATGTGGTTAACCACATCGCTGCTTGACAGATTCATCTCCTGTGCTGGGCCCCAATGTAAATGGGTGTGGTCATGACGAGCTCAGCTCGTCATGAGCACAGGAGTACTGTACTGCATGACGAGCTGAGCTCGTCATGAGCATGGAAGTTAAACCACTCAAAACATAGACATGAGAGAGCAGGGTTTTCTATATCTTAATCTTTGGGTGTAATCATTAAACAATCACTGCCACTGGATGTATGGACCTTTGTTTGTCGACAAAGGGGAAATTATAAGGAGCAAACATCTATATCAAGCCGATTAGATGTTAAATCATTCACAACTTTTAGTACAGTCAATAAATTGAATTTGTGTGAGTTACAGGGTTTCATTTTCAAATGTTTTTAAGATTAAATTTTTTATTCAACAAGATCAAAACTTTTAGTATCAGCATTGAAAGTTAATGTAATCCAATAATCGGTATTTGATTATAAACTACAATACAATATTAAACTGCTAATAGTTTTATAATACAGCTAGCATATTCCATAAGAAAGCTCTCTAAACTGAATAATCGGGAATAAGGTACATTAAGGTGTCAGTTCAGATACTCAATAAAGAGTTACAGTGAGAGAATCAATGCATAGGCATAACACCTCTGCATATCAAGCTGGAAAGTATTCTCAGCTACAAAACCAGCAGAAAATCAATGAATGTAGGTGGAGCTACCTCTCATGTAGAGAAGTATTAGAAACTCAAAGGTGAGCCTCCTGTCAGATAGGGAGGAAGGGAATTTAGCCACTACTCAAGTAACATGTACTAATTACACGTAATATAATATTTTGCAATATTATTTTCTTTCCTCTCCTGCGTCCTCCAATAGGTTTTCAGTAAACTCCTGGGAGTAGGCAAACTCCCCATCTTCTGACACTCTTATAATAGCCTTTAGACATTAGACCTCGAAAAGTTACATTGTTTGCATTCTGTGGTCCAGACTGTTCTTCTCTTGACCCATTCTTCCTGTTGCTTTCTCTGCTCCCGGTGTGAACCTATCATATGCCTGGCAAGTTACAACATCTGCAACAAAGTGAACACAATCATCTTGAGCAAACAAACAATTTAAATGTGAAAACAGGCTTTTGAATGTAATGCATTATTTTTAGTTAACATGGCATAGACAGTGAGACTAACTTAAATCAGCACTTATTTATTTCACTTTCAGACCTATAACATTTAAGTACGATTACCTACTGCAATTTTTCACATTTAGTACATGTGCTATTTAAATGTAGGGGTTTGCACATTATAAATAAAAAGCATTTTATTTTGCAAATAAAACTCAACCTTGCAGGCACAAGGAAATGTTTTCTTGTAGCAAAAATCACACACACAAATGAAAGTCCCTGCTAGAGACTTCATCACCCGGGTCAATAAAAACATTTGTCACACCCTTCACACTTTCCATTGGCTAAACCTGCAGGGCATTTGTGATGCTAACTGGATCACGAAACCTTGAAGTGCTGCAACTGGAAGGAACATTACCTGATTTCAGAGCAAGTAAGATGCCACTGTGATTTGTGTCCGCGTTTAACGCCTTTGTGCAAATGTAGTTAGACAAAAGATACATGATCTTTTTTGCCACGGACCATCAGAGGGAAGCATCCCTTACTCTGCCTAAATTTCTGCTTCCAGCATTCTGTTGCTCGACTGAGGGTACCAGTCTCCTGTTCCCCCATAAGGCTTACGAGTCATAGTTCTGCCAATAAAGTCAGTGTGCCTTGTGGACCGTCCTTCCTAATACTGAAGGGGCAGAAGGCCCTAGGACAGAGGTTCTGTTACTCATCTAGAAGAATTCCAAAGAACCAGTCCCAACTATTCCAATTACAAAGGATTTCAAATGAACCAATTAATGTCTTGTGCACTTGCCTGAAATCGTGACTACAATAGCCAGTATAAAGACCAAATTTTGAATGCAAAAGAGTGGGTAGCACCATCTCCTGTCCCATACCAAGCCAGGAAGATTCGATCTCAGTAAATGTAAGACTACAAAGGCCCGAAGAGGGATCCTCTTAATATACACTTTCTTGATCTGTAACAACTTCCCTTTGCACATCATTCCTGCAGTTCAAGACGGAACCAGTAACCCGTCTCTTCAAGGAAAGAGTCTCCCAAGCCATCAATAAAGACTTACAAGATAAATAAGAAAGCCGTATTTGGGCTACTTATTCACTCCCGTTGTACGCAATTCAGCTGGTTCCCTAAAATCATCTCTTACAGCCCAGACCTGCCCCTCTGTCCTTAAGCAGTGGGCATCACAGTCTTGACACTGAGGTCGATTTGAAAATTATAAGTACCAACACTTACCTACAGACGCAGTTCATGGCTTTACCACCACCCTATCAAAGGATGATACGTAAAGAGGGTCTGGAACAAAACTGGAAATTTGATGAAAATACAAGTAAAGCGGTTTGTTAAATAAAACAACACCTTGCTTACTCCATATGGAACAACTGGCATGGTTCAATGCATCCACTTCTCGAAAATAGAGAACTAGGTGTAAGTTCAGATGACAGAATGACAAGTTCAAGGGCAGCAGCATGGTCTGCAGCACCGGTCTGTCCTTTGGGGACAATGGTGCACGAATTTGCACAGAATTACAGAAATAATCACACATAAGGTGCCATGAAGTCGAAGTAAAATTTAACACTCATGCACCTGTTTGCTCAATGGGTTTGCACAGGCGGTGCCAAATTGCTCAGATGTAAACTGGCCTTGTGGTGCACGGTATAACAGGACGATAAATTTGATAATGCAGAAACATTTGGAAATATATTAAATGCATCAGATCTAACGAGTGATGAGTGCTCAGACTTCATTTTCACGAGGGCTCTAAACATTGCAGAAGCATGATCTCAAGTCTTCAAGCAGTCTAGACAATTATGCGCCGAGGTGAGCAGCGTTCTCCCTTCATACATATGTATTAGGAGCAAATTAAAAAACCATGATGGGATGGTAATTGTGTCCTGGAAAGATTGCCATCCGTTTCAAAGTGAGCATTGTGAAGTGAAGGCAGCAATTACTCTCAGTCTGTTTTTTTCAATCTAAGTGACGATTACTTGAGTGTAATTGCAGATGCTATGAATGCGAATGTGGCAGCTTCTAACCAGGCAAAAAAGACAGTTCTGCGTCTCCTGAAAGGCATTCCCTTCAAGAGAAGATATGTGAAATTATGCAAGATTCCTATGCGCTGGAGAAGCTTTACTCACTTAGATTTAAAAGACTTCATTTGTTAAGGGAACTCAACCTTCTTTCTCTAAAACTAGTTTTTTGTCCAGTTCTAACCGGGCTTCTCATTTAATTGGGCTTCGGGTAGCTCCGCACAAGCCACTGGAGTCGGTTAATCAAGCTTTTTTAGAGCCTGACAAGACATTTCATTATTAAGGTCTAGCTTATCTTAGCACCTTTTAAATCATTGGCCTCAGGCAACTGAGTTTCTCTTTAAGCTTCTCAAATTATTTGATTCACCTAACCAAGTTTCTCTTAACATCTTAGGAAAGTTGATCTCTCTATCAACCTTGTCTTAGTGCTTCGCAAGTCGTTTGAATCAAATCTTTGAGCTTCTCTTAGCACCTCACGTGCCATTTTATCTGAGTAACCAAGCTTCTCTTAGGGTTTAATAAAGTCATTTGATTCAATGTTTAAGCTTCTTTTACACCCCCCTCATTCGATTAATCTAATCGCGCTTCTCTTAGACTTTTACACCTCATTCAGTCTCAATGACTGAGCTTCTCTTAGCACCTCGCATCATTTGATCCGTCTAATTGAGCTTTTCTTAACACCTCACAAGTCATTTAATTTGTTTAATTGTGAGAGGCAAATTACTGCTAACCTTAGAACAAATCTCAGGGCCATTATTTTGGCCCTCCTCCTTGTCTGAAAAAGGTATCTGGCTTACATATTAGCACATCCCATCAACAACATAGTGCCCTCACCTTATGGTGCATTACCACCAGTGCTTAATTTGAGCTGGTTTACAGTGCTCGGCACCAGCACATAATTGTAACTCACTGGCACTTATGACAGTCCACCACATTGAAGCGCTGTTTGTCTAATTTCGAAATGAGCACAACAGTTGTTTAATAATTCCATATTCACTAAAAACTGAATAATGCTTGGACTCAAACTATGCTTATAACTTAGGATGGCCTGGAAAAGTCTAAATTGGCAAATTTGTAAGAGTGTGACTGTTACTAGTTGTGTTGGTACAGTCTTCGGCAGCACTGGCAGGGACAATGGGTGGTGCAAGCTGCAGTAGCCTCCTGAGAAGGGCCCTGGCACATTTGTGTACAAATCTTTAATTCAGCACTGATTACCACTCTTAGAGCACTCACAATCCTAAAGAAGCCTCTAAGCAGAAACCATTATAGATAGAGAAAATATTAAATCTGCCATCAGGCAATCAGTGTTGTCACATTGCTCCATGACGCTCCAGAAAATAAATTCGATAAGGCCAAGAAATACTATTGATCATTTACAGGCTTATCGGATTGAAGTGTGTATTTTCAGATTATTTAAGTAACTAGTTAACCTGTGATAGATGTGTTCATGTACTGTACCATCCCAAGGCCAAGCAACTAATTTCAAATATATTTTATTGAGAAATAAGACAGAATTGGCTATGCTCTGTCTTCCGTACTCTCATTCTTCAAACAATGCTCACCTCCATCTCCAAACATTTCTAAATTGTGCATCAGTCGCAGTCCTGTAGGAAACAACCATTGTTTTTGCAGAAGTCCATACACACCAGTGCTCAGAATCTGTAGCCCCAGGCTTTATAACAGCTATCAAGGCCCGCCTCCATCAGAGCCACATTCCTACACATCTAAAGTATGCTTTAATTACTCCATTAATGATGCTTGGTCACTGAAGCGTATTACATCAAGGCCAACATTGAATCTGACAGTATCCCCACAACTGTAAGCCAAATGTCAGCCATCAAACTCAAGTCAAAGGGATATGTTCTTCTTGCTAGGAGGCAAACTAGTTTCTGGCCATTCCATGGCACTCAGCTCATTCTCTTTTCTATCAGCTATCCTGGGCTTTCATGAATGTTTGCCTGCAATCACAGTTTGCACATGCCCTTTGCCAGGTGAGTACAATGGATGTAGCCCTGATAAGAGCACTTTTTTGGCTGTTTCTGTGAGGTGGGGGACAACATTTCAAAATAGATCACAGTGTAACACCTAGAATCTGGTTTAATGTTGTGTGGTAGGGCTCGTCATTCCCCTCTCCCTCTTAATAAAAATGTATGTTTATCGGTTGCCTCTGAACTGTCAAGAACAAAGGATACCTTAAACCTGAATGGTGGTTTCTCCTTTCTTGGTTTGTCAGTGTTAGCAAAATGAAACGCCCACGGGTTTTTGGAGTTATACAAAAACGCTGCCAGAACTGTGGTCCTCAGCCAGACACCAACACCAGCTTCCAGAAATCCCAAACATCCGATGGTGATTGAGCACAAATTTCTTTTTGAACTGGCAATTTCCATCTGTTGTGTGCCAAGAACACCCTGTTACCATTCGACAAGAAGCAGTCTCTCACAGAGCAATGATTCTCTCGCAGCTGAACTACTCTAGTGGTATTAATTTTAAGTTCATCAGTAAATAAGTAAATAAATCAGTACACCAATATGCAAATGATAGGGCATCTAGGCACATTATTCTGTGTATGCGCGTGTTTAAGACTCAAACAGCATATCTGTCCAATTCTCAAACGCGTTCAGGCGATCCAAGTAAACAGTTCTAATGATTCAAAGTATGAACCTTTACACAGTGGATGGTAAGCAATGTCCAGCCATATTGACATGCTACCACATTCTGCCTATCACGGGATGGGGCCAGTCAAGAGGAGTAATGCTCCCATCGCGCTAGCATTAATTTTAAATGGACAGGGGCATACTTATTGAAATAGCCCTATTCCCCACCTCTACCAGCACTGTAAACCTCTAGTTGATCACAGAACCTGCCAAAGCTTGCCACTATCACAAGACGTAATGCAGTGCTCTGAATTGTCATTTCTAGTAGTCAATAGTTGGCTTCATCAGGACTCAAATAGCAATGTATGACGGTACTACGCATACTAATACCACACGTGCCATTTCAGCACGGGTATTACTACGCTAGTACCCCGACAACCACCTACCATTACAAAGCATTCTTTTACCACGCATATGCCTTTACCACGCATGTCATTACAATGCAAAGGCATGAAGGCATACACTTCGTAAAAGTGTCTAAGGTAAATTTCACCCCGACCCTACCCTAAACCCTAAAACACTACCCATGCACGGCACTCCACACGACCCCATTCCTCTCCCTACCCTAAAACACTACCCTGCACAATCTCTACTCTACCTTGAACCCTAAAACACTGCCCCTGGAGTCCCACAGGGGTCGTCTCTCTCTCCCCTCCTATTTAACATATATCTCAGACCTCTAATAAATGCCCTCGCAGAAATGGACTGCCAAGTCTTTAATTATGCGGACGACACACAAATTATACTGCAAATAGAAAACATCCCACATGCCCACTCCCGGGCGAAAGATGTTCTGCGGTTCATGGTTCAATGGATGACGGCCAATTCTCTCAAGATTAATCCTGACAAAAAGGAGGTCCTGGCTATGACCAATGATCACAACCCTTGGAATTATCCCTACTGGCCTCATGAGCTGGGTGAGGCTCCAGTCCCAGCTCCAGTGGTAAAAAGTTTGGGAATAAAAGTGGACGCCAAACTCTCATTGACCAATCAAGACTTCTCTGTGTTCGGAATTTGCGTGGGCCTACTCAGGCTATTAGGGAGACTCTCCACCATCCTCTCCTTCTCAACCATGAGGACAGTCGTTGCTGCCCTCATCCTGGCCCGCCTGGGCAACGGCGAATCGCTGGTGGGTACTCCAGCTGCTGATGAATGACGCTGCCAGGCTAATCTTCAAACTGCCTGGGCGCACCCTTACTGCAACAACTCCACTGGCTACCCATAAAGCAGAGGGCCACATTTAAGGGTCTCTGCATTGCAAATAAGGCCCTCTATGGCCAGACACCTATCTACATCAAACAATGACTTGAGAAATATGTCCAAGGCAGCTCGCTAATGTCCTCCACGGAGGGCCCTTTAAAATGCACACGATTCAATTATGCCTCCAAGGGGGGCCGATCTTTCTCAATCCTCATACCCACACTTTGGAACAGGCTACCTGGCCAGCTACGTACAGAAAGGCGCCTTCTTCCTTTCAGAAAAAAACTGAAGACCCTTCTACTCACAGAAGCTTGGGCCTAACTGTATGCTACTCGCCCAGGAACTGATGTTGCTCTTCTTGAAGCGCTTAGAGACTTTTTGATATTAAGTTCTCTAATAATCAAAATGAACAATAACAATAACCCTGCACGACCCTGCCCGACCCCCAGTCCCCTTCTTACCCTAAAACACTACCCTGCACAACTCCCCGACCCTACCCTGAAACACTACCCCTGCACGGCCCTCTCCGACCCCCAGTCCTCTCCCTACCATAAAACACTACCCTGCACAACCCCCCGACCCTACCCTAAAACACTACCCCTGCACTTCCCTCTCCGACCCCCAGTCCTCTCCCTACCATAAAACACTATCCTGCACGTCCCCCGACCCTACCCTAAAACCTAAAGCACTACCCTGCATGACCCCAACCCCCTTTTACCCTAACATAGTAACCCCAAACTCAATCCCTCTTACCTCTATCTCCTCGTGGTTTCTGGGGTCGTCTGAAGGGCAGTGCACCTCGTTGTGAGGAAACGGAAGAGCCTCTGTTTCCTCACAACGACGTGGATCCCCTATATTTGTTTTTTACAACTTTTGTGCTTTTACCATACATACCTTTACAATGCAATTAGTTGAAAAGGCATGCGTCGTAAAAGCACCGATTTGTAAAAAAATGCGTAATAAATTCTATGCGTTGTTACAACGCATGCGTGGTAACGCTTATGTTGTAATGGCATGTGGGGTAGCAGCTGCGATGTAATGGCTGCTCCAACTCAACTAGTGATGCTCAGGTGTGTGAGGTTTGTATGTTCACACTAAACCATGGGCTGGATCACTGAATGCAGTTAATAAAAGTATGATTAGAGTTACACTGCAGCAACAGAATCACAGTGATCACCGTCCAGTGACCCCAAAAACATTAAACCAAACTTTCCTAGAATGGCAAAACCTACCCGCAAACCTTTGCAAAGGATCCAGAATTTAAGGTGGACACTACTAAATATTTGTATTGTAACATAAAAAGTAGCCCATTCCCAAGCTCTAATAACATGCATTATAATGATCACAATAATATAGTGATATGCAGCAGCGCTTAACTGTGACCTCAAAATGTTGAGGTCTTTAATGAATGTAGCTTTATTTATTTTAAGATTTTTATATAGCGCTGGCTAGACCCGGAGGTATCAGAGCGCTTTACATGAGGTTCCACAAATTACAAGATTACATCAGTTCCAATTTACATCAGTTGCTAGACAAACAATTACAAGAGCATAGAAGACGAGATAAGTGAAGTGTAGAGGGGATGGGGGTAAGGGTAAAGGGGTAGGAGGGAGATACGGCAGAAAGATGAAGGAAAGTCTGCCCAAAGTCCGGCTGGGCGAGGTGACCGTCGAGGGGGAAGTCCCAAAACCCATCTCTTCTATATCTATCAGGTAGCTCCATCGGGCATTGGCCAAATAGCTAGGTCTCAATGGGAAAACATTTAAAGAACATGGAGGGCAAAATAAATGGAGCGTAGAGGGGAGGGGGCAGGGAAGGTGAGAAAGGGAGGAAAGGGGAAGAGACAACAAGGAGAGCCGAAATGAAGTCTGTCTAAAGGCCGACTGGGTAGGTGACGACCAAGGAGGGAGTCCAGGGCCCATCCCCCCTATAGCTAAACCAGGTAGCTCCATCGGGCATCAGATAAAACAGCTAGATCTCAAATGACAAGGGAAAATTCACAGATAAACATGGTGGGGACTAAGGGCCAGGACAGGTGAGGGCAGAGGTCAGTAGCAGGAAAGTGGAAAGGAGTAGTGCAGGGAGGGGTAGGGGGTAGGTAGGTCTGTAAAAGATCCCATGGATCTGCTTCGGATCATTCAAAAAGCAGGTCCATTCCTTCTAAGGCGCCATCTTGAGGTTAAAACGTCGGGTGAGATTTTTGCCAGTATCCTTCAGTTGCTACGACCGGGAGGGCTAGGAGGGCTCATCCCAGGAAGCTGAAAGGGGTCACAACACGGTAGCTCAGGCAGTCTACTGGTCAGCAAGCGGGGGAGGCCACCAGCGCCACGTCCACAGAATGCAGGCCGGTAAGCGTGAAGATGCCAGGAAGCGGGGTGGCCCTGTGGTCCCCTCCAACCCAGTAGAAGACAGCCAGGTATCAGCAAACTGCAATGGAGGCAACAAGGCACCTGAGTGCTGCGCCAGTGCTCTCCCCGGCTTGACCCAGGTCCTAGGAGCAGGCCTTGCTGTTGGTAAGTAGGTCTTCGATGATGATCACTGCGAGGTGGAGGAGGTGCCCAGCGATGGCAGAGAGGCGATAAGGGGCACTAGGCAGAGGCAGGCTATCCGTGGAGTCAGCTGAGGCACCACACCAACCACAGTATCAAATGTACTCCCCGGTGCAAGGACAGCGGGCGGCGCCGGGCTGAAAGATTCGGGTGCACGGCCGCCATGATAGGGTCAGGTAAATGCGGCAGAGGGGAGTCCGTCCGACTTAGAGAGGAATGCCGCCGCTGCACCACCTCCCGGTGCTATCGGTACTTGGAACATGAGACCGCTCTTCAGCTGCGGGGTACTGTTTCCACTCCGTCCACGGGGCTTCAGGAAAGGCTCTGGTCGCCGCAGTGCTCATGCCGCTCGAATTGCTCAGTTCATGCACATAGCAATGTGTCTGATGCAAATATTTAATGTTTTATAATACATTGGACCCTGTAGAAGGCAACCAAGGAGAAAGGCAAATCTTGGAGCATCACTGCAGCTGTAGAAATATCACACAAAAAACGACTTTTCTTTCTTACGATCTTTTTTAAAAAATAACAATGATTAGCAGAAAGGAGTTATCTATGGCAACATGGTAATATTATTCACACACTATAGCTCATTGCAGGAAAGGAAGATTCTCCCTGCATATTACTACTCACTCTGAGCTACAGTTCTATTTTTATTCTGACACATTAAACTGATTCTAATGTTTTTACAGCAAATTGCTAACTTCGATTAGGTGTGCTTAATTTTGATCAAACTTTTATTCTTCCTGTCTGAAACCTTACTATGTCTTTCATATGAAGGAGCAAGGCACCAAGGATTTAAGATGTTTGTAAGAAAGGTAATGGTGTTGACCATGTATTATAAGGAATATAAGACACTTTGCTTTAAGTTAAAAGGATATCGCAAGTCACCTCCTTCCATTGCCTTATGGGTAAGGTCTCACATATCCGCGATTCACCTCTTGAGGATGCACCGTGAGCATGTGCACTTACAACATTCCGGCATTGTCACGCTCTCTGCTTGTTGATTCCAGTCCGGGTCTTGCAGCCAAGCGAGGCCGCCGAGAGCACCCTGCAGCAGAGAAGGAGGAGAGAGCCGTGCTGCTGAGCTGCCGTTACCGTTTGCCATCACCGTATCACACATCACGGACCACGGAGCTGAGCCTGTACTGACCTTGTACCCCGGAGTGCTACAACTCTCGGAGCACCCAGGGGCTGCGAGTACTAGAGGGGAAAAGGGAACTGGCGGGAGAGCCGTGAAGCCTCAATCTCACTCTCGCTCCCGCCTCCCCCACCCTGCTGCCACATCTCTCAGAGCACCCGGGGGCTGCAAGTACTAGAGGGGCAGAGCGGACTGGCGGGAGAGCCTCAATCTCGCTCCTGCTCCTGCTACTGCACCCCCCAATCTCCTTCCGCCCCTACAGGCGGCACCGAGACCCGAGAGCGGGGTGGAGCCTACCGTCTCCCTACAGAGTACGGCCTGCAGCCTGCAGCCCACAGTCGAAATCACCCAGGAAGATTCCGGAGCCTCCCAGGAGAGGCAATAGAGGGGTAGAGGGGTTGAGCAGACTAGCGGCAGAGCCCCAGTCTAGCTTGGATGGCTCCTGCTCCTGCTTTCCGCTCCCTCCTCCCCCGCCCCTACAGCAGTGAGGCGATCTATAAGGAGTGAGTGAGTGTTGCTTCGGGCAACGACAGCGACTTAGGAAAGCCGGAGAGGCTGGGGAGCTGCGGCTAAAGGGAGCTGAGTGGAAGGAGACGGCTGAACCCAGAACTATACTACAAGTGGGCCCAGGAGTCACTCGCAACCTAGACCACGACCCTAACTTAAACTGCCACCCAAGCCCCCGACGCAAGGAGGCCAGCTGGTGAGCTGGTCTGCAGGTGAGCGGGAAGGGAAGGGAACCGAGTGGGCGAAAGTGCCCCTGTACTGCTGTCACCGAGACCAACTCAGACCAACCTAGACCAGACCAGGCCAGCGCACCTTGATCCAAGTCTCCATCTAGGCTTAGTCCATTGTCTTACCCTTACTTCTTCTGCTTCTACCCTCAATCATAACCACTTGTCGCATTCTTCCATTACTGCAGACCCCCCACCAGCCGGGCAGTCACTGGGGGAGACACCGGCGACAGAGGACACAGGAGAAGGGTAAAGTAGGACAATAAATGAGATCGGGAAGAGAAAGAAAACCCCAACAAGGCCATCCTCTAAAGAAAAAGAAACGAAATGGCCACAAGCCTAGAGATCACAGATAAAAATCACTCAAGCGCTAATAACAGAAAGGTTTGCGACAACACCATCGCACGAAAATGTAATCTGGGAGATACAAATAATTGCACTTATGAAAGTGTGCTAACAGGCAAAGCTCAAAGCCCAATAATATCACCACAGCAAGGTAACGCGAAAGCGCAAACACAAACGCCTAGGAACGAAAAAAGGAAATACTACCAAGAATTAATCAGTATAGAGGACCAGCCTACAAGGAAAATAAAAAGCTACCTCCAAACTAAAATTTATACTAAATTTACCTTCCTAAAAGATCCAGGCAAAGCCATATACTCAACTAACGACTTCATCACAAGCCTACAGTCTCCACTGCGCCCCGTTGGTGCAAAAAGCACGTTTCCTCAGGTATCGAACCATACAGTTGCGGAGATACACACATCATTAACTCCAACGGAGACCCCGGCCCACACAAGAAGTACTGCAGGGGCTGACTCAGACCGAAGATCTGCATTAACAGAGGACGACACCAGCCAAATTATCCTACCACCAAGGGCAGGCAACCAGGATTTAAACTTAACGGGACCAGTGCTTGACGAGGGCACACAGCGCCAACATACCCATGAACCCGAGGGGTTTACGGAGCACCATGCTACCAGCATCACAAGAATCCAGTCATCCCTTATTCATCTCCCCTCACCTAGCCAACAGATACAAGTAATAAACAAACAAGAGAGCTTTACATCACAAACATACAATAACAACCCATATGTAGAATTAAAAATCCAAGGGGACATCTTGCTGGCCGACATACAGGAGACGAAAAACTATCCCGTAAACCCTTCGTTTAACATGGCACGCGGGGACCCAAACTCTTCGGACAGGGACATGACCTTCTTGGCATCACAAGAATGGATCGACCTAGTGGCATCCTACAACTCTAAGCCACCTTCAAACTGCATCAATGAAGAGAGCTTACATCAGCCAACCGAGGGGAGCAGAAGCCCGACTGAATCCTATTGGGCAACTTTACTCACTACAATTCAGCTATCGTCAACAGCACTACAATACCAATCGGACAAACTAGATTTACAGCTAACAGTCCTACAATCTCTAGCTGAGGCTACTGTGGGGATAGAAAGAAAACTTGCATATCTTAATGGCCTCATAAAAAGAGGACAGGAGGCAGCACAACTAACACAACTAGAAAGAATAAACTGCGCCTGCTCACCAATAATTAATAAATTATCTACACTCCCTACGATGCTGGGAAATCTTTTGGGGGACCTAAAGCTAAACAGCACATTACCACCCACAACAGAGGCTTTGCCCTCTAAGAACCCGCAACGACGCTCAAGCAATCATTGCAAAAGGACAACAATTAGGCATATCAAAAGCTTCATTAGAAGAGTCCCCCCAGTATTCCCCAATTAAAGAAAGGGGTGATCCAGTGAATCTAGTGAACCCGCGTGCACTCCGCAAACAAAAAAGGGCAGAAATCGAAAGTCGGCAGGTGCAGATTGTACTGACAAGAATGTTCAAGTCACACCATGGAGTAACGAGCAGCCAGTAATAGAACATACAAAACCATCACCCGCACACAAACAGATACAAAAAGGGAACATAAGTAAACAAACAGAGCCAAAACCCATTAGTCAAATCAATAACTCATTACCCACCAACCCACCGACCTGGAAAACAAAGGTTAAAGAAAAAACTAACCCCCCCCCAGGCAACCCTCCGGAAGCCACACCACAACTCGCCATGGAGGCCGTAAGCAGCCCTTAGAGGAGATTGCGACAGCTAACACAAATTCCACAAGCACAGTCTCCCCCAAAAAATGCATCGGTAAAAGTACTGTGATCATTACCCACAATTCCACAAGGAGCCCTAGGATAATAGGCACCCCAGAAGTAGCCAGAGCACAGACCAAGGAGCACACTGAGGGAGAGAGCACACCACGTTGTGACGTAACAATCAAACTCCAACAAGCACAGGAGGCTAAACTAAGCGAGACATACATATATCAGCAAAGATTACCCCTGGGAAAAAAGAGTCTGACATAATTCTCTTTACTCCAGAATTCAAATCCATAGGACGAGTGGACACCCTAAATACGGGCAATATATTAAGGCTCATTAACTTAATCGACAAACTAAAAAACATCAACACAATAGATCTGCTCGGAATTGAATTTCTCCCAGCCGTTGATCAACAAGGCCACGAAATAACAAAAACCACCTGGAAAACAGACGACATTGCAAGTGTAATAATGGGGGAATCCTTTCAATTCTCACATTGGGGAATAAAACTCGAAGCTGGAAAAAGGCCAGCCTATCCAACCCCGCTCCTTGAAGAAAGGGCACAAGAATGCCTTCAAACAGCCAAATCAATATTGAAAGGAGCACATAGTCACTCGCCAGAAGTTGACAGTAACCGATCGAATTTACAACACCTCACTCCGCATCAACTCATAACAAACAGAATAACAATACGGCCGTCAATACCCATAAGAGACACTAATTGACAAAGAGCAAAAGCATCAACCTTCAAGACAGCTGCCAACTCCAAAATCAGTATATGTACCTGGAACATCAACGGCCTCTCAGACAAACTAGAGGACCCTGAAATATTAACCTTTTTAAAATCTTTTGATTTGATCTTACTTCAGGAAAAGTGGGAAGAACAGGAAATTTCACTACAAGATTACACAACCTTAATCCATCTGTCAATCAGAGGCTCCAACTACGGCCACTGTTCAGGTGGCCTGGCGTCATTTGCCTCAATATCAGCCATTGGAGCAATGGAAGAAATTGCGATAAAAATCACACCCCCCAGTGCGGTTCAGGCACTAGCCATAACAACCATAAACAACTAGATTACTCATCTATTATTTCTCATAAACACATACATACATCCAAAGCACAGACAACTGGGGGCAAGGGAACTCGTCAGAGAATTGGCAAGACTTATGGTGGAAAGGGAAATGGATAATATACTCGTAGCTGGTGACTTTAACCTCCATCTTTTTGGAAAGAAACCAGTCGACGAAATGACAAAGATAATAGATCTCACATGGGAGATACCAAACCAATTTACCCCCTTACCAAATAAACACACAAAAAGTTCAAACCAGCTACTGATCGATCTCGAACAGTTAAACTTGAGAGTTCTTAACAGTCGGTTTGCAGAGGATATACCACCAGCCCCAACATACGTATCATCAAGTACTTCCTCTCATCTGGACTTCATTCTCGCGACCCTATCATTGTTTGAAAAAATCAGCTCATTCAAGGTAGGAGACAGTGGCCAAAGTGACCATCTGCCACTAGAAGTGAAACTGGGCATGTCCGGCAGGAACCAGGTGGCGGAAAGAATAAACATCTGCACAGAGTACACATCGAATTACAGGCGAATAAGGTATACGATAGAAGACGCTGAAGAACTATCGACTAGTGCAAAAACAATCATGCACCAGATATCCAGCTCAGACAAAAGCTCACTAGATGCCTGGGGTGGATTCACAACGGAACTTGTGGGAAAACACGCCAAAGAGCTAAAGACCGACAAAGGGAACCCACCACGGAACATAGTCGGAAAAGTAACAACATCTGAAATAAAAACCTTAAAATGTGGAATAAACCAGACTTTGCGACAGCTCCGCAAAGACCCAAACAACGAAGGTCCGCAAAAGGTGCTGCGCACTCTAAAAGCACAGCTAAAGAAAAAAACATGGGAAAGGAAAAGGCAGCTGAATGACAACCTCTGGGTAAAAATCTTACACGACTCAAAAGAGAAGAACAGCTCTAGATTCTGGAAAATAATTCACTCCCTCCAACGCCCAGGTCACAAAGGAATCAACTCAAACATCTCCGAATTAGTCTGGGCAAACTACTTATCAGCCCACTTCAACACCAAAAACCTAGCGGGGTGCTCGCCTAGAGGTAAAAAGCAGAAATCTGGTTTGGATCAGACCCCAGACAAAACTGGCACTAACAACAATGAGCTGATCAACGTCCATATAAGGAAACCATCTGCACACTATACTGGAACACCGGACGAGGATGCAACAACAAGACTTGTTCCAATCATAAACAGAGAGGAAAACACATACTCAGACATAAAGGCCAGGATCAGAACACAAATTATAAAGGGCAAACTCGAGGGTGCTCCGGGCCCCAACGGGATCCCGTCAATAATATTCAAACAAGATGCTGACTTCTGGAGCAACATCATGGCACCGGTCTTCCATGAAATAAGGGAAACAGTAATATGTCCAATAACCTGGAGAGGCTCCATAATAAGCCCGATATACAAAAAGGGTGAAAGGAACAACCCAAGCAATTATCGACTAATAGCGCTAGTCGACATAGAGGCAAAGTATTGCACAGCCCTCGTTCTGGAGGACTTAACATCCTGGGCAAATAAAAATCATATCATCCCAGCTACCCAAACTGGATTCCGCAGAGGACAGGGTACAACGACCAACATCATGGTGCTAACACTATTGACAGATGCAGCAAAGTCCATCAAGAGCTCACTATTCTTATTTTTTATTGACTATAGCGCCGCGTTTGACCATGTAGACCGGAGCAAACTCTGGCAGAAGCTGGAAAGATGGGGGATACCAGGCCCACTCCTACAGCAGTTGATCATGCTACATACCAACACCTGGGTTAGGATCAAATTGAGCTTCAGCACACACACCTCAAGGCAAATTAGCACCACCAAAGGCTTGAAAAAAGGCTGTGTCCTAGCCCCAATGTAGTTCAACCTTTTTCTCACGGACCTCCCTGGGGAACTAGAGAAAACCAAATCTCATGCCCCGGGATTAGGCAATATCACACTCTCAAACCTCCTATACGCCGACGATTTGGTCCTTATCAGCCGGTCCCCTATTGCTCTCCAAAACCTATTGGATGCAACCAGCATATTCTCCACAAACAACGAACTAAATATCAACTTAAACAAAACAAAAGTTATGACAATGAATTCCAATAAAAAAGGAAACTTACTTGGTTTCTGGATGGCCAGAGGCTAGAATAGGTAGCAGCCTATAAATACCTAGGCATCCTCATAGACAGCAGAGGCTCATTCAGGCACCAACTAGAGGCCATTCGCCGGAAGGGCACAACTTTCTACCTGTCAATTAAACCCCTGAAGAAAGTTCTCCCAGACCGGTCATTCAACACCCTTTTGCAGGTGATAAGAGCACAACTGCAACCCATGCTTACGTATGACAGCGAATCCTTACAAGAAAAAGACGCCACGATATTAGACAACACCATCAGTCACGCATACAGGGCAATATTCCACCTACCCACCTATACATCGCCCGCTCAAATTCGTCTCGAATTCGGGCTTCAGAAACAAACAGTGGAGAAAAGGGGGGCATACATTAAAACGTGTCGGAAAATCAGAGACGCCGACCACGGATCCTTAAATGCCCATCTCTGGATTGAACTAACCACTAGAGGCAACTCACCCACAAGGAAATACCTACTAGACTCACTGGAGATCTTGGATCTAAAAAACCTCTGGGAGTCATCAATAGATATTAAAACTTTTAAAAAAGTGGTAACAAAGTAACCAAGTTGATCTCATCCATAGAGGATAAAGCCACCCTGACTAAGAGGGCCCATGGATGGGCTGTGTTGAAAGTCTAAAGAGGCCTGAAACCACAAGAATATCTAAAAACGGGCCTCACGCAGTCAACTAAAAACAAGTTTTTAAATATGCGCCTTGGCATCATACCCATACTACCGCACTTGGCACCTTGGAAAAGGGGAAGCTTAGCAACCTGCTGCCGACTCTGTTTATCAGGAAAAGAGGATCTTATCCATATAATCTGCATCTGCCCAAACCCAATGGACATAAGACGAACCCTACTCCGGGCCCTATGGAACCAGAAGGGCATAACAAATTGCATACAGGCTGTGATGCTGTGTTTTAACCCCGAGGAGACTCAGTTAAACTGTAGCCTAACTAAATTCTTTGACGTAGTGGCCAGAAGGCTTACGAACCAGACACCTGGTTCACACTAAGCACTAGCGAACTCAATGATGTGCCAAGCCCCTTGGAGTCTCTCGTTTCTTATTCCCAAACGGTTTCGAACAAAATATATTGTGACTTCTCTGATCTTAACAAGCAAGCTTATCTGCTATTTACATATCTTAAAAGTAACTATGACTGCTTTTTACACATTTGTACGTTTTATATTGTGAGTTTTTATTATTTGTACAATAAACTTTACTTACTTACTTACTTCCAAGACCCTATAAAGAAACCCAGCCTTCAGCTTAGTTCCTATGTATGGTCACAGAACTCCTCCGTGACTTGCAATATCAGCAGGGGGTTCTTTACCCAGCCAGGTCTGGTGGCTCAGTGGACTAATGCATCCACTGAAGAAGCCTGTGTTCAACCTCATGATCACAGGTTCAAATTCCGGCGGGTCCACTCAGCATTTCATCCATCTGGGTAACAATAAACATCTATTATTAAGCGCCAAGATGCCTCCGGGTGAACGTGCGCTTAAAAATACACGTTATGTTATGTCATTCATTAGCCAATTGGGCTTTGAGTAGGATTTCAAGTAGTGTAAGTTTTAGTTTGCAGAATATAGATCCAATAGCTTCCAAAAGGAGCATAGTGCAACAAGACACAGTTAAAAAGAAACAAAAACTGGCTGATTCACAGTGCTTAAAACTGGGGCCATATCTCGAAAAAAGGTCAGTTGGAATGCTAAGTTAAGACACTGTCCCTGCTACATACAGGTTTTGACGGACTGGTGTCTTAAGTGGTTGGAGAGCTGCAGCAGTGTTATTTTACCACCTCGGAGAGTAGTAAATGGAGGCCTACCACAGGAACTTTCAAAGCATGTGCTGCTTTTGGCTGGAAATATAACAGCTTAGCTAACATATCTAAAGTAAATAATTAAACATAACCCTATACCATACACAAGAGGAACACAACTCAATTAAAACATAAATAGGCATAACACAAAAAATAGTAAAAGGAATAAAAAAAATAATACAACCGAAGTACTACATGCCAAAAACAAACTGTATTAATGCGGTACAAAAAGACAGTTAAAAATACTACCTTAACACATCACGACCTCAACAACATACCACACATCAATTTTGCTTAAACGTTCGATACACATTTCCGCTCCAGAAAATAAAAGTAAACACATCCTTGCCTTATCACCAAGGACATGAAATAGCGTCAGTCAGAATTGTTTTGTGAGCGTACCTAAAGCATCCTGTCTGTTGCAGAAAGGTGAAGTGATTCATTGCATACAGAAAGGAACGTTCGTTGGGCGACAGTCCCTTCCAAGAGGAGTTATAGGGGAATTTAACTGCAGTAGGGAAGTAAAACACTCTCCGAAATATTCTTTACTGCAAATCAAAGTTTCATGCTGGTTACAGCAACTCATCAATCGCACAAGTAATATGAAAGATAGTGAAACATGTTACTGCATCTCTGGCAGCAAAAGCAAGCATCTCCCGAATACCTAAGTGAGGTAGGTTTCTGAGATGTGCAATATACAAGTAGTTATTTCGTCATTAAAAAGACAAGTAAACAATGCCATACAATTAGTTGTGCAAATTGCTCTGATAACGTGCACCGATACACAAAGCTGAGTTACCAGGAGAATTAACATTTAGGAAAAAGCCAGACCTTAAGATCCTTTATAGATGTAAGGTGATTCGTTTTAGCTCCTCGGTTCATGGTTACACTGATCTAGTGTGTCCCCGCGCTGCGGCCCCTAACCTCATCTTGTGTGGTACCCTCAGAGTCTTGTTAGCAGGAGCCCCTTATGTTTGAGTTATATACACATCTATAAGCGAATTTATATTTAATGAAAGCTTGAGGCCCTGGACAACTTATGCAACACAGTTAGATCATTGAACTACTATTATGAAGTGCATATTACTCTGCAAACACCTTGTAAGTATAAACATACATGCAATCCCTTCGTTTGCTGGTGGCCAGAAGTAAAACCGTATATGTGATGTACCTGTGTACGGCGTTTGACCTTGTGGCATCCTGTGTGGGATACTGATCTCTACCGAGTCGTTTTCCAGCCAATTAGGAGTAAGAACGCGTGCCATCTGCAGCTTGTCTCGCGCGCCTTTTCCCGCCTCTCCCTGTCACTGTCACACACCAGAGTCCTAATTGTGCCAGGACGTGCCTCGTGTACCTTCCGTTGCATGACGACAGCCGCGCATTTCACAATCTAATGAGCCTCATATATATTCAGCAAGTGGCTGCCTTGTAACAGTCTCTGCTCGCACTCCAGACAAAATGTGTTGTTTTGAAAGAGAGATGATGTTATGTTCAAGATGGTGCGAGGCAGACCATATACATTATCAGAGAACATTCAATGTCTCACTTACTTTATCATAATTTTTATGAATGACGATCACAGTGGAATTTTGAGTACGTATTCATGTGTACATGTTGAACAAGTTTCTTATCTTAGGTAACAATGTATCTGGTAGAGAAATATATTAGTTGTAGATTCCTCACCTTTTGTATTTTCCCCAGGCGTCAGTCTAGATCCGGAGAGTTTTTCTTCAGCAGTACCCCTGCGCACCGTTAGGTGGCGTTGGTCGACTCCATGCCGTCGTCGGCGTCGTTGGCACCGGGATGACATCACAGGACCTATATAGAGGCCGCCCATGCGCGTTGATGTCAGTTCTTACCACGACTTTCTACGTCAGAAGCGCAGAATCACTGACCACTGGTGCGTCAAAACTAGGGCCCTGTAGGGAAGTCCCTATCCTTGTAAATCAATTTGCAGAGCAGGTAGGATGGGTGGGGCGGTAAGAAATCTATAACTAATATATGTCTCTGCCAGGTACATCATTACCGAAGGTAAGTAACTTGTTCATCTGCTAGAGACTATTAGTTGTAGATTCCTAACCTTTTGAATAGATACCCCAGCAATACCATCTCAGGAGGAGGGTCTGTAAACAAAGATCACAAGAGGAAGTCCTGGAGGACCGAACGGGCAAAGTATCTGTCCCTCCAGTCTGGACTGTCCAGGCAGTAGTGTCTGGTAAACGTGTGCAAAGATGCCGATGTTGACGTATGTCAAAGAGTTGGACTCCAAGTGCTAACACAGTGGTTGCCACTGTTGTTCTAGTGGAATGAGACTGCAACCTCACAGGAAGTTCCTTCTTCACCAAAGAAAAGCATATTTTAATGCAGAGGACAACTCATCGAGAGAGGGTCAGATTTTAAACAGCCTGACCTTTCTTGGTACCCACATACAAAGAGTTGTACATCCACCCGGAAGTCTTTGGTGTGATCAAGATAAAAAGGCAACGCACGTTTTAGAACCAGATGGTGGAGACTCTCCTCTTTGGCGGGATGCACGGTGGGAAAAAGGTGGGCAAATGGATAGATTGTCCCATATGAAAAGGCCTGACCCCTTTAGGAAGGAACAAAGCTTTCGTTCGAAGCACCACTTTATCCGGATGAACAGAGAAAAAAGGGGGCTTGGAAGACAGAGCCTAAAGCTCGCTAACTCAAGATGCAGAGGTGATGGCAATAGAGAAAACAGTTTTTAGAGTCAGCAGCATGAGAGGACAATTATGAAGGGGCTTGAAGGAAGCACACATAAGAGAGGTTAGAACCAAATTCAAATCCCATTGGGGCATTATAAAGGGAGACAGAGGAAACAAATGAGTAAAGCCCTTAAATAACCTAGAAAAAATGGGAGATTTAAAAAAGGAAGGCTCACCTGGAGGGCGTACAAAGCCCGAGATAGATGCAAGATAACCTTTAAGAGTGCCCAAGGTAGTGCCTTGCTGGGCCAAAGAAAGTACATACAAGAGGACCTCTGAAAGAAGAGCATAGAGGGAATCAACAGCCTTTGCTGTGCACCATGCCACAAATGTATTCCATCTACAGGCGTATACCTTTTTAGTGGAGGGACACCTGGCTGCCAAGATAAAATCGCAGACTTCGGGCGGAAGATACAAAGCTGTCAACTGCTGCTGCTTAATCTTCACGCAAGGAGGTGGAGGCTGGACAGGTTTGGGTAAAGAACCGTCTCCTGCTGCTGCGAAAAAAGATCCTCCGTAAGGGTTAGTCTGATCCAAGGATTGATGGCCATGCTCAGTAGGTCGGAGTACCAGACTCTTTGTGCCCAATCCGGAGCCACAAGAATGACTTGATCCCCAGCATACTTGATGTTCTTGAGCACTCTGGACTGAAGTGGTACAGGCAGAAAGGCGTACAGGAGGCAGAAGCTACATGTGCGAATAAAAGCGCTACCGAGCTTTCGCCTCCTTCGAAACTCCAATGCGCAATACTGCTGACATTGTGCCTTCTCTGCAGAGGCGAACAGATCTAACCAAGGCTCTCCCCACCGCTGAAAGAGACTTTTTGCCACCTCTGGATGGAGATGCCATTTGTGATTGACCAAGCACCGACAGTTGAGTTTGTCCACTCTGGCGTTCAGAGAGCCCGCCAGGTGGTATTATTATTATTATTTTAAATTTATAAGGAGCACAGCTACCCAAGTATTTCCCGGCGCTGTCTTGGAGGACCAAAAAAGGGGAACTGTATTGATTAAAAATCCAAGTCTTCAATGCCCTACGAAAGCAAATAAAAGTAGTTGCATGTTTAAGTGATAAGGGAAGGGAATTCCACAAAGTAGGGCCTAGGCAGGAAAAGGATCTGCCGCCCATGCGAGACAATCTATGCCTAGGCACCATGAATCGCGATCGAGTGGATGAACCACCAAGGGTATGCCCTGATGTCCCAGCCATGTCCAGAGGTGGAGAGCCTCCAGACAAAGCCTCCTGATCCCACCCTGCCCTGTTAGTTGAAGTACCACATGGTGGTGGTGTTCTCAGTGACCACCTGCACCACTTTCCCTTTAATAGAGGGAAGGAATGCCTTCAGTGCCAGTCTGATTGCCCAGAGCTCCAAAAGGTTGATATGGAGACCGGACTCCACCGGAGACCAGGCACCTCTGATCTCTTCCTCTCGCAGATGGCTGCCCCATCCCAGGAGTGACGCATCTGTCACCACTGTCAGATCTGGTTGGGGCAGGGAGAGGGATCTGCCTCTGATCCAATCTTGGTCCATTAACCACCACTGCAATTGCTGTGCAGTTCCCTTGGAGATCTGAAAGCAGTCCAAAAGATTCCCCATATGGTGCACCCACTGGAACTTCAAGTTCTACTGCAGAGCCTGCATATGCCATCTGGCATGGTCCACCAGCAAGATGCAGGAGGCCATGAAGCCCAGCAGCCGCAGGGTTATTCTCACAGAAATCTGGGATAGAGGCTGAAACATCAGTATCATAGCCCGAATATCCCGGACTCGCTGCTTGGGTCCAGAACTGCTCCGATGAAAGGATGCATCTAAGAGGGAGTCTGGTGTGACTTCGGCACGTTGACAGAAAAAACCCAGCGAGCGCAGGAGGTCTGATGTTGTCTGGATGTGTGAGAAGACAGCCTGGGGCACGCCCGCCTTCAACAACCAGTCATCAAAATAGGGGAAGATCTGTGCAGGTGAGCTGCGACCACCACCATCACCTTTGTGAACACCTGAGGGGCACTGGTAAGGCCAAAGAAGAGCACAGGAACTTAAAGTGCTCGTGGCCCACCGTGAACCGAAGGTAATGCCTGGGGGCTGGCAGGAAGGGAATATGGAAATAAGCGCCCTGCAAGGCCAACGCCACCATCCAGTCTCCTTGGTCGAGGGCAGACATGACTTGTGCTAATGTGACCATTTTCAAGTTGAGGGCCCGGAGGTCTAGGATAGGATGCAGGCCTTTGTCCTTCTTGGGTACCACAAAGTAGTGGGAATAACAACCACAACCTACTTCTGGCACAGAGATACTCTCTATAGCTCCCTTGGCCAAGAGAGCTGATACTTCCTGGTGGAGAAGTGCCAAATGATCCTCCGACATGCAATCATAAGAAGGTGGCATACAGGGAGGGGTAGTCCTGAAGGGGAGGGAGTAGCCCCTTCCGATGATTTGCAGAACCCACCTGTGGGTGGAGATGGATTGCCAGTGGAGGAGGTGATGGTGAATCCTGCCTCTAACTGGCTGATGATGACCCTGAAACGTCAGACTAGGAGGATTTGGAGGCAGTGGCGGGGGGAAAGGGTGGACTGGCCCTCCCACTGGCTCCCTGATCTGTGAGGAAGCTGGGTCCCACATCCTCAGCCATGCAGTGGCTGGACAGCTTGCATGTACCTTTGGCTGGGCTGGACAGGACATGGCTGGTTGCCCCTTCCGTAGCTGCAAAATGGATGAAAAGCTGACTGAGGTAGACAGGTGGCTGCCGTAAGGCCCAAGAATAATTTTGTTTTAAAGGAGTTTTATATAGCGCGAACATGACCCGAATCGGGGATCGGAGCACTTTACATAGCAACAGTTGCGTTACATAAGGACACATTAATTTTTTGTTAGGCATGGGAGATTAAGTGATTTGCCCAGAATCACAGGATGTTCAGCGTCGTTGCCGAGACTCGAGACTCGAACCCAGTTCCCCAAATTCGAGGACGACCGTCCCAGCCGTTAGGCCAACTCCTCTCCCCAAAGGATCTGACCATCACTCAAGAATCCTTAAAGGGCTCAAGCTCTGAGCCTGCTTTGACGCCAAAGAGTCGAGTTCCATCAAAGGCCATGTAAATCAAGGTTAAGGGGACATGCCCAAGAAGCCAGAAGTCCTCAACAGGTGTAACGTCTGCGTGCTATCGACGTGGCAATCATTCCGCCAAGTGAGTCGGTGGTGTCCAGCCACAACGTATTGTGAACTTGGCTGCATCTTTCCCATCTGCAACTGCCTGGGAGAGAACGGCAGTGTGCGTCCTCTGGACACTGAGGCAGCACCTGCGTAACCATATCCCAGATAGTATGGGAGTATCGGCCCAAGAGTCAAGCGGTATTCACGGATTGCAATGCCAAGCTGGAGGAAGAAAACAACCTCTTCCCAATATGATCCAGCTTCTTGGATTCCATATTAAAGCATAGCCCCGGTGGAGCGGGCATACCTCTGCTGTTTGGAGCACCCTGTCGCTGAAGCTACTTGTGGCCAGAGAACCCTGCGAACTCCCGCTGACACGGCCAACCCAGCTGGTCGAGTCCCTCCCGCCGCCGCAGTTTCCAGATTCTCGCGGCCGCAGTGGGGAGGGACGCTGGAACTACAACTCCCAGCATTCCCAGGGGCGGAAGTGACATCGGCGAGCAGCGCGTCTGAAGGCGCATAAATTAAAGCATAGCCCCGGTGGAGCGGGCATACCTCTGCTGTTTGGAGCACCCTGTCGCTGAAGCTACTTGTGGCCAGAGAACCCTGCGAACTCCCGCTGACACCGCCAACCCAGCTGGTCGAGTCCCTCCCGCCGCCGCAGTTTCCAGATTCTCGCGGCCGCAGTGGGGAGGGACGCTGGAACTACAACTCCCAGCATTCCCAGGGGCGGAAGTGACATCGGCGAGCAGCGCGTCTGAAGGCGCATAAATTAAAGCATAGCCCCGGTGGAGCGGGCATACCTCTGCTGTTTGGAGCACCCTGTCGCTGAAGCTACTTGTGGCCAGAGAACCCTGCGAACTCCCGCTGACACCGCCAACCCAGCTGGTCGAGTCCCTCCCGCCGCCGCAGTTTCCAGATTCTCGCGGCCGCAGTGGGGAGGGACGCTGGAACTACAACTCCCAGCATTCCCAGGGGCGGAAGTGACATCGGCGAGCAGCGCGTCTGAAGGCGCATAAATTAAAGCATAGCCCCGGTGGAGCGGGCATACCTCTGCTGTTTGGAGCACCCTGTCGCTGAAGCTACTTGTGGCCAGAGAACCCTGCGAACTCCCGCTGACACCGCCAACCCAGCTGGTCGAGTCCATCCCGCCGCCGCAGTTTCCAGATTCTCGCGGCCGCAGTGGGGAGGGACGCTGGAACTACAACTCCCAGCATTCCCAGGGGCGGAAGTGACATCGGCGAGCAGCGCGTCTGAAGGCGCATAAATTAAAGCATAGCCCCAGTGGAGCGGGCATACCTCTGCTGTTTGGAGCACCCTGTCGCTGAAGCTACTTGTGGCCAGAGAACCCTGCGAACTCCCGCTGACACCGCCAACCCAGCTGGTCGAGTCCCTCCCGCCGCCGCAGTTTCCAGATTCTCGCGGCCGCAGTGGGGAGGGACGCTGGAACTACAACTCCCAGCATTCCCAGGGGCGGAAGTGACATCGGCGAGCAGCGCGTCTGAAGGCGCATAAATTAAAGCATAGCCCCAGCTTCGCGGGACGCGAGCGGGACGCCGGGCTAAGCCCGGGCAAAGGGCGGGCCCTCTGTGGCCCTCAGTGACCGAGGTAGGCCGGGCTGGGCCTGGTCCCTTATATTTTACCTTTCGCACTGTTATTATCTATTTGCGTCTGTGCCCATTTGAGTAGGAGGGTAATTTGATGCAAGCACTGTGATAGATATACTGCACCCCGGTCCTACCTGTTCCGCCAGGGACCAACTTTATTCCAGACTTTTTCGTTTTATAGTGCTACATTCCTACCTTCTTTACTGTGGAAAATGTCTAAAACTCTACGATCAGGAAGGGTAGTGGGAGAAAAACCCGCCCGGAAATTACCTACCATCCGCACAAGAAACAAGTCAGTAAATAACCCACCTTTGAAAGGACAATGTCAGTTATCTGAACTCTGGGATCTAACTGCTATAAAAAAAACTAAATGTGCGACCCTACTCAACTCAGATACCAAAGCCCTGGAGGTACAGGAAGTACATTTACCAACTACCTCTGAGCCCCGATCTCCCCAGGCCCAGCAGGGGGCCTCCCAACCCATGGTAGGAGGGTCTCCCCTTCGGGACCCTACAGACGGGAAGCCGATGATTGTAAGTGAGCCAGTGCACATACTATCGATCCCTCAGTCACCCATGAATGACAGGCCGGGAGATGATCTGTCTGCACTATCCATTGATTTGGAACTATGGGGACGCTACGTAAGCCCTGCTAAAGTGGAATCCCTGGAGCAATTTAAAGTTCAGGGGGGAGCCACCCCATCAGGATTAATGCTGTACAGTAGCACTCCGTCACTAAATAGACATGAAATATCTGACTTGCTAAACTCCTCCAAGAGCCCCGACCTCAATCTCCTGGATAATATTTGCACGGCGGAAGCACGAGAAAAGCCGATCTCTGAGTCCATGATCGCGCTGGAACAACTTCTTGCTTCAATTCTGCTGCTTTTAGGAACATTTGTAGGCAGCTCGGACTGTATCCTTGAATCAGTTACCCAAATCCTAAAGTTATTGCTGCAGAAAGTGCCGGATTCGAGTAAGGCCTCCCCCCCTCAGCCTGAACAATCTGCATCTGAGGGGAAAATCAAAGCCATTAGAAGCGAACTAGTTAGGAAAAATGAAGAGCCTTCTTTGGTCCTTCATAAGGAGTTGCCTCATACTGCAGCATCTAACTGTATCAAGAATATAGTCCTGGAGATAGAGGAGGAGGATAAAGTCTTGCCTGGCCCCAAAACGGTCCAGGAGTTATTTCCTATCTTTGTCCCGGATGGCGGAAAAGATCTCCTGGCCGACAAACCCGAGGTCAATGAAGAAAAGAGAAAATATGGTAAACAAAAAAGTACCAAAGCCAGCAAGAGGAAACCAACTCGAAAATATAGAAAGAAGAAGCAACGGAGGATCATTTTCCAAAAATACACAGAGGCAAGGGAGAATGAAACAAGGAATGGGGAACCCTTATCTACTTCCTTAAAAGTGGACATGGATGTGAACTTAACCACTTCAACCTCAGTGGAGGAGGAAAATGAACAAGGCAGCTTGTCTTCCCAGGAAGACTTTCCACAAATTGGAGGCTCTCTCCCAGGCTCTCCGGTTCGGAGTGCACTAGGAGGACCACTTTCTAATCCATCCGGGACTTTAAACCCTTTGGCCCCCCCCTTTGTGGTAACAATTGACTCCGAAAATTCTCGTCCTCTGGCCCGGCCTGTAAGTATGTCAAAGGCCCCTGCGGATGTGCGTGTACTTGATTTTGTTCCATTATTTGATACTGACCTCTTATTAAATAGAGCCTGGCTTCTTAAGCGCTTTAGCGAGGTTGAATGTCTCTATCACATTCAGTCTAGAGACATAGAACTGGTGACTCTGTTAGGTGGTAGTCGGGTTTTGAGTATTCGGGTGAAATTTTATTCCCCTATTATAACAAATTTGATACTTGAACAGGCTGAAAATTTTCAACGCTTAGGTATTGATATTCTTCCTATCTCTACCCCAGGCAAGCCAAACTCTTTCGATAAGCAGGGGCTGAGAGGTGGTGAGCAAAACGGGGTAACCTCTCCTCTGAGAGACCTGAAAATTTGGGTTTCCAGGGGAAAACGCTCAGTATCGCACGTGAAGCCACTTCCACTAGTTGAGAATTCCACACTCAATGATGATAATAACCGGTGGAATTGGCTCCATAGTGCTTTATCAACAAAAAATAAGGATAACCCCAAATTGTTCCACCATCTTTAACCCAGCCTTAAACATAATTTCCCGGAACGCGGCCGGATTCCATAGCAGCCCGGAGAAAATGACTTTTTTATCCACTCTGGAGGCTGATATATTGTGTATCCAGGAAACATGGTGCATAGATAGGTTAACGCCTTTAAAAGATTTCTATGTATTGGAAGTACCGGCTGCGCCCTCTAAAAAAAAAGGGCATGCTAGGGGGGGGCTCGCCTGTTTACTGTCAAATAAGTTTCAATGGAGATTTTCCCATTATATTGATTCCACTAGACTTTTCCACACAATAACATTAGAAAATATGTTCCATGACAATGTAAAATTCCCCATGGTAATTTTTAATGTGTACATTCCGCCTGAGGAATGTTTTAATGATAAATTGCAGCGGGTTCTCCAGTTTATGGATAAGATAAAAAATTCACCTCCTTTTCCTGTAATTTTGCTTATTGGTGATTTGAATTGTAAAGTTTCAAACGCTAGTCTAAAACTCTTCAGGGATAAAGCTAAGGAGGAAGCACATTGCATCCCCCAGACGCTTTTCCCTGAAAACTTAAGAACAGATAAAAGGGGGAAGATTTTGTTAAAAGAACTAGCGATCGGGGATGGTATTATCTTAAATGGAAGATTTCCATCTGACGTCCCCGCAAATTATACCCATAAATCCCCCTTCGGATCATCAATTTTGGACTATGCTATCGCCAGCTACAGTCTGTTTCCCCAGATTCTTGACTTAAAGATCATACCCACGACTCTGAGTGACCATAGTATTTTAGCACTATCAATTTCGTTAAATTCTCTGAATACGGCATCCTGGGCACTAAATGGCAAGGAGGCTACCTTCCACTCGACATCTGGAAGATGCTTCTGGAATAATGCTGCCATTAATGGGGTGCAGGAGCTACTGACCGATACTCTCAGGGAAATAGAAGAGTGGAACGGAAATGAAATAGTTTGTTTCGAGGAATTCATATTAAAGATTCTATTGAATGTTAAAAAAAAAACTGCCCCGCCTAGGAAAAAAGGAGAGGTAGTGCCTCTGACCCTCCGTAATCTGAATAGGGATTTAAACAAACTAATCCGTGCACAGTATGTTGAAAGGGTACCGGAACGTGGGAAAGTTATCGCTAGGTTAAAAAGAAAGAGAAGCAGACTCAAGCTAAAAATTAAAAGGGACAGGGAGGATGAAGTATGGATTAAATTAAGGGAATCTGCTGCATATGGCAACATTAAAGATTTTTGGGCAATAATCGGGAAAGGATGTGGTACACGCCACTCCCCTATTCCCATAGCTATACCAGAAGATCTATGGTTCTCCCATATTCGAGAATTATATGCAGGGAACGGGACCACAGGTGTCGATAACTTCATGTATGCTGCCCCTGATGACTCGGTCTTCTTTCCCTCTGAGAAGGAAATCGAGTTGGCTATAAAAAATATGCGATCCTCTGGGGCCATGGGACCGGATGAGCTCCCGATGACGGTCCTAAAACAAGACCCTTTGACCTGGAGTAAAATCCTGTACCCCCTGTTTAGGGCATGCCATTTTTCCAAATGTGTCCCTGCATCGTGGAGAGGAAGCATTCTGGTTCCTATCTTTAAAAAGGGGGCAAGGGACAGTCCCAGTAACTATCGCATGATTGCGCTCCTCGACTCCATCGGAAAGGTCTTTGCAAAATGCCTCCTGAGTTCTCTTTCCGATTGGGTCGAGGAGCGCAACATCTTGCCATTGGAACAGACTGGTTTCCGAAGGGAACATGGCACGCTGGACAACCTGACTGCCCTTCAGGTTATTACGGATAAATATGTCCAGGTGAGAGGGGGTGTAGTATACGCCGCATTCATTGATTTCTCCACAGCGTTCGACAAAGTAGATCGGGGAACGCTGTGGAGAAAATTGGCGACGCTGGGTGTCCCCACACCCCTGTTGGAATTGGTGCGGGCTCTGCACACTGAGACCTGGTGCAGGGTCTTAATGGGGGGCGAAAGGGGGCTTTCGGCCAAAATACCAGCTCAGAATGGCCTTAAACAGGGCTGCTTATTGGCGCCCCTGTTATTCTCCCTATATACAACTGACCTCCCTGCTGCTGTGTCTCACAGTGAGGGGATCGCACCGTTGATAGGAGGGGTGCCAATGGCCTGCCTGATGTATGCCGATGATGTGTTATTGCTTGACTTAACTCCCGTGGGTCTGGCAAATCGGCTTCAGGCTCTGCAGGACTTCGCCGGGGAGCATTATATGAAGATCAATACCAATAAAAGTAAAGTGATGTGTATTGCTGGTCGAAAGAAATGCCGCTCGACAAATTTTGGTTGGGCTATTGGAGGGCACAGATTGGAGGTCGTTACTTGTTATACCTTTTTAGGGAAAATATTCTCGGCAAATATGAGCGAGAATCTTCATATAGAGCATTGCTCTCGCAAAGCTCTTGCCCATGGCAACGGGTTAAAGTCCCTATACCTGGCAACGGGGAAAAGACATTTTTCTAGCCTTCTGGAAGTATTTAGAGCTAAAATCCCCGCAACCATTTTGTATGGTATAGAAATAATTGAGATAAAATATTGGGACTTTTGCCACAAGACTGAGGGAAAACTCCTAAGATCCCTCTCGACTCTTAACAATGCCTGTCCACTGGCCGCCTGCAGGCTGGACTTTGGACTCAGGAGTGCCTGGGTGCAGGGGCTATGCGCTTTAATAAGGTGGGTAGCCAGTTTGGCCAGAGCGAGAGAAGGAACCCTGCGAGTTTTGCTCAAAAATGAACTTTTGGGCAATTTCAAGGAGTTCTCCAAACTCGTTAGCAATTTTAGAAGGGCTGTGAAAATCCTTAGACTGGAGGAAAGCGCCCTTTTCTCCTACTCTCCCACGCAGTTAAAGCAGGTCCTTAAGGAGGCTTCGTGGGAGTACTGTTTCCTATCCGACAAAAAAACAGTTGGAGATAAAAGGAATGTGGAGCCGCTCATCTCCTCCTATAGGTTGAAACAGCCCCAACCGTATGCCCTGTGGAACTTACCACATGGGATACGTAGGTTTTGGTTTTTATTACGGTATGACTTAATCCCTCTTAATGTGTTGTTGTCCAAATGGCATGGCACCTCACCGTTGTGCAATTTATGTAAATTGAATAACCAGGACTGTATGCATGTACTTTTGATCTGTCCTATGTTACGTAGCTTGCGCAATCGATGGCTTAAAGTAATCTGTCTACGCCTCAGCATTGTCACTTTACAAGATTTTCTCCATGCACTTTATTGCCCACCAAATGAAATGTTTTGTGCCTATGTTTTTAACTTTTTTAAAGGATTTTTAGCTATTTATTAATTTCTCTGGAAGATGGTGCCGGCCCGGCCTTGTGGGACTGATGGTCTGCAGTGTACCTATCACGGTTCGAATATTATGTTTTTATAACTCTTGTATTTTTGATGACTGTGTTGTTTTGTATGTACATGTTTATGTGGCCCTCTTTTGAGAGCCAAAACATAATAAATAAATTTGAATTTGAAATTTGAATTTGGATTCCATATCTGGGGAAGCAGAAGGGAATGCGCCCTTTGAAGATGAGGCTTGGACCCCCAACCTCTCTGGGGAGGGATGTTGTGTCAGGAACGCTGGGTCGCCCGGAGCTCCAAAATTATTAACCATGTGAAATCATCTCAATACTAGAGCTGTGTGAAGTGCTCTTTTTTCTAGCCCAGGCTTTATATGGGCCAGCATGCATTCCAGGAGCTGATGAATTTATCTACCTGACAGCTGTGCCAAGCATGAGGTTCCAAAATCTGATGAGACTACCACTCACTATTTAGATTACCAGCACCACTATTGAAGTTGGCAGGGCAGATACTGTTAATGTGCACATATAAGGTAACAAGGAGATAATACTAGGAAACATTGAGGCTTACCACGGCAAAAGCTACACACTTAATAAAGAAATTTTGATTTTGTTATGATCACTATTATTATTTTCATCCGATAAAAACCATTACAGCCTACAATGACGGAGAAGCCCATTTTAAAACTATATTAACCTGTGTACAGTACTCCTCCGCTCTTTCCTGTCCCTCTCTTCTTTTCCCTCTTTTTCCTCTGGCTGTACTATCCTTTCCTTCTCTATTACCCATACAGTAACAAGTAATGTATATGACTGTTGTAAAACTCATAAAAGCCTAATAAAAATAATTTTTAAAAAACATTCTTTAACTGCATCCTGTTTCTGGTGAGTCTGCCATGCTTTTTAAGGACACTTAAATAATGCACACCATGGACCTAATAATGGTGGATCCTCGTCCAATCCCCTGTTATCGGTCATAAAACACCACATAATTCAGCTCAGGCCATGTCATATAAAAGCAGTTTTGCTTGATGTGGGTCATTTTTCAGGGCAGCTAGTTGTGTTCAGCGCTGCAGTGAATAAGATATAAGTATCGGCGATGGGTATGCAACTTCCCTTCCACCCAGTATTGAAGTTTACTTTAAAATTCTGCCACTTTGCGCATTCTACGTGGCACAAGAACAATTTTCAAAATGGGCCTGCTGACCAGGATAGTCAATTCACTTAAATCAATGAAACATCTATTCCATTGAACAGGGGAGTGTAGCATTGAGCAAAACTCTTCCAGTTGGATAGTGTGAGGCCTCCAATAACAGTCTTGTAATAATGGGTTTCATATATTCCTAAATACATGCTATAATCATGTCTGGTCATTTACACTTAACAGGGTCTCCACCGAAATAATAACGTGAGACAACTGGAGAGCAATATGAGAATTGTACTTAAGTATGAGACTCGTCTTAATTGTTCTTTGTAAATTGCTATAGTCTAATACGAGCCTTGTGAATTCATCTAATACTTTGCCATTTCAAGGATGTTCCATATACAGTAGCGCTCTGCAGCTTAAACACATTTATATACTCATTAAATGCATGTTGTGCCCAGTTAGAACCTTGAATGCACTACAAAAACATGTTTGTGTAACAGACGGCTGTGTCAGTGTGAAACATTAGAGGGTGCTAGCGGCGACAACCAGTTCTGTTAAGGAAGAGTGGGAAAAATGATTACGACGCCTTTCAAGTGTTCTGGGGTACCCCATAGTTGGATGCCCAGACACAATATATATATATAGATATAACATAAAGAAGGCAGATTGCCGAAACACGTCTGTCAGTGCGGGGGTGGGGGGGTTCTAGCACATATAAAACTACATCGTGAGCAAGGACCTGTGAGTGCTCTCCTTTTTACGCCAACCGGGCTATTTCGATGCATGGAGAAATATATATATATATATATTCACTGAAAAGACCATAGGTTATAGTCGATATATAGTTAGGAATTTGCATTTACAAAACCTTGAAAATTCAATGAAAAAACCATTGGTTTTAGGCCATATATAGTTAGGGATTTGCATTTACAAAACCTTATTTTACTCGCATAAAACCATTGAAATTCCATATATAGTTAGATGCGCTAACTATATATCGCGCACCCGCAATCCACTGCTGATGATGTCACATATTACATCATTCATGACATGGTCAGTGACATCACTGATGACATCACTGATGACAACTCAAATGACATCACTGATGACATCTCAAATGACATCACTGATGACATCACTGATGACAACTCAAATGACATCACTGACAACATCACAGATGACATCATTCATGTGTTAATACGATGAACCTCTACAGACTCTGATATATCCTTAGATACACTCAGTGAAAACAGACACTCACAGATTGTCACTCATCCATGGAGTTACTCATACACCTAGACAGTCATGCAAAGAATCAAACACACCTCCAATTCCTCAACTATACAGTTATACACACCTTACTTATTGAAACATATTCTAACACATATTTACTCTCTTATATAATCCCTAATGAAAGTTCACAATGATCCATACAGCCACTCACACATTCACTGGCTCTAATGCACAGTTATTTATATATGTTAACTCTCACATGTACTGTGTTTTACATATGTACTTACTTTGACATGTAGCACTGAGATATCCATTCACTCACCAATACACTCATGCACACAGTCAACCACCCATACAGCTGTTTCCACATGCACTTTTGAAACCATACATCTAGTTAATCAACTGCTCACACATCTATGCACAGAGTCACACACCTCCCAGCCACTCACACACATACTCAGTCTCCCATACAAATACTTGAGCAACCAATCAATAACCCATATAGTTATTCATATAGCTACTGATCAACACATGCAGCAGTTTACAGAACAACAGATATAATGATGCACAAATTAATACAGTTTAATCACTAACCCATGCACTCAGTGAGACACATTTAATCACTCCCTCATACAATCAGTCATGCACCTACTAAATCCTTCATCCAGACATTTATACATCCACTCATTCTTCAATATGTAAGACATATTTTAACTTTACAGAAACATACAGTCACTGGATGTTGTGATCAGTGATGTCATCAGTGATGTCACTGACCATGTCATGAATGATGTAATATGTGACATCATCAGCAGTGGATTGCGGGTGCGCGATATATAGTTAGCGCATCTAACTATATATAGAATTTCAATGGTTTTATGCGAGTAAAATAAGGTTTTGTAAATGCAAATCCCTAACTATATATGGCCTAAAACCAATGGTTTTTTCATTGAATTTTCAAGGTTTTGTAAATGCAAATTCCTAAATATATATCGACTATAACCTATGGTTTTTTCAGTGAATTTCAATGGTTTTTTAATAGCAAATATGAAAAGCTTTAAAATGTCAAGTACGTGATAGATAAAAACATTTTCGTATTTATGCACGCTGATGTGCTTTGAACGCTGCACCCCCCTTCCCCTCTCTTTTCTCTTAGGAGTACTCTCTCTTTGTAGATAGTGAAGGGTAGTTAACGCAGGCCTTTGCCCCGTTGTAATCTGTCGTGCCTGCTTCTCTCTCCATTTGATTGATTGTTATCCAAGCATTTACTGTTTTAGCATTGGTTCTCTTTGGTTCATTCTCTATTTACAAACAAGCACAGAGTCGCAATACTCTGTTTAGTCTTTGCAGATAGTGAAAAATCGTTTAAAAAAACAAATGGAATCGAGCAAAATCAGTAGGCCACTAATGGGATCTCTTTTTGACCTCGTTAAAATAGAAACATTAACCACAACCCCTCATGAGAAATACGAAACTAGTGAGATGAACTGAGCTCCACACCATGAGGGCTGCAAGACAGCTCGGCTCCGTCACCAATCCCGCCCAAAATAACGACAAACCCTATGCAAATATTAAAAATATAGACAACACACCAGCAAAGAAACAGGGTAAAACATTTTATTAAATAACTATTTACATAACGTTGGTTTATAAGATGATGTCAGTAGTGGACCGATGTGTGAATAGGTCGGAAGCAGCACAAGGCGCCAAGATCCGGATGGCAAGTCCTGGATGTTGGGTGCCATAGTTCAGAGTTCTGAGTTTGAGCCTTTTTCAATGCCTGTGCTTTGTTGTTTCCCCTCCATCAAAAACAAAAAAAAAAATAAAACTGTGCAAAAATACAAAAAAATCAAAAAATGTTTACAAAAGCAGTGCTTGTAAGACTGTCTGAAGCTTATTTCCACCTACTGCAGCTTCACTATTCTCAAAGTAAGTGAGGGTCGTTTGTGGACCTGACTGCATTTGAAAACAATGTTATATGGTACCTCCCTAAACCGCTTGACGGAGGCCCCCGAGGGGCGGTGTGATGGCACGGACTCGGAGAAGACGCTTGGCTCCGACCCCCTCCCCAAGTCTTATAGCACTGGTGTAGCCTGAGATCGCCCCCGACATAGGCGGCCGGCTCCCGGGGTCCGGCGGAACTTTTTGCCTTTTGATGACTCTTCTATTCTGGACTTTGTCCCACAATCCGTTTGACCTGAAGACACGCTGTAGTGGGGCGCCCCTTTACCGTTTTAGTTGCCATTCCGCCCGCTTTTGCTACACTGTGCCTCTTCCGCCATTCAGCTGTTTACCGCCCGCTCTTGCGACTACAGCGTCTCGCTCACCATGTAGTTAAGTTGCTCCCGCTCTTGCGGTGCAGCGATAGGCGGCTGCCATAGGACTCTCAAAATGGCGGCCGGCTCTTCGGTTTTGGGCCTGGTCCACTAAAATGGCCCTGGGACACCTTGGAACTCGGACGCTTCCCTGATAGGGCTTGGGTCCCATTCTCGAAAGCGTCCCCTCAGCCGTGAAGATTCTACAAAAGTCTTGGGGGCCCCCGACTCCCGCAGGCTTCTGGTGGGGAGCGGCTGCCATGTCTGCTCGTGGAATGGCCACGACGGAGCTACGAGATGGTAGTGCTCTCATGCTGACGCCAGCTTTAGTCTGAAACATCCAGAAACACTGTAGACTACCAATTCGATCAGTTCCGGTAGCGCCCCAACATGACCCGGAAGAGAAGAACTTGCCCTCCCCTCTTTGACTGATGGTTCTTGTTGCCTGTCCCCTCTGTTGTCATTTAACAGAACTTTTTGGACTGCTGAAAGGGGTTGTGTTCCGAACGCTGGTTGGTGGAGACATTTTGACTATATTCTTGACCTACGTTGTCGCGTAATGCGTTATATGACACGCCGCGTTAGCGCACCCGGAAGTGATCCGGGGCGCGGCGAGCAGCGCGTAACGTAAGCATAACAGGTCATGTGACTTGTTAATAAAACTTTTCATTGGTTCATTTTACTTTTGTTATTTTAATGATGAAAAGCTTGGTCATATGACCTAAAAATTACGCTTTTTATTGTTTTCGAACATTATTTTTTTTTAAACATATATGTTATAATATTCCAGGCTAATGTACTTTCCCGGAAAATTTACAACTGTCCTGCAAGTAAAATATATTCCTTTTTCGAGAAAAAGGGCGTTTCTTCGTTCCATGACGGAGCCGTTGAGTAAAAGAGACTCGGCCTGCTGTCTTAGTCGCCGATACGCCTGATTATCAGATTCTTATCGATCACTTTATGTTGCAGGAGTGGAAAACACAACTGCCCTTGACCATTTATCTTTACTGCGTTCCTACATATTATACCTTTTATCCGTCATGTAATTGGACTGCTTTATTTCACTTGCCTTTTACTGATTCGAAAACAGTGACTAAAAGTAAAAACTTTACCAATGTAAATACTACTACCGTGTTTTGTTTTAAAAACCTTTATTGTGAAAATGTCAGTATACAAATACGGGCCTATAACCACGTGGGCCGGCCACGGAGCAAACTGAAATCGTATATGATGAGGAGACATTTACACTGTAGAGGAACGTAACGAGCGGGCCATTAGGTTGCAAGAACTAAGGTGTCTAACAATTGCGGAATCGGTGGACGTACATTTTGTAATTAAAATAAGACAGGGCCACTTACAATAAAATTTTCTAGATATACATTTGTGGGCAAGGAGTTACGAGTCCCATTTATACCGGCGCCATTTTGGGCGAGGCCGGGCAGGTCCAAGATATAGTCAAAATGTCTCCACCAACAATCGGCCAGACCAGAACCCCTTTCGGCCCTTTATGCTACAAGATGGTGTCTTCCATTCAGAAAATATTGTTGGCAGCATTTTGAAAGGAAAGATAAACAGCCGTTCTCCTAGTGAGTCTCACATTGTTACATTTAGGAAGAATGTTGAAGAGTAATATGTGGAAAATCTGAAGCCATTTTTCTACAAACTCTCAATCAGCCTTGGATGGAAAAAAAAATCCTGAAGAATGTACAAACTGAAAACCAATTTTTGTCTGTATAACATCAACAGCAACGCTTGAGTCAGCTTTGTGTCAAGCCGCCATTTTCATTCAATCAATAGCGTCCCCCTGCACACATTCAGGAACCTGGTCGTGTCTTCAGGTGAAACGGATTGTGGGACAAGCAGAAAGGAAAAGGAAAAAAGTTCCGCCGGACCTCGGGAGCCGGCCGCCTATGTCATGGGCGATCTTTGGCCACACCAGGGCAATAGTGAAGCTGCAGCAGGTGCAAAAGAGCTTCAGACAGTCTTACAAGCACTGCTTTTCTAAACATTTTTTTGAATTTTTGCACAGTTTTATATATTTTTTTTGTTTTTGATGGAGGGGAAACAACAAAAAACAGGCATTGAAAAAAGCTCAACAGTGCAGGGCGCCTTGTGCTGGTTCCGACCTATTCACACATCGGTCCACTACTGACATCACCTCATAAGCCAACGGGGCACCCCACACTGACTTTCGGCGCAGCATTGTAGGATGGCCACACCAGTGCGGCAACTTGCTGGACACCACCTCGGTGCCATCCGGATCTCGGCGCGTTCGAGTCACTGTACCGCAAGAGTGACCGGAACTCAGCTGGTCACGCCGTCTTTCGGCGCAGCATTGTAGGATGGCCATACCAGTGCGGCAACTTGCTAGACACCACCTCGGTGCCATCCGGATCTCGGCGCGTTCGAGTCACTGTACCGCAAGAGTGACCGGAACTCAGCGGAACACGCCGTCTTTCGGCGCAGCATTGTAGGATGGCCACACCAGTGCAGCAATTTGCTGGACACCACCTTGGGCAATAGTGAAGCTGCAGCAGGTGCAAATAAGCTTCAGATAGTCTTACAAGCACTGCTCAGAACTCTCAACTATGGCACTCAACATCCAGGACTTGCCATTCGGATCTTGGCGCCTTGTGCTGGTTCCGACCTATTCACACATCGGTCCACTACTGACATCACCTCATAAGCCAACGGGGCAGCCCACGCCGACTTTCGGCACAGCATTGTAGGATGGCCACACCAGTGCGGCAACTTGCTGGACACAACCTCGGTGCCATCCGGATCTCGGCGCGTTCGAGTCACTGTACCGCAAGAGTGACCGGAACTCAGCTGGACACGCCGTCTTTCGGCGCAGCATTGTAGGATGGCCACACCAGTGCGGCAATTTGCTGGACACCACCTCGGTGCCATCCAGATCTCGGCGCGTTGTGCTGCCTTCGGCCTATTCGCACATCGGTCCGCTACTGACGCCCCCTCACGTGCCAACGGATTTTCTACGCTTTTTGTAGCCCTATGCCGCATAACAAGTCATGTGACTTGTTTATAAAACTTTTCATTGGTTCATTTTACTTTTGGTTTCCTAAAGATGGAAGGCTTGGTCATATGACCTAAAAATAACACTTTTCATTGGTTTAGAACATTTTTTTTCCCAAACGATGAAAGCCCCACCTTGTTTCTGGATGATTCAGACTGAAGCTGGCGTCAGCATGAGAGCACCACCATCTCGTGGCTCCGTCGTGGTCATTCCGCGAGCAATCATGGCAGCCGCTCCCCACCGGAAGCCTGCAGGAGTCGAGGGCCCCCAAGACTTTTGTAGAATCTTCACGGCTGAGGGGACGCTTTTCGAGAATGGAGCCCAAGCCCTAGCAGGCAAGCGTCCGAGTTCCAAGGTGTCCCAGGGCCATTTTAGCGGACCAGGCCCAAAACCGAAGAGCCGTCCGCCATTTTAAGAGTCATGTGGCAGCCGCCTATCGCTGCACTGCAAGAGTGGGAGCAACTCAACAACATGGTGAGCGAGACGCTGTAGCCGCAAGAGCGGGCGCAACTCAGCTGGATGGCCGCCACCTGGGGAGGCCCGCTCACGCCGCCTCCCCCACGCCCCCCCCCCGGGCCGCCCCACGCCAATTTTCGGAGCAGCATTGTAGGATACCAAAACCAGTGCGGCAGTTTACTGGACATCACCTGGGTGCCATCAACATCTCAGCGCGTTCTGCTGCCTTGGGACTATTCGCACAACAGACCGCTACTGACGAGGCCTCCCTCCGCACCACCCTGGACGCCCCACGCTGTTTTTCTTTGCTGCATTGTAGGATCCCAAAAACCAGTGCGGCACCCAGGTGACATCACCTGGGTGCCGTCCAGAACTCAGCACGTTGTGCTGCCTTGGGACTATTCGCACAAAAGACAGCTTCTGACCATTGTTGCTTTTTTTTGTCAAAAATGTTTAAATGTTTGTTACAGTTTTTGTTCCGTTCGTTATATTTAAAAGTTAATAAAGTTTTATAATCCCACTTTGTTGGAGTGCTATATATTTTTAAAAAATCGGGTGAATGGGGCCTTGAATCGGGTTATTGTCATGTGTGGGCTTTGCAAGTGTACTGCTACAGGATCGGACATTTCAAACTCAAATGCACGTTCTTTTTCTTACCTTTCCGAAGCATGGAGCGCAATAGCAGGCAGAGAAAGGGTGATGCAAGTGTTGAACACTGCCTGGCCTGGCAAGTTGCTGGCAGTGCCCCCCCCCCCCGCCCGCCCGCTCCTGAAAGAGGACACACCGCCGCCCCGAGTACTTCACAGATCTTTAAAAGACCATGCGGTTGTTCATGAGGCTTAAATGGTTTATCACCCCTTCTAGAACCCCTGCATCGACCCTCTGACGTTTCCTGGAACAATTACCACGTAACACAATACCAAGCTTTGTCAGCTGAAACCCCCGAGGAATCGTGGGGCATATTATCAAGGGGGTTTATCTCCGCTTTTTTGGCTTTAAAAGCCAAGAAAGCGGAGATAAAATTATCTCCCTATTACCAAGCTGTCGCTAACACCAGTTAGTGACAGCTAATAGGAGATAGCGACCATCTTGGGCCCCGCTTTGCATGTCAGTGATATTTATCACTAATGACATGCAAAGTGGGCGTGCCAAGATGTTAGCGACTGGAAACAGTCCCTAACATCGCTATCTCCTATTACCAACTTTTGGAGATATTCGCGCTAAGCACGAATATCTCAAAAAGCTAACACCTGCCCTGAGCAGTTCTTAGCCATGTTATCCAATGGGAGGTGGATAACATGGCTAAGAGCATTTGCTCGATAATGCATGAATATCGCTGACTTTTCAGCGATATTCATGCATTGCGGCCGTTTTTTATCGCATTTGCGATAAACCTTGCTAATAGCAAGGTTTATCTGCGATAAAAATCGCCGATGTGCAGCGATAATTTTTGTCTCTAAACAAGTTAGAGACAAAAATTATCGCTAGTTGTTGGTAATATGCCCCCGGGTTTTTGCTTGCAGAAATCGGGAGGCGGGAGACTAGCACTGAAATCAGTAGTCTCACGCCTGAATCGGGAGGGTTGGCATGTCTCGATTCTCTACAGCTGGGGCCATAAACTACATCCGCAGGGCTAGGTGATAGCCTGGGACCGGCCTGGCATCTAAAATGGCTGCTGTGCACGACAAAATTGTGGCATTGGAAAAAAGGCAAGATGGCGCAGACAATGTTTATCAATAAGGATTCATTTATAACAAAATATTTTATCGCAGTGACAAATTGGCGGTCAACACTTCCTGATTTCCATCGAATCGAACGTTAACAGACGTCACGCAGCAAAAAAAAAAAAAAGCTCACGCACAGCCGCTGGAAGAGATGTATCAACATATATGAGCCTCCTCAGCCACCCTCAGGAAACATAGGGGATTAGGATACGTCTCCCGCACCCCCTTATACCTAGTAATTTAATTAAAACGAAGCACAAAATGGCGAATTACCGTTTCGCTACCAGTTTGCGGCCCAGTTCGCGGCCCGTGAAGCGCTTCTACCGTGAAAAATCATTTTTTTTTTATTTTCCCCACGGGACCCTTTAATAACCCCAACAACATTCCTAGGGGGTCAAGAGGGGTATACCTTGCCCCCTTTCATTAAATTCCCCCTTCGTTTTTCACCTCTTCTTCTCTCTCGATCCTACCGAGAGATAAGATGGCGGCCGCTCCGGACTGTTTAGAATGTTGACAGACACCGGAGAGCCAATCAGCTTTCTGCGCGCAAAGTTCCGTTTCGCGAAAAGTAAGCGAACCGGAGCGCAGCCCGGAGCGCTGTTACAGATATATATCTTGTTTTGAACGTTAATTTCTCAAAAACTACTGGAGCACATATATTGAGACCTAGCAAAGGCACATCGGGCTAACAGTCCCTACAATTTTGCCAAGTTTCGTGCAAATCCATTCAGCCGTTCGAGCTAAAAGTGAGTCCAACCGCCCTATGGAAATTAACATGGGAAAAACGCGTTTTGGGACCCCCCTTTTTTCTCGGCCCCCCCTCGACAAAACCCCCCCAAATTTTCAAGGGCTGCTCAGAAACAAAATGTGCCATTTTCCTGAAAATTTCAGCCGATTCCGTCCACAAACGCCAAAGTTATTAGACATAGAATTTTCAAAAATCCCATAGGGAATAAATCCTAACTATATATACCTACTGGCGATAGCCAGTAGGTAATATATATATATATATATATATATATATATATATATATATATATATATATATATATATATATATATTGATTGTTTTTTCACTGAAAAAAACATAGGTTTCAGGCATGTTATAGGTAAAAATTAGCATTTAAAAAACCTTTGAAATTCACTGAAAAAACCATAGGTTTCAGGGACGTTATAGTTAGTTGGACATTGCACTCGTACAAAATCATAGAAATTCTGCTTTTGTAGTTAGTTCAGCTAACTATAACTTGTGCCCTCGCAATGCACTGCTGATGACGTCACACATTACATTATTCATGGCATGGTCAGTGACATCACTGATGACATCATCTAGTGACTGTGTGTTTCTGTAAAGTTTACATATGTGTTATATATATCTGCCAAGGTGTACTGAAGAATGAGTTGGTGTATAAGTGTCTGGATGGAGGATTTAGTAGGTGCATGACTAACTGAGTGGTTAAATGTGTCTTACTGAATGCATGGGTTAGTGACTAAACTGTGTGAATGCCTGTATCCGTCTGTCTGTTGTTGTGTAAGCTCCTGAATGGGTTGGTCAGTAGCTACATGAGTGTCTATATGGGTTATTGATTGGTTGCTGAGTATTTGTATGGGAGACTGAGTGTGTGTGTGGCTGGGTGGGAGGTGTGTGACTCTGCACATAGATGTGTGAGTGGTTGATTCACTGGGTGTATGGGTTCAAGAGTGCATGTGTAAACAGCTGTGTGGGTGAGTGTGTGTATGTGTGTGTTGGTGAGTGAAAGGATGTCTCACTGGTACATGTCTAAGTAACTACATATGTAAAAGACAGTGTATGTGAGAGTTGGAGTATATAAATGACTATACTTGAGAGTCAGTGATTGTGAGAGTAGCTGTATGAATGAGTGTGTACTTGTATCAGTGATTGTATAAGAGAGTAAGTATGCGTTAGTATCTGCATGAATAAGTGAGGTAGTATGTGTATAACTGTATAGGTGAGTAAATGGGTGTGTGATTGAGTCTTCACATGACTGTCTAAGGGTGTGAGTAACTCCATGGATGAGTGGCGGTGTGTGAGTGTCTGTATAGGTGTATGAGTGCATATGATAGTGTTGTATTGATGAGTGACTGTATGTATGAGTGATTCTATGGGTGAATGAGTGGATGTGTGTGTAGACCTAGGAATCAGTGAGTGCATATGTAGTAACTGGTGTTGGTGTGTCGATGGTTTCGAAAATGTTAGTCCGTATTTTACAGTGGGTGTATCAAAGGTTATATTAGAGTGTGAGGAGGTGCATCAGATTTTCAAATGGATGATGTCTTCAGTGATGCCATTTGAGATGTCATCAGTGATTCCATCAGTGATGTCACTGACCATGTCATTAATGATGTAATATGTAAAAGTTTTATGTGTTTTCCTGTTTTCTTGTGAATCGGTTCTACCGAGTCACAAGATGGCTGCCAACACTTCCTGGTTTGGAGTGTTGGCAGCCAATCAGAGTGAAGCTTGTGTCCGGGAGAGTTTGCGATCCCTCCTCGGTGCTCAGATATCGAAACTTTCTTTTTCTAATTTCTCAGCACCTACTGAACGGATTTACACCATTTAACAAAAAGGGCTCTTTCTGAAGTAAGGGCTACCTTGTTGCAAAATTTGGTGTAATTCCGTTCAACAGTTCGGGCTGTAGCATTGTCTAAAGTGTCCTATGGAGGACAGATATCAAACCCATTCTTTTTCTAATTTCTCAAGAACTACTGAACGGATTTACACCATTTAATAACAAGCATTTACAATGCAACGGTCTCGCCATTGCAAAAGTTAGAGCTATTGGCATTGTAAATGACACATTTTTTATTTATGTGTTGGTTTTGAAAACAGATAAATAAATGGCATTGTCATTTACAATGCCAATAGTTTAATTTCTCACAAATGCGAGACCTATTGCATTTGCACCCACACACACACACAGAGAGAGACACACACACACACCCACACAGGGAGCCACACACATAGAGCCAGCCACACACACACCGAGCCACACAGCCACACACACAAAGCCACACATGCACACACACAGATCCACACACACACAGCACACTCAAACTATTTGTTATTATATACATGTGTCCTCTTCTACTTAAAATCAACCTATAGATATCCTGTGCTCTTTCCTTCATGCAAACCAAAAGTGACCCTCAAATTCCTGCGTTCCTGCTTTCCGATAGGTCTACATAGCTAAAACCTAATATATATGCATCATACTTCATGGCTGGCCAAAGTCAACATGGTTTTTTCGATATGAAACAGAATAAACAAAACAAAAAATAGATAAAGATATATTTATGGAAAAATTAATTTCCTAGAAAATGGGGATATGAAAAAATCAGAAATTTGGGAAAACCCATAAAAATAGCCCTTAAAAGCTTTTGCTTTTACTGACCCAAGTTGTGTGCAAATATTAAGTGGTTTCGTATCGGCAGGCCCTGTTCCTACTCATTTATTCACTGATAAAAATAGATCTCTTGCCTTGCATGGTGCTAAAGAAGAAGAAATGGCCGCCTCGGCTGTCTAGCAGTCATATATGCAGCTAAGAATCCAACATGGAAGCATTCAGTTTGCAAGTCGCCGAACCACGAATAGAACTTCCGGCCCAAACTTCAAAAGCAGCCTTCTGTCACAAGGGGCCTTGAGGGCATCCAACATACGGGTCACATGCCACTACTGATTACTGAACTGCAGTAACTGACAGTTCTCTAGAACCGCATACAAATCTCTAGCAATGGCCGTGAGATTAAAGGATAGGCTCTCAATACGCGATGCTAGGTGCTACTACAAAGTGATCCAGCGGGAAGCAAAAAAAATCTGGGATAATAAATACTGGGAAGAGCTATATGAGGCAAGTAAGTCTAGAAATATGACAGAATTCTGGAACTTAGTGAAATGGGCCAAGGGATCTCATAGGTCACAACCAGAAAATTCCGTCCCACCCGAACGATGGGTATCATATTTTAAATCACAGTTTGCAAACCCCATCCTGGTAAGTGCGGAAAGTCTGGATTCTATTATAAACCATGCAGCTACCACTCCGCTAGTGTTTAGTCGGAGTGATATCGAACATGCCCTAAATACCAATCCGAGAGGAAGAGCCCCGGGTCCGGATATGATTCCGGCAGACCTTTTTCTGCATTGCAGAGAGGCATGGGTGCCATATATAGAGTTGTTGGCGAACGCTATCTCCAGGGGCTCCCCGATACCAGACGTCTGGAGGGGAGCCGAAATCATCCCAAATTTCAAAAAAGCCCTGCGAATTACAGGCCAATTAGCCTAATTGCATGCATTCAGAAGGTGGTGGCTAGGCTTGTACTACATAGGATCCAGAACTGGATTGACGATTCTGGGGTTATGTCCACACTACAGGCAGGCTTTCGCCCTTTCACTAGCACTGTGGATCAAGTTTTTAGATTTTATACTATAAATTGGAAATGGATAATCCTCGGGGGAGGCACTCTTTACGCAGCCTTTGTCGATTTGAAATCGGCATTTGATCTCGTTCCATGTACCAGGCTGTGGCGAGTGCTTCATGAGCAAGGTATGCCATACGAACTCCTCACCTTCCTGATTAAATTTCACGAAAGTAATTATGCACAGGTTAGGTGGGGTAACCAGGGCAGGTCACCGATAAATTCGATACAGAAAGGGGAGTTAGACAAGGGTGCGTCCTGGCACCAACTCTGTTTACATTATACATAAACAGGGTTATCGAATATTATAGGGAGGTTCACACAGATGCACCTAAACAAAATGGCATCCCAATACCCCTGTTAATGTTCGCGTACGGCACCCTTCTAATCTCTAAAACGCAAGTAGGGCTTCAAAAAGCAATTCGCTGTTTTGAGGCTTTTTGCAAAGATTATGGTCTAATCATAAATGTGTCAAAAACTAAATTTATGGTAATGCACAGACACAAGAAAGTGAGGGGCACAGTTTCTATGAATGGTGAGCTTGTAGAACAGACTGACTGTTTTAGTTATCTGGGCATCACACTGGGATCTAGGATGGAATGGAAGCCACACATAACTTACTTAACTACAAAACATGCACAGCTAGCAGGTGTCCTTTTGAGAGAACTAATATCATCAGCTACTCAACCAATAGCCCCAGCCATAAAAATATATGACACGAAAGTTAGGGCTTCGATGTTATACGGGGCCGAACTGTGGGGGGTTTCTGATGTTTCTGTTCTGACAAATGCACAAAATAAATTCTTGCGGTGCATAACTAGACTTCCAAAATCAACACCATTGACACCGCTATATATGGATTTGGGTTGTCAGAAAATTCAGGACATAGCTAGCTTTAGATCAGTCGCATTTTGGAGGAAGTTATGGGTTACGCCCGAACTATCTCATTATGCTTCAGCGCTCCTAGAAACCAGAAATATGGACACAGGGGGTAAAATATTATGGTTTAAACAGGTCAAGTCGCAATATAAAGCCCTAGGAATGGAGGAACTTTGGGAAAACACATTAGAAAATATTTTTCCATCACGCAAGGCCCTAAAAGAGCTGTATTGGGCTAATATAACCCAAAGGTAATTTCAGAAACATACTGACGCATCACTTACCAGGGCTTTTTTGGAACAAAAACATATCCCTGTATATGAGCGATATTGGGACCTTATCACCATCCCCAATGATTGGAAACTTTTTCATCAATACAGGGTAGGAACTCTTCCTATCAATACATTTACAAGTAAGTGGTCAACTAATAAAGATCACCACCAGTGTCCTTTCTGTATAGCCCAATCTGAAACTCTAGCTCATGTTTTGTTTATATGCCCAGTATACAAAGCCCCGCGTCACAAATGGATTAGACCAATTTGCATACAGAAAGGCATCCATAGTGGCACTGTGGTTCTTAGGATTTTGAAAACAGATTGCACCGATAGTATGGTTATTGCACTTGCAAAGTTTCTAAAATGGATGTGGACTATACGTAGAGATAAATTGAAACTAATGTAGACTGCAGTGTTTCAACCTGGCTTTATAGTAGAAAGTATGAGTTGTTAACTACGCAACAAATTTTAAAATGGTTTTTAATTTTTTTTAAGATATAGCATATTTATTATCTTAATGATTGTGTTTGGAACACCCTGTATAAAGCATTGATTGAATAGATTAATTTATGAATTTTCCCCTGCCATTAGGGATATTAGGATGTAACAAGTATGAAATGTTGGATTTTTATTATGTGTTGTTTTACTGTGATGTCTTTTATGACTTGTGTCGAAATAAAGACTTATTGACTATGACTATGACAGTTCTCTATCAGTTCGGAAAACTTCAAAATGAGGAAAACCTTGTCCTTGAGCAAGGACTGTTTATAAGCACTGATTACCAGAAAAAGGTGAACAGGTCAAACAAGGAAATAGAAGAAAAGCGATAAGGAAATGAAGGGTGGTGCGTGAGGGGTGGGGAAGACAGTAGAAAGTAGGCAGCGCTAGAGATGCTTGGTTTCCATGGCAGTAGATGTACAGGCAGGTGTAGAGGAGCTTGGGAATGGAGAGGGACTAGGTGGAGTGGGCACCATGATATTTGAGTGGGTAGAGATGGTCCTCGGTAATGGTGAGGTATAGGCATAGATGGTCTAGACAGTAGAGGTATGAGGATATAAGTAGATGTTCTAGGGTTAAATGTAGGTGCAGAGGTACTAGGTCAAAGGCACAGAGCGGTAGAAAGGAAGAAGCAAGGGAACATGCACTAGTGGGCAGAGGGGCACAGGTACAAGGGTATAAGTAGTGGGGCAGGTGTTAGTGCATTGGAAGGGTACTGGTAGTAGAGTAGGGGGTGGGCAAAGGTACTACGGTATGAGGCAGCACTTGAGGTAAAAGGGTACAGGCAGGAGTAGAGGCAGTAGGCCATAAGCTGTAGCACAGGTACGGGGTACTGGCATGGGCAAATGCTTTAGGCTTAGGCAGGAACAGTATATCTAGAGGAGGCGGGTTTAAGCAGCAGAACAGGTTGTGGGGGTAAGCTGGAAGAAGTAGGGGTAAACGTATTAGGGTATAAGCAGGGACAAAGAGGCCTGAAGCAAAGAAAAGACGTATTTGAGGGGCAAGGGTCTTCGGTTAAGCGGAGCTATATAGAGCGTATCGTGGAAAGAAAGATTTGGAAGAATGAGGCACGGGGGTAATGCCATAAAAAAAGGAAACGTATAATGTACGCAATCCAGAGAAAAGTAGTATAGAGATTATTTTGACCTGAAGAGATGCCAGAGGACAGCAAGGGCATAGATTTTTACCTGTGGCAGCAGCCGCAGGGGCCAAATAGTGCAGCAGCAGGATCCCGCGGAGCTCCATGGCGCGCAGCTCTCCCCTCTTTGGGCCGTGCAGCGCCCGGTATCGAGTTAGGAGAGTTGCGGGGCGCGGCCGCCACCAGGGGAAGTCCAGCCCAAGTCAGCGTGAGCCATGCGGCCGGCCTCCCTGCCCCGGGCACTGCTGGGTGAAACGAGTTGAGGGATGCCTTATCTATCTTATCCAGATAGGAGTTAGTGCCAGCCCCCGGCAGCACATTACTCGTGGGGCTTCCCTCAGCGCAGGGCTTCCCTGGACTCCGAAAGCCCAGCACTGCCGTTGGCGGCCTCGGCCGCCATTTCAGATGCACCCGGGCCATCACCGCGGGGCTCTCCCCTCGACATGGGAGCACCCGCGAAAGCTCGCGCCACTTCCTGCTTCCGGCTCCTCCCCCGATGGCGTGGCGGGAGGCTCGGCCGGCTGGGCCAATCCCAGCGTGTCCGGGTGGGGATGCCGGCGGCTGCCTTTCTCTGGGGTCAGGGAGAGCTCGGGGTCGTAGCGGTGATTTTCAAGGGGTAGGCTCCCTCGGGAATTGAATCATAAAACGGGGCAAATAAGTGGCCAATGAAGGCGGTAATGAGTGGGGTGGCACCCGCGCCGCTCGGCCACAACAAGCGCTGAAATCAATCCCGGCAACTAAAAAAAAACGCCCACAGAATGCCATGACGAAAAAAGGGGCGGGACTTAAAAAAAGACTGAGAAACGCCCACGAATCGCGTCGTGACGGGGGAAAGAGTGATTGACAACCATCTCTTCCAATGGCTAGATTCCATTTATGGAGCTAGCCAATGAAAGAGAGAGGCGGGTTAAAGCCCCATACTGGAGATCAAAAGATTTCGCCTGCGCGACACTGCTGCGCAGTGAACGCCAGGCAAAACGTAAAAAGGGTTCTTTCTGAACCAAGAGCTACCTTTTTGCCAAATTTGGTGTAATTCCGTTCAGCAGTTCAGGCTGTGGCTTTGTCTAAAGTTTCCTATGGAAATTAACATGGGAAAAACGTGTTTTGGGACCCCCCTTTTTTCTCAGCCCTAGCTTGACGAATCACCCCAAAACTTTGCAGACAGAAGTTGGACGGAGCTGGCCACTTTTATTGAAAATCTCGCTAAGATTCATCAACCGGCGCCAAAGTTATTGGTAAAAGAAAAAACGCTTTTCCTATGGAAACTAGGTCCTAACTATAACTACCTATTGGCAACCGCCAGCGTTTGAGATATATATGTATATATATGTGTGTGTGTGTGTGTGTGTGTATAAGCCATACAGTGTCTTGTGTAATCCTTTTTGGTGTGCTCTTGGTCAAGATTAAGAAACTAACAAAGCCTCTGAAGCCATATTTCTGCCCTTCCCTCCCACAGACAGTAATAGAGAAACAGCACCTCAGCTTTGATGAAACACCCAGGCTCCAAAGCGGTGTATCAGAAATAACTAATTGGATCAACTATTGGAACCAGAGGTGGACAAAACTTGTTTACCACAAAGTGCCAGGATATTGAATTTGGAACATCCCAGGGCATCACTTCCAACTTAGGCTCTGGCATCGCTACAATGATATTTTCTATCTGCTGACATCAGCAGCGTGAGCTACAATGTTGTACCAGTAGAGATGCTTTCAGGACTTTGTATCAATTTGAGCAGTGGGTCTTCTGCTTTGAGGGATGCAGCTACAGAAGTGGTGAGAGCAACAACGGGTCTGGTGTCAGACTAGGAATCTATTGTATTGGCTCTGCGGTTGGTCTCTTTAGTCTTTCTAAGGTTACCACCTTCTCTTAGCAAAGACTGATTCTGTGTAGAAACAAGTATGCACTAGGTTGTGTCATCCACAGCCACACCGCAAAAGCTAACTCATACATTTGTATTATTGCAGTGTACCAGTAGATGTGGAGTGTCAGTCATTAGCCTGCTTTCTAGGGATTATTTGTCCGATATATATTCTGCTGTCATTTGGGTGCTCTTATGGAACTATGTGGGTGTGGTGTTAATGGACCTCTTATTCTCTACATGGGATCTTAGGCAACTATTGGAAATACTAATGTCTCCAGTCCCATTTGCACAACAACACAGCCTTGCTAAGGAAAAAGCAACAGGACACATACGCTCTGAAAAGTTCAAATTAATATTCCCATCTAGGCTTGTAGTAAAAGAGATTTTTAACTCTGCTGTTGCCAAATCCTGAGGGGTTCAGCTGTGATTTGACTGTCTTAATTGGTTTTACCAATGATTGCGATGGTTTAGACTGAACACAGAGTTCACCGTCTTAGCACATCAGATTCCATTAAAACAAAATGCAAAAATGTTAAAGCAAGAGAAATGTAGTCATATATATATATATATATACTCATGTATTGCTCCTACTCTGATTAGGCCAAACACTCAACAAAGGGACCTTTCTCCTTTGTAAACATTTTGACCATATTCATTCATTACACATGATGTAACGAGTTTGCAGTTGCAGGACTTAATTCCAAGAGAATGGTTGGGCAACATAGTGACCAGGTTGTGTATGTGCTCCCATTTTATAAGTGTTGTTGTAATTATGTAAATATTTCAATTGTCAATTCGCAACTGACAAAATTTGTTTGTAAATATTGCCCTCCGCCCCACCCCCAAGGATAAAAGAATACTCCTTTAATTTAAATCCCTCTTTGGTTTAAAAAAAGTTCATCCATTAATATATTATTCATTGATATATTATTGCTTCTGATTCAATAACTCTTGTCCCACCTAAGTATGCTCCATTTATGTGAAAGATTTGTCCCAAAATGTTATATTGTTTTGGCCACTATACTGAAATTCCTTTTCCTTGACCTACAATTGCATTACAAATATATAGAACTGCTGTATTTCTAACTATGAACTTTCAGAAGTGAAAACGCTCTGGGATGTTTTTTCCAATTGATCTCTGGTCAATCAACCTTTGTAGTAGCCTGAGAGGAAAAGGATTTAAGCATCAATTTGAATCCCAAAATACAGTATGATCATTAAGACCACATAAGAAAAGATTGAGTCAGTAACTTGTTGTTAAAAGGTTTATTACAAACTCAAAGCCAGAGTAATATAAATCTATCTTAAGAACCTATTGTAAAAGCATAAAATTATCAAAGGAAGACCAAAGCATTTTACAATATTGGTCCTCAACAACAAAGAGCATATCAAAATCTCTGTTCCCGCAATACAAAATATAAGAAAAAGAACTTTATGGCTAGATGAATGATTTCAATCCTTCTCCCCACACATGGAAAAGATTTGCGGCATAAAGTAAACCCTATACTAACCTAATGATGGGGGAAGCCCTATTGAATCAAGGTAGCAAGAAAGGTATCACAATCAGAGCCTCGGCAGAAGTCCTGAAGTAAAGAGTCATGTATATCATGAAGCCACACATTCAGAGAAGTCGAGAGTGGTCTCTACCTCCCTAAGTCTGAAGGGAATCTGACTAAACCCAAAGTGGGTTCAATAAATAAAATGCACAAAGAACATTGGAGAAAACATGACCTCATGCACATCATAATGTGTTTTTCAGTACCCAGAAAAGAACGTGGCGCCTCAAACATTACTCCCATCTTCCAGTCTCTGCTTTCAAAGCATCCCTGATTCCTCCCTTCGTCTGATAGTACCAACTTGTTAGACCTGGCTTTTCAGTGGGTTTATCCCTGGACTTTTTGATTTTTGGCCTTATGTTTCTGACCTGTTTTTGTTGGTTTTATGACTCTGGGCACTTTACCACTGCTGATCAGTGCTTAAGTGTGTATGCTCTCCCTGTAAATTGTTGTTATGGATTGGTGATTCTATGATTTGCATATTTGACTTACTAGTCAGTACCTAGTACAGTGCACTGTGTGTGCCCAGGGACTGTAAGTCAAATGCTGCTACTGGGCCTGCAGCACTGATTGTGCCACCCACATATGCATCCTATAAATGTAACTCAGGACTGCTATTGCAGATCCTGTGTGCAGTCTGGTACTACCATGTCAACCTGGCAAGTGCACCCACTTGCCAGGCCCTAACCTTCTCTTTTCGTACATGTTAGTCACCCCTAAGGTAGGCCCAAGGAACCCCTGTGGGCAGGGTGCAATAAATGTGAAAGGTAGGACATGCCCTGATATGTGTGGCATGTCCTGATAGTGAATTACTGCCAATTTTGTTTTTCAACATTGTACGGCTACCTGTTCCCATAGGATCGAATGGGGAGTTTGCTTATAACACCTTATGAACATAACTATCCATGGGAACAAGGTATGAAAATAAATGTTAGTATGCCTGAACTCAGAATGTTAAAATGCATCTTTTAATGAGGGTGATTTCTGCATTCTGTGTTTGAAATGCCACTTTTAGACAGAAGGTATTTTCTTGCTTAGCCATTCAAGTGTGCCTCTGCTTGGATGTGGATTGACTGTCTGTCTTGGGAGTGACAGGGGTTGGGGAGGTGCAGTGGCTCCAGAGAGCCTGATGAGTCAGGGCTGGGCTGAATAGACCTGGGCTCGATTTAGAGTAGGGAGGGAGATTTCCTTTCACCTGAAAGGGCCTGGACTGCCTTCCACAATGCTGATTCCACCACCTGCCAGGAAGCTGCACCAGTGAGGATAGAACTGGTTTTGGTTTGACACAGACACTCTTTGCCTTCAGAGGTCAGAGGATTTAGCTGTATACATATTGGGGCCCAGACCCCAGAACTTTAGATCATGTTTGGACTTCAAGAGGAACCTCTGCCAAGGAGAAGAGCTGGAGAAACCGGAGGAGGAGTACTTCCCTTTTGCTGTGTGCTGCCAAGGGTTGGCCTGCAGTGGCTGCTTCTGCAAAGGAGAGGAACTGTGTGTGCATCCCGCTTTAGAAAATATCTCCAAGGGCTTGAAGTGGAGCTTGCCCCCTTTTCAAGAGGTCTCAGGAACAGCAAAGACCTCACTATTCTTCTGGGCACCGTCTCTGGTTCCGCAGTTTCCAATCGCCGCAGAAGAAAAGGGCAACCGGCTCCGTCACCGAGTCTGTCGCAGACTCGGTGTCCTGAAGGCACAGCAGAACGCACCGTCTCGCTTCGCAACTCAACCCTGGTCTCACTGACTCCGTCAACGAACCGCTGCTTGCACTGCATCCTGTGGACACCGCACTCCAACATCAACCGGCTCCGTCGCCACACTGTGACCTGCCAGCACCGCATTGAGCACTGCCTTTCTCTGTAAAGCAACCCTTGGTCTACCGATTCCATCAACAAGCAGCTGCCTGCACCGAGTCGTGAGGACACCGCCCGCTGCAGCACTTCCATTTCACATCGCAACCGTGACAGTTGCCCCTGACCGGCTTTTACCATCGTGTTGGCCGCAACAAGAAAGGTACTGTCTCTGAGTCTGTTAACGCTTTCGCTAACCTGTACCGACACGGTTGGCTGGAATTATTAGACTCTGTTGTGTTCAGTATCGCGGTAGCCCCCAAAAGAGCTACCGAGTCGGAGGAACTGTGATTTCACGTTATTCCTGCAATTTAAAGGTTATTTTGCACAGTAACTATTTTTACAGTATTGTAAGTTGGATTTTTGTCGTTTTTGGTCTTGTGTGGTTTTAATAAAGTTTTGCTTGTTTCTCTAAACTGGTGTGGTGTCCATTTGTATTTTTTACACTGTGTTACTGTATGCTTGCACAAATGCTTCATACACTACCTCTAAGATAAGCCTGTCTGCTCTTGACAGGCTAGGGGGTGAGCAGGGGTAATTTTAGAAGTGTATCCCCCTAGCCCTGGATAGGAAGAAGGGTTCCTACTTGGATAAAGGTGCAAACCCTTGTCAACTAGAGATCCCCATTTCTAACACAACTGGTAACACTCATTTTCTTCTTCATTAAAATCCTTTACCCATGCCAACTCTTCTTTGTCTTTCCATCTCTATAATACAATGAGCTTTACACCAACTAATGAATGCCTTTGGTATGCACCTTCAGAGGAGAGAACAAGCATTGGAAATGCAATAGGTCTCGCATCATTAGAGTTAGTGCTTTTAGAATTGTTGATGTGTTTTTTTTGTAAATCTTTAGCATTTTTGTTTCCTCCTTGTCGCGGGCCCCTTTCCCTAGCCAAGTCATCAGCAAAGATGCAGGTTGTGCCATATATACAGTGGCGCGGCGTGTGCGAGCGAAGCGCCATATCAGAGAACAGTTTACGAGTCAGTGAGCTTCAGGGCGACCCTCAACGCAACCAGGCGCTCTCCGGCAGACATGGCGCCCAGGCCGCAAGCCCAGCGGAGTGAAGGGGTGGACAACTGATACCTGGCTCCTGAGCTGTGGAGGCACCGTGGGATCAGAGGCGGGCTGCTGGGGTGGCGCCCTCATTGACAGTGAGTGGGAGCCTGCAACGAAGGGGGATGTGAACCTACAACATCGATCGGAATTAAAGCTGCATAGTCAAATCACAGAGTAAAACCACAACCTTCGCTTGGGACCGGCAGTGGGATGGTCAAGTAAGAGACAGCTACCCGAGCAGACGACCTCCAAGACAGCGGGTGAGAGCCGGTCCCGGGGGCGCAAAGAAGCCAGGAATTCTCACCTTGGCGCCAGCGCGATAATCAAGCGCGCGGCTGGTGGGCCTCCGCAGCATTGGGCTTGGTACCAGTGTCGTCGGAGGTGGGTAGCGCTGCATAGTGCCAGCTTGTGGGGGCGTAAGAAGTACGGCTGCTGGAGTTCAGACTGCCCATCACAAATGCAGCAAATTTAAGCTGCAAGCCCAGCGACCGGGAGCCAACCACGGGAGAACTTATTAATGGTGCGCATGATAGGGCGAGTCTAAGGTGGACAGCAGGTCGGGCTGGCAGGCCCAAGGCGGAGCATAGCAACAGCCTTTGGCGGGACTTAGCAAGAGTTGGCTGCGGGGCCCAAGGACTAGCACACTGGAAGCAGGCTCACACAGACCGAACGGCAAGGCCCACTAGCAACGGCAGACAGCGCACAAGGCCGGGTGCCAGTCTGCGAGGACGCTGCCACTGAGGCAACGACCTGTAGAGAAGAAGGTGGTGCTAGATTTGGGTGCCACCTATCACGACTCTCAGCAACCCCCTATAGGGTTGATAGCACGCTAAAGACGGGCGAAAATGGCCCACCACCTGGATAGCAATCGGACGTACGGTTCGTAGGCCCGCCCAGGCAGACAACAGGCAGCGCCGCGTGGGTGCTGCGCACAACACTCTACAGCCGAAGGCAACAAGGCGAGAGGGTCCGTTAGTGGTGAGAGCTATCCTCTACCTCCATACCGCTGCCCTAGGAACTGCCTGGGACCACAGAGATCAAACGGAGGGAGGGAAGAGAGAGAAGGGGAGGGGGGAGGAGAAATGCGACACGGCGGGCAGGGGAGGGGGCGGAGCGGGGAGAGGGAACAGACGGAGGGAAGGCAGATAAGGGGAGGGGGGAGGAGAAATGCGACACGGCGGGCAGGGGAGGGGGCGGAGCGGGGAGAGGTGCGACACGGCAGACAGGGGAGGAGAGTAGGAGGAGGAGGGGGGAGGAGAGTAGGAGGAGGAGGGGGGAGGAGAGTAGGGGAGGCACGGCCTAGCGGCCGTGCAATCAAGAAGTTAGGGGGCGGAGCTGGGGGAGGCTGTGACACAGAGAGTAGGCAAGGCAGGCGGCTGGGGGCATGTGCACGCACTTTTAAGCTCAATGCGCATGCGCATTGAGCTTAAATTTCTCGTGCACTGCAAGGAATCGCCACGATTCCTTGCAAGTTGGTTCAAGAGTGGATAAGCCCCCATAGTCTCGCAAGCTCGATGCGCATGCGCATCGACAGGCGAGACCTAAAAATGCAGAAAACTAGTTTCATGTTATGGTTAAATGTCTCAACTGCAAGCTTAAGGCCTACAATCCTACTAACTTAACATTTCTTTTAGTACTACAAGCTAATTATAATCCAATAACTGAAATCTTTAATAAAGAACCAAGTTATATCGTGCAGTTCTCCTATATGTGGAACAATAACTAAGATGGAGAAAAAAATATGCTACTCCAGAAGTGTAAATAGAGACCTGTCCCTGCTGTAAAGCATTGTCAGTTTAATATGTTGGATTCACTCGTATTCACAGAATTTATCACACAAATAACGTGAATATTGGTAATAAATGTCTTCCAAAATAAGAAATTCAGTCAGCATGAAAAAGAGAAGCCAACTGTTTACTCCTAACACTCCCTCATTAATTGTGCTTATGAGGGCGCATATACAATATGACAATTGTATCTCTTTTTATCTTCATAATAAGTGCCATCAAATACAAACCTTTCAGGAGAGCTGTAAGTTAATGTGTGCGCTTTGGAAGTGTTCCCTTATTTACAAACGTCCCACTGTTTGTGCATTGTGCATAAATGTCTCTATCACATACAGGTGATAACAATGATCTTAATAGGAGAGGACTGGAATTAGTGGCCCTGTCATGCCAAAAGCAATGTATTATTCAGTGCTAAATGGGCAAATGTGTATGTTGCACATGTCCAACCGTTGATGATCTGATCATTATTTAGGCACAGCTCATAAAAATCATTATTACGGCGTTATTTCAGTTTGCGAATTTGGCCTGCTTGCTGGCCCTCTACCAATTTTCAGCCATACATGAGTGGAATGCACAGTATTGCAGTAAGATGGCACACTTCAGGAGCATTGTTTGAAGCTGTCCAAATATGGTCATAACTGAAGAAGTGCAAACCTGACATTTTACATGTATTCTTGCTCCATTAAAATCAAGTTGCTAGTAAGTGCATATTCAATTGAGTATATGTGATTCACGATAGCACAGATTTGTACCTTGGATGTTTACTAAAGCTGGTGTGTGTTTACAATGTGCTTGAGCCATTATCTTATTGCAATTGTGTGTATTCAGACACATTCAAACATTTATAGATGTGCAAGGGTCAAAATGAACGGACGTATTAGCACTTGCAATATGCATTGTGATAGAATACTTATTGAGCAGCATGGGTACAAAGTAATACACGTGGTCAAAGCAAGGATGACCTGGCAAATGCAAACAAATGCAGCGGCCTAAAATTGCAAACGTAGGTGCCAAATTACAATGATGTGAATTGGTATAAAATAAGGCTCACAAATAGGCACAATGAGCTTATGCCAGAGAGTACCTTTTCATGATATAGGTTAATGTGAGGTCAACGTGGCAACACTAGATACAGAGGACGAAGAACAGGTCATGCCTTACAGGCCTCTATCAATTTTAAATGTGGATTATAAACTCCTCAGTAAGAGTTCCCTATCTGATTCATTCTGACAAGTCAGGATTCATCCGTCCACACAGTACAACACCTAATATTTAATATCAGATGCACATTCTGGACTCCCCCAGGAGCTTTCTCCAAGGCCTTAGCTCTCGCCATAGACATTAAGAAATCCCTCTGGTGGGATGTCCTCTGTACGGTCATAGCCAGCATGAGTCTGGGCAGCAGGTTGTTAAAATGGACACAATTGCTATATACTGGTCTGACGGCACACATTAAAACCAAAAGGGTCATACCGAGCTCCTATGTAGTTGGAAGAGGTACCACACAGAGTGCCTCTTTACTTGGAACTTATTTGCTTTCACCATTGGCCTTAAGCTGGTATATCTGGTGAAAGGTCAGATATCGTGGGTGCATTCGAGGGATGGGGTGCTTTGGTAACTTAGAAGGACTCCAGGTGAACTGGGATAAATCCAATGCTTACACATTGCATGCTCTGACCGATGATTCTAAACACGGGCAAAATGGAGATGTGATCCATCCGTTTGGAAGCGTGCACTTAGAGATATCTGGAGCTTAACGTCTATGGCCGACAATCAGCTGCTTGATGGCAACGCCACGGTGGCCATTTCTTCTTTATGCCGGTCTGTTGATTTCTGGCCCATGTTGCCTCAGTCCGTAATTGACTGAGTGCTCTTTCAAAGATCGTTGTCCTCTCATGTCTGCCTTATTTCTTCTTCATGCTCACTAGGACTATCTCTTGTGAGTTGGATAGCCTACTCCTGAAATTAATTTCAGGGCAAGATTGCCTTGGTTAAATTGAGCTTCCCTCTAATGAAGTGGAGGGGAGTGGCCTTTTCTGATTTCGAGCTGTATTATTTGTAGGCGCAACTCTTATGAGAGGTTAGGTGGCGGGATATAAAGTAGGGTGCCCCAGAAGTGGGAATGTTTGGCGTTCCCACACCAAATTTGCTGCAACAGCTTTTACTAACTCCATCTCATAATCAACACCCACTAGATAATAAATATTCAGTCACTGAAGAACCAATTGAAGTCACCGCACACATCGTATTCTGTGCGAAAGATAACTTACTGCTGGGAGACTAACGTACACAGCAGTGGCAGCAAAGAATCTACAGTCAAAATACTATCCTTGTTCTTGCTGGACAAGAACAAGTGCACTGTTTTCACAAAAACAGATCCCCATATGCGAGTCACTCTTGACCTAAGTTAATGGTGATGCAAATTGAGTAATTGTGGTTTTATCCATTCAGATCAACAGTTTGTTGACTTTCTAAGCCATTTCTATCCCACTTTGCATAATTCACTTCCGTAAAGCAATGAAACTGTTATAATGAATATCTTTGCCAATGCATAGTAGATGCTGGGTGGGGTGAGACATGCCGTTTGATTCTACTTAACCTCTATGTGGCATTCAATACCGTTGGTCGTGGCATATTGCTTAGGACCCTCTCTACCTGCTTTAGTATTGGTGGAATGATGTATAATTGGTTCAAAATCCTATCTGTATGAACAATAAAATATGGTCAAATTAAGTAACTCTTTCTTTCTGTAAATCCAATAAAACACATTTGAATGCCCCATAATGCTCAATGTAACCATTTAGGAAACCTCCTAAATTCTATTGGCCTCTCATACCACCAGTATGCAGATGGTGTTCATATTTATGTAAAAATCAACAACAAAAATCAATAATTACATTAGTGATTGATGCAGAATTGGATGACCTCCAGCCAATTAAAGCTAAATCAAAGTAAAACTAAGCCAGACATGACCACAATACTAATCGCTACAGACTAACAGACTAACCTACGGGAAGCTGATCTATGTTCTAAAATCATACACAATGTTAATTTACTTGACATTTACTACACACATAAAAGTCATGCTACCTCAGCTAATGACTATCTATAGACTGTTCAGATGAGAGCTGAAGATACTTCTCTTTTGTTAGGTTGCTTGTTTGTGTCTTGTGTACTCGAAGTTCGTTAGTTTTCATTACTGTCTGGGTGCTGTCGGGCTTTCTTAGCAACATGATATGCTTGTGGTTGTAGTGCAGTAAGTAAACAAATGAATAGCGTTATAAATACGTTTTACTCACTGTTTTTCCCGGATTTGTCAGAGGTTGCAGCGCCTCCTTCCCAAGGATGTTTGCCTTAGTTGCGAATCCCATATTTTGTGGACCATCTTCATGCTTTTCACTTGTTTTGATTTTGATTCCTAGAAGGGTAGCCTAAATTGAATTAATTATAGTCACAAACTGTTTTAGCCCATAGTCTGAATAACTGTCGCAAAAGCACATAATTCAAACCCTGAAATCCCATGTGTATTTATAGCACCTTCATTCAGCCCCCCCCCCCCCCCCCCCCGCTTTCTAAATGAAGGAACCCCACCCCCTGGGGCCCCTATCTTTTCTTGTATCTCTCACCGTTTTTTCTTATTGACAATATCTCCTTTTCAGGAGACTATTACAGTGTAAATTAACTTATGTATTTGAGACCACTAAATCTATCTATTGTGCCTGCTCGCTGCTGTTGCTATGTGTGCCGATTAATGGCCTCTGTTTATTAACTTGTTCTCCAGTTTGTGTGTTCATCTTCTAAAACAATGAAATGTTATATAAAAGAAACAGTTCTGCATTACTTAATGTGTTTATCAGTAAAATACACCAAACACATGCCTTCTTTCACAGGATCTACTTACTGTAGTATGTTAATAAAATAGCAAGTGCAGTTTAAATGTTTTATCTGTAAAACCATTGCCTTTTCACTCCGGCACTAATTCGAGATGAAAAGGATGCGATCAGTCTTGACAGCTGATCGTTTCATGATAACGATCCAAGTTTACTTGTTATTCATAATCTCCCAGGCTGATTACGTGATTTGCATAATGCTCTTCCCGCATTATGGGTACGATATGCTTGTCTTCAGCATACATTCAGCAAATATATTGCTAGGGAAATATTATTGTTTAAACCATGTGGATTTAATTTCCCCAACAATGGCTAACTTATGCAGCATCAAGGTTTCCACTGAAATTCGAGTCTTACAGCTCTGCAGGCTAATTGGATTGACATTTCTTTGGTCGAAATCATGCACCTAGGGTGAAGGCTCGGTTGTGGTGCCATAATCAATTTTCTGTGCTATGCCTTTTTCATATATGGTTTTCATATAGTGCTCTTTTGGGTGTTTCCTGTGACTGGTAGACCTCGAAAGGGGTCTGACCACTGAGCCCCTCTCTTGTAGGCACTTTAACCCACGTTTGTGCTTACATACCCACTTGTATTTTTATACCCTTGGCACAGGGCCTTAGGGTCTTGGCATGTATTCTGAACTTGAAATGTTTCTGGTAGAGCTTCTAACTTCAGATCATCATCTGTTTGTGTTATAACTTGGATGGCCTTCCTCACGCTTCAGCAGTACAAAAATGCCATGGAGACTAAAAACAAGAAGTGACGTAGCCGATAGCCCTGGCTTTAATATGCAAATGCATGTAAACGACAAAGGGATGCACAAACGTGAACAGCATATTTATGCCTTGTTACTGAGTAACTAAAAACAAAGCACCATTAGTTTAGAAAATTAGAACAGGGCACAGACCTATTAAGCACACAAAGCTAGAGAATGAATAGAGACGAGGCCCACATTGTGTACACAGGGGCGTAGTTTATTGGCGGGGGGGGGGGCATTTGGGGTGTTGCATACCCCTAATAAATCTATTTTGTTATAAATAATTGGGCACAGGTCTTTTCAATCGGGTATGGTTGAGGTGTATGTCGAATTTCACCTGGAATTTTTCTTTTTTGTTATTTCACAAAATAATGTTTTCTCTCACTTAGAACCCCTGCCAATCTGCATTCCGCTACCTTTCTACTGCACCTTAAGCTCCTCCCATGCGCCCGCTTGTAATGTAATGTAATTTAAACATTAGCCACTGTGATTGTTGGAACATCTGAAGCTCACCACCCCCCCAATCTTACTGACCAGGCCACGCCCCTGTGTGTACATTTATTTGTTGGTGTCAGTTTTCACATACTATAATGCTCCTCAGGTGGGCCAATGTAAAGCATACAACGAGGACGTGCACACAGCACACCTGAAAGGTATTATAGTGGTTTTATTGTCGCATCCCACAGTATGATTTGGAAAGTCTGGAATCCTGTCTCCGTGTTTAGAGTTGCGTTCTCTTGGTTGATCCTGAGGAAAGAGTGCGCACTTTGACAGTTTTGCAGAGTCTATCGCGAATGGAGCCCGAGACTTCTCTGCACAATATAATGGAGGCAGGATCCAATCCTCAGGCATGATGGCATGACTCCCTGATGCAAACCCCACCCAGATCACCATGACCCTCCGCTCAGTACACAAGTGCATACTTGCTACACAACAAGAGCTGGCAGAATCCTAACGATTCTCTGTTTTTGTTACCTTTAATAGGCACTAAATTGTATTAGCTTATGATATTAGTTAATTTATAAATTGCAATGCTTTCATCTTTCGAACGATTTCCAATAACTAAACATGTATTTACCACGATGGTGCTTCCACCTTCTAGCTGCACACTACACAATCATGTGCATGACACACCCAGCGTGCAACATTTCATCCTGCCACAGAAAAAAGAACACTCTTGTGCCGTCTGCCAATGTAGGTGACTTTTAAAATGTAAACACTGAGGATGGTATCACGTATCCATTCACATCTAGCAGCAATAACCACGAACCGAAACATTCTAATGTGTGCTATGTCAAACTGCAGCACGCAGTGCAATCCAGGTAACATTGTTTGGCCACACTTACACCAATAAAATGCTCATGAAATAACTATTCAGCGAAAATAAGGCAATGGATTAGAAATTCACATGATACCACGCAAAGAAGTCCAAACTATGAGCCCCATGGGGGCACAAAATCAAACTTCACAATAATGACTGAAAAATCTAATTACAACTTTCTCAGAGCAAGAGACTTAAAGATAGATGAGAAGTTCAAACTGCTTTAGCATAGCTCCTTCAGCACACGCACGCTTACCAATGCAGAAAATGAGAACGATAAATAGCTATTTGTAGCACTTGTGACTTATTTTAGGAAGTAGAAGCCAAGCTCAGGTCTTAAACATGCTGTTCCATTAGCTGAGACGCCCTTTTAGGAGACTGCAGGAAAACTTTATTTGGCCCTTATCAAGGAGGCCCACACATCGCATGCAGCTCCCTGACCAAGCATATTTGATATCATCACATACCAGGGTCCGGACCGGATTGGGCCCGCGGAACCTCTTTTACAAGCATCATACTTACCAAACACATCTTCTGCTATTCTTGCCCTGACGAAGTTACCTTTGAACGAAACGCGTTGACTTATGTTTTGCATAAATCCCATGGATTGTTTAAAATAAAGATTGATATATTTATGCAACGAAGACAGTGATCAAGCTTCCTTATTGACGCTATACTAACTTGGGAGTGCACCGCTCCATTGTTCTCAAAGTTCTGTACTTAAACTTTTTTGCTAATGCTGCTGTGGGAAGTTAGCATCCTCAATTAAATTGTAATAGGTGAAGAGATGAACAAGCCCAAGATAAAGTTAGTATAAAATAGTTTTGATGAATAAACTAAATACGGCTCAAGATTCTACAATTCAATGGCAGAATAAAAAAACAGAATTACAAATTTCACAGTCAAAGTCAATAAACCGCCATCACGTTGTATGCCACTGCTGGTGCATGCAAGTCTATTAAGGATGTATTACAATCTCAAGGTTGATGGAATTTGCAAGGCCCCTGTTATGAATGACCCACTTTCTGTCGTGGTCCCCCAAGTTATACCTGTCTGGTTTTGCTGGCTTTAGAATTCTGTGCACTTTACCACTGCTAAACTGTAGTAAAGTGCAGGTGCTTCCCCTCTAAAACATGTGCTGTACATGGGAACTCCCCATTTTGCCCAATTTCTTTACCTGCAAGTTCATTGTCAATGGTGCCTACAGTGCACCTTTGGTAGGAAAAGTTACATGTCAAATGTGGACTGCAGTGTGTATTTACACCACTCACATCTATGACAAAAATAAATGTCTAAACATTAGGAAGGTGACAATGTCTAAAGAGAAATGCAAATCTGTGAAGTGGGGCGCCATGCGCCCCAACCAAACGCACTGCGAAATGTGCGTTTGGTTGGGGCGCATGGCGCCCCACTTCACAGATTTGTTATTCACGGTGTCAATTGGGCAAGGCACTTTTACCAAGCTGCACGCACAATGGATTAATTTTGGACAAGTTAAAGAATAAATAAATAAAAAACGGATGATAAGGTGTGCATCCCACTCCTATAACTGTTTATGTAATAAAGAGAAATGCAAACAGCACGCAATCTAGACGTAATCATAGATGACCAGTTATCTATGAGGCAGCAAGCAGTCAAGGTCGCCTCAACCTGCTTCACCATCATAAAATGGCTCATAAAATACTCTGGATGTTGCCTAGTTCCACACACAGAACAATGATCCAGGCCTTGAGTATGTCCAGGCTGGACTATGGCAACGTCCTCTACTTAGGAGCCAATAAGGAGGCGGTTCGAAAACTGCAAGTAGTACAGAATTCTGCGGCCAGACTGCTTTGCCATGTGCCTAAAAAGTCCTCCATTTCAGGCTCTCTCCGTGACCTCCATTGACTTAAGATAGAGAATAGTGCCAAATTTAAGGCCCTATGCTACATGCATAAGATCCAGATGGGCACAGCACCTCTGTATTTGAGTGCCATAGCCCATTCCTATCTTCCAACACGCCTGCCTCGTTCCTCCTCCTCTCAGGCCAAATTTCTAGTCCCCAGGCTCAAACGGACGCGCACGGGTGGCAGTTTTTCTCTTACCTGGCCCCTTCATTGTGGAATTTGCTCCCCACGCCACTCCGGCATGAAACCAGTTACAATATCTTTCGCAAAGGCCTAAAAACATGGCTATTTAACCAGTAGATGTTTTTTCTTTCTTTCGCGCTGTGTCTGATGGTGCCGGGAAACCTCCGGGTAGCTGGGCAATGGACTTGCATAGACCTTAATGGCAAAATATGGAGATCCACTGTAGAGCACATGTTTTAGAGGTGAAGCACAGATGCTCTGCTACTGTTTATCAGTGGCAAAACAAAGCTAGCAAAATAGGGTCCAGAAAAAGGCAAGAAATCTCGGTGAACCATGCAGGAAAAGTAGGTTTGCTATACCGGCCCCCTATATCTGAGAGCTAGGGTAAACTAATAACTCTAATGATGAATTCAGCAGATAGAATGAAGACTCTTTGCTGCCTCAGCACTGGCACCTGTCTGTTCAGTGTCCCTCTGAACCTACCTATACCCTCCTGTCAACACCTGCCCTAGCAAGTAGCCCTGTCCATGGGGAACTTTTCTCCTCACCTGCAGACCTCTCGAGTGAGAGTTCCTATCATGCTCATTTATGCAACCAATAACGTGAACAATACCGCCATGGCCAACAGACTTTTGTGGCCCATGCTTCCTCCTGTGGCAGTGTTTCCAATAGGGTCGTTCTGCACTCAAGGCAACCAACAAGCAGAAACAACTCTCAGCGTATTGCTCCAGGTCACTGGTCAAACACTTAAATATAAATGCCCAAATCCGATAGTTTGTTTAGGCCTTGTTTTCAGCCTGTGGGCTGACAAGTAATCGCCTACAGGTCCCTGGGGACTCTCTGGGTACAGTTCAAACCCTTTGAGCACACTCAGCTTTGGATCACCCACACACCCCAGTGTCAAGCCTTCCACCCTAGAGTCAGGCACAGGGCCTAACACTACCTTCTCACCTGTCGCCATTGGGCCCACACAAAGATCCTTTAACGTTTCCCAGCAGGGTAATGCAGTTGACCCTTGATATCACGTCCCTTGGACAAACTCTTCTGCCCCATAGCCACTCCCTGAGGACTCTTTGACCACCTGGGGCTTACAGAGTAGGGGGTTGCAACCTCAGGATGCAGCCATTATCTTTCTCCTCTCACTTCCACCATCCCCTTGGCTCAGGTTCTGTGCCCTTAGATTGAATACTTGCCTGGAAGCCCAGGATTTCCAGTGGGGGGACACAGCCCACACATGAAGAGTGGCTCATACTGTCTATGTCATGCAGTAGTCTTCCTGATCCAAAGCTTCTGTTAACTGTGTCTGTGACAAAACAGACAGCATCCCGAGACACAAGTGGGCTACAAGTTCCAGTCTCTCTCCTTTCAGAGCAGGTAAGCCCTGGTCCACTGGTCCTCCCTCTGCAAGCGGTATCCGCCTCCTACACCATATTTATCTCATGGGTCTCTTTACACTAACCTTAGGATAAGTACCTTCAGAGACCTGAGGTGGGGCAACCTTGGAGCTGTCACCTACTGGTTTCCTCCCCGCCTTTAGTAGTTTGCAGCTAAGGATGCAATCTATGAACAAGCGGGAAAACATTGCCATCATTCTTTGGCTACTATTCCCCTTCACTGTAAGGAGACAAAGGCTATAATGTGGTCATACTCCCGCCCACCCCCACTGGTCAATCCATACCCTGCAGATACTATTCTGGAGAGGCCAGATGTTCCAACACTAGGGTCCAGCTGGCACAAGTATCCTACAGATAAGTAACATGGGAGCCATTCCCTGTGACACCCTGGAAGTACTTCATGGAATTCTCTGGGTGCACCAGCTTACCTTTTGGGTTTATCTCCCTACAAAGAAACACTAGTGCATGCTCTGCCCCCCCCCCTCTTGGAAAAGTGATCACCCTAGTGTTACACCAGCCACCCCTGCAATGTCCCTACTAGTGAGTACCTTCCTCAGGCATGAGGAATCTCCCTTCTTATGCCCTGACTGATGAAGGCTAAAACACCAAACTCTTTGAAAGGGCTTCTTCCCATCCCCATGGGTTACCGCCTTCCTACTTCCTTATAATGGGCTGGAACTCTTTCCCCTTGTCAACTTTCTTCAGGTGATTTGTGCATGTCCAAGGCAACCTCATAAGCCGCAAACCACTTATCTATATTATCCACCAATACACAGTTAGGCACAAGATCCTTGGTAATAATGATTTTGTGATAACCCAGAGTACCTCAGAATCACCACCAAAATCTTTACAGGGCTCTGATGCTCTCCTTGATCTCAAGTTCATATTACGTTGGCTCCTCTTATGGGCCAGCATGGCCTTCTGCTCCTCCAAGGCCAACCTTTCCTCCACTAGATCAATGGCGGTCTTCCTCTCTGCAGCAGCTAGGGCAGCTGATACCTTTTTCTCCTTAAGAATATGGGCCTGTATCTTCCAAGCAGCCAGAGTAGCATCTGCCTTGTTCTCCTCTGCAGCCAGAGTGGCCTTTTCTCCTCTAGGCCAAGGGTGGCCAATTTCAATTATAAGGCACACTAAGCCTTTTTTCCTCTAGCTTTGATGGGGACAACCTGTGAAAAGATACACCGGTCCCAGCCCTAGACAACACAGGTAATGCTGCTTGGGTAAAATCCTCCTTTTGCTCTAATGCCACCTCATCTTCATCATCATTCTTGTCTGAGGTGATCAGTGCTCCGCTGGCCACCTCCCACCTCCCAGACCCCAAGAGCCTTCTGCAAATGCATTTTCCCTGCCATGTGTCAATGCAGTGTACTTAAACTGCAGCCAACCCAGTGCTTAGTGGTGCTCTTGGAAGATTTTGTTTTCTTCAGATAGGTGGGATCTGTAAATATACACCTAACTTTCCATGCCATTGGTGCACTTTGAACACCATTTGCAATGGACTTATAGCGAAGTTAAATAGGCCAAATGTAGAGTTCAAATGTACAGCACACGTTTTAGAAGGAAAGCACAGGCACTTACAACTGTTTAGCAGTGCAAAAGTGCACAAAGTCCCAAAGCCAGTAAAAACAGGGTTAAAAAAAGGTGAACATTCTGGGGTGACCATGCACAAAAAACAGATTTGGTACTTTGGGGTCTTGTCTCATTCACACTGACTCTCAAACACATCCCTTGTCAAGCTTTAACATGTACAAAGGCATGCTTCTCACATGGTATTGGGACTAATATGCTATGATCACATTACCCAGTTCGTTGGTGGGGCTAGGACGCAATATCTTTGGAGATGGCTTGGGTGAGGCTCATTTCAAAACATTAAGACTCACTCATCCATTAATGCCTCCTTGAGAGCTCAGAGGCCACAAGCTAGGGGATAGTAACGTTTTAAAAACCCTAAACAAAAACATTTGAACTATTCAAGTGAGCAGAGCTATATTAGAACCCACCACTCCTTTATTTAGTAGAAGCTTCGAGCGTGCTCATGCAAAACAGTTCTTTGTATTTCAGACAACATGAAATGGCATTACTGCCTACATAAACTTAAGACAACTACATTATTCATTTAATTTTATGAATTTGTAAATGACTCGCATCCATGATTTCGTGGTGATGGAAGAACAGAACTCAGAAAGGCATAAAACAAGCGAATGGAAACACGGTACAATTAGGTTATAAACACCCACCATTATAGTACAAATATAACACGTTTTCATACCTAATTAGGAAAAATAAAATCCATATTCAGGTGAATGTCACAATGGTAATATTACAGTTATTTATCACATTTTCTTAAAATGACAAAAAGCGGTTCTGAAAAAAATGTTCTTCCAACTCATACCTTTTGTACTTCTCGTCCCAGAACAGTATTTAAAAAATGGTTTGCTAGTTGTCCAAATGTTCAGTTTATTAAAAGGCATCAACAAATGAAGTGTGTGAGAATGATCAAGTTTCATGCCAGACAGAATATGTTCAAAAGTTTCTAACGGTTTTACAAAATCTGCAAAGTTGCATACATCTGCGAATATTACTCAAAATGTATTCAGTCATTACTAAAGCATTTGATTACTTCGATAGTGCATTAAAATCATATAAAAACTTGGACTGTGTAGTTTACCTACACATTTACTGAAATGTTTATTTTTATTACCTCTAACAAGCAAAACACGAATTATATTCACCGGACATACGCAATTATCATACAAAAAGTAAAAAAAAAATATACAGGAAAATAAAACCGTAAGTTCACATTGAGAAAAAACTGTGCCCACAGCTTATTGATCATGAAACTGCTGTCCCTCAATGTCCAAAGAAGCTACCTTTCCTTAGGAAACAAACAACTGATTATAAAATGAATCTCTGGAAGAAAAGAGTACTACGAATGCATTTTAATGACATTTAAGACTGCCTTGCCTAATTGGGTTTTCGTAAATGTGTTCCATGGTTATGGTATCTTACCACTGTCCATTGTATAAAGTGTGGTTCAAATGGAGTAAACAGTTTCTAAGGTACTGTCCATCAAGAAGTAGAGAAAATTATCTGTCGTTTGTAGTTGCACTAATCGTATTTTTCTTTTTAGAATTAATACTTTTGTCACGGGTTCAGACTACTGCCAGCCAACCTCTTTTTTGAGGGGCTCCACATTAGCCTGACAGTAGCTATGCGAGCATCGCAGTGTGCCAACTGATCTTGTGTACGATAGCATTGGCTAGCCCTGTCACATGACCTGAAAGGTCTTGTTTGCACTCCTGCCTGAGGGTAGGCCTTGTATTATGTTTGAGTCACAACTTATCATTCAGCATGTGACGTTCTCAACCAGAGCCATGGTGCACAAATGCACACAGTATTTTTGGTTCCCGAAGTATAAAACAGTTTTAGTGTAGTTTTCCCAGCTACTTGCAATTGTCCTTCGGTGCTGACTGTTGAGCGGCTCCCAACATTCAAGACCTTGTCAGTTACAAAAGTTCTTCAGTCCATGTTTCTTCCCACTCTCTGCATCTAAAGGTTTGCTGTTGCAAGTTCCTACAAGTTCCGCTAGCTCCGGCACACAGTATCCCCCACTGGAGACTAGAATTGTCCACCCATGTTATACATAATTTCCCACAACCCTCTGCTGCTTGCAGAGTTTTGCAGAGTTTTTATATAGCGCGAACTTGAACCGAACAAATCGGTTAACGTAGCGCTTTACATAGCACCAGTTACGTTACATGAGGACACACATTCATTTTTGTTAGGCACGGGGAGATTAAGTGATCTGCCCAGAATGACAGGATGTTTGGCTTTGTTACCGAGACTCGAACCCAGATCCCCAGGTCCAAGTCTACTGATCCTCAGAGCGCTGAGTGTGTTGAAAATTAAAGGGGCATTTTGTCACAGCTCTTCTGTCATGAAAATGTACTAGGAAGTGCCAAATCACTGTCCAACATCCCTGAGCAGTCACCCAACATTTATGGACAATTCGTTACTCTTGTGGGAGTATGGGTTTGAAAATATCATTTAAGAAGATTGGAAACTGTCTAATGAATTGTCAAATTAGTATTCTCAGAACAATTTCCCTGTATGTGTTCACCTGTAGGAGGGTAGGGTCACCACTGGGTGAAAATGTCCCAATTACCAGAAGGCCCAGAGTAACATCAATGAGGACCATCATCAAGTTTATAGTTATCCAATCGCTATGAGTGATAAAGGAAAGAAAGAAGATCTCTCAATGAGGGGAACATCTACACAGTACACATGCTGAAGAACATTTTCAAGTAGCTACCAGACAACAGGAAAGCGACCACCCAAGCCCTCATCATCAGCAGACTATACTATGGACACACCATGTATGCAGAGATTAGCAACCAGCTCACAAAAAGACTGCAGACCATCCAAAACACAACAGCCAAACTAGTCCTCAAACGCCCACGATGTGCCCACTTCAGACCACACCCTAGGAAATGCCACTGGCTCCCAATTTGCAAGTTTGCACACTTTAAACTCCTCACCCACACCTACACAACTCTCCACAACACTGGCCCTGCCTATCTGACCAGCTGCATTCACTTCCCCCAATCTTTAAAATACCTCTGCTCTGCCATTCTCTGACTTGCATATAACCCACATGTGCACCGAAGCAGAGCAGGGGGGTTTTGCCTTCCCGTACCTGGCTCCTAAACCCTGGAACAACTTCCCACAACACATAAGGGCATCCTCCTCTCTTCTTGTCTTTTGCAAGAAGCTAAAGACCTGGCTTTTTCGAGTAAGCCCTCAGGTCTAGCCTCACACACCTGCTTCAGAGCACTTGAATACCCTCACAGGTGATTATAACTCTATAAAAACACCAACATAACATGTGGTCAGGGAGACAGAAATGATGCACAGGCCAATTTATACAAAGAAAAAAAAATCACAGAAACCAAAACGAAGGATACAATTGCACAGCACAACAAAAGTATACCACAGAAAAAGCACAAACATTTCAACTTGTGTATCACTTTTTAGGACTCCTGACTTGATGAGAGAAACGGAGACCAAATCAAACTGCAACCCAAAAAATTAAGAACAAAATGGGCCACAGCTATCATAAGGTTGGTCTGAGCCACTTTCTCCAAATGTCACAAGATATCCAATTACTGAAGGCCAATCGATTGGTAAACCTCTGTGCTTATCATAGACTGCAACAAAACTATTTTTAGGATTGCAGGATTTTTCCAGACCAGCTGAATCCAGAAATAACACATAACCATTCTGAAATATCAGCCATAGAAAATCAATGTTGTTACATAAGAATAAGGGGATAATCCAGGGATCAAGCCCCACTGGAGCTGAATCAATGCCAATAGATAAGAAGAGAAACATTCTGCTTTTCAACAACTATCTAAAAAGAAGGACCCTGAAGCCAGAGGTGAACAGAGCTGGCCTAAACCAAACAACCTGATAGCAGAAATACATGGTCCCACATGTACTCATACCGAAATGGGGAGATCTGAAACAACCTAAGTGCAACAGTCAGCACCAGAATGTATGTAATTGCAAATTAATACAAAGACAAAAATGAATAAAGTCAATGCAGGAACTACGTCAAACCCTCGCTGACACCAACAAGCCGTAGAACTGGCTATTTCCATACAACCATAAACAGGGCTTTGAAAATGAATCTAGTATCCTTCTACAGGAATGAAACCATCTTGGCACCAATACAATCAAGAAAGGAACCTGAATGATTCCTAAGCCTGGAAAAAGAGAGGGCAGGATCTGGAGGTGGCAGAGACCACAAGCTCTACAACCGAAAGGAGTTCCTCGCCACCATTATTGGACAAGAGAATTGGACCACAATAGACTGTTTTGGGGAATCTGAGAACATGAGGGCCCTTGTGATAAGCTAGGAAACCCATGCTAATGCTTTTAGTGACCATCTTCTCCTTAGCATTAGGTTTCAAGTAGGTTGCAAGTTGGGGTCGGGGGAGGGGGGTCCCCTTCCTCGGCAAAGCCTTAAGGATATTGAGGTCTGTATGACTAATGGCTCTGCCCTGAAAGGGTCCATGATTAACCTGGAGGGGTTCCTTAGCAATTTAAGACAGGAAAATTGGGATGTTGGCAAATTTGCCTAAATAAGGAGACTTACGCAGACAGTATTTTTGATAGTTTTTGCGTTTTTTTCTGTTAGATTAAAAAGGGCCTAACGGTTAGGTCCTCAAAGGGTACCAATATAACATCTGGCTGCTTTGATAAGCATTGGTTTACAGCTAGTAGGAACCTAAAATAGCCTAGGGATAAAATGTATTGGGAACTGTGAGTGCAATTATAAGGAGGCACTTCATGTCTTTAAAGAGTAGATCAAGTCAGAGACATAGGCAACACTATTGCAGGTGAGCAAATTAATGCAGCATTTTAGAGAAAAATTAATTAGCCATATTTAAAGAGGTGTAACACTATAGGGACTGACACAATGACTGCACCTCGGGATTAGATTGATCATTTAATCTCTATTTATGCTTTATGCAGGGGCCCCACTGGGGGGATGGATGAAGCTGGTAATTCTGAATCCCCTTATACAGGTTGTACAACTAACTGTGATCTGCTTGTTTTTACCTTGGAGGAGGTAACTTATGCCATCTGTATTTGTTAGAGTAAAGAAGCCCCTGAAAGTTTTTAAATCCAGAAGATCTTTTTAAAGATAATCTTGATTTATGGGACTCGCTGGTGACGTCCTACATGCAATCTGCAGGATGGGAAAGTTACCCACCTGGTCTAACCTGCAATTGTGCCAATCCTTATGTAGGACAACCAGGGAGTTCCTAGGTGCTACTTGCCAATATCCATTTTAGATTCTCTGCTTAAAGTTACTGGGAGAATCTTGCATTCTAGAAATGTAGTCAGAAGAGCACAATATGGTCTCAGGCATACACTATGGATACAAAAGGGGTATTGGCATAGTTGAACAATGACTGAATCTCAATCTTTTAATTGACAAGTGCTCAGTGGCAAAAAGGGTACGTCTGTACATGGGGTCCTTGCACCTATCTGTTCTTTTGATTGTGTTAACCTTAGTAAACTTTGGACATGAAGAGTGATATGAGTTTTGATCTGGCTTTTGCTAACATGCTTAGGATATCTACGCTGGTGTGATGGCGAGGGTCAGATATGGAAGAAATGATGAGTGCACAGAGGCATTTGGCATTAGCAGGGGGATAAGGCAGGGCTGCGTTTTGGTACATTTTTTATTGACAATTCACATTAATAGAGTAGAAGGGGAGCTCCTAAAGAAATGTAGAGATCACCTGCAGATTAGGCAGCACCCTTTTCCTGCCCTTCTGTTTGCAGCCAATGAAGTGCTATTCACCCAGCCTCCCATCCTCCTTCAACAGGTTCTGAATAATTGTAAAAATGTTATGACTAATTTAGACCTACGGGTTAACCTTATGCTATCCTATACAATGTACAGGGGCACCCCATCAGGCAATTATCCCCCAATGTACATGAATGGTAACGAGATAAGTGTAGTCGCCTCATTTGTGTATTTGGGTGTGCTATTTGATGCTAAAGGCTCTTGTAAAAGTTCGATGCTTTCCACACAGTTCCAATTTGAAAAATCATTAGCAGGGATATTTAGCTATGCTACGAATCTGGGGGGAAAACCCATAAACAAAATGTTAAATTTCTACACAGGGAAATGTGCTAGCATGGTCTCCTATGGGTCAGTGTGTGCGTGGGGTCATACAAAGGTCTCTCCCATACAGACAACAGATAATAGATTCTTAAAGATACAACCTCTTAATACTTCGTCCCAGTTTTATAGAAGATCAAATTAATCTTTGCTCACTTTTATTAAGGGATAAAGTTTGAACACAATCGGAAGCTATAAAAAAAAGCCATTATTTTAGACTGCCTTTCACTTGACTATGCTCATAATCAGCCGTGGTCCGTGCAGGTCACAGCGGTGGGGCCAGGTAAGTGGGAATTTTGAGGGACGATGCTGAGGGAAAATTAAATAATTAATTTTCCCTCACCATCGTCCCTCAAAATCCCCCCTTACACGACCCCACCGCTGTTACAGGCACGGACCGCGGCTGCTCATAATATCCTTTGGTTGTGGCACGTTAAACTAATATGTAGGAGTTTGGGTAGACCTAATATGTTTGATAATCCACATATTCTCCAAGGCATTAGTAGCGAAATCTTCAAATGTATGGAGAAAAGTAACTTTGAGGCAAGCACGTTAAGGGGTGAAGGCATGCCGTTTAGGGCTTTTGCCTATTTAGGTAGTGAGTGCTATGTAGGTCTGTAAACTCATCTGGTGTGGATAACGAATAGTTATGTTAGGTTTTTATTGACCCATATCAGATTGAATTTAATTCATACTGTGGCATCATTCCCCCAAATGAATGACTGGTTGTGTAACCATGCCCAATGTCTTTTTCACTAAAGAGCACAATGCACTTTAAAACTTTATAGGGGAGTAAGAAAATATTTATTAAACCACTAATGCTCAAAAACAACCACAGAAATTGTAGGGGTGTTCTAGCTTTTTTACAAGGGCTCAGTCCTCTGAAATGTGTCCAATAGTTCTTGCGTACATTAACGTTGCCCTATCCCTACGTAAATGTTTGGGGGAATACGCCCATGTGCAATGGAATTATGATATGCTTTGAATAACAGTTCCTCTGAGCACTTCATTGTATTGCAGATTCATTGTCTGCCCTTTTATGAATTTGTTGACGGCATCTGAATTATTGGGCATAAAGTTAGATCAGCTTGGAAGAGCAGCTTATTTTTTAAGTAGGAATGGAGTGGGCTGGAGTATGCAGTCATATTTTTATATGCTGATGGATGAGGCTTCGTGGGAGAGGTGATTTTGCCTACGAAATATATTGTAATTTGGTGATGTACTTTAAGCTCTAAGATGGGGTTGCGTATTGTATGTTGTTTCTTCTGTTAGCTAAAATATTCTTGGTGTAGTACTTTTTTTAATAATGTTTTGTATTCACTTTTATGGTATTTGTGATGAGATTCAAATCAAGTTTTTATTGATTAATTGAGCTAAAGTTTTTGATTCCACCAGAAATTTCAAGCGAGGCTCTTAGGTGGTGAGGTGTTGATAGTGAATGGCCTTGTATGCAATGCATCCAAACAGCACACATCGCGAACAGTACATAATGCATAAACACAATAGTCATAAATCAGTCATTAAAGTGTAACCATACCACCACAGTAAATACATCAAAGAACAAACACTGGCTCTCATATGGCAGCTGCAGTCTAATAAAAGGAATATTTGATGGCCTTATCAGCACACAAATGAAAATATAACCATTTTTAGGTCTCGTCTGCGAAAAGCGCGCTCTCGCTGCGAGAACTATAGTCGTCGGCTCAGCCGACAACGAGTGGAGACAAGAGCTGGCCACGCGCACCATTAAGAAGCATGGCAGAGTCGGATTCCGATGCGCGCCTTGGGATTGGGTCGCGCGCCTGTGTTTCTGCCGTAGAGAGCTTACGACACGCGGCTTGTCTTTCCTTGCCCTCTCTCTCACCTCGCTCCTCCACCCCACTCTCTTTGCTGAACCCCTCCCCCCTCCCTTCCAAACATTCATGAGACTCCCAAAGCTTGCAAGATCTCTGCCTTGATTGTAAGGCAGCTAGTGGGATACGGATGTTGCTCCCAGACTTGAAAGAGCGACATGATTTTCTACAGAACACGCAGCAAGGCAATCCTTGTTTGGCGAGTGACGGCTCAGTTAGGTATTTACTACCACCAGTTCGACTGACTTCGGAGTCTGCTGACAGTTGCGTGGCACTCGAATGTGACCAGCATCTGGCAGTGAAAACACGCTGCCCTGGGCATTGTGCAAGATAGAGGCTCCACTGAGGTTCTTATCGTTTGATGCACCTCTTCACAACAGACGCAACATTTTCCCCTCGTAAATGCCAGTGTGAAAAGAGCCCCGGGCCGAGAGTGAGCTCTCTCGCTCTGACTTGGTGTCTGCGCAGTGGATAAACAGGAGACTGCTCGCGCCGGCGTGAATATTTTCCTACCTCAGTCTCCATATTTCCACCGTGACTTCCCGCCACTGTCGCAGAAGAGACTCAGAACCGAACTGTAGCGTCCCCCCTCTGATTCTCTTTTAGTGCATTGGAATCTCACTGCCCCGTTCTTACAGAAATAGTGACTGTCCGTTTTGGCACAAATTTATTGTGGGCTTTCAGCCAAACCTTCTTCATATGTTCTTGTGGCAATCACATTTTCCTCCCGCCCAAACAGCATTCAGCAAGGGCAGTGGGTCAGCCCACTTCTGCTATTGGCTAACGTCAGAGTAGAGTGATGGCATTCTTTTCTTTCTCAAAGATCACATCCACACACAAAGCATTTCCCTGCAGTTCTGCTGAATACTACGGTCACGTGTGCTTTTTGAGACTAAAACTAAAGTTTTTACTTTCAGTCAATTTTTTTAAAAGCTAGAATTACCAGGGCCAGGCAGCTTCCTCAGAAACAACGTTTTGGCAAAAAAACACGACAAAACTAGTATTAATAAAGCCAAAAAGCAGCCAATGCCAGACCTACAGGCTTTGTCAATGCATGTCCTGCTTGGTGTATTGTGCGATCCTGGTCAAATTAGGTCATGCCTCTGTGTGTCAATTTCCTTACCTACGGTTTGCAGGGCTAAATGAATACTTTGAAAAGGAGTGTAGGGTGCAAGTATTAAGGAATAGAAAGACAGTTCTCTCTTTCTCCCTCGTCTTTCATACCCGAGCCCGACATTACGTGATCCGCTGTTTGGTCTCTTCCTGTTCGTGACACTGACACTATCAGCAGGGGCGTGAGCGAGATAGATGGGGTATGGGGTGGAGGGATTGCAGCTTAGAACGGGGCTAGACACCCTGACGCCCTGAGCAGTGGCTCTGTGGAATGGCGTGAGTGGAGGGGAAGCCCAGGACGGCTTTAAAGTTGTGCTAAGTTTAGGGAGATTGGCAGGGGGCCTACCCTTAGCTCCAATGGAATGGCCATTAGAGGTAACCCCAGGCCCCGTACCCACACCCATGTTGTCCCTCCTGTCTCCTGGGCCGATTTACGGCTCGCAGGCTGACCTCAGCCCCAGCCTGGCCGGGCAGGGACAGGCAGACAGGCCAGTTCATCATGCCAGGTGGCCTGATGGCTTCCCCTAGTCAGCGAGGGAGCAACCCTTGAGAGAACAGGGCTAAGCCCAGACATCTCTCCTCTTGGGATGGTCTGTAAACATCCGTGGTGGTGATGTCCTGCAGATGCTGTCTGACCAACTCCAGCGGACACGTCACACCACATCCCAGGCCCGGGCTCTCCCAGTGCTGCCGCTCATGGGCACTCCCCCCCCCCCCCCTCTCATGAACAAGGGAACAGCAGATGGTTTCTTGAGCAGGGCTGAGACAGTATGTCCTTTGTATCCATTAATGCAACCATTTTTTCCGCAACGACCGTCCCCAGAAGGCATAAAAAGTGCAATAACAACGTTCTTCTGAGAAATGTTTTTATGCTTTGCTGACAGTGGCGTCGCTATCAATGGTACAGCTAGTGCAGTGACCCCGGGGCCCAGGGTTGTTAAGGGCCCACTGGGGAGAGGATGTGGCCTAACAAGCTAGGGCGGTGGAGCTCAAATCTGGGGAACCGGGTTCGAGCCTCGACAATGACGCTCATCATCCTGTGATTCTGGACAAATCTTTCAATCGCCCCGTGCCTAACAAAAACAAGCACGTTTTTAGTGCGCTGCACCTCGACAACAAACGCTGTGTTTTCCCCTCGTTCCCAGGTGCCAAAATCTAAATGTTGCAGTTTTTACCTAAACAAACGCCACCTGTAAACATGATTCAAGGGAAATAAACCAGTGGAGTTTGAATAATGGCAGTATCCTAGCTTGGTGTAAATTCCTTCGCGAGTCACAATGAAGCAGGAGTATCTTGGTACCCTTCTTTAAACTGCATTCTCTGTAAACATATGTATCCGTGTGCACGTTTCAACTAGGAGACCCCTCGGCGAGGGCCTCTCACAGTGCACGATAAGTGAAAGCACTGTACAGGAGTAGTGAACAGGCTCAGCTTCATTCACAAACAATGTTTATATACCAATTGCAAATAAAAAAAATTTATGCAAAGCATTGTCATTTACAATGCCAGTAACTCAAACTTTAATGCTGCGAGACCTATTGCATTGCAAATGCTTGTTTAAATGTCACAGGTTTGATGGATAGCCCATCAAAATTCTGCCAAAGCAGGAAAAAGACATGGAAGGCAGGGGCTAAAGGTGCTTTACCTAATGCCCACGCTCTTTCTCTACTACTTTCTTCTGTTTTTTTTACAAGAATTAATAACAGGTCATTCATGCAGGTAAATCTGTCTGACTAGGCCTAAAAAAAGGATGTCTATATCAAAGAGAGGAGGCCTAGCAAAGTTTGGCAAAGCTATCATCGGGTCTGACATTTGAAAGTGCACAACCAAGTTTAACAAACCCAAGAAATAGGCTTAACGAATTTCTGTATTAAACAGTGACTAATATGTCTGGTGTTCGAAAGGGGTTCTGTCACACACGTAAAAATTGTTTCCTTAGACCACTATGTTTACCTCTGTTTCAATTACTATTAATCTGAAAGGACACTGGAATCCGCCTTTTATGGCTTTGCTTATTAAGGACGAACTCATCAGTTTTTATTTTTAATTGATTCCTTTTTATAATAATGATTTCCTATATCCTGTATGTAGTAATTTTAAAGACGAGTTCGTATTTTGTATCTGACTTAAAGCCAACTGAATCTAGTAAATTGAAGCAAACCAATTACCTCGTCTGCAGGGATTTTAATGTAAAGCTGGAGATTAATTATAAGATCCAGGGTCTGAAACTTCTGCCACCACAGCAGAAGAGCTGATGGTAGAGGCGAGGTATCGAGCTGAACACGACCTTGATAACCTAGTAGAGTTGCTCAGGGTAGAGAGTGTTCTGCTGCCCTCTTTTATGGAGCACAGACAGCATTCAGGTATAGATTATATTTTCTCACCCCATACTCTCTCATCATGGTTTTTCGCAGGGGTAATACTTGCTATGGAATGGAGCGATTACAATGCCTTGCATCTTAAAGGATAATTCCCATTTCACAAAACGCCCTCTCCTGACGTATCGATCCCCATAAACCCGCATACCAGTGATGGTTTAAGACTTGTGTGGCATTTGAAAGATCCAGCGGCAACACTAGCTATGTTGCTGCAGTCCCACCTGGTGACCTTTATGCTTTGTCCGTCTGATGTGCAAGGTGATGAAATGATCAATCACTTCAAGTCTTTAAATCTGAGCATCAGGCAGTTATTGCTACAGCCAGTAAGGAGTGGGCAGGCAATGCCCGGTTGGTTTGATAGTCACTGCTCCTCAGCCAATGGTACGTTATGGAAGGCCTGCTCTGCTTATCCCAAAGATCCCATTGCAGTGAGGCAGGCCCGCAAAGCGTATAAACATGCCATGAGGTCAAGGAAGAAGGACTTGAACAATAGGGATTGAGACCTATTGGAAAGTGCACCATGCTCTAAGAGTAGCAAGAGTTTCTGGGAAATAGTAAACAGGATCAAACAAAGGGAAGCACCACCAACCCCCCTTTTAAGCTGTAACGTTTCCGGCCTGAATGGGTCTCACATCATAACAGTATTTTTTACCTAGTGGAAGACGAGAGCCAAAAGGATCAGCTAAGGGTTAAATTATCCGATACATCTCCCATGATAATTACTCTACAGGAACTTACCCTTGCTATCAGACTAAGCCACAATGGCACAAAAGCATTGGGCCTGGATGGGGTCCCTATGAACTTAATCAAGTGTAATACAGATTTTAGAGGGACCATGATACACATTTTAAACAACTCATTGTCGAGCGAGATCCCCGAGTCCTGGACTCTTTCTATTATAGTGCCGATCTTTAAGGGGATTGCAGCGCATCTAAATGCTAACACCCCATCTCTCTTATAGACAGCTCAGTTAAGATTATTGGGCATGTAATGTTTAATAGTTTACGATCATGGGCGACTGCGAACAACATTTGTTGCCCCTATCAATTCGGGTTTCGCCAGGTAATGGGTAAGGTGGAACATTGCTTAAACTTGAATGTGATCATCGGCAAATACATAATTGCATGGTGATGGCCACTGTCCTTGGCCCTTGTGAATTTGTCTACTACCTTTGATTGCGTCAGAAAAACAAAGTTCCGGTTGATGGTTAGGGGTGGAGGTGGCGGTAGTGAACTTCCTGCACTCCTTGATGAGAACTTGGCAGCAAGGGTCAGGTATGGCATGACAGGTGAGTTGTCTGATATAGTTCCCCTTGCTCATGGGGTGTGCCAAGGCTGTATCCTGGCACATTTCTATTTGTTGTCTATATCAACAACCTGAACCAAACCCTCACTAAAGACACCAGAGACATCCCTATGACTAAGCGAGTTCCTGTGCTGGCACTGCTTTAAGCAGATGACGCAGTACTTCTGGCACAGAACTCAGGGGCTTTGTGATTGTTGTTGGAATCCTTCAAATCCTTCACGAGTGAAGTGGACCAGGTCACAAACTATGGAAAATCAAGTATTATGGCATGTGGAGCAGGCAGGAAACCTATAACCAAATTAATGGCTAGTGGAACCCAACTGGGGGTAGGATTACCTTTAGCAGTGCTGGGTCTTGGCACTCTCAGATCAGAAACTCTTGTTTGAAGTTTAGTAGAGCAGCTGGCACTTTTTAAAATTTGCCTCAGGATGCTGGAAGGGGCACAGTATCTCCTATTCTGAAAATGTATAATGCTCAGTGACTTTCTGCAGCTCTCTATGGGCGGGGGTTTGGGGATATTGCAATAATAATACCCTGCATATTGAATCAAACTTTTTATAGGCGGATTATACATTTACCTTCCATGAGCTCCCACTTTATTCTGCATTCGGTGAGGAGCCTTAGGTATGTTACAGACATGGCCAAGCTTGCACCGCTTCTTTTATGGGTTAGCGTGTAGGACAATACCGAGGATAACTTGACCAGTGAAACCATCTTGTATTGTTTGAGTTAGACAAGGGCCGCTCAGTTCCCTGGTTGGCGTATGTACTCAAAACTTGTGACATTAAATGTAACACATATGTTTGACACACCGCTTACAATAAGGAAGTCTAATAGGAAGATAAAGTTACGTTTTTTTTATTTATGCCATTCCCAGTGACTAGGAAATGAAATTAGCAAGAGGACCATCAAAGAGTATTTTATGTCTCTAGCACCTTAGGATTCTGTGTTGTATCTTGCAATACCCCTTAACGATGGGCGTGATCTTTACGTTTCAGGGCTGGCACTGTGATTTGACTTTTGAATTTCTCTGGAACCAGTGTTCAGATCGGGACGCTGGAGGTGGCTTGCCCCTGTGATGGTTATTCAGATCAATTAGTGATGAACTCTATGTTCTGCTGCACTTTTTTCACATGTTAATTTCAGATTATTTATTAAACTGATTTTAAAACCTTTGGGATTTAGGAAATGTAGGGATGCATTGTTTTACCTTAAACTTTTAAGTACTCATGATGTTTGCTATGGTGTCTGTGCATTTTTACAAGCAGCGATGAGATCTATGAAAACAATGGATGGCTAAGGAGAGTCCCAGATTCTAATTTGGTATTATTGGTAAAAGGACTGATGTAATTGGCTCTAGAAGATGCTAAGATTGGTCGGTGCCCTGGGATAAGCGTGGGGATTGTTGCTTCTTGTACTCACTCATTTTGATATATTATGTGTATTTTCTTTTGATGTATGGATCTTTTATGGCTATTTATGTGCTGAATAAAGTAGCATTACGATTACCTCTGTGAATGTCCTCCTACATTTTTTGTATGGACGTTTGTCAGACCATGATGTGTTATCATTTATGGTAGTCTAAAAGAGGTATGTCACAGCAAAAAACAAGCATCATCTTACCACACAATTAAGACGTCAGAATGTCGATCAGGAGCACACTTCTCGAAATAACTACGAAACAAAATCCTGTGTAACAAAGGTTGCGTTAAACAAACCCCATTGCATTAAACGCTTTGAATGTCAGTAAACCTACTACTCAGCAGAACTTTAAATGTTTTATACACCCACTTTGTATGCTAAAAGTTAACACTGTAAAATGCCTTTACATTCTCAATCAAATCTGTAAGATATTCCGTTCATTAAAGGCTGTTCATGCTATGGCTCCAATGTGAGGTGGAACGAGTCTTTCTGTGGCAAAAGTGATTCAGGGGTCTCCTTCTGAAATGTGAAAAATTCGGGTAGGAGGCACTCTCCTACTCTGCAAAGGCTGCTTATTATCAGTTACTTTAGTGTGTGAGCGTGCTGCATTTTTTCAATCATTTGTATACTTGAAATTAAAAGCTATTAGTCTTTTTACTAATACATTTCTCAACTTTCTACAGGGTAATTTCACTGCGTTCTCAAAATGTTGATTACAATGTTTGGGTCCTTAGGTTAAAGTGTTTCAAAATATGTGTTTCATTTAAGCAATACAAGCAGTTAATAGAGCTTTCTAATTAGCTACATGCTGCACTGGCATTTATTTTCTTTCTTAGCTGCTTTTCACAACCACATTAACAACGTGAATTGCTACGCGAGGTAATTTAGGAGCATTTGCTTTTGAATGTGAGTACATTTCAAAAACACTGACAAAGTGCTATTTCAGATATGTTATTTAACAAAGTTAAATACTTATAAATTTCAACTGTTGAGTCATGATATAATTTACTACCCTGCTATTTTCACACAATTAAATACCACCTGTTTTCTCACACAATACTGTGGCATTGGTCCCTTATCTGCTACTTCTTGCAGTCTCAGAGTTTCCGATTGTGTTGCTACTGATACCAACGCCAGGTCAATGGGGGGTAAGCAGTCCACCATGGAGTCAAGCCGTCAAGGACGTCAGAATTTATTTTAGCCACTACCTGAGCCCGCGGCAAAAGCGGCCCATAGATCCTTCAGCAGTTCTTGCTCAAGGAACCCAGCTAAAGGACCAGTATCAGCCATTCAGATCTGAGAGAATTGAAAACAGAGCAGATTTTATTTCTACTGTGATATTTCTGCGTTGAAATAATACAGGCGCAAGAGCAATTTATTAAAGTTGCTATTGTGAACATTCCTGCCAGTGGAAACATGAGTTTATCTACCTACGGCTAGTCCTCTAAGCAAAGAGGCACTGATTTGATTAGTGAACGAGTCTTAGATAAACCCATGCTGGCACCACAGGACAGTGAAACCCTATTCACCTTTATCTGGGAACCTGAAAGGCTACTGAACATTAATTATTTTGTACAGAACATGAGAACATCTGTAAAAATAAATATATGAAAGTTCATCTGATGATCGCAGAAAGGAAGTTCATTCAACTTGTGGATTATCAGAAAGTAGGCCCAGGACATGTATAGAGGAGACTTCAATTATCTTAACTTGTATGGGCATGGGATTAAAATTTCCGAGAACATCTCTCTAATAGAGGATATGAGCGTACTCCCTCCAATCCATTGAGTATTGAAATCTTTGTTAGTTGGACATGAGACAATAGAATAAAAGAACATCTCCCTCCAGTGAGGTTCAAACCGAAAACAACAAAATTCCTGAAGACATAATAGAAGCCTCCTCCAACTCATGAGAGCGGAAAGTGAACATGTAAGGTTTTATTTGGGACAACAGCGTGCCTGACTCCCAAGAAGGGAAACTACTAAAATGAAGAATGATTGAACCTATAGTGAAGATCAAAGCTCCTACGTCACTTCCTTCAACCCCAAAGAAGCAATGTACTCAATGAATTAGAGAAGAGAGATATGCAGAAATATAAAGGCTCCCCACAAAGCAGCACAATCGCTGCCCTTGAAAGAAACCAAAAAAATGGATTCTGAGAGAAGTCTGGGACAGGTACAAAACTAACAACTGGCACAGCATACCTAGAACAGCCATGGTACCTCTACATCAAATTAAGCACTCCAAGGGAAAGTCAGGACTCCAGGAATTACTTCAGGAAGAAATCTGTGTGCCTTGCATATTCATATATACAAAGGGTACAGTAACACATCCCGAAGCAATAACTTGGAAAGCTATAAAACAAGTGAATGAAAGCAAATAGTTTGACCACAACCATCCCATCATGGAAGACCCTCTCGTTTAGTTTGGATGATTTTCTGTCAATTCCAGCTTTGATCCTGCAGCTCAATCACCAGGTCTCCTCCCTAACAATTGCTTATGCTTCAAGAAATAAAGTGTTCTTAATTTGTAGACATACTTTTTGCTGAAATCGTTTTAATTACACTGTTGATGTTTAGTCCTTAATTCACTATTGTGCTAGCCTACATTTCTAACACTGGTGCTGCTTTAACCTTTCAGATGCTCCAATGAATCCAGATTAAAAACGGAAGAGTTTTTTTGGGCCTATAATTACTGCCCCACTCCTTATTCATGGACTGCACTCATTGGCCTGATTCTATACTTGATGTTCTTTGCACCTGGTAAGAATCACTTCTTTAATTACTGGCAACAAATGTGGGAATCAGGTTTGTTTCTGGAAATGCCTAGTGATTTTAGCGTTTTCCAGTAGTTCTAAAAATTGATTGTAAAAATCGGGGTTCGTTTATTTTACTCTGTAAAAATGTCATGTGGAAGGGGTTTTCTGAGTGCTCAGTAAGCATTTGCTTTCATCTCCTTCGTTTTTTTTCCACTCCTATAGTAATACTACCTCCCTTTTATCGTGCTTCTAATCCTCTTCTTTAGCTATTTATTTTTGTCCTTGAATTTGCTCTGTTTCTTTTACCTGCATGCCTGTCTTATTTCCCAACACTTAAACACATCTTTTTAGCAGTCCAATCCCACTACATGTGAAGGATAGGCATATATGGAGATATATTTGCACTCAAAAGTGCCGTCCTCTGAGGGTCACTAGCCATCATCTGCTGCAGTGACTGCGAAATGAGCAACATGGAAACTCCAAACACCGTACACTGAAGTGGGAGCTGGAGTCCCACTCATACGAAAGAAAAAGGCCCAAAAATGAACTGAAAGCGGTAACTCCGGACTATCTCGGTACAAGGCAGAAGAAACAAGATGCCAACTGGAGAGCTGAGACAGCAGCCACCGGGTTCACAAAGGATTTAACGGTGTGCCCCTTTGCCAAATTGCCCTAATGGGAGGCTAGAGAGAGGAGCGCTGAGGCAAGGCCGGTTTTAGGGCAGTGCATCTGGTGCGGCCGCACTGGTCGCTGACCAGGGGAGGGGGCGCTGACATGGGGTGGGGCTCTGTGTTTAGAAATAATATTACGATTTACAAACACCTGCAACAGAGTTCCATGTGAGTCCAGTTTTCAGGCACCATTAAAAATGTCAAGATAATGCTTATGCTCACTGTTCCTGCTAGAGAGATCACGGTTTTCTCTAGTGCCAGTTTTTTTTTATTACTCTCTTTTTAGTACACAGCTGTGATAGTACAGTGGGTGGCCGGAAGGCCACAGAGCAATGAAATGCAGTGACAGAAAGACTCATAACCTTTTTTACAAGTAAAACACATTCTCTGTACAGCATTAAATGGGAAGAAGACCAATGTCCAACTCAGCTCTGCGCAGTTCAATTGACGGAGACACACATATTTCACCACAATACGTTCTACTTGGCCCATTTGTGATCCCATTTCGTGGGGCAATCCCTGTGTTGAAAAATACCCTTCTTCGCCATCATCGCATTGTCCATGTCCTTGGCCCATTTCTGGTACTTAGGCAAATCCCCAGTTCCCCACATGTGAGCAATATTCCTCTTGGCAAGGACAAATCTTAGTGATGCCCATGTACGCTTAGTTTGGGTCAGGTCTGTAGCCTCCCACACATTTAATAAACACAGTCGCGGAGAGTGGGCAATTCTTTTCCCGCTTACCCTCGTAAGTATAGAGATGATTTTCACCCAGTATGGCTGGATATTTGGGCATTCCCAAATCGTGCAGAAAAATGTACTCTCTGCTGTGCACCCTCTAAGACACCCAAGATCTGGCCAACATCCCGTTTTGACCAGTGTAATTAATTAAGGACAGACTCATTAAGCTAGAGCAGCTTGTTAATATCACCCGTATTTAATACCCAGTTACAACACAAAATAGGCGGGTGTAGGGATTGGGACTCGTGAAATATCAGGCAATGAACACCACTCGAGCATTGCTGCAAACACACCCATCGAACCCACTGGAGTCAGCAATCTAACTCAAGTGTGCCCACTTTCTTATCGATCCTTAGTTGACGCTAACTTAACTTTGGAACCCTCTATGTCCTCACCCCAAGTAAATGGTCCTTTAATTGTAAAAGGGCCCACCATGACTAGGGCAGGTGTTGAAAAAGGTACAGGCAGAAGACCTTTTCCGAAGTTGCCCGGCGTTAGTCGCCTCTATACCCACTCAAGTTTACCCAAACAAAGAGGCAGGCGCTGGAGACTGGAAGGCAGGAAACAGAAGTTTTATTCCGACGGAGCAGAACACGTCAAATCAGACAACAGGGTATCTTCACGAGGTGCTCTAACCGCATCTCTGAGGCCTGGCCTCTTATACACGAGTTTATTGCTTTATTACGTTAAACACATCTCTGTCATTACTTTGATGTAAGGAAAGACATCCTCGGAATCCCCGCTTCAGGCCCGTTCCCACACACATTTACAGTTGAAGTCCCCACCCCGGTCACAACAGGTGATGATTATCGCGCAGCTGGACATTCCGCCGATTCACGGAATGTGTGAGGTTGATCGGATCTCATGGGGTGGGGGCTTTGATCAGCTCAAGGATCCTTTGATGGGGGGTTTCCTACTGTACAGGAGGAAGGGGGTAATGACAGTATCCGCAGGGCCAGGTGGCGGCTTGGGAACGAGTGAGACAAACGGGCACAAAGGAAAGCGGGGTGTTATCAAGGGATCCGGGACCATGAAAGGGACGGAGGGAAGTGTCGCGCTGGGAACAGGATGGGGTTCCGAGGCAGAGCTGCGTGGAAGAGGTTTATGACCCAAGGCATGTGAGAGCGGGGGCTGTCAGCGTGCGGGGGATGCTTTGCGAGGTCAGGAGAGAGAGAGAGAGACGCGCTGGCTGTCAACGATGGGCAGAGAGGCCATGGTGCTCAAAATGGCTGCCGCTTACGCGCATGAATGGGCTCGAAAAGGGGGCAAGATGGCGCCGATAATGTTGATGCTGCAGCCTAAGGTTTAACACAGGGATAAGATCTGTGCATACACAGCTAGGACAGACACACAATTATGATTCTGTCTCAAAACCAGATTTGAATTAAAATCTTCCCCAGAAGTAACTCCCTATGTGATTATTTTGTAAAATGTCCCTATACTTCCTCTTGATGTACAGGAACACTGGTCCACTTTACGAACAAGTCATTACATCTAGTAAGTACCAGGATTGGCATAATTGACAGTCTCGTTCTGGAATTTGAAATGGCACGGAGAGTAGCTTGGGTTGGCAATTCAACAAAGACCCTACAGGGTGACTGCGTGGTTCTAACTTTCAAATCCCCGGGTTGGTGCGATATATCATAGAAAGGGCTGGCAGCCGGCACTCCATGGTCAACGGTATAAACAGCTTACCCTTGGGCTTTTTTTATCTTCCCTCCAGAGACACCTGGTGCAATCAGAAGTGGGGGTTACCTATTGGTAATGGGCAACCTGGTTGGGCGATCCCACTAAGCAATCGGTATGAAGTCTTAAGCTCTGTGGAAGAACTTAACTGACTGTATGACATAGCAATTCACCCCTTAGCTGACAATCCTGAAGATGAGAGACCCAAGGGCATATGACACAAAAGAGTGACTACCACTCGGTACTATCTCACCCAGGTACATGTACTCCCACGTCACCTGGTGCCCTTACTGGTGAAGGGACAGAGGGCAGGGAGCCTACGAAATTGACCTTCGGCAGACCCCCGAAGGAAGATAAACACAACTCTCCTGATCAGATCATTAGTACTGATGATTCCCGTTTTTGGTATGGCAGCACTAGCTAGTCCCTCTGAGGGGACTAGAGATGTATGTAAACTTGTCTCCTGGAATATTGCAGGATTACGTGCCAAGTTGACCAATCCTATTTGGGGCAATTTTATAACAAACACTGATGTACTATGTCTCCAAGAAACTTGGGTCAAAGATCCTATCCATATTAACAGATTTAAAACCTTCCCCACCCCCGTGGTCGAGGGCCAATGTGGGAGGGCTAAGCACTTCTATATCCAATAATTTAAAATCAAAGGGAATTGTGCTGAAGGTTCAGGAAGTTAACTATCAAATGCTCAAAATTGATATGGATAAGAAGAATTACATTGTCCTGGTCAATTTCTACAACAATATTCTGCACGCCAATGTGAACTAAGTGTTGAAAAAACTTGACTGTGATATAAAAAACATGAGTGGTAACTTTTATAGAGAGGTTATGGTAATTGTGGTAGGTGACTTTAATTGTGCCCTCTGTCCAAATGTTGATGGAAAAAACTGTGGCTTCATAACTGGAGCTGGGCCTGGTAATACTAATTTTTGCCATTCCTTTCTGGGGGACGGATGTAACGAAGTGGTCTTTGGAAATAATTTCGAATTTTCTAACAAGCTATGTCCCATTCCTATGCCTTTTAGTCACACTTTTAGTGGGTTTATTTACTACTATTGACTTAATTTTGGTATTTAACAACTATGCACCCTGACTTCATAAGTTTTGTATTGATGAGATTTCATTGAGTGACCATTTCCCCTTGTGCTTTTTTCTATCCTTGCCGAAAGGTAGTTTTGGCAGGCACGATAAAATGGATCATGTTTTAACTAACATCAAACTCAATAGGGTAAATGGCTACACCCTGCGATGGGACTGGATGGATCCTGTACTAATAACTAAAAAAGTGATCTCCAAATGTAAACGGGCTTTTGAGATCTGCCTGCGTGCTACAGCCTGCCCAGATAGCATCTTGACCTCTTTTCAAACCATAACAGGTAGTGTAAGGAAGGCATTATGGGCCCAGGAATCTAGAAAAGGGAAATCACAGGGATGGTTTGATCCAAAATGTACTTGTGCCTACACAAATTTAAAAAACACACTACATAAGATCCCCCAAAACCCAGCAGAAGTGAGGCATGCAGGAAGGGTCTATAGGTCAGCCATTAAAGGAAGAAAAATGAATCTGAGTAATGGAGCAAGAGAATCCTTGCACAATGCCTCTCTAGCGGGAGACAGTGCAGCTTTTTGGAAAATCATTAAATTGCCTTTTTCGATGCATGCAATCGAAATCGCTATTAGCGAAGACAAATGGATTAACCATTTCTCAAAGATCTTTAGTGAAGGAGGAAGTGCTGAGAAGAGGCAGGAGGCTATTGACCAGACCCCTCTGATTCAGTACTCTAATCTCCAATTTGCTTTAGACGAGGTGAATCTGGCAATATCTATGAGCAAGGGAGGAAAGGCGCCAGGGCCAGACGGGGTCCCGGTTGATCTGTTGAAGTCTAACCTGACCGTATGGGGTCCACTTGTAACCCAGGTTATTAACACCAGCGTTTCGGCCCCCTTCCCCTCAACTTGGGCTGAGTCAATAATTGTGCCAAATTTGAAAAAGGGGAACCACCAGGATACTGGATATTATAGGCCCATCTCACTATTGGATACCATTACAAAGGTAGTGGGGCGTATAGTCTTAGAACATTTGCATGAGTGGGCAGAGGACAATAAAGTCCTCTCTGACCTCCAATATGCCTTCCGTGAAGGACTGGGGACCGTAGAGCAGAGTATGGATTTGCTAATTCTGGTAGGAAAATATACAAGGGCAAACATGGGGAGATTGTTTTTAGCCTTTGTAGGCCTCACAGCATTCAGTAATACATGCAAAGCTTTGGGAGATCCTCGAGGAAATGATGGTAGACCCGCAAATCATTTACTTTCTCCAACGTTTTTATAATGATGCACAGACACGAGTTATATTTGGTCTGGGGCGGCAACTGCACTGACCCAATCTCCCAAAGGAAGGGGGTCAGGCAAGGATGTGTGCTGGGCCCCTTCCTTTTCAATCTTTACATTAACTGACTGGGTGATGCACTGCTTACAATAATAATAATGTTTACCAGATAGCTGGGCGCCCGATAACTTGCCCTTCTTTACGCGGAAGATGTCGTTTTAATGTCACGTACAAAAGTAGGTCTGCAAAGGGTCTTGGATAGTTTCTTTGGGTTTATAAGCAATCTTGTCTTGAGGGTAAACATTCAAAGACCTTTATAATGCGGTGCGTTTGGGGCAGCCGGAGATGTAGTGACATGTATGTAAAAGGCCAGAAAATAGAGTCTACAAGGAGATTTTCTTACCTGGGAATACTTTTCGACCAGTATGATTCTTGGACCCAGGCTATATTAGGCAAGAATTTTTTTTTTTCAAGAAATACTACTGCACTCTCTCATTTTAGTAGAAAGCTAGGTAGGAGGGCCCGAGTGGAACTCCTGCAGATGTACAAAGCGACAAGTTTTGTATGGGGCAGGACTCTGAAGTTTTACAAACACGCATTCCATACAAGTAGTGGAAAATGTGTTTCTGAAGTTTTTATTGTCTGTTCTGAGTAGCTCTTCCACATACGCCTGTCATGCCGAGCTGGCTATACCCTATATCTCTGACCTAATAAAAGTGCAGCCTGTTTTACTATGGCACAAGATCTGGTCAAAAGTGGAGCCCTTACGAAATAGGGGTACTCTAACATCCCACAGGGATTCTAAAATCCCATGGTTAAGGTAAGTGCGAGATTTTAGGAAGGACTTTGGCCATCTGGAATACTTTACCCAACCATATAGCATGTCATTTGTAAATAGAAAGGACCTAAAGAAAGAGGAGCTTCTATTGTTGGATTCGTTAAGATTGTCTGGCTAGATTGCCAAGCCCAGTATACAGCAAATTCAAATGATTTTAACTTGTTTAACCATCCACCCATACTTAACTGCTGTACCTGGAATTTATGACAGGTTTATATTTACACGATTTAGGTTCGGAATATTCCACAGAATTGTAAGTTTTCCAAAAGTGCACGACTGGGACCAGGATCTGAAATTGTGCCCATGTGATAATGCTTCGGGTCAATCCACCATCCATGTATTTTTATTCTGTACATTTTATAGCGATTTAAGAAAGACGTGGATTGCCCCAATTTTAAAAACTCTGGGGCTCAGACAGTGCATTTATTGCTTTACAATATCTAGATAACGTCCAATCGGTCTGAAGAATATCAATGGTTTTAAAAAAAGTTGTTCATCTAAGGAAAAGTCTTAGTATAGGACTATGGACGTTTATTTTGTTTCCACGTATGTATGTTCTTTTTTAATGATTGTATGAACTTATACCTCAACCTATATCGTGATCTCTTTTAAAACCAATTTTTATTATGTAATATCTGTATGTTTTTATCTGCTTTAATGATTGTTTGAATCATTAATCGAATAAAGCTGTGATTGCATTGAACTGACCAGTGTAAGTGCAGATAGGTAAGTTCTGTGTAAGATTTTAGGCTGAATTAGTCGTAATCGCATTGGAATAGCAACTTCCTTGGGGGAGTTGAGAGCCTCCTGCCAGTCATTGCCCTCTTAATACCCAAGGTCCAATTCCCACAGTTGCCGAAGACGTACCAGTAGATCTGGTCAGTTGTTCATTAATTTATGGTATGTGAGCGATATTGCTTCGTGTGTCAGGGAATCTGTTAAAAGTCGATCCTTCAGCGGGGAGGCCTCAGGTAGAGCCTCACCACTAGCAACAACAGTAGTTAGTGCATGGGGAATTTGCAAGTAGCGGAACGTATCTGACCCTGCAAGCTGGTACTCTGTTTGTAGATCTCCAAGTGGGACTATCTCATTTTTCTTCCACAGGACACCAACTAGCGAAATACCAATTAAGTTCCACTTATCAAAGCCCGAGCATTTGCTCAACGTGCCGATTTGCTGGGATTCCCACAGGCGAGTGATCAGTGTCAATTTCTTGTGCCACCCCAGAGTTCTTGTCGCGTTGCCAACGTGCAACTGTTTGGGCTGTGGGGCCAGTGAGGCGCTGTTGTTCAGGATTGGAAAAAAGTGCTTGCCGTTACCCCCCTTGAGCCATTATCCATTTGTCCGGGCGGTATGCTCGTTCCGACAGTGAGGCAAAGACCCATTGATTGACCACCGCGAGTTGGGAGGCCCAGTAGTATTGTTTCAGGCCAGGCAACGCGATTCCTCTGTCACACCATCCCCTGGTCAATTTATGTGTCACAATGCGTGGGTTTTCCCCATCCCATAGAAGAGTTCTGACCTCGCTCTCTATACTGACAAAATCTAGTGCCAGTTTTGACCCGCCATGAAGTATCGCTGAGGGTTAATATACCTGGTGCAAAGAACGTGTAATATACAGATCCCAGATCTGTATTTTTGTGGATAGCTGAGTAAATTACAGTTTTTGTCACAGAGATCCATTTGTTACCGCAGTTCATAAGATACAACCCTAATATAGAACAGTGACTGTTATGAACTGTCATCAAAGAGCTGAATGCAAACTGCATAGAATATGTTAGGAAGTTACATTTTTCCCTCCTCTTTATTTATGGTAGGACTTTATTTTTGAAGTCAGCCATATGCACAGTGATCTTTGTTGCCACAATCCAGATAACTAAGCTTTCAATAAGCAGAGCTGTGTCTTGCTCTCAGAGAGGGAGGATGATATCATGGTGGGGCATTTTACCCTAGACTGAGACCAGGCTCAGACTTCAGCTTCAAGCCTGTTTGCCACTACACAGAGACTTGCAGTGAACAGTGAGTGAAGCCATATGAGGTTAGCCATGTTCCCAAGATGTGAATGGAAGTTGGTCTTGAGATCAAGTGACTTTGTTGATGGTGACCATGGTGTATTAATTGGCTTACTATGGCACAATTAGGTCATACAGGAGCATCCGTCACAGAAGAATGCTTAGCGCTGCATTTGCACTGTTTAGACACAAAATGACACCAAACCAGGATAAGCGCAGCAAAGTCTGGTGTTTTCCAATTTTTACCTAAAAGCAAATATTCATCCAGATGGTGGTTTATCCACTATAATCTGTTTTAACTGAACCGATGTTAAAAGCAACTGTTAGCCAGATGGAGTACCAATGTGAAGTTTTGTTGAATAGTGCTATATAGATCCTGTTAAAAACATTACTGCCTTAAGGACAGAGACTGGATAAATAATTTAATTTACTGTAATGATAACATGAGATTTCAGATATAATGTTTTCACAATAACAAAATATGTCATTGCTGTTGATTGACTGTGTGTTAATATAAACCTTTGCCAGCCTCAATATATGTCCTTGCCGAGCAAGCTGCAGTCTATTTCTGCCTGTATCAGCAAGTTGTAAAACTATTAATGGACACCTACAGACATTAACAGCATATTGTTCTATTTACTGTTCGTAATAGACAATGTAATTACCGAATGTTCTGCACAATGCTACTGGTTTTCTTCAGGTGTCTCATAGCATTTATATAAGAAAAACAAATGTCTTCCGATGCCACATTTGTTTTGACCTAATTTAGCATTCATTCACTGGATGATGTCATCAGTGATGACATCAATGATTTCATTTTAGATGTCATAAATAATGTCATAGAACATGTCATGAGTGACGTTGTATGTAAGGTCATAAGCAGTACATGGAGGGGGCGCAAGATATAGTTAGTGCTGCTAGCTATAACTGGTGTAATTGTTTTTTTTAAAAAGTTTAAAACGTTAATGTAGTCAATGAAAAATTCACCTAACTAAAACGTTATTTGAACCTTTGTTTTTTTCATTGAATATATCTATTTTCCAAACATGCTGTTAGAAATGGGGTTTCTGGTTGGCAGAGGTATACGCCCTGTCCAAGCAGAAACCACCACTCTAGTCAGGGTAAGCTAGATACACACTAAAAGATAGCCTGCGCTCACCCTCTGATAGCTTGCACAGAGCAGTCTGGCTTATCTAAAGAGGCAATGGGTAAAGCATATGTGGAATAAACATACACAGTAACACAATGAACACACCACAAAAATATCCCATACGGTTAGAAAAATAGATTTGAATGTTATAAGAAAAATAAGACCAAAATTACAAAAATCCAAGAGGTAGAACCAGAGTTATCAGTTTCCAAAGATTAAATCAAAATATAGTGCTTAGAATCATAAAACGCCCACCGGGGAGATCTGGTCGCTCTACACTGGGGTGAATCCAAATGTTCAGGGACACCGCATTGGAGCATGGGTCAGATACAGGGACCAGCCTTGGCCCGCTGAAAACAGTACCTTTGGAGGACCTGCGTCGAGGGCAAGAGGCAAGGAGCAGGAAGGTGAAGTGTCGTCGTCAATCCGAAGGATTCGTAGGCGATGCGTCATTGTTGAGACGCGCACTCATGGAAAGCTTAGGCATCGAGCAGAACTGAATATGGGCGATGCGTCATAGTAAAGCTGTGCACTCAGGGAGACTTTGCCATCGAGCAGCGCAGGAGCTGGCGATGTGTCGTCGGGTGCATCGTGCCGGTTAAGATCGGCGCAACTGCAGCAGCGTCAAAAGTTGCAGCCTCACTACTAAGGACCCAGGACTGGGTTGGCACCACTTGGCATGAGAGGGAATCACAGATGGCAGAGTCCAGGTGCTATTGAAGGGTTGTAGGAAGTCTTTGATGTCCCTGAGACTTCAGAACAGGGGGCAAGCCAGCATGCATTGGAGTCACTCTAGGTTCAAGTGAGATGGGTCCAGTCCTTTGCTAAGCAGGGCAGAGGGTAACAATTAGCTGGCAATAGGCAGCACATCAGAGCACAATAGGCTTTTCATTATTGAGAGGACTACCTCTCCAATAGGATAACATTACATTTTATTACATTTAACAAGTGATAACCTTTGATTGGGAAGTCATGTTTGGTGTCTGAGGAATTATAATTTGAAATCCTCTTTAGTGGTAAAGTTGGATTTCAAGTCATAATTCTGAAAATGTCACTTTTAGAAAGTTGGCATTTTCGTAACCTATTTGGTCCTGGGTCACATAACTATGTGCAGTTGACAGTCACCTTTCCGTATTCCTCACAGACAGCCGCACAAAAGAGCGACTAGGTAGAATGTGCCTCTGATGTCACACAAAAACTTTACACTAGCTTATTGTGCCTGCAGATAGACTGGGACCAGGGCAAGTCTCAGGATATTCCAGACGTAGGGGGGGGGGGGGGGGGTACATTGGGTGACTCAAAGGAGCATCAGATATAAAAATAGGACCATCAGACCCACTTTTTAGTACACTCCTGGATTTGTGGATACTACACAAGAAGAAAACCTGAATGCCCTGCTGCTTGAGGCATACCCTGCTTGCTGAGAAGGAAGACTGCACAAGCTCCCTTCATCCCAGGTTGAAGTAACTCCAAGGGTCAGCTGACTGGCCCCCTGTTCTGAGCTACAGGAACACAACAAGCTCTGCAACTTCCCTGCTCCAACTTACGTGGGCCAGCAATTGGACCTACCTGACACCTGCTGGCCTCTTTTGGAGTGAATTCTGGATCCCCAAGAGGTGCCTCTCAGGTCCTGGACCCTTGGTGTGGCATCAGTTGAGCGCTTACTTGAAGAAAGGGAGAAATCCTGAAGTTTTGAGCTCTTTGCATCCGCAAAAGGGCCTGTTCGTTGCAACATTTTGCCGCCAGCTGACGTGGAGCTCTAGTGACTCCAACTCCTCGCACTGACGCAACTGCCAGCGGCAAGCGGCCACACAATAGCTGCATTTCACGCTACCGACCCGCGGTGACCATCAAATGTGACTCTTCAACCACGACCATCACCGATGCCTGGCAGGATCTTCGCGCTGCAGTGACAACCACTCAAAACACTCGCTCTTTGCACTACTGCGATTCACAGGACTCTCACTGCTCCTCGCAGCCTTTTCTACCATGAATAGAAATCTTCGTACTGACCTCATCTCTGCATCTGGGCCACATGGCATCGCAGTCAGCTGAACTTGCGACTTTTGCCTGGTCTAGCATAACCAGACAACAGCGAGTGCTTTTAGGCACTATTTTTACCGTAAATCTTTAAAATTGCATATCTCCGGGTCTACTTATTGGATTTTTTGTTGTTTTGGTGTGAAATAATTTATTACATTTTACTTTATTTTTTCTAAATTGGTGTGGGATTTTTCTTGTGTTGTGTTTTTACTTTATTGCCGTTTGTATGCTGCATAAATACTTTAACACCTTGGCTGCTAGGCGTTTTCCCCCCCCTGTGCTGGAAAATGCTTGAGTACATTATTCATGACGAGCTCAGCTCGTCATCAGCACAGCTCAACTGTGCATCATGACGAGCTGAGCTCGTCATGAGCATCGAAAGGGTTAAACATTGCCTCGAAGTTAAGCCTGACTGCTTTTGTGCCAAGCTACTAGAGGGTCAAGCACAGGTTAATTTAGTGAATGTTTGTGGTTCACCCTAACTAGGATTGTGGCTGTTGCTTAAGGAGGGTTTGACCCCCTCCCTCTCCCCTTCAACCAACAACCCAATTTCTCACACCCACGTATTGAGAAGTAACTGTTAGAACGTAGATGACTGTTATTTCGAGCATCCTAGTCGCACCCTAAGTTATTATGCTCTATCGAAGCAGAGAGGTGGGACCTTCTTCAAAAAGGTTTGTATGCACGCACACCAGGTGCTGAGGAATCCCAGCCGCCGCGATGCACCTGGTCAAAATGTTGAGGGCTTCCGATGTTTAGAGATCTCACTGCTCAATTCAAGTGTCCCTTGATAGCTCAAGTCACTGCAAGAGTCATTGGCGATTTTGAAGACAGTACAACTGAACACTGCCAGCCTGAAGTCCAATGATTTCTTGGTTTGTAAGTCCTCATGAATACTGACAAAATGTATCAGCCCTTCATTCGGCTTATCTTAATGACTGTGATTTCTGTTTCTGTCAGGGATGGGACCAATGCCATGGACCGTGAATTCTGAAATCTATCCACTCTGGGCAAGAAGTACAGGGAATGCTTGTTCATCTGGAGTGAACTGGATTTTCAATGTTCTTGTTTCGCTAACATTCTTGCATACCGCAGAATATCTGACCTATTACGGTAAGAAAACCAGCACATATGTTGATGGTTTGATATGTCGCTGCGCAAGTCTGTTCAAACTTATTAAACAATGTACTTTTTGAAACACTTTTTTACGGGATGACAGCGGCACAATAGCAGTTTTCATTGCAGAATGTGTAATGAGCCTCGTTTCAAGAAGTGAGTCTTCTAAAATGAATCAATAAGAGCCCGACGATAACTGTGTGGAAGGTTTGTTTGTCCCTGGTTTTGTTGGCGTGTCTGAGGCTCTTGCAGTGTGTACGTTGATTCTTGGTAATCATAAATATTTGTACTAAGCTTTGAGAAACCTTGCCTGCACCAATATTCAATTTTCATTGAGGTTGTACTACCCTGCCGGTTAGGGATGCTGTTCTAACTTAGTCAAACCAATATTTTCCCACTATTAACATGTTTCTAAATCTTTTCGATTCTGGCAACACCCTCAACAGGTCCCCACTGTCACATACACTTCTATTTGAACATAGTTTGGAGCAGAGAGAGACTGGGTAGCAAGGTGTGTTTTAGCAGTTAGACACTGCACTTCACCAAATGGCTGAGCCTTCCACTAGGTCCTGAAAGTGCCAGTGAAGCACCTACAGGAGTGTAGCAAAGATTTAGGTGTATAAAAAAATAAATAAATAGTTAAACAGCTCTTGCAATATCTATAGCCCGCCCCTTAATGGCACTGGTAAAGATGGCAGTCTATGCAGGTTAGCAGGTCATGTTTTAGACTCAGTCAGCACTCCGTAGCATCACTCAGAACTTTAAAGGTCCGGGTGTGACACAGTGACAGTCGCTCCCCATCTACGCAAGAAACCTCAAAACCTGGCTCTTCGACAGATCCCCCCCCCCCCCCCCCCCTTCTTGATGGACTGGAACCTGCGAACCCCACCCCCACACCCCCAGCGCCTTGAGACCCTTACGGGTGAGTAGTCGCGCTTCACAAACACCTGATTTGACAGTCACATAATGGCTGGTTTTATATGAGGTATATATATGTAAGGTATATATATATGTATCAGTGAGATATTCAGGAAAGGTGAGTGTAGAGAGCCGCCCGGCCTGTATAGTCTTTTGTTGGCACCTGTAAAACACCCTGGGCAGGGCATGGCTCGAAGAGATAAGTAAACAGGCGTAAGACTGCACAGAATCTCCACCTGCAGTAAGCCACTGTGTCTGAGTTTTCTTGTGCAGAGCATCAAGGGCCCTCGAGACCTAAGAGGGAAGGGCGAAGCTTTCCACAACACTGGTGACAAGGCCGGTACTGATCCATGCTGCCTCAGGACTCGTCAAGGAGCAAGGCAAGACATCGCACACAACCTCGCCTCGAACTCTACTGCCAGGAGATCCAGATTCCCCAGTACCACCATCGGGCCTACCTGCAATTCCGTGGCCCGCACCGCTACATCCACCCAGTCCAGCGCATTCAGGTCTTGTCATCCGTGGCAGTAGGTGCCTGTGGCGGGTCTGGTTGCTGGCCTGCCTCTGCCCTGCTCACTGCCCATTTGCAGCAGGCAGCCACCGCCTTCAGACGCCACACGGCAGAGGGGATGCCTGGGTGGGACACTACACGCATGCTCCCTCCTGCTCCCTGCAGAGGCTGGCAGAGCGCTGGAAGCCGTACAATGGAGATCCCTGATGAGAGTCCGCCTATTCTGTTGCCCACGGCTAATTAACCACCAGGGCTGACGACGGACACTCCACTGAAATTCAAGGAGCGCTCCAGACATTAATCTGAATCCAAACTGGCACATGGAGGAAGAGCCATCTTTCCAAAGAAAATTTTTTTAAAGGAGGGGACAAAAGAAAAACAAACACAAATAAACAAAATAGAGGACTTTCAGAAGCAGCCTCACAAAAAAAATTATAGTGGAATTTCAAAGGCAACCTTAGTAAATTTGGGAGTGCCACGCCACTTTTTTCCCCTCCTTGCCACACTCCGTTTCCCCATCCTACTGAGGCCAGTGAACCCAGGCCTTCCATGCCATGAGCGTTCAGCAGCAGCATGAGTGGTGGCTCCCCCAAGAGATGCTGCACAGGCCAAGCAGCAGTAATGCCACTCTCTCTATTCAGCCATATATCTGACCCTGCAACTACCACCACACAATGGCAGTCATGGATTGGATGCATCAATCACTATTTCCGAGGCACCAGGGAAACGGATGGCGCAGTCAAAAGCTCTCTGCTTATGCACTGTGGAAGTGCTGAGCTGTACAAAATGTTGGAAACGCCACCTGACACGGGCGAAGATGATGATTTTGATGCAGCAGTTAGAGCCCTCAATAAACACTTAGATCCCCAGATCAACCTGGATTTTGAATGCCTCAAGCTGTGCCAAGCACTCAGACTCGGAGTCTGTGGACGTGTTCTATTCGACGCTGGCAAGCACGTGCACATTCCACGACCAATGGGAGGAGATCTGGGCCCAGGTCATCCAAATGTGTTGGTCTGCGGTGCTCCGGTGGCTGATCCTAAGAAAACCAATAACACAACAAAAATTGTTCCTAAAGGAATTACTTCATGTTATTTTGAATTTCCAATTTGTCACAACAGTGAACAAAATTCCAAGACGCTCAAGAGATTATTATCACAAAAAAACAAATATTTTTTATAGTTTTTTCTCATAAGATACATAAAAACATATCCTATTCATATTGCATAGGTATAAATCCATATGTCCATTCATGTATGGCACCTCAAATATCCACTGCTACCCGGTTCTTTGACATGTGCAGTGGTTTTTGACACTTTTTCACAAAGTATATGGACAATATTTACAAATTTGCCATATATACATTATTCAGCACTTATATACATAGGCCTAGATGTATCAAGCCTTTTGCGATTCGTTAAGGCCGAAATTCGCCTTAACGAATCGCAAACGGACATTTTGCATCTTTTGGGATGTATGAGAAATTAGCAAAATAAGGAATCGCAAAAAATTGCGATTCCTTATTTTGCTTAAGCATTTAAGGAATCGCAATTTTGCGATTCCTTAAATGCCATGTATGAAGCAATTTCAATTTGCGAATTCAGGTTAAGAAATCGCAAATTAACACCAATTTCAGGTTGGTGTTAATTTGCGAATTCCATTCAAAATTCACAATTAAGCAATTTTGAAGGTGGCATGTAGCACACATACATGCCCATAGGGCATGTATGTGGGCCATATGCACACACATGTAAGTTTCAGGGGTGCAGCAGGGTGTCCATGAGACACCCCTGCACCCTTGCAATAATTCTCAAATTGCGATTAGCAAATTGCGAATTCGCAATTTGAGAATTATTTCACGATCATTCCTATGGGCCTCCTGGCCCATAGGAATGAATGAGAAATTATTCCTTATTTGCGAATTCGCAACTTGCGAATTCGCAAATTAGGAATAATAAGGAATCACAAAAAAAAAGCGATTTTAAACATACATCCCATTTTGCGATTTCTTAATAGCGATTCAGTAAAAATCGCTATTAAGAAATCGCAAATGGGAACGATGATACATCTAGGCCATAATTACAATACAGTGATTGGTAATATTATACATAAAAAAGTGTCATATCTTCGACGTTTCAGTCTCACACACTGTAATTCTTCGAGACCATCATCAGGACATGTGTTGCACCATGAATAATAAGGACCGGTAACTAAAACCTTAACCGTCTGGTCCTTCTGCCTCTTTCTGTTAAGAGTATTTAAAGAAGGCACTACAATCTGCCTGTGTAGAATTATTTTTTTTTTTCCCCAAAGACAACATGGCATATTCCTGGATGACATTCAACAAACACTTGTTGACGCCGTGTCCCTCCAGATCCATCGCCATTAAAGAGGAAAAGGTGGATGCCTTGCAAAAACACCCAGGCCCGATCCGCCCACCACTTAGACCACCCCCAGCGGGCCCTGCTGAAATTACAGTATAGAACTTTGGACACCCAGTGTATGCTTTGCAAAAGGCAAGACCTGCTCCAGATGTGCCAAACCAAATCATTTTGCTACGGTGTGACGCAGCAGGAGGTCACGGACCACCTTTGGAAAATTGCAGAGAGCACCCGCAATCCCCTGTGCACAGGTCAAACTTCAATGCAAACGATGAGGAGGAAGATGAATTTGTTGTATCATTTACCAGATGCTCGGACCGCAGATGACGGCCCACCCATGTGAAACGCCAAGGTTGCGAACACAACTGTGAGAGCCCTCATAGACACGGGCATCAGTAAATGTGATGGGCTTGGACCAGTACGAGCTCCTTCCTCTCATTCACACGAAAGCAAAAATCTACATGTACGGGGGGACCGAACCCATGCAATTGCGAGGAGTGATCGAAGTGGATGTGATCAGTGACTAGTAGACAACCTGGGCCAAGTTCCAGGTCACGGAGGGCAAGAAAGGCATACTGCTAACGAGAGTTACAGGCACTTGAAGATCTAAGAGTCATTAAAAAGGTCACCAGCCCTACCCCGTGGTTATTGCCTCTGGTCATTGCGCCAAAGCCGAAGCAACCAGGAGAGATCAGACTCTGTGTCGACATGCACCTCCCGAACCATGCTGTCAAGAGAGAGTGCCACATCACACCCACAATGGATGACATTGTGGCGTTCTCAACGGGGCCATGTGGTTCTCCAAACTCAACCTTAACTCTGGATATCACCAACTGGAGCTGGCTCCCGAGAGCAGGTACATCACAACCTTCTCCACGCATTTGTGGGCCTTCGTTGGTACAAGAGGCTGAGTTTCCGCGTTTCTTCAGCAGCGGAGGTCTTTCAAAACGCCATCAAGCAGACGCTGTCCGGCCTGATGGAAGTCCTCAATTTTAGTGACGTAATCTTGATATTTTCAAGTAGCCTGGAAGAGCACCATGTGCGCCTTCGTGACACACTACACCGCCTGTTTGACTGTGGCCTCACCCTAAACAAAGCCAAGTGTTTCTTCTACCAGAGTCAATAGAGTTCTTGGGAACCTATTCTCCTGCGAGGGCCTCAGAGTAGATCCAAAAAAGGCCTTAGCCATACAAACTGCGACCACAAACCGCTTATCCCTCTGTTGGTGTAGCCAGATGCCTGGATCCCCCCCAGGAGAGAACGACAGGCAGTACAACTACAAGCATACAAGTTCGACAATGACTACCACCCCGGGCGCCAACAACCCGACCGACTCTGTCTCACCATCCCCTGCCAACAGAAGCCCCGCGGCTGGACCAGAAAGAAGAGCGCATCGAAGTATTCGTCAGACTGGTCCTCCAAGAAGCCTGCCCAAAGGCACTGATGCCGAAAAAACTTGGAGGCCACCAACCGGGATGAGAACGTAACAAGGCTCAAAGAAGTGTTAGCCCAATGGAAATGGCAGCAATTCCTCGACGGCTCCCGGTCGCTGACCGCGGATGACCAGCTCACAAGGCAGCAGCTGTGAAGAGTCCTCCACGAGTTCCATGAAGGGCTGCATGGAATACTGCTCTGTGGTGGCCCGGGAGAGCTGTGGGGCCCAAGGCGCAGCGAAGACTAAGGCCCAGCTGTGCAGCAAGGTATGGTTCCCAGGGATGGAAACTCTGGTCGACGAGACCATGCGCCAATGCCATTCTTGTGGTATCACAGGTACGGAGCAGCTGTCCACGCCAGTCCTCACTGGAACCTTGGACAAAGATCAGCATTGACTTCAGGAGTATCCCCGATGGTCGTAGCACTGTTATAATGATGGACTCACACTCAAAATTTCCAGTCATGGAGGTGCTATCATCCACAGTGTTATCTCAAGTTAAGGCATTGCTGGGTAAGACATTCTCAATAGCGGCCCTGCCGAAGGACATAAAGTCAGACTACTACCCCTCATTTCAAGGTCATTAGTTCCAGGAGTACCTCACCTCTCATGCCATTTGGCATAGGAAAATCACGCTGCAGTGGCCCCAGCTGAACGGAGGAGTGGAGCGTTTCATATGGACCCTCAACAGGGTGCTCTGGATAGGAGTAGGACCAGGTGAGGACGCTGAAAGCTGTTTACTCCAGTTCCTGAACGCCCATCGCCAAACCCTGCATAGCACCACCAACTGTGCCCGGCTCATCTACTGTTTTGGAAGCCCACATGGGACAATATTTCCACTAGTCCAGGCTGGTGCCCTGCGGAGTTCAACAGTGAAGCCACGCAGGCTAGGAGGGAAGCCACTAACCGGAAGGTAAGCCTGAGGCACAGAGCACAGCCTTCCTTGCTACAAGTGGGTAACAATGTGATTATCAAGGACAGATCCCCCAGATGGAAGTTCCGATCACCCTACGAACCCGAGGTGGGGAAAATCGTTGCAATCAATTACACCATGATTTCTGCACAACAGGGCTCTCACATGGTCACCATGAATGTGTCATGCTTAAACAAGGCTCTTTAAGAAAGCAAAGGATACACCGGAGACCTTGGTCAAAATCCTAAACAGAAAGTAGAGTTAATGAACCATGGAGTAGCAGGATCATTAAAAAATGTTGCTAACTGTTAGGTGATAGGGGGTTCTTTAGAGAGAGAAAATGAAGCCTGTTTCTGTTGTGTAAAGGACGTTTTCAGAGATGAATAGCAGCTAAGTTGCGTGAACCCCGAGTCCTAGGTTGTGGGTTCACCTTGAGCACTTGATTAAGAATTGTGATTCTTGGTAAATCACTTTATCTTCTTCTGTCTTAGTGTGTGCATATGGGTAATGGAAATATGTATCAAACAACTGTACAGTGTTTTATATGCAAGTTAACACCTGCAGGCAGTGCTCAAAGGGACCCACCTTCTCCTCTCTGGGAGAGGGGCATGAAGAATGGCAAGTCCAAGAAATGCTAAGTATAGTGGAAGAGATCAACCAAAAAGCTTATGGTGAACTCCCTGGCCAGCAAACTATATCCTATGTACATTGCACAGGCACACAGACTTCTTATAAGAAGGGTTGAGTTTGGAGGCAGAGGACTGTGTTGGAAAGGAGGTGCTGGTGGAGAATAAATATTAGTAGGCTAAACTGAAAATAGCAGCTTTACTGAAAACCATCATATCAGAAGAGGAAGACACAGTTAATATTCCCTAACATTTCCTCCCTGCAGACATTACAAATAACCATCCTTTCAGACTGAGAAGGCAAGTTATTTGCAAAATATCTACATAACAACGTAAAAAGCTGGGTGAATGATAAAAAGTAACCTTCAGACAAACTGAATTTCGTGACTGCTGTTTAATTATTCATACCATCGCAGCACTGACCATTTTAGCAAGGAAGGCAAGCATAAAAACATAACTCTTTATGCTTGCTTCATTGATTACAGTATTGCTTTTGACAAAATAAATTGTGAACAGCTCTGGATTAAGTTATTCATTTGGGGAATAGAACAGTCTTCAGGGTCACATTGGGACAACAAATAGGCCCGGGCACCAAAGTAAAAGTGGCCCACAGAATCCAGCACAAATAGAGGAAAAACAACGAGAATAAATATTTATATTTCAACTGGTTTCGCCTCCCCTGGGGATGCGTAGCAGTTTTGGCACATTCCCAGGTCTACCACTTATGGTAAATCATGTAATGTGTCAAAATCAACAGGTTTTGCATGGAACACCCACAGAACGCCTCCGTGGGGCAGAGTAACACAATGAGCTGTGTTGAGTTACTCTGGATTATCAAGCCTCTCAGGGCCATGAATGGGTACCTTGCATGACTTTATAAGTCACATCTTAAGGGTTTAGTCGCTTTTGCACCCCATTGAGAGGTCCTATAGCAACCCAACCCTTCAATAAATATCCCCCAAAGTATCTTTGTTCTGCATGAATGAAATCTCTAGCAGTGTATTATGCTAGGCAAGGGATAATAGGCGTAGGCTAAAGGATGTGGCTCACACATTACACTTGAAGAATTTTAGTATTGTGAAGTTAAATAACTAAAGCAAAATGGAACTAAAGGAAAATGCTGCCTTGGAGTCCAGAATTAAGGACCTAAGCTACCAGAACAAAAATAACTCGATATTGTTTTAACATAAGTCTTGGCAGGAAGTTACAAGCTTCCCATATCTCTCAGATCTCCCAAAACCAATAAGGCACACAGAGATCTTGAAGTTTCGGGTAGTGTTAAATCTTGGGTTTTGCTATTTCAACGATAATTGGGAGAATTTTGAATGCAGAAAATCTCTGCAAGGGGGAATTTAACTCAATGAGCTCCAGTATACTTATTTTAATTGACTGCTTACATTTTGTAAATTTTAGGCAACAGTTTATACGGCCTATCTTAGTTAGGTATATACAGCCTATCTTAATTGAATACGCTTTAAGAACAAGGCTAGATGCCATAAAAAATATAATATGAGATGTGCTTTTTAGATGTTGCGTGTGCCAAAGACTGCTTTTTAGCAACCTTAAGAAAATTGAATAAGAAGGGGGTAAGGTAAGTTACTTACATGTACACTGTGGTTCTCCAGTATAGATATCTTTCATAGATTAACATGCTTGTATCTTCCCCGTCGTCATGATGGGAGCCTTGGGGTAGTTAAAAAGAAGTACCATAGAAGTGCATAGCACCACCAAAAGCAAAGAGAAACTTTAACATTCGTCAGCATCTTTATGTAGGTCCAAACTAAGACCAATCAGAGACCAGCCCTAGACCTCAACTCCCCAGCAGAGGCACCAGACCTCAGATTTCGCGCACAAGTGTGCTAAGGTTTAGAAGTAATATGAGATCAGAAGTGGCAAGCCTAGACGGGGAGGAGGGAGGGACGCATGTGAATCTATGAAAGATATCAATACTGGAGAACCACAGAGTACAGGTAAGTAACTTGTTTTTTCTCCATAGATTTCTTTCATAGATTCACATGCTTGTATCAGAGTAGTTAGCAGTGTCATTCCTTAATTTTGCGACTAGGCGAAGACCTTCATATGCAATAAAACAGAACATATTTAAACATACCAATACATATGAATCATGAAATCCAAGTAAATCCTTAAATAGCAGATAAATCTGTGAAAAACCAAATACAAGAGATAAATAGAAGTGATAGATACGAAAAACAGTACCTTAAGCAAACAGATGTCTCAGGACAGCTTGACCAACTGCAGCATCCGCTTTCCATGCAGAGTCTAGGCAGTAGTGCTTGGTGAATGTATGCACAATAGACCATGTTGTCACTCTACAAATGTCTGGAAGCGATACCCCAGCAAAGAGGGCTGTAGAACCTGCCCTCTTCCTTGTGGAGTGCGCAGACACTTTTGCAGATAGAGGTTTCCAGGATTGTTATGACAGAAAACAATTGCAGAGGAGATCCAACTAGCAATACAGCTCCTTGAAAGGGCTTGGCCCTTCCTTGGCGAAGTAAAGGAAACAAATAGCTGATCCGATTTTTTGAAAGTCTTTGTTCTATGAATGTAAAATATGATGCATAGCTTTACATCCAAAGAGTGCAGTGCTCTTTTAGCGGCAGTTGAAGGATTTCCTAAGTACGTGGTGAGCACCACTGGTTCATTCAAGTGAAAAGAAGTTGGAACTTTAATAATAAATTGAGGATTTGTTCTAAATAATAGCTTCTCTTGTCTGAATTGAATGAAAGGTGCAGCTACCATGAAAGCCTATATTTCACTGATTCTTTTAGCCGATGTGAGGGCTAAAAGGAGAGCTCTTTTCCATGAAACATATTTTAAATCAGCCTTGTGTATGGGTTCAAAAGACGATTTCATCAATTGGGCACCCTTGCGGGTGAGTAGTGCGCTATACAAGTTTCAATATATACTGTGTTTTATTTCCCATGGGACTGCAGGGCGCTTTAAGAGTGGGAAAACCCTGAAGAGGTCTTTCATAAATTCTTTAACAATTCTTGTTGACCACAAGGAGAGTTCTCCTGGTTTCCTGCGAAATCTGGAAATTGCAGCCAAGTGTACTTAGATTGATGAGTGAGCCAATTTTGACTTCGCTTAGTGAAGTAGGTAAGGCAAAACCTGTTCCGGGGTTGGGAGCAAAGGATGCAAGTCTTTTTCCGCGCACCAATGGCAGAATCTCTTCCATTTTGCAGCATATGACCTATTAGGCGAAGAAGCTCTGGCCCGTTGGGAGGATGGACCTGCAATCCAGAGCAATGTTTAAATCTGTGAATTCATAGTCGTGAGGTTCCAAGCTGACAAACTTAGAGATTTTATTTGAGGATGAACAATCTGACTGTTGTTCATTGAGAGAAGGTTTGACAGTGGAGGAAAGAGAACGTGTAGAGATATCGAGTGCAGGAGCAGCTCTGTGAACCAAAACTGCCTCGGCCATGCCAGAGCTATGAGAATGAGATGACATGGTTCTTTCTTCATCTTGCTCAATACTCTTGGGATGAGGGGAAACGGCGGGAACGCTAGGCGAGCGTCCCCATCCAAAGCATCTGCAGAGCATTCCCCAAAGAGTTTTTCTGAGGGAACCTGCTGGCGAACCTTTTGCACTCCCTATTGCTTTCTGTCGCAAAAAGATTGAGTATTTGAGTGCCCACAGTTTGAAGACTCGTCGCAGCTGGCCCACGTCTTACTCCCATTCGTGACATTTTGGTTCTGCTTAGAAAATCCGCCCAATTGTTGTCCACACCTGGAACATGCTCTATTTGCAACGTTATGTTGTGCTAAATTAGCCACATCCAAATCTCCTGGGCCTGTTCTGATAATGTGAGAGACCTGGAGCCCCCTTGTGGTATTGTCTGTTCTTACCAGAACAGAGGATCCCTGGATTCTTGGAATATAAGCTTGCAGTACCAGAAAAAGTGACCTCAGTTATAAAAGATTGATGTGTAAAAACTTTTCTTGAACAGACCATTTTCCGTGGATTTGCAATTCCTGGAGATGCGCCCCCCAACCGTCCACTGAAGCGTCCGTTGTCATAATGTAACAGGCTGTGCTGGTTGAAATGAGAGGCCTGGAGAGGTATTGCTTTCTTTTTCCCACCATGACAGAGCCTGCTTCGTTTTGTGAGAGAGAGATGATGTCCTCGAATGAGCTGTGAGCCTAAACCCACTGCATGTCTAACTGCTCCTGGAGAGGCCTCATGTGCAGCTGACAATTCGGAATCAACGGGATGCATGATGACAGCATTCCCATTAAGGCTTTGAATACTCTCACAGAAGTGGATTCTCTTGCGCGCAGAAGGGTTGCTTAGCACCTTTTCTTGAGCTTCTGTTCTGAAGTGGGAAACGCATTCATCAACCTGGTGTACAGTAACACCCCTAGAAAAATACACTTCTGGCTTGGAATCAATTGCTACTTCACTACGTTGAGTTATAACCCATAGAGTTGACGAGCCGCTGACAAGCCCATGTGGATTTTCTGGTAGAGTGAAATGTAGCTCGTTTCATTAGCCAGTCATCCAGGTAGGGGTAAACCTGGTGTCCATGCCTTCTCAGAAATGCTGAAGATGGAGCTATATAATCATCACATTCTTGACCAAGTAGGTCTGGATCCTGAGTGAGCTCACCCTCCTCGGGTTGATTGTCTGCCTCACTCTCGATGTGATCATCTTGGATTGTAATCGAGGAGGCTTTCTCTCAACATGCGCAACAGGCGGCGGAGTAACTACTGATGGAGGCGGAGCAACCTGAATATTCAGACCGCCAGGCATCAATGGAACCGGGGCGTGAGAATCCGGAAATCTTTTATAATAGTCATTTAACATATGCCTAAGGTCAGTGACCAGGGAGATTGCCACCATCATGGAATCTCCCAGAACTTCCTGATACACTTCATAACCCTCATAAGGATAGTGCTCTTGGAAAGAGTCGTATCGTTGGGCCTGAGAGCGACCCATGACTGAGTAATCTCCTACTATATATTCTGAAGTGCCCTGTCCTTGCGCCTCCTCCTCCTTATCAGTGTCCTGGCATTTAACTCTGAGCTGTGAGGGGCTGTAAGCAGGGCCAAATCGACTTTCACCCCCTGATTCCTCCATATTGAGAAGGTGAGAGGGAAGCAACGGTGATATCTTGGGTAAAGGTGACAACCCTGGTGATTTTGGACACAAATGGAGACCTTGAATGTCCTGTTTTTGATCAGTTGACGAAGGAAGATGCCTGACAGTGATTGTCATCGACACTGGCCGGGAGAGTGATTTAAACACCCTCGTCGACGGGGTTGTATATGCAATCATTGACACACTGTTCGTAGTCAAAGCTGTCGACAATGCCATTGATGAGGAAATCGTCGTCACCATGTTTGTCCACGATGTAGTCGTCGCCATAGAAGTCTGGGATTTAGTGGGATTCCTCGACAATGCGTCCTTCGACTGTGCTTTTTTCGTCGATGAAGCCTGTTTGAGAGGTGTGAAAGGCAGAGACGCAGTAGAGGATTTCTTCAGGCCTGATTCCTTAAGCTTAAGGGCTGTTTTATCGGCAGTGGAGGATTTCTCTGCCTTTATTCTCTTTGAATCAGCCTTTAGTGAGGTAGAGCCCTCACCTTTACGCTTCCTCTCAGTTGAGGATGGCCCATGGCTCTCTTCAACATCAGATCTAGAGTCTGATTTTGATATCTTCTTCTGGAGCCATAACAACAAGAGTTTTTGCTGAAAAAGTTATACAGTATTTACAGTCTGTGGCTGTAGGTTTAGGGTAAAGGCACAAAAGACAGTACTTGTGTGGATCTTCAGAAAAAAACCTTGCCTTACCACAGGCTCTACAGGACCTAAAAGCCTCTTTGAAGGAAAGAAGGTAGAAAGACAATACCTTGAGGTGAATTCTAGCAGGGTCAATTTCAATTTCATAGTGCTTTATTCGGTGTATATAAATATAACCATATAGCAACATAATCAAGATTAAAATTACATGTACATCATTAGTTTACATCAGACCCTAATTTACAAGTACCAAATACAAGCATTATGTGCTCCTTCTTAGTTCTGGGGAACACGTAATAAGGGGTTTACTTTTCATAATATATACATCAATCGTAAAAATAACATGTGTTAACTATTCAGCGAGGGACAACACTCATAATGTACAATAGCTGAATTAATCAGATTTGCAAAATTGGCAAACACAATGTAAAATACTCATTTTCCGACGCATGTGCAAAATGGCAATAACAAAGTACATATGGGTTAAAAACAATATATACCTTCATCTTAAAATACATGTGCAAACTGGCAATGGTAAAATATGTATAAGTTAAAACCATGTATTAAGTGCATACAGTGATTGATTTCCTTGCGAAATGCATTTTAAAATATATGTAGCCACATAGAAACATATATCTGGGCTCCCTACATTGAACATCAGCTGCATCGCTGTCTTAGTACTACGAATATCATATTTTAAAAAGATGGGTTTCAGATAAAATTTCCTATAAGAGGTATAAAATTTACAAAACATCATAAAATGACAGCTACTCTGCTTGGAGATGCCGTCAAAGGGGCATAAACATGTGCCATGCTGCTTAATCAGTGGGAATGCTACTAGGTGGTGTGCAATTCCTAGGCATAAGTGAGTTAATACAAAGCGATGAGAGCTTTTAGTGACAACAGTAAGGTATGATTGAAAGCCTTCACTAACACTGTACTCTTGATAGAAGTTGAACGTACTTTGTTTTACACATTCAGTCATTCTGATACTTCTTTTATGTTTCAGAAAAATGGCTTTAAGCTCTTTCTTTGATAAACCTTCCCCCTTGCCGGTTCTTTAAAAATATCAAGTTCATAGAGTGTTTTATACCAGAGTTCAATATGGCGTAACCAAGATATATTTGTGCAGTGATCAAGCTTTATGCAGTCATTTATCACATCCTGGGTGAATTTTGTTTCTTCTTTTGACCAGATTGACCGCCATAAGGCCAGGGGGCGTAAGGCGGTTAGGTCCTTGACATAATTTAGGCCCACTTTCCCGTGTATTAGCTCATTTGAGGCCCATGCCGGGGCACAAAGCAGTCGTTTCAAGAAGGCATTCTCCTCATGCTGGATTTGATTACCACTCTGAGTATGGTAGCCCCATATCCCTGCCCCATACAGGGCTGATGAAATGCACCTAGAATTGTAAATAGACACCATCTCTTGTATTCTACGGCCCCCTAATTTCGCCACAAATCTAAAAACGCTACTAGTGTTCCTGGCCATTTTAAAACGGACACTCTGCTGCTCATTAGCCCACCTTCCGTCTCCTGAGAATGTAATACCCAAATAACAGAACTTTTTTACAGTTTCCAGTTTCTCCCCATCTGATTAAAAAGTCCTGTTTTTTCTTATCTTCCTTCCACATGTCATTATATATGTTTTTCCTTTGTTAATTATCAATTTTATACTGTCTGTGAAGGTCTGAAACTTATTAATTAGACATTGCAGACAGTTTTGGGTCCTGGAGATAAGGACCGCGTCGTCCGCGTATAAAAGAATTGACAAACTGAGCAGAGCTCAGGGAGACTCCCTTACACACGACGTGCGGTTAGAAATCTGAGGTCTGGTGGCTCTGCTGGTGAGATGAGGTCTAGGGCTGGTGTCTGATTGGTCAAAGTTTGGACCCACATAAAGATGCTGACGAATATTAAAGTTCTTCTTTCCTTTTGGTGGTTTCTATGTACTTATATGGTACTTCTTTTCTATCTACCGCGGGACTCCCACCATGACGACGGGGAAGATATAAGCATGTGAATCTATGAAAGATTCAATGCTGGAGAAGGATCTTACATATAATCTGGACTTTCATTTTGGTATTTTCTTTGTGTGCTGGGGTGGCAACTGCAAATGTATTTTATAAATACTTGTTTTATTGAGGCTGAGGCTCTCTTGCCTCATATATTTTTGATGATTGTATCATGTATTTTAACCCCTTCACTGCGGCGGCTATTCCGCCGCAGTGCTAAGGGGGCGGGGCGGCCGCGCGGCGGCCGCATGCTGGTGACGGAACCGCTCCGTCACCAGCGTCGGTGGCGCTGTGCTTATGACGGAGCGGTTCCATCACGGCCCGCCCCGCTCAATAGAACGCTCAGCGCAGGCGCGGAATTCGCGCCGCGCATGAGCAGCGAGCGGGCCATGACGGAACCGCTCCGTCATCAGCACAGCGCCACCGCAGCTGATGACGGAGCGGCTCCGTCATCAGCAGACAAGGGGTTAAGGGATTTTATTTTTAGAAAAGGTGTATTATGCATAAATGTCGTTTTATCTATGGATAAGTCTATAGAGACAGTTTTAAGATGGTCAATATATGTGGATGAACCTAGTGGGATTTTATGAATGTATTATATTAATTTTAAATGATTTTTAGTATAAATATATTGTATATAGGAAACTGTGATATGGTTGAATATGGCTTGGTTTAATGAACTAAGTTCCAAATAAATTAATATTTCTGTCTATCTCTTTAATGAACTGTACACATTCAGCAGTTAGAAAAGATACATTTGAGCACATTTTTGTAATACTGAAGTGTGATGGAAGCAATAATTTTAATACAATCAAAACAAATCAAGACACTTTACTTGGTAAAGCACAAATAATAAATATTCACTGAAACTCAATTTCCAAACTTTATCATATATGTTCGGTAAAATTGTATGTCTGTGCAAACGTAGTGCCATTTCAAGAGAAAATGTGCTGTCTGTAATAAAAGTGTACTGTCACACAATGCTTTATGCCATTAAAGCTACGTATGTCACAAAAGTTTGTCATTCTAAAAAGTGGGTTGTGGTTCTAAAAGGGTAGGAAGCATTGGTGCAGAACTAATTGATGAATATTAGTGGATAACTTCTACCGTAAAAGAGAAGTCAGATGTATTTCAAAAGGCTTGTGAAGTGCAGATCCTTCTAAATCTTCCCACTCCCATCTTGAAACAGAAGGAAAACTTAATAAAAGGCAGTGAAAGCTATTTAAACGGAAAGCTATAGTGAAAACAATTTAGTGAGAAAAAAGTATTACACTGTGTCTGCTTCAGTGGCTCTTAAGGGTGATTAGCACAATTCTTTTACAGTCGTAAATCTGGCTTACACCTGGTAAAAGACATACTTTAAGTATGCTTTAAGCATAACTCAAAGCAATCTTTTACTCATGCAAACATACACAAAAATTGCATTAACATTGACATAAGGTGACTAACTGTAACAGATGGATACTCCAAGGGATGGTACCATGACGAAACCGAATTGTCAGATGAATGGTCGAGGGCTTGCTATGCACATTTTTTTTTCCTATGTACTTGCTATGCACCATGCTTTCCCTGAACCTTCATTTTGAAGTCAGCTGAGCTCATAGACGTTTAAAAATTAAAAGCTGAAATTAATTGTTCAGAGTGCCTTTCTACCATAATTGAGGATAAATTAAAACATGAAATGTGACTGATTTCTGTTCTACACAACCTGAACAACTAAGGTACAGACTTACTAACTCTTTGTGCCAGGTTTGTATTACTGTGCAACACAAACTCGGGGCAAGAGTTGTGATGGGATTAACATTCCAATGCATTGCATGATTTAAGTTGGAAAATTGGTTAAAATAATGCAAAGTAGTATCAAGTGCTGCTATGCATCACTGAAGAGTGCCAGGAGTGGGTGGGCCATGGGAATTTCCCATTCAACCACCTATGGGCCTTGATGCACATCCCTTGCTACTAACATTTGTAGTCCGGCATTTGCACCCAAGTAATTATGCCCCCCCTCGAGGTAGGTGCAACAGCAGAGTTACGTTTTAAAATTCTCCACATTTTTATAAATTTGCACGTGTGATGCACTGCACAGCAAGCATACAAAGTGGGAAAAGTATTAAAGCATAGTTTTGTAGCTTTGCTTGACAGAATGTACCCTCCTTTGCACTGTGGTGCAAGGGGGTGTACATTAACATATGACAGCCTAAATCGCATCAGCTAATCTTATTTGCTATGCTCTGTTGTGTAAAATGTTTGTACATCAACCTCTAGTGTATTACTTGACGGCTATTTTATTTACTTAGGTGAGAAGCCCTTTCACCTTTTCTGGAATAGGGGAATCTAAAAGACCTGGAAGAAGGGAATTTTCTGCCTTCTTAAATCAAGGGTGGGCATTCAACAGGGAGGTCTGAAGGAGAAGTTGCTTTTTCTCAGAACTGAAATTCCAAAACATTTGTGTATTGTGCAATATATAGCAGGACCCACTCTCTGATTATAGGTGTGAGTTATTCATCTTGGTCAGTAAAATTGGTGTGTGTGCGCCTCAGATTTTCCAACAATCACACTGGTACATAATGTTACATTACATTATACGTCAAGCAGGGTGCACAGAGGGTCTCAAATAATGAATTCTCCCTTGTCGTTGTCTGTCGAGTTCCACCCCCACCCCCCACCCCACTGCTCTGGGCCAATCCTGCTTAAAGACAGAGTAACACAGATTGGTAGGGTTACTAAGTGAGAAGCACATTATCTTGTAAAATAACCAACATTTTAGAACTTTTCCTAAACAGAGAGAGTGTGTTTGTGTTTTTGTCTGCGTGTAAAAATTCCTAGTGAAATCTGACAGCGTTAATTCTTTCACTTAAAAAAAGAACAAATTTGGATAACACAGACCTTCACAGCTATCACCCCATTTCCAGAATCCCTCTAACTGCGAAAATGGTGGAGAAAGCTATGAACATAGACATTTCTGATTTTGTTGAGAAGCTCGAGCATCTTGAAACTACTCAGTATGGGTTCAGGAAACATCACAGTACAGATTTTGCTCAGATCACAACATCTGAATAGGTCAGTCAGACAGTTGATGCAGGCGGTAATGCAGCCTTGGTGCTGTTGGATCTTTCGACAGCATTTGATACTGTTAATCATTAACGACTGCTAGATCGTCTAGATGCAATAGGCATAAAGGGGAGAGTGTTGACATTGCTTGAATCATTCCTGACTGATCATGAACAATTTGTTGCCCTAGCCGAGTTTAAGTCACCCACTTTTATACTCCCCTGTGGAGTTCCCCAGGGGTCATCTCTGAGCCTAACTCTTTTTAATATCTATATCACCCCTCTGGCACAAATAATTCAGTCTTTGGGTTTCTCCGCGATTTCCTACACTGATGATACCCAAATTATAGTGTCTGTGGCAAGCAACCATTCTAATAAAGCCACACGGTTTCATAACTATCAACTACAAGTCAGGCATTGGATGGCTTCTAATTGTTTGAAGCTTAATTCCAATAAAACTGAGGTCCTTTTTGGAAACAACGTGTCTTTCTCATTTATTTATTTTGAAAGTTTTCTATAGTCCGAACAGGACTACCGGGGTTATCAGAGTGCTCTACAATTTATACATCAATAGGAATACAGATACAGTCAATCAAAACAGAACCCACAAAGCTGAAGATACACAGTCATATAGAGCAAAGGGAATCTTGTGACCATAGCAGCTGGGGCACAGAACTGTGACTGTGACCTCAGTATCCTCTTGAGTAGCCAGTCAGAGGTAGAAATTTCTTCATCAAGAGCACTTTGACTTCCTTTTTGAAGAGGACAATCGAAGGGTTCACCCTGACTTTAGGGGGGAGGGAGTTCCAAATCCTCTGTGCTATACCGGAGAAGGCTCGATTATTGGGTTTTTTCTTATTGAATTTTTGCAGTTTGAGCACTAGGGTGCTGGCCCTTCTGGAGGCTCTCTCGCCACATGAGAGCTCCAGTTTCTGAGCGAGATACAAAGGGGTATTGAAGTGAATCGCTTTGTGTGCCATGCAGGCACTTTTTTATTATATCCGATCTTCATAAGGCAGTCAGTTCAAGGACAAAAGGTCACAGGTGATATGGTTGTATGTTAGCAGCTGAGTTGAGTGCAGCCCTAAGAGGGGCAGTCTTCACTCTAGGTAGGCCACAAAGGGTTGCACTACCATTGTCCTGCTTTGATAACACTAAGGTTTGCACTGCCACCTTTAGGTCATGAGCAGGGAGGAAAGGTTTGAGTTTCCTTAGAATGCTGAGTTGGAAGTTCGCTCCTTTGGAGAGGGAGCTGATGTGCCTTTTCATGTTCAGACTTTGGTCTAACATAATTCTCAGAGAGGTTGCAGAATCAACAAGAATCAAACTCCTGTGCCTTCCTATTGGCCACAGGAGTTTGGTTCTTTCCCTACACCAGTAAGTAAGGTGAAGAATTTGGGAGTAACCTTAGACTCCAAGCTCACCTTCGAGGGGCAAGTCAACACTATTACCTCAGCTTCGTTTTACATGTCAAAACTTTTCAGAAACGTTCTTCCGTTCATCCCATACAATCTTCAAAAACTGGTCACCACAGCCCTGGTGTTATCCAGGGCTGACTATTGTTATGGTATTTTTGTTAATATCAGGGAACAATGTCTCACTAAAATTCAGATTGTGCAAAATGCTGCAGCTCACTTGCTGTTGAGTATACCCAAGCACACGTCTGCCGCTTTTGCGCTCAGACAACTTCACTGGTTTCCAGTGAAGAAGCTTATCCACTTTAAGGCTCTTTGCATTGCTTTCAAAGCTGTACACGGTATGGCTCCAATCTTTTTTAAATGTAATTTTCAATGGTACTTTCCTGCTAGGACGCTGATGTCTACCTCAGCTTACATACTTGTCGTCCCCAATTTTAAAAAAGCTGGATGGGGTGGCAGAAGTTTTCTGGTGGGAACTGCCAGACTCTGGAACTCTCTCCCGCTCGAATTAAAAATGGAAACTCAGTTGCTAGCATTTAGAAAAAGCATGAAACACGTTTTAATCTATAATCTTGTGGGTCGGCTTCTGTAGTTCTCTTCTTGAGTCAGCGCCTAGACACACTTGGGTATCTGTTGCTGAATATAAATATCTTTTTCATTTCATACACAGCACCATACCCGACTGAAAGCACCTGTGCCCAACTATTTATCACAACATGCATTTATTAGGGGGGTGTAACACCCCAAACACCCCCCCTGAAGCTACACCCCAGCCGATAGGTTTACCATATTTTTGTATGAATACAGGGAATAGTGTAGGACTACAACATCACGGTTTACAGTGGAGATAGAAAAGGTGGTAGGTGGGTGGGGTGAGGCTTACATGATGGTTCGGGGGAGGAGATTGGGAGGGCACAGGTGGGAGAGTCACTTTTCAGTGATGCTCTGACATCCAGGTAACAGAATAATTTAGTTATTGGGTAGTACCAATTTCAACAGGAGTCCTAAGACTGGCAAATAATCCCGCCCAATCTATGTTTATTGAGAACTGATTATGTCAAATAATTAGATCTGCTTCCAACCTTGTTGGAATATGTTTGCATTGCCTTACTAAAAAATTAGAGCCCAGTACTTATTGAAAAGTGATAGGCAGTCGTGACGTGGTAGATAATCTATCATCTCTCGCAGTGTAACTGATTGAGCATTGTCAAACTATGAAAAAGGAAATCCTAGAGCTTTCAGATCACCTTTTTTGTGAAGAGTTGAGGTTAAGTGTCATATAAGTTTGGCTTTATGTATACAGACACAGAACAATGGCCAGACAGTGCCACATAACAAATGGTATTAAATTTGCATTCCGTCGCTCCTGCTGGCCTCTTCCTGGGTCCCAGCAGGACCCTGGTACAGACTCAAAGCTAATCCCTGTGCTGCGGAGTAGCGCAGGGATTGGTCTGAGCACCCTGAAAAGTCGCCCTGCTCAGACCAGGGAACCTGTGGGGGTTTCTCCAGCCCGGCTGCTGAATGCAGCAGGGCTAGAGAAACCGAAGTGTGCATGTGTGTTTTGGTAGGCCTGAGACAGCAGGCCAGACACATGAGCACTTAGGGAGTGTGCAAGCACTCCTCTTCCACCCTCCCATGCCCCGCCTCTTCATGCACAAGCTGGCAAAGAAAAATAAAATATTGGCACAGCATTGTTTTATTTTTCGCTTGCTGGCGCTGTGCGAGGCAGTGGGGCGACGCTTCTCCACCATTGCGGAGGAGCCACCACTGCTACCAGTGACTTGTTACAACCTACCCCATTCATTATTTGGAGACAAATTATTTTTCATCACATCAGTGTTTCCTGTCAGTGTCTTCTGTATGTCTTTTGTCTGTGTTGTCTGTCTTCGTTCCCACGTGCAATACGGTTTCAATTCACTAATCATTTCATTTCATAAATCTTTATTTCAGTAAAATTTTTCACCATAAAAGACATTTATAACATTCATGAAATTAATAAAAAAGTAAGTATATATGCTTTATAAAATCATCCATTGTCAATAAAAACAGAGTTTCTTGGCACAGTATCTGTCCTTGGTACGTTAGTCAGTGGCCAGCCTTGAGGCATTTTCTTCTCAGAAACCAAATGGCACCCAAATATTTGGCCACTGCAAAAACAATATAGTCCGACAGATTTGATTTCAGAACACTGAAGGCAGCCAGACAGTCTACGAATCCCAGGTTTCTGCATAGGGGAACTTTCCATTTCTTGCGAATCTTACTGTAGACCGGGCAAAAAAAGAGTATATGGAGTTCAGACTCATCGGACATTCTGCAAGCTGGACACAAGCTGACTGATTGTTCACTCCACTTGCTTGTAAAAGCTCGAAGGGGGAGGGAATCAGGAATTGCAGTTTGGGGTGGTCCGATTCACATGGTTGAGCGGGGAAAAGCATCTGAGTGTTCCTTTTATAATGAATTGGGGAGCCCGAGGCTGGTGGCTGTCTTAAAGGAGGAGATAAAACACAAGCATGTGTTGTGACAAGAAACAATGGGGCTAAGAAAAATGTGACTTACCGGTAAGTAATACAATCATTCTTTAGTCCGTCTGGCAGACTCATCTATAGTACATTAAAAGAGTATATACAGCAAAGAGATACTAAAAGTGTGGAGACTTCTCCCCCCCTCCCCCCACAATACCATACTGTATTTTTTGTTAAGTGGACATACATAACAATTTTTAAATGAATTTAAAATAACTTGCTTACAAAAGAGGTTGGCAATTCTGAGGTGGTGCACTACAGTCAAATGTAAAGCTTGCCAACGGTTCTGCGAGTCCACGATGTAGTTAGTTCCTATATATGATTTAAATGGAAGTGATTGCACAAAAGCTGGCATTAAGTCCTCTTTGTTTGAAACATGGTATACAATTAGTACTCGCAGGCTGCTTCTGCAAGCCTGCCTTTTCTTAAAAACATCTGTACACGGAAATCCAGAGTTGATATGAAATGAATAGCACTGAGCGTTTGCATGACTCACTGTTTTTTTATTATTGGTGTGCTTTATGTTTTTCAGGCGCATTCTTCCTTTACTCGGGTCTTGCTGCAGTGGGCGTTATTTTCGTCTATGGCTGCCTTCCAGAGACGAAAGGAAAAAAGCTAGAGGAAATTGAATCATTGTTCGAGAGCAGGCTATGTACATGTGGTAATACGGAGACGGATGAGGGGCGATACATTGAGTACATTCGGGTGAAGGGAAGTAATTATCATCTTTCTGACAATGATGCTTCTGACGTGGAGTAGACTCGGCTGCAGATGTATTTAATCTTGTAAAGCTTCCTCCTGGGGAAGGCCAGCTACTGGTGACCTCATCACGCTGCTTCTGGTCTGGTTCTTCTTTCTACGCTTTTAGGAACTCCTTTCCATTCTCAAATTCTCGATTTGGAAGTAAACAGAAGATGTCCATGGATCAGAAATTGAAGTGGAAACAGCATGTCAAGATGCGCTGCTCTCTTTTATAATAATGCAAGAAAGATATTTTTATGATCCCTTGTGTTGAAACTACAAGTGCACAATGTATTGGACCACAGTAGCAGTCGTTATGTCTGTTTTCGGAACATCTAGACACACTACAATACATTCCATACTTGGCCAAATTGCTACGGAATAGTCAGTGAGGATACACAGTTAGCAGATTACTTCGATTTTGTTTTTTCTTTTCACTGAGCTTCGTAGAATGTGTCCTACGTATAAAGTTTGTTTTGTGATACTGACAATATACATTCCATATGGTTAGGAAGGCATCAATGAATCTGAATGGCACATCCGTGAAACATACTTGAATTATATTATACACAATTGGAGTACAAAAAAAAATCATTAAAAAAAAAATCAGTGTGTGCACGAAAATAAACTAAGCAGAATGAATGGATTTTGTGACCTTTTAAATAGCGTCCATGTTTTGCTTTAGGAGCGTTTTATAGCAATTTGAAAAATTCCTACGTGAAAGAATTTATAGATATGGATAATTTTATAGGATAATATGTCATTATTAATAGTTACACATATAAGCACATGGTACAGTTAACTATAAAAACAATATTTTTGGTGCTGGAATGAGCCTCCTCACTCAAACTTTCCAAATAATTAAGGTTTAGTACTGACTGATAACATCTGGAAAATACAAAAGTGAAACGAGTTAAACCCCTACTTGTACTATAATGACTGAAAATGAAGTGCCAATAATGAAAGCTGTACACTAGTTGTTAAATTACAGTGATCCTCTTTTCTTAACAATTGAAAATTCAGTGCACTTTGCCTATAAAGACAGTTTATTCTATGTAGTACTTCTTAAGTGCGCAGTTATGTTTCCGAGAATCATTCTAGTCTCGTCTATAAGTTAAAATGTATTTATATGTAATTATATGGGATGAATTCAAAAGAACAAATGTTTTCTTTGACAACAAGAGTGTGGTCATGATTCAATAAAGATTAGCAGTAGAACAAAGTATGTATGATGCCAAAATATGGTATTTTACCAGATGTATGCCAAAGTATCAATGCTTCTTTAGGCTATGTATTAAGGTAAAACGTTTATTTTTGTTTGTGAACCGCTAATCACAATAACATGTATTGCGATGGAGCCGTGGTTTTACAGTAGAAGAGTTTAGTAGAGTAGTACTACACACTGGCCAAATTTCGACAGTGTTTCTTTGTGTGATTCCTAGGCTCTCCGGATTGGAAACTCAGAATGTCTAAGGCACATTTAATTATACATAACATCATTTTCGTGTGTGGTTCCTCCTAAAGGAGAGGTCCAACAGCACAATGTGTGTTAGCCATCGCTCTATAAAGAAGGATAAACTGTGTCTACTAATAATAGGTATGATATCTGTAACTGATATCTGTTGCTTTTACACAGTCATTTACCATGTTAATATTAGCACACTGAAGAAGCAGACCATTATCCAGTATTGGATGAAATCAACTGTTGTCTTAAGGCACCTACTGGATAAAGGCATCATATGAGAATGAAGAAACCATTATTAAGTAAGTTATGAAAATAACATGAAGAAAAGTATAAATAATTTTAGGGTTGGAGATTGTATTATGATTGATGTTATTTAAAGAGGCTGTGCTAAAGTTCAGAATTTGGCATGTGTTTTTTGGTTGAAGCTTGGGTTATGGGTTGCACTTCGCAAGATTTAAGATAAGGGTCATGTGAATGGATTGCAGTAAAGCTAATGTTATATTTAATTTTCAGATTAGCTGGGATTACTGCCTGAGATGGTTAATGTGACAGTTGGGTTCATGTATCAGGCTTGAGCTTGGGAAAAAGGTTAGAGTAAGGGCCCCTGTCAGAGTTAGGGTTACAGCTGTCATTAACGATTTTATTTATTCTGGTAGTCTTCATAGTGGTTTCTTCGTGTTTGTCTATGCAATTTTACATTTATTTTTCTTCATATGTGTTCTTCCTGATTAACTCTCCATTAATGCATTCTTGCATTTGTCATTATCACACAGATCACTGTGTCAGTCTACTAGATTGTGTTAACTTATGAAATCTTGTATTTATTGATATATTTTGAGGTTTTCTATAGCAAAAATCAGGACCTGGTGGACGTTGAAGTGCTTTACAAATTCCACATACAAATACATATATATACTTGAAGATAGATTGAAAAAGTGTGGACTTTAGTATTAATCAAACTTGTTCTACACTTACAAAACTCTTTAGCGCAGAGAGTTTTACACCTAGCCTTCTAGTTTGATACAGTATGTCTTGATTTGAACCATTTGGGGTACCATATTTGCATCATCTTGCATACAAAATAGTTGCTGCACACAATCACACTGGCAGGGCACCATATTTTTGCACAATGTAAGAGTTTGGCTGAGGACTCAGGCAAAAAGTTATTAACTAGCAAACATGACAACCTAAGACACCTGAATACATTTTTACGATGAAGCACATTGTATTTAGGCTCATTAAAAATGTTTGCAACTACTGATGGGACCAAATAAGAGACATCGGCCATAATTGAAGATATTTTGCTTTTTTAATAAACAGATTTAACAAAATTTGAGAGCCCTTTGAGGACATTTTGAATATTTTTACAGAGCTTGATAATAAAATGCTCAACGAGAGGAGAGCAATTTTGTGCACTTAGGTGTTACTTCAAATGGTAAACATTTTCCTAAAATAAAATTACCAATAGATATCAGGTTATACTGTGCTAAATCAATGAAACCTCAAAATGATGTAATAATGAAGATGATACCCCAATCAATGATAATCAGTGCATCAACTTTGGAACTATGAAGGGCCAGGCTGACCTTTCCAGCTTGCAACTTGAGAGCGTGCAGTATTCAGGCAAGCCATCAACATGCTTAGCTATTTACTTTGGTGTGCAAGGACACAGCATTTTTGCATTTGTTGGTAACTCTTATGGTACAAACTATATTAGATGGGAAATTTAAAATAGGGTTAAGTCTAGGTTCATTGGTTTGTTTTGGTGACAGTTTCCTTCCCTAGTGCATTCTAGCACTCTAGTTTGATTGTGTTTGCAGGGGCCTTCTAGCTGTATTGTCAGATTTCTCAAGGCCAAGTGGACCAAAATAATTATAAAATAGGAATGCAGGCATGCGATCTAAAGTATCTATGATAAAGCCAAGCTTTATAAAAGAAGTTTGTTCCATGAGAAATACCCTCAAATATACCAATGAATACTGCTCAAAGAAATTATATGGGCAGTTTCAATTTAGTTGAATGATTAGGTTGTTGGTGGGCATATGTACTCTAGAGTCTTGTTAATTAGTCTGGCGTTTGTGTTTGCTGATACTATTGAGCTGAAATAATAATAGCACAGTATGCCCTCAACATTGTCTGGGTGCTTCAAAAACTGGTAGGAACTCATATCAGTGTTAACTTTAAAATGTGAGCACAAAGTTCAGAGTGATACAGCTAAAAGCTAACCACACTAATGTATGCACAAAAACAACATTCCATGTTACACTAAATCTAACTACATTCTATAAATTACTTTTTGTGCACAATGTACTGTAAATGTAATACCATCAAAACATTGTCTTCTCTAGTTCACATGGACAAAGTTGAAGGTAAAACGTCTCCTACCAGGCCAGAAGCAGACCAAACCATAATATGCTGTTCGTTGAAATGTGTTAAATACAATTGCGGGTAATGTTTACAGCGTATATGTAGCTGCTGCCTAGAAAATTAATCCTGAATTGTTCTCCAGGTGAAAAAGTAATGTTTTCTGTACATAAATGGTGGGTGTTTTATAACAAATCTTCATAGCCTTGTGTACAGTTTGTCATTTATAATATATTCAGGAGGCATAGGCAGTGGCAATGTAAATGATGTCAGCACAATCATTTCCTCTCCAAGGAATATTTATCATTTATTTAAACATAAAACACTGTATTTTGGTACTGCAGGGTAATCTCCTACAAACATATGAATACATTATATGTCACAGAAGTTGCCATCTGTAGATCTCCCTCTTGTCTGTTTTGACTTAGAAAAGAGTTTTTTTCTTACTTGGTAAATCGCCTCTGTGGTGTTTTCTTGCCTGAGTTGTACAAGGTGTTGGCATTTGCTCAGGATTATTCTAACCATATGACCTGTTCGTGTTAAACAATGTTGAGTTATTGGAAATCTTCATTTTTATTGTAGCCAGTGGGTTGCACTTCAGTCACCTTTGCACAGTTCTAACACTCTTTCAGGTGAACTTTTCAACTTTTTCCCCTGTATGTTTTTGATTGGGACGGCCATTTTATATTTGACTTGTTTTCCTTAATTTTAGAATAACACCATTACACTGATTTTCGCTGCTTGTGCCTATTTTATGTATATTTTATGGTACCATCCAAACCTTTTAAGGATGTAAAACAGGTTACTGTAAAGAAAATACAGTGGTTGCAAAGTCAATGAGAAATGTACTTTCAATGTACACATACAACATTGTTTTATGTGGGCTAACAAGCGGAAAGTATAAAAAGTTCTGGAAACTGTCTACAATGTAAAAGATTATCAGAAATGTAACCTTTATGTAAAGAGAAGTTAATCACATCATGTTCTCTGCACCATTATACACACACATATAAATATATATATGCACACAAACACATACAATATATATATATATATATATATATATATATATATATATATATATATATATATATATGTATTAATATATATATATATATATATATATATATATGTATTAATTTCTTTGGGTGATACCAGTGCTGTCAGCATGTTGTGGACCCAATACGTATGAGTCCTAAAGTAAAACAAAACGACGGCACTCTGCTGCAGTGTAGCAGAATTTAATCCACAGTGTCACATAACGGATGCCACATTTTGGCTCACAGAGCCTGTCAAGTACAAGCCCTATTGGCGAAGGAAAAGATATAATTTGCATAACAATAAACATAGAACATAAACTACAAACACAAATGACACGTAAATCATTGAATCATATTTCCAATTACAAAACAAAGAATAATCCACGATGGTATTATCCAGTATAATTCATGCTTTTAGGTTTGTACACTTTTTAAAATAAATAATCATCATAATGTATCCGGTTTCTATCCTTATTACAGCAGTAGTATTTGTGTTCAGGAGTGGAAATACACTGAGTATATTTGCAAGATATTATAATGTCAGTTTGATTGGGTATTATCTGCAACACAACAGGCAGGAATAAAGGTAATGGATTTATGATATGATTGTTGAGATGTGCACAAGAGAAAAACATATTGATGTATATATGGACTATATTACGTAATTCGCTCTCCAAATAATAATATTATGAGGGATTTTAAATGCAATGGAGTACAAAATTGAGTTGTAGGCATGTCTGTTAAGATTGGAGCTGAATGTGTAGTATACCTCGGGGTCATGCTGTATATTGGGTCATGCTGTTGATACATGCGTACTGGAATACGAATGAGAATGGTAGGCAGTAATAATATTGAGATTTAAGCATGATGTTACATTATACTGAACAGTACCATCATGAATTATTCATTGTTTTGTAATTGGGAATCCGATTCAGTGATTAAATTCTTCTACACTGCAGGGGAATACCATCGTCTCTTATCAATTTGGGGCTTTAACATGATTTATATATATACATACATACATATGCACACACACTGTAACATATAACTTATCAGAATGCATAACCGAAATTTAAAATCAAAGAATATATATTTGGTAAACTTGGTATGTGAATAAGTAACAACCAGCCTGATTATTTGGATCATCTTCAAAAGTATAAAATGTGCAGTTTTTGCTACATTCCATCAAGATTACCTTGTTTATAATTACTGTTAATTTTGTAATAAAATAATTATTGCTATTTTATGTTTTAACGGTTTTCTTGAAGTTTGGTCTTTGAAAACATTTTGAGTTATTTAAGAATGTCAATGAAGGAGCTGTTCATGAAACACAATAAAGGTATGGTTGCTCATCATAATGTTTTGCTTTTTTCTTATATTTTCTGAACTACGTCAAGGAACTGAACAATTGATGCTTTGAGCTATGACCTTTGACCAGAAGAATTAACTTGGATCTTAGAATCCATTCGAACCATGCAGTCTTAAAACATCGTTTAAAAACTTTGCTATTTGTAATGAAATACATTTTAACATAAAAGGGCCAGTCTATATAATAATCTCATAAGAGATGCTTGTTTGCACGCGCAAGTCAAATGTGAACTCTTAATATATTCTGATATGGTCATGTCTTAGATCAAAGATGAAAATCACAGTCTTGGGGTTTGTGGAACAAACACAGAATAATTGGGTAGCAAGAGCTCTCCCAGTCCTTCAGCATATGGTCTATGTATGCTATGAGTATTTGTGTAACACATTTCTACGATCTGCATGGTCTTGAAAGGTATTTGAAAACTGGGTGCCCAATCCACATAATTATGGTGGTTTTCACTGCTCAGAGTTATGGTGGTTTGTAGTAACTGCATTAGTGTTAGCAAGATCCCTGATTTCTTTAATCTGTTAGGTGCTGCAGTTGGCCAACGCGCCCCCGCCCACGCAAGAGAACGCCCGCCCCGCGGCAGAATTGCTGGTAAACGGGTTAAGGAAAATGTGACTGTTATTTATTCTTCAGCTGCCTGTCACTAATTACAGTTGAGATCTTGCAACAGCTCACAAGTAGACCCACGCAGGTAACACATCTTTTGAATAACCTCCACATTTATCCTATGCATGCACAAGGGAAGGGATTAAATGTTGGTGGCATTAAAGATCGACAGCTAGAGCATTGGTATCTGTGTACTCATACATGGAAGGTTACTTTAGTCTTTTGATCACTTCTCTCACATTCTTAACTAATTCAGCAGGTTAACAAGCAAAAAAAACATTGGAGAGTAAGAACTAAGCATAATCGTTTTATAATAATTATAATTATATTGAGTAACAATTCTAAATGAGGCATAAGCAAAATAATAGTAAAGTGAGCATGTGGGAAGAACATCATGGATGTGGTATTGTATATATAAGAAACACCGAATTCAGCATTTGGTTTGAAAGAATAACCACAGGCATTATGTGGTGTAGGGTAAGCAAAGTCTTTTTTACTATCAACGTTTTGCAAAGCCCTCAAGTTTCACCTTCTGAAAGGTTTCTGGTATGCTCTCACCTAAGATTTCTTTCCTCCATTGGAAGGTAATTTTCAATACATAGCAAAATCATTTTATAACCTAATCAAACCCACACCAGACTGGAAACTATAAGCTGAATGTTTCACTCTTAGTGTCTTTCATTTAGTTTTATCATGCACAGTGCCATGGAACTGAGAAAGAACATTAAGGGCCTCCTCACAGGTTTCACTTTCGACCTCCGCAGGCGGTCAAAAGTGAAACCGGCTGGTTGTTTTGGCTAGATTTTGACGGGTTCAAGGAGCCCGTCGGACAGTTGGAGGCCTGCCCGTAATCCCCATGGACGGTGTTTCTGCCATAGGGATTACGATGTCAGTTTACGACAGGCTTTCCATGTTGGGCTTTCCGATATGGAAAGCCTGTCAGATAACGACATTGGGGGCTCCTATCAGGGCCCCCTCCACCCTGCGAGCTCCAGTTGGGGGCCGAGGGGACCCCTATGGTGCTCCCTGAGTTGCCTGCCACGCGGTGCAGGGATGAACAGATTCTTCCATTTCTCAATGGGAGTTTGTGCTATGCCAATTTACGGCCGCAGCAGAAGCTCCCATAGAAAATGAGAGTATGCGACAGCACCATCTGCGGTCTTATTGTAATCCTGCGGTCGGGACTGCCTAACTTGAGGTCGCTTGTTTCCGAAACGGTCCGCCAGACATCGTAATAAGGCCCTAACTGTTTAGTACATAGTATATCTCAGGCAGGTCCTTTTGTGTAAGATTATTGAGGAGTTTGAGAGACACAAGTTGTTGCAAAAAGTCAGGATTGGTGGCTTATCAAAAACTTTCAGCCTTTGTGAAGTAGGAGTATTTTCCACAGAACTTTACAAAGATTGCAAAAAATTACCTTTACAAAGATTGGAACAAATACTTTTGAAACTTATAACACATAATAATGTATAACTTGCAAAGACTGTAGATTGGAGGATCTTTATCAGATAATGACAGATAGGCAAAAGGATCCACACCCACCTCATCTGGAAAATTACAACCCACGGCCTCTTAGGAACCAACCATTGATACAAGCTCCCCATTTTGACCGTATCTTGCTCTTTTGCAGCAGCAGCTCACAGTCTTTTCAAAGCTGCCACTTGTGGGAAATACTGTCCTAAGTGAGGATTCCATTTGGGTATCAGTAATCCATTCTTTTCAACCTCAGACAATTCATCAAGTCAGGCAATGCAGGCCATCGTGTCTAGCTCTTGATGAAGTGGGATATACAGACATTTCTTGGGCCCTCTTCAACCAGTCCCTTTTCCGGGCATCACCAAGCCATCATAGAGCAACTCGTATCATCAGAGCATAGGTGACTGGCTTTCGCATCAAGTCTCCATGCACAGCATGGGTAGAGTTTCATGTAATTTACAAGGATCTGCATTATAGATTCCCCTTTAACCTTGTGTATCATGCTCCTGTTGCTTCAAGCCCAAACCCTCTTCCATACTCTCTCCAATAGCTACTTCATATAAGAACGCTTAAACCTGCTTATTGTACCCTCCCACGTAGGGTGACCCTTCCTTAGCACATGACAAGGTATCCAGTATTTCACTTCTGCATGTCAGATAGTATTTGGTCAAAGCTGTAGTGACAAATAAAGCAATATCCCAGACCATTTTAACTACAGGGCAGGGAAGACACGGTATGATGTGAAAATGGGATACAGAGATTGAGCTCAGTTGAAATGTTGAACATTTCTAAAAATCTTTGCAGTAAATCTACAGTCCGAGAATTGTTAGATTCTGAGACATTCACATTTAAGGGGAAGCTGGAGGTGAAATATCCCTCCACATGGTCAATATCTTCTTCTGGATATACCTCAATTAGAAGTCGCTATATCAGCATCTTAGCTGCACATAAGAGGCTGCAATTTTGTAATTCATTTATGTTGTTGTTTTGGTCCTGGAAGTGAGCAATTACATTTTTTGGCCTCTTATTTCTGTGTACACTATCCATTTCTCTTTTGACTCTGACTTTGTTAATTTCAGCACCCTAACTTCCACAGTCCTAATGATGATCTTACATTTACAATGGTTTCAAACGTCGTTGACTTCGATGCAGACCCACATTATTGTATATTATTACCATGGGGCATGCTGTTCTTACACACACTTAGACTGATCACCTTAATCACACATGTGTATCACACTCAAGAGAGCACTAAGCACATTTGTCACTGATACCCACTTTATTGCTAATCTTTTACTATTTTTATATGATCTACGAATTTGTTGCAGTTACTGATTGTTGACATTCTTTGCAAGCTCTGTAAAGCAACCATTTACAGGATTGGTACTGGCTTCATGAGTATTTTAAGAATTTACAGTTTCAGCCATTATAAATGGGCATGCATGGGCATAGTTCAAGACAATAATGAATAATGTAGGAGCGTGAGCACAATTTTGCATATCCCAACATTTGTTTAAACAACATCTGGTTGTGCCATAGTGGACTCTAGCAGGGGTGTGCGTATGGAGTTACTGCAGGACAGTTACAACTGTGGAGGAAAACCATTCCAAAATGAATGCCATAACTGGTCACGATATACTGCACTGAAGGCATGTGATTAGGTAATTCTTCCTAAACCATTTTTGTGATTCTGCAAAACGTTCCTGGTTCGCCAAATGTGGTTAGCATATGTTATTGCAGTCATAAACTATGAATTTACTGAACCAGAGTTCAAAATGCCTATGCACATATGTCCAAAGTTCCTTGTGAGGCAGCACTTGTGTTCGATCTTTCTTGTGTTCCATGTCCCCTTGCACTGCAGTCCCTTGTTTTTTTATGGTATTTAGGATTCTCTGACATTTATCTGTTTGATGTTTAGAATGTATTATCATTGTGCTTTATTTTCTTTTCTTACATTTGAAAATTAACTTTTATGCATTCTTGCTTTTCCTCTTATTGTACCACCTTACTATAAATATCTTGATCATCTTTCTGCAAGGTGCTGTCTTTGGTACCCTATCCATTGTTTCCCTTCCGTTCACCCAGAACATTAGAGAAACTGTATTATGGCTTCTGGAGAGGGTCAACCTTACCACTCTTTCCACCAGAAAAATAGAAAAGGTAAGGAAAGTGTGACCCGCAATTGGCAGGTTGGGACATCTAAAACAAATAACAGCATCTAATAATGTGCCTGAAAAGAAGAACTTATAGCAGCAGTACAACCACTTTACTAGTATATCCAGGCATTCACGGATCAGAATGCTACGTTAAGACAAGCTGCAGCAGCCAGAAGACCATTAATCTTAGAACCTTTGTTAGCGGGGTCAGGCGGAGCTATGCATTCCATTCCCATCAGTTTAGTACTAATAGGTCCAAAGTAGAGTGTTCATTTAGGATTTAGAAAGCGATACTGGATGATTATCTATTCTTTTTTGTAAAGTTTTAATATGTTTGATCATTCATATATTGTTTATTTAACTGATGACACTTTACTGGATTTACAACAAGGTTCTCTTGATATCCTCTCTTACATTATTAATTTTCGACAGATGGCCTTGGAGGTTGGTATCCTCTCTTAAGTTCTTATTTTAGACAGATGGCTTTGGAGGTTTGGTTGCCCACAAAAGACCCAAATTCCCTGTTTCCATCGTGGTCTACAGGAGGAAATAAAGCATGAATTGCCAGTATTGTTTGACCCAATACTTTATCCCAATAATGTATTAAAAGAAAGAAATTCATGGATTTAGATCTTTAAACTGAGCATTGTATCTTAAAAAGAAGAGAATAAACATAAAAGGTCACTCTTTTAATATGTTTTTTACAAGGTTTCTTGTTCCAAAAGCACCCAAAGTCTTTGACACTATTGAAGGACCTATGCAACTGGAAGTAGCTTGTTGTCTCCTTACTGAGGAAGAACCTATGAGACAGAGAACAAGGACTCTGTTTGCATTGCTGGATATGGGGACATGAGGTAAGGCTGTGTCACATTTGCCCAGGAGAACCTTAGGTAAATCACTTGTCAGGGCTTTCCAAGCTGGTATACTTACACAGGAGCAGAACGGTATCCAGCGCCATCTCTACCTTGGTGCAGTAGCCATAAATGTAACAATTACAACTATGGCAAGATAAAACGGAGGGGACTAGGAAGGAGTGAGTAGAACCAGCTAATGCTGAGGAATGATTTGACCAAGAGTATTGGCATAGGTGTTCAAAACATGCAGTTCTTTTAGGAAATAGAAGAGTCTTCAACCTTACTGCACATTGGTTGTAGGGCCTACTATATGCCATAGTTGGATGTGGGAACCCCATTACCACAGTGTACCTAAACGTTCGAACTCCTCTCCCTTGAGTTTGCTGTATAAAGTATCATTTTCGTGATGATTTGGTTTTTAAACTTTAACAACTCAGTAACAGCAAAAATCTTTATTTGGACGAAAAGTAACAAACCCCAAAGCAAGTCTTGTTTGCGGCTTGAACTCCTGTTATCGTCTACTCTAATTCAGGGAGAGCATGTTGAGTTTTCCAGAGGAAGCTCTCTTCAAGAATGCTACGCGAGCCTGGATCTCTTTTGACTGGCAGTTGATCTTGGGTGAGGCCTCCTTTTATATCAAGGCTCTGCCCAAAAAGGTAGCTGCCTACTTAAATCTTACATGATCTCGCAAGAGTTGCTAGCCTTAGAGGCTCCTTTGAGAATGTCTGCAGATGCACTGTACAACTTTTAACCCCACTATCAGGGGGTAGTAAAATATTTCAAGTCACCAAAGAAACTTCTGGAACACAAGGCGGCCTTTGTTTTGCCACAACTGCAGCCACCCTAGCCTTGATGGTTTGCCCGCATGCCAAAGGGAGTAAACGTATTGCAACAGCAGTTTCATTTTTCTCTTTTAAGGTTGCAGTCTGGGGCGTTGGGGTCATAAAATGACACCACCTGCCTCTAGATATAACGTAGAATGTAAGTGTTTTTTTTGTCTCTTCCTAGGTGGCACATTCTGGTTATCTTCCAAAATCATTCTCTGTTAGTACTTCACATAAATTTGACCAAGTCTTTTTAATCTAATATTCGGACTTCTGGCATGGTTGATTGTGGTGCTACATGTTTAATTATGGATAAATCCTGGAGAACCAAGAATACTATTGTTCAGGAAGAACATGCTGAGACAGGTCAATCAGTTGATGGCTCAGTGTCGAATTCAGATGCAGTTACTAAAAGAATTACCCGCACTAACTAACCATTGGAAAATGTGGAGATATGCTCTTTTGACCTTGTTCCCTCTCCCCATCATTCTCTTTATTCTGGTAAGTCATTGACTGACTAGGTATGTTCCAAGTTTAAATTGGACTACAAAGGCATTATTTTTGTTATCAGAATTTGTTCTTCACATTGTATGGCTTTCTCAGTGTTTGACTCGAGGAATGTTTGAAAGACCTTCAAATGACTTGAAGAAAGCCTAACCTCAAGTTTTACCTTCTAAGTATTTATATTTTCAAGAAGTCCTATGAAATCTTTGATTCAAGAATTACCATCTTCCTGGGAATGTGACTGTTGTATAGATCTGGTATGAGGAAGTACTCCTTATATGAGCCAGAAAAGAAGGCTTTAACCAAATATTTAGAAGATTTGCAAAACTGGCTTACTATTACATCACTCTCACCCATCCGAACCCCCTTTCTTCTTTGTATCAAAGAAATAAACTCTTAACTTGTATTGACCATAGTGGTTTTAGCAAGGGAACTGAAAGGTAATTAGTAACATCTTGGAATCAGCACAAGGAGCTACATTAGTAATCAAGCTGTATTTGAAAGGGGCATTTCGCTTACTGAGACTCAAGTAGGTTTATAGACAAAAGCTGTGTTTCATACACCATTTGACCATAGAAAAGTTTGGGCGATAGCTTTTGACTATGTAATGTGTCTTCTATTTTCCATATTGTTAAGGAAACTGCTTTTTACTAACATTCTTTACAGCTCGTCATCGTATCTCTTGATGATATCGTGATTTTATTCTCTTCAGACCGGCATGAGCAACATTTTATTACATTACTTACAAGTCCTAACATTGGCACTTATACCTAAAAACAGACGGTTTTTGAGTCTAGACAAAGGGAATATCTTGGTTCCATTTTGTCTGAGAAAGGACTTTCAATGAATAATCATAAAGTGCCAGTGTTTAGAGATTGGCCAACTTCAACCACTATTAAACAGGTGCAGTATTTTCTGGACTTGCCAATTTTAGCAGGCAGTTAAATTAACCATTTTTGTTTTTTGAGAATTGCTAATAAGGATTTCGAAGGCTTGAGAAGGTCTCAGGAGCAGACAAATGTATTGGGCTTATTTGTTCTTAATTTGATCTTCACATTACATTTATTCCAGGTTCTCAAAATGTTTGTGCAGATGCTCCATCTCAATGTTACATGGATTTAAATTATCAAGGGATTTGGCCAAACTTGCGCTGAACCATCAGTGTAAATGATACAATGGAAATCCTCCAAAGGTCGCATAGTCAACGGCGCAGGATGAATAAACTCATACTGCAAAAACTCTTGTGACTGTAAGGAGGCATAAAAAATGAAGGTGACATCCGGAGACGTCAAAGATGCTGCCCATTGTATCCACCTTGGGTGCAAAGCTTTAGAATTTGGTACACTGGCCTTCGTCACTGCCTCTAGTGCAGGATACGGGGTAACAACCAACATGCGTTTTCCCTGCGACAGTGCACGCTCTTTAAGAATCACCATTTGCACTGCTGTCAAAACTTTTTCCACAGTGGAAAACTGCATTTTTGCCGAAGTGTACAAGTGTAACTTGTAAGCAATAGGTACTGTCTCATTCGTTAAAAGTAAGGTAAGTGAAACCCACCGCCCCAAGGATGATTCTTATCACCAGGTTGGTGTGGTTATCACAAGTCAGTAGAATTTAGATTTTAGAAGATCAGCCTGCAGAGATTGCAAAATGGCTGAATGTTCAGGCAGCCAGCACGATTTGATGAAAGTAGGTTGTATCAAAGCATACAAAGGCTTGATACGCTGGGCATATTCGGGAATGTAAGTACGCCCGAAATTCAAAAATACCAGCAAGGACTGTAATTTTTTCAGAGTTGTAGGAGCACACAACTGTGCGCATTTCTCCAAGAAGTGAGGAGCCAATCCTCGACCTTCATAGCCCAGGAACAACACTGTGTACTCTGCAATGTGAGACTTTACAAAGTTGAACTTGTAACCAAAGTCCACAAAGTTACAAATTATGCGGTCAACGCGACTTAGATGTGCCCAAATTTCGTCGTCTGTGAGATAGAGGTCATCCACATACGATCATGCATCTGGGTCGACTCTCTCCAAGAGAGAGACAATACGGGCTGCAAACACACCTGGACTATTCTTATAGCCCATCGCCAGGCATTTAAATTGGCGTTGTTTGGCGCCACAGGTAAAACTGGTCCATTGAGAACTTAGACCATCCAAGTTGTGGGCAAAAAAAACGTTGGATATGTCAAGTTTGGTCTTAAACCGTTTTCACACAAGACCATCCACTAGAGCAGGGCAGTGGGTATTCTGCACTGCACAGGTACGGCAATGCGAGTTTAAATACCGGTAATCCAATACCAAACGGTACGTACCGTCTAGCTTGTAAAAAGTGGGTTATTCATCGGTGACAATTACACCTTGATATTCCAATTGTTCAAGGATTTCCGCAACGGAAGCCTTAGCTTCACGTCGTATGGGATATTGAGGTTGAGGCTGTGGCAGAGACCGTAAGGGAATCTCGTGGTGTGGGTAACATTTATCCCAACCATAGTGCGTACGGTACAGAGCCGCGCAAGGGCTTTAGCCCATTCTTCTGCAAAATTCAGCGCATGCTCCTTTGAGACTGTGTGCGCGAAACTAGGGAGGATCACCTCCTCCCCTCTCGGAGCGGCGAGAACAAAAGGTGGGGGCCAGTCAGCCTCTGCTAACAAAATGTCATAGGTAGTTGTAAGATTTTCCCAAAATACCCCTTTTATGTTACGTTGTATGTCACCTTCAATCAAAAGGACTATTTCATAAAGTCTATCAGGGGGAGCTATTCTGGTATCAGCTGTCTCCACAACAACATATCGGTCAGTCGCTGTCACCTTCAGTAGTGGCGCAGGGCCTCTCGTACAATGGTAATCTCTGCCGCGCCGTCCAACAACGTCCGAGCCCATGCCTGATTCGAAGCTGCGTTCTCACCGTCTGTGGCATATCTCGCTGTTAATGCCGCAACTTTCTTTTTCTGAAACTGGGGTCTCTTCTGTGAAGAATCGTCCTGCTTGCCTTTTCCATCTTTTGGGCGGGGTTGGTCGCGACTCTGCTGGCCACCCCGACCTCTGCCACTGCCTTCACAACCGGAGGATAAGGCCGATGTGTCCTGTAAAGAACGAGGAGAGCGTTGATCAGGAACCTGAAGGCGATCAGGCGACTTAATCGTAGTGCGGTCGCGCAAATTATAAACGCGCTCAGTAGCCTCAGGCAGTGGTGATGCGGGACGGGACTCCTGTTTCTGTTGCTGTTTCCCCTGTTTTTTATTTCTGTTCCAATTTTTCTTTGGAGCTGTGGGTTGAACGTCTGTTTCAGACTTCGCACCCTGGGTTTGCTTCTCTTCTTTAGCAGAAAAGACTCACAGTCACCGGCTTCTGGAACCAAATCCTAGGGTAAACTAATTGTAAGAATCCTGTGTTTTTCCACGGGTCTCGAATTAGGAAAAACAGCCTCCAGCTGGTCACATTTCTCGGCAAGCCATAAAGGCATATCATCCTTATCTTGGGGACGCTTGCCCATCACTGCATTGATCATCACAGGACTAAGCTTCATTCCGCTCGGTCCAGCTGGAGGGGCCCGCCCTGGAAATTGCGAGTAATATATTGAACTAGGGCCTGAATGACACTAATAGAAGAGTCATATAGGGTCCGTAACTCAGCAACGGCGACCTGCCCCACACGAGAATGCGGGGTGAATCCAGCCAAAACGGCCAGGAAGTGCCTGGAATGGACAAAGGACCCAATCTAGCCGCCATTACACTGTGAGGAAGGGTGCCATCAAACCAAACATGGTGCTGCCATGCAGAAATTCGAATTTCCTGTGTCCTATAAGGGACGTAGTCCCGGGGCACCGCTGTGTGAGTGTAAGTGTGTAAAACCTGCGTAGCTGCTTCCACTGCAGGAAACGTCACCCAGGAGTAGAATATCTCGAACGGATAAGCAACCTCAGAACTTACTACCAAAATCACTGCCATGTCCTCCAAACCAACATTGTATGCTTGCAAATGATTGCGAACCGCAATGAGACTATGCTGCGGTATAACAATGTCAGCCATAGTGACACAGAGAACAATAAGCTACAATGTACAACTCAATAGCACAACTGGGTAGTAATTTGAAAGGAAACCTTTTGAATAGATTCAAGCTTGAAAAGACCTATGTAGCTATAGGTAGGTTTGTCCGGCACCACTGTATCCGGAAACAGGAGCGAAGGGGTTAAGGACTGAATGATGTACTACTCAAGTGCCATGTAATAAGACCACCAGCGTTGAGCGCCATGTAGTAGGGATTCTGCTCCTACACAGAACTGTGCATAGAGACTTGGAACCTCAGTGAATTAGGGTGTGCCCAAACTCACCTTAGTAGCCAAAATCCCCTACCAGACTAGCAATCAGTGTCTCATTGGTTCTTCCATACCCCCAATGATTAGACAACCCAGAACATGGAACTTAGAATAACTCAGGCAATGTGGAACACATGAACACTCTTTCGTTATAAACTCATGTTAGTCCAAAACGGGGAGTAAATGAAGACACGTGCAAGTTTGAAATATTTATTTCTAATGCCGTGTTCTCAAGCGCAGTATCTTAGCTAATACAAGCAGACATATTATAAGCAACAAGATTATCAACATAGTTACTATTACATAAAATACAAAAGGAGAAAGCATGTTAAAATGCTAAATGGAAATAGACTAGATTACACGTCGATTTCACACTCCCTTGCTATTAGGTTATTTTATATCTACAGAAGGTCTCTTGGGTTTACAAGGGCGACCCCCATACCTCTGGTCCTAGTAGAAATGGATCACATCATTTTCTACACCAGCTCTCTGCATGCGAATGTTCTCCAAAGTGTGTTTGAGCATGCCTGCGCAGTGCATTATTAAACGCGCCAAAATCAGAGGTGGCCACAGCTGCAAATATGTTATGTTTAGAACGTGCGCTAATCAGACCGAACAACAACCACTGTGTTGAAATAACCTTGAAGGCCTCGGCACTCACTGTTCAGACAAAGCTTACCAAGCCAAGCTGTTATTATAGAAAAACATATTATTCTTGTGTGAAGCAAAACAGTCCTCTAGACGCTAAACATTTGTAATAAGATGTGCCGTGTGCAAAAGCAGCATAAAGGAAAATGGCGTTTAAACTTCTAATAAGCTCATGGTAACTTAACACAGTGTAAATGCAAGGCCTAACCCCCATGATAATCTGTTAAGTGCTGCAGTTGGCCAACGCGCCCCCGCCCACGCAAGAGAACACCCGCCCTGCGGCAGAATTGCCGGTAAACGGGTTAAGGAAAATGTGACTGTTATTTATTCTTCAGCTGCCTGTCACTAATTACAGTTGAGATCTTGCAACAGCTCACAAGTAGACCCACGCAGGTAACACATCTTTTGAATAACCTCCACATTTATCCTATGCATGCACAAGGGAAGGGATTAAATGTTGGTGGCATTAAAGATCGACAGCTAGAGCATTGGTATCTGTGTACTCATACATGGAAGGTTACTTTAGTCTTTTGATCACTTCTCTCACATTCTTAACTAATTCAGCAGGTTAACAAGCAAAAAAAACATTGGAGAGTAAGAATTATGCATAATCGTTTTATAATAATTATAATTATATTGAGTAACAATTCTAAATGAGGCATAAGCAAAATAATAGTAAAGTGAGCATGTGGGAAGAACATCATGGATGTGGTATTGTATATATAAGAAACACCGAATTCAGCATTTGGTTTGAAAGAATAACCACAGGCATTATGTGGTGTAGGGTAAGCAAAGTCTTTTTTACTATCAACGTTTTGCAAAGCCCTCAAGTTTCACCTTCTGAAAGGTTTCTGGTATGCTCTCACCTAAGATTTCTTTCCTCCATTGGAAGGTAATTTTCAATACATAGCAAAATCATTTTATAATCTAATCAAACCCACACCAGACTGGAAACTATAAGCTGAATGCTTCACTCTTAGTGTCTTTCATTTAATTTTATCATGCACAGTGCCATGGAACTGAGAAAGAACATTAAGGGCCTCCTCACAGGTTTCACTTTCGACCTCCGCAGGCGGTCAAAAGTGAAACCGGCTGGTTGTTTTGGCTAGATTTTGACGGGTTCAAGGAGCCCGTCGTACAGTTGGAGGCCTGCCCGTAGTCTCCATGGACGGCGTTTCTGCCATAGGGATTACGATGTCAGTTTACGACAGGCTTTCCATGTTGGGCTTTCCGATATGGAAAGCCTGTCAGATAACGACATTGGGGGCTCCTATCATGGCCCCCTCCACCCTGCGAGCTCCAGTTGGGGGCCGAGGGGACCCCTATGGTGCTCCCTGAGTTGCCTGCCACGCAGTGCAGGGATGAACCGATTCTTCTATTTCTCAATGGGAGTTTGTGCTATGCCAATTTACGGCCGCAGCAGAAGCTCCCATAGAAAATGAGAGTATGCGACAGCACCATCTGCGGTCGTATTGTAATCCTGCGGTCGGGACTGCCTAACTTGAGGTCGCTTGTTTCCGAAACGGTCCGCCAGACATCATAATAAGGCCCTAACTGTTTAGTACATAGTATATCTCAGGCAGTACCTTTTGTGTAACATTATTGAGGAGTTTGAGAGACACAAATTGTTGCAAAAAGTCAGGATTGGTGGCTTATCAAAAACATTCAGCCTTTGTGAAGTAGGAGTATTTTCCACAGAACTTTACAAAGATTGCAAAAAATTACCTTTACAAAGATTGGAACAAATACTTTTGAAACTTATAACACATAATAATGTATAACTTGCAAAGACTGTAGATTGGAGGATCTTTATCAGATAATGACAGATAGGCAAAAGGATCCACACCCACCTCATCTGGAAAATTACAACCCACGGCCTCTTAGGAACCAACCATTGTTACAAGCTCCCCATTTAGACCGTATCTTGCTCTTTTGCAGCAGCAGCTCACAGTCTTTTCAAAGCTGCCACTTGTGGGAAATACTGTCCTAAGTGAGGATTCCATTTGGGTATCAGTAATCCATTCTTTTCAACCTCAGACAATTCATCAAGTCAGGCAATGCAGGCCATCGTGTCTAGCTCTTGATGAAGTGGGATATATAGACATTTCTTCGGCCCTCTTCAACCAGTCCCTTTTCCGGGTATCACCAAGCCATCATAGAGCAACTCGTATCATCAGAGCATAGGTGACTGGCTTTCGCATCAAGTCTCCATGCACAGCATGGGTAGAGTTTCATGTAATTTACAAGGATCTGCATTATAGATTCCCCTTTAACCTTGTGTATCATGCTCCTGTTGCTTCAAGCCCAAACCCTCTTCCATACTCTCTCCAATAGCTACTTCATATAAGAACGCTTAAACCTGCTTATTGCACCCTCCCACGTAGGGTGAACCCTTCCTTAGCACATGACAAGGTATCCAGTATTTCACTTCTGCATGTCAGATAGTATTTGGTCAAAGCTGTAGTGACAAATAAAGCAATATCCCAGACCATTTTAACTACAGGGCAGGGAAGACACGGTATGATGTGAAAATGGGATACAGAGATCGAGCTCATTTGAAATGTTGAACATTTCTAAAAATCTTTGCAGTAAATCTACAGTCCGAGAATTGTTAGATTCTGAGACATTCACATTTAAGGGGAAGCTGGAGGTGAAATATCCCTCCACATGGTCAATATCTTCTTCTGGATATACCTCCATTAGAAGTCGCTATATCAGCATCTTAGCTGCACATTAGAGGCTGCAATTTTGTAATTCATTTATGTTGTTGTTTTGGTCCTGGAAGTGAGCAATTACATTTTTTGGCCTCTTATTTCTGTGTACACTATCCATTTCTCTTTTGACTCTGACTTTGTTAATTTCAGCACCCTAACTTCCACAGTCCTAAAGATGATCTTACATTTGCAATGGTTTCAAACGTCGTTGACTTCGATGCAGACCCACATTATTGTATATTATTACCATGGGGCATGCTGTTCTTACACACACTTAGACTGATCACCTTAATCACACATGTGTATCACACTCAAGAGAGCACTAAGCACATTTGTCACTGATACCCACTTTATTGCTAATCTTTTACTATTTTTATATGATCTACGAATTTGTTGCAGTTACTGATTGTTCACATTCTTTGCAAGCTCTGTAAAGCAACCATTTACAGGATTGGTACTGGCTTCATGAGTATTTTAAGAATGTACAGTTTCAGCCATTATAAATGGGCATGCATGGGCATGGGCATAGTTCAAGACAATAATGAATAATGTAGGAGCGTGAGCACAATTTTGCATATCCCAACATTTGTTTAAACAACATCTGGTTGTGCCATAGTGGACTCTAGCAGGGGTGTGCGTATGGAGTTACTGCAGGACAGTTACAACTGTGGAGGAAAACCATTCCAAAATGAATGCCATAACTGGTCACGATATACTGCACTGAAGGCATGTGATTAGGTAATTCTTCCTAAACCATTTTTGTAATTCTGCAAAACGTTCCTGGTTCGCCAAATGTGGTTAGCATATGTTATTGCAGTCATAAACTATGAATTTACTGAACCAGAGTGATTGTGATTGCAAAATGCCTATGCACATATGTCCAAAGTTCCTTGTGAGGCAGCACTTGTGTTCGATCTTTCTTGTGTTCCATGTCCCCTTGCACTGCAGTCCCTTGTTTTTTTATGGTATTTAGGATTCTCTGACATTGATCTGTTTGATGTTTAGAATTTATTATCATTGTGCTTTATTTTCTTTTCTTACATTTGAAAATCAACTTTTATGCATTCTTGCTTTTCCTCTTATTGTACCACCTTACTATAAATATCTTGATCATCTTTCTGCAAGGTGCTGTCTTTGGTACCCTATCCATTGTTTCCCTTCTGTTCACCCAGAACATTAGAGCAACTGTATTATGGCTTCTGGAGAGGGTCAACCTTACCACTCTTTCCACCAGAAAAATAGAAAAGGTAAGGAACGTGTGACCCGCAATTGAGAGGTTGGGACATCTAAAACAAATAACAGCATCTAATAATGTGCCTGAAAAGAAGAACTTATAGCAGCAGTACAACCACTTTACTAGTATATCCAGGCATTCACGGATCAGAATGCTACGTTAAGACAAGCTGCAGCAGCCAGAAGACCATTAATCTTAGAACCTTTGTTGGTGGGGTCAGGCGGAGCTATGCATTCCATTCCCATCAGTTGAGTACTAATAGATCCAAAGTAGAGTGTTCATTTAGGATTTAGAAAGCGATACTGGATGATTATCTATTCTTTTTTGTAAAGTTTTAAGAATATGTTTGATCATTCATATATTGTTTATTTAACTGATGACACTTTACTGGATTTACAACAAGGTTCTCTTGATATCCTCTCTTACATTATTAATTTTCGACAGATGGCCTTGGAGGTTGGTATCCTCTCTTAAGTTCTTATTTTAGACAGATGGCTTTGGAGGTTTGGTTGCCCACAAAAGACCCAAATTCCCTGTTTCCATCGTGGTCTGCAGGAGGAAATAAAGCATGAGTTGCCAGTATTTTTGACCCAATACTTTATCCCAATTAATGTATTTAGATCTTAAAGTTTTAAAAGAAAGAAATTCATGGATTTAGATCTTTAAACTGAGCATTGTATCTCAAAAAGAAGAGAATAAACATTAAAGGTCACTCTTTTAATATGTTTTTTACAAGGTTTCTTGTTCCAAAGGCACCCAAAGTCTTTGACACTATTGAAGGACCTATGCAACTGGAAGTAGCTCGTTGTCTCCTTACTGAGGAATAACCTAGGAGACAGAGAACAAGGACTCTGTGTGCATTGCTGGATATGGGGACATGATGTAAGACTGTGTCACATTTGCCCAGGAGAACCTTAGGTAAATTACTTGTCAGGGCTTTCCAAGCTGGTATACTTACACAGGAGCAGAACGGTATCCAGCGCCATCTCTACCTTGGTGCAGTAGCCATAAATGTAACAATTACAACTATGGCAAGATGAAACGGAGGGGACTAGGAAGGAGTGAGTAGAACCAGCTAATGCTGAAGAATGATTTGACCAAGAGTATTGGTATAGGTGTTCAAAACATGCAGTTCTTTTAGGAAATAGAAGAGTCTTCAACCTTACTGCACATTGGTTGTAGGGCCTACTAGATGCCATAGTTGGATGTGCGAACCCCATTACCACAGTGTACCTAAACGTTCAAACTCCTCTCCCTTGAGTTTGCTGTATAAAGTATAATTTTTGTGATGATTTGGTTTTTAAACTTTAACAACTCAGTAACAGCAAAAATCTGTATTTGGACGAAAAGTAACAAACCCAAAGCAAGTCCTGTTTGCGGCTTGAACTCTTGTTATCGTCTACTCGAATTCAGGGAGAGCATCTTGAGTTTTCCAGAGGAAGCTCTCTTCAAGAATGTTACGCGAGCCTGGATCTCATTTGACTGACAGTTGATCTTGGGTGAGGCCTCCTTTTATATCAAGGCTCTGCCCAAAAAGGTCGCTGCCTACTTAAATCTCACATGATCTAGCAAGAGTTGCTAGCCTTAGAGGCTCCTTTGAGAATGTCTGCAGATGCACTGTACAACTTTTAACCCCACTATGAGCGGGTAGTAAAATGTTTCAAGTCACCAAATAAACTTCTGGAACACAAGGCTGCCTTTGTTTTGCCACAACTGCAGCCACCCTAGTCTCAATGGTTTGCCCGCATGCCAAAGGGAGTAAACGTATTGCAACAGCAGTTTCATTTTTCCCTTTTAAGGTCGCAGTCTGGGGCGTTGGGGTCATAAAATGACACCACCTGCCTCTAGATATAACGTAGAATGTAAATGTTTTTTTTGTCTCTTCCTAGGTGACACATTCTGGTCATCTTCCAAAATCATTCTCTGTTAGTACTTCACGTAAATTTGACCAAGTCTTTTTAATCTAATATTCGGACTTCTGGCATGGTTGATTGTGGTGCTACATGTTTAATTATGGATAAATCCTGGAGAACCAAGAATACTATTGTTCAGGAAGAACATGCTGAGACAGGTCAATCAGTTGATGGCTCAGTGTCGAATTCAGATGCAGTTACTGAAAGAATTACCTGCACTAACTAACCATTGGAAAATGTGGAGATATGCTCTTTTGACCTGGTTCCCTCTCCCCATCATTCTCTTTATTCTGGTAAGTCATTAACTGACTAGGTATGTTCCAAGTTTAAATTGGACTACAAAGGCATTATTTTTGTTATCAGAATTTGTACTTCACATTGTATGGCTTTCTCAGGGTTTGACTCGAGGAATGTTTGAAAGACCTTCAAATGACTTGAAGAAAGCCTAACCTCAAGTTTTACCTTCTAAGTATTTATATTTTCAAGTTGTCTTATGAAATCTTTGATTCAAGAACTACCATCTTCCTGGGAATGTGACTGTTGTATAGATCTGGTACGAGGAAGTACTCCTTATATGAGCCAGAAAAGAAGGCTTTAACCAAATATTTAGAGGAAGATTTGCAAAACTGGCTTAATATTACATCACTCTCACCCATCCGAACCCCCTCTCTTCTTTGTATCAAAGAAAAAAACTCTTAACTTGTATTGACCATAGTGGTTTTAGCAAGGGAACTGAAAGGTAATTAGTAACATCTTGGAATCAGCACAAGGAGCTACAATATTAATCAAGTTGTATTTGAAAAGGGCATTTCACTTACTGAGACTCTAGTAGGTTGATAGACAAAAGCTCTGTTTCATACACCATTTGACCATAGAAAAGTTTGGGCGATAGCTTTTGACTATGTAATGTGTCTTCTATTTTCCATATTGTTATGGAAACTGCTTTTTACTAATATTCTTTACCAGCTCGTCATCGTATCTCTTGATGATATCGTGATTTTATTCTCTTCAGACCGGCTTGAGCAACATTTTATTATATTACTTACAAGTCCTAACATTGGCACTTATACCTAAAAACAGACGTTTTTTGAGTCTGGACAAAGGCAATATCTTAGTTCCATTTTGTCTGAGAAAGGACTTTCAATGGATCATCATAAAGTGCCAGTGTTTAGAGATTGGCCAACTTCAACCACTATTAAACAAGTGCAGTATTTTCTGGACTTGCCAATGTTAGCAGGCAGTTAAATTAACCATTTTTGTTTTTTGAGAATTGCTAATAAGGATTTCGAGGGCTTGAGAAGGTCTCAGGGGCAGACACATTTATTGGGCTTATTTGTTCTCAATTTGATCTTCACGTTACATATATTCCAGGTTCTCAAAATGTTTGTGCAGATGCTCCATCTCAATGTTACATAGATTTAAATTATCAAGGGATTTGGACAAACTTGCGCTGAACCATCAGTGTAAATGATACAATGGAAATCCTCCAAAGGTCGCATAGTCAACGGCGCAGGATGAACAAACTCATACTGAAAAGACTCTTGTGACTGTAAAGAGGCATAAAAAATGAAGGTGACATCCAGAGACGTCAAAGATGCTGCCCATTGTATCCACCTTGGGTGCAAATCTTTAGAATTTGGTACACTGGCCTTCGTCACTGCCTCTAGTGCAGGATACGGGGTAACAACCGACATGCGTTTTCCCTGCAACAGTGCACGTTCTTTAAGAATCACCATTTGCACAGCTGTCAAAACTTTTTACACAGTGGAAAACCGCATTTCTGCCAAAGTGTACAAGTGTGAGTTGTAAGCAGTAGGTACTGTGTCTCCTTCGTTAAAAGTAAGGTATGTGAAACCCACCGCCATAGGGATCATTCTTATCACCAGGTTGGTGTGGTTATCACGAGTCAGTAAGAATTTAGATTTTAGAAGATCAGTCTGCAAAGATTGCAAAATGGCTGAATGTTCAGGCAGCCAGCACGATTTGTTGAAAGTAGGTTGTATCAAAGCATACAAAGGCTTGATACGCTGGGCATATTCGGGAATGTAAGTACGCCCGAAATTCAGAAATCCCAGCATGTACTGTAATTTTTTCAGAGTTGTAGGAGCACACAACTGTGCGCATTTCTCCAAGAATTGAGGAGGCAATCCTCGACCTACATAGCCCAGGAACAACACTGTGTACTCTGCAATGTGAGACTTTGCAAAGTTGAACTTGTAACCAAAGTCCACAAAGTTACAAATTATGCGGTCAATGCGACACAGATGTGCCCAAATGTCATCGTCTGTGAGATAGATGTCATCCACATATGATTATGCATCTGGGTCGACTCTCTCCAAGAGAGAGACAAAACGGGCTGCAAACACACCTGGACTATTCTTATAGCACATCGCCAGGCATTTAAATTGGCGTTGTTTGGCACCACAGGTAAAACTGGTCCATTGGGAACTTAGACCATCCAAGTTGTGGGCAAAAAAACGTTGGATATGTCAAGTGTGGTCTTAAAACCGTTTTCGCACAAGACCATGCACTAGAGCAGAGCCGTGGGTATTCTGCAATGCACAGGTACGGCAATGCGATTTTAAATAACGGTAATCCAATACCAAACGGTACATACCGTCTGGCTTGGTTACAGTAAAAAGTGGGTTATTCATCAATTAACCTTGATATTCCAATTGTTCAAGGATTTCCGCAACGGAAGCCTTAGCTTCACGTCGTAATGGATATTGAGGTTGAGGCTGTGGCAGAGACCGTAAGGGAATCTCGTGGTGTGGGTAACATTTATCCCAACCATAGTGCGTACGGTACAGAGCCGGTGCAAGGGCTTTAGCCCACACTTCTGCAAAATTCAGCGCATGCTCCTTCGAGACTGTGTGCGCGAAACTAGGGAGGATCACCTCCTCCCCTCTCGGAGTGGCGAGAACAAAAGGTGGGGGCCAGTCAGCCTCCGCTAACAAAATGTCAAAGGTAGTTGTAAGATTTTCCTAAAATACCCCTTTTATGGTACGTTGTATGTCACCTTCAATCAAAAGGACTATTTCATAAAGTCTATCAGGGGGAGCTACTCTGGTATCAGCTGTCTTCACAACAACATATCAGTCAGTCGCTGTCACCTTCAGTAGTGGACACAGGGCCTCTCGTACAATGGTAATCTCCGCCGCGCCGTCCAACAACGTCCGCGCCCATGTCTGATTCCGAAGCTGTGTTCTCACTATCTGTGGCATATCTAGCTGTTAATGCTGCAACTTTCTTTTCTGAAACTGGGGTCTCTTCTGTGAAGAATCGCCCTGCTTGCCTTTTCCGTCTTTTGGGCGGGGTTGGTCGCGACTCTGCTGGCCACCCCGACCTCTGCCACCGCCTCCACAGCCGGACGATAAGGCTGATGTGTCCTGTAAAGAACGAGGTGAGCGTTGACCAGGAACCTGAAAGCGATCAGGCGACTTAATCGTAGTGCGGTCGCGCAAATTATAAATGCGCTCAGTAGACTCAGGCAGTGGTGATGAGGGACGGGACTCCTGTTTCTGTTGCTGTTTCCCCTGTTTTTTATTTCTGTTCCAATTTTTCTTTGGAGCTGTGGGTTGAACTTCTGTTTCAGACTTTGCACCCTGGGTTTGCTTCTCTTCTTTACCAGAAAAGACTCACAGTCACCGGCATCTGGAACCAAATCCTTGGGTAAACTAATTGTAAGAATCCTGTGTTTTTCCACAGGACTCAAATTAGGAAAAACAGCCTCCAGCTGGTCAAATTTCTCAGCAAGCCAAAAAGGCATATCATCCTTATCTTGGGGACGCTTGCCCATCACTGCATTGACCATCACGGGACTAAGCTTCATTCCGCTCGGTCCAGCTGGAGGGGCAGCAACACCAGGGGCCCGCCCTGGAAATTGCGAGTAATATATTGAACTAGGGACCGAATGACACTAATAGAAGAGTCATATAGGGTCCGTAACTCAGCAACGGTGACCTGCCCCGCACGAGGATGCGGGGTGAATCCAGCAAAAACCGGCCAGGAAGTGCCTGGAATGGACAAAGGACCCAATCTAGCCGCCGTTACACTGTGAGGAAGGGCGCCATCAAACCAAACACGGTGCTGCCATGCAGAAATCGGAATTTCCTGTGTCCTATAAGGGACGTAGTCCCGGGGCACGGCTGTGTGAGTGTAAGTATGAAAAACCTGGGTAGCTGCTTCCACTGCAGGAAACTTCACCCAAGAGTAGAATATCTCAAACGGATAAGCAACCTCAGAACTTACTACCAAAATCACTGCCATGCCCTCCAAACCAACATTGTATGCTTGCAAATGATTGTGAACCGCAATGCGACTATGCTGCGGTATAACAATGTCAGCCATAGTGACACAGAGAACAATAAGCTACAATGTACAACTCAGTAGCACAACTGGGTAGTAATTCGAAAGGAAACCTTTTGAATAGATTCAAGCTTGAAAAGACCTAAGTAACTATGGGTAGGTTTGTCCGGCACCACTGTTATCCGGAAACAGGAGCGAAGGGGTTAAGGACTGAATGATGTACTACTCAAGTGTCATGTAATAAGACCACCAGCGTTGGGCGCCATGTAGTAGTGATTCTGCTCCTACACAGAACTGTGCATAGAGACTTGGAACCTCAGTGAATTAGGGTGTGCCCAAACTCACCCTAGTAGCCAAAATCCCCTAGCAGACTAGTAATCAGTGTCTCATTGGTTCTCCCATACCCCCAATGATTAGACAACCCAGAACATGGAACTTAGAATACCTCAGGAATGTGGAACACATGAACACTCTTTCGTTATACACTCATGTTAGTCCAAAACGGGGTGTAAATGAAGACACGTGCAAGTTTGAAATATTTATTTCTAATGCTGTGTTCTCAAGCGCAGTATCTTAGCTAATACAAGCAGACACATTATAAGCAACAAGATTATCAACATTTTATATTCCATAAAATACAAAAGGAGAAAGCATGTTAAAATGCTAAATGGAAATACACTAGATTACACGTCGATTTCACACTCCCTTGCTATTAGGTTATTTTATATCTACAGAAAGTCTCTTGGGTTTACAAGGCCAACCCCCATACCTCTGCTCCTAGTAGAAATGGATCACATCATTTTCTACACCAGCTCTCTGCATGCAAATGTTCTCCAAAGTGTGTTTGAGCATGCCTGCGCAGTGCATTATTAAACGCGCCAAAATCAGAGGTGGCCACAGCTGCAAATATGTTATGTCTAGAACGTGCGCTGATCAGACCAAACAACAACCACTGTGTTGAAATAACCTTGAAGGCCTCGGCACTCACTGTTCAGACAAAGCTTACCAAGCCAAGCTGTTATTATAGAAAAAATATATTATTCTTGTGTGAAGCAAAACAATCCTCTAGACGCGAAACATTTGTAATAAGATGTGCCGTGTGCAAAAGCAGCAGAAAGGAAAATGGCGTTTAAACTTCTAATAAGCTCATGCTAACTTAACACAGTGTAAATGCAAGGCCCAACCCCCATGACAAGGTAAAACACGTTTTTGATTGTTCCCATAAACATATATTTTATTATATTTAAAAAAGTAAAACGTAATATATAAAAATATTTAAAATAAAAAATAAATACTAAGCCCTCCTAAAACCCCTTTAAAAATGAAACATGTCCTGCTCAAATTTAAAAACAATGCAAATGTATAAAATGTTCAGCCACCCACAAACCCAACTAACCCAAACACACCAAAAATACCTTTTGTAAAAGAATACAATTTGAAGTACTTTTTAAATGTTTCTATTAAACATAATGTAAAGCAATATACAAAATGTGAAACACACAAAAAGCCCCTATGATACCAAAATAATAAAAGCAAGTGAGTGACCACTTCGCCTCTCACCAGGCCGGGTCACCCCCTTGCTCCTCCTGCCGCCTCCTGCTCCTGCCTGCCAGCCTTGCCGCCTTTTCTCGCCGCAGATGCCCCCCTGGCCCCCCGAGCGGCCCAGCCTCAGCAGAGCCGCCCGCTCGCCAGTTTCCCACCGCAGCTCGCCACAGGCCCCACCCACCACCGGCCCATTGGCCGAGCTGCTCCCGCCGCCCATCTGACCCGCCCTCTCGTCCCCCTTCTTATGACGCCCCCAGAGCGACCGCCCAGCAGACGCGTGCAGCGGAGCACCGATTGAGCGCCGAAGGTGCGCCAAAGGTAAGCCCGTCCGCGCCTGGACCGCGCCCAGTGCCAGGACCCCTGGCCCCCGCAGACCCCAGCCCACCCGCCGGACGTACGACGCCGCCGCCACCCTCAACGCACTCAACGCCGGCCGAATCCCAGGATGCTACCGAGCCACCCCGAGACGCACCCACGGACCCTTCTGCTGCAACGCCTGCAAGTTCACCTGCATCCGGACCAGCACTACTACTGCACCAACCGAGACCAAGACGAGCAACAGCAGCAGCCACCTGAAATGCATCCTGCTCAACACCCGCTCCGTCCACAGAGCTCTGGAACCTGCTCGACACAACCTCACCAGACGTCGCCTTCCTCACGGAAACCTGGATGAACGCCTCTTCAGCGCCCGACATCGCCATCGCAGACGGCTACAAGATCATCCGAAGGGACCGCATCAACCAGACCGGAGGAGGCATCGCCATCATCCACAGGAACACCATCCGCATCACGACCAACACCGAGGACACCCTCGCACCCGCCGAGCACCTGCTCTTCCAGGTCCACATCAACCCCAAGACCACCCTCAGAGGCACCCTCATCTACAGACCCCCGGGACCACGCACACAATTCAGCGAAGACATCGCCGACTTCATCAGCCCGCACGCTCTCCTCTCCGCTGACTACATCCTCCTCGGGGACCTCAACTTCCACCTGGAGAACAACAACGACCGCAACACCACCACCCTGCTGGACAACCTCGCAAACCTGGGACTCAAGCAGCTGGTCACCACCCCCACCCACTATGCCGGACACACACTCGACCCAGTCTTCTCATCCAGCAAGGACATCGCCTTCAGCCACGCCACCGGACTCCACTGGACGGACCACAGTTGTGTCCACTTCAGCTTCAGAAGGACCACCATCCACCACCACCAGCAACAGGTTGCACGCAGAAGCTGGAACAAGATCACAGCCGACCAGCTCGCGACCTCCCTGAGCATGAACCCTCCCACCAGCGCAACAAACCCAAGCCAGGCGGCCACCAACCTCGCGAAGTGGATCAGCAACTGCGCAGAAGACCTCGCCCCTCTGAAGACCCCGCCTAGCAGACCCGGTAGCAAGAAAGCCCCATGGTTCACCGACGAACTCAAGAGCTCCAAGAAGAACTGCCGAGCCCTCGAGAGAACATGGCGCAGAGACCCAACACCGGACAACATAACTGCATCAAGCTCGCCACCCGAAAACACCACCAACTCATCCACGCCACCAAGAAAACCGCATTCAAGGAACGACTGGACAACAACGCACACAACAGCAAGGAACTCTTCAACATCGTTAAAGAGCTCTCCAACCCCAACGCCGGAAACAACGACATCACCCCTTCGCAAGACCTCTGCAACTCCCTCCCCTCCTACTTCCACAATAAGATCGCGGACATACACAACAGCTTCAGCACTCAACCAACGCACGCCACGACCGAACCAACGCCCCCCACCACCACCCTCCGCGCCTGGACCCCGATCAGCACCGAAGACACCGTCCGCACGATGAACTCCATCCACTCCGGTTCTCCTACCGACCCCTGCCCTCACCACATCTTCAACAAGGCCGACGCTGTCATCGCACCCCACCTGCGGGACATCATCAACACCTCCTTCGACACCGCTACCTTCCCGGAGAGCTGGAAGCACGCCGAACTCAGCGCTCTATTAAAGAAGCCATCAGCCGACCCCACCGACCTCAAGAACTACCGCCCCATCTCGCTGCTCCCGTTTCCTGCTAAAGTCATTGAGAAGACCGTCAACAAGCAGCTGGCCGCCTTCCTCGAGACGAACGGATCCCTCGACCTCTCGCAGTCCGGCTTCCGGGCCAACCACAGCACCGAGACCGCCCTGATTGCAGCCACCGATGACATCCGAGCACTGCTTGACAACGGAGAAACAGCAGCCCTCATCCTCCTAGACCTCTCCGCGGCCTTCGACACTGTCTGCCACCGTACACTAGTGCAGCGACTCAGCAACGTCGGAATCCAGGAGAAGGCACTGGAGTGGATCATCTCCTTCCTCGCCGGAAGGACACAGAGAGTCCGCCTCCCCCCCGTTCAGATCTGAAGCCACCGAAGCCATCTGCGGCGTTCCTCAAGGCTCCTCGCTCAGTCCAACCCTCTTCAACGTCTACATGAGCCCCCTCGCAGACATCGTACGCCAGCACAACCTCAACATCATCTCCTACGCCGACGACACCCAGCTGATTCTCTCCCTCACCAACGACCCCGCCACCGCCAGAGCCAACCTTCACGAAGGGATGAAAGAGGTAGCCGAATGGATGAAGAACAGCCGCCTGAAACTGAACTCGGACAAGACGGAAGTCCTCATCCTGGGATCCTCACCCTCCGCCTGGGACGACTCCTGGTGGCCCCCCGCCCTAGGCAGCGCACCCAAACCAACAGACCACGCACGCAACCTGGGCTTCATCCTGGACTCCTCCCTCTCCATGACCAGACAAGTCAACGCCGTCTCCTCGTCGTGCTTCAACATCCTGCGCATGCTACGTAGGATCTTCCGGTGGATCCCCACCGAGACCAGGAAGACGGTCACCCAGGCCCTCGTCACCAGCCGGCTGGACTACGGCAACTCCCTCTATGCCGGAACCACTGCCAAACTCCAGAAGAGACTCCAGCGGGTCCAGAACGCCTCAGCACGACTCATCCTGGACATCCCCCGTCGCAGCCACATCTCCGGACACCTGAGAGACCTGCACTGGCTCCCGGTCAACAAGAGAATCACCTTCCGACTCCTCACCCACGCACACAAAGCCCTACACAACCAAGGCCCAGAACAGCCGCCTCAACTTCTACGCTCCCAAACGCCAGCTTCGATCGACCGACCACGCCCTCGCCGCCGTCCCCCGCATCCGAAGAGCCACCACAGGGGGACGGTCCTTCTCCTACCTCGCCGCCAAGACATGGAACTCCCTCCCGACCCACCTCCGCCTGACCCAGGACCACCTCGCCTTCAGGAAGCAACTCAAGACCTGGCTGTTCGAGCAGTAGCGGACCCCCCTCCCCCAGCGCCTTGAGACCCTCTGGGTGAGTAGTGCGCTATATAAATGCTTTGATTGATTGATTGATTGATTGAATTACAAAATACATGTAATTACATAAAATAAAACTCACAATAATTACATTTAAAAATGAAACACGATTTTAAAATGTTTTCCTCCCAAAACCCATAGTTACAAAACTATCAATTAAATGTAAACAAAATATTTTTAAAAATACTAACAAAATATACACATTTTTTAACACTAGCCATCCAAAACCTTTCCCATAGCAAATAACCTGAAGTAAAAGAACAATAGTTACTTACCTGTAATCTGTGGTTCTCCAGTATTGGTGTCTTTCATAGATTCACATGCCTGAATCATTCCCCGTCGTCGGAGTGGGAGCCCACGGTACATAAAAAAGCGTAAAAATATACTATTTGTACATAACAAATAACAGTATACCCAACCAGGAAGTAAAGTAGCCCCAGCTACAGCATATAAAACTTCCACATTAGTGACTATCCAGGTCATTATGTATAGACCAAACTGCAGCCAATCAGGCCACAGCTCCCACCAGAATGCTCTCCCCAGAGACCCAGGCTCTCAGATTTTGTAGCACCGGAGTGTACCGGAGTAAAAGTATAGATAAAATAGCCTGAGTGAGACTCCTGAGGGGAGGTGGGTGGGTGCATGTGAATCTATGAAAGACACCAATACTGGAGAGCCACAGATTACAGGTAAGTAACTATTGTTCTTCTCCAGTATTAGGGGTGTCTTTCATAGATTCACATGCCTGAATCAGAGTAGTTAGCAGTAATATCATACATAGCTCTTGGACGCCAAGGTACACAGTAGTAATGCAAGAACATAATGAAAAGCAATAACATAATTAGGCGTCAAAAGAGCAAGAGGAGGTGGGAGAGAAATAGCAGAGGCTCACCTTATTGAAAAAGATTACGCAGGACTGCTCTTCCCACCGAGGCATCGGTATCGCTTGAAGAATCCAGACAGTAATGCCTCGTGAATGTGTGCCTGCTGGACCAAGTTGCAGCTCTGCAGATGTGCAGGAGAGGCACCCCAGCAAACAAAGCAGTTGACGAAGAAACTGCTCTCGTAGAATGAGCTCTGGGTAAGGTCTGTAAGGGTTTACCTGCCTGATGATGGCAGAGCCCTATCACCGAAGAGACCCACCTAGCGATAGTCTGTTTTGTCACTGCACAGCCTTGTCTTGGTCTGCCATGCGCAACAAATAGCTGATCCGTTTTCCTGATGGCAGCTGTCCTTGAAAGATAAAACCTAAGACATCTTTTGATATCTAGCGAGTGTAAAGTTCGTTCAGCTGGTGTCTGCGGATTTGGAAAAAACGTCTTAAGTATGACTGGCTCATTCAGATGGAAATCCGATGGTACTTTGGGCATGTACTTCGGGTTGGTGCGCAGTATCACCGAGTCATTTGTGAATTGCAAGAAAGGTGGTTTAGATGTGAACGCCTGCATGTCACTAACCCTTCTGGCTGATGTTAACGCCAGCAGTAATGCGACTTTCCAAGTGATGAACTTCAGATCAACTTTATGAATCGGCTCAAAAGGATGGCGCATGAGTTGAGCTAATACTATATTCAAATGCCAAGATGGAGGTGGCCTACGTACTGGCGGAAACATACGAAATAAACCTTTAAAGAATTGCTGGATTATTCTTGAGGAGTATAACGAATTCGTACCATCTTGACGGTATCTGGATATAGCTGCTAGAAACACTTAAAGTGTTGAGTGTGCCAAGCCTGATTTAGCCAGATGTAAAAAGAAGGGTAAAATCCTGTCTGGTTCAGCATACATAGGATGTAAATTCATAGTTTTGCACCAAGCACAAAAACGCTTCCATTTAGGCCTGTAAGTTTTGTTCGTTGAAGGCGCTCTAGCATTGGCCAGGACTTCTTGACAGTCTTGTGGAATGTTCAAGTGTGCAAACTCATGGTGTTGAGGAGCCAAGCTGATAATTTCAGAGAATGAGGGTCCGGATTATATACCCTGCCTTCTTGAAGTGTCAGAAGATCCGGAATTTGAGGCAGCTGAACTGGTTCGCACTCTGAGAGGAGAAGAAGCTGTGTGAACCAATATTGCCGGGGCCACCGTGGAGCGATTAGAATCATACGACACGGTTGCCTTCTCATTTTCTTGATGACCTTGGGAATTAATGGAATTGGAGGGAAGGCGTAGGCAAATAGCCCTTCCCAGTTCATTGACAGAGCGTCCCCGCAAGATTCCTTGTGGGGAATCCAGCTCGCAAAATGAGTACATTTCTTGTTGTGGTATGTCGCGAAAAGATCGAGATCAGGGCAACCCCATCTCTGGAAGATTTGATCCAGCGCTGGTTGATGCAGTTCCCACTCGTGAGTGCTGCTCTTGGATCTGCTCAGGGAATCTGCTAGCACATTGGCTACTCCTGGGACATGCACTGCTGTCAAGTTGATGTTGTGTTCCAGAGCCCAATTCCAGATCTCCTGAGCCTACTGGGACAACCGGGCTGATCTTGTGCCCCCCTGCTTGTTCAGGTAATGCATGCTCGTCGTGTTGTCTGTTCGGATCAACACGGACGAGTTTGCCAGAGTCGCCTGAAAAGATTTGAGGGCGAGGAAAATGGCCCTCAATTCCAACAAATTGATGTGCCATTTCCTTTGCTGTATGTTCCACTTGCCACTGATCGTCATCCCTTGAAGGTGAGCGCCCCAACCTTCTAGCGAGGCATCCGTGGTTACGATGAATCTGGGGGCTTCTGCGAGAAAGGCACAGCCCACCTGCAGGTTGCGTTCTTGAGTCCACCACAGGATTGCATTCTTCATTCGAGGCGTCAAGACGATGACATCCTCGAAAGAACCGGACACCTGCACCCATTGGTGGCTGAGTTCCTCTTGTAAGGGTCTCATCCTCAGTCGACAGTTTGGAGAGAGGAGGATGCACGATGATAACATCCCTAGGAAAGATTTGAATCTCCGAACTGAAACGCACTTTCTTCTGAGGAGTGCAATCGCCATCTCCTGAATCTTTTCTTGCCTTTCGTTTGAAATGAAGACTTGAGCGAGCTTGGAATCCAGCGTTGCTCCTAGGAAAGACTTCCTTTGAGATGGTACCAGGCCCGATTTCTTGAAGTTTATTGAGAAACCTAGACTTTGAAACAGGCAAAGGCATTTCTGGATATGTTTGCTTGCGGTGGCGTAGGAATTGGCCTTGATAAGGCAGTCGTCCAGATATGGGTATATCTGAATACCCTGTAACCGTAAGTGGGCCGCCACAGGTGCCAACATTTTTGTGAATACCCTCGGGGCTGAACGTAGCCCAAAGGGAAGGACCTTGAACTGGAAATCCCTGCCAGCCACTCTGAACCTTAGGAATTTCCTGTGTCTGGGGAAGATGGGTACGTGGAAGTAAGCATCCTGAAGGTCGAGTGTTGCCATGTGGTCCCCTTCCGTCAGAAACTGGAGGATCTCTTGGAGTGACAACATTCTGAACGTTAACTTCTTGATATATTTGTTGAGGGCACGCAAATCGAGGATGGGGCGCCATTCCCCCGACTTCTTGCGTATCAAGAAAAAACGAGAGTAAAATCCTTTTCCTCTCTGATGTTGAGGTACCTTCTCGATTGCCCCTTTTCGAATCATTGCATTGATTTGGAGGAACAGCTCCCTGAGATGTGCTGGGGCGGTCCTTTTGGGGGTGAATTTGGAGGGGTCTTTACAAATTCCAATATGTGACCTTTTGAGATTACATCCAAGACCCATCTGTCTGTGGTAATATTTGACCATTGTGAGCAATGTAGGGATATTCTTCCTCCAATTTGTTTCTGGCTGGGGCAAAGTGGTGGCAGGATGCGATTCTCACTTCTTGTTAGCGTTGTCTCTGCCCCGATAGGTTGCTTTCCCCCGGGGCTGTGTATAATGACTTCGTCTTTGGCCATAAGGTTGTTGTTTATAAGGCTGGTACCTTTGGTTGTTAGTATATGGGCGTTGCTGGTAATATCCTCCTCTACTTGAGAAGTTACCCCTTCCTTTAGCACCACGAAAGGAAGATTTACGGTACTGCAGAGTACCTAACGATCGTGCCGTTTCCGTATCTTTCTTAATGGCTTGCAAAGCTTCGTCCACATGTGAGCCAAAGAGAAACTCACCATCATAAGCCATATTTAGAACCTTGGCTTGTACCTCTTGTCTAAAGGATGTAGATTTCAACCATCCCTCTCTTCTAAGTACTGCAGCTCCCGCCAATTGCCTGAATCCTGTGGCAGCCAATCAATCAATCAATCAATCAGTGACACTTATAAAGCGCGCTACATACCCGTAGGGTCTCAAGGCGCTGGGGAGGGGGGGTGCCGCTACTGCTCGAACAGCCAGGTCTTCAGCTTCTTCCTGAAGGAGAGGTGGTCTTGGGTCAGGCGCAGGTCGGACGGGAGGGAGTTCCAGGTCTTGGCGGCCAGGTAGGAGAAGGACCTTCCTCCTGTAGTCGCTCTTCGGATGCGGGGGACGGCGGCGAGGGCGTGGTTGGCAGATCGGAGGTGGCGTTTGGGAGCGTAGAAGTTGACTCGGCTGTTGAGGTAGCTCGGGCCTTGGTCGTGTAGGGCTTTGTGTGCGTGGGTGAGGAGGCGGAAGGTGATTCTCTTGTTGATGGGAAGCCAGTGAAGGTCTCTCAGATGTCCGGAGATGTGGCTGGATCGTGGGATGTCGAGGATGAGTCTGGCTGAGGCGTTTTGGATCCGCTGGAGTCTCTTCTGGAGCTTGGCGGTGGTCCCGGCGTAGAGGGCGTTGCCGTAGTCCAGCCGGCTGGTGACGAGGGCCTGGGTGACGGTCTTCCTGGTCTCTGAGGGGATCCACCAGAAGATCTTCCGTAGCATGCGTAGAATGTTGAAGCACGCCGAGGAGACGCTGTTGACTTGCCTGGTCATGGAGAGGGAGGAGTCCAGGATGAAGCCCAGGTTTCGTGCATGGTCTGTCGGTTTGGGTGCGGTGCCCAGGGCGGGAGGCCACCAGGAGTCGTCCCAGGCGGAGGGTGAAGAGCCCAGGATGAGGACCTCCGTCTTGTCCGAGTTCAGTTTCAGGCGGCTGGTCGTCATCCACTCGGCTACCTCTTTCATCCCTTCGTGCAGGTTGGCTCTGGCGGCGGCGGGGTTGTTGGTCAGGGAGAGGATCAGCTGGGTGTCGTCGGCGTATGAGATGATGTTGAGGTGGTGTTTGCGTACGATGGCCGCGAGGGGGCTCATGTAGACGTTGAAGAGGGTGGGGCTCAGTGATGATCCTTGGGGGACGCCGCAGATGACTTCGGAGGCCTCTGACTTGTACGGTGGTAGGCGGACTCGCTGTGTTCTTCCGTCGAGGAAGGAGATGATCCATTCCAGCGCCTTGTCCTGGATTCCGACGTTGCTGAGGCGCCGTATTAGGGTGCGGTGGCAGACCGTGTCGAATGCCGCGGAGAGGTCTAGGAGGATGAGGGCCGCTGTTTCTCCTTTGTCCATCAGGGCTCGAATGTCATCGGTGGCGGCGATGAGGGCGGTCTCGGTGCTGTGGTTGGCTCGGAAGCCGGACTGTGAGGGGTCGAGGGATCCGTTCGTCTCGAGGAAGGCGGCCATCTGCTTGTTGACGGTCTTCTCGATGACTTTGGCTGGAAACGGGAGAAGCGAGATGGGGCGGTAGTTCTTGAGGTCGGTGGGGTCCGCTGTTGGTTTCTTGAGTAGAGCGCTGAGTTCGGCGTGTTTCCACGTCCACGTCCACGTCCATTGCCGCATCGATGATTTCAGACGAAGCACACTCGCCTTCTTGCAAAATTTTCGTGGCCTCGGAGCGGTCTGGTTCAGGCAGTTTCTGAATGTATGGCGATATGTCGGACCACATTTGCCTATCATACCTGCCGAGAATCGCTAACGAATTAGCAGCTCTAACTGTGGTCGCCGCAATAGTAGATACCTTTTTGCCAATGGTATCGAGACGCCTCCCGTCCTTGTCCGTAGGAGTCGAGATCTGAGATGACGGGTTCCTTGCTCTCTTCTGAGCTGCCTGCGCAATAACTGAGTCCGTCTTTGCCTGACCGATCAGACAAGCCGGTGAAGAGGCGGGCGCCCTATATTTCTTATCCACTCGCGGTAATACCGCAGGCGAAGAATTTGGCGTGGCCATGATCTTGAGACCTTCTTTCCAAATAAATTCTATAATAGGAATAGACCAACTTTGTTTCTGAGACAGACTCTTAAAATCGTACAGAAAACACTCATCTTGTTTCGCCTCCATGGAAATGAGAAATCTCTTAGTAGCCTTGTCCATAATCCTATGGAAATTCGCTATATCCACCGGTGGTGAATCAGCCTTTGGTTGTTAATCAGGGGATGGTGTGTCCGCTTGATAATCCTCATACTCCGACGAGCCCGATTTATCCAATTCCCCTTCCTCATGGGTTTCCTCATCAGAATTGACATCCTCCTGTTGGTGGTAGGAGACCGGTGTTGAAGGCCGGGCATGCTCTGCCCCTTCCGTCATCACAGCCCCTGAATTTTGAGTTACCTGAGGCTGTGGGGAAGTGATACGAGAATCGCCTGACTCCGAAGGCGGGAAACGGCGATAATAATCGCTTAACATATACTGCAAATTCTCAAAAAGTTCCATTGGCATTTGCATCCCTGGCGCTGGTGTATTCACCAATGAAGGCGCTTGTATTTGCTGTTCCTCATCCTCCTGATCCTTTACTCGTATCAGTAAGTCAGATGGGCTTTCAGCTGCTTGAAAAATCTCATCACCAGATCCCTCTTCAGAATCTAAAAGCCTGTCAGGCATTTGAAGTGGTGACATAGATGTGGACTGAGATGAACGTTTCTGCAATAGAGCTGCAGTTGTGGCTGGAGATGGTAGGGGTATGGCAGTGCTTCTTGCTGACCATACCTGAAGGTCTGTGCAAGACGACAGCTTTGGTGTGGTTGGATTCTCTTGTAGTAGGGTTAAATCCGAGTCTTGTGATGTAGTCTTCGTCGTCGAGGACAACAGCTCCGTCAACGTCAGAGGCGGTGTTATTTTCGTCGACGTGGCGGATTTCGTCGTCGACGAGGGAACCGTCGACGGAGTTACCTTTTTCGTCGACGGGGCCGTCGACAAGACAATCTTCGTCGACGAGGCCGTCGACGACGACTTCGTCGACGTGTCCGTCGACGGGATCTTCCTCACCGTCGAAGAGTTCGTCGACGGCAGCTTCGTCGACGCCGATGTCGACGTCGGCAAGGTCTTCTTCGTCGACGGTAAGGCTGCCGTCGAAGACGGGGTTTTTTCGACGATGGTTTAATTTTCGTCGACGTCTGATCGTCGACGAGGGGTGTGACAATCTTCGTCGACGAGATGGGACGAATTTGTACATGAACATAAGTGGGAGAGGACGCTGAGGACATCACCATAGACGGTTTTGGTGAGGAGAAAGTCACAGTAGAAGTCATAGCAGAGGCAGCCTGACTGGAAATTGGCAGAGCAGTTGGTGCCTTAATCATAGGTCTCTGTGGAGACACTAAAGTCGCAGTCCTTTTAGAGTCTGTAGGCTTCACAGACTTCTCAGAGGATTTCTTACTTTTAGAAGTAGAAGGTTCACAAGCATCTGAAGCGAGCTGGGCCTGCTTCGCCACTTTAGCCTTAGGAGTAGGCATAGCACTCTCAGCCATCCTCTTTCTTGATCCCATAGAAGACCCTGAGGCAAAACTTCCTACCTCAGAAAGTGGCGCATCTTTATCCTTAATTCGCTGAAGCCACAGCAGCAGGCGACCCTCTCTATCCCTGAGGGTCTTAGGAGGAAATTTGCGACAGATCTTGCACTCCTTAGCCTGATGATCAGGGTACAAACAGTAGATGCAGCGAGTATGGGGATCCTCTTTAAACAGCCTTGCTTTTCCGCAAGAGTCACAGGCCCTGAACAGAGACTTAGAAGTAGACATGTTAAAAGTAAATCCTTACAAGTAGAGAAAGAACTGAGCAGAGCTCAGAGGGACTCCCTATCACACGACGTGCGGTAAAAAATCTGAGAGCCTGGGTCTCTGGGGAGAGCATTCTGGTGGGAGCTGTGGCCTGATTGGCTGCAGTTTGGTCTATACATAATGACCTGGATAGTCACTAATGTGGAAGTTTTATATGCTGTAGCTGGGGCTACTTTACTTCCTGGTTGGGTATACTGTTATTTGTTATGTACAAATGGTATATTTTTACTGCTTTTTTATGTACCGTGGGCTCCCACTCCGACGACGGGGAATGATTCAGGCATGTGAATCTATGAAAGACACCCCTAATACTGGAGAATACATATTTATATATAATATGCAGTTAATAAAATTTAAAAAATGAATGAAAAATAATTTTAAATCCCTACCCAACGAGTTGCATTGAGGGACTGCTAGGGGAGGATGATGAGAGAATTTCTCGGCAGGCGTGCTGCCTGATCCCGCTCTTGCAGCCTGAAGCTTGCTGAGGGAGGACGCTGAGTAACAGGCTCCTTCTAATTTTGGTATCAGTATTTGCCTATTTACCACAGGAGCTGCTTGTTGAGAGCCACGAGCTGTGCGCTTGGAGAGAGACTGAGGAGGAAAGGTGAGGGGACGTGAAGCACAACAACGCGGAAAATGGCAGGCTGGCGATGGACAGAATGTTGCACAATGGCAAAACATTCACCCCCAGTCACAGATCTGGGTTTAATCCATCGTTATTTTGCTCACCAAGCCACCCCAGTTCAGACATGGCCATATGCAAATCAGTCTTGACCCTGTGCCTCATGTCAACAGTCCAGCCCGAACTGCCAAGCCATGTCTTTGCCATTGTGCAACATTCCGTCCATCATCTTGTGTGTTTTGCTGTTCACCCTATGTGGGAAGGGTATGCCCAGACGTGGGTCCCTTGCTCACTAAGCCACTGGAGTCAAGCTATCCTGGCTGAAGACGGCTGATAGCCAGAAACCGGTCCTAGGATGCTTGATTCCAGTCCAGGAAAGACATGGCTTGGCAGTTCGGGCTGGACTGTTCCCATGAGGCACAGGGTCAAGACTGATTTGCATATGGCCATGTCTGAACTGGGGTGGCTTGGTGAGCAAAATAACAATGGATTAAACCCAGATCTGTGACTGGGGGTGAATGTTTTGCCATTGTGCAACATTCCGTCCATCCTCTTGTGTGTTTTATTTAATATTTCTAGACAGAAGACAGGACGTGCTTGGACAGCCTCGGGGTGCCCCCATCTCGAACCCCCAACCATTCCTATGTGTAATGCAGCAAGTAAGGGCTGCGGAACTCAAAGTGGTGCAGTGCACAAAAGGGAGAGAACAGGCTGGAAATCTTTTTAAGGGCGGGGGACTAGCTTATTCAAGGAGTTTCCTTTATGGCAAAATATTCCAGACATTATCCCCTACTCCGCCGAGACGCCTACGGGCCTTTGTTTGCGCTTTAGAAATATCAAAAATAAATAAATAAATAAATAAATACTCCCCATTAGCCTGCTAGAGGGACTAACTAACTGATTTAAAGCGTTGTTGGTCTGCCAGAGGGGCAATACAGCTAGATCAGAGCCGCAGCCAATGCAACCAGCCTGATAGATGACATTTTAGTGACAGTCCTCTGTAAGGACAATTTAAAATGAACCACAACAAAGACTGCATTGATGGTAAAGTCTTTATGCACTATAAAAACAGAAGTACTATCCCGAAAGTCCTCAAGTTATTCCCTGTGAGCACGCCAGCCCTCCCTTTTTTGTAAATTATGAAGCCTTACTCCAGGAAAAAAGTTCTGAGTTGGCACAGTCTTAAACCCCATAACAAAGGACCTTATTGATAGTTTGGCGTCCTTCTGTCGGCCTGCCACCACTGCACCGACAGGAGGACCGCCAAACCCGTAGTTCGTCCGTCTACAGGATTAAGACCTTAATCCATGGCGGGCGATGATGTGGTAGTCTCACAGCGGCGGCTGTTTAAGGCTCATAGAAGAGCCTTAACAGCAGACCACCGCCGTGACAACTCCAGCAGCACGTTCCAGCACGGTGTGGCATGCACCATGTAATGCATGCCATACTGTGCAGGAACGGTGGTGTAATTCCAGGGGGGCACAACATGTGCCCACCTACATGCTCCTCCAGGCCCAGAAGTGGCAGAGGAACCGCTTTTCATGTCCATCACCCTTTTTATGGCTGGCTCGCTGCCATCAAAAGGGAGGTGGAAATGAAAGTCAGAATACGGTTGCCGGTACCCCAGCAGCACTACCAGCAAATTTCTGGCCCTTTCTGCTGCACGACCACTGCGGGATCTAGGATCCCGGCAGAGGCGGTGGTCCTGTGGTGGTCCGACCACCAAAAATCTGAATACTGCCGGTGGACACGCACTGGTTGAGGTGGTCGGACCGCTACTGTGAGTACTGTGGTCCTGAGGACAACCGTACTTATAATAAGGCCCTAAATCAATTTGTAATGCGCCAAGGACATCATTTAGTAAAAGTAAAATGGATGTAGGCGGCAGGGGCAAAAGGACCCTACTTCAGGGGACAGAGTCACTAGGCCACTCTCCTACATCTACTACATCTCAGAAAATGCAGAAGGTGCTGGTGAAGGAAATTGTGGGTCACCAAGCACCGAATAGAGTGCAGCAGCTACAGCTATCAGTGGGAGCTCTGGAGAGACTAAGGAAGGGTTCAGACTGAGCAATTTGTGCACCCTAAAAATACCCCCAGACCTGTTTCTCTGCTGCTTGAGCCTGTTACGGAGCACAAACTGGAGGGGGCCGCCCGTCAGTACATCTAAAATTAACACAGCCATGACAGCAGCTCTCTCCGACCATAGCTCCACATGTTATATGACAAACCTACCACAATATCCTATCTTTAGCAGACATTTGTCACAAGATCTACAAGAGGCTAATGTGCAAGTCGCTCTGCCTCTCGAGAAGATTGATATAGTGTTGGACAATAGTGAACAATCGCCATCTGGACAAACTGCTCCCTTGTGACAGTTTACCAATAATGAAAATGGTTTATACAACTCCATGCTCACCGCTGCTGGTCAGCCATAAGTCCAGGCTACGGGGTCCAGCCCTGAATCGCCACAGGTAGATCTGCCAGAGAAAGAAGCCACTAGAGATGCGATAGGACCAACGTCAGCAAAATTAAATACTTCACTTTGTGCCTTCCTCAAACAGTTGTTGGTCGAGACTCAAGAAATGAAAGAGGCGAGGGGGCGTGGCTTGCCTGCATATAAGATGGCCGCTAGTGGGTAAAGTTCCGACCGTCATATTAGTGCAACCCCCCCCATCCGTTATAAATGATCCGTTTTGCCCTCTCAACCCACTAATTATGAGCCCCCTAGAGTTGCGCATCATCTGCCGCGACACCAAAGAATATCAGGTGCGGCGTCCCAGAGATATCGAGCCTGATGTAACTGGCTGTTGAAAGGACCGAGCCTCAGATGTGACGTCGCACAGCTCTTCTCCACGCAAAATCAGGCTGTTCAACTTAGGCCTTATGGCAATCTAAAACAGCCCCAGCACTTCACACTGCATCAGTGCGGACCTGATCCTTCGCCAGCTTTGTGCCGGCACAACGCTGGGTGCCCCTAGCTATTGTTGATCGGGCCGACGGGCTGCTAGGCCTATTGGGGGGAGGCTGCCTACAATGCAGTAGCAACACCCCCTCCCCTCAGCGCCTTGAGACCCTCACAGGTAAATACTGAGCTTTATAAATACAATGATTGATTGATTGATTGCATATCATACTCCACGGAGAGCACTGGGGTGGAGGTGAGTGACGGGGGCTGCGGTAAAATCCCAGCCTCCCCACATGTAGTGCCAATATTTGTGATAGCGTGGAGAAAGTAGAATTGTCTGCATTATCCCTCTCATCTCGTCGCACTCTGCCCCTGAAATGCTGATGGGCCCCGGCAGGCCAGATCTCAAATGATTAAGACTGGGTGCATCATTCATTACTGTTTATCTCTGTGGCCTCTCAACAGGACAGGTTGACCCAGGACCAAGGTTGCTGTGAGGGATATTAAGCACACAGTTCTCCTCCACGAATTTCGCGGCCTCCATATTTGAAACACCTGGTGGCGTATGTCACACCCATGCTCCATTAAGACCCGTGAAGTTGGCCCATACTACATTGGCGCACCACTGAATTGGGGCCCTAGGAGGCCCAACTGACTGCTCAGACTGCTGAGACCCTGAACACAATATTATCTCGGATCCCAGTATTGTGAAGGGACCAGGCCCCCAATTAATCCACTGGGCTGTTGGGGCCAGACGTCCGGATATCTCCATGCCACAATAACATGCTTTCAACTATCCTCATCTCCTAGGCTTGTACTGTTTCTGACAGCAGAGATCAGCAGACTGTAGCCCAGCCTTCCACGATGGCCACTGCAAAAGGCTCAAAACAGACCCACGTCACAAAACCAGCTAAATTTGCGCGTACTAGGACAGAGGAGGCGGATGGACAGCGAGACCCCTCAGATACTAAACATCAATCAGACGCTGGTGAGCTGACCGTGGCAGATGTAATGGAGGCGATCAAGGGGGTTCGTACCGCACTGGAAAACAGGATTGACTCAGTGTCCACCGAAATTACTTAGATATGTGCTGATCTGAGGAGGAGCTTCGCGCGCAACCAAGATGGCCGCGTGAGCACAGGGCTCCTGAGACCCTCGTAACCTCCCAAATATGTCCTGTCATTTATCCTGTCTGCTGTCGACGTCTTCGTGCAGATGAACCACGGGAGAAGTGAAAGCTGAAATTTGTATCTCGATCGGACCCCGGAGGCCGGAGTTGTGGTGCTGGAAAGTTTGCGGCCTTCGTCTTTTGGATGCCTGGCGCTTGGGTTGGCATGGTGCCCGGGATGTAATTGAACAACATCGGCCTAAGATCGCAGAGGCGGCCGGTCCGGCTTCACTTTCACTTTCGTTTTTGGCACTTGGTTTGGATCCCGGGCCTGGGGACGCTTCATTGAAGCGAAAACTCGTACCCCTGTTGGTGCTTGAGCGTACTGTACAACATGCGAGGTGTCGGACCTTGGCCTAGAGCGTGAGCCATCCCTTTTTTGGCTAATTCCAGTGCTTTGCCCGAGGGTCATTGTGCGCTTTCGCCTTCTGGACTCGGAGCGGATAAGTCACATTGGTCGACTTCCCTAGCAGTTAGGTCTTGTCTACTGCTTGCTGCTGGGCACTTGTTTCCCCCCCCGCTCTTGATTTGGACAGCAACTGGGGATTTTCCTGAAATGGCGAGCAACCCGGAGGGGGACAAGCAGAAGTCGAAAGCCACCAGACTGGGTGAATATACTCAAAGCAACGTCATGGACCGATATGCCCAGGTTAAGGGGTCGCCCAGTGGACCGGGTAGGTCACTGGTGGAGGCGAAGGACTCATCAGCTCCGGTAACTAAACCAACTTTACAGGACGTGATGGCCGCCATCGATGGTATCAGGTCTTCCCTTGGGAAGCAAATGGAGACCCTTGTCCATAAATTGGATACAGTGGCGATCGATGTGAATTTGATTCTCACGGACCTTACGAAGACTAATGAAAAGGTCAAATCGTTGGATATAAAGACATCGAGTTTAACGGATGACGTCGTCGATCTGCAGACTGAGGTCCGTAACCTGAAGGCCTCGAATGACATTGTTGTCCGTCGCCTGGAGGATTTTGAAGGGAGGGCCCGGCGGAATAATGTTCGTATCATTGGAGTTCCGGAAAAAGCGGAAGATCAAGCGGCTGATCTCTTTGTTGAGGACCTTATCGTCAACAAGCTAGTGCCCAAGGGACTGAGCAAGTTCTTTACTGTGGAGCGGGCGCACAGGGTCCCTGGCGGCAGACCGAAAGTGGGTGCCCCGCCGAGGCCTATGATAGCGCGGATATTCAACTTTCGGGACAGGGACGCTATCCTCCAGGCCTCTCGAGCGGGTGGGCCCTTGAAATTCGAGAACTCATCAATTAGTTTCTACCCGGATTTCACACAGACGGTCCAAAAACACAGACTACGTTTTCTGGGGGTGAAGAGGAGACTTCGTGATATGGGTCTCAAATACGCAATGCTTTTCCCGGCCAAGTTGAGGATCGAGTATGATGAACGGGTCTACTTCTTTGATAAGTCTGAGGTGGTGGCCGACTGGTTGGACACTCTGCCGGCCCAACAAGAACCAGAGAGACAATCTGGTGGAGCGGAGGGAGGAACTATGGAGCAGGAATGAGCACCATCTGTCTGGTTTCTGGGGACACTAGGGGGTTTACTATTGTGGTGGTTCGAGTTTTGATGTATGGTTAATTGCAGATGGAAGGGGGGGTTGCGGGGCCATCGGAGGGTTTCTCTCCTCCTCAGCTTTACTGCTTGTAGCTTAGTTTAGATGTGGGAGCGACAGGCACACTGCAAGTTGGGGTGGCTCTATAGTCGTAAGCAGGGGTGCAGGGTGGGGGGTACTGCAACGGGTTGTTTGAGGGGGTGGGGGGGTGTTGGTTTTCAGGTTACTGTTTTCGCAAGGCGGAATATTGCAAGGCATTTTCATTGACGTGCTTGACTCAGACAGGTGTTGGGTCTTCTTTCTCTTTCATGATGGGGGGTACGGGGTTGAGGTTGATGAGCTGGAATGTTAACAGGTTGGGGGACAAGATTAAACGCGGGTGGTATTGCAACTTTTAAAACGACATTCCCCTGAGGTTGTTCTACTTCAGGAGACCCATTTGGTAGGAAATACATGTCATGCCATGAACAGGAAGGGATATCGTCTTGTGGCACACGCTTGGTTCTCTCTGGGTCCCGGGGGGTTGGAATCCTTATTAAGAACTCTCTCCCGCTTGAGGTGGACTCTACGGTCCTGATGAAACGGGGCGCTATGTGGCTGTGTCTGGACGGTGGGAGTGCCGCACGCTTTCCCTGGTGTCTATATATGTTCCTCCTGGCCTGCAGTCCACGACCTTCGCTGACCTGGGACGGGTTCTACTCGATCTCCCTGGGGGTTTTTTGATTCTAGGTGGTGATTTTAATGCGGTGGTTTCCGGTATGCTGGATAGACACCCACCTAGGGATCTCAGGGGGACTCATGGCTGGCTGCTGACTTCATTGACACAATAGGCCTGGTGGATTGCTGGAGACTGCTTCACTCTGCTCAGCGGCAGTATAAGTTTCATTCGGGCGCCCATGGTAGTCTCTCCAGAATTGATTATGTTTTGGTGCCGGCTGCACAAGCGTCCTGTGTTGCGGAGGTCAGGCATATGGCTCGGGGTATCTCTGATCACTCCCCACTGTGGTTTCGGTTTGAACTGGCGCCGGGCTCCGGGGGAAGGATAGCCCCTATTAACCCTTGGTATCTCCGAAATCTTAAGACTCGCAGTGAGCTTGTAAAGGCTGTGAATCATTATTTCCGGGAGAATGAGGGTTCAGTTTTCTTCCCCGATATCACTGTCGGAGGTTTTCAAGACTGTCCTTAGGGGCCAAGCTCTCTCGTTAATTGCTGGAGTTAAGAAGCAGAAGGAGGAGGATGTGGTAAGGGTAGAGACGGAGAGAGCTGAACAAGAGGTTACCCACTCTAGACTGCATATCCTGCAATTGAAACAGCTGGAATATAGAACGTTTGTATCGGATGGTGCGAAGGCCCTTGGTCGGGACAGCAGGGGCATCTCTATGATGTTGGGGACAAGGCGGGCAAATTAATTGCATGGTTGGATAGGAAAGATAGAGCTAGTCGTGTGTTGCCAGATATCGAGATGGAAAATGGGGCTCTGATCACTGTCCCGCAAGAGATAGCGGCATGTTTTGCCGATCATTTTCACACTGTGTACTCTTCCGTGTCGGATAGGCCGGAGGAGGACTCTTGCTTGCTGTTGCGAGATATTGCACTCCCGAGCCTTTCTGAGGCTGACCGAGACCTCATGGACTGTAAAATTATTGCGGATGAGGTAGCGTTAGCTATGCGTTCCCTATACTCGGGTAAAGCGATGGGTCCCAACGGTCTCCCGATTGAGCTTTACAAGCTTCGTCCGGACAAGATTGCTCCGTATTTAAGAGACTTGTTCCTGGAGTCCCGAGATCGTGGTCTCCTCCCCCGCGATCAGCAGTTGGCATCGATACTGGTAAATCATTAATAACACAGAATACCATTAGGTCAAACAAAAGAAAACCTGTCACAAAAAGTGTTGGTTAGGGAACAGTCACCAAGTCTCTATTTTTGATGGTACGTGGTGAACATCGAAAGGATTCCCATCAGATACCCGTCCTGTGCCGCCCTACATCATTTGGGATCCTTCACCCGAATGAATTTGATGAAAACCACTTGTAATTAGGTGAACTGTAACCTAATCAAGTGGAAAAAGCTCAAATGTGATGGGTTGGTGTATGTGGCATAAGGAGGGTAAAAATAGCAGTGCACCGAACAGTGTTTAAAGTAACTGTGTGAAAAAAGTTCGTGAATATTAAGATTGGATTGTAGAAATGGAAAATTGTACTTTAATGGTATTCTATCTACACCCAACATTAAAAACAGTGCATAAGTATATTAAACTTATATATACTAAGGTGTTATGAAGGTCAACATGTTTCTGAGGTATTTGGAGTCATGCGATCTCCTCCAGCTTCATCAGGACCCTATGTCTAATGCTACTGCGTAAGAGTGAAAAATATCACCAACAAAAAAAGTGATAAAGATGTCACCTGAAAATCCCCTGCACGATCAGTCACGAGGGATGAATCGTCAGAATGGAAGGGAAGAAAAACAAAAACACTTAATTATGACAGTGTACTTTAATGGTATCCTATCTACACCCAACAAAAGCGTATCCCTAGGCAAGCTTCAACAATAATAATTGCCTGGCATGTTGTGCATCTACTCTTACATAGTGACTACGCTAATAAGCGAAAGGGAGGGGTTTGAGCATCCTGATGACAATCCTATACTGGAACGTGCCTCTGGTGCACAAACAAATTTTATAAGGTGGAAGTGTGTCATTCCAACTAGTAGGTGTTGTTTAGATGTTTATTACAGGAAAAGCGATTGTGCTGATCTACACCATCAAATATGTCATTCCAAATTGTAGGTCTTGTATAGGTGTTTGTTAAGAAAAAGCAATTGTACTAATCTACACCCAAGCTGATAGATCAATCATAAAGACATCCAAGGGATGTCTTCATTCAGGCCTGTTTTGTGGGTTTGTAACCTATAAACCCATCTCTGTTCGCGTTTGAACAAAAATGTACTGATATCTGCAATATGTGGTGGTATTATTGGTTGTTCCAAAACTGTCCATTTCATGTCTGTAGGTAGATGTTTTGCGAGTAGAAAGTGATTGGTAAGCTTAGTAGCCTGTCTACTGCACCGTACTGAGCTTTTATGTTCAGATATTCGCAGTTTGATCTTCCGAGTAGTCATGCCTACATACATCTTGTTACACAGGTGCGATTTCGGCACGTTGATGGAGAACCCCAGCAAGTGCAGGAGGTCGGCCGTAGTCTGAGGTGGCTGACGACTGTCTGGGGCGAGCCCGCCTTCAACAACCAGTCGTCGAGGTAGGGGAAGACTGACACCCCTAACCTGCGCAGATGAGCTGCGACCACCGCCATCAACTTCGTGAACACCCGTGGGGCGCTGGTAAGGCTGAAGGGGAGCACGGTAAACTGAAAGTGCTCGTGGCCTACCGTGAACCGCAGGTAACGCCGGTGGGCCAGCAGGACGGGGATGTGAAAATAAGCGTCCTGCATGTCCAACGCTACCAGCCAGTCTCCAGGGTCTAGGGCAGCTAAGACCTGAGCCAAATTCAGCATCTTGAACTTCTCCTTCCGGAGGAAGCCGTTGACGTTCCGCAGGTCCAAGATAGGGCGTAGGCCCCCTTTGCCCTTCTTGGGTACCAGAAAGTAGTGGGAGTAACAACCACACCTTACTTCCGGCCCAGGAACGCGCTCAATGGCCCCCTTGGCCAAGAGGGCCGTGACTTCCTCTTGCAGAAGTTGCAAGTGATCCCCCGACACGTGGTGGAATTGCGGTGGCATGGCTGGAGGGGTCGCCTCGAAGGGGAGGGAGTAGCCCCTTCGGACGATTTGCAGCACCCACCTGTCCGACGTGACAGTGCGCCAGTGGGAGAGGTGATGGTGAACCCTGCCTCCCACCGGCGTCACATGTGCCTAAAAACTCGGACTAGGAAGGTTTTGAGGCGGGTGCTGCGGAGGGAGGTGTGGACTGGCCTCGCCGTTGTCCCCGACCGCCGCCACGGCGGTGTCCACGGCCGCCACTGCGCTGTTGAACATTCTGTGGCATGTGGCTGGCAGCACGTGTGGGGGCGCCCCTTCCTTGGCCACGAAATGAGCGAAAGGCACCCGATTGCTGGCGTGTGGCCGAGAGGCCCAAGGACTTGGCCGTAGCCCTGGAGTGCTTAAAACGCTCAAGCGCATGGTCTGCCTTGTCGCCAAAGAGGTAACGGCCATCGAACGGCATGTCCAGAAGTGTGGCCTGGACATCAGCAAAAAAGTTGGCGGACCTCAACCAGGCGTGTCGTCGAACCGTCACGTCGTTGCCATTGCCCTGCCCAGTGAGTCCGTGGTATCCGCCCACACCGGATGGAATATCGCGCTGCATCTCGGCCCTCCACAAGGGTTTGGGCGAGTTTAGCCCGGACCTCCTCCGGACATTGTGGCAGCACGTCCGCGACCGCGTCCCACAGGGTGTGGGTGTAGCGGCCCAAGAGACAGGTGTTATTGACAGACCGCAGCCCTAAGCTTAGGGACTAGAACACCTTCTTCCCAAACTGCTCATATCTCTTGGATTCCCGATGGGGTGGAGCCGACGGGAATGCGGTCTGGGAAGTGGAGGCCTGGATAACCAGACTCTCGGGGGTGGGATGGGTGGACAAAAAGCAAGGGTCGCCCGGGAGCCGGGCGGTAGCGTCTCGCCACGTTCCTATCCACAGGCGGACTTGTGGCGGGCTTGGACCAAGAGCCCACAAGAACGTCACATAAGGCCTCATTGAACGCCAGCAGAGGCTCGCTGGAGCTTTTCTGCGGTTTGAGGACCTCAGTGAGGAGGTTAGTCCTCACGGCCGCGACGGGGAGCTCAGGGTTTAAGGCCTTGGCCGCCCTCGTCAACACTACACTATACGCAGACCCCTCCTCCGAAGCCACGGTCGGAGGGGAGACAAATCCAATGCCTGGCGAAGTGTCAATACCACTGGCCTCCCCAAGCTCATATGTCCAGTCCTGTTGAGACTGGCACTCCAGTGCCAGAGGGTCCTCAGACCCCTCCCAATCTCCCTCGTCACTCGTTTCCTGTAAAGCAGGATTAACAGACGGAGCCTGCTCATGGAAATAAAAATCTCCAAAGGCCGTCGGAAGCGGCGCCCAGCGGCGCCGTTCCGGCGCCAGAGTCGGACCAAAGGGAACATTGGGGACGGCGTCCACAGTAGGTGCCGGGGGCGACACCCGTGGGGCCGGCGCCGGTAAGGTCGTGAGGTCGACCGGCAACAACCCGGATGCGGATCCGGTGAGGTCCTGCGGCGCCGGGACCAAAGTCGCCGGCGGCGTCGGGCCGAAGCACTCGACGGCGTCGGGGTCGAAGCGCCCGACCCGCTAGGGCCTCCAGCCGGGACCGTTGGGCCCGGAGGCGCCACGGAACCCGACTGAGGAGGGAGGGACTTCATGGCCATGAGGTACCGCTAGATCTCCTCTGGCGTCGTGCCGTGCCCAGGGACCCGAAGGTGTGGGGCAGGCGGCGACGCTTGCGACTCCCTCGGAGCCGCGTGGGCGGTGTCGCCCGAACCCCCAGCCGCATCGCGCGAGCGTTGGGGTGGGTCGGAGGAGCGATGATGTCGCTCCGACCTCTCATGCCTCTTACCTGAGGACTTGGATCCCGACGACCGATGGCCACTCCCGGAGCTGCGATGACTCCGACCCCGACCCCGCTCCCTCGACCTCCCGTGGGACCGGGACCTGGAACGGCGCGGGCCGACTGCCGGAGCTCGAGTCGCTTGCGGGACCGCTCCCGCCTAAGCTTTAGACGTCAGGGCCCAGCAGTCGCAGCAGGTGCGGTCGTCGTGGTCGACAGGCCCGGACTGGCAATTTCGGGCACCGGGAAATCCCCCGGTAGGCTGGATGGGGTGGGGGCCGGTTTTGTGACAGGGGGGCCGGTACTGTTGCTGGGGGCCGATTTGGCCGTGTCGGACCGACCCTGCAAACAGACATAGCATTAACTTCCTTTCCTGCTCACTGCCGCCTGCCCTGAACATAATGATTCTCTGCATAAAATGCTGGTGCTGTGACATGAGCAGTGATCTGACCCGCCAGCCGATTTCATTTCATTTAGGCCCGACTTGTTATAATTTAAACCCCACCTGACCATGTGATCATGATGACCTAGCTGCTCACTGATGTCACCCCCTCCGCGTCTGCGCACAGCGGTTTTAGTTTAGTTCAGCCTTAGGGTGGGGTCTGCTGCCTGGTAATGCTCATGCGCAATTAAAAGTAAAAGGGCGCGTGACTCTGAGGCAAGGTCAAGGAGGAGGCAGGCATCGCTCGCTCTCAGAGGCCAGACAGATCCCATAATTTAACCCCCCTGTCTGCCCCCCGCAGCCACAGGTGAGTCTATTTACGACTGGACCAGGGGAAGACCTCGGAATCGGACTCGGTCCGGTCCCGGACCTCTGATCCAAACGTGTGCCTGATACCAGGCAGGTTCTGAAATGAAACGGCCGTCTCCAAAAAGTGTATGAATCGCCTGCCCAGTCAGTGCCACAACACCGAGTGACGTACACTCATCTAAGGCAAGACATCCCCTGCCCGCCAAACCCCACTTCACACAATTACCTACTCGCAGATACCCACAGCCCAAGGAGGGAGGGCTATGGGTGAAAATAAATCCCAAGGTCGTTAACCCTGTCCTCTCCTCAAAATAGGCCCGTTCCAGTAAAGAGTGAGAGCGCTCTGTCCAGCGCTTGGATGAAGTGCTGATGACTATTTTCAGAGGCCCTACCGAAAAGGATCATTCTGTCTAAGCAAACAAAACAAGGGGCCCTTACCCTGGTCAGACCTTTAAACTCTTGCATGTGTAAAAAACAACAATTAACGAGCAATGCTTAAGAACAAGTCCAGGGCAATACACAGCTGAAGTATACAATTGCCCAATTTAGACAGAAAAACAATTCAAATAATTGCAGGGAAACTGAAAGAGCATCAGTGGGAGCAAACCGCAATTCGTATTAGGTTTCATTTTCAAAGCGCTCTAATCTATTGAAACGATTTATGACTTTCCTCTGACGAGGAAGCCACTGCTCTCACACGACGCCTCCATGTATTCGCTCCTCTGACTGTACCCCGGAACCCAGGGTTAGTGGTAAATCCAGTGATGGTTGTTGATGACTACGATTACTTATGTACTCTCAAAGATCCATCCATCCGTCACCGAGGAGCCACACAGCCTTCCCTCATCACTGCCTACTCCATCCACCACCCCTGACCCCACCTCTGTCCAGTTCATCTTTGCCTCTGTGTCAGACTTCTTCTCTTGTCTCCAGCATCCTCCATCAATTTACATTGACCCTCTTCTCGTCTCTCGCACACACGCCTCTCTTTGTCTTCATTCTCATAATGTTTTTGCTTTTCCTTCCTTTCTTTTCCTCCCTCTCCTTCCTACATCGCTTCTCCTTCGCTCCCACTTGTAAACTGTTGCTTATCGTCCCTCCCCCTGTCTGTCTCTACTTCTCTTCCTCCATTCTCTCTTTCCCTTTCACCACATCCCTTTCTGTCTTGCTTTTTCACTCTTCATTTCCTTCTTCCCTGTACCGTCCACCTCTATCCTCCGCCTCCACCCCTCTGGTTCTCTCCACCATTATCGTCTTCTCCCTCCTCCGCCACATCTCTTCTCCCTTCTACCATCAATGTAAACACTTTCTTTTCTCATAAGTGCATTTCCTTCGTCCCACCCCTTACGTCCATCTCCTCTCTAGTCTTATTTCTCTCACACCCCTCTTTCACTCCACACCCTTCCTTTCTTCATACCTCATTCCTTCTCTCACTTCCTTTCTCTGTCCAGTCCTATCCCTCACTCCATTTTCCCACAGGTGCTTGCTGCCTCGTTTCCATCTCACCCCTCACCTGCCCTCTCTTCTCTCGCTCCATTTTCCTGTGCCTGTTTCACTCCCTCTAACTCACCCCTTCCCTTTTCCATTCCCTGCCTAATCAAACTCTCTCTCTCCACTGCCCTTTTTCTCTCTCCCCTCCCTCGCCTTTCCTCCTCATCCTCTCTGTCTGGCTGTGTGTGTGTGTGCTCATCTCCTCCGAACCTCCTTTCTCTGACTCCCTTTTCTTCGCCCTGCTTGTCTTTCCTTCCCGCCCATTTGCACCCTTCTTCACGACCCCCTTCCCGTCTCCCTAGCGGACTCCCACGGCCAGTGCCACTCATGCCCTCTGCCTGGTCTCAGTGGCTGCGAGTTGCTGCAGTCTGTACCCATGGCTGTCTGTCTTTCCCTCACTGACCTCACCCAGTCAGTGCTGAGCCCGTCACTCTCAGGCTTGGCTGAGAGTAGGGTGCACATTTGCACTGGACTCCTGTCTGCAGAGGGCCCGCACCCCGACACTCTGGGCTGGGGGAAGGGGTGATGGCTAAGTTTGCGCTGCCGCCCTTCAAGCCCGTGAACATTTGCACGTTCTGCCTGAATTCAGTCTTTAGCCAGCCAACATGGTCAGGTGTCCCCTCAACCCAGCCAATGTGGTTTCACTTGCTTGCAATATTTAAAATGTTAAATAATACTTGTGAGAAAATGTATTTGGTACTTTGGCTAATGGTGCTCGAATAAATTATTGGACACGGGGGTAGGGCACAGAATTAAAAAGTTTGAAGACCATTGGTCAGATGATAAGTTGCTGAGCTTTGAAATCAACACCAAACGTATGACGCAGTTCAAATAATTCCTTCCCTCTCTGTGCCTACAATTGCAAATCAGTGCACCTGTGTAATGCGCGTATGTGTACAATCCAGTGTACTGTGCAGAACTCTAAACATGTTCCAACCCTTCCCCCTCAGCCCGTGCACATGTTGCATCCTGGCAGACGCCTTTAAGCACTGACTGCACAGCTTTTCATCTGAGCTGCTGAGCACAGGGGACATTGTGGTAAACACGGCTTAGTGGGTTAATGCATGTGCTGGTGAGCAGATCGCTATGTAGGGGGACAGATTAAGACATTTCAGAGGGTTAATGTAGCTGCTTTGAAGCTCACTAACCTCCAGGTTCCAATCCGGTAAAATAGCATAGAGGTTAGTGCACCTGCTGCAGAGTACCAGCAGGGAACAGACTTTAAGTCAGCATATATCAAAGATTTTAAGTGGACAGTCCTTAGCTGGCCCTCCGATTCTAAGGTCCCTAACTTTACAAGCAAAAATACTGGTCAGTTTCACAAGAATGACTGTAAAAATACTCAGTCAGGGTGATCTAGGTCACCCATGCAGCCCCGCTTACATTTCAGATTTTACTTATTGCATTCCTTATGAGTGTTTGCTTTCTCCATATGTGTTTCTGTAGTTTTTATACAGGGTATGACTCTTGTACAGTGCATATTGTGAACTGATCTGACTCTAGGCTTATGAGTGAGTTCAGGTTGTTGGTGGGTGTTTACGAAGGAACACGATTGATAACTCTGCAGCTGAGGTTGAAGAAGAGTGGGTTTCTTTCAGTTCCTGTCAGTAGGTTATACAGGTATTCAGAATGAATGCACATCCCATCCTTGGCCTCTCAGCAGACCACACAGAGCGATGGTCTCATATTTTGCAATGATAACTGTTGGGAAGTGTGTGAAGGAAGTACACAGCTGTCAAAATATAGACCGTGCCAAAGGAATAGAAATGAAATGCTTCCAGGTGTGTGCGTTGAGTGTGGCAGGGAGGGTAGAGTGGAGAAGATAAAAACAGGTATGTGCAGAAGGCAAGAGTGAAAGGAATGGCGCAGAAGAGGAAAGAGATGACACAGTTTTGCAAATACGTGAAGAACAGAATGTTAGTTCCTGTGTTTTCAGCCATGCCCTTCCTTACATAGACCACGACTCTTGGAAAATAATTCTAATTCTACTTCTTTTACCACATCCCTTCTAGAGACCCCTTGCTGTTTTTATCCTACTTGAAGCACTCGGTATGTACATAGTACACTAACTAAATGCGTCTGTTGTCCATATGCGTGCATAACCCGCAGTCAGCAGGCTCGATTCCTCATCTGACGCGTTTTCACTCATGCTGCAGCCAGCTGCAGGCTGCAGGTTCAAATCCCAAACCCACGAGCCGCAGTCTACCCGACAACAGTGGGTCATTGAGTGTACCCAGTCCCTTTCCAGTCTTTTCATTTCTCTCAAGCTCATTATTCTCATGCTCTTCATGGTCAACAACTTCATCCTTCTTCACACAGCTACAGTATATCTAATGTCATTTGCTTGTGCCTTTTAAAGGAAAATAAAGAAGAGAAAAAAATCAATAGCGAAAAAAGAAAGGGATACAAAGGGGAGAAGGAAGTGAAAGAGAAGCTAGGATGGGAAAGAGTCGAAGGCAGAGGAGACAAGAGGAAGAAGTGAGAGAAGGAATGGAATAAAGTAATGGGATGAAAGGAAGGAGGAACAAGGGTAAGGGAAGGAGAAATGAGAGAGAGTTAACCAGGATAGAAATTAAGCAAAGAATCTTAGGTGATCATGGAGAGATGGTAGGGAAGAGTGGAAGAGTGAAAGGGAAAAGAAAGGAACACAATGGAATGAGAGGGGAGATTATATTTAGAACATGGGTTATAAAAAAAGGAGAGAGCATGAGGATAAGAACTGAAAGGATAAGAGAGCAGAGGAAAAAGAGGAAAATCAAATGGCAAAAAAGGTTTAAGAATGGAGAATTTGATATCTGAGTAAAAAGCGTATAAGGCAGGATTAGGAAAAAGAGTAGCAAGGGAAAGAAAGGTAACTGAGAGAATGCCCTTCTTTCTGGGAAAGAACACGTTTAAAAAAAAAAGCATAATAAACAGCTTGATGAAGATTATTGAATCTGACTGAAAGTACTTGAACAGGAGTGAATGTGAAGAAGCCAGGGACATCTCATAGGAAATTTGTTTAGTAGCCAAAGTAGTGCAGTCAGAACATACTATTATATCTTGCAGTTGCATTTTATGGAGATAGTGGTCTTGTTCTACCTTGTGCTCCTCAGTGAGACACTAGATGCCACCCCCAGTGTATTTATTAAAATGCAAACAGAAAATAAGATACAAGTCAGTACTTGTGTCTATTTTTGGTGCTCTCGTAAAAAATGTCTATGGGTACATATGAATGGGTGGGTAACCAGGTGCTCTTTAAGGTCATCATCTACTATTGACTGTGCTTTCAAAGTTGATACAATTGAATATGTAATGAAAAATGTGCTGTAAAATTCACCATTTTTGTCTGTCTTTTTCCCAAACCCCCCTAGTAGCGGTCGGGCTCGCTGCGCTCGCTCGCTGCGCTCGCTCGCTACGTGCCGTACGGGGGCTGGTCTGGGAAAATTTGCCAGGGCTGCTTTCAGTTCCCAGTCCGGCCCTGGTGGTCGAGGCCTAGACACTTTAGGCACCGGCGATGGGGGTTCGTAACGGACATTAGTCGGTCGCACTTCGAACAGGGTTTGAACCCGGGCATCCCTACAGGCACCGATAGAGTCGAAGACTCGAAGAAAGAAATGATCAAAAGATCAAAAACGTTTAGTCAAAAAATGACTAGGGGTAGAGCTTCTCCAGATCTGCGCTAGCTGGCGCGGAAAAAAGAAGAACAGCGCGCATGGGCGGCGTCTAAGTACTCCTGCGACGTCATTCCGGCGCTAACAACGCCCACGACTGACGCGGAGCCGCCTACCAACGCTCAGGAGTATTGCTACGCAAAGATTTCCGGATCCAGTCTGACGCCTGGGGATATTCTAAGGTAAGGAATCTATCACTAACGTGTCTCTTTCAGATAATATATCCAAATGGGACAAAGGGGTACTGTAAGGATTAAGAAGACAGAAAGCCAGTTTTGGAATTTTGATCAAGGAAGGAAATTAAAACTACTAGTCTCAAGGACACCTGCACGAACGAAGAGAAGAGGGTTGAAGAATGCCTGGAAATTGTGGAGAACCGGTTTGTGAAACTAGGTGTAAGAACTAGACCACTAAGCTTGTGCCTACTTACTTCCATGTTAGGTCCACTACTTCTGGGGCTTTTTAGGTAGTTGGATATTGATGCCTAAGTTACCCAGCATTAGCTACCTGGCAATGTGTAGTTTCATGGATTCCCACTTCGACAGTTGCTCACCATATTTGAGCCCTGTACTTTTCTTGTTTTGTTCCTATTCCAGTTCCAGGTTAGGCTGGAATGCTACATTGTTGTGTCGTTACCTACCTCTTTATTCTAAATTCCGTGGCGTCAAGGTGTTCAACACTTGTATCCTGATGGATGTTGAGCTTCTCACAGCACCTTCAACCACAGAGTTCGGTAAGTCATATTCTCTTGATTATGCACCATTTGTATCACTGTGTCATAGTTCCTTATTACGCACATATTTGTGTGTTTATTTCCAAGGTTTATCACCCTGGTTGAGCCAGCCACCTCCTTACTGAAGTTCCAAAGAAATAAATATCACCTGTTTCTCTTTGCTCTTCTCTCCTTTTTCACCTCTTGCTCTTTACTTTATCTGCATATCCTCGTACTGATCGAAAGAGAGGGAGTGGGGAGCTGGATTTTTATCCAAATCAAAGTCAGTCTTGCAAATCCTAACAGAGATGTCCATTTAGTCAAACAGGCCTGTTATTAGGTATTCTGTGTTTCTTATTGAGCCAGGAACTATGGCCAATACAGAAGCTGAAGCTGAATTCTGCATACTTTTTACTACTGCATTACAAATCTGGTCTATAATGGCAAATCGATTTTACTGACTTCAGTGAAGTGTCTTGAAAATCATCAAAGAAACAGTCTGTTTCTACATCTGAAACTGTAAGTCAAACTGATTTGCCACCCTCTCCACCAGATAATGGCATCTGCAGTGCCATCTGTAGGAAGGTGGATATCTGACTATGGTTACCCCCAACTTTTTGCCTGGTGTTTTGCTGGTTTTTCGACTTAGTTGACCTGGGACCCTGCTATTTAGGGCCCCAGGCCTACTGCTCTCTCTGTAAAATGGATTCCATGTACTCTAGGTACATATCTAATTGGATACTGAGTCACCTTATCAGTCCCTGTACAGTGTACCTTAGGTAACCAGGGCATAGGTGTACCCAGGGCCTACCAGGGGCTGCAGCATGGATTATGCCACCCCTGGCTGGCCATCTAAATCTGACACAACTGGCTGCACGACAGCTGGGGCAAAGTGGTGTAATCACCCTTTGCTGTAGATATAGTATACCTATATCTAACCCTAAAAATGGACACACAGATTCCTATCAGTCACTCCTATGGCAGGCCTTGACAATCCTGAAGGCAGAGTGCTTGGAATTATGTGAGATGGTGCTCTGGCATGAGCTGAGCCCGTCTGCAGCTTGCGGAACCAAGTCCTAATAGCTGTTCCATGATAACGCATACCATATACTCTTAAGTGCATTATAATCCTTGCGGTTATTTGCCAACTTTGGTATCGCTTTATCTAAACATGTCGAGTAAGGTGTCATACGAATTGGAATACTAACCCCTCGCCAATTCTGGCGACGGGGTTAGCATTCCACCCTTCTAGAGGGACACGACATGTATGTAACTGGGAACCCCGGTTAAAGTTAACTCGAGCCTCAGCATCACAAAATGGATGCTGCCACCACAGACACAAGTCTGACCTCCTGCTGCTGGGAGTCCTTCCAGCGAGGAGAGCTTGGACAAAGGGTTTCCTGTCAGGGGCGGTGCTAGCACCATCCCAGACAGGGTTTTGTGTATCCCAGGTAGGCAGGGCTGAGAGGAAGGTGACTGCGAGTGGTACCCCGGTGCTCACTGTGAATTTGCCGGCTTGAACCAGTTCCAGGGGCACACCAGCCCCTGAGCTGGGGAAAGTCCGGATAAGGGAGAGGGGTGTAACCATCCCCCTCCTGGTCCCACCCATGGGCAGGACCTAGTCGCGTGCCAGCCCCCTTCTTTAGTATAAAGGTAGGAGCGGGCCCCCTTCCCAAATTAGATAATTCTGAATCTTGACTACTTTCCACGAAAGGACTCTTGACTATTTCTGAAGACTCTCCCTTGTGGCTAAGGAGTAGCCACCCTGCACCAGCGGGCACCATCTAAGCGCTTGCGGTTTGCTGCACGTCCATCCTCCGGATCAAGACTGCCCAGCTCGACGAGACCCGGATTACCTGGCACCTCTGACCTCTACCTGCATCATCAGCCACGCTGAGATTCGTGGGTGTGACGAGACCTGAAGGGACCGGCCATCTTCAAAACTGCACAACGCTTATCCAGCACGACCGCCGAGGGATCCTCGAGTGAGTGCTTTGGGGTTTGAGAAGCCCTAACCCTGAGCAGCTCCAGCACCGAAGTCCAGCCCCCCAGCATCCACGAGATCTGCGTGTGGCCCTTCTGCTCTTTGCTGCTCACCGCGTTGTCCGGCCACTTGCCTGCTGGCTTGTAGCCCTCCTGACGACGAACCACGACGATTACATCGCTGGTCTGGTTGCTCCAGACTGGCCCTAGCTCCCCTCCAACAGAGGAGCGCCCCGGACCCTCCTGGTCCACTCCAGACGCCATCTTGACTCCACCGCGTGGGCTTGCCTTTGCCAAGGCTTGTTGCTCCAATCCTGGTTTCAGCAGCGCCGACAGCAGACACCTTCGTGGGACAGCTCGCACCTCCATCCTGGTCTCCGACAACGCCTCCTGGTCCGAGAGACAGCAGAGTCCAGCGTCGCCCACTCACCTGGTCGAGGTGACTTCATCCGGTGCCATCCTGGTGCCCACCTAATCACTGGCTAGTAATTAGGAACTGAGTCCCCTCTGCTTTCAGGTCGTCTCCATCATCGATCCAGGCTTGGATCCCATCGAACATCATCACTGGTCGCCTGCCAGCAACTTCTTCTTTCAGGCTCCATAGACTGTAACGAGGATTCCCAACGTCTTTTGAACCCTATGCAGCCGCAGCCCCTGGGCTAGGTAACCTGAGCATTTCGGTGCTCCAACGTAGGTTCACTATCTAAGTGTCCAGATCCTTTTTCGTTTTCAGCCTATCTAGTCGGGTTCGTCCGATAACTGTAACTTTACGAATACTAGTATCCATAGACTTTGTCCCGCATCCCGCGTGAGGGTGCACACTCTGCACCCGATCTACCTAGGCCTCCTGCTCCTAACCTGAAGGTTCAGTAGTGTAGTCCTAGCGATCCTAAAGCCTCTGGACCTTGTTACTTACCTGCTAGTATTTCGCATTCCACTTTTGTAGTATATGGTTTTTCGTGCCCCTCGGGCATTTGTGTAAATTGTGCAACTTAAAGTATTTTCTTAAGAGTTTTGTTATGTGCTTAGCTCCCTGACTCATAAAGAGTTCAGGGTAGACTTGTTATAAATAAATATCCTTTTATTTTCATAACAACTTGTGTTGTGTCCTTTCACTTGGTGTTCAAGGGGTATATGTGATGGTATAACAGCTGGCTTAACACGCCCTCTAGAGTTTAGCCTAAAGACTGCTCTTGTCCATGCTACTAGGATAGCTGGTCTATAAGGTTGACTTACAACCAATCATCAATAAGGGTTGTTTGGAATGATACACAGTGATTACTAGAATATTGAGCACTACATATCAGGCCAACTTCTCACACCATCCAGCTAGTTGTATAAGTCACAAAACCATCCCTCTCATCAGTAGTAGTTCCTGGATAGTCGTGAATTTCCCTTTCTTCTCTGCCATTCTTATTGGCTGATCAGTTTGTATGGACCCTTGGTATGTGGGTGGTTGTAGTAGGTGTAGCTGAGGTAGGAGCAGTACCCATGATGTGGTTGAGGCGGAGCCTGAGGGAGTGGAGGCAGAGGTGCACTATCTTTGTGAGCTGGTATTGGAAGGAACCTGTTATAATAGTCCTGCATCATCCAATGCAATTTGTCAATCAGCTCAACAGGCATTTGAGATAATGGTCCTTTTCACACCACCATCGGCATCTTGAAGCAATTAATCCAAGTTGGGCTTGCAGCTGTTCCAGATGGCCCCTTAAGTTTCAAAATATAGGCATTAACTGTGAAGGAATCTTGCTTGGGGGAGTGTCTTGCAGGAGCTAAAGCCTACTTTTCCATTTGTATGGGCAATGTGACTAATTTCCTCTATGGTGCCATTGACCACGATATCAGATGGCAGTCTCAACAATGGAGGTATGTCTATGGTGGTATGTCTCTCAATGATGGCGTTATCGTCAACTATTTTGTCATTGACAGTACTGCCAATGGTATGGTCGTTGACAGTAGATGCTGCTCTGCTGTCAACGAGGCTGACCACTAAAGAGCAACACCAAATGACAGCGTTTCCATGGGCATCATCAACAAGGTTGTCTTTGACAATGTTGAGTAGCTTTTCATACTGATGTGAGCCTCTGAAGCCTACTTGTGCAGTTTACCTGGCTTCTTGTTGGACGTCTTCGGGCACTTCGGGTGACCCTTCTGAAAGCAGAGTATTTTTCCTCAGATGCATATTTTTTAAGAAGATATCTTCTCCTTCCAGGTGGCAACTCAAAGGTTTCTTATTGTCATGACTCCTCATCAGATTACGGCTGGTTATTGGCCTTTTCCTTTTAAAGCCCAAAAGCAGCTGTCTGTCTCGGTCAGTCAATGTTATTGCTGAACATTTCTGACAAATTTTGAACTCTTAGATTTGTGGAGAGAAGAGAGGCAACACATAAAATATGGGTCAGGGACACCCTTCCATACAACCTGCAGTACAAATCTGAGGTTTGAAAGCATCTTCGGGGGTGGATTTCAGTGCCCTCTCACCTCAATGGCTGAAGGCCAGGTCTTTCCCAATGAGGTAACTGTGATCCTAACGTGGCACTGCTCATATTGTGTGGGAAGGGTATGCTCAGACGTGGGTCCAGTGCTCACTACGCCACAGAAGTCAAGCTATCCTGGCTGAAGACGGCTGATAGCCAGAAACCGGTCCTAGGATGCTTGATTCCGGTCCAGGGAAGACATGGCTTGGCAGTTCGGGCTGGACTGTTCCCATGAGGCACAGGGTCAAGACTGATTTGCATATGGCCATGTCTGAACTGGGGTGGCTTGGTGAGCAAAATAATGATGGATTAAATCCAGATCTGTGACTGGGGGTGAATGTTTTGCCATTGTGCAACATTCCGTCCACCATTTTGTGGGTTTTTGCTTTTCACCCTATGTGGGAAGGGTATGCCCAGACGTGGGCCCGTGCTCACTACGCCTCTGAAGTCAAGCTATCCTGGCTGAAGATGGCTGATAGCCAGAAACCGGTCCTAGGATGCTTGATTCCGGTCCAGAGAAGACATGGCTTGGCAGTTCGGGCTGGACTGTTACCATGAGGCACAGGGTCAAGACTGATTTGCATATGGCCATGTCTGAACTAGGATGGCTTGGTGAGCAAAATAATGATGGATTAAACCCAGATCTGTGACTGGGGGTGAATGTTTTGCCATTGTGCAACAGTCCATCCATCATCTTGTGTGTTTTGCTTTTCAAAGCAATTCTTTTGTGCTGCTAATAGAATGTTATTACAGTTTGGCACCCAGCCCGAATAAGGGGAATGATTCAAGTGTTTGATTCAATAAAGGTTTCAATGTTGGAAAATGCGGTATGTGAGGAAGCTTTTTCATTGAATTAAACTTAATTTTAACTGGTTTATCAATAAGAATAGAACCTACATAGTTAGCATTTTGAGATAATAGTGAGGGTAGAACTTGATTTAATATTTCAGACACAGTTTGGGTTGTAACATTCACAATATCACTGGTCGCAGCGCCATCCTGCTCACTGCCGCTTTTAATTAACTGAGCTTTACTCTGATTGACTGTATCGTTAGCGCTGTACTATTGACTGCTGCTTTTATTCAATTGCATTACCCGCATTGTTGATTTAATTTTCTGTGCCTGATTGTGCCGGTGCCACTGCCCATAGCATAGCGATACTGCAGATTGTGCCCCAATCTCGTCCTGTTTCGCTTTCGTTTTTGCTGCCATCTTGTTGTTGTTGTGCCTCCTAGCCCATCTCTCCACCCCGCTCCCGCCTCCCAGCTGCTCCTCCCTCCCACAGAAAGTTAAGGATCGTCCCGTGTATTCAAGCGCTGTGACCGTCCTGGCTGGCTCAGAAGCAGTCTCTCCTCACGCTCCCTAGTTCATCTGGGTATCGTAGCGCCATACTGCTCAATACTGCTTAGATTAATTTGTGCATTGCTCCTATTGTCGAGATCGCAGCGCCATCCTGCTCACTGCCGCTTTTAATTAACTGAGCTTTACTCTGATTGACTGTATCGTTAGCGCTGTACTATTGACTGCTGCTTTTATTCAATTGCATTACCCGCATTGCTGATTTAATTTTCTGTGCCTGATTGTGCCGGTGCCACTGCCCATAGCATAGCGATACTGCAGATTGTGCCCCAATCTCGTCCTGTTTCGCTTTTGTTTTTGCTGCCATCTTGTTGTTGTTGTGCCTCCTAGCCCATCTCTCCACCCCGCTCCCGCCTCCGAGCTGCTCCTCCCTTGCTCCGCCCCCTTTCACTATCCTCTTATGTCAGAGCAACATACGCGCAGCGGTCACGCGCAGCGGGCGCGCAGCGGGCGCGCACTATGCGCGCCGAAGACGCGCCAAAGGTAAGCCCGTCTACGCCCGTCCGCGCCTGGACCGCGCCCAGCGCCAGGCCCCCTGGTCCCTGCACAGTCCACTCCACCCGCATAAGGTACGACGCCACAACCCTCTCTGCACTCAACTCCGACCGTCTCCCAGACTGCCACCTAGCCGCCCCTGGACACACCCATGGACCCTTCACCTGCCACTCCTGCAAAATCGACTGTACCAGGACCCACACTAAATCCACTAACGCCAAATAGAGCTCCGACACTAACAACCTGAAGTGCATCCTGCTCAACACCCGATCTGTCCACAAACACGCCACTGAATTATGGAACCTACTAAACACCAATACGCTGGACGTCGCCTTTCTTACAGAAACTTGGATGAACGCCTCATCAGCACCCGACATCGCCATAGCCATCCCGGACGGTTACAAGATCATTCGAAAAGACCGCATCAACCAAACAGGAGGAGGCATAGCCATCGTCCATAAGAACACCATCCGCATGACAACCAGTTCCGACGGCAACCTCGCAGCCGCCGAACATCTTCACTTCCAGATTCACACCGACCCTAAGACCACACTCAGAGGCACCCTCATCTACAGACCATCAGGACCCCGCACACAATTCAGCGAAGACATCACCGACTTCATCAGCCCACACGCCCTCCCCTCTGAGGACTACATTCTACTATGGGACCTCAACTTCCACCTGGAAAAGAACAACAACAGCAACACCACCACCCTTCTGGACAACCTCGCCAATCTCGGACTCAAACAACTGGTAAACACCCCCACCCACTACGCCGATCACATGCTCGACCCAATCTTCTCCTCCAGCAAGCACATCTTCAATCACGCCACAGAACTCCATTGGACGGACCACTACTGCGTCCACTTCAATTACAGAAAGACCACGACCCACCACCACCCACAACAAATCCCCCGCAGAAACTGGAACAAAATTGCCACCGACCACCTCAACACATCGCTTTATCAAAACCCTCCCGCCAAATCACTGGACCCAAATGAAGCAGCCATCAACCTCAAACAATGGATCACACATAGAGCTAACGAATTAGCACCCTTGAAAAACAATCAAAACAAGCCAGGTATCAAAAAAGCCCCCTGGTTCAATCACGAACTTAAGAAATCCAAAAAGATCTGCCGCACCCTCGAGAAAGCCTGGCGAAAAAACCCAACCACAGACAACATGACCGCCCTCAAGAACGCCACCTGCAAACACCATCAGCTGATCCGATCCACCAAAAAATCAGCATTCAAGGATCGACTCGACAACAACGCCCACAACAGCAAGGAACTCTTCAACATCGTCAAAGAGTTTACCAATCCCAGCGCCGGCACCAATGACATCACTCCCTCTCAAGACCTCTGCGACTCTCTAGCCTCATTCTTCCACAGCAAAATCGCTGACATACATAACAGCTTTGGCGACCAGTCCACCCCCCTCACCACCACCGAACTGAAGCCCACCACCACCACCCTTGACGCCTGGGACCCAATCAGCACCGAAGACACCATCCACTTGATGAACTCCATTCACTCCGGATCACCAACCGACCCATGACCTCACCACATCTTCAACAAGGCCGACTCCATCAACGCACCCCATCTCTGGGATATCATCAACTGCTCCCTCAACGCCGCCACCTTCCCAGAAAGCTGGAAACATGCCGAACTCAGTGCTCTACTGAAGAAACCCACAGCAGACCCGACTGAACTTAAAAACTACTGCCCCATCTCGCTCCTCCCTTTCCCTGCCAAGGTCTTAGAGAAAACCGCCAACAATCAGCTTGCCGCCTTCCTCGAGTCCAACGGCTCCCTCGACCCATCACAGTCCGGCTTCCGAGCCAAACACAGCACCGAGACCGCCCTCATCGCAGCCACAGACGACATTCGAACACTTCTTGACAACGGAGAAACAGCTGCCCTCATCCTACTGGACCTCTCCGCAGCGTTCGACACGGTCTGTCACAGCACCCTCATAAAACGCCTCAGCAACGTCGGGATACAAGGAAAAGCATTGGACTGGATCATCTCGTTCCTCACCGCAAGAACCCAGAGAGTCCGCCTCCCCCCCCTTCAGATCAGAGGCCACTGAAGTCATCTGCGGCGTACCTCAAAGATCCTCGCTCAGCCCCACCCTCTTCAACGTCTACCTAAGCCCCCTCGCAGCCATCGCACGCCAACACAACCTCAACATCATCTCCTACGCTGACGACACGCAGCTGATCCTCTCCCTCACCAAAGACCCAAACACAACCAAAACCAACCTACACGAAGGGATGAAAGACGTAGCCGAGTGGAAGAAGAACAGCCATTTAAAACTAAATTCAGACAAGACGCAAGTCCTCATCCTAGGATCATCCCCCTCTTCCTGGGACGACTCCTGGTGGCCACCGGCCCTGGGCACCGCACCCAAACCAACGGACCATGCTCGCAACCTAGGATTCATTCTAGACTCCTCCCTCTCGATGACCAGACAAGTCAATGCCGTGTCATCATCATGCTTTAACATCCTACGTATGCTCAAAAAGATCTTCCGCTGGATCCCTACGGAAACAAGAAAGACGGTCACCCATGCACTTGTCACAAGCCGACTGGACTATGGAAATACCCTCTACGCCGGAACCACAGCCAAATTACAGAAAAAACTCTAACGCATTCAGAACGCCTCCGCCCGACTCATCCTAGACATACCCCGCCACAATCACATATCCGGTCACCTGAGAGACCTCCACTGGGTCCCCGTCAACAAGAGAATAACGTTCCGTCTCCTCACCCACGCACACAAAGCCATCTACGACGAGGACCCAAATACCTCAACACGCGCCTGACCTTCTACACCCCCACCCACCAACTACGATCGTCCAATCAAGCCCTCGCTGCGATCCCACGCATCCAGAGATCCACCATGGGAGGAAGATCTTTCTCCTACTTAGCGGCCAAAACGTGGAATTCTCTCCCCACCCACCTCCGTCTTACACGGAACCACCTATCCTTCAGAAAACAACTCAAAACCTGGATATTTGATAAATAACGTACCCCCCCTCCCTCAAGCGCCTTGAGACCCTCTGGGTGAATAGTGCGCTATACAAATTTTAACTTGACTTGACTTGACTAACTAATACAGACCACAGTGCAATTCAATGTGCATAAATGGTCCATCCCCAACAGAACGCAGGGAAAGTGGGACTCAAAAAGAAAGTATTCGGTTTGGTAATCGGATCCAAAAAATAAACACAGGATCAGTAATAGAGTGAGGTAAATATCAGCTGCATGAATGGTTTTGCCTGAGAGAGGAAGTAGGAAAAACAGAGGTTTTTAGAGCTGATTAACGAGCACTGATACCAATCAGACCATGAGGAGGACTTTGCATTAATAGCATATCCTTAATTTTCAAGAGGATATACATTTAGTGCAGAGAAGTTACTTCCCCTCGGTCTGTCCTAAAAAGTTGGGTATCCTGAGATAGGGCAAGGGGAATCAAGGTTGTTCATGTGAACTTTGAGACAGATTTGGTCTTTCCAATTTTCCAAGGCCTTTTTGACTACAACTGAAACAGGAGGAATGCCTAGGTGGAGCAAACTCTCCTCTTCTCACCACTGGCTTCTCTCCACGCTGTTCCTCCCAGTGCTCCTTGCGCCCAAAAGATTCACCCTGCTGTACCTATTTGACAGTAGCAATCCGTCCCCTGCCAAAGTTGCGGGGCAGGCTGGAGGAGGAAGGAGGGGAGGGGACCAAAAATATTAATACATACATTAAAAAAAAAAAACTTACCTGAACGCCGCCGCCTGCCACATTGCGCTCCTCCCTTTCTCTCTGGCACAGGCTCCCAGAATGCACTGTGACCAATAGTGACACTGCATGAAAGCAGTGTCGGGATTGGCCTGAGCACCGGCAACTTGTGCTTCCAGACAGGCCAGGAGCCTGTGCCTGCTCTTTCCAGCCTCAGCAAATTTGGCTGGAGAACTTCACTGCACATGGGGGTTTGGCCCATGCGCAGTGAAGGGAGTGCCTACCACTCCCCCACTAGCAGTGTCATCCCTTGGACCTGCCCCCAAGATTCATCAGCGTCCTGGGGGCGGGTACAGGGGCTAAAAAAAAACCCAATAATAAAACGTGTTTAAAACCTGTTTTATTATCATTTTATTTGCTGGTGGTGGCAGGGGGAGACGGCACCCCTCCGCTCTAATGGAGGGGCCGCCGCTGCTTCTCAACAGTAGCCACTCCCTTTGACTGTTTGTTGGTAAGATTGTTTTTGCAGCACCCTCTGAGGCCGCCGACTTTCTCCAGAAAGGAAAAGGTGTGCTACGGACGGTGAGGTAGTGTTGGCGTTCTAGTTATGCGGGCTACGTCACGACGTAGCGCGTGTAGCGGCCATCTTGGACGCGATTGTGCATGCGAGAGGAGCGCGATTTTGCCGATCAGAGCAGCCACACGCCCGGTGCTCTCCTAATTGTGTCGCAGTTCGAATAAACCCCTAAAACCTTTGGTATTGCCTCCTGAGTCCTTCTTTAGGCACATTAAGCAGTATTAGAGAAATGGAGAAGTGTGGCTCATCGGTTAGAGGCGGCAGACCCAGAAGCAGAGGTCGGCCCGGGACCAGGGTTCAATTCCCGACGCGGCAGGGTACGGAACCAATGTCAGCGGGCTCGATAAATCTCGCCTTGGTGCCTCTCTAACCATGGGTCCCACGCTGCAACTCTGGGCAATAGCTTGCTTAATCTCCACAACGGCCCCCTCGCTGCTGGGGATGCCTGGCTTCACCTTGGGGATGCCCAATAGGGACCATCTCACAGGGAAAGCCAGGACGGGTTCCCCAGCGGTACACAGCGCCAAGAAACACCTGGGTGAACGTGCGCTCAACAAATTCATACTAACATAACATAACATATTACAGTGGCGACGAGAGTGGGATGCCCTTTTTTTTGGAGGTGAAGGCTCACAAGAAAGGAGGAGGAGCAAAGACCTACCCGGCAGGAGAATCAAAGACAAGCTGACAAGCACCATAGAAGACAGCAGCAAAACAAGAAGGTACAAGAAGGGCAGACACAAGGCAGGAGAGCGTGGCAGAGGCGGAGAAAGTTTAGGAGATCAGCGCAGGGGCGCAGAGGCACCAACACCAGAGTGCATGCACACCAGAAGAAAGGAGTGACACACGGCAGACCCATGAGGGTAGTGAGCAGAAGCGGGGAAACTAGCACAAGGTGGTGTACCCACGGAACCGCGTGACCACACCCACAGAGGCCCTGGCGAAATCGGCGAGGAGCAGAGAAGGGGGCGCAGAAGGACCCCAAGAGAGCCAAGGACGCGGCGAAGGGGCGACTGCGCCAGGCAGTCGTAGAAGCCAAGGGGAAGAACCAAAAAGACGCGCGGAAATGAGCGCGCAAGCATCGTCACTCACGACACTGATCCCGTTCTTACCCAGGCCGGGAGAGCCTCAGATGAAGTGGGAGTGGAAGCATTGGAAGATGAGAACGGTGAAGCATTCCACAGCAGAAGGAAGAAGAGGCTACTCTTGCACAACCTAGGCCCCGAAGGTATACGGGTATTTCAAAATCTGATGCCCACACCCCGACCAAATGCAGATGATGACGTATTCAGGCATGCGATAGAAGATCTGAATAATCACTATCGTCCAGCGGTATGTACGTCTATTGATCGATATAAATTCCAGCAGAGGAAACAAGAAGTAGGTGAAACCATAGATGACTACGTCGCAGCGCTGAGGAAGCTGGCGATAACATGCAAGTTCGGAGTTCTGCACGACAAATTCATAAAAGATCAGATAGTGATGCACACCACCAACAAGACCGTACAAGGTAAACTGTGGGTGAACGGCGATGCCAGGCTTAAAGAGGTGATCGCTACCGTGAAAAAGGCTGAACTGGCGAAACAATGTGCTGACGCGGCCAAAAGAGAACCGGTCCAGAGCCCCATGATAAACAAAGTAGATGACGCAGAACCATCCGGAAGGGGCAAGACCACGCCGTGGGAAAACAGAGGATCGAACAAGTGGATGGGGAAGCCCGGACAGACGAGGAAGCCGAACAAAGAAAGCATGTCCACGTGCTACAGATGTGGAAGCCAGTCCCATGCGGCCCATGACAAATGACGCCCCGCGTTCAGGGCAAAATGTATTTTCTGTGGCATAGTGGGTCACTACGAGAAGGTGTGCCGCCGCAAGATGAAAAGACCCACGGTGAAGTACGTGGCGCAGGACCAGCAGGAGGAAAAAGAAGAACAGGAGGAAGAGGATAATGTGCTGTGCGTAGAAGGCCAGGTGCTGGGTATCGACTGTAGACGATCCCCAAAGCCTCAGTGCGACATGGTGATTGGAGGAGTGAAGATTACAATCGTGGTGGACTCGGGGTCCCCGTACACCATCGTCCAAAAGTCAGTGTGGAACGAGAAATTCAGGCCCAGCTTGGACCCGCAACTGGAACCCTCTGACATAAGACCGGTCACGTACACAGGAGAACCCATCCCGATGGTAGGGTTTCGAATCCTGACTTTTGAGTTCAAGGGGCGCAGAGCACAGTGCAAACTGTATGTAGCGGAGAAGGGTCCGTCCGTCCTAGGATGGATGGACCAAGGAGACCTAGGAATACAGTTGGATCCCGGAGGGGACACCCAAGTACTGATGACAACCCCAGAGCGTTGGCCGGACTTTGAGAAGATGAAGAAGGAATATCCGAAGGTCTTCGGAGGGAAGGTCGGAAAGTTGGAGAAATTTACACACAGAATAGACCTTAAAGAAAACGCTGTGCCAGTGTCGCATAAGGGGAGGAACATACCACTCGCAGTGAGACAGGCAGTACAGCAGGAATTACGCAGACTCGAGGTGAACGGAATCATTGAGCCAATCGACATTCCGGAATGGCTGGCGCCGCTGCTAGTGGCCATAAAGCCAAATGGCAAGGTTCGCCGGTGTGGACCTTCGGGAACTGAACAAATGCATCATCATGGAGAAATTCCCGCTGCCGCGGATAGAAGAAATGCTGGCGAGGAGGAAAGGAGTAAAATGGTTTTCCACCATCGATCTCACTTCGGCCTATCATCAGGTAGACCTGCAACCCGCGAGCAGGAAACTGACGTCATTCATAACACCCTTTGGATGTTACCAGTTCCGTTGCATGCCCTTTGGACTCGCTTCAGCAGCGGCCGTCTTCCAGAAACTGATGCACCACCTGTTTCAAGACCTAGAGGGAGTACAATACTTTCAAGATGATATCCTGGTGATGGGAAAGGAGCTGAAAGATCACAACAAGAAACTGGACATGGTGCTTCGGGTTCTAGAGGAAAATGGGCTAACAGCTGAATGGGAGAAGTGCCGGTTTGGGATGACGTCCGTCACCTAATTGGGGCACGAGATTGGAGAACCTGGTATCACTCCCAAACGTGCGAATGTGAAAGCCATCTGTGACGCCCCTGCTCCCTCCAACAAAGAAGAAGTGAGGTCCTTCTTGGGAATGGCGGAGTACTACAATAAATTCGTACAACACTTCGCCACCAAGACGTACCACCTGAGGCAGCTCATAAGAGACAAAACGGTGTTCACTTGGAAAAATGACATAAGCCAAGCAGTTCTGCTACAAGGCTACGATCCCCAAGGGCGATCGGTATTAACAACGGATGCCAGTGAAAAGGGGCTGGGGCAGTCCTTATGCAAGAGAAGAAAGATGGGACAATGGAGACTCTCAGCTTCGCATCCCGGTCCCTATCGGCCACAGAACAAAAGTTCAGCGTAATCGAGAAGAAGATGCTGGCGGTAGTGTGGGCCATCGGGAAGTTTCACCAATTCCTATGGGGCACGAGGTTCCAACTCAGAACAGACCACAAACGATTGGTCAAAGTACTAACCTCAAGCGGACATGCGAGTGCGACACTGCGCATCGCCAAAATGACCTTGAAACTTCTTGACTACCGATATGATGTGGAACACATACCGGGAACTTGGAACAAGATAGCAGACTACCTCAGTAGAGCGTCTGCTATGGAAGGAGCTCCCAGCGAAGCAGGAGAGAGAGAGGAGATGGTAGCCTTGATGGAAGACTGAACGAGTGATAAGCAAACAGGAATGGACGGAAGCATATGAGGCAGATCAAGACATAGAAGAGGTCATGGAGTGCATAGTACATGGATGGCCCAAAAAGAGACAGCTACGGAAGGACCTCAGGAAATTTTATGAAGTCCGAGAGGAGTTGTCTGTGGGGGATGACGGCATGTTTGTGTACAGAGGTCACAGAGTAGTTCCGCTGACAATGCTGATACCCCGCCTACTGGCGATACTGCACGAAGGCCATCTAGGAATCGTGAGGACGAAGCAGATGTACTGGTGGCCTGGAGTAGACCTTCAGGTAGAAAGACATGTGAGAGATTGTGACCAGTGCCAAAGGGCAGACAAAACTCTGACACCGCTGAGACAGCATTAGGGAAGTTTGCCAACCCGAGTAACCCGTGGGAGGAAGTGTCAGTAGACATCTTAGGCCCAGTATTGGACAACCAAGGCACACCCAAATACTTGTGTGTTTTAGTGGATAGGTACTCTAAGTGGCCCGAAGTACACATTCAAGAAGAAATGGACACGGATACTGTACTCCGATTTCTCACATCCGTCTTGCTAAGAGAAGGCATTCCCAGATCCATTCTCAGTGATAATGGACCACAGTTCACTTCAAACAAATGGGTCAAGTTTGCCGAGAGGAATGGCATCAAGATCAAGCATGCCTCCATATATCACCCCGCCGGCAACGGCCAAGTGGAAATATTTAATAGAGTAATAATGGGCTCCGTACAAGCTGCCATCACGATGGGCAAAGATTGGGAAAAGGAGGTCCAAAGCATGCTGTGGGCCTATCGCATCACACCCACGAGCACGGGGTACAGCCCATTCCAGATTCTGAGGGAACGACACCCCTTCACTAAGGACAACTTAGCGTGGAAAGAAAAGACTGTAACCAGCAAGTGGTCTCCGGCGGTGGTGCAGCACAATCTTGAGAAAGCCCAGAGGATTTATACAGAACATTACAATCGCAGGAGGAATGTGTCTTGGAAAGAGGGGAGTGGGTGAGAGTCAAACTAGCAATACTAAAAAGGAAAGGAGACAGCAAATACACCCCACCCCTGCAAGTAAAAGAAGTATATGATAGAGCAGCGTTGCTCAGCGACAGAAATGTATGGTCCCAAGACCGCATGTCGAAGTGCAATAAAATTCTGCAATGGTCCAATGAAGACAATGAGAAAACACGACAAGAGTGCGAGTCAAGGGAGGTCGAGGAAACACCTCCTGGGGAAGTAGAGTTCCCAGGATCCAGTGATAACTATGAGAAGAGTGGAGACAAGGAGGGCCCTGTAGCAGTGTATTCTAGTGTGCACCTTGCACCAGTCCAAACGACCCTTATGGTGATTGGTTGTAAGTCAACCTTATAGACCTGCTATCCTAATGGTAGCATGGACAAAAGCAGTCTTAGGCTAAACTCAAGAGGGCATGTGAAGCCAGCTGTTTTACCATATGCAATCCTTTAAAATACCAAATGAAAGGACACCACACAAGTTATATATTACAAAATATATGTATTTATTTCTAGAATAATCCCCTTAACTCTTTATGAGCACAGGAACACAAGTGTTAAACAAAGAACACAGTATAACATACAATAAGCTGCACAATTATGGATAGGCCGGGTGGCCACTCAAACCATATATTAAGATAGTGGTATAAGTACCACGTCACAAACAATGAACAGGCCTAGGCCCTAGGGAATCGCTGGGCCTACACCGGACTAACAAGGGTTAGGTCGGGAGAGGCCCACAGGATACGGGTGCAGAGTCTATAGGCAACCGCGTTTTTTTTTTTTTTTTTTTTTTGAAAAAGACCTTTATTGTGAGTATCGCCAACTGTCAGAATACAATTTGCATTGCAGTTCGACTGTACAGTGCACCAAAATTTACATAAGTTCCAAGAGCAGATTCGCTACACCTAATACACAGCCTGTGTGCCGGCATCCCGGAGGCCCAGCGGCGTAACTTGATGCCATAAGTTAACACATAACAATGTGATCGTGCACTGTTGGCCCCCAGCGTAGCATCAAGGCAGTCGACCGTCAATAAATGGAGACATAGTAGTACGGTCTTTCATGAACCAGGAAAGGGCAGGAAAGGAAAAGTGGAAAAGGGGAAAACTAACCTAAACTACCCCTAAACACCCCCCGGGCCCTCCCCGTTTGCTATTGAGTACCGTGAAGGAGTCTTAGTGACGCTTCCTGCGTGAGTGATGTCGTGTATGTACTGTGTATGTTCTGCACCCTTCCCCCGCTGGCCCTATCTCCCAAGTCATGTCACACCCAACCCCCCCTCCCCGTCAATTGCCTACACCCTCCCTGGACCCACCACCCCCCAGAGGAACACTAAAGCCCCCCCTGCGGTAATTGCCTCCGTTCCACAGCATTCTCTAACTCCTCATCCTGAAGGTCCTCGGCCACCGACATGTCGCTGTCGTCCCCCTCCTCCCTTTGTTGGTACTCCTTGTAGAGATCCCAAAAGGACTTCGGTCTACTCTTGGGCGGCAGCAGCTCGCTGTACAATTCCGTCTGAGTGCAACAGTATTGGAGATCCCTGAGCCATCTCGTCTTGGTGGGGAGAGGTCCGCGCATCCAGCACGCTGCCACCACCCTTCTGGCCAACAGCAACGCTACGTCTACTAATCTACGCAATGCAGGAGCTAACGGCTTGGAGAAGCCCAGTAGCGCAAGCAATGGGGATCTCAACAGCGGCTCTCCTAAAATCCTTCCCAACTCCGCGAAGACCTCCTCCCAGAAAGCACTCACTCCCGGACACAGCCATGCCAAATGAAGGAAATCAGCGGCGCCGGTCCCGCAGCGCTCACACTCCGGGGAGCCACGTAGGCCGTAGCGGTGAAGCCGCTCCGGTGTATAGTATACTCTCTGTAGAAATTTGAAGTGCACCAAGCGGTGTCTGCCATTAAGCGAGACCCTACGGGTGTTGGCGCAGCAATAACGCCACATAGCATCGTCTATGGGGGTTTGGAGATCCGCCTCCCACGCCGCCCTAGGGGCCGAAGTAGGTAATGTCTGATATGAAGGCCCAAGCCTGTTAACCGTAGAGACCAATTTCGCCGGAGTTTTCGTTTTGATGATGTGTGTCAGTTCTGGGACCTCATCCGGCTCCTGTAGCGCGGGGCCCAGTATTTCTCTGCAGGCCGAGCGTATCCTGTGATACTGAAACTTCTGCAGCAGCGACGGAGCCGGGGCGACAGGGGGGAGTTGTTCCCAGGTTTTCAGCGTACCGTCCAAGAACAAGTCCTCCATTGTCTGCACGCCCAGGGCTTTCAAGGCCTCCGTCACCCCCTTCTCATTGAGCGGATCCAACCATAGGGCCCAGGCCACCGGCATCTGCGGGGAGTACAGTAAGGCACATCCCCTTTCTCTCAGCAGTGCTTGCCACGCATGATTCGTCGCCTTAAGCGAGTCCATCCGCCCAATTGCTCGGTCTGTTGGGAGACAAATTGTGGCTGGCAGGGGGAGTGGGTCCGCGAACAGCTTCTCTAGTATGAGATGTGGAATGCGGGCATCTCCATGGATCCAGGAATGTAAGTGGGTCGCCTGTGCCACCCGGTAGTAGCGCTCCAGGTCCGGCGCCCCCAGACCCCCCACTTCACAGGGGAGCATCAGTGTCGCCCACTTGACACGAGGTTGCTTTCCGCCCCAGGCGAGCTTGATCAGGACTTGGTTCAAACGCTTAAAGAACGATTTCGACAAGACCACCGGAATATTGACAAAGAGGAATAGGAACCGGGGGAGCACTACCATCTTCATAAGGGCAATTCTGCCCAACAAGGAGAGGGGGAGCTTAATCCAGGCGTCCACATCGTCCACCAGCCTGGTAAACGCGACCCCATAGTTGTCACGGATCAGGATCTCAGGGTCCGTGTGGAGACGGATGCCCAGGTATCGCACCGAGTCGTCCGTCCATTGTAGGGGATACTCCATCTCAAACGGCTGCGTAACTGGGGTCAGGGGGAAAGCAATGGACTTATCCCAGTTCACTTTGAGTCCCGACAGCGCCCCAAAGCGGACCACCTCCCTGAGTATCGGTGCTAGATTGGTTACTGGGTCCCGAACGTACAGTAAGGTGTCATCTGCATAAGTTGAGATGCCAATCTTATATGTGGGGAAGCTGACACCCTCCAGGCTATGGTATTCTCGCATGGCACACGCTAGTGGTTCAGCCACCAATGCATACAACAGGGGGGATAGGGGGCACCCCTGTCGAGTGCCTCTACCTATGTGTATCGGGTCCGAGACCCTGTCGCCGAGACGCAGGCGGGCCGAAGGGTGATGATAAAGAGCCCCTATTCTCTGAAGAAACGGTTCTCCCAGCCCCAGTTTGCGCAGTACCCTGATCATGAACGGCCATTCGACAGAGTCGAACGCCTTCTCCATATCTAAGAATATCGCCAAGGCGGGGTTCTCCTGCTTCACATGCTGTATCGTTCCCAGCACAGTGCGGATGTTATAGGTTAGGTTCCTGCTAGGTACAAAGCCCGATTGTTCCGGCGCCACTAGGTCCGGGACCAGCAGCGCGAGTCTGTTGGCTAGGACCTTTGCATAGAGCTTCGCGTCCACGTTCAGCAAGCTGAGCGGGCGATACGATCCACATTGGTCCGGGGGCTTCCCTGGCTTCGGGATCGTGACCAGCAGAGCTTCCCGCATTGAGGGCGGCATTTCTCCCTCCTCACAGACTGAGTCAAAGAGGGCAAGTAGATGTGGGAGTAATAGGTCTTTGAAAGCTTTGTAAAAGCCAGCCGTGAGGCCGTCAGAGCCCGGGGCGCTCCCCGAACGCATGCCACCCAGTGCATCCAGAATTTCATCCTCATGGAAGGGGGCCATCAGAAATTCCCTGTCTGAGTTCTTGAGGAACGGCATCGAAATGTAATCTAAATAGTCGTCAATCTCGGTTTCCGCACCCCCCGCCCTAGAACGATACAGGTCCGAGTAATATCGTCGGAACGTCTCCAATATCTGGTCTTCCTCAACCACCCGGATGCCCTCCGGGGTCTGCAATTCATCTACCACTAACGGTTTACGGGATCCCTTGGCCATACGTGCCAGCAGGGCCCCCGGCCTCTCCCCCTCCCCATAAGCCCGAGCCGTGGCATACTTTCCCATATAGAGAACTTCTCTATCCGCAAGCGCGTGATATTCCGCCAACATGGGCACTAGGTCTTGTCCCGCCACTCCTTCCGGGTCCGTCAGCTGTTCCCTCTCTAGGGCCGCCATCTTGTTCTCCAGTACAGAGAGGTCCCTTCTAATGGAGCGTAGGACGCTGGAGTGTTTGGACATGGCCATCCCCCTGATATAGACTTTGAAGGCCTCCCACACAGTGAAGAAGCTATCTACGGAATTAGTATTGGTGGCGAAAAACCTTTCTATGTCTTCCGCCAGTTCCCCGCGGAAGGCGTCGTCTAGGAGCGCATAGGGCGGGAAACGCCAAGTATAAGGCGGGATCCCCTTCCTATCGGTGGAGAGACTGATCAAGACCGGGGAATGATCCGATAACGTGCGTGGGAGAACTGTACACGAGCTGATGCCACCCAGTACCGAGGAGGAGGCAAGCCAGTAGTCTATCCTAGTATGTATGTTGTGGTATGCTGAGTAATGCGTGTAACCGCCCTGCGTAGGGTGCTTTTCCCGCCAAACATCCACCAGGTCCAGCTTCGTCATTTCCGCTCTCATGTAGACAGCAGACGCAACTGGTCTTCGAACAGGGCCCGCCGAGCGGTCCCTGTCAGGGTCAAACACAAAGTTGAAGTCCCCCCCCCATAGCATCTTGGTGTGTGTGTGTGACCTACAGGCGGCCGACAGTGCTGTGTAGAACTCCGGGCTATCATGGTTAGGGCCGTAAACATTCACCAGGAGCAGGTCCAGCCCCCTTCCCGTGCACCTAGACACTACATATCTACCCTCAGTGTCCACAGATAGAGGGGTAAGTTTCAATCTCGAGGCGGGGTTAACCCAGGTGATTACGCCACGGGCGTGGGAGGTGAAACCCGCTGCTACTATATTCCCTGCCAACCCTCTGGCCTGTAACATCTTACTGTGGACAGGCAGGTGTGTCTCTTGCAGCAGGGCCACATCCACATGGTGTCTATTTAAAAAGCTCATCACCTTCCGTAGCTTTCGGTGGTCATTCAGCCCTCGCACATTCCAGGTCAGTAGGGACAGCGCGCGCATTGCCTGCGGGTGTTCAGACATTACAGCAGCAGACATCTTGAATCACAGCACGCCATATTAACTCCATCGGGAGGTGGCGAACCCCCAAACAGTACATCAGCGCTCAAGGCAAGCAGACAGTCACTCCGCTCATTCGTACACACCATTCGCCAGATACTCATAGCAAACCACAGGCCCTTCGATTCCCGAATAACAACAAACCCCTCAACTTTAGCCCATCCACCCTCCCCCCTGACCCCGCCCCACCCACAGCTGACCACCCCCAACCCGGCCAGACAGAGCCCCCCACAATTCCCCGTCAACTCAGGTACCCCAAAGTAGCGGGCGATACAAGTCCCAACTCCCTGGGGAGTGTCTCAACCAGAAGCACAGGGGCAAAGCGTGCCGAAACTGCGTAAATACCACCAGTGGTGGAAAAGTTCTCTGCTCTCCAGTTCCGTCCCCCCGCCCAGCCCCCTCGTGTTGCAATGCCTCACACTGAATTCACTCGGTTCCCCCCCGCCTCCCAACCCGTCCCTGACCACGACATAGTGAACACCTCACCAGCATTCGTAGATCGGACCAGCGACAACTAGGCAGTAGGAGCCGCTGCGACGTGCCTCTACCCGTCTCTCAGCCAATGTCTCTAGTTGAGTCCAGGCCGCAGCCCATAACATGGAGACTCACAGTGTACCCACAGTATCACATCTAACAACTACACTTGTACCTGAGTACAGAAAATAAACCAGGTGTGCTGCCTCAGTCCTGTTCCTCCAGTGTCGACGCCTCCTCCGAATCCTCTCCGTGCTGCTGTCGGTGTTCCTTACGTTCTTTGGTCCAGTTTTTCAGTGATTTCTGCAGTTCCTTAGGGTCCGTGAAGAAGTACGATTTCCCGCCGGTGTTAATCCTCAATTTGGCCGGGTACAGCATCGCATAGTCTAGGCCCAGCTCGCGCAGCTGCTTCTTATGCGGAATGAACTGGCGGCGCTCCTCCTGTACTTTGGCCGTGAAGTCGGGGTACAATGATATTTTCATGCCTTCCACCTGTAGTTGTCCTTTTTCCCGAGCCAGTCGCAGGGCCGTGTCTCTGTCCCTGTAGTTTAGGAGCTTGGCAATGATGGGACGGGGTGGCAGACCAGGTTGGGGTTGAGGGCCCAAAGTGCGATGCGCTCTCTCCACGATGAACATTGGGGAGAAGGCCTCCTCCCCAAGGAGCGTTTTCAGCAGGCGTTCCACGTAGAGCTCCATCTTGCCTGTCTGAGTTGATTCCGCCACTCCCGTTATGCGAATGTTCGATCTGCGGGAGCGCGCTTCCAAGTCCTCAGCCTTATCACGGATCACTTGGAGCAACCTGCCGAATTGTCGACGGTCTTTGTCCCACTCGGTCTGTGCCTCCTCCGCCTCCGTGAGGCGCCTTTCTGCCATGTCGAGGCGCTCAGCATGTTTGTCCACTCGTTCCGCCATGCGGTCCATGCGGTACGATAAAGCGTCGATCTTGGAGCCCACCGCCTCTATGCTGTTCTGGATTCCTTTCTCCATCGCCGCCAGCAGCTCTCTAAGGTCCGTAGGGGCCGAGGACGTTGCGGCACCTTTCGGGGAGGCCTCCGCCGCCGGGAGCTCCGGCCCCCTCGTCTTCCGGCGGTCAAACGAGAGTTTTGCCTGCGTTGCATCGTTTTTCCCCATGGTGAAGATCCAGCACCAGTGAGTGTCCAGGCAGAGCCGCAAGGGTAGCGTACCGCACACTCCTCGGTCCCAGAAACGGTGGCACTGGCGGGCCTAAAATGGCGGCTGCGTCACAGAAATAACCTCCGGGGTGCGCCTCGTGTCGGAGTGCGCCAACCGCCCAGCACAGTGTCTGGCCCCGACTGGTGTACTAGCGGTAGCGTCCCTGCAGGCGTAGCTTCCCTGCGCGTGGGCTCCCAAGTGAGCCTTGGCGGTCGCGCGGACCGTGCTCCGCCCCAGTATCAGCGTGCTGCACTCTCCGGCTCCTCTGGATGTCGGGGCCGCACGTCAGGTGACGCCGTGCGGCCAGCTCCGCAGGGCAGGTCGCGGCTTCAGGCCTGGTCCGCACCTCTCTCCGTTGCCAATCGTGTACGGGCCGTTACCCACAGCTCTCGGCGCTCCGGGCTACTCAACCGGGTCAGGGGGCCACCGGGGGTCACCAGGCACCGAACCCAGTCAAATTGGCATTTAGCAGGATAGTTCTTCAGGATATTTCAGGGGCTTAGGCGAGGAGCCGAAAGCTCACACGTCCGCCATCGATGCCGGCTAGCTCCGCCCCCCATAGGCAACCGCGTTTACCATACAAGTCAAAGGTGCGTAAAAATCAGAAAGTGTTAGGTTTCAGAGACTTCCGACTGGACTAGAACTTAGCCACTTAAAACTAGGACACTAGAGGTGTAAACCACTATAGGAGCACCGGAGTTATATCGTTACCTCACCCACAGGAAGCAGGTGCATAGGTGCCAAAGTGTGTCGGGTTTTGTCGTGAAGTTCTATGGAGCCTGGTGGAAAAGATGCTGCAGGCGGCCAGGAGAGAAGAGTCCGGTTGGATCCAAGGGTGGATCGAAGATGTAGAGTACCTGAAAGCAGAGGGGACAGAGTTCAGGTCACTAGCCAGTGACCAGCGAGGAACCAGGAAGGAACCAGGCGATGTTGGTTTGCAATCAGGTGATGTCGAGGTGTTTGTCTCCGCTGCCACGTGGACCAGGAAGGATCGAGGATGACCAGCGGGTGAACACGAGCTGTCCCACGAAGGCTCTTGCTGTCGGCGGTGTCGGTACTCGATTCGGAGTCACCAAGCCTTGGCAAAGGCAACCCACGCAGGACTCGGAGATGTCTTCATGATCGGACAGGGAAGGTCAGATCGATGGCTCCTTTTCAGGGGAGCTGGGGCCAGTCTGGAGCATCCAGACCGGCAGTGTAGTTTTGAGCTTTCATCGTCACAGAGGCCACTAGCCAACGGGCAAGCGACCGGACAACGCATCGAGCAGGAAAAGTGCAAAAGGGCCCCACGCAGCACTCGGAGGGTGTGGAGAGGTGATCTTTAGAGCACAGGCTGCTCGGGGCTGGGGCTTCTCAAACCCCAAAGCACAACGTCGAGGGTGCCTCGGGAGCTGAGCTGGAAGCACTTCGTTGACTTTTCAAGATGGCCGGTCCCACGTCTCTCGTCGCCTCCACGGGTCTAAGCTTTGCTAGGACTGTGGGTCGGGCTGTTGGAAGTCTGGGAGTCCAGGTCTTGTCTGCCTCTGTCGCTCGAGCTCCGGCGGGAGCAACGGCAAAGGAATTCTCGATGCGCAGATGGTGCCTGCTTGCACAGGGTGGCCACTCCTTGACCACAAGGGAGATTCTTCAGTCTTCTACGTTGAGTAGGATGTCGAATGGTCCAGAGTTTCGTTTCAAAGTTTCAGTCAGGATGATCTAAGTCGCAACGCTCCTTCGTGAGACCTGTTCACCGCTGCTGACCCGCTTGCTGCCAAAGGAGAAGGATTCATCCATTTTTCAGACCCATCGGCTGTAGAGACCCCCCACCGCCTACCTCCCGCCGTCCTGCTGTGTCTCAAAATCCGACAGCAGGACCGCCGAGTGGAGCGAGGCGAGGGGCTGCCTACAACTCCCGGCAGCCCTCGAGGTCTCCAGCCACACCCCCTCCACGCCGCGCCAGGAGGCGCATAAAGGGAGTCATCGCTGCATGGAGCTTTGAAACGCTCCTTCTTGAGACCTGTTCACCGCTGCTGACCCGCTTGCTGCCAAAGGAGAAGGATTCATCCATTTTTCAGACCCATCGGCTGTAGAGACCCCCCACCGCCTACCTCCCGCCATCCTGCTGTGTCTCAAAATCCGACAGCGGGACCGCCGAGTGGAGCGAGGCGAGGGGCTGCCTACAACTCCCGGCAGCCCTCGAGGTCTCCAGCCACACCCCCTCCACGCCGCGCCAGGAGGCGCATAAAGGGCGTCATCGTGCCCTCTCGCGGGACGCTGGGCGAAGCCTGGGCCCGTCCTAGCCCGTCACAGACCGGAGGAGACTGGGCTGGGCCCACCCCCCTAACAACTATCATAAGGCAAGACCCCGATCAGTAAGTAACTCTGTGAACACAAGTAATCCATGTCCTGAATTTACATCAAGCTTACTCTACTGCCACCCCTGCCCATCAGTATACAATGACTACCAGAGGCTCTAGGAGCAAAACCTTAAAAAACATGACATCAACTGTCGGTCCTATCGATCTGTTCATCACCAAAGTGAATCAAACCATCGACCAAACGGTAATGTTGATCGACCGACGAGTATCCTACGAATTAGATCAAGCAAGACGCTCATCAATGGGAATGCTAGCACAAGCCCCAAACGTTCCATTACAAAACACTAGCAATCTGGAAACAAATGCGGATATTCATGTGATCCCAAACACCGTCGATCTATCCGTATCACTACAACTGTCTGACTCACAACTGAGTCGAGGTCTTGAGCAGACCCCCGACATCTTTGCTAGCCCGCAGCCAACACCTACCGAACCCACACAATGTGAATTAAGAGGGATCAGGGAAGGGGCAATCCCGAAAGTGCAACACCGCAAAGAAACACTTCCAAAAAATCCAATAAATATAGCTGCAGCAAATTCAAACTCCGACTCACCCACCAAAATGTGTGACTCAAACAACGCTTCAAATCCAAACAATGAAAAAATTGTCACCTCCATGGAACCCAACAGTAACACCAATTCCGACGTACTAATAGTCGAAGATCACAATGACAGACCTAATTCCAAGCAAATCCACAAGAAGCAGGCGGCCCTTACCACAACAAAAAGCGTCAATAACACTAAAACACAAGCTTCCTTACTAAAAGAAATAGCTGAAATAGTGAAATATCAGCTACAACCGATTCAAAAAAGCCTGCAAATTATAGAAAAGCAAGTAGCAATACTGGTCGCTACTTCAAAAACAACTTCTAACCCAAGTAATAAAGAACACTTAAACTTACCGGGACTCAACGTCACATCAGGCAATGCAAAACTTTCAGACAAACCAAAACAACTAGTTATTAGCAAGGCCACAATAAACAACACAAATGCAAAATCAGGAGAGACAACAAAAAATACTAACAATCTGATTCCTTCACCTAAAAATAAGACCCCTCAAGAAACTCCCAAAACAGTCATAGGCACACAAAACAAATCACCAGGAAAACTCCCTAGAGCAGACGGCCCTGATACAAAAGTTCCCCCAGCAAAAAACCCTTCTACATTTCCTGCATCAAATACCCCTCGCTACGATCAGACACAGAGACAATCTAACAAACCAGAACGGTTAAATAGAAAGCGGTCAAAATTGATAAATCTTCCACCGGAAGCAGCACCTTTCGTTGTCATTTTAACAGGAGTTCCAGAATTGAGTAATGACACAGAAGAACCAACTTGGTCATTATTAAATAAAACTCGATATTGGTTAAACATCAACAGACCTAACCACCCAAATAACATCACGAGAATTACTACTGCGAAAAGGGCTTCATGGATAGGTCACCAACCGAAAACAATACCTGGAGACTGTATAATTGTCAACCTCGAAAATCCCTGTGCTGTGGACTATATATGCTCTTGGGATTCATCAGGTAACACAGGAGGAATAAAGGTAAAACGACTATCCTTCTTTTACCCCCAACAAAATCACCGCCCCGATGACTTTCCCCCAGAATGGTCCTGGAACCACCATGACCACGACCAGAGAAACCGGAACCAGGGACACTGGGGCCAAGGAAACAATCAGAGAAACTGGAACCAGGGAGACTGGGACCAAGGAAATAACCACGCGAGCTGGCACCAGAGAGATTGGGGTCACGATTACAACGACCGGGGTGACTGGAACAACTACGGTAGGAGGACTCATCAACCATTTCATAGGGATACATGGGCTGGAATACCAACTTCAAACAGTTATAGCTGCCTGGATATGGTCGACTGACCATCATCAGAGACCTGTATCACGACCCACCCGCATAACTACAGAGCTTGCATTAACAGGCCAGTTAAACATCTCGAGACTAAGATCTCTAATAAAATCCATTGCACACCAAAAACGAGACAACAGGAACTAAAAGGAATAACAAAACCGCAACTCACGGTAAAACAGGCTGAAGTACGCCAGTGCATAACTAAGGCCAGTATTAGACCAACAACTATGTCACAAACTACCCCAAGGTCACCTGTCAATACCAGTAAAAACTATGACAGGAATATGTTATTCTGGAACGTGGCGGGACTAGCAACCAAACACATGGAAAGAAGTTTTTTAGACTTGGTTCACTTGAACGATATAATCTGCCTACAGGAGACATGGCTAAATAATTCAATCCATCTTGTGGAATATAGAACATACTTCTCCCAGGCAACAAAATCAATATCAGGGAGAAGCAAAGGAGGTCCAACCACATACATCTCCAATCTTTGGCCATGTCGTGAAGTAACCCCTGTCCCACTCCATCAGAACTTTCAGATTATTAACATTAAAGGAACTAATCAAGAGGTTTATACCCTCATAAACTTCTATAACAACATGATACCAAACGAGCTGTCAAAAGCCTTAAATGAAATTACTGTAGAGATTAACGAATTAAAGAGAAAACACGCTAGAGCTTCACACACAATAATTTGGGGAGGCGATTTTAACCTTCATTTATGTAAAAAAAGCGACGCCTCAATCTGTGGGATTACAGACGAATATGGAAATCCACTATCTCATTTTTCCCACCCCCCCGAAGGCACCAATATGCAGGCCATTTTGACTGAACTAGATATAGGGTTTGCAAACATGTTAAAAACGCCTATTACTCAATTTTCTTCTACCTTTCACGGTAGAGGCTCTGAAACGTTAATAGACTATATCCTGATATCTACCAACAAAGCCATGCGCATAAAATCATTTGAAGTGGACAGTAATGCACTCAGCGACCACTTCCCACTTAAACTAACGTTTCAAGAACCAGATCTACAAAAGAAAACACAAAAGGTTCACCCCGGTTTGCTACATCAAGAAGCACTAACATTGAACAGAATAAATGGGTATACCCTTAGATGGGGCAATCTAGACCAAGAACTCACCAGTGCGAAAATAATTGAAACATGCATTAACGAAATTGACAAATGCCTAGATCCTTCCACAAACTCAACAGAGATTATGAGTAGCTACCATGTAATAGTGAATACAATAAGTAAAGAATTAACCAGACCCATTAAACAAAACAATACCTCAAGTAACGGGTGGTTTAATACAAAATGCACAAAAACCTACTCAAATTTAAAGAAAGCCTTAACAAAAAAACCAAGAAACAGAGCAGAGGTAACTGAATTAAGGAAATCTTACACACAGGCAATTAAACAAAGGAAAAAGGAGTTACAAGCAAAGCTTTGGACCCAACTCCTAAAAAGTAGTACCCTAAAAGACAGTAAAGCCTTTTGGGAAACAGTTAAAACCCCCTTTTTAACTGACAACAACGCTGGCCCCTCTTTGGATGTCGCCATAAGTGCAGAAGACTGGGTACAACACTTCTCAGGGGTTTTTGGAGAGGTTAAATCTAAAGACCCAACCTTTCAAGATCCTCTCCCGCTGGTGCAATACCCGATAGAGATACATTTCACACTTAAAGAAACAACTAATGCTATAAAATCTGCTAAAATCGGAAAAGCACCAGGACCAGATTCTATTCCTATGGATCTCTATAAAATTCTACCTGAATTATGGTCGCCTCTCCTAACCAAAGTGTTAAACGCAGCAAAAGACACTGGCCTCCCTGATTCCTGGTCAACTTCGATCTTGGTCCCTATTTTTAAAAAGGGCAACCGAGACAGTCCTACCTGTTACCGCCCCATATCCCTCTTGGACTCGACCGGAAAGATGCTAGGGCGTATACTTCTTAATCGACTCCAGGAGTGGTCAAAAGAGCAAGGGGTACTCTCAGACCTTCAATATGGGTTCAGGGCTGGGCTGAGTACCGTGGACCAAGTCTTGAGCCTAACATTACTTGCTGGAAAATACATAGCAGCGAAAAAATCTTGCCTACACATGGTCTACGTCGATCTTACAGCAGCCTTCGACTGCGTGGAACATTCGAAGCTTTGGACAATAATGTTACAAATGGGGATAGAACCATCCATAGTAGATATCCTCCGTGAGCTATACACTGGTACCACGGGAAAGGTCAGATTTGGAACAGCAGGACAACTAACCAACAGCTTCCCAATTCAAAAAGGGGTCAGACAAGGGTGTGTACTGGCCCCTTTCCTATTTACGCTCTACACGAACGGTCTAGAGACTGCATTGTTAAAGGGTGTTAAAGATCTCCCGGAAGCCGGTCGTCGGCAGATCCCAGCGTTACTATACGCCGACGACGCGGTAATTCTGGCACGAACATCAGTCCAGCTCCAGAGGGCCTTAACACCTTGGCTGCTAGGTGTTTTCCCCCCTGTGCTGGAAACTGCACTTATCCTGCATTCATGACGAGCTCAGCTCGTCATCAGCACAGCTCAACTGTCTATCATGACGAGCTGAGCTCGTCATCAGCATCGAAAGGGTTAAACAACTATTGAACCTTTATGACCAGTCTCAATCTAAAAGTGAATATAAGGAAAACCTACGTAATGCATTCCGGCAACAGAGGGAAAAAAGAGAAAAAAATCTATGTGGATAACCTGCCCCTCGAAAGAGCTAACACATATCCTTATCTCGGCATAACCATTGACGAGGCGTTTAACTGGAGAGAAGCAATCAATTCCAGAAAGCTAGCTCTCATAAGAACAGTCGGTGCCTTAAAAGCATTTTCACTTCGCTTGGGAAAAAGACCACCAAACGAAATGATCAAGATATACAACGCAAAATCTATTAGTACAGCTACCTTTGGAGCAGGAGTCTGGGGTATAACAAATGTAGAACAACTCCATAAAGTCGAAAACTCCTTTCTGAAGTTTCTACTGGCTGTTCCTAATAGCACCACTACATTTGGCTGTCACCTTGAACTCGGAGTACATTACATATCTGACATCATTAAGATTCAGCCTATTATGCTATGGCGTAGAATATGGGCCACGGATGAATGCCACCTCACAAGAACAATATTAGAGGACTGCATGAAATTAGACCATATGAAAAAGATAAAATGGCTGGTCTATGTAAAATCATTTTTCACTGACATTGGCTTCCCGAGATTCTTTGATGATCCACCGTCTGTAACAGACATATCAAAAAAAGACTTAAAAACACTTTGTCTGTCGCATTTATCTGAACTCCGGATGTTGTGCGAAATAGGTAAGCCTTCAGTTCAACAATGCCTAATGATTCAGCTGGTCTCAACCATCCAACCTTACCTGCAGTATGATTTGTCGCAATTCGAAAAGCTTCTCCTTACTCGTTTCAGGCTCAATATATATCATTTCATGGTTTTATTTCCCACTCAGAACGTATGGACTCACAACATTTCGGTGTGTCCTTGTGACTCTACATCCCCACAGTCTACAATTCACGTCCTTTTCTTTTGCAAATTTTACACGCCACTACGCAGGAGGTGGATATTACCACTATTAAAAGTCATGAACATCCGTAGATGTCGCCCTGCCTACCTAGCACTGCAACTTTTGGAAAATTCCTTAATGAAAAAATCTGTGGCACAATATTTAAAATTATGCATTAGGCACCGTACGAATCTGTAATGATATGTAACAGTTTTTTATCAAACAAGGATCATGAAAATCTTTTTATAATTCTTTTGTAACGAACGAATAATGGTTTTTAATATTTATTGTGTTTTTATGTACTTTTATGGTTTTCACATATGAAACCCGAATAAAGATATTTTGAATTTGAATTTGATCTAAGTTGCATTGGCACAGCTCCTTCCTTTATTCCAAATCAAGGGGCTGGATCACCTGCTAGGTCCCTCCTATGGGTGGGACCCAGGAAGGGGGTGGGTACACCCCTTTCCCTTTGTCCAGTTTCGCGCCAGAGCTGGAGCTGGAGTGCCCGAGCACCGGTTTGAACTGGGCTATGCATGGGACGCCTTGTGCGCCCCAGGCAGTGTCTAGTTTCATTCAACCCTCCCTGCTACAATCCACTATCTCCTGTCTGGGGTGGTGTAACACCTCCCTGTGACAGGATACCATTTGTCCAGGCCTCCCCTGCCGGAGTTTCGGTCAGCAGCAGGAGGCCAGACTTCTATCTGTGGCAGCCGCATCCATTTTGTGATGCTGGGGCTCTGGTTAGATTTAACCGCGTTTAAGCAAAGTAACATGTCTTCTCCCTCTAGAAGGGTGGAATGCTACCCCCGTTGCCAGAACTGGCGAGGGGGTAGTATTCCAAAGCGTATGACACCTTACACGACATGTTTTGATAAAGCCAAACCAAAGTTAGCAAGTAACCGCGAGGATTATAATGCACTTAAGAGAATATGGTATGGCAATATCCCAGAACAGCTAAGGGAGTTGGTCCCGAAAGCTGCAGACAGGCTCAGCTCATGCGAGAGCACTATCTCACATAAAACCAAGCACTCTGCCTCCAGGATTGATAAGGCCTGCCATAGGAGTGACTTATAGGTGTATATGTGTCCAGATATAGGTTTAGATATAGGTATACTATATCTAAGCAAGGGGTGATTACACGACCTTGCCCCAGCTGAGTGATCAGCCAGTTGTGTCAGTTTGGATAGCCAGCCAGCGGTGGCAAAAGATATGCTGCAGCCCCTGGTAGGCCTTGGATGCACCTATGCCCTGGGTACCTATAGTACACTATACAGGGGCTGATAAGGTGACCCAATGTCCAATTGGTTATGTACCTAAAGTACATGGATGTGAATTTAGAGATAGAACAGCAGGCTGTGGGTCTGATTAGCAGGCCCACAGCCACATTAAGTCGAAAACCAGTGAAGCAAAAAGCAAACAAATGGGGTGACCATAGGAAAGCAGACCCTACTCTCCTACATAACCCCCCCGCCCCCCAAAACGCAGGGACATTAAACTTAACCATGACCAGATAAGTCTTCATGTTCTAAGTGGAAATACCTGGAGAGACCATCTGCATTGCCATGGTCAGTACCTGGTCTGTGCTCCACTGTAAAGTCCATCCCCTGTAGGGAAATGGACCACCTGAGCAGTTTGGGATTTTCACCCTTCATGTGATTTAGCCACAAGAGGGGCTTATGGTCTGTCTGAATTCTGAAGTGAGTGCCAAAGAAGTATGGCTTCAGCTTCTTCGGGGCCCAAACCACAGCAAAGGCCTCCCTCTCAATGGCTGACCAACGTTTCTCTCAAGGGGCCAGCCTTCTGCTAATGAGAGCAATGGGCTGGTCTTGGCCATCTACATTAAGTTGTGAAAGCACAGCTCCCACCCCCAACTCAGAAGCATCTGTTTGGACAATGAACTATTTGGAGTAGTCAGGACTCTTTAGGATAGGTGCAGAGCACATGGTCTTCTTCAGGTCATCAAATGCCTTTTGACAGCTAACTGTCCACTGAACCTTCTTTGGCATCTTTTCGGATGTCAGATCATTTAATGGTGTCACAATGGACCAATAATTCTTCACAAATTTTCATTAATCCTCAGTCAGGCCCAAGAAAGCTCTGACCTGTGGTGTCTGGGTGGTTGGAGGAGCCCAGTCCTGTATGGTCTGGATCTTACTCTCCAGTGGTTGAACCTGACCCCCACCTACCAGGTGGCCCAGGTACACAGCCTTGCTCTGCCCTATCTGGCACTTGGTTGCCTTGATAGTTAGGCCTGCCTTTTGCAGGGCCTCCAAAACCTTCTTCAGGTGGATCAGGTGATCCTCCCAGGTGGAGCTGAAGACAGCAATATCATCTAGATAAGCTGCACAAAAGTCATCCAACCCAGAAAGGACTTGGTTCACCAACCTTTGGAAAGTGGCAGGTGCATTCTTCAAGCCAAAGGGCATTACCACAAATTGATAATGACCTCCAGTGGTTGGGAATACTGTTTTGGCCTTTGACTCCTCAGCTAACCTGATTTGCCAATAGCCAGCTGTCAAATCAAATGTGCTCAGAAACTTGGCAGAAGCCAATTTATCAATGAGCTCATCTGCTCTTGGAATGGGGTGAGCATCTGTCCTAGTGACAGCATTGAGACCTCTATAGTCCACACAAAACCTCATTTCTCTCTTTCCATCTTTGGTATGAGGTTTTGGCACAAGGACTACTGGGCTGGCCCAGGGGCTCTCTGATGGCTTAATTACTCCAAGCTCAAGCATTTTTTTGCACCTCAGTCTTTATACAGTCCCTGACATGGTCAGGTTGCCTGTAGATTTTACTCTTCACATGCAGACTGTCACCAGTGTCCACCTCATGGGTGCACCAGTTAGTCTGACTAGGTGTCAATGAAAACATGTGTCTGAAAGACTGTAGAACTTGTCTGCAGTCCTGTTGCTGCTGGTCAGTGAGGCTGCCATCAAAGGCCACACCATCAACTGAACCATCATCAGGGTTATGGGATAACAAGTCTGGGAGAGGGTCACGCTCTTCCTCTTGCTCCCCATCTGTAGCCATGAGCAAGCCCATGTCTGCCCTGTCAACAAATGTTTTCAATCTGTTTACATGGAGCACCCTGTGGGGGCTCCTAGGGTTGCCAAGGTCCACCAAGTAGGTGACCTCTCCCTTTTTCTCAATGATGGTGTGGGGTCCAGACCATTGTCTTGGAGAGCTGCTGGGGCCACTGGCTTCAACACCCACACCTTCTGTCCTGGCTGGTACTCAGTCAGCACAGCCTTTCGATCATGCCAAGCTTTTGGGAGTTCTTGGCTAGCCTCAAGGTTTTTGGATGCTTTCTCCATGTATTCAGCCATCCTGGAGCGGAGACCAAGTACATAGTCCACTATGTCAAGTTTAGGCTTTTTGAGAGGTAACTCTCATCCTTCCGTCACAAGACACAAGGGACCCCTTACAGGATGCCCAAACAAAAGTCCAAAAGGGCTGTAGCCAACCCCCTTTTGTGGGACCTCTCTGTAAGCACTGTGGATGGTAGGGTGTAGTAATCTTGTAGTTAACACCACACTCTTTCCACATTGCTTTTAGATATCCAGACATGAAGTTGGTACCTCTGTCTGAAAGAACCTCCTTTGGAAAGCCCACTCTTGAGAAAACTCCAAGTAGGGCCCTTGCCACAACAGGAGCTGTTGTGGTCCTCAGGGGAATTGCCTCTGGATACCTGGTGGCATGATCCACTACCACCAGTATAGATCTGTGCCCAGATGCTGTTTGGGGGTCCATTGGTCCAACACTGTCTATCCCCACTCTTTCAAAGGGTACCCCCACCACAGGTAGTGGTATAAGGGGGGCCTTTGTGGTGCCACCTGATTTGCCACTGGCTTGGCAGGTGACACAGGAGCGACAAAACTCCTTGGTATCTTCTGACATGTGAGGCCAGTGAAAGTGAGGGACAAGCCTGTCCCAAGTCTTGTTCTGGCCTAAGTGTCCTGCTAAAGGAATATCATGTGCCAAGGTTAGAGGGAAGCCCCTAAACTGCAGAGGTATGACTAACCTCCTGGCAGCACCAGGCTTGGGGTCTCTAGCCTCTGAATAAAGGAGCCAATCATCCCAATACACTTTATGGGTACCTTGAGCATTCCCAGCAGCCTCAGCAGCAGCCTGCTGTCTGAGGGGTTCAAGAGAAGGGCAAGTTAATTGAGCCTGCCCCAGATCTGCCCTTGAGGGTCCCCCTTTCCCCAGAAATTCAAACTGATCAGGTTCAAGCTCTTCAGGGACAGTCTCCTCTTGGATCACAGAATCAGCCTCCTGTGAGGACTGATCCTGAACCTGGGGCAAGTGGGAAGGCACTGCCTTAACCCTCTTGCTCTTTCTCTTGGGTTGTGCTTGGTCTATTGTTCCAAGATCCAGCACAGGTTCAGGTAGGCACTTTTTGGCCTGTGACCTGGTCACAGCAAGGACATGTGCTGAAATACCTAGCATCTCTGCATGAGTCCTGTACTCCACTTCTGACCACATTGAATCCTCTAGATCATTTCCCAAAAGACAGTCAACTGGGAGGTCTGTACTTACCACAACTCTCTTGAGGCCATTTACCCCTCCCCAGGAGAAGTTAACAACTGCCACACTATGGGGAGTAGTGACATTGCTAGCATTGGTCACCAGGTAATTATCACCCAGTATAAATTGTCCAGGGTCCACAAAATTAGGTGTCACCATTGTGACACTTCTTCAACAACAAAACAACTGCCAATACTGGGTATTGTTCAATTAATTTTAAATCTAACCTATATGAAAAAAAACATAAAGGTGCGTGTTTCTGTTTACGTCACTAGTTTATTTATTTATTTAAACACTAGTGGAAACATTATTTCTTTTGTTATATTTTCATTAGAAACCAATATTTGGTGTATAAACACAAGATCAATGCAATGACATATTTACAAATAATACAAAAAACAATTTACCAACAGTTTTATCACACATCCAAACTTGCACACTGGCCAAAACATTCATCCATCTACATTCATGCAACAAAAACAGTGCAAATCCTAAAGGTCTAATGTCAAAAAAATAGACACAAATCTGTATATCAATTTCTTTAGATGTACATATATACAATATTCACATTTAAACAATTTTTCTCGGTTTTAAATGAAATATTTACACCTTCTTTAGTTGAACCTATTTAAACAAAATATTTCAATTTTTTGACAAAACGACCACACAACCGGTCGACGCGTTTCGAACTCCCCAATGCGGAGTTCTCCTCAGGACCAACAATCTACAATGACAAGCGGACATATTTTTAGGACTCATAAACTAGAAAATCCATTCCAAAAATTACAGTTAAACTTCCCAAGCCTAGCTCTGCACATACCTTAGTGTGGTGAAAAAACGCACTTGAAGAGTAGACGGTGTGAAGAACGATAGACAACTGTGAATGAGGAGACATGACATCCATTTATATATTTAATCTTAACAACTAAGCTCAGACTCTGGTTAATTCAGGAGGAGCAAAGGGCTTACCTTAAACCAGAGAAATTAAGGGCATATTCTGTGGGGAAAGAAAAATATGTATAAGGACTTGAGACAGTGTCTCGGTATTAACCCGATCTCGAATGCCTTCCCAATACGCTTACCTTTCTTTGAAAGTTTAGTTCTTGTTCTAAATATTCGGCAGCGTGCAATACAATCTCCCGAGTCCTGCAAAGGCAAGCCGGGTTTTAAGGTTACTACTATAAAAATGGTACAGTATTATCCCCTCAGTTTAGCCCTCGATGAATTCACTAACCTAAAGCCTTTGGACGCCAGCAATCGAAAATCCAATTTCCTGGTGTGCACAAGCAGTCCTGAATAACCGGCATTGTTATTGGCCGATAGTGCGATCACGTGATCGCAAGTTCCTTTCTGGTTGTCAGTGTAGTTTAAAGGGCTATTCACCAATATTAAGGTCATTTTAACCATGTATTATTAGTCCGATATTCATATCAATATTATGTGAAGACCGGTCATTGCTCCGGACGCTGTAACTTTTCAAGCAACGCGTGTCCAGTTACGGGTGCCATACACTAGTGTTGTTTTCACTTTGCCAGTATCAATAGTACTAAGCGCAACACAGGGTGTGTTAGTCATGACTGTATGTCGTGGAAACGCATAGTCACTCGTGCGAGATAGTCTCCAAGCAAATGTCAGAATTTATATATATATATATTTCTTTCTTTCTTTTCTTTTAAAGGTTTTATATAGCGCTGGCTAGACCCGGAGGTATCAGAGCGCTTTACATGAGCATCACCAGGTGTTGGTAGACAGTGCGATCATGTGATCGCGAATTTATTTATGGTTGTCAGTGTGGTAAAAAGGACCTATTCACCGGGATTAAAGTCATTTCCACAATGCTTTATTGGTCCTATATTCATATGAATATTGTGAGGAGACCAATCATCGCTCCGAACACCATGACTTTTCAAGCAACGCGTGTCCAGTTACGGGTGTCGTGTATTAGTGTTATTTTTACTATGCCAGTATCAGAAGTACTGTGCGCAGCACAAAGTGTGTTGTCCATGCATGTATGTCCTAGAAACGCATAGCCACTCGTGCGAAATGGCCTCCAAGCCAATGCCAGAATTCATATATATTAATTGAACCTCAGGTGTTGGAGATCAATGTATGTGTGCCATTTGTTATTCATTTGATAATACGTTGAGTATAAAGATTTTTTAGCCATCACTCCTCACGATTTCAGAAATTTCATTAAGGCCTGTAGTGGCGGTGTTAAACTTCATTATAAGCATGGCTTCTCGTTGATTCAGTCTTTCTTCTATGTTTCCTCCTCGGATGTCGCTCTCAATTTTAGAAATTACAGTCCATTGGAGATCTTCTTCCTTGTGATGGTAAGTCTTCCAATGATGCACCAATGGTGCATTTGGTATCTCCTTTCTAAGTCTGGACTTGTGTTGCGTTATCCGATGTCGAATTTCCTGCGTTGTCTTCCCTATATACAACTTGGGACAAGGACATGTGACCCCATAGACCACATTTTTAGTGAGACAGTTGGTAAATGTATTATGCTTCCAATGTATCCCATTGAAGGTAAACACTGACCCTTCTTTTGTTTGTGAGCAACATAAACAGTTACCACATTTGTGATGTCCCTGAATCGGGGGAAGCCCCAGCATTCCTCTGATGGATGTTTTTTCTGCCTGGGGTAATGCTGCCCTGACAATATGTTGTGCAATGTTTCTTTCCTTCTTGAAGGCGAAGAGAGGGGTTTCGTTAAGTTCACAATTAAGGTCCTTAACTAAATGCCAATTTTGGATTATCAATCTTCGCAAGGTATTGGCATGAGAACTGAAGGTAGAAACACATACAATTCTTTTTTGTTCTGAATGTGTCTTTTTTTGTAACAAGGTTTCCCATGGTATCCACCACACACATTTTAACGTGTGCTTTAACAGTTTTTTTGGGTATCCTCTAGAAGTAAGCTTGAGGAACAATTCATTAGCATGATGGAAATATTCCTCCCTATTGGAACAATTTCTCCTGATCCGGAGAAATTGCCCAAAAGGGAGGTTATCCTTCAAACTTCTAGGATGATGGCTAGTATAATGCAAGGCCTTATTCCGGTCGGTAGGTTTCCTGAATAATGTTGTTGCTAATATGCCTTCTGATGCATATACCTTTATGTCCAAAAATGTAATAGTCTTGTTGGATGAACAATGACTGAATTTTATATCCTCCGTCCTGTTGTTAATCCAGACCATGAATTCCTCCAATTTTTCTTGTGAACCTGACCATATGATGAAAACATCATCAATAAATCGAAGATATTTTGTAATATATTCAAAGTAGGGATTGTCATTGTAAATAAATTTCTTTTCATATAGTCCCATGAACAATATTGCCAATTCCGGCGCAAAAGGGCAGCCCATGGCCACCCCCTTTGTTTGGAAATAAAAGTCTTTATCAAACAAAAAATAATTTTTTTGTAGGGCAAACTTGGCAAGCTGTATGATAAATGAAGTGGGCACTTGTGTAGGTTGCTCCCTTTGATCAAGGAAATAAGTAAGGGTTTCCAGAGCTTGGTCTTGGGGTATCTGGGTGTATAATGAAGTTACGGCCATAGTAACCATGAACTGTGTTGTTTCCTCAAATGGTACTGAAGTTATCTGATTCAAAAAATCCGTGGTATCCTGCAAATGTGATGGCACATTTGCCACCAATGGTTTTTAAAAAAAGTCAATATATTTTGAGACCTACTCAATCAGAGATGCGCATCCCGATATTATTGGGCGGCCTGGGGGATCATGTGGGTCCTTATGCAGTTTAGGTAAAACATAAAATAAAGGTGTCCTTGGGTATTTGTTTTGCAGAAATGAAAATTCCTTTGGACCAAGGATGCCACTATCAAAGCCTTCCTGAATAATAGAGAAGAGTTCCTTTTGTAAGTCATCCACCGGATTTTTGTTGATCAACCTATAGCATCTGGGATCACTTAGTTGACGTCTCACCTCGTTCTTATATTTATTTATATCCCAAAGGACTATTGCGCCGCCCTTGTCTGCCTCCTTAATCACCAATGAGTGATCATTTTTCAGTGAAAAGATGGCTTCTTTCTCCTTTTTGGATATGTTGTATTTGACGTAATGCTTTTTATTTTCTAGGGATGATATTCCTGATAGTAGTGTTTTTTCAAACGCAATCACCTCCTTTGGGATTTTTGAACCTGGTGGAATAAATGCAGATTTGTTACGGAGGCCTGTTACCCCTGTGGATGTTTGGGAGGGTGAGTCCGCAAAAAATGTTTTTAGCCTAATCTTTCTACAAAATTCCAGAGCTTCTATTTTCATTTTTGTGAAGTCTGTGGGGCGAACCGGGACATATGATAATCCCTTCTTTAGAATCGATATTTCTGTTGATGTTAGATTCCGGTTAGATAGATTGAATACAGGTGATTGGTCTAACTCCTGTAGTATTGATGACGTGTCCGCATTTCCCATGGCTGGTTGTTTTGACGATTGCGGCCCCTGCCTCTCCTTTGGCCTCTCGATAAAAAAGGTTGAGATGTCTGTGGTTGGTTCTGTTGAATACCTCTAGGGTTCTGGTTTTGATTCCCTCTTGTATCACTAGAGTCAGATTCCCCTCCTGTGGAAGAGGAAGAGGTATGCGAAAAAGTCAAATATTTATTTCGTGATCTCCCCTGATTCTCCTGAAAAAAATCGACGTTGGTTTGGTCTCGAATAAAAATCCGGTTGCAAGTATGGATAAACGGATTCTAATGAAAAGTTCTTTTGATCTAGATCGAATTTGTTCTTTTTTTGGGTTACCGTGTAATCCTTAAATTCCAGTAACTCTTTCTCTATTTTTTCTAAAAGACCCTTCGCATCGTAATAAGTTGATTGTTTTGAATTGCCGACTCCAATGCTGAAATCTCAGCTAGTTCTTTTCTAGAGAGCCTCTGCGCAGTCTCAATAGTCAGGACCATTAGGTCTCTGCTACATTTTGTCTCAATACCACTGAAGCCCTTTTTGTATTCAGGGTCATCAGTAAACACCATTGGAGTGTTTCTAATTTGTAAACCTGATGGTATTGTACCCGCTCGTAAATGTAAGAATAAAAAGTGACCGTGGAGGTCTGTCCTTATTTGTTTTTTTCGTAATCTGATTAATTTATCAGACTCATTTTGAGTTTTTGCTGTTACACTAAGTGTAGCAGAGGCAAAGATGGGAGGTTCACTGATTAGTTTTTGAATGTGATCCTCAGTATAAAAGAACGTATCTTTCTCAGACATAACACTTAAACACAGAACACAATAGACAATACTAAAGATAATGTTAGTACACGTATACACACTAGACCTCCTAAGAAGAGAGGTATCCTATCTTCATGAAAAATGGATACCATTGTGACACTGGCACATGTGTCCCTGTAGGCCTGAGCTACTTTACCATTAATCAAAGGCGTCTGCCTGTACTTGCCCAGAGTACTAGGACTCATAGTAGGGGACATGTCCCCATCACAGATCAAGACTGCTTGAGTAGGAAATCTGACTAGGCCAGTCTCCATCTCAGTACCCATGGTTAACCCCACTATCACTTTAGTTTGGGGGCTGCCACTGCTGACTGTACTAGGGGGTGCAGTTGCCTTAGGGGCTGCAGTGGCAGGGGCTCCACCTTTCTTAGTGCACGCACTAAACCAGTGAGAAACTGACTTACAGTAATTACACCAAGGTTTCTTTGGGCCATCATTCTTCTTCTTCTTTCCATTTTGGCCCCCCCCTCTTTAGTATTATTTTGGGGGCCTGAAGAAGACTTCTGGTCTTTTTGTTTCTGATCTCGACCCTTCTGGTCTGCCTTCTTCTGATCACCACCTTGGTTCTGGGGCTTCTGCTTAACCCTGGTTCTGACGGATTTGTCTGCCTTCTTTCCCAATTCATGGGGAGAGGTCAGATCTGAGTCAATCAGGTGCTGATGCAACAACTGGTTCTGGCAATTATTAAGGATCTGTTCTCTCATTATTAGATTGTACAATCCTGTATAGTCTGTAACTTTACTTCCCAGCAACCAACCTTCCAGAGCCTTAGTGGCACAATCAACAAAGTCAGTCCAGTCCTGAGTCTGAGACTTTTGGGTATCTCTGAACAGCAACCTGTATTGCTCAGTGGTTAGGCCAAATCCTTCAATTAGAGCACTCTTCAGGACAGAGTAGATTTTAGCATCCTCAGGTCTAACAGTGAGGAGCTTGTCTCTCCCTTTTTCTGAATAGGAGAGCCACACGATTGCTGCCCACTGATCCTGAGAAACCTGCTGTACCATGCAGGCTCTCTCAAGAGCAGTTATCCATTTGTGGATGTCATCCCCATCTCTGTAGTGGGGGCCAATCTTACTCAGGTTTCTATTGTCATAGGACCTGTCTTTATCCTTGGGGATAATGCTGCCACCAGTAGAATCTAATCCACTTAACTTTTGATCCCTTGCTAAAGCAAGTTTAGCTTGGGCCAGGGCTACCTCTTCCTTTTCAATCTGGAGTTGGACAGCTCTCATCCTAGCCTCATGTTCTTTTCTCTGGGGGGAAGTCATTCCCTTTGAGATCCCCTGGAGGCATTAGACTGGTTAGATTCCCTGGAAGGAGATCTAACCCTTCTATTGCCAGGGTTAAGTCTACTATTGGGCCTGGGAAGGTGGGCACCTTCTCCATTCCCATGTAGCCTTAAGTTGGCCTGGTTCAATATTCAAACTTGAACCTGGCCATCCTCCCCCTGATCATCTGACTCATTTCCATCCTCATCATCGTCTACCGCTTCAGGTTCAACTTCTGGGGCATCAGTATTATCAGGTGGGTTTGAATTTGAATTTGAATTTAAAATATTTGTAAAGCGCTACATTCATCCTGCGGTTTCTTGGCGCTGTGGAGACAGGATTTAGCAGAGCGGGGCCATGAATAACTGACGCAGTGAGATAAATAGGACAACTTTACAAAGAAAAGTCCTGTTTAAACAAAAAAGTTTTGAGGTATTTGCGGAAGGAGGAGTAATGCGAGGCAAATCGTAAGTGGTCGGGGAGGGAATTCCAGAAAGTAGGAGCCAAAGTTGAAAAATTGGCCCAGCCCCACTTTTTACGTTTGTACCGTGTGAATTTGCAAAAGAGATTTGGACGATGAGCGAAGCTCTCTGGCAGGGACATATTCACTGATCAGGGAAGAGATGAAAGCGGGGGCGGAACCCTGACGGGCCTGGAAAACCATACAACCGGTTTTGAAAAGGGAATGTTTCCTAACAGGAAGCCAGTGGAGCTCCTTTAGGAGGGGTGTTGAATGGTGAGAACGCGAGAGACCATACACCAATCGAGCCGCTTGGTTCTGAACCATCTGGAGCTTCCGCAGGCTGTACGCCAGGATGCCGTTGTACAGGGCATTGGCGTAATCCAGCCGGGAAATCACCAGAGCGGACATGATCAGTTTAAGTGCCAGAGGGGAAAAAAAACGGGAAACAGTGCGAATGGTACGAAGAGTGAGAAAACAGGAGGAAACAACAGTGCTGATTTGTGAATGTAAGGTGAGTTGGTTATTCATTTTGACGCCCAGGGTTTTAACTGTGGAGGAAGGAGTGGGGGGGGGGGGATCAAAGGAAGAGGGCCAGAATAGAGAGTTCCAGGGACTGGAGGAACCACCTGTGAGAACCAACTGGGTTTTGTCCGGGTTCAACTTCAGATGGTTGTGGTTCATCCAGTCCCTGATGAAAATCATAATAGACTGGAAATTAGAAACAGAGTGGGAAGAGGGAGAAAGATTGAAGATGAGCTGGAGGTCATCCGCATAATTATATACGTGACCTCCAGCTGCTGGAGTGCAAAGATTAAAGGAAAGATATATAGGTTAAACAGTAAGGGAGAGAGTGAAGAGCCCTGGGGAACACCACAAGTGACCTGAAGTGGGGTAGTCGTGAAATCCCCCAGCCGAACAGTCTGGGTGCGGTCCCTAAGGAAGGACGATAGCTAGACCAGGGCTGAGCCCTCGATTCCCGCCGCTCTGACACGTGAAAGCAAGATGGTATGGTCCACCGTGTCAAAAGCGGCGGAGAGATCGAGGAGCCCCCGGGCCTTTATGTTTGTTTTGGTCCATGCCATCCCTGAGGTTGTCCAGGACCGACACCACGACAGATTCGGTGGAGTGCCTAGGGCGGAAGCCGGCCTGACGGGACGCCAAGCCACCATTTGCTTCTACATGGGCGCTGAGTACCGATGTGACATGGCGCTCAAGCACCTTGCCCAAGTAGGGCAGTAGAGAAATGGGGCGGTAGTTGGCTGGGGCGGACGGATCAGAGCCGGGCTTCTTCAAAATAGGCACTATTGTGGCTGATTTGAGTGCGGGGATCACAACTCCCTGGGCAAGGGAACTATTAAGGAAAGTAATTGGGGGCTGGGGGCAAACAGAATAAATCTGTTGGAGAATTTCCCTCTCCTATCTTACCTGAAGGACCTGCTGCAGCCTCCCTCTCAAGATCAGCTTTCTCTAGGATTGCTATGAGGATAGGGATGGTGGGGTTGTGACCCCTTTTCAGCCCCCTTGCAGTGCACATTGCACTCAAGTCCTTGTGGCTGAGTTTTTCATAACTGGATGGTGCCTTGGGAGGGTCCCCCACAGGTAGAGAACTGGAGGGTTCACCTGTGCCAGGCATGACTAGTGAGGTGTAAGTGGTGCACTTACCTACACTACTTGTTTTCCTACTGGAACCTCTCTAGAGGTTGTAGTCAGGGTGTGCTAAGCCCTTTGGTCTACAACCGATAAGTTCAGTAGAACTTAAGTATGTTAAGCTTTGTTTATATGTACCTAGGTACTTGATGTGATCTTTCAAATGATATTTGTCAAAGATTACAATTGGTAAAACAACAGCAAGCTCAAATCACAACCGCTGCACACAAATGTGAGAAGTTGGCCTGGTATATGGTGTTCACTATTCTAGTGAGCACCTTGCACCAGTCCAAACGACCCTTATGGTGATTGGTTGTAAGTCAACCTTATAGACCAGCTATCCTAATGGTAGCATGGACAAAAGCAGTCTTAGGCTAAACTCAAGAGGGCATGTGAAGCCAGCTGTTTTACCATATGCAATCCTTTAAAATACCAAATGAAAGGACACCACACAAGTTATATATTACAAAATATATGTATTTATTTCTAGAATAATCCCCTTAACTCTTTATGAGCACAAGCGTTAAACAAAGAACACAGTATAACATACAATAAGCTGCACAATTATGGATCGGCCGGGTGGCCACTCAAACCATATATTAAGAAAGTGGTATAAGTATCACGTCACGAACAATGAACATGCCTAGGCCCTAGGGAATCGCTGGGCCTACACTGGACTAACAAAGGTTAGGTCGGGAGAGGCCCACAGGATACGAGTGCAGAGTCTATAGGCAACCGTGTTTACCATACAAGTCAATGGTGCGTAAAAATCAGAAAGTGTTAGGTTTCGGAGACTTCCGACTGGACTAGAACTTAGCCACTTAAAACTAGGACACTAGAGGTGTAAACCACTATAGGAGCGCCAGAGTTATATTGTTACCTCACCCACAGGAAGCGGGTGCTTAGGTGCCAAAGTGTGTCGGGTTTCGTCGTGAAATCTATGGAGCCTGGAGGAAAAGATGCTGCAGGCGGCCAGGAGAGAAGAGTCCGGTTGGATACAAGGATGGATCGAAGATGTAGAGTAACTGAAAGCAGAGGGGACAGAGTTCAGGTCACTAGCCAGTGACCAGCGAGGAACCAGGCGATGTCGGGTTGCAATCAGGTGATGTCGAGGTGTTTGTCTCCGCTGCCACGTGGATCAGGAAGGATCGAGGATGACCAGCTGGTGAACACAAGCTGTACCACGAAGGCTCTTGCTGTCGGCGGTATCGGTACTCGATTCGGAGTCACCAAGCCTTGGCAAAGGCAACCCACGCAGGACTCGAAGATGTCTTCTTGATCGGACAGGGAAGGTCAGATCGATGGCTCCTTTTCAGGGGAGCTGGGGCCAGTCTGGAGCAACCAGACCAGCAGTGTAGTTTTGAGGTTTCGTCGTCAAAGAGGCCACTAGCCAACGGGCAGGCGACCGGACAACGCGTCAAGCAGGAAAAGTGCAAAAGGGCCCCAAGCAGCACTCAGAGGGTATGGAGAGGTGATCTTTGGAGCACAGGCTGCTCGGGGCTGGGGCTTCTCAAACCCCAAAGCACAACGTCGAGGGTGCCTCGGGAGCTGCGCAGGAAGCACTTCGTCGACTTTTCAAGATGGCCTGTCCCACGTCTCTCGTCGCCTCCACGGGTCTAAGCTTTGCTAGGACTGTGGATCGGGCTGTTGGAAGTTTGGGAGTCCAGATCTTGTCGGCCTCTGTCGTTCGAGCTCCGGCGGGAGCAACGGCAAAGGAAGTCTTGATGCGCTGATGGTGCCTGCTTGCACAGGGTGGCCACTCCTTGACCACAAGGGAGATTCTTCAGTCTTCTATGTTGAGTAGGATGTCGAAGGGTCCAGAGTTTCGTTTCAAAGTTTTAGTCAGGATGATCTAAGTTGCATTGGCACAGCTCCTACCTTTATTCCAAATCAAGGGACTGGATCACCTGCAATGTCCCTCCTATGGGTGGGACCCAGGAAGGGGGTGGTTACACCCCTTTCCCTTTGTCCAGTTTCGCGCCAGAGCTGGGGCTGGAGTGCCCCAGCACCGGTTTGAACTGGGATATGCATGGGACGCCTTGTGCACCCCAGGCAGTGTCTAGTTTCATTCAACCCTCCCTGCTACAATCCACTATCTCCTGTCTGGGGTGGTGTAACATCTCCCTGTGACAGGATACCATTTGTCCAGGCCTCCCCTGCCGGAGTTTCGGTCAGCAGCAGGAGGCCAGACTTGCATCTGTGGCAGCCGCTTCCATTTTGTGATGCTGGGGTTCTGGTTAGATTTAACCGCGTTTACGCAAAGTAACATGTCTTCTCCCTCTTGAAGGGTGGAATGCTACCCCCGTTGCCAGAACTGGCGAGGGGGTAGTATTCCAAAGCGTATGACACCTTACACAACATGTTTTGATAAAGCCAAACCAAAGTTAGCAAGTAACCGTGAGGATTATAATGCACTTAAGAGAATATGGTATGGCAATATCCCAGAACAGCTAAGGGAGTTGGTCCCGAAAGCTGCAGACAGGCTCAGCTCTTGCTAGAGCACTATCTCACATAAAACCAAGCACTCTCCCTCCAGGATTGATAAGGCCTGCCATAGGAGTGACTTATAGGTGTATATGTGTCCAGATATAGGCATACTATATCTAAGCAAGGGGTGATTACACGACCTTGCCCCAGCTGAGTGATCAGCCAGTTGTGTCAGTGTGGATAGCCAGCCAGGGGTGGCAAAAGATATGCTGCAGCCCCTGGTAGGTCTTGGATGCACCTATGCCCTGGGTACCTATAGTACACTGTACGGGGGCTGATAAGGTGACCTAATGTCCAATTGGTTATGTACCTAAAGTACATGGATGTTAATTTAGAGAGAGAACAGCAGGCTGTGGGTCTGATTACGAGGCCCACAGCCATATTAAGTCGAAAACCAGTGAAGCAAAAAGCAAACAAATGGGGTGACCATAGGAAAGCAGACCCTACTCTCCTACACAGTGGAACAGCCAGGAGAGGAGAGTGTGAACCGGGGGAGAGAAAGAACAGGCACCCCGGAGGACAGAGTGGTGAGTCCTGCAGAGAACAACCGTTGGGGAGAAACATCCACCCAAGACGCACCAGGGCAGGCAGAGTGGTGGTGAGGCCCACCCGGTTCCGAGACTTTGAACTTGGAGGAAACTGAGAACTCCTGATATCCCCAGACTGTAAGTGTTCTGCTGTTATAAAAGGGGGAGATATGTAGTGTTGGCGTTCTAGTTATGCACGCTACCTCATGACGTAGCGCGCGTGGCGGCCATCTTGGACGCGATTGCGCATGCGCGAGGAGCGCGATTTTGCCGATTGGAGCAGCCACACGCCTGGCGCTCTCCTAATTGTGTTGCAGTTCGAATAAACCCCTAAAACCTTTGGTATTTCCTTCTGAGTCCTTCTTTAGGCACATTAAGCAGCGTTACAGGTGAACAAATTACTATCTCCTATGAGGTGTTTGTAACTGATCACTGGTGTGTGATCGTTAAAAATTGCAATTAGGAACGAACAACCCTTTCACAACCTTATATCCGAAGCAGATTTTTTTTGACAACTAACAGAATAGCTTTAATACATACAAACATCAATGTTACGGTTGGTACTTGCACATTGAGAACTGCTCAATCAATTCTTCTGTCTGTATAACTGAATATGCACTATTTAACTCATGCAGCAATCAGTAGGTAAACCCTTGCATGAATGCATTCTGTACCAGTTATCAAAAATATTATCAACATTTTATTTAATTTAAAAAGAATGTGAATAAAGAATAGTCAAGTCAGTAAGACAAACATCACAAAGGAAACGAAACAAAGATACACCCAAACATTTGGATCAAAGCACTAATATAATTCTGTAATAAACTTTAAATTTAACTTTAGGAATTTAGAAAATGTCTTATGATATGAGCACCTGTTATTTTAAAGACAATGTTATATATTTAGGCTACAGCCATAACTGCAATACACGAAAACGTGCTTAATATGTATGTTGTGTGAAATAATGGCATAAATAATTTCGAAAAGCGATGCAGGCGCTGGGGGAGGTGGGGTTTTGTGTTGCATAAGGCACCAGGAAACAGCAAAGCCTGTGGGATAGCTGTGTAGAACGTTCCGTGGTCCCCTATGCCACAGGAGAGGACCATGAAAGCCAGGTGCTAAGGATGGGATATGCTTGCAGTCCAACCTCATGAAATGTGCTGGTAAAATTGAATCTGGTGGCCAGGCCAGCTCCTGACAGTCCAAGTGTGGGAACATCGGCTTTATTATAATTGGGCAGAGTGGTAGTTTACCCAGTTATACTGATTTATAATCGGCTAAAAGAGTGAACATATGTGAAAATCAGGTGCGACAACTCCGAACGTGTGCATTATCATTCATTCCGCGTTTTAAAACTATGAATTGGTTTGTAAAATCACGCCGAGGAAATCCTTAAGATGCAGAAATAGATTTACCTTTAGAAAATGTTACCGCCAGAAAATCAGTGAAATTTAGAATGAAACCATATGTGTAATCTGAGACCCAACCCATCTTGTACTGCCACAGTTACAACACCCACTAAAGTGGCGCATTTGTCCGGACTCGTTAATAATACCATGCAACATGGACAGAAACATTTAAAACGTGTGCAGATCACCGTGATCGGCACTGTACTGTGCACAAAGAAAGAAGCAGCCTGTCTTAAATGTTTTTTTGTTTTTATGTGCCTAATCATGGGAGCAGGTACTGCACAAGATAATTCTTCAATTTGCTGTTACTAATACATCCAATAGAAATAGTGCAAGTAAATGTGCCAGTTTTGCAAGCCACGATATAGTTACAGATTTATATTTCTAAAAAATAGTGTAGGTTGAAGGGGCATAGACACTATCAGAAGGGAATGCCATTTTGTTCATTCTGACATATATCAATATACTTCATCGTTTTCCACATTGCGCATAAATTGTCTTACTTATGAGTGAATTGTAACACTTTTAAAGTTATATTATCATGTGAAATCACATACTCTGTCAGATTGATGAGCAGCTTCATCAATGTGTGCAGACCGGAGTGTTCCATCTAGTGGAGTTTGCTGCCCTCTACTGGTATATCTTAGTGATATTATATGGGTGTTTAATTATGTTCTTATTGTCTTGAAATCCAGAACAGTAACCGCCGCATTTGCATGCCATTAACTTACACTGTGTTGACGCATCACGTTTTTGTACCTCTGTTTGAGACCAAGCATCACATTTTCTAGGGTCCTCTTTGTAATCCGCATTCCTGATAAAAGAAGTATGGACTGAGTCATGCTGTGACATTGCCTTCGTTTCTTTTTTCTCCTCTGAGGTTTCATAATGTGGCGCTTTTGTTAGCGGTAAGAAGGCTTCTTTTTCTGAAATACTCATTCTGTACAAACTGTTTAGTGGGCCTGTGCCTTTTAAAAATGAAGGTTGGGCAGCATCATCACTTCTGAATGCTTTTTTATGGGAATCTTTGGCATCGTATTGTGCGTCTCCCATGGGAGTGGTGTTTGGAACATCGTCGTCAGAATTCTGCAAAATGGAAATTCTGATTAGCCACGACTAGAGATTAACATGCAGCTACTTAAGTATCACAACAAACAACAATCCTGCAGGCATGTTACGAGATACAAAATAGTCTAGATGTTCAATAAAATTTTTTAATGACAATTAGAAACATGTTTTTTTAGGAACAGTGGGGTGCACTCCATTTTGCAACTGTTTTGTAAGTGCAATTTATAGCAATTATAGTAACTGTCTTGCATTTTGCTCTTAAACAGTGACCGTCTCTATTGCAACGTCGAGATGAGTTCACCTAGGAAACCGTTTTTTTGTTTACTTTGTTTAGGAACATGCTTTGCATATGAAACTTTCACGTGTTGTCTGGCATTGAATGTGAGAAAGATTTCAAAACTAACAAGAAAAAAACGTTGGTTATAATTATATGTGCAGAATTAACATGCAACCTTTGGTGAAAATGTGTTTAGACAGCATAACACTGTAATCTATCCTATCCACTCGTATTAGGCCTCAAAATGGCTAAAGTACCACTGCTTGAAAAAGAAGCTTGAATAGAAAATGCTAAATACGCATTAAAAGTTTGCTTCGTGACCTCTCCATGAACATGTTTTTTCCAACTCAATAAGCTACTTATATAGTTTCAAGTATTTCCACAGAATGCTTCTACTTCGACAAAGACATCTGTTTACACATTACAAATGTTTGTCCATACATTACAATGCAGAGTTTAAAACATGCACTAGACCCCCCTCCCATCAATGGTGTTTCTACAAAATGTTTTCTTTGTCATTAGTACAGATCTTTTGAGTTTTACATAGACTATTGTTTAGAAACTTGATGTTAAAAGATGTAGTGTATATGTGAGAAAGTAAGTCTGCAACTAAATTATAACAATTACGTGCTCATGTGAAGTTTGCCTCATTCAAACGCAACATTGCTGTCTGTGGACTATTGTATTTGTGTGAGAAGATGAGGAGTTATCGTGTTACCAGAAGAGTATTGGAAGCTGATTGGAGACGAGAAGAGCAACATGTTGGAAAGCTTTGTGAAACATGTAGTTTATAATAGTGTGTGCTCCTAGAGTTGGTTCCCTTATTCTTTTTGAGAACCCTTTGGGCCACACTTTGTGCCCCTTCTTTTGTTCCACTTGCTATTGAGATTTTAGCCAGAACCAGATTTTATGTTGCAATGATCTGAGACTTTTCTTAGATTTTTAATTTTATTTTTTATTTTAAAATTGTTTATTATATCCGGGCCATTACTGAATCTTAAGACATGGCCAAATGGCCGGTATTATTGTCTGGGAAAGGGGGCGGCCTTACTACTCACATATCCCAGTCCACCTTAACCCCATTCACATCCCTGTTCAATTCGCATTTGCCAAGAGTCACAAGTGTCCTCACTTGCCGGGCTCAGCCAAGGCGAGTTTATCAGGCTAGACTGGGGGCGACCAGGTGGTGCTGGTACTGGTTCTTTTTTTTTTTTTAAATACATTTCTTTATTTGTTAATTAAGGAAAATCACATTATTACAGTACATGATTGAACGATACATTGTAGAATAACATCAGGAAATTACAAGTCACCATCAATCAATAGCCTTCAAGGCACATCTCTCATCAATCGCTCTTGTCTGTGCATTTCCATTTCTGCCGTGGGCGACATACATATATCTCCCCTTTGTCTGTTCCAATGGGGCCACTTCCTATCCCATCGCTTAGGGCACCCCCTTGCCTTATAGACCTCTGTCTCCACCAGCATGCATCGGTCCATTTCTTTTGCCACATAAGGTGACACGAGGCGGGGTTTTGTCCCCCCAACCCCTTGCCACCTCTCTCTTCACCATTGTGTAACCCAGTGTAGTGAATTGTTGTTCGATTTCCGTTAGGTCCTTGGCCTCCCATATGTTTAGCGGGTCCTAGTCGTGGGGTGAGAATTATCTCTTTTCCTACTGCAGTGGACATATGCGTAGTGGCTCCCTTTTTCCGAGATTCTTGAACCTTTCGTTATGAGAAGTTCTTTGCTTTGATATTTTTGATCTATTTGAGATGTTTTAAATGCTGAAGCTTTATGCTTTTCTCTCTCACTCTCTCAGACTAGAACTCGTTATGGGTTCTAACTAACCCATTTTTTCACCAGATTCTTAGAATAGGGATTATTTTTGTATGGAATGTGCTTTAATGCATTTTATTATATGACTTGATTAACCATTAATGATTTTATATTTCTGTCCTACATCGTGTATTGAGATTAATCTGAATTTAACTTATGATTTTTAAATAAAGATGATCTACTAAAAGCTTTCATTAATAAAACCCTTAAAACATATCCCTGTCTTTATTGGATACAATCAGACTAATGATTGTGATGATCATTTATCTGATGTTTTGCTTTCTTCTTCTCTAAAACAACGGCAAAGATCCATACGACCAGAGGTCCCCAAACAGAGCGGGAATTAGCCTGGTTAATGGTAAACCGTGATACTTTAAATTTGTGAACTAATTCCCCCTCCAACAAACTTGGTAGCCGGTGGACGGTTTACATAATAATATTAGGAGTTATAAATAACTAGCCTGAATTAGAGTAATGCCTGAGTCCCATAGCCCAAATCACACAAACTGAAGACTGACAAGGTGCAGTTTCAAAGGCGATTTCTGTATTGGAGGCGTTTGTATTGATAGGGTTATGCGTTGCAGTTATAATTGTTGATATTGTTGTGTGCTGCAGTTAGATGAATTACTGATGTTTACGTGCTTTTTGTGAAGAAGTTGAAAAGATTATCGGGCTCGACGTAGCCTAAGTTCCCAGTTAATTGAGATAAGTGTAGAATACACCTTATATGGTTTTCTTGTCTGCTAGAGTTTTGTGGTGTGGGCCGTGAAGTACCGTCGACTACAGAAATGGAATAGAGATCACAACGAACTGCTGTGAATGTACTAATATTGACTGTTGTTGGCCGAACCAAATTGAGCAAAAGGAAAGCTACATTGATTAGGGTGATTTCCCGTTGATTGAGATTTCATTTGTGTGTGTGTGAAATTCTTTTTGTCTGAAAAGTCGAAAATTTAAAAACCATAAAATTACGTGGACTTACTTTTTCTTTTCTTTTGTCTAGCAGACAAATATTGTTTATTTGTATGCACTTAAAGTTGTAGAAATTGTGTGTATGAGAGTAACTGTAAAGGAGGGTGAGCCACTGCACAGAATGAGATCATAAGTCATAGTGTGTCACACTGACATTGGTTGGTTTACAGTTACGCTGCTATTGATTGATGACGACACAGAGTGCTGCGCTGTTATGGATCAATTGTTGTGTAAGTGCTGCTTTGAGATTGGTTAGTGATTATTCAAGTATTAAAGCTTTTACGTGATTGGAGACAAGAATTCTGACGTTTACGGAGTAGAATCAAGACTTTTGTGAAGTTGAATTTTGTTGTTTGCTATTTGTTGAATAATACAAAATCATGAAATGTTTTAAAGGTTTTAATAGTCTTGTGAGAGGGTATGTGACAATTCCGGTACAGGAAGGTGAAGAGGCAACTCCATAAGGTACGCCAGCACATTATATGACAATGAATGAGGGGTTACATAAATGTTTGTGGCTTCCTCAAGGCAAGATCACTGAAAAGGAAGGTCCTTTAAGCTTTCCAAGACATGGTACATTTGAACTGAGAGCAATTGAAAGATTGAGAGAAAAGTTAAATGAGGTGAAGCTCCCACCTAGACCCACAGAATATGAAGCATTGAACATTTGGGAGAAAACAGCACATGCTAAATAGAAAGAGAAATACCAGAATAAAACTAAAATAGCAGTGCATAATTATGCAGATTCTTAATAGGATGAGCAACAATAGAGATGGAGAAAAGCTAGAGACGAAGGCACTAGTCTAATTCCATCCATTAATACTGACAAGTCGGAGGAGGTAAAAGAGAATAAGACACAGGGAAAAGTTAATGAGGGAGCTGTAAAGAAATCAGATTCTGAGGGTGATTCAGGAGATAATATTTAGAATGCATTGTTAGCCGCGCATCCAACACCTCATGTGGCCCCTGTACCAAATGCTGAGGGTACTTCGACATCTAATGTAACAGAGTATATAGCCCCTATTGACCCAATTGCAATTCAAATTGAAAGACCATTACAGATTACACATCTATTGTACAACCTGTTATATCAAATGTTGTGCCCGCACGAATTGAGAATGTTCCTACAGTGATGCTTCCAAGTGTTACTACTTCATTTGTAACTGTCCCTGCACCTGTTACTAGAGTTGTGATAGCACAGTCATTAAAAATGTGCACAATGACTGTTCCAATTAATATTGTTCCAAATAAAGTAGCTCTCCCAGCTGTTAAAGGAGCACCTGTGACAGTGCTTAACCTGACCTCACAGAATTCACAGATTGTTCTTGGACACCACAGCAAACAGTTCAATCATTGAGAGAAGGATTGTCTTTATGACACCAACAATACAGGGTGAGACTACACTGTTAGAGAAGGGGATTTTTCCCTCATGGTTTGAAGAAATGGCAGATATTTTAAAAGATAGAGAATCCGGTTCCCACTACACAGACAGATAAGGAGAAATCATTGAATGTTCTGAAATAAAAAAAATAGATTTAGAAGAAATTATGAAAGGATCTTTAGCATGTAAAGCAGTACCAAGAGAAGGAGCTGATATACTTGTATAAAGAAGTTACCAGACGTGCAGCAGTTACTCATGATAAATTGACAGAATTAGCGAGAAAATATGAAGTAGATTTCTCAAAAAGTGTTCCATTTCAGAAAAGGTTTAGGGTGCAATTGGATGATGAAACTATTGAGACAATGCAATCTTCAGGAATGTGATTACCATTCCATTTTCCATTGATTAACTTTATTTCGGCCATTTGCGCTACAAAAGTGCAAGAACAATAAAACAGATAATGTACACTTGTAGTTGTGGCTCGAGAGCAGTGAATCGGCAGGACAGGGTGCCAGAACGCCATTGCCTTGAGGCGGACACGGGCATCTCTACCACTGCCGCTGCCGCAGAGGGAAACAGAAAACAGTAAAAACGGCAAACGGTAAACGGAACAACTGCCACAACCGAAAAGAAAGCGGGCTGCCGGCCGGCCGGTCGCTGGCTCCCATCTGCTCCCATCTGCTGTCTGTTGGCTTGGCTGTCGGCTTTGCTCTCTGTGCCGACAGGGCAGTTGGGTCCGTTGTTTGCAGCGGAGGTGCTGCTGACTGGCCACGCACATGAGGAACCGCATCTACAGGCGGGTGTGAGCGCTGAGTCAAGCGCTGTAACAACAACACCGCTGTAGCCTTGCCCCGTCGCACCTGGTCCCCCTACCAAAACCTACCAGCTCGTTGAAGGAGCCGAACCCGCTTTGGCTGCAGCGCAGCAGTATAGCCGACTGGCCATGCGCGAGAGGAACAGCAGCTGCTGGCAGGTGTGAGCGCTGAGTTAAGCGCTGTGATAACAACACCGCAGTAGCCTTGCCTCATCGCGCTTGGCCCCCTTACCAGATCCACCGCTGATGAACTGAGAAAGTCCAGGGGAAACCAGGAGCCAGGATCTAGGGATTAGAGCATCAGCGAGCTGGTGAGTCAGCGCTAAGGCGGCAAGGCACGGGGGGGTAATCTGCTGACCAGGTTGTTGGCTGAGGCCGGTACTGCCTCGGTCGCTCGGGGGTGTGACGTTCGCCGCGGAGCCTGCTGCCAGCTGCTAAGACTGCTCCTGGGCTCTCGCTGTTTTTGCAGCTTCGCAGCTCCTTTCCATTTCTTCTGGGCATTCAACATTCACGAGAGGGGACAGGAGGTGTGTAAGTTTCGGCCCCGTCTAGCCCGTAAACAATATCTTGTGGACTCACCATGGAAAACATCAAGCCGCTTAGAAAACTACCACGGAGAAAGGGTACTACTCTCCGCTCCGCCTCTCCCGGGGAGGTTCTGTAGTGTAGTTCCTATTTTCCCTATAGGCCCTGCGCATTGGAATACCATAAACAGCAGTGTAGACGTAGAAGTGCGGTCTTCTCGGTCTCTACTGACTATGTTAGACTTAATTGAGTTTGTACCAGCTAGCTCAGAGGTCACTGGAAACTTTCTTGACTTAATAGGAAGTGATCAGCTTCCCTGGCTCAGACAAGAAGGGATTCAGTTTTCCAACAACCGCATTAACATGACAACTTTGCTCCTCAGAATAAGAGTCAATCTCTAGAGTCGTGTGAAACAATAGACAGCTATTTCACTCAGTCAGTTGTGCAGAATTACTTTCACCAGGATGCAGAGAATAGAGAGACGGGCATTTTCAATAAAAGGTTTATTTATTGAACAGTCTTTCTTCTCATACAAGAGAAATGAATTGCCACAGTTGCAAGACTTGTTATTATGAAAAGTGCGTACAGTAAAAGGAGTATTGCGAAATAATACTGTAAAAGCATTGATATGGTTTCTTAGCCATATGATAGTTAAAATGAGTAAAATATATACATTCATATATACATTTGGCTAACGTCCTCAACTGGTGCTTCTAACTACGCCTACCCCAGTGTACCTGATCTAAGCCTAATACGTGGGAGGGAGTAAGTAAGTAGCAGTTTAAGTTAAGTTGGTTTTGCCAAGGGTTTGCTTCAAGAATTCTCTCTAAGGGTTTAGTCAGCACCGTACCTCTGAAATAGAATGTTGGAGGTCTGGTATCTCCTCTCAGGACTCAATATTCCAGTTACCCGCAAGGGTAGGCTGGAAACGCCGGAGCTGGATTTTCTCGGCAGGAGAAAAGACAGCGTCTTTCTCAGCGCGTCAAGGAGGAGGAGGGGCAGCGTCCATGGGCTTCTCGCATCTGCTGGGCTCTGCAAGGGACAGCTGTTCTGCTCCTGTATTCACCACCACCATCGCACTTGCTTAAGGCAACGTTGGTATTATTTATACCTGAAAGGTGCCTTGTTTGACGTAAGTTTTTGGACATAAGACGTCAATAAAGATGTCACTAGGAACTGGTCGTTCTTACAGTGCTCGTTAGAGTTCTATTACTAATCAAAACAAAGCAAGCGGGGCTTTCCCAGGTTGCTGGGGGTTTTATCTGTTGAAAGAACTCAGTGTGTTATCTAGGAATCTAAGGAAGTGGCTTCTGCTGTGTCATGTACTGTAATGAGCTGCAGAGACGAGTTACTGAAATATGGCTCTGATCGTTTATGCCACTATAGGGATATCTATTGATTATAGCCGTAAAGGGGCATGAGGTCACAATATTGATCGGGGTCCTAGATAAAACACAACAGTTCAACAGGAGTCGCCACCACTTCAAGACACAACGTTACACTCAGGCGGCCCACCATCGCAATCTCGGATCAGCGACTTCTTTTGAAAAATTCCTCTCCAAAAGGGCTCTCCTTCCATTCATCCACTACGGCCTGACGTGGATTTAAAAGCTGACACTCGGCGCGAAAACTATTGCTCTCCTAGCCCCGTTCACATTAAAAACCCAATTCTGGAGAAACCTTCTCTATCCTCGCCCAAATCCTCTGCCTTACATGAGATACACCAGCTGCATACGCCTTCTCAGGAGGTCGCTACTACGACCCAGGACAGTCTTTCTGTCTCACTAAGCGCCTCCTCTGCAGCCCTGGGAAATTCATCCTCACCTGTTTTCAGCTCAGACTCCTTAAATATTACTGTATTAAACACCACGACCAAGCTGCAAGTTCAAGCCCAGGTCTACGGCAGCGTCCAGTCAACATCGCCAGATCATCTCGATAACTGCAACGTGGCTGATCCAACTTTGAAGCCCCAACCCCAATACAGCCCAAGCTTACGTTCAGGAGCTCCCTTAATCGGCCAGAATGACCATTCATCTTCAAACAAGAGTTTTAACTAAGATGGATTTTCCTTACCTAACAAACTATCCAACCGATTCCTGGCCTCCCTAGAAGCCCGAATCGAAGAATCACTTGCCCACTCACCGGGCTTTAGCCCGCTCGCAAACCCTTTTAGAACTTTACTGGAGGACCGGGAATCTCCAGTGTTCACCTCTTCGGACACCACAAACTCTATCTCGGTCTCACTGACATCTCTTCATGCAAAGCAAGACGCAATTGCTAAAGCCACGTTATGGTAGTCGCAGAAAATGGAGCTGCAGATCGACTTAATGCAAACCCTGGCCTCAGCACTATCGGACCTGGGCTCCAGGATAACCTCTCTTGAAGGCTTGGCGGCGCCAATGGACAATCCGAATTCCTGCCCTTGCTCTCCAATAATCAACAAACTTTCGTCTCTCCCCGAAATCCTGGGTGCAATCTTGAAAAGTGTGAAGTGCCATAACAACGGAAAAGGGCAATTAGAGCCCACACGAGAGTCTCAACTTTCATTCACCGTTGAAGAGCCCTCATGCTCTGCCACGGTACCCTGACCACCCCCAGAGAGAAAAAAGACTTCCCCTTGCGTCAGCCCAGTCACTAAAAGTTCAGCCTGCTTTTCACCAGGGACTAGTCCCTGCCCCCCCATAGCAGGCTTTGAACCCACTGAAATTACTAGTCGAACACCAACGCAATTATTAACTACACAATCTGTCTGTTCCGATACTGCCCATATGGACTTGGCCCACAGCTTTCCTAATGCTTCATTGAAACCTTCATTGTCAAGGAGGGAGAAAAAGAAACTCAAAAAACAATCTAAAAAACAACGCTTAGCGAAAAGGAGAGCGGGGCTTGAAGGGTCAGCAGCACTCAGTTTGCCAGCCATTAAATCAAGGGGTCTCCCTTATTTCCCCATTTTCAACTTGCCTTCAAAATCCAAAACGAAAACTATTGAAACAAGCACGACCGCCGTGGGTTTAAAGGACACCAGTGATCAGTCTATCAATCCAGGGAGGTCTTGGGGCCATAACAGCCATTGAATTAAACTTCCCACCAACAGTGAATTATCCACCGTGTAACAAAATCACAGCATCAATTATCCACGACCAAAGACTTGGGAGTCAGAACATCACTGTACAGTCTTCTGCAGCAATACCTGAAACACGGAAGAGTCCACTTAAATGTCAGGTAATGGCGAAAACGTCGAACGTGGACCCGCAAAGTGCAATAGAGGGCGAAGTAACAAGCCGCTGTGCGTATCATCTATCTGAGGACCCATCTACAGCTGGTTGGGACTCCACCGTGCACATGCAGAGGCCTTCTCTGCCCCAATTGCCACAAGAATCAGAAACGATAAGCCACCCGGGGGGGAACAATAACCCACCTTAAGCACGCTTCCAACTTCTGATGGCGCCAGCACTTTTAAACGATCCAGCTAGGACTCAGAATCACCAGAACCTGGAAAAGAGAGCAGAACTAGTCTTTTTTCCTCACTATGACCATAAGGGCCCATATAACATCCTCAATAGAGGTAATCTCATCCATCTATTCAACTGTGTTCCAGCGCTGTCTGGGGTTACCTCCTCAGACCTTATATCGTCAAGTTTTCCACAATACCAGGAAAAGGGGGCTCAGAGGCCACCACTACATCGTGGTCCCAGGAATCCATTAGGAATGCAATTCTTAGGGAAGCCAATTTATTTGAAAACTGGGGCATCGAAATGTGGGTTCCTACTCCTCAAAAATATCCCCACGTTCTCCTCCCCCAGGCCCCAGTGAAGCAGTTCACTAGCGTACTGAAGGGGTCCCGGGGCGCAACCCATGCTTGGCTCCCAGAAGCGTCGAAGGTGGATAATCTCTTAAACATCGCATGTCATAACAACCAACGTCTGATAAGCTGCAAACCTAACTGCCCTGCCTTCCACGCAAACGACACCCGCCATGGCTATCCTGCCCTTGAGCCTCTTACCAACTTAGTCCAGCAGCGCCCTTCCTAACGCGGGCGCTAGCCGGCTCAATCCTAAATTAACCATCACATCCTGGAATGTGGCCGGGCTAAAGTCAATTCTTGCCTCAAAATCAGCCGTGGATTTCCTGAAAAAAAGCGATATCATATGTCTCCAGGAGACTTGGTCTCTATCTCCATCGCCTCTGCTTGGCTATCACAAACTTTTTCAACGAGCCGTCCAGGCCAACCCCCACGGAAGACCCTCTAGGGGCCTCTCCATCTTTATTAAGCACAGTTGTAAGATAACTGTCACACCTATTCCTCGGAACCTGACAACAGGGCAGACAGTACTTATCACTGGCCTATCATTGTCAGGTAGGGCCCTTTCAATTCTCCTAATTAACTGTTACCATAACTTAGCGAAAACCACAAAATCAACTGCAACTGATCTACTGGTAAAACATCTGGAAGATCTTCTACTGGAATTCGCATTTACGGAGGTACTGTTATTAGGAGACTTTAACATCAAAGACCTTGCAATTAATGGCCTCCTAGCAACGAAAACCAAAGAGCAGGAAGCGATGACCATTTTTCTAACAACTTTCAACCTCCGGTCAGCTCAGCAAATTACACTGGAACAGCACCCGGGTGTTCATTTTTTGCCTACGTTTAGAAACATCTCAACTATTGATTATATTTTTCTATCACAGCTTTTGGGCAATAATCTGGCCAGGATGGAAATTCTCTATCGTATGGAGAGCGACCACAACCCCCTAATGGTAACAATGCATCTGCAAACTCCAGTTGCCGCTGAAACAATAGAAGGGGGGCAATAATCGTGGGCCGAACTCCACACCTTGGCTAGAAGAATTAAATGGGACTCACTTGGTTCTGTCAAGGTGGGAATTTGGCGTAAGGACGAAATACCTAACTTCAGACTAGAGGCCCCCACAGAGTCACATCACCTGTGGGATAATGCCATTGTTAAATTACAGGATCTCTTGGTAGGCCGCGTGATTCAGTCTAGATCATCTGGGCCACGTCCGAAGCAAACTTATGACCCAGCACTAGCCTCCCAAAGAAAGACCCTCAGGAGGGCTGTGCGCCGGCACAAACTGATCGGAACTGTACATACTGCCAATAATGTGGCATCGCTGCGAAAGACCTTTAAGAAATCCTTATGGGAAACCAAGAGACTAAAAGAACACTCTGAGTGGCTAAAAATATTCTACCTGCTTAAGGGCAACAGCCAGTCCAAGTTTTGGAGTTACATGAACAAACTCCGTTCCAAGAACAAGATGAGAGGAAACGCTGTTTGTGAAGAAGATTGGGCCCTGCATGTGTCACAACTATATCGCAGTGATACCCAGGACCCAGTGGTGATTGGATTAGAAGATCGTGTTGAACCCACTCAAACAGAAACTCATGAGTTGACCACTGTAGCCGAGGTCTCCATGCATCTGCGAAATATGAAAAACGACGGTGCTCCAGGGCACAACGGTCTTCCGGCTGGGGTATTTAAATGTGCCCTGGAAGAGTGGGCGGACCTCTTGACTCCTCTAAACAACAACGTGTTCAGGACATGCCAGCTACCAGACTCATGGTTAGGTTCGATTCTATGTCCCATATTCAAGAAAGGAGACCCCACGCTTCCGGCTAATTACCGACTCATCGCACTGCTAGATCTTGAGGCAAAGGCATACGCACAATGTCTTCTTAGGGTGCTTGAAAAATGGGTTGCAGACAATAACATAATACCATACTACCAAATGGGGTTTCGGGCATCGGCCTCCACAATAGACAATATCACCACTCTAGCCATCCTGAGTCAACAAGCAGCCCAAAAAAACCATCTTCCACTTTAATGCTGCTTTATTGACTACAGCGCAGCCTTCGATAAAGTGTCTCGGAATACCTTGTGGAGGAAACTGAATAAGTGGGGGATCCCGCAGAGCCTCCTAGGAGCACTCATCTCCCTGCACAAGAACACATGGGTGCAAATCAAAACCGGCCCAAAGACAGTCTCTTCAAGAATTAGTGTCGCTGACGGGCTAAAGCAAGGCTGCGTTCTTGCCCCTCTCTTGTTTAATCTTTATACAGCCGATCTTGGAACATTTCTAGAGAACAGCAATCTTCTCCTGCCAAAACTGGGCCCAGCTAAAAAGTCGTTGCATATATTACAATATGCAGATGATATTGTAATAATGGACCAAGCTAAATCGGGTCTCCAACTAGCGTTAAGTACGCTCCATATATACAACATCGCTAATGCCCTGAAAATCAATCAGGCAAATACCAAGGTACTGATATTTGGCAGATGCAAGAATAAGAAAAGCTTAAGGTGGAACATTGGGCCTCGGGCATCGGCCTCCACAATAGACAATATCACCACTCTAGCCATCCTGAGTCAACAAGCAGCCCAAAAAACCCATCTTCCACTTTAATGCTGCTTTATTGACTACAACGCAGCCTTCGATAAAGTGTCTCCAACAAGGGAGAGGGGCATGCAGACTGTGCAATTACCACTCTGAGTCATGGCTGCATCTCCTGTGTTGTTGCCCGGCCCTAGCTGCCCCAAGAAAGTCTCTCTTAAAACCCTGGTACTTAAGATGGGGCATTAGGACATGTTGGGAGTCTTTGGCCTTTTGTTTCGCGTCTACTGACACTCAAGTGCTTGCAAGGTCTGGAAAATTTGTGAGACTCTTGGACAATCTTCTGTTATCTTCTTCGGCCCCCGCTCTCCTACCCCTTCCCCCTCAAAAACTCATTACAGATTTTTTCTCCCCCGTGGGGGACTTTTCGTTTCTATCATCTTTTACTTTGGTTTAGCGTAGCAAAATGTTTATATCGCCAATTACAAGACTGTTTTTCTTAGAAGCACAACGGACACTAAGCTTTGAGAGCTGTTTCTCAGCTTTGTGTTTTTTTAATTTTAAACATGATAAATGTGTTATTGCTGATTTTTATAAATGTGCTAATGCTGTCTTTTACAGCAATGGTTTTAAGTAACTCTGCTAAATTAATAAAAACTTACAAACCCACTTGTAGTTAAAAATTTGGATAACTCCCAAAACATCTTCTTGCACAGAGTTCATCCCACAAGAGGGCAAGTAAAAAAACACACAGCGGATAAGAGTTACAGCAGGGATGTAAAATTTTATACAAAACTATCTTCAACCCATTAAAAAAGGAATAAAAGCAACCATTCAAAGATGAGCTGTGAACTAAAATTTTTATAAAGGCTAAAAATATAGGACAAAGATACAAATCCCCAAGCATGAGTAGACAGTTGCTTGACCTGCGCAATTTCAGTACATTTGTTCTTCCCCATGGGATTTACTTTAGACAGGCCCGCCGGATGTGCCACATGCAATTTAAGAATCGTGATACGGCAAAGACAATTAGTGGATGGGTGTCATACTTTAAAACTCTGTAGGCCTCTCTGCAGCGCACAAAGCCCAAATTCTTGCATATCGGTAATAACCAGCGCTTGCGCGGCAATCGATAGGCAAGACAGAGGAGCAGAACTTGTAGTTCGGACTACTCCTTATAGTTACATGCAGGGCATTCACCCCTTTGGTCTTTCACTCATTTGCTAGTGAACGCTAGTAGTGGAAGAGTCCCTATTCTGAATTGCACACACAATTTCCTGGCCAGTGGGGGTTGAATGGAATCAAGGAAGTTTTCCTTGCTGTATACATCTTTTACTAGCAGGAATTCTGCTGTCAAACGACCACATGAGGTACTTTCTTGAATGGACAATCATTTGGCTAGTCTGTAGCGTTTGACTAGTTCCAACCTAGAGATCGCGGCGCATGATACTTTGGGTGTTCTCCAGAGGTCCGACTTGCCTAACTTAAAGTCATGGCATTTTCTTGGTGGTGCATTTGGCTAAAAGGTCATTTCACTCGGCCCTAAATACAGATAACTCTCAGGGCCACCCATAATCCCCATCAATTGGATAGGGGTCTCAAGGCAAACTCTTCATCAAGGGGCCTGACACCCAGGTTCATGCGAAGGGGAGTAAGGGGGGTACTACGAGGTAGGGCTATAAGCTGTTGTATAAAGTTATTCTCCACCGTCATCAAGTTGGTAGTTGGGCAATGCCCCCACAACTCCACCCCGTATAATGTGGCACCCCTTGCTAGTGCTTTAAAGATTTCCACCACAGGGGCGGCTGGTTTAAAAGCTGAGGTTCTATACACTTTCATTATACCGCCCACTGGATTAGCCTGAGTCTTGCTTTGTCCAACTGTGGCCCCCATTCAAAATGCTCTGACAGGGTAACTCCCAGATAATCAAATATCTTTACTCTTTCCAGAGGAATACGATGTAAGGAAGGGTTTGGACGGGTAGTGTTGGGAGGGTTGAAGACCATATATTTAGTTTTTGTTAGGTTGATCTCCAACCCTCGTAGCTTACGAAAATTGGCAAAGCCATCAAGAGTGCGCTGGATACCCATTAGTGTTTTTGAAAGTAACAGGGTATCGTCTGCAAATATCAGCATGGGGACGTTCCCGGAACTAACTTGGGGGCATCGTTGTCCTCAATTTTTTTAAGATGGTCAATAAGACCATTGATAAAAAGAAAAAATAAAGTAGGGGCTAAAACACATCCCTGTTGTACCCCCTTTTGGACAGGAAAACGGGAAGTGAGTTCCCCATATTTTCCGCATCGCACTTGTGCAAAATTTTCCATGTGGAGCCTCTCTATAACATTTAGGAGAGAAGGAGGATCCCAAGGTCAAACAGCACCTTCCAGAGTTTCTCCTGAGGTACAAGGTCGAAGGCCGACTTCAGATCAACAAATATTAGATAGAGGCTGCCACCCTCTATAGGAACAATAGTTACTTACCTGTAATCTGTGGTTCTCCAGTATTGGTGTCTTTCATAGATTCACATGCCTGAATCATTCCCCGTCGTCGGAGTGGGAGCCCACGGTACATAAAAAAGTAGTGAAATATACCCTTAGTACATAAGAGATAACAATATACCCAACCAGGAAGTAAAGTAGCCCTAGCTACAGTAAAAGAAACTTCCACATTAGAACCTGTCCATGTCATTATGTATGGACCAAACTGCAGCCAATCAGGCCACAGCTCCCACCAGCAAGCTCTCCCCAGAGACCCAGGCTCTCAGATTTTTGTAGCACCGGAGTGTACCGGAATAAGTATAGAAGAAAAAAGCCAAGTGAGCCTCTGAGGGGAGGTGGGTGGGTGCATGTGAATCTATGAAAGACACCAATACTGGAGAACCACAGATTACAGGTAAGTAACTATTGTTCTTCTCCAGTATTAGGGGTGTCTTTCATAGATTCACATGCCTGAATCAGAGTAGTGAGCAGTAATAGTCATAGCATTATATACAGCTCTTGGACGCCAAGGCACATAGCAGTAATGCAGAAACCACAAAGGAATAATAAAATAGGCGTAAAAGAGCAAGAGGAGGTGGGAGAGAAATAGCAGAGGCTCACCTTATTGGAAAAGATTACGCAGGACTGCTCTCCCCACCGAGGCATCGGTGTCGCTCGAAGCTTCCAGACAGTAATGCCTCGTGAATGTGTGCCTGCTGGACCAGGTAGCAGCTCTGCAGATATGCAGGAGAGGCACACCAGCAAACAAAGCAGTTGAGGAAGCAACTGCTCTCGTAGAATGTGCTCTGGGCAAGGTTGGCAAGGGTTTACCCGCCTGTAGATGGCAGAGTCCAATCGCTGAAGAGACCCATCTAGCGATAGTTTGTTTAGTGACTGCACTGCCTTGACGTGGTTTGCCATGCGCAACAAATAACTGATCAGTTTTCCTGATGGCAGCTGTCCTGGAGAGATAGAACTTGAGACACCGCTTGATGTCCAGCGTGTGTAGAGTTCGTTCCGCTGGAGATTGCGGACTTGGAAAAAACGTTTTAAGGATGACTGGCTCATTCAGGTGGAAATCCGATGGCACCTTGGGTATGTACCTCGGGTTGGTGCGCAGTATCACTGAATCATTTGTGAATTGCAAGAAAGGTGGTTTAGAGGAAAATGCCTGTATGTCACTGACCCTTCTGGCAGATGTCAAGGCCAGTAGCAAAGCCACCTTCCAGGTGACGAATTTTAGATCAGCTTTATGAATTGGCTCAAAAGGATGGCGCATGAGTTGAGCTAATACAATATTCAAGTGCCAGGATGGAGGCGGTCTACGGACTGGTGGAAACATGCGGAATAAACCCTTAAAGAATTGCTGGACAATCCTTGTAGAGTACAGCGAAGTTTGACCGTCCTGTCGGTATCTCGATATTGCCGCTAAGAACACCTTGAGTGTAGAGTGTGCCAAGCCCGATTTAGCAAGATGTAAAAAGAAGGGCAAAATCTTGTCTGGTTCAGCATGGATAGGATGTAAACCCACAGTCCTGCACCAAGCACAAAACCGCTTCCACTTGAGCCTGTAAGTTTTATTCGTGGAAGGCGCCCTAGCATTGTCCAGGACCTCCTGACAGTCTTGAGGAATGTTCAAATGCGCGAACTCATGGTGTTGAGGAGCCAAGCTGACAATTTTAGAGAATGAGGGTCTGGATGATATATTTTTCCGCCTTGTAGAGTCAGAAGATCCGGAATTTGAGGCAGCTGAACTGGATCGCACTCTGAGAGGAGAAGAAGCTGCGTGAACCAGTATTGTCTGGGCCACCGTGGGGCAATTAGAATCAGACGACACGGTTGTCTCCTCATTTTGTTGATGACCTTGGGGATCAGAGGGATCGGAGGGAAGGCGTAGGCAAAGATTTGTTTCCAATTCAGAGAGAGAGCGTCCCCACACGACTCCTTGTGAGGAGTCCAGCTCGCGAAATGGGTGCATTTCTTGTTGTGGTAGGTCGCGAATAGGTCTATCTCGGGGCGACCCCATCTCAGGAAAATGTGGTCCAGAGCTGGCTGATGCAGTTCCCACTCGTGAGTGCTGCTTTTGGATCTGCTTAGGGAGTCTGCCAGGACATTGGCTACTCCCGGGACATGAACTGCCGTCAGGTTGATATTGTGTTCCAGGGCCCAATTCCAGATTTCCTGAGCTTGCTGAGACAAACGGGCCGATCTTGTGCCCCCCTGCTTGTTCAGGTAGTGCATGCTCGTCGTGTTGTCTGTTCGGATCAACACGGACGAGTTTGACAGAGTCACTTGAAATGATTTCAGGGCGAGGAAAATGGCCCTCAACTCCAACAAATTGATGTGCCATGTCCTTTGTTGTGCGTTCCATTTGCCACTGATTGTCATCCCTTGAAGGTGAGCGCCCCAACCTTCCAGCGAGGCATCCGTGGTGACGACGAAACTGGGGACTTCTTCTAGAAAGGCGCGGCCGACTTGCAGGTTGCGTGCCAGAGCCCACCACCGAATTGCGTGTTTCATTCGAGGTGTTAAGACGATGACATCTTCGAAGGAACCGGATACTTGCACCCACTGGTGGCCGAGTTCCTCTTGCAGTGGTCTCATTCTCAGACGACAGTTCGGAGACAGGAGAATGCATGATGACAACATCCCCAGGAAAGATTTTAATCGTCGAACTGAAACGCACTCTCTTCTGAGGAGTGCTCTCGCCAGGTCCTGGATCTTGGCTTGCCTTTCGTTTGAAATGAAAACCTGAGCTTTCCTGGAATCCAGAGTCGCTCCCAGGAAAGACGTCTTCTGAGACGGTGTCAGGTATGATTTCTCGAAATTTATTGAAAAACCCAAGTCTTGAAATAGAGACAGGCATGTTTGGACGTGACTGCTTGCGGTGGCATAGGAATTGGCCTTGATAAGGCAGTCGTCCAAATAAGGATAAATCTGGATACCTTGCAACCGTAAGTGGGCCGCCACCGGTGCCAACATCTTGGTGAATACTCTCGGGGCTGAACGTAGCCCGAAGGGAAGGACCTTGAACTGAAAGTCCCTGCCGGCCACTCTGAATCTTAGGAACTTCCTGTGCCTGGGGAAGATGGGTACGTGGAAGTAAGCATCCTGTAGGTCCAGGGTTGCCATATGTTCGCCTTCCGTCAGAAACTGGAGGATCTCCTGCAGTGACAACATTCTGAATGTCAATTGCTTGATAAATTTGTTGAGGGCACGCAAGTCGAGGATGGGGCGCCACTCCCCCGACTTTTTGCGTATCAAGAAGAAACGAGAGTAAAACCCTTGACCCCTCTGATGTTGAGGTACCTTCTCGATTGCCCCTTTCCGAATCATTGCATTGATTTGGAGGAACAGCTCCTTGAGATGTGCTGGGGGTGGTCCTTTTGGGGGCGAATTTGGAGGGGCTTTTACAAATTCCAATACGTGACCCTTTGAGATTACATCCAAGACCCATCTGTCTGTTGTAATTTTGGACCATTGAGAGTAATGCAGGGATATTCTTCCTCCAATTCGTGGCTGGCATAGGCAGAGTGGCGGCAGGATGTTTTCCTCACTTTTTGTTGGCGTTGTCTCTACCTCGATAAGTGGATTTTCCTCTGGATTGTGTAAAGGTGCTCCGCCTTTGGCCATAAGGCTGTTGTTTGTAAGGTTGGTACCTTTGGTTGTTTTGATTGGTCTGATATGGGCGTTGCTGGTAATAGCCCCCTCTGTTGGAGAAGTTACCCCTTCCTTTTGCCCCACGAAAGGAAGACTTACGGTACTGCAGAGTACCCAACGAACGTGCCGTTTCTGTATCCTTCTTAATGGACTGTAAGGCTTCGTCCACATGCGAGCCAAACAGGAATTCGCCGTCATAAGCCATATTTAAAACTTTGGCCTGTACCTCCTGGCGAAAAGACGTAGATTTTAACCATCCTTCTCGTCTGAGCACTGCAGCTCCTGCCAACTGTCTAAAACCTGTGGCCGCTACGTCCACTGCAGCGTCGATAATTTCCGACGACGCACATTCGCCGTCTTGTAGGATTTTGATGGCCTCAGAGCGGTCTGGCTCAGGTAATTTTTGGATGTATGGGGATATGTCAGACCACATTTGTCTGTCATACCTACCAAGAATTGCTAAAGAATTAGCAGCTCTAACCGTGGTGGCCGCGATAGTGGAGACCTTTTTACCAATGGAATCGAGGCGTCTGCCATCTCTGTCCGTTGGAATGGAGACCTGAGTTGAGGGGTTCCTAGCTCTTTTTTGCGCTGCCTGCGCAATGACTGAGTCCGTTTTAGCTTGGCCGATGAGACAGGCAGGTGAAGAGGCTGGCGCCCTATATTTTTTGTCGACTCTCGGCAATACTGCGGGAGCAGAATTTGGCGTGGCCATTATCTTAAGCCCTTCCTTCCAGATAAAGTCTATAATGGGAATAGACCAACTCTGCTTCTGAGACAAAGTCTTGAAATCATAAAGAAAGCAGTCATCTTGTTTCGCTTCCATGGAAACCAGAAATCTTTTAGTGGCTTTGTCCATAAGTCTATGGAAGTTCGCTATATCCACCGGCGGTGAGTCAGCCTTCGGTTGTTCCTCTGGGGATGGCGATTCAGCCTGGTAGTCCTCATACTCCGACGAGTCCGATCTAATCAACTCCCCCTCCTCATGGGTGTCCTCATCAGAATCGCCAACCTCCTGTTGATGGGGAGATACTGGCGTGGCAGGTCGGGTAGCCTGTGCCTCTTCCGGCCTATTAGGCCTTGGACCTCTACTCACGCGAGGCTGAGGGGAGGTAATATGCGAATCGCCCGATTCCGAAGGCGGGAATCGGCGATAATAATCGCTCAGCATATACTGCAGATTCTCGTAAAGTTCCATCGGCATCTGCATTCCTGTCGCAGAAGTGGGTACCGATGTAGGTACCTGGATTTGCTGTTCGTCTTCCTCCTGATCCTTTACATGTATTAATAAGTCAGAGGGACTTTCCGCCGCTTGAAACAGTTCATCTCCAGATTCTACTTCAGAATCTAACAGCCTATCTGGCATCTGGAGCGGCGATAATGGCGTTGTTTGAGAGGACCTCTTTTGCAGCAAAGCCGTAGTAGTGGCTGGAGAAGGAAGAGGTATGGCAGTGGTCTTTGCCGACCATACCTGTAGGTCAGTACAAGACGACAATTTTGGCGTAGATGGATTGCCTGGCAAAATCAAGCTCTGTGTCGTCGCTTTTGATGAAGAAGCTGATGGTTCTCTCGTTGTTAGAGATGGCGTCACCTTCGTCGACGTGTTGGATTTCGTCGTCGACGAGGGAACCGTCGACGGAGCAGTCTTCATCGTCGACGAGGTCGTCGACGGGGCCGTCGACGGGACAATCCTCACCTTCGTCGACGACGTCTTCGTCGACGTGTCCGTCGACGGGGTCTTCTTCGTCGCCGATGGGTCCGTCGACGACATCTTCATCGACGATGGTGTCGACGACAGTGAGGTCTTCTTTGTCGACGGAGCAATCGTCGACGACGACGAGGATTTCTTCGTCGACTGCTTCAGTGCCGTCGATGTCTGATCGTCGACGAGAGGTGTGAAAACCTTCGTCGACGAGATGGGTCGAACCTGCACATGAACAAAAGTTGGAGAGGAAGCTGAGGACATCACCATGGTCGATTTAGGTGAGGAGAAAGTCAATGTAGAAGTCATGGCAGAGGCAGCCTGACTGGAATTTGGCAACGTTGTTGGTGCCTTAGTCATAGGTCTCACGGGGGACACCAAAGACTCCGTTCTTTTAGAGCTCGGGACCTTCACAGATTTCTCAGAGGATTTCTGTGCCTTTGAAGTAGAAGGCTCCTGTGAGGCGAGCTGGTGTTTAGACACCTTAGCTTTCGGAGTAGGCACAGTACTCTCAGCTCTCCGTTTTTTCGACCCCTTGGTAGATTCTGAGGCAAAACTTCCTACCTCAGAAAGTGGCTCATCTTTATTTTTCATTTTCTGCAGCCACAGCAACAGGCGACCCTCTCTGTCCCTGAGGGTTTTAGGAGAGAATTTTCGACAGATGTTGCAGTCCTTAACCTGATGGTCAGGGTATAAACAGTAGATGCAGCGAGTGTGTGGATCTTCCTTAAACAGTCTCGCCTTTCCACACGAGTCGCAGGCCCTAAAAAGGGATTTTGAAGAAGACATTTCCTTGAAGAAGAAACTTTATCCAAGAGAAGAATTGAGCAGAGCTCAGAAGGACTCCCTATCACACGACGTGCGGTAAAAAATCTGAGAGCCTGGGTCTCTGGGGAGAGCTTGCTGGTGGGAGCTGTGGCCTGATTGGCTGCAGTTTGGTCCATACATAATGACATGGACAGGTTCTAATGTGGAAGTTTCTTTTACTGTAGCTAGGGCTACTTTACTTCCTGGTTGGGTATATTGTTATCTCTTATGTACTAAGGGTATATTTCACTACTTTTTTATGTACCGTGGGCTCCCACTCCGACGACGGGGAATGATTCAGGCATGTGAATCTATGAAAGACACCCCTAATACTGGAGAATCACTGTTTTACAGAAGAGTAGTTCTAGTCTGAATATCTGGTCTACGGTTGACATATTTGTTCTGAAGCCGGCATGGTAGGGACATAAAATTTGTTCTTCTTCCAGCCAGCACTGAAGGCGGTCCAGAAGGGCCCGGCCGAAGAGTTTTTGGGTGATGTCAATTGGGCTGATCAGCCTGTAGTTGGAGGGTGAGAGGGGACAACCTTTTTTGAATATGGGAACTATCTCAGTCCCACGCCAGGTATAGGAGGGATCCATAGCCTTCAGGACGACGTTAAATAGGGCACATAAATATGTGACTCATATTTTGGGTTCTTCACGGAAGAGGTCCCCCGGTAATTTGTCTAGACCAGGTGCGTTATTATGATGGAACTTGTTAATAGCGTTTCCCACTTCGATCATAGTAATCTTCATGTCCCCAGCCTGGTGGAACTCCGGTGCCATACTGGAACTAACGGTGTTGACAGGCCCCCATCCCTGGAGGAGTACAGTGACCCAAAGTGAGTCTCCCAGGCTTCAGGCGCTATATTGGGCTCAATGGCCGATCTTCCTTCCCTCTCGCCCGAGCTCACTATTGCCCAAAAGGTTTTCAGATCTTTATCATTCAGGGCGATCATGAAAGATTCCCACCTCTCTATTTCCCAGTTGTTTTCCCTGCTGGGTGGTCCATTTGTACCTGGCCCTAGAAAGTTTGATTTGTGCCCTGTCCTTTGCCTTCTCTGCATCCTGAAGGTCTGGTGTGGCCTTGCAACACTTATCGTTGAACCAGGTGCATTTGTTTTGGCTAGTTTCCCTAATGCACACAACCGGAAAAAACACATCCTCCAGTATTGAGGTAAGCTATGCGTGTATTTTCCCTGGCTTATCTAGATCCAAGGTGGGACCTGCCACCTGTGCTGCCTCCCCCATTTTGGTTATGAATGGAATTGCTAGCTGATCAACTTTAGCCAGCTTGAAGGAAGATTGTTGTAAGTGGTCCCATCTGACATTTCTTCTATTGTTTGTTACTGTTATTGATAAGAAAAAAGAGAGGGACCCCTTACAACAAACCAGGGGAATAAGGTGCTACTGAACGGTAGAAAAATGATACCTTGGCCGAGAATTCAATGTGATCGCTTCGTGCAATGCTCGCATACACATCAAACAGGGTTTCTTGTCTTGTCACCCCTAGGTTACACCATCTCACCCCAATTACTGAAGCCCATATGGTAGAGCCTGACAATTACATCAACAACATAAATGTATTAAAAATAAAACTTTTATTTCATTGGTTGGTGCATCGTACAAGTGAGGAGTTTTCCCAGAGTTCCGTAGACGAGTAGGAACCTCCATTAGTCCCGGTAGAAGTAACGCCGCAAGTGCCCTCAAAGAATAAGGGAGTTTTAACCTCATTAGCGCTCAGGACTTTAAAAAGAACATACGGAATCTAGGCTGGCAACATAAAAGCAAAACACAGATCTTAACCGGCAGAAAACGAGAAAGAACGATTTGATTGGAAAAAAGGGAATTCCTGAGTGAGAGGAGAACCTCCCCATTTTAACAGATGTGGGGACCTGAGGGCTGATACAATGGTGTACACATAGATACAGATAGCGCAAAAAATCCAAATGCAATAAGGAGTTGTTTTATGGAAACCATTCAGTACCAATTAGAGAGAGCTAAATGTTGTCTTGAAAAAGATGGAAAAATAATTAAGCCATCGAAACGTGTAGACGCTGTTGGTGCATAATATGTAGAACAAGCTTATCCTGCAGACATAAGACAATACAGTGTATCCAGGAGATGCATGGCCAGTGGAGACCACACTTTAATGGGAGTGGTCAGGGGGTTGGGTATAGACCAGTACAGGCCTTCTTCCATAGGGGCAGAGTGAGAAGGATCAGTCAGGGTTTCAAAATGGCAATTAAAATCACCCCCCTACGATCATCCATATCCCTGGGTCCACGGTTGGGAAGAAATGTCCCAAATGGGTAATGGTGGCAGATTCTTGGCTGTTAACAGGACGAGAATACCCATTAATTAAGGCGATTTTCGTCTTTGCAGGACACTCTGGATGTCATTTGTGGGTGTTGTCATCAGCTTTGCTCTACAGCCAAGGTGGGTGCCCACCCAGATGGATAAACCTACCTCCTCCAGAGTGGCTTATCTGTGATTCACCGGGATACTAAATGGGGGAAGCCTATTGTGGGTAACCCAGCTACTATCAAGTGGGGGTCCGGGGCCAATTGCTGGCATCAAAGGGGTTTACCGGCTTCTTGGGTGTGCTTGCTGTTGCACTGCGAAACCACTAATGTACTCACGTTCTGAGATAAAGTATATATTTGGTATATACATTCACATTGTGATTAAAACAATGTGGACAGATTTGTTTCTTGGTTGATTTATTTTCATTTGTTCTGCAATTTGTTTGTTGATTACTGGGACCCCTTCCTCCTATCACTTTGATAACCCAGGTCCCAGTGACACCAGCTGGGTACAACCCCTTATCGATACCCTGTTGGAACGTTATGGCAGTCAGGGGTGGTTTTAAGTAGATTGGTCACAGTATAGAGATTTTTAAATGGATAACTACACACTCACCCGAATCGCTTTTTCTATGATTTCCTACCCACCCCACTCCACGAACCATTATAATCTCCCCTGCTCTGGCATAGTCAAAATGCTAATATCTTGCAAGCCAAAACAGGCATTTGTTTCTCAACTAGAGTTGGCTTTCCTTTGTATTGGGTTCGATGGGCGGGACACCTGTTAGAATAGCTACATGGGGGAGCAAGCAGGAGGAAGATTTATATGTGGCAGGTTTGAGCTTGGGCAAGCATTCCTCCCCTCACTATATTCTAGTACTGGCTATCTACTCACTTGTCTGTCGGTGGCTTGGGGGCTAGATGTGACTCGATGCCTGAGAGGGGATGACCTATTTTTAGCTCTGGACTCAGGGCTAGCACTCCTATCTCTCTTGTGCCTATGAACACTCTGGTTCCCTGTCTTACGGCTAGTCGAGGGACCCTTGTGTGTATGCATCTTCAACCCAGATGGCAGTATTTGTACCACACTATCCGTCTGACAACCTCTATCAAATCCTCTTATAGACTTGCCGGTGGAGTGATTTTGTGGGTCAATTGGTCTGGCCTCCCCTGCTGCCACGGTTTTCTCCAGTTTATCTAAACGACTGATAAGGGGGACCAGTTCTTCTATGATAATGGCCCTCAGGTTATTCTGCAAATCTGCCATTAGATTCAGGGCCCACAACAGATAGGTCTTATCTGGGCTAGGTTGCGGTGGTCTCCCCAAGGAACGTTCTTGCTCTTCACCCCCGTCTGAACTAACTATATCACCCTCGCAAAATTTCTTGTTTCTAGGTCTAACCTCAGCTGTTTGTTTGCGCTTTCCATTCTTGGGGATGCTCGTAGTATTTCTACTCTTGCGCACTGCTTTCTTGTGAGGAACACCCACCGGAGATGGTAGGGGGTGAACGTCTGGCTGAGTTTGGGGCATATTCGGCAGCGTGATCAAATCAGATGGAGGAATAAATAGATCGTGGTAAGTGAAAGCCGCCTTTCCGTTAACTCAATTTCGGAGTCCACCATCCCTATGGCCATCTGCAGCATTTTACCTATTGATGTAGTAGGGAGTAAAGATGTACTAGCAGTTTTAGCTCTAACTGGGCCTGCCCTCCTCCCCATTTTGTTGCCTAATGTCAATCTAAAGCCCCGGCTCACGCCACACTAGTTTTTAACGTCACTCGTTTATCCTATGGAACCTGTGATCAGTTAACAGCCAAACAAATATAAAATTAAAGCAAGGTGCTAACCACCCCAAGACCACTCCCACTATAACATGACCAGCCTGTTTACTGTTTGGTTGGAATGACAATGCAGTCCACTGATCATTGGGACTCCACAGTGTGCAGTACGGGCGCCTTCTGGTGTCAATAGAGTCTTGGTAGGGTGGGCAAGAAAAGATGAAAGTCTTACCCGCTGATGCTTCTAGAGCATAAGTCACAGCATCCAAGGGGGGTTTCCCTGCCCTGCCTCTTCCTGCCGATGACGTGAGCAGGACGGGCCCGCCCTTGGACCGGGTACGTCCCGCGGGATGACTTCAGTGCTAATAAGGGCTCAAGAGGCTCATGTGGCAGCAAGCAGGAAGCTCGCAAAGCACTCTGGGATTTGGCGTCCCACCAGAGCGTGTGAGCAGGAGGAAGAGCTTGCGTTTTTGATGAGCTCGGCGCGCCCCTTGAAAGCTGGATTCGGTAAGCACAAAAACGGGATGAAAGCCTATTCTGGGGCCTCAGCAGTTTCTCCAGGTGTGCCCCACAGTTTGTTAGCACGTCCCGCGGAGTATGAATTCAGCATGAGGTCATTTGTGTAGATCCGTTAAGGTTTTTTAAAAATCCGAGACATATGTAGACTGGGGGAAAGATGAGGCCACATGGGACAATGACTAATCCAGACTCCAAGCGGGAAGACGGGAAGGGAGACAAGCCCAACGAGCAGAAGAACATGGGGCAAATACATCAAGCAAACAAAACATACTCACAGTGCTTTCAGTTGCAGCTTGTGTTGTCATAGCGCTATAAATAAACTTGTCATTGTTCTCCAGCCCATGAACCAGAATTCCCACAGAAATGTTAAAGCAACGACGAGAACCGGTAGATGCAGCAGGCCAGCTTTAGCACATGACAGGGGAAGAGCTGAATCCCGTTTAGCCCAGAGGGCTTTTGCGCACCTGTCCAAAGCCCAAGCCGGTCGGTGCCTGGGAATTTCACCAATGGAGGCAGGACTCAGATATACTCTCTGCAATGATTACACATCACTGAATAAGTTAAATGCATGCTTAAATGGAGTGAATTTGATAAATTAGAGAGCAAATTGGCAAGATAAAAATGAAAAGAAACAGTCAGACGCAGAAGAAATAAATAATAAACCACCGACAGGTTCCCCAGATGAAGAAGAAGCTTTGGCTTATCCGTTGAGGGAAATACCAAGATGAGCATATATTCATGTACTGTGGGCAGGGGAGATCTTGCAGCATTTATGAATAATTTTCTAAAATATATAGACAAGCCTTTACAGTGGTACACACAAGTTGACAGATTTGTTAAGATTTCAAAAGTGCTGTGGATTGATTTGAATACATTCTTTGACATTGTAGTGCTGAATGATTTGTGGGCTGAATGTAAAGTTGTTATGCAATGGTCGCATGCAGAGCCAACAAGAGATACTCACACTAAAGCACCATCTCCTGTAGTCATGGGAAAATACAAAGCCATGATTAAATTTCTGGAAGGCAAGGTTCCTCCAAAAGATTTTGATTGGGTAAAGAATGAAAGAACCTCACAAGAACCAAATTAATCAGTGCATGATTATTATGAGCGGTGGCTTTAGATGTTTCAGCAACACAGTGAAAGGAATTATCCCGAATCAAGTGATATTTGTTTTTTTTGTGTCTCAGTTTGTTATTATGTTAAGATCACAATGTACGTACAACATAGTGTAATTTGCTGGCAGACAAAATCGTTGGATAAGATTCTGAGGTATAAAAAGTACTGCAGTGATGAACAAGAAATGAAGCAGAAAAAGCTTAAGGAAAAATTCATGTTAACCCAGACAAAGTTTGTTCAGAAAGGTTTTCATAATCAGTTGATTAGAGGAAATCAGTCTGGAATGCAGAGTCAAAATGTTCAAAGAGGATTTGGTATTTCACAGGGTAGAGGTAGAGGTCTTCTAATTAATCTGACTTCTGAAGGAGATGTTGCAAAGCAGACGAAAATGACCCCCTGTCACCTTTGCAATAAAATTGGGCACTGGAAGATGGAGTGTAGACTTAATCCAGATAGAATGAGTGGAAATGGTCAAATGCAAGGAGGAAATCAGATGCAGAGCGTACCAGTTGAACAAATGCAAGCACCAGTGCAGAAACAGGTCCCAATGATGCAGATGCCCAGATGGTCCGACAAAATCCAAGATTTAATATTAATCTGATGCCCAAAGCAAATCTAAACCCATTTCAGAATTAGAACCCATTTCAACAGTTCCCAAAGTTTGACGATGATAGTTTTGGCTCCAACAATTCCAAATGACGGTGCCTGAGGGGGGATGAAGATTGAGTGCTTGGAGCAGTCTTAGAGGTAAACTTGACTGAACCATTTGTAGAAGGATAAATTAATGGCCACTAAGTGTCATTTTTGATTGACACCGGTGCTATCCGATCCATTTCTAGAACAGTGGAAGTCCCAGACCTACCCCTCAAGTTGTAAGAGTTTCAAATAAACAAATTACAAACCCAGTTTCAGAAAAAAATGATTCATTTGAAGAAAACCATGTTTCTTGGATTTGATTCTAGTCATGTAGACAGGTTAGGGAGAGATATGACAAAAAGTAGCAGCAGGCCTAAAAGATGCCGCACCTTACTCCCAGTTCCAAATGTGTATTGATAGCTGTGCTGCCAACCCTGACGTCAGCTGCTAAATGGCGTCACTGTGATTTCAGATCATAGAACGTTTTAAAGGTAATGGGGCGCACAATCACAAAGTCCAAACCGGCAAGGTTTAGGTAAGTATTATTCCTTCTTTATTTGTTAAAAAGTGTAGAAAAGTTCATCAATTTCGATTATAAAAGAATCAGCCAACGCGTTTCTCTCCCTCACAGGGAGCTTCCTCAGGGCAGAGAGGTGGATAGGCTTCAATCGCAATTAAGTCAATCAAAGTGCAGATAGGCGGAGAAACCTTGCCTGTTTGGACTTTGTGATTGTGCGCCCCCATTACCTTTAAAAGGTTAGGGAGAGATGTATTGTTCTCATTCATGTTTGGAGAGAGAATTTTGGCATGATGCCGAGTTCTACAAGGGTATACAAAGAGCCCATCCATTTTCAACCAGATCTTGAAAAAGAATCTTGAATCTCTGCAGATGCTCTACAGTTCATTTCTCATGCAATACACTGATGGCCTGCTTGTGGCATCAGCTACACGAGAAGGTAGTAAGCTGTTACTTACCTGTAATCCTAGTTCTCTTGCAGGGGTATCCTCATCAAAGTTATAAGCACTGAATATTCCCGCCCATGTGTGGGGACCCCGGATATAATATAAAATTATATATGGAAATCACATATATCTAGCTCCACATATATATATGAACATATATAATTTTTTCTCACACCAATGCAGCCCCAAACTGAGGATAAACAATGTAATTACCCATACATATACTGTATTTGCAAGGACATAAAAAACACAATAAGTCAAACAGTACTTGAACTCTGTGTTTTAATGAGCAAAACACTCATAAATCCTGAAAATTGCTAATAAATAGACATTGTTGCGGCGGAGCTTGCCGGCAGCGACGATGGCCGCCTAATTCCTTAGCTCCGCCGGCACTAATAATAATCCTTCATTATCCTGGTTCTGAGCTCCAGATTTGGCCCCCCGCCCCCAACACCGGGCGTCGGAAGGGATCGGGACTCTAGCGGTCCCGGAGCGGCGTACGCCCGACACCGGGAGGACTGCACGCTGCACCGTGGAGAGTCGAGCGCAGATAGGCCGCAAGCCGCGGTCTCCAGCAGCCCTTAGATCCGCGCGACGTGCACTTACGTGCAGCAACAGAGTGCGGGTCTGCCCCGGGAGCCGGGGAGAGGTTCATATGCTGACTGGCCCGGAGTGCCCCCAACAAGGACGTGCATTGAGAAGCCCGCGGTGCAGTCCTGACCGGGCCGGTCCCACATCAGTAAGCGCTCTACAAGCTCTGAGTAGCAAGGGCAGCGCAACGCCGTGAAGGTGCGCCATTTTGACGACAGGCCCGGCAGTGAAGGAGGCTCCATATTGACGAGGCTGGGAGCAGCACGGCCGGACCGGGTACACGCCTGCAGGCAATCGGGCACCACGCTGTGCCCTACCAGGCATATATTGGCACTGGTGGGTCGTCTGCAGCTTGGGGAGTTGCCTGCTTAGCCCGAAAACCCCATTGGTGATCCTCCCAGCCGGAACCCGGTAAGCGCTGCAGATAGAGTGTCTGTGGTGAAAACTCCTTGGGACAGACACGCACTCGGTGTACACATCCGAGTGGACGAATTGGCATTTGGCACATGCGAGCAGCAGCATTGAGTGCGTGGGAGTGAGGCCGAAGAGCTGAAGTCAGCATCCACAGCATCTTGCCCAGTGTGAAAGGGCGACGCTACCCAGCAAGACTTGACAAACAGAGACGAACGGGGGCTGGTCTTTGCACGTTACTGGTCCTGCCTAGCCAAGTGAATAGCACCGGTCACCGCGCGGACCCCGGGGGAATCCTGCTCCTTGAGGTGACGCCTTGGCGCTTGGTGGGTGCCCCTGGTGAGGCCTGCTCCTAAAATATGGTGTTCTGGAATCGTCTGTTCCATCACGATGGGGAAGGGGGACAAGACGCAAAGCAGACTCCCCTTTGCGCAGCGACGGGTGCAAGTACAGAGCCCTCCTACACAACACAGGGAGAACGAGCATCCGCAAGAGGAGCAAGCGGTGGACTCTGACATCAAGTCCATGCTCCGTTCTATGGAACAGAGCCTCCAGTCCAGCATCTCTGCGCTGGGCACCAAAATGGACGCCATGACGTACAGGATGGATCGTATGGCGGAGCGACTGGACAAACACGCAGAGAAACACGACATGGCGGAAAGGAGAATAACGGACGTCGAAGAGGCGCAAACAGACCTGGATACGGCTCACAAGCGGGTGGAGAACTTGATGAGATCTCTCCAAGACAAGACTGAAGACCTGGAGGCGTGTTCACGACGCTGTAACCTACGCATAACGGGACTGCCGGAGTCCACTCAGACTGGCAAGATGGAACTATTCATTGAGAAGCTGCTAACTACTCTGCTAGGTGAGGGGGTATTCTCGACGATGTTCGTGGTGAAACGAGCGCACCGATCCCTGGGCCTGCAGCCGCGTCCGGGGATGCCCCCACGCCCAATTATAGCAAAACTGCTCAACTACAGAGACAGGGACACGGCACTCAGACTGGCTAAAGCCAAAACGGATCTACAATTTGAAGGATCAGCGATATCAATTTTCCCGGATTTCACGGCGAGAGTGCAGGAAGCACGTAAACACTTCGCGCCTCACAAGAAACGCCTCAGGGAACTAGGACTGGACTACGCAATGCTGTATCCTGCCAAACTACGTGTTAATAAACAGGGCCATTCGCACATTTTTACTGACCCTAACGAATTGCAGAAGGCATTGAAGAGTTGGTCAAGAGAGAAGAGGAACGGGGGCGCGGAACGTCAGGCTGATGGTGATAATAGCCAACTGGATGAGCAGGAGTGAACAAGGCCCAGGCCGTCTGCGGCTGACTGGACTAGCGGCGGTCGCTTGCTAGCCGCAGTGAATCCCAGTTGAGCTGACGAGGCGGGGATAACTGATCGGCCCACTCTGCAAACTGACGGACACCTGGCAGATAAGTAAAGATGAGTCTCAAGGGACTTGTACAGGTCACATATGTTGTAGACTACAAACGCAAGTCAGGGGCGGACAGATATACATAATGCCTAATTGAGATGTATAAGGGTGAGGTATGCTGCCGTATGGGGGGGGGGGGGTGGAAGGAATGTATTCACCTGAATGACAGTTGGTGGCAATATGTAGAGCTCAGACCACAACTCAGGGAGTGCATGGCGGAGGGAGGAGGGGGCCGGACACAACACTCTGAGAATATTGAGGTTAATGAACCGCTAGGCGACCTTGGGCCCGAGCGCAATGCTTTGTTGAAGCTCGAGACACCATGTTTGGTGGTATGATACGGGGTTGGGATGGGAGGGTAGGGGACCAACAAGGCCAAGTTGGGGAGGGTCTGCTGTGGGAGGGGGAGGGGGGCAGAAGTCTGTTTTTGGTACAATGCTGTGCTTAATGCCTGCTCACACTGTCTATGCTAGCCCTGCGCTTCCTGTTGTCATATATAGATCTGTCTCCTTGATACGATGTCTACAACAAACAGGGTTACTATGAAGGGGGAGATGGGGACACTCAAAGCAATGACGTGGAATGTGCGGGGGCTCAATGATCACCGCAAACTTAGGAAGGTAGTCAACTACTTACAGCGCCATGATGTGGACCTGGCACTCATCCAAGAAACACACCTGCCACTCACCAGTAAAATGCTCCGTAGTAGGGGGCTTGAAGGTAACATCACGGTGGCTGGATTCACGACACATTCTAGAGGGGTGCTGACATGGGCAAACCCTAAGGCCAAATTAACAGAGCAGACCCAGATGGCAGATATCTAATTACTAGATGCACGGGGAAGGGATACGATCACATTGTGGTAAATGTTTATGGTCCTAATTATGACTCCCCAGACTTTTACAACACTCTGTCTCAACACTGCTGTGCATACACTAACGCACAGATGCTCTGGGGAGGAGATCTTAACTAAGTACTAAACACAGAACTGGATAGGTCATCTGGCCCGCCACGCAGGATTTCGGCTGCTGCACTGAAGGTTCAATCGGAACTCATCACGCTAGACCTGGTAGACGTGTGGTGAAGAAGGCATACTGGTAAGGGAGGGTTCACCCATTATTCCGCCTATCATAACATTCAATAGATTACTGGCTTATAACTTCCTCGTTGGCTAGATGCGTCAGTTCCTGCACTGTACTGGCGCGCACTCTCTCGGACCACTCGCCACTTCTCCTGACCCTAGAGACTCCTGTGAGAAGTATTCCATCCTTCACATGGCGCTTCCCACCGTACTCTCTATTAGATGATCTGTTTAGGGGGAGATGGCTGAAGAAATAGAGAGGTACTTTGACACTAACATTGGGTCGGTTGATAGCTTCCACACGGTATGGGAGGCTTTCAAGGTATACATTCGGGGCATAGCGATGTCGAAGCATTCGGGTGTTCTCAAGAACATTCGCCAGAGATTAAGACACTTAGAAAAGCAACTAACAGAGCTGGAACGGCGACAGCTGAGCGATGCTGGTGCCAACGTGGCAGCAGACATCAAGTCTCTCATAGGGGAATACAATGAAGAAGCAGACAGGGTGGTGCAGCACATGGGGAAATATGCCACAGCCCAGACATATGGTGAGGGGGACCGCTCCAGTTCCCTCCTGGCTCGGATCTTGAAAAACTCCAGACGGCAACAGGTGATATCCGAGCTGGAAGCGGAAGACGGAACACTCCTCACGGAGGAGACTGAGATAGTTGACGAGTTTAAAACATACTACTCGGGGCTATACACTTCCAAAACTGGGAACATGGACAACGACATTGATGATTATCTGAGCCAGATACAGCTACCCTTTCTGAAGGATTCCGATCGGGAATTCCTGATGCAACCAATACATAAGGATGAAATCGAGGAGGCGCTGGTGAGCATGCGATCGGGCAGTGCACCAGGGGCTGACGGGCTCACTGTAGGTTTTTAAAAGTTTCCAAAGTTATCCTACTTCCACACCTATCTGCGTTGTTTGATGAAGTGTGTGTCGAGGGCAATATGCCGCGATCAATGAGGGAAGCACTGATTGTGACTATCCTCAAACCTGGCAAACCATCGACCTCATGTAGCTCATACAGGTCATTGTCCTTATTAAATGTGGATGCCAAGATTTACGCCAAAGTGTTGGTGACAAGACTGGCGCTACTAGATCCGGAACTGGTTGCTCCGGAGCAGGCAGGGTTTGTACCTGGCAGGAATCTCACCTATAACATCAGGACGGTGCTGGGCACAATGCAGCATGTCCGGCAGGACACAAAAGTAATAGCCATCTTCCTCAACATGGAAAAGGCCTTCGACTCAGTAGAATGGCCCTTCATGGTACGGGTCTTGCGGAGAATGGGGCTGGGCGAGCCATTCTTGCAAATGATAGGGGCACTGTACCACCACCCCACGGCTCGACTCCGCATAGGAGATCGAGTATCTGACTCCTTCACGATTGGCAGAAGCACCAGACAGGGCTGCCCGCTATCGCCGCTACTGTATGCGCTAGTGGCTGAACCACTGGCTTGTGCCCTTCGGGAGTATCACAGTCACGAGGGGATTAGCTTCCCAACGTACAAAATAATTATATCAACGTACGCGGATGATACATTGCTATATGTCCGAAACCCGGACATGAACCTCCAGTCGGTGCTGAGGGAGGTGGTGCGCTTCGGAGCCCTCTCAGGTCTCAAGATAAATTGGGCAAAGTCAGTGGCGTTTCCACTGACTCCGTGCACGACACAATTCGACATGGAATACCCGTTACAATGGACGACCGAACCAGTCAGATATCTTGGTGTTATGTTACACACTGACTCGGAAACTCTCATATGCGAAAACTATGGAGCCTTGTACAGCAAACTGGAAAACGAAGTAGAGGTATGGCGTAAACTGCCGTTGTCCTTGATGGGTAGGGTAGCCGTCATGAAAATGGTGATACTCCCTAGATTGCTATTCCTATTTAATAATCTGCCGATAGTGCTCTTGAAGGCTTTCTGTAAAAATTTTACGCAACTGCTGAGCAAACTGGCCTGGGGGGGGGGGGGAGGGCAGCCTAGGGTGAAGTGGACGACTCTCATGCTCCCTTATGATCGAGGGGGGCTTGGCGCCCCAGATATTGAACGATACTACAGAGTGGCTCAGGCCGCACACTTACGCACGTGGATCCATGGGCAAGAGGCTATACCTCATGTCAGAATAGAACAATTGTTTGCAGACCCCCTACCGCTTCCTGCTGTGATCTTCCAACCGGCGGACCGCAGAGTTGGCATATTGGACTCGATCACAACCACCAATCACGCTTGGCATGCACTACTGCGGGCTCGAGACTGAGCATTGCTGTATTCACCCCTAATGCCTATTGAATGGGCGTTGTGGCTGTCTCCCATAACGGAGAAGGGAGTGGTACGGGCACTACACTCGATGGGCATACAAACGGCCGGCGACTTGTTTCTAGAGGGCGCAGTGAAAACTTGCGACCAAGCCGTGTTGACCCTGGAAGGGGCCTCACTACTACTCCTCCGGTTCCAATATCACAGTCCGCAATGCTTTGCTACACCTATTGGGCCCGGGCTTAGCGGAGCCACAGGAAATCCCGGAGCTTACATATGTCATAAAAGCACCTTCCCCCAGGAGACTGGTGGCAAATCTCTATAGAATGGACAGAGTTCAGGGGGAGCAGTCGCTCTCGAAGGCAAGAATGGACTGGCAGAGTGATCTTCAGATCACTATTGATGATGGTATGTAGGCATATTGCTGTTCAAGCACCAGGAAAATATAATTAAACGGCAGACACCGGCTGATTCATTTTAAATATCTACAACGTGTGTACTATACACCGGAGAGGCTCCATAGGTACGGCCTTAGACAGTCGGCTGTTTGCGACAGGTACCGTGCTCCGATTGCTGACTTTATGCATCTAGCTTGGTGGTGCCCCGGAATTCGAAAGTTCTGGGACGGTGTGTTTGCCGAAATTAGTTGGTCTTAGCTACTGACTTGTCGCCTGATCCAGCTTTGGCACTTATGGGCCACTCCAGGGGCCTACCGAAGGCCCTGCGCCGTCTGACAGATATGGGCATGCTGATTGCCAAGCGCGTAATTGCAATGTGTTGGATGAGAGGGCCTCTCCCCACTATGAAAAGATGGGCACACGACACGCTATATTTTTGCACACAAACGGAGTGCTATAGCGCACTTCTTCCACCAGTGAGCCGCCCTAAAAACTTTTGGGGTCTATATCAGGAATATCTGAGATTGCAGGATACAGAAGGAGAGGCTTGTATGGAGGAGGGGGTGACTCAGGCGATCTTACAGAATTAGATCACACATACAGAGAAGTGGACCTCCCCGAGGCCATAAGGGCACACAGGTGGGCGTAGTGTAGAGCAGGGGCACACTAAGTAGAGGATGGGAGGGGAAGGGGGGGGGAGTTGGACTGTTGGGGGTTTAGTTCATTGGGAAATTAACAGAGGACACACAGAGTAGGCCATTCAAGAAGTGTCAGCTTGCAGCATGGCGACCACGTGCAGCACAATGAACATCCAGTCTTTACATATGACATGGGGGAGGAGCGAATGTTAATCTGTTGTTTCTGTATATTTTCTTGCTAAAGCGCCGCCGGTCCCCCGGGATGTCGGCTGAATGGCTGTGTCAACAAGCTTTCTGAGGTTAGACAGCAGAGGTGCTCGCTGCCGGCCCCCGGGTTGTGCCAACAAGCTGTGTAATAATGTATTCGTATAATAAAGTTCTGTTTAAACGTAACCATTTAAAAAAAAAAAAATAGACATTGTTAGCCCACAGGCTGCATTGTAAAGCAATAGCATAGAAAATGAAAGCATTTTAAACAAAAACTGGCACCGTGCCTTCAAGGCAGCCATGACCCCTAGCTTCCCATAATGCCTCAGGGGTGACAGTTAGGTCAGTTGTTCTTTGCATAACCCTGAAAGTCAGGGTTCAACAATAAACTGTAAACATTTTGATAACGTCTCATTAACCTGGGGAGGCAGGTGGGTTGCTTATGACTTTGATGATGATTCCCCTGGAAGAGAACTAGGATAACAGGTAAGTAACTTATCCTTCTCTTCCAGGGGATCCTCATCAATAGTCATAAGCACTGAATAGAATAGCAAGCCCATCAACCACCTGCATGTAAACGAGAAACACATGATCCAACCAAAGAGTGTAACAGCCGAAAATCAGCCGTTAAACAGATTCCGCAAGGAGGCCTGGCCTACTTGTGTATCTGCTCTAGTGTCTGAATCTAGACAGTAGTGTCTGGTAAATGTATGGACGGACCTCCAAGTCACCGCCTTACAAATCTCAGACATGGGCACATTATAAAGAAAAGCCCAAGTAGCCGCGTTTCCTCTGGTGGAATGTGCTTTAGGAGGAAACCCCAGGGTCTTCTGCACCAATTGGTAAGCAAGTTTGATACATGAAACTATCCACCTGGAGATGGAACGTTTCGAAGCTACATAACCAGATCTGATCGACCCATAGTTGACAAACAGTTGATCAGATTTTCTTAAAGATTTGGACAGATCTAGATAGAATTTTAAAACCCTTTTCAGGTCCAAAGAATGCAAGGCTCTCTCAGCTGGGGTGGAGGGATTGGGAAAAAGGTGGGTAAAGAGATGGTCTTGTTCACATGGAAATCTGACACCACCTTTGGTAGAAAAAAGGGATGAGTCCTCAACACCACTGTATTCAGATGGAACACTGTATAAGGCTCTTTGGAACAGAGAGCTTGAATTTCGCTCACCCTGCGAGCCGACGTGATTGCTACCAAAAAAACATCCTTCCTAGAAATATGTTGCAAGGTTGCTTTATGAATGGGTTCGAAAGGGGGACGCATCAATTTTGATAGCACCAGGTTAAGCTACCAGGGAGGCGATGGAGGGCGTAACGGGGAATAGACCTTCTTCAGGCCCTTCAGAAAATCTTTCACAGCCTGTAACTGGAAAAAAGAAGTTTGGGAAGGTGACCACCTGTAAGCTGTTACAGCTGCTAAGTGCACCTTCATGGAATTACATTTCAACCCTGCTTCAGCCAGATATAATAGGTAAGGGAGAATGACCTCTTCCTGACCCTTGATAGGATGAAAATTGTTCTGCATACACCACATGTAGAAACGCTTCCACTTGCATGCATATGAATGCCTTGTGGAAGGTGGTCTTGCCTCTTTCAAAATGGACATGCAGTCCTGTGGCAGTCCTAGGTGGCCGTATTGTATGACCTCAGGAGCCATGCTGCCAAGTTCAGTGACAGAAGGTTGGTACGATGATTCCTTCCCGTTCATCTTGGATAGCAGGTCCGGCCTGCACGGCAGTCTCTTGTGAGGACACTCTGACAGATGTAGATGGTCCGTGTACCACCACTGTCTCAGCTAATCGGGTGCAATGAGAATTATCTTTGTGTACGAGTGAGTCAGCTTGCTCACCACCTTCGGGATCAGCGGAAGGGGTGGAAAGGCGTACACAAATTCTCCTGACCAGTCTATCAAAAGTGGTACAAAAGGGGGTGGTGATGGACGGAGCATCTGAACCAATCAAACACTCACACCCAGTCAAAAGATCTGGATTTAGAAGCTTGTTTCCGGTCCAGGGAAGGCATGGCTTGGCAGTTCGGGCTGGACTGTTCCCATGAGGCACAGGGTCAGACTGATTTGCATATAGCCATGTCTGAACTGGGGTGGCAGAGTGGGCTAAAGAACAGTGATGGATTAAACCCAGATCTTTTGACTGGGTGTGAGTGTTTGATTGGTTCAGATGCTCCGTCCATTACCACCCCCATTTGTACCGCTTTTGGCCGCCATAAGTGTGGCAGGGTATGCTCAGGCGTGAGTCCCTTGCTCACTTTGCCACTGGATTCAAGCAAGCCGGGCTGAAGACGGCTGGAATGCCAGAAACCGGTCCTCAGAAGCTTGTTTCCGGTCCAGGGAAGGCATGGCTTGGCAGTTCGGGCTGGACTGTTCCCATGAGGCACAGGGTCAGACTGATTTGCATATAGCCATGTCTGAACTGGGGTGGCAGAGTGGGCTAAAGAACGGTGATGGATTAAACCCAGATCTTTTGACTGGGTTGAGTGTTTTATTAGTTCAGATGCTCCGTCCATTACCACCCCCTTTTGTACAGTCTATCAAAAGGGCATTCCCTTTCGATCCTGGTCGGTAGAATCTGGAGGCGAAGTCTCAGCATTTGGTGTTTTCGTCGTCCGCGACGAGATCTATTGTGGGACGACCCCATGACTGGAAGATGTTTTTGACTACCTCGTCGTTGAGAACCCAGTCTTCTTTGTCTTCGAAATGCCGGATTAGAGCATCCGCTCTCACGTTCTGTTCTCCTGGGAGATGGACTGCTGTGACTGACAGATTCCGAGCCAGGAGCCAATGCCACAGATTTTGTGCTTCCAGGGAGAGGGTGCGTGAGCGCGTTCCTTCCTGTTTGTTCAGGTAGTACATGGTGGTGGTGTTGTCCGTTTGTACCAACACTGATGATGTTTGAATCGAGGGCAGGAAAGCTTTGAGGACTAGATGGACTGCCCTCAGCTCAAACATGTTGATGTGGTAGGATCGCTCTTTGGGAGACCACAGTCCTTGCGTCTGGAGATGACCCATGTGCGCCCCCCAGCCTTGGAGAGAGGCATCCGTTATCAGGGTCTGGGCAGGAGGAGGTTGATGGAATGGAATGCCGACTTGCATATTTCGCCTTTTTATCCACCAAGGTATGGATGCTCGCGCCGTGCTTGACAAAGTTATTTTGTTGTCCCAGCGAGCTGACTGCTGGTCCCACTTGTCCTCCAGATCCTGCTGAAGAGGACGCATCCATAGTCTGGCATTGGGGGACCAGAAAAATGCAGGATGCCATCGACACTAGCAGGGAGGCGATCCTTCGCACCGTCAGATCTCTGCTTTGGAGAACTAGCTGGCATTTTTGAGTAATGGAAGACTGTCTCTCCTCCGAAGGAAACACTTTTCCTGCCTCGGAGTCTAGCAGAGCTCCTAGGAAATGTATTTGCTGTGTCGGCTGTGAAGTTGACTGGTTGAAATTCCCAGGTAGACCCAACCGATGGCATAGATAGATGCAGCTCAGAAAATGGTTCCTTACACTGTCTGGGGAATGACCTTTCAACAGCCAATCGTCCAGATATGGGTACACGAAGACACCTCTGCGGCGTAGAGCGGTTGCTACCACTGCAATGCACTTCGTGAACACTCGGGGAGCGGACTTCAACCCGAATGGGAGAATTTTGAACTGGAAATGAGAGGTCCCTACCCGGAAACGGAGATATTTCCTGTGACTTTGAGCTATTGGTACATGAAAGTATGCATCTTGTAGAATCAGCTAACACATCCAATCCCCCTGCCTGAGATGTGGATATATTTGATGAAGCGCCAACATGCAAAACTTTTCTTTTCTGCCATAAAGGTTGAGAGTCCGCAAGTCCAGAATGGGTCTGTACTCCGATTTCTGGCCTTTTTTCTTTACCAGAAAATATCTTGAAAAGACTCCTTTCCCTCTCTGAGATCTTGTTACCCTCTCGATATCTGATTTTGAGAGAAGGATGGCTACCTCTTTTTGTAGGAGTTTTAGCTGATGACTCGATGTTGGCAGTGGAGGGATAAAGGGAGGTTGATGTTGGAACCGAAGAAAGTAACCATTCTGAAGCATAGCTAACACCCAGCGATCTTTTGTAATGGCTCGCCACTCTTCCATATGATGCACGATGCTTCCCACTACTGGAGTGGTCAACGGCGTTGGGGGAAGAAAAGACTCATTGCTTGGATTGCGCCTTGTTGGAGTTATTGCCTTGTCGCTGATTACCTCCACCTCTTGAGGAGCGCCTTCCTCTATACTGGGATTTTTGCTGCCCCTGTTGATCTTGACCCTTCTGCCACTGAGGGGTTTGAACCCTCTGTTGCGAGGATCGCTTGTTGTAGGGGCGGAACCTTTTTCTGAATTCTTTTTTCTTTTCAAGCCCCACGGCTTTTAGCGTGTCCAATTCCGCCTTCATACGCTGCATTTCCTCATCGGTGTGTGAACCGAATTAAGATGTTCCAGAGAAAGGCAGGTTCATGATCTGTATCTGAGCTTCTGGCTTTAGGGCGGTAAGACGCAACCACAAAGACCCGTGAGCATATCCATGCACCAACAGGGTAGCTCCATCCGCTGCAGCACTAATAATCTGGTTGGAGACTTGGCTGCCCTCCGTAAGGATCTCTTAGAAATCCCTGCAATCTTCCTGAGGGAGTTTTTTGACGAAGCGCTGCATGGAATTCCACAGGGACCTATCATAGTGACCCAATAGCGCCTCCGCTTTAGAAACCTTCAGCAAGGAGGCCAAGGTGCTGCATACTCTTCGTCCCCAGGAGTCTTGCGTCTTGCTCTCCTTGTCTGGAGGGACGGTGGAGGAAGATGCCACGGCATGGGTCTTCCTTGCCGCTGCGATGATTACTGAGTCCGGGGGAGGGTCGGCTCTGAGGAATAGTGGATCCTCTTCTGGCGACCGATATTTTTTAAGGATCCTCGCCGGTACAGACTTTATGGTCGCAGGCGTGAGGAACACGTCCATCACTGGTTCTGTTATCCCTGGAACCAAGGGAAGCAGAGGTTTGGTCGCTGTCTTATGATGCAACGTTTCAAAAATCACCGAGACTTGGTCTAGCGCGCTGTCATTGGAATTCCCAGCTTTGGCGCCCCTGTGCCCAAGATATCTTGGAAAGTGAATATGTCACCCACTGGAGAGATTCTTGACGGTGGGCTGTCGGTTATTGTGGGAGAATAGTCTCTATGGGAGCGAGTAGACGATGAAGTGGTAGGAGATCTGAGCTCCCTTCTCCTGCTCCTTGACCTGGACCTCCGCCTGCTTGAGCGCACTGGAGTGCGCGTTCTCTCTCTGGGCCTCGAAGGAGGTTGATCCCTATCAGCCTGCTATGTTAAGCGAGAGGCTGTGTCTTTGTCGGGGGCCCAGTGGTGTAATGGTCTGTACCATCTAGGAGTTAGTCTGATGGAAGGCGACTTTTGCCTGTCTCTTCTCTCAGAGGAACGTGCTGGGGGAGATGGATGCGCCTCTTCATGCCGCGACCCAGCTGGATGCTCTGATGCACTCTCAGACGAACAGATCACCACATCCGAGGTCTTAGATGCTGATTCCCTGTGAGAGACATGAGAACCTGAGTGAGATGACGACAGGCTCACCAGAGAAGAGACCTCTCCTGAAGGACATCTAGATCGAGATCTGGAGCGACTCTGTGATGCCTGGTGTCTTGGATGAGACTGCCCTGAAGAAAATCTCTTCTTCTTTGGAGGTGGGCTCGAGCGTATAGGAGAACGTCCCCTTGACCTGAAACGCTTCTCCAGCGCTACTGCCGCTTCCTGTCTCGGCGTCGACGTTGGAGTTCTCTGCATCGACGCTGGCCGTTGACCCGGTGACAGAGTTCGCAAACTCGAGGTCGACCTTATAGGAGTCTTCTGTGTCGACGTTGGTCCCAACGCCGGTCTCGACACTGGAGGTGGCGGCTGGTGTCTCGACGCCGGGGACTGATGACCCATCCTTGGCGGAGACCTGTGGCTCGACGTTGAACGAAGCTGTGACGCCGACGGAGCAACCTGCTTCGACATCAAACTCCTGTGATGCGGCATCGACGACGAGTGTCTTGACGTCGAACTCCGGTGATGAGGTGTCGACAAAGCGTGCCTTAACGGCGAACAGTTATGCCTCGACGGAGAGCTGTGCCTCGACGTCGATCGCTGGTGCGACGACGGAGTGCTGGACCTCGACGTCGATCGCTGGTGCGGCGACGGAGCACTAGGCCTCGACGTCGATCGCCGCGGCGATGACGGAGTGATCTGCCTCTGCTTCTCAACGTTGAACGCCGCCTGGGTTGACGTCAACGGAGGTACCTGAGTCTTCGCCGGCGAAGAATGCGTCTTTGAAGATGTTTTCGATGTCGCTGGCAGCTTCGACGCCGATCCTGACGCCGATGGAGAACAGGTCGGGACTTCTCTCGATGTCGACGGCGTTCTCCTCTTCTGCTGCCTTTTAGGAGACCTACCTTTTTCAGAGAGGCCATAAATTCTTATTCTCTCTCTGTCCTTGAGGGTTCTCCTTGATAAGTTCTTACAATGCTGACAGCTGTCTGCATTATGAGTCTCAGGGAGACAAAGGATACACACAGGATGTGTGTCAGTCCTGGCCTTCTTTTTGCCACAGGAGGGGCAAGGATCGAAAAGCGAAGGCATTTTGACAAAAATAAACCTTTTCTGAAGAACAAAAAAGGCAGCACTAGCACTCTAAAGTCAAAAGACGTCGAGTGAAAGTGAAAACGTTGTAGAATTTCAATAAATTTTTGACAGAAAGTCAAAAAAGGTAGGAGCTGTAAAACCAGGGTCCTGACTGAAGGAGCCGGAAAGAACAACTGACCTAACGAACAAGTTACTTACCTTCGGTAACAATATATCTGTAAGAAACAGTAGTTAGTATTAGATTCCTTACCTTAGAATATCCCCAGGTGTCAAACTGGATCCGGAAATTTTTGCGTAGCAATACCCCTGCGCGTCGTTAGGCGCCCTCTCTGGCTCTGCGTCCATGGTCGGTGTCGTCTGCGCCGGAATGACGTCGTCGGAGTACTTAGACGCCGCCCATGCGCGCTGACGTCAGTTCTTAGACACAGCTTTTCCGCGCCAGATACGCAGAGCCATGCTAGAACCAACACTGGTGCCATGAAACTAGGGCCCTGAAAGGGAATGACCTTAACCCTAGGTATCAGTTCGCAGAACGGGGAGGATGGTGGGGCGGTAAGGAATCTAATACTAACTACTGTTTCTTACAGATATATCGTTACCGAAGGTAAGTAACTTGTTCATCTGAAAGAAACAGGTTAGTATTAGATTCCTTACCTTAGAATAGATACCCCAGCAATACCAACCTCGGTGGTGGGTCTGCGAACCAATACTCACACTAGAAAGTCCTGGAGGACGGAACGGCCAAAGAAGCCATCCCTCCGGACTTGACTATCCAGGCAGTAGTGCCTCGCAAAGGTGTGCAGCGAGGCCCAATTGGCCCCTGGCAAATGTCCTGCAGGGGAACTCCCCGACCCAGGGCAGTAGTAGCCGCCGTGGCCCGAGTGGAATGGGCTCGCAGCCCAACTGGAGGCTCCTTTCTAGCCAAGGAGTAGCACGCCTTAATGCATAGAACGACCCACGAGAGATGGTCAGCTTATGCACTGCCCGTCCTTTCTTCGCACCCACATAGCCAACAAAGAGTCATCCACCCGAAACTGGCGTGTGCGATCCATATAAAATGAAAGCGCACGTTTTGGGTCCAGACGATGGGGCCGCTCTTCATCCTTTGAAGGATGCGGAGGCGGGAAGAAGGAGGGCAAAGTGATGGACTGCCCGATGTGGAAAGCAGAGACTACCTTGGGCAGAAAAGATGGTTTCGTACGTAGCACCACTTTGTCCGGATGCACAGACAGGAAAGGGGGTTTGCAAGATAGAGCCTGGAGCTCACTCACTCTCCTGGCAGAGGTGATGGCAACCAGGAAATCTGTCTTCAAGGTGAGAAGACGGAGAGGACAAGAGTGAAGTGGCTCAAAGGGAGCACACATCAGGAAAGTAAGAACCAGGTTCAAGTCCCACTGAGGCATCACAAAAGGAACAGGTGGAAACATGTGCGTGATGCCCTTCAGAAAACGAGTTACTATAGGGGACTTGAACAAAGAAGGTTGATCAGGACAGCCTTAGGAAGGCCGAAAGGGCAGACAGGTAGGTCTTGATAGTGCCCAGAGCAGAGCCCTGCTGGGCAAGAGAAAGAAGGAAGAGAAGAACTTCAGAAAGGGGGGGCAGAAAGGGGATCCACAGCCTTTGCTGTGCACCATGCCACAAATTTGTTCCACAGGCAGGCGTATACCGACTTTGTGGAGAGACGCCTGGCTGCCAGAAAAACAATACAGACTTCAGGAGGCAAGTCAAATGGCCTCAACTGCCGCCGCTCAATCTCCAAGCATGGAGGTGGAGACTGGACAGGTTCGGGTGGAGGACCGTCCCCTGCTGCTGCGACAGAAGGTCCTCCTGAAGAGGCAGACGGATCGGGGGACCGACTGACATATTGAGTAGCTCGGGATACCAGAACCTTCAAGCCCAGTCCGGAGCCACAAGGATCACTTGGGCCCAGTCGCGCCTGATCTTCTTCAGCACTCTGGGCAGAAGTGGTATAGGCGGAAAGGCGTATAACAGACCGCAACTCCACTCGCGACAAAATGCGTCGCCGAGCGAGTGCCGCCTTGGAAATTCCAATAAGGGGTGGTGAGGGACAGAGTCTCTGAATTAAGCAGAAAGCTCTCACCCAGTCAAGAGATCAGGGCTAGATCCAACACCGTTTTTTAGCTCACTGCACCATCCCAGTTTCAGAACCTGGCTGTATGCAAATTAGTCTGTTCCTGTCCCAGTGCATGATGGGAACAGGGCAAACCAAACTACAAAAGCCAATTCTTACACTGGGAAGGAAACAAGCTCCCGGGGATCGGTTTCTGGCATTACAGCCGTCTTCGGCCCGGTTTGCTTGAATCCTGATGGTGCAATGAGCAAGGGTCTCACATCTGAGAATACCCTTCCACGCTTAGGGTGGACAAAAATATTTACAATAAGGGGTGGTGAGGGACAGAGTCTCTGAATTAAGCAGAAAGCTCTCACCCAGTCAAGAGATCAGGGCTAGATCCAACACCGTTTTTTAGCTCACTGCACCATCCCAGTTTCAGAACCTGGCTGTATGCAAATTAGTCTGTTCCTGTCCCAGTGCATGATGGGAACAGGGCAAACCAAACTACAAAAGCCAATTCTTACACTGGGAAGGAAACAAGCTCCCGGGGACCGGTTTCTGGCATTACAGCCGTCTTCGGCCCGGTTTGCTTGAATCCTGATGGTGCAATGAGCAAGGGTCTCACATCTGAGAATACCCTTCCACGCTTAGGGTGGACAAAAATATTTACAATAAGGGGTGGTGAGGGACAGAGTCTCTGAATTAAGCAGAAAGCTCTCACCCAGTCAAGAGATCAGGGCTAGATCCAACACCGTTTTTTAGCTCACTGCACCATCCCAGTTTCAGAACCTGGCTGTATGCAAATTAGTCTGTTCCTGTCCCAGTGCATGATGGGAACAGGGCAAACCAAACTACAAAAGCCAATTCTTACACTGGGAAGGAAACAAGCTCCCGGGGACCGGTTTCTGGCATTACAGCCGTCTTCGGCCCGGTTTGCTTGAATCCTGATGGTGCAATGAGCAAGGGTCTCACATCTGAGAATACCCTTCCACGCTTAGGGTGGACAAAAATATTTACAATAAGGAATTTGGAAATTCCAACGCGCAGAACTGATGACATTGCGCGTTCTCTTCGGTGGCAACACGTCCGCAACCGTGTTCCACAGGGTGTCGGTGTAGCGGCCCAAGAGGCATGCAGTGTTGACCGACCGCAGTCCCAGACTAAGGGACGAGAACACTTTCTTGCCAAATTGTTCAAACCTCTTGGATTCCCTGTCGGGAGGGGCCGACGGGAACGCGGTCTGGGAATTAGAGGCCTGGATAACCAGGCTCTCGGGGGTTGGATGGGTCGACAGGAAGCTGGGGTCACCCGGAGCCGGGCGGTAGCGTCTGGCCACGTTCCTGTCCACAGGCTGTCCTGAGGCGGGCTTGGACCAGGTGCCCAACAGAACATCAGACAAGGCCTCATTGAACGGCAGCAGAGGCTCGACCGAGCTTGACTGCGGTTTGAGGACCTCGGTGAGGAGATTAGTCCTCACGGCCGCTGAGGGGAGCGTAAGGTTCAAGGCCTTAGCCGCCCGCATCAGTACTACGCTATAGGCTGCCCCCTCCTCCATAGCCACGGTAGGAGGGGAGACAAAACCAGTGTCTGGAGAGAGATCCAGGCCGCTGGCCTCCCCAAGCTCCTCTGTCCAGTCCGCTTGGTCCTGACACTCCCTTGTCAGAGGGTCCTCAGACACCTCCCAGTCCTCTTCGTCACCCAATGCCTGGTAGCCAGGATCAACAATCGGGGCCCGTTCGTTAAAGTAGAATGTACCCAAAGCAGTCTCGTACGGCGCCCATCGGGGCTGTGTCGACGGCTGAACGGGATCGATAGATGGACTGGGGCCAGCGTCGACCGAAGTCGGCGCCGATGGTGACACCCTTGGGGGCGGCGCCGGCAAGGTCGACCCGGATCCGGTCGGGGCCTGCAGCGCGGGGACCGAAGTCGCCGGCGGCGCCGGGGCCGAAGCCGCCGACGGGGTCGGTGCCGAAGCACCCGACCCGCTGGGCCCCGGAGGCGCCGTGGGGCCCGGTGGAGAAGAGAGCGACCTCATGGCCATGAGGTACTGCTCGATCTCCTCTGCGTCGCATTGTGCTCAGGGACCCGAAGGTGTGGGGCAGGATGCGGCGCTAGCGACTTTGGCGGAGCCGCGTGGGTGGTGCCACCCAAAACCCCGGCCGCGTCAGGCGAGCGTCGGGGGCGTTCAGAGGAGCGATGACGCCGCTCTGACCTCTCATGCCTCTCACCTGAGGAAGAACCAGAAGACCGATGCTGACTTCCGGAGCTACGAGGGCTCCGTCCCCGCGACCGATCCCTCGACCTCCCATGGGACCGGGACCTCGAATGGCGCGGGGCCGACTGTCGAAGCTCGAGCCGCTTGCGGGACCGCTCCCGCCTAGCCTTCGACGTCAGGGCTCGACAGTCGGAACAGGAACGGTCGTCGTGGTCGAGGCCTAGGCATTGCAAACACCGGCGATGGGGGTCGGTATTCGACTACACTTCGAGCAGGGTTTGAACCCGGGCATCCCTACCGGCACCTGAAGAGTCGAGAACGACTTGAGAAGATCAAAAATGATCAAAAAAGTTTTAGTCAAAAAGTGACTAAGGGGTAGAGCTTCTCCGGATCTGCGCTAGCTGGCGCGGAAAAAAGAAGAACTGACGTCAGCACGCATGGACGGCGTCTAAGTACTCCGACGACGTCATTCCGGCGCAGACGACGCCGACGATGGACGCGGAGCCAGAGACGACGCCTAACGACGCGCAGGGGTATTGCTACGCAAAAATTTCCAGATCCAGTCTGACGCCTGGGGATATTCTAAGGTAAGGAATCTAATACTAACCTGTTTCTTTCAGATTGTCACCCCTGAGGCATGATGGGAAGCTAGGGGTCATGGCTGCCTTAAAGGCACGGTGCCAGTTTTTGTTGACAATGCTTTCATTTTCTATGCTATTGCTTTACAATGCAGCCTGTGGGCTAACAATGTCTATTTATTAGCATTTTTCAAGATTTATGAGTGTTTTGCTCATTAAAACACAGAGTTCAAGTACTGTTTGACCTAATGTGTTTTTTACATCCTTGCAACTGCAGTATATGTATGGGTAATTACATTGTTTAGCCTCAGTTTGAGGCTGCATTGGTGTGAAAAAAAATGATATATGTTCATACATATATGTGGAGCTAGATATATGTGATTTCCATATATAATTTTATATTATTTCCGGGGTCCCCGCACATGGGCGGGAATATTCAGTGCTTATGACTATTGATGAGGATCCCCTGTAAGAGAATTGCACTTTTAAATCAACAGACTGAGAACGGACTCAAAGTGTAACCAGGTAAGCATCTATACTGTCAAAAAGAGGTCCAATACTTGGGACATATTATTCAGAAAGGATCAAGGAAAGTGTCACCTGAGAGAATCAAGACCCTCTTACAGATGAATCCGCTCAGAACACAAACGGAAGTTAGAATGTTTTGGAGAATTATTGGCTACTGTAAACAATTGATACCAAATGTTTCCCTAATGGCTAAGCCTTTAATGAGGCTGACCCACAAAGATGTGCCTGATTTGCTTCCATGGGGACAACAAGTGTTTAAAACCCTCCCTAGAGCTGAGAGAAAGTGTCTGTCATGCCCCAGCGCCTGGAATCCCTAATTACAGTAAGATGTTGAAATTTGTTTGCAGTGAGAGGAAGGCCTGCTCCCTCTCAATGCTTACTCAGATGCATGGAGATCCACGAAAACCTGTGGTTTATTTTTCGACTTCCCTTGACCCTGTAGCCTTAGGACTTCCTGGCTGCCTTAAATCAGTGGCAGCTGCCGTAGTTAGTATTGAGAGGACTGAGAATAGAGTGGTGGGAAACACTATACCTGTTAGGGTCCCTCACTCCGTTGAAATTTTGCTTACCAGACAAAAATTCAGTAAATGACTAACTGTAGGCTTACTAAGTAAGAGCAACATACATTATGGACAAATTAACATTAAAGCACGCTAAATTTCAAAAACCATCCACATTACTGCCTGTGAACGAAAATTGCAATGGAGATGAAGTTGAGCATGCACCAAGCCAATGGAAGACATAAAAGATTAACCTTTGATTGAACCCGATTATGTAATGTTTGTTGATGGCTTGTGTCTGAGAAACAATGAAGGTACTCTGAGACCATCTTAAGCTAGCTGTACAATTCAAGAAGTTGTAGAAGTTTCCTGGCTTTGAGGTGTGACTTCAGCACAAGTTGCAGAATGAATTGCCCTTATAAGAACTTGCAGTTGAACAACCCAATTGAGAGTGACTATAATTACAGACAGTCAAAATGGCTTTGATGTTGTCCACGATTTTGGGCAGTTATGATCACAAAGAGGTATCATGACATCATCTAGAACCTCAATACGTAATGGAGAACATGTGAGAAAATTATTGGAAGCACCGCAGAAGCTGTGAGAAGTTGGCCTGATATATGATGTTCACTAGTTCTAGTGATCACCTTGTATCAGTCCAAACAACCCTTATGGTGATTGGTTGTAAGTCAACCTTATAGACCAACTATCCTAGTAGCGTGGACAAAAGCAGTCTTTAGGCTAAACTTTGAATGGCATGTGAAGCCAGCTGTTTTACCACATATAACCCCTTGAATACCAAGTGAAAGGACACCACACAGGTTGTTATGAAATAAACAGATATTTATTAACTAACATACACCTCTGAACTCTTTATGAGGTCAGAGGGCTAAGCACATGACAATACTAAAAAGGAAATACGAGTTCGCACAATATTTACAAGTGCGCCTTAGGGGCACGACAAAACATATACTCAAAACAATGGAATGCGAGGAAAGAAAATACTGTAAGGAGATCCAGAGGCTGGAGGACCGCTGGGACTACGCTACAAACTTGGTAAGTAAGGAGTAGGAGGCCCACGGGACTCACGTGCAGAGTGGAAACTCTCATGCGCGATGCGTACCAACGTCTATGGATACTACAGTGTTAGAAAGTTACGGATTCCGGACGAACCCGGCTGGCTGGAGGGAAAACAACAGTGGACCTGGACACTAGGAGAGTGAACACAGACTTCAGCACCTAGAAGCTTTAGTTACCTAACCCACAGGCTGCGGGTGCATAGGGCTGAAGTTGCGTCGGGTTTGCTACGTTGATCCCGGTGATGCCTGAAACAAGGAGTTGCTGGCAGGCAGCCAGATGGAGGAGTCCGGTGGTTCCAAGGATGGAACTAGGAGGAAGAAGTCCTGAAAGGGAAGGGGACAGAGTCTCGGTCACTAGCCAGTGACGGTGCTGGAACCAGGAGGGAACCAGATGCTGTCGCCGCAGTCAGGTGAAGGAAGGGTCGCTTCTCTCTGTAGCTGCGCGGACCAGGAGCTGTTCTTCACGACCAGGCTGAAGGCACGAGCTGTCCCACGTAGTCTGCTGTTGTTGGCTGTGTCGGATCGTCGATCTGGACAACAGGCCTTGGCTAATGCAAGCCACGCGGTGGAACAAAGATGGCGTCTGGTGCGGACCAGGAGGGTCCGGGGTGCCCCTCTTTTACAAGGAAGCAAGGGCCAGTCTGGGGGACCAGACCAGCAGTGTTGGATTCTTCGGATCGTCGTCTCAGAGGTCACGAGCCAGCCGGCAAGTGACCAGACAACAGGAAGAGCAGCAACCAGGCAAAAGGGCCCCACGCAGATTTCGTGGATGCTGGGGGGCTGGTCTTTGGTGCAGGAGCTGCGTCGGTGTGGGGCTTCTCAGACCCCAATGCACTCACTCGAGGATCCCTCGGCGGTCGTGCTGGAAGCGCTGTGCAGGTTTCTCAAGATGGCCGTCTCCACGTTGCTCGTCGCACCCACGGGTCCCAGCTGTGCTGTGGATGTGGGTAGAGGACAGAGGAGTCTGGAGGTCCGGGTCTTGTGGAGCGGAGTCGTCGGATTCCCGGATGGAAGGACTTACAGCAAACCGCACAGGAGCTTGATGGTGCCTGCGAAGCAGGATGGTCACTCCCTGACCATAGGGGAGATTCTTCAGTCTTCTGGTAATCAGGAGGACCAAGGTTTCTTCGTGGAAGTTGTCAAGATTAATCTAGATTGGAATGGGACCAGCTCCTACCTTTATTCTCCTAAAGGGGGCTGCACTACGACTAGGTCCCTCCTCTGGGTGGGACCAGGAGGGGGGGTGGTTACACCCCCTTTCCTTTGTCCGGTCTTGCGCCAGCTCTGGGGCTGGAGTGCCCCAGGAACTGGTTTAGACCGGCATATGCACAGGGACAGCTTGTGTGCCCCAGGCATGTCTCATTCCTTTCAGCCCTGGCCTATCTAATACACAAAATCCTGTCTGGGGTGGTGCTAGCACCTCCCAAGGCAGGACACCCTTTGTCCAAGCCTCCCTCGCTGGAAGGACTCCCAGCAGCAGGAGGTCAGACTTGTGTCTGGTGGCAGCATCCATTTTGTGATGCTGAGGCTCGAGTTAACTTTAACCGGGGTTCACAGTTACATACATGTCGTGTCCCTCTAGAAGGGTGGAATGCTACCCCCGTCACCAGAATTGGCGAGGGGGTAGTATTCCAATTCGTATGACACCTTACTCAACATGTTTTGATTATGCTATACCAAAGTTAGCATTTGACCGCGAGGTTCATAATGCACTTAAGAGTATATGGTATAGCGTTATCATGGAACAGCTATTAGGACTGGGTTCCGCAAGCTGCAAACGGGCTCAGCTCATGCCAGAGCACCATCTCACATAATTCCAAGCACTCTGCCTTCAGGATTGGTAAGGCCTGCCATAGGAGTGACTGATAGGAATATATGTGTCCATTTTAGGGTTAGATATAGGAATACTATATCTAAAGCAAAGGGTGATTACACCACCTTGCCCCAGCTGTCGTGCAGCCAGTTGTGTCTGTTTAGATGGCCAGCCAGGGGTGGCATAATACATGCTTCAGCCCCTGGTAGGCCCTGGGTACACCTATGCCCTGGGTACCTATAGTACACTGTACAGGGACTGATAAGGTGGTCCAGTACCAATTGGTAAATGCACCTAAGGTACATGCTTGTCAATTTAGAGAGAACAGCGAGGCTGTGGGTCTGATTACCAGGCCCACAGCCAGGGAAAGTCGTAAACCAGTGAAGCAAAAAGCAAAAATCGGGGGTGACCATAGGATTGCAGACCCTACTCTCCTACAGAAGCCAAAAGAAATTGCAGTTGTTAAATATGCAGCTCACAGGAGTGACAATGGATATCTCACCATTGGAAACAGATTTGCTGACAAAGTTGCACAGTATTGTGCACTTGTGGATTGCACATTTAATGGGGCTTACTCAAATGAATCAGATGAGGACACTGTTCTCTCAATGTTGTCAGTATCTGATACATGGGAAGAGCTTAAAAGATTGCAGTAAGATGTTTCAGAAGCAGAACAACAGGGTTGGATTAGAGCAGGATGTGAGAAAAATGCAAAAGACATTTGGTTGTCAGCAGATGGGAGCCCAGTATTGACAGACAGTTTTTTGTTTCCAATGACACAATACTTGCATGGTTGAACACATCTAGAAAGAGATGCAATAGTGAGAATAGTAAGACAGAATTGGTTTAATCCCATCGGTGTGTGACATGTCAAGAGATGAACATAAGGGAAAGGACACCAGTAACACTAAGTCACATAGGGAGATCAGGTGGACCCTTCAACAGAATGCAAATGGACTTTATCAAGATGCCTGTTTGTAACAGGTTGAGATACGTCCTAGTTCTAGTGTGCATTTTCAATTGATGGGGGGAAGCCTACCCAACTCAGAGAAATAACAGTCTGACTGTAGATAAATAGTTGTTGAGGGAGTTTATCCCAAAATACAGATTGGCGATATTTTTGGGAGTCAGATCGTGGGACACATTTTAATAATGAGATCCTGAGAATGATTTGTGCAGCATTACAGACTGAACAGAGATTACACTGAAGTTATCGACCTGAAGCTTCTGCTATTGTTGAACAGCTCAACTGAAACATTAAGTCCCGAAAACAAAAGGTTGTGCTCCTATATCAGTAAAATGGCCAGATGCTTTACCTTTGGTGTTGATGAGTCTCTGAAACATTCCAGACAAGAAGACTGGGTTCTCCTCACATGAAATCTTGTTGGGGTATGCAATGAGACTGCCTAATGCACCTGCAAATTTTAAGACCTTATGTATCTCATTTAAAATCTTAAGACTGTCTACCCCCAAAATGCTGGGGCCACTGCTGAACATGTATGTGCCCAAGCTGGTCAGAACCTGGTTGAAGTACCCCGGTTCAATTGAAGCAGAGCGGGTGGACGTTCTTTCCGCTTCCTAGCAGCAAAAATATGGAACACTCTACCAGTCCATATTCGGGAAATGGAGGAGCTGTTCCAATTTAGGAAAGCCATCAAAACTCATTTATTTCCTTTGAAATAACCTTCTTCTGTTTCTTTTTCTCCCTGAATTCAGTTCTGTTTCTTCTTCAGGATTAGCGCCGGGACGCCCCTTCGCTGGGGCAGCTGTGCGCTTTACAAGACAATATAACATAACATAACATAACAAATGCACTTTTCTTTTCTTCTTAAAGGTTTATTATTATCATCAAAACAATTGTTGTGCAACAGAGCATGTCGCCTATAACCCAGATCGGGCTGGCCGTGCATCTATGCCAAATGGAACAAAAGCAGTGCCTACACGAATACACATCAAATCGCCTACAACCTCATCGGTCCGGCCGCGTTACTTTTGCGAGTTCCGATGTCAAGGGTGGTCAACGGAGAGATCTGTATGCATGATGAGCATGGTAGTCTATCTTCTTGATAAGCACAGAGCAAATCACATGTACATCACTACCCTTGAAAAGAGTTATATAGTATTAAGAAATTGGTCCAAGCTTAGCAGTAACCATATTAGCTGTCTCCCTATCCATCTCCTGCCAATGGGTTGGTTTTGGGTTTATGTCAGTGATAACAAAATAGCCTAATGCGTTCTGGCACCTAGAGGCAGGATAGCATTGTTGTTTGTAAACTAAGAACATCAAACGAATAAGGTCTATGCAGGTCGTAAAGCTCTCTGAGTGTGAGGCGCAGGAGAGGTGCAATATTGCGCAATGTGCGGGGGAAGACCGGGTACTTGTGGCGCGCGGTGGACTCCATACCGGCTAAGAGAAGTTATGTATCACTCAGGGTCAAAGAGCTGAAGAGCTCTAAGTTTTAGGGGGCCAAAACATGTAAATTCTATGCGCATAAGATACCAAATCAGTGGCTGCCATATACACTGGAACTTGTCTGTGTTGGCTAATCTATGAGACGGCTGTTCCATCGGCAGAGGTGCCATACCCTACAAAACCACTGTGCCACAGAGGGGGCGGCATTTGCTTCCAGGCACATGCTATGAGCTGTTGCGCAGTCAGTAGTAAATGGCTTTCAAGAGCCCAGTCAGCATGAGTCATTGCAGTGATGTCAGGGGGGCATATGCCTAGGACAATTGTGTGATGTAGGTGTTGAAGCGGGATGCCTATGATGCCCTTGATATGTCCCAGGACCTCCTTCCAATATGTAGTAATCACTTTGCATGACCACCATATATGGCACAGGATACCCTCTTTCTTTTCACATCGCCAGAGCAGATTAGGGACAGTTCGATAGATGGCGGCTAGGTGGGCTGGTCTATGGTACCATTGAAACATCAGTTTATACGCAGTCTCGCGGGAGGAGAGACTGCGGTAGGCTTTGGGGATGTCGCGCCACCGTTTTTCCCATTGTTCGGGGGTTATGTCCCCGGGGGTAGCATCGTGCCAGGCGGTTTGATAGTTATGGGTGCGGCTTGGGGCCGAATATTGCAATACCTGATAGGTTTTAGAGAACAGTCTTCTGGGGCCATGTTTTAGAAATCAGTCCTCTGGTGCCATCAAGGGCACGTACCAACTTCACAAAGAGGGTGAAAGGGCAAACCGCTTCTGCATGTACCCCTGGGTATAATGCTCAATGCAGCAGCTGGAGGTATTGGAGCTGTGCAATGGCCGAGAGTGTGAATTCGGTCATACAGTCTTCAAAAGACTTCATGGTGTCTCCCACAAAGAGGTCTCTAAGCGCCCAGCAGTCCCCTTCTGCCCAGTTGCAAAATGCGAGGGCCGACAAGCCTGGGAGAAAGCCATGGTTGGGAGCTATGGGTGTATTAGGGGACGGGAACGTGGTAAGCCCCGTCTTCAGGGTTAGTCTATCCCAAATTTCCAATACCGCCCTGGTCGGCGTTGTGACGTAGGCGTTGTGCGGGCAGACTTGTTTAGGCAGTCAAGCAAGATCCCACAGAGGCCAGCATGCTACCGCCCGGTCCATGTGAAACCAGTGCTTTTTGCTTACGTGTACTACCCACTCTGAGATATATTGCAAATGCGCCGCCCAATAATATTCCAGTAGGTTTGGGCACGCTAGGCCTCCCCCCGTTGCGCAGTAGCATAAGTGGCAAGTGAGCTATGCAAGGTTGTTTTCCATTCCATATAAAGGTACGCAAGTTCCTCTGGATGCGTTGAATATCCTCTTGCAGGATCGATGTGGGCAATGTTTGGGATATATACAGAACCCGTGGAAGGATGCTCATTTTATTGGCGTTAGCTCGTACTAGCCAGGAGATATAGAGAGGCTTCCACCTCTGAATGTCCGCCAGGATCGAGCAACCAAGAGCGGACCAATTAACTCGAGACCATGAGGTAAGGTTGGGGCTGATATGGAGGCCTAAGTACCTGATGGAGTCTGATGACCAATTGAGCTCTAACAACCAATCAAAGGGGGACCCCTGGAATCTGATGCTAGGCAGGAGCACAGGGGATTAAAATACACAGCCAAAGCAAAATGAGGCACTGCCTAGATAACCTGATCATATGGGCTCTATACCTGAGTCCCAAAACTATTCATAATTACCTGAAGAGGACTGGTATACAACAATTATATCATACAGCCAAAAGAGATTTGGGAAAAAAGTATTCATTTTTATTGTTTTCATATTTTCAATTAGTAAGAATATGTAGAAAAAGTTTTATTCACATACATCATAAATAGTCACAACCCTAGCAGTGTCCCCCACATCGCTTCATACACACATTCAATCACTCAAAAGCAAACATTCCTCAAACATCCATCACACATCTCTAAACACAATATAGCTGCCAAATGATGGTACGAGGACTATAGTCCCGTAGGGTCTCTAGCTGGAATGAGACCAGTCCGAAGAATCTGGAACTAACTTCAAACGCCGACGCACGTTTCGGTGTCAGGCCTGATAATAGGTCACACCTTCATCAGGGCGAACTAGGGACAAGTGGGGGACAACAGCGGCATCTAAAACAGTTCATTAAAAAAACACACATTATACATTTCACTGTTCTTTTACATATTGTGTATAGACGTACCTAATGCACACACTGTGTGAAATTATAGACGTGTGCATTAGGTACGTCTATACATTGTTTTAGGATTTTTCAGCTTGCTGACATTTCCCTTGAGTGGTTATATGGTTTTCCACTCACCTAGTTGCACCACATATTAGCCTAAATAGTGCTTCCATACTGGCAGTGCGCCCACTTAGATTGACATCTAAAAACCATTCTCAGTATCTACAATCTTTTACATATTGTGGCTATCAAACAGTCAGCTTCAGGAACAATTATCTATTAATTGTATTGTACGAGAAAAACTCAAGAATTAGGCCCTTAGGAGAGAGATTTTAAGTGAACAATTATAAAAGAAAACTACAGAATACACAAAACAATAAGAAAGAAAATATACAAAAAAGTATCATGCAAAATAGAATACGAGTAAAACAAATAAAAAAGCAAAGAAGCATGTCACACCAATATTTAAGCTAGCAGATCAGTAGGGGGACCCTGCCTGTTCCAGCCAATCAGCCCAACCCTCCTCGAATCCAGAAGATGCAATACATGTAATTAGGAAGGGAAACATGCCATACGGTTAAAGGTAAATGGCCCCCTGCCTTCGATAAGTAATGGTCGTCAAATCCTCACACGACCTACCTAACAAAGGGTCCAATGGGGTATTCACTCCACAAATATCGAAAGACAACCCCAGTGACAACTCTGGAAAAGAAACTGTGACAGAATGTCCCAACGATTACTGAATGCGCCCAGCGACAGAGCGTTAAATACATCTGTGCAGTCTAAATATATATAAACCCGCATTCCTGAGCATACCACGTAGCTTACCGAAATGGATGGTAGCCCCTCCGTCGAAGTTTCATTCAGCGCTCGTTAAAATAGCAAGCAGGAAGTCATGTTGCCACGTTGCGGGATACAGCTCTGAAAATACAGAAGACTTTGTATAATACCAGTGGGGCCCCAGCCCTTATCCTAAGCAAGAATCCATACACGTTCCTAAGGAAACTTACCAGGATAGAAACAACAAAACGACAATCCTGACAAACTCAAAATATAAACTCAGAGTTGCAATAATATTGTCAAAGAAGATGGGAATTGCTCAGCTGCGCATGTCGAGGGTGCCAAATGCACCCAGTCAAACACACTCGGGTGGAATCTGTAGGGTGGAAAACATACCAGGCTCAGAATCAAGCACAAAGCAACTTGGGTACAGGACATAAGCTTGACGAAAAGCCCCCTGTATCCCATCTACAAATATCCACTCCGCTAGCTCCAATGAGTACGAATCAATGAGCCCAGTGCAGCAACACATGTAACAAGTGTAAGTGCACGGGCATAAGCCGTTTGACACGAAGACCACATCGGAGTCGGGGCTTTCCACAGCATCGACAGATGCGTGGAAAACTATTTCTCTAGTTAGAAAACAGATTATCGTGGGGGCGTTTCAGATATTAAAAGAACATATCCTACTGCATTTGCTGGAATACTGTTCAAAAACGCATGGCTAGGGGACTTGTCATATTCAACGTGCAGCATAAAAAATATAAAACAGGCGCGATAACCAGTCTGCAAAATATGGCCACATACATGTCCCTTCAAAATTTAATCTAGCAGGGGGCCCAATATCCATGTCACACATCCTACCTAATTCAGAAGGCAAAGTCTTGTCAAGGAAGAGGCATCCGGCTCTCCAAGTGGCATAGAATTCACGATCTCTCGAAGCAGCGTCGGCCTAAGGACACCATTTAAATATCCCGCGCGTGCGAAAACAAACCTCCCCTATGGGGGGAGGGGCCTCGGAGGGTAGGGAGAAGTAGAAATAGAAATAGGGCCGCATAAGTTGAAAAACGTCGGCCATGATACAATAAATGCAATTATTTCCCAATATACCAAATAAAGGGCTTCCATCCATAGCGCAATATGAAACAAATCTACAAATTAAGCCCCAGGAGGCGGCAACGCGCTAACCCGTCGGGACAATGGTTAGAATTTAAGCATAGTCATATCCCAATACGCCAGGGTTCAGAGACAAAGAAATTTGCATCCATAGCCCTCAATAACAAAGAGGTATAAACTTGAGCCAGATTAGAAATTTTTAAGCATGTAAATAATCCCTTATGCCAAGATTCAAACACTAAAAAGTTTTCATCCATGGCGCATCGCAAGAAAAAATGAGAAGGGATAACCTCAGCCCCAAGTGGGCCAAGAGAACTAACCTCCTCGAAAACCAAGCTTGAAAGTACTAGCATATTAATATCAGACAAGCAATCATCCAGAGAAGGCAGTCACGTGATGGCATATTCTCGCGGGCAGTGCTCGTTTAGTCCCTTTTTAACAGAGTTAAGGAAAAAGATCCAGAAAACCTCTTTTCTTTCTTATTACAGTGGGATCTTTTCCAGGGGCAACATGAACTTTTTCCAGAATGGACCACTTAAGGCCCGATTCATCATGATTTTGGCCAGCCAGTGTTGAACCAATGGAGCACCAGTCTTTCTTGTTCGAATACCGGGCTTATGTTCTCCAATTCTGGTTCTTCACTCACTTCCTGTCTCACCAATGTATATAAGACCACATGGGCATGAGATGATATATACAACATTGGAGGAACGGCAGTTGCTCATTTCGTGAAGGGCAACAGAACGATCATTAACCTCAATAGTCTGGCCCACAATGGCATTAGGGCACGCTTGACATGTACCACACCGGTGGTTGCCTTGTATGGAATTAGTGCCCAATAGGGCTGTCTGGCGAAACTCAATAGCATTAGATGCTTTGCCTTTGACCAGGTGGTTCCTGAGGTTCTTGTTGCGTCTGAAGGCGAAAATAGGTTTAGGGATCTTGTTGTCACTCTCATCAGTATTCAGCAAATACCAGAGGGAGTTGATGGTTTGTCTCACCTTGTGGTTGATGGTAGAATGTTTTGTGACACAGACCAATCTGTCCATAATGGGGGTCACTCTTTCTTCGAACATGGAATCCCTGTTGAAATACCTCGCATGCTTATAAGAATCCCTGATTAGTCTGTGCGGATATCCTCAACTCAATAGTTTTTCCTTAAGAATGCCTGCCTGAATCAAGAAGTCTCTAATTTCGGAACAGTTCCTTCACAAGTAAAGGAACTGGCTAAATGGGATACTGGCCCTCTGACATTGAGGGTGGAAACTTCCATATTGCAGAAGAGTATTCCTGGTGGTGGGTTTAGTATAGAGAGAGACCAACAGTTCCCTGTTTTCGTGCTCAATCCATACATTAAGGATTTCTATCTTAGTTCTGCTAGAATTGGTCGTAAATTTCAGATTAATGTCTGCTGCATTTATCCACAAAACAAATTCATTGAGAGATGCCTGGTGCCCCTCCCATATGAAAAAGATGTCATCAATGAAACGAGACCAAGCTCGAACATTTTCATGGAAGGGGGCCATCTCGTTGTAGATGTTAATACCCTCAAAGTGTCCCATGTAAAGGCAGGCTATGCTGGGGGCACAGAAGGTCCCCATACTCACGCCTAGAATTTGGTGAAAATAGTTGTTGTCAAACTCAAAATAATTTCCACCTAGTACCACTTTGAGGCATTCAATGATAAAGGGTGCATTAGTCAGCTCACTTTCAGCCAAAATATTTTTTGGGAGTACATGTATCGCTCCCTTTTGCAGAATATTCCAGGTCCAAAATGACCAAGAGCTCCTTATCGCAGTCAAACGGCATCTTTTCAATTCTCAATATGAAATGTACTGTGTCCTTAACAAAGGATTCAAGCCTACCCCCCAAAGGCTTCAGAAAACGATCTATATACTTAGAGAGGGGCTCAGTGACTGCACCGATGGTAGACATGATAGGTCTTAAAGGCGGGTCCACAGCATCTTTGTGGGTTTTTGGCACCCCATAAATGATGGGCATTCGGGTGTGCCTAGGTGTCAGAAATTCTGCTTCTTTAGGAGAAATATGTCCATCATCCACGGCCCCCTCAACCAAGGACAAAATCCTTTGTTTCAAGGCCGGTTCAGGGTTCCTCGTAATCCGCTTGTAATGTCTGGTGGAGGAGAGGAGAGTGTTCATTTTGTCGACGTAGGAGGGGGTGTTGAAAATGATAATACCCCCTGCCTTGTCGCAAGGTTTTATGGTCAGCGCTTTATTTTCTCTCAAGGCTTTCAAGGCAATATTTTCACTTGAGCTCTGTGATGCTTTACCTCCGGGGTCGGGATGTTGAGGTTAAGGAAAAACAACTTCGTCATGTTGATCTTGAAGCCAAAAACGGCCTCAAAGGTCTACAAGTTTTCTACAACATTAGGAAGTGAGGTGCCCGTTGGGTTGGAGTAAGGAGGAGGTCATCTGCAAACAGATTGATCTTACGCATCTGGCCACCAAAGAGTATGCCTTTAATCCCATCTGCGTCCCGCACTCGGATAGCGAAGGGTTCTACTGCTAGCGCAAATAGCAGGGGTGAGAGAGGGTATCCTTGCCGTGTGCCTTGGTGCAGGGATATCAAACTCGTGGCCCTCCTATTCACTTGGATGACGCCATGATTTTGGAGATGAAGTCCTGCCCTAGCACTATTTTGTGTAGAACTGCTTGAAGGTATGTCCAGCCTACCCTGCAAAATGCCTTCTCCGCGTCAAGCGAGAAGACAGGCGGGTATATCAAGTCGGCGTGTTTTTTATACTAAGTGGGCTATACGCCAGACATTATCGGCCCCTTGACATTGGTAATTAAAACCCACCTGATTGGGATGAACGAGGCCAGGGAGATACGGGTCGAGGCGGTTAGCTAGAAATTTAGAAAAAAATCTTGCCATCTGTATTGAGAAGGGCTATTGGTGGTACGAACAGCATTGTGCCGGATCTTTTCCCACTTATGGTATAAGAGAGATCTCCGCCGTTGCCATTGTGGGGGTAAGACCAGTGTTCTGGGAAAGAGAGTTGAACAAGCGCAGGAGGTAGTTTTGCAGCTGGGGAAGAAATAGGCGGTAAAAGAGAACCAGGAGTCCCTTTAAGCCAGGAGCTTTATCTAAGGGCAGGTCTTGAACGGCATCATATAGCTCTTCTGCTGTGATGGGGTTGTCTAGGAGGGTAGCATGGTGTGGGGGTATAGGCTCCGTTTACATTTAGAGAGGAAAGGATGAAGCCTTGTAGGGGAAGGATCTTCACAAGAGTATAGTTGCAGATAATAGTTCAGAAAAGCCTCTAGCTTGTCTCTCTCTGCAGTCACCCAGCCTGTGTAAACTACTTGTATTTTGGCAATGTGTGACCTAGGGTGCAGGTGCAGCAACTTACAGGCAAAGAGCTTGCCTACTTTATCGCCACCCTCATAGTATCTCAGATGTAGGGACAGAAGGGTACGCTCTTCTTTGCCTTTGCGGTGGGCGCGCAGCTGGCCACGCAGCAAGCCTAGCTGCCTTTTGGTTCTTATGGATGGGGTCGCCTTGTCCAGATGCTCCTGCTACTTATTCTCAGCTGTGTGTTTAGATTCCATCAATTTCACCTCCCGCCCTGTGCTATAACGATAGTCGTTATTGTGCACCTAATATTAGCTTTAAACCCATTCCAAAGTGTATGCACGGAGATCTCAGGTAGTGCATTGAGGTGAAAATAATCATCAGTGATTCCATTGTGTATCTCTTCCACGTCCACTGGGTTGCTCAGAAGGTATGGGGGTAGGCGCGTGCTCATGGCCGGTCACACCAGCATCCCAGTTAAGTTCTAGATGGACGTGGTCGGAGATAGAGATGTCTGAGAGTTCCGCCTTGTGTAGGTGGTGAAGGATAGAGGGGGCGGTAAAGGCATAATCTATACAAGAATAGGAAGCATGCACATGTGAGCAGAAGGAGTAGTTCTTCACGTCAGGGTGTTTGTAGCACCATGCATCTATCAACCCGCTGTCCTCAATGTCCTTTTTTAGATTTGCTGACATAGGCCCAGTGTTCTGGAATGTCGCATTACTTCTATCTAGGAAGGGTTCCCAGACGAATTTAAAGTCCCCACAGACTATAATATTATCTTGCACCCTATCTAGGCGCTCCTGCAGTATGCGTCTAATATAAGTGTCTTGGGAACCACCAGAAACGTCTCCAGAAGACATCTGGGTTGTGTTGCAACACAATGCCATATTTGTTTCCACTTGTTCGGGGAGTTTAAGCCCCACACGTTTAGGGAGAGCAGCTTGGGATCACCCATGGTGGGTGGGTGGTCGACGAGTGCGCTGGGGAGGTTGTGTTAGTGGGCTGGCAGCGGGGTGTGGGTACGCATGCTGGTCGGGGTGGAAAAAGCTATCACAGCTCCCTACGCCCTTGTCCTTCTTGTGGTTAATCCTTGTACGTTTGCCCACCTTGATTGCAGCCCTGCATTAGTCCCATCTTGAGACTGGACCTTAGCCACCAAATATGGTTCTATCCCCTCCCAGCTGCTTATAACAGTAAGCATCCCATCATCTTTGCCTTATGTTGCATAGTGTGCGACCTGCAAGAGAAAACAAAATACCATAAATAATAGCAGAGGACCAACGTGGTCCAACTAGGACTTCTTCGGTTCTTCGGAGTGCGGAGATCAGCGCAAGGTGCTCGAATTCTGCTTGAATTCTGCTGGAGGAGTCACCCTCAAGTCTTGGGGGGGGGGCATCATGAACGCAGGAGGGGCAACAGGACCCAATCGTCATGGTCCTCCGTCCCTCCCGAGACCCATCCTCTTCAGTAATAGATTGATAAGAGGGGCACGTGGTAGTAAGGTCTTTCCCTTGTACTCGTGTCCACATTTAGATCACCCCAGGGTCAGACAGAGACAAAAATCGAGGGATCAGGGGATGTCTTTCTTTGCGTATTCAGATGATAATTCTGTGTGTTGTATGTTTGGTCGATGCTGGGGGATCGAAGCCCACTTAGGTTTAAGATCATGTCCTGAGGAGCCCAGGTGAGGAGGCTCACCCCTTGACTGAGGATCGTCCGGTAGCCCCAGCCATGCTTTGGCCTCTGCCAGTGAGTGTAGCGAGTGGCGCCTGCCCTCCCACTAGAACAGAATGCAAAAGGGTGACCCCCCTGATAGCGAATATCTGGGTGCATAGCTTGTCAGTGATAGGTTTGAAGTCGCTGCGTCTTTTTAGTGTGACATAGGAGAGCTCTTGGTGAAGGTGGATTAGGTAGCCTTGAAATTTAATCTCCATCCTGCACCGAGATGCTTGCATGATCGCATCCTTTGCCGTAAAAAAGTGGGCTCTGGTTAAGATATCTGGACTGCTACCTGCTCATCCTGCCCTCGTGTTAACTCAATAGGAGACAGGGCAGGTGGGATGAGTTCTCGTTGCCCTGGACAGCCTGAAGGAGCTCCACTGTGAAGGCCATGATATCCGCTCCTTCTGCATATGGGGGCACCCCTCATATAAAGATGTTGTTGCAGCGGCTCCTATTTTCCAGGTCTTCCTGCTTGGTTTGCAGCTCGATGTGTTGATCTTCCAGTGCGTTTATTCGTCTCCACAGCATCTCCTGATCTGATCTGGCATCGACCGTCTGCTCCAGGTCATCCACTCGGTCTCCAATTTCAGACACCTCCCTCCTTATGCTGGGGAGGTCCGATTTAAACTATTTAAGCGAGGAGATGTCCTTTCTTATCACTTGCAAGAAACAGTTCATATACCTTTTAGTGATCTGGGCTGAGGACTCACACCTGCCGCCGTGGGCAACTGAGCTGGGGGGTGGGTTGCCACTTCTGGCTGTGCTGTCTTGGTCCAGAGAGACATCACCGGATTGTCTTTGGCTGATTTGGACTAGTCTCTTGTAGATCCACTGCGGTCTCTGGTTATGTCTCAATATAGGAGAAATATACTTTCAGATATAGGCAATACTTAGTACAACACACTTGCTTTCATTATACATAGGAAAAAGTTCCACGTCATGATAGTTTACAAGTAACGCTCTACTTGAAATAACGCTTCACCTGAAGGAACATAGCCACCAACGAGTAAAAGGTTTATTCATATTTGATGGTAAAGATTGTGGTGGTTGGTGAATAATAACCCCCTGTTCTGACAAACTCTGAGATATGCACCACCACTACCAATGGAGTCCTTATGTTTTTCAGAATATATTGCTCAAAAATGTATTTAAGGCTCTTAGTTACTAGCAGTAGCGTTATGATAGTCTTCTGCATATAGCTCCCCCCTAGTGGTCTTCGGGTGACTCGAACCATGAGGTGGACAACACTGATGTGACTTGGTAGTTCTTCTTCCCCCATGTAAAATCCCGTGTGAGGATTTCCTTCTCTAATGCTTAATAAGATTACTTGCATCTATACATATATTTAAATTATTGCCTTCTACAGCATGGGTTATTTACCACCTTTCTCCTGCTATAAGGGGTAATAGTGTACAGTGCTTTCATTACCGCTGTTTTTTAGAGTTCGGAACTACGGATTGACGCTGTTTGACGTCATTTCGTAGTTCTTTGAAATCTCACGCGATTACGCGCACGAACCACGAAACCTTCACCGATCGGGCAGGATTCACTCGGTACTTATATAAAAACAAGCGGGTTGTTGTTTTACAGGACAACAGCATGTAAACATAAATTCTCTTCCACTGAATAAAAGAAACGCATTAGTACAGCGTAAGTCTTTCACTTCCTAGTAAGCTTGGAACTACGAGACAGCTTTTGGTGATGTCATTGAGTAGTTCTATAGATAATATCGCGATATTACGCTCGACTTTGGAAAGAAGTTTAACATTGCTACTGTAGCTTAAAAACGACCCTTTAGAAACACGTTCACGATGTTTTGAATATTAATGTTGGGCATCACTCTGAGATTAATTATAGAGAGATAACTATAAATCTCACAGAAGGGACTCCTTTTTATTGTGGGAGTACTTATATATAACTAAGGAGTACTCGCCCTAACTGTGCCGACTGGTCCTCCTCTAGGAAGGCTCATTAGAATATGACTTTCGAAAGTCAGGATTGGTTTTTCGAAAGTATGGTCCTCAGCCATTTGCCCTTACAGTTAAACCATGAGATTGGCTTACGGGTCCAAAGGGTCAGTATTTAAAGCAGAGTCTAAAGTCCAGTCGTTGCCTCCCCCTGACTCAGGACGGACAGGTAAGTGTGGCTGTTTTCTTAAGCTCACTTTTACATAAGTTTACTCTTTTCTAAGTTGCTTTTTCTATAGAACCACTATAAAGACTCACTTACCAATCATTGAACTCACCCCCAAGCTTTCTTAGCAGTTATCAACTTTACCAATACTTATTTCCTCTGGGTTTGCTCCCAGATTTATGCAACAACTTAGCAATTTTGTTGGTCCCTCTCACTGGGTGAGCCTTTTGTACAGGGGTGAAACATTTTGGTGAAACTGAAAGGTGAGGGAAGTTTTAGGTGGAAGTTTTTGGAGATATGAGATTAAGCTCCAGGAGTCATGTCAAGCCACCTTCTTCCTCATGTTTTCAGAGCGGGGCCTCCTAATTCCTGAGCCGGGTCCAGGAGAGGTGAGGTCTGGTCTCCGGTCTACCCGGGTGAGTGACAATTTATCATATTATTAAGAATGATGAGCAGTATAAAAAAAAATTTTGCACACGGTATCAACCAAATGGTGTTTTGTTGTTTTTATTACCTTTAGGTGTGAGCCATTTCGGATTGACACGGAGAAAAGAATAAATTCGGTCACATATATCCTTTTCTTGCATATTTCACACGTTATACTTCACACTTTTTGTGATATACACATGCAGTAGCACAAGAAAGTTTAAGAACAGAGGCCCAGAAGAAAGCCGAGGGTACAGTCCCATACGGCTGAAACATGTTGGCCCCAATACAGTTATTTGTTAGAAACAGTTTTTTCATGCACTGTTCCTGGTTTTAATTAGGAAGAGGCCAATCTCCAATAAAGTTTTTCCTTTGTCCTCTATCCTATTTTATATTCACCACTTATATACACCCCTCTTTTTGGTTTTTGCACTGTACATATTCCCATCAATAAAAAACTATATACACTGTCCAGGAGTGACTGTGGGTCTGAACCCAACTCCGTCCGGAGGTTGGTATAAATGTCTCAATGATCTAGAGACACACCATCCCCGAAGGATGACCAGATGATAGTATTGATCACAACAAGACTTTGATGGGAATCCTAAATTTATATATTGGTTTCACACACAATCACTGTTTGGTTCTGTGTGCATCGTTTTTGCATTTATATCAGTAGTTGATCACCCAGGTAATTGATAGACTAGTATGCTATTGTTACATTGTTCCTGAGGTTCCTCTTTTCCTCATAGACTAGACCCCTAGGTTTTCGTGTTATAAATAGTTACTATTGGGGATTGTAACCTAGGCTGGTCCATAAACTTCCCTTAGACCCCCCACACAGTATTAGGTTTTTATATGATTTGGAGCATGGCATAGTAAGGGGTACAGTCACCAAGGCCGCAGAGGACTGCAACCCCCCTGTGTAGGTCAAGGTGTTGCAGGCATGTGCCAGCAGGGAACAACCACATGGAGTAATCCTCTAGCAAACCTCTGCCGCTGCGTGCTGTCTCCGCCTGCCCCGGGGGTTTCGGGCCTTCTTCAGTATGCCAGCCAGTGGGTACACCTCCTTCTCTGGCATTCCGCCTAGGGGCTCAGACACATGAGGACGATGCATTCCCTTGAATGTTGCAGCTGGCTGTCTCCAGATTAGTTCTGAGGGAGTGGTAGGGATGGCCTGAGTACACCTGACGGGGCCTACAGGCCTGGGCCGCGTCGCTCGCAGGGTGGCTAGAAGCTGTTAGTGAAGGGGCCCTGCTGGTTGTCAGAGCCTGCTTCTCAAGTTCTCTCCTGGTAGCGTCTGCCTACTCCCTCCACGTGGCACGCCTTTGGAGGTATGCCCTTCTGCCTCTGTGTTCCAGCCCTGGTTTTGCTGTTCGGTCCCTTGGCGCTACGGGCTCTCTGATCCCAGGCGGGTACTGCATTTATGCCGACTGCTCTCGGTGGTTCGCAGCGCTCTACTTTTCAGGTCTTAAGGAACCGCCTCCGTGTCTCACCACCAGCAGCCCTCCACTATGGCCTCTGGCCTCTTGCTTCCCTCTGCACGTAGTTGCGCTCCCTGCGCCATTGAGGATTGGGGTCCACTATCGGAGTGCTCCCTGTCAGTGCCGTTGCAATATGGCAGGGCTAAGTATGAATGACCATGAGTATGGCTGACCTACGCTGGCTCTTGGTCTATGGCCTATGCTCGCATCCGCTGCTGCCCCATGCTTACCAGGTAAATGGTCAAGTGGTTCTTCTCCAGGGGTGGCAGGGAGAGCTCTGAACTTGTAACGTCAGCGCCACTAAGCAGGGGTGCAGGCTAGGCCTCCACGTTGGTGCAGTTCTGCGCTTCCTCCTCTAGCCCCTGCAGTGCGGATGGGAGCAAGCTGTTCTTCACCCCCATAGGGAGGCCTCCATCCAAGCAGACCCTGTAGCAATAGCAGCGTGGCAGCTCCCGTAAAGAGGGAGTCTGGAGTCTTGTGCTGCCTCCATCAGCAGTCCCCAGGCCCTTAAGCTATGATGACCAGTGCTCGCAAGGGTAGGAGTGCAATCTTGAGATGTGCGGCGGGCCCGCCGCTTCCCACAGCGTTGGTTGGCTCCAGAGAGATCGCAGCAGGGGCTGGCCCTGCCCGATCACAGAGGCGGAGGCCCCCTAGAGTCAGCACAAGCACCGGTGCGCCACTCGTGGCGCAATGCAGGCTTTCTTCAGCGGTGTAGAGCGGTGCAGGCGCGGCGGCCTCCGGAGACAAAATGGCACGCGCCGTGCGCCATCTCCTTCGTCGGGACTCCGGCTTCACTGATCGCCACCGTTCGGGCCACAGCTGCAACTGGGCATCAGGTGACACCGGGCGTTCCCGGAATCGATATCCTGTGCCCCTTAGCAGTAGATAGCTGGTTGACGGGCCCGGGAGGACAGAGAGCAAGAGAAGCACGTCCCACTCCTTTGCCTCCTTGGCCAAGACCCCTTCAAATGTACTTTGGAATATCACAGATGATATGATATTCGACTATTGCAAAGGATTGGCTGATGTGGTGCGTTTTGTCTCTCACAAGGTTAAAGCTGTCACCTTAAATCTCCATCTAAAACAGTGCATTCACCTCAGCCTCGCTGAATGGGTGTTGGTCAAGAAGTACGTTCGGAAGTCTTGCCTGGAACCGAGATTGAAAGGCCCCTACCAGGTGATCCTCATCATGAATACTGCTGTTAAGTGTGTGGGAACACCAAACTGGGTGCATGTGTCGTGGACTCAGAGAGTAAGAAATCCATACGAAGAAATTGTGTTCTATGAACCAGAACGAATAGCACAAGTAGCAGAACCGCCACAAGTTGGACAATTGCAATCCGCAATCCAGCAAGAAGCACAACAGCAAGAGAGAGAGGGGGTAAAACACGATTTCTCAAAGTGGCATTGAAGTCTCTGAAAAAGAAGTAGAGTTGAGATCTCCAACTGAGAGAATAGTTGAGACAGCACCAATTCAAGCAGATGATCCACGTAAAGGAACAATTAATGGAACGAGAAGAGTCACCCACACTGCTGAATGGCCACAGCATTATGGCCACAGGAAATTAAGATATAATTGTGTCAGTTGATCGCATACCACCAAGAACTGCAAACAGAGTCAAGCAGTATAAGTGACACAGAAGAAAATCTGCAAAAACCAAGAAGCTTGATAAGAGCAAGAGTGCCTTGTCTAGATATTTTGCACCTGAATGGACATACTACACTAATCAAGTGTTAAATGAGCAAGTGACAGACTTGCTTCCTGTGAGATCAAAACTATTGGAATCCCTGTGGAATCAATTTGAGAACAAATTTGGGGAAAAGCTGTTTGAAAAAGATTTCTGAAAGTCTTTATTAATTGAGAAAGTGCAAAAGACAAATAATTTTTGTTTTATTTGAAAGAAGATTCCCTAGGCCTGAGGCCGCTGAAGAAAAGTAGGGATAACATATTTAGAAGAAGACAGAGTAGGGTTAGGGATGATTATACATAGATTGTTGTAAATAAATACAGAAATGACTTAAAGAAACTAACTGCAAAAAGAAACTGCCTGAGAAGATCTAAACTGAACTTGACGATTATTGCTGCATATTTTGTTTAAACCATCTGACAACAGACAAACATTGTCTAAATAGAAACAGATGCAAAATTTATCAAGGGTATTACATTTTTAGTGACAGTATTAGTGATTATAACACAATTATTCGTTTTATTGGACACCAAAGACAGACAAGTCTATGTTTACACCTGAAACTACAACATCCACACACAAATGAGAAAAAGTTAAAGGCTTCATTCATGGGTTATAAATAAGAAGATTACTCAGGTTTAATGTGGATTAGTGCAAGAATACTAGACTAGGCACTAGACTAAAAGGATTGCTACGTCTGTGCCCACTAACTTTTATTATCTGCAGACGAGATGACTTAAAACCATATACTTTCGTTATATGCAATAACATGTAGTATTTGCCTTACCTTAGTATATAGGAGAGAACACTTTGAATACTTTTACTTGAATTATGAATTGGTTCTTTCTAGAGTTCCATTAGTAAAGAGCTTGAATTTATATTCATTCACAAGCAAAAGAAATGGACACAGCCTGGTATTACTTTAGACCATCCATGTCTACAGATAGTGTTAAAGCATACGAAAACAATATGACCTGCTTAATGAGACCCTTTGAGAAAGTATTTATCATGACATTGGAGGGAAGAAACAAAACCTATCATACAGTAAAAACAAAGAGGAAGATATTTTGAAAAATGTTTGGGAAAAAAGAACACCGAATTAAAAAAGAAAATTATTTATCCAAAATTGAAATTAGATAGAAGACAAAAATGGAAACTGTGCGTTTACAGAAGAGCCCAAAGTAAAAGTAGACATGTCAGATTCAGTAGCTGTGAACAAACATTTGAAATTATGGGAGGTTCATAGAAAATGTTACAAGGAGAAGAAAGAATCCTTCCTGGAGTTTATTTTGTTTGTAGACAGGATGATTATTTTCAATTACTGTATATTTACTATTTAGCTTTGCTGTTTCCTAAGATGTATCATCTTTATAGTGTAGAAGCGTTAAAAATGAGAATATTGCCTATACACACACATAGTATAGGTGATGGAACACAACTACTTAGAGACATTTTTGTAGCAATCATACCACCAGTAGGAGTCATACTGAATTACAAAAAGATTAGAAACCTTTCAACAGTTGTTGACAAATGTCCTATTACTTACCGGTAATCTTCATTACTCCGGGTCCCGTAGTCCTCGACATCTTCATTAACAAAGTTGAGATTAACTATCTCCCGACAGAAAAAAACAAGAGGAATGCTGGAACACTAAAACTGCCCCTCCCCCCGGGAGTACATAAGCAGTACTTACCCAGCAGCCCTCCTGTATAAAAAAGCCCAGACAGGAAGGCCGGCCGTCTGGGAGGGAGGGAGGGTCGCATGAAGGTGTCGAGGACTACGGGAGCCGGAATAATGAAGATTACCGGTAAGTAATAGGACATTACCCCCAGGTCCCTCCGTCCTCGACACCTTCATTAACAAAGTGGAGAATACCAAAGCAGAAAACCCGGCCTTCCGCACGCACAAGCACACCCAGGAAACCACAACAAAAGCAGCAACCCAAGGGAGCACCGAGAAGGAGGAAAGGAAGACTGCAGGAAACAACCGGCCCGGAGCCCAGAACAGGACAGCAGAGACAAGGACCGGAGACAAACAAAAGAGGCCAGGGCTCCAAAGAAAAGGAGGCCGTCAACACGAAAAACCGGCGACCGGGAGCAGTACAAAAAAAACCACGCCAAAACAACCCACCGGAGAAGGCCGCCAAGCACAGAACCAGCAGGAAGGAACACAGGACCCGGCAGACCCACCAGGAAGACCAGACCACCCGGAAGAAAGCCAAAGAAAAAGACGACCAACAACCGAACCAGGGCATGGACAGTGAAAACAACCACAACCAAAGAAAACCCCAGCCCCAAAAGGGGAGAACCCAAGACAGGAGGGGAGCACAGAGCACCGGGAAACCCCAGCAGCCGTCCAACGAGACAAGAGGGCAGCACAAAAAGAAGGCGCCCATATGGCACAGGACCGGCCAGGAACCCCACACCCAGGCCAGGCAAGCAGCAAGGGCAGGAGCAGCGCAAAGAAAAACCCCGGGAGCCAGCACCCAGACCAGAACCACAATACCCGAACTCAGCATCACAGGAGAGGAGCCAAGTGAACAGCAAAAAAACAGCAACAAACGCCAACAGAACCAGGAAGCCAGGACCAGAGCCAAGCAACCCGACCACGCAGGAGGAACAGCAGGCCCAAGCAAACCCCAGAAGGAACCCACACAGTGCCCAGACCAACACAAAAGGGCAGGAGGACACGGGAACCACCAGCACCAAACCGCCGGACCACACAGAAGGTCAAAGCAGAAGCAGGAGAAAGCAGAAACAGACGACCAAGTAGCAGGAAAACCGCAGATAACCCGCATTCATGAGGGAGGGACCCGCAGAGGCAAGAGTACCACAGATATGCACCCCAAAGAGGGAGGGGGAGAGGCACCCAAACAGACCCACACCGGGGACAAAGCCCGGGAAAGTAAGGGAGGAAGAAGCAAGCCAGGACCCCAGAACAAGGCACAGCCCAAGGACACACAACCAGCAAGAAGCCGGCAGAACCGGAGCCACAAAACCCCACAAAAGGCCCACAACACCGGGTAAACCAGCCCGGGAAGAGAACCAGCAGAAGGAGAAGGCCCAGAAGGAACCACCAGAAAGCGGCCCCAACTGCAGAACACCCCGCCAGGATCCGAGAGAGATCAGCAAGGAAGCAGGAGCGGGAAGCAGCAGCAGAAACCCCCGCCAGGCACCCACCAATGGAACCAGACGAGACCAGAACAACCCAGGGAGCAAACACCCCTGAGAGCAGAAGGACCAAGAAGCCAACAGCACCCAGCAGCCCCAGGAGGCCAGGCAAGCACCAAGCCGGCCCGACCAAGCACTACCGCCGAGCACACAGAGGAGCACAGGGACAGCACACCAAACCGACGAACAGGCGGGAAGACAAGAAACGGCAGCAGCAAAAGGCGCCAGCCAGGAACAACCAGGCAGGCACCACAGCAGAAAAAAGGAGGGCCGGCCAGGAAACACCAGAAGCAAGGCCAAAGGCAAGCATGGGTCGCAGAAGCAACCAGGCCAAGCACACAGAAGGCCACGGGACAAAACCAGAAGCCCCAGGCCCGAGCAAACAGAAGCCCACAGGACCAGGAAGACCCAGACGGGCGCCCAACCAGGCACCAACCAGGCCCGACCCAGCAAAACCGCAGGGAACAGACGAGAACAGGCGCAGGCAGGGAGGAACAGAACAGAACAAGCCACCCAAGCGCAGGCAGAGGGGACAGAGCACACCAGAGAGCCCCCGGCTCGACATCCGCAAACATCCAATGGGAGGAAAAAGTACCCAGGCGCAGCCCTAGGGACCGGAAGGAACAGGGCCAGGAACCAGGAGACCCAAACGTCGACCAATCCCACGGAAGCCAGGAAACGGAGGAGAAGAACCAGGACAAACAACCGGAGCAAGGCCACAACAGCCAGCCCGCAGCGAAGCCAAGGCCATCCACGGAGAAGCGAGAAGCGACCCAGACAGAAGAGAAGCAGATGGCAAGGTGCAAGCCAGCAGGCAGGAAGACCCCCTACAACCAGGAGCAAGCAACAAGGCAGAGCCAGCGAAAAAAAGGAACCAGCCCTCACAGAGGCGACAGGAACCCAAGCCAACACCGGAGAGGAAAAACCCCCAAGTCCGAGCGGCCAAAAGCAGGGGCAACACCTGAAGAAGGAAACCAAAGGGAGAAGCCCCGTGACATGCCCGCCCCAGAGAACAGCCCAGGGCGAAGGCCAGGAACAGAAACGTGACCACGCAGACCAAGAAAGAGGAACACAGGAACCACAGCGCCCGACTGACCAGCACCAACCAGACACCCACGAAACGCAGGCGTGGGGGGGGGGGGGTACAGGGGGATAGAGAGCCCCAGAGAACATCAGCGTGGCCGATCAACAACAGGCACACAGAAGCACCCACCACCTGAGTACACACAGGAAGCAGGCAGCGCGGGCACCGGCGGCAGCAGCAGGACAACCCCAAAAAAGAAGAGTGGAAGAAGCACAGCGTCGAACTCAAGCACCCCAAGCAGGAGGCCCCGGCACAAACCACAACACCCCCAGGAGGCACTGAAGAAGGGACACGGCACGTCCCAGAAGGACAGCCAGCCACCACTCCCAGGACCGGCACAAGCAGTAAACCGAGACACCTAGAAGAAGAAAGGGGGCGAAACAGGCAGAGCGGAGGCCAACAGCACAACAAGGCCCCGACCGGCACAGGGAAAAACATCACAACACCAGAGAATGGCGCAATCAGATGCCACCACCAACTCCGAGCTGCCACAGAGAACCCAGGAGCACACTCCGCCAGGCTGTCGAGGGAAAGATTGCACAGAAAAAAGGCATGCAAAGGAACACGGCACCCCAGCGCACGAGACATCCCGACACACATCCACCCAGCAGCACGCCAGAAACGAAAGGCAACCCAAGATGCCAAATGCCCCGAAACCCAACCGGCCGAGTGTGGAAAGGCCAGGGCTAAATGAACCGAGCCTCACAGGGTCCCCAGAGGCACGTACTGCACGGGCCCCAGTGTCCCGCTAACTGCAGAAATCTCCGAAGCCCCCATCAACACAGCCACATCGACCAGGAGGGAGCCGGGGGCCCGCCCAGAGGACGGAGGGACCAACATCACACGTTGCACAAGTGGAAAAGGAAAACGCACGAGTAGAAGACAGAGGACCCAAGAAACTGGGCGCCCGAGAGTGCCCGTCCCCGAGCCCGAAGCCGGGTACCCAAACACGCAGCCCCAGTAAAAACGGTCCCAACCAAGAGGCGAAGGAACCAAAGCTCCGGCCGTGCCACCAACAGAGGGGCAAAATCAGTGCCCAGATGACACCCAACAAAAAGCCGCAGCTACAGCCACAGATGTATATTAAGCAGGTGACAGGAACCGAAAATATGCCACAGTAGGACCCATAGACAGCATTGTGCAGAAACGAACCATTGCCCCGTGAGAACCACAGCCCCCACAGGATACATATCAGTGAGCCAAAGGTCCCGGAGAGCAGAACCAGCCCCGAAACCGAGGCAGCCCGAGAGCAGGACGGGGGCCACAGAGGCACAGAACCGGGCCGATGTGTATTTATGGCAACTCGAGGATCGTAAAGCGGCAGTCCTGGAGCCTGTAATGAATCACATGGACATGACATACGAAGAAATCGGGAGATATAATTCAAAAGAAGTAATCCACCCACAAGTAGGAGCGTCCTGCCAGGCCGGACCTCAGCATGCCGCGATCCACCCTCGCAGGTAACCAGCAAAGGCAGCATCAACAGCGGTACCAGCGTGACCAAAACACAGAAAGTACAGACATCACATTGCCAAGTACAGGGGATAAAGATCTGCACAGAAACACAGCGCGTCCAGCAACACAGTGCATAGCAGCCGATGCATGCCAGAAGCAAAGAAAAACCCCGCAAGCGGGACTCACCCAGAGAGGGGGCCAATCCCAGGAACAAGGCCCCCACTCCACCAACACCAAAGCCAGGAACAGCGAAGTCCATCCAGTGAGGTACGTCTCCCCGGCCAAGCTCGGGAAGACGAGCCCGTGACCCGGAAGCATTGTCCCCGGAACTCCAGCCCCAGCCGCAAAGGACTGGCAGGTGCACAAAGTGCACAGCAGAACACCGGCTCCAAGAAGACCGACTCCCAGCAAGCCCAGCAGGCCAGGAGGCAGTCCAGGGATCCCGCGCCCGCACTGCCAGGCAGCCGGGCGGGGGGAAGGAGAAAGCACTACCACTCAAGCCCAGCAGGAGCAGCACCAGCAAAACCAACCAATCTGTCGACAGACAGAAAAAAGAACAGGAGGGCTGCTGGGTAAGTACTGCTTATGTACTCCCGGGGGGAGGGGCAGTATTAGTGTCCCAGCATTCCTCTTGTTTTTTTCTGTCGGGAGATGGTCAATCTCCACTTTGTTAATGAAGGTGTCGAGGACGGAGGGACCTGGGGGTAATTGACAACCAGTACTCAAGGAGTTATTAGTTGAAAATACGGAATTTATGGCTATTAGATCCATGGTTTTACAAAATCGCGTAGCATTAGACATTTTACTTGCAGAGAAATGCGGCATCTGCAAGCTACTGAAAGTTCAGCATTGCTCCTCATACTTAACTGATGAAAGTAAGCAAATCTTAGAATTCATAAAGAACATTTCTGACCTGAAACCTGTATTAGAACCATTGGAGACACCTAGGGCCAGATGTAGGTAATTTAATTTTTCCGATTCTTAAATACCGACTCATACCGAATCGGTATTTCAGAATCGGAAATTGTGATGTAGGTAAAAGAAATCAGTAAAAATTACCGATTCGGAATCACTCGGAATCTGAAATCGGTATTTACCGAATCGGTAATTTCCGAAACGGTAAAATCCGATTCGGTAAAACCCATTCATTCCAATGGGCCTCCTGGCCCATAGGAATGAATGTGTTTTACCGATTCGCAATTTACCGATTCGGCATTTACCGAATCGGTAAATACCGAATCGGAAATTTGAAACAGACAAACATGTGAGCCTGTGAACCAATCAGAAACAACAACCACACCCAAAAACAAAGCTACAGTGGAATCCACCAATCAAAATCAAGCACCCCCTCCACAGTACCTGGGAGTGGCCACACCCATGCAGGTGCAGAAACTCAACTGTCAGGAGAGCAGGAGGACAGACAGAGGAGCAGGCTTCCCTGAGCTTACCTGAACTGCACCATGGAGACCCAGGATGGACAGAGGGATGCAGCAGAGCGCAGGAAGAAACTGAAATTCAGCCCTGAAGAACTGCATGTGCTGGTTGAAGAGGTTTTGAAACACTACAGCAAAATCTTTGGAAACCAGTCACTGCATGTTGCAGGGTCTGTCAAGCGCACTACCTGGATTGATATCCAAGCAAAGGTAAATGCCATCGGGATCACCCGCCGTGAAATTGACGATTTAAAAAAAAGGTGGTATGACCTTCGCATAATTACCTACAGAAAAGAAGCTGCAGCAACAGGGGGAGGGAGACACCGAGCACCACGACTCACAGACATTGAGGAGCTTGTGGAATCCACCCTAGAGCCGGAATGCATCCATGGCATTGGGGACGCCGACAGCTCCGCCAGAGCTGCAAAGAAACAAGGTAAGATGCATGGACATCATCATTAACCCATTTACCTGTTCCCCTTCCCCACTCTGTGTGCCTACATCACACTCCAGAACAGGTTTTACTAATGCCCAGCAATGCATCATGGAAGACGTAGTCATAAGTAGATAAAGCTATGCAGTCCGCATACCATACAGCAAGGGATGCAACACACTACTAGCATGAGCAAATGAGGAGCAGGCAAATGTGTGATAGTAGTGTGATTTAATCAAGACACACAGGTGAACTACTCCACTGACATAATGTCCATGTCTGTCCACAGGAGAGTCATCGCGCAGCACAGCAATGGATAGGGAGAAGAGGATAGAAGAAGCTGGTCCCAGCACAGTTCAAGGAGGGAAGAACACAGAGCAGACAGCCAAGACACCTGAGCAGACAACCACACCACACCACAGCCTCAGTCTCCTCTTTTGTTTGGGACTCAGGAGATCAGGAGCAGCTGCACAGTCCCCCACACCAACAACTCCGTCACCTGTGCAGGAAAGGTCAAGGCGGCTTGATGTGCCCCCTCCCCGCATTCTAGAAACATCAGAGGAGGAAGAGAGGGAGGGTGACATGGCAAGCAATCCACCAGAGTCAGCCAACGCTGAGCAGCAGCCCACTCCAAGAGCTGTGCGGGCCAGTGTCCGAGGACGAAGGGCACGGGAGAGAGCTGAAGGGCAGTACAGTCAGGGGGTCTTCTGCGGTCTGGAGGCCACCATGGTCAAGGTCAAGCGCCTGCAGGGAAATGCAATGATAGGTGTTCAGAGGCAGGCGCGCAGCATTAACAACAAGCTGGATAACATTGACAAGGGCTAAGGAAACATTTCGGACAGAATGCAGTCGCTGGCAAATGGCATGACAGACATGACCCAGTGCATGACTGTCCTTTGCGACAAATTGGCCAGGGACCACTTGGAGAGGCGCAAGGCTTGTGTGGATGTGCGCCAACAGACAAAAGCATTAAACCGCTTTGCAACTACAACCTCCCTGCTGTGCAGACGGTCAGTAGCGATGCAGGATGCTATTGTGCAGTGCTGCACCAATTTATCTGTGGGGATGGGCAGAGTGACATCTGCCATGAAGCTGATGCTTACACAACAGACAGCCACTCGAGGCGACACATGTGTGGCTGAAAGTGAAGAATCCACCAGCAGGAGTGGCGCAAGCACTCCTGTCGCGGAAATACGCAGGAGCGGCAGGCGTCATTCCACAGAGCCAGGCAACACCGAAAGCCGTGAAACACAGCCACATCAGTCCCACCCTGTAATCCGTGGACGGAAACATTGACTATGCCCTCCACCCAAAGGACAGGTCACGGTGGGGTTAACTGTGACCATTATATCAATAAGGGGGAAGCAAGGAGTTAGGACAATTTTTAACGGGGTCCAATGTATATGTCCCAGAAAGACTAACCAACAACAAAAAATACAGAGTTCCCCGGGCAAAATCAACTAAATGACTGGCGTTAACCTCTCTCTCATCGAGTACAGCAGAAAGGGTGAATGTTGTGAACCCTTTTCGGAATTTTAGGGATACCTCACACAGGTCACCGGTTGGACGACACTTGTAATCCCACCCGGTGATCGTCCAGCGTCATCATCGGTATCCTGCCCCTGCGACAGACTGGCGGTGCAATGCCTGTCGGGCAACAGCGGATGTTGCACTTTGGCGGGGATCTTCTATTCCTTAGCCAAAGGGTGTGTGGGTTTGAGGGGCCTAAAAAAAGGGGGGGGGGGGGTTTGGTTGTGCAATAGTGAGCGTGAGTGTGGTTTAAAAAAAGTCAATAGAGTCCATATAGTGAAATTTTAATGGCATGGCTCACTGCTTTATTAAAACAAAAGATAAGGGGTATTGAGGCGGGACAATCAAGGTAGTTGAGCCTCATTCAACCCTTAGTGAACGTATGGTCAACATGTTTCTTGCCGCACAGGCAATTCGTCAGGACCAAAAACAGTGCTCATATAATTGCTGGGGATCCCTCAGTGATCAGAGGAATCAAGTATACGACCTGGTGTGTGTCGTAAGGCAATCCTTCGTCAAAGCCCTTCCCAGAACTAGGTAGGAGAAAGAAGAAGAAGGGTATGATCAAAAAACTATATATATCTCTGTATACCCCGGCTAACCTTACATGCAAAAATGACATGCTGGTGCAGCGTTACGGGGTGTTGATGGGTCTGTGAAGGCCCCATCATGAAGAGACATGTGAGTGAGAGAGAGACGGTTAACCATTGATAAGAACGTGGAATTACCGCGTTCTGTGTCTTTCAATAGTGTTCATTGGGTGGGCATGCAACAGGTGTGCCCTGGAATTGGCATGCACACTGGTTTGTACTAACATCATTTGCTGAATCACGCCCTATGTTTATATTTTTGTAATATACACAGCTGTGAGTGTGCCCATTAACACAAGTGACATTAAAGGAGTTTTGAGACAACATTAAGGAGGGAAAAACATATTTTCGACAGGTTTGTAAATAATTTCAAGGCAGTCACTAGATGGCGCCAGTGTAGTGGAATGGAAAAAAGCCTTATCGTGAACTACCCAACATGCTGGGACAACGCAGCGAAAATGGTAACAGTATGAGCCTTACCCGTATTCCCAATAGTAGAACTCCTTCGCGCTGACCTGGTGGGGCCAGAACTTGGTGTGAGACACCTGGAATGAGTAAGTATCGCCGCCGGGTTGAGGCTTGCGCTTATTTTTCAAGTACATTGGATCCAGTGGCCCAGGCCCTGCCTGCGTGCCTAAAATCAGTTGCAGCGACAGCCTTAGCAATCAGACAAAGCGATTCAATAGTATTAGGACACCAGTTAACAGTACAAGTTCCACATTCTGTAGAAGTCCTTCTAAACCGAACACAGACTCAACACCTGACTATAGCACGACTGACAGGTTATGAACTGACACTATTCCAGCCACACATAGAAATCAGACGTTGTAACATTCTAAATCCTGCCACGTTGTTACCCTCGGTTATGACAGATTCAACCCCGCATGATTGTATAGAAATCATTAATGCAGTAACAAAGCCTCGACGAGACTTAACAGATGTTGCACTGACAAATCCCGACCTGACACTTTACGTGGACGGTTCATGCATGAGAACAAGCACAGGAGAATTAGTGGCCGCATATGCAGTGACCACCGAAACTGAAGTCAAAGAAACACACCGTATTGATACACTGTCCGCTCAAGCCGCAAAGCTTATCGCTCTGACTCGAGCCTGTATACTAGCCAAGAACAGAAATGTTAACATATACACAGATTCACGTTATGCTTTCGGAGTTGTACACGACTTCGGAATGTTATGGCAAGAACGAGGTTTCTTGACCTCTCACGGTGCCAAGATCCAACACGGTCCGCTCATTCAAGCACTGTTAGAAGCAATACATCTGCCTTCAGGCATATCCATCATGAAGTGTAAAGCACATACTAAAGTTACTGACTCTATTTCCCAGGGTAACGACCTGGCAGAACAAACAGCAAAACATACCGCATTGACTCACACCCAGACAACTGATGTGACAAAGACAATAGTACCGACACATTGTATGACCGTTAGGGATCCCACACTAGATGTAATCGATATTCAGACACATGCTACTCCAGACGAAATCAAGAAATGGACTGAACTAGGAGGGGTCCAGACAGATCAGGGATGGATGACGAAGGGAAAATCTACATGGTTTCTCCCCGACTCTATGGTTCAAGTCATAATAAATACAGCACATAGCCCAGCTCACCTGGGAGAAAAAGCCATGTTAGACAGTTTACAGAATCTCTGGTTCAACAAACATTTACGAGCAGCAGCAAAACAGAAAGTGCGTACTTGCATGATCTGTTGTCAGTTCAATCCAGGTAAAAGCGTCCCTGTAGAGCAAGGTGGATTTCATCCTCCCGATCACCCTTTTGAAGTCCTCCAGATGGATTATATCCAGATGGAACGTTGTCGAGGATTCAAGTACGTCCTCGTAGTTGTTTGTGCACTTTCCCGTTGGACCGAAGCATATCCAGTCCCAGATTACACTGCCCCGACCACTGCCAAGCAGCTGGTTCGAGAATTCTTCCCACGGTACGGCTTGCCTCGTATCGTATACTCAGATAACGGACAGCCATTCTCATCCGAGCTCATGAAGCAGGTTTCACTCCTGCTAGGATATCAGTGGAAATTCCATTGCGTCCGACATCCCGAGGCCGCTGGCCTTGTAGAGAGGCACAACCAGACACTGAAAACCCGTCTTGCAAAAATATGTAAAGAGAAAGGGGTCGACTGGATAGTCGCCCTGCCAGTTGCACTGTTCTATATGAGAATGGTCCCACATTCGAGATCAGGGCTATCCCCGTATGAGGTGGTCTTTGGCCGGCCACCAAATATGTGGGGGACGCCCATGCCTAAGAAAATAACCGATGTCGACTGTAATATGCTGACAGATTACCTTGCCTCCTTGATGTCTGCACTCCAATCATGTCGTTCACAGGTTGCCGCAGCCTTTCCCGACAACACTGACGTGAAGCCACACGATGTCCGTCCCGGAGATACTGTACTGATACGTAATTTCGACAGGAGGAGTCCGCTGGAGCCCCGTTGGCAGGAGCCGAAGCTCGTCCTTCTGACCACGAGGACTGCAATCAAGGTTGAGGGCCGAAAGGGGTGGATCCATACGAGTCATATTAAAAAATGTAATGAACTATTGCCAGAGACTGACTCTTCCACCCCCTCAAAGGACTGCCCAGATTCTAGTGACTTTAAACTCCCCATGGTAGAGAAAACTCCGCAAGAGGAGTACAAGTTGAAATTGCGGTCTAGCAAGTCAGACAGTTTAATTGTTTAAGTCCTCCCCTAGGTGAATCGGTTAAATAGTTTCTGACATGTATCCCCTAGACCCCAATAGAGAGAGAGATAGAGAGAAACAGATCAAGAAGCAACGATATTGCAAATCTCTCAAAAGTTACTGTATTGTTACCTTATGGATTATGTTTTCTTTAAGTCTTACTATTATTGTCACAAGTATAATTTTACATATCTATTTTCCTATTGCTACACGTGCACATTCTAATAATACTGCCGAGCATTCTTTTAGTGAGTTACCCCCTCACGAGTTGTCTTACCGACTTGCGCTGCGCAACAATACATTCATTAGTATGTTACATCACTCTCATCAGACCAGCAACGCTACTAATTGTTGGATATGTGGCCGACTCCCTCCCTACCAGAAATACAGGGGAGTTCTGCCCCTCTTCCCGTACCCGTTCACACACAATGGTTCATGTGGAGCCTGGTTTAGTTTGATTAATGCCTTAGATTCAAATTCCGTAGTTTATCAGGGTAACTGGGTATGGGGAAACCTGAACACAGTTCTGCATAAAATGTGTTATCCTGATAAAGAGGGACTTCCCAGAAGGACAGGGACCGATCTAGAAAATGAAGTATATGGATTAGGGAAGTTTACACTTAATCTCATGATTCTGAATGTTGAATCCGAAACCGAGCCAGACTTGCCCACTATGTCAGTACTACCAGTCAAAGGTGAATTATGTGTCAGAAAGAATGGTTCCGTACACCTGGGTCATAGTAAATGTACTACTGTGGTCGAATTTAGCGATAAGGGCAAGTCCACATTCAAAGCTACACGTCATTCCTATTTCATTTGTGGTCAGACCGCATATGTACGTTTGCCTCTAGATTGGGATGGGACCTGTTACATTGGATTCTTACTGCCACCCGTTTTCTTAGCTCCACCTGATTATCATAGAAATTCCCGCCTAGTTCACAGACCCAAAAGAGATCTCCCAATTGTCGACTATACTGAGACAGCATGGGAACAGTATACAGATTTCAATAAAGGTTTTTTTCCCTATCTAGGAGCTATTTTCAATAGTAAGTCTATCCGTCACTTGACCAGAACCCTTGAAGCAGTAGTAAAAGAGACTACTTCCGCCCTAGGTAACTTGACTGAGGAACAGTCTGCTATGAGACTTGTCGTTCTTCAAAATCGTCTTGTTATTGACGTCATACTAGCCGATCGCGGAGGAGCCTGTAAGGTCCTCGGGTCAGCTTGTTGCGTTTTCATCCCAGATAATGCTCCGTCCGTATATAAGGCTATTACCCGTCTCCATAAGATAGCTAGTCAGATACATCAGAATCCAGGCACTTGGACTTGGTCCGGTTGGCTCTGGACTACTATTTCAGCCTGGGGTTGGAAAATACTGTCACTCCTTGGAACAATACTACTTATAGTGTTCAGTTGCTGTCTATGTTTACAATGTGGGCCAGCGATTTGCGGCTTGTGCGCCACATCCTGCACTCCCCATTCAAGTCAACGTTCTAAACCCCATGTGAAAAAGGATGAGCAGATGATGCTCACTACACAGATAAATGGATTAATGAAGATTGATATATCATGAAGGGTCCGTAGGGAACAAGGAGGGAATGAGGAAATATAAATGTTATGGTCAAGAAATGTTCCCTAACGTGTACCCCACCGTCTCCATGTACGAGCTTAAAGTGCATGTAACTTCCCTCCTGTGCCAGCTATGAAGACGCAAACACATTTGCGTCCAACGTTAACATGTCCTCTTTCAGATCCACCCTGAATGGGTCGGATATTCCGTTCCTAAATATGCCTTGCCACCGTCTTTGTATGGTGCACTTTCACGTATTCCTGGCTCTGTGCGAGTTAGGCCCTGTTTTCTGTCATCGAGCCTCTTTTCAAAAGCATCTCTGCCTCCTGAAACTGCAACGTAGGATGCCCCCACCCGTGAACTCTGTCCTACTCCCTGCGAGGCGAGCGGAGCCTGGCTCGGCCTGCCTGCCTGCCAAAGACAGTATTTTACCTTCATGCTATCAGTATAGCCAAGCTCAGCTTCCCGAAAACACATTCCAGTCCAGCAGAATAGATAAACAAATCCCCGGCTGCAGAGCAAAGGGCCCGGCCTCTCTGTCTCCATGCAAGTAATTCATAGCTCCCGTCACCATGGTAGGCCCATGACCCCCTCGCTCTACACACAGACACGTAGGCACATATGCACGCATTCATAGTCAGTATAGGATAGCCTCTGCCCAAGAGACCTTTCCTTCTAGATAATGTGGTTCCCAAACATCAGATATCAGATGTGATATAGGAACGAGTTGATCCGACATGCCAGACTTCTGTCTCTTTCCTCTAGTGTAAATGTCAAGTCCCCTTGCACCCTCCAGTTTCACGCCAATCACACGTCATGCAGCTGCGCGCGCATCCAGACTTCAGATTTCTGCTGACATTGCAAGATTCTGCTATGTACCCACCCACTTGTGACACTTTCATATGACGTCTTCTAGCACACACCTCTGTACACGCCCTAGTTCACGCCTTCTGATTACGTATTGCCAACACGTGTGTGTTCTTATCTTGTTTCTCTCAGCTGTTACGCCTTCTGCATTGATTTTCATTATGTGCATTAAGTATAAAAGTTATGTATTGTCAATAAAGTATGCTCTATCCCTTCCTGAACCCCAGTGGTGTCAGGAATCCGATATCCGGTTCTAGAACCATTCCTTTTGAAGGAATAAAACCCCTAAGAACTCTAACACCACGGACTCTGCGTCTTTCTTTCCGATTGAGTTATTTTATTTTAAATACTTACCTGCATAGAAATTAGGACGGTAATTAAATATTTACCACAGGGTTAGGGGTTAGTTTTTTCAGCGCGTCTTACCGTCTAACGTGGTCACACCTGGGTCCCTGCCACGGCGGTCAGACGGAAACGCTCGCGGAGGTCTCCGCATGAAGCGGTGCGCCTTACCTGTTTGTTGCTGGCAGAGGGCGTCTAGACACCTACCCCTCCCACTTCGGTATTACCGCAGGACAGCCGGTGGAGCCGCAGAGTCCCGCAGCCTCAAAATAAGACCGGGAAGCGCGGGCACCAGGTGGGCGTGTCCAGGGCGTGTTGCTAGGCAACGGAACGCCGAGAGTGAAAAGCGATGATTCCCCCATAGTGTGTCAAGGGAGAGAGATGGGTGCCATCTTGGAAGGGGGAAGTAGTGTATGTGATCACCACAAATATTGTTAGGGAGGTAGCAATGGGTTCGTGTACATATCCCTATGGTACCGTTTCAGGAACGGGGGGTAGTGTCTTGACTAGAATGGAATCTGACTTGAATAAGGACAATAAGTCCAAGCACTCAGCTATCTGGCAAGCATCGTCCAGGGCACCGCATCGTTGAGACCGTTTTCGTCGGTGTGCAAACTGTGACCGCCCAGTCATGGTCATTGATATTTTCTGTAACCATTGTGTGGTATCATTGCAATGGCGTAGTGAAAATTAAACTACGTACATCATAATCTTAGCCTGTCTGTGTCTCATTACTCACTCAGAAATATTTCTGTGTGATCTCTGCCCGTCTTAGTCTCCCATCTGTAGCTGGTGCTGCTACTGTAGCATAGGGCTCTGCCTGTTCTGTGTCATCATCAATGTCCTCATGATGTGTGATCTCCACCTCTCTGCCTTCCTTAGTGGCGAAATTGTGTAACATGGCACAGGTCGCAATGATTTTGCAGCACAGGATTGGAGTGTAATGGCGTGCCCCTCCACTCTTGTGGAGGCAGCGAAACCTGCTCTTGAGGAGTCCAAATGTGCGCTCCACAACGTTGCGTGTAGATCTGTGAGCCACATTGTAACGCCTTTCACTCCTGGTGGATGGGTTGAGGTAGGGGGTGAGCACAAAGGACCGCAGGGCATATGCACTGTCGCCTAGGGGGGAGAAAGATTGGCATTAGTTGCATTATCATGATACATTCATCTACTGTGACTGTCAGGGTGTGTCAATGTCATTTACCTAGCAGGTATCTGTTCCCAAAATCTCCGTCAACTAGGCGTGTGTATATACCACTATTCTGGAATATGTACGAATCATGGGTACTCCCAGGGAATTTCGCAACTATGATGTTGCCAGCGTTGCATATGACCTGCACATTGATGGAGTGCGTCGACTTCCGGTTCCTGTATGTGTGTTCTGTGGCTGCAGTGGTATGTGGATACCATCTATGCAGCCTATCACGTGAGGGAACTGTGCCAGTTGATAGAAATCAGTCTTGGTCTTTGCAAGTTCCGCAGGTGTGTCAGGGAATGAAATATAATGCTCCATCCTCTGCATCATGGCGTCAAGGAACCTCCGGAAGAAACGGGACAGGCAGCTCTGGGACACACCACCTACTGCAGCTATCACACTTTGGTAACTCCCAGAGGCAAGCAGGTGTAGGCTGCACAGCACCTGCACATGGGGTGGGATGGCGTGCACCCTTTGAGTTGGGTGCTCCAGGAGTGGGTGTAGGTCCCTGATCAGGTTCAGGATGTTTTGGGGATGTATCCTGTACCTTTGGAGTATTTCTGGCTCTGTCAGTTGGAAAAGTGTTATCCTCTGCCTGTACACTTGCTTCTCCGTTAGCCATTCCCTCTCTCCTGCTGACTGTAGTCTTTGCCGCCCTGCAATGATGTAGAAAGCCGCCATTCTGGTTACACTGTTGCATTTTGGGCCTCTTTTTACAGCCTGCACCTGGTTACCACCTGCATTCAATCCATGGTAAATACCGACTCCTAAATACCGAATTTCCTTACATTCGGTATTTTTCGGGTTTCCTACATCTCCATGCCTATTATTTTACCATTTCTTATTTACCGATTCGGTAATTAAGAATTCGGTAAATGTGAATTCGGAAAATTCTGCATCGGTAAAATACCGACTCATATTTTCCGATTCGGAATTATACCGACTCATGTTTTCCGATTCAGAATAATACCGACTCATATTTTCCAATTCGGAAAAAATTAGACTCCTACATCTCATTTCATGGATACCGGTCGGTTGGCTGAAATTACCGAATTTCGGCCGTTACCGACCGGTATTTGCCGACCTACATATGGCCCCTAGTGTTTTAGAAAATGTAGGCAAATGAGTCTCTGTTATCGGCAATTGGTTCACAACAGCTGCAAAAGGGATTATTGGAGCAATATTTGTGCCAATACTAATTGTAAGAATTTGCATACAGACCTAGTTTTGCAATTTAAAAATTCTTTCGATTTTGAATTAAAAGAAGAAATATAAGAGCAAGAGATAGTCAAATAGAAAGCGATTTGCATTAAATTATCGCATCTGTGATAAATACAGAAAGGCAAAACAACATGAAAGTTTGAAAAGTAAGAGAAAAGACTAAACTGAGAGAGAGAGTTTATTTTAAAGATTCATTTATGATGAAAATGTGATGGGTAAAATAGCCATCAGATGGGGGATTGAGAAAGAAATTTCAAATTGAACAAGAAAATAATGTTGGTTATAATTAAATGCGCAGAATTAACGTGCAGCTTTGATGAAAATAGGGTTTTGAGAGTTGTCAAGGTGCTCCAATCTTCACGGAGGTAGAAGTGACAATAGCTCCCAACGCCCCTTTACCAGTATCCTCACTCAAATGTACAGAGCAAGTTCACCAACAGAGGGGAAGTGGAAGAGAGAGAAGAGACAACTCCTTCTGACACTGTTCCTCACTCTCGGCTCCCTAATAGTCTTCGTGTAGTTCTCAGGAAGGAGAAGATACCTAATGCACAAAGGGGCAAAAGATAAACAACTTCTCTCTAACACTCTAAATATCATATAACATCACAGAGAGTTCCCTACCAGTCTAAGAAAGTGTTATGGCCCCTCTTCTACGGTTGTCTTTGTGTTGCGACTGACTCCCTGCAGCTGTAAATGAACATACGACATTAAGTGTTTGACTATGCAAGGAAAGTGTTAGACACAGACAATGCTGATATTCATTGTACCTGTATGCCTGATGGGGAGTTCCGTTAAACCTAACTGTATAGTTGAATAGTTCAGTATCTTGCACAGTTGCGGAATATCCCACGTTGGTTCCAAACGCTGAAGAAGCAACGCACAAAAAGGAACAGGGAAGGGGAGGAGGGAAGTAAAGGAAAAGCTAAGAAAGCAAGGGAAATCCTCAGTCAAGACCTTGCTGGGGGTTTAATACTACAGTAACCTCGGCAGAGATAACTGGAAAGGCAAATGCGTCTTACTTGAAAGTTGCTCCACTCTCCTCTGCACTCTCGCTGCTAACCTCTCTTGCAAAGAGGATAAGAGCTTCTCTGTCAGTTCTGTGTTGAGAAGCTGCTACGATACGGATTTCACGAAACGTCAGATACCTCTTTGAACGCTTCCATTGATATCCGTCTGGACTCTGGAAACGTCGAAATACTCTCTAAATTATTTCTATGAAAACTGCGAACTCGAACCTACGCACTTGAAATAAGTGCGGAGGAAATGCTAACTCAACTACTCTCTCCGGAATTCAGTTGAAGTGCGCCGCGGGAAGCGCGAGCACCTGTCTTAACCATTAGTGACTACACAGGTGTGTTAGAAATGAAAACTAGACTGCAAACAACACGGTGGCCATCTTACTGTGTGCAAGTCCTCACACAAAGGTTTTCTCAAATGTTTACCAAGCTAGGCTTGACAATGGTTCTAAACCTCTTCGTGACCTGATGTTTTCCTGGACCCAATATAGAGGCAACAACCGGATTCCAGTGCATAAAACTGTAAGTTATCCTATTCACTAATACTAGGCCTCAAAATAGCTAAAGCAACACTGCTTGGAAAACAAACTTGAAGAGAAAATGCTAAATACGCATAAAAAGCTTGAGCCTTGACCTCTCCATGAACATGTTTTTTCCATAATCATTAATAAGTAACTTATATAGTTTCAAATATTTCCGCAGAATGTTTCTACTTGCACAAAGACCACAGTTTACACATAACTCATTTTTGTCGTTTAATGGGGTAATGAGAATTTCATACATTAAAATGCAGAGTTTAAAACATAAACTTGACTTTTCAACCTACTTGTTTTTCACCACCAATGGTTATTCTACAAAATGCTTTATTTTTCATTAGTACAGATGTTTTGAATTTTTCATAGACTATTGTTTAGAAACTTTATATAAGAAGGTTAAAAGATGTAGTGTATATGTGGCATAGTAAGCTTGAATGAGGCAAACTCCACATGAGCACATCATTGTTATAATTTAGTTGCAAACGTAAAATTGCTGTCTGAGGACTATTGTATTTGTGTGAGAAGATGAGGAGTCATCCTGATCCCAGGAGAGCATCAGAAGCTGATTGGCTGATGGGAGACGAGAAGCGCAAAGATTCGTGAAATGTGTAGTCTATAATAGTAAGTGTTCATAGAATAGGTTGCCTCATTCTTTTTTAGAACCTTTTTGACCACAGTTTTTGCCCCTTCTTTTGTCCCACTTGCAATTGAGATTTTACCCAGAACCAGACTTTGTTGCATTGCTTTTAGACTCTACTGAGTTTCTTAAACCTTTGTTTATGGGAAGTTTTTTGCTTTGATATTTTTTATCTATTTAAGCTGATTTAAATACTGAAGCTTTATGCTTTTCTCTCTTTATCTCTCAAACTAGAACTCTTTACTAGTTCGAACTCCATTTTTCACCCAATTCTTAGAATAGAGATTCTTTCCTTTATGGAACGTGCTTTAATGCATTTTTATTATAAGATTTGAATAACCATAATTGATTTAATATATCTTTCATATACTGACTATTGAGATTAATGTGAATTTAACTTGTGGTTTACAATAAACATGATTTACTAAAAGAGTTGAATAATAAACCGCAGTAAACTCTCTTTACTGACTAAAATTAGAGTGATGATTGTGATGACAATTTAGCTGATGTTTTGCTTTTTTCTTCAGTAGAACAACAGCAAACCCATAACCCATATAACCAGAGGCCGACAAGCAGAGCGGGAATTAGCCCGTTTGATGGCAAACAGGCAACTGGAAATTTGTGAACTGATTCCTACTCCAGCAATAAGCTGACCTTTATTTTATGAGCACAGTTGTTTCTTTTGTGAAGTGGACTAAGTGTTGGCCTTTTCCATAGAGAAGCAGGGTGTGATCCGGTTGGATGCTTGCGCATGAGCCTGTCATTCTCTATGTACGTTATCACAATACTGCAGGTTAGACTGTGTGTATGCTGCTCTTACAGTGAAACTATGATGCATTTAGTCTGATTAAAGGTCACTTCTTGTGGGCTTATTGACCTGCACTAGACTAAATGGGCTTATTTTTCATTATAGGTCCCAGAGTACATTGTGTGCTTTTTTTCAGACCCTTTTCTTTTGACACGGCCAAAGTAGGCATCATCGTTTGCCAGACTTTTATCAAGAGGTTTTTTGACAGATTTTCCACAGTTTATATGTCTGGCCAGAGACCGGTCTAGCTGCTGCGAGTGTTACCACCTTTCCAAAATAAAAATACTGGCCATTTGTTGTTTTAAGAGTCTGCAAATGCCCAAACTTGATACTAAATACGACTTTATACACAATTATATGCATTCATTTGTAACATGACTTTTCTGTCTTTGTTTGCTATCATTATTAGTCAGGGATCATTAGCGCAGCTCTAGAACAAATTTAAAAGTATTTTCTGTTTATATTTGTTGTTTGAAAGTATGTACTGTTAAGGGCTTAAAATACCAGCTTTAGATGCTTATTTTTATAGCGGCGGGATATCAAAATACCAGTGGTGCTGGTAAGAAAACTGGACAGGTGGCAACTGTAGTGCTGCATATCTAATTTTTGGCACCCTTGACATTGTTTTTTGGTAAGTGTCATTCATCAACTATTGCTCGTGTAACTGTAACTCATGACATGGAGTTTTTCCACTACACAATTTCAATCAGTGATGCAGCCACGAGTTAAGTTCACACGGGCAGGGGCATCTTTTCTGCTTTGCCAATGTTATGGTAGGTGTAAATCTGCAAGTCCATTCACTTGCTTATCTCCACCTCTGGACAGCACACACTGAGTAACATTTTCCCAGCTGTCCTCAGGTTTCACATATTGGGTGTGCCTTTTAGTGGGTGCCCTCATCCTGTACTAGTGCTCACTGTGCACCACCAGCACAGCTCCTCTGAGCTGCGTGCTACCCAAACTACTTCCCACCTGAGCTTAGTGCCACCACTGGCACTAACAAAGGAAACACTTCAACAAACAAAGGCTTCAAATTGAGTTATTTGCCTTATGTTGCCCCCAAAAGGCATTATGTGTTATGTTGTTGCTGGGGAAGCTAATTTATAATTGTAACTCAAGCTTTAGAACATTTTGGGGAACATTTAACACTCGATAAATAGGAAATTACCTAAATATTTTATTTTACCATCTCGATGGGATCTTGACAGCTGCTAGAAATACGAGTTGGAATACATCTTCTATTAGAAGTGCTAGAGATGGCTTTAGCTGTCTCACAGAACATATCCATTCAAAAAAGGCATTACAGTTCAACCCCCTCTACCACTGATTACTGTATACGTCATTCATCAGCTATTACAGATAGCCTTTGGTTAATTGTAGCTGTCATTCATGTATGGAAAGACAGCAGAGCCATGGATGAAGGAAGACAAGTTTTTACATTGCCTTGATTCAGCAGCTCTGGTAGACTCTGAAATGTCAAAGTAAGAATGTCTGTACACTGCCATTTAGCCCATACCGAATGTATCTCTATGATGCCTCACAGTTATAGCAACAAGTAAACTTGGCTGTCAACCTCACTCATGCATGATGCCTGTCTACTCGAGTATGATTTGCAGAGAAAAACACATTGCTCGCTGGTCATTACTCCCCCACCCCCATTCCATCCCTCCTTCTCCATCACAGTCCTCATCAATTGAGGGAATGCCTCCTTCGCAAGACAGCTTTCCTCATTGTTTTGCATTTCATTTTTAAAGCCAGTGTTTTTTCAGGTTTTTTATACCTGCTCCTGCCCTTCCCTTTAATCATCTTTGCGGAAAAAACCTTTCTGTTACACCAAACTTTACTAAGTTCATGGGAGGGTGAGGCGGGAAATCTTAGTACTATGACAAGGAACCTCAGGATCAGAAATAATGAAGAATACCAGTATGTAATTTAGACTCATAGTCCAGCAGTTGAGGGTATATCAAGAACATATCTTTCATCACATAGAAAGGAAAAAAACATTGCTGTGGTCTAGTAAGTAATTTCAATATAATTAATAAGCTTCAACAGAACACAAAATACTGCCGCAAAATTCACTTGCATTATGTGCATCAAGTTTGTAATGCATTATAAAAGTGTTTGGAGACGATTGCATTGCCAATCTACAATTTCATATAAAGGAACACCCTTGAATTCTATCATGAGGTTGATATACCTCTGTTGATCAACTCTTGTATGTTAGATGGTATAGACCTTACTGCTGCTTCATATACTGTTATTATTGCACATTTGATTCATCTGCTTATTGTGAACATAGATGTTTTCTCTCCTTTGCATGATCACCAACAGAAATCAAAAGCAATCTCAGGCATTGTGTCAGGTGCCGGTGTGTACTTAGTATATTGGCTCAATAAGTTGAGGATTGCTTTCTGTACAATATTGTTTCCCCTTTGGAGGCATCTTTCGTATACATGTGGTCAAACAGAATGTAGCATCTTGTTCAGTCTTTCTAACATCACCAGGTAATTCCATCATGAAAGAGCAAAACTAAAAAATCTCTTTTCAAGATATGCCAGAGTATGTGGCCCTAGACTTAGGGGCACATTATGATGGAGGATTTCCCGCATCCCCTGGGCCGGCGGAAGCCACCGCCGGCCCGGCGGATGTGGAAAATCCTCTGCGGACCCACCGCCACATTAGGATGTCTGGTGGGTCCTGGTTTAGGTCCGCTGCTTTTACGCCACGGTTGGCTTACAACCGCGGCAGAAAAGGCCTAATATGGTAGCGGTGTCTCTTAGACACCGCCAGCCATATTAGGATGTCTGAATTTCAATGCCTTTACTCTGCGGCATGTCCGCCGTGCAAAGGCATACGGATTCTTGTTCGGGGGCACTTTGCTGGCCCCCAGGGGTGAAGGGGGGTGGGGGGTGCACATGGGGGGTACCTATGGTACCCCCCTGCATTTGCGTGCACAGAGCGGCAGGCACCGCGCGGTGCCTGCCGCTTTGTGAATGCAAATGCACAGCTTTCATTTTTAACATTGTGGCGGGTGCTGCTTGAATCAGCACCCGCCGCAATGTTAAAAATAGAGGATGTGACCGCCAGGGTGGCGGTCACATCCTAATTGCACAGTAGGGAACTCCGCAGGCCATGCGGAGGTTCCCTCCTCCTCTATGGTCGCAGATGGACTCAAGTCCGTCCGCGATCATAATGACCCCCTTAGTGTGGAAAGGAAAAAATCATTATCACACTTTTTAGGCAATACAGTCAAGAGGTGTTCAGCCCCTTACTTGAACTCTCTCTGGAACAGTCTGGTGGATTAAAAGAATATGAAGTGTGATTAAAACCTAAAGCAACTGCAATATTACAGAGTTTTCATTTTCATAAGAGAATGCAGATCAAGGGTGCATCTGTTATATACCAGATTTAGCACCATTTTAGATCATAATTCCTACATATCTAATTGAAGGAAATAATAGATCTTAAGATGGTTCATCAAAAAGAAGTAGCTGCAGTGCAGTTTTGTAAGGAATTCCCAGAGGTATTCTGTGAAGAGTGGTTGCCTTAAAAGCTATATACACAAGATTAAACTGAAAGGAGTCCCCCCAATTGTGAGTAAAATAAGAAATATGTTCATATTGTTACGGGATATGCTACTGTAGGAACTGAATAACCTAGAAGCATTAGAGGTGATCGAAACGGATGAAGGTACAGAACGATTGCCACTAGTAGGCATAGCCTGCAAGCAGAATAATGATGCAAGGTGTGTTGATTTGTAAGCAGGGAAATAGGTGCATCATTGATGACAGATTCCTCATTCCAAGACTTAATGAATTGTTAAATATGCTGGGTGATGCCAAACGGGTTTCCGCTCTTTATTTATCATTCACATACCATCAGAATCTATTAAATGAAAGTTAAATGGACTTTTCAGCCTTTGTGACCACTGAAGGAACCTTTTGATTCAGAAGGATGCCTTTTGGGTACATTTCAGATGCCTCAGTACTTAAGAGAACAATGATCATATTTTGGGGAGATTAAAGAGGTGTTAAAGTGTAACTACAATTTAGTTTATTGCATGATAGTTAGTGGAATGTCAGCTCCTGAAAATAAGGACTAACTAGCTTTTTTGAAGTTGGGCCCAAGGGATGAGCATGTTGCCTATAAAGAAGATGGATTTTATGTGGGATGATGAGATCGAGTCAAAAATTAGGAGGTTAAAGAATGAAATGGAATGTGCACAGAGTTTACAGAGTTATTGTCCAGATCCTAAGAAAATAACATCGACCGAGTGTGGGTAAGTACGGATGACTGGTGGGCTGTGAAGGAAGTAGTGGTAGACGCTTTGAGTTTCTCTAGCTGCCATAAAGTTCCTCATTGCCCTCACGTTATGACCACTATCCAGGATTGACTTGGCACGTAGTCAATGCTTCGCCTCCCTTTCGGTTGTCAGCCCATTGGTGGTTACTGTCCGCCCCAGCCACTCCGCCTCCTAGGTGGCCTGCGTCTTTTGCCAACTTATTGGCAACATACCCAGTATAGTTTTTTCCTTTTGGCCCACTTTTGTTCTCCCTTAGTTTCACATATTAGACAATTTAGGCTGTCATTGCCTTGCACAGCCACACACAATACATTTTTTTTGTTACATTGTTGTTTTAGAAATAGGCTGTACATGTTATTTGTTATTCAGTTACTCTTCTTGGGATTTAGTCTGATCATTTCATACAAGGTCGAACACCATGGCTTACTGTTTTCTCGAGTCCTGTCAGACACATCTCCGAAAGTTTTTAGACCTAACACGAAAGCGCAGCTGCAGTTTTCAAGCACAGTAGTTTTTATCATATGAATCTGGGGTCACCCCCTTGGGGGGCAGAGAGGAGAAATCCAGCAGAGAGACTGGGTTTGGAACCGAGACAGCGATCTTGCCTAACACCTATGATGCGGATTACGTAATTACACACACCGGGTATGGGGTCTATTGCTAATCCCTGAGATCACAAATATATTCCTGTGCTCACAGTTTGAGGGTAGGCCTAGACAGATATATTAAATGCCATGGTTGGTTTGTTCATTTTATACACCCTGCTAGTAATGCTTATTACGTTGCTCCGTTGTATTTGTTTAATTATGGCAGCACACCTGCTTCAAAGTATACTAGTTTCAATAAATATATTGTAAACTTCCTTTGTGTCTTTTTTTATTACTAGGGACATGCATGAGTGAGAAACGAAAGCTGAGGATCTCTTCGAGGTTTGCTGAAATCACCTGCTACTCTGGAAAGGTTAGGATTTCAGGTGAGTCACTGTGAGCTAGTCGGATTTGGGCCTACAGGTATTGACTTGGTAGAGAGTCTCAGTCCCTACATTCTGACGTCTTGTTATCCCCAGGCACAGTTCTGCTTCCAGCAAAATCCCTGCTACATGGTGTCACAGACAATGGTCTGGTACTTATTCAGCAGGCCTCCTGAGTAGTGTTTGTGCATGCCCATAGTACCTTTACACCTACCATGGGAGACGTCCGGGGTGCTGGGGGTATATCCTACATAGTAATGTAGGAAGCACCTATTTTTTTCTGTTGGTTGTTCAAGCTTGAACCTTTACAAGGATTAGCCATATTTGTGTTTACACTTTGTATCCGTTACAATTTTTTTTTTAATAATGGCACAGCCTATTCCCAATTGCTCGTAACTGCAGACCTGCAGTCCATGCACATTTAACTTTACATGCCATTGGCAATGTAGGCGGTGAGTTAATGTTCGTGGTTGAAACCCACAATGCAAATGGTTTAGAAGTCTTTAATTCTTGGGCCAATTTTCCTGCTATGGATGCTAATACACAGACATTTCATGAATACACAAGTGTTAATCCATCGCAACAATACAGAGCTCATCAGCTCTTAGAAATTCCACTTTCACATTGGGAAAGTCATAATTGGTTTTGCAATGCCATAATAAACGTACTTAATCCTGTACGCACGGGTCCCCTTAGTAATGAAGGGGCCACCTGGCCAATGTTAGTTGGTTATACACCATTCCCTAATTTACAGAATCTCAATATTAATGAGCTACAGCAATTATACTTAGGTATAGTTAGTAAGCTTAACTCAGTATGTCTCTAACACCATGAAGGCTGTCCCAGCAAGAGCAGATCTAGCAAGGGAACTTCAGCGGCCTGCAGTACCAAAAACTAAAAGTCCTGTAATTATTCTTTCAATTATGGGTAAAATTCCCACACATTATGAGGAGGATTTTTGGGGGATTGCCCCCCTAAAAAAGCCCTTTTCCGACTTATGGGACCACAAGACAAGCACAGAATGTTGACTATGTGCTTGCCCAATGGGATTGTTCCCGTATTAGGTGACTGCGCCACTTGGGGCACGGTCTATGCTGCAGTCTATACCATCACACATGGTACTCCATCTGTCCGTCAGTCTTGCTGGACGTGTTCCAACAGATACAGAACAAACACAGGGAAACTGTTCCCCTGGATTTGGGGATGAAATTAATAGGAAACTTTGCCGTAGTCTCCTAAATGATTCGGTCTAACATTAAAGAAAAAGCATCTTCTCTGGCTATACACCAGTAATTCGCGCAGGTTGTACCACTCAACCAGGAACACTAGCAACCTATAATTATTGCTGAATTATATACTTGTATAGGACGCAATAATTTTGGAACCACAACTAGTAAAACACACCTTGGCAAACCTAGTTACGACAAGGATACTGCCAAGCTGAACCCGAAGATTGGTAAAAAATGATGGGACAAACCCAAGCCTAAAGAGAAAGCAAAATCTCAAGGAGGTTCTCCACTACCCGAGTCCTCTGACAGAAGCTAACATTTACGTGATCGCACACGGTTAAAAGCACCTGTAAAGTATCAGTTTACTGATACTCGGCCTTCTTGTTCCTTTCAGGACTCATCAGAAAAATAATACGATAGAGGAGGGTGTTCTGACAGTAGATAGGAATAGTACACTGAAGAGGGACTCACAACGCTCGTCTGACATGATGCTAAAGGAGGAAAAACCTCCTCAATTTAAGCCCCAATTTCAGAAAAAGAAACTTGCAGCTATAACTGCGAAATTTGTCACAAACACAGAGAACTTGCCTCATGAACAGGAGGTGGGTGGTGACACCTTACAGCATGGCAGAAGTCACTATAGTGCCCCAGAATCTCCAGGAGATTTTGGTAGCGACAGCAACTGATAATTTTGTTACAGTAGAAAACCCAGACAGGCACATAGCCCCTCTAGATAGATTATTTAATTTCAATATACAAATTGAGGGTGACATACAGGGCACCATTCTGATGATATTCTGGGAAAATTTAACATTATCATTCTTTATTCTCTTAGAGGAGGTCGATTAGCCTGTGCAGTTTGTCCAGACATCCACACAGGGTGAGGATGTACTACTCTCATCTTTTTCTGCCCTTGTACCTGGCGAAGTTAAACAAGCCTATGCTGCTGAATAGGCTCTTGCACTCTCCCCAGCTTTTTATCGCAATCATGTCGGCTAGGATAAGGACTCCCCTCATCATATAATACTCATATATTCCAGCCCACAAGTGCAACCACAATATTCCATAACACAGGATGCTAAAGCGCCAAGAGAAATACTGTTCCAGTTGGAGTACCAGGGAGTAATTGTACCCTGTGTCTCCTAAAAATTAATAATCACCTTTTTCCTGTTTTGAAACAGGATCATTCATGTGCATAGTCGTGGACTACAGGCATTTAAACAGTCATACACGCGCATTTGTAATTCAAGATACACACGGTACGGCACTTATAAATAATATAGCCCATAAAAACTATAAAAAAACACGAGATATTGCCAATGGCTTTTTCTTCCTAAATATATCGCCTGAAAGCAGAGATTGGACTGCCTTCTCAGCACTAGGCTTTTAGCATCGCTTTTCTCGACTCCCTATGGGGTATAAGAACAGTCCTGGACTGTTTGCTGTCTGCATAGTGTCTTTTCTACCAGATACTGACCCCGACACACTGTCCTATGTAGATGATATCATATGGATGATGAGTTAAAAACACATTTAGCCAGAGCCATAATATTGAGATTCACTGAATCTGGCTAAAAGTTTACCTTCAAAAAAATCTAATATAGCATTTCTAAGAGTCCTATTTTTAGGTTACAAACTTGCACATGAAGGAAAAAGCCTTGAACCACACTTCCTAAAGAAGTGTGCTCTGCTGCAGCCTCCCTACACTTTACGGAAACTGTAATCCTTGTAAGGATTTCATAATTTTGACAGAACTTAAAAACATGATTATGAACACCACATTAAATCATTATATGAATCAATTTATCCTGATTTTTCCAGTTCTCATTCGACATCAGAAGACACAGACATACTCAGATCACTACAATCTGATTTGCTTGCAACACATGACTTCCATGCATGTGTCAATACAACAAACCTAGTCATCCGCATAGTTGCGGGTGTCATTGGCTTTACCAATGTCACAGTTCATGACACTGCATACAAATCACATTTATTTTCCATTGCAGAAATGCGTTTTGGGTCCACTGAAAAATTACTGACTGCAGTGCAGATGGCTATCCGAAAAAAGCGGCCAGCTACACACAAGAAATGCATTATTGTCAAAACTCATGTTCTGGCCTTAGAGGATGTTACCAAAGTAAGCATTCCTAATGCTAAATCTCTCCTCCTAGATGGATACAAAGGGCAACATCCTTAACAGCGGTTGATGTAGACTTCGTCCTTGACCGATCTTTACAGACACAATCATTTCTTCCATATGAGCATGGTTATCCCATGCCCGGAAATACTTTGCCTCATGAGCAGTAGAAATATATTGGTTATACTGATGGTTCAGCCCAACCTGCTATAGGTACCAAGCACCAATATTCAGCAGCTTGCGTCACATTTTTGTGTAATGTTGGACTGAATATTCCTAACACAAAAAACTTGCACAGAGTCCTTAAGGGACTACACAGTTAGCTGAACTGAAAGCCTTGCTACTTGCACTGGAACATTCAAATCAAGAATTCCCCACATTTACAGTGAGTGATTCATATTACTGTGTCCAGTCTTTTAATGACAATTTGCATTATTGGCAGCAAAAGGATGCTAAAGGCATCACATTAAAGCATAAACCGCCTACGGTGAAGGTTTCAGACCTAAAGGATGCGTTGACATGGGCTCATGTTATTGAGACATTGAGTCATCAACGTCTGGGACCACACAGTGTAGGGAATTCTTTGGCAGATGAAGCTGCGAGAACTGCAGGTGCTACTACAATAGTTGCTGCGATTACTCGTACTCACTCGAGGGTAGATGACGATATACTAGCTGCCGTTAATGCTACACGCGCCAGCACCCCTTTGCCTAGGGGCTTTCCAACGAAATATACATATTATTTAAGTGAACAAAATGTTCCCTTTATTACGATTCCAGAAGTAGGTGATCAACTGATTCCCAACCAAGACCTCAGGATAGCCTTAGTAATAGCTGCGCATGAAGGTGTTGCTTCTGCACATGCGGGTGTGGCAGCCACAATGTCATTGCTACACCAATGTTATTGGTGGCATGGTTTATATAAGCAGGCCAAAAAGTATGTCATTTGTTGTGACATTTTTTTGTAAACATATTTTTATTGACTTTTATATGATATGCCAACATACCAACCATAGACACATATTTGTGGATCCATTCATGTAACGTCATGGACATGCAAATCTGTACAAATGTAGCACTATGAGTATTGACACAGTATTTCTAGTTCAACCTAACAACTAGGATCTGTACATAGAACAACTTATCTATAAAATCCTGATGTTCAGTCCATTTCCGTATTAATAAAGGTGTCTGAGCATACATTACTATAACCCCACTTATTCTAACTTAACCTTCCCATCCACCCACCACCCTCCCATTAGGCTCGCCAGAGTACATTTTGTCAGGTAACTATTCGCACAGGGTATTAACAATACAGTAGCTAACACTATTACTCGTATACATCCTGCAGTTTCCAATACTTGGGCTGCAGCCTCCATTACACGATGCAAGCGACGTATATTTAAGGATGTGTTGCGGCCTGGAACAAATCCCCCCTGGTCTAGATGGATCAGTTTGGGGAGATAGGGCAGGAGCCGGCGTGCCAGAATGTTACTGAGTATCTTGTACTCCGTGGACAAGAGAGACAGGGGGCGGTAACCCGAGATATCACGCGTGTCTCTATTCGGTTTAGGGAGTTTTATTACCAACGCCTGCCTGGTTGATAGTGGGAGCCTATGGGTGTCATACGCTGTTTTATATAAGCATTCAAGATGTGGTACTAGCTTATCCACATATGTGGAGTAAAACTCTACTGGGAGTCCGTCCAGTCCTGAGGTATTATTACCTGGCAGTACCTCGATGGCCTCTTTAATTTCCACCCTATTAATGGGACTTTCTAGTTCTTTCCGGGCTACTTTCGGTAGTTTGGGGTATGGAAGACCTTACAGGAATCTATGTATTGGCTCCGGTGGTGTCGGCTCTGGTGTGTGATAGAGTGCTGTGTAAAATTCCCTTATGTCTGTGTTTATTGCAGTTTGTGTATGCACACTTGTGCCGTCTTGTATTACAATTTATGGTATTATTACCGGGGGGGTGCATCTCTTATCAATCGACCAAATAAGGTGCCTGCCTTGTCCGCCTCAGTATGAGTACATTGAGAGTATGCCCTGTAAGCGATCAAACAAAGATTCTCAAGGAGTTCCGCATGCTTGATCCTGCCTTCCTGTAAATGGGATTGTGTGGCACCCGCAGCACTGGCATCTCGATCCAGATCCTGCAGAGTGGCCTTTAACGTCGCAAGTATTTTGTTAATTTCCTGTTTTTCCCCCACGAGCACCCCTATAGAGATACCATGTATCACAGTCTTGAACGCATCCCACTCAAAAAGGCAAGAGGAGGCGGTATTAGGATTTTCAATGAAGTAGTTAGAAATGGCTGCTAGTCTGTCTTTAAAAACTGTGTCTTCTAATTGTTGGGGCCATACTCTCCAAGTGGGGACTGGGGTGGGGACCCTCCCCCATTCCAACGTAATCTCTAGCGGGTTGTGGTCCGACAGAGTTTTCCCCAGGTATGTTGTGTGGTGGATTTATGTAGATATAGCGGCCGAGTAGGAAATTCTATCCAGCCTGGTATGCAATAAGTGTGGTGGGAAATAAAAAGAATACCCATGGTGTGTGGGGTTACGTAAGCACCACATATCTTCCAGTAGCCATCCCATGCCCAAGAGTTCAGGAATTCCGTTTGTTTAAGTGATGTTGCTCCATGGAGCGGGGGGTGGGAGCGATCTAACCGGGTGTCAAGTATTGCATTATAGTCTCCTCCCAGTACCCACGGAATACCAGCCCAGTCTACCAAGGTGGCGTTGAGGCCTGTAAGAAAGACATCTTGATCATAGTTTGGAGCGTAGACACTCACCAGGATCAGTTGTTCTCCATCTATCATCCCCTTCACTATTGTACATCTGCTTTGTTGGTCAATACGCTGTTCTGCAAATGGCACCCCATACCCCACCCAGATCAGTGTCCCTCTGCCAAATGCCGAGTAGGATGTGCTATATATTTGCCCTCTCCATTTCCTGCGGAGTTTAGAGATTGCAGTAATTGTGAGGTGGGTCTCCTGCAATAGCGCAATATGTACATTCCTCCTATGCAATTGGGTGTGTATCCAGTGTCGTTTATGGATCGAAACCATGCCACAGACATTCCAGGTCACTATGTTATATTTACCCTGCGTAGACATACCTGAGCTTTGGTCATATATTTTACAACAGATAGGGCCTGTGCCATAGTATTAAGTGCGCTAAGTAGCGGCAAGACTCCCGCCCCGAACATTAACAACTGTAAACTTCCCAATACAAGGACAAGCAGAGCATCATTGCTAATCCAAACAATAACTAAAGCAACACAAAAGTTCACTCGGTAAAGTGTAACGATACATGCTGGGGTCGAGACCTGGAAAGCCCATCTTTGTACCGAGCCAGACGGAGCTACACTCTGGCAAGAACCCCATATGACCATATCAATCTAAGGATAATTGGGGGTAAAGTTACATTAGAAATAATACAGCAGACTCACTTCCCTCCCCCTTCGATCCGGGTATGCAACTGCACCCAGTGTTTTTGTTAGTCCTGTTACCTCATCCAAAAAGCGTTTGTACTGTCTGTGGGGTAATGGTTGGGAACAAAGGATCTTGACTATCAGAGTCTGTGGGTTCTGCCTTGTCCTCCGACTGTGTTGAAGGCGTGGTGAGTGCGTTTCACGCATGGTCAACACCGCTGCAATCGCTGATGCCTGGACCCATGCAGTCCGTTCCGGGGAGGGTCCTCTTCTCCCCTACTTCCTAGGTCGTCCACTGCCCCCCCTGTCTTGGTCTCTGCGGTTTTGTTGCATTGCCCCGTAGTTTGCGCTCAAGTTCGGCCAGTGTTTGGGCCGGCAGTGTAGCCTCAAGCCAGTCATTTGCTTCCCGTGGGCTATCGAAGAAGTGAGATTTCTGGTCATACAGTATTTTCAGTCGAGCAGGAAAAATTAGTTTGTATTTAAGTTGCAGTTCCTCTAGCTTCTTTTTGAGGGGCAGGTAAGAGGCACATTGCATTTGCACATTGATTGTGTAGTCCGGATACAACGAGATACTGTGATTCTCAAATTGAATGGGTGCATTTTCTCTGGCCCTTTGAAGCAATATGTCCCGATCCCTGTAATTGAGAATGCGGGCAATCATTGTCCTTTATGGTGCCCCCGCCCTCGGCCTGCCTATTGGAATCCGGTGAGCCCGCTCAACACAGAAGAAAGGAGATAGTCCCTCAGGGGCGATGTGGTCTCGGAACCATTGCTCCATATATTGCGTTGCATTGGCCCCCTCCGCCCATTCCGGCAGGCCTAGCACGTGAACATTGTTGCTGCGTGCCCTACCTTCAGCCTCCTCCGCTCTGTCCTGAAGGATGGTTAGTTGTTTCCGCATGGAGTCTAGGGCCTCCGAGTTATCTTTATGTTGTGGCAGAATCTCCAGCAGTGCTTGTTTGTTGTCTTTGACTGTGTCTGCCAGCTTCAGATGGTCCGCTTTCAGGAGGGAGAGGCCTGTAGCTAGGGAGCCCATCTGTCTTTCCATGGACGTGCAGGACTCCCGTATCTCCTGTAGGATTAAGTCCAGCTTGTCTCGGACAGGTTCTTCGTTTGTCGGCGGGACGCAGCTTATAGTTGAGGTTTGCGAATGCTCCTCTCGGGTCGGCTGTTCCATTTGGGGTTGCTCTGTATATGTTCCCCTTGTGTGCCCCATTGTCTCTGCCCTCTGCTGCATAGGTGGAGTCCCCTTCGTTGAGCAAATGGTGCCTTCAGCTAGACTGATCCCCCACAGAGATCGCCTGGGCCCAATTGCAGGTAGTGTGTCGCACAACACAGAGCAGACTTACTGGCAGAAGTAGGGGGGAGGGCAAAGGCAGGGGAGCTTGCAGTGTATGGAGGTGCCCCCTCAGGTCACAACAGTGCTGCAAACCCCAGAATGACTGCAGTGGCCAGTGGCTGCCCACACCGTGATCCCAAAGACCAGATGTGAAGGAGTGTCACTGCGGAGGACAGCTGTCAGGAATCTTACCGTGGCTACGATAGGGATTAAGTCCCCACCTTTGCCTCACAAGAAAAGGACCCGAGTCATTGTAAAACCAAGTCTGGTCAACACTTGGTACGACCTTTAATGTTAATCAACCGTATTAAGATGGCCGCCGCAGTGGCTGAGAGTTCTCGCCTGGCTTCTTGAGCGGTCTAGTCTTTAAGAGCATCGCACGCAGACTTAACTGCGCACTTCAATTTAGCCTTGTTAGTAAATGCATGTTCGAACCGTTTTTCCGGATTTGTGAAGTGCGTGAGAATTCGGTTTTCCTCAGACTTCTCAGTTAGTGATTTGGTGACACCCAGTTTCCCTTAGAGAGTGTACCCGTTTAGTTTCAGAGTACCATTTAGAGTCAGTAAATCTCCTGACTCTTCAGAGCGACAGTTCGAAGATTTAAGAAGTTCAACGTTTGCAGCGTTCAGCGAAATTTCAGTTGCCGCATCTTGAGAATATAATTCTTGGAAGCAGAGACAGCAAGTTCAGTCAAGCAGAGGGTTCGTGAGGTGGCGGAGTCAGACTCTGTTCAGCAGTTCTCAAGTAAGATTCCTCCATGGAAGCTACGCAGCGATTTATCCGTTAAAACCAGCTCTGTCCTTCCTTTGCGCTTTACCTTTCCTTTCCTTACCTCTCATACCTTCCTTATTCCCCTTTTGCGTGTTTGCAAAGAAAGGAAGATTCATATAGACTAAGCCTGCTGTTCTCACGGAACCAACTAAGTAAAAACTTGCATATAGACTTACTACTGTATAGAAGGATAACGACCCAAAGACCCTCTTCAGTGTTAACAGGTATTAACAAGAGAAAGACTTCTGTGATAATCCACAGACTAGAGTATAAATCATTAAGGTATTCTCTCTCTATTGCAGATAGTGATTAATACTACAATACACTGCAGAGGTTTTACAATATTCAGAAGAGAGGCAATACTCCCACAAGAGCCTGGTAGGAAGAGTCTAATTTAGAGTATTCCAAGTAGCTGTATTGCAATGTTGTGGTATTAAGGTTTCCTCCCTGTGTGCATTAGGCTTCCCCTTTGTGGCAGAAGAAGGACGCTACATAGAAAAGAGCTTCGCCAGCAGCAGAGGAAGCCAGTTTACAAGGAGTGTCTCTTCTTGTCTCTTCCAATTCCCGTTTCCCTCCTGTTGGTGACGTTGCTCTGTCAGAAGCGCGTCGTCACCGGCGGGCGGGCGTTGGGATCAGCGGCCATTGCTCCTGCGAAGACAATTGGGTTCTGACAACAGCGCACGCACGCACAGCGGTGCTCAGTTGTCGCCTCAGGGCAGTTTCGGTCTCCGCAATCAGGCCATGTCACTCCGCCATGCCATCGGCCCCTGCCTGCCTGCCTCTGGAGAGCGTCGCAGTGTCAGCACGGTGTGTAGTGCCATCCCAGTCACGTCCGGCCCCACGACTCAGTACCTGGCTATATATTGAGGTCGCCCGCCGTGCGGTTAGATGCAGCACTCGGCCCGCAGTCTGAATCCGGCTTCCATAGGTCCGACAGACTCCGCGGTACGGCAAGGCCCATGCAGGCCACACAGTTCTTCCTGAAGCCTCCTGCTCATATCGGCACACAGCATGTGTCCTCTCAGGCCCCCGGCAGTGTTCCGTCCTTTCTATTACTGCTGTGGAAGGGCGACAGCATCAGCAAAGCTCACCGCCTCGTGCTCTGGCGCCGCGGCTCATCAACACAAACCCCGGGTCTGTGGCGCAGTTAGGCCCGGTGTATGCAGGCCTCCGGCCGGCGATGCCCCGTCTCCTGCTCAGGGCGACTTTTGGACCAGCCAGGCTCGTGCCTTCATGACACGGGGTCGGGAGAAGGGGGAATCAGCAGCGTTTAGCCACCGGATCCTTTTATTTTGACAATATATGAGGGTCTTGCCGCGGAGCTCTGTCAGGCTGCAGCCGCCATGCTCGGCGGGTAGCCATGCCCCCCCTTTGAAGTGACATGTATCAACAAATTAAAAGTACTACAGTGGCTCCTCCCCCGCAGAAACACACCAGTGGATTTCAAACTAACCTTTTGGTGCATTCCTTTGGACCACTGTGGTCCTCCTAATTTGGATGGAGCGTTCAAATTTATACTACTCACAGTTAATTCTTGTTCAAGGGTCCTCTGGGTGTAGCCACAGCGTTCGGCTGATGCTTGCACTGTTAGTAAAGATTTTCAAGTCTTTATCGAAACATATGCATGCACTACATTACACTCAGACTAGTGCTCTGCTTTAGCCTCTCAGACTTACAGGGATTCAATGGCTTCCCTGGGTGTAGAGATACATTACTCTTCTCCATATAGACCATAGGGCAATAATGTTGTGGAGAGAATGAACCCTGACTTAAAGCAATCCTGAACAGCTAGACTATTAGGTACAGGGCGTAGTTGGATCCACCAACTATACAGGGTACACAGAGCACTTATTATTCTCCCTAAAATATCTCTGGGTGGCCAGACCCCATATGATGTCCTTTTTGGCATCAACATGTACATTCAAGACCTTAACAGTCTAGACGATGTGGTGGCAGCCATGCCCTTTGATGTAAATGATCGTTGTATTATCTTACAGGATTTGCCGAACCTTCTGCGATGGCCAATCCCACGAGCAGCGAAGATGTCTGCAGGAATAAAGGATCAAGGTGCAGTTGAGGATCTCAGTCGAGAAAGGATTTCAGTAAAGAAGAAATGTAGCCTATCATATAGTGCACCAGTGCCATTCCTTGGCATTCAAGGTACAAGAACTGTAATATTGCCACTGCTTGACAATCATTTTTTGTTAATCACATCAAGTTACATCATGTGGCTAATTCTAAAGAGTAGGCCACAGGAGTTCTTGATAGTTCCCTAACTCCTCTCCCTACCATACAGGAAATTCCTCTGCAGCTTGTGAGCATCATCAAAGGTGTTTCTGCTTAGATTGCGGAGAATGAACTTCAGTTAACTCTAGATACCGCTACAAATTACAGCCACACGACTGAAGTGAGTACTGTACTTACTACTGCGTTTTCTACAGCTGATGTCTTTTATACTGATCCACCCCGTTTGTAGTTTTCACCAGTTCTTTAACTATGCCTGTGGCTCCTGTTTTACAACAAACTGCTTCTGATTATTATGTGGTAAGGATAAGTTACTTACCTGTAATCCTAGATCTCTTTTAGCGGTAGGTATCCTCAACAATAGTCATAAGCATATGAATATTCTCGCCCATGCGTGGGGACTCCGGAAACAATATATACATATATGTGAGAAACATACATGAAGCAAGCTCGCTCTCTCTCTCTCTCTCTCTCTCTCTCTCTCTCTCTCTCTCTCTCTCTCTCTCTCTCTCTCTCTCTCTCTCTCTCTCTCTCTCTCTCTCTCTCTCTCTCTCTCTCTCTCTCTCTCTCTCTCTCTCTCTCTCTCTCTCTCTCTCTCTCTCTCTCTCTCTCTCTCTCTCTCTCTCTCTCTCTCTATATATATATATATATATATATATATATATATATATATATATATATTACCTACTGGCAGTCCCCAGTAGGTAGTTATAGTTAGGATTTTTTTCAATGCAAAATCTCAAAATTCTATTTGGAATAACTTTGGCGCCGGTTGACGAATCTGCCTGAAAACTTCCTCAAATTTGCCTCGCGGAGCTCCGGTCCTTCCTTGAAAGTTTCGAGGGGGATTCGTCAAGCCGAGATAAAAGGGGGGTCCCAAAACGTGTTTTCCCCATGTTAATTTCCATAGGGCGGTCGAACTCACTTTTAGCCCGACGGCTGAATGGATTTGAACCAAACTTGGCAAAATTGTAGGGACTGGTAGCCCGATGTGCCTTTGCTATGTCTCAAGATATGTGCTCCAGTGGATTTTGAGAAATTTAGGTTAAAAAATATATATATATCTATGGCAGCGCACCGGGACGCGCACCGGGGAGCGCTCTGGGCGCGCCACGCGAGGTGCGCACGGAAAGCTGATTGGCTCTCGGGTGTCTGTAAACATTCGAAACAGTCCGGAGCGGCCGCCATCTTGTGTCTCGGTAGGATCGAGACACAAGAGGTGGCCAAAACAAAGGGGGAAATGACCATAAGGGGGCAGGGTAGACCCCCCTGACCCCCTAGGTTGGATGTGGGGCTATAAAAGGACCCCGCGGGGGGAGCGCCCGGTACGCGCACCGGGGAGCGTACCATGAGGAAAAACAAATTACAGAGTTTTTTAAAAATGAAGCCTTTTTTTTAAATAAATTGGAGGTAGTTCTGAAAAGAACTGTTTCTTTTCATCTTTTTGTTGTTTTATATTTTTTTTTAATGTTTTTTGAACATTTTGTACTTTTTTTGGCTTTTCAAAACAGTTTTATTTTTTTTGTATTTTTTTAGGGGGAGAAACAAAAAAAAGGGACTTGAAACTGGCTCAACTGGAGCAAAAAACAAAACAAGAAAAAAATTACTTCTTTTTGGGGCACTTGTGATTGTCACCTGCAAGGACGATGAGCTTTACGCTCTTTTCACGATAGGCGATAAGCTGGCCACATGCAGTACAAGTGATTTTAAAATCAGCAATTCGTTGCTGAATACAAGGCATCATCTCTGATGTTTCTGGTCCCGATGAAGTGGGTTTGTTTCTTTGGGAGGTGGTCCATGATGACTGGGGGAGGTTACTTGTCAGTTCCCTGAGCTCTGCACGAGAATAGTTGTTAGGGTGCTTACGGATCATATGTCGAATCATGGTATTGTTACCAAAGGAATACTTTTTATTTGGGTTGCCCCTTGAGAGCTGTTCCTTACAGATTAGGCAAGTTACCTTGGCCGCATTCACTTTTTTCTTTCCCTCTGGGAGTGAAAACAACTCCCATACAATGTGTGACTTGGGCTTGTATGGGGTATTTTGTTCAGGCAGCCATCTTCTCCCATCCACCTCTTCCTCTTCCTCCTCCTCCTCCTCCTCTTCTTGACCACCAATGTACTGTTGTGGTGGTCCTCTTGGTGGTGGTGGTGGTGGTGGTGGTGCAGATGCTCCAGCTGATGCAGCTACAGTAGCCATTAGAAAGTACAAAATAGTTCTCTCTCTATTACTGAAACAGGTCTTCCTCAGTCAAAGGACAAAGTCAGAATAAGGAAAAAAGGTGGGGTCTTTCATCATTTGGGGAAAAAAAGGCCTGAACCAATGATAAGTGTTATTTTCAGGTCACAAGACCAGGGATTTCATCATTATGAAAGTAAAACTGTTCTGCCCCAATTAAAAGTGTTATTTTCAGGTCACATGATCGACGCGCTTACGCGACGCGCCCACGGGCGCGCCCCGGGTCGCGTCGCGTAAGCGCGTCAGAAGTTTACGTTGCGCAATCGTATTCGCTCGAGTGCTTCCGGGTGCGCTTACGCCGTGCGTATCACGTGGACGCGGCTACGCGCTACGTCACGATCATGTTTTCGTTCGTGACATTGGCGCTAACGGGGCACTTCCCGGTTCGCGCACCGGGGCGCTTCAAACTACTACGCTCTCCGGGGCGCGCCCCGGGAGCGCTCCAGGGAAAAAAAAAAACATTGTTTCAAATACAAATAAAATATAGGATTCATTCATTGTCAAAAAAATTACATTTCATAGCTATAGACATTTGCTATTAAACAAATTTTGAACTTCAAAGAAAAAAACATAGGTTTGGGGCCTTATATATAGTTAGGAATTAGCATTTAAAAAACCTATGAAATTCACTGAAAAAACCATAGGTTTCACACCAGTTATAGTTAGGAATTAGCATATAAAAAACCTATTAAATTCACTGAAAAAACCATAGGTTTCACACCAGTTATAGTTAGCTGCAAATTTTAGTGACATAAAACCATTGAAATTCCACGTTATAGTTAGTTGGACTCACTATAACTTGCGCGTGTAATGCACTGCTGATGACGTCACATATTACATCACTCATGACATGGTCAGTGACATCACTCATGACATCACTGATGACACCATCCAGTGAATGTGTATCTTTCTGAAAAATAAATATTTTTTATATATGTATATGTAAAGGTCGATGGAAGAATAAATATTTAAATAAATGTTTTAATGAATGGTTTAAAAAAAAAATTGATTGGTTAACTGGCTTATTAAGTGTATTTTAGTGAATACATATATTAGCGAGTAATGTTAAAATATTTAAATATATGTATCAGTGTTTCACTTTGTGTATAAATGGCTACATGGGTTGGTGAGTAGCTACATGTGTGTGTATATGGGTTATTAGATTTTTTTTAGTATCAGTATGAGTGTCTGTATGGTTTGGTGGGGGTATTACTTTGCACATAGATGCATCAATGACTGACTCACTGTTTGTATGTGTTTTGAAGACAGCAAATGTGCAGGACTATATGGGTGGATGAGTGTGTATATGTGTGTGTTAGTGAGTGAATGACTGTCTCACTAGTGTCTTTATCAGTAACGACATATGTTTTAATCTAGTATATGTGAGTATTGATGTTTATAAGTGAGTATATGTGAGATTGTAAGAGTTCCTGTTTAAATAAGTATGTGTTTCTATAAGTGATTGTTTAAGAGAGTATGTGTAAGTTTCCTTAGAAGTAAGGTGGTAGTGTGTGTATAGTTGTAAATGCAAATAAATGGATGTTCAATAGTTTATTTGCATGTGTGAGTATGTTTGTGAGTAACTTTTGGATGACTGTCGGAGTGTAACAGGATGTATTGGTGTATCACTACATATGATGAGTGAGTATATGTATGAGTGACTATATAGAACTGTTGGTGAATGAGTGGATGTGTATATAGATGGTGGTATTACTGAATTGGTTGTTGTAACTGGTATGGATATCTCCATTTTTTTGAAAATGTTAATTTCTATTTTTGAATATGTGTTTCAAGGGTTACATGACACTGAAAGGAGGTCTGTTACTCTGTCACAAAGATGGTGTCATCAGTGATGTCATGAGTGATGTCACTGACCATGTCATGAGTGATGTAATATGTGACGTCATCAGCAGTGCATTACACGCGCAAGTTATAGTGAGTCCAACTAACTATAACGTGGAATTTCAATGGTTTTATGTTAGTAAAATTTGCAGCTAACTATAACTGGTGTGAAACCTATGGTTTTTTCAGTGAATATATATATATATATATATATATATATATATATGCCCCAGCTTTCAAGAGGTCACACGCATTGCTCAGCCCTCCGGCTCTGTTAAAAGCAGCCTGCTTTCCAGCTCCACATAATGTTTGTTTGGCCAACGCGTTTCAACGCATCCTCGCCGCTTCTTCATGGGCTGGCGGCGACAAAGCATTTAACTCTCTCTATATATATATATATATATATATATTACCTACTGGCGGTCGCCAGTAGGTAGTTATAGTTAGGACCTAGTTTCCATAGGAAATCCACAACATTCTATTTGGAATAAGTTTGGCGCTGGTGGACGAATCCTCGCAAATTTCTCCAAGAAAATGGCCTTCTCCGCTCCGCTCCTTCCCTGTAAGTTTGGGGGTGATTCTTCAAGCGCTGGCCGAGAAAAAAGGGGAGTCCCAAAAGGTGTTTCCCCAATGCAATTTTCCATAGGGACCTTTAGCCAGGGCTACAGCCCGAACGGCTGAACGGAATTACACCAAATTTGGCAGAGAGGTAGAGTTTGGTTCGCAGATTGTGCTTTTTGTTAAATGGTGTAAATCCGTTCAGTAGTTCCTGAGAAAATCAAAAGTAAAATCATAGCGATATCTAGAGACGAAGTACAGCACGCGTACGGAAATCCGTACAATTACGAGCTGCATGCTGATTGGATGTCAACTGTCTGTCAACACTCCAATCCAGAAAGTGTTGGCAGCCATCTTGTGCCTCGGTAGCACCGAGTCACAAGAAAACAGTAAAACAAAGTTGAAAAATAAGGAAAGGGAGTAGGGTAGAACCATGTTGACCCTTTAGGCCTGCTCAGGGGGTCTCACATGGATGTTTAGGCGCAAATGTTTTTTTTTTTAAATAAAAAACCTGCGTTGTACGCGTATTGTATTCATACGCGGTGGAAAAGGAAAAAAAAACCTAGAAGTTAGTTTTATTTCTAATTAGCTCCCGGGGGCAATTTTTTTCTAAAATGGGGGGCTTGGTAGTGTCCAACAGGAAGAAAAGAATGAAAAAAAAAGTAATGTCGAGGACAGTGATGCTCCTTCTTCCTGCGTTTTATCAGGTCAATAGACTGTTTCCCATAACACAAAAGTTTATTGCAATAAATGTATGGAATTTTAACTTGAGCAAAATCAGGATGAATTTGTGTGCTTTGGCAGTTTTCTGAAAATGCTGGTGCAGCAGTTGATGTGCTTGGTGCAGTAGCAGGTGGGTTGTCCTTCAACCTCTGTGTTGAAGCTCGAGCAAAGTTGTTGGGGTGTAATTTCTTTACGTGTGGCTCCATATTTGCTGTGCTAAAGGAGTATTTTTGAGATGGATCACCCCTTGAAAGAGTTTGGAAAATTTTACAGGTTACTTATGGAGCATTAACCTTTTTTTGACCTTCTGGATAAGTATAAAACAGCCAAATTAGATCTTCTTTCCTCTTCTTTGGAGTTTCTTTAGGAATGAAATATTCTTCTGAAGAATGGCTGGAAGATGAGTCCATTGCTGTTAATATGGTAAAGTTCGTTCTATTTGACAAGATTCTCAGAAGAGATGTTTCTTTTTAGAAAGTCAAAGTAGAATTTTTAAAATGGGACAGAAGTTTCAACAGTTGTAATAGGAAGTGTTATGAACCAATGAAATTTCTTCTTTTAAAGTCACATGGCTTTGCGTACTGTTACGCTGTTATTACGGTGTTCTTAGGATGCGAGTATGCATGACTTTTCACCCCGACTGGTGTAATTGATTTTAAAAGTAATGTAGGATTATTGGAACTTTAAAAAAAATGTTTCATAATTATCCTAGATAATGTGTTCTGTTAGTATTTACAATAAATACATAAATATATGTTTTGAAACAATTAAAAACATTTGTGTCTTTGCATATAGGGCGCCGTACATGACGTCACACGGAAGCTTTCATGCGACGTGTAACGTGAAAGTGTATTTGTAGCGTATGCTGAGAATGATTTGCAGTACAAACTATGGTGCAATCACTCTCTCACTGTCAAATCAGAGCACAGGGTGCGCTATGAGAATGGTTAGAAGTGGTCACTCATTGGAAATCCGATTCAGCTGTGTGGCTTATCCACGGTATCATAACGTTACTTTTTAGCCTGTTTAAGTTTGATGTTTGCATGTAATACTATGCTATAGGCAGATATGGATGTTTAGGCAGCGCTTATCTCCATTAAGCTTGGTTATTATCATTTACATATAGGTGTCTGAGGGAGGGAAAAGAAGTCTATGTGAATGGCGAGGATTGCACAATAGCACCACATTACTCCTTAATTTGTAGACACATACAATTGCATGGCTCTTGTAATCAAGATGCGCCTAATTTGGTGTGAGTTTTGAAAGGCACTGTGACACCTGCTATCCTACCATTGATCAATTTACTGGAAACGTGAGTTATTTCATTTGAAATAATGCAGATTGTTCTGCAATGTTACCAGGCATCGGTTACATGATTACGGTAACTGAGCGTGTGGTTTGCTAAAAAAAGTTGTGTTTACTCCTCTGCATGGGAAGCTGGATGTTTCCATCTGGCCGTCGATTCCGACCTTGAAAGAAGAGTCAATCAAGTGAGCCGTATAAGAGCACTATTGTCTCAAAAAGAGGTCGCTCTTACATCTACTAGAGAAACATTTGTCCTTCATGTAGTAAACACCCACACAGAAGTGTATGATTTATTAAATACAGACGTTAATTAAGAGTATCTTTAATGCGTCCTTGACTACGGGGTTACCGTACTTTTCTAAAGTTAGAAGCAGTGGTCTTGTGAGTTCTTTTCAAACTATATTTGGTGTCTTTTCGGCATTTTTTCATTCGATTTTTTCCAGCATCTTTGGTGGATTCCTCTTAATAGTCTCATTAGTTGCCGGTGTGCTTCTATTAATTTGTTTACTTAAATATGGATGCACATCCTCCAGCACACTACAATATTTCTCGGCTGTTGCTGCTCCACAACCAAATGCTTAGTTATTACGGAGCGCTGCCTCTGGCTACATTGAGTGCAGCTTATGGTTTATCATTTCGATTCTCCTTTTTCACATGCGTTCAACCTGTCTGTGTGTCTGCAGTACAGTGTCTCCCAACGCGGATTATGACCAGCTGATGAGCCCCTTAGTGGTTCATGACTTGCTCTGTTCTGGCGGCGGGATTATGGCCTTAGCAGCGATACATCGAATAATGGGACGTTGGAATGGTTTTGCAGCGGCGCATGACTTCTTGGCACGCAGTTACATTGAAGATGACCCGAGTTTTCCTCCGATGGTGATAGAGGCTCCGGTCGTTGAGAAACATGTATGTTCATTCCCACTATTGAATTGGATGGCGGAAACATTTTCAGATGAGAATAATGACTTCCTCTTGGAGGCTGTTTCTACATACTGTGCTTATACGCTGTTGGATTAAGACTCTTTGATTTTTCTACCTATTCTTTATTATTTAGTTACTGTTTTCTATCAAACAGCGAATCATTTTTTATGCAAATTTGAACTTGACTCTGCTTTTCAGGCTTGGACTCTGCGTTCCTAGTTAGCCCACGTTTATATCACGTGGTTCTCTCGAGGGAGGGTGTCGTGGGCTGAGCCTTGCACTCACACCGTGTTAAGTTAGCATGGGTTCATTAGAAGCTTAAACACAATTTTTGCTTTCCTGCTCTGCTTTGCACACGACGCGTAGTTTTGATATTGTTTAGAGAAGGCTGAGTATTTTGTTTCACATGAGAATAATTTGTTATGCTACATTTCTAGACTGCCTCACTAGTTTAGTGTGTATAGTGAGAGCATGGAACATCAAGGTTATCTTGGATACTGTATCTGTTATTCGGAATGATCCTTGCATGTTCGACCTATAACACATATGCAGGTGTGACCACGTCGGATTCTGGCGCGTTTAATATTGTATTGTGGAGGCATAATTAGACACAGTTGGAGAACATTGGTATCCTGACAGTTTGTGCAGAACTCAATGTGATCCACTACTGCTGAGTATCAGAGGTATGGGACCGTCCATGTAATCCTATGAGACCTTCTGTAGTTATAAACTAACCTGGTAGGTAGGGAGGGTAAAATGTAGGTATATTTTAAACCTGTTTCCCGTTAGCAATATAAGATGCTTTCTCGCTTTGTATTTTATGGAATAGTAACAATGCTGACAACTTTGTTTCTGATAATATGTTTGGTTGTATTATCTAAGGTACTGTGCATGAGATTACGGCGTTAGAAATAAACATTTCAAACTTGCACGTGTCTTTATTTACTCCTTGTTTTGGACTGGTGGAAGTCTATAACAAAAGAGTGCTCTTTTTATCTATCTTACTTGAGGTAATCTAAGTTGCATGTTCTGGGTTCACTAGTCATTGGTGTTTTTGCTATAGGACGAAGAACCAATGAGTCACTGATTGCTAGTCTGGTAGAGGGTTTGGGCACTAAGGTGGGTTTTGGTACACCGTAATTCATTGAGGTCCTAAGTCTTTATGCACAGTTCTGTGTAGGAGCAGAATTCCTGCAACAGTAGTTACAACAAAAAGGCTCGATAAAGGGCCTTGAGTTTGAATCAGAATATGAAATTGAAGAATACTTGATAACCCCAGCCAAGAAAGGGAGCAAGTGTGCAATTTATAATGTCTTCGGCTGGGGGACTTGTTACAATAAAAATGTTCGATAAAGGCCTGCACTTTGAATAGGTATATGAAATAGAAGAATAGTTGATAATCACAGCTAATGTATGCAGCAAGTAGTTGTGTGTATGTGTGGATGATGTGTTGATTGAGTGGAAGATGAAAAAGGTGAAAAATAAGAAAGGTTGGAGACACGCAAACTACCCACTGCCTTGTCAGTGAAGAGAATCTTTGGATTTCCAGCTCATTACACAGATAGGGTGTTGGATTCCCCAGTGGGAGCAAGAGAAACGAGTAACACATCTAAGGAAGCAAGCTAGTGCATAAAGTGCACATAGTGTGCGGTAGTAAGGACGGAAGAAAGGACGGAAGTGTGGAAATTACCCACTGCTATTGATGGGTAGTAGTTACGAAGAAGTCTGAATAAAGGGCCTTGACTTTGAATTAAAGAGGAATAACTGATAAGCCCAGCCAAGAAAGGCAGTAAGTAGGTGTGTGTATTTGTGGATGATGTGTTGATTGAGCGGAAAATGAATAGGGTGAAAAATAAGAGAGGCTGCAGAGATGTCAACTTTTCATTTCTTTGTAAGGGAAGTGGGTGTTTAGTTTTCCAGTGCATAAATATATATATATTCACTGAAAAAACATAGGTTTTAGCCTCGTTATAGTTAGGAATTAGCCTTTAAAAAACCTTAGAAATTCACTGAAAAAACCATAAGTTTCACACATGTTATAGTTAGGAATTAGCATTTAAAAAAGCTTTGAAATTCACTGAAAAAAACCATAGGTTTCAGGCAGGTTATAGTTAGGAATTAGCATTAAAAAAAACCTTAGAAATTCACTGAAAAAAACCATAGGTTTCACACATGTTATAGTTAGCTGGGTATTTCACTCATACAAAACCTTTGAAATTCCCCCGTTATAGTTAGTTCAGCTAATTATAACTTGCGCGTCCGCAATAGTTCTATATAGTCACTCATACATGTACTCACTCATCATAAGTACTCATACACCTATACATCCTGTTACACACCTACACTTATACATAGTTATTCGCACATATACTCACACATGCAAATAATCCATTTACTTGCATATACAGCTCTACACACACCACTACACTTATTTCTACAGAAGCTTACACATACTCACTCTCTTAAACAATCAGTTATAGAAACACATACTTATTTATACAGGAATTCTTCCAATCTGTCACTGTCATATATCCTTACTTATATACATCAATACTCACATATACTAGTTTAAAACATATGTACTTACTCATAAAGACACTATTGAGGCAGTCATTCACCCACTAACACACCCATACACACAATCATCCACCCATACAGTCCTGCACACATGTTGTCTTCAAAACACATACAAGCAGTGAGTCAGTCATTCATGCATCTGGGCGCTAAGTAATACCCCCCACCAAACCATACATACACTCATTCTGATACTCAAAAAACCAACTAATAACCCATATAAACACTCATGTAGCTACTCACTAACCCATGCAGCCACTTATACACAAAGTGAGACACCGATATAGATATTTACATATTTAAACATTACTCGCTAATACATGTATTCACCAAGATATACTTAATAAGTCAGTTATACAATCAATTTTACAAAACAAAACATTTAGACACTTATTTACCCATTTATTCTTCCATCAACCTTTAGATATACATATATAAAAAATATTTATTTTTTAGAAAGACACATTCACTGGATGATGTCATCATTGATTTCATTTGAGATGTCATCAGTGATGTCATGAGTGATGTCACTGACCATGTCATGAGTGATGTAATATGTGACGTCATCAGCAGTGCGTTGCGGGTGCGCAAATTATAGTTAGCTGAACTAACTATAACGGGGGAATTTCAAAGGTTTTGTATGAGCGAAATGCTAAGCTAACTATAACATGTGTGAAATCTATGGTTTTTTCAGTGAATATATTTGAGAAAGGCACAAGCCGAAACCGTTCATGCCAAACGTTCTGAATAAAAATAACCTGCAAAGAATCCCGCTGTGTCCCCCGTGATCTTCTTAAAGGAGGAGTGTTTGACTTCATATTTTGCGCGGTTCCTTGACGCGCATGAGGGACCCTCACTACAAGCGGCTGTGGAGGACAATGGAAATGAACTGAATGGCTACCGAAGAGTCGGAACAAATCCACGGCCTGCCATTAACCCCCGAGGCAAAAGCAAGGAGCAGATGACATCAGGCAGAGACGGGGCGGAGAGACGCCGACACCCGATCTGTGCCTTCTGACCTGCTATCCCAGAGGCAATGGCAGAGAGTTTGGGAAAACAGCAGCAACACAAGTTTTCAATAAAGTGAAGCCCCACCACTGCACATGGACTGTCAGCACGCAGCACTGGTAGTCCCGAATACTAAAGCGAGCAGAGACAATCTCCTGCAGGTGAGCCCGCCGCCACTAGGAAGGAGGAGCTTGAATTATAAATGCGGAGGGTGCTTACACTATGTACGAACTGCGGCATTTGAGAAAGGCACAAGCCGAAACCGGTCATGGCAAACGTTCTGAATAAAGATAACCTGCCAAGAATCCCGCTGTGTCCCCCTTGATCTTCTTAAAGGAGGAGTGTTTGACTTCATATATATATATATATATATATATATATATATATATATATATATATATATATATATATATATATATATATATATATATATATATATATATATATATATATGAAATCACCAAATGCAGCCTTCCATATAGAAAAGAAGAGCTGAGCAATGCTACAAGAATTTCTTTTGCACACATATATATATTCAACTTGAAGCAGTGAGGAAAAACAAAGAACATTTGAAACTGCTTTAATGTGCAGCAGAAGAAACATACTCCTGCAAAGAGGAAAGACAGCATTGCCCGCTCACAGGCTGCATTGCATAAAACACTCATTGTGAAAAGCTTACCTCATAGAAACACATATGAATAAACTGGACTGTGCCTTTAAGGCAGCCATGACCCCTAGCTTCCCATCATGCCTCAGGGGTGACAGTTAGGTCAGTTGTTCTTTGCGGAGACCCGTACGACAGGGCACAAAGAAATGACATTTATCAAATCATTTGCCCGGGGAGGCGGGTGGGTTGCTTATGACTATTGATGAGGATACCACTGGAAGAGAACTAGGATTACAGGTAAGTAACGTATCCTTCTCTTCCAGGGGATCCTCATCAATAGTCATAAGCATCTGAATAGAATAGCAAGTTCATCCCCTCAACGTGCGGTCAAACGATAAGCATAAACTCAACAGGATTGAGACATATCATGACCCCAATGAAATTAGCATTGCAACAAATTCCTCAAGGAGCAAGCCCACTTGGGTATCTGCTCCGGAGTCAGAATCAAGGCGGTAGTGCCTAGTAAACATATGTACCGATTTCCAAGTTGCCGCCTTGCAAATTTCGGCCATCGGTACATTATGCAAGAAAGCTACTGTAGCTGCTTTTCCCCTAGTGGAGTGAGCTCTAGGGGAAACCAACAAAGGCTTGTTCGCTAACTGATACGCCAGCTTATTGCAGGACACTATCCACCTCAAGATAGATAGTTTTGAGGTTGGAAAACCTGTCCTGATGACACCATAGTTTACGAATAATTGGTCAGACTTCCTGATGGTTTTTGTTCCCTCCAAATAGAATTTTAGAACCCTCTTGAGGTCAAGTGAATGAAGAGACCTTTCTGCTCGAGTAGGAGGATTGGGAAAAAAAGAGGGAAGGGAAATTGTCTGGTTAACATGCAAGTCAGACACCACTTTTGGTAAGAAAGACGGGTAAGTCCTGAGAACCACCTGATTGTGATGGAAAACTGTGTATGGTTCCTTTGCGCAGAGTGCCTGGATTTCACTTACTATGCGTGCTGACGTGATAGCTACTAGAAAGGCAACTTTCAACGTTAGGTGCTGTAAAGTGGCTTATGAATGGGCTCGAAAGGAGAGCCCATAAGCTTGGACAAGACAATATTCAAAAGATTCAATAAAAAGAAAACATATACCCGAACCTTTTCAGGGATGGCGCCCAGAATATGGAATGCTCTACCCCCAGAAACCAGTCTTAATCCCTCTACAGCATCCTTCAAAAAAGAAGTGAAATCGCTTCTCATGGCTAAATTCACTTGACCATGGACTACTGTTTTATTGCGACCAAACGTATCTTCTACATAGATCCTTTTATTATCTATTGTACGACCAGGTCTTGGATACTGTATCTATATTTTGCTTGATATACATTGAATGTTTTATTATGTACCTTATTCCCATGTAGATATGTTAGGAAGTTTATACTATCATTGACCAGCATGGAACCTATGTTATTTTCTTTGCTTTTATGTAACTTTGACACCTACCCTGTAAAGCGATTTGATACCCGCAACGGTCTGGTTCGCGCTATATAAAACTTTCAAATAAATAAATAAAATAAACTGCCAAGGAGGAGAAGGATGTCCGACAGGAGGAAAAACTTTCTTCAACACATGAAGGAAATCCTTGACCACCTAAAACTGAAAAAAGGAAGGCTGGTTAGGTGATTTTCTGTGGGCCGTAACGGCCGCCAAGTGAACTTTTATAGACGAGTACTTCAAACCAGACTTGGCTAAATACAGAAGATAGGGCAAGATTACCTCCTCCTGCCCTCTTGTTGGACTTAAATCTTTACGCTTTCACAAGAAAAACCTCTTCCATTTAAAAGAAAAAGAACTTCTTGTGTCTGGTCTCCTCAACTCCCTTAAAATGTTCATGCAGTCCTGAGGGAAATTCAAGTGTCCGTATTGCAGGACTTCAGGAGTCAGGCTGCCAAGCTCAGTGACGGAAGGCTAGGGTGCAGAATCTTCCTGTCCATTTTGGTCAGTAGGTCTGGTCTGCACGGCAGCCGCCTCCTGTGTGGACATATTGAGAGTTGCAATAGGTGGATTATCTTCATCCTGGATCTGATGAGCTAGGTCAGAGGAGAGAGGAAGGGGCTGTAAAGGCGTATGCAAATGTTTGGGACCAGTCGATCAAAAGAGCATTTCCTCTCCTTCCTGGCCAGTAAAATCTGTACATGAAGACATGGCATTTCTTGTTTAGATTTTCTGCGAAGAGGTCGATGGATGGATTCCAATGACAGTGGGCGGGAGTGTGTTCCACCTTGTTTGTTCATATAATAAATGGTGGTTGTATTGTCCGTTTGATTTTTTGATATAAGAGAGATAGATAGAGATAAAAATGATTATGATAGAGGCCAGATTTACACTTTTGCAAGGAAATTCGATTCTATTTGTATGCAGAAGTTAGGAAAGGTCAACAAAACAGGATTGGAGCCATGCTCGGAGCAAAGTAGTTTGCAAAGCTCAGTGAATTATGGTCTCATATTTTGAAAATGTTTAGATTCCACCGTTAATATTGCTCACTGGAGATACATGTGCATAACTGAATATTAATGGCAATAAACCGCACCCCCTTAATAAACAGATCAGGGGAGCGCGAATATAGGAGATAAGCTCACTCGAGCTCAATTTCAGGAATGTTATTGCAAAGGTGGAAGTGTTACTAATAAAGCTCACTTGAGCTTGAAAAAAGACAGCGCCGGTGAATCTGTTTGATTAAATTGCAGAAGACGCGATAATTCCTATAATAAACCACTGCAAAATGTAATTAAGTAAAATACATGAAAGCGAGCCTTTAAACATGGTTTTATATTTAAATCTGAAACGTATTGTAATATGTGATGTTAAAACTACGAGTTTGTTGTTTACGTCTTTCACGCTGTAGTTTAAAAAAAATTCACTTAATGCACTTTAAAAAGGCAGCGAATTTTAACTTTGTTTACCAGTGATCAAGACTGCGTGGCAGTCAAAACGCGTTTGGTAGCGGCAGAGAATAAAATTTGAAAACTGCACACAGCATCGTCATTTCTTTTGGAATATATATATATATATATATATATATATATATATATATATATATATATATATATATATATATATATATTCAACCAATCCTGCTTCCTCAGAACCATCCAACGAAGTAGGCACGACACGAGGCTGTAAGAATATGGCTTCCTTAATGGATCAGGTCACCCTCAACCCGGAGACACGAGAGACGCGTTTTGACTGCACAGCAGGCTTTGTCAATCTGAATAGAGCCCTCTTGCAGTAAGTATGTATAGTGTGTTTCCCTCTAAGGACAATAGTAAATACTGAAAGAATACTTTCACGTTAAATACATGAATATATACAAATGTACACAGTGTGCTGGTTTGTCAGGTAAAACAACATCTAACTATATGTGCTGGGCACAATGCTCAAATCACAATGTGGTTTCACTTAGACGTTCAAAGCACAAACAAATGCAAAGTAAAACTGCATGACATCGGCCTTTAAAGGAACATTCAACTATAAAAACCTGTGGCGCTAATCACTTGTGATATTATGCCATTGTCTTCAATACTCAATATGTAGTTATAATTAAAAATGAACGACGCTGCTACAAGAGATGACACTACTTTGGCTCAAATGTTGCTTTGCCCAGTTCGTGAATGAATGCCCGGTAATTAAACTCCGACATCAGCTTCAATTTAATGTTCGTGACTGCTTGCTTAAGATAACTGGAAATACCTTGAAGCCACAGGAGACAGAGCGATTGTGAATGCGCCACCAGGACTACATCATAGTTTAATGCCTGAAATACAAACCTCCCAGCGCGTGCCTGTCTTCTGATTGGGACTGACAAACCCATAATGCATCTAGGCCGAAACACATTCAGAAGCAGTTCTCGGGCAAAAATGTTTGTGAGTGAGTCAGAGTTATCCACATATTATTCCGGGGTCAAAGGGCAAAAACATGGGTCTAACGAGCAAAAAAATACCTTCATTTAATAATCTAAATCACCATGTCAATAATGGACCAGCAGCGACGAGTATATATTCAAACAGGCACATACTCAGGGTGGAGGGGGACCAGTGAATAAAAGACTTCAATAAGCCCAACAGTTAAATATATATATATATATATATATATATATATATATATATATATATATATATATATATATATATATATATATATATAGCTTCATATATGTTTCTCACATATATGTATATATTGTTTCCGGGGTCCCCGCGCATGGGCGGGAATATTCATATGCTTATGACTATTGATGAGGATCCCCTTGAAGAGAACAGATGATTTTTCATCCGACTTTTTTGACAGCTCCCCAGTTCTAGACACTGCGCCTCCATGGGCCTGTATTTTCTTTTCATGGCTGAAATGCACTTATCTGGTCCATCTTTGGATATATGTTTTGATAACACTTTCCCTAGTTTTTCTATTTCTTTGGATTGGATTTGTGATTGTTTTCTCCTTGCTGATAAATGGCCATTACTTTCCTGAAAGCTTGGCCACAGAATTGGTTGATGAGGTGTTAACGCCTCTCATCTTCAAATAGCTAAAAAGAAACCTGTCCCATGTGAACATTTCAGCTGTCCCAGTAAAACTGATAGAATTGTTTGGGATAAGGTACCCTATGATATATTCAGCCCTATAGAAATACTGCAGATTCTGTATGTTTTTAAGGTTTCTATGGCTGATGTTGTACCTTTGGATGATTGGGATGTTGAGACTGTAAACTCCATGTTCTCGGAGCTGGAATATTACACTGTTTTTGAGAGTGAAAACATATCTAAATTCTAATAATTATGGTGAAATGTTCTGTTACAATCATTACAGACATCATTATTTACATTGAGCTAATGTTTAATGCATACTTTTTAATTATACACAATGGAAATATTGTCCTACTTCCCTGAAATGGAGCTCAAAAACATATAGGGATAAAGTCACATATTTTCTGGACACAATACATTAGACCTGAAATCTTTTTATTTAAAATTATCCCTATACCAGCAAAGAAATATATGCTCACACAAACCAAGCTAATATATACAGACTTGTTTGTTACATAATTAGCCGTGAAAGACTATGACTATTGGAAGGATACCACTGATATGAAATCAATTTGAGGTACCAAACTTGGTAAGTTTAGGGAACAGACAAGTTGTTTCAAACGTGCTTAATTCCAACACAGATGATTTTTCTGAATGATCCAGTTCTGCAGACTACTTGTCTAGGATTGACAAAAATGTAACACATGAATTCACCAAGCATTCCTTCCATTGCCTGACTCGACAATTGGCAACATTTATCAAATTACAGCAAAAAAACCAGCTCAACAGTATGTCACAGAATGGTACATTTAACTCCATACTTTCAGGTCCAAATGGGTGGTTACTGTGGCAACAAATGGTTGTTATGCTATTTTTTTTTAATTCCACACCGGGGTTTAAGGCAAGCAGGATCGACCCTTGTTCCATTCGCAGAGTTCAGGGTTAGTAACCACCTTCCTTTTGGAAGACATGGACTTGTCTGATTTCTTATTGGGTCCCAGTTCTCCGCATTCAAAAAGATTTATTTAGGCGACATATATTGAGATTTGGAAACTATCACAAATGGAAGCTGCTGCATGTTTAAGACAAATTAATTAAGATAATTTGGATAAAGTACTTGCTGCTGTTGATAATAGTATTAATAAGTTGTATTCTAACATTTACAACTTGAATAACATTGTGTTGTCTGTTATCGATATTATGCAAAGTGACATGCCTTCATTGTACTCTGGACAAAGTCAGCTTAGATCTATCATGCAGTTTAGTTGGACACTTCAGGTCCTCAGAGAGGCTGGTGCCTTGGCGCTACCTAAATTCTACATACCTATTTTTGCCTTTCAACCTGACACACAAACAACAGCTCAGGGCCAAGATGCCATTTTCACAGTGTTACATCTCGAGAAGTTAGAACAGCTCCCAAACATAATAGCAGAGACACCCTCCATGGTGTGGGTAACCCCTCCCATGCTCGTGACGGAACCGTTCCGTCACGAGCCTCAGGTGGGCTGTGCTGGTGACGGAACGTTTCGGCACGGCCTGCTCGCTGCGCCTGCGCGGCGCGAATTCCGCGCCTGCGCTGAGCGTTCTATTAGGCGGCCGGGGCCGTGACGGAACCGTACCGTCACAAGCACAGCTCACCCGCGGGCCGTGACGGAGCGGTTCCGTCACGAGCACGGGAGAGCCGCGTGGCCCCGCCTCCCCTTTAGCGCTGCGGCGGAATAGCCGCCGCAGCGAAGGGGTTAATACATGGCATAATATATTTGCCAATTTCAACATTCCAGTTCACAGCTTGCTTGAAACATTTTCCAGTAGGTGGATATAAAGACCTAGGAGGGAGCTTTATTCATGAGTTATGGTCTTTACCATTCTCTTATCGTTGTGAGCAGGCTGAGAAAGAGATATTTCTTACTGGAAAGGAATGAGACTCTTCTGTTGGCCAATCACTTGTTTGTAAACATGCTACCATTCACGGTGCATGTTGTGTACCACATTTTTAGTGCTTCAAATAACGCCGGTATGGCACACTTTTTAAAAATAATCAGGACTAGCTTAGTCAGTACCTTCCAGAAAATCTTTGGAGTAATAACGGCCTATATTGGTATTATTTCTAATTGCGGCATTTCGGTTCTATTTTTGTTACTCCACAATAGATGTTCTGTTTTGAAGCCCATTGTTAATGGAACTATGAGCGCACAATAAGACTCTTTGGAGTCCATTTGCTCCAGGAACTGAACATTGACTGGTAATTGTCATTCCAACCTGCCTGGTTTACCTGCGTTCAACCAGTGTTTCATTGCGTATGGTGCCCCTTTGAATGGGCACTGGATGTCTGCTTGAATCTGCAATTTCCTGTTCCTGTGGACATGAGCCTGTCGATGAGTCTGATAATGACCCATTTTCTGAGTAGTCCCACGAACTTGCGGCTGCTTCAAGATGCATGGTATGAGCCACTCTCTTCAGGGGAGATGGGTACTTCAGCACCAGGAATACCAAAGTCTGGATTAATAAAGGGAATGCAAGACACCAGGCGACTTCCTCAGCATTGGTTGGTAACGAGGATCATGTTTGTTGTCTGTTGCTTTTGAATGGGGCAAACGCGGAATCATCATCTGCGGAGATTCATTTATTTTTAATTCACTAAAAACTGATCTTGTGGAAGAAATCTTGGGTGTCTCCAGCTCAATCTAATTTGGACACACGTTCAAAATGTATTGTTACATTTTTTATTATTATGATTATAAATATTGACTAATATGCCTACTGGCATTGCAATGAATTATCTTAGCTTGTGCTTATGATTTTTTATTACTTTTTTAGTTGCTAAGTTACTTTTCTGACCAAGGAAGGGGTGTAAAGATTGCCCTTTTGGGCCCACTTTGGTTCTCCCTTAGTTTTGCGTTATTAGGCGATTTATGCTGCCACTGCAGTGCACAGCCACACATAATACATTTGTTTTTGCAAAACAGATACTCTTTACACCACTAAGACCTCAGCTGCAGAAATGGGACATCAAATACAGTGTGCTAGAGCCTGCTCATTTGTGGATAACAAAGGAGGGAAAATAGGGGGACTTTCATGAACCACTTGACTTCCTTAATTTCTTGAGCGCCCTGGAGGGTTCCACAATGGACACTACTCCATTGTCTTCCGATGATAAAAGCTCTCATCAGCATAACGGCCTGTTACCTACTCGACAAGGAAGGCTGCAGGATCCTACTAAAAGGCAAGTTGTGTTGAGGAAATTACCAACGAAAACAACAGTGACAAATCTAGAGCTTTCTTGAAGCACACAAGGAGCCCTGCCAATCCTACTGATGCTGGAACTCCCAGCACATGATAGACAACTTGCTTCTCTGGAGCAGATGAGTATGCCATGTGGAAAATTAGGAACATTGATGTACATAAGCGGCGTTCATTTGCCTTTTCCCACTCCCCTCCCTGTAAGCACCATGAATACCGTGAAATATTGACCGCATCACTCCGCCAGTAAAAGCCCGTGCCCATATGTATATGACAGCCATTTTAGGCACCATGGCCTTTTTGCCCGTTCATTGGAATCACCGGCTTCCCTTCTACGCTATTTGAACCCCCCCCCCTCTCTCGCATGCATAGACCATGAAACCCTCTCCCTCTGCGCGACCCTGCTCTGAAAAGCAACCCTCCTGCTTGACCCACGCAAAACCCCCCTTTTTTCCTCTGACTGCCCCCCGTTCTCTCATGTACGGATCATAAGACCTCTCTCTCTGTGCGACTCTGTCCCTGTGCACACCCTGGCTCCCCCCTCCCCTTCTCCCTCACACGGGCAAGTCATAAACCTTCTTCTTCTGCAAGACCCTGTCCTTGGGAGTCACGGCCGCGCCTGACCAACACCTCCTTTCCTTTCATGAATAACCCCTCTGTTAGTAAACCCTCCCTCCGCGATTGACTGTCCACACATGTCTGAGGTCATCGCCTAAGCCAGGAGATACTGTTTACTGCCCCTTATTGTATGGAGTCACTCCTCTTCAAAGGACCCACTATTGATCCTGGCCTCCCCACCCCCTGGGCTACGATCAGGCGCACATATCCTAAAAATCGGCGGAACACTCAGCTGTGTGATTACCCTCTCCTCTTATCGGCAGGTCAAGGGTCTCTATTGTGAATATATGTGGGGTAGGATTGACACGAGGATTATGGGGATGTCTTTTCCTTGTTTCACAATGTCGTGATTGTAATACGGAGTGTTTTGTAAGGTATAAAAGACGATGTCTCAGCTCACTTGTTAGAGCCCCTCCCGAAAGACACTGTGTTTCGTGTCCGAAATGACAGGCTCTCCTCATGAGTAATAAATCCTGTTCTTGTGATTCCTGCTCCCAGCGCCCGTCTCTTTATTTGGTAACTATTCAGAATGGGAACTAAGAGGCGACTTGCGCCAGCAGCCCGGGCATCGATACTAATATGGGCTCACTTTCCACAATTGGCGTCCCAACGCGGGGCCCATCAGTGACATTAGGTCCAGTAAGAGAGATCCAGACGAAGAGGTGAGCATCTAAATGATCGGAGTATACCTGCCTTGAGAGGGCCCTCGCCCGGCTGCCGATTGAATGAACTTCACCGATTCTGAACGGACCTCTCCCGAGTGACCTACTGTCCTGACTGGAATCCCACAGGAATGCTGCATAGAGTAAGAGAACGATCGGGCGCTGGAGGGGGAAGACGAAGAACTGTCCGTATGGTCCGGTCCGGGTAAGATTAAGTAGGGTGTTTTTACGCCTAATTGGTAGGGTGGTTTTATCCATCTGATTGATTGATTGATTGTATTGGAATCGGTATTTGAATACTGATATTGTTGTTATTGGTTCATTTAGCTTTGGATGCTACTTGAAATATTGGTTCTCTTCTCGAGAACGAGACATTCTCTGTTTGCAAACAGCGGTGAATAGGAACGTTCGTCCCTCTTTGCAGATAGAGAAGGGTAGGTTATGCCCCTTTATGATTCGTCAGGCCTACCTTTCTCCCCACTGATTGTTTGAAATCGATTAATAATCGATTGTTGCTCTTTGAGATCTTCCCTGTCTACAAACAGAGACGAATAGAAATATTCTGTCTTCCTTTGCAGATAGCGAAGGGCAGGTAATGCAGAAGACACTGTGTTTCGTGTCCGAAATGACAGGCTCTCCTCATGAGTAATAAATCCTGTTCTTGTGATTCCTGCTCCCAGCGCCCGTCTCTTTATTTGGTAACCATTCAGAATGGGAACTAAGAGGCGACTTGCGCCAGCAGCCCGGGCATCGATACTAATATGGGCTCACTTTCCACAGCCATGCAAAGTCTAGACCTCCTTGGACCTTATATGGCTGTGTGTGTGCCCCTGGGTAGTTATTATGTTCACCCTCCTTGTGCGAGGACCTGTCTCAGCATTAAAAGCGTGCAGCTTGAACCTTTCCTCTGTTCTGCATTTCTGATTTCATGTTTCACTCCTGCATGTGATTATCTAAAGAATGGTCACTCATGCCATCTTTCATATGGTTCTCTGCTCTGGCAAATTTAGCTGACCCCTCACCCTACATTGTGAGTGCCCCTAGCCTCACCTGCCCCACACCCTTATTGGTAGATCATGCTTGTCTATAGCTACGATCCTGCCACAGCATGGCTCTCTGTATCTGTCTTGTTTACTGCAACCCTAACCATACCTCACATATTTGAATGGACATCTAAATGCAGCTTCACAGCTCATTTCCTCCTTCAACTCTTTCCAGTCCCCTTCCCTCCCCCTCCTTCCATTTTCCCTTTCCTGCCATTTCCCTCCCCCACTCTCAGTCCATACCCTCCCCTTTCCCCATCTCTGAGGGCAAAGTGCCTCTTATGTTACTTTCTATGACTGACCATACTTGGTAATGGGCACAGCACTACGTGATGGGACCGGTGTTTGTTTGCCCCTACAACTGGGGATGCTGGGGTTGGGGAATTTCAATGTATGCTTTTATGTGTTTGCTTATGGCTACGAAAAAACATGACAGTGTTTTTGACCCTGTACAGGTCATTGTTATATGATGTTAAGTTGGCAGCATTTTACAAGTGATGGAACCCCTAGCGGCAGCCATCCATCAGTATCGTTTGATAGTGGTGTACCCACGCCTGCAGGCCCTTCCAAGATTCTGTTATACACTGATGAACAAGCTACTTATCTTCGGTAACGATATATCTGTAAGAGACATAGATTAGTTATGGATTCCTCACCTTAGAATTACCCCCAGGTATCAGACTGTATCTGGAGAATTTTTCTTCAGCAGCACTCCTGGCATTGGTAGGGGTATTGGTCAACTCGCGTTCGCCGTTGGTGTCGTGGTCGCCGGAATGACGTTGCGGTAGCTACTTAGATGCCACCCTGCGCGCTGACGTCAGTGCTTTACACAACATTCCATGCCAGAAGCGCAGAACCATGCAAGACACTAACCACTGGTGCACAAAGCTAGTGCCCTGAAGCGAAGTCCCCTACCCTAGAAGTCAGTTCGCAAAACGGGGAGGATGGGTGTGGCGGTGAGAATACATAACATCTCTCTTACCGAAGGTAAGTAACTTGTTCATCTGAAAGAGACAATCAGTTATGGATTCCTCACCTTAGAATAGATACCCCAGCAATACAAACCCCAGAGGTAGGTATTGCGATGGAATTGAGGTGGCATGGAAGGAGGGGAAGTCTTGAAGGGGAGGGAGTAGCCTCTTCGGACTATCTGCAAAACCCACCTGTCCAACGTGATGTTGAGCCAGTGGAGGAGGTGATGGTGAATATTGCCGCCCACTGGTGAATGGTGGCCCTGAAAGGTCTGACTAGGAGGGCTGGCTTGGAGGCTGCTGCAGAGGGGGTGCTGGTGGACTGGCCCACCCGCCCCCAGACCCAAGACAGTGGGACCCACGTACCCAGCCATGCAGAGGCTGGACAGCTTGCGCAGGCCTGTGGCTCTGGGCGGAACGTGGCGGGGCACCCCTTCCGTAGCCACGAAAGGAGCGAAAAACACTGCACTGGGCGGGAGGTGGAAGCGAGATCCAAGGATCTGGCCATAGCACTGGAGTCCTTAAAACACTTGTGCGCTTTGTCTGCCTTGTCGCCAAACAAGCGATGGCCATCAAAGGGCATGTCCAAACGTGTTGCTTGGACGTCACCCTATAATCCAGTGGACATCAGCGAGGTGTAGCGTCTCAGGGCTATTGACGTTCAAATCGTCCTGCCTAGTGAGTCGGCGGTGTCCAGCCCACATCTTATGGTGAACTTTGCTGCGTCTCTCCCTTTGGCAACTTCATGTGAGAGCATGGCTCGGGCCTTCTCCGGGCACTGTTGCAGCATCAGTGCAACCGAGTCCCACACTGAGTGGGAGTAACGGCCCAAGAGACATGCAGTGTTCACCGACCGCAGTCCTAAGCTGGAGGAAGAATGCATATTCTTCCCAAGGTGGTCCAGCTTCTTGGATTCCCTATCAGGTGGTGCGGTAGGGAATGTGCCCTTTGAAGTCGAGGCTTGGACCACCAAGCTCTCAAGTGTGGGGTTTTGGGAGAGGAAAATGGGGTCACTCTGGGCCAGGCGGTGGCTTCGGCAATCATCCTGTCCACAGGAGCCCCTGCGTTGGCTTTGAACCAAGTGCCCAAAAGGATGTCTGTAAGGGCCTCATTGTACGGCAGCAGGGGCTCTGAAGAGGCCGCTGCTGGCTGAAGCACCTCTGTTAGGAGGTTACTCCTGATCACCATTGTAGGAAGCTCAAGGTTAAAGGCCTCAGCCGCCCTACGCAATACCACTGCGTAAGATGCACCCTCCTCCGTAGCCACGGAAGGGGGAGAAAGCACGCCAAGGTCTGATGAAGTGTCCAGACCACTGGCCAAACCCAACTACAGTCCGGTTCCTCTAACTGGTCTGCCAAAGGGTCCACAGACCCCTTGCAATCCTCCTCACCCTCCACTGGTAGCCACTGAGGGCGATAGGGTACACCAGGGGAGAACAGTGGTTCAAAAGTACCGGCCGGTGTCGGTCGACGCCGGTCTATCTCCGTGTTCACATCAAGGGGGAGGCTGGAGTCGGTGTCGGAGGGGGCGGAGGTGTCGCCACTGGATTCGGCGCCGGAGGAGGTGTCATGATGAATGTGGCCCTGACAATCCGGGTCCAGGCCTGCATCCCTGAGGGCCCTGCGGCACCGGAGCCAAAGCTGCTGGCATCGAAGGCCTAGAGCCCCCAGCCGAGTCCACGGGGCCCGAAGGTCGGCCGGCGGAGTGGGACTGCCCAAAGGTGGAATGGAGGGCTTTGTAAAAGCCACAAAGTTGAGCAGTGGTCGCTTTGGCTCCCGTGAAGTGAGGGAAGGTCGGAATCGGGTCAACAGGCTCCGTGGGCGGAGCCGAATGACTACCCTCCACTTTCCACGTCGTGTCAACCGACGGACGGGGAGAACGCGAAGAGCGATGATGCTTCTTCTCCGCCTTCTTGTGCTATGACTTATCCGAAGATGAAGACTTTTGACGAGGAGTGGTGGTGATGGCTCCGCGGCCGGTCCTGCAACCTCCCTCTTGACCAGGACCTCGAACGGCGCGGAGCGGACTGCCATGACAAAACTTTGGGTCGTGGTCGCTCTCCACACACCAAAGGCGCAAGAGGTGCAGGTCAGGAACTGACATCAATTTGCGACAGGAGTCGCAAGCCTTGAAGCCGGTTCGAGGACGGGACATACCTACGTGCACCAGGAGTCGAACAACTCCAAAAGATGTCGACAAAAAGTTGTGAGAAGTTAGCATGGCATATGATGTCCACTATTCTATTGGGCACCTTGCACCAGTCTAATCGATCCTTATTGAATGTGGTTGTAAAGTCAACCTTATAGACAAGCTATCCTAGTGGTAGCATGGACCAGCAGTCATAGGCTAAGAATTCAGAGAGAATGTGAAGTAAGCTGTTTTACCACTCATAATCCCTTGAATACCAAATGAAAGGACACCATACAAGGAATATATCAAATATATATGTATTTATTCTAAACACAACCCCTCTGCACTCTTTATGAGGTCAGAGGTAAAAGAACATCACAAGTTACTCAATTAGCATACAATAAGTTGCACAAATACAGTTATGCCCTAGGGGCCTCACAAACCATATACTAAAGAAGTGGTATAAGAACCACGTTAGAGTTAGGCAGCAGACCTAGGGCCTGTAGAATCGCTTGGACTATACTAAACAACCAAAGGTTAGGAAGTAGGAGGCCCACGGGAGACGTGTGCAGTGTCTAAACACAGTCGCGAGTTACCATTGACTTATAATGGGAAACAAAGAAGTTACAAAGTTACTGTTTAAGGACACTTCCGGATGGACTACGATAAAACCCCTTTAGACTAGAACACTTTGAGAGTCAAGACACACGGGAGCACCGGAGTACTCGTGTTACGTCACCCAGGGAAGCCGGTGCATAGGTGCCTTTTGGTGTCAGGTTTCGTCGTTGTTTTCTATGGAGATATGCAAAGAAGTGCTGCAGGCGACCAGAGGAAAAGTGTCCGGGTGGATAAAAGGGTGGATCGGTGGTGTGACGAATCTGAAAGCAGAAGGGACAGAGTCTGGGTCACTAACCAGTGACCAGGAAGGAACCAGGCGGTGTTGCGTGCTTGAAGGTGAAGAAGGCGAGTTGGTCTCTTCAGCCACGAGGTCCAGGAGGCATCGATTATGACCAGGCGTTGGATTCGAGCTGTCCCATGAAGGATCTAGTTGACCGCGGTGTCGGTATCCGGATTGGACCCAACAAGCCTTGGCAACCGCAAACCATGCAGGATGTCGAGATTGGCTCTGTTGCAGACCAGCAAGGTCTGTGGCGCTTCTCCTTTGAAGGGAAGCTGGAGCAAGCCTGGAGCAACCAGGAAAGTAGTTTAGTTCAAAAGAAAAGTCTTCAGAGGGTTCACTAGCCAACGGGCAAGGAACCGGTAAGGCGCATCGAGCTGAAATGCAAGAGTGGGCCCCACGCGGCACTCGTGGAGTGTGGAGGGCTGAGCTTCGATGCAAATGGCGCTCGGATCTGGGGCTTCTCGTACCTCAATGCACAACTGCAAGGATACCTCGGTAGTTGAGCAGTTAGCAAAATGCAGGATGTCCAGGGTGTCCGGTCCCACGTCTCTCGTGTCCGCCACGGGTCTCAGCTTTGCTGTGGATGTGGGTCGGAGTTAGAGAAGTCTGAGAGTCCATTTCCTGTGTCGCTGAGTCTTCGGGTTCCGGCGGGAGCGTCGACAAAGCAGACCGGCAAGTTACTGGAGGTGCCCGTTTGCACAGGGTGGTCACTCCTTTACCACACGGGAGATGTCTTCCATCTTCTAGTCAGAATAGAATGTCGAAGGTCCAAGAGTTCTGTATCAAAGTTTCTTTCCAGGATAATCTAAAGTCCTGGGGACACAGCCCCTATACTTATACTAAGCTAAGGGGCTGGATTACCTGCCTAGGTCCCTCCTATGGGTGTACCTGAGAAGGGGGTGGTTACACCCCTTTCCCTTTGTCCAGTTTCGAGCCAGAGCTGGGGCTGGAGTGTCCCATCAACTGGTTTGAACCGGGCTATGCATGGAGCATCTTGTGTGCCCTAGGCAGTGTCTAGATGCATTCACTGAATACAGTCCTCCCTGCCCCAATACACAAAACCCCTGTCTGGGGAGGTGCTGGCACCTCCCTGGACAGAAAACCTATTGTCCAGGCCGCCCTTGCTGGAGTTTTCCCCAGCAACAGGAGGTCAGACTCGTGTCTGTGGCAGCAGCATCCATTTTGTGATGCTGAGGCTCTGTTTCACTTTAACCAGGTAAAGCAGTAACATACATGTCTTTTCCTTCTAGAAGGGTGGAACGCTACCCCCGTCGCCAGATTTGGGAGGGTGGGGGGAGGTGTAGTATTCCAAAGTGTTTGACACCTCACACGACATGTTTTGATAAAGCCAAACCGAAGTTAGTATTAACCGCGAGGATTATAATGCACTTAAGAGTATGGTATTGCTATATCATAGAACAGCTGTAAGAGATGGTTCTGAAAGCTGCAGAGGGGCTCAGCTTCTGCTAGGGCACCCTCTCACATAAAACCAAGCACTCTCCCTCCAGGGTTGTCGAGGCCTACCATAGGAGTGACATATAGGTGCATATGTGTCTATATGTATAGGTAGATATAGATATACTATATCTAAGTAAGGGGTAATTACACCACCTTACCCAAGCTGAGTGATCAGCCTGTGGGGTCAGTTTGGAGGACCAGCCAGGGGTGGCATAATACATGCTGCAGCCCCTGGTAGGCCTTGGATGCACCTATGCCCTGGGTACCTATGGTACACTATACAGGGGCTCACAAAGGTGACCCAATACCCAATCTGGTATGTACCTAAAGTACATGGTATCAATTTAGAGAGAGAACAGCTGCTGGGCTGTGGGTCTGATTAGCAGGCCTACAGCCACACTAAAGTCGAAAAACCAGAAAATCACAGCAAAAAGTGGGGGTGACCATAGAAAGCAGACCCTACTCTCCTACAAAAGTAGCAAAAATGTTGTCAAAAAGTTACTCGAGGTACTGCTCTCTCTGGATCTGTGCTGGCTGGCGCGGAAAAAGAAAGTACTGACGTCAGTGCGTAGAGGTGGTGTCTAAGTAGATACTGAGATGTAACTCCGGTGACCAGGACGCCAACGACAAACGCAGAGGTGACCGACACCAAATTTTTTACGGATCCATTCTGACGCCTGGGGTAATTCTAAGGTGAGGAATCCATAACTAATTGTCTCTTTTAGATATCCTGCTTAAGCTTACAGACCAGCAACAATCCTTCCCAACCCTTATTGGGCTCATATCAGATTTCACTGGTATGTTTAGGTAGAAAGTCAATTGGTACAAAAGCAAAGCTTTACGTATCTCACAAGTTATGACCACAGCAGCCATAGCCCGATATCCCTTTCGGTATCTGGGTTTGTATCCCAACAGTGGTCTAGAGGGGATGGTCCCTGTCAATAATGTACCTCTTCTTGCCCAAGCTAGGCTAGATTATGCCAACTGGGCACTTCTCTGCCTGTCCTTATGGGGAAGGACACACTCTGTGAAAATTGAGATAGTGCCATGGTACATATATGTCCTCAGCATACTACTGCTCTCAGTTCCTCTGTCTCTACTGCAGAACATTGACAAGGATATCAAAGTCTTTTTCTAGGGTGAGACTTACCCACAATTGAAAATCTCAAAACTAAAAGCTCACAGACAACGTAGCAGCCTTAATCTTACTAGCACTGAACATTACTATAAAGACATGTCCCAGTAGATCTGTCCGCTGCCTTTGACACGGTGTCACATGATATTCTTCTCGGTCGTCTGCAGAAGGTGGGGATAAGCGGTTTGGCTCTGGCTTGAGAGCTTTCTCTCGGGCCGCTCACAAAGTGTCCGGTTGGGCTCCCATCAATCTATCTCTAGGGAGCTCACCAAGGGAGTCCCACAAGGCTCATGCCTAAGCCCTACACTTTTTAATGTGTATGTGGCTCCCTTGGTTGACATTGTGAGGAAATATGGGTTCACTTCAGTATCGTATGCTGACGATACTCAGCTCTTGTTTCCATTCCAGACCCTTACACCGGCAGTCAAATATACATTCGCAGCAGGTATGCGAGCAGGATCTGATTGGATGGCCTCCAATTGCCTACAATGTAATGTGGGCGAAACGGAGGTCATGCTCTTTGGGGAGGCCCCTCTCCTGTGGTCCCCTGAATGGTGGCCACCAGACCTGGGACCAGCTCCCTGTCCCAAACAGATAGTGAAGAACCTAGGGGTACGACTTGACCAGGCGTTGCTATTAAAAGAGCACGCAAATCAGGAAGCTGGTTCCTGCCTTCGGGTTATCGGACACCTGAAGCGCGTGTTCCCGTTTCTGGCCGACAGCTACAGGAAAACACTGGTTCAGACACTTGTGGCTAGACTACTGTAACGGGCTCTTTATATCTGCCAATGAAGAACAGCCTAGTAGACTGCAGGTAGTCCAGAACACGGCGGCCATACTGGTTCTTAATGCTCCAGCCAGGTCCCCTTCACGCCCCCTCCTGGACAAACTTCACTGGCTGCCCATCCGGCAGCGGGTTAAATTAAAAAATCTGCTGTATAATACATAAAAGCCTTTTTGGCTCAGGCCCCAAATATCTGGCAGAAAAATGTAATCTCTACAAACCTGGCCGCCTCCTGCGCTCTAGCAACCAACTGCTACTTCAGATCCCTTGTGTCAAGAGGGCAAGACAGGGTGGTAGAGCATTGTCATACAAGGGCCCCACCCTCTGGAATACTCTGCCCCCTCCTTCGAGGCAAACCACCAACCTCCAGGCTTTTAGGAAATCCCTAAAGACACACCTGTTCCTTACTTCTTAAATTTGTGCACTGCATGCTTCTGATTCAGACACCTCGGGAAGATCATAAGCGCGGAGATACCCCTCAGGGGGCCAAGTCCTGCGCTATACAAGCACATACATAAATAAATAAATAAATAAATAGAGCGTTGTGTTACCTCTAGCGAGTCGGGTCTCCAACTACTTTACAAACGAGCTGCTACCTCCTCTTTGACGCTGAAACAAAAAATGCAAGCCATGGTGCAATCTTCTGCCCAGGCCCATACATTGTTGCTGATAAATGCTAAATTACATACACATTCACCCATGTGACACATTGCTGCTATATATTTTGTGTGGCAATGCCACACAATGGACCCACTGGAACTTGCCATGTATTCAAACCCTTGGTCAACTTATTTCACAGAACGATCTTAAACGTGTTGATGCTCTGTGGGAAGAGTTTAATCTACCCACCCATTAGAAATTAAACCATGTTTAATTGTGACACTTCTTACTGAGCAAATAGGGTCACCACCTTGGGACACACTGGGTTTTCGGTGGAACGTTAACTCCAACTTTTAGGCCTTTTGAAGGTTGTAATGGTGGGTCTCTACAATTCCTTACGTCCCAATTATATACTCAGCCTTTTATTTCAATTATGCGACAAATGGCAGGAGATCGTGCATATCCACAATAATGAATGAGCCACAAAAGACCACTAAATCCCCTCTTGAATTTCATTATTGAGAGAAATGTAACCAGTTCCTAGTATAAGAAGTGCTGACTGCTAGCCTACTACTGAATACATTCTTTCACTTTCCCAAAGCAACGCAGATATCTGAGGGATAATTTTTCAACAGCCATGCTGTCAGGCTGAGGCGGTTCAATGTCTCTTGAAGAAGGTCTAGCCAAAGAAGGGGAGAAGTGAACCCTGAAATTCTTATAGGAATACACAAAGCTACCTGATTTAATATTGGCAACCAGGACTTGCCAGGCCAGAACAGGGCCTCTAGGATAACCTGATCCCTTTACACCCAAATCTTCCGGAGTTCCCTTTGGAGGAGGGAAATTGGAGGGAACTGTCAGGAAAATTAAATCACCTCCTATTCACCCCTACAATTCGGACAAATAAAGTGGCAGCACATATTGGTCATTTGTATTGTGACTCAAATCCTCTGTCAAAACTATACATGGCTATGCATTACTGTATGCATAAATGCTGAATCTATCCCTCGAGATCTTGGATAAACGAATACATTGTTTGCTGTCACTTTACTAGAGAGATGATGCCTAGAAACCTTTACATTGCAGGCACTCAGCAGTCCTGGAAACACGCTCTACTTACAGTAAAAAACCAAAATAAATGCAGAGATCTTGCAAGAAGCCGCAAAATCTTGCCCGATATATTGAAAATCTGCAAAATATAAAGCTTGTTGTTTTGGTGATTCTTAGAAGAGCAGGTGGCATTTTGTAGGTCAAATTGATTAATTTAGCGAGCTTCGGGAGTTGTGTTGAGCCTCAGGAGAATCTCAAGACTCAGAGATGTAACCTCTTTCACACAGAATCTAAATGGAGGGGTTGCATTTCAGATATGTACATTTTGTTGGTGGGTTGCACCTAACTCCAGGTAAGATCCAAATTATTGGTAAAATAAGAAAGGGCTAATCAGTTAATTAACTTCTAAGGGAAATTTAACGAACAAATATTGGGATAAGACTTATATTGCATCTAAAAGTTTATCCTGAATTCTATAAAACACCACAAGGTTTGAGAAACATAATTGTAAAACTTATAAAAGCACAATACTCGTTGGACTTTTATTATAGCAAGATTGTATATAAAAGATAGCCTTTTATTCCACAGGTATGTTGGTGTTTCTAAAAGATAAATGGTTCAATCCTTCCTTCCAATACAGATTAACTATCCCTTCCTAATCCACCCCCCCTCTCATCTGGTCACTCTGATACTCTAACTAAAATATATACAAGTTGGTGCAGCATAAAGAGGAGCTTTTTGAGGGCACTGCTCTTGAGGAACACAGGCCCAGTCAACAAGCCATATAGCAGACTCTGCGACCACCGAAAAGACATTGCATTTGTCTTTATTGCCTTTTGTCATTTCTCCTTGGTGCAAAATAAGAGGAGAGCATCTTTCTTGGAGGTAAAGAGATCCAACCATGGCAGGTCTAGTTGAAAGGCTACCACTCAAAAGCACATGCGATGGAGTTGTAACTTCACCGATGATGAGACGACTCTGCTCAGGTGGTCTTCTATTGAATTTTCAACCCCTTGAAGTTATGACACTTTGAGGAAGACCAGATTTAATTTCCGCCCAGGGAGTTCCCAACCTGTGGCAAACCCCAGCATCTGGTACCGGCCCTAACTGCTTATGTAGGCTTTTACCACCTGGTTGCTGGTCTGAACCAGAACCACTCCTCTCTCTCTTGACCACTTCCCATGAACGGAACTGCCTTCTAGAGTGGCTTCGCATCCTACCACACTGGCATCCATGGTCAACACCAGTGGAGCCAAATGATCCAAGTAGACCCTCATGATGAGAAATGGATTCTGACATCCACCATTCCATCTGTTCTTGGGGATGAGAAGGAACTGATATCAGGACATCCATAACCTATGAACTTGGTAGCCGATGGGCTAATTGAGGTTGAACTACTAGTTTGAGATGCAAATGAGCCCAGTGGATCACTGATGTTATGACCAAGATTAGACCCTGAACCCTTATAAACAAACTGGCTGAACAAAGTTTTTTGTCAACAGTTTTGTGAGAACGTCTTGAAGGACCAACATTCTGCCCATATGAAGAAACAACTTTCCCAGATTGGTGCAAACCTGATCTACAAGCTTCTTTTCCTTCAACAGACTAAGCTGAGACTTAAAGTTTAGACTGAATACGCAGGCATGAAGGAATTGGCACACCTCTGATGTGTCTTCATGACCTTCAAGAAAAGAAGACATAGGAGTATTTGAATAACGAGAACCTGCAGATAGGCTGCCAAAGGAGCAAATACCTGTGTAAAGACTCAAGATACTGAAGTTAATCTGAAGGGAAGAGCAGTGAACTGGTAATGCTCCTGACCTAGTGCAAACAGAAGAAACTTTTGAGATGAAGCAACTGAGGTCCTGAGTTGTCAAAGGTCTCTTGGTTTCACTAAAGAAGAAACCTCCTTCAACTTGAAAGTTGTCTTGACTAGATAAAGATTAACCATTTTGAGGTCCAGAAGGGGTTTTCACATCTGTCCTTACTCTGAAAGAGTTGTTAACCTGAATAAAAACTTCGAGGAAATCTTTGAAACTCAGGATGATACCCTGAAGAAACCACATCCAGCATCTACTGGTAAGTAAAAGCAGTGCTCCATAATACGCTAACAGGCGAAGCCTACCCTCAACCTCAGTGATTGGAACCTTGGCATAGTCAAGGTTTTAGAACCAGGTGGAGCGCTGGATCAGGATTTGTCATTGGAGGTCTCCCCTGACCAAGGGCGCTACCTCAAAAGGGCCATCTAAAGACAGACTGCTGCTGTACATGTCCTTAAAGATGACAAGGGTGTTAAAAAGTAAAGGACCTAGGCTTAGAGGTCTTAGCCTAAAAGGCTGCAACAATATTTTCCCTTCTGCTGATTTCTTCAATAACTGATCAAGCTATGGCCCAAAGAGCTTTGTACCAGGAAAGGCAAATTTTATTAGGATGAACTTCTGGTCAAGGTCGTAACTAGATACGTACGACACCTGCCCGCTGTAGCATCTCTTCATGATGTAGCTAAGTGACATAGGCTATAGCATGTAGTAACTGAAAAGAAGCGAGTCTTTATTTACATTGTACAAACAAATTAAGTACAGTCCACACCGTTCTGCATCCCCTCGAAGTGGGTAAAATTCCTCCAGCAGAATCTGAGATGCATAAGCAGCATATATTGAAGAGGCAAAAGGAAATTAAAAGCTGCATACGTTCTCTTACGGATACTGTTGTGTCTTACAGGATATAAAAAGCAGAAAGATAATGTTTGTAGGTCTGTAGGATTTATTGTGGGATCAACGAGCCACCGCTCCTCTCACAGCATCTGAGAGGCACCAACTGACCACAGATAGAATTTGGAATGACAGCAGACCCATGACAACGCTTACTGTTCTGTGAGATATGCAAACAAGCATATCTAAACATAACATATTACCTCTTTTTTTTTTTTACAAAATAAGATAAATAAGATATCAAATGGCAATAACAGTAAGAAAAAAAAATAAGAAAAAGAGAAAGAATAAATTAAGTGCAAAAACATGTGAGATATCAAAACAAATAACCTTAGACATAAAGTTGAGGTCAAAGTGTGTGAAAAGCTCAATGCAGCTTCCAAGGAAACCGAGTGACACGTGCCGATCTCCTTGCTACCCGATTTGGCATATTATCTACAGAATATATATTATAAATCACCATGGGGTGACCCAGTATCCCTCAGAACCTGGGCAATACAATTCAATATAAACCATGGTTCTGTCGGGTATGTCAATTGATTCCTTCAGTACATGAACTAAATTCTTTGTCAGGTGCAATTTATAGTCTTCCAATTACTTAAGACAAAACTCTAACCTAAAAGCTTGCTCACCATACAAATCCAACATAAAAATAAATTTAGGGTATTCATCCGTTTTTAATTTATGAATTCGATCTTTTCATTCATAACACCCTTATACATCTCATACTTTTTAATCTGGACTTATTCACATTTCATAAATATTTTTCAAAAAGCGGTGCAACCAAAATTAAGTGATTATAATGTGACACAGAGTGAAATAGTGACATTCAAACGTGTTTATATACAGGTGACTGAAGAAAAAAAGAGGGGGGGGGGAGGTAGAAACAACTCTTCTTCTGGCCAGTTTCTATAATCAGTTAAAATTATCTCAGTAATCCACTTTGGTTGGATATCAAAAAACCGGATATTCTATACTGATCCAATGATATCAGTTTCGTCGACGTTTCGACCCTATGGACGCCTTAGTTGTGGGTCTAATGCAGGTCTTCTTCAGGACATGGGGCTGTGGTAAAGCGCCGAAGGGCTTTCGTGAGTTGGACCCGGGGTTAATATTTAGGAAGTTATGTCGTCTGCATTAGGTTCTAATCCCTTAGTTGACAAATCTGGTGCCCACAGATATTGCGAGAGGAGTGAGGAACCACGTGGGGCTCAGAAGTAATTATATTGTTCCTCTAATTTAGCAAAGTCATGTTAATCAGATGGTCCAGTAGTCAGAATCAAAGGTTCCCAAAATACGTTTCAATGCAAACGGTATTAATCCAGTGTTGCATTCATGGAAGTTCGAGCAGCCGTATTAATCAGGCGTTCTATTCTTGAAAATGTAGTCTCCTGCTCTAAATCGGCCAGCAAGATCCAGCAAACACGTCTCTCCTCCCGCGTTTGAATGTCACTATTTCACTCTGTGTCACATTATAATCACTTAAATTTTGTTGCGCCGCTTTTTGAAAAATATTTCTGAAATGTGAATAAGTCCAGATTAAAAAGTATGATATGTATAAGGGTGTTATGAATGAAAAAATCGAATTCATAAATTAAAAACGGATGAATACCCTAAATTTATTTTTATGTTGGATTTGTATGGTGAGCAAGCTCTTAGGTTAGAGTTTTGTCTTAAGTAATTGGAAGACTATAAATTGCACCTGACAAAGCATTTAGTTCATGTATTGAAGGAATCAATTGACATACCCGACAGAACCATTGTTTATATTGCATATTATCTACAGAGACATTGCTCGAAAAAGCATTAGTCAGAGAAACATTTGCAGGTCCTGTAGATGGAGAAAACTCTTTTCCCAGACCTGTAGAAGAATGAGAATTTTCTGCAGACACATTCATCAAACCAGTGGGAATTGCATTTGCAGCTTTAACTTTGGCAACTTTTCCCAGGTTCCACCAATGTCCACCCCTCACCATAACAGCACCACCACACACTTTTTCTGTACACACAGGTTCACCAAATGTCTTGCCACCTTTTCTGACAAAATTGGTGCTTTTGATTTGGACCATGTTTTAGCAGACTTCTTTACACTACATCTGTCATACATTTTTGCCTGGGCTTCTTCTACACGAGTTTCCAGGGCAACATTGTCTACACTACACAACACTTTTTTGGAAACCGTTCTTAATAACCAAGTGGGATAAAGAGTAGATGTGGGTACTCTATCTTTAAGAGAAACAAATGGTGCTATTTTGGTAAGTGAATGTGGGGTTGTGCGATAAAACCACAACATGGATTTAACAGCACTTTCCACATCAAAGTTGTTATGTTTAGCCCATTAGATGCACTCCACAACCACTCAGCTAATCCTTTCGACTAAACCATTTGTTTGTAGGTGTCCCACAGAGCTTCTTAAATGCTTCACACCTGATTCATTAAAAACAAAAAACTAATTTCCTGATTAACAAATTGTATGCCATTATCCAAAACCATAGCCTCAGGAAATCCCCCCTCATAAAAATGTATCTAAGGAAAAGTATGGCATTGCTAGCAGTGGGAGATGCACAAAACCTGACTTCTGGCCACTTGCTGTGAAAATCCATTAGAACAAAGGCAAGGAAAGGGAAGGAAATTGAATGGCCCAACTAAATCTATGCCAACTTTAAGCCAAGGTTTTGAAGGAAAAGAGATAGGTTGAAGAGGAGGAGTGACTACTTTCAATCCCTTTTCCGCCCCACTACAAACCACACTCCTTGGCCCTCTAATCTATGTCTTTGTCCATTGAGGGCCACCAATAGTGCAGTCTGAGCCGTTTCTTTGTCATGGTTGCCCCAAGATCATGCGCACAATCTATCAATTTGATACGTATCTTGATGGGAGGGACACCTCTACCATCCCTCATGACAACCCCATCTTCAATAGATAATTCCTCTGCCACTTTCCAAAAGGGCTGGATGTCAGATGACACACTCCTCTCTCTGTGCCAACCTTTCACAATGTATTCTTTTGCTTTGGTAAGAGTAAAATCCACACTCACCGCTTCCTTCCATTCAGTCTCACTGCACGCCTTACATTCGACAGCGTCAACTACAGCGATGAACCAGTCCTCTTTATCCTCATTCACATCCAGCGGTTCATCTTCCTTCAAGGGATGTCTAGATAACATATCAGCTCTAACATTTGCTTTGCCAGGTATGTGCTTTGTTACAAAATGATATTGCAAAAGTTTGGTGGTCAAACGTGCAATACGAGGTGTTGCGTATTTGAGACGTCCTCCTCTCAAGATATACACCAGTGGTTTGTGATCAGTTTGGATGACACATTTTCTACCCCAAATGTAGGTCCTGAATTTTTCACATGCCCAATAGCAAGCTAACAACTCCTCAATAACTTAGTAATTAACTTCAGGGTCCCTTAGTACTCTGGAAGCGTAACTAATTGTGACCTCATTGGCACCTGATTTTTGAGTAAGTACTGCCGCTAAACCATAATTACTGGCGTCAACTGTGATGGTGCAAGATTCCTTCGGATTATAACCCTTAAGAGTTTTGGTATTGAGCATCTCAGACTTGACCAAATCAAAGATTTCTTGACAGTTGTCATCCCACACAAAAGTGACATTAAATCTGAGCATATTAGAAAGTGCCTTCATGTTGCTGGCATAGTCGGGAATAAAATGTGAGTAAAACTCACACAAACCCAAGAATGAACGTAACTCATCCTTATTTTTGGGAGTGGGACACTCCACTGAAAGACCGAGGCTGCAGAAGCAAGCCCAAAGGCATTCTACAGAACTGAAATGACCCAAAGGGAGAGTTGAAAGCAGTATAATGTCGTGACTCATCATACAATAAGATTTGATGGTACGCCAAAGCTAAATCAATCTTCGAAAACCATTGAGTGCCCCTCAGTTCCTCAAGTAAGTTCTCCAATTTTCGGAAGTGGATGATCATCCACCCAGATTTCTTTGTTGAGACTCCTGAGATTGATGCATAAACGCATCTCACCGTTACGTTTTCGTGCGACAACTAACGGTGCGATTCCTTAAAATCGGCCGTTTGCGATTCCAAAAATGCTTTTTGAGATGCATCATGCTTTTTTAGAAATCGCAACTTTTTTGCGATTTCTAAAATTGCGATAGCATTTCAGAAACCGCAATTTTGCGATTTCTAAAATGCTATGCATCATTTGATTTCAAATTGCGAAATCTGAAATTGCAAGTGCAAATTACCACGAAATTGAACCTCGTGGTAATTTGCAAAATTGTTTAAAAAAGCACAAACATGCATTTTTTAAACTGTAAAGTTACAGACACACATGTCCTTAGGACATGTGTGTATGTAACTTATACTCAAAAGTACATTTCATGGGTGAAGGGGGGGGTCATTTGGACCCCCCTCTCCACCCTTGAAATGCATTGCTGAATTGCGATTCAAATTGCGAATTCGCAATTCCCATTCATTCCTATGGGCATTTTAGCCCATAGGAATGAATGGGAATTGCGAATTCGCACTTTGCTAATCGCATATTATTTGAGAATCGGTAAAAATTGCGATTTTTACCGATTCTCAAATATTTTGCGAAAATGTACATGCATCCCATTTTGCATTTCCTAATTTGCGATTCCCTAAAAATCGCAAATTAGGAAGTACAAAATGAAACAATGATGCATGTGGGCCTAAGCCACAGACTTGATTCCACAGGCTCAATGATGTCAGAATTCTGCAATCTTTTCAATTCCGCCTTAAGGTCTGCTCTGAGACTGAAAGGAACTGACCTGACTTTGTGCTTCACAGGCACAGCATTACTTTTCACTTTGATCCTGTGTCTAAATCCTACAATTTTACCAAGAGCATCTGAAAACACATTAGGAAACTCCTTCTCCAAACAAAGAGGATCAGGCATGTCTTGCACTACCAAAACCTGTTTACTTGTACCCGGTCTCAACACCATACCAAAGAGGCCTTGATGGTACCAACCTAAGATATTCAAACCACGTATTGCTACATAGATTTTACCCTGTATCTCCTTCCTTTAAGTTCCAACACATCCTCAATATAACCTTCTAGATCTATTTTACGTCCCTCATATGAAACTGGAGCTCTATATGGAGGGAAAAGAGATCTGTTTCCCCAAGATTTCTCGAAAAGATTAAAGGTAATCATAGTAATCCTAGCTCCTGAATCCACCAAAAGCTTCAAACAGACATCACCCACCATCACATCAACATAGGGATCAACACATTCTTAAGAATCACCGGTTACAATACCATCATCCGTGATGGTAACAATCATATCCTGGAAATCTTGAACAATGTCACTTTCACATACTTGTTCATCCTTAACAACACAATTAACTTTCTCTGGTTTGTTAATGCTGGATTGACACACTTTCGCCAGATGACCAAACTTACCACACTTGTGACATTTGGCATTTTTCCATGGACAAAATCTATTATCTTTTCCATGTGGAGGATAACCACACCTGTAACGTATATTTGTTTTTTTGAAAACTTCCTTCTCATTAGTTTTACATTTTCTTGAAGCATTGCTATTTGAAAAAGTAGAGGCAACAACATTTACATTTTCTTTAGAGGAAGAACTCACACTTAATTCCTTAATGGAATTCTGCGCCAGCTCAAGACTTTTTGCTACCTTAATGATTTCTTCTAGGCTAGGATTACCCATTGTGAGAAGTTTCTGCTGAATATGTTGGTCACAACAATGAACAATAAATTGGTCTCTTACCAATTGAACACGATACTCTTCAAATTGACACTCTGTGCACAGTTTACGCAACGCACTAATATAGGTATCTACATCTTCACTTTGTAACTGTGCTCTCTTAAAAAATGTGTGCCTCAAAACAACCAAACTCAGTTGCACATCAAACTTGATAACAAGCTCTCTTCTTACTGTGAATAAATCATGAAGAAAGCCAAGTTCAGTTCCAGTCCGAGTACGCTTAGCTGATAAAACGTGGAAAGACAGCTTTCTTCTCAGATCATCAATGTACTTGTGAAGTGTTCCTTCTTCTCCGATCTGCGCTGTGAAATTGACGTGACGCTTTATCTCCGATCAGCGCTGTGAAACTGAGGTGTTCCTGACGTACGCGTACTGAACGTGCTGACGAACCTTGAATCAATCACCAAGTAGGATTACTGATGACGCACACAGTACATCCGCCAAATCACTTGGCAAGTTCTACTGTGTCATCATTTGTGCCGAAAGCTTGATGGATGAAGGGCTCCCAATCCAACAAACTTTTGCTAAGCGTTAGAAGCGATCAGCTGGTCCTAGTTAACGCGCACTGCTATGTATGCCAGCCTTAATAAATAGCCGGACCCTCCCGCTAACCTCCTCACCGATGTACTCGATGTTAATATCTGCTGCTGGAGAAGTAAGTTGACTTCTCTTCAGGATAAACAGCCGCTGGAGGAGGTATGTGAAATTCACTTTTCAGTGTCCTTCAACTGGAGATAATTTTCTCATGAAGCAAATTTTTCTTCTTGTAGTTTGATCTTCTTCTTTATATTGCTTAAAATAATTTCTTGATGAAGATGAATACCCCAGTTTTTGGAGGTTCAAAATGCTGCTCGCCCCGTTGCCAAAATTATGTTGTGACTTACAGGATATAAAAAGCAGAAAGACACTGTTTGTAGGTCTGTAGGATTTATTGTGGGATCAACGAGCCACCGCTCCTCTCACAGCATCTGAGAGGCACCAACTGACCACAGATAGAATTTGGAAGGACACCAGACCCATGACATCGCTTAAGGTTCTGTGAGATATGCAAAGAAGCATATATAAACATAACAGATACCTTACACCTTCTAGTCCACTAGATGATTGGGCAGACAGCCCTCAATCGCTAGACATGAGGTCATGCTTGCCAGCAAGGAATTAACTGTCACTTAAATTTAATTTCACAGCCCTTCAAAAGATACCTTTGACCCAGGAACCTTTTACTACACACTTAATGTATGCTGTGGCAGGCTGTCAGGTACAGGGGGCATATATAAGATGATGAAATCCTCCAAATCCACACTTGAAACCCCAAGCATTGATCTTGGTAAACCTGGCTAATCCCATGAGCTCCAACCTGTGCCATTTGCAGTAAGGGTTTAAAGACCCCTCAGCTGCCCCACCTACAAGTTGCTTTAACTTCTCATTGGACAACAGTATTCTAGAGGGACCAGCCTCCCCTCCTCTTAGTCCACATAGCACCTCTTAGTAGGATGTTTTCTACTTGCCATAATGAAAATCCTAACTATCCTTACTTAGCAAGAGACTTCAATAAACTGTAAGGAACGCAGCTGCATTGCATTTCCTACTCTCCAAATATGCCTGCTGAGAGGGAGGAGTCACTACAAAAGTTTATAAATATCCCTATAGGAATCGCCATCTCTCCCTTCTTTCGTCCAGCAACAGCCACCATCCTAAAGGGAGCAAGTGAGACAGCTGAAGTGGCAGCCTCTACAACGCTCACCCTCCACTGGTAAGTATCCAGTCCTCCACTCAACAAGAAAGATGGGATCAGCGCAGAGTAGCAGTAGAAAAGGAGGATTCTTTACTGCGGTCCTCAGCAGCAATAAAACTCACCTAACCAAGGTTGCATGCATCTGACACAGACATTCTCAAATAGCCATGGTAAACAGCTATTGTACCACTGCTTGCCATGGGAACATGCACACAAATATTAAGAGATCGAAGACCAGTACCGAGATAAATGTTACAACACACCAGCCATTCTGTTAGGTTTTATGGACTTCTACTCCCGGCTATATGGGCCGCAAGACGCTGATATAGCTAAATACCTGGAAAATGTGGTCTTAGCGTGGGTCTCCCGGTACAAAGAGAATTTTTGTTACAACTAATTACAATAACAGATGTGAAAGAGGCCATATCGACCAAATGGGAATGAATCCGGTAGGAATGGCCTCCCCAATTAATTTTACAAGACATATGCAGAGCGCCTGGCTCCACACTAGCATGACATGTACTTAGAGAAGTACGAAGGCGCAGAAGGCGCGCCTAAGGCAAGCCCGTCTGCGCCGGTCCGCGCCTGGCCGGGGCCAGGGGCCAAACCCCCTGGCTCTTGCCCTCCATACTCCAGGCAAGGACTTTGGAATTAAATCATGACGCCCTGCAGTTAAATCCTCAAATTGCGGATGGGCTCTGGCGTGAAGGGCTGCTAAAATAACCATCTACTACATCCAATTGCAAGGCTAGGACAAAGATCAAAAAAACTCTGACAACACAAAGCTGTAGCTTTGCTCTTCTCAATACACGGTCCCTTCAAAAACATAACCTGGAGGTCTTCTCGCTACTTCAGGAGGGTCACCTAGACATCCTGAGGGTTACTGAAACATGGCTTGAAGAGTCCTCCACCCCAGACTTAGTTGCATCACTTCCGCCTAATTTTGCAGCCATTAATAAAAATAGGAAGGGCAGTATGAAGGAGGGAGGGGTAGCCTTCCTCTATAATAGCTCCTTCAAAACAGAAACCATCTGCACAGAAAGTTTGGAGGGTGCGGATGTGTTAGGGGTTAAGTTCTGCTCCACCACCAATTGCCTGGTTATACTCCTAGTTTACCGCCCCCACGTACTCCACCTGGATTTATTGAACCGTTTCTGGAACTGGTTCATCACCTCCGTTCACGTTACGAAGATCTGGTGGTAATGGAAGATTTCAACCTCCATTGGGAGGAAACCCCTAAGGACTGTCAGTCAAAGCAGCTAGAAGAGGCCATGACCTCGCTAGAATTTTGTCAGAGGGTGGTAGGTTCGACACATCAAAAAGGCCATACTCTGGAGCTGATCTGGACAACTGTCCGGTTGCTTAGTCCAGTTACTATCTCTCCCTGCTCTTGGTCAGACCATCATTTGTTGCAGGGGCGACTTTCGTTTCTAGGACGAACGATAATTCCACCCTTAGGGTGGAAGGTTCTAAGAAGCTGGATTAAAATTAGTGCAGACGCTTTGGTATCCACCCTGGGAGAACAACCACACAATTTACAGGTGCTACCCGAGGACGACATAGAGGCCGCTAGCCTCAATCTGTCACAAAAATGTAAAAATGCCATCGAAGTAATAGCACCTGCACGTAGGGTAAAAATCGTGGACAAGGGCAAAGGTGCCCCTTGGTTCAACAATGCTCTGAGGCTATTGAAACGTTCCCTGCGCCAGAGCGAGAGAGCCTGGCGCAAAGGGTACGAACTTAGCGCTCGGGCTGCATATGTAAGGGATTTTGCTACCTACAAACAAGCAATTATACTCAGGAAAGCAGAGTTCTATGAGGACAGGAATTTCGACGGCTAGTAATCCCCAGAAAGAAATCTTTAACCCCTTGCATGCTCGTGACGGAACCGTTCCATCACGAGCCTCGGGTGGGCTGTGCTGGTGACGGAACGGTTCGGTCACGGCCCGCTCGCCGGGCCTGCGCGGCGCGAATTCCACGCCTGCGCTGAAGGTTCTATTAGGTAGGCGGGGCCGTGACAGAACCGTTCCGTCACAAGCACAGCCCACCCGAGGCTCGTGACAGAGCGGTTCCGTCACGAGCACGGGAGCGCCGCGCGGCCCCCCTCCCCCTTAGCACTGCGGTGGAATAGCCGCCGCAGCTAAGGGGTTAAAGTCTTGACAGAATTGAGGAAAAATAAAGACCAGACTCCCTCCTTTTCGCAAGAAGACTGTCACAAATTTCAGTCCTTCTTCACCAATAAAATAGCGGATCTCCTGATCGAAATTCATCTTACCCCTAGCTTTGACTGCCCCGGAAACAGCTTGCCAAAGCCCCCCTTGATCGTTCGCCCTCTAACTACGCTACCATCACTCACTAAGGAGACTTTGGCAGCCCTGATGGGGCGAATTAAATCTGGTTCACCGGCGGATCCCTGTCCACCAAGGATTTTCAAAGTAGCTTGGCCAGGGATAGAGGACGATGTACTCTCCCTTCTTAATAGCTCCCTGGCAACAGGACAGGTGCCAACCAATTTTAAGGAGGCTCGTCTGATCCCGCTTCTAAAGAAGCCGGGTGCTGATACTAAGGTCTTAAAAAATGTTAGGCCCATCTCACTGTTGCCGTTTCTAGCTAAGGTAATTGAACAACAATTCCTGCCTGCTCTCTCCTGTCATCTTGAAAACAATCATCTCTTGGAACCCAATCAGGCCGGTTTCAGGGCCCATCACAGCACGGAATTGGTTATGCTTTCCGTGCTGGATGACTGGAGACTCAGGGCAGACAATAAAAACCCATGTGCCCTGGTGCTGTTAGACCTCTCCGCGGCATTTGATACGGTCAATCATGATCAATTATTGTCGCTGCTGAGGGATCTCGGTATTCAGGGCACCGCCCATGCCTGGTTGGCCTAATTTCTTGATAACCGTTCCCAGAGAGTACAACTAGCTAACCTGGTTTCTAATTCAGCAGGTCTTACATGTGGAGTTACCCAGGGCTCAGCTCTTTCACCCCTCCTGTTTAACGCCTACCTGCAGCCCCTGATCTCTGCACTGAATCAGATGGACTGCCGGATTTACAAATATGCTGATGATACCCAGATCACCATTCAAATTGACAACTCACCTACAGCCCATCAGAGATTGCAAAACATTTTAAAATTCACAGGCAATTGGATGACTGCCTACTCGCTAAAGATAAATCCGGATAAAACACAAGTGCTAGCGATTACCACAGCGTCCAGCCCCTGGAATGATCTTCTTTGGCTTAATGAACTTGGGTCTTCTCCGGAACCAGTGGTTGCTGTGACAAGTCTCAGCATTAACATAGATGTCAAACTCTCTATGTCTAAACAAGTTTCGGCAGTCGTCGGCACTTGTGTGGGTTTACTGAGAAAATTGCGCAAACTTTCCCCTCTTTTGTCCCTGGACATGCTCAGATGGGTGGTGTCAGCTATGATCCTGGCACGGCTGAATTATGGCAATGCCGGCCTCCCTCAACAACTGCTGGCCAGGCTACAAACAGTCATGAACGACGCAGCCAGATACATTTTTTAAAAACCTAGAAGGACACACGCCACCACACTGCTACACAAGCTTCATTGGCTCCAAATTAGGCAGCGAGTCAAGTTTAAGGGCCTTTGTATCACGTAAAAAGCCCTGTACGGACAAGCCCCAAGGTACATCAGGGAGCGTTTAGTTCCCTATGCACCCAGCAGGAGCCTGCGATTGGCAGATGATGCATTCCTGGTTTGCCCTCGCTTTAAACTATCCTCATTAGGAGGGAGAGCCTTTTCTAATGCAATTCCTATAGCCTGGAACAACTTACCAGTGAGCCTGCGCAAGGAAACAAGTTTATTACCCTTCAGAAAAAGCTCAAAACCGTGCTTTTTCAGGAGGCATGGGGTATGTCCTAGCGGCCCTTTCCTCCATCTTTCCATTCTGATCGTGTGTTCCCTCTAACAAGCGCTTAGAGACCCTTGGGTGATAAGGCGCATTATAAATCCAAATCCAAATACAAATACAAATGTTGCCCCCACACTCTGCGAAGCCTTAATAATAACACTATTGAAACCAGATAAAGCCCCAGACAGGTGTGAATCCTATATACAGCTATTCCTTATAAATATAGACACCAAAAGCTTGGCACAAAAAAAAATCACTGCTAGATTACAGCCTCTCTCCTAAGCTTGGTACTGGTGGATCAGTCAGGGTTTGTACCTGAAAGTTCGACATCGCACAACTTGCGAACATTGTTTACAACATTACACAACTGGACTGAGAAATGAAGGTTGCTGCGGTGCTGTTAGAAGCTGAAAAAGCTTTTGACTCTATACAATGAGAGTATATGTTCACAGTATCACACCGCAAGTAAATGCCACAGGCGTTTCTGACATGGATACATCTACTATATACTAACCCAGTAGCGAGGATAAAAATTAATAAGTATATTTCTTACCAGTTAAAATTTGCTGGGCTGGCCAAGGCTGTCCACTACCCCGATTGTATTTTCCCTCGTTCTGGAGCCACTAGCATGTGTAATTTGTCAGCGTCATGCAGCAGCTTCAATACGGTTCAGACAACACCCAATTGCCATCTCCCTCTAATGCGGATGACATGCTGCTATATGTCTGTGACCCAAGATACACCTAGCACCCTTTATACATGAATATGCTTGATATAAAAGGTATTCAGTATTGACTAGGAAAAGGCAACCATATTCCTTCTCACACAGGCGACTACCCCACACAACATGGAATTTCCACTTGAGTGTTGAATAGAACCGGTTAAATATTTGGGCATATAGATACATAGGGACCCGGAGGTCTTGGTTAGATTAAACTACAAACGAGCACTCACAAAACTGATGGATCAAGTAGCTAGATGGATACCGCTACCTGTCTCTAGCTGACAGAATAGCAATTATGAAAATTTCTATTTTGCCCAAATTTTTATATATGTTGGGGAATATGCCTATATTATTGACCAGTGAGTTTTTTGTAACCCTTAAAACTTGCATGATAACACTGACTTGGGCTAGCAAACAACCTAGATAGATGCAGCTGGAATACACGGATGAAACCATATAAGCAGGGAGGGTTTGGAACCCCGGATATGCAGGTTATTATCTTTGTGCTCAAGTGCAGTTTGCGCATTACTGGTCCTTCTCAATTCAATACTTACAATATTTAGCGGAAGAGAATGATGACACTCACCCATTATCCCTTACAGCCATTCTACGACATGAACGGTTGGAGATGGCATAACTAGAGAGTAATACTATACACAGTACCTTGAAGGCCTGGCATAAATTAAATGTGAGGGCATGTAGAACCGCTATATATGCACAGGCACTGCTCTTAGCTGCCCACCCCGCTATCACCGTCACCCATGAATCCAAGGTAATGGAAATACTAACAAAAGCAGGGTTGACAACACTAGGAAACCTATATTCTAAAGGACATTTCTTGACATTAGATGCATTCACTTCTAAACAGGCCTCCACTACATTACTAGTGTTCATATATGTCAGTCTCGGGGCAGCTGTAAGGTCATTGTATCCACAATTCCCGGAAGAACCAGCTATGTTGAAGGCGCTGCAGATGATGCTAACATGTAGCTCGTGCAAAGGTATCATAACTCGGCTGTACAATACACATCTCAGGGAGAAACCAAATGAAAAGATAGCAGCCCTAAATAGTTGGAATGAATTGCTGGACACACCAATAACTCAGGTAACTGGGAGACGTGTTGCGTAAATTTGGAAAAACCGTTGCACTCCACAGAGTATGAGAAATGTGCAAGTTCTTTGTGACATTTACAACAAATATATTACACCCCTCTTCAATTACATAAATATGGGGTTAGAGACAGCTCAATGGTGTATTAGATGTGGAGTGCTGGATGCCGACTTTATACACTTAGCCTGGAGCTGCACTCTAGTTTATAGATACTGGACACAGGTGATACAAGTTCTGTCAGAAAAGGTAAAGGAGAAAGTGGAATGCACCCCACCTGGATGACATCTAACACGTTTAATGGTGCTGGGCCCTCTGAGATTTCAGATACCACTGCAGAGGTCACATGTGCCACCTGGCACAGAGGCTAAGCAGGAGGCATGAGAACAACAGGCTCAGAATCCTCAGAGCTGCTCTCATCAAGATCCAGGGCGGAGGCTGAAACATTGGGATCATACCCTGAATGTCTTGCAGTCATTACAGCAAAGGAATGGCCTTGGACTGCACTTTGTCCAACCACAGCTCCTATAAAAGGAAGTCTTTGCGAAGGAGTCAGGTGTGACTTCACATCATTGATGAAGAACCCCAACAATATCAAGAGGTTCCGCGTCATCTGTAGGTGGTCTATAGCTGACTTTGGTGGTCCTGTCAGTTGTAGAGGTAAAGGAAAACTGTTAACCTAAACCTCTGAAGATGTGTGGGAACAGCCGGCAATATTTTCGTGAATACCCAAGGGCCACCGTGAAGCTGAAGGGGAGCATGTCAAACTGAAAATGCTCCTGGATAACTTTGAACTGCAGTTAACGTCTGTGGGACTACACGACGGGCATATGAAAATACATATCCTCCCAGTCCAAGGCTACCATCCAGTCACTCAGATACAGGGCAGACAGAACCTGGGCTGGTGTGAATAGCTTGAATGTGTCCTTCCTTAGGAAGATGTTTATGGGGCAAAGATCTAGAATAAAGCAAAGGCCTCTAACATTCTTCGGCATGAGGAAATAGTAGGAGTAACAACATTCCAATTTCCGAGTCTGGAACTCTCTCAATAGCCTCTTTGGACAGCAGAGCTCGGATCTCTTGAAATACAATGGATAGGTGCTCCTCTGAAAGCTGATATGATGTGGGCAGAACCTATGGCAGGTTGGAACGGAAGGTCATAGCCCTGTTGGACAATCTGGGGACCCATCTGTCAGACCTGAAGGATTGCAACCTCCAGAGAAAATGTTTAATACTCCCTCCCATTGGGTGGATGTGTGCCACTAAGGGAATGTGTGCCACTAAGGGAAAACTAAAGTGGCCTGGGCTCTGATGCAGCAAAGGGGAGGAATTGAGAAGACTGTTTCTCTGGTGTCCAGAATGATGTCTGCTTGCTCTCTGGCCCTGAAAGGACAGGGGTAACTGTTGTGGGGCTGGGAGGGCTGGCATTGCCTATATGCCAACCCTCTGAACCCACTGACGAGTCAAAACTGATGAGGAAACTGTCTGGAAGGACAGGAACAAGTAATGATCTGTGGCTCCTCATTTCTTAAAACATATTGGGAATCCTTTTTGCCAAAAAGGCAGGTATCATAAGGCATATCCATACAGGTTGTTTATCGCGACAGAGCACTGTACTAGGTTCAACCGCAAAACTCAATCAATCGGTAGTATCCAGACCAGTCCAAATCACATATTTGGCTGCATCCTGGCCATCTTTAATAGTATGAGCAAGGGTGGCCATAGCTCCCCCAGGACTGGCAGTAATAATTTGGTGGCCAAGGCCAATAGGGTATGCATATAAAGGCCTAATAGCCAGACCACACTGACCGACTTCAAGGCTAAGCTGCCTGAAGAGAACATTAGTTTCCTGAAAGCCTCAATGAGTTTCAATTTCCTGTTTGGTAAAAGGGTGAGATGTGGAGGCAAGTCCTTCGCATACAACGTGGCTAGACTCTGGAATACGCTTCCTTTACATCTTCAGTCAGAGTCTAGACATCTCCCTTTTCGAAAGCTCCTCAAAACATGGCTGTTCCAAAATGCCTCTCTATAAACCATTTAGCTCTTCCCTGTCTTGCTGCTAGCGCTGGGATCCCTTAGGGTAGCAATGCGTCTAACAAATGCGGTTTTAAATAAAATTAAATTTTAGGGTGTTGAGGGGAAAGCATTAGGATTCACAGAAGTAGAATGCTGTGTGAGAAACTCTGGGTCGCTGGGTGATGGTCTGTGGCATCTGGCCACGTGCCTGTTCACCGATGGTCAAGAGCAATTTTTACACCACATGTCCAAAAAGGTGTCAGTTAGGGCTTCTTTGAATGGAAGCAAGGGCTCAGATGAGGCTGGCCCATGGTGCAAAACCTCAGAAAGAACTTTATTTGTCATGCCTTCAACAGAAAGCAGGTGTAGGTCTAGGACTTCAGCGACTTGTTTGATTACAATAGCAAAGGAACCACTTGATTCTGTTGAGGGTACAAGGACCAAAATCTACCCCGCCTGGTATCAGGGGAAATATCAAGCCCACTGGTCTCCTGCAAGTGCAAGTATAAACTGCCATCATCATCACAGTGATGGGTAAATCATCCCTATCATCACCATTTGCATCCCCGTGTTTTGGCAAATTCTGGTCAGAATAAGGACCAAAAAGATGTTGGGGTTTCTGAGGACAGCTCCACAGTAGTTTAAGTGTATTATCTGAGCCAAACTCTACCGGGAGCCCTGGAGTGAAGTCAGAGTGTGACGTCAGTCAGGACGGATTCACCTCAAGCTCAGACATTGGGAGTCAAAACTGGATCCCCCTCCGGCAATGTCAGAATTGGCATGAATTTAAGAGGGACTGGCCATATGCAGCTAATCTGGAAAAGAAGTCATCACCATAGTTGCTGAGGATCCAAGATAGGTTCTACGGGCTTAGATGGCACCGAGGATGTATCAGTAGGCTGTAATCAGACAGGAGGCCCCTGTGAATCTTTGGGGCATGAAGGCATGCCAGAGGGACCCATACGAGTGCAAATTACACAGCATGACCTCCATAAAGGGCTCAACCTGCTGCGGTGTCGCCAATGGCCCAGAGACCAGTTGCAGAATCTGCTCCTCAATCAGGGATTAGTCGTGAGAATGAATGCCACTTTGAAGTCTTCACAACTTATCTTTAGAATGAGGAAGGATGGGATCAAGTCACGCTACAACTTCTTATGCTTCTTCTTTGCATTGGACTTTGATTTTAATGACAAATTTACCTGCAAAGAAGACCTGTTGTAGAAGCAGCCTATAGAGCGGTGTTGGACTTGACCCTTTTTGGCTATAGTTCCCTAAACTTTTTTGCTTCCCCCTAGACCTTTTTTCTGACATAGTGTTGCCAACTTAGATGCTCTGGGTACTTTGCCACTGCTGATCGGTGTCAAAGTGAAAGTGCTCCCTATGTAAAGTATAATGGTAAATGGTTGTCCATGATTGGTATATTTGCCTTACTAGTAAAGTCCCAAGTAAAGCGCACTATGTATGCCAGGGCTAGTAATGCAAGCTGCTAGTGGGCCTGCAGCACTAATTGTGCCACCCACACAAATAGCCCTAAAGAGAGAAACTCAGGCCTGCCACAGCAGTGCCTGAGCGCAGTTGGTAAACACCACTGCACCCACTTGCCAGACCTTACCCTTCCCTCTCTAGGCACATCAGACACCCCTATGGTGGGTCCAAAGTACCCCCGGGGCAGGGTGCAGTGCATGTGAAAGGTAGGACATGTACTAATGTGAGTACCATGTCCTGACAGGGAAAAGATCTCCATTTCGTTTTTCATTGTTGAAAGGCCATCTTGCCCATAGGACAGAATGGGGAGGCTGTGTAATGTGTTTTCCAGCCTATCTTCCCAAAGGCTTAAGATGGAGAGGTGAAGTTTAGTATGCCTGAACTCACAATGTAATAACACATCTTTTTGTGAAGGTGGTTTTTGCATTGGGTGTTCAGAAGCCACTCTTTTAGAAGTGGCTGGGTTTTTGTGCTCTAACATTTCGGTGTGTCTCTGCCTGGTTGTGGATTGACTGTCTGGATTTGAAAGTGATAGGATCTGGGGAATGTCTTGACCCAGGGGAGGAGGTGAGACAGCAACAGGCTGACCTGCATCTGGAGTGTAGGAGGAAGAGTAGCCCCTAGAGGCGAAGAGGCCTGGGCTGCAGCCATAAAACAATGGCTTCATCCCCTGCTGAGTGATTGAGAATCCAGACCCCCACTAATCAAAGGAAGAAGGTGTCACTGGCAGGGGGGCACCCAGAACTGGTCTGAACAGGGCTTAGTGGCCCTCTGCACACAAAGACTTCAAAGAGATTTAGGGGTAGAACTATGAGAGCTGAAGCCCCTGAATCTGGGAGAAATGGATTGATCAACTTTGAACAAGACTGAAGCTACTTTGTGGTCAAGAGGAACCTTTGCCAAGGAAGAAACAACTGAAGAGACTGAAGGAAAGTACTGACCCTTGCAGTGTGTTCTGGGGCTGGCCGGCAGTTTTTTTTTTAACCAAGGAAGAGGCTACTGGGACTTTGCTGTGTCCCCCTGCTTGAAAGGACTTTGCTGTGCCCTGAAGTAACCTAATCCCAATGGCCCAAGGTGTGCTGGCTCCCTCAGGAACACAAAGGTTTCCAGAGGTGTCTCAGCGACGCTGTGTGCGTGTGCTATTTGCAGCCTGAGTACTTCGTGAGACGTGCCCTGAGTTCCTGGGCAACTGGAGTCCAAGCGAGTCTCAGCGACGCTGTCTGTGCATGTTTTTTGCAGCCTAAGCCCTTTGGGAGGATTGTCCTGTGATCGTGTGCACCTAGCGTCCAAGTGAGTCTCAGTGACGCTGTGTGCGTGTGCTTCATGCAGCCAGAGACCTTCGTGAGGACTGCCCTGTGACCGTGCAGACCAGAAGTCCAGTGAGTCTCAGCAAAGCTGTGTGCATCTGCTTTTTTGCAGCCTGAGACCCTCTGAAGAATTGCACTGTGATCGAGGGCACCAGAAGTGCAAGTGTGTCTCAGCGGCGCTGTGTGCATGCGCTTTTTGCAGCATGGGACCCTCTGGAGAATTGCCCTGTGATTGTGGGCACCAGAAGTGCAAGTGTGTCTCAGGGAGGCTGTGTGCGTGTTCTTTTTGCAGCCTGAAACCCTCAGAAGAATTGCCCTTTGATCGGGGGCACCAGGAGTCCAAGTAAATCTCAGCGACGCTGTGTGCGTGTGCTTTGTGCAGCCTGAGACCTTTGTGAGGATTGCCTCACGAAGGCTCAAGGGAGTCTCAGCTACGCTGTGTGCATGTGCCCTGTTGCAGCCTGAGATCTTCGTTATCATCATCTGCCCGGAATCAACCCAGTCGCATTGGAGGCCCAAGTCGCAAGAGGCGTAGAGGAGAGCGAGGTTGAGTACCAGGTACCGTGTACCGGTGCCTGGGCTGGGTGCGGGCTCAAAGAGAGACGCTCTCGGCCTCTCCCCTTCTGGTAGCGCGAGCATCTGTCCCAGCTCGAGTCACCGCTCGTACGTGCCAAGGAGTGGCAGTACCGAGGCCGGAGCGTGGAGCTGTACAGTGGTTTACACTAGATCTGTGTTGGGGGCATTTGGTGACAGAAACTGACCGCGAGTCAGTAAGAAGGGCGGAGAGACAGCCTGAAGCACCGTGATCGGTGCTGAAGTGTATTACGCATTGCATTAATTCTGCAGTACAAACTATTTGATTGTTGTATTACGCATTGCATTAGTTTGCATAACAAACTTCCTGATTATTGCATTACGCATTGCATTATTTCTGCATAACAAACTGCCTGATTGTTGTATTACACATTGTATTAGTTTGCAGAATGAACTACCTGATTGTTGCATTACGCATTGCAATATTTCTGCATAACGAACTGCTGGATGGTTGTATTTGGTATTGCATTAGTTGCATCATAAACTGCATTATTCTTACATTGTAAAGTGCCTGATTCTAGCATTACGAACTGCATAGCCTTGCATTAGGACTGCATAGGATCACCCAGAAGTGCCCATTAATACCGCCAGAATTTACCAGAGCTGGCTGACCTAATAACTGGCTAGAAGGTATATTACAAATATGCATATGTTGGATTCTATTGTGTGGTCTCATCGTATATCTTTTTATATAAACGTATACTTGTTTTTATATGAAACTCGTGTGAAGTCCTTTTGTGGTGTCACCATTAGGTCACTGGGTGAGTGGTTGCAAATAGTTTACACATTTGCCTAGAAGTAAGTAAGTAAAGGCTTTATTTCGATAAAAACATATCTTAAAAGCACAAACATAAAAACAACAACAATAAAAACATGTCTTGAGGCCCTTCAGCTCAACAAAATGCAATAAACTATCATAGTTTCCTTCTTAAAACACAGATTTACACATTTGAGCATATTGTAGTTATCGGGAGGTAATAAGCTATTGTTACGGGTTCCCTTAATAAAGAACCCAGATTTACACATTTAGGTATTATAATTCTTAAAAATTAAAAACTATTATACAATGAAAAACTTTAAGATTAAACATTTTCTTTCAGCCTTTTTACTCTAATCGACCAAGCCCAGCTTAGATATTTGGCCAGTCCGCTGACACATAATATGCTGGTATTTGATGAGAGAATACGCAATGCTACAACGTAATCTCTAGTGCCCAATGCTTTACACAATGGCTTGAGCCAATAGACTCTTGGAGCTCTATAAGCCGGGCAGGCGAACAGAAAGTGCGCCATGGACTCTATTCCTAGAGTGCAACAGGGACAGGAAGAGGATGTTTGGAATTGGTTTTTCCAGCGCACAGTAAATTCCCTTATCGGTAGGGTACCGATCCTACATTTAAAATACAATGCCCTATCCAGGGGTTTATGAATAATATCTAGATAGGGCTCGATAAACATAACATCCTTGATCATTAAGAACCCATTTGTAACACTTCCTAACTTTGGGTCACAATTACGCTTACTTGTGATCTATTTCCAATAAAGTTTCTTTATTATCGCTTTCAGTGGAGCTGATCTATTCTCCCAGGACTCACGAAGGCCCAGATCGCACAATAATGATTTAACATCTTGGAGCCATTTGATTTTCTGCCAGCCCATAATAGACATCACCTCTGCCAGGCCTTCTACGTACTTGGCCTATTCTGGGACCCGCCGTAGCCGAGCCCACAATAAAAGTGGGCGAAGCTTTGCCTGGTCGCTAATGGCATGGCACCCAAGATCCAACAGCAGAGGCACCATAGGCGTACTCGATGGAGTGCCATTAATTCTCTTAAGAATCTATTTTCAGATACGGACAGATGCTCCATATTGCTAAAGCCCCAAAGTTCCGCACCGTAGATGGACGCACTTACCCTCCTAGCCCAATATATATCGATTACTGGACCAATAGGTCTAATGGAGGCAGAGCGCTGTTCCTTTAGCAAGACTCCCGTTACCCTCTTATGGCACAATAACATTTTCTGCACATGGGAGTTCCACTTCATGGAATCCGAAAGTCGGATGGCAAGATAGTCGAACTCCATAACCCTCTCCAGGGGCTCAGAATTTAAAACGGGGGGCCTACCCAGTTTTCTAGGCGGGTTCAATACCAAATATTTGGTCTTTCTGGTGTCTATCACAAGCCCCCTTGATGCACAAAAGATCTGGAAGCTATCAAGGAGGTTCTGGAGTCCAACTGGGTATTTAGAAAGAAGAAGGGTGTCGTCGGCAAACAGGAGAGTTGGAATACGCTCGCCCGCCAGGGATGGTGCATCCGACTGGATTTTCATTAAGTGCTCCACCACTCCGTTCACATACAGTGAAAACAGAGTGGGGGCAAGAACACATCCCTGACGGACGCCCCTGTCCACCGGAATTCTTCTGGTCTTTTGCCCCTGTGTACCCCACCTCACTTGGGCGAAATTACCGCCATGGAGCCGCACTAGTAGCGACAAGACGTAACTTGGGTCTTCCATTTCAGATAGAACTCTCCAAAGGCAATCGCGGGGCACCAAATCGAAGGCCGTCTTGAGGTCTATAAATGCCAAATAAAGGCTACCCTTCCCTACAAGGACCATTTGCCTAGAAGATAAGCCTGGCTGCTAGTGCCAAGCTACCAAGGGGGTGAGCAGGGGTAATCTGAGAAGGAGTCCTTCCTTTCCCTGACGTGGAAGCGATGGTCCCTACTTGGTCTAAGGTACCTACCTCAGCCAACTAGGGAGTCCTGTTTCTAACAAGCGGGATCAGGCCTGCATCCTTAAATTGGAGCAGAATCAGGACTTAGGAAAGATCCATTATTTAATTTGATGTTCAGCAATGTACAACTTTGCTTCACTGTCCCAGATCGCCTTCAGGTACATGAAGGCACATTCTTCGCATGAGTTGGGGTCGTGCCTAGAGGCCAAACACAAGAGGCTCTCTTCGTGAAGGAGGTTAACTACATCTTTTTCCGACAGTTATCACATTGTCTAAACCATGTAGTCTTCAGTGGGGAATTGTTCCCTTGCAGACTGGAAATCAATTTGGAGAAAAAAACAATGTTAAAGAGAGCAGAACTCCAGATCCACATTCGTAGGTGCAAAAAAAAAAGGAACCGATGTCTACGCACAGGAGTGGTGCTTATATGCAGCTCTGCTCCATCATCTCTAGGGGGGAACGAGGCCAACAGGTTACTGGATGGCACAACCTAGCAGCATGCGGGAGCGCTGCTGTAAAAATGTCCAGGTCCAGTCTGGCGGCTGTGAGATATTGTAAATGTGAGGAGTCTGCAGCTAGAGGTATCCATCATAATCTCCCATTTACCACCTGTTTTAAGCAGGTGTAAAATAGAAGGTAGGAGTAGTATAGGGTGAGATGTGTGAAGGGCCCCGGGGGACAGCTGTTATGTTCCATATAAGTATCCTAATACAGGCCCGGGTAATATCATATGCAAAAACCACAGTATATGGACAGAATGCAGAACAATGTCATACATTCAACCCAGTACAGAGATCTGGGCCTAAATCCATCGTTTTTTTGCACTCCACACCACCCCAGTTCAGACATGGCCATATGCAAATCAGTCTGACCCTATGCCTCATGGGAACAGTCCAGCCCGAACTGCCAAGCCATGCCTTCCCTGGACCGGAAACAAGCTTCCGAGGACCGGTTTCTGGCATTCCAGCCGTCTTCAGCCCGGCTTGCTTGAATCCAGTGGTGTGGAGAGCATGGGACTCACGTCTGAGCATACCCATCCCACTCGGGGTGACAAATGCAAAAACCACAGTTGATGGACAGAATGCAGAACAATGTCATACATTCAACCCAGTACAGAGATCTGGGCCTAAATCCATCGTTTTTTTGCTCTCCACACCACCCCAGCTCATACCTCTTCACCTACATTACTTCCCCTACACTACACAGTAACTAGTCTTTTAGGATTGAATCTTTACCTAGTTCTCCTGCATGCAGGCGCTCCAGCTGACAGTGGTCTGACACATCCCTCGCGGGGTGTCCAACTTGAGATCAGGACGGGGTCCCACACTCTCTCACATCAGGTAAAGGGGTTATACTAAACCTAGAGGGATTCTTGGCTTCACACCTACTCACATAATAGGTACACTTAGATACATCTAGATAGGCATTGTAGGTGCACGCACACTTTTATCATTCATTTTATTTTCAAGTATGCATTCGTGATAATTGCGAGATGGTAGAACTGTACTATCCTTTATATTCACTGTACTGCTAATCATATATATCTGCTACTGTCTAACGGTTGTCGCAGCACATCTATTTTACACTAGAAGAACAACTGCGCAAAAAATTCTTATTGTAACACGCCCAACTGTTTTTTCTGTGTAACTGTCTGAGACCAAATAAGTGAGCACAAGTGACAACAAAAAGTAGTACATTGTTTTCACAATTCTGAGGGATCAGGGTTGTCATGTTCTAAGGTTGCCAGAAACTATTCTCTCCCCGACAAGAGGAGATTCTAGTGGCACTGTGAGCTAGCTAATGCAAACAGGCTAACATTCTCGGTGGGGGTGCTCGGACGCAGTCTGCCACCACGCCCACAGTTTATGTGATCCGAACGTGCAGATTTTGTATAGGAATATATAGGAACTACACGACATGGCACCACCAACGTTGGTTGGGTACTTATTTAACAGTAGAATCTGAGTAGTTCAGTCATGCTGATTCTCCGAGACCCCTACTTCAAAAACACCAGAGACGTCTGGAGTGGGTGAAACATATCCTATTTATTGGCTGCTGGTTAATCAAGCTTGAAGGACACAGTGTTCCTAAAATTGTGCAATAAAACCTTATCTTAGTTCCCTTGAACAAACTTCTTTGTTACAAAAATGACTGAGGGCGAAGATAACCCAGTGGTGGATCAACGCCTCCCAACAGGAGAAGATGTGGACGCAACACAAATTGCACCAAAATTCAGGCATACAATCACCCTGAAACTATTAGAAAATGGTTTACAAGCAAGGGGTGCCTTAGTAGCTTTCGTGATTGAAGCACACAAATCAAATAAAAAAGAGGTATTTTATTTGTGGGTTACATTCCCAGCAGCAGATGCAAGAACACAGACATTTCACTCTTACACAGAGGGAGATGGACCATTGGAACTTGGCTCGTTCGAGGACATAGAGATTCCACTCACCTACTCCACACAAGAGGAAGAGTAAGGCTTGGTCGGTTAGGAAGACCAGGAGCAATATGGCCGATATTAGCAGCCTACACACCTCATCCTGAAATTGAAACAATGTCACAAGGAGACTTACATATCCAACACAAATATTTAATTAAAATCTACAGAAACTTGACACGATTCGTCATGATTAATTTCACAGTCCAACCAGTAGCAGTTGCAACAAATGGAACTCAATCTCAGAGTACAGCAACTAAAATTCCTCCACAAACGTTACACACGGTAATGGGCAAAATGCCCACAAAACGCGAACAAATGCCATTCTGGGTAGCTCAGTCCGGAGGTAGATCTCCTCCACAGGAGCACTCTGAAAAGAGGTACAACCTTAGGAATAGGGATAATATTAGGAAACCTGGCCGATATCAGGATACTGATACACGTTCCTCTCGTTCCTTTCAGGGTTCATTGAAAAACTTTGAGAGAGAAGGACAGTCAGAACACAAAGAAGAGTGTACTAAGTCCAGAGACAAGCAGCACACTTAAGACTATACTTCCATAAAAGAAGCAAAGCCAAAACCAAAACCACAGTTTAAAAAGAAGAAAGTTGCAGGCCTGAAGATCAGACATGCCCAGAATTCTGAGGACACAACTTCTGAACGGGGAATGAGCTCAGACGATGCTAGACAGTGAGGCAGAAGTAACAATAGCTCGCCAGAATCTGATGGAATTTCTGGTGACTGCAGACTTGAATGATTACATTACGGTGGAAACACCAGATACAAGGGTGAGTGTCCCATATAAGTTACATGAAATAACACTCCAGATGGAGGGGGACAAGCCCAGGAAAGTTAAGGGTCTCTTTTGGGAGAACCTGTCATCTGCTTATGACATCCTATTAGCTGAACAAGATTGGCCGCCAGCGTTCGTTATGGAGAGCTCTAGGGGAGAAGGTTTTATTTTTTCCAGCCCCCCCCCCAGCTTCGTTCCCATACATAATAAACACACATATGCACGGGAGTGGGCAGTTGTCCTAGCTCCAGCATTATTCAAAAATCATGCGGGATGGGATGAGAATTCAACCTACCACGTAATCCTGTTAAAAGTTTCACCAAATGCACAGAGACAATATCCCAAAAACAAGAAGCTAAAAAACAGGGAGATCTTAGATCAACTTGAATATCTAGGGGTCATTGAAGCATGCACCTCACCAATGAACAATCCTTTGTTTCCCGTATCAAAACCGGACAACTCATATTGTCTAGTTTTAGATTACAGACATTTAAACACATTCACAAAAACATTTGCTGTCCAAAATGCACACAGTGCCACATTAATGAATAACATTGTGCGGAAAAAATACAAAACAGCACTTGATATCTCAAATAGACTTTTCTGCCAAAATATAGTGCCTGAAAGCAGGTATTTGACCGCATTCTCAGCGTTAGGGTCCCAGCGACAATTTTGTTGTCTCCCCCAGGGGTATTAGAATAGCCCGGGGGTATTTTCAGCAAGGGTATCTGAGTTCCTCCAAAATTTTGATGCGGAAGCATTGTCCTAAGTGGATGATATTTATCTGACGGACGATGACTTAGAAAGGCAATTGACCAGGGTGAATCCCATAATTATGGGATACACTCTGAAGGCTACAATTTAAACTTTAACAAATCAAAAAATCGCCCACCTCAATGTCCTGTTTTTAGGATATGAGCTGTCAAGTGAATGGAAAAGTCTGGCAGCTAACTTATTAGAAAAGTGTGCACTGCTCCTACCTCCAAAATCATTAAAAAATGTATAATCAATATTGGGATTCCTAGCACACAAATATCCTATGTTCACTACAAGAAGACATGATAGCTTCAAAACACTTACAGGTGTGAGTAAATGTACACAACTTAACCTTCAATGAAGGCAAAACAGTACCAATCGCTTACAAATCACACCTGTACAGAAACGGAGAAATGCATTTTACTTCAACAGAGAAAATCCTGACAGCAGTTCATACCGCTGTAGCAGGAGAAAGAGCACTGGTTCAGGGGAAACACATTTTTGTCTAACCCCAGTACCGGCTTTAGAAGCTGTTACAAAGTCCAGCATTCCAAATGCAAAAGCCTTACATCCGAGATGGATACAATTGGATAATTCTCTTACTGCAACAGATGTTGAATACAGATTTGATCCAAGTCTAAAAACACAAGCATTTCTGCAATACGAACAAGAATACACTCTGCCAAAAAAAAACTTGCCTCTAGATCAGTATGAATATATAATTTACACTGACGGATCGCTCAACCGGCCATAGAGAGTACGCAAAAATGTTGCGCAGCATATGTTATCGTTAAAGGACGCATGCGGGATGGGAAGTTCCATACAAGTTGTACCAAGATGCAATCTCTAGGAGACTGCACGGCTCAGTTGGCAGAGTTAAAAGCATTAATACTGGCCCTGGTGACTATGGATCACAAATTCCCCACACTGATAGAGTGTGATTCCTTTTACTGTGTGTAATCGTACAATGAATATTTACATAATTGGGAACAAAACGGGCTCAAAGACGCAAAAGGTGGCACAATTAAACATAAAATGCTATGGGAACAGGTGGTTGAGTTGAAAACAAACTACCACAGGCTCACATGATTCATACACTGATTCATCAACATGATGGTGTTCACATTGAAGGGAATTCATTGGCTGATGAAGCCGCGAAGGGGGTTGTACGCACAGCTTCCATAGCTGCAATCACTCGTTCAAAAAAGAGGACAGACGGTGATATTATGGTTGCAAGTCATTGCTTCGCGCAAAGGCAGCTCAGCAGTACCAAAGACATTTCCACTCAAGTACTCCTAAAAGTTAGACACAAACACGGAGTGGGGGTATAGAGTAATACCAAATATGGAGTGTAGACAAGGTTTGATTGTTGCAGCACACAAGGGTTTGGGCTCTGCGCATACAGGTGTTACAGCGACTATTTCATTATTGAAACAGCGCTATTGGTGGCCAGGTCTAACAAAGCAAACTAAAGACTATGTCTTGAAATGTGCCATCTACCAGCAGATGAAAGGCTCCACAATAGCACGCCTGGCACAGACACCATTCTTAAAATCAGACAAACCTCTCGCTTGTGTGCATCTGGACCAATGAGGCCCCTTACAATCTGATGGGGCTTACAAGTATATCTTGGCGGCAGTGGATTCATGCTCAAGATTCCTATGGGTTTGGCCTCAGCACTCGGCTGACGAGCAAACTGTCATCAAAGATTTGCGAGTCTTTAAAGGGACATACGCAGTTGGCATGTTACATTCTGACCATGGCCCGGCGTGTAGCTTTCAGGATTACAAAGAGGCCATGGGAAATATGGGCGTAGCCCTGCGGGACTCCTCTCCGTACCATCCTGAGGGAAATTCGGTTGACTAGACGAAAAAACGGGACTTAAAGCAATCTTTACCAGCTAGGGTATGAGGCAAGGGCGGTAGTTGGGTCAAGCACTTATATACTTATATGGGGTACAGAGAGCCCTCAACAACCAGCCAAGAAGTTCTCTAGGGGGTGTCACTCCTTACTAGGTCCTATTTGGGACGAGAATGTGGGTGCCTGATCTTGATTGTGAAGGCGCAGTGGCAGATGAGAAACCATTTGATATCCATGATCGTTTGGCTTTTTTGCAGGATCTAAATAAACTCAGGACATAACAAAGTGGCGTCCACATGAAAAAGATGGGGAAGTCCAGGCATTCCCGGCAGGACCTGTCTGGATCCCAAAAGTCGGGGATCTGGTCAGAGAGAAAATAGCGGACAAAAAATATTTTGGACCATCATACAGAAAGCCTGTACCTGTCCTAGCAATTCAAGGAACAAGAACTGTACTTTTGTCGGCTCTTGCCGGAAAAAAGGAGAAAAGATTTGTCTCAATCGACTTAATCAAACCACACTAGGTGGCCGATACTAAGCGGTAGGCCACGTGGACTCCAAAGTAGCAGACGCCGTCCCCTCGCTACAATTCAAGAAGTTCAAACAGAGAGACTTATCAAGTTCAAAGAGCCTCCTGTACGGAATGAAGGACTATGCAACAATACTATGGAGCTCGTTCCTCTTGAACCGGAAGCTCAACTTCAAAATCAAACTCAAAATAACAACCAAGTTGCAAATAGCCCTAATACAGATGTCTACGTCAACATGCCTAGACGAGAGCAAAATGCGATTTCAACAAATCCTGATGCAATTCCAACAATTTATCGAACTGCTTCTGGCTACTTTATGAACTTTGATACATTTTCCTTGGATCTAAGTGAACCAGAAACGAGGCCGGCCTAACAAACATGCAATCAACAAGTCAAGAACTTTCAGAACTTTCTCAAAAAGACTTACCTGGTATCGCCTTGGGTAGAACTCTGGGTAATTACTGGGATACTGTTCTTTCTTTTCTTGCTAGGCTTAGCTATAACTTTTAGCATGCTTATTATTGGACTATACCTTCAACAAAGCATACCAGCCCAAAAAGTTCATTTGATTCTGAAGCCACATCAGTCCTCATACCGTGAAGAAAGAGAGTTGTCATCAGTGAACATTACAGCATTTCCTATTCCGGACGGTAACGTTTGGGACAAGGTTGATTTCGATATATTTGGCCCGAACGAACTTAAAAATTTCTCATGTATTTAAAATTTCATCAAGTGATATCATTACCCTCCAGTACAAACATATTGTCTGATTTAGATAATATTGAAATGTTCAAACACTCTAAGGTTAGAAGGTACTTCAGACTATGACACCTTGTACTGCTACCAACATTATGGTCATCATTTCTTGCACATATCTATAACACCTAGAAATGTTTTTGAGCACAATAAGTGGGAACATTACCCCACACCACCAAAAAGCAGTTCACAAATATTTGCACAGAAATGTACATTTTTTTTAGGGTTTATCACCACTCACACAACCTCATATTATTATACGGTTACACCTACATCGGCACTGAAAATTATGTTGACTAACACCAAAATGATTTACTCTGCTTCCTTTATTGCCTAATTGTCTGAACAGGGTTTTGACCTATGGAAGGACACGATAGACTTAAAATTAGTCTGGGGTTCTAGGGACTGGCAAGTCAAGGGATCAGAAGCGCTATTTAGAGTATGCCACATTCCACAGCAGAGTATATTTCTAAATGACACTGTGCAACAGACATCCTGTCTTGGACTAGCCAAGAACAAGGACCTGAACACACCTCAGTTTCCAACACCATCATAGATGCAGGGGTGGCAAAATTCTACTTCACAGGAAAGGGCAACAGTTGATGACCTTTTACAGTACAATAGATCAGACCCTAATTTGAAAGAATGGTTGGTTTGGCCCTTAGACATGAAAAGATGTCAGAAAAGATTCTTGGGTATCACCGAAGGGTTCAGTATCCAAAGGCCCGACCAACACTATGTACAAAGAGAACACCCAGGGGTAGTGACATCTTAGAGTGTTGGGAAGTTGTGCCTTGATTGGCTAGAAACCTCAACACTCACAGAAGGGAAACAGCATTTATCCTTAATCACACACAACATGGATCTTAGGGATTTTTTACTAGGTCCCAGGAAACACCGTCAGAAACGTTTCATATATGCCAGCATTTATACTGCTTACAAGAAAATTTGGAGAATAACCCAAGAAGAGGCCGCAGAAATATTACGGGAAATAGACAGCATTAACTCAGAGAAGGCGTTAGCTGTAGTTGACAATGAGTTAACAACTTTGACCTCCAGGATATATTCCTCAGACTACACTGTATCTTTTGTGATAGACATCCTGGAACAAGATTTGGAAGATTACAACATGGGCAATCCAAGTTACGCTCTATTATGTTATTAAGCTGGATGCTGCAATCATTGCCGGTCACTACTTTTCAGTTTCAATATTGCCTTGAGCAAAGGCAGGCAGGCAAATATGAAAAAAATGGTTAAGGAATCCTAGGAATTACCATACAGATTTTGATGCCGGAGTGGGGATCGAGAAGTGTTTCTAAGCTGCCAAACTGCAAGAGTGCTTTAAGCAGTTTTCTCATGTGCCAGGACATTTCACTGCATGGAGCATGTAATGGTTCAGTAGCAAATTTGTCCTGCCATATGAAAGGGACTCCAGCGGCCGTGATTACCCCGGTATTTAAGCTGCTCTCAAATGGGAGTTACTTGATACTGAACAGTCAAGGTTGCTGTTGGAAACTTCCGGGCATTGCCTATCTGGTCACTGTGAACTCCATGGTTACTTGCTGTATGCAAGTATTGTTTCCCCCAATGAAAACAGTCAGGGAGGCGCCATTATGGCTTACGTTGAATACTTTGAGCAGACTGAAAGCCATGCTTTTACAGCAAACCATACCCTTAATCTCCGCTCGAGAAACCTTTGATCTTCAAATCGCAAGGACCTCGACGTGATACAGGCACTTATACGTACAAACTGCCCCTTTCATTTGTAGAAATGGTGGTTCGTATCTTTAATATGTCTGATACAAGTGGTATTGTACACCTATTTAAGACCATAGGGTCAGGATTTTTAAGCACCTTTCAGATAACCCTTGGAGTTATTCCAAATTGTATACACTCTGTACTGGGAAGCATTTTTGAGGTCTACCTCTGATCCTGCTCTCAACAGCAGGAATCCGGATTGTTATTTTCCTACTACGCAATGGACGTCCCAATCACCAAAGAGATGGCGAAAGCTCTCCTGGAGCGAAAATACTGTGAATGCATGGTACATCATCTGGGCACACTTCGCCTACCGGACCTGATCGCCTTTTGGTTTCGATCATTTAGACCGGTCTGGATGGACTGCATCTTACCTGTTCTTCGATGCCTGTTTTGTGGAGAAGAATGCATGTTGGATCTCTGCCTGACACTTGCATCAAACACGCCTACGGAATTGTATACCAGGCTGGAACCCGTGAGGTCCCATGCTCGGCAATGTCCCCAGCATATTCCGATACTGATGGCTGCATTCCCCGAGAACCCGCAGGTGTCTTATGCTACAACTGGGTTGAGCATCAGCTCTTCCACTAGCACCTTGGTATCGACTACAGCACCAGCTGCCTCTGCACCAGCTATTGGTAGTTCTGAGTATCATCTGTTCTCCATTGACGTACTCTGCGAGGTGTTATAGGGACCGTCCTCTGCAACAGCAGGCAACGACGATATTGCATCTCCTAGCCAGGACACTTAATTTATAATTGGCTGATCGTGTGCTGGGAAATGATTTGGATCTTTCCTTTTCGTTTCAAAATTCAACAAAATTTGGAACATTTCCTAAAATGTACACTTTTGATAAGAAAAAGCATGGCCTTCAGACGCTTGTAGTGGTTCGGCTTATATAAACAAACTCATCTACGACTTTTTGCTTAAATAACAATTCCAAAAACTAATTTTCAGTAGAATATTTTTTCCCCCTTTAGACTATTTTTAAAAGATTTTAATGTTTTAAAAATGTTTTACGTGGCTCACGGATAATTTTATGCGCAGCTTCCTAGTAAAAAGAGCAGTTCGCTAGCATTTTATTGTTGTTGACTATTCGTAAGAGGAGTGGGTGTTATGTTACATATGGGTACCCTAATACAGGCCCGGATAATATCATACCCCTTCACCTACATTACCTCCCCTACACTACACAGTGAAGAGCCTTTTAGGATTGAACCTTTACCTAGTTCTAGTCCTGGGCACAGAAGGAGGGTTTTCCCTGAACAATAGTGTCCTATAACTTCATCAATAGACTCACACAGTATGAATTAATATTCATAAGAGTTCTTGGAAACCAGGCAGGGTCTACACCACCTGGATCATATCTACTTGCAAGGTTCATCCCGTACGTCATCAACAATTCCAACAATGGCTAATACAAGAAACAAGGGACAAAGTAACCGAAGATACTTTCTGTATAAATAAAGCACATCGTACTAGTGTTAGCTAGAGGGAACCGAGACTTCCAGGCCGACACACTGACCAGAGACGCTGAGGCTTCTGCATGCAGACGCTCCAGCAAACAGTGTTCTGACACATCCCTCACGAGATGTCCCACTCGAGACTAGGACGGAGTCCCACACTCTCTCACTTCAGGTAATGGGGTTAGACTAAACCTAGAGGGATTCTTGGCTTCACACCTACTCACATGCTAGGTACACTTAGGTACATCTAGATAGGCATCGTAGGAGTATGCAAACTTTTATCATGCATTTTATATTCATGTATGTATTCATGATCATTGCAAGATAGTAGAACTGTACTATCCTTTTATATTCACTGTACTGCTAATCATACACATCTTCTACTGTCTAACGGTTGTCGCAGCACATCTATTTTACACTAGAAGAAGAACTGTGCAATACATTCTTATTGTAACGCTGTTTCTTCTGTGTAACTCTCTGAGACGAATAAGTGAGCACGAGTGACTGAACGAAAAGTAGCACATTTTTTCACGATTCTGAGGGATCAGGGTTGTCATGTTCTAAGGTTGCCAGAAACTATTCTCTCCCCGACAAGAGGAGATTCTAGTGGCACTGTGAGCTAGCTAATGCAAACAGGCTAACATTCTCGGTGGGGGTGCTTGATATTTGATATTTGATATTTATGGAATTTTGTAAAGCGCGACTATCGCTCCGGGAGGAGCATCTTGGCGCTGAGCATGCAGAAGATAGTGGGAACGAGGAAGTAAAATAGATCATATAGCTGCTAGGACTGAGGTATCAGATTGCTGGAACACCCAGGTTTTCAGAAGTTTCCTGAAATGAGGTTCAGTTTCAACTTGCCTGAGATTAACAGGTAGGCTGTTCCAGGCTCTGGCAGCCAGGAAGGAAAAGGTTTTTCCCCCCTTGGTTTTTAACTTGAATCTTGGAATTGTAACAAGATTGGTTCCTGAGGATCTTAAACAGCGTGAGGGGTTGTAGTAAGTGAAACGCTTGGAGAAGTAGAGGGGACCTGTTTTCCTGGTAGCTTTGTATACAGTCAGTAAAAGTTTGAACAAGATTCTCTTGTGGAGTAGTAGCCAATGGAGGACGTTGAGGGCTGCTGAGGCAGAGGACCTTCTGGGAAGTCTAAGCACAAGTCTGGCAGCCGCGTGTTGGATGCTTTGAAGTTTTCTAAGAGTGGACTTCTTCACTCCTGCCATCAATCCATTACAATAATCGAGTCGGGAGAGAATTAAAGCAACCACGACTGATTTTCTGGCTGTAATGGGGAGGAAGTCGAAGAATTTCTTCAATGATCTAATAAGACTAAAACAGCATCCAGCAGTGATGCGAACATGATCATCAAAAGAAAGGGATGTATCAAATTGAATGTCAAGGTTGCGTGCCGAAGAGACAGCGCTCGGAGGGGCTTCTGAATTTTTAGGCCACCAGTCTTTTGGGCAGAAGGATACATCTTTTCCTAGAGGTATTATTTTGGTCTTTGCACTGTTGCATCTGAGATGATTTTTGTTCAGCCATAAAAAGACCTCTGAGAGGCAATTCTGGAATCTAAGTTCCGCATCAGGACATTTCCTATCAATAGTGACGACCAATTGAGTGTCGTCAGCGTACGATGTGGCGAGGATTCCATGAGATTCGATCACTGCAAGGAGGGGGGCCATGTAGATATTAAAAAAAAGAGGACTGAGTATGGACCCCTGGGGAACTCCTGATGTGATAGATCTCTCACTGGATTTATAGGGGCCTAGTGCAATCGTTTGTGATCTGTTGGATAAGAACGAAACTAACCATGCCAGCACAGTGTCTGCCACACCAATCTCCCGCATTCTATTGATAAGAATGGCGTGCGAGATGGTGTCAAACGCGGCTGTTAGGTCAAGCAGGATGAGTACAACCTGTCTCCCCTCATCCTGCAAGAACTTAATAGAGTCTGATAATTCTATCAAGGCAGTCTCGGTGGAGTGGCCAGGGCGGAAGCCTGATTGTTGTGGGTGCAGAACCTGGTTGTTTTCAACATAGGTTTTTAACTCCCCGTACACTAATTGCTCAGCAATTTTACCTAAGGCGGGTAATAACGAGATCGGACGCATATTAGTGAGATCGGTGGGGGATTTGTTCTGCTTCTTCATTAAGGGTTTTACAATGGCCTTTTTCCAATCATCAGGTACAATGCCTGAAGTGAAAGATTCATTAATGATGGCATTAATTGTGGGGTTTACAGCTTCAATGAGATGATGAAGAATACTAGGGGGACATGAGTCTGTAGGAGCTCCAGATTTGCAGGCAAGAATTGCCTTCTGAGTTTGTTGAAGAGAAATTTGTGGAAAATTGGCCAGGGTGAATAAATTTGTGGCAGCTTCATGGGTAGTGATTGTGGGTTGGGGGAAATCCTTCTGAATATTGGTGATTTTATCAGTGAAAAAGTCAGCAATTTGATTGCATAAAGTTTGGGATGGGGGAATTTCGGGTACAAGGGCTTTAGGATGGGTAAAGGACTTAACTATGGAAAAGATGGTTTGCTGTTTTTGTTGGGCATCCTCTATGGCTTTGGTGAAATATTCTTTTTTAGCAGCCTTGATGTTGGAGAGATATAATTTCCTCTGCTGTATGTAAAGTAGTCTAGAGGCTTCATCATATGTTTTTCTCCATTTCCTTTCTTGGATTCTGCAAAGGAGATGGTCTTCCGTGAGGGACTGGGTGTACCAAGGAGCATTGGGCTTTCTTTGGCGGCGGTCTGGATGATGGGCGTTTGGACCTAAGTTGTCAGAGACAATTTGGTCAATCCAGATATGGAAATTACGAGAGTCGGACGTTGCATCTCCGACTAATATGGGGGCCGGTTCCAAGGGTTGGGGATCTGACTTGATGCGTTCGATCACTTTCTTCCAATTGGTGGAGAAAGAAGGGGGGGAGTGCTTGGCGTTGGAGGACGTGGAGGATTTTTCCATTATGGAAAAAGGGATAAAATAATGATCGGTCCAGATTTGAGGAATCGGGGGGGACGTAGTTAAAGTTGTCAGATTGGAGCAAATACCATCTAACATATGGCCAGCCAGGTGTGTTGGGGAAGAAACAAGTTGGGAGAGACCAAAAATGCTTAGCGACTGTTGGAAACTAATGTTGTGGGGGTCCATACAGGATTCCAAATAGAGATTAAGGTCGCCAAGGAGAGTAAAAGTGGGATAATGAGTCATGGATGACCCAAGGGCCTCATCAAGAGAGTCAAGGAAAGGGGTAGCATTACCTGGAGGGCGGTAAATAAGTCCTCCAGAGAAGGAAGTGGAGGCATTAATTCTAATCGAAAAACCCAGGCCCTCACTGTCCTTAAGATAACCCAGATCAAAGGTATGACAGGCAAAAGATTTTTTAATAACGAGGGCAACTCCTCCACCTCTCCCGATGGGTCTGTCCCGCCTGAAGATGGTGAAATCTGGGGGGAGGGCAGTTACCAGATCTGGGTTAGAGGAGTCATTGAGCCAGGTTTCGGTTATGAAAAGGGAATCCAAGCCATGATGTAGGATTAGGTCATGGATGTCCTGACCGTGGCACGCTAGGGACCTGGCATTAATAAGTCCTCCCTTGAAAGTAGTGGGCTTATTCTTTGGTATGGGCAGTGGTTTGGGTGCTCTGGGGGAGTTGACCAAAGACGTCCACTTACAATGTCGGCATGAGAATGGGCCCCACATAAGATCAGTAGGGACCCTACCTTTGCATGGATGAACTCCCGCTGTGTCTTGCAGAGCGCGTAGCTCATTAAAGCCATACCTAATGGTAGCGGGAAAGAGGGCATCGTGTCCTGCGCCTGGCGCGATCTTGGCGCGGACGGGCGCAGACGGGCTTGGCTTAGGCGCGGCTTCGGCGCGTATCCGGCGCCAGTCTGCCACCAAACCCACAGTTTGTGTTATCCGAATGCGCAGATTCTGTATAGGAATACACAGGAACTACACGACACAGCAGAAGCTGTGGCCTGGCAGAGGTGACTTTTTACTGACTGTCAGTAAATTGATCCAGTGTGCACCTAAGAAATCCATGTGTGGGAAAAGTGGATGAGTTATATTGATCCGAGCGGTATCCCCCAGTAATGCACACAACTTCTAATCCAGCCCTAAACTTTCAGTTTAACTGGATACACTATTAAACCTGTGTGCTCTTAGATGATGCATCATTACCGTTTTAGGTGTATCATAGTTCACTGGGGTGGCATTCTATATTCTGGTGCACTAACGCCAGGTACCAATATGAAACGAGGAATGCTGTGAGCTTTTAAATTAAGGCATTTTGCTAAACCATGCCTAAATCCCTAGTAAGTGAGTATACTCTGATTTTCTCACGACCTACTGATGGACTTTATTTCATTTAACTGAAGCTGCAGTACAGCACGTCCGCAAAACAGGGACACCTAAGACCAGACTTTCTGTTCAATACCAGGATATGGGCACACCATTATATCAGTGAGCAATCAGGCGAAGTAAAAATGCACAGCAGGTTGAACCTTCTCAAAATAATCTCTCCAATTGCTTACTTTTGACAAATAAAAGGGAAGCCAACTTAGCTGAGGCTTCAGGGAGTGAGAACTTAAAGCATGTGTGCCTTTGGTCTAAAAGTTTGTTGCTTACCCTTTGCATTATTGTTTGAAAGTAGAAGTGTTGAGAATTTTGCTTTGATTGTACTAATTCCCCGCTTTGAGTTCTCCATTGGAGTGTCTACTGTCATTGATAATAACAGAAATAAGGATGAAAAAACTGAATCAGATTGTAACCATGCCGGTAATTGGTCTAAAGGCAAAGCATGCATCACAATCAAACATAGGAACTGCATAAAAAGGTTGATAGTACAATTACTTACAACATTGGCCAAATTGAATTTCCATGCATAATAGTTGTAACGTTGTGCCACACAGTTAAGACCTACGTGACCCTTGGCTTCACTGAATGTGTAGCATAATACGGTAGAACTTACCTGGAAGTTTAGTTTAGTAAATGGGACATTAATCACATTTCTTACCATTTCAGAGCTGGCACTGAAACAGCTGTCTGTATCTCTTGGAGAATAACTAGGAGACCGACTACACAGCGGAGACTCGGCATCTAAAAATGGAAAACAAGGATAAATGCTAGTTCTGTAATGTTGATTTACTCCATTATATGTTTCCTCTACTTTTATTTGGATTAAAAGAAGACTCCAAAGAAACCCAACATCACACATTTTCAATAAAGTGCGCTGACTCTCAATATAGAAGGTACCAGATCATAAACACATGCACACCGCAGTAGGTTTTGCTCGATAGAATAATATCATGGGTGCCAGAGACCCTATCCTGACAATTTTATAAATGCACAGAAATACCTTTTTTCAAATCTTACTGGCCTCACTCACAGAACACAGCTTACGGACCTCAGTGGTGTCATACTAACTACATTTTCCTGCATAGGTTATACTATCTACTGATAAATGGGCTGGAAAACTGTACTCAACCATATGTTGGGAGCATCTATGTGCAAAGAAATGTCAAAACGCTGATTACAACTTGAAATTCTTTTCTTCATAAAGTACTTCCCCAGATTGCATCACTACTTGCTAGGTGCAGATACTCATTCTGAAAAGCTGATACGCATTGTCCCTTCTCCACCTATATATCTGGAAACTCCAGCGATTGCGGTCTTATTTGAGGTCTTTTGCATGCCCGTAGTAGTTCTGTAAGTGCACTAGCCAAAAAAGTTCTAACCCAATATTTCATTATATACAGGCAGGTTAACAGATCCAGCGTCTCGTGTTCACATTGTTTCTGCAACAGGACAAACCTCAGACTAAATTTCGATTATAAATTCAAGAAAGTAAAGGGTCGAATTAAGCTGAAATACGGCCCCCCCCCCCCTCCTATGCTTTGACCTCTCTGCACATGCACGTTGGTTTGGCTTCTAGTTCTTTACTCATCTATTTGGCTTCAATGAAGGCACAATATTATTCCAAAATCACCTTATCTGCCGTACTAATCATACCTCGGGATTGGCCAACAGTCAAGCTCACTAAATCGATGCACCTGGTAGCCTCAATCCATTATCTTATACATTTCTGTAGGAAGTTAGCCAGGCAGCAGGTCCCATTTTACCCAAACCAATGACGTCACTGCCAACTCACGATTAATGCACATTCACTCCAGCAAGCGCCGACTGCTCTTCCACCTGAATTTCAACCTCTTTGGGCACATGAGATGTCTGCTTTTTTAAGGTGGTCATCCCAATTATTCCTGGTGTTGAAACCTACTCACAGGTATTCAAATTCATACACACTTTTGACTACTACTCAATGATATTTAATTTGACTTTTTTTTCTAGGCTCACCAACAGTGACATTTGCTGGCAATACTTACTGAATTCAACTGAAACAATTTGCAGTCTCATTTTTGCTCTTAATAGCACCACGTCATTGGCAAACAGTAAAATAGGAAGCAGGTTACCTGCTAACCATGGACAATCATGCTGGACAGTGTTCGAATCACATAATTAATGAATACATTGAAACGTTTTCGTGCTAATATGAATATGGCCTGGTACTTCCCCAAGTCCCCCTTTTTTTTATTTACCGTTGTTACCTACGGCCAGCCCCTGCCCGGATGGGGTCTCCCTCCCCCTTCCAGTCAAGTATTGAGACCACACCAATTTTGGAATTTTGGATTAGGGGGGAGTAACCCCCCCGGCCGTATTTATTACAAAATTAAAAAACGTTATTTATTAACATTATTTACAATTACGCAGAAAGGCCAGATACTTTGTTACGCCGATGATGTCACATGGCTACTCTTAACTCTAATACACATGACACTCCTATTGTAAATCTAACAATGCATAAATACACTTTCTGCGTGTCCCCTCTAGAGCCTACGGCAAGGTCAATATCTGGCAGCCTCCTGATCCCAGCAAAAATACGCGAAATTACGCCGGAGTCGGCTTGCGCAGGGGGTACAGCTTATCGGACAGATACTTTCCACCGGGCCCCCCTTATGCCCTGTGCCTTAAACTCCATAACGGGGGCTACAGAAACTCTGCATACTTGCGCCCTGATGCGCATGCGCGTGCGGGGGTGGCCACAGGCCCACTGGGAAGAAAGACTCCCCCGGCCCCCGCACCCTGACAGCCTACCTACCGGCTGTCACTGCCCCTGGAGTTAAATGTTTGACCGCTAAGGACCGAAGACTATACTTACCAATCATGACCTTACCGCCTGACCGGAGACACACAACTAAATACGACATTTGTACCGGATATCAAATAACATGTACTGACATTTATTCAACATTACATACTTCAATTAGATAACAGTACTACCCGATCCTGTTCTTGGCACGTTTACACATATTGACACTTTTATTACAAATTCACCAAAAAATCGCATTCACAATGACTATCTCCTGGGATACCTGTAATGAAGTAACAGAACAAAGCAAACATATCAAATTTATATTACTTCGATCTCCTGAGATACCTGCAATAAAATGTACATGAACATAGTAAACCCATTATTGACAGACATCCTTAACCGGTACCTAGTCATCAAGCTTGCAGTAATGCTATCACCCGAGTTACCTGTGATAACTTTTAGAAAAACATCAAAATACATTCCTGACCAACGCATTTAAATTACCTGCCTTTGGGGGTGGTGGTTGGGAAAATGAAATTACGGGCCGCTGGTGGCCCGGGTGCTGTGCCTGTGGGGAGCATAAGAACAAGAGAATGTTCTGCTCCCCGCACCCCCTTTTAACAGGGGGGGGGGGGGGGGGCACTGGCCAGTCTAAACTGGTCTGGCCCCGCTGGTCTGTGCCCATGTGAACCGGAAGAACTAAAGTGCTTCCGGTTCACGCCCCGAGTAAGCGGCCTATTGGGTGAAACTGGAGGAGGTGGGAGTGCCCCTCCCTCCTCCTTTCCCCCCCGGGGACCAGGCTCGACCTCCATAAGGGCGGCCCGCACTATTCTAGCGCTTGGCCTGTTCAACATCGTAGTTCTCCTTTGTTTAGAAAAAGGACTTGCTTTCTACATTCTAACCACAACATAATCTTCATTTGGTATGACTTTGTTCATTTTTTAAAGTAGTTAAGATATGGCCGGTCGAGCTGATCAGTGTTAGCCTTGTGTGTAAGAAATATGTCTAGGTAAAGTAATCCCCTGAAGCGTGGCATGTTCAACAAGAGCCATGATACATTACTACTCGAACATGCGAATGTCAGGAAAGACTACTTTGATCTGTTTATGATTTGTAAGCAATTATGTCTTTGTGAGCCCGTGCACCCTGGTCAGTGGATGTGTGTGTGAGAGTGTTGTGAACATTTTGCCAACTGCGGCTAAATCTGCTTTTCATGTACCACTGAGGGCCAAAAGAGTGTTCTCCTTAGACTCGAGGCAAACAAACACACTGATTGTGTTAACCTACCCTTTGCCAATAGGGACATCTTGTTTGTGAACTGCTATGCATTCACTTGTCTCCGTCATTAGATTCCAATGGCCAAAAGGAACAATTTGGGAACTGTATAAGTGAAGGATTGGGAGAATCCGCACAGAGTTAATAGTACTGTTCAACTTGGGTCAAGGTTGACGTGCTTTCATGGAAGAACATGTTTTCTGTCTCATAAAATGTCACGATGACATGAGGTAATCTCCACTTACTTGCTTACACTTCCTCGGTTCATTAGCCATGAGCCGTTCTAATTCGCGAAAGAAACCCACGTAGCCATCGGCATCAGTTTCCGCAAGATCATCTTCCATACCAGAGTTGTTTCTGTTCTCGGGTTTCTCCTCTTCCCTGGGCCCTACAATAGGGAAGGAACTACCAGAGCACATCCCTTATAACCAGTAAGTAAAGTCCTCTTGCAGTCCACTCCAAATACGAACGAAAGAATGGAAGGCGAAATAACAGAGCGGATGTAATTCATATTACCATATGTAATTGAAACATTTCCTTCCTCTTCCCCAGTCCTGCTCGAAAGACACAACTTCAAGACAATCTGGAGTCTTACGGCCTTGCAGAGAACACAAATGTACTTATAGAAAGTACAGATGACCACAAGAAACACAAAGCCATGACCCCCAAGATTACCCGCAAAAACAGCTGTTGCCGAGCCCTCCCAGCATTTCAGAGCCAAAATGAGTGGGGAAGGGAAGCCAAGCCTCGTTAATCGCACTCCAAAGGGACAGGCCACTAACTTCTGTCCAGAAGGCCATCTCTGTGTCAAGCACATCCTGGAAAAAGTATGCCCAGCACACTGCTGCTATAGACTCAATGACTAATTTCAACGGAAGTGCTGCAGGTTAGTTTGAACTACAAGAATTACACAAATATGGTAGCCAGAGGACCTATTCTGGCATACCGTTCTGCACTCAGGCTGCTAGCAGAAGCAGCAAATGTTAGGCTGCAATGGCAGCCCCTTCCAAATACAAGCGGTACAAAAGGGGGTGGTAATGGATGGAGCATCTGAACCAATCAAACACTCACACCCAGTCAAAAGATCTGGGTTTAATCCATCACCGTTCTTTAGCCCACTCTGCCATCCCAGTTCAGACATGGCTGTCTGCAAATCAGTCTGACCCTGAGCCTCATGGGAACAGTCCAGCCCGAACTGCTAAGCCACGCCTTCCCTGGACCGGAAACAAGCTTCCGAGGATCGGTTTCTGGCATTCCAGCCGTCTTCAGGCCGGCTTGCTTGAATCCAGTGGCAGAGTGAGCAAGGGACTCACGTCTGAGCATATCCTGCCACACTTATGGCAGCCAAAAGCGGTACAAAAGGGGGTGGTAATGGACGGAGCATCTGAACCAATCAAACACTCACACCCAGTCAAAAGACCTGGGTTTAATCCATCACCGTTCTTTAGCCCACTCTGCCACCCCAGTTCGGGCTGGACTGTTCCCATGAGGCACAGGGTCAGACTGATTTGCATATAGCCATGTCTGAACTGGGGTGGCAGAGTGGGCTAAATAACAGTGATGGATTAAACCCAGATCTTTTGACTGGGTGTGAGTGTTTCATTGATTCAGATGCTCCGTCCATCACCACCCCCTTTTGTACCGCTTTTGGCCGCCATAAGTGTGGCAGGGTATGCTCAGACGTTAGTCCCTTGCTCACTTTGCCACTGGATTCAAGCAAGCCGGGCTGAAGACGGCTGGAATGCCAGAAAGCGGTCCTCGGAAGCTTGTTTCCGGTCCAGGGAAGACATGGCTTGGCAGTTCGGGCTGGACTGTTCCCATGAGGCACAGGGTCAGACTGATTTGCAAATAGCCATGTCTGAACTGGGGTGGCAGAGTGGGCTAAAGAACGGTGATGGATTAAACCCAGATCTTTTGACTGGGTGTGAGTGTTTGATTGATTCAGATGCTCCGTCCATCACCACCCCCTTTTGTACCCCTTCCAAATACAAAGCACCAGAAGGTCACGGTCAACTCTGTAGAATACCGCACACCCATGCTGCGGAATTAACAGCAGCCATCTGCATACACATGTCTGCAGCCAAATAGCACCATGGCCAGAGACCCTTTTACCTACCATGAAGGCAGAAAGGAGGAACCTCTACAGCTACCACCTTAAAAGCACTGAGAACAGGGCCAGTCGTATCACCTTGGACCCCTGCAATCAGTGCTTTATGACATCATATCATCATTAGCCTAGAGATGCCCCCAGGCAAGGTGCACCTCTACCAGTTTATTACCAGTCACTTCAAGGAAGGCCGAAAACGTCCAGTCCAACAATTGGGGTACCAGCATCACCACCACAGTTATAATTCGAGATCACATGGCAACACAGAGAGGGCAGACATTCAAAAGTGCATTCACGTGTCCAGCCTCAGGCACACAGTGAACATGCCTATGGTAGTGACAAAAAAGCAGCATGTGCTCGCATAGGTCCTCCCTGTTTACAGGTCCTCTAGATGAGAAGAACCTTGGAGGGAAAGCCAACTGAGCAAGGATAAAAAGCCGTGGAAAAGGAAGCTAGGATCTTCAAAGGGGTGTTTCTGGAACAAGAATGCCTCAATACCAATGAATAGAATGACGCACAGGAGAGACAAGAGTAATCCAAAAAGAGCAGGAAGTGGAGGTATCTGTTGGAAATGTCCCTTTACACGGGGTAACCCCCAAACCGTTTGCCTTTACCCTCCACTTTTTACTGAATTAGTTTAGCTGGCCTTAGGACTCTGAACACTTTACCACAGCTAACCAGTGCTAAAGTGCACATCCTCTCCTCTAAACATGGGAATATTGGCTCATACCCAATTGGCAAATTTAGTTTACTTACAAGTCCCTAGTACAGTGCACTACATGTGCCTAGAGCTTCTAAATGAAATACTACTAGCGGGCCTGCAGCATTGATTGTGCCACCCACTTAAGTAGCCCTTTCCACACCTCAGGCCTGCGATTGCAGAACCTGTGTGTGCAGTTTACACTGTCATTTCGTCCTGGCAAAATAAACCTTCAGCAAGGTCCAAACCATCCCTTTTTACACATATAAATCACCCCAAAGGTAGGCCATGGACACCCCAGAGGGCAGGGTGCAATGTGTTTAAAAGGCAGGACATGTTCTTCAAAGTTTTGCATCTCCTGGTAGGGAAACAATGCGTCTTTCACTACTCCCCGGCCTATATCTGTCATAGGAAAAAAATTGGGATCACCTTATTAAATTGTATAAATGTAATATACGAAAGGGAAGATATAACTGGTTAAATTTGAGGTTTCTGGGATCCAAATTTTAAATCCTAACTTATGGTGCAGTCAGATTTATATTGCAATTCTAAAAATGCCACTTTTAGAAAGTTCACATTTTCTTGCTGTATCCATTTGGTGCCCGTCTCTGATCACATTACTGGGTATAGTTGGCAGTTGTATTCCTCCAAGATAGCCACACACAATGGAGCTTAGGTGTGTCTTAATGCGCCAATTCTGGCAGGATGGGAGGGAGGAGTTGGACACAGCCTCACTTACACCTGCATAGGCGGAGTCCTGTCCACACACAAAGAGCAGCATACCCCCCTGAAGTGAGTGTGGTTCCAGGGCAGGAAGGGAGGTCATCTGTGTACTTCAAAGACATGTCTTTGAAGTCTTCTCCACTTCAAAGGCACCACTGAGTATACGTACTGGACCTTAGACACCACCACTTCTGTACCTGTGGATAATCTGCCAGGAAGAAGGACTGCTGTGCTGCTGAAGAACTGGCACTCTGCTGGAATCCTGCTTTGCTGTGCTGATCAGCTGCCTGCTGCTCTCTTGTCTGGGCGAGAAGGACTGAACCTGCATCACTTGACTCCAGAACCCAGAGTGACTCCAAGGGCCTCAGAATTGGCATGTTGCGTGTTTATCTAGGTTCCTGATCGATACTGTGACCTTATGCCCCTATTCGGCTATAAATCCCTTTATTCCCTATATTGGCATAACCGTTCAAGTGCGATTTTCTGAAAAATCATCTCTGGCCTCACACGAACAGAGCCACATTCCAGCATAGTTCTCTCTGCCACTTCCTTTGCGACCAATTAGTGCAATGACAGAGCAGTAGTCACTATCTGATATTCCTAGATAACACTCCGAGTTCTTCAACAAGATAAAAACTCAGCAAACCTGGAAATCCCCGCTTGCTATGTTTTGATTAGTAATGGAACTCTAATGAGCAACTGATAACTATCACTTCCTAGTGACATCTTTAATTGACGTCTTATGTCCAGCAAACTTGCGTCAAACCCGGCACCTGTCAGGTATAAATATTACCAACGTTGCCTTAAGCAAAGAGAGCTGTAAGCTGATGCTGGCTGCCTGCATGACCCTGTGTTGGTAAATCTAGCACTCTGTCGCTGCAGCCTGCTATCCTGTGGTGGTGAAGCTGCTGATACCATTATCGCCGCTACAGCGCGAACTATGGTGCAGTACGCTTAAGGAGCTGAACAGCCGTCCCTCTGCGAAGACATCCAGCAGATTCCAGCTGCCCGCGGACGCTGTCCCCCCTCCTTCCTCGACGCGCTGAAGAGAAGCCGCTGCCTTTCTCGTGCAGAGAAATCCAGTCTCGGCGCTTCCGGTTTACCCTCGCGGGTGACTGGGATATCGAGAGAGACCCCTGAAGGAGATACCAATCCTCCATCATTCTATTCAGAGGTATGGTGTTGACTAAACCCTTAGACGAGAATTCTTGAAACAAACCTTGGCAAAACCAACTTAACTTAAGCTACTTACTTACTCCCCTTTTCACGTGTTAGGCTTAGGTCAGGCACACTGGGGTAGGCTTAGTTAGAAGCACCAGTTGAGTATGTTAGCCTAATGTATATATGACTGTATATATGTTTTATTACTTTTAAACCATTGTATGGCTAAGAAACCATATCAATGCTTTTACAGTTCTATTTCGCAATACTTATCTTACTGTACGTACTTTTTATAATAACAATTATTGCAATTGTGGCAATACATTTCTCTTGTACGAGAAGAAAGACTGTGCAATAAATGTTAACCCTTTATTGACAAACGCCCGTCTCTCTATTCTCTACATCTCGTGAAAGTAAACTGCACTAGACTGACTGAGTGAAATACATGTCTATTGTTTCACACGACCCTAGAGATTGACTCTTGATCTGAGGAGCAAAGTTGTCATGTTGCACGGTTGTTGGAAAACTGAATCCCTTCTTGTCTGTGCCAAGGAAGCTGATCACTTCCTATGCAGAGAAGAAAGTTTCCAGTGACTTCTGAGCTAGTTGGTAACACAACCCAATTAAGTTTAGCATAGTCAGTGGAGGCCTGGAATATCCGCAGTTCCACGTCGATACTACTGTTTATGTTATTCCAATGCGCAGGGCCTAGTGGGAAACTAGGAACTACACTACATGGCGCCCAAACGTTTGGTAAGGCGATAAACTAACGCAAGACAGTAGAGTAACTCAGTCGTGCATATTTCACACAGACCCCTTTTTCCCGTAAATACTCCAATAGACGTCTGGAGTGGGTGAAAGGTTAAAATCCGCCCGACCTTAGTAGGAAGAGATTCCTATGTAAAGCTCTGGTTTATTCAACGTTGAAGGATACAGTGTTCCAAAATATTGTGCACCTAATCTTTGTCTCCTTGGAGACCTACTCTGCAAACCTTGCATTTTTACAATGCCAGAAAATAACGGAACCTCTGGGGCCGCAGTAGATGCGACTCAGGAAGGTCCCGAATACACAGACCCGGATGCTATAATCATCCCGGTCAACTTAAGAAGATCTATAACGTTAAAACTTATAGAAAACGGACTGACACCTAAAGGTGGTACAGTAATTTTCGTGATAGAGGCTCACGAGTATCGGCAGACAGAGGTATTCTATTCATGGATAAACTTTCCAGCGGCAAACGCTAGAACACAAGAGTTTCACTATTACAAAATAGAGAAACCTCCGGAAGAGTACGCTCCTTTCGAGGAGATTGAAATTCCACTTAAATTTCAAGAGCACCTGCTCTGGTTTAATGGCGCCCTAAAACACAATGATCACATAACTAGGCTCGGTCCTCTAGGGAGACCAGGAGCCACGTGGCCGGTTCTAGCCAGCTACACACCACATCCTGACATTGCAAGAATGTCTAAGGAAGAGCTGTTAGCACAGCTCAAAACACTAATAAAAATACATAGGCAATTAGTCCAATATGTAATGCGGACTGCAACAGTCCAGCCAGCTGTTAATTCACACCAGCTGACCCCTCATCAGGGGAACACAAATAAAATTACACCACAGAACATACAGTCATGTCTTGGTAAAACACCCGTAAAACGGGAACAAATTCCTTTCTGGTTAGCACAGAAAATCACTCAAATAGAGGCAGTATTTCCTGATACTACCCCTATTGAGAAACACAGAATCTTGACCATCTGCCTTCCTATGGGAATCGCACCACACGTGGAGGACTGTGACACTTGGGGTACAGTCTTTGCTTCCATTTATACAAAAACACACGGTGTTCCGTCTATGGCGGTAATACCAGAAGTGCTAAAACAGATTCAAAATGAATTCGGTCCAGAGCCCGCTTTAAATCTAGGTATGAAATTACTGAAAGACTTCAAGCGGGTCTCGGCTATATTATTAGCCAACATTAAAGGAGAAGCAGCATCTGTGGCGATTCGCCAGAAGGTGAGGGAAACAGATATAAAAGATCCTGTTGAGCTTGCAAAAATCATAGAAAAATGCTATGAAGAATTAGGTAGAGACAGCTTGGGTGGGAAACCAGTAAAACCCCAACTGCTCGAAAGTCCTGAAAAATTATTTATTAAAAATAATTTAAACACTCCTAAAAAGAGCTGGGATGGAAATAAACAATCCACTCCCAAGGAAAAAGTTTTCCAGTCCAGAGGAAGGTCTCCTCGCGGAGGGAAAGAACTCCGACTCGAGAACGCCAGTCTCCCCAGAGGGAGCCCTCTGAGAAAAGATATAACCTTAGAAATAGGGATAATCTGAAAAAACCTGATAGATATCAAAGTATTGATACACGTCCCTCTCGATCTTCTCCACAGAATTCGGAAAGAAGAGGACGGTCAGACCCAGGAGAGCACACCAAGTCCAAAGACAAGGAACCTGCTCAGAGTAAAAAATCTCAATTTCCTAAAAAGAAGGTAGCCAGTATTAGAGTAATCAACCATGCCGAGAATACTGAGGACACAGTTGAAAAACGGGGAGTGGGCATTGACAATGTTGGACAGTGCAGCAGAAATCAGTATAGCGCGCAAGAACTTGATGAGTCATCTGGAGACAGTGGACACGAATGAGTACATTCAGGTTGAAACTGCCGACGCCAGACTTAGCGAGCCCCATAAAATATACGAAATAACATTGCGTATGGAGGGTGATAAGACTAGGAAAATTAAGGGTCTATTTTGGGATAAGCTCTCAAAAGGCTATGATATTCTGTTAGCTGAAAAAGATTGGCCCCCAGAGTTTGTCAGGGAGTGCCCTCGTGGCGAAGAAGTGATTGTGCCTGCCTTCTCGAATCACATTCCGATTCACAAAAAATATACATATGCACGGAAATGGGCAGTGGCACAGGCACCTGCATTGTATAAAAATCATGTAGGATGGGATGAGGATTCACCTCCTCACAAAATCCAACTAAAAAGTGAACCAACTGCCCAACGGCAGTATCCCATAAAGCAAGAAGCTAAAAAGCAGGTCAGGGAGATCTTAGATCAACTTGAATACCAGGGGGTGATTGAAACATGCACCTCTCAAATGAACAATCCTTTGTTTCCTGTCTCCAAGCCAGACAATTCATATCGTCTAGTTTTGGACTACAGACATCTTAATACATGTTGCAAAACTTTTGCAGTACAAAACTCGCATAGTGCAGCCCTAATGAATAACATAGTTAGGAAAAAATATAAAACGACATTAGACATATCTAATGGTTTCTTTTGTCAAAACATTGCACCAGAAAGCAGATATTTGACCGCTTTCTCCGCATTTGGGTCGCAGAAAAAATTCTGTCGACTCCCACAGGGGTTCAAGAACAGCCCAGGACTATTCTCAGCTAGGGTAACAGAGTTACTACAAATCTATGATGATGAAGCATTATCTTACGTGGATGATATTTATCTCACAGACGACGACTTGGATACTCACTTGAAAAGAGTGAACACCATCATACTTGGGTTCGCAGCAGAGGGTTACAAATTCAACTTTAAAAAGTCCCGAATTGCCCATCTGACAGTACTATTTTTAGGGTACGAATTATCAAGTGAAGGGAAAAGCCTAGCGGACAACTTCTTAGAGAAGTGCGCTGTACTCCAAGCTCCAAAAACGCTGAAGAATTTACAATCCATTCTAGGTTTTCTGAATTTCGGAAGAACTTACATTCTAAATTACGCAGAGAGGGTTAAACCTCTCTACGAACTAATAAAACCTGATTTTAAACAAATCAATTGGACTCAAAAACACACAGAAATTTTGAGATCACTGCAAACAGACATGTTAGCAAAAACAAAATTAGATACACGTGACAACACACGTGATCTTGTAATCCGAGTCATCCCAGGAAGATGCGGATTCACATACCTAACCTCTAATGAGGGAGAAGAGGTACCAATTTAAATTAAATCTCACTTGTACACACAAGCAGAAAAAACATTCAGTCACACAGAAAGAACTGTGAAAGCAGTGCAAATCGCATTAGCAAATGAACGAGAACTAGCACACGGCAAAAGGATTAACATCCTCACAGCGGAATACGCCTTCGAAGCGCTATTCAGCCCAGTAAACCTGCCTACAGTGTCACTAGATCCGAAATGGATACAGTGCATAGATTCTCTAGGAGCGGAAGATGTGAAATACTATTTCGCCCCGCAATACGAAGAACTGAATGATTTAGAGTATGAAGAAGAAAATCCTATGCCAATCGAAATTCTGCCTCTCCCACAATATGCCTGTATAATCTATACAGATAGCTCTGTACAGCATTTCAACGTAGAGAGAAAATCCTACGACGCAGCATGTGCGATCATTAAAAGTCGTTGGCTGTGCGGTAAAATCAGACCGAAAGTAACAAAAACTGAATCTGTAAGAAACTGTTCGGTTCAGAGAACGGAAATCAGATCTTTAAAGATGGCGCTTGAAAATGCAGAACGCGAATTCCCGACACTTATAGTGTGCGATTCTCATTTTTGCGTCAACTCTTACAATAACAAACTGCAGAGTTGGATTGAAAACGACTACAAAGATGACACAGGTGCCACAATTAAGCATAAATTGCTCTGGAACGAGGTAGCTCTTTTAAGCAAAGAACTACAAAAGACTCACGTGATTCACGCACAGAGTCTTCAACGTGATGGCGTTCACGTTGCAGGGAATTCATTGGCTAATACAGCCATAGCGGAAGCAACTAAACCGGCTTCCGTAGCCACAAAAAAGCGTACAGATAAATACATAGACGGGGAAACCATGCTGGCAGTAAAAACGACCGTAAAAGGCGACTGTGCAGCACTACCCGTGAACTATCCACTCAATTATGCATACGTAATCGATGCAAACTCCGTTCCTTTTGCTCGAATCCCTGGAGTGGGGGACAGAGTAATTCCAAACAGGAGCAGGAGGGGCTTCCTCTTACTGGAAGCACACATGGGGTTGGGTCTGAGACACCAAACAATCAAAGCCTCTCTGAAAGAATTACAATCTGAGTACTGGTGGCCAGGAATGAGCATAGATATTCAATGTTTTGCTCAAAATTGTGAAAACTGCAACCGAGATCGCAGAAATGAACAGGCCAGTGTAGTTTCAGGATCCCTTCTAGACAGCATAAGGCGGTCTATCTGCGCAATCAAAGAAGAGAAGCGCGTCCCAGTGTACACCATTAAGACGAAAAGCACTTAAAAAATGAGGCCCCCAGCGCTCGGCTGACGCTAGAACGGTTATAAAAGATTTGCGAGTCTTTATCGGCACATACGCAATTACCACGTTCCATTCTGACCAGGGTCCTGCTTTCAGCTCTCGAGCTTATAAGGAGGCCATGGCTAGCATGGGAATTGGGTTGCGGTATTCTTGTCCGTCATACCCCGGAAGGGAACAGTGTGGTAGAAAGAAAAAAACGTGACATAAAGCAATCTATAACAGCGAAGGTATTAGGTTCAGGCGCTGGGTGGGTCAAACATTTAATAAGTGTCCAGACTAGTCTTTACAACATGCCAAGAAATTCTCTAAAAGGTTTCAGCCCATACGAACTATTGTTCGGAATTAGAATGCGAGTTCAGGACCTCGATAGTCAGATGTCAGTGGTACAAGAAGAAACAAAGCACTTTGATGTAAAGGATCGTTTGGCTGTTTTACAGGAACTGAATGAAACAAGAAAATCATTAAGCAACATAAAGTTAAAGCAACAGCCAAATACCACTGACGAGGCACCACCAGCAACAGCCCCAGCAAGGCCTGTCTGGATTCCAAAGATTGGGGATCTAGTCAGAGAAAAGATCGCGGTTAAGAAGGAATTTGGGCCTTCTTACAGAAAAGCAGTACCTGTCTTGGCAGTCACCGGAACAAGATCAGTTGTGCTACCGCCCCTTGCTGGTAAAAAGGAGAACAGAGTCGTGTCTATCGATCTGGTAAAACCACAAGCATGTGGCCTATAATCAACAGTAGGCCCAGTGGACTCCCAAGAAACAACAGAATACCCAAACTTGCAACAATCCAAGAGGTTCAAACTGAAAGACTAATCACATTCGATCAGCCTGCAGTGCACAATGAAGGACTATGCAATAATGCCATGGAACTCGTGCCTCTTGAAACACAGATTGAAACAGTTCGTCAAGAAACAACACCAGTCTACAATGATGTGGCATCAGAAAGTGCTACCGAGAGACAGATTGAAAGAACAATCCCATCAATTGACAGAACTGCCTCTGGTTATTTCATCAACTTCGACAACTTCTCTGAAGATTTAAACGACCTCGAAGTGATGCCAGAAATAAAAAAGTATTCTAAAGAAAATACAACAGGACTCCTTCAACAAATCAAAGAACTATATCTGGATTCACCGTTGATTGAGCATTGGATTATCTCAGGGGTATGCATACTCCTACTATGCCTAATTTTAGTTTTAATTTTAGGAAAGTTTATTACAATTGAATGGACACAGCAAGTCAGAACATCAACATAGTCCTGAAACCACACAGATCATCCCACGTGAAGAAAAGAGAACTGTCAACAGTAAATGTCACAGCAATTCCAATACCTGGTGGGGTTGTATGGGAGAAAACAGACTATGAGATATATGGTCCGGTCGAAATCCTGAAGTATCCTCATCAACTAAAGGTTTCCTTAAGTGACTTTGTGACACCAAGTACATTCTCTGATGATTGGGACTCTAACAGTATTAATGACATGATGTCTGATTTAGTAATGTCAGCTAGATTCACAGATCATGATTATTTACAAGGTTCATCTAGTTATGAGCAGTTATTCTGTTACACCCACTATGGGGATCATTACTTGCATAAATCTGCACAGCCTAGAAATGTTTTTATGTATAATCAATGGGAACATTGTTCTACACCTCCTAAAAGCAGTTCTAAAGCATTTTGTGAGAAATTCAAATACTTCTCAGGGTTTAACACCAGTAATGCAGAAACGTTTTATTACAAACTGTTAGATAAAACAGGAATGAAAACAATGCTGACAAATTCTAAATTGATATATTCAGAAGCATTTTATGACAAAATGATGACATTTGGTTTTGATTATTGGAAAAATAATATTGAAACGAAAACAATTTGGGGTACAAAAGATTGGCAGGTGCAAGGCATAGAAGCACTATTTAGAACCTGCATGATACCAGAACAAATGTTGTTTTTAAATGACACAATACACCAAACATCTTGTCTTGGCCTAGCTAAGATCAAAGACCTTAAAACACCGTCTATACCAAAGCCAATACCTGAAAATGCAACCGCAGATATTGAGTTAGGCGTGTCACAAATTTTACATTTGAACAGAACACATCCTGATTGGAAAAAGTGGTTAATCTGGCCTACAGACACAAATAGCTGTCAAGATAGATTCCTGAATAAAACACAGGGGTTAAAAATGACCAGATTAGACTCAAGATATTCCCAGAGACAACATCCAGGGATTATAACAACATACAGTGTAGGGAAACTCTGCCTAGAATGGCTAACTACATCCACACTGGCTGAAATTAAGCAACACTTGTCTTTATTAAAAGATGGTGCTGATTTGCGCGATTTCATTCTTGGACCACGCAAACAGCGTCAAAAGCGTTTCATAGCGACCAGTATCTATGCTGCTTACAACGAGGCTTGGAAAGTAAAGCAAATTGAAACTGCTGAAAAAATACGAGAAATTGATCGTATTAATTTGTAGAAATCACTTTCTGTAGTAGACAATGGGTTAATGACTCTGTCTTCCAGAATATATTCGTTGGACAATATTGTATCCTCTGCCTTTGATGTGATAGACGGAGATTTGCTTATGTTACAACATGGCCAGTCTCAATTACGCTCTATTATAGAATTAGGCTGGACGCTGCAAAATCTTCGTTCAGGCTATGTGCCTTGGCGTTTAATCAACACAACGTCATTATTTTCCAGTTTTAACCTTACTGATAAACAGATCAGTTTGGCACAGAAAGGAGCAGACTATACAATCCTGAGCATCGAAAAACTCGAGAGATTACCATTGACAATGTCAGAGAGTCCTGTCATTGAATGGATAATACACGGAATTATCACAATTCCGATAACAACTTTCCGATTTAAAAAGTGCCTTGAATACATACCTGCTGGCCAATATGAACAATTAGGTAAAGGATATGTAAAATCTATATGGAAATTACCATACACTCATTCTTGCTATAGTGACAGCGACAAAAATGTATTTCTTAGTGGTGATAACTGTAAACACTCACTAAGCGGTATACTTTTGTGTCAGGGTATTAATTTACACGGAGCATGTGATGGAAATTCAAACAACCTTTCATGCCACCAGCTAGTCACACCTGCAACTCAGATAGAGCCCTTCTTTATGCAACTCGCGAACGGGAGTTACATTCTTAGAACGGATCACAGATGTTGTGGCCTCGTGCCAGGGAAAAGTTATCTAGTAGAAGTAACATCCATGGTCAAATGCTGTATGCAAGCATTGTTTCCGAGTGGGCCTCCAGACTCAGTGACTCCCATCTGGCCTCGTCTGAATCTCTATTCTATACGAATTGATACATTAAGCAAAATGAAATCTGTACTTTTACAGACAACAGTGCCTATAACGTCATCTAAAGAGACGTATTATCTTCTAGTTGCAAGGACAGCTACTGAAGTTCATGACCTTTTATCAACAAATTGCCCCGTGCATTTCGTAGAAATGTTCAGCCAACTCCTTAACATGTCTAGTGCAACAAGCATCCCAGGCATATTTAAGACAGTCTTTACGGGACTGCTAACACCCTTCCAGGCAATTTTGGGAATCTTTCCTAATTTTGTGCACTCCATTTTTGGCGGCATACCATTATTTTTGGGACTCGTCGCAGGGATTTTATTTTTGACCCTCCTGCTTCGTTATGGCAAGCCTCGGCTCAGACATAGCTCCCATGGGAATGGAAGAGACAATCCTAGCAATGCGCTACCGGGACAGGATAACTAACGTCCTTGGATTGGCCAGGCTGAGAGATCTAAACATGACCTGGTTCCTTTCATTCAGACCTGTATGGCAAAATTGCATTTTACCTGTGCTACGGTGTATGCTTTGCGGCGATGAATGCGTGTTGGACATCTGTCTTTCACTTCCATCAGCAGTACCAATGGACGTCAATACTTTGCTCAGTCCAATAACGGCTCACGCATTGTGTTGTCCCCAGCGGCTACCAATCCTGATGACAGCATTCGTGGAGACTCCTGTGCTACAGCCAAGTGGTAACAGTGGAGCGAGTGACAAAAGCAACATCATCCAGGTACAACGTTCTGTGAGCATTGCTGGTCCTGCCTTCGATGACAGCAATCATTCTCACACCTGCCAAGTTACAGCGCTATCTAATTTAGTTGAACTATCACCTGATTTTGTAGACCAATTCTTTGAGAGCCTGTCTGATACGATGTTCTCACCCGTACAGAAACAATAACTTTTAAAAGCTTTCCGACACACAGCGTTCCCATGAACTCTGAATTCGGCCTTCAGTTTTGATCAACAATAACTGCCAAGAGCTTTGGAAATCTATTTTTTGAATTGGACAATTTTTCTAACATTGACCTTTTTTTGGCACGAACAATTCTTTGCTTAACGTAAAAACTATTCTTAGAGAACAGAAGCTTCAAACTTCTATTTCTAAACACATCTAGAGACATAACAATACTACACCAGCCTCTAGCACACATGTTATTACAATGCATTTTTATGTGATGATTTATCTCGCTTTTCTTCTGTCAGAGATACTTCATGTGTAATTCTTTTGCATAATCGTTCATTGATTCCATATGCAATAATTATTTGAATGATTTCTATGCTTTTAAAAAAAACGTACAGTACCTAAATTCCATGTATTACAAGTACGCCTATTTCGAATGCATTTATGTATTTTGGGGTGGGCAATGTTACACATGCATCTAATTGCTTTAGTTTTAGTAATTTTGATGGACATTAACCCGTGGAGTGGGTGTTGCGTGTTTATCTAGGTTCCTGATCGATACTGTGACCTTATGCCCCTATTCGGCTATAAATCCCTTTATTCCCTATATTGGCATAACCGTTCAAGTGCGATTTTCTGAAAAATCATCTCTGGCCTCACACGAACAGAGCCACATTCCATCATAGTTCTCTCTGCCACTTCCTTTGCGACCAATTAGTGCAATGACAGAGCAGTAGTCACTATCTGATATTCCTAGATAACACTCCGAGTTCTTCAACAAGATAAAAACTCAGCAAACCTGGAAATCCCCGCTTGCTATGTTTTGATTAGTAATGGAACTCTAATGAGCAACTGATAACTATCACTTCCTAGTGACATCTTTAATTGACGTCTTATGTCCAGCAAACTTGCGTCAAACCCGGCACCTGTCAGGTATAAATATTACCAACGTTGCCTTAAGCAAAGAGAGCTGTAAGCTGATGCTGGCTGCCTGCATGACCCTGTGTTGGTAAATCTAGCACTCTGTCGCTGCAGCCTGCTATCCTGTGGTGGTGAAGCTGCTGATACCATTATCGCCGCTACAGCGCGAACTATGGTGCAGTACGCTTAAGGAGCTGAACAGCCGTCCCTCTGCGAAGACATCCAGCAGATTCCAGCTGCCCGCGGACGCTGTCCCTCCCTCCTTCCTCGACGCGCTGAAGAGAAGCCGCTGCCTTTCTCGTGCAGAGAAATCCAGTCCCGGCGCTTCCGGTTTACCCTCGCGGGTGACTGGGATATCGAGAGAGACCCCTGAAGGAGATACCAATCCTCCATCATTCTATTCAGAGGTATGGTGTTGACTAAACCCTTAGACGAGAATTCTTGAAACAAACCTTGGCAAAACCAACTTAACTTAAGCTACTTACTTACTCCCCTTTTCACGTGTTAGGCTTAGGTCAGGCACACTGGGGTAGGCTTAGTTAGAAGCACCAGTTGAGTATGTTAGCCTAATGTATATATGACTGTATATATGTTTTATTACTTTTAAACCATTGTATGGCTAAGAAACCATATCAATGCTTTTACAGTTCTATTTCGCAATACATATCTTACTGTACGTACTTTTTATAATAACAATTATTGCAATTGTGGCAATACATTTCTCTTGTACGAGAAGAAAGACTGTGCAATAAATGTTAACCCTTTATTGACAAACGCCCGTCTCTCTATTCTCTACATCTCGTGAAAGTAAACTGCACTAGACTGACTGAGTGAAATACATGTCTATTGTTTCACACGACCCTAGAGATTGACTCTTGATCTGAGGAGCAAAGTTGTCATGTTGCACGGTTGTTGGAAAACTGAATCCCTTCTTGTCTGTGCCAAGGAAGCTGATCACTTCCTATGCAGAGAAGAAAGTTTCCAGTGACCTCTGAGCTAGTTGGTAACACAACCCAATTAAGTTTAGCAAAGTCAGTGGAGGCCTGGAATATCCGCAGTTCCACGTCGATACTACTGTTTATGTTATTCCAATGCGCAGGGCCTAGTGGGAAACTAGGAACTACACTACAGGCACATCGCCTCTGCTGCACCTCCCATCCTCAACACCAGACTTAACACTGCAAGGCCCTTCGTCAGGATCCTCAACGTTGAAGCACCAGGACCTTGCACCACAGCTTCTCCGCATCTCAGAACCGACAGATCGCTTCAGCTGCGAGACACATCTTCCACGCAGACCAACACTCCGCAACCAGGATTTAAGGTACTTCATCCGGGGGCCTAACTGGGTCTCTGTAGCAGGCCTGCGCTCCACTACGGTTGGCCTGAACTTGTGTCTTTGTCCCGGTCCAGCGCAACCAGATATCCACAATAGCACATTGTGCTTTTTGGTGTTATTTTTTACTATAAACTTTAAACATCATAATTTTTGGTTGTATTAATTGGATTCTTTTCGTTTTGGTCTTGTGATATTTATGAAAATCAGAGCTATTTTTCTAACCTGGTGTGGAATCTTTTTGTTTGGTGTTTTCACAGTTTTAATGTTTGAAGTGTTGCATAAATACTTTACACACATCCCTTAAGTTAAGCCTGACTGATCTGCACCAAGCTACCACAGGGTGAGCAAAGGTTAATTTAAGGTTTGCCTGCCTCTTACCCCGACTAGAATTGTGGTTACTGCTTGACCAGGGATCATACCCCAGTCAACCAGTAACCCAATTTCTAACAGTATCTATTGCCTGTGCCACCCCTTCATCCTGCAAAAAACAACAGGTGATGGACAGAATGCAGAACAATGTCATACATTCACCCCAGTTCAGAGATCTGGGCCCTTCATCCTGGCTGTTGAAAAAAATATTATAAATATGCTGTAGCCATTTTGTATGTTGACAGAGAACCACAACCGTACACACAAACACATCTACAGAGACAATGTAATCATACACACACACACGCACTCACACACACACGCGCCTAGGTACTGACAGTCTTGCCCAATACATTGCCTCAGAACTTGAAAAATAAAATGATATAAAATAGGTTTATTATGGTTTTATTTTTCAAGGTCTTAGGGCCAGGCAGTGCCTTGGGGGCGGGGCCATTGTGGAGCAGGCACGAGGGGGAGTGGTGGGCACTGCTTTCAGTGCGCATGTCGTTTTGGCCAGCTGACTCAGGAGAGTCAATCCGGCATGCCACTGAGCTGTCTCCAACCCAAGGTGCATTGCCAGGTGAGAGACAGCAGGCAAAGGCTTCCCGTCTCTCTGGAAGCGCAAATCCCGAGCGATCAGGCCATCCTGGTGCTGCTTTCATGCATGAGAGCAGCATTTGGATTGGATTGGCCCCCAGTGGAGACTGGGAGCCTGTGTTGCAGTGAGGAGCAGAAGAGTGGCAATTCAGCGGGCAGCATGTAAGTTCTTTTTTTTTTTAATGTATTGTCGTCATCCGTCGTCCCCCTCCCCCCACCCGCCACTTTGCCCTGATGCCACCCACTACCAATATATATATATGTTCAATCTGTTTATTTGACCTTAGTCAAACGCGTTTCAGAGTTCCTTGCTCCTTGTTCACCGACAATAAAGTATTGAAAAGCGGTGATTATACATAGGTGCATTTACGTGTCACGTGCAGAACAACAATTCAATTGAAAGTGAAAACAGACCTGTATCTTTTATACATTTTGGCCAATATTTTCGAGTGACTACCACATTTCATTTCAGGTAAACATATATAAATATATACATAATTCCTTACTGCCTCTGTGGCTAGATGATTTTATACATTATAACAATTGCTGACTTCAATTGTGTGCCAAAGCAATCAGACCCCCTTAATTATTGTATGTGTGCCCTAGGGAGGAGGCGGTCCCCGGGGCTGCATGGGGGGCCAGAGCCTCTCACACTTTGTTATTTATTTTAGCCCAGGGAGATGGCAGTCCCCGGGGCAGGGTGGTTCCACGAAGCCCCCCCATATTATTGAAATTAGCCCTTGGGAGGTGGCGGTCCCTGGGAAAGGTGGGGTCCGCGAGGTCCCCCATATTGTTTTAATTAGCCCCAGGGAGGTGGCGGTTCCCGGGGCTTTGATAAGCCCTAGGAGGGGGGCCAGTGTGCCCCCCAAATATATTTACTTTATGCCCCTGGGAAATGGCCCACCAGGGGGGTTATTTTAAAGCAAGCGCAGGAGCCCGCACTGGCTTTTTAAAAAATATATTTTCCGCAAATCTGAATATCACGATTTCACTGCAATATTGCTCAAACAAAATGCTCCTATACCGTGGCGGGGTCCTTGTGGGACCCTAAGACCATGGCTTGGGGGCCAGGGTATTCCTATCCGGCCCCTTTTTCTTTATTTTCACTTTTTCTTTGGGACTCAGTGAAGCAGAGTCCCAAGATGACTTCCAGCACCTCCTGGTTGAAGTGTTGGCAGCCAGTCAGAGCAATGCATTGCCCTGCACAAGCTCGTTTTTTTTCACGAAGGCTTGGCGACCAGAGATATCACTATCATTTTCAACTTACATTTCCCGACAACTAATGAACGGATTCACACCAAATAAACAAAAGGCACTTCCTTGAACCAACATCTACCTCCCTGCCAAATTTGGTTTAAGTCAGTTAAGTGGTTTGGGCTATAGCTGTGGCTAAAGGTTCCTATGGGAATTCACATAAAGAATGCACCCTTATTTTGCACCCTGATCTCTCGTTCACCACTGGATCACCCCCAAACTTTCCATGATACACAGAACCTACTGCAACACTTTTTTGGTGAAAAGTTTATGAAGAATGGTCAAACAACGACAAAGTTATAGCCAAGTAAAAAAATGCTTTTCCTATGGAAACCCGGTTCTAACTATAACTACCTACTGGCGATATATATAGATATAAACCTTCTTATGTTAAGAACGCTTTTAGTTTTTTCCTTGCCTAGTTCCATGAAACACACTGACCTGCTGCAATCCTAAACAGAAATCTGTAACTCGTTATGAGAATGCGGGTAGTTATGTTTCTTCTCTAAAAAAAAAGGAGACAACATTTTCACTGCTATAGAGACGAATCATGAGCACTCCAGATGGTGATTTAAAGTACTGTTATTTTTTTGAGTAGGAAATATATTCCGGCTCCCAGTAAACTTTTCTCTAGTGACGGAATGGCTCAGTGAAGGACGGAACATGCCGGGAGCCCCCGAAACAGAACGTACTTTCAATCACCAACTTGAGTGCTCGAAGTTGAACTTGAACAGCTGGGCAAAGTGCCATAAGCATATGCCTCGATCCTAGCACGGAGGGAGTAATGGTGGTTAGTGCATTCGAGGAAATAGCACGCCTAGTAGAAGGTCTATTAAAGACCTCCAAAGGAAGCAAAACAGCACCTACACCGCGCTGGTTTGACCAAGATTGTATTAAGGCACATAAAGACCTCAAACACAGCCTCAAGCAGCGCCCTAGGGACAACTCCAAAATAGCTCACTGTAGATCAAAATACGAAAAGGCCCTGAAATCCCGTAAAGAAAGTTTACAAACATAGGCCTGGGAGGACTTAAGGGAGGCGGCAGAGAGAGGAGATATGTCAGGTTTCTGGAAAGTTATAAATACACCGTGCTTCCAGGAACCTGGCGGACCCAAATTATTAAATACTATTTTACCAGAACAATGGTATACCCACTTCCAGAGTCTTTACAACTATACAGGGCAACCAACCCATGATGAAGGCCAAAGGCCAAATTTGAGCATGTGACTAGACTTTTCCTTGGCAGAAGTGGAACTGGCAATTTCAGGATTAACTAAAAATAAAGCACCGGGACCTGACGGCATACCCCCGACCTTTATTTGAGCAACATAGAGTTGTGGGCTCCCATTCTCACGAGGGTCTTGAACGAGGCAGTTGTGGCAGGACTGCCTCGCTCTTGGTCATCGGCAACTATTGTTCCAATTTACAAAAAAGGGAATCGGGATGACCCACAATGTTATCGCCCTATATCTTTAATCGACGTGACGGCCAAGGTGCTGGGCCGTGCCATTTTAAATCGTCTACAAGAATGGGCTGAGGATAATCAAATCCTCACAGACATACAATATGGGTTCAGGGAGGGCCGATCTACTACTGACCAGTGCCTGAACTTATACCTTTTGACAGCTAAGTATACTATTGCCAGTAAGGGGGCTATATATATATATGGGGTTTATGGACCTCTCTGAGGCCTTCGACCATGTAAATAGAGAAAAACTATGGGCACTGATGACAAACATAGGAGTGGAACAAAAGTTAGTTGACATCCTGAAGGCCCTACACTGGAACACCTCAGCAACGGTCCGATATAATCAAGAGGGAAGCAAGACGGAACAATTTTTATGCACGAGTGGCGTGTGGCAGGGCTGTATTTTAGCGCCATTTTTGTTTTCGTTATATATTAATAATCTGGACAAAGAACTATCCTAACTGGGTGTGGATTCCCCCCAAATAGGACACCGCGCGGTGCCCGTACTGCTTTACGCGGACGACGTGGTGCTGCTAGCTAGAACACCGCTGGGGCTCCAGAAGCTGATTGATGGGTTCGTCAATTTTATGGCCACACTCGATCTATCAGCCAACCTGGAAAAATCCTACAACATGATAGCGGGAGGTAGAGCAAAAAGGAATTTCATATACAAGATTGGCTCTCACAAAATCAGCCAGGTCAAGTCTTTCTCGTATTTAGGCGTGTTATTTGATGAACAATTAAATTTTAAATCCCTGATGGAAAAACACGCAGCGAAACTGGTGGTGTCATCGGGGGCCATAATGGGTTATGGGAGAAGACTTGGCAGATGGTCACCGGAGCAAGTGCTAAATCTGTATAGGTCAATTTGTTGCGCTAAAGCAGTCTATGGATCAGAAGTGTGGGGTTTCACAAATAAACATTTGCACCAGATCCAGGTGGAGGAAAACAAGTTTCTTAAAAGAATACTGAAAGTGCCACAGAGTACTCCATCTTATATTATACATGAAGAGGTGGGAGAGCCCTACATTGAAGACCGAATTAAAATCAGGCCACTTTTGACCTGGATTAAAATCTGGACTAACCCCGAAGCGGGCCTCACCAGCCAAATTCTTAAGGACTTCCTGAACCCGACAGAGGGGGTCACATCCCTTGGATGAAATATGTAAAAGATTCCTTGGACGCAATTGGCTGCAAAGACTTTTACACTGCACCAGAAACTTTAAACACCCAGAACAAGACAATGGTCAAAAAACTCTTTACGGACTGGACACTTATGAACAGGGCCGCTGTCGAAAAGCGCAAACCTACAGTCTCGTCCTACTGCTCACTGAAAAAGACACATGGAATGGAACCATACCTCGCAGTGATGCACAACGCACAGGATAGATTTAACATGACTCGTTTCAGACTCAATATGGTACATCACCTACTCTCTGTCCTCTTTGGATTTACCCTTTCACTGGAGGCGAAGGGTACCTGCGGCTGCGACGGTAGGTCTCCGCAGGATACCCTTCACTTCATATTGTTATGTCCTTTTTATTCTGTCCCCAGACGTAAGTTTTTAGTGGGGGTTCTGAAAGAAGCTAAATTCAGACAAGCAAAAGCGGCCCTAATGTTTCTGCAAGAAGCTCCAGATGTACATACATTGTTCTGTATAGTAAGCTTTATTAAGGTGGCAATGAGGCTAAGGAATACAAGAGAAACAAGCGATTGTAATGCCCCATAACCAGAGACTTATCTTGGAAACCTCCTTTTTAATGCAATGCTTTTTAGCTTTTTTAATCTTTTTAATGTGTTTTTTAAAACATTTTTAAATGTAATTGCTTATGTACTTTTATGGTGTCTTTTTAAGTGCCGAATAAAGAGTGCTCGCACTTTTTATCCATAATGGGGAATGATGGTAGGTCCTTGATGCTACGGCTCAAGCATCTGAGCTATCTGTGATCACAGAACAGGAGGAAGGGTGCAATGGATATATGCTGTTTTTGTTTGGGGGTAATCTCACTGGTTTTAAATTTAACCTAATTATCATTTTTTAAATTTTATTTTACCGTTTTGTTAACTTAAACATATATATATATATATATATATATATATATATATATATACACATACACACACATTTACAACAGTGACGATTACCACAGAAGTTCTGTTTCAGTCGCTGTTCCACTGAAAAGGCATTTTAAGCTTGCTTATATTTTCGACTATATAGATACGTTTGCAAAAAAAGAAACACTCTTCTTGCTCATGCCAAGTTTCAGGGAAAAAAGTCAAAGTTGGGTGAAAAAAGAAGGGATTTCCCATTTTTGCGCACAAGGGAAAAGTTGCTCAAATCTACAGCCCCAATAGCTAAACAGATTTACACCAAACGTGGCATGAAAGTAGAACGTCACTCAGAGGCTGACCCTTTTGTGGTTTGGTGCAAATCCATTCTGTAGTTTTTGAGAAAAAAGTGTTTCAGAAAATTACTGAGCAGGCTTTAAATGTTAACACTTTTGTGTATTTCTGCCTTTTATAATCCATCATGACCCCTGAATCCTGTCAATCATATGTCGAAATTTTTACAAAATGTGATTGGAATAGGGCTGAAAAGGTTTATTTTCTGCCATTTTGAAGCTCGCAAGTTGGCTCCAACTCGATATTTTGGCTCAGTGAAATAGTTTTTTACAGCCATGGGAGTCCACTTCCTAAGGTGACAAGGTGACGGACATTAGGACAGTGGTATCTAGACACATCGAAGAAAACTAATCTAGAGAAAAAAAGCCCATAAAATGATGCACAGCCTGCGACCCAGAGCAGACTTGTGAACTCAACAGTGGCCTTTTTAAGTGCTGGATTTGACCAACACTTTATGGCATCGTTTTCAGGCACTGTATAAAGGAAAAGCAAAGCCAAACACTAAAATAAGTGTCTGGTTTTGCTTGGAAGCCAGAAGGAAGGGCATTTAGACACAGGCCAGGCCTTGTGCGCAACCCAAGCTGCAGTTTTCGTGTTAGTTATATCAATTATGAGAATTAGTAAATAGATTAGCTCTTTAAAGCTGTTAAGTTAAGATGGAATCAACAGAGTATTGGTATCACTTGTCAGTGATGCCACCCATGATGCCATTTAGTATTTCATGAGCGATGTAATATGTGAGGTCATAAGCAGTTCACGAAGGGGTGCAAGTTATGGTTGGTATACTTAACCATAACTGGCGAATTTCTGTTGGTTTAACCCCCTTTGCTGCTTCTGACCACCAATGGCCGTCGCGCGCACTACCTCTGTAGTGCTGCACACGTCCGCTGGCTGACACGGCCCCTTCCACTGCGCTAAACCGCCACACCACGGCGGAATTGCTGCCGCATTTAAGCGGTTAAAGTTTGGGTTAGTAAACATAACTGCCCTTTGTTTATTTCAGTGAATTTCAGGTTTAATTTTTTTAAATGTGTGTTACAGTGTTATAAGAAAAGCTAAGCATAACCTTACTTTAACCGTTAATGAATAAATAAATATATATATATATATATATATATATATGTGTATGTATGTATGTGTGTACATATAAACACGCTACTTACCTTTGATAGTGCCTTATCTGGTAGTGATTACCTAGCCGTAGATTCCTTACCTTAGAATATTCTCCAGGCTTAAGATTGGATTTGGAAAATCTTGATCAGTACCCCTCTGCGCCCATAGGTGTTGTTGAAGTGCTACATGTAGGTACTGTATGTAGCGGGTGTAATGTGCGTGCTGACTATATAGGCGCCACACCAGCACACTGCCTATTTGTGACTATTTTCCCACCGGAAGCACGTAGGCACATCAGAAAACTGGTTGACCAGTGTGTAGACTCTAAGGGCCAAAAAGGACATTTTAGTGAGAAAAGCCCAGGTCGTAGAACGGGGAGGACAGTAGAGATGGTAAGGAATCTGCAGGTGGCTTGAGTCCCTACTAGATAAGGCGCAACCAAAAGTAAGTAACTAGTTCATTTGATACAGACTTCTAGCTGCCGATTCCGTACCTTAGAATATATATCAAAGAAATACCTCTCCAGAAGTGAGTTAGCGAACTGGCTAAGACCTTAAAGTCCTAAAGGACTGAATTGGTGAAGTGCCCGTCATGGCAGACCTGACTTTTAAGACAATACTGTTTGGTAAACCTATGCAAGGATGCCTACGTAGGAGCCTGACAGAACCAGGACAGGAACTCCACAAGATTAGACTCAGCTTTGGCCCCGGTGGATCAAGCCTACAAGCCCTCACGAGGTTGCTTCTTGGCTAATGCATAACTGACGTTGAAGCAGACTATAATTCATCTGAAGATGTTCGTTCTGTACTGCTTTCCCCTTCTTTGTTCCAGTGAACCCTACAAACAGCTGATCAACCAACTGGTGTTCTTTGGTGCGGTCCCTATAGAATTAGAGTGCCCTTTTAGGGTCTGGACGGTGGAGCCTCTCTTGTGCTGTAGCAGGGAGAAAAATCGGCAGTGTGAGGTTTTGGCCGACGTGGCAAGATGTCACAACCTTTAACAGAAAAGAATCAGTGCATCTGGGAAGAACCTGGTATATGGAGGTTGAATAAAAAAAGCATGCAACTTGCTGACTTTCCTTGCTGACATTGTGGCCAAGAAAAAGACAGCCGTGATTGTCAAACATCTAAGGGAACAGCTATGTATGGGTTCACATGGAGAACACATTAAAAAGGTTAAAACCAAATTAAGATCCCACTGGGGCATAATGAAAGGTCTGGGACGAAACATTTGCTGAAGACCTTTCTGAAAACAGTTGACTTAAACAGAGAGGGTTTGTCCCAAAACTGCAAGAATGTTGAGATGGCCGAAGGATACCCCTTTGCTCTGCCCAAAGCAAAGCCTTGCCGGGCTCAGGACATACCATACAACAACACTTTGGACAAGGGTGCAGAAAGTGGGTCAATATGTTACTCAGCGCACCATGCCATAAACCTGTCCCAACTGTAGCGTTTAAGATTTCTGTATTCTAGTCTAATCAAAATGCATCTCCAAGCGAGAGCTGCCTTTTAAACTCCAGCGTTCAGAAGTGCAGGGATTGCGCTTTCTCAGGGGTGGTGAATAGATTTACCCAAGCTTCTCCCTAGTACTGAAAGAGACTTTGAGCCACCTCCGGATGCAGACGTGATTCATGGTCAGCATGGCATCGACGGCTGAGTTCATCTGTTTTGGTGTTTAGAAATCCCACTAGTTCCTACAGAACCAGGAAATTTCCCTGATGTTCTAGCCATGTCCAGAGGCAGGGAACGTCCAGGCACCGACTCTGTGACTCCACTCCACCCTGCTTGTTCAAGTACCACATGTCAATTGTGTTGTCTGTGAACAACTGAACTATGCTCCCTTTGATGGAAGGTAGGAGAAAAGCTTTTAACGTCAAGCGAACAGCCCTTCTCTCCACAAGGTTGATATGAAGCTGAGTCTCTGCTGGAGACCAGAGGCTTCAAATCTCAACCTACCCCAGAGGCTGCCCCAGCTCAGAAGAGATGCATTGTTCACTACTATCAGCTCTGGGTGGGGAAGGGAGAGGGGTCTGCCGCTGATTCTCCTGGTGCTGCATCCACTAGGACTTCAGATCCTACTGGAGAGCCTGCATATGTCATTGAGTGTACTTCACCAGCAGGATGCAGGAGTCCATCAGCCCACAACAACCTCTGATACAGTCTTACCAAAATCCAGGAGTGAGGATAAAACATCTGGATCATAGTCCAAATGGCCTGACACTCAGCTCTGGAAGGTTGCTGCAGAATTGCACTATGTCCAGTATAACTTACATGACAGGGAGCGTCCAAGAAGGAGTCAGGAGCGATTTTGCCATGTTGATAGTGAACCCCAACGAATGCAGGGGGTCCGCCATAGTCTCCAAATGGCCTGACACTCAGCTCTGGAAGGTTGCTGCAGAATTGCACTATGTCCAGAATAACTTACATGACAGGGAGCGTCCAAGAAGGAGTCAGGAGCGATTTTGCCATGTTGATAGTGAACCCCAACGAATGCAGGGGGTCCGCCATAGTCTGGAATTGGGTGACAACTGCCTGGAGGAAAACGCTTTCAGTATCCAGTCATTGAGGTAGAGGAAAGACTGAGATCCCTGACCGCCGCAGATGTGCTTCAACCACTGCAATTGCCTTTGTTAGCACGCAAGAAGAACTGGTGAGGCCAAAGAGGAGCACAGTGAACTGAAATATGTCTGGCCCACCATGAACTACAGGTAACGCTGGTGAACCTGCAGGATAGGGATAGGGATATGAAAATAGGCATCCTGTAAATCCAATGCTACCATCCCAGGCCTCGAGAAATCTACACGTTCACTCACTATGGGGAGTCAGATTTTATCAGGGCAAGCTATTTTTATGGCTTACTGACCCGTTCTAGCAAGCAGACAAAGAACAGAAGTTCTGTTCACTCAGAAAGTGAATGAGCAATAAAGATGCATTCAAATCTTGTTTTTATCTTGTCATATTTGCTCTGCGTTCAGAGACTGAGGTCAAAAGACAGTTTATGTTTTCTTACAATTACTTTTCTTTCTCTGACTGCAAAGTTAGAGGATTTTGTAAAGTGAAATGTCTGACACTGGTTCTGTGCAAAGAGTGTGAAATGAAAGGCTGTAAGATGTAAGATGTTATTCCTAAAAGACAACATTTAAATAGCAAATAAGTGAAAAGTGAAAAAATATATTTAATTAGTTATGAAGCCCATTTTTAGGTCGAGCCTAGACTGCGCTTGCGCTGACTGGAAGATCTGTTAAATGTACTCCTCCATCTTGTGAGTTGTAGCCTACCTGTGCCCCAGATTGCAGTGAGCAGAGTACAGGAAGTGGTAAGGAGGCAGACTAGTGCTGTCTCTTTCCTAAAAAAGCTAAAAAACGATTTTCCCTACCTGTGATTGCATCATCTTATTTTTTTCTTTTTAAATTTCTTTACCGGTCTCTGCCTGTGGTTGTTACAGTTTAAAATTGTAGTTTTAACCTGCCAGTGATTGCATAATTTAGCCCATGTTTTTGTGTTTAAACTTGTGTTTTTTCCTGCCTGTCTCCATTTAACCTGTTGAATTGTGGGAATTGCAGTCCAAAACCTGTAGTATTTCCTGCTCATTCCCTGTGACTATCAGTTTTCCCTCCAAATGCCTATTTTGCTCTGTGCTAAGACCTGAATGTTAAGCAGTGCATCCCCAGTGACCATTTTGTGTTAACAAGTCAGTGAAACCGGCCCCCCACCCCCTATCCCCTGAGACATCAGTAATCTGCTGTAAGCTGTTTAAACTGTGTTTAATAGGAACTGTGCACTTCCCTTTTTGGCCAGGAGAGGGAGTAACGTTTTATACAAATAGTGTTTTTTTTAATTTAAACAATTTTTTTTATTGCACATAATTTTTCAAAACATTAAGGAGCCCCCCCCCCCCCCCCCCCGCCCTCCACCCACTCAAATACAGGCATGGTTGCACGATATTATTGATCATATCGTCTAACATCGACTAACTGAACATGACGAGTAACTATACCCTTAAGACAAGACTATAAACATTTGCATATAAGTAATGAATAAAAAAATGGAGTTAAATTACTATCCAAGACCTTCGATCCATTGTGTAAGAGGGTACCAAATTTCTAAACCCTTCTTTTTCTTTTTGACACCCTTCCTGCTATATATTGCTTTTTCCAAGCTATAGGCTGAGAGTAATCTGGCCTGCCATTGTTGGAAAGATGGGGGGACATTATCCAGCCAAGAAGAGGCAAGACACATTCGAAGCATCGCCATGGAGACAAATAGTGTTGTTAGGTGACAAGTTTGTTAGGGCCTTACCTGCAGAAGTCCAAAGTGTGCACTGAGCCTGTCTGTCACCTAGGAGATTTCTGAATAGAGGAGCAGTTTCCAACTCTCTGGCCAGCTAACCTTGTCTGAGGTAGCTGGGACCCTATATAGTCTGATATTGTTTGGTACATGTGTACACTGGTTGGTGGTTGTATCCAATGTTTCTATTGGATTAGGGTTAGTGTCCTCATTGGTTGGGTATTTTAGGGTTCTGATTGGTTTCTGGGTCTTTGATTCGATCAATGTAGGGTTGGGACTAGGGCTAGGGTTCGGATTCCTATTGGAAGTAGTGACTTATGCTTCCTGTGTTATTGGTTGTTGGGACTAGGGTGGGGCCAGGTTTAGGCCTTTAATTAGAAGCAGCGATTAGGGCTTCTGGTGTGATTGGTTGCTGGACTAGGTGTGGGACTAAGAGTAGGGTTAGGCTTTCTATTGGAAGTAGGGACTAGGGCTTCCTTTGCCATTGGTTGTCTGGACTAGGGTTGAGTCTACTGGTAGGGCTAGGGCCTCTATTGGACATAGAGATCAGGATTTTTTAAACTGATTTTGTGCTTGGACTAGGGCTAAGATTGGCTGTAAGGTCCTGGTCTGCTTTTGGTTTTAGATTTTAGGGCTAGTGTTGTGATTGGATAGTGTTAGGGTTCCCATTGGCTGAAGGGGTCACCTGACCACTAGGGCTATAAAAGGCCATGGCTTAGGGCGTCTCAGCCCGGGCGTCAAAGCTAAGAGTAGAGAGGACAATGGTAAGTGCCTTTTTGAGCCTGTTCGGGACCAGGGCCAGGTATGCTACCCATATTCCCATTCATTAAAACCCACCCTATGTATTTGTCCCTCTGTATATAAGCATTTATTTTCACTATAGATATGTGCCTATCTTTGTGTATTGCTTTGTATAAACATGTACAATAATTAAGTTGTTATAAAAACAAACAAAAAAAGAAATAAATCATCTTTGGTCTACATGTATTTGCTTCCATTGTGCATCTATGTACCTCCATGTACTTGGATCTGTGTGTCTGTTACTTTTCTCCTGAAAAAGCATATCCAATGCACTACCCTATTTCTCATCCTGTACCTCTATCAATATCTTTAATCTGCATATACTTACTTCCTTTATGCATCTATATACTTTCAATGTACTTATGGATCAATATATTTATCAATTTCTCAGCCTATACTTCTCTCAATATATCTTCTAGCCCAACTTTCTGTCTCATCTCAAACTTATTTCTACTACTCTTTCTAATTCACTACCCTATCTCTCACCCTATACATCTATCATTAGATCCTCTACAACCACTCTCTCATTTATTCCATACCACTACTATGTTCCCCAAAATAACCCTTTCTTGACTCTCTCATACTCTACCCCTCCTTGCATCATCTGACACCTCTTTTACTATACCGATCCCCTAAAACAAACCTTTCTAAACTCTTACCTCTGCCTCTTTCCCTCCAAAAACCTTTTTTACTCATCCAAAGGCCTCCTCCTACTGCTATAGCCTAAAAAAGAATTCCTTCACTCTTCTATCCCTCCACTATCCTTTTCAATCAGAATAATAGCCTTTCATGTTCACTTCTCTAATTCCAAATTCCACTATACTAATTCACCACTAATCCTTTATGGGTGCCAGAGTAGGGTGCTACTCGCCAACAAAGCGTTTCAACACATCATCAGGGTTACAAGCGCTATATCAATGCAAACCTTTTTTCCTTTTTTACCCCTCCCCAAATCCTTCTCAATCCAAATAACTAACTAGCATATCCACCACTCAAATTACTTCATATTTCACTATACTAATTTTCAACACTAATCCTTTATGGGTTCCAGAGTAACCCTGGGCGTAGTTCGCGAACTAGCGCTACGCGTAGCAATGCGAAGTGCACTGCGCAAGCTACGCGTAGTTATGCGAACTGCGTAGTGCACTGTGCAAAATGCAGTTCGCACTGATTGTACAAGGCCGGATGCTTGTCAGCACTGTGCAATTGTTGCAAACCGCATCTTGCACAGTGCAAGTGGTCGTTTTCTGCCGCTCGAGTAGATTTGTACTTGAGCAGCAGCTTTCTCAACGCGGACTGGTAGTTTCTCATCACAAGTGGTGGCGAGCCTAAGTGACCACTCGCAATGGGAAACCTGACCTCTCCGCGTTGAGAATCTCGCCGGGAGGTTTATTTTCCGCGTTCACGATCGAAAACTTGATGTTGCTGATCGCGAACGAGGAAAAAGCCAACTGGGATGTTATTTTGCTCGCACGTGGTCCCCAACTTGACGTTGAGGGCCGCGAGCAAGCAAAAAATGCCTGCTACTCAACGCGTTTCTGCACTGTGCTACGTGCAATTCGCGTAGCGCGTAGTTGAGCAAACTACGTGAGCGTAGCGTAGTCCTATGCCCAGGGTTATTCCAGAGTAGCCTACTACTCGCCAGAAAAGCACTTCAACACTCCATCAGTAACTGACCTCTACTGGTTGTGTTCTATCAAGAAAGTTAAATAGGGGCAGCTGAACAGAAAAAAAGTCCCCAAGACAAGTCTTAGGGATGATCTCCAGAGCCCACACAGATGCACACCTTTCTTTCCCTTCTATCCCTCCACTATCCTTCTCGCTCCAAATAACTGACTAATATCCACCACTCAAATTATTTTCATATTTCACCATGCTAATTCATCACTAATCCTTTATCGGTTTCCAGAGTAGCGTGCTACTTGCCAAAAAAATGCTCTTCAACACCCCATCAGGCGTTAGAAGCGCTATATAAATACAGACCTTCTTTCCTCTTCTATCCTTCTGCTATCCTTCCGAATCCAAATAACTGACTAACATATCAACCACTTATAATTTACTTGCAGGTTTCACTATACTAATTCAACACTAATCCTCTATGGATCCCGGAGTAGCATGCTACTCGCCGAAAAAACGCTTCAACGCCTCATCAGGGGTGGTAAGCGCTATACAAATTCAATTACTATACAATACAATACTTTGTGGGATCTGGAGATCAGCCCTAAGACTTGTCTGCTTCCGCCTTTGCTTGGGGACTTTTTTTCTGTTCAACTGCCTCTATTTAACCGTCTTGATAGAAAACAACCAGTAGAGGTCAGTAAAATGCCTGAATAGCTTTTTACTTGTTCAACTGCCTCTAATTAACTGTCTTCATAGAAAATGACCAGTAGCGGTCAGTAAAATACCAGAATTGCTTTCAATTTAGGGACTTTCTATTTATATTTTTCTGGCAACTACCTCTATTTAACTTTATTGATAGAAAACGACCAGCAGAGGTCAGTAAATTACCATAATCACTTTAGCATTCCCTAGATTCCAGGCCATGGAAACTTGTATTCTACAAGCACCCGTAGACAATAATATTTTTCTCATATCTTGTCTATTCAGTGAAATGACCACCGGAGAGGGGCTGATTTTATATGAAAAACAAAGCTTTGGACAATACAATTTCCCCTCGATAGGCAGTATTTGATGAGGATACCCCTGGAAGAGAACTAGGATTACAGGCAAGAAACTAATCCTTCTCTTCCAGGGGATCCTCATCAATAGTCATAAGCATTAGAATAGAATAGCGAGCCTCACCTCATCTCCCTGCGGGCAAAGGAGTAACAATACAGTAATAACAATACTAAGCCTAGAAACAACTAAGCTCGTACAGGCCGCAGGCTACCCAAATAGATTCCTCAAAGAGGCTTGTCCTACTTGAGTATCAGCCCTGGAATCAGTTTCTAGACAGTAATGCCTTGTAAAGGTATGAACTGATCTCTAGGTTGCAGCCTTGCAAATCTCTGACATAGGGACATCATGCAGGAAAGCTACTGTGGCCGCTTTCCCCCTAGTAGAGTGTGCTTTAGGTGACAAAAGTAAGGGCTTGCCTGCAAGCTGATAAGCCAATTTAATACAGGAGACGATCCATCTGGAGATGGATCTCTTGGCAGCTGGAAAGCCCGTTCTCAGTGGACCATAGTTGATAAACAATTGGTCCGTCTTCCTACTTTCTTTGGTCTTTTCCAAATAAAATGTAAGGACTCTTTTGAGATCTAAAGACCGCTCAGCCAGGGTCGTAGGGTTTGGAAAAAAAGAAGGAAGAGAAATAGACTGATTTAAATGAAAATCAGAGACAACCTTAGGTAAAAACGATGGATGTGCCCTTAAGACTACTCTGTTGTGATGGAAAACAGTGTAGGGTTCTTTTGTACACAGCGCTTGTATTTCACTTACTCTGCGCGCTGACGTAATTGCAACTAGAAAAGCGGCCTTCCACGATAGGTGTAGCAAAGAAGCTCTGTGGATGGGTTCAAAGGGGGGGCCCATCAACTTAGACAATACTAGGTTTAATTCCCACGGAGGAGAACGGTTTCTAACAGGGGGTACACTTTCTTCAACCCCTGTAAAAAGTCCTTGACCACCTACATCTGGAAGAAGGAGGGCTGAGTAGGAGACTTCCTATAAGCCGTAATGGCCGAGAGGTGCACCCTGATAGAGGCATATTTAAGACCAGATCTTGCTAGGTACAGCAGGTAAGGCAGAATCACATCCTCCTGTGCTGATGAGGGATCAAAGTGACGTTCTCTGCACCAAAGAAAAAACATCTTCCATTTAAACGCATAAGACGTTCTTGTGGAGGGTCGTTTCGCTTCCTTTAAAATGTGCATACAATCAGATGGCAAATTTAAATATCCGTATTGTAGGACCTCAGGAGCCATGCTGTTAAGTGCAGTGAGGGACAGTTGGGATGCAGAATCCTCTCCCCCATCTTGGTCAGCAGGTCCGGCCTGCAGGGCAGCCTCCTGGGTGGAAGCACGGACAGCTGTAGAAGGTCCGGGTACCACCACTGCCGAGGCCAGTCTGGGGCTACCAGGATCATGGTCATGCTGGATCTGATGAGTTTGTACACCATATTCGGAAACAGGGGCAGAGGAGGAAATGCGTAAGCAAATGTCCCTGACCAGTCCATCAAAAGGGCATTCCCCCTTGTCACTGGACGGTGGAATCTAGACGCAAAGGCATGGCATTTTGAGTTTTCGTCACCCGCGAACAGATCTATTTCTGGACGACCCCAGCGATTTAAGAGGTCTGCCACCACCTCGTCGTGCAGCACCCAGTCTGGCTGATCTTCGAAGTGCCTGCTGAGTGCGTCAGCCTTGATATTTAGCTCTCCTGGGAGATGCACCGCTACTACTGTGAGGTTCCTGGCGAGCAGCCAGTGCCATATGGCTTGTGCCTCCAGAGAGAGAGGACGCGACCGAGTTCCGCCCTGCTTGTTCAGGTAGAACATGGTCGTCATGTTGTCCGTTTGGATCAGAACTGAGTGTGATTGGAGAGCAGGAAGGAAGGACTTCAGAGCCAGATGGACTGCTCGAAGCTCCGGCATATTGATATGGTAGGTCTGTTCTTTTGCTGACCACCTTCCTTGAATCTGCCGAGACCCCATGTGTGCTCCCCAGCCTTGGAGAGACGCGTCTGTGACTATAGGCTGTGTCGGGAGAGGTTGGTGAAAAGGCACTCCTACCAGAAGGTTGCAAGGGTGAGTCCACCATTTGATGGAGGTCTTCGTCACCTGGGAAAGAAAGAGCCGGTCTTCCCAGAGCCCTGTCGACTGATCCCATTGATCCTCCAGAGCCTGCTGCAAAGGTCGCATCCTCAGCCTGGCGTGAGGAATCAGGAAGATGCAGGACGCCATGGAACCCAGCAGAGATGCTACTTGACGTGCTGTTGGATTCTGGCACTGTAGCAGAACTCTGCACTTCTGCTGCATAGAAAATAGTCTCTCCTCCGAAGGATACGCTTTTCCAAATTCTGTATCCAGAACGGAGCCCAGGTAGTGTATGGATTGGGTTGGTAGTTGTACTGACTTCTCCATGTTGACGTGGAGGCCGAGCCTGTGCAATTGTAGCAGGCAAAGGTGGAAGTCGTTCTCTACCTGTTGAGGAGATGGGCCTTTTATGAGCCAGTCGTCTAGGTAGGGATAGACGAAAAGTCCTTTTTTGTGCAGGAAGGCTGCCATCACTGCCATGCATTTGGTCAAGACTCTCGGCGCTGACTTTAGCCCGAAAGGCAGGACCCTGTACTGGTAGTGTTTGCTGCCCACCAGAAACCTTAAGAACTTCCGAAGTCGCATGGCAATTGGAATGTGGAAGTAGGCATCTTGCAAGTCCATCGAACACATCCAATCTCCTACTTGCAGATGTGGACATATTTGGTGAAGAGCAAGCATGCGGAACTTCTCCTTGACTATGTTCTTGTTCAGAACACGAAGATCCAGGATGGGCCAGAACTTGTTTTCCTGATCCTTTTTGGGGACAAGAAAGTATCTGGAGTAGACTCCTTTTCCCCTTTGGGAAGGAGGCACCTCTCCTATAGCTCGTTTTTGGAGAAGAGCCATCACCTCTTTTCGGAACAGATCGAGTTGGTGTGGACGAGATTTCTTTGGGTGAATGTCCTGTTGAGCGCACGGAAACGAAGAACATATCCATTGCGCAGTGTATTCAGCACCCACAGATCGTTCGGTATGCTGACCCACTCTGTCAGATGTTTTGAAACACTTCCTCCCACTGGAGTGGACAACGGCGCTAGAGGAAGCCAGTGCTCATTGTTTTCCTCCTCTCGTCGAAGTAGAGGACTGCTGGTGACCTCCTCTACCTCGGTTGGCTTTACCACCCCGAAACTGGGTCTTGCCCTGGGATTTGTTCTGGGACCACTGAGGGCTTTGAACCCTCTGTTGAGCCCCTCTGCCTTTGTTGGTCTTGAAACGGCGTTTAAACTCTTTCTTTTCTTCTAGGCCGACTGCCTTGATGGTGTCGAGCTCGGCTTTCGTTCGACTCATTTCGTCATCCGTGTGTTGGCCAAAGAGAGATGTGCCGGTAAACGGGAGGTTCAGGATGCGTTGTTGCGCATCGGGCTTGAGGCCTGTCAGGCGCAGCCACGACAAAAATCTGGCACATACCCCATGGGCATAGGTATGTCCCGCTAGTATTGCTCCATCTGCAGCAGTGATAATTATTTGATTAGCCACCAGGCTTCCTTCCGTCAGGGTCTCCTCGAAGTCTTGCTGGTCCTCCTTAGGCAATTTCGATTTAAAACGCTCCATTGAGTCCCATAAGGCTTTATCCTACCTGCCTAAAAACGTAGCCGCGCTAGAAACCTTCAGCGTCGAAGCGGCAGAACTGGAGACCTTGTGGCCCCACGAGTTTTGCAACTTGCTGTCCTTGTCAGGAGGAGTTGAGTAGGAGGGAGAGACTAAGTGGGTTTTTCGTGCCGCCGCCACAACTACTGAGTCGGCGGAAGGGTCCGCTTTCACAAAGATCGGATCAGAGGGTGCGGCCTTATACTTCTTCTGGATGCGGGCCGGCACCGCTTTTACTGATGCTGGGCCAGGAACACATCATTGACAGGATCCATGATCCCTGGGACCAACGGTAGCACTGGACGAGACCCCGACTTTTGGTGAAGAGTCTCAAAGATGACTGTCGTGGAGACCTGTGGCACAGACATCTCGATGTTCAATTTCAGTGCACCCCTCTGTAGGACATCATGGTAGGTGTTGATATCGTCCACCGGGGAAACCCTAGAGATAGGGCTATCAACCAAGGTGGGGGAGTAATCCCGTACGGAAGAGCGGGTAGAAGAGGTAGAAGAAGTAGCTGGTGTTCGAGCTCTTCTTTCTCGAGATCTTCTGGCTGGTACCTCCTGTCTAGGGGCACGATTGCATCTCCTCTAGCGAGACCTCCCTGAACGTTCTTCTCGTGAAGATGAACGAGATGCAACTTGTCTCTCAGGCGATCTTTCTCTGCGCCTGGGAGGGCTGTGTCTATCCACTTCCTCGACCAGTCTTTGCAGTGGAGATCTGTGCACTGGGCTGACATATTCCTGCAGCCGTCTTGTGGCTCCTGAGTCTTGCCAATTGTGCAGAGGCCTATTCCATCTGGGAGACAACAACACACCCTCTGTGGGAGGTCTGCGGGCAGGACTTCTAGATCTGCGGGCAGGACTCCTGGATCTTGACTGGGATCTGGAAGAGCCCGAAGAGTGGCGGGAGGCTGATTCAGTCACTAGGATCACTGAACCATCCCTGGCTCTTGTAGCCGAGCGTTCAGCTCGCTCCCGTTTATGGTGCCTCGACGTCGAATGCTCCGAAGGCGCATGCCTCGACACCGAGCGATGATGACCTCTCGATCGGCGCTGCTCCGCCGTCGACGAGGTCCTTTCCTTCGACGCCGACACTCTCTGTGGCGACGGTGGATCAAGCAACCTTGACGTCGTATGCCTCGACGGCGAACGGCGTGATGAATGATGGTCTCTCGACGTCGAGCGGCGTTGTGTGGCCGACGACGGAGCTTCCTCTCTTGACATCGATTGTGTACGTGTCGTCGGCGGAGGGGTATTGGTCGCCCTCGACGCCGAACCTCGACGCGACGTCGATGAAGATCTCCTCCTTGATGCCGATCGACGCCTGGTTGTCGACGGCGGAGGACTTGTGGCTCTCGACGTCGGTCGCTTAGCCTGCGACGACGGAGGTGAGCCAGCTCTGGACGCCGAGCGTCGTGACGACGACGAAGGCGGAGGCTCCTTACCCCTCGACGCTGAACATCGCCTGGTTGACGTCAGCGGAGGAGTCACACTTCTCAATGCCGGTCGTCGCCTGGTTGACGACGGCGGAGGTGTAACGCCCCTCGACGCCGATCGTTGCCCAGTTGACGACGGCGGAGGGGTCTTATCTCTTGACGCCGATCGTAGCCAAGTTGACGATGGCAAAAGGTCTGTACGTCTCGACGACGACATACCTGATCTTCTTGACGGCGATCCAACTGTCAACGGTGATACACGTCGTTTTTTTGAAGAATGACCCACCGGTTGCTCCTTTCTCAGCGCCGAGCCCGACGCTGAAGCTGCAGGACGAGAAGACTCGACTTTTGAAGGTTCTCTGGACCTCTTGGAGCTCTTCTTGGCTGGGGACCTCCCTCTAGAAGACCTATGGGCTAGGCCATAGACACGAATCCTCTCTCTGTCTTTTAAAGTTCTTGATGACAGAGATTCACAGTGAGGGCAGGTCCTTGGGTCATGGTCTTCAGGTAAGCACAGAATACATACCTCATGGCTGTCCATCTTTGCCTTCTTCTTGCCACAAGAAGGGCATTTGTCAAAAAGGGAAGGCATTTTAAGATGAAAAAGCCAACCAACAAGAGAAAACCTACTTGACTAGATGAAAAACGTCGAAGTAAGGTCAAAAAAGTTGAAAACTGAATGAATTTTCTGTCAGAAAACAGAAAAAGAATAGAGCTGTATAACCAGGATTCTTCCTGAAGGAGCCGGAAAGAACAACTGACCCAACTGTCACCCCTGAGTCATGATGGGATACTGGGGGTCATGAGTGCCTTAAAGGCACGGTGTCAGATTTTTGTAGCATGCAGCTACTGGTTAGCTTTTCAGTCTTTTTAGACTGTGTGTTTGCAATGCAGCCTGGGAGCTTTCTATGCTTTCGGGATATAATGAGAATTTCTACTGCTGTTTCAGCATTAAAACAGTTTCAAAACAATCTTTGGAGTTGTTTTTCATGTTTCTAATGCTTATGTTTCATGTATGGTGGAAATTCTTTACAGCACAATCCAGCTCTATTGTGTATTTGGCTGCTATTGCCTGTTTTTTATATATATATATATAATATATTTAATCTGAGCACTGAAAGAAAATAAAACTTGTTTCTGAAATAAGACCCCACGGAGTCAGCGCCTGTTTTCTAAGACAGATCGACAGGATTGGAGAAAATATATATATATATATATATATATATTTAAAGAAACAGAACGAATTCCAAGACTGCTTTTAAAGTGAATGGATACATATTAGAATTTTTTGATGATTTACTCATAACATTTGAAAATCGTCTTGTAATATATCTCTAAGTTATTTAAATATGTATATTTATATTTTTTTATATATACATGAATTTTTATTGAGATGTAAATATATGGACTAATATATTTTTTCTATACTATTATATAGGTGTATATTTATGAATTCATTTGTAAATATCATCCGTTTTTATTGTATATAGGATTAATATGGATTGTAAATATGTATCCTAAATGCGGTCTTGTCTACATTTATATCATTGCACAGTCTGTTTTCTAACTCTATTGTGCAAATGTTTCAGCTGTTTTGTATTACTGATTGCTGGTCACTTTAAAAGAGGCAGGGGTCCATATGTAACGCGTCATGTGATCAAGGTCCAGGTCGGACCGAAACGCGTCATGGCGGCAGACTGATGCAGGCGAAATTTTTCTTTGAATAAACCTTCAAGAAAGCACTAAATACTGGGTCCGCGTTTGTCTATCCGAGTCCTGTGGCTGTTGCTGAGTGGATTCTTAAAGATAGAGTACTGGAGTATTCGTGTCAATTTGCTTCCTTTGACACTGGCGGATAACCCCTCCTTGCTTTGGGCGTTGTGGCATTGGAAGCAGCTGGTCTCGTTTTTGGCGGGACGTATTCATTGCTCTAGTGAAGAGCGAGCCACACGGAAGCCCCTGGACACTGTCGAGAAGTTTCTTCCTGGAAGCCGGAATCGAGGTGAACGGAGTCCTAATCTGTGTAACCTGAAGATATCCGGCGTGGGAGCAACAATTCAGATTGTCCAGTAAGGAGTGTGCATTGCGTGGAGTACAAGTTCAAGACTCCCGCTATTTGGAATTGAAATCGCCCGGATTGCATCATGGCCGCAGAGGCGTTACGCAGCCGAGAGGAGGCGGCGATCGACATTTTTTCTGATTCCCCGGCCGGGGAGTCAGTTGTGACGGCGCAGGAACAGAACGCTGCGCCCACAGTGAACAACAGCGCGAGAGAGACATTTCGGCGCTTGGAGAAACTTAGACGTGCTGAACAGTCTAAGTGGTGGGAAGAAAAATCTCTTACTCGCTACTTAGAAGTGGGCAGGGTCCCTAGGGGATTGCGGATCACCCTAGCACCCAGCTACGAGAACCCGGACCCTGCCATGCTAGGAGAATGGGCGGACGCCAACCTGGAATCGTCAGCCAAATTACTTAGAATACTAGTTAAGTACGCTGCAAGTGACAGAGTAAAAATACAAGCGCAAATCGACGCTCTGGAGGTGGAAATATCTGCTCTGGAACAGAACGAAAATATTACCAAACTAAGAGAAGACATGCTCACCAGATTGCGCAAAGACGAAGATGCCATTAAAAAGCGCAAAGCGTTTAAATTCAACAGAGACAAGTTGGATTATCAAAACGGGAACGTTTTTACATTTGCCCGAAGGTATGGCGCTGCAAAGAAAAAAAGCAACATTGCCTCCCAACAGAAAAAACAAGGTAACATCAGTGATAGTACACCTTCGCTCACATCCACTTCGGAACAAAGCGCTATCAGTGGGAGCGAAAATGAGGAGGAAGCCGGCCCTTCAAATCAACCAAAAGAGGGAGTTTTAATAATGTCTCGTGCAGAGGAAATAAATGTGCTCTGCCAGGATTGGAGAGGCAAGCTAAGACCCCGGAACAAACAACAGCAGCAAAAAGGCGCGCCAATGCGAAGCGAGGGGCCAGGCGCCAGCGCAACCGGCAACGCAAACGAGAACAAGCCTCAAAAGAAAAAAACCGCGAAGGGCAGATGGAACCGAAAATGAATGAAGATAACCTGGCAAATACAGTGATTAATCTGTCAGAAACAGCACTTAATAAAGCGGAGTGCCAAATTTTGTCTCTGGGTCTTTCTTTTAGTCCCGAAAGTAACTTCAACTATGCGGAAACCCGAATGGATGTATTCCGCTTCATTCGGAAATTAAAGCTGAAAAAATTCCATGCCACAAAAGGGAATAAATCTAGGGAGGTTACACCTCAATATGCTACGAGCCCACCTCTCATTTCAGCTGGAGATGTTAATCTTTTCTTTGATTTGCAACAACTTCAAGAGGAGCAGACCGAACCCACTGGTACTTTGGGGCTGGAAGGTATGGATTTTGGTTGTACTATCAAAACCCCATTTAAACCCAAATCAGTTTTCCTGCCAATTATGATGCATGACAATCTAGATCGCTTTCATGAATTGGTTGCCTCAGATTTAAAAGACCTGTACAGAGTCACGAATTATGGTAGTACCAATATGAACTGCAAGCAAAGGTGCTACATAGAACTTATGAAAAAACTTCAGGGCAATGATGATCTGGTGATCAAACATTCGGACAAGGGGGGCAATATTGTCCTATGGCCCAGACTTATGTACATGGATGAGGCTTATAGCCAACTTAATGATGTGTCATGCTACAAACGTAGTAATTTTCAAATCATGAAGGCATCATGGGTAGCGTACTATGGTAAATTATTGGCATGGAAAAGCAGTGGTCTGATTAGTAATGATGAATATTTGTTTTTATATAATGAATATCCTGCTGTACCGTCAATTTACTTTCTTCCCAAGGTACATAAGAGCATGACGAAACCACCGGGTAGGCCCATTATATCGGGCATAGGCAGTCTCATGGAAAACACCTCCAAGTATGTCGATTTTTTCCTACAGGAATGGGTGCTTAACCTTCAATCTTATGTTAGAGATACCTCTGATTTTTTAAGAAAAATCAATGACATTACTTGGTCAGATGATTTCATCCTTATCACTATGGATGTTACATCCCTTTATACATCGATCGGTCATAAAGATGGCATTAGAGCGATTGAATATTACCTCAATCGTAGACCGGCATGTTTTTCCCTTCACAACAAAATGCTAGTTGAAATGGTCAAATTTTGTTTGGAGCATAATTACTTTTGTTTCGACAATACCATTTTCCAGCAAATAAGGGGAGTAGCTATGGGGGCCTGCTTCTCCCCCAGTTATGCCTGCCTCCATATGGGCTGGTGGGAGGAGCAGGTCTTGGGAAGGGAACATGAAAATACTCTGAAAACAAATGTCCCCTTATGGCTGAGGTACATTGACGACCTCTTCATTTTATGGAGAGGGTCAGAGGTAAAAGCTAGGGAGTTCATATTAATGTTAAATGACAACCTCCTGAATTTGCAATTTACTGCAAATATGAGTAAAACCTCTGTAGTCTTCCTTGATGTGGAAGTGTATATTAACAATAACATCTTAAGCACTAGACTCCACCGAAAGCCTACAGCTGGCAACTCTGTTCTCCACGCCTCCAGCCATCACCCCCAGCACTTAATCAACAGCATCCCCTATGGGGAGATGCTGCGGATTAAACGCATCTGTAGTGATAACAAGGAATGCAAACTGGCTCAGGAAAGTTGCAAGGAAAGGTTCCTTCAAAGGGGATACAAACCCGGAATCATTGATAATGCTATGCGTAAAACTGAAACCTTGATTCGTGATAACATCTTGGCCCCGAAAAGTCCTGCAATGGCCGATGACCCAAACAGTAAATTACGAGTCATCATGACTTATAATAAACAACAAATGGCCATCAGAAAGATTCTAAAGAAACATTGGGACTTACTGTTGAAGGATCCGGTTATAGGCAGTGATTTGCTTAAAAGCAATCCCACTCCTTTGATAACTTTTCGGAAAGCCAGGTCCATGGGAAACTGTTTAAACAAATGCAATCCCGAGGTCAGACCCCCATCCAATTGGCTGTCTAAGCAAAAAGGTTTTTTCAAATGTCTCCTATGCAAAGCCTGTAAACATGCGAAAAATGTCAAAGAATACAGTGTTCCATTTTCTCCTGACCCGGTTAAAATCAAGCGACGCATAACATGCAAAAGTGAATATGTCGTATATGTGCTGGAATGTCCCTGTGCATTACGCTATGTGGGCAGTACAAAACTACCGGTACACATGAGAATCCTGCAACATCTCAGGGCCATCAATAACAAGGATCAGGCTTACCCTGTAGCACGACATTTTCAAGCTAAGCATGACAGTGATAACACCTTGCTCCAGTATTTTGCTGTGGATTGTATACCCCTTTCACGTAAAGGAGGCAATAGGGATAGCGCTTTAAGAGTACTTGAAACTAGATATATTTTGGAATTTAATTCCAAGGTCCCAAATGGTCTTAACACCACGGAGGACTTATATACTTGTATATGAATTACAATATCTCTATTCTACTGTCTCCACACTGAACACTTGGGATTTACAGGCTTTCAGACTAATGTAGTAATGAATTAACTGTATAATTGAATAATAATTTTAGCTTGTCAGCATGTCCCAGAATCTCTACAGTCGCCTTGAGATGTCTCTCGTTAGTCCATATCTCTGCGCTAAACAACATATTTGAGTATCACTTGAATTTTTAAATCACTTATACACTTAACATTACAGGATATCTCTGTTATTCGTACAGGGTCCGTTATGGGTGTTAATTGTATTATATATATATATTTTTTTCACTGTTGCACTTGTTATCACCTTTTTTATTCGCCTAGACATTTTAGGCAGTGGATAACATCGATCCCTTTATATCCTAGGACCCCTTTTGCCTATTTTGAAGTACTTGCCCACTTGGGCTTTATTTAAAGAAACAGAACGAATTCCAAGACTGCTTTTAAAGTGAATGGATACATATTAGAATTTTTTGATGATTTACTCATAACATTTGAAAATCGTCTTGTAATATATCTCTAAGTTATTTAAATATGTATATTTATATTTTTTTATATATACATGAATTTTTATTGAGATGTAAATATATGGACTAATATATTTTTTCTATACTATTATATAGGTGTATATTTATGAATTCATTTGTAAATATCATCCGTTTTTATTGTATATAGGATTAATATGGATTGTAAATATGTATCCTAAATGCGGTCTTGTCTACATTTATATCATTGCACAGTCTGTTTTCTAACTCTATTGTGCAAATGTTTCAGCTGTTTTGTATTACTGATTGCTGGTCACTTTAAAAGAGGCAGGGGTCCATATGTAACGCGTCATGTGATCAAGGTCCAGGTCGGACCGAAACGCGTCATGGCGGCAGACTGATGCAGGCGAAATTTTTCTTTGAATAAACCTTCAAGAAAGCACTAAATACTGGGTCCGCGTTTGTCTATCCGAGTCCTGTGGCTGTTGCTGAGTGGATTCTTAAAGATAGAGTACTGGAATATATATATAGATATATATATGAGTATATATATGTGGGGCACATATAATATAGTGTTTCCGGGGTCCCGCGCCTGGGCGGGAATATTCTAATGTTTATGACTATTGATGAGGATCCCCTGGAAGAGAAGAGTAGATGTTTCAGCACCCAGGCTAATGTGCTACATAGATAAATACATATAAGGTCACAAAAGCGAGACCGATTGCATCGCAAATGCTTGTTTATATTGCTTTGTGACTGGAAACAAGATTTTAATAGGATGAAAACAAATCAGAACACTTTGCTTGGTGATGTGCAAATGATAATTTCCTTTGCTGAAATCCAATTTACACACAATATTGTTTATGCGCTATATAGTTTTAACAATAAAACTGCATGTTAGTGGGAACGTTTGTGGCCATTTCGTTAGTGATGTGGTGTCTGCAAATGACAGTACACCACCGTATCATGCTTTAGTAATATATTTAATAAAATGAGTTTCTACACATGAACTAAGAAGCACTCCTGCCCCTGTCCTGATGGCAATGCTCTTAGGGGCATATTCTCAAGGGCTTATCGCCGAGTTAGCTGCACTTTATCGCAGCCAAAGTGGCGATAAAGTTATAGCCCTATTCATAAGCTGGTGCTAACAGCTGATAAAACCAGTTTTCCTGCGATAGCAGCCGCAAAAAACATCGCCAGAGATGACACCGGCAACTAAAGCTAATGAGATGCAGAGTAGGCATTCCCGTGCAAAAAGCCGCAACAACACCACTTCGCAACATTCTCAACGACCAGCCAGACCGGCAATAAGATCCCAAAACAGGCGATAAGGGGCATTAGCAGCAGGGATTTAACACCTGCTCTTACCTGGTGACAATTCGGACGACAACCTGCACCATAAAAGGGAGCCCAGCCCAGACCCACTACTGAAGAACAACTGATGCCATGGAGCTACTGATCATGCAGCTCGGAGCCCCAAGAGGGCCACAACCTCCAACCCCTGGCCCGTCACCCCATCCCCCCCCCCCCGAACTCCTCCGCCCCCTTACCCGGACTAGCACAGAGGCAGCGCAGACAAAGACAGCGGACCTTCAGAAAACGCACCAGCCTCACCAGAGGATGTCTTTGCCCACTACAGGCTCAAAAGGACAACCATCCTCCGCATCCTAATCATCATTGCCCACAGGCTGACGGCACCAAAACAGCGGACAACCAACGTCCCCCTGCAGACAAAGCTGCTGGCTGGGCTGCATCTGTTGGCCTCTGGTACCTTCCAACCAACAACTGCCAGAGTCGGAAGAGTCTCACAGCCAGCCCTATCAAAGTTCATCACAACTATCTTGGATGCCATCATCAGCTTGGTACCCCAGCACCTTCACTTCCCCCACACTGCGCAGGAACAGCTGGAGACCAAGCAAGGCTTCTACGCCATAGCTGGCTTCCCGCACGTGTTGGGGGTAATCGACTGCACACATGTCCTACTTGTGCTCCCTGCCGAACTGCACACAATTACCGCAACAGAAAGCACACACATTCCCTCAATGTGCAGGCAATAGTGAACCACCGGGGACTCTTCACCAATGTTGTCGCCAACTATTCAGGCAGTGTGCATGTTTCTAACATCTTCCGACAGTCCATCATCAACCAGCACTTCCAGGATGGCACCTATGGAAATGCACTGCTCGTTGGTGAGTACCAAATGAACACACCACACACCTCAACTCCACAATCATGCAACTCACAACTCTGGGAATGCACACGTCACAAACTTACATACAACATGCCAAACTACATGCCCACCTACCAGACACAACAGCACAACTTACTGTGGTAACCTGGGCTAGCCATGTACATAAGCCATCAACGGCATGGCACCTCAGCCACACAATAGCAGATTGTGGGGAGAGGTGAGAACCAGGCATGTTCGAAGGAGGCAAGTGACCCATGAATGAGAATGTACACAATGCCAAGTGTGACATGGATGTGCTGGCCAGACTGCAGTATGCAGACCACATACACATCTATGTCGACATACACTGCTGGAGTTTGGAGTGTAGTGGACAGTGGACGCAACCATGTTACTTCAGCCAGAGGGGAGGATCGCGGAAATGTAGCTTGTTACGTCCCCCCCCCCTGTAAGCGTGAGCGGAGTGGGCTGGCCCAGCGTATGCCAGGCCAGCGTAGGAGTGTGAATAAAAAGGCTGTTGCTCTGGGCATGGTTCTCTTCTGAAATGGCAAACGTGTCTGCCAGGGCGTTGCCTCTCACCCCTCCATGAGACCGACGCTGTGAGCGGTGTTGCCTGCGATCCTGTGCGCCTGCTGCACTCCAGGCTGCTGGTCCCCAGACACATCTTGCCCGCCCCTGCGCATCGAGGCCTCACTGCTCACTTGCCGACACCGCGTGTGTCAAAGAGGGCCCACCACGTGCCGGTGCAAGCTCCAAGCCCCAGGCCTGCAACCTTGGCAGCCTCCTCAGACCATCGCTGCAGTCCACGACACCGGACCCCAGCACTTCTTTCTCGTTGACATACTCCACTGCTGCCTCCGGCCTACACAGTGGTCTAGTAGGTCACACATTTGGAACTGAGTCTTGATATCATGATGGCAGAGTTTATATATGAATGGGATGTTTTATATCACTGTACTTCCTCGATGTGGGGCCACCAACTCTGTGTATAGCATTCCAACGACACGTCTGTAGTCCCATGCTGACTACTGCCTTCGGCTTACACTGCGGTCAAGTAGGTCACACGTGTGGAACTGAGTCTTGATTTATTTATGGCAGACTTTATGTCATTGTACAGGCCTCATCTCAGACTGCATCCCCTTTCAGCTCTGGTGCCACTAACTCTGTGCCGCGAAATTCATGGACACTCTCTGGTTGAACTTTGGTGGCCTCTGAGTATGTTGCCTGGCGGTTGTCTTCATCATGATGAAGCTCATACTGACTTGGTGTTAAGAATGAGTCTGTAGCATTCATCTCCTCCATATTGCCCGTTTCTGCTTGGTTCTGCCCTCTGTATCATACCCTGGAAGAACACCTTCCACTGTCCACCGAGACACTCCGCAACATTCTCCTTGGACATCGACGAGGACCCGCTCAGCTTTTGTGACCCTACCTCTGTGCACCGCAAGTCACTGTCCCATAGCGGTGTACCTGTGCCAGCCGCAGAACATCCGGGGCCACTAACTCTGTGCAGCTCAAGTCATGGACCCTTGCTGTTTGAAATTTGAACTTTTGATTGTCTTATCACTGTTGTAGATGTTGCCATCACCAACCCCTCCCTGAGGGCTGGCTTACACTCACCCCACACCCATCCAGCACAGGCGTCACTGGGCATGTGACCCTGGCAATAAAAGGGGCCGGGCGAACATGCCCGTAGCCAGTTCCACAAACTATCCAAGTGTGCCCATGTGGTCTTCATGTATGCATGAGGGCCCCGGGCCCTACCACATAATATTGTGCTGTGTACAGCAGACGCAACCATGCCACTTAGGCAGTAGGGAAGACCTGGTAAATGCAGCTGTGTCGTACCCTCCTGTAAGCGTGAGTGGGCTGGCTTACGACAGTCCAGCTTAGGGGTGTGGTTAATCAATCTGGGGCACTGGGCGTGGTTAAGTGTTGGCCTTGCTGAGGAAGTAACTAATGCGTGTGTCTCTGTTGTAGTGTTGGCGACACCCATCCCGCAATGGACAATATTGCAATATAGCTTGCCCGCGGAGTGCAGGCTCGGCCGAAGGGTTAAATGAAGGAGCGCAAGCCTGCTCGGGGACCGGGATTATACATGCCAACTGTTGTTGTGTTGCTATTACCGCAGAATAAGCCAAAGGTCTACCCTCAACCGCTCCGCGAGTTCAGCCAGCCATGAACTCTACATCTGTGTCCGCCCTATCCTTACCATAGGCCTACACACACGTGGCCGCCCACCTTCCACGCACAACATCTCAGTGTCATTGTCAGGCTTGTGGACATGCCCAGACAGGCATGACAAGGGTGTGCCGTAGGAGTGTAGTGATGCAACTGTGCTGCGCACACTAGTAAATAGGCTTGGGGTAGGCAGGAGCAGCAGTGAGGCTACGTAATACACATTGATGCCGCTCATTTGCTACAAGCAGTACATGTCAAACAGGAATCACTAAGCCACACATATCACACACCAATAAACCAGTGAGCCTACCAACACATCATGCAGAACCAACTATTGACTCATGTCTCTCTGCACTGTCACAGGTGATCAAGGATATGCACTCTGCCCTTGGATGATGACATCCCTCCGAGCCCCGAACACACAGGCCCAGAGGCAGTACAATGCGGCCCACAAACGCACCAGGGGCATCGTGGAACACACATTTGGCATGTTGAAGTCACGTTTCAGGTACCTGGACATCACAGGTGGAAGGCTCCTGTACAGCCCAGACATCGTGTGCAAGATGATCGTTGCATGTTACGTGTTGCGCAATATATGTGTATGCACCAATGCCCCATGGATACAAGTGCCAGATGCACTGGACGATGAGGAGGAAGATGAGGCAGGTGGACCACATCCCACTGCAGCCGCAGCAGGAATAGCCCGTAGGAACACCATCATTGACAAGTTCTTCACATGAGCATGTTACAGTCCTTAGCAATCATGGGACAGTACAAAATGACCACAGGCACAGCACATGCAAATAAATTCAATCAAACACACATTCCCTGAGTGCATGTCACTCCTCTGTACAATAATGAAAAGGGGTTGGAAGCGCACTCCCTACTGTAACTAATCTGAATAAGTCAAACAAATTTTGGACAGTTCTTGTAATGGTGCCGCAGCGTAGCACTTGCTGCCTCTCAAGTGCTGATAAACATGAAATCGAACGGACCACCAAGGTTGGCAGAGCACGCCGCGCACTGTGCATGTGAAGTCCGTGAGGACTCTGAGCTTAAATAATCAAGATAATTCAATAAACAATGAAAGTACAACAATTCAATCCAATTATATCACACAGGGTAACAGATGTTCTTATGTATATTCTTTTATAAATCTTCATATACTGAGAACAAATATTTATACTTCTTCATAGAAACCATGTATCTCTGGTCCATTGAAATTATGAAAATCATTGATATTTGCTAAACATTATAATACAATATGATACAGTGTTTTCTCATTGAGATTCATAACATGAACATTTTGTGCAGTGCCCGATGCATTTCGGGACAGTGATGTCCCTTCCTCAGGGGAAATCTGTAAAAGCAAAAAACGACTATTCAGGGTCACCAGTAACAATGTTAAGGATTTACAAATAAATGCTTTGTACATTATAAAGTGACTACCTCCATGTGCGGGTCTGTACATACTCTGGTGTCACAAATCACCAATTGTGTGCTTGCATAAGCGAGATGCTCCACATTGTGCTCAAGTGGTGTTACTAATAAAGTTAAAGATAAAAAATTAAAAGATATATTTAAAAGTTACAAAATTCACCAAAGTATTCAGACAGAAGTTATAAAAGTGCTGATAAAGTAAAAAGAATACACCTGATGTGAATACTGCCTAAACTGAAAAGTGATTGGGCAATAACAGAGATTTAACGAGAAATGAAAGAATAATGATAGAAAGTAAAAGTACCTTGCTGAACGTTGATAATTGCCAACTACAACAAATAACAAACATGGCGCTTAGTAATCCCTAAAAGTACTGATCTCTAGCTGATAAGTAAACGGTTACACAATCACCAACAGCGTTGCTTACCTGGTAATCAGAGACAACTAGCTTCCTGTACAATGTTCAGTATATGCCTCATGGTTTCGAGTGAGACTCAAAAGCTACCAAAAAAAACAAAATCTACCATGTATCATCTCGTACTACTACAACTGAAACCAAATGTCAAAAGAGAGAGTGAAAACGGACATTACACTATGTAAAGCCAAATTCATTTACCGGCGCAGAACACGCCGTGCTGATAACCCTGCTGTTTCCCGATATGCAATGCCGCGCTGTACCTACTGCCTGTTCAGGTAACTCTGTAATGACGGAAAAAGCAGTTGGTACTCCTCGCCAAAGACTCAAATGATGACTGTGCTTTACTAAACAGTTCAAAACTGCTCACCCACCTTCGTAATTCAAGTTTAGCCTCTCACACGTGTCACCGCTAAACGCTTCATACGTCAAGATGTGTCCGGGAGCGTCCCGCTCCTGGCTACTAATACAACTGCGGGCATCGACATGGAGGAGGGACAATTGAGCAGTTACCTTTTTTGAGTAGAAAACATGACAATTTGACTAAGTTTGAGCGGAGAACTATCAAAGCATTAGCCAACGATGTTTCGTTAATGATGCAACCGGCAGACAAGGGCGGTGCCCTTGTTGTTATGAGTCGCGTTTGAGTCTATGCTGTCCGGGTTGTCATAAGAATGCCCAAGGCCTATTTCTTTGAACTTTCCCTTTACATAACTGAGCAATGGAATGGCCTCGGCATTGTCCAACATCATGCATTCCCTGACAATCTCGTTGTTAGCGTTAAGTCTTCTGACAGCCAAACTTTCGCCCAGAGGATTAATGGGGCAATATTAATCCGATCTGCAATAAAATCAACCCCTAGCTCAGTATGACAAAATGCTGAAGGGGCACTTTGGGGAATCACCAGTAGTCTCTTTAGGAACGTATTCTCTAATATCTGGAGTTTTGTGCTTTGATAGTATCCCCATACTCCCGCCCCATAAGTGGCAATAGACAAACATTTTGATCTATACAAAGTTATCAGTTCCACTACCGGCTTATGACCCAATTTACTCGCAAAGCGGAAGAGACCCTCCACTGCACGGCTAGTGTTCTGGACCCTGGATGTGATAAGCTGTTTTCAATTTCTCATTAAAAACATTCCCCAAATAGTTAAAATTTGAAACCTTGTTCATTTTCCTGTCATTTACCATAAACTTTCTTGATTTGGTCTGACTAGGACCACAGATCATAATATAAGATTTATTGAAATTTACCTTTAGATCCAAGGCTGACATAAATTTATTAAAAAAAATTCAATGACTTCTGTAGGCTGTTAGCGGTTAAGGCCATTAAAACCGTGTCATCCGCATATGACAACAATGGAATTACTTTCCCTTCTATTCTTGGCAGATCTAACTCCTCGCTTTTCAGGGCAGATTCAAGGCTGTTAGTGTAAAAGAGGAAGAGGAAGGGGGCCAATATACACCCCTGACGTACTCCCTCCGTAGAGCTAATGGGCCCCATTCTTTCACCCCCTGGACCATATCGTATAGACACTGTGGTGGATGCGTGCAGCCTACGTAATAAAGTGACTAGGGGTTCCTCAAAACCCATGACCCCCATCATGTCCCAAAGTTTACCCCTATTGACCGTATCAAAGGCACTGGACAAGTCCATGAAGGCAAGGTGTAAGGACCCCTTCCTTGCCTTCATGTACTTGCCCAAAAGCTTTATCAATATCAGCTAATAATAGAGCAGCGGGTCTACCCAAAGTAGGAGCGGCAGTGATGGCATTATGGACTCGTCTGATATTGTGCCTAGTAGCTCTCTGAGGCATGAAACCCGACTGGTCCGGATGAATCGGGTCTGTGATACACCCCCAAGGGCGATCTGCCAGGACCTTCCTTAGCAATTTGGGTTCAAAATTAATAAGGGAGATGGGGCGATAAGAAGCAGTGTCTTCTAGGGGTCGACCCGGCTTGAGAAAGAGCACAATCTCTGCGCGTCGCCAGTCCCTTGACATACAGGCTAGGTCCGCGGCTTCAGCGATAGTCGCCAATAGAAGACGCCCCAAAAGATGCATGTGTGAACGTAGGAATTCCATGGGGACCCATTGGGACTTGGGGCACAACCAGGGTGTAGTGCATTGATGGCGCCAGTCAGTTCTTCTAATGTGATTGGGGCGTCTAGATGTTCCAAGACAGTGTTGGGGAGCCGACGGGGCGGAATGTCTACTAGGAATTCCGCAATGAGTTCGGAAGAGATCTGTTTTTTTCCAGCGCATAGGGTTGTGAAGTGCCTCGCAAACTCATCCGCAACACCCTCAGGTGTCGTGTATACGGACCCATCCGGACCCCGAACAATAGGCGTCACGGCCGGAGCACCCTCTGTGGAGCATTTTACTGGATTTATCACCCCATTGATATATCCGATGCTGTGATGCCTCCCAAATTTCCTTGGCTTCATTCAATAGATATTGTCTTAACTCCTGCTGTGCAAGTATCAGAAAGCGACGAAGGATGGAGCTAGGGTTGGCATTGAGTTGAGAGGATAGGGTCACCTGACGCGCCTCTAGGGTGTCAAGGAGCTCTTGAAGTGCACGTTTCTCATTAGTGCGATAACTGATTACGGAGCCGCGAATAGTTGGTTTAAGGGCTTCCCAGAGAGTGCTACTGGAGGGGGCGGAAGGACCATTATCTGCTAAATAAGTAGTGATCGCCGTTTTAAGCATGACTTGATATGCGGGATTACGGAGGTGCCAAGGGGACATTCTCCAGCGGAATGGGGGCTTACGTGAACACGTATGGAATTGCATAGTGACAGGGGAATGATCGGATAGTCCGCAGGGTTGATGGTGCACCTGCGAAAACCAATGGAGAAACACCCGAGGGACAAAAAAAGAATCGAGTCTGTACTGTGACCCATGGACCGCCGAGAGGTATGTGTAGTCACGCTCTAAAGGGTGGAATTCGCGCCATATGTCTGCCCAGCCCAATGTCGCGGCCAATGTATGTAATTTAGTCGGGCCCAGTGGTATAGGGATATTTGGGTTATACTGTCGATCCAGATGTCCCATGGTGTCATTCCAGTCACCTACAAGCAGGGTCAAACCAGTAGCACAAGTTACTACTTGTGTAACGATATATCTGTAAGAGACATTAGTTAGTGATAGATTCCTTACGTTAGAATATCCCCAGGCGTCAGACTGGATCCGGAATTTTTTTGCGTAGCAGTACCCTTGTGCGTCGGTAGGCGTCGTCTGCGGCTCCGCGTCCGCCGTCGTGGGCGGCGTGATGACGTCGTCGGAGTACTTAGACGCCGCCTCCGCGTGCTGACGTCAGTTCTTAGCCACAGCTTTTCCGCGCCAGAACCGCTGAGCCGTCTTAAAAACCAACACTGGTGCCATTGAAACTAGGGCCCTGAAAGAGGATGACCTTAACCGTAGATATCGGTTAGCAGAACGGGGAGGATGGGTGGGTCTGTAAGGAATCTATCACTAACTAATGTCTCTTACAGATATATCGTTACACAAGTAGTAAATTGTGCATCTGAAAGAGACACATTAGTGATAGATTCCTTACCTTAGAATAGATACCCCAGCAATACCAACCCCGGTGGTGGGTCTGCGAACCAATAATCACACCAGAAAGTCCTGGAGGATGGAACGGCCAAAGAAGCCATCCCTCCGGACTTGACTGTCCAGGCAATAGTCTCTTGCAAACGTGTGCAGCGAGGCCCACGTAGCTGCCTGGCAAATGTCCTGCAAGGGCACTCCCCGGCCCAGGGCAGTTGTTGTCGCCGTAGCTCGGGTGGAGTGAGCCCGCAATCCAATAGGGGGCTCCTTTCTAGCCAAGGAGTAGCATGCCTGGATACACAAGATGATCCATCGGGAGATGGTCCTCTTATGTACCGCCTTCCCCTTCTTAGCGCCCACGTAGCCAACAAAGAGTTGATCATCCACCCGGAACTGGCGTGTGCGATCCAAGTAGAAGGAGAGCGCACGTTTTGGGTCCAGACGGTGGAGCCGCTCTTCCTCTTTAGAGGGGTGCGGTGGCGGAAAGAAGGTTGGCAAAGTGATGGACTGCCCGATGTGGAAGGCTGTGACAACCTTGGGCAGGAAAGATGGCTTAGTACGCAACACAACCTTGTCCGGATGGACAGAAAGGAAAGGAGGAGTACAGGAGAGGGCCTGGAGCTCACTCACTCTCCTGGCAGAGGTGATGGCAACCAGGAAAGCAGTCTTCAGTGTAAGAAGGCGGAGAGGACAGTTGTGAAGTGGCTCGAAGGGAGCGCACATCAGAAACGTAAGTACAAGGTTCAAGTCCCACTGAGGCATCATAAACGGAACAGGTGGAAATGTGTGTGTGATGCCTTTTAGGAATCGATTTACAATAGGGGACTTGAACAAAGATGGTTGATCAGGCAGCCTTAAAAAGGCTGAAAGGGCAGAAAGATAGCCCTTGATAGTGCTCAGAGCAGAGCCCTGCTGGGCAAGAGAAAGAAGGAAGAGAAGAACCTCAGAAAGAGGGGCAGAGAGAGGATCCACAGCCTTTGCTGTGCACCATGCCACAAATCTGTTCCACCTGCAGGCGTATACCGACTTTGTGGAGGGACGCCTGGCTGCCAGAATGATGTTACAGACTTCAGGAGGCAAGTCAGATGGCCTCAACTGTCGCCGCTCAATCTCCAAGCATGGAGGTGGAGGCTGGACAGGTTCGGGTGGAGGACCGTCCCCTGCTGCTGCAACAGAAGGTCCTCCTGAAGAGGCAGACGAACCGGTGGATCGACTGACATACTGAGTATCTCAGGATACCAGTACCTTCGTGCCCAGTCCAGAGCTACAAGGATGACTTGGGCCCGGTCGCGCTTGATCTTCTTCAGCACTCTGGGCAGAAGTGGTGTAGGCGGAAAGGCATACAACAGACCGCAACACCACTCGCGACGAAAAGCGTCTCCGAGCGAGTGCCGCCTTGGAAATTCCAATGAGCAGAACTGATGACATTGCGCGTTCTCTTCGGTGGCGAATAGATCTAACCAAGGCTCTCCCCACTGCAGAAAGAGACCCTGCGCCACGTCCGAGTTCAGACGCCATTCGTGATCTATCATGCACCAGCGGCTGAGTTTGTCCGCTCTGGCGTTCAGAGAACCTGCCAGGTGTTGAACCACCAGGTTCACGCCCTGATGTTCCAGCCATTGCCAGAGGCGCAGAGCCTCCTGGCAGAGGGTCCACGACCCCACCCCGCCCTGTTTGTTGCAGTACCACATGGCGGTGGTGTTGTCCGTGAACACCTGCACTACACTCCCTCGGACAGAGGGGAGGAATGCCTTCAGTGCTAGACGAATCGCCCGCAGCTCCAAAAGGTTGATATGGAGCCGGGACTCCGCCGGAGACCAGAGGCCTTTGATCTCCGCCTCTCCCATGTGGCCTCCCCAGCCCTGGAGGGATGCGTCCGTCACAACCACGTGCTCCGGTTGGGGAAGGGAGAGGGATCTGCCGCTGACCCAATCGCTGTCCGTGAGCCACCACTGCAGCTGTCTCGCAGTGCCCTCCGAGATCAGGACGTGGTCGGACAGGTTGCCCTGATGCTGGGCCCACTGAAACTTCAGGTCCCGCTGCAGAGCCCACATCCGCCACCTGGTGTGATGCACCAGTAGGATGCAGGAGGCCATCAGCCCCAGAAGCCGCAGCGTTAACCTGACCGAGATCCGGGATAACGGCTGAAAGATGGGAATCAGAGCCTGAATATCCCAGACCCGCTGTTCGGGCGGATAAACCCGAAACCGCGCCGAGTCTAGAACCGCTCCGATGAGGAGGAGCTTCTGAGAGGGGCACAGGTGTGACTTCGGCACATTGATGGAGAACCCCAGCTGGTGCAGGAGATCTGCCATCGTCTGGAGGTGGTTGACGACTGTCTGGGGCGAGCCCGCCTTCAACAACCAGTAGTCGAGGTAGGGGAAGACTGAAACCCCTAACCTGCGCAGATGAGCTGCGACCACCGCCATCACCTTTGTGAACACCCGTGGGGTGCTGGTAAGGCCGAAGGGGAGCACAGTGTACTGAAAGTGCTCGTGGCCAACCGTGAACCGCAGGTAACGCCGGTGGGCCGGCAGGACGGAGATGTGGAAATAAGCGTCCTGCAAGTCCAACGCTACCATCCAGTCTCCTGGGTCCAGGGCAGCTAAGACCTGAGCCAGTGTCAGCATCTTGAACTACTCCTTCCGGAGGAAGCCGTTGACGTTCCGTAGGTCCAAGATAGGGCGTAGGACCCCTTTGCCCTTCTTGGGTACCAGAAAGTAGTGGGAGTAGCAACCACACCCTACTTCTGGCCCAGGAACGCGCTCGATGGCCCCCTTGGCCAAGAGGGCCGTAACTTCCTCCTGCAGAAGTCGCAAATGATCCCCGATACACGGTGGTTCTGCGTGGCATGGCTGGAGGAGTCGCCTCGAAGGGGAGGGAGTAGCCCCTTCGGACGATCTGCAGCACCCACCTGTCCGACGTGACAGTGCGCCAGTGGAGGAGGTGATGGCGAACCCTGCCACCCACTGGCATCACATGGGCCTGAAAGCACGGACTAGGAGGGTTTTGAGGCGGATGCTGCGGGGGAAGGTGTGGACTGACCTCGCCGTTGTCCCCTACCGCCGCCACTGCGGCTTCCACGGCCGCCACCGTGTTGGGTATTACCCTGCGGAGCGTGGCTGGCAGCACGTGTGGGTATACCCCTACCGTGGCCACAAAAGGAGTGAAAGGCAGCCGATTGCTGGTGTGGGCCGAGAGGCCCAAGGACTTGGCCGTAGCCCTGGAGTCCTTAAAACGCTCAAGCGCATGGTCTGCCTTGTCGCCAAAAAGGCGACGGCCATCGAAAGGAATGTCCATCAGAGTGTTCTGGACATCGGCCGAGAAATTGGCTGACCTCAACCAGGCGTGGCGTCTGACCGCCACCGTCGTTGCCATCGCTCTACCCAGTGAGTTGGTGGTATCCAGTCCAGACCGGATAGAATATCTGGTTGCATCCCGACCTTCCACAAGGGCTTGGCCGAGTTTGGCCCGTACCTCCAACGGACACTCTGGCAGCACTTCCGCGACCGTATCCCACAGAGAGTGGATGTAGCGGCCCAAGAGGCATGCAGTGTTGGAAGACCGCAGTCCCAGACTAAGGGAGGAGAAGATCTTTTTGCCATACTGCTCATACCTCTTGGATTCCCTGTCCGGCGGAGCCGACGGGAATGCGGTGTGGGAATTGGAGGCCTGGATGACCAGGCTCTCAGGGGTGGGGTGGGTGGACAGGAAACATGGGTCACCCGGGGCCGGGCGGTGGCGTCTGGCCACGTTCCTATCTACGGGCGAACCCGTAGCGGGCTTGGACAAATGCCCAAAAGAACGTCAGTTAAGGCCTCGTTAAACGGCAGCAGAGGCTCGGCTGAGCATGACTGCGGCTTAAGGAGCTCGGTGAGGAGGTTAGTCCTCACGGCCGCGACGGGGAGCTTAAGGCCCAAGACCTTGGCTGCCCTCATCAACACCACACTATAGGTTGCCCCATCCTCCGTAGCCACGCTAGGAGGGGAGACAAAGCCAGTGTCAGGCGAAGTGTCTAAACCACTGGCTTCCCCAAGGTCACCTGTCCGGTCCTCATAAGACTGGCACTCACGTGTCAGAGGGTCCTCAGACCCCTCCTAATCCTCCTCATCACCCATCACCTGGTACTCGGGGTCAGTAAAGGATGGGGCCGGTTCATGAAAAGTGAACTCACCGAACGGCGTCTGAATCGGCGCCGAAACCGGGTTGAGGGAGGCGTCGGGGACGGTGCTGCCCGAGGACGGCGCCGGGGGTGACACCTGTGGGGTCGGCGCCGGGGAGGTCGTTAAGTCCACCGGCGACGACCCAGATCCGGAACCGGATCCAGCGGGGCCTGAAGAAGGCGGCGGCGGCGTCGGAGCCGAAGCACCCAACGGCGTCGGGCCGAAGCCCCCGACCCGCTAGGACCCCCAGACGGGACCGCTGGACCCGAAGGCGCCGCGGAACCCGTCGGGGGAGAGAGGGACCTCATGGCCATGAGGAACCGCTCGATCTCCCCCGGCGTCGCGTTAGGCCCAGGGACCGGAGGGTAAGAAGCCGGACGCGACGCCTGCGACTCCATCTGAACCCCCAGCCGCGTCGCGCGAGCGTCGGGGGGAGTCGGAAGAGCGATGACGTCTCTTCGACTTCTTGTGCTTACCTGACGATTTCGACCCAGAGGAGTGATGTCGACTCCCGGAGCTATGACGGCTCCGCTCCCGCAACCGGTCCCTCGACCTCCGTCCGGACCAGGACCTCTCTTGGCGCGGGGCCGACTGCCGGAGTTCGAGTCGCTTACGGGACCGCTCCAGTCTAGCTTTCGAAGTAAGGGCCCGGCAGTCGAGGCAGGTCTTGTCGTCGTGGTCGACGCCGAGACAGTGGAGACACCGACGGTGAGGATCCGTGACCGACATCAGTCGGTCGCAATCTTCACAGGGCTTGAAACCAGGCATCCCTATCGGCACCGATCGGAGTCGAAGACTCGAAAAAGGATGATCAAAAGATCAAAGAAGATTTAGTCAAAAAGTGACTAAGGTACCACTTTTTCCGGATCTGCGCTGCTGGCGCGGAAAAAAGAAGAACTGACGCGGAGGCGGCGTCTAAGTACTCCGACGACATCATCACGGCGCCCACGACGCCGACGACGGACGCGGAGCCGAGGAAGACGCCTACCGACGCACAAGGGTACTGCTACGCAAACAAATTCCGGATCCAGTCTGACGCCTGGTGATATTCTAAGGTAAGGAATCTATCACTAATGTGTCTCTTTCAGATTGAACAGTTCCCTAGATCCCCAACAGCTTGTTGATGAAAGTGGCCCCAATGGAGGGGGGGCGTATATACTGCAGACAGTAAACTGTTCTCCATGTATTCCACCTGTGACTAAGAGGAATTGGCCCCCTAGGTCTGCCCTGTGTGCTGAAACTGAACCCTGCGGTGGATAAGAACTGCCACCCCCCTGGAGCCCCTAGTAAACCCTGCGTGATAGATATAACAAAAGCCAAACCGGGCGAGGCACAGGACTTTTGTTCCAATTAAGTGGGTCTCTTGTAAAAGCAGGATGTCTGCCCATACCTTTTCGCCTGTTGTAGGACTGTGCCTCGTTTCACCTTGTTCAATAACTCCCGAACATTCCAGGAGACCACCGTTAGGTCCCCCAGGAAGTTCACTTCACCAGGTGTCATGAAGACCTAAGTAGGAGGTGAATAAAGGAATGAGAGCTGCATAAAAGAAGATAAGAAAATAACCTGTCTGCAAGTAACTTAAAACATTAACACTATAAAAATTACAATCTCTTAAGAAACCCCCTCCCACCCCCCACTGCCAAAAACAAGAAGCATCTGTCGCAGTGTGTAGAGCTGTAGGCCCCCAATCGGGGATCCCCCAGATCCTGCACCAAAGATTCCCCACCCACCCTATAACTGTATGAATACAGGGAGTGCAAGAAGTCCTTGACTTAGCAGCCAATGATCGAGCAGCCACGCCCGTCCAGAGAGAACAATACGAATGTATATTTAAACAGTGACTGTGCCCTGCAATTGCCATGTGGTCCGCAGATTAGTCCGGAGTATTCAGGGCGGTCGCTCAGGTCTTGCTGACATCCTCTCAGATCCTGGCCCTCGCCGCTTCTGAGACTTGTTGTGTCGCAGCCGCTGGCTCTGTGAACTTCGAGAGGAGTCTGAGTCTATGGCCAATGGAGAGTTCGCTCTGAGCTGCGTGCGTTCAGCTGTCCACGTGAAGATTGCCTCCAGGGTGTCGAAAAAGAAAGACTCAGAATGATGAATTACGCGCATCCTGGCTGGATATAGCAGCATATATTGTATATTCAATTCTCTAAGTCTGCGCTTCGCAGCCATGAAGGATTGGCGTTGTTGTTGAACCAGGTGTGTGTAGTCTGGTAATATCATGATAGAGCTTGAATCATGTACAAAGCTGTCCTTATGTGATCTGGCGAATCGCAGGATGGCATCAGGGTCGGCATAGTTCATGATCTTTGCGATGACATGTCTTGGTGCCCCGCCCGGGGGAGAAGGGGGGGTTGTGCATCAGGGCCTTGTGTGGCCGCTCCACCACAAAGGCCAAAGAGAGGAGGCCATTAGGTAGGATAGCTGTGAGCCACTTAGTGATGAAGTTCGTCATGGAGGTCCCTCTCGCAGTCCATGGGCAAGCTCACAAAGTGCAGATTGTTCCGTCGGGCACAGCCTTCCGCATCCTCCACTCTAGAGGCCAGTTCTTGCGTCACAACCGTGAGCTTATTCACTTTCTTTTGGTGTGAGGTCACAGAATCTTCTACAGTGGAGACCCTTGTTTCACCCTCGGTGATGCAGTCCACAGCCTTGCGCAAATCCTGCTGCAATAAGGAGACCTCTGACCCCACTGCGCCGATTTACGCATCCAACATGTCTCGGGCACCGTTGTTCGCAGCCAGGAGAGCCGCGTTGTCTGGAACCGAGTAGCTCCCATCGCCGCCCTTAGTACCACCGGTAGCAGTGGTAAATTGGTCGATGGTGCCTTGCTTGGGACCAGCCCCACCTGGCCCGTCTTTTTCCATCTGGAGGAGCAGCCCAGGGCAGAAACCAAAGGGAGGGGGCAAGCGGACGGGACGATGAGTACACAGCACCGAGGTAGGTGGCCGCTCCGCCGAGCGGGGACAAGGATGGCCAAAGATGTAGAGGCTCAGTCCCCAGTAAAGCGCGAGGTACGGCAGAAAATCTATCCATTTAGTCAGGGTCCTGCAACTGAGAGGACAATCACCGCAGCCCAACACCCCGGGCCGGACAGCCCGGACCTGGAGAGGCCCGTCCAGGGGGAAGCGCCAGCAGAAACAGCGGATGTCAGCCAGGTGCAGGCATTTAGGGGCCCCAGGACGTGGATCACTGTTCACCTATGGCAGAATGCAGTTCTTTGGCGCAACGCAGGGTATGCAGTGAGGGTCCGTGAAAATACGCCCTTCTTTATGTTGGTGTGGCCCCTGGGCCCAAGCGTAATAATTGGGGGCCACCTGTCCCCACAGCTTGCACATTTTTGTGATCTACGCCTGCCCCAAAAGTATTCCGGGACTCCGGTGCTCGCGCCGTTAGTACCCGGGCAGGGCAGATCCACGCCGACGAAGGGAGGGAGAGGGGCAGCGGCAGGAGCGCTCACCTTCTTGGCCACGACCCAACCCGGCCCGATCCGTCAGCCACGGCCTCGTCCGACTCGATCCTCCGGGCCTTCCACCTCAGCAGTAAACCCAGGGCCACATTTCAAGGGCTCCAGGGGTATCAATGCTGTCATGGCCCCCCGGGCAGGCCCGGGCCAGCAGGGGCTCAGTCAGCAACACGGGCCAGCATCACTGCGTCCAGGCTCCACGCAGGGAAGATGGCGGCTCCGGGGTGCAGGAGAGGGGCGGCAACCGCTACACGGCGATACTGTCCCCGTCAGCAATATCCTTCACGGGGACACAAGGCGCTGCCCCCCAGCGTTGCCTCCTCGGACCGCGGGCAGGGCCCACCGCCACAGAGCTGCTCCGAAGTATCTGGGCTGGCCGCGAAGATGGAGGCGGCAGCCAGCACGGCATGTCGGAGAGCGGAGAAAGACTCCGCTGCGGCACAATTCTCAGTCCCAGCGAGGAAGCCCCGCACTCCAGGGGTGTAGGGCAGTCTGTGCTGCAAGGTGAGTCGACTCTGGGCAGGATTTAGACGGATAACGAGCGGATTGCGGCGTGGATGGACGGAGCTCAACTGAGCTGCATCCACCATGATGGCCTGCCAAACCACGCCCCAGATCGGGCAGAATTTTGGCCTTCATTTCGAAGACTTGTGGGAGCTACAGCCACGAAAAGACTGGAAAATCTTTTGGCCCTGGTGGCTCTGCTAGAAAGGATGCCGCTGACCCTAACCTAGCCACTGAAGAAGCGAAAGGAAGAGTGTGGCTGGCGTGGGGCCTGGGTGTACCCCAAAGAGTGAGGGGTAGTACTATTTTCCTTGAAGCGCTCAACTGATGAGTCAGCCTTGTTACCAGAAAGTCAAGTATCATTGAAGATTCAGAAAAGGGGTGGTGATGAACAGAGTGTCTGAATTAAGCAGACCACTCTTACCCAGTCCAAAGATCAGGGCTTGATCCATCAGCGTTATTTAGCTCACTGCACCATCCCAGCTCAGAACCTGGCTATATGCAAATCAGTCTGTCCCTGGCCCAGTGCATCATGGGAACAGGGCATACTAAACTACCAAGCCAATTCTTCACCAGAAAGGAGACAAGCTTCCGGGGACCGGTTTCTGGCATTTCAGCCGTCGTCGGCCCGGCTTGCTTGAATCCTGATGATGCAGTGAGCAAGGGACTAATGTCTGAGTATACCCTGCCATACCTATAGTGGCCAATATCATTGAAGGGCATGTCCATAATTGAGGTCTGGACATTCCCCCGAAAACCCAGATTACCGCAGCCAGGCGTGGTGGCGGAGTGCCACAGAGGACGCAATGGCCCTACCCACAAGTCTATCATGTCCAGGTGGCCGAGCCGGTGACAAAGATGGCCACCAGCTACCAGCCGGGCTCACAAGCGTTTTTCCCCATTCATCGTCCTAATCGAGATGAAGGAAACAGCCCGCATATCAGCGGAAGCGAGGCGGCACACGCTCAGCTGAGTGCCGTGAGTCTACATTCTTCTGGGACGGAGCGGCATTGTGTGGACGACGGCGGGGGGCTGACCGGCCCAGCCGCGCCTGGTGTCCCGGAACAACAGCGTGGAGTGCCTGACTGCCGATTTGGGAGCGGCCGCTGTTTTTGTAGATCGTAAGCCCGGGTAAGTCTGGTCAGCGATTGTTGCGCCGCCCCCCCTCCCTTGCTGCTTTGATATGCTGCGGCTGCTGGGCCGGCTGCTCTGCCCCCCTGTAGCCTCAATAGAATGGGCACGCGAAGGGGACAGGGCCCTTCGACATCCCACGCTGGGGGTTAGGCGCTGTTCTGGCACTGCGGCGGCCATGGTGGAGGCGGGTGTGCGCTCGGTGGCCGCCTAGCACAGGAGGGCAGCCTGTTGCACGTGACGACTCCCCGAGGTGCTGCAGGGGCCATCAGGACGGCGCCAGGCCGTCATCACTGTAAATAGGCCCGCACTAACAGATCACCATAACTCTGCCTGAGGAACATTAATGAGCGTTGCTGCTCAATGAAGTAATCTCCATTGCACTCTGCTCACTGACCATCTGCGCCCTGCTCACATCGGAGCACCTAAGTTTGTCACCACTATTTTTGCATCTCCAAGGAAGGGTGCCGCCATTTTGTCCCGCTCTCGACAGAAATCCAAAGCTCCCGCCAAGTATACGCACTGGCCCCGTCCTGTTCCTCTGCATCCTGGAATGCCCGTGGCCTGTGATTGTTGCCGCCTGACCCACCAACTGTAAGCGCTGCTTTGCTCACTGGAACCCCCTTCCCCCCTCTGTTCTCGCCTGCCGCCCGGTAACTGTGGAATAGGGCGCAAGGATCCTAGGCAGAGAACATTGCCCTTTGAAAAAGTGAACGAGTGCACAACATCACACAGCACGACCATGGCTGAAAAGGACCCTGCCACAGCACCCCTTGAGACCTCAAACACCTCGTCGCCTCATTGTTACTGGAAATGAAGGCGGGTTTTAAGGCACTGGATTCTCGCTTTGACTCCCTAGACCAGACAGTTGCATCATTGGGCACCAAAGTGCAAGGCCACGAGAGACGCCTCGACGTAGCTGAGGCTCGTGTCTCTGACCTGGAGGATGGGACAGGACAATCACTGAAGCGGTTGGAGAGGGCGGAGCTGCTACTTAAAGAAGTGGCAATAAAAAATTAGGAATTGGAGACGCGTGGATGCCGCAACAACGTCCGCATAATGGGGGTTCCGGAGAAGACGTCCACTGGCTGAAAGGGCCTTTTTTTTTTTTAGAAGTTACTCACTGACCTATTCGGAAGTGAGGCCCTTACTCCTGGTTTTGTCGTAGAACGTGCCCATAGGTCATTGGGACCCAGACCGAACCCAGGCCTCCCCCATAGACCCATTGTAGCGTGCCTGCTGAATTTTAGGGGCCGGGACACCACGCTCCGACTAGCACGAGAACGAGGCGCAGTTGAATAGCAGGGGTCCAAATTGTCATTCTGTCCAGACTTTACTCCAATGGTCCATGAGGTACGGCGCAAATATCTGGGAGTTAAGGCCACAGTGCGCAATTTCGGCCTCAAATACGCCATGCTCTACCCCGCGAGACTGAAGGTGGATGTGGGCGGCAGATCGCAAATATTTGACTATCCTGCAGAGGCCCAGGAATTCTGCCGCACTTATAAAACTCGGAACTCACAGACCTCGGTGGAAGGTGCACTGGCTTCCCCACTTCACAGCAGTTCTGACGCAAGTGCGGAACTGTTCTCGAACACTGGTGCTGACTGAGGGCGCTTTGTATTACCTTATGTGACCTTCATTGTTTACAGGGGAAATTGGTTTGTTTATTTAGATATTCTTATATAGATATGACATTTGGTCAGCTTGGTACGGAGCTGCCACCTCCTTCCGGTGTATCCGCAACGTTGGTTGATTGCCTTTGGAGGTCCACTTATTGGACCACAGTTACTTGCCCGCTGATCACTATGATCCCCGAGCGTGTTTCCTTGCTAGGGGTTGGCCACCTGGGGGATGATAGGTGGCTGGGTGGGGGGTTATGGGACAGTTCACATACTGCGAATGTTCTAGGTTACCTTTTAGTTTCACATTGCTTGCTGAGTTAATGTCAATTTACAGCCCTGACAAAGATACGTTTGTATGGAATTTCGATGCAGCAATTATGTAATATACAGGGGCCTTCAGCCCTTTCCCTTATGACTTGGAACGTCAGGGGCCTTAATAATACTCGTAAATGGCGCCAGGTGATTCATTATTTCCTCCGACACAAGGTCGACATAATCTAGTTACAAGAGACCCACCTCCCCCCTACTGCTTCGGCTCAGTTTGGGACCAGCTGGGGCACACATAGATATTTTGCTAATTATAGCAACTATGCCAGAGGCACTGCCATACTGATAAACAAAAGAATCCCCTTCACTCTCACTGAGGTAACTCGTGATCCAGGGTGTAGATTTGTGATAGTCACAGGTACCCTGTACGGGAACAAAGTTACCTTGGCTAATATATATGCTCCAAATGTAGACGCCCCAAATTTTTTCATGACTTGAATGTCTGGATTGCGAAACATGACCCTCATGCACTACTCCTAGGGGGGGACCTAAATTTACAAATAGACACCACACTAGATAGCTCGTCCAACGCACCAGACGCTAAACCGTGGGCTAGACAGGCCCTTAGGGCTGTCTGCGCTAAGTACACACTGATTGATATTTGGCGGCATCGCAATCCCACCCTCACCAACTACACTCATTATTCAAGCCCACATGGCACATGGTCGAGGAAAGATTACTGGCTGCTTTTTCCCTGCGTGGTGGGTTGGTTCAGCTCCCTAACCACACTCCCCAGCACGTATTCAGACCATTCCCCATTGCTCCTGCATTTACTTTTCCCGCGCCTGGAGTATGAACGGCGATGGCGGTTCCCCAGTAGGGCCCTCCTGGACGAAGTGTTTAAGGCAGAGGTGCGCAAAGCCATAGAGGATTATTTCGAATTAAATACTGGCTCTGTGTGCAGGGCCGCGGTACTGTGGGAGGGCTGCAAGGCAGTCATGAGAGGGGTATGCATCTCCAAGCAGGCTGGTGTGTTCAGAGTTCTTTGTAACACATTGACCCGCATCGAACAAGACATTGCAAGGCTGGACTTGGGACTCTCTTCCCTCCCGAATCCAAAAGATCAGGCAGAAAGGCTTGCCCTTTTGTCGGACTATAGAGAAACAGCAGAGAGGGAGATTCTATACATGGGGAAGTACAAAACAGCACGCGGGTACGGTGAAGGCAATCGTCCTGGCAGAGTGTTAGCACAAATGCTGAGACCACCTTACAGCAAATCCTACATTACGGAACTACACTCTTCTTCCGGCGCCACACTTACCACCACATCAGCCATCAGTGACGAGTTCCTGGGATATTACACAACGGTATACTCTTCAAGGGCTGACTCTGATGGTACTGCCCAAACTGAGTATCTTGATGAGATCGCGTTAGTGTTCATAGAGAATATTTCTGAAAGATTTAGCATTCCGTAAAGACTGGTCTGCAATATCCTGGAAGTGTACACAAGACTATCTGGTCCTAATTATAAAAACAGCAACAAGACTAACAGCAGAATTAACAATCAAGATCCAGGTGATTGAAACGAAACTCAACAATATGGAGGACATAAGAATTTATAAGACTAAATTGGAGAACATTAACAAAGAGATGGGTGAATATGGAAGAATTCCTTACAGAATCCAAAATGCAAAAACAAACAAAAGAACTGAAAAAGTTCTCATTGGAAAAGATTCACCCATATAGTAGTAAAGATTATAGGACAAATGATAATGCTTCAAATTATGGTTCAAACAATAACTCATCAGGAGAAGACAGTGATTCAAGTGGCGATGAGTATCACAACATGGGCAAAAGAGGTAATCAGAGCTTCAGAGGCAACCGAAGAGGACGAAATATGTGGCCCCAACACCAAATGGGTCCGTCCCCATTCCAGACATTTAACCCTCACTTCCTAGGGTGGATGAACCCGTACTTTCCGGGTCCCCAGATGATGAATCCCCAACAATACCAACCACGAAATGGATTAAACTTCAACCAACGGATTCCTTTTTTAGGGGGAGGCCGCGCACCACAGAGACAACGGCGCAGAGGAGTGACATGGTCAGATCAATCACGCCAGTATCAAACCAGGAGCGTGACAAAAGCAAAGGCAGGACCGAGCACAGCTCCCTCATCGTAAACCTTACAGATCGTGTACTCTCTCAAGAAGAGACAAACATCCTAAACAAAGGTTTAGGATATGTACCAACACCAACAGTTGACATCTTTAAAACCAAATGTGAAGTATCAGAATTTTGTCGTAAACTGAAACTCAAAGCTTTCTTCTCCAACCAGATGCCCCAAACAAGTGACGGAGATACTAAACTACGTCCAAAATCCAAATTCTGCCCACTAAATTCCCAGGTACCGATAGAAATCGGCACATTTGAACAAGCTGTCATGAAAGAATTAGACACCTTGAGCAAAGAAACTGCCAAACCCTTCCAGAACATGACCACAGCGGAACGGCAAGCCCTAAACACACTAAAGAAAGACGAAACAATTGTGATCAATCCGGCGGACAAGGGTGGAGGTATAGTCTTGTTAAGTAAGGACGGCTACAATAAACAATGTCTTGACCTCCTCTCGGACCAAAGATACTATGAGATTATAACGACTGACCCAACACCGAGGTTACAGAGAACCATCTCCCTCATGATCGATGAAGCTGTAGTTAACAACTGGATCTCTAAAAAGGAAGGAGAATTCCTAACTACAAAAGCCCCAAGAACTCCATATTTCTACTCTCTTCCAAAAATTCATAAAGCACCTCAAGGCAGACCCACCGTCTCTGGGATTGGGTCTGTACTGGAACCTTTGTCCCAATTTGCAGACGAATATTTGAAACCACTAGTACAACAGACACCAACGTATCTAAAAGACACGAGGGATCTACTTAACCAACTGACCCAAATAACCTATTCAGAAGACACAATGATTCTAATAGGATTGGACGTGGAAAGTCTATATACTAGTTTGCCACAAAGAAAAACCTTGGAAACCTTGGAGAATGTACTGTTTGAAAAAGAGTGGAACTATAAAACCCCACGACATTTTGTCCTGGAATGCTGTAATCTAGCATTAACTGAAAACTTTTCCAAATATGAGAACACCATGTATAGACAACGACATGGTACATCTATGGGCAGTTCTTTCGCCCCTAGTGTGGCTGGACTTTACGTGAGCAATTTGGAGAAACAGATCATCAATGCCCAACAAAATCCCTTCCAATACCAAATTTATTTTTGGAAGCGTTTTATTGATGACATTCTTTTAGTCTGGGAAGGTGATATTGAAAGCTTTGAGAATTTCCACACATGGCTAAATACACAAGATGAATGGCTGAAATTCACCTATACAGCTGATAAAAAGAGTATAGACTTTTTAGACATCACTATGTTCGTAGAAAACAATCAACTGTACACAAAAACTTTTTTCAAACCCACTTCAAAAAACAGTCTTCTGTCCTTTAACAGTTACCACCCGCGCCCACTAAGGGAAAACCTTCCCTATAGTCAATTCTTACGGTTACGTAGAAATTGTAGCAAGACGGAGGATTATAAATTACAAGCCAAAGATCTTTGTACAAAATTGAGAGCACAAGACTACCCAGAAAGAGTTATAAATAAGTGCAACAAGAGAGCAAGGAACCAGAATCGAGAGGGTCTTTTGGAAAATAGGAAAAAACCACCGCAAGAAGATCTCCTAACATGTGTTACCACATATAGCCCAATAGCAAATCAAGTGAAGAAAATCATAAACAAGCATTGGCGAATACTTACATCTGCAAATATATCATGGCCAAAACCACGTTTCGCTAACAGGCGAACTGGGAACTTAAAAGACCAACTAGTCCATACGAGACCTAAACTTGCTGCGCTCCCAAGAGAAACTACACTGTGGAACCTACCACCGATTGTGGGACACTTCCCATGTGGCTCTTGTTCGGTCTGCCCACTCCCAAGACCGACAAAAGAACTACAACTTTTGCCAAATTTCAAATGGACTATACGAAGCCACACAAACTGCAATACGAGTCATATAATTTATATGATTACATGTCCCTGCAGTAAAATTTACATTGGGATGACGTGCCGTAAGGCAAAAACAAGAATCAGCGAACATCGCAGCAACGTTAGATGTAAGAAGGAGACAACCAAAATGGCAACACATTACTTGGAGAAAGGCCATACAGTAGATGATCTTCAGTGGCTGATCCTAGAGACATTACAGACCAAGGACCACAATGTGGAACGCATACTGTTCGAGAAAGAACAAAGGTGGGTACATCGACTGGGCACGGATGTACATGGTCTAAATGACAGTGTCCCATGGGCCAGCATGAATAGATAATGGGCACTCACTAATTTAAAAAAAACCAACAAATACCCTATATAACTTTACCATCCATCCACTATAAGTATCTATTCTCAAGGAAAAACTCTAAAGATGAGTGACTGACTCATTGGTTAACTAAATTAATTATAAAAAGAATAAATGTTGTCAAAGAATGTCTCATTAAATTAACTAGCGCAACAAATAATGCCCACATAAGTAGATTGCCCTTTCGTGAAAAAACATTACTTAAAACACAATAAATACCTATGGAAATAAAATATAGTTTGCCCTTTCGCAAAATGAAAAGTACCGAGAAAATTCATGATAAGTAAACAGACACAATGTATTAAAACTAAGACGATAGTCTTTCCACTATATCTACTAAGAAGGACAAAATAAATGAGTGCCAGGAACTAGGGAATACTACCGGGTCCTGGACGGCAGAGTCAGCACAAGGCGCAAAGGAGGATCTACAGGTAGAACGCGGAAATGCTCTTGAGAAAACAGATAAGTGCCGCTATCCCCGCTCAACCTTAACAATCCCTGCCTCCCATTTTCTTAAATTTTAGATAAGACCTCCCCACAGACTCCCAAGGCACCCGCGGAAGCACATATTAACACGTGCGGAGGTATGTTACAAAGCATGCGATTGAGAGCACACCTTATGTTTGGGGCTTATAACCGTTGCAGGCAAATATCACAAAAACTTAATTTGAGCACGCAAAAAAACTAACTTTGAGAAATGTTTAGAATATGCAACCTAAAGTAGAGTTAAAGAAGTCTTAGTGGATAATGATAACATCAAATAGGGGTATGACATTAGAATCCCGTGAAATTAATTTTGGTGAGTAGCCATGAGAAACTTCATTTCTGAATGAGGGTTGATGACAGAACAATATGTGACTTAAAGGATTGAGATTTAATTGGCAAATTTTTGAGTATGTGGTTACCCAAGACAAGATTGTGGCGAAGCTATGAATGGTAAACAAAGGACTTAATTTACCGTAAGCACAGAGCGAATTAATGTATATAGAAAACGCCCCGTATAATACCCTCCCTTGAACTGACACATTCCCCTTTTTCTACAGGCACAAAAATTGACCTCATAAGGAAGGGGATATAAAAGACCCCTTCTCACTTCCTCACCTGGTCCTGAAGAAAGCCCGACGATCACTTTGACGAATAAGGGCTGAAACATGTCGACCTTTTAACTCACGAAAATAGGTAGCGTAGAGAACCCTAATAATTCTCAGAAACGCATACCAACGATATTTTCAATTTCACTGGCTCGAACCCAGAATAATAAAATTCACGCTCTGGCTCTTCGAGTTATTTTAGATTCACCACTTTCACTAATCACTGGACACTACTGCACACAACCTTGGATGACTACCTCCGGGCGGAGGCTGCATACCAAAGAACCCTGTGATTATGCAGACACTCGATAAATTCAGCGGAGAATCAAGATATACCGCTACCCACGATTCCATCTCGAGTTTATGAGGGTTTTTTACAGAGGGACGTACCGAATACCTGAGTAATCCAGGTTGGCAGAACAAGTGATCCAACCCCCCACTGATTTAAAGACATAGAGAAATATATGCTCGACTTTATGGCTGAGCCTATATCAGTTACCAACGTCCTAATGGCCATTGACACCTTACGCAGCTCCTCAGCCCTGGGGCTTGACGGCTATACCGGTGATTTTTATAAAGAATTTGAAGACATATTGGCCCCTCAATTAATTGAGGTTTACGTGGAGGCACTGGAGAAGTGGATCCTACCCCCACGCTGTGGGAGGCGTATCATACTCCTTCAGAAACCCGGAAAAACCACAAACAATGCGGTTCATACCGACCACTGTCCCTACTGAATCTAGATTATAAAATTCTAGCAAAAGTACTTGCCAATATACTATCACAGCTAATGGAATATATAATTTCCCCAATGCAGTCTGGATTTAATCCCCGGCGCTCTACATCCCTGAATCTACGCACGTTGTTTGCTGTGTTACACAGGATACAGCCCGATGTACCCGCGGCTGCAGTGTTATTGGATGCGCAAAAGGCATTCTTTAGAGTAGTTCTTCCTCGTAGAGGTGATGCAACACATGGAACTCCCCTATGGCTTCATTTCAACGGTCTCCCTATTATATAGTGGCCCGTCAGCGCAGCTCCGTCTGAACACCACCCTGTCCAGGCCATTTTGGTTATATCGCGGCACCAGACAGGGCTGCTCCCTGTCCCCGTTCTTGTTCATCCTAGCCATGGATCCATTGGTCCGACATCTCCAGGAACGCCATTTGCATAGAGGGTTACAGTTTCGCACAGGTCCGCTACTTTCCTCCTTATATGCCGACGATACCATCATCTACGTCCGGGAACCGCGCATTAATCTGCCCCCCTCCCCCCCCTATCCGGGAAATCATCCGTTTTGGGCGGTTTTCAGGGCTTGGTATAAATTGGCATATATCAACCATTTTCCCACTTACGACTTGCACGACCCAATGGGATTGTGAGTTTCCCCTCAAATGGAGCCAGCATTCTGTAAAGTATCTTGGCATACATATTCATTTAGACACCACTCAAATCATTCATTTAAATTACGGGCCAACTTTCAACAAGTTAGAGGAACAGGTAGAAAGATGGCTACGGTTGCCACTGTCTCTGGCCGGCCGGGCGGCTATTTTAAAAATGGTGGTGCTTCCTAAATTTTTATACCTATTTAATAACATCTCGATCCCCCTCTCTGATAGGTTCTTCCGCACCTTGCAGACACTCATGACTCGACTGGTGTGGGGCGGGAGGAGACCGCAGGTTCGCTGGACTACTATGACATTGCCGTACGACAGGGGCAGGTTCAATGTGCCAGATTTACATCTTCATTATTTGGTAGCGCAATTCCATTATGCGTTCGCTTGGTTCCACCATGATGCACACATACCCTTCTTGAGACCAGAGGCAGATCTGGTGCTGCCTGACAAACTATGCAAAATACTCCAGGGGGGATTTCCTCGTGACAGACACGACATACAGACGGTGTCACACCGTTGTACTCCTCCGCCCTGTCATTACCCAATGCCAGATGGTTCCCGGTTATGGGGGAAATGTTGGTGCAGAACACTTTGGCTACGTTAGACATCACAAAAGTGGGAGAATTTTTCCCAGGAGAACATGTTTTTTCATTAGACGAGGACACCCGTACCCTGCGTAGCGGTTTCTTTCCCTCCACTCACACTGGTATTAGAGACCCCCGGCGGCACACGCCTCATCTCTAAAAATGTATAGGACTTGTGCCGGGATGCTGCCGCCGGACGACTCCAGCCTTAGACAAGCCTGGGAGGCAGACACGGAGTGCACCATCACAGATGAGCAGTGGGTCAAATGATGTGAGGCCACCAAAGACATTTCACTTAATAGCTGACATAAGCTGCTACATTTTAAATTTCTCCGCCGCGCTTACTTACACCAGCCTTGGCACACAGGATTGACGCTGAACGACCACACACCTGTTTGAAATGTACTGCACTACACACCGATTTTATACATTTGGCATGGTCCTGTCCACGCTTACAACCTTATTGGTAGGAGGTGCACGGGACTCTGGGGAAGATAATCGGATTTCCATTGGGCCCCATTCCAGAGATTGCCCTGTTAGGGTATACTGTACAAATTCGTCAGAAAGTCAGGAAACTTGCATCATTGGGATTGCTCTTGGCTAAACAAGAGGTGGCCATACACTGAGTTAGGAAGTCTTCTTCGAAAACTACAGAATTGGCTGGGGAGTCTGACACACTGCAACACTAATACTGAAATTTACGCCAGTCTAATGCCGGCTGCGTCGCGGGACATTTGGGGGCCACTGAGGTCCTACTTTGAGACCGCCAAGCGCACTTGGCCACACAGGTGGATGTTGGGTTGGTGCCTGAGGTGGTGGGCTAATGGGGAAGTTTTTCCTGGTTTGAGCTCTGGTTTCCCTTCAGACTTGTGAGGTTTACTTAGGCCATGTTCCATTGCTACATATGGAAAATATTGCCGACTGGGACCTGGATTTTTCTGATGGGGTCTGCGGGCGGGGAGGGAGGGGATCGGGCCGGATCACTTTGGTACTGGGCTGTTCCATCATGCAGAATACTTTAATGTTCATCACTGTGTATGCAGCTGTCAGGAACAATTCGATAGATATGTTGGATTACTGTTTGCAATGCAATGTGACTACTATTCTATAACTGAAAAAAAAAGTCTATCATGTCCAGCCTGCTTCTGATGGCAAACTTTGCTGCATCCCTGCCATCAGCAATAGCCTGGTTATGCTATGTTAAAATACATTTATAGAGCGCACATACACAGGGGAGGTTTCATGGCGCTACTTTGCTTAAAACCCAAACTCAGATGCACATTTAGAAGGCCTGATGGAATAGCCAGGTTTTAAGAAGGCTTCTGAAACTGAGGAGGTTGGTACAGAGGCGTATTTCGGAGGGAAGAGAGTTCCAGAGCATGGGGGCCAAGATGGCAAATATGGCACCACCAGTAAGCTTAAATTTAAAAAGACGGGGTGGACAGAAGTAAATTATGTGCTGAAAGAAGATTTTGCGTGGGAACGTGCTTGTGGATCAGGTTATTCACAAATCAGGATGGCTTGGGACTCCTCCGAGACCATAGGCAGTAGTTGCGCCACCAAGTCCCACACAGTGTAGCTATATTGACCCAAGAGGTACTTGGTGTTCACTGACCGCAGTGCATGGCTGGTGGAAGAGGAAATCCTCTTCCCAAAGGTACCTGGCCTCTTGTATTCCCTGTATAGTGGAGTGGTATGGAACATGCCGCGACTTACTCAGGACGTTGAAGCATGCACCACCAGGCTCTCCTGAGGTAAGGTGCTAGGTGAGAAAAGCTGGGTCCCTGGGAGTGGGCAGTGGCCAGGTGCAATCATCCTGTTAACAGGTCTGCCCGTGCAGAGCTTGCGCCAGGCCCAAGCAGGACATTGGAGAGGGCTTCTTGAAGGACAGTAGGGGGTTCTGTGTAGGATACCCCAGGCTCAAGCACCTCTGTCAGGACATTAGCTTTGACTTCCACTGAAGAAACTGAAGGTGGAGGACCTCAGTCACTCTCCTCACCACCAGAAAATATGCTCTCTCCTCCATACAGCGGGGCACCTGTGCTGCAGGTTGATGGAAGATGTATTACTCACCAGGCTTACTTTTCAGTAAGTGGCCATTATCGTCCAGTTCCCTCTACACTTCTTACTAGCAGTAAGGAATATGCTACTTACCAGTATGCATCTGTTCTTGGCATAGAGGGCTGCAGAGTGGTACATTATGAATAGATCGCCATCTGGTGTTGGGCTCGGATGATTGCACTTTGTTTTTCTCTTGGAGAGTCTTTTGTATCTTGGTGACTCCTCCCTTGGTTGGTAGTGCGCATGGGCATCGGCTCCATCCTTAGATTGTTTTGCCATAGTAGGGTTAGATGGAGTAGTATAGTAGAATACAGATAAGAATGCCCATGTAAGTGTATCTAAATAAGATAATGTTGGAACAGACACAGGTTTCCGGGGAGGCTGGGAGGGCATGTACCACTCTGCAGCCCTCTATGCCAAGAACAGATGCATACTGGTAAGTAGCATATTCCGTTCGAGGCATATGGGCTGCAGATGGTACATTATGAATAGACTATACAGCAGTTCTCTCCCTAGCGGTGGTCGCCCGTGTCTGTTGCAACTGTCTGAAACAATGTTTTTAATACTGCTTGACCCACTCTAGCTTGTTGTGTTGTGTGCACATCTACACAGTAGTGTTTTGTGAAGGTGTGCGGTGTAACCCAGGTAGCTGCTCTGCATATGTCATCTAGTGGAATGTTTCCCAAAAATGCCATAGATGCTCCTAGTTTACGTGTAGAGTGAGCTCTAGGAGGAACAGTTAATGTTCTCTTTGCCTTTAAGTAGCATATTTGAATGCATTTTACAATCCATCTGGCAATGCCCGCTTTGGAGATGGGATTGCCTTTATGTGTAGGAGAAAACGCAACAAATAGTTGTTTTGTCTTTCTGAAAGCTTGTGTTCTCTCTATATAGTACAATATGGCCCTTCTAACGTCCAGTGTATGTAGGGCTCTTTCAGCTACTGTTTGTGGTTTTGGGAAGAAAACCGGTAATTCCACTGACTGATTGATGTGGAATGCTGAAATGACCTTAGGTAAGAATTTTGGGTTTGTTCTAAGGACCACTTTATTTTGGTGTAGCTGCATAAATGGTTCCTGAATCGTAAAAGCCTGCAGTTCACTTACTCTTCTAAGTGACGTAATAGCTATGAGGAAAGCCACCTTCCATGTGAGGAATTGTATTTCGCACCTATGCATAGGTTCAAAGGGTGGCCCCATTAGTCTGGTAAGCACTATGTTGAGATTCCAGACTGGGGAAGGTGGTCTCCTTGGTGGAATGACTCTTTTGAGTCCTTCCATGAAAGCTTTAATTGCTGGTACTTTAAACAGTGACAGATGTTGCCTGTTCTGTAGGTACGCTGCTATAGCTGCGAGATGTACTCTGATAGAGGTATATGCCAGATTACATTGCTGTAAGTGTAATAAATAGCAAATGATTTGTTTAGTGGATGCGTCCAGAGGGTTGATGTGCTTACTGTTACAGTGTATAGCAAACCTCTTCCATTTTGCTGCATAGCATGCTCTTGTGGTAGGACGTCTTGCTTGTTTAATGATTTCCATGCATTCTGGTGGTAAATCTAAATACCCAAACTCTATGACCTCAGGAGCCAGATCGCTAGGTTCAGTTGTTTGGGCTCTGGGTGCATTATTTCTCCATGGTTCTGTGTAAGATGCATGGGTAGTAACCTTAGCTTTTGATGTGGTACTTGTGAGAGTTGTAGCAGCGTGGTGAACCACGGCTGTCTTGCCCATGTAGGTGCTACTAGTATCATGGTCATTGAGTGTTGCTGTAGTTTCCGAACCAACAATGGAATTAGTGGTAGAGGAGGGAACGCGTAAGCAAATTTGTTGGACCAATTTATCCACAGTGCATTGCCTTGGGACCTTTGGTGTGGGTACCTGGATGCGAATTCTTTGCATTTTGCGTTCTGATGGTTGGCAAACAGATCTATCTCTGGTTGTCCCCATTTTTGGAAGAATGGCTGCAGTATTTGGTCGTGCAGCTCCCATTCGTGTACCTGTTCTGACTGTCTGCTTAGGATGTCTGCTATTTGATTTTGAACTCCTGGTAGGTGTTCCGCTAACAGGTAGATCTTTTGAGGAATGGCCCATCTCCATATGTCCTGTGCTAGTTTGGACAGTTGGAGAGAGTGTGTCCCCCCCTGTTTTTGAATATAATACATTGCAGTCATGTTGTCTGTTCTGATCAGGACTGCTTTCCCTGTTATTTGTATTTGGAAAGCTTTTAGTGCTAGAAATATTGCTAGTAGTTCTAGGTAGTTGATGTGCAGTTTCTTTTGTTGCACACTCCACTTCCCCTGTACTGTGTATCTGTCCATATGCGCTCCCCATCCGGAGAGCGATGCGTCCGCTGTTATCATCACTTGTGGAATTGGCTCTAGGAACGACCGTCCCTTGGAAATGTTTTCTGTGCTCCACCACTTCAGAGAGCGATACGTCCGGTCGTTTACCAACACCAGATCTGTAATCTGACCTTGAGCCTGATTCCACTGTGTCGCTAGACACTCTTGTAGTGGGCGCATTTGAAGTCTGGCATGTGGTATTAGCAGTATGCAGGAGGACATCATGCCTAATAGTTGCATAAACACTCGTGCTGGTAGTAAGTGTTGTGGTTGAAATCTTTGTATTAACCCGACCATTGTCTGTACTCTGACTGGGTTGGGGTATGCTATTGCCTTTTCTGTGTCTACTGTAGCCCCCAGGTATTGCTGAATCTGGTTTGGTTGCAGGTGTGATTTTTTGTAGTTCACCGTAAACCCTAGTTGGTGCAGCAGTTGGATTGTCTTCTGTGTGTTGTGAAGACATTCCTCCTTTGACTTGGCCTTTATTAGCCAATAGTCCAAGTATGGGAAGACATGTATTTGTTGTCTTCTTAGGTGTGCTGCTACCACAGCTAGACATTTTGTGAAAACTCTTGGTGCTGTTGTGACACCGAACGGAAGGACTTTGAACTGATAGTGTTGTCCTTCTAACACAAACCTTAGGTATTTTCTGTGGGCTTTGTGAATTGGGATGTGAAAGTAAGCGTCTTTTAGATCCAGTGTAGAAAGAAAGTCCCCTTTCTTCAGTAAAGGGAGTACTTGTTGGAGCGTGACCATGTGGAAATGCTCTGAATTTATGGAAGCATTGAGAGGTCTGAGGTTTAATATTGGTCTTAGGGACCCGTCCTTTTTGGGGATCAGGAAGTATAGAGAGTATACTCCTGTTCCTTGTTGATCCTTTGGGACCTTCTCTATTGCATGTTTTTGTAGAAGTGCTAGAACTTCTTCTCTTAACAGTGTCATATGATCTTGACTCATTGGACGCTGTTTGGGGGGGATGTTTGGTGGGGTAGCTGTGAGTTCTAGGCAATAACCATGTTGGATAATCTGTCTCACCCACTTGTCTGACGTGATGTTTTCCCAGACAGGTAGGAACTGTGATAGGCGTCCCCCGACCGGTGTTATGTGGTCTGCGGGGAGTTCTATGAAGTCACTGTTTTGGTGTTGAGGCGTTGCGGTTGTTATTATTTCCGCGGCCTCTACCTTTATTGTTGTTACCTCTGTAACTGCCTCTTGAATTACCTCTGGGTGATGTTGGTGTGAAAGATGTGGATTGCTGATTCGTTCCTGTGTTCTTTGAGCCCCCTCTATAGGTGGATCTACGAAAGGAACCTCTGTGTGTTGGCTGTTGCAATGCTCCCATTGACTTAGCCGTTTCCGTATCTTTCTTCATTTTTTCTAATGCCTCGTCTGTGCTTGAACCAAACAATGTTTTTTGATCAAATGGTTTGTTCAATAGGGCTGTTTGTACTTCTTGTTTGAATCCTGAGATTCTAAGCCATGCATGCCTTCTTAGCATGACACTTGTGTTAATAGACCTTGCTGCCGTGTCTGCTGCATCTAATGCACACTTAATGGAAGTATTTGTTATTATTTTACCTTCCTGTATCAGTTGGTCTGCCTTTTTCTGGTGTTCTTTTGGGAGATGTATGAGAAGTTTCTCTAACTCATCGTAATGTGCCCTGTCATACCGTGCGAGTAGTGCTTGTGTATTTGCTATACGCCAGCTATTCGCTGCCTGTGATGCTACCCTTTTGCCTGATGCATCTATTAGCTTTGACTCTTTATCTGGTGGAGGTGCCTCTCCTGTAGATAATGAGTTTGCTCTTTTACGAGCGTTTGAGACCACCAGCGAGTCTAGAGGTACATGTCCTCTAATAAAAATTGGGTCCTTTGGAGCCGCTTTGTATTTTTTATCAATTTTTGGGTTTAACACCCTGGCTCTCACTGGGTTTTCGAATATTTCCTCTGTGTGAGTAAGAAGACCCTTTAACATAGGAAGAGTACCTGATGTTCTTTGTGCATTAGGTAGAGTCTCTAACAAGAAATCTTCTATTTGTGGTTCTGTATGCATGTCTAACTTGTGATATTTTGCTGCCCTATTAATGAGCTGCACAAAACCTGTGTTATCATCAGGTGGTGAAGGCTTTGAGGGATATAGTTCTGGGTCGTTGTCCTCATCTGACCCTACATCATAATTTTCCCATGGGTCCTCTTCATCTGGGATGGTTTCATCATCCCCCTGAGGTTCTCCCTCCCCTAGATCACTATCTACATCTGACTGAGGTGTAGTTGGTCTTGGTGTGGAAGGTGTAGGAATATTTGGCCTATTGTGAGGAATAGGAGAAGAGGGTGTGACCCTAGGACGAGGAGAAGCAGGAGGAGTTATATTCGTCCCCATTGTTCTCTTTTTTGGAGGAAGAGGTTTATCTTCTTGTTCACTCTTTCTCTTCTTTGTGACCACTTTCCCAGTCTGTGGATCAATAAACAAGATCTTTTGTTTTGGATCTGTCTGTTGCTCCTGAATCGGTACCGAAGGTCCTGGTTCCGAGAGGTGCTTTTGTTTTCGATCGTCAGATCTTGTTGTTTTCGGCACCGAATGTTTGCTCGATTCCGACTTTCTTGGTATCGAGTGTCTCTTGGGCGATAAGGAATGCTTATGTTTCGACATGGAATGTTTCGATACCGAGCTCCCCTTTGCATGTAGCCTCGGTGTCGAAGTCGATGTCGCCCTTTTCTCGGATCCGACATGGTGGGAGTCCGAGTGTTTCGGTTTCACTTTCGGTTTCGTTGCCGGGCCCGAGGGCGGGGCGTCGGAAACTTTTTTCAGCGGTCTGACCGGGCCCGAGGGCGGGGTCGTTACCGCACGGGGTCGGTTTTTCGGTAAGGGGACGTCGTCACTCACGGTTTGTTGATCGATGAGTTCCTCAGTCTCCGACTGGTCCCCTTCCGACCCCGACTGTTCTTCTTCTTCTTCCTCGATTTGGTCTTCTCCGAACAACTCCGGGATCGCTTCCGCCTGCATTCTGGAAACCTCGTGTCTTCGAGCTCGACGATTTCTAATCGTTAGCTTGGAGGAGAATGCTGCGCAGGCTTCGCAGTCCCTGGATTCGTGTTCCGGCGACAGACAGAGGTTGCACACCTCGTGTAGGTCCTTGTGTGGGAACTTAGCACCACACTTTGGACATTTTTTGAATGGAGTCCTTTCCATGGACTCCGGGCTTGACTGCGTCGAGAAAGGCCTCCTGTTCTTCGACGTAGTCCAAGTTTTTCTCTTTGATTTTTAATTTGCAACGCGTCGGAATGGAAATGAACGCGTTCGATAACAATACCGTCGAATTGGAAAGGGAATACGCGCCGATAAATCACTTTCTTCCGAAGTTGATCTGGAGCGTCTCGATCCTCATCCGAACCCGATGGCGGAAAAAAACAATCTAAGGATGGAGCCGATGCCCATGCGCACTACCAACCAAGGGAGGAGTCACCAAGATACAAAAGACTCTCCAAGAGAAAAACAAAGTGCAATCATCCGAGCCCAACACCAGATGGCGATCTATTCATAATGTACCATCTGCAGCCCATATGCCTCGAACGCATTGTTACAACTCCATGAGCATTACATTTACAAGATTAATTTATGACTCCAGTACTGAACTCGCAGCAATCTATATTTTTGGTGTTCCTCTAATGCTTTGTCCCGATGATAACCTGGTGAATTATGAAAGGTGGAAACGTAGCTGATTTCATATTGGCTGAAAAAGATGAAGATTATCGAACACATATATGTGCAATGGAATTATTATGAATTGTTATTGTTAAACTTTCTATGCATATTACTTAATTGTCACCTTTTCATTTCGTTTGTCCTTCTTTGCTTACTTTTTTGCATCACCTGCACATTCCTGAGCACTTTATACACACTCCAAACTTTAAACACCTTTTAATTTATATTTATTTTGATACTGCTTAATATCAGTTGTTATACATAATGAACAAGCTACTTTCCTTCAGTAACGCCTTATCTGGAAGAGACAATATCTAGCCACAGATTCCTTACCTTTTAATTTTCCCAGGTGTCAGACTGGATCCGAAGATTTTTAGTGAGTAGTGCCCCTGTGTCCCAGCAGATGGGGTTGATCGGCTCAGAGCGTCAGTGTCAGGAGTGACGTCTACATCACCTATATAGGCACCACCTCAGCACACTGACATCAGTTACTTTTCATGACTTTCACCGCCAGCAGCACGAAGCAATGAAATGCACTGACACTGGTGTGTCCAAACTAGAGGCCTGAAAGGGATCATTCCTGACCCTAGAAATCTATCTGTAGAACAGAGAGAACGGTTGGGTCTGTAAGGAGTCTGCAACTAGATATTGTATGTACCAGGTAAGGTGATACTGAATGTAAGTAACGCACAAGTTACTACTTGTGTAACGATATATCTGTAAGAGACATTAGTTAGTGATAGATTCCTTACCTTAGAATATCCCCAGGCGTCAGACTGGATCCGGAAAGTTTTGCGTAGCAGTACCCTTGCGCGTCGGTAGGCGTCGTCTGCGGCTCCGCGTCCGTCGTCGGCGTCGTGATGACGTCGTCGGAGTACTTAGACGCCGCCTCCGCGTGCTGACGTCAGTTCTTAGCCACAGCATTTCCGCGCCAGAAGCGCAGAGCCATGACAAAAACCGACACTGGTGCCAAGAAACTAGGGCCCTGAAAGGGGATGACCTTAACCCTAGATATCGGTTCGCAGAACGGGGAGGATGGGTGGGTCGGTAAGGAATCTATCACTAACTAATGTCTCTTACAGATATATCGTTACACAAGTAGTAACTTGTGCATCTGAAAGAGACACGTTAGTGATAGATTCCTTACCTTAGAATAGATACCCCAGCAATACCATCCCTGTGGTGGTGGGTCTGCGAACCAATATTCACACCAGAAAGTCCTGGAGAACGGAACGGCCGAAGTAGCCGTCCCTCCTGACCTGACTGTCCAGGCAGTAGTGCAGCGCAAACGTGTGCAACGAGGCCCACGTAGCTGCCTGGCAAATGTCCTGCAAGGGCACACCTCGGCCCAAGGCAGTTGTAGTGGCCGTGGCTCGAGTGGAATGAGCCCTCAGCCCAACAGGGGGTTCCTTCTTAGCCAAGGAGTAACACGCCTGGATGCACATGATAATCCATCTAGAGATGGTCCGTTTGTGCACCGCTTTCCCTTTCTTAGCGCCCGCGTACCCAACAAAGAGTTGATCATCCACCCGGAACTGGCGTGTGCGATCCAGATAGAACGAGAGCGCACGTTTTGGGTCCAGACGGTGGAGCCTCTCCTCCTCTCTCGAGGGGTGCGGAGGTGGAAAGAAGGTGGGCAATGTGATGGACTGCCCAATGTGGAAGGCCGTGACCACCTTAGGCAAGAAGGAGGGCCTAGTCCTCAAAACAACCTTGTCCGGATGGACTGAAAGGAAAGGAGGCTTACAAGAGAGAGCCTGGAGCTCACTCACTCTCCTGGCAGAGGTGATGGCTACCAGGAAGGCAGTCTTCAAAGAAAGAAGGCGAAGAGGACAGTTGTGAAGTGGCTCAAAGGGAGCGCACATCAGAAATGTCAGAACCAGATTCAAGTCCCACTGAGGCATCACGAAGGGAACAGGAGGAAAGGTATGAGTGATGCCCTTCAGGAATCAATTTACGATAGGGGACTTGAACAAAGAAGGCTGGTCAGGCAGCCTCAGAAAGGCTGAAAGAGCCGAAAGATAGCCCTTGATAGCGCCCAGAGCAGAGCCCTGCTGGGCAAGAGAAAGAAGGAAGAGAAGAACCTCAGAGAGAGGGGCATTGAGGGGATCCACAGCCTTTGCTGTGCACCATGCCACAAATCTGTTCCACCTGCAGGCGTATACCGTCTTTGTGGAGGGACGCCTGGCTGCCAGAATGATGTTGCAAACTTCAGGAGGCAAGTCAAATGGCCTCAACTGTCGCCGCTCAATCTCCAAGCATGGAGGTGGAGACTGGACAGGTTCGGGTGGAGGACCGTCCCCTGCTGCTGAGACAGAAGGTCCTCCTGAAGAGGCAGACGAACCGGGGGATCGACTGACATACTGAGTAGCTCGGGATACCAGTACCTTCGTGCCCAGTCCGGAGCCACAAGGATGACTTGTGCTCGGTCGCGCTTGATCTTCTTCAGCACTCTGGGCAGAAGAGGTATAGGCGGAAAGGCGTACAACAGACCGCAGCTCCACTCGTGACGAAAAGCGTCTCCGAGCGAGTGCCGCCTTGGAAATTCCAGCGCGCAGAACCGATGACATTGCGCGTTCTCTTCGGTGGCGAATAGATCTAACCAAGGCTCTCCCCATCGCAGAAAGAGGCCTTGCGCCACGTCCTAGTTCAGACGCCATTCGAGATCCATCGAGCACCGACGGCTGAGTTCGTCCGCCCTGGCGTTCAGAGAACCTGCCAGGTGTTGAACCACCAGAGTCACGCCCTGATGTTCCAGCCATTGCCAGAGACGCAGAGCCTCCTGGCAAAGGGTCCACAACCCCACTCCGCCCTGTTTGTTGCAGTACCACATGGCGGTGGTGTTGTCCGTGAACACCTGCACTGCACTCCCTCGGACAGACGGGAGGAATGCTTTCGGTGCCAGACGAATCGCCCGCAGCTCCAACAGATTGATATGGAGCCGGGACTCCGCCGGAGACCAGAGTCCTCTGATCTCCGCCTCTCCCAAGTGGCCTCCCCAGCCCGGGAGGGACGCGTCCGTCACAACTACGTGCTCCGGTTGGGGAAGGGAGAGGGATCTGCCGTTGACCCAATCGCGGTCCGTGAGCCACCACTGCAGCTGTCTCGCAGTGCCCTCCGAGATCAGGACATGGTCGGACAGGTTGCCCTGGTGCTGGGCCCACTGAAACTTCAGGTTCCACTGCAGAGCCCGCATCCGCCACCGTGCGTGATGCACCAGAAGGATGCAGGAGGCCATCAGCCCCAGAAGCCGCAGCGTCAACCTGACCGAAACCCGGGATAACGGCCCGAAGATCGGAATCAGAGCCTGTATATCCCGAACCCGCTGTTCGGGCTGGTAAACCCGAAACTGCGCCGAGTCGAGAACCGCTCCGATGAAAAGGAGCTTCTGAGAGGGGCACAGGTGTGACTTCGGCACATTGATGGAAAATCCCAGCAGGTGCAGGAGATCCGCCGTAGTCTGGAGGTGGCTGACGACTGTCTGGGGCGAGCCCGCCTTCAACAACCAGTCGTCTAGGTAGGGGAAGACTGAGACCCCTAACCTGCGCAGATGAGCTGCGGCCATCACCTTCGTGAACACCCGTGGGGCGCTGGTAAGGCCGAAGGGGAGTGTGAGAAGGTGGCCTGATATGCAGTGCTCACTATTCTAGTGAACACTATGTATCAGCCCAGCAACCCTTATTGATGATTGGTTGTAAGTCAACCTTATAGACCAGCTATCCTAGTAGCATGGATACGAGCAGTCTAAGGCTAAAGACTCGAGAGGGCGTGTTAAGCCAGCTGTTATACCACACATATACCCCTTGAACACCAAGTGAAAGGACACCACACAAGTGTTATGAAAATAAACAGTGTATTTATTAAAATCACAACAGCCCTGTACTCTTTATGAGGACAGGGTACTAAGCACAACACAAAACTCTTACGAAAATACTTAAGTTACCACAGTATATACAAATGCCCGGGGGGCACGGAAAACCATATACTCTGAAAGTGGAATGCGAAATTACTAGCAGGTAAGTACAGTACTAATAGGCTTTGGAATCGCTAGGACTTGACTATAGAATCTTCAGATTACTTCTAGGAGGCCCAGGGGACTCGGGTGCAGAGTGTGCACTCTCACGCGTGATGCGGGACAAAGTCTATGGTAGCTAGTAAATGCAAAGTTAGTGTTCTCGGGCGAACCCGACCTGGTAGGAGGAAAACGAAAGTGGATTCTGACCTTGGATAGTGAGGCTATGCTGGGGCACCGAAATGCCGAAGTTACCTAGCCCAGGGGCTGCAGCTGCATAGGTCTCAAAAGACGTCGGGAATCCTCGTAGACGGACCAGGAGCCTGGAAGAAAGATGCTGGCAGGCGACCAGTGAAGAGAGTTTGAAGTGATCCAAGCCTGGATCTTGAAGAGGGATGACACCTGAAAGCAGAGGGGACCAAGTTCGTGACTACTAGCCAGTAGTCAGGTGGCACCAGGAGGGCACCGGATGGTAGTCACCTCGACTAGGTGAGTGAGTGACGCTGTGCTCTGCAGATCTCACGGACCAGGAGGCGTTGTCGGCGACCAGGATGGAGGAGCGAGCTGTCCCACGATGGATGAAGCTATCGGCGTCGCTGGACCCAGGATTGGACAACAAAGCCTTGGCAAATTCAAGCCCACGCGGTGGACCTAAAATGGCGTCTGGAGTGGACCAGGAGGGTCCGGGGTGCTTCTCTTGTGGAAGGAAGCAAGGGCCAGTCTGGAGCAACCAGACCAGCAGCAGTGATGTCGTCGGGCGTCGTTCAGAAGGCCACAAGCCAGCCGGCTAGTAGCCAAACAACGCGGTGAGCAGCAAAAAGCAGAAGGGCCCCACGCAGATCGTGGAGATGCTGGGAGGCTGATCTTCGGTGCTGGAGCTGCTCAGGGTCGGGGCTTCTCGGACCCCAAAGCACTCACCAGTGGGACACTCGGCGGGCTTGTTGTGAAGAAGTCGTGCAGTCTTGGCGATCGTCGGTCCCTCGAGGTCTCGTCGCACTCACGGTTCTCAGCTTGGCTGTAGAGGTGAGTAGAGGTCAGAGGTGCCAGGGAAGCCGGGTCTCGTCGAGCTGTGTCGTCGGATTCCTGAGGAAGGACTTGCAGCAGACCGCAGTGTTCTTAAGATGGTGCCTGCGGATGCAGGGTGACTACTCCTTAGCCACAAGGGAGAATCTTGAAGAAGAAATCTTGATGTCCTTTCGCAGAAAGTCGTGTCTTGATTCCAAAGATGATCTAATTTGAACAGGGGGCCCGCTCCTATCTTTATACTAAGAAAAGGGGCTGACCCGGTGACTAGGTCCTGCCTATGGGTGGGACTAGGAGTGGGGTGGTTACACCCCTCTCCCATGCCGGACTTCCCCCAGGCCAGGGGCTGGTGTGCCCCTGGAACTGGTTCTGACCGGCCTATGCGTAGTGAGCACCGGGGTGCCACTCAGCAGTCACCTTCCTGTAAAGCCCTGCCTACCCAGGATACACAAAACTCTGTCTGGGACGGTGCTAGCACCGCCCCTGGCAGGAAACCCTTTGTCCAGGCTCCCCTCGCTGGAAGGACCCCCAGCTGCAGGGGGTCAGACTCGTGTCTGTGGTGGCAGCATCCATTTTGTGGAGCTGAGGCTTCGTTTAACTTTAACCGGGGTTCACAGTTACATACATGTCGTGTCCCTCTAGAAGGGTGGAATGCTAACCCCGTCGCCAGAATTGGCGAGGGGTTAGTATTCCAATTCGTATGACACCTTACTCGACATGTTTTGATAAAGCAATACCAAAGATAGCATTTAACCGCGAGGATTATAATGCACTGAAGAGTATATGGTATGCGTTATCATGGAACAGCTATTAGGACTTGGTTCCGCAAGCTGCAGACAGGCTCAGCTCATGCCAGAGCACCATCTCACACGATTCCAAGCACTCTGCCTTCAGGATTGTCAAGGCCTGCCATAGGAGTGACTGATAGGAATCTGTGTGTCCATTTTTAGGGTTAGATATAGGTATACTATATCTACAGCAAAGGGTGATTACACGACTTTGCCCCAGCTGTCATGCAGCCAGGTTTGTCAAATTTAGGAGGCCAGCCAGGGGTGCATAATACATGCTTCAGCCCCTGGTAGGCCCTGGGTACACCTATGCCCTGAGTTACAGGGTCTGATAAGGTGGCCCAGTACCAATTGGTAAAGGCACCTAGGGTACATGTTGTAATTTAGAGAGAGAACAGCCAGGCTGTGGGTCTGATTGGCAGGCCCACAGCCAGAGAAAGTCATAAACCAGTGAAACAAAAGCAAAAAATCTGGGTGATCATAGGATTGCAGACCCTACTCTCCTACAGGGAGCACAGTGAACTGAAAGTGCTCGAGGCCTACCGTGAACCGCAGGTAACGCCGGTGGGCCAGCAGGACGGGGATGTGGAAATATGCGTCCTGCAAGTCCAACGCTACCATCCAGTCTCCTGGGTCTAGGGCAGCCAAGACCTGAGCCAGTGTCAGCATTTTGAACTTCTCCTTCCGGAGGAAGCCGTTGACGTTCCTCAGATCCAAGATAGGGTGTAGGCCCCCTTTGCCCTTCTTGGGTACCAGGAAGAAGTGGGTGTAGCAACCACGTCCTACTTCCCGCCCAGGAACGCGCTCGATGGCCCCCTTGGCCAAGAGGGCCGAAACTTCCTCCTGCAGGAGCCGCAAGTGATCCCCCGATACGCGGTGGTGTTGCGGTGGCATGGCTTGAGGGGTCGTCTCGAAGGGGAGCGAGTAGCCCCTTCAGACGATCTGCAGCACCCACCTGTCCGAAGTGACTGTGCGCCAGTGAGAGTGGTGATGGCGAACCCTGCCTCCCACTGGCGTCACATGGGCCGAAAAGCACGGACTAGGAGGGTTTAGAGGCGGATGCTGCGGGGACAGGTGTGGACTGGCTCCGCTTGTTTCCCCTACCGCCTCCACGGCGGTTTCCACGGCCGCCGCCGCGCTGGACGACAGTTTGCGGCGAGTGGCTGGCGGCACGTGTGGGGGCGCCCCTTCCTTGGCCACGAAAGGAGCGAAAGGCACCCATTTGCTGGCGCGGGGCCGAGAGGCCCAAGGACTTGGCCGTAGCCCTGGAGTCCTTAAAGCGCTCAAGCGCGGGTCTGCCTTGTCGCCAAAGAGGCGACGGCCATCGAACGGCATGTCCATGAGTGTATTTTGGACGTCTGCCGAGAAGTTGGCGGATCTCAGCCAGGCGTGGCGTCGTATCGCCACCGTCGTAGCCATCGCTCTGCCCAGCGAGTCAGTAGTATCCAGTCCGCACCTGATTGAATACTTTGCTGCGTCCCGGCCCTCCACTAGGGCTTGGCCGAGTTTGGCCCGTACCACCAACGGACACTCTGGCAGCACTTCCGCCATCGTTTCCCACAGAGAGTGGGTGTTACGGCCCAAGAGGCATGCAGTGTTGGAAGACCGCAGTCCCAAGCTAAGGGACGAGAATACCTTCTTGCCATAGGCTTCGAACCTCTTGGACCCCTGTCCGGCGGGGCCGTCAGGAAGGCGGTCTGGGAGTTAGAGGCCTGGATAACCAGACTCTCAGGGTGGGGTCGTGGACAGGAAACATGGGTCGCCCGGGGCCGGGCGGTGGCGTCTGGCCACGTTCCTATCTACAGGCGAACCTGTAGCGGGCCTGGACCAAGTGCCCAAAAGAACGTCCGTCAAGGCCTCATTAAACGGCAGCAGAGGCTCCATGGAGCATGACTGCGGCTTAAGGACCTCAGTGAGGAGGTTAGTCCTCACGGCCGCGACGGGGAGCTCAAGGCCCAGGGCCTTAGCAGCCCTCGTCAACACCACACCATAAGTAGCACCCTCCTCCGAAGCCACGGTAGGAGGAGAGACAAATCCAGTGTCTGGAGAGGTGTCCAGGCCACTGGCCTCCCCAAGGTCTCCTGTCCAGTCCATGTTAGACTGACACTCCCTGGTCAGAGGGTCCTCAGACCCCTCCCAATTCTCCTCTTCCCCCATCTCCTGAGAATCAGGGTCGTAAGTGAATGGGGTCGGTTCATAGAAACTAAAATCCCCAAACGGCGTCGAGATCGGCGCCGATAGGCGTCGTCCCGACGTCGGAACCGATTGAGAGGAGGCATCGGGGACGGCGCCGCCCGAGGACGACGCCGGAGGGGACACCACACGGACCGACGCCGGGGGGGTCGTAAGGTCCACCGGTGACGATCCATCGCCCGAGGAGGGTCCAGCGGCGCCCTGCGGCGCCGGGCCCGAAGGCGCCGGCGGCGTCGAGGCCGAAGCACCCGACGGCGTCGGGGTCGTAGCCCCCGACCCACTAGGGCCCCCAGACGGGTTGACTGGGCCCGAAGGCGCCGCGGAACCCGTCGGAGGAGAAAGGGACCTCATGGCCATGAGGAAACGCTCGATCTCCTCCGGCGTCGCGTTCAGCCCAGGGACCGGGGGGGTATGGGGCCGAACGCGGCGCCCGCGACTCCCGAGGAGCCGCGTGGGCGGTGTCACCCGAACCCCCGGCGGCATCGCTCGGGGGGAGTCAGAAGAGCAATGATGTCTCTTCGACTTCTTATGCTTCTTACCTGACGACTTGGACCCGGAGGAGTGGCGCCGACTCCCGGAGCTGTGACGGCTCCGTCCCCGCGACCTGTCCCCCGACCCTCGTGGGACCGGGACTGGGATCTTACACGGCGCGGGGCCGACTGGCGGATCTCGAGTCGCCTGCGGGACCGCTCCCGCCTGGCCTTCCTCGAAAGGGCCCGACAGTCGGAGCAGGCCTCGTCGTCATGGTCGACACCCAAACACATCAGGCACAAGCGGTGGGGATCTGTTACCGACATGGTGAATGTATGCAGGGAAGCCCACGCTGCTGCCTGGCAGATGTTCAGGACTGGGACTCCATGTACTAACACAGTGGTCACAGCTTTAGCTCTGGTGGAATGAGCATGTAAACCTTAAGGAGGCTGCTTCTTTGCCGGTATGCAGCAGATCTTGATGCAGAGAACGATCCATCAAGAGATGGTCTGTGTCTGCACTGTCTGACTTTTCTTCGAACCAATATACCCTCACGACTTCACTGACCTTGTCAGTGTGCGTCTGCTGCCCCCACTGCACAGCTCAACCTGGTAGTGGTCTGTCCTCCTGAGCCCTTGCCTTGGGGTTAGAGGCCCCCACCTGCTCCTCATCCCTGGTGGCCCAGTGGTGAGCACTTTTTCTGTCTACTGTTACTCCTTTCTATTAATGTTCATTATTTACTTTATTTTTCTTACTGCCTTTTCTGTATCTCTTTATGCTGCCTCTTGTTTCACCTCTGTCCTTACTTTCACTCCTGTTCCCCCCCCCCCTTCCTGACCTTGTCGCTGCTCGTTCGCCACGGCCCCACCCCGTTCAAGTGCTGTTCTGTCCACTGTTATTTCTTTTCTATTACTTTTGTTTCTTTACTGCCTTTTCTATATCTCTTTGTGCTGCCTCTTGTTTTCACTTCTGTCCTTACTTTAATTCCAGTTTCCCCCCTTCCCACCCTCACCGCTGCTCGCTCCCCATGGCCCTGCGCCCTTCCAAGCGCCGTTTTTCTATCTCCCAGCAGTCCAGCCCTCCAGTCTGCCCAACACTACTTAATGACAGCCATACGCAGCGGGTGCACCACCAGCGCTCTGAAGGTGCACCAAAGGCAAGATGGTCTGCGCCGGTTGCACATGGACGCAAAATCATCCCCAAGGACAGGGTCAACCGGACGGGAGTAGGCATCGCCATCGTACACAAAAACACCCTATGCCTCACAACCAGCTCCGACGTACACTCACCCAAAGTGGAAGACTTCTCTTTTCACATGAAGACCAACCCAAATGCCACCTTCCATGGCACCCTCATCTACAGACCTCCCAGACACCCCCCCCCCACTCAGAAAGCCATAGCCAACTTTATCACCCACCATGCTGTCGCCTCAACAGACTACATCCTCCTTGGCAACCTCAATTTCCACCTGGACAACCTCAACGACCACAACACCTCATCCCTACTGGAGAACCTCACCATCATCTGACTCAAACTGGTCACCTCTCCTACCCATTCAGCAGGTCCCACGCTCAACCCAATCACCGCAAGCAACAACATCTTCGTCAGCCGCACCTCCGAGCCACACTGGACCGACCACCACGTCCACTTCTCTTTCATCAACCCATATGTCACCACGCCCAGGGCTATCCTAGCAAAAGCTAAAACAAGCTCACCGAAGATCAGCTCACCGCCTCCCTCAGTGAAACCCTACCACCGTCATCCACGGATGCCAATGCTTCACCTCCACCATTGCATCTCCAACTGCCCCGACACACTGGCTCCCTTCAGGAAACACTCAGGCAAGCAGCACTCCAAAAAAAACAGCTGGTACTCTCCCGCTCTCCAAGAGTCCAGGCGCACCTGCAGAAGGCTCAAGAAAAGATGGAGGAACAGCAAGAGCATGGCAGACCACACAGCCTTCAAAATGACAGTCACCGCACCCCACCACCTCATCAGAACAACAAAGAAAGCAGCCATACATGAATGCATCAACGCCAACACATACTACAGCAATGAAATCTTCACAGTGGTCAAAGAATTCACCAAACCCAGCAAAGAGACAGCTGGCATTCCACCCTCGCAAGACCTTTGTAACAACCTTGACATCTTCTTCCACTGCAAGATCAAGGAGATCTACGACAGCTTCGCAACCTGAGACCCACCCACCTCACCCGCAACCACCACACCCAATGGCTGCAGACCCCAGCAGACCATGCCCATCTGGGCCAAATTCACCTCTGACGACACCCTCAGGATCATGAAGAGCGTCCGCCACCATCCCAGAAGACTGGAAACACGCAGAAATCAACCCCTTGCCAACCCAACGGACCTCAGATCCATCTCTCTGCTCCCCTACCCAGCAAAAGTCATCGACGGAGCCATCAAAGCCGAACTCTCTGAAAATTAACCACATCCTGGACCCCTCCCAGTTGGGCTTCAGAAGCAACCATAGCACCAAGACTGCTCTCCTTGCTTCTACAAACGACATCCCCACCCTCCTCGACTGAGGCAAGACTGCAACCCTCAACCTTGTGGATCTCTCAGCCGCCTTCTACATCGTCTCCCACCTCACCTTCATCACTGGCCGAACACAGCCAAATCAACACTGTCTCATCCTCCTGCTTCCACACTCTTGGTCTGCCTCAGAAGATCTTCAAGTGGGCCCCCACTGAGTCCAGGAAAACAGTCACCCATGTGGTTGTCAGCAGCATACTTGATGCCTAGAACACACTCTATGCAGGCACCACCCAGAAACATCTAAAGAAACTGCAGAACATCCAGAACACCTCTGCCAGACTCATGCTGAACATCCCCAGCCGCAGCCACATCACAGTCACCTGAGAGACCTTTACTAGCTACCCATAAACAAAAGAATTACCTTCAAGATCCTCATGCATGCCTACAGAGCCCTAAACAATGCTGGATCTGCATACCTCAACCACAGTCTCTCCTTCTACACTTCCACCAGGTATCTCCGCTCCGTCCAACTGGCCCTGGCCACCGACCTATGGAACTGCAAGACTGCAGCTGGAGGAAGATCCTTCTCCTACCTCGCTGCAAAGACATGGAACCTTCCTTGACAGTTCAGGCAATCGCAGTTGGTGCCTCAATTCAGGAAGGATTCAGAAAAGGGGGTGGTGATGAACAGAGTGTCTGAATTAAGCAGACCACTCTTACCCAGTCCAAAGATCAGGGCTTGATCCATCACCTTTTTTCAGCTCACTGCACCATCCCAGCTCAGAGCTTGGCTATATGCAAATTAGTCTGACCCTGGCCCAGTGCATCATGGGAACAGGGCAGACCAAACTACCAAGCCAATTCTTATACTGGGAAGGAAACAAGCTACCAGGGACCGGTTTCTGGCATTTCAGCCGTCTTCGGCCCGGCTTGCTTGAATCCTAATGGTGCAATGAGCTAGGGACTCACATCTGAGTATACCCTTCCACGCTTATGGTGGACAAAAATGATTCAGAAAAGGGGGTGGTGATGAACAGAGTGTCTGAATTAAGCAGACCACTCTTACCCAGTCCAAAGATCAGGGCTTGATCCATCACCGTTTTTCAGCTCACTGCACCATCCCAGCTCAGAACTTGGCAATATGCAAATTAGTCTGACCCTGGCCCAGTGCATCATGGGAACAGGGCAGACCAAACTACCAAGCCAATTCTTATACTGGGAAGGAAACAAGCTACCGGGGACCGGTTTCTGGCATTTCAGCCGTCTTCGGCCCGGCTTGCTTGAATCCTGATGGTGCAATGAGCTAGGGACTCACATCTGAGTATACCCTTCCACGCTTATGGTGGAGCTGGGATGGTGCAGTGAGCTAAAAAGCAGTGATGGATCAAGACCTGATCTTTGGACTGGGTAAGAGTGGTCTGCTTAATTCAGACACTCTGTTCATCACCACCCCCTTTTCTGAATCGTTTTTGGCCACTATAGGTGTGGCAGGGTATACTCAGACATGAGTCCCTTTCTCACTGCACCATCAGGATTCAAGCAAGCCGGGCCGAAGACGGCTGAAATGCCAGAAACCGGTCCCCGGTAGCTTGTCTCCTTTCTGGTGAAGAATTGGCTTGGTAGTTTAGTCTGCCCTGTTCCCATGATGCACTGGGCCAGGGACAGACTGATTTGCATATAGCCAGGTTCTAAGCTGGGATGGTGCAGTGAGATAAATAACGGTGATGGATCAAACCCTGATCTTTGGACTGGGTAAGAGTGGTCTGCTTAATTCAGACACTCTGTTCATCACCACCCCCTTTTCTGAATCGTTTTTGGCTACTATAGGTGTGGCAGGGTATACTCAGACATGAGTCCCTTTCTCACTGCACCATCAGGATTCAAGCAAGCCGGGCCGAAGACGGCTGAAATGCCAGAAACCGGTCCCCGGTAGCTTGTCTCCTTTCTGGTGAAGAATTGGCTTGGTAGTTTAGTCTGCCCTGTTCCCATGATGCACTGGGCCAGGGACAGACTGATTTGCATATAGCCAGGTTCTAAGCTGGGATGGTGCAGTGAGATAAATAACGGTGATGGATCAAGCCCTGATCTTTGGACTGGGTAAGAGTGGTCTGCTTAATTCAGACACTCTGTTCATCACCACCCCCTTTTCTGAATCGTTTTTGTCCACTATAGGTGTGGCAGGGTATACTCAGACATGAGTCCCTTTCTCACTGCACCATGAGGATTCAAGCAAGCCGGGCCGAAGACGGCTGAAATGCCAGAAACCGGACCCCGGTAGCTTGTCTCCTTTCTGGTGAAGAATTGGCTTGGTAGTTTAGTCTGCCCTGTTCCCATGATGCACTGGGCCAGGGACAGACTGATTTGCATATAGCCAGGTTCTAAGCTGGGATGGTGCAGTGAGATAACAGTGATGGATCAAGCCCTGATCTTTGGACTGGGTAAGAGTGGTCTGCTTAATTCAGACACTCTGTTCATCACCACCCCCTTTTCTGAATCGTTTTTGGCCACTATAGGTGTGGCAGGGTATACTCAGACATGAGTCCCTTTCTCACTGCACCATCAGGATTCAAGCAAGCCGGGCCGAAGACGGCTGAAATGCCAGAAACCGGTCCCCGGTGGCTTGTCTCCTTTCTGGTGAAGAATTGGCTCGGTAGTTTAGTCTGCCCTGTTCCCATGATGCACTGGGCCAGGGACAGAATGATTTGCATATAGCCAGGTTCTAAGCTGGGATGGTGCAGTGAGATAAATAACGGTGATGGATCAAGCCCTGATCTTTGGACTGGGTAAGAGTGGTCTGCTGAATTCAGACACTCTGTTCATCACCACCCCCTTTTCTGAATCATTTTTGGTCACTATAGGTGTGGCAGGGTATACTCAGACATGAGTCCCTTTCTCACTGCACCATCAGGATTCAAGCAAGCCGGGCCGAAGACGGCTGAAATGCCAGAAACCGGTCCCCGGTAGCTTGTCTCCTTTCTGGTGAAGAATTGGCTTGGTAGTTTAGTCTGCCCTGTTCCCATGATGCACTGGGCCAGGGACAGACTGATTTGCATATAGCCAGGTTCTAAGCTGGGATGGTGCAGTGAGATAAATAACGGTGATGGATCAAGCCCTGATCTTTGGACTGGGTAAGAGTGGTCTGCTTAATTCAGACACTCTGTTCATCACCACCCCCTTTTCTGAATCGTTTTTGGCCACTATAGGTGTGGCAGGGTATACTCAGACATGAGTCCCTTTCTCACTGCACCATCAGGATTCAAGCAAGCCGGGCCGAAGACGGCTGAAATGCCAGAAACCGGTCCCCGGTAGCTTGTCTCCTTTCTGGTGAAGAATTGGCTTGGTAGTTTAGTCTGCCCTGTTCCCATGATGCACTGGGCCAGGGACAGACTGATTTGCATATAGCCAGGTTCTTAGCTGGGATGGTGCAGTGAGATAAATAACGGTGATGGATCAAGCCCTGATCTTTGGACTGGGTAAGAGTGGTCTGCTTAATTCAGACACTCTGTTCATCACCACCCCCTTTTCTGAATCGTTTTTGGCCACTATAGGTGTGGCAGGGTATACTCAGACATAAGTCCCTTTCTCACTGCACCATCAGGATTCAAGCAAGCCGGGCCGAAGACGGCTGAAATGCCAGAAACCGGTCCCCGGTAGCTTGTCTCCTTTCTGGTGAAGAATTGGCTTGGTAGTTTAGTCTGCCCTGTTCCCATGATGCACTGGGCCAGGGACAGACTGATTTGCATATAGCCAATTTCTAAGCTGGGATGGTGCAGTGAGATAAATAACGGTGATGGATCAAGCCCTGATCTTTGGACTGGGTAAGAGTGGTCTGCTTAATTCAGACACTCTGTTCATCACCACCCCCTTTTCTGAATCGTTTTTGGCCACTATAGGTGTGGCAGGGTATACTCAGACATGAGTCCCTTTCTCACTGCACCATCAGGATTCAAGCAAGCCGGGCCGCAGACGGCTGAAATGCCAGAAACCGGTCCCCGGTAGCTTGTCTCCTTTCTGGTGAAGAATTGGCTTGGTAGTTTAGTCTGCCCTGTTCCCATGATGCACTGGGCCAGGGACAGACTGATTTGCATATAGCCAGGTTCTAAGCTGGGATGGTGCAGTGAGATAAATAACGGTGATGGATCAAGCCCTGATCTTTGGACTGGGTAAGAGTGGTCTGCTTAATTCAGACACTCTGTTCATCACCACCCCCTTTTCTGAATCAATTCAGGAAGGACCTCAAAACCTGGGTCTTCGACTGAACCGCAGAACCCCCTCATACCCCGCCACTCACAGCCTTGAGACGCTTATGGGTGAGTAGTTGCGCTTTACGAGAACCCTGATTGATTGATACCCCATGAAGAGTTGGCCATTTACCTAAAACTCTTGTGTGACGTCATGGTAAAACAAATATGCTTTTTTTGGGTCCAGACAGTGGAGTTGCTTCTTTTCCTGAGAGAGATTTGGAGGAGCATAGAAGGTGAGCACAGAGACAGATTGGCCCACATGAAATGATATCATCACTTGGCAGGAAAAAGACCCTAGTGGGAAGAACCAGTTTGTCCAAATAAACTTATAAGAATGAAGGCTTGGAAGATAAAGCTTGTAGCTCACTCACCCTCTGGGCTGATGAAATTGCCACAAGAAAGGTGGTTTTGATGATGACCAGCCTGATGGGACAATAGTGAAGAGGCTCGGAAGGAGCACACATCAAGAATTTGAGGACAAAATTAAGGTCCAACTGGAGATAATAAAAGGAAAAGGGAGAACATATGTACAAAGCCCTTTAACCCCTTCGACGCTGATGACGAGCTCAGCTCGTCATGAAGTACACCTCTCGTACGCTCATGACGAGCTGAGCTCGTCATGAACCGCGGGATTTTCAAATCTTCAGCGCACGGCGGAAAAATGCGCCGCAGCGATGGAGTTAAAAATCAATTTACAATGGGGGACTTAACTAAAGAGGGTTCATCAGGCAGCCGCAAGAAGGCGGACAGAGCAGAAAGATAACCCTTCAGAGTGCCAAAAGCAGAGCCCTGCTGGGCAAGGGTAAGAATAAAAAACAACATTTCAGAAAGGGAGGCAGATAGTGGGTCAATTTACTTTTCTGTACAATATGATACATATCACTTCCAACGACTAGCATATACCATCTTGGTGGAAGGATGCCAGGCTGCCAGAATAACATTTCAGACTTTGGGAGGAAGGTTGAAAGCTATCAACTGCCACTGCTCAATCTCCACGTAAGAAGGCGGAGTTGACAGGTTCAGGTGGAGGACCCCTTCTGCTGCTGCAACAGACGATCCTCCTGAAGGGGCAGCTAATCAGAGGATCGACACCCATGTTAAGTAGCTCGGGATGCCAGACTTTCCGTGCCCCGTTTGAAGCCACAAGGAGGACTTGGGCCCGGTTGTTCCAGATCTTCTTGAAAACTCTAGGCAGGAGTGGTACAGGCAGAAAGGAACAGAGGAGGCCTGAGACCCACTCAAGACAAAAAATGTCTCCGAGTGGGAGTCGCCTTGGAAACAGCAGTGCGCAAATCTGCCGACATTGCACATTCTCTCCAGAAGCAAACAGATCTAACCAAGGCTCTTCCCACTGCTGAAAGAGAAATTACGCCACCTCTTGGCGGAGACACCATTTGTGATACGCTAGGCATTGCCAGATGAGTTTGTCCGCTCTGGCATTCAGATAACCTGCGAGAGATATATGCCCTGCTGTTCCACCCATGTTCAGAGATGCAGGGCCTCCTAACAGAGGGTCCACAGCTCCACCCACCTTGTTTGGTGCAGTACTACATGATGGTGGTGTTGGCCGTTAGCAGCTGGACAAGCCTTCCCTTGCTGGAGGGTAGAATGGATTTCAATGCCAGTCAGATCTCACGGAGCTCTAACATGTTGATGTGGAGTCCAGATTCTGCTAGGGACCAGAGTCCTCTGATCTTCACCTTCTGCAAGTGCCTGCCCTATTGCAGGAATGATGCATCTGTCACTACTGTGAGATCTGGTTTGGGAAGGGAGAGGTCTGCCTCTGACCCAATCGCGGTTTGTTAGCCACTACTGCAGGTCGTTTGCAGTTTCCTCCGAGAACTGGAACATGTCGAAAAGATTCCTCTGATGCTGCATCCACTGTAACTTCAGATACCACTGCGGGGCCCGCATATGCCATCTGGCATGCGTCAACAGCAGGATGCCAAGAGGCCCAGCATCCTCAGAGTCAGTCTCACAGAAACCCAGGATAGAGGCTGAAACATCGGTATCATAGCCTGAATATTCTGGACTTTCCGCTCAGGAGGATATGCCTGAAACTGCACTGTGTCCAGAACAGCTCAGATGAAAGAGAGCATCTGTGAGGAAGTCAGATGTGACTTCAGTTTGAGGTGAGAGACAACAGCCTGGGGCGAGCTCGTCTTTAGCAGCCAGTTGTCGAGATAGGGACTGGTACCCATAACCAGGGCAGATGAGCTGCCACAGCTGCCATCACCTTGGTGAACACTTGTGGGGCTTTGGTAGGCCAAAAGGGAGCCCGGTGAACTGAAAATGCTTGCGTCCTACCGTAAACCGCAGGTAACACTAATGTGCAGTCAGGACCAGGATGTGAAAATAGGGGTCTTGCATATTCAACACTGCCATTCAGTTTCCTGGGTCCAGGGCATACACAACTTAAACCAATGTGAGCACCTTGAACTTCTCCTTTTTGAGGAAGCAGTTGAGGGTTCGGAGACTAAGAAAAGGAGGAAGATCCTTGTCCTTTCTGGGACCATAAAGTAGCAGGAATAGGAACCACAGCCTACTTCTGGCACCGGAACCCTCTCTATGGCTCCCTTGCCCAAGAGAGCCATTACTTTCTTGCAGAACAGAGACAAATGTCCCTCTATCAGCCGGTGGTAATTAAGGGCCCGAAGAGAGGGGTAGTCTGAAGGGGAGGGAGTAGTCTTTTTGGACGATCTACAGAACCCACCTGTCCGATGTTATTGACTGCCAGTGTTGGAGGTGATAGCGGATCCAGCCACCACTGGACGCCCATGATCTAAAAGGGCAAGATTAGTAAGGTTTGGAGGCTGCAGCTGCCGGGGAGGGGTGGTGGCTGGGCCTGACTGCTGGCTACCCAACCCATGATGCCGGTAGGAATCACATCCTAGCTCATGCAGAGGCTGGGAAGCTCGCGTGGCTCGGTGGCTGGGATAGGGTTGGCGCGGTTTAAAGGCCCACAAAAGGCAGCCTGGAGATGACATGGGGCCGCCAAAAGGCCCAAGGACTTGGCCGTAGCCAGCGAGTCCTTAAAGCGTTCCAGCACCGAGTGTGCCTTATCTCCAAAGAGATGGGTGCCATTGAAGGGCATGTCCATGAGGGAAGTCTGGAGATCTTCTGAAAAGCCAGACATTCATAGCCAGACGTGGCTTCTGAGGGCCACCGTTGATGAAACCGCTCTGCCCAGCTAGTCGGTCGTGTCCAAGCCACAGCATATAGTGAACTTCGCTTCATCTCTCCAATCTGTAACTGCTTGGAAGAGAATGGCCTGGGCCTCCTCCGGGACTTGTGGCAGCACTTGTGCAACCGTTTTCCAAAGCATGTGGGAGTAGCGGCCGAATAAGCATACAGTGTTCACCGACCATAATCCATGGCTGGAGGAAGAAAACATTTTCTTTCTCAAGCTGTCCAGCCTCCTATTTATTTTATTTATTTTATTTTTGGCATTTATTGAGCGCGAACAATTGCCCGCAGGCGTCTCGGCGCTGGATCTTGGATTCCCTGTCTAGGGGGGAGGCAGGGAACGTGCTGTGGCAAGTGGAGGCTTGGTCCAGCAATCTCTCCAGGTAGAGTGTTGGGGGAGGAAATTTGGGTCACCTGGAGTGAGGGCTTAGCTGAACAGAAATAGGGGTTTAAAGGAGGAGAGTTGCAGCACCTCTGTCAAGATGTTGATCGTGACTACCACGGGGTCAACTGAAGGTCGAGGACCTCATCCGCCCTCTGCATCACCACTGCGTATGTAACTCCCTCCTCCATAGCCAAGGTAGGGGGAGAAAGCATGCCGGTATCTTGAGACATACCCAATTCACTGACATCTCCCAGTTCCTCACACCAGTCCATTTCCTGATCATAAGGATGGTATTCTAAGGAGTCCAGCGACCCCTTCCATTTCACCCAGAGGCCTAAGCCTTTGGAATAGGGCACAGGCTCTGACCTAGGAGACAGCGTCCTGTCGGCACCAGAATTGGTGTGAGTTGATGAAGCTTTGGCTCAGTTCGGATTCAGGGGTGCAGGGAGCATTGGCATCTAACCCACCTACAGGTAAGTTTGGAGTGGTAGGACCGACGCCGGTCTGGATCCATGACCAGATACATGGGACACATCGGGGCAGGAGCCATAGGCGCAGAACCAAATGGGGCCCCCTCTGACTACACCTGGCTCAAAGGCACACCGGAGTGGTCTGGCCACTCAAAAATGAGACGCATGGCCTCACAGACCTCTTTAATTTGAGTGGGTGTTCATCCGGATCCCGGAAAACTGGGGAGGTGTGGAGTTGCCACAGGTGCAGGTTCCGAGGACCCAGGCCTCGAACACTGATGTTCCTTCGAATTCTTGTGTTTTTTGTGCCTCTCACCGTAGTGCCCGATGGTTTTGTGTGGGTTCAAGAGGACTTCAGACTCCTGCAACGGTCCAGAGACCATCCTCTCGAGCAGGATCGTAACTTCAGCGGAGTCGCACACTTGGTAGCTAGAAGCTTAAGGGACCACCCCCTCAAAGTCATCGGCACCATGGCCAGGTCGTTGGAGCACCACTTGGAGTCTTGGCCACGCTCCAGACATCACAAACACACGAGATGCAGGTTCATCACCGACATGGCGCAGTGACAGACGCCACAGGGTGTAAAACCTGTCATCCTCGATGACCTCCTTGACACACCAGGAGGAAAAAAGGTTGATAAAATGTTTCAAAAAGCCTGTCGAAAACCGACAGAGGGGTAGCTACTCTCAGATCAGCGCTGGTTGGCACGTAAAGAAAAGACTTAGAACGCTGACGTGGCACCTATAATGGTGACGCAGATGTCACTTAAAGCACAGACAACGCAGATGACACTCCGCGGAGCAGATCGATGCCAACTACTGGAGTGCAGAGATACTGTTCATGAATAATCATCAGGATCCTGTCTAATGCCTGGGGAAATTCAAAGGTAAGGAATCTGCGGCTAGAAGTCACTATCAGATCAAATATATATGAATTCAATATGACATTTTTTGCCCATTTCTTTCTTTTCACATTCATTGATTAGTGCCCATTAACAATACATTTTATAATACGGATCATAATGTTGTGTTAAGGACACTGTTGATCAGATCAGCTATACCCTGGTCTTTTTAGGTTCATGGGTGACTCCCTGTTATATGTGTTTCGCCTTCCTCCTCCACATTAGGAGGAGCAACCAGGCCAGTGTGTTGCGAGGTTTCCAGACCACTGGCATCCACCAGCTCATCATAAAATTTGTCATCATGCCGTTGTGCAAAATGGTCTTCATAATGGTCAGGGTAACTATCAGGATCCTCAGATCCACCCCAGCCAAAATCCTCACAGGGCCTGCCAAGGACATCAAGGACCTGTCTCCGACTTGTATAGACGTTGGGGTCTGGCTGGCACCGGTGTCAACACCTGAAGATGCTGGTCTGGCTCCGTGTCGGAGTCGGGAATGACTACGGGGTTGGCGCTGCTGAGATCTGTCGGCAGCACCAGGAATGGTGCCACATGACCGAATACAAGTAAAGGCCCTGGATTTGAGACCGGGGTCAGCATGGATCAGGAAACAGATCTAGAGTGCCTGACTGGTGCCGAGGGTGAACCCGCCAGTGGAAGTCCAGCTGGTGGGTCTCCCAGACCCATGTGGGCCAAAGGCACCCCAGAGGGGTCCGTATGCCCAAATATGAGGTGCATGGCCTTATAAAATGTCTTCATTAGGGCTGGGAGTCACTCCGGCTCCAGTAAATTCAGTTAGGAGCTAAGCGGCCCCAGACTCAGGCTCCGTGACTGGAGTGCAGTAGCAGGTCTTCAAATTGTGGCATTGTTCCTGCGCCTCGTCCAATGAGTTGAAGAATGCTTGGGCTTCTTGTGTTTGTGGGACTTATCGGACGACATCTTCGACCACAATGACAACCGACAGGAACAACTTCAAGAGTAAGCTCTGGTCCTCCAAGCGGCAAGAACCCAGATCAGTGCACAGTCTTCCAATATTGAACCACCAGAAGCTTTGTTTCCTGTCCTGAATCACCTTTGGATTCATGGTGTGGTAGTCGGGAGAGTTCCTGGAGTCAAAGTCCAGCACCAGAAACTAATCAGATGTGGTTCCGTCACAGACATTTGCCAGTGACAAGCTGGCTTTATCGGGGACATCCCTAGGACATGCGTAGCAGAATGCTAAAAAAAAGGGTGATAAAATGTCAAAAAAGTGGTCAAAATTGAAATGGGGTAACTCTTTTTGATCTGAGCCGTTAATACGAAAAGAAAAGAACTAATGTCAGGGTGCTGGACTGGCGCCTATATAGACTTCATGCACATCACATTCGGCGCAGACGACGCTGGGTTGTTTAAAGCCACCTACCAGCACGTTGGCGTACTTACTGCTCAAGATTTTCTGGATCCAGAGTGGCACTTGGGGAACAATATACAATAAGGAATCTGCAACTACAAGTCCCTATCAGATATATATATATTTAAAGACAACTAGAGACTGTTTAGCCAGGTGTACCAGAAACCACTGAAATAATACAGTATCTCTGCTGTTCAGAATCATTGATTATTGGATCTTTTGTTAACTGGTGTCAAAAATGTATTTTCGATATGGCCAGCTTCTCTCATTTACACCCTCTCCTGTGAACCTTGATTCTCTGTAGTTAGGGTCCCTAGGACGACTGCAATCTCTTCCATGTAGAATGCAAGCTACAACTTGTTGCTAAAAGCTATTGCAATTGTAAAAGTCAATCAGTAATAGATCCTTTCTTTTTGCTGATTCTTTGACACAAGTGTCATAGCCTTTTTGTATTTTAAACTCATGACTGAAGCAGTGCTGAATGGGGTTTGCACCATTCAAATCTTTATTGCAAATTCTAGTACAAGCTGCACTTGAGTAGATTGACCTTTGTCTCGAATTGAGGATTAACATCAACTTATCAACAATACATAAATGACAGAAGCATATGAGGCTTCACGATAATTACAGAGAAGAGGTGATTTGCAAACCATGAAGGTTTATTAGCAGGTTAGCAAAGTTACAATCTCTAATCATTCAAATTAGTCATAAATTAATAATACACTTATGAAAGCATGTTTTTGTAGAATCCAAAGCAAGTCAAATCAAAATAGCAAATACAAAGGCAAAGATATTTAAAGATTATCATATGTAAATCAAATAAGATTCAATTTCCTCTGAAGAGAAACTAAATAATGCGGAGCTGAGGATCAAATGAGGTCAGGGGAAGTTAAGCAGCTGGTGTCAGCAAGTAAAGCCTCTAAAGGCAGAACCAAATTAAGGTTCAATCAGACCAAAAATAAGTTTGCTAGAGAGTTTACCTCTATGAGGGGACAAAATCAGCATGGGGTCTCGAGACAGTGGAAAGGGTCTTCTGTTCTCGAAAGAGTAGATAGGAGCATCTGCCACTAACTACACAATGCAAAATTAAACATAATATTTCTACAGTGAAAACTAACTTCCTACCGTTCTCAACAAGTTGCATTTCCGGATAAAGTGGTTTCGCCCTCCTTCCAAGGCATCACACAAGGGAAACTCACAACTGCATGGCCTTTAGAAGATATATAGCTGAGCTGCTCGATTTTGAACCCCCTCTGTGGACTCTCTCGAATCAGATTCCAAAAATGTTTTTTCATGAAAGAAATCAGAGTTTATAGAGGTCACCAAGACAACATGAACACTTGTCTAGTTGCTCTTTTCTCTAGACTGTAATTATGGCCTTCCCAAACTGTAAAGGGTTTACATTGTGGTGTTGCTTGTAGGCAGCTGTCATTGTCTGATGCTCAAAGTATCCTTATTTGTTTAGCATTTGATCCATGGTCCCTTTAAATTCTTCACTTTAATTCTCTGTTTTGGTACCCTTTTAAGGTGACCTGCGTGTATAGGTCTTACATTTGCTATACAAGGATCTAGCACTGGGTACTGAGGCTCATCTTAAGAGTCTTTAATTCCTGCCCATGATTCTTGTTTATTGTCTGGAAGCACATTGAAGAATAACTAAGAAGACCTGGCAATTTGTTGCTTTTGCAGTTACAGTGCCGTAGGTCCTTCTAGGCCTAAGCTTTTGATAGTTTTGTTTCTGAAAGTAACCCAAGATATCTCTTTACACTTATTTCTTTGTGGCATAGGCGCAAATGAGTCTAATACAGCTTTCAGAGAGTAAACTGTGCCAATTGAGGTATAAAGCCCTGTAAATAAGTCATGTTAGCAGAATATAGGTCCTTACATTTACCAGCAGTGCTCAGGCAGGCTGTAAGCAAATGCCCTCACTAAGATGTGACACTCGTCTTTGAAAGTGTCTTTTAACCTACCAGTGGTAGTAACACAGTAAATACCTATTTGATTTGTGAATTTAGGAGCCCAGCCACCCAAGACCTTCCATGTATAAGTCGGTGAGACCACCTGATTACAGTACGCCTTTCTATCTGCTGCAATTTAAGACAGCTGGATCATAATGTGGACTAGACCATTCTCCTTGAGCACAATACAACAGGGACCCTATCCCAGTTTACCGGCACCTTCATAATGACTTGGCCTTGTAGAACCACCTCTTTTGATTTTTCATTGATCCAATTTAGAGTGAGGAAGCACACCAGAGTCTCTACCGGGACTATTCATCATTATTGCATGTAGGAAGCATTCAGAGGTTTCATGAGTTGGGCACCACCCTTAACTGCCCATTGTTAATGCTATACAGAATATAAGCCTCCAAATGTGTTTCTCAAGCAATATAATCCATGGTTCCTTCTGTTCCACACACTTGTGGAACTGAAAGGAGTTCTGAAGTCCACATCCTATGTGAGTAGGGTGATAAGTCTCACTGGATGCCTCTATCATCCTAATTCATGGGTGCGGGCATGCGCTTCTGGAAGGTCCTCTATCAATGTAGCTGAATTTTAACAAATGAGGACAGTTCTCCGTTTCTGGCAGCTGTGGAGGAGTAAAGGGGATGATCTTACTGAGGAATCTCTCAGTCAGTCAGAGTAGCCATGCTGTCTTCCAACCTTCTAACAACTTGGTGCTCTATTGACCCTCTCAATTTATGAACACCGAACAGTGGCCATTACATGAAAGCACACTGGGATGGCTTGAGCCAGTATTTCCGCTGCTCCCTGGACAGACCGTATGATGGCCTACAGTATTGCTATGTAGCCTTTGGCTAGTAATATTTTCTTTAAGAATGAATGATGGGGGGAGGAGCTTCGCTCGCAACCAAGATGGCCGTGTGAGCACAGGGCTCCGGAGACCCTCGTAACCTCCCACGTCTATCCTGTCGTCTATCCTGTCCTTCATTGATGTCTTTGTGAAGACGAACCACGGGCGAGGCGAGACCTGCATTCCGATTCCGAATCGAGCCCCGGGAACCGGTGTTGTGGTGCTCAGAAGATTGCGGCCTAAGTCTCCGTGATGCCCGGCTGTGGAGTTGGCACAGTGCCCGAGCTGTAGTTGAACAACATCGGCCTGAGGTGGCAGGGTCGACCGGTCTGGTTGACTTTCACTTTCGATTTGTTTTTCCGGAGGGATTTCCGACTGGGCGCGCCCCCCCAGTGCCGAGGGCGGCTATCCTACGCTGCACCCGAGTGTACCTCCTCACTGCTTTGCGAGTTTTGGGAGGATACCTGGCCTGTGCCCTCTGGTTGAGGTTGGACCTCCGGACGGGGGTCCCTGGAGCCGCCATCTTCCTACTTAGTCTACTTGCCTCACATCGGTCCACTTTCCGCAATGGCGGGGAAACTTGAGGGGGAAAAGCAGAAGCTCAAGACAACTTGGCGGGGTGGCTATATACCCAGACTAACAACATGGATCGTTATGCCCAGACTAAGGGATCTCCCAGCGGATCGGGCAGGTCGCTGGAGGACGCGAGAGATGCTCCGACTTCGTCAACTGAGCTGACCCTGCAAGACGTTATGGCCGCTATAGATGGGATCAAATCCTCCCTCGGGCAACAAATGGAGACCCTCGCCCATAAACTTGATACTGTGGCGATCGATGTCAATCTGATCCGCAAGGACTTGACGAAAACGAATGAGAAAGTCAAGTCGTTGGATATTAAGACTTCCAGTTTGACGGGTGACGTTGCTGACTTGCAGACGGAGGTCTGCAACTTGAAGGCCTCCAATGATCTCTTTGTGCGTCGTCTGGAGGATTTTGAAGGGAGGGCTCGGCGGAACAGTGTCCGTATCATCTGGGTCCCGGAGAAGGCGGAAGATTCTGCAGCTGACCTCTTCGTCAAAAATCTTGTTGTTAACCATCTTGCACCCAGGGGTCTGAGTAAGTTTCTCACGGTTGAGCGGGCTCATAGAGTTCCGGGTGGTAAACCAAAGGTGGGTGCCCCACAGCGGCCTATGATCGCAAGCATTTTTAATTTCCGTGACAGAGACGCTATCCTGCAGGCCTCGCGGAAGAGTGGTCCTATGAAGTTCGAGAACACTACCATCAGCTTCTACCCGGACTTTACCCAATCTGTCCAAAGGCAGAGACTTGGCTTCCTGGGGGTAAAGAGGAGACTGCGTGATATGGGCCTTAAGTACGCTATGCTTTTTCCAGCCAAGTTGAGGATCGAGCACGCGGAACGCACATATTTTTTCGATCGGCCGGAGGCGGTGGCTGACTGGCTTGACACTCTGCCGAACCATCATACAAAAGAGGAACAATCTGGAGGGGTGGACGGCGGACCGACGGAACAGGAATAGACACCTTTTGCCTTGTTTCTGGGGTCCCCAGTGGGCCTCCAACTGTGGTTCGCTAATCCTGTAATGTGAATTGTTGTGACATCCGGGGGGTTACGGGGCTATTGGTGGGTCTCTTCCCTCCTCTGATTAACTTTTTGTAGCTTAGTTAGATGTGGGGGTGACAGGCACACTGCAAGTTGGGGTGGCTTTCTAGTCTTATGCAGGGGTGCAGGGTGGGGGGTTTGTAACGGGATGTTGGTGGGGGGAGTGGGGGGTTCCTGTTGGGGTGTGTGTTTGTTTCTCTGCAAGGCAATGTATTGTTAGACCTTCTGATCGAAGTGCTGGATTCTTACTGGGGTTGGATCTTCTTTCACTTTCGGATGGGGGGTAGGGGGCTGAAACTGATGAGCTGGAATGTGAATGGGTTGGGGGATAGGATTAAACGTGGGGTAGTGCTGCAATTATTGAAACGTCTCTCCCCTGATGTGGTCCTTCTTCAGGAGACGCACTTGATAGGTAATACTTGTCATGCCATGAACAGGACAGGGTATCGTTTGGTCGCCCATGCCGGGTTCTCCTCCGGCTCCAGGGGGGTTGGTATCCTAATTAAGACTTCTCTCTCACTGGAGATCGACACTACGGTCCTCGATGACAGGGGCGCTATGTCGCTCTAACGGGTAGGTGGGAGGGCTGGACTCTTTCCCTGGTTTCTGTCTGTGTCCCCCCTGGCCTACAGTCAACTACTTTTGCAGACTTGGGGCGGGTCGTCCTTGCTCTCCCCGAGGGATCATTGCTATTGGGTGGTGATTTTAACGCTGTGGTTTCTGGTATGGCTGATCGACATCTATCTAGGGATCTTAAGGGGGCGCAGAACTGGCTTCACGATTTCATTGATACTCTGGGCTTGGTGGATTGCTGGAGATTGTTGCATCCCGCTCAGCGGCAGTACACATTTTATTCGGGCACTCACAATAGTCTCTCGAGGATTGATTATGTTTTGGTGCCGGCTGCACAGGCATTTTCTGTTACTGAGGTTAAGCATCTGGCTCGGGGGATCTCTGATCACTCTCCACTATGGCTTCGAATGGAGTTCAATTCTGGGACAGAGGGTCGGGTAGCCCCGATTAACCCCTGGTATCTCCGGAACCCTAAAACTTGTGCGGACCTGGTAAAATGAATCGACCAATATTTTCTTGAGAACGAGGGTTCGGTCTCATCTGCGGTGTCACTCTGGGGGGCTTTCAAGGCCGTCCTTAGGGGCCAGGCCCTGTCGTTAATCGCAGGCGTTAAGAAACGAAGGGATGAGGAGGTGGTTAAGATCGAGGCGGAGATAGCGGACCTTGAGCTCGGCCTGGAGCGGGAGGTTACCTGTGCCAAGACGCATGTTTTGCGACTTAACCCCTTCGATGCTCATGACGGAATGGTTCCGTCATGAGCATCGGTTGAGCTGTGCTCATGACGGAACCATTCCGTCATGACCACACCCATTAACATTGGGTCCCAGCACCGATGATGAATCTGGACAGCAGCCATGAGGTTAAACTGTTGGATTATAGGGCGTTGGTTACTGATGCGGCTAAGGCCATGAGCAGAGAACAACAGGGCCGGCTATATGATGTGGGAGATAAAGCAGGCAAACTAATAGCGTGGCTGGATAAGAAGGATAGAGCTAGTCGTGTGGTGCCTGTGATTGAAATGGCGAATGGTGGTCGTGTTACTGACCCTGAGGAGATTGTTCAGTGCTTTGCAGATCACTTTCAGACAGTGTACTCCTCTGTGTCGGAGAGGCCGGAGGAGGACTCACATCTATTGTTGTGTGATATTGCTTTACCGCATCTTTCTGATGTGGATAGGGAACTAATGGATGCTCCAATAACCGCAGACGATGTGGCTCTTGCGATTCGCTCCCTGCGTTCGGGAAAAGCTATGGGTCCCAACGGTCTGCCTATTAAACTTTACAAGTTGCAGCCTGACAAGATAGCACCCTATTTAAGGGATATGTTTTTGGAGTTTTGTGAGTGTGGTTCTCTCCCTAGTGATCAACGTCTTGCGACCATTGTGGTGATTCATAAGGAGGGGAAACTGAGGGATAGGTGTACATCATACAGGCCGATTTCTCTTTTCAACTCCGAACCTAAGATCCTCGCAAAATTGCTGGCTAACCGTTTGATCACCGTTATTAGTGAGTTGATACATCCGGATCAATCCGGTTTCATCCCGCATAGAAACAATGCCCTGAATCTTAGGCGTCTGCATGGCGTTCTCGCGAGAGCTGCGACGTTGCGTGAGCCGGCCATCTTGGCGTCGTTGGATGCCACGATGGCTTTTGATACCGTGGAATGGCCATACTTATGGGCTGCGTTGGCTAAATTTGGGTTTGGACCCGGTTTTATTGGCTGGGTGCGGCTTCTCTATGAGGACCCCCTTGCGCACATTGTTGTGAATGGTCGTGTTTCTATTCCGTTTAGTCTTGGGAGAGGTACTCGTCAGGGTTGTCCCTTGCCGCCGCTAATGTTTGCCCTAGCCCTAGAGCCCCTTGCTGCATGGATCCGATGGGAACCCTGGATGAAGGGCATTCAGTGGTCTCCTGATGTTGAAGATCGCATCTCGCTCTACGCAGATGATATCTTACTGCATTTGACCTCACCCCGGAAGTCATTGATGGTTTTGTGCGATGTTTTGGCCTCCTTCGGTAGGAACTCGGGCTTGATTATTAATTGGGCGAAATCCTACCTATATGTTCTTTCTGGTGACGTCCCTCTTCTTCCACGTACCTGCCCTATTCAGGTGACTCTGACGGGGTTTAAATACCTCGGTATCTATATTTCATTGGATCCTGTAGTGAGGTTCCGTGAATTCTGAACCCGTGTTTTAAATGTCATGGTTCCGTTACCATTTTGGTAACAGCGAACCGTAACTAATGAGTTCGGCAAGTACGAGTGTTTTCGCCATGTTACACACATGGATTCACTGTGTATTTGAAGATTTCGTTCTGAACCGTAATTTTCATTTTGTGTAAGGCAGCCATTCTGTGGTTGCCCTCACATAGGCCGATGACTGCGGCCGAACGAGTCTTTAGGACCCGTGCCCCTTAGCTCGAGTTTGGCTGACTTTTACATGAACCGAAGTGAACTGACCTCGTTGCCTGAAGGCGACCTTGCTAAGCCAGTTCTTGCCGCTAGCTGATCAAGACTAAAGATCAGAGCGCAGGACATCGTAAAGTTTTACTCCACACAAATATTCCTTATCCTACTTCTACCTGTTTCTGTTTCTTCCTTTATGGTCTATTTATGATATGGGTCGTGGCCTCTTTATTATGGGTTTGTCCGGCTTGTCTAAAGAAGAATGTTTGGTTTGTCCGATGATTGACCATGGGCCGGACAACTGAAAAGTGGGTTTTACCGTCATGCGATACTTTTGGTGTGGATACATGTGATTGGACAATTCGTAAATATTGGGTGTTTGTCTGGAATGTGATTTTTGGCATAAAAAGGGAGGACTTGCTTTGTTAAATTGAGGAGTCTCCTGAGAACTCATACCGTGTTGATTTCTAGGACTTCTGTTACTGGCTGCAGTCAATAAATTCGATCTTTGACGCCACCACGAAGAGTTCCGTGTCTCTGTATTCTAAGACAGGTGAACCCGAAGACTTTGGGCGTGCCCCTGGCGCCGCTGGGTTCTAAAACCCGGTTCTTCAGTTGGTGCCCAACGTGGGGCGGCATCAAGCGGTACCGGTCCAAGCCTGAAGATCGTGAGGAGCTTCGTGAGGAAATTCTGGAAGAAGGGCCCCCACTCCATCGACCCCGGTATGTCGAACGTGGACTGAAGGTCTTTGCTGCGAGGCTTCCCGCTTTCTATACGGCTACGAAGGACCGCTGCCCTGACTGTCGCCCTGTCTTGGACCCCCCTTTGTGCAGCTTTGTAAGGCGAGACGATAGACGGGTCTTCTGGTGACGTGACTGATACCTTAGTTAAGTATACGTGGGTCGCTCCCAGTTCTTTGTTTTTGGTTCTTTGAATCCTTAGTTTTTGGGTCTTTGATTTGGGTATTGCAATTTCCTAAGCCGAGGAACTCGTATATTTGCGAGACTATAGTTGTAGATAATCCCTTGAAGTTTGAAGCTAGATTATTGAGCGAAGATGCCTGGTCTTAGCAAAGTTAGGAAGATATTCTGTTGTGGTTGTAACAAGGATTCCCGATTGGAGGACTCATGTGCGATACCTCCAGTTGGAACCCAGACTTATGAGCTCTATTCTAAACACGGCGTGGGCCCCATTATGTTCAATGAAGTATGGGTCCGCTATACTAGGAAAGATGGTGTCTTACGATGGCCCCAACATGGTAGTTTTGATACAGAGATACAAAGATGTTAGATAATTTTGAAACAAAATTATTTAGGAAGAAAGTCCGGCCGGCAATGTTTGACTCCTTTCGCCTTTGGCGTAAAGAAGCCAGACAACGAAAAATTAAACAAGCTAGAAGAGATAAGAGAGAAAAGGGTGTATCGATAATGCAAGCTGCCAAGCAGTTTAAAGAAGACGAAGAAGATAAAGCAATTGAGGTGTCAGATAGGCAACATATTATGGCTATCGATAAATGTTACAGAAAAGGGGGTGGTGGAGGGGGTGGTGATGAACAGAGTGTCTGAATTAAGCAGACCACTCTTACCCAGTCCAAAGATCAGGGCTTGATCCATCACCGTTTTTAGCTCACTGCACCATCCCAGCTCAGAACCTGGCTACATGCAAATTAGTCTGTTCCTGTCCCAGTGCATGATGGGAACAGGGCAAACCAAACTACTAAGCCAATTCTTATACTGGGAAGGAAACAAGCTTCCGGGGACCGGTTTCTGGCATTTCAGCCGTCGTCGGCCCGGCTTGCTTGAATCCTGATGGTGCAATGAGCAAGGGACTCACATCTGAGTATACCCTTCCACGCTTATGGTGGACAAAATGATTCAGAAAAGGGGGTGGTGATGAACAGAGTGTCTGAATTAAGCAGACCACTCTTACCCAGTCCAAAGATCAGGGCTTGATCCATCACCGTTTTTTAGCTCACTGCACCATCCCAGCTCAGAACCTGGCTACATGCAAATTAGTCTGTTCCTGTCCCAGTGCATGATGGGAACAGGGCAGACCAAACTACCAAGCCAATTCTTCACCAGAAAGGAGACAAGCTTCCGGGGACCGGTTTCTGGCATTTCAGCCGTCGTCGGCCCGGCTTGCTTGAATCCTGATGGTGCAGTGAGCAAGGGACTCATGTCTGAGTATACCCTGCCACACCTATAGTGGCCAAAAACGATTCAGAAAAGGGGGTGGTGATGAACAGAGTGTCTGAATTAAGCAGACCACTCTTACCCAGTCCAAAGATCAGGGATTGATCCATCACCGTTATTTAGCTCACTGCACCATCCCAGCTCAGAACCTGGCTATATGCAAATTAGTCTGTCCCTGGCCCAGTGCATCATGGGAACAGGGCAGACCAAACTACCAAGCCAATTCTTCACCAGAAAGGAGACAAGCTTCCGGGGACCGGTTTCTGGCATTTCAGCCGTCGTCGGCCCGGCTTGCTTGAATCCTGATGGTGCAGTGAGCAAGGGACTCATGTCTGAGAATACCCTGCCACACTTATAGTGGCCAAAAACGATTCAGAAAAGGGGGTGGTGATGAACAGAGTGTCTGAATTAAGCAGACCACTCTTACCCAGTCCAAAGATCAGGGCTTGATCCATCACCGTTATTTAGCTCACTGCACCATCCCAGCTCAGAACCTGGCTATATGCAAATTAGTCTGTCCCTGGCCCAGTGCATCATGGGAACAGGGCAGACCAAACTACCAAGCCAATTCTTCACCAGAAAGGAGACAAGCTTCCGGGGACCGGTTTCTGGCATTTCAGCCGTCGTCGGCCCGGCTTGCTTGAATCCTGATGGTGCAATGAGCAAGGGACTCATGACTGAGTATACCCTGCCACACCTATAGTGGCCAAAAACGATTCAGAAAAGGGGGTGGTGATGAACAGAGTGTCTGAATTAAGCAGACCACTCTTACCCAGTCCAAAGATCAGGGCTTGATCCATCACCGTTATTTAGCTCACTGCACAATCCCAGCTCAGAACCTGGCTATATGCAAATTAGTCTGTCCCTGGCCCAGTGCATCATGGGAACAGGGCAGACCAAACTACCAAGCCAATTCTTCACCAGAAAGGAGACAAGCTTCCGGGGACCGGTTTCTGGCAATTCAGCCGTCGTCGGCCCGGCTTGCTTGAATCCTGATGGTGCAGTGAGCAAGGGACTCATGTCTGAGTATACCCTGCCACACCTATAGTGGCCAAAAATGATTCAGAAAAGGGGGTGGTGATGAACAGAGTGTCTGAATTAAGCAGACCACTCTTACCCAGTCCAAAGATCAGGGCTTGATCCATCACCGTTATTTAGCTCACTGCACCATCCCAGCTCAGAACCTGGCTATATGCAAATTAGTCTGTCCCTGGCCCAGTGCATCATGGGAACAGGGCAGACCAAACTACCAAGCCAATTCTTCACCAGAAAGGAGACAAGCTTCCGGGGACCAGAAATGCCAGAAACCGGTCCCCGGAAGCTTGTTTCCTTCCCAGTATAAGAATTGGCATGGTAGTAGGATTTTCTGGCGCCCCAGCTCGTAATCCAGTTTCTAGTCCCTTGTCTCTTTCTATTGGGCCTCGTGAATTGGAAGCAGCCCTTATCCTAACGACAGGTTGTGGTGAGAATTTGTTGGGTCTGGATTTGTTAAAGAGATTGCATGCAAGATTGTATTGTTCTCCTTCGGGAGTACATCTTACATTGGGCAAGAAAGTGATCTCTCCGATGAATCTGTCTAAAGATCGACTTCCACTGGAATTGCGTTGTCTCCCTGATACTCTTTGGGCTACTGGTCCTAATGACGTGGGTCTTTTGGAGATTTCACCATATGTTGTGACGCTCAAATCAAATGTTAAATTGTCACGTATTCCCCAATATCGGATTTCGAGTATTGGTGAACGAGCGCTTTTAGCAATTATCGATGATTTAATTGAGAAAGGTGTGATTGAAGAAACAAGAGGTAACGTGTGTAACAGTCCTGTTCTCCCTGTCCTGAAGCGAACTGATTCATCTCAGCCACCTGTGTATCGGTTTGTGATCGACCTTCGAGAGGTTAATAAGATTGTTGTGCCACAGTTTCCTGTTGTTCCGGACATTACTGCTTTGTTGACTTTGATTCCTGCTTCAGCTGTCGGGTTTTCAGTCATAGACTTGAAGAACGCTTTCTTTAGTATTCCAATTGCCAAAGAAAGTAGAGATATTTTTGGCTTCTCTTAAGGAGGCCGAAGCTTCCGGTTTAAGCGCGCTCCTCAAGGCTATTGCGAAAGTCCCTCCATTTATAGTCAGGCTTTGAAAACTCAGCTTGATACTCTTGTGTTGCCTGCTGGTGCTGCTCTTATTCAGTATGTTGACGATTTATTAGTGACTGCTGATGATGAGGAAACTTGTAAAGAAGCTACTCTTTCTTTGTTGCGTCATTTGTCTGACTTGCATCATAAAGTGTCACCTTCAAAGTTGCAGTATTGTCACCAGGAAGTGACCTACTTAGGTCATCTCTTGTCGAAGGAGGGATGAAGGTTGACCCCAGAACGAATTCAAGCGATTGCTCAAATGACTGTGCCAAGTACGCAGAGAGAGGTACGTGCTTTCTTGGGTATCACGTCGTATTGTAGACAGTGGATTCCGAATTTTTCTTTGTTGGAAAAACCTCTGTTGGCATCGACTTGTAAGGATACACCGAACCCTCTTCCTTGGTCTGACGATTGTCAGAAAAGTTTTTCTGAATTGCGTGATGCGTTGTGTTCTGCTCCAGTGTTGGGTACTCCTGACTACAGTAAGCCTTTTACACTCTACGTCCACGAGAGAGAGGGTTGCGCATTGTCAGTTTTGACGCAACAATTTGGTGATAAGCAGCGTCCATGTGCGTATTTCTCGTCGACTTTAGATCCGGTAGCTAGAGCTTTACCAAGTTGCTTGAGAGCTACAGCGGCAGCGGCTGTTTTTATCCGACAGTCTGCTGGATTGGTGATGGATACTACGTTAGTTGTGATGGTTCCACATGCAGTGGATACTTTATTAAATAGAACAAAGACTCAGCATCTTACTGGTGCGAGGTTGTCGGGTTATGAGTTGACGCTTTTGGCTAGTCATGTGCACATCGAGCGGTGTAATGTATTGAATCCAGCGACATTGTTGCCGATGTCTGTGGATACAAATGGTCAGGAACAGCATGATTGCTTTCTTAGGAAGGAAGAGGAAACGTAGGGTAGAGTTGATTTGAAAGATACTCGTCTTTCGAATCCTGATGGTACGCTATGGGTTGATGGGTCATGCTACAAGCTCCCGAATGTTGATACGACTGCGGCATATGCCGTGACGACATTATGTACGATTGTTGAAACTGCACGAGTGAGCTATAATTCGGCGCAAGCAGCGGAATTGATTGCATCAACGAGAGTGTGTGTTTTGTCTGAGGGAAAGAGAGTGAATGTCTATACCGATAGTCAGTATGCGTTTGGTGTAGCACACAGTTTTGGACGCTTGTGGAAAGAAAGAGGATTTCTTACGTCGCATGGGACTAAGATCCAACATGGGCAGTTGGTGAATGAGCTTCTTGAGTCACTTACTTTGCCGAAGCAAGTTGCGATTGTGAAGTGTAGTGCTCACCGGAAGGTTACGGATGATGTTGGTCGTGGTAATGCGTTTGCGGATGAAGTTGCGAAAGAAACAGCGAGAAATGTGATGAGTCGAATGTATGTTGCAGGCCCTGCGAGATGGATTGGTGCAGCTGGAATGTGTGAGGATATGATTGAGAGTGTGAAATCAATTCAGGCTGAAGCTACTGAAAATGAAAAGAGTGTGTGGAGAGAAACTACGGGTAGATTGGATTCGACTGGTTGTTGGGTTGAGTTATCAGAACACCAAAGATGGATGTTGCCTGATGCGTATGTGTTTGCGTAGGTTACGATGGCACATGGAATGTCTCACATTAGTGCGAAAGGGATTTGTAAGTTGTTGGCTCCAGTGTGGGAGAATGGTGGAATTCCCAAATGTGCGGAGAATGTGGTCAAGAATTGTATGATGTGTCTGATGTATAATCCTGGTAAGGGAACTCCAACTGGTCACTTTGCGCCTCCGACGTTTCAGTTCGAGGTTCTGCAATTGGATTTTATCCACATGGAAAGATGCAACAATTTGAAATACGTCCTTGTAGTTGTTTGTGCCTTTTCTATATGGGTAGAGGCATACCCCCTAAAAGATAATACTGCCTTGTCCACAGCTAAAGTCTTGCTCAAAGAATATTTCCCTAGGTTCGGGTTGCCAAGGATGGTGTGGAGTGATAACAGAAGTGAGTTCGTGGGGAAGATCATGAAGAGAGTGTGTGAGGGTTTGGGCATAAAGCAGAAATTCCATGCTGCGAATCATCCCCAATCAGCTGGTTTAGTGGAATGTTACAATGGCACTCTGAAGTTGAAGTTAGCCAAGATTCAGGCGAGTTCTGGTCTCCAATGGCCCGATGCTTTGCCGTTGGCACTTTTGTCAACTAGAACTGCAGTGCATTCCCGAATCGGACTTAGTCCGTATGAAATTGTTTTTGGTCGACCGGCAAATGTGTGGGGAGTGCCGAGACCAACAAAATTTAGTGATATTGACTATCCTGTGTTGGTGGACTATTTGTATGACCTGACAGATAAATTGCGTGTCTTGCATCAACAGGTTCACGATAACCTGCCACCAGCCTCTGTGGACCCAGGTCACACCATCAATCCTTGTGACTGGGTCCTCGTGAAAAATTTTCAGCGGACCAAGAACGATCAGCCCCGCTGGACAGGCCCTCATCAGGTGCTACTGTCTACGAGAACATCTGTAAAAGTCTTTGTAAAGAGAAATTGGATCCACGGCGAAAACTGTAAGAGGGTACCTTTACCTCTGCCGTACGACCAGTGGATCCGTGAAGGTATTGCAGACACTGAGACTGAAAGGTTGCCGAAGTTCACACCGTTTAGCGACGCTGAGTTGGTATGGAGAGGGACTGAGAAAGAAGACGACGATGTCTTGCAAGCAGCTGTGCCTTCACCTTTGAGATTGGACACCACCGAGCCTGAACTGTTATTTCAAAGCCAGACAGAGCTTGGTAAAAACCCGTTATAACTTACGACCTAGAAACAATGGACTATTAAAGAACAAATAATTCCTTTTTGTTTTTGAGAACTGCACTCTCTCAGCCAAGAAACTGTTTTGACCTATTTTTCTTTTTCAAACCGCCATCCGGGTTCAGCTGTAGGGTCGCGGTGTAAAGACTTGGGATTGCAGCCGTGTAGACACAAGGTCGACGGTTCTGGTTGGTCTTAGGGCGTTCCCTGGACTGACAGACGCACTCCTTAGCAGAAGAGAACCAACCGCCGCGAACAGCACGGTTAGAGGAGGAAGTTTTTTGAGATCGATAGAGCTGCAGAGAAAATGAACTTTAAGATAAAACTATGTAGAATAATGCATAGCAAATGTTTTCTGATTACATGTATTCTGATGTTTCTTAGCATGACGTTAACTTTGGTGGGTTGGATTGTTTTTACTACCCAATTGACTTCTGCACCCATTTCCCAACCTACGACTTTTCCTACTACTACTTCTTTGCATTCTTTTCATATCTTACCCGAACAGATTAGAAGGTCAGAATTTGTAAATAACTCATTCATACAGCTTCTGCATCAACATCAGTTGGTAGTGAACATCACTAATTGTTGGGTGTGTGGTCTTATGCCACATACTACAGATAGAGGTATTCCCTATCTGAGCTTACGGTTTAGTCAGAATGGGTCTTTCTGGGCTTTCCAGACGATGTTCATTTATGCCCTCGAAGTCTATCACCTTCGTTCCATGAGAGGTAACTCGAGTAATCAAGCCTTGGTGAAGGGAGTTACGAATATGAGAAGAGATATCAATATGTATAGGACTATTCCCAAGGATGAGTTATTGGCTTATATTGGTTGGAACGCGACCGGATACAGTGTTAGTCTGAGTGAAACGCAGAAACGAAAGAGGTCACCTCCGATTTGGATCGTACCCCACCGAGGTAATTTTTGTCTGCAAGGTAATGGCAAGAATCTGAAAGCTCAGTTGGGGAAGAGTGGATATTTGTTGCCTCCTACGTATACTGCTGCTGCAGATTACCACAAGACGAGAGTTGTTAGAGGTGTCTTCGATCAGGAAGATACAGCTGGAGAGGAAGTGGGAGACTTCTTTAAGGGTTTCTTACCGTTTTGGGGACCTATGGCTAACAGTAGAGGCTTGCGGCAATTGACGAGAGTGGTTGAATCCACCAACTGCCGGTGCCCTTAGTAATTTGACAGGTGAGCTTCAAGCGGATCGCCTTATGACGTTACATAATCGTATAGTTTTAGACGTCATACTCGCAGATCGAGGTGGAGTATGTAAAATGATCCAATCGAGGTGCTGCGTTTTCATCCCAGACAATGCTCCGACCGTATACGAGACCATTTCCAGGTTACATAAGATCTCCGAGTCTATACATGTGGACGAAGGAGATTGGTCGTTAGCTGGATGGTTTTGGGGACTGTTATCCGCTTGGGGATGGAAGATTCTAATGATCATTGGTGTGTCTTTAGCGATTCTTTTCTCATGTTGTCTTTGTGTGCAGTGTGGTCCTGCCATATGTGGCCTTTGTGCTACTACGTGTGTCAGGAGACCGCCTGTCTCGAGAGAAGCACAGAGAAATAAGATAATGCTTAAACAGCACCTTGATGATTTGATGAAAATTTACATTGACTCAGATACAGACTGAGTAATTGCCTATGTTAGGGCAAAAGGAGGGTCTGAGGTTCCGTGAATTCTGAACCCGTGTTTTAAATGTCATGGTTCCGTTACGATTTTGGTAACAGCTAACCGTAACTAATGAGTTCGGCAAGTACGAGTGTTTTCGCCATGTTACACACATGGATTCACTGTGTATTTGAAGATTTCGTTCTGAACCGTAGTTTTCATTTTGTGTAAGGCAGCCATTCTGTGGTTGCCCTCACATAGGCCGATGACTGCGGCCGAACGAGTCTTTAGGACCCGTGCCCCTTAGCTCGAGTTTGTGCTGACTTTTACATGACCCGAAGTGAACTGACCTCGTTGCCCGAAGCCGACCTTGCTAAGCCAGTTCTTGCCCGCTAGCTGATCAAGACTAAAGATCGGAGCGCAGGACATCGTAAAGTTTTACTGCACACAAATATGCCTTATCCTACTTCTACCTGTTTCTGTTTCTTCCTTTATGGTCTATTTATGATATGGGTCGTGGCCTCTTTATTAGGGGTTTGTCCGGCTTGTCTAAAGAAGAATGTTGGGTTTGTCCGATGATTGACCATGGGCCGGACAACTGAAAAGTGGCTTTTACCGTAATGCGATACTTTTGGTGTGGATACATGTGATTGGACAATTCGTAAATATTGGGTGTTTGTCTGGAATGTGATTTTTGGCATAAAAAGGGATGACTTGCTTTGTAAAATTGAGCAGTCTCCTGAGAACTCATACCGTGTTGATTTCTAGGACTCCTGTTACTGGCTGCAGTCAATAAATTCGATCTTTGACGCCACCACGAAGAGTCCCGTGTCTCTGTATTCCAAGACAGGTGAACCCGAAGACTTTGGGCGTGCCCCTGGCGCAGCTGGGTTCTAAAACCCGGTTCTTCAGTAGCCCGGTATGAACAGAATCTTCTGCCATCCTTGGCTAGATTGAAACAGGACGTCGCGGGTTGGCGTAAGTTCTGCTTTCGCCGCTCGGTCGTGCGGCCCTATTTAAAATGATGTCTCTGCCTCGTTTTTTGTATGCTCTCCAGAACACTCTTGATATAGTTCCTGCTAGCTATTTTCGTGCGGTTGAAGACCTTCAGAGGAAGTTGATATGGGACGGTAGGCCTCGTATTGCTCTTGCCAAATTGACGCTCCCGTGGTATGACGGGGGTATTGCTCTCCCTGACATCAAACGTTATTATTGGGCTTCTCAATTGGGGGCCATTAATCATGGTATGTATGGTCCTGAATTGAACCCTGCTTTTGCTATGGATAGATGGCTGTTGCCCGGGGGTAATTAATATAGGCCGCTGTACTCAAAATTGGTGGTCAAGACTCTGTCGGGGCCTAGGAAGACGGCAGTGCGTACGTGGCAGGACGCTACTAGTTCCATGGGGTGGAAAGATCGCTTGACTCTAGCGACCCCGCTTTTCGGCTCGGACAAGCTTGGTAAGCTGTGGAAGACCAAGGGGTTCGATAAGTGGGACCTCATCCGTATCAGTAAGGTGGGAGACCTCTGGTTTTAAGGGCCAGGTGAAATCATTTGAGATGTTAAAGACGGAGTTTGAATTGGGTGACACAGAGTACTATGTTCAGGTTCGCCATGCCTTAATGTCGGTTTTCCCTTTGGGCGAGGTAATTCCGGAGTCGTCCCCGCTTGAAGATAGACTACTGGATGGTCATGTGCCCGACAGCACTATCTCACTTGTTTACAAGAAATTGATTAATAATAGGTCAGACCTCCTGTTACATCTTCTGGACTTGTGGACCAGTGACGGCCTCGAATTGGATGACAAGGACTGGCAGTCTGCGATCTCCTCTCCCAAGGAGGTCGCGATTCCAGCTCGACTCCGATTGGTACAACTTAAGATCCTCCACAGGATTTACGTCACGGGCCCCCGTTTGGTCCGAATGGGCTTTTCTTAAGAGGGATTATGTAAGCGAGGGTGCGGGTGGGTAGCGACTTTACTCCATATTATTTGGGAATGTCGTGAGGTTGCTGCTTTCTGGAGAGGGGTCCATGAGGTAATGAAGGAAGTGACGGGTATTGCTCTCTTGCCGGAGGCCAGGCGCTGCTTGTTGAATGTTTGGGAACCCACGGATTATAACGTAGCCCAGACTCAGTGGGCCCACGGATTATAACGTAGCCCAGACTCAGTGGGCGTCCCTGGGGGCCATGATTACCAAGCGAGATATTGCTCAGTTGTGGGGGTCCCAGAGGCCTCCTACAGTGGAAGTATGGAAGGAAAACATGGACTGGTGTATGTTCAGGGAAAAGACGGTGTATCTGGCCCGGGGCCATCCCCGGAAGTGGTGTAGAGTGTGGGGACCTTGGAATAGTTATCGTGGAGACATATGTACACCGCCTGCAGTAGATAATATTGATGTCCCACCTTCCCCCTGACCCCGCATTCTGGCCATTTCATTGTATCTTTATTGAGTTTGGCCCCTGTCCCCCCTCCCTTTCCTTATGTTGATTGCTGCTCATTGTATTTTCTTTTCCTTCCTCGATTGAACTGGCACGTTGTATAACATGTTTCATGCCTTGCTTGTTTATATTTTCAATAAAAAGAAACAAAAAAAAAAGAATGAATGATGGTGCCATTACTAATGATATAAACCCAAATCACAGGAGCTTTTTAAAAACCTGAAGGTCATTTTATGAAATTGGAGTATTAGTTGAAGGGGGTGAGAATGCACTTCAAATAATTGTAATCCTTGTTAGACTGAACCACCAAAGTAACAAAATAAACCTGCGCTTAACCCTCTTGCAGCTTGGCAAAATACAGTCAGGCTTAACTTAGAGGCAATGTGTAAAGTATGTATGCAGCACAGAAACAGTAATACAGTGAAAACACAACATAAGAAATTTTCCAAACCAATTTAGAAAAAGAGAGAAAATTGAAATAAAATAACACCAAAACAACTAAAATCCAAGACGAGCCAGAGAGATCAATTTTTTAAGTTAGAATTAAAAAGAGCAACAAAAAGCACTAAGTACCAACTGCAATTTTTAAAGATCGAATCAAAAAGAGCAACAAAAAGCACTAAGTGCCAACCGCGGTTATCTGGTCAGGCTAGGCAATGTGAAAGTCAAAAGTTAAGGCTAATTGTGATGAAACACGGGCCAGATACAGGAACTAGGTTCGTCCTGGTGGAAAGTTTATCGTTGGACTTAGAAACTTTTATAGAGAAAAACTGGTCATCAACGAGTCAGCAGGGCAAGCTGCTAGATGGATCTGAAGCAGGGCTTGACCACAGTGGGTTGCTGAAGTGCAGGGTCCCATTGTGGTCGCTGACGAAAGCGGGAAACCTCAGAAGTCTGTGCCCAAGAAGACCTTGATTGGGTTTGGCAAAGGGCTCAGTGAAGCCTTCTACGTTCGGACTTGGAAATTATTCTGGAAGTCAATTCTCCTTCAGGGGGGCAAACTTGCAAGCTCAGCTTAACCGGTGATTCAACATCGACAACTGCAGCTTCAATGGCGATACCAGTCTTCGTTGGGTCTCCAGGCAGAAAGTTTGCAAACATATTTTAAGTCCCATTTCTTGCAGTTTGGGGAACAGGGGGAGTACACTCTAACACCAGGCAAAGGTCCAGGACCTGGGGAGTAACATTTGGGGGTTAAGACTCACTCTAACAGAGGCCAGCAGCAGGGTCCAGGGAAGGTCCAGTTGGTACTGGTCAGCTGGGCAGTTGAAGGGAAAGAATCTCTGGACGTTTGTGGTATCCTTGCAGCTGACACACGTCAGCCAAATGACCCTTGAAGTCACTTCTGGTGTCCTGGGTTCAAGGCAAGCAGGCCCAGTCTCCCTTCAGGTTTCAAACAGCAGGGCAACCCTTCTTCAGGTCTTCACAGGTCCAGAAGTGTTCTTACAAGAGTTCTGTGGGGTCCAGATTTATGCTCACTGTCTGCCAGTGGGCAGAGGGCAAGCCTTTGTCCACCCTCTAAACCTGTTCAAGTCAGTTTGTCTCCACCCACTGAGTTTGGTGCCAGCCTGACTAGGGAGAGAAAGGGAAGGCAGGCCTATGTGTGAGCTTCATATGCCAGAAACAAGGTTGGCATCCTTGGAAGCTGAGGAATGGGCTGGGCACAGCTCCACAGGCCATCCTGACAAGGGCGGAGTCCCCGCCCCAAGCCCATGGCTGTTTTTCCACTATTTTGCAGAAAACCACATCTCACCACAGGGAAGTCATCAGGGGGTCAGGTGACAGCTGAACACTGTCAGGAAAGCCTTTCAGTTTAAGGCAGAAAAATGGCAGTGCCATTTTTTTTAGACAGTGTCATTTCCAAACTAGTAATATAAAATCATACTTGACCATTACGTTGAATTTTAAATTTCTATTAAAATGAGTCCTGGAACAACATTTTTCTAGCGGCTTCCAAACTAAATCTAGCACTTATTACAGGTAATAATGCAAACCAGTATTAACCTATAGGGAGGGCCAGCCTAGCCAAATTGAAAAATGACTGGAGATTTCTTGGACATGGCCCTTCTTAGAGGAATTTACCCCAAAACATTTAGCTTTTTCCTCTTAGTCCTTCCCGAATCTCTCTGCATGACCTTAGGAATCTGGGCACCTTCCCTCTATACTGCAGAGGAAAGGTGCACGTGCGTGCCTCATCTGCATCAGACAAGTGGTTCGTATGCGATGGGTTTAGGTACCATACCTCCATGTGCCCGTAAACAGCTACACCCCATACCTGGGGCGGGTACGGCACTGGCTAGTAGTGGGACATAGCACTGAGTGTGCCACCTACTGAATAGCCTGTCAACCCTGTATTAGCCTTGCCATTGCAGGCTTGTGGGGCGACATTGCGCCAGTCTAGGTTGGCATCATTTACGCCTCAGCCAACCCTGAGTGGGTCGTCCCATACCATTTGGACAACGCCCTAGGGAACTCCTGACGGGTGGAGGGGGTGGTAGGCTGAAGACTAGGTGGGCACATGCGGATGTTCCCTGCCCAGGTAGTGAGGAACCCCCCCACAAGGGGCTTCCCCTGCCTTGGAGTTCGACTCTTCCCATGGGATACTCCTGGAGTGTGGCCTAGTCTCTTGCGTGGCTTCAGGGCTTGGAGCACGTCCTCGCTGTAAAAGGCAGTGTGGAAGTGTGTGCACTTTCCTAGAAAGGCAAGGAAGAGATACTGGTACAGGTGTTCTGAAACATGGGCCTGTCTGCCAACGCAGACCTCCGAGTGCCTACTTGAACCTGTAGGCTGTTAACTACGCACCCAGCCTGCCATTACAGGCCTGGGCATGCACACCGGCCCTTAAACTGTTTTGAATATATGTCCACTTGCCGTTGCAGGCTTGAGGATGCACCCTGGCACCTACAGCATACTGGAAAGGTGCCCAGCCTGTCAATGCGGACTGGTGATCGCATCCCCAGTGTTCTAACAACAGGGTCAGGCCTGCTATTGAAGGCCTGTGTCCACGCACTTTACCCTTGGTGCTAGTGGTAAGGTGCCTGGTCTGCAGTCACAGGCCAGGTGTGCGCACTTGGACCCATAAGGGGGAATCAACAAGTCTCCGGCTGACTTGAGCAGGGAGTTGTGTGCACACACATACCTAAGGTGCTAGGGCCTCGGTGAGCCCATGTGCCCGGCTTATCGCAGACCAGTGTGTGCGCACTCGCCTCTATTGTGATTAAACTCATGAGCAGCCTACCATTGCAGGCCGCTGTATGTGAGCACCTGCACCTATGGTGCCCGTGATTGTGTGTACAGCAGTCCATCGCAATCCTGTACTAAGGCACTAACACCCGAATTCGTAAACCTGTGTCTAGTCTGTTAGACTACATATTGCTGCCAGCGGTGATGGCGATCATGATTCAAGAGGTGAAGTACCTTGGCAGGGGTATCTCTGACCATTTCCCATTGTGGCTACACCTCGCCCTTGGTCGACCGGCAGCGGGAATGAAAGCTCCTATCAGTGCCTAGCAATTAAAAGACCCACCCATTAAAAAAGAGGTGCTCCGGATGTCGGATCGCTACTTCCTGGAGAACGTGGGGTCGGTGAGTTCGGCACAGTCCCTTTGGGAAGCGTGCAAAACGGTAGTGAGAGGTGAGGTCATATCCTTAGTGACGGGGAAGAAGAAGAAAAGTCAGGCTGAGGTGGCTCAGAAAGAGGCTGATGTTATACTTCTGGAAAAGATGGTCGCTGAATCCCGCACACCTGCGGGCCATCACCTTTTGAGGCTCCGACAGGAGGAATATTAAGGTATTGTGAGGGACAGAGCGATTGCTCAAAACAATGCCATGCAGAGCAGCATATATGAGCATGGAGACAAAGCCGGTAAATTGATCGCATGGCTTGAGCACGGGGAGCGGGCATCTAGGCTGGTACCTGAGTTAGAGGGACTGGAGTCACGCAGAATTACGGATCCACAGGAGGTGGCGGACGAGCTATCGGAGTACTATAAGAAGGTCTACACTGCCGGTAGTGAGTTCACATAGGCGGAAAATAGCGAAATGATCAGGGACATTGTTATGCCGAGTTTGTCGGAGGAGGACAGGAGTTATCTTGACTTTTCTTTCTCGGATGATGAAGTTGCGCAGGCTATAAGGCAGATAAAATCCAGTAAAGCGTCGGGCCCCAATGGGATACCGATTGAGTTGTATTAATTAAATGCCGGCAGACTTGCCCCGCATGTCCGGGCCATGTTCTTGGAAAGAAAGGAGAAGGGTCAGCTTCCATATGACCAGCGAGTGGCCAATATAGTGGTCATACATAAAGTGGGTAAGCCCGAGACACAATGCTCCTCGTATAGACCTATCTCGTTCCTTAATGCAGAGCCCAAAATACTAGCGAAACTCCTTGCCACTCGGTTGGTTAAGGTGATTACGACTTTGGTCCACCCGGACCAATCCGGCTTCATGCTGCGTCGTAACACATTCTGATTTTGCGGAGGTTACATGGTGTCCTTGCGAGCTCTTCGAATATCCACGAACCTATAGTGTTAGTGTCCCTAGATGCCACTATGGCGTTTGATAGGGTGGAGTGGCAGTATCTATTTGCGGTTTTGGCAAAACTGGGCTTTGGAAGTGAGTTTATTGGTTGGGTGCGACTACTATATGCAAACCACCTGGCTAGGGTGGTTGTCAATAACTAAGTCCAGTGACTTTCCGTTGGAAAGGGGTACGAGGCAGGGTTGCCCACTGTCCCCTTTGCTTTTTGCGCTGGCAATGGAGCCCCTGGTGGCGTGGATCAGATGGGATAGATCGATTCAGGGTTTACAATGTTCGCCAGACTGGGAAGACAAGATCTCATTATACGCAGATGACATTTTGCTTTATCTTACTAATCCCAAGGAATCCCTGAGAAATTTTTGGTAGATACTCTGGATTAGCTATAAACTGGGCAAAATCGGTGCTCTTTGTCCTAGAGGGCGACTCGCTGGTGATTCCACAATCATGCCCAATTCAGATAGAGACGGTACTTAGGCATATATATTACGCTTGACCCACAGATGCGGTACGCTAATAACTTGGCTTCCCCATTGACCAGGTGTAAGAAAGATATGGAGAGCTGGAAGGCGCTTCCACTGTCCCTGCTCTGGAGAGCCGCTCTCTTCAAGATGATGGCTCTACCCCGGTTCTTGTATGCCCTTCAGAACTCGATGGACCCGGTGCCGGCCTCCTACTTCAGGGGGATATATAGCTTGCATGATAATGAACATTTACGATATCGGCAGGTGAGGCACGCCTTCATCACCCATGTCCCTAAGGGCACTGTACTCCCGGAGGCGTCGCCTCTTGAGGACCGGGTACTAGATGTATATCTTCCTGAGAAAACTATTTCTTTGATATATAGGAAGCTGGTCAACAATATGGAAAGCCAGTTGGAGCAAATCAGAGCCCAGTGGAGGGCAGATGGGTTAGAATTAGACGACGAAGATTGGGTGCAGGTGGTTTCCTCCCCGAAGGTAGTGGCCATTCAGATGAGGCTCCGACTTGTGCATCTGAAGATATTGCACAGGTCCTACATAACTGGGCCTCGATTGGTGCGAATGGGACGTGGAGGGAAGGGAGAGTGTAGGAGAGAGTGTGGAGAATCCGGCACCTTAATGCATATTCTCTGGTATTGTATGGTGATACAGATATTTTGGACAAAGATCCACGATGAACTAAGGGAAGTATTGGGTGCGGTGATACGACCTGAAGCTCGAAGGTGTTTGCTGAATGTGTGGGAGCCTACAGATCTGAATGAGTACCAGAAACAAGGGGTGACGCTGGCATACATGGTGGCCAAACGGAATATAGCTCAGCTCTGGGGGGGCCAGTCAACCACCCTAGTCACTAAGTGGGCGGAAGATCTAGACTGGTGCATGTTCAGAGAGAGATAAGTGTACATGGCCAGGGACTGCCCGAAGAAGTGGGGGAAGATATGGGGGGCGTGGAATAGTCACCGAGGTGAAATTTGTGAATCACCGCCACAGCGAGTGGAATCGGAAGCGCAGGAATCCCCATGATCCTAGCACTGAATATTGTTACATATGATTCTGTACCTAGCCATAATGACCCGAGTGATGACGACTGTATGCGATCACCTGATTTTTTTTTTTCCTTTTGTATGTTCCCTTTTCTGTTTCTTAATAAAAAGAGTTTTAAAAATAATTTAAAAAAAACCTGTGTCTAGTCTGCCATTGCAGATTCGGGAAGCACACTTTCACCCCTGGTGCTGAGGACTATGTGTCCAACCTGCTATCGAATGTCTGTGTGCACACTAGCACACGTGCGCCCAGGTAGTGAGAAATACATGTGTTTTTTCATTACCCATGAGGTTTGCTCTTCTCATAAGTTAACATAGAAAAGTGGTTGACAGTACTTCAGGCTGCAATAGTGGATTGCAGTGGAACGGCCCTATGATGTTTCCCATCAATGGATTTGCCATGCTAAACCCTTTCCAGTGGTAAAGGGGGTTTTGGCACAACTCACGTAGAAATGCCACTTATATAATATGGACATTTCTATGCTCTAAGAGTCTTGTGCTTCATGGTGCCTGGCTCCAGTGAATACCAGGGGTCATGGGAAGCACATCAGTGCATTCCCAAGCGACAGTCATAAACCATGGGCATACAATTAGAATGACAGACCTCCATTTCTGGGCTGGATGGGATAGATTAGAGAGTGAGGTTTTGGCACTTAAATCATGACCCCACCAGATAATGGCCTGACTAAAGATTAAGATGCAATCCACGACCCCATGGCAGACAGGCCTACAATTTAGGGGAGACATCTGCTGTTCAAAGGGAAACCCCTTAAACTACCCCTAACTTCAAAGACACTACTGGGACCATCCTTAACCCCTTCCAGGCTCATGACGAGCTGGGCTCATCATGGTGAAGCCTCCTCGCACGCTGATGACGAGCCCAGCTCGTCATGTAACATAGAGTTCACAGCTTCCCAGCACAGGAGGGGAAAAGCCATAGCAGCCAAGGTGTTAAGCAAAGGGTGAGATACGCTTGTGGGCACGCGGGACCGGAGAACCCAGACTGCGTGGTGCACATTGCAAGAGGACTCTGTTGCGCATATTAAGGATTACTGCCCTTGAAGGCTAGCCTGGGCCAAAGACCACCTGAAGTGTGGAGCCTTTTAAGCGTGCTCTACAAGGGCCTATTGGCAGGCCTACTATTCTCCCAGAGATCTCAGGGACATCTAAGCTCACCTGCAAGAGACCTACACCATCAACCAGTGACATCTAGAGAGCGGAGCCCTCTCAAGAGCCCACATCACCTTTTGAATCCCATAGGCTAGCGCAGTGTGAACTTAGAACTAAGACTTGTGCCTGGAGACCGGATTGTATTGTGCAGAGTCCCAGAAATCTTGCCCGCATCTAAGGCGTGTTGTTCCTGAACTGCAGGGATCCTGACACTCATAAGTGTCTAGTTGGTGGTAAGTAGATTAACAAGTTGCGGAACTCCGCATGGCCTGTTTTGTCAATTGTGTTGCATCTCTCTTGTACAGCACGCCAACTGCATGCTCATTGCGTGCGGTGTCCGATTCACAGGGTGCGAACATCGTAGGTGGGTACCTCATTCTATCTCATGTGGCTCTGCCAAACTTGCGCCTGTGTGTGTGACCGGACTAGTCTGGTGCAACCTGTATCATTGTGCACCGGACGTTGCGCTCATTTCCAGGGAAGCATGGAATTTGCAACTCTTCGCTGTTTGTGAGCAGAACTGCATGGTGCAACCCATCTCAACGTGCACCGGTAATGGTGCCTCATTTAATGGGAGGTGCGGAATTTGCAACTCGTTGTGTTTGAGATCTGAAGTGTCCGGAACAACCTATACCAACGCACGCTAGATGCTGTGCACGGATTGCCTGGGCATCACCCTCATCAAAGTGTACTGGTCAGTGCACTGCCTCCCATTGAGCGGTTCCCCGGTGTTACTCCCCATTCATCAGTTGTTCCCCTTTGACCCTCATCGCGGCGGAACAACTGCCCCCTCCACACCTGGGCCCTTCCAAAGAGATATTGGCACCAGGTAGCAGCGAGAGAGATTGACTGGGTTGAAGGAATGCTTCCAGGACTGTCGGAAGCGGGTCAAGAGATTACGTGAATCCATTGTTTTTTGAGATTGTGAGTGAACTTCCAGAGTGGCTGCTAAACTTCCCTTTTTCACATGCACCTCCTAATTAAAACTTGCTACATATCCCCACCTGCTCTCCGAGGACCCAGACTGAGTGTGACTTCGGCCGAGAGCGGCCTAGTATCCGGGAGGAGGGGTTGGTTATCTTCCATCCAGGGGGAGGGGTATAGAACAATTGGGGTGAACTAGAGGGTGGAGGGAGGCTGGGGCCACAGAGTGTGCAGGGTGTTATCCATTGACCTGCTGGGTACCAGTAGCACTGCATTAGGTTGTTGTGTGCGTATGTGTGCGAGAGTGTCCTGTACGCACTAGGCTGATACCTGTTGCACTGTGTAGCAGTGCAGAGTGAGTGTGTGAGTGGGAGTGATAGTTGGTGGACTGCATGTCATTCATGTCACTGGCCAACAGTACCACTTTCTATGTTGATTTCATGCCAACAGCACAATACATTTGAAATTGGGTTCACTTGCATGGCTTCGGCCCACGGTGCTAATAAAAGGTGTTCTAGTTTTTTGCATGTACTTATTTTTTATATTGTTGTGACCCGGGGTGTACTCTATAACTGAGTGGAATGGTGGTATCAGGATTTCTAGGGTGGGCCTGGAGTGGACAGCGTGTCATACCACATAAATGTGCTCTCTCTCAGTGGGAGAGGGATTAGATTAGGAATTGTCCACAATGCCCATTCTATTGATATAACAATACGAGGGGGCCTAGTACTGCTAGTAATATATTTTAAAATGTGTTTTATGCCCAAACGTACCTGATGTTTATGTTCTAATGACTGAATAGGTCTGTTGAATACATACGTTATTTACATACATCCTCAGTGAAGTTTCTTTTGTGATGCTCAGTGTATTTATCACGAGTGACTGCTGTGCCTTTGCTTTACACATTGCCTCTGAGGTGAGTCTGACTGCTCAGTGCCAAGCTACTCAAGGGTGAGCACGGGTTATACAGTGAGTGTAATCACCCGCCATTTACAGAAGCAGTAGGTTCTGCCTGGATGCGGCCATTCCTTCAGCCAACCAGAAAATGCCAGTTCCAAAAAGAGTTTTCATTGGGAGGTCAATAAATATACATTTCCTACTTTTTAAATACCATGCACCCTGCCCTATCGCCTTTGAGGAACTATCTTACAGATGACTAGGAAGTATTAAAAAGGAAGGTTTAGGCCTCATAAAATGTTTACTTTGCAAGGTGAGAATGGCAGGTTAAAACCACACATCCAGTATGCAGTGTCAAGACTAGAGACATGTTTTACAGTTCTACTGTAGTGGTGAGTAAAAGGAGTGCTCCACCCCAATAGTAACATTTAATTTAAAGGCCCCGAGTGTATGTAGTACCTTATACTAGGGACCTCGGAGCAAATTAAATTTGCCAAGCAGGGGTAATACCATGTTTATAAGGGAGTGTGCAAGCACTTCATGCAAAGTTAGCAGGGGAAAATTGAACACAGTTCCACAGCCAACAAAAATAGGGGTAAACAAGGAAAATAATCTCGGGTGATTCTGCAGGAAGGGCAAATTACCAACACATGTTCCCCCAGCTAAAAGCTAGGATAGACTAATCAATACCTTGATGGTCTTTCCTATGCAGGCGATATAACATGAGCAAGTGGCACTTGTCTGTTCTACACCCACTTGAACCTATCTATTTCTCTCTGCCACTAGGGAGGACCCTCTTCCTCATCTGCAGACCCCTTCTGTGATGCACATAACCTTGGCTTGTCCATAGATGCATCCCAGTGGGCAGACAGTCCCAATATGGCAAACAAGATAATGTGGCCCATTCTGCCCGTAATACAGGCCTCTGTCCCAAATTCAGGGAAAACTGTCCATAAGGGCACAACCAACTGAGGCCAATGTAAGCTGTCAGTGTCCAGAGCCAGGCCCTTGGCCATCCACGGCCAGGTGGAGGCTCCAACCTGGGGCCCTGGGCAGGCCTTACTTTGAACCCTGGGACTAGCAAGGAGTCCCCCGCTTTCTCCTGAAGTCTCTTTGGCCTTGCAAGTTTCTCAGAGTGGGGGACAGCAATCACAGGGGATAGGCACCTTATTTCCATTCTCCCTCTTGCCATCTCAGGGGTGTTATTCTGAGACTGGCCTCTCAGCCCAGGGCCTATACCCTGAGGCTGAACAAGTTATTGGCAAGCCAGGACTTTCAGAGGGCAACCACCATTTCTGTCAAGGGCGTCACCTTGTGTCTTGAAGAAATCTGCTTGGTGCAAAACGCCCGATTATTGTGTTTGTGACAGAAGAGGAAGCACCTCCATGTCAGAAGTGGCATAATATTGTTAATTAATTTAATGTGTTTTAGTTACTATATCCGTTTTAAGTAGTAATACTGTATTATTGTTATTTATATATTTAAAATACAGTCTGTAATTTGAAGTGTTTTAGTAGTTTATTTTTAAATCCCATTAATCATGTTAAGTTTAGCAGCTGGTTTTTGGTTTGGTGGGAATATGGTGGGAAGTTCATTACAATATAATTAATTTAAATTCAACTGGTTCGGTGAGGATGATGGCTCCGTGCCGTCCTCTGCAACAATCCTCGTGAGTTGAGGATAGCTCCAGGCCATCCTCTCACCTGAGGCAGGAACATCCTCTGGTGCTATTTCCTTTCACTTATTTTAGCCTCAGTGGCTGGGGAAGAGCAGCAGTCTGAGGCATTTACTTTTTTTAGTATGTAATGACGACCGACGCGCATGGCATGCTGATCTCATAACATTGAAAGTCAAATGAGCCGATGGGTTTATTTCATTTTCACTGCATTTGTGCTTAGGGGCTTATCTCACAATGCTCTGCAAACCTCAAACTTTGCCTAAAATTGCACATTTATCATGCATTTCTGTGACGTACACTTCCGGAATCAGCAGGAATTCACAAAACTACCCAGCATTCCCCCACTTGTTTTGATAAAAATACTACCCCACTTATGTAACTTGGCCTAGTGCCCAGACAGACACATATCAAACCTGGGTCAATGAGAATGGATCAGTGAGACTCCCTTTGACCTTGGTTTGATACTTGCCTGTTGCGTGCACTAGACCCAGCCACACAAGTAAGCTAGAATTTTTATTGGGACGAGTTGGAGTATGCTGTGTGATAGGATTGTTGTGGATGCCTGCTGATTTCGGAAGTTTACATCAAAGAAATGCAAGGAAAACGAGCATTTTTAGGCAAAGTTTGAAGTTTTCAGGGCACTTTGGGTAAGAAAACTTTATGGGATCCATGCAAGGAATACCACCCCCCCCCCCTCGACTCTATAGAGTGTCTAGTTTTCAGAAATGTCTGGGTTTGGTAGGTTTCCCTGGATAGTAGTCGATCTCTGGCCAAAAGAAACCTGCTACCCCCTTTGCCAAATCAGATCACATTTGTGTCATGAAATGTTGATCTCTCCAAATTGTATTTTGGGGTCTTTCCTGTTGTGGGCACTAGGCCTACCCACACAAGTGAGGTACCATTTTTATCAGAAGGCTTAAGGGAATGCTGGGTGGAAGGAAGCTTGTGGTTTCACGTAGATTCTAGAACTTTCCATCACAATAATCTGAGGAAAATGAGAGCCTCATTTACAATATTTTGACGCACTGCAGCACATCAAACCTTTTTGCTGCGCTGTCCCATGAGGACGTTACAAATGAAGACAGGGCGGTAATTAGGAGGGACTAACAAGCCTAATTGCCAATCAGAAGCCAGCAGTCATGAAGAACAATGACACAAGCCAATGACAAATACGGGCATAGAGTGGGTGGGGCTTCAAGTACATACTCCAATACAGCATGGCTAGCAGAGCTGCTCATGTGCTGCCCAGACTCGACGTAAAAAGCAGCAGCTTATGTGCAAATCCATCAGAGGGCAGGCATTAAAACGTGAAATCATTGTAGTATTTATGAGCTCACAAATACTTGAAAACGCTTACTTTCATGTCAATAAAGTGTTAAGATATTGTACTGCTGATCCGTTATGGGCCTTCGTTGTGTGAATAATTTATTTAGTAACACCTCTCACAGCGTTCTTTACACCCGACATTCAAAGCGCTTAGAGATGGCAAAACGGTGCTAACATACTGTAAATAAATACTAAGTATTATAATAACAACATATTTCAAACAATGAAAAAGCTTTTCTTGGAAGCAGTACCGCAGAACTACCAAAAGATGGCGATCCAGGATCGTCACTGTTGAAGAGAGGCTCATAGCGTGTAACTAGAACAGTGGGTCTCTTTTTTTCCGATTTATACAGACATCATACCTTGATTTCCTGTTCTCCATGCCAGAGGAACAACTTCAGGAACACATCCTGTTAGATTTAGCATCTGTATTACATTAGTCTCCATGGTGTAATGGAATAGTTTTAGTAATTATCACAACATAATTAATTATAGCAGTGCAAGATGTGGGTGGTGGGTGTTTGTATAGTATTTGTCCTAAAGAAAACTAAAGGCACAGGGAGTTAACGCTGATAAATATGTACATAATTGCTAAACAAATAACTAAAGAGTTAAGAAAATTCCCAACTTAAGGTGCTACCTTTACCTAGTTTCCCAATCGCATCGTACTAAGTCAGCCTTAACCCTAACCCGTTTATTAGTTAAAAAAATGTATTGCCTCAAGCCGCCTGTATGTTATATCTGTGAAGATAGGCCTTCAAGATTTGCACAAAACACCCCGGGGAGCGGTTAGGGGTGTGCCGCGTTTACCACATTACTGCCACGTGGTTCAACTGCAATACATGGCCGAATGGCTCGGATAAACAATGGCGAGGTGACGCAGGTCCACAAGACGTTGAGAGGCAGACTCATGCATGTCTCCCCAATTACAAGAGCCACTCTACGCAGCTTGGGACTCTGTTGCCGTCAAACGGGGTCTCACCTCCTTTCCCTCCACGCCTTCATATTTATAAGTAATTCTAAGGATGACAAGAGGTAGCCATGAAGTATTATCATGTAGAGGTGTATTAGTTGCTTCAGTAGATATATGTTTAAAAGGGAATCCCACCAGGAGCTAGATGGTTGTTGCTCAGCCTACACTCCAACTCTCATTCCTCACATACCAACAAGCACACTCACATTCCAATCACACTGTCATCAGGCATTCCAACATTCCACGCAGACATCACATTCATTCTGGCTGAGCAACTGAGAAGAGGATGCACTTGGGAGAATTAAGTCACAACATATCCTCTTCCCTTGGGAACAACAAACAATAAAAATTGCAACAATGCAGCAAAAACAAGAGAATGAATGTGCAAGAAACATTGTGCATAATTCATCTAAAAAGTACAGAAGAAAAATTAGATGTGAAAGGAAGAATTATCACAGATTGGATAAGCAACAGTCAATGATATTGCTGGTAATCAATTCTAGAGGCTTTGTGGATCAAGTTGAAGCTGGGGAACATCATAGCGCTTAGTAAGGTACATAGGCAGAAACTCAAAAACATGTCAGCGCTGTGGTTTTTCCTTTTTTTTTCAAAAAAAACAAAGTTCCACAGTTACAAGAAATGTGAAGCGCCCTGGGTAGGCTGTCCAGGTGGAGAAGGACACTGGTGGGACTTTTGGGGGCGTTTTTTTCCTTGTTTTTCCTTTACTTTAAAGTTGCTAATTTTTCATTGGTTACTTGTATCAATAAAGTTCATTTAAACGATTGAGGTTTTCTCACCTTCAGTAAACTTCAGTCCACAGCACACAGGGTTTCTTTACAAGCGTCGCCAAAATGTTATAAGTAATTCCAAGGATGACAAGAGGTAGCTATTAAGTATTATCATGTAGAGGTTTATTAGTTGCTTCAGTAGATATAAGTTGTAAGTCAAGTTAAGTTCATTAGATATCCAAAAGGGAATCCCAAAAGGAGCTAGATGGTTGTTGCTCAGCCTACACTCTTCAACTCTCATTCCTCGCATACCAACAAGCACACTCACATTCCAATCACACCGTCATCAGGCATTCCAACAATCCACGCAGACATCACATTCATTCTGGCTGAGCAACTTGGAAGAGGATGCACTAAGGAGAATTAAGTCACAACACCTGGCAGTGTAGCTTTCCAAATCTGAATGAGGAGGGTTGCTTCTGCTACAAGGATGGCGAGGTGAAATACTTCGAGGAGATCGAACACCAATATTGGGTTCCCAAACCTGAACGTTTTCACTACCTCCAGATCTGCCACTGGGTCCCAGCGTAGCCTCAAACCACAAGCCACGAGGGCACATACAACATTTGAGAAATTCCTCCAGCGACTCTCCTCCTTCTCCGACGACCAAATTATCTGGAATTTGCTTTCTTGATGTGCAATTTTATATTCATAACTATAGAATGCAAAGCTCTCTATGTAGCTAGCCTGCATCGGATAGTATTCTTAGAGCAGACACTGCACATCCCAAATCCGTCACTACAGGTATCCATCCACTTAGGAAAGATGACCCGAATTTGAAGGAAGTGCAGTGAGGACGGTCCGTCCCAGGATTGGCCTTCTGCTTTACAAAGTAGACAGTAGAGGTTGTGCTTTTAATCTACTGGACCATTCTGAATGGTGCATTACGAAGGTGATGCAAACAAATACTCTCAAGAGTCATCCTAATAAAAATAAATTAAAAAAAGAGAAAAGGCTGGCTTTATAGTCACACTATTTAATTCTGCTCACAATGACCTATACAGAAATTCTTAAGAAACACTGGCCACTAGTATAAGGGGTACGAGGTTTGAGTGAAGTAGTCTCCTCTACCCCCAAAACTAAAGGGTTGATTACGATGCCCGAAGGACCGCCACAGACAGGCTGTCGGTGGCGCTCCCTCGGCTATCGTAACAGGGATCTCCGTCCGCCATATTACAATGTTTTCTGGACGGGTGGCAGTTAGAAACACAGACCGCCACGGTCCAGACAGGAAGGCTTTATCCCACTGCCTGTAGGAACTCCCTGTAGTCCCATTACAATCCCTCTGCCGTTGTTCTCCTGCGGTCAAACCGGAAACGGATTTCGGGGGCAGTAGCACCCCCCACCCCCCTAAACTCCTGGGCCAGGGACCACATGGTACCAGCCCCTTAAGGCAGGAATATGTGTGAGGTGTCTATTTAATCTTGTGGCGGGTGCTGCAGAGCGCAGCAACCCCCGCAATGCAAAACATGCAATGCAACCACCACTGTGGTGGTCACATCCTAATTTGCCTGTGGGACCACCGCCTTGTAGGTGGGCAGGCCCAAATACGATTGGATGGCAAAAATATGTCCGCCATCCTAATGACCCCCTAAATTTCGAAGAAACACCACAGTAAAAGAACAACTATCTTGGAACTGATCTTGAAAAACAGAGCAGACCTTCATCTCCTCGGAAAGATTTCTTTGTTTGTACCAACTGCAATATGTGGCAATAGGGAATAAAAAAAAATGATGGACTTTTATTATAAAACGACCAGGACATATCACATGACCTAGTTTATAAATTGCAATAGTTCTTGTGTAATACACGTAACCTGTAAGTGCAAATCAATTCATGTGGGTAAGATGATTAGAGCAAACCAGGATGTTCATTATCTCGGAGTGGAACACATTAAAAAAATCAAACCCACAAGAGAAACAATTTACCTTTAATGGAGTGCGTGTTATTTCACAGAAACCTAGAATGGGGAAGACGGGAAATGGGCGTTGAGACAGCGGCTAAATGGTTTGTAGGTTGCTTTCATGGGAGCAATGATTAACTGTAGAGAAGGTATTGTAGTACATTTTGTGATTGGTTATAATGTAAATGTACTTTATTGGATAGCACTAGATAGGGAGTTGGAGATGATCCATATTGGTGCTATATTCTAATGAGGGTCCTGTGTACAACATGTACAATTCAGGATTTCAATGAATTTACAACAAGAAGTTTGTGTTTTTACTGATGTGTCTGTGCTGTAGGAATCATAGCCCACTACACAGGCAGGCAATGTGTTACACCTCAATAGATTACTCTAATTTAGATGGATTATTGCTGCATATCACCAGACATTCTAATAGGATCTGAATTACAATTTTGTGAACAGGTAAGTATTGTGGAACAGCTCCTTTTGATACTCAATAGGGTCATGATTGAAGGACTCGTTACTTACCTTCGGTAATGCTTTATCTGGTAGGGACATGATCCAGCTGTAGATTCCTTATCTTCGAACTTTCATGCATCAGGTTGGATCTGGAAGATTTTTTATAGCAGTGCTCCCTGCGTGCCAGTAGATGGCATCGGTCGACTCCACGTGACGTCGAAGGCGTCTGGTTAATTGTCGTGACGTCGGGGTCGTCAATATAGGCGCCATCTCGGCGCACTGACATCAGTACTTTTCACAACTTTCCATGGCAGAAGCTGGGAGCTATGAAGGGAATTTACCATGGTGTGTTACAAAGCAACTAGGGCCCTGAAGGGAAACAGCCATGAAACTAAAAACTGATCTGTAGTGCAGGGAAGATGGATGGGTCGGTAATGAATCTGCGGCTAGATCATGTCTCTACCAGATAAGGTGTTACTGAAGGTAAGAAACTTGTCCATCTGATAGAGACATCTAGCCGCAGATTCCTAACCTTAGAACAGATACCCAAGCAATAACATCCCTGGAGGATGGACTGCAGAAAAGTGTTAGACCAGAAAGTCCTGTGGAACCTAACGGTCAAAGAGGCCTTCCCTATGGACCTGATTATTCAGGCAATAATGTTTGGCAAATGTGTGTGTAGGGATGCCCATGTAGCTGCCTGAAGTATGTCAAGCACTGGAACACCACGCTGAAGAGCTATGGTGGCTGCGGTAGCTCTGGTTTAATAAGCTCTAACACTTTCAGAAGGCTGTTTCTTTGCTAAAGCGTTAACAGACTTGTATGCAGAGGATATCCCGAGAGATGGTGCTCTTCTGCACAGCACAATGCTTCTTTGCTCCAATGTACCCTACAAAGAGTTGGTCATCCGCCGAGAAAATTTTAGTTTGATCAAGGTAGAACAATAATGCTCTTTTTGGGTCCAGACGGTGGAGACATTCTTCTTCTTTAGAAGGATGTGGAGAAGCGTAGATGGTGGGCAAGGTGACAGACTGCCCTAGATTGAAAGGCGTTACCACCTTATGCAAAAAAGAAGCCCTAGTGCAGAGCAGTACTTTGTCCAGAAAGATTGCCAGGTAAGGAGGCTTAGAGGATAGAGCCTGCAATTCGCTCACATTGATGGAGCAAGGATTCGCACGTTAAGCGACTTGCTTGTATCAAGAACCTCAAATAATGTTAATAAAACTAAATCAACATGTTCGTGTTACTAATATTGCACATTTCTACACTACACAGGGGTGTCCCAGTGACGCTTGCCTATTTGTTTACTAAACCTAATACGCTTGCCATTAAAATGGACGCCGCTATGCGGGAATTTAGGGTGTGCATGCGTCGGTCATATCCATGTGACGTGACGTACTCGCAGTTCTGGTGGGAAAGTGTTTGCTCATGTGCAATATAGCTGACATGGCCGCTTTGTGTACTCACATGCTCCAAGCTTGCATTGCCGCTTTTGCAAAGCTGTCTGTTCTGCTTAACTCATAACGCTATAGGTATTATAAAGTAACGGATGTAGTATAGCCATTTATGGTATACAGTGTAATCACTTTGTTCTGTATTTCTAAATTGTTTTCGCTTGCTTTTCATGTATCGTATTCTTTGGGCCTGGGAGGTGCTTACTACTCCATCTTGAAAGCCTGTATGGTACCAATCACGTGATGGGGGAAAAGAAAACCATGCAGCAGTGGAACCCAGCCAGCTGGCAGCCACAGCCGAGATGCTCCTGGGAACCGACCTGCGACCTAGCTGAACGAAGCTGAACTGTACATCATTTGCTACAAATGTACCTGATTTATGTATTCACCATTGTTATGTGAAAGTCATATGTCATGGGAAATTAGAAACTAGGGGGTGGGTACAAAGATTGAATATTAAGCCTGAGAAAGTCTAAATTTTAGGTGGTGTGATGACCTAACCTCCTCTTTTGTCCAATCAAAATTGGGGATCCTTACACTTGCAACATTGGGGGAGGGTGGTACACTGACCCGAAAAACAGTATAACTAGAGTAGGTTTGGCTAGAGAAATTGTCTGACTTGTCGGAATAGCTGACCGGTCACTGACCCAACGCACTCTATAGGTGACTGAACTCAGAGAGCTGGGAAGCACTCTGTTGGGAGGTGCGAGAAACCCATTCTGGGTTTATGCGGACTTAAAGTGCTGGTGAAGCACTTTGCTGGGAGGTTCGAGAACCCGATCGGGGTTATTGGCAGATTCCTTGCAGAGAGGGAGTAGCGCAGGTGTTGCAACCTAAGCTGCGGGTGTTGACGTACTCTTTGGTGAACCAGGTCATGATCCAAATTCTAGGGTTATCCTGTCCTGACTGTCCATGAGCTGTTCCTGCTCGCCTACTGGCATCTAAGTCCTTGAGCGTCCTTTCCCGTCTTTCCAAACTGACCAGTGGCCAGGGTTGGTCTTCACTCTATCCTAGGTAAATATAAAGTCTGTGTGGATGATTACTTATCTATATTTACATTTCTAACTCTCGAATAATTGCAAAGCATAATTGCATATGTTCCTTTTTCTCCCCTGTCCCTTTATAAATGAGATTTCATTATTTGTCTATTAGCATGTTCCACTTTTCTACTTACCTTTAGTCAAATGCTAAATCGTTTTCTTATATAGTTTATGTTCCATTCTTACCCTCCCTATAGAGAATAAGCACATCTGGATAAATCAAATTGCATAAGTTTAATTTCCTTTGCACCGTTAGTGAATTTCGAAAGTCTACTTTGATTAGCATGTTCCCTTTCTTTACCCGCCTTTAGTGAAGTTGTGAAAATCTGTTGATCTAAATTAGTATGTTCCTTATTTTTTCTTCCCTTTATTTTTCGATTTCTAAATTATTAGTTTTCTCTGCCTTATCCAAAGCTATATGCTATTTCTAATTCTAGTTATAGATAGTCTTATCTGTGTTAAACTTATGCTCATGACATATGATAATGATGATGATTAGATAAAGGTTTTCAAAACCTCCAGAGTCTGTGGTTATTTTAAGAGTGCAAACATTTATTAAATTGATATTATATTGCGATGACTGTTTATCTTTACAGCTAGCTCCTTGATCCATTGTGATTTTAGGTACCTGTGACAAGGATTGGTAAGTCAGGTGCATTGGAAATTAATAGAAAGGAACAGGGTTACTGGTAGTAGTGTGTAAGTTACCCAATTTATAAATAAGTATTATAAATAAATTATGGGCCCAAGTGTGCATATTTGGTAACAAAGCTAGTCGAATGACCTGCGCGCTCTATCAGTAATTTTCTGGTAGCAGAATGATGGTTAAGGACTAGTTAAGATAGGTAGGTAGGTTAATTGCGGATAACTGTGTAAAATATAATTGCTGCTAAAATTGTATTGCTGCTAAAAGTATTGATCGATCAAATGCAAAATTGCTTTGAAATATTTTTGAAATATGTTTGGTGAAATGCTGTTATATTGATCCATGTATTAACACAACTCGTTAGTAATTGTTATATGTTGTCTGGAATCCCCGGGGGCAGAGTAGCGGGTGGTGAGGAGAATCCACCTCGCACTGAGGCCAGTGGCTCGAGGAAAATTAGTGCATGGTTAGGCAGAAATGGAAGCGCTAATTAGGGTTTTCTGTAGGAATAATTGAATGAATGATAGCAACGAGTTCGCTAACAAAACTTCAATTGTGATATAACCTAGTAAGGGTCACACGGAAGGAGTAGTAGGTTCGTCGGAGCTTGAGTGGTAGCAAAAGGGTTCACTAGTGAAACTTCAGACTTAGTATATATCCCAAAAAGAGTGGATGAGTAGAGGAAGTAGCAGGTTCTCTAATGTTTGTGTGAACGATAGGCAGAAGGAATCTATCCGCAATATATGAAAAGTAGACAGAAGAGGTTTACTTGCAGTGAAACAAATCTTTGGTTTCTAGACACTCGAGTACAGTGGCGAATGTTTTACAATGTAAATTAAATAAAGCACTTGCTCTTTAAGAAAAGAAATTGAGTTTCCGTTAACTTGTGAAGGAGGGAGTCAGTCGCGGAGCTGCGCTGACGTCACTCTGTGCCGCGCTGGTATTGGTCGAAACAGTGGGCGTGTAGCTGAGATTGCATTGTAAAGGAGGGGTGAGCGCAGGAGTGTGGGAACTTGTCTCACGAAAAGGCCGCGCACCCATTGGTCAAAATTATTTGCAGAAAACAACAAGGATTGTACAGAGTTCCCCAAAAGGGATTTGACTAGATTAACTCATTAGAACATCTCTCTTAAAAGGTGTGATAGAGCAGGGAAAGTGGAAGTCCCTTATCGGAATCAAGGATGCCTCACACAAGTCAAAGGCTGGATGACTACTGTCACCCCACCCGATGATTGTCCAGTGTCATCATTGGCTATCCTGCTCCTTCGGCAGGCTGGCGATGCAATGCCCGTCGGGCAGCACAAAAGTGCTGCACTTTAGCGGAGATCTTTTATTCCTTTAGCCAATGAGTGCATGTGTGTGAGGGACCTAGGGAGTGCAATAAGTGAGCGTGAGTGAGGTTAAAAAAGGTCAGTAGAGTCCAATAGGGGAACCTTTAATAGCATGGCTCACTGCCTTGTTAAAAACCGTGAAAAGGTGAGAGGTATCAAGGCGTGACGGTTAGGGTAATCAGGCCTTACTCAACCCTCAGTCCGGGTGTGGTCAACATGTTTCTTGCCTCTAGGCAATTCATCAGGACCAAATGCTCATAAGATTGCTCATGGATTCCCCAGTAATTAAGGAATCAAGTATACGACCTGTGAAGTGTCGCAGAATCAACCCTTCATTGAGGCCCTCCCTGGGACTAGAGAAGGAAACAAAACAAGGGTACAGTCAATCGTGGGTTTGTTGACCCGAGACATTGTTGCATGTGACAATAGCATGCAGATCATTGTGTATTTAAGGGGGTCCCAACCCCTGTGGGTTTATCACACTTGTGTCAGAGAGGGTACAAGGGAGTGTAAAATAAAATGAGTTGAAGTGAAAAATGTCCTGCCAACAAGCGCCATTGGTGATCCGCAGTAGGCAAGCATTATGTCTGATCACAGCTAGGTAGCGTGCCACACCCAACTGGGTGACACACGTGTGTCATGCAGGTATCAATGGTGTGTTCCTACACACCAACAATTAGAATTAAAATTAAAATTACAAGGCACCACTAAAACAACTGATTACGTACAGGGAGGCATCGTTCCCACTGATACAGTGATAACGCTTATGGTGAAATTCACCGGGTGAAAAGTAAGTCATGAACATGTGGGTAATAGCGGAAACGCGGCGCTTACCCGCAGTCCCTGGTTGGATGTCACACCGGCTGACCTGGTGGGGCCAGTGCTATGCGGTTGGTACCTAGGAACAAAGCAAGTGTACCGCTCGTCAGCAAAATGGGGAGCGGTGGATCTTACCCTCATTGCAGGTTCCAGTCCGTGTGTATTCGTGGCGATCGTCAACACGATGCCTCGGGTGAGCTGCGTGTAGGTTAAGCCTACCATACCTGGCAAGCTGCTGGCAAGGCGTGCAATCACCTACCCCGCCCACATCGGTACTGCCGCAGGATCGCCGGTAGAAGCGGACTGCCTACCAGCCACTAAACATAGCCGGTCGTGCGGGCGCCGTGGGGGCGTGTCACGTAGGGATTGCTAGGAGACGCGGCACGCTGGGGCATAGAAAGCAATGATTACCCTATTAGTATCGCCTCATAACATTGGACGCCATCTTGGAACGGGTTAGACGCAGAGTGTATCACTGTTACAGTCAGCTCGGCGTTCTTAATGGGCAGTGGAAATTAAGAATTTCCATGTATCTATTGGCTTGTAATATTGGGCGCCATCTTGGAATGGGTCTGGGAGCCAGGTACATTTAGATTACAATTAATGCCTTCCAGGGACGAGTAACCAACTCATGGAATATATTATCTGGCCAGCATAGTCCAGGGCACCGCATCATTAAGGCCGGTTTCATCAGTATGTAGGCGATGAACCCATCTTTGTTCCATTTTGAAGAGGGCCTGTTGGTTTATTGAGGGATGGCATTCCAGGACAGTCCATTTCAAGTTCTCAGCCACATGATTTTGTTGTCTGCAGTGCTCATATAGTTTGGTGTGGGTCTTGTGACATCGGATATTGCTATTATGCTCCATGATGCGTAGTTTCACAGGGCGCATCGTCATCCCAATGTAGATCATCTTACAGGGGCAGGTGAGTACATAAATGCAACGTGAGCTATTGCAATTAGTGTGTCTATTGATGTTCCAAATGAAGTTCCTGGGCAGCTCAATGGTTTTGCCTTGGATTGTTTGGGGGCAGACTACACATGATCCGCAGCGGTAGTGTCCAATAACCGGTGGAAGGTCCCACAAGGTATTGACCGGTCGTGTGCTTGATTTCTTAGGGCGGGTGTGAATCAGGGTGTCTTTGAGATTCGCCGTCCTCCTGAATGCGAACCGCGGACGAGGTAATTCCATGCCAGCTGTATTGAGAATCCCCCAATGTGAATTCACAATCTTTTTAATGAACGTCGAGTGCTTGGTGTAGGACGTGACACATGTAATTACATCCTCCTTTTCCTTGGAGTGGACTTCAAGCAAGGACTCTCTGTTGTTGTTAAGCGCTCGTTTGCATGATGTCTTCAGTAGCCGTGTAGGGTAGCCCCTATCTTGGAGCTTGTGTTGCAGGATACTTGCTTCATGTTTGTAGTCCTGGACAGAACTGCAGTTTCTCCGTATACGGAGAAATTGCCCAAAGGGTAAGTTCTCCCTCAGTGCTCTCGTATGGTGACTATTATATAGGAGCAAACTGTTTCTGTCTGTCTTCTTCTTATACATGGTGGTAGTAATTGTTGATGGACCCAATTGGATTGTCAGGTCTAGGAACGGTATGGATGTCTCAGAGATGGTACCCGTAAATTTTAAGAAGGGGTTCTGTTGGTTGATCCATAGACAGAAAGCCTCACAGCTAGCCCGGTCACCTTTCCAGAAAATCAAAATATCATCAATGTATCGACGCCAGAGTGTAAGGTTATCTCGGAAGGGGTTTTGTTCTGGAGGGTAGATGTGGTACTTTTCAAAAGAGGCCATATAAATACACGCCAGGCTGGGGGCAAATGTCGAACCCATTGAGGTCCCGCTGACCTGATGATACAGTTGTGATTCATATCGGAAAAAGTTCTCAGTCAGGGCTATGTGTGCCAGCTCCATGATAAAGGCAATGGGAGTAGGAGAGGTCCATTCTTCTTGTTGCATCAGTGAGTCCACAGCTTCTAGTGTGGCTTGCTGCGGAATGTTGGTGTACAACGCCTCTACGTCTAAAGTCAGGAGTAGATCAACGTCTTCCCTCCCATCGATGTCATTGATCAGACGTAGGACGTCTCTAGTATCTTGTAAATACAACGGAATCTGTTTCACCAATGGTTGGAAGAAGGCGTCACAGAATTGGGACAAAGGTTCTAGCAATGATACGATGCCTGAGACAATCGGTCTCCCCGGGACTGGAGTCGTGCCCTTGTGAATCTTGGGGAGGGTGTAAAAATACGGAGTGACCGGATCCGTAGTCACTAGGAATTCAGCTTCCTTCTTGCTGATCCATTCGTTGGTCTCGGCTTCAATGACGAGGCTAGTGATGGTAGCCATTAGCCGTTACGTGGGATCCTCCATCAGTGGTCTGTAATGAGTGGTATTAGACAACTGTCGTCTACATTCACAGTCCTAATCTACATAATTTTGTATGACTGTGGCAGCTTGTTTGATGACTATAGAGTCATCTCTGCCCAGATCTATGGACGCCTGTCGTTCTGCAGTTGTTAAATTGTGGAATGGTTTCAACTTAGGTTTGTTTTGCAAGCTGGTAAGTACTGCCCGTTCGAAGGTGAGGACCTCCGGTGGGACCATTCCATCGTTAGGGGTGAATGTGGAAGGTTTTTTCAGACCAGTGTCTAGGATGGGAAGTTCCGGTTGATTATCAAAAAATGCCCGCAGTCGTATTTTCCTGAAGAACTGTTTCAGTTCGATAGTTTCTTGGAAAGAATCCGGAGTCGGGGTGGGGACAAACCAAAGACCTTTCTCTAGCACTCTTTTCTCTGTTGGTGAAAGAATTTTCTTTGACAGGTTGACGATCAGACTCGTCTCCCCCTGGCTGCTACACTCCTGGTCTCCATTGAGGTTGATGTTGGCGGCTGGTCCTGCCACTGCACTCCTTTTTGCCCGCCTCGCTTTCGCCCTCTTCCTCTGCCCCAACCTCTGCCTTGAAAAGGTGGCGGATTGAGGGGGTAAAATTGTGGCGGGCCTTGCGGAAAAAAGGGATATTGCCAAGCTGGTGTCATATGAGGAGGACCGTGGAAGACTGGGCCTTGTTGGTACCCTTGTTGCCAAGCGCGTTGAGGGGCTCGTGAATTCCTAGCAGGATATCCCCCGCTCGAGTCGCTGCTTGTCGATCCCCGTCTCTGATCGCTGCCTGAGTTCTCATCGGACGAGTAATTATTCTTCTTCCCTTTGAAACCGTCCTTGAGATAGGGATAGACTTTTTCTTTTTCAAACTTGGCAATGTCTTTCTCAAGTTTGGTAGTTTTTTGTTTTAATAAGAACTCATGGTGGTCAGACATCTCCTGATTAATCTCACTCAGCTTGGTGGTGAATGCCGTCTTGTTATTCTTGGAAGTTGCGTTTTTCATGGAGGCCTCCAGGGCTGAGATCTTTTCCAACAAGGCATCAGAAAGGCGTTTTGCTGTTTGACTGATCAGGAATAGTAGATCCTTTGTGCACTTCCAGGATACCTGGCACCAGTCCACTTTGAAGCGTTTGTCTTCCAAAAATAATCTTGGGACTATGTTAACAATTAGGCCCTGTGGGGCTATGTTACTCCTCAGGTATTCCGTCATCATGACCCCGTGGATCGTGATTCTTATAAGTTCTTTTTTCATTTCAGTCAGGGTCGTCCATTCATCTGAAGATGTACTAGATGTGGAGACCAGAGGGTTGGTTAGTATAGATGGCGTTGTTCTCAATGCCTCGGCTATGGTGTCCTCATTAAAGCTTAGACCCGGAACATCCTCCATGATGGTATCTGGAGTCTCTATGCGTTATCAAAAATGTGGTACGAAGGACTATGCCAACCAGAGCAGTGCGTGTTTAAGTGGTACCTAACTAGGCAGTAAATACTGACTAGGGATGGGCCAGGAGAGGAGAAGATTCTTCGCCACTGGTAACCTGAATGGGTTCCCGTGCAAAATGCACGCTAGGAATTAAATCAAAGAGGGGGAACATTGGTTGGACAATTTTTAACGGGGTCTAATGTACATGTCCTATGACGTAGAAAACAACAAAGATTGTACAGAGTTCCCCAAAAGGGATTTGACTAGATTAACTCATTAGAACCTCTCTCTTAAAAGGTGTGATAGAGCAGGGAAAGTGGAAGTCCCTGCAACCACAGTGTTGATTGGTTGTCGAAAATTGAAAGACGCGCTAGCATTGGAAGAATATAGTAAACAGAAGTACGTATTTTCACACAATCTAAGTCTTTGCGAAGTATATGTGGTATCCGACTCATCCCGAGACGCGACCTGATCCAAGATATCAAGGTTTTGTGAGAGATCAGTGGAAAGGCCGTAGAGTAAGCGCTATGTACGGAAGCAAGAGAAAAATGACTCTGGTAGACAGAGTAAAGAATTATTTTAAGAAAGACAAGCCAATCAAAACTAGAGAAGGAGTCATTATTCCACCACCTAATACCCCTGCATCATTTATGATTTTTGATAGAAGCTACCATGCTTGCGTATGGTTGGAAAATTGGGTGGAATACACTAAAGATGACGGAATTTTAGCATTTCTCTTAGAAGGTACCTTTAATGGTAGGAATTTGTTTAATTTGAGGACTCGAATGAATGAATTACATCCCAGACCCAGACTAACGCAATATGAGGCCTTAGAAGAATGGGAAATAGAGGCTTTTGAGCGAGACAGACCCAGAATTGACAAAGGGTTAGCAAAATGTTATCCGAATGTACTGAAAGGGACCCGAGAGAAAAGAATGAAAGAATGGAGACAGACCATGATGGTAGAAGGACTGTACCCAGTACTAACCGTAGAGGAACCTGTGGGAGGGAAAAGGACAGAGAAAACGAAGCATTTAATGACCAGTGGTGACTCTGATGATGATTACCTGGAGGATTTATTAATGAAAATCCACCACCGTATAATGAGGAGCCCAGGTCCCTGAATACTAGAAATCCATTCCTGAAACCAAATTATGATGAGGGACCAAGTATGGCAAATCCAAGTGTACCAAATCTTTACCCTCCTTTGATCCCACAAATACTACATGAAACCACCATGGAAAAAGTATTACAGGACCGAGAGAGAGAGGCTTTAATTAAACAGAGAACTGAACTTATCCAGAAGATTTCTCAGTTAAATACAAGTCCTGAAGCTCTAACAATTCCAGTAACTATTGGCCCAGTTGTTCCTCTGTACGGGGATAAACAGGCTAGTCCAAAAACTCCATCTGTCGTGCAGCCAAGAAAAGAGCCCTTAATAGTTGATGACCAGGCAAGTGAATGCGAATCTGTAATTTCCCTGATGGATTTACCCATAAGGGAACCAGAAGGCAGTTCATAGAGAAAGAACACTCATTTTAGTTCAAGAGAAGTTCAGATTGAGTCCTTGTCTGGTACTAGAAGTGCCACAGTAGTGACTCCTGAAGAAATAGATCGATGGACCCAAGAACTAGAGAAAATAAATTCTCAGCCAAAACCATTAGATATTTACAAATTAAGAATAGAATTGGAAGAATTAATGGCTGGGAACGTAGGATTGGACAGGCTGAACACCCTTAGTGAGGAAGAATTACTATTCATTTGCAAAAGTATTACCCGAAACACAAGAGTGTTCCATGAAAAATTAATGGACACCGCAGCTAGCACGGGGATAGATGTTAGCAGATCTAAAGTGTTGCAAAAACCATACAGAGCAGAATTTTTTGACAAGGATTTAGAAAACATGAACGTGTCAGGGAAAAAGGTGCAGATAAGAGAATTGCTGAACCTGTTACAGAAATGGGGAGACTTAAAAAAATGGAAAGCCAGGTGGGCAAAGAAAAAAGAAGATAGTAGATCCAAACAAATGACTTCTGAATATGTCTTAAAAGAAGCTGACAAGGCAGAAAAATGATATCCTATGAGAGAAGTGCCAGGTGGAGGATATGTACATGTTCTATGGTCCAGACAAGATATTGTGTCATTTACAAATGATTTCCCAAAATTACGAGAGAAACCTATAGAGTGGTACAGACAAGTTGAGAGATTTGTTAAAGTTCAAAAATGCCTCCTGAAAGATCTAGATGGGTTCTTTGACATTGTAGTTCCCGTAGATTTATGGACAGAATGTAAAATTGCTGTTGATTGGCCAAGTGAAGAATACGCCAGAGACCCAAAGACAGGAGCTCCCTCAGGGGAGGTGATGAGGAAATACAACCAGGTAATGCTGTACTTGAAAGGAAAGGTGCCTGCAAAAGAAACTGATTGGACACGAATAGATAGAACTACCCAGAATCGAGATGAAACTGTGGATTCATACTATAAACAACTGTTACAGGTGTTCAAGACATACAGTGGCTTGGATAATATTGAGTTGAAGGATATGACCCACTTCATTTATCGATTTGTGTTAGGATTAAGACCCGAAATCTCACAGTGGATTAAAGACAATAAAATCTGTTGGCAAGCTAAACCAATTGATTAGGCCCTGAAATATGCAAAGTACTGTGAAGATGAGCTAGAAAATAAGAAAAAGGAGGTAAAATAAAAAATCATGTGGGCACAAGTAAAGTTAGCAGAGCACCAAGAACCGCAGTTGAGCAAAATGACGAATACTCAGAATCAGAACCCTGGGGGTGGAGGAAAACCAAGGGTGAAAATGAGTCGAGAAGAGGCCAGGAAGAAATTCCCCTGCCACGGGTGCGGAAAGATGGGGCACTGGAGGGACGAGTGTAAAGCTGTGCAGAATGATAATGTGCAAATTAATGATTTAAATCCGCAGGCGCAGAATGAGGGACCACAGAAGACACAGCAACAGGTAAAACAGAGTCAGTTGCCTCGTGCACCTAAGCCAAACTATAGGAGCAAAGGACAACAGGGTGAGGAAGCAGAGGTTTGGGAAGGGAGGATAGAAATGCAGCAACTTCGCAATTTCTGTTAAATGATACATTCCTCTGTGTCAAACCTTTCTGACAGTGCCTGAGGGGGGAGGGCGAGGAGTGCGTGCTTGGCGCCTCCTTGCCGGTAGACCAGTCAGGGCCATACATTGAAGGAAAGGTTGAAGGAAATGACGTCACCTTTCTGTTGGATGCTGGTGCTACTCGTTCTACTGTGAGAACAGCAGACGTTCCAAACCTACCCCTCTCGGGAGAGGCAATCCAAGTAGTGGGCGTTTCTAATAAATTAATTAGTACCCCAGTTACAGAACCCATGGAAATTAAAATAGGGAATTTCAAAGAAATGCATAGATTCGTTGTTTGAGATTCTAGTCCTGTGAACTTACTAGGACGAGATTTGCTGTGCAAAATGAACTGCACCATCTTTTGCACACCAAATGGCGTTGAAATTCAGACCCCAGATGAAGACGGAATTTACAAATTAATGTTGATAAGACATGTCTCAGAAATTAAAAGACTGACAATACAAGACTTACCTGAAGAGCTCCAACAGACAGTGAAACCAGAAGTATGGGATTTCACTGGGAAAGATGTAGGATTAATGGCAAATGTTGACCCAATTAATATTTCCATAAAAGAAGATGCAGTTTACCGGAATACTAAACAGTATATAATGAGTGCAGAAGTGAAAGCAGGGGTTGCTATTGAAATAAAAAGGTTGTTGGAAGCAGACATAATACAGGAGGTATTGAGCAGTCCTTGTAATTCACCTATAATTGGAATCAGGAAACCAAGTGGTAAGTACAGGGTAGTAGGTTGTTGGAAGCAGACATAATACAGGAGGTATTGAGCAGTCCTTGTAATTCACCTATAATTGGAATCAGGAAACCAAGTGGTAAGTACAGGGTAGTACAGAACCTGCGCAAGGTAAATAAAATTGTTGTTCCTTGCTGTCCTATTGTGCCGAACCCTGCAGTGATCTTGTACCAAATACCATGGAATGCTGGATGGTTTACTGTCATTGATTTATGCCATGCATTCTTTTCAATTCCATTGCATCCAGACAGCAAATTTATTTTCTCATTTGAATTCGACTGTCATGTTTACGTCTGGAATCGTGTCCCTCAGGGGTACACAGAGAGTCCTTCGATTTTTAATCAAATTCTGAAAAAATGACTTGATTTGTGTATTGCCTAGAGAATCAGTCCTGGTGCAATACATAGACGACCTCTTGGTGGCGTCTAAAAGCAGGAAAGACTGTGTCGTTGACACCATTGCCTTACTGAACCATTTAGGTGAAGGGAGACATAAAGTATCACCAGACAAACTTTAGCTCTGTACCTCCTCAGTGAAATATCTGGGACACCAGATAGAGGAGGTATCAGGAAAGTTACCACAGAAAGAATTAGGATAATTCGAAACATGCATCTGCCCAATACCCAGAAAGAAATCAGAATGTTTCTTGGAGTTGTGGGATACTGTAGGCAGTGGATTGTGGGATTTGCAGTCCTAGCAAGACCATTGATAAAAATGACAAAGAAAGGAGAAAAAGACCCAGTGGAGTGGGATGATGAAAGCATGACATCTTTTATGAAATTACGAGAATGTCTGTGTACAGCTCCCGCATTATGAATGCCTGATTACTCAAAAGGAGTTTGCACTGTTTTGTGACACACGAGACAATTGTGCCCTTTCAGTCCTGACCCAAAGTCATGGTTTAACCAGACGACCTGTAGCGTATTTTTCCTCTACTTTAGATCCAGTGGCTGCTGGATTACCTGGATGTTTGAAAGCAGTAGCTGCAACTTGCATGAGTCTTGAACAAAGTGAATCTATCATTATGGGACATCCCGTAACTGTGTATGTTCCACATGCAGTTGTAATTTTGTTGACCAGGACTAAAACTCAGTACCTCACACCTAGTCGGCTGACTAAGTATGAGAGAATTCTTGTTGGTGCAGGAAATGTAACCATATCCCGATGTAATATCTTGAATCCAGCCACTCTCCTACCAAACTCACTCACAGCAGGAGTGAAGGGGGAAGTTGAGCATGACTGCCTAGACCTGACTGAGTTCAGCACAAAACCACGCCCTGACATAAGAGAAGTGCCTCTAACTGATGAAGATTACGAGCTGTTTGTGGATGGCTCATGCATGAGACATGAGGATGGAGGCTTAAGTGGTGCTTATGCGGTATGCACTTTAGGAGGTCCAGAGATAGCATCCTATTTGTATGGAGTCAAGTCTGCACAAGTAGCCGAATTGGTTGCATTGGCACAAGCCTCTAAATTTGGGAGGAACATGAAAATACCCATATACACTGATAGCCAGTATGGTTATGGGGTTGTGCATGACTTTGGCCAATTGTGGCTGCAAAGAGAGTTCCTGACTTCTGCAGGTACTCCTATCAGAAATGGAAATTTTGAGCAAGAATTACTGGAAGCAATCCAGTTACCAAAAGCATTGGCAGTGGTCAAGTGTGCTGCTCACCAATCTGGCGATGACAAAGTGACAGCAGGTAATCGATATGCTGACCAACTGGCCCAACATTGTGCCAAATACAAAATAGCAATCAATACAAAGATGGGGGTAGGCGGAAACAGCTGCCAACTTATGGTGTTTGAAGAAATAAAAACATGGGAAGAACTGAGATTTGCAGAATGCAGCAGGACCAAAGGGAAAGGAAAGGTGGAGAAAATTTGGTTGTCGGAGAAGGAATGAGGATGGTGTCATTGTTTACATTGATGATATGCCTGTGTTGCCAGACTGATTGCTTGCTCCTTTGGCTAGATTGATACATGGAGATACCCATTTAGGAAGAGATGCAATGATCCGTGTCTTTAGACAGACCTGTTAAATTCGAAATTCAGCAACATAGCAGAGGCACTCTGCGAGAGGTACTCAGTATGTCAGCAATTCAATCCCGGAAAGAAAACAGTAGTTTTACCAGGTAAAATTGAAAAAGCAGAATGTCCTTTCATAAGATTACAAATTGATTTCATTCAGTTACCCCCCTGTCGAGGAATGAAGTACGTCCTCGTAATTGTCTGCCTGTTTTCAAAATGGGTAGAAGCTTATCCTGCACGCAGAAACGATAGCATCACTGTAGCCAAATTGTTACTGAAGGAATTGATACCTAGGTACGGTTTTCCAGTCACAATTGAATCAGACTGAGGTAAACATTTCCATAGCAAAATAATAAGACAAATCTGTGAAGCATTCAAAATTACACAAAAACTACACTGTGCATATCGCCCAGAGGCTTCTGGAGTGGTAGAACAACTGAATGGCACAATCAAATCAAGATTGGGAAAAATGTGTGAATCGACTCAAATGGAATGGCCAGATGCTTTGCCCCTTGTCTTGATGGGACTTAGAAGTATTCCAGACAGGAAGACAGGCTTGAGTCCCCATGAGATACTGATGGGAAGAGCAATGCGGCAAGCATGGGTGCCAGGACACAAACTGATAAACATATCTGATGATTTGGTGCTAGAGTACTGCAAGCAACTGGGTGACCAAGTGCGTTCTATCTCTCACCAGATTGGAGAAGACGCCGTCGCCAGACCAGCAACTCCAGCCCATGACTTGAACCCTGGTGATTGGGTTGTAATTAAAAACATACTCGGAAGAGTTGCCTTGCACCGAAGTGGGGAAAACGAAGACAGGTGATTCTTGTTACCACAACAGCGGTGAAGTGTGCAGGTGTGCGTGCCACGGTGGATCCATGTCAGTCATACGAAGAAAGTGACTGAACCAGATGAAACTGAGGCTGAAGGTTGTGCAGCTGAGGGGTCTCCAGAAGTTGGTCCTGAAGTAGCTGAAGAACAACCGAGCTCCAGTCAAGATGATTGGGTCCCAGTAATTAACCTGACACTCGATCCAATAAGAACCAGAAGACAAACCTACTTAGATAGAGAGTGGGATAGTGAGGATGAGACAGGAATAGAAGAAGATAATCAGATCATCGAAATCCAAATGAAATCTGATGATGAGGAAGGCCAGGTAGGGACAGAGCAGGTTATCGACACACATCCAAAGACTCCTGAGTATGGAAAGGGACAGATAGAAATTAGAGCAGAAGTTCCAGTGGAAGAAAATCAAAAGTTCGAAGTGCTTGAACAGGAACAGACAGAAATAGATAAATGTGTTCAGGAAGAAGAAATTGAAACAAAACAAGGCCAAATCCAGCATATACCTGAATAAGGCCAGCTTAGCGACCAGGCAGAAGAAACTGACATAAGACCTGGAACTAGTCAGATAGGAAGGGAAGAAGAAGACACTGAAGCAGATGTGCCACAACAGAACGAGAATAAAAGAGCACTTGAAGAAAGCCAAATTACAGTGCCAGTTAAAAAATTCAAGAAAAGAGATAAAGTATTGAGATTTGTCAAAAGAAAAGAAGAGAGAGTTTCCAAAAGAAAGCGCAGGACAAAAATCAGAAAATTCCCAAGTGGGCTGAAAATATAGAGAGCACCTCAAATGGTGGAGCTAATGCTGCATTGTTGCTGGATTTCGAAAAGAAAGGGAAACTTTGTCTTCACAGAGAAAAGACTAGTTATTATAATAACATATTCCTTGGATCCAGTGAATGCGAAAACAATTACAAGGTAATTGGAGGTTGGGGTTTCAAAGATGGGTCAGAGCCTGTGTTTCCTGGAATTTATTATATATGTGGGAACAAGGCTTACTTCAAATTGCCCGACCATTGGTACGGAAGCTGTTATTTTGGTATTGTCTTTCCAAAGATATACCATATGGGGAATGTCACTGGAAGCACTGAAAACACTAATGGATTAATGCGTAGTAAAAGAGAAAGTGTAGGAGAAATAATAGGTGATATATTTAGTGCAATGATACCTACAGTGGGAGTGGTTCTGAATACACACAGAATTTGCATGTCTACAGTAGTAGATCGGTTATCAACCGACACTGCTGGAGGATTCCTAATGGTTAATACCGAAATGGTTGCGATCAGATCTATGGTTTTACAAAATCGACTAGCTCTTGACACTCTATTGGCAAAAGAGGGCGGAGTCTGTAGAATGTTGAAAGGGCAACATTGTTGCACTTACATTCCAGATAAAAGTGTTGGAATTAAGAAATATGTGAGAAACATTACTAATTTGGAAAGAGAGCTCAAACCACTGGAGGTTGATAGTGCCTGGAAGAGACTAACTAACTGATGGTCTCTCCTCTGTAGGTAGTTGGTTTTCTAACCTAGGTAGAAGTCTTGTGAGTAAAATACTGATGCCAATAGCGGGAATAGGCTTATTTGTGTTCATCATGATAATTTGCTGTAAATGTCGAAAACACCAAAAGAAGTATGCTGTGAATAAGAGAGGAGTGAAACGAAATGTTGAAGAACTCGAACTAGAAGAATTGAATAATAAAATATATAAAAAGATGAAAAATTCTCATCCTAATAAAGATGCAGAAAAGAAACTGAATAGAAAGTTTGAAGAGATTGAAATGGGTGAAATGTGAAAAGTTGGCATCTGGTTCCATTAATAGTGATGATAGTAAATATCATCAAAGTGGGGATTGATGGAGCAAGGATTCGCACGTTAAGTGACTTGCTTGTATCAAGAACCTCAAATAATGTTAATAAAACTAAATCAACATGTTCGTGTTACTAATATTGCACATTTCTAAACTACACGGGGGTGTCCCAGTGACGCTTGCCTATGTGTTTACTAAACCTAATACGCTTGCAATTAAAATGGCCGCTGCTATGCGGGAATTTAGTCTGCGCATGCGTCGGTCATATCCATGTGACGTGACGTACTCGCAGTTCTGGTGGGAAAATATTTGCTCATGTGAAATATAGCTGACATTACCGATTTGTGTTCTCACATGCTCCAAGCTTGCTTTGCCGCTTTTGCAAAGCTGTCTGTTCTGCTTAACTCATAACGCTATAGGTATTATAAAGTAAGGGATGTAGTATAGCCATTTATGGTATACAGTGTAATCACTTTGTTCTGTATTTCTAAATTGTTTTCGCTTGCTTTTCATGTATCGTATTCTTTGGGCCTGGGAGGTGCTTACTACTCCATCTTGAAAGCATGTATGGTACCAGTCACATGATAGGGGAAAAGAAAACCAAGCAGCAGTGGAACCCAGCCAGCTGGCAGCCACAGCCGAGATGCTCCTGGGAACCGACCTGCGACCTAGCTGAACGAAGCCGAACTGTACATCATTTGCTAGAAATGTACCTGATTTATGTATTAACCATTGTTATGTGAAAGTCATATGTCATGGGAAATTAGAAACTAGGGGGTGGGTACAAAGATTGAATATTAAGCCTGAGAAAGTCTAAATTTTAGGTGGTGTGATGACCTAACCTCCTCCTTTGTCCAATCAAAATTGGGGATCCTTACACTTGCAACATTGGGGGGTGATACACTGACCCGAAAAACAGTATAACTAGCGTAGGTTTAGCTAGAGAAATTGTCCGACTTGTCCGAATAGCTGACCTGTCATTGACCCAAAGCACTCTATAGGTGACTGAACTCAGAGAGCTGCGAAGCACTCTGTTGGGAGGTTCGAGAAACCCATTCGGGGTTTATGCAGACTTAAAGTGCTGGCGAAGCACTTTGCTGGGAGGTTCGAGAACCCAATTGGGGTTATTGGCAGATTCCTTGCAGAGAGGGAGTAGCGCAGGCGTTGTAACCGAAGCTGCGGTGTTGGTCGTACCCTTTGGTGAACCCGGTCCTGATCCAAATTCTGGGGTTATCCTGTCCTGACTGTCCATGAGCTGTACCTGCTCGCCTACTGGCATCTAAGTCCTTGAGGGTCCTTTCCTGTCTTTCCAAACTGACCCGTGGCCAGGGTTAGTCTTCACTCTATCCTAGGTAAATATAAAGTCTGTGTGGGTGATTACTTATCTATATTTACATTTCTAACTCGCGAATATTTGCAAAGCATAATTGCATATGTTCCTTTTTCTCCCCTGTCCCTTTATAAATGAGATTTCATTATTTGTCTATTAGCATTTTCCACTTTTCTACCTACCTTTAGTCAAATGCTAAATCGTTTTCTTTTATAGTTTATGTTCCATTCTTACCCTCCCTATAGAGAATAAGCACATCTGGATAAATCAAATTGCATAAGTTTCATTTCCTTTGAACCGTTAGTGAATTTCGAAAGTCTACTTTGATTAGCAAGTTCCCTATCTTTACCCGCCTTTAGTGAAGTTGTGGAAGTCTGTTGATCTAAATTAGTATGTTCCTTATTTTCTCCTTCCCTTTATTTTTCGATTTCTAAATGATTCGTTTTCTCTGCCTTATCCATAGCTATACGCTATTTCTAATTCTAGTTATAGATAGTCTTATCTGTGTTAACCTTATGCTCATGACATATGATGATGATGGTGATTAGATAAAGGTTTTCAAAACTTCCTGAGTCTGTGGTTATTTTAAGAGTGCAATTATTTATTAAATTGATATTATATTGCGATGACTGTTTATCTTTACAGCTAGCTCCTTGATCCATTGTGATTTTAGGTACCTGTGACAAGGATTGGTAAGTCAGGTGCATTGGAAATGAATAGAAAGGAACAGGGTTACTGGTAGTAGAGTGTAGGTTACCCGATTTATAAATAAGTATTATAAATAAATTATGGGCCCAAGTGTGCATATTTGGTAATAAAAGAGTCGGGTGACCTGCGCGCTCTATCAACCGTACTGACAGAAGCTATTGCCCCTAAGAGGAAAATGCTACTTACTAGTATGCATCTGTTCTTGGCATGTAGGGCTGCATATTCACACACTAGTGCATAGATCACCATCTGGTGGTGGGCCAGGATGATTACACTTAGTTATTGTCCTGGAAAAGTCTTTGTATGGTCGATGACTCCTCCTGTGGAGCATAGTGCGCATGGGCATCGACTCCATCTTCAGATTGTTTTTCGCCATTAGGGAAAAAGATGGAGTTGTGTGAGAACAGAAAAAGATGTCCATCTAATTAAGATATTACTAGAACAGATAAAGGTAGCCGGGAAGGCGGTGGGTGTTTGTGAATCTGCAGCCCTACATGCCAAGAACAGATGCATACTGGTAAGTAGCATTTTCCGTTCGAAGCATATGGGCTACAGATCACACACTAGTGCATTGATTGCATAGCAGTTCTCTCCCTTAGCGGCGAGTACCAGTATCTGTTGCAGTGGTTTGGAATAGTTTTTTGAGTACAGCCTGGCCCACACTAGCTTGTTGTTTTGCTTGCACATATACACAGTAGTGTTTTGTGAATGTGTGCGTTGTAGACCATGTAGCTGCTTTGCAGATATCTTCTAAGGGAATATTGCCTAAAAATGCCATAGATGCTCCTAATTTGCGTGTGGAATGAGCTCTAGGGGGAATGGATAGTGTGCGTTTTGCTTTCTCGTAGCAAATTTGAATGCATTTAACAACAATCTTGCAATCCCAGTTTTTGAGATGGGATTACCTTTATGTGGAGGAGAAAAGGACACAAAAAGCTGTTTTGTTTTACAAAATGGCTTTACCCTATCAATATAGTAAAGGAGAGCTCTTTTGACATCTAATGTATGGAGAGCTCTTTCAGCAACTGTTTGAGGTTGGTAGAAGAATATTGGCAGCTCAATAGACTGATTGAGAATAGTGAAATTACTTTTGGAAGGAATTTGGGATTTGTCCTTACAACCACTTTGTTGTGATGTAGTTGCAAGAATGATTCTTGAATTGTTAATGCCTGGATCTCACTTACTCTTCTGAGTGAAGTAATAGCAATTTAAAAAAAGCAACTTTCCATGAAAGAAATTGTAATTCACACTTATGCAAGGGTTCAAATGGAGGACCTATAAGCCTAGTGAGAACAATGTTTAGATTCCATACAGGGGAGGGTGGTACCCTGGGAGGAATTATTCTTTTGAGGGCTTCCATGAAGGCTTTGATGGCAGGAACTCTGAATAATGACAGATGCTGTCTGTTTTGAAGGTAAGCTGCTATAGCAGCAGGATGTAACCTGATTGAGAAGTACGCTAAACTAAATTTTTGTAGATGTAACAAATGGCATATGATGTTTTGGATGGAAAACATCTAGTGGGTTAATGTTATTATTGTTGCAATATATAACAAACCTTTTCCACTTGGCTGCATAGCATGCCCTAGTGGTGGGACGTCCAACTTCTTTGATAGCATTCATGCAAGCAGTAGGGAGATTAAGATATCTAAATTCTAAGACCTGGGGGGCCAAATCGCTAGGTTGAGCTGCATGGGGTCTGGATGCATGATCTGTCCAGGGTTCTGTGTTAGCAGATGTGGATAGAGTTTTAGTTTGTAATGTGGTACCACTGAGAGTTCTCGTAGTGTGGTGTACCACGGTTGCCTTGCCCACTGGTGCAATGAGAATCAATGTGAGGGAGAGTTGCTGTAGCGTGTGCACCACTAACGGAATGAGTGGGAGAGGCGAAAAGCGTACGCAAATTTGTCTGACCAACTCATCCATAGCGCATTGCCTTTGGACAATGGGTGTGGATACCTGGCGGCAAAGCTTGGGCATTTGGAGTTTAGGTGTGTGGCGAACAGATCTATTTCTGGCTGGCCCCATTGTTGAAAGAAAGGTTGAAGAACCTGAGGATGAAGTTCCCCCTTGTGACGACTTAACAGATCCGCAACCTGATTCTGAACTCCTGGTAGATGTTGTGCTAATAGGAAGATTTTTTGAGGAATGGCCCACCACCATATGCTCTGCGCCAGCCGTGAGAGCTGTAAGGAGTGTGTTCCTCCCTGTTTTTTTGATGTAGTACTTGGCTGTCATATTGTCTGTGCGGACTAAGACAGCTTTGAGTGATAGGTAATGTTGAAATGACTTTAGAGCTAGAAAAATGGCTAGCAACTCCAGATGGTTTATGTGGAGTAGCTTTTGCTGAGGTGTCCACTTGCCCTGTACTGTGTGCTGTGATAAATGAGCTCCCCAGCCGGTGAGGGATGCGTCTGTGGTTAGCACTACTTGTGAAACTGACTCTATGAACGGCCGTCCTTTTGAAAGGTTTTTGGTGTTCCACCATTGCAGAGAGCGATGGGTCCGGCCGTCCACCACCACCAGATCTGTTAATTGGCCTATAGCCTGGTTCCATTGGCTTGCTAAGCACTCTTGCAGGGGGCTCATTCGGAGTCTTGTGTGCGGTACTACGAAGATGCAAGACACCATCATTCCGAATAGTTGCATGAACACTCGATCTGGTAGGGAGTGTTGCCATTGGAATTTTTGTAAGATAGCTTGCATACTTTGTATCCTTGCTGGATTGGGGGATGCAAGGGCTTTGGAGGTATCTATTGTGGCACCTAGATACTGTTGAGATAGGGATGGTTGGCGATGTCACTTTGTTTTGTTTATAGTAAACCCGAGTTTGTGTAACAGGTGAATGGTCTGGTGTGTGTGCTGCACGCACTGATGGTATGACTTGGCTTTTATTAGCCAATCGTCGAGATATGGGAAAAAATTGATGTTTTCCCTTGTCACGTGTGCTGCTACTACTGCGAGACACTTTGTGAAAACTTGAGGTGCTGTAGTTACTTCGAAAGGGAGGACTTTGAACTGGTAATGCTGACCGTCAAGTACAAACCAAAGATACTTTCTGTGAGCTTGGTGGATGGGAATGTGGAAGTAGGCGTCCTTGAGATCTAGGGTAGCAAGGAAGTTGCCTTGTTTTAACAGAGGAAGGACCTGCTGTAATATGACCATATAGAAGTGGTCGGACTGTATGTAAAGATTTAGGGGTCTCAGGTCTAGTATAGGTCTGAAGAGCCGTCCTTCTTGGGGATAAGAAAATATAGGGAGTAAACTCCTGTGTTTTGATGGTGTACTGGAACTGCAGTAGAGTGGCAACTTCTTGTTTTAGAAGTGCTAGATGCTCTTGTGACGTGGGACGCTGTCTGGGTGGTATCGTTGGAGGAGTGGAAATGAGCTCCAGGCAATAACCTGAATGCTCTATTTGTCTCACTCACCTGTCTGTTGTGATGAAGGTCCATACAGGTAGGAACTGTTGTAATCTCCCCCTGACAGGAGTGGAATGGTCTGGGGGAAGAGCAGGGAAGTCACTGTTTGGGAGTGGAGGTAGTACGGTTGTTGTTACCTCTGCCTCTACCTTTAGTGTTGTTGCCTCTATATCCTCCTCTGTAATAACCTCTATTGGGAGAGGATTGGGTGGGTGCTTTGTAAGAAGAGGAGGAGGTATCTGGTTGAAAATTTTTGGGGGCACCCCTGTAAGAGGAGCGACGAAAGGCCGCTCTTGGAGTCTGAGTTTGTAAAGCTCCCATGGACTTTGCAGTGTCAGTATCCTTTTTCATTTTTTCTAGTGCTGTATCAACTGTTGGACCAAAAAGATGTTGCTGGTCAAAAGGTTGATAAAGAATACTGGTTTGTACCTCTGGTTTGAAAACAGAGATCCGCAGCCAGGTCTGCCTACGTAGTAGTATGCTGGTATTTATTGCCCTTGAGGCTGTATCAGCAGTATCCAAAGCACAACGGATGGAAGTATTAGTAATGACCTTACTTTTTTGTATTAAGTCAGAGGCCATGGTCTTATATTTGTTTGGCAAATGTTGCTTAAGGGTTTCAAGCTCATCGTAGTGGACCCTATCATACCTTGCTAATAGAGCTTGGGTGTTGGCAATTCTCCAGACTTTGGTTGCCTGAGAAATGGTGCGTTTACCTGAAGCATCTAGAAGTTTTGATTCTTTATCAGGGGGTGGAGCATCCCCTGTTGTCTGTGAATTAGATCTTTTCCTGGCGTTTGAGACTACTTAAGAGTCTAGTGGCAGTTGACCTTTGATATATGCTGGGTCATTTGGAGCTGCTTTGTACTTTTTTTCCAACCTGGGATTAATCACCTGGCCCTGATAGGGTCTTTAAATGCCTCAGGTGTGTGCTTTACAACCCCTTTAAGCATTGGTAGGATGGTTGTGGTTTTATGTGATGGTTGGTAATAATGTGTCCATAATGAAGTCGTCATCTACTGGATTTGTATTTGTAGTTGAATTTATAGGGCGCGCAGCTACCCACAGGGGGTCTCCCGGCGCTACAAATAGCAGTTGTTATTGAGGAAAGAGCCAGGTTTTAAGGTCTCTGCGAAATTTCATCAGAGATGGTTCACGTTTCAGAGTGACCGGAAGAGAGTTCCACAGCCTAGGAGCAACACAAGAGAAGGAACGTCCACCCATTCTCATCAGTTTGAAACGCGGAATCAGAAAATTTCCTTGAGATGAGGATCTAAGAAGGAGAGATGGAGAATATTGTTGGACGAGAGACTGTAGGTAAGCCAGATCCAACCCTTGCTTGATCTTATGCATAAAGCAAAGGGCTTTAAATTTGACTCGGTTTTCAATACGGAGCCAGTGAAGGTCCTTGAGAAAGGGGGAGATAGGAAATCTCCACTGGACCTTACAGAGGAGGCGAGCAGCCGAGTTCTGGACAAGTTGAAGTTTCCTCTGAATCTCCAAGGTAACTCCAAGATAGAGCACTTACCATAGTCCAGACGAGAAGTGATCAAAGCCTGGACCACAGAGCGCCTTGTCAAGACTGGGAGCATCCATATGATTCTCCGGAGCCATCCCAAGATGGAAAAGCAGGTGGCTGCCACCTTGACCACTTGTTGCCGCATGGAGAGCGAGTCATCCAGAACAAAGCCAAGGTTGCGTACCCGCATAACTGGGAGGGGTGGAGAAACTATTTCCGACGGCCAATGTGTGGGGTTCCACAGGTACTTATGCCTGCACAGAATGACCACCTCCGTCTTGTATCCGTTCAGTTTCAGGAGGTTCGCCTGCATCCACTCTGCCACTCTGCTGAGTCCTTGTTTAAGAACAGATGGAGTATTTGATTCGGCCGAGGAGAGGGAGAAAATAATCTGAGTATCATCTGCGTATGAGTAAAGGGAAAGACCAGCGTCTTCCACAATGGTTGCCAGGGGCCTCACGTAGATGTTAAAGAGCATAGGGCTCAGTGAGGACCCCTGCGGCACCCCATGCGCAGATGAGCAGACAGAAGAAGAAGAACCGGAAGAAACAACCTGAAATGTACGGTGGTTTAAGAAAGAGGACAGCCAGGCCAGGGCAGGACCAGTCACCCCGGCCGCTTTCAATGCTCTCAGAAGGATAGGGTGCGAGACCGTATCAAATGCGGCGCTTAAATCTAAAAGAATAAGCGCAGAGGTTTCACCCTGAACGAGGCGAGCGCGTAAATTCTCAGTGACCCCCAGGAGTATTGTCTCTGTGGAGAAGTGGGAGCGGAACCCAGACTGGGACGGATGTAAAGATCCTGTAGTCTCTACATGAGAAGTGAGGTGTATATTAATATGCCTCTCCAGGATCTTTGAGAACATAGGCAGCAAGGAGATGGACCGGACGTTAGCAAGCGTCTTGGGGTCTGTACCTGTTTTTTTAAGAGAGGATCCACCATGGCTCTTTTCCATTCAATAGGGACAGTAGATTCCCGCAGTGAAGAGTTCAAAAGCTCTTGAATGACTAGAAGTACATCAGGAGATAGCTGTCGAAGGATGTTTATAGGAATTGGATCCAGGGGAGAGCCTGAATTTACTTTGGCCATACAGGCGAGAAACGAGTTCGGATCGAACAGGGGCCACTCCAAGATCTGCACTTCCGGGGATGGAGGACCCAATGTGTCCAAAGTAGGGGAGTCAAGAGGAATCTTAGAGGAGGCCAAAGAAAGGGCATTATAGATAGTTTCGACTTTGGATATAACAAAGTCTGCAATTTCATTGCATTGGATCAGTGCCTAGATCGACCCCATGAAAGGTTGCTGCTCTGTGAATGAGTTGTGTAAACCCTATAGTGTCATCTGGAGGAGATGGCCTCATCTTGTGGGACATCTGGAGAATCTGGTGCATTATAATCTTCCCAAGGATCATATGGTGGTTCAGGAATATTATCTGGGTCATCTAGTGGTTGGTCATCTTCTATTTACCCTGAGTAATCATCCTCATCATCATCATCATCTGCTGGTGCAGGGCTGCGTGGGATGAATGGTGAATGTACAGGAGAAATATCAAGGTCTGGTTCTCCTTGAAGTGGTGAAGGTACCCTTATAGGAGAAGTTTGAGCATGCTTTTTGAGGGGGACTGGAGGTGAAGTGGGAGGGTCCTACTTCCTTTTAGCAGGCGCAGTAATGACATGTCCAGTTTTTTGATGAATCAGAAGAGTCTTTTGTTTTGGATCTGGATGGAAAAGCTCTTCTATGGAAGCATCCTTCTTCGGCACCGACTTTTCTTGCTTGGAGCCGAGGTGTTTAGAAGTTTTAGCAGTGTCTATTACAGTCTTTGAAGCAGATTTCGGTTTCAGTTCCGAAGACTTGAGGTTGGAAGCTTTCTTTGGCTGTTACTTCTGTGGAAGCATCCTTCTTCGGCACCGACTTTTCTTGCTTGGAGCCGAGGTGTTTAGAAGTTTTAGCATTGTCTATTACAGTCTTTGGAGCAGATTTCGGTTTCGAAGACTTGAGGTTGGAAGCTTTCTTTGGCTGTTGCTTTTTATTCGGATCGGATGTTTTGGGATCCGGAGTTTCTGGTTCGGAAGCTCGTTTCGGGTCGACAGCTTTAGGTGCCGAAGTGGACTTTGGTTTGACTTGTTTTGGTACTGGAGTTGGCTTCGGTTCAATAGTTTTCGGTGTGGAACTTGGTTTCGATGCTGAGCTTGCTTTCGGCTCGAGCGATTTGGGCACCGATGTTAGTTTTGGTGCCGGAGTTAGTTTTGTTTTAAGAACTTTTTGTTTTTCGGACCGACAGGCTGACTCGAGCCCGAGTCCCCTAGAGGCTTTTTGGTAGTCTTCGTTGCCGAGCCAGAAGGCGGGCGTCTGAAGTTTGTGATCGGTGTGCACCTGGACCCGGAGGTGGACCCGAAGGCTGGCCCGGTGTGGGGGTGTGAACAGGGTCGACGTTTGTACTCCCGACCTGTTGACCAGCTGGAATGGGATTGTCATCATCTGCTTGCTCTTCGGCTCCGGAAGCTGAATCCTCTGCTTCGGAAACAACAACTTTTCCTGCTGTTCTTCTTCGGACTCTAGATCGATTGGAGTCTCCTTAGCGATGAGGTCTGGTGCCGATTTAGAGGATTGTGCCATGACTCTTCGCGCTCGTCGGCCCCTGATAGTTATCTTGAACCGGAACGAAGCACAGGCCTGGTAATCTCGGCTCTGGGGACAAGCACAGATTTTACACCTCATGTAGATCAGTGTGGGGGAATTTGTGTCCACACTGAGGGCACTTCTTGAAGGGTGTTCTCCCCATGAGCCGAAGGCCCAATGGCGCAGTTGGTCCCAACGGCCCCAACGGTCGCCGGAATCGAGAAGTGCAGGCTTTTTTCGACGTGAGTATAAAGGAAGTTGCAATCGAAAACGATACAGTCCGTAGAAATTAAAGAATGGGCGTCGAAAGGAGATCGGTAACGGGACCGAGCGACAAACACATCCGAGCCCGATGGTGGAAAAAAAACAATCGGAAGATGGAGTCGATGCCCATGCGCACTATGCTCCAAAGGAGGAGTCATCGACCATACAAAGACTCTTCCAGGACAACAACAAAGTGTAATCATCCGGGCCCACTACCAGATGGTGATCTATGCACTAGTGTGTGATCTGCAGCCCATATGCCTCAAACAGGCTGTTTTAATAGAAAGGATCAGGAGGGGGCAATTGTGCAGTGGCTCAAAAAGTGCACACATCAAATAGGTGAGAACCAGGTTAAGGTCCCACTGGGGCATGATAAATGGTGATGTGGGAAATAAATGTCTAAGCCCCTTCAAAAATCTATGTGAAATAGGAGATTTAAAAAGTGACGGTAGATCTGGCAACCGTAGAAAAGCAGAAAGGGCCGAAAGGTAACCCTGCTCAGAGCAGAGCAATGCTGGGCCAAAGAACGAATTAAAAGAAGAATGTGAGAGAGGGAGGCAGACAGGGGGGTCAACAGACCATTCTGTACAATATTTACACATTTTTTGCCATCGGCAAGCGTATACCGATTTGATAGTGGGATGCCTGGTTACCAGAATAACTTCTAGGACTTCAGGAGAATGGTCAAAAGCGGTCGCCTCGCAATCTCCATGCAAGGAGGCGGGGGGTGGACAGGGTTGGGTGGAAGACCCTCCCCTGCTGCTACGACAGAAGATCCTCCCGAGGGGGCAGCCTAATCAGAGGACCGATGTTCATCTGCAGAAGCTCGGGATACCAAACTCTCTGTGCCCAGTCCAGAGCTACAAGGATGACTTGGGCCCAGTAGATGTTGATCTTCTTGAGCACTCTGGACAGGAGTCATATGGGTGGAAAGGCATACAGGAGGCCTGTGCTCTACTCATGCCAAAAAGGGTCACTGGGTGAGAGCTACCTTGGAAACTCCAATGTGAAAAACGGCTGACATTGCAGGTTCTGCTGAAAGAAACCATGCACCACCTCTGGATGGAGACGCTATTTGTGATCCGCTAGGCACCGGGGACTGAGAATGTCCACCCCGTCGTTTCAGCCCAGTCCAGAGGCGTAGAGACTCCTGACAAAGGTTCCACAACATATATAAACACATCATTGGGGATCCTCGTGCGAGCGACCCGGACCGCCGACTGGAGACTGCCCCGCGCCTATGCGCCAGGTTCCATCTAGAAGGGATTAGACCTAATTCGGAACCAACCTGACGGCAGTACTGACGAATTCGCCCAAGACATCCTCTGTGATAAGTCTAACTCACACTCCCAGCCGGCGGCCCCAGCTCTGACCAGAATCCAACTGTGGTTTTCGCCCCAACCTAGAAAAGGTATATTTATTCTATACGGGTAGCAGACAAGGTCAGCATCCTCCAACTGTCCTCCACGGTATCTCCCTCTTGATGTGAAGGGACTCACAATCTTACGTATCCTTGCGTTACTCCCTTTGGGGTTGACTCCGCCACATATAATTGGGGACGGGATTCCTTCTACCCCAGCCATTCACCTACGGCCACACGATCTTTTCCAGGCATAAGCAAATTGCCTTCAACTGTGGTTAACCATACGCCAGCTCCTTCTGATACTAGTAGATTTTCTGTACATGTGTGGTTCCTTCTTCTCTACCCCACTTTGCCCTGATGAAGGTGTTGCCCCGGACGGGGCCATACACCGAAACGCGCGTTGGCGTCTGTTCCTATTCAGGAACCTTCTGAACCAACCCGGACATTTGATCATCGGTCCCCCTGTCATCTAAAAATCATCTCTGCCTAGTGTTGTAGGATGCATGATGTGTGAATGTTTTTTGTAAGAATGTGAAAAGTATGTTAGTATGAAGTCAGAACCACCATTTAATTGTTGTCAAGATGTTTATTTATTTGGATGTATAACTATTTATATCTATATACAATGATAATGAATTCATGAAAATAAAAAATATATTTTGATAAAATCTAACTTGTTATATGAGTTGCTTGGGTTCAGGACAATTTTTATAATACAAAGGACCTCTCCTAGGCCATTGACTAAAATTATTGCGGGCAGGTCCCTTTTCAGTGTTTGATTGTTACTTTCCCCATCGACCTGCCTAAATTGATGTGGGGTCCCCCTCCGATTTGATGAAACATCATTGGGGAGGGCCTAAGGGATATTTAAAGACCTAGCATAGGTTGTATCCCCCGTGTACAGAATCCGATCAACCTAGAAAACCTATGGGTCTAACTTCTGAATCATGTATCAGGAAAGGAGCTATGGTCTCAGATTAGTAAGAGTACTAGCTCAAGGCATCATCCAGAAGATGGTTGACCCTGTGTTAGCAAGATGAATACCGGTGTTGGATTCCCATCAATATCATGTATGATCAATATTCTCATGTGGTCCTCCGTCCTAGGTCCAGTGTCTCTAGATCATTGAGACAAGGTGGTACCCTCTGCGGACACATGGTTAACTCATGCCACCACAAGGACAATCATAAGAATCTGATAAGACGGGTAGGTGCAGTGCAAAAAGAAAAGTGCGTGAAAAGTTAAAATAGGATAGAGAATCTCATTCCAACTTTATTCTACCAAGACCTCTTCCTAATTAAAAACAAGGAACAGCGCAAAACTATAATCCTGCAGTTTAACAAATATCTGCATAGGGGCGACATGTTTTCTGCCTAAGCGGGAAATTTGACCCTAGGCTTTCATCAGGGCCTCTGTTCTCTTGATAATGCGACTGCGAAAAATGTGTTGGTGACAAAACTCAAACCAATAATTATGTGATAATTATTGTCTCTGAGGCTGAGACAGGGGGAGCCTCCCCCTGTCTCAGCCATTGCCAGAGACAACGCCGGACAGAGCGGGGTCTCACTACGCCTGAGCCAGGACCAGGACGAGGTGAGGTCTCTTCCCCGGGCACCCTGGATTCAACTAATTTACCAGGTGTCATGGAGGAGTGAAGCCACAGTATTAGGAGACTCATATCCTTTACTGTATTATCACATAATTATTGTTTTGAGTTTTGTCACCAACACATTTTTCGCAGTCGCATTATCAAGAGAACAGAGGCCCTGATGAAAGCCTAGGGTCAATTTCCCGCTTAGGCAGAAACATGTCGGCCCCTATGCAGATATTTGTTAAACTGCAGGATTATAGTTTTGCGCTGTTCCTTGTTTTTAATTATTTACAACAAGGGGTGGTGAGGGACAGAGTCTCTGAATTAAACAGAAAGCTCTCACCCAGTCAAGAGATCAGGGCTAGATCCAACACCGTTTTTTAGCTCACTGCACCATCCCAGTTTCAGAACCTGGCTGTATGCAAATTAGTCTGTTCCTGTCCCAGTGCATGATGGGAACAGGGCAAACCAAACTACAAAAGCCAATTCTTACACTGGGAAGGAAACAAGCTCCCGGGGACCGGTTTCTGTCATTACAGCCGTCTTCGGCCCGGTTTGCTTGAATCCTGATGGTGCAATGAGCAAGGGTCTCACATCTGAGAATACCCTTCCACGCTTAGGGTGGACAAAAATATTTACAACAAGGGGTGGTGAGGGACAGAGTCTCTGAATTAAACAGAAAGCTCTCACCCAGTCAAGAGATCAGGGCTAGATCCAACACCGTTTTTTAGCTCACTGCACCATCCCAGTTTCAGAACCTGGCTGTATGCAAATTAGTCTGTTCCTGTCCCAGTGTATGATGGGAACAGGGCAAACCAAACTACAAAAGCCAATTCTTACACTGGGAAGGAAACAAGCTCCCGGGGACCGGTTTCTGGCATTACAGCCGTCTTCGGCCCGGTTTGCTTGAATCCTGATGGTGCAATGAGCAAGGGTCTTGTCTCCTTTCTGGTGAAGAATTGGCTTGGTAGTTTAGTCTGCCCTGTTCCCATGATGCACTGGGCCAGGGACAGACTGATTTGCATATAGCCAGGTTCTGAGCTGGGATGGGGCAGTGAGATAAATAACGGTGATGGATCAAGCCCTGATCTTTGGACTGGGTAAGAGTGGTCTGTTTAACTCAGACACTCTGTTCATCACCACCCCCTTTGCTAAATCGTTTTTGGCCACTATAGGTGTGGCAGGGTATACTCAGACATGAGTCCCTTTCTCACTGCTCCATCAGGATTCAAGCAAGCCGGGCCGAAGAAGGCTGAAATGCCAGAAACCGGTCCCCGGTAGCTTGTCTCCTTTCTGGTGAAGAATTGGCTTGGTAGTTTAGTCTGCCCTGTTCCCATGATGCACTGGGCCAGGGACAGACTGATTTGCATATAGCCAGGTTCTGAGCTGGGATGGGGCAGTGAGATAAATAACGGTGATGGATCAAGCCCTGATCTTTGGACTGGGTAAGAGTGGTCTGTTTAACTCAGACACTCTGTTCATCACCACCCCCTTTGCTAAATCGTTTTTGGCCACTATAGGTGTGGCAGGGTATACTCAGACATGAGTCCCTTTCTCACTGCTCCATCAGGATTCAAGCAAGCCGGGCCGAAGAAGGCTGAAATGCCAGAAACCGGTCCCCGGTAGCTTGTCTCCTTTCTGGTGAAGAATTGGCTTGGTAGTTTAGTCTGCCCTGTTCCCATGATGCACTGGGCCAGGGACAGACTGATTTGCATATAGCCAGGTTCTGAGCTGGGATGGGGCAGTGAGATAAATAACGGTGATGGATCAAGCCCTGATCTTTGGACTGGGTAAGAGTGGTCTGTTTAACTCAGACACTCTGTTCATCACCACCCCCTTTGCTAAATCGTCCTTGTTTTTAATTAGGAAGAGGTCTTGGTAGAATAAAGTTGGAATGAGATTCTCTATCCTATTTTAACTTTTCACGCACTTTTCTTTTTGCACTGCACCTACCCGTCTTATCAGATTCTTATGATTGTCCGTGTGTTGGCATAAGTTAACCATGTGTCCGCAGAGGGTACCACCTTGTCTCAATGATCTAGAGACACTGGACCTAGGACGGAGGACCACATGAGAATATTGATCATACATGATATTGATGGGAATCCAACACGGGTATTCATCTTGCTAACACAGGGTCAACCATCTTCTGGATGACGCCTTGAGCTAGTACTCTTACTAATCTGAGACCATAGCTCCTTTCCTGATACATGATTCCGAAGTTAGACCCATAGGTGTTCTAGGTTGACCAAAGGGTCCACAACCCCATCCCACCTTGTTTGTTGTAGTACCACATGGTGGTGGTGTCTGTGCACACCCGGACTAGCCTTCGCTAGATAGTTGGTAAGAATGCTTTCAGTTCAGTGCCAAATGAATCAATCGAAGCTCCAGCAAGTTGATGTGGAGCCTGGCTTCTGCCGGAGACCAGAGTCCTATGATCTCCACCTCTCCCAGGTGACCTCCTCCTCCCAGAAGTGAAGCATCTGTCACTACAGTGAGACCTGGTATGGGAAGGGAGATGGTTTATCTACCACCACTGCAGATGTTTTGCAGGGCCCTTCGCGATCTGGACTAGTTTGGTGATATTCCCCCGATGCTGCGTCCACTGGAACTTCAGGTTCCATCGCAGAGGCTGCATGTGCCACCTGGCATGATCTACCCGCAGGATGCAGGAAGTCATGAGGCCCAGCAGCATCAGAGTCAGTCTCACCGAGATCCAGGATAGAGGCTGATACATAGGTATCATAGCCTGAATATCCTGGACTCGCCGCTCGGGAGGATAGGTCCAAAGCTGCAACGTGTCCAGAATGGCTCCGATGACGGGGTGCATCTGAGAGGGAATCAGCAGCGACTTCGGCATGTTGATAGTGAACCCCAGCGAACGCAAGAGGTTCGCCATATTCTGGAGGTGGGAGATGTCTGCTTGGGGTTAGCCCATCTTCAACAACCAGTCGTCAAGATAGGGGAAGACTGGAAACGCTGATCTCTGCATATGGGCTGCGACCACTGCCATCATCTTGGTGAACACCCGAGAGGAAGTGCTGAGGCTGAAGGGGAGCACAGTAAACTGAAAGTGCTAATGGCCCAAAGTAAACCGCAGGTATCGCCAATGGGCAGCAGGATGGGGATATTTAATTAGGCCTCCTGCAAGTCCAACACTACCATCCTGTCTCCCGGTTCAAGGTAGACAGGACCTGAGCTAGAGTGAGCATCTTGAACTTCTCTTTTCTGAGGAAGTAGCTAAGGACTCTAAGGTTGAAGACAGAATGAAGGCCTCCATCCTTCTATGCAACCAGAAAATAGCAGGAATAGCAACCACAGCCCATTTCTGGCCCTGGAACCCTCTCTATAGCTCCCTTGGCCAAGAGAGTTTTGACTTCCTCGCGAAGTAAGACAAGATGATCCTCCATCAGGCAACTGTAAGTTGGAGGCATGGAAGGAGGGGTAGTCTAGAAGAGGAGGGAGTAGCCCCTTCAAACTATTTGCAAAACCCATCTGTCAGAGGTGATTTCCCACCAGTGGTGGACGTGATGGCGTATCCTGCCACCAACAAGATGCCCATGAAATGGGCGGATCGAACTAGGAAGGTTTAGAGGTGGAGGGGTAGTGGTTTGTGGCCTGATCGGACTTCTGGCCTCCAGACCCTCGGGTCGGAGTGAACTAGAGGATGCTAAACTTGTGCGGTACTCTGGCTTTTTTAGGGTTGGTGCGGTTGGAAGCCACTTCTTTAACTGCGAAAGGAGCTAAAGGCAGAGGGAGGCAGGGATGACACTGAGAGGCCCAAGGACTTGGCCATAGCCTGTGACTCCTTAACGCACTCTAGCGCTGCATCTGCCCTGTCTCTAAAAAAAACAGAGCTATCAAAGGGCATGTCCATAAGATTGACTTGTTCATCCACCGAAAAACCAGGCCAGGCACGGCGCCTTACTGCCACCGTCGAGGAAATTGCTCTGCCCAGCAAGTCTGTTGTAACTGGGCCACAGCGTATGGCAAACTTTGTGCCAGCAGAACATCTGTCAAGGCCTCGGTGAATGGCAGCAAGGGTTTTGAGGTGGAGACTCCAGGCTGCAGGACCTCTGTCAAGACATTGGTGAAAGAGCTCTGCTGCCCTACGCACCCTCATTGCGAATGTGGCCCCCTCTTCCATACCCAGCTTAGAGGGAGACAGCATGCCAGGTTCTGGGGAGGTGTCCAAACTGCTGGCATCACCCAGGCCTTTGTACCAGTCCATTTCTTTGTTGGAAAGTGGGATTTCTAAGGGATCCTGCTGCCCCTCTCAATCCTCATCCAATCCTAGCCCCTCAGAATAAGGCTCTGTGTCGTCTGGTATAAGGATAGGGGAAGAGCCGCCGGTATGTTCTGGTGATGTTGAGGGTCTCCACGTCCGGGAAGGTCAAGGTGGTATGATGGGCGTCGGTCTGGATGCAATACCAGATCCAAGAGGAGTCCAGGGTGCCGGGCCGGAACTGACTGCGCAGAATCCAGTGGAGCTCCAGGAGGAGTCCAGGGCGCTGGAGCAGACGGCGCAGCATCCAGGGGAGCTCCTTTAGGTGAGCCTGCGGGGCCCAAAGGCACGCCGGTAGGGTCAGACCACCCACATATGGTGCACATGGAATCACAAAAGGTTTTCAACTGGGGGGGCTCACTCCAGTCTCCAGAAAGGGAGGGGAATGTGGAGCCGACCCAGGCACCCACTACGCGGACTGGGGCCTTGAACATCGAGACTTTGCCATCTCGTCAGGTGATGGACAGCGAAAATTCGAAGTGTGCTTTAACTTCTTATGCTTTTTACATGACTTCGACTGAGAGGAGGAAGACTTGGATCTCCCGGAGCAGTGCTCGGACCTTCCTATCGACCGGGAACAAGATCTTCGGGGAGATCTCCGAGGCGCCTGAAGCCGGCCCGCAAGCAGCTTTAGAGACCAGTCCCTCAGAGATTTTGGTGCCATGGCCCAACAGTCGGAGCACGATTTCGGGTTGTGGTCTTGCATCAGGCACCAAAGACATATAAGATGGGGGTCTGTAACCAACATGGCACAGTGACAGGCGCTGTACTGTTTGAACCCCAAGGTCTTTTTACTGGACATTACTACATACCAAAACCATTGACATAAATTCGAAAAAACTGACAGGGGTAGCTCTCTTCGACGGATCTGCTCTGGCTGGTGGGAAAGAAAAGAACTGACGTCAGTGCACCGAGGTGGCACCTATATAGACAACGCGGACGTCATGGCGGCGAACGCAATGCCTACAACGACACATGGAGTCGACCAACGAAACCGATTGACGTGCAGAGGTACCGCTATCAAAAATCTTCTGGATCCAGCCTGACGCCTGGAAGGTCTACGGTAAGGAATCGGCGGCAAGATATCTCTGTCAGATAAAAATGACAGGGGAAGAGGAAGTCAGCACACAGCAGATCGTCACCAATATTGTACAGTACTGAAGACACAGTATTAAAAAGAAAGGAGTACTTTATTTATACGGTATCACCAGACTCCATGCCACAACAGCTGTTCAGCGAACATCTCTCACAAGAAAGCCCAATTGACATTCTAACTGTCAATGGAATATTGGTGCATACCATCTCTAAGGAAGAGCGGGGGAGAACGGAAAAGGGAAAGGAAATAAGAGGAAAAGGTGGAGAATGTTATTGATATGATTAATGCTGCATATAAAATACAACACTCACGCTGTCCAATGAGTAGACCGCAGGACATATTTGAACAGCCCCAACGTAAAAACCACATACTGGAAGGAAATGGATATAGTGCAGTAACTGCTCTAAAGGAGAAGGAGCATGAGTCTTCTTGAGCCTATGCAGGATGCCATGGGGAGGCCTAATAAAAAGGTCCACCTGTCACCCACACAGCACTAGGGCTTCAACTAAGACAGAGACATGAAGAGTCAAAACTTAGCCTAGGCTTTCTTTCATAGGGATTTTGTGTAGGGAGAAGGCAGATGAAAATGCAGCCCTTCTGTCAATAAAGGGATTTTTCTTCCAGCTCTGGTTTTTATTTGGAAATTGAGGAGCCGTAACATCTAGTTTACATTTTTAGTTTTGCACATGAACTCAGATAGGACACTGAGAATGAACAATACTGTGCATTAGCCAGTGTACAAAAGTTCCTTCTCTTGTAAATAGGAAAGTTCTGACAAAACTTATGATTTTTAATACAATATTGTAATGGTTTTAATTAACTATACACACTAAAATCTTATTATCAGTAGGTTTCCTTAGATAACCCTCGCCCGCGCACAGGCTCTAGTCACAGCCAAGTTCCACACCTGGGACTCTTGTGCCTCTAGTAGTCTTCGACTATGCCTCGTTGAATGGTTAGACCTGAGAACATCCTGCGGCAGACTCCAACCCCAAGGGGCGCCACTCAAATTGCCACATCTCCTTCGCCTCCAGCCCCCCCTCCCGCTGCAGGGCACTAAGCATACATTCCCAGCGCTCCGCCATTGGTTCCTTCCTGAGTCCCACCGTTTCCTCCCTCCGTATGTCCGTCCACTCCGCACTGGCCAACGCATGAAGGGAGGATGTCCACGTCCGTACAGTGGGTGGGTCGCTGGCTTTCCAGCGCTTCGTAAGGAGGCGCTTCGCCACCACCATTCCCAGGTCTAAGAAGTGGGACGACGCCTTGTCTTTAGGTGGTCTTCGAAACTGATGCAATATATACTCTGGCCACTCATGGGGTATGGCACGTCCAGTGCATCTACAGAGCAGGCCCCGTATTGCACTCCAATAGGAGCCCAACCTGGGGCTGCTCCATAGGAGGTGGAGGATCTCCGCATCTAGTTCCCCACACCTGGTGCAGGACGCGTCCACGCGATGGAAATACCTATTTATAAGCGCAGGCGTGAGGTAGGCCCTGTGAACAATAAAAAGTTGTATCTGGCGGAAGCGCAGGTTTCTGCGATTGCGCACCGGGCTTTTGAGTATCATTTCCCATTTCTTATCAGACACCTGCCTGCCCATGTCCTGCTCCCATTTACCCCTGAGTGAGGTCAAGCTAGCCCCTGTGTGTATCCTCAACGACCCCGCGAACCATCGTATCAAATGTCTGCCCCTCCCAATGACGTGTAAGTATTGCATGGTTAGATGTTGTTCGGGTTCTGATGTCATGTCTCCCCACTTGGCTGTCATCTGTGCCACTATAGCTCGGTGCAGCAGGAACCCCCAAGGGGTTCCGAAACCAGCATTGCGTACATCACTAACGCACCGTCCCGAAAGAGGTCCCCTAACGTCTGTATGTCCGCCTCTTTCCAATGATCCAGCATGGGCCGCGTGAGGACTCCTTCGCCCCCCAGAAAAGCCTCCAACGGCACCACAGGCGCATATGGAAGCACCCTTTGGGTAAGAAAGAGGGCCCTACGGAAGCATTTATACGCTACTGCCAGCAGTAGTGGGTGGGTCGCGCAGGCGCCGCCAGCTGGTGGAAAATCCTGGTGACTCGCTCCAATAAGTACGGCGGCTCCGCTGTGGCAGTATCGTCTCTACCCCTGTCCGCCAACCAGCGGGCGGCCCATTGAAGCTGCACTGCCAAGTAATAATGCTCGAAGCAGGGAGCGGCCAGCCCGCCACCTTCCGTTGGCAGAAACAACTTCGCAAGCGCCAACCTGTGGCGGGAAGCGCCCCAAATGAAGTCCCGCAACATCGCGTTGAGCGGTGTAAATAAGGAGGGTGGCACATAGAGAGGCAGATGGGCAAAGTAATACAGGAGCCTGGGAGGCATAATCATTTTGGCAAGGGACACCCCACCCGTTGTGGTCAGCGGAAGGGAGGCCCAAAAGCGTACCTGTGATCTAAGTGCTGTCACCGCTTTACCCAAATTACCATCTAACAAGCTAGCTGGCTGCCTATAGACCTGGATCCCTAGATACCTGAAGGTATCAGCCCTCCACTGGACCCTCGTGTCACCTAGACAGTACCCCGGGTCTTCTATCTCCGCATTGAAGGCATAAAGGCATGACTTGCCTGAGTTTACTTTGAACCCTGAGACAACCGCGAACTGTTCCAGCAAGTGGGACAACCTCTCGGGTTTGTGCGCCACATATTTTACGAGCACTAGCAAGCTGTCCGCATAAAGCGAGACCTGATGAGTCGCATTCCCAAGAGGATTCCCCACTCCCAGCGTCTGCCTCAGTACCGCCGCCAACGGTCCCACTGTTAGCGCGAACAGTAACGGGGACAGCGAGCACACCCGACGAGTGCCCCGGCCCACCACCACCGACTCCGGAATATATGGGACCAGCCTCACCTGAACCACTGGGTTCATGTATAAAAGCTGAACCGCCTGCAGGAAACCCTCGCCCAGGTCAAAGCGCGAGGGCACCTCAGCCAGATACCTCCACTCCAGGCAGTCAAAGGCTTTTTCCAAATCAATTAGCAGGCACCCTGCCCTGGGCCACTCCCTTGGTACCTCCGTCGCCACCCGGAAGAACCTCCTGAGGTTCAGGGATGTGGACCTTGACACCACAAACCCGTTCTGATCGGGGTGCATTAGGTGGGGGACCACCGCCGCGAGCCGCTCTGCTAAGATTTTCGCGAAGATTTTATAGTCCGTATTGAGCATAGCCAGCGGCCTGTAGGATCCTAAGGCAGTGTGGTCCCGGTCCGTTTTTGGCAATGAGACCAGAAACGCTTCCTGCATGGACGGGGGAAAGGAGCCTACCTCCATGGCAGTGTTAAACAACCGAAGGAGTAGGGGCGCCAGAGTGTCCCTATTTGCCTTGTAGTATTCTGCGGGCAGGCCATCTGGGCCAGGGCTTTTCCCCGTCGCCATGTCCCCAATTGCATCTCCCATTTCCTCCAGAGTGAGCGGAGCGTTAAGTGCGCCCCTGTGGTCTTCAGAGGCCACAGGCAGGACAAGAGCGTCCAGGAACACGTCCAGCGCGTGCCTGGAGCCAGTACCGCGAGACTGGTATAATTGCTTATAATCGTCGTTCAGGGCACGGTGGATCCCTCGCTGTGTGTATACCATTTCTCCCTCCGCAGTGCCCAGCGCTCTTATGGGGGTCCTACGCCCTTCGCTCTGCACCAACCAGGCCAGCCTAAGTATGGTTTCGTAAGCTTTCAAGGGTATCACTCCCTATATGAATACTTTGAATTGTTTCTCTTCTACACTATGGAGTAGCACTGTATCACAGTAAATACAGAATTATTACTAGTCCACTTGTTTTTAATTAAAAAGATAATAAATCTTTTCAACAATGACAGCATGTCACGCAATGCAGGGATTTCTTACGGACACCTAGCTGATCTTCTTGGACCTTACTCAGGCTTCCAAATTATAAACAACAAAGAAATCAGATACTTAGCTTACAAAACCATACTTAGGCTTCCAGACTATATACAGCAATGAAATTAGGTACTTTGCTCTCTTTATAGTAACAATCACCTTTATCAATCCCCTAAGAGGGATTAACAGTACTTGAATTCATTTATATTTTTCGCCTAACATTCGTGTCCTTTTTCTACTTTGATCTAGTCTATATTTTTTCACTTGAAATTGGAGCAACAGACGGTCTTGGCCCCTTCCGGGTCGGAAGTATCACCGGAAGAGCGATGAGCTTCCATTTTACCTACTGAGCCTGATTGAGGAACAACCTCATCAGGCCCCAGGTTCTTTTAAACCACACATATAGTATTCTGACAGCATAGTCACTTTCCAACCCTCAGACACTAATTCCGCCCGTATCTGTTTTCTCCCCCTTTTTCTTCCCCTTTCCTTCTTCTTTGTCGCTTTTTCTCTGACATTTATATAGACCGATTGGCTCAAACACAGCCACCTAGAGGTATGTGTCGGATGGTATATATTTTTTCACTGACCACAATATTCACGCATGTCACTTAGGTCACTATTAAGAGTGCTTAATTTCACAGAATTATGACTTCATTACAGACTCACTGATCACTGCACACATGCCGACTATAACTCTGCGGGTGTGCGTACTTGCATGATACCTCTCTCGAGCACAAGTTGCTGTTATGACATCACTAAACTAGCAATATGAATGTTGACATGGATAGTATAGCATGATCACGGGCTTTTTGTAATCTTCCTTTCGCGTGCACTGCACTTAAAGATGTCTTCCACATACCATCTCAGGACTCTCGAATTAGTTATGACACTATATGGCTTGATACTTGTCTTCAACGCCGGTTACGGGATAATCATGATGTTTTCTATCCTACTGTACATGTATACTGTCCACAAAAAGCTTTTTCTGTATTATTTCCAGCCCTGAAGATTCGTGTGATGCGATGAAACACGTGTCGGCTGGTTGTTGTTAAGCCTTGTAAATTAAACGAGGGCACTAGGATTCTATCTTGTCATTATATTCATTTGTTATTACTGTTTACTACTTCTGTTTCTCTGCATGACTGTCCAACCATTAGGAATGTATACATTGACCGACGTATAGAATAATATTGAGTGTGTGCATAGGGTACGTCTCTTTAGTAATTACAGGACTTGTTCAGCTTGCTGACATCTCCATTGGGTGGTTACATAGTTTTCCAATCACCCAGTTGCACCACATACTATCATATTCAGTGCTTCCATACAGGCTGTGCGCCCATTCAAGATTGAAATTCAAAAACCATTCTTACTATTTACATAGCTCGCGCAGTAGATGCCACCATTGCGGCCCTGAGGGGAGGGAAGGACCTGTCTAAGTATGTGCCCAGAATCATGTTGAAGTACCCTCCTATTAGCCAGGGGAGTCCAGCGAAGGGATGAAGAATGTGATTCAGACTCTCTAAGTAAGAAAGCTGCTCTGTGTTCGGGGCATAGAGAGAGCCTAATAGCATATATTGGCTATTCAGTCGCCCCCGCGCCAGCGTGTACCTACCCTCAGGGTCCATCAGCACATCTGTACAACTGAATGGGACACCCGCCCGTATCCAGATCAGAGTGCCACACACGTGAGCAGAGAAGGTTGTACCAAAGAGCTGCCCCCTCCAGCGCCTGCGCAGTTTTTCTATCTCAATCCGGGTCATGGGTGTTTCCTGGAGTAGGGTGATCCCCACCCCATGACGTTGTAGGTAGGAAAAGATTGGATAACGACGAGAGGGGGTGTGCACACCGCGGATATTCCAGGTCACTATGTTAGTGTGTGTCATGTGTCGGATCTATTCGCACGCGCGCGGGGTCAGGGGATCGCCCCGCGAAGGGTCTGGGAGCACCAGTGGGAGATGGAAGGCCAGTGTGCTGCATTGAAAACCTGTGAATGGGTACAAACAATATAACAAGGAGGGCGAGTCCCCAGTGGGGGATACGTCCAAACTTTAACAAGATCCACCTCCTCATGGCGGAGGGTTTTGCGCCCGCCTTTTGCTCTGTAGGAGTGACCCACAGATCACTGCACCCACCAGTTTGTGGTTTTTGTCAAGTGAGCCGTCTGAAGATGCCAGTAATTTTCTCTAACACATAACACTTAAATAAATAGCCTGTAAATTAATATGACAAATATTTAAAAATAGATCAGGAATTACAAAAGCAATTTTTTTTGTAATTCAAAAGTGTGATGCAAACAACGAGTTAAATAGGAGCAAAACAAACCAGAACACTTTAGGGGGTGATGTGCAAAGAACAAATATTTGCAGAAACTTTATTTCCAAACATTGTATACTATATAGTTTTAAAACTGCAATTCTGTGGCGATGTCAATGTAAACCCAGCTGATTACTAATGACAGTGTGCTACCACATCATGCTTTAGTATGAATTTATTAAAAGCGATAGTTTTTAGGATAGGATAGTCATTTTTAAAGGGCTCCAATGCCGAGGCGTCTTCGCGCTAGGTGTGTTCAGAGGGATACCGGGCCGTGGAGCTGATAGTTTAATTTGAGGGAAACAGCCAGGACTTCAGTGTTTCCTAAAAATCTGCCGGCTAGGTTGAAGTCTCATGGTAGAAGGCAGTTAGTTCCATAGCTTAGCTAGACAGTATGATAGACTCTGACCCCCCCCCCCTCCCCCATTCCCCCACCATCTCGCTCTACGCATTTTAGGGGTATGGATAAGACCTGTGTTTGTAGATCTAAGAGTTATTGTGGTGGTGTACCATGAGAACATTTTCTGGATCTCCGCAGCACCACCTCCATAGAGTGCCTTGTGCACCAGACAGAGGGCCTTAAATTCTTTGCTGGACAGGGAGCCAATGAAGTGCCGTTATGCCCGCTGAGGTGGCATGGCCTTTAGGAATATTTAGTAACAATTGTGCCGCCGCGTTCTGCCGTGATTGTAATTTCATCCTCTGTGACTTGTCAACGTCCATCAAAAGAGCGTTGCAGTAGTCTAGTTTTGAAAGAAAAATAGGTACTACTACTATGTAGCTCCTGCAGGATGAAAGGGAAGATCTTCCATGAGCTCTTCAGTAAGAAGAAGCAAGAGGAAGTCAGACGATTGACCTGGGCCTAGAAGTTAGAGTGCGAGTGTGTGTGGAGTATGGCCGTTAAAGATCTTTAGAGATAGTGTGTATGAATGACATGAAGGGGTATAATAGTGATTAAGAATATGTATGTCTATACTATGTTTTTTTTAAATGTTTTTTTTAAATGTGTGAAATCTGCTAAAAATAAATGAAAAACTGACAATTTGAAAGAAAATAAAAATCAAAAAGGTTGATTCATGAAAACCAGATCTTGCCCACATAGTGTTTAATTAAAATGTGAGAAAGATAGGTTGATTAATATTAGCAGCATTGGCAGTTTTTTTGTAATATACATAAGGCAGGGTTTGGCCTTGCTGCTTGGGAGCCCATACGCAGTGGTGTTTAATCGTTAATGAACTAAGAGGCAAGTCAGGGGTCATGTGTATCCTATATGTAGCTAAATTTGTATTATTTATGGAAAACATGTAGTCTATTAAATCCAACAAAAGATTTTTTTTGTACAGCAGACATGCTTAATTTGCACATTAGAAGGTGCTCTCATATGTGATAATGAAGAAAATGGCGGCTCAATGAAGTAAATTATTTGCCCAAGATCAAATCATTAAAAACCAGTTTATGGGTCAAGAGCATTACAATTAGGTTGAGTAGATTATTTAAGTCCCTAGACATGCAGGTCTAGTAACATTTTAATGTTTTTTTAAGGCCTGCACTACTCACACAAGTCATACTTGTATCCTGCATGCTACCTTCATCTTCCATGAAAACATGGTGTAAGTTCTGTCCACCAAATTACAAGTGCATTACAGTCAACAGACCGTATTAACAGTGGACTGACACCCACCATGTTTGATGTAGTTCCCTGCCCGCCAAACTTTAAAGCCAGTCTTTCTAAAAGTGCCTTTTAGGGAACTTATGAGAGTCTGTCCCAGGATTTTGACCCTAGTTATCAAATGTAAAGATGCTGATAATGTCCAAGGAATGGGGCACAGAACATGCATAAACACCACCATACTTAATAACACACAGCAGAAAAAGTTGGATTTAGAACAGTGAGTGATCTAAAAGCCCATGATACGTCTCCATTAGCCTAAGCAGACAGCAATGGGGAGGCATTAGAAGAGTATTACTTGGCTCACACACAGTACTAGTCAAAACACACAAATGGGGTACCATATTTATTGGGAGAAGTGTGGGAATGCTAGGATGTAAGAATTTTGTAAATCTCTGTAGATTACAGAACATCCTTTAACAGAAATGTGAGAAAGGCGCCTGTTTTTTTAAATTGCAGAGCATTCTGGGTATGAAAACAATGGATCCAATTAAGTCAAGCCATATTGGATGTCCGTGGGTCTAGTTTTCAGAAATGTCTATGTTTTGATGGGTGTCTGCCGAGCATGGGCTCAATTACTTCACCTACCCACAATGCCAAAATGGGTGATTTTTAAGGCAAAACCAGATATCTTTCTGTTGCATTTTGTTGCCTTTCTTGTCATAGGCAATAGGCTCTGCAACAAAAATGTATATTCTGGAACTTTTCTCAGAGAAAGATTAGGAAAATGCACATGATCCCAAATGTATAAGAAAACTGAACCAGGAGTAAACCCAGCTGAGACCGGGTAAGCTTCATAACTAAAGGAACAATGTCTCAACTGGTATGTCATTCAGTGGGGACTGTTTGTAGAAGGTGTTGCAATCACACAGGAGCGGGGGGAAGGGGCGAGGGAGACCAAGGTAGGGTGGAAGGGTTGTTATTTGCACATAGTTATAGCAACACTACGATACAAATAGATTGCAGTAACCATAACAACCAAATGTGCACTGGAAGTGTTGGTGTGAGTGAGCGGCGCAGTGCCACAAGTGATTGGAGAACGTGAGGGGGCCAAAAAACAATAAAAACAAAAAATGATAGGGGTCAAACAAATGATTTTACCAAATGCAAGTATAGTTTCATTTTTTGCGAATGACCCTCTAACGGCCGTGAATGGCATTGTGGAGTCAACGGTGTTTCTACCTATTTAATTAAAGGTCATCATCAGGACGGTGGTTACTTATTTCTTGAAATAGTGCTGGTGGCACTATGAGAGAGGAAGAATCCAGGGAAAAGAATCCACTTTGCAGGAACCACTGCAGGACTGAGCAGACATCTGAGCAGGACCTCTGACCTACTGGTCAAAGACCCACCTCTCCGCTCGTGCAGCTAAGCTGACTGTGCCTCCGCCGCTGCTGCTCCTTCCACCTCTGCACCTGGCAGGGGTTTGAGTCTGTTGTCTTGTGTCCCTGTGTCTTGTGGTATTTTTATTTTGCCGTAATTCTATTTTAGCTCAATTCTGTCTTTAACGTTTTTTTGGGTCCTCTGATCCTCCTCTGCCTCCGTTCCTGTTTCCCACCCTCCTGCCCGTTTTTGCCTTTCCCACCACCCAGGAGGAGGACTCGCCATCGTACCCAAGAGCTCCTTCCGACTCTCCACCTACAGCCCGAGAGACCCCCTCTCGAACACCGAACACCTCCACTTCCAGTTACAGACCACTCCCAGGCCCCCCAGGCTTCGCGCTTCTTTCACCACTACCATTGTGGACCTCATCGCACCCCACGCCATCGCCTCCATGGACTACATACTCATCAGAGACCTGAACTTACACCTTGATAACCGGAGCGACCCCGACTCCACCAGCTTCCAAGACAACCCTGCTAACCTCGGACTGAAGCAGCCTGTCACCACCCCCACACACAAGGCAGGACACACCTGTGACCCCATTTTCGCAAGAGGGAACAACATCCGGCTCAGCCACACCCAGCAGCCCCTCTGGACAGACCACAATTGCATAGACTTCTCTGTCAACACCACCACCGCTCACAAGCCCATGTCGAGCCCACCACAAAGAAATTGGAGCAAGGTCACAGAGGACCACCTCAACTCCACCCTTATCCACGACCCCCAATCCGCATGACCTATGCAAACGCTGCAGTCAAGAAACTACACAGCTGGATCACGAGCTGCGCAGAGCAGCTCACACCCCTCCGCAACCCGACAGACAGCATCCCCTAAAGGCCATCTTGTTCATCACTGACCTCCAAGAAGCCAGGCGCTCCTGCAGACGCCTCAAAAAATGATGGAGAACAGCAAAACCAGCAAAGACCAGACGCCATGACAGAATACCACCAACTCATAAGATCCACCAAGAGGATCTTCATTCGGTACAACATCCTCACCAACTCCAGCAAATCGAAGAAACTTTTCCACATCATCCAGCAATTCACCAAACCCCCAGCGAAGCCACAGACGTCACACCCTACCAGGACCTCTGCAACAAGCTTGGCTCCTACTTTCACCTGAAAATCAAGACTCTCTACGACAACTTCAAAGAACAGATTCCAGAAACCACCATCACCTCCAGCAATGATAGCCAGCCCACCATCACCGCTTGGGCCCCAGTCCCCACAGAAGATACCACTAAGATCATGAAGAGCACCTACTCAGGAGCCCACAAAGACCCCTGCCCGCCTCCCATCTTCCACAGAGCCGCAGCCGCCATATTATCCGAACTACACCGTACCATCAACGCCACCTTCAAATCTGGCATTTTTCTGATGACTGGAAACAGGCAGAGGTCAAGCCCCTCCTCAAGAAACCCTCTGCTGTCCCCACCTGAAGAACTACAGTCCCATCTCTCGCATTCCTTTCACAGTCAAGGTCACCGAGAAAATCGTCAATGCCCAGCTAACCACCTTCATCGAAGAAAAAGTCATCCTTGACTCCTCCCAGTCTGGATTCCACAGCAACCACAGCCCGGAGACCGTCTTCCTTGCCGCCACCAACGACATCCGCACGCTCCTCGACCAGGGCCACACCGCTGCCCTCATCCTGCTGGACCTCTCCGCAGCCTTCGACACAGTCTCCCATTGCACTCTCGCAGCCAGACTCCACCACGCCAGCATACGGGGACCGCCCTCAACTGGGTCCGTTCCTTTCTCGCCGGCAGAGCCCAAAGGATAAGACTCCCACCCCAAAGGATAAGACTCCCACCCCTCCATTCCGAGCGCACAGAAATCAACTGTGGAGTACCCCAAGGATCATTGATCAGCCCCATGCACTGAAACATATACGTGGCCCCCCTCACCGCCATTGTCAGAGAGCATGGACTCAGCAAAGTATCCTACGCCAGCGACACCCAGATCATCTTCTCCCTCACGAAGAACACCGAAGACACCAGACTCAGCTTCCAGGAAGGGATGAAAGACGTTGCAGCCTGGATGAGAAGCAGCTGCCTAAAGCTCAACTCGGAGAACACCGAGGTCCTCATTCTTGGACCCTCTCCCACCGCTTGGGACAACACCTGTGGCCCCTGTCCTCGGAAACCCACCCACCCCTACTGACCATGGCCGGAACCTCAGTACCATCCTCAACTCCTCCCTCACCATAACTCGCCAGGTCAATGCCATCGCCTCCAACTGCTTCAACACACTCCGCTAGACCTTCAAGTGGATCCCACCGGAAGACAGAAAGACCATCACCCATGCACTCATAACCAGCAGACTCGACTACGGAAATGCCGTCTAGGCTGGAATGAACAAATCCCTGCTGCACAAACTCCAGACCATCCAGAACAGCGCGGCCTGACTCGTCCTCGGCACCCCCACGACATGAGCCAACACCGCGAGACCTCCACTGGCTCCCCTTCGAGAAGAGAGTAACCTTCAAGCTACTCATCCACGCCTACAAATCACTCCACAACCTCAGACCCAAATACCTCAACGAAAGAGTCTCTTTCCACGTACCCAAAAGAAACCTCCACTTAGTCGACCTTGCCCTTGCCGAAACCCGGCGCATCTGCAGAACCAATACAGGTGGAAGAGCTCTCTCCTACATCGCTTCCAAGGCCTGGAACAAGCTCCGAGTCAACATCAGACGCACCCCTACTCTCCACTTTCAGGAGGAGCGTCAAGACCTGGCTTTTCGGATAACCCGGAGTTGCACCCCACCCTCACCCCAGCACCTTGAGACCCTCACAAGTGAGTAGCACGCTTTCAAATTCCCTGATTGATCGATTGTTTGGGGGCTGGTTCACTCCCTGCAGCCCCTTCCTTCAGCATTTAAAAAAATGTTTGGTTGTGCCCAGCCACTTCTAAGGACATCATTAGCATGACAATATATTATTTACAAAAGCACTAGGGCATTGTATTGCTCCTTGTAGGAGCAGTGAATAATAAATAAATGTATTATTCATTATTTTAAATAGATTTTAAAAATTGTATGAGTAAAATTGTATTAAATAGATTTTAAAATTGTATCAGTGTAGATGCTCACCAGGGGCATCTACACTATTTATTCTTATCGGGGGCTGCGGGGGAAGCCCAGAGGCCTTGAGGGCTGCAGCCAGCTCCCCAACCACCACCCTAGCAAAGACTAGCCAATGTTTTACCATTTTTAAGTGGGCGCCCCGCTGCCCAGCCGGGTCACCCATATACCCAAACTGTTGGGCCCGCGGTTGGACCACAAGGCCGCCGTGGCCCATTCGGGTCTCCAGCCATCACTGTAGCGGAATTTGGCCCTTTAAAAAATATATATCTTTTTAAGTGGGTGCCTATCCGGGGCAACCACATTGTCGTTGGGGGCCAAGGGGGGAGCCCTGCGGGCCCAGCCGGGGCTACTACTTTGATCCCTCCTGGGCAGGAGCAGCATTTTTCATTGTTGCCACATAGGTGGGAGCAAAGTTGCATGCCCTGCCTGGGAGTGGAATGTGGGCAGCCTATGACGAAGGCTCAGGAAGGGGGACCATGCGCCTCCTGAATTTAATATTAATGCACCAGCCCTGGGGATGTGGAACCCTGGGGCCGGGGACCCTGGGGCCATTCGAAGACTTTGGGAGGAAGGCTGCATGTGCCCCCTCCCCAAAAATAAATAGGCCCCAAACCATAAATCCTGGCCGACCCTGGCGAGGTTTACAAGATCCCTTGTCCTAGGACAGGGGACTGAGTTCTCCAGTGGCAGCTGACACATCTTTGTTGATGTGGTGGCAGCCAGTAAGACCTTATCCTGAGATCTGTTAGCATTACGTATCATTCACAGTGTGAAACAAACAACATTTTGAATATTAATTTTTCAAAAAATACTGAATGGATTTAGACCAAATCACAATCAGCATGCTTTTTGGAACAAGATCTATCTTTCTGTCAAATTTGAAATAATTCTGTTCATCGGTTTTTACAGTATCAGTAAAATTTTCCAATTTGAAAAATGAATGAGGAAAACAAGTTTTGGGCACCACCTTTCCAGGATTGCGATGGGATGGATGAGTCTTTTTTGACTTGAATGTTTTGTGAAGATTCGTCAAATGGTACCAAAGTGATCAGCAAACAAAGAAATGCTTTTCCTATGGAAACGTGGCCCTAACTAGAACCCCCCAAGTAGCAACCACCATTGGTATCTATCTGTCTATCTATTACAACTAATCCTGTAAGCATCGGTTTGTAGTGTATAGTGATGTAGATACTTGCTTGCATATTCCTAACATCTAGTGTAGGGCTTGGACATTTGCAAGTTGTTTTTCTTCAAAGAAGGTTGTACAGTCACAAGATGCAGCATGCTTATTCCTCTCGATCTACATTACGCTTGGGCACCAGCTCAATGTTAGATTTTTTTCCGCACAGCAGTGTAAGGCTGTATTGAGTGCAAATGAAGGATATGGTGTATTAGTGCAATGTATTGTGTGAGGAATTGACTGTAAAGGTCTGCATCACTGCACGAGTTTCTAGGGAGTAGGGTGGGTACATGTGGATTTACAGCATTAAATGCCACAGACAGATTCTTACAGGGTAAATTAGATTTTCTGTTCGCATGTTTGGCTGCAAATACACATGCTTAGCATAAACTGAAAGATAGTATAATCTCAGTAGAAGTGGCTAGCATGGGGATGATACCGATAATGTTTGTGGGCTAGTAGGTCAATACAGTAGTGCGTAGCAAATGTGAATGGTGTTGCCCATTGTAGCATCCTTGCTGATGTCAACAATGGATATGTTGCCTACCAAGGCAATTGTGGCTCCTATCTGAAGATTAGCGGGTGCCCTAGGGAGGAGCATGAAGTACTCTTTTGGCTTTTATGTAACAAGTTTGTATACATTTGACAATGACAATCCATCAGACTATGCTCAGTTTGGAAACTGCCTGTCCTTTGTGAGTTTTTTTAATGAAAAGAATAGCTAGTTCTATCTATGTAATTAGAAGGGCCTTCTCAACATTTAAAGTGTGCAGAGCTCTTTCGGCCACAGAAACAGGCTGTGGAAAAAAATACTAAGTGCAATGGATTGATTGAGTTGGAAAGGAGAAATCCCATCACGAAGGAACATGGTTCTAAGAAATACCCTATTCTTGTGTACCTGTATAAAAGGCACTTGTATAATGGCTTGCAGCTTGCTAATTCGCCGAAGGAGGTAATGGCAATTAGGAAGGATACTTTCCATGACAGGAATTGACAGGGCATGAGTACAGAGGTTCAACTGGGGACTGGTAAGGATTATATTTAGGCCCCACATTGTGGTAGAAGGGGCGGAAGGGAGAATGACCCTTTTGGGCCTTCAATAAACAATTGGTATTCTAAACAGAGCAGTATGCTTTCTGTTTGGCATATAGGCACTGACTGCAGTTAGATGGAGGCATATAGATGTGTGAGCTAACCACACCTTTTGAAGGTGAAGAAGATAAGTAACCATGTCATGTAGCGATCAAAAGGTCATATTTATTGGTAATGAAGTAATGGCCAAATTGTTTACATTTTGCAGCAAAGCAGGGGTTCATTGTAGGGTTTGTAGCATTTTTAAAGATGGACATACATTCTTGTGGCAGATGCAAGTATCCATACTCTCGGACCTTAGCTGCCAATCGCAAGAATGAGCTGTGCTGGGTCCGGGTGCCTGATTTCCCCATGTCTCTGCGGGAGTAGATCTGGTAGGAGAGGAAGCCTCTACTGGGGGCCAATTGAGAGCTCAAGTTGGGGCTCCAAGAATGAAAGTGAGGGACGTCTGCCTAAGTTTCCTCATGACAAATGGAAGTAGTGGGAGAGATGGAATGCACAGGCAATTTTACAGGAGCAGTTCAGTCAAAGATTCTTTATTTCGATTAGTTAAAATCATAAAAGAGCAGTAAAAAACACATACATCCTAAAAGCAGTTGAAAATATATAATAAATGAATATGCATTTGATTATTCCAATTCAGCAACACACTATTTACAATACAAAAATTCATCATATACTGTGTCAAGTATAATTAATAAACAGCAAATTTCCCACTATGAATCCTACTAGTCGATTACATACACACTCTCTTTCTATTATGGATCCGGACAGCGGCCACCAAAAAGCACGCTACGCCATAGGTGACATGCACACTACTGAGCATTTGTAGATAGAGCAGGGCCGGCCTCACTTGTACGAAGCTCACCTCATGCAATATGAGATATAAAAATGTTTTCCTTAACTCTGAATAATGCTCACAAAACATCACGAAATGTAGAGTATCCTGTGTGGAAAACATATCACAAGAACAGGGAACTGGGTTTTCCGGTTTACCCCACCCTGGGAAGGTACCCAAGGTTAAATAAATTAGATTGAACTGGAACCTAACCAACAAGAAGCGATGGAAAGGCTTCGTTACAAACTTTAAGTACGGTTCAATAGAAGGGGAAGTGGCTAACAAGTGGTTGCTTCTAACCCCTGGTTTCCTTAGCTCCTGCTCTTCCCGATCCGTCTCTAACTGATTCAAAAAGTTAAGTTTGAGCCAACCTATATCCTCTTTTTGTAGTCCCTCGGGTGATGTATACAGTTCAGGACGCCCAAGCCTGAAGGACGCCGCTCTAACGTACCTCAGCCATGGAATCCTGTTTGCCTTATCCAGGGCTACACAATATTTTAGAATCAAGTGGTTTAATGTGATTTCCTCATTTAACCACGATTTCACCCAGCATTTTAGTGGGGCCATTTTTAGGTGGTCTGAAATATAACCCATACCTAATTCAGTGTGTACTGTGTAGGTCGGAGTCGACTGGGGAAGTGACAGGAGTGATTTTAGGAACCTGTTTTCTACAACTTGGATTTTATTCAGAGTAGTATACCCCCATAAATCTGCCCAATACGAGGAAATCGCTAGGCACTTAGATTTATAGATTTTTAGCATTGCCTCCATAGGTCTTGCTCCCAGCCTCTTTGAGAAGCCCAGAGGAGTTAGTCCATAGTGTTTTCCCCATGGACTGTGGGTATCTGGCAGCAACACCTCGGCAGTTCGCATTTTCGGCTTTTGTGAAGATATTTGTTCGTCGAGTGCCATCCCCTTTTGTATTACATGTGGAGAACGTGGGGTGGAGCTCCGACTGCTATACTTGTTGATACGCCCTGCTGAGTAGGTCAGCAAGGTTGTTGGCTATTCCTGGAAGTGTGTTCTGCCATGAGGTGAACATTGCCACAAACTGCCCAGTGTCAGGTAGTCTGTGCAAGGTGGAAGAGCGGAGGTGAATGTGTGCTTCCCTGTTTCTGTATGTAATACATTGCTGTCATGTCTGTTTTGAATAGTACCACCTATCATAAACAAAAATGGGGGGAGAGATGGAGGGCGACGTTAAGTTCATCCTCCAGACTGTGTATAGTTATTAACAAATCTGTAAATGGCAGATCAGAGAACCTCACCAAAGGGAAGGGCTTCTGCTAAATGTGAGAAACAACGCCCCAAAACTAAGAAGAGAAAATTCTCTTCTTGAGTCCCCTCGCTCACCAGGGGTTCACCCTAGTTGACATGCTTCATCATTGGGGCCATCCCAGAAAGCTACTGTCTGGGGCATGCTGCAACTTGTGGAACTATATAGGAGCACTTTTGTGAAAAAATGTGTAGTGCAGTGTTTAGGGGAGTGGTGATAGTGTGCAATTAATTTATTCCTGCTCCTAATTGGTATGGATAAACAGGGGTTAATAGTAGGGAGGAAGTGTAACTGGTGTGTGTATACTTTCCCTAGTATTTGGTCAAAATGTTTCGAGATGTCCCCGAAACCTCTTCTTCAGGACCACATGGGGACCATCCTCATGCATACCACTCCGTGAGAAAAACTATCATATACTAAAGAAATAATATAATAAAGAACAGATGCACTCTTAATGTGGGAGCACCAAATTTAATACATACAGTTGAAATCAGACTCGTAGTATCTGTTCAAGGAGATAAAGTGACAAAGAGATTAGTACATATTGCCTGCCCACCTCTCACGTGGGCAGGTCCAAACCATATGCAGTACTTAAATCAATTTGTTCCTCTATAGTTTGTGTTGTGCCCTTAGTAGTAAAAATATTTAATTAGTGGTTGTATCCAATGGGACACCCTGGAACACATCAGACTTCTCTATTGTAAGAAACCATTGTTAATCGTTAAAAACATTGGTAAAAAGAAACACTCATGAGCAAACATTTCAAGACAAAACAAACATATAAACATACTGTTCACAATTTGTAATAACATACTTATGTTTTGGCAAAGCTGTGCCTCATGGACTGCCAGGGTGGAGTGGATTGTAGTAACCCTGGAAGAATGTATATAAAGTATTTGAGTCAAGAGAAAGAGAAGGGCCATGGGTAAATGCGAAATACTGGTTAGTTATTCCCCATAGTGTGGCCTGGAGTAAAAAACGAGCGTTTTTTAAGGGATCTTGGGTTCCTGTTAGGGAAGAAAAAAATCTTAGTTGGCTCAGCACTCCTCGGTCAATGACACCTACTCGTAACCGGGCGGACCGCATATTAGCGTGTCTTCAGCCCAATGCTGTTTTAATACTGGTAGGAAAAATCCCATTCATGCTCATATACGAGTAAAGACTAGAACACGGTTGTAAGAAAATGGCCGCCTAGTTTTGAAAATTTGCCCGCACCATTTTGGTCGGATCATTTTCAGGGTTGGAATTTTTTTTAATTAAATTAGTGGCATTGTAAACCTGGGGGATGAGTAAATCATTTTTTGTCAGCATTTTTCGAGGTGATTACCATAACTGAAAAAAGACTAGGACAAAAAGAGAACATGAAAAAAAGACTATTGGCAAGGTTTGTGCACCATATTGGAAGTAAAGGCCTGAATTGGTCCACCTCCAATATTTAGTTAAAAGATTATCAATTGAGGTGTGGTTAGTGTTATGTCAACCTGAGAGGAGAAACTGCTCTAAAGCCTGTGTTTGATAGCGAGGCAGTAGGATTTAGGCTGTTGCTTTCTGTGGTTGTGGATGCAGTAGATCAGTAGTTGCAAGTTCCTTGCATCATGCCAGTGGAATTACAAAAGCAATTTGGGGTCTCACGTGGGAGTCTGCTCATGGGACCTTTTCTTGAAGGTGATTTGAGTACCGTCCGGTCCTCTCATCTGAGAGGAAAATAAAACAGTCCCTGAGTGGTATTATTATATCTGTATCTCAAATACACCCAAGGTGTAGGTGATCTTGTGAACTATCCCCATGGGATATTATCATTCAGGCCAATCGTATCTGTGTGCAATTTGAACACCCATCTTTGTTCTTTTTCCAGGAGCTTCGGTTTTAAATTTTCACAGTGTGTCATATGTTCGAACACTACCCATCGTATGTCATTTGAGGTGTGTTTCTTTTCATTAAAGTACGCCATCATCCTTGTGCTTGCCCTGTGGCACCTGATGTTGCTACGGTGCTCACATATTCTCGTGCTGATCTTTCTAGTAGTCATGCCTACATAGTGTAGGTTACAGATACGTGTGATCATGTATATCACCCCTGATCTGTTGCATGTGGTGAACTTTCTTAATTCACAAATTGTTCCTGTGTTGAAAGTCACCTTCTTCGTGGTAGCAGATAGGTGGCACACACTGCAGTTGCCACATGGGTGATGGCCTGTGGGTAACACACTGATTATCTGTTGGATGTTCTTGAGTTGGGATTTTGGGCGAGTGTGTGCTAGGATGTCCCTAAGGTTCTTGCCTCTTCTATGTGAGAACATGGGTAGTGGGATATTTAGTTTCCCACTGTTGAGGATGCTCTGCTGCTTTTTTACTACTGAAAGGATCAGATGAATATGTGAAGGCCACATGGAGACTCAGAGCTTACACAGTGTACATCCAACCCAATAGCAGCGAAAAACAATTTAACATGAACTCGGTGACCATGTGTAATGTATGTCGAGAGGAGGAGACACAGTGTATCTCATGACTCGAAGAAAAAAAACTGGCAAACATCTGAGCCCAACACTAGATGGCAGGAATATCATAAGCATGTGTATCTATAGCAGTTGAAGGCAGGAAGCCGAAACGCGTAGACCGTCCATTTGATGCACTTTTCTTTGCACATGGTGTGTAAATAAAATAGTGGAGAAAACCAACTGTTGCTGTGCCGTGTCTTTATCTACGGGACTCGTAGGAGAAGAAGCTCATGTGATTATATATATATATATATACACACACACATATATATTTTATTTTTTTCCCCAAAGTTTGCCCCTAGGCAAAGACGCACTCTGCATCCGCTGGCTGGAAGCCCTTAATTGCGGTGAAAACAAGTTCAACATGTCGATCGGCATTAACAGTGGACTTATTTTCTTGCACCTGGCGCGTTTATGTGCTTCCTGCACGTCTTCAGAGGTGAAACAGTCCAATGTGCAGTTGACACACCCCCACTTCAAAATTCGTGACCTCTTATGGGCTGCTCTCATGAGCCCGTGTTGCATCGTGGGAACTGTAGTGTAGTCACAATGTTCTTTTCCTCGAGCACTGTTTAGGCTGTTGCCAAATATTTCAAGCCCTCGAATGGGCCTCAACATGCGGATCCTGCTTGTAGATCCTAAGCAAATGGCCCAAATGAAAGTTCTGTTGTATACGGAGCTCCATGGCCCCCACATCTCCTGGGGTGGTGCGTCTTTCACAGCTGGGCTCGCCGCATAGACATGTAAGCTCCAAAGTTTGCCCCCTTTGCAAAGACGCACTCTCCAAATCGTGCCCCACCAACCCCTGTGCAGGTCTCATACGTGGAGGATCGACAAACCAAGAGGAGTGGCCCACATCAGCCTCTTCCGGCCGCTGCCCGGGCATGCCTGTGAGCATCCCACACTGTGGGAGTCGATCAGCGCTTGAATAGCATCCAGCACCTGGTCCATCCTCCACAAGCAGGGCGAACGCTGGTGGACCAAGTCCTACCCCAGCAGGACTGCAAACAGCAGGAACAACCAGGCAGGCAAGTTGAAAAGAGAGTTGCGGGTCTTGGATGGCCTGTTACAAGAGAGTCCCGCCCTGCAGGAGTCCTTGGCGCTTTAATAGTGTCAAGCACCTGGCCCCTCCTCCATAAGAAGGGTGAACGCTAGGAGACTGACTCCCACCCCAGCAAGGCTGTAAACTGAAGGAACTACCAGGCAGGCAAGTAGAAAAGCGTTGTGGGCCTCGTCTGGCTCAGTGCAAGATTCTTTGTATGTCAGGTGAGTGATTATTGATTTTTCTCTCCATCTTTGTCGCATATCTTGCCAGTTTTCATATTTTGTTGGTGTTACGGCTGTTTAAACCAAATCAAAATGCATTTCTGGAAAGTGTATGTGTACACTTATATACTCGGGTTGAATAGAGGATATTGTCTTGCCTCTATGGCCTCCCTTTGCTTTCCTCCTCCTTTGGTTTTGGCCTAACCATATCCTCTCCTATTTTTGTCTATATACATTTCTCCTCTAAAAAAGATGTTCTCTTTACTGGTAGTGCTGGCACTCACTGCTTATGTGCTTTCACCACTACTCAAGTCCATATCTTATTCACTTGTTTCCCCTGAATAGGCCAGACTATTATATTCTTATCCAAAGTGTGTTTTCTCCTCAAGGTATCTAACAGTTTTGACAATGTGACAATGATACCCTACAAATAACTTCTTTCATCTCTTTGAAATGTCCTTTGCTTGCATTGTATTACGTTCTCCTCATGTTTATCTAGTCTGGATTCCATTTCCTTACTAAATTTTTCACTTTGTGCCTCGTGACAGTCTTTATATTATTTTCTGTTTCACTGATATTTAGTAATAACTGTACATTGTCTTATTTGAGCATCTCACCGGAATTCTCATATTCTCTGAACATGCATGTTGTGTTTTCCTTTTTCTGTAATCAATCCATTAAATAAAATAAGTGTTTTAAGTCTAGTTTCTGATTTATTGGTACACGTATCTTCCCCGGTTCTTATGGGATCTTGATTAAATAAAGCAGTACCAACTGTTGTTCAATTGGCTGCTCTGGCGTCCACGGTTTTATCTGTTTTCACAAACAACACATATTCTCGAACAAAATCAATCTGTGATATTTAAAGTGTCACTTTGACTCTCTGCTCCGTAATCTTCAAAGTTTCTATGAAGTGAGTCAAACAGTTAGCTCAAAAAGGGCCTCTTTCATGTTTCACTACAGTCATATTTTGTGTGCATGAAGCAAATCTGAAGCAATTTTTTATCTTGCGTGGAATCACTCTTTCAGGCAGTGTGAGAAACTGGGTTATTGGTTGGGGGGGCAACTCAAGCAACAGTCACAATTCTTGTCAAGGTGAATTACAAAAGTAACTAAATTAACCTGTGCTTATCGTACGAGTTACTTACCTTCGGCAACAATGTATGTGGTAGAGACGTTGTCTAGTCGCAGATTCCTTAACTTAGAATATCCCAAGGCATGAGACTGGATCCGTAAATGTTTTGCAGCAGCACCTCTGCCCGCTGGGGGGACGGCGCCATACGACCTCTTCCTGATGTCGTCCAAGTATGTGACGTCAGCGAGGTCATATAAGTCCCTCCCGGCGCGCTGACGTCAGTTTTCTTCGGAGAAACATTTCCGCTGCACAACGCGAAGCCACCAACAAAGAAACTGTGAAAGTATGGGAACAGTGTGCGAGGGATGAAAATCCGTGAATAAAGAAGGAGGATGGTGGAAGACACCATCGTAAAAGACAGAATTAGACACTCCCCACATATAAGTGGAAACTATGATAAAGCGCCCCGCAAGCTAAGCGAAGACCCTTCCCCAACTACAACGAGGGAAGAACATCTCAACAGACAGAAATAGACTGATAGTGCCATGGAGAAGTGTGCCGTCCACTAAGAACGAAACACGGAAAGAACAAGAGCCCACTGTAGGAAAGTATGAAAAGACTGGCCTTTCCCCTCTAAAAGCAGAGGTAGGAAACAAAGCACAACCGACCCTCAAAGAGGATGACCACGAGGAGACCAGGACCCCGAGGTAGTAGAGAAGACGGAAGGATGGGAAGGGAACTGGAGAGGAAAACTAACCTCCCTGTAAATCAAAGGGACCATATAACAGGAAAGAAGCCCCTCAGCAGAAGTTAACTGTATATGGCAACACTCAGGGGAGTGCAACAATCTGAACCCCCTAAGAGATAACCCAATGGCAACTGAAGAGGTGAGTGGAGAACACCACTAGACAAGGTCCTCGCAGAACGGGGAGCCTGGGTGGGCGTTAAGGAATCTGCGGCTAGACAACGTCTCTACCGGATACATTGTTACCGAAGGTAAATAACTCGTACATCTGATAGAGACATCTAGCCGCAGATTCCTTAAGTTAGAATAGATACCACAGCCATACCCCAAAGGGGAGGTGGGTCAGCGACAGAACAAGAGAAAACGCCAAGCATCCAATCCGGCAACAGGGTGACGGATAAAGGGGGAAAGCTGTGGTGGAACATCCTGACAGCAACTCAAGCAGCTTGAAAGAGACGAAAAACCACGATGGCAGATATCCTCAAAACGCCAGTATAGCGCTACACCATACACCTGTATAAAAATGACAGTTAGAATGTTCCCATGAGGCATAGGGTCAGACTGATTTGCATATGGCCATGTCTGAACTGGGGTGGCTGAGTGAGCTAAAGAATGGTGATGGATTAAACCCAGATCAGTTGAGTGGGGGCGAGTGTTTGATTTGCTTAAACGCTCCGTCCATCATCCCCTTTTGTATCGCTTTGTTCGCCCTAAGTTGGCAGGGTATGCTCAGACGTGAGTCCCTTGCTCACTTGGCCACTGGATTCAAGATAGCCTGGCTGATGAGGATTATGAATCCGAAACCGGTCCCAGGATGCTAGTTTCCGGTCCGGGGAAGACATGGCTTGGCAGTTCGGGCTGGACTGTTCCCATGAGGCACAGGGTCAGACTGATTTGCATATGGCCATGTCTGAACGGGGGTGGCTGAGTGAGCTAAAGAATGGTGATGGATTAAACCCAGATCAGTTGACAGGGGGTGAGTGTTTTATTTGCTCAAACGCTCCGTCCATCATCCCCTTTTGTTTCAGTTAGAAAGGCATGAGCCCTATACCAGAGCAAAGAAAGAGAGAGAGCGAGGGAGAGAGAGCAAGAGAGAGAGCGAGAGAGCGAGAGAGAGAGAGAGAGAGAGAAGAAGGACCACTCTCCACCTACTGATGCCCGATGAGTACACCGACACAAGCTCGAAAGGAACTTGAAGAGATGCAACCAGACTAGCCTATAGAAGGAAGTCTAAGGAGCCAGTGTCAAGATCCCAAAGGCAAAGGTAGAACCTGAGCAATGCGTTGGGATTACCCGGTAGGACAAGAAACATGCCAAGTGCAAACCCAATCCCAAAAGGGTAATTAAGGGCAATTAGCATCAATTCTAAACCCGCTGAAGCAGGTAGAAATATGCAGCAGGCAAACGGCAATAGAGACCTTAAAGTGGCTCACACAAGAAGCATAAGAGTGCCTGACTGGGAAATACGAAGCCAAAGTGAGAAACATCACACAATATAGACTTACAGGCCAAGGACCATTGCCATCAGAGGAGCTGTGCCGCAGGCTTAGCTTTGACAATAGTTGGTGATAATTTGGAAGAAAGGCACATTTGAAGGAAGTGGCCAAAAACACCAAGTTAACGAATGGTGGGAAGATTCTCAGAATCCGAGACCAACACTCCCAAAAAGACACGTACTGCGTCGAACACAACACAGCTATAGCTAAAACGACAACAAAAAAAAGAATCAATCAGATTTTTGATCTACAATCAGAGTTAGAGCCAACGTTCGGAGATTCAACTGGGCGTATTGAACACACAAGACCAATAATACAATCCCAATTTCAGAGCATGGCCTGTAGTGATGGGAGTCCTGGAAACCCTGGAGCAGAAGTGCAAATGGGGTTGACGAAGGATGAATCCCCTGGAACATGCACCCAAGGAATTGAGAAAGAGAGTGAAGACGGCCTTGTAGGTACATTTGTGCCCAGTACTCTAAGGCTCGATCATCCAGAAAATGGGGAAACCCCTAAAATTAAAGTCAAAAGCTCCCAAGGTACCACAGGCAACCAAGGAAACTCGCATATCCAGATCGCACCGGCTTCTCCAAAAAAGAGAAACAGGAATAGACACATTGGACAGGGGCCCGGACCGGAAACTAGAGGAGCCAAAGCTAAAGAAAACAACGCCGAGTGTAACATTGAAAGAAATTCAGGGCAGGAAATTTTTGAAGGCCCAGAGCGAGCTAAGAAAAACTCACAAAAAGAAAGGGATAAAGTCAGAACCAAACAGAAAGGAAGCATAGAAGATAAGAGCAGAGAGGATACTACAGAAATAGACTTGCTGGTCAAAAAAGCGCAACGGCTACAGGCTATAAAAAATTTGAAAGCTTCATCAAAAACCACTGGCCTGTCATCAATCTCTCAGCCTAGTATTTCTGAAATCTTTAGCCCATTACCAAAAGAAAGGCAGAACAAATCAACAACAAATATAAATCTAATTTGTAAGACATATGATAAACGTGACATGTGATATAAAAAAAGCTAAGCAAAGACATCAATTCGGAATTTGTTGCAGGTGAAGAAGCGAATGACTCCTTCGGAGTCTACTTTGAGAAAGGAAGACACCGTGCCATCAATAATGGTCAAAGAAAACATACCAAATGAGCTATCTAGTCAAATAAAATCCGGTGAGGTCAAATCATCATCACCAGGGGTAGCGCACAACATAGAGACTATTGTGACACCAGAAGTACAAGATCATGCATTATTGTCAGAGATTCGCCAGTCACCGCTAAATAATTTAGCTATTGAGAAGGAATCGGACTCAGACATCTATGAGACTGGGATGTCCGTTTCTAGTGAATCAAGTGAAGTGACGGAGAGCTCGGAGAGCAATGTAGATGTACCTGACGAAGAAATGCATGATGGGCAAGATTCCTATGATTCTCGTAAATCCGGTAAAACGGGACTTAGAACAAATTCAAAGAAATATCTGGCGAAAAGGAGGATAAAACGTCAAGGAAATTATACAGCCGAAGATACTACCGACCCAGGTATTAATATCGATCACGCAAAAAAAACAAGAACAACACACTCACGGAAAAGCCCATCTGAGAGAAATACGGGAAAATCAATAGAAGAACCTCACAATATGAAGGAAATAGAGTAAAGAAATCGGAAGTCGAAGGGAACCCCTTGTATCTTACCAGAACCATCATTGGGCGAAGTCTTAAATTCTATCAAGAACTTTCACGCTGATGTGAAAAAAGACAGCCAGAGAAACCACGTGGCCATAGAAAAATTACAAGGCGCAATTAAGAAGGTTGGCAACACTTGTATAGAAATCTCAGAAAGAATGGCTTCGGTAGAATCGAGTACCGAATATCTGGAAACAGATGTTACTGAACTTCTAAAGAAAGAAAAAGAACATGACCGAATCATAAGGGATCTCATGCTAAAAGTAGAGGACCAGGTAAATAGGTCCAGAAGGAATAATCTGAGATTTCTCGGAATTCCGGAAGGTTTTGAGGCAAATGACGCGAGAGGATCTATGATTGGCCTTCTAAAAACTGCATTTCCAGAACTTGAGGCTTGGGATATGGACAAGGAGGTACAACGGGCCCATCAATTTCCCTTGATGCTACCCAAATACTCTCAGAAGCCACCGCAATATCCGAGGGCTATGCTAATCAATTTTGGAAACTATCTTCTGAGAGAAGCCATATATGATCTTGCAAGACCAACTAGTCAGCGGGTTTACATTTTTTGTTAGACCGGATTTTGCACATCATACTGTGGAGAGAAGATGGAGAATGCGCCAACTGTTCAAGCCCTTTGAAAAACTTGGAGCTACTGTCTATCTTCAGAACCCCGCGAGACTGAAAATCATATATAAAGGAACAACGAGAAGCTTCACTAGTGAGATTCAAGCCCAAGATTACTTGAGAGAATTGCGATTCTCCTATTAACATGACCAGAGAATCTGGATTTCATTAAAGACACAGAGGCTAACATTATGCATACAACTTTTAATGCAGTCCAAGCATAGCCGCATATGTCACAAAGCAAAAGTTCCAACTTAGAATACATATGAACCAACAATAGCATGAATCACTAGGCAATCAGCCTCATTTAAATGTGGTGACAGTGAGAAAGGAAATGTCCAAACAACTCCAATGAAACATCAAACTCGAAGAAGGATGACGGAAGAATACACCATCCACGATTGATTCAACAGATGTGGAATCAAGAAGACAAAATCAATAAAGGTTATCTGCAAAACAAAGAAAGGTTTTTAATAAACCCAAATAAAAATATTAAGGATTTGAATAATAAACAATCGGCTAAATAACAGTCCTGCAAAGGAAAAGAATGTAAGCTTGTAAGTAAAATATTCAAATAAGCATATCATATCATAAAAATCAACCTGTACCGTAATATATCATATAATCAACCACCCAGGGAAAGGGTGGGAGGGATAATGTTAGCCTCCGTGTCTTTAATGAAATCCAGATTCTCTGGTCATGTTAATAGGAGAATCACAATTTCATTACAAGACCGGAGGCTACCATTATGCATGTTGGTAGCCATGTAAAACAACATCAGACATGTGAGATACAGGTTTGCAATAATTATGAGCAAAGGTTCTAGCATTAGACCAATCACCAGCCTTTAGAATATCATCTAACTTCCCACCTGACCAAAATGACTTACTGGCCATTGCGCCTCTAATAGAATGTGATTTAAAAATATCCAGATTGATTCCAGCAAGCTTCATGACTGTCTTAACCCATCTAGCAATAGAGGAAGAAGAAATTCCTTTGTGGGGTTTAACAAAAGAGATGAGTAATTGAGATACATTCAAAGGACGAAGAGACTTCATTCTAACATTGTATTCTTTCATACATTGAACAACACAGAGTTTAGTGCAACTATCAAAACGAGGATAGAAAATAGAATCTGACATAGTTTTAGTTCTTCTATGTATTTCAAAATTAACCCCAAACATATCATAAGATCTATAGGAATTATCAAGAGCTTTAACATCAGAAACTCTTCTGCATGAAATTAAGCAAAGAAGAGTAGCTAATTCGATAGGAAGATTCTTCCTGCTGAGAAGAGAATTAACTGGCCAAGAACAAAAAAGGTCGAGAATTAAATTAACATCCCAAAGAGATTGATATCTAGGTTGAGAAGGTCTTTCAAGTCTGATACTCTTAAGTATTCTACAAATAATAGGATTTTTACCTACCGTTTTATTGTTAATTAGAGAATGTCCAGCAGAAATAGCAGATCTAAAACAATTGAGAGATCTGTAACTTAAACCTCAGTCGAATTGTTCTCCAAGAAAATTAACTATATCAACAATAGTTGCCTCCACCGGATCCAAGTCCCTATCCAAGCACCAACGTTGACCAGACTTTCCAAATGTTGTTGTACCGGTAATGTATCCCAGGGGCCCACAACTCTCCAAGGAGAGTTGAAGCTGTTGACGAAAGTCTTGCGAGATCGTTAGATCTCCTGACACCTTCCAAGCAAGAAGGTTCAAATTCCCTGTCTGAACAAGAGGGTGAATTTGACCATCTGCATCTGTGAGAAGATCTTTCAGAGGAGGAATTAGGAAGGGAAAATCGTAGGTTAGTTCCAGAGCTGTTGGGAACCATGCTTGGGATGGCCAAAACAGAGTTACTAGGACAATTGAGGAATGTTCTTGACTCACTTTCTGAAGGAGTCTCTGGATCATTGCGAATGGAGGGAAGGCATAAGCGTTGATCCCTTCCCAAGATTGGAGAAAGGCAATCACTGCTAGAGCACCGGGATCGGGCATCCAGCTGAAATAGGATACCAATTGGGTAGTCAATCTGCTTGCAAATAGGTCTATTTGGAATGGGCCCCAGAAATGATTCAGGGAGTTGAAAACAGAAGTGTTGAGTTTCCAATCGCTGTAATCCAAGATGAATCTTGAATTCCAATATGCGCAAAGATTGGATTTCCCGGGAAGGTATTCTGCTCTCAGAGAGATTTTGTGTTCCAGGCAGAAAAACCAAAGCTTCTTTGCTAGATTGAAGAGGTCTTCTGACTTGGTCCCTCCTAGACGGTTTATGTAAGCGACGGCAGACATGTTGTCCATTTTCATTATGACTGATCTTCCTTTAAGGAAGCGTTTTAAGCTCATTAGAGCATAAAGTCCTGCAGTTAATTCTAGATAATTGATGTGGTGCAGGGACTCTTGCTGCGACCAAATACCTCCAGTGTTTTGCTCCTGTAGACAAGCACCCCAGCCATGAAGGCGGGCATCCGATTCTAGAATAAAATCTGGTGCTGAACCAAAGGTCGCTCTCCCATTCCATGCATCTAGATTGTCTAACCACCATGTTAGTTCAAAGATTGCTTCTGGGTTTAAGGAAATTCGATCTCCGTATCAAAGACCTGATCTGAGAGCTCTTGCTTTTATTCTCTGAAGGGCTCGATAATTCAATGGTCCCGGAAAAATGGCCTGAATGGAAGAAGATAGAAGGCCTAAAAGTCTGGCTAGTTCTCTTAGGGTGAGATTTTTTTGTTTCAATACATGTCTTATCTCCTTTCTGATTTTGGCAATCTTCTTGGGAGGGAGAAGGAGAAGACATTCTGTTGTGTCTACTGTGAAACCCAGGAATTCCATCTTCTTTGAGGGAATTAGAATGGATGTTTCCCTGTTTATGATAAAACCCAGACTTTCTAAGAGGTCTATAACTGTCTTGAGATCTTTGATGATTTGAGCATAATCTTGAGAAAGAATCAGGATGTCGTCTAAGTGGATGATGAGACGAATACCTTTTTCTCTTAGACATGAGGCAACTGCTCTCAGTACCTCGGTGAAACACCATGGGCAGAGGAGAGACCGAAGGGGAGAGCCTGAAATTGAAAGAGATGGTTTTTCCAAATGAACTAAAGAAAGGGTTGGTGTTCCTTTGCCATGAGAATGGTAAAGTAGGCGTCCTTCAGATCTAATTTGACCAGCCAGTCTCCTTCTAGCAAGAGGTCTCTGAGAAGATGGAAGCACTCCATCTTGAAATGTCGGTAGACAAGGAATTTGTTGAGTTCTCTGAGATTTATAACCGGTCTCCAACCCTTGTCTTTCTTTTCCACAAGGAAGAGAGTACTTATGAATCTCATAAATTCCATGGGAACTTCTAAAATTGCTCCTTTTCTTAGCATTGAGGAAATTTCTTCCTCTATGATTTTTTCTTGATCTAGTGTAAGGGGAATCGGTCTTGGGAGAGGGTTCTGGATTGGAGTCTGGATGAAATCTATTGAAAAACCGAGAACAGTGTTAAGAACCCAGGGGTCTTGTGTAATAATTTTCCAATTGTGGTAAAAGAATTTCAGTCTCCCATCCACTTTTGGATTCGAAGAAAGGGAAGGGGAAGCTGTACTCGCTTGGAGGGGTGGATTCGGCAGGTGCTCCTCTAGCTCGGAATCCTCTTGAGCGGAAACCTCTGAATAGAACTGTGGTTGGTTAGATGGATGGTATCCTCTACCAAAATTCCCTCTCTTTCTTGGAAAGGGGCGTCGGTTGAACCGGCCCTTCTACCGGCCCTTCAAAAGGTTGCTGTTGTAGTTAAAAACTTTTTTAATGTTCTGGTGCGCTTTATCTAAAGCGGTAAAGAACGATACATATTTGCCCAAACTTTTTATTAAATATTCTCCAAAAATTAAACCTTTTGGATTAATTGAGGTTTCCTTTTCAGCCATATCTATTAGTTTAGGGCTAATTTTAGTGAGGACCACTCTTCTTTCACAATTAAGTCCCGCATTCGCGTTGCCTAAGAGGACTAGCGCCCTTTGGCTCCACCCCCGAATGGAGTGTGTATCAAGAGGGCAGCCATTAAGGTAACTCTCTTCTGCTACGTTGATTATTTTTGTTAGGGGTCCAAGAATGTCGAGAACTTTCTCTTGACAGATCTTAAGCGATCTTTCCAGGCCTTTACGCGGGTCTCTCCCTAATTTAAATAAGTAGGTAATTAATTCTGGGTCAAGGTTAGGAGTTTGACAAACTTTACCTTCGATTGAAGGTCTGGTACACTCTCTTAAGAGATTACGAGTCTCTCTTTCTAAAGGATTTCTAATCCATTTAGTTATGAATTTAGATACGTGCTCGTGTGGGGTCCACTATGAGTTTCTAGGGTGTTTAATGTTAAAAGGGGAGAACATCTCCTCCCCAAAAGGGTCCAAAATATTATCGTTAGAAGATGAAGGACCGTTATTATCATTTAGGAGAAAGGAATCAATAACTTGATCATCCTCATCGAGATCAAGAATATATTCATCAGGAAATTCTGAGCCATCATCAATATCAATAGGATCATTGTCTAGAGCACTATGATGAATTGTGCCGCGAGGGGCACCCATTAAATTTGTGCCGCTAAGGACACCTTTCAAATTTGTGCGGCAAGGGACACCTGAGGCAAATGAGGTGCAAGGACCTCCTGTAAAACCTGAGGTGCTAGGACCTCCCGTGCTCTCTGGGGTATAATCAATATTTTTACTTTTTTTATGCCTCTTACCCCTTTGTTCAGTGAGATCATTAACCTCTGTTATGTCCAGATCTGATAAATCATCGTTTTCATGGATCAAGGATCTCTTAGATGACATAACTTGAGAGAGAGTAGAAAACATACATGATCTCATTTCCTTATGGATGAGTTTTTTGATGGCATCATTAGTAAAATCAGATTCAACAGTATTACTATGAATTGAATCCGAGTCTGAGTCAGACATGTTAGTCAAATAAATATATATATATATATATAAATGTCTGATCCTCGAATTTTTTTTTTTTTTTAATAATATAATAAACTTGTAAATATCAATTATAACTATCTGATTTCCTTTTTTTATAATATAATAAACTGTCTGATTATTGGGGGAGTGGGGGGGTTACACAGATAATCAGATTATGTTAATAAAGGTAACTAAATATTATAATTTCTCAATTTCTAATCAAAGAAATGAAGCGCAGTAAGGAACATGAAGCCTCGAGCATGGCAAAGCTTTCCGAAAATATAAATGAATTCCAAAGCAGTGGGAAAGGTAACTACACTTGCGAAGCGAGTCAATGCACACTTTTAAACATTTCACGCGCTAGTTTCAAAGACTTAGTATCATTCATGAAATATAAAGACGAACGAAGGGAAGGAAAAAAAGGAAGCCAACCTCCGTAAATTGGAGGTTGTGAAACCGAAAACAAGGAGTGAAAAGGTGTTACTGTACCTTATAACATTGTATCTTATAACATAACATTGCATATATATATATCCTTACATTGTATATATAAATATTTACTCCTGTAGGGATAAAAGAGGGTTACTCAGTATATGGTATTAAGGTAAATTAATAATAAAATACTAATCTTAAACTCTAAAATATAAGACTTTTCATGAGCTAAGTAGGAAGTTGACTTATCTTGCTTGGAGCCTGGGGCAAGGAAGTCTGGAAAAATCAGTAAAAGTACAAATATAGACTGATAATGCACAATTAGCATTGTGAACTGGTGACTTTAACAAAAGTATATTTGGAGGAGAAATTGTGCACGGGGGCTGATAAATATAAGAATTTTTGAATCTATTCAATACATAACCACTTAAAGTTTAACTATTACATTTTAGATACACAGGGTTAGGACAGGGAGGGTGCTAACGCAGGCGATCACATGGACACCCACACCCGGGTACCATGGCACCAGGGGTGCCTCAAGGGATGGAAAGGGGGGCAGGGGGTGGGGGGGCCTAGGGTGGGAAGGGGGGGGGGGTCGTGCAAGCAGGGACAGCTAGGTAGGGGGGGCAGAACAGGCTGGAAAATACTTACACTGGAGACACAGATCATACTAACCTTAGCAAAATAGAAAGAACTAAAAAAGCAAAGGGTTTTTTTTTCAGAGTATATGAGAAAAACTCCAATGGCTAAGATTAGCATATTGTCAATGAACATATGCGGCCTCAATGATATAAAGAAAAGACAGAAAGTCGCAGAGGGTTTAAGAATATCTGGGCCGAATATCGTGTGTCTCCAAGACACACATATTGAAGGGTCACAGCAATATCTGTTGAAATCCCTAGGATATCGACTTATAGCAGCTACATCACAGGGGACACGTACCAGGGGGGGTCGCAATTTTAGCAAAGGGTGGGGGGTTACAATTTTCACGGTCCAAAGGGGATACTTTAGGTAGATTTGCAATTACAGAATGCCATCTTAATAATGGTAAAGATAAATTTACATTATGTACAATATATGGGGATATTATTGACGATCCGGACGTATTGATTAAGGTGTCCAACGAGCTAACTCACTGGCCCCTCCCATTGATATAATTGGTCCATAGATCCTGGGTTTATTGATCAAGGCAGGAAACCGAAGGTCTATCTCGCTCTTAAAGACTTGTGTTCTCAACACGGCCTTCTAGATGGCTGGGCCATGAGTCACCCGGGCGACCCTGGTTATACTTATTATTCATTTCCACATTCAAAACATATAAGATTAGATTATATGCTTCTTTCGAATAGCTTACGCTCTACATGTCAAATCAATAAACTACCTAGAATTCTGTCGGATCACAACCCGCTTAAGCTTAATCTAATGAAGGGCCCTGAAAAATCTAATATGAATATATGGACATTCGAAAGAGCGTTGCTATACAATAACGCATATAATTCACATATGAGAACATGGATTCCCACTTTCCTATCAGATCATATCGGGTCTACTTCCATCGACAGTCTGGGACACTTTGAAAGCAGGGGTTAGGGGTGAAACGATGAAATTCTCCTTTCACCACAACAAAACAGAAAAACTAAAAATGGCTTCACTGGAAGAAGATTTGCGTAAAGCAGAAGAAGGACTTATTAAAACAATACAGGAAGGTAACCCAATTGCTAATGCAGAGCGCAAAGTGGCTATCGCAAAAAATAACATCTTGGCAATATTAACTGATAGAGCAGCTAGTAAGGCTAATGTCAACAAAGCTAAAATATATGAGCTTGGGGAAAAAAATGGGCCACCAATTAGCCGTCAGAACCCGCGAAGAGATATCTTCTGCTATAATTAAAGAAATTAGGGACCCGGATCTGGGTCTAAGATCAGATTCATCTGAAATAAGAACATCCTTTCAGAAATTTTATAAAAACCTCTATCACGAGGATAATACTGAATGTGGTGATCCCAATATTTATTTGGAATCATTTACCCCATCACACTTGGAAATTGTTGATCAGGAGATACTAGATGGTACAATTACTTATGATGAAATACTTCTAGCAATTAAGGGCCTGGCTAATGGAAAGGCTGCGGGCATGGACGGGATTCCAACTGAATTCTACCTTAAATTCGCCCCTCAACTCGAGAATATCATAACCCTCCTTTTCCAAACTATCTTCTCCGGAGGGAACCCGCCTAGGTCATGGTCCATTGCCAAGATAAAAGTATTTCCTAAAAAAAAACAAAGATGAGAAAGAATTGGGCTCATATCGACCAATCACACTGATTAACGGGGATTCTAAAATATATTCAAAAATACTAGCAGATCGATTGGCTCCCGTAATTCATAATATTGTCTCAGAACGACAACATGGTTTTGTCCCCGGAAGGTCCACGATTGATCATATACAAAGGGTTATTTCCCTCTTTGATTTCACAGGGGTGACAGGAGACCCTATGGCATATTGCTCAACGCAGAGAAAGCGTTTGATAGGGTCTCCTGGAAATTCCTATGGGCGGCCCTATCAAACTGTGGGATAGGCGGACACTATTTAACAGCAGTCCAACAACTTTATGTAAACCCCAGTGCCCACGTATTAATCAATGGGGCTCTATCCGAAAGCTTTGCCATCACGCGGGGTACAAGACAGGGCTGCCCCTGTTCGCCCCTCCTATTTGCTATCTATATTGATGTATTTATACACAACTTGGAAAATAACAACTCAATTCCCCCAATTCAAGTTCGCAACGTAGAAACTAAATGTCTGGTATATGCCGACGATATAGCTATTATCACAGGTGACACCAATAACCCCATTAAGTGGATAGAACAAGAAGCCCACGCCATTGGCAAAATCTCGGGTTATAAATTAAATCGTAGTAAAACTCAGATCATCATAAACAATAAAATTACGATGCAAGATCCACGTAATCTAGGCATGAGTATTAACGCTAATATCGAAAAAATGGTTGCTGATAATCTTAACCCTCTCATAAGTCGCACTAAGAAGGAACTACTGCGCCTTCACAATTTACAACTCACTATTGGGGGGAGAGTTAATGTCGTCAAAATGTTATTTTTTCCGAAGTTTCTCTATTTTTTTCGCACAATAAACTTAGAATTCTCCCAAACAGTTTTTAAAAATATAGATGATTTGTTTTCACGTTTTATATGGGGATATCATAAGCCATGAAGAGCACTCAGGTGGATCACTTTATCTAGAAATCGGGGGGATGGGCACTGTCAAACTTTAAACTGTACTATTGGGCAACAGTGTTGAGATATAGTGCATACCTTTTGAAAGAAGACACCGATGTCCATAATATTCCCACTCCTCAAGAACTTATTTTGGGAGATGGCTCTGCAGGTTGTTTATGGCGTCACTCGAACGATGATTATTTTAAAAAGGTGAAATTCAAGACCATCTTTAGTGTTGTTAAAGTGTGGCGGAATGTTAAAAAACTAGTTGGTCTAGGACGTTATTCTTTTTATACACCTACAATACAGAATTTGGATCTCCCGGAAATATTTCAAGATTCAATATCGAATAGATGGGCCGAATTAGGGATAAAACAACTAGGGTGCTTTTTTTCTGAGAATGGTATCTAGTCTTTTGAAGAATTAAAAACCGAGTTCAAACTATCTAATAGAGATTTCTTTAAATACCTCCAAGTGCAGAATTTTATTTTAAAGAAAGCGGGAGGTCGCATCAAATTCCAATCGTGGCAAACGATGGACAAATTATTATCTATAAAAACCCCTAGAATTGGTGAGATATATGAAGGACTTAATTTACTTTTGCCAGACGACATGGAGAAACATACGGAGGCATGGCAAAGTAGACTTGGCATCTCTCCACGAACCTCCTTGGAAGCCTTGGAGATGTCAATATCAACCTTAATGTCCATGAAACTCCAAGTACAATTTTATAAAACATTTTTTTCACTTTATTACACCCCAGAAAAAATGGCAAAATGGGGGAACGGAAACTTGACACACTGTCCTAGGTGTTCACTTTCATCAGCAGATCTAATCCACATGTTTGCTACATGTCCTATATTAGGCAATATCATATCGACAATCTCTGACTTTCTTTCCAACCTCGCAAATTGCCGTATTAATATATCAACCGAGGAAAAATTTTATTAGGTACGTCCAACATACCACGACCGCATTCAATACATGGGCTTATCTTCGTGGCTATGGCTGTTCTCAGATTGTGCATTGCGTCAGCCTGGATAGATCCATTAGCACCTTCGTTTGTAGAATGAAGAACCAGGCTGGTTGCTACCTGCAACCTGGAGGTGGCGATTTATAGAAGCAAAGGGAGGACTAAGCGGAATAAGGGCATGATGATATGGGCACCTCTGCTAGACTGGATGCAAGAGGAATGAATTGTTTGAATCACTTAGGTTTTATATTTACTGTCCCTCTTCTCTCTTTTTTTTTTCTTTTATTATTATTAGCTCAGCTTCATGCTCACTGAACAAACGTATATACTTTTCTTCGTATTTTCTATAATCAATGAAATGTAAGATTTTGCTACCTGTTCTGCGGGGGTGGGGGGTGGGGGGGTATTGTCGTTTATAAATTTCAAATGCAAATAAAAAAAAAAAATAATAAATAAAACGCAACACAGGGAGCACATGTCAAATTTGGGAATCACCCCAGTAAGCGGAAGCAAGGAGGTTACCTATGGCAACTTGCAATAACTCAGAAAAGCTCCCCCACGCATGGAGATATTGTTCCCGACCTCGCAGCCTTGAAGGAGGACGCAGGAAGAGGAAAACCAAGGCAAGCGGCATGTATACAGAAATGTATAAACATATAATGATATAGAGACAGAACTAGCCAAGAGCATGAACATGTCCATACCGGACCATACCTAGTACAGTAAAGGCCGGTAGGAGCAGTTTTTTTTATTTTATTTATTAAAGAGGAGCACATGAAACCTCCCAAGGAGGTGGATGACCATGGCGTAAGCAGATGGCAGCAAGGAAAAACATAGAATACCGTAAAACAGACCGCTAAGCGACGCATGGAGTCCACAGGGTCTCCAGGCCCAGGTAAGATAAGCAAGCTATATAATAGCATACAAGTACCCCACATGGAGTATGAATACCCCAAAAACGGGAAACACCTCTTAGGGTAACAAGCCAAACCAAAAGAGTGCGGTAACGAACGGCACCCGAGAACATGAGTTCCAAGCCGTATGACATTACCGAGCTGAGCCACCAGCTCAATACCACAGTCAGAGGATCAGACACAGCAACCTGTGGAACACGGCCGCAGCAGGCAAACAGGCAGCTCAAAGCAAAACGCATCCAAGTGATTCCAATAAAAGGGTAATCACCCTTGACAAGAAAAAGAATACGTAAGGCTCACTGTCCATGGCAAACGCAGAGTGCATCGAAAGGATGCGAAATGAAAAAGTACCACCACAGAAGGCAGGTTTAAGAGGACCGAAGTGGGAGGACGAAAGCCTGCCAGGAGCCAGTGAACCGCCGATTCGGCCTGAGCATTAAACAGCAAAACCCCGTCAAAGCGTAAGTCAACCAGTCGCTCCCGGATATTTTCAGGGAAGACATTCTCTTGCAAACAAGCGTGATGCCTTAAGGCAACAGAACCCGCCATGGCAAGGCCCAAAGAATCGGCAGTATCTCAGGCCGAATGGATGGTAAATTCGGCAAGGTCGTGACCATCCCAGAGGAGGTGAAGGAGATCAACGTGAGCTCCTTCAAAGGTGACAGGAAGCAAAGACTCTGCAGAGTCGCACAGGGCAGAGGTAGCCCGAGCCAAAACACACACTGTATTCAAGGACCGTAGGGCCGCACTAGTGGATGCAAAGTTGTTCCTACCCCATGACTCAAGCCATCTGGAATCCCGAGAGGAAGGAAGCGTTAGAGGGGGCAGAGAAGGAAAGGCAGTCTGCAACTCAAACCCTTGCGCATCAGGGAGCACAAAAAGACAAATAGGATCATGTGATGCTGGGCGTTGGCGGTGCAAAACCGAACGAGCCACTGGGTCACCTGAAAGAGGCCGGACCCAGGTACCCAAAAGGGCTTAATAAAGTGAAGCCTCAAAGGGCAAAAGCGGCTCCACATTTCCAGACTAACGGTGAAGGACTTCAAGCAAGAGGTGCATAGGTAAAGGGGCAGAAGGGGGATGCTTGTTTAAAATGAGGGTGGTCAATGAGACCACTCGCAAAAAAGTCGCACCAGCCTTGGTAGCCCTCCGCAGAGGGGACAACAGCTCATCAGTGGGGGAGGGTTGTAAGTTGACCCTCCCAAGACACTGAGGGGGAGACCAATGCCCGACGTGAGGGAGCACCATGGAAGAATGAGTATCCTGATGGGGCTCCTGGGAAGCAAAGAGCCTGCCAGATCTGAGAGCTCCTGAGGAGGCTCCACAAATTCCTTGGGGCACTGTGAACAATACCTCTGGCGACGCCAGGCGAGAGGGCGGCGTCGAACTCTCTCCAGAGGCCTCTAGAGAAGAGTCCAGAACTCATCGTCATCACAGTGCCAGAACGACGCGCGGCGGCACCAATCGTGCCTCGTCAGGCACCGACTCGGCTGCATCTAGGGTAGAGTTGGCGCCGTCCGCCACCGAAACTATGACAATCTCCCATTCCGAAAAAGGAGAAGGCACTGGCCAGGCAAGCAACTCCGCCTCCTCCAAGACAGGCTCTGACTCCGGGGATAGAAGCAGAGGCGGAGCCGAGGAGGCGAGCCTCAGGTGCCGGTACGGCGCCGACCCTGGCTCCGGACAGGCGGCCGCCTGCCCAGAAGCCCAGGGTGTGCTCAAGGCAGGGCTATGAGCACTGGCAACCACCAGCGGCGCCAAAGAGCCCAGCGGGGCTATGCGGCGCGGCAGAGGCACCATGCATCGTAGAGGGGGACCTGGGTGGGCCGCGCTCCAACGATTCCATGTGACCCGTAGAGGGGGACCCAGCTGGGCCACGCCCTAACGACATCACATGTCCAGGGAGCAAAGGCTCGATTGGCGCCAGGGGCGAACCCTCTGGCGTGTTTATCGCGCACCGCACAAGAAGCAGAGACTGAGAGGATGCCCCAGAAAAGGGAGAGGACCCAAGGGAGGCCTGAAGAGCCTTGGCATATGCCTTTATCTGGGCCCGAGTCGCTCCCACACCCGGAAAAGGTGGATAGAGGGGGGACGACTGTTGGGAGCGCACGTCCGGAATGTTCCAGGAACCAGCACCCTTAACAACAGAAGAAGGAGAGGCCGAAGACCTCGGCAACAAGCACCTTGACTTACCAAGCGTCGAATGACAGCCCTGGACCCTAGAGGGCGAGCGATGGCGGAAACGGACAGTAGAGGGACCGGACGTTATTTTTTGTTCATCTCGCTATGTGAGGCAGACTCCTTAATGGTGGCTATCAGTTTTTAAACAGTCATTGTCGGGACCAGGCATGAGGAAAGGTTTGGAGATTCATCAGCGGGTCGTCACACAATATTAGACCTGGATGTTGTCCTGAACCGGGATGGCCACCCCAATTCCTTGACAGTTTAAAAACCGACATCCCCCGCAAGTATAGAGGTCGAAAAGCATTGGCATTTATCCTGGGGAAGAAGATCGAGAACCGTCTCTACATATAATCAAGTCTATCATGTGATGATACTTGAGAACTTTACATAGGATCTAAACACAAATAATTGGTTAGGTTCAGGTAGAGAAGGAACTATAGGAATGTACCTTCATCCTCACAGGGGTAATACATTGACTGTAGAGAGTTACATTTTTGGACATTGTATAAACTCACTGACTTTAAGAAGCTCTGGAGTCCATTTAAAAAAGCGTTTTAATAATACCATATTTTTTCGTGTCCATGTAGTGTTGGTATTTGTGATGACTTTTTTTATTATTTGTATTGTTTGTTATATATAACTGTATCATTATTTGTACCGCTGACGAAGAGACTGACATAAAATGAAGTATTTAGATGAAAGCAAGCATATAAAACAAGGAACAAGATAAATACTCGAACACACTAGATTCAAGTGTATGTTGTGCTATTTAAATGGATATTTATTGATGGCCATACGGGGTGTTGATAAATGTTTTATTTATTTATTTTATTTATAAACAGTTTTCTATAGCGCGAACTAGACCCCTGGGTATCAGAGCGCTTAACATCATATGGCATAGGATGAAGACAGCAATGTATATAACAAGCAATACAATTGAATACATTATTTGGTAATACTTCAAAACCTAGTGTATAGGTGGAAACAAAGGAAACGATAAAAGACCGCTACAATATTACAAGATACTAGTGCAACTGTTCTGAGGTAGTAGCTGATTGATTTCTCCCATCACCAGGTTCGTTTCTAGCCAACCGCCAGTGTCCTCTTACCGTGGGTCATTTTCTATATATTTCCCGGTTTGTTATCTAATAGATCCTCATTGATGAGTCTCAGATGACGAATTGCCTACCTATGAGAGGTATTTGCTCATGAAAAAGATCTTAGTTTCCTTCTTAAATGATGCAGTGTTCGAAATTTTTCTGATGTTCGCAGGAAGAGAGTTCCAGATTCTGGGGGCTGCACCAGAGAACGCTCTCTCATAGGTTTTTTTTTCTCCTGAAGATAGGAGGTCTCAGCAGTAGAAAATTGGCACTCCGGGCAGGTCTGTTTCCTCCTGAAATTTCTATTTTCTGGGCAAGATATCTCGGTGTGTTGTGATGAATCGCTTTGTGGGTGATGCATGACATTTTTAGCTGTATTCTAGCTTCATAGTGTATTCAGTTTAAAGCTTTCAGGTGAGGGGAGATGTGGTCAAATTTCCTCGATCCTGTAATAAGTCTTGCCACTGCATTGAGGCATGCTATGCTTTAAGGGGAGCTATGGAAATTTTTGGAAGACCTGCTAGCGTTGTGCACCCATATTCAATCTTTGAGATAACCAGTGATTGCACAGCTAGTTTTAGGTTTCTCCGATAAAAATGACTTCATTTTTCTTAGGTAGTTCAGATGAAAGCGTGTGTTTTTTGCCATTACTTTGATGTGGGTTTTCATATCAAGGTGTTCATCCAGTGTGATTCCGAGAGATTTCGCTGACTCAACTAGAGTCGGGGTGCAGTTTAACGCTTTGATCATTTTAGACCATTCCTTCACTTCCACTGGAGTCTTTCGTGGTGCGATGAGTAAGAATTCTGTTTTATTTCCGTTTAGCTTGAGATGATTGCTAGTTAGCCATTTTAGCGTCATTTTGAGGGCCTCATTCATGATGGTTGTGTCTTCCAGTGATGCAATCTTGATGTATATTTGCGTGTCGCCCGCACATATATGGTATGATATTTTAGATTTTCGCAGGATTTCTGTAAGGGGTTCAATATATAAGTTAAACAGTGAAGGAGATAGAGTAGATCCTTGGGGTGCTCCAATTGTGTTTGGGCATGAGGGAGGAGAGATTGGTTTACTAGGAATCTCTGAGTTCTATTCTGTAAGAATGATTCGAACCATTCCAGTACAGTGCCGGAGATTCCCATCCTGTCGTGAAGTCTGTTTAGAAGTTTTTCGTGGTTAACTGTATCAAACGCTGATGACAGATCTAGGAGGATGAGTAGACAAGATTGGTTGTGATCTATTGCTTGAAGTGCATCATCGACTATGTGAAGGACTGCTGTTTCCGTGCTGTGGCCTGTTCTGAATCCCGATTGGCAGTCATCCAATAGAGAGAAGTTGTCAATGTGTAGGCTTAACTGATTCTGTACACATCTCTCTATTAATTTGGTAAGAAGAGGGATGTTGGTCACTGGGCGATAGTCATTTGGATCTGCCGGTTCTGCTGTAGGTTTTTTGATGATCGGGACGAAGATCTTGTCGGGCCTCGCAGAGGGTTGTTGCAGGAGGTTTGCATTCGCGCTCACAGAGGGCCGTCATAACTATTACACAAAGTGCTTGCCACGAACGTGCCTGTACACAGCCAGGAAGAGCCCAAAACGTCAGGATTTCTTCTCTGTAAACAGTGAAGGAGATAGAGTAGATCCTTGGGGTGCTCCAATTGTGTTTGGGCATGAGGGAGAAGAGATTGGTTTACTAAAGCAAGTTTTAACGCCTATAGCTGTAGTTCCTACACCCACAGTCCTCACACAAAAGGCTTTAAATCCTCCAAGTAATCTTGCGAGCTGTGCTGACCAAGGGGTAAATCCATCTAAGGCAGTTCATCAGCCCACCCAAATTAGCAAGAAGGACACCAACAAAGGGGTTAGCACAGTGGTTGCTAGAAACAACCAGGAGGCAGGGGGGATTGTGTACCCAGGTAAAACAGGGAACCAGAGGGTCCGCCATGTTGAACTGCCACCAGAGGCAGTCCCCTATGTGCTGGCAGACAATAAGAGGGAAGGGTTTAGCCAACTAAAAAATAAAACCATACATTGGCTCGGGCAACATAGACCGCTCCCATGTTTCATCAACAATGAGATTGTTCATGTAAGGAGACTCCCCTGGTTGGGGAGCAGAGCAAAGGATATAGAGGGGGATTTAATAATTATAAATTTCAGAGATCCAGGGGCAGTGACACACATCCTCAATTGGATGCCAAGGTCTACTGGTTCACTTATTGTCCCCTGTGATTTAACCTACTTCTATCCTAAAGCCCAGGTGCCTGCAATAACATCCGTTGGGGTACCTTTTGGTCCTTTCAATAACCCTACCGGAATGTTTAAAAATCAACACATGTGGCAGGATCCAAACCCCAAAATGCCAAAAAATACATTTGGATGGAATACTGTACCACATAGGGAGAATAGGAATAACTATAGAGGCATGGATCAATCACAAAGTGTAGGTGGAATGAATCATTTGTTGCCTTTTACCCCTTTTGAAACTTCGAATAGGTTTGAAGCGTTCTCTGGGCTAGATGATTGTGAATGACGGTCGGGCCCCCCTGTTAATAGACCTGAATCGAGGCGAGTGTCTAGCACTGGACCGCCCTCCCCAATTGCCTCTATTTCTGGCCCTATGCAGGAGAATGACACAGCCCTATGTAAATTTCTTAGTTGGAATATAGCGGGCCTAAGAGCCAAAAAGGATGATCCGCTATGGATTCATTTTATTACCTCCTTTGATGTCATAGCTTTACAAGAATCCTGGGAAACCTCATGTGATGTTTGGCTGGATGGTTTTGTTACCTTTTTTGTCCCAGCGATACCCAGCCAAGCTGGGAGAGCTAAGGGGGGCTTAATTTTTCTTTTTTCCCTTAATCTTGCAGGGTCTTTTAAACAGTTAGATTCAGGTTCTCCTAATCTTTTGATTGTAGAATGGACTGTTTCTTCGATCCACTCAATTTTATTACTTAATTTTTATAATTCCTGGGAGAGGGCAATGGATACTGATCACATTGCACACCTAGAGACATTTTTATATAATTTCAGTCTCAATAAGCACACCACATTTGAGCTCATCGTGTTAGGTGATTTTAATACTCATTTATGCAATTTTCCCTGTCACTTGGGCGAACAATTGGGACCAGCAGGAACATCTATACCCCATTTTGAACACACAAAATCTGGTGAGGCCCTGGAAGCTTTAATGGCCAGTTCTAATCTTTATGAACCCCTAAACACAGATGGGAGGGAAAGAGTACCTACTTATAAAGGTTCGCCGCAAGGGTCGATAATGGACTATATATTTGCCACGCCGGTGTTACAATCCAAGGTATCAACCTATAGAACAATTCAGTCACCTTATAGTGATCATAACCCCGTGGCAATGGAGATGAGTTGGGAGGACCTTAAACGAGAGGGGCCGGGCCGCCAACAGGAGCGGGCAATACCTGTGCCCTCTGATCAAGGGAGAAGGCTCAAGTGGGGCAAGGTGATTCCTGATGATTTTATGTCAATTTTATTGCCTAAAATTGAGGGAGAAATAGAGCTATGTTTGGATCAAGAGGCCTCTAACATTTCAATTGTTCAAGCTTTTGAATCCATATGTGCCCAAATTGTGAAGGACCTGACTGTTACACAGACTAAGAAAATACCTAGTATGTTAAAATGGTTTGATGTTGATTGTTCACGGATACATACCCGTTTAATGCATGCACTAAAAGCTATACCAAGGGACAGACTGCTTATTGCCAGCTTGAGGAGGGAATACAAAAAGACTTTAAAGGGGAGAAAAGACGAAATCAAAAGTGAAGCGTAGGATAGACTTCTTTCTGTTGATGTCTTGCGTGACAGCAAAAAATTCTGGGAAATCATTAATCATCCTTTTTTTGCAGACGAATTAAATGTAGCTACTGACTGTGTTATCCCGGACGAGAAGTGGGTTGATCACTTTAAAGATGTCTACGGCGAGAAGAATGGTACAGACCAGCCCTGCCAATTGATAGCTCAGGCCTCCCCCCCGATAGTTTTTTTAGAGGAGGAAGTTTTAAAGGCTATCTTGGAGACTTCCACAAATAAGGCCCCGGGGGCTGATGGTGTACCTGCAGACCTATATAGATACGCCCCGAAAACTTGGTCTCAAATATTAACTAAAGTCTTTAGGGCAGCAAATGATAAGGTGTTTCCAAATACCTGGGCAATGTCCATCATAGTGCCAATTTTTAAAAAAGGAAAACGCGATGACCCGGGGTGTTACAGACCCATTTCCCTGCTTGATTCGGCCATCAAGATTCTGGGCAGAGTTTTATTGGCTAAACTTAGGGAAAATCTGGAGGCCTGCGGAGGGCTTTCAAACATACAATACGGGTTTAGGGAGAAACGAGACACCCTGGACCAATGCTTGAATTTGCACCTTCTAATTGCCAAATATGTGGTGGCCGGGGAGGGTTCCCTTTACTTGGCCTTTATGGACCTCTCCTCGGCTTTCGATTTGATAAATAGGTCCAAACTGTGGTCAATCCTTCTTGAGATGGGGATAGACTCTTCACTGGTTGCTTTTATAGCCTCTTTACACCAGGAGTTATTCGCCAAAGTAAGGGTCACAAATGAGGGGAGATGTACGGGGACTTTCAAGTCAGAGAAAGGGGTCCGACAAGGGTGTATCCTGGCCCCCCTCCTTTTCACCATTTATATAAATGGGTTGGAAAAACAGCTGGAGGAAGGGGGTCCAGATGTGCCGCGTGCGGGAGGGCAGCCGATTCCGGCCCTCCTATACGCAGATGACGCGGTACTGATTGCCCGTACGGGCATCGGTCTACAGACACTATTGGATTGTTTTGGCTCCTTTATGGAAAAACTTGACCTGAAAGTAAACGCAAAAAAATCCCATACTATGATAGTGGGCAAGCAGAGAGGGAAATTAAGATCTAAAACCTTCAAATGTAAGGGGGAGGTGGTTTCCAGGGTCCCGGTTTTTCCCTACTTGGGGGTCCTTTTTGACGAAAGGGGGTCTTGGGCCCCACAGATAAAGGCAAAGAGTTTAGCCTTGGCTCGTTCAACAACTGCCTTGTTGGGCTTCACCAAAGGGTTGGGGGCCAGGCCAATGGAAGCACTTTTGAAGGTTTACAACACCAAATGCATTCCCATTGCCACCTATGGGGCTGCCCTGTGGGGCTATGTCACTCATGAAAAAATCCAAAGGGTAGAAAATAGGTTAATTAGAATATTGCTCTCAGTGCCAAAATCTACCCCTACATTCTCCATTCATGAGGAAGTAGGTCTGGGTTATATTACAGACAAGCTGAACTTGGCACCTCTTTTACTTTGGGCAAGGACATGGCTGAATCCAGAATTAACTTTAAACCATCTTATTCTGGAGGACGTCATGTCTTAGGACCATGCTATGAAAATACCTTGGTTGAAGTTTTTAAAAAACAAATTTTCAGCTTTGGGTAGAGTGGAATGTTTCTTATCTCCTCGCAACATTAAGAGAGAGGACGTAAAGTGGATCAAAGCCCATTTTACAGATAGGGTCCGCCTTAGTAGAGAGGGGAGGGAAATGATGAAACCATCCATAAGAGCTCATGCTATGTTAATCACTACCCTAACTTTCAAACCATACTTGAACTTTGTTACAAGACCCCTTCACAGATTTTTGTTAACAAGATTCAGGTTTAACCTGATCCAATTTTCTCTAGGTTATTACCCTTCATGGAATCATGCGAAAGATGCACCCCCTTGTGATAGCGATAATTTCTCTGAGCAGGATACCATGCATTTTGTGATGTTTTGCAGGTTTTATACTACTGCTAGGAAAAAACATCTATTACCTGTGTTGAGGGAGGCGGGTTTTATTCAAGTTAGAACGGCTTTAATTTACCTCCAGATGTTGGGCAATATTTACATTACTTTTAGTGTGGCCAGTTTCCTAGCAGAAGCTTTTCGTTTTAGAAAAAAACGAGCTCCAATGAACATTTTAATGTAAATAAGGTATCTTTTATTAGTATCAGACACGATGTAGTTTAGTAAATTTTGGGTTTATCCCGCTGCTGTATTAATTATGAAGTGTGATTTTAATGTATATGTATTATATGTGCTTTTTATGGTTTCTTTGAAAATCGAATAAAGCGTGCTTTATTACACAAAGTGCTTGCCACGAACGTGCCCGTACACAGCCAGGAAGAGCCCAAAACGTCAGGATTTCTTCTCTGTAAACAGTGAAGGAGATAGAGTAGATCCTTGGGGTGCTCCAATTGTGTTTGGGCATGAGGGAGAAGAGATTGGTTTACTAGGAATCTCTGAGTTCTATTCTGTAAGAATGATTCAAACCATTCCAGTACAGTGCCCATCCTGTTGTGAAGTCTGTTTAGAAGTTTTTCGTGGTTAACTGTATCAAACGCTGATGACAGATCTAGGAGGATGAGCAGACAAGATTGGTTGTGATCTATTGCTTGAAGTGCATCATCGACTATGTGAAGGACTGCTGTTTCCGTGCTGTGGCCTGTTCTGTGCTGATCTAGCTATGCTGGTTGCAGTTGGCAGTCGCTTTAGCGCGAAGAGTCAGGTTCACTCGAACTTGGCGTTAGCGGTCAGCGACAACTTGCCACGAACGTGCCCGTACACATCCAGGAAGAGCCCAAAACGTCAGGATTTCTTCTTTCTGAGTTAGAGGAGGGCCCTCTGGTGTCAGCCAATGGTCCAGGACATGGGGAGGCACCTCATGGGGATCATGGACTCACTCTTGCTGAGGCCAGCAGAGCTCAGGCAATTCCAGTTGCAGGTCAACTGGGCAGATGCAGGAAGGCCTCAGGAGCTTGGCATGTGCCTGTAGCTCAGAGCAGGACTATTGATGATGATCCCTTGGAAGAGAAAGACTGATACTAGGAGTGCAGCAACATCCCAACAAAACAGGAACAGGCAAAATGTGCCATTTCTTTACCTGCGGCTTAAGGTCAAGGTTGCTGTTCAGGTTAAAAAACAAAAGTCAACTGTTGCCTAAAGGAGCACTATCAGGAGTCAGTCAATGTCATTATCTTAATGGTAATTATAGTAAGGTTATTGATCTGCAGCTGATTGTACTCTTGAAAGCAACTTTCCTAGCATGGAAGCTTGGGTACATCAACTGTCTGTAGGAATAAATGGCACCTTCTGTTGCATACCATTTATTCCACCTGAAAACAAACCATCTGTAGAAGAACTACTAAACAATCATAGATTTTGCTGCTGTAATACTCTTCACATGGATCTACCTTAAATATATACCATCTATTTACCAGTAATACTAAACAAAAAAGTGTCTGTTGAGGATTGACCATGGGCAATGGAACTGTTCTAAACCAGCACTTCAATCCTTACTCTGTTTGTTCAATTGTCAGCTATACTACAAACTAGGATCATACTGCTTCTAAGAGAAAATCGACCAGTGTATTCAATGTTGTTGCCTCTTATTCTTGCCAAAAATACTAACATTCCAAACATGTCTTCCAACTGCTCAGAGGATGGCACAAACAATAATGTACAGCACTAACAAATGTGTTTCATTTTTTTAAGAAGGAAACTCAACATAGTGCATCACTAAACACATTGTTATACCCAATTACCTTTCTGGATTCAGACACTGGATTTTTTTGCGACTTATCATCTTTCAGCAGCTTACAAACTAAGAGCGTGATTTACAGTTTGGCAGACAAGGAACTCCACTGTAAATGCGACCAAGTACCCTATTTGCCAAACTGACAGTCTGCCCATTTTATTTAAAGATGAGTGGACCACCATCCTTTAGTTGATTGCGCCCCCGTTGGCTCCCTCGATGGAAAGCTCCCTCCAACGGCCCTATGGAGTAGAGGTTGATTGGGGTAAAGCCAGCACACCACCCACTCTTTTCAAAGGGCGGGCCTGTTTTTTGTTGGGTTTTTTTCTGCCAGAAAAAACCTGGTGGCGAGTGCCAGTTAAATAATATGGCCCTCGCATCCTGAGATAAAACTTACAAAGTGTGATGCATTGTTAATTATTTGTTTTTCAGTAACAAACCCACTTTGACAGTTTGTTTTTGAAAAACTAATTTTTTTTCAGAAGTCAGTGTATGGGCATCAATCATCGACGGCGGTCATCCACAAAACCTTTTGAAACAGGACAAGAAAAGCTGTGACATAGTGACATAGTACAGATGTCACTGCTGGGCTAGCAGGTATGTCTAAATTTGGTAGACAGTAGGCCATTAAAGTAGCGGACCTAATGTGTCCCCTCCCTGACAGACAAAGCACAGTCTGCAAAACTTCAAATCTGACCTTAAGTTTTAAACTGTGTGGCACGTTCACACTGTGTTTATTATTTTTCACTGGCTGCAAATGGTACTATACTTACACAAAAAGTTAATATTGCTGAAATAGTAAAAGTAGACTTCTTTTTTATGCCTGGAAATAATCCCATAAATGACTGAAAAATCCAGCTATACATTGACAAAATATGTATTTATCAAATCTATACTGAGAATGCATGTCTTATGTTCTTCTATCATAACTACGTACCTGATGTTTCAATCCTGATTAGGTTCCTCGACATTTCATAGTTTCCTGTCATGCTGTCCTCAAATTGTTCACTCGCAACACTATTCTTTAGCATATTAATATTAGGCAAATAATGCTGCTCAGGAAGAGTAACAATGCCTTCTAGGCATCTGTCAACAGTACTTTGTGTATGCCTGGGTTTGCTTCTGAGATGGCGCAGATCCTGCTGTCTGATTCTGTTTGCATTTGCTGTAAATACCTGAGTTATGGGGTCTTCGTTATTAAAAACTTCACAGTCTTCTAACGGTGTAGGCACCTGTTGGTTTGGCCCATCAAGAAGGTCAAATATAGGCGGGATTCTTTCACTTTGGAAACCGTAGAACAAGTCTTCTTCTCTATAGCTGGTTTCCGACTCTTTACCAATGTTCATAACACAAGTTTTATCAACAAAGTTGATACTTCCTGAACTTATTTACAAAAAAGTAAGCAAATAAAATAAGTCTTAATAATATCTTGTGTATGTACTTTACTATCAAGCACCTTATAATACAATTTAGGTTTAAACTCTTCAAAGTATATACTTCAGGGCATTTTTAATTTTTCAAGTTGCATGGCTAAATAAAGATCACAGAAAAAAACAGCATTATTACAACTTCTAGAGTATAAATTGCTACAAATCACAATCAATACATTTCAATTGTGATTTCAAAGCGTTTCAGAAAAACACAAGCGTTTGTTTGCACAGTTTTGCTCCAGCACCTTGTTACTACGTTCAAATTATACAATGACCTCCTTGAACAGTTCATTTGTTTATGGCATGGATTTAAAAAATCAGAGTACATGTGCCAGGAATAGAGGAAGTCCTTTTACGGATGCCTTCTTGCGAAATGAGGTCACTGACTTGGGAAAGAGTGACAAGAAAACTCGTTTTCCAGGGTACATACCAGCCTACATTTAATTTTAGAAATATGAAACAACAGGTAAATGAAAAAAATATATGTTCTACCATGATACTTTCACGTGCAGGTTTGAGTGGTTTAAGGATCAAATGACCAAAACAGTAAAAGTTATCATATTTGGGTACGGTGGATTAGAGATAGTTGTATGTGGAGGAGCACAATTTAGACTCCGGGGCATAGGTAGGTAATCACATTTTGCAATTCTCAAATAGCGATTTTTAAGGAATCGCTATTTGAGAATTGCAAAATGAAATGTAGGTAAAAAAAAAATTACTTTTTTTGCGAATCTCAACAATTCCTTAATTGCAAATAGCAAATTGCGAATCGCAATTAAGGAATGAATTGGGATACTCTCTTAAATTGCGATTTTCTATGAGAAAATTGCAATTTGAGAATCGCAATCCAAGGGTGCCAGGGTGTCCAAAGGACACCTGTTGCACCCCTGGAATGTGCCTGTAAGTATATGTGGCGCACATATATGCCCTAAGGGCATGTCTGTGCGCCACATGGCACTTTGAATAAAAATAAAAAAATAATAATTTTGAAAGGAAATCGCAAAATACCATCTACTTGGAGTAGGGGGTATTTTGCGATTCCTTAAGACATATTAGCAATGTCAAAGGCACTCCTACATAGCATTTAAGGAATCGCAAAATTGCGATTCCTTAAATGCTCGAGCAAAATAAGGAATCGCAATTTTTGCGATTTCTTACTTTGATATGTGGCACCTACATACCAAAAGGTAGTTTGCGATTCGCAAACGCCTACCTACATATGCCCCTATATCCCTTACACGGCATAATTTTGATATATCTACTGTGTGTCTTAATATTAACATATGTGATCATAATAAAAGCATTAATAAAATGAAACTAGTGTGAAACTGAAGCTTTATAAACATGTGCATTAATGTTCAGTTGAACATGAAGATGTATTTTGTAGTCACGCTGCATTTATACTTTAAGTCACATTTGCATATATTCTAAAAGTAATGTTCAAAAGTGTAATCATGTATGCACTTATTCACGTTTGCATTCCCTTGTGAATTATATGTGCACCAGTATAACCATGTATCAAAAGTGCACTTTTAAATGTTAGTTAAAGGTAGTCTGACTAAAGGCCTTGTGATTTAGAAATTTGCTTTGCTTGATTGGCGCTTTTTAGGTCTCGCCTAAGCAGCGTGCATGCGCTGCATAGGAGAGAGACCTTTAGCCATCGACACAGCTTTGAGGGCAAAATCGTGCACGTGTTGCATTGCTTGCAATGGCAGCGCGTGCACTTCTGGCGATTCCCTTGTGGGAGCGTGTGGCGCCATATGGTGGTGCCATATAGTCACAATCAACGCACCTTGCTGCACGCTCCCGCAAGGGAATCGCACAGGCCCGTCTCCTGACGCGCAAAGCGCGCGCTTTTGCTGGTTGCCGTTTTCCTAATGTTTAAGCTAGGCATTTAAAAGTGTATTCGAGGGAGACACTTAGTCCTCGGTAAGACACAGCAAATTAAATCACTCATACCTAGAGATACAGCGAAATCTGCCCAGTGCTGTAACAAGTGGACAATCAGCCTCTGCTGCAGAGTAGACGAATGTCATAACAGTCGTCATTCCCTAATTGTGCTCTCGAAATCCGACAAAAAGGTCTTCTCCCGGCATTCGTAGAGACTCGCAGTCACCAGGGCACCCTGAGCGCTCTCTAAATGTCTGTCTGTGTTCGCTGCCCCTCGCGCCCCCTTCTTCCTCACTCATGCCGGATTGTCTATTTTCTCTGTTCCTCGGCTGATGGAGCCGCTGCTGGCCGTGAAAGGGCTGCTGGGGCAGTCGGACTGCTTAATTACAGCAATGTTCCCTTAAATACAGGCAACTGGGTGTTAAAACGGAGTTCCAATTATTCATCATTCACGAAGACTATTCTCTCTCTCTCCTACCCAACCTTACAGGCAACCTCCCCCTACTCGCATGTACTACGATTGGGTTAATGAAGAATGCGGATAATTAGAGAAAACTAGAGGGTACCCTGAGAGCTGCAGGGGCCAGCAGCATTTGAAAGAGTATGTGTGTGGCGAGGTGGAAAATGTCCTTTCTGAGCTCTATGTTCACATCCACTATCGAAAAAAAAAATGCCAGTCATTTGCCGTACACGCTGTCAGCCAATAATGAAGAATTACCTTCATAAGGTGCTCAGGTACTTTAAATACTTTCTGGCTGAAGTAGTGTATGGTGGAATGACTTTAGCTTAGCCATTTTTGCTCCTTCACTGCAAGAGAGTGATTCCTGCCACAGCCCCTCTTGCCAATATTCTACTAAAACAAAGGCATCACCATCATGCGAAGGGATGTATAAAGCTCTATATGCCTTTAGGCTATAAGTGCTAAGGATCAGGACACCAAAGTCTAGGTTAAAGTGGAAATGTTTTTAAAATTCTTCTCAAAGTAGCAGCTCTTTAAAGAGCCTTAGTTTCTCTGGGTGTGCTTTTCCACAAACTGCTAGCTTTTGGTAGAAAGGCACGGCCTGCCACCCAGGGCTTTAAGTGGGTCGGGTTCTGCCAGCACCGGCAGTTCTAACAAGCATTGGCATAGCCAATAGGTCTCGCCTTTGGGATATTATAAGTGTTTAGCCATGCAACACTTGATGTTGTTGCACCAAGTATATTGTGCTGCATAATTAAATACTTATAAGGCTCCAAAGGTGAGACGTATTGGTAATGCCAATGCTTATTTTCCTTTGCAGGTACATTCTCAAGGTTTCATTAGCTAAAGAAATGGAGTATTGTGGTTTGAATTAGTTTTGTGACAGTCTGAGAAGAGAAATCTTGGCAAAAAACGTGAAGATCTAAAGAGCAGATGAAGCCTCTGATTCATCGTGTATCAGGAACGGAGTAATATTCAAGGAGTGATGTTCAAGGAGGCAGCATCTGTCCAAGTTCTGTGGGATGGGAAAAGCTGGTGATGTTGCAAATGCACAACAAGAGGATAGAGACTATTGGCTCCTGGAGGGGACGGAAGAGATACGATTGTTGCTATGGTCTCTGTTTGTTTTAATTAGCATTCACACTGTTAGAAGTTAGAGAAGATTCCCTTAGACTTGGAGGGGTACAGACCTCTCGGCTTTCTTTATTCTCGCAAGTGTGAAGCTTCATGCTCAACACTTATTCCAATTTTAGGAGACTTCTACTCGAGACTTTACAATGCTGACGCCTTCCAACATTTTCTTGCGACCCTATTTTATGAACCGTCCTTATTCTAAGATAGAGCTGTGGTTAGATGACTTTAGAACTTATTCATGTTAGAAAGAGAGAGAATCAGAGTTTCTTTAAGGAACATCTATTTCTAATTTGCAGTTTCTGTATTGCTGTGGTTGTGATAAATGTTTTTTTTATTCTATTGAGACTGATCCGATTGCGATATTTCAGCTTGCCAGCTGTAATCCTGTACCTCTTTAATATTTTCCTGACATGCAAATATATGGAATTTACTATTAATTGGAAATAAAACTAATTAACTTCGACTATTGATGCCTGGTTTCGGGCCAAATGGGATTTTGAAAATTGAATTGTTTTATCATTGTAATCTCCCTTTGGGTCAGAGTCATCTTAAAAAAATCTATCAGAAGCGAGACTGTAAATAACGCTCTTATATGTAATGATAGGGGTAAATGTGATGCGTAAAGAATAGGATACTAATCTAAGCAGCTCTTGTATCGCTATTAGTTAGTACCCTCCCTCCAAACTTGAAAAACTGAGCATAGAGCCTGGAGTCATGCATGTGAGCTCATGGTGATTCCAGACTCTGTGCAAGGGCTGCAGCTTGGGACGGACCCATGCCTTGTTCTTTGAGCCAAACACAGGTGGTCCAATACAGTGAAAAGAAGATGAAGTGGGGGTGCTATCAATGGTTGAATACAGCGAGTCTTCTTTAACTTGACCCTGCTCTGTCCAAGTTATGGGTGATGCTCTCCAGCAGCTACTTTTGATTTGTATGATATAGAACTTGGATGCGTGTAGTGCCTGCGGAAATGAATCCCAAAAGAGGGGAAAAAAACTGGAACTAGGCAGATGGAGCTTGGACGGAAGCAGGCAATTAAAGGGGACTGGCAGGAAGGCAGCTTAGAACTGTCATATGGTTACTGCGTTTCTATATATTGTGTTAAGTTAGCATGAGTTTATTAAATGTTTAAACACCATATTTTCCTTCGGCTTCAGTTTGCACACGACACCTAATTGTTATTGTAGCTTTCAACCTAGACGAAAGATGTGATTTATTTGAGAATAATATGTTATTGCTCTGATATCAGTCGTGCTTGGTACACTTGGTACAAATGTCTGCACACTGAGAACTGCACCCTCTAAGAATAACCTAACACAAGGTTGCTGAAGGCCGGATCCTCGCACCACATTAGACATAACACAAATAATGTTGCTGCCAACATTGGGCTCTACTCGGGTTTAAGATAGAGTTACAGGGAATGAATCAACACACTTGATGCTTCGCATGCAGAGAGCTGGTAGCTGTTGATGTGATCTGCTCCTACTGAGATTTAGAGGTATGGGCCCGCCCTGCTAGAACCCAAATGAGACCTTATTAGATATAATATAATATGCTAAATAGGGTGCGCGAAATATAGGTGATACAGAATTCTATAGATTTTTGCATCATAACATGCTATCACCTTTTGCTTACTATGGATTAGTGACTATGCTGCTAACTCTGATTTTTATAATATGTATGTTGATATTATACAAGATACTGCGTTTGAGAACTTTGCATTGAAAAATAAACATTTCAAACTTGCACGTGTGTTCTTTGCCTCCCAGTTTCGGTTGGTAATGATTATATAACGAAAGAGTGTTCATGTGTTCCACGATACCTGAGGTACCCTAAGTTCATGTTCTGGATTGTCTAAGTCATTGGGAAGTTATTACTACCGAGGAGACACTGTAGCTAGCTTGGTAAGGGGATTTCTGAAACTAAGGTGAGTTTTGGGTCACCCTAACTCACCCAGGTTCTAGATCTCTGTGCACAGTTCTGTGGGAGAACGGAAACCCTGCTACATGGCGCCCATACGTTGTTGGCCTTATATCATGACACTCGAGTAGTATATCATTCAAACCTTAACGCCTTCATTCCCGTTTCCGGAAAACGGCAGAGTCGGAAAACCTACCTATTTTTGAAATAGGTCTTTTCAAGCTTGAATCTATCTAAAAACGGTTTTCTTGAATTACTACCCAGTTGTGCTACAAAGTAGTCTTTGTTTTCTCTCTTTCCGGTGCTGACATGGCACAACCCGTGGACATCCCGCAACATAGTCGCATTGCGGTGCGTGACCACTTGCGGGCTTATAATGTCTCTGTAGACGGCCTGGCTGTGGTTCTGGTGTTGAGTGCAGAACATGCGTACCCATACGAACTATTTTATTCGTGGGTGACATTTCCAGCGGTGGACGCTAATTCTGGAGTGTTCCATTCATACACTGCTTCAGCTGTACCGGTTGCGTATGCTCCGTACAGGGCACTGGAAGTTCCTATTGATGCTTGGCAGCATGGAGTTTGGTTTGGTAGCGCCCTACCACACGCTTTAACCGCTCCGAGGTTAGGTCCTTTGTCCATTCCGGGCACACCTTGGCCCGCTTTGGCTGGATTCACTCCTCACCCTAATCGCGCCACTTGTAACGTGGCTGATCTGCGGCGGCTTCATGAAGTCGCAGTGGCAGTGATTAGAGCGCTTGTTCATTACACTAGCCGTAATGTTCAGGACGTAGCCCCTAGGGGCGCACAGCTTCGTGTAGAACAGGCTGGTTTGAAAATCAATCCTGTCATGGTGAATTCCGTGATGGGCAAAAAGCCCCAAGACAAGGATGATTTTCCGTTCTGGCTTGCTGAGAAATTCGGCCAGCTGGAAGCTGTGTTTCCCAACACGAGTCCTGGTGATAAACACAGGATTCTTACACTAAGTTTACCGAAAGATTTGGCACCTGAACTTGTTGACTGAGAGACCTGGGGTAAGACTTTTGCAGCGGTCTATTCGAGGTGCTATGGTACCCCGTCTGTGACCAATCTGGGTGGGGTCCTTAAACGTGTTCAGGATGAACACGGACCGGAGTCGGCGGTTGAATTGGGTATGCGCCTGTGTGGCACCTTTGATGTAGTTTGCGATCTGATCCTTGCGAATGTCAAGGGGGATGCAGTGAACTTTCAGGTTGCTAACGCATTGGCGTTAGTTCCAGAGGCCGAAAGACCCCGTCGGTTGGCAAGGATTATTATGGCTGCTTATTAAACGGTTGGCCGCAATGCGAAGGGGCTTAAGGCTTTTCCTGATAAGGAGAAAAAGCAGCCCCAGGGTCAGTCTTCGGATACTAGTGGTCAACCTAAGTCAAAAAACAAAATTGGCATAAAAAGCAGAATCAGGGTAAGCAACAACAACAACAAACACAGGTTTCTGCTCCTGCGTCTCCGTTGCCTGCGCAGTCGGATCGTGTTTATGATTTGCGCGACCGCGCGATGATTAAATCGCCTGAAAGGTTTCAGGCTTCTGACCAACGCTCTCCTCGTTCCTTTCAGGACTCATCGGCTCCGTCAACCGGTGGTGGAGGGGGTGGCAGGGGCCGGGGTGGCCAGCAAGGACGTGGTCAGCCCCGCCCACGTAACGGTGGAGAGCAGCAGGAAGGCACTACGCCCAAGAGACCACAGTTTGCCACGAAGAAAGTCTGACAGCGCATCGATATGCCCCAGATAGTGAGAACGCGGCTTCAGAATCTGACGTGGGCTCTGTCCTTGCTGGACAGCGCGGCAGAGATTACCATAGTGAGAGAGGCCCTCCGTCCACTGTTGAAGGTGACAGCGACTGACACTTATGTTGTGATTGAAACTGCTGACACGCATGTTGCTCCCCCTGAACGTCTTTTTGAAATTGTCCTGTTAATCGAAGGTGACATGCAGAGAACTGTAAAAGGGGTATTTTGGGAAAATCTTTCGTCTACGTATGACATTTTGCTTTCGGAGGCTGACTGGCCCCCACCTTTTGTTCTCGCAGCTCCGCGAGGGGAGGAGGTGATCCTCCCCAGTTTCGCGCACACTGTATCGAGAGTGGAAGCGCTGCATTTTGCAGAAGAGTGGGCTCTGGCGCTTGCGCCGGCTGTGTACCGCAATCAGTGTGGCTGGGATAAATTGTCTCCAAGCCATGAGATTCCGTTACGGTCTCAGCCGCAGCCTCAACCTCAATATCCCATACGGCGTGAAGCCAAAGCTTCAGTCGCAGCTATCCTTGAACAATTGGAATATCAAGGTGTAATTGAAACGTGTGTGTCACCGATGAATAACCCCCTTTTTACTGTAAACAAGCCGGACGGCTCATATCGTTTGGTTTTAGATTATAGGCATTTAAACTCGCATTGCCGTAACTGCGCAGTACAGAATACTCATGGCTCTGCTTTAGTGAATAGTCTTGAGCGTAAACGGTTCAAAACCACGCTTGACATTTCCAATGGTTTTTATGCACATAGATTAGATGGTCTAAGTTCCCAATGGACCAGTTTTACATGCGGCGGTGTGCAAAAAATGTTTCGGCGTCTCCCAATGGGCTATAAGAATAGTCCTGGCGTATTTTCCGCACGCATTGTCTCTCTTCTAGAGGGCATCGACCCAGTTGCTTGTTCGTATGTGGATGACATTTATCTGACAGACGACGATCTTTGGGAGCATCTGTGTCGAGTAAATAGCATAATTTGTAACTTTGCAGACATTGGTTACAAGTTTAACTTTGCAAAGTCGCACATTGCAGAGTACACAGTGTTGTTTCTCGGCTACGAGCTTAACAACGAGGGAAAAGGCTTGGCACCTCACTTCCTGGAGAAATGCGCACAGTTGCGTTCTCCGACAACACTGAAGAAATTACAATCTTTACTGGGCTTTTTGAATTTCGGGAGAACTTACATTCCGGAATATGCCCAGCGTATCAAGCCTTTGTATGCTTTGATACAACCATCTTTTTCCAAATCATGCTGGCTGCCTGAGCATTCAGCTATTCTGCAGTCTTTGCAGGCTGATTTGCTCGCTTCTGAATACTTACAGACTCGTGATAACAAGACCAACCTGGTGATAAGAATTATCCCTGGGGCGGTGGGTTTCACGTACCTGACTTTTAATGAAGGAGATACAGTACCTATTGCTTACAAATCACACTTGTACACTTCGGCTGAACTGCGTTTTCCACTGTGGAGAAAGTTTTAACGGCTGTGCAGATGGCGATTCTTAAAGAACGTGCCCTGTCACAAGGAAAACGCATGTTGGTTGTTACCCCATGTCCTGCCTTGGAGGCAGTTACGAAAGCCAGTGTACCAAATTCTAAAGCTTTGCACCCTAGGTGGATTCAGTGGGCTGCATCCTTGACATCACAAGATGTCACGTTTATTTTTGATGCCACTTTACGGTCGCAGGAGTATTTACAGTATGAGTTTGTTCATCCTGCTCCTTTAGCAATGCGGCCGTTGGAGGATTTCCATTGCATCATTTACACTGATGGTTCGGCGCAGGTTGCGCATGGCTCTAAACATGACTACGTTTCTGCATGCGCCATTGTGGTCGGTGCCATGGTGAACGATGAGTTCAAGTCCAGTCACGTGCACACGCAGACGCTTGGGGACTGCACCGCACAATTAGCAGAGCTTCGTGCTCTGATGCTTGCATTGGAGTACGCAGATCCTAGTGTGACGGCTTTGATCGTAAGTGACTCTTACTACTGTGTCCAGTCTTACAATGAAAACTTGTTCTTTTGGATTCAGAATGAGTTTCGTGATTCCAAAGGTAGCACAATAAAACATAAAATGATCTGGGTCCGAGTGGCGGAACTTAAAGAGAAGTTGCCACTCGTGTTTGTGATTCATACTCTCGGCCATCAGCGCGTGGGGGTCCACGCTGTTGGTAACTCGCTTGCTGATGAAGCAGCTAAGTCAGCAGTATCGAAATACTTAGTTGCAGCAGTCACGAGATCCAAAAGCAAAATAGATGATGACATCTTGGCAGCTGTTGCTGCAACAGGGAAGGGAAGTAAATATCCTGCGGGGTTCCCTTCTAAATACACATACCACTTAAGTCCCGATAAGGTTCCTTATGTGAAAATTCCTGATGTTGGAGAACGTCTAGTTCCCAACTCGGATCGCAGGGCTTCTTTGATTACAGCGGCTCATGAAGGTGTGGCGTCTGCGCATGCAGGCGTCTCAGCCACTGTAAATCAGCTACAACAGAGGTTCTGGTGGCGGGGACTGTACAAACAGACGCGCGATTATGTCCTTCAATGTGACATTTGCCAGCAGATTAAACCTTCAACTGCTGCGCGTCCGCCTCAGACACAGTTGTACATCTCTAATAAACCGCTTGGATGCGTTTATTTGGATCACTGCGGTCCTTTTTCTTCTGATACTGCATACAAATACATCTTAGTAGCAGTTGATTCATGCACACGCTTTGTGTGGGTATGGCCACATCGGAGCACTGATTCACGGACTGTCATTAAGGATTTGCGAGTCTTTGTGGGAATTTTTGCCTGTGGTACCTTCCATTCGGATCAGGGTCCGGCTTTCGCCTCTAAGGCGTATAAGGATGCTATGGTTGCGTTGGGGGTCCAAGTCAAGTTTTCGAGTCCCTACAAGCCCGAGGGCAATAGTGTAGTTGAACGAATGAACCGCGACTTAAAGCAATCTTTGACAGCTCGAGTTATAGGCACTGGCAGAAACTGGCTGGCCCACCTCAATGGCGTGCAGCGTGCGCTTAATAATCTCCCTAGAAGGTCTCTGGGTGGGCGGACCCCGTACGAAATGCTCTTTGGTATCAAGATGTATGTCCCTGACCTCGATGGGCTAGACTGCAAGGCCCAGGCCACGGCCTTTGACGTAGATGAACATTGCAATGTTTTACAGAATCTACAAAAGACCAGAGACAGTATTGCAAATAAGTATGGGCGGAAAATCCGTTACGCTCGCGGATTTTGCGGATTTTCGGTAAATTCGCAATCCGCGAGATTTGCGAATTTCCCGCAAAATCCGCAAATTCGCACGCAGCGGATTTTTTTTGCGGCGCGCGGCGTTGGTGATACAATTTTTGCGGCGCGCGGCGTTTATCATCGTTTGCCGAGTTGTTTTTCTCGATATTTTGCGAGTGCTGCGCCATTTTGGATCTTGCTGTGTGATCCCGCGGGAATTTGGCGAGCGCGATTACGTCATCGCGGCTTGCCAACTTGCACAGCGAGAGTTTGTCAACGCGAGTACGGCGAGATCACGTCTCGCGGTACTTCGCAATTGCGAGATTTGAGATCCGGCGAGCAGCAACAATCTCGCACAAGCAAAAATATAAAATTTGCAATTCTGCACAAGAAATCCACCAGCAAGCAGCATAAACCTTCTTGAAATGATGATTTTTATCTGAATAACTCCTTAGGTTGACATTTGTCTGCACTTTTTTAGCGAAGAGTCCATTTTGGGGAGGGGGGAGGGGGTGGGAGGAAGGAAGTGCCCCACAGTATTCAACTTCCTGTTCCTGTCCAGCAGGCTCCTCCCAGTGCTTTGTCCATCTCCTGGTCACTTTTCATTTGGATCTGGAGCTGGAAGGATTACTTTTTGTGGATGCTGCTGGATATTTGGATTTGAGGCCTTTTTGACTTTCTTTGGATCACTGTTGGATTAGAAATTTTACAAGTAAGTTTGTTTGGGGCATTACAGTTGCTGCAATTACAATTTTGGAATTTTCGATTTTTGGGCTGTTTTGGGGCCTTTTGCCCAGGGGTACTCAGTGGTGGGTGGACTGAGTCTTTCTGTGGGTTGTCTTGAACTTAAACATCATGGAGGCCATGGATGAATTGGGATTGTGCTGATTTTTCTGTGTTTTTCGATTTTTGACCTGTTGTTGGGGCCTTGACCAGGGGTAGTGAGTGGTGCATGGGCCTAGTCTTTCTGTGGGCTGTCTTGAACTTAAACATCATGGAGGGCATGGATGGAATGGGATTGTGCTGATTTTTCTGTGTTTTTCGATTTTTGACCTGTTGTTGGGGCCTTGACCAGGGGTAGTGAGTGGTGCATGGGCCTAGTCTTTCTGTGGGGTGTCTTGAATTTAAACATCATGGAGGGCATGGATGGAATGGGATTGTGCTGATTTTGCAGTGTTTTTCGATTTTTGGGGGTGTTCATGGGGACAGGCCATGTGGGTGGGGGCCATTTTGAGTGCTGGTACAGGCAGGCCCTGGCCATGTGCTAGGAGGCAAGTGGCCATTTTGAATGCAGGCTTTGTTGTTAGGCCTCCAACCATTTTGCCTACTTTTCAACCTTTATTTATGCCCAGGGGTAGTGAGTCTTGCATGGGCCTAGTCTTTCTGTGGGTTGTCTTGAATTTAAACATCATGGAGGCCATGGATGGAATGGGATTGTGCTGATTTTGCAGTGTTTTTCGATTTTTGGGGGTGTTCATGGGGAGGGACATGCCATGTGGCTGGTGGCCATTTTGAGTGCAGCTACAGGCACTGGCCATGTGCTGGCAGGCAAGTGGCCATTTTGAATGCAGGCTTTGTTGTTAGGCCTCCAACCATTTTGCCTACTTTTCAACCTTTATTTATGCCCAGGGGTAGTGAGTCTTGCATGGGCCTAGTCTTTCTGTGGGTTGTCTTGAATTTAAACATCATGGAGGCCATGGATGGAATGGGATTGTGCTGATTTTGCAGTGTTTTTCGATTTTTGGGGGTGTTCATGGGGAGGGACATGCCATGTGGCTGGTGGCCATTTTGAGTGCAGCTACAGGCACTGGCCATGTGCTGGCAGGCAAGTGGCCATTTTGAATGCAGGCTTTGTTGTTAGGCCTCCAACCATTTTGCCTACTTTTCAACCTTTATTTATGCCCAGGGGTAGTGAGTCTTGCATGGGCCTAGTCTTTCTGTGGGTTGTCTTGAATTTAAACATCATGGAGGCCATGGATGGAATGGGATTGTGCTGATTTTTCAGTGATTTTCGTTTTTTGGGCCTGTACTTGTGGCCTTTTCACCAGGGGTATTTGAGTCTGGCATGGGCCTAGTCTTTCTGTGGGCTGTCTTGAACTTAAACATCATGGAGGGCATGGATGGAATGGGATTGTGCTGATTTTTCTGTGTTTTTCGATTTTTGACCTGTTGTTGGGGCCTTGACCAGGGGTAGTGAGTGGTGCATGGGCCTAGTCTTTCTGTGGGGTGTCTTGAATTTAAACATCATGGAGGGCATGGATGGAATGGGATTGTGCTGATTTTGCAGTGTTTTTCGATTTTTGGGGGTGTTCATGGGGACAGGCCATGTGGGTGGGGGCCATTTTGAGTGCTGGTACAGGCAGGCCCTGGCCATGTGCTAGGAGGCAAGTGGCCATTTTGAATGCAGGCTTTGTTGTTAGGCCTCCAACCATTTTGCCTACTTTTCAACCTTTATTTATGCCCAGGGGTAGTGAGTCTTGCATGGGCCTAGTCTTTCTGTGGGTTGTCTTGAATTTAAACATCATGGAGGCCATGGATGGAATGGGATTGTGCTGATTTTGCAGTGTTTTTCGATTTTTGGGGGTATTCATGGGGAGGGACATGCCATGTGGCTGGTGGCCATTTTGAGTGCAGCTACAGGCACTGGCCATGTGCTGGCAGGCAAGTGGCCATTTTGAATGCAGGCTTTGTTGTTAGGCCTCCAACCATTTTGCCTACTTTTCAACCTTTATTTATGCCCAGGGGTAGTGAGTCTTGCATGGGCCTAGTCTTTCTGTGGGTTGTCTTGAATTTAAACATCATGGAGGCCATGGATGGAATGGGATTGTGCTGATTTTTCAGTGATTTTCGTTTTTTGGGCCTGTACTTGTGGCCTTTTCACCAGGGGTATTTGAGTCTGGCATGGGCCTAGTCTTTCTGTGGGCTGTCTTGAACTTAAACATCATGGAGGGCATGGATGGAATGGGATTGTGCTGATTTTTCTGTGTTTTTCGATTTTTGACCTGTTGTTGGGGCCTTGACCAGGGGTAGTGAGTGGTGCATGGGCCTAGTCTTTCTGTGGGGTGTCTTGAATTTAAACATCATGGAGGGCATGGATGGAATGGGATTGTGCTGATTTTGCAGTGTTTTTCGATTTTTGGGGGTGTTCATGGGGACAGGCCATGTGGGTGGGGGCCATTTTGAGTGCTGGTACAGGCAGGCCCTGGTCATGTGCTAGGAGGCAAGTGGTCATTTTGAATGCAGGCTTTGTTGTTAGGCCTCCAACCATTTTGCCTACTTTTCAACCTTTATTTATGCCCAGGGGTAGTGAGTCTTGCATGGGCCTAGTCTTTCTGTGGGTTGTCTTGAATTTAAACATCATGGAGGCCATGGATGGAATGGGATTGTGCTGATTTTGCAGTGTTTTTCGATTTTTTTGTGCTCTATAACTGAACTGATGTTCCTCTGTCTTCCATTTTTTTTAGGTGCACAAGACTCAAGAGAACCACCAGTGCCAGGAAGAAGTCCTGCAGCGGTGTGTGTGTGCAGCATAACGTCACGCGACGTCACGTCTGGCCTCAGACAACTCTACAATTCGTGCAACTGCGGCCTGCTGTCTGACCTGCTCCGAAGAAGATGGCCCCAAAGAAAGTTCTCCGTAGCTCCTCTAGCAAGAAAGTTGCTAGTAAGGAGCAGAAGAAGCAAGTTACCAAGGAGGCTGGTGTGCCACCCGCCACGTTTTTTGGGAGAAAAAAAAAAAGTACGCCTGCAGCAGCAGGATCTGCTGGGGACCAAGCTGGGAGCAGCACCCCTGCTCCATTGGGTTCAGTGCCTCCACCACCACGCCAACTTAAGTCAAAGCCCTTGAGTGCTTCAGAGGCAGTCAGTGTACTTCTCCAATCACCATCGACCAGTGATGTTGGCTCATCGCAAGAAAGTAGCAGCAATGTCCCTGAATCAACACAGGTTGTTGTAACTCATCTGACAAGTGTTGAACAACCACAGCCGCAACAACAACACCATGTGCAAGTACACGCCCAAGTACATGTGGAAGGAGAGGCAGCAAAAGGAGATGCACAAGCAAAGGTGCATGGAGGTTCACAAGTGCCCACAATAGTTGTTCCTCCCGAAGTAGGGGCACATCAGGAAATCGACAATGAACCCGAGGTATCATTGGAAGCCACTCCTCCTGATGATCATTCATTGTCTTCCACATCCCTAGCAAGGAAAAGATCAAGGGGGGTGTCTACATCTTCTTCAAGCCCACCTCGTTCTGATGCAAGTGATCTGTCTTGGGAACCACAACTGCGGTCTGACAGTGAGGCACACCATGATCTGACACCGGTACCTAAGCGTAAAAGGAAGGTCGTCCAAAAACTCAAACCTATGGAGTGTGATGAGGCTCAACAAGAAGTGACAGATACTGCTGGTGATGAAGCCTCTCACGATGACGACGAGCCAGTCATCACAAAGGTCACTGCAGCCCCACCGGGCATGCAGCAAAGAGACATTTTGACCCTATCCCGAGAAGCTGCTGAGCGTGATGATGATGTCGGCGAGGAGGCAATGGAAATGGAATCATTAGATTTGGAGTTAAGTAGTACACCAAAACCTACTGCTTCCATATTTCTTCCTCGCAAGAAGGTACCCACCTCGTCCTCGACCTCAATTCGTGGTGGTGAAAGTGCAAAACGTACTGAAGTTCGGCAATCCACATCCTCCACTTCATCTGGCATTAGCAGCAGGACCACCACCACCAGTATCGCCGCCTCCTCCGGCCCCCAAAGACATTTCAAGTCTCCAGTTTGGGACTTCTTTAGTGTTTGCCCAAAAATGGAAAACGTAGCCATTTGTAGCCTTTGTAAGGTTCGAGTTGGTCGTGGTAAGCTTGGTTCTAACTATGGTACCGGAGGCCAGAGAGGTCATCTTAAGAGAGCGCACCCTGTCCAATGGCTTCCGCACCTAGAGGCGTTTATGCAAGGCAGAATTGCACGTAATGAAAACGTTGATTTTTCATCTGATGATGACGAGGAGGAAGAAGACGATTCAAACACTTCACTTACACCCAGTTCCCGTGTCAGCAGCACACCCCATGGGAGCCACACTAAGAGTGTGGGAGAGAGTGAGACATCAATGCGGAAAAGTTCATCAGCGAGCGTAACTGGGTCGAAGAGATCATCATCCCGTAAATCCTTGGTCCAGGGCAACATTAAAAAGATGTTGTTTACAGAAGCGCAATATGAACGCAACCACCCAATGACCGGTCTGTATAACACTAAGCTGGCTAAAATGCTAGCTCTCGACCTTCTCCCTTTTTCTTTTGTAGAAGGGGTTGGTTTTCTAGAATTAGTGACAGCGCTCTGCCCTAAATGGAAGGTTCCTAGCCGGTTCTATTTTGCCCGAGTTGCGGTTCCAGCACTACATGAAGATGTTCTGAAGGTGATTGGGGCAGCTTTGCAGAAGAGTGCTGTTCACACTATACATCTGAAAGAACAAAATGAAGGAGTACTACCCGATGAGGGTAAATGAAGGCTTTTGTCTAAACTCAGGAAACACTGTTCCTTTGTTAGGAAACCCCTCACTCACCACCTAGTGGTGACTTGCTTCATCATCGGGGCCCACCCAAGTGGCCTAGCGTCACTTGGGTGTGCTTCAACACCTGCAATTGCAGTGGAGCTGGTAGTGAAATGTGGGGTGCAAACAAAAAAGAGTGTAAGTGTTAAAATTGTCCTGGTATTCTTTATTTAGAGTTTAATAAAAAAGTAACTGGACAAAAGTTAAAAATAAAGTTGAGATAGTAGTAGGGAAGTTACGACCTACTTATCTCTGTTTTATGTGTTGGTCGACATGTTTCTACCATCAGGGGAAAATCCCCGGTATTCCTCAGGACCAAAACAAGGAAGTGGGTGGTATGTGCCCCCTAAAAGACACACCCAGCCCTAAATCCTTGGACATCAGAAGAAAAATAGACTTCTGGAACGCACACCTAAAGTTCAGGGTGCTGCAAAACCTGTGGAAAAGGAAGGAAAGTGAATAAAATAATTACTATCCTGTTACGTAGTGCAGTGATAGAGTGCAGGATACGTGCAATTATTCTGGTTTTCCACAGTGGTGGTTGACACAGTGCCTTCATCGATGCAGAGCGGGTCTACAGGTGCTGTGCAAACGTGCTCTTAGCTTTGGAGATAAAATGTCTATTAAATAAGGTCTGATTTAAGCCTTAGTGCGTGCTATGTAGTATACATGCTGGCATCGTAGTCTGGGGTGCACTAAGTTGGAGTGCTCATAGTTTGTACCGCCGTGATTTATTTTTGGTGCCAGCTAAGTAGTGGTTAATCGCTTTTGTAGGACCTGTTCAGAGTTCGTGGTCAACAAAAAGAGACAAACTGGACTAACAAACATAAACAACATAGAGTAATTCACAACATGTGATATGGCAGAAAGATGGAATAGGGCTTACAATGCTGGGGCTCAGGTCGAGCTGCATCAAGCAGGAGTGGGGCGCTATGCCGGTAACAACATGATCTATGAAGAAAAGGGTATGTTGTTGGTAAAGGGAAAACTACCCTGTTTGGCGCTAAAGGGTGGCCTCCGTTGTTGGTCCTGCTGGTAGGGAAGGAAAAGATCAACTTACAGTTGTGTGGGCGGAATCAGGCGGATCACCTACTCCTCCGTGCTCGCTGCTTGGAAGCAATGAGACAGTGAGGGTGTGGCGCATAAATGCGTTTGATCGCTTCCGGCGGCGTCCGTGACACTACGGGAGCCCGGGAGGGTGAAGGGTAGTCATGGATACCAAGCGATGCCGCGCTTGCGCAGAAGTGTGGGAAAACAGAGCCTGACAGCGTGGTTGCCGCCCGGCGCCGTTGTGTACGCGACCCTGGAAGGGTCAGCGGTTGGCATGGGAACTGCACGGCACTGCGCCTGCGCAGTGGTATTGTAAACACAGGCTGACGGGTGGAAGCGGTGTTGCCGCCCGGCGCCGTGTGTTGGAAATGGGGTCGGAGCGATCTGTAATTGGAAGGGCTAAAACGCTTAAAGAAGCTTGCTGGAACTATTGTCAGCGGGGCGAAGGATTTAACTAGAGATTAATGTGGATGCCAAGTGTGACATTAAAACGGACGAAAATGGTGTCTTCAGTTTGTGAGACCAAGCTTGGGGCTTGGATACATATGGAAAGTGATGTAAGACGAAGGGATGTTGAGCCTTCAGTCTAAAGTGGGGGACGCATGTGGGCTTGGAGACAAGGGAGGAGTTCTGAAGACATGGGGAACTGAATGTAGTATAAATGGTACTACAGCCTTAGGTAAAAGGCATTAGGGAAATGGGTGTAATGATAATTATCTTACATCCATAGGAGGAATCATATGTGTGGGAACTGATGTGGGTACAGTCAGGTTAGCTGGAAAGAGATTCATCTCAACACAGAATTCCATGGGATATTATCATTCAGCCCATGGATGTGAGTGGAAAGTCTATATATCCATCTCTGTTCCTTTTCAAATAGGCGGGCCTGGATGTTAGGGCCCGCTTGCAGCTGTTCGATGACCGTCCACCTCATATCGTTGGTAGTATGGTGGGCCGTTAGGAAATGGTCTGTGAGTTTCGTCATGTTTTTCTTACATCTTATCGTACTCCTGTGTTCACAAATTCGTTGTTTGATTTTTCGCGTTGTCATGCCGACAAAGGGTTTGCCACAGGTGCAGGTGATAAGATAAACCACATTGGAGCTATTGCAATTAGTATGGGATCTCTGCTCCCATGTCTTTCCTGGTTCCAAATTAATGGTCTTGGTATTTTCAGTGAGGTGACATACGCTGCAGTCCCCACAGCGCGAGTGTCCAGTGACTGGTGGTAGACCCCATATCTGAGTTAGTGTTGGTTCGTTGGTATTGTGATTGTTTTTGGGTCTGGTGTTCACCAAGGTATTTTTTAGACTGTTCGCTTTTCTATATGAGAAGAGTGGTTTATCCCAGTGGAATGAACCAGAGTGATGGAGGATGATATGATATTGGTCAGCTTAGATATAGAGAGTCTCTATACCAACATTCCCCAAGACGCCACCATCAAGGTACTGAAAGAAACCCTGGAAAAGACCACATGGGAATATAGAACACCCATCAATTTCATCATTGACTGTGCCACCTTGGCTCTTAAAAGGAACTTTTTTGAATTCGAGGGATCCCTGTACCTACAAATAGGGGGCACATCTATGGGCAGTGTTTTTGCTCCTAGCATAGCAGGACTTTATGTTTTTGATTTTGAGACACAACACATACTCTCGCCCAACAACCCCTATCTTGGAAACCTAGTGTTCTGGCGCCGTTACATTGACGACGTGCTAGCAATCTGGAAGGGCCCCCAGGAGATATTAACAACTTTTATCACTTGGATCAATGCACGTGATCAACATCTACACTTTACCCACAGCATAGACAAAGAAAAAATGATCTTCTTAGACATTGAAATTCAAAAACATCAGGACACTCTGGTCACTAAGACACATTTCAAGCCCACGGCTAAGAATAACCTTCTCAGGTTTGAAAGCTTTCATCCCCGGCCCCTACGGGAGAACCTCCCCTACGGCCAATATTTAAGACTGCGGCAGAACTGTACCAATCTCCAGGACTTCAGGGAACAAGCAGATGACCTTTCCACCAAACTGTCCCAACGTGGATACCCCACCAAAATCACTAAGAAATGCCGCCAACGGGCAAGAAACCAACCACGTCAAGCACTTCTAGAGGAATTTGTAAAAGACACTGAGAACATACCTCTGACATGTGTGACGACCTACAATGTCATCTCCAATGAAGTGAGTAAAAGTATCAGGAACATTGGTCAATTATCAACTCTGGTTCATTCCACTGGGATAAACCACTCTTCTCATATAGAAAAGCGAACAGTCTAAAAAATACCTTGGTGAACACCAGACCCAAAAACAATCACAATACCAACGAACCAACACTAACTCAGATATGGGGTCTACCACCAGTCACTGGACACTCGCGCTGTGGGGACTGCAGCGTATGTCACCTCACTGAAAATACCAAGACCATTAATTTGGAACCAGGAAAGACATGGGAGCAGAGATCCCATACTAATTGCAATAGCTCCAATGTGGTTTATCTTATCACCATCACCTGTGGCAAACCCTATGTCGGCATGACAACGCGAAAAATCAAACAACGAATTTGTGAACACAGGAGTACGATAAGATGTAAGAAAAACATGACGAAACTCACAGACCATTTCCTAACGGCCCACCATACTACCAACGATATGAGGTGGACGGTCATCGAACAACTGCAAGCGGGCCCTAACATCCAGGCCCGCCTATTTGAAAAGGAACAGAGATGGATATATAGACTTTCCACTCACATCCATGGGCTGAATGATAATATCCCATGGAATTCTGTGTTGAGATGAATCTCTTTCCAGCTAACCTGACTGTACCCACATCAGTTCCCACACATATGATTCCTCCTATGGATGTAAGATAATTATCATTACACCCATTTCCCTAATGCCTTTTACCTAAGGCTGTAGTACCATTTATACTACATTCAGTTCCCCATGTCTTCAGAACTCCTCCCTTGTCTCCAAGCCCACATGCGTCCCCCACTTTAGACTGAAGGCTCAACATCCCTTCGTCTTACATCACTTTCCATATGTATCCAAGCCCCAAGCTTGGTCTCACAAACTGAAGACACCATTTTCGTCCGTTTTAATGTCACACTTGGCATCCACATTAATCTCTAGTTAAATCCTTCGCCCCGCTGACAATAGTTCCAGCAAGCTTCTTTAAGCGTTTTAGCCCTTCCAATTACAGATCGCTCCGACCCCATTTCCAACACACGGCGCCGGGCGGCAACACCGCTTCCACCCGTCAGCCTGTGTTTACAATACCACTGCGCAGGCGCAGTGCCGTGCAGTTCCCATGCCAACCGCTGACCCTTCCAGGGTCGCGTACACAACGGTGCCGGGTGGCAACCACGCTGTCAGGCTCTGTTTTCCCACACTTCTGCGCAAGCGCGGCATCGCTTGGTATCCATGACTACCCTTCACCCTCCCGGGCTCCCGTAGTGTCACGGACGCCGCCGGAAGCGATCAAACGCATTTATGCGCCACACCCTCACTGTCTCATTGCTTCCAAGCAGCGAGCACGGAGGAGTAGGTGATCCGCCTGATTCCGCCCACACAACTGTAAGTTGATCTTTTCCTTCCCTACCAGCAGGACCAACAACGGAGGCCACCCTTTAGCGCCAAACAGGGTAGTTTTCCCTTTACCAACAACATACCCTTTTCTTCATAGATCATGTTGTTACCGGCATAGCGCCCCACTCCTGCTTGATGCAGCTCGACCTGAGCCCCAGCATTGTAAGCCCTATTCCATCTTTCTGCCATATCACATGTTGTGAATTACTCTATGTTGTTTATGTTTGTTAGTCCAGTTTGTCTCTTTTTGTTGACCACGAACTCTGAACAGGTCCTACAAAAGCGATTAACCACTACTTAGCTGGCACCAAAAATAAATCACGGCGGTACAAACTATGAGCACTCCAACTTAGTGCACCCCAGACTACGATGCCAGCATGTATACTATATAGCACGCACTAAGGCTTAAATCAGACCTTATTTAATAGACATTTTATCTCCAAAGCTAAGAGCACGTTTGCACAGCACCTGTAGACACGCTCTGCATCGATGAAGGCACTGTGTCAACCACCACTGTGGAAAACCAGAATAATTGCACGTATCCTGCACTCTATCACTGCACTACGTAACAGGATAGTAATTATTTTATTCACTTTCCTTCCTTTTCCACAGGTTTTGCAGCACCCTGAACTTTAGGTGTGCGTTCCAGAAGTCTATTTTTCTTCTGATGTCCAAGGATTTAGGGCTGGGTGTGTCTTTTAGGGGGCACATACCACCCACTTCCTTGTTTTGGTCCTGAGGAATACCGGGGATTTTCCCCTGATGGTAGAAACATGTCGACCAACACATAAAACAGAGATAAGTAGGTCGTAACTTCCCTACTACTATCTCAACTTTATTTTTAACTTTTGTCCAGTTACTTTTTTATTAAACTCTAAATAAAGAATACCAGGACAATTTTAACACTTACACTCTTTTTTGTTTGCACCCCACATTTCACTACCAGCTCCACTGCAATTGCAGGTGTTGAAGCACACCCAAGTGACGCTAGGCCACTTGGGTGGGCCCCGATGATGAAGCAAGTCACCACTAGGTGGTGAGTGAGGGGTTTCCTAACAAAGGAACAGTGTTTCCTGAGTTTAGACAAAAGCCTTCATTTACCCTCATCGGGTAGTACTCCTTCATTTTGTTCTTTCATACCTTGACCAAGGGAATCAGGAGTATTCCCCGTCCGACGACTACGGACGCAACTCCTTACTCTCCTATTTGGTTTCCAACACACTATACATCTGACAACAGACATGTGGACCAGTGGCGCAGGCGCTGATTACATGTGCATCACTGCACACTGGGTCTCTTTTTCAGGGGCTAAATCAAAGCTAAACGCAGGTGTTGACACGAACATTGTTTTTAAAGGTGCTCGGAAACATGCAACACTAGCCATGTTTGGTTTGGAGAAACGTCACACAGCAGAAAACATTTTGGATGTCTTTAACACAAAGGTCCTTAACTGGCTGTCCCCACTAAAACGCAAGGTTGGTTATGTTTCCACGGACAATGGCGCCAATATAGTTAAGGCCATGAGGGACGGTTACTATTTCAGAGTGCCGTGTTTGGCGCACTGTATAAACCTGGTTGTCCAAAAATTCTTGGGTAATAAAGGCAGTGCAGCGTACAGTGTATTGGACACCTGCCGAAAAATGTGCAAGCATTTCAGCCATTCTTTTAAGGCCCGGAAGCAGCTGAGGAGCCTGCTATATCAACGTCAAATGCCAGTGAAAGCACTCATCCAGGAGGTGGTAACACGTTGGAACTCAACCTTCTACATGCTTGAGCGTCTGTATGAGCAGTATACGGAACTCGATCAATATTTCCTTAAAGAGGGTACAGAGGAGCTGAGGATGGGTGGGCCGCAATGGAACATAGTTGAAAGCCTGACACGCATGCTTTGTCCTTTTGAGTTCTTCACGCGTGCAGTCAGCAAGGAGGACTCTAATTTGGGAAAAGCTATCCCATTGTTGTACATGCTGGAGGACCAACTGAAGGAGGTGTGTTCTGTGTTTGGAAAAGATAAAAACCAAGACTCTTTGCTTCTGGCTGAGCAATTATTAGAGCTCCTACAAGGTGATGAACGTCTTAAAAAGATCCACTCAGAACAGCATTACATTTGTGCTACTATTCTGGATCCACGCTACAAAAAGGCGCTGGCAGGCCAAGCATTCTTTCCTTTTGATGATGAACATGTTCCAAAGTACAAACGTTGGCTAGCCTTGTCAGCCAAGAAGTTTGAAACAGAACGGCTGGAAATTGAAGGAAATGGCAGTACATCAGCAGGCCATCCCCAGTCAAAACAATCCACTTCTGCACCTGTGGCTGTGGCACAAGTGACCTCTCAGCCGTTAAAGACACCGGCAACCGGATCATCTGCACGAAAGACAACAGAAACATTGGAGGCTGAAGAGGATTGGCTAGCTCTGCGTGGGTTTGGTTCTCAAAAGGTCAGAGGCACAGCAAGAGCTAAGCAAAGTGGAGGAACCTTGGATGAGGACCTTGAGTCGATGGTGAAGGACTATCTGAATGACTCAACAGAGGTCTATGTTAATTCTGACCCATTGGCGTATTGGCATGGGAAAAAAGAATTGTGGCCACAGCTCACCAACCTGGCTTTAAACTACTTGTCTTGCCCACTCGCAAGCGTGTCTTCTGAACGGGTTTTCAGTGCGGCTGGTGGGATTGTAACTCCCAAACGGAGCCGCCTCTCGCCCAAAAATGTGGAGAGGTTAACAATGATCAAGATGAATCAGCACCTCATACCACCAGATTTCAGAGTACGAGAGAGCGTGCCGGATGAAGAGGAGGTGGCCAGCAACATAGATGAGGGAATTTCTACTCTGTCAGGTGACACTGAGCTCACCCTGCCTGAATTCGCAGAGTATGATGACGAAGCCTTATTCTTATTCCTGGACCGTGATACCGAGCCCTGAAAATGAGACAACGAATCAATAACTTTCTTTTTCATCCTTATTCACTTTTATTCCTGTGTGTCTGTCTTTCTTTGTTGTGCACAGTTAATATAATTCAAACTTTAATCAGATAATCACAAAAACAAGCCCATCAGCAGAACTGTCTTCACTTGTTTGCGAATTGATTTGAAGGTGCGCAGTCTGCATTCCTCAGGTTCAGAAGTTCCGAAGAACATGCTCCTCTATCCTCCTCCTCCAGACTCCTATTTCCATCAAAGCAGAGGGCTGGTTTACGCCCAATGAAGAAAGACTCAGCACTTGTGGGGGTGTTGTTCTACCTCTTTGCAGGTGAGTTGACGGGTCTCTGGGGCCATTTCTGGGAAGCACTAAAAGTGGTTTGGACCAAATCCGAGGCGGAAAATTTTTTGTGTTTTTGATGACTTGCTTGCCTTTGAGGTGCTCTTAGGGGGGGTTCCGTCTGTTTGTGGGTGAGTTTCGTGGTCTGGGAGCATTGCTGGGACACTCTAATCTTGATTGCATTTGCTTTTCAGGAAATCCGTTGTGCCAACCCCGACTTATGGCCTAGCTACGCAGCGCGTTTGGACCGAAGGCCCAGAAATATTGCAAGTATGAGATTTTGCTTTTGGCCTGTTTGGGGGTGTTATGCTTCCTGGCGGGTGGGTTGGCGGGTCTTGGGGCATTCCTGGGAAGGTCTAATACCGGGTAGAAGTGGTTGGGACAAAATCCAGGCCGATTTTTTTTTGGGCTATTTCTGACATTTTGCTCTATGTAGCGTTTTCGGGGGCCTGTTTGGGGGGCTTCCTGGTGTTTGTGGGTGAGTTTCGTGGTCTGGGAGCACTGCTGGGACACTCTAATCTTGATTGCATTTGCTTTTCAGGAAATCCGTCGTGGCAACCCCGACTTATGGCCTAGCTACGCAGTGCGTTTGGACCGAAGGCCCAGAAATATTGCAAGTATGAGATTTTGCTTTTGGCCTGTTTGGGGGTGTTATGCTTCTTGGCGGGTGGGTTGGCGGGTCTTGGGGTATTCCTGGGAAGGTCTAATACCGGGTAGAAGTGGTTGGGACAAAATCCAGGCCGATTTTTTTTGTGGCTATTTCTGACATTTTGCTCTGTGTAGCGTTTTCGGGGGCCTGTTTGGGGGGCTTCCTGGTGTTTGTGGGTGAGTTTCGTGGTCTGGGAGCACTGCTGGGACACTCTAATCTTGATTGCATTTGCTTTTCAGGAAATCCGTCGTGGCAACCCCGACTTATGGCCTAGCTACGCAGTGCGTTTGGACCGAAGGCCCAGAAATATTGCAAGTATGAGATTTTGCTTTTGGCCTGTTTGGGGGTGTTATGCTTCTTGGCGGGTGGGTTGGCGGGTCTTGGGGCATTCCTGGGAAGGTCTAATACCGGGTAGAAGTGGTTGGGACAAAATCCAGGCCGATTTTTTTTTTGGCTATTTCTGACATTTTGCTCTATGTAGCGTTTTCGGGGGCCTGTTTGGGGGGCTTCCTGGTGTTTGTGGGTGAGTTTCGTGGTCTGGGAGCACTGCTGGGACACTCTAATCTTGATTGCATTTGCTTTTCAGGAAATCCGTTGTGGCAACCCCGACTTATGGCCTAGCTACGCAGTGCGTTTGGACCGAAGGCCCAGAAATATTGCAAGTATGAGATTTTGCTTTTGGCCTGTTTGGGGGTGTTATGCTTCTTGGCGGGTGGGTTGGCGGGTCTTGGGGCATTCCTGGGAAGGTCTAATACCGGGTAGAAGTGGTTGGGACAAAATCCAGGCCGATTTTTTTTTTTGGCTATTTCTGACATTTTGCTCTATGTAGCGTTTTCGGGGGCCTGTTTGGGGGGCTTCCTGGTGTTTGTGGGTGAGTTTCGTGGTCTGGGAGCACTGCTGGCTATATATACTTTACTTTGCAAGAGGTTTGAAGCAAATCCATGGTGGCAGAGGGGAGTTAGGGCCTAGCTGCAGAGCGCGCGCGGAGTGATTTGGGAAATTTGTGAAAAATTGACTAAGTCCCCATTTTTGTACTTTTGCTCTTTGGCTGTTTGGGGGTCTTCTACTCGTTTTCTCCTGGGTTGACGGCTCTGGGGCCAATGCTGGGAAGCTCTAATACCGGATAAAAGTGTTTTGGACCAAATCCCAGGCGGAATTTTTTGTGTGTTTTTGATGACTTGCTTGCCTTTGAGGTGCTCTTAGGGGGGGTTACGTCTGTTTGTGGGTGAGTTTCGTGGTCTGGGAGCATTGCTGGGACACTCTAATCTTGATTGCATTTGCTTTTCAGGAAATCCGTTGTGCCAACCCCGACTTATGGCCTAGCTACGCAGCGCGTTTGGACCGAAGGCCCAGAAATATTGCAAGTATGAGATTTTGCTTTTGGCCTGTTTGGGGGTGTTATGCTTCTTGGCGGGTGGGTTGGCGGGTCTTGGGGCATTCCTGGGAAGGTCTAATACCGGGTAGAAGTGGTTGGGACAAAATCCTCGCGGAAAAGCCTTTTGGCACTTTTTGTAACTTAGGGTTCGTTAGGGTTAGCCCTAGCAGCAGGATTGCATGTATTTCGGGGTGTTCTAGATTATTCCAACTGAGTTCTGGGGTCTTAGAGCACTCGTGAGAATGTGTAATTTTGGTTGCAAGTCATTTGAAGAAAATCCAAGGTGGGAAAGGGGGGATTTGGCATAGTTAAAGAAAGCCTTTGCCACTATTCTTAACTTAGGGTTCGTTAGGGTTAGCAGTATTTCTATTGCATGTGTTTGAGTGGGGGGGATTTCGAGTCTTGGAGCGATGCTGGCTATGGCTACTTTTGCTTGGTTGCTTGCAAGTGGTTTCAATGCAATCCACGGTGGGTAATGGGTAATTAGGAAGGGGGTACTTCGGCCTACTTTTACTTTCAAAGTAAGTTTTGTCACCAGTTTTCTGCTAGGCCTCGTTTTTTGAGATTTGATTGGGGGTCTTCTACATTTTTGCGACTGGCTTTAGTAAGGGTCTGGGTGGGAGCACTGCTAGGAAGATCTAATTTTGTTCTAAAACACAGTTTACAGTACACCTAGCTTGAGGGGCAAGATCCTCTACATTAATTTGCCCATACTTATTTATCCTTCAAAAGGTGACTCAGAGTACGCACTTTCAAAAATATTGTACTGTCTACTAGGAAAATCAAATTGTGACTTTTTGCACTCCACAGCCTACATACCTTATATTCAGACCCTCCAGGATTTCGCGATTTCGATGTTTGCCGCGAAATCGGCACTTTTGTAAAAATGCCGCGATTTTTACAAAACTGCCCGCGAAATCGGCACTTTTATAGAAATCGCAGCATTTTTAAAAAAGATAATGCAAGCGCTATATCCTGGGGGGTCTGTGTAACGCAGGAGTCCCCGCGATTAAGTACGGCTGCACGGACTGCTCCTGGCTGCATAACTCAGACCCCGAATACCTCGAATACCTCCCAACAACACCGGAGACGGAACCTGCTGGGCGCTGGTGACGGCCCGGGTGGTGAGTGACAGACCTGATTTTGGGACCCAGGGTGGGGTTCCAGCCGCATATACAGCCCAGGGCAAGGCGGATGCAGCACGACTGACTCCCTGAATACCACGCTTCTTAGCTCCATTGCCGATACCGGCCCGCCTCTCTCCATCTACCTTGTCTGATTGCCCCAAGAGACTTGCTTGCTGCCTGGGGGCCTGACGGTGTTCAGCACTACGTGCACACACTTTACTTCTCTCCCACAGCCGGACATTACACCGGGTCAGGGGGCGAGAGAACCCGAAAGACCGCGCATAACACATGACAAACTCGGCAGGCAGGAGTGAGTACGGCCCCCCCCGCACCCCCCCTCCTCCTCCTCTTCGAAAATCTAGAAATCGGCCTGACGGCGGGCCAAGATGTCAGGATGGGGCCCACGTGGGGGAGCGGCTGGAAAGCTCAAGAAATTCGCATATTAAGGTTTGCTTAAGATAACGATTACCTGGTATGATGGAAGAAGACTGACTTGGCGGGCTAGAGTATAAATTTGAATCATTGATAGAAACTAGTCTCAAGATAAAATTTTTCCACTTCAGATTTTGTTTGAGTAGTCTCTGTTATTAAGAATAGTTTCAAGGTGCTAGGAAAATGAAACAAACCTGAAAATGAAAACAATAAGTATTTTCTAATTTCATTCCGATTTCATTTTTGGGAAGGTGAAGCCCTTCTCAAATAGTTCGTTTTTATCACTGCGTTAGGCCTTGCATAGATTATAAAACGCTCTCTCTCCGTTACACTCTAAATTCCTCTTGTTTTGTCTCTCTTTTGTGCAATATGAGAGTATGACAACACAAGGCACGTCTGCTGACTATTCGTTCGTGGGCGTTGTGTGATAATTGAATCTTTCATCCCAGATGATCTATCCTCCAATACCTTGCAAATGGGCTACTTAGCCAGAGAACTGACATTGCAGGAGGCAATAAAAAACACAAAGCCTCCTGTAGCTATAAATGGGTTTTGGACGACCCGTGAAAAGCTTAGGGTGAAGCTGAGTTTGAGGTCCCAGCCCAGTCACACATCCGGTAAAAAAGTGCGTGTACTGAAAGCTGAAGGCTATACTATCGCGCAACTTCCTATGATGTGTCTGGAAAACGTACATTTATTCACATTTTGTCCTGAATTTTGACCCTTTGTCCTGAATTTTTAACCTTACCGTCTTCAATTTGCACCCATGCCATGTTGGCAACCCTGTTCTGGAAAGGAGAGCTGTGCAGTGCAGAGTGGGCGTGGAGGTGCAATGCAGTGCAGGGATGTGCGCTGGAACCGAAACCCGTGAAGGCAGCAGGGAGCTGTGACAGATGCACATCTGGAAACGAGAGCTGTGCAGTGTAGAGTGGGCGTGGAGGTGCAATGCAGTGCAGGGATGTGCGCTGGAACCGAGACCCGTGAAGGCAGCAGGGAGCTGTGACAGATGCACATCTGTAAACGAGAGCTGTGCAGTGTAGAGTGGGCGTGGAGGTGCAATGCAGTGCAGGGATGTGCGCTGGAACCGAGACCCGTGAAGGCAGCAGGGAGCTGTGACAGATGCACATCTGGAAACGAGAGCTGTGCAGTGTAGAGTGGGCGTGGAGGTGCAATGCAGTGCCGGGATGTGTGGTGGCTAGAGTTATCTATGACAGAGTTTGGGAATCCCACAGCTGACAGAACATGCAGTCCACAGCATGCTACAGCTCACCAAATGCAAACACCCACAGCACCTCACAGAAATCCAGGCATCCTGTAGTTCGCAGCTTCCTACAGCTCCGAGCACTACATCACAACAGCATCAACATCATTGATCTCACACCGCATGCAGTTCCTACCAACCCACAGCTCTCAACATCTTGCAGCTCACAAAATCCCCCGACTCATGGCTACTTACATCCCACAGGATCCTTCCTGTTGTGCCCTGTAGACTAGAGGAGCATGCTATCCACAACTCCAAGCATAGGCTTCGTACACCTCAGTGCGTAATACAGCTCCAGTGGCTGTCAACAGGTCATCTACTGCAAAGGCGGCGAGGCTGGCCGGCAGTCAGAGCACTGTCCCAGTGTGGAATGGAGTCGTCTGGCTTCCAGGAGTGGCTGGGACGGAGGCTAGACGCGCTGGAGATAGATAGCGCTGTGTACACAGCCTATATTCAGGGCCTGCTGCGGGAAGAGGAGAGCGACAAGGACAGGCTGGAACAACAAAGATTCAAACCTTTTTTTATGCAAGGTGTGCCAATTGAGCTGCTGCACTGGGGAGGCGCTGACACCGCGATATAAAGCACCGTCTTGCCGCACGCAACGCAGGATGCCTGTAATGCTGTTTTGCTGCCCTGGGCTGCTGACGGGCAGTCTTTTGCTTTTCAAGGGAAACAAAGTGTCTACATTGTAAATAAACCAAATATACATAGCTTCATGTTGTTAAATAACTAAAAAAAACTAAGATATCTGTGTTTGTTGTTGGAAAAATGGCGAAATAAAATGCCGCAAAATTGCCGCTAAATTTCCATATTTGTGCCGCTAAATTTCCATTTTTGTGCCGCTAAATTTGCTAATCCATGCCGCTATATCCTGGGGGGTCTGTTATATTTATTTATCAGTGGTGTTGTAATATTATATCACTTCCTGTTTTTCGTTGAATAATTACAGGCCGGGTTTCAGTCTCTGTAATGGGGAAAAAAGGATGGAGTCAGGCTTCACAGTAGCGAGCCACAATTCAGCATCAGGCAGGCAGTGGACAGGGTGTCTTCTGGTGACCAACATCGATGGACGAAGCGTCGGCTGCAATGGAGGAGTGCCGCTAATAAGAGGATTTTTTTTCTGCAGGCAACTTACTTACCACTTCCAACAGGACAACTACAACCACATAGATACAGTATCCCTTGCCTTTTTCTCTGACTGTGACTGCATTTCTTGGATCTCTCTCTGCTTCTAAATTGATCCCTTAACACATCACTTAGTCCACTCCACTATCACATCTGCACCACACATAGTCATTTGTAAGTGCTCCTACGTAATTCGCAAGTCGCAGCACGCCCCAGGCCGTAGAGGACTGGGATGGCCCCAATGATGAAGCATGTCACCAAGGGGCAACCCTGGTGAGTGAGGGGACACCTAGAAAACAAGCAATTTCTCCTTTTCTATCTACTATACCTTCCAGACCAACCCCACTGAGTGTTGTTGTGAATGGATTTATAGTGACCAGCAAGGCTCTCGGGTATCTGGCTAAGTACAGAGACCTTATGTTGAATATCGTTATCAATAATTCCACACAGGCCCTGTACTGTCGCATTCTTTCTTCCACAGTTGTCGAATGTACTACTTACTTTTCACTGACATGCATGCAGTAGTGCATGCACTTTCAAAGATTGATGGATAGGTTTGTACCCAAAGAATTGTTTATGTTCCATTGTTTGTCTATGCTGTGCTTTTTTTTACAGGGTGTCTTCTGGTGACCAACATCGATGGACGAAGCGTCGGCTGCAATGGAGGAGTGCCGCTAAAAGGAGGATTTTTTTTCTGCAGGCAACTTACTTACCACTTCCAACAGGACCACTACAACCACATAGATACAGTATCCCTTGCCTTTTTCTCTGACTGTGACTGCATTTCTTGGATCTCTCTCTGCTTCTAAATTGATCCCTTAACACATCACTTAGTCCACTCCACTATCACATCTGCACCACACATAGTCATTTGTAAGTGCTCCTACGTAATTCGCAAGTCGCAGCACGCCCCAGGCCGTAGAGGACTGGGATGGCCCCAATGATGAAGCATGTCACCAAGGGGCAACCCTGGTGAGTGAGGGGACACCTAGAAAAAAAGCAATTTCTCCTTTTCTATCTACTATACCTTCCAGACCAACCCCATTGACTGTTGTTGTGAATGGATTTATAGTGACCAGCAAGGCTCTCAGGTATCTGGCTACAGAGACCTTATGTTGAATATAGTTATCAATATTTCCACCCACGCCCTGTACTGTCGCATTCTTTCTTCCACAGTTGTCGAAAGTACTACTTACTTTTAACTGACATGCATGCAGTAGTGTATGCACTTTCAAAGATTGATGGATATGTTTGTACCCAAAGATTTGTTTATGTTCACAATTGTTCGTCCATGCTGTGCTACTTTTTCTTGTCTCCCAAAACCTTTCCCAAAAACCCCCGTACCCATCCATTTTTCAAACCCTAACCCTCTTCCCCCGGGCTGTGTGGTTTTGATTGATGTGTGACTAAATTACAGCAATAAATCCACACACTTGCTGGGGAGGATAAGGTGATAGCAACAGGCTGGTGAAGAAATCCGAGGATATATTCTTACTCTGCTTGACAAAGACCCATGGCTAATGTCAAAGAACTTCAACCGAATTAGTTATACTTTAACATTTGTTAGGCTACAACGTGGCACTGTTCTAGTGTACTTCTGTCACCTGCTATATTCTGTATTGTACCTTTGTATTGCTCAGGAGGACAAACCAGATTTCATTTTCTTTTTTTTCATAGGCAAGCAACTGCCACTGTGTCACACCACTAGTACCACCGCTATGAGGAAATTTTATCCGCCCAGGATTGCAAACCTTATTTGCTGTTTCCCGTGGAGCCAGCCCTGGGCCTAGCCCTACTTGCAAACAGAAATTACAGGTAAGATAGGCATTTGGTTGGAGGTAGTATAATGGAGTATTAGGAGAGACGAGAGATTTGATTGACGGTAGTACTACTAAAGTCCTAGGACTATTCAGGAAAACAAACTTACTGTTATGTTAAACCCCCACCCACCAGACTCAAAAGCAGTAAAAAACAGGTATGGTCAGATAAAGTTTCAAAAAGTATATTTTTATAGCCCTAACAAAAGAATCTCCCGCAAGACCCTCCCTAACCCCAACGATTGTCCTTCAAAAGTCCCCAAAAATCACAACTCCCAATTCCCACCCCCCAAAAGTCTCTAAAAAAGGGGCAAGGGACACTATGGCAGGGTGCTGTTGGAATTAGCAGCCAGGGCATCATGCTCCTTGCGGAGGGTGGCAAGTTCGAAGCGGAGGCCCTCCACCACGTTCTTATAATTATGGACCTCCTGCTCCAGGTAGGACAGTCTGAGGGATAAGCGGCGCCGGTGTGCCTTGCAAATCCTGTGAGGGGCAGCTGCTTTCTTTGCTGCTGGGCGGTGGCGTTTGGCTTTGGTAGCCCGGCTCCGTACCGCTGGAGCACTGCGCTGGCTGGCAGCCCGCACGGAGGAGGATGCAGCTGTCCCAGTGGACGTTGTTGTTGTACCAGACTGCGTCTCCTCCTCCTCCAGGGCCACCAGCCGCCGATATTCAGCAACAGTGGCATCCAGCCTCCGTTGCCGGGCCATTCGAGCCAGCTCCTTCCTCCTTGATGGTGTCTTGGATTTGGAAGGAGCAACTACATGAAAAAAGAAAGACATAGTCTGTAACCAATGCTCCTTAAGATTAACACAAAATGATTGAGCAGAAAGTTGTCACAGTACAAGTAGCAAATTGAAAGCACAGTGCATAACTATTGAGGACAGTATCTATGTAACCTCCGACTTCTTCATCCTTGCTCTAACATTAGTGGGAGTTTAAGGAACAAATTCTACGAGCACTATGGACTTCTATTACAGTCGACTATGACAGTACACCACTCTTATTCTTCTTCTTCTCTCTTGTTTAGGAAAATTGGTACGTTATCTTATGCAAGCCGGCATAATGCCAGCGCAGTGAACTTGCACCCGAGAAAAACAGACGCACACCATGGTGAGTGAGACAGACTTGCGTTACTGTACCGGTCCAGTACATGCAGGTGGTGAAGCTCTTACTTTTCTATTACGGGTGGCACTGAGAATACTCTGTTAAAAGGGCTACTGCTTAATTAATTTAGCTTTCACCCTACAGTGCAAATGAGTATTAGAAAAGGAAAATGAAGAAGCTAAATTATCTGATTATCTATCACTTCACATGGGATGTATTTGATGACATATGGGATGACTTTAGGTGCTTTGCTTATTATTGAGTGAACAGTGATACCCCCACACATGAATGACGTACTACTACTAAACTAAAGTTATTAAGGGAGGTAGGGAGTGTCCACCGTAATAACTGGATATATGCTGTGCTTGCAGTTGCAATACAAACTACTGCTACTATTCATGGTAGTCTTTGGACAACGTTACAACTTCTTTTCCTTGCCTTTCCTACACTGGAACGGACGTGCGGGTGCGGTGTTACATGCTCTTCAAAGTAACACTTAGTTCATCCAGTGACCGTCTACTCTCTCTAGATACACATGTGCTATCTAAGAGTCAGATAGTACCATGAATGATCCAGGCATCCATCCATTCAAAGTATATTGCGCACATACAGTTTCTGTCTCACCCACCCAGGCTGTTCTCCTTCCACCCATCCTTGCTTCATCATTCACCCAGCCATGCACCATACCATTTTCTTACCTTCCCAGCCACCTCGGGGACCAAGCAAACACATATCATTCTTCTTTGCCAGTCATCATTACATTTCTCGTGCTTCCACACTTACTTACACCCTTCTTTCGCTTTTCGTTCATCCCATCCATCAAGTTCACCTCAGATCTGATTGGGATTCTTCTCGCCAAAAACTTCACAGCTAAGTCGAAGTACATTTAGAGGAGGCTACTACCTGCTTTTTTTATAATACACCCGTGCAGAAAGCACACTCTGCAGTCTTCAATCTCAATGACTAAGGAATGTATAGCTTACCTCTGCCCGCCACCACCGTGTGAACCCTCACAGGCATGTCCTTTTCCGGCACTTGCACCGCCTCCTCCCCAGAGTTGTCCTCCTCGTCCAATGCCACCACCACCTCCGCGCTGGCCCCGTCTCCAGATGTTCCACCTACAAAGTACATTTAATAATGTTAGAATACACCACTCACTACTATATAATATTTGGTCTAGGAGGAAGAAAGAAATGTGAAAAAAAGTGTACAATTTAATAATTTTTGACTGTGTACTCTAGAGTAAAAATGTCCCTTTTTCCAGGGAAGGCTGTTGTCTTGCTGCACTTTTTGGCACAACTGATGAATGTTTGCTTTTTACTTTTTAACACGCACCACTTTTTCTCCTAACAGACAGAACCTTGACTTCTAAGAACACGAGCAGGATCAAGTTCAAACCAGGTGAGAGCTCGGCTCGACCACAAGAAATGTGTCCAATTAATCGTCAGCACTAAGCACTTTTCCATTTTCAGTTACACGTTCACTTTTATGACAAACTTGAATTTAATAAATGTGTTTACTTTTAATAAAGCTTTTAAACTTAAATAGACTCTGTGGTTTTTGGTCCTCCAGACTAGAGTGGATGAGCTAAAGGTTTTCGAATTTTTGCAAGCATGAGTCCGTGCCTCTGCCATCGGTGACTTTGGGAGCTAAATGACTCTGCCACACTATCTAGTCAGTAAGGAGATTGGGGGTTCAACTACAAAGTCTGTTATCACTGAGGTATGTGGAAAGTCTAACAGTTACAGCACCTATTATAATTGATAAGCTAAGCGATGCATTATTTAGTGTCCATAGTTCTGTTTGTGCAGATTTGTCCCTGCAACAGTAGTAGAATGGATTGTCCTCCTATCCAAACCAAAAGTAAAGTAGTATCTTATTATTTCTTGGTGGTGGTCATTCACCTTTTTATTGTTGGCAATGGTCAAAGCATAAACATTTAGAATACTTGAAAAGACATTATGGACAATCCCAGAGGACTACACTCAGTGCATAGAGCTATTGCTGACTAGAATGGGAGTCCAATGGAAATGCCAAATGTGCAATCTTAGTTAGCTACACAGACAGACTAATAAGAATAATCTAGTAATACCACACGGAGTCATAGTCGAGGCAGGATAAGAATTTAGATCCTGTCTACAAGAAGATCAAAGACGATTTAGAAAAAATCGAATGATCGAATCCTTGGTGACTGAGGATTCCTTTATAGTATTGGGAGATCTGAATTTTCATTTAGAGAAACAGGAGGATGCTGACTCCCAAGCACTAATTGGAGACCTCGAGAGCTTGGGGTTGGTTCAGCTCGTCAATGCCCCGACACATGAGGCTGGCCACACGTTGGATTGTATTTTTTCCAATATACATGGCATCACCGTTCAGGACATTTTACCTTTAACATGGTCCGATCACTTTGTCATTCTGTGTGCCTTGCCTATCACTGATACTCCCCCTATGAAACAGGCCTATAAGACTCAGGAGCCTTTTAGAGTATGGAAAGATATAGACAATGTAGCCTTTGCTGAGCTGCTGATTAAGTCCCGCCCTATTATATCTATGGAACCCAACCTAGCTGCCAAACAATTCACTGAGTGGATAGGGAATGCTACTAATCTACTAGTTCCTCTTAAGACCATATCCAGCAATAGAAAGACACCATCCTCTCCTTGGTTCACAGAAGAACTCAGAAAACAAAAACAAGAATGTCGAAGGCATGAAAGGCTCTGGCGAAAGTCTTATGATCAAAACAGTAAACTACGATATAAAGATACCCAACTTATCTACAAAAAACTGATCATTGAAACAAAGAAGAAGTTTTTTGAGAATCAAATTGATTCCTCTAAAAACTCCAGCAAACAGCTATTTGAAGTAGTGAAGCAACTAGCTGGGAAGCTTACAGATACAGCCCCTTCTCCTTCACAGGCCCTTTGTGATTCTTTGGCTAACTTCTTTTTCACCAAAGTTAATGACATCTATTCTGAGTTCTCAATTAAAGACACTCATGTTCCTCCACCTACTCAAATTAACCCTCCCACTTGCTTATTGACCCAATTTGAAGGATTGGAGGAGGATCAGATTAGGGACATTATGATGTCCATAAAATCAGGTTCGGCTCTAGACCCATGTCCTCCTAAAGTCTACCTACCAGTGATTGACGTTATCAGCACCACCATCACACAAGTTTGTAACATGATCCTCAGGTCAGGGATATATCCGAACATGCTAAAGAATACTCTGCTAAAACCGCTCCTAAAAAAACCATCTTTAGATAAGGAGCTGTTGAAAAACTATAGACCTATCGCCAGCCTCCCATTTCTTGCCAAAGTGCTTGAAAAGGTAATGAACATTCAGCTGGCTGATTATCTCGAGCAAAACAAACTGCTGGATGATACGCAGTTCGGGTTTCGAAAGCTCCATGGCACTGAGACGGCTCTCATTAAAGCCGCAGACGACATTAGAACAATCAGAGATCATGGAGGGACAGCAGTGCTTATTATGCTGGATTTGTCGGCCGCCTTCGACACGGTCAATCACTCCATCTTGATTGACCGTGTCGGAAATTTGGGCATCCGATCCAGTGCTAAAAAACTACTCACCTCGTTTCTTTCCAGCAGAACTCAAGCAGTCACGCTGGGTCCTTTCAAATCACCAGAGCTTGCCTTACCTTGTGGAGTTCCTCAGGGCTCATCGCTAAGTCCAACACTGTTTAATATCTATGTGTTGGACTTGGCGAGAGTGATTAAAACCTACCATATGAGCCTTACCTCCTATGCTGATGACACCCAGCTGGTGCTCGCTATCAATAATGACGGGGAGCAGGTAGCGGCACTGTTTCAAGAGGGTATGCTGGCTATTAAAGACTGGATGCAGGCCAACTGCTTGAGGTTGAACTCCGAAAAGACGGAGGTAGTTATCTTTGGTAAGATCGCCCCACAATGGTCTCCTGAGTGGTGGCCTCCGTCTTTGGGAACTCTACCAACACCGTCAGCTAAGGTCAGAAACTTGGGCATAGTTTTTGATGAGAAACTTAATTTTGCAGCACACGCCAACCAGACAGTAGCAAATGCTCACCACAAACTTAAATTGATAAGGAAAATTCTCCCATTTCTCTCTGACAGCGCGGGTAAAACAGTGGTGAGCACACTTGTGCTCTCCTCCTTGGACTACTGTAATGGCTTGTTTGCCAATGCACAATCCCGGGTAATCTCCAAACTCCAAATGATCCAAAATGCGGAAGCCAGATTGTTATCCAGAACTCCTAAATTCAAATCAGTCAGTCACATAATTAAGAGTTATCACTGGCTAACAATTAAAAACCGCATTAAATTCAAATCCCTGTGTCTAACTTTCAAAGCTACTCACAACCAAGGCCCAAGGTTTCTGCAAGAGCAGCTTTCCATCTACTGCCCATCAAGACAACTGAGATCGATGCAGTTACATCAGTTAGCAGTACCCCGTACCAGAACGGTTACTTGGGGAGACAGGCGCTTTACAGTGTCTGCAGCCAGACTCTGGAATTCGCTTCCGCTGACTATCAGATCGGCACAGTCTCTCCTTCAGTTTAGGAAGCTGGTGAAGACTTGGTTATTCAACCAGTAATGAATCTTCCGCCTAAAACGCTGCCATTACTCAGAGATCCTTTTAGTAATCTTAGCGCCAAGACGCCCAAGGGCAAACGTATGCGCTCTACAAATCGTATAAATAAATAAATAAATAAATGAGGAACGCTAGGAAAAAATAAGTACTCTATATTAAAATTAAAACTTACTGGGGCCAGCAAAGGAGCCCTCGACCGCCCGGTCCTGGCCTGCATCGACAACAGCACCCTCCTCCTCCTCCTCCTGTGTCCTCCTCTTGCCCCGGGGGGAAGCTGATGTACAACATGAAAGAAAGAAAAACAGAAAACATGGATGATATTTCTCAACCAAATCAAACATTTAAAAAAGAACTAACAAAGTAACAAAATATTTTTGCGAAATAGCAAATAGGGAACGACTCCACGGGATATATTATTGACCAATCTCATGTGGTCGACTACGTCATTACTTTAGTATTGCTTGATTTGCGGACCGTCGAATTGGAAACTACCCTATGTAACTCACTAAACAAAGTACTAAAAAGGTTTGCCTAGGATTGGCAGGCAGCAGTCCGCAGCACGCAAAGTGACAGCCAAAGTCCATCGTGATTGAAGATCAGCGACAACACTAAAGTTTCCTACAACATTCACCAGTCATTAAAATACTCAAACTATTAATCCACCACCACTATTTCTTCTTATCGCCATGTGTACAAAGGAAGGACTGGACTTGAGTCTGTAGGGGCTGATTTAGAAGGCCCTTGCGGCTCTTTTGCTCCATTGTTGCGTGACTTTTGTGACGCAGCGACAGCACAAAAGAGGCGCAATGGTGCGGCGTATATTAACAACGTGACGCATCTGGGAGATGCATCACGTTGTAAAGCCCTGCGCCAATAGGGGTGTTCCGGCGCAAGGGAGGGCGTTCCTGCGCAGGAACGCATCCTAAAAGTGGCTGAGGGAAATCTACAAGATTTCAATCAGTCACTTTGAGGACAATGATGCGTGACTCAAACCCTGCGCCTGCTTGAAGCAGACGTACGGCTTGACGCAGCATTGGGGAGATAGGGCACCACAGAGAATTGATGGAGCTGCACCATCGTTGCGACGCAACTCCAGCAATGCGCCGCCTTTACGGCACAGATGCGTAACGCTTTGGTGACGTTTTGGGCCCATGGCGCGCCGCATTGTAAATACGGCGCACCATGGGTGATGGTGGCGTGACGCACAATTACTGGCGCATCCCTGCAACTTTGCAGGGATGCGCCGGTAATTAAAAATCTGAACCTTAGTGTGTAGCCTTACGCAGTTCTTTCAACTACACTCATACATAATTTCACAGGCCAATGAAATGAACACAAAATCTAAAACAAATAAGCATAGTAGCAACACTACTGAGAAGAAGGAGAGCAGTGTACCTGAAATGCACAGAAGATTTTGAAATAAAATTTACCTACAATGTAATGAGCAGCATTATTGCTCTTGGTAAAAAACAAAAATTTGCAATATATTAACACAGCAGGAGAAAACATAGTAGTAAAGACATAGCTACTACTACTCACCAAGCCCGGGGATCTCAAGGCCAAGGAGGTCGAGCAGATCTCGCTCACGGGTCAGGACATCCGTCCAGTGGTGGGTGGCCTGGTTGTAGGTGCGCCAGACCCGAGAGTGGTGGTAAATGGCCTGGCACACCTTCTCCCACCGCTTCCGGCGCTCCCGGGCCCCGTACCCGGCACTGATCTTGCCGCCTCCCATGATGGTCCTGGGGAGGCGGCGCTGAACATAAAAAATGAGTTGGGCCACCTCCTCCGGGGTAAAGATCTCCCGTGGCATCACTAGCTCCCCCCTCAAACGCCCGCACGGGAGCCGGACACGGGGTGCGGGACCCTTCCCCTTCTCGGGATGCTTCCCGGCTCCCTTCACCATGGTCTGGGCGGAAAGGAATAAAGAAAATAGAATAGGGAAGAGAAGAAAAGAAAAGAGTTTACAAAAGTAGTTTAAAATTAACCAAAAGTAGCAGTAAACACAAAAATATAGGGCTAGAAAAATAGAGGGATAGATAATAAGTAAAATAGATAAAAAAAAACTTCAAACAAGCAAAGGATGGCAGAGATTGACAGAGGATACAAAGACCATGCCCAGAACCATAGCAATGAATGAGAAACAAGATGGCCGCGCCCGTTCACGACCGCGCGGGTAAGTTCGCGCGAGATTTTCCTTGCGAACACGCGCGAGACTGTACTGGCAAGCCGCGGACTTTGCGAGATTACACTTCGCGCCCGGAAACGGAAATACGTCAGGCAAACAAGATGGCTGCGCCCTTGAACGACCGCGAGGGTAACTTCGCGTCTTGCGCTACGAGCGGCTCGCAAAAACGCACAAAACCTTGCCAACTAACACGCCGCAAAAAAAACAAATTGCATATTCGCACGAATTTGCGGCTTCCGAATCCGATCTCGCGCGTGTTCGCACCCCGCGAACCCCGCGAAATTGCAGAAAAACGAGTTTTTCAAAACTGAAAGCACTCGGCAGGGGCAAGAGTTCAAACTCATCATTAGTAACAATTCCCGGTAGTGCTTCCTGACTGGGGCCCCTCCAGAATTCAGTTGCTAGTTGCAACAATTGTATGACCCTGCTCTAACCCTCACAGCAGGCTCATACAATAGCTACAAGTAGGCCACAAAGAAGGTCCTGGGGAAAAAAAATGCACTGCAACAGAAAGCAAAATTACAGATAAGGAAGCAGGTGCCAGACTGGAATTTTAAAACAGTGACACATTAATAAACTAACCCCAAATTAATTCATCTCAGTTGAAGCAGGGCTGGTGTGCTTGCTTTTCCCCCCCATAATCTACAGTAATGATGAACCAGAGGGTGGCATTGATGTAACAGAGGGTTGCAGTGGTGAAACAGAGGGTGCTGGGAACCTGTGATGATGAACCAGACGTAGAAACAACATAATTCGCGACCGTTGCGCGACGAAATGTAAGTTCGCAATTGCGAACTGGTACGAAACCCTCGCGAACTGGCAGAAATCCTTGCGAACACAAAAAAAAAAAAATCCGCAAATTCGCAAGAATTTGCGGATTTTGCGGATTGCGAGTTCGCAAATCCGCAAAATTCGCGAACGCGAGATTCGCAAAATTCGCCCATGCTTAATTGCAAAGGAACATTTGCCCTCCACATCGGATGATGCGCTGCAGATCCCGGTAGTTGGCTGGCTACCCCAAGTTGGAGAACTGGTTCGAGAGAAGATCGATAACAAGAAAGAGTTTGGTCCCTCATATCGTGCACCGGTTCGAGTTCTTGGAGTGAAGCGCAACTAGAACAGTCATTTTACCACCACTTCCAGGTAGTAAGGAAAACAGATTTATTTTTATTGACAATGTCAAGACACACAGGGTGGCCGATTCTTCATAGCATGACACTGGCTGTATCCTGTCCTTCCATGGTGAGGCACTCTGTGCTGGCTATTACATCTGGTGCAGAACAGGAGGTGTCCCTCGAGATACCTGCCATATCCAGTCCTTTATTAAATACTATTCCTGTTACTAACATTGATGAGTTGAACTACACCTATCCTGCTGATTTATCGATGCCTGATTTGCAGACTCGTTTGGCCGACGAGTCCAGATTCTCTTTTGACTCTGTTTCGGAACCTTCAAAGAAACCCTCAACTATTGCAAAATATGCCACGTTGTTTAAAAAACATTTTTTAATTCCCCCTTGGACATACATTTGGTTGATCCTATTTTCATTTTACCTTTTTATGTCAATTGGTTTTGTGTTTTATTTTTTCCGCCTGATCGATGGTCACTACGTTAAAGAAAGAACAGGAATTCGGTACCTTAATGGAACATTGGCCCCTCTTTCCTCTTCACATTCAGCGCACAGACTGAAACGAAACTTAAATACAGTTAACATTACTGCTTGGCCTGTCCTTGATGGGATTGTGTGGGATGCGGTTAGATTTCAAATACATGGGCCCACTGAAGTGATTAATGTTCCGAATGTGCTTAGAGTAAACATGGGAGATGTGATTAAACAAAATATACGTTCTGATGATTGGGATATTCAGGCCGTAGAAGCATTATTTTCTGATTTGAAATACTAAGCGGCGTTTGATGCTGAAGACTTATATTTAGATTATATTAATTATGGGGATTTGTTTTGCTTCCAACATTATGGTAATCATTTTCTCCATAAGACGAATTCCAGGAGGGTTGCTGTGAATTACAAGCAGTGGGAGCACTGCCCGGCTCCTTTAATTGGAAGCTCCAGTACATATCTGAAAAAATACAGTTATTTTACAGATTTCAATAAATCAAATCCTGAGTCATTTTATTATAGAATGACAGAAAAGTCCATGTCCAAAGTTAGACTTACCGATACAAAGTTGCTGTATTCGAAGTCCTTTCTAGACAGATTGGCTTTAGATGGCTACGAGTTCTGGAAAGGAATAATTGACCTTAAATCGGTTTGGGGTACCAAAGATTGGCAGGTACAAGGCACTGAGGCTTTGCACCGTGCATGTCTCATCCGGAATCACATGTTGTTTCTAAATTCTACTATTTCCCAAACAACATGCTTTGGATTGGCTACTTCTAAAAAATTAAATACACCAATTATCCCCGAATTGGAAGAATATTCAGGATGGGGTAATTTTTCTGATTTGTCTATTCATGAGATACAATCTCTAATTCACAATTCGTCCTTTAATGTGTCCAGCTTGAATCCAAAAGGTTGGCTGCTGTGGCAAAAGAGTTCTGATTCTTGCCAACGTCGATTTCTGGGGTTAGCTGAAGGGTTCACACAAGTGCGACCAGATCCCCGTTTTGAAACTGATTATACTGTCACCACTTACTCTGTAGGCAAACTGTGTCAGAATTGGTTACAACATTCCACGTTAGCTGCAGTTAAACTACATCTGTCTCAGTTAACTGAAAATGTGGATTTGAATGATTTTATAAAAGGCCCAGCTAAGTGTAGATCTAAACGGTGGATTTATGCTGTTTACAATGAAATTTGGAAAGTGTCTCAAATTGAGGCTGCTAAGCGCCTAAGGACAATTGACCAAGCTAATTTGGAAAAAGTACTTGCATTGGTTGATAACAGTATTAACACGCTTTCTTCCCGAATTTACACATTAAACAATATTGTTTCTTCTGTTGTTGACATTGTGCATGATGAAGTGTCCGTATCATATCATGGTCAAAATCAATTGCGTTCTGTTATGCAGTTTGCCTGGACACTACAGACTCTGAAGGCTGGTCGAGTGCCTTGGAGTTATATGAACATCTCATCACTATTTGCCCCATTTAATTTGACTGACAAGCAGCGCATGCTTTCCATGCGAGATGCATCATTTTCTATGTTACACATTGAGAAGTTAGAATCTTTGCCCTTCTCTGTGGCTGAGGCGGCTGCTGCTACATGGCTTATCCATGGTATTATTACTTTACCATTTGCTCTGTATAAATCTACAAATTGTATGAGATATATTGCTATAGGGCGATATGAACCACTGGGAAGTGCTTTCCTACATGAGACATGGTCTTTACCATATACATACAGATGTCTGAAAGAAGGAAAGGAAGTGAATCTGAATGGTGAAGAATGCACACAGTCCCCTGACGATTCACTGATTTGCAGGCACATCCAGTTACATGGTTCTTGTAATCAGGACAGACCAAATTTAGCCTGTGTTTTAAAAGGCACACCGGTTCCTGCAATAGTGCCCACATTCACTTTGTTGTCTAACGGTAGTTATTTACTTTTGAACAACGAACTGTGTTGTGGGTTAATGGTCGGTATCGCATATGTGGTTACTGTATCAGAACGTGTGGTGTGTTGCAAGAACGTGTTATATCCACCCACGCATGGGAATTCAGATGTTTCCATTTGGCCAAGAATACCAACCTTGAGAGCGGAGTTCAATGGTTTGAGCCGAATAGGAGCCCTTTTGTCTCAAAAAGAAGTGGCCCTGAGCTCGGCCCGCGAAACTTATGTCCTTCACATAGCTAACACACGAACAGAGGTGCAGGCGCTTTTAAATACTGATTTGCCGTTTCATTTCTGCGAGCTGGTTCATCAAATCTTTAATGCCTCCTCCACGAATGGCCTAGCACATTTTTTTAAATTGGTTAGCAGTGTTCTCGTGACTACGTTTGAAAAAGTATTTGGTATTATCCCTGCGTTTTTTCATTCTATATTCGCAAGCTTGTTTGGCGGATTTCCTGTTTTGCTGGCTTTGGCTGCAGGCGTGCTGGTGATATTTTGCTTTATTAAACATGGATGCCCATCCTGCGCAAGAAAACGCTCAGCCCCTACTGATGCTGTTTCGCAACCGGATGCTTGATTACTATGGCTCCTTGCCTCTTGCGACTTTAAGCACGGCTTTTGGATTATCGTTTCGATTTTCCTATTTCACATGTGTCCAGCCTGTGTTTCATTGCCTGAGCTGTGATTTCGACTGGGCCATTGATTTGTGTCTCTGCTTACCGACTTCTCCTGACGTCGATTTTGATCAGCTGATGAGCCCCGTAGTTGCTCACGAGTTGGTTTGTTCTGGCGAAAGGGTTATGGCCTTGGCAGCGATGCATGGACTAATGGGTCAGTGGGACATATTCGCAGCGGCGCATGACTTTCTGGCACATAGCGTTATCGAGAACCCACTGAGTTGTCCTCTGATGTTGCTAGAGGGTTCGGCGCTGGAGGAGCACGTATGTTCTTTCCCATTGCTTAATTGGATGGCTGAACTGTTTTCGGATGATGACAGTGATTTCATTTTGGAAGCTGTGGCTACCTATTTTGCATATTCTATCCACCCATGAGTGGCTTTGGAGACTTTCACTATTATGGCACGTGACTTTTTAGTAATTCTGAATGGTGCCTTTCCTATCACGAACATTGAACTTTGATATGCTCTGGGCCTATGATTTTATAAATGGCCTCAAGTTCAAGTTTTTTTTTAAATATTTTGTGTGGCCACTATAGGCATTCATACATATTTTGTATTATTGATTTTTATATACATTTACATACATTTAGCTTGGCTCAATATTATTGAACTCTGCTTTCATGTTTTGCCTTTCTTAAAGTTTTGGCTTAATTTTTCCTTTTTTGACCGTCCTCGGATCATTGGGGGGGGGGGGGGAGGGGGGTGTCATATGGTTACTGCGTTTCTATATATTGTGTTAAGTTAGCATGAGTTTATTAAATGTTTAAACACCATATTTTCCTTCGGCTTCAGTTTGCACACGACACCTAATTGTTATTGTAGCTTTCAACCTAGACGAAAGATGTGATTTATTTGAGAATAATATGTTATTGCTCTGATATCAGTCGTGCTTGGTACACTTGGTACAAATGTCTGCACACTGAGAACTGCACCCTCTAAGAATAACCTAACACAAGGTTGCTGAAGGCCTGATCCTCGCACCACATTAGACATAACACAAATAATGTTGCTGCCAACATTGGGCTCTACTCGGGTTTAAGATAGAGTTACAGGGAATGAATCAACACACTTGATGCTTCGCATGCAGAGAGCTGGTAGCTGTTGATGTGATCTGCTCCTACTGAGATTTAGAGGTATGGGCCCGCCCTGCTAGAACCCAAATGAGACCTTCTTAGATATAATATAATATGCTAAATAGGGTGCGCGAAATATAGGTGATACAGAATTCTATAGATTTTTGCATCATAACATGCTATCACCTTTTGCTTACTATGGATTAGTGACTATGCTGCTAACTCTGATTTTTATAATATGTATGTTGATATTATACAAGATACTGCGTTTGAGAACTTTGCATTGAAAAATAAACATTTCAAACTTGCACGTGTGTTCTTTGCCTCCCAGTTTCGGTTGGTAATGATTATATAACGAAAGAGTGTTCATGTGTTCCACGATACCTGAGGTACCCTAAGTTCATGTTCTGGATTGTCTAAGTCATTGGGAAGTTATTACTACCAATGAGACACTGTAGCTAGCTTGGTAAGGGGATTTCTGAAACTAAGGTGAGTTTTGGGTCACCCTAACTCACCCAGGTTCTAGATCTCTGTGCACAGTTCTGTGGGAGAACGGAAACCCTGCTACAGAACTGGGCGGCGTGGCCAAGATGACCACCATGGCAGACGTGCCTAGCTGAGGCTCTGCGAGAGTGCTTCCACCTCGCCCCTTACCATGTAGCCGGGCTGAGTGTGGATGGACTCCTAAGACGCCAGATCATGCAAGGCGACTACTAATGCTACTGGCGACGACCGTGAAGCTTCAAGGTGACAGGATTCTGGCTGTGAGGCGAAGAGACAATGCGTACTGCAAAATGGCGGCAGGTCTGTCAGCTAGTCCCTGCCGCGAGGCCTGAGCAGCGGGGGGCTTGCAGTACCCTCGCGATCCCGGGGCAGAACTAGATCAGCATCACAATATCCCCAGACAAGGCGGAAGCCGCAAGAGAGAGGTCGGACGGCTGTATGTTAATGCGTAAACTGTGCGCCCGCAGCACACCGCTACTCGCCACCTGATCTTGGATGGTCTTCCGCCTTGGAGCCGGTCGACCCGCCGGCCTACCTGTGGTGGCCGAGAGAGGAGCCCAGACTTCGTTTCGGGTGGCCCGGCGGGTGCGGGAGCCCCGGGAGAGCTGTCACCCGTCTGGTTGGTTGCGTCTGACTCACAGCAGCAGTTGAGGTAGGCAGCGTCCGTTAGGCGGCCTGCCTGACCTCAAAATGGCGGCCACACGGGACACAGGCTGGGACACAGGCTATTAAAACAGAATACACCGCAATAGGGCAGCTTCCACTTAGCACCCAAAACAGTGGCTGCGGGGGACCATCTAGAACAGCCTAATAAGCAACAGTGAAGAGAGGCTCAACCTGCCTACAGCAAGGGAAGCTCCCCATTGACACCTTGGGGGCATGGGGCTTGTGGTAACGCCAGCCTGACCACGGTCCGCACCTGAGCCCTACCGGGGGAGATCATCTGACAATCAAGAGGCCCGTTGATCACTGAGAGGGGGGCTGGAGTCTGTGCCAACACCCTTGTTACTCGGAGGGGGTGAGTACTAAGCTGACACCCGGACGGCGAGGTGATGCGCGAGCTTGCTGTGAGTGGCTCCACTGTTAGGGCGGTGGGGGTTCAGAGTCCAGCACCAGGAAGAATCAGACGGGCTGCATCAGATCGCACGTTCTGGCCTAAGTCAGAGGTCCGTCCAAGTTGATTGCTGCAGGTCCACTCCGGATACCTGCTGCCATCCACGGATGTCCATGTATCTTGGTTCCTTCCTGCACTATCTCCGCTGACAGGGGACACCGGCGAGCTACGACGGCAGGAGACGCGGGACTGGTCAAGTCGGCACTTCACCTAGAAGTCAGCAACAGACGCATCGGGTGCGTCTGCGCGGCCCCTGGTGCGAGAATGGGCAAACCAAGAGCGACGGCGGCAACCCAGGGGGCTACATCAGATACTGCAAGCGGTCAATCTACGGGGCCCCCCAAAGATGCTGTTGCGACAACAGATGTCTCCCTCTCGGCCAAATTGGACAGGGTTCTATTGGCAATAGAACAATCCAGACTCTCTATGGAGCAGCAACTGGGCAGCCTAACAACGGACATCAGCCTCGTCCGAGTTGACCACCGACAATTATCAGACAAGGTCTCGGATGCCGAAAAAAAGGTCACATCCATCCAACCCATGATACAGGCTCATCAAGACACACTACAAACGCTAATAGGCTGTATGTCCACCATGGAAGAACGAATCGATGACTTGGAAGGGCGGTCGAGACGCTGCAATATACGTGTCCTTGGCCTGCCAGAGGGAATCGAGAAGGCGGATGCAGGGGAGTACATGGAAACATGGACAAAGTCTTTCACGCCAGGTGCAGAACGGTCAGCCTTCTTCTCCATCGAGCGGGCCCATCGGGTCCCGGCATGTCGCCCCTGGCCGGGGGCTCCTCTGCACCCTATGTTGGCAAAATTCCTGCACTTTAGAGACCAAGATGCGTTGTTGAGGGCGGCCCGTCAGGCAGGGCCACTTCGGGTAGAGAATAGAACCGTCATGATTTTCGGACTATTCCCAAGCGGTCCAGCGCCAAAGATCATCCTTCCTGGAAGTGAAACGGAGGCTTAGAGCGGGAAAAATGCAATATTCCCGGCTATTTCCCGCCCGCCTCAAAATCATGCATGATGGTATCGCTCACTTCTTCGTGACACAACTAGTTGGACCAGCACGAGAAGGCGGATGCAGGGGAGTACATGGAAACATGGACAAAGTCTTTCACGCCAGGTGCAGAACGGTCAGCCTTCTTCTCCATCGAGCGGGCCCATCGGGTCCCGGCATGTCGCCCCCGGCCGGGGGCTCCTCTGCGCCCTATGTTGGCAAAATTCCTGCACTTTAGAGACCGAGATGCGGTCCCCGTACAGAGTACACCCATGAGCAAAGCGCAGGAGCGCCAGGACCCAGAAGACAGCGCTCCAGACGACGCAACCGGCAGGGCACCACCAGCTTGCTCCCGCACACCATGGGGTCGCCAGACCTGGAACAAATTGTTCAAGAAAGATGGAAAGTCCTGAAGGCGGTGGCGAGCCTCCGTCCTGCGTCCCCGGCAACGGACATTGAACGGGCTCCTCACATGTTCACCTCGGAGGAGAAAGGAGACAGCGAAGCAACGCAGTCCGGAGTAGATTCAGTGGCCTTGCCCGTGGTCACCCCGAGATCCGCTGATGACCTGATATGAATGGACATTCGTTAATGGGAGAAAATACTGGGGGAGAGGTGCTGTCTATTCGGCGACCACATTACACGCGCGCCCGCAGGCCACCTTCGGTCTATTCAGCCATTCCACCACTCAGCCAAGCCGGCGAGCAGTCATTAATTTGCGCGCATAGCCCACAAGCGGAGGTACCTCGCACACAGGCCGCCACCCCCACAACGTGTTGATGCTCTCGAGCCAGTTGAGAGCTAGTTTGGATGTATTGCCCTTGCCAATAGGTCCCCCGCATTGGGACTGCGTTTTGCCCCACCCCAGTTTCCCCCACCCACTGAGCGCACCTGCACAGCACTGTGTCCCCGTTAACATGCAGAAGAGCAGCAGCACTGACACTATAGCAGCATGGACAGTGAAGGGACAGCATAGAATTCGGGGTTCTCTGTGGGATCCTGAAGCCCCCGCAGTCCTACGTACCATACACGCATACAGATGATGCAAACTGGCACGATCACCATCCTAACATTGAATGTGCGTGGGATGCATACTGCGCGTAAACGGTACTCAGTCTATGCCTACATCAAGCGTCACCATGCGCAGATCGCCGTATTGCAGGAAACGCACTTAACAGCGGGGGAAGTGGCAAAGCTGCGTAGGCGCTGGAGGGGGGGGTCATGTGCGCTACTACTTATTCGATCTTTGCTCGAGGCGCCCTTATATGGGTACGGCCCGGCGATCCCTTTCAGGAGCAGTCCCGTACTGTTGACCCGGATGGCCGATACGCTCTCTTGCAGGGACGACTGGACGGCCAATCAGTCCTATTGGGGAGTATCTATGGGCCCAATGCTGACCAAAGTAAATTCTGGGATACACTTTCTGCCCCCCTGAGCACATACACACAGGTCCCATGGATTTTAGGAGGGGACTACAATTGCGTACAGAACATAACACTGGATAGATCCCAACCGCCAGCCCCGACGTCTCCCACAGTGGCGCAGGAAAAGCGGTTTGCGACATGGGCACATCATTGGTCTCTCAACCATGCCTGGCGCACTCGTAACCCCACTGCTAGGCTTTACTCCTTCCATTCGGTGCCCCATGACCTTAGAGTGCGCTTGGATAGTTTCCTTTGCTCCTCCGCTATCATGCCTCTCAACTCGGAACCGGACTATTTGGGCAGGACCATATCAGACCATGACGCACACACACGATGCGCTGGCGCCCGCCGCACCCCCCTGTCCTTATCTGGCGTCTCCCCAGGGAATGTCTCGACGACCCGGTGTTCAAGCACAAGCAGGCAGACCACATCAGCCACTATTTCCGTGAGAACACTGATACTGCGACCATGCGTGCGGCCGAATGGGACGCCTTTAAAGTTGTTATTCGAGGCACATGTATTCGGCAAGTTGTAGGAGTCCGTCAAGTCCTGGAGCGGGACATACAAAGAACAGAGCAAGCTCTGGCCTCCCTTACAAAGGAAACTGACCCAGACAGTGATATAACGGCCCGTATTGCCGCCGCTAAGACAGCATACGAAGAGGCCTTAGTAAGCTTGTGTAGGTATAACTTCGCAAAATATACGGCACGTGCTCACAGGGAGGGTGACAGTGCGGGAAAGTTACTGGCATGGATTGCCAAGCAGGACTCGACCCTTCCACCAATCACGGCCGTTCGTAATGCTCAGGGTATCTTGTTGTACTCCCAAGACTCAATATTGCAGGCCTTTCAGGAGCATTACACATCATTATACACTAACCCGGCTCAGATATCTGAGGAGGCCCTTTCCCAGTTCCTGGCTAGACACCAACTGCCCCAGATTGACCAGGACACTCGTCAGGACCTTGATGGACCCATCCGAGCGACAGAAATTAGGCAAGCTATGAAGGCATTGGCTACCCACAAGGCCCCCAGCTTAGACAGCCTTCTGTTGGAATTTTACCGCACCTTTGCATCCCAGCTGGTCCTCCAGTTAGAGAGACACTTCCGAGCAGCCTTAGAGGAGGGTGCTTTGCCCCACTCCATGTGCGAGTCGGTCATAGTGTCCCTTCTTAAACCAGATAGGGATCCCCAACTGATGGGTTCTTACCGGCCTATAGCCCTCTTGCCTGCGGACTATAAAATCTATGGGAAGATCCTGGTGGATCGGTATGCCACTATCCTTTCACAGCTAATACACCCGGATCAGAATGGTTTGGTGCTGGGCAGGAATACTTCTTACAATATCCAGCGGTTGCTCCATGTACAGGACCAGATCCGTGATTGTTTTCCTCGCGCGGCATGTCTGGTCCTGGATTTGGAGAAATCCTTTGATACCCTCTCCTGGGCATACCTATTTCAGGTCCTGCAACATATGGGAATAGGACCTCGCCTTCAGGCATATACTAAGCTCATATACACCGCACCCACGTCCAGAGTTTGAATAGGCCCTCTCATCTCCGCCTCCTTTTCGGTCCAGCGTGACACCCGTCAGGGATGTCCGCTCTCCCCTCTCCTTTTGGCCATGGCGATGGAGCCCTTAGCAGTCTGTCTTGGTGCCGAGGGTGGGAAATGGGGAATTCCTATTGCCAATTCCATTCATACAGTGTCATTGTACGCTGATGATGTTTTCATATACGTCCGGGATATCGCAGCAGACCTTACTTCTATAACACAAATTTTGCGGGACTTCGAGGAGGTGGCTGGATTACGCGTTAATTGGGCCAAGTCCACAGTTTATCCCCTAGTACAGGCAATGCCCAAGTGACAGCTGAGGCTGGGTAATGTTAACCTTTCGTGGAGCCCACAGGCAGTACGGTACCTAGGAGTTCTACTGTATCACAGGCCACAGGACATCTACGAAGGCAATTATCGAAAGTTCATGGTGGAATTAGGTCCTCTGTACACTTTTGGAAGGATCTCTCACTCGCAGTCACGGGTAAGATATCGGTCGGCAAAATGATCCTAGTTCCAAGACTCTTATATCTCTTTGCCAACCTCCCGGTGGTTCCCCCTTGCTCGTTTTTCAGTGGGTTGGACCCCTTGTTGGGGACCCTTATCTGGGGCTCTCGCCGTAGGCGTATCACCCTGGCAAAGATGCAGCTACCTCTCGACCAAGGAGGGCTAGCTGCGCCATCCTTTGAGGCTTACTTCCTGGCCGCCCAATTACAATGGGTGTCCCGCTGGAAAGCGGTCCGAGCGCAAGGGGAACTGGCCACTGCGGCTGGACGATTGCAAACTCCTGCCGTCCATCGCATATTATTACCAAGAGCGGCACCCCCCCCCCCGGGCCAGGCCACTACAACAGTCGACGGCGCGCGCCTGTCTCACACGCATCTATAGAATGAACCGTGCGGCGCCCCCGTATTCTCCTCTCCTGCCGCTGGTAGGGCTACCCAAAGGATGTACATACTACATGGAGAGAATGATGCACATATGGACGGAGCACGCCCTGGCGGACGTTGGGGCACTCTATTTTGATGGACAATTGAAGACATTTGAGGCACTTGTGAGTGACTTTGGGCTCCCAGGGGGACAGTTCTTGCTGCACAGGCAGCTCCTAAATGACTGTCATAGGCACTGGGACACGTTAGAGGACGAGCCCCCTACACACCCGGTCCTTCACGCAATGCTTCAGATGGGCCCAGGGAGACACCTAGTTACTTGGATAGACAAAGCAATACGATCGCTTAAGCAACCCTCCCTTGCATCCCTTAGAGACCAATGGGAGGACAACTTCCGCAGGCCTTTGCATGATAGGGAATGGGCCAAAGCACTACCATACACTAAGAAGGTCTCCCGCAACTACCACTTCAAAAACATGCAATTACACATTCTACATCGGGCGTATCTCACTCCTGCAAAGCTACAGAAGTATTTCCCTGAGAGTACCTTCGCCTGCCCAAAATGTAAAGAGACCGCTGCCTCCTTCTTTCACTTGTTGTGGGATTGTCCATCCCTCCACAGCTATTGGCGCACTGCTCATACTATCCTTGGAGCGGTCACTGGTCTCCGGGATCTTTACACGTGGGAAGCCAGCGCCCTTGGCATTGGTAAGCGTTGCAAGCACATGAAGGTCGAAATGTGCTTTGCCTCCCTAGTGCTCCTCCTGGCCAAGCGGTGCATTACAATGCACTGGAAGGCGCCTGACGGCACCCCCCAGGCGGCGTGGGTGGGTGCGGTCAAGAAGTGGGGTGGGACGATGGGGGTATTGCCTTGCCAAACATGCGCCTTTACTATTGGGCCTCCCAATTGGTGGTTACCAACTCCTGGATTCACGGGTCACCTACAAACCCGGCCTTTCATCTAGAACGCTACCAGACAGGAAGGGAGGGGTACCTGGGCGCCCTATATGGTAAATTCCCCCGAATTCGCTATGCGGGACTAATGTCACAAACCATAGCTATTTGGCACCGAGCCACCAGGAGCTTGGGATGGTCCAAAGTGTTTACTAAAGCTACCCCGCTCTGGGCCTCACAGAAGCTAGGTTCCCTTTGCCATCATAAGGGGTTTGATAGATGGGATATGGTCAGCATCTCCACCCTGGGCGACTTGATCCACAAAGGGAAACTATTGACTTTCATCGAGCTACCAACAGCGCCACTCTCTTGCCCAGACCGAGGCCTTCCGGTACCTCCAAATTGCACATACTATCACTACAAATGTATCCGACCTTTCCTCCCTTCCGGAGGCCTCACCTCTTGAGGATAGGTTATTATCGGAACCTCTCCTGACAAAGGCAATCTCTTGCACATACCGCAAATTATGCAAAAATATGCCCGACTCCTTCCAGTCCCTACGAGACAAGTGGCAGGGGGATGTGAGAGACCTGGAGGATGACGAATGGAGATCGTCGCTGATGTCCCCCAGGGAAACCGCGATAAATCACCGCTTCAGGTTGATCCAATTGAAAATCCTACACAGAGCCTATATGTCCGCTCCTCTCCTGGCCAAACTGGGTAGGCGCCCTGATGAAGTGTCTCCGAGGTTGTGGCCTCCCTGGTTCCTTTTTCCATGTTCTGTGGGAATGTCCAGTAATCCAGCAGTTTTGGGACAGGGCGGCTCGAAAAATGACAGAAGCGGTAGGGAAGCCCATTCCTCTTTCCCCTAAAGAGGGGATTCTTAACGTGTGGGGTGCCACGGACCTCACGGAGGTGGAGCTTCAATGGGTTGCCTTGGGTTTCCTGTTGGTGAAACGTGCAGTGGCAATGCAATGGGGTGCCCCCCAGAGGCCTCTCCTGGTGGGTTGGGTGGCGGAAATGGATACATGCATGCTGGCTGAAAAATCTGTATTTAAGATCAGGGGATTCCCCAAGAAATGGGACAAAAAGTGGGGTCACTGGAATGCGTATAGAGGTGAGATCTGTATCTCCCCCACTGTGGATATGGCTATGGATAAGGCTGGACCTAGAAGGTGTAATGATCTTTATTGTGATTTTCTTTCTGTAATGCCTATCATATCTGATTCTGTATTGTATTGATTGTTTACTGGATAATGACTCTGCTTTTTTTTTGTCAATAAAAATGTTAAATAAAAAAAAAAAAAGAAGTGGGGTGCGGCGGAAGAAGGAATACTACGGGGGAGGAAGCCAAAGGAATGCGCAAACATCCAATTCCCATGTTATGGGCCACGCTGTTTCACTCCTTTACACAGGAAACGGCGGTACCGGCGGAAACACCGGGGGGTGGTTCACCTGGGCCCTCTACAACCCCAGGGGATGCTCGAGTGGGAATGCAACAGGCACATACTCCCAGTGGGTCAGTCCATTTAGTGGTCATCGACTCATCGCCGTGCTCCCGCGCAAAAAGCTCTTAGCGTGGTCCCTCCCCCTCCCCCTCCCTCAGTCCGATTCGGCGTAAGAACATCATGGTATCCCTCAATAGTGCAGCTCTCAGGCGTTCCCCAACGCACAATCTTCAACATACGGCACAGTGCATCCCAGTTCTTCTACCCCAAGTTTATTCACGGTTTAAACACAAGGCAGAAATTTTGAATCCCCTGCGAGCTCACGTGCAGGGAGATAAGGCATCTCACATCCCACGCGAGACCTGGCAAGTAACATCTGCATAGGTTACCTGTATATCGACGCAGTCCCGAGAGGATCCTTGCTAGTTATTGGACTGAGTGACAGGGCATATTAGCCTTCAACCCCTGGGTTGGTGTGTCATAATTAGTAGTTCCCATGCGGGATCTTTTGAATACTAAAAGTCATCGGCAATGAAAGATGTGATGTATGTAATGGTAACAAATGCCAATAAAAATGTTTTACAAAAAAAAGGAAGGTAGCTTAGAACTAACTGAAGAAAACTGCAAACTGGAGAACATGATTCGCCGTGAAGCACTGTAATTCTAGAATAATGTGAAGAAACTGTCAAGCACAAGACATCATCTGTATAGCTATGCATGAGAAGCTGTTCAGAAGCTCTTTATTTACAGGTGAAACAGGAAGTTGCTGAGACGAAGTTCTCCCATTCTGGATTAGAAACCATAGGAAGGTTCCAGAAGTTTCTTAATGGGTTTGCTCTCCCTTGGCCATTTATATAGGTCTTTCTTCAAGAAACAGTCTTCTGGCCATTTTAACAGACCTCCAGTGTATGGCTGGCCATGAAGTACTAATCCACAAGCTTCTTGCATTCGGAACATCTCTTTCTGATGGATATTCTAACTACAGATTTCTCACCTTAGAACGTTTCCCCAACTGTATTCCTGACATGCAGGCCTGCAATGGCTTCTCTACCACCCCCGAAGTAACGAAGTGGCATGTAAGTGCCACCACTGAACGCTGACATCAGTTCCTTTTTTACCTTTTCCACACTCTCAAACATGAAGTCTGAACAATTGTTGGTTCACTGTGCAAATTTCAAATTTGGGGCCTTTTTACATGTTAAAAATGAGGCTACTCTACAGAATAAAGAAGTGGGAGGGCGGTGAGAAATCTGTGGTTTGAGCATGCACCAGAAAGAGCATTATCGAAAGCAATTAACTACCTCTTCTGATGGATACTTCTGTTAATAGTGATAAATATGATGTTGATGTATGCCGTGCTATATCTACGTATAACAATGAAATAGCATCGCTATTATTGAATCCACCCGATATGACCTCCCCATCAACCCAGAGTCAGAAATAAGTGGTCAGACAGGCCCTGCAACCTAAGCCTGAAGTAACTAATTGGCAGATCACAGGTGGGGTGACACATAACCCTGAGACACACGCATGAACAGGAAAACCCATAATTATCTCACAGATAGGTAGTGACACCACAATAGTCTTAGGAACACTCAGCCATTCAAAATACAGCATTCACACTACACTCAGTGATCACACGCTCCCCATGCCAGACATCTGGAGGTACCAACTGGCCCACATTGTGTCAATGTAAGGTCGAGACCCACCACCATGACCAGATTAAAGGCCTTGTGACTAGGCCCAGATTTCTGTCTCCAAAGGAGTGTACAAATTGCTTTATGAAGCTTCATATAATGTTTGAAATGGTGGCCAAAACAAATGTGTTTTTAGACAGTCTTCAGACCACAACTCTGTTGCCTGTTTTCCTGGCCGCTGAGTTTAATTAAATCTACTGTTTCTGTTTTGCCATAAACTTCTTGTCTTTCATTTTTTGAAGGTAAATTCATATTCGAGCAACACTGCTCACCTAAGGTGAGCTCCTGCAGGACAAAGCGGGCAAAATGCCAATACCGCCAGACCTCGAAGTCAAGTCCGTAGACCTTCATGAACGTATCTACAATGCCCATGTCGCAGCCTGGAAGATATCAAGGACTGGCACTCCATGCTGCTCAGCCTTAACCCTGGAGCAATAAGGTCAACAACCTTTTGGTAGCTACTTCTTGGCCAGTGCTTGACAAATATTAATGTAGATAACTATCCACTTCAACAGGTTCCTTTTCGGGAAACACCCTTCCCATTTTTGCCCTGGAGACATAAAAAGCTGATCCTCCATTCGTAAGAATTTGGTACGCTCAATATAAGTGCCTAACGCCCTTTGGTAGTCCACCCGATGAAGAATCTCCTCCACTTTCGAGGCGTTAAGGTGGGGGACAAAAACACTGGCAGTGATGGATTCCCAACGTGGAATGAGTCACAGCTTTAGAAAAACAGGCCATCCAACTCTCTGCACCAGGTTGTCCAGGAAAAAAGGTGTAGGGTGGTTGAACAAAGAGCATCTGAAGCTCACCCGTGCAACAAACTCAAGTAATCACTACCAGGGGCAGATTTTAAAGTCCGGAGACACAGCAAACAGTTTTGAATCGACCCAAAGAGCGTACACATAAGAAAAGTCAAGAACAAATTATGGTTCCACTGTGACATAACAAATGGTCTGGGATGAAATGTGTCAAACCTTTTGTAAATCTCGTCACAACAGGTGATTTAAACAAGGATGTTTGGTCTGGCAAACATAAAAAGACCAAAAGGGCCAACAAATAAACGTATATAGTGCCCGCTGCAAGGACTTGCATGACAAAAATCAACAAAAGAACATTCAACAGCTTGGCTTGTAAAGGGTCAAACTTACGGATGTCACACCAGGCCTCAAATTTGACCAAGCTTCTATCATAAATGGGCTTTGTGGAAGGGTGCCTGGCAGAGAGGATGGCATCCACCACTTCAGGCGGCAGATCAAACCCAGTCAACTGTTGCCACTCAATCTCCAGATATGGAGGTGCAGGCTGCACAGGTTTGGATGGAGGACCCTGCCCTGTTGCTGAGAGCGAAGATCCTCTGGAAGTGGTAGACTGATTGGAGGGCATGTACTCATGCCAAGTAGCTGCCGATACCACACCCTCTTGGCACAATCAGAAGAAACTAGGGTTACTTGGATCTGGTAGCTCCTCATCCTTTTCAGAAATTAGGGAAGTAAGGGCAGAGCTGGGAAGGCATACAGGAGTGCTGTATTTTATTCCAACTGTAATGCTTCTCCTTGCTGGTTGAAGCCTGAACCACTAGGCTTTCCGGGGAAGAAGGTCTATGATGCCTGACGTATTCACTGATGGGTTGGAACAGGGCTTTCACAAAGGGCCCATTAATGTGTCAGTGAGGGCCTCGTTCAAAGGAGAGCAGGGCTCAGATATAGCTGGCCCAGGATGAATAATTTCTGAAAGAACATTTGTTTTGGTAAAACTGAAGACAGCTGCAAAATAAGGATCTCAGCTGCCCATCAGACCACTACTGCAAATGATGCACTTTCTGCCATAGTGGTCTAAGTGGTTAGTCAAACCTATTTAGTAGAATTATCAAGTCCACTGTCCTTTTTTAAATCCATGTAAAAGTTGTCACATGTATAATGAGGGGGGAGAAAACCATCACCCTCCTTACCATCATCCCTGCCTCTGCTGGTATGTCCAACCCCGAAAGTGGCACTGGTTCAGAGTCAGGCCATATGCTGACTGGTTGTACTTTTGCAATCTCGTAATGTGTCATCTGTTGAGATTGAAGTTGGTTCAGAATCAGACATCAGAAACAGCACCTAATGCTATTCTGGCACAGGTGAAGTCTGTACTGGTGTCGACGATGAAGAGCATGGTGCAGGTCTTGGAGCCAGAATGGGTTTATGTACCAGAAATGGCTTGGCGCAGGTTTGAAGGGGTCAGATGGCACATAGGATGACTTCGACAGTGGTAACATGGATGGAGACCCCTTTGGTTCCTTTGAGTCTGAAAGCAAACCAGAGGTAGCCAGAAGTGCACTAAATATCTGCAGCATGGTCACGTTGAAGGCATCAATATGCTGCTATGTATCAATGGCCTGGGAAACTCAGGTGAACAGGAATCAGTAGGAGAATCAGTTTTGTGAATGGGGACCTAGAGGGAAGCCAACAAACATTATTGGATTTAGAGAGGCGGGAAGGGGTCGAGTCCCGCTTGGCATTTTATGTTTGCGTCTGGATGTCGAGTTGGACTAATTGGAGGACTTTGACTGTAAAGTTGACCTCCTGCGGTAACGGCTTTGCGAGCTAGACAGAGTCTGTGACTTAGAGTGGGACTTATGCAAAAGGCTGTAATTTCTTATGTTTGACAACGTGGAGATTTGTTTATCAGTCCTCAATCGCTTTCAGGTGCAATTGGGTGCATTTGGTGCACAACGTTGAGTCGTGGGCGGAGGCCTGAAACCAGAGATACACCTCGTAAGGGTCTGCCATGTTTACTACAGTTGCGGCATGGTTTGAAGCCTATAGTTTTAGGATGGGACATTATAGCCTAGCACACTCAATTCAAATTTTAAAAGACGTTGGAAAACTGCCAAGTTTAGGAGCGGACCTCCAGATCCACATCAGAAAGTACAGAATGAAAGGAACTGAAATCAGTGCACAGGGATAGTGCTTATATGCTGCTCCATTCCTCTAAACCAGGGTGAAATAGAGCTAACACTGAGCCACACGGTCTCACCTTGAGGAGTGTGGAAGCATTGCTGGAGAAAAGTTTCTGATTCTAGTGTGGCATCTAGGGAATATTTAGGCTGTCCTGTTTTCAGTTTCTATTTTTGGTAAATTCTGGTGGTTTTTTTTCAGTGTTTTCAATATCTTAAAAAACAGTTGTTATCAGTGGTTACACATTTTCACGCCACTAAAAACAACAGAAAAAGTGTTTTTCCGGTGTTTATGGAACGTTTTGCTTTTATCATTGCTTGATTTCTGCACTGAAAGAACATGGTATATAGACATTGTACGTATAGTGTATATGAGGTCCAAAGAGATTTTTGCAAATTAATGTTTTTGTAGTACACCATACAATACTTCTTCAGTGAGGCTTTGGTCATGTGCGCTCGCGCATTCCTTCCCAGGTAAACTTCTGTGAAAAGGCCCTCTCAGCATTCATAGCCCCTTGGGCTGAGAACCATCAGCTAAGGGGCACAGTTGGGATGACTCTTTCTTTGATGCCACATAAAGCACGGAATGATAAATATTTGCATTTTAGTTCCTGGGTATAAGAAAACAGTGCATCAGAATGGACTAAAAAGTCAATAGCATACCTCATTAACTCTGAAGATTGTAAAGATGCTTTCAGCATACCATCTAACAAGTGGCAAGGATCTCCTACAGGGAATCACTTCAGCTTGGGTATCAATTTTGACAGGTCATCACACAAACGTTTTATATACGTAGCTGAATCACTACAAATACAAACAATATCACTCTAATCTTTGTTGAACTTGGAAATAACTTTTTTTGCAGAGCATAATAAGTGACACTGCATTCCGTCTTTCTTACTGCTAGCTTGTATAACAAAGTTACATTTTATTGACCCCTTCAGTAAGAACAAAATGACTTTCACTTTCTTTTTCCTTTCTTTGAATGGCATTTAGTTTGTGGTTATGCAGGTGTTTTTTCAGTGTTTATATGTTTTCCCCAGTGAGGGCTATTTTTCTTTCAGTGGGGTTTTATCAGTTATTTTAGGTTTAAACCTAAAACCCCACAGCCTAGGAATATTCAATGGTAAGGAATCAGCAGTTGGCTGCGCTTGGAACCAGCCATCAGAACAACTGGGTGAAGTAACCAATACCCAAGCAGTCTAATAAATGCCCCCAAGAAAGTAGTCTCAATATAGGACTAAAGTGACCAGCCTGACCATGTTCACTCTGGATGGTACAACATGCATTTGGATCATAGATGAGGCAACGTGGTGACCCCAGAGTTTATTGCTACTTCAAGAAATAGGAAGACTGTAGGAGTTTGCGTGCAACAGGGAAGAGGCACAGTGAGCTACAGAGGAAAGGAGTGGACCTAGGCTTCTTCCTTATCAAATCTACTTTCTTGTAATGGCTTACATTGTATAACCCACACTCAGGGAAGTGGTCATAGCTGGGTGGAAATGCCACTCCAACTAACTACAAGAAGATCTTTGAAGCACATACATGTATAACCCCATTGCTTCTCTGGATCGCAATGTCCATGGGAGTAGATTATGGGGCAGATTTACCAAGGGCTTGCCTTGTTCTTGCATGTTGCAAGTCGTCAAAAGGCAACACAATTCCCTAACTGGGATTTACTAAGCCATGCGTGTTCTTGCATAGTTTAGTAAATAAAATGTAAGGCATAGAGCTGCCTTGAATTACTCTGAGTCAGGTAGGTATTAACATGGTTGGGGCATCAGTGTTCCCATGCACCCACCCATGTATTCTGATGCAAACCCAGAGTTGCAAAGATCTGTAAACATGGGTTTGAACCAAAAGGCTGCACCTATATGAAATGAAAGAGGCGAACAAGGAGAATATCTGTATTTCTCCTTATTAATTTCTCTTTCCACGCATGCTGCTCTCTGCAGCACATATTGAACTAGGAATATGCCTCTAAGGATTGTTTTTGTGCATGGAGATATCCCTGCCTGCACAAAAACAATCCTGCATGTAATGCAGACACGCCTACAATGTGGTGCCTGCGTTGGCGCTAACAGCACAAAGAGCGCCAGTGCAAGGGGAGAGGATGTGGCCTTACGGCCAGACTGCCGACTTTTGAGCTGGGGAACCAGGTTCGAGCCTCGGCTCACCATCCTTTGATCCTGGGCAAATCACTTGATCTCCCTGTGCCAACCAAAAATGAATGGGTCCTTTTGTAACGTAACTTGTGCTCATGTAAAGCACTTCAATACCTTTGGGTCGAGTTTGCGCTATATAAATCTGCACACAAAAAAAAGAAAAAGAGAGCACAGACATTTTCCACATCTTTGCAAAAATTGAGCATTTCTGCCTCTTCTTTTCGTGCAGTGCAGAAAGTTGCCTTGCTGTGTTGTGTTACATAAAAGAATGGTAAATCTACCTCTAGTTATCCATGCATTGCTTTCAAAAAGGAGGATGTCAGAACAAAAAGGCTGCCTGACCAATACATTTAGTTGATGAGGAACCTTTAGGTGAATCAACGACTCCAAGTTAGATATTACATTATAGTCAAACTTGGTGATTACTACCCTACCAGTTAATTTCTGAGGTTACTACTGAGGCCGAAGAGTGGTTGGTGGAAGGACTTACTGTGACATATCATGTTATTCGGTGCAGAGAACCGGACCCCAATTTTGAATGTAAAACAGACAAAGGGTTCTGTGGGAATACATGACACCAATTTCTGTGGAACAAATACTGAGAGGAGAGCTGGGTGCTGCCTCAGTAGCAGACACAATAGCCTTCACCAAGTCAAACCTCTTGGACAGCCTAGCGAACTAAAAAAAGAGAAGCTGCCGGAGGAGTTAAGCTAGGACCTTGAAAAGAATGTAAAGGAACCGAAATCTGATCTGAGCCCCAAAATGAATGCCTTAAACTTGAAATTGATCCAATAAAACCAGAACACAGTATTTGGAAAATACATGAACACAACTGAACTCAGCAATCTCTGAGACAAGAAAAGCGATTGAACTGCTTCAGTCTAAATCAAATATAGCACTGCTTACGTGTAAATAAGTTGAAAACCAGTAGACAAGAAGTAAAGGGCTGAAGAAGGGGGTCAAAAGGCCAAGACTTAGATGAGTTAGTGAGGGTCATGTTTTCCTCTCTGTTCAGGGATGACCACATGAAGGTAAAATGAGACACTGCATAGTGTGTTATATAGATGCCCAGTGCCTAATCACAAACAAAAAGTAATTCTGGAAATGTTTCATTACTTCAGAGAGGAAAAAGCAGCACAGAGCAGTCTTGTGGGTCACTGAGGCACCCGTCCAAGATAATACCTGTAGGCTGCTCTAGCCATCTCCTCGGTGACTGATAGAAACAGGATTTTTGGTTGGCTAGGGTACGCACCTAAGCCTGCCAGACCCACCAATCTAGTCAGGGCAAGTCAGTTACACACCAAAGATAACCTGTGCTCACCCTCCGGTAGCTTGGCACAGAGAAAGCAAGCTTGTCATCGGAGGCAATTTGTAAAGCGTTTGTGCAATACAATCACACTAGCACAATGAATACACCACAAAAGAGACTCCAAATAGGATTATATAAAGGTAAATTTAGTATATGTTACATAAACAAGACCAAAACAACATAAATCATAAATACTGTGCATCTAATGCAACTATTCAGATAGTACTCGTTATCCTGGACAATGCAAGGCACAAAAAACACATAAATTAGTATATACTTAGGGCATGTAATACAGCACAAAAGCACATCAATAACAGAAGGTAAACATAGGCACAGGAACCCCTGCACTTCTACTAGCAGAGTTACGCTAATCACTATTGCCTGACTGAAACGAGTGCTTTAACAAAAAGAGTAAGATGCAGGAGCACTTGTGTGCCTTCTCGACATGATAACATTGATTTCGCCTTCCTAGCAATGTGTCCCTTCTCCTACACCATACACGGGGCTGCTAGATCAGGCAAATGGAGGCCTCAATCGAGGTTTCGCCCTGCAGTGCTATAGTGCTAAGACAGATCCAGTGCCTCTAAGGCACGTCCCAGAAGGGGTGGCGGGATATTAATAGGCACACACCTTAAAATCCAGCGCAGTACCAGATGCAGCTGCCACAAAAAATGGAGCCGCCCGAAAAGGAATGCAGGAGGGCTCCATTAGGACCTCATTTGGTCCCCGCTATCAGATCTTGAACACAGCTACTAGCAAGCACACAGTGCATGTTAGCACCCCGAGGTCTCTCCAGGCGCGGACGATGGCATCCTGACAGGCAGTTCCTAAGGCAGGGAACTCCTCTCGACCCAGAAGATGTTGGTGGCCCTAGAACCGGATCCCACATTGTCAGCTCTACACCCGCTGATCCTAGGGGTGTGAACTACCGGCACAAGTCGTGTGTGCTTGGTCTGCCCCTGGGTTGCGGGGCTGCGGGACAATGACCGGGCCACACTAGAAGGTGGTGCTGCGGCTCCTGCTCACAGCAGCGTTTTTACTCCGCACCTACCATGATTTAGATTCTCGCACGCTGCTCTTTACAAGGTCTTCAGGGCCCGATCCACGACGATGTGACCCCGGTGTCTTTAAACATGCAGGTACTTTAAATCTTGAAGGGAAAGTAGAGCACTCACCATGTGCTGATTAAAAAGCTTGGGATGGCCGGACTCACGAGTCCCACGGTCGTTTCTAAGTTGCTTAAAAGGTATCCTCATAGATCCCTGAGATCCCAAAAGAACAGCAAGAGCGCAAGCCAACAAGCACAAAAAGAGCAAGCAGGCAGGAAGGCAGCAGGCCAGCACATATGGCAAGATGCAAAGTGGTAGACCCTCCTGCAGCCAGCAGGCCAACACGACAAAGCAGGTAGTCCAAATGGTGGTTCCTCCTGGCAGCACAGCAGTCCTCTGGCAATGTGCAGTTTGCCCAGCCAGCAGCATCTGGTTAGAAATACATGCAGTGTCTAAAAACATGGGATCAGAGCCCCAGTACTCACACTCACAATTGTCTTTGATCAAGGGGTGACTTCAACGGAACCCTTATAAGTGCACAACAATCCATTTCAACCCAGCCAGGCTCCAGACGATCAGTGGAGGGTAAATCAGCCAATTGTGTGACAGCAGGGCATAACCTATACAATTGTAAGGTCTGAACCACCTCTCCCTCTTCCAGCCCAGGAAGACTATCAGTAAGCAGATGAATGCAGATGTATCCCCTGTCACACCCAGCTCTTGTGTTACTGCTGTCTGGAAAGTATGCACCAAGTGTAGCTGTCACCTAGCCCAGACGAGTATTGGAGGCAGGCTGCCAAGCACAAAGAGTCATAAAGCACAGAGAAATGCCCACTTTCTAAAAGTGGCATTTCTAAAATTGTAATGTAAAATCCAACTATACCAGTAAGCAGGAATTATCACCACTATTCCAAACATACCAAGCATGGCAACATCACTCCTTTGTGATCAAGAATTACCACTTAAAAATATATAAGGGGATTCCCAATGCTAGCCTATTAAAGGAGTAGGCCTCACAGTAGTGAAAAACAAAATAGGCTGTTTGTCACTACAGGGACATGCCACACATAAAGGAATATATCCTACATTGTGCGTACACAGATCTCTTCCCATAGGGCTACCTTGGGCCTACCTTAGCAGTGACCTAGGTGTAATAAAAGGGGATCTTAAGGCTTGGGACTTAGTTTTAAATGCCAAGTCAAGTTGGCAGTAAACTGTGAACACAGGTCCTACGGTGGCAGGCCTGAGACAGGTTTGAAAGGCTACTTCTGTGGGTGGCACAAGCAATGGTGCAGGATAACTAGTAGCATTTAATTTACAGGTCCTAGGTATATAGAACACCACTATACAAAGGCCGTACAAGTAAATCAAATATGCCAAATAGGTGTAAACTAATCATACCATGCTTGGAGGAAAGAGCACAATCACTTAAGACTGATTAGCGGTGGTAAAGTGCTCCAAGTTCTTAAGTCAACAAAATGGTCAGAAAAAGGGGCAAAGGAAGGCAGAAAGTTTAGGAATAAACCTGCAGTAAGGGCCAAGTCCAACAGTGACATTTCACAGAACGTTAAGATTCAAGCCTGTCATGGACAAACTCAGTGAATCCCAAGAAAAGATGCAGATAGATCTTACCTTTTGGGATTACCTCAGATAAAGACAGGCAAACATCACTTCACTAATCGAGAGACAGCAGGAAAATTCCTCAGCACTTCCCTGAATGGTCTTTATGAGGCACTCATCCGACATCTGCTATGTACACAATTAAAGTCAATGGATGGGAAAAGCTGAGAGCACACAAAAACAGAGGGAAAAGGAGGAAAGGGTAACAAACTATTTTCCACCTACAAGGGCAGCTCTTGGTTTAAAACGTTCCCATATTTTAACACAGTGAGCAGGTAAACTGCAGAATAGTAGTCATACCAGGAACCATGAACAAGGAGAGGGGGGCACAGTGAAGAGCACATGTCTGGGGTAAAGGACAACAATCTGGTCTCCCCGCTCAATATATGGGAAACATTTAAGGGAGTCCTAAGGGGTAAGCTGCTTTCCCTAACCCTAGGTGTGTAGAAAACCAGAGACAGGAAGGGGAACTAAAAGAAGAACAGCAGCAGTATGTAAAAGTTTCCTCACTTGTGAGATTCAGAAAGGTAATATAGAGCTCAAGGGCGAATTAAAAATTATATTTGTGGATTGGGTGAAAATTGGCCTGCTCCAACCTAAACAACAATCCTAGGAATCCAACAATAAAAGTAGAAACAAGTTTAGATTGAATTATAAAACAAATATCAAACAAGCCGACATTAGAGAAATAGTGTCGGACAGAGGTGACTGTTTGGCTGCAAAAAATAAACTAGAGGAATTTGACCGATTCTATAAAAAGCTGTATTCGGTAGGAAATTATCAGAGAGAATACCAGAAAGAATATATTAAATAAATCAGGCTACCAAGATTATCCAAAGCCCAGTCTGAAACGTTGGAATCCCCGATAATGGCTGAGGAAGTCAGTCTAGTTATTAATCGGACTAACCTCTCTAAGACACCAGGCCCTGACAGATACAAGGGGTGGTAGGCTTAGAGTTTTAACAATATCACATCACAGTTTCATAAGTATCGCATCAGAATCAATGTAACATACCCATCTTTTGGTCCATAGTAATACTGAAATACATTATGACTGAGTTATTGGTCCCCTTTTTCTTGTTTCTGCAAACTAACAATAAAGTAATAATCAACAACTGCTCATGTGGTGACAGATCGACTGTATCCATTATTCTAAGTAATGAAGGTACTTCTCAAGTATTTCGAGCTACACTAGTGCGTCCCAACTCTTTGCAGTAACCGCTATACAGGAGACATACTCTTTGGTAAATGTGCATAAATTCGCAACCTCATAGGCAGAGACATATGCACCAGTACAAGCCTTCCAGGGGATAGCAGAAAAGGGAGGGAAAAAAACTCCATATTCCACTTTTAGCAACTAGGGGTGAACACAGCTATTACTTTCAGGAATTTATAAAATGATCCCATCTTTGAAAGTCTGTACGTCATGCAGTGGGCTGGTGACTTTTTAATAAAATGTTTAGTGCCCACTTTGAGTCCAAACTAACAAAAGGTTTTAATTTAATGGCTAAGGAACATGTTGCTACTCCTTCAATGGAAGAAACTGTGGTATTGTCCCTCCTTAAGCTAGGAAGGACCCCAAATTTTGCTTCTCTTACAGATCAATAGCCGTTCCTAATACCAATGTGAAAATGCATGGGACAGTGCTTGCCACAATAACCGACAAGATCATGCCTTATTCATCCATTTCTATTGGGATTCAATCAGGTGAGGTAAATTGATGACAACTTTAGGAGTGTTAGATCTAGTTAAGAAAATACATAAAAAGTGGCTCCTACTGGCCTACAGCCCCTATATGTTTAGAAAGCATTTGACCAGATGGACTGGTATTTTTCAAAAATGTATCCTGAAAGCAATAGGGTTGGGATTGAGATATAATGCAATGGTTAAGGCTATGTCATCCGCACACATTGTTCTTTATGGACACACCTCGACATCGGTCTTGCTCCAGTGGTGTATGAGGCACAATTTGTCTTTTCCCTTCTTATTCGCTCTCAGTAGAGAACTCTTGGCATGCGGAGTGAGCGAAGATGCAAACATCAAGGGCATAATCTTTGGAGGTAAGGAACACAATATCACTCTGTTAACTGATGATGGCTTCCTCATGTTGAGCTGCCGAACAGCCTCCTCACACGCACTCATTATAAACAATGGGGTATTCCCAAATGGGCCCTGGACCTGGGTATCGGTTATTATAAAGAACCAATGGTCCTGGACCAATTATTCAAGGAAGACTTGGATTAACAGAATTATCAATTTATTTGAGCTTACATTAGTCAGCTGACAAACGTCTGTAAATCGTGAAAATAAATGTGCAGAAAAACCACTAAGTATTATTACAATATATTTATTTAGTCATTTAAAGGAACAATCATTAGGAGGGTCAAGAAGGTAGGAGAATGTTCTAGGGAACGTGCAAGAAAGAGTGCTCAAGTGTATATATAGGAGTCAAGAGAGCTCAAAGTGTGTAGAAAAATAAAGGGCATATATTTACGAGACTGTACAGAACTGATATCCAATAAACAGTTAGATGCAACCTGGGCACATGCAAATTATTCATTTGAATTTGTAAGGAGAGTTTCCTTAAGGCTGTAAACAGGGGTAATGGGGAAGGGGAGATTGGTCCAGGTGCGGTGGGGGTAGCGTTGACGTTTCGACCCGGCTAATCGGCAAACAAGGGACTTTAAGCTATGGGGATCTTTCTCAGGACAAGGGGCAGGTGAAGTGACCCTACCGAATAAAAACAAGGAACTTAGAACCGGGACCTAATAGGTTACCCAGGAGTGGTGTCTGCACATCAAATGGTGGGAGTAATGTATTAAACCCACCTCATCATTCTTGCAATGCTCAATTGGAGTCCAAAACATGGTTACACTAATGCCTGCAATTCAATAATAATAACAACAGTTGTTGTCAAGGGTCCATAAGGATTGTACACTAAAGGTACACAAGGACTGGCTATAGCAACTCACCCGTAAAGTGGCAAGGGCCAACTAAGGACAAATCCCGTCAATTCAGTAGATATAAACCATGGCGGTGGTGCCCAGACCTTCCATGGAATGTAATAATCAGGCCTGTATGTGTGGCAAGAGTTTGCTGAATGAATCAGGCAATCCAGGGAACCGCGTAATTTTTACGACTAGAAAAAAGGAAGGGAATTCTAATTAAAATGCTATCTAAAAAGGAAGGGAATTCTAACTAAAATGCTATGTAAGGAGCGCAAGGGGTTCCTAGGTCATGGTCGGTTGTGAAAGAGAATTAGCTGGAGATGATCTGATCGACGTTCTTACTCTATCGTGGTAGCAGCCAACAGAACAGCAATCCGCAGGAGCATTTATACTGAGAAAAAAGCGGGCGGTAGCCTTGAAAAAGGGCGGTGTCAACCACAAGCTAGTAAAAAGGGTCGAAAGACTCAATAAGCTCATGGTTCTACTGCATTACAGAAGGCCTTAAAGTGCGATGTCAGAGTTCTAATATTTGTAAATACATACAATTGTTCAATGTATTTTAAAACTGCCAATGTACAATTAAGCAAAAAGCCCGCTCCTCTTTCTGTGGCGTCTTCAATGTAATTACAACATGCCTCAAGGTGCGATATCTCCATTCAAATATTTAAGATAGACTCAATCGTTCAATGAGTATTTAAAACTGACAGTGTACAATTAAACAAAAGGTGCAGTCTCACAATTCAGATTTAGGAATAAGTGTGTATAGACAATTAGCGACTAGTGTTGAAACTTGGATATATTCACAGATGAAGTACCAACCAAGTGGTACGCAATTATTCACATATGACATCACAGGTGCACTTCACATTGAACATAAATACAGACACTTAAAAAAGAAAAGAAACAGTAAATGATCAAATCTAAAGGCATAGGAAGCACATTTTCAGTAGAAGCAAACAAGATTGGGTTAAAAAACAACATTTACATATGTGTTACACAGGGGATTGCCATGAAATTATGCATTTAGGACCTATTGTCAACAAACGTTGCTGAGTGTGGACACCTGTCTGGTGATCTCTTCGTATTCATTTAATCCTCTCGCTACAGTATCAAAGCGATGTATCCATCTACACTTGCGTAGGGTCAGAACTCTACCAAAATCCCCTCCCCAGGGGGTTTAGTTGTACCTTCTCTATTACACACCAACGTAGGCTCTCCGGTGTGTGTCCAAATGATGTAAAATATTCCACGAGGGGTGCTCCCTGTACCTGGCACCGTATACGACTGCAGTGTTGCAGGATACGGGACTTTACGTTTTGTATAGTTTGTCCTATATATACAAAAGTACATGAACAGGAACGGCGTAGATTACCCCGCTGGAGTTACAGTTAGTGTGATCTTGAAGTGTGTGCTTGTAGTTGTTCTGTGAGAAAGTTTTCAATTCATTCGCCATGGGAAAAGTCCTACATTGACCCCATTTAAAATGTCCCTTCATGGGCGGGATGCTCCACAGTGTCATCTGTGAAGTTCTCAATTCTATGGGTAATAGGGATTTAACAACATGTTCCCTTACATTCATGCCTTTGTGGAACGCATGCATGGGTGGTGGTAGACCACCAAGTTCATCTGTCAACAGGTGCCAGTGGTTGTTTATAATTTTTTTGATGGTATTGCTCTTTGTGCAGAATGTAGTCACACAAACCTAACCTGTCTTGATCATTCGTCCCTCTCTCTTTGGGTTCCAGAAGGGAATCTCTATTGTTGAACCATGCACATTTACGCGCCTTTTTGAATAGTCTGAGCGGGTAGCCTCAGTCAGTCAGACATGACATAGGTTCAGCTGACTCTAGGAAATAGTCATCCTTTCTGGAGCAGTTCCTCCGCAATCTTAGGAATTGCCCAAAGGACAAATTGTCCCTAAGGTTGCGTGGATGGCGGCTCGAGTAACGCAGGAGAGTGTGTGAGCTGGTGAGCCACAAATAGGGCCCTGTAACACATATCGCTGGCCACTCTTTAGATCTCTTATTCACAAATTCGCCTAAAGTAGAGGTCGACCAGCTACTTCCAGTCCTATGGTCAGACCACCATTTTATCAGGTTTAACATTCATGTAAACCTAACCCAACCCTAATCCAGGAAAGAACTGAAATGGAGCAGATCCTGGAACAAGATTAGCGTGGATTCTTTTTCTACACATTTTTCTCCCCCCTCATTACAAAGCTTTCCCAGCCTAACAAGGCAGCACTCGATGTAGACCTCGCCATTACCACAACTTTAGATACTATATCCTCTAAGAAGTTAACTAGATGTCCTAATAAACTCTCTCCATGGTTCACCCCAGATGTAAAAACAACCAAACTCGCTGTAATGGCAGCCGAACGCAAATGGAGAGGAACAAAAAATATAACAGACAGACAACAATATAAAGAAGCACACAGGCTCTACATGAATGTTATAGCCTTAGCAAAAAAAGCCTATCTGGTGTCATATAGCTACTTCTTTTCTATATACTGTGTTAAGTTAGCATGAGCTTATTAAATGTTTAAACGCCTTTTTTCCTTTTGCTTCATTTTGCACACGACACATAATTGTTATTTTAGCTTTCAACCTTGAAGAGCGTTGTGATTTACTTGAGAAATAATATGTTATTGCTCTGATATCAGCTTTGCTTGGTACACTGTCTGCACAGTGAGTGCTGAAGCCTCCAAGGATAACTCGACACAGTGTTGTTGTGAGGTCTGATCTTCGCACCTTCCTAGACACAACACAAATGCAGCTGCTGCCAAAATCTGGCTCTAGGCGGGTTTTATATTGCTTTGCTGAAAACACACGTAACACACTTGATGGTGCTTCGCATGCAGAGAGCTGGTGGAAGATGATGTGATCCTCTGCCACTGAGATTTTGAGGTATGGGCCCGCCCTGCTAAAACCTAAAAGAGACCTTCATAGATATAAAATACTATGCTAATTAGGGGGGGTGAGAAATAGGTGTTGTCAATTCCTATTCATTTCAGCATCTTAGTATGCTGTCACCGTTCGCTTTCTATGGACTAGTAACTATGCTGATAACTTTGTTTCTTATAATATGTTTGCTTGTATTATATAAGATACTGCGTTTGAGAACCCTGCATTGGTAAATAAATATTGCAAATATGCACATGTCCTCATTTACTCCACGTTCTGGTTTGAAATGATTATATAGCGAAAGAGTGTTCATGTGTTCCACGATACCTGAGGTATTCTAAGTTCATGTTCTGGTTTGTCTAAACATTGGGAGTTTGTTATGACCAATGAGACACTGTAGCTAGCTCGGTAAGGGGATTTTGGGTACTGAGGTGAGTTTTGGGCCATCCTAATTCACTGAGGTTCCAGATCTCTATGCACAGTTCTGTAGGAGAACGGAATTCCCGCTACACTGGGGAACAGAATAAACCAGGCAGCAAATTCACACAGAGAGAACTATATAAACTAGTTAAAGAATTTACGAATCCCCCAGCCTGTCAGCCCCCACTCACTGAGTCCCAAGAATGGGTCAACTCTCTTTCATCCTTTTTTAATGACAAAATTAACGACATCCATAAACTATTCCCCCAACCAACTGACACAACCTTAACTGACCTATCGTCCCAGCAGACAACTAACGAGCCTTCTCTCCCCCACATCACTGGCTCTTAAAGAATTCCACACATTTACAGAGGAAAAAGTAGCCCTCACAATTAACCGAATTAAATCAGGATCCCCAGCCGAGCCGGCCTCCTCTCAAATTCTATCTAAAATTGCACCGGCTCTGCTTCCCGACATGACCAAAATCCTTAATCTTTCAATTTCTCACTCTATTGTACCTTCTCAATGAAAAGAGGCCATAATCAGACTGATCTTAAAAAAAAACACTGCCAACTCAAAACAGCTTCTCAATTATCGCCCAATCTCCCTCTTGCCACTGTTCGGAAAGGTCATGGAATCCTTGATAAATAAACAACTATACCAATACCTAGAAGACAACAAGCTACTAGATCCATCCCAATCAGGATTCAGAGCGTTTCACAGCACTGAAACTGCCTTACTTGAGATTGTGGACAATATAAGGCTGGCCCTTGATGCAAGACAATCCGCCATCCTAATCCTGCTTGACCTGTCGGCTGCCTTCGACACCATCTCACACAGCATTCTTTTAGAACGCCTAGCTGAGGTTAGTGTTGAGGGCTCAGCCGTACTCTGGATCAAGCGATACCTGACTGGACAGCACTCAAAGGTCCAAATAGGATCATTTCCTCAAAAAAACAGAAAATCGACAAGGGTGTCCCCCAGGGATCAATACTGAGTCCTACACTTTTTAATTTATATGTATCCCCACTGGCAAAGGTAATCAGAGCACACGGTTTTGAAACCGTGTCTTAGGCAGGCGACACACAGCTGCTCATCACCCAAGGTCCAGACCCCCCTGACACCAAGTTAAAATTCCAACAATGCATGCTGGCAATAAAGGACTGGATGACCAACAACTATCTGTTGCTCAATGCCGGCAAAACAAAGATACTGCTCTTTGGAAATGCACAAAAACATTGGACAGATGAATGGTGGCTGCCAGCCTTGGGTCCCTGCCCCCCCCCCACCCCCCACCTAAGTCTACAGCCCAGAACTTGGGGATTACAATAGATAACAAACTTTCCATGACTGACCATAATAACAAGGTAGTGCACACCAGTTTCAGACTGATGCGCAGCCTTAAGAAAATCTTCAAATGGATCCCCCTCCCGTCCCGCATGCCCCTACTGCAGGGATTAGTCATAAGCCGTCTGGATTATGGCAACGCGCTGCTCCCCTCTAGCGCGTTGCCATAATCCAGCTCCTTTTGACAAAACTCTAGGTTCTGCAAAACAGCGCAGCCAGGATGGTACTTAATCTCCCCCCCGCACCACTCTGTGCCCAGTCTCAAGACATTACACTGGCTTTTGGTATCAAAGAGGAGGAGTAATGGGCTATTACTACATTTAAAGAGTAGAAGGTCCAGTCACGACGTGCCCAAAGGATACGTCTTCACAAAGATTGCCGTGCTGTTCCTAGAGGGAGGGAGGTGGGAATGGTACAGTCTGTGATGGGGATGATTAAGGCAGGGTGACGGCAAGGTAACCCTGGGAATCCATTTTGTTGGATTTAGTGCCCTCGCACACCCTTTCAGGTGTCATGCTTCATCATTTGGGCCTGCTCCTCGTTGGGTCGGCGGTGCAATACCCAACGTGCAACACCTCATAGAGGGGCTCTTTGGCGGAGATCTTTTTCCAACAGCCGTATGGATGAAGTGCGGGTATGGGGCCAGAAATAGAGGGTAGACGTGGCGTAGTGAGTTAAAATTAAGCTAGTGGTACCGGGAATTATTTATTCAGAAGGGCCACTGCTTTAGTTAAAAACGGTTTTCTAGAGGAGAGTGATGGAAAGCTATGTTTCCAGCTATCATCTAGAATTTGTTATAGTCCGGTCAACATGTTTCTCGCTACTGTAAGGTTAACAAGCGATTCTTCAGGACCCAGGTGACTATTTAGCAAGTATCTAAAGGTGCAAAGAACTGTCTACACTAATACCCTAAAGTGTGGTGTATGTATGCTCAAGTGGCTACAACACTAATGGGTGAAGGGAGAACAATACTATATTACCCTTCTTCTAGTTGTGACTGTCAATACCTGTTAAGGAAAGAGGGAGAGCATATCACAAACAAATTGAAAACAATTGCATCAGTGACTGTAATCCTTGTGCGGTTCGCATGCCAGTAGAAATCAGGCGTGTCACAACACCATTGCACAAGTGTAAAATGCACTCTGAAATGTGAAAACTCAGTGAGAGTGGCACACGATAAACAACTAAAATTAGAAGGAATAAAAATACCAAAATGGTATTGTTAGCTCACAGTTATTCAAAACTCACCAAAAGTTAAAAACAGTCAAACAACGACAGTGTCCAGCGTGTAAAGCTTCAGGTAGATTTTCCACCGCAAGGCTATGTATAGGGAAAGATCTTAGTGTCTTGCGAACAATATTCAGCGACTGGGTGGACTTATAGTCTCTTCTCAACGGCGTTAACTCCAATCGTATTATAGGCTAAATTGTTTGGCTAAAGTATTACTGGTTACCATGATTTTTAGTAAGGAGCCCACGTAGTTAGATGTGCAAAGGTGTACGCGAAAATTGTGGCCCAGACCTCAAAATATGATCTATCTTGTTATTGGGAATTACATATAAAGGCTCGGTGAGTATGTTATGAGATCGGTGTTACCCTAGGATGGTAACCGTAATAGAGAATCTCCCTGTATCTCTTGTGTCAGTGTACTGAGCAGGTACATATCAGGGTAGAGACAAGAAGGCTAAGTGAATGCAAAAGAACTACACCACTGGGGTATATAGGTGTGTTCTTGATCGATATGCGATACCATGCTTTGCGCGCTGTTAAGATACCATAAATGACTTTCTGCGTGCGGAGACACAAAGAACTACTGTTACCGCTAGTGTGTTTAGCCCGGAAATGTCAAACTCGCACTCGGCTGGAAGGTGACATGTCAGACCCGCTAATCCTGATATGGGTAACAATAGGGGAACTAAGTCTCACATCGTGTTCTTAATCGGTATGCGGTACAATGCTTTGCGAGCTCATAAGATGCCAAAATTGATGCCAGAATTAGATTCCTGCGTGGGAAGAGGGGAACTAAGTCTCACATTGTGTTCTTAATCGGTGTGCGGTACCATGTTTTGCGCGCTGATTAGATGTCAAAAATTATGCCAAAATTAGATTCCTGCGTGGGAAGAGGCCAAATCATTTCTGTTACCGCTAGTGTGTTTTACAGCGGTAAAGGGAAACTCATACCCAGCTGGAGGGTGACCTGATTTCATCAGAACCGCTAATCTTCATATCTTAAACAATTCGGGAACGAAGTCTCTCCTCGTGTAAAGGATCAAACGCTGCCACGATTACTAAAGCGGAGCTGTTTCACTTACTTGGTAATCCCTGAGCTGCACTTCACGCACCTATCCTTCGCCGCTGGAACCGGGTGGAGGAGGAGGGCGGGGTCAGTGCCGGTTATAAGGAGTGTGAGAACAGACGTGATTGGGTCATGAACGTGGGGGCCATTTTGTAGTATCACGCTAAAAGTAAACAAAGAGTCTAGATCGAGCCAAAGTTCACCAAAACCCATACTTGTGTGGGTGTTATCCAGTACGGTTCAACTCCCTCTATATCTTAATTAAAGGAGTGGAGAAAAGTGCTGGTATTTTTAAAACTAAAGTGAGTCAAACAATAGGCAAATACGTGTTGGCCAGTAATAGACGCCAGGTTGGAAAATGTGTTGGCCATCTTAAAGTGGTGGGTTCATTGGATTCTTAATGTTCTGGGAGGAGGAATGTTAGAAAGGTTCTCAGCTCCTAGTAGGGACCCTCTTCAAATGTGTTATATCATGCTTAATAAGGGAGTGATATTCCGGTGAGCGGGAGGAGGGTGGAGGAGGAGAGAGAAACTAGTTGGTAGAGTTTCTGTAAATTATTTAAAGGCTGGTACAAGGGATATCTTCATTTAAACCATTACTGTCAGAAGACAATCTGTGGATCCAGCGTTGTTCTTTGTAGAATAGGCCTTCTTTGGATATCTTCTGGTTTGCCTCCAGGACAAGCCATTGAAGAGAGTCTGGGGTGTGATTCATTTCTAGGAAGTGCCTGCACATTTTCGTATTGCTTTTCTTGCACCTAAAATTACTGCGGTGCTCAGAAATTCTTGTTTTCATATTACGTGTCGTCATGCCAATGTAATAGAAATTACAAGGGCATATGATCAAGTAGATACAATTTGTGCTATTACAATTGGTGTGGCCTCTCATTTCCCACTTGAAAGATTCTGTCAGGGTAATACTTTTGTATTTCTTAGTGAACGGGCATGCCGCACATTCACCACACGGATAATGGCCTGTAACTGGTGGCAGATTCCATAGTGTGATTTGGCGATTGGTTTCGCTTGTGTTATTGGGTCTGGTATGTATCAAGATGTTTTTGATATTTTTAGACCTCTTGAAAGCAAACCTAGGTTGGTCTATATTCAGTGATCCAGTATTGAGAATAGACCAATGGCGTCTCACAATTCTTCTCAGCTGGGTAGACGCTGGTGTGAAGGTTGTCACACAGGTCATGGGTTGGACAGCTGGGGGGTTACTTTCTTTAGGTTCTAACAAGCCCTCCCTGTTATTATTCTGTGCTCTTTTCCTACATTTTTTGATTTCTCTGGTAGGGAACCCTCTCTCTCCTAAATTCCTAGACAGGATAGCAGACTCAGTCTTGTAATTGGCCATTGTGCTACAATTACGTCGTAGCCTGAGGAATTGCCCAAACGGTAGGTTGGATCGTAGGGCCTTAGGAGGGTGGCTGGTATAATGTAGCAGACTATTCCGGTCTGTACTCTTTTTAAATAAAGTGGTACCAAGGGATCCCCCTTCGATACTTATTTTCAGGTCAAGGAATGCTATGTAACTTTTGGAGGCCATGATTGTGAACTTCAGGTATGGATTGATGTTATTAATCCACCCGAAAAACTCTGTGTAAGAGTCTTCATTACCTGCCCAAAAAATCAAGATGTCATCTATGTAACGTTTCCATAGCTTTATATTCTTGTGGTAAGGGTTTGTCACTGGTGATATATGATTCTCTTCAAAACTAGCCATGAAGAGGCATGCTACACTAGGAGCTACCGTGCTCCCCATGCAAGTTCCCTGTATCTGATGGTAATAGGTGCCTTTAAATTCGAAATAGTTCTCAGTGAGGACTTTTTCCGCGCATTCCATAACAAAGGTGATGGGCGTTGCAGACGTCCATTCTGTTTTTTCAAGTACCTTCTCAATACCACCTAGGGAGGCCTTCTGGGGGATGTTAGTGTAGAGGGCCTCAACGTCTAGGGTTATCAGGAAATCAATAGATTGGGCCTCATCATAGTCCTGCAGTAGGCGTAACAAATCTGTTGTGTCATGGATGTAGGAAGGGATTTGCTTCACCAGGGGCTGCAGAAAATGGTCACAAAACTGTGATAGAGGTTCACTGCTTCCCATAAAAAAACGCATCAATTTCAAATTGTGTTGTCTAGTCCATAAGACCCTTAACGGTCAGGGGCCAAAATACCTAGCAAAAAAACTGATGGACTATCGCCCGGCCAGAACCCTCCGATCCACCAGCAAGCATCTCCTAACTGTTCCCAAAGTCTGCCGTTAGAAATGGCGATGGATTCTTCTCTAAAATAGCCCCAGAAACCTGGAATACTCTGCCTCTATAAATCAGGACAGAACCTTATCACCAGAAATTCTGAAGAAACTTAAAAAACTGGCTTTTCTAGCTCTGCCTGGCCACCTATCTACCTCCCCTGAGTATCTGCCAGCGCTATGAAACCTACAGGTAATTTATGCGCTCTACAAATACCAAATACAAATACAAACAAGGACGCAGAGAGGGGAGGATGTGTGGGGCAGTAAGGAATCTATAACTAACCTATGTCGCCTACAGATACTTTGTTACAGAAGGTAAGTAACTTGTTCATCTGAAAGAGACCGTTAGCTATAGATTCCTTACCTTAGAATCGATACCCCAGCAACACCATCCCCGGAGCAGGGACTGCAAACTAAGTTCACGCCAAAAAGTCCTGGAAGTCCGAACAGGCAAAATAGCCATCCCTCCGGACTTGGCTGTCCAGGAAGTAATGTCTGGTGAACGTGTGCAAAGAAGCCCATGTTGCCGCCTGGCAGATGTCAAGAGTGGGGCTCCACGTGCCAATGCAGTAGCAGCTGCCACAGCTCTAGTGGAATGAGCATGCAGCCCCACTGGAGGTTCCTTTTTTGCTAAAGGGTAACACATTTTAATACACAGGACAACCAATCAGGAGATGGTGCGTTTTTGGACAGCCCGAACTTTCTTGGCACCCACATAGCCAAGAATGAGTTCATCATCCACCCGGAAATCTTTTGTGCAATCAAGGTAGAAGGACAGAGCAAGTTGTGGGTCCAGACAGTGGAGTCTCTCCTTGTCCTTGGAAGTGTGTGGAGATGGAAAAAAAGGTTGGCAAAGTGACTCTTTGTCCTATATTCAGTTCAGTTCAGTTCAGGGATATTTATTCGAATTCCATGAATTCATAAAAGTACATATAAAAGCAATAAAATATTACATAATACATACATACAAATTTAAGTCATGTAAGACAGCATTTCCAATTGTTAAATAGAGAGTGGTCATGGTTTGTCCATCATTTTTCGAGCACGTACCGAAGTCCTCAGGAAAGTACTAGTGCGACAAATTATTTCCTCATTGTCCAGGGAGAGCAATAATTGATAAGATTCCCCCATGGTGATTGGTCTATATTTTTTAAAAATATGAATTAAAAACCATTTTATATATTTTAAATAATATTTACAAGTAAAAAGAAAGTGCAGATCCGTTTGTGCACTTACTCCATCACAAGGGCATTTTGTGTTATCACCCATTGACAGATAACCTAGAGGAAAGTTCAACAAAAATCTTACAGACCCAGACCTCAATCGAAAAAATAAACTTCATTCCCAGTTTGTCATTGGCAGCATGAGGTATAACGGCAGTATGTAACTGACTGTTTCCCTGCCCATATAAATAAAGACCGTAGTTTTCTTGGATTATTCCCTGGCCCTGTCCATATCATAAAGTGCATAGAGTGCTTTCTTCAGGTCATTCTTGTGTGCAGATCTGGATGTACCCGGATCCAGAATAATATCACCTTTGCCGATACTGCACAAACTTTTATACACCCCCGAAAGCCAGGGAATCTCCATCCCTCTTTCAGATCCGAAACAATCTTTTATCATTTCTTGGGTCAGGGTAGCTGAATCATTCCTTCAGACTGAGTGCCAAAATAGCGCAGGGCGAGCCCTGATAAGATCACAAATAAAAGGCAAACAAAGTTCTCTGTGGGAAATATATTGGGAGGCAGAAATCGGTGTAGCCAGCAGCTTTCTGCAAAACCGGTTTTCCTCCTGCTGGATACACCTTGTCTCTGCTGCACCCCATACTTCTGCCCCATAAATAGCGACGGGAACACACTGCAATTTAAAAATCCTTAAAATAGCCTCAGTGGCACCTATTTACCTTGGTCGGGGGTGGCTCAAAATTGAGTTAATGACCTTTAAGAATTTGCTTGAGGAGTGGGCAACATGCCCAGTCCACGAGCCATTTGCAGCAAAGATCATCCCCAAATACAGGAAATTCTGGGTGGAGATAAGTCTGTTTCTCCCTACGTGTATAGAATTAAGTTGGCGTTTCCCAGGGCCACAAGACATAATAAATGATTGTTTGTAATTTACACATAGGTCCAACCCATCCATATAGTCCACAAAACTTTGGACCAAGGAGCGCAAAGCATTCAGGGTGCGACCCATTAGCACCGCATCGTCTGCGTAAAGGAGTACAGGCAGCGGTTTGCCATTAATTAAGGGGACATCTGAGGTTACATTCTTCAAATGGCCGCTCAAACCATTGATATAAATGATGAAGAGCAGGGGTGCTAAGACGCACCCCTTCCTATATTAATAGCACCTGACAATTCCCCACCTTGACCTATCTGTACCTGTGCCTTGAGGTCAGGTTCCTATCCGTACCTGTGCCTTGAGGTCATAGTGCTAAAAAAGGGACTATGAATTCGTCCAAACCATAGTTTATTAAAACAGACCAAAGTTTGGACCTATTTACCAAATCAAATGGGGACGATAGGTCCATAAATGCTAAATAAATGGGGGAAGAACGTGCAGTATTATATTTATTAATAACCAGATTTAAGTTCAGGCACTGTTCTACAGTGCCAACCCTATCTCTAAAACCCAGTTGACATGGTGATAAAATACCACTTTCCTCTGACCATGTCAGAATCCTATTATAGATAATACGGCCCAGGATCTTTAATGTATTGTCCAACAGGGAGATCGGTCTGTAGTTGGCCGGTTCCGATCGGTCGCCCTTTTTATATATTGGGACAATTACACTTTTTGCCCATGAATCAGGCATGGGAGCTTCTGGCAGACTATTAAAATTATGACACAAAAAAAACGTTCAATAAAACTGGAGCCCAGAGATCCGGTTTCCATTTTATAATGTCTATGGGCAACCCATCAGGTCCAGGGGCCTTATTGCCAAGACTCTGTGTAATAGCATCCTCTACTTCTGCCAATGTTACTTGTAAATTTTCAGAGTAGCCCTGCACATACTGATCTGGGGTATATAATGGTGATGTGTAGATTTTGGAGAAGTGATCCTCCCATGATTTGCTACTAATATTGCAGCTGATCTGTGTTAGCTCCTGGCCTATATTACGTAGCTCTCTCACTGCAGACCAAAAAGGTTTACCAGTCGATCTTCCAGCTATTACCACAAGAGCTCCCCAGCGTTCACTCAAAAGGGTTCCCTTGCGCTCAGATATAGCAGTTTTATAAGCTTTCTTGGCTACTCTAATATCAGCATTAACTCTTGGTTTGGCAGTTAGTGCCATGCGCAAGCCTTTGAACAGTTGTAGTCAAACCACCTTGGGTCTTTTCACCCTTGACAAACTGGCACTGATAATAAAGATCTGATCTCTGAGCAGAGTATGATAAAATCTGCAATTATACTAGGACAGGATGCTCTATTCGACAGACATGAGGCAATTAGGAGAGAATGTTCTTCTAATAAGATCTTTGTTATTGCCCCACTATCTACCCCCCTCCATTTTAGTCTCAATTTATCTGTTGTGGGGGCTAAATCCCTCGCCCGAATGCACTAATATACACAGGACGTTGTGCTAGTCTTAGTACCACTGTAAGCGGGTTATGGTTCCCAAAATCAGTTACGAGGACTTGGTAATGGTAATGGTAATGGTAATGGTAAAAGTCTTATAACGCGCAACTAAGCCCAGAGGCATCAAGGCGCCTAAAAACAATATCATAAAATGGTCAGATAACAAGCACTACGGGTAGGCCTTGGAGAAAAGCCACGTTTTCAAGGCCTTCCAAAAGTTCTGGACTGAAGGCTGTGTTTTAATTCCATGCAGCAGACTATTCCACAGTTTAGGGGCTACAACAGAAAAAGCCCTCCTAGACTCAATAGGGAGCCAGTGTAGAGTTTGCCTGGCCGCCGTGGCGGAAGATAGTCTAGGAGCGTCCAGCACAAATTTAGCCGCCGCATTCTGTACTGTCTGAAGGCGCTGCAAAAGACCCTTGTTGGCTCCTGCGTAAAGAGCATTACAATAATCAAGCCGTGAGGCCACCAATGCAACAACGACCTGCTTACGAGCCTGCGGAGACAGGTAATGCTTAATTTTACGGAGTACTTTAATGATGCCCCAACAGGTAGCTACTGTTCTATTTACCTGCTGTGCCATTGAGAAGTCCCGGTCCATAATAACTCCCAGGTTCTTAGCAGACTCTGTAGGAGTGGGACTGGTTCCCAGCGAAGGAGGCTACCATTCGGCGGTCCAGATATTAACATTGCCACCAAACACCAGAACTTCTGTCTTCTCCCCGTTCAGTTTGAGTGAGTTGTTAATCATCCACCCAGCAACCGCCTCCATACAACTTCTAAAGTGATGTATGGGGCGGGCAACGAACGGGGGAGGGACACTAAGATCTGTGTATCATCCGCATAGGAGACTATCTCCATCCCATATGATCTCACCAACCTGGCAAGTGGGGCCACATAGATGTTAAACAGGGTCGGACTTAATGCCGACCCTTGGGGGACCCCACATTGCACAGGAGTGGGAGGAGATAAAAAGTCTCCTAGCTTAACCCTTTGCTCCCTCTGATTCAGAAATGAAGCCAAAAGGCTCAAGGCCGAACCATCTACCCCTATCTCCCTCAGACGAGATGTTAAAACAGAGGGAGACAGGGTATCAAAGGCGGCCGTCAGATCTAAGAGAATCAGCAGGGCGGTATGGCCCTGATCGACCTCAGTGCGGATGTCGTCAAGCACAGTCGTCAGGGCCGTCTCCGTGCTGTGGGCCCTCCTAAAGCCATGTTGGGATTGATCTAACTGTCCCGAGTGGTCCAACAACGCCGCCAGATGCTTATTTAGATGGGACTCCAGCATCTTGACAGGGGCAGGGAGCAAGGAAATAGGGCGGAAGTTCTTGAGCACATCTGGATCTAAGGTGGGCTTCTTAAGGAGGGGCTTAACTATGGCACTCTTCCATTGATCAGGAAAGATGCTGTCCCTCATTGCTCTGTTCATGATGTCTAAGAAAGGGGGCACTAGGGTGTCTCTGCACTCCTTCAGGACTTTAAGGGGACAGGGGTCTAAAGGAGACCCTGACCTCAGATTGCTTAAAAGCAAATCAATGTCCTGGAGAGTGAGAGGAGGGAACACAGATAGGCTCACGGTGGTGGCGGGGACATCAGCTTCGGGAGAAAGGAGGACAACATCAGGAGAAACAGGAGAATTTACAGCCTTTTGTAATTCAAGGGCCGCGTGGATGTCTGAGATCTTCGTGTGAAAAAATCCTGCGATCTGATCACAGAGGACCTGGGAACATATTGTGGGATCGGGCATCTGCAATGTGCAGAGGGAGTCGACGATCTTAAAAAGATCTCGCGGGGAGGTAAGAGTGGTCGTAAGATGAGCGAAGTGTTCTTGTTTCGCCCTAATAACCTCCATCTTATAATCCTTAAGAAGAGATTTATGTTTCTCCCACTCTAAAGGATCCCATTTTGTCCGCTAGAGCCTTTCCTGCCTCCTGCAGTCCTGTCTCAGGAGTCTTAGAGGCTCCGAAAACCACGGGGCAGAAGGTCTCTGCCTAGCGGAATAGCGGAAGGTGACAGGAGCCAATAAATCCACTGCTGTCGAGATGGCAGTCGTCAATTCGGCAGTGGCCATGTTAACATCCTTGGCTGAGCTAATGGCAGCAATCTGAATCAGAGGGGCAAGAGAGGCATTGGTCGTTACCCAATAGGCAGTCTGCAAGCCTCAAAGTTATACAAATAAAATCAATAGTAGAGGCACAGTCCCTTCCTCTAAATGTCGGTGCCAGCTGGTTAGAGGGGGGTTGTTCTAGGCCTATTACATTGTACAAAATATGTTCCTTAAGTAGGAAATCTAGTTGCACTCCCCTCCGTTCCGCTTGATCAGTGTGTCGTAAGCCTGTACCTCCTGGATCTAATGATAATTTGGCATTAAAATCCCCACTCAAAAAGATCCCCATGCCATCATCCCCGACTTTCTCGAAATTGGAAATAAATTTAAAAAGCCTAATATAATTCTTATTTGGGATAGAGTGAAAGTCATTATTATAGAAATGTATTAAATAAAAAGGTACTTGACTTTTAAACTCTATTGCTTGAAAATTAGGGCTACTTGTGTATATTGTTTTTAAGACTCCCACCTGGCATTACACTAATGCCAATAAATAACCCCCCAACTGCTCTTCCAAATTTGGGCTTGGATGCCACTAAATTAAAACAATGGAAGCCTTCAATATATAAATCATGTGTTGCCCATGTTTCCTGCAACATAATTATATCCTGAGAGGATATTATACGCAGTCAATCAGTATCACCTAGTCTAGATTCTAAACCAGCCACATTCCAGCTCAGGATTCTCAGGTCTGGAATACTTTTGCTTCTAACCTTATTGTAGGATGATTGTACCCTAATAATTCTATCTGTTTCTACAGAAGGCTTTAATTCCTGTATCCCTTGACCAATAGGGATACACATTCTAAGATTAGTTGTACAAGCTATTCCCTGTTCCTGTGCTTGGCCACTTAAAAGTTCTTCTTTATTTAATATATCCTCAGCTATATTTGTGGTTATCTCAGGTTCCCTCACGATCTCGTCAATCCCTTTTAAAGGTCAATCAACCCCCTCCATTCCACAGAGTGAAGAGAAGCGGTTAGAGGTGGCAATGTTAAACATGGGAGCCGCCATACTCCGGGTATTTGGATATTCTGATCGCATGGGATTTCCTACTAGAGCCTTTGGACAAACATAGCTGAGATCTCTGGTGGATATACCTCCCTCGTAGCCCTCAGGGTACCAATCTCTAATGTGGTTAGTCGCCCTATGATCCCTGAAGTTTATGATGACGATATCTCCATGTACATCCTTTGACCTTCGGCCCACCCAGCCTAACCTTCTAACATGTAAAATTTCGCCATCTAAGTTTGGGGGTAATGGCCTGTTCACCCTTAGCCAATGCATAACCTTATTCTTGAGGGTTTGATGACTCTCAAATTTCCCCATTAACAACTCTGGTACCCCAGTAAGTACGATGACGTAAGGTTCTGCCTCTGGTGGGAGATCTATGTGCTGAGCAGGTCCGTTAAGCTTTACGTTTATGTGGGAGCTCCTCTCAATGTTACCGTATTCCTGGCCTATCTTTTTTACTTGCCCACTGCCTCTTACTTCCCTAGGCTTATTAGATTCAGGAATTGTTTTTGTAGTCTGTGTAGCCATAATATTATCAAGGTCAGAAGATAACAACTTTGCACTATTTTCCGGGTTAGTTGGTTTTGGTGATGTCACCGGGACAGAAGGGATCAGGGGATGCCTATTTGTTGACAGCTCTTTGAGTAAGTTTGTATTGGCAGTCCCAGTATTTTGAATGGACCAGAGTTGCTTCGCCATTCTCTTAACCCTCTCAACAAGAGGCAATAATAGAGATTTAATTAGTTGCTCTATATTCTTCATTAGATCTTGATGAAAGGGTATAGTCGAGTATTCATGGGCGGTTTTACACTCAACTTGGCCTTTAAGATTAGTGGGACTCGTGGCAACTTTAGAAGTTTTTGGTCGGCTTCCCTTTTGTTTATTTCCACCCCGCTTTCTTTTTATGGAAGTACCTGGTCCTATTGATTTTGTTGTATTGATCTTTTTAGTAGTAGGCTTACTAGGTGTCACTAATGGTTGTTCCTCACAGGAGGACTCAGTTAGCAATTCAATGCTGATATCTGTGACATCGGGTTTCCCAGGTCTCACTGCTCGTTCAGGTAGGTCTTGTAGCTGTGGGGGGATATCTATATCACTTGTTTGTTCTATGCTAATACCATCATGCGATGGGGTAGTTACTAACTGAATAGCCCCCAGAGAAGAGCATTTGTTCTGCCATTTAGAGGATATACGCCACTCAGTGTATGCAATTTAACGTTCTAACACTGAGGCGGCCCTCGTGATGGAATTATCCAATGTGCCTCTTACAGAACCCTCCCACCAGTGAATTCCGGCCTAGTCTGGACATAGTATTCAGTTTCTATAACATAAATGGACCTGCAACTAAATAAACAAGTGAAATCAACAAGTCAAACCTTCTAATGATGCATATAGCATATAGTTCTTACTTATGTGTCCAGGATAGTCAGAGATAGTCAGAGCCAAGGGAGGTGGCCCAGCCCAGCCTTGGCCAGCCCCGGACGGCCACAGACTGCCTGTCCTTTGCCCGGGCTTAGCCCGGCGCAGTCCCGCGCGCTCCCGCAACGCGGGGATTGACGCGAAGATATATGCGCCCGCTTCCCCCGTCTCCGGCTTCCGGCTGCAAAGGCAGCTGGAGATGGTAGTTTTCTGTGCCCCGCGTTCTCCCCCACACAGCGGCCGCACCGATGGTGTGGAAATGCGGCAGCGGGGGTGCGTGGGCACAGCGGCACAGGACAGCGGGACCGGCTACAACAATGGGCCAAATAACCGGGTGCCCCCAGGAAAGCAGGTGAGGATCTCAATATTCACAAAGGTTTGCACAGTAACCCCGCACCACCGGGATTGACGCAATGATTTATGCGCCTCCTGGCGCGCTTACCCCGTAGGCGGCTTCCGGCTGCAAAGGCAGCTGGAGATGGTAGTTTTCTGTGCCCCGCGTTCTCCCCCACACAGCGGCCGCACCAATGGTGGGGAAATGCGGCAGCGGAGGGTGCGTGGGCACAGCGGCACAGGACAGCGCGACCGGCTACAACAACGAGCCCAATAACAGAGCGCCCCCTGGAAAGCAGGTGAGGATCTCAATATTCACAAAGGTTTGCACAGTAACCCCGCTCCACCGGGATTGACGCGATGATTTATGCGCCTCCAGGCGTGCTTCCCCCGTAGGCAGCTTCCGGCCGCAAAGGCAGCTGGAGATGGTAGTTTTCTTTGCCCCGCGTTCTCCCCCACACAGCGGCCGCACCGATGGTGTGGAAATGCGGCAGCGGGGGGTGCGTGGGCACAGCGGCAAGGGACAGCGGGACCGGCTACAACAACGGGCCCAATAACAGAGCGCACCCAGGAAAGCAGGTGAGGATCTCAATATTCACAAAGGTTTGCACAGTAACCCCGCTCTACCGGGATTGACGCGATGATTTATGCGCCTACTGGTGCGCTTCCCCCGAAGGCGGCTTCCGGCCGCAAAGGCAGCTGGAGATGGTAGTTTTCTGTGCCCCGCGTTCTCCCACACACAGCGGCCGCACCGATGGTGTGGAAATGCGGCAGCCGAGGGTGCGTGGGCACAGCGGCACAGGACAGCTGGACCGGCTACAACAACGGGCCCAATAACAGAGCGCCCCCAGGAAAGCAGGTCAGGATCTCAATATTCACAAAGGTTTGCACAGTAACCCTCCTTTGACCTATATAAAATGTTGTTACCACTTTAGGAAGGAACAAGGGTCTCATCCTAAGCACCACTTTGTCCGGATCCACAGAGAAGAAAGGGGGCTTAGAGGAGAGAGCCTGGAGCTCACTCACCCTGCAAGCTAACTAATCTGTTTACAATAGGGGACTCGAACAAAGAGGGCTGGTCTGGCAGCCGAAGGAAAGCCAAAATAGCTCCAAGATAGCCTTTTAGAGTGCCCAGAGCAGAGCCCTGCTGGGTCAAAGAAAGGATGAACAAGAGAACCTCAAAAAGAGGGGCAGAGAGGGGATTCATATTCTTTGCAGTGCACCATGCCACAAGAGTATTCCATCGACAGGCGTATACCCTTTTAGTGGAGGGACGCATGGCTCCCAAGATGACATTACAGAGTTCGGGCAGAAGTCAAAAGATGTCAACTGTCGCCACTCAATCTCCACGCAATGATGTGGAGGCTGGACAGGTTTGGGTAGAGGACCTTCCCCTGTTGCTGCAACAGAAGATCCTCCCGAAGTGCAGTTTGTTCGAAGGATCTATGGCCATGCTCAATAATAATCTGGTACCAGATTATTCGTGCCCAGTCCGGAGCCGCAAGAATGACTTGGGCCTGTTGTGCTTGATCTGCTTCAGCACTCGGGGCAGACGTAGTCATGGTAGAAAGGTGTACAGGAGAACGCAGTTCCCCTCAAGGCGAAAAGCATCACCGAGCGAGTGCCGCTTTGGAAACTCCAACGTGCAAAACTACTGACATTCCCCATTCTCTTAGGTGGCGAACTGGTCTAACCAAGGCTCTCCCCACCACTGAAAGAGATCTTGCACCACCTCTGAGTGAAGAAGCCATTCGTGATCTACCAGGCTCAGACGGCTGAGTTTGTGCACCCTGGCATTCAGAGAACCTGCCAGGTGTTGAACCACCAGGATCATTCCCTGATGCTCCAGCGATGTCCAAAGGCGAAGAGCCTCTTGACATACGGTCTACGACCCCCACCCCGCCCTGTTTGTTGCAGTACCACATGGCGGTGGTGTTGTCTGTAAACACTTGCACTACTTTCCCCTTGAGGGAGGGAAAGAATGCATCTAGTGCCCTGATGCTGCTCCCTTTAGAACTTCAGGTACCACTGCAGAGCCAGTATATGCCACCTAGCATGATCCACTAACAGGATGCAGGAGGCCATGAGACCCAGCAGCTTGTGGTCATTCTCACCAAAATCTGCGATTGAGGCACATTGGTATCATAGTCCGAATATCCCAGACTCGCTGCTTGGGAGCATAGGCCCGAAACAGCACTGTGTTCAGAAAATCTCAGATTAAAGGGATTGTCTGAGAGGGAGTCAGGTGTGACTTTGGCACGTTGATAGTGAACCCCAGCGAGTGCAGGAGGTCCATTGTAGTCTGGAGGTGGGAGACAACAGCCTGGGGCGAGCCCGTCTACAACAGGCAGTCATGGAAATAGGGGAAGACTGAAATCCCTGATCTGCACAGATGAGCTGCGACCACCGCCATCACTTTCGTGTACACCCGAGGGCCACTAGTAAGGCCGAAGGGGCTCACAGTGAAAAACTGAAAATGCACGTGGCCTACTGTGAACTTTAGAAAGCGTCTGTGGGCTGGCAGGACGGGACTATGGAAATAGGTGTAATGCAAGTCCAATGCCATCATCCAGTCTCCAGTTGCGAGGGAAGACATGACTGGAGCTAACATGAGCATTTTGAACTTCTCCTTCCGGAGGAAGCCGTTGAGAGCCCTGAGGTCTAGAATAGGATGTAGGCCTTTGTTCTTCTTGGGCACCAGAAAGTAGCGGGAATAGCAACCATGACCTACTCCTGGTGCAAGGGCCCTTTCGATGGCTACCTTGGCCAAGAGAGTGGAAACTTCCTGGCGGAGAAGCGCCAAATGATTCAACAACATGCAATTGAAAGACGGTGGCATGGAGGGAGGGGCAGTCTCTAAGGGAAGGGAGTAGCTGCTTTGGATTATTTGCAAAACCCACCTGTCCGACGTGATGGATTGCCAGTGGGGGAGGTGATGACAAATCCTGCCACCCACTGGCCGTTGATGGTCCTGAAAGTTCGGACTAGGAAGGTTTGGAGGCTGCTGCAGGGTGGACAGGATGGACTGTCCCTGCCTGCTGGCACCCAGATCCGCGAGGTTGCTAGGTCCCACGTCTGCAGCCATGCAGAGCGTGTGTGAACTAGTGGCTAGATTGGGCCGGACGTGGTGGGGTGCCCCTTCCATCGCCACGAAAAGGACGAAAAGCAGAGTAGGGTGGACAGGAAGATGCAGCGAGGCCCAAGGATCTGTAATTTCTTGTTCTAGGGGTTGCAAAAATATTGTGGTTTGGCTTGCCCCACTTAAGAAAGATGTTTTTTGGTCCAACTCCCATTCGTATCTGGATGATTTTAGCCTGCTGAGAGTGTCTTCTTTCCGGGGACATGTTCTGCCTGCTGGTCCACATCATGGCGGATCAACCACTCTCAGATACTTTGTGCTTCTTGAGAGAGAAGACGTGACCTTGTGCTGCCCTGTTTGTTGATTTAGTGCATTGTGGTCGGATTTTCAATTCTGATGGGCACTGAAGAATTCCTTATCTTTGGATAAAAAGCCTGAAAGGCTAGATGCATTGCCTTTAGCTCCAGTAGATTGATAAGACAGTGCAGACGGGGTTTCTGCCAACGGTCACAGACCTGCAGATCTTGAAGGAACGCTCCTCATCCTTCTAGGATGGAATCGGTTGTTATGACCAGTGGAGAGTGTACTAAGCAAAGCAGGCCGACTGACAAATTTGTCTGTTTCCTCCACCATGCCAGGTGGAGTGATGTTGGCAAGATTGTCTGTAGCCACTGCTGGTCTTACTCTTTATGGAATTGATGCATTCTAAGATGACACAGAACTAGGAGAATACATGATGACATCATCCCCAAGACGTGAATTTTAGAGGTGAACTGAAAGAGACTCTTTTGTTCGTATGAACTTGGCTAAGGTCATCAGTTTCAATTGCCTCTCTGCTGTTGGATATGCTCTATTGACAGTGGTATTGAGCGTCGTTCCCAGGAATAGGATTTTTCTTGATGGGTCTAATACCAATTTCTTTGGGTTCAGCGTAAGAACCAGGTGAATAGGGCTGTACAGGCGGCTGTTAATGTCTGTGCTGCCCGACTGGATGGTGCTTTGATGAACCGGAAGAAGAGATATGTGTTGAAGATGAATATGAGGGGTAACGATATTGTTGATAACCTCCTCTCTAGGAGGGAAGACCCCTTCCTCAGGTACCCTGAAAGGGTAACTTTCTCCAATGAAGCATTCCTAACAACTTGGCTGCATCCATTTTGGTCTTAAACGCTTGGAGCGCTTCATCAACGTGCTTGCCAAAAAGGGCTTCCATACTGAAAGGGAGATCCAGTATTTTGTTTCGGATCTCTGGCCTGAATTATGTATCTTTAAGCTAGCACTGCCTTTGCAACACCGCAGAACCCACAAGTTGCCTAAATGTGGTAGTGGCAATATCCATTGCACAGTCAATCACCTCAGATGATGTGCATTCTCCTTCCAGAAGAACCTTTTTGGCCTCTTGTTTCATATCCTTCTGGAGTTGGTCTAGATACGATGCGATGTTGGACTACATTTGGCGGTCATATCCTGCAATAACAGCAAGGGAATTAGCTGCCCTAACAGTGTATGCCGACATGGATGAAAAGCTCTTCCCAATTTTATCAAGGCACTTACCTTGCTTGAAAGAAGCGCAGTGATTGGTGCAGATGGATTCTATAATCTGCTTTGAGTTGCCTGCATAATGACAGAATCCAGTTTCGGGTGCCGAGTTAAACATGCAGGAGTATCTTCTGTAGCCTTGTACATTTTATCTAAGTGGGGAAGGACCGCAGTAACAGTGGCTGGAGTCTTCATGACTTTTAAACCCTCTCCCATATGTAGATCACAATGGGCATCACTCATACACTCTTTCTACATGGCTCCTTAAAATCATAGAGAAAGCAGTCTGTATATTTAGTGGGCATGGGTAAGTCAAACCTCTATGCCACGCTTTCAAGCAGGTTATGAAAATCCTCAATGTCCTCAAAAGGAGAATCCACATGCATTCTTGATGGATGATGACGTAGGTATCAAATATTCATCCTATTTTGCATAGGTGTTGCAAAGCTCACACTCCTCTCTATCCTCATCGGAAGTTGCAGGATCTTGGAGAAGGGTTACTTCTGGACAATGTCTTACTGAGGTAGGTAATAAATTCCTCTGTAACGATTTCTCTGTGTTTCTGTCAAGGTCGCCCTTGCCATCAGAGTACTGTGTGAATAGACTTATGGTCTTTGAGAGCCATTTTGGTCTCATGTATTTTTTAAGTAGAAGAGTATTTGTTGCCAGAATGTTTCAGAAAAAATTATTGATGTGAACAGGACTACCTCAGACACACGTTCTCCTCTTGAGATCGTCAACGATAATTATGTGTTTGTCGTTATAGCACTGCTTTTATCAACCTCCTTATATTAAGGGACGTGAAGGTATTCTGACTTACTGAATTTTTGAATGCTGCTGTATGCTTCAATGTTGATGGTTTGATGTTGAATCTCCATTTAACATCAGTTTGCACCTCATTGTCAATGGGCCAGGCAGTGGTATGCAAAAGTAACTCCCAACCATAGGAACATCTATTTAGGATCTGGTATCATAAAGCGTTTCAATGTTGCTTTCTGGAAGACAACCTGTGATGTTGCCGCTCCTTCCTACTCTTATCTGAAGAGCTAGAGGTGGCAGTCACCAGTTCTGAAGATTAGGAAATGCATCCCCTAGACTGACTATTGGGTTGAGACACACAATTGCATGGCAGGGTTTTGCTTAAGGGTTTACATTCTAATCTGTCTTTTTTTCCCACTGTCCCTTGGCATTCTCATGGAAACATCTCGACAAAACAGATACTCCTGCACTGTGTGGTTGTGTACCACTACGCCTAGGGCCCTATTCTCTTTCTTTCTTTTTAGTGTCCATGGGAGACATTTGTGAGATACCTGGGTCAACTTGATTTCGACCTTGAAACAGTAAATATTGTGTAGGTAAAAAGAAGAGGAAAGAAAAGTGGCATTTTCTTATGAATTCAGATTTTTTTTTAAGAGTGAGCAGCAGTTATGTTGGTAATTACTCCTGAATTATGCAATAAGAAAACCACCCCCATAGGGGATAACAAGAGAAAAAGTCCATCCCATAAAAAATCTGTATCTGAATTAATAGTCACAGAGAAATTAAATATCCAAGAAAAGGGGACGGAGCCAAGCCCAGAAGGAGAGGACAGCTCTCTAGGCTCCCTCTGCTGTGTCCGGCCTGTTCTCTGCATTTTCTGGCTGCACCGATGGCCATAAGGGATATGGTGACGGCTTCTAACCCTGCCTTAGGTCTAGAGACAGACCGGCAACCGGCTACGTTCTTCACTACTTCGACTCCCCGCAAGGCCCGGTGAGAAGCCGTCGGTCATGCCTGCTCCTCACCAACCACTGAATGCTGACATGGGAGACATACTCCCAGGCGCTGCCCCGGTGTCCCCTTGCAGAGCCTGCGGGGGCTGGACGCCCTGCTGTTGTCGTTAGTGTGGCCGCAGCCTGTGGCCGGTTTTCAGTGACATTGAATTGTCTTCTCTGAATACACTGAAGGCGGAAGGAGGGGAACGAGAGGAAGACAGAGCCAAGAGTTTTCTCCCGCTCAGGAGCAGCAAGTGCATCTCATCGCCGCAGGGGCCACAGGGGCCGTAGGGGCCACAGGGGCCGTAGGGGCCACGTTGCCGAGTGAGCTGCAGCGAGCCGTGAGCTGTCCTCCTGTGTGATCTCCCTCCCTCACGAACTGCGGGTACGAACTGAGGAATGAATGCCTCCCAACACGACAGGAGCCGTGAGTCGCCCACCTGTGCGGCGGTTGCCTCATGCTAGCTATGTAGCTGCTCTCTAGCGCAGCGGGAGCCGCGAGTACCCTTCAATGCGGCAGGAGCCGCAGGGCTCGCCGAGGGGGAGCCGCGAGTGTTCTCCTGTGCGGCGGGTGCCGCAAAGCTTCTCTCTAGCGTGGTAGGAGCAGCAAGTACCTTCCAACGCGGCAGGAGCCGCAGGAGGAGCCGCGAATTGTCCTTCTCTGAGGCGGTTGCTCTTTGCGCGGCTTGAGTTGCGGGGCGCTTCCCTGTGCCTCCCTGCGCCCCCCTGTGAGTTACGGCCCGCTGCTGTAAGGTCCTGTAAACCAAGGGAAAAGTTGTAGTGGCAGTGGCGGCGGAGACCCGCTGCGCACATTGCCTGCACAAATCAACACCCTCTATCGAGCCCGCCAAGCCCGCCGTGCCTTGGTGGAGTGGCACAGCGACACAGCAACTGGCGTTAAGGGATACAGCGCAAAGCACCGGATGAAGTGAGCTGGTGAGTAAGAAAAACTAAAAAAGCCTGCACGACCACTATCACCCCCCCTTATATCCCAACGCAGCCATACTTGCCAACACTGGGGGAAAGAGACAAGGGGAGGTCTACTATTAATAGGAGTATATGATATCTAGCTGGTGACTGGCGGATAGTGGCAGTGGCTATCGGCTGGGGGCTGGGAGCAGGGAGCCAACAAACCAGCTAAACCAGCCAAGGAGGCCGAAACGGACCCAATGATTTTAAGCCCTCAATCTGGGCAGCTTGGCCAGCCGGAGCTTCAAGTGCCTGCCCAAGTGCCTGCCCAAAAGGGCACCCTTTATCGTTACGGTTATAGCCAAACAAGACCACAAAAATCATGTGAGCGAGCCAAAGACTGGGAACGCAGGGTAAGGACACAGGCCTCAACGTTTTACACCAATTGGAAGCTCTCGCATAAGGCTTACAAAGCACGCAGGACAATTACTAAGATCTCCCCAAGAAAGATGAGGCGCACAGGGTCTACCAACAAGGAGACAAAAGCGAAGCATCAACAGGGCACCATTACTGGCGTGGGGAATCCGCTAGTCTCAGGCAAGGTCCCAATTGCTAGTGCTACCATACATAAATATTTCACAAGATTGAAGTCAGAATCCAAAATAGACTGCCAAAGGAAATGGGAGGTGGAGGAGGAGGTGATTACCACTGCCCCAGGGGATAGTCAGGAAGCGGCAACTGTGGGGGGAAGAGCCCCCAATTGTCTCAAAACAAATTGCAGAGACTAACCTGGGTGAATCAATAGTACTCGAAATGGAAGGATTTGCAGAGTTAGGAGAATCCACCATGAATAAGAACAAGTCTGTTTATTCCAATCACCAACATAAAGAATGTAATAAAAATCCCATTACAGCTGGTCATTGTATCGAGCAAAATGAGATCATTGAGATTTCATCGGCCTCAAATGATGGTGCATTACCAGCCAACATACAGGGCCCATCAACATCGGCAGACATTCGCAGCAACAATACGACTGAAATAAAGGCTATTATTCACTATACAAATGAACAGCACCAGGACTTACTGGAAGGTGCCGAACATGTATGTGGTCAGGGGCTAATACAGAATTGCTCCACGCCAGCAAACAATATTGAACATTCAAATAAAAAAAAAATCAGTTGACCACCACACTCCAGATACACATGTAATAGAATCATTAAAAATAAACTCAGATTTTAACTTCTCAAGTAACCCGCAAACTGTGGAGGAACTTGGATGCGTCTCAGGCCAACATCCCGGAATATAGCATGACCCGCACAACTTACTAAATAAAGATGCCGCAGAATCTATTTTAAATACGATTTATACATCACTTTTGGCAGTAGTAAAGGCCCTCACATGGCAATCGCATAAACTAGAGATACAAGTAAACTTGATACATATGCTTGCGCAAAGCGTTTTGTCAATTAACAAAAAGGTGGATTCGATAAACTTAAGAATGGTCCTGGTTAACTGGAGACACAGGATACGGGGGACCGCAAGTCCAACAAAAAATCTCAACGAAGAAATAGTGGAAAAATTTGCCTCATTGCCTGACCTATTAAAAACCTTAATAAAAGCATGTAGCCAAACACGAGCAAGCGAAACACAAAGTAAAATAAAGACAGAAAACGGGCCCCTACTTCCCGGACAAATTACAACATCCAATAAATTGGAAAAATCAATGGGCATGTCAAGCACAACCAATAAACAATCAGTGGACAAATGTAGGAGCTCAAGTGGGGGCACATTTAGTACACTCAATAACAAACTAGAAGAGAAGTGCAGGAGTCCAACACCCAGCACAGAGGCCAGAGATGATGGCAGGACATTAGTTCAAAGACAGTTTGAAGGACAACTATCCAGACAGCAAAAGAAAACACTTCGGAAATGCTTGAAAATCAACAAAAGGAAAAACGCAATGGCACTTCTACAAAAAATGAAGGAAGAGCCGAATACACTCAGGATAAACAATGGTCAGAGTGATAAGGGCTCAATAAGCACCAATAAGGATCTGAGGTACTATCCCATTTTTATTCCAAAAAACATTAGCCCGGAAACCCCGGCGCCAAATCCTTTAAATGAAAATCCAACTGAGGGCTCAGCCAAGGCAACCACCAATAAGCTCAAAACGGAAATTGCCGTTAATTTGCAAACTCAATCGTATGCTGAGGTTACAAAAGTCGTCTTGACCAAAGATATCAGAACAGCAGAAAGCCCGGAGGCAAAGGCATTACTTAAGAGTGACAAAAACAAGATAAGCCAACCATTAGGATGTAACATCACAGAAACACAACCTTGCGAAAAGACAGATAAAAAAACAAGCGCACCTATGCAGGAAATTAGCCTAATGAAAGAACGTGCTTTCATAACGGATTTCAATATAATACACAAAACAAAGCAGCCTCGAAACCAATACTGGTACGGTAGATGACTTCGGCCAATCAAAATCAGACTTGTGAATTCTCCTCTGTCATCTTAGACGGGAAGCCGGAAACTATATCAGGCTGGAACAATGACCAAATAGGCCTTAATATTCAATCAAATGAATACGAGAACGAAAGCAATGTGCAGAATGGAAATAACCCGGGAAAAGCACACCAGCCAGACATAGAGCATATATTAATTTTTACAACTGAATTTGAGACAAGAGGCCTGGGTGACACCCTAAATCGCTCAAAAATATTATATATCCTGTCCTGCATACCCTCATTGGCCTACTTAAAATCAGCACATCTTGAAGCAGTGCATGTTAAAAACTATCCCTTCATTGGCCACAGGGAGTCCACAGTCACTAAATGGACTAACAAGCAGGACACTCAAAATATAATGCGAGAAAAAGTTGTACTCAGTGGCTGGGGGATTCGTGTAGATACACTCCCAAATGAAAAGTACCCGCACATACTGCTCCAGAGGCAGCAAAAATCGATGGCAGAAGCGCTGCGGAATTGCACTCTAAAGGGCATAAGATCGACGCTGAGCCTACACTGGGATAACAATGTTAAAATCAAACTCATGAAGGGGGAAGCCACCAGACAATGCACGGAGACAAGAGTAACTTTGGGCACTCCCGCAGAAGACTGGGCTTGGATCTCAACGGCTCTACACTCTAAAGGGAGGACAAATCCCTAGCATTGAAGTAGTTAAAACAAGAACAACGCTCAGATTTATATGCTGGAACGTGGCAGGCCTCAAATAAACATTGGTACAAAAGGGGGGTGGTGATGGACGGAGCATCTGAATCAATCAAACACTCACACCCAGTCAAAAGATATGGGTTTAATCCATCACCGTTCTTTAGCCCACTCTGCCACCCCAGTTCAGACATGGCTATATGCAAATCAGTCTGACCCTGTGCCTCATGGGAACAGTCCAGCCCGAACTGCCAAGCCATGTCTTCCCAGGACCGGAAACAAGCTTCCGAGGACCGGTTTCTGGCATTCCAGCCGTCTTCAGCCCAGCTTGCTTGAATCCAGTGGCAAAGTGAGCAAGGGACTCACGTCTGAGCATACCCTGCCACACTTATGGCGGCCAAAAGCAGTACAAAAGGGGGTGGTGATGGACGGAGCATCTGAATCAATCAAACACTCACACCCAGTCAAAAGATATGGGTTTAATCCATCACCGTTCTTTAGCCCACTCTGCCACCCCAGTTCAGACATGGCTATATGCAAATCAGTCTGACCCTGTGCCTCGTGGGAACAGTCCAGCCCGAACTGCCAAGCCATGTCTTTCCTGGACCGGAAACAAGCTTCTGAGGACCGGTTTCTAGCATTCCAGCCGTCTTCAGCCCGGCTTGCTTGAATCCAGTGGCAAAGTGAGCAAGGGACTCACGTCTGAGCATACCCTGTCACACTTATGGCGGCCAAAAGCGGTACAAAAGGGGGTGGTGATGGACATCAACATTAGCAAACAAGGAAGCCTCAAGCCTCCTTAAATCGAGAGACATCCTATGTTTACAGGAAACATGGGTGACATCTTCAACACCTATTAAAGGCTATAAGGCAATCCACACCTTAGCAATCAAGAGGAACTTATTCGGAAGACCTATTGGTGGGGTATCAATCTATGTAAACCTGAATTTGCAAGTTCAGATGGAGGAATGGCCACAAATACATCCTGATTGTTAGACTAAAGGGGGTAAGGATAGAGGGAATTCCAACTACAATTGCAGTAATTGATCTATACATCAATCCAACAAAACAAAGACAAAAACTGCAAGCTCAAGGATGGTTACTGGTCTAATTAGAGAATATCTCTACGAAAATCCAGGTCATGAATGCATTATTACCGGGGACTTCAATATGAGAGACCTGTGCAATTCGGCAGGCCACCGTGGAGACAATGCCCTGAATATCATGGAAGCCTGCATCTAACGAATTCAGCTTGGAACTTGCAAATCAAGCGGTGCCGTCGAATATGAAGCTACAACCGACCTTCAAGAACATCTCAACGCTGGACTACATCTTCTTTAGCCAGAACCTTCAGAGGAGGTGCAAAGAATATAAGGTGACTAACACAACTGCAAGCGACCACAATCAACTATCAATTCTGGTCAATATAAACACACGAATGCATTCTGAAAATCTAACGGCGGGTAAAATTATCAATACGGACACGGATACCGCACGGATAAGACGTATAAAATGGGGTCCTATTAGCGAAGAGAAATATATTGCCTGGAAAAAGGCAACGTGCATAATTAATCCGCATACGAATTGGCCGGAAATCATTTTTTCAATATCCAACGCTATGACTACAGGAAAACAATTGCCACGCAAAGGAAACCGACGTAGTAGTGGGCCTGTCATTCTCTCCGACCTTAAAGAATTCAAAAAGAGCAAAAAGCAGTGTCGCTTGGCTGAGCAACAGTATCGGAAGAAAAAATGTCCTAAGTCCAAATTACGTCTGAAAGCAGCAAGAAGAGCGCATAAAAACATAGTCTGGGAAATAAGGGCCAGATGTAGGAGCCCAAATACCGGTCGGTAACGGCCGAATTCGGCCGTTACCGACCGGTATTTGGTGATTGGGATGTAGGGGCATCATTTTACAGATTCGGTAAATTTACCGATTCTGTAAAATACCGAATCGGTAATTTTACTGATTCGGTAAAACCCAGATGTAGGTGGGACTCTTCTGAGTCCCAAAGGCCTTTCAGATTCGGTATTTTACCACCCGATCCAATTGGGTGGTAAAATACCGAATTACTGGTGTGCATGCACATGTGTGCATGCACACCTATGCCATGTGACAGACAGACATGCCCTTAGGGCAGGTCTGTGTGCCACATGGCACACATGCCTGTATTTGGGGTGCTAGAGGGTGTCAAAGTGACACCCCCTGCACCCTTGCTGGAATCGGTATTTACCGAATCGGTAAATACCGATTCGGTAATGCCCATTGATTCCTATGGGCTTCAATGCCCATAGGAATCAATGGGCATTACCGAATCGGTATTTACAGAATCAGTAAATACCGAATCTTAACGATTCGGTATTTACAGAATATGTAATACCTACACCCTCCCCCTCTATTTCACCACTTCTTAAATACCGAATCAGTAAAATTCGGTATGTTAGAAATGGTAAAATAGAATTACCTACATCTAGGCCTAAAACAGAGAATTATCGAAGACAAATGGAAATGTATTTATGCATTCCTTGCCCCCAGCAAGAGCAGGGAATTCTGGAATTACGTTAATAATCTCAATGGTAGAAGTAATATACACAATGCAATACCTGCCAAGGAATGGGCAGCCTATGCTACTAAGTTGTATGTCGACCAGGAAAAATCTAGTCGAAAAACAGTGGCAGCTGCAAACCATTGTCTAGAGGGAAATGAGAATAAGGCCCTCGCTCTCAGCGAAAAAGAAACCCTGCTCACATTAAAAGGCATAAGGAAGGATGGGGCCCCAGGACCAAACGGCTTACCAGGCAGTGTTTTTAATAAAGATCGCGCCTTTTGGGCACCTCATATGTACTGTCTATTTAACCATTGCTTTAATACCTCAGGAGTACCAGACTCGTGGAAAGGCTCCATTCTGCAACCAATCTATAAGAAAGGCAACATCTTATAGCCTGAGAATTACAGACTAATCGCCCTACTTGACGTGGACGGGAAGGCATATGCGAAAGTCCTACTAAAAGCATTAGAGGAATGGATAACAGACAACCAAATAATACCATACTACCAGACTGGATTTCGGGCGAACTCGTCAACAATGGATAACGCCCTGGCATTATCATACCTAGTAACTAAGGCTACAGAGGGGATAAACCCACCTCTGTACGACTGTTTTGTTGACTACAGTGCTGCCTTCGATGGAATTGACCGCAATATACTGTGGGAAAAGCTAGCAAAGTGGGGGATTCCAGGGAAACTTCTGGCAGCCATCATGTCCCTCCGTACTGGCACATGGGTCCGCACGAAGCTCATACAGTCATATGCAACTGCCAAAATCTATACAAATAAAGGGCTAAAACAGGCCTGTGTGATTGCGCCAACACTGTTTAACCTATACACCGTGGACCTGGGAGCGGCACTTACTAAAACCAATATTTTTCCACCTAAACTGGGCCACCTTAGAATACCCATCATGCAATATGCGGACAATCTTGTCATCTTGGACCAAACCAGAGTAGGCATGAAAAGGGCATTGGAGACTCTCCATTTATATAACTTAGAAAACAAGGTCCAAACTAATGCAAATAAAACCAAGGTATTGGTCTTTGGACATAAACCAAAAATATCTCTGTTGGGTTGGAACATCGGACCACTCAGAATTGCTACTGCAAAAAAATACACCTACTTGGGTGTACAATTCTCAGACACCGGCAGAACAACATCTCAGGCCAAATCATTGGAGACAAAATCCGCTAAGGTCACACACGCCCTATGTAAAATCCACCAGAACCTTGTGAGTCATTGTAACGGCGGGTCAGGAATGGGCTGAACACTAGGTCTTGGTAAGGAGGGTTTTATTTTAACATACAGTTTCTTTTTACGTAACGTTAGTCTCTCCCTTGCAAATTCGGCAGGATCCGTGGTGCTGATTGTCGAGGGTTATTCCTTTTCCTCTCCTACTGCTGGTGTCAGGTTAGGGCTCCCTTCCGAGTGACCTCTCTCAGTAGTTGTTCCCGGAAATAAAGAGAGAAAGGACCAATTTACTGTCACGTCTTCGATAATACTGCCAGGGTACCAAGGGAGTGAGGGACACCTTCAAGTGCTTTTTAAGTAAAGTTGCGTTTACGTGAGTAATCAGTGAGGGAGGGTTTTAACATGGAAAAGGGTAGTGCTGTGGTCTAGGGTTTCTTAAGGTTCTTTAACGCAGGCACTGGTCCCCGCCTTCCCACCCAGTTCGAGACTCTCTCCCGTACCTGTTGTAGCCACACCCCTCCCGTGGGCGTGTGGCACGGCGCTGCGTGGTCTCGTTGGCCTCCTGGCACGTCTGCTTCAGTCGGGGCCTCTCTCCCGTCCTTGTCGGCTTCTCGTCCTGGCGTAGCGTGGACCTCGTCTGCTTCTCGTCCTGGCGTGGCCTGGACCTCGTCTGCTTCTCGTCCTGGCGTGGCGTGGACCTCGTCTTCTCCGGCTCCTAATTCCCAGTCGGTGACGTCACACGCCGATCTCCAGGGTTCCGGGGCTTTAACCAATGCCGCGAAGGCCACGTCACGATGGGCAGTTCCGGCTTCCTGATCCGCGGTCCAGTTAAAGGGGCCGCGTTGTATTTCTTGCGACGGGCTGTGCCATGAAAAGGAATCGTCCTGTGAAGAAGGGTTAACGACATCCTCATCATTTACTTGCCACCATGCCACTTCTCCGCCCTCAGTGTCAGGTACAGTCCCGGTCACCTCGTTACACACCTCCCCCCCTGGATTCTCCCGATCGGGGAGAAGGGGCGATCGAGACAAAAAGTCAGCGTTAGCATTGTCCCTCCCCTTGCGATGTTTGATTACAAAAGAGAAGGGCTGCAAAAACAAGGACCACCTGAGAACCCTAGGATTGAGGGACATATTCCGCTGCATCCATTGTAAAGGCGCATGGTCCGTATAGAGCACAAAGGGACGACCTTCCAGATAATACCTTAATTTATCTACGGCCCACCTAATAGCCAAACATTCTCGTTCAATGGTAGGGTATTTCCGCTCCCTGGGGTGCAGCTTGCGACTTAGGAATAACACCGGGTGTTCCATACCGTCTTCCCCTTCTTGGGACAGAACAGCACCAATCCCCACCTCAGAGGCATCAGTAGCAAGTGAGAACTCTTTGGTGAAGTCAGGGGGTACCAACACGGGATTTGAAGTGATCGCCTCTTTGAGGATCTCAAACGCCTCCCTAGCCTCCTCTGATGGTCGCAACAACTGCGAAGGCTTGGACGCTTTGCTAAGAAGGTCTGTCAAGGGACTGGCCTTAGCAGCAAAGTTCTCAATGAAGCGTCTGTAGTAGCCTATAAGGCCCAGAAACCCTCTCAAATCCCTTTTGGAGGACGGAAAGGGGGTCTGCCTGATCGCCTTGATTTTCTCTTCTTGGGGAGCTATAACACCCTCACCGAGTAGAAATCCTAGGTACCTCACTTTGGGGAAGGCTGCTCGTGATTTTTTTGCGTTAACATGCAACCCTGCCTTATCAAGGGCTTGTAGGACGTTATGAACATGTCCCAAATGTTCCTCCCAGGTCTTACTGAATATTACAATGTCGTCTAGATAGACAGAACAGTACTGGTTCAGTTCAGAAAGGACTCGATTCATTAGCCTTTGAAAGGTGGCAGGTGCACCGTGTAATCCAAAGGGTAGTACATTGAATTCGTAGAGTCCTTCCGCAGTAGAGAAGGCTGTTTTTTTCCTGTCTTCCTCTCTCAGTGGCACCTGCCAATAACCTTTCGTAAGGTCCAGTGTGGTTATAAATTTTGCTTCTCCAATCCTTTCAACTAGCTCGTCCACTCGTGGTATAGGATATGCATCAAAGGCCGATATGGCATTCAAAGCCCTGAAATCCATACAAAAACGAGTGGACCCATCAGGTTTTGGTATCATAATTATGGGAGATGACCAATCGCTATGAGAGGGCCTGATGACTCCCAACTTCAGCATTTCTTTGACTTCTTTTCGTACATCCTCTCTCCTAGCGGCCGGGATTCTATAAGGTCGCTGCTTGACGACCTTTCCCTCCGCTGTCTGAATATGGTGTTCTGTCAGGTGAGTTAGGCCAGGGGTGTCCGAAAATATGGAGGAAAAGGGTCTGAGAGTCTGTAACAACCCCTCCGTCTCTAGTTTCGTTAGCTCTGGATTGATGGGCAACTGGTCTAAAGTACTTGGGGACTCGCAAACTGGTAGACCAAAATGGGCTGCTTTGGGAGGAGGACCGATCCATTTTTTCAGCAGGTTTATGTGAAAGGTTTGGGATCTAGAGGGAGACAGTCGGACCCTGTAGGTGGTTCTACCTATCGTCTCAATTACGGGGTAGGGTCCTAACCACTCGCTTTTAAACTTCTGAGTGGAAGAGGGTAGCAGCACCAACACCCAATCTCCCTTGTCAAGCGTGCGCCACTTTTTCCCCTTGTCGTAGTAGAATTTTTGTTTTTGTTGTTTCTGTTCTGCATGGGAATAGGCTAAATCCCTGAGTTTCCCCAGTTTGGACTGCAGTTGCTGCGTATATTCTAGGAGAGATCTTTGTTCCTCCAGGCCTTCCTGTTCCCAAGCCTCTTTGGTTATCTCTAACAGAGACCTGGGTTGCCTTCCGTATAACAACTCAAAGGAGGAACATCCTAAACTACTCTGCACTTGTGCCCTTAACACATACAGGGCCAGAGGTAGAAGTTTGTCCCAATCCTTGTTTTCTACGGAAAGCATTTTTTTCAACGTGTTTTTCAAGGAACGGTTATACCTCTCCACGAGGCCATCCGTCTGAGGATGATAAGCTGAGGTTTTTATTTGGTGGACATCCAACAGTTTACACACTTCCCTCATTAGTTTTGAAACAAATGGGGTTCCTTGATCTGTAAGGATTTCTTTAGGGAATCCTACTCTCGCGAACAACTCAATCATTTTGTCCGCTATATTCTTGGTAGTAGGAGCTTTTAGCGCAAACGCTTCAGGAAACCTAGAATGATAATCAACTATGACCAGAGCATAGGTATGCCCGCTGGTAGTTCGGGGTAAGGGACCGATAAGGTCCATCCCCACTCTTTCAAACGGTTTTCCCATGAGGGGCATAGGTTGCATGGGGACAGCTTGAGGCCGTGTCAAGTTCTTTTTTTGGCAGACTGCACATTTCTTGCAATACAGTTCCGCCTCCTTGTACAGTCCTGGCCAAAAAAAATGTCGTACTATGTTCTGGGTGGTTTTCTCTGCCCCTGAATGCCCTCCTGTGAGATGCGAGTGGGCATAGTAAAGTATTTGTTCCCGAAAGGCAGATGGCACTACTAACTGGAGGTCATCCCCGTCCTTCCCTTCTCTGTACAATAAATCATTTTGGATTAGGAATCTGGGATACGATGGGGAAGGGAGAGTAGGAGCAGCGTGTGCTGCTTCCCAGGCGTTCAGTAGGGTGGAGTCATTGGCCTGGGCAAAACGGAAATTTCTGTCCATTACCCATGGTTCCTTTGCCAGGTATGCGGTAGCGGTTTGGCGCTGGGCAGACAATTTATCTTGGAAGAGAGTCATAAAGTCTGGGTTATCAACGCCTAGGATGATATCTTCAGGCAGGGTGGAAATGACCCCTACTTTGACTTTCACCGGGGGTCTATTCTGGGGTTCTATTACCAACCGCGCTACAGGATAAGGACGTACATCACCGTGCACGCATCTTATGTGCACCTTCTCATTAGGTATAATCTGGGTAGGCTGAACCAATTTTTCTTGTATTACTGATTGCCGGCACCCTGAGTCTAACAACCCCCTTATCATGTTGTTGTTGATCTTGATACGTACATAGAAGGAGGGACCCATTTCTGCTGAGTACATGACAGCTCGGGGAATGTAGCCGACCTCCATGGGCTCCTCTGTCGGTTTTTTCTTTGGACACATCCGAGCGATGTGTCCCCAATCCCCACAGTCAAAACACTGGGGTCCTTTAAATGGGACGTTTTCCAGCCTCAATGGTTTTGGTCTGGCAGGAGGGAGTATATCCTGTTTCTTTTTGTCACTTCTTAGGTTTACCGCCAGTTTACTGTTCTTCTCAGAGTCCCAAGCAAAAGTTCTAGGTTGAGCTCTGGCATAATTGGTAGCCATTTCAATCGCTTGTGCCACCGTTAACCCAGAGTGTTGGCGCAGCCACCTTTGCGTTCCGTACGGCAACGCCTCCATGAATTGTTCTAAGACTATGCTGTCCATAACGTCCTCTTTGCTTCTTTGGCCTGGCCTTAACCATTTCTCGGCCGCCATCTTTAGTCTCAGATACAAGGTTTTGGGATTTTCCCCAGCCACTCCTCTTTCCTTTCTAAAGCGGACCCGATAGGCCTCTGGATCTAATCCCAGGTGATCCAATATAACTCCCTTAATTGTTACATAAGGTGTATTCCCAGCATGGTTTGCCACCTGGTAGGCGGCCTGGGCTTCCCCAGTCAACAAAGGAGCTAAAAAAAATGGCCATTTCTCTGGGGGCCATCCACACGCTTGAGCAGCTCTCTCAAAGTTTGAGAGGAAGGCATCAGGGTCCTCCCCAGGAACATATTTTTGTAGCGATACTCCTGAAGGATGGGGACTTCCAGCCCTACGCTCGCCTTCCACAATGGGAGTCTGGGCTACCTTCTGTAAACCTTCTATCTGGGCGGTAAGAGCGGTCTTGAACAGTTCTCTGTCGGCGTCGGCTACAGTTATCTGATTTTTTATGGCCCATTCCAGTTTGTCCTGACCTTCAATTAAATGTTTAATGACTTGATCCATCAGGGTCTGCTGGTGGGGGTCAGGCAATCCCACTTCTGACACCACTTGTAACGGCGGGTCAGGAATGGGCTGAACACTAGGTCTTGGTAAGGAGGGTTTTATTTTAACATACAGTTTCTTTTTACGTAACGTTAGTCTCTCCCTTGCAAATTCGGCAGGATCCGTGGTGCTGATTGTCGAGGGTTATTCCTTTTCCTCTCCTACTGCTGGTGTCAGGTTAGGGCTCCCTTCCGAGTGACCTCTCTCAGTAGTTGTTCCCGGAAATAAAGAGAGAAAGGACCAATTTACTGTCACGTCTTCGATAATACTGCCAGGGTACCAAGGGAGTGAGGGACACCTTCAAGTGCTTTTTAAGTAAAGTTGCGTTTACGTGAGTAATCAGTGAGGGAGGGTTTTAACATGGAAAAGGGTAGTGCTGTGGTCTAGGGTTTCTTAAGGTTCTTTAACGCAGGCACCGGTCCCCGCCTTCCCACCCAGTTCGAGACTCTCTCCCGTACCTGTTGTAGCCACACCCCTCCCGTGGGCGTGTGGCACGGCGCTGCGTGGTCTCGTTGGCCTCCTGGCACGTCTGCTTCAGTCGGGGCCTCTCTCCCGTCCTTGTCGGCTTCTCGTCCTGGCGTAGCGTGGACCTCGTCTGCTTCTCGTCCTGGCGTGGCCTGGACCTCGTCTGCTTCTCGTCCTGGCGTGGCGTGGACCTCGTCTTCTCCGGCTCCTACTTCCCAGTCGGTGACGTCACACGCCGATCTCCAGGGTTCCGGGGCTTTAACCAATGCCGCGAAGGCCACGTCACGATGGGCAGTTCCGGCTTCCTGATCCGCGGTCCAGTTAAAGGGGCCGCGTTGTATTTCTTGCGACGGGCTGTGCCATGAAAAGGAATCGTCCTGTGAAGAAGGGTTAACGACATCCTCATCATTTACTTGCCACCATGCCACTTCTCCGCCCTCAGTGTCAGGTACAGTCCCGGTCACCTCGTTACAGTCATTCAACTAAGGGCATTCGAAGATTAACACAAGCCAAGCTCTTTTCAACAATCAGCTATGGCCACCTGGCTTTCCCGGGCTTATTGTCCGATAAACTGGAGCATCTACACTGATCAGACTTGAGTTCAACTTAACATCAATAGACATAGAATGTAAAAAAGACATAGTGAAATGATGCCATTGTGTGTACAAGGCTAGCCCGGGTACCCTAAGGGAAGCACTTCAAACAATCTTTATAGATCAAACCAGCCGTTGGGCTAGGTACCTTGTTTTAGCTAATAAAACACTATGCCTGACAACTGATCAAATATTAAATCTGCCAACAGTTAGCCTAAAAAACCTGTTAAAAAAACAGGGATAGACCATCTTAAGGCTCCGGGATATAGATACGATCAGAACAATTTGTGGCGCTGAGGGCCTCGTAAAATCACATGAAGCCACTCAATGCCAACCATACCTGAATGCCGGATTGGGGAGATATGCTCTTCAAAATGTCTTGAAGACCAGGCTGCTAACCCTACCAATAAAGGACTATAGGGCTCACTGGTCATCCACACCAAGTGGAAATAGAGGATGTCGACTGTGTCAATACCACAGAGAATCGGCAGAGCATATCATCTGTTGTTGCCCAGAGTTGGTAAGTCCGAGGCGTAAATACTTAAGGGCAATATTCAATCTTAATAAAGTAAGAACATGTCAGGAGGCCTTAACGCACATTTATACCACAACAGTGCCAATGGAGCTGGAACGTGCTGGGAAGTTCTCTGTCTCTGCTGGACAGATCTTATGTCAAACGCAAAGTCTAGAAAAATAACAGCTTAACTATAATTTGCACATGGACAAGCATCCATAGTATTATTAGTGATGCTTCACTAATTCCTATGGTCATGAACATTGCCACCCTAACTGAATAGACTTCTTTCAATCTCATTGCATTTTAAATGTTTTGTTTTTGTTTGTTTTACCATGGTCGTAATATGCTTCGCTCTTTGTAAATGATTTTAGGTAATCATACAATAAAATTTCATTTCATTTCATTTCAAGTGAAGTTGCTGCCGGTGGCAGACTGCCCCAACAATCGCCTGTCCATCGCCGCTGTGGTCCCCCACCCATGCCAGAGGACCACCTCTTGGCATGTTCTTCAACACCCCCGGTACCCTCACTTTACCGTGACCACCTGCTCCGATTTTCCTGGACCAACCCGACACCACCTCCTACATTCAATCAATCAGGGGTTTATTTAGCGCACTAATCACCCGTGAAGGTCTCAAGGCGCTAGTGGGGTGGGGGTGGAGGACTGAACCTCCTACTCAATTGAATAACCAGGTCTTGAGGAACTTACTGAAGGTGTGCAGAGTGGGGGAGCTTCTGACGTTGACGGGGTGCTCGTTCCAGGTCTTTGCCGCGACATAGGAGAACGCTCTTCCTACTGCTCTGGTTCGGTGGATGTGTGGGGTCTCAGCCAGGGCGACATTAGAGGCCTCCAGGTGATGGGGTGCTGCGACAGGTGAGTCTCTCCCCCCCCCCCCCCCCCCCCCCACGACCACCTGTTGACCTTTTTACTCTCCATATCATTGGCCTTGTGGGGGTTCCAAAGCATCCTCCAAAGACTTTGGCACTCATTTTACATTGGGACAAGTCTACCTAGAACTGAACCCTTATTCACCACATGGGGTAATGTCTATGTACTCAACAAATCCAGCCTGATACTGCTGAGGCCTCTTACTTCAAAGGGAGAACCCTTTAATCAGGCCTAAAAGGACTAAGAGACAATATTTCTGGCTTTGCAACTGCCCACAGCTCAAAGACAAAGACATACGCTATGGCCTTCTCGCCCCGGCGAACATGTTTATCATGCGCAATGGCGTTTGTGTTAAATAGACCGATCCTACGCTCCTGGAGCGGTTTCTGGAATCTGTTGCTGACCCAGCGATGGAAACAACTGAATTTACAACCCTGCACCCCAAGTAGAACTCGATGAGAGTTCCTGAGCCTCCACAGGTTCAATGCAGGATCTCCAACACTTATCCGGAGAATCACACAACAACCACCCAGGCTCCTCTAAACCCCACTGGCAAAGTGGCCATCCTACTGGCAATAGAGACAAGTCCAGAACCCAGCTGAATCCGACCAAAGGTGCTTGTCCCTGATCCCTAAAGGCTACTGTGCACTCTTAGCACCTCATCGTTTTCTTTTGTGTGCCAGGTGCACCACTACTTAGCAACTACAGTACACTTGACTGCATTCTCTGCCACAGTACTACAGTGCCACCTTCACACACCCATTCTCTCGACCCCTGCATCTGCAAGGACACAAACACTTTACAATAACCTTCTTCCAAAGAATTCCTTATCCTCAATAACCCGATACCAGCCATGTCGGCCTGAGATCTGACGATGCTTTCCCTTAATGTTCAGGGGCTAAACCACTACATAAACACAAAAAGGTACTGTAGTTCCTGGCTATTCAAACTTCGGACATTGCACTGAATCAAGAAACCCACCTGTAGGAAGTCAGATCTCTAAAGCTCAAGAGAGAATGGATGGAAACAGTTCTACACACCAGCGGCTCCCCCTCAAGAAAAGGGGGCTTTGCTTTACTACTACACAAACGGCTGCCCCCCAGGTTATTTCTATGTGAACAGACAAGGACGGCCACTGCCTCATAACCAAACGGCCATACAATCAACGCATGTTATTGTGGGTAGCATCTACGTGCCCAATGATTCCAAACTCCCATTCTTTTCCCGTCTTTATCACTTGCTCACAGATTCTGGGCTCATGGCAGTCCTTCCGGGAGGAGACTGGAACACTTCTCAAGACCCTTTTTTTGATTGCACATGTCTCCCAGACCTTAGACCCAGCAGAGACCGGATGGCCCTGTCGGACTCGCTTGCTGACAACTCCCTTTCAGACCCTTGATAACTCCTGCATCCTAGGGATCGTGACTATACCTTTTAGTCCCACCCACACACCACAGAATATAGGATGGACTTTTTTCTACTCACAATTACACTCATACGGCAACTCTGAGCCCACAATATAATCCCGGGCACGGTCTCTGATCGCGCCCTTATCTAAGTGCTCCTGGATTTGAATATTATACATGCATCCAGATGTTTCTGGAGGTTGCCAAATGGAAGTGCAAAGACCCACATGTGAAATATACTCTACAAGCCCAACTCCGGGCCTACCTGGACTCCAATACTGTCTCCGTGGACTATTCTCAAACTGTCTGGGCTGCTGCAAAGCATACATGTGGAGCCAAATCATGCAGGAATCCGCTCTTTACAAAAAACCAAAAGCCCATACAATCAACGCATGTTATTGTGGGTAGCATCTACATGCTCAATGATTCCAAACTCCCAATCTTTTCCCATCTTTATCACTTGCTCACAGATTCTGGGCTCATGGCAGTCCTTCTGGGAGGAGACTGGAACACTGCTCAAGACCCTTTTTTTGATTGTATAAGTCTCCCAGACCTTAGACCCAGCAGAGACCGGATGGCACTGTCGGACTTGCTTGCCGACCACTCCCTTTAAGACCCTTGATAACTCCTGCATCCTAGTGATCATGACTATACCTTTTAGTCCCACCCACACACCACAGAATATAGGATGGACTTTTTTCTACTCACAATTGCACTCATACGGCAACTTTAAGCCCACAATATAATCCCGGGCATGGTCTCTGATCGCGCCATTATCTAAGTGCTCCTGGATTTGAATATTATACATGCATCCAAAGGTTTCTGGAAAATGCCAAATGGAACTTCAAAGACCCACATGTGAAATATACTCTACAAGCCCAACTCCGGGCCTACCTGGACTCCAATACTGTCTCCGTGGACTATTCTCAAACTGTCTGGGCTGCTGCAAAGCATACATGTGGAGCCAAATCATGCAGGAATCTGCTCTTTACAAAAAAACAAACAGCCATACAATCAACGCATGTTATTGTGGGTAGCATCTACGTGCCCAATGATTCTAAACTCCCATTCTTTTCCCATCTTTATCACTTGCACACAGATTCTGGGCTCATGGCAGGCCTTCTGGGAGAAGACTGGAACACTGCTCAAGAACCTATTTTTGATTAAACAAGTCTCCCAGACCTTAGACCCAGCAGAGACCGGATGGCACTGTCGGACTTGCTTGCTGACTACTCCCTTTAAGACCCTTCATAACACCTGCATCCTAGGGATCGTGACTATACCTTTTAGTCCCACCCACACACCACAAAATATAGGATGGACTTTTGTCTACTCACAATTGCGCTCATAAGGCAACTCGAAGCCCACAATATAATCCCGGGCATGGTCTGTGATCGCGCCCTCATCTATGTGTTCCTGGATCTGGATATCATACATGCATCCAGAGGTTTCCGGAAGATGCCAAATGGAAGTTCAAAGATCCACATGTGAAATTTACTCTACAAGCCCAACTGCGGGTCTACCTGGACTCCAATACTGTCTCCGTGGACTATTCTCAAACTGTCTGGGCTGCTGCAAAGCATACATGCAGAGCCAAATCATGCAGGAATCCGCTCTTTACAAAAAAACAAACGGTCATACAATCAACGCATGTTATTGTGGGTAGCATCTACGTGCCCAATGATTACAAAATCCCATTATTTTCCCATCTTTATCACTTGCTCACAGATTCTGGGCTCATGGCAGTCCTTCTGGGAGGAGACTGGAACACTGCTCAAGACCCCTTTTTTTTATTGCAAAAGTCTCCAAGACCTTAGACCCAGCAGAGACCGGATGGCCCTGTCAGACTTGCTTGCTGACCACTCCCTTTATGACCCTTGATAACTCCTGCATCCTAGGGATCGTGACTATACCTTTTAGTCCCACCCACACACCACAGAATATAGGATAGACTTTTTTCTACTCACAATTGCGCTCATACGGCAACTCTAAACCCACAATATAAACTCGGGCATGGTCTCTGATCGCGCCCTCATCTAAGTGCTCCTGTTTCTGGATAATATACATGCATCCAGAGGTTTCTGGAAGATGCCAAATGGAAGTTTAAAGACCCACATGTGAAATATACTCTACAAGCCCAACTCCAGGCCTACCTGGACTCCAATACTATCTCAGTGGACTATTCTCAAACTGTCTGGGCTGCTGCAAAGCATACATGCAGAGCCAAATCATGCAGGAATCCGCTCTTTACAAATGCAAGTTTGCTGCCAGAAAGCAACATCTGAAACAGAGGACACTTTCCATGCAGGTGTCCTACCAGGCATTTCTGAACAGGCCCTTTTCCGACAAGTGACGTAGGCCAAGCTAGATTTGAACTCCAAGTACACCTCTGTTACAGAAAAAGACTAACCCAAAGTAAATATCAGCACTACAAATTTGGAGAGAAAGCCTGGTGATTGCTGGCACTCCAGCTTAAACAGGAGGACTCCCAGTGAGCTATTCCGGCCATCAAGGCAGCTAGGGGCCTCCTCACTCACCCCCAGCATATCTCAGAATTATTTCTCACCTCTATACATCCCACACGGAGGAAGAGATCTCCCAAGAAAAACGTATCTTTTTCGACAACCTGCATCTGCCTAGACTCACAGAGGCTGCTGCTGAGGAACTGGATGCTACCAGCTCCGCCAAGGAAATTCTGGAAGCTATCAAGTGTGTGCTCACTTGTAAAGCACCGGGGGAAGATGGCTTCCCCAGTGAATTCTACAATATGAATGCTGTGCAATTGATCCCCTTTTGGCACAGGTGTTTGCTCCTACTTATGACAACCTATTCTTTTCAGCCGTAAGTCAAAGCAGCAACTTTCATCTTGCTCACCAAACTGAACAAAGACCCACCCAACTGTATGGCAGCTACAGACCCGTTTCACTGATCAATGCAGATTTGTAAATCTCAATGCAGGTACTTGCCACCCACCTGCACATTTTCATCTGAAGCATAAGTCACAAGTGGGCTTTGTGCCCCAGAGATCTTATACCAATCATACGGGGTGCTGTCCCCATATCATCTGGCAGGCGCAGAGAAACGAAGGGCAGCAAGTGGCAATCGCCCTTAATGCAGAGAAGGCCTTCAAACACATCAATTGGCCCTATCTTTTCCACATGCAGGAGCGGGCGGGCTTCCAGGTCCACTTTATTCACTCGGTTAAACATCGTTCACCTCTCCTTTTACCCGAAACTACAGTGACTTCATCTCAGAATGATTCCATAAATCCAGAGGACCAAGACTGGGGTGGCTCCTGTGGCCGCTTCTTTTTCTACTGGTTTTGGATCCTATGGCAATCAATACTCTTGCTACCGCCCAGATATCTGGCCATCTGACCGCGGCTGCTCTTCGCCATCAATATTCTTATGCTTCTAGCTAGGGTTGGGACATAGTCCTGTACTATAAAGTTCCCTGATTGGCCCACCTCACCTACTTCCTATCAAGAAACGTGGAAACCCATGATGGTGTCCTGATAGAACAGGGGCTCCAGGGATAAAACAAACAAAAAGATGGATAAATTGACTGGAGAGGATCTATGTGCCAAGTACCTCCCCAAGCCACAAAGCTGCCCCAACGAGAGGCTATACAGATTTTGTCGACGGACGCATGGCTGCCAAGATGACATCAACTGCCTCCGCAGGAAAGTCGAAGGTGTTTACCTGTCACTGCTTAGTCACCAAGCATGAAGGTGCAGACTATGAAGGATTGAGTGCGGAACCCTGCCCTTCTATTGCGACAGCAGATTCTGCTGGAGAGACAGCTTGACTGGAGGACAGATGCTCATGCCCAGGAGTTCTGAATACCATACTCTCTGTGCCCACAAGAACCCACAAGAACGACTTGGGCTTGGTTAGTCCTGATCTTCTTGAGAACTAGTAGTAGGAGTGGTAACAGTAGAAAGACATACAGCGGCCCAGAGATCCACTCGAGTAGGAATACGTCTACCAGGGAGAGACGCCTTGGAAACTTTAAGAAAAATCCATTGATCTTATTTTTTTTAATTGAGTCGCGCATGACTTGCAGCTGGACGGATATTCGGCAAAATTAAGGCGGCCTGGTGTTGAGGTCTGGGGATGGAGGAGTGTGGCAATAGTTTTTTTGTCCTGACCAGGTCTTGGCCTTATGTCGCCACTTTGGTACTATTACTCCCCGGAGACTTCGAGTTTGATTTACTCATTGCTTTATGTGACTAACAGATATTGAATATCTTTGTAAGACATTGGCATTTTTGCTACAAAATCTGTTTTAGTAGCTCGAAAAATAATTCCATATGTTCTGATGATGCCCTGTTAAGTTCTTGCAGTTGAAACGCTGGGGACGACTCTCTGGCTAATTGGGATCAAGCATTGACTGGATCATGTACTAGTCTATTGTATTGTTTTTCCTTAGTTGCCATTGTTTTTTCTGCTTACACTGTATATATTATGTATGTTTTATATGTGTAACACTGTGAGCACAACTTGTTGGTTTAAGTTTATATGGTTGCATGTCTCTGTAAATATTTTTTCAATATAGAAAATCCTTTTTCTTACTTTGAAGTAGTCTGTCGTGGGTACTTCCTCTCTTTTTACTTTTCAATTTGAGTTTGTGTGAATGAATTGGTCCCTGGACCATTGTTGCTGTACTATTCAAGCATTCCATCCATAACCCTGTTGGTTTTGCATTTCACATGCTACTTCTGGAGCAGACACCCTTTCAATAGCCCCCGTGGCTAAAGAGCTTGAACAAGACGCAAGACGGAAAGATCATCCTCCATCAGCCGTTCGGGAGATGGTGGAAAGTGCGTGGGTGCTGAAAGGAAGGGTAAGTCACAGCCTTTCTGAAAAATGTGTAGGATTCTCCTATCTGATGTTATGGCCTGGCAACCAGGCAATAATCGTTGTATAATACCTCCCACTAGGTGGCTGTGCTCCATAAAGGTCAAGCTAAAGTGTTTTGGCAGGTGGGGCTGGGAATTGGGTGTCCCACTGACATTCACCGCAGGGGCCGTGGGCACCACAGCTGCGACCGTGAAACTGCTGAGTGCCGTGCAATGGTTAGGTTTGTTGGCTGTATGGGGTACCTCTGCCAAAGCCGAAAACGGAGCAATAGATCAAGTAAATTAACTATGTGGGGCAGAAAGACTTAGAGATCGAGTCATAGCCTCTTTCTCTTGCACCTGCTCGAGAGTTGAGTCTTCCTTATACCCTAACAGGCGAGTCCCATCGAACGGCATGTCCACAGGGCATCACCTGAAAAAACCACTGGACTGCAGCCAAGGGTAACGACAAATGGCAACACTGGTGTAAATGGCCCACCGCATGGAATCTGTGGTGTTAAAGTCACAATGAATTGTGAACTTGGCTGCATCCCGACTTTCCTGGTTGGCCTACTCTTCAGCATCGTGAAAGAACTCTTCAACCCCAGCGCCAACGTCAACGACATCGCACCATCTGAAGAACTCTGCAACTTACTGGCCACCTTCTTCCACCGGAAGATCACCGATATCCACTACAGCTTCAACACCACGACCGCCCCGACCACGCCAGACCCCACCCCCGCAAACACAACCCGCGCCAACCGCCTGACCTCCTGGATCAACGTCAACGACACCGAGACACGCAAGATCATGAACTCCATCCACTCAGGATCCACTCAGGATCACCGTCAGACCCGTGCCCTCACCACGTGTACAACAAAGCCGACACAGCCATCGCCCCCCAACTGCAACTACTAAGCTGGAAGCACGCCAAAATAAATGCCCTCCTCAAGAAGCCCAAGACAGACCCACAGGACCTCAAGAATTTTCGACCCATCTCCTTACCCCCGTTCCCGGCGAAGGTCATCGAGAAAATCGTCAACACACCACTGACCCGCCACCTCGAAGACAATGACATCCTGGACCCCTCCAGTCTGGTTTCAGACGAAACCACAGCACCGAGACCGCCCTCCTTGCCGCCACAGACGGCATCAGACGCCAACTGGACAACGGCGAAACATCAGCCCTCATCCTCCTGGACCTGTCAGCCGCCTTCAACACGGTCTGCCATCGCACTCTAAGAACACGCATCCTCGAAGCGGGAATACAAGAAAAGGCCCTCGAATGGACCACATCCTTCCTTTCCGGCAGAACCCAGAGAGTCTGCCTCCCTCCCTTCAGATCTGAAGCCACCAACATCATCTGCGGCGTACCCCAGGGCTCATCCCTTAGCCCACAGCTATTCAATATCTACATGGCCCCCCTCGCACAAGTGGCCCGCCAACACGACCTCAACATCATCTCCAACGCCAACGACACCCAGCTCATCCTTTCCCTAACCAAGGACCCGCGCACCGTAAAAACCAACCTTCATGAGGGAATGAAAGCAGTCGCCGAATGGATGAGAAGCAGCCGTCTGAAACTGAACTCGGACAAGACGGAGGTCCTCATCCTCGGACCCACCCCCTCCGCCTGGGACGACTCATGATGGCCAACCTCACTGGGTACCCCGCCAACACCGACCAACCACGCACGCAATCTGGGCTTCATCCTCGACTTCTCCCTCTCCATGTCAAAAGAGGTCCTGCTACAACACCCTCTGCATGCTCCGCAGGATCTACAAGTGGATCCCGACAGAAACAAGAAAAACAGTGACACAGGCCCTCGTCAGCAGCAGGCTAGACTACGGCAACGCACTCTACACAGGTATCCCGGCCAAACACCTACGACGCCTCCAACGCATCCAAAACACCTCCGCCCGACTGATTGATTGATCTTCAGCGTACCCCGCCGCAGCCACATCTCCCCCCACCTGAGAGACCTGCACTGGCTCCCCGTACACAAGAGGGTCACATTCAAGCTCCTCACCCACGCACACAAAGCACTCCACAACACAGGACCTGCCTACCTGAACAACAGACTCAGCTTCAACACCCCCACCCGACAGCTCCGCTACTCAAGCCTCGCCCTCGCCGTCGTCCCCCGCATCCAACGAAAGACATCCAGCAGCAGATCCTTCTCCTACCTCGCCGCCAAGACGTGGAGCACTCTCCCCACCAACCTACGACAGACCCACGACCTACTTACCTTCAGAAGACTCCTCAAGACCTGGCTCTTCGACTAGTAGCAGCACCCCTCAGCACCTTGAAACCCTAGCAGGTAAAGTAGTGCGCTTTACAAATATCTTGATTGATTGATTGATCGATTGATGATGGGGATCTTCAGGGGCACCTTGAGCCATTGGCCTAGGTGCCTAATGGCACAGGAGTAGCATCCCAGGAGACAGCTGGCATTCATTGTTTGGAGAGCCAGGCTGTTGGAGGGAAAACTTGTTTCCCAAAAATCTCCAATCGTTAGGATTCCCTATCAGAGTATTCCCTATCAGAGGGAGTAATCAGAAAAGTGTTAAGGTTCGATCTGCTTGTGGGAGCTTGCCCAACTGAACTTTCGAGGAAGGGTGTCGGAATGCAGGGTGACTCCGGCTAGGGCAAGGATGTTTTGCTATTTGCCTGTTGACTGGGGACAAAAGCATAGCTTAGCTCAGGTGCTTACCAATGTGTCTGTTAGTGCCTTATTAAATGGGGGAGGGGCTCAAAGGAAGTTTGCCTCCATCTAAAGGACTTCTGTCAGCACATCAGTTTTAACCTCCAAGGTGGAGTGCTGGAGATCAAGGACTTTGCCCTGCATGGTGAAGGAGGCATATTGTTTGGTGGCTGGGCATTGAGATGAGAGAAGATCTGATTCAGGAGAGTTGTCAAGACTGCTGGCCTTCTACAAGTCATCATACCAAATAGGTCTAAAAAAACTCATCACCTGTGTCTTAATCGTTGTCAGAGACTGTGCTGGAAAGGAAGTGTAAGGTGGTCTCTCTCTCTTGTGCAGGTGGCGAATCAAGCAGGGGAATTAGCGCCCAAACAGCAGACAGTGTGGCTTTGACCAAGGTCAAACTGGTGCTGACTCCAAGTCGAAGAAAACTATACGTATCTACTCATGTGGAATCAATGGATTCGATACCGGCGTGAAAGTTCCAGGAACCAATATGAGTAGAAGCACCACAAGGGTGTTCAGAACTGGGCTCAGAGGCATGATGGGCACAGAGGGTCCTACTGGGCTGAGAATTAATCCGTCGGCTGTACTCCAGAGGGAAGGTCTCTCAGCTCCTTGGGGCCTGATGGATAAGCAGAGGGAGTCATCAAAGTACCAGAGCCAATTGCAGGATCGGCTCCTAAGTCAACAAATGAGATTGAGAGCCATGGTGTAGTGTCTTCTCAGGTGAATGAAAATGTCCAGATGGGGCAGAGTTCTGCTTTGATTTTTTTATGCTTCTTTTTGGACATACCAGACATGTTAGATCTCGATGAAGACCAGCCACTGGAGCAGCTGTGACACTTTCTGGTGTGTGAATGTTACCGAACCTTCAACTTGGCCCATGACTTTGACAAGTCTTGTCATGGGGTTTACTTATATTTAGCGATGTAGAGTTTTGTCTTGCAGTTGCGGATGGCATTCTGGTTCATCAAACTGCAGTTGCTGCAGGTCTTAGATTTGTCACTCAACCCCAGGTATCACAGGCACACCTGATGGGGATCTGTCACAGACACTTGTTTGTAACAGTCTCTACAAAGCTTAAAGTCTGTTGATTTTGTGAGGGATCTTTACTTGCATACTGTGAATTTTTGCCAAAAATCTGAGGTAAATGTCTCTGAGAGATGAGAGAGAGCTACAGAGTTGCATCTGTATAGGCCCTGCACATCATTTCAGAAGCGGAATCGCATCAGCGCAGAGCCACGTGGCACCACCTATTAGTATGGAGAGGCACTGCTGAAAACCTTCCACATCCAGTCTGATGCCTGGGAAATATTCAAAACGTGAGGATCTGCACCTAGACATCTCTATCAGAAATGCAGAGATCAAGTGCTGTTGTCACAGATGTTCATTCCATGTTGCTGCAATAATTTTAAGTCAGATTCCCCATCAGCCATGGGTTTAGTTGATGTATAGTGAAATCTCAATCCACATATCCACCAATACACATTTAATTCAGTGGCAGATAATAGCCTTTCAAGGATTGACTTCATCCTCACACTGGCCGATCGAGTACCCATTTTCGAGAGGTGCGCCACTTGTCGATCATTCCTGATATGGTCGAGTTTCAACTTAGGCCAACCACACAATCGGAGGGCCATTCCACTAAATCCCTGGTATCTTAAAATCCTAAGCATAAGAAAAAGACTGATACAAGCCACAGAACACTATTTTAAGGAGAACAAGTCATCAGTTGAGTTCCCCCAAATTCCCTGGGAAGCCTTTCAGACAGTGGTCAAGGAACAGGCAGGCAGCAATAGAGGGGACCGAGGGAAGTAATAGAGGTGACAGAATGTGACATATTAGACCAAGAGGCGGATATAGCGAGAGATGACACCAAAGTCACTAGACCTAGTGACAGAGGCTGCAAAAGCTAGACATCTAGCGACATGACATAAGGTCTGTGAAATAGGGGACAAAGCAGGGAAATTACTTGCGTGGCTCGACTGGCGCGAGCATGCAGACCAATGGATCACCACTATAGACACTGACGAAGGGACGTATTTGAGAGACCCGCAAGATGTCGCCGATGCCTTCTCAACCCACTATTCTAAACTTTATTCCCCCACAACCACAGAAGATTCCCGAGACTTATTGGCTGACTTACCCCTCCCAATGCTTGCAATTGAAGACCTGAAGCTATTAGAGATTGTTCCTATTGAAGATGAGGTAACACAAGCCATCCAAAGCATTCAATCGGGTAAGGCAATGGGACCGAATGGTCTGCCAATAGGGTTTTACAAACTTGCAGCTTCCAACATAGCACCCTATTTACTCAAAAAATACACTGAAAGTTGGCAGAAGGGTATACTCCCTGAAGACCAACGTTTGACCTCCATAGTGGTCATACATAAAGTGGGTAGGCCGGTAGAGATGTGCATATAAATACAAAATATATCCCAGTGTCTATGAACAAGAAAAAAGAAGAACGGAAAGGACTCAACAGAACTCTCGATTCCTACAACCAACATATAATGTATATGTGTGGATTCCCATCACTCACCATGGCTGGTGATTAGCTTCATCATTTGGGTATCCTTTTTGTGAAAGTTGACATATTCGCTCCATAGATATTGGAGCTCTTGAATGTCAAAAAAGGTAAAATTACCAAGATGAGTGGTGTATTATCGTGGTAGAGTGTATGGGAACTGAATAGTAAGTGCAGTGCAAACCCAGTGAATAGAAAACTAAAATTGATGCGCAGACATACTATGAGTTTTATTAGTGTATGCTGCGATCAATAATTAAAAACAGTATACAGGATCGGTTTTAACAAATAGCCGTCCTCACAAATGGTCAACATGTTTCAGCACTATACGGAAGATGTAACCTGTGTGCTTTCATCAGGACCTCTATGAATAACAAAGCTACTGCTGTAAAACGTGATAAAAACAAAAAATTTTAACCAACAAAGGATACAGAGTGAGACAAGATTCTCACAATCCAAAGTTCTCCATAGATTCACAACAAATCTCGTGAATAAGGAGGATTTGGCCTCGACCCACCTGGCAACGGCTCAGGATAAAGGAGGCACCGCTCTGTCCGTCGGTACCTCAGACGGCTCTGAAGTCCGTCTGAGGTACCGACGGACAGAGTGGTGCCTCCTGAATACTCCGGCTACACTATAAACAGGTCGAAAGCCACAGTATACATTCTACATGGCCTGGCACCAGATCTGCCTATGGAATGTGCAGCGAGGTGGTGACGGATGGTTTTCGGGTATCTTGGTATATATGTTACCACCAGGCTAGACGTCTTTCATGCCCATAACCTCCAGACCCCACTGATGCAACTTCAGGGAGACGTCCACCATTGAAGGTCACAGCCACTCTCCTTGCTTGGAAGGGCAGTTTTGTTTTAAATGATGGTGCTCCCACATTTTCCCTACACCCTATAAAAGACACAGTTCCTGGTTCCAGAGCCATACTTCAAGACCATAGAGAGCGAGGTCAGGGCCCTGCTATGGGATCAAAAGCCCCCAGCAATAGTCTTACTGAAACTGACACGAGGGTGGTATGACTGATGGAAAGCCTTGCCCGATATCCAGAAATATTATTGGGAGGCACAACTCTCGGTCATTAATTAATGGGTCACTGGCCTCAGGATGAGCCTGCATATCGCATGGACAGATATGTTCTGCGTCCGGGAGTGTACATGCAAGCACTATACACCAATCCCAAGTGTCTCCATCCCACGGGACCAACAGAGCTCAGAGTCTGACTTTGGCACACAGCACACAAAACACTAGGCTGGCATAAGAAGATGACCCACGCCACACCACTATAGGACGCTGAAAGATTAGGCATGGTGAGGAACTGCCCTGGCTTTGATAAATAGGATCTTATAGGTATCTCTAAAATAGGAGACCTTTGGTCCAAGGGGGAGGTGGTCCCATTTACTGACCTACAGAGAGAATATGAGTTGCACACGGCTACTGTGGACTTTTCGGTTCCTACAAATAAGATAGGCCCTTTTAACAGTGAGACCACGGGGAGATAACCTCCAAGAATCGTCCATACTAGAAGATAGACTTTTAATGGAGCATATGAGTCGTAGGCCGTTCTCCCTAACCTACCAAAAACGTATTAATAACTCCCCAGACTCTCTCCAGCGTCTCTGAGACCAATGGAACGTAGATCTGCGTGACCTGGCGGATGAGGTTTGGATGGAAGCCCAGGCCTCTACTATTGTAAGTGACCCTTTTGTCATGACTTAGATTAATACAACTCAAGATACTCCACACATCCTATCTCTGCTGCATTACTTTAGTTAAGATGGGCAGGGGCTCGGATTCCACCTGTCACAGGCTGTGTGGTCAAGAGGGTACCTTTTACCATATAATTGGGGAATGTCCCTCAGTGCAGGTTTTTGGGAGTCTGTAAAAGACTTTATGCAGGAGGTATGTGGCAGAGAATTGCCTCTCTCACCTAAGTGGTGTCTCCTTAATATATGGGATGCTACTGATTTAAGTCGCAAGAACAGATCTGGGTGACCTTGGGGATCCCAAACGTAACATCGCCCGCTTGTGGGGCACCAACTCTCAGAGACCGGAAGAAGACATGAACTGGTGCATGGTGGCCGAGAAGGTTGTCTACGACAGCAGGGGTTGTCCCAGAAAGTGGGAGCAGGTTTAGGGTAAGTGGAATGTTAAAAGGGGTAGCCCGTGCATAGCCCCCTCCAGAATATCTGTTGATGCCTCTGCCTCGGCACTCTGTGTCTTCCATGTATGCAGCGATGGGATTAGACAGGAGAGTCTAGAGCAACAGTAAAGATTCTAAACATGCATGCTATATAACCTATTTGTGCACACAGCTACTGTTGTGTGTTTGCTGCCCTATGATGAGTTGTATGATCAATAAAAAGAAGTTTAACAAAAAACAATGACGAGTTCTGAGAGGAAGATAAAGGCAGTGTCAAATTATATTAATAGAGGAAAGCGATTTAAGAGAAAGCCAAATGTAAGAGTAGCATAGAAAATAGGAATCCAGGGCAAGGAACAGAAAGAGCATGGGACAGAGAGTGGAAGAGTGGAACAGAGAGGAATAGATAAAGAGTGAAATGGAGAGAGGGTAGATGTACAACCTGAGAACTGAAGATAGGGAAAAGAGAAAGACAAGTCTATGTAGTTTTTAAAGCATATCACATTTGGACCTTTGTAACTACCACAACAGGCTTTTGAATAAACAAATCTGCATTATTTTTTTAACATTTTTACCAAAAGAGTACAGTTCATTTTTCACGAATGCACTCAAGATCATGACGTTTGCTTTCATTAAAGCTCTTCAGAGGAACGTAACCTTGTTAGATGGTACTGATTTCAATTCTTCAGAATGGTTCAACTGGCACAATACCCAGGTACCTGTTAAAGCAAGGAAGCAACCCTTCAATAAAGGCTAATGACCCAGGAAGCCACAAAGTTTAAAAAACACAGAGATTGCGGTAGTGCTCAAACAAAGCTGTGTTGATCTTTTCAATTTATTGGCCCTAACTGCCCATTGATGTCCAGTACAGAATGTCAGGCAATACATAATTCCACAGCCGAACATGTGCACCTGCAATGCTGGCATTTGAATTTGCCTTCAGTCATATTAAAAGAGGCAAAGCATCACCCAGCAGCACAGGAAAGGGCATAACAGAACTCTGCACTCCTTCACCCCCCCGGGACTTACTTAATGGCAGCTGTGCTACAGGCAAGCACCGCGCTCAGCACCAGGAACCCTGGTCCGATCACTGCCCAGCAATACTCAGAAGCACTTCTTAGGTCGCTAGTCCCCAGACACCGTTGTCCCAACTGCTGCCGTGTCGCTCCTCACAAAACTGTAGGAACTTTCACATGCAAACATTGCCAGTTCTCCAGCAGCCATCCTCCCCTCCACGCAAATACTAACAATTCTGTCAACACTCCCTCCCAACACACACACCACACTTGCACCAACAATGCCTACACCCCAACCCTGCTCCACATGCCACAGCAAACTTGCACATCAGCACCCACTCTCATCCATGCTTCTCAACACACAATCACTCAGCAAACACACAACAGAAATATGGGACCTGCTTAGTAGCGACTCACCCGACATCATCTTTATCCTAGAGACCTGGCTCAATCACTCATCAGCTCCTGATATCGCCACAGCAATATCAGCGGGCTAGAAGATCGCTAGACAGGACCACCTGTACAAGCCGGGAGGAGGACTTACCATCATCTACTATGAATCTATCAAATGCACAACGTCGACAGAGAACGCCACGCCATTCATGAAACGACTGCACTTCAAGCTGCAAATCTCAGAAAACTTCACATTGAACGGAACCATTGCCTACCGACCACGAGCCACGTTTAACAACCTCATCACCAACTTTGTCGCTCCACTTACCATCAACTCCAGAGCCTACGATTGCCTCAGTGACCTCAACTTTCACCTGGAAGACCGAAACAACCCCTGCTCAAGAGCACTCCTTGAAAGCTTGAGCATCGCACTCTCCCAGGTCGTCTGAAGCAACACACACCACAGGAAACACACTAGACCCCATCTTTACCACAAGTGCCAGCATCAAATACAACTCCACCACACCGCTCAAATGGACCGGCCAATCCTTTATCCACTTCCAAATCAATACACCAAGTCAACACCCCTACCAGGTTCAGCATTCCTAGTCGCAGCTGGGGCAAAATCACAGAAGCAGACTGGCTCTGCACCCTCAGCACAGATCAGCCTAGCCTCACAGACCACCTCGACAAGGACTTCAACAACTGGATCAAAAACTGAACTGACTCCCTCGCACAAATCAAAAGCAACAAGCATAATAAATCACACAAGCAGGTCAGCTGGTATTCAGAAGACCTCCAAGATACAACATCACACTGTAAACAGCTAGAAAGGAAATGGAGAGCTAGCCACGACACCATCAACGGAACTACATACAAGGCTGCACTCAGACGCTATAACCAGCAAATAAGAAACACCAAGAGAAAAGCACTAGTGGAATGCATTGAAGGAAGCTCCAACAGTTGCAAGGAGATCTTCTAGATCGTTAAGGATTTCACCACACCCCCAGCCACTGTCACCAACATCGCTGCCTCCCAACAACTCTACGACAACCTACCCAATTTCTTAGGCAGGAAAATCACAAATATCTACAGCAACTTCGCACACAAACCCAACCCCAGCGAATTCGTTGCTATCCTAACCGCCATCAACCAAGACGGCCACCTGGCTGAATGAACAAACCTCACCTGAAACTACACTGCTGCAATCTTGCGGACCATCCACTTAGGGGCCCCAAAGGACCTACCACATCTGCAGCCTGGGACCACCACCAAGCGGAACCACCCTGACCCACATCATCAACAACTCCATCACATCCTCCACTTTCCCAGATGAATGTAAACTTGCAGAAATCAACACCCTCCACAAGAAGCCCACAGCCGACCCATCTCTCTGCTTTTCTCTCCAGCCAAAGTGATTGAGAAGGCTATCAACAAGCTACTCACAACCCACCTCAAACTTCACCATCTTCTAGACAACACTCAATCTGGATTCGGAAGGAGGGGAGAAGATGTAGCCTTACGGCTAGAGCAGTCGACCTCGAAGCTGGGGAACCTGATTCGAGTCTTGGCAGTCATGCTCAACATCCTGTGATTCTGGGCAAATCACTTAATCTGTAACTAAACTGGCGCTCATGTAAAGCGCTCTGATACCCGATGTCTCTTGAGGAAACAGAAATTTTAGGTGGTCAGTGTGTCCCCCCACTCGCACCCTATCCACGTACCTATAGCCTATGTATGTCCATGTTATCATGTAATTCCCTTCCCGTGCCTGTCATAATAATGACCCTGCATTTCCGTCCAATGTTAGCATGTCAGTTATTGGGCCTTCCATGAATGAAACGTTAATACTGCACTAAGGCCTACGTTGCCAATGCATTTACATGGTACACGTTTAAATAGCGCGAAGCACACGTTTTTGTGGCCCAGCCGAGCCAGGCCCTGAATTCAGGCTCCGAGCCTCTTTTGTCTCCGAAAGCTGCAGTTTAGGTATGCATCCCTGACCTCTACCTTACTCCCTGCCCAGCCGAGAGGTGCCCGGCCTGCCTGCCTGCCAAGACGGTATTTTGCCTACAGTTATCTGCTCAGCCTCCGCAAAAACACATTCCAGTCTAGTGAAATAGGTAAACATATTCCGCCTGCAGAGCATAGGGCCTAGCCTTCCTGTCTCCATGCAAGTAATTTACTGAACCCGTTGCCATAGTAGGCCCATGGCCCCCACGCAATGCACGAAGAAATATATGCACACACTAGCATTTAGTGATGAACGGCTTCTGCTCGAGAGACCTTTACTTCAGACAATACATCCTCCAAACACAAGATATCAGATATGTCAAAGGTGCAGGTCGTTCTGACATCCCAGACTCCAGATTCCTCTACTAGTGCTAAAGTCAACCCCCCAGCTCTCCCCAGTTACACGTCAATTTCACGTCATGATCAGTTGCGCGTACATGCAGGGTAAAGGTTTCTGCTGACCCTGCAGACCTCCTCTATACATCCACCCACCTATGACACTCCTATGACTCATCAAGTGAACACCCACGTGTACGCCTCCTTACACGCCTTCTTTTACGCCCATGTGTTCTTATCTCTCTCTCTTTTCACTTGCTCCGCCTGGAGTGTTCCGCCTACTGTATTCATTGCAATTATGTGGTTTTGCTATATATAATGTGTGATGTTAATAAAACGTTAGATATCCCTTCCTGAACCTTAGTGGTGATGGAACCCGATTCTCATTGACTCGAGTCATTCGAATTAAAGCCCTTTTGACTCAGATACCACGGACTCTGCCTCTCATTTTATGAGCTATCCTAATTGTTATTAATGTATAGAAAAATAGTCCGGGTAATTTTATTTACCACATAATTCTGGCGCCCGAATAGGGACGAGTCCCCTTCCCCACGCGCCGGCGATGTAAGTGCAGCCCCCTGACCCCTTCTACAGCCGTGACGGACCCATTCTGTGCACATCCGCGGGTTTTCCTGCTAACTCCCTCAGGCCCACGGAGGAGACGGAGACGAGGCATCCACACGAGGCGGTGAGGATTGCGGACTGTCCCGACCAGAGCCCAAGCCGAGAGAGCAAGGTCCGAGGTATCCAGAGGCCCACCTGTTCCGAGGCGCATGCGCAGCAAGAAGCCGTAGCAGTCCAGTCCAGTATCGAGTTTCCGAGGCCTTCAGCTTTGCTTCCCGGTGAGTACCGTTGTTGGGAACGCATATAGACGGGTTCATTTATTTGAGCCCGGTCAAGACGGGTCTGGGTACACAGATCCGGTAAAGACGTGTCCATTTAGGTGGATACGGTAATGACGTGTCTCTTTATGAGACCGGTATGACTGTACTGTTCTAGCAGTGCATCCAGTATAGTATTGTATTGTGGGATTTTTAGAATTGTGTTACTCTATGTACTAAGTAGTATCTGTAATGTTTTAATGTCGTGGTATGAATGATTGTTTGCAGTCTATTATTGTGCTTATTGTGTTTTCGTTCAAGCTAGTTCAAACATGCCGCTGTTTTCGAAATTACGTCAGATAGGAACCAGGAAAGGGATACTCGAAGAGGCAGTCCCCGTCTCGCCTAGGGACACTCCTGGACATTTTATGTATCACAAGCATGGCCTAGATGCCATACTGTACTTAGATTTATGGGTAGATTACACGAAGGATCTGGAAGAGAAATATAGATGGCCTGTCTAAGGGACATGGGATGCTGATTGCATCATGAGAGTAGAGGAAGCACTGTGGAAAAAGAAAGCTAGACAATCCCAGAAAGATGCCATAGAGTTGTGGCGTAAAGAAGCACATAGAAGAACAGAGAAAGAAATTCAGAAAGCAGAGAGAAGTAGAGAAGCAGCAGAAAAAGCCAAAGAAAAAGAACTACTAGAAGAAGGTGAACGGGTTAAAGCAGAACAATTAGTCAGACAAAGAAATGCCCTTATTAAAGGCATGTATCCCCTCCTCGCCGAGGGCCTACCTAAAGTGACCCCGGAAGTACCCAGTAACTTGCCGCCACCACTGGTCCCGACTAAACTCCGTAGTCATAAACAGACCGCAGCGGACATTTTTCTTTCCTCCTATTTAGATGACGCTGCTCCAGAGTATGCAAATGAAAATGTACCTCCCCCCAACCCTATCGTTCCTGACAACCCTATCAATCCTCCTCCTGATCCTCCTGCCACCATCCCTACCAATCCTTTTCGCACAGCACCTGTAGTACAAGATCAACCCGCATTACCAGCGACAGCGCTGGCAGTAAAAGCCGATTCAAGCCTAGGCGATTCCAGTCTAGGAGCATCGGGGGGGGCCCTCTCGAGATATGCCGCACACCCCACCACCATTAAAACGATCACTACGAGATTTAGCACTACAACACACGCCAAAACCAGCGACATATGCAACCCTTAGACAGTTCCTTACTGATTGTATATATGATCCAGTACCAGGTGAGGGTCCAATGCTCATATACTCAATACCTTTACGACGCGTTGCAGACTATTTGATTACTTTACCAGACATGAAAGACCACTTAGATAAAATATACCACTTCATTAGAACAGGGGAGGGACCAGAAAGTATTCGCGAGGCCATGGCACATAGAAAAGTGGAGCTACAACGTATGCTCTTACAGTTTTTGGTTAATTGTTTGATCAGGGAACGAGATCAGCCAGATAAAGAAGTAACTAAAGGTATGATAACTTGGAGTGACAACATAGCTGCTGGTAAACATGATAAACAGAGTTGTGTAGAAACAATGTACAGGAAAATTCGTAAAGAAATACTTGAGATACACAAGAAAGAACAAGCCGAGAGGGAAGCCGAGGAAGAGGATGACGAAGTTTCAGAGGACGATGATACAGTAACAGAGGAAACGAATAAAATACATTACGTAGGTAGGGCAAGACCGTTTGATAGACCCATACGCCTAGAATACAAGAAACGTTCTCTCTCTCCGATACCAGAACGATATTCCCTTGAACACATATTCCAAGCCACTGAACACGCACTGAAAAAACGAGTAGGGAGTAGCGAACTTAGTACTATGCATGAACAGGAACTAGCCCGGTCAGCAGTTCAATGGGCTGGCAATTCTAACATATATAAGGATGACATAGTAGCGCAAACATTTTTGAGTCTTTCCCCAGAAGAACAGCGTTTAGCTGGTATTTACATGATTAAACATCTCATCACACTGTACGAGAGTCAGCATTCTGATCCAGGTCCCTTGTATAACTTATTGGACGATTTACTCCTAGCAAGATGGAGAGGCCTAGGTACCGAATTAATTAATGTCATTCTAGATCAACGACATAAATACATGACTTTCCTGACCCCACACTTGGTTCCTGCCCCACACCGAGAAAGAAAGACCTTTTACATAGACAGACAGAATCCCCTACGAGAGGTTCATCCCGTTAGGACTACAGGGGGTGAGCTTCAACGAGTATACGTTTACACACCCTTAACGAAAATGGAATTATTGGAAATGAAAAAATTACTGCCCTGTCATGATAAAGACCCAGCAGGGTTCCACCGTGAATTAAAAGACATGCTCCGCATGGGGGAGTATACATACGCCGATACGATTAAAATGTTGAAAGTACTGTTACCAGCAGGCATTTACGAAAAACTGAAAGAAAAAGAATGGGAGGTGGGAGAGAAAAAGATTAATTGGGCAGAATTAGAAGACGAAGATAATACACGAACCCCTGGTACTGGTCTCGGGGATAAAGCTAAAGAATTACCCGAGCTATTGATACAGGTTTTGCCGAGATTATTGACTACCAAAAAGGAAGATTGGGATGCAATTTCAGCCTGCAAACAGAAACAAGATGAAGACACTAGTGATTTTTATTCTAGATTTGAAAAATGTTTTCTTATTAATAGTGGCCTGAAGACAAGTAGTGAATCGTACCCACATCTTTTTGTGACCAAATTAGTAGAGAATTCATTACCCCAGATTAAAAACAGAGTACTGAAGGTTGAGAGTACCTGGCAAGCTAATAGCCCTTCCCAAATGTTACAAATGTTACAGTACCACCAGAACCGTATTAGAGAAGAACAGGAACACAAAAAGAGACGCATGAAAGACACGAAAATGAAAGTACTAGTTGCACAATCAGTTCCAGCCGCCGATGGCCAGAGAAAGGGCGCGGCACCTGTCAAAGGGAACTGCAACTACTGCAAACAGCCAGGTCACTATATAAATGAATGTGCTGTCCTGAAACACAATATAGCTACAGGCAAGACGAAAGAAAGACCGCGTCCTCCTAGACAGGAACACATCCCGCAGAATTCGCAACCTCCACAGAACGCGCAACAGACAGTAGCTGTACCCCAACCTATTGCTGCCACACAACATGTCACGCAACAAATGTACCAGTATGCACAGTCAGACTACCCAGATTATCAACCGTACTCATGAAACAGCCTAGAGAGGGAGGTTGGCTTGCCCCTTATCGAAGTTCCTGTAGATCAAGAAGGTCCTTATGTACATAGTCATGTATTAGGGAAAGACAGAAAATTTTTGATTGACACAGGGGCGAGCAGAACTACCATCAGTCACAACGAGGTTCCAGGGGCACCCCTCTCAGGCTCACGGAATGTTTCCCTGGGATTTTCAGGAAAGCCTATTGTTAACGAAGTGTCAAAACCAGTTTCCCTAGAAGTTGGTCCATTGTCCCGTACTACAGACTTGTTGCTGACGAAATCATGTCCAGAAAACTTGCTTGGTATAAAAACGTTGAAAGAACTAGGAGCAGTGATTTGTTGTTCTCCGGAAGGAGTGAGATTGTTTTTACGTGATTTTAAAGGACATTATGTATTGAGAGATTTTGACCCTAGACTTCAGAATGTACCACAGCATTTATGGGCACAAGGTCCGACTGATGTAGGTTACATGAACATTACACCATACCGTGTTACACTCAAGCAAGGAGTTGTACTGCCACGAATCCGACAATACAAGTTACCACCTGAGGCTGTAGTAGCCCTACTGAAAATTGTTGACAAACTTATTGCACAAGGAGTGGTTGTAGAAACTGACTCCAATGTATGTAATTCTCCTATCATTCCGATTCTTAAACGAACTGACCCGAATGCACCACCGGTTTACAGACTAGTGATTGACCTCCAAGAATTGAACAAATGCATAATACCCCAGTACCCAGTGGTCCCAGACATTTCCTCACTATTGACTGCAATTGATTCCGATGCAGCGTTCTTTACTGTAATTGATCTCAAGAACGCCTTCTTTAGTGTCCCAATCCATCCGGAAAGCCAGTACCTTTTCGGATTCTGTTTAAATGGCCGAAGCTTCAAATTTGCGAGAGCTCCTCAAGGGTTCACAGAAAGCCCTAGTATTTACAGTCAAGCACTAAAACGACAACTAGACAGTATTCACATGCCTACTGACACTACACTGCTCCAGTACGTCGATGATCTTTTGATCACAGCACGGACAGAACGAGACTGCGAGCGTGCATCACTGACAGTCTTATACTTCCTGGCGGAAAAGGGGCACAAAGTGTCCCCTTCAAAGCTACAATTCTGTGCCCAGCAAGTGGTATACCTTGGACACTTGCTGTCCAAGAGGGGTAGACAGTTGACACCTGACCGCATTCAGTTAATTGCACATCTTCCACAGCCCAAGACACAAAAGGAAGTACGGGCCTTCATTGGCCTCACTTCTTACTGCAGACAATGGATTCCCCAGTATGCATATCTAGCCAAACCACTCATACAGTTGACATCACAGGAGGCAGCGACTTTGACTGTCCTCCCTTGGACTCAGGAACATACACTTGCTTTTGATGAACTGAAGAAAGCTCTATGTCAAGCACCTGTTTTAGCGACACCATGTTACAGCAAACCTTTTACACTTTTTGTCACTGAACGCGATGGCACAACATTATCTGTTCTCACACAAGATCAAGCAGGAAAACACAAGCCTTGTGCTTACTTTTCTAGTACATTGGATCCAGTGGCCCAGGCCCTGCCTGCATGCCTAAAATCAGTTGCAGCAACAGCTCTAGCAATCAGACAAAGCGATTCCATAGTGTTAGGACACCCCCTGACAGTACAGGTTCCACACTCAGTGGAAGTTCTCTTGAACAGGACACAGACACAACACTTGACCATAGCAAGACTGACAGGATATGAACTGACACTGTTTCAGCCACACATAGAGATCAGACGTTGCAACACTCTGAACCCTGCTACACTTTTGCCATCGAGCACAGCAGACCCTGCACCACATGACTGTGTGGAAGTAATTAACACAGTGACGAAACCAAGACAAGACTTGACAGACATTGCATTGCCCGACCCAGACCTGACACTCTATGTGGATGGTTAATGTATGAGAACAAGCACAGGAGAGTTAGTGGTCGCATATGCCGTGACCACCGATACTAAAGTCATAGAAACACAACGAATAGACACCTTGTCTGCCCAAGCAGCAGAGCTAGTCGCTCTGACCCAAGCCTGTATACAAGCCAAGAACCTGAAAGTAAACATATACACAGATTCACAGTACGCATTCGGAGTCGTTCACGACTTCGGTGTCCTCTGGCAAGAGAGAGGTTTTCTGACCTCCCATGGAGCCAAAATACAGCATGGTCCCCTCATTCAAGCTCTGTTAGATGCCATACACTTGCCTACAGCAATAGCAATCATGAAGTGCAAAGCACATACGAAAGTCACTGATACTATTTCCCAGGGTAACGACCTGGCAGATCGAACAGCCAAACTTACAGCACAGACTCATACAGACATTCCAGCTGACACGACAAAGACTGAAGTACCATCACTGACGAATTGCATGACAGTCAGGGATCCCTTACAAGATGTACTCGACATACAGACACATGCCACTCCAGACGAAATCAAGAAATGGACTGAACAAGGAGGGGTCCAGACAGATCAGGGATGGATGACAAAAGGCAAAGCCACATGGTTTCTCCCCAACTCCATGGTTCAAGTTATCATAAATACAGCACATAGTCCAGCACACTTAGGAGAAAAAGCCATGTTAGACAGTTTACAGAACATCTGGTTCAACAAGCATTTACGTGCAGCAGCGAAACAGAAAGTGCGTACCTGCATGATCTGTTGTCAGTTCAATCCAGGCAAAGGCATTCCAGTGGAGCAAGGGGGATTTCATCCTCCTGACCACCCTTTTAAAGTCCTCCAGATGGATTATATTCAGATGGACAGATGTCGAGGATTCAAGTATGTCCTCGTAGTTGTATGTGCCCTATCCAGATGGACAGAAGCGTACCCAGTCCCAGATTACACTGCTGTGACCACTGCCAAGCAGTTGGTCCGTGAATTCTTCCCGCGATACGGCTTGCCCCGTGTCGTGTACTCAGATAATGGACAGCCATTCTCTTCTGAATTAATGAAACTAGTATCTCTCCTGTTAGGGTACCAGTGGAAATTCCATTGCGTACGACACCCAGAGGCAGCAGGTCTCGTAGAGAGACACAATCAGACTCTAAAAACACAGTTAGCGAAGGTCTGTGCAGAAAAAGGCGTGGATTGGATGGTAGCCTTGCCGGTTGCCCTCTTTTACATGCGTATGGTAGCTCATTCCAGGACCGGACTATCCCCGTACGAGGTGGTTTTTGGTAGACCGCCGAATATGTGGGGTACGCCTATGCCGCGCAAAATTACTGATGTTGACAGTAACATGCTGACAGATTAACTGGCTTCCTTGATGTCTGCACTACTCTCTTGTCGTTCACAGGTTGCAGCTGCCTTCCCGGATCACACCCAGGTGAAGAGCCACTAAATCGTTCCGGGAGACCTGGTGTGTGTCCGAAATTTTGACCGTTCAAGCCCTCTGGAGCCCCGCTGGCGTGAGCCGAAGTTGGTGTTATTAACAACGAGGACCGCCGTCAAGGTCGAGGGGAGGAAGGGCTGGCTCCACGCCCATCATATTAAACGATTCCATGGACTTGGCCCGGTAAAGGATTCTGAGGACTGTTCCGCGAAGGTTTCTGAGAACTGTTCCGACACTGACACTAAACTTCCTTTGCTAGAAAAGACTCCGCAACAGGAGTATAGAAAGAAGTTACGGTCTAGTAAGTCAGACAGCGTTTAATTGTTTAAGTCCCCCTCGGGTGAAGCGGTTAGACAGGTTCCTGACATGTATAAGATCGTAGACCCAAATAGTCAGAGAGATAGGCGTAACAAAAAGAAAGAAAAATACTGCAAAAACGTACGCAGTAGATGCATAGTAACTCTGATCATTATGTTTTTTCTAAGTATATCGATTATATGTATAAGCTTGACGCTACATGTTTTCTTTCCTCCTCTTGGTTCACATATACATTCTTCTTTCAATGACACTGTAGAGCACACATTCAGTGACCTGCCACCCCATGAATTATCCTATCGACTAGCACTGCGCAACAACACTTTTATTCGTATGTTACACCATTCTCACCAGACCAGCAATGTCACGAATTGCTGGGTATGTGGCCGACTCCCACCTTACCAGAAAATGAAGGGAGCTCTGCCCCTTTTTCCTTATCCGTTTTCGCACAATGGTTCGTGCGGAGCATGGTTTGCTTTAATGTCATCACTAGACAGTAAGTCCACAGTTTCCCAGGGTGATTGGATATGGGGAGACCTGAATACAGTTATGAATAAAGCATGTTTTCCAGACGAAGACGGTCTTCCCCAAAGGAAAGGGACCGATCTAGAAAATGAAGTGTACGAATTAGGAAATTTCTCCCTTAATCTCATGATTCTGAACGTCCAGTCCGAGACCAATACAGATTCACCGTTTATAACAGTCTTACCAGTGAAAGGTAAATTATGCGTTAGGAAAAATGGTTCAGTGCACCTAGGACACAGTGATTGTAATACTGTGGTCGAATTCAGTGATAAAGGAAAGTCTACTTTCAAAGCTTCCCGCCATTCCTATTTCGTTTGTGGTCAGACAGCTTATGTACGTCTGCCCTTAGACTGGGATGGAACGTGTTATATTGCGTTCCTACTGCCACCTGTTTTTCTAGCTCCATCCGATTATCATCGAAATCCTCAACTCATACATGTAAGACACAAGAGGGAGATCGAGTCCCCAATTGTCGATCAGACTGAGACAGCGTGGGAGCAATATACAGATTTCAATAAAGGATTCTTTTTCTTTATAGGTCCCGTCCAAAACAGTAAATTAATACGCAAATTGAGCAGAACTTTGGAAGCAGTAGTGAATGAGACTACTTCTGCCTTAGGTAACTTAACCGAAGAGCAGTCTGCTATGAGACTTGTTGTTCTTCAAAACCGCCTTGTTCTTGACGTCATCCTGGCCGATAGGGGTGGAGCTTGTAGAGTGATCGGCTCCAGTTGTTGTGTTTTCATTCCTAATAACGCACCATCAGTATATACAGCGATAACAAGGCTCCATAAGATAGCTCACCAGATACATCAGAATCCAGGCACCTGGACTTGGTCCGGTTGGCTCTGGAGTGTGATATCAGCCTGGGGATGGAAAGTGTTGTCCTTCCTAGGAATAATACTGCTCATAGTATTCAGTTGCTGTCTCTGTCTGCAATGTGGCCCAGCGATTTGCGGCTTGTGTGCCACTGCTTGTATTCCCCGTCCACGTTCACGTTCCCGTGCACGAATGAAAAAAGACGAGCAAATGATGTTATATGAACAGATAGATGGTCTCATGAGAATAGATATATCCTAGGGGCGCAGTAGGGGACAAGGAGGGAATGAGGAAACAGAAATTTTAGGTGGTCAGTGTGTCCCCCCACTCGCACCCTATCCACGTACCTATACCCTATGTATGTCCATGTTATCATGTAATTCCCTTCCCGTGCCTGTCATAATAATGACCCTGCATTTCCGTCCAATGTTAGCATGTCAGTTATTGGGCCTTCCATGAATGAAACGTTAATACTGCACTAAGGCCTACGTTGCCAATGCATTTACATGGTACACGTTTAAATAGTGCGAAGCACACGTTTTTGTGGCCCAGCCGAGCCAGGCCCTGAATTCAGGCTCCGAGCCTCTTTTGTCTCCGAAAGCTGCAGTTTAGGTATGCATCCCTGACCTCTACCTTACTCCCTGCCCAGCCGAGAGGTGCCCGGCCTGCCTGCCTGCCAAGACGGTATTTTGCCTACAGTTATCTGCTCAGCCTCCGCAAAAACACATTCCAGTCTAGTAAAATAGGTAAACATATTCCGCCTGCAGAGCATAGGGCCTAGCCTTCCTGTCTCCATGCAAGTAATTTACTGAACCCGTTGCCATAGTAGGCCCATGGCCCCCACGCAATGCACGAAGAAATATATGCACACACTAGCATTTAGTGATGAACGGCTTCTGCTCGAGAGACCTTTACTTCAGACAATACATCCTTCAAACACAAGATATCAGATATGCCAAAGGTGCAGGTCGTTCTGACATCCCAGACTCCAGACTCCTCTACTAGTGCTAAAGTCAACCCCCCAGCTCTCCCCAGTTACACGTCAATTTCACGTCATGATCAGTTGCGCGCACATGCAGGGTAAAGGTTTCTGCTGACCCTGCAGACCTCCTCATGCATCCACCCACCTATGACACTCCTATGACTCATCAAGTGAACACCCACGTGTACGCCTCCTTACACGCCTTCTTTTACGCCCATGTGTTCTTATCTCTCTCTCTTTTCACTTGCTCCGCCTGGAGTGTTCCGCCTACTGTATTCATTGCAATTATGTGGTTTTACTATATATAATGTGTGATGTTAATAAAACGTTAGATATCCCTTCCTGAACCTTAGTGGTCATGGAACCCGATTCTCATTGACTCGAGTCATTCGAATTAAAGCCCTTTTGACTCAGATACCACAGACTCTGCCTCTCATTTTATGAGCTATCCTTATTGTTATTAATGTATAGAAAAATAGTCCGGGTAATTTTATTTACCACACTCTGGTCTAGTTCTCACTGTATAAAACACAAACAAAAAAAAAAGAAAAGACAAGAAAAAAAAATACAGCACCAAAACAGGACTGAATGCAGCCACTGATGGCATTCAAATAGTCCTGGACCAAGGAGAAACAGCTGCCCTCATTCTGCTCTACCTCGCTGCGGCCTTCGATACTGTCTCCCATAACACCCTTATCAGAAGACTCTACAAGATTGGCATCCAGGGACACACTCATAAATGGATCTGTTCCTTCCTCACAGTAACAACCCAAAGGGTCAGGCTGCCACACTTTACAATGGAGACTAAGAAATTGATAAGCGGAGTCCCACAGGGATCGTACCTCAGCACCACCCCTTTCAACATATACATGTCACCGCTCTCCAGCATCATCCGATCACAAGACCTCACTGTCATCTCCTATGCTGATGACACCCAACTCATCCTCTCCCTGGCAAACAAAACAACCACCGCCAGAACCAACTTCACCAACTGCATGACCATGGTAACAAAGTGGATGCGAACAACTGCTTCTAGCTCAACTCTGGCAATACAAAAGTACTGGTCTTCGGCAATAAAACCTCCCCATGGGACTCCACATAGTGCCCATCAGAGCTAGGACCAACACCGAACCTACAGAGTATACAAGAAATCCAGGGATCATCCTCGACAACAAGCTCAACATGATGGCTCAAGTCAACGCAGTGTGCACCTCCTGCTTCCACATCCTGAGCATGCTGCGAAAAATCATCAAATGGTTGCCTCAGAACACCAGACATACTGTATTAGACGCACTCATCACCAGCAGGCTAGACTACGGCAACGCTCTACACCAATTCACAAGCGCAGCCTATTCAAACTTCTGTCACAAATATACAAAGCACTACACAACACAGGTCCAGAATACCTGAACAGCCGCATAGACTTTCACGAACACACCAGACACCTACGCTCTGCCTCCCTCTCCCTCTTACACATTCCCCGCATCCACAAAAGCAAAACTGCGGGTTGCTCATTCTCCCACATCGCACCCAAGGCACGGAACTGCGTCCTCAGTACATCAGAGTCCCCTCCTCACTTCTTGAGTTCCAAAAGTAGCTGAAGTCCTGGCTCTTAATAAGCACCTTGGGGACCACAAGCCTATTCAACTGCCCAAGCGACTGGATACACTCTTGGGATATAAACATACATAAAATGACATGACAAAACAGGATATGACAGGACATAACATTCTTTCAAAAGACCACTGTTCAGTCAAGAGAAAGAGACTCAGCATTTGGTGTTCTGGGAAGCAAATTCACCCAAAAACAAATTTTCAACACTGTCAGAGGGGCGTGGCTGACCATCATGGCCACTTAGATGTGTTTCTTCTGAGCTCCTCGCGGCAGCCCAATCTATGAGACAATCCTGCCCATACACTAAGCCCTAATCGAGCTCGGACTACTATAGACTCCCACACACCCACAATTTGGGACTGTAGATTTGAGAATAATGCTGAGGGTGCCGAGACAGCGACGTAGTCTCCGAAGAGCAATGGCGCCATCTTGAATAGTGAGATTGGATGAGACCCGGGCCAGCCAGAGAGAGCTGGGAACCGGAGAGCTCTGTGGCCCACTCCTAAAGTCCATTGAGGAGGGTAACACAAATCGAGGACTCTGGTGAGGCGGCTTTGAACTCGAATCTGTGCGGAAGCGGAGACCACAACAACAGCAAGGCAACACGGCACGGCGGAGAAGCCCTGAGCCGGAAAGCTGGTGAGTACTACAATCTCACCCCTGAGCAGAGATAGCAGGGAAAATGACACCCTGGAGGCCGACGTCTGTTGAAAGGAGACACGGGGACCCGGCAGATGAGGATGGTGGGGACAGCAATCCCTCACGTCAAAAAGGTAGCGTGTTCCCGCTTGTCGCCCACGGGGGTGTATAGTGTTGCCCAGGCCTGAGACGAGGCTAGAATCTGGGTAGAGCCCCTAGATGATTTTGAGGTGAGACACGGACTTGTGGCACAGGAACCCTGCCATTTACGAGATACGGATCCGCTGGTGGACGGATAAGCGCAGAACACCAGCGCAGCACAGGGTGGCAATCCTGAGTTGCTAGTGAGAGCCTGTAATAGACATCATCCCGTCTGCACTAGGGAAAGACAGATACTAGGAGGAACTCAGGCTGAATCGTACCCTGGCAAGATACTGCGGGTAGAACAGGCCTATAATATCAGTAGACTGTCCGGTTTTAGGTTTAAACCTATAATAACAGATAAAACCCCACCGGAAGGGAAATAGCCCTCACCAGTGTAAACATATAAACACTGGAAAAAAGCCTGCATTACCAAAACTAAATGCCGTTCAAAGAAAGGAAAACGAGAGGGAAAGAGTTGTTTTTATTTCTTCCTGAATGGGCCAATACAGTGTAACTTTGTTATATAAGGTAGCAGTAAGAAAGACTGGGCTCACATTACTCTGCTTGAATTTTGTTGTCTAGGGATGTCACTAAAATATTGTTTCTTAATCCTTTTTTCAGTTTTGTGGTCTTTGGTCTAAAGATACAGGGGTAAGAAGCATGTTTTAGGTGTTGTTTATTTATTTTATAAACTGTAGAGAATCAGGAAATATCTAAATCATAGTTGATTTGTTGGCTATGTTTGAGTCTTTCACTGATAGGAAAAATGTAGGTTTCATAAGAATATTTCCCAATATGTACCATCACATTTACCCACCGAGAATGGATAAAAACCCTTGATACAACAGCCCCCTTTTCTAGTGAGTCAGTATGGATAGTAGGCGAATTGCTAAACAGCCCGGCTTTAAATATTCAATGCAAGGTATAATGACAGGTATATGTGAAAAGAGTGCAGTCACAGAGCATCTGGGATACTGGTGAAAACATGACACTGGACTTTTGGAAAACATGGAATGCAGTGTCACTTGGAATGCTGCTGCAAAAAGTTCTTACCAAGTTCAGCAAAGATTGGAGTGATATTGCTTGTATTTGAAGTGATTCAGCTACGTATATGAAAAAGTTGTGTGATGACCTGTCAAAATCGATACCTGAGCTGAAGTGCTTCCCTGTAAGAGATCCTTGCCACTTGTTAGATGGCAAACTGAAAGTATCTTTACAATCTTCAGAGTTAATGAAAAATGCTATTGACTTTTTTGTTCATTCTGGTGCCCTGTTTTGTTATGCTTGGGAACTAAAACACAAATATTTCAAATGTTTTGCTCAGTGTGGCATCAAAGAAAGAGTCATCCCAACTGTGTCACTTAGCCAGTGGTTCTCAGTCCTAGAGGCTGTGACTGCTATATTATCCGTGTGGCAACCATTTACAGAACTTTTGCTGAGTGATGATGCAAACGGCAAGAAATGTGAGGATCTTTGTTCACATATTGATGGCGATTTAGAAAAAAGTACACTCTACTACATTCTTAGATTTTTACAGGAAAGCATGACTGCAGTAGTGGACATAATAAAAAAAAACTAAGGTCTGAAAACATCCTTGTCTGCCAAATGTTCAGCATAATTTGTGTAGATGTGAAACGTCTCCTTGAGAGTAAGCTGGGTGACACTTTTAGTGACTTTGGCACTGCAACATGTTCCATGTTAGAGTGCCTGCCACTTGGTAAGCAAAGAAATGTTGAGGAGCAATTCAGGAACTTTTATTTTACAACGTATGAGAAATAGCCCTTCACCAACCATGGCATTTGAAGTCAATGAAGCCTCACTGTGGTACTCTGCACAAGTTACAGATCCCTTCCGTAAAGGGAAATTTTCTCCGGAGGTTCAAAAGTACTGCCTCATTTTTGACCGCTTCAATAACTCTGAGGGCATATGCGCACAGTTCAACGCATATGTGGCAGAACCTGTTGCAGAGAATCACAATCTTCAGGTACACCAGTATCGGCATGGAAAGCTATGCCAGTGGCCAGAGAAAGCAAATTGTGTACTGGCTGTTTTGGCGTTGCCTGTCTCAAGTGCCAATGTTGAAAGGGCCTTTACACAGATAAAAGTTTACATGAGAAGGAAAGAGGGAGCGTTCATGACCAAAGATTCAATGTAGAAGTATTGTATGGTTAACTACGATAAGTTTGATTTGTAAAAATGCATTTGGACCTCATGTACGCTGTACGTACACTGTCTATATACCTTGCAATATCAGTGCAGAAAGCAAGCAATAATAAAAGCAAAAAGTTATTTAAACACCGGAAAACACTGTTTCTGTTGTTTTTCATGGCGCAAAAATGTGTAACCACTGATAACCACTGTTTTTTCAAGGTATTGAAATTACTGGATAACACTGAAAAAACCCCACCAGAATTTACCAAAAATAGAAACTGAAAACAGGGAAGCCTAAATATCAGGGATAAACTGTGAGACAAGACCCCTGTGCAGGACAGAGGCGACGTGGCCTGAGAAGCACAAAAAAGGAAAAACAAAAACAGATGAGAGGTGGGACTGGGTAATGTGAGACGCAGTCATGCCTAAACATGAGCAGGCTACAATAGGCCACAGGAAGAAGAGAGGTGGTATCTGCACAGCACTAGTGGTTAGGAAAGTCAGAGGCCTGTCCCGAGGACCTCACGTGAGACAATGCAAGTGGACCTGCAAAGGAGGTGAAGCCTGCGAAACAAAAAAGGCAACAAAACCAACAGAAATCATGGTGAAAGAAAAGATGTCCAAGGCACAGACAAATAATATTTCACATTACGCCCAGCCACTCATCCATGGCCCTGAAAGTAAGGAAGATGATGCCAATGGTCAGAAAGCACCTGCTGAACGGGGCACAGTGGTCCCTCCCACACTAACAGACATAATACAGGACATCCACACAACTACGGATGATACAATTCAAAACATAGATGCAGTGGCCATAGATGTAAGCCTGATAAGATGTGACCTGAGGAAGGTCCCGGACAGGATGTCCATTACTGAGAAAGATGTGGACATATTGCAGAAGAAAATGAAAAGCTTCAGTGCCACAGAAGTTGAACTTAAAAGGCAGGTGATAAATTTGGATGAGAGGGCAGAGGAATCCGAAGGGAGATTGAGAGGGAACAACCGGAGATTTGTTGGGTTTCCCGAAAAAGCAGAGGGAACCTCAACTGAACTGTTCTTGGAAGACTGGATAACTCAGGAAATATCCCCCAAGAAACTACCCACATTTTTCAATATTGATAGAAAGCACAGAGCATTGGTGTCTCCGCCCAGACCTGGAGCACCCCCCCCGACCATCATTGCAAAACTCTTTAACTATATGGACAGAGACCTCCCCCTCCAAATATCCCGCAATGTGGGATAGTTTTTCTTCAAAGGCCACCACATCTCGGCATATCCGGACACACCCATAGAGTACAGGAACAGAGAACATCATTCATCATGGTCAAGTGGAGACTGCACGATCTGAACTTGAAATATAGCCTCATGTTCCCGGCTAAGCTCCGAGTGGAGTACGAGGGATGCACACTATTCTTTTTTTCAGCGGGAGACGGGAACAAATGGCTGGATGCCTGGCCTCGTCTACGGGTTCCACTTGAAACCTGACAAAGGAACCTCGGCAGCTCAAAGGTCAACTGCATGCAGAAAATGCAAAGGGTCCAGGCCGGATTAAGGTCCTCCAAGACGGCACACTGCAAGCTTCTGACACAGAGACGGTGCCGGGATCCGTTGACATTATGCAAAAGCCAGAGACCGACACTGGAGATCAAGGAAGCGGGCATGAATGAGTCGGACAACTAAGATTCCGAGGACTGGAGACAAAGATAAGTGACTACTGAGTAAGTCCATGCTGGTGTGGAACTCTATAGAGATATAAAAACAATGATGTTATGGGTAAGATATGTGTGAACATTAAGCTAAATAGTAGTCGAAGTAGGAGGGGTGGGCAGCCGCGGGAGTAGCGACACCCCCACCAGAGTTCGAGTCCGCCTGGGAAATTTGAGAGTAATATCGCACTCTGGTGGAGCCAGTTCTCTAGCACAGCACTTGATAACAAACAGTTATATAGGAACCAAGTGAGGCTGGAGTAGTCCCTGGACCTCGGACATTAATGTTATGAAACCAATGGTTGTATAAGGGGTGGATGGGGGAGGAATGGGTCGGTATGTGCTGCTTTTTTTGTGCTGGTTATATTGCGCGCAATGGAATTCACACAACTGCCCAAGGGGTGAGGGGGGGGGGGGGGACACAAGGGATTGTTCAGATGCAGATGTTGTATCAGTTACAGGGGAAGCTCCAAGGTCGTGGGGAAAATTTGCTTATTCAACAAAGAATGCTGGGACAGAAGACAGATATTCCCAGGGAAGGAACATAGGGGAGGAGCACAGGGAAGAAAATAACCATGTCTGCAAAAGTTTTGAAAATATTTAATTAGAATATTCGTGGGAGGGCAGGTTTTGAAAAACATTGCAGAGTACATGCATTTCTAAAACGGTACAGAATAGCTATAGGTGGACTACAGGGACACATGTTTTGGGGAACACCATTTCTAGCATATGAAAAAGATGGAGAGGGCAGTTATATGCCACCTCATATTCGGGCTTTCCACGAGGAGCCCTTGTGTGGGAGGCACCCGGGGTCCCTTTTCAGCACCTTCACCATGTCCTCGAACCTGTAGGGAGGTATGTAATCTTACAAGGGAATTGGGAGGGAAAAGCGATGTATATTATTAACGCCTATGCCCTTAACACCGATTGTCCTAATTTTTTCCCATCTATCCTAAAAGCAGCAACACTATACATGGGGGCAGATATTATTCTTTTCGGGGATGTTAACTGCGTCTTTGCTGCGGTGCTGGATAGGGAGTCCCCAGGGATAACACTAAGCCACGCATATCATAATGCACGGCTTGCAACTCCGAGACAAATGCCAAGAATCCTCTGAGGAGAGTGTTCTCCTGCTACACCCCGGCTGCCAACACATTCAGTCGTATTAATCATTGCTGTCTTTCACAGGGTCTCTCCTCTATCACGGAAGGAGTTTCTTACCTACCTTGCAATGTCTCTGACCATGCACCGCTATTACTCACCCTGAAGAACAGACAGGGCCACCTGGCCATCCCACTCTGGCGACTCAGGGTCGAGATACTCACAGACCCACCATATGTGAAAACAGTATCAGAGGCCTTACAACACTACATCGAGGAAAACTGCGGGTCGACAGCCACTAGATCAACAGAATGGGAAGCCATGAAGGTGGTGATCAGGGGGATAATCATGAGGACTACGTATGGGGTGAAAGAGTAAATGAGCAAAGATATCACAGCACTAGAACACCAACTAAGGAGACTAGAGGGTACCATTACACGACGCCAACCCACATGACTGAATGGGCACGGGTCATTGGAGATCTGCTTGAAGACTGTGCTAGACTAGACAAATTCACGTACACTGCCTATAGACAAAGGCTGCATATGGAGGGGGATGGGTCGGGGGCACTCCTTGCATGACTGATCAGAACAGAGAGGGAGCATACACCTATACTGCAACTTCAAAATGGCAAGGGAGACACATAGCACACACAAGGAACGATATTGAACACATGCACGACTAACCTCCGAACTGAGCCACACATATTGCGGGAATTCCTAGCTGGTATGATACTTCCCACCTTAGAAGAGGCAGATGCAGAGGCATTGGGGACATCAATCTCCAGAGAGGCAATTCTCACAGCAATCAAAAAACTGAAATCGGAGAAATGCCCGGGGGAGATGGACTCCCAGCAGAGTTCTATCAACAATTTGCCCCGCAGCTGGCCAGTCGCCTGCTGGACGTATTTAATGGTGTCCTTGCCCACAGAGTGTTGACCAAAACTATGCTGGAGACGATGGTGTCCATGATCCCCAAGCCGGACAGAGACCCCCTCTTCCCGAGCTCCTACAAGCTTATTTCTCTCCTAAATATTGATGCAAAGATATTGAGTGGAATTCTGGCAGCCCGTCTGTTGCCCTATATGCCCCAACTGATCCAGCCAGACCAAGCCGGATTTGTTCATGGACAAAATATCACAAATTTGTGCAGGCTGGTAAATGTGTGGCATGCGCCAACTCTAGAGAAAGAGAATTGGTTATTGAGCTAGCGGTATATAAAGCAGGTCTTCAATTCAGTGGAGTGGGACTATATATGGGCGGTGCTTGAGGGGATGGGACTGGGAGAACAATGCATAAGATGGTTAGAAATATTATACACTAGACCGGCAGCGAGAGTACGTCTTCGAGAGCAGATATCGGAAAGCTTCATATTACGGAGAGGTACACAGCAGGGATGTCCACTGTATCTGCTCCTGTTCGCCATTGCGATGGAGCCTTTGGCGATTACCCTGAAAAATAAAATGGTGGGCTGGGGAATCCGTTTGGGGGACACTTACCACGTGGTGTCTATGTAAGCTGATGACACGGTAGTGTACCTGCGCCTCCCGAAGAAGCATTAACAGCACTTATCACAAAGCTGGAGAGATTTGGGGAACTGCCCGTACTGAGCCTTAAGCCAGGGAAATACAAGCTTTTCCCAATGGGAATCCAGATTGGGAAAAGTGAAGCCGAATTACCTATGGTGGGGATGAAATGGGTCCGTGATGAAGTGCGATACCTGGGGATTAAATTGGCACACACGCACTCAGCTTATTTTGAGAGTAACATAGGAAGGAGTGTAGAGGGCATTAGAAAATCAATCGCCTTCTGGAAAGAAATACCACTGTCACTGATGAGCAGAGTAGCGCTGACAAAAATGGTCATGTTCTGTCTGTATGACCTCCAGAACTCCTTATATAGAATTCCGCATACGTATTTTTGGCAATTGGAGTGCCTGATGGTGGAGCTCTTATGGCGGTCCAAAAGAAAACAGATAAAACTGGGCACCCTGCAGAGAAGATGGGAGGGGAGGGGGGGGGGGGGGGGGTGGAGGTCCCTCGTTTGGAAATATATTATTTGGCTACACACCTACAGCTCGAAGTGGACTGGTTAGTTGAGCAGGATAAATGGGAGAAACAACTATTGGCGGGCACCCATCAGGGAGCCCCTCTGCCGGAGCTTCTCATGCTGGGGTCTGAAGTGTCTGAATCCTGCCCATACATTATCAGACATGTTGCTGTGATCTGGGAAAATGCAGTACAGAAGGTAGTTAAGCGGGCACCTTATGCCCCAGATGCACCACTATGGATTATGCAGCCCTTCAAACAGATAGGGCAAACAAGGACAATTATTAAATGGATAGAGGGAGGCTGCCACACTATGGGGGACCTATACACGGCTCAACGGTTTATAACAAGGGAAGAGGCAGCGAACACATTTGAACATGGCAAAGGGCAATACATACAATATGCGAAAATCCCTGCAGTAGCCCTTGACCTATGGGGGGCATTTCTGCACAAGCCACTCATTACGACAGTCCTGCAGACAATATCCAACCTGGCGGGAGGGCGTAGACTGTTCTCACACATATATAAAGCGCTTGGCGAGGATGCTCCCACCTATCCCCTTCCAATTCATACTAAATGGGACTTTGTAATGGACAAACCCCTAACAGCGATAAAATGGAAGAAAGTGCACGAGGGGGTCAAACAGTTCAGTTCTAACACCAGGTTCAAACTCATAGAATATAACATCGTGCATCAAACATACTTGACCCCACTACATAAAATATACCCGGAGAGCCCAAGTCATTATCCTCGAAGCAGATCTGCAGATTCCCACTTTGTGCACATAATGTGGGAATGCCCGGAACTCGCAGCCTATTGGGGAAAAGTAACAGACAGTTTACAGAACGCCACAGGATGGAAGATACCACTTAATACTAGAACTGTGATGCTGGGACTTCTCCCCATGCCCAAGAACAAAACACTCAGCAGAAAATGTCTTCAATTAGGGTTAGTAGTAGCAAAAAGAAGGATAGCAATTAAGTAGCTGAGTCCAGATCCCCCCACAGTCGAGAGCTGGGTTAAAGATGTATACGAATGGGCTACAACGGAACTAAACCAAAAGACAAAAGTTAGAAGAGATCATAAGCTTGAGGAAGATGTGAGGGCCTGGTATCTCACGGCAACAGAAATACTTAAAAAAGATGACCTCCCGACGGGGGAGACAGTTGTAATCCAGTCAGGACAGAGAGAAATGGTAGATAGAGCGACGCCAAGAGACTCCCTAGAAGCGGAGGATAGTACAGGAACATGGGGCACACAAAAAATGGTATCACCTATTGTTCCCGAAGATGGTACGACATAGGACAACCTTGCCGGGTGAGGGAGGGGAGATATGTTAAACGTTAAAGTTCTACATAGTTGAAAATTGGTATATGCACACCTATGCTGTAATTGTCTCGGAGAAAGATCTGAGAACAAGAACATGTGATTTATGAAGTTTGTAACAACGCAAGGCGGTGGCGGCGAAGGTTAAGTATGTTATTGTACAGCATTTGAATGAAAATGTACTGTTATTATTCAAAATGACAATAAAAACATAATTAAAAAATAAAGAACTAATTTTTAAATTAATCAGAATAAACTATTTCTTGGCTTAATTCTTCCCCCATCTAGACATGACATATAAAAACAAATATACATATACGCTGTTCAGGTGCTGTAGTATTCCTTACTTTCGGTAGGTTTAGTTAGCTTTTCCGTCAAATATGTTATAACTTATAAAATGTATTCAGATTGATTCTATTAACTCATTTGCTGCTGCTGTCGGCCAACGGCCGTCGCGAGCAATACCTCAGTAGTGCTGCGCATGTCCGTTGGCCGACGAGGCCCACCCGTTTCTTAGAACGTTCCACACTGGCGCAGAACGTTCAGCGCAGCCAACGGGTTAAAAAAGACAGAACTTGCGTATCTTACAATGACATATCTTTATTATGAGATAAAGGTGCCTTGCTGAGTAACCTACCAGACGAACGCTGATGAACACGGACTCCTGCTGAGCCCGTGGAACCTGCGACTCTTTGCCTGCACTCTGGTCTCCCTCCCGCCGCCGCTGTAGTTCATCTCGCGGCCGCCGAGCGGAGGGAGACTACACCTCCCAGCCTGCCCAGCGACCCGGAAGCCAGCACCGGGGTCACCGCGCACGGAGGCGCTTCAAATTGACGGCGCCCTCCGCGTCGCGGGACGCCCGGACGAAGCCCGGGCAAAGGGCGGGCCGTCTGAGGCCGTCCGAGGTTGGACTAGGTTGGGTTGGGCCAGGGACCCTGCCCGAAAATTCCTTCGAACACTTTCTGGATACAGACTGGCTTGGACTACATTGGGTAACTGAAACAATTACTGAGTTCTGTGAGTAAACATATTGTTCTGAGTGTAATGCCCATTCTAACCATGCCCGGGAAAAAGCAAACCCCAGTCAATAACACCATAGATAACTATCTTTTCCAAGTTGTGGCAAAAATAAATAGCGACAGGCGATCCTCGTTGGGATTGGATTCATCTAATCAAACTCCTCTGAACGATAAAGAGATAGAGGATTCTTTTGCACTACATAATAGCAGTACATCTGGTGTGGTACATGATTCTCTTCATGATATAAACACCATCCAGCCTAGTGGCATAGTTGCTATTACTGAAGATAATAGTGACAGTGAAGTGGTGACGGTGATATCCACCAATAACGAGTCCCCTCTCCCTGCTCTAGCCCCTGTTCCAGCCCCGAGGGTTACTGGGGGCAAAAGAAAGGTTATGCCTAAGCGGGGGGGTTTAAGGTCTGGTAGAAATAAAGTTGCAACCCCACCAAGGAAAATACTTGAGGATGAGGAGGATGATCTGACTAATGAAGCTTATGTGACCCTCTCCAATGCTCAATTTAATAAACTATGGAGCATGATGGACATAAAAATTAAAGGTATAGTCAAACCCCTGGTTAGTAAAATAGACAAATTAACCGCTGAGGTTAATAGACTGGGAGGTTTATTAGAGAAAACTCTGGTGGAGGTAGGAAATCTCCCTGAAGTAGTTGTGTCTAGGGTAGAGCCATTAATGAGTAAAACACCCTCTGGCGAAAATAGTGGACCTATTCCTATCCCTGCGCCAAATCCTCTAATGGTACCACTGACTAATCCACTTGGTGGTGCCGCAGGTGTTGTAACCCCGTTCCTACCACTGCTGATTTCAATACTGGGAAAGGGTCTTTTGAGCTTGTGGTAGAAGCTTCTCCATTAGTTCTCGTCCTTGCAAATGTCCCCCCATTGGTATCAGGGGAGGTTGAATCTACATCATCTTTATTACATAAATCTTTATCATGGCTTACTAACAACATGGTAATATCTCCCTGGGGAAAGCAGCAATTATCTGAAGAACTTGTAAATGCCAGAAGGGTAGAGTGGATTGGTAATAGGGTCAAGAGGTTTAAGGGGGATTGTGTTGTCCTTAACTTCTCTGACCCTGAGGTATTGCCAAACATCTTGCCCAACATCTTACCTCCACAGCGAAGATCAACTTCGATTGTTCCACTGACTTTGGATTTTTTCTATCCTCGGAAAGGAAGAGGCCCGAATCCTAGTACTTTAAGAACAAAATGGAACGTTGTGACCAAAAGGGGCAGTAATGATGTTGGTTTTACTGAGTGGGGACTAGGCTTGGAAAATAGATTCTCTGCCCTCTCAAACCTGAATGCCTGTGACTGACAACCATTTAACCCTAAGCCTTTGTTGCAAACTACACTTGATTCATGCACTACTGGGGAGCTTGGTGATCTAGTAGACGCTCGAACTGAGATTGTCAACCCTGTGGACATGGTTGGACCAATCAATGAAAATGTAAATAACAATGGTATTGACGACATGGTGTTGAATGGGTTTGTCTCTAGCCCTAAACTTGAAATGGCATACGGTACTGGGAATCTATTATCCTGGAATGTGGCTGGGCTATGCTCCAAGCTGGACTGCGGAGACTGGTTTGGGTTTGTTAGCAAGTACGATGTTTGAATTTTTCAGGAGACATGGGCCTGTGATCCTGTTTTTGCTTTGGGGTACCTAAATTTCTATGTACCAGCCATCAAGGGCCCAAAAGGGCGCCCGATGGGGGGCCTTACTATATGGGTCCGACAGTCCCTAAAGGCTGTAGTAAAAAGTGTGGAGCTTGATCAAAAAGATATCCAGCTCATTAGACTCATGAGTGATACATCCATTTCCCTTGACATTTATAACATATATGTCAGAAGTGGAAATACAGGAAAATCTGAGGTCCTTCTTACCCTGTATAATCTTCTTGAGACACATTCTAGTAGTAAGAACATAATAATTGCAGGTGACTTAAATCGTACGTTTGTGCCTAAGAAAGCCTCGCCGGTATCTAGAGGTTCAGAGGAAGATAAGCAATGGGATATTCCCATACTAGATACTACTCCAGTAACTCGCTGGACTGAGGATATTTTAGGTCTAAATGCAATGTGCCTCGAACAAGGGTTAAGAGCTCTGAATGGCAGGACAAAGTCAGATAGAGTACCAGCTATGACTTTCAATAATGGGAGAAATAAAAGCCGTATTGATTATGTTATCTGTAGCATGTCCCTTTGGTCAACTGTTAGTGATATGGTTGTAATGGAAAGGCTTGAGAGTGACCATAACCCTTTATGTGTTTTTCACAAATGGTGGTTGTCCGAAGGTATTGTCTCTAATCCCCGTGATGATCTTCTACCCCCACTGATTGTACCAACAAATGACATGCGCAGGTTGAGGTGGACAAGTGTCAGGACAGACCAGCAGGTCTTAGAAAAAATAGGAGTTGCGACTGACAAGGCTATCATGGCCCTAGAGTGTGTGGCAAGGAATCCTCCGGGTCAAGATGACACTACAAAAGTACATGAGAATCTCTTTAAAGAAATTAAATGTTACTTTTTAAAACCTGTAAGTAGAAAGAGGGTATGTGCTTATAGAGCTGCTAAGTGGTATAATCATGATTGCAAGGTGGCACGAACCTCTCTGGGAGGCGCAATTAAGAGTAAAAATTTGGGGGCTATTCGATCTGCCAGGAAGAATTATAAAATCTGCATTGCTAAGGCGAAAAGAGATCGGGACGAAGCCCATTGGAACAAGTTGAAATGTGCAAGTGATCGAAAACACTCTAGATTATTTTGGCACATTGTCAAATGGGGTCAAGAAAGGTCTGAAGAGGCAAGTAACAACAATGTCCCACAGGATGCCTGGGTCAAATTCTTCAGTGACCAGTATGCTACTAGGGACCAGATTGTAACTAGTATTTGCCCTACTCATTTATTTGCAGAAGACAATGTCTTCACGCAGAGTGAAATACTGTCTGCCCTCAAATCTGTACATAGCGGTCGTGCTCCTGGCACAGATGGGGTCCCAGCGGACGTTTTTCTAAATGACACTGGAAGGTGGTGTAAATATATTTACTTGCTAATAAACCACATTACCAAGGGTGCAGATATCCCGGTATCATGGCGGGGCGCTGTAATCATTCCTGTGTATAAAAAGGGAGATCGTGCGCAGCCTTGCAACTATCGCCCAATCAGTTTAATTGATACTGTCCAAAAAATCATGGGGCGAGTGATTGTAAACAGATTGCTCGACTGGGCGGAGGAACACGATATTTTATCTCCCTTCCAGGCTGGGTTCCGCAGGGCAACTAGTACTGTGGATCAAGTCTTTCGATTCCAATTGATCCAGTGGAGGACCGTGGTGCTAGGTGGAGGCAGTCTTTATGCGGCATTTGTCGATTTGCGGGCTGCCTTCGACCTGGTACCAAGGGCGAAGCTGTGGGAAGTGCTTGCTGCTTTAGGGGTCCCAGGGGTCTTGCTGACCTTGATCATGAGATTACATGAAGGTACTTATGCCAAAATTCAATGGTGTGGGTACGGTAATGACACTGCCGAATTTCCTGTTGAGCGTGGGGTTCGGCAAGGGTGCTCAATGGCACCAACACTGTTCAGCCTTTTTATTAACGGTATTGTCCCCCGCATGCAATCACAAGTAGTGGATGCTCCTTCTCTCGCAGGTGTAAAAGTTCCTATTTTAATGTTCGCCGATGACACGTTAATTTTATCTAAAACCCCAAGTGGTCTGCAAAAAGCATTGGCCATTTTTGATAAGTTCTGTGGGGATCACGGTCTGGAGGTGAATGCGTCTAAAACAAAACTCATGGTTTTTAATCCACATAGAAATTTAAAATCCAAAATTATCATGAGTGGACGCATTCTTGAGGTTGTAAAATCATTTACTTACCTGGGGATCCATATCTCTAATGATAATAGGTGGAACCAACATCTAAATATTGCAACATTAAGGCACAAGCAACTAGCTGGTACCATTATAAAGGAGCGTAGGAAATCGCTGACCAAACCTATTAAACCACCCCTGATTATATATGAGGCAAAAGCAATTGGGTCAGTATTGTACGGGGCGGAGTTGTGGGGGCATGAAAATCTGCATGAGCTTAAAACTTCAGAGAACAAGTTCTTTAGGAAACTTACAGGTACTCCACAGAGTAGTCCGTTATTGCCTCTGAGATATGAGCTTGGCAGGAGAGAAATCTCGGAAATGGGTAAACTACGACCGATTCTATACTGGCGTAGGCTCTGGACCACGCCTGAGCTCTCCCAGTATGCGGATGGGTTCATTGATGTCATTAAAGCAGATCGCTTTAATAAAATTAGCTGGTTCAAATCATTAAAACTTGCACTATTTGAACTAGGGCTAAATGCATTATGGTCTGATCCAGCTGGGGCATCATTTCCCACTAAGACAACCCTAAAAAATATCTTTTGGGAACGGGTTGATAATATGATAATAGGAGTTTGCTCAGTACTAACAGCGGGTCCATGACCACCAGTTTCCTCGAGGTTAAACTGTTCCCTATATATGAATTGTATTGGGATTACATATCCAACCCTATGGATAGGAAATTGTTTTTTCAACTAAGGGCTGGCTCTCTCCCTCTCCGTAATCTAACATCTAAGTGGAGGGTAGGAGGTCCAGCTACTTATCCAGTCTGTGGGGAAGGAAACGAAACCCTTGGACACTTTTTGTTCTCCTGTAAAGTATATTCTGCTCCAAGGCGAGTCTGGTTGGCACCTATGTGTAAGAATTTGGGTACCAAAAGCAGTATGGTAGCTTTGCGTATTGTTAGATCTACTACTCTGACTTGGATCACAATTGCCAGCGCAAAGTACCTGGGGTGGGCGTGGGTAATAAGGCAGAGATTGCTAGTAGGGTAACTACTCTCTGCCTAGTCGTTCAGAGACTGCTAGATCATTGTCTATTCTCTGTATTGGTTCATTTCATGTGTCATTTGGAATGACATTTTGACGATTTTAGCTCAATGATATTGTAATCTGTTTTAACTGTTTTTTAATAGTAAGGTACTTTACACCTGTGATTATGTATATTTTGCTTGAAAGATAACTGCTTTTTTTTTTTTTTCAATGAGGCATGTGCTTACGTCAAATATGACTTGTAATTTAATTGTCTTTTTTATTACGTGTTTGTATGTCTGCTTTTATGAGTAACAACTCGAATAAAGCACTTTTGAATTGAATTGAAAAAAAAATTTGAGATAAGTTACAAAGATTAGAATTTTATCTCCTGGAATGTGTTGCAGGACCCAGCACATTGGCTTACATATTTTAACAATCAAAGAAAGATAATACTCAAATACCTCTACAAGTGCATTTTAAAATCATTCCATATTTTTGTAAATATTCATAGCTCCACATTTTACTTTCCAAATTTCAAATAAATAAAGCCCCTAAAGACTCCTCTTGACCCTGTTGCATCAAAAGAGGTAGCCCTGCTGAAAATTATTAGTACTGTCTATGAAAAGTAGTGAAAGCCTCTTTAGAAATGCTGCTTCCAATATGATTGTAACAGTATAGATTTTTTTAACCGCCTTAACCGCGGCGGTTTTTCCGCCGCGGTGCGGGCGTTCTAAAGGGTGGGCGGGGCTCCGTCGGACGTTTGCCGACGGCAGCACTAGGGAGGTAGTGCTCCCGTCGGCCGAGGGGAGCACTTAAGGGGTTAAATCTTTTTAATATAGAAACAAAACAAGAGAAGCATAAACAAAGAATAATAAAGTGCGGTGCAATGCAATCTTCATCAGTTTCGACAGTCCCAATGCAGTAGAAAAACATTTTTCATAGCAAATCAACGGAACCTTAATAAATCGTTTGTCATGTACATTACATTGTGTGCAGCATTACTCAACATCTTGGTCAACTGAGAAAGGGGGAAGGTTCATTAAAGGGGGTACATATCATCCCTCTGCGTACATTCCATGGTCCTCAAATTCTAGTCCATTTTTGTGGGAATCCCCCGCTTTCATAAATCACTCTCTCTGCCTGAATGCACCAGTCCATGTCTGATTCCCAATCTCCAAACCTCAACTAAGTCACTCCTTTCCAAGTACTAGCTATGTTGCGTTTTGCTACCATACAGCCCCGGGAAACCCACAATCTCTCGGGTCTGGACAAGTCAGTAGCCTCCCAAATGATAAGAAGGCAGAGTGACACTTAGATGGGTTTAAGACAGGTGGTGGACATCACAGATGTGACCCTCCCCCAGTATCCTTGAAGGAGCGGGCATTCCCACCACTGGTAGAGATAGGTGCCGGTGTGGCCACACCGATGGGGACACGTGGGGGAGACCAACACCCCCATTTTGACAAGCACCCAGCTGGTGTAGTAAGCCTTGTGTAATATTTTAAGTTGGATACGTTTGAAAAAGGAGCGAATCACCACCTCATGGGCTGAGCCCAGTGCCTCCTGCCAGTCTTTGTCGTTGATGTCCTCGACATCATCCACCCATTTGGTGGGAATTTTTCTCAATGTAACTGGTGTGTTATTTAGTATTTTTCGGTATGCCAGCGAAATGGCTTTTTTGTGGAGATAATCGTCCAATAATCTGTCCTCTAATGGGGAAGAGACCGGCAAGTTGGTACCTCTGGATATCACTTTCTTTAGTGAACTCTGGGCTTGTAAGTAACGAAATGTTTCTCAGCTATGTAGTTCATAATCTAGCTGAAGGTTGCTGAACAGAACCACCTGACCTCCAGTCCACATGTCGCCCACCTTCAAGAGACCTGTCATGTCCCATGTATCAAATCCTGGGTCGCTTCGACAAAACTGCCAACTGGTAGGCGTCGAGCAGGGGGGTAACTTGCGTGATTTTGGCTTTCCACCCTAGGGCCGTCGTTACCGTATGCCTAAAGCAATCATAGGGAAATTTGGGGTATGCGTAGGTGCGTGTTTTTTCCCTCCATATAGGGCCCTAGAGTAGTTACCAGGGAGCATGTTGTGCCTATCCATCCTGTATGCAGGGTTTGCACTGGGACGATTCATTCAGTGGTTAAAAACCACCAACTGTGAGGCCCAATAATAACTCCTGATCGCAGGCAGGGCAATACCACCGCTGTACCAACTTTTTTTGAGTTTAGCCAAAGCTATTTGAGGGGTACCGTTATTCCACAGCAAGGCACAAACTTCTGAATCAATGGAATTAAAATATTGTGGTGAAACCAGATAAGGTGTGTTCTGTAGTGCATAAAGAAATCGGGTAAGCACCATCATCTTAAAAAGAGCAGCCCTGCCCAGCAAAGTGAAGGGAAGAGTTTTCTAGTGCTACACATTCACATGAAAACGGCGCAGTGGAGGAGCGAGGTTACGGTCATGGAATGTTATAGCTTTAGTTGTAATATATATACCCAAGTACATAAAACCATCTGTAACTATTTTGGCCGCGCAACCTGCAGGGAGAACCTGGCATTCCCCACTCAGAACATAAAGCAGGGATTTATCCCAATTAATCATATAACCCGAGTATTTCTGAAATAGGGCAAATATGTGCAAGACACGGTGGATGGAAAAACGGGGCTTGGCTAAGTACAGCAAGATATCATCAGCATAGAGGGATATTTTATCCCATTATTCCACCATTCAAATGAGGCCCCTGATTAGGGGATCTCCCCTCATCCACATCGCCAATGGCTCCAAGGCCAAGGCAAAGAGTACGGGGAAAGGGGGCAACCCTGCCGCGTGCCCTTCTGCAAAGTAAACGTTGCATAGCACCCCCTTTTTACTGTAACTCGGACTAGCGGTTCCGAGTAAAGAAGACGTACCCAGAATAATAATGTAGGACCAAAGCCATATCTTTCGAGTGTAGCAAAGAGCCTTTCGATCATATTGAATGCCATCTTGGCGTCCAATGAAATAATGACTGTCTCTTCTTGAATTTTGGATGCCCTACCCAGAACACCATACATGCATCTAAGGTTAAGGATGGTATTTCTGGTTGGCATAAAGCCATATTGGTCCAGATGTATCCGCTTATGAAGGAGAGGTGAGAGACGCCGGGCCAGGAATTTGGCCAATATTTTCACTTCAGGGTCCAGGAGAGAGATAGGCCTGTACGAGCCGCACTGCTTGGAGGCTTGCCTTTTTATAAATAACTACTATGTTGGCTAGTCTCTGCGTTTCAGGCAGGAGACCCCCACTCACACTCTCCTCGTACATCGGTATAATATATGGGGCAATCGTAGAGGCATTAAATTTGTCGAGTTCAATCGGGAGGCCGCTAGGACTCATAGCCTTACCGGACTGCAAGGAGCCAATCGATTTGGACACCTCTTCGCTTGACAGATCAGAGTCCAGGTCCTTTACATCTTGGGGCTCTAGGACTGACAGTCCCAGAGTGGCTAGCAATTCTGCAGAATCTGTATGGGTGGAAGTCAGAGTAAAGGTGTAGACCCGTACAAAGTGGTCCGGAAACACCCCCGCAATCCCTGACCTGTCTTGCCGTTTCATGCCATTAGAGCAGACGATCTCAGCCACTCACCTATGGGCGATTTCTCATTTGTCCAGCCAGACTCGCAGTTTGCTAGCCTTATCCCCAATCTCTTAAACCCGGTGTTGAGTGGCCCGATAGTGAGCCTTAGCTGCGTCCTCTACCATGTTTCTATACTCGGTTTGCTTCATATGCCGTTTGTGGCTGGTGTCTGGAGTGTCTGCTGCCGCGAGATCGCACTCCAGAAGGGCAACCTCCCGCTCTATCTCCTCCAACCGCCTCCTTTGTTCTTTCTTATGGCCAGTCACGGCTGCCACCACGCTACCTTTCACCACTGTTTTGTATGCTTCCCATAAGAGCACATCTGAATCAACGAACTGTAATTTTCAGTGAAATAATTATTGGTAGTCGCTGTCAATTTATCTCTAATTGTCGGCACCTTGAGGTACCAAGGGTTGAGAACCATTTCATGAAGTGTGGGGGGCGCCTCCATAGTACACTAAGAGCGGGGAGTGGTCCAAAATGCCTCTTGGGAGAAAGGAGATCTCTCCGAACTTAGGAACTTGGGTTGCTTTGGAAAATATGTAATCAATGCACAACATACTACCACGGGCACCGGAAGGAAAGGTGTACTGCCTAGCCACGGGGTTGCATACTCTCCAGATGTCGACCAGGCCCAAAGCCCCCAGAAAATCAGTCAGGAAGTTCCCAGATGTCTTCCCCTGTCTAGGCGATCTTCGGTCCATTCCTCCATCAAGGGCTGCATTACAGTCACCTCCCAACAGCAAGTCACCCCAGGTAGGTTTAGTATGTGTGAACCTAAATCAGACAGTGTTGTGTAGTGAAGCTGAGGAGGCACATGTAGGGAAGTCACATTCAGGGATCTACCGTCCCACTGACCCAAGGCAGTAACAAACCCTCCCAGGCGGTTGCAAGTGATCGCCTGGATTTGGAAGGGGAAGGTGTGGTGCATAAGTATACCAACCCCCCCTAGACCCTCTAGAATAGCCCAAATGGGCCACAATTTATAAACCCACCTATTGAGTGCACATTATGAGGAGCTCTGTATATGAATCTCCTGTAAAATAACTACATCCGGGGCCTGCTTTTTCGGATAGTGCAACACAATCCCCCGTTAAACACTATTCCCCAAGCCATTTACGTTCCAGGAGAGTAATTTGAAAAAGCTCTGCAACAGAGCAGCATCATGATGTTCACCAATATAAGCATCGTTTAGGGGGCCATTTACCATAGAGGGCCCAAGAAACGCAATGTCGAGGATCAACAATACACCCCCCCCCCCCACTCCCCCTACACCCAGCGACCGTATCTTAGAGAAATCAAATCTGGTCTGTGAAAAGCTATTACCTGCATTGCTGACAATTATAAGGTCCTCAAGAACAACGCAGCATTTAGAGCTGCATCTGCCAAACAAAGTAAGATTACAACTAAATCCCTCAGAACACCCCAGATCCCCCCTTCCGGTCTCCCTGCAATGTGGATGTAAAACTGCCCATCCCCCCAATTTGCAGAGTGCCTGTGTACCCCAAACTAGTATACTTAACGAAGGGGGAACCCTATCTAGCCGGAACAACCCAACTTGAGAGCCCGGTTCCCCCGAATTCTCAACTATACAAGCCCATTGTTAAGCATGTTAGAGACTGTGTGCTATTTCTGTAACAGAACATACATGACATGTACATACATACATGACAGCTCCCCCTCCCAGCGGCCCCTCCCTCGCACGAGACTACTTATAGCCTCTGTGGCCAGCGAGGTGCAGTGACCTCTGTCCCTCCGGGCAGGTCACCCCACGAGCACACTCCCCGTGAGTGAGCCCGTCCTCTGGTGCCGCCTCTGCACTGAGCTGTGCCCTCTGCCAGATCCGCTTTCCACGGATCTCCTGTGCCCCCTGCCACCTGCTTGCCTCGCCGCCGTAGTGTTTTTTCTTTCCCCGCCGTTTTTTCCCTAGCCCCCAGTGCTCCCCCCTCCTCGCCCAGCCCCGGCTGTGTTTCCCGCCACCTCCTCGCCGCTGTCCCCCTGCGGCCCCGCCCCCTTCCCTCGCTCGCCATCCCCATTCGCCACCCAGCTCCCCCTCCCAGCGGCCCCTCCCTCGCTCCGCCCCCCCCACTCTCCTCATATGGCAGAGTGGCCAACGCGCAGCGTGCACGCGCAGCGGGCGCGCCCTAAGCGCGCCGAAGGTGCGCCAAAGGTAAGCCTGTCTGCGCCCGTCCGCGCCTGGACCGCGCCCAGCGCTCAAACCCCTGGCCCCCGAGGACCCCAGCCCACCCGCCGGACGTACACCGCCGCCACCCTCAACGCGTTCAACACCGGTCGAGTCCCGGGATGCTACCGAGCCACCTCGAGACACACCCACGGACCCTTCAGCTGCCACGCCTGCAAGTTCACCTGCATCCGGACCTGCCTCGCACCAGCACCCGCCAAGCCGAACACCAGCAGCAACCACCTCAAGTGCATCCTGCTCAACACCCGCTTCATCCACAGACACGCCATCGAACTCTGGAACCTCCTCGACACCACAGCTCCTGACGTTGCCTTCCTCACGGAAACGCCGTCTCCTCGTCGTGCTTCAACATCCTCTTCCACTCCTCAGCGCCCGACATCGCCATCGCCATCCCAGAGGGATGCAAGATCACCCGGAGAGATCGCGACATCCAGACTGGAGGAGGCATCGCCATCATCCACAGGGACACCATCCACATCATGACCAACACCGACGACACCCTGACTACCGCCGAACACCTACACTTCCAGATCCGCACCGACCCGAAGACCACCCTCAGAGGCACCCTGATCTACCGACCCCCGGGACCACGCACACAATTCAGCGAGGACATCGCCGACTTCCTCAGCCCGCATGCCCTCCCCTCCGCTGACTACATCCTCCTGGGGGACATCAACTTCCACCTGGAGAACAACAACGACCGCAACACCATCACCCTGCTCGACAACCTCGCCAACCTCGGACTCAAGCAGCTGGTGTCCACCCCCACCCACCTCGCCGGACACACACTCGACGCCGTCTTCTCATCCAGCAAAGACATCGCCTTCAGCCACGCCACTGGACTCCACTGGACGGACCACAGCTGCGTCCACTTCACCTTCAGAAGAACGACGATCCACCACCACCAGCAACAGGTTGCTCGAAGAAGCTGGAACAAGATCACAGCCGACCAGCTCGCCGCTTCCCTGAGCCAGCACCCTCCCGCCAGCTCAGCGAACCCCAGCCAGGCCGCCGACAACCTCACGAAGTGGATCAGCAACTGCGCGGACGAACTCGCCCCACTGAGGACCCAGCCCAGCAGACCCGGCAGCAAGAAGGCCCCATGGTTCACCGACGAACTCAAGAGCTCCAAGAAGAACTGCCGAGCCCTCGAGAAAGCCTGGAGAAGGGAACCAACACCGGACAACATGACCACCCTCAAGCTTACCACCCGGAAGCACCACCAACTGATCCGCGCCACCAAGAAAACTGCATTCAAGGGCTGGCTGGACAACAACGCACACAACTGCAAGGAACTCTTCAACATCGTGAAAGAGCTCTCCAACCCCAACGCCGGAAACAACGACATCACCCCATCGCAAGACCTCTGCAACTCCCTCGCCTCCTACTTCCACAACAAGATCGCGGACATACACAACAGCTTCAGCACTCAACCGACGCACGCCACGACCGAACCACCGCCCCCCACCACCACCCTCCGCGCCTGGACTCCGATCAGCACCGAAGACACCGTCCGCATGATGAACTCCATCCACTCCGGATCTCCGACCGACCCCTGCCCTCACCACGTCTTCAACAAGGCCGACGCTGTCATCGCACCCCACCTGCGGGACATCATCAACACCTCCTTCGACACCGCCACCTTCCCGGAGAGCTGGAAGAACGCCAAACTCAGCGCTCTACTAAAGAAACCAACAGCGGACCCCACCGAACTCAAGAATTACCGCCCCATCTCGCTCCTCCCGTTTCCGGCCAAAGTCATCGAGAAGACCGTCAACAAACAGCTGGCCGCCTTCCTCGAGACGAATGGATCCCTCGACCCCTCACAGTCTGGCTTCCGAGCCAACCACAGCACCGAGACCGCCCTCATCGCTGCCACCGATGACATCCGAGCCCTGATGGACAACGGAGAAACAGCGGCCCTCATCTTCCTAGACCTCTCCGCGGCATTCGACACTGTCTGCCACCGCACCCTAGTGCAGCGCCTCAGCAATGTCGGAATCCAGGAGAAGGCACTGGAATGGATCATCTCCTTCCTCGACGGAAGAACACAGAGAGTCCGTCTACCACCGTACAAGTCAGAGGCCACCGAAGTCATCTGCGGCGTCCCTCAAGGATCCTCGCTGAGCCCCACCCTCTTCAACGTCTACATGAGCCCCCTCGCGGCCATCGCACGCCAACACAACCTCAACATCATCTCCTACGCTGACGACACCCAGCTGATCCTCTCCCTGACCAACGACCCCGCCGCCGCCAGAGCCAACCTTCACGAAGGGATGAAAGACGTAGCCGAGTGGATGACGACCAGCTGCCTGAAACTGAACTCAGACAAGACAGAAGTCCTCATCCTGGGCTCCTCGCCCTCCGCCTGGGACGACTCCTGGTGGCCCCCCGCCCTGGACACCGCACCCAAACCGACAGACCACGCATGCAACCTGGGCTTCATCCTGGACTCCTCCCTCTCCATGACCAGACAAGTCAACGCCGTCTCCTCGTCGTGCTTCAACATCCTGCGCATGCTACGGAAGATCTTCCGGTGGATCCCCACCGAGACCAGGAAGACGGTCATCCAGGCCCTCGTCACCAGCCGACTGGACTACGGCAACGCCCTCTACGCCGGAACCACCGCCAAGCTCCAGAAGAGACTCCAGCGGATCCAGAACACCTCAGCCAGACTCATCCTCGACATCCCACGACACAGCCACATCTTCGGACATCTGAGAGACCTTCCGTCTCCTCACCCACGCACACAAAGCCCTACACGATCAAGGCCCGAGCTACCTCAACAACCGCATCAACTTCTACGCTCCCAAACGCCATCTCCGATCAGCCAGTCACGCCCTCGCCGCCGTCCCCCGCATCCGAAGAACAAAAACAGGAGGAAGGTCCTTCTCCTACCTGGCCGCCAAGACCTGGAACTCCCTCCCTCCCGACCTGCGCCTGACCCAAGACCACCTCTCCTTCAGGAAGAAGCTTGGGACCTGGCTGTTCGAGCAGTAGCAGCACCCTCCCCCCCCCCCCAAGCGCCTTGAGACCCTCCGGGTAAGTAGTGCGCTCTATAAATGTCTTTGATTGATTGATTGATTGATTGACATCAATTAACAGTCTCAAGCCCCAAAACAGTACACAGAGCTAGGACACCTGATGTAGTCTCTACTGGCATGCCTACGCAGACAAAAACCGTGAGTGACTTTTCTAGGTTATAGTCACCCAGTCTTGAATGGAGCCAATCCAGTCTTGTCACCCTTCCAACATTCAGCATTCAATGCGGCCCGTAGTTCATGAAAGGTAGGTCCATCCAACTGCCATCCGGTGTCACTAGGACAGGTGCTAATATGCATTTTCACAATTGGACTGTTCTTGGCAATTGTCATGTTTTGGCAAGCAGCTACGTTTTTGGGCGCAGACAGTTCTCAGCCATCTAGCCAGTTCCAAGTTTCCTCCGGAGTCTGAAAGAACCAGGACTTTCCCTCTGCCTGCAATTGAAGCTTGGCCGGAAAAAGCATTGCGTATTTCAGATTCTGCTCGCGGAGGGCCCTCTTCACCTCCAGAAAGGATTTACGCATCTTTTGTACTTTTAAAGTGAAATCCAGAAAAAACGTGATCACCGAGTTCTCAAACTTGATAGGGGGACGGCAGGCACCGTTTGAAGGCTGTCTCGGTCGCGGAAATTGAAAATTTGCATTAGAATGGGACGTAGAGGGGTGCCTGGTTTCGGGGGGTCTCCGGACGCTCGCTCGGGAACCCCCAAAATGCGAACATTATTTCTTCGAGCGCACCCTCGTAGTCCTCCAGCCTAGCCTTGAGGTCCAGAGTCTGCGCCTGAAGCCGATTGACCGTTTTTTCAAGCACTTTCGTGAAATTTTGGAGCATTGAGACTGAATCTTCGGTTGCTTTAACGCAGCCACCCAGGTTACGTCGGTCAGCATGCATTAGGGCAGAGGTCTTCAAACTGTGAGACCCGACCCCCAGGGGGGTCGTGAAGAGATAGAAAGGGGGTTGCACATTCCTGGTCACACTTCTGCCTATTAATATTATTTCCATTAGTCATGTGTGATTCCTTAAGTCAATCATAGTTTTTTAGCCAGTAATACTTTGCATGTTGGGATGTTAAACTCTTGCTTACAGTGTCAAAAAAAGACGAGTCCCAGAATGCAACATGCTGTTTCCTGAAGAGTCACCAGTTGATAGGCCACATTCCTAACGGGTCTCTTGGCAACTATGTAAAAAGTAAAATAAATTAAAGTTTGTTTGTGATTTCCTACCTTTTTTTGTTGGCGACAGGGAAAGGTTTTTTAGAGAAAGAGAAAGGGCAGGGATTGCATTTCAAGAGCTTTTATTATTTGGCCCCTACCTATTGGAATCATTTGCCCTTCTATATTCGTACCTGCAAAGAGTACACCAAATTCACAAAATTACCAAAGACTTACTTATTCTAAATTTGCCCTTTTGCCCTGCTGCTGGTGTTTACCCGCAGCGCCGAGATACCCCGTTGGGGTGATTCGGGCGTGATATAAAGTTTAAAAAAACATAACAGATGTTAGCATCCCATTGCTAATGGGCAAACATTCACATCCTTCTAAAGCAGGGGTCTTCAAACTGTGGAGCCCGACCCCCAGGGGGGGTGTGAATTGATAGAAAGGGGGTCGCACATTCCTGGTCACACTTCTGCCTATTAATATTATTTCCATTAGTAGTGCGCTACTGTTACAAAAAGGTGTCCTGGGCTAATAACCATCCATCTGTTGCCTGAAATGGCAAATGAGAAACACACAGCAGGGGAAGTAGAACCAGCCAAATGCGGTAACCTACAGGGCGTAGAGCCAGGTTTTTATAGGTTTCTAAAGAATAATAGATTCTTGGTGGAGCGAAGCAAAAGAGGGTGCAGGTTTCATAACTGTGTGACCTGCACCAAAACAGTGAGGGCGACTATTCATGCTTCCTGAATTAGGGAACAATAAGCAGATTGGCAGAGGCGGTGAGGAGAGATGATGAGAGGGTGAAAGTAGATGGCATGAGAGAGGACAGCAAGGGAGCCAGAGAATTTGATGTAAGAGGTCAGGGATTAGGAGAAATGTGTAGCGCTGAAGGAAGTGCGGAATCGCAAGAGGAGAAGTGAGTGTGAGCGAAAGGTGAGTGCACAGAGGAGGGATACTATTAAACTGTGAGAGAAGATAGCTGAGAGATGATCTGTGACGTAAAAAGAGAATTTGATGCGACATGGGTGGTGAGGGACAGTAGCAATAGGGGAAGAGAGGGAGTACCGAGGGGAGTGCTGAGGTAACAGGGGAGAGGGACGCTGGTTCAAGAAGTTGTGGTAGAACAAAGGGGAGATGTGAAAGATGAATGGGGCACTGGAGAGGTGTAAAATACAAATAGGCAAACATTTTAAGGGAGAGACTTGAGGTGAATGAGAAGTGTTGAGGGGCAAGAGAGGTGACTGGTCCAGAGAGGCCATGAGATAAATGCAAGAGATATCGGCAGTGAAAAGACAGAATGGCAAAAGGTGAGGTGAGAGGTTGAATGGAGAGAGTTCAGAAGTTGTAAAAAGGGGTGAAAGAAAAAGGCTTGCAAAGTGAGAGAGGGATCTGGGCTTGGAAGAGGAGAGAGGAATGGAAGGGAGGGGGTGAGAGGAAAGAGGCGTGGGAAAACTGCTTAACTCTGCATAAGACCGCCAGGTTTTCGGGGGGACCCCTGCTGCTTCCAGCCTGGGCCAGGTGAGCTTTTAATGTGGCACCGTGTATTCCTGCGGAGTGGAAGGCCCTTCAAAAAGGTTGACTAGACATCTTTTTGTTGTTTATTGCTGCATTTTCGTTATAAACTGGTACTGTTGAGGTGAAATATTTCCTCAGTGTTACTGTGTGTAAACAATTTCAAAATAATTAAGCAATACTATCCCAAAATATGCAGCATCAGATAGCATTATTTATATTTTCTTACCATACAATTTAGTTGAGCCTGCCGCATTATTTGGTCCTCACCTGCCCACATAATTCCAGTAGCTCTGCCTATAGGTTCAGAATTTTTTTAGAATGTTCTGTCAGGTGGGGGTCCTTACGCCTACAAATTTTGACTGGGGGGGTCTCAGCATCCAAAAGTTTGAAGACCTCTGCATTAGGGTGACTTCGGACGTCACAGTGTCAATTTTATGCTCCAGAGCTGATCGGACCCCCTGTATGGCTTCCATGACATCCATCAAAGTTGGGGCCTCAGCATTTCGCTCGTATCAGCAGGTGGGTTTGCTTGGACCCTTTCGCAGTGGCCATGGCAGCAGTGGCGTCGTCTGAACTGCATCCCTGGACCAGTGGGGCCCAAAGTCTGCAAGCGAGGGTGTTAGGGATGGCCAAGGGGCAGAAGGAGATATTGACGCCCAAAGCCACGCCTCGCTGCACAAGGGATGTGTCCACTCCCAGAGCACACAAGAGATAACGGTAGAATAGGTGTATTGGAGCCCTCCATTTCACTTCGGATTGAGCTAGCACTCTGCCACAAGGGCTTCCATGTATCCAGCACGATGTTGACGGGAATGACTTTATCGCCCAAAATGATCCCTAGCAGCACTGACTGCTTCCTCAAAAACGGCCTCACAGTGACCCCAGCGGTATTCGAAAGGTTCCCATGACATCGACTACTCTGTATACAGCCGTAAAGACTCCTACGTCAATCGAGCCATTATAAATGGCAGGGCGCCAAGAGGGAGGGAAAACTACAGGCACCGGTGGGGAGGATGGGGGTAGCTGTAAGCTGTGGGCCCCAGCAGCGAGGCGCGGTGATCAAGAGAGGCTGAACGGGGGAAGGGAAACGTCACTATCCCCGCCGTAAAGTCCAATGAAAACACTGCTTTGTAGAAGGCCCCCTGCAGCCCACAGCGTCAACAAATTGCACCAGGCAGCGCAAACGTAGCAGCACACTTCAGCATCGCCACCAGGGCCGGCACAGGAGGATCACAGCAGCCGTGTAGGGAGAGCAGCGGTCAGTACAGTGACGGGATCTGGTGCAGCCAAACCCCCAGGATGCTCTTTGGCGCCAGATGGCCCCTCGCTCAGCATGCAATGGAGTGCGAAATGGCGCCAAGCACCCGCTCCGCCGGGCCTCTCCGGGAGAATCTATGCGGCTGCCCAGCAGGAACACAGGCAACAGGCACGCCAAAGGTAAGCGGGGCCTGGCCATACACCCCTGGACACACTCCGCAGGAAGTCTATTTCTCCTCCAGTAGTCAGGGTAACACAAGACAGCGTCCAATTCCAGCCCTCCTCGTCCGTTCGTGCGGCGCAGTGCCAGCCGCTATAGCTCCATTCGTGGTCGAGGAAAGTCGGCAGTTTCAGGGCTAGCGGTGCAGTAGGCGGTCCAGAACACGGAAACAACTAAATTATTGGGCAGCAATGGAAAATTGTACGGATGTGGGGGAATCTATTAAGCTGGTAACCGGAACTCTACTCTTCTGCGGCTATCTTGTGTGCCGGCTGGCCATGCCCCCAACAGTATAGATTCTTGAACGTTATCTTAGCTAGGCAACTACCTTACCTTGTGAAGCTTTATTCATGACCTACTAACCTCTACTTTACTGTGGTAAATTCTCAGAGTAAACATTTTGCATGGTACGGTAAAGTATCCTTCTCTTATTTCTAAAATAGCCATATAAGCAATGGCACGTGCCACTGTAAAAAAAAATATCAAATTCCACTGAGTTTTCACCACTGTTACAGATTATACATGCTTCAAGGATTACCCCTCATTTTAATCTAAAATACACGCACAAGAGCCCTGAAAATCCATGCAATGTTCCCTTTAAAATCTCCTTAAGTCTAACCAAAAGATACTGGATACTGTGTGCTTTAGAGAGCTGCAGTGCTCATCTGGGGTAGTAAGCGTTATATAAATATAATTACAGATTTCCTAATTCTCAGAGGAACTGTCAAGTTTCAACAATCCTTAACTTTGCTCTTTAAACTTTATTTAAAGCAGTTCAAGACGCACCATATTATTCTGATCTGCTAAAAGGAATGGAACGAGAAGAGTTTTTATCAGACATCTCTTTGATGATGTGAAATCTTCTGCAATGCCAAATTATGCTTCAACCACAGCTCAACATAAACATATTTGAAAGCATGGAATACAGATGTTGTTCAAAGATCTACGTCCCTCAAGATGACCTTAGAAGGATGCCATCTTTTTTGCACGAATTGTAATAAACTGGTTATTTGTAACTCCAGTTCTCCAGTGTTTGTATCTTATAGATTTTCACATGCTTGAATCAGTCTTGGTTCGCAGGATGACTTTCTCTCTTGTGAATCGGAGACACTGAATGGCTTCACCACACCTACTCCTCTTGCTGATGTAAGCGCTAGGAGAAGGGTTGTCTTACAAGAGTTACACTTTAGGTGAGCACTGTGGATTGGCTCAAAGGGAGGTAACATCAGTTGACTCAGGACAATGCTGACGTACCATGACACTGTATGGCAACACGCAGGTGGAAATGCTCCAAAGAGTCTTTTCATTCATTGTTTTATGATTCTGTGGGAGAACAGAATGGATAAGGTGACTTCTGTTCTAAATCTTGATATTTTCACACTATGGACTCACACAGATGAGTAACTCAGACCCTTCCTTGCAAAATCCAACAGGTATGACAGTATCTGGTGAGGTTGTATGTAAAGTGGCTGAAAACCTTTGCTTTTCCACCAGAAACAAAAACTTCCACTTGGTGTTGTATGTCTACATGGTTGCTAGTGCTTGTGCCTATGCTAGGATGTTTTTACATTCTGTAGGTAAATTAAAGTGTTTGAACTCTGGGTGGTGAAGTACCATGCTGTCAGGTTTAGCGATTTGTGGTTGTGGTGTAATATCGCTCCATGATGTCTGGAGAGGAGCCAAGAGTTAGGTTTCAGTGATACTACTAGACATTCTGATAGTTGCAGGAGTTCGCTGTACTATTACTGGTGTGGTAACTCCCTGACAATGAAGATCAGAGTACAATGATCAGTCTTCACCTTTCTCAAAACCCTACGCTCATGGGTAACAAGAAAAGTGTTTGCAAAGACGTTGGAGCCTGTGATTGAAAGAACATTATCCATAGTTCCTGGTTGCCAAAATTGGTTAACATAGCAGCATTTTCTGTTGCTGTGGGAGGCAAACAAACCCAGTGTGGGCTGACCCCCACCATCAGAAGATGAAGTCAATTTGTTCCTGGTCAAGTTTCTGCTCATGGCAGTCAGAGCTATTGGCCGAGTGTGCCCACCTTGTTGGCTGAGTGCGCCCACCTCATAGTCTGATGCCCAAGCAGGTTTCCATGGCATTATCCACTTGGTGAAAAATTGTTCAATCACATAGCTGTTGCACTTCTTCCGAGATTGGCCGGGACCTAGTTCCCCCTTGGTTGATGATGCAAAACATTGACAATGTATTGTCTATCCTGATGAGGACTGCTTGACCTGCTAATATTGGAAGGAACCCTTGTATCCCCAGTCATCTGGCTAGGAGCTCCATTACGCTGATATCAAGCATCTTCTCTATGTGTGACCAGAGGCCGCAGGTTAGCATCTCTTTTCTATTGTTGTGCTCTCAAATGGAGAGGATGTTCCTTCTTACATGGGCAGAAAGGAGGTTTCCACACAAATTCTAATGTATGTCCTTAATGTACAGTCTGTTGTACCAACTGGTCAATGTTATTGACTCCCATGTTCAGGGAAAAAGGGAAATTCTGTTCCCATTTACTGAGATTCGGATGAAGGGGGGGGCACTGTTTAGAGTCAAGACCCCTTCTGGTGATTGTTGGAGCACGACTGAGAGAAGCTCCTCTTCCATCTAGATGATGTGCCATATATTGTCTGTGGTTGCAGTTGGGGGGATATCCCTGGTTACAACCAGTTTGCCATTGGGGATAGTATGGTCATTCCTGTCCTAAATACTGATTGAAACATCCCCTGTAGGCTTGGGATATGGGTGAGCCACGAAAAGTAGATACGCTGGGTTGCCATTACTGCTGTAATCCTAGTGATTTCCATATAAGGCAATTAGTCTTAATGTTTTGTACTTTCTAATCTATTTGCTTACAGTAAAGGGAGAGGCCATCAAAAAGCATGCTGTGGATATTTGTTTGGACCTCTGGATGGCTAAGCTATCCCAGCCTCCCCAAAACAGATACACCTGCTTGCTGACTAAAACTTGCATTAAAAACGTCTATTGATCAAAAATCAATGATAGCTGCCGAAGATATTTATCCTACTTTGAGAAGAGCCTCTGAAGTCTCCATTTTGTCCTCTTCATTGAGGTCAAGTAGTGCAGAGATATTGTGCCACAGCTGGCGATCATAATGGCCTAAGATCGCGATAGCATTAGCAGCCTTAATAGATGTTGCCGCAATAGAACCTATCCTGTGGCCAAAATTATCTATTCACCTGCTGCTCCTGTCTGGAGGAGCAGATGATGGTGTGATCTGATTCTTTGATCTTCGATGGACTGCTGATGTAATGACAGGGTCTGGCTTTGGATGGTGCATAAGGAAGGCTGAAGTCAAATCTGCAGCTCTATACTTCTTCTCTAGTCAGGTATCACTCCAGCGACCATATATGGCGTTTTAATCAATTTTCGTCCTTTTGACCAGACTAAATCCAGTATAGGAATACATTTTATGGTCTTGCGTGGCTGATCCTAAAAGTTATAAAGGAAGCACTTGTGCTCTATCAAAGTTATCTGTAAATTAAACTTCTTGGCAGCTCTCTCCATCAGAGCATGAAATACGGCGTCTGGTGGTGACTCTGGCTGGGTGTGTGAATTGTCATCTTCCTTAGGTATGATGTAATTCTCCCAGTCCTGGTGGAAATGTACACCTTCTTCTGAATACATAGAGTCAGATTAGTCTTCTTCCTCCATGTACATAGGAGTTGACGGGGCAAGCGAACTACTGACTACTCTAGAAGATGGATCTTTTGTAGATGGAAGTGGAGGAAGAGGAGGAGGCTAAGGAGGTATTGGTGTAAAAAGATTCAGATGAGACAATAAAAAAAATTGTGAACTTAAAAAAAAGATTCAGATGAGGGAGAGTAGGTAAAGCCAGAAACACACATGGAGAGTGCGTAGGTTGGCCTATAGTGTGCTAAGGCAACAATCTTTGAAAGGTGTCCTTCTGTTGCAAAGTTGATAAAAATGCTACTGGCACCTGTAAAACATTTGATTTGTTCATGTAAAGAGAGGAACATAGGGCCATGTACTGTCCAGTGTGAAAGATTGGAGCTGGTATAAGGTTCATCCTCCTCTATTATGTCCTCAAATTCAGGCACATAACACATATCCAGTTGGGTTGGACTATAGGCAGTGCTTAAAGAGATAGCAGAGAGTCTCCTCTACTTCTAAATAAGGTATTTGAGTAGGTAAGCTTGCTGTTACCTTGTTGGGAGAAAAAGTAGGTTCAGGGAAAGCTGCTGTTGGCGGTGTTGTCAACTGTGTCTTAGTTGATGGTATCTCCATCGATGGTATCAACAGTGTTAAAGTTAAAGCTGTTGATGTCAATAGTACTGGCGTCAGACGACGCCTTAGAGCAATCATCGAGTGTGTCAATGGCGCGTATGTCATCGACAAGGTTTTCTTCATTGTCTTCGTCCATGATGCACAAGTTACTTACCTTCGGTAACAATATATCTGTAAGAAACATTAGTTAGTGTTAGATTCCTTACCTTAGAATATCCCCAGGCGTCAGACTGGATCCGGAAAGTTTTTTCGTTAGCAGTACCCATGCGCGTCGGTAGGCGGCGTCCTGCGGCTCCACGTCCGTTGTCGGCGTTGTGATCGCTGGAATGACGTCGCTGGAGTACTTAGAACCCGCCCTCGCCCGCGGACGTCAGTTCTGTACATAGCTTTCCGAGCCAGGAACGCAGAGCCATGCAAGAAACCAACACTGGTGCCATGAAACTAGGGCCCTGACAAGGAAATTCTTTAACCCTAGATATCAGTTCGCAGAACGGGGAGGATGGGTGGGGGGGTAAGGAATTTAACACTAAATAATGTTTCTTACAGATATATCGTTTCCGAAGGTAAGTAACTTGTGCATCTGAAAAAAAAAGTTAGTGTTAGATTCCTTACCTTAGAATAGATACCCCAGCACTACCAACCCCGGTGGTGGGTCTGCAAACCAAGATCACACCAGGAAGTCCTGGAGAACTGAAGGGCCAAAGAAGCCGTCCCTCCAGACTTGGCTATCCAGGCAGTAGTGCTTGGCAAACGTGTGCAGCGAGGCCCATGTAGCTGCCTGACAAATGTCATGCAAAGGGACTTCCCGTCCAAAGGCAGTAGTAGCCGCTGTGGCCCAAGTGGAATGGGCGCGCAGCCCCACAGGAGGTTCCTTTTTAGCAAAAGAATAACAGATCTTAATGCACAAAACGACCCACAGAGATGGTCCATTTGTGCACCGCCTGTCCTTTCTTAGCGCCCATGGAGCCAACAAAGAGTTGGTCGTCCACCTGGAACTGTTGTGTGCGGTCCAAGTAAAAAGAGATGAGGGATGAGGAGGCGGAAAGAAGGTGGGCAAGGTAATGGTCTAACCGATGTGAAAGGCAGTAACCACCTTGGGTAGAAAAGAAGGAATACTCCTCAGAACAACCACCTTGTCCGGATGGACAGAAAGGAAAGGAGGCTTAAAGGAAAGAGCCTGGAGCTCACTCACTCTTCTGGCAGAGGTGATGGCAACCAGGAAAGCAGTCTTTAGAGTCAGAAGACGTAAGGGACAGTTGTGGAGAGTCTCAAAGGGAGCACCCATCAGATAGGTTAACACCAGATTCAAGTCCCACTGGGGCATTACAAAGGGAACAGGAGGATACATGTGAGTAATGCCTTTCAAGAATCCATTTACAACAGGGGACTAAAAAAGAGAAGGCTGATCAGGAAGCTTAAAGAAGGCTGAAATGGCTGAAAGATAGCCCTTGATAGTGCCCAGAGCAGAGCCCTGCTGGGCCGGGGAAAGAAGAAAAAGGAGAACCTCTGAAAGAGGGGCAGAGAGAGGATCCACAGCCTTTGCTGTGCACCATGCCACAAATTTGTTCCACCTGCAGGCGTAAACCGTTTTTGTAGAGGGACGCCTGGCTGCCAGAATGACATTACAGACTTCAGGAGGCAAATCAAATGGCATCAACTGTCGCCGCTCATTCTCCACGCATGTAGGTGGAGGCTGGACAGGTTCGGGTGGAGGACCGTCCCCTGTTGCTGCAACAGAAGGTCCTCCTGAAGAGGCAGTCGAATCGGGGAATTGATTGAATGGCTGAGTAGCTGGGGATGCCAGTATCTTCGTGCCCAATCTGGAGCCACAAGGATGACTTGGGCCTGGTCGCGCGAGATCTTCTTCAGCACTCTGGGCAGAAGTGTTATAGGCATAAAAGCGTACAACAGATCGCAGCTCCACTCGCGACGAAAAGTGTCGCCGAGTGAGTGCCGCCTTGGAAATTCCAACGCACAGAACTGATGACATTGCTCGTTCTCTTCGGTGGCGAATAGATCTAACCAAGGCCCTCCCCACTGTTAAAAGAGACCTTGCGCCACGTCTGAGTTCAGACGCCACTCGTGATCCATCATGCACCGACGGCTGAGTTCGTCCGTCCTGGTGCTCAGGGAACCTGCCAGGTGTTGAACCTCCAGGGTGATGCCCTGATGTTCCAGCCATGTCCAGAGGCGCAGAGCCTCCTGACATAGGGTTCACGACCCCACCCGCCTTGCTTGTTGCAGAACCACATTGCGGGGGTGTTGTCTGTGAACACCTGCACTACACTTCCCCGAACCGGGGGAACTAATACTTTCAGTGCAAGCCGAATCGCCGCAGCTCCAACAGGTTGATGTGGAGCCGGGACTCCGCCAGAGACCAGAGGCCTCTGATCTCCGCCTCTCCCATGTGGCCACCCCACCCCAGGAGGGACGCATCCGTCATCACTGTGTGCTCTGGTTGGGGAAGAGAGAGGGATCTGCCATGGACCCAATCGCAATTCGTGAGCCACCAGTGCAACTGTCTCGCAGTGATCAGGACGTGGTCGGACAGGTGGCCCTGATGCTGTGCCCACTGGAACTTGAGGTCCCACTGCAGAGCCCTCATCCGCCACCTGGCGTGATGCACCAGAAGGATGCAGGAGGCCATAAGTCCCAGAAGCCGCAGGGTCATCCTGACTGAAACTCAGGATAAAGGCTGAAAGATCGGAATCAGAGCCTGAATATCCCGAACCCGCTATTTGGGAGGATAAACCTGAAACTGCACCGAGTTGAGAACCGCTCCGATGAAGAGGAGCTTCTGACAGGGAATCAGGTGCGACTTTGGCACGTTGATGGAGAACCCCAGCAAATGAAGGAGGTCGGCCATAATCTGGAGGTGGGAGACGACTGTCTGGGGCGAGCCCGCCTTCAACAACCAGTCGTCGAGATAGGGGAAGACTGGAACCCCTGATCTGCGCAGATGAGTTGCGACCAACGCCATCACTTTTGGGAACACCCGAGGGGCACTGGTGAGGCCGAAGGGTAGCACGGTAAACTGAAAGTGCTTGTGGCCTACCGTGAACCGCAGGTAGTGCCGGTGGACCGGCAGGACGGGAATATGGATCCTGCAAGTCCAACGCTACCATCCAGGGTCTTAGGCAGCCTGAAACTGAGCTGAAGTCAGCATCTTGAACTTCTCGTTCCGGAGGAAGACTTTGACGCTCCTGAGGTCCAAAATAGGGCGCAGGCCCCCTTTGCCCTTCTTGGGAACCAGAAAGTAGTGGGAATAACAACCACAACCTACTTCTAGCCCAGGAGCATGCTCGATGGCCCCCTTGGCCAACAGGGCCATAATTTCCTCCTTCAGAAGTTGCAAGTGATTCCCCGACATGCGGTGGTACTGTGGTGGCATAGCTGGAGGGGTCGCCTCCAAGGGTAGAGAGTAGCCCCTTCGGACGATTTGCAGCACCCACCTGTCCGAAGTGATGGTACACCAGTGGAGTAGGTGATGGTGAACCCTGCCTCCCACTGGCGTGGAATGGGCCGGAAAGCTCAGACTAGGGAGGCTTTGAGGCGGATGCTGCAGGAGTGGATGTGGACTGACTGGCTCTCTGACCCCCTGCTCCGCCACAGTGGGCAGCACATCTGCGACCGCGTTGGTTCTGCGGCCTATGGTTGACCGAACGTGTGGGGGCACCCTTCTGTGGCCATGAAAGGGATGAAAAGCAGAAGTTTGCTGGCGCTGGGCCGAAAGGCCCAAGGACTTGGCTGTAACCCTGGAGTCCTTAAAGCGCTCCAGCGAGCTATCTGCCTTGTCGCCAAAGAGGCGACAGCCCTCAAAGGGCATGTTTATGAGAGTGGCCTGGACATCCCCTGAAAAGTTGTTGGACCTCAGCGAGGCGTGACGACGACTCTCCACGGTCGTTGAAATCGCTCTGCCCAGCGAGTCCGTGGTGTCAAGTCCACATCAAATGGAATACCGCCCCTCAGCAAGAGCTTTGACGAGCCATGTCTTGGCCTCCTCCGGACACTTGGGCAGCACGTCCGCCACCGTATCCCACTGAGAGTGGGTGTAACGGCCCAAAAGGCATGCAGCATTAGCGGACTGCAACCCTATATTGACAGAGAAAAACAGGTTCTTGCCAAACTGTTCCAGCCTTTTGGATTCCCGATCCGGGGGTGTGGTAGGGAATGCGGTTTGGGATGTGGAGGCCTGGATAACCAGGCTCTCAGGGGTGGGATGGGTGGACAGAAAGCAGGGGTCGCCCGGAGCCGAGCTGTGGCGCCGGGCCACGTTCCGATTTACAGGAAGAACTGTGGGGGGCTTGGACCAAGTGCCCATCAGAACGCCGGTGAGGGCCTCATTAAACAGCAGCATAGCTCCGAAAAGGTTACTGGCGGTTGAAGCACCTCAGTGAGGAGGTTAGTCCACACGGTCGCTGCAGGGAGCTCAAGGCCCAGGGCAGTGGCCGCCCTGCGCAGCACCACAGCATAAGTTGCCCCCTCCTCCGTAGCCACGGAGGGAGGAGAGAGAAAACCAGTGTCAGGCAAAGTGTCTAGACCACTGGCATCCCCCAGCTCATCTGTCCAGTCATGACTTAACTGGCACTGTGCCAGAGGGTCCTCAGACCCCTCCCAGTCTTCTCCTTCATCCGTGTCCTGATAAAAAGGCAAAAATGACGGAGCCGGGGCATAGGTGAAAAGCTCATCAGTCAGCTCCGACTTTGATCCCGGACCGGGGCTGAAACCTGGGACGGCGTCTTCCGAGGACAGCACCGGAGGCAGCACCGTGGGGGCCGGCGCCAGAGTAGGATTCGTAAGGTCAACTGGCGTTGACCGGGATCCAGGGCTGGATCCCACGGGGTCCTGTGACGCCAGGACCGAAGTCGCCGGCGGCGCAGAGGCCGAAGCCACCGGCAACACAGGGCTAGGACCCCCATCGGACCCGCGGGGCCCAAAGGTGCAACAGTGGGTCTTGACGGCGGGTCGAGACTCCTCATGGCCACGAGGAAGTCTCGGATCTGCTCCGGAGTCACATCGAGCCCAGGGAATAGAGGGTGTGGGGCTGGAAGCTACTGCGCGGGCCCAGCCAGAGCCGAGCGGGAGGTGCCACCCAAACCCTCAGCCGAGTCGCGCGTGGGGAAGTCGAGAAGCAACAATGCTTCTTCGACTTCTTTTTGCCGTGCCTTGACTTACCCGAGTGCGAGGCCTTGGATGCAGACGATCAATAATGACTGTGGCTCCGCGACCGGTCCCTCGACCACCTCCTCGACCGGGACCTCGAGCGGCGCGGAGCCGATTGTCGGAGCTCGAGCAGCTTACGGGAACGCTCCCGCCTAGCCTTCGACGTCAAGGCCCGGCAGTCGGGGCACGACTTGTCATCGTGGTCGGCCCCCAAGCAGTAGAGGCACTGGCGGTGGGGGTCGGTAACCGACATCAGTCGGTGACAGGCATCTCAAGGCTTGAAACAGGGCATTCCTACTGGCACCAGGAGTCGAGTCGACTCAAAAAAGATAGACAAAAATGTCCAAAAAGTTAGTAAAAAAATGACTAAGAGTACTGGCTCTTCCCGGATCTGCGCTTGCTGGCACGGAAAAAAGAAGAACTGACATCAGGGCACGAGGGCGGCATTCAAGTACTCCAGCGACGTCATTCCGGCGATCACGACGCCGACGATGAACGCCGAGCCGCAGGACGATGCCTACCGACACGCAGTGGTACTGCTGACGAAAAAACTTTCCGGATCCAGTCTGATGCCTGGGGATATTCCAAGGTAAGGAATCTAACACTAACGTGTTTCTTTCAGATGGGGTTTTCGTCAACAGTAAAAGCCTTTTCTTCTTGAATGAAGGTTGTTCCTCAAGGGAATTAGATTTTTGCAGTTTTTTACGCAAACCGATGCTCTTCTCTTTTGAAGTGTTTTTCTGGGGAAACTCCAGATTTTTTCTGTGCGGAGGAGGCTGTAGGCAATTTATAAAACAAGCCTAGTTATGGAAACTCTACATGACTCCTATTTTGGCCTGCTGAAGTGCTTGGTGGGGCATGTTTCACAGAATCATCCCCAGACACTGGAAACATCCCCCTTATAAGGAGGGTATTTCTTTTTTAATTCCCAACATATATAGTGCCAAACTTTCCTCCCCATCCTTCAGAAACTTGGAAGGAAAAGTGTTACATACAGCACATTAAGAAACCTTATAAGTATGATAAAGGCAATAAATGCATTGTTCATGTGGATCATCAATAGAAATCGTTTTCAGTCTGCAGGTAGAAAAAGATTTGAATAGAGAAATGTTCTCTCTGTCACTCATGATGACAGTTGAAGACACAGAAAAGGGTTTTGGGCTGAAAATAACTCACCGTACTCTGAAAGCAGAAGGTAGGGCTGATTCAGTCCCAGGGTAGACCAGAAGAATTAACAGGATAAGGTCAATGAGATGTGAGAACAGGCCTCACTTTGGGGATTCTTTCACACACAATATGTGGTAGAAATCTAAGCAATGGTGGTCTGGGGGGTAGTATGATAGGCAGCTCTAAGAACTCACTAGCTGAAATGTGGGTAGCTTCAAATGAAGTGGATGTGCTATTCGATAAACGCAGCTGATGAGGCCAATGGCCATTTTAACACTGTTTAATGCTGTTTGTGATTATTGGGGATTCCCATACTGGTGACTGGGAATGATTCAAGCTTGTGAATAAATTAAAGATCCAGTGCTAGAGAAGATACATTACACAGCATGTTTAAGGAATCCTTTAAGAAACAGCCTCCCAGACCCTTTGGATCTACCAAACAAAAGTCATACAGGCAGTCATCAAGAAGGCAGCAGGCAATGGAACAGTTTTCCAAGTTTCAGGGAAAATCCAAGTATCAAGAAAAGTCATTTTTAGAGCATTTCCTATGATCCAGAAATAGGAAATATCAATCAAAAAGCCTTGCTCCTTACTATCCTAGCTCCTTACTATCTTCAGGTTCAAGAAGACTTTGGCCTGTGGTTGAAGATGGGAGGTCGAATTCACCACTTTTGGTGAAAGATTACCTCATACTTGTCAGTCAGTGGCGGCTCCTCCGCTAAGGTGGAGAAGCGTTGCCCCACTGCTCGTTGAGCATGTGCATGACGCTTCGACCGGCCCTCTAGGGTCAACCAAACAGTCATGCGTCGTTAGCATGTTCTCCATGAGACTGTGCAGCACAGCCCCATGGAGAACACGCCCAGCCTCTTCAGGCACTGCCTGAAAGGCCAAACAAGCCGCTCAGACCAATCACAACACTGCTCCTGCAGCGTCGAGATTGGCTGGCAGAGTCGGAAGCCTGGGTGCTTCCGGTGCAGGATCCAGGTAGACGATGAGAGACATGCTGCGGATGCGGCGGCAAAGTAGGTACGTTTATTACTATTTTTTTTCATCCCGACCTGGCACCCCGCTCCCCTCCACCCCACCACCCCCCTTCGGAGGCAGCCCCCACTGGTGACAGGCCTGCTGTTTCTTCAGGGAGGGTACAAGATAGATTTATTGTTTTTTCTGTCAGACTATGGGATCATTCTTATGCCATTGATAAGATGCTGAACTAAGAGGAAGGGAATACCGGCCTTCAAGCACTGGTACAGGAGGAACAATCATTCCTGTGTCAAATTCAAACATACAATCTTGATCACCCTTCTAGTTCCCAAGGTGACAATAGGTTATCAAATAGTGATAAACGTCTAGAAGGTGAATAGATGATGGGTGCAAAACAGCTCATTAAAAATGGAGAATCTAAATGGGATTATTTTCCATTTCTCTTGAATCACTTTTTTGTCATTAAAGACCTAATGAATACCTGTGTCCATATTCCTATGGCAATCTACCATTATAAATGTCTGTGATTCTGCACTCTGGATCAGCCCCGGCTGTTGAGGGTACTACTACGTTTGATCAGCCCCAAGAGTCTTGACAAAGGTGGTAGTTCAACTTGTGGTGCATGTCCTTCTCCAATGGATACCCATACCTCTATGGCTGGCTGAGTCATGCTCTGTCAGAGAATGTAATAATTCCGATTTTTAAGGTGACATGGACCATTTTTAACTGTTTTAGGTTCATCCTGAAAGTTCCAAAGAGTCACCTGGATCTATCAATAAACACGCCGTTCATAGGGGTTAGATTCAGAACCAATTAAGGTCAAATCTTTCTGCCTGCAGTAAGCGCCATTCACCTTCAGTCCATGCTGGCTACGCTATCTCTCCAAGAAGTCCTACTTAAGGAAGTGGATGGAGGTAGATGGCATGTATCACCACAGGACAATGGGCACGACTTTATCTGTGTACACTACTTCGTCATCTATAAAAGTTTTGGCCTCCACTTTGCCAGTCCTTGGAAAACTTTGTTTCAGTCGCTCAGGAAATAAGGGACAATCCAAAGCAGTGAGTGGAACTGTGAACATCTCCCAGGGATTGAATGAATCCAAAATCTCCAATGATTCTCACAAAAAATGTTGATTCTTTGGTGTAGGCTCTCATTCTGGTCAAACCACATGCATAAAGTTTGGAGCCTCATGCGTGTACCTTTTTTCCTAAAAGAGCAACACTCTCTTTTCCAGGTTTGCTTCTGGTTTCCAGAGCAAGAAACCCAGGAAGTGGATGCAATGGTGATGAGCTGGCTCAGGAGGTGGTTGTACGTGTTTTCTCCATTATCTCTGATATCAATCCTCCTCTGAAAACATCAGGAGAGATAGCAGAGGTGTTATTGATGGTAACCAGCTGGCCTTGGTATACTATTCTAAAATCTCTAGCTGTCGCTATTCCTTGGCCCAACTGGCAGGTGACTAATCTGGTTATACTGACTATTTCTAGGTCTCTAGGTGATTGTATCTTAAAATGACTGGGTTGTCCATATGGTCCTATTGCTGAAGTTCTGGTTTCAGCTCTTTTGATACATGGTAACTTATAAGGACAGAAAAGTTACCTACACCCATTAGATCTAGCATCTTTTGGCATGGAATTACCAGTCTTTTTGCTTCTGACCTGTTTTGACTGTGCTGACCACTGCTAAAGTGCATGTGCTCAGTATCTCAAATGTAATGCCATTTAGTGACTTCATGGTTGGCATATTTTATTTATTAATAAGTCCCTAGTTCGCTGCACTACACGTGCCCAGGGCCTGTAAATCAAATTGCAAATGCTACTTACCAGTATGCATCTGTTCTTGGCATGTAGGGCTGCTGACATTCATATCTGTGCATAGATCGCCGCCTAGTGTTGGGTCCGGATGATTGCACATTGTTGTCCTGGAAGAGTCTTCGAAGTATCACGAGATAGGTGGCTCCTCCCCTGGACTACAGTGCGCATGGGCATCGCCTCCATCCCCAGATTGTTTTTAGCCATTGGCAGAGATGGAGTGACATATGTAAGCGATGCCCTATGCTAAGAGTATGAAAATATGTGTAAAGAAAATATACTGCAGCTGCTACAGGCGCCGGGGAGGAGGGCGGGCGATATGAATGTCAGCAGCCCTACATGCCAAGAACAGATGCATACTGGTAAGTAGCATTTGCAGTTCGAGGCATGTGGGCTGCTGAATTCATATCTGTGCATAGAATACATAGCAGTCCCTCCATTAGCGGCGGTCGCCCGTGCCAGCTGCAGCCGTTTGAAAAAGCGTTTTGAGAACAGCCTGGCCAACAGCTGCCTGCTGTTTAGAGTGCACATCTACACAGTAATGCTTAGTGAAAGTATGTGTGGTAGACCATGTAGCTGCTCTACAAATATCTTCTAAGGGAATGTTACCTAGGAAAGCCATAGAGGCCCCCATCTTTCTGGTGGTTGGGCTCTTGGTGGAATTGTGAGAGTGCGTTTAGCTTCAGCGTAACAGATCTGAATGCATTTCACTATCCACCTAGCGATCCCAGCTTTGGAGATAGCATTTCCCTTGTGGTGTGAGGCAAAAGCAACAAAGAGTTGCTTGGTCTTACGAAAATCTTTAGTCCTGTCGACGTAGTACATCAAGGCTCTTTTAACATCAAGGTTGTGGAGCATCCGCTCCGCCAGTGACTCTGGGTTTTGAAAAAACACTGGCAACTCAATTGTTTGGTTCATGTGGAATTGAGATACAACCTTGGGTAAGAATTTAGGGTTAGTGCGGAGCACCACCCTGTTAGCGTGTACTTGGAAGAAAGGTTCCTGGATGGTGAGCGCCTGCAACTCGCTAACCCTCCGTAGCGATGTAATTGCTACTAAGAACGCAACCTTCCAAGTCAGAAACTGAAGCTCACAAGAGTGCAGTGGCTCAAAGGGAGGACCCATCAGCCTTGTAAGAACCACATTGAGGTTCCATTCTGGAGCTGGTGGTGTCCGCGGTGGAATGACCCTTTTGAGTCCTTCCAGAAAAGCCTTGATAGCAGGGACCTTAAAAAGGGACAGGTGTTGCCTATTCTGAAGGTATGCTGCCATCGCAGACAAATGAATGCGGATGGAAGAGTACGCTAAATTGCATTGGTACAGGTGGAACAGGTAGCAAATAATGTTCTGAATGGAAGCGTCCAGTGGGTCAATATTGTGGTTTACACAGTACATGACAAAACGCTTCCACTTGGCTGCGTAACAAGCTCGAGTAGTGGGCTTCCTTGCCTCCCGAATGATGTCCATACAATCGGGGGGAAGATTGAGGTAGCCAAACTCTAGGACTTCAGGAGCCAGATCGCCAGGTTGAGCTGTTGCGGATCTGGGTGCTGAATGTCGCCATGGCTCTGCGTCAGAAGGCTGGGGGTGAGATGAAGCCTTTGATGCGGTACCACGGAGAGTTCCAGAAACGTGGTGTACCATGGTTGGCGAGCCCACGTTGGAGCAACCAGGATGAGAGTCATCGAGTGCTGCCTGAGCTTGCGTGCCACCAGCGGTATCAGAGGTGCTGGGGGAAAAGCGTACGCAAATCTGCCTGACCAGTTCATCCACATCGCATTGCCCTGTGATTGCGGGTGTGGGAACCTGGCGGCGAAGCTTTGGCATTTTGCGTTCTCCTTTGTGGCGAACAGGTCTATCTCTGGATGACCCCACCTTTGGAAGTACGGTTGGAGTACTGATGGGTGTATCTCCCACTCGTGCATTTGGTGGCTGTGCCTGCTGAGCAGGTCCGCCATCTGGTTGTCTTTGCCCGGGAGATGCTCCGCCATGAGGAAGATGTTCCTCTGAATGGCCCACTTCCACATGCTCTGAGCCAGATGAGACAGCTGCGGAGAGTGTGTGCCTCCCTGCTTCTGGATGTAGTACATGGCCGTCATGTTGTCCGTCCGGATCAACACAACCTTGTTGGACAGATGTACTTTGAATGCCTTTAAAGCCATGAAGATTGCCATCAGTTCCAGAACGTTGATGTGCATCTTCCTCTGCTGTAGTGTCCATAGTCCCTGCACCGTGTAATGGAGTACATGCGCCCCCCATCCCTGGAGAGAAGCGTCCGTCGTCAGGATAATCTGTGGCACAGGCTCCTGGAACGGTCGGCCCTTGCAAAGGTTTAGTGGATTCCACCAATGCAGAGAGTTGTACGCCCGACCGCTCACCAACACTAGGTCTGTCAGTTGCCCATGAGCCTGAGTCCACTGACGTGCCAAGCACTCCTGAAGCGGACGCATATGTAGTCTCGCGTGCGGGACGATGGAGATGCAGGAGGCCATCATGCCTATCAACTGCATGAACACCTTCGCTGGAAGCGAGTGCTGAGGTCTGAATCGTTGGATCAGAGTCTGGATGCTGGCGATTCTCACTGAATTTGGCTGCGCAGTGGCTGCCAGCGTGTCTATCGTCGCGCCCAGATACTGCCGTACATGGGCGGGCTGGAGATGAGATTTTGGATAGTTCAGCGAGAATCCCAGATCGTGCAGGAGATGAATAGTGCGGGACACGTGGTCTGCGCACTGCTGTTCTGTCCTTGCCTGAATGAGCCAGTCGTCCATATAAGGATATACGTGGACGTTCTGGCGTCGCAGATGCGCCGCCACAGTCGCCAGGAACTTCGTAAAGACTCTTGGCGCTGTGGTGACCCCGAACGGCAGAACCCTGAACTGGTAGTGCTGGTCTAGGATTGTGAATCTGAGATACTTCCTGTGTGAAGGATGCAGGGGAATATGAAAGTACGCATCCTTTAGGTCCAGTGTGGCCAGGAAGTCCCCCTGTTGAAGCAGAGGGAGAACCTGCTGTAACGTGAGCATATGAAAGTGCTCCGAGAGAATATACCAGTTGAGGGGCCTGAGGTCCAGGATGGGCCTGAGGGATCCGTCCTTTTTGGGGATCAAAAAGTACAGGGAGTAAACCCCTGTTCCCCTTTCTTGCAGTGGAACGAGCTCGATTGCCCCTTTTTGCAGCATGACTGTGACCTCCTGCTGCAACAAGTGCAAGTGCTCGCCGGACATAGGACGGCTTCTTGGAGGAATGTTTGGTGGAGTGGAAGTAAGTTCCAGACAGTAACCGTACTGGATAAGAGATCTCACCCACCTGTCCGTGGTGATGGATTTCCACGCGGGCAGGAACTGCTGGAGTCTCCCCCCGACCGGTGTTGAGTGGTCGGGGGGCAGTGACAAGACGTCACTGCTTGTTGGCGGCGGTGGACCTGGAGCTATTGTTTCCACGTCCCCTGCCTTTGACATTGTTGCCTCTGTAGCCACCTCTACCCTTGTTTGTGTATGAGGTCTGGGTATTGCCTTTATAATACTGGGTGGATTGCGATGCTTGACCCCTGGAGGTGCCTCTGGAATTGGAGCGGCGAAAGGAACCACCCCGAAACTGCTGAGATTGGAGGGCCCCCATAGATTTAGCAGTGTCTGTGTCTTTTTTCATTTTTTCCAGTGTCGCATCCACCTCGGGGCCAAACAGGTGGTCAGGATTAACTGTTTGGTTGAGTATGGTTGTTTGGATATCTGGTTTAAAGCCTGATATGCGAAGCCATGCATGTCTTCTCAGCAACACACTAGTGTTGATTGCCCTGGAGGCAGTGTCAGCAACATCTAGCGCACATTTGATGGAAGCGTTAGTGATCAGCTTGCCCTCCTGAATTAACATCTCCCCAGCCTCCTTGTACTGGTCAGGTAAGTGCTGCAACAGTGTCTCTAGGGTGTCATAATGAGCCCTATTGTAGCGTGCAAGTAGGGCCTGCGTGTTCGAAATACGCCAGATGTTAGCTGCCTGTGCAGCAATCCTTTTCCCTGAGGCCTCGAATATTTTCAACTCTTTGTCTGGGGGAGGAGCGTCACCAGTTGTCTGTGAATTTGCCCTCTTCCGAGCGTTGGATACAACCAAAGAGTCCAGTGGCAAGTGTCCCTTGATGTATGTTGGATCCGAGGGCGCTGCCTTATACTTTTTATCAATTCGAGGATTGATGACACGCGCCCGAGTGGGCTCCTTGAAGACCTCCGGCGCGTGCTTTAGCACTCCTTTGAGCATTGGCAATGTCTTGACCGACTTCTCGGCCACTGAGAAGGTGTCAAACAAAAAGTCCACATCCACAGGATCTGAGTGGAGCTCGACATCATGGTTAGCTGCAGCCCTCTCAATCAAGGCGTTGAAGGCTGCAGAGTCCTCCGTCGGTGAGGTCTTTGCCGCAAAGAGCTGCGGTTCCTGACCCGATTGCGGGTCATCTGGGTCGGCTCCGGCCGACCAGGGTTCATGTTCCTCCTCCGGATCCGAGTACGCCGGATAGTTGTACTCGACTTCCTCTTCATCGTCACCTTCCCCCGCGTTAGAACGCGTTGGAGAACGTTCCACATGTCTGGGAGACGAAGGCTCCATAGGGGCCGAAGCGCCCGTCGAGTCCTTCTTGTTCTTAAGAGGAATCCGAAAATGTTCTAGCACTGGCTCCGTGGTGATTTTCCGTTTGAGGAGGGACAATTTCCCAGTATTGGCGTCGATGATGACCTCTCGGCGCTCTTCCTCCGCGAGTGGCTGGAGCCGAAGCTTCGACACCACCAACGCTGCTTTGGACGTCGACGTCTCCTTCGAGGGCACGTCCGCCCCTTGCTTCGGAGCGAAGGCCTTCGGCGCCGACTTTGGCGGCAGGGTGTAGCGAATAGGCGTTTGCGCCTTCGCCGGCTTCGATGCGGGCTTCGGCTTCACTCCCTCTGGTTCGGGAACCTCAGCGTTTCGAATCCGTTGGAGGGATTCCACGACCTTCTTCGTTAAGGCCGGAGAGGGCTTGACTGTCTCGAGCGATTTCTCTGAGTCGGGAGTCGAGTCTGCCGGGGGCAACGTCTTCGGAGTCGACACCTTGCCATCCTTGGCCCCGACGGTCGGAGCCGGCACAGCCGGAGCCTTGGAATCGCTTTGGCGCTTCTTTGGAGCCTTCTTTGGGTCGTCGACCTCGACCATCTTCGGCGCCGACGCAGCCGCGTCGGCCACCTTCGTCTTCGGCGTCGACCCCGAGGCCTTGGGGTCGGCCATTTTGGCGTGGCCTTTCAAGTCGGCCATTTTGACTTTTTTAGTTGTTGACGCCTCTGGAGCCTTCTGCCCCACCAGTGGAGCTTTCACTTTCGGTTTCGAAACCGATGGTGTAGATCCCGATGGCTTCACTTTCGTTTTCTTCAACGGGAGTGGCGCCTCAGAAATGTCCGCGGCCGGGCCGAGAGGCGGGGCAGTTGGACTATTAGCAAGGTCTTGGGTAAGGCCCGAAGGCGATCCCTCGACCTGGGCCGTATGTTGGGGAGTATCCCCTGAGGCAGTCTGGGGGTGCTCTTCCTCCGAGCTATCCCCCACGGTGGCAATGGCCCTATCGTCGTCCCCTACCTCGTCGCCGGCTTCATCAAACTCCTCATCTTCTGCGTCGTAGTCCTCTCCCTCCGACGCAGGGCTAGAGTCCGAAACTTGAAAGACATTCTCGTTGTCTTCAAATGCTTCAAAGATGTTGTCCGGCGGGGGCGCAGGGGGCGCCGACAACTGGGCCTGGAGTCGAGCTGCCCGACGATGCTTCAGGGTCTTCTTGCACCGGAACTTTGAGCAGGCCATGCACCTGGCCTCGTCATGGTCCGGTGATAAGCACTTGTTGCACACAGGGTGCACGTCGAGGTGCGAATACTTGGAGGTGCACACCGGGCACCTCTTGAATGGAGTCCGTTCCATGTTCAGGAACTCGGAGCGTCGAGTAGGCCCGTCCGCGCCGAGAGCACGCGGAGGGGCAGAGAGTGTTCGGAGCTGAGAATAAGATAACCCGAACGAAACAATACCGACGCCCAGCCTAAAGACCTTTTGGTCTCAAGTAGAAAAGTAAAGCTACTATCGGTTCCGACAGAGGGAACCGAAACACATCCGAACCCAATGGCGGAAAAAAACAATCTGGGGATGGAGGCGATGCCCATGCGCACTGTAGTCCAGGGGAGGAGCCACCTATCTCGTGATACTTCGAAGACTCTTCCAGGACAACAATGTGCAATCATCCGGACCCAACACTAGGCGGCGATCTATGCACAGATATGAATTCAGCAGCCCACATGCCTCGAACGCTACTATTTGACCTGCACCACTGATTGTGCCACCCACATGAGTAGCTGTTGGAAAGTGGGTTATTAGTAGTGGTAAATAAGTATCTACCACTGGCAATAATACCACTAACACAATATAAGGCACAGAAAATTATTCCCATGCTGAACCCTTGGTAGCTGGGCTGTAAAGACAGGTATGTAAAGCATTTAAAAAGACCAATTCAGTAAATAATTAAGACAACACACAATAAAAATCCAACATCAATTAATACAAATAGGAAATGTTTTTATCTTCAAAATGACAGCACAACAAAAAAAATCCAATGTAGGGACCCAGAGATATAGATTTTAAAATAATAAACACTTTCTCGTGCTTAGAAACCAATAGTTCCACTTCTGGACATTTGGTCGCCTCTGACCGGGACAAAGTCAAAGTTTGAGGTCGACCGCGATGGAGCCCTGGTAGAGATTTTACCTTCACACTAAAAAACGCTTATGGAGGATTTCTCACCACACATGGTGCAGCCTCCTCCAGCAGTTGGATTCAGTGAGGGTTCAACGGATTGCCTTTCTGTGAGAGAATAGTTCCCCTCTGGTGCTTTTTCACAAAAGTTCAAAAAACTTCTGGAACTTCTTCCTGAACTTCCTCCTGAGGGTCCAGTGTGTACAAAACACAATCCAAAGGTCTGGAATCTCCAAGATGGTCCTTGAAAGGTTTGGACCACAATTCCCACAATGTACCTGGACAACACCCTTAAAAGTCCACTGGATACGCTCCAGGCAGGGAACTCTTGGTGGAGTTGATGCAGGTGAGCTCTGTTAACCTCTAGCTTGCAGGAGCTCACTCTTTAGTCCTCTCGAAACATGGTAACTTCAATAGGCTATAGTTCCAGATAATGCCGCAGGCGCAGTCAGTTAGAATGCAGGGCCTGATGGTGCAAATCAAGTTTCCAGCTTGGCGTCCACTCTTTATTCCTCTTGAAGCAAGGTACATCCAAAGTGCTGTTGTTCCAGATAATGCAGCAGGTGCAGTCTTTTCAGAGCGAGGACCTGATGGTGCAAATCAAGTTTCCAGCTTTGCAATCCTTCTTCTCCCAGTTTCAAGCAGCAGAGCTGAGAGGCTCTGCCCCTTTCAGATACTTATTCCAAGTTCTCTGGGTCAAGCAGGAGGACACTCCTATCGAATGAGGTGCAGGGCAAAACCCGGGGTATAACCACATCCTCCAAAGTGTGGCACAATATTCTCCCAGAGAGCACCATTTCTCCAAAATTAAATATGGCTGATTTTCCAGCAGAAAGAGAAGAGCTAACTAAACCAGCCTACAGGATGGCTCATCAACATAGTCCCCCTCCCCTTTGCATCTTCGAATTCTCCTTAAGCCAACCATCTGGCTGGGGGCAGAGGTGTAAATTAAACTGGTTTCTCTAGCCTGTTCACTCCTTCCTTTGAAGAACATTATTTACTACCCCTCCCCTGGCATTCCTATGCCCAGCACCTTCTCCTCACAGAATGGCTCCCTCACCCCAGGGATCATTTATCACCTCTTCAAAGCAGTCTGCCTAATCCACTTTATTCTGGCCAATCATGTCAGAACTCCAGAAGGCTGAATTTTGGCTTACAAACAAGAACGTCTTATAACTTCTTGTCAATACATTTTAGGATGAATTCAACAATAGCATCTTGTTAGATTTATCAATACCATTCTACTGGTTCATTGAATGACATTTTATGACTCCACTATCTTTAGTTACTAATCAATAGCTTCTTGCCATATTAACCTAGGTGGTTGGGAATCTGCAAGGGGGAAAATGAACTTGGCTATTTCTACAACACCAGGGCTTATACCACTTCTTTTATAAGGACCCTGCCTATATCTAAGGGACCCCCCACCGCTGGAACACCAAGGGAGACTTTAGGGGTTCTGAATATGCACAAATATTGCAGATCCTCACTCCACAGTGCTCCTAGCACAAACGTCGGTTTTGGGAAGTACTGTAGAACAATGTGAGGAGTGAAATGTACAATTTCACTAAACCTCATTTTATTAGGGTCCTCCTTGGGTCCTCCTCTCCTTATGAATACCTGACCCCCAGTAGGTACTGAATAAGTTAAAACATTGTAAATAATTATGTGCCCCAAACATAAAAAGTCGAGTTTGGGCACATTCTGCAATTTAAAAGCAGTTCTGCAACACATCTCTGCTGTTAAAGCGATCTCAGGCCTCAGCAGTGCACACAAGCAAGTGCAGAAAAGCTGCTGGTCTTTAAACTGCCATGCCCTATTATATGCTAGGGTCTTTTAGGTAGTTTTAATACCCCTTCCCTATTATGTGCTAGGGCCTTGTAGGGGAGGTCATGACAAACGTAGGGTACCCTAACCCATAGTGTACCCGAGTGTATGTAGGTGTTTTCACTGTATTCTAAATGTGTTTTCAGCATATGCCTGGCACTGGGCCTGGTTAAGCAGAGCCCAGGGACAGTCAGAGTCAGTTACCACCAGTACCAGTCAGCCAAAAAATCGGGGTTCCCCTGGGCACAAGGATGACTTTGGAACAGTAGTCCTTCAAACATGTCTCAGGCCTGCCACTGCAGAGCCTGTGTGTGCAGTTTTTAACTGCCATATTGACGTGGCAAGTTCATCTACTTGCCAGGCCCAGACCTTCCCGTTTATTACAAGTAAGGCACCCATACGTTAGGCCCTAGGTACCCCATGGGTAAGGTGCAGTTTATTTAAAAGGTAGGACATGTGTTTTTTAAGTTTTACATGTCCTGGTAGTGAAAAACTGCTACATTTGTTTTTCACTAGAGCAAGGCCTTATCTACCATAAGTTAACATTGGAGCTGCCTGGTAAGATTTTACAAGTGTAACTTCCAATTGGGAGCAGACAGAATATTAGAGTTTGGTGTCTCTGGACTCACAATTTAAAAACACATATTTTAGTGAAGTTATTTTTTAAATTGCAGGTCTAAAAATGCCACTAAAATACACGTCTGGGTTGGGCTGACAGTTGAGGTTTATGAATTCACTCTATATAGTCACACACAAAGGGAGCTGTGTGGTACTGAAAATTCTGGATCCGTGTTATAAACATCGTCGTATCATGACAATTTTGGTATCATCAGACCGAGAATGATTAGAATACTATGCACAAGCATTTTCGTCATATTTGAGTGACGTAATCACCCTGAAATCAGAGTTTCCGTCCTGAACCCTCGGGTTTCATTTTGTGAACGGCAGCCATTTTGTGATTGCCCTCACATAGGCCAAACGACTAAGGCCAGAAACGAGTCTGAAGGACACGTACACCTTTGCTGACTCCTCTGTGACCTGGGCAAGCTGACTCCACTGCCTAAAGCCAAACCTGTTCGGCCAGTTCCTTTCCCAGTGGCCGAATGAGATTAGTATCAAGGCACAACATATCATAAACCTTTCATCGCACGCAAACCATGCCTAATCTTACACACACCTGTCCCTGTTTATTTCTTTATGACTTACTTTACGAGGAGGAGGTGCCCGTTTTTATTGGGGTCCGACGATATCTGATGAAAATACTGGGCCTTGCCGGGTAATTGATTGTGGGCTGGACAAACTAAAATACGGGCTTGTCATCATGACTCTGCTTTTCTTTGTAGTGAAAATATGTGAATGGTCAACCGTAAAATAAGGAATGTTTGCCTAAAGCATAATATTTTGTATAAAAAGAGAAGGCTGGCTTTGTAAGATTGAGCAGTCTCCTGAGAATATACACTGTGTTGTATTTCTAGGATACCTGTTACTGGCTGCAGCCAATAAATTCGATCTTTGACTTCACCAAGAAGACTCTGTGTTTCTGTAGTCTGAAACAGGAAGGACTCGAAGTCTTAGGGTGTGTTCCCTGGCACCGCTGGGTTCTTAAAAACCGAGTACTTCAGCTGAGGTGTGCCCTGCATGTCCTGATGGCCCATCACCAAGCTTTTGAGCCTTCCTGAGCTAGAGTGGTGGGAGGAGTTGACACTTGCACATGAATAGGGCTGCGCCTGTACCCACACAGAGAGCTGCATACCCTCCTGTAGTATGTCTGGAGCAAGCCAGGAAGGGTAGGGTCTTGTGCTCTACAAATACCTTTCTCTGAAGTCTCCCAACCTCAAAGGCTAAAATGGGTATAACTACTGGACCTTTGACACCAAATACTTAGAACAATTCTAGACTGAGGACATTCTGCCTGATAGAAGCTCTGTTGTGCTGCCAGAAGGGACTACTACTTTGCTTCTTGCTTTGCTGTGTTGGCCTGCTGCTTTTAGTCTGGAAATGAGAGGACTGGCCTTTTCTCTCTGCATCCTGCTTTCTAAGGTTCTCCAAGGGCTTAACTGAGCTTGCCTCCTATTGCTGAAGTCTCAGGGACATCAAAGATATACCTGCACCTTGCTAACAGCAACTGGGCTTCACTGCTGCGAGTCCTCCCCTGCCAAGTGGTGCCAAATCCAGTCCTGGGCCCTTGGAGGTTAATTTGGTGCTGTAATCCAGAAACCGATGCATCGACTCTTAAGCCTCAATTCGGAACCAGCGCATCCCTGAGAAACCAGCGCAACACCGCTGAATGCACCGAAGCGTAGACACCTCTCGCCGAGCGCCCGACGTAACGGCCTCGACTTTCAACGCAGCCCGACTTTGCCGCAGCGTCTCTGAAGAAGCGCCACTATGTGAGACTTGATCACAGCTTCCCCGAAGTCTGTGATGCACTGATCCAACTCGGATGCAGCCCCGGACCTGCATGGCTTTCAACCAACGCATCACCTTCAGCCCAGTGGTTCGACTTTGATGCCGAAAATTGATGCATCGCTCTGTTGACATTGACGCTGTGTCGCTTTAAGGAAGCGAGGCCTCACACCCCCAACCAACGAATCATCGCCTCTGAACAACGCATCGTCCTGGAGTGACAAACAAAGTTTCAACAACCCTGCACCGCCTTATGGAACCGAGGCATCACTTGCATCCACACACTTCACCTCCTCTGCAACACGCAATGTCTTTGATTTCAAACACACGCAAGGTACTGTAAGGGGGTAACCGTGATTCCAGTATCCGGCACGCGCTTCATCGAAGTCGGGCTGAACTTTTGGATTTGTCCTGCCCAAGCTTAACCAGATGGATCTATAAACGTCGAAGCACTGCATTTCAATGTAATATTTAAAAATTCATATCTTGACTTGTGTATGTTGGATTTTTGTCATTTGTCTTTGTGGTGTTGTTTTACTAAGATAAATATTGGGTATATTTCAAAACTGGTGTGGAGTACTTTTGTGATGTTTTTACTGTGGTACTGTGTGTGTTTGTGTGTGTGCACAAATACATTACACATTGCCTCTTCAGTTTAGCCTGACTGCTCCGTGCCAATCTACCAGAGGGTGAGCACAGGTAAACTTTCAGTGTGTATGTAATGACTCGTAAACACTCGCGAGTAAGTTTAAATTATATCTTTAATGAGTCCCCCAGGAACAGCCGAGAACAGCAGCTACACAGCTCACAGGGGATCAAATACTGTCATAATCAAAGTGTCGCAAAATGACCAGACGCACGCACGCAGGCGGCGCGAGGCCAACGCTATACAGACGTCGCGTGCATGTCGCGCGATGGCGAGTTCATTACATATATCTCCTTTCCTTAACAGACAAAGAAGAAGAAAAAACAGAGGTGGAAGAGAAAAGGGAAGAAGGAGAGGGAAGAGAAGGGAGAGAGAGAGAGAGATAGAGAGAGATAGACTGAGATGAGGGGAAGGCAAGAATAAGAAATGAAAGGATGAAACTAACGCCTGTATCTGACAGGCAAACGAACCACTCTAGAGCTCCTCCTTGGAACAGCAGAAGGTTTGCATGAATCAGGAAATGAACTGTTACCAGGTACAACATGTAGAGAAGTGTCTGAGCCACCATTTGTGTTGCACCGATGACTGTTAATATATTTACTTTTTACAATCTTATTCATGTTCCACCAATTGCGTCCATTGACGCGTACCAAGCTTCCACACACTTTATCTACTATAACAGGGTTACTGAACTTGGACTCGCCTTTTTTTTACAAAACCCTGTCTCTTTATTTTAACGATATCTCCCACGACAAAATCTCTGCTGACAACCCTCTTTCTCTCATCAAAATATACTTTTTGCTTTGCTTGAATTTCACCAACCTTGTGTCTGACTCTTTCATCCATATCTTATGGAGTACTATTAGACTTAAACCATTTCGACATCCAAGCAGGTCTAAATTCAGTGCATGGTTTCCTTCCTCTCAAGAGTTCAAAAGGGAAAATGCCCGTGGAGGAATGAGTAGTAGTTCTGTAGAACCATAACATCGTCCTCACAGTGGGGGGTATCATCTTATTGTGTTGTATAGCCCATTTGACACAGTCTCCCACAACCCTGTTAAGTCTTTCAACCAGTCCATTAGTTTGGGGATGGTACAGGGAACTTCTGAGGTGGGTTACAGAGGATTCTTTAAGGAATTCTTCCACCTCCGCAGAAACAAATTGGACACCATTGTCAGATACTAGATATCTGGGGAAACCTTCTCTCATGAAGACCTCTTTCAAAAATTCAAGAATTTCTTGAGTGTCAGCTCTGGGTCCAAACCTTACCTCAGGCCATTTTGTGTAGTAGTCCATCATCACAATTGCAAATTTGCACTGATGTTGCAAATTGTGAAAGGGTCCTAGTACATCAATGCCTAGTTTCTCCCAAGGGTGTCTCGGGAAGAGGTATGGGGGTGAGGGGGGAACAGAAGTGCGAAGGCACTTGTCACTAGAGGCACACATTGGGCACACTAACACCAGAGCTTCGATAGCCCTATCCATTTGTAGCCACCAAAAGTATTCTCTCACTCTGTGTTTGGTGAGCGTGGCTCCCAAATGTCCCTCATGTGCTTTATTAAGAATGGTGACTCTGATACTCACTGGAGGTATCAACTTGTCAGATCTAAACACAAGACCATCCTCTAACGATAATTCGTCACAAACCTTTACAAAAGGTTGTAAATCAACATCAACATTCCTTTCTTTTGGCCAACCTTGTATTATGTACTTCTTCACATCATTTAAAATTACATCTTTGTCCATGGCTGCATGCCAACTGCTTTCCATTACTGGACACACCTTTTCCAATTCTACACTTGCTAATATACAGTCTTCTTTGTCATCATATTCAACATCATTATCACCATGCACAGATTTATTGGGAACAGGCGGTAAGCGAGACAGAGCATCAGCCCTAACATTTTTTCCACCTGCAATATGTATTATATCAAAATTGAATTGCAAAAGTTTCGACGCCAGGCGAGCTATACGTGGCGTAGCATTGCTATTATTGACATTGCCTAAGATGGTGACTAATGGTTTATGGTCCGTTTGCAGAGTGAATTTTTTCCCCACAGATAGTTCCTGAACTTTTCAATACCCCACCAACATGCCAAGAGTTCTTTTTCAATAACAGAGTAATGTGCTTCTGCATCTCTCAATACCCTTGAAGCAAATCCGATGGTGTGTTTCTGATTGCCAACTTCCTGTGTCAGGATAGCACCCAACCCATAGCTACTGGCATCAACAGTCAGTATACATGGCAGAGAGGGCTCAAACGGTTTAAGAGCTTTAACAGTGCTCAATTGTTCTTTGAGCCATGTAAATGCTTGTTCACATTCAGTGTCCCACACAAATTCATTTTTCTCTTTAAGCAACATAGAGATGGGGCGTACTTTAGTAGTGTAATCTTGAATAAACTGGGCATAAAACTCAGTCAAACCAAGCAGGGATTTGACGCCCGCTTTGTCTTTGGGAGCAGACGCATCAATAATGGCTTGCACCAAACTAGGTTTGGGGGTGACACCCTCACTAGAAATGGTGTGACCTAAATACTCCACTTTGTCTTTAGAAAAGACACATTTCTCACGTTTCAGGACCACACCATGCTCTTGGAAGATGGAGAGAATTTTACTCAAGATCACATCATGTTCAGCATGATCTTTTGCAAAAATAAGGACATCATCCTGGAAAATTGCTACATTTTTTATGTCTTTAAGTAAATTGACCATTACTCTTTGGAAAACTGATGCGGCCGATGCCAGGCCAAATGGCATGCGGCAAAATGTAAACATTTCTGAGGGGGAGTTGAATGCAGTGAAGTGTTGTGAATGTTTATCTAACTCTATTTGGTGATATGCAGCGGCTTGGTCTAGCTTAGTGAATACTTTAGCCCCTGCTGCTACTCCAAGCATTTCTGTTATATTGGGCAAGGGATGGGAATCCACCCAAATAACCTTATTGAGACTGCGTAGATCAATGCAGATTCTCAATTTGTTATTTTTTTTCTAGCAATCACCAAAAACGAAGCCCAGTCAGAGGATTCTATGGGTTCAATCACTCCCCTTTTTTGCATGGACTTTAGCTCTTTTTCCAAATCATCCCTAATACTAAAGGGAACACTTCTTATCTTATGTTTGACAGGAACAGCATCATCTCTTATTTTTATTTTATGTCTGAACCCTTTGATTTTGCCCAATTCACCTGAGAAAACTTTTAGGAATTTGTTAAGTAATTCTTCCACATGGTCATGGTCACGTACAGCTAAGACCTGCTCTTTTGCTCCAGGACATAACATCATACTGAAAAGGCCTTGATGAAACCAACCAAGTATGTCCAAACCATTTATGGCTACATATATTTCCCATGAATGCGCCTATTTTTAAATTCCAAAACATCCTCAAAATATCCAAGAAGGTCAATTTTGCGCCCCTCATATGACACAGGTTCGAGGTCCGGTGGTTGAAGTGGTCTCTTCCCACATTTTTCTCTGAATTTAAATTCCGTTATCACGGTAATGCGTGACCCTGAGTCCACCAGAAGTCTCAAACACTTGTCACCAACATCAACCACCACATAAGGATCATCGCAATCATTGGGATCATCTCTTTTTATACCATCATCACTTACCACCAGCACCATATCCTTCAATTCGCTAAGTGTGTCATCATTGTCGCTATCACTTGAGTCTCTGACACAACCTACACATGTGTTTCCTTTTTTGAAAGTCTGACACACTTTATCAAAATGCCCCACCTTTCCACAAGAGCGGCATACAGCATTTTTAGCAGGACAAGGTCTACCATTTTTAGCGTGATGAGTGTACCCACACCTGAAACAAAAAATGTCAGTTCTTTTGAAGAAATTATTTTGTTGAAATTCTTTCTTCTTCTTGAAATTGGAAGAGCGCACAGAAGTGACCATTTCAGTATTTTTATTTTCCAATTCTTTGATAGATGTCTGTGACGTTTCAATACTCTTTGCAATGCGAATGGATTCATCCAAAGAAGGGTTTTCAAGGGATAAAAGTTTTTGTCTACTGGTCTTGTCACTACATTTAGTGATGAACTGATCACGGACTAACTGTTCACTAAAGTTCTCAAATTCACATTCTGCCACCATTTTCCTGAGCACAGTTATATAGGTATCCACATCCTCATCTGTTTTTTGAGCTCTTTTAAAGAATTTGTGCCTCTGTACCACAATACTGGGTTGCTTGTCATATCTTTTTTCTAATTTTTTGACTGTGCTTTTATATTCATCAATTTCCTCTTCTCCTTCATTCTCAGGTTCAGGTATGTGTTTTAAGGTGTCCCTTCCTTCAAACCCTAAAGAGTGTAATAACAGGAATTTTTTCCTTTCAGGACGGAATTTATGCGCACCTATTGCCCCCAAATAGTTCTTAAAAGCGTCAAACCACTTCCTCCACACAATGGGCGGTTCTCCAGGAACATCGAGAAATGGGGGTGGAGGGTGAACAGACTGCATGTAGTAATACAATGAAGAGACGAGTACCACATTTTTTTAAGTGTCTCACTATGAAAGGAGAGAAGGTTTACATGTGACTTTGTTTATTTGTTTTTCTTGTTTTTTGTTTTTTTAGAAGTACACCCAAGAGGTAATGCACAGTCAAAGTTATAAATATTCCCCTTTATTTCCCTATAATATGGTGTGCGTGTCACCGTGTATAATGTTGCATGCCGTGTGATTGTCAAAATCACTTGAAAGTAAGCTGTGTTTGTTCCGTAGGTGTCGATTTCCATAGAAATGTAAAAGGCTCCTAGGACTGAAGGAGTTATTCAGTCAAGCTGTTTGAGGAAGCTAGGCGGGACCAACTCCCACGTGATGCAGAGCAAAGCGCTTCCGTGAAAGACGAAGGAACAGATCTCCTCACAGAGTTTACGCGCTACACAACTGCACAGCTCTGCCCTTCCTATTGACCCGCAGATTTCCCCTTAAGATACACTCACGCGTAGCTTCAAACAAACTATCATCTGCTGCGCTTCTGGTGAGTGCTAATTAATCTTCTTCCACAAACTTCTTATTTCACGCTTCGTGGGTTCTTTGTGGGACTCAAAATCCTCCGTCGCCATAAACGAGTGTAATGACTCGTAAACACTCGCGAGTAAGTTTAAATTATATCTTTAATGAGTCCCACAGGAACAACCGAGAACAGCAGCTACACAGCTCACAGGGGATCAAATAATTATCATAATCAAACTGTAACAGAATGCCCAGACGCACGCAGGCGGCGTGAGGCCAACGCTATAAAGAGGTCGCGTGCATGTCGCGCGATGGCGAGTTAATTACAGTGTACTACACTTACCCTGACTAGATTATGGGTGCATACCTTTGCCAATCAGAGACCCCATTTCTAACAACTCCTTACAGTGTTCTCCATCTTCACTAAACTTATCAACATTGAATATCTCTGGCCAGGTGAATGATCTCACAACTCTTAAAACAGGGAAAAATATCACTCCAAAATATATGCAAGAAATAAGACTATAGAAGGGCAGCAATGTATTTACATTTTCTATTTTTAATACAAATCCATAAAATAAATATCAAGGGCATTATTATAAAAATAAAAATGGATTTAAAACACACTTAGCACATGTGTGGCCTATTTCGTTTTCATTTTATCATTATTAAATGAGACAAAATTAAAGCAGCTGCTTCCACATTCAGACTCTGGTAACGAAAAAACAGCACTATCACTTTAAGCATCCAAGAATCTCTAAACTCCAGACATACGGCACAATGACACATATTCATCAACAAAAAAGAGGTATTTCCACTGTCCCTCCCAACCTTCTAGATTTATCAATAAGGTGGCATCAGTAATTCTGGGGACGTTAAGTGTTATCGCCCAATCTCCCTTCTTGACTCTGTGGGTAAAGTGATTGGCAGAGTCCTCCTTGGTAAACTGCAACAGTGGGTAGCGGATGAAAACATTCTCTCCGACCTACAGTTTGGCTTCAGGGAGGGCTTTGGAACTATTGACCAAGTTCTGAACCTCTCCTTGCTTACATCTAAGTATATCCTCGCAAAAACAGGAACAATCTTTATGACATACGTAGATTTGTCATCTGCATTTGACTGTGTGTCACACTCTAAGCTCTGGTCACTGCTGAGCAAGATGGGGGTTGACCCCCCCCTTTTGGATTATCTAAGGGAACTCTACAGCGGGGCCACAGCGAGAGTAAGGTTTGGTACAAGAGGAGAACTGACGGCACCGTTTGGGGTAGAGCGGGGAGTGAGGCAAGGCTGTGTCCTTGCCCCCTTCCTATTTTCATTATATACCAACGGTCTCGAAGAGTACATGTTGAAGGGGGGAAGAGACCTCCCAAAAGCAAAAGATCGCCTCATCCCCGCCCTGCTCTACGCGGACGACGCCGTCATTTTAGCCCGGACCCCAATAGAACTACAGAAGCTACTGACTAAATATGCAGATTTCATGGCCGCCCTGGATCTGCATATAAATGTAAAAAAGACCTTTGTCATGGTGGCAGGCGGTGGAAAAAAACAGGTAAAATCCATCTTTTTGAGAAAACAAAGAATTGAAAGAACCTCACAATACCCGTACTTGGGCATCATGATAGATGATGCCCTAAGCTGGAAACCGGCGGTTGAGGCCAGGAGACATCTTTTCAAAAGAGCGATTCTGGCGCTTATGAAATTTTCAAGAAGACTAGGAAAAAAAACCCAAGTCGAACTACTCCAAATATACATTGCAAAATGCCAATCCATAGCATTATACGGTGCTGGGATTTGGGGGCATACTAACACCAGCCCCATTCAGAAAGAGGAAAACATCTTTACGCGATTCCTCCTATCAACATCACGAGGCACCTCCATCTATGCCTCGCATATTGAGCTGGGAATCCCCCTCATTGAAGACCTGATCAAAATCCAACCCCTAATGCTATGGAGAAGAGTCTGGTTATCCGAAGATAACAACTTGACAAAAAACATTCTTAGAGACATCGTGGAGTTGGATAACGTAAAAAAAATACCCTGGCTCACATACATTAGAAACTTCCTCTATGACATGGGCATTGAGAAATACTATAATAACCCAGAACTAATGAGTGAAATTTCTAAAAAAGATCTAAAACAAACAGCATTGAGCCATTTAGACTCCCTGAGACTAGCAACGATGGCCACTAAAAAATCTGCCGTCCATGCCATTCTGATCCAACAGACCTTGAAAATCCAGCCATACCTTACGCTGGAGATTTCCACCTATGAAAAGATGCTCCTAACAAGGTTCAGATTGAACCAATTCTTCAGACTAGTGACTTTTCCTGATAAAAATAACTGGAGCACCCAAATGGTTTTGTGCCCCTGTGATGATCATTCCCGCCAGTCCACCATTCACACAGTACTTTTCTGTAAGTTCTATCACCCACATCGAAAGACATGGCTAATCCCCTTATTAAAAAAATGGGGTCATAGGCAGTGTCGTCCAGCGATGTTATCACTCCAATGTTTGGACTCTGAATGTACAGTATACCATGTACTAAACTTTTTAAAAAGCATCATGAGACATAGAAACAATTTGTAAACTCGCAATTTTCTATCCTCTTACTCTTCGTAAAGTCCTTTTAAATGTAACTGCTTTTTAAAAATGATGATGACTGTTTTTAATATCATGTTATCTTTTATGGCTTTTCAAATTGTAAAAACCGAATAAAGATTATTATTATTATTATTAATTCTGGGGACGGGGCGGACAAAAATGCTCTCAATTATAGGATCTCAGAAACTGTGTTTTCCTAGCAAGTCCTATGCTTTACTTAGTATTTCACCAGACGTTTTTGGGTGAAATACTTCAAATTTGCTGAGTTACAGTATGACATAGGAATCTTAATAGGGACTGCAACTTTTTTACTAGTCCCATCGGGATTTCTGGGGAACTCTGAATGGCACAAATGATAGAACAGCAAGCTCCTGCCTAGTTCTGGGCTTTGCCTTGTCAGGGGAAACAGCAATACGCATAGGCCTGCCCCAAATGAATATGTCCTTCGGCTAGAGCAATTTGTCATTACAAAGTACTGCTGTCTGGATGGGAGAAGTATTTATTCTGCTTTGCGAGCACTGGTTGCACACAACATATTTATTGCTCATAATTCAAACAATCAAGGCCTTCTTGACGAGAGAGGGGGTCCAATGATTCCACTGCTAGGGCAAGGTGCGGAGACTCCAGTACGAACCATTAAAGAGATCTAAAGGATGGGAGGTATTTAGTGCACCATTCAGGAATTGCAGTTTGAACTTAACAGACAACAGTCTTAGATGGAGTAACGTGTGAGATTTACTTTTAAAAGCAAGTACCAGATTCCAGAGGAGATGTGTGGCCAGCTGCATAAGACATATGTGAAATTAAACATTTCTCTATCGTAAAGATTTTGGAATGAGAGGTTATCAGGCTATGACAGGTAGTAAAAGACAAAAACCCATACCTTGCTTGTCATATTGTAAATATAATCAAAGAGAAGTGTATCAGGATGAATGACTTGAGAGTCCTGGCACAAATACTCAGGGATATGGCAAGAACATGGCAGGAGTTCTGCCATGTTAATGTTGCATGCCATTTTGCATGTTCTGGAACCAATTATCATTGAATGGTTGTCCTAAAGTTAAGGGGTGTCCAATTGCAAAATAGCCTTGCTTCACCATTTCCTGTACTATAAAGCAAAGTCACATGTTCTTATTATAAGGCTTCTGTGCCTATTCAAAATATAATTGGGCACACTCACTTACTCACTTTTGAGCCTGCACATCACACGCTAGGGAGTACGTTCTCTGTAATAAAGAGAGTTGACTGCTTGTGGCTATTAACTGGGTGTATGAATGTGCATTCCGATAAATAATGGTATACACCACTACATTTTTCAACCTTCCTTGAGACTTCAACTGCTCCATTTTATAGTGTGCCTCTCCATCCTCAGCCCAGTACATTGTTATGTAAAATGCTTGCTTACCAGCAGTTAGACTGTTGATCCAGCTTTCCAAACTGTACAACATCTGCTTGTCTGTCAACACTGTTTTCCCTTCTACCGACCCAACGATCATCAAATACTCTCTTTTCTGGCTTTGAAAATGGAAGGAACTGTCGAAACAAAATAGTAGTGCAATTTGTTAGCATTAACATTTATTTAATATTACATTTAGAGTTGATACAGATGGTCACGTTACAGGCCTCGTAGGCTGTTAAAAGAAGGAACTCCACGTAGAAGTAGGTAGAATAAGAGTTGACTCTTCTTTATTTTAGATAACAGGTTTCTTAAGCCACGGTGCTGAGCAGTGTGTTCCCTCGGATCACGATCACCAACAGCCGATCGAATCCACGGGAACACACACTCCAGGGACAACATTACATTCCAACCTAGAACATTACAATTGCGATGACATGTACAAATGCGATGACATATACAACATTCCCTGAAGCCCCATAAAACACCAGTCCACTACAACACCTCCCCCTTTATATAAAAAAAAACACAAAACAAAAAAAAAAACACTTAAGGAAAAGCAACAAATAAAGTTCAATAAGTAACAAAATCAGCAAACCTAGCAGGTAATCTAATAGTGCGTCCACTTCTAGCAGACCTGTCCCCCATGACATTCCTTTCCACCGGAACAGCGGAATTTGAAGATGGGACAACAAAAGCACTGCCATTCACACACTGAGCAGGAGCAGCAACAACCTTACCACCACTTTGATTCTGCAACCAAAAAACCCATTCCAATTCATTAGAACAACTACTCTTTTTCCTTTTTAAAATTAACTCAGCCTGATCTTTTCACAACTTGACTAACTGTCTCTTATTCCACCAACCTCTACCGTTGAGGAAAACAGCTCCTTTACTAACCTTACAAACCTGAATTGGGTCATAAAAATGAGACTCACCTTTCTTAACGTTAAAGGGTTTCCTGCATAACACCCAATCATCAACAGAAATATCAACATCATCCACTGAACCTTTACCATCAAAACGCTTTTTCATCAGAGCCTGACAACGCACCACCTTCTCCAAGACACCAGAAGCCAGCACTTTCACCTCATTCTTACCGGCCAACCAAGAAGGGAGAAGTAAGGAATTAACTTTTCTACCCCTAAGTAACTCAAAGGGGGTTACTCCAGTGGTGCAATGCGGAGACACATTGCAACTCCAAACTTTCTCTTCCAAAAATGAACTGACATCCAAACCAGAAGCCACAGCAGTCTGGATCCCTTCCTTAAGAATCTTATTACCACGTTCCACCAAACCATTACAAGCGGGGGAGTACTTAGCAACTTTTAAATGCTTAATATCCAGAGACCCCAAAAACGAACACATTCGTTCCGACACGAAATGCGTTCTGTTATCAGTGACTAAACACCTAGGAGCCCCTTCAACCAAAAACAATTTCTTCAAAAACAAGATTTTATTCTCAGTATGAGGCGCGTCAACAAACTTATAATACATCCATTTGGAATGTTAGTCAACAGCCAGAATCAAATACCTACACACCTCAGGGAGAATTAAATAAGGCCCGGAAAAATCCAGCCCCACCTTAACCCAAGCTTGCTCAGGAAATTCAGTAGGATGAAGTGACAACTTTGGAATCTTCCAGTGCTTATCAGAAAGCAAGTACTCCCATCCTCGTCGCCAAATGTTAAAAGAAGGAACTCCATGTAGAAGTAGGTAGAATAAGAGTTGACTCTTCTTTATTTTAGATAACAGGTGTCTTAAGCCACGGTGCGGAGCAGTGTGTTCCCTCGGATCACGATCACCAACAGCTGATCGAATCCACGGGAACACACACTCCAAGGACAACATTACATTCCAACCTAGAACATTACAATTGCAATGACATGTACAAATGCGATGACATATACAACATTCCCTGAAGCCCCATAAAACACCAGTCCACTAGATAGGCTAACAGACGTTGTGTTTGTGTGTTAGCATGAGGCCCTATCATTGGTTTAGTTGGCTGTCACACTTAAGGCCTTTTAAAACGAGCAATACGATTTCCTTTAATGTGCATAAACCCTCTGAATGATGTACTAAGCTAAACCTCACTTCTGAAAAAACTTTAGTGGTATTGGCGATATACCAGTAGCTTCTGGGCGATTCGTGGGATACTCATGACTTAGATATCTATAAAGCAGTTATGTAATAAACAGATTTCTGCTGCTAGTAACCCTGCCCTGCATACATCTGCAATCGCTAAATATGCAGATGATGTGTGAGAGCAGATGAATAGTAGCAAGCAATCAGAACACAACTGCCTGACCTGTGCAGCCAAGATTGACTGGGAAACAAACATGGGTATATATGTGCAACATACACACAGAAATGTGTTACCCAAAGTAACCGACTCATCAACTGGTTTCTCCAGATAAACGTTAAAATGAGAGTAGATCAGCATCCACATTATATTGGTAAATAAAAATATACTTTTTTATATTGTGAACTATAAAGAGTTTTCACATACTTAGTTCTATGAAAACCAAGTGTTTCAAAATAATCGAAAAAATAAGTTTTACAAAAATCACCTGGGTATCTCGTTTTTCCTCGCATGCTTGGTCCCAAGGACTGCTCCTTTGTGTTGTGTCGCTTTCCTCTGAAGAGTATTTGTAAATGGGGGACCAAGACACCGATGATGATGACGGGTAGATATTACAGTCTTCAGATGTATTGTACTGACACTCCATTTGAGAACTTGAGCTACTTGACTCTAGAACTGGTGATAACTGGTGAGGAAAAAGTATGAATTCATACACTTTAACAGATGTAAGAAAATAAAACATCTCATTCCATATAATACTGACACCCGAATAAACCATTTGAGCCTAGACTGTGTTTCACCGTAACATATACTTAGTAAGTTTGGTCTGCCAAGAAGCTGGCTTTAACCCACAGTCTTATTGAAAAAGCCAGTGTCTTGGAATGGCTATTAACAGGGACTTGGAAGAAAAGTTTGGTAATGATTTCTGGTGGATACTCTAGGAACGTGCAAAAAGGTTACAGGGACGTTATAGTAAGGAATTAGCATTTAGAAAACCTTAGAAATTCACTGAAAAAACATAGGTTTCAGGGACATTTCACTTGTACAAAACCTGTTAAATTCAGCTGTTATAGCTACCTGAGCTAACTATAACTCTCGCCCCTGCAATGCACTGCTGTTGACATCACATATTACATCACTCATGACATGGTCATTGACATCACTGATGACATCACTGATGACATCATCCACTGACTGTGAGTTTTTCTAAAAACGTTAAGAATATATATATATATATATATATATATATATATATATATATATATATATATATATATATATATACGCCAAGGTGTATTGAAGAATGAATGGCTGTATGAGTGTCTGTATGGGTGACTCAGTGAGTGTGTGACTGACTGTATAAGTGAGTTATTATACAAGTCTCAGTCAATGTATGGGTGAGTGACTAATCTGTGTGAATGTCTTTATCAGTCTGCCAGTTGGTGTGTAAGTTGCTGCATGGGTTGGTGAGTAGCTACATGAGTGTCTATATGGGTTATTGATTGGTTGTCTGACTACCTGTATGGGTGATTGAGTGTCTGTGTGGTTGGGGGGTGTGACTCCCTGCATGGAGGTTTGAGTGGGTGATTCACTGGGTGTATGGGTTCAGGAGTGCGTTTGCGAGGGGCTGTATTGGTGAGTGAGTGTGCGTATGGCTGTGTTGGTGAGTGAATGGATGTCTCAGTGGTATATGGGTGAGTAACTGCATATGTGAAAGGCAGAATATTTGAGTGTTGGAGTATATAAGTGACTGTATGTGAGAGTGAGTGATTGTGAGAGTGGCTGTATGGATGAGTGTGTACTTGTGTATTGATTGTATAAGAGAGTAAGTATGTGTTAGGATCTGTATGAATAAGTCAGGTTGTGAGTGTCTAACTGTATAGGTGAGTAAATGGAAGTGTGATTGACTCTTTGGGTGACTGACAAGGTGTGTGAGTAACTATGGGTGAGTGGCACTGTGTGAGTGTCTGTATGGGTATATCAGTGGCTCTATTGTGTGCAGGAGTGGATGTATGGGTGAGTGAGTGGATGTGTGGGTAGACCTATGAATAAGTGAGTAGTTATGTACGTACTGGTATTGGTGTGTCCATGGTTTTGAGAATGGCATTACATAGGACTTACAGGAGGTACCAGGAGTGTTTCTTGGCCCCCAAGGTCCCTCTGGAGTAAAGTGGACTTCATACCCCAACCAGTGGTGCGCAGGAGGGACGTTTGCAGAGTGGTGGAGAAAGGGGGGCATGGCCTCCGAAGACCTCTTAGCAATCCCACTGTGTGGGACTTACTGGAGGTAACAAGAGGGGTAGTTGGCCCCACAGAAGTCCTTGTGGGCCAACTACCCCTCCCTTTACCTCCAGTAAGTCCCATAAAGCAGAATTGCTGAGTTCTTAAAGCAGGCCACGCCCCCTTTCTCCACCAGTCTGCAAACGTGCCTCCTGGTGTGCACTTGGTTGGGGGATTAAGTCCCCTTCACTGCTGGGGGTCCTTAGGGGCCAACTAGCCTACCTCTTACCTCCAGTAAGCCCCACACACTGGGATTGCTGAGAGGTGGTCGCAGGCCAAACCCCCTTTCTCCACCACTCTGAAAACGTGCCGCCTGCCGCGTTATTGTTTGGGTGATGAAGTCCCCTTGCCTCTTGAGGGTCCCTGGTGGCCAACTAGCCCTACTGTTACCTCCAGTAAACCTCACACAGCTAGATTGCTGAGAGGTGGTCAGAGACCACGCCCCCTTTCTCCACCACTCTGCAAACGTGCCTCCTGGTGCACTGCTGCTTGGGTGATGAAGGGTACTTTGCTCCTGAGGGCCTCAGGAGGCAAGGGGACCTCATCACCCCACCAGCAGTGTGCCAAGAGGCGCGTTTGCAAAGTGGTGGAAAAAGGGCGTGGCCTCCGAACACCTCTCAGCAATCCTGTGTGGGGTTCACTGGCTGTAACAGGTGGGCTAGTTGGCCCCTAAGGACCCTCAGCAGCGAAGGGGACTTCATCCCCCAACCAAGATTTAGGCACATTGACGGAGGACCCAAGTTGTGCAGCAAGGATCCTGTCAACTGCATATGTGACTGCACCATCTCCAGTGTCCTGGCCTTCAGAAGTCAGTCGTACAGATAGGGATAAACTGGAATCCCCAACATCCTAAGAGGGATGCTACCACTGCCATTACCTTTGTGAACTCTTGTGGTGCAGATGCCAGACCAAAAGAAGAACAGCAAATTGATAGTGAGTCGTGCTCACCACAAAGCATAGCTACTTCCTGTGGTTACTCCATGATTGGCTCCAATATTGAGCAAGGGACAGCATTTTGAATTTCTTGTATTGGAAGAGGTTCACGATCCTGAGGATATGACAGAGACTGTGGCCCTTCTTTGGAACAAGGAAGTGCAATGAGTAGCATTCTTGACCTATCTGCTGAGCTGGCAGCAACTCCATAGATCCTTTTTTGTAGGAAGGCTGCCACCTCTGACTACAGTATGGGAAGGTGTTCCTGGGAACAGTCTGAAAAGGGAAGGGAAATCCTGAGAGGAAACTGCTGGAAGGGTAGGGTATAACTCTTATCCACAATCTGGTTGACGTACTGGTCTGAAGTTATGACCCTCTAAGCCTACGGAAAAGGGACATTGGACTTCCTTATGGTCTCAAATGCCCAACAAAAGAAAACTAAAGCTATTTACCTGTGCTGGCTGGAGAAGAGGATGCGGAGGAAGAAGCAACTGCTAGAGAAAGTGCACAGCATCTGCCCTCCCATGACCATTGTACTTTCTCAGAACAAGATTCATAGACTTCTTCTGAGCAAGGGCCCCTTGATGTTAATAGAAACTAAGGCGACTCCCAAGTCCTCAACACTTGCAAAATATCTTAAATTCCCTCCTTCGGGCTGCAGGCCAAGAGGAAAGGGCATGACAGAACTGGCTTTGAAGCTTTCCAAGGAGAATTCTGATTTCCCACTAACAGTATGGTACCTTCAAAGACCAGGTCCATCAAGGTAGATTGCACATCTGGGAAAACCCAAGGTTCTCAGTCAGGCATGGCTCCTGACAACAACAGATGTCCCCATTGTCTTGGCAACTGAATATAATGTATACAGTTCAGACTGTATCACCTGCCCTGATGCTGCTTTACTGACCGTGATCAGCTCTTGGAAACGTGCCTGAAGTTCCTGAAGAATATCCGGGATGAGTATACATGCCATGTCCCAAAAGGTGTGGAGAGAACACGCTAGCAGACATGTGGCATTAAAGGACTTCAAAGACAGGCTCCTTGCTGGAAAGATCTATTTGGCCTAAGACTCAATCCTTTTAGATTCCCTGTCAGCCAGTGCAGTAGGAACACTTCAAGGAGTGATTCTAGTCTAAGAACATGCCTGTATTATCAGACAAAGTGAGCTTCGACAGGAATGATGGATCACTCAGGCCAGGTCAATATATTCTGGCAACTGACCTGTTGACTACAGGAGTCGAGGACAGTTTGGTTTACTTAGGTAAAATAGGGTATAGAAGAGCCAAACTGAATGGCATAATTGGTTCCTAAATCTAGTGGAAGGCAGTAGGAATCTAGTCAGAATGTCAGGCATAGCTTTGACAGTAGACTAGGGTCGGTCCAGACCGTCTGCTGCTTTTCTAATAACAGAAGGGTATAAGGTAGCTCCAGCAAGAATTGGGCCCAGATGGGTCGAGGAACTCCAAGTCAGGGAAAGTGATAATGCCACTAGCCTCAGCAAGTCCTTGAAATTCCTGTAAGGGCTCTTGAATGTCCTTCTGTTCATAGTCTGTGCCTAACAGCTAATAAAGAGCATAACTTCCCTGGAACAGTTTTATCTTCCAGTTGGTGTTGTGTCTCCCTTCTGGGCTTATGTGCAGGTTCCAGAGGTTAGGGCACTGAGGTGATCAGCTCCAAAGTTAACACTGGCACCGAGGGCATGCAAAGGGATTTAAAGAGTACATATTTTAGTCTGGAGCCAATGGAGATACAACAGTGCTGGAAAAGCATGTTTCCTATTTTTCACGTGCCACGAAATCCAGGCTGCAGTACACTGTAGTCTATGTAGTCCTATCATCAAGTATTCTATATAAGCACTACTGGAATAATGTAACCTTGAAAGCAACTACTGGAATAATGTAATCTTGAAAGCAATTGTCCCAAGCCACCTGGACCTAGTGCTGAAGGCTTAGAACAAGCATTTGTCCTCAGATGGAAGAGATCAGTCCATATAACCTTTGCTATCCAGGTTTAATGAGAGGTCTTGGTGGATCCAGACTCCCAGATTCACATGAGTAACTCATCACAGACCAGGAAGTTTGCTGAATATATTTATCTGAAGCTCTTCATCCCAGAAGAAACCGCCTGTTACACCCTCACTGATGGGTCCCAGGGCTATCTGCTTATTCTGCACACTGCAGGTAATCTTTCGTACCCAGATAAACCGGCAAGGCAAGTTTAACTTCAGCCCTTTATTGCTGAAAAAACATTACAGGTGCCACATTCATCCCAGCCCAAAATACAAAGTTACAATCTTGGACAAACTTAGATCTGAATTGTATGTATACTCTGCATGCTCATATTACTAGAAACAATCAGCCTTCAACTCTCTAAGGGCCCGATGTAGGTAGCCAAATACCGGTCGCTAACGGCCGAAAATCGGTAATTTCGGCCTTTACCGACCGGTATAAGAGTATCGAGATGTATGTGTTGAAAAAGCTACTGAATCGGTAAAAACCAGGCGGTAAAATACCGAATCGGTATTTCACGAATCGGAAAATAAGAAATGGTATTTTTCCGAATCGGAATATACCGTATTCTTAATTACAGAGTCGGTAATTAAGAAATGGTAAAAATGGCTTGTCGAGATGTAGCAAACCCAAAAAATACAGAATTCCATGAAAATCGGTATTTAAGATTGAAAGCAGGTGGAAACCAGGAACAGGACATAAAAGAAGGCCCCAAAATACAACAGTGCAACCACAATGGCGGCTTTCTACATTGGCGGCTACGGATACAGGCAGCAGGAGAGAGGGTCTGGCTAAGGGAGCAGCAGGTGTATAGGCAGAGGATCACCCTCTTCCAACTGACTGAAGCTGAGATCCTGCAAAGGTACAGACTTCACCCCAGAACCATCCTGGACTTGATCAGGGACCTCCACCCACATCTGGAACACCCAACCCCAAGAGCACACGCCATCCCACCCCACGTGCAGGTGTTGTGCTGTCTACACCTTCTTGCTTCTGGGAGCTACCAGCATGTGATTGCTGTGGTAGGTGGGGTGTCCCAGAGCTGCCTGTCACGTTTCTTTAGAAAATTCCTGGACGCCTTGATGCAGAGGATGGAACACTACATTGAGTTCCCTGACACACCTGCTGAACTAGCAAAGACAAAAACCGAGTTCTACCAACTTGCCCAGTTCCCGCACATCATAGGCTGTATCGATGGGACGCACATTCCACTATGCCCACCTGCAGCAACAGAACACATATATAGAAACCGCAAGTCTACGCATTCAATCAATGTGCAGGTGATCTGCAACGCTGGCAACATGATTACGGATATTGTAGCAAAATTTCCAGGGAGTACCCACGACTCCTACATCTTCCAGAATAGTGGGATATACAGAGGCCTTGTGGCTGGTGATTTTGGGGATGGTTACCTGCTAGGTAAGTAAATGTGAGACACCCTGATAGTCAATGCAGAAGGAACAATCATGAGTATGTGACTAATCAAAATTTAATTTTCCACCCAGGTGACAGTGCATATGCCCTGCGTTCATTTGTTATCACCCCCTACCTGAATCCATCCACCAGGAGCGAAAGGCGTTACAACGTGGCACACAGAACAACACGTTGCGTGGTGGAACGCACTTTTGGACTGTTCAAAAGCAGATTTAGGTGCCTCCATAAGAGTGGAGGTGCACGACAGTACACGCCAATGATCTGTTGTGAAATTATTGCGACGTGCGCCATTCTGCACAATATTGCCACCAAGGAGGGCACAGAGGTAGAACTCACATATCATGAGGACATAGATGATGGGACAGAACAAGCCAAACACAATGCAGCAGAGCAGCACCAGCAACAGATGGTAGACTGAGACACGCAGAAATCACAAACAGATATTTCCAATAGAGTAATGAAACACAGGCATGTTTAGTCTGTGAAGCACTCAGTTTAATAACCACTACTGCACTTCACATATCCAAGACCACATCAATCAAATAAAAATCCACTTTGCACACTGGGTGGCCAAAGTTCACTTCACTGTGACCTGTCCTGTGTTCAGGATGAAATGTTAATGTTTGCGCTTACGCATTATGTTGCGGGAGCCACGGGGCCAAGTTGCGCAGTGGTGCTAGGGTCATCTGCATGGAGCCTGTTGCTCCGACGAACATCATGTACAGGCGTGCTGGATCCACTCCTGCTTGTGGACTCCTCTGTGTCCCCAGCACACGTGTTACCAGCAGTGGCTGTCTGCTGTGTCAGCAGTACCTCCATAGCAGAGGTCACCCTCCCCATCCCCCTGGACAAGTCACTGCAGCAATGCACAATGTCAGTCTGCATGTTCACTGACCGGTGGCATAGCAGTGTGGTTGCAGTTGCCAGACGGTTGATGGACTTGTTCAGCTGCCTCACTTCATGCCTATTCCTGCGCCTTTCTGTCTGGTCACTCTCCAGCCTGTCACAGAGTGAACACATGCGCACACCCATGTCCCTCATCCCCTCTGCCATGGACTCCATTCCTTTGGCCATGGACTCCATTCCTAGGGCCATGGAGCATATCCTCAGATCAATGTTTGACATCCTGCTGTTCAGGATGCGCACCTGTCTGTGCACTGCCATGATCCCTTTGGCCTGCATGTGCTGGATCCTCACCATGGTGCTTTCCAAACCAGCAAACACCCCTGCATATCATGCCCCTCGTCCCACTCACGTGCGCTTCGACCACGGGCACTTGCACGCCCAGATCCTAATGACCCCTGTTGCCCTGCGTTGCCAGCCAGTGCTGGAGTACTAGGTCTGTGTTTCTCCACCTCTTCCTCATCAGAGCTTTCAAGGATCCTGAGTGGAGGAACATCCTGCCTCCTTGGCCTCAAATACACAGAGGACCCTGAGCTTGGTGTTGTGGCACCTGCAGGTGCTGCCGGAGTCTGTGTCTCAAACAGCAGGGGTGACTGTGGCTGTGCTGTGGTGTCTTCCTCCATTGCTGTGGGTGCGTGCGTTGTGGAAGTGTCCTCAGGGACAGTGCTGGGTCCTGCTGTGTCTGTGGGCTTCTCCCACGCAGCCGTTGCTGGTGCACTTGCCTTCCCTCCCTGCGCTGCACTGCGCGATGACTCTCCTGTGGGCAGACATGGACAATGATCAGCTATGTGTTTCCATTAGACAAATTCCCATCACACAATTTCCTATGCATCAACTGCTTGTGTATGGGGAGTGTGGCATGGCATGCAGTGTTCTGTGTTGGCTGCTTTGATGACTGTTCCTATGACTACGACTACCATGATGCATTGCTGGTGAGTACTGACATGTGTTCTGGATTGTGGTTGAGTCACCCACATTGGGGAAGGGGCCAGGGAATGGGTGGGAATTCATGTCCATGCATCTTACCTTTCTTTCTTGCAGCTCTGGCGGAGCTGTCAGCATCCCCAATCCCGTGTATGCTTTCGGCTCCATGGTGGATTCCACAAGCTTCTCCAGTTCAGCGAGGCTTGGTGCACGGCTCTTCCCTCCACCTGTGGCTAAGGATTCTTTCCTCAGGGTTGCTATCTTCTTTTTGGTAGTGATTCTCAGGTCATACCACCTTTTCTTGATGTCTTCTATTTCTCAGTGTGTGACCCCTAAGGCATTCACTTTGCTCTGGATCGCCAGCCAGGTGGTTCTCTTGACAGACTCTGCTACTTGCAGGGACTGTCTCCCAAATAGCTGGCTGTAATGTTGCACTACCTCCTCCATCAGCACCTGGAGCTCAGTTGTGCTGAATTTCAGGTTCCTTTTCCTGTCTACACCATCCTTCTGGCCTTCCTGGGACTCCATGGTGATGCTCTTCTGGGATCAGTGCAGCCTGCTCTTCTGTCTCCCCTCCAGCTCTCCAAACACCTCTGTGGCTCTGCACCTGCATGGGCGTGGCCAACTCCAGGTACTGGGTGTGGTACTTGCATCTGATTGGTTGATTTCACAGTTGCTTTGTTGTGGGGTGTGGTTGGTGTCCCTGATTGGTTGAGTGGCTCACATGTCTTCCATTAGAATTTTCGAGATCGGATTTTACCGATTCGGTATTCTCCGATTCGGTATCTCCCATTCATTCCTATGGGCCTGGAGGCCCATAGGGTTGAATGGGTGTTACCGATTCGGTGATTACCGATTCAGAGATTACTGATTCGGTATTTACCGAGTCAGAATTCGGACTGTTACCGAATTGGTATTTGTTACTGGTTTTTTACCTACATACAGTTTTCCGATTCATAAATACCGATTCGGTATGAATCGGTATTTATGAACCGGTAAATTGAAATTGCCTACGTCGTGCCCTAAATCTTTTCATTCTGATTAAATGACCAACAGAATGCTTGAAAGGGACAGTGGCTCTGGACTGGTTCAGGTCTTTCCTTCAGGATTGACCATATAGGGCATTACTGCCACTATTTCTCTCCAAAATACAAAGCCTGTGATCCTGCAGGGGTCTGTCACCCATTCTAATTACTCTATATATTTTGCCACTTATTCCAACATATATATCATATGTGGTAAGATTTTGTTTTAAATGATTCTTAAGTTGAAACTCTGGAACAAAAGATGGACTTTTTAATGTGACTGCAAGAAGTAGACAACAAGATGTTTAGCAACCAGTGTAAACATAACTCCATGAACACCAAAATACTGAAGGTTAGAGTAAAGCCAATCACTTGAATGTTATATGCTATGTGTAGTTTGTACCTAAGACGTAAAGAACGTAGCCAGATGCCCAGACTGAAAACTTGTGGACAGACATTCCTCAATCTAGCAGGTGAAGAATGCTTGGAGTGCACTACAAAGAACTAATCACATCACAAATCTTTCTGCAAAGTAGATGGCATTCATATACTTCCTGCTTATGTATCTGTTACGATCCCCTATCTATAGGTCACTTTAGTTTTTTCAGAAAAGTATTTTGTTTAGTGAGCTGCGATACTTTCTATCTTTCTTCAGTCAGAGCTTCAACAATCCAATTTCTTTCTTTCTATGAGATGACAACATCAGATATTGTGTTGGAGAATGAGTCCTTTTGCCCTCTCAAATCTGACACCTGTATTGATGGCTATTTTTTTGGAGATGTATTTTCTCTTTTGGCTAGTGTCATTATGACACTTTATTTGGTAAAGAATTAAGCAGGTATCCTTCCTCTGGCCATACCATTTGTAAGGTCTGGGATCCCACCTTTGGCCAACCTTACCAGTTCAAGATCAGAAATCCACTTGTGGGAAAATGTCATCATCTTGAGAGCCTTTATCTTCATAATTTTTCAATTGCTTTCTCAAGAACCACACTGAGGATGGGGGCAAGGTTTTCTTCCCTAGCGAGTGTTTCTTTCCTGTTACCTACAGGGCAAACAGAATATCCCTATGGTCCCAAATACAACACAGAGAAAATGGGATGTCACCAGTTTTTTGCCCGTACAAGGTCATGTGCAAGTCTTTCTGAGTGTTGAACCCCTACCAATTGACTAAGAGACTGATTATAAGTGAGTTATTGATTTCTGAGCCCAGCGTATAGCCTTGTGTGCGTTGGGGTCTGAATTACGAGTTTGGTTGAAAATTGTTTTTTGCAAATTTTCTTTATTAATTTCCGTGCACAGCAATGACATAATCGTAATCTCTTTAAACAGCTGCAGTACCCACAGAGTCAGGTCCCTGGCAAATGGTAGTATCCGGAGCACCCTTTTTAGGTCTCGCCCTGGAATTCGCATCCGAAGGATGCGTCCAGGGTGGAGACTTATAGCTATCGGACACGGGGGAATGGAGGACAAGAAACTGTCACGAGCTTTTGAAGCAGATTTGGGTGCGCGAACGCGCACGTTCTGTCCTGCGCCGCGCCGTGCACTTCCCTCCCATACTCCCAGCAAGTCAGCCTAACGCGCATGCATGCACACGCACTTACACAGACACGCAGGCACCCAGACAGGCAACCCCCACAGTCACACACACACACGCAAACACACAGACTCCAAGACACATACACACACACACACGCACGCTCACACACATACACAGCCCGCCGCCGCACGCGCACGCGCGCACACACACACATGCCCCCGCCCTCGCAGCCCAGCAACAAGGCGAAGCCCCACTCACCGGCTTCCTTGGTGCAGCGGCTCTCACCGGCAGCAGGACTCTTCCTCCCTTCTTCGGCACCGGGGCGCAGGGTAGGCTCCTGCCTGCTCCGGTGCTCCAAACAATCGCAGCTCTTCCGTGGGAGGCGGGGTAGGCTCCCGCCCTCCTACTTCCTGTTTCCGGTTGTCCCGCCCGGCCTGCCTGACTTCCTGGTCGCAGGCCGGCGGCGGACTGCAGCACGAGCTTAAGTTGCAAGTGAATCTCGCTGTAGGGGTGAAGATGCAATTTCTCGTTTTATTTGGAATCCGGATTTGTTCCGGAATTAACGTATGCGCGGGTGCAAGCAAATTTTGACCACACGCGTCGAAGAAAAATAAATAAATAAATATAAATATATATTATGTTAAGTACTATGTGCAAGGTATATATATATAAAATATTTATTAAGTGTTCCCAGGTCCTCGCACATGGGCGGGCCAAATCAAAGCTCACAACTATTCGGGAGGATTCCCTGAAAGAAAACCATTGACGAGCCCCCACACTTTCAATTGAGATGAGGAATAAGTGGCACTGGCTGAGGTGGGGAGGAGCACTTGGCGCGAGGAAGTCGGAAGACTTTCAGCACAGGGACTGTCTTTCTCTACGTTAAGCATGTGGCGACACTCAGTTTGTCAATAAGGATTTCTGGTTCTGGGCACCGTGCAAAATATCGTTGCTGTGAGGACTGTGGGCTTCTATTGCTTTTACGGGAAGGCGTTCACCGACGTGACAGTTTTTAACCATGGTGCCGATCTTGGGATTTCTACACTTCACCAATCATGCCGAAAACGGGCTTTGAGTTACAGGGTGACATTATATATAAATCGACACAATGCTAGACTTTATCAAAGAAAGACATTTGAAATGCCTGGTCATACCTGAATGTGGCAAATAATACGTGTAAACTATAATTGGTGGGTGGCTCAGTTGCTTCGGGTATGTTTTGTGCCTCCACTCATTTTATATTTGTAAAGTGAAAGACTTCAGTTTTAATTTCAGTTTTGGCAGTGATGGTACACGCAATACCAGCGCAATTTTGCTACATTGTAAGGAGGTTAAAAGTTGTGTAGAAGCATCTGCAGTGTGAGATCCAGTGAAATGATTAATAGTGCTTTTGGGCAGCTGCAGCAGCGTTAAAATTCATCACAATTCATTGTTGATGCTCAAATAAGTAGGGCTGCAATTTTGCTGTCTTTAATTGGTATGAAATGTTTGTGACACTGCGCCCACACACTGCGCCCACACACTACTTTAGGCCACACACACTGCGCCCACACACTACTTTAGGCCACGCACACTGCACACACACACACTACTTTAGGCCACACACACTACTTTAGGCCACGCACACTGCGCCCGCACACTACTTTAGGCCACACACTCTGCACCCTCACACACTCTGCACCCTCAATGCAACATACACTCCAAATAACACTCAGTGCCACATAATTACACTGCACTCAATGCAACATACACTCCAAATAACACTCAGTGCCACATAACTACACTGCACTCAATGCAACATACACTCCAAATACCACTCAGTGCCACATAGTTACACGCCACATAATTACACTGCACTCAATGCAACATACACTCCAAATACCACTCAGTGCCACATAATTACACACAACATAATTACACTCTACTCAATGCAGCATACACCCCAAATACTACTCGGTGCCACAAAATTACACACCACATAATTACACTCTACTGAATGCTACACACACTCCACACAATACCACTCAGTGCCACATAATTATATGCTACATAATTACGATGCAACATACACTCCAAATACCACTCTTTGCCACATAATTACACACCACATAATTACACTCTACTGAATACAACATACACTCCTCATATTACCCCTCAGTGCCACATAATTATATGCTACATAATTACACTGCGCTCAACGCAACATACACTCCAAATACCCCTCTGTGCCACATAATTACACGCCACATAATTACACTGCACTCAATGCAACATACACTCCAAATACCACTCAGTGCCACATAATTACACAGCACATAATTATTCTATCCATCTATCGCCCTCATTCTATCTATCGCCCTCACTCTATCTATCGCCCTCACTCTATCTATCGCCCTCACTCTATTTATCGCCCTCACTGTATCTATCGCCCTCACTGTATCTATCGATCGCCCTCACTGTATCTATCTATCGCCCTCACTGTATCTATCTATCGCCCTCACTGTATCTATCGCCCTCACTCTATCTATCGCCCTCACTCTATCTATCGCCCTCACTCTATCTATCGCCCTCACTCTATCTATCGCCCTCACTCTATCTACCTATCGCCCTCACTCTATCTACCTATCGCCCTCACTCTATCTATCTATCTATCGCCCTCACTCTATCGCCCTCACTCTATCTAGCGCACCACCACAGCATCACTCGGGGGCACCACAGCAGCACTCAGGGGCACCACAGCAGCACTCAGGGGCACCACAGCATCAATCTGTGCAACGATTCGACAACAACTGGTTCAAATATGTTCTATCAATGTTTCAAGCCTTATTACAAATGTCACAAAAATATGTTAATATTTCATTTCTGTTCTTGGATTTTCGTCACAATAAAGTACACTGAACATAATATTCACAAAAGTTATTTACTAAAGTTTAAGCTATTCCCATTATAAATTACAATAACTTTTAAGTATTAATTATTTTAAAAAATTAAGCCATTGTTATTTGTAATATAAATACATCTAAGTCACGTAAATACAACACATATTGCATTACAAATGCAATAGGTGTCACATTTGCGAAAGTTATAACTATTGGCATTGTAAATGACAAAGCTATTAATTTCGCTATTTTCAAAACCAACACTTCAATAAAAAAATTGTCATTTACAATACCAATAACTCAAACTTTTCTAATGCGAGACCTATTGCATTGCAAATGCTTGTTATTATCTGCTCCCAAATAACTCCAGTCTATCTGATAATGTACGGATAGGCCACCAAATGCAGGAGCCACTCAACCGGAGTTCCAATAAACAGTCTTCCCCATGTGTGCCCAATAGCAGTCTATTTTCCTCTGTTTTTTAGTCTGTCACACATCTAGCTGCATGTTCGATATGAGATGCTTAGGTGGTAGGGCGCCTTGGAACCAGTTCCTCTGTTCTTAAAATGTTAATGGTATTTCTTGTCTTCATGTCTTCATAGGCACTGTATTGGCCTGGAATTACAGATACAGTGCACGTATGAAACGTTTGTGTACTGGCATCTGCTGAAGGAAAAGTGAAACAATAATAGAATACCTCTGTTTTATACGCTTTGTGGGCCTCAAGCACAAAGATAACATCTTCCCTTGCTCTTGTTGTTGTAACACTGCTGTTCAAGCAGGTCTTTAATTAATAGGAGTAACTGTTATCTGTGCCATATTTAATTAACGGAATTCAAAGAAGGGGAAAAACTGTATTGGGTTGATCCTTTGAAGGGGTTCAAGCTTGAACAACCTACAGACAGAGATAGGGGTATTCTATTTATCAGAGGAGGATCTCACACACAGACGTCTCCGTAAAAGGTGAATAGGGGCCTTGGGCACAGGTAAGAACTACTCAGGAGGGGGGCGTGGCCAGGCGGTCCGACATGGCGGACGCGCCTTATAGCAGCTCCCGGAGCCTGACAAAAATCCTGCATAAATCCTGCAATTTAGATGCAGATGCAGCAACACCAACCCTCTGAAAGACTTGGTGAGACCCCGGAGAACCTGCAACGCCTCCCCTGAGCTCTGATTCTCGCCTCTGGGCTGCCGTAGCTACGGACTGATTGGGGCCCGAGTATCAGTCTGGGCGTGCCTGGCCTTTGGCAAGACAGGCCTGCTGGCTGTGGACTGCGTGCGGCCTAGGGATTTGGTCGCCCGCCGGTGGTCCCCACCCGGGGATGCGTATGGGTCGCAGACCTGAATACCTGTCCCGCGATGCCTAGATCCGGACCTCGTGTCGGAGGACTTCGAGGAGTATGACGTGGATGCGTGCCTTGTGAGCTGCAGCCTGGCTGGCGATTTATGGTGGAGATGCAACGCCATTAACTACTCTGTCCGGGTGGGGCGTGGCCTGGCAGTCCGACATGGCGGACGCGCCTTAGAGCAGCTCCCGTAGCCTGCCAAAAATCCTGCATCAATCCTGCAATTTAGATGCAGCTGCAGCGACACCAAACCTCTGAAAGAGATGGTGCTGCGGTTCGCTGTCAGCTCTCCATGACACAAAAGCTGTACACTAGTGACCTGTAAGACGAAGCCAGAACGTATTGGCTTGCTGCGCGTAGCCAGATTTATCAGTGGGGGGACAAATCCAGTGCCCTTCTGCATCGTCTATGCCAGCAGACACTCCGACCTGTGATTCTTCCGGAAATTCTTATCCAACAGGCAAGGTACTTACAGACTCTATACGAATTACTACCAGTTTTGCTGATTACTTAGTAGATTCATACACCCCGCAGAAGATTCTCCCTGAGGTCACCATTGACAGGTTTCTGGCGGATCAACCCCCGAGGACCCTGCCGGATTCTGTGCGGGATGACCTGGATGCCCCAGTCACGACCAAGGAGATTCAGAGTGCTCTCGCAGACATAAGCTTGGGTAGAGAACCAGGCCCGTAAGGATTTCCTTGTGAGTTCTATAATAAGTACCCATCCCAACTAGATTATTTGGCTGCGCGTCACACGGCTGCGGAGCACAGCCTGCTCCCGGTCAACTGGCGTCACGCTGAAATAGTGATCTTAAAAGCGGGTCGGCCCCCAGAACTGCATACTTCATATAGACCGATCTACCTACTCAATGTGGAGGCAAAAATCTAGCTAAAATTATCGCGAACCGCATTGTCCCGCACATAGCAACATTAGTTCATCCAAAGCAAGTGGGCTTTATGCCCGGACGTGCCACCAGACATAATATCCGTTGTGCACACAACACTATTGCCTCTGTGGATCGGCTGAACGAGCCGGCTGCGCTCCTTCTCGCTGATATTGACAAGGCTTTCGATTCCCTTAGCTGGACCTACCTCTTTGCACTGCTGAGCTGCCTTAACATTGGCCCACAACTTAGTAAATACATCCACCTCTTATACACAGACATTACCGCTTCGGTGCCGATCGTCGATTCGATGTCACTGCCGTTTCGCATCAGTAGGGGCTCCAAGCAGGAATACCCTCTATCTCCCTATCTTTTAGCACTCGCCATGGAGCCACTCACGGCATGGGTAAGAATTGATGCCCAGTTATATGGTTTTGAGTGGTCACAGGAGGTCTCCGATCGCTGACAACATATTATGTTTGTTAGCGTGCCCAAATGGATCCGGCCCACACTTACTTCGAATTATACAAATTTTCGGGGAAAACTCCGGTGTCTATATGAACGCTTGCAAATCATTTCTGTGGCCTCTGCAGGGGGGGGGAGTGACCAGCTTGGGACTTGGACGCGTGAGGTTACAGTAGTGCCGGATGGTTTTAAGTATCTTAGGGTCTTCCTGTCAGCGTCTCAACCCACCTCCTGGAATAAGAATCTGGCCCCTTTGTTTAATTAAAGAACAGGTGCGCTTCTAGTCACACTTGCCTTTATCATTATTTGGCAAATCAGCAATCTTTAAGATGGTCTCGCTACCCCACCTTCTTTATCAACTTTAAAACCATCTCAACCCAATATTGCATGCATGGTTCCGGCAATTAAACGCGGTCCTTAATCACTTCTTTTGGGGTGGGGGCTCAATCAATCAATCAATCAGAGACATTTATAAAGCGCACTACTCACCCGGAGGGTCTCAAGGCGCATGGGGGGGGGGGGGGGGGGGGGGGGCGCTGCTGCTCGAACAGCCAGGTCTTGAGCTTCTTCCTTCTTCCTGAAGGAGAGGTGGTCTTGGGTCAGGCGCAGGTCGGGAGGGAGGGAGTTCCAGGTCTTGGCGGCCAGGTAGGAGAAGGACCTTCCTCCTGTTGTCGCTCTTCGGATGCGGGGGACGGCGGCGAGGGCGTGGCTGGTTGATCGGAGATGGCGTTTGGGAGCGTAGAAGTTGAGGCGGTTGTTGAGGTAGCTCGGGCCTTGGTCGTGTAGGGCTCTGTGTGCGTGGGTGAGGAGACGGAAGGCGATTCTCTTGTTGACGGGGAGCCAGTGCAGGTCTCTCAGATGTCCGGAGATGTGGCTGCGTCGGGGGATGTCGAGGATGAGTCTGGCTGAGGCGTTCTGGATCCGCTGGAGTCTCTTCTGGAGCTTGGCGGTGGTTCCGGCGTAGAGGGGGTTGCCGTAGTCCAGACGGCTGGTGACGAGGGCCTGGGTGACTGTCTTCCTGGTCTCGGTGGGGATCCACCGGAAGATCTTCCGTAGCATGCGCAGGATGTTGAAGCAGGACGAGGAGACGGCGTTGACTTGTCTGGTCATGGAGAGGGAGGAGTCCAGGATGAAGCCTAGGTTGCGTGCGTGGTCTGTCGGTTTGGGGGCGGTGCCCAGGGCGGGGGGCCACCAGGAGTCGTCCCAGGCGGAGGGCGAGGAGCCCAGGATGAGGACTTCCGTCTTGTCAGAGTTCAGTTTCAGGCGGCTGGTCGTCATCCACTCGGCTACGTCTTTCATCCCTTCGTGAAGGTTGGCTCTGGCGGCGGCGGGGTCGTTGGTCAGGGAGAGGATCAACTGGGTGTGGTCAGCGTAGGAGATGATGTTGAGGTTATGTGGGCGTGCGATGGCCGCGAGGGGGCTCATGTAGACGTTGAAAAGGGTGGGGCTGAGCGAGGATCCTTGAGGGACGCCGCAGATGACTTCGGTGGCCTCTGACTTGTACGGTGGTAGGCGGACTCTCTGTGTTCTTCCGTCGAGGAAGGAGATGATCCATTCCAGTGCCTTCTCCTGGACTCCGACGTTGCTGAGGCGCTGCACTAGGGTGCGGTGGCAGACAGTGTCGAATGCCGCAGAGAGGTCTAGGAGGATGAGGGCCGCAGTGCGAGTCGCACTAAGAACGTGCTTCCAGTCCACATACTGTGGGGAACTCGTGACTCCGGACATCCAAGCGTATCATGCCACACCCCATCTTCTCATTTTAAATGACTGGTGGTACGGAGATAGACGGGACCCTGCCTAGACTATCGAGCACTGGTTAATGGACACTAAATCATTACGCACAATTCTACTCTAGCGCCGGCAACCAGGACGATCTTTGTGACATGACGACAAGCACTCTGTAGGATGGGGTGGTGGGGCAAACTCAAGAAAGAGACTCCTTTTTGGTGCAACGGCCTCCTACCACAAATGTCTGAGTTGCACAGATTTGTGGGCTGGGATACTAACAGTATCTCAACAATTTGCGACATCCTTCATTGTCAGATCCTGAAATCATTCCAGGAGCTACAATCCGAATTCCAAATGCCCCGGTTGCAATTCGACAGATATCTGCAATTTCGTCACGCATTCTCCCCTTATTTAACACAAGAGGACAATATTCCCGACTTCAATCCCATTGACGCCAAGGTGTTCCTGGGCGAGATGGGTGCGCACAAAATTACAGCAGTATATCGCACATTGGTCACTAATAGCCACAATACACTTAATAAGACTAGAGACTCCGGGCAGAAAGATTTGGGTCCACTTGATGAGGATGACTGGGTTGAGGCTCTTGAGTCCAAAAGCGGGGCGTCCATTCATGCGCGCCTTCGTCTTATACAATTTACATACCTCCACCGTGTATATTTCACTCACTACAGGCTTTGGCGCGCCAGGATTTTTTTTTTTTTTTTTTTAATTTGTTTTTATTGCAGAATTATAGATGCGACATCGAGGTGGGTCAACCAATACACTCATGACGTTGCAAAACATATCTGCGTCCGTTAAAGTTGTACACAGCCATTTAGCCCACATCCCGGAGGCTGGGCGGCGTTCCGGTTCGTTCCTGCAACCTGTCAGGGTGGTCATCTCACAGAGATGTCTGGGCAACAACACAATCTAGGATCTGCTTTTATACCCCCAAACTCCCCCCCTTGGCGCGCCAGGATGATAGCATCCCCCCCGTGTCTGCGCTGCGGAATGGCCGATGGTACTCTCCTCCACACGGTATGGGAATATACTGCTTTATCGCGATTTTGGTGTGGGGTACTGACCTGTCTCTCTCAGGTGCTGGGGTGGGACGTTCCACAGTCGCTGAGTTTAGCTGAGTTTCATATTACGGAGGGAATTGGAAGTAACAGGTACAAAAGACATCTGCTATACCTGGGTCAAACTCTGGCTAAGCGAGACATCGCTAAGGCTTGGGAAGCGACTTCCCTGCCATCTGTAGGGGCCTGGAAACGGGGCCTTGACTTTTCCATGGGGCTACAACTACCAATTTGTAAGGCTCGGGTATGTCCCCAGAAACATCCGAAGATATGGAAGTGGTGGGCTGATTATCAGAGTTTGAATCTTAAACCTATACCCTCTACGCTACACAATGAAGAGCAGCCATAAAGACCTAATGCTGGGTACTAAAATCAAGAATAAAGAAAAAATTCATAGCTAACGTAAAGAAAAGTTTCAGTTCTATCATGGACATGGAGGCGAGGATTAGGCTTTACTTCCTTCGCTTTATTACAAATAATCAAGCTCCAGCAGCCATTTCATAAGGCCAAACATGAATAAAAAACTACATTTGCCATGAAACACAGGGAAGAAAAAAAATGATCAAGTCCATCTAATCAGGATCCAACCTGCCGTATAATGACCCTTGAAGCCTCTCTAGCCTTCTTTTTCTTCCTGCGACAGCTGCAATTCTCCAAACTGGTTACTCCTGTTTGTTGGACTCCGCCCCTGGAGGCAAAAAATGTGCACATTATTGCCACCCAACAGGACCAATGTATCATAGACTATAATACATGTCGATATTATACCGTCCGAATGCAGCTTAAGAACACAACCTTACAGAACACTAGTTAATATAACACAACGGATGTGAGTGTTCACAACTGATGACCAATAACCTTCCCAAATGCACACATCTTCTGCAATGGGAGGGAATTTTTTGGGGAGAAACATTTCATAAGGTGGGCTAATCCTTACCTCTCTGTCCTTATTAGAATTGAAACTTTCCTTTACTCTAGCAAGGAAATTTTTCATTCTATGGCAGGACACCGAGGCGATGATTCAACAAGTTCAAAGCTTATCCACAAACATGCTTGCCAGAGAGGGAACTGGTTTAAAGTAAAAGGTCTTAAAGGTGGAATTATTCGTCCAATCTGCTGCTTTGAGGATATCCTCTAGGCGAGCAACAAGACAGAAAGTTTAGAAACCACAGCCCCTCTCATTGAGTGGGCCCTAAATCGGAAGATGTCAATTCCAGCTTCTTGCATGACCCACCTGACCCATCTAGCAATCGTAGGGGACGAAACCGCTCTGTGGGGTTTTGTGAAGGCAATTAACAACTGTATTTCCCCATGTGGACGGAGATCTTCGGTCATAGACTCATATGCTTTAATGGTGCGAACCACATACAACTTAGGGGATTGTCTCAAAGAAGGATAAGAAACCAATCTAGCACCACTTTTATTTCTGCGTTAAATGTGAAAGGTTACCCGATCGGGGGTGAAGACTCTACCTGTTACATCCAGAGATCGGACATTCGATACTCGGCGACATGATATCAGACAAAGTAACATCACTAATTTCGCTGGCAACTGTCTCCTGGAAAGATACTCACTAGAGAACCAAGATTGAAACAGAAGATGAACTTCCTTAACATCCCATAGAGATGTGTATCTGGGCTGAGGAGGAACTGAGAGTCTGATACCCGCTCCCTGACTAGCGGGTGTTCACCAACCTGGTGTGCATCCACCAGGAGGTGGCCTGCCGAAATTGCCGATCTGTAGGTATTAATAGACCGGTACGTGAAACCATGAGATGCCAGGATGCCAGAAAATTTACCACCTGGACAATGTTTGCCCTCCGGGGATCAATCTGGAATTGGAGACAACAACCCAACCATCTTGACCAGACGGATCCATATCGCTTTTTGGTATGGTCTGCCCAGGCCTTACCAAGTAAGGAGGAAGCTTCTGCTGAAAAGGCCTGGAACCTTCCAATGACGCCTGTAACCCTCTAGGTAATGAGGCGGAAAGATCCCACTAGGACCAGCGGCAGAGGATTGTTCTGGGGATCCCTGAGGAGATCGGGAAACAGAAGTAGAGGGAGTGGAAAATCCCAGGAAAGTTCCATCATCGCTGGAAACCAAACTTGTGATCTCCAAATCGGCATGATCACCACTACCTCTGCTCCTTGCCTGCGCATCTAAGCCATCATCCTTGTGATCATGGCGAATGGGGGGGAAGGCATAAGATTGTTCCTTGCTCCAGTCCTGGAGAAAGGCACCCATGGCTGTCACAATGGGATCCGGTCTACAACTGCAATACCTATTGAGCTGGTAATCCAGCCAGGGTGCAAACAGATCCATAGAAAAAGGACCCAATCTGTCCTGGATCATCCAGAAGACCTGGGGATCCCGTTCCCAAAGGCTGAAGTCCCTCCGGTGGCAAGAGAGCCAGTCCGCCACCTGATTGGAGCTCACCGGGAGATGTTCCGCTGACAAAGATATTTGGTTGGACAAACAGTACTCCCACAGAATCCGAGCGAGGTCGGACAAGGTTCTCGTCCGTTCCCTGTGTATGTAGTTCCTATATTCCCAATTGGCTCTGCGCATTAGAATAATATATCCTATAGATTTGACGTAGGACTTATATCAATAGGTCTCCATCGGATATAGTAAACTTAATTGTGTGTGTGCCAGCTAACTCAGAGGTCACCAGAAACTTTCTCGAATACACAAGAAGGGATTCGTTTCTGGCAACGGCATAAACATGACAACTTTGTTTCCCAAGAATAAGAATATATCTCTCAGTCATGGAAACAATAGATAACTAGTTCACTCAGTCAATCGTGCATGCTTCGTTTCTACATAGTTGCAGAGAAATAGTGTGACGGGCATTTTCAATAAAAAGGGTCTTCTTTCTCATGCAAGAGAAGTGAACTGCTACAATCATTAGGCAGACTGCAAAGTATAATGCGTACAGCGTAAACAGTAATATGAAATAGTACTGTAAGAGCATTGTATGGTTTCTAAGCCATATAAAAATACTTTCATAAATACCATAGACTAAAATACTCAACTGGTGCTTCTAAAATATGCCTACCCCAATATACCTAACTTAGGTCTAGTACGATGGAAGAAGTAAGTATGGTCTTTTGCATAGGTTTAGTTTTGCAAAGAATCTACCAAAGGTTTCTCTGGGTTCCGATCAGCTCCATACTTTAGAATGAAGGAGGTCTGGTATCTCTGTCACGGGACTCGATTTCCCAATACCCTGCAAGGGGAGCCGGAAACACTGGAGCTGGATTCTCGGCACAAGAAAGGCAGCTTCCTGATCAGTGCGTCAGCTGGAGAGTCTGCTTCCTCCGGCACTTGCTGTAGCGAACTGCGTCAGGCAAGTAGGTCGTCGAACTGCTCCGAACCATTGTATCTTGCTATAGCAAGTGAAGGTATATTTATACCTTGAAGGTGTTTAGGAATGCCATAGTTTGACGTGAAGTCTGGCACAGGAATGTCATAAATGAACCCCTGGGAATAGTCGTTCATTGTAAAGTAACTGAGTTCTTGGAGAAATCAATATTCAAGAAAGGGGAAGTTTCCTAACGGCTTAAGCTGGTTTTCCAAGAAATCGTTGTGACGTTTGGCGAATGGATGAAAGTAGCCAAGCCTTTATTTGGGTAGCATGAGCTATGCCTATATAAGGGCAACGTGAATTGTACCTATATAAGGGCATGAATCGGGAAAATTCAATCGAAGCAGAAAACGCCACACAACACCCACTCCACTTTCTTATGTACGAAATTATTAAGTTCTAAACACGTTAAACATATCTAAACATGATGTGTTAAAAACCCACCCAAAACACATAAAAAATGCATTGGCACTGGTTGTACACAATAAGAGCATTTGTGCTGTACGCATTTAAATCAATGTTTCATTCAAAGCATATAGTTTGACATTTGAAAATGCTAACTGAATGAATCATGAAAAAATACATTTATGAAATGGCTCTTAAATACAGAAGAAAAAAGTCAAGACCATTTCATGGTAGATTACATAAACTGTTTGAATGTGGACAAGGTCAAATATTGTCTCTGAAAGTTTTCAAAGAATTCTAGTTCTCTATGAATAGTTCTACTTTAAGCAGATTACTTTTGTGCCAAAAACAAAAATGAAAAAATACAAATTTGGAAAAACAAAAGTTGAATCGTGGAAAAAAATCTCAAAGTTAGAACTTTGTTTTAAAAAAATGAAGATTGAATTCAGAGTCTCTCAGAACATTGTGTGCCAAATTCAAAAGTCAGTGTTCTAAGTCTGTCAAGAATTCCTCTACCATTGTAGGTGAAAGTTGAATTACCTCGTTAAGAAGGTCAACCGCACATAGATGTGAAGCATCGGCGTCAGCGTTGGTCGCATTAGCAATGTTCGAATTGGAAGGTACCCGTGTTCTTGTTTCCTGTTGTACCTCACAGTCAGCATTTTGCATCTGTGAGATCTTAATGAATGCCGTAATCAGAATTGGTAGCCGCTGGGGACAACACTGCGTATAGGCCTTTACAGGGTCCAGCAAAGTATCAATATCCGTTGGCATGACTGATGGGAGTGTGTGTCAGAATCGGTCCGTTTGGGCCGCTGTCCGCGCAATGCATGGGGTTCTGATGTCTTGATTCCTTGGACCACAATCCCCAGAGGGCCAAGGGTGTAGCTGCGCGAGAGGTTAACGCGCAACTCCGGAAACATAAGCCGAACTCACAGCACAAACGGAGCCGATAATTCTGGTGAGCCGGCGAGAAGGGCTGTTGTGCATCCGTGAAGGAACCGTGAGTAAGATTAGCAGTGTGTTTCCGGCTGGGAACATACGACGCTGGAGAACAGTTGAACAGTAGCTGGATGTTTGTAGGTATTCTGGGAGAGACGGACACGGCTGTGTTCGTCGGATTCCTCTCTCTCTCTGTGGCCTTTTCCCGAGGATAAGTGTTTGGTTTCCGAGAGTTTGAGAAGCGCGGCTGCGTTTCTATCTTGGGATGTTATTTGGATAAAGAACGAGATAACTTTCAGAGAGTGAAGGTTTACGGAACTATTAAGACCCACAGTTGAAGTGAGGGGTACAAGACTGTTATAAATGGACTATTGCTTGGCACGTTACCAATATTACAAACGTGATACTTTTGTTTGCTGAACTGAAACATTTCTAAAGGTGCAGTTAACCTTCAGCTCGTTATATGTTTTCCATGTTTCTTTTCGACAACTTGTTTGTGTTTTCTTTTCATACTGCAGGAGAGGAAACAGGGGGGTACCTAGTAATGAAAGAGTGGAACAAGACAATCTATGGTCAAGCATTGGTATGTGAGGTGTGATAAGCAGCCTATGGTGTATGGTACAGTTGTGGTATAATACATGTACATTTGTGTTCTTTCCTTACCAGATTATTGCCACTGATAGGACCTTCCCTCTCTCTCCTGCATATAAAGACTTAGAATTTTCCTTTTCAGGTAGGCTTGACTATCAGTGGGGGAATAGAGTCCTGTTAACCTTTAGAGTGCCTTTGTATTATAGAGTAGATAGGGAGGGGTGTGAAACTAAATCCCTTGTTCTTTATCATTTCAGATCTCCCTCCCCGCTGTCCCCTTCCTTTCCCGCGATTGCGGAACCCTCCTATTGGTCTGTGATTTATGCCGGGTCACGGGTGGGTTGCGTGAGCGCGGGTGTAGGACTTTCAACACAGCTCCGAGGAGAAGCGTGTCGGATCTTGACAGTGTGAGACAGATGTCTTACATGCATTCTTCTCCGCATAGCAGGCATCATGTAACAGGTAAGATGCAATCTTGCCAAATTGGTCTGAATGGTAGAAACCATGCGGTATTCAATTCTCTTAAACGAGTTAATCCTGAAATTTGGACGATGCGCTCACGACACTTCATCGCCAGTAGAGTGTTCTCCATGGTGAACTGGGTGTCGCTTGTGGATTGGCTTGCCATATCGAAGCAGTAGGAGCAAAAATAGTATCCCTGCAGCGAGTCCCAAAATGAGAGGCAATCTGCCAAACACAGAGTGCACGAAGTTTGGAAATATTCCTAGGTCTGCTTCAAAGGGTGCTAACAGTCCAGAAAAAACTGTCTTAAATACATGTACAATACTACTCATATCAAACATGTTTAAGATACAACTTTATATTTCTGAGAAATGTATAGGGCAATTTGTAGTTAAGAGGGCATGTATCTCTGCAGAAGTCTTTGCGACTTGCAGATCATAGGTCTCTTTGGCTGAGGTCAGTGGCACAGTTTTCTGTAAAAGAATGGTTTCATTCTGCTTAAAGTATCAATTCGTATAGAAGAGATGTTCAGTGAAGGCCATAACGGCGACTCCCGGTCTGTCTTGGTTTTAGGAAACAATACTTGCATACAGCAAGTGCCCCTGGCTGACAGAGTTACGAGATAGGGTAAACCTGGCAACATGCCACAGCAGCTGTGATCTTTCAACATGAGGTAACTTCCATTAGAAAGTTGTCCAAAAATTGCATCAATCACCGCAGCAGGTGAACCTTGCAGGTGGTAGGACAAGTTGTTAGAGGAACCATCGCAGGCCCCGTGTAAATTAATACCCTGACAAAGGAGAGAATCGCTTCGTGCTTTTTCATAATTTTTACCACTAATAAACACTTTCCCCCACTCCAACATCTGTGTGCGTATGGTAATTCCCAGGATGTCTTGATGTATTCTTTGCCCAACCTTTCATATATGCCTGCTGGTATATGTTTTAAGCAATACTGAAAATGGAAAATTGTAACAGGCAGAGTGATTGTTCCGTGTACTATCCATTCAATCGCTGGCTTTTCAGCGACTGTAAATGGCAAACTTTCCAGTTCTTCAGTACTCAGCACTGTATAGTCTGCTTCCCTCTGGGCCAGTTTGATCTGTTTTTCAGTGAGATTGAATTCTGAAAACAGTGACATAGTATTGATTAAACGCCAAGGCACATAGCCTGAACGTAGGTTTTGTAACGTCCAACCTAATAGCATGATAGAACGTAATTGCGACTGACCATGTTGTAGCATGACCAAGTCCTGTTCCATGATGTCTATGGCAGAGAATACTATGCTGTCCAAAGAATATATCCTGGATGATAGAGTCGTTAACCCATTGTCAACTACAGAGAGAGATTTCTCCAAGTTAATACGATCAATTTCTCGTATTCGTTCTGCAGTCTCTGCTTGCGGAATCTTCCATGCTTCAATATGCAATGCATAGATACCGGAGTATATAAAACGTTTATGACGCGGTTTAGTAGGTCCTTGCAATATCCCTTAGATCAGATCCAACTTTAAGTAAAGATAAGTGTTATTTAACATCCTTGAGTGTAGATCTATGTAACCATTCAAGGCACAGTTTCCCTACACTGTATGTTGTTACAATTCCTGGATGCTGTCTCTGAACATATCTTGGGTCTGGCTTAGTGAATGTGAACCCCGTGTTTTATTCAGGTGTTTGTGTCTGTGGGCCAGATTAACCATTTTTTCCAATCTGTTCTGTTGTGAAGCAAAATAATATGTACGTCGACCTACCGCGCTGAAGTGTTACTGCTATCAGGTGTAGGTGTAGGTATGGATGGATTGTTTAGGTCTTTTATCTTGGCTAACCCAAGACAAGATGTCTGTTGAACAGTGTCATTCAAAAACATTATTTGCTCTGGGATGGTGCAGGCTCTAAATAAGGCTTCTAATCCCCGCACTTGCCAGTCTTTTGTGCCCCAGACAGTTTTTGTCTCAATGTTGTCTTTCCAAAAGTCGAAACCTAGCGAAGACAGCTGAGCATAAAAGGACGCAGAATAAATTTGTTTGGTATGAGTCAGCATACTTTTCATTCCTGTCCTATTAACATTTTTAAAGTAAAATGTTTCTGGATTAGATACATTAAAAGCTAAAAAGTATGGAAATTTGCCATAAAATATTTTTGAACTACCCTTTGGTGGCGTAGGACAATGTTCCCATTGGTTATACATCAGAACATTTCTAGGATTTGCAGATTTGTGCAAGAAATGATGACCATAGTGATTATAACAATACATTTGTTCATAATCTGATGAACTTTCTAAGTATTCATGATTTGTACATTTTGCAGACATTTCTAAGTCTGACATCATATTATTAACAGTCTCGAAGTCCCAATCATCAGAAAATGTACTAGATAAAACAAAGTCATTCAAGGAAATCTTGAACTGGTGTAGAATCTTTAACAGCTCTGCCGGACCAAAAATGTCATATTCAGTTCTGTCCCAAGCTATACCATCAGGTATAGGAACGGCTGTGATGTTCACTGATGACAAGTCTCTTTGTTCACGATGAGATGATTTGAGTGGCTTGAGGAGTAACTTGATGTTCGTACTCGCTGTGTCCTTTTTTACATATCTTCCATTTATCAGCATTTCCAAAGTTATTAACAGAGTCAACCAAAGTAGAAGAAAAAGTACACCCAACACAATCCAAAATTCAATCCATGGTGAAACCAGATAAGTCTTTTCCAGGTGATAAAAAAGTTCTGTTGCATGTTCTATGAAAGTTCTTTTAGCTGGCGTCGTTTCAGGTTCGCTGGGATCCTCGGAAAACGTATCAAAGTTAATGAAATAGCCATAGGCAGTTCTGTCAATTGTAGGGATTGCATCAGGACTTGTTGAAACCGCTGGAACCACTTGATCACTTGTTACATTTGTGTAGTCGAATGCTATTTCTTTGTAGACAGGTGTTTCTTGAGGAACTGTTATTTTGGTTTCAAGAGGCACAAGTTCCATAGCTTTGTTGCTTAGTCCTTCATTTCACACTGCAGATTCTTCAAAAGTAATGAGTCTTTCAGTTTGAACCTCTTGGATAGTAGCAAGATTCGGTCATCTGCTACATCTTTGGAGTCCACTTGGCCGACTGTTTATGATCGGCCACATGATGTGATTTAACCAGGTCGATTGACATAAACCTGTTTTCCTTTTTACCAGCAAGGGGCGGCAGTAATACTGTTCTTGATCCGTGGATTGCTAGGACAGGTACTGGATGTCTGTAAGAAGGCCCAAATTCCTTCTTGTCCGTGATCTTCTCTCTGACTGGAAACCCAAGCTTAGGAATCCAGACCGGCCTTGCTGGGATGGTCGGTTTCTCTTCAGTGGCTGTTGGCTTCAGGGACACGTTACTTTGTTTTGTTCTTATTTCATTTAAGTCCTGTAAAACAGCCAAACGGTCTTTGATATCAAAGGTTTTTTTTTTCCGCCACTGAAGTCTGACAATCGAGATCCGAAATTATCATTCTGGTTCCAAAAAGGACTTCATATGGAGTGATACCCCCTAGAGAACTTCTTGGCAGATTGTTAAGACTATGTTGGACACTTATTAGATGTTTGACCCACCCGTCACCCGAGCCTAAAACCCTAGCTGTTATAGATTGCTTTATGTCCCATTCTTTTCTCTCCACTACCGAATGTCCCTCAGGATGGAATGGACTAGAGTACTGCAATGCAACGCCCAATTTGGCCATGGCTAAACGCAGGACCCTGGTCAGAATATAGCATGCCGACTGCGTATGTGCTGATAAAGACTTGCAAATCTTTTATAACAGTTAGAGCATCAGCCGAGTGCTGAGGCCACATCCAAATGAATCTGGAACACAAATCCACTGCGACCATAATATATTTATAGTTACCATCCCTCTGCAAGGGACCGCAGTGATCTAGGTAAACTCAAGCTAATGGTTTATCTGAGATTAACAGGGGCATCTTTTGGCAGATTTCACATTCCAAAACATACTTTCTGGTTTGTTTCCTCATGCGCGGCCACCAGTATCTGTTTTAATAATGATACTGTAGCGAAAACACCTGCATGTGCAGAGGCTAGCCCTTCATGTGCTGCTAAAATTAGTCCTAATCTACGTTCCATGTTTGGAATTACTCTATCCCCCACTCCAGGGATTCGAGCAAAAGGAACGTAGTTTGCATCAATTATATGTGAGTATTTGAGTGGATAGTTTTGAGGTAACACTGCACCGCTGCCTTTGCTTGTTGCATTGACAGCTAGCATTATTTCGCTGTCTATTTTCGTTTTTGAACGATTGATTGCAGCTACGGAAGCCATTTTCACAGTTGCCTTCGCGGCTTCATCAGCCAATGAATTCCCTGCAACGTGAACGCCATCACGTTGATGACTCAGTGTATGTATCACGTGAGCGTTTTGTAGTCCTTGTCGTAACTGAACTACTTGTTACCGAAGCAATTTATGCTTGATTGTGCAACCTTTTGCATCTTTGTTACCGTTTTGAATCCAGTTCTGCAAGTATTCATTGTAAGATTGAACACAATATTACGAATCGCACACTATGAGTGTGGGGAATTCGCGGTCCGTATTTCCAAGCTCCATCTTAAAAGCTTGTAGTTCAGCTCGCTGAGCTGTACAATTTGCAAGAGATTGTGTTTTAGTGACCAATGGTCGGAATTTGCCATCGCGTCAACCTTTAACCCCCTCCCATGCTCATGACGAGCTCAGCTCATCATGACCACTGTGGCAGTGTGCTCATGACGAGCTGAGCTTGTCATGACCGTTGCGCCGCACCCACGCAGGGATAATTCCCCTCCTGTGCTCGGCGTTCCATTGGAACGAACGTGGTCAGGACGAGATCACCTCGTCATGAGCACACGGCCACCGTGGCTCATGACGAGCTGAGCTTGTCATGAATACCGGAGCGCTGCGCCCCCCCGTCCCTCCCCCCCCAGCACAGCGGGTGAATTAGCCCTGCAGGGAAGGGGTTAACGATCACGCACACAGCACTATAGGCTTGTTTACCCACGTAGCGGGTTGGGCTGATCCGTCAGTATAAATTATATATTCATACTGCTCTAGAGGCAGAATTTCAGTAGGCAGAGGGCATTCTTGCTCGTATTGTAGAAATGCTTGTGTTTTCAAAGAGGTATCAAAAACGTATTCAACGTCTGTTGCAGCAAGAAAATTAACCCATTGTATCCATCTTGGATGCAAAGCTTTAGCATTTGGAATGCTCACTTTTGGCACTGCCTCTAAGGCAGGTACAGTTGTAACGACCATAATGCACTTACCCTGTGTGAGGGCTCTCTCTTTTGCTACTGCAGTTTGAACCGCTGTCAGAGTTCTTTCAGTTGAAGTGAATTTCATTTCTGCTTGTGTGTACAAGTGTGATTTGTAAGCTATTGGTACTTTTTCACCATCGTTAAAAGTTAAGTATGTGAATCCGCATTGTCCTGGAATGATTCGGATCACTAAGAGGGGTACGTTTACGGGTGTTTGCAAATGTTTTGTTGCTAACATGTCTGTTTGGACTGAACGCAAAATTTCTTTGTGTTTTTATGTTCGATTAACTGTTTTGAAATCAGGTTTGATTAGTTCGTAGAGAGGTTTAGCCCTTTCTGCGTAGTTTAGAATGTAAGTTTTTCCGAAATTTAGGAAATCTAGAATCGCCTAAGTTCTTCAGCGTTTTTAGAGGTTGGAGCAGCGCACATTTCTCTAGAAAATTTGCTGCCAGGCTTTTGCCTTCACTTGATAATTCATATCCTAAAAATAGGACGTTTAAATGGGCAATTCTCGATTTCTTAAACCTGAATCTATACCCTTCAGAGGCGCAGCCAAGTATGATGGTGTTCACCCTGTTCAAGTGCCTATCCAAGTCATCGTCTGTTAGATAGATGTCATCGACATATGATAATGCCTCATCATCATAGGTTTGTAGTAACTCTGTTACTCTGGACAAAAATACCCCTGGACTATTCTTGAATCCCTGTGGGAGACGACAGAAGTGACGCTGTGTCCCCATAATTGAGAAAGCGGTCAAATACCTACTTTCTGGTGCAATGTTTTGACAGAAGAAACCATTAGAAATATCTAATGTGGTTTTATACTTTTTACGCTCAATGTTATTCATTAGTGCTGCACTGTGTGCATTTCATACTGCAAAAGTTTTGCAACAAGAGTTTAGATGTCTGTAATCCAATACTAGAACATACGTATTGTCTGGTTTGGAGACAGGAAACAAAGGATTGTTCATTGACGAGGTGCATGTTTCAATCACTCCTTGGTATTCAAGTTGATCTAATATCTCCCTGACCTGTTTTTTAGCTTCTTGCTTAACTGGATACTGCCTTTGTGCAGTTGGTTTATTGAACAGTCTTCTTTCTCATGCAAGAGAAGTGAACTGCTACAATTGTTAGGCAGACTGCAAAGTGTATTGCGTACAGCGTAAACAGTAATATGAAATAATACTGTAAGAGCACTGTATGGTTTCTAAGCCATATAAAAAATACATACATAAATAACATAGACTAAAATACTCAACTGGTGCTTCTAAAATACGCCTACCCCAATGTACCTAACCTAGGTCTAGTACGAGGGAAGAAGTAAGTATAGTCTTTTGCATAGGTTTAGTTTTGCCAAGAATCTACTAAAGGTTTCTCTAGGTTCTAATCAGCTCCATACCTTAGAATGAAGGAGGTCTGGTATCTCTGTCTCGGGATTCGATTCCCCAACACCCCGCACGGGGAGCCGGAAACACAGGAGCTGGATTCTCGGCAGGAGAAAGGCAGCTTCCTAATCAGTGCATCAGCTGGAGAGTCGGCTTTCTCCAGCACTTGCTGTAGCGAGCTGCGTCAGGCAAGTAAATTGTCAAACTGCTCCGAACCACCGTATCTTGCTAAAGCAAGTGAAGGTATATTTATACCTTGAAGGTGTTAAGGAATGCCATAGTTTGACATAAAGTCGGGCATATGAACGTCATAAATGAACCCCTGGGGTATAGTTGTTCATTGTAAAGTAACTGAGTTCTTGGAGAAATCAATATTCATGCAAGGGGAAGTTCCCTAACGGCTTAAGCTGGTTTTCCAAGAAATCGTTGTGACGTTTGGCGAATGGATGAAAGTAGCCAAGCCTTTATTTGGGTAGCATGAGCTATGCCTAAATAAGAGCTTGATTTCTATGCCTATATAAGGGCAAAGTGAATTGTACCTATTTAACCCCTTCCCCGCGGGGCTAATTCCCCCGCTGTGCTGGGGGGAGGGGGGGCGTGCACCGCGCTGTGGTGCTCGTAACGAGCTCAGCTCTTCAGGCAGCACGGTGGCGCTGTGCTCATGACGAGCTGAGCTCGTCATGACCACGCCCGTTTCTATAGAACGCTCAGCACAATGGGGGAATTATGCGAGTGTCACGACGAGCTCAGCTCGTCATGAGCACAGCGCAACCGTGACGGATGAGGATAAGGGCATGAATCTGGAAAATTCAATCAGAGCCTAAAACGCCACACAACACCTGCTAGATGACTGACGTAGCGCACTGCTGCCACGTTATCCATCTTGAGGAGGACTGAGTATTTCACCTTCTCCTAGGTCCAGCAACGGATGGCTAACGGATGCTCTGAGTTGGATAGCACAATAGGGTGGAAATCATCTTCCAGAGTCATCAGCGTCGATGAAAAGGGAACAGGTGCAGGGGTTAGTGACAAAACGAAGGTTGCCACCAGAGCGGGTGTTGAATCCAATGAGGGTTCAAGGGGCACAACAAGGTGCAAAAAATAAACATGCAAGCAGAAGCATGACTGGAGGCCTCTGTGGACCGTTGGAGCCTAAACGCACATCAGTAGGACCCGATAAAGTACCAAAAAGGCACAGTGTTAATCCTCAATACTGATACTAACACCTGGCAGAGCGGGAAATTTCAGAAGTGTAGTAATTTCTCACTGCAAAAATTCTTTCGGCATAGTGGATCCAAATGCTCACCACACATACAGCAAACATTTTCTGCAATATGAGCTTGAAAAGGGGATAGATTTGAGATAACAACTACAGCAACATAGACCTTCATGGATAGAGAACTGTCCAAAGGACTTCTTACTCACTGTCATCATTTACCCCAGCAAATTAGAGTAAAAGCCAAAGTAGTTAGCACGTTCTGCTGTCTTTTGGGACTAACAAGTAAACACAAGAATTCAAAATAACAGAGGCCGAAGTGTAGAAGTCCACAATTAAATGTCTTCTTATAGATATGCAAAACTACAGATCGAGAAAAGCATCGCATGTCATTAAGCAAATATCCTTGCTCCAATCTCTCACACTACAGTATCAGAAACATAATTCAACAGTGTTCATAATTCTATCTTTTACCTGCCGATAGATTCAACAAAAATCAACATACTTTTTGCAAATAGCTTTTGATCTAGTCTCTGGTGTTAAATTGTTCTGGCCTCAAAGCGAAAAAGGAACAATTGACTTTTTAACTCACCGGATGATGTTTCATCTTGTCTGACAAAACTTTCTTCGTAATATAATTTTCTTTAACATGTTGTTGCTGGCGTCTCGGAAAAAAGAGTATATACATTTGTCTATGAATACCCATTGCCAATCTTTAAGACACTGTTAAAACAATTATTTGTTTAGGAAAATGGGGAGTTTACTTATCTAGAACAATATTTCTCTTGCACGCATATTCTTGAGATTCAACACTTAGGGCCTGATTCACAAAGATATTTATGTGCAGTAAATTTACGACTGTGAAAGTCTCCGCTCTGGGACAGAATCTACACACTGCAGTTCTCAATGAGAAGATTCTGCCCCGAAGGCAGAGACACCGCAGTCGTAACTTTACTTTTTTCTGACTGAGATGTTCAGCGGAACCTCGAAACAAGCTTCAATTAATTTAAAAAACATTTTCATATTCCAGTATGAGATCTGACTATTTCAGATCTATGGACTCTACTGAGATGGTAGAATCCATGGAATGTCCCAAGAGTGACACATACGCTAGTTTTCCACAAATATATGGTCGGGTCTGAATATTAAAAAGAGACGCAACCCTAAAAACCACTGTCCCTGTTAGGTTTGAGTTACTCACATGTTCATGTTTACCTGGAACTTTGAAGTCTTTCAGAATATCCAAATAAGGAGAAAGAGGACTGGCCTAATGGCAATTGTATGCAGTGACTGCTCAGCTCAAGAAAATGGCTTGTTAAAGAAAACATTAGGATCAACTGATTGATTGATTGAAAAGATACTTACTTGTATTAATAGTTCTCCATCATGGGTATTGTCTCTAAATTAATGAAAAGCAGAATCACTCTGCTCATATGCAGGTTCTTGTAACTCATCTCAATTTTGAAAAGAATGTAAACAATAATGCATGCTAATAGGAAGCAACCATTTCTGCCTTCTATTATTTTAAAACATCAAACAATTAAGCCAAATAAGTCTAACTAAAGTATATCTGACATCACGAATTGGTGATCCCATGCACATGCTCTCAATTAGTGAAAACCATCCATCAACTTCACTTTAATGCCTTTAGAACCTGTCTTGACCCGTTATGCACAGCAGGGAGGCAGTTAGGCAAATTACTTGTAGGGCTGCGTGAGAAAGTGTTGTGAATACTATGTGTGTTTTTTTTTTTAATTCAGAGACCTTTTCCTTCCAGTATGTAAAAGTGCCTTGTTAAAAAAATGCAACAAGTGAATAACTGTGATTCCGCTCTCTTGCACTCAGTAAAATAAATGATGCAGAAAAATAAGTGCTGGTCCCCAAAAATAAGTGCTGGTGCCCCCACCAGAAACTCTGACTCAGATTGTGTACTGGGAAGATCAAAATGTCATCCATCACAGTGACGTTAGCCAATGTTTGAAGTGGGCTGACCCTCTGCCACATGCTGTATGCTACAATAGGTGAAAGAATGTAAATGACACAACAGACCAGTGGATGAAGGGGGCTGGTTGTAGGTTCATTTAAGTAAGTATATTAGATGTATTATTCAAAAGGTCTTGACTAACGCCTGACCTAAAAATACAATAGAGGAATTAAAGTGCTGAAACGTACAGCTCATAGTGGACATGTCTACTCAGGTGCACGAGTGCACGTTACTAGCACGTCCTTTGTTTTGCCAACTTGTAATGAAATTGTGATAATCAAGCTTATGCAAAACATTCATAATAGTTAAAAATTGTGTGAATAAGTTAGAAATGTTCAATAAGTAAGTACAAGAATCACTTTGTCGCCCTATATTTGTTTAGTTAAAATCCCAGGAATGTCGTAAAAACTGACTTTCCTTTCAGACTCTTCCATTTATTTCAGTCTATGTGTTTAAATTATATTGTTTCCAGAGTTTAATTTCTTTGGTTTATACATTTTAAACTTTTCCGTTTGTTTCATAGAAAGTGTGAGATTTTAAACGTGTAGAAATGTTAAAAATGTATGTACACCATTATTATTATTAAAACAGTTTTGTATAGCGAGTGGTTACCCTAGAGCATCCCAGCGCTTCACCAAACAGAGTAACAGAATTAAGAGAGAGAGAGGCACAGCGGTTTAACAAAAGAGAAAAGTTTTCAGTTGTTTACGAAAACGCAAAAGGCATGGCTCCGAGCGCAAACCTAGGGGGAGTGAGTTCCAGAGGGGTGCAACCTTTACGGAGAATCTCCTCCCTCCTGAGCGGGCCTTTTTGACCCTAGGGATCCTGAGTAAGTGTTGTTGGTCTGAGCGAAGTGTTCTACTTGCCTTATATGGGGTCACCAGCTTTTGAAGGGCGGGAGGGCCTTTGCCTTGCAAGATTTTATGTGCAAGGCAGAGAGATTTAAATTTCACCCTTTCTCGCACTGGCAACCAATGCAGCGCCCTCAATGCGGGTTTGGCCGATCGTGACATAGGGATGTTGTGGAGCATTCGTGCCGCCGCATTCTGAACTTGCTGTAGTTTGTTCAGAGTGATCTCAGGGGCACCCAGATAGATTGCATTACTGAAATCTAATCTAGATCAAAAGCTTCCGAGATAGAAATGGAAGCAGAGGCAGCACTTTGCGCACCGATCGGAGAAGGCCGAAACAGACACCAGCCAGTTTGGTAGCCTGGGTCCTGAAGGAAAGATCTTGCTCTAACCAAATACCAAGGCTCTTGATCTCAGCCTTGGGTTTGGGGGGGATCCCAGGCAGCTAGGCCAGGCAGACCGGGGGAGTGAGGGACTTTTCATCCCCATCAGCATAATCTTGGTCTTTGAACTGTTCAGCTTTAGTGCTGATTCCCCCATCCAGGTGTGGACTTTGGATAGGCAGGAATGTAGCACCTGGGGATTTTCGGTGGCCTGGGAAAGGGCAAACACCAGCTGGGTGTCATCGGCATAGCTCACGATTTTGATGTTAAATGGAGCCACCACATCCTCCAAGGGGGCCATGTACACATTGAATAATGTGGGGCTCAGGGAGGAGCCCTGGGGCACTCCACAATGGAGGTGGGTGGATGCCGATCGTGCGCCCCCTTCCCAGACCTGAAAGGTCCGTTCGCTGAGGAATGACCTGAGCCATTTCAGCGCTGTCCCCCTCACTCCGGCATCTGACAGTCGTTGAAGTAACACTCGGTGGTTAATAGTGTTGAACGCTGCACTAAGGTCCAGGAGGATCACTGCCACTGATCCTCCTGAATCCAAAATGCAACGTGCCTCTTCCGCGACTGCCAGCAAGGCAGTGTCAGTGCCTTGACCCAGGCGGAAGCCTGTTTGGGAACTTCTCAGCACACTGTTGGAGTCAAGGAAGTTGGATAGCTGGAAATAACCAATTTTTCCATGATTTTACTGAGTCCCGGGAGTAGCGAGATAGGCCTGTAGTTCGCCATGTCAAGGGGGTCGAGGCTAGGTTTTTTTTAGGAGGGCTTTTACTATTGCACCCTTCCAATTGGGTGGGACCACACCGGCACCTAACGAGGCATTGATTACCTCAGTGATAGGTTCCACAATGGAAGGGGCAACCAGTTTGAGAATCCTCATGGGGACTACGTCCCGGGGAGAGCCACTCTTAACGGACACTAATACCTTAAGAGCTTCGTCCTCAGTGACTGGTCCAAAAGACTCCAAGGTCTTCAGGGGTCTTCCCTCATCCTCGAAGGGCTCAGCTCCTATGTTGATTTGGGGCAGGGTAATCAAAAAATTTTCAATTTTAGTGTGGAAGTACTCTGCTAGATCATTGCATTTTCCTTCCAGATTATCCGTGGAGGCAGGTGGTGTAGGGACCCTCAAGAGCTCCTTGAACACTAGAAATGTTTCTCTGGAGGAGTTGGAGGCATTGCTGATTCTCTCCTCCAAGAATTGGGTTTTGGCGCACCGGATGGTGAGCTTGTAATTCCTTATCGCCACTCGGTATTCGGTCTTACAAGCTACTTCCCAATTCTTCCTCCAGGCCCGTTCTAGTTTTGTACAGGCCCTCCGCATAGCCCTCAGCTCTGGCGTGTACCACGGAACGGAGCACGATCTTTTCTCCCTCCTTCCTGCAGATCTTAAAGGGAGAACACCGTGTCAATAAGATAATCGAACTGGCGCACCTGTTGCCGCCATTGTTTTCTCTTATTGCTGACTTAGTTTCTCATAGTCCCATCACTGTTTTTCAAAATACAAGATAAGACTGATAGTCGGATCCTTTAAAAACCTAAATACCGGAGTTTAGTTTGGAGAGGACTTTTATAATCAATAATATTTTATTTAGCGTTTTCAAACATTACAATAATTTACCTGCCAATAAATGCAGTACAGATAAAAGTAAGATGGCAACCGTATACAATATAGTACCATCAACATAGTGTGTATGTGTGACCGAGAAGAGAGTTAAGGAACAAGTTACTTATCTTCTGTAATGCCTTGTGGAACATCAAGTCCCACTGTAGAGAGCGCGTATGTCAACTTTCTAGGGTTTAACATTCGCCCTCAATCCTACCTTCCTCCCACACTATCTTCCCCACAATGCCAGGGTGTTGTGTAGTTACTAGGACACCCCACTGACTTTGGACGCATACCAAACTTACCTGCAACCATCCTCCTTGATCCCGCGCTGCTCCTTCTTTCGCCACCACAGCTCCTGGCTCGGGTCTCATGTCTCCCCCCCGCCACCGTAGCTCCTTTCCACACCTGCACGGCCGCGGAGAGGGGGGACTGCATTGCCCAGGAGCCCAAGCGGCAGGAAGCCGCCACCGACCATCCCGCGCCCGGAGAAGCTTAAAGCTGAGCAGAGCCCCGGTGGAGCGGGTGCTCTGCTGACACTGACTTTGGGGGCATAACGAACTTACCTGCAACCGCCCTCCTTGATCCCGTGCTGCTCCTTCTTCCGCCACGCCAGCTCCTGGCTCGGGTCTCCTGTCTCCCCCCCTGCCGCCGTAGCTCCCTCCCACACCTGCACGGCCACGGAGAGGGGGGGGGGGAACTGCATTGCTCAGGAGCCCAAGTGGCAGGAAGCTGCCTCCGACCATCCCGTGCCCGGAGGCGCTTAAAGCTGAGCAGAGTACCCGTGTCACGTGACCGCGTGCGCGGGCCGAGCCGGACTAAGCCCGGGCCAAGGGCGGGCCCGTTTAAGCCCGTTAAAGACCGTGTGAGACCGGACCGGGCCCCCCCTCTTTATTTATTTATTCTTTACTACTTCCGTCCACAGATATCTTGTATGTATGCTTTACTTATTTAACTACATTGTACAAGATAATATTTGTTAAGTATATATTCATATTATTGTACATCATGTCTACGAGGGGTAGTAGAAGTAAAACGGCTGCGGGTGGAGCGCAGATCATAGGTCCTTTGGACAATTTTATTACAAGGGAAAATGAAGCTATAGATCAAGGTATTATCCTTCTGGAGCGCAGAGTCTCTCAAGATCTAGCTCTGGCTAGACGCTCGTCCTTGGGACCTCTTGCATTAGCTAGAACCCCAGTACAAGCTCAGGATGCAGGTTCTCTAGTAGTTGTCCGGGCAGAAGTTCATAGTATGCCAAATATAAGTGATCTGTCAGCGTCGCAACTTCTGTCGGATTCACAATTAAGTTTGGCTTTAGAAAGGTCCCCAGAATTAGTTATCAACCTTATGCCAGATGATACAAGTAACAGGCAGTCAAGGGGAAGGAGGGAGGGTGCTATACAGAAACAAAAAAGAAACAGGCAAAGGTGCCAACGGTTAAGGAGAAATGTGTGTCAAAGAAAAAGTATGTGAAAGGATTAGATCATCCCTCAAAGAATGGCAATGGGAAATCGCACCCAGATGTGGCAAACGAAGTTTTGGACATAGAAAGTGTAGAGGGTTTGGGTACGCGGGGGGGGGGGGGGGGGGGGGGGGGGAATATGTAACCATTGCGATGAAAACAGTAAATTGTTAGCAAAAATTGGGGAGCTTTTCAACATCCATTTGTCTCCAATAGAGACTAGACTCTTACATATAGAAAAACAACTGGCCGAATTGAGCGCCCTCTCCAAAAACGTACCCAAAAACACACCTAACCACAGGACAATAACAGCTGGGGGGACAAAACTTAGAAACAACAAACTGGTAGACTCATTATCTAAGAAAACGACTTTACAAGTAGCAAATATAAATGCAAAGCCAAAGACCCCGGTAGCTCAAGTTAATAAAACAGCAGCTTAAACGGCAAACCCTGCTGGGCCTACCAGACATAAAGATAGCTCACCTAAGGCCTCTCCAACACTCCCCTAAAAGGATTGGAAGAGGGGAGAAAAAGAGAGTAGACCCATAGTTAATTTGCCCCCAGAAGCAAGCCCACTAGTAGTAGTTATGACTGGGGTTCCAGAGGTGGCGGACCATATAGATGAATCCAGTTGGTCACTAAAGAACAAAGTCCAATACTGGCTCAACACTAACCGACCCCTACCCCCTCATTGTTCAAGTAGGATCCTAATGGTGCGCAGAGTCCCCTGGGTGGGAGAAGAGCGGAAAACTACCCAGGGTGACTGTGTCATAATTAATAATGAGGACCCAAGTACGGTAGACTATATATGTTCTTGGAGAACGCAAGGGCGCTATGAACGTATTGAAACCAAACGACTCTCCTTCTTTTATCCCCCTAGGAGTCGTGTCGGGCCGGGTCGTGATAGGAATTGGAGTAGAATGGGCCAACAAGATTGGGGAGGAGACTGGGGAGACTCGGGAGGGAACCCGGGCAGAGATGGAGCATTTATGGAAAACATTATAGGGGTTCCGACCGCCAACAGGTACAGCTGTCTGGAGATGGTCGACTGACTGATAGTAACCATCGGGTCTCCCAGAGATCAGGAGGGGTCTAGAACGCTCGACAGAAGAGGTAATCAGATGTCCAACAGCCATTTGATGCTTATTCCGGATGATAGGGAAGTAAATGTAGTAGTAGCGTCCATAACGGAGTGCCCATCAGCTACACGGATAAATAGTAAGGAGATTGTAGCGATTGAAAAGCATTGGGGATGGTGAGGTTAGCGCTCCACCCAAACAAAGAGTCTTAAATGAGGGGACAATAAATGAGAATATCGGAAAAGCCTGCCTAAATATGTCGACTAAAACTGACCATGAGATCCGTAGTTGGAACGTTGCAGGGCTGGAACCAAGATTATCGGACCCAGACTGGTTAAAGATACTATCTGATAAAGACATAATAATGTTCCAGGAGACATGGGCCACTACCAATCTCCATATAGAGGGCTTTTATTGCAATAGTGTAACTGCAACTAAACCTGATTTTGGTCGGCCTATGGGCGGGTTACTAATTGGTTTTAGGATAACTGCAGGTGGCAGCATTAAGACAATACCAACTAAAAGTCCTAACATCCAGATTATTGTATATAAAAGAAAGGTCCCTTTTTATGTGATTAATTTTTATAACAATGATTTTTATTCAATCCCAAACAAAAACTTTATAGAACTTTTTTTAATTTTAGTCTGACGTCATTGAGTCACCAGATAAAAGTATGGGTAAAAGGATTATCCTAGCTGGGGATTTTAATGCTAAAATTCCAAATCCCAAATTAAATGAGGGAAACACTCAAACTGATCGAGCAGCAAAAAGGGGCTTAGAATTGGACTTTTTCATTCGTGAGCACATCTTAACTTATAGCTTGGATGTAAGCCCTACCCCCACAGCTAATTATGTCCCGGCATTTAGAGGCAGGGACTATTGGACAACTATTGACTACATTTTTATGTCACCCGAGCTTATTGATTGCCCCACAATGGCTAAGGTATTAGAGACTGCCTTTGGGGATCATAATGTACTAGTGGCGAATATTAGACTGGGGTCTTCCCCAGCGTTTGCCAGTACACCTGGGGCTAGAGATATAATCCCTGTTACAAATAATTTAGGATTGAAATGGAGGGGGGTTGATAGTGGAAGCATAATCGAGCAGGTTTCAAACAAGCACCAACATCTGATCGATTCATGCACATTATCAGATGGGAATAACTTAAGGGTAATCACAGACTTTACCAATCAGTGTACAGTTATTAAGACACTTCTAACTGTCCCTAACCAAAGACCAGATATGGACCCCAAGTGATTTGACAGTAGTTGTTCAGCTGCCAATAGGGCTTTACGTAAGGCACTGATTGCAAAACCCAGATGCCAAATGGAGGTTAGGGAGGCGAGAAAGAAGTATGAATCCACAATAGGGGAACGTAAGGTAACTATTCTGTCAGAGCGTTGGGAGGAGCTATCGGATTCAGCAGCAGGGAAGTAAGGAACGATTTTTTGGTCCGCAGTAAAAAATATGCGTAACATGGGAACTCAAACATCAGTAATAAGCTGTACCATCCCGAGTAACCAGTGGGAAGATCATTTTTCCAAAGTGTATGCAACACCTCCAAATGTTAGTAGCAACTATATACCAGGCCAATTGTGCCCTCTAGAGATTAGTTTAGGTGAGGTGATCGCGACTGTCAAACAAAGCCTTGGCAATAAAGCCCCTGGGCCAGATGGCCTCCCAATAGACATCATTAAATGGAAACCTGAACTTTGGGCACCTATTTTAAAAACATTTTTTAATAGTTTACCATTAGTGCCAATGCCAGATACATGGTCTACAAGCGTAATAGTGCCCATATGCAAGAAAGGGGAGAGAACAGATACAGCAAATTATAGACCTATGTCACTCCTAGATAATACTCTGAAAATCTTGGGGCGAGTGCTATATAATAGAATAAATGACTGGGTAGATGACACGCGGGTTTTAGACCCTTGTCAAATGGGTTTTAGAAGTGGGGTTGGGACGACAGAGCAGTGCCCGAACTTAAATTTAGTAATTGGCAAATATACCATTGCTAGGTCGTCACTAATCTACTTAGCGTTTATCGACTTATCGTCCGCATTCGACCTAGTAAATAGGTCCAAATTATGGTCTATTCGTTTAGATTATGGCCTAGAAGAGCCCTTTGTACACTTTTTGGCCTACCTGCATACCAACACAAAAGCACAAGTAAGGATCGGGATGGCGGGGGAAATATCGGTGCTTATGGGCCTCACACCAAACGCTTTACGTAGTTTGGTTAAAAGTTTTGAACAATATATGGATAACCTAGATCTTAACACCTTGGCTGCTATTGATATTTTCCTCCTGTGCTGAAAATCCTTGATCATTATAGTTTCATGACGAGCTCAGCTCGTCATCAGCACAGCTCAACTGTGCCTCATGACGAGCTGAGCTCGTCATGAGCAGGGAGGGGTTAAAGTAAATTAAAAAAAATCTTTTATCATGTCTTGTGGCCTGGGGAAAAGACAGCTTAGTGTTATTTCGGTGGGATCAGATAGACTCTATTCCACTAATACTTTTCCCTATTTAGGAATGGTTTTTGCTGCGAACGGCTCGTGGAGTGGACAAGTTCTCAAAATCCATTAACTCTATTCTTAGCCTCCCATGGCCTAAGAAAGTAGGTGCCACAAAAGCAATTAAAAATTTTTTTAAACTACAGTGCGTCCCAGTAGCAACATATGGGGCTGAGATATGGGGTCTGGGCAAAACATCTAGTATCCAGACCGAGGAAAATCTTTTCTGTAGGAAAATCCTTGAAGCCCCTATCTCTACCTCAGAGTACATCTGTCATTGTGAATTGAATTTGTATTATATATCAGATTTTATAGCATCAAGACTGGCCATGTTCTGGCTGGCTATTTGGAGAAACAAATTGGCCTCCCTAACCCATGAAATCATAAGAGATTGTCTCAATTGCGAGAAAGGGATGACAATCCCTTGTATCGCTGGAGTTCTTAATAAACTGAGCAGTGTGGGTAAAGGTCACCTTTTCTTTGACCCCAACAAGATTGAGCCTAAAGACAAAAATGAAATAAAGTTTGCACTGTATGCACTTTATAGTAAAGATAGATTAGCGGGGGAGTTAACTAAATCAACTATCCAGGCTTACGTGAATAAAGATCTGTATATACAACCAATTCCATTGTATCTTACATTGCCAATGACAAACTGGGAAAGATGACTCCTGTTCCGTTTAAGGGCAGGCACTGTTAGATTCTTATTATGTTTTCCATTAGGTTATTCTTCAATAAGATCTGAAGATAAATTGTGCCCATGTGATGGTATGAGTTTACAAAATGATTTACATTTTTTCTTTTCTTGTACATTTTATCTAAAATATATCAAATGGTTTCTAGTTCCATATTTTAAGAAGCACAGACCACTTTCTTTGGAACAGTCTTATTTGATGCTGCCAACTTTGAACAATGATGAACTGATATTCCGTACCAGCACTTTTTTGAGAGTTATTACCTATGTACCTAAAACAATGGAGTACCCGTAGCAAATTTCTGTATTATCGCTGCTAAATAATCTGTAATTTTGTAATGTGTGTCGTTTTAAATGTATTTAGAATCAAGGCTATTTTATTTTATTGGGATTGTATATTTGTACTGCTTTTATGGATTTGATAAAATTCGAATAAAGATTTTGATTCGATTCGAATACTAGGACCCCCCAGGACCTGCGCGTTTTGGATGACCTAAACTGATGGCTTGGTGTGAAGACAGACTCTGGACACCACCACAGGATGAGTCAGTCGTTAGCCCTGCTAGCTCTACAGTGCCACTCCCCCCTGTACTATACATTGTGGTAGGCGGTTTCTGTCAACCAATGAACATGACAACCCTGATTCCCCGGGTATCGTGGAAACAATACAGTATTTTCGCTCAGTCACTCGTGCTTGCTTTTCTCAGGTTACATAGAACAATGATTAGAATGGTTTCAATAATTATGGCGCTGACTTTGCTTTGAGTTTAGCCTTAAGAGTGTGGATGGCGAATGTACCAAACTGAAAGGTGAAGTGGAGAGATGTTGAGGGTACTGTACCAGAATGTCATGGACTAAATATTGTCTGGCAAAGCTATTGGGTAATAGACGTAATTTAAAAATGTATTGCCCCATTGGGTATAACACAAGACAATTTCAATTCAATAGAACAATGTTTTTCTAAATAATACACTCATGTGGAGAAAGAAGCAGCCTCATCCAAGCATATCCATGGTTTTGGTGCAGAGCGTTGCATATGTGCTAAGTTGCACAAAATCGCCGGTACAGAGCAGAGAAGCATATAAAACGTTATTAGGGTTTCAAGTTTGATCTTTAAAATAGTACATTGGGGGGCGTGGCCAAGATAGCAGGGAGCTAAGACGTGTTTTCTGGAGCTCCGCTCCTCGTCCGCCAAAATAACTTCGGATTGCATCTCTGGGAGTCGAAACCACGGACCCCGGAGTTTGGGGACTCTCTCCCAGCCTCGGAGACCCTGATGCTGGAGGGGGAGCGGCGGTGGTGCCTGGCGCCGGAGGCTGGCCTATTGCGGAGACAGGAGAGTCGCTTAGCGGAGCTCGAGTAGCAGCGGAGGCCAAGAAGGAGGGGCGGTCCGCAGCTGCGACCGCTTAGGACAGCATTGATGGAGCGAGCTCTGGCTGGTCTGTCCTGGACGAGAAGCGAGCTGATCACTGCGCCCCCAGAGAGCTGCGCGCCCACATCGTAGGCGCTACAGTGCGGGAGCCCCGGTGTGTGGAAAGGAGCAGCGTTCCCATCGGAGAGCCTAGGGCCGGATACCCGCGCAGCGGGGCCCGCGGGGCTGAGGTAAGGTTTCCCCCCGTGCGTGCGCGGCAAAAGTTTGATTCCAGTGGCCCTACACTGCCACATCGCGGCACCCCGCACCGCGACACCAGTGAGCTTACCCGGAGAACCGACATACACTCTTAGATTTCCCCATCACAGCTACAAGCCAACGAGATAGGAAAGCGTCTGTCTATATTTACACCCGATTAGGACCGGGTTGGAATTATCACCGGTCCCCCGATATTGCCCTCAGCCTGACTACACAGCCCTGAAGTGTCACGGGTCTACCCCGATTTTGACGAAACACGTGTCGGCTGGTTTCTTGCACAAAAAAGTTCCCCCTTTGGTTAGGGGAGCTTCTCACCAGATAAATAAAAAACAAACAGGACAATAACACTTGAGTGTGATTTTATCCTTTCCTTATAAGATACAAGACAATACCTATCAACTAACTTTTCAAAGACTGCAGGGGTGGCCATCCTGGTTTCCCGTTCCTTCCCGGGATGGGTCTTACAGAAACAAGCAGAGATTAAGGGCCGCCTTTTGACGTATTAATTTTCCATAGGGGACCTGACTTTTGTTGTGGGCTCCATCTATGCCCCCAATGAGGGGTAGGTAAAATTCCTACACAAGGCCTTGCGAGAGGCAGCCACCACCCCAGATAGACACTTGCTGCTTGGAGGAGATCTCAACGTTGTGTTTGACAACGAGCTGGACCGATCCGGTCAGAGAACGATGCAGGCTGGAGTCCTCCCGCCTTCAGGGCGAGCTCTACTCGAGGAGCTGGGGGTGACTGACCTCAGGCGCCTCTTTAACCCCCGATCTCACAGCTACACATTCTATTCGGGGGCCCACAAAACGTATGCACGTTTGGATTATCTCCTTGGTTCCCCCTTTTTCAAACCCAAGCAACCTCTGTAGATATGGATTAGTTACTTCCCTGTATCCTAGTTCTCTTCCAGGGGAATCCTCATCAAAGTCATAAGCATTAGAATATTCCCGCCCATGCGCGGGACCCCGGAAACACTACATATGTGCCCCACATATATATACTCCTATATATATATATATATATATATTGAATTCAAGAGTGCTTCTGCTTCGAAGGATCACACAACTGCAGGTAAGTTTTCCCTTATATTTATTGCTTTGCCGAGGTTGAAAAGACATCCGTCATTATTTCACTTGTCCCAACGCGTTTCAGTGCTTCCTGCACTTTCATCAGGGGAATATGGCAGGGCGGATGTGAATGGCAGTTTCCGCAGTCTTTTAGTAAGAAACACGGAATGTACTTGGTAGTACTGAATCCCTTGCACAGCATTTTGGGATCAGTAGTTTAGCCAAAAAGTTCGTAACAGTAGTGGGTTCCGCCAAGGCATGTTTAGTGTTCAGGTTGCAGTGTCCTATTATCGGCGCACTGTCTGATTAGGTGCTTCAGTGCACCCCGGTTGTACTTTTCTTCCTCTGTGATTTTCGCTCCTGCAGTCGCCTTAAGTAACCAGGGAATTCCCTGTACATGGCCCCTTCACCGACGGCTCCCTCCTCCTTTCCGAGGCGGTGCTTCCTTCCACGACGCAGCTGTCGTGCAAAATGTTGAATTCAAGAGTGCTTCTGCTTCGAAGGATCACACAACTGCAGGTAAGTTTTCACTTATATTTATTGCTTTGCCGAGGTTGAAAAGACATCCGTCATTATTTCACTTGTCCCAACGCGTTTCAGTGCTTCCTGCACTTTCATCAGGGGAATATGGCAGGGGGGATGTGAATGGCAGTTTCCGCCGTCTTTTAGTAAGAAACACGGAATGTACTTGGTAGTACTGAATCCCTTGCACAGCATTTTGGGATCAGTAGTTTAGCCAAAAAGTTTGTAACCGTAGTGGGTTCCGCCAAGGCATGTTTAGTGTTCAAGTTGCAGTGTCCTATTATCGGCGCACCGTCTGATTAGGTGCTTCAGTGCACCCCGGTTGTACTTTTCCTCCTCGGTGATTTTTGCTCCTGCCTAATCAGACGCGTTGGGACAAGTGAAATAATGACGGATGTCTTTTCAACCTCGGCAAAGCAATAAATATAAGTGAAAACTTACCTGCAGTTGTGTGATCCTTCGAAGCAGAAGCACTCTTGAATTATATATATATATATATATATATATATATATATATATATATATATATATATATAAAAACATGCAATAGCAGCCAAATAACATCGGAGATGAAATATGCTGTGAAGAATTTCCACCATACATGAATAATATGCATTAGAAACATGAGAAACAACACCAAAGATTGGTTAGAAACTGTTTTAATGCTCAGATAGCAGTAGAAATTCTTATAACTCACTGAAAGCATAGAAAGCTCCCAGGCTGCATTGCAAACACACAGTCTAAAAAGCCTGAAAAGCTAACCTGTAGCTGTATGTAATACAAAAACTGACACCGTGCCTTTAAGGCACTCATGACCCCCTGTATCCCATCATGCCTCGGGGGTGACAGTTAGGTCAGTTGTTCTTTTCGGAGGCTGAAAAAACCAAGTAACAAATAGGTTAACAATATAGAATGTCCTTTGGCCGGGGAGGCGGGAGGGTTGCTTATGACTTTGATGAGGATACCCCTGGAAGCGAACTAGGATTACAGGTAAGTAATTAATCCTTCTCTTCCAGGGGATCCTGATCAATAGTCAGAAGCATTAGAATAGAAAAGCGAGCCTCTCCTCATCCCTGCGGGCAAAGGAATAACAAGGCAGTAATCTCAACAACAAGTCTGAGCAGGCCATAGGCTACCCAAACAGATTTCTCAAGGAGGCTTGCCCTACTTGAGTATCGGCCCTGGAATCAGATTCTAGACAGTAATGCCTCGTAAAGGTATGAACTGATTTTCAGGTTGCAGCCTTGCATATTTCTGACATTGCTATGTCGTGCAAGAAAGCCACTGCGGCCGCTTTTCCTCTGGTAGAATGGGCTTTGGGTGATACCAATAAAGGCTTGCCTGCAAGCTGATAGGCCAATTTAATGCAGGAGACAATCCATTTGGAGATGGACCTCTTGGCCGCTGGAAAGCCCGTTCTCATTGAACCATAGTTCTGAAACAGATGATCCGACTTCCTGATTCCCTTGGTTTTTTCCAAGTAGAACTTGAGCACTCTCTTTAAATCCAATGACCGCTCTGCTGGGGTCGCTGGATTTGGAAAAAATGTAGGGAGGGAAATGGACTGATTTATATGAAAATCAGAAACCACCTTAGGCAAGAAGGATGGATGAGCCCTCAGGACTACTCTATTGTGATGGAAAACAGTATATGGTTGCTTCACACAGAGCGCTTGTATCTCGCTTACTCTGCGCGCTGACGTAATCGCCACTAAAAGGCTGCTTTCCAAGAGAGATGTTGCAAAGAGGCCTTGTGGATGGTTCGAAAGGAGGTGACATTAACCTGGATAGAACCAGGTTCAATTCCCAAGGAGGAGAAGGATTTCGCACAGGGGGATAGACTTTTTTCAACCCCTGGAGGAAGTCCTAAACCACCGGAACCTGAAAGAAAGAAATCTGATTAGGTGATTTCTTTTACGCTACTATGGCTGACAGATGCACTCTAATGGAAGCATATTTCAATCCAGAAGTTGCCAAGGAAAGGAGGTATGGCAGAATTACCTCCTCCTGCCCTTTAGTAGGATCTAGGTGATGATCCCTACACCATATGTAAAACCTTTTCTACTTGAACGCATAGGACGCTCTCGTGGAAGGTCTCTTAGCCTCCTTTAAAATGTGCATACATTCGGGAGGCAGGTTCAGATGCCCATATTGCAGGACCTCAGGTGCCATGCTGTTAGGTTCAGTGATGGGAGGTTGGGATGCAGTATTCTCCCGTTCATCTTGCTCAACAGGTCCGGCCTGCAAGGAAGTCGTCTGTGTGGACACACAGACAGATGCAGAAGGTCCGGGCACCACCACTACTGAGGTAAATCCGGAGCTACCAAGATCATCTCCATGTCTGACCTGAGAAGCTTTGAGACTACCTTCGGAATCAGAGCCAGGGGAGGAAACGCGTAAGCAAATGTTCCCGACCAATCCATCAGGAGAGCATTCCGCTGCGTGCCTGGCCGGTGGAACCTGGACGCGAAGGCGTGGCATTTTGCGTTTTCTTCGTCTGAAAACAAGTCTATGGCTGGATGACCCCAACAATAAAAAAGTTCTTCTACCACTTCGTCGTTTAGCACCTAGTCTGGCTGATCTTCGAAGTGCCTGCTGAGTGCGTCTGCTTTGACGTTCAATTCGCCTGGAAGGTGCACCGCCACTACTGAGAGGCCTCGAGAGAGAGAGAGAAGCCAGTGCCAGATGGTTTGAGCCTCCGGGGAGAGTTGGCGTGACCGCGTGCCTCCTTGCTTGTTCAGATAGAACATGGTGGTTGTATTGTCCGTCTGAACTAGGGCTGAGTTGGACTCGATTGCTGGAAGAAAAGCTTTGAGAGCTAGAAACACCGCTCTGAGCTCCAGCATGTTGATGTGGTACGTCTGCTCCTGCGCAGACCACTGACCCTGAATCTGAAGGGGACCCATGTGCGCTCCCCAGCCTTGCAGAGAGGCATCCGTCACTATAGACTGGGACGGTAAAGGTTGGTGAAAAGGCACACCCACCAGCACATTCCTCGTCCGAGTCCACCATTTGATGGCATCCTTCGTTGCTTGGAAAAGAGTGATACGATCTTCCCAACGCCCTGTCGCTTGGTCCCACTGGTCTTCGAGAGCCTGTTGCAGAGGCCGCATTCTCAGCCTGGCGTTTGGGATGAGAAAAATGCAGGACGCCATGGAACCCAGCAGGGATGCTACCTGTCGGACTGTTGGAAACAGAGACTCTAGTAGAATCCCACATTTCTGTCTCATGGAAAAAAGTCGCTTTCCCGAATTTTGTGTCTAGGTAGTGGATGGACTGTGTCGGCCGCTGGACTGACTTCTCCAGATTTACATGGAGACCGAGCCTGTGCAACTGGTGCAGGCAAAGTTGCAGATTGTGTGCTACCCGTACCGGAGATGGCCCCTTTAGGAGACAGTCGTCCAGGTACGGATAGATGAAGAGTCCCTTTTTGTGAAGAAAAGCCGCCACCAATGCCATGCATTTTGTGAATACTCGTGGTGCGGACTTAAGTCCGAAGGGTAGCACTTTGTACTGGTAGTGTTCGTTTCCTACGACAAACCTCAAGTACTTGCGATGCCGCAGTGCAATCGGAAAGTGAAAGTATGCCTCTTGCAGATCCACCGAACACATCCAATCTCCGGCTTGAAGATGTGGGCATATTTGGGGAAGTGCTAACATGCGGAACTTTTCTTTGACGATGACTTTGTTTAGGAGACGAAGATCGAGTATGGGCCTGAACTTGTCCTCCTGATCTTTTTTGGGGACAAGAAAGTATCTGGAGTAAACTCCCTTTCCCCTTTGAGAGGGGGGGAACTTCCTCTATAGCTCTTTTTTGTAGCAGGATTTTCACCTCTCTCCTGAGCAAGCTTAGCTGGTGAGGGTAAGAGTTCTTTGGAGGAATGTTCTTTGGAAGCGCACGGAAACGTAGCATGTATCCATTGCGCAGTATATTCAGCACCCACCGATCCCTTGTGATGCTGACCCACTCTGCCAGGTGTTGTGAAGCACTTCCTCCCACTGGAGTGGACAACGGCGCCAGAGGAAGCCACTGCTCAGGCCTTTCCTCCTCTTGTGTGGTAGAGGACTGCTGGTGACCTCCTCTACCTCTGTTGGATTTGCCTCGAAACTGGGATTTTCCCTGGTTCTCATTTTGGGACCACTGAGGGGTTTGAACCCTCTGTTGAGACCCTTTTCCCTTGCTGGTCTTAAAACGGCGTTTGAACTCTTTTTTTCTTCTCCAAACCCACCGCTTTTACCGTATCCAGCTCTGTCTTCATACGAGTCATCTCTTCGTCAGCATTTTCTCCGAAGAGAGAGGACCCCGAAAAAGGAAGATTTAGGATACGTTGTTGAGCATCCGGCTTCAGCCCTGTGAGGCGCAACCAAGCTGACCTCCTGGCACAAACCCCATGTGAGTAGGAATGTGCCGCAAGAACTGCACCATCCGCTGCAGTGCTTATCAACTGGTTCGCCACCAGACATCCTTCCGTCATTGTTTTTTCGAAGTCCTTCTGGTCCTCTTTTGGTAGCTTGGACTTAAACCTTTCCATGGAGTCCCATAAGGCTCAATCGTATCTACCCAACAGTGCGGCAGCATTGGAGACCTTCAGCGTGGAGGCAGCTGAATTGCAAACCTTGTGACCCCATGAGTCCTGTGATTTGCTGTCCTTATCTGGTGGTACTGAAGAGGAAGCAGCTACTACATGCGTCTTCCTTGCAGCCGCCACTATCACAGAGTCTGCTGGAGGGTCAGATTTTACAAAAACTGGGTCGGAGGAAGCTGGTTTGTTCTTCTTCTGTATGCGGGCCGGCACCGCTTTGATGGTTGCTGGAGTTAGAAAAACGTTCTTGACAGGATCCATAATCCCCGGGACTAAAGGCAGTAGCGGGCGAGAGACAGATTTTTTGTGCAAAGTTTCTAAAATTACTGTCGTAGCCACCTGGGGGACAGACATTTCAATGCTCAGCTTCTGAGCTCCTCTTTGTAGGACATCTAGATAAGTGCCAATGTCATCCACTGGAGAGGATCTAGAAACAGGACTATCCATCCTCTCTTCTGGGAGAACGAGATCTAACCGGATCTTCCCTTCTGGGAGAGTGGGATCTGGTTGGCCTTCTCACAGGCGATTTGCTTGCTTGGCGCCTGGGAGGACTGCGTCTGTCCACTTCCTCCACCAGCCTCTGGAGAGGAGATCTCTGCTGAGGACTGACATACTCTTGCATACGTCTGGCAGCCCCTGACTCTCGCCAATGATCCAATGACTTGTACCATCTAGGTGACAGTCTGACCTCCGCAGCCGAAGGATCTGGCTGCCGCACAGGAGATCTGCGGACAGGACTTCTGGATCTTGAGGATGTTGTCGAGGAGCCAGAAGACTGTGACGTGGAATGACGAGAAGCTGACTCCGTAACTATGATCACAGAGTTCCTCGACGACGATCGAGCTCTTTCTGAATGCCTCGATGTCGAGTGTTCTGGTGTCAAATGTCTTTCTCTCGACGTCGAATGCCTCTGGGAAATCGGCGGGACCATCAATCTCGACGTCGAATGTCTCGGCGGCGATCGATGCGAGGATCTACGGTCTCTCGACGCCGAACGGAGATGAGCAGCCGACGGCGGAGCCTCCCTCGATGTCGAACAGCGATGACCAGCCGTCGACGGAGCCCTTTCTCTCGACGTCGAATGTCTGTGCGACGACGGCAGAAGGGTATTGGCAACCCTCCACGCCGAGCGTTGACGGAGGCAGTCTCGGTCGGCGTCTCTCGACGCCGATCGATGTTTTGTTGTCGACGGCAGAGGGGTCTTGGTCCTCAACGCCGAACGTCGTTTCTTAGACGACGGCGGAGGGGTCACACTTCTCAACGCCGGTCGTCGCCTGGATGACGACGGCGGAGGAGTGACCTCCCTCGACGCCGATCTTCGCCGGGTTGACGACGGCAGAGGGGCCTTGGATCTCGGCGCCGACCGTCACCTGGTTGATGGTGGCGGAATCACATTTCTCGACGCCGAACGTCGCCCGGTTGACGACGGCGGAGGAGTGACCTCCCTCGACGCCGATTGACGCCGGGTTGACGACGGCGGAGGGGATTTCGACGACAGAGCTGGATTCTTCGACGTCGTCGACGTACCTGGTCTTCTTTTCGACGGCGAGCCCGCCGTCAACGGTAGTTTTGAAGATAAATGACCCACTGGTGGTTCTTTCCTCAGCGCCAAGCCCGACGCTGAAGCTGATGGGTGTGAAAACTTCTCTTTTGAAGATGTTCTAGCCTTCTTGGAGCCCTTCTTCACCGGAGACCTTCCTCCGGATGACATGTGAGCCAGGCCATAAATGCGAATCCTCTCCCGGTCTTTGAGAGTTCTTCCTGACAAGTGCTCGCAGTGAGGACAGGTGCCTGGATCATGTTCCTCAGGCAGACACAGGATACAAACGTCGTGGTTGTCTGATTTTGCCTTCTTGTTGCCACAAGAAGGACATTTGTCAAAAAGTGAAGGCATTCTCAGCTGAAAATGCTTACTAAACTGACTTAAAAAGACAGTGTCTTACTTGACTAGATGTAAAATGTCAAAGTAAGTAAAAAAGTTGTTAAAAGTTAGGTAATTTTCTGTCAGAAAACAGAAATTAGTGGAGCTGTGTAACCAGGATCCTTCCTGAAGGAGCCGGAAAGAACAAATGACCTAACTGTCACCCCTGAGGCATGATGGGATACAGGGGGTCATGAGTGCCTTAAAGGCACGGTGTCAGTTTTTGTATTACATACAGCTACAGGTTAGCTTTTCAGTCTTTTTAGACTGTGTGTTTGCAATGCAGCCTGGGAGCTTTCTATGCTTTCAGTGAGTTATAAGAATTTCTACTGCTATCTGAGCATTAAAACAGTTTCTAAACTATCTTTGGTGTTGTTTCTCATGTTTCTAATGCATATTATTCATGTATGGTGGAAATTCTTCACAACATATTTCAGCTCTGATGTTATTTGGCTGCTATTGCATGTTTTTATATATATGTTTATATATATATATATGTGTGGGTGTACTATATGAGTATATATATGTGGGGCACATATAATATAGTGTTTCCGGGGTCCCGCGCATGGGCGGGAATATTCTAATGCTTATGACTATTGATGAGGATCCCCTGGAAGAGAACTTAACGGCCTCTCTCTCAGATCACTCCCCGGTGCTAGTTAGCCTCCATATCCCGCGCACACCGCGCTCCGCAGACACTAGCGCCTACGCGACACAATGCTCCAGCTTCCACCCGTGGTCACTCAAATCCAGAAGGCCATTACGGACTTTGGCTCTCAAACGCGAACCCGGATACCTCGGTGGCGACGCAGTGGACAGCACTAAAGGCAGTTCTTAGAGGGGAATTTATAGCAATTTCCTCGGCCCACAACCGGGATAGAGAACGCAAGCGGGCAGACCTCACTCGGAGAGTCTTAGAACTTGAACAACTCCACCAGAGAACAGGGGCCTCTAGGGCTTGACGCCAACTCTGCATAAAACGGAAACAACTCGCTGCCCTAGACCAGGATAAAGCGGAATATGCAGCACTCAGGCTGCGACATTCTTAATATACCAGAGGAGATAGGTGTAGCCGCCTCCTCGCCAATAAACTCCGTGAAGCCAGACAGCAACAGAGAGTTCAGGCCGTACATACTATAACGGGCGAGCCGGTGACGGACGACGCGGCCATAGCCGAAGTCTTCCGAGACTTTTATGCCAGCCTTTATGCTGGGGACCCTCTCGAGCTCCAACGTAGCACAGACTACATAGCTTCTGCAGGCTTGCCCTCACTCTCCCAGGCACAGGCAGACCATCTTGACAGGGCCATACAGGTAGAAGAGGTTATCTCGGCAATTTCCCATCTTAAACTGGGTAAATCCCCCGGGCTGGACGGCTATACAGCTGCCTTCTACAAGACCTTTTGGAACCAACTGGCCCCCACCTTGACACGCTTATTCAACACCTTCAAACACTCAGGGGCAATCCCGGGTGAGATGATGGAGGTGGCGGTGGTCGTCATTCCGAAACCTGGTAAGGATAAGACAGCTTGCAGTGCCTATAGACCAATCTCGCTGTTTAACATAGACATCAAACTCTATACGAGCATCATTGCGACCCGACTGGCGCCTTATATGGCACAATTGGTTGAGTCCGACCAAGCCTGGTTTATCTCCCAAAGGCTGACCAGTGACAATACTAAACGCATACTACATCTCATTGAGAAGGCCTCGCGCATCCCTGGCGAGTATATGCTGTTAGCTATTGATGCGGAGAAGGCCTCCGATAGGGTCCACTGGCCTTACCTGGAGCTGGTGATGATAGCTGCTGGCTTCGGAGAGAAAATTTGCACCCGCATTCTGAATTGCTATAGGGCGCCGATGGCGACGGTCCACGTAAACGGCCACACATCTTCCCGGTTTCCCATTGAGAGGGGCACTAGACAGGGGTGCCCACTGTCACCCCTGCTCTTCGCACTCTATATGGAACCACTGGCGCTCGGGGTTGGCCATTATCCGTTGATAACAGGGATCAAATTTGGGGGAGACACTCACACCATAAGTCTCTACGCTGATGACATTCTGCTGTCCTCATCAGATCCAGCCACCTTGGTGCGCGCTCTCTTCATTTAACTGCACAATTTTGCTCAGGGTTCAGGCTTCAAGATTAATGTGGATAAATCCTTGGCCCTTAGTCTCTCCCTTTCCCCACTAACTCTCAGCCACCTCCAGGAGGAACATCCGATGCAGTGGCAGACGGAGGCAATTCCGTATCTGGGCATTCAGCTCGGGCCCACTCTCCAAGCGACCTCTAACCTTAAATACTCTAAACTCCATAGCCGCGTCCGGAAGATGCTGAGCCGATGGAAATACTGCACCACACTGTCCTGGCTGGGCAGGATAGCTGCCGTCAAAATGAAAATATTCTCCCAAGTTTTGTATTTGTTTCAGACTCTTCCTCTCCGACCCCCTATGGGCTGGATTCAGCAGATGCAGGCGGACCTCTCGCGCTTCATTTGGAATGGTCGTAAGCCTCGATTCCGACACCAGGTCGCCATTCCTCCACCGGAGGAGGGGGTGGTGGGGGTGCCCGACCTTCAGTCCTATTTTCATGCCGCTCAGCTTAGATATCTTGTGAAATGGCTGTGGCCGGAATCGGAAAAGCACTGGCTGTTCCAGGATCAGGCATTGGCAGGCAGACCTCTACAAGAGGTTCCCTTTCTCCATAAACGTCACCGCCCAGCCAACCTTTATGCATCAGACATCACAGGCACCATCCTGGAGTCCTGGGATCGCACCAACTCCTGTGCACAATTAACCACATTCCTGTCACCCCTCACGCCGCTGTGGGATAACCCGGAATTCCAACCTGGCATGGAAACCAGAGCCTTTCAGGCTTGGCGCTCCTCCCCCTGCCAGTCCTTGGGGCATTTCTTTGACCTAGAGGGCATCATCTAATTTCCACAGTTGAGGGAGCATTATGGCCTACCTGAGACGGAACGCCTTGCATATCTACAGGTGCCACACTGGGCACTACACCCGCACATTAAACCACAGGCGGAACGCTTATTATCCCCTTACGAAAAGTGGCTGATAACTCGTACCTCTGACAAGAGAATCATCTCGGACCTCTACAGAATGCTCCTAGGCCATACCAGACACACCTATAGTGCAAGTCGCACTAGATGGGAGAGAGACCTGGGCAGGCCCCTGACTCACAAAGAGTGGGAGGGTGTCTAGTATAAGGCACGGCATTCAGCGTATCATATGGGCCTCACGGAGACCTGACCAAAATCGTCACTTATTGTTACTATACCCCAGAACGGATACACCGCTTTGACCCCCGGCGCAGCGACCTATGTTGGAGGGGTTGTGGAGAGAAGGGCACATTGGAACATATCCTCTGGGGCTGCGCTTGCCTACAGCCATATTGGTCACAGGTACTCGATGAAATAGACCAACACTTGGACACCCAACTACCCCGCTTTCCCTCATACATATTGTTGGATTTACCTAACTCCTTAACCTATCCACTTAAATCCCGACGGGGTCGCTTGATAAAGATTGCTCTAGGGGCGGCTTTGCAAAACATCCTGATCCACTGGCGCACCCCCTAACTCCCTACGCTCTCTGGCTGGCTTCAGCGCTTATGGATGGTATTGGGCATGGAGAAACTTACACTTACACTTGCAGGGAGAGGATCAGAATTTCCGGAGTTATGGCGGCCATTTTTGACGCTTCTGGTGTCTGAGTTTCGGGAACTGACATGCCCCAGATATCTCCGGCTTCTCCGTCTCCCTGGCATGCAGATACCGGAGGACAGCCCCGCAAAGAGCCGTACAAAACGCTGCTAATCAGTGGATTGTCTTCTCCCCACTACTTTCCCTTCCCTTTTCTTTTGTTTTGGTGGCGGGGGCGGGTAGGATGGGTGGGACTCGGATTGGGGGGGGGGGGGGGGGGGGTTAGGGGCTTTTTCCTTTGTCTTGCTATTGCTATATTTGTTGACCCGCTTCATGCTTATCACCCACAGGTGATGTCAGTTATTGCAACTCATATGTCTCATTCGAATGTTGTCAGCGGAGCTGAGGGTCTTGTTTGTGACTTTCTATGAAAACGAATAAAAGATTTAAACCATAACATAGTACATTGATTACGCCCACTATAAAAGTTCAGACGTACAAGGGTGAAAGAGAGAATTTTGTAAGTGATCATCGACTTTAGCTAAGAAGTTTTTCAAGGAAGAAGTCTACAAAAGTTCCTAAATAAACCTCAACCTGTGGGATAAAGAAGGCCATAGCTACTAACATCTGGGTCCTTCCAGCCCTTGAGAAAGGCTGGGGGCTGAGAGATCATAACATCCCTCAAACTCAGGCACAGTCAAGGATTTTCTATGAGGGTCAAAGGTCACAGGTCACAAAACACTCACTGACCAGAGCTGGAGAGGATTCACATGGTTAGACTGTTGCTGCAAAAACTCTGCATTGCCTTAAATTTTGGCAAAAGCCTACTTAATCCCCCAGAACTCTTTTTTTTAAAAAAATCATAATTTGCTTTGAAGTTTGTCCACATCACAGACAAATAAATTAGATAAAGATTCTTCTTTTTAATTTCTCTCAATCAAGCAATTGTGGTTCTAAAACTGCCGTAGTTTGGAACTTTTAACAGTGCTTTTTTCTAATTTTTCATTTTTTTCATAAAACTGGACACAGATCTTTTATTTACTTTTACATTTGTTATGCTTGTGGTCTTGGAGGCCCTTTACTGTTTTAAGCTTTGGCCCAAAATGTATGTTCATTACTGCCTACGGACAGTGACACTTATTACTGGCTGGAGCCATGTAGACTCATTAGTGCCTGGAGTTATAGAAGATCATTACTTCCCTGGGTCATTGCGGTTCCTTATTGCTTGCGACAATTAATGTGCATTACTGCCAGGGACCAATACGGATGTGCATCACCACCTGGGAAAATTGTGGTTCATTAACACCTGCAAGCAAAGGTTCATTAGTGCCTAGGGCCATTAAAGTGAATTAGTGACTAGAGCCATTCAGGCTCCAATCACAAATGCCATTTAGGTTTTGTTTTGTTAAGGTTAACTGGAGTACAATAATGGCTACAACACAAGATTGAACAAGGTAAGTTCCATATTGCTCAGTTCCTGTGCCACGCTGTGCAGCAAATAAGGCCGCCATTGTCAGCGTCCTCTACTCTGCAGAGTCGAGAACGCTGATTATGGCGGCCACAGCATGGCACAGGAGCCGAGCAATATTGAACTTAACCTGGATCCAAGAGGGAACAGTTCTAACGAAGGACACATACTGAACCTGAGAACATTTTTGCAAAGACCAACATCCATAGAAGACCACACTTAGATACTAAGCCCTGAGGAAGTCCAAGGAAGTTGGACGAAAAGCGCTGGCTGTTTGGCTGTTTTTTGCAAAAAGAAGAAAAAATAAATTTTGTGATACAAATAATGTATGGACCTAATTACTCTTGGAATTGGTGGTGCAATCCATATTTGTGGTGGCTGCTCTCTGGAAACAGCGGGAGCGGTGGAGGTGCACACTGCATGAGCTTAATACTGAAAATACTGGAGACTCAGTGGGGGATTGTTGTTTTGGGGGAAGTGCGTCACATGTACACGGTTTGGCTTGCGATTACAAGACTGAACAACACTGGAAATTCCCTAACAAAGGTACTTTGCGAACATATTGCTTCTCTGGACCTATTGCAGCTAGCGGGACAGACTGACTGCCTGTGAACTCTGCAACTGGAAGTCATTAGATGTTTCACGTCAGAAAAATAGTGTCCGTGCTCAAAGTTCTATGTACAACAGTTTGGACAAAATAATAGGATAGAAATATTTTTCTTTAAAGCAGTCAAGTCCTAGAGCATTACCAGATAAGGTAACATGCACTAGCAATTTTTGTCTAAGAAAGTCCCAGGGGATGCAGATATAAAACTCTCTCCCAGTCTTTAGCTGCTTACTAATTTTACAAGTAAGAAATAGGTCAGACTGGCTAAAGTACTATATTAAATGAGAGGGTTTGGATCACCAATTTAACATTTCCACAAAGTATTCAAATGGGACTAACTCAAACATGTGAACCAGTTAACAATATAATGACAAAAACTGTGAATCCCAAGTGATGTTATGTACTAAACCAGGAGATACACAAGGGATACAGATTGACATATCTACACAAGTCATTATATATACAGTCTAGAAGCCTTCTGAAATTCAGGCATGGGCCCAGGACGGCTGTGCCTATGTCAGACGCCCCGGTATTAAACATACTAAAACATATTTAAAACATCTGCCCTGAAAGACACAAGAAGCCAGTCAGTTTGGTGCTTCAAAACAGGTATCTGCAAGGGGTACATCCTAGTTTACCTACGGTACTTAAAGGTAAGTAACACACATTTAATAATCAAAAGACAATATGGAAAAAATGTGTCAAACCAAGGGTACAAGACAATATATGCTTCCTCTTCCTCACGAAAGGACCTAGAGACTGGATGGATTATCCATAGAGTTCCCAGGCCTAGGTTAAAATAGATGAGATTAAGATTCAGATGGAAGATTTTACAGCCAATTTGTTCTTAAATATAAACTATTTGTCAACAATCTATTTTACAAATAAGTCTGGAGCTAAGGGAACTTCCTGCAAAAAAAAGCGGCATTTCCAGAAGATCTCCAATTAAAGAGAAACTTGGTGTATAAGCATCTTTGGTGTATGATCATCTTCACAAGTGACTTGTTATTGTTTGATAGTCAACTCCACTAACCGGCCATATGACACATTGTTACTACCACACATGCAAAGTTATTATATAGGTAAAACTGAGTTCTAATAAGTAACAATATTTTATCACTTTGTGTGTCTTTGTAATCACCCAGTGTGTCACATGCATTAAAATTACCCACTTTCACAGACTTCATTTAATGGCTAAAGGTGTCGGGGGAGATAGAATTGTCTTCAGGTTATCACATTTTCGTTACTATACATGCAAGACCTAGACAAAAGGATGTTTGAATTTCAGATTTTCATGTTATTATAGAACAGCCATATTTCATACTTACATATTCTGATTATCATCTATACAGATTTTGGAGGGCACCCTAGGAGGGGACAAGGAAAGCTCTATGTTCCTGTGTCTTTCAAAAGGCATTTTAATCCCGGTCTTCATATCCACATGCACAGCTTTTCTACTTATGTCTGCAAATACAAAAATCCAGATAGCTAAACCTTAGGGCATTGAATATCTGATGTACAATGTTATGAGCTCACTTTACAAAGAAGAATCAAGAACAGGAAAACAGAAAGACAAGGAATTCTACTGGCGAAAGCATTAACAAATTGTTAATATGAAAGAGCATAGTAAATATTCTGGAAGATAACCTCAATGAGAACAAGCACAGGCAAAGCCCTTGGTGTCGCCTACTACACAAACAAGTTACATACCTTTGGTAACACTCTTTCTAGTGGATAATCTAACAGAAGATCCCTCTCCTTTAAAAATCCCCAGGGATTAGATTTGGTCCGGAAATTTTCAACTTGCCCCTGTTCCCGGTGAGTGTTGTCATGCAGTTCTGGAACAACCATGCTCTTCCCCAGAAGTAACAGCTGGAGCTGTGTCATCAGTTTCTTTCTTGACACTGTCTGCATCTTTGAACACGGAGCTCAGAGAACCCATTATTTGTGTCAGTGTGCAGATCTCCAATTTGGGACCTTTTTGTTGGAGGGTTAAGAGATTATTCCACAGAAATGGGAGGCAAGAGTGTGGTGAGTGAACTGCAATTAGATACATTTACTTACCAAAAAGAGTGTTACCAAAGGTAAATAACTTGTTCTTCTGAGATGGATACTTCTAACCGCAGATTCCTCACCTCTAGAATACCAAAGCAGTACCTCCCCAGGTGGTGGGTTTGTGGAATAACTCTAACCAAACAGTCTTGCAGGCCAAAATGCTGTCTGTCTGACCAGACAGTTGAGGCAATAATGCTTCATAAGCATGTGACAAGATGCCCACGGTGCTTCATAAGCATGTGACAAGATGCCAGACAATATCGAGGACAAGCAATCCGCATGTCAACACAGTGTTAGAAGTCTTGGCCTATGAGAACGGGCCTTCAATCAGCCTGGAAGTTGCATCTTGGACAATGCATAACAGATCATAATGAGTACTATCCACCTGGATAAAATCCTCTTTTGCACTCCCTTGCATTTCTTTCCTTCGGAAAGCCCAACAAAGACCTGATCATTCACTCGATGGCCTTTGGTACGATCAATGTAAAAAGTTAGTGCTTTTCTGGGGTCCAAGCGATGAAGCTTCTCCTCTTGAGTGAGGCGAATCAAAGAATGTTGTAAATGTGATGGGCTTTCCGATATGAAAGGAAGTCGAAACCATTGGTATAAACACCGCTCTAGTCCTCAGCACCAGGTGGGTTGGAAAGAAAGTTGTGCAAGGCGGCAGGAGTGACATAGGTTGAAGCTCTTTTACTCAATGAGTTTAGGTTATTGGGATGAGAAAGACTATCTTCAGGGCCAGGTGACACAGGGGACCGCTGTGCAGCAGCTCAAAAAGAGGTGTACATAGGAAAAATGAGAATCAAATTAAGGTTCCACTTTGGCATCACATAGGGTTTAGGAGGAAACCCGTGGATTTAACCTTTGAGAAAATTTCTCACAACAGGTCATTTGAATAAGGATGGTTGGTCCCCTAAATGGAAATAGCTGACAGGACAGACATAGGACCTATAAAGATGCTCACTAAAAGTCCTTATTAGGCCAAAGATAAAAACATTTAAAAAGACATCCAACAGTCTGGCCTGCAATGGGTCTGTATTACAGGTGCCACATTTCTTTATGCTGTACTCGGCCGCAGTGTTTAATAAAACCAACTGTTCCTGTTCGGCCAAACACCCAAGGTAAATTCACATTCGAGCAACATTTTGGGGAGCCAGCCAGGCAAGATAGGTGCTTCAAACCCGACTGCAGCCAAAGGAAAGGGAAGCACACCTCTCTAAAGGATTCACATCTGCGCAGCAAGGAAGGTGAACAGACACCACAACTGGCTGAAAGTTCTGCTGAATCTGCTGGTCAGAGGTCGGTCCCGAAGCCAATGTTAGTGGGTGAGACACTACATCGCATCCTTAGTCCCAGTATTTGGCGTCTGGCAAACTAGAAAGTAGCACATACATTTGACATGAGCGCATTGCCACTGCGAGAAATCTGACATATTGCCTTTTTTTATGCAAATTGAGTTGCCACAAGGCAGCCTCAGAGGCGATGATCAACATGCTAGGAAAGGTGATGGTTGTTAGTCGCTTGGATAGCTGGGCATGACAGATGGTATGCGTGCCCCCTCGGTGTGGTACAGGGGTGAGGCCTCACCGCTTGGACTGCTGGGCGTGATACAGATGGTACGCATAGGCCCTTGGTGTGAAATAGGACCAATACCATGATCATTTTTTTTGTCTAAAAAGGTTTCCTAAGTGCTACCAGTTTCTGAACACTGTTGGTCTCTGAAAGAAGTAAGGGTGTTATTCGCCAAAGACCGCTGGGCGTGATATAGATGTATGACCCCCTGGGTGTGATATAGGGTGTAATTCCGACATTAAGGACAATTTTGAACTTGGAGATTGAGTATAGTTTGTGCTTAGCCAAAGAGGGCCTGTGGTTATCACGCTGTTCCTCGTTTCTGCTTAAATTGTGGTGATTTTGTCCTGCAGCTAATATTTACACACTATTGGACTAGAGCACCGCACAAAGCCTCCCTCGTCATTGGGTAGCATAGGCTAAGGAGCAGGCTTAGGTATTTATTTTAAGTCCGTATTTTTTCTTTAAAATGTGGGGAGCATTGGGAAAAGCAGCAGATTCAGATCCTCGTGGGAGACCAGGAACAAGACAGAGAGGCACCTTGACGTCCTCGCAAGAAACAAGGCTGGTACAAGATGGTCTTGTAATTCTTATGTTTCTTTTTGAACATTGACTTACCCAAAGACTTGGATCGTTATGAAGGTCTGTTGTGGCCCCAAGAGCGTGAATGGGTCCATGCTGTCAACTTTGAATGAGAACAGGACTTTCCTACTATGTTCTGTGACATACTGCTTGGCTATGCAATCTTGAATCGCCTTACGGTGCATAAGAGCACACTCCTCACATGGGGTTGTTCCTCGAGTCCAAACAACAGAGACAACTTCTGGGGATCTGTCACATACATCTGCTTGCCACATTCCCTAAAAGGCTTAAATCTTGTAATTTTAGTGGAGGACATGTTCTCCTTGCACAATGTAAAATAATTTTGTCAGAAAACACTTGGAAACTGAGGAGAAGTTAGGAGCAAACTCCGGATCCGCATACAAAGGCACACTTGGGTTGTACTTATAGAAGGCTCCAGTCGCTTCCAGGGCGGAGCGGGATCCCCGCGGAGCTGCACACCACCACCTACCGGCCACAATAAAAAAATCTTCCAGATCCAGCCTGGCACCTGGGGATATTGTAAAGGTGAGGAATCTTCAGTTAAGGTACGCATCAGAACTATTGCTATTATTTACCAATCATGGATGGATCAGTAAATACAAAAAAAAACATCAAGCGAAAGACAATGTGGACCAAGGGGGGTACTTAACCTTGGGGTCACTAAATCCCCTTCCAGTGGAGATTAGGCATAACACTGTCCCAGAATTCCTATTTCTACCAAAATCAAAATGGTGGACCCCTTTCTTTCGTTGGGCACATCAGGTAGCTCACCTTAGGGGTGTGACAGCTAATTTCCAGCCTGTCCTGGTGCCACATGGGCCTCAGGGCAGGGAGGTGCATCACCCAGGTCTGGCAGAAGCTGGGGTTGCTTAACAAAGGAGGCAAGGGCTTTGAAGTCTCTGTCTTGGAATGCAGGTTCACTAGTAATTCTGCTGGAGGAGGTGTGAATATCTTTCTCCGGAAGGAGGCACTGATTCTGGACTCAGAGAGCACAGGGTCTCACAGGAGGGGGTCAGGAACAGGTCTGTGGTGGCAAGCTGGAAAATACCAGTCAGCAAGCACACTAAGAGGTTAGAAGGTTTTCAGGGGGCCCCTCCAAGGAGTCTTCTGTTGCATATCAAACACCATAGGTTTCAGTGAAGCCATTATGTAGCTGGGCTACACGTAATGACCAGTGCCTAGCACAAATACTTAAGATGGCTTCCCTGTTTACTCGTACTATCTAGTAATTGAACTAGACCGCACAGGGGCATCTCTGCTCATGCTGACATGTCCTCACATGCATTAGAATACACCCTGCCTTAAGGATACAAAGCCTGCTGTAGGGATGACTTACATATATTGCATGCAGTGTCTGTGGGCTTGGAGCACAGGGTGTGTGCCATGTCGTGTTTTCACTTTTGCCTGCACCATTTCACACAGCCTGCAATGGTAGTCTGCATGAGTTTGGTGGTGGGTCCCTTACAGTGGCCATCTGCTTTGACATGGTCAATCCCAGGTATGTTATCCACTGAAAAGTCAATTCCCTGTAGGGGGTTGGACCACCACAACAGTTTGGGGTTTTCACCTTTCATTTGAATCAGCCATCTCAGTGGCCTAAGGGCAGTTAGTACAAAAGTGAATACCAAACAGGTGTGGACACAGCTTCTTCAGAGATCAAACCACAGCAAAGGCTTCCCTCTCAATGGCACTCAAACACAGTTCTCTGGGAAGCAAACTCTAACTAATGAAAGTAACAGTCTGGTCATTACCATTATCGTTGGTCTGGGATAGGAAAGCTCCTATCCCCTGTTCAGAGGCATCAGTCTGCACTATGAACTGCTTAGAATATTCTGGAGCTTTCAAAATGGATGCTGAGCACATTTCTCCCTTTAGAGTGTCAAAAGTCTTTTTACAGCTCACTGTCCAGTTTGCCTTCTTTGGTTGTTTCTTGGAGGTCAACTCTGTGAGGGTTGCCACAATGGTACCATACCCCTTCACAATCCTCCTGTAGTACCCAGTCAAGCCAAGAAATGCCCTGATTTGGGGCCTGGGTTGTTGGAGCTACCCATTCTACAATTCTTTGGATCTTGGACTGTAATGGTTGAACTTGTATTCCATCTACATGGTGGCCCACGTATACAACAGATCGCTGCCCTATCTGGCACTTGCTTACCTTGATTACCTTGATAGTAAGGTCTGCTCTCTGCAGAGCCTCAAGGACCTTGCCAAGGTGGATCAGGTGACTCTGCCAAGTGGAGCTACAGACAACTATATCATCAAGATATGCTGCACTAAAAGACTCCAACACAGCAAGGATTCTGTTCACCAACCTTTGGAAGGTGGCAGGGGCATTCTTAAATTCAAACGTGATTACAGTGAACTTGTAATGTCCATTTAGGGCTGAGAATGCAGAGGTTTCTTTTGCTCCTAGGGTCACACCAATCTGCCAGTACCCTGATATCAAATCAAAAGTACTGTGAAATGTAGCTGCCCCCAACCTGTCAATTAAATCATCAGCTCTTGGGGTATGGGATGCATCTGTCTTGTGACAGCATTGAGACTTCTGTAGTACACACAAAACCTCAGCACTGGTTTACCACCCTTGGACTGAGACTTGGGACCAAGAGAACTGGGCCCAGGGGCTTTCAGAGGGTTCAATTACACACTCCAGATTCTTGCTGACTTCAGCCCTGATACTTTCCTTAACTTGGTCAGACTAACTGTATATTTGTTTTTGACAGGTGAGGTGTCTCCAGTGTCCACATCATGGCTACACCAGGTTGTTTGACAAGGGGTTAGGGAAAAGAGCCCAGCATACAGCTTTAGAACTTTGTCTGCAGTCGCTTGCTGTTGGGCAGAGAGGGTGTCTGAGAAGACAACTCCTTCAACTGACCCATCTTTGGGACTGTGGGAGAGGAGGTCAGGGAGAAGTTCACTCTCTTCTTCCTGGTCCTCATCAGTGAGTATGAGCATGACCACATCAGCCCTGTCATAGGAAGGTTTCAAGCAGTTTACATGGATGACCCTGTGAGGGTTCCTGCAAGTGCATAGGGCAACCAGGTAGGTGACTTCACCTTTCCTCTCAAGGACAGTGTAGGGACAACTTCATTTATCCTGGAGGGGCGCAGGTGCCACAGGCTCCAACACCCATACCTTCTGCCCTGGTTGGAACTCCACAGTGCAGTATTTTGGTCCAACCAGAGCTTCTGGATCTCTTGGCTGACGTCAAGGTTTTTGGTTGGTTTACCCATGTACTCAGCCATCCTTAACCGCGGGCCAAGAACATAGTCCACAATATCTTGTTTAGGTTCTTTGAGAGGTCTCTCCCCATCTTCACTAGACATAGTGGTCCCCTCAAAAGATGCCCAAACAGAAGTTCAAAGGGACTAAAGCCTACTCCCTTCTGTGGTACGGCTCTAGGTGAAAAGCAGGAATGGCATAGGGACATCCCATCTTCTTCTCGGTTTTTCAGGGAGTGCCACGATCATGCCTTTCATGGTCTTGTTAAATATCTCAACTAGACCATTGGTTTGTGGGTGATATGTGGTGGTAAACTTATATGTCACCCCAGCCCACATAGCTTTTAGGTAACCACATATGACGTTTGTACCTCTACTCACACTACCTCCTTAGGAAAGCCCACTCTAGTAAAGATACTAATTAGGGCTGTGGCAAAAGCAGGAGCAATGACAGTCATAAGGGGGACTGCTTCAGGGTACCTGGTAGCATGATCCACTACCACCAGTATAAATCTCTTTCCTGATGCTGTTGGAGGGTCAAGGGGACTGACTGTCAATTCCTACCCTTTCAGAGGGGGATTCAACCACTGGAAGTGGAATTAAGGGGTCCTTTGGGTGCTTACCTATCTTGCCCTTGGCTTAACAGGTAATATAGGAGTTACAAAACTCCATCCCCTTCTGGCATGTTTGGGAAGTAGAAGTGGGCAACTAGCCTACTACAAGTCCTTGCCTGTCCAAGATGCACAGCCAGGGAGATGCCATGGGTCAATGAGTGTAAGAACGCTCTGTATTGCTGAGGCACTACCACTCTCCTAGTGGCCCCATGTTTGGGATTTCCGGCCTCAGTATACAGAAGCCCCTCCTCCCAATAGGTCCTCTGGGAGCCACTGACATCTTCTTTTTCCGGTGCAGCAGCTTGCTGGCTCAGGCTCTCAAGAGTTTAAGAGTTTTCTGTCCATGGTACAGCTCTTCACTAGAGGGTCCCCCTGGGTCTAGGTACTCTGCCGTGAAAGGTCCAAGTTTCTGGTGCTCAGTTCCCCCTGGAGCGGACAGGTCTTCTCCCTGGGGAGAGGGTACCTGAGCTTGTGGCTGTTCAGAAATTGGTTTCCCAGAATTACCTTTTCTCTTGGAGGATAAGGCCATTTTCCAGTCTTCAATTACTCTTTTTCAACCAGGGCTTTGCTCTGTGCTTTTGTTTTTAAACACACTCATTCAGGTGTTTCTAGCATGGCTGCGTGGGATCTTAGCTGTACCTCAGCCCATGCTGAGGTCCCCAGATCATTCCATAGCAGACATTCAACAGGAATTGCAGAGGACACCACCACCTTATTTTGGCCAGTAACCCTTCCCCGCTCTAAGGACACCATAGCCATGGGTTATGGTTATTAGCATTGGTGACTGGATAAGTTTGTCCAGCCAAATACTGCTCTGTGGATATCAGTTGTTCAGTCTCCATGATGGCACTTGCACCTGTATCCCTCAGTGCTTCTACTTCAACTCAATATATATGTGGCTGTTGTCTGTATTTCTCCACATTACTGGGCCAGCCAGCCAGGGCAGCTACATCCACCCCACCCTCTGAGATTAAGGTAGCTTCAGTGTGCTCTCTGGCCTGGATAGGGCACACTGAGTATCCTATCTCGAGACTCACCACCCCAGTGGTAACTGGGGGTGCACTAGAGGAAGCCTTTTGGGACAGGTAGAGTGCCCAGTTTGGTCTCCGTTGGCTTTACAATTGAAACACAAGTCCTTACCCTGGTACCCACACTTGGAAGGTGAAGTGTCTCTGGGCCCACCCTCCTGAAAAGGTTTGTGTAGGACTTTAGAAGACTCTTTACATTTTTTCTTAGACTGTCCCACATTTTTCCTAGTGGGCATTAGCAACCCCTTTCTTTTGGTCACCCTGTCCATGAGACTTTTTGTACACCCTAGTCTTGGCCCAATGGGCAGCCTTCTTCCCTAAACCTCGGTCCTCCAAGTATTGATGCAACTTTTCAGAAGTCCAGTTACTTAACAGATGATCTTTCATAATTAAATTATAAAGGCCATCATAGTCTTGCACCTTACTTCCTTTTAATCAACCACATAGTGTTTTAACTGAAAAGTCTACAAAATCAACCCAGGGCTGACTCTTGGTTTTTGATAGTCTCCCCGGACTTAATTCTGTACTCCTCAGTGGTGAGTCCAAAATCCTAATCAGGGTATACTTCATGGGGTCATAAGACTCAGCAACTGCCTCATTCGGTGTCAGGAGTCTATCCCTGCACTTTCCTGAGAACAACTCCTACAGTAGAGAGTCCCAGTATCTCTGGAGTAACCTCCTCATTTTACATGCCTTATCAACAGCAGTAAACTATTTGGAAATGTCATCACTCTCACCATTTTTAGGGACAATCCTTTTGACGATTTTGGGATCAAACATTCCTCTCTCTCCCTATATATTTTGCTGCCACCACTTATGGGTCCTAAACCCATCTCAACCTTTTCTCTTTCAACGGCCAGGATTTTTGCCTCAAGGGCTGCTCTTTTGGCTAATCTCACCAGGACCAAGTCCTATTCATCCAGCTCTTCTTCCTGTCCTGAGTAGTCTGACACACCCCCAGCAGGAGTAGACACTTCAGGTACAGGTCTAAGGTATATGTGAGGGGTTTCCTCATCACTGTCTGTAGTTAGCTCCCAGGAGTAGTCTCCAGACTAATCTTCACTGATCACCTCCTCAACTATGAAGTTAACAGTGTCATCTGTCATCTGCAAGCAGCTACTAAAGCATTTGTTTTGTAGAGTTTGAGCCAATGTTTTCTTGATCATTTTTACAAAAGAGCCTTAACTGCTGTGCCTTAAGCTGTAGGTAAGGGGTCAGGTCGAGCTCCTGAACAATCTCCACAGTGGAAGTCATTTTCTTGTACAGATGGTACCTTTTTACAAGATTGAAGCATTTGTTTAAGGCCTAACTAACTAGTATACTTTTTACATTTTGAATACAGCAGGCCTGGGACTTAACACAAGGCCCTAACAAAATCAAATACTGAAAAAAATTTCAAAAATAATTTTTGACTAGAGTCAATTGTGAGTTTCATGTGGAATCACCTATTGACCAAGTGGTATCAGCAAATGCAAAGTCATATACCCCACGGCTGATCCATTAACGTAGGAAGCTAGCTTTTTATGTTGTACACCAAAGAGAGGTATAGTATGTAGAAAGTCCAGACATCCCTTATTGGCTTGCAGAGCTTAAAGTAATAATTAAAAAGTCTCTATTTTGAGATAGTGTGGGTGAGCATGTTAGGCTTATCATTAGGCAGTGTTAATGCATTTGTTGAACACACACAGTCGATAAATGAGACACAATCAAGAGCAAACTCCAGACCAATTCAGAAAAATTACTGTTTTTTTATATTTATTTTAACACCAAGAACTTCGTAATTGGGTAAGTAGTGTTCGTAATAGCAATTTTTACAGGTCAGTAAAATTGCAGCACAAAGTCTGGGAGCTCCTAATGGGGAGGTCTCAGAATGTGGCCTTGGTATGCAGATTCCTGAACCATCCTGCTGGAGGAGGTGTGAATACCTTTCTCAGGAGCAGGCATTGTTTCCGGCTTCAGAGAGCATGGGCTCACACCTGCAGAGGGTCAAAAACCCATCTGTGGTGGCAGGCTTGACGATACCAATCAGCCAGCACCCTAATAGACAGGTAGGTTTTCAGGGGGCACCTCTAAGGTGCCCTCTGGGAGCACATCTTAATAAATCCACTACTTGCAATATTATGGATTTATTAAGACAAGGTGTTTGATATCAAACACTGGGGACAGCCGCGGCCCATGCAGGTAAGAGTGGTGCGGTCGGCGCGGGCGGGGGGCATTTCAACAGACACAACGAGAAAAAAATATTTATTTAATTTCCCCTCGTGGACATTTGTTGAATCCCTCCCTAACCAGGCCTCACCGCTCTTACCTGCATGGACTGTGGCTGTCTGGGTAACTTGTAATGACCAGTGCCCAATACATATACTTAAGATGGCTTCCCTGTTCAATTGTACGATCTAGAGATTGAACTAGACAGCACAGGGGCATCTCTCATATCTCATGCAGATATGTCTTCATATGTAACATAATGCACCCTACCTTAGGGTTTATGGCCTGCTGTAGGGGTGACCTACATATATTTTGAATGCAGTGCCTGTGTGCCATGTGGTGTTTTCACTTTTGTCTGCACCATTTTAAGAAGTCTGCAATGGCAGTTTGCATTAGTTTGGTGGTGGGTCCCTTAGGGTGGCAAAATACATGCTGCAGCTCTTAGGGACCCTCTTTAGTACCCATGCATAGGTAGTAAGGGTACCATTTACTAGGGACTTACAGGGGTGCTAAAGGTCTTGAAAATTGAGGAACAATTTGCACAGTTACCTTGTTTTAGGGAAAAAGCACTGGGGACCTGGTTGGCAGAAATTCAGTGCACTTCAATCAAAAATGCAATAAATACCAAGAAAAACACTTCTTTAAAAAAAAGTTTACAATTAAATAACTAAGTGTATAATGTAACAGGAAGGTGTTTTGGGAATTGAATACTTTTTTTTAGAATCAAGACAAATTTATAACAAATGAGCGGATAGGTATACCAACATCAAGGCTTAAAAAGAATGAGGAACCACACCGAACTTTTAAAGCAGCAGGATGACCACAATATAAAATAGATGCTAGCCAGTCCCTCTTGAATCCATTAAACAAGAGTACTTATTTATATCCACCAGTGTTACTTCATAATTCTTAAGAGAAGTGTATTGCTATTCATGAATTCATCAACAATTTCCATGATGGTGAACTAGCTTCATAAGTAACTTTTACAATTTGAATATAGGATCTTTGCTATATTAATAAACAATGAAGAGAATAGCAAGAACCCCTTCGATAGGCTTCCGATTAAGGAGACTCAAAAAGACAGACATCATTAAAAATGTTATCTAGACAGATTATGTTGCAAGGGCATAATGCAACTGTGTTCTTTAAAATTTGTGCAGAGATGAATGCTAGCATTATAGCGGACATCCATGACAGGTGCTGAAAGAGGTGACCCATCAATTTAAGAAGAACTGTGTATAGCTACCACGGGTAAAAAGAGTGTATAACTCAAAGGAATACTTTTTGAAGGCATTCTTGAAAATTCTTAATTATTAACTGAGCATGTATAGAAATAATCACACTCGTCATGATGAACCCTCAAAGTCACTAAATTAACCTGAGCGCAACCTCCTAGTAGATATGGCACAGAGTAGACAGCCTTAATTTCGGGCAATGTGTAAAGTAACTATATAGTACCAAAATAGTAAAAAGGCAAATTACAAAACAATTAAAATCCCAATCCGAATCAGAAAAATAGAATGTATTTTTTTAAGTAAAAGAATAGCACCAAAAAGAGCAGTGTGCCAATGGCAGTCAATTGTCGTCGCACATCGGGACCGAGGCATGATTTGAGGTGATCGCAATGGAGCCGGGTCAGATGCACCAACCAGTCTGTAACAATATTGGTGGGCTGTTGCTCCTATTGGTATGGTGATTTCAAATATACAGGAAATACCTAGGGATAATTATATGATTGAACATCAATTAGATTGTTTCAAACCCAACTGAGAAAACTGATAACCTGGAAGACATATGTGGATTATAATTTTCTTTAGTAAATATTGCTTTTATTTATGTGTTTTGTGCAGCAAACTTTGGAGGTACTGAATAATTTAAAAAAAGATTCTTGATTGTATATTGCATTCTGTTTATGCATGGCTCCCTATTATGTTGAATTAAAGATACATCAACTAAAGTTGGCCCAGTTAGAAATTTTACCTTGTGGCTTAATCAGTTTTCTGGAGTCAATTTTCTTTAGCGTGGCAAGGTAGAAGCTGCAGCCGAGGAAGCCTGGGGTGGTAGGACAAGCCCTGTTAGACACAGTCAAGGGTTCCTGGTCCTCAGGGCAGCACTTGGGAGGTCACAACTCAATCCAACAGAGGCCACCAGCATGGTCAAAGTGAGGGTTAGTTGGTAGTGGTCAGTTTGGAACTTAAAGAATGGCCTCTTGCAGCTTACTGTAGACCTGTAGCCACACAGGAGGTCAGCCAACTAACCCTTGGAGTGTACTTTTTGGTCCTGGTTACAAGAGGGAACAAGTCCAGTTCTTCAGGGCTTATCATGGGTCAAATAGAAGGTTCAGCCCTCTACTGTTCTTCTGCTTATCTAACAAGTGTTCTGAGGAGGGAGCCTGGGGATGCTACATTTATAGCTTGCACTAGTTAGAAGGTGGGGGTCACTTCTGGCCCTCTGTCACCAATGGGGTAAAGGTTTCTATGGATTACCAAACCCGCTTTTGCAGCAGTTCCTGTTTGACCAGCAAAAAATCCCAGAGTGCCCTTCACTCCTGAAATCCAAGCTGGGAAACTCATCTTGCGCAGAGCCTGTGTGCCACCCAGATGTATGGCCAGCATAATGAGCAGAACCCCTCCTCTGTGGTCACTTCAAAACCAGTTCTGGGTGCAGCTCTCTCCCTCCTACTGGGGTTGCATGCTGCCTGACTGGAAGTACACAAGCTAGGGCCTTCCCTGGTGTCCCCTAACATTTGTTTTGCGAAGTAGCAACTTTTCCATAGTCAAAAAGGTGATCACCAAGCTTTATTCACATATAACATAAGTACAGTATGGGTATCAGTGCAAGCTTCCCCAAACATGAAGGCCCGTTAAGGGATGGGGAAACAGAAGTACGTGTTTTGTTACACACAGAACATGTAGAACGTGTGCGTAAACAATGCAAATATTCCTGTGTGTGGGGAATTAAGCATTCCTTGCAACACATGCTAAATGTTTGAATGTTATTCAGACTTACAAGCTAAACAAACGCCATTTCAATGGAATGTTTTCATATGAGGTCATATGTCTTCTTTCTCCTTGCCCATTCTTAATGAAAACATGTCAAGATTACCTGTCAATTACAGTTACGCCGTTACTGGTAGCGACTCCATCCAGCTGCAGATTCCTTACCGTAGAATATTACCCAAGAGTCAGATTGGATCTGGACACTTTTGGGGAGCAGTACCCCTGCGTGCCGGTAGGGTGCATCATTCTGCTCCACATGGCATCGTTTGCGCCAGAAGAAACGCGCGCTGTGCCTATATAGGAGCCATCCCAGCACTCTGACATCAGTTTCTCTTACAACTTTCAATACCAGAAGTGCAGAGCTACAAGGAACACTGACAACCGGTGTGCAAATCTATGGCTCTTATAGGGATTAATCCTTAACTCTATAATCCAGTCGAAGAGCGGGGAGAATGGGTGGGTCAGTAAGGAACCTGCAGCTACATAAGAGTCTCAACCAGAAAAGGTGCTACCAAAGGTAAGTTATTTGTTCATCTGATAGAGACTTCTAGCTGCAGATGCCTTACCTTAGAATAGATACACAAGCAATACCACCCAGGAAATGGGACTGCGATTAACACGTGACTTACCTTCTGAAAAAATATATCTGTAAGAGACATATACCAGTTATAGTGTCCTTACCTTAGAATTACCCCCAGGCATAAGACTGGATCCGGAAAAATATTTTCGAAGCAGTACCCCTGCACATCGGTAGGTGGCATTGGTTGACTCTGCGTTCGTCGTCGGCGTTGTGATCGCCGGGATGACGTCGCAGTATCTACATAGATGCCGACCCTACACGCCGACGTCCGTTCTTTACACAACATTCCATGCCAGAAGCTCAGAGCCATGCAAGACCGTGGCCACTGGTGCACAAAACTAGGGCCCTGAAAGGGAGTCCAAACTCTTTAAGTCAGTTCGCAGAACGGAGAGGATGAGTGGAGCGGTAAGGAATCTATAACTAATATGTGTCTCTTACAGATGGGAAACATCCTTTACGACGCAACTTTTACAACGCAGTGCCTTTACGACGCAACTTTTACAACGCAAACCATTACAACGCATTGCGCTGGGGGGCGCTCTAGGATAGGGAATAAGTTTAATTTACTATCCAACACCTTCCCTAGTGTCCACGGGGACTGGAGTTGGAATAGTAAATTCAACTATTCACTATCCAGCACCCCAAAGCACTATGCGCTGTAAAGGTTTTCGTTGTAAATACCGCGTTGTAAAGGCATGCGTGGTAAAAGTATGCGTTGTAACGTCATACATCCCTTACAGATATATCATTACCGAAGGTAACTTGTTCATCAGAAAGAGACTATTAGTTATAGATTCCTTACCTTAGAATAAATACCCCAGCAATACCCACCCCGGAGGTGGATCTGCAAAACAAGTTCACACCAGAAAGACCTGGAGAACAGAACGGAGAAAGACGCAGTCTCTCTGGACAGGAGTATCCAAGCAATAATGTTTAGTGGACATGTGCAAAGATGCCCATGTGGCCGCCTGGCAGATATCACTAAGGGGGACTCCACATCCCAAAGCAGTAGTGGCTGCCGTCGCCCTGGTGGAATGGGCGAGCAGTCCTACTGGAGGCTCCTTTTCACCAAGGAATAACAGAACTTACTTAATGCAAAAAACAACCCATCTAGACCGTTCTTGGTGCCTACATGGCCAACAAAGAGTTGATCGATCCCCGGAATTGTTTTGTGCGATCCAAATAAAAGGATAACGCACGTTTTGGATCTAGACTGTGGAGTCTCTCCTCCTCCTTGGAGGTATGCGGGCAGATGAAGGTGGGGAAAGTGATGGTCTGTCCTATGTGGAAAGAGATAACCACTTTGGTAAGAAAAGAAGGTCTAGTTATAAGGACAACCTTGTCTGGATGAACAGCCAGGAAGGGAGGTTTAGAAGACAGAGCCTGAAGCTCACTCACCCTTCAAGCCCAGTTGATGGCAACCAGAAAAGCAGTCTTTAGAGACAAGAATCTGAGAGGACAATTATGTACTGGCTCGAAAGTAGCACAATAAGGTAATTTAAGACCAGATTCAAGTCCCACTGGTTCATTACGAAAGGAATAAGAGGAAAGAGAGGAGTAATGACCTTTAGAAATCTATTTACAATAGGGGACTTGAAAAGAGAAGGCTGATCAGGAAGGCGAAGGAGGACGAAATGGCAAAAGATAGCCTTTAAGGGTGCCCAGAGCAGAGCCCTGCTGGGCCAAAGAAAGAATGAAGAGGAGAATCTCTGATAAAGGGGTAGGTCGAAAGATGTCAACTGTCGCTGCTCATCTCCACACAATTAGGTGAAGGCAGGACAGGTTCGTGTAAAGGACCGTCCCCTGTTGCTGCAACAGAAGACCCTCCCGAAGAGGCAGTCTGATCGGAGGATCGATGGCCATGTTCAAGAGCTCAGGATACCAGACTCTTCGTACCCGGTCCAGGGCCACAAGAATGGCTTGGGCCCAGTCACGCTTGCTCTTCTTCAGTCCTCTGGGCAGAAGCGGTATAGGCGGAAAGGCGTATAGAAGACCACAACTCCACTCACGATGAAAAGCGTTGCCGAGCGAGGGCCGCCTTGGAAATTCCAACGTGCAGAACTGCCGACATTGTGCGTTCTCTTCACTGGCAAACAAATCTAACCAAGGCTCTCCCTACTGCTGAAAGAGATTGTGCACCACCTCCGAGTGAAGGGGCCATTTGTGATCCGTCATGCACCTGCAGCTGAGTTTGTCTGCCCTGGTTTTCAGGGAACCTGGCAGGTGTTGAACCACCAGGGACATGCCCTGATGTTCCAGCCATGTCCAAAGACAAAGAGCCTCCTGACATATGGTCCACGACCCCATCCGTCCTGTTTGTTGCAGTACGACATGGCGGTAGTGTTGTCTGTGAACACCAGCACAACTCTTCCCTTGACAGAAGGAAGGAATGCTTTCAGTGCAAGATGGATTGCCCAGAGCTCCAGAAGGTTGATGTGGAGCCTGGACTCCGCCGGAGACCAGGGCCTCTGATCTCCGCCCTCTTCCATGTGGCCGCCCCATCTCAGAAGTGACGCATCTGTCACAACTGTGAAGTCTGGTTGGGAAAGGGAGCGGGATCTGCCTTTAACCCAATCCTGGTTCGTTAGCCACCACTGCAATTGGTATGCAGTGCCCTCCGAGATCTTGACGCAATCGGAAAGATTCTCCTGATGTTGTCCCCACTGGAACTTAAGGTCCCACTGCAGAGCCCGCATATGCCACCTGGCATGATCCACCAGCAGGATGTAGGCAGTCATGAGGCTCAGCAGCCTCAGGTTCATTCTCACCGAAACCCAGGATAGAGGCTGAAATCATATCCTGAATATCCCGGACTCGCTGCTCAGGAGGATAGGCCCGAAACTGCGCTGTATCCAGAACTGCTCCGATGAAAAGGAGCTTCGAAGAAGGAATCAGGTGATTTCAGCACGTTGATAGTGAACTCCAGCAAATGCAGGAGGTCCGACGTAGTCAGGAGGTGGGAGACGACAGCCTGGGGCGAGCCCGCCTTCATCAGTAGGTCGTCAAAATAGGGGAAGGCTGGAACCCCTGATCTGCGCAGATGAGCTGCGACCACCACCATCATTTTCGTGAACACCCAAGTGACGTTGGTAAGGCCAAAGGGGAGCACAGTAAACTGAAAATGCTCGTGGCCTACCGTAGGTAACGCCTGTGGGCTGGCAGGATGGGGATGTGGAAATAGGCGTCCTGCAAGTCCACTGCTACCATCCAGTCTCCAGGGTGGAGAGTAGACAGAACCTGAGCCAATGTCAAGATTTTGAACTTCTCTTTCCGGAGGAAGCGGTTGATGTCCCTGAGGCCTTTGTCCTTCTTGGGCACCAGGAAGTAGTGGGAGTAGCAACCACGACCTACTTCTGGCACAGGGACGCGCTCAATGGCTCCCTTGGCCAAGAGAGCTGTAACTTCCTGGCGGAGAAGGGCCAAGTGATCCTTCAACATGCAATAGAATGTTGGTGGCATGGATGGAGGGTTAGTCTTGAAGAGGAGGGAGTAGCCACTTCGGACTATCTGCAAAACCCACCGGTTCGACGTGATGTTTTGCCAGTGCGGGAAGTGATGGTGAATACTGCCACCCACTGGCAACTGGTGGTCCTGAAAGGTCCGACTAGGAAGGTTCGGAGGCTGCTGGAGAGGGGGCACTGGTGGACTGGCCCACCCGCTGGCCCCCAGATCTACAGCGCTGGATCCCAAGTCCCCAGTCGCGCAGAGGCTGGGCAGCTTGCGCAGGCCAGTGGCTCTAGGTGGAACATGGTGGGCCACCCCTTCCGTAGCCATGAAAGGGGTGAAAAGCAGACTGCGCGGCGAGTGATAGTAGCGAGGCCCAAGTGTCTGGCCATAGCCCTAGAATCCTTGAAGCGCTTGAGCGCGCTGTCCACCTTGTTGCCAAACAAGCGACGGTCATCAAAGGGCATGTCCAAAAGCGTTGATTGGACAATCGCCTGACAAGCCAGTGGACTTCAGCCAGGCATAGCGTCTCAGAGCTACTGACTACTGACGTGAAATCGCCCTACCTAGCGAGTTGCGGTGTCACCGATCACATCATATGGCGAACTTCAAAGCGTTTCTCCCTTCCGTAACCGCATGGGCCTCCTCCGGGCACTGTGGCAGCACCTGCGCAACAGTGTTGGGAGAGGAAAGTGGGGTGCCCGGAGCCGGGAGGGGGGGGGGGGGCAATCGGGCAATCATCCTGTCCACAGGAGCCCCTTTGCTGGCCTTGGACCAAGTGCAGAGAAGGATGTCAGTGAGGGCATCAACGAACGGCAGCAGGGCAGCAGGGGCTCGAAGAGGCTGCTGCTGGGTTGAAGCCCCACAGTCATGAAGTTGGTCCTGACCGCCACCGTAGGAAGCTCAAGCCGTCCTACGCCGAAGTCGCGCCTAAGTCCAGCCCGTCTGCGCCCGTCCGCGGCCGGACGGGCCCAGGGGCCAGTAGTCCTGTCATTCCTCTATCTTACTCAACCTCTGCCCTCAGGCGCTTACACGCCGAGGCCTGTCCCCTCTCATCTGACATCTGGACCCGCATTACCTCACTTGGCATTGCAGGTATTTCAACTCCTAATCTTGCGCCGACACCATCAGTTACCGTCCCGGTTCCCCCGAAGTCGTCCATCCGGGTCCTATACTTAAACACCCGCTCAATGGTTAAGCACCAAGTTGATATTCTGCACCTTCTCATGTCTGAAAGCCCCGACGTCTTATTACTATCAGAGACTTGGCTCACCGACGACTCTCTCCCAGACATCTTGGCCACGCTACCCCCTGACTACTTTTTGCTGAACAACAACCGAGCAGGGGGCCGTACTGGGGGAGGGGTGGCGGCTGTAATACGTAAGGACCTCAAGATCATTGCTTCTGCGCCCATGACCTTACCGGATGCGGACACCCTGGTCCTTAGCCTAGGGACCGAGGTTGGTGCAGTCACTCTTGTGTTACTATACCGCCCTCCCCACTCCATGCCATCTTTCCCCTCATCCTTCATCGATCAGCTTACCAACATTGCTACCTGCTCCCCCCGTATTATCATCATCGGGGACTTCAACTACTGGTTCCAACATGAGGACGCTGGCCCACATGCTTCCGAACTGTTCGAGGGTCTTTCAAGCCTTAACTTTACCCAACTAGTTAGGTCTGCCACCCATAAGGGTGGCCACATCCTCGACCACGTTTGGATCCATGGAGTCACGTCCTCCTGCCCATTAATAACACCCTGTGTGTGGTCGGACCATTGCCTGATCGATACCACCTTTTCAACCGCGGCCACATCAAGGTCCCCTTACGGGAGGGGGGCACGGCTCGCAAGTGGAAGGCTGTCGATCCTTCTAAATTTCTGGCTCATCTGTCCCAAACCTATTCCCCGGTACCCAACGGCACTGGTACCGAGGAGCTCCACGGTTGTGTGGCAGACTGGCTTACCACAGCCAGTGACATCTTTGCTCCCTTCACTAAGTTCCCTCAATCCCGGCACAATAACTCCCACAAATGGTTTACCCCCCACCTAAAAGCTCTCCATTTAGAACTCCGCCAGTTTGAGCGCAAGTGGAGGAGAGACTACAGCCCTGTAAGCAGAGACGCATACGTGGCTGCCCGCAATGGGTATAAACTCGCTATTCTGGCTGCCAAAAAAACCTATGCCTCTGGAAAAATCTTATCCGCCCCTTGTCAGACTAAAGACATTTTTAAAGTTCTCAATGAATTTACTTCTGACCCCAGGACGCTCCCTACTCAGGCCCCTACACAGGAAGCATGCAACGCCCTTGGTGCTTTCTTCATTGAAAAAATCGTATCGATCAAGAACACCATTCCTACTACATTTCCTGCCGCTGGACCTGTCTCCCCTCCCCACAATACTTCTTCTTTCACACAATTCCCTCTTCTTGACTCCTCCTCCCTGGCTACTCTTGCCACCCGCATTAAGTCGGGATCTCCAGATGATTGCTGCCCCCCTTCCATTCTCAGGGACATCTGCCACACTCTACCTGACTGTATCCTCCCCCTGCTAAATTCTTCTCTTTCTTCCGGGACGGTGCCGGCCCCCTTCAAGGAGGCCGTGTTGGTACCTCTTTTGAAGAAACCGGGGGCTGACCCCGCCGTCCCGGCAAACTACCGCCCCATCTCTCTCTTACCTTTTTTCTCAAAAATCCTGGAAGCCCACGTCACCACCTGTCTCTCACAGTTTATCGAGAACTCCAACTTCCTCGAGGGCAACCAAGCTGGCTTTAGACCCGGCCATTCAACGGAGACAGTGATCCTGGCCGTGCTGGATGCCCTGAGAGACGGTGTTGACAAAGGTACGCCCCAGGCCCTGGTATTATTAGATCTGTCAGCCGCCTTCGACACGGTGGATCATAACATCCTTCTCCGCCGTGTCGAGCAGGCTGGCATCCAGGGCCCGGCTCTGGCCTGGGTCAGATCCTTCCTGACGGGCAGGTCCCAGACCCTTAGCCTGGGTACCTTCAGGGCTCCTAGAGAGCAGTCGCTCTGTGGGGTCCCCCAGGGTTCTTCTCTGTCCCCTCTTCTTTTCAACCTTTATCTTCGTCCCCTTCTACTTTCTCTGAGGCTGTGGGACGTCACCGTGTTCAATTACGCGGACGACCTGCAGCTCATCTTCTCTCTTAATTCCCCTTCTGCTATTCCTAACTTTCAGTCAGCCATGTCCCACACTCTCCAGTGGATGGGCCACAACCAGTTAAAGTTGAACCCCGGTAAGACGGAGCTCCTCCTTCCTGGCAGGAGCCCCACCTTCTGGGGGCCACACTTCTGGCCGGCGGAACTGGGCCCGTCTCCCACTCCCGTGGCTTCGGTGAAGAGCTTAGGGGTCACTATTGACTCTGCTCTATCCCTAGGGCCGCAGGTGGGGACCGTGGTCTCATCCTGCATTTACCAACTGCGCAGGATCAGGAAAGTGGCATACCTCCTTACACCTGAAGCCCTCCTGCAGGTCATCATGGCCCTCGTCCTCTCTCGCCTAGATTTTTCCAACTCGATCTACCATGGTCTGCCCAAAACATCGATGGGCAGACTACAGGTGGTCCAAAATCAGGCGGCGAGATTGGCCTTAGGGATTCCGAAGTGGCAATCTGCCAGGCCCCTCCTCGTCAAACTACACTGGCTCCCTGTCGCTTCTAGGGCAGCCTTTAAGATCGGCTGCCTCATCTTCAAATCCCTGGCTGGCCCCTGTCCCATCTTTGTAAAATCTCTTATCCTACCTTACTGCCCGTCCCGCAACTTGAGATCCTCCTATCTTCATCTCTTAACTGTCCCCTCTTACAAGCTCTGCAGATCTGGAGGCCGGAGATTTGCTCACCTGGCCCCCAAGTTCTGGAATTCTCTCCCTCTTTCTCTTAAAATTTCTAATTCTTTGATCCTTTTTCGCAAATCTCTAAAAACTTGGCTTTTCCCTCATTCTGGTTAGTCTCTCTGTCCCCTCTTTTTCCAACCAGCGCCAGAAACCCATGGTGTCAGTGCGCTATACAAGCACCCCTTACGATACAATACGAACACCACAGCATAGGAAGCCCCCCTCCTCGATAGCCACAGTAAGGGGAGAAAGCATGCCAAGTTCTGGGGACGTATTCAAACCACTGGCCTCACACAGTTTCTCTCTCCAGTCCGGCTCATCCAGTTGATCTGCCTGAGGGGTCAACAGGCCCCTCCCAGTCCTCCTCACCCTCTTCTGGCTGCCACTCAGGGCAATAGGGAATGCCAGGATAGAACAGGGCTACAAAAGTACTGATCAGCTCTGGTACCGGCGTCGGTTGACGGCGTTCCAGCTCCGTGTCCATGTCAAGGGGTAGACTGGGTCGACGCTGGCTGGGGACACAACTGGCGTTGGAGGTGGCGGAGGTGTCGTCAGTGGAAGTGGCACGGGAGGGGATCGACTGACACCTATATGGATCCAGGCCTGGATCCCTGGGGGCCCTGCGGCGCCCGGACCGGAGCCGACGGCATCGAAGGCCTAGAACCCCTTAGCCGAGTCCGCGGGGCCCGAAGGCACGTGGGTGGAGTCAGGCTGCCCAAAAATGGAATGGAGTGCTTTGTAGAACATACGAAGTTGGGCAGGGGTCGCTCCAGCAGCTCCCAGAAAGGGAGGGAAGCTCTGGCGAACCCAAAAGTCTCCGCGAGCGGAGTCGAAGGAGGATGACCTTCCGCATCCTGTGTTGCATCGCCCGATGGACAGGGAGAAGACAGAGAGCAACTGTGCTTCTTCGCCTTCTTCTTGTGCTTTGACTTACCTGAAGACGAGTGGTGGTGGAGACTCCGCGACCGGTCCTGTGACCTCCCTCTCGATCGGGACCTCGCGCGGAGCTGACTGCCGGGCCTCCAGAAGCTTTTGGGACCGCTCCCACAGACTATGGATTCATGGCCCGATAGTCTGAGCACGACTTTGGGTCATGGTCGCACTCCAGACACTAAAGGCACACGAGGTGCGCGTCTATAACTGACATCAACTTGTGACAGGAGTCACAAGGTTTGAAGCCGGTTCGTCGATGGGACATCTCTCGGTGCACAAGGAGTTGTACGTCTCAAAAAAGATGTCGACAAAACATCAAAAAGAGTGTCTCTCCGGATCTGCGTTGGCTGGATCCAGTCTGACGTCTGGGGGTGATCCTAAGGTAAGGCATCTATAACTAATAGTTTCTTTCAGATACGACTGTTAATGGTCAAGACATTCAATCAGGAAGTATTTTTTTCTTCTTCCTGGCTATACTGAAGAGGACCCTTAGATCTTGATAGGAGAATTTCTCCTTTATTTTTAGCTTTTGATTGAACATATGCAATTTGAAAACTTTAAGACTAACAATGAAATCTATGTTGTATCATCCATGTCTAACTTTTAGCAATTGGAGTAACTTTTTGGAATTTATAATGCTGCTGTGTTTCATTAATCAATCAATTGTTATTTGTAATATTGTATTGAGATTGTATATAGGCAGGGGGGTCTTTGATGAGAAGTAACAATTCTCTTGGATTATTGATGTTTGTTCATTCAAAGGTTGATTTGTTATGGCAGTTTTTGTATTTCATGTCTCTCTAGTCTTTGCCCCTAGGGTTTACTAACCTTTTGTTGTATATGAGCTATATTTAAGTGACGTACATTTTATTATTGTTTTTTTCAGCCGTGATGAAGTCCATGTTGGACGAAACGCGTTGGATGGGCTGATGTATTTGACTACAAATGTGAAGTGAAGTGAAGGAGTTTTATAAAGCGCGACTGCTGCCCGAAGGCGTCCAAGCGCTGGTAGAGGAAAAAGGGGTTTAGAGGGGGGGGAAGGGGAAAGGAAGAGGGAGGATAAGAAGAAGATTTAATTTTTAAATAAGAATGTTTTCAGTTCTTTGCGGAAAAGCAGGAGGGTAGGGTTAGATCTTAATGAAAGTGGCAGAGAGTTCCAGAGCTTGGCAGCGTTGAGTGAGAAAGACCTGCCTCCTGCTCTAGCCCTTTTGATTCGTGGAACTGCAGCGAGAAATGCATTAGTGGAACGAAGGGTTTTGCCGGGACAGTAAGGGGAGAGAAGTGAGTGGTTGATTTCGGGGCTCGCTCTGTGGAATGCTTGGTGCGCTAGGCAGAGTGTTTTGAATTTTATTCTCTGTCTGACAGGGAGCCAGTGCAGAGATCTGATCCCTGCCTTGACTGTCTGCGCGGGATCTGGAGAAGAATGCGGGCAACGCAGTTCTGTGTTCGTTGTAGTTTCTCCAGCACATACTCAGGGGCTCCTAGATATAGCGCGTTATTAAAGTCTAGCCTGGATTGTACGAGGCCCTGTATGGCAACCTGCTTGGCTTCAAAGGGTAGTATCGGTAAGATTTTTTTCATCATTCGGATGATCCCAAGCAGGTTGCCGCTGTTTTTGTTGCCTGAGTGTTAAAGGTGAGCTTCTTATCTAGCCATACTCCTAGGCTTTTGATGTCTTCCTTCGGAGTTGGCGGTGGCCCTAAACTTGCGGGCCATGGCAGGTCATAGGTGAAGGAGGTGGGGGGGCCGAGGGTCATTATCTCGGTCTTACGGCCATTGAGTTTAAAGGATGACATTGTCATCCAACTTCTGACATCCTCCATGCAGGCTGCCAGGTTGGATTGGGGGAGCTCGCTGTTTTTTTGTGCCAGAGAGACCACCAGCTGAGTGTCGTCCGCATACGATATGATTTTGATACCGTATTTTCGAACGACCTCAGCCAGCGGCCTCATGTACACATTAAACAGCGTGGGGCTCAATGATGATCCCTGGGGCACACCGCAGTTCAGGGGTTGGCTTTCAGAATACGAGTCGCCGTCAAAGACCTGGAAGGTTCTTTTGCTGAGAAAAGAACTCAGCCAGCCGAGGGCGTTTCCTGAGATGCCAAGATCGAGCTGTCGGGACAGCAGAGTTTTATGGCATACTGTGTCGAATGCTGCGCTTAGATCGAGGAGGACCACTGCCACTGATCCCCCTCGATCCAAGATTCTCCTGGCCTCTTCCGTAACGGCTAACAGCGCCGTTTCTGTGTCGTGTTTGGGGCGAAACCCAGTTTGGGTTGCGTCCAATAGAAGATTCTCCTCAAGATATTTAGTAAGATGGAGGTTAATATACTTCTCCAAAATTTTACTTGCCCATGGTAGCAGGGAGATTAGGCGATAGTTATTAGGGTCTGAGGGGTTGAGGCTGGGTTTTTTTTAACAATGCTCTCACCATTGCTTGTTTCCATACGGGGGGGACCACTCCTGTTGATATAGAGCAGTTGAGAATGTCCAACAGGGTGGGAAAGATGGTCTGGTCGGCCATGTTCATTATTTTAGGGGGTACTGGGTCAAGGGGGGAGCCAGATTTTATCTGAGATGCAAGAGATTTGAGTACTTCTAGGTCTAATAATGGAAATTCATTCAAATGGACTTGCGTGTGGTATTCTATAGCGTTTGTGGGTTGTGGTGTAACCTCCTCTGGGTTGGGGGCTGCAAATGATGAGTATATTTTGTTTATTTTTTGGTAAAAGAAATTAGCCAATTCATTGCAGCGGGAAATGGGGTCGTGGGTTGTGTTTATTGGTTACTACCTGGTATATTTCTTTAGGTTTGGAGCGAGCTGCCATGATTTTCTCCGTGTAGTAGTTCGCTTGGGCAGAGTTTATTTCTGTTTTATAGGCTCTGATGTTTTCTCTATATCTTTCTTTGTCGGTGGCGGCGTATCCCAGGCGCCATTTTCTTTCCGTTTTTCTGCACTGTCTTTTCAGTTCCCTGAGTTTCTCCGAGTACCAGGGGGCGGTTTCTCGGGCTCTTTTTAGCTTTGTTTTCCTTATGGGGAGGATAGTGTCGATGGAGTTCTCTAGCCATTTGTTGAAGATTATGCTGTCCTGTTCAGGGTTTTTGGAAAGGACAGGTTTGGAGCTGGAAAGAAGGCTAGCCCACGACTCTAAGGAAAGTTTAGACCAATTTCTCATCTTCCGTGAAGTCTGGGGGGACGGCGGCGTGGCTTTCCCCGTGGACCAGTTAAGGGAAATTAGATAGTGGTCTGTCCAAGGTAGAGGAGTTATGGTACGGACAGTTAGAGTGGGGCAGTTGGTAAATACTGGGTCGAGCAAGTGACCTTTGTCGTGGGTGGGCGACTTAATTAGTTGTTGTAATTGGATCGCAGCTAGACTAGAGAGTAGCTCATTGGCGGTGCAGTCGGTGCTAACATCAAAATGGATGTTGAGATCACCCAGCAGCGTGAAATTAGAAGAGGACATGGCAGATTCTGCCACAAGCGAAGGTAGGGAGGAGGGAAACTGTTTAAGTGGGCCTGGCGGGCGATATATAAGTGCCCCTGTTAAACTGTCGTTAGGAGTAAACTTAAGACAGTAAGATATACTTTCGCAGTCTGGAATTGGGTCGGAGGTACAGTAGCATTGATAAATAGATTTATAAATGATGGCAAGGCCGCCTCCTTTTCCATGTGCGCGGTCCCTACGTTCGATTTGGTAGCCTGATGGCAGGGCTTGAATTATATTTGGGTCGCAGTCTGGGGTTAGCCAGGTCTCAGTTAGGAAGAGGGCATCAGGGGATCGCTCATCTAGTAGAAGTGAGATTTCTGCATTATGTTTTGGCAGAGATCTACAGTTTAGGAGCAGTAAGGAGAAGTTTTGCTGTGTCTGCTTTAGTCGAGCCGTTGGCAAGTTGGTATTGCAGTACTGACAGCAGGAAGGCAGTTTCAGGGGGTGGTATTGATGGTGACAGCTGTCGGACGGAGGGAGGTTCAATGTGTGAAGGGTAGAAGGATGGTATAGCACCCTGTGGGGGGGACCAGGGGGGGTGGCCCCTATCCCCGGCCGGTCGCGGACGGGCGCAGACGGGCTTGCCTTAGGCGCTTCCGCTGCGCTCGTCAAGTCAAGTCAAGTCATAACATTTATATAGCGCACTACATACCCAGAGGGTTTCAAGGCGCTTAGGAAGGAGAGGAGGATTATTTGTCAAATATCCACGTTTTAAGCTGCTTTCTGAACGCTAGGTGATTCTGGGTGAGGCGAAGGTAAGCGGGGAGTGAGTTCCATGTTTTGGCAGCCAGGTAAGAGAAGGATCTGCCTCCCATGGTGGTCTTGTTGATGCGAGGTACAGTGGCGAAGGCTTGGCTGGAAGAGCGAAGTTGGCGGGAGGGGGTGTAGAAGGACAGTCGAGAGTTGAGGCAATCTGGGCCGATGTCGTAGAGTGATTTGTGTGCGTGGGTAAGCAGTCGGAAAGTAATCCTCTTATTGACGGGTAGCCAGTGGAGGTCTTTAAGGTGACCAGAGATGTGTTCGTTGCGTGGGATGTCTAATATGAGCCTGGCTGAGGCGTTTTGGATTCGTTGTAGTTTCTTCTGTAGTTTAGCGGTGGTACCTGCGTAGAGGGAGTTTCCGTAGTCCAGTCGGCTCGTGACTAGAGCGTGGGTGACTGTTTTCCTTGTTTCGGAGGGGATCCAGCGAAATGTTTTTCTGAGCATGCGAAGAATGTTAAAGCAGGAAGAGGATACGGCGCTGACTTGTCTGTTCATTGAGAGAGAAGAATCCAGGATGACGCCTAGGTTCCGTGCGTGGTCTGTCGGGATGGGTGCATTTCCGAGGGCTTCCGGCCACCAGGAGTCGTCCCATGCAGAGGGGGATTTACCTAAGATGAGGACTTCTGTTTTGTCTGAGTTCAGTTTCAGACGGCTTTGTTTCATCCATTCGGCGACTTCTTTCATTCCTTCGTGTAGGTTAGTTTTGGCGGTGCTGGGGTCTTTGGTGAGAGATAGGATCAGTTGAGTGTCATCCGCGTAAGAGATGATGTTGAGGTTGTGTTGGCGGGCGATGGCCGCGTGGGGGCTCATGTATACGTTGAAGAGGGTGGGACTAAGTGAGGATCCTTGTGGTACGCCGCAGATGATTTCAGAGGCCTCGGACTTGAATGGTGGGAGGCGGACTCTCTGGGTTCTTCCGGTGAGGAACGAGGTGATCCATTCCAGTGCCTTTCCTTGGATTCCGATGTTTCTGAGGCGTTGTAAAAGGGTGCTGTGGCAGACTGTGTCGAAGGCTGCAGAGAGGTCGAGGAGGATGAGGGCGACTGTGTCTCCATTGTCCAGTAGAGTTCGAATGTCGTCTGTGGCTGCGATGAGGGCGGTCTCAGTGCTGTGTTTGGCTCGGAAGCCAGATTGTGAGGGGTCGAGTGATTTGTTGGCTTCGAGGAAGGCGGCGAGCTGGTTGTTGACAGCTTTCTCGATGACTTTGGCCGGGAATGGAAGAAGCGAGATGGGGCGGTAGTTTTTGAGTTCGGTGGGGTCTGCTGTTGGTTTTTTCAGAAGGGCGGTGAGTTCAGCGTGTTTCCAGTCTTCTGGGAAGGTAGCGGAGTTGAAGGAGCAGTTGATGACGTCTCGGAGGTGCGGAGCTATGACGGAGTCAGCTTTGTTGAAAATGTGGTGAGGGCATGGGTCTGTGGGGGATCCAGAGTGGATGGAATTCATCAGGCGGATGGTGTCCTCAGTGGAGATTGGGTTCCAGTCGTTGAGGGTGTTCACGGGGGGAGAATGTTCAGCAAATGGTTGGGTGGGTTGGTCTCCGGGTTGGTTGTCAAAGCTGTTGCGGATGTCAGCAATCTTGTTGTGGAAAAAAGAGGCTAGGGAATCGCAGAGGGTTTGAGAGGGGGTGATGTCGTTGGAGTTGGCCGAGGGATTGGAAAACTCCTTGATGATGTTGAAAAGTTCCTTGCTGTTGTGGGCGTTGTTGTCAAGTCGCTCCTTGAATGCTGTTTTCTTGGCTTTTCGGATCAGTTGGTGGTGAGTACGGATGGCGCTTTTGAAGGCATCCTTGTTGCTGGTGGATGGGTCTTTTTTCCAGGCCTTTTCAAGGGAGCGGCACAGTTTCTTGGACTTCTTGAGGTCATCGTTGAACCATGAGGCCTTCTTGATGCCAAGTTTGTGTTGACGTTTTTTCAGTGGTGCTAAGGTGTCGGCGGTGTTGGATAACCAAAGGGTGAGGTTGGAGGCGGCTTCGTTGGCGTTAGAAGAGAGGGCTGGGGAGGTTTGAAGGAGCGATGTGGAGATCTGCTCTGTGGTGATTTTGTTCCAGTTTCTTTGTAGAGTTGGTTGGAGGTGGATGATGGGTTTCGGCTTGTTGTAGGTGAAGTGAACGCAGCTGTGGTCAGTCCAGAGGAGATCCGTAGTGTGGCTGAAGGAGACATGGTTGCTGGAGGTGAAGATGGGGTTGAGTGTGTGACCTGCGATGTGGGTGGGGGAAGTGACCAGTTGTTTAAGTCCGAGGTTGGCGAGGTTGTCCAAGAGGGTGGCGGTGTTGCGGTCGTTGATCTTTTCAAGGTGGAAGTTGAGGTCTCCCAGAAGGATGTAGTCTTTGGAGGGGAGCGCGTGTGGGGTGATGAAGTCCGTGATGTCTTCACTGAATTTTGCGCGTGGTCCTGGTTGTCTGTAGAGGAGAGTGCCTCTGAGTGTGGTCTTGGGGTCGATGTGGATCTGGAAGTGAAGGTGTTCGGAGTTAGCGAGGTTGGCGTCGGAGCTGGTTGAGATGCGGATTGATTTCTTATGGACGATAGCGATTCCACCTCCTGTATGGTCGGTGCGGTCCTTGCGTGTGATCTTATAGTCATCAGGGATAGCGATGGCGATGTCAGGGGCGGAGGAAGCGTTCATCCATGTTTCCGTTAGGAAGGCGACGTCAGGAGAGATGGTGTCTAGTAGGTTCCAGAGGTCAATGGCGTGCCTGTGGACCGAGCGGGTGTTGAGAAGGATGCATTCTAGGTGGTTGGGGTCGGGAATCTGTGTTGTGGTCGTAGCGGAGATGTTGTCGGTGCCGCTAAATTTGCAGGAGAAGCAGGAGAACGTCCGCTGCGCTTCCGATAGATGCACATGTTAAATAGTAGATAGGAGGGCGTTAAGGGGGGCGTGGCCTAAAAAAGAATAAATAAAGAATAATTGAAAATAAGAAATACCAAGACTCCTTGCACTCCATTTTTGTATGTATTTTGTGGCTCCCATAACATTTTGTATAATTTGGGGGGAAAAGATGTTAAATTACATGCTGCTGCATAATTAATGAAGGTATTACGTTCAATTGTATGCTCCTTTTCAGAACCTAATTTCTTTCAGATACGGATTATACTAAGAAGTCCTGTAGGGCTAAACAGGCAGAATGACCATCACTCCGGACCAGACGGTCTTGGCAGTAGTGCTTCAAAATGCATGAAAGGAAGTCACATTGTTGCCTGACAGTTATCCAGGACAGGAACTCCGCGAGCTAAAGCAGTGGTCACAGCTGTGCCTCTGGTAGAATGAGCGAGCAAACCCTCAGGGGGTGGCATTTTGTCTAATCCGTAGCAGATTTGGATGTAGAGAAATATCAATCACGAGATAGTCCACTTTTGCTTCGCTTTCCCTTTCTTGGCTCCAACTTACCCTACGAAGAGTTGAATGACCACCTGGAAATCATAAGTGCGATCAATGTAAAACAAAAACACCCTTTTTGGGTCCAGTTGGTGGAGTCTCTCCTCTTCCTTACAGGGATGAGGCAGAGCATAAAAGGGAGGCAGGATGATGGACTGGCCTACATAGAAAGTAAACACTTTCAGTAAGAAGGATTCCATAGTTCAAAGAACCAGTTTGCCAGGGTAGAATATAAGGTATGTAAGGGGGGCATGGTGAGCCCTGCAAGATGGCAGCGGCAAGCTGAAGGGGTGCCTGACCGGCCATAGGGAAAATTGATTCTGGCTCCCAAAACAAGCTTCCTGGGGATCCCTGTTGGCCCATGTGGCTGTCGCCTGACTGGGACATTGTTTCCCCGCCCTGACCACATAAGTGGAAGCCACGAGCTACAATGAGCTCAGACTAGATGGAGAGAAGTTTCAGTACCTGGGCCTGACACCACCGGTGGCCCCGGGACAGATGGCGGCTGCCAGCCATTATTACTGCAGGCACTGCCCTGGGGCGCTGACTTCAGATTGGAGTTGGTGTGCCGGTCAGACTGCTTTGGTGGCGACGGGGGCCCGCAGTCCTCCTGCGAAGACGGATGCACCCACACCTCTCCATGTAATCTAAAAGGCATATTCCTAGCAAGGGGATCATATGCGATAGTCAGGCTTGCGAATGAGAAGTTAACTTCTCATTCGCAAGCCTGACTATGCATTAGATGGGTTATCATGAAAGCCCTTCGACCTTACTAGTAGTAACTTCACAATCTCCCCCTCGAGTTCTATGCAGCATACAAGTCCTCTTTGACTCCACGTCTCCTAAACCAGTTTCAGTTGGCGAAAGAGGCGGGCTTCTAACCACCCTCCATGCAGGAGGCCCAGGTTGTACCAATACTGAAGCCGGGTTGGGAACCCACGGTCCCTTCCTCTTATGGGCCATTCTCCCTCCTTTCATCACACTGCAAGATCCTTAGTAAGCTTTTGGCAAACCACAATATGCCCCTCCACCCCATCCCGGTTCATGCCGCCAATGACGACTTTAATCCAGCTGAAAGACCTCGCTGAATATACAGTGCTGCTACGCAATTATGGAATGGGAACCCCAGGCATTGGCCTAAACGGTTAACTTCTCCCTTAATCTGGAACAGGCCTTTGACACATTGAACTGGGACTACATTTTCTGAGCCCAGGCTCTGCAGCTTTGGATTAGGCCCACATATGCTGGGGTGGATTTGTCTCTTATATTCCAATTCCGTCGCTAGGGCAAGAAATGGCCATCACATCATGGACCCCTACCCAATACACAGAGGTATCCACCATCCCCTCTACTATTTGTCCTGGCGCTAGAATGGCTGGAAGTGCAACTGCGGACAAGAGGCAACAACTGAGGCATACTTTTAGGTGCCCAAACGCACATTGTCTCCCTTTACACAGGCAATAACATTTTATATGTCAAGGATTTCTGTGGGGACCTGACTGACCTCTCTTCAATGCCAGGCCTTCAAATTAACTATGCTAAATCACTCATCTTTCACCCTGGTGGAACATATTCCCACACAATCAGTTCAAATTGGCACCAAACATCTTACATGGGCCAGGAAATTATAAACTTCTTGGGAATTTAAATATATCCTAGGGTGGTGGATCTTCTGGAGAAGAATCTTGGTAGGGCGGTGAAATCAATGTGCTTGTAGATCTCCTTCTGGGAGATCCTCCCTCATTCAGTGGCAAGCCAAGCAGCTCTCAGCAAAATGGTGATTTTACTCTGCCTGCTATAGTATTTTACTAATATACCGGTGCCCGGGGACCAACCGTGGTTGCCTACTCAATAGACCTGATATGGTGCCCTGGGGGGTGGGGGGGGGGGGGGGGGAGTGGCACTGCACATGTATCAACTCCCCCCCCCCTCAGGGGAGAGGCGTGGATGCGCGGAACTTCACTCGTTATCTGGCGGTCCATATTCAATGGATAGCCTGCTGGTTAGCTGGATATTAAATAGACGAGACAGGGATCAATGGGGCCCGGGGTCCCAAGGGCCTTTTATTGCCGCTACTCCTCCCGAGCTGCCAGATGAAGGGCCCCTATCCACTCATCCTTTGCACGCCCCTCAAGTGCTTATTTCCATGCCCAATCCTGTTACAAGAGTGACTTGGTCTGGTCGTTCTTGATCTTCTTGAGAACTTTTAGCAAGAATGGTATTGACAGAAGGAACACAGGAGGCCGGAGGTCCACTCCGGACAAAAAGCAGCTCTGAGTGAGAGCTGCTAGGAAAACTTCAGCATGCAAAACTGCTGACATTGTATGTTCTCGTCGGAGGCAAACAGATCTAACCAAAATTCTCTCCATTCTTGAAAGAGACCTTGCGTCACCCCTGGGGTGGGGCTGCTAGTCATTATCTCTTAGGTAATGACGGCTGAGTTAGTCTGCTGTGGCGTTCAGGGAATCCACCAGGTGTTGAACCACCAGAGATATGCATTGCTGTTCCAGCCATGCCCAGAGGCACAAGGCCTCTGGACAAACGGTCCACAGTCCCAACCCGCCCTTTTTTTTGCAAAACCACACGGTGGTGATGTTGTTCGTGAACAGATATACCAACCTTCCCCAGAATTAAGAAATTCTTTTAAAGCCAACTGGATCGCCAGGAGCTCCAACATATTGATGCAGAGCCCAGATTTTGTCCGAGACTAGAGTCCTCTGATCTCCATCTCCCTCTTGAATGGGCGCCCCAACCCAAGAGTGACAGTCTGTCACTACAGTCAGCTTTGGTTGAGGAATGGAGAGGAGTCTGCCACTTTCCCAATCGCAAATAGTGACCACGGCAGAACTTTTTCAGTTACTGCCGAGATCTGGACCATGTCTGAGAGATTACCCCAATGCTGTACCCACTGGGACTTCGGGACCCACTTCAGGGCCCACTGCAGAATCCGCATGTGTTACCAGCAGGATACAGGCGGCCATAAGGCCCAACAACCTCAGGGTAATTTTCACCAAAATCCAGGAGAGAGACTGAAACATCGGTATCATAGACTAAATATCCTGAAGTCGCTGTTTGGGAGGATAGGCCTAAAAATGCCAGCACACCTCTGATGAAAGGCAGAATCTGAGAGGGAGTCAGGTGTGACTTCGACTTGTTGATAGTAAACTCCTGGGAGCGCAGACGTTTTTCTGTAGTCTGGAGGTGGATACCCCTGCCTATGGCGAGCGTGCCTTCAAAAGACAATCTTCGAGGTAGGGGGAAGACTGGACCCCTGACTACAGGAAGCGCACTGCAATCACCACCATCACCTTGGTAAGCCCCAAGGGGAGCATGGCAATATGAAAGTGCTCTTGGCCTACCAATAACCGCAGGTCACGTCTATATCCAGGCAGGATGGGGATGTAGAAATAGGCATCCTGCAAGATCAACGCAACCATCCAGTCTCCCAGGGTCAGGGTAGACAAGACTTGTGTGAGCGTGCGCATCTCGAATTTCTCCTTTTTCAGGAAAAGTAAAGAAGGTGCAGGTATAGAATAGGATGAAGGCCTCTGTTCTTTTTGGGCAACAGAAAGTGGTGGGAATAGCAACCACGGTTTACTTCTGATGCGGGCACACTCTCTATAGCTACCTTGACCAAGAGAGCTACCAGTTCCTGATGGATCAAGGAGAGGTGATCCTACATCAGCTTGTCGCAAGTGGGTGGCATTTGAGATGGAGTAGTCACAAAGGGGAGTGAGTAGCCCCTTCGGAGGAGCTGCAAAATCCAAAGGTCGCATGTTGCAGACTTCCAGTGGTGCTGGTGATGTGCCATCCTCTCCCCACCACTGGATTCCCATGGTGGTTGGAGGGCAAACTTTTTTTTTTTTGGGCGTAAGACATTTATTGTGCAAAAATAAAGGTTACACTGCGTCTCGCCAACAACCCGGAGGCAGGCCGCTATACAGGCAAATGTTAGACAGAGAAAATTAAATCATTAAGAATCTTACAGCTCATCTTGTGTTGCGTCATTCAGGATAAACATGCAGTACAGTTGAGGGCATGTAGACAATCAGTGCAACAATAGCAAAGGAAATGGTCTCACATTTTCTGTGCGCCGCATACATGCAAAGTGTCCCCAAGCTTGGGCTGCTGATCCGCCACCCTGAAAAGAGCAACAGTACGTAGTATAGTGAAGCAGCAGCTTAGATAAAACACGTCTGCGGGCACCTTTTTCTCCCACCACCCCACAACAACCACAAAAAGAACAAACAACGAACTTTGGTGCAGAGCGGAAGAACCAAACTCACATGTCAGCACGTATACACAGGGCCGTGCGCACTCGGGCCGGGTAACAGTACAAGTATGTCCAACGGTGACAGGGGCAGTGGTGGGATGACCACCAAACATCGCCCGTGAGGAGAGTGGGGGGAAGGGGGAGTAAATCAATACAGTGGATCTCAGAGCCTGGGAAGGGGTTGTGGTGCTAAGGTGGATAATCTCATAGAACTCCCAAAGTAAGGCAGTTGTAGGTGCGCTCCGCAGCCACGAAGCAAATCCGCTCAAGCGGACATCACCCGGTCAGCAGGACTGCGCACATGGCCTAAAAACTCTACCCCATATCATCAGAAATTCCCACATCAGGTGAGTCCCCAGAGACGGTAGAATTTTCATGTTCCCTTGTCCACTGTAGGAATGACTCCCAAATGTCTTTAGGTCTGGAGGCGGTGGGCATCGTTTCCCAGTAATGTGTGAGCTGTGTATGACCATACGTCACATCCTTTACCCACGCGGTGAACGTAGGCAAGGCCTTGCGACCCCAATGTATCGCCACTGTCTTTTGGCGTAGAGAAGCAGTATCGCATGCAGTTTCCTATCACTGGGTTCCGTGTCTCGGACATACCCCAGCAGGCCCAGAAGTGGAGAAGGTGCATCAGTTCGGTGTAGGATTTGGTTAATGGCAGTGAAAACGTCCGACCAGTACTCATCCAGTCTTGGGCAGCTCCACGCCACATGGAGGAAGGATGCATCAGCTCCGCCACATTTCCAGCACGAGGCGTCGTTTCGGATGCCCATGCGATGTAGCAATACTGGTGTGCGGTAGTATCGGTGCAAGAACTTAAAATGAACCAACCGTAACCTGTAATTAGGTGTTAACGCCGTGAGTTGTTTACAGCAGTATTCCCACACTTCATCTGTCAGGGGCGTGTCCAGGTCAGCACTCCAAGCCTGCCTGGATGTAGGCACGGTTACCGGGGCTTGTTCTTGCATGCAATTGTATAGCCTAGACACCAGTTTTTTGGGGGAGGGTCTCGAGAGTAGGTTCTGGAGGGCAGCAAGTTGTGGCGGCTCCTCGGGGAACTGGGGCCAAACCTTTTTACATGTTTCCCTGAGGGAGTGATATAGAAGCGCGTCAGAAAAGGATTCAGACTGGCCTTCTTCGCAAGCACCCAGCTCTCCGAAGGTACCATTGGGATTTAAGTCAGCAAATGTGGTCACATTTCGCTCACGTAGTGTGAGGGTGTCGCCCCTAGCGCTCAAGCAGGGCAACATTGCGTTACCCCTTAGTGGCATTGCCGGCGCATAAAGCAGGGGGAGTTTCGCTCTATTTTGTAATTCGCGCCAGGACCAGCGAATCATTTCAACCGTGTCGACATCTCTCGAAGGGCGCGAAACTTTGCCATACAGCGCCACGCGTAGCGGCGATGGGGCCACAGCGGCCAGCTCCACCGCCACATGCGGCTAGTAGGGGGTGGGGAAGACCCAGAAGTGCAAAAACTGCGCCTGGCACACAGCGAATACAACTTCAAATCGGGTGCCCCAAGGCCACCTTGACGAAGTGGGAGCGTGAGTAGGGCCCAAGATGTTCTCGCCTGCCTTCCGGCCCACACAAGGGTCAGCAGCAGCGACCGGACTCGCGCATGAAAGTGCGCTGTCATGGGCAGTGGAATATTTACAAACAGATATAAAAATTTGGGGAGAACCACCATCTTTGCCAGTGCAATCCTCGCAACCAGGGATAGAGGAAGCTTGTTCCAGACTTCTACCTTCCTTTCCAGCCAGTCAACCGCCCTGCCAAAGTTAAGGGACCACAACTCCTGTATGTCACGACTAACCCAGATTCCCAGGTATTTAACAGCGTCAGTTTCCCAACGCAGGGGGTAGTCCGAGGGTGGCTCACTGGTGGCGTCGGTTAGGGGGAACGCAACAGATTTGGACCAGTTTATGGACACTCCCACCAAGCCCTCAAAACGCACGAATTCGCGGAATGGGTAATGGGTTCATGTTTTCGGTGGGATTAACGACGTACAGAGTGACGTCGTCTGCATATAAAGAAATCAACAGACTACGAGAGCTGAAACCAATCCCTCTTGCTGTGTGGTGCTGACGAACCCTGGCCGCCAGCGGCTCCATAGCAATAGCAAAAAGGAGAGGAGACAGTGGGCATCCCTTTCTGGTCCCTCTAGAGATGGCAAATGGCTTGGATATAAGACCGTTCACACTTACTCGAGCCCTGGGTGTGTCATATAATAGTCTAATGAGAGTTATGAAGTTCCGGCTAAACCCCATCCTGCCTAGAATCCTGAACAGGTAAGGCCACTCCAAGGAGTCAAAGGCTTTGGTGGCGTCAAGGAACACCACTGTGGCCTGAATGGAGGGGTGTAGATAATGCAGAATAGAGAAGATGGTCCTGAGGTTATGTGAGGTGGCTCGGCCAGGAATAAACCCTGACTGGTCGGGGAGTGCAATAATTGGTAATAACGGCTGTAGTTTGTCTGCGATGATCTTAGCATAAATTTTGGCATCCACATTTATGAGAGAGAGGGGGCGATAGGAGTCAAGGAGCTGGTCGTCCTTGTCAGGCTTCAACAGGGTGATAATTAAGGCTTCACGCATCGAGTCAGGGAGGGAGTTCAGCTCAAGGGCTTCAACAAACACAGAATGTAGTCTCGGCGCCAATTCCTCTGCATACGTCTTATAAAAAGTCGTCGTCAGGCCGTCAGGTCCAGGGGCTTTGTTTGCTGGCATGCTCTTAATTACTTGAATTATATCCTGAACGGTAACGGGGAGGTCCATGTATTGCCTGTGGTGATCGTTGAACCAAACAAGGGAAATAGAATCCAGGAAACTGTCCAGGGAAGCAGGGGTTGTGGGTTGTCTAGTTGTGTAGATGTATGTATAAAAGTCAGTAAAGGCGTTGAGCACCGCTTCTTGGCCTATAACCAGGGACCCCTCACTATTGTGAATAGTATGTATGTAATGTGTCTGTGCCCGAGGGGCTATCAGCCGAGCCAGAGTTCTACTTGGTCTGTCCCCTTCACCATATCTGCGGGCTTCGGCCTGTTTCCCCAGGAACTTCACCTCCCGCTCTGCCTCCTCATTAAAGATAAGCAGTTTGGCCTTAAGTTGACCAGCGAGTTCCAAAGTTGGGTCCCGGCAGAAGGCCCGGTCCAGGTCTATCATCTCACGTTCCAACTGGGTTAGTGTCTGACGGATGGTACGCAGTACCCCCGCCTGTCTCGCTATACATTGGCCCCGGATCACCGCTTTAAAAGCGTCCCACACAATGGCCTCTGATGAAGCTGATCCCTCGTTCTCTGCAAAATATTTAACAATATCTGCCCTAATTTCTTCAGTGAAAACTAAATCTGTGAGGGCGTGAGGGGGCAGGCGCCACAAGAATGCTTTATGCGTGGCGTTGGGAACGCACAGTTCCAGCATGCAGGGGGCGTGATCCGAGAGTGATCTAGCTTGAATGTCAACCTCCCCCACCCACATCGCCACCTCAGGTGACACCAGCCAGAAGTCCAGGCGAGACCAAGCAGCATGATGGCATGTAATGCAAGTCCCCGTCCGTTCTCCAGGGTGCCTAATTCTCCACACATCAGACAGCAATCCTTCATCCATCACATCAAGAATAGCCTGACGTGCCCTAGCATGCGTGGGTCTACTCACACCTCTCCGGTCCAGGTCATCATCCAACACAACATTAAAATCCCCCCCCACAACAATCAATTGACAATCTAGTAGTACAATCTGTGCTCAGACGCTCCTAAAGAAGTCTGGATCATCCACGTTTGGACCATAGATGGCAGCCAGTATCAGCGGCTTCCCCTGCAACAATCCATGTACTATAACATACCTTCCGTCCTTATCCAGCACACAAGTGTGTTCCCGCCAATCCAACCCTCTACGCACAAGAATCGCCACCCCCCTAGCATAGTTAGAATAAATGGCGGAGTATACATGTGCCCATCTAGAGTGTTTCAATCTGGGCGAGGGGGTTGTGTTGATGTGCGTCTCTTGCAGAAATCAAATGTCCACATTATGTCTGGCAAGCATACCATGCATCAGCTTAGCTTTCTTATAGTCCCCAAGGCCTCGAATGTTCCAGGTCCACAGTTTAACTCCCCCCCATGTCGGAATCGTTGCAGAAGTGACAGGGCTCCCACCGCACCCACCCCCGCAGTCCACGTAGGCCCCGCATAAAGTAAGCACAATAGCATTCTGCGCAGTAAATAAGACATGTGACAGTTCGTAATGCACCATCCCCGAACTATAAACAGAACCCCCAACAACCCCCTCCTCCCCCCATCCACGCCAACCCCCCAATCAGGTTGCGATAAATCCCCGCTAGCGCTCTGAATAGCGCGTAGATTAACTAGGAACATGAACAATGGGAGATACCCCATGGGGGCGAGGTGCTCCCAGCTTACACCCCTGATTGCTCAGGGTGGCTGCACACAAAAGGATAGCATCTGCGCCTGAAAGGTGTCCCGCCCTATGGAGTGACCACCTGTAGTTCTGTACTTAGAAAAAAGTCATAGACCTGGGGTATAGCTTACAGTTAGTTGCACTCCCAAGCGTAGGCAAGCAGTTTAGGCCACCGGAGGCTGACCCCTCGGTCACATAGCTCAGGTAGATCGGCTATACCAGACGAAGCAGGTTCCATAAGAGGGCAGCACGGTCAAGCCAGTCACAAGCCAGTCAATCATTTTCACTCAGCTGTCCGGCGTCTTCCTCCAGTCTTGGCGACTTGCGTCGAGCACCAGGGCCACAGATGTGTTTGGCAAATTTCATGGCTGATTGTGCGTCCGTAAAAAAGTGCGCGGTGTGCTCATGTACCACTTTCAGTTTTGCCGGGTAGAGTAAGGAGTACTGGATGCCGGCTTGCATCAGTAGTTTCTTGGCCGGCATAAATTCCTTCCTGGCCGCCTGAACAAGGGGAGTAAAGTCAGGATAGAAGGAGATGTGATTGCCTTTATGGGTGATCTTACCCTTCTCCCGGGTCAGTCGCAAGACACGGTCTCTATCTTGAAAGTTCAGCGGTTTGGCAAGTATAGGTCGAGGAGGAGCGCCAGTCGGCGGCTTCTTAACAAGTGCTCTGTGCGCCCTCTCCACTGTGAACACCTGGGAAAGTTCTGGGTCGAACAACTCGTGCAGGAAATCCGTAACAAACACCTCCATTTTCCCGGTATTGTCCGTTTCCGAAATGCCTGTAATCCGAATGTTGGATCTCTGGGAACGTGCTTCCAAGTCATCCGTTTTGGCGCGCATGAATTCCAGTTCCCGCTCGATATTAGTAATATGCTGCTTAGTTTGTTGCTGGAATTCGCAGCATTCCGTGTTCCTATTCTCCAGGCAGTCCAGTCTCGTTTCATGCGCATCCACTTTGGTCTTAACAGCGTCCAGTTGCGAGGACATGGCATCCAGCTTAGAGTCTATACTTTTAAGGCTTGATCTGACCTCCATGATGAACGCCCCGAAATCAATGTCAGTGGCAGGGCTCTGTGAAGGGGACGCCGCGGCCTCCAGGTCCGATGAGGACTGTTTGGTTTTCTGCTTCTGCTCAAAAGTGAGCTTGGGCTGCCTTGCATCATTCTTACCTCCCATTGTGTAAGCGTGGAAGCGCAGCTCAGTGGGCCGCGTCGAGGCACCCTCCGCGGTGCGCTGTAGAACAGGCCTCACAGGTCAGGCAGGCACAGGCAGCCACGTGTCCGAAGTGAACAGGAGGGTCCGGCGGTTTCAGGGCACGGGTCAATCCACCCAGCGCTGCACAGCAGCTACAGCAGTCCCAGCCGATAATGGCGAGTGTCGGGGTAGACCGAAGGCCCGACTCCGGCAGGATTAATCGTCACGCGGCATCCGCCCACTTTGCTCGCCGTCCCCGCCACCTGCGTAGTATAACGTTGAAGTACCCAAACCAGCGGTTTAGTGGCGGCAGGCAGGTCGATTCGAAGAGTCGCCGGGGCGTACCAAGCTGAGTGTGAGGCCGCAAAGTTCAGTAACAAGCCCCTGAAGGTTAGCGTCCCATACAGCGCCGCCTTGTTCAAACAAAATGGCGGCCGCTCGCCCGGTCCGATTCCGAGCTTCACATGTACAAACAGGTCGCCTCGCAACCTACGCCGCCTCCACCCGCAGGCACCAAGTCCACCCCGACAGTGCAGCAGCTGTTTGCGACATCACGGCCGCAGGCCGAGGGGATCAATGCTCTCCGCAGTAGCAAAACGGCCCAGGCCTGATAATCCCCGAGCTGGGGTGAGAAGCCGCTGCCGCCTCGGGCTCCGCAGCTACGGGCGGCCCCAGGCGCTCGGGCCGGTCCAGATGAGAATGGCTGTAATCTGTACCCCAAGTGTCCGTTTCTTGCGTGGATTTGGTCGAGTGTGCCCCAGGTCATCCACTGCCCAGTCACCCGCACAGCAGGTCCTCTCGGTAGCGCGATTCAGGATTTTACAGGATAATCAGTGCGCAGCCGGCGGAGCTCGCTCACAGAGCGGCCATCTCGCTGCCCGGTTGGCCACGCACCCCTGGAGGGCAAACTTTAGGCGTTTGGAGGCAGAGGTTGCAGGGAGTGGTGAACTGGTCTGACTTTTGGCTGCCTGTACCATGTGGTCTGTGGGAACTGTGTACTCGCCATAAAAAGATTGCAGAGCCAGCTGGCTGTGGTGGCTGGTAGTGTAGAGATGCAGTTAGAAGCCCCTTCTGTGGCCACGAACGAGGCATAAGGCGGACTGTACAAAGTCCCAAGGACCAGGCTGTTCACCCTACTGTCCTTACAGCACTCTAGTACTGAGCCTGCCTTCTCACCGAACAGGCTGGAGCAATCAAAGGGCATGTCCATGAGCGAAGCCTGGACATCACCTGAAAAGCCAGTGGTTTGTAACCAGGCATGGTGCCTAGGGACCACTGACAATAAAATCACTCTGCCCAGCGAATCTGTTGTGTCCACCCCACATCTTATGGTGAATTTGCCTGCATCTCTCCCATCAAAAATTGCTTGAGAGAGCATGGTTCGGGGATCTTTCGAGACCATTGGCAGTACCTGCGCAACAAAGTCCCAGATCCCATACGAGTATCAGCCCAAGAGGCATGCAGTGCTCCCCAACAGTAGTGTAGGGCTGGCTGAAGAGAACATAATCTTCCCGAAGGTATCGAACCTTTTGGATTCCCTATACGGTGGAGTGGTAAGGAATGTGTCCGGTTTAATTTTGGTAGGGGAGGCCTAGACCACCAAGCTCTCCGGGATGCAGTGCAGGGTGAGCAAACTGGGGTCCCCAGAGTGGCGAAGGCAGCGGGAAACTGTCCTATGTACAGGAGCTCCTGTGCAGGTCTTGCACTAGGCCCGAGTAGGACTTCAGTAAGGGCTTCATTAAATGGGAGTAATGGCTCTGTGGGAGCCTGCTGAAGCACCTCCGTCAAGCTGTTTGTCTTGACTGTCACTGAGGGTAGCAAAAGGTCCAGGACCTCAGCCACCCTGCCCCCACCATTGCAAATGAGGCACCCTCCTCTGTAGCCACGGTGGGGAAGAGATCAGGCCAGTGTCTGGGGAGGTGTCCAGTCCACTGGTATCCGCCAGATCCTCATACCAGGAGTCTCCAGGATCCTCTAATGTTTGATACCCTAATGGTTCTGTAGACCCCTCCCATTCACCATCCAATCCAAGCCTGTTATAGTAATATGGCACTGACTCCTTTATGGGGAGTCTGCCACCTGTTGGCGTCGCAGTCAGACGACATCTGTCCTGCTTCATATTGGAGTCAGGAATGATGGGGTGGCGCTGGGGCACTATCAGCATTAGAACGGGCGCAGGGAAAGGTCAAGGTTGCTCCACCAGTACTGCTTCAGATCTGTCAATGGAGCCCTAGGATCCGACTGGCACCAAGGGCGATCTCTATGGCGGAAGACCAGTAGGGGCCCCTCCCAGATCCCTGGGGCCCAAAGGCACTTCAGAGAAGCCAGTCTGGCAAAGATAAGGTGCAAGGCCTCATACAACTCGTTACATTGGGCGGGGGTCGCTACGGTTCCCGGAAATTTATGGAAGCACATAGACTGCCCTGGCGCAGCCTCCACCACAGACTAAGGCCCCTTTTTGGCGACTTCTTTTTGTCAGACTCACATGACTTCCCAGAAGAATTTGAATAGGATGATGATTGCCAGGTACAACAATGCAACTGATCTTGGGACCTTTCTCGCAACCAAGGTCTGGAGCGCCACAGAGTCGTTCGACATTGGGTGGTGAGGAGCCTGAGGGATCACTCCCTCAGCGTCTTAGCATGCATGGCACAGCAATACTCACATATCTTGGCATTGTTGTCTTGCTGAAGACACCAGAGACAAACCAAGTGAGGGTCCATCACCGACATCTTTTACAGGCACTGCATGGTTTAAAACCTGCCTTTTCGGTGGACATCTTCCGCACCAGGAGACTAAGTCTGGAAAATTCTTAGACAAAAGTTCGAAAAAGGGTCATTCAAAAAGTGACTGGGGATAGCTCTTCTCCGGTTCTGTACTGACTGGGCGCGGAAAGAAAAGAACTGACCTCAGCGCATGTGGGTAACACCTACATAGGCACCGCATATGGTCCTTCCAGAGTTGGCAGAGCTGAATGACGCACCTACAGGTGTGCAAAGTTGATGCTCAACAAATGCATCTGGAAGCAGTCGGAAGCTTGAGGAATATTCTTAGGTAAGGAATATGTGGCTAGAAGTCTCTATCAGATTATCATTTTTAGGAGTTATATATTTGTTAACAGGAGTTTACTCCACTGGAGTACTCGGTCTGGTATGTCCACTACTTATTTTTGCAAATCAGAATTTCCTATTTAAGTATGTATTCTCAAGTACTTAAATCCTACTGCTATTCCTCTAAATTGCGTGTCCCTCAGCCTACTTCCTTATGCATTCAGTCTACATTCTGAGGGGCTAGTATTTTGTTAAGTACATCATGAACCAATCAGTTGTTTGCAATTCCTGTATCATCCTTAGAACTCTAGGGCATACTCCAGATAATCGTTAATATTTTGCAGCACACCATCCACATATAATGTTGCGAGCCATGGTAGTGCTCAAGTACAGTGCTGTCTTAATGCAAGAGCATGTTGGGCAGTTGTCCAAGGGCCCCACGAGCATAGGTGCCCCATGCAGACCAATTGTTTGCGCTATCCAGTTCAACATTTAAATTCCTGTGAGTGGTTGTGTAGGCAGGGCCAAGTACACTGCTTTGTCCAGGGGCCTATAATGCTGTTAAGACTTCCCTGCCCACTTATTGTGCCAAAATCTGCATGCTGTTGCCTAAACAAGGTTGCAAGTGATTCAAAACCTATCATAAGGTGTGAGGTAGCGCACTGTACTGGCTAGATACTTTGTTAAGAAATATGGGTGATATCCTGCAAGACTGCTTCCACGGGTGCCACTGCCCACACAATAATATGATCAACTGTATTAGGTCACTGCCCCATAACAACCTTTGCTAATTTTGGTGCAGCAAGTGAAATGCTTTTTCGGTCCTGAACATTACTGTGGCTGTATTCCTCTGGGCTCTCATGAAGCATTATGAGCCTCCAGATATGTACTTATTTCTGGGTACATAACTGCCTGAGCTCTGTGAAGAGTACTTCTACTGTACCCTCCAGCCCATTGGTCACTACTTTAGCTATAATCATTGCATCACAATTTAGCAGGAGAGGAATTTAGTTTGTAATTCAATGATTGCTAGAAAGCTGCTAAGCTTCCCTGAGAAGAAAGATGATAATCCCCTCTTGCTTCACAGGGGATCTGAATAGGAACCACAAGATTGGCAGTTTTATGGAGTCAACCCCACTCTGTAGGTCTTTGGGTTCTTTTTAATGAGGTTCATGTTGGCTTGTGAGGTGATCAATTCTCTTGTTAAGAAATATTGAACATAAAAAGAAAACGGACAGCTTTGATGGGTCAAGAGAAGAAATATTCTGAATCCCAAAGCCAAAGAGTTCACCCCTTGACAAACAGGCTTTTTTGCATGTATTCCCTGCTTGAATGCAGGGTAATTAACTTACTACGGGAGACTAAGGTAGTTAGAACAGGAAAAAGCCTAATGGGGCAGGGGCAGTCAATCTAGGCCAAAATGGTTGAACTCTTCAGATTTACCTTTTTAATATATAAATCCTTGGTTTCTATCTAGTGGAGTGATCAACTTCTGAGGGAAGCAATATCGGCAAGTGGTTAATTGAGTAAGGGGAAAGATAAGCAAGATGGGTCAAGATAATTAGGATGTGATCAAAACTCCTGATTTCCTTTTCCAAGTTTCATTTAACTGGTAGTTAAAAAAGAGATGACCTTCACTGTCTCGCCTGCATCTGGTACCACATGGAAAAGGGACGATGAATGCAAATGTCCATGCTCCTCTACCTCTACACGTCTTCTATTCCTCTTTAGATGGCAACTCGGTGTCAGAACGTTCTTTAAAGCTTCTCGTTCTTTAAAGCTACTCCTCTCGGGGCGTGGCCAAGATGGCGACCAGGTAGGAAATGCCTGCTTGTCCTCTGCCTGGCAATGGCCTTAAAATGTAGAAATGTGGGCTTGGTGGCTTTCAAGCTCATTCGAGGGCATCGTAGTGGCAAGGAGGTCACTGTGATCTACTACCAGGATGGATGGTGCTGGCTGTTGACTGGCAAACAACAGCACAGAAACAGGCTGAGCATAAGCTTAGATGGTGGTAGCTAAGATTTTTGTTGCGCTCCCAGAGTGGAGTGTTAGGAGTGCATGAGTGCAGTCTGGATCTGGATAAGATTGCCAGCACAGTGGCACCGCACTACAGATTTAGGAGGCCCAAAGGAGTACTAGAGCGGAGACACCATCTACAGAGGTGCCCACCTAAGTCTGGAGCGAGGACCTTGGCCCATGGTGGCAGTAGGGCCTGCTGCAAAGAGTGCGGACTCCGGGAAGGTATACATCCCACATGGTGACAGTGCTCCTGGGTTGGGTAATAGGGAAGGAGATACTTCCCAGCGAGACAACACGGGGTGTTGGTGAGCTTTTGGCCCTGGTGTGGGAAGGTGGGGTGGAAGTAGAGATTAACGCTGTGTAGAATCCAAGGACCCCCAACCAATGTAACTAGATTGGTGTCTGCCAGGAAATGCCTTGGTGCCAATCAAATGGCAAATTAGACACTACAACACTGGTGCTGTAATAAGTAAGCAGCCCATTCAGGGGAAGTGTTGCTGATTGCAAGGGGCTGAGATTAAGTGCACAGAAACTACCACAGTAGTCTCCCTGCATGGTGTGGGATTGAGGGGAGACGATCCTGATCATGCAACCAAACCAACAGACACATACGCCATTAATAGTTGGCGGGGACTGCATCTACTATCAGCAGAAAATAAGCCACAAGACAGTGCCTAAGGGTCCAAGTGAGGGTTCTGAAATGCAGAGACCAATGTAGGACTGGTGTGAGAGAGGTCCCTGCCAGCCTTTGCTTTGCGAGAGTCAGTGGGCAACTGATCCCTGGGGTACATCAAAGAGAACTGGTGGGGTCCCAGTCTCACAGATTCCACAAAGTTCTCAGTGAAAAGCAAGAGAGTCCAGTATCCTTGAGAAGCTCACAAAATCAGACACCCAAGCAGAATCAGCCCAGTAAGGCGGGGCTGCCCGCTCTCTGCCAGCCACAGGAGCATGAAAATTAAGACCTCAATGACACTGGCAATAGGGTGTATACTCTTGAAGACAGCAGCATTGCATGCGATGAAGTGGAAAGGTTACAAAAAGAAATTCTGATCCTGAAGGACCATCACATGCATCTGCAGGCATGTACATAAGACCTAAAGAATCTCTCCTGCACACAACATCTAAGAATCCGTGGGATTCCCTCAAACGCAGAGCAGTCCGCTATCAAAAGATAAGTCCAGGAGCTTTCTCAGCACTTTCTACCTATCGGACAGGAAATGAACATTAAAATGGATTAAGTGCCTAAAATAGGTTGCACCAGAAATAAAGGAACTAGATCCAAAACATTCATGTGTAGTCATTACTTCAAGCTGAAAGAAGATATCCTCCAAGCAGCACCAGCTAAAGGATCAATTATCGTTTAAGGCCATAAGACCTCTCTATTCTAAGGTCTCTCAGTGATCACTCTCCAAAAGAAATGGAAATGAAGACCAATACCAACCTCCTGAACAAGAAAGACATCAAATATTATAGGGGTGGTAGCTGACCTCCACTGATAGAAGGCAACAGTGACTTTGATTGGCCCCTTAGGAATCCTACATAAGCATGAAGGTTGAACTGGGGCTGGAGGAGGGTTTGGATGGACCAGATTCATCTTGCCTATCATTCATCATGCATTTTTCTCTGTTTCCGTGAGCACTGCTGCGGGGGCATCGAGCTGTTTTGACCTCAGTGTATTAGGTCTCTTCATAGCAGCGCAGTGGTCTCCGTCTGCTTGGTTCATCTTGAACTTGTGTGGTGGTGCAGTGGACCTCTTCAGCTGTTTTCAGCTTCTGCGCAGTGGCACAAAGGTCTACATCTGTTGCAGACCCGATCAGCAGCTTTGAGGGTTTTGTAAGAATCATATCTTTTGCTTCAAGAACACTTCGTGATAGTGAAAATAACTACTCCACAATTGAAAAAGAGGCCTTGGCTTGCTATTGGGCTGTCAATCATTTTAACTTTTACATTCGGGGATTACCATTCGATCTAAGAACAGATCATAGGCCTTTGGTTTCGGTATTTTCTGCAAAGAGTTTGGAAAAAACTACCCCTACAGTTGCCAAATGTGTTTTTGGTTTCAAGGTTTCCAGTATAAAATCTGGTATAATCAGGTGAAAGGAATAAGGCAGCTGATTTCCTTTCTAGGATGCCTATAAACCTAAATAATGTAAACATGGACTCTGAAGTATATGTATTAGAACTATTGGTTACAGCTCTAATGAAAGAGGAGTGGAAAAAAGCCATGTCTGAAGATAAAGTATTAGCCTCGGTAAAGGAGAAAATAGTAAGAGGGTGGTCAGAAAAAATTAGAGAGGGTCAGACAAGGACCTGCAACCGTACTGGAATGTAAGAAATGAGCTATCTATAAGTGAGGTTTCGGTTTTCAAAGCAGGAAAACTGGTTCCGCCTTGTGGAGAAAAAGAGCAAATCATCAATTTAGCTCACTTAGGGAGACGTTTGACAGTCAGATCTGAATATTGGTTCCCTTACATGGATTCCCTCATAGAAGGAAAATTAAGGGATTGCTATACATGTAGTGTGAGTGACAAATCGAAGCAGGTACCTAAAGCTCCACTTGCTCCCGTAAGGGTACCTGAAAGACCTTGGGACAAATTGGGGTTAGATAACGTAGGCCCAATAAACATCTTGGTAGTCCAGGACAAGTATATGTTAACCCTCAGACTATTACTCACATTGGTTTTCCATCAGGTGTACTTTTAGCATTAGTACTAAAGTCTTGCTTGAATTATTTCCTGACATTTTTGCCACAGAAGGTATCCTTTAGACACTCAATACTGATAATGGGGTACAGTTTTCCTCGGATGAGATGATCAAGTTTGTCTGTGCAGCATATGTAAACTCCATTACATCATCTAAAGGCTAATGGGCTGGTGGAAAGGACTAATAGAATGGTAAAGGAGTCCATTCAGTTACGTTTATCAGCAGGGAAACTGTTGTGTAGTTTCTACTTTCCAGTAAGATGTGCCCATTTGCTGGGAAACATAAACATTGGGATGGTTATGTTATATTAATAGTTTTTAAATCGCAATGGTGACTCCTAACGGGGATGGTGCCAGACTGAATACGTGCACATATTTTGTCCTATAGGCCAACTATCTCACAGTGCCACTATAAGCACACCCAGACAGATAGCAAATGGTTTTGGCAACCACAGAACACGCCAACCCTGATCCCCCAGAAATCATGGTAACAGGTCTAGAACCCTTTTGCTCAATCACTTGAGCTCTCTCTTGGAGAATATACAAAAAAACACAGAGGAGCATTTTCAATATTTACTGAACCATCATGATCCTTGTATAAAATAAATGTGCTCCAGTGAGCAACAGACGGAAGCAGACAAAAGTAAATATAAGCATAACGACAGTGAACAGAATGAACAGTTCTATCATCTTGCTGCCACAATGTATAAAAGTATATGAAACAGTATATAGCATACTCCTACTATGCGTGCCCTATCCCAGATGTCTAGGGTGTATGTATGTGTTCTGCCAAGAATCCCCTATTGGATGATCCAACCAAGTTACCAGAAGGAAAAGTATCTAAGTCCCTGTTTTGGTCACAGGTTGGACATCCCTCCTCGTAGAAGGCTCAGCAAGCAGCTGGGCTGAGGTTTCAGAATGTAGGGACCTCACAATGACAGCAAGTGCTCCTCTGCCTAAAACCAGAAATGCTTGTTTACTTACAACAAAAAAGCATCCTTGCTCTGAGCTGAGACCTTAGTCAGGCTGCCATTATGCTCTGTAGATAGCTGCGTAGCTGCATTGACGATAAGTCACATTTGCAAAATGTATGCTAGGATCTTGCACAAGCTGTTCAATGTGTTCTGATAGTGTTCTTATGAAGTTGAATTTGTAAGCAAATGTAGTTTTATGGAAACTAATCCTGCACTGTCATGCACTCAAATGTGTGTCAAAAGTCAATGTGTGAAGGAGAAGGCAACGCAGGAAAAACATATAGATTTAAAATGGCAGTGTTTCCCACTGGGTCTAACTGAGACACATGATAAAACCTATTGTACAGACTGTCAAATAAATGTTTTGGTCACACCATACTACCCCCCCAGTGGTGTCACAGGGTTCACGCCACTTGAGTTACTCTGGAAGAATATGACCAATATTAAAATGACCCGAGATGTTTATTTAGAGAAAGAGAGATAAACCCTGACCAAAAACATCACAGTGAAACAATGATACGCTTTAATAATCAGTACAAATGATGGTATGACGACAAGTGGGAAGTTAAACAACTGAAAAGGAGTGTTGGTCAATGGGGTCTGGTTAAGAAGCCTTGTGTCAGCCAAAACAAAATGGACAGATTCTACAAACCTGATCTGATGAAAGCAGTTAAGAAGAATGTTGTTATTCTAGATAATGGAAACATGTGGAGCATGGATAGGGTTGTCTCTTGCCTCACAGGAAGAATACCAGAGGAAGCAAAAGATAAACTGGATAAGGTTTCAATTTTACCAGGTTCCAGTGGAAGGGACAAAAGGATGTGTATAAAATAGACTATGTGATGTATTTATGCAACTTCTACTGCTCACTCCTGCAATTTGTATTTCTTACTTTGTTTTCATCAGAGTATTTACCTTTGGATGTCAGTGTTTGTGCGCTGTTTTCTTGAACTCATTTTTCTTGTATTAGTAAAGCAGATATGCTGTAATCTTGTATTGGGTTTTTCTTTTCTCTTTTCCTTCCCTTTGTGCCCCCTAACCCCATTGAACATCCATCTATCATTTACCCATTTGGTACATTCTAACTGGACAGGGAGTTGATGTTAGACTGTCGTTTGAGGAGTCAGCTGTCTTGCCAGGAGGAGCGTTGAGAGGCAAGCCGGAGATGCTCTTCATAGCTAATAAAATCTATTGAATTAAGAGATACTGCATCCTATCTTTAATATTTCTGAAACACTTTGAAGGCAATATATACTCACCTCTTCAACTATTTCGCTAAAGCAGACACTCAACAACATTTTAGAAGCTGCAATAGCAGTTATTCCCAATGCTGGCAAGAATGTATCACTATGTGGCTCATATCTATGGCAAGCTTTTCAGTAGTAGTATTTTGGCCTACAGAATAATTACCTATATGCCCGGACTGATGGAGCCCGACAAGGCCGGCTTCTTACCAAAGACCCGAAGAGGAGACAAAGCAAAGACAATAGTACATATTAACAAAATGTGACTAGGTGCACAAATAATGCACTATTATTAGCCATTGATGCTGGGAAAGTGTTTTGATAGTAGAAACTCTCTATTGATTTGGATTCAGATAAATCTTTTAGAGATGGGTCCTCTGCGGGTAGGGTATTCCCTCAGTCATGGTATTTGGTATTCTTTCAAGCCATTTCCAAATTCACAGATGGCATACCAAGGAGGCCCTTTAGAGGTTTACGGCTAACACTAATATTACAGGGGTTAGAACTAACTGTGAAACACACATTAAGCCTAGAGTAGGTAATGTGGTTATCATCCTCACAAACCCTGTCTATTTTCTATCTAATCTATTGGAGAAGATGCAGAACTTTGATGAAGTGATGGGGTGTAAAATGAACCTTCAGAACTAAAAATACCTCAACCTCTCCATCCCTCAGAAGCAACATGATGCACTCTCTGCACCCAGTTACCGATCGAATGGGCCAATCAATACAATCAGTACTTAGGTTTGCAAATAAGTAACACCTTATCAACAACTACCAATGTTAACTATCATAACCTCCTTTAGTCTGGACGGACACATGAACACATAACGGATTGTCTTGGTTGGGTAGAATAGCAGCCCTTAAGATCATCACAATCCATTTTCCTTTGCTGAAAAAATTACAAAGAGTTTTCTTCACAGTTTGTTGGAGGAGGTCAAAAGCCATCTCAGCATTTCCTATACACACCCACAAGAAGGCGTACTGGGTAGCAAACAACTTCAGACAAAATAATCATGCCGCTCAGTTGAAGTAAATGGTGGAAAGGGAATGGGAGAGCAGTTGTAGAATCACTGATGCTTCATAGACCTAATGGTGGCAGGAATGCAAATATGGTAAATACCTTGGCTTCACAAGAGACTCAGGACCTTTGACTATACTCTTCCCCGATCACAAAAGCCATTCTATCTGCATAGGTCAGGGTTGCAGGGGAAAAGGCTTGATGACTTTCCTATTGCTGATCACACTCCTATAATGTCCAATCCTGATTTCATGCCTGCTCTCACAGATGATCACTTCCTTAATTGGCAAAAGCAGGGTGTAAAAGACTGAGAAACCAATTTGATCTGTATGGCATTATTCCATTTAACCAACTGAAAAAACAATATTGACTGAATGAATTCAACATATGCAAGACGTACAGATCAGACACTGGATGACCAGCAGAGTGATGAAAACCCAAACTAGTAGGCCTCTAACGGCATTTGAGAAATGGCTTCTTGCAAAGAATAATGGCAGATACTTACCATCAGAGATATGTAGACTATTGACACGACTTCAAGAAAGTAGTCAGATGACCAGAAAAAGGTGGGAGAGTGAATTGCAACAAAAGCTTACATCTAAATATAACGGGAAGATGTCTTTCAGAGAACATGCTGTACAGTGATTACTAGTACTCCACTCCAGCCCGACTACATAGATTGAACCTGGAGTGATTGGAGACAAGTTGGATAGGGTGTGGAAACACTGACACCCTGCTCCATATTCTATGAAACTATCGCAAACGCACAAGATATGGGGAGAGATTTCTAGATTTTTGATCTAATCTAATGTCCAAATAGCCCCAACAAACAATCATTCCCATTGCATTAACTAAAGAGTAGACAGATAACGCTAACAATATGCAGACACACCAAGTGATCGCCTCCCTCTGGGGTGTTGATGAAATCCCTCTACACGAAAGCAGGTTGTATCATGTCTGGGATATTCTTGGCATGGAGAAATGGACAAGGACAATGGAACATAAAGGTTTTGCCAGATGTCTTGCAAGAGTACATCCTCAGAGTGCAGTAATCTTAGCCATGCTACTGGTGGAATGGAACCTTACTCCTCCTTGGAGTGAACGCCTGGCTTTGCTAAAGCAGCAGGTAATGCAGGCTGAGGGCCAATGTGCTAGCCACTGCCAGGCCAGGTGTTGATCCCTTCCTGACTGGCCAAAAGACACCAACTGTTGGTGTGATGAACATATGTCCTGTGGCTGGCAGTTGCTAGCCTGCACAAACCTGAGGCATGTGATCACAGTGCGCTCTTTTAAGCCCCATTTTACATCAGTCCAGTATTGGTCCCTGTAGCAGTGTTCCTGTTGACTGACCCCTTGCTTCCCAAGTTTCTGAGCTTTTACAATCCTTGTTTCCAGAGTAACTGATCTATAGTTAGTGTGCAAAGACACTGGACCATCTGATCAAACGAGCATTGCCCATGGTTCTTGGTTGTCAAAGTTTGCTGGCATAGCATCAGCATTTTCTGTTGCTGTTGGTGGGAAATCATTTTAGTGTGGTCTGACCGCACTATCGAAAGATGACATTGACTTGCCCCCGGTAGTGTTTCCACTTGTGGCAGTCTAGAGTTGTTGACTGAGCATGTCCCCCTGATTGTTGTGGCACCCTCCTAGGTATTCCACTGCAATATCGACTTGGTGAAAAATTCCCCAGTTTCATAGCTGTTGCGCATCTTCCAAGAAAAGCTGGGACATCATTTCCCCTTGCTTGGCAATGTAAAACATTAAGACTGTATTTGTCCATCCTGATGAGGACTGCTTGATTTGCTAATCTTGAGAGGAACACTTGCAGATCCAGTTATATTGCTCAGAGCTCCCATAAGCAGATATGAAGCATCTGTTTTGCGTCTAATAGAGACCTCTAGTCAATAGCTCTTGTATGTGAGCTTCACAGCAGTCCTTGGATGCATCTGTTGTTAGTACTACTGTCTGATGTAGGCTGGAGAGGGAGACCTGCCTTGAGGTCTGCAGGGAATCTTCACTACAATAGTGCTTGTTAAAGCCATCTTGAAACTCGGACTGTGTTGTACCATGAGCCATCTAATTATTTCCATAGCATGTTAAGCTCTTTTTCGACTGGTCTCATTCAAAGCTGCAAAAGGGAATAAGGCATCAAGCACATTAGAAACTTTCACTGCCGGACTGCGACTGATTGCCTGGAAGATAAGGTATTTGCCATTGCTTGAAGCTTCATCACTCTCTCCAGTGATGGGAAAGAAAGCCTTTCCCATTTGTGTCTATAATCACTCTCAAGAACTTGATGTTGATGTGCAGTTCTAAAGAAGACTTCTCGGTGTTGAGAGAGAGACCTAAATTGTGTCAGAGAATGATGTAGGTGGTCATAGAAGCCTTTGCCTCTTACCATGATGGAGCCTTGATAATCCAGTCATCCAAGTATAGATACACATAGTGACCCTGTCAACTGAGGAAGACAGCTACTGGCACCAGGTACTTTATAAATATCAGAGGTGCTGATTTTAGGACAAATGGGAGAACCTTGAATTGCTAGTTCTGTCCCACCACTGAAAAGCAGAGGTACTTTCTGTGCTTACAGTAGGATAGGGATGTGGAAGTATGGGGTCTTAAAGGTCCAGTAAAGTTAGATAACCCCCTCCCTGGATCATCAGGATGACCTATCGTAGCATCAACATATGAAAAGTCTGCTTCTTCAAAAACATGTTCAGCTTTCTCAGGCCTAGAATTGGTCTCTATTGTCCTGTTTTCTTCATTATCAAAAAGAATCTTGTATTTTACACTGCCTACGCAACTCCGTTGGTCCCACAGTTAGAAAACCTCTATAATACCTCCCTGGATGAGGGCAGCTTCCTTCCTTCACAAGAGAAGCCTTGGTTACTTCTATATTGAAACCCTGGACACCCCCACAAGAGTTAACCTCCTACCATCCATAATTGAACTTAAACACCAAATAAAAGATACTTAGCAAGATTCTTGCCCACAGACTTCCACGTTTAATATACTGATCAGTGTGGATTTGTACCTCGCTGAAACACCTCATTAAATATCCGACGTTTGTTCCAAATCATGGATGCCAGTCGGGACCTTTACCCCAATGCCAGTTGCCTATCATTAGATAACAGTCAGGCATTTGATTCCTTGGATTGGGATTACATGCTCACCACATTGGCATGTTTCAGGATACCTCCGGCCTACATCAGATGGGTCAAATTATTATATACTGCCCCACGGCCAGAGCTAAAACTGGCCTACATATTTCCCCAATCCTACCTGGTTAAAGGAGGGACTAGACAGGGTTGTCGCCTTTAACCGCTCCTCTTTATCCTCGCTGTTGAACTCCTAGCGCAAAGACTTAGTCAAGAAGCAGGCCATGGGGGATTTCAATGGGCATCACAATCAATACCGTCTTGCTATATGCCAATGACATGACCTTGTATTTCAAAGATATCCAAGAAGAGCAGATAGATTCGGCCCAATTGCTTTATACATTTTGATGCCTTACTGGCCTCCACATTAATGCAGACAAATCTAATGAATACTCCTTTGCTGGCACGCATGCTGAACCCAACCTATGTTTTGGTGAATTTATGATGCCAGTAGCCCCTCCCACTTTCTGCTTCCTCAGGATTCAGATACACAGAGATAGCTTTGACATATTAGTAGGCAATCTTTGGTCCCAAGATTGGTGTCCGCCTGAACTCGGCCATCCTCCTTCCCCGGTTACGAAGGAAAAAACTTGGAGTAATATTTGACAGGCAACTGACCTTTGAACCGCATGTTAACGCAACTACCTCTGCCTCCTTTTTCACAATGAAACTATTAAGAAAAATATTCCCCTTTATACCTAAACATTTGCAAAACACGGTAATCTCTTCATTGGTAATTTCAAAAATTGACTACTCAAATGCACTATTTGCAAATATTAGAAAAAAAATCCTCAACAAGCTGCAAATTCTGCATGCCTATTGTTAGGCATACCAAAGAGATCCAGTATCAGCCGCACTCCTGCTTCTCCATGGGTTACTCATTGAGAAACACATATACGTTAAAGATGAAAACAAGTTACTTACCTGTAACTACGGTTATTCAGTATTGGTATCTTTCATAGATTCACATGCCTGAATCATTCCCCGTCGTCGAGGCGGGAGTCCTACAGTAAAAATATATACAATAGCAGTGCCTAAAAACTTTCTTGTAGTAGGCTGGAAAAGCCTAAGGGCCTAGCTAGGCCCAAAACTTAGCAACCTATCTACCTCATTATGTAAAAAGACCTGAAATAGTAGCCTCAGCCAATCAGCTGTCCTCACCCTCTAGAATCTTCCCAGCTCAGGCAGTTCCCCTCAGATTTTCCCAGCACAAGTGAGAATAAGTATCCATAAAACAGAACTGCCCTTCCGGGGAGGAGGGTGGGTGCATGTGAATCTATGAAAGATACCAATACTGGATAACCGTAGTTACAGGTAAGTAACTTGTTTTCTTATCCAGTATTGGGGTATCTTTCATAGATTCACATGCCTGAATCAGAGTAGCAAGCAGTGTCATCATGTCTGTCGTTAGAGGAAGGTGAGAGACAAAATAAATCGTATACACCCCCACACAACCTGGAAGGTTTTAGAGCACAAATTTGTTTACATAACATATGCATCAAAAAACCTTCATAAAGTACATTAAAGAATAGGACAGCGTTTGAAAAGATTAAAATATCATAATGAAATACATATGCTTAAAACAGTCAAAAGAAGGATAAAAGACTATAAAGAGTCTAACCTTAGTGAAGAAGATGCTGCAACACCGCTTCTCCAACAGCGGTATCATCCAGATTTTCCGACTGCAGACAGTAGTGCTTCGTAAAAGTGTGCACACTTTTCCACGTAGCAGCTCAGCAAATGTTCTCCAGTGTCACTCCAGCGAAAAGGGATGTTGACGCTGACATTGTTCTGGTGGAATGCGCTTTAACCTTTCTTGCTAAAGGTTTGTTAGCTTTGTCATGACAGAAGAGAATCGTAGATGACAACCATCCAGCTATAGTTGCCTTTGTTACAGCCTGACCCAAGGTGGCTTGACCATAAGCAACAAAAAGCCGATTAGATTTGCGTATGTCCTTTGTTTTTTGAAGATAAAACTTTAGACACTGTTTCACATCTAGGGAATGTAAAACCTTCTCTGCCGGAGTTTTAGGATCCGGGAAAAAAGTCTTGAGCTTGACAGGTTGATTGATGTGAAATTGGGTCGCCACCTTAAGGGTGAACCTTGGGTTGGTTCTAAGCGTCACAAAGTCTCTAGAGAATTGCAAGAAAGGGTGTGCAATCGTGAAGGCCTGTATCTCACTGACTCTACGGGCTGAGGTGAGAGCCAGTAAGATCGCCACTTTCCAAGTTAGAAACTTCAGTTCCGCTTTATGAATATGTTCAAAGGGCCTTTTCAGAAGTTGGGACAAAACAATATTGAGATCCCACTCAGGAGATGGAGGCCGAACGGGAGGAAAAACTCGGAATAGCCCTTTAAGGAATTGTTTGATCAAAGATGATGAACATAAAGATGGTTTGTTGGAACTCTTTCTGAACCTGGATATTGCCGCCAGATGTACCTTAATGGACGAGAAAACCAGTCCTGCCCTAGCTAAGGACAGCAGATAAGGAAGGATGTCCTCAGGTGGAGCTCAGAGTGGATGAACATTATTTTCTCCACACCAGGAACAGAATCGTTTCCACTTAAAATGATATGTCTTGATGGTACTTTGCGCACAGGCCTGTGATAAGATCGCCCTGCAGTCTGAGGAGATGTTAAGATCCTTGAACTCAAAGAAGTCAGGAGCCAGGCGTGCAAGTGCAGTGACTGAGGATCCGGATGTTGGATCTGGCCCCCTTCTCTTGTTAACATTGACACTGTCGGTTTGAGACGAAGTGGAAGCTGTTGAGAGAGTAGAAGGAGTTCCTGAAACCAATACTGCCTTGGCCAACGGGGAGCAATGAGGATGAGAGTGCAATGCTCTCTCTTCATCTTTTGAAGTACTTTTGGTATGAGCGGGATCGGAGGATAAGCGTATGCAAATATCCCGGACCATCTCATCAAAAGGGCATTTCCCCTTGATCCCTATTGAGGAAACCTGCTGGCATAAAATAGGCATTTGCTGTTCTGTTGCGTGGCGAACAGATCCAGAATTGGTGTTCCCCATGTTTGAAAGATCCTCTCCACTTGCTGTTGCTCGAGTTCCCATTCGTGACAGCCTGTGAAAGCCCTGCTGAGGTTGTCGGCTAGAGAGTTCTGAATACCTTGTACATGTTCTGCTCTGAGGGATATGCCATGGAGTATGGCCCATTCCCACATTTCTTGAGCTTCCAGCGACAGGGTGAGAGATTTCGTTCCCCCTTGTTTGTTTATATAATACATGCTGGTGGTATTGTCCATGCACACCAGCACTGACGAATTCGCAATCCTTGGAAGGAAGGCTTGTAGGGATAGAAAAATGGCTCTCAGCTCCTGGCTGTTGATGCGTTTCTTCCGGTACTGACGAGACCATCGCCCTTGAATCTGAAGGTCCTGGAGGTGACCTCCCCAGCCTTCCATGGAAGCGTCTGTTGTAAGGATGAACTCCGGCATGTCGTGGAGAAAAGTGTGGCCGGGTGACAAATTGTGCGTCTTCGACCACCAAAGAAGGGCTTGCTTCATCTTGGATGTTACTTTGATGCGATCGTTGAACGATCCGTCGACTTGCCTCCACTGTCGAAGTAATTCCTCCTGCAGTGGCCTCATTCTGAGTCTCGCCATAGGGATGAGGCTGATTGCAGACGAGCACATCCCTAGCAGGGAAGCAAATGTTCGAACCGAAAGTGTCCTTCTTGCAAATATTTGTCTTGCCAGCTTGAACAGTTTGTTTTGCCGCTCCTGAGTCAAGATCGCTTTGCACCGGCATGTGTCCAACACCGCTCCCAGAAAGGTCAACTCCTGGCGAGGTTGAAGCTGAGATTTGCGGGAATTGAGGTCAGTCCCAGATTTGAGAATAGGGAGAGGGAACTCTTGACCGCCTCCATCGTGGATTTTCTTGATGGTCCTTTTAGTAGCCAGTCGTCGAGGTATGGGAAAACTTGTATTCCCTGTGACCTCAGCAAACTTTTGGTGAATATTCTTGGCGTTGATTTCAGGCCGAATGGAAGCACTTTGAATTGAAAATGGACGCCAGCCACTGCAAATCTTAGGTATTTGCGATGTTTTGGGTGAATAGGAATGTGGAAGTAGGAGTCTTCCAGATCCAGAGAAGCCATAAAGTCCCCTTTGTTGAGACAATGCAGAATGTCTGTTAGCGTTACCATGCGAAAACTCTGTTTCTTCAGATATTTGTTGAGTTTGCGCAGATCTAATATTGGACGCCACTCTCCTGAATTTTTCTCTACGAGGAAGAAGCGAGAATAAAATCCTTTCCCTTTCTGAGAGGCAGGAACTCGTTCTATCGCATTCTTGTGTAGCATCTTTAAGGCCTCTTTGAATAGTAAGTGAAGACGAGGGGGAGGGGGACCCCTGGGCGGTGCTGTTGGTGGTTTCAGTAAAAACTCCAGAGTGTGTCCATTCCTGACAAGATCTAGGACCCACTGATCCGAAGTTATTTTCCGCCACTGTTGGTAAAAAGCGGAAATTTTGGCGCCCACGGGAAGAAGAGGATGAATGATTGGCTCTTGTTGGAATCACGCCCTTGATTGTTTGAGCGCCGTTTCCCTCCCTGACGAGAGAAACTACCAGAGGCAGGTTGTCTGTAGGATGACTGATAGTACGGTTGTTTGTACTGGGACTGGTACGGTCGATTTTGCTGGTTGGAATAGTTCCCTCTGGAAGAGTAACCACGGCCTCTCGCTCCTCTAAAGGACCCTCTCTTGTATTGTAGGGTACCTAGAGATTTGGAAGTGTCCGTATCTGTTTTTATTGCCAGTTAAGCGTCATATATGGGTTTTCCAAAAAGTGAATCCCCATCGTACGCCATGTCCAAGATCTTCGTTTGGACCTCAGGTCTGAAGGTGGTAGCCTTACGACAACCTTGGTGCCGAAGGACTGCTGCTCCCGCCAATTGCCTAAAGTTGGAGTTGGAAATATCAAGGGCACAATCAATGATTTCCGATGCCGCCCTCTCTCCCTCAATTACGATTCTGCGTACCTCCTGTTGACGATCCTCAGGGATCAGATCAAGGAACTCAGACAAATCTGACCACATCTGCCTATCATAACGGGCCACAATTGCTAGTGAATTAGCTGCCTTAATGGAGGCTGCCGCATTAGCAGAGAACTTCTTCCCAATTGCATCCAGTCTCCTGCCTTCCTTGTCAGGTGGCGTCGAAATAGGAGTTGAAGGGTTCTTGGACCTCTCTTGTGCTGCCTGAGAAATGACCGAGTCCGGTCGAGGGTGTCCTATTAAGCAAGATGGAGTATCAGGTGGAGCTCGACACTTCTTCTCAATTCTTGGAAGGACTGCCGGAATGGAAGCAGGCGTTTTCATGATGTTGAGGCCCTCCTTCCATATGTAATCGATAATAGGGATAGCTCTGGTGACTCTGAGATACCCCTCTTTAAAGTCATGCAAAAAGCAGTCAGACTGCTCAACTGTGACAGACAATTCAAATCTGCTAGCAGCACGGTGCATAAGATTATGAAATCCGCCAATATCCTCAGGCGGAGAATCCGACGGGCGTGGAACAGGCGGTGAAGGCATGGGAATGACATAATTATCCCATTTCCGTCAACGGAGCTGTCGTCGACGGTATTGATGTTGCCGTCGACGAGACAGTCGATGATGTCTTTATCGACAAACTCTTCGTCGACGAGGTAGTCGATGGTGTCTTCCTCGACGAGTCTTTCGTCGACGAGTCCTTCGTCGACGAGGCCGTAGATGGTGTCTTCGTCGATGAGTCCTTTGTCGACAAGGCCACTGATGACTTCGTCGACAGAACTGCTGTCAACGGGCCTGTTGATTTCGTCGACGGGGCCTCAGTCGACATGGCTGATTGGATCTTCGTCGACGGAAGGACGGCAACATTTTTGCAGACACCAGAGGAGAAGTAATAGCCGAAGTGGTGACCGAACCAGAGGAAATTGAAGAGGTAGAAGTCAAAGTATTAGTACAAATAGACACCAGAGAAACAGTCTTAGTCTGGGTTGTACTCACAGTGGACGGTCCTGAAGGAGACGATGCGCTCTTTGAGGGTTCTGAGACTCTTTGAGAGGATTTAAGTTTTTTCTTCCTCTCAGGAGAAGAGCTCTCTCTGGACCTGGCTCTCTTGCTGGAGGTAGAGGCCTTGTCCTCATCTGTGGAAGATGATTTTAACCACAAAAGAACCCTTGCCTCTCTATCCCTGATAGTTTTTGAAGGGAAGGTACGCCAAATTCTACAATCCTTCACAACATGTGAGGGGTGCAGACAATAAATGCAGTCAGAGTGCTGGTCGTCCACATGGACCCTCTTCTTATAACAAGTTCCACAAGCCTTGAAAAGAGCCTTCTTTTCAGACATTTTGAAGAGAAAAAAGACAAAAACTGAGTAGGCACTCAGGGAGACTCCCTTACACACGAAGTGCGGTGAAAATCTGAGGAGAACTGCCTGAGCTGGGAAGGTTCTAGAGGGTGAGGACAGCTGATTGGCTGAGGCTACTATTTCAGGTCTTTTTACATAATGAGGTAGATAGGCTGCTAAGTTTTGGGCCTAGCTAGGCCCTTAGGCTTTTCCAGCCTACTGCAAGAAAGTTTTTAGGCACTGCTATTGTATATATTTTTACCGTGGGACTCCCGCCTCAACGACGGGGAATGATTCAGGCATGTGAATCTATGAAAGATACCCCAATACTGGATAACTATGTATTGCTTTCAGGGCTGTTCATGGGAAAGGTCCCGGATTTTTTAGGCTAAGCTCTCACTGGTACATTCTGCTCAGATCTCTTCGTTCAGAATTAGCGTTTACAGTGATTGTTCTAAGGACAAAGAGAGCATAGTGGGGCGGGAGAAGCTTCATAGGCAGCACATCCCATCTCTTGAACCATCACCCCATATTTTAAAACAGGAAACGGAACTCTTTGCTTTCAGAAACAAAATGAAAACATGGCCTTTTAAATTATAAGGATCTTTCATTCTCAGCCAGCCACCTCATTGAGTGTACACGCCCAGACACCCTCGGGTAGCAGTGCGCACCTTATAAATGAATATTTAATTTAAATCTCTCAGGAGCAATTGCAACACTCAAATTATGAATCGCCTTTAGGACAACATTACCCCTATCCGTGGCTGGGCAGCTGGCACTGTCCAAAATGCTGATGTTACCACACATTTTATATGTGAACTTGACCATTGTGATCCCCACAGGGTTTTTCCAGCAGCCTAATACTCTGTTGTCTGATTTAATATGGGGTGGGGTCGTCGTAGAGTCAGTTTAGCAAACTTCCAATGGATAAAGAGGGGCTGGGAGCTCCAGACCTTAGGACCTACTGTATAGTTGGGCAACTGCAATGGTTAGCATACTGGCTCGCTGGCCATAATCTATCAAACAGATCTCACCGCTACGTGAGAACGTTATCAGCTTCATTGCTTGTTGTGCCCAGGTGTCACAGCACTACCCACTCATACACTACTATTAAGAATTGTGTGGTCTTACTGGAAGAATGCACTATGATACTCCTCGACTCAGGCACCTTATGCCCCAACATCCCTCTAGGGGACCTCACGTCTGCTTTGGATACATTAATGAGTAGTATGCTCATACCCTGGGATGCGAAGGGATCTATTTGCTATATGAAGACTTTATCCACACACACAACCTCCAAGACACCCTTTTCCTAACACATGCCAGTCTCCTGCGTTACGTACGTAAATACAGGGCAGCGGATGATCGCAAGCCACAGACATATGTATTATTAAGAACACTGCACACAATGTGACATGCGAGGCATCTGGTGTGCTGGCTCTATAGAGGACTTAGCGTCCATCTCTTCAATTCACTTGCATCACTAAGAGAGGAGTGGTGGGACTCCGACCTAGGCAGGGAACTCAAAGATAAGGAATGGGCGAGACTGCTGGAGAAGGTGACACCAAGAGGGTGTCTTGTAGTTCGATATTAAAATGTTTTTGACTTGCCATTCTACATTGGCCATACTGCGTTACGTACGTAAATACAGGGCAGCGGATAATCACGAGCCACAGACATATTTATTATTAAGAACACTGCACACAATGTGACATGGGAGGCATCTGGTGTGCTGGCTCTATAGAGGTCTTTGCGTCCATCTCTTCAATTCACTTGCATCATTAAGAGAAAGAGGTGGGACTCAGGCCTAGGCAGGGAACTCAAAGATAAGGAAAGGGCGAGACTGTTGGAGGTAACACCAAGAAGGTGTCTTGTAGTTCGATATTAAAATGTTTTTGACTTGCCATTTTACATTGGCCATACTGAATGCCATATACAATTAACCATAGCTTCCTCCATATATCCCCATTGCCTGGTGAAGGGAGGAGACTTACTGCACAAGTTGTGGGCCTGGCCACAACTATCAAAATACTGTTCGGGAGTGGCAAAGGCTCTGGAGGAGATCACTTGCCAGACCCAACACTGTGGACTGCTGCATACTGGATCTAGGGGTTGCCAAGGTGGGGACAAGATTCGCGAACCTGGCCCTACTGCTGTCTAAACATCACACCAGGCGAAGGAAGCCCTCAAAGGCCCCAAGATTAACAGACTGGAGGGAAGAACTATGCAAGTGGAGCCTGGCCAAAAGTGTGGCCCTTAGGCGTGAAAAAAGCTGGGGATTATGCAAGACCCCAATCTCTATGAAGTGGGACATTCGATTGGGAAGCTTTAAAACAATCTTTAGATATAGGGGGACCGGCGTGTTCCCAATGAGCAGCCATCCAATGGTTCAAGTCTGATCATACCCTATTAAATGCAAATGTTTAGGGCCCATTATCACCCATGTCGTCCAGGTTCACACTTATATTTCTGAACACCCACTTGGGCACCTAGGTTTTGCCACCTTCTCTCTCCTTCTTTTCTCTTCTTGCAGGCCTTAAGTGACACATAGTAGTTGTTAGTTTGGGTTGGGATCCAGGTGGGTGGGGTTTTACACTCAAATAATTGAGCCTCTGTGCATGGTTATTATTCATCTTTGATCTGGTGCACTCAATGATGAAGTCTGTTATACTTTCTACTTAAATATGTTGCAGCTTGCACACTATTATATATGTTTTGGGATGGACACCGTTCTCATGTAATACAGTATACTAAAATATAATCACGTTTGTGGGGGGGGGGGATAAAATAAAGAAAAATCTCGTAAAATCCCTGCATTGTTATCGATCTGGGGAGAATTTCCTGTTGTTGCTCCTCTAATGGAGATGATGTTCCTTCTTGGTGGGCAGACAAAAGGTCTGTGCACAAATTACAACGTATGTCTTGAATGTACAATTGTATATACTGGTCAGATTTTATGTACTTCCATGTGGGGGGCAAAAGGGAAATTTTTACCACCACCTAACTCCCCACCAATTTGCTGAGAATAAGATGAGAGGAGGGGCAGATGTGGAGTGTCAATCCCACTTCCAGTTGTAAGTGGGAGTGTGAGTGAGAAGAGAACCTCTTTGAGCTAGATGATCTGCCATATCCTTGTCTTTGGTTGCAGTTGGAGGTAAATCCCAGCACATAACCAGTTTGCATTAGCATTAGTATGGTCGTCCCGGTCTTTCCTATTGATTAAAATCTCTGGTGGCTCAGGAGCTACTTGAGCCATGACAATTGGCTGGGTTGTTGGAACTGTAGTAATCATAGTGATTTTGCAATATCTGTAGCAGCCTTAATGCTATGGAGGGCCACATCTACATGCTTCCCAAAAATGGCAAGACCTCTGGACGAAAAGCTATATACCTAAGCCATCCTTGCGTCTTCAAAATAACTGCACCTGCTAGCTGAATAAAACCTGCATTATAAATGTCCATTGCTGTATCAATAATGGATGCTGGAGTTCTCTCTCCTCTGAAGAGCCTTTGCAACCTCCGTTTTGTTCTCAGGGATAAGGTCAAGTAGTGGTAAGATATTGTGCAGCATTTGACAATCATAACGGCCCAAGATTGCTAAAGCATTAGCAGCCTAAATGCATGCTGCGGACATAGAACTTATCCTGTGTCCCAAATTATCTGTCTGCCTGCTGCCTCGGTCTGCAAAAGCAAACAATCATGTGATCAAATTCTTTGAACTACTTTGACCTGCTGATGTTATGACCAAGTCCAACTTCGGATGGGCAATAAGTGAGGCTAGGGACAAATCTGGATCCCTATACTTCTAGTTGGGCTCACTGCTGTGAATATAGCAGCTTTTATCAGTTTAAATCATTCCAACCGGACATAATCCAGTAAGGGTATAGATTTGATGATCTTTGTGGCTGTCATCTTTAAGTCATAAAGGAAACTTTACTACACTATCGAAGTCGTCAGTAAATTGTATTTCTTGGTGGCTCTCTTCATCAGTGTGTGAAAGCAGGCTATATAGTCTGTAGACAAATCTGCGTGTGTGAGTGAATTGTCATCTTCCTTCAGCATGATGTAGTCCTCCCAAACCTCATAGTCAAGGTCACGTTTTTCTCTTCAAAATATGAAAACACAGTCAGATCTGTCTTGCCCCTCCACCCCCCAGGAGTTGGTGGAACAAGAGGTCTCTTGAAGACTCTAGGAAATGGTTAATTTAGCAGCAGAGGTGGCGAAGGAGGCATAGGTGGTAGAGGAATGATTCAGAGGACCACCAAGGGTAGAGTAGGTGTAGGTTGGCCCATAGGGTGCTAGGGTAGCAGTCTTTGAAAGGTGCTGATCATCTGCTGCAAAGTTGATAAAAAATACTACTACTACCACTGTTTGTAAAACTTCAGGTTCTCTCATTTAACAAGAAGGTGCATAGGAATGTTTATTGTCCAGTATGAAAGCCTGTGGCTGACACTCATACTCCGGCAATGGCTCCTCGTACCTATTATGTCCTCAGATTCAGGCACATAATGCAGATCCTATTGAGTAGGACTGTAGGCAGTGTCTGAGACTCTCCTCTACTTCGGAATCTAGTATTAGAGTAGATAAACTTGCTGTCACTTTGATGGGAGAAAAGGTTGGTGCAGGAAAAGCAGTCACCGACGGTGTCAACATCAATGATGTCTTTGTTGTTAATTTCTCTGTTGATGTTGCCTGTGTCTATGCCGAAATGAGTGATACTCTTGGAGCAGTTGCCCGCTGGGTATCGACAGTATCGATGGCACAGCTGTCAACAGCGAAGGCCTTTTCTTATTGAATAATGGTTGTTCCTCTCAGGAATGAGATATTTGTGCAATTTGTTTGCACAGACCGGTTTTCTTCTCTTCTGGAGTGTTTTCATGAGGAGACTCTAGATATTTTCTGTGAGGAGGCGGCGGCAGGCGCCTCATGAAATGAGTCCAGTTCTGGAAACTTTACAGGTCTTTTTTGCGCAGCCTAGTAGGGCACTCTTCACAGAAACATCCCCAGACGAAGGGACATCTCACTCATAATGTGGGGATTTCTTTTTTCTCTTGTTAATATTGATAGAATCAATGACTATGTTTATAATGATACAGTCGCACATAAGAACATAATGTAAATGTAAATGTCCAGTATTTGTAAAGCGCACAGCTAAACCTGAGAGGTGTCCCGGCGCTGGGGGGCCATCTGGAAGATTAAGCGAGCTATTGCCCAGAGTCACATGGTGCTGTACTGATCTGCCGCCGGCACCGGGGATCGAACCGTGAGCCCCAGGATCTGGAGGCAGTCGTCCTGGCAGCTGCGCCACACCTCACTATTATCAAATGTTCCCGTCATGCACTCTCCATCAACCCAGACTCAGAAATACGTGGTCAGGCAGGCTCTGCAACCTAGGCCTGAGGTTACCGATTCACAGGTCACAGGTGGGGTGGCACATAGCCGCCAGAACAAAGTGCAAACAGGAAACTCAGGTCAATCCTTCAGATAAAGGCAGGGACACCATTATGGTCGAAGGAGATTGGCGCCAATAATGAAAACATGGCTAGAGGGGTGTGCACATTCTCAAAACCCTATTGTCAGATGCCACATGATGTTAGGAACACAGAGCCAAGCAGGACACAGCACTCACAGTACACGCAGTGATCACGCGTCCCTCATGCTAGACATTTGGACCCTTTACCCACTGGCCCCCCACTGTGTCTGCGCAAGGTCAAGGCTCACCTTTATTTGTTATCAACGGCCTTATTTATGACTCCACAGACAACGCCCCAATTCTTTTACCAAACAAGGAGTTAGTACTTTATGAAACCCAAAGAAATGTATAAAACCCTGTTCATAAGGATTGTACTTTGAGACAGTTCTCAGGCCTCTTTTCTGTAACTGTGCACCCGCCCGAAGTATTTAATCAAACCAACTGTACCTGTTTTGCCATACGCCTCGTCTGTTGTTTTTTAAAGGTAAATTCATATTAGAGCAACATTTTGGCAAGCCAGATAGGAGATTGGTTCATCATACCCGACTGCAGCCAAAGGAAAGGGACCATGCCCGGACAGATTCATATTTGCTGCTCGCTTTGTGAGGCATGCAGTATTCAGTAAAGCGGGGAAGCTTCTTTGAAGCTCCACCCACCTTTTTCATTGCTTTAGGTCCTAAATGCAGCCTTCTGATTGGTTTTAGGCCTGTTAGTCCCTCCTCATGACAGTCATGTCGCGATTAGTATCATTTCATGGCTACTGGCCCCTTTACTTCAAACACAATTTTCTTCTCGGGCCCCCCGCAGTCTGTGACTTTTGCCTCCCCCCTTCCCTCCCCCTGGCCATCGCACTCCAGTTCAAGCCTTCTAGCTCACCCTCACTCCCGTTTCGAATGCAATAGTTCACACCTAAATTCAAGCCCTATTGCAATGTAAATGCTTGTTTTCAATAGTCACCACGCTAGGAAAGGTGAATATTGGTTGTCGCTTGGACCGCTGGGCGTTACACAGATGGTACGCTTGTTCCCTGGGTGTGATACAGGGTTGAGGCCTCACCGCCTGGACCGCTGGGTGTTTCACAGATGGTATGCAAGAGCCCTGGGTGTGATATAGGGCCGGCAGCTCAATCTTATTTCTTTGTCTAAAAGGGTCTTCTTTGTGCTACCGGTTTCTTAATACTGTTGGTATCTGAGAGAAGTGAGAGGTGTGGCTTACTGTGACCGCTGGGTGCAACACAGATGGTACGCTTGGCCCAAAGGTGTGATATGGGGTGTGATTTGGACGTTAGTGAAAAAGATTTGTATCTGGGAGACCAGGTATAGCTTGTGTTTGGCCAAGAGGGCTCTGTGGTTCTTCGAGTGATTCCTTTTCTCCACAACAAATTGTCATTTTCTTTTTACTGGAGTCGATATTGACAGACTATTGGGCTCACTTAGTCCCGTGTACGGCGCAGGGCTTCCCATGGACACAGGTAGCATGCGCTAGGTGCAGGCTAAGGTAATTCTGACAAAGTAATTTTTTTTCTGTCAGTTTTTTTTCATATTGTAGTATTGCAATTGATGCAAGTTTTTTTACTGAACACATTTTTATTGGTTTCACAAAAAGCACCAGCCAATCATCAAGACAATGATAACAAAAGAATGTATGCAAAGTTCTGGACAACCCCTAGGCCAAGGACATACAAATGCAAAAAGACAAAGTTTTGAATATCCCCAGCGAGACTAAACCATGCCCCCCAACCATTTCCCCAGACCCTACGGTACTTCTTGGGGCAGCCACATGCTGCATACATGGTCTTCTCCTGCGTGGCGCACCTGCCAACCCCCGGCTCGCCATTTCCCAATGGTGGGGGGGGGGGGGGGGGTAAGGGTATTTCCAAGCAGTCACTATATCCCTTTTATCCATGACCATTGCAGAGGTATAAAACAAGTTTTCATTTCTGGAACCATCCAGGTCATCGGTGATGCCTAAGAGCATGTTTCGGGTCGTGCGGGATCTCCCACCCCAATACCTCGGTGAGTTCCTCCTCAATGTCTCCCCAGAATCGCCCAAAGCGCGGACAGGCCCATACCATATGGAGAAAGTCGTCAGGTTTGTGACTGCATCTAGCACAGGCGTAGGTCGACTGGAGTCCTGCGCGATGCAGGCGCGCCAGTGTCAGGTAGGCAGCGTGTAAGAAATAAAGCTGTACCATGCGGAGTTTGGTGGAGGTGGTGACTGTCCTAGGGACCATAAGGGCATCACGACAGTCCACCTCGTCCAAGGTGCCCACCCAATCCTCCAATTGAGCCAACAGCCGATCTAATGAGTTCAGGGTGTTGCTAATGAGTGTCCAGTAAATGTGGGAGATGCCCCCACCCCCAAGATCCCCAAGCATGATATTGTGCTTCAGGAGGGCTATGATCCGGGAGCTTTATACCTGTCGTGAGGTGCACTTGAAGAGCTTGGCGCAGCTGTCCGTATCTATAAAATTGAGAGTGGTGTAGAGAATATCTACCTTGAAGGTCTTGAAAGGAGCGCATATGATCACCCACCCATTTTGGTCAGGAACACAGAACGCGTCACTTCCGGCAGAGGAGATGAAACAGGCTCCCCAAAAAGCATCGCCTGGATATTGGACAAACCCAATTCACTGAGTTCCAGCCTATATGCCGGATCGGACCAGCTTCTGTTAAACCAGTTGTACAGGGAGAGCAGACGTGTGGCCAGGTAATATAAATATAAATGGGTCATTCCTAGGCCCCCGTCAAAGGAAGGGATCCGGCAGACACCCAGAGCCAGATGGGTCCTCCCCTTCCCCCAGAGGAATTTAGAAGCCATACTGTCAAGCTCCCAAAACCAAGCCCTCGGGAAGTTGAGGGAGGTATTTTGAAGCATGTAGAAAAATATTGGGAGAATCAGTATTTTGAAAAGAGCGACTCTCCCCATGGGATTCAGAGGAAGTGTTTGCCATTTCAGAAGGTCCACCATAGTCCTTTTCACCAGGGGAGTAACATTAAGATCCCAGTTGAGTTCAGGGAGTAAAGTCACCCATATCCCTAGATACTTAAATGATTGGCGGCGGAGCAATATGGTGGACTGCCAGTCAAAACATTCTCTGGACATGTGAAGGGGGACCAGGACTAATTTAACGGGGTTGAGCCGGACGCCCGCTCATAGGATCGGAGGATCTGGAGGCAGTGAGGGCCCTACTTTGCAGGACCCACTAAATAAATAAGGACATCGTCTGCGTGAAGAGCGATTTTGCCTGGTTCTGTATTGGGCCAATCCTAACCCTGCACCTGTCCGCTCGCTCAAATCAGGGCTGCCAGGGGATCCATCACCAGAGCAAAGAGCAGGGGAGAAAGGGGGCACCCCTGCCTCGTTTCCCTGCAGATCAAAAAGGGTTCAGATAGGACCCCGTTCACCAGAAGACGCGCACTCAGGCGGGGATACGATACGCGGATTAACCCTCGAAAGCGGGGCCCGAAACCGATCTCTGCCAGGACATCATCCAAGAACCCCCAGTCCACTGAATCATAGGCTTTTTCAAAGTCTACCTGGAGGAGTGCAAGGTAGGGGGTAATCAAGTTACGGTGGGCCAGGGCCGAGTGAAGCCGCCGCAGACAGTGTTGGGTACCACACGAAAGCATGAACCCACATTGGTCTGGGTGGACCAGCGTGTGTAAGTGGGGTTTGAGGCGCTGAGCGAGGATCGTGACATACAACTTCAGCTCCGTGTTTATAAGGGAAATGGGACTGTAGTCCACGCATCAGCGTGAGGGTGGCTGGGATTTAGGAAGGACCCCGATGGTGGCCATATCCGTCTCAGGGGGAAAGGAACCCTTCTCCACTGCTTCTCAGAATAGCTGAGGGTGATATGGCGTAAGCGTTTTGAGGTATAGGGCATAATATTCCTGGGGAAAGCCGTCCGGACCGGTCGTCTTCCCGGACGAGGTAAGGGTAATCGCCTCCCCAATTTCTTCCAGGGTGATGGGACAGTCCAGGTCTTACTGAACAGCTGAATCCAGGTGAGGGAGGGGACTGGCTCCAGCTCCCAACATACCTGAGAGAGAAAGGGAGGGACTTTTGGCCGTATATAGTTGGCGATAATATAAGGCAAAGGCGCGGGCCATCTCTGTTGGGGAGTGACATACGAACCATTCTGGTCTATGATTTCGGAAATTATGCAGCTCGCTCTAGGGTAGGTGGCCAGCCTGTGGAGGAGAGAACCGTTCTTTTCTCGCTATCCTTAAACCCTGACAACAGTAGAGCACCAGAGGAGTTTAGCCGCATCCAGCAACAATTGTCGAATCTCCTTGTGGATGTGCGCAAGGAGCCTCACTTTTGAGGCATCGGGATTCAAGGCGGTAGACCGTTCAAAGCGTAAGACCTGTGCCTCACGCGAGGTGATCTGGTCTAGCTGCGCGCGCCGCCGGAGTTTGAGCTGCCCCTTGGCGACTCAACGAATCGTGGCCTTGCCAGCCGACCACAAGATACCTTGCGAGGATACGGATACCTCATTGGTCTGCAAATAATGTTGGAGTTCTCGCCCCACCACCTTTTGGAAATCCTTGTCTTGAAGGAACCGTGCCTTTAGCCTCCATGTCTGAAGCGTTGAGGAAGGGGGAGGGCACCCACAGTGAGTATCACCGGAGAGTGATCAGATATACCCTGCGGGAGGATAGCAATGTCTTGGAGCATAAGGCAGTCGGTCGCAGGAACAAAAATAGTGTCAATGCGCGCGTGTGTGTGGTGAGCTGTGGTAGTGTGGGTAAATTGCCTAGAACGCAGGTGCCAGGTGCGCCATGCATCACAAAGACCTAGAGATTCACCCCAATTCGTTAGGTGTTTCGCGTGCGCCAGCGTACTGCGAGGTGGCGGCCCAGTCGTGTCCAGAGCAGGGGAAGAGACCGCGTTAAAGTCGCACCTCAGGAAGGTGAAGCCCAGGGGCAGGGAAGCCAGAAGTTTGGCGGAGGCGGTAAGAGTCACCGTCAGCCGCGATGGAGGAGAATATATTGACACCAAGTTAAGGGGTTCGCCATTCAGGGTGCCGGACAGGGCCAGAAAGGTGCCCTGAGCGTCATGAATGACTCGCATTGCCACAACAGGAAGGAAACATTTTGCCAGGATCACTACCCCGCGGGAACCCCGGGTGAAGCCCGAATGCCAGACCCTATCATACCCATATCACGCTAACAAGGAGCAATGGTTACCCAGTAATTGTGTCTTTTGCAATAGTAAGACCTCTACCCCAATGTGCTTGGAGTAGTACTGCCATACGATTGAAGCGGTCCAGGAGATCGTTGACATTCCAGGAAATGAGGCTCAAGGATACACCCAGTCGCGGTACGTCAACCATAGTGAGAGACTGTCTCAGGGGACGGGGCAGGCCCTAGTGGAAAGCCCGGGCAGGGACGACGGGATGCATGACCGAGAGCCCAGGTATCAGCTAACATGTCCCACAGTGAGTGGAACCAGACGTCATGTGAGTGCTCGTGTGATAAAACAAGAAAGAAACAAAAAACACAAATTTGAACTCGGGACAACGGTCCCCCTTCCCTCCCCCTCCACCCCCCATCCTATACTTCAGGAACAGAGCATCTGTCGCCCTAACATTAGTAATGGCAGCACAAGACCAAACTAAAATGTTTGGGAACATGTGAAGCGTGGAGGACCCCTCCTCATGGTAGGATGTACATAGTCAAGTCCAACAAGAGAGAGAACAATGGCAGGGATGTGGAATTCCTACAGCCCGAAGCCCGGGACATATTGTTTGGGGTCAAGGGCAACAAGTCTTAATGTGCATTTTGTCCTTGGGACAAGTAGGCCCAACCCCCGGCAGCACAAATCCTTTGGCTGCCAGTTTACAATACCACATTGTGGATCAGGGCATAATACAATTAACACCTTGGCTGCTAGGCGTTTTCCCCCCTGTGCTGGAAATTGCTCTTACTATGTATTCATGACGAGCTCAGCTCGTCATCAGCACAGCTCAACTGTGCATGAGCTCGTCATCAGCATCGAAAGGGTTAAGGTAATATGAGTGTTAATGCTGTTCAAACTTGTATATATGGTTCATTAACACAAAGCCTTTATTATTAGGGTGAGCATTAAAAGTAAATGTTTTAAGCTCAGCCTGCACTACTGACGGTGGTTCCAGTATAAAAGTGTACACACATGTTCAAAGTTTAGTAATATGAGGCTCTGTATAATGCACCCAGAATGCTCTCTGATTATATGCAAATATTTGAAGAAGCTTCAAAGCAAGAGTGATGATTCTTTGCTTTCAAAATAAAACGTTCACAAAAAAATACATGTAAGAAAAGAAAACATTTAGCTAAACTACTGTAAGATTTTAGGTACCGTATCTTTGCGCATCATTTAGTAACATGTTGATGTATGTTAGTATTTCCCAAAAATATTCATAATGGAAAATCAGTGTAACCAGTTTAAATACGAATATGGAAAACAAAAATAAACAAGCATAGGAAAAGCTAGTGGGTCTGAAATTGGTGGTCAGTCTTTTTGTTTTGTCAAGGATTGACTTGTTTAGGCATGGTTTTTGTAAAACCTTAACAGTGTGGGAGCTGCTGGATCCTCACCATTCTAACAAGCATTGGCAAAAGCAAAACAAAATAAATGTTGGTCTCAGCACACATTGCCACAGCGGTTCTGGGCACCGAACAAAACTACTTTGTGTGTCAATATGCTCCTTCTAAAAGAGCAAAATACTGTACTTACAGGGACGCCAGCTGATAGACAGACGGAGAGAGACAGAATAACAAACAAAACAAAAGGTCATGGTTAACGCCAGGCCTAATTAGAGGCCCAATTATTAGAGTCTCAAAAGTGCATCCATGGTATATATCCTTGCAGTAAGTGCATATGTACAGTTTCCATGAATTCACAAGAATTTACAGAAGTAGGCCAAGAAATAGTACTCCCAGAAAATATTTGAACTGCATTTTAGCATGAGCAAATATTCAGGTGTCAATCAATCACAGTATTTATAACGCGCGCTACATACCCGTGAGGGTCTCAAGGCGCTGGGAGGGGGGGGGGCTGCTGCTACTGCTCGAAGAGCCAGGTCTTGAGGAGCCTCCTGAAGGTGAGCAGATCCTGGGTCTGCCGTAGGTGGGTAGGGAGGGTGTTCCAGGTCTTAGCAGCGAGGAAGGAGAAGGATCTGCCTCCGGAAGTGGTCCGTTGGATTCGAGGGACGGCGGCGAGAGCGAGGCTTGCAGAACGGAGCTGGCGGGCGGGGTGTAGAAGTTGAGTCTGCTGTTCAGGTGCCCTGGTACGGAGTTGTGGAGCGCTTTGTGTGCGTGGGTGAGGAGCTTGAAGGTGATCCTCTTGTTGACAGGGAGCCAGTGCAGGTCTCTTAGGTGGGGAGGATGTGGCTGCGACGGGGGAGGTTGAGGATCAGGCGGGCCGAGGCGTTCTGGATGCATTGTAGTCGCTGTAGGTGTTTGGTCGGAATACCAGCGTAGAGTGTGTTGCCGTAGTCCAGTCTGCTGCTGACGAGGGCCTGTGTCACCGTTCTTCTTGTTTCGGTCAGATCCACTTGTATATCCTGCGAAGCATGCAGAGGGTGTTGAAGCAGGAGGAGGAGACGGCGTTGACCTGTTTGGACATGGAGGGGGAGGAATCGAGGATGAATCACAAGTTCCGTGCGTGGTCCGTGGGTGTCGGTGCTGTTCCTAGTGTAGTCGGCCACCAGGAGTCGCCCCAGGCTAACAGGGTAGGGCCGAGGATGAGGACTTCCGTCTTGTCTGAATTCAGCTTCAGGTTGCTGTTGCTCATCCACTCGACGACGGCCTTTATATCCTCGTGGAGGTTGGTTTTGGCGGTGTGAGGGTCCTTGGTGAGGGAGAGGATGAGCTGGGCGTCGTCGGCGTAGGAGATGATGTTCAGGTCATGTTGGCGGGCCACTTGCGCGAGGGGGGCCATGTAGATTTTGAATAGCGTCGGGCTGAGGGATGAGCCCTGGGGTACGCCGTAGATGAGGTTGGTTGCTTCGGCTCTGTAGGGTGGGAGGTGTAGATTTGCTCATGTGAAAATCTGAATGTTTTCAAGTTCACTTTTCCTCCAACCACTTTTTCCCAACCCTGGAAGAAGTTTTAAGTAGGCCACTGTCAGTAGTAAATTTCCAACCGTTCTCAGTATGGGAAATGATTAGATAAGAAACCCTTAAAACATGCACATTAGTAGGTTTGCACAGACTAAAAAGGGCATTACAACCATGGAACTATTGCTTACGACTACCTTCAGCCCCAGTATGTAGACCTGCAGAAACATAGCAGCATAAGGGAATTGCAAGTATTCAAACACTATTATGGTATGAACCCTGGCATAATCAGAGAGGCTATATCAGAACTCCTATATAATGAGATTGCTGCGTAATTTGTTGCTGCATTACATGGCACAAAGGAGACAAGTAGATTTTGTTACAGGACAAGTAGATTTATTAAACAGCCTGCCCCATGGACAAGTAGATATTTTATTAAATTCCACACCCCTGAATGGTAAGCCGGCATGTCGCTTCTGGCCGCGGAGCCAGGCCCGGCGGGCAGAGACGAGCTTAGGCAGGGTTGCTAAGAAGTGTCAGGCTACGTGAGAGATCAGTGTCCGGGAGGTCAAGCAGAGAGGGGTAGGCGTGGATTCCCCATGACTCAGGTGGCAGGAGGATCCGGAGAGTCGCACAGCCAGATGATCTTCATGTGGAGGCCCGGGCAGTCGAGAGGGGGCCAACGGGGAGTCCGAGCGGGCCCGTCTCTGCCCACGGCGCCTTCATGAGCGGTTGCGCTGGGACCGGAGAGCAGGAGTCTCAGAACAGGTGGGCCCAACTTCCTCACCACCCTGTAGAGGGATCTGATCATTGGTCCGAAGGGGACGTTCTTTAATGGCCCAAGTTCATGCTTCTTCAGGACAGTCAAAAAATAGGGTTTCATTAGAGAACACCACCTGCTGGCGTGCCGGGAAGAGGTGCCAATATTGAACGCTGAGGGCTCGTAGTTTCTGCTTGACCTCACCAAACGAGCGACGCTGACCCTGGACCTTACAAGTGTAGTCTGGAAAAATCATAATCGCGTGGTTTTCGTATCGGAGACTTCTCTGCTTGCGGGCTTCAGCCAGGAAGGAGTCTCGGTCTTTGTAGCTAAGGATACGCATTATGACCGGTCTGGGTGACGCTCCCGCTGGAGGCCTCCGGGCGAGGGATCGGTGCGCTCGTTCTATTGCAAACCACAGAGAGAGAGAGCCCTCCGGGATCCAAGATCTCAACCATTTCTCTATGAAATCCACGGTGCAGCCTTGCTCCGCCCCCTCCGGGAACCCCACCAGGAACCCCACCAGGCGGAGGTTGTTGTGGCGCGATCTGTTTTCTGCATCTTCTGCCCTCCGATGCAGCTCCTGGGTGTGCGACTGGAGGTGCGCCACCTGCCCCTTAAGATGCTGAACATCATCCTTCACTGCGAAGTACAGGATTCCGGTTCTTTGATCCGGGTTGTGGTGTTTCGGAGGTCCTGCCGGATAAGGGTCATCTCCACCCAGACCGCCGCGATCTTGCCTTCCACCGAAGACTGCGAGGTGTGGATGGCTTGGAGGATGGTGGATAGATCCGTTGCCGGTGGTGCATCCCTGTCCGCAGTTCCCCAAGTCGCCCCAGTGTCAGGGGTGGTGAAGCAATCCATTTTAGTATGGGTGGCCGGGATCACTGCTGGTTTGTCTCGGCCCATGGCCCCACTCGGATGGGCAGGGGGATCCTGCCAAGTGTCTCAAAACGCGATCACCGCAGGGGGATGATGATCAACACAGGGAGGCACAGGATCCGGGGGGCAGCATGAGATGGAGGAGACAGCCCCTCTGAGGCCCTCCGCCGCTTGACCCGTGTGGCCAACCCGGAGGCGTCCGCAGGGAGGCAGACCAAGGAGCGGAGGCGGGCCACCGGAGAGGATGACACACAGTTCCACTCTTGTGTCACTGATCGAGAATGAGGGTGGGACGGGCCCAAGAGAGACCCCCACGCCACTTGACAAGCACGGCCAGGCACTCCCTCTCTCAGCAAAGCCATCCCGGGAGGCAGAGCAGTCAGGTCCAGTCTCCAAGGGCAGACCGTAGGATCAGAGGCCCGATGAGCCCAGGACCACGGCACAGACAGTCAAGGCGGACGCTGTCCTCACCAAAGTCCCCCCCTCCCCGCCACGGCCGATACCACTCATCCGGCCCCTTTCCACCAGGAATGAAGATGATGTCTCCAAGGGAGCGGCCTCGAGCAGGTCAGAGCCCAGAAGGACGGAAGGAGGACGTCAGGGTGCCCAGGATGAAGAGCACAACGTGTGAGCCTCAGGCAGAGCCACCAAGGCCCGGATCCGCTTTGTCAGACAACCCAGGACCCCATCCCGCCGCCAGGACTTACCAGCCTCCAATGTAATGTAGCGTCGGGCCTACGGGCATGCAGGCATCCTCCCCAGCAGCCGACACGGCGCACCGGAAGCACACAGTCCCAGGCCTCCGGGATCCGCAACACGCATGGGCACAGGCCCACTTAACCCTGGGTGTAGTCGGCAGCCGCAGTTAGCCGAGGGTCGTACAGCCGCCCGAGAAGCAGCCAGCCATCTCAGGTCCCCACCGCTCAAAGCGGCGGTCGTTTGGTCAGCCGCGCCGCGGGGCACCAGGGAGCGGCAGCAGGAGTCTCCGGTGAGTTGAGGCTGATGAGGCAGCCCCGCGCCGATCACAGCCGTCCAGAGTCGACAGGCTAGGCCAGGCCCCCACAGTCGCCTCCTTCCGAACAGCCGCCACAGGGAAGGGCGCACGGGCAGTGCTACAGAGCTCGTAGCTCGTCTTCGGGCCCTTCCGATCTCGGGGGGGGGGGCCTCGGCTTGCTCACGAGACTCAGGTGGGGAACAGTCACTGAGGGCTCAAGGCCACTGGGCACGCCGCTCAGCGCAGAGGAACTGCCATCTTGAGGGCAGGTCCCCGCCGGACGGCCTAGTCCTGCTCGATGGCGCCTCACAAATGGAAATCGGGCAATCAGGAGAGCAGCCGGAGGTGTGACGGCGACCCGGCCAACAGATTTAGGGTTGGATGGCTCTCTGGGTGGGCGGATTAAGGGCAGATGGTGGAGGGGTCCGGGAGCCATCTTGGCTCGTCAAGCCCTTCGCAATTGATGCAAGTTATATTTGATGTTCGTGTGTTTTGATGCTGGTAAATTAATGCAACTGTATTTTGTATTAAGTATTGTGTTTTGTCAATGTCTCAATGTGCTATATGAAGGTGTTGCAATTTCTCGAAACCGTTATTTCATATCAAAGTAAAGTCTGCTACTTGCTGCCAGATTCCATGACATTTTACCAATTGCGCTTTCTTCTAGGTTGTGTCCCTTCATATGCATTGCTATTTGTGTTTGTGAAATGTTTATATTGATGCATCTATAAATGGTGTTGAGCTCACAGTAAGTACTTAGAACCAGCAATCCCTGTGTATATATTTTCCCACGACCAGAGTAGAACTTAAGATTCCCTAAAACCAGAAAAACTATGGTGCATCTGTTCCTTAAAAAAATACCCAATTTATCATGGAGTCGCCATTAAAGACATGCAAACCATATTCCCCACACAGGCAAAAAAACGTAAGAAGTATTGGCAGGAATGGCAGGTACACAGTAAGGCACACGTGTTTCCCTGGCAGAAGGACGGAACCTTCGACACTAACACAATCAAACACATGAGAACAAACATATAGACCAAATTTGCGGGCTAGAAGGACAACTGAGAGTCACTATTAGAACTATGTTCTATACCACAGTCAACAAGCAAGGAGTCCGCATCTCCACCGATATATGCAGGTATGGATGTTCTCTCCTGAGGCCTGCTATCCCACGCATTAGGATACACCAGCCCTCCAGTTGGGGGAGCTGGAGGCTCCCTACTGAACAACAAACTGCGTTTTCCAGGCATGAGAGTCTAACAGGCAAGCAGGCCCGGCAATCCTAGCACCTCCCAAGTCCAGTACAGGAGCTCCCCGAATTTCGATCCCCCTGTCCGTCGCATTCAGCCCATCGAACCCTAGCAACACAGAGTACATGCACTTCCATTGGTTCAGGTGAGCCCACCCGAGTGATAAGGAGATTCATAGTGGTCCTGGACAATGGTAAAACTAGCGGGGTGAGGAAAGGGGTTCTAGTCATCCGAGATCCAATGGCGAAGGTCGGCACTGCCGGGTCAGAGCATATAATTCTAATCTTACCTTGTGAAAGTAGCAGCGAGAGATGAAAGTGAAACCTTTGCACACCTGTTCTGCAACTTTCTAGTAGACTGGGCTAAGGCGAAGAACCAATTTGACTGGTCCTGGCCTAGGGGAGGATCATTTGAGCCAGAGGATATGGCTATATTTTTTTTGCAGATTTATATAGCAGGAACTCAACCCGAAGGTATTGGAGCGCTTTACATGAGCACCAGTTACGTTACACAAGGACACATTAATTTTTTGTGTGTTTTTTTTGATAGGCACAGGGAGATTAAGTGATTTGCCCAGAATCTCAGGATGTAGAGTTGACCCCAAAGCTCGAACCTTAGTTTCCCAGCTCCAAAGTCGGAAGTCTAGCCGTAAGACCACATCCCTATGGCAGAGGATTGCATCAGGTACGGGAGGGGAGATCCTTATTGGAATGTCCCCTACATGCAGCAATGACTAGCAATGTGGGGAAGGAGGCAAGTCCAGGAAAGATGAAAAAAGAGAGAAAATAGGAAGATGGGATGGAACCAGTATGTCACAGCGCAATGCCCGAGTTGGGAGCAGACTGTCCTGGTCAGAACAGCTGTAACCACAATGGCGCCAAAGTCGGCGGCACCAATGAGGGTGCCGCCCCAAAGGTTCGGAAAGTATAGTAGCAGGATTCAAGGAAGAAGTACGGAGAACTTCCAAAGCTGGTACCGGGTCGCAATCCCTTCTCTGCTCCCAGAACCAGATAAGCTGTGGGGCCAACCTGGGTCAGTCCTGTACCCAGCGGATGTCACACACAAACACACACTGAGCCTCTTTCCTCTGCCTCTGACAACTTTGAGGCTATGTATTTTTCTATAAACTTTACTCCTTCAGCCTCTTTCTGAGGTATTCTTTGTTATAGACCTCCTGGTCCTAGATCTACTTTTCCTCAAAATATTCTCCAACTCCTAGAGCCTTTCATTAACAAGCCCAATCTAAGCATCTTGGGCGACTTCAACTTCCATCTAGAGGCTGCAGATGCTAAAGATAGGATGCTCCTAGTGGAAGGGCTAGCCGCATGCGGCCTGGCTCAAATGGTCTCCGGCCCTACACATTCCGCCGGCCATACGCTGGATGGCATCTTCCCTAATGATGCCAGACTAACGACTGGCACTCCTATTCCGTTGTCTTGGTCTGACCATTGGGCAGTACCCTTCTATCTTAATACTAATCTTGGCCACCCAATCAAACCAAGAGCAATACATGTGAGGTCAGAAGGAACTACAGAGAGTTCAACGATGGTGCCCTTGCACCTTTTATGAATGCCTTCAGTTCTCTTGCGCTGCCAGATCCCAATACAGCAACACTAGGCTTGTCTAATGCCTTGTCCAACGCAATAGACACCCTAGCTCCGGCAAAACCTCACTACTCAGCCCGGAAAAGCCCCTCGCGACCCTGGTATTCTGACCATCTTAGGCTCTTACGCCAGAAGTGCAGACAACAGAAGAGGTTCTGGCACGCCCACCCAGACCCCGGGGGAAAAGCCTTACATCTATCACTGCTGAGGGACTACAAGAAGGCTATAGTTGTGGAAAAAAGGAGTTACTTTACTAACCTTACTACCTCCCTAAAATCATCTAGAGATCTGTTTAAAATAGTTGATTCACTATCTGCACCGAAAATGGCTGACCCTACCATCGAGTCGCAAGAGCTCTGTTATAATATAGCTAGCTTGTTTCATTCAAAGATTGCTGATATTCACAGCTCTCTTGAAGCCCGCAATCTGGAGTTGAATGCCAATTCTGCACCTCCTCTCCTCTGCCTTCCCTCCCTTCAGGTTGAGCCAGTCGAAGTCCATTCCAAACCGTGTCTTTCCGGTTTTCCACTTCTGACTATGGAAGATCTTAACCGTGTTCTTGACAATACCAAGTCATGCTCGCCCTTGGATCCCTGTCCTTTGAAAACTCTAAAACTGTGCAGAGAAGGTGTTCTCCCACCCCTACTAGAGGTTATGATCATGGCTATTAGGGAGGGGATTTTTTCTCTATCTTGGAAAACAGCTGTCGTTAAAGCCCTGCTCAAAAAGGCATCCCTTGACCCGAGAGTCTTGAAAAACTACTGTCCTTTCTCTCTGCTTCCAGCCCCTGCAAAGATACTTGAGGCTCACCTCAATCGCAATCTCTCCACCTTCATGGAGAGCTCCAACCTTTTTGACATCTCCCAACACGGTTTCCGTCCCGCACACAGCACTGAGTCTGCTCTCACGGTTGTGATTAACAACATCCGCTCCGAGGTTGATAGGGGACATTCTACTCTGCTGGTGTTATTATATCTCACAGCAGCCTTTGACACCTTCTCCCCGTCAATCCTGATCTCCAGACTTGAAGGGATTGGGGTAGAGGGCACCGCTCTCTTAGTTCACTCTCCTCTTTTTTACACCATAGAGAGCAGAGAGTCAAGATGGGTAACTTCCTCTCTTCCCCTCAGGCAGTGCAATGTGGGGTACCGCAGGGCTCCACGTTGAGTCCTCTCCTATTCAACATCTATGTTACCCCACTTGCTAAGGTGGTGAGATCTTTTGGATTTGAGGTGCTATCGTACGCCGACGACACCCAGATCATGGTTTCCATCACTCAGTCGGCAAACGATTCAGCCCTCAATTTCAGAGCATGCATGGAGGCAGTTTCCACGTGGATGGTTCGAAATTTCCTAAAGCTAAACGGGGAAAAGACGGAGGTCATGATTTTCGGAGGAAATCAGGATCTGTGGTCTGAGGATTGGTGGCCGACCTCACTGGGAGACTGCCCTCATCCTACCCTCTCCGCCAGGAACCTCGGAGTATTGATCGACCCGGCCCTATCTTTCGAACCTCAGGTCAACAGGACGGTGTTAACTTGCTTTGCCATCATAAGAACTCTGAAGAAGATTGCCCCGTATCTGTCTCCTGCAGCTCGGAGACAAGTAAGAGTTGCCTTGGTCTCATCCAGGCTCGATTACTGTAACGCCCTTTACAGCGGCATTAACAAGAGATCCATCCATCGTCTGCAGATGGCGCAGAATGCTGCCGCCAGGATGGTCTTGAACCTTCCCAGACTGGCCTCGGTAACACAAGCCAGAAAGGATCTCCATTGGCTCCCGATACTCTCCAGGATTTCCTTCAAACTCCTCTGCCTGGCTCATAGAGCTGTATATGACTCAGGCTCAGAGGGTGTCAGGTCCCTTCTGTGTGTTTATACTCCCAAAAGAACTCTCCGTTCAGCCTCCAAGAATCTGCTTTTAGTACCTAGATTTGTGAGGGCAAGGTGGGGAGGTAGAGCCTTTTCCACCTTGGTGCCCAAACTCACTCCCTTCCTTCGGAACTGTTTAGCCAGTCTTCTCTGGTGCTCTTTCGTAAACTTCTGAAGACCTGGCTCTTCCACCAGGCGTATTAGCTGATCTGCACTTTGGTACTCTGAGACTATTTGTATGTCTGTTCTCTGCGCCTTGATGCCCTTCCTGGGCTAAGTTGCGCATTACAAATTCCCCTTTCATTTCATTTCATTTCACACAGTGTCACATGCCCCGTGCTGTCAGTGACTCAACGGTCCGATGAAGAGCCCACCATAACAGAGTTGGTAAATAAAATGCCCTACAGCTTCCTAATTGGCACAGGGGCTACAGGATTAGACCTCCCCCATCCAAAGACACCATAGACATGCAGCGGTTCTTGGGCACTGTTATAAGCGTTCCCCCTTACAAAACCCCTGTAGACAACCATGGGAGGCAGCCGCGTAAAGGAACAGCTGCTATTTCACCCCTCATCTCCAACTAATCTCCTAGGTAGAGTCTTAATGGCCAAACTAAACATGACCATTCATTTCTCAAAAGATGGGCCGATGACCTGCTCAATCCCTGGGGTTACCCCCATCAGGGTTTCGCTTTAACCCGCCCACATCACAAAGAAAGGCCGATAAGAATGGCTCTCATGGAACCGACAGCCTTCACTAATTCTGTCCTCACAATCATTGCTGATGCACCAGAACAGCTGGGTCAGAAACTACAGCTGCCCCGCGAATTTGTGTTCTGCCAGGAGGGTCACCATGATATGGAACCCCACGAGGAGGCGTTGTTTTGCTCAGAGGCCATTGAGGTGCGGCCCAAATACAGGGTCCTGCTGGCCACGAACCAAGCAATCGCAATGTGGGCATGTATCATAATCTTTGTTAAGCCCGGTCTCAGTATACGGTAGGGAACCGATCACCAGCTATTCAGTGAGTGTCCAGGAGCCTCAGAATTAGTCTTCGCGAATTCGATTAAGGTTAGGTTTGAACTACTGAATGGAGCTCCGTTGCCCATGGCTGAATTAACAACTTGGCAGGAACAACACTTGTCAGCAGTACCCCCACAGTTATGGGCAAAGGAACCTTATGACATGGGGCTCATTAATACCGCCGGACCAGTAAGGATAACATTGTGAGAAGGAGCCATCCTAGCCCGGGTGCGCCAGTACGTGCTCTCCAAAGAAGCTGGTGAGGGTATAGCACCCACAATCCAAGCACTAATTGATCAGGAGGTCCTCCACCGAGGGGTATCCATCTGCAATACACCGATCTTCCTGGTCAAAAAGAGTAAGAGAGGGACCAGGGGCCTAGTGCAGAACCTTCGCTCCATCAATGACATTCTGGTCCCAGAATTCCTCCATCATAATACCAAACATATCCACAGATGCTTGCTATTTTCAGGTGCTAGACATCAAGAACGTGTTCTTTAGCATTCTGCTGCACCCCGACAGTCAGTACCGGACCGCGTTCACTTTTACAGGGGTTCAGCTTCTATACCGAAGGCTACCATAAGGGTACTGTGAGTCCCCTCATATCTTCAATTGGATATTGAGGAAGGACCTTGTTAACTTTCCCTCAAACAGCACCCTGATACAGTATGCCGACGACATCTTGATATGCAGTCCCTCTGAGTACCCATGTCATCAGGATACGATAACCCTCCTGACTACACTTGCCGAGAGAGGGTACAAAGCAGAGAAGGGGAAGATGAAGTAGGTACAAAAGTAGGTTAGTGATCTCAGCGGAAGGTTGGCATATCACGCCGGAAAACGCAGATTCTATCAGGTTATGCCACCACCGAAAACTAAAAAGGGTATGTAAAGGTTTTTAGGACTATGCACTAAGTTTGGCGGTGGGTCTCCGACTACACTACACTTGTTGCCCCCTTAGTCGACGTCATGAAAAACGCAAAAGCTGGCCATGAGGAGCTAACGCAGACGTCTGAGATGCGCAATGCCTTTAGAAAACTCAAATCAGAGTTAATGCACTCCCCTGTGCTAGGAATGCCCAACTACAAGTATTAACAGGCATATCAGCAGTTCTGACATATCCCCTGGGACTCAAACCTCTAGCATACTACAGTGGACTCTTAGACTCAGTCATGCAGGGTCACTTCCCATGAGAGAAGGCGCTAGCAGCAGCCTTAGCAATTGACGAAAGTACCTCCATTGTGATGGAGGCAATGCTGACACTGTATGCAGAACACTCAGAGTTTGTGATTATAAAAAGGAGCACAAGCACGCTGGCTACATAACGTGGTTCAGGTTAAGAACTGATGCTTTCCAGACCATCATAAAAATAATACAGTGCCATCTAGTAAACCCATCCACCTTCCTATCTCACGTGGATGAAGAGTGGGAGGAGATCCATAACTGTGCCACATACAACACAGAGGGGATCAGCCAGGCAGAAGAGGAACCCATCCTAGACAGTCAAGCACTGTTCATGAATGGTTCCTCCATAATAGAACAAGAGATTGGGGTAAGACAAAAGGGGGCAGCAGTAGTAGCCGCGCCCTCAGAAACACTGCAAATCACCACGCAGCTTACTCTCCTCCCCCAGCTTTCAGCACAGGCAGCAGAGCTGACGGCACTAATCGAAGCCCTTATCCAAAGCGCGGGGAAAACTGTAACGATGTACTTAGATTCAGCTAACGTCACATCCACGCTGCACTCTAGCGAAGGAAAGCGGAAAAGATGAGGGCTCCTGAAATCAGAAGGCACACCTGCTGCGCACAGGGACCGCCTAGAATGACTAATTAATGCACTAACCCTACCTAAACGTGTGTCTCAGGTGAAGTGCGCCACCCACACTGGGGTCAAGGACTTCATACCCTGGGGGAATGCATTAGCTGACCAGTTTACAAGAAGGGCAGCTTATGTAACGATTAGAGAGACACATTTGCTTCCTTCACAACAGGCATCAGACTGGGCCCCAGCAGGATAAGCCTTATACAGAAAAGGCAGGATTGAACTTGATGGAGTAGCAGGAAACCGCAGTTGCAGTAAACCGCATTACCTGACAAGAAGGAGCATTGGTTAGCCAGTGGCTGCACTCAGACCGCACACAACCTCATATACCAACACACACCCACAGGAAAACCTGTCATGCCGCAGAGCCTAGTCCACAATGAGTTGCCCAATTACTTACCAGCAAAAGATAACATTATAGTGGAACTCCAATACGACTGGTTTATCTCCCACTTTTGCGAAAAAACGGTGACAAAAAACTTAAACCGATGCACCGCCTGCCAATTATACTCACCCAAACCTACACTGAAGGTCGTGTCATCAGCTATCCCATGACCAACAGGGCCTTTCAGGGAGTTACACATAAACTTTATCGACATGATTGACCGATGTGCTAACTACCGATACCTGATTGTAGTAGTCTGCCCCTACTCTAGGTGGATTGAAGCTGGTTCTTGCATGCACTGAGACGCCAAGGCAGCGGCGACGACCCCCCCATCGGGGTGTTATTTCCCTGACAAGAACATCAGGTCATACAAAGGAAAGCACGTTGTCAACTTTATTTTCAATCACATCTGCACTCTTTTTGGAATAAAATAAGAAAAGGAGTTACTTATCTTAACTTTGGTTCTCCAGTATTGGTATCTTTTATATATTCACATGCTTGAATCATCCTCAAAGTGGGAGTTCCGTGATATCTTTATAAAGCAGTAAATGACATAACCATAGTCTACAATGCAATGAATAGTCACTGCAATAGCCTATCTATATCCTTCTGAAAAAAGAGCCAAACTTGAACCTTAACCAATCAGGTAACAGCCCCCAGTAGAATACTCACAAAAGAGGCAGGTTCTCTCAGATTTTCAAGCGCAAGTGTAATAAGAGTATTCATGACTAAACAAGGGAAGCCTCTCAGTCAGGGGCTTTATATTTCTTGTCAATCCTCAGAAGGACTGCAGTCCCTGTAGCTGGTATTTTCAATATTTTGATACCTTCTTCCCATATTTAACCCCTTCGCCGCTGGGCTAATTCCCTTGCGGCGCTGCGGGGATGAGGGGCGCGCGCAGCACCACGGTGCTTGTGTCGAGCTCGGCTCGTCAGGCTGCATGGTGGCGCTGTGCTCATGACGAGCTGAGTTCGTCATGACCACTCCTGTTTCTGTGGAACACTCAGCACAGCAAGGGAATTATCCCCGTGAGTGAGCGCCGCAGTGGTCATGATGAGCTCAGCCCGTCATGAGCTCAGCGCCACCGTGCCTCATGACGAGCTGAGCTTGTCATGAGCACACAAGGTGATTATCAATAATAGGGAATGCCCTCTCTGTCTTCCTTGACTGCTCCTTAAATCATAGTGAAAACAGTCAGACTGCTTGACTGTAATCGGAAGCTGAAATATCACAGCTGCTCTCTCCATTAAGGTGTGAAAACCACCTATATCATTCACTGATGAATCTGCTGATTGAGGTGCGGGGGATGGTGTGAGAATATTTTCATCCCACTCATTGGCAGCAAAACGTGTGTTCTGAAGTTTTTCTTCCTCCCTATCATCATCGGAGGAAGATGGATCCTGTCTTCATGACATGCCAATGTTTGAAGCTGGCGTCAATCGAGGTGTGGGAAGAGTTTAGGAGGTGGAGATACCGGAGTTGGAGGTGGTGGAGGAGGCATGGGTGTTGCTCCCGCATGTGAAGGAAAACATCTATAGTAGTCCTGCATCATAGATTGCAAGTCTTGTACTAAGGCCACAGGATGCTGGACCATGGGTTCATGGGTAGGACAAATATATTGCAGAGAATTCCCCATAGCGCTGATGATGAAATGATTGCTCATAATAGGCTGATTTATCCTGCTCCTCATCATCCTCCTGCTCTTGATACTTTACATGGAGCTGTGATGGGCTATCAGCTGGCCCGAAAGGTCCAACATCATCAGATTCTTGCAAATCAAACAAGTTACTTGGTGGTAATGGAGATATTTTTGGTAGAAACAGGTGGACAACGGGGAGGCGGGTGGGTCAGTGAGGAATCCACAGGCAGATACTGTATCCATCAGAAAAAGCGTTACCGAAGGTAAGTAGCTTGTTCTTCTGATGGATACTTCTGCCTGTGGATTCCTCACCTTATGAATAGATTCCCATAGCCGTACCTCTCCTGGAGGAAGGTGTTCACCTGACTAGACCAAAAAATCTTGCAAAACAGAACAAGCAAAATGGCCATCCCTCCTAACCTCAGAGTCCAAGCAGTAATGCTTTGCAAAGGTGTGGAGGAAGGTTCAAGATGCTGCTTTACAAATATCAAGAACAGGAACACCTCTAGCAAAGGCAGAAGAAGTAGACTTCGCTCTGGTGGAATGAGCTCTGATACCTTCAGACGGTTCCTTCTTGGCCAAGGCGTAGCAAATCATAATGCACAAGATGATCCACCTGGAAAGCGTCCTTTTGTGCACAGCTCACAAAGAGCTGATCGTCCAGGCTCAGATCTTTTGTCCGATCCAAATAAAAGCTGACAGCTCTTAGAGTCCAAACGATGCAGTCTTTCCTCCTCCTTGGAAGGGTAAGGGGAAGATAGAAGGTGGGTAAAGTAATGGATTGTCCCATATGAAAAGGGGTAACCTGCTTGGGAAGGAAAGCAGCCCTGGTCCTTAGAACCAACTTATCCGCATGAATGGTCAGGAAAGGAGGTTTCGAACTAAGAACCTGAAGCTCAGTAACCCTCCTAGCCGAAGTAATGGCAATCAAGAAAAACATTTTAAAAGAAAGAAACCTCAACGGGCAAGTATGAAGAGGCTCAAACGGAGAACCCATTAAAAAGTAAGAACAAAATTCAAATCCCACTGAGGCATAATGAAAAGTGTTGGAGGGAACTTACTTGTAAATAAAGACGGCTGGTCCGGCAAACATAGAAAGGTCGACAAATAGCCCTTGACAGTGGCTACAGCACAACCTTGCTGTGCCAAAGAAAGTGAAAGCTCTAGAATCTTAGACAAACGGACCTTCAAAGAGTCAATGTCTCTCTCTCTCCACACCACTTTACAAATCTGGACCATCTGGAAGAGTACATTTTGAAAAATACGGGGACTCCTACTAGTTCCCATCCACCGCTTTGCTAACTCCACCAGCCCACCATTACAACTAAGTCATTAGGGTTTCTCTTTTTCTTCCCCCCCCCGCCCCCCCTCACCTGTCTTTGCAATTTGTGTATTATAACTGTATGTTGTTCAATTATTGTATTGGCTATATGTATTTTTAAACTGGAAATCCGGAAAAAAATTAAGAAAAAATGATAAATAAATGAAAAACATTATCCTGTTACATAAATCATGTTTGGTTTCTATTAATAATGTCTACATGTCACAATATTTAAGATAATTTTGTGTTTGAACCCCCTAGGTTTTGGCTTTAGATTTATTGTAATTCACTACTGCTTCTTTCTCAAAAACCATCTGGAAGAGTAAACAGAATTAGTGGATTGTCGCCTGGATGATATAATAACATCCTCTATCTCCGACGGGAGAGAGAAGGAACTCAGTTTGCCCTGTCAATCTCCAGGCATGAAGGTGCAGGCTCCGGAGGTAGGGGTGCAGAACCTGCCCCTGCGACTGAGATAGGAGGTCTGCCCTAAGAGGGAGACAGAGCGGAGGGTGCGATGAGAGGTGAAGTAGATATTTGTATCACACCCTTCTTGGCCAATCCGGGGCGATCAATTTTGACTTGGGCCCGGTCTTGGCGAATCTTCCTCAGAACCCGAGGAATCTAGGGTATGGGAGGAAACGCGTAAAGGAGTTGCGAGCTCCAATCCAACTGAAACACGTCCCCCAACGCTCCCTGCAATGGAAAGTGGAGATTACAGAACAACGGGCAGTGCGCGCTCTCGCGAGTTGCAAACAGGTCCAACTGAGGAGACCCCCACATCTGAAAGATACGATGGACCACCTCCGGATGAAGCCACCACTCGTGATCGGAAAGTGACGCCGACTGAGACTGTCCGGACGTACATTCAGCACACCGGCCAGATGATTTGCAAATACACAAATCCGATGGTCCTGAGCCCAGGACCAGAGTTGCAGAGCCTCTCGGCAAAGACAATACGACCCGACCCCTCCCTGTTTGTTGATGGACCACATTGCGGTAGTGTTGTCTGTCAGGACCTAATACAACTGACCGCGAAGGGAAGGAAGGAAAGCCTTTAGTGCCAAACAAAATCGCCCGCAATTCCACCAGGTTGATATGAAGCAACCTTTCCTCTGGAGACCAAAGACCTTTGACCTCCAGATCCCCCAGATGAGCACCCCACCCTAAAGTGGAGGCATTCGTGATCACTGTGGCCACCAGCGGAGGAGGCTGAAAGGGCTTTCCTTGAGACAGGTTGCCCTGCACACTTCACCAAGTTAGCTCCACTGCAGCTTCTCTGGAGATTCTGATCTTCTCTCCGAGATCTCCGTTGTGCTTATACCACAGCCTGCGGAGCCATCACTGAAGTGCCCTCATGTACCAGGGTGCATGACGGACCAACAGTATGCAGGAAGCGAACAGACCAACCAGACGAAGGACCTTCAGGACTGGAACAACTGCTCCATCGTGAAATAAAGGAATCATTTCCTGAATGTCGAGAATCCTCTGATGAGGAGGGTATACTCGACACACAGAAGTATCCAGTATTGCCCCTATGAACAGGCTGCGCTGAGAAGGCACCAGGTGAGATTTGGGTACATTTATTGAGAAACCCAATTTGAACAACAGATGAGTTGTCACCTGCAAGTGGCGCAATACCAACTCCGGAGACTCTGCTCAGTTTCAACAATTAGTCGTCCAGGTAGAGGAAAACATGAACCCTTGACCTTCTGAGATGAGCCGATACCACCGCCATCACCTTTGTAAAGACTCAAGGCGCAGAAGTGAGACCAAATGGAAGAACCGCAAACTGATAATGTTGCAATCCTACCGTGAACTGGAGATACTTCCGATGCGACCTCAGGATGGGAAGATGAAAATACGCATCCTGCAGATCGATGGACACCATCCAGTCTTCCTCTTGCAGCGCAAGAAGAACCTGAGCCAAGGTCAACATTTTGAACTTCTCCTGTCTGAGGTAAAAGTACAAACTCCTGAGATCCAGGACCGTCCTTTTTTGGGATCAGGAAATACCGGGAGTAGCAACCCTGACCCCTTTCCTGTTCCGGAACCACCTCTATCTCACATTTCTGTAGCAAGGTAAGAACCTCCTGCTGTAAAAGCAGTAAGTGGTCCTCTGAGCACCAACACTGGCGAGGAGGGTAAGGAGGAGGATAATTCAAAAAGGGAACGGTGTACCCATTCTCTACAAGATTCAAAGACCCAACGATCTGACGTGATCAGTCTCCAATCTTGTAGAAAGAGGGACACCAGACCTCCAACATGACCAACATGTTCTAAGATGAGGGATCTAGAACTGCTTTCCTATAGTACCAACGGTGGCGGGAGAGGAAGTAGAGGAGGAAGAGGAGGATTGTTGTCAGGCTGCTCCCCTGAGGCCTCTGTTATTCTTCCCTCTGTACGACTTGTACAATGGATTCAGCTGTTGCTGGCACTGTTGAGATTGCTGGCGGCCACAAAAGGAAACGGATCTCCCAAAACCACGATACTGCGTGTAGCTGTATCCTCTGGACTATATTTGGAGGCCCAGAGACCTTGCAGTAGCCGTGCTGTCTTTGAAACGCTCCAAGGCTGAGTCCGCCTTTGAACCAAAGAGTTTTGACCCATCAAAGGGAAAATCAAGCAGAGTCGCCTGAACATCAGGTGAGAAACCAGACGACCGAAGCCAAGCCTGTCTCCTTGCCGCCACAGAGGACCCAATCACACGAGCCACAGAATCAGCAGTGTCCAGACCAGATTGAACCACCTGACGGGCGCAGCCGGAGAATCAGAAACGACCTCCAAGAAATTATTCTGATCCTCCTCAGGCAACTTCGGAGCTAGCTGCATGACTGAGTCCATCAAAGCATGGATATACCTTCCAAGAAGACAGGTCGCATTAGTGGATTTAAGAGCCATGCTTGCAGAAGAGAACACCTTCTTTGCCACCTGGTCCATTTTTTTAGAATCCCTATCTCCAAGAATGGTAGGGAAAGAACTGGAAGATTGCTTCGCACAAGAATAACCAAACTTTCCGGTGTAGGATGTGAAGACAAAAAAGCTGGATCCCCAGGAACAGGACTGTATCTTCTAGAGATGGAACAAGAAACCACAGGAGCAGACAAAGGCTTCTGCCACACCTCCATTATTGGCTCCATCAAAGCCTCAGTAAAGGGAAGCAACGGTTCCGAACCTGAAGAAGCTGTATTAAGAACCTCCGTAAGGATATTAGATTTCACCTCAGACCAAGCAAATCAGCCGCCTTCCTTATCACCACATAAGAAGCAATGTCTTGCACAACCCCAGCCTTCGCAGATGGGAGATCATACTCAGGAGAAGTATGCAAGCCACTGGCCTCATGTAGGCCCTCAAACTCATCCATAAACTCAACAATTTCTCCTTCCTCCTGATCCTGATTTGCGCACTTTATGTATACTTTAACTGCACAATTTACAAATTTCAATAGTAGGCCATCTATAGATTAGATGTCACTGATATATTTTTTAATATATTTTCAACGATTGGCCTAACAGAGAAAGTGGTAGACGCGTTTCGAGTTCTTCAGTGGAAGAACTCTCTTCAGGACCTCAAACGTTCTGCAAAAAACAAGAAAACCTTCTTACTTGACTTTATATGGCCATATACTTTTACTCATACTTCAGCTCAGCAACTGACGCTCTCTTACCTTGATTCTCATACATTCGGCTCTCAAAAGAATCTGTCACATATTCTCTAAAAAAACAAAATTAACTCGGTCAAAACCTGTCTTGCAATAGTCATGTCAGAATTCGGCAATGGCCTGGATAAGTGTGGTCCAATTGAACTTACTTTGGTATATGATGCACTGCCCCTTGCATTGAGAGCCGAATGTATAAGAATCAAGGTAAGAGAGCGTCAGTTGCTGAGCTGAAGCATGAGTAAAAGAATATGGCCATATAAAGTCAAGTAAGACAAGGTTTTCTTGTTTTTTGCAGAACTTTTGAGGTCCTGAAGAGAGTTCTTCCACTGAAGAACTCGAAATACGTCTACGACTTTCTCTGTTAGGCCAATCGTTGAAATTATATTAAAAAATATCTCAGTGACATCTAACCCATAGATGGCCTACTATTGAAATTTGTAAGTTGTGCAGGTAAAGTATACATAAAGTGCGCAAACCATTTTAGATTCCACACCGATGTGATTGGACTAGAGTTTACAGTAAGGCTCTTAGTTTTATGCTTTCCTTTCCCTCTTTGTCCCCAGTATGTTTGAAACTTAGAGAGTATGTTTGACTAGGTGTTTGTTAGTATGAAGAAGTGAAAGGTACATTGAATGTGAGCAGTCCCTCTCTTTTTCCATTTTTCGGCACAAGTAAAGATTTTCTAGATAGAGTTTTTTGTATTTCTAGTTAGGATGTAGAATTAAAGAAATCCCTTGAAAAAGTACAAATGAGATGATGTAATTTCAAGTGCAAAATAAATTGATTAATTCTAACCGAAAGATTGGTTCCAAGAACCAGTTTGATTCTGATTCTTGAGGTTATTGAGCTTTGAAAAAATTGCAGTATTGGCAATTTGTTGTTGTTCTTTGAATGTTTATAATGATACATTCGCACATAAGAACGAAATCGCATCACTATTTTCAAACCTGTCATGAACTCTCCATCAACCGATACTCAGAAATACTTGGTCAGGCAGGCTCTGGAACCTAGGCCTGAGCTTACTGATTGACAGGTCACAGGTGGGGTGTCACGTAGCCGGCAGACAAACGCGCGAACAGTAAACTCAGGTCAATCCCCCAGATAAGTGCAGAAAAAACACAAAGGTCCATGGCGATTGGCCCCAATAAACCAAACATGGCCAGAGGGGTGCGCGCATCCCCAAAAACAACAACAACAACAAAGTCAGATGCATGAAGTTAGGAAAACATAGCCAATCAGGACACAGCACACAAAGTACACATAGTGATCACGCGCCCCTCATGCCGGACATCTGGACACATTACACTCTGGCCCCCATTGTATCCACGCATGGACAAGGTCCACCTGCACTTGTTATCAGGGGCCTTATTTCTGACCCACAGAAAAGGCCTGTATTCTTTTACCAAAAAGGATTGACTTAAGTACGTTATGATACCCAAAGAAATGTATAAAACCTTGTTCATATTGACTGTACTATGAGACAGTCCTTAGACCCACTCCTGTAATTGTGCTCCAAGCCGAAGTGGCTATTAAGCCAACTGTTCCTGTCTTGGCAAACACCTCTTGTCTTTTGCTTTTTCAAGGTAAATTTATATTCGAGCAACACTCGCCAATAGAAATTCTGCCAACATCCTTACTCACCCTGTCCTTCACAGTCTTGGAAGGAAAAGTCTTACATATATCGCAGTACAAAGATTTAAGAGTAGTATAAAGCCCGTAAATGTACTCTTCATGTGGACAATCAGTATAAATAATTTTCTGTCCACAGGTATAACAAGATTTGTATAGAGACTGTTTGTCTCTGTAAGTCATGATGACAGCTGGTGACAAATGACAGCTGGTGACAGAGAAATGAGGGTTTCCCAGGACCAGAACAAGGTTTTTACCCTAAAAAGTACTCATAGTACTCTGAAATCTTAAAATAAGGTTGGTTCAGTCCCAGGCTAGACAAGAAAAAGGAACCAGATAAGGTAATTGAGAGGAAAGGGCAGAGCTCTCCTTGGGGACTCATTCATACTAGCTGCGTGGGACAAATATGAGCTATAATGGCTTCTAAAGGGAGTAGGAGAGCTAGGACTTCCACCTCACTCACTGAAGCTCAGGTTGCTTCAAATGAGATGGATATGCTACTAAACAAGAACTGTTGTGGAAGACTCTATCCATTTTAACACGGTTTACTGCAATTTTAGATTACCAGGGATTTGCAGTTTGTAGACAGGGAATCATTCAAGCAGGTGAATATATGAAAGATCCAATGCTGGAGAAATGTTCTCCACTGATGTCCAATGTTGTATATGGATTAGATGATTTTTGCTGTCCAATATGCCGAATTCACTGTCATAACCAATCATATGATAATAAACACCTACTGCAGATGTAAAAAAAAATCCAGATTGGATTCTTATGAATGTGAGATTTTCAACTTGAAATTTCCTTTTTCTGGAGATATAGCTGAAGGCAGATATCCAGGATATCTTTATGTGCGTACTTAAAAATTACATTTGTTAAAAAATGCAATTATTTTATATTTATTATGGTGAAAAGAGTCCAAAACTTTCTTAGCGTGCTTTGCAAACTGTGTGAGAAACCAAATAGGCTTACCAGATTTGTCTTTTTTAGATGCTATCTGATTAACAACATAAAGGTTAAGGAGATCAAGACTAATTGCAGAATTTCTAGATGGGGAAAGAGAAACTTCCAAAAGCTTCATCTTGGATATTAGCTTCCTTTTTTCAAAAAATTCCTGCAAAAAATAGAATAGTAATTTAGATGTGCAACATCATTCTTAGACAATTACATATAAAACTAAGAGGCAAGTCCTTTATAGTCTGTTAATTTGCAAGGTATATTTTTTGTAACAGAGCATGCTAAAACGTCTTGAGACAATTAAAATTACACTGAAATGAACAGAAAGCATTTAAATAGATCTGATCTTGTAACTAATGTTATTAATTTTCATGTTTGACATGGCTAGTTCAAGCAACCTATCTACAAGCTAACAGAATTTCATTTCTTTTTTAATTAACAAAAAAGTCACAATGTCACAAACGAAAGCTGTATATTACTGAACACATTTCGACAACCTTTTGTAATAGAAGAATGTAAGAAAATAAGGTAATGAAGCTAACAGGAAGCATCAAAAGGCTAAAAGATGGTAAACTGATCCTTTAAGGGAGCCTGCAGCACCACTGTCTACTCATACCGTGCAGTGGAAAGTACTTCAGGTCTCTTCTACAGCTTCATTACTAAAGATACCTGATCACAGTGGAAACCCTTCTTACAACGGCACAATTGTGACTTCCTAAACATTTATAGGAAAGACAGGTGATGTTTTGTCAGTGTGAGATTACGTTTGACTACATACAGAAATCTTTGGCTTTCAGGGAGAACTCAGGTCATTGATCCTTCAAGAACATACCATAAGAAGTATAAACACAAACACGGCTTTGAGGTAGCCTCTTTCATCCCCTACTTCATGTCTTTTAAAGGTCTGCCATTGCTTGGGAGGGTTGTCTTTCAAAATGGTTGCATTTCATTGTTTGTTACAATGGACAATTTATATTCCCATTAGGGTTTGATGTGCATGGGGGGCGTGGCCTGACTCCGCTGTAGGAGGAAGCGGACCCCGAAGCTCCTCTGTGGCCTCCCTCCGTTGCAATCGATCCTGCTGTACTAAAGATGGCCTCTAATCGCCCATCCAGCATGGGAATGTCAAAATCAAATCAAATCAGCTTTATTCGGTGCATGTAAAAATCACCATAAAAGCAAAATATTCATACAGCGACAATTCACATAAAAAATCACAAATCATAAAATATAGGAAACAGTAAAACATTATTTCATTTGAGAAATTCTATCATAGGAAGCAAATTGCTATAAAAAACAATATATAAAAATTATTTAAAAACTTTGACTAATTGTTTTTATGTATTGATAAAGCCTAGATTATATTGTTTTCATTCTCATATAATAATGCTTCCAGATGGGAATAATCTTCTCTTTTTCTAATTGCGCATTGAATGTATCTAATGACAGAGTTAATAATTTTTACATTTCCCAGATTACAAATAAAACAATAAGCATGGTTATGATTAAAAAGTCTATTTGATAAGAATAAAGGTTTTAAAAACACTTTCCGTATATCCATATAAAATTTACAAAAAAGGATGAAGTGCGTAGTTGTTTGTGTAGATCTTCCATCACATGGGCATTTAGGTAGGTTGTTATTCCACTGTTTCATCTTTGGAAATACTACTAAAAAATGTAATGTATCAAACCTTAACCTTGTTAAGAAAAATCTGTGCTGTATATTTTTTACCAATGTTAAGTATACAGGTAAACCAGACACAGTCACCCGATCGTGATAGGACACAACACTTCCTTTTAAAATGTCAACTCTATCTCTGTGGTTTTCTGCGAATTTTAGGTAACTTGCCTTCACATTTCTTTTACTAAAAACTTAGATATTAAGGTGGTTCTTATAATCAAAATCAAATTTGCAGCAAAGTAATAGGTTTGAGATATGCTCCAGCCATGGGATTTTCCTATTTCTATCAAATTTCAACCAATCCATTATTCATTTCTTTCGAGAAGTTAGGTTCATCCTTGGACCATATCCTTTGCCACAAGAGCAAGCCAGCTAAATTTATTGTATCGCTTAAAAATGGGGGCAATAGCTCTTTGTGTACTATATGATTTGCCGTGCCTTGGGGGACCGCCAATAGACTTTTGAAAAAATTGTTTTCTAAGGTTTGTAATGTGGTAAAAGATGTTCTCCCCCAAAGTGCGGGCCCATAGCAAACACCAGTAATACACTTACTACGATAAAGGGCTAATATTTCTCTTATGGGCTTGTTACCTAGTTTTGTAGCAAATCTAAAAATACTTTGTTACTTTTAAAAATCTCATGCTATTTAACTTTATTTGCATATTTCATTTGCCTGTATTACTGAAAAGCATACCTAAGTAGGAAAAAGAAAAGCCTCTATCTGTGACAACTCAGTCGACTTGGTGTTGTTTGATCTTGGGTCTATTTTTACCACAAGTCATCACAAAAGTTTTTTTAAATTGAACTGTAAACTTTTCCCAGTCATGAATTTAACAAAGTTGCCAATTAAAAGTTGCAGCCCGTTTGATGTCCTAGAAATTAGGACAGCATCGTCCACATATAAAAAGGACTGGTATCGGGCGCGTACCCACTTTTGGTGAATCTGCTGGTAATGATTGTAATAAAGAGTCTACATTATTAATATAAAGGGAGAATAGAAAAGGCGCTAAGACACAACCTTTTCTTATGCCACGTAAAACTCTAAAAGCTGATGTACATTCTCCCTTTTTCCCATAACGTACCCTAGCAATTAAAAAATTATAGATTTGGGACAGGTAATTGATGATTTCTATGGGTGCGCCATGATCCTTTAGAGTTTGCCATAACGTTTGGTGGTTAACCAAATCAAAAGCGCTAGTTAAATCTACAAAGCACAAATGTAGCTCCCCTTCCTTTGCTAGGGTGTATTTCCCTATTAGTAAATATAAATTCAGGCATTGTTCAACTGTACCAATACCTCTTCTGAAGCCATACGGGGTATCCGATAAAATATTACATTCTGTTGCCCAATTTTCGAGTCTTCTAACAAAATACGACCCATCACTAGAGGAATCCAGAAGGGATATTGGTCGGTAACAATTTGCATTTCCGTGTCCCCTTTTTAGGTCGAGACCTGCGTAGGCTGCGCTTGCGCAGTCTCGCAGGGGAGATCTTATGTTTACAGTGTGGGGGCTTGAACCTGCCCCTCTTCTCCATTGGCTGGCATCCTAAACGGAGGCCAGCCATTGGCAGAGAGGGGCGTCACTCCGTTCAAGCCCGGATTTGGGGGGGTGTTTTTTCGTTTCTTTCTCTCCTCTTCCCATTGGCTGGAATTTTACCTTCCAGCCAATGGGAAAAGAGAACAAAAAACACGCCCCCGAATCCCAAAATGACCGGGAATTTCTCCGAGGCATTTCTGCCTCGCCTCGGAGAAACGTGGTGGTGATCAGCTGGAGCTCGCTTATTTGACTCGCTGCATCCCGACCCCAGCGCCTCTCCCTAAGTTTCTAAAGTCATTCCACTCTGTGTCTGCGTTATTTAAAATACACAGGTGCATACCCCGTATTTTGCAACACAGGTGCCCACCCCGTTTGATATCTTACATTACAGCCGGCCGTCGCCGCGAGAAAGGAAGTTGCCAGCGAGAGGGAGTACGGGAGCCTACCCCGCCTCCCAGGACGTCCCGGTGCCGAAGAAGAGGTGCAGCCGCCAGCGAGGCTCCGGTGAAGGAGAGCCCCGCCCGCGGCACCCATGAAGCTGCCGAGGCTACCGCAAGAAGTCGAGAGCTTCGGCAGACCGAAGAGACAGCCAGCATCCCCCGCCGCCTCCAGGAAGCAGTCCGGTGAGTGGAGCTGCCAGGGAGGAGGGGGGCGCGAGAGCGAGGCACAGCGTCGGAGTCCCTTTCCGGAGCGGGACTCCACGCGCGTTGGGGGCATTCTAAAATTCTATGCCTGACACTCTCCTCCTCTATTGCCCGGCAATCTCCCCTCCTGCAGTTTAACACTCTCAGTTTCTATAGTTTGGCACACTCTCATTTCTCCTGTAGCCAAGCTATTTCCCTCAGAGCCCGGCACTCCACCCAGGTCCCTGCAGTCTCCGCGGAGCTTTGCTGCTGCCCACAATACCGTGTGCCCCCGAACTCTTCACTTGTCATTGTATGTGCCCTCTGGTTGCCCCCTGTGTCCGCCACCTCCCCCTGCCCCCCACATCTCACCCTTCACTATGTCAAGCAAGCAGCAGCCATACAGGGGGCCCGAAGTGAGCTGCTGCGTCAAGTATTCCCTCTTCGCCTTCAACATCATCTTCTGGGATTTGCAGCGCGCGGCGGGTTGCATGCCAGGACTTGCAGTTTTATGTTTAGGACGAACATAAAGCTCAAGGGACAGGTAATTTTTATTTTGCTTTTCCAAGTTAAAAAAAGTGTTTAAAAAAATGTCGTAGAGAGTTTTAAGTATAACACTCGCCTCCGGTCCTGACAGGACACATCAGGAAGTAGATGTCCAAAAAAGCCTGAGGTTCCTTCCACCAAGACTAACTCAGCCATTTTTAAGACCCCACAGAGGGAGATTCAAAAAGAGGAACCCTGAGGCAGAATGTTCCAAGACATGAACATCCCATTAAACACTCCATCATCTTAAAGAGATCATAGGCCTAAAAAACAACATACACCAAACATTCTCCCAAAGCACGCACTTGATCATGACAAAACAGATACAGATACAATGACAAATGTGAGGACATAGTATTAGATGCTGTTCGAATTACAGGAGCATCAAATCTCAATATGTCTGTGCTGTTCGAATTAGAGGAGCATCAAATCTCAATATGTCTGTGACAGATCTGTAGAGAGCCACCCGGGACTCTCACTACAATGCATCCACCTTGTCATGCATCCCCACAACCCCGGGGCGGGCTCGCCTCCGGGGTATATAATAAAAGGGCGGAAGACCGCTCAGGGTCTTTCCGGCAAACTACAACTGAGTGTACCTGTGTTATATGTTGCTGCCTTCCGCGACCACATGTGAGGCCCTGCCCTCGCACACCACATTGGCGACGAGGCCGGTACTGACCTCGCGCGTGCCCTGTGGTGCCTCCTGCCCGGAGCATCGTCACGCTTCCTGTGCGTGTAGAGCGGCGCTGCCCACGAGGAAGGAAGATTGCAGCTGTGCTCACCCGCTCTGGCCCGAGGCCTGCCTCCCCCGCAGCCTCTCTCGCGCGCTGGCTCGAATCCCGCCCACGCGTCTCTCTCTCCATCGAGAGAGCGCCTTCAGCCGGCAGGGAACTCGCCGCGCGTGCGCCTAACGGGCGAGTGGTTTTTTGTGCATAACCCCGCCCGCGCCGACTTCCATCGCCCTGTGTGGCCGGGGCCTGTATTCTGCGTGCGCCCCCCCCCCTTCCTGGCGTGCTGGAAGCACGCTCACGGCCCCGGAAGGGAGGGGTGAATCACAGCGACGCTGCACGTCAGCGCCACACTCCGGCAGAAGGCCCCCGCCTCGCCCAGACAGCGCTCCTCGGCCCCTGCAGCCGGAGCACCTGAACAAGCATTGGCCAAAGCAAAAAAGAAAACAAAACAACACTGAAAAGGAAAAGGAACGTTTCCTGTGCAAGGGACAGCACATCCAGTCCCCAAGGCAACCTTTTGGCAACAACTGACCGAGCACAGTCACAGCTCGTCTCCTAACTCCATATACACTGCACATAAGCGGCCCTGTACAGCCAGCAAGGTTAAAAGAGAGTAGAAGAGCATTCAGGGTCAGGAAACTCCTCTCAGCCCCCACGCCCTGAGAGACCGCGACGCAACCTGCGCAGAGCTACACCATGACTGACCCCGCGCCAGGAGCAGCAGCGCCAGCACCGCAACCACCCGGCCCAGCTGGAAATGCCCAGAACAAAGCCGCAGTCACCGGGGCCCAAGTGGTCAACCATGCCCACACCGGCGTAGCACCCCTTCCCCCATTCAGCGAGTCGGCTGACCCCGCGACCGCAGCACCGAGATGGAAGGCATGGCTTGGAAGACTCAACCTGTACTTCAAGGGGACCCGCGAAACAGATGGAACCGTCAAGAGGTCCCTCCTCATTCTGTACGGAGGCCCCAAAATATATGACCTCTTTGAGACACTCCCAGACACCGGACGAGAAGATGAATATAACGCGGCTGTTGACGCTCTTAATGCACATTTCGACCCCCAATTAAACAATGACTTTGAGAAGTTCAAATTTAAGAGGGCATGGCAAACAGAGTCCGAATCTGTCGACATGTACTACGCTAGGCTGAACCGGCTGGCCAGCAGCTGCCCATTCCTCAATCCCAGAGAGGAGATAAGGGACCAAATCATCGTGGGGTGCCGATCAAAACTGCTGAGAAAACTCATCCTCAGACAGCCGGGAATCACATTGGACGAAATACTCATCCTCGCCCGCTCCCACGAGCTGTCGGATGCGCGGGCTGAAGAAATGGAAGTTGCTTTGCGCTCCCCAAAGGCGCTTCCCGCAGGGTCCAAGATGGCGCCCATCAAGGAGGAAAGAGTCGATGCGATACAAAGAAGACCACTGGCCAATCGTCCGCGACAATGGCCGTCCAGAGGCACACCGTGTGCATATTGTGGAGAAGATCCCCCGACGACCGCAACTTGCAGTGCAAAAGGAAAGACCTGTCTCAAGTGCGGCCGCCACTTTGCAGCAGTGTGCCAAGGAGGGAGATACAGGCCCAACGCTCCAAGACCGCGCACCGGATATGGATTCAAGTCTCTAACACAGAGGGTCAGGCAACTGTCCCTGGAGCCCGAGCGCCCACCCCCAGACAACCAAGCTCAAGAAAGAAGACCACGGTACGAGGACAACGAAGATGACGAGGTGTATGTCGTTTCGTACGTCAGCCGAATCTCGACAAAAAGAAGACTGCCACCCATGTGCACCGTCTCGGTCGAAGGGACTGAAATGCAAGCGCTCATCGATGCAGGGGCATCGGTGAATGTCATGGACTCCGACCAGTATGAACAGATGTCACCCAAACCAGAACTGGCACCGCAAATGCACGCATCTACACCTTTGGGGGCACAGACCCATTGCCGCTGCGAGGAGTTATCAGCACCACCATTGTGAATGACGAATATTCGACTGAAGCTCGCTTCCATATTACGGAGGGGAAAAAGGGTACCCTCCTGAGTTGCCACACGGCAGAAGACCTAGGGCTGGTATTCTTCGCAAACCAAGTTCATCAATCACATGCGGAAAGCATGCTGCAAGATTTCCCAGCACTATTCAGCGGCCTGGGGAAGTTGAAAGGAAAGAAAGTTCGGCTGTACATAGACAACTCAGTGCGCCCGGTCGCTCACAGGCACCGGCGAGTGCCATTCAACCTCCGGCCGCAAGTTGAAGCCGAACTCAAAAAGCTAGAAGACCTCGAAGTCATAGACAAGGTGTCAGGTCCAACCCCGTGGGTGTCCCCTCTGGTCGTGGCGCCAAAACCCAAACAGCCAGGCGCCATCCGGCTGTGCGTCGACATGAGGCTCCCCCATGCGGCAATAAAGAGAGAACGCCATATCACGCCGACTATGGACGATATCATTGCGGACTTAAACGGGGCGAAGTGGTTCTCCAAATTGGACCTCAACACGGGGTATCACCAACTGGAGTTGGAACCCGAGAGTCGCTATATAACCACATTTTCGACTCATGTCGGTCTACGACGATACCGGAGACTAAGCTTTGGCGTCTCTTCAGCCGCAGAAGTGTTCCAGAACGAAATTCGGGAGGTGTTGTCAGGTTTGAATGGGGTAATCAATCTGAGCGACGATATACTCATATATTCCAAGACTCTCGAGGAACACCACACCCACCTGAGGGCCACGCTGAGAAGGCTGGTGGACCATGGGCTGACCCTGCATCGGTCCAAGTGCTCGTTTTACCAAGACTCCATTGACTTCTTCGGGTACACGTTTACACGAGAAGGCCTGAAGGTTGATCCGAAGAAGGCAGAAGCAATCCAGACCGCAAGCACCCCGCGAAACCCATCTGAGGTGCAAAGTTTTCTTGGAATGGCCACTTACTGTGGCCGGTTCATTCCGAATCTAGCAGCTCTGGCAGAACCACTGAAGACACTCACTCAACAGGATCACGAGTGGGAGTGGACCGGCACCGCAAACCAGGCGTTCCAGGACATCAAGGCGAACCTGCTTGACAAAGCGGTGATGGCGTACTTCTAACCACGCCGGAAGACGGAACTGATCGTGGACGCCAGCCCGGTGGGTCTGGGAGCCGTGCTGCTGCAAGAGTATGGAGGAGACGAGTGGAAACCAGTGGCATACGCGAGCAAAGCACTAACCGACACCGAGACTCGGTATGCCCAGATCGAACGAGAGGCCCTAGCCATAAAGTGGACGTGCCAGCACTTTCATTTGTACCTATGTGGGCAGGAATTTACCGTCGTGACTGATCACAAGCCACTGCTACCCCTGTTCACAGGATCATCCAGACTCACGCCACCACGAATAGAACGATGGGCCGTCCAATTGCAGGGATACAATTTCAAACTCGTATTCCGACCAGGGGCACACAACCCTGCTGACTACCTCTCATGACATCCTGACGTGACCAAGAAGGCTCTCCAGGTTGCCGACGGACCAGGGGTGGAGGAGTTTGTACATATGATATCCCAGGCTGCCTGCCCGAACACCATGACGCTGCAGGAGATAGGCGAGGCCACCGCTATGGATGAGACATTAGCCAGGGTCAAGCGTGCCCTCGAGGAGAATCAGTGGACTCGTTTCCTAGACGGGATCCAAAACCTGAGGCATGAAGTGAGCCACGCAAGACAGCAAATATGGCAATTCCGAAATGAGTTAAGCATAGGAGATGAAGGAGTCGTGCTCCAAGGGCATCTGATTGTCCTGCCTGAAAGCTTACAGCACCACATGCTGACAATCGCTCACACGGGTCCTCAGGGTATGGCTAAGACCAAGGCGAGGCTGAGGAATAAAGTCTGGTTCTCCGCCATGGACCACAAGGTGGATGAGATGGTGCGCTCTTGCCATGCATGCACCATCACCGGAGCAGACCCGGCGCCAGCACCGGTCATCACTGAGGACGCCCCTCAAACCCCCTGGACTCAGTGTGGACTTTGGAAGCTTTCCTGACGGCAGACACACGCTTGTAGTGGTAGATTCCTTCTCCAAATTTCCAGTGGTGGAGATCATTTCGTCAGTTGCGTTTCCTCAGGTCAGGAAAGCCCTTGACCACATCTTGGCAACAATGGGACTCCCCGAAGAGATAAAATCTGACAACGGGCCGCCGTTCCAAGGAAGAGACTTCCAAAACTATCTGGAGAACCTCCGAATCCGACACTGAAAAAATCACACCGCTATGGCCACAGGTGAATGGGGAAGTAGAGAGACTCATGAGGACCATCAACAGAGCCCTCAGGATTGCAGTGGACAGCGGAAATGACCCGGAAACAGTTCTGGATCAATTCTTGAGTGCCTACCGACAAACACCACACAGTACCACAAAGTGTGCCCCAGCACATGTATTGTTCAAAAAGGCACCTCGAGGCAACATTCCCACTGCATCAAACTGGATGCCCGAGGCAAGAGACGAAGAGACCATCAAGTCAAGGAGACAAACCACCAACCAGAAAGCGAGCGAGGCTCGGCATGCCAGACAACCCAACATACAGGAAGGGGACACTGTGGTGGTTCAAGATCGGCATCCAGGGTGGAAGTTCCGGACACCCTATGAACCGGAGAAATGGACGGTAGAAAATGTGCAAGGAACTATGGTCACGGCTCGCCGTGGCCATCAAACGGTTACCCGGAACATATCCTGTTTCAAGAAGGTAGGAGGGCCGGCTGGCTCTCCCCCAGGATTCCTCAGTCAGAAGCGTGGAGAGGAAGATGGCATCCAAGAAAAAGACGAGCCATGGGTCGGGCCCCCTCTCTGCCCCCAGGCGCAGGAAGACCAATCAGAGAGGCTAGTCCCGCGGCCACCTGTACCACCATCCCTTTGTACCGGGCCTCCCCGGTGTGTACAACCTGAGGCCTAATCCAGGCCCGAGCCAGAGAATGAGAGACTTTGCCTGGACATCACCATAATGAGTTCTAGGCCAGTGGGCCGGACTAAATTGAAGAAGGGATGTACAGAGCCACCCGGGACTCTCACTACAATGTATCCACCTTGTCATGCATCCCCACACCCCCGGGGCGGGCTCGCCTCCAGGGTATATAATAAAAGGGCGGAAGACCGCTCGGGGTCTTTCCGGCAAACTACAACTGAGTGTACCTGTGTTATATGTTGCTGCCCTCCGCGACCACGTGTGAGGCCCTGCCCTCGCACACCAGATCCTCGATTAAGAAGCGGATCATTTCTGAAATATTTTAACACAGTACCACGACAGATATAATGTTGGCTTTAGTCTCAAGACTGATAGGGCCATCAATGATGCTATATGTGACTAAAGCCGGGGCAGCTACACCATGCCGTCTAAACAAATATTAAACTTCTGTGCAAAATCCCCTTGATCAAGACAGTAGGTCAGACTTCGTGACTGTAGCTGCTGCTAGATAACGACATATTCATTTATCCTTACTGATGCTCTTTTCAAATAAAGAAAGAAACACGATTGACACATTAAGAAAGAAAGTATGTGGTTCATCTGTCACATCTATGAAAGCTGCTAGAGTAACAACAGCTTTATTATGCACTTATAATAGGTTCCTATAGAAATTGACAATTTGCCGAAGACCTACTTCCTTCGGACAAGAAAGAGAACTTTCAAGGAGTTCTCAGTCAGGATCTCTGGTATCTACTTAACTAAGCTCATTAGCCTTAGGGGCACATGCACAAAGCCATAGTTGAGAAGGTCCTACTTGCAGTCTGTAGGACTCAAACTGGATGTATAACAAACTAATTTAATTCTTCCATTTTCTAGAACCTGTATCATCAGCAGCCTGTATCTTCAGCAACTATGCTGATGACGAGATGCACTGCATTAAATCAGAAGGTGAAACACTAAAGAAATATGAAAGAAAAAGGAATTTCACAAACATCACTCCATCTGGGTTACTGATCCTCCTCGATCTGAAAACTGAAATGCACATATAAATACTGATTAAGAATGTTGACTCTGTAGCAAATATGTCTGCAACTTTACCAAGGGGACTAGATGCGTGCTACCAATATCCGAGTGTGTGTACTTTGACATTTCAGTTAAACAGAAACACCAGTGGTTTTTAGGGTTTGAAGTGGGGAAGTGCCTCTCTCTTCCAATATAATCATTATTTTTTAACAAAAAACAATCCTCTTCCCCTTCCAAATGCATGGCAAGGAAAATAGCACTTTTAAGGATGCGAAATATAGTGCCCTATCTATCATTTATAAAGGATCCTTATCTTGAGGAAGCATTCCAGGATTAACAAACATCCATCTCCCACCTATTGTTTCTAGGGTACACATCAAGATACAAGGCCTCATTTAGAGTTTACCAACCAGTCCATCAGTCCACCATGGCAGCGGAGGAATGTATTTCGCTGTCCTGGCTGTAGACAGACTGCGATACTTCGAGATGTCCACCAGACTGGCGACAATATATGGGTTTTCAGCAGAGGCTTTGCTGAGCAGGTGCCATTTTACATGCACCCAATGAACAAAGATTCTAAGCTAAATTCCAAAGTAGAAGCCTGCTAATGGAAAACAAAATAATAAAGTTCCTGAAATGCTGCGAGGATTGTCACAGCATGTTAGGGTCATTTCTTTTGTTTCCTGTTGGGATCGCCAAGCTTTTCTTGGTGGTCAAGAACAGGAAAAATGTGCGTCAGAATATCCGCCCGGAATGGGGGAAATGGTCTGAGGTCCCTTGATTAACAGCCGATTCAGGATTATGAGAGGTTTACTTTCACTTGGAGTTTTCGGCTGCTGAAAGCTGCAGTTCCAGGCCAACATGAGAAATAACCTGGAGACTGAACCTTGAATAAAAGAATCTCCTGGTAATTCTCCAGTCCATATGGGGCCCTAATGGTCCAACTCGTACTGGGATGGATTTCCCCTCGATCTAGATAACCCTGATCTCGGCAACTCCAGGGGTGAGAATGTAGGTGCTGATTTCCCAGAAACTCGCAATAATGGATAAAGACCTCAAACCTACGACATAATATAAACTGGATCGGTACAACACTGCCCCTTGTGCTTTGCTAATGCTTTCTCAAGTGCATTATTCGCCGATTTGATCTAAAAAATAGGAAGGGGGTCCCCCACCACCACCATCCGCGCCTGGACCCCGGTCAGCACCGAAGACACCACCCGCACGATGAACACCATCCACTCCGGATCATCAACCGACCCATGCCCCCACCACGTCTTCCACAAGGCCGACTCCATCATCGCACCCCAACTCCGGGACATCATCAACACCTCCTTCAACACCGCCACCTTCCCGGAGATCTGGAAGTACGCCGAGGTCAGCGCCCTCCTGAAGAAACCAACAGCGGACCCCACCGACCTCAAGACCTACCGCCCCATCACGCTCCTCCCTTTCCCTGCCAAAGTCATCGAGAAGACCGTCAACAGACAGCTTGCCGCCTTCCTCGAGACAAACGGATCCCTCGACCCCTCGCAGTCTGGCTTCCGAGCCAACCACAGCAGCTGACCGCCCTCATCGCAGCCACTGACGACATCAGATCCCTGCTCGACAACGGGGAAACAGCTGCCCTCATCTTCCTGGACCTCTCTGCAGCGTTCAACACTGTATGCCACCGCACCCTAGTACAGCGCCTCAACAACATCGGAATCCAAGAAAAGGCACTGGAATGGATCATCTCGTTCCTCATCCGGAAGAACCCAGAGAGTCCGCCTCCCCCCGTTCAGATCCGAGACCACCGAAGTCATCTGCGGCGTACCACAAGGATCATCACTCAGCCCAACCCTCTTCAACGTCTACATGAGCCCTCTCGCAGCCATCGCACGCAAACACAACCTCAACATCATCTCCTACGCCGACGACACCCAACTGATCCTCTCCCTCACCAACGACCCCGCCACCGCCAGAACCAGCCTACACGAAGGGATGAAAGACGTCGCCGAATGGATGAAGAACAGCCGCTTGAAACTGAACTCAGACAAGACGGAAATCCTCATCCTGGGATCATCGCCCTCCGCCTGGGACGACTCCTGGTGGCCCCCTGCCCTGGGCACCACTCCCATACCAACGGACCACGCACGCAACCTGGGCTTCATCCTGGACTCCTCCCTCTCGATGACCAGACAAGTTAACGCCGTCTCATCATCATGCTTCAACACCCTGCGCATGCTCCGCAAAATCTTCCGATGGATCCCCACCGAAACCAGGAAGACTATCACCTAGGCACTCGTCACCAGCCGGCTAGACTACGGAAACACCCTCTACGCCGGAACCAAAGCCAAACTTCAGAAAAGACTCCAGCGCATCCAGAACGCCTCCGCACGACTCGTCCTGGACATCCCCCGACACAGCCACATCTCCAGCCACCTGGGAGACGTGCACTGGCTCCCAGTCAGCAAGAGGATCACGTTCAGACTCCTCACCCACGCACACAAGGCCCTCCACGACCTGGGCCCCAAGTACCTCAACAACCGCCTGACCTTCTACGCGCCCACCCGCCAGCTACGATCGGTCAGCCTCGCCTTCTCGGCCGTACCACGCATCCGCAAAGCCACCGCCGGGGGAAGACCGTCAACAGACAGCTTGCCGCCTTCCTCGAGACAAACGGATCCCTCGACCCCTCGCAGTCTGGCTTCCGAGCCAACCACAGCAGCTGACCGCCCTCATCGCAGCCACTGACGACATCAGATCCCTGCTCGACAACGGGGAAACAGCTGCCCTCATCTTCCTGGACCTCTCTGCAGCGTTCAACACTGTATGCCACCGCACCCTAGTACAGCGCCTCAACAACATCGGAATCCAAGAAAAGGCACTGGAATGGATCATCTCGTTCCTCATCCGGAAGAACCCAGAGAGTCCGCCTCCCCCCGTTCAGATCCGAGACCACCGAAGTCATCTGCGGCGTACCACAAGGATCATCACTCAGCCCAACCCTCTTCAACGTCTACATGAGCCCTCTCGCAGCCATCGCACGCAAACACAACCTCAACATCATCTCCTACGCCGACGACACCCAACTGATCCTCTCCCTCACCAACGACCCCGCCACCGCCAGAACCAGCCTACACGAAGGGATGAAAGACGTCGCCGAATGGATGAAGAACAGCCGCTTGAAACTGAACTCAGACAAGACGGAAATCCTCATCCTGGGATCATCGCCCTCCGCCTGGGACGACTCCTGGTGGCCCCCTGCCCTGGGCACCACTCCCATACCAACGGACCACGCACGCAACCTGGGCTTCATCCTGGACTCCTCCCTCTCGATGACCAGACAAGTTAACGCCGTCTCATCATCATGCTTCAACACCCTGCGCATGCTCCGCAAAATCTTCCGATGGATCCCCACCGAAACCAGGAAGACTATCACCTAGGCACTCGTCACCAGCCGGCTAGACTACGGAAACACCCTCTACGCCGGAACCAAAGCCAAACTTCAGAAAAGACTCCAGCGCATCCAGAACGCCTCCGCACGACTCGTCCTGGACATCCCCCGACACAGCCACATCTCCAGCCACCTGGGAGACGTGCACTGGCTCCCAGTCAGCAAGAGGATCACGTTCAGACTCCTCACCCACGCACACAAGGCCCTCCACGACCTGGGCCCCAAGTACCTCAACAACCGCCTGACCTTCTACGCGCCCACCCGCCAGCTACGATCGGTCAGCCTCGCCTTCTCGGCCGTACCACGCATCCGCAAAGCCACCGCCGGGGGAAGATCCTTCTCCTACCTGGCAGCCAAAACATGGAACTCCCTCCCGACCCATCTCCGGCTGACCCGGGATCATCTCTCCTTCAGGAAGCTCCTCAAGACCTGGCTATTTGAGAAGTAACTTACCCTCCCCCCAGCGCCTTGAGACCATCCCGGGTGAGTAGCGCGCTATACAAATGCCGATGATTTGATTTGATTTTTAAGAGTATGAATCCCTTTTCTCTTTATAGACACATATTTATTTATTTATTCATTACGTAGCGTATAGAGCGCGCGGCTACCCCCAACCTGAGTGTCCCGGCACTGGTAGCGGAGACATAGAGAGAGGTGGGGAGAGTATGTTGAAATCCGCAGGGTGCTAAGGAAGACTAAAAGCCATGTCTTCAAGGATTTCCAGAAGCTAGACTCCGAGTTGGCCTTTCTGATGTGTACATGCAAGGAGTTACACAAGGTCGTGGTTCTGACGGGGAAGGACCGCCCTCCCATTCTAGCGTTTGCAAAGTGAGGGGTGACGAGTGCACAATGATTGGATTTTTGGATCTTAGGTTCCTTGTATGATGGGATTTACGGATTATTTTCCGTAGATAGTGGGGGGCAACTCCGTTTATTGCCCTCTAAGCAAGGGCGAGTGCTTTGAATTCTGTTCGCTTTTTCACAGGCAGCCAGTATCGACTGCGTAGATGGGGGGAGATGTGATGCCTTAGTGGAACATTTCTGATAAGCCTTGCGGCTGCATTCTGTATTGTTTGCAGTTTCCTGAGCAGGTAGGCTGGTAGGCCCAGACATAGACTGTTAGCATAGTCCAGTTGTGAAGTTATGAGTGCGTGGACAATTGTTTTCCTACAGTCCATTGGTAGGAGGAGGAGGAATGTCCGTAAAGCCTTCATTTTCCAGAAGCAGGATGAGGACACATGTCCCATCCGGGTTTTGAAAGAGAGGGTGCTGTCTAATTTGAAACCAAACCCAGATTCCAGGCCGAGGCCACAGGAAGTGGTGGAGGATTGAGCTGTAAAGGCCACCAAAGTTCAGATTGGGGAGGGGAAGGCTGATTAAAAAACAGAATCTCGTTTTTATCGGCATTCAGCCGTAGACAGTTTTTAGCCATCGAGGTTGATATATCTATCAGACACTGCTTAAAGTTTGTGAATGCAGCCTCCAAATGGTCTTTAAAGTAGAACACCAGCTGGGTGTCGTTAGCGTATGAGATGACACTTACGCCATGTTGCTCTATGAGTGGGGCTAGGGGGGGCAAGATAAATGTTAACAAGCATTGGAAATGCAATAGGTCTCGCATTAGGAAAGTTTGAGCGATTGTTATTGTAAATGACACTTTTTTATTTGTGTTGGTTTTGAAAATAGCAAAATTAATAGCTTTGTCAGTTACAATGTCAATAGTTTTAACTTTCGCAAATGTGACACTTATAGCATTTGTAATGCAATGTGTGTTGTATTTACGTGACTTAGATGTATTGATATTACAAATAACAATGGCTTTTATTTTTGTGGATGTGGTGGTGGATGTGGCGGTGGATGTGGTGGTGGATGTGGTGGTGGATGTGGTGGTGGATGTGGTGGTGGATGTGGTGGTGATGGTGGATGTGGTGGATGTGGTGGATGTGGTGGTGGTGGATGTGGTGGTGGATGTGGTGGTGGTGGATGCGGTGGTGGTGGTGGATGGGGTGATGGATGTAGTGGTGGTGGTGGGTGTGGTGATGGATGTAGTGGTGGTGGGTGTGGTGGATCTGGTGGCGGTGGATGTGGCGGTGGATGTGGTGGTGATGGTGGATGTGGTGGTGGTGGATGTGGTGGTGGTGGATGCGGTGGTGGTGGTGGTGGATGGGGTGATGGATGTAGTGGTGGTGGGTGTGGTGATGGATGTAGTGGTGGTGGGTGTGGTGGATCTGGTGGCGGTGGATGTGGCGGTGGATGTGGCGGTGGATGTGGCAGTGGATGTGGCAGTGGATGTGATGGTGGATGTGGTGGTGGATGTGGTGGTGGATGTGGAGGTGGATTTGGAGTTGATGGTGGATGTGGTGGTGGTGGATGTGGTGGTGGATGTGGTGATGGTGGATGCGGTGGTGGTGGTGGATACGGTGGTGGTGGTGGATGGGGTGGTGGATGTAGTGGTGGTGGTGGATGCGGTGGTGGTGGATGAGGTGGTGGATGTAGTGGTGGTGGGTGTGGTGGATCTGGTGGCAGTGGATGTGATGGTGGATGTGATGGTGGATGTGGTGGTGGATGTGGTGGTGGATATGGTGGTGCATGTGGAGGTGGATTTGGAGTTGATGGTGGATGTGGTGGTGGTGGATGTGGTGATGGTGGATGCGGTGGTGGTGGTGGATGCGGTGGTGGTGGTGGATGGGGTGGTGGTGGATGGGGTGGTGGATGTAGTGGTGGTGGGTGTGGTGTTGGATGTGGTGGTGGATGTGGTGGTGGGTGTGGTGGTGGATGTGGTGGTGGATGTGGTGGTGGATGTGGTGGTGATGGTGGATGTGGTGGTGGATGTGGTGGTGGTGGATGCGGTGGTGGTGGTGGTGGATGGTGTGGTGGATGTTATGTGACAGTAGCGGGGGTGGGGGGTGAACGCTGTGGTAGAGATGCTACTGCCTCCGGGAGTTGTGATAAGGCTGCCAGCTGCAAGGCCGTGGTACAGGCTCCAACCTGGCAGTGACAAGGCGCCCCCATAAGTGGCACACAGATAGCCTTGTAATCATGACTTCTAGACTTAGCGTATCCAGATCAGCTTAAACATAAAGGTGGATTTAACAAAGAACAACCCTTTTTACACAATTAACTTGCGCACAGAAAGCAAAGTATTAAGTTTGCGACAGCTCCTCCGTTTCCGATAAAGCAAGACCCGCAAATTAAAAGGAAGCTTTCTAAAGAATTATTTACAGCGTGGAAGGCGCCCGGCGTGAACCCTCGACAGATGCTAGGTGTGACCTTTCACGAATTGTACTGCCTGTTTGCTCGGTGAAGCGGCACGCTGTAGACACTGTAACACGCGTTGGATAAAGTGCCAGTTCTTTTGAAGTTAATGGATTTCATTGTGCAGCATGAGGGGGGCAATATGGGCCCAGGTGGGCTGTTTGCACCCACATAATCTTGGCGGGGAACTTTGTGAGCACTGACAGTTGCCTCAAAAAATGCAGGCTGCTATGTAGTAAGATTTGAGGGTCTGTAAATATAGACTTTAAAAAAACAGTAAATAGGCTCTTGGTGTGTTGACATTTTAAAACTGATGACTTCTCACTTTCTGTAGTTAACATCTCATCTGCTGGGCAAAGCGTCTACACCCTTTCTGGTTGTTTATGCTGTCTCACATACTTAAAGTTGCGGCAAGGTTGTGCTGGGAGAGAGAGAGAGTGGGGAGGAGAGTAGGAGGAGGAGGGGGGAGGAGAGTAGGAGGAGCAGGGGGGAGGAGAGTAGGGGAGGCATGGCCTAGCGGCCGTGCAACCAAGAAGTGAGGGGGCGGAGCTGGGGGAGATAAAGCAAGACCCGCAAATTAAAAGGAAGCTTTCTAAAGAATTATTTACAGCGTGGTGGAGGCTGTGAGAGAGAGAGTGGGGAGGAGAGTAGGAGGAGGAGGGGGGGGGAGCAGGGGCCTGGAGTGCGGCTGAGGGAAGTGACGAAATGCGACACGGCAGGCAGGGGAGGGGGCGGAGCGGGGGTGTGGGAGGAGTGCGCCTGAGGGAAAATCCATGCAAGGCAGGCGGCATGTGCACGCGTTTTCAAGCTCAATGCGCATGCGCATTGAGCTTGAATTTCACGGGCACTGCAAGGAATCGCCACGATTCCTTGCAAGTTAGTTAAAGAGTGTTTAAGCCCCCATAGTCTCGCAAGCTCGATGCGCATCGACAGGCGAGACCTAAAAGGGTCGGGCTGAGGGCCGAACCCTGTGGTACTCCACAAATCACGGGGCAAGGTGATGAGACGTGAGGATGGAGCTGTGTTCTCTGGGACCGGCCCTCAAGAAAGGAACTGAACCAGGCCAATGCGGTCCCATTTACTTCCAGTTGCCTGAGCCTGTCAAGGAGGATCTTATGAGACACCGTGTCAAATGGTGCCAACAGGTCTAGCAGCACCAGCATTGCACAGCTACCCTTATCTAAGATTTCCCGGATTGTTTCAGCTACCTCCAGCAGAGCTGTCTCAGTGCTGTAGCCAGCTCTAAATCCAGACTGAGAGTCGTGAAGTAGTTTGTTAGATTCTAGGAAGTTGGATAGCTGTTTCTGCACTGCTGGCAAAAGGGAGATGGGTCTGAAAAGTTTTAGTATGGCTGGATCTGCATCCTTTTTCTTGAGTATAGGTTGGACAAGTGCAGTTTTCCAGAAGGACCTATAAATGCCTGATTTTAGGCGTTCCATAGCAGATTCAATGGAGGGTTAATCAGTGGAGCAAGTAGTTTAAAAAACCTAGCTGGGCAGGGATCCAGATTTTATTCTTCCCAACTGCCTGAGAGATATCAGGGTTAAAAGGGCTGAATTCCGACCAGGTGTTTGTAGGGGGAGGAAGGTATGTTAGTGATATCCATTTCAGTGAATGAGGCGTAAATGTCCTGCATTTTTTCTTGAAAAAAGATCGAGAGATTTTCACAGAGGGTCTCAGAAGGGGTTATATTGCTTTTCATTGTCCCTGGTTTCTGGAAGTCTTGGAAAATTTTGAAAACTTCTTTAGTAGAATTGTCGGATAGTTTGATTTGGTTGGCAATGTGATACTTTATGGAAGTGCGTTTTAGCCTATGAAATTGTTTTACTTCTTTCCCATAAGTGTTTTTCCTCTCAATGCTGTAGGTTTTGCGCCATTTCTGCTCAAGCTTTTTGCAACAGTTTTTTTTCTTCTTGCAGTTCTGGCGTGAACCAAGGGGTGAGGGTTTATTCCTGGCCAATTTCATAACTTTCATGGGGGCTATTTTGTCTATAGCAGAGGTAACCCAGTGGATAAAGATAAAACAGATGTTGACTTGGCTCTAATACAGTTAATGCCGATCTTTCTTTTACTTTGGGATTGTACGACTTAATTTTCACAGGGAACCATAAGTAAGAGCGAGACAGTCTATAAGAGAGAGTTTGTGCTTTCATGTTTGCCTATGAAGGTGTTGTATTGGCACTTGAATAGGGAATAATTTATATTATGCCTCCTTAGTTTACCCTATACCACCTATTGCTAGGTCTGACACTTCATAAGCAGGAATTCCCTATCATACTAAATGCTAGACCCGACAGCCTTTGGTGTGGTCTTTCAGCCAAACTTTTTGTCTTCTCCCCTCCTGCTTGCCGAAATGCGTTTTTGTTGGCTTCCGGACACTGTGCACTTTACCAGTGCTAAAGTGCTTGTGCTCTCTCCTTCCAACACGGTACAATTGGCTTACACCCAACTGTCACATTTAATTTACTTGTAAGACTCTAGTAAAGTGGTAATACGCGTACCCATGGCTTGCCTATTGAAGGCTACTAGTGGGTATCCAGCATTTATTGTGCCACCTACTAAAGCAGCCCTTTACAAACATTGCACTGCCATTGCAGATGAACATCCAATTTGACCTGGTAAAATAAACATTTTGCAGGGCCTAAACCTTCCTTTTTAATCCATATAGGTCACCCTCAAGGTAGGCCCTCAACAGACCATTTGGCAGAGTGCACTGTATTTAAAAGGTAGGGCAGGTCTTTTCATATTTTACATGTCCTGGTATTAAACAAAACCCTCCCAAACTTCTTTTTCACTACTGCAAGGCCTCCCTCTCAAAGGATAACATTAAGTTACCTTATCACATTCAATAAGTATTAACTTTTGATTCGAAACACGTAGAAATGTCATGCTTTGTCGCAAAGGAATTGCAATTTAAAATCCGCGTTAATAAATCACCACTCTGAAAATCACACTTTTAGAAAGTTGACTTTTTCTTGTTCAACCCAATTAGTGCTAGTTTCCTTGTTCACAGGGCTGTGAATAATTAGCAGTTGGCCTTTGAGTATTCTACCTAGACAGTGGGACAAAGGGGGATTAGATATTGGCAGGATGTGCCATTCTGCCAGAATTGAAGGGCGGACCTGTTCCATGCCCTACTTACATTTCATAGGGCTGCCTTCAACACACTCACAAATGAACCTGTTCCCAGCCTTTTCACTCTAGACTACTTGGAGCTTTGGCAGGGGAAGGGAAGAACCTTCCGGAACAAGTAGAGGGGGGTAGCTAGGATGTCACCCCGTACTTCAAAGACTGGCATCAGGTATAAATATTGGACCCCCTGAACCACCTCTTCAGTACACTCCTGGACCTGTGGACTACAGAAGGACGGCCTTGTCCGCAGAGGACTGTCCTACTACTGGAGGTCTGCCCTGCTCCCTGTGAAGGAAGACTGGACCTGCTCTCTTCATCCTTGGCATCAACAAGTCAGTCATTAGCAGACTTCAGCTTGCCCAAAATACAACAGCTATGTTGCTTTTTGGTCTTCCAAAGTTCTGCTCTGGCCTTCTCCACAAACTGCATTGGCTTCCAGTAGAGAATACCACACTTTAAGACCTTGTGTAGGGCCCATAATATCCTGTTCTCCCAAAGGGCTCCTATTTGTCTAATCTCCTTTCTTGTTACAGACCTTACCGCCCCTACCTTCTGCTTATCTTAACACTGTCCCCAGACTACAGTGGGCCATGAGTTGGACGCCTCTCATTTCGTGCCAAAGATCCCATTCTTTGGAATGCGCTCCCTTTTTCCATCAGGAACATTGAAACCATCTGCACTTTAAAACATTTCTGAAGATGTTTTTTTTTCTAACAAAATTGCTTTCTGAGAGGCCGATACCATCAGGTCTCTATGTTCGAGGTCAATCACTGGGAAGCCCAGTTGCTGGAGCAGGTATGCGCTCTATAAAACCCCATAACATCCCACAAAAAGCCCCAGAGGCCTTCCTGCAACTGCTGCAACTAGAGGTGCCTCCCCAGGTCCTGGACCTTTGGCTGGCACTAGAGTGCACTACTCTGTAAAGAAAGGAGAAATCCTGAAATGTTGGTCTCTTCTCGACCCTAAATGGGCTAGTTCATGCTGAGACACAATTGCCACAACAACCGCAAAGCACAAAGCTCAAGTGAACCAGACTCTTTGCACTACGGCGACCACCAGGGACAATCGGCAACTCAAGAACTGCACTTTGCGCTACAGCAATGACAGCCCCTGGTGACTACCAATGCAAAGCTCTAGCGCCGACAGTCCGCAACTTCCGACTAGATCTTCATGCGATTGCGACAACCATCCACTACGCCAAGTCTGCTCCTCGTGTTACAGCCGCAACGCTCTCCCAACTCCTCAAGCCATTCACCACCCTGAAATGGACCCTGCGCACAGGACTTCGAGAAGTTAACTTTTTCTGTAGGACCAACCTGGTCCCTGTATCCGGTCCGTGCTCCATCGCGATCAACCTCAAGTTTTGGCTATTTATCTTCAGTTCTACTGGTTGGATGCTTATTGTTCTGGTTTCATTTATTAATATTCTCTCTGCTTTTTAAAATCTGTGTGGTATTCTTCTTGTGTTGAGTCTTCATTTTACTACTGTTTGTGTGCTGCATAAATCAATCAGGATTCAGAAAGCACGACTACTCGCCCGATAGGGTATGCAGGCACTTGCAGGCCACAGAGGTTTATTCAAACAGTCAGGTCTTGAGGGCCATTCAGAATTCCAGAAGTGAGGTGATGGTCCGGAGGTTTGTGGGGAAGCTGTTGCAGGTCTTTGCTGCGATGTGAGAGAAGGCATTAAATTAAAAAAAATTGATGGATTGCTCCATGGTCCCAATTACCTGTTGAAATTCATATTGCAGGTCCGGAATAATGTTATTGCAGTCCGCCCACCCTTGCTATCTACATAAAAGTATGCGACCCACCACTTTAACTAGAGTATCTAGCAAAGAAATGGGTTTGTAGTGTGTGGGATAGTTACTGTCACCTTTTTTTAATATTGACACAATATGAGACTCAGACCAGGAATTTGGGAATGCAACACTCTGGCAGAATCTAAAGACGAGAGTCAAGTGAGGGCCCCAAAGACCAGTATTAGCCTTAAACAATTAGCCTTAAAAGTATGCGACCCACCACTTTAACTAGAGTATCTAGCAAAGAAATGGGTTTGTAGTGCGTGGGATAGTTACTGTCACCTTTTTTTAATATTGACACAATATGAGACTCAGACCAGGAATTTGGGAATGCAACACTCTGGCAGAATCTAAAGACGAGAGTCAAGTGAGGGCCCCAAAGACCAGTATTAGCCTTAAACAATTAGCCTTAAACAGGTCAATCGGAACACCGTTTGGGCCCGGTGCTTTACATCCCTTGCTTGATCTTGGAGCCAGGTTGACCTCTTCCGAAGTGAATTTAAGGTCAAACTGATTAGGGGAAAATGTAGACATAGAAGGATAAGACACAGGTACAGATATAGAGCTGTTACTACCCTGTTCTATGCTATCAGCATATAGTTTAGAGAAATGAGCTACCCAGTCCTCTTCAGTCACTGCAACCTCTATTCTGGGGTTGTCGTCATCACTAAAGAAGGGGGAGTGGTGTTCTTATTACGGCTTGCCTCATACAATTTTTCCCAGGCCTCCTCTTTCAGACCGTTTTTGCGTTTCTTTAGGACGAGCCTATACGACTGTCTCCAATGCTGTACTTCCAAGATATTCCTAGGTGTACAATTTAAGGCTCTTTTCAGATTTTTGTGAGCCTGGGTACAGGCATGATCAAACCATCTCTTGGTATTTACAGCTCCTCTCTTCTGGTTGGAAGTTAGCCCTACTTTGATTGCTTCAGTAATTTGGTCAAATGCCTCTATAATCATGGTAGCTTCAGCTGACTCATCTCAGCAAGCATTAAAGGCTCTCCTCTGTTGATGGATTAGTTGATCTAAGAATCTGGTTGAGTCGATCCTAGACCAACGTAAAACCGTTCAAATGAGAGAGCTCTATATATTCTCCACTGACAAAGTATGATGGCAAACCCCTTTATTTTTTACTGGTTTAGTGTTCAACACTAAGCTCTGAGGAAAATGGTCACTCATTGCAAGACCGTGTAACGTAAAATAATTAACTATGGCAGAATAACGATAGGGAAAAAGCAGAAAATCAATAACACTTCTTCCCATGCTACTACCATCAAATATACAGGATACTTCAACTGGTCTGTCTCCAAATTCATTACTGGAACCTAGGTCATATTTTAAAAGTAACTCATTGAGTTTCTCTCCATAATCTGTGTGTGAAAAATGAGTGATGTTGTTTGTGGGGGAAGTTATACCAGGGATCTTGTTAGCTGATAATTGGCAGGGTTGCATATTAAAATCTGCCCCCCTTACCAGGATTTTATCTCTGTTCCCCTTATTGATTCATGATTCCAGATTGACATTGAGTTGACTTAAAATAACCAGTATATCTAGACCACAAGTATTATTGTAAAAAGTTACTAGTAACAATAAAGAGGATGCTGAGAGATCGACAGAGACAATTTAACTTTACAGCTACATTGGAGAAAGATAATGTATTTGAAACATAAATACAAAGACCACCCTTTGGCCTCCCATGTCTCAATGGAAAAGCTGGAGAATGGAATGTTTTAAAGCAGCTGAGAAGAATTGGTTCAAAGGCCCATGTTTATAGAAGGCAGATGATATTGAAACCTGTTGTAAAATCTACCCATTCTGGTAAGTTGTGTTTACTACGAAGCCCCTCTACATTCCAGCATAAAACTGTGGTGATACTTACAGCTAGTGTTGTAGAGTCCGTATTTACCTCACTCCTCAATGGGGGCTACTCCGCAGTTAGCTGAGCATTCAGCAAGTCCTCATCTGTCTGTGGACTATTGACAGGGGTCGAGGTTGTAGGGACGAGTTTACAGGGAATAACTCTATTCTGAGAATGCCTGGAGTCAATCCACCCCGGTAAGACTATAGAGACAGTCAAACCCATTAGACGTCAAAATAGGGTATGTAAGGGGGCATGGCTAACAGCAGAGCAAGATGGCTGCTTAGTTGAAGAGCTCCGGGGACGGTGTAGCCCTTCGCATTAATCCGGACACTTATCCGCTAAACTACGATACTCCAAGGGCCTGAGCTGAGGTCCGGGACCAGGCGGCACTGATCGGCGAAATCCCGGAATAAATCCGACATCCGGAAGCGCCGGAAACCGTGAGAGGCCCGTGGCGGCCTACCATCTGAGTGGAGACCGGGGCCTGGCGTGATTTCAGACCCGAGATTGAGGCGGGGAAGCGGCAGACCAAGACGAGTGCTGCCCCGTGGGTGGAGGACGAGTCTGGCACAACGTGACTTGCGGTGATCTAGATACTCACCGGGGGCCCTGAACTGGCTGACATCAGAAGAGGTACTACAGGAGGAGCGTCGATTGCGCCGTGAGGCCGGGAGATCGAACACTGGGGGCCCAGATCGTGATAAGCCGTGATCACTCTCGGCCCAAACTGAGTAGCAGCACAGAACGTGGCAGCAACTGCGGGGGTGCTTGCAACACCCGGAGTATTGGGCTTCCCCCAATTCCACCCCTACCTCCCCTCCTTCTTCTTTAGGTACTGGAGCGTCAGAAACGCGCCGGAGGTAAAACATCGATCCTGGGAGACCCCATGACCGGCCATCGTGATACAGGAGACAGGGGTGCAGTCAGGGGGCTGAAAGACCAGGACTAGAGACCACACTCACAGCAAGACACAGTTGCAGGCCTTAAGGCTCTAAATACCAGAAAAAGGGGCACACCCCCATAATCCATTGTCGCTTCACATGCCAGCGCCAGTGTGCGACTCTGCGCCTACCGACCTACAAGGCCCACATGCCAGGAAGGCAACTAACGCTGCGCACTACGTCGCAAAGCCCGCCATCAACGACGCCATGTCGGGCAGGGGTCCGCGAACAAATATGCCTACCTCAAAGGCTTTCCGCCGCTGCCAGAGGGGCGTGCCTCCTCGGGGAAAGGGGCGGAAGGCGACGGGTCAAAAAAGGTTACACTAGAAGACATTATGGTGGCACTTTCGAGCGTCCAAACAACAGTGGGGACGATCTCAACAGATGTCACACTACTCCGAGCGGACTTGCAAAAAATGGCAGACCGAGTTAAGGAAGTAGAGATAGTCACCAAGTCTTTGGTGACGGATACAACGAAGATGCAGAAAGCCCTGTCCCGACTGGAGGTGGAAAACAAACAGTTAGCAGAGAAGCTCGATGACCAAGAAGGGTGCTCGCGCCGGTACAACGTACGCATCCTTGGTATACCGGAAAGCGAAGGTGCTCAAGCTATGGACCTCTATGTCGAGGAACTGGTGAAAACGCCCCTGCAGCCCAAAGGCCTCTCCAGTTTTTTCTCGGTTGAGAGAGCACACAGGGTTCCGGGCGGGAAGTCTAAACCGGGAGCACCCCCAAGACCGGTGCTCGCTAGACTCTTTAATTTCTGGGACAGGGACACCATTCTACAAACAGCGAGAGTCTCCCCACCAATTTGGATCAACAATTCAACAGTCGCCTTCTTCCCGGACTACACAGTAGCGGTTGCCCAACGTAGGCGCAGTTTTTTGGAAGTGAAAAAAGCACTGCGAGCGCAAGAATTGCCCTATTCCATGATGTGTCCCGCCCGGCTCAGAGAGGTAGCAGAGGGCAAGACATGGTTCTTCGAGACTCCGGAAGAGGCCTACAATTGGCTTGAAGGTTGGAGACGAGTTGACAAACCGTGACGCGGGACTAGGGGCCGTCAAAGCCGAGAAGAGGAGGAAGACACAAATAGCCAAGCAGCAAGGCGCCCAGACCAGACCCACTCACCACGGTCAGAAGCAGAAGAGACCGGTCAAGGATAATCCTGAGAGCCCGATACTGCCCGGGAGATAACTCCCATCACAACAAAGCTACAGTCATGCCGACCTTGGACACTGGGCTGAGGCAGGCCATGGAGGGGAGGAAGGACTAGGACCTCCACTGGACTCTTTACCCCTGTCAAGCAAGTACTATGGTTGGGGTTGGGGAGAAGCACTCTGCTGAGTTGGGGCGGCGAGCGGTTTTCACTCCGTTAAGCAAGGAGGCAGGGTGGGACGGGGGGATAATGGGGAGGGAAGTTTGGATTTTGTTTAGCATGGTTCTAGTTTGTAGTGGCATTGATGATAGAGCAGAGAAACGTTTGATCAGCAGCTCATTAATGGAGTTGGTTAGGCAGCAGGTCCCGGTATCTATACACCGCACCCATGGCATTAGGTTCGCAACCTGACTGTACCCCGAACACAACCCAAGATGCTCCAATAACCCCTCTAAAGTTTGTAACGTGGAACGTCCGAAGGCTGGGAGATAAAATAAAAAGGGGTCTGGTACTGCAGGCCCTGAAACACCACGGCCCCACATTAGCGCTACCGCAAGAGACGCACCTCACAGGGACGGCATGTAAAGCAATGGACAGATGGGGGTATAAAATGGCAGTGCACTCCGAGTTGTCCTCGGGTTCCAGGGGGACAGGCATTCTGGTAAGGAAAAACTCCCCCTTCATAGTTCTTCAGACTAAGACGGACGACCAGGGACGGTTCGCAGCACTACAGAGTCAGTGGGAAGGCAGATTCATTAATGTGGCATCAGTATATATCCCACCAGCACTGCACACAGTGGCATTCCCAGCATTCAGCGACTTCCTCCAAGCACTTCCAGAGGGGGACCTAGTCATTGGAGGGGGACTTCAATGCAGTAATAGACACCACCGTAGATAAATACCCGGCTAGGCCTCCGACACCAGGAACCTCTCACCTCCAGAGTTTCGTGGAGGCGATGGGACTCGTTGATGTTTGGAGGCACACACATCCTAGGGCTTGCCAGTACACGTACCACTCCACTGTACATAACAGTCTGCCCAGGTTAGACTATTTTATGACGCTAGACGCCAGCCTAGAAAATGTAGAGGAGGTAGAAATCAAGCCCCGGGGCATCTCGGATCACTCCCCGGTAATACTGACTTTCTCCTACCGCCAAAGGTCTCGCCGGAGGATATACCCTATTTACCCCGGTTATTTCTGTGTTCCCGAAATTAAAAAAGAACTCCGTAAAGTCACAAAGCATTTCTTTGAAGAGAATACTGAGTCGGTTGCGTCGCCATCCGTAGTATGGGAAGCGTACAAAACCGTCCTTAGGGGACAGGCAATAGCATTGATCACAGGACACAAGCGGGCAAAACAGAGGGAACTGGTAGATTTTGAATTAGCACTACAGACAGCCGACACAGATCAGTCAGCAGACCCCACACCAGATACGGCACACACTCTGCACCTTCAGCAACAACAGCATAAGGACTACCTGCAAGAGAGGACAGTGGCCAACCTGACAGCGTCCAGACATAAAATATATGATGTAGGTGACAAAGCTGTGAAAATGTTAGCCTGGCTCGAGAAACGAGAGAGTAGCGCTAGGGGTATACGACATATACGGCAAGCGGGTGGACAACTCACGACAGACCCAGAAGTAATTGTGAGTACACTAGCAGATAATTTCCGTGTAGTCTACACACCGACCTCAGGTGTGGCGGAGGCAGAGGTAGCGGAGTCCCTGCGAACGATAGAGATGCCAACGCTGACGCAGGAAGCTTCCCTGGACTTAGAGGCAGATCTAACGACCGAAGAGTTGCAGTTAATCATTAGATCGATATAATCAGGCAAAGCATTAGGACCCAACGGGATCCCGATTGAATGGTATAAGCAAATGACAGAGACTGTGCACCCACCTTTATTGGCAATGTACAATGAAAGTTTAGAGAAGGGCGAACTGCCGCTGGACCAACCAATAGCAACAATAGTGGTGATTGCAAAACCTGGAAAGGCCCCGTCTAAATGCACCTCCTACCGCCCTATATCTCTGCTAAACGCGGAAGCTAAGATTTTAGCTAAACAGTTAGCTAGTAGGCTGATGACCCACTTACCACACTTAAAACACCCTGATCAATTGGGCTTCATGCCAAATAGGAAAACGGCCTTCAACCTCAGATGCCTACATGGCGCACTAGCAAAGGCTCCATCGTTGTCAGAACCGGCGGTGGTGTTGTCCCTAGACGCAAATTGATATGGTGGAATGGCAATATCTCTTTGGGGTACTCCCACATCTGGGATTTGGTCCTAAATTTTGTGCATGGGTGCGGGTCCTATACACGAGACCTCTGGCTCGGGTGACGACTGATGGACATCTATCAGGCAAGATACCGTTGGCACGAGGGACGCGCCAAGGCTGCCCTCTATCGCCACTTTTATTCGCGCTTGTATTGGAACCTCTGGCGACACTGATCAGAGAGGCCTCATTGCAGAGAGGAATTCGGTGGAAGGAGGGATGGGAGGACCGTCTCTCATTATACGCGGACGACATACTGGTATACCTCACAGATCCAGACTACTCAATACCAGAGGTCCTTGGCATCTGTGATAATTTCGGGACTGTGTCAGGATACACAATAAATTGGTCCAAATCGGTACTCTATATACTGAAAGGGCCCACACCACAACTCTCGGCAGGTTGCCCGTTAGTGGTTGCTGGTGACTCCTTTAAGTACTTAGGAATACATATTACACAGGACAAAGAAGAATTCCACTCCAGGAATCTGGCACCCGCTCTGGAGCACTTAAGTAGAGATGTGATACACTGGGCTTCTTTGCCCCTCACGCTCCTCGGTAAGGCGGCATTGTATAAAATGATGGCCCTACCCCGGTTTCTTTACGTCCTTGACAATACGCCCTTTCCGGTATCACCCCGGTACTTTAAGCAAATAGCTGCACAAGTGTTAGTACTTCTCTGGGGCCACCGGCCCGCTCGCATAGCACAGGCAAAACTACACAAAAGTTGGTATGACGGCGGAATAGCGCTCCCTGACATAGTTATACTATTGGGTGGCACACCTTAAGGTCATTAACCAATGGATCCAAGCGCCTCAAGATGACCCAGCATATAGGGCAGATAGAGCCCAATTGGGAAAGCATAACACGCTAGCGATCCTTTATAATAAAGGGCTGACACTGACACTAAAGGGCCCCACACGACGAACAGCCACGTTATGGCACACAGCGCAAACACGGTTGGGATGGAGAGGGATTATAACCAAACTCACCCCACTCTGGGACACAAAGAAACTGGGGCAGCTACGAAACAGCAAGGGATTTACACAGTGGGACAACATAGGCATCTCCACGGTAGGGGATATGTGGAACAAAGGAACTGTAATACCATTCACCCAACTTCAGCGGCAATATGACTTGTGCCCAACTGAGACCTACAGGTACGCATATACGACATGTGTTGTTAGCGGTGATCCCACCAGATACTGCTGTCCCCGAGGCCGTCCCACTGGAAGACCGGATACTTACTGATTACATGCAGAAACGCACCACATCCCTCACATACAAGAAATTGATCACTAATCTACCAGACCCGACAGTCTCTCTGTGGGACAAGTGGGTGGCGGACTTAGGTGACATAGATGACTCAGAGTGGCAGGAAGCCCTGGCATTGCCCAAAGAGGTGGGAATCCCCGCACGGCTCCGACTCATACAGCTTAAGATCTTGCATCGAATATATTATGCCAGACTCACCATGCATAAATGACAAAAAGCACAACATCCATATTGTCTTAGAGGGTGCGGGAGGAGGGTTTGTTTCTACATACCATATGGGAGTGTGCAGCACTAGCAGAATATTGGCAACAGGTATTGCGAACAATATCACAGGCCGTGGAGGTGTCCCTTCTGCCAGAACCGCGCAGAGGCCTACTCAACATATGGGAACCTAATGATCTAACGCATTAAGAAAACAGACGTGGGTCACGTTGGGACTGATGGTGGCAAAACGAAATATTGCGCAGAAATGGGGCGCAGTAGAGCTACCCTCGTTGACGACATGGTGCAGAGATATGGATCTGGCTATGATCACAGAACGAACAGTGTATGCTAATCGGGGAAGCCCTCGCAAATGGACAAAAATTTGGGCGGCCTGGAACACTTACCGGGGGGACATTTGTGACCCACTGCTGGAGTCAGATGTGGATAGTTCAGATGAAGACTAGGGATAAGGTGGGAGGCCTGGGAGGGACTCCACTGCCAAAGGGATTATTATACTTTGTGCAAATTACTCTTGATTTTATAACAGACATGTACATGGACTTAAGTACCCTAACTATATTATGTGGTTTTCTGTATACTGTCATTACTGCCGTTCTGTTGAATCATTTTAATAAAAACATTCTTTAAAAAAAATAGGGTATGTAAGAGGACATGCATAATTTGGATTTAATGTGGATGGTTGATATAGTGATTGACATTGAGAAAAGAGTTGTCATTACATTGGATTGTATGAGGGGATGTGGGGGGTTGATAAAAGAAAGAAATTGGTAGAGCATAGATTTGATTATGATTTTAAAGCACTGAGCTTGCTCTTCCAAGTATGACATTAACTAGTGCTGGAGTTTTAAAGGAGAGCCCTACACAGTCATCCTGAAGTACTTTGGAACCTCTGCCAACCTGTCTGGCCATCTTAAAATCTGCAAAGAGTGCTCCCACTCTAGTGTTTAGCCATTTAAGTGATTTATTTCCTAGCGAGTTCCATGTTTCTTGAATATGAACACACAGGGTCAGAACGTTGGCCAAAATGACCACATATGGGGTAGCAGCAGGGGGGAGATCTAATCGATCAGAAATGGGCAACGAATGGGTAGGAACAGTTCCCACAAAGCAATTGTTCGACGGGGAAATGGGTGAAACCCTTATTTCAGGAAATCTATTTACTTCAGTGACTGGTGCTTGTTGTAACTGAGGCACTAAATTTGACACTGGTCGATTGGGTAACTCAAAATTCCCTGGAACAGTGTGTTGTGGTGGAAGAGTTACAGAGTCTCCAGAGATTATACCATTGTTATTAGAATGACCTTTAAGCCCTTTCCTACTGTTCCCATGCAAGAGAAGGCTGTCAGGGTGGGAATTAACCGAACCCAATCGCTCGACACAGGTTAGCATAGCACATTCGATAGCTTTAAATCTATTCGTGAGAGTACAAAAAGAGGTCTTAATAAGTTCTGTCAGGGCTTGAACAGATGCCCCCAATGGAGTGTAAATTAGGGGTGCAGAAGACAATGGTTTATTGACAGCTCTGAGGGGCTTGGGGATAGATGCCGGCCTCTGCACAAGTACCTTTTTTTTTTAACCTTTACTAGTCCATCACATGGGGCCACAGTAAGTTCAACAGTGCGATTCCTGGGAATTTTAGGGCGTTTAGATGGCAGATGAGGATTCACAGAACCCCGTGAAGTGGAGTTTGGAATAATCTCATCCTTCTCCGGTGTATCTGGACTCACAATTTGAAGATTACTGGGTCGGGCTGCAGTTAAGGAGACTGTGCACAAATTTATCGGGTCAAGGCCACCCTCAGTACATATGGTTAAAGTTTTCACCACGCTTAAAATTAGCTTTTCAATAGCCCCCATTGCCCCTTTAATAGAATTCATAATGAACTGCCGAGATTTTGGTCGGGACTTAGCTAGCGCAGAACTAGGGTGTTTTCTTTTCCCCATAGTTTGAAATACACAATTTCTTGTATCCAAAAGCACGTGAAAGAATGAAGAAACAAAATAAGTATTGCCAAAAGGACTGGAGACGGTAAGCGTGACAAACTTAAGGTACCAGGCTCATCATTGAGGGACAAGATATTATTTGCCAAGACGCCCAACCAAGAGGGGGGCACAGCCCTGCCTCTTCCTGTTGCTGACAGGAGCAGAAGGGCCAGCCCTAGGCCCAGGCACACCCGCGTGTGTCCCACACTGTGGGAGCCCTGGGCTGCCTTTATGTGCCTCCCGGTGAGAGTCTGTCACTTTGGGGGCTCCTACCGCTTTGCCTTGTGGGGATTAGAGTCCTGACAAGTACTGAGCAGTAAAAAAAGGAACACCAAGAACCCCAAGAAGGGCTCTTGGCTGCTTTTATGCGCCTCCCGGTGCTAGTCTGTCGCGTTGGAGGCTCCTGCCGCTTTGCCCTGTGGGGATTAGAGTCCTTCCTGGTAAAGTGACGAGTGCTGGGCAGTAAAAAAAGAACACAAAGAACGCTAAGAAGGGCTCAGGTAAGTAATTTTATCTTCTTCAGCAGAACTCCTTTGAAGATTTGCATATTTTTAAATAGGATTGTCAAGCAGTACATAGGAAACAGAGAGGAAGCAATGAGACTCACTTTACTTACAATTTGAGTTCCTTCCATTCCATAAGAAATAGAGAACTGAGAAAAACATTTAATGGAAACAGCCACATGCCATGTAAAAAAATTCTAGCTTTGAGCGGCTGAAGTAAAGGTATGAGGTCCCGAAAGACAGCGGGTGCAGATGGAGACAGGCCCTATGCCTTCCAAGGGGATACATGTGTCTTTGAAGAACATGTGAACATAAAGGACCAGTAGATATCCTTTTTGAAATACCAATTAACTTTGCACATTTTTGGTACGAGTCCTGTGGTCAAGACAACTCATACATCTGAAGGGAGCGTGACAGATGGCGCAATTATGTGTTACAAAACAACATACCTTTTGCTTTCTTTTTTCCTGTTTCAACATGATCCGTGACCTAAAAAATACAAGCCATACAATTCAGCTGATTTACTTCAGACACACAAACCCATTATAAAAAGACAAGAATTCAAGATATAAATACATGCAGAAGACACAAAGTACCACGACCACCCCCATTTTAGGTCAAAGAAACATGCCTGTCTATTCCGCCAAGTAGTAAAGCACGGTAGAAGGGCTCACATATGGTATCATAAATACTTAGAATCTTTAACGATAACATTTTTATTGCTTTATTTAAACCATGGCAAATACATCAAATTCAACTCACATCCCTTATTACACAGTAACAATGTTTGTTGTGTAATTGCTTTTCATTCAATATTGTTGGGTTTGTCACAAAGCAACAATGTCCGCTGTATAGGTGCTTTTTAATAAATCTTTATGGGGAGACCCCTCCAAACATAAATTTCCACTTAGCCAAAAACCATGTTACAGAACACTCCATATGAAGTATTCTACAGTATGCAAACACTGTTTCCACATGTGCATGTTGGAAGCAGAAGCGTTGGCTAACATTTCATTTATAAATACAAAGCTACTGGCTTTGTCGATGCTTGTTCGAAATGAAAGTGAATGTTTCAGAACAAAGGACGCATATTCTGTAATGGTACTGCATTTTAAATAGCTACGCAAAAGTAGTATAATAAACAAGGCCACTACCAGTACATGTAAGGTCTTTTAGAGTTTGGTGGAGGAGGAACACTGCTGTAAATAGGCAAGGCTCCTGCCTCGCCAAGCTCACAGTTCTCCTGATGTATTTAGAGTCAGTGGAGGTACAGAGTTTACACCAGAGGAGACTTCCGCAGGCTCACTAGGTTTGAACCTTTGATCAGGTGGTCTGTTCGCCACTGGGTTGTCCGGTGACAGTGGTGCTCATCCAGCCCTAGCAGTCATTCATTTTTCCTATCTGGGCCATTATAAGGTTTCCCTACCTGGGACTGTCACACCAGGCCTGTGAATCCTGTGACAGAGAAACACACAATGGCCTACACACGCGGGGAGAAAAATACATGCACACCAGGGTGGATATTTGTTGTTTTCTGAAAACTCCTGTTTTGGTAGTTTGTTTTGAAAAAACAAAAACCTTTGCAGAGTCGGCACTTCAAACATGGCTCGGCTCTGCAAACAATTACGGTCTTCAATGGCGCCACCACACTGGAGACTCTACTGAAGGCAGAGAACTCTCTACCTGTCGGATGGCCCTGAGGGGGACTAGGTTACTAAACATAGAGGGTGGTCCACTGCAAGGGGAGCATACGCTAGAACCAAACAGGCTGCCCACCAGACTCTAAATGCGTCCAAAGTGTTTTCACAAGCTCTGCGCTGAAGGCCACATGTATCCACTCACTTACATTGGCTTACCAAAGACCATCAATCACAGCAATGCACTCATGCACTGTCTACCCAAGTACCCATTGCCACACCCATGAACCCTACTCACAGCAACATGCTTGTGCTCTCTGTCTCACCAACCACTCTTCACAGCAGCTCACCCAAGACCCTCACTCGTGCACTCATTCTAGATCTACTCACATGCATTCACTGTACAACCACTCGCACATCCACACAAGCCTTACTCATGTACACTCTCATGGATGCACTCACTGTCTCACCAAGCCCCCACTCACACCAAATCACCTCTGACCATCTCTCATTTACTCACAGTAACGCACTGCTTTACTCAGTCAGTCAGTCAATAAAACTTTATTCTGCCACGTTCTGGCAATAAAAGTACAATTTCACAGGAGGCAAGCCAAACAAAACTATTGTACATGTGCAAATATCAATACCTAATCAAGAAGTTCATCATAAAAATGTTAACATTTCTTTTTCAGCCAAATAAAACCCAAGTCATTACTACGGGCAATCCATATTTTTCCTTCTGCGTACTGCTCCGGCTAAAAAGCTTGCAACCCCATAACATGTCAGTGGGGACGAGAGCATTGGCAAATAAATCAAGGCTGGTCTGACTTGTGCAAATTGGCCATTTTTAAAAAGAGGTCCATTATGTTTGGATCGTAATTCATTCTAAAAACCACAGAAAAACATAAAATGCACCAAATCTGGTACTGAAAAATTATCACATAAACAATGCTTTAGGGTCAATGCCTTTGAGAAACCCTTGGGTACTGTAAGAAACCAATGAACTCAATTAAATCTAACTCTAGATAAAAGGAAACAATTATACAGATTATTGATAAAAAGACCAAAAAGGGTGATATAAAATCCCAGGGCTTAAAATCACATAGTGTCTACACATGGGTTTGCTGAGGTCATTTGTTTCCCTTTTCATCCTTCTCTTGGTTAAAAATAAATTTTTATGTCTTTCACTTCCTCAGAATGCAGCTATTTGGGTTGATTAAAAAGCTCAAGATGTCCTAAAGCTGAGAGCTGTTAAGAAACGTAACCTAACCAGGGGATGTCTAAGGCTCTATCTAACTTCACACAGTATGCTAAAATAATTAGATTTTGGGCTTTGGTCTGGACCATGTTTTTAACCACCATATCAAGGGGGCCCCTGAAATACAGTCTGAAATCTAGCCCTGCCTTAGTTCTCCATGTACCATAAAGGCAGGCTAAAGGTTTTCATAGATATTTATTTTCAGACCCTTTTATTTAGTTGACCTCCTGAGGTTCTGTAATTCTCGAGACTGACTCCATTTTATATTCTGCCACCATTTTGTGTTGCCCTCACGTAGGCCTGTGAAGGTAGCCTGGCGAATAAAGTGGCCTGGCCTTCTTAGTCCATATATACATTAACTAAGGTTTCTTTTTGACTTTGAAATGAACTGTAAGAAACTGACCTCTTCACTTGAAACTGACCTCGCAAAGCCAATTTCCCAGATTGATCTTTGTCTGAGATTGCCAATCAATGTTCAGGACATCCTTAACTTTTAGTTTCCTTGCTCATGCCTTATCTTGTTCATCATCTGTTACTGTTTCTTTTTATGTTTCTTTATTACATGGGTTATGCTTTCAATTATAGGTTTGTCCGGCTTTTGGAGGTTAAATTTGGGACATTCTTAATGATTAACTTTTGGGTTGGGATACTGTACATGTAATCATGCCATGCCCTGCAGTGCCATCTAAATCAGATTAACCTTTGTGAACTATGTAATTATAGTTCACAAAGGCTACTCACTTGCTGACCCTCCAGATTTTCCATTTGTTTAGGAATGTAATAAAAAGTTAACATATACAACTCCCTTACAAGCCTGGGGCAGGATAAAGAGTATATAATATGTGAAGTGAGACCATTGGGGCAGACTGCCTCATTCAGTTGCTAAGGCTTCTGTGTGACGTAGTCTCACTCATTTGAGTTTAATAAAAATGTTCTTTTATATTTTCAGCTTCTGTGCCAAATTCTTTATTATTGGTTTGAATGGACTAAGTATCAGTGAGACCCCTGAGAAGTGGATTTTTGATTTCTACAAATGGCGCGGCCAACGCAGGCCTCATCAGAGAAGTGGCTATCTGAGGGAGTGATCTTGTCAGAAGACAGAAATCTACTGAGGAGGACAGGACAGGACTCGACTAAGGAGGTACTCTGTGCACGGAGGTTCTCGGGATTCTTTGTCTCAGCAGCCCAGTATATTTCTGATCTTCCTGATTTTGATCCTCCACATGATGTCACTCCTGACTGAGAACATTTTTGGCGTGAGTATTTTTAAAAAAAAGACTGTTAGGTCATTTAGAACTTGGCAGTTAGAATTTGGACAACCATTTGTTTGGTATAGCTTTGGAATTTTGGAATTTGTGTTGGCCAACTTTGGATTTGTATAGGTTTGTATATGCGAATTGCAATTTGTGAAGGCAGGTAATGAGGAGATTTTTCTCTATCTGATTTTGTTGAACGGTGCACGTACGAAGAGTACTTTAAGCACTACTTTGGGTATAATATTGTATATTCTGCAATATTTTTGGCATGCCTGTTTTCAAGCTCACAACAAAGAATGTGTTGTTTTTTGGAAGGTACCATAGTGAGATGTGAATCAAAACTAGCTAGGTCCCCTAGAGGGAATACCTGAATAGATTTGGGTATAAAAACATATTTCTTCCTTGGTGATTTTGTATACCCAGGGAATTAAAATATGGACATAATACATATAAGGATCCTTTGTTCTGTGCAATTTTATGAATGGAGATATGCAGAGCGATTTCTGGTGCTCTGCCAGCCAAAACTAGTGAATTGAGTGTATTTTGGCTTCTTGGACATACAGCAGTCTTGTTGGACTGTTTTTTTGCAGTCTTTTGGAACACTATTGAGAAGCGTTTCTTGTAAATATGACTTACAACTAGTATTTACAAATGGTTTGGTTTAAGTACAGTCTGTGGGCAGTCCTTTGTTTCAGTCCTATGTGTTGATCTGTGGGTTAAATGTGTGTTTAAATGTCTATGTGGTTTTTCCCATTCGTGTAACTTCTGTAAGTAAATAGCGGTGGCGCTATTTATGAAACAAATGGCTAAAGCGCTGTATTGTGTGTCCTGAGTGTTTGAACCCTTTCTGTTTATGTCTGAAAGGAGCTCAATGTGTGTTTGTGTTTTTTTTTATGTTTTCAGTCTATTAAGTACAATGTCAGATTAATTAATATTAAGTAGAATCCAGCAATTTACCATGTGATATGCTAAAATAGCTACATGTTGCTATTTAATTTATAGACTAAGTAAAAACGAATATGTACAAAATGTTAAATGCTTAAAATAGATAAAGTTAAAATTCACATTCACTAGGAATATGAAAGGCCTCAAAAATAAATTGTGTGTTTTGTACAAAAACGAATTAATAGAATATTTGTACTTGCATGCATTGTATTACAAGTAAACAGGCAAACACTTCAGCTAAAGTGAATTTTTGCTAAATTCAAATGCATATTATTGCACATGCATTTTAAAACTTGAAATGTCTGTTTTAAGTAAGACTGCCACCGTGCTCAGGTTTCAACACTGTTAAGGGCTCTTACTGCCGTTAAGGAAGCAGATGTTGTTTTTTGAAGGCCACGAATAACATCGGAATGTTTATTTAGCCAGGACTTAGCGGTTAGTTAATCACGGTTTGAACTTTGCATTCCAGAATAGTGTTTTAAAGGGTTACAAAAATAAGGTTCATTATTTTGTATCACAGGAAGACATTTTAATTGCGGTTTTCCTCTCTTTAAGCATTTTTTGTAAGCATATTCTTGGTTCTGCTGCCAAATAACGATTGTCCTTTTTAAAAAAAAGTGGCGCGAAAATCTGTCATGTTTTAAGTTAGGCTTCTGTGCTTAGGCTCATAAATGAATGCATAACACAAAAGAGCAGACCAAGTCTAAAAGAGGTGTGTGCCTACAGCAGTAACCGGGTGGTACTGGTGGTGAATGCGTGAAACAAGGGCTGTTTTGTTTCTATGTGGGTTGATTTTAAAGATCAGATAGTAATTTCACTGGGCATAAGCACCAGTAAGGACACGATCGCATGCCCCTTGGGGAGACACTGCTCCTCTGACATGAGCCCGGCGGATCTCACCAATCCGGGTTCGACAATGTATGACACCGCAACTGCAAAATAGGTTTATGTAGTGGTTAGGAGGATAAATTGTGAGCGCACATCTCCCACTGTGGAGACCAACAATATCAGATGGAATAGATCGTGATCATCCATCATTGACATGGAGTGTTGGGGGATAGTGTGGTATTGTATCGTATGGGAATATCTATCCTGAGTGAAAAGTTTAGTCTCAAGGTATATGTTATGCGAAGAGACCTCCATTTGGGAGTGACTCATCAGCTAACTGGGAGAGGAAAACAGACAGTGTATGAAATGGATTCAAGACTTTTAATTAAGGGGCAAATGTACCATCATGAGTCACTGTGTGGTAAATCAGGTGACAAAACCCCTTGAGGAATAATTTTTATTTGAACATTGATGAAGGGGATGTTATTATCCTTGGGTGTCAGTGGAGAAAGACAGAAGGGCAACACACACAATTGAGTTGGGTGAGCTAGAAGGTGCAAACTGAGCTGCGTTTACATCCTGATCAAATAGATCCACAACTGGAAGTTGCACTAAATACTGAAAACCAAAATAGGTGTGTGGAGGGTCAAGGGGAATGTTTAATGACCTGTCTGCTCGTTCCCCTACATCAAGATGCATAACACAAAAGAGCAGACCAAGTCTAAAAGAGGTGTGTGCCTACAGCAGTAACCGTGTGGTACTGGTGGTGAATGCGTGAAACAAGGGCTGTTAGAAATAGAGACTATTGGTGACAGAGGGCTGAAACAATTCCCATCAGACCACCCATGTGGTGGAGTTTACGTCACGTGGGAATTGCTGATCATGCCATCCCAAGTCCGACCAAATAGTGCCGCTGCGGGAATAGATGTCAAAAGTATGATCATAATGTACATCCTGAAGTGATGTGAATGAAAAAAGTGCAGTGCTCAAATGATAATGAAAATAAAATTAACTACCCGGACTCCGGAGGACGTTTAAACAGAAGTCCGAGTGTCAAAGATTAAAAACACGCTAGGTAGTAAGACTACCCTATGGCGCAGTGCAGTATGGTCGACATGTTTCATCCTTAGGGGCATCTGACCCGGCTTTCTTCAGGACCGTTGACAAGAAATAGCTACTGCAACTACATACAAAGTGTTTGAGTGAGAAATAACAAGAATGTACTAGAAGAGTTACATATATACCAGGAATTTAAATACTTAAATGTCCACTGGAGGGAGAGGAATAAGTCTTCTTCCTAACGAAAAACAGAGACAGTATGTCAAACAACACCAAGTTATACACACACACCGGCGCACACACACAGAGACCATACAGACACACCTGCATGAATAGTTTGCATTCTGCATTTGTAGAAAGCATAATAGCTTGATCACACTGAGGCATTTCCTCACAGTGATACTCACCCAGCTTTGTGTGGGTGATGACCTCACCTCACCCGGCAGCCGCTCGGGAGTATGAGGCCCCGCTCTATAGTGTAGAAATAAAAGACACAGTAAGCACACAACTTTACCGTGCCTAAACCAATGGCTCTACACTGAAAACCCAACAGACGTGTGATAGTAGCCCCACTGTCATACCAAACACCGTCACCCACCCAGATTTACAAATGGCGCGTAGGAATCGCACATCTTACGATATTAATCATGTCAAAGCACTGTCCTGGCACTACTGGGTGCCTCTAGATAACTCTTTTAGAAAAAATTATCCTTAATCTATACAAGGAATAAGACCTATTAACAACCATGGCCTATTTCCAACCAAGGCCCTTAGGTAATGGTTGGGTATCCTGACATGCATCCATGAATAGCTGCCCAAGCCCCTCATAATTATAAGTAGGGCTCCCGGTTTTATGGTATTTATTTTTTTGCCATTTCCGTCTGTATTATCCATATTTATTTTTTGTGCATTTTTTCTGTATTTATCCACATTTATTTTTGTCACAAGCAAAAGACGACGCTACATCTAGTATTTTTCCACATTTATTTAAATTGTGAATGCACACATGCAGTCGGTTGTTATTGGTCAACACTATACATTCAGCTGAAAATGTTGCCATTTGCAGAATGTCCCAAATATGCTTAAAAGTGCTATCACAAGCCCTTTGTCTCAGAGCCTTGCAGTTTCTGCCATAAACAGAGTGCCACATCTTCTCCCCCACTGAACACGTTACTACTCCACTGAGAAACTCACACTGCCTTAAGCTGCAACCCAATTGGAAGCAATTCAATTCAAATTATGCACTCCTCCATTCCTGTATGCAGGAATCTGTTAATGTGGTGGTAAATTCGAGATCCTTCCTCCCTTCTTTTTTTATGCCTTGAAGCTCATCTCATGAAACTCATGAGGAAAATGGTCAACAAGTCTGTCAACGTGCACATAGTCATTTGGTTTCCGAGAGTAACTCTCTACGCCATAACCCTTCCAGTACATAAAATAATAACATCATCCTCTTTATCTTGAGTCTGAAATTGATGACAGTCCTTTAGGCGAGGTACCAATACTAAGATTGACAAGGCATGATGCATTTTTTTCCCTTTAGCTAGGGTGTCCTACAGCAGATTTTCTTGTCAAGGTTGGGATTTCTTATGAGACTTCAAACCAGGTCAGTTTTGTGGACTGTGCATTCCCCATTCGCTGCTTTGTAATCTGGAGCTGGTTAATGAGGCACTTAAATAAATTATGGATGTTCTAATCTAGACAGATTACTATAAATACGTCAGAGAAATGTCTAAAGCAGTAATTAATGAAATGACGAAGAAAGCATTAACCGAATGTGTATATATGTATTTACTTGTTTAACAGCATCAATTGCATTTGAAGCAGGATGTGAACGATAGTAAATATGCAGATAGGATTACAGAAGGTTTCAGTGTCTTCATAAAATAGAAATGTGAGCTTGGTGTGAATGTTGAGCGCAATTAAGTAGAAGAAAGGACACAAACATAGGTGAATATTATACGCAAGTCTTACAATTAAATGGCATGAACACATCTTCTGAGTGGCCTAATGTTATTTGTAACCCAGCGGTCTGCACAGTGGCTGCTCGTTCTGCAGGGCACCGCTGAGAAACTCTCAGTAACATTGTCTGCACTTCAAAAATGCTTTTAAAACATTCAATATTCATTTGGGCCACATTATTAATCCCCAAGATTCATCATCAACCTTTACCATTTCGTGTTTTTGTGAGTAGGAAGGATCACAATCGCAGACTGCTTCTCAGATCCGCACTCCTCTCTGGGAACAGACAGTGCACAATTCTTGATTCCAGAGAGACTGAAAGCATAAAATACAGACGGGTGCTGGAGCAATCGGCAGAGTCAAGAGGCAGGGGCCGAGGGGTGAACAACAATGCCTCATTAAGATGTAAATGGTGCTTCAAAGACCTGTGAAGTACTTGGGTGCGCCGTGTGCGCGCCCGGAAGCTGTCTCAGCTGGGCTGACACCTCTTAACCCTCTAAGGAGGGGGAGACACCAGATGGCCGGGGGTGTAAATAATTGAAGTCACGACAAAATATATTAGTATTTTCCCGTTTTTATATATAAATACAGATAAAGGAAAACTTGTTTTCCGTCTGTATTTATATGTAAAAATCCGTTTAAACGGAAAACCGGGAGCCCTAATTATAAGTTACTTGACTGTAAAGGAATAGAAAAAGGCAGTCTACCCACCCTAACAAGGAGTTTGTGGGGATGAGGGGCCATATTGGCTCCCTTTAATCTGGCTGACTCAATAGCACAGTCTCCCAAGTAGAACCTGACTGCAGTAAAATAGAAGTGAAGGCACTGTACGTCTCACCTCTCCGTCGGTGCCTTAGATCTGAAGACGAGCGGAAGTGGAGGCGAGTTGCAGAACCGCCCTTCCTCCTTAAATAGCCACCCTGCATAAGGTAATGGGTCCTCCGTTCTATAACGAATAGGCAGAGTCGCGGAAAATCCCGCGAAAGGAACCGCTGTTTGATAGCGCATGCGTGGAGAATTGACAAACACTGCTCTCTCGCGCATGCGCGGTCATCGTTACTCGCGAAACCCCGGAGTGAGCATTTCGCCGTGCAGCACCCGCAGGGAAAAAGATTCCATATAAATCGTTTTGTTTCTATGTGGGTTGATTTTAAAGATCAGATAGTAATTTCACTGGGCATAAGCACCAGTAAGGACACGATCGCATGCCCCTTGGGGAGACACTGCTCCTCTGACATGAGCCCAGCGGATCTCACCAATCCGGGTTCCACAATGTATGACACCGCAACTGCAAAATAGGTTTATGTAGTGGTTAGGAGGATAAATTGTGAGCGCACATCTCCCACTGTGGAGACCAACAATATCAGATGGAATAGATCATGATCATCCATCATTGACATGGAGTGTTGGGGGATAGTGTGGTATTGTATCGTATGGGAATATCTATCTTGAGTGAAAAGTTTAGTCTCAAGGTATATGTTATGCGAAGAGACCTCCATTTGGGAGTGACTCATCAGCTAACTGGGAGAGGAAAACAGACAGTGTCTGAAATGGATTCAAGACTTTTAATTAAGGGGCAAATGTACCATCATGAGTCACTGTGTGGTAAATCAGGTGACAAAACCCCTTGAGGAATAATTTTTATTTGAACAGTGATGAAGGGGATGTTATTATCCTTGGGTGTCAGTGGAGACAGACAGAAGGGCAACACACACAATTGAGTTGGGTGAGCTAGAAGGTGCAAACTGAGCTGCGTTTACATCCTGATCAAATAGACCCGCAACTGGAAGTTGCACTAAATACTGAAAACCAAAATAGGTGTGTGGAGGGTCAAGGGGAATGTTTAATGACCTGTCTGCTCGCTCCCCTACATCAAGATACATAACACAAAAGAGCAGACCAAGTCTAAAAGAGGTGTGTGCCTACAGCAGTAACCGTGTGGTACTGGTGGTGAATGCGTGAAACAAGGGCTGTTAGAAATAGAGACTATTGGTGACAGAGGGCTGAAACAATTCCCATCATGTGGTGGAGTTTACGTCACGTGGGAATTGCTGATCATGCCATCCCAAGTCCGACCAAATAGTGCCGGTGCGGGAATAGATGTCAAAAGTATGATCATAATGTACATCCTGAAGTGATGTGAATGAAAAAAGTGCAGTGCTCAAATGATAATGAAAATAAAATTAACTACCCGGACTCCGGAGGACGTTTAAACAGAAGTCCGAGTGTCAAAGATTAAAAACACGCTAGGTAGTAAGACTACCCTATGGCGCAGTGCAGTATGGTCGACATGTTTCAGCCTTAGGGGCATCTGACCCGGCTTTCTTCAGGACCGTTGACAAGAAATAGCTACTGCAACTACATACAAAGTGTTTGAGTGAGAAATAACAAGAATGTACTAGAAGAGTTACATATATACCAGGAATTTAAATACTTAAATGTCCACTGGAGGGAGAGGAATAAGTCTTCTTCCTAACAAAAAACAAAGAGACAGTATGCTTCTAAATTTGTTCTTTAATATTTATAAAGCTTAATACTCATACTATGACCTCCTAGCATTAGAATTTAATTTAAGTTGTGTGTTACTGCATAATCAGGACATTAGCGTGTGGGTTTCCACTTGGCGCAGGCGTAAAAACTCATTTTTCTGAGGAATTACATGAGATATGTCTAATGTCCAATCTCTGCAATCTGAGGATGATTAATAAGTATTGCAATTGTAGGATCTTTATTTTTAAGTGCCCCAGAGATCAAAGTCGAAATTGAGTTAAATAGACTTTTAAACAGCATTCTTGCCATTTACAATAGCTTTAAAGTGTCTCAGGCTTCAGTAAATGCATACATTTGTGTATAATACAAACTTGCAGGTTGTTACCATTTGAGGTTGCTTTTCATAGCTCAGTGAGCCAATGTGCCCGGTGCAGAGGTTTGTGTTTAATATCAGGGTTGAAGTTTCTAACTTTAGCTGGACCTACTGAGCCGTTCATCCATTTAAGGTTGATGAAATGAGTACCATTGCATATGGTGGTAGCAAGCATCTGTTCTAAAGCTGCTATGTTGTGTTGTTGTGTTCTGTGAATTATTCACAGTAGATGTTTTTGGGTCTGGGAATAGGAGTGGATTGCGGCCCCTTAAGGGAATAATATATATGGTATGTGGTTTTGGATAGGGTTGGTTATTGCAAGTTAGAAAGAGTTAGGAAGGAGAGGGATGAGGAGAGGCAGATTTTGACCTTGAGGTCGGTAAGGGGGGGGGGGTTAGCATTATGTTGAAAGAAGAAGAGTTTTTGACTCCTTTGAAGAAAAAATGTTTGTGTGTATTTCACATGTTTGCATTTTGTCCTTCTATGAATTGTTCCTGCTGGTCCTGTGTGTCAGAAGCGACACAGTAAGTTGTATTTGACAGCTGATCTCCACTGACTGGTGATCAGCTGTCAAACGGAGGGCGAGGAAAGTAAAAAAGTAATTTTGGTGTAATTTCGATTTTAAGCCTGACAAATTAAGCAGGCCAGAATATTGGATTTTGGGCTGCAGGTTTACAGTGCAAAAAGTGCATGCAATGGTGTTGTGTGTCACCGCTTATTTACATATGCTATTGTACTTTGTCTATGCTTTTTGTGCTTGATATGCAGCGCGTATATCTGATGGCTTGGCATGTGTGTTTTTTTTTATCCTATGCATGTTTTTGTTTTATGTTGCTGCTTTTGATACTTTTACACGTTCCCCTGTGTTGTGAAGGGATTTTTCATGACGATGCAAATCGCTGCACAACAGTTGGGTAAATTTGCGCTGATACTAAATTTCACAGATATGATTTTTCATGCTGTGAACAAGACAGACAACACTTCACCAGTGTATGTCAAATTTGGCTATATAATATTGAAGAAAAATAAAAGAGATATACAGGATCAAATTGTGTCACCTGCAGTTAGTCACGTTACTGCCCTTTCCCTTAAGGAACAGGCAGCCCTAGATTTATGTTTCCTTGATTGGACCTAGGGATGAAATTATAGATTTGTGGCTCTTGCTAAAGGTGACTGAAACTTTTCATTTTTTCCCTTGAAGAAGGAACTGGACCATTAGCTGAGATTACCATATATGGTGTAGGGGCCAGTGGTAGAGTTAACATTTGTGTACTACTGTGACTTTTGTGTATCACCCATACTCTTGGTATTATGTCACAAACTTGACTATCCCTCGAGTAATTTCTTGTTCTTCGTATACATTTTTCTTTTGCCGCTTCTCCCCTGACTGATGTTGCATTGTGCCTAGTTATTGGGGATTTTAGCTGTGTCCTGCTCCTATTTTCCCTTTTCCTTATTCCTTTCACCAGTCAGCTCATTATAATTGGTGTATTGTTCAGGTTCACACTTCCAGACTGCAGTGGTGTACCAGGGACCACCATATTATGTATAATTCCCTTTGGTATGACCAGACTGGTTTTCAAGAGTTTTCTTTAGGCCTACTTCGATGTTTTCCAGTCTGACTGTCAGGGTAGTGATAGACTAGTTAACAGACTTAATATTATAGTAAGACAAGTTTTCCATCTAAATAGGAGATACCTTATGTTTATATATTTTTTTGAATATGACAAATTCAATGCCTATTCAATGCCTATTCTAATTTGGTTTTCAGTTTCTCTTTTTTTCTGCCGCTTTAATTTTTGATAGACTAGATGTGTTTTAATAATGGAAACACCAGGACTCTCTAGTTCTTGTCTTTTTGTTTCTACATTTTGATCATTAGCCTTTGTATTGCATAGTGCACCTGATGCACAATTATTAAAAGGGAGGTATCTACATGTCCCTGATAATCTGTATTATGTGATTTCACTTTTGAGGAGTTCTAGATAGGGAATTTAGGAACACTTAGACTTAATCATTGAGAAAAAATGTTTACCCCATTAGACGATGTCACTATGTGTGAGGACATCCATTCATATAGAATTCTCATGTAGTTATCTACCCTTTGATGGTAGAGGATATGCTCTCATATGGAAACCCAATTGAAGAGGCTAGAGTCACTGTTTTGCCTACTGCCTTTGTCTTTCTATTATTTGAGAATGATAGTGTATTTTAGATCACAATAGTCCCATGGCGTATGGCCACTCCTTTGAAGATTGCAGGCCACCTGCTTGCAGTCCCCTTGTTAAATACATTGAACTGTTTTTGTACTAAATTGAAGGAAACTAACAACTGTGTCACATTTCCTACATCACTAGGTTCTGCGGGATCTTCCAGAGTCAAAGGAAGAATGATATCCTGCAGAATGGTTATCAAGACGAATCCTAATTCTCATCAGTGTCAGCTGCAGATGAGAGGCGGACACTGTTCCAGCACCCAGAAAGTAACAAGGCGCCAGCACACCATCAATGGTATCTCCAGAGCATTGTGCTTGCTTCATCAGAAGGCGTTGAACATCAGGGAAAAAGGAGGATCTGGTTTTGCCACAGAACCAGAGTTTCAATGCAAAAGAGCAAAAGCTACCTGTCATGTGCTGGTAACCTCTGAGAGTGTGCAGTCCCTTGAGCCCCTTGACCTGAGTTTTGGCCACACACTTCCCCATTTTCCTTTGCTCCAACGGAAGGGCAGTGCACCGAAGGATCCAAGATTAGCAAAAGCGGGGAGGAGCCAAGATGGCGACCGGAGCAGACGTGTAGTCTCCCGGCTCCACCAGCCCTTGAGCTCCGCAATGGTATCCTGCTTTCCATCCTGATTGCTTCTGGCGGCGAAACGTGTGTGATGATGCGCTGATTATTTCTGTGCTTCCCCGACATTTCAGCCTGCCCGGATGCCGGAGATAATCGTACCGGTGTCCCCCGCCCTGGACCCTCGCCTGCACTACCGCTCGTCACCGGATCTTGGAGGCTCAGTAATGGCCGGACCAGCCGAGTAGCGCCGAGGACTTGGAGGCGGTGCCATTTCACGAGACGCGGTCCTGACCACACTGAATGCCGAGGTCTACCGCAAGCTGTGCCTGGAACGTGATGGCTGAGTGGGAAAGCCCCGAGGGAGCGGATTCCCTGTTCTGAGCTGGAGGTGCGCGGCGTGGGGTGCTCAGCAGTCCGGCTCAACGTAGGCTGCCGGCTCCTTCTCCCGGCGTCCAGCCTGATGCGAAGCGGCTTTAAGGGACGGGCGCTCGACTGCATTCGACCCTGGTGGCATCGGAGTCCTGGAGTGGTGATTGTTCGTGCTGCACCCACCCCGGCTACTATACCGTACTACCGGAACCATGGCCTCGTTTGATTACTCGTGGCTTGGGGGAGGTCACCCATCCCTGCCCGTAGACTGTTTCACCCTGCCTGCGTTGTGCACCAGCTCGCAAGCACCGGTTTGGGTAATTGATACGAAGGGGTCGCAGCCTCCACCGTCTTGTGGATCCATTCTGGCCGCCCTGCGTGACTTCCACTTGGAGATGCGCAATGGCCTCCAAGTACTGGGTGAGCATTTTGATAAAATGATGTCCGATGTGGGTCGTGAGCGTAGCGTCTGTTTCCAGCAAGGTGTGGACCTGCCTTTGCCGTTTTGTGGAGATACAGTGTTTATTTGTGTCTATGGTGACTCTGTGCCTGCTGCTGACTCAACCGGCGCCGACGGCCGACTGCCCTCCAACCCCGCTTCTGATACATTGTTTCCCCCTCCTTCGGAGCCTGACTCATTGTTGCCTGCAACATCGCACTTGACTATGGATCCGGCTGCGCAACTACTGGCCCCCTCGATGGTTTCTTTATTGTGGCCTTCGCTTTTTCCCCTGCGGACCCCTTATTTTCCAGATGCCCTGATGGAACTATGTAAGGTGGACAAAGGACTTTATAACGATTGTCGGCGGCCATTTTGTGCTCCTGATTCGCCTCCTTCTTCTAAGCGGCCATACTGTCCTTTTGTGCACGGGGGGATGGGCCTTCATGGGGGAGTATGCTCAGGGTTACATCCACGATCGGGTCAGGGCTAGGCTGCTTTTTGACACTACTGCTTTACGTGCTGGCGAGGAGGGGGTTGGAACTGTTTTATATATGTCATGGGCACACATCGCGAGATGACTTTTTCCAACTGCATTAATATTGCTAATTGTTATTGTACTGGCTTTTTCGGAGTGGAAGATATACATGGCGTGGAAGTTGTGGATGGCCGGGGACTCCGGGTGACTTGATACCGAGTGGGCTCCTCCCCACCTTCTTCTTTTTTGGGAGTTTAGATTAGTTTATTCTTTTCTCACTCCCTATATTACAAATATTAAGGTTATTCTTTCTTCCTCTTCTCATTCTCCTCTTTCTTCTTCATTCTTGTCTATATTTCGGGTTCTTTAAAGGGCGACAGGCACTCTGCTGGGGGGGGGGGGGGGGGGGGTAGGCCGTAGCCTCCGCATTGGTGCAGGGTGGGGGGGGTAATTTAGTATTCTTATTAGTTTCTATGGGCCTTATTTTTTCTGTTTTCTGCGCTTTCTTAATCTGGTTCGATTCTGGGTCCGGGTTTGGGGTAGGCAGGGAGGGGGCGGCGCTGAATGGGGTGCGTAAATGCTGGATGAAGATTTGCTGTTTGTTTTGCACCGCCATATTGCCCGTGGTGTTAACTTCCACTGTTGTTTTCAGCTATGACGCCGCTTGCCCATGTCGTGAAGCTATTGTGCGGACTCGAATCTCCTTAGTTCTTATTCTTCACTGATTTATCTTATGATGAAAACACATAAAAAACTTTAAAAATTAACCTTCAATTCTCCTTCTCCCCGGCAACATGATTCTTCCCAGTGCAACGCTCATTGATTGTTGACATTTTACCTGTTGCTGCTGGGGAACTGTAATGCTTGCACCTGTGCTGACAAAGTATCGTGGCCGGCCTGACGGTTGTAGGCCCGTATTTGTTCTTTTATTCATGCACAATAAAGGTTTTCAAAAATTAATAAAAAAAAAAAAAAAAGATTAGCAAAAGCACTACATTATGGTGCCCATGAAAGAGCAGCCTGAGCGTCCTCTGACACTGAATAATGAGTGTTGGAGCCTGAGAATGTAGACCCAGGTCTGCACGAGATGATCTGTGCCCATGATCAATGAAGAACACACTATCTGTAGTGTCTGCCACAGAGGAGAGATATTGGTGCACAGCCTTGAAACATTGAGACTTTCAAGTGAGCTGTGAGTGTTTGCCAGGAGGGCACTCCAATGGATACTGAGAAGAACTATTTTCATGGAAGGCCTGAATCAAGAGGCCTAATGCGGAAGAAGACAATGGAAGCAGATTTGATTGACGATAGAAGCCTGCCAGAGAGGCTTTGAACGGACTTTGGGCACAGTTGCACAAGCGATTCCAGTGCAATTGTATAAAGTAAATGTTAATTAAGTTCTCATTTGACTGAATTGCCATGGAAGAGGAAGTGGCTCCGCCTCTAGCATCCAAAAATGGTCCACCAGAAGTGAGTCTTTGTGCTACTATGTGTGTTCGGAGACCTGTCCCGAGAGAAGTAGAGAATAACAAGATGATGTTACAGCAACACCTTGACGACCTATTGAATATCGATATAGACCTAGATTCAGATTAACAAGAGTCTTAGGTTATTGCCTACGTAATGGCAAAAGGAGGGTCTGAGGTTCTGTAATTCTCGAGACTGACTCCATTTTATATTGTGCCACCATTTTGTGTTGCCCTCACGTAGGCCTGTGAAGGTAGCCTGGCGAATAAAGTGGCCTGGCCTTCTTAGTCCATGTATACATTAACTAAGGTTTCTTTTTGACTCTGAAATGAACTGTAAGAAACTGACCTCTTCACCTGAAATTGACCTTGCAAAGTCAATTTCTCTGATTGATCTTTGTCTGAGATTGCCAATCAGTGTTCAGGACATAGTTAACTTTTAGTTTCCTTGCACATGCCTTATCTTGTTCATCATCTGTTACTGTTTCTTTTCATGTTTCTTCATTACATGGGTTATGCTTTCAATTATAGGTTTGTCACGCTTTTTTGGAGGTTGAATTTGGGACATTCTTAACGATTAACTTTTAGGGTGGGATACTGTACATGTAATCATGCCATGCCCTGCAGTGCCATCTAAATCAGATTAACCTTTGTGAACTATGTAATTATAATGTTTTTGCCGATATCCTGCTAAAACCCCAAAGGCTACTCACTTGCTGACCTTCCAGATTTTCCATTTGTTTAGGAATGTAATAAAAAGTTAACTGATACAACTCCCTTACATGCCTGGGGCAGGATAAAGAGTATATAATATGAGAAGTGAGACCATTCGGGCAGACTGCCTCATTCAGTTGCTAAGGCTTATGTGTGACGTAGTCTCACTCATTTGAGTTTAATAAAAATGTTCTTTTATATTTTCAGCTTCTGTGTCAAATTCTTTATTATTGGTTTGAATGGACTAAGTATCAGTGAGACCCCTGAGAAGTGGATTTTTGATTTCTACACTCCTTGTAACCCCAAACCACACTGCCATATGTTGTCATGGGGACACATTTCTCATTGTAAACCTTCAACATCGACAATAAGGGTTTACTCCCTAGTCTTCTGTTAAAATCCAATGTTGCCCCTGCTGCCCTTGCTAGCGTATTTTTCGTAAGTGTCCGCTGTGCCACCCAAGTACCAGTTTCGTCAAACAGCACAACCAGGTATGGGTAGTTTGCTACATTGGACACCACCCCACCTTTACATATTACTGAGTTCTTCTCTGGCTTTGAATTGCCGGATGACATTGTATGAGATTTCGTAAAATTAACAGAGAGGTCTAAAGCGACCATAAAATCAATAAAAGTGTACTGGCACGTAAAACTGCATCATCTGCATATAAAAGGGCAGGGATCGGTTTTAATATCTACTCTCCGTGTGTCTATTCTTGCATCACATAACACAGCCCCTAGATTATTTATATAAAGTGTAAATAAGACCGGTGCAAGAATACATTCCTGCCTTACTCTGCTTTTTACCTTCAATGAATTTGTTAAGGAACCGTTTTCATTGAATCTGGCAGATGCAGTTAAATTAAAATGAGACCAGTGTAAAAAATATACCAAATTTACGTCCATACCCATTTCTAACAATAAAAGCCATAATTTAGGGGGGGCGTGGCTAGGCGCCGGCTAAGATGGCAGCCTGACCCGAGAGCTCCGTGCTACCGAGCCTTCATCTCTACTAAATCCGGCTCAAATCCGACAAATCCTACACTCCAGTGGCAGTGCTGAGTTGGCCGGCGGAAGGTGCATCTAGAGGTCCAACTCCGGCACCGCTGCCTCTCTCCGTGGCTGCGCGGCACCCCTGACTTCTGGAAACCGAGCGCCGGCCCGGAGCGTGGGTGCGGCGTGGGCGGCCTTCTTCATCAGGCGAGCCCCCGGCTTTGCGGCCGAGTCGGGGCGGAGCCCGGCTCGGCTTCTGCGGGGGGTCGCGACATACATCAGGCGGCACAATCACTAAGGTGCTGCACCTGTAGGGCAGCAAAACTGTCCCTGCATCGCCGAAGGCGGGCGCTGGGGTCCGGCGTGGGAACAAGCCAAGGCCCATGGGAAGTGCGAACTGCGGCCTGAGCAGACCGGAAGGGGACCTCGAGGCCCGGCGGTTGTCGAGCTCTGGGACACAGCGGAGGACGGCGACGCAGGGCGCAATAAGGGGCACCACACAATACCCCCCCCCCCCCCGAGGGCCCAATTGACGCTGGGGCCCCACCGCTGACTGACTGGAATCCGACCTGGGATGACCTGGCTGTCCCGAAGACCAAGTGAGTTGCTGCTTTTTTCGGGGAGTGCGGACAACAGCTGTTAAGTGAGCACTGCCGGCGGGGAACCACACTGGGCCACAGACTTGCCGGAGATCGCTGGGGTGAGCGGCATACGTGCCTCCGCCGCGGCGGTGCCTGTGGCTGCTACTGAGGGCGGCGAGCACCGGCCCACTGCGGTTAGCGCGTAGAGGGTACGCTTACAGGCCGGGAGCCCTGACAGCTGACACAGGGCCCCGCATACCCCTTGAGGGACCTGTGTTGCAGAGAGGTGGCAGAACGGTGCTACTGGTGGGTTCCAGATACCCCCGAAGGAACTGAGTAGAGCCCCGGACAGGACTGTGTGCATCGCTGGCTGTGTCATTCGGAGCAAGATATCGCCGTCATGAGGCCCAAGCAAGGTACGGCCTCCCAAACTAACAAACTTGACAAGTACACAGTGCAGAAGGGTACGCCCCAGGCGGAGGGACCAGCAGGAGATCAGTCAGGCCCGAAAGAACCATCGTTGGCTACCATCATGGCGGCCATTTAGTCGCTTGGCGCCAACCTGGAAACGAAAATAGACAAAGTGTCCATAGAGGTCAACCTCCTTCGCGCGGACCTCAACAAAACGTCAGAGAAGACCAAAGCCAATGAAGCAGGTATCGCGGAGCTGCAGACGTCGACCAAGGCACTAGAACAGCGAGTAAACGATCTAGTGCACCAGCATCGCCAAATGGCCCTCCGGCTGGAGGACCAGGAAGGAAGGGCCCGGAGGAGCAATATCCGCGTGGTAGGCGTGCCGGAGGGTCTGGAGGGGCCCAGCATGGAATTCTTTGTTGAGGACCAGATCCTCAATCATCTTAAGCCCAAACGCCTGTCCAACATCTTCACTATAGAGCGGGCACATCGGGCGCCTATCCCAAAGCCTAAACCAGGGGATAGGGATAGAGACGAGATATTGCAGACAGCCAGACAGGCCGGGGACTTACATTACGAGAATGCCACAATTCGGTTTTTCCCGGACTTCACTCATCAGGTCCAGCGAGAGAGGCGATCCTTTGTGGGTATAAAGGCAGCGCTGAGGGAGAGAGGCCTCAAATACATGATGTTTTTTCCTGCGAAGCTCAAGGTCCTAGCTGGGGGTAAGTCCTTATTATTTACTTCGCCATCGGATGTGCAGGAATGGATTGACCGGGAGTCGTCGAGAGCTCGCAACAGGGCTGGTGGTGAGAACTGGAGAGACACCCAGGCCGCGTCTCCGGAGTCAACGGCTGGGAGGTCAGAAATGGATGGCCAGAGTCAGCGCTCCTGGAGGTCCCGGTCTGCAAGCCTCAGATGGGAAACCCTACGTGAAGCGGCTGACCACAGAGGTTGAGGGACCTGCCAAACTGGACCGTGGTATAATGTAATGTATTGCGAGAGGTGCAGCCGTTGAGGGGGGGGTCGAGATCCACCCAGTGGGTCCTGTGGGGGGGGGGGGGGCAGTGGGGGGGCGGGGGGGGTTGGGAGGATATGAACCCCAGCAGTAAAGGGGAGTTTGTTCTGTTTAGTAGACATTGTTGAACGTCCTCCCCTTTCCTTTTATTTCTTGACTCAGTGGCCCGGACAGCCCCACGAAGAGCTGTGACAATGCCAAAAGGGGTGGGCTGCAGACCAACAATGGACAATTTCCAATTGTGACGAAGTGTAGGATTTAATGGTATACTGTTTTTTATTGGTAGGGGGGGGGCGGGCGGCGGGCGGGCCGGGGCCAGTGCACGGTCCTGGCAGAAGGTCCACTGGGAAGGGAAGACAGGGTATCTTGAGTTGTTGTTTCTTCCTCTTCCAGGTTGAGTATCGGGCAAAAGGCACTCTGCCAATTGGGGATGTGGGTAGTTCGAAGCCTACGGAGCAGAGAAGCAGGGCGGGGATGTGGGGATGGGGGGGTGTTGGGGGTGCGGTTGAGAGGGTGTGGGGGACGGTTGGGGGCAGGGGAAAAAGTTTGGTACGGTCACACCAGGAATGTAATGATACAGTCGGAATTTGTACCAGCTCACACAGGACTGCTTTTTCAGTAAGTTGTGGTTATGGCTAAGAAGAGGGACAAAAGCTTCAAGATACTGAGCTGGAAAATCAACGGGTTGAGGGACAAGCTTAAGCGAACCATTGTATTGCAATTTGTTATACAGCACCTCCCAAATGCTGTATTGCTGCAGGAGACCCATCTGCTGGGCAACACATGCCACACATTAAACAGATGGGGGTATTCTTTGCCTGTCCACTCCGGTTTTACCTCTGGGTCCAGGGGGGGTGGGAATCCTTCTCCGTCGTAACCTCCCACTCGTCATTGACCATACAGAAACCGACCCACAGGGGCGTTTTGCGGCTCTATAGGGAAAATTAGAGGGGGATAGGTTAAATCTGGTATCAACCTATATCCCGCCGGGTCTCTAAACTCAGTCATATCAAGACCTGGGCAGGCTTCTTATTTCCCTCCCGGACGGTCAACTCATAGTGGGGGGCGACTTTAACGCAGTTATATCAGGGGACCTAGACAGACACCCACCTAGGAACAAACCGCTGGGGCGCTTGTGGTTAGCAAACTTTATCGAGGCTTTAGGCCTGGCCGATCTCTGGCGTCTCCAGCCCCGACGGACAAACAATATACATTCTTTTCAGGCCCACACCGCCCATTCTCACGCTTAGACTACATTTTGGCACCTATGCATCAAGGCACCACAATTCAGGAAGTCACACACTTAGCAAGGGGTATCTCGGATCACTCTCCGCTGTTGGCCCACCTCACAATGGGTGATCGGCTGGAAGGCTGTATTGCGCCGATTAACGCCTGGCATCTACGTAGCGAAGAAATGAGGAAGACGCTAACCCTTTCCATTGACCGTTACTTCGAGAGCAACGACGACTCGGTGGAATCCTCAATAGTGTTGTGGGAGGCCTTCAAGACCGTCCTCAGGGGGGAGGCCCTAGCTGCGATAGCGGGCCGGCGCAAAGAAAGGGAGGCACAGATGATAACTATTGAAACTACTCTTATCGGTTTGGAACAGGCAGCGCAGTTTGGCGAGGACCCAGGGACTCTCCACCAGATGCAGCTCAAAGCAGCGGAATACAGGGCCCTGGCCACGGACGCCGCCAAGACTTTAGCAAGAGACAGAGAGGGCAGACTATACTACCAAGGAGATAAGGCGGGTAAGCTCATCGCCTGGCTCGATAAAAAACAGCAGGCACAGAGAGTAGTTACCGAGCTTAAGGCAGAATCAGGAGCCGTCCTCACGGAACCCCGTGAGATAGTCAGGGAGTTCGCAAAACACTACCAGAGGGTTTATAGTAGAGGATCTGACCGCCCAGAGGAGGACTTTGTGGCCCTGTTGGCTGACATTCAGATGCCGGCTTTATCAGAGGTTGAGAGACACACTTTGGAGGCGCCTCTCACAATAGAGGAACTGGGGCGGGCTATTAGGGATCTTCGCTTGGGTAAAGCCCTTGGGCCCAATGGCCTCCCGATCGAGCTGTACAAGCTCAAACCTGATAGCCTTGGCCCCTACCTCACTCGTATGTTTGAGGAAAGTAAGGAGATGGGAGTGTTACCGCGAGATCAACGTATAGCCACAATTGTGGCCATCCCAAAAGAAGGGAAACCGAGAGACTCCTGTGCCTCCTACAGGCCCATATCTCTACTAAATGCGGAGCCCAAGATACTGGCCAAGGTCCTCGCCAACAGGCTCAAGCCAGTTTTACAAACATTGGTCCACCCGGACCAATCGGGCTTTATGCCACACTGCAACACCGCGCTTAACCTCCGTCGTTTTAATGGAGTTATGGGGAGATGTCGTACTATCCAAGAAGATGCGGTTGGGGTGTCTCTTGACGCCACAATGGCATTTGACACGCTTGAGTGGCCCTACATGATGGCAGTCCTTCAGAAACTGGGCTTTGGCCCTACCTTTATCGGATGGGTGCGTCTCCTTTATTCAGAGCCTTTGTTCCAGGTTACGGTGAATAACAAAACCTCTGCATTAGAAAGAGGGACGCGACAGGGATGTCCCCTCTCGCCTCTGCTATTTGCCCTCTCGCTCGAGTCGCTCGCTGCCTGGATTAGACAGGATGTTTCTCTGAAGGGGCTCCGGTGGGTTGACGGATGGGAGGAAAGGATCTCGCTATATGCTGATGACATCCTCCTCTATCTCTCAAGACCTCGAAGATCCCTCATTGAGGCCCTAGACATCTTCACCAATTTCGGGAAGAACTCAGGATACGGTACCAACTGGAGTAAATCCCTACTGTATGTCCTTCATGGCGACCCCCCGGTAATCCCATGAGACTGCCCGATTAAGGTGGCCACCGATGGATTTAAGTACTTGGGAATCTTCATTTCTAAAGATAAAGCCATTATGTACGAGGGAAACCGCCCGCCGCCACTACAGCGGCTCAGGCGCGAGTCGTGACCTGGCAGAAGCTCCCACTGTCCCTGCTGGGCAGGGCAGCACTTTATAAAATGATGGCGCTGCCAAGATTTTTATACGCCCTACAAAACTACCCTGACTTGGTCCCGCAGTCGTATTTCGCTTCAGTCGAGGCCGAGCAAAGAGATCTCCTGTGGTCTGGGACGCCCAGAATATCCCTACAGAAATTGACATTGGGATGGTTTGATGGGAGCATTGCGCTCCCAGACATCCGTAAATATTACTGGGCCGCATACCTTTCGGCCATCAACCGAGGCACTTACTGCGACGGGACCGACCCGGGATACGGAATGGACCGATGGCTCCTTCCGGGGGGAACTTTGAGGCGGCGCTTTACTCAAAACCTGGTAGATACTCACTCAGGGGGCCTACACAACACTCGGCCCAACTATGGCATATCGTTTAGCGTAAACTGGGGTGGGCTAACACACTTACACAGGCTACCCCACTATGGGTCTCAGAGAAGTTAGGCAAATTGGGCCGCACCAAAGGGTTCCGCAACTGGGATCTAATTGACATCTCCCACGTTAAAGACCTTTGGGGCCCGGATGGCGTTGTTCCATTTGCCTCACTACAACGAACGTACAAACTTGCACAGACAGAATATTTCCGATACCTGCAGGTCAGGCACTCCCTTCAGAATAATATCCCCCCAGGGACCCAACCCCCGAGATCTTCCCCTTTGGAGGATAGATTATTGGACGGCCACCTCCCAGAACTCGCAATCTCCCTCACATACAAAAAACGAATTAACAATTCCCCGGACCCGTTACTAACCCTCAAAAGGAAGTGGGAGGCAGACGGTCTACAAATAGATGACGAAGAGTGGAAAACTGTGCTTGCTTCCCCTAAGGAAGTGGCCATATCCGCCAGGCTTAGGTTTATCCAACTCAAGGTACTTCACCGGTTGTATATCTCTAGGTTGAAGCTGATGGGTCGTAGTGAGGATTGACTCTGTAGGGGGGGTGCTGCTGGGAGGTGGGAACCTTCATCCACATAATATGGGAGTGCCAGGTGTTACAGATCTACTGGAAACGAGTGCTCCGATGTATGCAAGAAGTGTGGGGGGTGGAGCTGCGTGCTGAGGCTAAGAGGTGCCTTCTAAACATCTGGGATCCCACAGATCTGCCAGCGAAGGAGAGGCTATGGGTGACGCTGGGACAAGCTGGGGCAAAGCTAGGCTGTGGGGGGCAGTAGCGCCTCCGACACTTAATTCCTAGAAACAGGATATGGACTGGTGTATGCTCCAGGAGAAAACAGTATACATGGCGCGAGGGTGCCCTAAGAAATGGGTGGCGGTTTGGTCAAACTGGAATAAATACAGAGTTAACATATGTGAACCACACCCCAAATCTTACCCAATGACGGGACAGCTGATATTTGACCCGCTTTCTGAAGTGACGCTATTAACACCCTGTTTTCTGTGGTACAAAGTAATTACTGTGTTTAAACCCTATGTTGACCGCCACTTGTTTTAAGTTGCTAATAAAATTATTATTATTATTTTCTTTTTTAAAAGCCATAATTTAGATCCATTTACTCTGTCAAAAGCGGACGTCAAATCCATAAAGGCTATAATCATATGACCTTTTTTGGCTAGGGTATATTTGCTTGTCATCATATATAAATTCATGCATTGGTCCACCGTTGCCATACCTTTTCTAAAAACAAATTGCAAGTCTGATAACACATTGATTTCTTCCAGCCAATTACTTAGACGATCTAAAATTACCTTGCCCGTTATTTTTGCTGCAGAATCTAATAATGAAATCGGGCAGTAACATGCCGAGTCATCTCTAGCACCTTTTTTAAAAATAGGCAAAATCACCACCGTTGACCAGGAATGTGGTAGACCTATCATTGTGGCAGCATTAAAAACCTTGGTTAAAATTTTTGCCCATTTACCTGAGTCGGATTTATAAAGGTCCACCGGTATCCCATCAGGACCTGCTTTACTCACGTATTACCCTACAGTACATTTAGCACAATATCAAACAATAGTTTGAAGAAAAAAAAGAGATAAGCTATTCTTTGATGTGGAAGGAGGCAAAGGAGAGCAGTATTTTTATAACCCAAAACCAGGGTACAACATAGGTAATCTAAGATAACAGAAAAAGGATTTAAATGACAGAATCCAGTAACATGGTGACACTGAGTTCCCAAAATATGGAAAATTAAATCTAAATATATCACACAGACACATTATCATCTTACTTTGAAGCATGGTCCTCACGCTCTGGGGCCACCTGGTTCTGCTTGGTTCAGCCGTCCAGTTACACGCCGCTACAAAGCCCTAAAGGCAGTGCCAGCCTCAAGGGCCTGGCATCGACAGGGGCTGCTGGGAAGTCCAAGGCCAGGTCCCTAGACCCGCCTGGGCATTCATTTAGGCACAGTGGCACAAGCAACCTCCCCCCCCACCACAGACAATATTGCATGCCACCTCCCTTGTAAGATTGGGACATCAGCTTTTGCTGCTGTGGACGGCGCATGGTTGCGCTGAGTTGCGGGTGTGGTGGTGGGAGCCACATTGGGGACTGAACCAGAAACAATCAGGCTGCATGGGAGAACCCTGCAACACTTGACACCGGCAGCGTTCCAGGCTTCAGTAGCATACAGCCGCACAACATCTCCCGGGAGGGATGGATGGATATTACATTTTTTTTCCTGGTCATTGAAGCCATTGAGCATCCCTACTTCCCCTTCATCTACGTCAGTGTGTCCATTGGAAGAGGGCTGGCTCTCCTGGGTGCCTTCCACTCACGGCTGACACCTACTTGCAGACTCTCAGTACTGCTCCTTGACCGTGACTTGTGTAGACCCACTGGATTAAGCAACTGCGTCTCATCATCGGATCCTGGTCCCAAGATATGCAAGGGGGACCTATGGCAGGGGAAGCTTCCCTTAGACTCCAATAAGACACCTCGCAGGGAGTATCTTCTTGATATGCCGACGGACTCTAAGTAGGATGTGGCGGGGCACGCCCTTGGACTACATGTGGCTATCCTTATCAAGTGATGTACTGGTCTCCACTCTATTGACACCAAGACTCTACAGCTACCCTTTTAGACCGCCTTACAGAGCACTGTTTTTGCATTTAACCTTTAAAAATTCATATCTCAACTTCTAATTTAATGGATTTTTGTCGTTTTGGTATAAATTTTGCACGGATGAATATAATTTATTTTTATAAACGTTTGTGGAGTTTTTTTGTGGTGTATTTTGTGTTACTGTATGTGTGTTACAGAAATACTTTGCATATTATATTGCCTCTTTAGATAAGCCTGACTGCTATGTGCTATGTGGGTGAGCACAGGTTATATTTTAGTGTCTATCTTAGCTTACCATGACTAGAGTTGTGGTTCATGCCTGGCCTGGGTCCATACCTCAGCCAATAAGGAATCCCATTTCTAACACCTGCTGTAAGGAACTCTGACTCACCTGGTTGGGAAGCCCTGTGCCTGGTGCTATAGCCTGGGTGGACAAAGAGTTAGGCTGGGTAGGGAACGGGGGAGCGGGGTTGGGTGGAGGTTGGTTACCCACTGTATTGTAGGGAACCCAAGAGGCTGGGTGCCACAGAACATTAATTGCCACAGCCAAGTTCACTGAAATGGACTTGATTTATACAGTTACTTTACCTATGTAATAAGTACTTGCTTTTGCAATCACTGAGCACCAAGTGGTGCGCGGCCAGTGTTGGAAGGAGGGGGGAATGGGAGGTGTTGAATTGTTTATATGTTGTTGGAGTTAAACCTATGCATTAGCCGGGTCCCTACGGGCACCACCACAACACATATACCAGGGGGAGGGGGGTTACACCAGGCTCGGGGACTCTGTGGGCGGGGTCTGTTACTGGTGACGCGTGTCTGCTAGATGCACACACACCTAACGCTTACATCTACACGAGCGCAGACACTGCAATATATGTGAGGGGCATGGCCACTCCCACCAGGAGGCACCGTATTTATTCTTACCTTAAGCAGCGCCATACACACATCGCGTCCCTACATGAGACACACATGACGTTAGCGGAATTACACAAATTCAGTACTAAATGGAGAGGTCAGTTCTATGGGAAAAAGATGTCGGCATATGTGAAGGGGGTACTTGTGTTGATAAACCTGGGGGTCCCATTCGAGGCAGCCACGAACAGGGAGAATACGGACAGGCGGTACATGGTGGTGGAGGGCCACCTAGATGGCCTGCCCCTTGATTGGTTGGCTGTATATGCTATGAATGTCAGCCACTGTGCGTTCCTGGGCGGCCTTACTCTGGCTCTCCTCCATGACCCATGCACTCCTATCATTTTCGGAGGAATTTCAATTGCATCTCAGACATGGTCAGGGACCAATCTCTCCCCTCACTCCACTCTCCATTGCAGGGGGCTGGTTGTCTCAAAATGACCCAGCACTTTCAGGCCTGGCTGACTAGTGACAGGTTGCACGCTTTCATGATCTGGAGGATAGTGAGTTCTCTTTTTACACGCCGGTCCACAGCCTACATACTAGATTGAATCTTTTCCTCTGTTGCACAGTGCTCGGCCCAATGATCCTTGGAACCACAGAGTACTTGGCATGTACACTTTCCAATCATTGCCAGTTGCTGCTGACATTGTGGTGGGAAAGGGTCTGCCCCTGGATTCCCACTTAGAGGCTCAAGATGGAGGCGCTTCAGGAAGCTCCCTCCCGTAATGCTTTAACGACGCATATCACTAAATACTTTGCAGCAAACACAGGCTCCACCTTCCTCAGGTCAATGTAATGGGACGGACACAAAGTATTAATGAGTGGACAGTGCATCGCTACAATGTGGGGGGGTCCGGCAGACCCTACGGAGGGCGCTCATGATGCAGAAAAGTGAGCTGGGACAGCTTGAGGTTGAGTTGCCTTTGCACGCCGTGGAGGCAATTCAGCTGGGACAGCTGCAGAGGGGACACTGGGACCTTGAGGCACGTTTGGGGAAGCTAGACTATAAGAAATAAATTGCCCACCTCCTTGGCAAAGAGCACAGAGCAGGCAGATTGCTGTAATGGCTGATCCATGAAGACCAGTCATGCTCACCGATTGAATCCCTGAGATTGGATGGGGGCGCATCATTAATACTCAAGCAGTCATCAACAAAGCCTTTGCAGCCCATTATCATGCCCTGTATGAAGAGGTGGAAGGCCTTTTCACAGAAAGACTGTGCGCTTTTTTTACAGGGGCTTCCTTTTTCCTTTAACCACAATTCAAAGAGGGAGGGACAAGCTAGTTGGAAAAAGGTCCTGTGCCAATGCTCCCAAAGATAATGACAAATACTGAAGATGGTACTAGTTCCTAAAAGAGAGTTAGAAGATAGCAGCCTGTTATGGTTGCACGTGAGGGTGGGGTGTCTCCAAAGACAAGAAATGAGTGTGTCAGAGTGGGGTGTGGTACTCCTATATGTGTTGTACCCTCACACACCCTTGCAAGTGTAAAGCATCATCATTGGGCAATGCTCCTCGTGGGGGTGGCGCTGCAGTCCCTCATGGGCCTCCAAGAGGGAACTTTGATGGAGATCTTTTAGGAGTTGCCGCAGTTGTGCATGTGGGTGTGTGGGCCAAGTGGTGAGTGTGAGTAAAAATAAAAACTTGTTGGTGCCCTAATGTGTTTATTAAAGGGTCCTCAGGGTTAAGCTGAAATCTGAACATGGATGGAGATGCACTTTATGCTGATAGAGAGGGGAAACAAACAAATAGATTCCCACTTCTCTCAAACCGTGTGGCAATGTGGTGAGGTGTGGTGTTTAAAAGTGGCAGGTTGACATGTTTCGTGCTACTAATTGGTCCCTAATGGATCCCAGAGCGCTTCACCAGGACCGTGAGTGTCAATATAGGAAGGGAGGAGTAGGGAAAGAGGCCCCCTATATGCCTACCATACCTTCATTGAGGATGTATGAGGTATTGGAGAGACACGCCTTATTTGTGTACTCTAGTTCAAGTCTAATGAAGGCATAAAAGGGGAAAGAGAGAAACAAAGGGGAACAAGGGGAAGAGAACACTGCAAAGGTCAATGTATTGATAATGAGAAGCGGTTAACTACAAACAGTACATATCATGCATTGTAGAGACCAGCTCCATGCAGGCAAAAGAATAAGGATTAAAAAGGCAGTATGGACTCCAGACAGTGCTCATCATGCAAAGTAGGAACGCCCTGCATCAAATGACTAAGGCTCAGCAATGGGCCGGGATGACCATGGCGTCTTGAGGAGAGACAATAGCTGTGTGACTGGGTGTGGGGAAGTAGGTGGCAGATAAAGGTAGGGTATATGTTTGCGCTAACCTTGTAGTGGCCCCCGCTGCGCGTCATACAGTTCCCATCAAATTACACAGTTCAAGGTATGCAGCTGGGTGTTGGGAATTAATCAAAATATCATAAAAAGGAGTGAGCGGAAGGGGAGCGCCACGCTGGGCAAATGCTGTAAATTAATGGAGGCGTGCGCCGTGACACAGCATGCGTGTGACTCAGTGAAACAGATTAGAACACATTACGATTCAGTCAATGTGAGCTCTGCATGCTGGACAATCTGCATATAGTTGAGACATAATAAGACAATGTCATACCCTTCCTGAGGTGGAATAGGGCTTCAACGACAGATAGCAGTCTAGTGAGGAAGGAGAGCTACAGGGAAAAAGTAAAGGAAATAAAAATGCTAGTACACGTCTCTCGACACAGTAAAAGGGCTCATCACGTATTACCTAGGTGGCCCACAGCAACAAAAACTTACTTATCACCCACCAACCGATTCCTGGGGACCCAACAGCCCGCCCAGTCCGCCGGTAATGTGATGCGGGAAGTCACCATGAATGTAATCGGCGAAATCGGCTGTTCATACGTCACAGCGTGTGCGACCTGGGAGTGCGGGGAAGATGGATGGGAGGGATGTGTAAAGGATGCAGCCATCTTGGAGAAGGTCTAAAGTATCCTCTACAAGTAGGAATCTTAAAGCGGTCATCTGATACGGAGTGTCCACGGGGAGTATGTTGGTACACTAAACCATGGGCAGTATATAGCGGAGGAGATATTGTGTGGTATCTATGTTGACAATGTTTATACAGTCCGAATATGCACCAGGGGCAGTGGGTTTGCACGATAGCGGCCATGTTGGTGAAGTCGCGATGGTGCTGGAGTGGATATAGACAACTGTGAACAACAAGATGCGTAAGAGAAATCAGCTCCAGGATGCACTCCATGAAGCCTTCATATTGGTGTTCTCCAAGAATCCAATGGATGTTTGGTCCTAATGGCTGCTATTGCTGCTTAACCTAGACTACAAGGTTCTAGGGAAGGTTCTGGGGAATAGATTGCTACCTGTTGTTAAGGCTATTGTGTACGTGGATCAGAACTGGTTAATTCCCGGATGTAGCACCTTCCTCAGTATCCATTGCCTCCTAAGGCTGCTGAGGGAACCCCCCCTCCGACTGGCACCGGGTTTCCAGTGGCAGCCTCACTTGATTTTGAGAAGTTCTTTAATACCAAGGGGGTTCTTATTTGTGACGCTGACAGAGATAAATTTTGGTCCAAGGTATCTTCGGTGGCTTCACGTCTGATACGGGCAGCCAGTCACGTGGGCTAAAATGGGGCAGCTGATCTCTGATAGCTTTCATATTCAGTGAGGCACCCGGCAGGGTTGGCCTTTGTCACGTTTGATCTTTGCCCTAGGCATGGAGCCACTTGCCGGTAAATTACGAGTGCAGGCCCGCCAGTGGGGGATTGAGGCACTAGACATCCAGCATGTAGTCTCCTTATATGCCAACAATGCCCTGTTTATCTTCGTGATGTCAGGGCATCACTCCCTGGTTTGATGTCTTTTATGGATGACTATGGGGCAGTGTGGGGCCTTAAGGTGAACTGGTCCAAGTCTTGCCTGTTACCCCCTTCACCCGATTCATGAGCTGGACTGGGTGGGGCACTCCTATTTGTATACTCTTGGCTAATTCGACACATTTAGGTACTTGGGCATACAGATTTTCCACTCAGGCGGCAACCTCCATGAGGGGAATGTGGGTAGAATGCTGAGCTCGATCCAGGGTTCCCCACCATTCTGGGCATCGCTGTTGCTCTCGCCCGTGAGCCCGGTGGCGATATCCAAGATACTCATTCTCCCAAGACTGCTCTACTTCTTTGCGACTCTGCCCATCGCACTTAACGCACACTTCTTCATGGCCCGAATAAGCAATTAGTGGAATTGATATGGGGCACTTGGAGACGCTGGTAGCGCTCGCTAAGGTCTACCAACCAATGCATGAAGGGGGACATGGCTCCTAATTATGAGCTTTATTATGAAGCAGCCTAATTGCAAAGTCTGTGAGATGGTTGGGGGTTCCCTTGCTCAGAGCGGGCGGAGAGAAGGAATATCCTGAATAGGACGTACACATACACTTGGTTGTCTTTCCAATGGCTACATCTCTTACACTGCTGACATCTGTGGTAACGCGACCTGACCCCTGTACTGGCCACTGCTCCTTATTTGGCACACAGCAGTGCTTCAGGGGATTCACCGACACTATAAGATACAGAGCTGGCGGGATGAAGGAACAGAAAACAAGCCTGATCTTTTTGGGAAGGGGGCATTCATGTCCTTCCAGGAACTTAGGGACATCCACAAAATCCTAGTGGAACACGTTTTTGCATATAATGCAATGTACCTGGCGGTCGCCACACACTGGGGACGGGGCCATAATACACCACCCATGGTGATGCCGCTACACACAGCTTTATCCCACAAGGGCACGGGCAGACTCTTATCGGCCCTCTTGCAGAATCATCACCGCAGGCCGGACACTAGAACACGTAAGTAAATGTAAATGTAAATGTAAAATGTAAATGTCAAGGTATTTGTAGAGCGCACTGCCACCAAGCGGTTTCCTGGTGCTATTACTCATACCGCTGTGGAACCCTTCCTGGATTTCCCTGTGAAGTGTCCACTCCTGGGCACCCACAGGGTGAAGCCAGGCATCCTAGCGCTGTTGGGGCCGTTGTGGAGGTTAAGCAAGCTATTGCCCAGAGTTGCAGCGTGGGGCCCATGATTAGAATAGGCACCGAGGCGAGAATTGTCAGGTCCGAGGAAATTGAGCCCAAGACCCGCCGAGGCGGGAATTGAACCTGGTCCCGGGCCAGAACTCTGCATCAGGGTCTGCCGCTCTAACCATTGAGCCACACTCCTCCACTGAAATCAACTTACAGACAAACAATGGTGTCAAGCCCTGCTGCAGTTCAAAGCTTTACACAGTTTAATTACCTATGCCAAAAATATCTCACACCACGGCGCATAGCACACATTTACCCCACTGTCACATAGTGTGGGAGTCCTCGCTAACTGAACAGACATGGGAGGGGATTGTGGGGACCGCCTCTACGCTGGTCGGAGTTGACTCAACTACACTGGAATCCTTCTTAGTGGGCATTCGCTCTAGGGCTAAGGGGGATAAATATTTGCATAGATTTAAAGATCTGGTACTCATGTGGTTCAAACAGCAGTTTGCCATTTATGGAAATTGTATGTGGCCCCTGATGTGGTATGCTGGCTCATCACTTTATTGAAGTGGACACGCGCCGAGGCAGATGTCCTTGCGGAGGAGGCCTGGAGATGTGGTTGCGACTATACTCTGGGACGGAGTTGGGCATGTACCGTGGTAACCATGAAGCAAGAGATGACTTGTGGCCACCTTGAGCGACCCTTCACACACCTCCTGATCCGTGTTCACCTGTTGTGTGGGCCTCATGTTGCTGGGTAGGCAGGCTCAGGGATAAGCCCTAACATGGGTGCTGGGGACCTTCGTTATGCCCAGGACTGTCTTGCCTTGCCCCTGGTGAAAAAGGATGGCATGGTTGGTGCTGCAGCCCTTCCACGCGCCTCGCCTTCGGAACCTCCCGAGGGGATGGTCGAATACCTATGCCCCTGTGTGGAGTGTCCAAGTCCCTTCTGTCTCCGAGTGAATAGTGGCCTGAAGGAAGCAAGTGGGAGATCTCCAGACCACCACCCCCCCCCCACCACCGGCCAGGATATCCTGAGTAGGTTACGTGCTATTGATCTGTAAATTACTGCTGATTTTAGCTGTTTGGTGACAAGCATGTGGCAAAATCTCACTTGTGTAACTCCACTGTGTTTGCTTCTGGACTTTTTGTTGATATGGTTACATGTTTAATGTTTTTGAAATAAATAAAAATATGGAAAGAAATAAAAGCATAACATAACATAAGACACCAGGAAGGTAAGAACAAACATTTGGAGTCATGAGACACACACTGACAAAGTGAAAACATGAGGGAGCAAAGGACAGGAGACATAAAGAGCATGAAAACTTAAGTAATGGTATATTGAAAATACACTTTAAAGGTTTGCAATAAAACTTGACATTATAACAATCTTTCCACTTAAACATTGGAAAAGAGAGACTTGTTAAAAATGTGTTAGTTAAATGAAAGAGGAACTCTCTTACTTCTCACAAACTCATCAGAAAGTCAACTAAAATCCTAAAAAGGTTAGAAGGCTTTTCCTTTAACACAAAACTGGAACCATCATCTAACGTGGAACTAGTCTTAACACTTGTAGTTGATGAAATGTCAGCAAGATCACTGAAACTAGTAACATCAGTGGATATTGAAGGTTCTGAATTAGTCTTAAAACAATTGGCAGAAGAAAACGTCAGAAAGGTCTGCTACCTTCTGCCACCAGCATAAATGATGTAGCTACTGGCAGAAATCGGGGTAGGTCGCACACTATACGCAGTGACAACCTACCGTGGTTTGGCGATTATTAGCGCAACTCAGCTACCGAGTACGGGGCCATATCCCACCCTGTAAGCGATCGTTACACATACTGATTGTCTAAAGGCATACTATATATACCATTTACTACTGGGGTAAGGTACGGCTTTACAGAGCACCTGTACTTCTGACCGGCCTACCTGTGAATAGTCTAACTTTTACTTTTCATGGTCCTGTAGAATTGCCGCGATCACTCCTAACACACTAATGGCAAGAAACATGTTGACCCACACTAGATTTTAGAGCCAACGTGGACCATTAAATCCACCTTTGGCCACCACCTGCTTTTATCATAACAGAGGGATCCACACTTTAAAAATAAAACTTTTGGAGGGGCGTGGCTAGCAGCCGATGAAAATGGCCGCAGCTTAGGGAGGCTCTGTGCTCCCCGAGCCAACCCTGAATATCCGTCCACTGATCCGGCAGCTCTACTCACCCCCGACCGGGAGCTGAGGTATTAGAAGAAGCGGAGAGCTGAACGATCCGGTCACTGAGTGCATAGAACGGTCTCCAGTCTGGCTGGCCTGGTGCGGCGAGCCAGGACCTCGATTTTCGCGACTTGGCAGGGGCCTCTGGCAGGTGTGTGGGCGAGTGGCGGGAAGAGGCGAGGGGCGGCTGGCGGCCTATATCCGCCTTCGCGCTGACACTGCTGGACTGCCCGGAATCACCAGCGGTGCCCCTTGAGAGTCCGGCGGTGCAGCTTGCAGCCGCTGGGGTGACTCCGTGCCGCCGCGCCTGGACAGTTGGCACCAGCGGGAACTAGCTGTGCGGTGCAAGGCGCACAACTGCAGCGTTGAGGAAGCACAGAGCTCGGCGCCGCACTACATGCTATTCAGACGCTGGGGAGCCGCTGGGACATACATCGGTACAGTGCATGGAGGTGCAGTGAGTGCCCTAGCCTATTGATGCACCTGGAATTCTACTTGCAGTGAGGGTGCCATGAGGCCTGGTGCGGCGTGGTGAGCCGGGGCCTTGAGTTTAGCGGCTGCCCCGGGACCCCTGGTTGAAAGGAGAGGCGAGGGGCGACTGTCGGCCTGGACCCGCATTCTCGCTGACACTACTGGACTGCTTGTGGGCATCCATTAAAGAAATAGGGTGACCCAAACGGTACTGGACCTGGGTATTACATCGATATTAAACAACAATGGTCCGAGAAATATATATTTCAAATTGATTAATGAATCAAGATTCACAAGTACAGAGCATATGTTGCTTGATCAGCTCTACTCAATTGATGATAACCATATAAAAGACGGCAACAGCATCCATTTCCAAATACATACAATACTTTAATCTATTGTATCAATTTCAATTGTAATATTCAACATTTGCAAATCAGTACACAAAATATATATACATTGCCCCGTATAGAACGTGCAGCATAGCAAAGGGTGTCAAAGAATTTGAAAGTGATTAAAGTGAAAGGAAAAAGAAATCACACAAAATTATAAATGAAACAGTTCCAATAATTTCCAGAAACACTATCCGGCCAGCAAATGCCGGACCTATATAGCCTAGCCACTTCAAGTAGTCCAAACCTCTCTCTATTATTGTTCTCAGACAGAAATGTCATTAATATCTGCACTATATCATGGAGAGGGAAAATATCCAGTGGTCCAGGTATTAGATAAATGTCGACGTTTCGACTCATCTTACGGCCTTGCGGTTGGTTATGACTGGGCCATGCGAGTCTTCTTCAGGACATATTGTAACGGGGCAACCCAGGGATCTTTATGGTGGCCCTGTAGAGAAGATAAAGGATCCTAAAAAATGTAGCCATTGCCTAATCACTACAATGAGGGTCTAAGCACAAGCTTGCTTACCCTTCTCGGGGATAAGTGCTTGTGATTCCCACTCCGATTGGATCAGTCAGTGAAATCCTAAAAGGCCCTGTTGTACAAACTCGTATGATGACCAGGGTTCTGTAAAAACAATGGGGAGCCTCTATAAGACTCTATGGTCCCAGACCAACAAATTCAAAACAATTAGGCCAGAGTAAACCAAAAAGTACCTCGTCGATGGTCTAGAGTTCTCCTATCATTGATAGATGTACAACTTGTTATTCAATATCTCGTCACCAGGAAGCTGTAACATTATAAACAGCAGATGAAATAATTGGCCCAAACGGATGGGACTACCAGATACCTCTATGTATAAAGGGCTCACCGTATGTCAAAATCCAAAACCCAATCCTAAGTTGTTACGTGACCTCTATGCGATACTTTTAAAGAAGAGTCATCACGCTGTAAAAAATAGATAGAACAACTAATGAGGAAAAACTCCCCACCAACTCCCCACCAGGTACACACATTGAGGGTACACAGTAATTGCAATACCACAGGGGTAATTTATGCCATCTTATGCCCCTGTGGTTTTATGTACGTTGGGCAGACTATCCAGAGAATAAAATGCAGGATTTTCCAACATGTTAGCCGCATATGTTGCAAAACAGTGGGAGCTCCTCTCGTGCAACACTTCACCACATTTGCCCATGAACCAGAGAGTCTCAAATGATGGGTAATTGAAAAGGTGGTAGTAAACCAAAGAGGAGGGGACCTCCAGAGTATTTTGAGCAGAAGGGAATGTCGCTGGATATACCTCCTTGACACAGCGAGCAGGGGATTGAATGAACTGGAGGAAATAAACAGACCGGTGGCAATTCTTTGATCTTGTAATACCTAGCCGTCGAAGACAAGACCGAATGTAGCATCCTTTTGGATAAACACCAATATGTGTTTGTTGTATGTATAATTTGTGAATTATGTGGTAAATTTCATGTGAATATGTATATATGTAAATATTTATGTTAAAATTGTTATATTTTAATTTATGTACACCAACAACCACTCTGGAATACCGGAGTTGGATTTGTGGCCAGCTCAAGAACCTTGTCCCAAACCATGATGGCCGACGCAAGTTTTACTTGTCTCTTTTTCAATTATATTTGACACCCAAGATCGGGTTCCGGATAAGGAAGAATCATGTAGGGGCTTGACTATTGAATTATGAGCATTTGGGATATATAAGAAGCGAAATTAGTAGGTTCCACACTCTTATTTAACTCGTGTTTCCTTATTGTTCGGTGAATAATTGGTAATGTACAATTTAGTATTTTGAGATGACGAATTGCTCCGGAAGTTAAGTTGCATCTGAAAATTGGTAACACGCTGCTAGGTATGTGGACACCGGCTTAGTCTTACGTTGCTCTTTACTACTCGGAGCGGTAACGTAGATAGACGACCGGTCCAACCAGATCTGCAGGGCTGGTCAGACGCCGTGTTACTGAGAGAAGCTGCTGCTGTGATTATTTAGACGCTGAGTTTGGATTTTGAACTCTCCATGTGAAACGGTAAGCGTCTGGGGTTATGAGGCTCTTGGCTACCGTAGATACAACTAAATTCTATATTAAGAGGATTATGGGTTTACTATGTTGATTGTGTCATTTCAGCCGCCTGGCGAATTGAAAACGTCTGGGCGATCACGCTTTTGTGGAGGGGTACAGCACTAAAAGAAAAGAAGAATTATACACCCCACTAGGTAATGATTTTAATGCCTATATAGTTCACCTAACTTCGTAACAATCCATTATTGGGGAGTTTTTCCTCATTAGTTGTTCTATCTATTTTTTACAGCGTGATGACTCCTCTTTAAAAGTATCGCATAGAGGTCACGTAACAACTCAGGATTGGGTTTTGGATTTTGACATACGGTGAGCCCTTTATACATAGAGGTATTTTGTAGTCCCATCCGTTTGGGCCAATTATTTCATCTGCTGTTTATAATGTTACAGCTTCCTGGTGACGAGATATTGAATAACAAGTTGCACATCTATCAATGATAGGAGAACTCTAGACCATCGACGAGGTACTTTTTGGTTTACTCTGGCCTGATTGTTTTGAATTTGTTGGTCTGGGACCATAGAGTCTTATAGAGGCTCCCCATTGTTTTTACAGAACCCTGGTCATCATACCAGTTTGTACAACAGGGCCTTTTAGGATTACACTGACTGATCCAATCGGAGTGGGAATCACGACCACTTATCCCCGAGAAGGGTAAGCAAGCTTGTGCTTAGGCCCTCATTGTAGTGATTAGGCAATGGCTCCAATTTTTATGATCCTTTATCTTCTCTACAGGGTCACCATAAAGATCCCTGGGTTGCCCCGTTACAATATGTCCTGAAGAAGACTCGCATGGCCCAGGCATAACCAACCGCAAGGCCGTAAGACGAGTCGAAACGTCGACATTTATCTAATACCTGGACCACTAGATATTTTCCCTCTCCATGATATAGTGCAGATATTAATAACATTTCTGTCTGAGAACAATAATAGAGAGAGGTTTGGACTACTTGAAGTGGCTAGGCTATATAGGTCCGGCATTTGCTGGCCGGATAGTGTTTCTGGAAATTATTGGAAGTGTTTTATTTATAATTTTGTGTGATTTCTTTTTCCTTTCACTTTTATCACTTTCACATTCTTTGACACCCTATGCTATGCTGCACGTTCTATACGGAGCAATGTATATATATTTTGTGTACTGATTTGCAAATTTTGAATATTACAACTGAAATTGATACAATAGATTAAAGTATTGTATGTATTTGGAAATGGATGCTGTTGCCGTCTTTTATATGGTTATCATCAATTGAGTAGAGCTGATCAAGCAACATATGCTCTGTACTTGTGAATCTTGATTCATTAATCAATTTGAAATATATAGGTCTCGGACCATTGTTGCTTGTGGGCATCGGTGGGGGCTCTGCGGTGCATTTGACAGACGCCAAGATACTCCTTTGTTGCCACGATTGAACCGGAGGATCTTGTGCGTGGAGTGGGGCGCCCTGTTGAGGCACTGCAGTAACACAGGGAGTGGCGCCATATTATATGCCTGGCAGGCGCTACGGAGCCACTGAAATGCACATCGAGATACTACCCGGAGCAACAGTGAGTGATCTTGCCTGTTTTTGCGGCTGGGGACTATATCTGAATTGCAAGTACCGCCGGGTTTGGAGACGCCCATTGACCGGTGAACGCGGCTGGTGGCCATACCCCTGGACCTGACACGGGCGCACGTAAGTTGCTACAATGAGCGGCAGGAACGCTAAAGCCTCTAGCCTGACAATACTGGATTAGTTTGCCTATGCCAAGACACAGATGGCTGTGCCAGACAGGGATGTCTCACCACCAAAGCAAAGGGCGAGAGTGCTGGCGAGGAGCAGGAAGTGACACTGCGCGACCTCATGGTGACCTTAAGCAAGGTGGACTCCCGCATTGAGACCCTTGCAGTGGATCGGTCCTTAATCCGAGCCGATTTTAGTAAAATGTCGGCGAGAATGTCTGAAGTTGAATCTGTCACGGAAACGTTAACAGCTGATACCACCACCCTCAAAAAACAGGTGGAACCACCTTGTACGAGATCAAGAACAGGAGAGGTGGGAGGGAGCGAGTCTGACACGTTAAATAAAGTTTTCAAAGAGGGTTTCATTTTTAAGTAGGCTTTTCTTCGTCTACTAGTTTGTCTGATGCGCGCAAACTCGTCTGGTTCCGTCCTGACTCCTTTTGGGAAAGACGAGAGTTCCAGGGTGTTTCTTCCACACAATGGTGGATAGTTCTGCAGACCGGAAGTTGTCAGTGGTCGTCGGGGGCCAAGGTCCTCAACTCCAGGCGTGTGTGGAAAGAAAAGAGACAACAAGAGGTCAGGTTGACGACCCTCGTAGAATGTTAAGGACCAGGGAGTGAGGGACACCGAGTGAAGGATAGCGACTAAACGTACGCTCTAGTGCCTATTAGTGCTCGTGAAGGAAAGGGACAATGAAGCTATACTTTATGCGGTTTCACTTGTTTACTGTACTGTTCCGATTAACCCAGCCCGCCACTTTGCCCCGTACCTTAGCAAGCCACACTCCTCCCGCGGGAGTGTGGCGGGGCGAGTCGCCGGACCGTTGGCCTCCTGGCTTCTAGTCCACTGCTGGGCTCGTCAGGGCTTCGTCTCTGCAGTGCTCCGGTTCCGCTCTTCGTCTCCAGCCTCGTCCGTCTTCTCCTTGGGAAACGCTGTCCGCCGCTTTCCAGGTTCCGCCTTCCTTTGAGTCTGTGACGTTGCCGGTGGGCGGGGTCTCGTCTCCCTCGACGGCAGAGTTAAGGAGCCGTGTTCGTTTTCACCTTCGGGTCCCCACGTTGCTTCTGAGCCTGCCCGAGTCCATTCGTCCAACCAGGCTGAGTCCGTCTGTTTGTCGGAAACAGAAAGGGGAACAGCTGACCACCAGTCTTTTACGCTATCTGGACTGCATTCTCCAATATTGTCGGATACCAGTCCCACCCCATCACACTCCTCCCCCCCTGGAATCTCCCGATTGGGGAGAGGAAAGACCCTTGAAAGAAAGTCAGCATTCCCATTTGCCGTGCCTTTTTTATGTTGCACAGAAAAGGAATAGGGTTGTAGAGTGAGAAACCAGCGGAGCACCCTCGCATTCACTGTTCGGTTTTGATACATCCACTTTAATGGAGCGTGATCTGTCTGTAGAAGGAAGGCCTTCCCTTCCAAATAGTAGTGCAGTTTGTCAATAGCCCATTTGATAGCCAAGCACTCTCTTTCTACCGTAGAATATCTGCATTCCCTGGGGAACAACTTGCGGCTAATAAATAGAATGGGATGTTCTAGTCTGTCGTTCCCCACCTGGGAGAGTACAGCCCCTATCCCTAAGTCTGATGCGTCAGTGGCCAGAATGAAGGTCTTCTTGAAATTGGGCGACTCTAAGATTGGGGCGGTCGTTATGATGTTTTTCAAGTTCACTAATGCATCTCTGGCTTCTTTTGAGGGATTCTGTAGTTCCCTAGGTCTGGTGTCTTTACGCAAGAGATCAGTAAGGGGTGCTGCGACCTCTGCAAACTTGGGGATAAACCGTCTATAATATCCGATTAAGCCTAAGAAAGCTCGCAGGTCTCTTTTGCTGGTCGGAAAGGGGGTGTTCTGGATAGCTTTTATCTTCTCCGTTTGTGGCGCAATAGTGCCCTTCCCTAGGACATATCCCAGATATTTGACGGTATTGAAGGCTACTCGGGACTTCTTTGAGTGGACGTGTAGGCCAGCTTGTTGTAAAGCCGACAGGATGGTGTGTAGGTGCTGTAGATGTTCCTCCCACGTTTTGCTGTATATGACAATGACGTCCAAGTAGGCTGAACTGAATGAAGTATAGGGTTTCAACACTTGATTCATAAGGCGCTGGAATGTGGCAGGTGCGCGTGTAAACCGAATGGAAGTACAGTGAATTCGTACAGACCCTCGTCTGTGATGAAGGCGGTCTTTTTTTTGTCTTCTTCCCGGAGGGTCACCTGCCAATACCCTTTGGTCAGATCAAGGGTGGTAATAAACACGGCGTCCCCTAGCTTTTCTACCAGCTCGTCGACCCTGGGGATAGGGTAGGCATCGAATGAGGAGATAGCATTTAGGGCCCTGAAATCCATGCAGAATCTCTCTGAACCATTTTCCGGACCATGACAATCAGAGAGGCCCAATTGCTTTTAGAGGGCCTAATTACACCAAGTTTCAACATGTCAAGCACCTCTTTCCTGACGGCTTCCCGTCTGGAAGCAGGGATCCTATAGGGCCTTTGCTTTACAATTTTCCCAGCGGGAGTTTCAATGCAATGCTCTACCAGAGTCGTTTTTCCCGGGAGGTCAGAGAAGATGTTGGACAAGGGTTGTAATATTCCTTGAAGATCCCTTTTCATTTCTTCATGAAGCTCTTCATTTATGACAAGCTGGTCTAGGGTTGAGGTTTTTTCTGACAGGGTAGGGAGTACCAGATTATTGTTCTTTGGGACTGGACCGATCCATTTCTTCAACAGATTGATATGGTAGGTTTGGGTCTTGTTGGCTGACAGACGGAGTCAGAGTCAAAAACACTTTATTCGATTATTTTAAAATCATAACAGTATGCTATACATTCATTTCTGATCACAACAATAAAAAGAATTTATAAAATCTTTAAAAACAGGGATTCCTTATGTACAAATCTTCAATGGTGAACAAGATAACTGTACAAAAAAATAATATACAGCAGCATCATTTTTTTCACTCACTATAAATTTCATCAAATTTTCCAGAAGATTTACATTGTTTGTACAAATGATTTACTGCCAATCTATTTACAGTTATATTTACAAATCTATATTACAATCAGTTTACAGTAATAACCTAGCAGGGTATGCTGACTTTTCAAAGAACTAGGTCAAGATAGTAATAGCCAAGGAACTATTCGGACAGAAAATGCCAGTTCCCAAACTATCAGGATATTGGTGGTCGAAGTCTTTTTTGTCTGGACCGAATAGACATTGTCAAGAAATTGGCTACCCCATACATTATTAATGGTGTTTCCATAAGCTGCAGAAACAATAAAGCCGGTTTAACTTGTAGAAACCCTTGTTCTTTCAAAATAGGCTTAATAAACTTCTCCCTGGCTTTTTTAAAAAAGGGCAAAAAAACAGAAAATGCAATAAATCCTGATCGGAGAAATCATCACAACTGCAGGGAGCATTCTCATGGGGCCTACACCACTTATTGTATTCACCCAACAGAAAGTGAGCCTAGTTGAAACGAAATTTCGTAAGGAGCCACCGATGGTATGGTTTATTTACTATCGTCAGATATGGTTCGATAGCTAGAGTTGTAATTGTCATATAATGCGTCCTTACAGTTTGCTTCATTATTTCACATGACTCTCTTTCTGCTTCCCTTTTCTTTATAAAGTGGGACTTGACCCAGCTAATGTCCTCTTTCGCTAGACATTCTGGCTTGGTATATAGGTCAGGGCGGCCCAGGTATCAGACGGAGTCTATACGTGGTGTTCCCAATAGTCTGAATCACCTCATAAGGTCCAACCCATTCGTTCTTGTGTGTAACGGAAGGCAAAAGAAGCAGGGCCCAGTCTCCGACCCCGAGTTTTCTCAGTTTTGTCCCCTTGTCGTAATTCATTTTCTGTTCAAGCATTTGCTGTTCCAGGTTTGTGTGAGCAAGGTCTCTTAGTTTCCCTAACTTAGAGCGTAGCTGTAGAGTGTACTCCAATAGAGACTTCTGTTCCTGTGCTTCTTGTGTCTCCCAGGTGTCTTTCGTGATTTCTAAGAGTGACTTTGGGACACGTCCGTATAGTAGTTCAAACGACGAACACCCAAGGCTGCTTTGCTTCTGAGTCCTGAGTACATACAAGGCTATAGGTAGCAGACGATCCCATGCCTGGCCTTCTGAGGATAACATCTTCTTTAATGTTGCTTTCAGAATTGGGTTATACCTTTCGACCAGCCCGTCGGTTTGAGGGTGATAGACCGAGGTCTTCAAGTGGTGAATATTTAGTGATTTGCACACTTCTCTCATCATTCGGGAAGTAAAGGGGGTCCCCTGATCTGTTAGAACCTCCTTGGGAAAACCGACTCGGGCGAATAGTTCCACAAACTTCTCTGCCACGTTGGCTGTGGTCGGTGCTCTTAGGGGAAACGCTTCAATGAACCTTGAATGTAGCATAATCCACAATGACGAGAGCGTATTGATGTCCTCTAGATGACTTGGGCAGCGGTCCTATTAAATCCATCCCTACTCGTTCGAAGGGAGTGCCGACAATAGGCATTGGTTGTAGGGGGGCAGCAGGTGGTCTGTGAGTGTTCTTCCGCTGACAGATTTCACACTTCCTACAATAGTCTTGCACATCTTTATACACCCCTGGCCAATAGAAATGACGTAGTATGCTATCCGTCGTTTTCTCTTTACCCGCATGACCAGCCGTTAGGTGAGCATGAGTAAAGAACAGCACCTGCTCACGGAAGGCTGAGGGGACCAGCAATTGGGGACTCTTTCCTATGTCTGCTTCCCTGTACAGGAGGTCGTTACGAATAACGAACCTAGGAAACGAAGGGGTGGAGGAATCTTGGGCAGCATGCGCGGTTTCCCAAGCATTGAATAGGGTTCTGTCCTCAGTTTGAGCAAAACTAAAACTGCGATCCACCACCCATGGATCAGGGGTTATGTACGCTGCTTTGGGACCGTCTTTAGTCAGGAGGCGGTCGAATACTGTCTCTCTAAACAGGGCAAGAAAGTCGGGATTATCTACCCCCAGAATAATCTCCTCAGGAAGGGAATCCACCACTCCCGCTTTCACTACAGCTGATTCTTTGCCTATGGGCTGAACAGAAATCTCGGCTATCGGATAGGGCTTAATGTCCCCATGAACACATCTGACATGCACTAGATAATCAGGGAGGTATTGACTAGGGAGGATCAGATGTTTTTGTACTACTGACTGTCTACAGCCTGAATCAAGAAGGGCTTTCACGGTATGTTCATTTATCCGTATACTCACATGAAAGGAAGTTCCTGTTTCTGCGGAGTAGAGAATGGTTTTGGGGAGATAGCCCACTTCCTGTGGCTCTTCGGGCGGATGGTTTCGTGGACACAAGCGAGCGATGTGGCCCCATTCACCACACTCGAAACATTGTGGTCCACGGGACATGGGCGATTCCATTCGAAGTGGCCTGGGTCTTACAGGTTCCATTGTCTGCTTAGGTTTTTTTTCATGTTTTCCCGGCGGTTGACTCTTTTGGTACTTGTCCGGTTCCCAACCTGTTCCTCTGGGTTGTGCTCTTGCATAATTGGCTGCCATCTCGATGGCTTGTTCCACGGTGAGACCTGAGTGCTGTCTCAACCACCTCTGTGAGCCATACGGAAGGGCCTCCATAAATTGTTTCAGATATATCTTAACAAGAATATCTTCCTTAGTACTGTTTTCACGTTTCAACTACTTATCTGCCATCATTTTCAATCTAAAGAAAAGAGTCTTTGGGTTTTCGCCGGGTATCCCTTTTTCTTTCCTGAAGCGAAGTCTATAGGCCTCAGAGTCTAAACCTAAATGATCCAATATCACATTTTTGATCAGGGGGTATGGAGCATTGCCTACATGGTTGGCCACCTGATACGCAAACTGCGCCTCACCTGTTAGCAATGGGGCGAGAAAGAATGGCCACTTCTCTTCCGGCCATCCTAGTGCTCTGGCGGCCCGTTCAAAATTCATGAGGAAGGCGTCAGGATCTTCCCCATGTACGTATTTTTGTAGAGCTATTCCTGACGGATTGGGTACATGTACTCGGTTTTCAACCACAGCTGTACTTGTGGGTGTCGCCATATTTTTATGAAGACTGTCCAGCTGGGCGGATATAGTATTTCGGAACAAGTCCCGGTCGGCTTGAGCTGAAGTAATTTGTTGCTCCACTGCCCATTCCAGTTTCTCCTGTCCCTTCACTAGATGTTGTATGAGGGCGTCCATCTCGGGGGTACAGACGGACTGTGATGGAGATCCCACTTCTGACACCACTTGCACGGGATCAAGAACAGGAGAGGTGGGAGGGAGCGAGTCTGACACGTTAAATAAAGTTTTCAAAGAGGGTTTTATTTTTAAGTAGGCTTTTCTTCGTCTACTAGTTTGTCTGATGCGCGCAAACTCGTGTGGTTCCGTCCTGACTCCTTTTGGGAAAGACGAGAGTTCCAGGGTGTTTCTTCCACACAATGGTCGATAGTTCTGCAGACCGGAAGTTGTCAGTGGTCGTCAGGGGCCAAGGTCCTCAACTCCAGGCGTGTGTGGAAAGAAAAGAGACAACAAGAGGTCAGGTTGACGACCCTCGTAGAATGTTAAGGACCAGGGAGTGAGGGACACCGAGTGAAGGAGTGCAACTAACTGTACGCTCTAGTGCCTATTAGTGCTCGTGAAGGAAAGGGACAATGAAGCTATACTTTATGCGGTTTCACTCGTTTACTGTACTGTTCCGATTAACCCAGCCCGCCACTTTGCCCCGTACCTTAGCAAGCCACACCCTCCCGCGGTAGTGTGGCGGGGCGAGTCGCCGGACCGTTGGCCTCCTGGCTTCTAGTCCACTGCTGGGCTCGTCAGGGCTTCGTCTCTGCAGTGCTACGGTTCCGCTCTACGTCTCCAGCCTCGTCCGTCTTTTCCTTGGGAAACGCTGTCCCCCGCTTTCCAGGTTCCGCCTTCCTTTGAGTCTGTGATGTTGCCGGTGGGCGGGGTCTCGTCTCCCTCGACGGCAAAGTTAAAGGAGCCGTGTTCGTTTTCACCTTCGGGTCCCCATGTTGCTTCTGAGCCTGCGCGAGTCCATTCGTCCAACCAGGCTGAGTCCGTCTGTTTGTCGGAAACAGAAAGGGGAACAGCTGACCACCAGTCTTTTACGCTATCTGGACTGCATTCTCCAATATTGTCGGATACCAGTCCCACCCCGTCACACATCTCTTGGCCGAAAACAAAATACTAGCTGCCAAGCTGGAGGACCAGGAAGGGCGGTCAAGGCAGAACAGTATCCGCCTTATTGGTGTGCCGAAACGGTCCGGGGGGGCCGCCCTTGACCTATTTGTTGAGGATCTGATAACGAACCATCTTAAGCAACGAGGCTTGTCCACCTATTTTTCTGTTGAACGCACGCACCGGGTTCCTGGAGGCAGACCAAGGCCTGGGGCGCCTCCGCTGCCTATTCTGGCCCGTATTTTTAACTTTCAGGACAGAGACAGGATATTGCAGGCCAGGCGCGCGGCTCCCCAACTGAAGTTCGACAACGCAAATGTCACGATTTTTCCCGACTACACTGCAGCCGTTACAAAGCAACAACAGGGCTTTCTGGATGTCAAGAGGACACTTCGCGACCAAGGCATCAAATACTCCATGCTCTTTCCAGCTAAATTAAGGGTGGAGGCCAACGGTAAAACGTGTTTTTTTGCCACACCGGACGAAGCGCAGGAATGGCTGGAGGGTTGGCGGAAGGCTGGTCGACCTGGCAGAAACAGTGACAATGGTAGTTGGCGCAGAGACTGCGCATCGAGTGAGGAACGTGAGTGATTCGAGGCATGGACTGCTTTACTGATTACCGCCTAATGCGGTGCTGGACACGAGGGTGTAAGTACCATTGCCTAGACCTCGATATGATACAAGGAGTTCACCAAGGCTTTACTTAGGCGCAAGTGAAGTACTGGAGACACTTTAGGTTATACTGTTGTGGACCGTCGAATTGGCATCATAGATTTAGTGACTCTTAAACAGTTTTTGTTGCTCTGCACTATGTTTGATATATTCCTCCATAGGATAGCCCTGCTGCTTGGGTTGAGGGGGATGGGGAGAGGTCTGCGAAACAAGTGATCTATGTGGGGTTGGGGGGCAACGGATGCTATCTTTCACCCCTGTCCACTGAGAACGGACTTAAGCACTCTGCTTGGTTGGGGAGGCGGGTAGTTTTGAATCCCTCAGGCAGGGAGGCCGGGAGGGGGGTGGAGAGGAAGGTAATGTTCTCAAGGTTTTGTTTCTTGGTTCCTGCACAGTTTATAAGGGCACATATAATGAACCAAAAGGCTGCCAACATACTTGGGCTGAATTGTACTGATGAGTCGGTAGCGCTGCATTTTTTCTCTGACACGTATGACAGCACATGGCCAGCGCGACACTTATCAACAGATGGCTCAACTATACCCAGGGACCCCATTGACTTTACTCACCTTGAATGTGCGGGGGTTGGGAGACAAGGTGAAAAGGGGTCTAGAATTGAAAAATCTAAAAAGATGCGCGCCAACGGTGGCACTATTACAGGAGACACACTTGATGGTCTCTGCGTGTAAGGCCTTAGATAGGTGGGGTTACAAAATGGGGGCGCATTCCAAATTCTTGTCTGGGTCTAGGCGTGTGGGTATACTTGTCAAAAAGCAATTCCCACTAATAATACAACAGACGCACATAGATGACCAGTGCCGCTTCGCGGCTGTTACGTGCCAATGGTAAGGGAAATCGTTTAATCTGGTCTCAGTCTATATTCCACCATCCCTGCATGCGATAGCCCACCCTGTATTTACTGTATTTCTGCATGCTCTCCCAGAGTGAGAGATAATGATTGGGGGAGACTTTAATGACATGTGGACGGGACCCTGAATAGGTATCCCCCTAAAACAAGTGCAACAGGCAATCTCCGTATGAGCGGCTTACTAGATGCCCTGGGACTCATAGATACATGGCGGTATAGGCACCCCAATACAAGATAATACACCTTCGTCTCGGCGGGCAGCTTGGGGGGGGGGGGGGGTGGTTGAGGTTGATATTCGCCTAGGGGTATTTCAGATCACTCGCCAATACTGCTGTCATATTCCCACCATCAGACCAGACCGTGAGACCCTGCATTTTCCCTATATACCCAGGTTATTTGCTTATACCTGAACTAATAAGGGGGATTACTGGAGCAACTCTGCACTTTTTCCAAGAAAACATGTCATCGGTAGAATCACCCAGTATTTTATGGGAGGCTTATAAAACGGTCGCTTGTGGGCATGCCAAAGCATCTATCACAGGGTACAAACTGGGAAAACGGGCGGAACTAGATAGTATAGAATTTGACCTAGATGCCGCAACAGCTCGTCACGCAGTCCATCCAACGCCCCATACCTCCCAAATGGTGCGTTTTAAGCAACATGAATTTGTGGCGAGAGAGATGGTCACTGCCAGATTTCAGGCCACGGGTCACAGGGTATACGAGTTAGGGGATAAGGCGGGCAAACTACATGCCTGGCTAGATAAAAAGAAGAAAGCAGACAGAACGATTGCGTGATTGCGTACGCCTACAGACTCCCTGGTGACTGCCCCATGTGACATAGTGGCTATGTTGGCCGACCATTTTGAGCACATATATGCCTCGCGTTCAGCGTTTACAATAGAGGAGGCCCAGGAGCATGTTAAAGATATTGCTATGTCGAAACTTACACCAGAGGCAGCACTACCCCTAGAAGCCAATCTTTCGGTTGAGGAATTGCAGACGGCTATTCGCTCCCTAGCGTATGGTAAAGCGGTGGGGCCAAACGGGATCCCCATCGAACTTTATAAAAGAACTGCTGACTTGACGGCCCCTTTCCTTTTGAATATGTTTCACGACAGTCTTGAGGCTGGAGAACTGCCACGAGATCAACGGTTGACCACAATCATAACGATCCCTAAACCAGGCAAACCCTGAGGATTGCAGTTCATACCGCCCAATGTCATTACTCAATGCTGAGGCTCGTTGGGCATTCCAGCGCCTGCCTAATGAGGAGCTGGCCAATAATGAAGCATGATACCCCTTGGAGTGTGTGAGGGCCATTGCAGTCTACCTTTTAACATCTGGAAAGATGTAAAACCAGTGGAAAAGGAGACAAACACTACCTCCAAATTTTCTCTTGAACACATTTTTGGACTTCACATCTATTAAAGATCGTAGCTTGAACTGCCTCAACTTCCACTCTATTAAACATCTATATAAGACCATTCCTTTGTAGTGCATAAAAGCAGGCGTAATGTGAGAAATACCATATAGTTTCATGAAATTATTAAATCTGAGGGACATACTGTTCACCATTATCAGTTACAATAAAAGTGGGTAAACCTTGCTTCCTAGTACAATCTTCTGAACCATTAGGACATTATCAGGATACACAATCCTAAACATCTCCTCTGCCCATTTAGAAAAATAATCTATCAGTAGGAATATGTTTTTTGGGACCCAAAGCATTAATGTGGTCTCCGAAAAAAGCTAAAGCTAAATTTATCCCAAGGTCTAGAAGGACCAAGCACTTGCAATGCAATAGGTCTCGCATCTGCGAGAGTTTGAACTACTGGCATTCTAAATTGCAATGACTTTTATTTATGTTGGTTTTTAAAACAGATAACTAAAAGGCATTTTCATTTCCAATGCCAAATGCTTAAAGTGTTGCAAATACGAGACCTATTGCATTTCAAATGCTTGTGTTCATCGAAACCAAGCACAAAAGGTACCCAGCTCGATAATGAACTCTGTGGCTAATGAGGGGAAATCAGTTAATTCAATCAGCCCAGTGTTTGTCTTTCATTCGAGGCCACAACTGCACTGAAGATCTCTGTGACCAGTTGCGACATCTTGAAAGACAAATAAACTAAATAGTTTTACTTCTGACAGAATCACGCAGTTCCAGCAAAAAAACGTCAGGAGGTTTGACTACTGCCAATTTCAGAGAAAAGAAGTGACACTATAGTAAGGTTGTGGGATATGCGGTCTCTTGTAGACGACCCCAGGCTGTCGCTGCTCTACTGCGGACATTTGTAGTAGAAATGTAGTGCCCAGTTCAACTTGAGAAATGCACTAGATTGATAACTATTTTGGAGCGCCACGGCGAGCAGTTAGCAGCGAGCCCCGCAGCCTTAGCTCGGCAATAAGCGAGTAAAGGGCGATGTGCGAGGGCGGGGGTGCACCGGGCTTCCTTCTACCGGGTTTCGGCGGTGGGTTTGGCCTCAGTAGTGAGCGTGTCCCCAGAGTCCCAGCAAAAAAGAGGAGACATTAAAATAAATATATATCAACTCTGCTGGGAAGTGCTCCCCACGCCCGGATCGGAGCCCCAAGAAGAGGAAGGCAGCCGGCGTCTGTCCGCAGTTGGGTGTCCAGCTCAAATTCGGTTTTTAGTTTGGAAGCAAACCCTTAGGTAAAGAAGAGTCGCTGCGGTAAGAAGTGGAGCTCTGTGATTTATCACATAAATGGCCAATTAATCACAAGCGCATTTGAGAAGTGGTCAATCTTCCTGCGAGGTTGGATATCTTATTGATGCGGAAGAGGCCTAACATGCGCACTGCTGAATTACGCGCCTGTTAGGTATTAGATGGGCGTCGCACCCTTTAGAAGGCCCTTAACATCACATTTTTTGCAGATGCCTTGGTTATCATATTTACCAGTCCCACTCTGGATGCAGGATGTACCTCTCTGAAAGACGGTACCGCAGAACTTCACAGCCGCATTTACACCGCTCCCGAATATGTCATTCCTCGGCTGATGGGCTTTGTTGAGGTATCAATTACACTTCAAGCAGAGCCACAGGAGAGTCATGGAAAAAGGACGTACTCGCATTAAAATCACTTTTAATTCTGGCCTCGTCGCAGGGATCTGACGGCTTGAATATGTCAGATAAATGGAACCGAAAGTCCACAATGTTTTTTAGGAAGATACAAATCTCAGAGTTAAAGTGAGAGCGGCAGAGTAATCTGTTCCTGACGGAAAGTAACATAATCATCGTGCCAAAAATAAACAGAACCTCAGGGTAATTTATATTACGCAAAACAATGGAAATGTAACCTTCGGGGACTGAATCGCTACTGTAAAAAGCATTTGCAAGGCAATAGGTCCGATTGCATTGCAAATGCTTACGATTAAAATAGAGTGCTGCGCCGCTTGAAGGGTACCGCACTCGTTTTTTTAAATTCAAAAGTAAATACCGTGCGGCAACTAAAGCAGAGCGCGGGCATATGTTTTGTCCTTAATGACCTTTGCCGCCACCGCCGAGAGTCAGACGAGGGCTGACACTGCACCAGGGAACATCGCCGCCACCGCCAAGAGTCCAAAGGCACCGGACTCCGCGCCGCTGCTCCGGGAGACCACAAATCCCGGCAGGCCTCGCGGCGGCGCGTGCTGAGTGACGCGGCTCGCGCCCAGAGAGCGCCAACGGAGCTATAAAGCTCGGGAACCCCGGCAGAGCGGGGGGAACCAACTGACCTTTGCCGCCACCGCCGAGAGTCAGACGAGGGCTGACACTGCACCAGGGAACATCGCCGCCACCGCCAAGAGTCCAAAGGCACCGGACTCCGCGCCGCCGCTCCGGGAGACCACAAATCCCGGCAGGCCTCGCGGCGGCGCGTGCTGAGTGACGCGGCTCGCGCCCAGAGAGCGCCAACGGAGCTATAAAGCTCGGGAACCCCGGCAGAGCGGGGGGAACCAACTGACCTTTGCCGCCACCGCCGAGAGTCAGACGAGGGCTGACACTGCACCAGGGAACATCGCCGCCACCGCCAAGAGTCCAAAGGCACTGGACTCCGCGCCGCCGCTCCGGGAGACCACAAATCCCGGCAGGCCTCGCGGCGGCGCGTGCTGAGTGACGCGGCTCGCGCCCAGAGAGCTCCAACGGAGCTATAAAGCTCGGGAACCCCGGCAGAGCGGGGGGAACCAACTGACCTTTGCCGCCACCGCCGAGATTCAGACGAGGGCTGACACTGCACCAGGGAACATCGCCGCCACCGCCAAGAGTCCAAAGGCACCGGACTCCGCGCCGCCGCTCCGGGAGACCACAAATCCCGGCAGGCCTCGCAGCGGCGCGTGCTGAGTGACGAGGCTCGCGCCCAGAGAGCGCCAACGGAGCTATAAAGCTCGGGAACCCCCGCGTCGCGGGACGCGAGCGGGACGCCCGGGGCGAAGCCCGGGCAAAGGGCGGGCCCTCTGAGGCCCTCAGAGGACATCAGTGGTCGGGCGGGCCACCCCACCAACATTTCCCCAGTAAGGTCAGCTTCCTATATTTTGTTAACGTAATGGCCGACTGCACTGTTATTAGTACTACTATTGATGTACTTACTCAGGACACAGAGTCCCCTGTATCATTGATATCATCTTTTGAGACACTGATAGACACCGCGTTTAATGAGATTGTTGAAACAGAAAAAAGATTCTCTATGGGTTCAATGATTATCAACCAACCACATGCCACGAGCTGTTTAAACGGCAATACCTATATAAATCCTGAGGTTATCGTGGTTAAATCCTCACATCCTGTTGTTGATGTGCCCATTGTCCTGGACGATGAAAATACTGTTACATATATAGCCCCTGATGTAGCTCTTGACCCTACCTCGGTATCAACATCCACAGAGGCTACTACTAAGGTGTCTGAGAATGCAGTAGCCAAGAGAAAGAGGGGCCCTGTAAAACTAACCCACAATAAAAGGAAGCAGCCACTAAGGAGCGTAAACCAACTAACACCACAAAGCATGTGGAATAGGGGGAAGAAACAGAAGCAGAACCAACACATTGCATCTGTGCAGGAACAACCTCATCTGGGTGACGTCGATGTCATAAATAATGATGACCCAAACTCTATGTCTATTTCCACCCAGACTGAACCCCCCCAATGTAAACAATATAAATAGTCACCACTCCAAATCAGAGGGGAACCTCATTGAGACTATTGCAGATACCATTTTTAGAAATCTTGAAGGTCAAATGATCAAACAATTTAATAATATTTTTAAAAGACTTGACAGACTGGAAAACCTAATTAAAAACGATGATGCCAAGAGAAAAGGTATAGCGAGCTTGGACAAAATAAGAGTAGAACGTCTGCTAAAAGATCTGGAATCCACCACTCGTGTTCTTACTAGCGGTGACCAAGGTATTATTAGGGTCGAGGAATCACAGGCTGCCACCAATCTGCCACTGTCTGCCACATCTGCGGTGACCAAAAGCAAATGCACAAGAGGTAGCAACCCGCCTGACTCTCTAACCAAATCCTCCTTGCCACCAAGTAACGTTACCTGTGCTTCTGACTCCATGCCTAAAACCTCTGCTTCTGTTATCGCTGTAAATGGAACATCAGCAAAAAATAATAAGAGTAACTCAGCGATACAGACCACTACAATACAGAAGGCCCCCGCAAATCCCAGCCAGCGCCACAATAAGATCCCACATGAAGACACTAGACCTGTCAAACACCAAGGCCCTGCCTTCCACCTTCCACCTGAGGCTTGTCCTTATGTTTTAATTCTGGCTGGTATTCCACCCCTCAGGGAGGGCCAAGGAGAATCGTGGGTCCAATTGCATAATAAGTGCATAGACTGGTTATCAAAGCACAAGGGGGTGGGCTATGACATTTCCAAAGAGATCATATCCACAAGTGTGAGTAACCTGGGTTGGTCCTCTCTTTAAAAACATTAATGGGGACTGTATAGTAATTAACTTTAGAAACCCGGGCACTGCAAAATTCTTGCTGAATAAAAACTTTGCTCAACATGGCCCTTCTACTGTGGTGACCCCATTACCATTAAATTATTTTTACCGTCCCCCACACAAAATGATGCAGCCCCCACCTGTTTTCCCGTTACACAACAGGTTTGCAATATTTCATGATCTGGAAACGTTGGACTGACTGCCTCCCATCACCACTGAACCGTCTTCTGTGTGTTCTGCTACAGACCAGCCAGTGGAAATACCTCTTGAGACACCTCCGTTAACACCTAAGACTTTTCTACCTAGCACATCATGTGTACAACAGGGGCATACAACAGCAAAACCTGCTCCAGGATCTGACCAGGGTCCTTGTTTGAGGCTAGATAATAACTTGAAAATTCTTAGCTGGAACATTGCTGGTCTGAAGACTAAGATGGAAATTACTTCCTGGAAGGACTGGGTCAATTGTCACGACATATTAATGTTCCAAGAAACCTGGTGTACTGAGGACTTGTTATTTGAGGGGTACAGCTGCCACAATAGGACTGTTTTAGCCCCCCCGTTTGGTCGTCCAAGTGGTGGATTATCTATCTGGATAAAAATTACTGCAGAAGTTAAAGCTGATATACTACTAACTAATTGCCCTAGCTTCATGGCATTATCATATACCCAGAGGACAAGACTATGTTTGATCAATTTCTATAACAATGACTTTTTGTCCCAACCTAATCAAAATTTTATTCTTTTATTTGATTTTATTGATAAAATCATGGATGGACAGAAATATGGGAAATTTGACGGTATATGTCTAGGAGGGGACTTTAACGCTCATATACATCTAAGAAATCCCCCATGCAAAAGAGGTACAGAACTGTCAAATTTTCTCGCTACTAGAGACCTCGTAAACTGTATGGAACACGTAGGTATGGAAAACAGTGCCGCCCCATTCCCCACCTTTATTGGCCATGGGAGCGGTACCACAATTGATTATGTTTTTGTTTCACCTCCTGTCGCTAACGCTCTAACAAGGGCTGAAGTGGTATGTAACATTTATAGCGACCATTACCCGATTGTCATTCACCTATCACTCCCGAGGGGTAAGTGCTCAAGAAATGAAATAGGTGCTAGGAACTTGAAGGTCTCAACTGATAAATTGAGGGTAATTTGGAAGGGCATAGATAATAAGGGAATCCTAGCCAAAATTATTAAAAAATATCCAGTCTTGATCGAAAACTGTCTCACTACTGATGACCATGGGGTTAACACAATTACATCATTCTCTGAACTCTGTTCCGCAATAAAAGGTGAGATTTCCAGACCAGCTTCTAGTAAAGCTGTGGAAACACCTAGATGGTTTGATGCCCTTTGTTCTAAAGCAAATAGGAAGCTAAGAGCCGCCCTAAAAGCCGAACCTAGGGACACACCCTGAATAAGGTTGCTCAGAGCAGAGTACAAATGTACCCTACGTACTAGATCAAATGAACTGCTTAAAACTCACTGGGATTCCCTGGCACGCTCAGCCGACCTGAAAGATACCACTGGGTTTTGGAAGGAGGTAAAGGAGATAAGATCTATAGGCTCCAATTTAACTGAAATTAATTGTAACATCACTGGTCCTATCTGGGTTGAACACTTTGCAAAATTTACGCAACACCAGATAACCCTCCTTTAACTTTAGCCCCCTCAAACCCACTTGATATCTCTGTATCTGAGGTAGCGGATGCCATATTAGAAAGTGCTGGGAATAAAGCGCCCGGCCCTGATGGGCTCTCAATTGACCAGCTAAAGTGTGAGCCCGATTTTTGGGCTCCATTGCTTTGCAATGTTTTTAATAACTTAACAACCGGGCAAATCCCAGAAACATGGTCCTGTAGCATAATTGCTCCCATTTTTAAGAAGGGTGATAGGCTGGACCCTGGGTGTTACCGCCCCATTTCATTAATCGATAACACCTTGAAAGTTTTGGGGCGGATTATATTTAAAAGGATCAGAACTTGGGCAGATGAGAATAATATCCTACATCCCAGCCAGCTTGGTTTCCGCAGTAGCGTTGGAACGGTGGAACAATGCTTAAACCTGAACCTGATTATGGCAAAATATAACATAGCTAAGAAATCTCCTTTATATTTTGGTTTCATGGACTTGAGCTCAGCTTTTGATATTGTTAACCGTTCCCGCCTATGGTCCATCCTTCTTGAGTATGGTTTAGATGATCATTTGGTCCATTTTTTAGCCTTTTTACATCGTGATTTAAAAGCACGTGTGCGTGTAAATCAATCTGGTGAAGTTTCTGACGATATCAGCATCGGTAGGGGGGTCAGACAAGGGTGTGTGCTGGCCCCCCTCCTGTTCATTTTGTACATCAATAGTTTAAGTGGCTCTTTGAGTACTTTAACTAGAGATGTACCCCATGTAAACGGAGTTCCCATACCTACCCTTCTTTATGCTGATGATGCGGTCCTGATGGGCCGCACTCCAAAGGCACTACGCACTTTAATCTCAGGATTTGTTCTTTTTATGGGCGATTTAGGCCTGACAACTAATTTTAAAAAATCCCTAATCATGAGTTGTGGTCCTAAAAATTATAAAATTCCAGAGATCAAATCAGGGTCAAATGTCTTGAAAAGCACTAGCACCTTCCCTTATTTAGGGTTGTTATTTTCAAACACTGGTTCGTGGCATGCACATGTATCTTATGCTAGGAATAAGTTGGGGAAAGCTATAAATTGTGTCACCTCTCTGAGACAACCCAACCGCGCTGATGTAATTACACCACTAGTTAAGATCTATCAAACCCAATGCATGCCAACCGGCACTTACGGCGCCGAGGTTTGGGGTTATACAAACTGTTCCTATATACAAACGGAAGAAAACAGGTTTTGCCGGAAGGTGCTGGGTGGGGTCATTTGTTCCCCTAACTATGTATGCCACAACGAATTAAATATTTCATACATAGAAGACTTTGTAAGATCCAGACCAGCACTCTTCTGGATAAAGATATGGAATAACCCAACTGACACCTTGACCCGTGAAATCATTTTGGATTGTTTAAAATGTGATAGGGCACACCATATACCATGGTTGAAAGCGGTAAAAAATTGCCTTGAAAGCGTAGGGCTGGGGTCTTTGTTCACCACACCAAGTTTAATTAATCGTTCCCATAAGACCATTACTTTTAAGGCATTATATGATTTGTACAGAGTAGAGCGGGAAAGAAAGAACTTGACTAAATGCACTGTTACAACATATTTGGGCTACTCCGAACCCCACATTAAAAATCCTGGTCCACCTTACAGGTATTTACGTTTGCATCTTGGCAGATGGGATAGGGGTTTACTGTTTCGTTTCCGAGATGGGAGTATAGTAAACTTACTAAACTTCCCTTTGGGTTACAATAAACATCTTGAAACTTTAAATTGCCCATGTAACCTCAATATGAAACAGAGCCTCATGCATTTCTTGTTCTTTTGTGGTTTTTACAAAAAGCTTTCTGTTCATTACTTAATGCCTTATTGTAGAAAACATGAATTGACTAATTTTAAATTAGCACTGAGGTCTTTTTTATTACTGGGATCAGATGAAGTTATACTCAGGGTGAGCTGCTTCCTTAAAGCTGCCGTCAGATCACGAACCACTCTTTATACTGAGGTTTAATTATTGCACACTGCACTTTTTCTTATGCACCTTAGTGAATCTCTTACTTGCACATTCTCTTTCTCTGTAAGAGTTTTCTATGTGGACATACTTTCGATGTCGCTATTACCCACCGACTTTTAAACTATGTCTGTCAAAATGTACTTTTTAAATTGTGTGTTTTTAAAATGTGTTTTTAAATTGAGTATAAAGCTGTTTTTTATATTAGGAAGGGACAATTTGCGTGTAGATATGAAATTGAAATTGAAATTTAAATCTGTTTATGTCTGATTGTTTTCTGATTTTCCAGATGTCATCATTGTAATGAAATGTTTTTATCATATTTTGTCTGTACTTTTATGGATGTTTTATTCCGAATAAAGATCTTTTGACTTGACTTGACTTGACGAAAGCAGAGAGCGTGCATATGTTTTGTCCTTAACAACGGAAGCAGAGCACGTGCATGTTTTGTCCCGAGTGCACACAGACACGTAAGGAGAGAGGGAGCAACTGAGCAGAGCCGTACGCCTGAACATCTCCTGTCACCCGTACGCGCACATCTGCTGTGTCTTCCGCTAAGCTGTTAGAAGATGGACACGTGCACATGTCCTGTCTATAACACGCGTGCACATGTCCTGTCCCGCTTCGCCCACCCAACCGACAACAATAGATCTGACCAAGGCGAGCAGCGCATGCGCTACGTCGCTAGACGAGATTTAAAAATGAGACTTGGCCCATGATGTCTTTCAACACTGGAGATATTGTGCAGAATTGGCACAGACAAAACAAATCTTCACAGACATGTTAACTTCCATATCAAATTAAGACCATCAAAAAGTTTCTCTAATTTTTGTCTAGGTGGCAGGCACTTTCATGTGTTCTTGGGGTGCTAATTAAATGATATACCTAGAGACTTGCTCAGGCGGGACAATTAACCAATTTTAAGTTACAATTTCTCCATTAATAAATAAACTCTCTCTGACATCACAAAAAAGGTGAAGCTCTTGCAACAAGTTTCTCCTAAGTGTCCAATCCTCCCTGCAAAATTGTAAAACTTTATTAATTGTAAAGTCAGAGGATAAAGCCCTTACCTACTTTTAGAGAGCTTATGATGTGTCAGGATCCACCCTTCTCGCTCTAAAAGATTTCTTAAGAGGCATTACTGGCGGAGAAGCCTGTGCTGGAAATCCTCATTGCGGCAGCTGCTGTCGGAATTGCAGCGTACCGCCATCATGGGGAGGCAGTAATAGTTCCATCCCTAGCAGAGGTCAGCAGTCTAGTTGATCTCCCTAGGTTTCGGAGCGTTTCAGTATTGCGCATGCGCGTCGTGCGCAATGCGCACTTCAACCGACAGTTTACAGAGACAGGAGCTTTCCTCACGCTCGCTGTTCAGAGAAAAGAAAAAACGCAACAAAAAACTGCTTACGGCTTCCCTTCCTCAACCAAATGGAAAGTATGAATATGACGCTTAGTGAGTAGTGTGAAAAGCGCATATTAATGAGATTTTTCTCCTCAGCATTTTCGCCAAGAAAAGAAGTTCAGTGGGCAGTTTGAGTCTTTCGTTCATGGTGAAGAGGAGCAGGTATTCCTGGAACATCTTCAGTGAAGAGAAGACTTCACCCTTTCAAGTAAGCGTGTTTAGTATTACCATAGAGTCTCAGGCAATGACTTAGGGGCTTCACAGTTCTCAGACACGACAAGTTTGGGATCGCTTCAGAGCCTCAAGCCGTATTGAGACTTTTCTTATTCTTCGTGGATTTTCCAGTTTTGTGAAAGACTATTCATAGACTCAAAGTATCCAGAGACTTCAGAGACATTTTAATTCAGAGTCAAGAGTTTGAGTATCAGAGTAAATAAAAGACCAGGAGACGTTGTGAGAAATTTGAAGAGAAAAAATAACTTGTCTTTTGAAAAGACAAGTGACTGTAAAGCTATACAAACTGTTAATCTAAAAGGAGAACATTCTCTGGTGCATGGAATAGCTGTGATCAAAACTCTAAAGGCACCAGTCAATTCTTCTGGTTAATCAGATTGCAAAAATTCATCACAGACAAAAACATATTGGAGAGTAGCTAGCTTCATATCATACACTGGTAAGACCAAGAGAAATCAGGAGTAAGTTAGTAATGAGTTGTAATAAGATTGTTAAGCAGGGAGATTAATTATTGCTTTGCCTTTCAGAGAGTCTCCAGTCCCCACCCGGAGGCGGAGCCAGTGTTTGAAGCCAGTCTCTCTTGTTTTGTCTTCCACTTTCCCTTTCCCCCGGAGTTAATTCTGAAGACTGCGAATTGTAGTAGTCTTTAGTCTTGGCTTGGGGGATCTGGGGAAAGAGCTTCTGTTCCTGATGGGGCCGCTCCAGTGTATACTTTTCTGACATGATGGCATGAGTTCAGCGCATCCTTTAAAGATGCCAAAACACATTCATCAAACTCCGAATTTACAATTTCTTCCAAAGTAACAGGCAAAATGGAGGTGCAATCATTAGTAACAACACTGCAGTTCCCAGGTACATAATAAACAAAATAATACTCAGAGTTTCAACAAAATGCTCACAAGTCTAGCTGAAGCATTACCCAACAGCAATTAAACTAAAGGTTTAGGGTCAGTTTCGATCTGAAAATGCTTACCCCGCAAGTACTTTCTGAAGTGCACCACAGCCCATGTTATGTTATGTTATTATCATTTATTTTGCGCACAGATGCTCCAGCTAAGGAGCGTCCTGGCGCATGGAAAAGGTGAACATAACACAACGCAAAAGGAAACGAAAAGTGCAGAGATCAGTGTGAGGGAAATTAAAACAAGTGAGTTTTCACGGCCCTACGGAATGCTAATAGATCCTCTAACAGGCGGATTTCCAAAGGGAGGGAGTTCCAGAGAACCGCAGCTCTCACACGAAAAGAACGACCGCTAATGCATCCCTCTCAATTGTGAAGTATATTTTTGCAGCTACTGCAAGTATTCTTGAAGCACATGTAATCCCATTCATTTTCTGTAAATGAGCAGCTCCTAAGGCATCACCACACCCACCAGCATAAATGAGGCAGTATCCGGTGTGAGAGAATAGAGAAAAAGGGGAAAGCAGAAATTATACCTCTCTTAACAGGGCTCGAAAATTCCACTCAACCACTCGCATCGTCGAGCTAAATTTAACAAGGTCAAGCTGTTTTTAGGTCCTACTCGCCCTTTCTGGCGAGTAGGAAAAGAAACCAATTTTTGTCCTCTGTCTGTGAAAACGGAGCAAATGTGATAAGATAACAAGATTTAAAGGCATTTTTAATGCTCACAAAGTTAATGAGCAATAAAGATGCCTTTAAATCTTGTTATCTTGTCACAGACGGAGGTCTAGTAGGTTGCAGTTAGGTCGAGGACATTTTTTAAGGTACTAGTCCTGCAGGACTAGTACAATTTTTTTAGATTTTTCGAGCCCTGCTTAATATTACCAAATGCCACCTGATGAGAAGGTTCCAACACAGGTGCAAACATTATGGCAAGATGTCTGCAACTCTTGTCAAGCTCCACTTGGTGAAATGCAGATTTGAGATCAAGAGGAGTAAAACATTTGGCACACTGCAATTGAGCAAAAAGTTCTTGCTCCTTCCTCTTCAAGATTCTTAAGCACATCAGATAACTCTCTCCTGACACTTAAGGAACATTTCTAGGTCTATGTTTGACAAGTATGGCATTTATTTTATTAATTTATTTATATAATTTATAGAGTGCATGAATAACCCCAGTCGGGGTACCTCCACGCTGTAGCAGCCCTTGGGAACAGCCAGAGTAGGTGGATCAGAACAGTGAAATTTGTAACATTTTTCTGAATGGCAGTTGGTACAGAGACGGATGTCCCTAGGTAGTTGGTTCCAGAGTTGGGGGGCTAGGTAAGTAAAAGATTTGCCTCCTAATCTGGTTTGTTTTATGAGTGGTACTACGAGAAGATCTTTGAACCCTGACCGGAGGGTTCGGGGGGGGGGGGGTGTATCTGACCAACTTGTCCGACAGGTATCTGGATCCCATTTTATTTAAGGCTTTAAACACCATGCAGCAAACCTTGAATTTGATTCTTTTGCGTATGGGCAGCCAGTGTCGTTTGCGGAGTAGGGGGAGTGAAGCTGTTCTATGGGGAGCACTGGTCACCAAGTGGGCAGCCGTATTCTGGACTACTTGCAGTCTGTTTAGGGAGGTTTCCTTGGCAGAGATCAGAAGGGCATTACAGTAGTCCAGGCGGCTCAGGACCAATGCTGGGAAGAATGGGGAAGGCTTAGTTTGTGGTTGATTTGGAACCCTAGGTTCTTAACCACTTGTTTTGGGGCCCAGTTCATGGGGCCACCAGTTGCGTGACTATCTAGCTACTGCATGTTTGAGTAACAGAATTTCAGTTTTTACTGTACTCAACTGAAGTAAGTTGTTGCTCATCCATTAAGTGATGGTTTTCATGCCCTCCGAGAAGGTGGCCTTGATGTTTGTGGTGCTTTTGTAGAAGGAGAGGAGTAGTTGTGTGTCGTCAGCGTAGGATATTGGGATGAACCCTAAGTTTCTCAGAAGTGACGCGAGTGGGGTGACATACATGTTAAATAAGGTGGGGCTTAAACACGAGCCCTGAGGTACACCCTTAGAAACTGTGGCGGTCTGAGATTTAAAAGGACTAAGGTTGACTGTTTGGGTTCTCTCCTTCAGAAAATCAGTCAACCATTTTAGTACGTTTTCCTGAATGCCTATGGCTCTTAGTCTCTCTAGCAATATCTGCTGTGAGATGGCATCAGGTTTAAGAATAATTTTATGAGTAAAACCCTGAACTTTACACAATTTCTTTAAAAAACACATCCCTGTGTAAATTATTAACTTCATCAACTCGGTTACCCACCGTCATGCAGTATATTGGAGAACTAGATAATGTATCCAAAACAAATCCTAAATTTCCCTGGTATCTCAAATGAAGGACATGATGCTCATCCTTAGCAACATACGGCGGATTTAGATCTTGAGGGGCAGGTTACTTTGAAACTACGGTGATGGATATCTGAAGTATAAATCCCATAGGATAAAATGGGATTCATATTTGATGGACGGGATATCACCGTTGTTGTAAGGAAAATAAGTCCACAAAGAAGCGTTCTGCTTGACAAGCAATTTATTGCATTTTGTTAGCTCCAGGGTCAGCACAAGAATCCCGTAACGGCCCAACAATACATAACTCCCAAAGCTTCCATACATTCAAAAGATGCCACAAGACAAGGAACGAGATCCAACTAGACTTAGAGCAAGACAGTCACGAGCTGAGACAGGGGATCGCACTTGTGACAGTCGCGCTCCATGCACACAACACAACTTCCCCCCTTAAAAAAAAAAAAATAAGAGAGAACAATAATAATGTAAATGTGTATGTGAATATCAAAGAAAGGAAACACACTACTTCATGGTAAAATCCTTGAATCTGGAAGGGAGATGATCACGCGTAACCCTGGTAGAAATAATTTCGTGGTTAGTGAGGGGAGATTTGTGGTTTCTCAGATCATCACTGGAACCAACATCAAGAAACACATTGCCGGGGGCGTGGTCTGGCCACGCAGGAAGATGGCCGCCTGCTAGGGAAGCTCCGCCGAGGGACGGACCCCTGACGAGCTTCTAGGGCTCACCTGCTCCAGTGGGTCGTCCTTCCAGCGATGCCAGGGCTCCGGAGTCCGTGACTAATGCAGCGGTGGTCTTCTTTCCCAGGTAGCGGCTGTGGTTCCCTCGTTAGCGGAGTGACGGTGAGGTGACCGACGTTGGCTGTGCTCGCCTCGGCTTTCGCGCACTTCCGTGGCCGCGCCTCTCCTCAGCTGAGGCAGCGTCAGAGCTACTCCAGGGCCGCGCCTCCTCAGCTACAAGGCAGCGCCTCCTCAGACGGTGGAGGCATGCTTTCAGACTGCTGCAGGCTGCCTTTTAGTGAACTCCCTCACTGTTTACGCACTTTTCTTGTTCCTCTACAAGTTGCCAGCAATAAAGTTTAATTGGAGGAGGCACCATGAAAGGAATACAGGCACGGCTCACAGACTATCCCAATTATTATTCTAACGAAGAGTATTTACTCTATTAACTCTGCACATGTGCCCAGTAATCCTATCAGCTATGGCAAAGCTAAATATTGCCTGACTTATTCCTTCTACTATTTATTCTGTCAGTGGAGGCACTTTATAGCTATCATTTGAAGGGGGGAAAGTTTAACAGTACTAGCAGATTTGCATGCAGTAGTGCTGATCCATTCTCTCCCTTTAACTTCTCACAACTGATTTTTGGTATTTTTGATTTGCTGCTTTTTGTGCCATAAGTAGCATATGTGTCAGATACACTTGACCTATATGTCTTGCTTCTGAGGTGATTTTGTCGCTAATTATATGCTGTTCATGTTGGTTATTTACTGAATGCTCATATTTCATTGCCTTTTTGTTCTTTAGTGAATTTCTGTTTCCACCATTGCCTCCAATTCCTATATAACCTCTATTCGCTATTGTAGACCGCCACTACAACGGTGTGCAGCAATGTCAAATAACAAGAATAGCCGCAGGGGGCCTAAACAGAGTCTTTTCACTGAAGTAGTCAAGCAATCCTCTACTTCCACAGCTAAAGGCAATGGTTCTGCGCCACCTTCTTCTTCACAGGCTACATCACCCCAGAATGGTAAATCACTATCTGACACTATGGACCGCATTTTACTGGAGATCTCTGGGGTCAACCGGCGGCTAGAGGGTCTGGATATTGCCATGAGTTCATTGACTACGGAAACTAAGTCTATTAGGGCAGAACTCACTACTTTTCACACACGGATTGACGTCATTGACTCCAAAATAATGGCAATGGAGGGCCGGCTGGACTCTGTTCAGGGTTCGGATCAAGACCTCCTCTTTCTTCACGGTAAGATCGTTGATTTGGAAGATCGCAGTCGTAGAGACAACATCCGTTTTTTTGGTTTTCCAGAAAACATTGAAAATCAAGATATGAAGTCCTTTCTTTGTGATGCTCTTCCCACTTTGGTATTTCTTTTACTCCTCCTCTTGAACTTCAACGTGCTCATCGACTGGGTCCTCCACGTTCTGGATCTTCTGTCAAGCCTAGACCAATCATTGCTTGTTTTCTTCGGCATGAACAAACCAGACAGATTTTATCACTGGCCAGTACACGTGGCTCCTTTATATTTCAAGGTCATACCATCCATATGGCTGCACACTTCTCTAAAGAAACAAATGAACGGCGGAAGGCGTTTCTTTCCATGCGACCACAGTTACGTCAAATGGACATCAAGTATGGCTTGTTTGAGCCTGCACGTTTTCGAATTACCAGGAATGGAGAATCCAGAGACTTTTATGATCCTGCACTCCTACAACAGTTTCTGGACGATATCAAGTCCGATGATATGGAAACCCAGTCTTCTTCAAATATCCACCCTTCTCAGTCCAAGTCTCCTTCTACGAAAATGCCAACGTCTCATTTGTATACATCCCCTGAATCTAGACAACGCGGTAGAGATCTTACTCGCCTGCCTCGCTCTCAAGATGACAGGGAATCAGCTCTACACTCTGTATCCTCTCTTACTAACGCGCATCAGAGAGATAAATCCAGGTCGCCTCTTAAGACGCCTTCTGATGCTGATTGAAGGCCTGTAGCAATATCTGTTGTTCATCATGTTTTTGCTTCTTATTTCGCTTATTGCGACTTTAATGCATAATACAATAAGGTTCCTTCTACTTCGTGTTTTTCTATGTTGCTTCATTTTCTACTGTTCTTTTCTCTTCGATATTATTAGATGTTGACTGATATTTTTGCTTTATTGTATTATTGCTGTTTTTGGATTAGGATAATTCCTACTATCTGATGTTTTAACTGGTTACTTCTTCACCTGTAGATCTATAGTATTTAAACTATGCGCATTGTTTTATTTTGTGATATTTATTTTATTGTTCTACTACAAGTTTCTAACAAAATAGAGTATTTATGCATTGTAGGCCTTGCTCATTAAATACTGTATATGCATTGCTTATTACATATAGGATTTACTCCCCATTTGTGCCCCTTTTCCATGTTCTAGTTATTGTGTTTAGATGTACACTGTTCATCTGTTTTATCAGATACTTTGGGTTTTGATATAATACACTTTTATTATATTGTTTTAGTCACTTATACATATATTGTCTTTAATCATGCTCTCATGTTTCCCCATGAGTGCTTTTCTTCTTTTCTACACTAATTCTTTCTTTCTCTCTTACTATGGCATTCTTTACTTTGTTCTGTTTCATACATTATTTCTCATGTTTCCTTTCTATATCTTATTTTTTCTCTTTTTACTGTTTGCTATGGGGATTCCTTCATTCACTTCACTTCCTTTAGTCTTCTTTTCTTATCTTTTCGAATTATTATTTACTGTATAGTATTTCTACAGTGCATTTCAACATTCTCTTTATTCATTGGCTGTTTTTTATGATGATACTTAAGATTTTCACACGTTTTGCTCAAATGTTACCTTGCTCTATTTTGGCTCATATATTCCATATTATCCTTTGCTCTCTAGATCCCCAGTTTTCTTTCCTCGGAGGGGGTCCGATTACCCCTTGGCGCAGCTTTCAGTGCGCCCAGACCCGTAGATAACAGTCTAGGTTCTCTTCTCTTTTTCTATTTTATTGTTTTCTTTTGTTCATTTCCACCTGATTTGTTTATCTTAGATACTTCCTTTTACCTCTCTAAACTACCTCTGTATTTTCTTTTCCTCTTCTCTTTCTTTCTTTTTCTTCTTTTCCTTTTTCTCGACTTACTTTTTCTATTACCTCCCAGTGCAACATTTTTCTTCTCTAATTTTCGTCCATTTGCTTCCTTTCCTTTCTATTTACCTCTTGACCTTCCCTACCATGTCCTCTCCTAATTCGTTGTCAGTGATTTCCTGGAATGTTAATGGTCTCACCCATTATATTAAGCGTAAAAAAGTACTAACATACTTACAATCTAAACATGTGGACGTTGCTTTATTGCAGGAAACGCACTTAGATGACATTGAATCTAGCACACTCAGCAGAGATTGGGTTGGTAAGGTGATTCATAGTAGTGTTTCCAAACATGATCCCACCAACCCTAACCCTGTTCGTAAGTGCGGGGTAGCCATACTTCTTCGTAAGTCACTTCCCTTCACAATTCTCAAAACATGGTCTGACCCAGAAGGTCGGTATGTATTTGCCAAGTTGAAGATTGGAAACTCTTTCATCTGTCTTGGTTCCATTTATGCCCCATTAGGCTCCAAAAAACAGTTTTTTCTTCAACTGAACCGCCTTTTCACCGAAATCGATGCCTCCCAGTTTCTCATCGGAGGAGACTGGAATCTGGCACCAGATCCGACTCTGGACAGAACAGGTTGTTTTGACACTGTTAACGCTCCAGATCGAGCCATTTTCCGGGACATTCTTGCTGATATTGGTCTAGTTGATCATTGGAGATTGAGTCATCCTCAGGACAAAGAATATACGTTTTTCTCCCCTTCACATGGTACATTCTCACGTCTAGATTATTTTCTTCTTTCACAACGGGCAGTCCAATTGGTTACACAGTCCCAGATCCTGGAAGCGGCCATTTCCGACCATTCCCCTGTTCTCCTGTCCCTTGACTTGGGTCTTTCCAAACCAGGTTGTAAACCTTGGCGCTTGAATATTGCTAGGTATAGAACGCCAGCAGGTAAACTCTTTTTGCAATCTCAACTCCAAGAGCATCTTATTCTCAACGATACATCAGTCTCTTCTAAGAGAATGGTTTGGGCAGCGGCCAAGGCAACGATTAGAGGTCAACTCATGCGGGACGCTTCCTTTCGTAATAAGGAAAATGCACATAAACAGACTGCCCTGGAGGAGGACATCCGTCAACTTTCTCAATCATATATTTTAAATCCAACTCTTCAGGTTCGAAAATCGCTGGAGAAGGCACGAATGTCCCTTAATAGTCTCTTTACTTCTAAAGCTGAATATGCTTTACAAAATATGAAAGGACGTCATTATGAGCAGGGGGAAAAGGCTGGTCGACTATTGGCTGCTCAATTGCGACAGAGGGAGGCCAGTATGGCTATCCCAGCTATCAAATCAAGTAATGGTGACGTGCTCACTCGGCCACAAGAGATTGTTGAAGAATTTGCTTCATTCTACAGATCTCTTTACTCTCCAAGCACTCATATTGACACAATTGCGATGTCTAATTTTTTAGATACAGTTCATCTCCAAAAATTCTCCGATGAAGGTAGAGCCCTACTGGAGGGTGTTATTACAAAGGATGAAATATCTTCAGCGATAGCGGCATTACCATATCATAAAGCTCCGGGAGATGATGGCTTTCCTCCTGAATTCTTTAAATGGACCGGTCAGAATATGATCGACACCTTACATGCAGCACTTGGGGAGGCAGTAGAGGAATCTTCTCTTGGTCCTATTTCAAACAAGGCCGTCATAGCTGTCTTACCGAAACCTGGCAAAGATCCTTTGCTGTGCAGTAGTTATAGGCCAATATCTCTCTTAAATTCTGATGTCAAGATACTTGCCAGCATTCTTGCTTCACGCCTTCGTAAAGTCCTACCTTCTTTAATCCATAATTCACAGGTAGGTTTTGTTCCGGGTAGGTCATCTCGTAATCATTTACGCACTCTGTCTCATACTTTATGGTCAGCTAAACATCTCACTGATAATGCGTTGCTTCTTTCTCTAGATGCTGAAAAAGCATTTGATCGTATTGAGTGGGAATACCTTTTTTCTGTCATGCAAAGGTTTGGGTTAGGAGATCAGTTTATAGATAAAGTACGGCTGCTTTACGATGACCCATCAGCTCAGGTCAATTGCGGCGGTTTCCTATCCACTCCATTCCCAATCAGACGAGGTACTCGTCAAGGTTGCCCACTTTCACCTCTTCTTTTTCTTCTCGCAATGGAACCTTTAGCTGCTGCGGTACGACAATCTACTGAGGTAATAGGTGTTCCCCTTCCAATTGGTCACTCAAAAATTTATTTATATGCAGATGATGTCCTCCTCACACTCACTGATCTTCCCCGCTCCCTTCCTGCTCTCCTCCGCATCATTAATGATTTCTCTTCCTTTTCTGGTTACAAGATAAATTGGGATAAGAGTGAAGCATTACCCATGACTATTGGTACAACAAAAGATGTGATTTCTGGTTTCCCTTTTCGTTGGCAACCATCCCGGCTTAAGTACTTAGGAATCCTAATAAATAGAGGATTGGATAATATAGTCACAGACAATTTGTCTCCTTTAATCACACAAATGCAAAGAGACTTTGATAAATGGAAGGCTCTCGGTTTATCCCTGTGGGGGCGAGTACAGGCGGTCAAAATGGTTACTCTTCCTCGCTTCCTTTATGTCTTGGGTATGCTTCCTTTTCACATCCCCTTAACCACTCTAAGATCCATTGACTCCAAGATTAATCTTTTTGTCTGGGGCACGGCTAAACCGCGTCTTGCATTTGCAAAATTAAAATCTCATCAGCTGCAAGGAGGATTGGGTCTACCGTCTATCGAACATTACTCACTTGCTCTTCATCTGTCGCAACTTGTCTTTTTTCTACCCAAATCTAAAGATATACCTCAATGGGTTCCCCTTGAACGACACTTGTTAGCCTCTGGTCCAGGTTTGTCCCTTCTCTATGGTAAAGGGGTTAGTTCTTCTGATCCTAAAAACCCTATCTTATCTGCAATGTCCAAATCTTGGCAGAGGAGTCATCGTTTACTTAAATCTAACTCACGCGTCCATATCAAAGCTCCTTTATGGGTTAATACTGCTGTTCGGGTTGGAGGTCGCACTCTGTCCTGGCCTATTTGGCAGGAAGCTGGCATTCAGACAATAGACCAGTTGTTTCACAATAATACTTTTAAATCTTTTTCTCAACTCTGTGAGGAATTCCATCTACCCTCCACTCAATTCTACAAATACACCCAGCTCCAACAAGCTCTCACAAAACATTTGGGTCCCCCGCCTGACTTGTTATCTGTATCTCCTTGTTTGTCCTATCTACAGGTGTGGGGGAATCTTAAAGGTGTGACTTCTGGTCTTTATAAAACTTTTTTGCCTCCTCTATTTTCACAACCTCTTTCACAAGCTCTCCAGTTGAAATGGCAGTCTCGCCTCTCGGTTACATATTCCAATACTCAATGGGATCAAATATTGGAAGGGTTACATAAGGGAGTTCGTGAAGCCCGTCTTAAATTTTGTGTTTTTAAAATTCTACACGAGTGGCACTGGTCTCCGGTCAAGTTACACCATGCTAAATTAATATCACATACTTTGTGTTGGAGGTGTTCAGCCTCTGGCTGTGATATTACGCATATTGTTTGTGAATGCCCCCATACGACACCTTTTTGGCTTTTTGTGCGGAAGACGTTGGTCGCTACTATGTCACTCCCTCTACCCCTTACCTCTTTGAATATTATCTTGCATGATTTTCGTGGCCTTCCGAAGCTTTCTAGACCACAAACTCGTCTTCTCCATACCGCTCTGGCCATAGCAAAAATCTGCATACTACGACATTGGAAATCTCCTCTCCCTCCTTCGCAGGAAGAGTGGCTGGTGGCGATGATGCAAACAGCTCTACATGAACGTACAATTTATAATTTGCAGGATCAAGCTTCCATTTTTCTCCAGGTGTGGTCTCCTTTCCTGGAAGACACTGTGCATAAGGATCCTGGCCTTACTCCTCCTTCTCCTTTGATTGTTTCTCCTTCTTAATCCTATTCTTTTGAATCCTTCCTTTCGTATTGCTCAGTTTTATATTTTCTTTCCTTACCTCTTTTTATGTAACTTTGTGTTGCTCTGGGATTCTTGTCTATTCTTTCTTTTCCTTTTTTTTTTTTCTCTTATTATTTGTTTTTTCTCCTTTCCATTCTTTTTTCCTTTCCTTCATTCTCCTTTCATCTTATACTTATTTTATAATCCTTTTATAATCTCTCATCATCATTGCATTTAGAGTATGGAATATACGTTATTTTTATATTCTCATATTTATTATATTTTGTGTAGTACTTTTCTTCATCTGTACTATTTTTTACTTACCATAGATTTTACTATGTATCATAATTTGCATCTGTACTTCTGTCTTCAAATTTCTAATAAAAAATTTCAACACAAGAAACACATTGCCATTGGAATCTTCATGTGTAATGGTTGCACCCTTAAACAGAGATAGTCTGTTGATTTTCCAAACACTCCCACCCTCAACTCTGACAGCATATCTAAAGGTTTCAATAACTCTCTTAGGAACCAACCAAATGGAAGAGCCCTTACAAACTCCCTCTTTTTTATGCATATCAAATCACCCATTGCTAATCTTTGTTTACTCACGCTGCCTAATTTTCTCTCCATGACTTCTTTCATTCTCCTTTTGTAAACATCAATTCTGTTCCGAACTAATTCATAATCTACACTAGAAAACATTTTTTAACCACCAAGGAGCTAATTTGGTGCTCGGTCTGTGTCCTCTTAAAAGTTCAAATGGACTAACTAAGGTGACAGAGTTGGGTGAAGTCCTGTAGGCAATAGCATAGATTGTAGAGCGTTATGCCAATTTAAACCACTCTTAACTGATAACTGAACAGCCTCCTTGACAAAACGGTTAAAGTGCTCCACTTGGCCATTGGCCTCAGGGTGGAAAACAGCTATTCTCCTATGGATAATACCACACTTCGCAAAAAACAAACTCATTTTCTTGCTAACAAACTGGGGACCATTGTCTATAACAATTTTGTAGGGAATGCCTTCCCTACAAAAAACATTGTTAAGAAATTCTATGACACTTTGTAAAGTAACTTCCTTGACCATTTTTACCTCTGGCCATTTCGAGTAGTAGTCTATCAAAACAATACCGAAACTTTCATGTTTGGGTAGCACATGAAAAGGACCAATAATGTCTAATCCTAATTTTACAGAAAATCAGACCCTGCGATTTTTAAGGAATGAATTCCAGTTACTAAATTTTAGGCGAGTCTGTGGGGGAACGGACCTATAAAAGTTACCAGGGAATCCTTCCACCAACTTTTTCGTAATCCTAATTTTAACCATGGACCGGAAGGAAAATCCACGGGATGGGGTCCAGGTCACATCACAACAGCTGACTTGTCCACGGACAAATCGATGCCAGGCCACCTAAAAGTTTCTCTGATGCGTCTCCTGGTGATGGTTATACCTAAATGTCCTTCATGTGCAATACCCACAATTTTGTTTCTTAAAGCAAAGAGGCGTATGACTATGTCACCTCTCATAACGAGACCATTCTCAATAGCCAATTCATATTGAATCTTAAAATAACTCATCATATCTCCTGATACTTTTCTTTGTACTGGTCATCCTTGGATAATGTAACTCCTGATCTTTTTCAATTCTACATCCTTATTTCGTTTCTAAAACCCAAACATCTTCACTCAGAGTAGTCTGTTCACCATATAGTAAATTCACGTCATACATGGTGAAAGCAACTTTGCACTCTTCCTCATTGATATCTAATTCACTTGCAATGGATAACCTGGTCATGCAATCAGCATGCATGTTAGCTTTTCCCTGTACATACTCTATCTTGTACTGGAATGATTGCAACCTTGAAGCTAACCTAGCCAGCCGTGCTGACATAGAGCGTCCTCCTGGAGCCATAAGGAAAACGAGGGGTTTGTGATCGGTTTCGATAGTAAATTTTGTCCCCTATAAAAAGGTTCTAAAATGTTCAGCCCCCCATACACACGCAAAGAGCTCTCTTTTATAACAGAATAATGCTTTTCCGAGTCTTGTAACACTCCGGACAAAGAACGAGATCCACTAGACATAGAGACAGTCATGAGCTGCGACAGGGGATCGCACTTGTGACTGTCGCACTCCATGCACACAACAGTTGTGACAGTTGATATCTGTCTGCCAAGATCTAAATCTAAATCTAGACTTTTCTTAAAATCAAGACATTGATGCAATAAAATGTCCTAAAATATTAATTCAGCTTTCCCCATTACCATAACCTTGAATGCCATGGTCAAAAGGTTTCCTTCCCTTCCATTAGATATTTTTTTTAAAAATCTGAAATGAGGGTAAATGGAGATGCAGAATCAATGAACTTTGATATTTCAACTCCATCTAAGGTAATTGCACAATAAAGTGGTTTGAACAGCTCAGAATCAACCACAATATTTATACTTCCTTTGTTGTAAAAATCCTTATATTCCACTTCATGATGAGACAAAGATGCATCATCTTTACTCGATTTTCTCTCTGAAAGGTATCATTTGTTCACTGGCGAAACATCAAAATAATATTACTTTTATCCTCTCTGGTTTAATCACTTCCAATTTGAATGCTACTAACATTGCAAACAGAGGTGCATACAGCTGAGAAATGACCAGGTTTTCCACATTTAAAACAATGTGCGTTCATGGCAGGGCATGTGAATTTATGAGGATGCAATTTACCCCTACACTTAGAATATTTGATTGTAGGATTACCCCAAAATAATCCAGGCTTAAAAGTTTTAATTCTTCCGAATTTTTGACCAGAGAAACTTCATGTTGGATATGTGTTACCTCATTAAGAGGCCTATTAGGATGGCGGACGGACCTGCGTCAGTTCGCCACCCCAGAGGTGGAGGGACCGTCCGCAGGGGCAGCGGCGGTCCCTCCGTTGGAATTAGGATGTTACCGCCACTCTGGCGGTCATATCCCGTATATTTTACATTGCAGCGGGTGCTGTTTTGAGCAGCACCCGCCGCAATGTAAAATATGCATGTTTACCTTTGGCATGCACAACTTGGCAGGCACCGCGTGGTGCCTAACACCTTGTGCATGCCAAAGCAGGGGGTGTACCATAGGTACCCCCCATGTGCACCCCCCAACACTCTGGGGGCCCGCAACGGGCCCCCAAACACAAAAGACCACATGCTTTTCCACGGCGGGAAAGCCGCCGTGGAAAAGCATGTTTCCGCCTGCATCCTAATATGGCTGGCGGTGTCTTGCAGACACCGCCACCATATTTGCGTGCATACACCGGCCGTCCGCCGCTGATCCCACCGCCCTCCTTATGTGGCGGTGGGTGTTTCCAATGTCCGCGGCGGTGAATCCGCATCCTCCGGGCCGGCAGTGGCTTCCACCGGCCCGGAGGATGCGGATTCACCGCCATCATAATCGACACCTAAGTACTCTAAATGATCTTGTGGAACATTCAATTACTTTAACATGTTCAATGACCTTAGATAAAGACTGATTTTTTAATCTAATCAATTGTACTTGCACTTTGGAATGGCAGACCATTATAATCTGGTCGCTAATGTATTGCTCAATAATCTGCCCAAATTTTAACAGAGCATCTAAAATATGTAAAGCAGCAATGTAAGATTCAATTGGTTAATACATCAACTGACATCCAGAATAAAAATTGTTCCTTTTCGTCACCACATGTGGCTCTTCCATAAAATGCAATGTGAGTCTTGCCAAGGATTCAGTAAACGAGTCAGTTTTTTTTTTTTTATTGAGCAGTGCCATAAAGAAACATCCATTCTTTACACTAAGAGAAATCAAGAGGAAAAGAAAAAGAAAAAGAAAACACATCATCCTAATTAAACACATACGATCCACAGAAAATGAATAACAATTCACAATCAGCAGAATTGATCCCAGACCCTTGAAAATGTATTTATTGCCCCACCCGCTTAGCATAGGCCTCTTCAAAACATTTAGTTTGTTTCATTTTACTCATCCATTTCTCAAACAAAGGCATTGTCCCTGATCTCCAGTTTTGTAAGATCAATGAATGAGCAACTAACATCGTGATAGCAAGAAAGCGCCCCTGGGATTCAGAAAGTATCATCTCCTGGCTACCTATCCCAAACATAACTGCTTCTGGAGCAGGTTTATACGTTTTCCCAATTGCACCACTAATATATACAAATATTTGTTCCCAAAAATTTACTTTGGGCAGGAAAAGAAAATATGATGCCACCCCCCTGCTGCTAAAGTACCAAAACGAAAGCAATTATTAAGCACCTCTGGATAGATTTTATTTAGTGCTTCTGGAGTGTAATACACCATCCAGTTGTCATAGTCATAGTCAAGTCCTTTATTCGATCAGATACAAAATGATCATAAAAGTACATATATAAAAAAAACAATTTCCAAAATTCAATTCCATTTTAGGCATTAAAATACAATAGTTCATTTTATCCATGGTTAAAAATTGAAAATTAGAGCTATATACCCATCCGTTACCCTGTTTGATCTCCTGTAAAATAATTTTCATCCAGTGGCTACTGCTATCACTGTCTTTTTTCTTTTTTTCCATACAGGCCCATAGGAACTAAGCTAATGAAAAACAAGTCAAAGGATCAGATAAACTTTTTAAGAACTATAGTGCCCCCCGGCATTGTTTAAAATTCATTTTCTGAAATAACAGTTTTATATAATGGTTTCTTTCCTGCTTACAGTTTGCAAAATGAGACCAAATCAGTTTGTTTTGACAGTTTTCACATGGGCACAAGATTAAATCAGTGTGGTTATATATTTTTTCAGGATAAACTAACATATGTGGGATCATATTGAAACGAAACCTTAACAATATGAATCTATGTTGTGCCTTTGTGACGTCTGCCAGATAAAAGAAATGTCCTCCCTCTGTCACTGGAGGGATTGATCTGAAGCTAAACACTGCCTGCTTCTGTCTATGATGTTCCTTTCTCTAATACTCCACCCTTATCAGAAACATATTTTTGATCTTTTCCTTTGAGACTTTTCTACATTTGACTGGTTCCTTAAACAGTTGAGGTAGGCCAATTTTATTCAAGAGTGTTTCTACATAGCACAACCATCTGGACCTCCTACAGTTAGCCATATTTAAACAATTCTTTATTATTGTTTGTGTCAGCGGCACTGTGTCCCTTCACCAAATTGAGTGCCTCAAAAGGACAGTGCCCAAATGTATTCTATCTAGGATGTAGGGGAGTCCCAGTTCTAAATGTAAAATATCATTAGAAGTCGGGGAGGCCAAATAAAGATTTAAAAAACTTATTTTTGATAATTTGGAGGGCCCCCGTTTCTACAGTGCCCCATACGTCACTGCTGTCGTAACTTTGGCCTGATAAATATTTTTTATTGGTAATAGCGGTCTATCACCCAATTTTTTAGCAAACGTTTTTACAGCAGACAGGGTTCTCTTCATTACACCTCTGCGTCCTTCCACTAACCGTGTCCATGACAAGTCCTTATCAATGAGAACCCCCAAATACGGGAAGGAGTCCACCACCTCTATCCTCTCTTTCTCAACATGAAGATACAGTGTTCTAGCTCTTTTTCTTGCTCCAAGTAACACTGCATAGGACTTAGTGTGGTTTACCCTCGGATCAAGTGAGTCCATGAAAGATGCATACGAGGATATCAAATGTTGGAGACCGCACCCCGTCATGGCAATCAACATTGCGTTGTATGCGTATGCCAAGATAGGTAGGAATTGAGAGTTAAATATTGGGACATCTCTTGTAGACTTGGTAAAGGCTTTTTCTACTCCATTTGTATAGCTAGAGAAGAGAAATGGAGCAAGGACGCAACCCTGCCTTACTACTCTGGCGATTTTAAATGGCCGTGTGCAGCCTCCATTTTTAGTGTAACATACCGAGGCCATAGCATTAGAGTACAACTGTCTAATAAAATGTAATATTAATTGATCAACTCTCATCTCCCTCGTGATAGTTCACAGCTTTTCATGGGCCACCTAGTCGAACGCTGTCAACAGGTCCATGAAAGCCATGTATATCTTCCCCTCCTTCATCCTGGTGTATTTTTCGATTATGAGTGCCAAGTTCAAGCACTGATCTACGGAGCCCCTTCCCTGCTGGAATCCATATTGGGCCTCAATTAAGATATTGTTTTCCTTGGCCCATCCCTCTAACTTAAAAAGGAGGAGCCGACCCATGAGTTTTGCTGTCGTGTCCAGCAGGGAAATTGGCCTGTTGTTTTATGGGTCGGCCCTGTCCCCTTTTTTATAAACAGGTACTATAACACCAGCAGACCAAGATTGAGGGGGACTGACTCGGATTATGCTATTCATCACGTTCGTTAATATAATGGCGCCCATAGGTCTAGTGTTCCTTGAAAAAGATTCATAGGGACACCATTCGGTTCAGGGGCCTTGCCTGAGCTGCACAACATCAAACTTTTCCTTACTTCCCTGAGTGGGAAGGAAAAGGGAGCATGTTGGCCTTGTTCCATGTTAACAGATGGGGATTGGAAATTTGAGGCAAATGTGTTCTCAAAATGGGCAACCCATGCTTCTTCTTCTACATTGTTATCTAATGTAGGATCTATAGTGTTTTTTAAATGAGGTGCATTTATTATCCTCCATAAATTACACATGTTACCCATTTTGGCTGCCTTTATAAGAACCTCCCATATATCTTCTTTTATTGCCTTCTCTCTATTTCTCCTATTGAGTTTATATATATAGCCCACAGTCCCCTGATTTCATCTGGGTTTCTGGGTCTACTTTTCAGAGCATGTATCAAGGCTCTCCTTGCTGCTGAGCAAGGGGGGTCAAAACCATCCCCTTTCTGGTCTCTTAATAATTTCTTTAGTATGTGTAAGAGCCAGTTTTGCCTGCTCTAGGAGATCACAGAAGGCCTTCACCATTTCACCTGCTTCGGTCTCTGGATCTAGACATATTGCTATATTGCTAAGTGTAGTGGATATGATTTTTGCAGTCAGTTTAGATTGATTGAAATGAGCTAATTTTAGTTGTGTACCATTCCTTCTTACCACTATTGGAGTATGAACATTTAGAGTATTTAAGGGTTCCCCTATAGATACTTTTATCTGTAGTGATAAGATGGCATGGTCGCTAAAAATTGTGAATTGATTTACCGTCCTATTGGCTCTTAAGCTATTAGGGACAGTGACTAGCATATAGTCAATAGTTGACTCTAGGTCATTTCGTTGAAAGGTTCCTACCATATTCCCTGATGATGATTCTAGTTCACCTGTCATTACCAAGTTTCTCGCTGTTAACATCCTATTGAAATAGTTGCCATATTCATTGTGCACAAAATGATTTAAGCTGTCACCCCCCAAATCCTCTACACCACATATAGGAGCTGTATTGTATTTGCAGGGATATATGCTAAAATCTCCCACCCTTACAAGATTAAAAACACAGTTTCTGCTATTGTTTATGGCATGTTCTACCACCTTATCAACATCTTCCACAATAGCATGTTTATTTGAGCTAATCTCATTATTGGAAGTATTAATTAAAAAGCTATTTGCCTTCTTTGTGTATCTCCAGTGTAAGAATATGGGAATTTTCACTTAAGGATTCGAATTTTATTGCCTTCCCTGGAAAATTATTCGGGATCAAAGTCAGAAAATCCCCCCTTGGCCCTCCCAGAAGATGAGGATTTGGCTGGGGTTTGATAAGAGGAATATCCATTTACATAAATTGGATCAATGGACCACGTCTCCTGGAAGCATACAATATTATGGTCTTGCCATATTTTCAACCAATTCTCCTCGCTTATTTTTTTGGGAAATGCCCGCCAGATTCCATGAGGCCATCTTTAAAAGTGTTTTAATGGGCCCCCGTTGTGGCTCAGTTAAATAAGAAGTTATTTCATTAGGACAAATACGGAGCACTTGACTCCCTGATTTAGTCTGAAAGATTTGCGGGGATGGTGTCGTCAATCGCACGCTTCCAGGTCAGTTCATGGGGCAAATCGATTTTCCAGAGTTACATTTTTCATCTTCGAGGGGTCCCCTGTAGTCTTTTACGGGCGATTCTCTCTTTGGGGTAGATTGGTCCTTTGCAGTGGCAGGTAGTAGGGTTTATAAAAATAACCTAACGGTAGTACAACAATTTCAGAATTCATTATGGTGCCATTACCCAGATGTTCCAATATGTATCTGACTACGAATTCATTATTAAAATTTAAAACAACACAATCTCCTGCCCTTTCCTTTCTCGCTGGGCCCACCCACGCTACCCTTCTGGCCATAATCAACTGGCTTGAGAGATTCCCGACTCTCCCCCTCCCCTTCAGTTTTTCTGTTAACCAGTGTAATGCTTTATGCATCAATTGTCTGGTAGATTTCGGTTGAGCCTCATTCATCAAAGGTGTGTTCCCTAGAACCAATACCAGGGGTGCAGCTACCGGGGGAAGATGTAGGGTCTGTGACTGAGTCCGTGGTTGGCCGACATTCGCCATTTCATTTCTTCTGCGATCTATTTGATTGTCTGGTCCCATCTCTACACCATAGCGCATTTGTCCTCGGGATGTTATAGCTGTGTTGGAGGTGGTAGTTTATTGCGTTGCGCATAGTACTTGCCTGTTTCCAGCATGCTTGGCTATTGCTAGTTTTACTTGAGGCAGCGCTTGCGTACTGCTTTGAGGATCCGGGTGGAGCATTACTGTAATTAGAAGGTGGAGGCTCGATATTTAGGGTAATCCCCTCACATCTACACTACTTGGGGTACTTTGAGGTTGAGTCTATTGTTCGATCTTCTTCTCACACTTAGCTGCTTCCCCGCTGGCCCCTTCCCTATGAGCACAATTGTCCCTAGTAACTGTTAATTTTTTTCCATCTGTAATTCAAGGGCCATTAATTTCCTTCCATCCTTGTCAATGTAGCTATAATAGGATTAAGCATCGTGGCTACTAGAGTCTCCAGTCTACGCCACATATCCTCATTTTTCAAAGGGTCAGTAGATGTTTTAGGGGCTACTGGGATACGTTCTTTTTCCTGGGTATTCTGGACAGTTTGCTCCTCATCACGGTTCCCTCTTAGTTTATCTTTATCTTGCCTGAGGGCCTTTGTAGGTTTTTGGTTCAGTGGGCCTCTCCCTCTTTTTCTCTTCCCTGTTTTTTCCGAGGTGCATCCACTGGCCTTTGCTCCCCCTGCGCCCTTGACTGATAGTCCGGTCTTTGTTGCCAGTGCTGTTTGGTTGGGCAATACCCCCCTTCTCCTTCACCTTCTATGACCTCCCTCTGAATATGCGGAGAGTGTTGTATTAGGGTAGGGGGAGCTGTCTCAACCATGGCGGCGGAGCTTGTTTGAGGGAGCGGCTCCAGGGATAATCGTTGTTGTGTTATCTCTATTTCATGTTCCAAAACAGACGTGGCTCTGGTTAGAAACGAATCGAGTGTTCCCACAATACCCTGGCCCCTAGGTCTACTCATCATGTAACAAGCATGCAGTTCCTAAGCGAAGAGTATAGCCAGTACCTTGTTTGTTTTAGTAGAGATTTAGAGGGTAGGCCCAGCCCAGCCTCCTTCGGTCTCCGACTGGCGTGAATGGGCCTGCGGTGCTGCGTTGGCTCTTTATGCACGTTCAAAGGTCCAGGGGCGGCTCGGAATTGGAGTCCCCCTCCTGCCGTCACTCCCAGTAAGCGATTCCGTTGTGCAAGTGGCTACACCCGCCGTGGGGCTGCGTTGGTGCTTTATGCGCGTTCAAGGTCCAGGGGCAGCTGGGAATTGGAGTCCCCTCCTGCCGTCACTCCCTGTCAGCGATTCTGTTGTGCAAGTAGCTACGTGTCAATATCTTCTAGTGACGGAATATTAGGCAGTAAATGATTAAAAATGTCCTGTGCTTCTGACCCAGAGATTAAGCAATAACCCTTTATTTCTATACGGTTATCTCCATCAATAACTCTAATATAACTGCCAAATAAGCCTATCCACTATAACTATTTCATGGGAACGTCAACCAGATTTTATTGGGTGAGGAATTCCACAATTTTGCATGTCAAAGATGAAATGGAAACAAGCATTTACAATGCAATGGTCTCGGCAGCATTAAAGGTAGAGCTATTGGCATTGCTCATGATTTTTTTTTTTTAAATCATAAATAAATGGCATTGTCATTTACATTGCCAATAGCTTCATCACGTGCATATGCGAGACCTATTGCATTAGCACCCACACACAGAGTGAGTAGTAGAGTGAGAAATTGATAGTGAGTAGGAGAGAGTTATTAGTAAAGAGTATTAGAGAGCACATCAGAGCTGTGTGAATAATAACAGCTGTGAGCCCGTGCCTGAGGTGCATCATCAGAGCTGTATGAATAATAACAGCTGTAAGCCCGTGCCTGAGGTGCATCATCAGAGCTGTGTGAATAATAACAGCTGTGAGCCCGTGCCTGAGGTGCATCATCAGAGCTGTGTGAATAATAACTGCGACAGCCCCATGCCTGAGGTGCATCATCAGAGCTGTGTGAATAATAACAGCTAGGAGCCCCTGCCTGAGGTGCATCATTAGAGCTGTGTGAATAATAACTGTGTCAGCCCCGTGCCTGAGGTGCATCATCAGAGCTGTGTGAATAATAACAGCTGTGAGCCCCTGCCTGAGGTGCATCATCAGAGCTGTGTGAATAATAACTGTGTCAGTCCCGTGCCTGAGGTGCATCTTCAGAGCTGTGTGAATAATAACTGCGTCAGCCCGTGCCTGAGGTGCATCATCAGAGCTGTGTGAATAATAACTGAGTCAGCCCCGTGCATGAGGTGCATCATCAGAGCTGTGTGAATAATAACAGCTGTGAGCCCCTGCCTGAGGTGCGTCATCCGAGCTGTGTGAATAACTGCGTCAGCCCCGTGCCTGAGGTGCATCATCAGAGCTGTGTGAAGAATAACAGCTGTGAGCCCCTTCCGTTTCTAGCCGAGACCTAAAAAGTGTCTATAAAGAAAATTTCCCGTAAGTGACTACAACAGTAGCACTTTCAGCACTGAGGTGAATAGGTAGTTTTTGGTTGACTTTTATTTATTGCCATATGTTGCGATAGGCTACAATTGTGGTAAGGTAAAGAGTTAGAATTATGAGTTGGGTTAGGTTAGATCAGAATAGGGTGAATTTTAGGGCAAGTGATGGACATAGGTATCTGGTCAGTTCGGTTTAGTGTTACAGTGAGGGTTAAGATAAGTTAAGGAGTGATGATTAGCATTAGGAGATAGGCTAGGATTAGGATAAGTGGCATGTTTAAGGTTAGGCTAAGGGATTCTAGTAGGTTTATGCAGTTTTTTAGTAGGGGGGGGGGTGGGGAGTGCAGGGACCTATTTTTTTTTAGCAGCCCGACGTCGACTGAGCTAACTTGCAGGGTTACCCAATACCAAGGCTTCCTGGTTTTAGCTCCACATTATGCCATGTTCTCCTAGTACCCTACACCTCGTTTCTCTATATCTCACATTTACAGGTTCTTTTTCATCCCAGCTTTTCTTTTTGTCAGAAGTTTTCTACCATTCTACTCTTCTCCTCTTCTCTTTCTTCCTCTGGGTCAAAGTCTGATAATAATAACTGGTCCTCCAAAATAAATGCTGATTCCATTATGGGCAGCCACCAGCACAAATTAAACACTGGTCGAGTTATAGTTGTATTTATAGTAGGGTAGTCATTACAACTGGTAAAAGGGACATGGTGTGGGCTGAATGTAGCATGAGCTTCGATGACCGTGAGGTGTTACAAATCTGAGTGTCACTCTGGTAGAAGTAAATAAAAATATAGGTTGTGGGAATTTGTTGTAAGGGACTCTACCTAAAGTTAATTTGTTGTCATTTGGATGGGTCTTGAATATCGACTCCAAAATATGAATTTTTTCCTCCTGGCTCTGAAGCTTGGTCTTAGCCTTGCAATTGCAGCTGGTACAAGGGAGAATAATATGAGGCTGGTCTCGCTTTAGAGTGCTACAGTGGGCATACAATGATGTACTAGAATGCGGCCTGAGTGATCAACAGTGGCTGAGCTTAGTTTGGGCAATCCATTCATCACCTTTTTGGCTCCCCTAGTGAGACACACTCTGGACAGAAAAAACATTAACAAAAACTAGTAACTTATATAGAGGCGTTGGCTCATGCATTATAGCAACTAATACCAGACAGACTGCTGATGAGAAATTCATTCTGCAATATAAAATCAGTTGCCCCACCAAAGATACACCTGTTTCACTATCAGACACAATATCAGAGAAACTACACTATTTGATCTCAGACAAGTCGCAATTGAAAAATCCTTAGCCAGACATGGTTCCAGGAACATGCCCTCTACACCAGCTGTTACCAAAACACCTCCAATGACAAATCGATTTACACCCTTCAATTCCCAATTCCCAGTTCTCGTTCTCGTTCGTTCTCTCTCTCTCTCTCTCTCTCTCTCTCTCTCTCTCTCTCTCTCTCTCTCTCTCTCTCTCTCTCTCCCCCTCTCCCTCTCCCCCTCCCCTCCCCCCCCGCGTCACGGATTTCATGAGCTCTGAATACAAGACTACACCACGGCCTCATTCACTAAACACGAGCATCTGGCCTCGCTTTGTTGATGAGGAGCAGAGTGAGGTCAACCTTGAACTGAACACGGCTCGCGCCACATCCGAGGCCCAGCTCAGGTTTAGGAGTCCAGTTAATCTTGAGTAAAAATATAAAGGGTTCTCTACTCTGAAAGACTCACTGAAACAATGCATGTTCTCACATTGCATAAGGGAGAGGTGAATAATGTGAAACGTTCATATATGAGACATTTTTGTCTCCGCTGAAATCCCCACGCAGCCCACCACCGCCCTGAGCAACACTTTCAAACTTTCACGAACAAACAGCAATGGCGTCTCTCTCCCGGCAGCCTGCCAACCGTCTTCGATTGCTCTGCCATTACATTTGGGGCTTCGGCTGGGACTGAGAGCCGCTCGCACCAGTCAGTGACAGGGAGAGGAATGCCCTGTGCGCCGGGTGCCACGCGCAGCGCATCTGTCAGCGGGGCACAGGGGGCGCCTACGGGCTCCAAGCATGCTGCCTTCCGTGAAGCAGGCCAGGAAGAGATCAGTTTTCGGCGCGCGGCGGAGACGCTGGCACCGTGAGCGATCACGCAGCGGAGACGCTGGCGCCGTGAGCGATCCGAAACTAAAATGGAGACTGACTCAGGCGCGCGACCAAATCCAAGGAACGCGTGGCCAGCTCTCGTTTCTCCCTCTCCCTCTCCATTCACAATGCTGCGCGCGTGCACAGCTCTTGTCTCTTTTTGTCGGATTTTGTCGGCTGAAACGATCACTATAGTTCTCTGGCGAGAACGCGCTTCGCGCGTTTCTAGCCGAGACCTAAGAAATAACTTATTTGAATGAATTCTGTCAGGACCAGAGGCAAGGATTATACTCCACTTTCTTCACTTTATTGTTTGCAGCAGCTTTCAAAACAACATTAAGAACTACCTTGCCCATAAATAAAATGGAAAGGAAAGAGAAAATCCTTAGCCAGTCACAATGCACAATGTCCCTTATAATCCATCTCTCCTCTCTTAGACCCTCTTTCTTCACTACTCCAGCAGACTTCGCTTAAATGCCACTTCTGTTGTTTATTACATATTTGTCAGGATACTGTTGCCGGTATAATTGTTTAATGCTTTTGAAGTGTTAGCAGACCTTTCTATCATTCTGCCCTTTTAATTACTTTTCTTGCGACCGCAGTGGGGCCATCCACCGCTAGAGGGCGTGGGTAGCCCGACTAATTGGCCAGAGAGACGCTCCCTCTTGCTCAGCAAGCGGTGCGTCTGATCGCTGTCTCCTATGTCAGGAAGAGTAGCACACTGTTGAGGAGCCTTGGCCTGTACTCCCGCAGCAGCCTGGAGCCGAACATTCCAGTTGGGCTTTGTATTTTCTGTCTCACAGTGAGGTAGCGATGTTAACACCCATTTAATGGGTCCGTATTATTCTCCTTGGGGGTGATTGCACAATGATGTGCATGGTTTGGACCCCATCCAGCTCTGTTTCGCCTTGGATTTGACAGGGTGTTTTCTGTCCCAAGGCTAACGCCCAAAATTAGCTGGCTCGCTCCAGCGCCATAACAAGCCTTAGGGGCTTACTGGGCAACCATGTAGAGGGCTAACAGGTCTTATGTGGAGGAAGATACCATTTCTGCTTTCCCTTTCAACACTGACTTTTGCGAGACGGTGGATGCCTCCATCTATCAGGAGATGGCCTCAGGAATAGAGCTCCTGGAAAGGAAATTGATGCAACTAGCATAGGTTTACACACAGAGCCCCTGCTACTGGAGCTAGCCCTGGGCCCTCAATCACTCACCAACATGTGTTACAGGGAAAGGCTCTTGACAAAAAGTTGCAAAGCGAAAACACGATCAAGTGATGGACCTGATGCCTTGGACATGCTTAAAAGAGCATTCTTGGCACATGTCCCTACGACTCCTGCAGGGGGCATGCCAGACAGTAACAAGTGTGGTGAGGTGAGATCACCCTCACTTTCAGCGCAACCAGATGATAATGACTTCAACAGGGACTTCAACGCAAGTTTCTCAATACCCTGTCACCCTGTGGTTGTGGTGCGAATTCGGGGGACCCTGAGCCCCCCTCAGATAAGTTTGACCCTGAAGATTTGCTGCACCCCCATTCTTCAGAATAGTTGCCAGCCAAGAAGATAGCTACTTATGTGGCAGGCAAGCCTTTAGACAAAGAAGTTAGGGCCCACCTTCAGGCGGGTGCCCTTAACTCTCTCTGGAGGGTAACATGGCCATGACACCCAAGATTGACAACAGAATGCCCACGCTGTTAAGCAAATACATATTGGATCCAAGGAAAGGCACTGACCACTTCTGGCAGTCCTGCCAAGATAAGTTGTGGATATCACCAGACTTATTAGCAAGATTTTGGACATGGCACTTATAGGCCTATATCTCTAATCAATGCGCAAAGTAAAATATTTTCAAAGCTTTTAGCTAATCAACTCTCTGGCATAATCTCAACAATTGTCTCACCTTTTCAACATGGTTTTATACCTCATAGGGACACTACGGACCATATTCGACGTCTCATAGCTTTAATGGATTGGGCTCATGAGACTAAGACGACTCTTGGAATTACCCTGTTGGATGCCGAGAAGGCATTCGACAGGGTAGCTTGGCCGTTCCTATGGGATATGCTGAATCTGAAAGGATTTGGCCCTCAGATGATTTCAGCTATAAAAGCTCTTTATGCTTATCCAACTTCATGCATTAGACTAGCAGGGCAGAATTCTATCCCTTTATCAATTTTTCGGGGCACAAGACAGGGCTGCTCGTGTTCGCCTCTGTTGTTCGCTCTTTATATCGATATTTTTTTTAACAAACTGAATCAGACAGAGGATATAACACCGGTGCAAGTCTCACGCATGAATTATAGAGCCCTTGCCTACGCTGATGATATCGTAGTGGTGACAACAGATATTCAGAAGGCATTGCCAAAAATTAAAGACTTAGCGATTTATTTCGGGTCTTTTTCTGGCTATAAGCTGAATACATCTAAGACGCAAATATTATACATTGCACAGAACCCGCCGACCCAAAATTAAAACTGTGTCAGAAACTACATATCTGGGCATCAAAATCACATCCCCGGTTTCTGCCATTCCCGAATTAAATTTAAATACTGTTTTAAAGAAAGCAAACTCATCGCTTGAGCGAATAGATCATCTTCATTTATCTTTAGTGGGTAGAGCGAATGTCCTTAAAATGCTGATACTCCCCATGTTTTTATATATGTTTCGGGCTATCCCTCTTGAATTTCCTTCTAGCTGTTTTAAACAATTGGAGAGGATGTCAGCTAGGTTTTTGGGGGGCTATAAACGCCAGAGACGAGCTTATAAAAGAATGACTTTGCCAAAGGATAGGGGAGGGTGGGGAATACCGCATTTCTTTTATTATTATTTGGCATCTGTTATACAGTTTATCTCTCCACTGGTAATTGGTGAAAAGGCACAGATACCATTGAGCCACTCACCCTCAATATACGAGTTTGCCTTAGGGGAAGAGTGTCGGGATGCCTGATTCAGATTATAGAGCCTAGCTACTTTAATAAAAACAAATTCAAGACTGTGAAAGCAGCTTATGCAGTTTGGAGAATAATAAAGCGCCAACAAGTTATTTTTAAGATTTCGCTGTATACACCTCTTTTAGCACCTAGTACCCTCCCACCAATATTTCAAGATTCAGTTATGAATAGGTGGCGTAATTGTAATTGTAATTCAGCGCCTGGACGCCTCAGGGCAACTGTAGCGCTTTATAAATCTCATTTTCATTTCATTTCATTTCATTTTCATTTCATTTCATTGCTGAATTCAGTATGTGGGTGATCTATGGCAAAATGATCACTTGATCTCCTTTAGTGAATTACAAGATTAGTTTCATTTACCAGCAAGTGATTTTTTCAAGTATTTACAGATTCATAGCTGTTTCAACTCTCTTGGTAAACAAACGCGGCTGCATTTACGGAGAATTTCAATTATCAATAGTATGTTTAGCAAAAAAACGATTGGATACTATTATAAATTGATAATTTCCTCTTGTCCAGATGATATTGAAATAATTCAAAATAAATGGGCTGTGAAGTTGACAAGGGACACAATTTATATTGAGGAGTCAATTGTTCTAGCAAATAGAATTTTGATTACTGGTAGATCACGCTCTCAACATTATATGGCTTTATTTCAACTATATTACACCCCCTCTAAGATCTCGAAATGGGGGACAACCGTGGGTACCTCGTGTAGTAGGTGTGGGGAATATGCAGCAGATGCATCACATATGTTCTTTCGCTGTTCACATTTATCTAAATTTTTGTTATCAATTCAATGTTTTTTGGCAGTTTTGTTTGGCTCGACTGTTATTTTGACTGATAAATTAGTTTTGATAGGAGTAAATGCGGATACTTTATCAGAAGAGAAGAAATGTTTAGTATTTATCTTTATGGCATTAATTCAGGCCTGCATTACGGAAGATTGGATCAGCCCAGACACCCCATCTTTCGAAACATGGAGAGTCCGTCTTTTAGCTACATATAATATGGAAATCGCCATATATAGAACAAAGGGTCGGAAAAAAAGAACCTTAGGTATGAAGCTCTGGGCTCCGGTAATGCAATGGATTCAAGGGGTTCTGGACTAATTCATTATTTGAATTATGGGATTTCAATATTGTTTCTCTTGTTAATTTGGCTATGTTACACCTGATATATTCCTTTGCTTTTTTTCTAGTGATCTAATACAAGGAATGAAGTTATCTTTTGCATTTTTGTTAAATTGTCTTGACTGGTTGTAAAGTATTTCTCTTCTGACAATCTATTTTTTACTATTTGCTATGTTCTGCTCTTCTTGCATAAAATTGTGGGTAAAAAATCTCAATAAAGATATCTAAAAAAATATATATATTTTGGACATCTAATTTACCCAGAGGTATTGTTCCGAAAGCACCATCATATCCTTGAGTAATGGCAACTGAGCATTGTCCACTGAGAGATGAAGATCCTTGCTGATAAGGGTGGACTCAAAGCTAGGTGACCTCCGAGGCAGGCAGTGTCACTCGGGAGGGGGGGTTGTTTGAGAAACATTAAGGAATTGAGGGAAGATTTTCTCCACCTTTAAGTCACTGGATAAGGTACAGACCTAAATTAAAAAGATCTTTGCACCTAAGGTTTTCGTCTGGGCCAGTCGTGGGAGAGTGCACTCAGCTAGCTCCATTTATTCACAAGCCCCAGCAAGAGGCTAATGTTCCCGACGAGATCACGGTCAAGATCAAGCCTGGTTCGGAGGCTTTTTCCCCACCAGAGGCTTTCTGAGACAGCGTGGAGTCAGAGGAAACCTGCGTTTTGTACAGGTGAGAATCCTCCCTTCTTCCCTGCTAAAAGTGAGGGGCAGGTTGGCTGGGTTCATCCAGAATTGGTGGGAACTGACCTGTGATGCATGGGTCCTGCAAATCATACAAGGTTTCCTTATAGAGCTTTACGGCACTCCGTTCCAGTCCCAGAGGCCAAAACCCATGGCTTTTTAATAACAGGCTTTCATCATCAACTAGGGGGTGGCAGACCTGCTAGCTAAAAGGAGAGATTTGATTTCGCCTACCGCCATTCACCCAAGCGGATTCATAAGCAACCTTTTCTTAGTGGATAAGGAAGAAGGCAAAAGGCGACCTGTAATGAACCTATAGGAATTCAATTAGTGGCTGGTGTACCTTTGCTTCAAGATGGAAAGAATCCATATGATGAGTTTTGAAGTCTGGATGGTTTGTCTGGATTTCGAGGGCGCTTAGCTGGCGATCCTGGTCAACGCACCATCAGGCTGGTTTCTGCAGTTTAATTTAATATATCAACCTGTCTTCGGCTCTTTGGTGAATTAAGAAAATTCTAAAGCCCGCCATGAAATACTTGAAGGTACAGGGAGCATGGCTGATCATCTATCTGAATGACATTTTGTTGCTGGGTCAAAGTACAAGAAGGTTGTTCGAATATCTCCAGATGGTGGTGGAAGGTTTGGGTTTCATCATCAACAAGAAGAAATCTGTGTTTCTACCCGCTCAACAGACTGCAGAGTCTCCCTTCCAAGCACATTGCGAAAATCCACAGGAACTGTGAAAACTGTGACCCGGCAGTACACATCGCCACAACAGGTGGCTGGAATTGTGGGCCGGTTTCCTCCTTACCTCAAGCGATATTCCCGGGCCTTCTTCATTATAGGGCACTTCAGAGATCGATGGCCCATCACCTCAGCAAGTGTCTATCCTATTCCAAACTCATTCCACTGACGTACGAGGTGAAGGAGGAACTGAGATGGTGGTTATCCCACACTGAGGCCTGAGGCGACTACAAACAGACGTCAGGAAGAGCAGTTGGAGCCCATGTTGCAGAGTTCTGTACACAGGAGCACAAACGTCTGCTAAAGAACAACAATTGCATTTCAACTGTTTGGAGCTCTTGGAGTGTTTGATTCCTGTTCAATGTTGGACCAGAGAGAGAGTGCAGTGTTGCGTTCTGCTGATAATTGACATTTTAGTTGAACATTAGATCAACCACCTGGGAGGAACCATAGAGGGTGCTCCGGTAGGGGATAAATCTGATTATTCCATCCCCCCGAGCCTAGATATTCATCCTTGTGGGAGGTCAACAGAATACTTCATCTTCTTCTTTCTTGGCAGAATAATATATTCCTCTCTATGAAAGAGTTATCAGGTACCCTGGCTATGCTGTTTTGTCTTGTTTCCTGCTGGATAATCCCAGATGTCCGTGCCTTTGATTTCACAGGTAGGGTTTTTACCCTAGGATTTTTTACCTTTCACATCTCAAGAAGAACCAAACACAATTACGTACCCAGCTTTCCCATATTATGTATGGTCAGATGTCTGAGGATTTACAAGAATATGACTAAGGAGTTAAGACCCTCGGTTGAGCAATAACTTTTGATTTCCATCCTCAGACCTTTTAAGACAGTCTCTTCTACTATAGTCAGATGGATTATGTAGGAAACAGGTATAGATATTTCTATTTTTGGGCATATTCGACCCACTGAGCAATGGCCTCCAAGGCTTTCTCTCTAGGGGCAAGACTGGAAGGCATCATTAATGCTGCAGTTTGGTCTTCCATGTGGCGGGATACAAGTTACATTTGTGCTTTCTATTTGTAGGGAATGATTACTAAAAACAAGAATGAATGGTTGGTGGACAGTGGCTACTGAGGCAGGAAGAAAGAGGGGGCATAGAGAGAAAAGATGGACTATAAGGGACATTGTGATTGGTTACAGTTTGCCATGCTTTCTTTCCATATAATTTACGGGAAAGGTAGTTCTTGATGTTGTTGTTAAAGCTGTTGTTATCAAAGTGAAGAAATTGGAGAATAATCCTCTGTGTCATAAATTAATTGAAACTTTCCGTCACGAAAGCTAGGGAAATGTACATACTGGTTTAATAAACAAGATGCAATACAGCCGAACATTGCGTGAAAAGAAAGAATCTAAACTTACCGGGATCCACCAATCCAATTCATGTCGCCCCGACTTCCACCTCCGCGTTTTTGTACTACCGAAGGGGAGCAAAATGGCCGGCTTCTGGTAGTGCGTCGAACCTGGCCCTAGGCGCCTACTGCTGGGAAGGCGGAGGTCCGGCCTAAGGCGGTTGTGGAGACTGCGAAAAATGTAACAATGCATCGGTTCTAGTGGCGGCTGCGTCGTACTGGCTTTTCTGGTATACAGATAACTGCGTAGGGTGAGAGTGAATACGCGCAGCAGTCCCCTGGCTGAGACGCTGGGGAGCTGGCGGGAGGTCGTCGCGCGCAGCGAAGTGAAGCCTCTGACGAGAGCTACCGATAGGGTGCGGGACACTGTTGCACAGTCTCAGTCAGGGCAGCCGCATTGTGCAAGACTTTCGTTCCTCAGAAGAGCCCGTAGCCGTAGGCGCTGATTGAAGAAAAACCCGGAGTAAATTCGAAACGGTATTGGTGTCCCCTTTTCTGCTTGTTTTTTTTTTAAAGAAAAAAGTATTGATTGGCTGCATGTTTGTCCACGCGTCGAAGTATTTTTGGGGGTCTACTGCTATTCCACTCCGCTTACCCCGGCACACATGCCAATAGTTACAAGTTAGAGCGGGAGTTAAGGAAAAATGGGTTTCATTTAATTTTCAGATTATAATATATGACAATAATGGAGTAAATTGTAAGCAGGAGAACGTTGAAACAATAGTGTTTAAAAAATTGGGAGATGTATTGTCTTGGGCTTTAGGCCCAAATGTCGAGTAAATGACTGCATGGACACATGGAGTATGGTACTGTATGTGCGCCCGGCCCCATTAATTAGCAGGGTCACCTGACCGGTGACTCCTGTGAATGGGTTAGTGTGGGTGTAATACAAAGTGGAACACTAGAACATATCCAGCAGAACACTACATCCCTCCCAAACTTTAATGAAAAAGAAACAAACAAAAAGTCCAACCTATGAAAAAAATAAACGACAATGCACAGCACCAGTGAGTCTCTAAAGGCCATCTACTGGGTGGTGCTGGAGCTCTGGACCCACTGTCAGGAAGCTTTGGTCCGCCTCGGCGATGAAGTTCAGATCGACCTGGTCTCTTGGTGTTGGAGTCTATTTACAAAGCTCAAAATAGCGCTGCATCTGGAGTGGTGGTGAAGTCCACTGTGGAGATCTTCTTGCAGGCATTCAGGCTACGGTGGACAGCCACCTGCCTACATTGAGAAATCCCTTGGTGGATGAGGGCTATCCTTGGAGGCGATGATGCTTTCCAGTTTCTGATAGCCTAGCAGCTTCAGACTTGCCTCTCCCGCCTGGACTCCCCTCTCACCGAAGTCTCCTGGAGGGCCGCCATGGGACCGTGTGGACTGTGCGGGACTCGTGTAGGCCATGCGAAGGCGTCGCTGAGGAACTGCCAACAGGACCACAGCCAATCGCTCATGTAGCCGCAGAGGGTGGTGTCTCGGTCTGTGTGCTCTCGCCGTCAGGACTCGGTTTCTATACCTTCCTATGATGTTCTTTGGGGTGACCAGTCTCCATCGCCGACCTCTACGCGTCCCGGTGCCTGTCGTGGAGCTGCTGCCGACGCATCTCTCCGATTCTGGTTCCCCTCTCACAGGAACTCCGTTAAGGCTCTTGCCCTTGGATTGCTATGTGACCTGACCGGCTGTGCAGGCCTATCGTAGGCAGCGCTGAGGGGTCGCTGCAGAACTCCCAACAGGGCCATGTCCAAGCCTCGTGTAACCCCAAGGTTGGATAGTCCAATGGTCGGGTATGCACTTCTTTGGCAGGCTTCAGGTTTACATGGGCACACAGAAGTTTCCTGGGTGACTAGCCTCCCACGGCGCCAGGAGTGCCTCTTGGACCTCCGGATGTCTTGAGTGTTTGGATCCACTCTGGTGGTGCGGTGCTTCTTCGATGTTCTTGGTGAAGATGCACCTGGATGATGAACATGATGATGTTTGTTTATTTAACACTTGGGCAAACAGGCGGCAATCTCTTGCTGTAGGTGACTTCGTGGAGTGAGGAGGACTTGAAAGACTTCGTGCCACTCACGGTTATCTTCTTATAACTTATTAGACGTGATGCCATCGATGCCAAGCAGCCGGCGACAGGTGAGTGGACGGTCGCACTGGGAAATGTGGGGCCTGGACGCAGATTGCACTTGCTAGCAGCTTACCGTTGGTCCTGCCGCGAAGCTGTCTTAAGTGACGTCCCTGCACCCCAGTGGCTGGCTTGTGCTGATAACACCTTCTCCAGTGCTGGCATGAGTTCTCTGTCCTGTCGCTCTTCTCCTTTTCAATCTTGCACATGTTGCAGTTGCTGCTGACCACGTGGAGTGTGCGACTCTCCTCTTGCCTGTCTTGGGCCGCCGGCAAATCCGTCTTGAGGCTGTGAGGGAGGACACTGTGCTGTCTTTTGGCCCACTGTGAGCCTTTACTGGTGCTGGTGTGGTGGAGATGTAGAGGATCTCCCTGCTGCCTTCAGCATTGCTTTTTCACTGTGGAGAGGTCCCTCTCTTGTGGGGGCTTGGCGTTCCCGCTCACCACTGAGGCAGAGTGCCGCTGTTTCCTCACTTGAGGTGGCATCAAACAGTCACTCGGGGTTGTGCCCTCAGCGCACGTTCCCCTTGCACCTTCATGGACTTGGCTTCTTTTCGGACCTATCACCTTCACTGGACCTTGCTTGGCCACTTGAGGGTTCTCTTGGCCAGGGCAGCTCTAGGCTTCTTGGTAGTGTCCTTGGGTGCTCTGTGCAGAACACTGGATGTGTTGGGCAGCTCTGAGCGTCTTGTGGCTTTTTGCAGGGTTATCATCTCCCCCCCCCCTTCTAACTGCAACTGATGGGCAGCAAATATGGGACTTGTGGTGCTCCTCTACTAGTTTCTCTTCCCTTGTTTAGGCATCATTGGGGTACTGTCCTGGTGCCTGCTAATTAGGGACAGAGACTCTGGATGGCTCGCATGAGCCGTTCCTCTGATTCTGCCGTTGCTGGTAGTGTGTTTCTTGTAGTGGAGTCCCGCTTACCGTCTCTCTCGAGTGCTGCCAGCCTGCAGGTGCCTGTGTGGGACTTTGTCCAGGTGCAGTGTGATAATGTACAGCTAGGTGGCATTGCTGTGGTCGCGGCAGCCTTCCTTGAGTGCTTCCTGGACGTTGTGGATGCCGGTGCCAGTTGGGGGGCACACAAATGCAGGTGTAGTTAATTTTCCATGTTGGGGCATCTGCCACGAGTCAATGCGGTAATTAGTTCTGGGTGCAACTGCTTGCTCTCTGGCAGAAAAGTTTGAAGGTTGTGGGAGTACTCAGTATTCGTTGCACTGGCTGTTTCGTACCAGTAACTACGACCAGGATGCAGTGTCCAGATCAGGCACTAGGTAGCACTGCAGAACTTATGGAGGCCACAGCAGGCTTCCCTTATTCTACGATCCTTGCGGCTGTTCAGGTGCGCATAGACCACTGTTCCTCCTTTTGTGCTGATGCCGCCTTGGGCCCTCTTTAGCGTTGGTGTGGTCTTGGTTTCCTGAGCTGTTAGTGGTGCACTGCAAACCTTTATCGGCTGTAAAAAAAATACATCACTTCTCGCTGGGCAATCTCCCTGCACAGCAGGCTGGTGTGAGAGCTGTAGGGTTTATTTGTAGCCGGGGCTTTGAGTAGGCTTGTATATGGGCCACGCTGGGTTGTCCGTGTCTGTCTCTCTCCTCACTCATTGCGGGGGGCTGACTGGTGTGCATGCAGGGCCGGCTCTAGGCTCATGGTGGCCCTGTGCAGGGAGCGTAGGTGGGGGCTCCTGAAGAGGGGGTCCGGACGGGGCGGAGAGAGATTTATTTAGAAAGAGAAGTAGAATATACAGAGGTGATATAGAAAATTCAGTTCCCCATGGCTCCTTGGAAGGTGGGGGCCTCGGCAACTGTCCTCTTTGCCAATGCTTCATGACATCTTAGGCTGCAGGTGTCACACATTCGTATATGCACGTGCATTCTCCTGCTGCTAGGACCGCTGCCGTCATACTGTGTCAATGCATGCATAGACATTGGAGTGACGGTCGCTCTCCTCTACAGTCGATGAGGGTAGCAGTGGTTTTGTCACAATGTTTCACTACATCCGTGAAGATATTACTGTTGCCTCCGACCTGTTGTGGTTAGGTGTACCTGTTACAGGTTGCACCGCTCTTGTAAATAGTCTGAACACCTAGCACAAGTAGTTTCTTCTTCAACTGCTGAAGGTGAACTGAAGCTGCCAAAGTCTGTTTCTGTGTTCACACTGTACCTGCTTGGCAGGTGCACTGAGTGACTGACATAGTGTCTGCCGATTCATGCTTCTCACAGGATGATTTGGAATATTAAAGCTTTACACATTTATGCAATGAGAAGAATCTCATTAACTCATAGGCACAAGAGAGCTAAAGTTGTCTTAGCTAGACTATTTGCATAAAGTCTTCTTCCAAAAATGGCACAGAAGCCGTGGTGGCTGTTCCAAGTATAAAAACAGCACAACAGAAGCAGTTCTTTCTGTATTGGATATACAGTAACAGCAGATGCCCAGCATAGGTCCAGGGGAGATTGCAAAATGTGTATGAAACAGAACACACATTCAGATACAATGTAAATGAAACTAATTAACATAAGTCTGTGGCAATCTTAAAACATCTTCAAGGGATTCGACCCTCCTGGACACCCCTGTTGTCAGCCTAATTACCCGAGAAGTGGTGCACACATAGCCTGATGGCTGAGGTGTCGCCTGCACAAGGTGCCCACAAATTGTGGCGGAAGCAGCTGTAGCAGCATCAGATGTGCAAAACCAGCAGGACGATCCGGGGCTGCATGCACAGGCTACAACGAAACTGAAGACTGACTGTAGCTGTCACGAGTGCTGCTGCACGAGACGAAATTACATATTCTTAGGTTTATGCTTCCCGCCCTTTCTTTAAGTTTGGACCATTTATAAAATAGTTCTGCTTCTTATTGTTTGTGGAATAATAGGAGTGCTCCTTTATTCTGTCGCTCTGGTACCCTTCTCTAGGTGTTTGTTTACAGCAAATGTACACATCCTTTACACAACAAATGCCACACTCCTAACGAATATACTGTCCTTTCCGCATAGAGTCCAGTTAAATGATACACAACAAACTGCTTAACAAACACAGGCTCACTGTCAGTGTCAGGGCTTGGAACTGGTCGGAACAAAGTGACAGTAAAATTGGAAGCCGGGGTCGGAGGCCGCCAAATCCTGCTAGGGGCCGCCAGTGCCACGATGTATCATTCCGATCCTGGATCCGATCCTCGTCTAGGCGGCCCCTGTGGTTTGGCGGCCCTGTGCAGGTGCACACTTTGCACATGCCTAAGGCCGGCCCTGGTGCATGAAGCGCTTCTCCATTACAAGTGTTGGCAAGTGGCCACCGGAGGGCCTCGCAGTCTTCTCCCGGCCAGAATCGGCATAGCCTGACAGTCTCAGCCAATTCAGGGTGTGGTTTGAAGAGCCGCCACTAGATGGTGTTTCAGTTTCCTCCATAGGCTACAGCAGCCTTCCTAATGCTGGGGGACTCTAGAGATGTCTGCGCAGAGACGGTAGCTTATGCATTTGTGGCTTTCTCGGCCTGTTGTCTCAGCGCCTCGTGGAATGGCCTTATACATTGTCCGGCAGTCTATGAGGCACCAACAGTCTGCACTCAACAGATGGGCGAACCTATGTTGCCGGGTATTTATTATCTGGGAGGGAGGTAGGGCTGCTTGCTTGTTGTTTTAAACAGGCTGCTGACTCTTTTGCTGCTCTATTTGAGGGTGGGGGTGGCACTCCTTATTAGCGGCAGTGACCACATCAAGCTTGTCACAGTGGTGAGGATCATGTAGGTGTTCGCCTTTGCACCCGGAGCAGAGGTGCGGCCGGTGTGTGTTTGCAGAGAGCTCCACATGCCTCTTCTTTCCATACCAGTCTGTTCCTGAAGATCTTACTGGTAGTTGGGCAGCGCTGCATGCCTCACCTTGAAGACCCCAAAGCTTCTGCCATCGGCGTCGTGCCCTTCGCGTGATACATGGGCCTCTCCAAGGGCAGGCAGTGTGTACGTGAGTGCCGCTTACTCTGGCTCCTTTTTTCACCATGAGGGACGGTGGAGTCCCTCCCAACATGCAAACGGGGTCACACCCTCCTTGTCTCCATTGTAGCTCATTGGGTCTTAGGCCAAACATGTCGAGTAAATGATTGCATGGACACATGGAGTATGGTACTATAAATGGCCCAGGGCATGTGCGCCCGGACCCTATTATTAGCAGGTTCACCCGACCGGTGATGCCTGTGAATGGGTGGATGTACAGTGTGGGTGTAATACAAAGTGGAACACTAGAACGTGTCCAGCAAGACACTACAGTACCCAAAGGACTCTGTAGGAATGACTTAAGCACTGGGGTGTGTCTAGGTTGGTAAAATAAAGTTGGTGACGTTTTGAAAGTCAGTTAACAGATGCACTCTGAAGAATAAAGACATGCACTACAGAACACAGTGTGTGACGTAGTTATTTGCATGCTACCAGGCTGGGGAGGACGCTTCAACTGGCGATGAGGATGGGATCTGTAACCTAAAGATACAAGAGTGCTCTCTTAGAGTTTGCTGTGATCCAGCAAACCCCTTATACTTGCTGCATGTGCCTTAGTCAAAGTGACGATCGACTGATTGCCTATGTGGAGTGAAAGTGCCTCTTCAGCCAGTGCAAGGTTTTTGAAGAAGGTGAAGGCTCTACACAAAATTCAGTCACAGTCGACCCAGAGCCTGCTGGTAAGGCTGAGAGAAAAAATACTGAGATTTTGAATTATGCAAGAGGAATTCCTTAATCCAAGCCAAATAATCAAAAATTACCCGCTTACATCTATTACCATCGTGTTGTGGTCGGCTGCCTCTTTAACTTATAATTTTTTTTTTGTGGGACTTTGTTAACCATCACGTCATAGCGGTGGTCGTATATCTCCCCCGTTCTAATTCTATCATCTACTCACAGCTTTATGTTGTGCATTACCTGTGCCGGTCCATTATTTAATTTTAGAAACATTTTCCAGTAATTAGTCAACTTACTGTTGCTTTAGGGAGAAAGGGTGGCCACGAACCGGGGTCCATTAAAATGAGCGCTCTAGCGTTGGAGAGACATCCATGACGGTTCAGGTCATGAGGGACGTCACACCAATTGAGGTGTGTCCTAGCCTCCATTAAGAGAGCTGCGGTGAACGCTAGTAGAACTTTCTACGCGGCGGTGATGGAGAGACAGATTACGATGAGTAGCAGCTGACCTCGCAAGCAGTAAGTGGGGGGCTGGGGGCCGAATGGGCGGTGGTGAATGGAGGTAATGTTTGCATCCACAATGGGAGATTAGTCTTGGTATTGGAGATGTTAATGTGTACACTGAAACTTGGTTTGTGCATACCAGGACCTTACTAACGGAGAGCTTGGATTCTTTCTAGTTTCTAGGCTAGAAGGAGGAGATAAATCTTTTTGAGATAGAGCTCTCTGTTTGACATGGAGTGTGTTTGGAACGGGTAATACTCACCCATAAAACCTGGCCCTGAAACGGGAGGGGGTCGATAACAGGGATAGTTACAGCTCTGCTCAAATTTCAAGATTCTCTATCAGCAGCGCAGTACAACTCAGGCATGACTGTTAGCAGACTACGAGTAATGGGTGTTTTGTTGAGAACTGTGGGATTACTACTAAAGGAGAGGGTAAACTCCCAGATGGAGTATGCGCCTCTCGGTGTTGGTATAAATACTGAGGCTTTTTGATCAAGTCCCTCATATTGGTTTTAACCATCTTTTATTTCCCCACAGATAGTGCTAATAGGGGCTGTTCTCACTCCTTCACCATTTCGAGTTTACAAATTTAATAAACTCAGTAAATTTTACGAGGAACTGGCGCAGGTTGCTTGTGGGGTGTTCCGAGTTCCTTTTGATGTCGAAGTACATCTTGATCTAATTCTTTAACTTTGTAGAATTGAGAGTGAGCACTGCAAAATTCTGCATTGGTGTGCTTGGTTACTGTCATATAAGCTACTGAGCATGGCAATTTTGCGAGCTATATAACTATGAGAAAAACCACCCTCACCCTTAGTCTACTCCGGCCTAGGGTGGAGGGCAGGTGCTCGTGTACTTTGATGGAGGTATATGAATGATTGGGGATTATGCAGCGTAATAAGACTATCATATCTGTAATTGTTGTATGAAGGACACTTCACAAAACACTTCACATGTTTTATGTTTTTTTAATCGTTTCAGGTTCCTCTCCAAGAGTGAGGGGCTCCATTAAAGGTAATATCCCCTTCTTCATCTGGATTTAAAGGCGGGAGGGTGAGCACCCAGGGATTACTTTGGTGAGAGTCCTGAGGAAAGCCGGGGTATTAGTTTTGCTGGCTGAAACATGTCGACACCTATGCAGAGTGGAGGGGTTGGTGTCTCATTATAATCTCCCCAACCTACCATCCACGTTTTTGTTTTAATTCTAGACAGGGTACCTAATATTAAAATTACAATAAGGAATCTCTGACACCAGTTTTAGATGACTTCATATCAGTTTTTCAGCACCATTATCTCACCTGTGATCTCACACTTTACACTTTGTGTTGTATTGTCTTCCCCTCCCTATTGCTCCACCTCCAGCGTTGGGCTGACGCAGAGGTGTGTTAGCAGCCCTATGATGAAGCATGACACAGCTTGCTGTGTGTAAGGGCAGTTGTTGCATTCCCACACACTTATCTACCTTCACATAGCTTTATTATCCCTCTTCTTTGTGTGAGATTTAAACTATTGAGCGGGAGGTCGATTTATCCTCTCACCCCTCTGTATCTTGTATTTTTTGTTTAGAAGAGATACTGCGCCATCACGCAACATTGAGCTTTCAAGCATACATTACAAGAAGAACAGAAGGCAGTGAGAGCCAGGTGCGAAAGCGTGCCAAAAGTAGACGCACACAGGCACCAAGAAATGCTAAAGCCAGTGAAAACCAGGTACAATGCAATGCACAAGGTTGAGAGCAGCGATGAACATATACAAGATATAAACCCCACACTTATCGACAAAGATTAGCATTCGGTTTCGCCTATGTGATTTTTAAAACCTTTTTTTGGTTGTACATTTTAGCTTGGTGAGCAATATAAGTCTCTGAAACTTTGTAAAAGTGTTATGACTTGTTTATTGAGAAATGAAATAATGTGCAGTAACAGCATTTTTCACACAATTATGGATTTGCCACATTTTCTACATAATCCATCATTAGATGCATATTCTACAGATAAAAAAAATTCTAGCCAAAACAGTTCAAAAGTTACTGATAACGGTGTGACGCTCAGTGGAATACCCTTTGCAAAAATTGACTGACCACCTTTCTTTTGCTTATTGCTATATTTGGGTGTTGAACCAGTACTAATGCGCTGCAACCTATGCCTAGACAGTGCTAACAAGTGCTGGAGGTCAGCACAAGTTTAGAGATGGACACCTCTCCCAGCAGGCACTAGCATCCTTGCTACATCTCTGCATGATGAGCTTAAAGCGTCCTCCGTCAGACAGCTGAAGAAAGCAAGGATCTGCGTAAGAGTGTAGTGGCTCAGACGTGGGGTAACGCCCAGACTTGTCTGCTTTGTAGCTGGGGAACCAGGGTTGAGTCTTGGCATCGACTCAACATCCTGAGATTCTTGGCAAAATACTTAATCTCCCCATGCCTACCAAAAAAATGAATGTGTCATTGTGTAATGTAATTGGTGCTCAAATAAAGCGCTAGAACACCTTTAAGTCCATTGTGCTGTCTAAAAAGCTAGAGCACAACTTTGCCTATAGGCACTTGCTCAACCTTTTGTAAATGTAAGCGCTAGCCTTTAATGTATGAATGATTTTGCTCCTTATAAATAGTATAATGCACTCTTCAAATGTATGCTTACAAAAAGCAAATAAATCACACGTGTGATTTCCTAACACATTTATGGAGCTTGCCAGCATGCTTTAAACAACTAAAAAAAAAAAAGAGTCCGATCCCCAAAAGCTTATAAAAGCAAACACATTAGAAGCAGAGTTCCCAAAAAGGTGCACCAGTAAAGGCTACATGCCACATGTTTTTAGTTTTGTTGTATTTACATTTTTAGGTCTCGCCTCTCAAAGCGCATTGAGCAGAGCGAGACTATAGCGTCTTAAACAGACTTTACCTAACTGGGCGATTTGGTGCTGTGCCCGTGGCTTTTAGGTCAATGCGCAAGCGCATTGACCTAAAATGCGCGTGCACATCATCAAATCGCCGTCTGTTCCCTCAGCCGCACTCCTCCCACACCTTTGAAGTGAAGCTTAGCTTCACTTCAAAGGCCCCTGCTGCTTTCACACCCTCTCTCCGCTCCGCCCCCTCCCCTGCCCGCCGTGTCGCATTTCTCCTCCCCCCCCCCCTTCTCTGCCTTCCCTCCGTCTTGTTTTTTTTTAACCCTTTCCATGTTTTGGTTTTCCGGACTAGAGTGGAATGTTAGAGAAGGTTGACATTTGGTGCTGTGCTACCGCATTTTAAGCTGTTATCAACTTATGTTGATACTCAGATCTGTATGTTACTGCACTTTAAAACCCATAGCTCTGTCATCTTGAATAGTGGCATGAAAGTGACACGGTGAAGCAGTCTGTTACAGTTGATGCTTGTACTTGTGGTTTGCGCAGACCTGTTCTGGTTTCACGCCTTTTCTTGACATTTTTCCGTGAAATGTATTGTGAAAGACAAAAGGTGTTTATCAACTGTGCCTGGGAGAGCTGCAATCTGACCCTGGCACATCTCGCCACATGCAATTTCCCAGATCGAAAAAACGCGTTCGGCTGAAATTCAACACTTCTCTTTAACCCCCTCCGTTTGTTTACATGTCTGTGCTGCCGTCTTACGGCTAGAGCAGCCAATTTAAATGGGAACATCAGAACATGTGTTTTTGAGAAATTTCCGGTGCCGAGATTTCTTTTTAGTAAAAAGGCTACAATATTTTTTTTGCAAATTGGTTAAAAGACAACCTGTCATGCTGCACTGTAAATGTCACATAGATGGAGCAATAACTTTGACGTAACTGTATATAGACCTGTGCAGACGGGTAATCACATCGGTGGCACACAAAATTGCTACAATAAATTGAGTTGTCCAAACCTCCCCTTCTGTTCCAGAAGGCACCCTTCACATCAAGTACCTTTTTAATTCAGCGCTCTCTGCGTGCTTGTAATCATATTGTTTGCCATATAGTTAGAGGTGCGTGCATCGTTCAGTCTTACATCCCCAGTCTCCTGGTGCTAAAGTTCTCGATATGTAACACATACCCATCTTACGTTTTCAGAACCCATGGCTGGTGTTTCCTGTGTCAAACAATCGTGTGGTGATTTAACTGTGAGTCAGTCGGGAGCACCGGCTTGTGAATTTCTCTCATCTCTACCTGATCTGTTTGATGAAGGAGTTTAGTGGAACATTTCTTTGAAGTATATGGCTACCTCCCCATGAGGCACGCGTGGGTGACTATAATTACTGGTGCTGGATGGGTATGCTACTCTGTGATTTCAACTCTTGACCATTATAATGGAGTTCCTGGTAAACCTGGTTCAAGGCTCGGGAACTTCTGCTCACACCAGGTACTTCTGGGTTTCGAAGTGCAGGCTTAATACTCAGAACCATATGTTAACGATCCAATGTTTAAGTGCTCTTCACGGAGGCTCATGAACGTTTTGGGGTCGGTTGAGGAAGGGGTCATTACTAGATGTTTACTTGTCAGGTATTGCCTCGTCAGTTGTTGCAGTATCTCATCCATCATAAAATTACACCGTTTCTGTTAGCTGGTGACACTCTGGAACGATCTTTTGGCATGGTTACCTCATTGGTTTTTGTAGGGGGTTGCTTTCATTAGTAGCATTTAACAGTTCCATGTAACATGTATTTTGCATCCACTGCCCTATCCTTTACAGTGATTGCTCTCAGTCACACATAGTGTAGTTAATAGCCACTGCAAAGAAATTGTGCACGAGTTGCTTTACACAAGCTTTTGCCTAAACAGAGCTTGCAACATCTCTTGTAGCAGCAGCAGCAGCAGCAGCAACAACAAAAACATCTTAAAAGGGTCTTAGAGCCCGGCCACTACTTACTTTTGCTTACCATTGGTTGACATCCACGTCACTCTTTTTCTTTCTTCCTGTTGGTCCACGTCTGCTACCTGCTTGGCTCCACGTTTTCGTCCTTACTGTGGAGCTTGAACCAAGTACTTCTTCCTGTGGCTACACCTTCAATGACCATGCACTTGTAACATACTTTATTTACTTTGCAGAGTCTGCATTCTGTTCATTGCTTGCCTGTCCTTACCATCACATCACTTCCTTTACTGCATGCCCTTTCCCTGTTCGTTGCAGGGCTGTCACTCCCACCACCTTGCTGCTGTCACTTCATGTCCGTTCTCCACATAGTCGCTAGTGGCTTTCCTCCTACCTCCAACATAGCTTGTTTTACATCCTCAACTGGAAGGACTTGGAGTTGCATTACATGAGGACACATTCATGTTTACAGGCACAGGGAGATTAAATGATTTGCCCAGAATCACAGGATATTGAGCCATTGCTGGGACTCAAACCTTGTTCCCCAGCTCCAAAGTTAGCAGCTCTGGCTGTAACACCACAGCCTCTTGGTGCACAGTGTTCCAGCTTGATACACTTTGACACATTAGTAACTGCAATGGGCATTTGTTCAAGTATAAACTGTATATTAAGTATACAGAAAATAACAATTTTAACTTGTTTGAAGGTGCATAGTTTAAAGTGAAGAAAAATAAAGCGCCTTGATGCGGTCTTACGTCAGCACTTTTTTTGAAATTATAAATTTAAACTATGCGCCCACCACACAGCTCCACCGATGCACCCACCACACAGCTCCACCTACACAGCTCCACCGATGCACCCACCACACAGCTCCACCGATGCACCCACCACACAGCTCCACCGATGCACCCACCACACAGCTCCACCGAGGCACCCACCACACAGCTCCACCGAGGCACCCACCACACAGCTCCACCGAGGCACCCACCACACAGCTCCACCGAAGCAGCCACCACACAGCTCCACCGATGCAGCCACCACACAGCTCCACCGACACAGCTCCACCGATGCACCCACCACCCAGCTCCACCGATGCACCCACCACACAGCTCCACCGACACAGCTCCACCGATGCACCCACCACACAGCTCCACCGATGCACCCACCACACAGCTCCACGAGGCACCCACCATACAGCTCCACCAAGGCACCCACCACAAAGCTCCACCGATGAACCCAGCACACAGCTCCACCGAGGCACCCACCACACAGCTCCACAGATGCACCCACCACACAGCTCCACAGATGCACCCACCACACATCTCCACAGATGCACCCACCACACAGCTCCACCAATGCACCCACCACACAACTCCACCGATGCACCCACCACACAGCTCCGCCGATGCACCCACCACACAGCTCCGCCGAGGCACCCACCACACAGCTCCACCGATGCACCCACCACACAGCTCCACTGATGCTCCAACTAAGCTCCACCAATGCACCCACCAAACAGCTCCACCAATGCACCCACTAGGCTCCACCGATGCACACACCACTCAGCGCCACAACAGCATCACTCAGCGCAACCACAGCATCACTCAGCACCACCACAGCATCACTCAGCGCAACCACAGCATCACTCAGCGCAACCACAGCATCACTCAGCGCAACCACAGCATCACTCAGCGCAACCACAGCATCACTCAGCGCAACCACAGCATCACTCAGCGCCACCACAGCATCACTCAGCGCAACCACAGCATCACTGAGCGCAACCACCGCATCACTGAGCGCAACCACAGCATCACTCTGCGTAACCACAGCATCACTCTGCGTAACCACAGCATCACTCTGCGTAACCACAGCATCACTCAGCGTAACCACAGCATCACTCTGCGTAACCACAGCATCACTCTGCGTAACCACAGCATCACTCTGCGTAACCACAGCATCACTCTGCGTAACCACAGCATCACTCTGCGTAACCACAGCATCACTCTGCGTAACCACAGCATCACTCAGCGTAACCACAGCATCACTCAGCGTAACCACAGCATCACTCAGCGCAACCACACCATCACTGGTTCAAATATGTTCTTTCAATGTTTCAAGCTGTTTTCAAGCTTTCACGCTTTATTACAAATCACAAAAAGATGTTAATATTTCACTTCTGTTCTTGGATTTTTGTCACAATAAAAAACACTGAACATAATCTTCACAAAAGTTATTTACAAAAGTTTAAGCTATTGCCATTACAAATTAAATAAATTATTTAAGTATTCACTATTTTAATAAATTAAAAGCCATTGTTATTTGTAATATCAATACATCTAAGTCACATAAATACAAAACATGTTGCATTACAAATGCTATAAGTGTCACATTTGCGAAAGTTATAACTATTGGCATTGTAAATGACAAAGCTATTAATTTAGCTATTTAAAAAAAAACACATAAATAAAGAAAAATGCCATTATAAATTACAATAACTTTTTATTTAAGTATTAATTATAAAAAAAGGCCATTGTTATTTGTAATATGAATACATCTAAGTCACGTAAATAAAACATATTGCATTACAATTGCTATAGGTGTCACATTTGCAAAAGTTATAACTATTGGCATTGTAAATGACAAAGCTATCAATTTAGCTATTTTAAAAACCAACACATAAATAAAATATGTGTCATTTACAAGACCAATAGCTCCAACTTTTCTAATGCGAGACCTATTGCATTTCCAATGCTTGTTTATATAACGTGACCTCCACCCGAAGGTACAGTATCGCTCTCCCAGTTATCTTATACAAATACACACTTTTAATTGTTGACACCGTGAGACTAAGTAATTTGACCAAAAAGACAGGTTGGTGAGCCTGTGCTGAGACTTTAACCTGGTTTCCGAGCTTTAAAGTCATCAACTTTGGACGTGCAACCATGCAACCCTTATGTAATCTAGGCTGTAGCTTTTAGTATCCGTGTGTTTGCTCTCTTCCATTTGTTAAACCTTTTGCATTTCCGCTTGTTTAAAATGTTAACTGATGCCTGTTGGTTCACCTTTAAAAGAATAAGATGCCAACATGCGTACAAATGTGTGTTGGCAGATAAGTGAACGAAAGGCCTAAATAAATGTGTGCTCACCCAAAAAGCTAATATGTAAATAATTGCTGTAGAAGTAAAAAAGCATGCTTTAAATGTGTGCAGTCTGGAAAAGTTAACTAAATGTTAGACTAAGTAATAAAAGTGCAAGATAAATACCAAGGGTAGCTAGTGAAATTTAAGTATAGATGTGCGACATGGTTTGGCTCTGTTGCGTAAAGCAGCATATTTTATTTTTATTTCTGTGTGGGAATTTTAGAATTATATTTACTGTATCGCTGTTTATACCGCTTTCCTGTCAGTGCCCGATCGGGCCCAGGGGCCCTGGTCAAAACTGGACATACTCAATAGAAGAACTCCTTAAATTGAACTATCCAGCTTATACAACATTCCTCTCTTCGTTAAGAAGCTCCTTTCATATAATCTGTTAACTTATAATTTACTAACTGGCAGGAGGGAACTACAAAGGAGTGCCAGGCAGGGCCATAGGGTCAAAGACATGGGGTTGGACGACCTCCTATGCTTAAGGGCCACGCTGCTAATCACTCGGTCCCTTCATAAGCATAGCTTAGAAATGTTCTTGCTGCTCCGGGAGGAGAAGCCTGATATCCTTGCGCTAACAGAGACATGGCTAGAGGATGCTTCAGGCCCCGATATAGTGGCCTCCCATCCCCCTGATTATGATGTCCTGACCTATAATCGACAGGGGAACAAAAGGGGGGAGGGGTTGCAGTATTCTACCGCAGGGCCATGACCACCGAGAAGATAGTCGAGGAGAGTCTTGATGGGGCAGAAGTCCTAGGGATCAATTCATCTTGCCTAATCGTGGTGGTGGTATATCGTCCTCCACAGTCAACCCCACTGTTTAACGGCCTGTTCCATGAAGTGATTAGTTACCTTTGTTCAAGATACCAACAGATCTGTGTATTAGGGAATTTTAATTACCACTGGGATCTGATGCCAAGAGATTGCGCGGCCAGTGGGTTTGGAGAGGCTATGACCATGTTGGGGCTGGAATAAATTGTGGAGACCCCTATTCACAAGAAGGGTCACACTTTAGACCTCATTTAGACCTAGATCCCATTCGGTGGGGCATGTGCTCCCCAAGCTGCATAGGCTGCCCATTGAAGAACGCATTCAGTTTAAGGTGCTGTGCATCTCATAAAATCCTGATGCACCAAGCCCCCGTTCAGTTATCTGGTTTACTGAAGCCCTATATGCCCAGGCGTGCTTTGAGATCTGCCGACCCTGGGCTTGTTTGTGTCCCTCGAGTTTTGAGAGCGAGGGCTGAGGGCCGTTCGTTTGGCCTCTTGGCGGCCAAACTCTGGAACTCTCTCCCAGCGCACATTCGAGGTATCCCCAATCTCTTGTTGTTTCCCAAGACCATAAAAACCTGGCTGTTTCTATTATCTGATGTTTAGGCGTCTGTAGGTCTCTCTGCTCTCTCTCTGGTTTCTGGCTGCGCTGGGACGCCTCATCTCTGAGGCAGCCATGCGCAATACAAATCCCCAAATAAATAAATCTGGACTACATCCTCAGCCACGCTATTAACAGGTGTAGACCTTGTAGCTGGTCAGATTATTATCAGATCAACGTTGAAATCCCGGTACAAAGTAAACCAGTTCACTTACCTCCAGTATGGAGGACAGTACGGAACTGGCGTAAGATAGAGGACACCAGTCTAAGGGCAGTACTATGTGATACAGTCCAGTGACCCGGACTTCGAGTACGAGAAACTTACTCACTGGCTGAGGACAGCTATGGATATTGTGGCCCCTGTTCAGAGGGAAAGAATAATGAACGGAACTAAGGGTGCTCCGTGGTACTCGGAAGAACTGAGAAGGGAAAAATGGGCCCTTCATCAATGTTAAAGGCAAAGGCGGAAGTTATATGACTCAGAGGCTCATGAGAAATATACACTAAAACTAGCCTTTTATAAAGCTCTAATTTTTACAACTAAATCCGTATACTATGCATTAAAGATCAAGGAGGCCAAAAACATTCAAAAAGAGACTTTCAATGTTTTGAAAGAGCTGAGTCATAAGAAAGAACACAGGGCGGTCACCAATCAGGATGACTGTGAGAAAATTCAGGAATTCTTCCTAGTTAAGGTCCAAGATATTATTAGGGAAATAGGCAGCACCCGTCAAAGCCCTTGTCCCTTTCCAGTATTAGATCTACCATATTTTCAGGGCGGTACACTTTCGGTCTTTCCTGCCCTGGACCCCAGTGACCTAGCCCATATCATGGCCAAAGTCAAATCGGGGTCACCAGAGGACCCTTGCCCTCCAGGTGTGGTCCAAATGGGCCTTCCAGTAACCGGGCCAGAGGTGCGGTCCTTATTAAACTTGTCCTTCCCACAGGGAAGGTCCCACACAACTTTAAAGAAGCTATGGTGATCCCACTATTAAAGAAACCAGGGGCAGATGCTAAGACTCTAAAGAACTTTCGACCTATCTCGAGACTCCCTTTTTTGGCCAAAGTTCTTTAACAATATGTGTTCAGAGTGTTCTCGTCCTTTCTGGAAGATCACCAGTTGCTACATGTCCAGCAAGCTGGATTTAGGGCCCACAACAGCACTGAGCTGGTGATGCTCTCGGTGCTGGGTGAGCTAAAGCTCACAGCTGACAAGAAAAACCCCACTGCACTGATTTATATTGGACCTCTCAGCCACATTCAATACGGTGAACCACGCGCAGCTGGTGACCCGTGCTCGACGGCTAGGAGTTACTGGGACAGGTCTCAAATTGATTAATTCCTTCCTGGAGCATCTGTCTCAAAAAGTTTAACTGGGTGGCTGTACATCCAGGTATGGTGCCTCGCCGTGTGGGCTCCCACAGGGCTCGGCATTGTCACTGTTGCTTTTTAATATCTATCTTCAGCCATTGGTAGAAGCGTTGGCAAAACTGGACTGTCAGGTGTTGAATTATGCTGACGATACCCAGATAATTGTGTGCATTGACAATTCCGCCCAGGCACAGCTGAATGTACAGAACATCCTCTGGTTCACTATGAACTGGATGACCTCCAATTTGCTTAGGGTAAACCCAGACAAGACAGCGGTGCTTGCTCTTGGCACAGGGGCTAACCCCTGCTCCAGCCTCTTCTGGTCACAAGAGATTGGCACCACTCCGATACCGGTGCCAGTCGAGAAGAGCTTGGGTATCAGATTAGATACCAAGCTAACCGTGGACAATCAGGTAGATGTGGTTGTGGGGAGCTGCAGGAGTTTAATGAGACAATTTCGGAAAACTGGTACCCCTGCTGTCATTTACCACCATGTGTACTATTGTGTCAGCACTAATTTTGTCACGCCTGGATTATGGCAACTCAGTTTATATTGGGCTCCCCGAGAAACTCGCAGGGAAACTTCAGGTGACATTAAATGACGCTGCGAGATTGAATTTTAAGCTGCTAAGTAGAACTAGCGCCACACCCATGCTACAACAATTACACTGGCTTCCTATTAAGCAGAGGGTCAGGTTTAAGGGCCTGTGCATTGCACACAATGCTCAGTATGGAGCGGCACCCAGCTATATAAAAGACCGACTGAAGCCTTATGTGCCTAGTCGTTGTCTTCGTTCATCCGGGAGAAATTTGCTGATCTGTCCGCGGTTTATTAGAGCTACGCTGGGCGGGGCGGGCTTTTTCTGTGGTGATTCCACCCCCCCCCCCTCCCATCTCTGGAACAAGCTACCAGAGAGCATGCGTGGGGAAGCTACGCTACTTCCTTTTAGGAAGAAATTGAGGACCATCTTATTTACTGAGGCTTTTGGATAAGCTTACCCAACCTCTGCTTGATCAGTTGGCAGTAGGGGACTTCTGGGTTCAGGGTCATTGTGGTAGTGCTTAGAGACAGTTGGTGATTTGGCGCTTTACAAATATATATTAACAATAACAATACATTATTTTTGTTGTAGGTACGTAAGATTAAGTGAATTGCCCAAATTTACAGGATGTAATGCTGGCGCTGAAATGTGAACCAGGTTCCCAAGTAAGTAGATGGAGACCGCAGTAATGTGCAACATGGTTTCACTTGAAAATGAGCAAGCTGGTTAGCCAAAGTACTTAAGTAAATGTGTGCATGCCATGAAAGTTAAAAGTCCAAATAAGTAATAAACGTACCGTACAATGACAGAAATGGAGAGGGAAGTAAATGTGTGACACGTTTTGAAGGCAAATAAGCAAGTTGTGAAGGGTAAAAGCAGAAATAACAGAGAATGAAACAAATGGAGATGACAGTGATGTTCTACACAGTTTTACTTGAAAATGAGCAAGCTTTGAAATTTATAAGCCAAAAGAAATTAAAAACCTTAAAAATAATTACTTGGTTCAGAGAATCAAAGAAATGGAGACAGCAGTGCTTCCAGGGAAAGTAAACAAAATGTGTGGTATGGTTTAATGCAGCAAGGGAAAATAATGCCAAAACAAAACTTCAGCACAAAAGCGCATTAACACAGTACTTCAGTGACTGGAACTGATAAGAGCCCCTTTTAAGATATATTGAATACAAGAGATTTCATAAGAACAGCACAAGTGCTGTGTAAACTAAACCTAAAGAAGAACCCTACATCATGGTGGTCGCCACAACAATGGTGCAAGCATACAGCTGGAGCATAGAGAGGGTATGAACGGATGAGATACTAGTGGGCAGCAGACGGTGCTGGAATATGTTGTGCTCTCAACAGCAGGAAGTTCCACAGGCCATTATCGATGCCACCACCTTCCTGAAACCGCATCTTCCATTCAACAATGCCAAAAAGTTTAATATTGGTGCCAGATGGACAGCCTGGATTGAAATGTTGATGATTTCATCAACAGGCTAGAAGAAACAGTACCACCATAGAAAATCAAGAGAATTCCTAATGGGGTGGGTGACTGACAAAAGGAAAGAATTTATCCTTTTGTTAAAAAACCCTCACTCACCAGCCTAGTGGTGACATGCTTCATCATTGGGGTCCACGCTGGCGGCCTAGCGTCACCAGGGTGTGCTACAACACCTGAAATACAGTGGAGCAGGTTGTGAGTGTTAGTGCACTTACACTCACAACCTGCTCCACTGTATTTCAGGTGTTGTAGCACACCCTGGTGACGCTAGGCCGCCAGGGTGGACCCCAATGATGAAGCATGTCACCACTAGGCTAGTGAGTGAGGGGTTTTTAACAAAAGGATAAATTCTTTCCTTTTGTCAGTCACCCACCCCATTAGGAATTCTCTTGATTCTCTATGGTGGTACTCCTCTCTTTGTTTATTTAGTCCTTTTCAGGGGAACAGGAGTACTCTCCGTTCACTTAAGGTGAACACGATCCCTTGCTTTCCCTTTTTGTTAGTCAATGTCCTGGCAGCGCACAGCTGCGAGAGTCCACACATAGCTATTTTACCTGTATCACAATAGGACACACACGGCAAACATGGCGGAAAACCAAGGCTTATCCTACTCAACGGAGGAGATAGACTCCATTATGAGTAACCTCACAGTATTTGCAGATGTTAACATCAGCAACACCATTTCGCAAACTTCAGACTGGGACAAACTGTCTGAAATGAAGCGCAACCGAATAAGAACTATACTACACGGGACAATACTCAAAGAGTACGTAACTAACAATATGGCACCTAAGGGACTATTAGTTACTAATGCCTGCGCATTTTCCTGGATGACCCAGAGTTCAGAAAGGATTGGGCCCTCATTGCGTGGCACTGTACACACGACTGGATTATGCTGATCCTCAAAACAGCGTTACGCCTATCAGAGAAAATCCAGATAGAGATACAAGTCACTGAAGCACAAATCAAAGCCAGTATCACAGGGTATAAGAAGAAACTGGGTGACCTTAACAAAGAAATAACGAATATAGAGATCACCTCACGCAACAAAAAGTACTAAAATTCCAAAAGGATCTCAAAAGATTTTCCTTTGTGAAGGCGTACCCATATTCAGATTCAGATTACAAAGCATCCACAACACCAGACCCTGACTCTGATGCTTCAAGCAACACCTCCAACAGCAGTGGAGGATCCGGGAACGGGACCCAGAGACAAAGACAGAGAGGAGGCTACAGAGGACACTACCAATGCCCACAATATAGCCAGCCCCCCTTTCAAAATCCACTCCAACCACCACAACAATTCCCGATGTACGGATGGCAACCACCATTCCAACAATACCCCTTCCAGCAAAACCAATTTCGCCCTCCTTTTTCCAACAGAGGCAGGCGCGGAAGAGGACGCAAAAAACAAGGGAACAATGTCCAATGGAAGGAGGAAGACCCAGTGGGCATCTACACCAGGAGCAAAGCGGGAATGAACAAAGCGGGACCAAGCAATGCGAGGAGCTAGTAACCAACCTATCATCAAGGGCACTCACCGAGACGGAAGCGAGGGTCCTTAACAAAGGACTTGGCTTCGTTCCAACAGCGGCTTTGGACAAATTCAAACTGCATTGTGAATTGGCATCATTTTTCAGAAAACTCAGACTTAAGGCATTTTTTGAGAAACATGACACCAATGCCACTGATGAAGTACCCAATGAGACTGGCCTAAGAATCAAGTCCACATTTGTACCACCGCCTCACACAACTCCAGTAGAAATTAACACCTTTGAGCAAGCGGTGTTTAATGACATTGAATCAATGACACTCACCAAGCTATTTCAGAATAACAGCAGAGCAGAAAACAACGCCATATCAGACCTTAAATCGGACGACACCATCATAATCAAACCTGCAGACAAAGGCGGAGGCCTTGTACTAATGGACAAATCTGATTACAACATGGAATGCAGGAGACTACTAGGAGATGCCAGGAACTACCAGCCTCTCCAATCTGACCCCACAGAAGACCTTCGGATCGAAATCGCACAACTTGTGGAGACAGCAGAAGCCGCAGGTAAGATTTCAAAACAGGAGGCAGATTACCTGTGCAAAACGGAAGGCATAATCCCTTATTTCTACGTGGTCCACAAAATGCACAAAGGAAAAATTCCCCCACCAGGAAGACCTATCGTATCGGGGATAGGCTCACTGCTAGAACCACTATCTAGGTTCTGTGACTTCTTTCTTAAGACCATAGTGCAGGGTACCTCAACATACCTGAAAGATACCAAAAGCATACCACAGGATGCCACCATAACTGTCCTCAAGAAAACTCTGGAGGAAGCCACCTGGGAACACCACACACCAAAGCCATTCATACTGGAATGTGCCACTCTTGCCCTCCAGAGAAATTACTTTGAGTATGAGGGATCACTATACCTCCAAACAGGGGGCACATCCATGGGCAGTGTTTTTGCCCCCAGCGTGGCGGGGTTCTATGTGTATGATTTTGAGCAGAAATACATCCTACCAGGTGACAATCCCTATGCTACCCACATCAAATTCTGGCGAAGGTACAAATTCTGGCGAACGCATCAGTACTGGTCTTGGGCGACCTTAACTTTTGGCCTAACGACCCCGCCGAAAGTCCCCAATCTAAAGATTTCACTGATCTTATGACCAGCCTTAACCTCACCCCCCATGTTCACAGTCCCACCCACGTGCACGGCCACTCACTTGACCAGGTCTGGACCCTGAACATCCCCACTTCCTCTCCTATCATTTCTCCCTGCCTTTGGTCAGATCACTTTTTAGTTTCGTTTTCCCTTGCCTTAGCCCCAGCGGTCAAACCCCCCCTTCCCAAGAACTCCTGGGTTAGGAAATGGGGTAAGGCAGACATGTCATCTTTCCACTCATCCCTAGTCAACTCCTGCCCTGATCTCTCTGGCCTTGCCGCCTCGGATCAGCTGGCCACTATCGATGGGTGGTTGACCCGGGCTGGCGAAGATTTCGCCCCCTTGAGGCGGATCACGGTCAAGCGAGCTCATGCTGCTAATCGTTGGTTCACTCCTGACCTCAAGCTAAAGAAACTGGCCGCTCGTAGAGCAGAGCGTGCATGGAGAAGAGAATATTGCCCTTCAAAAAAAACCACCTACCTCTCCGCGCTCAAGGCATACAAGCAAGGTATCCTTGATGCCAAGACCCTGTTTTATTCCAACAGGATACTGGCAGCGGAATCTCAAACTAAGGAGATTTTCGCTACAGTACATGAACTTGCTTCGTCTAACAGGGCTGCGGCTTCAATTCCTCCTTCACAACCGCTTTGCGACTCACTCAATGATTTTTTCATTGATAAGGTCGCCAAGATCAAAGCTAATATTTCCCTCCCTTCCCCCACATTTACCAACCCCTCCCCGCCCGCTGTCACGTCCAAACTCACCTCTATCCCTCCCTTAACCAAGGCCACCCTCTTCCCCCTGCTTCAAAAGGTAAAGTCAGGCTCCCCCCATGACTTCGCCCCCGCTCACATCTTAAGAGAAATCTTCCTGAACTGCCCCACTCCTTCCCTCACACTCTTGAACGACTCGCTCAGCAACGGAACGGTCCCTACTGCTCACAAATTCGCGGCTATCATCCCCATTTTAAAAAAACCCGGCGCTGACCCTTCTTCCCCTTCCAATTACCGTCCCATCTCCCTTCTGCCTTACCTGGGCAAGGTCCTAGAAACCCACGTGACCAGTACCCTGAGCACCTATGTGGAGATCAACCACTGCCTCTCCTCCAGGCAGGCCGGCTTTCGCCCGCTCCACTCCACTGAGAGGGTGGTGACCTCAGTGATGGACAGCCTACGCGAGGGCATTGACACTAATTGTCCGCAGGCCCTCATCCTTTTAGACCTGTCCGCCGCTTTTGACACGGTGGACCATTCCATCCTTCTCACCCGTGTCATGGCGGCAGGCATCGAGGGCCTGGCCCTCGCTTGGCTTGAGTCCTTCCTGAGCGATAGGGCTCAGGCGGTTCATCTAGCTGGCTTCACCGCTGCCCCTCGTAAGGTTGTATGTGGAGTCCCCCAGGGTTCCTCACTTTCTCCTCTTCTTTTTAATTTATACATCTACCCTCTCATTTTTATGTTACAGCAGCTTGAGGTCACGGTGTTTAACTACGCCGATGACCTCCAGCTAATTTTCGATCTTTCCCACTCCCCCTCCTCTTCCCAGAACGTCCAGTCTGTCATGCTGTTCATCCAAGACTGGATGAACTGCAACCACCTCAAACTCAATCCAGACAAGACTGAGTTAGTCTTGACCGGAGGTGGTTGCAGTCCTTGGTCCCCTTCTCACTGGCCCTCCTCACTTGGTGCCCCCCCGCTCCCAGTCCCCAAGGTCAAAACCCTTGGTATACTCCTCCACTCTTCACTCTCTGTTCATTCTCAGATCACCTCGGTTGTTTCCTCCTGTTTTTTTTCCCTGAGAACTATCAGGAAGATTTCTCGCTTCTTCTCTCTGCCTGCATTAAAAATTATAGTGATGGCCATGGTGCTCTCGCGCCTCGATTACGGAAACATCATTTACAATGGCGCTCCAGCCTACGCCATTCACCGATTGCAGCTAGTGCAGAATCAGGGAGCTCGCCTGATCCACGGCCTGCCTAAATTCCATCGAGTTACCCCCTTAATGCAGGCACTGCACTGGCTGCCGGTAAAAGAGCGAGCCTTGTTTAAACTTGGCTGCACCACCTTCCAGGCCAAAATGGGCACCGCTCCGGAGTTTATCTGCTCCGCCATCAAACCCTATATACCTGGCAGAGAGCTTCGATCTACCAACCAGGCCCTGCTAACCACCCCCCGCTTCCGAAAGAAAAAGGCCGGAGGAACCAAATTTGCAGTTCTCGCTCCTACGTTCTGGAACACCCTCCCGATAGAACTCCGGACGACATCCTCCTACACTAAGTTTCGTAAGGGCCTTAAAACTCTGCTCTTTTCCCAAGCCTACAAGGTCTGATCCCTCTGTGCTCCTGCCACCCCTCGTAGTCAAAAAGCGCCAAGAAACCGCTTGGTAGAAGAGCGCTATATAAGCATTTTTAAATTCAAATTCAATTCAAATGATATCTTGGCAATCTGGCAAGGCCCACAAGAAGTACTCATGGAATTCATAACATGGATTAATACCTGTGACCCACACCTGCGGTTCACACACTGTTATGACAGGGATAAAATGATCTTTATGGACATTGAGATCAACAGGGAAGAGGAACGCTTGATAACGAAAACCCACTTCAAGCCCACAGCCAAGAACAACCTTTTGAGGTACGAAAGTTTCCATCCTCGTCCACTCAGGGAAAACCTCCCTTATGGACAATACCTCTGACTCCGCAGGAATTGTAGCAAACTAGCAGACTACAAAAACCAAGCGGAGGATCTCACTAAAAAACTGAAACAACGGGGGTACCCTTCCAAAATTGTGAACAAATGCCAGAAAAGGGCCAGAAATCAGCCCAGGGATGCCCTACTTGAAGAAAAGATAAACGAGAATGAGGCAACACCACTCACATGCGTTACCACCTATAACGCAATATCCAACCAAGTGAGCAGAAGCATCAATAAGCACTGGTCAATACTCAATTCTGGAAACTTCCAATGGGACAAACCACTTTTTTCATACAGAAAAGCGCAGAGCCTCAAAGATAGTCTGGTCAATACCAGACCCAAGACAACAACTACACATATAAATCCCAGCATAACACAAATCTGGGGGCTCCCTCCCGTAACGGGACACTCCAAGTGTGGAGACTGCAGTGTATGCCACCTCACAAAAAACACCAAAATCCTCAACCTAGAAGAAGGTAAAACCTGGGAACAGCGATCACACACCTATTGTTTTTTTTTTTTATAAAGACCTTTATTAACAGCATCACACACCTATTGTAACAGCAGCAATGTGGTGTACTTGATCAAATGCATATGTGGCAAACCAAATATAGGCATGACAACGCGCAAGGTGAAGCAACGTATCAGCGAACATTGGAGTACGATACGCTGCAAGAAAAACACCACAAGACTAACAGACCACTTCTTGGCGGCACATCACACACCCAATGACCTGCAATGGACAGTAATAGAACAAGTACAACCAGGTCCAAATTCACAGAACCGCTTGTTTGAAAAAGAACAACGCTGGATCTACAGACTTACGACACATAAGATAGGCCTGAACGACAATATTCCTTGGGCCTCTGTTTTAAAATGACCAGTACCTAGGGATACCTTCATATACTGATGCCTGCCAACCTGGAGTCATGATTTATATCAACCTCCCCTGTAATACGATGTTATATCCTCACACATCTGCAACTCTGAACCGACAGTATATGCCCTGCCTGGCATTCTGTGTGGATGTTTATGTGAAAAAAATCCTAGGCAGTCTAACTAGTAGGCAAACATTTGATCTGACCCAATAGCAAAAGGAACATTCAAGAAGTAAATTTATGAAACAAACATACTTTTAATTAATATGATAAAAATCATATAGAGACCTGAACAGAAATCAGACTATATGATGAGATCTTACAAATGTCATAACATGTGCATATAATAGTCAACACATATACATTTAATACATAAAAATTACAAGGAAAAAGAAGATAAAACAATTTAATAAAAAAGACATCCTAAATCATAAATGGTGCCTCAGGTGCAAATGGTGAATAAGAACTCGACGCGCGTTTCAGCAGAAAAACGCCTTCCTCAGGAGTCACAGTTGGTTATTTGGAAGTGTGTATATATATATATATAAGAAACATATATAAGGTACAATTCTTGTATATTGAGAACATACAAGTCAAAAAATACATTTCTCTAATAAAACGTGAGACAACAAAGTGTAACATTGTACATCGCTAACAAGAATATCCTTTACGCTATTCGGTACAGACTTACTAATTTGTTTCCTATATGTCTCAAGATAGACAAGTCTTTTCATTAGATTGTGTAGTACTCAACTGTAAGAAATTCTAATGTACAGAGCAACATGTAGCAAATGCGTGAAAGTTGCAGTGATGACATAAAGATCATTGTTACAATAGTATACTTGATACTCCAGAGCAAATCTTATAATACATAAATCAACGATAACTTACATAAGAAAACTGATGACAAGTGGACGATATCTTCATTTAAAGATAAAAACGACGACAGGCAATTGATGTTCCTGGGCAATAGAGACAAAAATTGTCATAGTGATATTTACTAATTGTGAACAGGAGAGTTATTGATAGAGTCCAATGAACACACGATATCACATGAATTCACAACATGATGATGAATTTTGTTTGGTATAGGGGCAATTCAGGAGAAATAGACCTTCTAACAAATTAGAAGCTACAAGAACTGATAAACACAGGGGTATAATAATACGGGGTTAATGTTGGCAGATATTAGATAGATGGAATCATTTTCTCGCACCAAGTGTTACGAATTATAGGCAATTTACCTGTAAAGAACGAATCTGATGATACTAAGGTGTAATCAATCACTGGTCGTCAAAAGTAATGGACGGCGTACAATATATCTGAGGAAAGGACAGAATGGATGTAGTCCCAGATAGAATAGAGCACATATCTAAGTATATATAAACTTTAATCTTGAAGCATTATCAGATGTCATACTGGTACGAACTGTCAATCACGAAGCCACGCATAAAAAGATATAATGACGGGCTCAAGCAAGAGCTATTTTCATATAGAACTCTCCATATACAGAACGATGATTGTTGAGCAAACAATATACATACATGTATCTCAGTCACATCATAATATAATAGATGTTAGAGCAGAGCTTTCTACATGATAAAACTATGATAAAGTTGGCTTAAAGTAGTATAGCGAGAAAGGGGGACCCCCTTGACAGCTATAAATAAAGCCCATTTGTAAGGTATATGAGCAGATGCAGCTAGCTGTGGAAAGATTAAGTACCTCGAGGCATAAATACATCAAATTGTCCTCGTGTTTCTAAATGTTTCTAAAGGTGGTAATAAATCCTTGCTATTCCATACAGTTGTATTCAATAATTACCTGGATGTTTACAAAAATTCTCAAGATGTAGAAACTGGCAACGTGTAGTGTAAACGTTTCGGCCAGGATAGCAGCCCCAAGACAGCAACTATCGCATATAAAGTTGCGTATAAGGCTGTAAACCAATGACAGAAAAAGAGGTTCTCAATCGCGTTTCTAGCAGCAATTGCAAATGCAAACTGCCACATGGAGCTAAAACAAACAGTTACCTTGGTGTGTCTTCTAAGATATCAAAAATCCAGTAATAAATGATATTGGTCTGCGGTGAGTTTAATAGCCTCAAAGCGAAAGTTGATAGCATATGAAGACTCGTATATATCTGTAAACAAAATAACAGGCACGGAATTGCTTGTTATTAAGATCAGGTAAAGTGTGTGCAGCACGATTGAGGCACACACATAAAATACACAAAATTACATTTAGAAAGTGAGAGGATGACTCCTCTAAATGTAAAAAGGAGCCTAAACCGGCATAACGGCTCTTACCTGATGATACGATGACTAGTGGCAGGATGCTGCTCACAAAGCGTGTATGGCGCGGCGTCCCGTCAGCCAAAAAAGAATCAGTGGGAGGATTCAAACCGCCCCATTTAAATACTGAATTTAACGCGGGAAACTACCTCTATTGGAAAGAATCTATAGACAGGGACAAAGGACTAACTAATTTAGTCGATCGTGACCTAATAAACAAAGATGGTTCGTGACGAGTAAACCCAGGAAGTACTATGGAGAGATAAATGCCTATAGCAAGCAAGATCGTTCTGTCTCGGGTATCGAGATAAACACTTCTTGGCGGCACATCACACATCCAATGACCTGCAATGGACAGTAATAGAACAAGTACAACCAGGTCCAAATTCACAGAACCGCTTGTTTGAAAAAGAACAACGCTGGAACTACAGACTTTCGACACATAAGATAGGCCTGAAAGACAATCCGCCTGATTCATCAAGCTAAATTGCACTCGCAAAGGGCAAGATTCTCAGAATCTTGCCTTTCGCGAGTGCAATTTTTGCATTTGGGATTCATCATCCCAAATGCAAATTTCGCTATTTAAGAATTCGCACATTTGCGAAGAATTGAATTTAAGGAATCTCTATTTGAGATTCCTTAAATGCAATTCATGAAGCATTTTAAAATTGCGAAATGGCAATTTTGGGCCGCTATTTACAGAGAGGTCAGACCTCTCGGTAAATAGCAAAAACTTAGAAAAATGCATTTAAATGCATTTTTCTAAGTTGCATGTTACACACACACATGTCCTTTAGACATGTGTGTGCGCAACACCAATGTAGATTACATTTCAGGGGTGCTACAGGGTGTCCTTTGGACACCCCTGCACCCTTGAAATCGCATCCTTATTTGCGATTAGCTCATTGCTAATCGCAAATAAGGAATAACTCCCCATGCATTCCTATGGGCCTGTAGGCCCATAGGAATGCATGGGGAGTTATTCCTTATTAGCAATCAGCTAATCGCAAATAAGGAACATGTAGGAATCGCAATAATTATTGCAATTCCTACATGAATCCCGTTTTGCAAGTCCTTAATAGCGATTCGTTATGAATCGCTATTAGGGGCTTGCAAAACGGGAGAATGATGAATCAGGCTGAATATTCCTTTTTCCTCTGTTTTAAAATGACCAGTACCTAGGGATACCTACATACACTGATGCCTGCCAACCTGGAGTCATGATTTTTATCAACCTCCCATGTAATACGATGTTATATCCTCACACATCTGCAACTCTGAACCGACAGTATATGACCACAGCAACCCTTACCCCTGCCTGGCATACTGTGTGGATGCGCCACCACCAGATATACATCAGATGCCCTATACCATCCCCAATCCACATAATCCGATCATTACAACCACACTGCTTGTTCGATCCGCCAATATTGGCACCCCCATTACTTTCCAATATGGCAGACCCTACGATTATCAAAAGCACTATTGCAGCGATTGACCGCGTAACTCCTGTAATGATCAATCCATGGTATAATAATGTGCACACCGATACGCGCCGTCCGCATCGCGTACACCTTCTTACCATATGCTCTTTATTTACCAGCGCCTACTGTAGTCAGACTACAACAACCACTGTATAGCTATTGCTTTCCGCTCATCTACTAATGTGCACTTTTACTGTCACGTTACCACGTGTGATCAAGCGGCCCAACACAAACTTAAGGGTATATCCCACTGACGCTTCCTTACTATTAGCGTCATTCCGTGGCCATCAAATAAGCCCTATCCCACAACACAGCTACGGGCTCGTAATCGCCTACCTTTTTTGGCCGAGTGCGGCACCCGTAGTAAACTATAGACAGGAGTTGCCCCGGCAACACCCACGTGACACGCACGAAACCCCGCCCACCCCGGAAGCTGGCTCTTGACATTAACTCACACGAGAGCCCCGGGCTTTGTAGCGGGGCAGCAGAGGAGAGATGTAGGTAACTGGCCTCTTCCACCACGACTTAACTGTAAGTAGAGCAGTCTTGCTTTTCAGATTCTGATACTCACCGCCATTACGGTATCTACCGCGATACGCGACTGATCTTGATCGGCAAACCTTTTCCGTAACAGTTGCCTCCATGTAATTACAGAATACGTTTTATTAGTGGTGATACCACTCCCTGCCCTCCGATGCAACAGACACTAGAATAGGAGTAAGCCGCCTCCCTTCTACCATTATTTGTTTGTGTGTTTTCCACGTTATGTGTTAGTAAGTCCTTGTGTGTCCCTTATTTTTACGGGTAATTTATGCACATCTAAAAACGACCCTTGCGACCACAATAGCTAGTATGCGAGAGTTAGATATCACTCCACTATAATTACTATGAGTGTGCGAGATTGGAATAAAAGTAGCGAATGCCACAGAGCACGCACCTTTTGATAAGTATGCATGATTTGGCAAAATACCATGCCCCCAGTGGGCCTAAGAACAACACAACTATATCACGCTGATACCAACACAATTTCCTAATGAGAGTGGCATGAAGCATGATGACACAGAGACCCAACACTGCACAACGTAACAGGCATGTAATATTGATCACGTCTGATGGATGTTCGTATCTCTCTTTCCTTCCCACATGTTTTTTTAATTTTTACTTCACTTACTCGCCCATTGAGGTTAGAGTTTTTCACCATTAGCGAGTTTTGCTAACTTGGTTACAAGGAATTAGGATTGGGTGTGCCTTTTAGGGGCACAGACCGTCCACTTCCTTGTTTTTGGTCCTGACGAAAAACCTGGTATATTCCATCTAAGTGACGTAAATAATTAATTTACTCTCTTAATTTCTATGCAGGTAAGTACTTAATCAATAATAACTCAGATCGGAAAAAAGAGACAGAGTCCGTGGTGTTAGAGTTCTTAGGGGTTTTATTCCTTCAAAAGGAATGGTCATGGCCAGGATATCATGTTCTGACCACCACAGGGGTGTCAGAAGGGATAGAGCGCTACATTTTATTAACAGTACATAGCTTATATACTTATTTTACATCATTGGAAACAGTATAGAAGGCGTAACAGCTGAGAGAAGACAAGATAACAGTATACACGTGGTACAAGTGCGTAATCAAGAGGCGTGAACTAGAGGTGTGTGCTAGAAACGTCACAGGTAGGTGTCACCAAAGGGGTGGCACTAACAGGAATGTTGCAATGTCAGCAGAAATCGGAAACTTGGATGCGCGCGCAGCTGCATGACGTGTGATTGACGTGAAGCTGGAGGGTGCAGGGGACTTGACATTTACACTGACGGAAAGAGACAGAAGTCTGGCATGTCAGATCAACTTGTACTTCTATCATATCTGGTATCTGATGTTTAGGAACTAAGCTATCTGGGCGGAAAGGTCTCTAGGGCAGAAGCTATTCTATACTTGCTGTGAGTGCGTGTATAAGTGCCTGAGTGTCTGTATGAGAAGCTTGGGGGCATGGGCCTTCCATGGAAGCATGGCAACAAGGGCTATGAATTACTTGAATTACTTGCATAGAGACAGGCCGGCCCTTTGGCTCTGCAGCTGAGGAAGGATGTTTACTGAAACTAGCAGGCAGGAATGTATTTTCAGAGAGGGAAACAGATAACACGAAGGTTGTAGTCGATCTTGGCAGGCAGCAGGCTGAGCTGAGCGCGAGGGGCCGCGCTGAAAGTAAGTCAGAGTTCACGGGTACAGAGGCAGCCTGGGCAGAGGCCCTCGTAGTCAGAAGCCAGAAAAGAGGTTCGGTGGCAGAGATTCAGGGCCTACTCAGCCAGAGCTGAAAAACGTAGAAGTACACTACAAAGAGACGTTGGCATAGCATACTTAGGAACGGACCATTCAACCCATTCATGGTGGGTCTGAAAGAGGACATGTTAACGGTGGACGCAAATGTATTTGCGTCTTCATAGCTGGTACAGGAGGGTAGTTACATGCACTTTAACTCGTACATGGAGACGGTGGGGTACGCGCTAGGGAACACATCTTGACCATAAAATTTATATTTCCTCATTCCCTCCTTGTTCCCTAGGGACCCTTCATGATATATTAATCATCATAATTTGGTCAGTTTGTTCTTGCAACATCATTTGCTCATCTTTCTTTCTTTGACGGTTTGAGAGAAAACTGGAATGTTCAATGCATGATGTGGCACACAGTCCACATATCGCCGGCCCACACTGTAGGCACAGGCAGCAGCTGAATACTATGACAAGGCCGAAACCTAGGAAGGATAGGATCTTCCATCCCCAGGAGGTTAACGTTGTCCAGAACCAACCGGACCAAGTCCAGGTGCCTGGATTCTGATGTATCTGATTTGCAATTTTATGCAGACGGGTAATAGCTTGATAGACAGATGGTGCATTTTGTGGGATGAAAATACAGCAACTTGACCCGATGACCTTACAGGCTCCACCTCTATCTGCCAAGATGACGTCAATAACAAGACGATTTTGAAGGACAACAACCCGCATAGCAGATTGCTCCTCTGTTAAGTTACCTAAGGCGGAGGCAGTTTCATGTACTACAGCTTCAAGTGTTCTAGTTAATCTACGTATTAATTTACTGTTTTGGACAGGTCCTAGAAAGAAAAAGAATCCTTTATTGAAATCAGTGTACTGTTCCCATGCCGTTTCTGTGTAGTCGACAAGTGGAATATCTCTTCTGGGTCTATTCTTTACTAGATTCGTATTTCTATGGTAATCAGGGGGAGCTAGAAAAACAGGTGGCAGAAGGAATGCAATATAACAGGTACCATCCCAATCTGGAGGCAAACGTATGTATGCGGTATGACCACAAACAAAATAGGAGTGACTGATAGCGTTGAAGGACGATTTACCATGGTCACTGAATTCGACCACAGTAGTGCATTTACTATGACCTAAGTGTACTGAACCTTTCTTTCGGACACATAATTCACCAGTGACTGGTAATACTAGCATATGGGGCAGAACTGGGGTAGCTTCGGATTCAACAGTAAGGATCATAAGGCTAATTGTGTAGTTACCTAATCCATATACTTCATTTTCTAGATCAGTTCCTATTCGAGTAGGGAGTCCCTCCTTATCAGGGTAACAGACGTCGAGCAGGACTAAGTTCAGGTTTCCCCAAACCCAGCCTCCATCGAAAACAGCAATATCAGGATCTAAGGAATTAATTATTTTAAACCATGCCCCACAGGAGCCATTGTGAGTGAACGGGTACGAGAAGAGGGGCAGAGCTCCCTTGTAATTCTGGTAGGGAGGGAGTCGGCCACATATCCAGCAGTCTGTAGCATTGTTCGTCTGATGGGAGTGGTGTAACATACTAATGAATGTATTGTTGCGCAGCGCAAGTCTGTAAGAGAGTTCGTGTGCAGGTAATTCACTAAAAGTGTGTTCAGCAGAGACATTGTAAACAGATGGTTCACGCCTGAAAATAGGCCAGTAGATAGGTAGCAGAATACTGGCAACAATAACTAAAATACTTAGAAAAAACATTATTAATAACGTCACTATACAGTGACTACGCAGCGATTTGCAGTATGTATTTCTTTTGACTTGTCTCTCTCTCTCTCTATCTCGATCTAGGGGATACATGTCAGAAACTATTTAACCGATTCACCTAGGGGAGGACTTAAACAATTAAACTGTCTGACTTGCTAGATCGGAGTTTCATACGGTATTTTTCTTGGGGAGTTTTTTCTCGTTCGGATACTGTAAAGTCTTTTTCCTCAACACAGTCTTTGGTGGGGGTGGACGAGTCTCGATCAGGTTTCAGTCCAGAAAATTTCTTCACATGACTCGTGTGGACCCACCCCTTTCTCCCCTCTATCTTCACGGCGGTCCTCGTGGTGAGAAGGACGGTCTTCGGAGATTTCCAGCGGGGCTCCAACGGACTTTTCCGGTCGAAATTCCGGACGAGTACCAGGTCCCCAGGACGGACCTCGTGCGGCTTTACATCAGTGTTGTCAGGGAAAGCTGCGGCAACCTGTGAACGACATGATTGGAGTGCAGACATCAAGGAGGCAAGGTAATCTGTCAACATATTACAATCGACATCAGTGATTTTCTTCGGAATGGGCGTCCCCCACATATTCGGTGGTCTGCCAAAAACCACTTCGTACGGGGATAGCCCTGATCTTGAGTGGGCGACCATTCTCATGTAGAATAGTGCCACGGGCAGGGCGACTATCCAGTCGACCCCTTTTTCCTGACATATCTTGGCAAGTCTTATTTTTAGTGTCTGGTTATGCCTTTCTACAAGGCCTGCGGCTTCAGGATGTCGGACACAATGGAATTTCCACTGGTAACCTAACAGTAAAGAAACCTGCTTCATTAACTCGGACGAGAATGGCTGTCCGTTATCTGAGTATACGACACGGGGCAAACCGTACCGTGGGAAGAATTCACGAACCAACTGTCTGGCAGTGGTCGGAGCAGTGTAGTCTGGAACTGGGTATGCTTCGGTCCAACGGGACAGAGCACAAACAATTACAAGGACATACTTGAATCCTCGACAACTGTTCATCTGGATATAATCCATCTGGAGGACTTCAAAAGGGTGATCGGGAGGATGAAATCCACCTTGCTCTACAGGGACGCTTTTACCTGGATTGAACTGACAACAGATCATGCAAGTACGCACTTTCTGCTTTGCTGCTGCTCGTAAGTGTTTATTGCTCCAGAGATTTTGTAAACTGTCTAACATCGCTTTCTCTCCTAGATGTGCCGGGCTATGTGCTGTATTAATCATGACTTGAACCATAGAGTCAGGGAGAAACCATGTAGATTTTCCCTTCGTCATCCAACCTTGATCTGTCTGGATCCCTCCTAGTTCAGTCCATTTCTTTATTTCATCGGGAGTCGCATGTGTCTGGATATCGATTACGTCTAGGGTGGGATTTCTAACTGCCATACATTTTGTCGGTACTATTGTCTTTGTCACATCAGTAATCTGGGTGTGAGTCAGTGCTGTATGTTTTGCTGTCTGGTCTGCCAGGTCGTTACCCTGGGAAACAGAATCTGTAACTTTAGTATGTGCTTTACACTTCATGACTGATATGCCCGAGGGCAAATGTATTGCTTCTAACAGTGCTTGAATGAGGGGACCGTGTTGAATCTTGGCCCCATGAGAGGTCAGGAAACCTCGTTCTTGCCAGAGGACTCCGAAGTCATGTACAACTCCGAATGCATAACGGGAATCAGTGTATATGTTAACATTTCTGTTCTTGGCTAGAATACAAGCTCGGGTCAGAGCGATGAGTTCTGCTGCTTGAGCAGACAGTGTGTCAATACGATGTGTTTCTTTAACTTCAGTTTCAGTGGTCACGGCATACGCGGCCACTAATTCTCCTGTACTTGTTCTCATGCATGAACCGTCCACATAAAGTGTCAGGTCTGGATTTGTCAGTGGGACATCTGTTAAGTCTCGTCGTGGCTTTGTTACTGCATTAATGATCTCTATACAATCATGCGGAACTGAATCTGTCATAATTGTAGGTAACAGTGTTGCTGGGTTCAGGATACTGCAGCGTCTGATTTCTATGTGTGGCTGGAATAGTGTTAATTCATAACCTGTCAATCGTGCTATAGTTAAGTGCTGGGTCTGGGTTCTGTTTAACAGAACCTCTACAGAGTGTGGAACTTGTACTGTTAACTGATGACCTAAAACAATTGAGTCACTTTGTCTGATTGCTAATGCTGTTGCTGCTACTGACTTCAAACATGCAGGGAGTGCCTGAGCTACTGAATCCAATGTACTTGAGAAATAAGCGCAAGGCTTATGTGAACCTGCTTGATCTTGAGTGAGGACAGACAACGCTGTACCATCACGTTCTGTAACAAAAAGTGTAAACGGTTTGCTGTAACATGGTGTTGCTAAAACTGGTGCTTGGCATAATGCTTTCTTTAATTCTTCAAAAGCTTGTGTGTGTTCCTGAGTCCAAGGGAGGGCAGTCGAAGTCGCTGCCTCCTGTGTCGTTAACTGGATGAGTGGTTTAGCTAGAAATGCATACTGAGGGATCCATTGTCTGCAGTATGAGGTGAGGCCTATGAAGGCCCGCACTTCCTTTTGTGTCTGGGGTTGCGGCATATTTACAATTAACTGAATGCGATCGGGAGTGAGCTGTCTCCCCACTTTGGACAGCAAGTGACCCAAGTACACAACTTGCTGAACACAGAATTGTAGCTTCGAAGGGGACACCTTGTGTCCCTTGTCGGCCAGAAAGTGTAAAACTGTCAGTGATGCTTGTTCACATTCGGGCTCACTTCGTGCGGTGATCAACAGATCATCGACGTATTGCAGTAAAGCGGTGTTAACGGGCATTTGAACACAATCTAGTTGTCTTTTCAGTGCTTGACTATAGATGCTGGGGCTTTCTGTGAATCCTTGAGGTGCGCGTGAAAATTTGAAGCTGCGTCCATTTAAACTGAATCCGAAGAGATATTGGCTCTCTGGATCAATAGGCACGCTGAAGAAGGCGTTCTTGAGATCAATTACAGTAAAGAACGTTGCTTCTGAATCAATAGCAGTCAATAGGGATGAGATATCGGGGACCACAGGGAACTGTGGTATAATGCATTTATTTAATTCTCGAAGATCAATCACCAGCCGATATACTGGCGGTGCATTGGGATCAGTACGTTTAAGAATCGGAATGATGGGTGAATTACAGACATTGGAGTCGGTCTCGACGACCACTCCTTGGGCAATGAGCTCGTCAATGATTTTCAGTAAAGCCACTACAGCATTGGGTGGTAACTTGTATTGTCTGATTCGGGGTAATACAACACCTGCCTTGAGTGTAACACGGTATGGTGTAATGTGCATACAGCCTACATCTGTTGGGCCTTTTGCCCACAAGTAATCTGGTACATTTTTCAATCTGACATCGAATTCTCGCAAAACATAATGACCCTTGAAATCCCGTAGAAAGAGTCTAACTCCCTCCGGGGAACAGCATATTATAGCTCCTAGAGCCTTCAATGTTTTAATTCCTAACAGATTTTCTGGACATGATTTTGTAAGTAACAAGTCTGTAACACGTGATAACGGACCCACAGCCAGGGGAACTGGTTGCGATACCTCATTTACAATAGGCTGTCCTGAAAAACCAAGGGAAACATTCTGTGAGCCTGAGAGGGGTGCCCCTGGGACTTCATCATGGCTGATCGTAGTGCGACTTGCCCCTGTGTCAATTAAAAACTTTCTGTCTTTTCCCAATACTTGACTGTGTACATAAGGACCTTCTTGATCTACAGGAATCTCAATAAGAGGCAAGCCACCTTCCCTCTCTAGGCTGTTTCATGTATATCGGGAATATTCGGGATAAGCGGACTGGGCATACTGGTACATCTGTTGTGAAACCTGCTGAGATGCGGCAATGGGCTGTGGCTGTGGTATCGCTACTGTCTGTGCTGGAGTCGGAGAAGCATGCATAAGCTGTGTATTCTGTGTATTCTGTGAAGACTGATGCTGGTCATGGTCTTGTCTAGGCGGATGCGGTCTTTCTTTAGTTTTACCTGTCGCTATGTTATGTTTCAGGACTGGGCATTCATGTACATAATGGCCTGGCTGCTTGCAATAATTGCATGTCCCTTTAACGGGAGCTGCGGTGTGACCTGTCTGGGTCGTACCCTTTCTGTGACCGTCGGCTGGGACCGTTTGAGCTACTAACATTTTCATCTTAGTGTCTTTCATACGTTTCTGTTCCTGATCTTGTTCTTCTCTAATTCTATTCTGATGGTATTGTAACATCTGTAACATCTGTGATGGCGTGTTTGCTTGCCATGTACTCTCGACCTTGTATACACGGTTTTTAACTAACGGTAGAGAATTCTCCACTAACTTTGATACAAAAAGATGCGGGTACGACTCGCTACTTGGTTTGAGGCCACTATTGATAATAAAACATTTCTCGAATCTTGAATAGAAGTCGCTAGTATCTTCATCATGCTTCTGTTTACAGGACGAGATGGCGTCCCAATCTTCCTTTCTAGTTGTCAATAATCTGGGCAGAACCTGTACTATCAAACCTGGTAATGCTTTAGTTTTGCCCCAAGGCCTAACCCTGGGATCCGTTTCTTTTCTTCGTCCTCTATTTCTGCCCATGCAATCTTTGTGTCCCCCACCTCCCATTCCTTCTCCTTTAATTTCTCGAAGATTCCCGTGGGCAACAGTACTTTTAACATTTTCATAATGTCATCATATGTGTAATCCCCCATCAGTAACATGTCTTTAAGCTCTCTGTGAAAACCTGCAGGGTCTTTATCGTGACACGGGACTAGTTTCTTCATTTCTAACAGTTCTAATTTAGTCAGAGGCGTGTGTACATACACGCGTTTCAAGACATGATCCTCACCCATAACAGGGTGCACTTCTCGTAAGGGGTTCTGACTTTCAATGCCACCCCCGCATTGCATGTGATACATTTTTCTTTCTGGGGGCGGGGCGGGAACGTATTCGGAGCTTACAAAAGTATTATATCTGTGTCGTTGTTCTAGAATTATTTGAATTAATTTGGTGCTTAAGCCTCTCCATCTATCCATGAGTAGTGCTTCTAGTGTTTCGTGTAAGGGACCTGGATCAGAATAATGTTTTCTGTATTTGATGAGGAGGTGCTGAATCATGTATACACTTGCTAATTTCTGTTCGTCGGGGGAGAGGTTCAGAAATGTCTGTGCCACTGTGTCATCATTATATATGTCTGCATTTTCGGCCCATGATACAGCTGATCGGGCTAGTTCTTGTTCATCCATAGAGTTGAGTACGTGGTACCCAACTCGATCTCGAAGCCTTTTATCAGTTTCCTGGAACTGATGTTCAGCAGAATTCGGATTTGTCAAGGCAGAGAAGAAAACTCTCTTGCTTTCTGGACGGACGCCCTTCCTAAGGTAGGTTCCCTTACCTACATATGCTATGGTACCTGTAGTCTTTTCTGGTTCTTCAGATTCGTCTTCCTCCTCAGAGGAAGCTTTGTCTTTCTCTTTCTCGTGTATCTCTATTACTGTCTTTCTTATTTTCTTGTACATACTAGCTATGCAATTTTGTCTATCATGTTTACCTTCTGATATATTTTGACCCCACTTGTGGAGTGCCTCTATTTCATCCCGATCTGTCTCAGGCCTGTCTCGTTCTCTTATTAGACAATTTATGAAAAAACGTAATATATATGCTTGAGTGTCAACTTTCTGATGCTCCAAGGCATCTTTAATGCTTTCGGGATCTTTTCCAGTCTGTATAAACCGGTAGATTCTGTCTAGGTGTTCTTTCATACCTGAAAACATTAACAGAAAATCAGTAGCGGCTCGTAACCGCAATGATGCCATCATCATTCTATCCTCTTTTCCGGGTACTGGATCATATCTGCAAACTGTAAGTTGTCCTTTGAGTACATCAAGACGGGGTGATTTGTACATAGTGGGACTCCGCATGTCCCCTAGGGATAATCTGTGCGTTAAGGGCGGGGTCTGAAGACCCGCGGTCGCACCTCCTGAAGCGGAGGCTTGGGCATCATCTCTACGTGGAGTCTGTATTTGAATTTGTCTTTTAGTAGGATCTGGTAGACGTGGTTTCGGTAGGTCTGTTTTGAGTGCAGGAAGCGGCGGGGCTGGCGGAACAGGGGAAGTCTGTCGTGGTACTGGCGAAGCATGATCTGGGGGCGGGGTGCCACCCCCGTCCCTGTCAGTAGGCAGGGCACGAACAGGCAGATTGGTGTAAGCAGGAGCTACATCTTCTAGATAGGAATTCAGGAATATATCTTTAGTGGCCCTATGAGTTACTTTAGTTGGAACCAGTGGTGGCGGCAGATTTTTCGGTATTTCTGAAATGGCGTCAGGTGTACCCTCGGCCATAAGATACATGCCGTTTACTTGGCTATTTCGGATGCGATCTATTTGTTCTGCTTTTACTCGGATTCCTTCAGTAACTAGTTCATTTTCCTGTGCTTACTCTGATTCTTTAAGTCTGTCTTCTCTACGGAGTGCTCTTTCAGCACGTTTATGTGATTCCTTACGCCAAAATTCTATGGCGTCTTTCTGAGATTGTCTGGCTTTCTTTTTCCGTAATGCCTCTTCTACCTTCACGATGCACTCGGCATCCCATGTTCCATTAGCTGGCCATCGGTGTCTTTCGTCTAGGTGCTTTGTATAATCGGTCCATAATTCTAGATACAATATGGCATCTATGCCATGCTTATTATACATAAAGTTACCTGGAGTGTCCCTAGGGGGGATAGGAATTTCTTCCTCTAGTATCCCTTTCCTAGTTCCTATCTGCTTTAATTTGTTGAAAAACGGCATTTTGCCTACTTGATACTGAATGCGCGATCCTTGATACTTAATTCTGAATATAACTAGTTATACAAGAGAACACAATAATGCACATAAAAACAGTCACATTCATACCACGACAATAATCACATGAAAAGACATTTGAAACATAGATGAATACCCCCTATACCGGATGTACTGCTAAACAGTACAGATACACTGGTGTAACAGTGCAGAAATTCAGAAATTCGGAATACTAGATATACTGCTAAACAGTACAGATACACTGCCTAAAAACAGTGCAGACCGGACTTGTGTACCCAAACCCGTCTAGATACGTCCCAGCAATGGTACTCACCGGGAAGCACGGAAACAGAAGGCCTCGGAAAACTCGACTGGACTCGACTCGAAACTTCGGAAAAACTTCGGGAAACTTCGGAAAACTTCGGAAAACTTCGGAAACCTGGTGGGCCTCTTGACACCTCGGACCTTGTTTCTTCCGGCTAGGCTCTGGTCGGGATCCTCCGCACTCCTCACCGCCTCGTCTGGGCACTGATCGCAGTCTTCGTCACCTCCGTGGGTCAGAGGGAGATGCAGGAAATCCTGCCGGTACGCGTATGGTCCATCTAACTGATGGCAGGGGACAGAGCTTGCAATGCGCCAACCGGCGCGTGAGGTGGGGGAGGGGTCCCTATTCGGGCGCCAAATGACGTAAATAATTAATTTACTCTCTTAATTTCTATGCAGGTAAGTACTTAATCAATAATAACTCAGATCGGAAAAAAGAGACAGAGTCCGTGGTGTTAGAGTTCTTAGGGGTTTTATTCCTTCAAAAGGAATGGTCATGGCCAGGATATCATGTTCTGACCACCACAGGGGTGTCAGAAGGGATAGAGCGCTACATTTTATTAACAGTACATAGCTTATATACTTATTTTACATCATTGGAAACAGTATAGAAGGCGTAACAGCTGAGAGAAGACAAGATAACAGTATACACGTGGTACAAGTGCGTAATCAAGAGGCGTGAACTAGAGGTGTGTGCTAGAAACGTCACAGGTAGGTGTCACCAAAGGGGTGGCACTAACAGGAATGTTGCAATGTCAGCAGAAATCGGAAACTTGGATGCGCGCGCAGCTGCATGACGTGTGATTGACGTGAAGCTGGAGGGTGCAGGGGACTTGACATTTACACTGACGGAAAGAGACAGAAGTCTGGCATGTCAGATCAACTTGTACTTCTATCATATCTGGTATCTGATGTTTAGGAACTAAGCTATCTGGGCGGAAAGGTCTCTAGGGCAGAAGCTATTCTATACTTGCTGTGAGTGCGTGTATAAGTGCCTGAGTGTCTGTATGAGAAGCGTGGGGGCATGGGCCTTCCATGGAAGCATGGCAACAAGGGCTATGAATTACTTGAATTACTTGCATAGAGACAGGCCGGCCCTTTGGCTCTGCAGCTGAGGAAGGATGTTTACTGAAACTAGCAGGCAGGAATGTATTTTCAGAGAGGGAAACAGATAACACGAAGGTTGTAGTCGATCTTGGCAGGCAGCAGGCTGAGCTGAGCGCGAGGGGCCGCGCTGAAAGTAAGTCAGAGTTCACGGGTACAGAGGCAGCCTGGGCAGAGGCCCTCGTAGTCAGAAGCCAGAAAAGAGGTTCGGTGGCAGAGATTCAGGGCCTACTCAGCCAGAGCTGAAAAACGTAGAAGTACACTACAAAGAGACGTTGGCATAGCATACTTAGGAACGGACCATTCAACCCATTCATGGTGGGTCTGAAAGAGGACATGTTAACGGTGGACGCAAATGTATTTGCGTCTTCATAGCTGGTACAGGAGGGTAGTTACATGCACTTTAACTCGTACATGGAGACGGTGGGGTACGCGCTAGGGAACACATCTTGACCATAAAATTTATATTTCCTCATAAGGTTGAAACATGTAGACCAGTACACATATAGAGATACTTTTAGCCGTAACTACAGTCATAGTATCTCACCACACTTTTTTAATATTGTCCAGTTGCTTGTAAATAAAATTTATCTCCCCACTAAGTTAAACCAGGACAATTTTTAACACACTTACTTTGCACTTACACTCACAACCTGCTTCTCTGTATTTCAGTTGTTGTAGCACACCCTGGTAACGCTAGGCCGCCAGGGTGGACCCCAATGATGAAGCATGTCACCACTAGGCTGGTGAGTGAGGGGTTTTTAACAAAAGGATAAATTCTTTCCTTTTGTCATTCACCCACCCCATTAGGAATTCTCTTGATTCTCTATGGTGGTACTCCTCTCTTTGTTTATTTAGTCCTTCTTCAGGGGAACAGGAGTACTCTCCGTTCACTTAAGGTGAACACGATCCCTTGCTCTCCCTTTTGTTAGTCTATAGAAGAAACAGTAGACAAGATCATCAAATACTTAAAAACCTTGCCGGTGACAAAGTGAAATAAGCAATAAAGAAAATTCCAAAAGCTGATCAAATATCTTAGTGTCAGATTAAAGCTGCTTTAGAGGTCAAGTTCAATCCAGTGCCAAATGTCAATTATAAAAGGTGCATCTTGTGGAAACAATGGATGAATTTGCTGAAAGACTACAGACTCTCATCAAGCATTCCTAATTTAAAAAAAATGTGATAATCAATTTTATTGACATTTTCAACACCTAGGACATAAAAGGACAGCCAAGGAATACACAATATAGCAGAAATCATCACCATCAGACAATAGGAGGCGTAAGCCAAGGAAATCGTCCATGAGCACAATGTGCCTTGCAGAGGGAAAAGGCAGCCATGAAAAGGAAAAGTTAACACAAAATTCAAAACAATACATTTAACCACTTGCCCCATATCTTTTCAAACTTTTCAGGGCACCCCCTGGCCTCAGAGGGGTTCTTCCTGGGCCGCGCACCAATCCACCCTTCTGTGCCATTTACGAACAGTAGGAGGCTTGGCTTGGGACCAAGCAGCGGCGATATCCCACTTGGCAACCGCCACCGCCATACCCAAGAAACGCTTGTCAGCTCGAGAGCCGTCCAAGCCATCAAAGATTTTGAGTAGGAGGCGCAGGGGGGCGTGGGGAACCTGCAACCCAGTGTTTGTGTAAGTCAGATTCTATACCCGCCCAGAAGGAGGCAAAACCGGGACATTGCCAGACCATGTGATAAGAATCGGCCGGGACATGGCCACAACGGGCACAGTCAGGTAGGGGATGCAAGCCCGCCTTATGTAGGCGTACGGAGTCAGGTATGCTGTGTGGAAGTAGTAGAGTTGAATAAGGCGCAATTTAGAGGAGGCAGTTAGAGTTTTGGGTGCCATTAAGGCGTCTCACCAATCTGATTCTTCTAGGGGCCCCACTCATCCCTCCCAACCAGTTCGCAGCGCATCTAAGATGGCTGGGCCGTTGTTTACCAGTGAACGATAGATCCGCAACACTCCCCCCTTCCCCAAGTCACCCATCGTGACCTGCACCTCAAGCGGGTTGAATTCGGGGAGTGAGGTACCGCGGGATAAATGTGCAAGGAGGGCGTGGTGGAGTTGCAAATATTTGTAAAACTGTGTAGGGTAGAGGGAGTGATGCTGCTGCAGGTATGAGAAGGCCCGGATGTGGTCACCAACCCAGATGTCCCCAAGAAGTGTAATCCCAATCCGGTCCTACTGGTGAAACCCACTGAGGGCTTATACCTCCGGCAGCCAAGTTTCTTGTCCCAGTGTGTGTAGCGCAGGGCTGAGCGTCATGCCGTTAGGACCGCCCTATTGATGGGTGGAATAGTCTGTGGGATAGTGAGGAAATATAAATTTTTGGTCAAGTTATGTTCCCTATCTTGGACCCCACCGTCTCCATGTACGAGTTAAAGTGCATGTAACTTCCCTCCTGTGCAAGCTATGAAGACGCAAATACATTTGCGTCCAACGTTAACATGTCCTCTTTCAGACCCACCCTGAATGGGTTGAATAGGCCGTTCCTAAGTATGCTATGCCAACGTCTTTTTGTAGTGTGCTTCACGTTTTTCAGCTCTGGCAAAGTAGGCCCTGAATTCCTGCCATCGAGCCCTTTTTCTTGCTTCTGACTCGGAAAGCCTCAGCCCAGGCTGCCCAGGCTGCCCCCGTACCTGTGAACTCTGCCTTACTTCCAGCGCGGCCCTCCGTGCTCAGCTCAGCCAAGACTGACTACAACCTTCGGGTTATCTGCTCCGCTCCTCGAAAATACATTCCTGCCTACCAGTTTCAGTAAACATCCTCCCAGCTGCAGAGCCAAAGGGCCGGCCTGTCTCTGTGCAAGTAATTCATTGCCTCTGTTACCATGCTCCCATGGAAGGCCCATGCCCCCACGCTTCTCAATACAGACACTCAGGCGCTTATACACGCACTCACAGTCAGTATAGAATAGCTTCTGCCCCAGAGACCTTTCCGCCCAAGATAGCTCAGTTCCTAAACATCAGATATCAGATATGATAGAAGCACAAGTTGATCTGACATGCCAGACTTCTGTCTCTTTCCGTCAGTGTAAATGTCAAGTCCCCATGCACCCTCCAGTTTCACGCCAATCACACGTCATGCAGCTGCGCGCGCACTCAAGCTTCTGATTTCTGCTGACATTGCAACATTTCTGTTTAGTGCCACCCACATGTGACACCTACTTGTGACGTTTCTAGAGCACACCTCCAGTTACGCCTAATCCACGCCTTCTGATTACGTACTAGTAACACGTGGATGCTGTTATCTTGTCTTCTCTCAGCTGTTCCGCCTACTATACTGTTTCCAATGATGTAACTTAAGTATATAAGCTATGTATGGATAATAAAAGTTGGCTCTATCCCTTCCTGAACCCCGTGTGGTTGCAGGAACATGATATCCTATTCCGGAATAATTCCTTTATGGAATAAAACCCCTAAGAACTCTAACACCACGGACTCTGTCTCTTTTTTTCCGATTGAGTTATTATTGATTAAGTACTTACCTGCATAGAAATTCAGATGGTAAATTAAATATTTACAACATTCTGGCGCCCGAATAGGGACCCCTCCCCCACCTTACGCGCCGGTTGGTGCGTTGCACGCTCCGTCCCCTGCCATCAGTTAGAAGGAAACTACGCGTACCGGCAGGATTTCCTGTATCTCCCTCTGGCCCACGGAGGTGACGAAGATTGCGATCAGTACCCAGACGAGGCGGTAAGGAGTGCGGAGGATCCCGACCAGAGCCTAGCTGAAGGAAGCAAAGTCCGAGGTGTCAAGAGGCCCACCAGTTTTCCGAAGTATCCACGTGTCGAGCCGAGTCCAGTCCGGTCCAGTCCAGTCGAGTTTTCCGAGGCCTTCTGTTTTCCGTGCTTCCCGGTGAGTACCATTGCTGGGACGTATCTAGACGGGTTTGGGTACACAAGTCCGGTCTGCACTGTTTTAGACAGTGTATCTGTACTGTTTAGCAGTACATCAGTTATTCAAGTTTTTGCATTGTCTCTGACAGTGTATCTGTGCTGTTTAGCAGTACATCCGATATAGGGGGTAGTTATATATGTACCAAATGTCTCTTTATGTGATTATTGTCGTGGTATGAGTGTGACTGTTTTTAATGTGCATTATTGTGTTCTTGTATAACTAGCTGTATCCAGTATTAAGTAGCAAGGATTGAGCGTTCAGTACTAAGTAAACAAGATGCCGTTTTTCAACAAGTTAAAGCAGATAGGAACTAGGAAAGGGATACTAGAGGAAGAAATTCCTATCCCTCCTAGGGACACTCCAGGAAACTTTATGTATCACAAGCATGGCATAGATGCCATATTATATCTAGAATTATGGGCCGATTACACTAAACATCTAGACGAGAGACACAGATGGCCAGTTACTGGAACGTGGGATGCCGAGTGCATCATGAAGGTAGAAGAAGCATTATGGAAAAAGAAAGCCAGACAATCTCAGAAAGATGCCATAGAATTTTGGCGTAAGGAATCACATAAACGTACTGAAAAAGCACTCCGTAGAGAAGACAGACTTAAAGAGTCAGATAAAGCTCAAGAAAACGAATTAGTTACTGAAGGAATCCGAGTAAAAACAGAACAAATAGATCGCATCCGAAATAACCAAGTAAACGGCATGTATCTTATGGCCGAGGGTTCACCTGACGCCATTTCAGAAATACCGAAAAATCTGCCGCCACCATTGGTCCCAACTAAAGTAACTCATAAGACCACTAAAGATATATTCCTGAATTCCTATCTAGAAGATGTAGCTCCCGCTTACACCAATCTGCCTGTCCGCGCCCTGCCTACTGACAGGGACGGGGGCGGTAGCCCGCCCCAAGATCATATTCCGCCAGTACCACAACAGATCTCTCCTGTTCCACAACCTCCACCCCTTCCCACACCTAAGGTTGATCTACCGAAGCCACGTCTACCTGACCCAACTAAAAGACAAGTTCAAGTACAAATACAGACGCCACAGAGAGATAATGCTCAAGCCTCTGCCTCAGGAGGTGCTACAGGGGGTCTCCGGACCCCGCCATTAACGCACAGGTTACCCCTAGGGGACTTGCGGAGTCCCACCACGTTCAAATCACCCCGTCTTGATATACTCAGAGGACAACTTACAGTTTGCAGATATGACCCAGTACCCGGAAAAGATGATAGAATGATGATGGCATCTCTACGGTTACGATCTGCTACTGATTTTCTGTTAATGTTTCCAGGAATGAAAGAGCACCTAGATAGAATATATCGGTTTGTTCAGACTGGGAAAGACCCTGACAGTATTAAGGATGCCATGGAGCATCAGAAAGTTGACGTTCAAGGACAGGTATTACGTTTTTTCATAAATTGCCTAATAAGAGAACGAGACAGGCCTGAGACAGATCAGGGTGAATTAGAAGCACTCAACAAGTGGGGTCAAAATATATCTGAAGGAAAACACGATAGGGGAGCTTGCGTAGCCAGTATGTACAGAAAAATAAGAAATACAGTGATAGGAATACACAAAGAAGAGCTAGAAAAGGCTTCTTCCGAGGGGGAAGAAGAACCTGAAGAACCAGAAAAGATTACAGAGACTATAGCGTATGTAGGTAAGGGAACTTACCTTAGGAAGGGCATTCGTCCAGAAAACAAGAGAGTTTTTCTCTCTGCTTTAACAAACCCGAATTCTTCTGAACATCAGTTCCAGGAGACTGATAAAAGGTTGCGAGACCGAATAGGGTACCATGTACTCAATTCTATGGATGAACAAGAACTAGCCCGGTCCGCCATATTATGGACTGAAAACGCAGATATATATGACGATGACACTGTAGCACACACATTCTTGAACCTTTCCCCAGACGAGCAGAAATTGGCAGGTGTATACATGATTCAGCACCTCCTCACGAAATACAGAAATAAACATTCTGATCCAGGTCCCTTACCCGATATATTAGAAAAACTACTCACGGATAGTTGGAGAGGTTTAAGCACCAAACTAATTCAAATAATTTTAGAACAACGTCACAGATATGACACTTTCATAAGCTCCGAGTATGTTCCCGCCCCACCCCCTGAAAGAAAAATGTATCATATAGAACGTCAGCATGGCATTGAAAGTCAGAACCCCTTACGGGAAGTACATCCAGTTATGGGTGAGGACCACCTCTTGAAACGTGTGTATGTACACACGCCTCTGACTAAGTTAGAGCTGTTAGAAATGAAGAAGCTAGTCCCGTGCCATGATAAAGACCCTGCAGGTTTTCACAGAGAACTTAAAGACATGTTATTAATGGGAGATTATACGTACGAAGATATCACGAAAATGTTAAAAGTACTGCTGCCCACGGGCATCTACGAGAAACTAAAGGAAAAGGAATGGGAGGTGGGAGAGAAAAAGATTGTATGGGCAGAGATAGAAGACGAAGAGAACAAACGTGTCCCAGGGGTAGGCCTTGGGGACAAAACTAAAGCATTACCAGGCTTGATAGTACAGGTTCTGCCAAGATTATTGACAACTAGAAAAGAGGACTGGGATGCAATCTCAGCATGTAAACAGAAACCAGACGAAGATACTAGTGACTTCTATTCAAGATTCGAGAAATGTTTCATTATTAATAGTGGTCTTAAACCAAGTAGCGAGTCGTACCCGCACCTTTTTGTATCAAAGTTAGTCGAGAATTCCCTGTTGGCAGTTAAAAATCGTGTATACAAGGTCGAGAGCACATGGCAAGCAAATACGCCATCACAGATGTTACAAATGTTACAATACCATCAGAACAGAATTAGAGAAGAGCAGGATCAGGAACAGAAACGTATGAAAGACACGAAAATGAAAATGCTAGTAGCCCAGTCGGTACCAACCGACGGCCACAGAAAGGGTACGACCCAGACAGGTCACGCCGCAGCCCCCGTTAAAGGGGCATGCAATTATTGCAAGCAGCCAGGTCACTACGTACACGAATGCCCAGTTCTGAAACATAACATAGCAACTGGTAAAACTAAAGAAAGACCGCACCCACCCAGACAAGACCATAACCAGCATCAGTCTCCCCAGAATATACAGCCCATGCAGAATGCACAGTCTACGCATGCTTCATCACCCACAGCACAGACAGTAGCGGTATCACAGCCACAGCCCATTGCCGCAACACAGCAAACTTCACAGCAAATGTACCAGTATGCCCAGTCCGCTTACCCCGATTATCCACGATATACATGAAACAGCCTAGAGAGGGAGGGTGGCTTGCCTCTTATTGAGATTCCTGTAGATCAAGAGGGTCCTTATGTACACAGTCAAGTATTGGGAAAAGACAGAAAGTTTTTAATTGACACAGGGGCAAGTCGCACCACAATCAGCCATGATGAAGTTCCAGGGGCACCCCTCTCAGGCTCACAGAATGTTTCCCTTGGTTTTTCAGGACAGCCTATTGTAAATGAGGTATCGCAACCAGTTCCCCTGGCTGTGGGTCCGTTATCACGTGTTACAGACTTGTTACTTACGAAATCATGTCCAGAAAATCTGTTAGGAATTAAAACATTGAAGGCTCTAGGAGCTATAATATGCTGTTCCCCGGAGGGAGTCAGACTCTTTCTGCGGGATTTCAAGGGTCATTATATGTTACGTGAGTTTGATGTCAGATTGAAAAATGTACCAGATCACTTGTGGGCAAAAGGCCCAACTGATGTAGGTTGTATGCACATTACACCATATCGTGTTACGCTCAAACCAGGTGTAGTTCTACCCAGAATCAGACAATACAAGTTACCTCCCGATGCTGTAGTGGCTTTACTGGAAATCATTGAAGAGCTCATTGCCCAAGGAGTGGTCGTAGAGACCGACTCCAATATCTGTAATTCACCCATCATCCCGATTCTTAAACGTACTGATCCCAATGCACCGCCAGTATATCGGCTGGTGATTGATTTAAGAGAACTGAATAAATGCATTATTCCACAGTACCCTGTGGTCCCCGACATCTCAGCCTTATTGACTGCTATTGATGCAGAAGCAACGTTCTTTACTGTAATTGACCTCAAGAACGCCTTCTTCAGTGTACCTATTGATCCAGAGAGCCAATATCTCTTCGGATTCAGTTTAAATGGACGAAGCTTCAAATTTTCACGCGCACCTCAAGGATTCACAGAAAGCCCCAGCATCTATAGCCAAGCACTGAAAAGACAACTTGATTGTATCACAATGCCAGTTAACACCGCTTTACTGCAATACGTCGATGATCTGCTGATCACCGCACGAAGTGAGCCCGAATGTGAACAAGCATCACTGACAGTTTTACATTTTCTGGCCGACAAGGGACACAAGGTGTCTCCTTCAAAGCTACAATTCTGTGTTCAGCAAGTTGTGTACTTGGGTCACTTGCTGTCCAAAGTGGGGAGACAGCTCACTCCCGATCGCATTCAGTTAATTATAAATATGCCACAGCCTCAGACACAAAAGGAAGTGCGGGCCTTTATAGGCCTCACCTCGTACTGCAGACAATGGATTCCCCAGTATGCATTTCTAGCCAAGCCACTCATTCAGTTAACAACGCAGGAGGCAGCAACTTCGACTGTCCTTCCTTGGACCCAGGAACACACACAGGCCTTTGAGGAATTAAAGAAAGTTTTATGTCAAGCACCAGTTTTATCGACACCATGTTACAGCAAACCTTTTACACTTTTTGTTACAGAACGTGAGGGTACAGCATTGTCTGTCCTCACTCAAGATCAAGCAGGTTCACATAAGCCTTGTGCTTATTTTTCTAGTACATTGGATTCAGTAGCCCAGGCACTCCCTGCGTGCTTGAAGTCAGTAGCAGCAACAGCACTAGCAATCAGACAGAGTGATTCAATTGTTTTAGGACGTCCATTAACAGTTCAAGTTCCACATTCTGTAGAGGTTCTTTTAAATAGAACCCAGACTCAACACTTGACTATAGCACGACTGACAGGCTATGAGTTAACACTATTCCAGCCACACATAGAAATCAGACGCTGTAGCGTTCTGAACCCCGCAACATTGTTACCCACAGTTATGACAGATCCAGCCCCGCATGATTGTATAGAGATCATTAATGCAGTAACAAAACCTCGACGAGACTTAACAGATGTTCCACTGACAAATCCAGACCTGACACTTTATGTGGACGGTTCATGCATGAGAACAAGTACAGGAGAATTAGTGGCTGCGTATGCAGTGACCACTGAAACTGAATTAAAGAAACACACCGTATTGACACACTGTCTGCTCAAGCGGCGGAGCTCATCGCTCTGACCCGAGCCTGTATTCTAGCCAAGGACAGAAATGTTAACATATACACTGATTCCCGTTATGCGTTCGGAGTCGTACACGACTTCGGCATGTTATGGCAAGAAAGAGGTTTCTTGACCTCTCATGGTGCCAAGATACAACACGGTCCTCTCATTCAAGCACTGTTAGAAGCAATTCATTTGCCCTCGGGCATATCAGTCATGAAGTGTAAAGCACATACTAAGGTTACGGATTCTGTTTCCCAGGGTAACGACCTGGCAGACCAAACAGCAAAACATACAGCATTGACTCACACCCAGACTACTGATATGACAAAGACAATAGTACCAACACAGTGTATGTCCGTCAGGGATCCCACTCTAGACGTAATCGATATTCAGACACATGCCACTCCAGATGAAATAAAGAAATGGATCGAACTAGGAGGGATCCAGACAGAACAAGGATGGGTCACAAAGGGAAAATCTACATGGTTCCTCCCCGACTCAATGGTTCAAATCATGATAAATACAGCACATAGTCCTGCACACCTAGGAGAAAAAGCAATGTTAGACAGTTTACAGAATCTCTGGCACAACAAACACTTACGAGCAGCAGCAAAACAGAAAGTGCGTACTTGCATGATCTGTTGTCAGTTCAATCCAGGTAAAAGCGTTCCTGTAGAGCAAGGTGGATTTCATCCTCCCGATCACCCTTTTGAAGTCCTCCAGATGGATTATATCCAGATGGACCGTTGTCGAGGATTCAAATATGTCCTCGTAGTTGTTTGTGCACTTTCCCGTTGGACCGAAGCCTACCCAGTCTCAGATTACACTGCCCCGACCACTGCCAAGCAGCTGGTTCGAGAATTCTTCCCACGGTACGGCTTGCCTCGTGTCGTGTACTCAGATAACGGACAGCCATTCTCATCCGAGTTAATGAAACAGGTTTCCCTTTTGCTAGGATATCAGTGGAGGTTCCACTGTGTCCGACACCCCGAAGCCGCAGGCCTTGTAGAAAGGCATAACCAGATACTTAAGACTCGCCTTGCTAAAATATGTCAGGAGAAAGGGGTCGACTGGATAGTCGCCCTGCCAGTTGCACTGTTCTACATGAGAATGGTTGCACACTCGAGATCAGGGCTATCTCCGTACGAAGTGGTCTTTGGCAGACCACCGAATATGTGAGGGACGCCCATTCCCAAAAAAATTACCGATGTTGATTGTAACATGTTGACAGATTACCTTGCCTCCTTGATGTCTGCACTCCAATCATGTCGTTCACAGGTTGCTGCAGCCTTTCCTGACAACACTGATGTAAAGCCGCATGATGTCCGTCCGGGGGACCTAGTTCTAGTGCGGAACTTTGACAGGAAGAGCCCGTTGGAGCCCCGCTGGAAAGCACCGAAGACCGTCCTGCTTACCACGAGGACTGCAGTAAAGTTGGAGGGCAGAAAGGGGTGGGTCCACACGAGTCATATTAAGTTATGCAATGAACTGAAACAGGACTCTGACTCGTCCACCCCCACCAAAGACTGTATTAAACCTAGTGACTTTAAAATATCCGAACGAGAGAAAACTCCCCAAGAGGAGTACAGACTGAAGCTCCGATCTAGCAAGTCAGACAGTTTAATTGTTTAAGTCCTCCCCTAGGTGAATCGGTTAAATAGTTTCTGACATGTATCCCCTAGATCGAGATAGAGAGAGAGAGAGAGAATTCAAGAAACGTACATACTGCAAATCACTGCGTAGTCACTGTATAGTGACATTGTTAATAATGTTTTTTCTAAGTGTTCTAATTATTGTCGCAAGTATACTGCTTCCTATCTATTGTCCTATCTTCAAGCGTGAACAATCTGCTTACAATGTTTCTGCGGAACATTCCTTTAGTGAGTTACCACCACACGAACTCTCCTACAGACTTGCGCTGCGCAACAACACATTCATTAGTATGCTGCACCACTCCCATCAGACTAATAACGCTACAAATTGCTGGATATGTGGCCGACTCCCTCCCTACCAGAATTACAAGGGAGCTCTGCCCCTCTTTCCGTACCCGTTCACTCACAACGGCTCCTGTGGTGCATGGTTTAAAATAATTAATTCCTTAGATCCTGATATTGCTGTTTTCGATGGGAGCTGGGTTTGGGGAAACCTGAACTTAGTTCTGCTCGATGTCTGTTACCCTGATAAGGAGGGACTCCCCATTAGAATAGGCACTGATCTAGAAAATGAAGTATATGGATTAAGTAATTACACAATTAACCTTATGATTCTTACTGTTGAATCCGAAGCTGCACCAGTTCTGCCCGCTATGTCAGTACTACCAGTCACTGGTGAATTATGTGTTAGCAAGAAAGGTTCAGTACCGTTAGGTCATAGTAAATGTACTACTGTGGTCGAATTCAGTGATCATGGTAAATCGTCCTTTAAAGCTACCAGTCATTCTTATTTTGTTTGTGGTCATACCGCATACATACGCTTACCTCCAGATTGGGATGGTACCTGTTATATTGCCTTCCTTCTACCACCTGTTTTTCTAGCTCCTCCAGATTATCATAGAAATACGAATCTAGTAAAGAGTAGACCCAGAAGAGATCTCCCGATTGTCGACTTTACAGAAACGGCAGGGGAACAATACACAGATTTCAATAGGGGATTCTTTTTCTTTATAGGCCCTGTCCAAAACAGTAAATTAATACGAAGACTAACCAGAACACTCGAAGCCGTAGTACATGAAACTGCATCCGCCTTAGGTAACTTAACCGAAGAGCAGTCCGCTATGAGGGTTGTTGTCCTTCAGAACCGTCTTGTTATTGACGTCATCTTGGCAGATAGAGGTGGAGCCTGTAAGGTCATCGGGTCAAGTTGCTGTGTTTTCATTCCAGAAAACGCACCATCTGTATACAAAGCTATTACACGTCTTCACAAAATTGAAAGTTTGATACATCAGAATCCAGGCACCTGGACTTGGTCCGGTTGGTTCTGGACAACGTTGTCCGCTTGGGGATGGAAGATCCTATCCTTCCTAGGCATTGGCCTTGTCCTAGTATTCAGTTGCTGCCTGTGCCTACAGTGTGGGCCGGCGATATGTGGACTGTGTGCCACATCATGCATTGAACATTCCAGTTTTCTCTCAAATAGACAACAGAAGAGAGATGAGCAAATGATGTTGCAAGAACAGACTGATCGATTTATGAGGATCGATATATCATGAAGGGTCCGTAGGGAACAAGGAGGGAATGAGGAAATATAAATTTTTGGTCAAGTTATGTTCCCTATCTTGGACCCCACCGTCTCCATGTACGAGTTAAAGTGCATGTAACTTCCCTCCTGTGCAAGCTATGAAGACGCAAATACATTTGCGTCCAACGTTAACATGTCCTCTTTCAGACCCACCCTGAATGGGTTGAATAGGCCGTTCCTAAGTATGCTATGCCAACGTCTTTTTGTAGTGTGCTTCACGTTTTTCAGCTCTGGCAAAGTAGGCCCTGAATTCCTGCCATCGAGCCCTTTTTCTTGCTTCTGACTCTGAAAGCCTCAGCCCAGGCTGCCCAGGCTGCCCCCGTACCTGTGAACTCTGCCTTACTTCCAGCGCGGCCCTCCGTGCTCAGCTCAGCCTGCTGCCTGCCAAGACTGACTACAACCTTCGGGTTATCTGCTCCGCTCCTCGAAAATACATTCCTGCCTACCAGTTTCAGTAAACATCCTCCCAGCTGCAGAGCCAAAGGGCCGGCCTGTCTCTGTGCAAGTAATTCATTGCCTCTGTTACCATGCTCCCATGGAAGGCCCATGCCCCCACGCTTCTCAATACAGACACTCAGGCGCTTATACACGCACTCACAGTCAGTATAGAATAGCTTCTGCCCCAGAGACCTTTCCGCCCAAGATAGCTCAGTTCCTAAACATCAGATATCAGATATGATAGAAGCACAAGTTGATCTGACATGCCAGACTTCTGTCTCTTTCCGTCAGTGTAAATGTCAAGTCCCCATGCACCCTCCAGTTTCACGCCAATCACACGTCATGCAGCTGCGCGCGCACTCAAGCTTCTGATTTCTGCTGACATTGCAACATTTCTGTTTAGTGCCACCCACATGTGACACCTACTTGTGACGTTTCTAGAGCACACCTCCAGTTACGCCTAATCCACGCCTTCTGATTACGTACTAGTAACACGTGGATGCTGTTATCTTGTCTTCTCTCAGCTGTTCCGCCTACTATACTGTTTCCAATGATGTAACTTAAGTATATAAGCTATGTATGGATAATAAAAGTTGGCTCTATCCCTTCCTGAACCCCGTGTGGTTGCAGGAACATGATATCCTATTCCGGAATAATTCCTTTATGGAATAAAACCCCTAAGAACTCTAACACCACGGACTCTGTCTCTTTTTTTCCGATTGAGTTATTATTGATTAAGTACTTACCTGCATAGAAATTCAGATGGTAAATTAAATATTTACAACAATAGGGGAACCGTACAGGTAGGCCTGCAGCTGAGGGAAGTCCATGGTCCCAAGCTCGGTTCGGTAAACCGGATCAGACCAGCCTCCAGCAAACCAATTGTGAATAACAATAAGCCGGGTAGCCAGGTAATAGAGATGGAGGTTGGTCATTCCCATACCTCTATCAAAGGGAGGTATCTGACTGCGGGCTAGGGCCATATGCTGTCTGTCATTCCCCCACAGGAACTTGGTAATCACCCCATCAAACTCACAAAACCAACTACCTGGGAGAAGAAAAGTAATGTTCTGTAAAATGTATAAAAAGGGGGGAAGGATCATCATTTTAAAAAGCGCTCCTCTACCAATAGGGTTAAGCGGGAGGGACTGCCAACGTTTGAGATCGGATTTGGCTTTTGTGAGCAGGGGGGTTAGATTGAGAGCCCATTCCAGTTCAGGGAGCAGGGTTATCCAAATCCCAAGTATTTAAATGACTGTCTCCGCAGAGGGATTGTAGAGTGCCAGTCAAAGCAGGATCGCAAGGGGCAAAGGGAGACTAAGGTGGACTTTGCAGGGTTGAGTCGCAGGCCCGAGACGTCCTCGAAGGACCGGAGCACCTCCAGACTGCGCGGGCCAGAATTCTACGGGTCGGCTGAGATAAGCAGAACGTCATCTGCGTATAAGGCGATTTTGTCTGTCTGCTGGGACCCCAAGACCACCTTTGAATCCGGGCATCAGTGCCTATGAGGCATGCCAACGGGTCCAGTGCAAATAAAAGTGGTGAAAGAGGACAGCCTTGGCGGTTGCCTCTTCGGATGGGGAACGCCTCAGAAAGGGCACCATTAGTCAGGGCTTGAGTACAATACCTGAATGAAGCTCCGAAAGCGGGGGCCGAAGCCCATCTCAGTCAGAACATCTCATAAGTAGGGCCAGTCGACTGTATCGAAGGCCTTCTCAAAGTCTATGAGTAGTAGGGCTAAGTACGGGGTGAGTCGGTGGCGATGGGCTAGGGCCAAATAAAGGCGGCGTATGCAGTGTCGGGTGCCACGTGCAGGCATGAAGCCGCATTGATCGGGATGGATCAAGTCATGTAGAAAGGGGCGAAGACTTTGGGCTAGGACTGAAGCAAAAATTTTCATTTTGGTGTTAATAAGGGAGATTGGGCGATAGTCTGTACAGGAAAGGGAGAGTGGCTGAGTCTATGGAATGACCACGATATCCCGCGCGAAGCCCGAGATCCAGACCCTGTCAAACCCATATCGGGCAAGGAAGGAGCACTGGGTTCCCAGGAGGTGTGTCACATGCAGGAGGAGGATGTCAGGGGACTGATGCTGAGCGCTCCTAAGGACGACAGTACGCTTAATGCAGTGTAGCAATCCATTTACCGACAGGACTGGACCTGGAGGGACCTACCTTGCAAGTGCACCTGGGGAGTGGCTGGTGTGAAGTGAAAAGGGCCGGACGAGATCTAGGCTCCGGATAAGAGGACACAACATGGCCAGAAGAAAAGGACCGGGTTGGTGCCAGGCTGTGTAACTCCTACTGGTGAAGACGTTGTGAGTGTGTAGTGGGCTGTCATCAAAAACAAAAACATGTGTAAAGCTGCATACGGTGACTCAAACTGAGTCAAACTAAACAAAGGATTGTGAGCAACGGCCACCCCCTCCCCTGAACACCCCCCACCCTATACTTCCAAACCGGAAGCATCTGTCGCCCCAAACTAAAACAAGAAGCTATCCTAAAATGGCTAGCAGGGCAAGTTGTGGCAACGGCAGTGGACACCTCCATTTAGTCGGATAATACACAGTCAACATTCAAATAACACTGCCACAAGCCCCATGAGTTTCAAGTCCGTGTTGCTGCCATGGGGCCTCCGGGTCAGAGCCCAGCATCGTCTCTGGATTCCTGGAGCGCCGGGCTTCGAGATAGACCTGAGTAAGGAGAGCCGGGCGCTGCGTCGAAGTGGGATCTTGGTCATGGGCTAGGCTCAGTAGGGAACTGGCCCGACTATGATCGCCCAGTTTTGAAGGGACCTCAGAGGAGATCAACTGCTGCGGGCCAGTCCCAGGTGATCGTGAGTGGTCTCCGCACCGTTCTCCCCTCCTACTGGAGCGATTGTGCCTCCTCTGCTGCTTGGGCGGAATAGGAGGTGGTCGGGAAGGGCCTGACATGGAAGGGTGAGAGGCAGGTTGGACTCTCAGCGGCTGTTCTTCCGTGAGCCATGTCCAGGCCACCTGAGGTGTGTCGGAGAAAATTGCCTTGTCCTGAAAAATGACTCTGAGGCGAGCCGGGAAGAGGAGCCCATAACGCAGGCCCAAATGACGGAGTTTCTGTTTAAGTACGACGCTGGGCCTGAACGTCCCTCGTGTAATCCGAAAAGGTCATTATGGTACTGTTCTGATATTTCAAGGGACCATGGAGTCGGGCTTTCCTCAGGACAGCGTCCCTGTCGCGGAAATTGAGGATCTGGATGATAATAGGATGTAGAGGTGCCCCGGTGGGAGGTTTGGCCGCCAGAGAGCGGTGTGCACGCTCAATGGCAAACCAAGGCAAGAGGGCTTCTGCAGTTATCCAGGACCTAATCCATGTCTCAATGAAGGTGTCCGCATGGCCCTGTTCAACATTTTCAGGAAAGCCTGAGGCGCAGGTTGTTCCACCTTAAGCGATTCTCTGAGTCTTCGCCCGGCGGTGCAGCTCCAAAGTCTGAGTCTGCAGGCGGGCCACCTGTGTTTTCAACTGCCTCAAGTCCTCTTCTGTAGTGGAGAGGCACGACTCTGCCCCCGAAAACCGCGCCGTTGCGTTGCAGAGGTCCTGGCGGATAAGGACCACATCGACCAGCACCTCGCCGATCTTGCTCTCCATGTAGACCTGAGAGGTGCCAATCTCCTGGAGGATGGTTGAGAGATCAATCCCCACCAGGTGGGCCAGCGGACGCTCCCCTTGCCGGGTTTCGGTTGGCAGTAGTGTATTGGTCCATCTTCATTTGTTTGTAGCACCGGTGTTTTTGGGGCACGGTCCCTGCCCATCTTTGTCCCAAGTACTGAACCTGGATAGGTCTCAAGGTGGATGGAAGGATGCCGAAACCACCTCAGTCGGAGATCACAGGCCACTTTGGACGACGGCACTCAGGGATGTGGCTCTTATCCCTGCTGCCCGAATCGACGGCCGAACCCACAGGGAGAGCCCCAGAGCCACGGGGAGCAGCCAATGCCTGGTCGGGAGAGAGGTGGAGATAAGAAGGGCCTGTTTCGTGTGTCACTCACCGGTCAATGGCACTACCAAACCAGTCCCGTCTCTGCAGTCCCCCGAAGGAACAGGGACAGTCCCAGGGAGCAACCGGGCATCAAGCAAAGGAAAATGATGGGAGGGTGATAGAGGAGGTCTCGTCGTCCAATGCTGGTGGGGCGATCGCAATTCCTCTAGGCCCTCCGCACTGCTTGAGCCGCGCGGCCGAGTCCAGGCAGGGGCTTCTTGTCTGCGTGTGCACCTGTGCCAAGGCGCGGAGCGAGGGTCCCCGGTATGGCCAGGCGGGTCTGGCAGGCCCGGTGGGCAGGGGGCAGGAACCCACAGTGACTTTGTCCACCCGGGGTGGTGTCACTGCGCCCATCCGTGCAGCGGTGGTGTAGGAGTGAAGGATCAGGCAGAGGCAAGCGGCTGTGCGCCAGCCGGAGAGGAGCAGGGGCTACTCGACACAGCAGCCGAACACCCAGCCCATCCTCATCCACAGGGGAACATGCATATGGAAGCCCCAGGTCCTCCTTCGGCGGGGGTTCATGCAGTCTGTGTCAGTGCTCTTCCAGATCCTGGCCCCAGGGAAACTCTCCAAAGGACCCCTCCATGCAACCTCGCTGTTCCCAAGTAGGGCGGACCAGGAGATGCAGGTCGCGGAGGTCTCGGGGTCGTCAGGTGTGGCCCTCCAGGCACCGAAATTGTGGGGATTAGATCAGGACACCATTGGCAGCCGGAGGAGCTGAGCTAGGCACTGCAGGGTCCGGCCAACAGAGGAGGGGGGACCCAGTGCCAGCGGGCCTCCCAGGACAAAGGCATCTCGCCCTTTGGTAGGCCGCAACGGATTCTTCACTTCGCCGCACCAGAGAGGCTGTCTCAGGTGAGAATGACGAAGCAGGCCTCTCACCCCTGCTCCCTCAAATGCAGGAGGTGGTGAGCAGGGTCGGCAGCGCGGAGGAGAACAGTGCCTCCTGCACCCCTACCCGACGAGGTAGCCGAACCCCAGGCTGGCCCGATTCACCGGACTGGCACCTTGCCGCAGGTCACAGATCGGCCCTCGCCGGGAGAATCGCTGAAACTTCCCCAGCTGGAGCGTCTTGGCCCCGGAAGGCGTACATCACTCACCGGCCTCCAGCGGACGTCAAGCAGATGTCCGGAGCACCTCAGCCTCGGTACCGGGCGTCGACGCTGCATGAATGAAGGGCGCTGCATGTATGAAGGGCGGGGGGGTGAGGGTTCGGCACAGGAGCAAGGCAAGCCGGGCAGGGCAGCACACGAGAGCCAGGCCAGTTGCTGTCGAGGGTTTCAAGCAGAAAGGGGTGCAGCACTAGTGGTCTCACGGGGTGATGACGCCGCAATCACTGCTGGGCCTCGACGGAGGCCGCCATCTTGTGGCCTCAGGGCATCGGGAAGGCTGAGTCGAGAACCCGGCGTCAGGGGCTCTGAATCGCCTGCCAAGCAGACCGGAGCAGCACCCTCGGCATAGGGAACCTCCATAGGCAGGTAAGAAGAGCGGATGGCTGCCGCTGACAAGTGGATGCAAGGCGGATGACGGAGGGGTCCGGAGCACTCTTAGAGTGCGACCGCCATCTTGACGCCTCAAGCCATGCCCTTGCTAGTTTAATTAATTTACCGTTGAAGAAACCCTACATCTCAGAGTAATCGATGGATGCCTGTCCGACTCGTTCATACGACGTATGCTGCGGAAGACACTCAGTATAGGAAGAGTGCTGATGACTGTGAGTGCAGAAGAGCGTGCAGAATGAATCCGCATTGAATATGCAAAAGCATATGAATCCCTCAGGCACACACTATATGTACGATTTGTATTCAAGTATATACAATATTGTGTTATTCAAAATCAACTCGAGAGCGTAAACAACTCCACACAAAAAGTTTTGATGCTCCAAAACTTGGACTCCAAAGTTCATTTATTGTGGGTATTTTCAATGTTGAAACACCAGATTCTTCCCAGTAGCCAACACATGTTTCGACAAATGTTTTGACTTCATCAGGGCTACAATAATTCATAAAAAGTAACAGAGTTGATATTCCAGGCATAACACTTTGCCAAACAAATTAGGCAAATGCATTGCCAAAAAAATAATATAAAATGGATCGTGCTCAAATGGCAAGTGAGATTTTTAGAAATCTGAGTATGGGTGTAAAAGTGGAAAGAGCAGTTAATAGTGGGAACTCCCATAATCAAGAGGGACTTGGAGACAAGTTTATCAGTTTGGAATGACTTAAGAAGAACAAGACCTCCAAATGGTACGATGGGGCCACACTCAAACAATATATTAAACTGCACAGAGTACCACAGGGACTCCGATCCCAAATTATCCCACTTATGACGATCTGGACGAGGATCTATTTTCTAGTTGGGAACAAGAATTTACCTCAGGCTCTATCAAGCTAATAAGGATATTAATAGAAAATGCTGACCTCAAGGTTTCTAAACTGGAAAATAAGATTCAACAACTGGAAAAGGAGATTTTGGTTATGAAACTTCCAGAACCTACCAAGAAAAATTATGAGATACTCAACAAAGTTATTAAAGGACACCAACACCAAGAGGATGTAAAACAGAGAAAAGCAAGAAAACTTAAAAAAGGACAAGGGAGACTCTAGGGCTGAAAGAGTTTATACATTTTCTAAAAAGTACAAACATTTGATTTGAAAAGACAGCAATAGACAACAGGATGACTCTTCCATTAGCCGCAGCACTTCAGTTACCATTCCCTCTAGCAGTGATAGTGAACAAGAAGGTGGCACAGGTATAACACCCCAGAACTTGGGTGAGAACCCTGTGTGCCAGAGGGATTTGTATGATTATGTTAGATACCCTTTTACAGGGTGTCCGAATATGAATACAGGGTAAACATTGTTCCCATGTGTGCACCACTTCTGATATTAGTGATTGAAAATACTGTGTTGATTTTCAGGTGAGTGTCATTGCCAGATCCATAGTTTACCCTTTTTAGTGATTGACCATGCAAAGTAAGCAGAGACAGAAGCTTGAGGGCCATAAAGTGATGTTTCCGAAGAAATTATATTTCCGATGCAGATTCTTCTTTCTGCACAAAGGTAAATTTACCGCCATTGGACAAATATGCAAGGGCTATGAGAAAGAGAACCATTTCACAATGGTTTGCTGAGCAAAAGAGAAATCAACAACATCACGTCATTTAGAAAAAATGGATGCCAGAAAATTCCAGCCATGCCTAGAAAGCCAAACTGTGATGTCAAGCGAGGCAAGTGGAAACTGATCGAAGACAATCGTCATCCAAGTCCTCGTCCACAGACTCTTCAACATCAGTGTTGAGTGACGGTGAAGAAGATGGCTATGCAATGATGATGTCTACTAGTAAATGGCATGTAGATTTGGCCTCCTGAAAAGAAGAGCCCAAATCCAAAAGAAGTCGCCAGGTGAAACAACCAAACTTCTTTGGACAGTGCTTTAAGATCACACTCAAAGTGAACAGGTGTCGATAACATTTTATCATTAACAGTGGTACATAGATAAACATCAAGGCGGCAGAAAAATATCATGAACTGTCTCCAGTGCTCTGTTTTGTGCTGTCAATGACAAAGGTATTCACATGGGCTGTTTCCACGCCATTACAGAGTCACTTTATCAAGCACATGCTTTCTCTGCTTCACTGCTGCTGAAATGGGTCTGATTTCTATCAACTACAACATACATGCAGACATAGTAAGTCTGTTACTATCCTTATTTCATGGGCTAGGAAAGCTTAACCCTTTCGACGCTGATGACGAGCTCAGCTCGTCATCACCCACGGGAGTCGTGTGCTGATGACGAGCTGAGCTCGTCATGCAAACAGCAAAATGGTAATTCCCAGCACACAGCGGGAAAACGCCTAGCAGCCAAGAGGTTAAAACCCTGAAGATGCAGTTTTCACATTAATGAGGACATTCGTTCTGTTGCTCAGCGACTTTGTCAAATTGCTTTTCACTTGCAGGAAGCTGTTGAAAAAGAACTGGAAACACTTTTAAAGCATGAAATTATCAACGTTCTACTGGTCTCACCCATAGTGGTAGTGCCAAAGAAGGACAGTGAAGGTGCTCTGTGCAGTTCTGCTGATATGCACCAGGCCAACAAGGCAATCAAGCGAGAACGACAATCCGTTCAATACATTCCAGATATGATTACAGAGCTGAATGGTGCCAAAGTCTTTTCCTGCCTTGATCTGAACAAGGGGTATCACTCGAACTGGAAGAAAATTTCAGGTACATTACGACCTTTTCGACCCATGTTGGTTTGTTCAGATAATAACAGTTAAGGTTTGGGGTGTTATGAGCTGCCAAACTCTTTCAGGATGTCATTCACCCCATATTATGGTCTGTCACTCGTGCCTTTAATTAAAGTGATGATATACTGGTGTTTGGGGCCACTCGAATGGAAAATGGCAAAGCTTTGACACAAGTCTGCCATTTACTTGCTTGTGCAGGTCTCACGTTGAATGCAGAAAAGTGTGAGTTTCACAAAACAAAGATCAAATTCTTCGGACATGTTTTCTCTGAAGGCAGAATAACACCTGACTCAGCTAAAGGACAAGCTTCATCTTCTACTAGTCCCACCCTTGATGTGACTATGCTGTGGTCCTTCCTAAGCAAGGCCATTACTGTTCGTGATTTTGCTACTCCCAGTGCACCATTGATGGAACATTGTATGCAGGTGGTCGCATGAATGTGATCAAGCTTCAAGAAAAACAGACATTGAATTGAGAACGCTACAGAAATGGCCTATTTGTATCCAAAATTTCATCCTGCGATTGTGGTTGATGCAAGTCCGGTAGGGTTGGGTGCAATCCTGGCTTAAAACAATGTTCGTGAAAATGCACAAAGACATATTGTGTCTTAAGTGATCAGGAGTCTGTCACAAACAGTACGTTCTTATTCCCAAACTGAAAAAGAAATCCTAGCTATTGTGTGGGCTTGTGAACATTTCCATGTGTTTTTATACGGAAAACATTTCACTGTTGTCATTGACCACCAGGCGTTGCTCACAGTTTTTGGGAATCCAAAAGCCAAGACGTCCCCTCAAATTGAGAGGTGGGGGTTGAGATTGCAAGATGCAAGAATATGATTACACTATTGTGCACCAGCCCGGGGAAAAACAAAATCAGTGCCTTTGCAGTGTCATGATACGGTGTCCGAAGCGGATGAGGCCTATGTGAACTTCATATTCAAATCCAGCACACCTGCCACTCTCTCAGTAGAACAAGTACTGGCTGCGACAAACACAGATCTAGATAGGATTCCTCTAAAAGATGTTATTTCACAACAATCATTGGGGAAACATACTCTACATCCAATGGATGACTTTGAATATGAAAAGTTCACATATGTCAGAGAATAAGTTTTTGTTATTCCTGAGAGTTTGAGACAACACATGTTTTAACTGGCTCATGAGGGTCATTGTGGCATTGTTGCAACTGAGAAAGCTCTCTGAGACCGAGGGTGGTGTGCTCGCCGTCATGAAGGAGTCAAAAGAGTATTAAAGTTCTTTCACTTGTGTAACTGTCTCCCAAAACAACCCAGCACCCATTAACTATGTCAGATCTTCAGAAACACAGTTGGGAGCAGATTGCTGTTGATTTCTTTGCACCTCTCAATAATGGCCATCATCTCATGGTAATTATTAATTAATTCTCAAGATTTCCCCTTGTGCAAGACATGTCGTCAACAACATATGACAGTCATTGGGGTATTGAATGAAAACGGCCTACCTTTCAACAGTCGAGAATATATAGATTTGCTCACAAGCATGAATGTCAAGCATCAGAAAAGCACACCTCTCTGGCATCAGGCAAATGTGGTTGTCTAACATTTTACGGGCACCTTAAGGAGGGCGGTTCAGTGTTGAAGTGACCTCCGATCTGCTCTGTGCTCAGCCCTTCGTGCTTATAGGTCCACTCCCCAACAAAAGCCCTGCCACTGTGTTGTTTGGGAGAGCCATGAGAACGAAACTGCCACAATGGACCCAGATGAGATCGACTGATGCTGATGAGATACACAAAACATATTCTGAAAACCTATGCTGATGGACTCAGAGGTACTTGGGACATGGTCTTCAAAGAGGTAGACCAAGTCCTGGTCAAGTGGCTCTTCGTTCAGTACTAACCTGACGAGTAAAGGACATTTGGTGACTGCTCAGCGTCCTGGAAAGTCCATTACCAGAGACTCGTCACACTTCAAACTCCTGTCTAGATGTTCATCGACTCCAGATATTCGAATTGAGGTCTGTCAACCCAAGAGTGCAGAGACTACAACCCATACCTGTATCCAGAGAAGGCACCTCTCCTTCGACTCAGCAACCTCCCACGACGAGATCTGAAATGCCAATTTGAACTCCTCAATGACTAACTGAGGAGCTATGATTGTTTATATGTGAAATTTACATTTTTATATTTAACAGAGGGGGAGATTTAGGGCCCCATGCATCTAACTAAAAATAGGTGCAAACGGGCAGATTCTCAGAATCTGTCCCTTTGCGACCGCTATTTTTAATTTGGGATGCATCATCCCAAATGCAACCAGCATTGGCATAGCCAGTAGGTCTCACTTTTGGGACCTTATAAGTGTTTAGCCATGCAACAGTTTTTCTTGCCAAGTGAGAAGCTCTCATAAGTTTTGCGAGTTTAAAGCAATCCACATAATTACGGGTATAATGACCTCATTTTTTTTCCAAATCTCGCTTTTACTAGCCATGCCTTATTGCTTTTAGAACATGATTGTGAAAGTCCTCCTCCCCTGTTGCAGCTTGCCCCAGTTGTCTTCCTGATGTGTTAACGGACACTGACATCCTAGGGCTGGGTTTTTCAAGCACAACATTTCGTTCACAAGGCGGTTCTCCACTCCCAGCTTGGCAGAAGGTTTAAAACAAAGAATGTGCGGTTGCCATGTGTTAGCAGGCAGAAGTTCCCCCTTGAAACAACTGGATTTAAGCAAGCAGACATCGCCTCAAATTCTGGAACCTCTGCAGTCCCAGAAGAGAAGCCAAGGGTATCCTGTACTCAGAGGTACGTTCTCATTCTACGTTTGGTGTTTTGACTGAAACCTAAAAGCCACCTAGTCAGTGAACCCACACGTCCAGTTAAGGAATACATAAACAAGTACATTTTAAATCCGAGCAGTTACCTCATTGGCTCTTAAAAAAATAATGTTTAGAGCCAAGCTGCTGTTTTGTTTTCCTACTGCATGTATATTTTGTAGAGGGAGTCTGAGGGCGATGACGACCCTTTTCCACAAACAGAAACAATCACTGTCACTAATACTCAGAAATGTTGCTGACTTTTAAATTGAGGTGCTGAATTTAATGCATGAAACTTTCGAGAGAGTTAGTCCGCATTGCACAGTATATTTACTTGTTGTGCACAGGCGGGGAATAAGCGAGATGCAAACATGCCGGCCCCTGGAGAAGTTTTGAAAAGTAGGCTGCCACTTAGGAGCTAACGAACTCGCACAACCGGCTGATAAAGCAGAGACCAAATTGAACAAAGTACTAGTGGTCTTCAAAGTTTGCTTACGATGGGGCGGGGGCGTGTGGTTTTGAAAGTTAAAACAGTATGTATACCGTATTGTACTCATTTTGCAGGCGAAAGGTTGTTGGTGCCTACTAAATGCTGTTTTCATGCAGTCTGACACTGTGAGAATGTGTGTGCGGCATTAGTAGGTGAAAGAAGTGTGAGAAGCGGCCTTTGTATTCGTTCTTTTAAGATGTGTGAGGAACTGGGAAAGGTGAGGTTCATTCCACTCTGCAAAGGTGGGACCAGGGCTGATGGGGGGAGGGACGGTTGGCAGGCTACAGAAGAAAAGCGAATCTCTTGTCGGGTGAAGAGGAATGCATGAAACTCACTATAAAGCAATTAGCAGTGAGGTACCTTGAAAAGAATGGGTTGTGGGTCCCTCTGCTGGCATTGTTTTGTTGGGAAAGTGAGATAACATAATTGAGTTCTCTGATTGAGGAACCTGGGAAGTTCATCAAGGTAAACTGGTGGCAGCGCTCTACCCAGACCTCAGTAAAGAGACAGACACTGCTGTAGGTCAACATGTGCAATGAAGATAATAGGCTTTAGGTGGCGACCTAGTTAGTGAACTAGGTCATGAGTGAAGCAAGCGGCAGAGAGCACTGGGTAATAGTCCACTCGGAGCATAAGGTGGTGCAGTGTCATCAGTTGCTTCTCAGTACAGGCTCATAGCGGATATTGTATGAATGACTCCTTAGGTTTGAAAAACACAGAGGTCGCCGATAGACGGTTCCACGTGAAACTAACACCACGCTCCCGATTTACAAAATAGTTTTTGCATTCATACTGTGACTTACTTTTGTAGTACTCTTGCTTCAGTAATAAAAACCTTTTGTCCTCACAGAGCTTCAGACAGGACAGACAATGCTGTATTTTATTCCGCACCGGAAAACAAACACTCAGAGAGCGAGAAGGCCTGGAGATCTGGGCAAGGCAACTCTGCTTTAGCCTGAATTTGAGAGCTGGAGAGAACAGTGCGAGCACGGAGGCCAGAATCAGGTCAGCTAATGAGGGCAGCGGTAGGGTGAAGAGGAGCACAGAGCCAGAGGAGGGCTTGCAGCGTAATGCATTCTCTGGGCACCGGAAGCTGAAAGGTTACGTGGAGGAAACGAAGGCTCAAGAAAGTGGGTGAGGTCACAGCAAGAAGAGCCTTTTCTGTGAAGCGAATTTGCACACAAAGGGAAACAAGCATTGGTTACGCTGAGGAAACGTAGGCTCAAGAAAGTGGGCGAGGTCACAGCAAGAAGAGCCTTCTCTGTGAAGCGAATTTGCACATGAAGGGAAACAAGCATTGGTTACTTGGAGGAAACGAACGCTCAATGAAGTGGGCGAGGTCATAGCAAGAAGAGCCATAAGCCGCGAGACCTGATATGTGGTGGGGGAGGGGGAGCCTTCTCTGTGAAGCAAATTTGCACATGAAGGGAAACAAGCATTGGTTACTTGGAAGAAACGAAGGCTCAAGAAAGTGGGTGAGGTCACTGCAAGAAGAGCCATTGGCCTCAAGACCCGATATGTGGTGTGGGAGGGGGAGAAGCGGGAGTTGTGAGCGTGCGTGGCCAATGCTTGAAACACAAGCTGCGCTGCGCTTAATGAGCATATGGCGCCTCTGCTCGTATGCCTGCGCACATGCACTCATGCTGTAGGCCAGCATGGTAGCATTTTCTGACCCCACTTACTAAAAAGTCTCGCCAGGGCAGCGCATGCGCTGGCTCAGGCGAGACCTAAAAATCGCAAATTGTGATGCCATTTAAAATAGCGATTTTGCTATTAGGGTCCGCTAATTTCCGGAAAATTAAACCTGATGGTAATTAGAGAAAACTGTGAAAAATGCACTAAAGTGCATTTTTCAAAGTTACATGTTACACACACACACATGCCCTTGGGGCATGTGTGTGCGCAACATGGGTTCACATTACAATTTCAGGGGTACGACAGGGTGTTCTTTTGTCTCCCTTGCCACACTAACACTGAAGGATCACTTCTTCCTGTTTAGTCAGCAAATACTATACAATCAACTTGCATGGAAACAGATTTCAATTCTGCAGACAGACAATGATGCTCTCTACTGCAATGTACCACCATTAGAGTCATCTACCAGTTCTACACAGCTTCATGAGCCTCCCACCTTTGTACAAACAGCCTCCGGCTACTTTATCAACTTTGATGACTTCACTTTGGATTCTTCAGACCCAGATCTACCTCCACAAAGGGAATTCTACATTTGGTTCAAAAAGTCATACTTTATCCCTCCTTGGATATATATTTGGATTGCAATTTCCTTACATTTCCTCCTCCTCTGGCTTGGTTTTGTGACTGTCTTTTTTTCCCTTCTGAACAGACACTATCTCCCAGAACGATGTGCTGTTGAACTGGCAAACAAGGTTTTGAAACCCCATTCTTCATCACACAAAGTGCGAAGAGACCTGTCCCTGGTGAACATTTCAAGTGTTCCGGTTCCTGATGGAATTCTTTGGGATAAGGTATCATATGATATATTTGGACCGACCAAAACTTTACAAATACCTCATGTATGTCATATTTCTTTGAGTGCTATTATCGCTCATGGTACAGTCTCTGATGATTGGGACATTAAGACAGTGTATGAAATGCTTGCTGATCTAGAGCATTACAGAGTTTTTAATAGTGAAGAGTTGTATGATAGTACATCGAATTTTGATGAAATGTTCTCTTTTCACCATTATTTTCACAATTATTTACATTAAGCAAGTACTCCACGTGCAGTATTTAATTACAAACAATGGGAACACTGCTGTGCACCACCATAGGGTATTTCAAAAACATTTGTACAGAAGCTTGCATATCTTTCTGTTCACAATCAGCAAACACTGAATGCCACTATTATAAACTCATACCTTCACAGGCAAAGAAAACTATGCTGATACCAAATAGATTTTTTTCTGCATCTTTCATTTCCCAGTTGTCGATGCCATGGTTTGACTTTTGGAAAGACAAATGCAATTCAACTTGAGATCGGCAGGTTCAGGGGAATGAGGCTTTATTTAGAGCATGCCTCATACCACACCAAATGATTTTCCATAAGAAAACTGGGCAGAAGACGTCCTGTTTCGGCTTGACCAACATAAAGAATCTTAATAAACCAAACATTCCTACATTTGCATGTTTTGCGAATTGGCAGTGATTCACAAACTACATGTTTGACAACATGCTTTGAAATGGAACGTACAATTGTTTATGTTCCAATCAGGAGAGGTGGGTAGTGCAGCCTTTAAATACTAACGGATGTCAAGCACGTTTTCTTGACCACACAAAGGGGTTTAGGATAAACAGGCCAGGCCCACGTTACATGAAGAAAGAACTTGCAGGTGTGGTCACAACATACAGCGTTTGAAAGTTGTGCCTAGATTGGCTAAAACGTTCAACGTTGTCTTCGGTGCAACAGCACCTGCCTCTTCTTTCTGATGGCATGGCAATACAAGATTTTTTGTGAGGTCCTCGAAAGCCATGTCAAAAGCGTTTTCTGTATGCAATATACAATGAAGTGTGGAAGGTGACACAGCAAGAAGCTGCTGAGAGATTACATGAGATTGACCGAACAAATTTGGAAAGGGCTCTAGCAGTAGTAAACTAGGATATATTATCGGGGTAACAATGTGTCATCTACTATGAACTTCATACAGAGTGACATGTCCTCTTTGTAACATGGGCAATCACAACTTAGGGCTATTATGCTTCTAATTGGACTTTTACAGACACTACATACTGGTCGCATCCCATGGAAACACCTAATTGCCAGTAGCTTGATTTTTCCATAGAATTTAACTAAAGAACAGACCATACTGGCTAAGATGCGACATACACTATGTTACACATGGAAAAGTTAGAAAAATTACTATTTACTGTTGCAGAAGTCCGGAGTGCAGAATGGATAATACACAGATTTATTTCTCTGCCAATTTCAACTTTTCACTTAAATACTGCTTACAACACCATCAAGAAGGCAGATACTAAGCACTAGGAGAGGGGTGTATACATGAGTCATGGGTTCTACCTTTCACTTATCATTTTAGGAGTGGTGCTAATGAGGTTTTTCTTAGCGGCACAAACTGCGAGAAAACTTAAGCCAATTCTTTAGTTGGCAGGGAGGTTACTCTCCATGGAGCATGTCATGTGTCCAAGGCGAACTTGTCATGTTATCTGAAAGGTTCTCCATCATCTGTGATTCGTCCAGCATTCAGGTTACTCACTAATGTGAGGTTTACGATGTTGAATATTCAAGGTTGCTGTGGGATGAGACCAGGAATACCATATCTAGTGACGGTTTCTGAAGTCATGACTTGTACTGTTTCCACCTGCCGTACAGTTAGGGATGTGACAATTTGGACTTCAATGCAGATTTCAAATGTGAACTTTGATGTTTTAGGTTTAAAGCATTTTATTAAGACAAAAAGAAAAACATAGGAGGTAGGGGAACATGAGGGGTGGGGTTACATACATTCGGGTGAAAAAAAAGCTGAGCATAAATCTAGGAGTGCGATGGTGGACAAGGCTACTGCCAAAGAAAATCAAATGGTAAAATGATAAGGCTGCATACAGTCGACACCATCAAGCAGATTAGAAAATGAAAGGCAATGATGCAAGAAACCAACCCCACCAACCCACAGAACCCCCCTCCAAACTTCCCAACTCACCCCAACACCCTCCCACCTCCCCCCCCGTCCAGTACCATAACGCATCTTGCCCTCCCGCCACGCCCCCACCCCGTGAGCCCAGATCTTGTGTCCCCTTAGTCAGTTGAGATCACCGGTGGCGTTAGTCTTAGAAGTCTGAGGTACCTCGGACAGGTGAGTTCCCTAAATTCTGTAGTTAAAAGCGCATGAAAGGGTTGCCATAGCTCATCAAATTGGTCCACGTCCCCCGCCACCATAAGCGATAGTTTCTCCATACCCAGCACATGCCATAGCCTGTGCAGCCAGCCTGTGATGGAGGGGACCGTGGTGGTACGCCAGTGAATCAAGATGTTCTGAATCGCTGAACCCAGCGCTATCGCAATTTGCCTGCCCCTGCGGGACTTCAGCGGGTACATCAGGCCATTCGGGAGGCCCAGCAATACATACGCCGGGAAGCGTGGAAATTCAGTTTCAAAGTGAACATCAATCTCGTCGAGAACCTCCTTCCAGTAAGCCTCCAACAAGGGACAGTCCCAAAGTATATGCGTAAGGGTCCCCGCTCGACCACAACCCCTCCAGCACCCCTTCTCAATATGCTCATTCATTTCGTGTAGCCTCTCCGGGGTATAATACCAATACGTGGACACCTTGGTGAGCGTTTCCGTAAGACCTGTATGATATGCAGAGTGTCTCGCCCGGTGCGCAATTTGATCCCATTCTTTATGACTAAACGTCCTTCCCAATTCCCTATTCCAGCGCTCCCTACCTGGGTTGTAGAAATGAAACGGAGGGGGCTGCAGGAATTTGTAAAGGTCGGTAATTAGCTTAGCATCAGAGGCGTGGGTCACTAACCACCGCTCGTATGGTGTTATCTGGCGATCAGCAGCGCCCGCACCTAAGATTGAAGCGCCCAGTGCCTAACCTGCATATATCGTAATCTATCCGACTCAGGCAGTTGGAACTCCCGTTGCAATTGCTGAAAAGGGACCACTCCCTCCGGTCCATAGATCTGGAAGAGCGCTCGGCAACCCGCTGCCCTCCAGTGGGAGAAAGCGCCTGGTTCCATCCCGGGGGAGAAATCAGGGTTATCCGCTATCGGCGTGAAGGGCGAAGGGAACGTGGTGAGTTCACGAACTTCATTGACTGTATCCCACACCCTCAAGGGGACTCGCGTGACGAAGGAAGCATAGAGGTTGGGGGGGCGATGAACCCGACGCAAGAATGGAACCTCCTGGAGGGTGCGCACCGCTACCGCCTGGTCTTGAAAGAGCCAGTGCTTGTCGGATTCCCACCTGCTCCACTCCACTAGGTAGCGCAGCTGTGCCGCCTGGAAGAATTTCCGGAGGTCCGGGATACCAAGGCCCCCCGCCTCCGGGGCCAGCGTGGAAAGAACTCTCTTCATCCTCGGCTTGCGGCCTTGCCAGACGAAGCGTGCAATGTCGGCTTGTGTCTGTCTAATCCAGCCCACAGGAGGCTGAAGCGGCAAGGCTCGAAAGAGGTACAGGATCTGGGGCAGGACCGTCATCTTGATCGCTGCAATCCTGCCGAGCCAGGACAGCAAGCTTTTACCCCAGCGACCCAGCTCTTCCTTGATTTTCCTGCTAAGAGAGGCATAGTTGGCCGTCACCATCGCAGGCAACGTTGGTGCTAGCAGAATCCCCAGATACGGCACCAGGGATGATGACCACTGCATGGGGAAAAGCCGCTGCAGATCTCCTCTGGTATCCGCGGCCAGGGACACATCCAGAGCCACCAACTTGCCCATGTTCATTTTAAAACCAGCCACTGTCGAAAAAGCGTCTAGTTCCTGGATACAAGCGGGGAGGGCCCGTCTAGGGTCGTCCAAGGTCAACAGGACGTCGTCCGCATAAAGACTGATCGTGTGGACATACTGCCCCATCTTGATCCCGATCGCGTCCGGGTTTTGGCGAATTCTCTGGGCAAACGGCTCCATATAGAGAGCAAAGAGGAGTGGGGAAAGCGGGCATCCCTGCCTAGTACCCCTTTCGATCGCAAAGCTACGGGAGCTGCACCCATTAACTCTCACTGTCGCCGAAGGGGATTTGTAGCAATTGAAGACCATCGAACAGAATTTGTCTCCAATACCCAGTTTCCGGAGCACCTGCTCGAGATAGGGCCAGTGGACGCGATCGAATGCCTTCTCGGCATCTACCGCTAGCAGCATCCTTTCACCCGGGATCCGCAAGGCCTTCTCCAAAATGTGTGCTACTCTCTTGGTGTTATCGACGGTTTGTCTGCCAGGGACAAAGCCAGCTTGATCAGCCTCAACCAGGCCCGGCAGATGCAGGGCCAATCTGGATGCTAGAATCCCTGTGTATAATTTAAGGTCGACATTCAGGAGGGAGATAGGCCTGTATGAGCCGCAGAGGGCCCGGTCTTTCCCAGGTTTCGGGATCACTGAGACCGTTGCCCTTAACAGGTCTGGTGGAATGGCTCCCGGCTCGGAAAAGGAGTTAAACAGGCGGGTGAGAATAGGGGCTACGACCGGGCAAAAGGTTTTATAAAACAAGGACGTGTAACCGTCCGGGCCTGGAGCTTTCCCGTGTTTGAGCCTGGCTATCGCGGATATCACCTCCCCTACATGGATGCTGCGCTCGAGATGTTCCGCCTGCGCTGAATCCAGCGCCGGAAGGGCTACAGACTCCAAATAATCCGCGGCATCCTGCGACGAGGGGGGTTCCCCCGTGTAAAGCGCCTCATAGAAGCTACAGAACGTTTCTGCCACCGCGGCGTCATCAGAGACCGCCACCCCATCAGCGCCGAGCAGTTCCTTCACCACGTTACGCTGGTGCGCGATTCGGAGCCTATTTGCCAAAAGTTTGCCACACCTATCCCCACCCGTGTAAAACGCATGTTTTAGACGCAGCGCCGCGTATTCTGCCCTATCCATGTCCAACGCCGACAGGAGCTTCCTGGCAGCCTTCAACTGCCTCCACACCCTAGGAGCTCCAGTACGGCGATGGACCTGTTCCAATTCCCGGACCTGGGAAGTCAGCTCCTCCCTCTTGCGCTGTCTCTCCCTGTTTTCTGCTGAGCAGATGGAAATGAACTCCCCCCTAAGAACCGCCTTCAGCGCCGCCCACTGCGTCGCTGGCGTGGTGTTCGAGTTATCGTTGTGTGCCTGGTATTCCCGGATCGCCTTCTCAATGTGCTTCACAACAGTTTTTTTTATGCAGGAGGGTGTCCCTAAGACGCCACACCCCCTAGAGGGGGAGGCCGTCGCTAGCGCAAATGTGCCCACGACTGGCGCATGATCAGACAACGACAGGACCCCAATGTCCGCCGCCGTAGCAGCGGCACACATCGGTCCGCTAACCAATAGGTAGTCTAGCCGTGCGTAGGTCCGGTGCGCATGTGAATAATAAGAATAGTCCCTATCCGTGGGGTGGAGGGTGCGCCAAAGGTCATGCAGATCCATATCAGTGATTCGAGCCTTCCCAGCCTGTGAAAGTTCCCCAGTCTGCGGGTGCCGCTGCGTCGATCTATCGAGTGTAGAGTCAAAGACTATATTCAAATCACCCCCTAGAATGATATGTCGATCAGGGGAGGCAGTCACATCTACCAGCACCGAGTCTAGGAAGCGCTCTTGGTGGTCATTTGGGCTATATAAGGAACCAATAGTGAACGTTGTGTCCCCCAGCCGGAGGCGGTATGCCAAGAGCCTCCCCTTCTGTGATCTGCATATTTGTACAACACCTCCCCCCTGAAGGAACTCGCTAGCAAAATGGCCACTCCTGCGGTCTTAGATGCAGCAGAGGAGAAAAACTGAGTTGGGAACTTATTGGAGCGCATCCTATGACAATCCCGTGGCAGTAAATGGGTCTCCTGCAGGAGGCAAATATCTGCCTGTGTCCCCTCCAGCAGAGATAAGATCGCCCTACGCTTCACCGGGTTGTTCAGACCCTTAACATTAAGGGTCACTCACTACCTTCAGTGTCGACATATCCCCGAGGGACCATAAGTGCCAAGCCGCGGGCAGTCAATGAGCGGGGGGAGCACGGGACAGCAGTGCAGGACAAGCAAAGTAAAACCAAGCAGTAACATTCGAGATATTGGACGGAACCCATTTTACCCCTAAACAACTCCCAACCCCCTCCAAAACAGACCCATGGCAACTAGCCAACTCCCCACCCACGCTCAAACAACCCATTGTCCCAGTCATGTCCCAAAACGGACAAGTCTGTGGAAAGTACAAAAAGTGGACGTCCGGCCACTCGTTCTTCCCGCCTCTCCCCCGGCCCACCCTCCAACCCCCAAACCTGGCATTGCAGAAGCTATGTCCATCTCCCCCCGGAGTGAATTTACGCCGTCATGGCGACTCCGTTCGTGGCGGCCGAGTCCCTGGCTGCTTCTCTCAGGGCGTTGGCCATTTCTGCCCTGATGGTAGGTGAGTCCGGCCGTCCAGCACTCGCCGTCGATCTCCTCCTCGCCGACCGCCGTCGCCCTCTTCGATCAGAACGCCTCCAGCCCGGCGTCGCCTCACCCTCTTCCGTGGCCATGAGACCCAGGACACCACAGACATCTTGCAAGGAGCGCAGCTGGTGCAGCACGCCATTCCAGCAGAATATTAGGCAAAAGGGGAGCCCCCAAGAGTACGGCGTCTCATTCTCTCTCAGGAAATCCATCGCGATTTTGAAGGACCTGCGCTTCTGTAGCGTGATGGCAGACAGGTCCTGAAACAGCGCCACAGGCCGTTCTCGAAAGGTCAGCGGCTGTTTCCTGCGGGCCTCAGCCATTATGCGTTCCTTCACTGGGAAATCCGGGAGGTAGGCCAAAATGTCCGGTGGAGGTGCCGTCGACTGTCGCCGTCGACCGACCCTGTGGGCCCTGTCGATTCGAATCGGGAAGTCCGCGGGCTCTCCCAGAATCTCCCTGAACAAGTCCTTCAGGTAGCCCGGCAAATCTGTCCCTTCATCTGCGGACGGTACGCCTCGGACTCGGATGTTGTTTCTTTTCGACCTGTTCTCCAGGTCTTCATTATGTGCCTGGAGTTCGACATGCTGCTCCCTGAGACGGAGAACGTCTTGCTGTAAATGGACAATCTCCTCGTCCCTCCGTTGAGCCTCCACCGTCTCCATCCGCTCACCTAGGCCTTCCACCTCCCTGCGGACCTCGCGCACTTCGCTGGCCACCTCCTGCTTCAGGGTCTTAAAGTCAGCCTTAAGCGAATTGAACAGGTCTTCCATGAAGGACCTTGTGACGGGGGGCTCACCTCCGGCCGGGTCCGCTGCAGTTCTAGAAGAGCTCGGGGACGGTTGCGCCTGGTCTCGTTGTTGCTGGGCCCTGCTGAGCATGTCCGGCAGGGTGCGGTCCCCCTTCCTCGATCCTCTGTTCCCCGACATTCGGGTTCTGTAGACTGCCAGACTCCGCTCAATCAGATGTGCGATCTCAGGTCGCTGGCAGCAGGTATCGGCGTCGATGAGTCTCCAACGGCGGGCAGAGCGCCGCCGGGGGGAACGCCCGTTGTAGTAGGGACACCGCGAGTCCTGCGCCACAGAGGACAAAATGGCGGGCCAGCTCTGTCGCAGAGGCCGGCTCGCACTCCAACCAAAGTTCAGGCGCTGGCCACTACAGGGAGGACCCAGACCGCAGCATCCCCCAGGACGAAAGAGCTATGCAGGGCCAGGGGTGTAGGAACTGTCCCCGGTCGACACTGTAGGAGGGCCTCGTCACCGTCGCCGTGAAGATAAGATGGGGCTGGGCGTAGCCGGGCAGACCCTCTGAGCCCGATGGCACCGCCAAGGCTATGCCAAGAGTCAGTGCCCCTGAATTGAGCCCCTTCCAAGATCGCCGAGCCGAAAAAGAGACAAATGACTTGTCACCAGATCCTGAGCACTGTCCCAAACTGGCTCACGCAATGTATCAAGCCACCGCTGCAGATCCAAGTGCCTCCACGATCAGACAATAGGCATCCCCCTTCTCGACATCTCGTGGCAGCTACCCATCCGGCGTACCATACCGGGCGCAATCTGATGCGGGTATGCAAGCGAACTCCGTGCCAGGCCACCAGTCACCAGCAGCAGGGTCTACTCAGGCCTCCCGGCCAGCGCTCCGCTCCACTCCGCCTCCGTGGCGCTCCGCAGGTAGTTTATCGGTCTCTGAGCGTGCCTCCGCCGGAGCTTCTGGACCAAAGTTGCATCAACATGTGCCCCAGGGTCTCCGCCACCTTTCCCACGGCCGCTGAGCTTCAGCGGGGGGAGAGAAGCTGCCGAAAAAGGGTCCGGGCCTAGTCGGGCCGGAGGAGCTGCGGGAAGAAACGTCCGCTCACCCCGCCATCTTGGCCATGCCCCACTTTGATGTTTTAAGCAGTCTGAAAGCCCGATTGTTTCAGAAGGATGTGCCTTAACATCTGCACAGGAGATGTTTGATCTTCGCGTTGCACGGTCTTCCTCTGAGATGCAGTTGCTACTTCGCACCAATCTCCCACACCATTTTGGGGAGTTAGTGCACCACCTTCTTAACATCACCAATACTAAGGGGATAGCACTCTAGAATCTCCCTGAACAAGTCCTTCAGGTAGCCCGGCAAATCTGTCCCTTCATCCGCGGACGGTACGCCTCGGACTCGGATGTTGTTTCTTTTCGACCTGTTCTCCAGGTCTTCATTATGTGCCTGGAGTTCGACATGCTGCTCCCTGAGACGGAGAACGTCTTGCTGTAAATGGACAATCTCCTCGTCCCTCCGTTGAGCCTCCACCGTCTCCATCCGCTCACCTAGGCCTTCCACCTCCCTGCGGACCTCGCGCACTTCGCTGGCCACCTCCTGCTTCAGGGTCTGAAAGTCAGCCTTAAGCGAATTGAACAGGTCTTCCATGAAGGACCTTGTGACGGGGGGCTCACCTCCGGCCGGGTCCGCTGCAGTTCTAGAAGAGCTCGGGGACGGTTGCGCCCGGTCTCGTTGTTGCTGGGCCCTGCTGAGCATGTCCGGCAGGGTGCGGTCCCCCTTCCTCGATCCTCGCTTCCCCGACATTCGGGTTCTGTAGACTGCCAGACTCCGCTCAATCAGATGTGCGATCTCAGGTCGCTGGCAGCAGGTATCGGCGTCGATGAGTCTCCAACGGCGGGCAGAGCGCCGCCGGGGGGAACGCCCGTTGTAGTAGGGACACCGCGAGTCCTGCGCCACAGAGGACAAAATGGCGGGCCAGCTCTGTCGCAGAGGCCGGCTCGCACTCCAACCAAAGTTCAGGCGCTGGCCACTACAGGGGGTACCCAGACCGCAGCATCCCCCAGGACGAAAGAGCTATGCAGGGCCAGGGGTGTAGGAACTGTCCCCGGGCGACACTGTAGGAGGGCCTCGTCACCGTCGCCGTGAAGATAAGATGGGGCTGGGCGTAGCCGGGCAGACCCTCTGAGCCCGATGGCACCGCCAAGGCTATGCCAAGAGTCAGTGCCCCTGAATTGAGCCCCTTCCAAGATCGCCGAGCTGAAAAAGAGACAAATGACTTGTCCCCAGATCCTGAGCACTGTCCCAAACTGGCTCACGCAATGTATCAAGCCACCGCTGCAGATCCAAGTGCCTCCACGATCAGACAATAGGCATCCCCCTTCTCGACATCTCGTGGCAGCTACCCATCCGGCGTACCATACCGGGCGCAATCTGATGCGGGTATGCAAGCGAACTCCGTGCCAGGCCACCAGTCACCAGCAGCAGGGTCTACTCAGGCCTCCCGGCCAGCGCTCCACTCCGCCTCCGTGGCGCTCCGCAGGTAGTTTATCGGTCTCTGAGCGTGCCTCCGCCGGAGCTTCTGGACCAAAGTTGCATCAACATGTGCCCCAGGGTCTCCGCCACCTTTCCCACGGCCGCTGAGCTTCAGCGGGGGGAGAGAAGCTGCCGAAAAAGGGTCCGGGCCTAGTCGGGCCGGAGGAGCTGCGGGAAGAAACGTCCGCTCACCCCGCCATCTTGGCCACGACCCACTTTGATGTTTTAAGCAGTCTGAAAGCCCGATTGTTTCAGAAGGATGTGCCTTAACATCTGCACAGGAGATGTTTGATCTTCGCGTTGCACGGTCTTCCTCTGAGATGCAGTTGCTACTTCGCACCAATCTCCCACACCATTTTGGGGAGTTAGTGCACCACCTTCTTAACATCACCAATACTAAGGGGATAGCACTCTTTTTAAAGTCAATTGGCTCCAGTTTCGGAGTTATTCAATCTTTCATACATACACTCCGTGCTGGGAAGCATCTTTGTAGGCATACCACTTGTCCTATTTCTAATTGTTGGGACACTGATTTTATTCTATTTGCTCCGTCATTAGTGTTCTAGGGATGGCATTGCCATATATGCTACTGTGTCGTGAGAGAATGGTAAAATCCTTTCGCACACTCTTGCTTCTAGAACTTAATGACATCTGGTTCTTGTTCTTTCGACCTGTCTGGCTACATTGTGTACAGCCCGTATTTGACTGTCAGTTGTGCACTTTTGAGTGTGCCCTGGATATATGCTTCGGAATGCAACCGGTCCACTCTACAGACATTACAATACTGATGGGCCCCCTAAAGATGAGTCAGTACGGATATTCTGCATGATGGCTGTTGCTTCAGAATGCATATTATGAGCCTTCCTGGGATGCTTCTGTTCTTGGTGACGTGGAACCTGGCTCGTCCTATGCAGATGCACTACTAGCCATCGCTCCTCCAGCTGCTGCTGAGGGGGTTGGATTTGAACATATTGTTCTATGGAGCTGACGAGTGGGATGCCATTGAAACGATCATCTGTGGATACTGGGAACAGCATTGGTTCATCTACTCCTCAAAATCTGTCAGTTTCGAGTAGTGGAGATTTTTTTTGATGTTTTTATTCGCAAAATTGCTTTTAGAAATGAATTGTTTTTACTTATTGCGCTTCGATTACCTTTTTATTCATTCAATTTGGCTTTCTATATGCTTTTATTGAAGGAGCACAATGCTTGATGGTTTTAGGTTTAATATTAACTCTATATCTTTTTTGGCATACATTTTAGGAAGCTTTTTAGTTGCCTCACGTCCCAGGAGTGGGTGTCATGTGGTCACATTTAGACCCGGTCAGGAACACAACCATTTTACATGTTCACGTTTAAACTTGGCATCTTTTCTTGAACATTGACATTGGACGCACTTTTTGCTTGGGAGCTTGTACAGATAACGTTCCATGAAATAACTTTGCTTATATTTACACATCTTTGTAGGCATATCATCAGAACCTTGACAATTCTGTACGAAAGCTAAAGTTCACTGCGCAAAATGATGTTTATTATTGTTCCTAGGCAATAGCTTTGTCAAGCTAGAATCAATAATGGCAGCATGACTGGGACTTGGGCATGACAACATGGGATATATTTAATTTATAAACGTTTTCACTCATTTGTTTAGATAGAGGAACATTTTGCTGGCACTCTTAAGGTCGTCCGATGCCAGAATTCTAGCACAGCTGATTCCTATTTACCTCCTGTGAGATATGAAGCCCAGCTCTCCACCAAGACGGGCACCTTGATGACCGTTACCTAGACCGTTACCCATAGGTAATGGGGAAGTTAGATCGTGCTACAGGGATTCTCACAGATTTGTCCACCCTAGGGACACTAGGACAGGGAGCGCTAGGTAGGAGCATAACTATCACTATACATATATGCAAGCATATTTCCTATGTAACAGCACAGTGGTTGAATTGTTCTTTTTCTTCAGTCTTCTCGTAATGCTCATTACACTGTTTTGTTTTCTTCTATTGATTGTTGCAGCACACATATTTTACACAAGAATCATAATGCTTCAATAAATATTGAAGCACCATGTTTGTCTTTCTTGGGCATGCATGAGTTACCAAACGAAAAGGTTTTAGATCTGTTTCCACTATTTTCTTTGGGAGTCAGGGTTGTCATGTTCTGAGGTTGCATATTCCACCTGTTACCATACCTGGTTAGGTGCACAGATGATGCACTATGAGCTAGCAGGACTAAGGCAAACATATCCTGATGGTATACATGGAATCAGTCTGGCACAGTTTTCACGTTTATGTTGTACACAAACACATAGTTTTACTGAGAAAGTATAAGCCGTACAACAATACAGCTTTCATTAGTTTAGGATTCTTTTTCTTTGATCTTTCCAAATCCTTCATGGTATCAGAGTTCGCCCTTCATTTCCTCATATATAGTGTATATACATTTAATATTTACTTCTAGTTCAGCAATATTCTTCCTTTAATTAAATAACTATCCTCACATTCACTCAATCTCACCCTTTCAACAGCTTTGTTCCCTTCTTGTCTCTTATCATGCATAAAGTTTATTTCTTAATTACATCAACACTTAATCTTGGGGGGTGGATCTTCTTGATTTTTTTTTACCCTTTCCCTTATGAGGGTCTAACTTAGTTCTAATATTTTCTCTCTCCTTGTCTTACCTTATTCTTTGGTTTAACTCCTCCACTAAAATTCTCTCATCCTTAGTGATCTTGCTGGTTAAATCATGCCTGCTTTGGTCTGTAGCGCTCAAGTTAGTGATAGGGTTAAAGGATTTCATCATATAACTACATGGTCCCTTTATTTAAACTTCTAAAACTATATGCATGTTCAGCAGACTACAAATACATATTTCCATGTGTCACAATTGGCACATTCCCAAAGGCTTTTCCTAATCAGTATAATCTGTATAGTTTATTAGAGTGATGCTGATAGAATAGGTTTAGAAAGATACTCATGGGAAAGAGTAAGATAAAGGTAAATGAAAGTATGCAACTCCTTCAACAGCAGAAACAGAAGGTGGAAGATAGGAGTGCACAAAGCAGTTCTCTACCTGCATCATTTTGATATATTCTTCTGAAAATACAAATTATAGCTATAGATACTTTTGGAATGAGGGGCATGGGAAATTCTACCCTCATATATTTGCTTATTAATGACAAGGTTAACATTTGGGTTGGTTCGGCAGGTGGGGAACATCTCCCTCCAGCAGATTGACGTCTAAAATCCATCCAACTCAAGACGCAGAAACGTCAAGTGCCAACAGTACAAGCAAAATTTTTCTGCATTGTTACACAATGTTAGTTCAGATAAGATAAAATAACTAAATCTTTATTGTTGATTGAAGATGTCAGTACTTCTAAAACTATCCTATCATCACTACCCTATCTTGAAATCTACTACGAATCAAGGTGTAATGGATCTGTAGTCCTCTGACCGTTACCCTATCTGCCTATTCGTCCCTTTTGACTTTGTCAAATTTAGCATTTTTTTGTGTTGCCTTAGACTCGTTGAGGTTTGTCAATGTCAGTCAGACATTCGTCAGATTCTCTGTCAATTCTGGCAAAGAATGTCCAATCAGGACTGGAATATTTGCGATTCACTTTGCTCTCTTCTTGGTTGTTTTGGGACCGTCAAGTCTAGGCTCTTCCCCATATCTTGTGATTCTGGAAGGTCTTATACATTTAACTCATTAACTTCCCTAATCATAGCTGAACTCTAAGTAGCTGTCAACAGTCTTTTCCATCTAGTCTTTATTTTTGGCCTAGCCTCTTCCATTCATGGCAGATTCTGCGATGTACTTGTTTTCTCTAGGTCAGAAGAAGCTGATTCACTCTCAACAGCAGAACTTCCTCTTTCTGTGCCGCTCTCTGATTCATGCACAATCGATCTTGATGGATGTGACTCAGCGTGCCATGAGTTCTCACTGTCACTGCAAAAGCATAGCTTTAGTCCAGAGTGTGGCCTCTCGGTCATTACAGCGATAGTGGTACTGGTTTTCAGCTCTCCCTAATTTTGATGTTCTGCTGTAGAGGACTACAAGGTTTCAGGCTGGTCTTCTTTCTCCCTCTTTAGATGCCTCAGAAATGTCAAACTTAGGTGGACTTGAGGAGTTGGTGGATATTGGCTCCACTTCTTTCTCTTCTTGTCTCACCATCCTGGTATGGGAGACATGTGTCCAATTTGGTAGTCCAGCACACTTCACAGCAGTGTTGGTGACTTGGATCACGTGGTATGGGCCTCTCCGCACGACTTGCAAACATGCTTCCTAACGTGAATCCAGTCTCCAGGGTTCAATTCATGACATGGAGACTCTTGCCCGTCTGGTGTAGCAGCACCAGCCTGATGAGAGATGGAGCTTACCACATCAGCCAGTCCTTTGCAGTATTCAAGAACAAGATCAGCTGTGATTTTCGCAAGAGCAGTAGGTGGAACAGAAGATATTTGCATGGCTCTCCCCATCAACACCCCATGAAGAGACAGTCCCGTTTACTTGCATGGGGTGCTTCAAATACTCATCAATACCAGAGGAAGTGCACCTGCCTATTTGAGTGACATGGACGCACACGTTTTGCCCAATTTTGCTTTGATAGTCCCATATAGTATTTTTTAACAATGCCCGAAGCTTCTAGACTGTAACTGTGATGAAATCTTTGATCTATCCCTAAAAGTCGTACATAGCAGCTGCATCACCTCTTTCTTGAAGTGATTTCCTTGATCTGATTCAAGATAAACTGGCTTCCTGAAACACGGAATCAATTCAGCAACAATAGATTGGCAACTGTCATACTTTCAGATCTCCTGGTTGGGTACACCTCTACCCAACGGGAAAACAAATATACAATCACAAGGATATACCTTAACTGGTTACATCGCTCACTCAAGGGATCCTCATTTGAAGGCCCAGCCTCCTTTGACAGACACTTTTAGTCCACAAATGATGTAGGGCCTGCTATAGGCTTCCAAACAAAACTCCTGTTCTAGTCTCCACTAAATCCATCTAGAGCCGGTATAAGGGGTCATCATACTTTCCTGGGTTACTCATGGTCACTAAAACCTTTTTCCCCACATTCTGTTTTTGGCTAATCGCACAGCGCTTTTGAGCTCCTGGAAGGCTTCCATGCTTTCATCATCCTGTGTTACCAGGTCATAGACATACGTGTGCGTCGGCCTCCTTAAAGGCTTTGCCAGATAGGAAAAGTTGGGGATGCATTGTCCGCAATAGCCAACCATGACCAAAAGCATTTACACTTCTCTCTGTGTGGTCAGGAATTTCATCTTAAGGACTGTTTCAATATGTTTGTAGGACACTATTCTGACTTCTTTCTCAATTTGATGTCCCAAATACTTGACCTCTTTCTGGGAGTATTGCAACTTCTTGGGGGAATCTTTGTGCCTGTTCTCAGCTAAGTGTTTGAGCACAGTAATCATGTCTTGCCCATAAGCTTCTTTTGTCATTGATGCAATGAGTAAATCGTCAATGTATTGAATTAGGGTTGAACTGCATGATAACTGTAAGGTCTATAAATTCTTCCTGAGTATCTGATTGAAATGGGATGAGCTTTCTCTATACCCTAGAGAAGCAGAACACCACACAAGAGTTTTCTTTTTTAACTGAAATGTGAAAGGAAACTGTCTCTCTTCGTGAATGGGAACCAAGAAAAAGGCCTGAGACAGGTCTATAACTGTGAAGCAATTTGCGCCGGGGAAATTTGGAATTGGAATATGTTAGGATTCGGTACCACAGGATGGCCTAGAAGACCTATTTGATTAATTTCCCCCTGCACCATCCTCCATTTATTGTTTGCTTTTTGCAAACCCATGAACAGAGAGTTACTTGTAATCCCAAAGACCTCCTTCAAGATGCCCTGTTCTAGCAGACTCTCAATATCTGGTATTATACCCGCAATGGTTTTTGGCGTCCTTTTGTATGGTCGCGTTTGAGGAAACACTACATTGGACCAAAGGGTTATCTTTAAGGGTTTAGTATCTTTGATCAACCCAATATCTTTGTGTGACATCCCAAACATCTCTGATTGATTCTTTTAAGTTGACATTTAAGTATTCTTTAGCAATGACTGGATAGAAGCGGACTACTGATTTCAGTGCCTGCAATTTAAACTCATTGTCTGCAGCCTGGGTTCCAATACCACTCCGTCTGGTGCACAATATGTGACGCAGTTGAGTTTAGAGAGCAGGTCCCTTCCCAGTAAGGTTTGCAGGACTCAAATCGGTGGTGCTCTTCGATATGCCAGATTTTTACTGGTACAGGGGCAGTAACTTGATTCATACACTGTTGGTTTGTATGTCCAAAACTTGGACTTCTTTTCCAGGCAGGGGTAGGTTCGGACCTCAACTGTTCTTACAGTTGAATGAGTGACTTCTGTGTCTATCAGAAAAGATACAGGATGTCCTTTAACCTCTTCTTCTACATATGGAATGTTGAGATCCACGTCTAGGACTGCACCAAGCATGCATTCCTCCCCCTTTACCCAAGCTCCATCTGTGGGCCTGTTCAAATTCCATGGAATTCTCAAACATGATGTGAATCGGGCAGTCTTGTTTGTAAATGGGTTGTGCAGGACTCGATTGCTGGGTTGGAAATGGGGATTCCCTCTTTCCATTTGCATTTGATGAAACTGTTGGGGGATTTTTGGAGCTGCCATACAGGGTCTGAGTACTGAGGGAAGCTCAGGGTTTGTGACTTAGGCATTGATCTATTAGGATTGTAGCAACATTACTGCTTCCAATGACCAACCTTGTTACAGATGTGACTTGGAGTAACTTTCTTTAGAGCACTTATGCTGTTCCCTGGCATACCTCCCCAGCCTCTTCATATTCCTTTAGCATTTCCTCCATGTGATTTGCAGTTTTTTCCCTGTCCTAGGATCAAAGTCTAGCCTTGCCCTGGGCATTCTTAACCCTTCCACCTTCATTCTGATCTAACTGAATTTGAGTGACTATGAACTTCTCTTCCAGTCCCTTTCATTTGGCATCCTGCATGTCACTGCAATATTTTGCATACTGGAGAATCTTGTCCACGGGCTTGCTTTGCCAGAAGAGAACACCTTGCATGATCTGATTGCTAATCTTGGGGTGCAGCCTTTGCACAAAGATGGGAAAACCCCTGCCATATCATCTCCAAGTGGATCATTCAGACCACTATTTTGCCTGTACACCCTCATTAGCCTTTCAAAGTATGCATGCACAGGTTCTTTGGGCTCTTGGGATGTTCGGAAAATCTTGGGCCAGTCGACTCCTTTTGGGTAACCTTGGTCTTAAGATGGGCAATTCCTTCCTCATATATATTTTTTTCCAATATCGATGGGATGCATTTGTATGCTCTACTCAAAGGGGTTCATGTGTCGGCCAATTAATCGCACTCTTCCACTTTGCCAAAATACCCTTTGGAAGCGTCACCTCAAACAGCACATCCAAGTCTTCCCACAAAACCTTCAAAAAGGTCACTATCTGCGAATACCATTTGTACTAGTTTTCCCTTAGTCTGGGGAGTGAATTTGTGAAGTAAAATAGATCTGTGTGAGACCAGTGGATATGTACATATATCACCCTGTACCTCATCTCAAAGAAAATTCCTTTACCACATACTCAGTGACTTCTCTCTCATTACTCTTCAAAGTCTTTCTTCCAATTCACTTTCATCCTTTCTTTCTTTGACCACAATTCCCTAAATGTATCCAGTTCACTCCAATATCTGATGTTTTTTTTCAACTCTCTCACATGCATCTTTAATTCTCTCAGTTTTAAGAGCTTCAGTTCCTTGTCACTCACCAGCATCCTGACATTCGTTCACAGCTTCTTTCTCTGCGCCAGATCAAATCGTATTCATCTGCCATTTTCGCATGTGTCTCACACGCCACCCTTGCAGCTTTCTTGCTCATACAGAGTAATTAACTCTTGCTGTAGTGTCCTAAGAAGTCTATCCCTTTATTGCAATTTACGAATTCTATAAATTCAGCTTACATTTCGGTGACATTAAGTCTCTGAGGTGTCTGTCCCATGCCTGTTGAGGTCATTTATGGAGTCATAATAGTCATGGTACCTCCTGTGACAGAAGTTGTCAAAGCCTTTCTTGGGGGTGATTTGAAGCTACCGTACAAGACCTCTGCTAGGTTCTGAGAGACACTCTGAAGAGTCTGACTCTTTGGCACACCAGTGATTTTCTTAATAGGGGAGCTGCTTGTAGCATCTGATGATTGTGATTTGCCAATTCAACGGGTGTTACGGTCTGGACGGGGGTGAAGTAGCAGTTTTGGTGTAACTTAGGGGTGAGCTAACTTCCGGAGGGGTCACAGTGTCCACTCTGTTCTCAGTAACTTCCTGAGCTGTAGTGCTTGATGCCGGTGCTGCATTACGGGGATGGTCTATGAAAGTGTCCTCCTCACTCTTTACTTCTGCCTCATCTTTAGGTTTCTTTTTATTGATGGGTTTTCTCTGTTCTGTATCGTTGCTTTCTGTCAATGAGTTAGCTCTTACTGTTTCAATCACCTCCCCTCTCCAGCTCTTCTGGGTCTCATCATTCTGTGCGCTTATCCATGAATAATCGCAGACTTTTAATGCAAATGTCTTTCTTTTCTTTTTGTTTGGAACATGCTCCCAAAGATTCAAAGCCCCAAAAGGTGTAGGTCTAGGCTGGGGTCTCAATTGGTACATCCTACTTCTCACATTTTTTATTTCCGGTATGTGGAAAGTGCTGCTCAGTGGAAATCATAATTTCCACTGATATATTCATGATATATTCATGCCGTGTATATTCATGCCATTTGCTAGGTCACATGCATGTTGTGTGTAAACCTCTCTTTGCTGCCATTTTCCTAGCTGGTGTCCCCTGTGTTGTGTAGTTCCTATAAACCTATATAGGATCTGCGCATTTAGACAACACAAACTGTAGGACTGGTGTTCGGACTAATTCTAGACACCCTCACCGGGTATGGTAGCCTGTATACCAGCTAGCTCACAGTGCAACTAGAAACCCTTCTTACCAAAGGGAGAATATTTCTTGGCAACTATCGAACATGAAGACCCTGATCCCTCAGAATCGTGGAAACAATGCAATACTTTTCGCTCAGTCACTCATGCTTACTTTGTCTCAGAGAGATACACAGAATAAACAGTGTGGACTTTTTTCAGTGAGCATTATTGAACCAGCTTCATTCTGATGTAAAATAGGTGTGCTGAAACAACCGTAAGGCAGAAACAGAAATGAATTATTGTAAGCACCACCAGAGTAAAAGGATGGTAGATTCCTACCATAGTGCTAAAATCATGAATACAGGCAAGTATAAAAATACATGACAGAAATAAAAGTGTATCCTACGATGCAACCCTAACTAGATGTACCTAACATGTATGTAGGTGTAAAAGCCAATAATCCCTCTAGGATAAACTCAACCCCATTACCTGAAGTGAGAGAGTGTGGGACCCTGTCTTGGTCTCGGAGTGGACACCCCTCAAGGAATGTCAGACCACTGCGAGCTGGAGTGTCTGTGTGCAGGAACCTCAGCGTCTTGCGGAGTTTGTCAGCGTGGAATTCCTTTTCTCCTCTCTAGCCTGGTGTTTATATACCCAATGTGGTACCCCCAGGGGATATACCTTGCTGTGTCATGTTGGACTAGGATGACTTAAGGCATGACCCTTATAAATAGTCATTATGCAAAAGATGGTGTCCTGCTTTGTCCTGCTGTGATTCCAAGAATCCTCATGTATGATGAATGAGGCTAGTTTTTAGAGAAAACCCCATGTCATTTAGGCATTACCGTAACTAGGTAAAAAGTCAGTGCTAAAACTGTTATGTATTGTAATGGCAGCGGAAATATAGATTAAACGTTGGGTTGCTACATGAGCCTATATTGGGCACCAGTATGAAGCCTAATACTTGGGTGGGAATATTTTTCCTTATTTACATCTTTCTGACATTACAAAAAGGGAATTCCCATCTTTTCAGTGTTCTCAGTCACTCCTTGTCCCAATCTCACACACTCTCCATACCATTGAATTTAGGATCTGCCTACCAATACCAGCGCGTCTCTGTCAAAGGGCACCCCATCATACCGCAGCTTTGGTGTTTGCCAGCCAATCCCTGCATGGCACCTTATGAAGTAAACACCCATATGCTACCATATTCTCCTGAATTACTTCTCTTACAGTTAACGTGTTTCTGCTTATTCTAAACAGACATTACTACAAAGAGAAAATACTACCTTCATTCGCATCGAAGCAGACTCTCAACCTGCACAAGCTTCCTGCACCCAGTGTGTTTACTCTCATGCACTAGGGAATGAACGACCACCAGCTTGTTAATACACTCTGACAAGAAAAATATTACATCCCTATATTGGTGGAAATGATAGCTCCTCACAGTACACTTCACCTGAAGACAAATTCAACAAATCAATTAGCAGATCTAATTGAGGTACTCCTCTTTAACTTTATGTTGTATACATAAATGATTCATGCACTGTCATTCTCAAAAATTGGAAAACATAATCAAGAACACAATAACAGTTGTCCCCACAAATCCAATGACTAGCGCCACATAACAGTTGAATTCAAAATCTGTCCACTGCATTTCATCACATCCATCCGACTACAAATACCAGCATGCACAGTTTCACTTCTCATTCGCTCTTCGCATGCTCATAAATCGATCTCTCTAGGTTACCACAACAGCCACCTTGTTTTCTGGAATCAGGATGGGGTTGGGACCGGGTCAATTTGAATGTCTGGGCCAACCGTCTGAACCATATGTACCAGTAATCCGTTCTATAGTCAATTTATCTCATCCAAGTAAGTCTGTTCAATGCTAACCAGATGCAATCATAACCATCAGCTCTGACACCCAAATCCATCTCTCATTTGCCTACCCAAGGAGCGCCAACTTCTTGGACTGGAAGCAATGTAGTGCCTGTATGGACTTTGGTGCTCACCGACTGGACTCTTCTCTAGTTTGCTTAGTCTTGCTCATTTGAATAAAGCAGTGACATTCTCAAAAAGAATAAGAGAAATGGGCCAAAGTTTAAAAGTTTACTTAAAGAATATAAAACAGAAATATAGAAGCAAGACCATCAATCTGTTTAACATATAGGCATAGAAAAATCCAGCGTATATTTGCCTTCTGAAGTGGGGGAAAAGTAGGAGATCTCAATAGTGGAGATGCAGGTTCTTTTATAGAACTTTAGACTAAGGAGTTCATACATTCATTACACAAGTACATTGTTCCCAGGATGTGCACAAATGAAGAACAAACAAGAAGAAACATTTTACCACAGAGTACATTAGAAGATTCTCTCATAATACTTGTGCAGTAGGTTTGGAGGTTTTCAGAGTCTATTCAGGTAACATTAGTTGATACAAAATATGTAATGCAGACTAAGGCAACCAAGTTGTTCTTGATTAGGTACATCATGTTCAGTAAGACTGGGAAAGCCAGAGCTTTTCAGTGCAAAGCTCACAATTATTTATTGCAGCAGAAGAAACAGCAGCGGTAGTCATCGAGTGACGTTTGTGACGTCAGTTCAAGATGGAAGACAGCATGAAACTTGCTTATGTTAGCGTAAGCTCAATTTCTAATACATTAAACACCATGATTAAAAAATAGAACTTTCTCATTGTACTAACTTATAGGTCCGGCAATAACCCTTCTGACTTGCCCTCACAACTGGAAAATATTCTAGATGGACAAAGCAAGGGCACCGGTCTTAAATAAAGACGTAAGGGGGACAAGTATGTTAGACAGTATGCAACTGACATCACATCATGTGGCATCACAGGAAGTTGCATCTATAAAATAACTAAATAGAAAAATTGGTATTTAAATAGCTAGTTGTGTAAATCTTCAAATAACTGACTTTCTTAATGTGCAGGCTCTTTCATAGTGGGATTGAACAAAGGCAAAAGCTTGCTTCCAAATTGTAGTTTCTCTTAAGTGCTTGTGAAGTGATGACAAGCTATGTGGCTTTGTTTCCCCTCCACTGCCTTGGCATCTAGGTGTATGGCTGCAGATAGCTCCCAGACAAGGTTGTACTTGCACAAAAGGAGAAATTATGGCCTTTAAATCAGCTCTTTGTCTTGGGCCAGCTGTAAGGTGAAATAAACAAGCATATGTAAATGTGTTAGACTTCAGTGTTTCGCCTATGTGATTAATAATGTGCTGTTTTTTGTTGTAAGATGTAGTTTGTCAAGTATTTGTGCAGGTAAGCAGACATAATATCGACTTCTCCAGTATTAGGGGTGTCTTTCATAGATTCACATGCTTGAATATTCCCCGTCGTCGAAGTGGGAGTCCCACGGTACATAAAATAGCAGTAATATATACATATATAAGTAAAATTATTATAATTATAAAAATACATATACATATATATAAAATACAGTAAACTCAAAAGTACCATAGAACTGAATAGGCCCATAGAAAGCCTAAGGGAGAAAACTCAACTTGGTAACATTTTTATTTTATTTTATTTATTTTTTGGTATTTGTAAAGCGCATCATTTACCCTTGGGCGTCTTGTCATTATGTTTTGGTCCAAATTCCAGCCAATCAGGCTGCAGTTCCCTCTAGAACCTTCTCCTCAGAAGCCCAAGACCTCAGATTTTCTACCGCACATCGTGTGAAGGGTGTCTCCCTGAGCTCTGCTCAGTTTTTTCTTCAACTTTAGCTGTTATTCTTCAAAATGTCTTCAAATAAGAAATCTTTGTTTGAAGCCTGCCCTTCCTGTGGTAAACTGCGCCTTTTCCATGAGGATCCTCACAGTAAATGCATTTACTGTCTCTACCCAGACCACGAGGTTAAGAACTGTAAGTACTGTCGCACTTTTCCTCCCAAGACTCTGAGGGATAGAGAGGCCCGTCTCCTTCTGTGGCTACAGAAGTTGAAGACTTCAGATTCTGTGGTTTGCGATGTGGAAAGTTTTTCTTCAGGCAGTTCTAGATCCTCTCAGAAGCGTGGGTCTGAAACTGAGGTTCCATCTCCTTTTCTTAAGAAGAGTAGACTGTTGGAATCCTCCAGGATTGTTTCCCCACAGGATTTGCTTCAGGGCACATCTACGGGACCTGGTTCTCTGACGTCTGCGCCCAAAGCCTTGCCTTCCTCTCAGAAATCCGGCATAGGCTCGTCGATGCGCCCGTCGACGTCTTCAGCGACAACGAAGTCTGTAACCTCTACGTCGACGACAAAATGTTCTATGTCTTCCACTGCTGCGTCGGCGACTTTCACCTCTTCGACGACAGCCCAGGAGACGAGACCCATTACGTCGATTGTTAAGATCCCGTCGACGAGTGTCAAGTCGATACCGTCGACGAAGAAATCATCGTCGACGCGAACACCGTCGACGGTTCGGTCGTCGAAGCAAATTCCGACGACGAAGACCAAATCATCTAAAAGAAGCTCGTCAACGGGTCCATCAACGTCGATGACAACCGCATCAGCGACGACGACTCCGTCTACAGCTAGCTCGTCGACGGTTACTTCATCATCGACGACCAAACCTTCAATACCGTTGACGACTTCGTCGATGGCTCCGTCGACGGACAAGAAATCTTCATCGACGACGAAAAAATCTTCAATTTCTGCGCCTCAGGTTGGCCATACGACTACTGCTGTTACATCAACAGGCTCGTCGGCATCTCATCCTCCTCCGGCCTCAGCTACCACTTTTACAGTGATTACTGCTTCTACCTTGAGGACTGTGCCTCTCATTCAAATAAGTCCAATAAGGAGTGGAGCACGTCTTCCTGAAAAATTGTTTCAATCAGGTGGAGAAGAATCCGGCCATGAATCGGAGGTGGAACAACTGTTTGGACAGGCATCTAGTACATCTGACTTGCACATTAAGTGCCAGGAGTACAGTGATGAGGGTGACGAAGAGGAATACGTCGAAAGTGGGAATGATTTATTTCCTGTTGACGAAGCAGAGACAGTAACTTCAGAACCTGTTACACAAATACCTTTATCTTTAGTCAAAAATTTACAGCATATGCTTGATGACTATAATCGCAGGTTCCCTCCATCTACACCTGCCTCCCCAGCATCACAACCTCCTCCCCAGCCTCAACCTCAACCCCTACAAGCACCTGCTCCGGTTCCACCCGCGTCACCAGAAAGAACTCGACCTGACACTGACAATGAGGATCCTGCTCCTCACGACACTGATGACGACGATGATGTCGATATGAATGAGTGGGACAATTATAGGGCTCAAACACCTTCCACTCCGCTCACCTCACCTCTTGCATCGCCTCCAGTGGACATTGCAAACTTCCATAATTTAATGGTGCGTGCAGCGAAACGCTTTCATCTCACTGTCGAGAAACAGCAACATGAAAGTGGATGCTTCCTGTATGATTTTAAGGACGTTTCACAAAGACAATCCCACACAATTCCAATTATTGACTTTATTTGGTCAGAGGGACTTAAACTCATGGAACATCCTAACTCAGTACCTGCAGTCTTGCCCAGATTAGACAAAAAATATAAGGCTCCCCACGTCCGCTCCAGCCTGTTTAGTGTCACAGCCAAAAGCAGAGTTGGTTATTACTCAGGCAGCACAGAAAAGATATCGTAATCCGGCTACACCACTCACGTCTCCTCCTGATCAGGAAGGCCGCAAGTTGGACTCTATAGGAAAAAAGTTTACTACAATGGCGGCCACTACTGTCAGAGCGGCAAATACCTAGGCAATTCTGGGCCGTTACGACCGCCAAATGTGGTCCGAGATTGCCGCACTGATTCCTCAAATGCCTGAGGCCATCCGTGCAGAAGCGCAGGCTATTATCCAAGAGGGAGAGGTAATTTCGTCTGAAATTATCGAATGTGCGCTTGACATTTCATCCACTGGCTTTCGCCAATTAGCTGGGGCTGCAGTCTTGAGGCGTCAAGGCTGGCTGAATTCTACAACATTTCGCCCGTACAAGCAAAAGTCCTCGACTTGCCTTACGATGGAGAGTCTTTATTTGGCAAGCATGTAGACGATGCTCTTGAGGCGATCAAAAAGGACACTGACACCGCAAAGTCCTTGGCTACTCTCCAATATAAAAAGCGGCCCTTTCGGGGCCACGAGGTAGAGGCGGTGGCTCCTCTACTTTTCGTGGATCAGGCCAGTATCGCTCATACAATACCTACGGCGATAACCGGCAGAGAGGTTCTTACCAAAACCAGAATCATCAGTCTTCCTCCAGACCATACCAACGGAAAACAACTTATAGAGGTGGCGCAAACAACAAAAAACAGTGACAGTCTCAGTTCCTTTCGTCTGCCGACTGTGCATCTTGGAGGTCGCATCTCAAAATACTTTTGCAAATGGTCCGAAATCACCTCCGACCAATGGGTCCTGGACGTTATCTCGAAAGGCCATACCCTGGAGTTCACAAAATTCCCTCCCACTCATCCACCTTCGGGGCCACCCTCCCCCCACCTCAAAGAACTTTTGGCCCAGGTAAAATTAATGATCCAAAAAGGGGCCATCGAGGTAGTGCCGCTAGGTCAACGCGGAAAGGGATTCTATTCCCGATTTTTCTTAGTAAAGAAAAAGTCGGGAGAATGGCGTCCAATCTTGGATTTACGGGCCCTGAACAAATTCATAATTTGCAAAACCTTTCAGATGTTAACTCTGCTTCAAATCCTGAATTACCTCAATCCAGGGGAATTCTTCTCAGCGATCGACCTCCAGGACGCATATTTCCATGTGCCAATTCACCCCAGACACAGGAAGTATCTACGCTTCCATGTCGGACACCTGCACTTCCAATTCAAGGTCCTACCATTCGGCCTCCGTTCAGCACCGAGGGGCTTTACCAAGATCATGGCCCCGGTAGCTGCCTTTCTACGCCTACGAGGCATACAATTTTATCCATACCTGGACGATTGTCTCATAAAGGCTCAGAATCTTCAACTGGCAATCCAGCATACACAGTCTTGCCTCTCCCTGTTTCAAGACTTGGGCCTTTCCATCAATTGCCAGAAGTCACACTTTCGCCCATCTCAACGGCGAGATTTTCTTGGAGACTCTCTAGATTCTCATCTGGCAATGGTTTTTGTCTCCCAGGAACAACAAGACCGTATGCTCCAGATGGTACGATCCCTCCAGTCAAAACTGTACGTTTCAGTCCGGATGTTGAAATCATTCCTCGGCATGGCTTCTTCTGCCATACAGTTGATTCCCCACTACAGACTTCATATGAGGGTCATCCAAGAGGAGTTAGACAAGCAGTGGTAGCAGATTTCAGGATCGTTCAACGACAAGATCCTTCTTACGCCCCGCATCCAACAGGCTCTGGAGTGGTGGGCTCACCCTCCAAACATTTCAAAAGGTCGGTCTTTTCAAGACACTACCCCAACTCTGACGCTTACAACCGATGCATCCATGAAGGGCTGGGGAGCACATCTCGAAGGCCTGTCAGTACAAGGAAAATGGACTGCGGTCCAACGCAATTGGCATATAAATCGCCTGGAGCTTCTGGCGATCTTCCTGGCTCTGAAGTCTTTTCAACGGATCGTTCAAGGTCAATCTCTGCTGGTGAGAACAGACAACACCACCAGCATGCATTACCTGAACAAGCAGGCGGCACCAGGTCCCTTTTGCTTTCCCAACAAGCACAGGAGATATGGAATTGGGCAATTCATCACCAGATTCATCTCACTGCCATACATGTGCCGGGTGTTTCCAATGTTCTGGCGTACACACTCAGCAGGTCTTTCTCGGACAACCACGAGTGGGAACTCAATCAACCAACTCTGGAGTTCGTTTTCCGCCAGTGGGGCCATCCGCAGATAGATCTTTTTGCGACTGTCACCAACAAGAAATGCCAACGCTTTGCAAGTCTTCCTCCCCACAGAGAGTCGAGCGGAAATGCATTTTCGATCAGCTGGTTGAACGCATTCAGCTACGCTTTTCCTCCGCTTCCTCTGATTCCACGCTTGTTGCACAGGATGAGGCTTCAACCCTGTCATGTTATCTTGATCGCACCCAAATGGCCGAGGCGCCCATGGTTACCGGACCTTCTCTTGTTCTCCCAGAGCGAGCCAATTCCGCTTCATCCGTTGCCTCACCTCCTCACGATGCAGCAGGGGCGGATTTGCCATCCGGATCCAGCATACCTCCAACTTCTGTAGTAGGGGATCTCTGTGTATAGTCATAATCTAGTGAATAGTCCCGCCCATGTGCGTGGACCCCGGCAATCAAAAATAATCTCTTAAATTGTCAAAATAATGCAGAAACTGCAAAGACACTTAAGAGAGAATTTAAAGACAAATAATGCAGCCTATATCCACAGGCTACACTGTCCAGTACTTCAACTAGAAATTCCACCAAAACAACACCACAAACAGAACAGCCTGCTAGTTTCTACCATAGAGAAACCTGCCTCCCCCAGTCAAAGCCTCAGGAATGATAGAGAGGAAGGTAGGGACAGACAAGCCCCATAGGCTGCCATTATGTGGCTTAAATAGGATACTGTGCCTTTAAGAGAACTTTCCAGACTTCTCCCAGTATCCCAGAATGCATAGCAGGTCCCTCCACTTTCAGTTCTTTTTTCCGGCTCCTGCTTACAGGACCCTGGCATTGAGCTCTCCCTTTTTCAAGGGTTTATTGAAATTGTTTTTGCACTTTTGACTTTTAAAAGTGTTGCAGTTACTGCTTGGTGTTCTCTTCTCCCTTTTGTGCTGTTTTTTAGGCGTTTTGGGGCTCCGAAATGCCTGGCCTTTTTGTTAAGTGCCCAGCATGTGAGAGGAAGAAGGCCAAAAGCGACCCCCATGATGTCTGCATCGTGTGCCTTCCAGAAGATCATGGCCCTGAGGAGTGTGTTATCTGCCAGCAGCTTTCTGCTCGGACCCTCAGGGACAGATTGAAGATCAGGCTGGCTGGCCTGGAGGATAGGCGTCTACGAGCTGCAGGTGGGTCTGGGCAGCCTGGGAGGGATCCCTCTGCCTCTGCTGAGGCCCCTGGGGGGCTCCCCGGGGGCAGGAAGTCCAGCAAACGATCCCATTCTCCGTCAACGTCGAGGGCTTCGACGACGACGTCGAGAGGGATCGCGTGCTCCCCTTCTCCCCGGGGCTCCGGGTCGAGACGGCGTGACGGCTCGACGACGAAGGAGAAGCCGACGTCGAAGCCGCCGTCGGCGTCATCGTCTTCGTCGACGTCGAGGTCTTCATACCGACGCCGAAGGCGCAGGGACGTGTATCGACGCTCGCCGTCGTAGCGGCACCGACGCTCGCCGTCGAGGCGACACCGACGGTCGTCGTCGAGGCGACACCGTCGATCGCCGTCGAGGCGACACCGCCGATCGACGTCGAGGGGCTCCTCGACGTTGGGAACATCGAGACGACGGCGGCGTTCGACGTCGAGGGCGGACCGCCCGACGTCGAGAGGGCGACGTGAGAGGTCGCGGAAGAGGAGATCGACGTCGAGGAGTCGGCGTTCGACGCCGAGGATGAGAGGGTCGACGTCGAGGGGACGACGTTCGACGCCGGAGTCCAGGAAGCGCCATTCGACGCCGGAGAAGCGTCGCTCTGCGTCCAGCAGACAGCGGTCAGCGTCGAGGAGTAGGTCACCCTCTCCAAAACGACACAGAGGGGGCTCTAGTCCCAGGAGTCACGCTGCTTCCAGTGGAGGGCGCAAGAGGAAGCGGTCGCCTGCGGATGGCTCTCCGCACCCTTCCCCTAAAGGGTCACCGGGCTCGGTGTACTCGGAAGTGTACACTCCATCTCGGCCCAGGACTCCTACTCCTCCACCCGTACCTAGGGAGGACCCTCCGCCCAAACCACCACTGCCTGTACGTTTCAGTCCGGATGTTGAAATCATTCCTCGGCATGGCTTCTTCTGCCATACAGTTGATTCCCCACTACAGACTTCATATGAGGGTCATCCAAGAGGAGTTAGACAAGCAGTGGTAGCAGATTTCAGGATCGTTCAACGACAAGATCCTTCTTACGCCCCGCATCCAACAGGCTCTGGAGTGGTGGGCTCACCCTCCAAACATTTCAAAAGGTCGGTCTTTTCAAGACACTACCCCAACTCTGACGCTTACAACCGATGCATCCATGAAGGGCTGGGGAGCACATCTCGAAGGCCTGTCAGTACAAGGAAAATGGACTGCGGTCCAACGCAATTGGCATATAAATCGCCTGGAGCTTCTGGCGATCTTCCTGGCTCTGAAGTCTTTTCAACGGATCGTTCAAGGTCAATCTCTGCTGGTGAGAACAGACAACACCACCAGCATGCATTACCTGAACAAGCAGGCGGCACCAGGTCCCTTTTGCTTTCCCAACAAGCACAGGAGATATGGAATTGGGCAATTCATCACCAGATTCATCTCACTGCCATACATGTGCCGGGTGTTTCCAATGTTCTGGCGTACACACTCAGCAGGTCTTTCTCGGACAACCACGAGTGGGAACTCAATCAACCAACTCTGGAGTTCGTTTTCCGCCAGTGGGGCCATCCGCAGATAGATCTTTTTGCGACTGTCACCAACAAGAAATGCCAACGCTTTGCAAGTCTTCCTCCCCACAGAGAGTCGAGCGGAAATGCATTTTCGATCAGCTGGTTGAACGCATTCAGCTACGCTTTTCCTCCGCTTCCTCTGATTCCACGCTTGTTGCACAGGATGAGGCTTCAACCCTGTCATGTTATCTTGATCGCACCCAAATGGCCGAGGCGCCCATGGTTACCGGACCTTCTCTTGTTCTCCCAGAGCGAGCCAATTCCGCTTCATCCGTTGCCTCACCTCCTCACGATGCAGCAGGGGCGGATTTGCCATCCGGATCCAGCATACCTCCAACTTCTGTAGTAGGGGATCTCTGTGTATAGTCATAATCTAGTGAATAGTCCCGCCCATGTGCGTGGACCCCGGCAATCAAAAATAATCTCTTAAATTGTCAAAATAATGCAGAAACTGCAAAGACACTTAAGAGAGAATTTAAAGACAAATAATGCAGCCTATATCCACAGGCTACACTGTCCAGTACTTCAACTAGAAATTCCACCAAAACAACACCACAAACAGAACAGCCTGCTAGTTTCTACCATAGAGAAACCTGCCTCCCCCAGTCAAAGCCTCAGGAATGATAGAGAGGAAGGTAGGGACAGACGCCGAGGATGAGAGGGTCGACGTCGAGGGGACGACGTTCGACGCCGGAGTCCAGGAAGCGCCATTCGACGCCGGAGAAGCGTCGCTCTGCGTCCAGCAGACAGCGGTCAGCGTCGAGGAGTAGGTCACCCTCTCCAAAACGACACAGAGGGGGCTCTAGTCCCAGGAGTCACGCTGCTTCCAGTGGAGGGCGCAAGAGGAAGCGGTCGCCTGCGGATGGCTCTCCGCACCCTTCCCCTAAAGGGTCACCGGGCTCGGTGTACTCGGAAGTGTACACTCCATCTCGGCCCAGGACTCCTACTCCTCCACCCGTACCTAGGGAGGACCCTCCGCCCAAACCACCACTGCCTTCGGGGGATCTTTCTCCACCTCCGGTCCCTCCGCATGGGCCCACCCCGCAGCCGAAGGTTCCTCCGCCGAGGTCCACTTCCCTGCCGTCCCTGCCTGCTCCTCCCAAGGGGACTCCGAAACCGAAACCCCGGGAGGATCCGAAGAGACCCCGTGAGGAACCACGGAAGACCCCTCCTCGCAAACCGAAGGAGCGCCCACAAGCTGGCAGGTCTCGTTCTCGCTCTAGGCGCAGATCGTCCACGAGATCGAGACACCGCCATAAGAGGCGCGAATCTCGCTCTCACACGAGATCATCTGGGACCAGGGACTATTCCCCTACTCTATCGGGGTCGCCGGACACCAGAGTGTCCCCGATAGATGACCTGGTTGCCTTTCAGGACGTCCTGTTGAGGGGCGCGGCGAAGCTAGGCATTACACTGACAGTGCCTACTCCGAAGACATCTGTCATTTTCGAGACTCTACATCAGAAGCACATGTCTCGTCCTCTCTTGCCCTTGGTACCGGGCCTGGAAGAACCGGCTATGGCTCTGTTTCTCACCCCGGCGGTGACGAGAGCAGCTCCGTCCAGATTACTAAAGAAGTACCGGGCTCCCGACTCGGATCCGGCCTTTTTGAGAGCGGAGCCTCCGCCTGACTCCGTCATCGTCACGGCGGCCCGCAAACAGCATGCCACCACTCCGACCTCCACGGTTCCCCCGGACAAGGAGTCTAGGTGGATGGACTCGGCGGGGCGAAAAGTCTGTGGAACTTCCGCAACATCCATGATAGCGGCGAGTGCCACGGCTCTGTTGGGACATTACGACCGCGCCCTCTGGGACGCAGACTGTAGAAAGGTGTTAGCGCACGCCCGTGCTCCTTCCACCATTAAAACCTATCAGTTGAAGAGGGGCGGAGCTTGTCAGCGTTGATGCCGGACGTGTGAGCGCTGAGCTCCGCGCCATCACCTGCAATATCCGTTAAATTATCCTGCTCAAATGGACCTACGGACTCACCGGGGCATACCATCGATGCAGTAGTGTACTCGGCGCGCCCGACTGGCAGTTTGGTGTAGATCGGCCAAAAATTGGAGAAGTTACGGGACCCGCGAAAGACAACCACTCCGGGCCAGAAAGCAGCGGACTCGCCTCTGTGGTTGGCCGGAGTGCGTGCTCAGACGTGCGGCCAGTGAGGGAACGCGACCTCGGAGGATTGCGGCCCTCCGCTGTCGTGGTTCCCCGGGAAAAGCAGCTGTACCCATCGACTTGTGCAACAGCGAGCAGGTACGGGAGTAAGGGTAGACTCCGTCACCACCAACTGGAAGCCCCGCTGTGTCCTGCGCCCGTCTTTGACGACTTTGGCGGTAGCCTTCTGAGAGCATCGAGAGCATTGTCCCTGGCCCCTGGGTCCTACCCTTGGACTGCACTGTCCCACAGACAGAGGCTGGGGCGCCTGGCGAGGCCCCCCCCATCGATAGCACTGTGTACAACCAGGTGACGCAGGGACTGTCCTACTGATTGCGTGGTCAACCTCCGGGGGCCTAGCGGAGCCGGGACGCGGGAGTGCTCCTGAGGCAAGTCGGCGGGCGTTGAACTGGACCGGGGTGCTGCTGATTGGGAGATCTCCCATTGAAACCCCGACCCCGGACGCTGCAGTCTGTGCTGTGGTCGAGCCCCCCCCCCCTATAGGGATAGCAGTGTTGTGGCGCTCGGGGGGGTGTCGCCTTATTGCACGTAATTGGAGGGGTGCGTTGGCAGCTGCTGGGCTTCGTGGGACAGGCGCACCCGCTCTGCAGGAGGACGCGCGATGGACAAGGCCCCCCTTGGACCCCAGTGGAAACATACCTGTGGTGGGTGCGACCAGCAGTGCTAGGGGCACCTACATATCAGCACGACCGGACTCACGTGCATGTGCTCTCCGGAAGGAGCGGTCAGGCCTCAGCCACACTAACGGAAGCCTGCAGACACAGCCCGCTCGACAGCAGAGTAGTGGAGTTGACTACGACGGAGCAGTGTAGTATTGTCAGTGGACTCTGAAGCAGTGTTGAATAGGTGGCGACAAAGAACCTGAAAGGCGTGGAGAGAACACCACTGTGATCCTATTGCTCTTGATCGTTGCACACGCAGCTTTACTACCAGCACTGAGTGGCGGGGCTCGAGCCGCTCCCGACAACGAGATATGGGCAAAAACGACAAGACCCAAACTAAACTAGCGTTCGAACAGCGCAGGACCAAGGTCTCCGAGGAGCCGGTACCTGACCTTCCTACAAGGGGCCCTGGCTCGGAAAACACGCTGTACGCCGACATCAAGGACATGCTTGTGTCTATGGAGAAGGGACTGCAAGATAGCATGGCATCCATCGGCACGAAGATCGACGCGCTCACCTACCGCATGGATCGCATGTCGGAGAGGGTCGACAAACACGCAGAAAGACTCGACATGTCTGAGAGACGTATCACTGAGGTGGAGGAGGCGCAGACGGAGTGGGATAAGGACCGCAAACAGTTCTCCAGACTCCTACAGGTCATACAGGATAAGTCGGAAGACTTGGAAGCCCGCTCGAGGCGATCGAATATACGCATTACGGGGATTTCGGAGACAACACAAACAGGGAGGATGGAACTGTTAGTTGAGAAGCTACTGGTCACCCTACTGGGAGATGATGTCTTTTCCCCGATGTTTATCGTTGAGAGAGCGCATCGCACACTGGGCCCGCGACCACGTCCTGGAGCGCTGCCAAGGCCGATAATAGCGAAACTACTGAATTACAGAGATCGAGACACGGCGCTACGGGTGGCCAGACAAGGGGAAGCTGCAATTTGAAGGAATGGAGGTCTCCCTGTATCCCGACTTCACGGCAAAAGTTCAGGAGGAGCGACAACACTTTGCTCCGTACAAGAAACAATTGCGGGAGTTGGGCCTCAACTACGCGATGCTGTACCCGGCGAAATTGCGGATCAACAGACAGGGGCACTCACACTTCTTTACAGACCCTAAGGAACTCCAGCAATCACTAAAGGAATGGACCAAGGAGCAGAGGAACAGTCCACACAGATCGACCGGAGACCAAGCAGAAAGCAGCACTCTGGATGAACAGGAATGATACCCAAGTGGCCTGCAGAGTGACTAGACTTCGGAGACACCTGACACTGAGCGGTGCCGTGCTGCTGTAATGCGGCATTAGTGAGACTCTTTGGTGCGCTGCACTGCAGGTGTGCTGTGATGGAAGCATCCTGCGGACTCCTGACGATTGGCGACTGGGTGAGATCACTCCATTTTGATATATCACAATTGACCTTAGGTGCCCTTCCCTCACTGCCATAGAACATTGAATGCAGAGATGTATGGTGGGAAAGTGGAGGGAACTAAGCGGGTGTCGCCCTGAGTGGCCGCACCCCGTGCCCTGGTTTGACCGCCTGTTGAGAGGTATTGACAGGGGAAATGGCGCTTGGGGCCAAAGTCGCACGGTACATTGATGTGGAACTATTGTGTGATTCTTATGGCGACCTCTGCCCTAGCGCTTATAGCGCCAACTGCCCCCAGGTGGGCTTTAACTGTGGAAACCCAGGGCAATTCGGCATGTTTGAAGTTGGAGGGTAGGATTGGGTCCTGTCAGGCCAGGTTGGGGGTGGTCTGCAGTGGGTGGGGGGTGGTACGAGTTGGGGGATGTTGTTGTTGTACTCAGGGGGAGCTGAAAGTTACGCCATGCAGAGTATTGCCCGAGTTTTCTTGTAGAAGAAACATTGATCTTGTTGTAGATCTGCTGAGACTGTTCGAAGAAAGGGCGGTAATGTTATTCGCTGCCATTCTGATTTCACCCATGGGATGGCTGACATAGGCGGGGCAGCTGTTGACAGCGGTCCGGACACACTACAGGCCTTAACCTGGAATGTGAGGGGGCTAAATGATCACCGCAAACTTCGGAAGGTATTGAACTACCTACATAGACATCACATTGATCTCGCACTCATACAGGAGACACACCTCCCTTCTCAGAGCAAGATGCTCAATACTAAGGGCATAAGAGATACCAGGCAGGCCCGGACTGGCCGTTGCGGGCACCGGGCAATCCCCCGGTCGGCCGCATGGGTGGGGGCTGGTTTTGGACCTCAGGGGGCCGTTTTTGCTACAGGGCCGTTTTTTTGCAGCATAGCTGCAAAAACGGCCCTGTAACAAAAACGGCCGAAAACCGGCCCTGGCAAAGAGCACGGTCGCACCCCAATCCCCCCCTGGGGAGGGGGGGAGGGGGGGAGGGGGAGTCCGGCCGAGCACTTTGCCAGGGCCGGTTTGGGTTCCCAGTCCGGCCCTGATACCAGCCTAGCAGCAGGATTCACCACACACTCTAGAGGGGTGATTACATGGGTTAACCCACGATCCCAATTAAAGCTGACATTGATTGAAGCGGATTTGGATGGGCGATATCTGATTGCAAGATGTGTGGGTAAAGGTCACAACCTCGTAGTGGTTAATGTCTATGGGCCCAATTACGACCACCCTGAATTCTACGTGGGCTTATCCGCGCGCTGCCGTTCTTCTGAGACCTCTAAAATGCTTGGGGGGGGGGCTTCAATTTTGTATTCAACCCAGATACGGACAGATCCAGGGGGCCGATTCGCAGGCCAGCATCTGCGGCCCTCCTCATGCAGGCTGAAATGGTGAACCTAGACCTTGCTGATGTTTGGCGCACCAGACACCCCACACAGGGAGGGTTTACGCACTACTCGGCCTATCACAACATACACACACGTATTGATTATTTCCTGACATCACAGTCGGTGCTCCTGGGTATCAGGGGTTGTGTGGTGTTGCCTCGTACGCTCTCGGACCATTACCCCCTGCTTCTGACCCTGGTGAACCAGACGAAAAGAATACCCCCATTTACTTGGCGGTTCCCACCTTACTCTCTACTAGATGAAGTGTTCAGAGGGGAACTAGCGGAAGATATTGACACTTACTTTGCTACTAATCTGGGCACAGTAGATAGTTTCCAGACCATATGGGACACGTTCAAGGCTTACATTAGAGGGATGGCCATGGCTAAACACTCCAGTGTACTCAAAGCCATTAGACAATGGTTGAAAAACCTCGAGGTCCTACTGAAAGAAAAAAAAGAAAACCTATCAGTTGAAGTGGAAGCGTTTCTGTGTCTGGTGCCACACCAAGGCCTTGGATCCGATGACCGCTAAACCAGATTCTGCCTTTCTTCTTATCCCTTGCGAAGTCAGGACTTTCCCACTCCACTCTGAAGGTATTTCTAGCGGCTCAATCCCGCTTCCGTCATGATGGCTCTTCCTCACTATATTCGTCTAGAATTATTACACAGTTTTTCAAAGGTCTCTTCCGAATGTTTCCACCCATTCGACATGACATCCTCCGCCTACTTGGCGCTTAAACCTGGTCTTGTCTCGGCTCCTCCTACCTCCTTTTGAACCCATCCATTCAGCAAGCTTAAAATTCCTCACGTGGAAAGTTGCCCTATTGCTCGCCTTGATGTCATCTAGGCGTGTCAGTGACATTCAGGCATTCATAATTCAACCTCCTTTTCTCCAGTTCTCAAAGGAGGCTGTTACACTACGTACTAATCCTACATTTATTCCGAAAGTTCCCAGTGATTTTCATCTCAATGAACCGGTCATTTTAAAGACTTTCTTTCCGGATCCACAAACTCCTGCGGAACGTTCATTGAATTTGAATTTGAATTTAAAATATTTGTATAGCGCAGCATTCACCATACGGTTTCTTGGCGCTGTGGAGGCTAATTCAGCAGTAAAAACAGAAGACTAATAGGGAAGTCAGGATTAAAATCAGTTTACATTAAGAAAGGCCTGGGTAAAAAGGAGGGTCTTAAGGTCTTTTCGGAAAGAAGAATAATGAGTGGCCAGTCGCACGTGATCGGGGAGGGAATTCCAAAAGGATGGTGCCAGACAAGAAAAATTGGCTCCGCCCCATTTCTTGCGTCTGTACCGAGGTACCTGGAGGAGTGATTGGGTGGATGAGCGAAGCTCGCGGGCAGAAATATACTCTTTAAGTAGAGAGGAGATAAAGGCAGGGGCAGTCCCTTGGCGCGCCTGAAAAACCATGCATCCGGTTTTAAAGAGGGATCGCTCCCTCACAGGCAGCCAATGTAGGGCTTTCAATAGGGGCGTAGAGTGATGGAAACGGGGGAGGCCATACACCAGTCTGGCCGCCTGGTTTTGAACCAGCTGGAGTTTCCGCAGGCTATACGCTGGGATGCCGTTGTAGAGGGCGTTGGCGTAGTCCAGCCGGGAGATAACCAGAGCGGACATGATTAACTTAAGTGCAAGGGGAGAAAAGAAACGAGAAACAGAGCGGATAGTTCGAAGAACAAGAAAACAAGTGGAAACCACAGAACTGATTTGTGAGTGAAGGTTGAGATGGTTGTTAAGTTTGATGCCCAGTGTTTTAACTGAGGAAGAAGGTGTAGGAGGGGGTCCCAAAGAAGAAGGCCAAAAAGAAGAGTTCCAGGGACTGGAGGAACCACCCGTAAGGACCAATTCTGTTTTATCTGGGTTCAACTTCAGATGGTTGTGGTTCATCCAGTCCCTGATGAAAATCATAATAGACTGGAAATTAGAAATAGAACGAGGGGAAGAGGACAAATTAAAGATAAGCTGGAGGTCATCTGCATAATTAAAAACAGTGACCTCCAGTTGCTGCAATGCAAAGATTAGAGGATAGATGTAAAGGTTGAACAAAAGGGGGGAAAGAGAAGAACCCTGGGGGACACCACAAATGACTTTGAGTTGGGTGGCTGAAAAATCCCCTAACCGGACCGCCTGGGTACGGTCCCTCAGGAAGGACGATAGCCAGACCAGGGCTGAGCCCTCGACCCCCGCCGCTCCGACACGGGAGAGTAAGATGGAATGATCCACCGTGTCGAAGGCGGCGGAGAGATCGAGGAGCACCAGGGCCTGGTAGTTGTTTTGGTCCATGCCCTCCCTGAGATTGTTCAGGACCGACACCACGACGGACTCGGTGGAATGCCTAGGCCGAAAGCCTGCCTGGCGGGACGCTAGGCCCCCAATGGCTTCTACATGGGCACTGAGGACCGATGTTACATGCCGCTCCAGGACCTTGCCTAAATAGGGCAAGAGAGAGATGGGACGATAATTGGCTGGAGCGGACGGGTCCGCGCCAGGCTTCTTAAGGATGGGGACTATGGTGGCAGATTTAAGAGCTGGAATTACCACCCCCTGAGCCAGCGAGCTATTAAGGAGAGATATGGGAGGTTTGGGACAAGCAGAGTAAATCTGTTGCAGAATGTGGGCTGGACAGATGTCAGCCGGGGAACCAGATTTTACTTTGGGAAGTATTGCCAAGAACACTTCTTCGGTAATCGGGGGGATAAAAGAAAGAGAACCATGAACAGTTGGGGGAGAAGGCTCAGAAAAAGTAGAAGATGGAGGTGAAATATTGGCTCTAATTTTGGCAATTTTTTCTAAAAAGTAGGTATTTAAAGAATCACAGAGGGACTGGGAAGGGGGGGGGCTTGAGAATGGCCCTGTCAGAATAGGCCAATTCCTGGACAATGGAGAAAATCTCCCTGGATTTGTTCTCCGCTGCCAGGATTTTTGCAGAGAAGTGTGTGGTTTTAGCACTCAATATAGCCTTTTTATAGTCACTCAGCAAGGCCAAATAACGAGTTTTTTGTAGAGGGCAGTAGTCCTTTCTCCATTGTCTCTCGGCCCGCCGGAGGGTCAGTTTTTTTGCCTTCAGATTGTCGCCAAACCACCGGTTTGACTCCTTGGATCTTCGGGTAGATATCCGTCGTAGTGGGGCTACCGAATCACAGCTTCCAGCAAGCCAGGTGTCAATCGCTGCGGCTTGAGAGATGGATTATAGGCCCTCTAGGTTAGGTGCGGAGTCCAAAAGCGAGGATGACAAAGCAGGAAGGTCTACCCTATTCCAGTTCCGCGCCCAGGTGTTTTTGGCAGGCGGAATCCTTATTGCCGACTTAAGGCAGAGGGAGAAGGAGATCAGGGCATGGTCTGACCAAGGGCACGGGGACACGGTCATGGAAGAGACCGAGGCATTGAGAGACCAGACCTGGTCCAGTACATGGCCGTGGATGTGAGTAGGGAAGTGCAAATGGGAGATAAAATTAAAAGATGCAAGTGAGTCAGAGAATTGTTTAGAAGCAGTGCATTCCTGAGGGTCTAAAGGCCAATAATTAAAATCCCCTAATACGAAAACTGAAGCGTGGTTAATCGCTAAAGTGGCCAAAAGGCCCTGAAAGGCCGGCAAAAACAGGTGGAATGGCTGGGGCGGCGAATACATTAATAAACAGGTGAGCGGGGGAGAAAATGCGAGTGAACGAGCTACCAGGTGCTCGGTAGGATTAATCGTGGAGGAAGGAAGAAGTTGAAAATTATACTCTGAGCGGGCAATAAGAGCCACACCACCTCCTGCCTTGCCCGCTGGTCGGTCGGCATGGAGGGCCACATAAGAAGGGGGGAGGGCAGCCAACAGAGAAGGCAGGGAGGAGTCACAGAACCATGTCTCTGTTAACATTAACATGTCAGGCTGGTGAGTATCAAGCAGCACAAATAGCTCCTGGTGGTGTTTTACTGCCGACCTAGTGTTGAGTAAAATAAGGGACAGGGGAGGGGAGAGGGGTGGGGGGCCAGGATCCGGGAAGTGAGGCAACAGAGGAATCATATTAGTAGGAGTAGGGTAATGGGAAGTGGGATCAAGGCCACAAGCAGAAATGCGCCTGACAATGGGTGCAGCCAGGGGCCAGGGGCCCTGAAGAGCAAGTAAGTCCATAGAAGAGTAAGGGGGGACATGAGGACTCGCCCCTAGCCCCGTCTGGCCGCAGACGGGCTTGACTTAGGCTCGACTTCGGCGCGCCTTCGTCGCGCCCGCTGCGCTCGTCCGCTGCGCTTCCTCATTGGAGGACGTTTAAATAGGGGCGGAGCGCGGGGGTGTGGCGCCGAGCTAGGTCGCCTGACCAGCCCAAGCAAAGATGGCGCCCACACTCCACCGAGCCCTGATGAATAAAGTTAAAAAGTTTGTCTCCTGTTGACTCTGGAGATTTTAAAAGAAATAGCAATGATCCAGCGCCGCTGCTCTCGTTCAGCAGGGCATCAGCAAGCACAGTCTTGTGTCCCACTGCAGGCGCGAACCCTCTGCCACCGGGGTCGCCTGCCTCCAATGTCGAGCGCTGAGGAAGCTGCTCCTAAATAGGGGCGGAGCGCGGGGGTGTGGCGCCGAGCTAGGTCGCCTGACCAGCCCAAGCAAAGATGGCGCCCACACTCCACCGAGCCCTGATGAATAAAGTTAAAAAGTTTGTCTCCTGTTGACTCTGGAGATTTTAAAAGAAATAGCAATGATCCAGCGCCGCTGCTCTCGTTCAGCAGGGCGTCAGCAAGCACAGTCTCGTGTCCCACTGCAGGCGCGAACCCTCTGCCACCGGGGTCGCCTGCCTCCAATGTCGAGCGCTGAGGAAGCTGCTCCTAAATAGGGGCGGAGCGCGGGGGTGTGGCGCCGAGCTAGGTCGCCTGACCAGCCCAAGCAAAGATGGCGCCCACACTCCACCGAGCCCTGATGAATAAAGTTAAAAAGTTTGTCTCCTGTTGACTCTGGAGATTTTAAAAGAAATAGCAATGATCCAGCGCTGCTGCTCTCGTTCAGCAGGGCGTCAGCAAGCACAGTCTCGTGTCCCACTGCAGGCGCGAACCCTCTGCCACCGGGGTCGCCTGCCTCCAATGTCGAGCGCTGAGGAAGCTGCTCCTAAATAGGGGCGGAGCGCGGGGGTGTGGCGCCGAGCTAGGTCGCCTGACCAGCCCAAGCAAAGATGGCGCCCACACTCCAACGAGCCCTGATGAATAAAGTTAAAAAGTTTGTCTCCTGTTGACTCTGGAGATTTTAAAAGAAATAGCAATGATCCAGCGCCACTGCTCTCGTTCAGCAGGGCGTCAGCAAGCACAGTCTCGTGTCCCACTGCAGGCGCGAACCCTCTGCCACCAGGGTCGCCTGCCTCCAATGTCGAGCGCTGAGGAAGCTGCTCCTAAATGGGGGCGGAGCGCGGGGGTGTGGCGCCGAGCTAGGTCGCCTGACCAGCCCAAGCAAAGATGGAGCCCACACTCCACCGAGCCCTGATGAATAAAGTTAAAAAGTTTGTCTCCTGTTGACTCTGGAGATTTTAAAAGAAATAGCAATGATCCAGCGCCGCTGCTCTCGTTCAGCAGGGCGTCAGCAAGCACAGTTTCGTGTCCCACTGCAGGTGCGAACCCTCTGCCACCGGGGTCGCCTGCCTCATTACATTCCCTGGATATAAAACGTTGCCTCAAGTTTTATATTCAGCGCACTGCATCCTTCAGGAAATCTGATCAACTGTTCGTGGCCTATGGCCCGGCCTCTAAAGGACAACCTGTTACCAAACAAACTATTACTAGGTGGATTTCTTCCACTATTGCCTTCTGTCATCAGCGTGCTGGCAAGCTTCTTCCAGCTCCAGTACGTGCTCATTCAACTAGAGCTGTGTCAGCTTCTACTGCCCTTTTTGCGGGGGTACCTCTGCGACACATCTGCAGAGCTGCTACGTGGTCGAGCAGCCATACTTTTATGAAGCACTACTGCCTGCAGTCAACAGATGTCGCAGATGCAGCAGTAGGACAAGCGGTGCTGCAGAATCTTTTTCATTAAAGGGGAGCCTCTGTTGCTTCCCGCCTCCTGTCATAAACGTTATCTCTCTTTAGTATGATATGTCTATTATATGCTTGAAATTACTGTTACCTTTTTGACTTATATGATGATTACTGCTTTCTACTCTTATTCAAGCATGTGAATCTATGAAAGACACCCCTAATACTGGAGAAGAACATAAGTTACTTACCTGTAAACTGTGGTTCTCCAGTATCCTCCCCTCAGAGGCTCTCTTCTCCTGAGGCACTTTGGTTACTCTGTGCTACGAAAATCTGAGGTCTTGGGCTTCTGAGGAGAAGGTTCTAGAGGGAACTGCAGCCTGATTGGCTGGAATTTGGACCAAAACATAATGACACTGATATGTTACCAAGTTGAGTTTTCTCCCTTAGGCTTTCTATGGGCCTATTCAGTTCTATGGTACTTTTGAGTTTACTGTATTTTATATATATGTATTTTTATAACTATAATAATTTTACTTATATATGCATATATTACTGCTATTTTATGTACCGTGGGACTCCCACTTCGACGACGGGGAATATTCAAGCATGTGAATCTATGAAAGACACCAATACTGGAGAACCACAGTTTACAGGTAAGTAACTTATGTTATTTTTATTATCGATGTGACAGAATATCGAAGTTTTAATATCGATGGAAAAGTATATCGAATAATTAAATATCGATTACAAAAATATCGTTTTAAGTATGTGTAATTTAATATCGGATGCAAAAATATAGAAAGACAAAATATCGTTGTATAAAAATATCGATATATTGTAATTATTAGTAAAATTTGTTTATTTTTTAGATTCAAACATTTTATTATGCGGCCAGTTAGCATCATACACAGCCCAGCTGCCTACATCGACTCGCCGGCAGGGCATAAGCAAGCAGTGAGTAAACACAGCATTCGGACCTACAACCCGGAGGGCGGTCCTGCGTAGTAAAACCCATAGGCACCCTCCACCGGCAAAGCAGGGTCCGCAATTTTCATAAAGGAGCAAACCAACAAGAACCAAGAAAGAAAATAGAGGAAACATCCCCCTCCCTCCCTCCCTCCACCCGTCCCCCCCAATCCAATCCCCCATCCCCCCTCTCCCCCACCCCACTCTGCATCAACCACCAGCCATGTTAAGTGCATCACACCCACTCCTCTGATCCAGACAGATCCGCCCCTAGAAGCTAGGGCCCTGGCACAGCACCCATCGGACCCAGGGGAATAAGCTGTAGGACTTGTAAGTACTTTGGACATGTAACTTCTCTAAACTCCTTAGACCGAAGTCGCAGAAACGGGGCCCACAGGGTAGCATATTCGGACCCTCTGCCATCCATATTCAAGGAAAGGCGTTCCATCGCCAAGGCATGCCACAGGCGCATCAACCAGTCACGCACATCCGGGACGTCCGGGGAGCCCCAGCCCCCAGCGAAGAGTGTCTTCCCCCAGACATGCGCGTTAAAACAACCCCAGACACACGCGCACTACAGATAAGAGACCGCGCATGCGCCTGCTTTCAACCAGGAAGTAAGCAGCACTACGCGTTAGCCGCCGAAGCAGCGAGGCAGAGGTAGTCCAGCCACGTACCATGGCGATTCACTCCTGCTGGGACGGTGTACAGGTACCATCACTTGATTAATCCTGGTCTGATTATTTCTTCCATCCTCTGTAAATAATACCGGAACACTATTGGTAAACAACTTGTCCTTCAATCATTAGACTCCTGTCCACAGATAATGCTGGAACTGCTGTAATCAGACTAAAAAGAAAATTCTCATCGATAATTAATCTCTCCAGTGTTGATAATAACAGATTGAGCAGTTGAAATTTACCACAACGGCCCTAGAAACTTCTCCCGATAGCTGATGAAAATAATTCGACCATCCTTGCAAAGAAAGCTCACGTCCTGATGATGATCTAAAATTGTTTAGATCGAAACGCCGTCGACCCATTCAAGGAAACTCCCCTACCCTATTGTATATATGGGGATTACCCTTGTTTGTGACACCTTGTATATAGTTCAATTTTAAAATATTTTCACCTAGTCACTATAAGCACCTTGTCACATGTGTGAGCACCTGAAAAATATAATTGAAACAAAAAAAACGTAAATAAAAGTTTTTTTATGTGTATGCTACCCTACAAAGCCTGCTCCTAAGATTTATTCTAGAATTATAGTTATACTCTACTCTACGAGGACCTTTTGAGGCCACCCAAAACCTTTGTTCCTTCTATAAATACCAGTACATTTATGGACACACTCCAAGCCCCGCACCTCCCCCTCCAGCTCCTCTCTCTTATCTCTTCGAAGCTTGGCATAAGTGGCTGCTAAAGCAATAAAGTTCCCCCTAACCACCAGCGTCAGCGCCTCCCAAATAGATGCTATCGCTGTTTCCCCGATTGGGTTCTCGGCGAAGTAATGTGTGATAGTGTCCCTAATCTTCGCCACTACAGAGTCAGCGTTAAGCATGGAGTCGCGCAGCCGCCAGCCAGCTGAGGGAGGTCGCATGCCGCATAGGGTAAACGTGACCGTCAGGGGCGCATGATCCGAGAGGGATCGGGGGGCAATATCCGCGTCATGGAGGTGGGGCAGCAGGGCGGAAGAAGCCAGAAAGTGGTCAAGGCGCGCGTATGTCTGGTGTGCGGCCGAATAATATGTGTAGTCGCGCTCCTGGGGGTGATGCAGCCGCCACACATCATGCAAACCATCATCCGCCAACCACTGCTTCCCTTCTGCAGACCAGGTCCCCGAGTTGTGCAGCCTGTTCGCCGATCTATCGAGAGTCTCATCCATTACCAGATTAAAGTCCCCCCCCACCAAGAAGAGAGCGTCAGGGGAAGCAAGGACCTGGACCAAAGCTGTGCGCATAAAAGGTTCCTGCCTTGTATTCGGTGCGTACAAGGACCCGATGGTGAAAGTCGTGTCCCCCCACTGCACCCGCACCGCCAGAAATCTCCCCCGTATATCTACCAGATGGGTCAAAACCTTGCATCTCATCCGGGAGCTAAAAAGGAGGGCAACTCCGTTCTTCTTAGCCGGGCCCGAGGACCACAACTGAAGCGGGAATCTCCTATCTCGCATTCGACGCTCATCCTTGTGGAGGAGGTGCGTCTCCTGCAAGAGGCATACATCACCCCCAGACTGCTCAAGGAGGGACAGGACCGCCGAGCGTTTCACTGCATTGTTTAGCCCCCGGACATTGAGGCTCACCACTTTCAGCTCCCTAGCCATCCCACCCTAACCAGATCAGCATTACATGCTCCCAGAGCAAGTCCAGGGCCAAACACAGCCGGCCAACATGCCTAGCGCACACCAATCGGCATGAATGGAAGCAGCAAAAATGCACATACATACACAAGCGGCAGAGATCTGATGCGGAGATACCCCCCCCTTCCCCCCAACACACATACTGAACCCCCCCACAACAGAACCAAACAGAAGCAGAAAAAGATAGAGTGAGGTACGAAAGTTCGTAATACAGGCCACAAAGGCAAGGGGAATAGGTATCAGTCCTCAGTCTTCCAATTCTCAATACGGGACTCACTCATCCAGCAGGACATACTAGAGTACCTTCAGGGGCTGGCCCCTTCCGACGCCAGCAGTGTACCCTCCCGGGCCTCACAGCTCCTCCGAGACATCATCTGGAGCCGCCTCCGTAACCAGAGCCATGGAGACTACAGCTGCGCCCCTCTCCTGGAGACATACTGAGGGATCAGGACCTTTCTTGGGTACAGAGCGGCCCACCTTCTGCCAATCCGCCGAGCGTCTTCGTCGCCTGAAGGTATCGCTGCCGCCGGCAGGCTCCGTCTCCGTGTGTTCTATACCAAGGAGGTCCATGGCAGCTGTGAGCGAACTAACCTGAACCAGTTTGTTTTGCCAGAGGAAAACGAGTCGGAACGGATGACCCCACATGTATGCGATGTTGCGATCTCGCAGATGTGACGTGACCGGTTTGAAGTCCCTGCGTTTCTGCAGTGTTGACGCCGCCAAATCCTGGTAGAGCACTGGATTATGTCCACGGAACTGCAGAGGGACGACCTCACGCGCCATCTTGAGGATGCGTTCCTTCAATTGAAAATCATGCACGCAGACGAGGATGTCCAGTGGCGGTGCCTTCGCGCCCTTGGGTAGACCCACACGATGCACTCTGTCCACACGAATTTCCGACACCTCCTTGTCCTGCAGGATCTGCTTAAAGAGGGCCTCGACGTACTCGCGCAAATCCGCACCATCGCCCTTCCACGGCACCGCTCTGATCCGGATATTGTTACGGCGGGACCGGTTCTCCAAATCCTCGGCATGTGACTGAAGGTCGAGGTTCTGCTCGGTTAGTCTGATGACGTCCTGCTGAAACTGATGTATGTCGCCCCCTGTCCCAAGATGGTGCTCTTCCAGCGTGGCTACTCGCTCTCCTAAGTCATCTACGTCCCTCCGAACCTCCCGCAAGTCAGTGGCCAGCTGAGTGCGCAGTCCCGCAATGTCCTCCTTGATTGCTGCAAAAAGTTCCAGCATAAAGGCTTTAGTCGCAGGTTCATCTGCCTGGCTCCGACCCGGGGACTTGTCAGCTACCGGGGAGATGGCCTGCACCGTACTCTTCGGCATGCCGTCCTTGCCCGGCATGTCTTTCCTCTCCCTGGCCGCCGCCATGGCCGATCACAGTGGGCCCCTCCTTCTCATGGCGCACCCGAGGCAGGGAAGACCGCCACACTACCCTCTCCGCTGGGCCCAGCCGTCCACGTGTCCAGCCTGGCCTCACATCGGCCACGTGCACCTTATTTCACTATGAGGCCTCCGAGCTCAGCACCACAGGTAGGCAGTCCGGCACCGTCAGCCCCTCGCTGGAAAGGGCACCCCACGAAACGAGCCACCACCCGGTCGGCCAATAGTCAGGGCCGGAGCGCTGCACGAGATGGAGGTACAGCGCGCTACAGGCAAGGGCCCTCCCGCACCAGCGAAGAAGGTCTCTGTAGGCCCCAAAAGTCCGGGCGCCGGGCAGGTAGATCAGCGCCACCGTGCGCAGGCCAGCATAGCCGGGGACACCTCTCACGCACCTGAGTTGCTGAATCCAGCTCCAGCCCCCACTGACTGGGAGAACACGGCCTCAAGCCCTGGAGAGCCGCTCCGATCGGCGGCAGGCATTTTGTGGGGCGGGCCGCCCCCGCGTCCAAGATCACCGGCACCGGCAACCGCCGAAGCGTCCTCCGGGCAGTGGTCCTTCTTTCACTCCGCTCGTCACCCCAGATTCGTCAGGGCCGCACAGGCCCAGAGGCCGTGGCCTCGCGTAGTCCGCCGGGCCGTGAACTGCACTCCTCCCCCGCCGGGCGCTCAGGTCCTTGGACTCCGCTGGGGCGCCGCCACAGAACGCTGGCCGGGTCCGCTTCCCTCGCTGATCGCCTTTCGAGTCGCCGAAGGGGCCCCAGAGACCCCTTCGGCCAGCATCCACACTTGTGGGGACCCCGTAGTAGCCCCGTGCACAGGCCAGAGGTCGCCCCACTGCGGGCCGCGTCTAGGCTGCGGGCCGCGCCAAGAGCAGCTCCCGGTTCATCGCCAGGCGGGAGGCTGGGTGCCGGTAACAGGGCACACCGCCTCTGGGAGAGGTAGAAGCGTTCAAACGTCGGGAACCGGGCTCCGAAAAGGGTGCTTTGCAACGCTAAGAACGGCCAGGCGCCGGAGGGACACAGAAGCGCGTCCTACTCCGCCTCCATCTTGGCCACGCCCCTCTTGTTTATTTTTTAGAAATGTTTTGTGTTTCTTAATAATCAGTAATTTCAATGTGTTTCTAAAATGTAATTTTTATATATTTTTGTATAAATTAATATATAATTTTAGGAGCGGGATATTGAGTTTATAGGGGATAAGGGTGGGTAGTGTTTTTAAAAATTACAAATTTGAAGTAATATTTGTTTAAAAATTTTTTTTAAATTCAAAACAAAATTTAAAAAAATAATAATTTTGTAGCGGGATGTTGGGTTTATAGGGGATAAGGGTGGGGAGTGTTTTAAAAAATTATAATTTTGAAGCAATATTTGTTAAAAATTACAAATTTCATTTGAAAAAATAAAAAATAAATTAAAAAATTATTTATTTTTTAGTAGCGGGATGTTGGGTTTATAGGGGATAAGGGTGGGGAGTTTTAAAAAAATATATAAATTTGAAGTAATAGTTAAACAAATTTTTAATTTTAAACAAAAAACATTTTGTAGTGGGATGTTGGGTTTATAGGGGATAAGGGTGGGGAGTGTTTTAAATTTTTTTACATTTTTTGAAATATTTGTTTAAAAACTGTAATAAAAAAAAATGAAATACATGAAAAAAAAAATTGTACCGGGATGTTGGGTTTATAGGGGATAAGGGTGGGGAGTGTTTTAAAAAATATAAAATTGAAGCAATATTTGTTAATTTTTTTTAAAAAATTAGAAAATAAATTAAAAAAAATAATAATTATTTTTTTTAAATTGTTTTTATTTAAAAAAAATTAACATTTAATTCACAATTTATAATTTTGTAATATTTAAAAAAAATAGCAAATTTATTTTAAAAATGTAAAACAAAATTTATGTTTAGAAAACACATATTATATTACTATATTATTTAATTCGTTTGTATAATTTTATATTTGTATTATAAATCATTTATTGGTTTACAGCTACTACTCAAATTTAATGTAGACTGGAGTGGGAATAGTACATTTTATTTAATTAGTGTCCAGCACCTACCTGAATTTAATGTAGACTGGAGTGGGAATAGCAAATTATAATTAATTAGTTTACAGCACTTACCCCAATTTTATGTAGACTGGAGTGGGAATAGTATATTATAATTAATTTGTGTCCAGCACTTACCCCAATTTTATGTAGACTGGAGTGGGAATAGTAAATTATATTTAATTAGTGTCCAGCACCTACCCCAATTTAATGTAGACTGGAGTGGGAATAGTAAATAATTTTACATTAGTGTCCAGCACCTACCCTAATTTAATGTAGACTGGAGTGGGAATAGTACATTTTATTTAATTAGTGTCCAGCACCTACCACAACGTAGGGTAGACTGGAGTGGGAATAGTGAATAATTTTAAATTAGTGTCCAGCACCTACCCCAATTTATTGTAGACTGGAGTGGGAATAGTAAATTATAATTAATTAGTGTCCAGCACCTACCCCAATTTAATGAAGACTGGAGTGGGAATAGTAAATTATAATTAATTAGTTTCCAGCACTTACCCCAATTTTATGTAGACTGGAGTGGGAATAGTATATTATAATTAATTAGTGTCCAGCACTTACCCCAATTTTATGTAGACTGGAGTGGGAATAGTAAATTATATTTAATTAGTGTCCAGCACCTACCCCAATTTAATGTAGACTGGAGTGGGAATAGTAAAAAATTTTAAATTAGTGTCCAGCACCTACCCTAATTTAATGTAGACTGGAGTGGGAATAGTACATTTTATTTAATTAGTGTCCAGCACTTACCATAATTTAATGTAGACTGGAGTGGGAATAGTAAATTATAATTAATTAGTGTCCAGCACCTACCCCAATTTGATTTAGACTAGAGTGGGAATAGTAAATTATAATTAATTAGTGTCCAGCACTTACCCCAATTTTATGTAGACTGGAGTGGGAATAGTAAATTATATTTAATGTGTGTCCAGCACCTACCCCAATTTAATGTAGATTGAAGTGGGAATAGTAAAATACATTTTATTAGTGTTCAGCATGTACCACAAAATAATGTAGATTGGAGTGGGAATAGTAATTTATTTAGGACTATAAATAAATGTATACAATTTTTGTGTAGTTGGAATCTTTTATTTTTTTTAAAACATGACAAAAAAAACAGGAAACATTAGTATTACATTTTTATTTCATACTAATTTATTTGGTTACCTATATTTGGCAAAAAATGTTATGGTCAATTTACATTTTTATATTTCTTTGAAATTGTATATTGTATTTTTAAAAAAATTAATGCCGATGTAAGTATGGTTTAAAATGATAACAAAAAAGTAATTTTTTTTCACATATTATATAACATTTTTATATTGTTATACATGTTGGTTGTACATACTGTTTTTAAATTAATATTAATATTAAAAGTATTATTGGAGGAGCTTCGCGCACATCCAAGATGGCCGCGTGAGCACAGGGCTCCCGAGACCCTCGTAGCCCCGGAATATATCCTGCAACTAATCCTGTCAGTCGTTGAATTTTCTGTGTAGCTGAACCACGGGAGAAATGAACGCCGTGAACCGTGTCCCGAACGGACCCTGGATGCCAGAGTTGTGAAGTTAGAGAGTTTGCGGCCTTCACCTCTCGGATGCCAGGCGCTTGGGTTGGTAGAGCGCCCGAGGCGTAGTTCAACAACAACAGCGCAGCTTACCAGAAGTGGCCGGTCTGGCCCTGCTTTCGCTTTTGATTTTGGCAATCGATACCGTCTTCAGACCTGGGTACATCTCACTAGCGCGGACAACCATATTGCCGCTAGTGTGCTGGTTGACTGAACAGTCAGATGAGTGACAAACTCTTGCCTTGAGAGCTGGGTGTCTGGTCGACCATCGCTGGTGCTTTGTCTCGAGGCCTTCCTGTACACTGACTCTGTGGGAGTGGTGCAGTCGTGTTGCGCTGATCAGAGACCCGGGAATCTATCTTATCTACTAACATTCTGAAGTCTCAACCCCCCCCTGGAACTGTACGACGAACTGGGATTGTACCGCAATGGCGAACAAGCCGGAGGAGGATAAGCAGAAATTGAAGACCACTAGACGGGGTGGATACGCCCAATCAAATGTTATGGACCGCTATGCCCAGGTTAAGGGATCGCCTAGTGGACCAGGCAGATCACAGGATGAGGCAAAAGATTCCTCTGCTTTGGCAACTGAACTAACGTTGCAAGATGTAATGGCTGCCATCGATGGGGTCAAATCCTCCCTTGGGAAGCAAATGGAGACCCTTGCTCATAAATTGGACACAGTATCCATTGAGGTGGATTTGATTCGCACAGACCTCACGGAAACTAGTGAAAAGGTCAAATCGTTGGACATCAAAACATTGAGTCTCACGGATGACGTCACAGAATTGCAGACCGAGGCTCGGAATCTGAGGACCTCGAATGACCTCGTCGTCCGACGACTGGTAGATTTTGAAGGGAGGGCCCGGAGGAACAACGTGCGTGTCATCGGAATGCCGGAAAAGGCGGAAGACCAGGCAGCAGACCTCTTTGTCGAAGATCTCATTGTCCAACATCTTGCACCCAAGGGCCTGAGCAAATTCTTCACTGTCGAGCGAGCTCACAGAATCCCCGGCGGGAAACCGCGTGTAGGTGCCCCGCCTAGGCCTATGATAGCTCGGATATTTAATTTCAGAGATAGAGATGCCATCCTCGAGGCCTCCCGAGCGGGTGGACCCTTGAAGTATGAGAACTCGTCCATCAGTTTCTATCCGGACTTCACGCAGACTGTTCATAAACAAAGACTCAGTTTTTTGGGAGTGAAGAGAAGACTTCGGGACTTGGGACTCAAATATGCTATGCTTTTCCCGGCTAGGCTGCGGATCGAACACAGAGAGTGGGTCTACTTCTTTGACAAGCCGGAGATTTCGGCAGACTGGTTGGACACTTTGTCGGCCCAGCAAGAACCGGAGGGACAGAGTGGTGGTGCGGAGGGGGGAGCGCAAGAGCAGGAATGAGTGCTGTTTTTCTGGTCTCTGGGGACACCAGGGTGCCGATTACTGTGGTGGTTCTGATCTCAATATATTGACGTATGCAGTATGATGGGGGGGTTAACAGGCAATCGGGGGGTCTCTCTCCTCCTCAGATATACTTCTTGTAGTTTAGTATATGTGGGGGTGACAGACACACTGCGAGTTGGGGTGGCTTTATAGTCGGAAGCAGGGGTGCAGGGAGGGGGGTATTGTAACGGGTAGTTTGGGGGGGTGGGGGGCAATGGTTCTTTGTTTTCTTTTGTTCGTGTTCCCGCAAGGCACCGTATCGCAAGACTTATTTATTGTTGTGCTGGACTCAGGGGAGGGGTGGGTTTTCTTTCTGTTTCATGATGGGGTTAGGGGGTTGAGGTTGATGAGCTGGAATGTTAATGGGTTGGGGACAAGATGAAATGCGGGGTGGTGTTACAACTCCTGAAACGGCACCCTCCGGATGTGGTTCTGCTTCAAGAAACCCATTTGGTTGGTAATACATGTCATGCCATGAATAGAAAAGGATATCGTTTGGTGGCTCATGCAGGGTTCTCATCCGGATCCCGTGGGATTGGAATCCTGCTTAAGTACTCTCTTCCGTTCGAGGTGGAGTCAACGGTCCTTGATGAGAGAGGGCGTTATGTGGCTGTATCGGGACGATGGGAGGGCCGCATGCTTTCCCTGGTGTCTGTTTATGTTCCTCCTGGCCTGCAGTCTACTACCTTTGCCGATCTGGGAAGGGCTCTCCTCGATCTCCCTGGTGGGTTTCTGATTCTGGGTGGCGATTTTAATGCAGTGGTATCTGGTGTGTTGGATAGGCATCCACCTAGGGATCTCAGGGGGGCTCATGGCTGGGTCCCTGACTTCATTGACACAATGGGCCTGGTGGACTGCTGGAGGTTACTTCACACTACTCAGCAGCAGTACACTTTTCATTCTGGCACCCATGGTAGTCTCTCCAGGATAGACTATGTGTTAGTGCCGGCTGCACAGGCTACCTATGTTGCGGAGGTCAGACATATGGCTCGGGATATTTCTGATCACTCCTTGCTTTGGTTTCGGTTTGAATTGGCGCCGGGCTCTGAGGGAAGGATAGCTCCTATTAACCCTTGGTATCTTCGTAATCCCAAGACTCGCAGTGCACTTGTTAAGGCATTGGAACATTATTTCCGGGAGAATGAGGGTTCGGTTTCTTCCTCGATATCGCTGTGGGAAGCTTTTAAGACAGTGCTTAGGGATCAAGCTCTCTCTCTAATTTCTGGTGTTAAAAAACAGAAGGAAGAGGATGTGGTGAGGATAGAGACGGAGATAGCGGATTTGGAATTGGAATTGGAGCGAGAGGTGACCCGCTCTGGATTGCATGTCCTGCAATTGAAGCAGCTGGACTATAGAAAGTTGGTAACGGATGGTGCGAAGGCCCTTAGTCGGGAACAACAGGGGCGTCTCTATGACATTGGGGACAAGGCTGGCAAATTAATTGCATGGTTGTACAGAAAAGACAGAGCAAGTCGTGTTGTACCAGAAATCGAGATGGAGCATGGGGTTCTGGTCACCGACCCACAGGAGATAGTAACATGCTTCGCTGATCCTTTTTGCTCTGTATACTCTTCCGTGTCGGAGGAGGATTCATGTTTATTGTTACGAGATATTGCGATCCCGTGCCTGTCTGAGGCGGACCGGGACCTTATGGATGGTAAGATCACTGCAGATGAGGTAGCGCTTGCAATACGCTCCCTGAACTCTGGTAAGGCGATGGGTCCTAACCGTCTCCCGATCGAGCTTTATAAGCTTCGCCCGGATGGGATTGCTCCGTATTTGAGAGACATGTTCCTGGAGTCCCGGGTCTCCTCCCCCGTGATCAGAGATTGGCATCGATAGTTGTAATTCATAAGGAAGGAAAACCGAGGAATAGGTGTGCCTCGTATCGGCCGATCTCATTGTTAAATTCTGTACCTAAGATTCTTGCTAAGTTGTTGGCTAATAGACTGATCAAGGTTATTAGCGATTTGGTTCACCCGGATCAATCTGACTTTATCCCACACAGGAATACCTTAGGCGCCTGCACGGGGTGCTTGCGAGGGCCCCAACGCTGCGTGAACCGCCCATTTTGGCGTAATTAGATGCCACAGTGGCATTTGATACTGTCGAATGGCCATATCTGTGGGCGGTGCTGACTAAATTTGGTTTCGGTTAAGATTTCATTAGCTGGGTGCATCTTCTTTATGCGGACCCACTTGCCCAGATAGTGGTTAATGGTCGCGTCTCGGAGCAATTTTGTCTCGGGCGGGGTACTCGCCAGGGTTGCCCGCGCTCTCCTCTGTTATTTGCGTTGGCCCTTGAGCCTCTTGCAGCTTGGATCCGTTGGGAGCCCTGATGAGGGGTATTAATTGGTCTCCGCAATTTGAGGATCGTATCTCATTATATGCAGACGACATCTTGCTGTATTTGGCATCCCTCAGGAAATCTTTAATAGTACTCTGTGATGTCCTTACCTCCTTCGGCAAAAACTCTGGCTTAGTAATTAACTGGGCTAAATCCTATCTGTACGTTCTCAGTGGCGAGATACCGATCCTACAGCGTAACTGTCCTATCCAAATAGCACAAGAGGGGTTCAAGTATCTCGAAATCTATGTTTCGATGGAACCCGTGGTTCGATACGAAAGGAACCTTCTCCCTCCTCTGACTCGGCTAAAGCGAGATGTTGCGGGCTGGCGGAAACTCCTGTTGTCAATACTTGGGCGGGCGGCCGTTTTCAAAATGATGTCGCTCCCTCGTTTTCTGTATACCCTTCAGAACACGCTTGATATCGTCCCAGCTAGTTATTTTCGGTTGGTGGAGGGTCTACAGAGGAAGCTGTTGTGGGAGGGAAGACCGCGCATTGCGCTGGCTAAATAAACGCTCCTGTGGTATGATGGGGGCATCGCTCTCCCTCACAATAAGAGATATTATTGGGTTTCGCATTTGGGAGCCATCAATCACGGTATGTACGGCCCTGAGTTAAACCCTGGTTTCGCCATGGATAGGTGGTTACTTCCTGGTGGTAATTATTATACAGCGTTGTACTTCAAATCTGTGGTGAATACTTTGACGGAGCCAACCAAGACGGCCGTGCGGATCTGGCGCGACGCTACCAGTTCGTTAGGGTGGAAGGACCGTCTGACTTTGACTACCCCGCTTTTTGGCTCTGACAAGTTCGGTAAACTGTGGAACACTAAAGGGTTCGACAAGGGGGATCTCATTGGCATCTCCAAGGTGGGAGACCTTTGGGTGAAGGGACAGGTGAAATTGTTTGCGGCCCTGCAAACTGAGTTTGAATTGGGAGGGATGGAGTACTTGCGTTATGCTCAGGTTCGGCATGTGCTAATGTCTGTTTTCCCGGAGGGGGAGGTGATACCGGAGTCTACCCCCTTAGAGGATCGTATCTTGGATGGCCATATGCCTGGTGTACAAGAAATTGATTAATCACAGGGCGGACCTTCTATTGCAGCTGCGTGATCAGTGGACCCGTGACGGCCTTGAGCTTGACGATGAAGACTGGCAGTCGGAGATCTCCTCACTGAAGGAGGTCGCGATTCCAGCACGACTGAGATTAGTCCAGCTTAAAATATTGCATAGGGTCTATGTCACGGGTCCCCGTCTGGTCCGGATGGGTTTTTCTGGGGAGGGTCTGTGTCAGCGGGGTTGCGGTCAGTTGGGGACGTTCCTCCATATCATCTGGGAATGTCGGGAAGTGTTTGACTACTGGAGTAAGGTACATGAGGTGATGCAAGAGGTCACAGGCGTGGCTCTCTTACCGGAGGCCAGACGCTGCTTGGTGAATGTTTGGGAGCCCACTGATCATATTGTGGCATAGACTCAATGGGTGTCTCTAGGGGCCATGATTGCCAAACGGAACATCGCACAGTTGTGGAGGTCCCAGAGGCCTCCTACTCTTGAGTTGTGGGTAGAAAACACGGATTGGTGCATGTTCATGGAGAAAACGGTGTACTTGGCATGGGGTCGCCCCCGGAAATGGCATAAAGTTTGGGGTCCTCGGAACCGATATAGAGGGGACATAAGCGTACCACCTGTGGCAGCGGTCCTTGATGTCCCGCTTTCCCCCTGACCCTCTTACTGTTATTGGTAATTTTTGTAGAATTTCTTTGTTCTCTTTCCTTGTATTCTTTATGGTACTGTTTGATGATATGATGCTCATCCCTTGTAGAGTCCTTGCATTTCTATGTTTTGTACATGCCTTGCTTTCTTTTCCAATATAAAAAAATAAAAAATAAATATTAAAAGTATTAATATTAATTTTTTAAACAATATATTTAAATGAAAAAAATATTTTAGCACAGGTTTGTTTATATACAAATTGAAAATTTGTTTCACAGAATTTTGTACAATTTTTCCAGGTTTTAATAATTATAATAATACATATTATGGAGTCCATTAGGATGGCGGGTGGGCTTTGGCCGCCAACCACCCTAACGGAGAAGTGGACCGCAGGCGCATCCTGTATGTTTACCATTGCAGCGGGCGGAGCAGAATTCTCCGCCCGCCGCAATGGTAAAAGTGCACGTTGTGCTTTTCAAAGGGCAACATGACAGGCACCGCGTCGTGCCTGCCATGTTGCACTTTGAAATGCGGGGGGGTACCATAGGTACCCCCCATGTGCACCCCACCAAGCCACGGACTCTCAGGGGGCCTGCAACGGCCCCGCAGGGAGTCTCCGCATGCCTAACAGACACCGCCACCATGTTACTGGTTTTCTGCCCCGGTCGCAAGGCGACCGGGGCGGAAAACATGCGGGCGGTGTTTGTCACCGCTGCGGTCCCTCCCGCCATACTAATATGGCGGGGGGGAATTGGGCTGATGATGTCGGGCGGATTTCCTCCGCCAGGCTGGCGGTAGCCACCGCCAGCCTGGCTGAGGAAATCCGCCCGACATCATAATGGACCCCTATGTATTTTATAATATTTATTTTTATAATTTTACAAAATATATATATTTTGTTAAGTATTTTAATACAAATAAAAAAAACTAATTTTTTTTAACATAGTATTTATTTTTAATTTTGTAAAGGAATATTTTAGAAAATTAAAAAATGTGTTTGTAAGGTTAATCTATTTTATTAGTTTTGGGTCTTTTATTTTGTAACCGCTTTAGGTCGTTTTGTGTCATTTGGATGAAGACCAGCTCGCGGTTGGGAGACACTTCACGTCGCTAAAGGTAAGGTTTGTTTTATATGTTTTAAGTGTGTTTTAAAGTACTTTTGATAGTAGTGTGGTACTATTTAGTGTTGTTAGAAGTAAATTAGTTATATTAACCACATGCGCGCTGCGCTTATTCTGCTCGTATGCTGGGATTTTGAAAATCACTCTATACATGACGAGCTGGGCTCGTCATCAGTGTTTGAGGAGGCTACACCATGACGAGCCCAGCTCGTCATCAGCCTCGAAGGGGTTAAACTGTTTGATATGTTGTATTTACGTATGGTGGATGTACGTATTTTTAGCTTGTTTTAGGCTTGTTTGTAGAGTCAGTATTTCGATGTTTAAAGTATATTTAGGTGAAATATAATGTTACTAGTGATAGTAGGTGTTTATTTTTTGTTTTTATGTGGGTGGGAATGTATGTTTTATATATTTTTTTACAGGTGTTCATGATATCGGAAGCCATATTAGGATTTGAATTTTGTGATGCCTTTCCGCGGCGGTAATGCCGCCACGAAAAGGCATACGGACTTTTCTTTGGGGGCCCCTTGCGGGCCCCCCGGGTGAAGGGTGGGGTGGGGGGTGCACATGGGGGGTACCTATGGTACCCCCCTGCATTTGCATGCACAAAGCCGAAGGCACCGCGCGGTGCCTGCCGCTTTGTGCATGCAAATGTGATGCATGCATATTTAACCTTGCGGCGGGTGCTGCTTCAAGCAGCACCCGCCGCAATGTTAAATATTGAGGATGTGACCGCCAGGGTGGCGGTCACATCCTAGGCTGCACGGAGGGACGGCCGCTGCCCTTGCGGACGGTCCCTGCTACTCTGGGGTGGCGGACGGACGCAGGTCCGTCCGCCATCCTAATGAGCACCATAGTTTGGTTAGGATTTAAATTTATATCGCTATATGTTCTAGGAGATGGAGTGGTAGTAGTAGTTGTTCTTTTGTTTGGGCTATTATTCTTTTTAGGGAAACAATATTTGGCATCTGAGTAGTCGCTGTTTTAGGTATTTTGGGAATTCGTTCTTTTAAGATGACACTTGTTGCTTTTTGGGAACCTGTGCTTGCCTCTTTTATGTTTTCCAATGCTGTTCTAACTTCTATTTCTGTTACATTTGGTGGGTGGTTGTGTTCCCTAGTATAACGGACTGTTGCTTCTCTAGTTGTTGCCCTTCGTAACATTTGTTGGAGTAATATTTGCACATTTCCAATTAACTTTCATCCCAAATTGTTTCTCTTGTGTATAAGTGTAACTGATGTAGCAGAGTAATAGTTTTCCTCTCTGGCTGGTAACAAATTCAGCTCCTTCACTCATTTTGTTGTTTGTTATTCTACAAGAAATATATTTTGTAGTTATTAAAAAAATAATGTATGTATTTTAATTTAATTTAAAAAACATTTCTATAGTATATACTTACATTTTTAGAAATTCTGTCTTTGATTTTGATGTACTTGACTGTTTAGTTGTGGCCTTTATTTTCAGTGTTTTCTTGATCTGTTAGGAAAAAATGCATTTATTTGTGTTAATTGTTCAGATATATTTTTTAGGTTGCAATTACAGTTTTTTCGATACATTTAGCTTAAACTTATTTTTTGTTTTTAAGAAAATGTTTGAACATACTTACTTTGTTAGTTGTATCTCGGTTTTCTGAATGTTGTTCTCTGTTCTTTGTCAGTAGAGTATTCTGTAGTGGTAGGAGAAAATAAACAGTAGATATGTATTAGTAATTTGAACATGTTTGTTATTTTTAACATTTTAGCAGTTAGTTTAATGTTTGAACATACTTACTTTGTTGTATCTTGGTTTTCTGAATTGTGTTCTCTGTTCTTTGTTAGTAGAATATTCTGTAGTGGTAGGAGAAAATAAAAAGTAGATATGCATTGGTAATTTGATCATGTTTGTAATTTTTCACATTTTAGCAGTTAGGTGTATTTAGTTTATTTTAGTTACTTACTTTTAATCCATAGAATTTTAGGTTCAATCTTGATGTTCTTGTAGGTGTAGTCGAATTTATCCAATGTATTTTCTCCTGCCTTTTTTTCTTCATGTGGTTTGTGTTTAGTGTGTAATTGATTATATAGTGGTTTGGAGTTAGTAATTAGTTTGCTATTGGTTAATTTATATTTTCAGTGTTTTCAATGGTCAGTTTGTATTTTTGAATATATGTTAGGTTTTTTTTTTATATATAAGGGAAACGTTAAATAAAAAATGTGCGTGTTAATTTTATATAATTTAATTAAAATCTTTTATTTCAATTTTTTAAATTATTAGATGTTTTGTAAATCTGAAATGTAATTATATTTATAGTTTGTTATGAGAGATGTGTATTTTGGTTGTAATTTAATTTATATATGTTGGAAAGTATTGTTATATATATATATAAATAATTTCAATATATATATATAAATTAACGATAATATTGTTGACGATAAATGTGTTCTCGATATTTTTGACTTAGTGTATATATTTTAATGTAGTCGATATTTAAAACTTTCGATATGTATGTTGTCGATTTTAGTGAGATCGATGTTTATGTAGGTCGATATTGTGTATCCGATATTTTTGTATGTTTTTAGTTATGTATAGGATTTTGATATTATTGTGTTCGATAATTTTGTGCCGATATTTTTGTAGCACGATATTGTCTCTTTCGATAATATGTCAGTGATTAATTTGTGCAATACAAGTTACTGAAACTCCGTTAAATTGTTATGACTTTAGCTGTTGCAGTGTTCATCACAGGTAGACGTGAAGTTTATTTTATGCATCACGATTAGCTGTGATGTATTTTAGTATGCAGATATGCTACCCTGCCTACACCACGAGTAGATATCGGGTGTTGTTGTGTTTACAAGACCAAGATTTCACAAGTACAGCGCAAGCACTGTGCAGGCAAAACCTAAAAAAACAAGGCCTTCTTCCTCCCCCTTTAGTTCATGGCAGGCGCACAGAGACTTTTTCGTGGCCTGGAAAGAATGAAGGTTCATTTCCAGCACCCCTGAATGACCAGCCTTTTTTCTTAGCAGTCAATAATGCTCACTCATAGATGCTGCCTCTAATTTTGTAAGACAAAACATTCACCAGCACAGAACCACATTACCATCAGAGAATCACGTGATCATCACAAATTGCAAAGTAAAAAATAACAATGTTTTTATCATTTACTACATTGATGTGTGCTCTGTCTATTTCACATGTGTTTGAACATAAAGCATGTTTCCTCTTGTTCGCCCTATTACACCTAAGAAAAACAAGATCTCCATGCACCGCTAGCAATATTAAACAATTATAAACCAGCTGGGAGAGCATTTTCTTTGCTGTTTTATGCAGCGTAAAGTCGGCCCCTAAGCTCGTCAGACTGGCCCCTTTAATGATGTCCGCTAAAGGCAAAGCATTCTCATACATTTGGGCCGAGTTCACGCTGTATAAAACAACAAATAAAACAGGCAGAGATCACGAAGGAATTGAAGGTGTTGATCACCACAAGGGAACTCACCTGTGAGGGAAATATGGGGGAGGATAGCCACAATGCATGGGGCAGTAGTCAGGCAGCCTACAAAACCTTCACATTTGGAGACATACTGACAAGTGGTCTCAATAGATCATCCCTGTCAGGATGAAGCCTGTGAGTTCGCCGATTACAAATACGGCAAAGGTGTGAAAAAGAAATGCTGGCAATTCAATTACCCGTAGCGATCCCTGTGTCCACTTATGGCATACTAGCACGGAAAGCGGAGTCTGTGAAGAAATTGCCATTTTTAAGCCTGGGCACAGACGGAAAGACATGAACAAAAATACAAGCGAAGGGGGAAGGACAGGGTGTGGCGTAACAGCCAGAACTGCCTACCTTGCAGCTGGGGAGCCGAGTTTGAGTCTCTGCATTGGCTGAGCATCCACTATAAGCACGCTTGAAATGCATGCTAACACAAAAATATTAAATCAAAGACATTGGCTGTAGGCAACAAGCACGCTCCAAATGTGTGCAGGGAGAGATTAGTTAAAGTAAACAGTGGAATAAAATAAAAGAAGCGGGATGAGGGGTGGAGACGAACCATAGAGTACTGTGCAGGCAAAAGCTTACAAAACAAATCCAACAAAGCGGATGGAAACAGTAATTGGGCCATGAGAGCCTGATAAGAGAAAGGCACAAGGAACAAGAGGAAATATTTGCTTACAGCCCATAGACTTGGAGGAAAAGTACGTGGCAAGCACAAGAACCAATTCAAAGCAAGAAGGCAGGATGTAAGCCGCCGTTAAGATTTATAGTAACAATAGATTTCTCAAGCACTATGCAAGCGCTGTGCAGTTGAAACCTAAAAAAGCCCTCCACTGCCTGGTCTGCATGTAGTTGTTTGGCAAAAAACAGTCAATAGTGCAGACTCTGCTGAATGTGTCCCTGGTTCGGAAAAGTACACTAGGACATGTCTAGCTTATTTCACCAGGGCCCAACGCCTTAGCATGGGGGTGGCTTTCCACTATGAAAATATTGGGTAGACACTGTCTCCCTGTGTGTACTCCATACTTGTGCCATAGGCAAAGCTAATATAAGGATAGTTTTGGCATATAAAATTAATGAGCATATTGAGATGCCATAGCTATTACCAAGGCACCTGCTGTGTGTACCAGTGTATGTGGCATTCTTCATAATGCATACTGTGGTGGTTTGGGTAGTAGCAGCCTATACACTGTAGCTACTGCACTGCCATACTCGAATAAACTGGTGCACTATCATCTTTTCATTGGTGAAGAGGATGGGAAGGAGCGTGCCTTGTGACTTCTATCGCCCTAAGCCTGACGGTGTGGAGAAAGTGGTAGAAGAATAGTTTAAGATGTTATCTTTGAACTGCATTGAAGAATCACGGCTGGAGCTTCGAGGCCTGTTTGGACTCATTGTTGTTTGTGTAGTTTTAGTGACTAGTGATAGTCCAGGGCTACATGGTGCAGCCTTGTCAAGTGTACCTCATTTGCCTGTGTAAGGAACACCAGGCGGCCCCTGCATGACGTCCCTACTGGCAAGCCTCACTCCCTTACCGAAGACCATCTTGTTTTTGGTTAAGAGTATTACATGAGTAGCGCAAGGCTTCAGCCACCTTAGGTGTACGTTCCATACTTCTGTTTCAATCCTCTTTTCTGTCATGCAGGCCTTATGGAGCTTTGTCTGTGAGGCTTATTAAAGCCGCGCATCAAGGGTATAAACTTGACCTCAGCCACTGCTTCTTTTGGGTCCGTGCTCGCACTTCATTGTGCACGTTTGAGAGAGGCCTATGTTTTAAGTACTGCGTACTCCCATTCAGTTTATCATTAGTCTTGATCTAGGGACATGCTGCAATGCTCTTGAATTTATCTCCAACGATTGCCTGCTAGCACATGCTCCTCCCAGGATTTCTATCATGCAAGCCCAATTTTACAGTTTTCTGCAATCAATGACTCCACTGGTATGTGCAGCAGTAGAGGGGTATCACTTGTTGTCAGTTGGAGCTTTCTGTGAGGTATAAACCTTTAAGTGCACATGTGCATATACCATACTAGACCTTTATGTTTGGTGATTATACAATTGTGATCATTCTTCCCTTGTCTGTTGATTGTTATAAGCTTTGCAGATTGGTGTGGGGAATGCACAAGGATTCGCAGCTCTCCTTTGCATCCTTGAGCATGCTGGTGAACCCCCACCCCCCACCCCCCAAAATGGAATAGTTAGTTTAGGGCTTTTGGTAATTATATTACCACAACATACAGGAGAAATTCTCTGTTTTGATGGCATTTGTTATGCTGTTACATTATCTGAGGAGTGAGAGGCAAAATCTTTTTCACCATTTACCCTAATATGTACCTGAGGATCAGACTGTTGTACTTGACTTTTATCAGTAGGCAGATATATTCTTGGAGAACCATTTTGTGACCTTGTCATGCATTTTGGATGATCAAAGACCATTTAAAAGCGTTATCAACAAGCCCATGAGTCAATGAAACAATATCTTGCTGCCTAGCTAATTTTAACAGCAGTATGTGTTTACCAAACCTTTGTGATGGTTAGGAACCAAGTTGTACGTCTTTGATTTATTAAAAAAAAGTCCAAGAGAGACCTTTGATGTGTAGAAGTTCTACTCTGGCTCAGATGATTGTTATTGTTCAGGTGTAGGAAAGACGATTCTTATTTGGGGGGGACACGGATAAAGCCACTTCCTGATAGACGTCACACAAATTAAATTAAATAAACCTATGCTCAACCCCTAGTAACGTGACACCTAGCAGTATGGCTTAAATCAAAGACTGTGTGCAAAATTATTTAAACAGTGCATGCACAGTGGAAAAAGACACACAAAACACAATACAAAGCCACAACTAATTTTAAAATTAGGTGTAAAATCTTATGAATAAAATAAGACCATAATGACAAACATTCAACAATGGGAGCCGTAGATATGAATATTTAAAAAGTTTAAGTGAAAATAGCCTCAAAAATAACAAAATGCCAATTATAGTCTTTGAACATGGTAGACTGGGACTACGTGTAATTTGAGGGCAACTGCAATGGAGCCCTGATCAGCTATACCATATGGATTGGCCCCGGTGAAAGTCTGGGATTCAAAAAGTTTCAATGACCCAATCTAAAAAGGGACTTCTTCATTGTTGTGAAGAAAAAAACATCTCTTGTGGAACAAATCTGAAATTGTAGCTGGTCACATACTTACCACTGGTTGATCCCACTAAGGCTCTGGAGCTTTAAAGGATTTGCTTGAAAAACTTTTTAAGTCCCAAAACAGAAAGGGAGATTGTTGTTTTTTCAGAGCTGCTGGAGCCTTTTAGAAGGATAATTCTGAAATTCACTCCGATGCCGTGGAACTGCTGGTCGGGTACTTTTCGCGTAGGTTCCTTTGGCTCCGAAACATTGGAGCAACTGTGTTCAAAAGCCTCCAAACTTTTCTTGGTGCCCAAGCAACAACACAAGTGCACGTCTAAAACTTCCCAGGACCTCAAGGGGGCAACAAGAGGCTCCCAGGGATTCAGGCAGAGGCCAGCAGCAAAGTCTACTCCAAGTTTCATTTGCTAATGGTCAGCTAGGTAGTTCAAGGATAAGGCATCTTGCAGCTTGTTATGTCCCTTTAGCCCCAAACGAAGTCAGCCAATTGACAGTTAGAGTCCACTTCTTTGTCTAGGGTACAAGAGGGAGCAGGTCCAATCTTTCTGGGCTCCTCTAAGATCACAGACAGCAGGTCCAGTCCTCTTTTGATATTTTGAAGGGTCCAGAAAGTGTTCTGAGAAAGGCTGGGTGAGGATCCAGCTTTGTAGGGTTACCAGCTTGTGGGTGAACTTCCTGACCAGTCGGTTAAAAGTTCCCAGCGGCATCCCAACCTACTTTTTCAGTCTTTCCTATCTGCCCTGCTGTAACCTATCCCACAGTGCCCCTCACCCTCAAATTCCAAGCTGGGGATCCATTCTCCCTTTCTGCAATGCCTGTGAACCCACCCGGAGTTGTGGCTTGGGTAGAGGGCGGTCCCCTCTTCTGTGGTCGCTCAAAAATGATGCTGGGGTAGTATTCCTCCCACTTTGTTTGGTACCAGCCTGAATATGGAGACAAACACTGGAGCTTTTCAAGTGTCTCATAACATGTGCTTGTGACAGGGCAGACTCATTTGAAGATAATTAAGTTCCTGGGCCCACCCCAACTGGTCTTCCCGCCTCACTCCCAGGCCATTGTCTCTGCTCTTGGGGAAGTTTCATTCTTCCATTTCACACATAATTCTTGCCAAGGACGGGCTGGGCAGTTGCTGGAGGCTAATGAAAATTAGCCTCCAGCAGGTGCAGGTAGCATAAACGTAACTTTCTAAAAGATATATTTCCCATATGTTTAATACAAATCAGACTTTACCATTATATTGGATTTTTATTACCTACAAAAATAAGTCTTTTAATGGAGTTTGTAGGTAGTACAGGTCTAAAGTTATAGATTTAAGTGTATCATCTATACTTTGACTTTTCCTATGTGATAGCTACAGTCTGATCAGTGACAATATTGTGTTTCACCTAGTCACCAGGAGGACATGCCATTTATAATGTCACACATGTTCCTCTTTTGAATATTTTGCATCCTATCTTGTAGGCAGCAAGATGTGCTTAGTGGAAACTTATTTTATATTCACAATTAAGTTTTCCTAGTTGTCGAAAAGGTGATATAGACAGGTTTGGGTAGCAAAGCTCAAGCTGCTTGTGGTAGGCCTGAAGCCAGGTTCATACTGCCACTATAGAGGATGGAACAATAAGTACAGCAGTTCATAAATGACATTTAACTTTCCATGCCATGGGTGTAGTTCTGCACCATATACTGTGGAATAGGAAAGTTAAATGTACCAGGTTTTAAGCCAATTTTGTCCCAAGAAAAAAATGAAAAACTGGGAGTGATCGCCCAAAAAGGGGTCACTCTGCAACACCAGGGGATTGATCAGCAAACCGGGGAAATATCTATAGTGGGCTCTGCTAATCGGAGTAGTGAGCAGGCTGAGCAAACTAAACAAACTGCGCTACAAGCTGATGCTTCTTCTTCATCTCTTCTCTCGACAAGCATCGTGATTACACCAACAAATATTGATGATTCATTTGGCTACTCACATGAGGAGACTGACCATTCTAATTCTGCTAAAAAGAAAAGACGCATTAAAATAAGCAGGAAAACTATTGAGCCTAATAGTAACTTATTTCAAAAGCAAATGGGGATGGCGATATCAGTGCAATCTAAAACTAAACTAAATGATCAGATCAGCCCTCTATGGAAATGGGTAACTTCAAAGGGGGAAGTTAAAGCTATTGCTTCACGACTCTCTTGCCCGGCAGCAACATCTTGTTCAAACACTCCCTCTTCTCAACCCATAAGGGTACAGCTACATACTAATGCCTCTTATGCTCCTGAACCTCCTGCACCAATACACTTCGATAATGAATGTCCCGATAACTAAAACTACACCGGTAAACATAATGGGAGCGGGAGCGACACTCGCATTAGTATCAGAACCCTCTCTCTGTACAGTCATACAGGTGTTATTAGCACACAGATCTGAGGCGTGTCACCATTACACACATTTTAGGGTGGATAACGCTATGCTCCAACAATCATTGGTCACAGTAAACAGAAAGGTATCTGAACTTACAGCGGAGGTGGTGACGCTACAGCAAATATTGTAAATTCTATAAGGCTTTTTGGTCAGTTATAGCACTGGGTGCACTGCCTGTTTATGCGCACAAAGGTTTCAAAAGCAAATTTCTTAGGTGCAAATCGGCGAGTGGAAAAACCTTGAACCACTCAGATTGAGTAGAAGAACTACCAATTACATAACTGACTGGGTTGCCGATGCACTCAATTTACAGTATACAGATTGTTAGGTAACAATACAACATCAGTTATAGAACACAAAACGACAGAAGTCTTTCACAGATACTCCAGTGGAAGGGTAAATCGTGGAGTCTTTTAATGAAGTATACAGCCAGCCGACACGTGTTTCATCGCACTCGCGATTCCTCAGGGCTGAAACAAACAGATAAATGACAATAGAACATGTGTCTTGTATGGATATGGTTACAACAAGACCCTGGTGTATGGTCTGTACATACTTAATTTTGCTTCCACTGCAGTGAATGTATAGCAATTCACCTATTTGCATCTAAGTGCCACCCCAACTTATTTGTGTCGAAAGTGTGTCAATTGCCGTTATTAAAGTCGACGTGCTGGTGACTGGTGAAGTTGTGATGACACGTTGAGGGAAACTAGATATCATTGCTGAAATGAATGATATGTAAGATAAAAGATGTCATAGCGAAAAGGTGTTCTATCCGTGCACGACTCATTCATACTCCATGCTTTGTGAGTTGTGAACAGTCATAGATAGCTGTGACTAAATGCACAAAAGGGCACATACCTAGATGGCTGTGTCAAAGTCAGAAGGTCTGTATATTCAAGAGAAAATGACCAAGAACAAAACAGGAAGAAACCTCATCACTAAATATCACAGTCATGGTAGTTAGGCAAGAAACACAAAAATAGTGAGGCTAAGAGATAGAAATAAAGGAGGCTCACCGCTCAGCTGGTGATAATTCCGACCCAGCCGGGCCCGTGACCGTTGATTGTCGGTATGAATTTTGATAGATACTGGGTAAAGTTCTTAGTTCTGTAATTGGACCAAATGATATGGGTCACTAGACATGAGTTAAGAAAACATCAATTTTCTAGAGCTTTACGACTGCAACAATGGCTAATATGGACCATAAATTGGGTTCCAAAAATAGTTAAGAAAGTAGAAAATAATGGGAACATCGTGGTAGGTTTCCTGATGAGTGGATGCCAACTTATGTAAACTTTTGAGTATTTCGCAGAATTACCCATAGGTAGAGATACATCTGTAAAACATGATCCTGGATATAGTTATATATCTCACATCAGTTATTGGGACTCCAAATTCTATGCTTCTAATTTGGTGGCCGAAAAGAGCAGTGTTACAAAACATAATGACAGTCTTAGCAGTTGTTGATGGCTTACCTATCTTTTGTACATCTATTTCTATGAGGCCTATAGGTCACAGTGTTGTCGATTCGAATTAGTAGCAGACGCCGAACAGGTTACTGTTCTGAAAAGATTAGGGGCCCGTTGAAAATTTATCCCATGCATACTGAATAAAGTAAGATTGTGATTAGGGTTAGGTCCTTTGAGGGCTTACCTGTTTAAGGGTTCCGATCTGTTTTCATGTCGGGTGCGACTCGAAAAAGCAGCGGGATACCCCAGGCTGAAATGATTCCAAGATTTAACTGTGGTCAGATTCATAACTCGATGTGATATGTAACCACTTCCATATACGGAAGTGTCATATTCGATGTGTACAGTTCCCGCGACGACTATGGCGTGCCAATATGTGGTAATGGCGGCTGGTACATTCAAAGCTGTGACGTGCCTCCATAATAGGATGCTGAACGAAGGGCTGGAACCACTCCACGGGCTCAAAGCTAAATGGGAGGTGAGCGTTGGCCGGCCCATACCGGATACGGCATGGGGCCATATCCTGCGACGCACGTGGAAGGGCACTAGGAACGCGCGCTTTCAGCAGGTCCATTTCTATGTGCTCCATAGGGCCTATTTAACTCCCGAGAAACTACAGCGGTACTTTCGGGTGCCAGATGCCTGTTGCCCCCGGTGTTCGTCCCTAGGGGCGGACATGGACCATTTGTTTTGGGGGTGCCCGCAACTGGGGACCTATTGGGCGGAGGTAGGGGAACTCCTGAATGAAGTGACTGACAGGGAGGTAGAATTTGACATGGCAGCGTGCCTATTGCTCTGGTTCCCGCATACTAAGCACACCAAGGTGACAAGTAAATTCATAGACCTGGGTCTGATATTGGCACAGAGGGAAATATCGTGGCACTGGAAGTCCAGGGGAGGTCCCTCACTGCGTAGATGGAAGAATGAGTTGCTGCGGTGGTCTGACTGCGAGAGTGTGCTCCGGATGAAGCAAGCAGTAAAGTTGGGGAATGAGAAGGTACTGGATGCGGCGCGAGCATGGGAGTTAGTGGTACAGGCTTTGCGTGATTCTTTGGTTGAGGATGAGGAAGGCGAGAATTAAGCCGCTGGACGCCGCGGGGCGAACACAGAAGTATGGTACTACGCACTGTAGTGGACCCATCCAATTCGATAGGGCGAAGCACACACCTTAGCAGTTGCCAGGGGAGGGGGGGTGTTGGGGGGGTTGGTTATAAGGGGTTAGGGGAGGGCCGGAAGCCATTGGAGGGTTGCTTGTTAGGACCTTGGACCTACTGGGACGGTGGGCACTGAGTGGAGGGCAGACTGACTGGGTGGAACGGCCAGGTGCGCAGGCCCATATAGTTTAGGGCAGGCCCTGTAAGGGCGATATCGTTGATTATCACGGAGATGGCTGATGGGACTGTTGTTGTGGGTGGGGGGGTAAAAGCAGATACACAAAACGACCTTCCGCCAGGGTCCCAATGGGACGTGCACTGTGATGTGTTCCTTTTGAGCGATGTGATATGCCGCCCGGCCTCCGGGATGCGGGCTGAATGGCTGTGTACAACTGTGAACTATCATTGAACGGGGGGAGCCCACAAGTGCACTGGCTGTTTAATTGTATCCTGTGGATTGTAACTCTGCAATAAAAATATATTTAAAAAAAAAAAATATTCGATGTGTACAGTTTTCCCCTTTCCTTACCTGTGTGAAAGGCTTGGAGCGGCGTGTAGCGCGTCCTCTCCTCCGGGCCGTGTTCCTGTTTGGACACGTGACCGGGCTTCACAGGACGTATTATATACGTCATCGCGCTGCGTGCCCGGCAACTAGAACGGTCTATCTTTGTTTACCGTTGTGTCTATATTGGGTCCCCAGTCGAACCCATTGTTAGCGATTGAAACGCGGAAAAGTGATTAATATTGTTTAAAGCGGTTGGCATCAAAACTATGTTGTGCCAATGTCCGTGGTTCTAATTAGGTGAAAGATAATCAGTGAAACTTGCTACGATGTCGCCCTGAATTGAAATCTTGAGTGAAGATAATAACTCCACAAAATGTTATTGTTCCATCGCTTTAGTGTTAGTGCGTGAAAAAAAGAAGAAAAGATCTCGGCGAACCTCGAGAGTGACTGGAATGTGAGCACCGTGCATAGACATGGTCGGTCTCCCGGTGCCGGTCCCAGTCATACGTGAATCAAAATGCAGTTTATATACAGTTATTTTCACATAGTGTTGCGATCATGGTTACCTATTCATATGTAACCAACAACAGTTATTTCTCAAGTAAAAACGCCTTTCAAGTAAAATCACGTCATGAAGCAGTTCAGAGTACAGGAGAGTTATCAAGACATGAAGGATCAGCAATGTATAATACATCAATCAATAATATGTTGCGTATCCTTATTCAACATTGAGATTCACACACAGTTTGGATGTATTACATTATTGACATTGATTTACATATTTGTGTGCTCAATCTCCCAGGAAATACTGCATCTCCTGGTCATAATTGAGTCCTTGTTCCACAGACCTCAGACTCATGATCCAGGTCGCCTCAGTACGTCTAAGTTTTACTTCACGGTTACCACCTCTGACGCCCAGAGGGACTGTCTCAATACCAAAGAATCTTACTACTTTGTTAGTTTTGTCATTTTGGCAGGAAGCTACGTGTAAAGCTACGGGATACTTAGGGTCACAGTTCAATATCGCCCTTATATGTTCCATAATTCTGTCTTTGAGTGGTCTGATGGTGCTTCCCACGTAAAACTTCCCACACTCACATTCTATAATGTATATCACAAATTTAGTTGTGCAGTTTATGTTACCTTTGATGATGAAAGAAACACCATCTGGACCAATGAATTGTGTAGTACCATGTTTGGCCCATTTGCACATGCTGCAGAAACCGCATTTATAAAAACCTTGGCTGTGTTGTGTCATCCAAGTTGTGTGTGTTGTGTCTCGAGGCACAGTTGGACTCAATTTGGTCCTTAGTGTGTTGCCTCTTCTGAAAGAAATTTGTGGTCTATCTGTAATGCAGTTTGTCAGTGCTCTCTCTGATTTCAATAACCCCCAGTGCTTGGTAAGGCTTTTCCGTAGTACATCATGAAGTGAATTGAAATCAGTCACCATTCTGATTTGTTCATTCTCAGAGATGGTGGATTTGCGTGTAGTGGTTAAAGTGTTGGATCTCCTGACTTTTCTAACCCTCTTTTCTGCTTTCTGTATTGTCTTGGTGGAGTAGCCTCTAGTGTAAAATCTCTCCTTCATGCTATTCAAACATCTCCCGAACTCCAAGTCCTCACTACAATTCCTTCTTGCCCTTAAGAATTCGCCATAGGGTATGGCGTTAATTTGATGTGGGGGATGTGAGCTCGAGGCATGCAAGATTGCATTGCATGCTGTGGACTTCCTGAAAAGTCTGCTATGTAGACAGTTAGATGATATATAGAACTCAATGTCAAGGAACTCAATATTCGTCCTACTCCAGTTCATAGTGAATTGGATCTCCCATGTGTTGTCATTTAGATGTGTGAAAAAGTCATTTAGAAGTTCCTCTGAGCCCGACCAGATTAAGATGCAGTCATCAATATATCGACCCCAAAATATGATAGAGTCGATATATTGTGCACCTTTCTTGCCCCAAATTAGGTCGGACTCCAGTGCACCCATGAACAAGTTAGCAAACGAGGGTGATATCTTTGAGCCCATGGCAACTCCTTTCTTCTGGTGGTACCAGTTTTTATCAAACATGAAAAAGTTGTTTTTCAGTACTAGTTCTATCATTGTGGACAGCATAAGTGTGTGTTGCCAAAGTGAAGCTGGTCTGTTATGAAGAAATTTGTTTATTGCCTGCATACCTAGCTCTATATTGATGCTGGTATACAGCGAAACCACATCCATCGCGACAAGCAGAGATCCATCTTGCCACTGAATGTCCGCTAGTGTACTCAAGATATGTTTTGTGTCCTGTATGTAGGAAGGTAAATTTCTGACTAGGGGACCCAGAAAAAGATCCACGTATGCAGCCATTCTTTCTGTGGGGCCCCCTATGCCAGAAACGATTGGTCTCCCAGGTGGAAAGGGGAGATTTTTGTGTACTTTTGGAAGAGTGTAGAGCCATGGATATGTAGGTCTAAAGACTTTTAGGTATAAGTACTCCTCCTCGTTTATTAACCCAGATTGTTTCCAAGCTGTTATGAGTTAATCTCTAGTGTTAGGGGACCCATGGGGTTGTATGTGAGGCGTTCATAGCAGGTGTCGTCTTGTAGTTGTTCAAAGATTTCTTGGTGGTAATCTACGCTGTCCATTATCACTACGTTGCCACCCTTGTCCGCCTCCCTGATAGTGATGGTGTTGTCATTCATGAGTGTGGTAAGTGCATGTCTTTCCCCATTGGTGAGATTGTCTTTATACTTAAACATTCTGTCCTTTCGTAGACGATTCAGGTTGTCTAGATCCTCTACCACACGTTTGTGAAAATTGTCTATGGCATTGCCACCAGGTAGTGTGGGAATCCATTTGGATTTTGATTTGAGCCCACTGACAATGCTATAGTCGGATTCTATGTCCAGTTCTTCAAGTAATCTATCCATATCTAGAGGAGAGTCCTCCATATCAGTCAATGACAAGAGAAGGTGGGTTGTATGAACATCTTTTATTGATAGGGAATCAATATTGGTCTGCACAGGAATATTCTTTATCCCCCTATCCCTTTTCTCCAACCCAAAAAAATGTTTATTGAGCTTTAAGTTCCTTATAAATTTAAAGAGATCAATCTTTAATTTGCAGATGTCCCCCGTGGCATAAGGATTAAAGTTGAGACCCTTGCCTAAAAGGGAGATCATGTCTGGAGTAAGGTGCAATTTAGAGAGATTAATAACCTGGACTTCCCTGGTATCTGTACTGCTTAGTTCTTGTTGGTCCCCGATCTCAGCTTTCTTCTGTAGTCTTCTGAACTTTTTTCCCCTGCCCCTCCTGGTTTTTGATCTGATTGATTTATTGGCGGAACGTATCTGTTGCCCTTTCTGATTCGTAAAACCTCTTGAAAAAAAGCTGAGCTGCTTTGTTCGGCTCTGTCTGGGTTATCTGACTCTCCCCCATTGGTACTGACGGAGTTCAGTGAGGTATTACTGGATGACATGGAGGCAGGTTCTGAGTTCGTTTTGTTCTTATTGTCAGGTTTGGAACCTCTTGGGATCAGGGAATCATATTTTTTATCAAATGTGAAAATTCTACCACGGGTATAATCCAACTCGTCCCTTCTCAATTGTCTGGCTTTCCTATTCTTAATATCTGATTGATGCTTTAATAGGATGTCGTCTAGAATAGTATAGTTCTTTATGGTGGGTTCGGGCAAATTTAGGTCCTTGATCTCCTGTTCCAGGACTGCAATTTCAGATTGCAGTTTGGTCACCTTACGCTCTGCACTAACAATCAATATTTCCATCAAAGTAATTGAATTATTAGTGAGAGATTCTTCCCATTTTATCATAAGGTCAGCATCTAGGTCATCATAGGTGGGGAATATCTTGCCTCTTAAACCTCTAGGAATGCGTTTAAGTCTGAGATACTGCTTCAGAGTGATTCCATCCCACCATTTCGAATTTTCCAATTTTTTCAACCTCTCTAGTTTTAGGAATTTGTCTTTTAGACCCTCTTTGCGAGGGGGATTGGTGCTAGTGGAAGCTGATTGGGTGGACATACCCTTGGCTAGGTTTTCGAATAGTTCTTCTGCCACCTTGGTACGATCCATGTTAGGATAAAAATAATAAATCCCAGACCTAGGGGTATTCTAGGTAGCAAGGGAAAGCAAAGCAAGTATGATGGTGCGTGGCGGCTACCCTCAACTGACAATCTAGTGTAAATTCTAGAAGGCTTTTTGGTCAGTTATAGCACTGGGTGCACTGCCTGTTTATGTGCACAAAGGTTTCAAAAGCAAATTTCTTAGGTGCAAATCGGCGAGTGGAAAAACCTTGAACCACTCAGATTGAGTAGAAGAACTACCAATTACGTAACTGACTGGGTTGCCGATGCACTCAATTTACAGTATACAGATTGTTAGGTAACAATACAACATCAGTTATAGAACACAAAACGACAGAAGTCTTTCACAGATACTCCAGTGGAAGGGTAAATCGTGGAGTCTTTTAATGAAGTATACAGCCAGCCGACACGTGTTTCATCGCACTCGCGATTCCTCAGGGCTGAAACAAACAGATAAATGACAATAGAACATGTGTCTTGTATGGATATGGTTACAACAAGACCCTGGTATATGGTCTGTACATACTTAATTTTGCTTCCACTGCAGTGAATGTATAGCAATTCACCTATTTGCATCTAAGTGCCACCCCAACTTATTCGTGTCGAAAGTGTGTCAATTGCCGTTATTAAAGTCGACGTGCTGGTGACTGGTGAAGTTGTGATGACACGTTGAGGGAAACTAGATATCATTTCTGAAATGAATGATATGTAAGATAAAAGATGTCATAGCGAAAAGGTGTTCTATCCGTGCACGACTCATTCATACTCCATGCTTTGTGAGTTGTGAACAGTCATAGATAGCTGTGACTAAATGCACAAAAGGGCACATACCCAGATGGCTGGCTGTATACTTCATTAAAAGACTCCACGATTTACCCTTCCACTGGAGTATCTGTGAAAGACTTCTGTCGTTTTGTGTTCTATAACTGATGTTGTATTGTTACCTAACAATCTGTATACTGTAAATTGAGTGCATCGGCAACCCAGTCAGCTACAGCAAATATTGTCTGACAATGAAGAAGCAGTGTCTCACAGTACTAATCTACTCTGCGTTCATGATGCAAAACTTAATTATTTACAAGGAAAGTTGGAAGATTTGGAAAATCTACAACAAAGGAATTATTTGAGAATTTTGGGGATTCCGTAAGGCAGAGAAGGCTCTGATCCACGTGCATACATTGTCCATATATTCCAGAAAGCCTTCCCAGATTTGGCAGACTGGGATCAGGATTCTCAAATTCAGCGTGCTCATCGCTTGCCAATCTTTCTCAACCAAGCAAACCAGCCTGCTTCATGCGTACCTCGACCAATTCTTATCTATTGTCGGGACCCACGCAGCCCCATCGCACTAACGACAGCGGCGGCAACATTTGGGAATGGAAACTACATTTCCCGTCATCTGCTGATGCCGTTCCTCAAAATGATTATCAGGGGGAAAGCGCCGCAGAGAAGACGCCGATTATTCCTCAGACGTCTCGTGTGTGCAGAACGGTCCTGGTAAGGGTGCGACCCAGCACCACTTTAAACGTGATTTATCACTTCGTGTTTTGGAGCAACGGAGGCTTCTGTTGCTCATACCCTTGATTCCTCCCGTTGGAGAGACCTGCATTTTCGGCGGTCTCATGCGTGAGGCAAAGTAGAACCTTGTTGTGTTCTACTCTGTGTACCAGTGATTCCTCCCGTTGGAGAGACACGCAATTCCACGCGGTCTCATGTGGGAGGTGTAGCAATACCTTGGTGAAGAAATAACCAGGGCATTTAGACTTTGGCTTTTTCCTAAGCTCCCTCTCAGTATCAGGAGTGGGAACCTTTGTGGTTTTCTTTGAACTGCTGATGCAACATATTGTTATTACTATGCCACCAAAGTTATGCTGTTGCAATTGAATCCTGGAGATAACATTAAATGCTTAAATGTTTATCTAACAATTATGGATACATACCTGGGTATTTAACATTGGTGTCTACTTATGGTATGCAACAAACAGTAGCTTATGGGTGTTATGTCATTATCCTTTTTAGGTGAGATCAGTTGAGGGAGTCTGGTAAAGGCAAGCACCTTCTCTGACATAAGGTAGGAGCGATAGTTTGGAGTATAACCTATGTACAGAAGAGGTATAGTTCTATGTATAGGAAACTCAATGCTAACCATCTCTATGTCTTTTAAATATAATGAACGTGCAGTTACCCTGTACTCACCCTCACATCTCGCCCGATAGAAAGCCCTCCTTATTATACTCTACAGGTAGAGTGGGTTCTCATTACCAAACGTTTATTCTGATTACCAGCCTAGAGTCATTGAATCGTGCTGTGATATTGTTCTCTCTCTCTTTTCTCTGTTCTCAGGTCTCCCTCCCTGCTGTTCCTACCCTTTCCTTCCCTTGCTTTACCATCTCACTAGTCCGAGGGGATTTATTCTATCCGGACTTGGGCTGTAGAGGTGGACCCATTTTTGCTTCAATCCAATCCAGAGGGTACCTGGTGCCCGTGACATCTATGTAGGCAACTTTTTACTGCGCCAGGCTATCGCTATTAAAGCTCGGCCTACGTCACCAGTGACAGTGGAGTCCTTTTCTATTACTGCTAGGACTAATCTATGTAAAATTAGAATGGATAAAACTTGGAGGATGAGACAACTTATTGACTCCTGGAAAGCACTTGGTGCTTTGGTTTACTTACAAGAACCTGCTCAACTGAAAGTTAATAAAGACGGCAGCTCGCAATTTTACTATTTGGATCAGGAGACAAAACAGGCACTTTCTAAACTGCAACGAAACCTGAATAGGTAAAGAAAGTGGATAGCATAAATGTACTTTCCTGTCAAGGATTGTTAAGGACTGTCTGGACATCGGACTGTTTAGTATGCTGCTATGATTTCGGAAAATTAAAGGGGAAATTTTTCTTGGTTCATTTTCTTCTCTCCTCTTCAGAAACTTTATCTCTGGTCTTCCCCTGAAAATAACTAACTTAGGGGGTCATTAGGATGGCGGACGGAAGGACGTCCGCCGGCATGAAGTAGGCGGAAAATGCCTTTTTTCAGTCCGCTAGCCGCGGTCAGTCCGTCCGCCACATTAGGATGGGAAGCACTGTCAAATTTACGTACGCCGCGGAAGAACAAGCACCGCCGCAGAAATACACCCGACCCCGCGGCGGACGTAACCAACCGGGGACACCGCCGTACGGATTGACGTCTCCGACCGTCCACGTAATTACGATAGCGGATAAGACACAGCAAATCGCAGCGGAAAAACCGCCAGCCTGAACGAGGCGGATTCACCACAGCGGAGAGGCAAAACATTGCACAGAGATACCCACCACAGGCAGATCTCCGTCATGGACCCAGCTCTGAACGCATTTCCGATCCTCTTCGTGCTCCACCACCACCAAGTCATGGACCGTCGCCGACGACGACGCAGGTACGCAAACACAACAATTGCTGCCGGAAGGGGAGTACCTGCCGGGGCTGTGACGTGTGGAGGGGGGAGGTGCATGTTGGGGAAACAGCATTTACGATACCACCAATATATCAACAATGCAAGTAGACAACCAGGAATGACACACAGAAACCACTACACACGAATAAATTGTTTTATTGCACATATTAGTAAATAACTCCTAGAATAGGCAGGAGCATGGGCACTGGATACAACAGAAAAGGTACATCTGAGGTAGCATATAAGAGGGCACAATGCAGTATCATAACAGCAACAGGGCAGTGTTCATAACAGAGCAGGTACATCAGAGGCAGCACATGAGAGGGGCACAGAGCATCAACAGTTCATGGCAAGGCATAGAGCAGGTACATCTGAGGCAGCACATGAGAGGGGTGAAGTGCATCAACAGTCCATGGCACACAGTTGGGACATCAGTGGCAGCACATGAGAGGGGCACAGAGCATCAACAGTCCATGGGGCACAGCAGGGACACCAGTGGCAGCACATGAGAGGGGCCAAGTGCATCAACAGTCCATGGCACACAGCAGGTACATCTGTGGCAGCACATGAGAGGGGCCAAGTGCCTCAACAGTCCATGGCACACAGCAGGGACATCTCAGGCAGCACATGAGAGGGGCCAAGTGCATCAACAGTCCATGGCAAAGAACAGGTACATCTGATGCATCACATGAGACGGGGCACAGACCATCAACAGTCCATGGCAAAGAACAGGTACGTCTGATGCAGCACATGAGAGGCACACAGAGCTTCAACAGTCCTTGGCAAAGAACAGGTACATCAGAGGCAGCACATGAGAGGGGCCAAATGCCTCAACAGTCCATGGCACACTGCAGGGACTTCTGACGCAGCACATGAGGGGCCAAGTGCATCAACAGTCCATGGCACACAGCAGAGACATCTGAGGCAGCACATGCTAGGGGCACAGAGCATCAACAGTCCATGGCAAGGCACGGGTACATCAGAGGCAGCACATGAGAGGGGCACAGAGCATCAACAGTCCATGGCAAAGAACAGGTACATCAGAGGCAGCACATGAGAGGGCACAATGCAGCATCCTAACAGCAACAGGGCAGTGTTCACAACAGAGCAGGTCCATCTGAGGCAGCACATGAGAGGGGATAATTGCATCAACAGTCCATTCCAAAGAACAGGTACTTCTGAGGCAGCACATGAGAGGGGCACAGAGCATCAACAGTCCATGGCAAGGCACAGGTACATCAGAGGGAGCACATGAGAGGGGCCAAAATGCAGCATCCTAACAGCAACAGGGCAGTGTTCGCAACAGAGCAGGTACATCTGAGGCAGCACATGAGTGGGGATAAGTGCATCAACAGTTCATGGCAAAGAACAGGTATATCTGAGGCAGCACATGAGAGGGGCACGGAGCATCAACAGGCCATGGCAAGGCACAGGTACATCAGAGGCAGCACATGAGAGGGGTGAAGTGCATCAACAGTCCATGGCAAGGCACAGGTACATCAGAGGCAGCACATGAGAGGGGCCAAAATGCAGCATCCTAACGGCAACAGGGCAGTGTTCGTAACAGAGCAGGTACATCAGAGGCAGCACATGAGAGGGGCCAAAATGCAGCATCCTAACAGCAACAGGGCAGTGTTCGTAACAGAGCAGGTACATCAGAGGCAGCAGATGAGAGGGGCCAAAATGCTGCATCCTAACAGCAACAGGGAAGTGTTCGTAACAGAGCAGGTACATCAGAGGCAGCATATGAGCGGGGCCAAGTGCATCAACAGTCCATGGCAAAGAACAGGTACATCTGATGCATCACATGAGGGGCACAGACCATCAACAGTCCATGGCAAAGAACAGGTACATCTGAGGCAGCACATGAGAGGGGCAAAGACCATCAACAGTCCATGGCAAAGAACAGGTACATCTGATGCAGCACATGGGAGGGACACAGAGCATCAACAGACCATGCAAAGAACAGGTACATCAGAGGCAGCACATGAGAGGGGCCAGGTGCCTCAACAGTCCATGGCACACAGCAGAGACATCTGAGGCTGCACATGAGAGGGGCCAAGTGCATTAACAGTCCATGCCAAAGAACAGGTACTTCTGAGGCAGCACATGAGAGGGGCACAGAGCATCAGCAGTCCATGGCAAGGCACAGGTACATCAGAGGGAGCACATGAGAGGGGCCAAAATGCAGCATCCTAACAGCAACAGGGCAGTGTTCGCAACAGAGCAGGTACATCTGAGGCAGCACATGAGAGGGGATAAGTGCATCAACAGTCCATGGCAAAGAACAGGTACATCTGAGGCAGCACATGAGAGGGGCACAGAGCATCAACAGGCCATGGCAAGGCACAGGTACATCAAAGGCAGCACATGAGAGGGGTGAAGTGCATCAACAGTCCATGGCAAGGCACAGGTACATCAGAGGCAGCACATGAGAGGGGCCAACATGCAGCATCCTAACAGCAACAGGGCAGTGTTCGTAACAGAGCAGGTACATCAGAGGCAGCACATGAGAGGGGCCAAAATGCAGCATCCGAACAGCAACAGGGCAGTGTTCGTAACAGAGCAGGTACATCAGAGGCAGCACATGAGAGGGGCCAAGTGCATCAACAGTCCATTGCAAAGAACAGGTACATCTGATGCATCACATGAGAGGGGCACAGACCATCAACAGTCCATGGCAAAGAACAGGTACATCTGATGCAGCACATGAGATGGACACAGAGCATCATCAGTCCATGCAAAGAACAGGTACATCAGAGGCAGCACATGAGAGGGGCCAAGTGCCTCAACAGTCCATGGCACACTGCAGGGACATCTGAGGCAGCACATGAGAGGGGCCAAGTGCATCAACAGTCCATGGCACACAACAGAGACATCTGAGGCAGCACATGATAGGGGCACAGAGCATCAACAGTCCATGGCAAAGAGCAGGTACATCAGTGGCAGCACATGAGAGAGGTGAAGTGCATCAACAGTCCATGGCAAGGCACAGGTACATCAGAGGCAGCACATGAGAGGGGCACAGAGCATCAATAGTCCATGGCAAAGAACAGGTACATCAGAGGCAGCACAAGAGAGGGCACAATGCAGCATCCTAACAGCAACAGGGTAGTGTTCACAACAGAGCAGGTACATCTGAGGCAGCACATGAGAGGGGATAAGTGCATCAACAGTCCATGCCAAAGAACAGGTACTTCTGAGGCAGCACATGAGAGGGGCACAGAGCATCAACAGTCCATGGCAAGGCACAGGTACATCAGAGGGAGCACATGAGAGGGGCCAAAATGCAGCATCCTAACAGCAACAGGGCAGTGTTCGCAACAGAGCAGGTACATCCGAGGCAGCACATGAGAGGGGATAAGTGCATCAACAGTCCATGGCAAAGAACAGGTACATCTGAGGCAGCACATGAGAGGGGCACAGAGCATCAACAGGCCATGGCAATGCACAGGTACATCAGAGGCAGCACATGAGAGGGGTGAAGTGCATCAACAGTCCATGGCAAGGCACAGGTACATCAGAGGCAGCACATGAGAGGGGCCAAAATGCAGCATCCTAACAGCAACAAGGCAGTGTTCGTAACAGAGCAGGTACATCAGAGACAGCACATGAGAGGGGCCAAAATGCAGCATCCTAACAGCAACAGGGCAGTGTTCGTAACAGAGCAGGTACATCAGAGGCAGCAGATGAGAGGGGCCAAAATGCAGCATCCTAACAGCAACAGGGCAGTGTTCGTAACAGAGCAGGTACATCTGAGGCAGCACATGAGAGGGGATAAGTGCATCAACAGTCCATGGCAAAGAACAGGTACATCTGAGGCAGCACATGAGAGGGGCCAAAATGCAGCATCCTAACAGCAACAGGGCAGTGTTCATAACAGAGCAGGTACATCAGAGGCAGCACATGAGAGGGGCCAAAATGCAGCATCCTAACAGCAACAGGGCAGTGTTCGTAACAGAGCAGGTACATCAGAGGCAGCACATGAGAGGGGCCAAAATGCAGCATCCTAACAGCAACAGGGCAGTATTCGTAACAGAGCAGGTACATCAGAGGCAGCACATGAGAGGGGCACAGACCATCAACAGTCCATGGCAAAGAACAGGTACATCTGAGGTAGCACATGAGAGGGGCACAGACCATCAACAGTCCATGGCAAAGAACAGGTACATCTGATGCAGCACATGAGAGGGACACAGAGCATCAACAGTCCATGCAAAGAACAGGTACATCAGAGGCAGCACATGAGAGGGGCCAAGTGCCTCAACAGTCCATGGCACACAGCAGAGACATCTGAGGCAGCACATGATAGGGGCACAGAGCATCAACTGTCCATGGCAAAGAACAGGTACATCAGAGGCAGCACATGAGAGGGGTGAAGTGCATCAACAGTCCATGGCAAGGCACAGGTACATCAGAGGCAGCACATGAGAGGGGCACAGAGCATCAACAGTCCATGGCAAAGAACAGGTACATCAGCGGCAGCCCATGAGAGGGCACAATGCAGCATCCTAACAGCAACAGGGTAGTGTTCACAACAGAGGAGGTACATCTGAGGCAGCACATGAGAGGGGATAAGTGCATCAACAGTCCATGGCAAAGAACAGGTACTTCTGAGGCAGCACACGAGAGGGGCACAGAGCATCAACAGGCCATGGCAAGGCACAGGTACATCAGAGGGAGCACATGAGAGGGGCCAAAATGCAGCATCCTAACAGCAACAGGGCAGTGTTCGCAACAGAGCAGGTACATCTGAGGCAGCACATGAGAGGGGATAAGTGCATCAACAGTCCATGGCAAAGAACAGGTACATCTGAGGCAGCACATGAGAGGAGCACAGAGCATCAACAGGCCATGGCAAGGCACAGGTACATCAGAGGCAGCACATGTGAGGGGCCAAAAAGCAGCATCCTAACAGCAACAGGGCAGTGTTCGTAACAGAGTAGGTACATCAGAGGCAGCACATGAGAGGGGTCAAAATGCAGCATCCTAACAGCAACAGGGCAGTATTCGTACCAGAGCAGGTACATCAGAGGCAGCAGATGAGAGGGGCCAAAATGCAGCATCCTAACAGCAACAGGGAAGTGTTCGTAACAGAGCAGGTACATCAGAGGCAGCACATGAGAGGGGCACAGACCATCAACAGTCCATGGCAAAGAACAGGTACATCTGAGGCAGCACATGAGAGGGGCACAGACCACCAACAGTCCATGGCAAAGAACAGGTACATCTGATGAAGCACATGAGAGGGACACAGAGCATCAACAGTCCAGGCAAAGAACAGGTACATCAGAGGCAGCACATGAGAGGGGCCAAGTGCCTCAACAGTCCATGGCACACAGCAGAGACATCTGAGGCAGCACATGATAGGGGCACAGAGCATCAACTGTCCATGGCAAAGAACAGGTACATCTGAGGCAGCACATGAGAGGGGCACAGACCATCAACAGTCCATGGCAAAGAACAGGTACATCTGATGCAGCACATGAGAGGGACACAGAACATCAACAGTCCATGAAAGGAACAGGTACATCAGAGGCAGCACATGAGAGGGGCCAAGTGCCTCAACAGTCCATGGCACACTGCAGGGACATCTGAGGCAGCACATGAGAGGGGCCAAGTGCATCAACAGTCCATGGCACACAGCAGAGACATCTGAGGCAGCACATGATAGGGGCACAGAGCATCAACAGTCCATGGCAAAGAACAGGTACATCAGAGGCAGCACATGAGAGGGATGAAGTGCATCAACAGTCCATGGCAAGGCACAGGTACATCAGAGGCAGCACATGAGAGGTGCACAGAGCATCAACAGTCCATGGCAAAGAACAGGTACATCAGCGGCAGCACATGAGAGGGCACAATGCAGCATCCTAACAGCAACAGGGTAGTGTTCACAACAGAGCAGGTACATCTGAGGCAGCACATGAGAGGGGATAAGTGCATCAACAGTCCATGCCAAAGAACAGGTACTTCTGAGGCAGCACATGAGAGGGGCACAGAGCATCAACAGTCCATGGCAAGGCACAGGTACATCAGAGGGAGCACATGAGAGGAGCCAAAATGCAGCATCCTAACAGCAACAGGGCAGTGTTTGCAACAGAGCAGGTACATCTGAGGCAGCACATGAGAGGGGATAAGTGCATCAACAGTCCATGGCAAAGAACAGGTACATCTGAGGCAGCACATGAGAGTGGCACAGAGCATCAACAGGCCATGGCAAGGCACAGGTACATCAGAGGCAGCACATGAGAGGGGTGAAGTGCATCAACAGTCAATGGCAAGGCACAGGTACATTAGAGGCAGCACATGAGAGGGGCCAAAATGCAGCATCCTAACAGCAACAGGGCAGTGTTCGTAACAGAGCAGGTACATCAGAGGCAGCAGATGAGAGGGGCCAAAATGCAGCATCCTAACAGCAACAGGGAAGTGTTCGTAACAGAGCAGGTACATCAGAGGCAGCACATCAGAGGGGCACAGACCATCAACAGTCCATGGCAAAGAACAGGTACATCAGAGGGAGCACATGAGAGGGGCCAAAATGCAGCATCCTAACAGCAACAGGGCAGTGTTCGCAACAGAGCAGGCACATCCGAGGCAGCACATGAGAGGGGATAAGTGCATCAACAGACCATGGCAAAGAACAGGTACATCTGAGGCAGCACATGAGAGGGGCACAGAGCATCAACAGGCCATGGCAATGCACAGGTACATCAGAGGCAGCACATGAGAGGTGTGAAGTGCATCAACAGTCCATGCCAAAGAACAGGTACTTCTGAGGCAGCACATGAGAGGGGCACAGAGCATCAACAGTCCATGGCAAGGCACAGGTACATCAGAGGGAGCACATGAGAGGGGCCAAAATGCAGCATCCTAACATCAACAGGGCAGTGTTCGCAACAGAGCAGGTACATCCGAGGCAGCACATGAGAGGGGAGAAGTGCATCAACAGGCCATGGCAATGCACAGGTACATCAAAGGCAGCACATGAGAGGGGTGAAGTGCATCAACAGTCCATGGCAAGGCACAGGTACATCAGAGGCAGCACATGAGAGGGGCCAAAATGCAGCACCCTAACAGCAACAGGGCAGTGTTCGTAACAGAGCAGGTACATCAGAGACAGCACATGAGAGGGGCCAAAATGCAGCATCCTAACAGCAACAGGGCAGTGTTCGTAACAGAGTAGGTACATCAGAGGCAGCAGATGAGAGGGGCCAAAATGCAGCATCCTAACAGCAACAGGGCAGTGTTCGTAACAGAGCAGGTACATCTGAGGCAGCACATGAGAGGGGATAAGTGCATCAACAGTCCATGGCAAAGAACAGGTACATCTCAGGCAGCACATGAGAGGGGCCAAAATGCAGCATCCTAACAGCAACAGGGCAGTGTTCATAACAGAGCAGGTATATCAGAGGCAGCACATGAGAGGGGCCAAAATGCAGCATCCTAACAGCAACAGGGCAGTGTTCATAACAGAGCAGGTACATCAGAGGCAGCACATGAGAGGGCCCAAAATGCAGCATCCTAACAGCAACAGGGCAGTGTTCTTTATAGAGGCAGCACAAGGACGTGTGTCAAGCGGCCTGTCCCATGGACATAAATAATGCAAGGGCGTTTACAATGGACTATCTACACACCAAGTAAAATGACATGTGAGTGATGTGAACTACACCTCACAGCGCTGAATCTGGTGGACTGCTCGACCTAGTAGCCTCGGACACAGTGTCAGGATCTGATACCGGATTGGGAGACACAGCCATAGCTCTAGTGACTGACACATGAGCCATAGACCCAGACACACTGCCAGCACCAGAAACAGGAGTGTGGGACACAGCCACAACTCTAGTGACTGACACATGAGCCATAGACCCAGACACACTGCCAGCACCAGATACAGGAGTGTGAGACACAGCCACAGCTCTAGTGACTGACACATGAGCCATAGACCCATAAACACTGCCAGCACCAGAAACAGGAGTGTGAGACACAGCCACAGATGTCGTGACTGACACATGAGCCATAGACCCAGACACACTGCCAGCACCAGATACAGGAGTGTGAGCGACACAGCAACAGCTCTAGTGACTGACACATGAGCCATAGACCCAGACACACTGCCAGGACATGACCGTGCACAGTGACCAACAAATACCATGCCAGCATCTGAGACATGAGAGTGGCGGACACACACATTGGTAGTACCTGAAACTGGAGATGGCACAACTGACACAGTGCTACTACATGAGTCATGACAGCGAACAACAGACACAGTGCCACTAACTGACACATGAGAGCGAACTGCAGCTGACCCACTGAAATGATGAGCCACAGGTCTGTATAGGCCAGGAGGCAGGGTGGCTCTGGGAGCTGGGGACAGCTGTACTTGAGGGACATTGGGGTGGGCAGGTGTCACAGGTCTGTGTCTCCGTTTCTTTGGGATATGGAAGGGCACCCTGGACATGACTGGACTGGTGAGTGGTGTGGCCTCATCATGAACATCACCCATCAAAGGTGGATCATGTGCTGGTGTGGGTCTCTCTCTGGGGACGTGCTGGACCCTGTTTGACGTTTGCTGTGGCCCTGCCTTCTGCCCTCTGCATCATGTGTAAAGGGGGATGAAACAACAGTGTACTCCTTCCTCTGCTTCTGCGGGGTGTGGATGGGAGTAGAGGTATGAGGGGACTCCTCCGCTGACACATGTGTTTTACGTTCCTTCTCCAACATCAGCCTCTGGGCATGCAGGGGTGATGTATGCCTGTCCTTGATGGAGCTCGTGTCCGTGGGAGAACCCTTGACCCTGGGAGGTGCCTTGCCTGTAAGATGTGTCCTGTCTCTGGAATGTGCCTGATCCGTGAGCGGTGCCCTGTCCCTGGGAGTTGGCTTGTCCTTTGTAGTGTCCCGGTCCATTGTAGTGTCCCTTTCCTTTGCAGTGTCCTTCTCCTTGGGAGTGTCCCTGGCCTTGGGAGGTGCCCTTTCCTTTGCTGTGTCCTTGTCCTTGGGAGTGTCCCTGGCCTTGGGAGGTGCCCTTTCCTTTGCAGTGTCCTTGTCCTTTGCAGTGTCCCTGGCCTTGGGATATGCCCTTTCCTTTGAAGTGTCCTTGTCCTTGGGAGTGTCCCTGGCCTTGGGAGGTGCTCTTGCCTTGGGAGTACCTTTGGAGGGGGATGCCTGTGTTACACGGGAATCCATGTCCCCCAACACCCCTTGATTATCCTGTGTGTCAACTCCAGGGTAGCTGATGTCGTGGTCTGTGAAAGATTTCCCTGTCCTAGCGGACGGTGTCTGTGCCCCCTGTGCCCGGCCTTGCTGCCTGTGGCTGCTTCTAGTGCAATATCCTGAAAATGAGCCCTGCTCAGAAATGTCACTCTCCGCTGAGACATCAAGTGGTGTGGATGGGGGAACTGAAGTACAACCTTGTCCCTGTGACTTTTGAATGGCTGCAGACACTGTGTTGGATAACGACTGAACTGTTCTGTGTAGACCAGCAACATCGCCAAGCATCCCCTCCATGAATGCTACCACCTGCCCCAACTTCCTATCGTGGTCTAGGAATGCATTGATCATGTTGGTCTGCCCTACACACAGCTGTCGCAGCAGATCAACCGCCTCAGCACAAAGGGCACTTTGTGTCACAGGGACAGGGGCAGCGGTGCCTGCACCGAAGGCCACTCTGCTCCCCTTACTCTGGCGAGCACGAGCAGTACTTGTTGCAGTTGCTGGCAGTGTTGGCCCTGTGTGCTGTGTACCGACTGAAGGTGTAGATTGCCCACTCCCTGTGTCTACCAACAGTGCTGACTCAAACACTGTCTGAAGATGAGGACGATGGTGTCTCCACATGTGAGTCCTCAGGGACTGTTCTGTCCCCCTCTCCGGGGCTGCTCTCTTCAGTCTCAGTGTGCGTGATTTCGGATTCTGATGCATTGCCACCACTGAGCTCTGTCGTTTGTGGGTCAGTGCCCTCGGCCAAAGCTGAAAGAAAGAAAAGAGGTATACGTAAGTGGCACACTCACGTACTGCAAATTGCAAAAACATAGCACCTTGACTGCTGACCAACATGTAGCCCCCATCCTGCACAAGAACCACCCCTACCAGACATCTTCATGTCAAAGAACCGGGGGTGCCTGTGAAATATGTACTTCTAACAAACAGGGCAAGTGCATGCAGACCACCACACATGTGTTGCCATGAGAACACAGACCTCAAGGGCATGTCCTGGGACCCTGCACTACAATGCAACCGGTATGTCCACCTTGCTTACATGGATGCCAACGCACACTCCGATAATGGCACCAACATGCTATTACAGCACAACATACACACCACGGATGTCACTACTGCGTCTGGCATCAATACATGCATGCACTCACAAGTCACAAACACATTCAGTGTGCTTACCGCTAGTTTGCTGCTGATCCCCTCTCAACCGGGTGGACAGGTCAGGATGCGTCACTGCAATGATACGGAGCATCAGAGGGGTCATGGTGCGTCGTGCAAGCCGGGATGAACGTGGAATCTGCCCCAGTGTCATCTCCGCCACATTCTTGCTGAGCCTGGAGATGTCGCCCCAACGCTTGTGGCAGTGTGTGTGTCGCCTATTACACCCCCCCACTGCCCGTACATCACGTGCTATGGTCCTCCACACGGCCTTGCGAAGGTGTAGCTTGACCTACGATGATGGGAGACAAAAGGGGAAAGTCAGTGGACATTTGGACATTCACACAGATAGGAGCAAGACGTATCCTTCAGCAGCCATGCACAGAACAGCACATGTGAAGGTCCCACAGCACACCGCCAAGATTGCAGAAGCCAGGAGTCAGTGACCACCTCATGCACACCAACATGTCCCCCACTGCACTTACCACCTGTCCGGGGTACCGTAGAGCCGGTCATAGTGGCGGAGCACACCGTCCACAAGGACATCCAGCTCCGCTGCGGTGAAGGGACGAGACCGTATCTCTCACACTCTTGACATGGCAGGGTCCCGGACTGTGACACAACAGCAGCTGTTGGAGGATTGGTCAGCAGCAGCTGGTAGAGGAGATGGGTGCAGGCAGCAGTTGGTGGATTGGTCAGCAGCAGCAGGTAGAGGTGATGGGTGCAGGCAGCAGTTTGAGGATTGGTCAGCAGCAGTTGGTAGATTGGTCAGCAAAAGCAGGTAGAGGTGATCGGTGCAGGCAACAGTGGCTGGAAGCAGTGGATGTGTGCTGCAGAGATTCACACATATATAGGGTCCTGTGCTGATATCAGTGGCACACGTCTGCAGCAATTGGTTTTCCCGGGCTGCCTCTTTCAAAAAGAGCCAATGACTGGCCCTGCTGTGGCGGTGCATGGCTTCCGCTATTTTTTGAAATCGCTTACGCGCCCCGCGTTACCTGTTTCTATTGGCTACATGTGCAAGGACTGTCACAGTCACACACCAGCAACCGCATGTGCGTGCTACCGCGATGGTGCATCATTTGAAATTCGTCGCAATGGCGGAGCACGCATTCCGCGGGGGCGGGGCAGGCTAACACATACATTTGAATGTGCAAGTGGGAATGGCAGTTGGTACCCCCCCTTACAGTCACATTCCAGCACCCACCGCAGACTGCCAGGCCTGGCCGCTCACCCACCGCCGGGTGCAGGCGGTGGGTGACCGCCCTGTGTAGTGATATCAGCCTGGCATGGTTGCCCCTGGCCGCTCACCCACCGCCGGGTGCAGGCGGTGGGTGACCGCCCTGTGTAGTGATATCAGCCTGGCATGGTTGCCCCTGGCCGCTCACCCACTGCCGGGTGCAGGCGGTGGGTGACTGCCCTGTGTAGTGATATCAGCCTGGCATGATTGCCCCTGGCCGCTCAAACACCGCCTGCACCCCGTGGTCACCCACTGCCCGCACCCGGCGGTCACCCACCGCCTACACCCCGCGGTCACCCACCGGCCGCATCCGGCGGTGGGTGAGCGGCCAGGGGCAACCATGCCAGGCTGCTATCACTACACAGGGCGGTCAGCCACGGCCTGCACCCGGCGGTCACCCACCGCCTACACCCCGCGGTCACCCACCGGCCGCATCCGGCGGTGGGTGAGCGGCCAGGGCAAACCATACCGGGCTGATATCACTACACAGGGCGGTCAGCCACCACCTGCACCCGGCGGTCACCCACCGCCCGCACCCTGCGGTCACCCACCATCCGCACCCGGCGGTGGGTGAGCAGCCAGGCCCGGCGGTCTGCGGTGGGTGCTGCTATGTGACTGTAAGGGGGGATACCAACTGGCATTTCGACTTGTCCATTCAAATGTATGTGTTAGCCTGCCCCGCCCACGCGGAATGCGTGCTCCGCCATTGCGATGCCAGTGAGTGATGATTTTCAAATGATGCACCGTCTCTGGTAGTGCGCACATGCGGTTTGCGGGGTGTGACAGTGATGGTCCTTGTCAACTCAGCAAATGTAATGCACTATTGCAGTGTCAAGGATCATCTTATGTGTTGGGTGAAGGCGTACCCGGATGTCGTGTGTACACACAATGCATGTCTCCGCACACATGTAATGTTCATAGTTGTACATGTGTGTCAGGACATGTCCGGAATGCGTCAGTAATCATTATGTCATGTCAATGGCACGTGTACACGTGTATCAGGAATGTCCATTGTTGACATGTGTGGCCATACTTTTGATCTTGCCAGTGTTGAACATAGGCCAGTGATGTGAGCCCAAGTTGCGTCAGATGTGCTTGGCTATGTGTTTACGTCTTGGTTTTGAGGTCACACGTTTCTATTGGTACGCATCTACACAGTACATCACGGCTGTGTACCCACATCCAGAAGCTGTCGTGAGTGTGTGGTTTGTGTGTGCAAGTTGCCTTGATGGTGGTATACATGCATACTGGGTATGCGTCTGTGTGTCGCTTGTTGTATGCCCATGCCTGTCATGTGAGGATGCAGAGCATTGTAGGTGGGGTCATGGGTGCATGATGACAATGAGGGTGTGGTCCATGTTCGTGTTGTGTGTGCACGTCAAGGTGTGTCTGTGGGGATGCTTCTCCACACTTGGGCCATCAGTCATGTTATGTTGGCAGTCCTTTCAACATGTCTGCACGTAACATTCGACATTTTTGCACACCGGATGTTGTTTGTGGATGTAAATTGTGTGTGTAGTCAGCTGTAGTGCCTTATATTTTGGTCACGTCACACATACAATCAGTGTCTGCAACATGTATAATTTGTATTGTGTTGGTCAAGATGTGATGGTGTGGCCCAGATGTGCATTGTTGGTCAATTGACATCTGCTTCCATGTACTCCCACACAGGAGGGCTCCAAATGTGCATCGACCATACACTGTGCTGGAGGACATGGTTGAAGAGGAGGTAATCCGCAAATTCCGGCTGGACAGACGGAGGTTGCACGACCTTGTAGGCCAATTGTCACCTCATCTGCAGCCACGCAGGCCATATCCAGGAGCAATTACACCCACAGCAAAGGTGATGGCGGCACTTCACTTCTTTGCAGCTGGCACTTTCCAGTACACAGTTGGACATGCCGGGGGGATGTCCCAATCCATGTTCAGCATGGTACTGCGGGATGTGCCTGATGCCATGATGTCTTACAAGGATGATTACATCCATTTCCCACGTCCGGCAGAGCTGGCTGCAGTGAAGGGTGACTTCTATGCCCTGGCCCGGATCCCACACGTAGTCATATTAGATAAAAACACCGTGGGGACACCACATTGTGTGATGTACACCTAGTCCAACAGACGTGTGCCAATGCTTGGAATTGTGGGGCAAGATAGTTCGCAGAGTGAATGCCAGGCTCAAGGAAGGGTGAAGTCAGTGGTGGCCCCTCTTTGAGCGGGTGGATGGTGCATTGCCACTGCTGTGAGCTGGATCCAGCCTCGAACGGCCTCCCCGTCTTGGAGCCGGTGCGGTGCCAGCTGTGGGGTCAGGTTGTTCTGGGACAACCTCCCTGTCAGTGGCCTCAGGTGATGGTGGCGGTGGTGTTGGTGCCCTGTCCCGCTGGCCACTTGGGGGAGGTGGTGTTGGTGGCCTGTCCTGCTGGCCACTTGGGGGAGGTGGTGTTGGTGGCCTGTCCCGCTGGCCACTTGGGGGAGGGGAAGGTGGTGTTGGTGCCCTATCCCTCTGGCCACTTGGGGGAGGGGGAGGTGGTGTGGTGCGGGATAACCACTCCCTCCAAAGAGCTGTTTGCTGCCCCATGATGTCAACAATTTGTCCCAAACGGGTGTCCACGGACCACAACAGCTGGCAGGTGTCTATGGAGTCTTGGTGTGCACGATCGGCCTGTGCCTGCGACCGCTCGTAGGAGGCTTCCTCTCTGGCGATGGCATCCAGTGTCTCTGTCCGAGGATGGGCTGGGTGTTGTTCACGGCCTCGCCTTGCAGCTGCACTCCTGTTTGTGACCTGGGGCGTCACCTGTTTCCTCACCCGTCCACTCCCTGCTAGCCTGTGATGTTGATGGTTCATCATCGTTCCGATGGGTCAGGCAGGATGGTAGTGGGAGGAGTGGTGGTGGTAGTGGTGGTGGTAGTGGTGGTGGTGGTGGTGGTAGCTGCATAGGTCACAGTGGCAGTAGTTGCTGTTGGTCCAGTGTTGATGGTGGTCGAGGCAGGGATGTCCTGTGAGCCTGATGGCCCTGGGAGTGTAGTTGGGCTGGCATCGTCCTCCGCACCCAAGGTGTCCACCGGATCATCACCTGAGAGTCCATGCTGTGAGGGGGGCGACAGGTGCTGGCGGCTGCTGGTTTCTCCTGTCAAGTATTGGTCACCTGAAGGACAAGAATATAGAAAGCAATGCTGTGGACATGACAGGTTTGTTGTTGTTCCATTTCAATTTTGTAGGGAATGAGGACATGGTTGTTGGTGTCATCAAATTGGTGCGTTAGTACTGGGCATTATGGTGGTGTGGAGGTGGGGAGACAATACTTGGATATGTGTGGGCTTGTCCTGATATTGGATGATGCCCCTGTGAAGATGGCTACCTACATATAAGTTTGAAGAGGGAGATGCAGTGGTCAGCACATGGTAGGCGGACCCCGTCTTCCGTGGAGAAGTGTGGCTCAATGGTTAGAGCAGCAGACCCTGATGCAGAGGTCTAGCCCGGGACCAGGGTTCAACTCCCCGCCTCGGCGGGTCTTGGGCTCAAAAAATTCCACGGACCTGATAATTCTCGCCTTGGTGCCTATTCCAATCATGGAGTCCCACTCTGCAACTCTGGGCAATAGCTTGCTTAATCTCCACAACGGCCCCCACAACGCTAAGGATGCCTGGCCTCCACCTTGGGGGTGCCCAGGAGTGGACGCCTCACAGGGAAAGCCAGGATGGGTTCCACAGCGGTATTCGTACAAGCGCCTTGAGACCTTTGCGAGTGAGTAGTGTGCTATACAAGTATCAATTTACATTTACATCTTGTTCTGGGACGGGACATGGGGGCCTGTTGGGAGTTGTAGTGCTGGACTAACCCCCCACCCACCACCACCCTCCCTGTGAGCATGGGGGCCTGTTGTGAGTCGTAGTGCTGGACCAACCCCTCCACCCCTCCACCCCCCACCACACTCCCTGTGAACATGGGGCCTGTTGGGAGTTGTAGTGCTGGACCCACACCCTCCCCCCACCCCCACCCTCCCTGTGAACATGGGGGCCTGGCGGTAGTCGTAGTGCTGGACCAAGCCCCCTTCCCCCCCACACCTTCCCTGTGAACATGGGGGCCTGTTGGGAGTCGTAGTGCTAGACCAACCCCCCCACCCACCACCACACTCCCTGTGAACATGGGGGCCTGTTGGGAGTTGTAGTGTTGGACCCACACCCTCCCGGTGAACATGGGGGTCTGTTGGGAGTCGTAGTGCTGGACCAACCCCCCTTCCCCCCACACCCTCCCTGTGAACATGGGGGCCTGTTGGGAGTCGTAGTGCTAGACCAACCCCCCCACCCACCACCACACTCCCTGTGAACATGGGGGCCTGTTGGGAGTTGTAGTGCTGGACCTACCACCCCACCCCACCCTCCCTGTGAACATGGGGGCCTTTTGGGAGTTGTAGTGCTGGACCCACACCCTACCCCACCCTCCCTGTGAACATGAGGTCCTGTTGGGAGTCGTAGTGCTGGACCACCCCCTCCCACCCTCCCTGTGAACATGGGGCCCTGTTGGGAGTTGTAGTGCTGGACCCACACCCTACCCCACCCTCCCTGTGAACATGAGGGCCTGTTGGGAGTCGTAGTGCTGGACCACCCCCTCCCACCCTCCCTGTGAACATGGGGGCCTGTTGGGAGTTGTAGTGCTGGACCCACACCCTACCCCACCCTCCCTGTGAACATGGGGGCCTGTTGTGAGTCGTAGTGCTGGACCAACCCCCCCACCCACCACCACCCTCCCTGTGAACATGGGAGCCTGTTGGAAGTTGTAGTGCTGGACCAATCCCCCCCAACCCCACCCTCCCTATAGACGTGGGGGCCTGTTGGGAGTTGTAGTGCTGGACCCACACCCTCCCCCACCCTCCCTGTGAACATGGGGGCCTGTTGGTAGTTGTAGTGCTGGACCCACACCCTCCCTCACACCCCCACCCTCCCTGTGAACATGGGGGCCTGTTGGGAATTGTAGTGCTGGACCCACACCCTCACCCCCACCCCCACCCTCCCTGTGAACATGGGGGCCTGTTGGGAGTTGTAGTGCTGGACCCACACCCTCACCCCCACCCCCACCCTCCCTGTGAACATGGGGGCCTGTTGGGATTTGTAGTGCTGGACCTACCACCCCACCCCACCCTCCCTGTGAACATGGGGGCCTGTTGGGAGTTGTAGTGCTGGACACACACCCTCCCCCACCCTCCATGTGAACATGGGGGCCTGTTGGGAGTTGTAGTGCTGGACCCACACCCTCCCCCCACCCTCACCCTCCCTGTGAACATGGGGGCCTGGCGGGAGTCGTAGTGCTGGACCAAGCCCCCTTCCCCCCCACACCTTCCCTGTGAACATTGGGGCCTGTTGGGAGTCGTAGTGCTAGACCAACCCCCCACCCACCACCACACTCCCTGTGAACATGGGGGCCTGTTGGGAGTTGTAGTGTTGGACCCACACCCTCCCCCCACCCCCACCCTCCCTGTGAACATGGGGGTCTGTTGGGAGTCGTAGTGCTGGACCAACCCCCCTTCCCCCCCCCCCCCACACCCTCCCTGTGAACATGGGGGCCTGTTGGGAGTCGTACTGCTAGACCAACCCCCCCACCCACCACCACACTCCCTGTGAACATGGGGGCCTGTTGGGAGTTGTAGTGCTGGACCTACCACCCCACCCCACCCTCCCTGTGAACATGGGGGCCTTTTGGGAGTTGTAGTGCTGGACCCACACCCTACCCCACCCTCCCTGTGAACATGAGGTCCTGTTGGTAGTCGTAGTGCTGGACCACCCCCTCCCACCCTCCCTGTGAACCTGGGGGCCTGTTGGGAGTTGTAGTGCTGGACCCACACCCTACCCCACCCTCCCTGTGAACATGAGGGCCTGTTGGGAGTCGTAGTGCTGACCACCCCCTCCCACCCTCCCTGTGAACATGGGGGCCTGTTGGGAGTTGTAGTGCTGGACCCACACCCTACCCCACCCTCCCTGTGAACATGGGGGCCTGTTGTGAGTCGTAGTGCTGGACCAACCCCCCCCCCCCCCACCCACCACCACCCTCCCTGTGAACATGGGAGCCTGTTGGGAGTTGTAGTGCTGGACCAATCCCCCCCAACCCCACCCTCCCTATAGACGTGGGGGCCTGTTGGGAGTTGTAGTGCTGGACCCACACCCTCCCCACCCTCCCTGTGAACATGGGGGCCTGTTGGTAGTTGTAGTGCTGGACCCACACCCTCCCTCACACCCCCACCCTCCCTGTGAACATGGGGGCCTGTTGGGAATTGTAGTGCTGGACCCACACCCTCACCCCCACCCCCACCCTCCCTGTGAACATGGGGGCCTGTTGGGAGTTGTAGTGCTGGACCCACACCCTCACCCCCACCCCCACCCTCCCTGTGAACATGGGGGCCTGTTGGGATTTGTAGTGCTGAACCTACCACCCCACCCCACCCTCCCTGTGAACATGGGGGCCTGTTGGGAGTTGTAGTGCTGGACACACACCCTCCCCCACCCTCCATGTGAACATGGGGGCCTGTTGGGAGTTGTAGTGCTGGACCTACATTTCCCCCACCCTCCCCCACACTCCCTGTGACCATAGGGGCCTGTTGGGAGTTGTAGTGCTGTGTGATAGTGGTAATTGGTTTGTACTTACCAGCCTCAAGTCCCTCTTCTATTCCTTCCAGGCTCTCATGGTGCAGTATGCCCAGCACCTTCTCCTCCCATTCTGAAAATGGTATGGGCTCCGGGGGAGTGCCGCCGCCAGTGTGGTGTGCCCCCAGGTGGTTCTTGGCCCTGATGCCTTTCACCCTTGCCTTGAGGTCGTGCCACCGCCTCTGGATCTCGTGTTTGGTGCGTGGCACGGTCCCTGAAGCATTCACTCTGGTCACTATCCTGTTCCACATGTTGGTTTTGGTTGCCAAGGTGGTCTGCTGGACTAGGTTGCCGAATAGATGTGGTTCGACACGGATGATTTCACCCACCATGACCTTCAACTCAGTGTTTGTGAACTTGAGGTTTTTCTTGGGTGCTATGGTGAGTGATGTGCAAGGTGTGGGTGGTGTGGGGTGGGGGTGTGCAGGTGTGTGGTATGTAGGGATGGTGTTGTGGGGGTTTGTGTGGTGGGTGTGCTGGTGTGCAGGTTCTATGTGTGTGTGTGTGTGTGTGACTCTGCTGTGCTATGATGCACAGGATTGTGGTAATGGGAGGGATTCCTTTATACTCTGTGTGGTTCTTGTGTCCCCATGGTTGTTGGCAGTCAGGTGTTCTGTGGGTGTGGTGACTTGGGTGCTCTTGTTTGTGTTAGGGGGGGCCTTGGGGCGTGTAGTTGTTGGTGGTGGGTGTTTCAGGTGGGTGGGTGTCCTGTTTTGTGTGTTTTCTATTTATTTCCGTCCGCCATTTTAGAATCGGTTTGTCTGCAGGGGTGATGTTCGTTTGGTCCTTCCGCGGTCATGCTCCGTTTTCCGATGATTCCGCGGCGGTCGTGGGAGCTGGTGAGTTCCGTAGGGATTGCGGGGTTATCCTAATCGTGCGGCCGGACCCTCCGCAGGTCGTGTGGCGGTTGGCCCTGTTTCAGCTGTGTTTGCGTCCGCGGCTGAGGGAATTTATGTTGTACCGTCCACCTGCAGCGGTCTTTCATAAGATCCGTCCGCTGCAGTCGGTGTTTGATGTGATCTGTCCGCCGCGGTCGGTGTTTAATGTGATCCGTCCGCCGCGGTCAGTGTTTGCTGTCAGTTATATCCTAATCGCTACCGCGGATTATCCGCGGAGCGGTCGGGAGTATTTTTCCCGCGACCATGGTGGACAGAACACGTTTCCTTCTGCCATCCTAGTCGACCCCTTAATGCTTTGAAATAATTTGGGAGTTTCATGGGGGAGCGCCGCTCCTTGTAGCTGTCCTAGATCGTTGGGGTGGGAAGGGTGATTCCTTTTTTAGAACACTGGGAGGGAGGTTTGTGTTTGGGGTGGTGGTGGTGGTGGGGGGTGATCACCAACTGATTAACATTGAAATGTATTGATATCGAGGGTTAAGAACAGAAACAAGAAATTGCATTTAAAATTAAAATGGAGATACATTACAATGCTTTAATGTTTATCTATATGGAGCTCATTCTTCTGTTGAGTAACTACTTTAGGATGAGTTCGACCTGCTATATGATTTGTCATGGGGATAATTAGATGCATTAGCTGGAACGTAGCAGGGTTAAACTCCCCAACTAAAGGACAATTAGTTAAAGAAGGGCTCAAGATGTATAAACCACATCTGGTAATTTTGTTAGAGACTCATTTGATTTATAAGGATAGGGGTTAGAACTGATGGAATGTACTTCACAAAGAGCAACTATCAGAGGGGTCGCGATTCTTAAAGATAAGCGTTTTATTTGTAATATTATTAAAAAAACTTCTGACACAGGTGACAGATGGTCATCATCCAACTCGAAGTTTATAATAAAAAATTGGTTCTGTGTGCATTATATGGCCCAAACTTGGACGATCCTATCCTTTTTAATAAACTAATTTTGGACCTGTTATATTGGCAGGGAGAAATAATTATTATGGGGGATTTTAATTGTACTTTAACCGCATCGCTGCTGCGGCGATTTTTGGGCTGCGCGGCAATTTTTAAAATACCGCGTTACATGACGAGCTCAGCTCGTCATCAGCACACGCCACCCGTGGGTGATGACGAGCTGAGCTCGTCATCAGCATCGAAAGGGTTAAATTACAAGATTTACTCCACAAATCGATCTGCATCCCCGAGGATGTGTCGGGTCCGTAAATCAATTTACGAACTGGCACGGCTACAAAGGCTGTTAGATCTGTGGCTGACAGTGTACCCCGCTCTGCCTGGATTCACGTATTATTTTAGGCCACATCAACACTACTCAAAAGTCGATTTAGTTTTTGTGAGCAATAACATGTTACCAAATGCACAAATAGAGGTCTGCCTGCAGATAACATCTGATCACAATCCGTTATTGATCTGCTTTCAGCTCTCAGCTGAGGTTAAGAGCAGTAGATTATTTTCATTTCCAAGATATTTGTTATCAGACCCTCAATTTATTACACATACGCAAAGAGCTTGCACTCAATTTGTTCAACTGAATACTTACACTTTCTCTACTTTTTGCGTATGGGATGCAATGAAAGCAATATGTTTATTATTCAAACAAAACCCAACCAAAAAGACTGGATGAAGCTCATGATACACTTGAATAAATTAGAGCTTGCTCATGCAGCAGAGCTTATGTCTAATGGATTGAACAGTGATCTTGTATACTCTTCTTTAATAAATACATGGTTATTATTGACACGACAGTTTACAGAGAAGAGTGCAGCTGCCTACAAAAAAAACTCGGTCTAACCAATATGAATATGGGGATCAAGTTGGGAGGATTTTAGCTTATCAAAATGTGGAAAAAAAAGCTCAAACGCGCATTGTTTCAATTCGAGGTGGAGAATGCCCGATATATAAGACTACGGAATTAATTTTGCAACAATTTGCTCAGTCTTATACAGAGCTTTACACTAAAACCAATAATGTGGATGAAGCTTTAGTTGAGAAATACTTACAACTAGAAGACTATTGAATGCTAAACTCTGAGGCAGAAGATTATCTTCAACAAAATATTACTGCAGACGAAATTCTAACGGCTATAGCGGCATTGCATTTGGGCAAGGCTGCAGGCGATGGCGCTAAACCAATGGAATTCTACAAAATATTTTACAATTCTATTCTTCTGCTATTACGTGCAGTTATACACCAGATTGGGGAACATATTGAAGGCCCTAAATCTTGGGATATGACTAATATCATTTTCTTTCTTAAAAAGGGAAGGCTGCGGACAATTGTGGGTTTTATCGCCCAATATCTCTCAATAATTCTGGCGCTAAAATCTTTGCCAAAGTGTTGGCTAACCGCTTGGCTCCCTTCATGCCTGGACTTGTGTCTGAACACCAACATGGCTTCATCACCGGTAGGGATACCACCACACATGTCAACACAGCTATTACAACTTTTGATATCGGGGGAACAGCGCTTCGAGCAGGACGTGAGCCGTGAGGGCAACGGCATTCCTTACCTGGCATCTCTTGTCTCCTGTGACCCCGTGAGGGGAACGGCATTATCCATCGCCGCCACGCCGTGAGGGGAACGGCTGTAGTGAAACTACCAATCCCAGCTGCCTTGGGGGCGGCGCTAATCACCCACGCCACCAACGCGCCTGGAGGCGCTTAAAGAAGGCGGAGCGCCAAGAGCTCCTGGGGAACAGCGCTTCGAGCAGGACGTGAGCCGTGAGGGCAACGGCATTCCTTACCTGTCATCTCTTGTCTCCTGTGACGCCGTGAGGGGAACGGCATTATCCATCGCTGCCACGCCGTGAGGGGAACGGCTGTAGTGAAACTACCATTCCCAGCTGTCTTGGGGGCGGCACTAATCACCCACGCCACCAACGTGCCCGGAGGCGCTTAAAGAAGGCGGAACGCCTCTCGCCCCGCGAGTAGCGCGCGGGAGAAGCCCGGGACAAGGGCGGGACAGTCTGTGGCAGTCCGGGGCAGGACGAGGCTGGGCTGGGCCACAAACCCTGGCCGTTGCTACATAGATCAACTACATGAGCCAAGTGAGATTACAGTTTCTTTTAAACTCCGTTTATATTTTATTTTTTCTTTCAAATATCTGATTAGCACCATTGTCGGACCTCCAGAGGTGACACAAACTATACCTGTATTGTACCCAGTGCTTCTAGCCCTTTGTAACTTTGAGATCTTTTGGTAGAGCCATCATGTCCAAGCAAAAGGCCACGTTGGATAACTACTTAGTGAAAGTAGTTAATAAAATCAATTATGAGTGGCGAAAATCGCTAGGTAGTGGGAGTCCTCCTGCTTTATCTTTTACACCCACCTCACCAACGACAGCATTATCAGTGGAAGATGGATGTGATCCCGCTGATACAACAATGGAAGTGCCAGCTATCTCTGCACCCGTTCAGGACATACTTGATACATCTAATGACATTCCAGCACAACGCTCTCCAGCCCCTAGAGCACTGAGGACTTGTAGGAAAGTGCAACTTAAACGAGGGGGGAACCATAATAGGAGAAAAATTGAAATAGCCCCCAAAAGTGCCATCCCTGATGTGGATTCAACTGGTAAAAAGGACACAATTAATTTGAATATAGAGCAATTCGATCTTTTAACCAGCATTATAGAGGATAAGCTCGACAAGATCATTAAACCCTTATTAGCTAAGCTTGACCAGATGTCAGCAGAGGTGTTAAGACTTGGGTGGACTTTTGGATGCCCATAAAGGCAAGGTCGAAAGTTGTAGGGGTGATGACAAGGTCCCTGAAGTTAGTATAGATGCACATAAGACACCTAATGGGAGGTTAAACATAACTAAAGAAACTACGTCTGACCCCCTGTCAATAACACGTCAGAAAGAACATGTCCTAACAATACCTGAATGTAAGAAGGGGCAACATCGGTAAAGAAAAGTCGTTTTATTAATCTCCCACCTGACTGTCCACCTTATGTAGTCGTTTTAACTAACGTACCTCCCTCTGATCCAAATCCGAGCCAACCTTAGCAAGAAACGCATGAATCCCTTAAAAATAAAACAGTTTCTTGGCTGCACAAGCATTGTGGGTTCCCAATTGCCTATTCCGACCAAATACTCACTATCAGAACGGCAAATTGGATCGGTAATTCAAGTAAGACTTGTAGGGGTGACTATGTTATCGTCAACTTTAAACATCCTCCACATGTCGCTGCTGTCTTGTTAAGAGCGGCCTCTCTGATATATGACGAGACCAGTGTATGCGTTCGCCGACTTGACTACTTCTACAGTCATCTTATCAAAGCACCACATGCTTACACTAGAGGTAGACCTTTCACTCCTACCTTCATACCCACTCAGCTCCCAATTTTCGAGGTTCCGGTACAGAACAAGTATCAAGCCTTGAGTTCCTTGGATATGAACGATTGTCATATACAGGATTGTGAGCCCCCCTTGTATGTGATTCCTAATAACCAGGCAAATGAATTAGGCGTTAAATGCATAGAGCCGGAGCAAATTATGATGGGTCATTTAAGTAAGATTGATATAGGGGACAAAACTGTTTATATTACAGAGAGGGTTGCAACTGATCCAGGCCCCACATATGTGGAAAATATATGTGTTGGTTTAGAGGAGGTAGAGTATAGAGGAGATGGTATCAATTGTTTTAATGCCCAAGACCAGTTCAACTGTTGTAACATGAGGGGGATATCAATCATTAGCTGGAATATGGCCGGCTGGGCTTCCATGGAAAAAATGCTCGGGTGGACTGATTTGATTCGGTCATACGACATCCTCTGTTTTCAAGAAAGCTGGTGCTCTACTAAACCGAGTCCCGACGGGTTTGTAAGTTACCATCTAGAAGCAACCAAGTCGCGGTATGGTAGAGCCACAGGTGGTTTGCTTATCCTATTGTCTTTGAATCTAATGCTGACTGTTGTTAAACATTTAACTGTCGGGCACATTCACAAATCCTATGGATTCGAGAGAAGAAAGGCAAAGAGGTGCTTATAATTAACTTTTATAATATTACTTCTGATAATACACAGCACAAAGTAATAGAAGAACTAGAAAGTGCCTTATTGAAGCTTGTACCACAGGCAAAAAACACTTTTGATTTTATTTGGCTAGGTGATTTTAATTCTTCAATCTGCCCAATGTCGTCTTCCAGGGTGTGTGGGATACAAAATAACAGGGGTGATAATGCAACACATTTCCTGCATAATAAGTACGGGGAGGCAATAAATAATCTGTTGTCAATCTATGATTTAGAGCTCTTACAGCCTGCAAAAGATGCTAAGGGCCAAATAATTCCGACCTATACAGGCAGGAACAGTAACTCTCACATTGACCATGTTATGGTTTCAGCAAGTATTGTGCCATATTGTCTGACCCCGGTTATCGATGAATCCCCCTTAAGGGACCACAACTGTATCATAATGCGAACTGAGATCTGGAAACTTAGCACACAACGGATCTCTAGAACTGTAGATAACCGCATAGATTAAACGGGACAAGGTTAAGGTGGAACGGGGAAAAATCTGAGAAGGTAATGAGCCTAATTATATCAAAATCAATGGCAGATATTAATGGTATCCTGACAACAGGGAGTGCTCCATTTGTTATAGTAGATAATTTTATTAATATTTACAAGACTTAGACACCATATTTGCCAGCACCAGTAAAGAGAAAACCGTCCAAAAAAATGGATGGTTTGATCATGCTTGTACTGCCCTCCACTCCCAATTGAAACAGGCTGTAGCCCTCAGACCCAGGGACAAGGATAGGGTAATACTTTTGAGACACGTGTATAAAACGGTCCTCTCCAAAAGGAAGAGGGAGTCAGAGGGAGTTGCAGCTAGAAGCCTGGGACAACTTAGCGCAGGCAGCGGATACCTCTGATTGCTGCCTATTTTGGGCTACGGTCAACGCCCCCTTTCTTAGGGATGATAAGCGTCCAATGTTAGCAGTGAGGCTTGGCTTACTCACTTTTCAAATATATTTCAGGCAGAGGGCCAAAACTGCGAAAATCTAAGATCTTGGCCTATAGTCCCTTTGGACATAACCTTAGCTGAGGTGGAAAGCAGTATTAGGGCCAGCAAGGGAGGTAAGGCCCAGGGACCGGACGGGGTTCCTATTGATGTTTATAGGACTCTCCCGTTGTTATGGGGCCCTATACTTACTTTGGTTCTTAATGCCGCCGTAACAACCATGATTCCGCCAACATGGGGTGGCTCTATTATTGTCCCTATCTATAAGAAGGGGACAAGTCTGCTGCATGTAACTACCGCCCAATCAGCTTACTCGACTCATCTGTGAAAATTATGAGCAGAGTGCTGCTGACCAGGTTGGAAGAGTGGGCTAACGAAAAGGGGATTCTGGCGACCTCCCAGTATGGTTTTAGAAAGGGCCGTGGAACATTGGATCAATGCTTAAATCTAGAATTACTAATTGGCAAATTCACCAAGGCCAAGCGCAGCACTCTATATCTTTGCTTCGCTGATTTGAGCAGCGCATTCGATTTGGTCGACCACTCTATTCTATGGCCTGCCCTGCTAGACCTTGGTGCACTAGAGGGAATTATTTTCTTTCTAGCTCGCTTATATGGAAAGATGCAAGCCTGTGTGCGCTACGGGGTAAGCGGGGAGTGTACCCTTAATTTTAAGGTCAAGCGAGGAATAAGACAAGGTTGTGTTCTCGCGCCCCTGCTATTCACCCTCTTTATAAATGCTGTTGACAAGATTTTAAAAACAGTTAAAGCTGACGCACCTTAGGTAAATGGGTCTGGAGTGCCAGTACTGCTTTATGCAGATGACGCTGTGCTTCTGTCACGAACCCCCATAGGACTCCAGCGCCTGATGGACCGGTCTTCTGCTTTTATTAAAGAAAGGAAATTATTAATTAATAAGAGCAAAACCCATACGATGATTTACGGTGCCAGGTCCAACAAAAAATATACATTTTATATAGAAGGGGTGAAAGTGCAGCAAGTTGAAAAGTTTCGTTACCTGGGTGTGACCTTCTCGAGTGATGGTAGTTGGTCCAAAGAGCTTGTTAGCGTAAGGTCCAAAATGTCAAAAAGTGTCTATGGAATATTTAAATTCGCCTCAAAAATCGGCGATAGACGAATTAATGATATGATGCAGATTTATAAGGCAAGAAGTGTCTCGATTGCATTATACGGGGCAGGGGTGTGGGGTTATTCCAACGTAGGCAGTCTACAAATGGAAGAAAATAACTTCCTCAAAAAACTCCTCTGCTTACCCACCTCGGCTGCAACTGATCTGATCCACAGGGAATTGGGGGCTGCCTATTTGTGTGACCATGTTTCATTAAGGCCCTTAATGATCTGGCGTGCCATCTGGCACAAGGAAGAGACACTTTTTAACCAACATGTCATTAGGGATTGTCTTAACCTAGTTAACTATACCAAGATCCCTTGGTTAAAATATACCGTAGATATTTTTTGGGTTATCTATGGACTGGACATAATAGAGGATCCGTGTGCTGCAGGAGATATCCCTAAACAGGAATTGAAAAATAAATTTATGTCATATCAAGCGGAGAGTCGCCTAGTCAATAATGGCCACCTGACTACTGTCAATCTTTACAACAAATACATTGACTGCGAAGGCCCGCACTTGTACTTAAGCCAGGTAACAAGACCGGCCCACAGGTTTGTTCTTACAAGACTCAGATTAGGACTGGCTCACGTTCTGGTGGCCTTTCCTCATCCTAATAAACATCCTGTTGGCCCCTGCCCATGTGACGGGTTTTCGAAACAAAACACACCGCACTTTGTTAATTTGTACCTTATTCTTGAATCTCAGGTTGGTCTATCTTAAACCAATGTTTATAAAATATGGCATCTACAGCGTTGATGAGGCCTTGAAATTGATTTATAATGTGAACGCGCCGGATATTTGTATTTTTACTGCTACTTTTATATATAAATCTATTTATTATCGGAAAAGTTTGATGATCTAACTCTGCTCTTTTTATCTGTATATTATCATGTAATTGTTTTTTGCCTGTATGCTTTTATTGTCATTTGTATAATATGAACCGAATAAAGCTTCATGAAATGATATCGCTAACAAGACATCTCGTAATTTAGGGATGATCTTGTTAGATGCTGAAAAAGCATTTGACAGGGTGGCATGAGATGCGTTATGGAAGATACTGGGTAATAATGGCTTACCATCTTGGTTTTTAAAGTGGATCTGGGCATTGTATATCAATCCACAGGCTAAACTTATATACAGCAATTTGCATTCAGCTTCATTTGTGATCCAACGCGGCACTCGGCAGGGGTGTCCGCTTTCCTCGCTGCTATTTGCTTTATATATAGAGCCATGTATTAAAGCATTAAATCAGAATACTCCTATTATCCTGTTTACGATTGGGAATTATCAACTTAAAGCAATTGCATATGCGGGTGATATTGCTGCCTTTACTTCTGATTCAGCTATAGCATTGAGTGTCATCCATGAAGAAGCAAAAACTTTTGGTCGGATCTCAGGGTATAAATGAAATCCGTATAAAACACAATTTCTTTACAACTTAAATTCGACAACATCTATAATCGGTGGCTGTACAGTGGCAAGGTACTTGGGGGTTAGGATCTCTACTAGTGCTGAGCACATATGAAGACTCAACTATGAAATGCAAAGACAATTTTCCACAGCGGACCAACCAAAAAAGCACCTCAAACTTCAAGAAGTCCCATATAATCTTAAGTCTCTTGTGCTGTTCAACCTCCGAGACCTGCTGTGGTTAGGTCCCACTGGGTTCCCAGAGAAAAGTTTGAAGACACGTGGAGGCAGCACCAAATTCAAAGTAATTTCCAGAGGCGAAGAATAGTGTGAAAATATATTTTTCTTTATTAATTTTTTCTTTTAAAGGTGCACAAGACAGCCAGCACGTTTCGCTCCCCAACCTTGGGAGCTTTGTCAGGGCAAGATCAAGTGAACCGAAACCTATGTAGGTTTTCAGGTCAGATAGTGTATCTCGATAGGCGCTGTATTTAGGTATTTGACGGAATCCAGTTGGACAAAGATAGTGCTCTGAGAAAAATAGAAATGGCTAATTACTCCACTTGTGAGTCCAAAGAACGTCAAGGGGGCCGTAAGTAGTTACAGTCAAGTTGCAATAGTGTGCAGATACATGTGTTTCATATTCCTAACGGCGGCATTTATACTCGCCGTTAGGAATATGAAACACATGTGACGTCTACAGGTATCTGCACACTATTGCAACTTGACTCTAACTACTTACGGCCCCCTTGACGTTCTTTGGACTCACAAGTGGAGCAATCAGCAATTTCTATTTTTCTCCGAGCACTATCTTTGTCCAACTGGATTCCGTTCAAGTCAAATATCTATATACAGCGCCTATCGAGATACACTATCTGACCTGAAAACCTACAAAGGTTTCGGTTCACTTGATCTTGCCCTGACGAAGCTCCCAAGGTTGGGGAGCGAAACGCGTTGGCTGTCTTGTGCACCTTTAAAAGAAAAAATTAATAAAGAAAAATATATTTTCACACTATTCTTCGCCTCTGGAAATTACTTTGAATTTGGTGCTGCTTCCACGTGTCTTTCAACTATGAAATGCTACTTCAGCCAGTTATTAAAAAACTTAAGAATTGTAATAATCTTCCTATAACTATCATTGGCAGATCTATTATAATTAAGATGACAATTTTGCCTACATTTTTATATTTGTTTCGAGCAATCCCTATACGGGTCCCTTTCAGAAATTAGAGGGAGTTATTAGTAGCTTTATTTGGGGCTACAATCAGGCACGTTGTGCTATACATTACCTTAAATTTCCTTATAAGTTAGTAGGTTTACAACTCCCTGATTTTAAGCTTTATTATTGGGTAGCATTTACTAGCCGCTTACAGAGTCTATTAACTGACAAATTGCCACACTATGGTCTTGTATTAGCACTTGGTACAGATAGCTAAATGTTCCTCTATAGGATTAAAGATCCTAATTGTTATAAGAGAGTGCATTTTAAGACTATCAGAGGCATGGTTCGTATATGCACGAAATACTTGATTATTCTTTGTTTACTGTCAATGATCTCATACAGCATGAACATTTTAAACTATGGAACAATCCATCTCTCCCGAGCGTATTCCATGATCATACTGCTAACAGATTGGCAAAATGTGGAATTTAAAGATTGGGCCAGTTGTGTGATCATAATATCTCTTCCACCTTTTCATCATTGCAGTCTTCCTATGGCCTTCCACACCAGCTATTCTATAAATATCGACTCTACAAATCCAAGATTACTTTTTAAAACGACAGTTGTTGCAGCTTCCACACTCTCATGATTTATTAAAGTACTTACTGAATCTCTCACTTAAAGCTAGGATAAGCACCATATACATACAGCTCTGTAACTTAAGAAGCACTGGTACTAGTCATTTAGCTGACAAATGGAGTCAAACACTTAGTACAACTGTTGACACTATTGTGTTTTTATCTAGGAACCTGAATCAATATTGCTATTTTATGCCCTTGTACGGCTATAATCAATAATATCCCTATAATGGCATAAGAATCAGATCCACATTTAAGTAAATAGCCCTTGCAGTCCAGGGCACGGCAGAAGCTACTTCCTTGGATTCCTAGAAAGCACAACGAGTTCTTTCGACACACCAAACCTCCAGCAACCTGGGAAATCCCCATTTGCTTTGTTTTGATTTGTAATAGAACTCTTGCGAGCACTGTAAGAACGGCCAGTTCTTAGTGACATCTTTATTGACGTCTTATGTCCAAACCTTACGTCAAACTCGGCACCTTTCAGGTATAAATATACCAACGTTGCCTTAAGCAAACACATGGTGGTGGTTTTGGAGCAGAGCAGCTATCTACTTGCCCGAGAGCCCAGCTGATGCGAGAGCCCACGGACGCTGCCCCTCCTCTTTGACGCGCTGAGAAAGGCGCTGTCTTTTTCTCCAGCCGAGAAAATCCAGCTCCGGCGTTTCCAGCCTACCCTTGCGGGTTGCTGGGATATCGAGTCCTGAGGAAAGAGATACCAGGCCTCCTACATTCTATTCCCAAGGTACGGTGCTGAATAAACCCTTAAAGAGAATTCTTGAATCAGATTCTTGGCAAAACCAACTTAACTGAAACTGCTACTTACTTACTCCTTCCCACGTATTAGGCTTAGGTCAGGTACACCGGGGTAGGCGTATTTTAGAAGCACCAGTTGAGTAAGTTAGTAAATGTATATATGTATGTATATATGTTATCCATTTTAAAGTATCTTATGGCTAAGAAACCATATCAATGCTTTTACAGTATTATTTCATAATACTCCTTTTACTGTACGCATTTTACTTTACATTAAGTATTGCAATTGTGGCAATTCATTTCTCTTGCATGAGAAGGAAGACTGCTCAATAAATTATACCTTTTATTGAAAACGCCCGTCTCTCTCTTCTCTGCACTCTGGTGAAACTAAGAACGCACAATTGACTGAGTGAAATAGCTGTCTATTGTTTTCACACGACTCTAGAGATATACTCTTATTCTGAGGGAGCAAAGTTGTCCTGTTATATGGTTGTCGGAAGCTAATCCCTTCTTGTCTATCCAGGGAGGTTAAACTCCTCCTCGTTTATTCGAGAATGTTTCTAGTGACCTCTGAGCTAGCTGGCAAACCTTAAGTCTAATATAGTCAGTAGAGACCTAGTCGACCTCAGTCCTACGTCTACACTGCTGAATATAATATTCCAATGCGCAGAGCCTATTGGGAATATAGGAACTACACTACATGGCGCCCAACATTTGGTAAGGCGATAAAACTAACGCAAGACGTTAGAGTAACTCAGCCGTGCTTTTTCACACAGACCCTTTTTCCCGTAAATACTCCAAAAGACGTCTGGAGTGGGTAAAAGGTTAAAATCCGCCGGAACTTAGTCGGAAGAGATTCCTATGTAGAGTTTTGGTTTAGTCAACGTTGAAGGATACAGTATTCCAAAATATTGTGCACCTAATCTTTGTTTCCTTGAAACTAATTCTGCAACCGAAAACTTTCTGCCAGTAAAATGACAGAACGTGATGATGAAAGGGAGCGAGTAAAACTAGCAGCTCAACTCCTAGAGGAGGACACGAGTCTCCTACAGACAGAACCGAATGCAATACTCATCCGGTCAATCTAAGAAGAACTATAACTCTAAAACTTATAGAAAATGGCCTGACACCGCGAGGTGGTACAGTCATATTCGTGATAGAGGCACACGAATATCGGCAGACAGAGGTATTCTATTCATGGATTCAATTTCCAGCAGCACACGCTACAACAAAAGATTTCCACTATTACAAAATAGAGGAAACTCCGGATGAATACACTCATTTTGAGGAGATTGAGATCCCATTAAAATACCAAGAGCACCTGCTCTGGTTTAAAGGCGCCCTAAAACATAATGATCACATCACCAGGCTCAGTCCACTAGTTATACCAGGAGCAACGTGGCCGGTCCTAGCCAGCTACACACCACATCCAGACATCGAAAAAATTTCAGACCGGGAACTTTTAGCCCAGCTAAAAGTACTAATTAAAATACATAGACAATTAGTCCAATATGTAATGCGGACTTCAACAGTCCAACCAGCTATAAACATTCCACAGCTGCCCCCTCATCAGGGAAACACAAACAAAATTACACCACAGAACATACAATCATGTCTTGGTAAAACACCCGCAAAATGGGAACAAATTTCATTCTGGCTAGCACAAAAGATAACTCAAATAGAGGCGGTATTTCCGAATACTACCCCTAGTGAGAAACACAGAATTCTGACTATCTGCATTCCAATGGGGGTCGCACCACATGTGGAGGATTGTGACACTTGGGGCACAGTCTTTGCTTCCATTTACACAAAAACACATGGTGTTCCGTCTCTGGCGGTAATACCAGATGTACTAAGACAGATTCAAAATGAATACGGTCCAGAACCTGCTTTAACTCTGGGTATGAAATTACTGAAAGACTTCAAGCAGGTCTCTGCTATATTATTAGCCAACATAAAAGGAGAAGCAGCATCTGTGGCGATCCACCAAAAATTGAAAGAAACAGATATAGCAGACCAACCAATTGAACTTGCCAGAATCATAGAAAAATCCTATGAAGAACTAGGTAAAGATAGTTTGGGTAGGAAACCGATAAAACCCCAACTAACTGAAAATCCTGAAAAGATATTTATTAAAAGTAATCTAAACACTCCAAAAAAGAGCTGGGATGGAAATAAACAATCCACTCCCAAAGAAAAAAGATTCCAGTCCAGAGGAAGGTCTCCTCGGCGGAGAGAAAGATCTCCGAACCGAGAACACAAGTCTCCCCAAAGGGAGCCCTCTGAAAAAAGATACAACCTTAGAAATAGGGATAATTTGAAAAAGCCTGATAGATATCAAGATATTGATACACGTCCCTCTCGATCTTTTCAGACTTCCTCGCAGAAATCGGAAGGAAGAGGACGGTCAGAACACAGGGAAGAGCACGTCAAGTCCAAAGACAAGGAACCTGCTCAAAGTAAAAAAATACAATTTCCAAGAAAGAAGGTAGCAAATATTAAAATAATCAAACATGCCTAGGATACTGAGAACACAGCTGAAAAACGGAGAGTGGGCACAGACAATGCTAGACAGCGCAGCAGAAGTGACAATAGCTCGCAAGATCCTGATGAATCATCTGGAGACAGTGGACACGAATGAATACAATCAGGTGGAAACTGCAGATATCAGAGTTAGCGAACCTCATAAAATATACGAAATAACATTGCGTATAGAGGGAGATAAGACTAGGAAGGTAAGGGGTCTGTTTTGGGGTAACCTGTCAAAAGGCTATGACATCCTATTAGTTGAGAAAGACTGGCCACCAGAGTTTGTCAGGGAGTGCCCTCATGGCGAAGAAATGATTATGCCTGCCTTCTCTCAAATCATATTCCAATTCATAGAAAATACACATATGCAAGAAAATGGGCAGTAGCCCAAGCTCCTGCATTATATAAGAATCATGTAGGGTGTGATGAGGACTCCCCTCCTCACAAAATCCAGTTAAAATGTCAACCAACTGCACAAAGACAGTACCCAATTAAGCAAGAAGCTAAAAAACAAGTCAGGGAGATCCTAGATCAACTTGAATACCAAGGGGTGATCGAAACATGCACCTCTCAAATGAACAATCCTTTGTTTCCTGTCTCCAAACCAGACGACTCATATCGTCTAGTCTTGGACTACAGACACCTTAACTCGTGTTGCAAAACGTTTGCAGTACAAAACTCACACAGTGCAGCACTAATGAATAACATCATTCGCAAAAAATACAAAACAACATTAGACATCTCTAATGGATTCTTTTGTCAAAATATTGCACCGGAAAGCAGGTATTTAACCGCTTTCTCAATAATGGGGTCACAGAAAAATTTCTGTAGACTCCCACAGGGATTCAAGAATAGCCCAGGATTATTCTCAGCAAGGGTAACAGAGGTACTACAAATATATGATGATGAGGCATTATCTTATGTCGATGACCTCTATCTCACAGATGATGACCTGGATACTCGCTTGAAAAGAGTGAACACCATAATACTTGGGTTTGCAGCTGAGGGTTACAAATTCAACTTTAAAAAGTCACGAATTGCCCATTTAACAGTCCTATTTTTAGGATATGAAATATCAAGTGAAGGCAAAAGCCTAGCAGACAACTTCTTAGAGAAGTGCGCTGTACTCCAAGCACCAAAAACGCTGAAGAACTTACAATCAATACTAGGTTTCCTGAATTTCGGAAGAACTTACATTCTAAATTATGCAGAGAGGGTTAAACCTCTCTATGAATTAATAAAACCTGATTTTAAACCAATCAATTGGATTCAGAAACACACAGAAAGTTTGAGATCATTGCAAACAAATATGTTAGCTAAAACAAAATTACAAACTCGCGACAACACGCGCAACCTTGTAATCCGAGTCATCCCAGGAAGATGCGGATTCACGTACCTGACCTCTAATGAGGGAGAAATGGTACCAATAGCTTACAAATCACATTTGTACACAGAAGCTGAAAAAACATTCAGTCACACATAAAATATTATAAATGCGGTTCAAACTGCTATAGCAAAAGAAAGAGCCCAAGGCAAAAGAATAACTTTTTTTACAGCAGAATCAGCCCTTGAGGCGTTATTAAGCCCAGTTAATCTAAAAACGGTGGCATTAGATCCAGAATGGATACAGTGGGAAAATTATCTTGCGGCAGAAGACGTGGAATACTATTTTGACCCGAACATGAAAAAACTGAAAGATTTGAAATATGAAGAAGAATATCCTCTGCCAATCGAAATTCTGCCTCTTCAACAGTACTCTTGTATAATCTATACGGACAGATTTACACAACATTACGATGTGAATAATAAATCCTACAATGCAGCATGCGCGATTGTTGAAGGTTGCTGGCGCTGTGGTAAATTCAGACCAAAAATAACAAAAACTGAATCACTGAGAAACTGTTCGGCCCAGCGAGCTGAAATCAGATCTTTAAAGATGGCGCTTGAAAATGCCGATCGTGAATTCCTGACACTAATAGTGTGCGATTCGCAGTTCTGCGTCAAATCTTACAATAATGACTTGCAGAACTGGGTTCAAAACGATTACAAAGATGAAACAGGTGCCACAATAAAGCATAAGAAGCTTTGGGAACAGGTAGTTCTTTTACAGAAAGAACTACAGAAGACTCACGTGATACATACACTGAGTCATCAACGTGATGGCGTTCACGTTGCAGGGAATTCATTTGCTAATACAGCCACAGCGGAAGCAACTCAACCGGCTTCCGTAGCCACAAAAAAGCGTTCAGAAAAATACATAGACGGGGAAACCATGCTGGCGGTAAAAACGTCTTCAAAAGGCGACTGTGTAGCACTACCCGTGAACTATCCACTCAATTATACATACATAATTGATGCAAACTCCGTTCCTTTTGCTCGAATCCCTGGAGTGGGGGATAGAGTAATTCCAAACACGAACAGGAGAGTCTTATTAATAGCAGACGCACACATGGGTGAAGGTCCGAGGCACAAACAGATCAAGAAATCTCTGAAAGAATTACAATCAGAATACTGGTGGCCGGGGATGAGCCTGCAACATTACAAATTTGCAAAGAGCTGTCCAAACTGCAACAGAGATCACAGTAGCGAACCGACCGGAGTATTGCCATGGCCATTTCTGTAGTTAGCATAAGGCTATCTATACGTAAATTCCAGCGTCTCATTAATTTCCTTTTAAGACTAGATTCACTTAAAAATACAGACCCCAGCGCTCGGCTGACGCCAGAACTGTTATAAAAGATTTGCGAGTCTTTATCGGAACATACGCAATTGGCATGCTACATTCTGACCAGGGTCCTGCTTTTAGCTCTCGAGCTTATAGGGAGGCCATGACCAGCATGGGCATTGCATTGCGGTACTCTTGTCCCTTCCATCCTAAGGGAAATGGGATTGTGGAAAGAAAAAACGGAGACATAAAGCAATCTATAACGGCAAAGGTATTAGGTTCGGGTGATGGGTGGGTCGGTCCAACATTTAACAAGTGTCCAACGTAGTCTTAATAATCTGCCAAGAAATTCTCTAAAAGGTTTCAGCCCGTGCGAACTATTGTTTGGAACTAGAATGTATATTCAGGATTTAGATAGTCAGACTTCAGTGGTAGAAGATAAGAAAAAATGCTTTCACATCAAAGATCGTTTGGCTGTTTTACAGGACTTAAATGAAACCAGAGAAGCCCTGAGCAACATAACGTTAAAACAGCAGCCAACAGCCACTGAAGATAAACCACCTTTCCTAGCAAGGCCTGTCTGGATTCCAAAGATTGGGGATCTGGTCAGAGAGAAGATCGCAGTGAAGAAGGAATTTGGGCCTTCTTATAGAAAAGCAGTACCTGTCTTAGCTGTCAGCGGAACAAGATCAGTTGTACTACCGCCCCTTGCTGGTAAAAAGGAGAACCGAGTTGTATCAATCAACCTGGTAAAACCACAATCATGTGGCCAATAATAAGTAGTAGGCCCAGTGGACTCCCATGAAAAAGCAGAATAACAAAACTTGCTACAATCCAAGAGGTTCAAACTGAGAGACTTATCACATTTGATAACCCTGCAGTGAATAAAAAAGGACTATGCAACAATGCCATGGAACTTGTGCCTCTTGAAACCCAAATTGCAACAGTTCGTCAAGAAATACCAGTCTACAACGATGTAGCCTCAGACTATGCTAATGAAAGAAAAATTGAAAAAGCAAAAGAAAATTCGGAAGCAATTCCAACAATTGACAGAACTGCATCTGGCTAGTTCATCAATTTTGATAACTTTTCTGAAGATCCAAGCGAACCTGAAGAAACGCCAGCAACAAAAACTTTCAAAGACAAAGTAACTGAACTCTTTCATCAACTCAAAGAAACCTATCTGATTTCTCCATGGATTGAATTTTGGATTGTGTTAGGTGTACTTTTCCTCCTGCTTTGGCTCATCATGGTACTTTGTTTGGGAAAATTCATTGAGGGAAAATACAGTACAATGGACACAGCAAGTCAGAACATCAACTTGGTCCTAAAGCCACGCAAGTCATCTCACATTGAGAAAAGAGAACTATCATCAGTGAAGCATAAATAATATGAAGTCAGATTTAGTAATGTCAGCAAAATTTACAGAAATTATTATTTACAGGGTTCATCGAACTATGAACAAATGTACTGCTATAACCACTTTGCACATCACTATTTGCATAAATCTGCTCAACCTAGAAATGTTTTTAAGTATAATCAATGGGAACATTGTGCAACTCCACCTAAAAGCAGTTTGAAAACATTTTATGAGAAATTCCCATACTTCTCAGGGTTTAACACAAGTGATGCAGAAACATTTTATTATAAACTGTTAGATAAAACAGGGATAAAAACTATGTTGACAAATACTAAATTGATTTATTCTGAAACATTTTATGGAAAAAATTATTACATTTGGTTTTGTTTTCTGGAAAAACAACATTGAAACAAAAACCATCTGGGGTACAAAAGAATGGCAGGTCCAAGGTTTAGAAGCATTATTTCGAGCCTGCATGATCCCAGAACAAATAATGTTCTTGAATGACACCATTCAACAGACTACTTGTCTTGGCCTAGCTAAGATTAAAGACTTAAACAAACCGTCTATTCCAAAGCTGATACCTGATAATACCACTACAGATATTGAGATAGACGTATCCCATATTTTACACCAAAACAGAACACATCCTGATTGAAAAAAGTGGTTGATCTGGCCAACAGACACAAATAACTGTCAAGATAGATTCCTGAACAAAATACAGGGGTTCAAAATGACCAGACCAGACCCTAGATACTCCCAGAGACAACATCCAGGGATAGTAACAACATACAGTGTAGGGAAACTATGCCTTGAATGGCTACATGAGAATGTGGCTGGTTAACAATCTGTTAACGCAGGCTTAGCTGCGCACAACACAAATGAAATCTATCGATCAAACTTTGTTTTTTACTTTCTGCACATATTATTTATTCATATTTATCTTGACATTCAGTCAAACTTTTTCAACAAAACATTCTATGTTGATTTATATACACATAGTTCTTCCATTTGCAAAACAATATAAAGCATTTTATACAATAAAGAAAACATTAAATTCTCTTGTGTGTGTTGTAGTTCGCCCAATGCATTTCGGGACAAAAGTAGGGTCCCTTCGTCAGGGGCAATGCTGCAAAATAACATATACAGGCGCATAAGTCTGGTTATATAAAAATTACAAGATCACATGATTCAATGAGTTTCATTAAACAACCTCCACCAAAAAATAACACCCTAAGTGCATGGACAGGGAGACAACAAAAACCACTAATAACCATCTAAGTTCCACTCACATTTACACACGAGCAAATAATTCTTTTCTCTCTTCTAAGCACCTCTAGGTTCAAGAAAACTCCTAAAAAAATGATGCATGGAAAATCAAACTAATACCAAAAATATTAGCAAAAAGACGCTAGCAACAGTAAGATCTAACGGTGTCTCAATACAGCTCAAATGCATACCTGCTGTTACTCCAGGTGTATGCAACACGTAGACAATCTCCCGCTTGAACGCGCTTCAATTTCAAGTACCTATTCACAAAAAAGAACAATCCAATTTGTAACCTTGCCCATATGCGTAGCCGCCCTAGGTCTAAAAGATATTCGTATCACTCCATTGCCAGCTCTTACCGTTTCCTAAAGGACGTAGCTTGTAATCAATCCACCAGGTATTCCTCATCCATCTGAGATAACCCGCGTTTGTCTAAACAACAACATTTCCTGGTTTAACTACTTTAACGGCTCTCCCTATTGGAGAAGTCAGCACTCGTGCCTTCCAATCAAAACCAATGTAACTACCGTTACCGTCTACGTCACTAATCACTACGGAAAACGCCTATCTGTGTTTACTCCACTCACCATATTGAATACCAACCAGTGTCGATCGATCACGTGTTTCAACACACATAAAAACATTTAACAGGCAAGATAAAAGACCAAATCATAGAGTTTATGCTCGGCAATATATCAATGTAATTATCTGGTAAACACAGCGTTCACTAGAATGAAAACGCTCGACGACTGTCTTAAATAAATAAACAAACATCTCGACTGTCAGCTAGTGTCAATAACACCCCGTGTTTCAACAAGCCTAAAAACTTTAATAAGCACGTTCTAAGAACAAATGACAAAGTTTATGCACAGCGATTTCTCAATGTAGTCTGGTGAACTCAATGTTCACTAGAATAAAACACTCGGCAACTGTCTCAGATCAGTGCATAAATAACAAAGGAGAAAAAATAGTGAAAATAATAAATGAAAAAAGTGTGATCAAAGAGAAGAAAGGTCATGAACCAACAGTAATCATACATTTATGTAAAAAGTGCAACCTTATGATGAAAAACAATCAATTTTTTATGCTCTAAACAGCAAATTCAATTATTATCATTACAGACGCATTTATGGTAACATTTACAGATAACTACTCAATTCAATCCGGTCATTCAGTCCCCCGGGGGTCAGGGTACCAAGCATTTTTATCCAAAATGATTCTCTCTGTAATAATTTTTTATTCTTGTCAATTCCCTCTTTTAATAGCACTGTTTCTAGAATAGTAAATCTCAGTTGAGCTATAGAGTGTTTTTTTTCAAGCCAATGTGTAGCTAAAGGTGATGTCATGGATTTATTTTGTATTCTGCTTTTATGTTCTGAAATACGAATTTTGAGTTTTCACTCAGTTTTGCCAACATATAAGAGTCCGCAAGGACATTTGATAGTGTATATAACATGATTGTTGTTACAATCTCCTTCAAACTTTAATTGGATAGTTCTTCCCGAATGAGGGTGGGTGATTACATTCCCTACGATTACATTATTACAATGCACACAGTTTGTACATCTCCTCATTCCTTTGTAATCCTTCTTTTCTGGGATCTCTGGATGTTTCAGCAGTTCTTTCAAGTTCTTAGAACGAGTGTAAGCGAAAAGGGGTTTATCCTTGAAACTGTTATGAAAATCGTTTTCTTGCTGGAGAAGCTCCCATCTTTGATGAATAATGTTCTTGATCTTTTGTGAATTTACTGAAAATTTTGAGACAAACACATTGTGTCTCTGAACTTCTTTTTGTGTTTTCAATAATAGATCAGTGCGGTTTTTCTCTATTGCTTTACTTGGCGCTGTATCTAATATCTCTATGGGGTAGCCTCTCTTCTTGTAGTTTTCTTTGTATTCGTTGATATAATCCAAGCATTCATTTTGTTTAGTCACTATTCTCTTAATCCTCAGGAATTGAGAGTATGGTAGGTTTTTCAGCAAATTCTGAGGGTGAAAACTTTGGAAATGTAACATACTGTTTTTATCAGTAGGTTTGCGATACAAAGAAGTGTTGATCCTTTCTCCATCTAGTTCTACCATCACATCCAAATACGCAATCCTTGATCTACTTACAGTGTGTGTGACTTGAATGCGTGGATTCCTTGAGTTCAATGTCTCTATGTTCTGATTTAGTTGAGCTTCTGTACCAGACCATATTAAAAAAATATCGTCAATGAAGCGACAAAAAAATTCAAGATTTTCTGTCCATTCTTTGTGTGCGAAGACATGCTCATGCTCAAATTTCGCCATGTAGGTGTTGGCAAATACTGGAGCCCCAGTAAAGCCCATCGATGTTCCGTTCAATTGCATGTAGAATCTTTCTGACCACTGGAAATAACTGTTTTTTAAACAGAACTGTGTTAGCTCAAGCAAAAACACTAGCTAAGCTAACAGCTAAGCCTACGTTAACAGATTGTTAACCAGCCACATTCTCATGTCATTTGCAGAGTATTTGGGTATACTCTATTAGTTGCAGCACACAGATCAAAAAATCAGGTTAAGGTTTATAAAACTTAGAAACTCAGGAGTGCTCAGAACACAACAGTTCAGATTTCTTGAATGGCTACAGACATCCACACTGGCTGAAATTAAGCAGCACTTGACTTTACTTAAAGGCGATGCTGACTTGCGTGATTTCATATTGGGACCACGCAAACAGCATCAAAAATGTTTCATAGCGGCCGGTATATACGCTGCGTACAACAAAGCTTGGAAAGTAACTCAAATTGAGACAGCAGAGAAAATACGAGAAATTGATCGTATTAATTCGGAAAAATCACTTTCTGTTGTTGACAATGGGTTAATGACCCTGTCCTCCAGAATATATTCACTGGACAGTTTTTTATCATCTGCTATCGATATAATAGATCAGGACTTACTAATGTTACAACACGGTCAGTCCCAATTGCGTTCTATTGTACAGCTAGGCTGGACGTTGCAAAATCTGCGTTCAGGCTACGTGCCATGGCGTTTGATAAACACAACGTCATTATTCTCTATCTTTAACCTTACTGAAAAACAAATCAGTTTGGCACAAAAAGGAGCAGACTATACGATTCTGAGCATTGAAAAACTTGAGAGATTACCATTGACAATGTCAGAAAGACCTGTCATTGAATGGATAATACACGGAATAATCACAATTCCGATAACAACTTTCCAATTTAAAAATTGCCAAGAGTATATACCAGCAGGCTAGTATGAAAGGTTGGGTAAAGGGTACATTAAGTAATCATGGAAATTACCTTACATACACACATGTTATAGTGACAAGAAACAGAATGTATTTCTTAGTGGTAACAATTGTAAATGATCACTGAGCGGTATACTTCTGTGCCAAGGTATTAATTTGCATGGGGCCTGTGAGGGGACTTCAAATAGCCTTTCATGCCACCAGCACGGCACACCTTCAACACAGAAAGAGCCTTTCTTTAGACAACTTTCTAACAGGAGTTACGTTCTAATAACGGACCACAGCTGTTGTGTCATGGTGCCAGGGAAAGCATATCTCGTAAGCGTTAGTTCCATGGTCACTTGTTGTATGCAAGTATTGTATCCAAACGACCCTCCTGATACAGAGGCGACGATTTGGCATTCTTTGAATATATCTTCTATACAAATTAATACTGTAAGCAGAATGAAGTCTGTTCTTTTACAGACAACCGTGCCTTTAACGTCATCAAAAGAAACGTATGATCTTCAAGTTGCAAGGACAACAGCAGAGATACATACACTTTTATCAACTAATTGCCCCGTGCATTTCGTAGAAATGCTAAGCCAAATTCTAAATATGTCAGATACCAGTGGCATCGCACATGTATTTAAGACAATTTTTTCGGGACTGTTAACACCCTTCGAAGCAGTTCTGGGCATCTTTCCCAATTTTGTCCATTCTGTCTTTGGCGGCCTACCACTACTTTTGGGACTCGTAGCAGGAATTTTATTTTTGATTCTTCTGCTCGGACATGGCAAGCCAAATCGCAGACAAGACTCCAGCAACGATGGAAGAAACGATCCTAGCTATACGCTATCGGGACCGCATAACTAAAGTCCTTGGATTAGCCCGGCTAAGAGATCTGAATATGACCTGGTTTCTTTCATTCAGACCTATATGGCAAAACTGCATCTTACCTGTGCTTCGATGTATGCTATGCTATGCGGAGAAGAATGCGTGTTGGACACCTGTCTTACACTACAATCAGCAGTACCAATGGATATCGATACTTTGCTAAGTCCTGTAACGGCTCATGCATCGTGTTGTCCCCAGCGGTTACCAATCCTGATGACGGCATTCGTTGAGACTTCACCACTACGATTAGGTGGCAGTGAAGCACGAGATGAGAGCAACATCACCCAGGTACGACCTTCTGTGAGCATTGCTGATCCTGACATCGATGATAGCAATCATTCTCACGACTGCACCGTTGCAGCATTTTCAAACTTGGTCGAACTTTCACCTGAAGCTGTAGACTGCTTTTTTGCACATCTGTCTGAAATGATGTTCTCCCCTGAACAGAAAGAATAACTTTTTAAGCAAACCGGCACACAGCGTTCCCCTGAACTCTGAATTCGGCCTTCGGCTTTGATAAACAAAAGCTACTGAAAACATTTGGAACTATTTTCTACCCTGAAAACAAAATTATTTTTTTTTCAACTTCTAAAATATTTACCTTTTTTCTGGCACATGTACTCTGCTTAAAGTAGAACTATTCTTAAAGAACAGAGCTTCTATTTTTAGTAATTCTAGAGACAATATATTACCTCAGCCTCTAGCACATTTACAAGCAACTGTATTTATATGTGATGGAATAGTCTCGACCTTCTTTTCTGTATTAAGAGACATGTCGTGTAATTTTCGCAAATCGTTCAGCTAAATATATATGCATCCTTTTTTACTGAATGATTACACTGCTTGATAAGCGTACAGTACCAATAATCTTTCGTGTATTTCCCATACACCATTTCAAATGCAAAAATGTATTTTGGGGTGGGTTAGAATACACATGCACCTTTAAATGTTTACTATTGCTTAGTTTTCTGATCTGAGCGATGTCATTATTCGATGCCCCCTGCCGGAGGGCTAGTGCTAATCTTTTTTCCAATGACAATATATGTAAGTTAGTTTGTTTGAGATTGTTGCATATTTCTGCATTTTTCCGAAATACATATTGCTGAGCAAAGCCCCTTACACTAGCCTTACACGCTTCCCATACTGATATGATTGCAGCCGAGTTCAAATTAATTTCTATAAACTCTTTTATATGTGCTTTCAATTGTGACGTAAATAGAGGATCTAATATTAAATATCTTGGGAATGTAAAACTGCGTGCGTCTTTCCTAATGTTACCAATCTTTATTGTCAAGAGTATAGGATTGTGGTCTGAGGTTATTCTTGGGCATAGTTCAATAATACATCCTTCAATGACTCTGTAAGTAGCCCAGGCTAAATCAATTCGAGAGCAAAGTTTATGAGGATGTGAATAATATGTAATTCCTGCTACATTGGGGTGAATAGTTCTCCATACATCCTTCAAATTATGTATGCGGCTTAGTTCAATTATGGCAGCCCTTACTTTACGCATCCGCGAAGAAGTTCGCCTAGTAGAGTCCTCAGCATAGTTCATCACGCAGTTAAAATCCCCCATTATTAACAGTTCACCCTCCCATTCAAGAAGTTCTACATTTAATGAGTCAAACATGTTCGGGTCGTCTATATTAGGCCCGTAAACAACACCAAATACATATTTACTGTTCTCATATTGAACTTGTGCTAGCGCCCATCTGCCTTTTGGGTCAGCAGCAGTCTTTATAATATCTAGCATGAACTGCTTTTTCTTTAATATGGCCACTCCCCTGATGGAGGCACCTAGTGTAGAACAAACAATAAGGTCATAGCCTAGTTGACTCAATAGTTTCCTGTCTTTAAATCCAATGTGTGTTTCAGAAATCATAGCCAGATGAGGTTTATACATATATAACTCTTCTTGAACTAGTCTACGTTTTTGCGGACTATTAAGACCTGCTACGTTCCAAGCGAGACATCTAAGCATTGACATTGTATATTTTAAGTTGATTCAAACAAAAGTAGTATCGACTCAACATAACATACTGCATATTCATTTGTATTTTATTTTGTTTAAGCTGTCCTTTAACACTCCTTGCAATAATTTTTCTTCCCTCTCTCTTGCAATAGTTTCCCCCCCCCTTTCCCCCCTCCCGCGGCCACCCACTAGTGACAGCTGGTTCCCTCCCCCCTGTACCTACCCAGAAGCCTCCCTCTATCTTCTGCTGCCGATTGAGGGGCAGCCAGTCAGAGAGGATTCTCCTGGAACCCCATCCCTCAGTATTATTGTCATACACAAAGGAAAAATAAAGCACCTATAGCCCTTTTATGAGTATCAGCTTCACCAGTCAGCTCAGATTAGAACTAGTGGATTTACAATCAGAGACAAAAAAACACCTACGAGAGAAGAGTAGTGCCAGAATGCATAAATTCCACCTGTCTCAATATGAAAGTGGAGATAGAATTGGTAAAGTCCTAGCATACAAGGTTGCAGACCAGAAAGCTAAAACTAAAATCAAATCAATTAAGGGCATGGACTCGAATATGTACCATCAACTAAATGAGATTCTAGAACAATTTGCCAAATATTATCACAATTTATATACTCCTGAAGATCGCCCAATTAAAGAAGATATCAGGTCTTATTTGAGAGTCTATTTGAATGGTGACTATGAAAAAGAAGCCGTCAATCTGCTTAGCTCTGAGATTACACTAGACGAGATCAAAACGGCTTTCTTTTCACTTCCTCTGGGCAAAGCGGCTGGGGAAGATTTGCTTCCCATTGAACTCTATAAGGTTTGCTCTGAAGAACTTTTTCCTTTATTTAAGTTATTAATTTACTAGTTGATTCAATGGGGGAAACTGGGATTGCCCCTCCTTCATGGCGAACAGCGAAGATCATTTTTTTTTTGAAAAACAAAAACCTGTAGAGGAATGCGGGTCATACAGGCCGATATCTTTGATTAATGCAGATGCGAAAGGGTTTGCTAAGATTCTAGCAAACCGTCTGGCTCCCCTTATGCCAGAACTTGTTAACATGCAACGGCACGGGTTTGTTATGGGCAGAGACACCACGGCCCACGTCAATATGGCCATTACGGCCTTTGATATAGCCAATACTAACTACACCCCACTCGGTATGATTCTTCTTGATGCTGAAAAAGCGTTTGACCAAGTGGGGTGGGAGTACCTATGGGCTGTGCTTGATGCATTTGGTATTAAGGGTAGATACCTTGGCTGGATCCAGTCATTATATGATCACCCAATGGCCACGATTAATTATGCGGGCAAAAGTTCTGCATCTTTTTCAATAGAAAGAGGAACGAGGCAGGGGTGCCCTTTGTCGCCCCTGCTATTTGCTCTGTCATTGGAACCCTTTCTTAATGCTCTGTTAATATCTAGCGATATTATTTCTTTCAATCACAAGGGAAACAGCTTAAAAATCACCGCGTATGCGTATGATATCGCTGTATTTACTACTGATGTGTCTAAAGCTGTTCCGGCTTTAACTAAAGAGGCAGAAAGATTCGGTAAGGTATCCGGCTATAAACTAAACGCTAAAAAAACTCAGGTGGTCGCAAACTATAAGCCAGTAGGAATAGTATCGGGTATATGAAAGAACGCTACCTATCTTGGTGTCAAGATATCGGCCAAGTTAGAAGACGTAATAACCTCAATTATGACTTGCTTCTTAAAGAAACAGCGGCATCTTTAAAAAAATGGCACAAGATTCCATTAAGTCTTGTAGGTCGCCTTAACTTAATAAAAATGAAAATACTACCTAAAGTACAACCTATATAGATCAATCCCTTTGCGTCTTAATACTGTTTTTTTTTAAATCTCGATGGTATATGTAGTAGCTTTATTTGGGGCTATAAAAAAGCGCGAAGAGCTCTTAATCAGCTGAAACTCCCAATTGATAAAGGGGGTTTAAATTTTCCTGACTTCAGACTTTACTTTTTTTCCTCTTTTATTGGCCGTTTGCGGAGTTTACTATGTACTGAAAACCCTTTTTTCTATCATAAGTTTATGTTAGGTCAAGATAGTAATCAATTTCTTTCTAGAGTAAACGACCCTAACTATTTCAAAAGAGTTAAGTTTAAGACTGCTAGACACGCCGCCCAAATTTGGAAACAATTAATGGCACATGAGAAAATCTCTTTTTTTAATGCAGAATTAAGATTATGGGAAAACCCTGGATTACCTGGAATTTTTTCGGATGGGGCAATAATAGCTTGGACAAGGCACGGCATAATCACACTGGGGGATATGTATGGCACTACATATCCCCCACTGCTGTTTGCCGTGTGGACTGCTGGAGTCAGAGGCGACTGAAGGCTCTTGCTCTGTGAATCACGCTGGGGCAGTGAAAGACTCGCAGTAGGACGCTACATCTCGCAGGACCCGCTCCGCGGGTCCCGCTTCGCGCTACTGTGTTGTGCTGACCGCCTACATTGAAAGAGGGCATCCCCACTTCAGGGCTGCGAGCGCTTGGGAGCAGGACTCGGTTTCCCAAGAGTCCCTGCTCAGCAACTCACCGGAATCACCTGGTGACGCTCTCCCTGGTGGACACGCCCCCCTGCACTCTGCCATAAGAACGTGGAGTCCGTTTTTCCTTTGGATACCTGCTGTTTGCTGTTTGCCGTGTGGACTGCTGGAGTCAGAGGCGACTGAAGGCTCTTGCTCTGTGAATCACGCTGGGGCAGTGAAAGACTCGCAGTAGGACGCTACATCTCGCAGGACCCGCTCCGTGGGTCCCGCTTCGCGCTACTGTGTTGTGCTGACCGCCTACATTGAAAGAGGGCATCCCCACTTCAGGGCTGCGAGCGCTTGGGAGCAGGACTCGGTTTCCCAAGAGTCCCTGCTCAGCAACTCACCGGAATCACCTGGTGACGCTCTCCCTGGTGGACACGCCCCCCTGCACTCTGCCATAAGAACGTGGAGTCCGTTTTTCCTTTGGATACCTGCTGTTTGCCGTGTGGACTGCTGGAGTCAGAGGCGACTGAAGGCTCTTGCTCTGTGAATCACGCTGGGGCAGTGAAAGACTTGCAGAAGGACGCAACATCTCGCAGGACCCGCTCCGCGGGTCCCGCTTCGCGCTACTGTGTTGTGCTGACCGCCTAGATTGAAAGAGGGCATCCCCACTTCAGGGCTGCGAGCGCTTGGGAGCAGGACTCGGTTTCCCAAGAGTCCCTGCTCAGCAACTCACCGGAATCACCTGGTGACGCTCTCCCTGGTGGACACGCCCCCTTCCCCTCCCTAACTATAATACTCTTGTTCTATTCCCGCTGCGCGGGAGCGCGCGGGAAGCGCCCGGGAGAAGCCCGGGACAAGGGCGGGCCCTCTGAGGCCCTCAGAGGCACGAGAAGGCTAGGCTAGGCCAGCCCCCTAACAATCGCTCCCCCATAAGTTCCACAAGTTCTCTGGCCATGGCCTCGTGACCTCCCTGCCGCACAACAGATTTGTATCAGAAGACAGAGGCCATCCACTTAGGATTTATACTTTCCGTTTGTGCACTTTAGATTCATTTTACCTAATCCTCTCCTTAGTGATAAATAGTTAAGCATTTTATCTCAGGCTTATAAATTGGTAGACGTTTTTTCTACTATTATTTCCTCCGCCCTTTCCTGATACTACTTGAGTGGGAGGATGACAAAGAAATTGAGGTCCGGGAGAATACTGGTAGGAAGATCGAACTCAAAAACCAGATCGAACCCCCTCCGAAACAAGCTTGGTCAGGCCTCTAATTTGAAGAGCACTTGTCAGCTTTTCAATCTGTGGGAAAAGGGCAAGAGTAAAGCTACAATGGAGGATAACAAATCAGTGGTCCTTAAGGAACCCGGAGACATTCTCCCAGATAGATTATCGAACTCTCCAAGAGAATTGCCTGAAAATAGAAAGGAAATTGCTGTTAACAGTATAGTAGAATCAAAAGTAGTACCTCTGACAGTTGAGAGTGACTTCTCTCCTCCCATATTCTCCACAGCGAAAAATAATACTGAATTAATGCCAGAAGTAATTATAAAAACTAAGAACGGTGTGGAAGATAATAACTTACACATAGGGGAAACCCCAAGTGGATGCCCATCATACACTAAATACATCTCTGACAAAAGTTTCCTTCAATAATGGTTTGTCCCCATTGTTGCTGGATAATGACTTATGTCAAAGATATATAGAAAACGACCCGGTCAAAGCGGAGATGGACCTAAAAACTCCGTTAACATCGACCCACGCTGGCTTGAAGTTGTATAGTAGTACTCCTTCCAAATCCTCTCATTCAAATTTTTCCATTAGTCCTAATTTAAACCTGACCGGGATAGATGCACTACAATGTCAGGGGACTGACAAACCCATTTCTGATTCCCTACATATATTAGAACATTTATTGTCGTCCATCTTACAACTATTGGAAACATTTGTGGGGGGATCTGATTGCGTCTTAGACACGGTGACCAAAATTTTAAAGGTCTTATTGGGCACTCAAAGAGAGAAGGATATAGTCCAAGTACAGTCTTCCCCTCCCCTAGTACTAAATGGGTCAGATATAAAAGACCAGCACTCCAAAATCAACAATGCTGTAAATGAAGTACATGAAGATGGAAATCTAAGTGTCAATGATTTAGAATTAAATTCCCATGAGAATCCCCCTCCAAAACTGGAGACTGACCTTTTCCCGATCTTTAAGAAGCAACTGGGTGAAGGAGATAGAGAGGTGGGTGAGGCTTCAGAAGAGAATGGCAACAAAGGGAAGTTACAGGAAATAAAAAAGAATGGAAAAAATAAAAGAAAACTGCTGAGACGGATAGAAAAAAATAGGCGGAGGAAAATCCTTTTTAGAAAACACCTTAATTTATCTATAAATAATGGGGTTCCCCAAACTCAGGTGGTAGCTGAAAAGGAGAATAACACTGAAATTAAGAGCAATATGGAAAACATTGCTCCCCTGCCTTTGGCTAAGACAGCAATATCCCTGATTCCCTTTCTTCCCCCCCTTATTAACAGTCGATTCAAATGTCACCTCCCAACAAGTTCCCGTTAATAGGGATATAACAGGGTCCAATAAACCTGCACTCCCAGGTCAGGATAATAAATCCCCGAGTAAAGTGGGCCCAATACTTAATCCCCTGGCACCATCTTTTTCGGGAATAGTAGCGAGAGGCATTATATTGGCAGAGCCCAAAGAAAAATGCATAGATACTGTATGGGTGGAATTCATTCCTCTTTTCGATACCGAATGCATTTTGAACAGATCCCTCCTACTCAAGTACTTTCAAGAATCTGCCAACCTGAAATTGATACAATCGGCTGATTTAGATAGAGTACAATTATTAAAATCAGAAGTGGGGATGACAACCAGGGTGAGGTTCTACTCTAAGTTAGTAGCCAACCTTATTCTCCAACGTTCAGAAGATTTGCAGAGCAGAGGGATAGACGTAATCCCGGTATTGGAGCATACTAGTCAAACTAAGGTCTTTAAATCTAAACCCTCCCAGAAACCCCCATTCTCCCTGCTGCAAGCAGCAACAGGGCGTATAAATAAGTCAGGCGCACTAACAGAGCTAAAAATATGTAAGTCTAAGGACTCCCGTATGGTGTCCTATCTTGCCCCCCCCCTGTTATCTCACCAACCAGATTCAGGAAACGAAAGTGTCCAATGGAATTGGCTCCCCCGAGTCTTGGCAGAAAAACCCTCAAATAATCATTTAAAAAATCAGGATCTTTAGCAAAAATTATCGATAATTTCTTGGAATGCAGTGGGCCTAAAAAATAGTCCGGAGAAATTGGCTTTTCTTTTATCTCTGGAGCAAAACATAATATGCCTCCAAGAGACATGGTGCCCCGATAAAATCCAATTAGGGAAGGACTATTACGTTTTAGAAGGCAGTGCCACCTTGAACAAAAAAGGTCATGCGAGTGGGGGGATAGCCTGCCTTTTATCAAATAAAATAAATTGGAACTACAAGCACTACCTGGACACCAGTAAACTGTTCCAAGTAGTAACTATACTTGGGTCAGATAATTCAAAAACTAATAATCGTTTGGTCCTGATTAATGCTTACATCCCTCCAGAAATTGGCTTCAACGTAATTCTCAAAAGGGTTTTCATGCATATCCAGGGCATTAGGGAGAAAGATCCGATGACAGACATAATTTTAGTTGGGGATCTAAATTGCAAGATTTCCAATTTAAGTATAAATTTATTCAGTGATAAATCAAGAGAGGAAACCCTCCGTATTCCCCGGCCAGCGTTTCCTGAAAGTATAAAAACAAATAAACGTGGTAAAATAATACTAAAGGAGTTGGCAGAGATAGACGGGCTCATAGCAAATGGGAGACTCCCATCGGATTCCCCGGCTAACTTCACACATAAATCCTATAGAGGGAAATCGATTTTGGATTATGTAATAACTGGGATCCACTCATTCGAGTTGTTGAAGGATCTCAATGTTATTGATACTCCGCTAAGCGATCATAAAATCCTTTCCATCTCGATGAATGTAAAGCCTCCAAGTTGTGATCAATGGTCACTGAACAATGACCAAACAAACTTCCACTCTAAATCAGGAAGATGTTATTGGAACGCGAGGGCGCATAGAAATTTGGAGGTAATGCTGGATACAGCAATCTCCGAGCTCCCTTCCTGGAATGGCTTCGAAATCAAAAATGTTTGCGTTTTTATGAAGTCAGTGGTAGCAGGGACAAAAAAACTCAACAGGAAAAAATCTATTAGAATTTCCCCAAGCCCTTTGAGATCTCTAAATATAGAAATAAACAAATTAGTAAGGGCCCAATACCTGAATAGATCGATGGATACAGCACAAAAAATAACTACGCTAAAAAGGAAAAGGAGAAGGGTATTGTCTAGGCAACGCAAAGAAAAGGAGGACACCATTTGGGTAAAAATAAGAGAAGCGGCTATCCATGGGGAAATGAGGCAATTTTGGTCCCTCATAGGCGAAGGGTGCGGAATGAGAACAAGTCCCGCCCCCATTGCCATTGAGGAACAAATATGGAGGGATTTTGTCACCAACCTCTATGCAAGTAATAATGAGGCGAACTCTCAAGTGTGGCGAACAGACAGGAGGGAGCCATTAGAACCATTTACAGAAAAGGACATAGAACTGTCTATCAGTGAAATGCGACATTCCGGGGCCATGGGCCCAGGTGAGGTGCCCATCAATGTATTAAAACAGAACAGGGCTAAATGGTGCAAGTTACTTTGTCCAGTCTTTAATATCTGTTTATTAAGAGGTAAGGTTTTACCTTCCTGGAAGGGAAGTATCCTGGTGCCGTTGTTTAAAAAAGGAGATCGCCTATCCCCTCAGAATTACCGCCAGATTGCATTACTGGACGCAGTCGGCAAAGTTTTCACAAGATGTCTGCTCAAGCGGATAAATATCTGGGTGGAGCACTCGGGTGTTCTTCCACTTGAGCAGACGGGCTTTAGGAAAAATCACGGTACCTTGGATAACTTGGCAGCCCTTCAGGTAATAACAGACAAATACATTGGAGCCAGAAAGGGGAGAGTCTATGTGGCATTCATAGATTTCTCCACGGCTTTCGATAAGGTCGACCGACAGTTACTGTGGAGAAAGCTACACGATCTAGGAATGCCTCATGGTCTCTTAGGTTTGGTACAAGACTTACACGACAATACATGGTGCAGAGTATTATTGGGGGGGGAAAGAGGCTTATCCCAGCTCATACCATCCGCAAATGGCCTCAAACAGGGCTGTCTTTTAGCCCCCCTTTTATTTTCCCTATACGTTAGTGATCTTCCCCATAGAATATCAGCAGGTGAAGGCATTGCCCCACGCTTGGGAGATTCATACATCTCTTGCCTAATGTATGCGGATGATATACTGATTTTAGACCTCACCCCAAAAGGACTCAATAACCGTCTCCAATTATTACATGCATTCTCTGAAGAACATTTCCTGAAAATAAATATCTCGAAAAGTAAGGTAATGTGCATGGAGGAGAGGAAAAAACTAAGGTTAGAAAACTTCAGCTGGGAATTGGGAGGAAAAAAATTAGAAAGAGTGTCATCTTACGTATTCTTGGGCAAGGTTGTCAATAGTAACCTAAGTAATAAATCCCATATTGAAAACAGCACCCACAAGGCAAAATCACAGGGAAACGGCTTAAGAGCACTATATAAGTCGACTGGTAAAAGGCACTTTGAATATCTGTTGGAGGCATTCCGGGCAAAAGTCCCCCCAACTCTGCTCTATGGCATAGAGTTTATTGATCTAGCTGAATGGTGTTTCTTAGACATTGTTGAGGGATCCCTTTTGAGAAGCTTGACCTCAGCTAATAATAGCTGTAGCACTGCTGCCCTTCGTTTGGAACTCGGGCTAAGAAGCAGCTGGGCACAGGCTTTGGCAGGAGTTATTCGCTGGGTAATATGTCTGATCAAGGGAGAGCCAGCAACATTAAGATCCCTAATTAAAAAAGAGTTGATGGGCCCACTAAAAGAGTACTCATTGCTTTTAAAGAACTATAGGAAGGCCCTCATACTCTTGGATCTGGAGGAAGTCTCCCTCCTAGCCCTTTCTACACAACAACTAAAGCTCACATTAAAGCATGCCACCTGGAAGTTGAGCTATGAAAGGGATCGTAACCTGATCTTACAAAAAAAGGGGACAAACCAAGCCGTTGATTCTTGTTTGGTAAGGCAAATACAACCTTATGTCACTTGGAACATGCCCCATGGCTTGCGCCACTTCTGGCTACTTCTCAGGCATGATATACTCCCATTGAATAAGCTGCTAGCCAAATGGTATGGCATTTCCAATATATGTAACTTTTGTAATAGTTCAGTCCAAGACTCCATACATGTCTTGTTAGTTTGCCCAGCACTAATGGCTTATCGTCGGCAGTGGGTAAAGCCCGTATGTATCCAGTTTGGTATTCTATCTGCTAGATCTTTGATTGATGCAATCGTTTGTCCGCCGAATGAAATTTTCTGTAATAGAATTTTCAATTTTTTTAAATGCTTTTTAGAATTGTACTAGTTGAATGGCATGAAATTTTGTATGTTACTGTCGAAGAGGTTGATAACATGTGGCCTTATTTTATTATGTTTAATCTGTATTATTGTAATATGTGGATCTCCACGGAGTTCCAAAATCATATTTATAAATAAATTGAATACTTCAAGTATATGCAAATTCATGATGTTATCATTCACAAGATGAAAGTGAGGGAAGCTCAACAATCAGACATTCTTAAATGTGTGTACTCAAAACGGACTAAATCACTTATCAGTGAAGGTTATTATAACTTGAACAAAGATAAAAAAGATGATTGTGGTAAATTGGCTCTTAAATGGTCCGATCGACTGGGAGTTTACATTTCCGCCAAACAGATCTCTACTACACTCACTCAAATCAATAGAGTGGTGCATTCTTCTAACATTAGGCTTCAAGCATATCGTACGGTTTGTCAACTTTATTACACCCCAGAAAGGATTGCTAGCTGGGCTCTAGAAAATCAGGCTAATGAGCGCACCAGGTGCTCTAAATGTTTATTAGAAGCTGCAAATATAGAGCATATACTTTTTTCTTGTCCCGCTTTAACTAACTTTTGGAAAGGACTAGAAATTATACTTAATAAGAATTTGCTTGTTTTTCCACCATTATCTGCTCATCTGATTTTATTAGATATCCAGGATGTGAACAGTCCAAACAGGGACCTTATTTCAATTATTTTTGCTTGTGCCAGACTAACTATTGCCAGATCTTGGATATCGCCAGATCCTCCTCATACAATGGAGTGGTGGAGTCTAGTAAAGGAAATTTACACAATGGAGATTGCTCTGGCGAGACTAAGGGGTCCTAACTCTTTGAAGAAAAAAGAGAAAATCTGGATTAATTTATTTGGATAAGAATTGGGGAAGATGTTGGTTGGCTATTAGAGACATTTTTGCAAACTGAAAGATCATTGTTTTTTATGTTGTAAATGATGTGTTAACTGGTGTTACCTACTTCTGTTTGTACATATTTTGTTTCTCTTTACCTCTTGCAATATCAATAAAGAGATTTAAAATTAAAAAAAAGCTTAGTTTTAGTAATGATGGACATTAGATCGTGGAGTGGGTATTGTGTTTTTATCAAAGAACCTGAATCAATATTGCTATTTAATGCCCTTGTACGGCTATAATCAATAATATCCCTATAATGGCATAAGAATCAGATCCATATTTAAGTAAATAGCCCTTGCAGTCCAAGGAACGGCAGAAGCTACTTCCTTGGATTTCTAGAAAGCACAACGAGTTCTTTCGACACACCAAACCTCCAGCAACCTGGGAAATCCCCATTTGCTTTGTTTTGATTTGTAATAGAACTCCTGCAAGCACTGTAAGAACGGCCAGTTCTTAGTGACATCTTTATTGACGTCTTATGTCCAAACCTCACGTCAAACTCGGCACCTTTCAGGTATAAATATACCAACATTTCCTTAAGCAAACACACGGTGGTGGTTTTGGAGCAGAGCAGCTATCTACACCCCTGAGAGTCCAGCTGATGCGAGAGCCCACGGACGCTGCCCCTCCTCTTTGACGCGCTGAGAAAGACGCTGACTTTTTCTCCAGCCGAGAAAATCCAGCTCCGGCGTTTCCAGCCTACCCTTGCGGGTTGCTGGGATATCGAGTCCTGAGGAAAGAGATACCAGACCTCCTACATTCTATTCCCAAGGTATGGTGCTGACTAAACCCTTAAAGAGAATTCTTGAATCAGATTCTTGGCAAAACCAACTTAACTTAAACTGCTACTTACTTACTCCTTCCCACGTATTAGGCTTAGGTCAGGTACACCGGGGTAGGCGTATTTTAGAAGCACCAGTTGAGTACGTTAGTCAATGTATATATGTATGTATATATTTTATCCATTTTAAAGTATCTTATGGCTAAGAAACCATATCAATGCTTTTACAGTATTATTTCATAATACTCCTTTTACTGTACGCATTTTACTTTACATTAAGAATTGCAATTGTGGCAATTCATTTCTCTTGCATGAGAAGGAAGACAGCTCAATAAATTATACCTTTTATTGAAAACGCCAGTTTCTCTCTTCTCTGCACTCTGGTGAAACTAAGAACGCACAATTGACTGAGTGAAATAGCTGTCTATTGTTTTCACACGTCTCTAGAGATATACTCTTATTCTGATGGAGCAAAGTTGTCTTGTTAAATGGTTGTCGGAAGCTAATCCCTTCTTGTCTATCCAGGGAGGTTAAACTTCTCCTCGTTTATTCGAGAAAGTTTCTAGTGACCTCTGAGCTAACTGGCAAACCTTAAGTCTAATATAGTCAGTAGAGACCTAGTCGACCTCAGTCCTACGTCTACACTGCTGAATATATTATTCCAAAGCGCAGAGCCTATTGGGAATATAGGAACTACACTACAACACATCTGAGATAGTTATGGTTCTGGAAACGCAAAATAATTCCACTCATTCTATCAATTTAAAACTGCAACAATTTCGAACAATTTGCTTGTTATAGTACACTCCTGAGAGCATTAGTAAGTGCCAACAACAACCACAGGGATCTGTTAAGAGTCGGGGAAGATAGAACATGCTGTTCTAAGTGCGGCCAACGAGCTGCAGATATTTTGCCTATGTTTTATACTTGTCCAATGTTGTCTGACTATTAGGGGAAAGTTATTAGATATACTGGACAATGCTTGGGATTGAATTTAGTCTTTACTATTAAAGAGATTATATTGGGATTTAAAGCATGTGATAACGCTGGTATCACAAGCTTTATATCTAATGTATTAGTCGCTGCTCATCTATGTATTGCGAGAGAATGGATCTCGCATAAAGCTCCTACGTTCTTTGAATGGATGGCTCTCATGAAAGATATCTATGAAAGGGAACGAGCATTAGCTAAGTCTAGAACAATAAGTCGATGCAAAGATTTTCTCATATCTGGAAATATTTTGAGTGGATTAGGGCAACTCCTTGTATATAGATATGTGCATATATGTAATTTTTTTTATGGAACATGCTTATTTGTTAATAATGTCAGTATCTATTAGTATTTTTCTTTTTATTCTAATTTATTCTTCTTTCTCTTGGTTTTTTATTATTTTTTGTACCTTCTGCTGAAAAATAAAAAGGAAGGTGGGAGTCCTGTTCAATTTCCCAATGTTGCTCATGCCTTAAAACGTCTATATTACCTTCCAGTAATTTCCCCAAAAAACACTAAAGCAAATGTACAACAATGAAAATTGCAGTATGTTAGATAAAAGGTGTGTGTATTGCTGTTTGAGAATACACCACATTGAGTAATGTCAATATTATTATACCAGTATACCAAGCCGAGGTCTACGCTTCACCATGAATGCACAAATTCTGCTTCAAATGACGTCTTTTCGAAATTTAAGATGGCGCCGCACGCTACAATGCTGTGTATGGATTGAGCGTGCTGTGATGATGTTGCAATGGCATGAATCTGGAAGGCACATTAATTGGCAGCTTTTAAATCCAGAGGTGTTGCCTAGGCGTATATATAGACTGTTGGGTACATTGGTACTGAGAATTTTTAGTGGTGTAAATTACTTCCACCATTCTGAATGAACTTCTTCCAACACTGAGGTGTCTCTCTTTATCGTGTAAATTTCTACCTCCTCTCTCTCTTCACTTTGAACAAATTGGCACTTTTTCCAATCCGTAGCATGTCACTTACTGTAGTTTGTACTGTGAGACATCACCATGTAGACACCACCTTGTAGTCTTGCACCGGTATGAGTAAAGATGTAAAGAAACTTTAAATTGAAGATATAAAGCATTATTCTTGCCACCACCCTTATAGTTACAAATATGTTTTCATTATTAGACATCCCACGTCTCCTTACATAGTTTTAGTAAATCTTGGTCCTGAAGAAGGTGGTCTTACCACTTAAACACGCGTAGACCATAACTGTTTTTGAGAAGTGGTCCCTGGGAGCCCAATCCATCGAGCTGGGTGCTTTGGAAACAACTCAGCCTGGTCTCCCACAACTATCTTGGGACCCTCCACAGGTTCGAAACTCTCTTACCCTGTATGCTGTATGTGTAGTGTGGAACTGTAAGAATTAGGCTTGAATGAGTATGAATATTGGTAATGAATGATGAGAGTTAGTTTTATCTTTTCGTTTTGGGATGTCTCATTTTACATATCATGGTGTGATACTTATAAGAAATCATTTATGAAAACTCAGTAATTACATGTCACAAATGTATATATTTTTTGTGAAGCTGCATTCCCCTTTTACAGGTCAAACTCTGGCTGGCTATATCAAAGCAGAGACTTGCCTCAGAACACACATCTCCGCAACTTCCCCAGCTCCCCTGAATCACCCACAACTTAGCTGCGCCAGTCTGGTTCCAAGTTGTTTGTTGTGGAGTATAAGGGCTGTCGATGTGTGGAAATAGGGGTGAGAGGTAAATGGGAGGGCAAGGTAGGGGCTGATAGGGTGCTAAAAACAGAGGCTGCAGCATGTTAATAAAAATTATTAGAAGCACTTTAAGTGGATTCACTGGAGCCAAGATAGAAGGGTGCTCTTGCCTGCAGAACATTTATGTAGACAGTTCGTTTTTACCCCTCTGAAAACTGGCCCACTTGGCCTGAGTGAAAAAAGGAAGATCCCTTTGGGTAAATAATGTTATAGAATAACTTCAAGGTTCACACATCACACATTCCTATATGCTTTGTCTCATATTCCACACCACCTGCAATTGGACCATATATAATAGGGAAAGCCACAAAAACACTTAATATAAAAAATATATCACATATATTTATTAATTGTTTGTATACACAATATTGCATTTAAAATAGGGCACATAAATCATTACAGTTCATAACACAAAAAAATCATAAAAATACACCACATTAAAAGAATTGATCACAGTAAGCATGAAAACTACCAGAGTGAAACACTAAAAGCTAGACAGAAAAAATTGGTCTTAACCCTTTACACCGCCGTCATGACATAATATTGCAATCATGGCAGTATGCCATATACAGTTAGCCTTCTTTCTCCACTGCTCAATGACAGGATTGTGTATCAAAATGTAGCGTCAACTTGACCTGAGTGCACCTCGCTCATGCCAAAAGCCAACCTTGGATCTCCTCTTCCTTCATGATCGAAATGAAACTTTGCAAGTGCAGTGAGTGTGGTACTCTGCATTGTTAACTTGCATGTGCAAGACTTAGACATGTTGATTCTTCACTGAAGACGGTATTTGAAAGAAGGCAAACAGACTTTCTATCTCGATCTGGTCTCACTAACTCGTGCAGCGGGGAGGCCAACGTTGTGAAAATCGAAGAGAATTTTCAGTGACATACCAATATCAGAAAGCACTGGCCGGTTTATTACTGAAAATCTGTAGGGGTCAGGCCAGTCTTTCTCTAAAGGAAAATCCAGAGAAATTCTTATCAGCCTTGCTAAACCTGCCAGAGGATAATAAACGAAGGAATAAGAACCAGGAGACTTCCGAGAATGGCAGATCTTTTTATAGAACCCAGTGTGGAGCAGGCAGGACTCGCATTGCAACATTCTTTCTTGGAGATGTCCTGTCTCGAGGAGATTCGATTAAACTTGCAAGTCATGACTGGAACGAAGACAATGGATGTAGAGTTAATGATGATTATCTGTCAAGTAATCAGAGCATTCATTCTCTTGACTGAACATTGTTATTAACAGGGTAAATGGGACTAGGAAGTAGAAACTGGAGCTGTGAGTGAATACAAATTCAGAAAATTACTGTCGATGGGCGTTTTTTCTGAATTTGCCCTAATCTCAATTGGTTCTCGTTTTTTTTTTTTTTACGTAAAGTCAATGTTTTTATACATTTGTGATAATCTTGGGGGGTGTCATTAGGGCGAATTAAAGAGCTTTTAGCACTAATATAATATGATATTTGTGGAATAGCAGCATACAACTTGCCGTGTCCATGTTCTTGCAGTTTATATTCGGGTCGCGATAGTGAAAGCCGGTGCCAAAGTTGCAGGAGGTGCAAGAGCTCAATGGAGGGGCTGAAGAGGCAGACGCAGGTCACCCACTGCGGCTATCACGCTTGCTTTAGAACTATGCTCTGCAGCATCAGTGTTGCAATTATGTCTTCCCGGGATAGGATGTGTGTTTGTTTACTTTGCAAAGTGTTCGTTTCTGGGCGAAAGATGGTCCGGGGAGATTGGTACCCAGCAAGGGATAAGGCCTGCATCCCAAACCTCCAATCAGCGGCCGGGGGCGGGGCCAGGGTTGCGGCTCACACAGGACCGCGGACCCAGTGCGGCTGGGTATCCCTTTCCACAGATGCCTGCCAGTCACTCCGCGTCTGTCCGAGGAGACTGTGTGCCCGGCAGCCCCCGCTCCTCCGAGGCCTACCCGGACATGGGCCCCTGGTAGCACCGCAGCCGCTGGGCACCATGAGGGCGGCGGGGACTTGGAGCCGGGCGAGGGCGGCCCGGAGGGCTGCCTTGCTGCTGGCCGCCGCCTACGGGATCAAGACCCTGTACCCGGTGCTGTGCCGCCAGCTGCGCCCCCCGGCGCCCCCCGAGGAGCCGGCCGAGGAGGAGGAGCAGGGACCCCCGGAGCCCCTGTCAGCGGGACCGGTCGCCCTGAGCGCCTGCCCGGCCGTGAACGCGGACTTCGTGCGGCAGCTGCTGGAGCTCCGGCGTCTGGTCTTCCCGCGGCCCCTGTGCCCGGAGCTGGCGCTCCTCGGCCTGCACTCCGTGGCGCTTGTCTCCCGCACCTTCCTCTCCATCTACGTGGCGCGGCTGGACGGCAAGATCGTCAAGAGCATCGTGGAGAAGCGGCCGCGGCACTTCGTGGCGCAGCTGCTCAAGTGGCTGATGATCGCCATCCCAGCCACCTTTGTGAACAGCGCCATCCGCTTCCTGGAGGGTCGGCTGGCGCTGGCGCTGCGCACCCGACTGGCAGCGCACGCCTACCGCACCTACTTCAGCCGCCAGACCTACTACAAGGTGACGTGCATGGACGGCCGCCTGACCAACCCCGACCAGTCTCTAACGGAGGACATCATGGTCTTCTCCCAGTCCGTGGCGCACCTGTACTCCAACCTCACCAAGCCCATCCTGGACGTGCTGCTCACCTCCTACACCCTCATTCAGACGGCGCGCTCTCGAGGGGCCGACCCCATGGGGCCCACCCTGCTGGCCGGCCTGGTGGTGGGCGCAACGGCCAAGGTGCTGCGCGCCTGCTCGCCGCGCTTCGGCAAACTGGTTGCTGAGGAGGCACAGAGGAAGGGCTACCTGCGCTACGTGCACTCGCGCATCATCGCCAACGTGGAGGAGATCGCCTTCTACCGGGGCCACAAGGTGAGGGGGAGGGGAGGGGAGCGCACGCCGGCCCGAGGCGCAGCTGCCACTGCGGCATCGATTGTTGATGGTGTCAGCCTCGCCCCCTCACCCCAGCATTCCCTTCTGCGACCCACCACCCTCTCCTCCTGTGCCCCTCTCTCAAATTGTCAATTATCCTCTGCTCTCTCCTTCTGCGCCCTCTCCACCTGCGCCATCTCCACCCCCATGCTTTTCTCAAGCCCCCTTCACCAGCTCCTGTTTATTCAAATCTGCCTCATAATCTATCAATTCACCATAACTTCTCTCCTCTTGTATGTATCCCTATCTTTTTCTCCTGATTCCCGCGACATTCACCCCTTGTATTTCAGTTCACCCACACACCATGCGAAATGCGCTTTTCAAGTGACCTTAAAACACACAACCGCAGTAAGAGGCTGCTGCTGGGTATCCCTGTAGACATAAAGCACAGTGTGCGTGTCACTCACATTCACCAGGGGTTTCTGCTAAGTATCTCAGTAGCATTAAAGCACACCAGTGCCATGTGTCTTATTAGGCATAAAGCAGTGTGCATGTCAACCAAGCAAACCTGAACAGTTCAATGGCCCTCACTCCATCCACAGCACTGGACCAGGGTGAAGGCACTTAAGATTAACCACTGGCCCCACTTGGCATGTAGGGGTCATGAACCAAAGTTAAGGCAGCGCCAAACTTTAGGTCACAATATTGAATAGAGTGACAGCTCTCTTCCTGCAGCACTGCCACCGAGCAACATCCGCTAACCTTTACCACGCCCCCCGGCACACAGGAGTCACAAACAACAAAATCAGACAGATGGCTTGATCGGATAAGCAGTTCAGACATGGTTCCAAATCTCACACTCTCTTTCAGGGATCCACTCACATGAATCCCCACTGAACCACATTCACTCCAAGGACACTCCTTTTTTCCACAGGGTCCTCTGGTCTCAGGTCCGGTGGAAGCTGGTGTTCCAGGGTGGGTGGTCATGATTCTCCTGGGCGATTGCCCTTCACCCATCAGGGAGACTGTCAGACTCTTGAGTCCCAGTCCTGTTCCAGACAAGCTGTGGTCAGGCTGTGCTTCTCTGTGCTGATGCAGTTTTAGTTTGGCAATTTGGGAGTGTCATGCTCCCCTTTTTTATAATCCTGTTCCAGACACAACTGGGATTTAGTATCTCTGCTGTTGAATGTTCTGGGGGTTTCCCACTTTGAAGTGCCCATTCCTCTGTCTTGCTCTTCACCCAGAGAGTAGTGTATCACAGCAGTAGTGTCTTCAGATCTGATAACCCCAAACACAGGCCATAGGAGTGACTAGATTATCACATATAGATGTCAGCTTCAGTGATATGTGCATTGAAGGGTTACAAAATGCCCCTGGCCCTACTCTTTATGATTCCCTTATCAGCCCTGTCTCCTTCCTGAGATGTGTCCAGGCCCTTTTGACCCCTCTTTAGAATCAAGGAGACACTTTGGAAGTGTACTGAAGAGCTTGACTCCTCCTTCCTCCAGTGTTTGTCCCAGCCAGCTCTCAGTAATGCAGCCATCCACAAATCTGTCTGGGTATGTCCTCTACCTCTACAAGCTCCTCCGGCAAGATCTGGGTTTTCCAAAATGGAAAATAGAATCCAGATACTTCCATGTATTGACCCCTTCACAAGCACACACAAAGCCCAGCACGCAAAACTACATGCGCTTATTACCATGTACTGTACCACTCTTCAGGCAGATGAACATCCCAGCATGCACATGCATTCATGTGTGCGGACTCTTCTGTACTGTACCCCTTCACAAGTACATGTACATCTCAAAGAGCACACAGAATCACACACGCTGCCAGTCTGTACATACAATCCAATGAAGGCTTTGGTTGAGTTAATGACGCTGCAGAAGCATTTTATACAAGAGGGCAAGGAGGCACCACTCCAGTGACACAGGTAGGAAAGCCTGTTCACTCTGCAGATTACTGTTACTTTTAAGCAAAGTCTGCTGCCACTCCGAGCGTGTGCTGCTTAATTCATGACGAAGGCACTAGTTTTCCAACACTCAAGGGTAATGCTTCGGGTGCCACTCCCGTTCTTTAGCATGACTGCTTCCGGTGAGACAAGCCCCCGTCAGTATGAGCACATATGCTTCATGTTCACCCATGACCAATACTTTGGTACAAATGATTTAAATATCACCGTAGCTGTACACTCAGGGCACAGGTATACGTCCATTGCCATGCAAGAGACTTTCTGTGCCAACAGTTCGTGTCTATGAGATGCTGCTAAGTATCTCAGCAGCCTTAATGCACACAGATGGCATGTGTCTCATTAAACACAAATCAGTGTGTTTGCCACTGAAACACACCGAGGCTGATGCTATGTATCCCAGCTGCCTTGAAGCACACAGATGCCATGTGATCTATTAGACATAAAACCCAGTGTGCGTTCCACGCACACTCACCAGGGGGTGTTGCTAAGTATTTCACAAGCCTTAACAACACCTACGCCATGTGTCTTATTAAACAAAGAGCAGTATGCGTGCCACTCAAAGACGCCATGGCAGGTTTCTCCAACAAGTAGTTTGTGTGCTACTGGTACCTCTCCAGGTGCCTATAAGTATGACTCCTGCGTGCAGCACCAGCTGACTAAATCAGAACCTTTGGTTTGGTTGAATTAATATATGTATGCCAAAATTGTGTATTCAAAGTAAAAAGGTGTGTATTTGCAGAACTCATCAGCTGATGTTTGAAGAAAAATGGTTACATTTCCAATACGATAAGACTATAGCAGCAGGGAAAGGGACACCTCCCCTGTGCCGAGAGGATACATTTCCAATATTCATATATAATGCTGATTTTTGAATGATTAATGACCATGTGAAGAGACTTATTACTAATATTATTACTTTCGTGTCGGGGGCATTGCAACTGTGGCTGGCATGTGTTACATATATAGAGGCACTCCAAATGGATAAAGCCTTTTTTACATTACTGCTGGCAACCCAATCTGATGCACTGTGGTGATCACTGCTGGTAATCTTACATATGGTGGCCACTAATGTAATCTTGTTTGATGTCACTATTCCAACATAAGTAGCTCTTTTTACCGAAAAAGTTGGAGATCCCTGGACCAGGGGATACGACTAAGTATCACAGCATCCTCAAAGGACACCGATGCAATGTGGCTTATTAGACATAAAACATAGTTTGTGTGCAACTCACATTTGCCTGGGGCTGTTGCTAATCATCTCTGCCACCTTAACGCACACTGATGTATCAAGATCAATCAATAAGGCAATCATGAAGCGCGCTACTCACCTGTGAGGGTCTCAAGGTGCTGGGTGGGGGAAGGGAAGTGCAGCTTCGAGTCAGCCGAAGAGCCAGGTCTGGAGGCTCTTCCTGAAGATGTGCAGAGTGGGGGAGCACCTGCTGTTGATCAGGAGCTCGTTCCAGGTTTTTGTCGTGATGCAGGAGAAGACTCTTCCATCCGCTCTGGCCCTGCGGATGTGCAGGGAGTCGGTGAGGTCGGAGTGGAGGTTTCTCTTGGGTATGTGGAAGGAGTCTCTCTCGTTGAGGTATTTGGGTCCAGTGTTGTGGAGGGATTTTTTAGGCATGGGTGAGTAGCTTGAAGGTTACTCTCTTCTCGACTGGGAGCCGGTGGAGGTCTTGCAGGTGTCGGGTGATGTGTTCATGTCGGATGCAGAGGACAAGTCTAGTGCTCTGGATGGTCTGGAGTTTGCGTAGAAAGGATTTTTTGATTCCGGCGTATAGGGTGTTTCCATAGTCCAGTCTGCTTGTTATGAGTGTGTGAGTGACAGTCTTTCTGGATTTGTGGGGATTAATTTGAAGGTGCAGAGGGTGTTGAAGCAGGTGGAGGCGACGGCGTTGATCTGTTGGGCCATGGTGAGGAAAGAGTTGAGCATGATGCCAAGGCTCCAGGCATGGTCCGGGGGGATTGCTGAGGGCGGTGGGCCACCAGGTGTTGTTCCATGCTGTGGGGGTGGGCCCCCCGAGGAGAAGGACTTCTGTCTTCTTCGAGTTGAGCTTCAGACAGCTGCTTCTCATCCAGGATGCATTCCTTCCTGGAAGTTGAGTCTGGTGGTGTTGGGTTCTTTCGTGGGGGAGAGGATGAGCTGGGTGTTGTCAGCCTAGGATACTATGCTTAATCCATGCAGTCTGACGATGGCAGCGAGGGGGAGCATGTAGATGTTGAAGAGTGTGGGACTGAGCTCTGGTCCTTGGGGTACTCCACAGTTGATCTCAGAAGATAACACAGGCCATTCTGCCATCCTCGTATATCACCCCGCCCTTCTATCAATGTAACTCTAAGCAAACCTTCCTCGGCTGCTGAATACCAGGAATAGATTGCTTGGTGTTTCGAGCTTCATCTCTCACTAGTAACATATAATTTCAAGTGCCTCTTTACCCACCGCACCTTGGCCCTGTTTCCAGATCTCTGACTATTGTACCCGCTAGCCATACCCAGCTCCCTTCCCAACTGCACACTCAGGCCTGTTCCCATACCCCAGACGATGCTGTGTGCCGAAGCAGAAGACCATCACTTATTGTAACCAGGACCCAGGTAAAACAAGCATTTACAATGCAATGGTTTCGCCTTTGGAAAAGTTAGAGCTATTGGCATTGTAAATGACAAAATTTGTATTTATGTGTTGGTTTTGAAAATGGATAAATAAATGGCAGTGTCATTTACATTGCCATTAGCTTAATCTCTGCAGTTCCTCTGCAGTGCCTAGCACTCCCTATTCCCTCTGCACTCCCTATTCCCTCTGCACTCCCTATTCCCTCTGCACACTCACTACTCTGCACACTCACTACTCTGCACACTGCACAAAGATCCGTTACAATTAAAATAAAATAAAACAATGTGTAAAAGAATTATATGAAGTAATCTTCCTCGAGTTTTTCTAGCACCCGATTCTCTCCCTTCCTTCCCCCTTCTAGCTCCCCACCTCACCGTCTGCCCACACTTTTTCAGATAATGCTGTGAATGGGTGCAAGTATTTATTTTACTTAATGCAGTTTTATATAGCGTAAACTATTCTAGCACCTGATTCTCTCCTTTCCTTCCCCCTTCTTGCTCCCCACCCCACCTCACCCTAATCAGGGCATATTACTGCAGAGACACCATTTGTACACAAACATAGCACCCCACTGCCCTCTATGGAAGTACCACCGAAAAAGTGAAAAATTTCCGGCAGATTAAAGATGACATATGAACCCCCATACCGATTATTTTAATGTTTCCATCTCATTTTGCCTCGTTTGTGTGAAGGTACGTTGAGTGGAGTAAAGTGATCTATAGTTACTAAGGCGACATTCCATACGATTAATTTATACGGCTCAAAGAAAACTATTATTGTGCCAGCAGAACAGCTTTATACTGTAACCACTACATCAAGCCCAATGAGAAAGCAGATCAGCAATGAAGCAGAAGGTAAATTGTTGGAGCAGTGCAAACCTAAAACCATCTTAGTACAGGATGAGTTGTGAACATAAGTGTGGCAGAAGCAACTAAAAATAAGTACTGTCAACACCAATAGGTCTGGCTTAAATGAGCCAATACAGGCCCGAACAAACACAGTTTGCATGCGTTGCATACACAAATGCTATTCAGCACATTAAAGCTAGTCCTTCTGGATTTGCCAATACTGGAACAAAACAAAGGATGGGTTTCTGCATATAGCGCACACATGAGATAGAGGTAACTTGAAAACAATGATTTAATATACTTTTCAGTATTTGCACTTTTCTGATGCCTCGTGCATCCCAATGGAAGCACTTTCTAGAGTGGAATGCAGCAGGACACAGCCAATGGCATGTGGTGAGAAAAACACTTGTAGATCAATACAAAGCTACGTATATTTTTAACAATATGGCTATGCAGCCAGAATCACTAACAAAATTCAATCAATACCACTAATTCATGCATCCTTTCCAACATTACAGGGGAGCCATTTGCTCCCGTTATGTGAAATGCACTTATCATAGGCTCCAATTTCAGAAACAGCTGTGGGATGGACGTGTCCAACCTGCCAAGGTCAATCAGCCCAGTGAATGAAGTATCAAGAACAATGCCATATTGGTGTGAACAGCCCCTGACTGCACTCATGCCTAGTCTTCACAGGCACGATCGCGCAAGTGCGACTCTAAAAATATACGAGCCCCTTTTCTTTTTTTAATTTACCAATCCGAAAATGGTCTTGAGATTAAAACAAAAATAAATAGTGAGCAAGTGAACTTACACACACACTCATTTATATCACAGCACTTTGGTGAAAGGAACTGAAGCACACACGGGTGGAGGAGCAACACGGAGCACAATGGAGAGCAACAAAATGCGCAGGGGAAAGAAGTACAAGCGACAGAGCAACAGAATGGCATATTGGGTGCATACTTACAGATGGAAGAACAAAATACAGAGCAGAGAGAAGCACGAGTGAGAACAAAAAACATGCGCCATCACGGGGTTCTTAATAAAAAAAATTTTTTAAGTAGCTCCCTAAAAGCTAGCAGTGAAGGACACGCACAAGTTACGCTTAGGGGAAAGGACAATGCGGCATCATTTACATTTTTGACAAATAATTCTGATTTAGTGACATAATTTGGCCCACCATGCGTCAAAATCCTAGTGGGACTGACAAAGCGAAGGCAAAGATCTGCAGAGGGATTGGGAGCCATCACTGTGATAACCCCAAATGGACACAGAATTTAACCTATTTTGAATAATTCATGGCTTGCTGTGAAATACGTGTTTTTTTACCACTGTATTTTATGCCATAAAAGCACCTAAACCGGTATATATACATACACTTGAGCATTAGTTTCCCAAGAGCCAGCAAATAAAAGGCTGGAACTTAATTCAGATTCCAAAATGTTTTGTTTGTGCGAGTTTTTTTTAATAATGGACCTCTATACGAAGGTTTAGACATGGCAAAGTCACTATCCATGGGTCGAGTGAACATAAAAGGCATTCTTAGCACAAACAGCTGGTTAAGAAATTTTGCCTCCAGCTACTTCAAATACAAATTTACAATTCGCTAAGTAAAGTACTTTCATTTGGGCTTGCAGATCCAGCCAAAAATCTCGAATACCGGCCACCACAGCAGAAACTCCTAGCACCACAAGATTAGGCGATTTGGAAAACATTTCTTAAGCCGTCAAGAAGATGTCTTTTCAACTCTTCAAATCCCCTACCACCTCCAAGAGTGTCTCAATTCCTCCCCATGATAACTAGGATAGTCTTGAACACCAGCAACCTGGTTATCTCAGTGAAATACAGCAATAGTGCGTCTCTGGGTACCAGTGGAAAAGGATACAGAGGTATATTCCCAGTAACCACTGGCTGCCCTCGGATTCCATTAAAGGTCTTGTAGATATGCTATTCCCTAGACCATATCACTTGCGTCAGGAGACAACAGAGGTTATTTGCACCTCCCTGGCCTGGCCAGACCCAATTTCAATGGACTCTACGTGCGACAACGTGGCTGTTGGATTAGCAAATAACACATTGAAAGACCAAACAAAACCAGGGGCTCAAAGTGCAAGCCAAGAGCAACCGAACTGCTGGGATCCCGCCAGAGTCCTACAAGCAAGCCCCACTGCAGACAGAGCGACATGCTTTCGTCCGGACGGTGTGAAAGGTGAGTCCCTTTAAAGTACAGCATGCAAATAGGCACAGACATCAGGAGAAGAGAGACTGCAGAGTAAACCGGAGGAAAGCACCTTACCTTGGCTGAAAGCACCGGCGTGTACTGACTGAGTGGAAATGACATCTAAACATGCGTGTCACGTGTAGTAGAATGTAATTCGTGCCATTTCTTGTTTGGGAAGATTGCACATTAGTATGGATGGTGCTTTGAAATTGTGAAGCAAGCGTTTATATCAATTTCTGTTCTAAATATTTTAAATAGACTTGGACAAGACAAAATTGCATTTTGAAAGATAGTTAGGTCGCTGGCAGATGGACATTAGCTCCTGTGTGTCTTTAACATGCCAGCTCCTTCATGTCTGTTTAACCCTTGCATTATGGAGGAAAGAGCCTGCCCGGGATCCGGTTGGTGTTTGTTTTCGCTAATCAAATAGGCGTGTACCTCTACACAGGTTTTCTAGGTTTCTCATTCTACCTGCCTTTCCTCCCCACTATTGTCTATTTTTCCTTTCTACCTGCCACTCTCTCCTATCGTTTTCCTTTCTTTGTACTCTCTTCCCCTCTTCTGTCTCCTACTTGCTCATAACACCCTCCTCCCTTGTCCCTTCTCTCGCTGACATCTTTGTGTGTCACATTTCTCGTGTGCCCCCTACGGTCGTCCTTATCTATTTTCTCTCCCCTCTTTCTCCAGTTCTGTCTTTTTTACCTTCAATTCACTCTCTTCTTTCTTTTGATTCCTCTCTCTTTCAAACCTCTCATCTTTCCTCCGCTCCCACTATAACCACGAGCCCTCACCAAAGTGTAAACACAGAGCTAGGCCCCAGGCTGGCAGTGTAAAAAATAATCAGAGCCTGTGCCCCGGTGCCACCGCACCGGCTGCACCGATGCTAGCTACGTCCCTGTTTGGCAGTGTACCTGAGTCTGGCTGTGCTGATGCGTGTTTTGTCTGTCTCTCTGTCTAGGTTCGGGCTGGAAGCAGGCTCCATGTAAGCACCCTCGCCCCAGCTGCGAGTTTCTCAACCTCTGGCCGCAGTTCACGACTCCCCACGAGGGAAGACACTTGTCAGTCAGCATGAAGGCGCACTCCTGCATCCCGGCGCTGCTGCTCGCCCTCGCGTGTGCCCTGCTGGTGTTAGGGCAGGACAGCGGGTCTTCCAATGGCGAGGCCCCGGCCTCGGGGGCTGCGGCTGCCCCCGTGACCTCGGCAGCGGGTCTCGGCTCGCCCTCGGACACCTCTAATGTCGCTGCGCCCCAGAACGGTTCGAAGACGCTGAGGACGGCGGGGTCCAGGCCCCTCTCCCCTCCCATGTGCACTTCCGGCCGGCCGCGCTAGGATTGGCCGGCCGGCTGAAGAAACCCACGAGCCCTCACCAAAGTGTAAACACAGAGCTAGGCCCCAGGCTGGCAGTGTAAAAAATAATCAGAGCCTGTGCCCCGGTGCCACCACACCGGCTGCACCGATGCTAGCTACGTCCCTGTTTGGCAGTGTACCTGAGTCTGGCTGTGCTGATGCGTGTTTTGTCTGTCTCTCTGTCTAGGTTCGGGCTGGAAGCAGGCTCCATGTAAGCACCCTCGCCCCAGCTGCGAGTTTCTCAACCTCTGGCCGCAGTTCACGACTCCCCACGAGGGAAGACACTTGTCAGTCAGCATGAAGGCGCACTCCTGCATCCCGGCGCTGCTGCTCGCCCTCGCGTGTGCCCTGCTGGTGTTAGGGCAGGACAGCGGGTCTTCCAATGGCGAGGCCCCGGCCTCGGGGGCTGCGGCTGCCCCCGTGACCTCGGCAGCGGGTCTCGGCTCGCCCTCGGACACCTCTAATGTCGCTGCGCCCCAGAACGGTTCGAAGACGCTGAGGACGGCGGGGTCCAGGCCCCTCTCCCCTCCCATGTGCACTTCCGGCCGGCCGCGCTAGGATTGGCCGGCCGGCTGAAGAAACCCACGAGCCCTCACCAAAGTGTAAACACAGAGCTAGGCCCCAGGCTGGCAGTGTAAAAAATAATCAGAGCCTGTGCCCCGGTGCCACCGCACCGGCTGCACCGATGCTAGCTACGTCCCTGTTTGGCAGTGTACCTGAGTCTGGCTGTGCTGATGCGTGTTTTGTCTGTCTCTCTGTCTAGGTTCGGGCTGGAAGCAGGCTCCATGTAAGCACCCTCGCCCCAGCTGCGAGTTTCTCAACCTCTGGCCGCAGTTCACGACTCCCCACGAGGGAAGACACTTGTCAGTCAGCATGAAGGCGCACTCCTGCATCCCGGCGCTGCTGCTCGCCCTCGCGTGTGCCCTGCTGGTGTTAGGGCAGGACAGCGGGTCTTCCAATGGCGAGGCCCCGGCCTCGGGGGCTGCGGCTGCTCCCGTGACCTCGGCAGCGGGTCTCGGCTCGCCCTCGGACACCTCTAATGTCGCTGCGCTCCAGAACGGTTCGAAGACGCTGAGGACGGCGGGGTCCAGGCCCCTCTCCCCTCCCATGTGCACTTCCGGCCGGCCGCGCTAGGATTGGCCGGCCGGCTGAAGAAACCCCCGAACGGGGATCGAGCAGGCCCTGGGTCCTAGTGCCTCCCACAGGGCTCGGGGGGGGGGGGCGGGAGAGGACGAGGGGGGCGGGAAAGGTCACGGACGTCGGGAGGGAGGCGGGAAACGTGGCGGACGTCGGGAGGGAGGCGGGAAACGTGGGGACGGCGGGAGGAGGGACACAAGGCAGGACAGCAGCAATCACGGCCGGGCCGGACCAGACTCGGGGGCGTTCCCGGCGTCGCGTGACGTCGGCAAAAGCCAAAGAATCTCGGGAACGCCCCCGTGTCTGGTCCGGCATTGATGGACAGGCCCCTCGTCCAATGGCTAGGCTCCATTTATGGAGCTAGCCAATGGGACGGGGGGCGTGTTCCATAGTGCCTTACTGTACTCATTAGATTTCTCTGGAGGAGGAGCCTAACGGCTCCGCCCCCCAGCGAAACCTAAAAAGGGCCAGTAGCCTCTTCTTCCAAAATTCCTCGTGCTAACACAAGAATGAAGAATATCCTTCTTTTGAAGAATATATTTTCATCCCTGACTTATTTTTCAAATATACTGTAAGAGATCTCTTAAAAGAAGCCATAATACTGTGTAAGGAATCAGGGTTACCATGGCTGGAAACGAAAGCATTGATTTTTGGCAGATCCACTGTTATGAAAAAAGCTGAACTAATACAATGATTTAATAGCCATTTGGACTGTGTAGTAGCCTGGTGAAAAAATGCCTCAGGCCATATGCTATTTGCACCGGTGCAGAATCGCCAACGTTTTTGACCTGGTTAACACTTTTCTGCTAAAGCTATGTTCGTTGAAATGGAAGTTTAGAAGTTTAGGTACTTACTTTCCCAGTGTACCTGTGGGCTATTGATAAGTGCCATATTCTCCCATTAAAAGTTTAAATACCCGCTGGGAAATGCAGGCACCCCCCCTTTCAAACGAAAGAAGTGCAGGTACTAAGTATCTATAAGTACCTACCTATTCAAAACATAGGCTAAAAATGAGGCTTACTGTGTGCAGACTCCATTTGTTCTCTGTTTTTAGCCCATTATTAAAGCTTTAGTCCTGTTTTAGGCCCAGTTTTAAAACTAACATAGTTGAAGCTAAAACCAGGCCCAAAATCAGGGTGAGTACTATTAGCAATATTTTCTAGATCACCTTGGTGCTAAAACCAAGCTCAAACAAGCATACACCAATTTATTTTCATGGAGCTGACTTCTAGATGTGTTCCAATGTGGTTTATAAATGATTATGTTAAGGCAGGTGCATGTCTTCCATATCAGGTTTAAATAATGAGTGGAGTAAGTATTGTGATTCACACTGCTGTGGCATTATGAGCAGGAACATTACCTGCGTTGGAGACTGATAGATCCTGATAATGCACAGAGGCCATTTGCAGGTTAAGTTGGTTTCACGGATCACAGGAGGAGGTTCATGAAGATCGCCTTATGGTAAGGGTGTGCAGCATTGTGTGAGAAAGGCTGAGTGCATTCCTGATAAGATACATATACAGTGAATCTAACTGGAAATCATTCAATTAGGTAATGGTTGTCCTGAAAATCTGTCATTGACCCAGCTCTGGTGGCCCAACATTGGACATCTTAGCCATAGAAAAGCAAGCAGGAGTCAGCATTGCAAACTGAAGACACACTACCACTGTTGCACCATCAGGGACATTGTATGCATGCATTTATGTAGGCGTATTGGTATTGCACAACCAAGCTGGGGAGCAGCTGAGCTCTGAAGAGCGCCAATGCACGTTGTAGGATATTCATGGTGAGACAAGGAGACTGTGGGTTTGGTGAGGTGATCGTGTTTGTGTGAACAGATGTGCTTCAGTTTCTTTCAGAACTGTAGTTCTGTTGCTAACTGCACGCCTTACTGCTGCCCATGGACCCGATTCTGTAAGCCTGGTCACCCATCTACCTTTAAGGGGCCTGATACTATTTACTAGTATCTCAGGGGGAATGGTTAAACTAATGAGCAGGGGCTCCACCATCACTTATTCCCATAACCAACATACACACTTTGAAGCCACCATGTTCAAGCTTCAACTCAAGGCCATCCTTATCTTTGCAAGAGTTTGGGCTATGTTTTTGTATATATCTCTTTATATACGATTGTACTAATGAATGTCGACCCTCAGAATACCGTGACACAAGAATGTCGAGGTACAATATAATGAAAGATAAGTGCATATAAGGAAGTCTAAATAGATTCATTGTTCCTACCTCCACATCTATTCACATTGAAGATATGTGTACCACTTAGCTATTTGTGTGGAGTTGGGTACAGAAAATGAAACTTACCTGTCCATATTTTTTCTCTCAATATTTTGTCCTAGATATTGTGTCCCATCCATATTCTGGGTATAATATTTAGGATGCACACCTTCATTCACTATTGAGTCTCCCATGTACACCAGGTTCTACTATGTCATCACTTCGTGCACCTATATTTTATAACAAGAAAGTACAAAGCAATACTCTGTTAATAATTCAAGCACAGATATGGAAGGTACCCCAGTGAGGCTCCACACTGAAGGACTGCCACCTTTCAGATCAGTCCTGACACTTTGCATGTTCCTTTGCACTTGGATACAAGTCCTCATCATAACATCTTTCATCTCGAAAGTGGCCTTGGTAGCCAGCAGGGCAATAAATGTGTACCTAGTGCTCTAACATAACATATCATAACATAGCATGTCATAGCATAACATAGCATAGCACAACATAACTTAACATGACATAACATAACATGATTCTTGTGGATCCTCAGCACACATTCACAGAGGCAGCCTGCCCCAGATCCCCACACAAGATAAAAATGCCTTCCACTGCTAATATTGTACAGACTGGCGATTCTGCGCACCATTTTGGTTCATCACAAAAGTCTGCTTGCCTCGCTGGGATGCATAGGAAAGGTACAACAAAATCACATTTGTACTTTTGACCCCAAACCTCATTATAAAGCCATGGGAAGCCTGGATACAAATATTCAGGAGTGGACTTGTGGGACTATGTATTCAGCTATTGAGTGGGATGTATCTCTAGATGTAAGCAATTACACCCTCCTATGGTGATCTGCCTTAAATGCTTTAATGATGTTATGCCACGACTTTCCAGTAGCGCTTCACTCTGAGGCTAAGGTTGCTAGATTGCAGCGTGAGAGACTCGTGGTTCGATTAGCCACCTACCTACAGGCCATCCTCTCTGATGACTGGCAGGTGATGGTGGATAACCATCATTGGCAACAGGAAGCATAGCTACACAATGTTGACCTCTCAGATTCAGACACTGTCATTCCTGTGTGTCAGCATTGGGCAGTTACCTGTTCTGTCGTTTCTTATTGCCTACATAGCCTCACATGTGTCCTTTTAGACCGACTTTGAGAGCTGGTGAATCTAAGGATGGAACATGACACATTGTTTTAAAGGATATATCTTAGTTTCGGCTCCATGTCAGTTTCCTCTCTGGTCCACTGTATCTTAGTTTCTGCTCCATGTCACTTTCCTCTCTGGTCCACTCCCAAAGCCAACATTTCAGTCTCCTCCCTCTACACTAGGGCCCTGATGGCACCTTCTTTAAATCCTTCATCTCTGCAGTAGGTTCCTGTTGGTGTATTTTGTAAATCGTCAGGCATCTGCAGTAGGGTCCTAATTGAGCCTTCTGTAAGCCTCAACCTGTCCATTAACTGGTATTGTGAACACATTGCTGTGTGAGAGCTGGTCTCCATTTGAGGTATTGTTCTGTAGGACTGTGTGATTCTCGTATCTTCTTACTCAAGAAAAATGGGGCTAAGATGTAAGGTTGCATTGGCCATGTTGCCAGTCAGTCTCTCAACATTGTGGGGGAGTTGTGAACGCTGTGTGTGAGTTTCCCACCGCAGTCTCTGCTCTAGTTGTTTATTACATCATTCTTTACTGATACACAAGTAATACAATTTCCTTTATGTTTATGTTTATGTTTATGTTTATCATTTATAAAGCGCGGCTTATACCCGAGGGCGTCTTGGCGCTGAGATTTGCAGAATTATTGATCAGTGCGGCCTGTAGTGTCCAAATTGATTCAGAGATAACCATTATTGATTAAACAACCATGTCTTTAGTTTCTTGCGAAACTGCAAGAGTGATGGGCTTAATCTAATATCTTGGGGCAAGGTGTTCCATGGTTTAGGTGCCGCTGTGAAGAAACGACGATCACCCCATGAGACTGTTTTGGACCGAGAGACCATGAGTTGATTGAGATTGGAGGACCGGAGCTGTCTAGGGGGCAGGTATCGAACCAACTGGTCCTTTAGAAATTGGGGACCTCTGTTGTTTAAGGACTTGTAGACTAAACATAAGGATTTAAATTTAATCCTATTGTGAATGGTCAACCAATGTAAATCTTTTATTGTTCCTGATATTGCCGCAAATTTTGGAAGTCCGGAGAGTAGACGGGCAGCAGCATTTTGTATCGACTGCAACTTTTTAAGGACCCTGGCCTGAGTGTTTAAAAATAAACCATTGCAGTAGTCCAGGGGCGATAGAACCAGGGAGCTAACCAGAGTTTTAATGGCAGCTGCTGGTAAAAACGGACTTATTTTCTTGATCATGCGTAGCTTATAGTGTGCCGTTGATGCTACTTTATTCGCATGGTCTATGAAAATGAGAGCATCGTCGAAGGTGACTCCTAAATTTCTGACCTTAGCCACTGGAGTTGGGAGAGCTCCGAGAGTAGATGGCCACCAGGCTGAGGACCAAGGTGGTTCAAGTGGTCCAAAAATGACCACCTCGGTTTTTTCAGAGTTGAGTTTTAGGCTGTTTATCGCCATCCAATCTTCTATGGCCAACATTCCTTCTTGAAAGCGTTGAGCCACATCCAGACCATCGCCTTTAATGGCTAGTACCAGTTGCGTGTCATCTGCGTATGAAGTTAGGCTCATCCCGTGGCTTTTGATGACACTAGCAAGGTCCGACACGTAGATATTAAATAGTGTCGGACTAAGGGATGAGCCTTGAGGAACTCCACACGGCAGAGACAACTGAGCAGATTGGTATGTCCCCAAGTCGACAGCCTGGGTTCTGTCCTTGAGGAACGAGGCAAGCAATTTTAATGCCGTTTGTCCAATGCCCATATTACCGACACGGTCGATCAAGATCTTATGATCGACCGTGTCGAAGGCTGCAGACAGGTCCAACATTACCAGGAGAGCTGTCCCACCCTGGTCTCGTATAGCTCGTACTTCATCTGCCGCCTTGATTAAGGCTGTTTCGGTCCCATGATATTTCCGGAATCCGAACTGTGTGTCATCAAGCCGTCTATAATTCTCAAGATACTCCGACAATTGTGAATTCATAGCCTTTTCGACCACTTTTGCTATGAAGGGGAGACTGGCAATGGGCCTGTAATTCTTCAGGTCACTTTTATCAAGGCCCGGTTTCTTTAAAAGGGGTTTCAGAAGTGTCTTTTTTAAAGCATTGGGATAGGTTCCTGAACTAAGGATGGCATTGGATACCTGAGTAATTACTGGTATTAAGAGGTCGACAGCAGGGAGAAGGACTGATACCGGACAGGGATCTAAGGCAGCCACTTTTATTTCCTCCCAGTGTTGTGAAGTCATGTTTGTAATTAAGATACTTCTTTCTTGGAGATAGTGTCTTTATGCATTACTTGGGGTGCGAAGCAAATCACTTCCTAGCTCTCTGCTCCTTTTTCTCACACAGATTTACAGTTCGCGGCTCGCAGCAACACATTTTGTTTTTGATCTGGTATGTTCAGAGATATTTTATGTGTGGGGCAGGCTGTTCGCTTTATTTGCTTCATGTCAAATTTGCCTTTTCTGGAGGGCCTTTCCACTGATTTGCCTGCTCAGTACTCGTTCTGGTTGTTTGTTGTTGAATCCTATTTTGTGTTTTTGTCACCTTTTATGTTCCCCTTTGCAGAAAGGTCAAATCTCTTTCAATTTGCAGTTTCCCAACCATTTCCTGTCTTAGAGCCAACTGCAATTCAAAAGTGATAAGTTGGCACTTTCTCTCTTCCCAGGGGATCTAAGCTGAAACAGAAGATCTCTCCAGGCTAACCTCTAAACGGAGATAGCATCTTTCTTGTCTTTTAAGGTCCTTAAACCCTTCTGCGCTTCAATATGTGCCTTAAAGGCATACTTTTGATTTGCATAGCAGTTCATTGCGTTTCACGCACTGTTTCAAATGATGCCCAGTTTTGAGAGGACCAGCCATTTGCTGGTACAAACGGCGAATATACTAATTAACCCAACCGAATGATGAGATCTTTAGTGGATGGGCAGTTTGCACCTATGGAAAGGGGAATTACACACTGTTTGCATGTTATTATTATTACCTCTGGTGCACAAGGTCGGAATTGAATGCAGTTAGCATCTGCAATTGCAGCTGATTTTAACGGCCACAAATCACAGGTACAAACTCCTGCATCAAGAGAAATTTGCACCAGACTTCATGTAAACTTGCTTTGGGTAGATGTGTGTTTTTTTAATCTGATGTGTGATTACCGACCCTCTTATAAACATTGTCGTATGTGCAAGGCATTTTCCTCAGCCAACTAATTTTCTGGATCTGTGCCTAAAATATAGACTGATATCCTAAAAGAGGTTACACTAGACCAATCAAATCTCATCTTCAGAAACAGATTTAATGAGCACCCGCTTCTCAAATGCCTCTATAGGTGAAGCGGCCTGGCGATCCTGCAATATTGTGGACTATCAACTGAGCTGATCGATCTCTATTCATTTTTGTGAATGTCTGCCCTTTCATCGCTAAGTATTTGCATTATAAACCTAATTATATATAATCTAATGAGAGTAATAACACACAAATTTCCTTTTGTCATTATTTATTAAACAAAAAAACCAACTAACGTTCAGTAGCGTTGTTTGCAAAAGTGCACTACATTGATTCAGTAACCTGTGGTTCCCCTTTTAGCAGAAATAACCTTATTTGATTCCTGGAAAAGTTAACATCCTCTCATTAGTTCTGGGCCGCTCCTCCTTGGTAATATTCAAGGGCATTTGCTTACGCTCAGCTCTACTGATTTCCACCATGGCATCCAAATGGGATTGAGGTCTGGACTTTGACATGGCCATTTCAAAATATTGCTTCTTTTATTTTTCTGCTATTTAGTAATGTGTTTTGGATCACTGTACTGCTGCATGACCCACCTTCATGTACCTGGTAGGTGTGGACAGATGGCCCCACATTCTCCTAAAGAATGGGCTGGTGTACAGAGGAATTCATGGTGGATTCAGTGAACGTGAGGTGTCCAGGTCGAGTGCCTGCAGGCTCAAATCATCCCCAGTCCTCCACAATGACTGACAGTTGGTACAAGGTTCTTGTAGGGATGTGTAGTTTTTGGTTTTTGTCAAACATCTTGTTGCGCATTGCTGCCAAACAACTTAACTTTGGTCTTATCTGTCCAGTGGATATTGTTCTAGAAGTCCTGTGGTTCATTCAGGTTCTTCTTTTGGAAACCTATGCCGATCAGCAAAGTTCTTTTTGAAGAGTTTGCTTTTCCTGGCTGCACTTTCCCGGAAACTGCACTTGTACAGTTTTTCTTAATGGTAGAATTATCAGTTTCAGTTTATAAACTTTATTCGTATAGACATTGTATTCATAAAAGTAAAGCATAGTAAAAAATGTAACTGACAAAGTAACAATAAATGCTTATACATCTTTTTTTACAATAATAAAGCACAGTGTCACAAATTGTAGGTAAAATGGAGAATCCATTATCAATAAACAAATCACTAGAATATAGAGAAATCGATCCCTCCAACAAATATAAACTTGTCCATACGTGACTAAAAACTCAAGGGTTGAGCATTGTCTTACGTGCCCGAGTGGCAATTCTCAGAAATGTACTTAAACGAAAGACCAGCTCTTCGTCGGTCAGGGGAAGCATACTTAAATAGGCAGAATCCAAACTAATCGGCCTGCTCCTATTAAAAAAAGGTAAAGGAGCCCCTTGATGTATTTCGTGTAATATTTGCAAAAGAACAAAAAGTGTAAAGTTGATTGGCCAATCACCCCATCACATGGACAGGGTACTAAATCAAGTTTTGGGTGGTAGCCAAGGGGAAAACACAATGCAAATGTCCCTGCTCTCAAGCGGAATAGTAGGCTCCTTTCCCAGTAGCTCATAGGTAGGGTAGGATAATTTGGTAAGGGGTGGCAGTGCCGCTCAAGAGACATATAACTGGAAACATAGGGTTTCTTCGATTCCAGCGCAATTCTTTCTGTACTATATAACAAGTAAATGGCGCTTCTGAGTTCTTTATTGTGCAGGGTTTCGGCTTTACTGGGATTAGAGAAAAAACAGCCTTTATTGACGCTGCATAAACTCTGATACACTCCAGAAAGCCAGGGAATATCCATCCCCTTCTCACACTTCAGACAATCAGTGATAATGTCTCTGGTTAGAGTCACTTCCTGATTCTTCCAGACCGATAACCAGGAAAGGGCTGGTCAGGAACGTATAAAATCAGTTATATAAGTTACATTTAATACTTTGTGGCAGATGTATTGTGGAGTGGAGATTGGGATACCCAGCAGTTCCCTACAGAACCAGTTTTTTTCCTGCTGAATGCAGGAACTATTTGCAGTACCCCAAATCTCAGCTCCATTAGTGGCCACTGGGACACATTGCAGTTTAACATTTTTTAAAATAGCTAAAATGGCACCTGTATTCTTTTGACGGGGAAAACTAAAAATCGAGTTAATGGTCTTTGAGAACTTGCTCCTGGAATAGGTGAGATGCTCAGGCCAGGAGCCGTACGCAGCAAAAACCACCACAAGATAGGGAAATTTATAGGTACTTATCAGTTTTTGACTGCCAACAACAATGGAGCTAAGCTGGCGTTTCCGAGGGCCACAGGACATTAAAAAACTTTTGCTAAAATTAGCACTTAGGTCCAAACTATCCATGTGTTTAACAAAGGACTGTACTAGAATGCGCAGAGAATTTGGGATGCGGCATATAAGCACCGCATCGTCTGCGTATATTAGTACAGGAAGGGGTTTCCCATTAATCATAGGAACATCTAGAGTCATGGATACTAGTGATTTATTCAATCCATTGATATAAATGATAAAAAAGAAGGGGGGCCAAGACACACCCCTGCCTGACCCCCCTTCCAACCTTGATTGGTCCTGAAACCTCTCCACCTCTGCCAATCCTCCCCTGAGCCTGAAGGTCTTTATGACGATATGCCAAAAAATGGACCAAAGGCTCGTCCAGTCCATAGGCCAACAGGATAGCCCACAGCTTTGACCTATTAACAAAGTCAAATGCTGAGGACAAATCCATATTTCCACATTACAAGGCTAAGGTTGAGGCATTGTTCATTTGTGCCAACCTTAGTATGAAAGCCTAGCTCGCAGGGCTCTAAAATACTACATTCCTCCAACCATTCCAGAATCTTATTGTATAAAGCTCTGCAAAATATTTTAAGGGTGTTATCGATCAGTGAAATAGGCCTATAGTTGCTGGGCTGTGACCGAGCCCCCTTTTTAAATATTGGGACAATAATACTCATTGCCCAGGTATCGGGTAACGGAGCATGCGTTAGATTATTAAAAACGCTAAGGAGGAGCGGGGCTCAAAAATCCGGTTTCCATTTAATAAGATCTATTTGTAGCCCATTGGGCCAGGGGCCTTGTTCCCAATGCTCTGGTGAATAGTTTCTTCTACTTCAGCAAGAGTTATCTGGATACTGATAAAAGGACCATGTTAATACTGGTTGGGCTCCAATAGGAGAGTAGCTTAGATTTTAGAAAAGTGAGTTTCCTAGGATTGACTAGAAATAGTACAGCTAATGGGGTTTAATAGCTGTCCCATAGATCGGAGGTCCCTTGCAGCAGCCCAAAATATTTTACTCTTTTTGTTAGTTGCAGCCTGTGATAGGGTTTCCCAACAATCATTTAAAAGTACTCCCTTCCAGTTATTAACTGCTATATTGTACTTCTGCCTAGCCAGTTTCACATCTAAGGCACACCTAGGTTTAACTGACAATACCCTATGCAAATTCCTGTTAGCCAGTGAACATTCAGCGTCAAACCATCTAGGGCCCTGCTTACTCAGAGAAAAAAGAGTTTTATTAGCCAGACAGAGTTTAGAAAAATTGTGGACTACCTCTGGGTGCGGGGTTTGAAATGACAGACAGGAATTGATGAGGGTCAAGTTGTCCTTCGTTAGTGCCTTAAACAAATCACCATTACCAACGCCCCTCCATATTAATCTTAAGTTGTCAGTTGATGGCATTAAATCTCTGGCCCGCATTCAGATGAAAACACGGGTCGTGAAGCTAATCTCAGGGCTATTTTGATAGGGTTGTGATCCCCGTGAATTGTAGCAACAACTTCTGCGACGAGTAAGTAATCCACGAGCAGAGGTGAAATAAAAACAAAGTCTATGATGGACGAATAGCCCCTACCTCTGAATGTTGGATAATGATTATTAATTGCGTGTGATGTGCCCATCTGGTCCATGACTTTAGCCAAGTTATGCGAGCTTAAAAACACAGCCAGCTCTGCACCCCTACGGGAGGAAGGACCTGAATTATATGTCTCTGCACCAAAGTGCATATCATTCAATTTAGCATTGAAGTCTCCTCCTAAAATATTCCCAATAGGATTGCCCGAACGTTGCTGACAGTCTAAGTTCGAAATAAAGTCAATAAGCGCAATAAAATTCTTGTTAGGGATGGACAGGAAATCTTTATTATAAAAATTTACCAAATAAAAATAAACTCTTCTCTTGTAAAGTACAATTTAAAAATTGCAGCTGTTACTTGATACTATCTTAAAACTTCCTCTTACTGCTACATTAAGCCCGATAAAAAGGCCCCCCGATGGTCAGCCCAATTTGTTGCGAAATGTCGCTACACTGATACAGTGAAAATCCTCAATATGCAATTCGTGTACAGCCCAAGTCCCCTGAAACATCACTACGTCTTGTTCTTTAACTAGGCGCAGCCAATCCTGGTTGTCAAGCTTAGACTGTAGCCCAACTACTTTCCAACTAAGAATGTTCAAGTCTGCTCCGCTATCGATTCTAGTTATAGATTGCTTTTCGTTATCATTATCAGTTGTTACTATGATTATGGGGTAATCCTCCAGATAGTCCTGCTGATGCTGCTGGGCAACCATTGGTGGTAATTGTCAATCCTGTGCATCTAGGCTAGAAAGTGCGTTAAACCTATTGGTTGTCAAAGGCAAGACGTGGGCGTCCCTAGAGGGTTTGGAAGATGGCTTGTAGAAATAACCCAAGGGGAGCGCACTGATACAGGTGTTTTGTATGGTGGATAGCTCGAAGACATTCAATAAGCGGCAATCCATATGGGGCCTGCGCAAATTGAGGACAATGCAGTCGTCAGTTATATTCTTGGCAGAATGACCTACCCACCCTACTCTTCTGGCCATAAGAATGTCGTTCATATTGGAAGAGTGCAGCCCCTTATGTTTACAGAGCCAATCTACGGACTTATTGAGCAGATCCGCCCGGACTCCCTTTGATCCCCGGCTAAATTAGGAACCCCAGCCAAAACTAGCACATAGGGACAAGATGCAGGGGGTAGACTTAGCACATCAGTATTTGGTCTCATGCATGCGCTCCTGGGGCATCTGGAGATATCCCTGCTTAAACTTATATCTCTTGCAGGAGTGCTAGATCGAAAGTCAATAGGACAACTTCTTCCTAAGGCTAGGTTTGAATCATCTGTATTTCCTCGGGGGTCATCCTGTCTTCCCCTTTGTTCACTATTAAAATTTAACCCAGGGAATATGTTTATATTACTGCGATTAGTAGGCGGGATAGCAGGGTTAAGATCTTTACACGAGACAGAGCTGGGATGTGACCCTAGCCCGATTGTATTACACGTAGAAGTTAAAGGTATTCCGCCTGCCAATATTTTGAAAAGAGTCCACGTTCTTGTCCGTTAAGTTAGCCAACTCAGAATCCAAACGTTCCAAATTCCCCCACAACAGATTATATTTCATATTAATTACATACTTGATATTAGCCAAGGCATTTTCAATAAGTTCCAATGCGGGGTGGCAACAACAACATCTCTCGCAATACCTGTATTAGTGTAATTGTGAGCAGAGTTAGAAAGAGCAGCAGTCTTTGTGCCCACTGAAACAGAGGAAATAGCCACCTGATTTGTTGCGTTATTAGCGGGTTGACAACCTTTGGAGTTTTTAGGCTTAATCATTCCTACATTTCTCTTTCTTTTTACAGGTTGTGGTTTCACTTTAGCATTCCTTTGTGGACGTGCCGCCCGTGCTCTAGTGTTAATGCCAGGAGCGTCCGGGGCATCCATATTGAGGGCTCTCGGTCTAGGCGGTGGGGAATCTAAGGAAGCGGAACATACTTCCATTGGCAATGATTTTTGAGGGATTTTGCATGTTGCACTATCAGTAGTTGGGCCACCTAATGATAAACAGGAATGTAATGTTACAGGATCCATGGACAGGCGTCGCTCTGTCAATTCAATTTCGTGGGTCAGCAGTGACTCTGCCCTCACGATAAAAGCGTCTAATATCCAGGCTACTCCTTTGTGTTTACTCATCGTTCCAAGAACTCAAGCAATCCAATTATAACACCGCAAGATAGCACTGTCAGACAATATATAACAATTGAATTCGTATTACAATGTAACACATATGGAGATATTGTTCCTTGGTGATGGATATCCGAGGGGTGGCCCAGCCCAGCCTCTTCCGGCCCCTGACGGGCACAGACAGGCCCGCCCTTGGTCCAACCAACCATATTGACGCGTTACTGGTTCTAAAAACACGACCGGTATGCAAGGCGTTTATCGCATGGCAATCCTGGCTCTTGTTTCCAAATATTGTCGGGGTTAGGAATGACAATCCCTTTAGACAGTAAGACCGCCCGCAGTCTCTTTTCAGGTTAATAGAAGCGGCGTACGATGGTGTCCATGCCTTGTATCAAAGTGCACTTGCATACCGGCCGTGTTGTTAGAACCAGTAACGCGTCAATATTATTGGTTCGTCTTGTGATGGAACCAGTAAAACGTAACATGTGACCTAGGAATACTTAAGAGATCAATCCACTCAACGCGACCTACACAACAAGGAGCGTTTGATTGAGCAATATTTAGGAGGGCGTGTGTTGTCCCCAATAAGATTTATCGTAATTTGTGGGAAATTATATTTTAATCCTGAGGAAGGTGCTGGCTTTTAATGAAGTTGCCAAAACCGAAACGCGTCGATGCTATACTAGAATTGTGACACATGAAGCTATTGGACCAAATAACTTCTCCATTTAAGATATTTGTACAATTTGGAGTTTGTTTTCAATTATGTCTAACTATTGTGTCCTTTTCTCTTTCAATTAGAAATATTTTCTATGTTGTCATTCCCACTATGTTAGAATTTTTTATGTGAATATTTTATTGTATCGGTAGAAACACATAATTAATGTACGCCATTTGTTTTTTAATGGTTGCTGAAATAAATTGTACACACTTTTAATTTTAACTACCTGCATCATCTTTGCTCTTGCTGGACTGTATGAATCTAGTCAATTATGTATGCATTTTTGAGTTTGTAATTAGAGTGTTTGGTATGTAAGTTTACCCAAAGGGGACACTTTATTTGACCTGCTCCAATAGGGACAGTCCTGCCTGAATGGCCAGGCCAGGTACCCTCCAGATAACAGAAGCAACTCTAGTCCAGTTTCCACCTACTTCGGTCTCATCAGTGTGGTATAACTTGAGTCCTATGGCATAGTGAACATGGACCCTTGTCTGGGTATTTCCATTGCACTTAGGACGTCTATTACAAAAAACAACAAGGTGATGGTAGAAATGGTTAAATTAATCTCAGCCATTGGAGACTGCATTCCAGACCATTGTTTTTCACCCAATGTGCCATTCTAGACAGAAGTCATAGATGATGGCTTTAAATACTAACCAATTGATTGATTAGACTTAATGCAAGCAACCTCCCATCAGCCTTTTGTGTTTGATGCACCTCTATCATTGTAGGTATGACCATGTTGTTGGGTCTTCCTAGGTTATGCCATGATGAATTCAGGCTCTCCATGCTTTTTTGTCTTTGTTCATTCTTAAGTTTATTTTTATTTTGCAAAAAATCTTGATAATATTGTGGGCGGGGGAAAGGCAGTGTTGCTCAAGACATTAATTTGCTTAGTCAAATGTGAAACTGGTGTACTATTTGAATATCAATTTTAAATCTCATCCTACAGAAATATATTATGCAGAATATCTACCACTACCGCACATGGAACTCCATAAAAACCTTCAAATTCATGAATAAAACCTTTTGGCTGCATTTTCTATCAATACTATTTGTATATTGTCTGGAACTTAAAGTAATTCTAGACTCTTCGGGATGTTCAGTTTTGCACACTTTTAAAAGAGAGATAATCCACAAGCCTATCGGCTGATAGCACTATTAAACCGTATAGCATAGGTATACGATGACAAATTCTATTGGGTGAAATGGAACAATGATATGAGGAGGCAGAGCTCTTACTATTTCACCAGGTGGGTTTTAGGAAAGGTTGTGAGATGCTTGGCAACTTTTTTGTCTTAAGTTGAGCAGACGCATGGGAAAGGAACTGCCTGACCATGGGTCAGTGGGTCCGCAATCCCAATTAGGATGCGACTGCACGTAGTGCGGCCGTAAAAGTCAATTTTTCAATGGGAGCTTGTGCGTTGGGGTGAAAATGCCCTCAGCACAAGCTCTCATTGAAAAATGGAAGTTTGTAAACATTTCTGCACCGTGTGGCAGATACCTCATGGTGCCACAGGTTGTAGGGATGGTGAGGGGGACACCATAGGTACCCCCCAGTTTAGTATGCGAAGGGCCAGGGGGAAGGGACCCCACTAGGACCCCCCGATGTCGGTTTTCGACAGCCTTTCCATGTCGGAAAGGTCAACATGGAATGGCAGTCTGAAACCTACATCATAATCCTGATGGCGGAAACGCCGTCCTTAAGGGATTATGCTGCCTTTCCGACAGCCCGGCAGAGCTGTTTCGAATTCCACGACAGGCTTAAACTCCAACCGACATCCTCCTAATACAGCAGTCAGACTTTAAACCTACCATGTCGGGCGGAAAGTATCCGACCAGAAGTCGGAGGCTTTTCCGACCGACCACTTAATAGGGCCCCTAATCTTATTAAGTGGATATCTCGCAAGAAACCAGAGCAAATGTGTGTTTCCTACTTATTCAGCCACATTTGAAATCTGTACCTAAGTATGGAGAAACCTCTCGATGTCGGGGATTTTATAAATACAGCACCCAATTTCTCCATTTCAACATTTAGGTTAGTGTTCAAGTAGATAATGGATCGTATACGAACCCACATATATCTACTAACTGAGGACTGAAGAATGGATGTGCAAGGTTCCACTGCTCGTCAATTTTAACACAGCAGATATGCTGCAGGGAGTTAGGAACTCCACCACTCCCCAAACTGGGAAACCAGATCATAGCCCTACTTCAGTATGAATCCTTTACCTGCATTACTTTGTCTAGCCTTTAAGGTTTAAAATATTGACATTAGAATTCCAAAATATATTTACAAGTAATAAACAGTGGAACTATAACATGCTCAACATTGCGGTGTTGGGACACTGTTCCAGGCCTTGTCGGTATCCACGAGCAAGCAGTAACGGTTTAGCAACACAGCTCTGCATCGCAAATCAGCTTTATCAGTGCCAGGTTCCTAAGTACTCCTACAATGGTGTCAGTCTGTGCTTTATCTTTATCACCTCTTACATGCCGTATCTTTGCATGGCCTTGCATCACTGTCCAAAGTGATACACTTGCACTTTCCTCAATACTACCAAGATGGCAGCTATGCTACAACATCTCAGTCCTACGTAACTTCTTGATGTGGCATGATGTTTCGAACACACTACATGATGAGGTAGACAGTGTGCTCCTCCCTCAATGCCTGAAACAGCCAAATGTTAATCTTTTTTATGATAACTGTGCCCAAAAGGGGGTCACATCGCTTCATACTGGTTCATGGGGCAGCGTACACTTGAAGAACTGTAAAACTCACGACCACCTCTCAGCCTTCCTCACAAATAAAGAGTCAGTCAGACAGTAGAGAATAATAACCAAAGGTATTTATTAGAGATACCCTTGAGTGAAGTCCGGTCTGACCAGCCTCCCTGGATTGCTGCAGAGGGACTGACTTCAGCAAGCATAGCAACATGTGAGATACAGTTCAGAACCGATATTGACACACCCTTACTGGAAATTTCCAGTTGGTAGCTGGTGAACAAACGAGGTACAGAAAGATGGGTCTAGGTTCTGATACCGGGTACATGCTATCTCAACGCCAAGGTCACTCTGCCTGTGCCAACCACTCTAAGGGTGGAAGTAGGCCTATTTACTGGGAAAGGTATGCTCTAGCAAAGACAGTGTGTTCACTAGCACAGAGAAGCTCAGCCTTAGAGAAATAAAAAAAACGATTGCAGCTACTTTCTGCTGAAGCAAACGGAAAATGAGACAGAAGTTAGTTTCAATCATGGCTGAAAATGGAGGCTGAATACAAAATGGTGCAGCGAATGCTAACTTAAACCGTACAAGGCATAGAGAATTCGGCTAAAAACATTTCTATTCCAACATACTTCACAGCAATATCCTGATGGAGTTTTATCCTAGGAGTATTGCTCTATTCAAAACGTCTTCTAAGAGCTATAACTCTTCTCTATCTTAAAATAGTAGTACACCACGACACCAGTTGATGTAAGGCGGATATTCAAGTGTTTTGTACTGGTGAGAAAAAACAGTATGCTCAAGCTTTTACCTTCAGATATCATGGTTTTGGAGCTTGAGCGAATGGTGGTGCATTGTGTGTGTTGTTTGCAGTGATCATCATGAGGGACTTTCCCGAAACTGTCTTGAGTTTTAAGCCTGTTTACCGCCTTAACCACGGGGGGACATTCCGCCGCGGTGCGTTCTATTGAGTGGGCGGGGCCGCGTCGGCCAACGGACGTGCACAGCACTATGGAGGTAGTGCTCGCGGCGGACGTTGCCGACAGAAGCAGCGAAGGGGTTAAACTAAGTTATCTATACCACAGTAAGAAGGTGTGCAGGATTGTGTACAACTAGACTGTGTGCAATTTAACTCCTCGTTGAATGATTGAGGACTTGAATAAATTAATGTGTTCTCAATATTATAACAGTTCATGGAGCCAGATGCTGCACTATCTGGGTTCAGTTGTTTCCTTACATTCTCCTCTTCCTCATCAACACACAAGTAGAGGTGCAATACCTAATTGGGGTTGGTTAGGGTAGAAGTAGGGTGGGACCAGTTGTGATGAATGCCTTAAACTAGGTGACAGAATCACATTGACTCTAGACTAAAGAGTTCAGATTTACTAAGCCTTTGCATTAGCCTTGTGTTGTGCAAGGTGGTGCAAGAACCACACAAAGGCTTCAGTTAAATTTACAAAGCCACACAAGGGGCGATTTGCACCGCCTTGCGTGGTTTTGTAAAGGAATGTAACACAGTGCAGCGCCTTGTGCCCTGTAACCTTACATTTGGAACTGGTAGGCTTCCCATGAGTGCAGCATTGGCGTTCCTGTGCATCCATCCACGTTTATGATGTAATTTTAGATTTACACAGATTTGTACACCTGGAATTGCATCCAATCGTTACGTGGGCTAAAATGATGGCATACTAAAGAGAACATTTTTTTTCTCCTTGTAATTTAATCTTTGTATTGTTTTTGTACAGAAAGATATCATTTTCTACACAAAAACAAGTCTGCTCCTTACACAGGCCACCTTGCACTATGTATGGCACAAGAGAGCCTGCATTTTAGCATGGCAGCACACAGTGAGCCAGCATAAGGAGAGAAAATAAATGCTCATAATCTTTGTAAATATAGAACATTTCTGCTCTCTTCATTTTAAGTAACACAACTCAACAAGTTCCCTTGCTGCGCTTTTTATTGCATGAAATACTAGTATATACATGTAAGGTTTGCATTGCATTAATCTGCACAGATCTGCAGAACCTCACTGGGAAGGAGGCATATAAACTGCCAAGCTCTATTAAGTGCTACTTGGAGAGTTGACTACCTTTCGGGAACTAATGCGAGCAGGAAAGATGATGAAGCATGCCACTTCGGTGGGTGAGGGCTACCGTCATTTTTAGGAAACTTCCTGAATAGGGCTTAGCAAGTATATTACAAGACCTTCTTCAGCGGCACAGCCTTGTTAGTATAACCACTTGTGTATGTGTTATGGTATTGATAGATAGCATCTTTTCCAACATGTATGCAATAAGTTGAAGCAGCTCCAATATGGGCCTACACCACTTGTAATGCTGCTGTTGTTTTCACCTAGGTCTGACCCCGGTACCCCGGTATAGGAACGAATAACACCATAGGGCCAGATGTAGGAAGCCTAATTCCGGTCGGTAACGGCCGAAATTACCGAATTACGGACGTTACCGACCGGAATTAGGCTTTTCAGATGTAGGTGGCCAAATTGTAGGATTCGATACTTTACCGAATCGGTGACTTAAGGAATCGGTAAATTACCGAATTCTTAACATACCGATTCGGTAAATTACCGAATCCTTAATGTAGAGAGCACTCAAGCAAGTGCTTTTTACATTTCAGAATTCGTTATTTACCACCAACTATTAGTTGGTGGTAAATTCCGAATACCTTTTAATAAGCAATTTTGTGCTTTTTATTCAGTGCCATGTGGCAGACATACATTCCCTTAGGGCATGTATGTCTGCCACATGTGCACCCATGCACTACACAGGGGTGAAACAGGGTGTCAATGTGACACCCTGCCACCCTTGTAGGTCTACCCCCTATTACCGATTCGGTATTTACAGAATCGGTATTTACCGAATTTTACCGATTCGGTAAAATTTACTGAATCATTAGCTACATATCATTTGCCGATTCTAAAATACCGAATCGGTAAAATTCGGTATTTTAGAATCGGTAAATGATATTTACCTACATCTGGCCTATATCCCTTATTCATGTTGAAAAAATAGTGGCTGGTAACGCTGGGCAATCCTCACATAGTATCATACTTTGACATGATGGCAGCTGGTGTCCTTTAGGGTCTCGCTATGTTAAGCAATCACTGTGTTCCATTGCTGTAGCTGCATGCAGGGATTGTGCAGAATCTTTGACAAAGGCCCGCCCGTGGTGTCCCTGTGTAGCAAGTTGCTTGGCGCCTCTGCTCTTTGTCTTCTTTCTAGAAGCTAATAAGTGTTATTCTTTACCCAGCGATGTTCATTGTCACTCAGACAATAAAAGGCTACGTGGACATACTTGAAGTCGAACCTGTGACCTTGAGATGGATTTCTACAGTGGATGCTTTAGTCCTCAGGGCTTTCTCGGATGCATTTTAACATAGATAACTGGCCACTCTGTCGCATGAATAACATTGCAGGGTGGAAGGATCAAAGATAAAAAAACACATCACCCCCATTTAAAATATCTGCTAAAAACTGCTTGTATTACCCAATTGACCGTATCAGAGACATAAGCAGCAGTGTCCATACTGTACACATTAAACATATTCTAACTGTATAAAGACATGTCAGTAGCAACCCATTAAGTGTATTGCTGTAAAAAAAAGGAATGCCATTTCTACAACAATAAGCATTCTGGGCTACATGTATCAAACCCATTTTGCTTTTCGGTAATAGGTTACCGAATCGCAAAATAAGGTTTGCTGCATCTCAAAAGCATTTTTTGCATTCGCAAGCGGGCCTTTTCTGCAAATTGGCCCGTTTGCAAAGGCAAAAATGCTTGATGCATGTGCCCCATAGTGACTAAACTGCGCATCACATGTACTGTCTCAATAAGATTTCTGCAGTGATACAGAGACTTTGCAATTGTATGAAATTAAAAGTGCCACATACTGTGCCATTTCATATTTTTAGAACTAGTGACAAACAGAAGAATTACAGGTGTTGTTTTATCTCATCTATTATAGTTACTTTGTAGTAGCCCTATTCAAGTGTCACTCATTCAAGGAGGAGTAAGAAATAACTAAAATATTCAAAGCAGTGCAGCCTTTCAAAGAAGTATCTATTTCACCTTATCAAATGTTAACGTGGTTTGCTAGTAGGCAAAAAGTGCAACATTCAACATATTGCTTCCTTGTAACAAAGGGGCCCATTATGATGTCGGGCGGATTGCCCCTGCCAGGCTGGCGGTAGCCACCGCCGGCCTGGCGGGGGCAATCCGCACGACATCATCTCCAGAATTCCCCCCCCGCCATATTAGAATGGCGAGGGGGACCGCGGCGGATGGAAAGACCGTCCGCCGCTTTTCCGCCCCGGTCACCTTGCGGCCGGGGAGGAAAATGTTTAATATGGTGGCGGTGTCTGTTAGACACTGCCAGCCATATTAGCATGGGCTTTTAGACATGCCTTTCCGTGGCGACATTGCCGCCACGGAAAGGCATGCGGTCTTCACTCTGGGGGTCCGCTGCGGGCCGCCAGAGTGAAGGAGGGGTGGGGGTTGTACACTGGGGGGTACCTGTGGTACACCCCTTCATTTGCATAAACAAAGCGGCAGGCACCGCGCGGTGCCTGCTGCTTTGTTTATGCAAATTCTGAAATGCATTTTTAGCATTGTGGCGGGCGGTGCAGAGAGCACAGCCCGCAAACGGGTTTGCTCACCATATGCTCCATTTAATAATGACATGCCTATTCAACTTCAGTGCTGCACTTCAACTTGGAGACCAATCAGACCACAGCCAGGCTATTCTGACATCACATGGTAAATAAACATACGTATATTTACCTTCAGTATAAGTGAACTACAAAAGTGCATAAGCCCAGACGGTTACAAATAATTCCAGTTAGGATAGTATGAAGCAAAATAAATTAGCCCTATATTCTTGAAATAGGTCTCTGTTGTCACGTTATGTTGGCAAGCGTTTTTAATGGCCAGTACTTTTCTCTTGCTATATGAAATTAAACTAAATGCTAACCCAGTGGATCCTGTGGTGACAAAGGAGATACACAATTATAGACTAGGGTGAAACATACACTATTCCACATTTAAATTAAAGATTCTTGGGTTTTTTTTCCGGGCTTTCTATTTCTTTCTGTGTCGCCTTTTTAATTTACTTATATCTCTTATTATTGTTTGTGTACTTCTCTGTAGTCTCTCACTTCTACCTTACCTTTGCTACCTTTTTACTTATTTCTCTATGATACATTTATTGTACAGCTCATTGACCGGAATAAAGGGATTACTCATGTAGCCCCACTCATGAGCAGGATCTCCACCAGCATTTTAAATATGCAGCTTTGTTTCCTCGTTGTGAATGCTGTAGGGCACTCGGCAGCTTCCTAACATCCATGGTAAAATTGCGTACTGAAGCAGCAGCTCTGTAGAGTTGTGGGGTGTAAGAAAATCACTCAGTCAAGTGCACATTTTGAAGATTGAGCCCTTTTTATGTGGGCTACCACCAAAAATAGCCAAAACAATTGTATATTTGAAAGTCAAGCCCCCGTGCCTGACTCGGCCATTCAAGGCATGGTGGCCTTACAGGGAAAATAAGAAAATATGCCCAAAGTACCAGGAGAACATTCCCAACACATCAAAGAAATTTCTTAGGGATGCTTATTTAAATAGAACAAACCCCCAGAGCAGCTTGCTCAGCATGCATTTTTGCTTCAAGTTCTTTGGCAAATAAAAGGGGGATTCAGTGGGCGGTTTGGGAATGGGATGAACAAAGCAAAATCTCACCTGCATAAGAGGATTGACGGACCGCCTGCCATATTTTAAACAGCCACCTTATTGTGGATTTATTTGTTTTGATTCAACTCACATATTTGGTGCCATCAAACTTCACAATTAACACCTTGGCTGCTAGGGGTTTTCCCCCCCAGTGCTGGAATCACAGAGTTGCCTTTATTCATGACGAGCTCAGCTCGTCATAAGCACAGCTCAACCGTGCCTCATGACGAGCTGAGCTCGTCATGAGCAGCGAAGGGGATGCTTAGAAGTATACCAGAATATTCAGAAATACTTGTAAAGGTTAATTTGCAAAGGAAACCCGTTTAATTACATGTTACTAGAAAATCGTTGCCTTGATGTAGCCTTCTCCTTTCGTACACTCGCCTACCCCAGAAAAAGTGTTACCATGATCAAGTTACCTCCGTTACATCATCTTCCTGTTTAAGGAATTCTCAGCAGTTTTTCAAAAGAAGTTAATCAGCCTTTCAAATCACAAAACACTTCAAATACCTGTGGAACGAAAACACATCAAAGGTTTCTATCCAGCTTGCACAATGTAATCTGGTGCTCATGTAATGCACTCCAATGTCCTTGGCCTGGTTCGCGATATATAAAACTGCAAAATATATATATGGAGTCTAAAATGCACCACTGGACCTTGTTTTAACACAGAAGTGGATACAAGGCCATACCTCATACACAGCCGCAGAAGGGGGTGTCTCAAATTTTCTAAAATCACTAGCATCAACACCAACGTTTTTCAGAAACCTTGTGGTTTTAGTAAACGGATGCCAAGGCCAGCACTACACTTTGAAAAGTGTGACAGCTCCACATTCCAATGCAGGTCATGATCTGATACTTTTCTTAGCAGATCAATATCCTGGACACAGTTCATTATTGAAGGGTGTGGTCAAGGGCATGAGGTTTACAAACAATTGCTGTTATTAGTATGAAATTGCACTGCCTCATGTCCAGTAAAGTTAGTGGGTCGCAAATGCTTGCCGTTCCAAAAATAGGGTTGAGGTCGTAAAAGGTTTGGGAAGCACTGGTATAGCTCATTGTTTGTTTGCGCCGGGAAACCCTTTGTTGGGTAGCTGTGCGCATTACAAATATAAACAAATAAATAAATAAAATTGTTTGTTTAAACTCTTTCAAGGTTATCTAGAGGGGCTGCAGCAACTCCAGCATCCTAGTTACAGCGCCACTGTGAGATATATCTCATTCACTGATAGCTTCAGGTGAGAAAACCAATCCTCCCACTGTGAGAGGACACTAGACTGCAGTCCTTCCAGGCAGGAAGGCAAAATGCCACTAAGCGGTTGTAACTACCATAACCTTGACTTTTCAGTAGAGGAACACATCACTGGCAAAACAAAACTACTGATTGTCCACCCCTCGTCCTGGCCCCCCACCCACAGAATGCAGCAATTAAGTTTGGCATCATCCAGAGGATACAACTAGTGCCACCTGTCACTGCAGGATTAGATACTTGCCTTCACTCGTATGAGAGGGGGCACATCAAATAAAGGCCACTACTCCCACGATAGCCTACAGGTGGACACATCATCCAACAGGCACACACACCACCAGCCGTCAGTGCACGCTTCCACCAGGCACACACACCATCAACCGTCAATGTACCCTTTCACCAGACACACACACTACCAGCCGTCAGAACACGCTTCCACCAGGCACACACACCACCAGCCATCAGTGCATGCTTCCACCAGGCACACACACCACCAGCCATCAGTGCACGCTTCCACCAGGCATACACACCACCAGCCGCCGGTGCACGCTTCCACCAGGCATACATACCACCAGCCGTCAGTGCACGTTTCCACCAGGCATACACACCACCAGCCGCCCGTGCACGCTTCCACCAGGCATACACGCCACCAGCTGTCAGTGTGCACGCTTCCACCAGGCACACCCACCACCAGCCGTCAGTGCACGCTTCCACCAGGCATACACACCACCAGCCGTCAGTGCACGCTTCCACCAGGCACCTTTCACTCAAGTTTGTGCTATATTACTGAATCTTACTGAATCTTTGAGCTGCTAGTGCTGCATTATTATTAGCAATGCCAACAGCTCAAACTTTTATAATGCGAGACCTATTGGATTGCAAATGCTTGTTATCAGATATGCTTACTTACGTAGCAAAAACCTAACATACACAGGAGCATGAGAATACATTCATCAGTTAAGAATTCAAATATACTAGTTGCTACTACATTTTCCCATGAACAATAGATAAATATGGTTAAATACCAGTAAGATCGAAAAAAGGAACATGAATATGTAGAGAACCAAATTTGGAAAAAATGACAATATCATAAAACCAGGGGACCTTATTATATGTGCTGTTTTTGTATTAGTTCAGTTTTCTTGCAGACTGAAGAAAATATACTATAAAAATATGAGAAAATTTCAGCCATGTCAACTTATTAACTGGTATTTTATACGTTAGTGATCATTGCAATGTCACACAGGCTTTAAATAAAGGTTGCTAAACTTCCAGCCATTTTCTTCAACTCTGTGCACGACACTGTGTGACACAAAACGAGTAATACTTTAGAAATAATGCTTTATGCAAACAACATACCTATTTACGGTTGCATTTTGTCACAGGTGGAAATGTCAAGACTGCAGAAAAGTTACAGTGCCTTGGCAGACCAGATGAACCTGATTCTGTCCAAGCGCTTGTGGTATGTGATGGTGGAGCAGTTCCTAATGAAGTATGTGTGGAGCGGCAGTGGTCTGATCATGGTGGCGGTGCCCATCATCACGGCGACAGGCTTCGCCGATGGGGGTAAGAGCATCTCTTCCTTTCAAGTGTTTCTTTCATTTGTAAAGTTAAAAAGAGCCGCCATTGTTATTTACGGTTCTTATTCAGTGTCTGGATCCTTGGACCCAATTCATCAAGATGTCTGGCCACCAAGGTGAAGCTGAAATGCACAAACTCCATTGTTTAAGAGTGGAACTGGGCAACAGAGTCCAGGGGCAACGCCAGTGGTGTGGCACTGCTACATGAAGTTGCACTTGTTGATAATAGATTTACACACATTTTCAGTTCAGCAAAATGATTGAACTTTCTCTGTGAGCAATTTTCTCATGAGATGGGGTAGGGGAAGATTGACAAAGTAGGTGGAAAACACATCAACATGCTTGTTTTTAGATTTTCGTAAGCACATTCCTAACCAGAAATATACTCCTGTTTAGGGTATAAGTAACTCCATCTTTTCGGTGGTCATAAGGAAGGCACACCTCAAGAAAAGTAGGGGGTGCAGGGGAATGAATTTCTCTACATCAACTGGACGCAATAAAACAGAGTTTAAAGCGCACATGTACTTTTGCATTTAATTTCTGCACTCGGAAATATGGACGTGTTCCATTTCCTTAGTAGGCATAGATCAGGAGGTCAGTATGGTTTTACAGGAGGGCTACAGGAACTTTGTCTAAGTTTTTACAAATCAAAGGCGAAGTCTACTTAGTAAGTTTCCTATTTTCAAGTTCGAATAATTATGAATCAGGCACTTGTGTCTAAACATAAATGTTACAGTGAGGTGCACTTGCTCACCAGTGTCTTTCCGGTGGGATATTTATGTTTCACAGCAACTGATGCTGTAGGCGAATTATATGACAGTTTTTTTTTTAAATGTCTATATTAAGTATTCATTATGAAGTCTTTACATAAAAGGATATAATTTCACTCCACCATATCATGTTACTTAGTATCAATTAAAGCGAATGAACCATTTATAAACAGTAGAACTCCAAAAAATCCAGTTATCTCCCCCATCCCCAAAGCTTTCATATAAAGAAGGATCCAAGACTTCTGTACTTTTTTGAAGTTAGACCGACTGGGGCCCCAACTGTGGGATCACCCATAATCTATTCTGTCAAACTGGAGTGTGCCTTACACTTCACTCACTGTCCCGCCCCGAACCCCCTCTTGCCCCTAACCCTCCATTCGACCAGGTGTGGAACAGTGGGTATCACCTGAGTCCAGTAAGTTTCGCATCATCGCTCCCCATGCCAGCAGCACCTGAATATGTGATACAGTTGTGATATTCCCACTGCGAGCCTGTTCGCGAAATCTGCAGGGCTTTGAGCAGCAATGGGTTCTTTATCGAAAAGAAACCTTATACATCAATACAGCTAATTCTACATTACTCAGACTGCGTACAACTCCATCAGCTAGAGTTAGAGAGGCGTAGGAAGCAAGAGGGTTTTTTGTATGGTCATGAAATTTAACTTCATATATTTCACAAGACAGTCCCTCAAATGGAGAAGTGTGGCTCAATGGTTAGAGCGGCAGACCTTGATGCAGAGGTCTGGCCCGGGACCAGGGTTCAATTCCCCGCCTCGGCGGGTCTTGGGCTCAAAATTCCACGGACTTGATAATTCTCGCCTCGGTGCCTATTCCAATCATGGAGTCCCACTCTGCAACTCTGGGCAATAGCTTGCTTAATCTCCACAACGGCCCCCACAACGCTAAGGATGCCTGGCCTCCACCTTGGGGGTGCCCAGGAGTGGACGCCTCACAGGGAAAGCCAGGATGGGTTCCACAGCGGTATTCGTACACGCGCCTTGAGACCCTTGCGGGTGAGTAGTGCGCTATACAAGTATCAATTTACATTTACATTTACATGATGTCCTGAATCACATGTTTAATATTTCAAGTGGGGCAGGAAAGTCCGGCATCTGCTTCCAACCACACTCCCAGATGCCAGGGAAGTGGTGCCAGCTGGGTGCTGAAATGCAAGTACTGATGCTTGTTACCAGTACTTAGATTGTTAAAAAAAATAAGTACAAGTTCCCAAACTATTTCTCAAAAATCCGCCGTACATGTCTGACTCTGATATTGCCCGCTTCTACCACTGGCGCTACACACTTCCACTACTAAGACTCTGGAAATGTTCAAAAAGAAGTCTAGGTGTCAAAATTAAAAACACGCTGAGTAGTTTAACAGTTATACTACCCTCTAGCGCTTATGCAGAATGGTCGACATGTTTCAGCCTTGAGGGGATCTACCCCGGCTTTCTTCAGGACCCCCTCAAGGCTGAAACATGTCGATAGTCAATTTTATTATTCATTTTTCACAATCACTTGAGCACTGCACTTTATGAATTTATTTGAAGAACAAGATGGCTAGAGTTCTGACATTCAATCTCGGTAACTAACAGGCCGAGCAAGAGTCAGAGTGATCATCAACTCCCACATGATGAAATTCCACCACGAGGGTGGGCTGATGGGATTAACTCTAGCCTTTTGTGACTCAACGGCATTTACTTACACTCTTATTCCACTGCTGCACAGCCACTTGTATAGCTATACACCACCCAAAGACCTGGTCTGCTCCTTTGTGTTTTATATATGTGCAGATTCTGCCAAAGGTTGAAGCAAGACTCCAGGGTCTAGTGCCAACGAACTGGCCTCTCCTGATTCGTTCGCAGTGCCAGAGAGCCTTGGTGTGATTTTTGGTGCAGTGACTATCCTAGGTTCCTCTGGACAGTGCCTCCCGCAAGCTAGGGGTGTAGTCTACATGTTTACACCGGATAACTGTAAAATACAAATGGATATGATGTCTTCCTCATTCCAGAAAAGCTATAGTCAGCCAAACCTACTAGAGTGGCAGTTATCCCCCTATGAAGCTTTTTGCAGTGGGCTCTGAAAGTATGATTGGTCTGTTGTGGCAACCCTCTTCTGGATGTAATTCTATCCAAGAGATACCACCTGGTCGCTCTCTCTCTTTCAATTATTGAGGATAACTGCAGGCCTCATCAGTTCAATATGATGTGAAAAGTTATGGAATACCATTGATTTAAAGCAAGACATTGCACAAACCGTTGGTAGAAGAATGAGAAACTTGGAATGTATTGCATTTTACATTTAAATAATGGTATTAAACATCCCATTTATGGTCAATATATAATTAAAGATGATGTACCACTAGATGCTACTTGCATCTTTTCTTCCTATTACCCTTTGTGCAGTTGCGATGTGCATTTTATATTAAACTTTCCAGTGTAATTGTAAATCTTGTCAGTCTTTACAACAACAAAAACGAGCATTTAAGGATCAATATATGTAATTCCAGCAAAGTATGACTTCGCCCATGTAGTATTCAGGGTGTTGTCATTTGTATTCGCTCAGTGGTGTTGCCAATTGAGTATTTGTGAACTGTAACCTAGAAAAGGCAGATATGCATGAATATATTGCAGCTCCTAAGAACATCATTTAATTGTAACTAGCAGTACCTATTTCATTCTTTTAATTTATTTATGGATTTTTGTAAAAGGCTAATTATCACCCACACTTGGTATTTTGAGCTCAAAAAAACACATGACTTTAGCAAACTCTACTGGCTTCTGATAAAGATAGAATAAGCTTCATAAGTTGTATAAATCAGAACAACGGTGCTTTTTTTTTTTTTTACAAGTTTTCAGAATTTAAGCTATTAGATTCTTGGTGGAAGTAGAAGGGCATTTTGTTCCACAAAAACAAGTTAAACAAGTGCTAGGCACCTCTAGTAAGAATGAATCCCTGAATCTTATTTCGCGGCTAGGACAATACCAGCAGATATTTTGGCTGCAAGATAAATGCTTGAAACTGGACATAGTTTTGAACAGCAAACACATGGAATTAAAAACAGTTTGTTCCTTGACAGGAAGCCAGTGCGGCATAGGTAGGGTTGGCGGGATATGAGTCATTGGGCATAGGGCCGGGCATTTTTAAGACATATTTCTTGTCTAACTGCAGATATCAGAAAAAAGTAGATCTTCTCTACCTAAATAGAGACTGTTTCTTTTTCTTGATTTTGGCTACCCTTTTAGTAGAAAAGAGCCATCTGAGAGCCCTTTGAGAAATAGTGCTCCGTTTGATTATATATATATATATATATCTATCATATGAGTTGGAGTTGCTGAAGGTAAGTCAGGCTCTAGTCAAATGCCTGGTCCTGGCTCAGCTCAAGGTCCTCTGGGAGCCTTCAGTCAAAAATACCACTTCTGCAGCTCAACCTCAATCACCAAGCCCCCACCTTGTCAAATGAGGTGCTGCCCTGTGTTGCCCTGTGTTTGTTTTGCAGATGTTATGTTATGTTAGCAAGCACTTATAAAGCGCACGTACACCCTAGGGTTTCATGGTGCTGATGCTGAAGACTCTTGCAGCCGAGGTACTAGGCATAGGCTTGCTCTAATAACCAAGCTTTTAAGCCCTTTCTGAAACTGAGAAGATTATTACAACTTCTGAGCGTCAGAGGGAGGGAATTCCAGAGGTTAGGAGCCAGGTGGGAAAAACGGCAGCCTCACTGACATTTCCGTTTAAAAGATGACGTAGTGAGCAGGAAAAGGTGGGCTGAGCGGAGGCTGCACCGGGGAGTGTACTTAGTAATCATACTGCTAATGAATCTGGGACTTTTGCCATGCAGGGCCTTAAAGGCTAGGCAGCAGGACTAAAAGGTTACCCGTTGGGATCACACTGAGCGTCAGCAAGATGGGACCTTGTCATTTCATGCTCCTGCATTGTCTGCCCTCTCTCCACTCCTGAGAGCTAATCTCAGGTGAGTCGGAATTCACAGACTTGTGCATCATACATAAGAGCTCTTTTTCAGGCTACACAGATCCTATAAGCAAACTGGCTGTATTGTAGTCTGGACCCATCATTTAGCACCAGCACCACCCTCAGGAAAGGTACTGGGAAGCATGTAATGCCTCCCCTTGCAGGGCATCATTCTCCTCTTTTACCCCACCCCCCTGTTGTACCGGACTCTCAGCACACATTTGGGTGATAAAGATGTGCATTTAGCACCTCAGTATTGTAAATTATGTGTAGTATTCAGGCTGGTAAATCAGGTTCCATGCAGTTATTCCTCATTCTATTTGGTTTCATTTGTAATTACATGGTACTGGCAAGATTTTAAAGCAAGGTACCAGAGTTTACAGGTGCAACGTTTCCACTGCATCAGTACCATAGGACTAGTAATTGGACCCAAGGGTCAGCAAGGAGCTGGGCCACAGTAACCTGGAGCTCAGATCTTGTTTTGTTTTTCCAACATTGTGTCTACCCATTCCCGGATTGACACTGCGTCATGGAATTTTTGCATTTGGTTTAGATTTCTTGTATTAGTTTCAGTTGCCAAGCAGGTCCGGCTACTGCATGGTATCTTAACAGGTTCATTTATGCCAGCGGGGCATTAATGGGTTCAAAAGAAATACCCTCACAAAGTACACTTAGTGTGGCATATAGGGGTGTTTGTGCACCCAAATAGTGGTTTTGCACAAAATAATGGAGAAGAGTATATGCAAACTAGCTTTGCTCCCATTATGTGTGATTTGTGATTTCTAGCCTATAGAAAGATAACCCTACCGGATGGGTGGTCGGTCCTTCAGGTTCACCGCAGCAAGACTGTGGAATTCCCTTCCGCTGGGCCTGAGGGGCTTGGAAGATCTCCCTTCTTTTAAAAAGGCCTTAAAAACCCACCTGTTCCCCAGAACAATGTAAATGGATCGGATGCTGGAAACATCATGTATGTGTCATTACAGTCTAAGCGCCAGGATGCCCGTCGGGTGACAGTTACAGCGCTATACAAGAACGTCTATACATACATACATACAACATAAGAATCAAAAACTTCCTGCAGACGTTTTACATCCAGATTTATACAAAGAAAGTTTAAATCTAGGGAGCATAGAAATTGGTAAATTCAAGTAGGCATGCATGAGTTCGATCCTTGCTATATAAAAGGGGTTATAAGCCGATTGCCATATTAAAAATCAAATGTCCCACTAGACCTAAAGAGGAATAAGCGGGGAAAAAAACTTTGGGCGGAATGAGGAATGTTTTATCATAGCCTGGCCAACATGGATGTTTGCCATTAGATTACCGGGAAAGAAAGTAGATTGCCAAAGCACAAGATTTTGCTGGACACTTCGTGGCCTACGCCCTGTGTACGTTGTCGAAGTTGTGTGCAGGTTACCACGTTGTGTGTTGGGTGCAGGATCTGGCTGCAGACCATGTCCTAAAGCTAATCCCTGTTGCACACAGCTAAAGAAACATGAACCCATTGCTGACCACCCAGAAGGTTGAGAAGAGTGGAATGAGAAACTTGGGAGCTGGATGTAGTATAACCAACTACAAAAAAAAACACACACACAGACTAAAAACAACTTTAAGGCTAAATTGTTTCTTTTGCTCAGAAGACATTATATGTGTTATTAAAAAAAAAAATACTCCCATTCCCAGGAAAAACAGTTAAATGGTGTTGTGGTTATGAAATGAAACCTGAAAACCACCGAAACTGGATAGTTATGTTTATCTTCACGCACCGTACACCTTTTTGTGTAAAGTTCACTTATATAGGAGACTGAATAGATCAATGTTGAAACGTGTTCGGAAACAAATGTGCTTGAGTTTATATCTTAGATTCAGAAGGAGAACACGAGTGAGATATATACGTACTCAGGGCCTCATTTATGAAAAATGATGCATGGCTGCGTGAAAACGGCGATGTGTCACTTTTCATTGCGCCCTCCTTGCGACATGCAGGATGCGTCATATTTACACTATGATGCATCATGTCGCAAGGAGTTACAGATACATCAGTATTTCTGACGTATCTGTAGGCGCAAAAATGACACAGAGCTGGAGTGTGTCACAAAAGTAACGCAACTCCAGCAACGCGTCATTACACATGGGCAAGTTGTAAAGATGAGGCGGAGACAGGAGATTGTGGTTGTAGATTTATTGCAGAGAAGAGAGCCGTCCAGCTTGAAGGGAAGACACAGCAGCTGCAACTGCCACACAGGGAACACTGGGGTGGAATCCTCAGTACACGGAAACCCCATAGATGACATCACAGTGTTCAGTGATGACATTACAGATCACCACACACCTCCCCCCTTTTTCAAAAGAAAAAAAAAACAACAAAACACAAAACAAAAAAAAACAATCCCAAAAGCAGAATAAAACAACAAGGAAAAGCAAATCAGATATAATCACGAAATCTGTTAGGCCTAACAGTTACTCTAGAGCTTTTCCTTAAACCATTCCCAACATTGACAATTTTAGGTGAAGGAGCAGTTGCACAGGAAGGATCTTTAGCAACACGAGAAGTGCTCCACCAGTTGCCATTTGACAATTTGACAGCATTCTTGCGAACTTCCACAACTTGCTGAGAATCAAGAAATTTTGAAAAACCTTTCTTAACAGTGACAGGATTCTTAATTCTAACCCAATCACCTGCATGAATACTGTGAAAAAACTTCTTGCCTAATTCCACATTACTAGGCAGTGAACTGGAAGACTTTTTATTAGCACATTCCCAAACCTCTTCTAAATCACACCCCCGGTGGAAACTTTTGACCATCCAAAAAGGGAAAGCCTGGGAGCAAGCTTTCCTTCCTTTCATAAGTTCGAAGGGAGAGAAACCCGTGGCAACATGAGGGGAAATCCGATAAGACCATATAAGATCTTTTACAGCTTGAAAGATACAATTATTAGACCTGAAAGCAGCCTGCACACATTCAACAATAACTCTATTGAACCTCTCGGTTTTGCCGTTGCTCTGGGGATGGTACAAAGGAGTTCTGGTATGTTTAATACAGCAGTTATTAAAAAAAAACACCCATTTCCTTAGAAATGAACTGTACTCCGTTGTCAGTGAGGATTTCTTCCGGACAACCCTCCCTCAAGAAAATTTTACTTAAGCAATCAATGACACTTTTAGAGTTGGGAACATTGATAGGTTCAACTTCAACCCACCTGGAAAGGTGATCAACAAGGACCAGGAAGTATTTGGAAGTATTGGGAAGAACATGAAATGGACCTAGAAAGTCCAGGCCAATTTTCTGCCAAGCTCTAACAGGTGGGGGAACAACGGAATCACAAACACTTTCTAAGACAAGAACCTTGTCACTAGTGTTGCAACGTGTACAAAGTTTAATAGCTTCCACAATTTGATTGTCCATTTTAGGCCACCAAAAATTCGATCTAACATTTCTCTTGGTAATGGTGGCTCCTAGATGTCCAGAATGGGCATCAGCAACTATTTTCTCTCGATAAACAGAAGGAGGAATGAATGTATCACCTCTAACAATTTTACCATTTTCTAAAGAAAGTTCTGAATTAATTTTCCAATAGATCTGAAGTTCGGGAGAAAGAGATTTTTCTTTAGGCCACCCTTTTTGTATGAAGGAAGTTACATCTTTAAGGACAACATCATTTTCAACTGCTTTAATCCAATCACTTTCAGCAAAAGAAATAGAATCTTGGGAAATATTGGCCACAAAGCATTCCTCAATCTCAGTTTCCCAATCATTTTCGTCAGGATCTTGTATGGGTAACCTGGACAAACAGTCTGCCCGTTTGTTTTTACCGCCAGGGATATAAATAACTTTGAAGTTAAACTCCAATAATTTAGTGGAAAGTCTAGCCAACCGTGCGGTTGTACGTTTGATATTTCTGCCTGACAAAATATCGACGAGAGGTCGATGGTCGGTTTGAAGGATAAACGGTCTACCCCACAAGTAAGATTTGAATTTCTCAACACTCCAAGCGCAAGCTAGGAGCTCTTTTTCTATGACCGAATATTTTCTTTCAACAGGACAGAGGGTCCTGGAGGCAAACCCCACTGTAAATTCCTTTCCATAAGCCAATTGTGAAAGAAGAGCTCCTAAGCCATATTCACAAGCATCAACAGTGACCACAGTTTCTCTATTACCATTAAAAGGCTGAAGAGCAGGAGCTTTAGTGATGTGCTCTTTAATGAGCTGAAAGCCCTTTTCACAATCATCAGACCAGCTGAAGGTGGCACCCTTTTTTAGTAGAAGTCTAAAACATTCAGTAGTCTTGGCATAGTCTCTCATGAATTTTGAGTAAAACTCACAAAGACCAAGAAAGGACAAAAGTTGTTCTTTGTTTGAGGGGGCAGGAGCTTCAATAATGCTTTTAACTAAACCTGGTCTGGGTTTGATGCCACTCTCAGAAATGGTATGACCAAGATATTCTACCTCTCTGGTTTTGAATACACACTTACTCTTCTGTAAAGTTACACCTCTTTGTTCTAGGATGTTAAAAACTTGGTCAATGGCTTTCTCATGCTCGGCCTCAGTTTGAGTAAAAATAAGAATATCATCTTGGAAAACGACTACATTAGAAAGTTCCTCAAACATTTCGGACATGATTCGCTGAAAGACAGCAGCGGCAGAAGCCAGGCCAAAAGGAAGGCGACGAAATTGGAATACACCATCAGGTGTTACAAAAGCAGTGAGATGTCGTGAGAGAGGATGCAATTCAATCTGGTGGTAAGCTGCCTTGAGATCAAGTTTGGAAAACCAAGTAGATGAGCCCACCTTTGCTATTAAATCCTCAATACGGGGAAGGGGAAAGCCATCGACCCAGATGGCCTCATTAAGACTGCGCAAATCCACACACATCCTAAGGTCACCAGACCTTTTCCTGGCAAGTACAATGGGAGAAAGCCATAATGTGGATTCTACTTTTTCAATAATTTTTTGTTCACATAGTGACTTTAGGTGTTTAGACAAATCATCTCTAATACTAAGTGGGACATTTCTGAGTTTGTATTTGACCGGGGTAATATTATCTTTGACTTTAATAAAATGCTGAAAGTTGGTGATTTTACCAAGGCGATCCTCAAAAAAAATTTCATATTTGCACTCCCACAATTTACCATCCAAAATGTTGCATACAGGAACAGAAAATGAAGACGTAGAACAAGGGAGATTGCATCCTTCAATAAATACAGGGTTGGGTAAACCAGGTTTGATAGTAATACCAAATTCAGCTTGATGTAGAAGACCAAGAACATTAATGCCTCGCTTGGCAACATAAACCTTCCCTTTAATAGATTTGCCAAAAATTGAGATTTCAGCCCAGAAATAACCTAAAAGATTAATTCTGCTCCCTTCAAAAGCCACAGTTAGAACATCAGGGGGAAGTAAACACTTATCTTGCCAAAAATGAGAGTATTTATCGTGAGAAACAATAGTGATACGAGCCCCGGTATCTACAAGTAATTGAACATGATGTTTTTCAATAATGGTGTCAACTTCGGGATCAGGGACGTGAAATGTTTGGCTGAGGTTGTCAGTGTCTTTCACAACAACTACATACTCCTGAGTAGTTACATCACATTCTGAATATTCAGTTGAATTTTCTGGAGAATTTAAATCAGGGGAAGAATCACTCTCATTCATGACACACCGCACACTGCCTCTTCTACCTCTCATACAAACTCTTGAGAAATGACCATTTTTGCCACTTTGGCTGCATTGTTGGTTGACAGCAGGACAATTTTTGAAATTGGAAACATGGTAAGGAGAGCCACATCTGAAACAAAAAGTACTTTGACTAAATTGTCTGTTAGGCATAAAAGGTCTTCTAGTACCAGTAGTTCCCATTCTTCTAAAATACCCACGTGTGTCACGAGTAAGCATGGGCGGAAAATCCGTTACGCTCGCGGATTTTGCGGATTTTCGGGAAATCCGCAATCCGCGAGATTTGCGAATTTCCCGCAAAATCCGCAAATCCGCGAGCAGCGGATTTTGCTCGCGCTGCTCGCACTGTTCGCGTGAGTTCGCGCCCCGCGAATAAGTGCAAAATTGCAGAAATACGATCTTAGCAAAACTGAAAGTAACTACTTACCAGGTTCAAAAGTTCAGGCACATCATTAGTAGCCATTTCCTGTAGTGCTTCCTGAGGGGCCCCTCCAGAGTTCAGTTGCCAGTTGAAACTATTATGTGACCCTGCTCTGAACCTCAGAATAGTTACACATATGCCACAAAGGTCCTGAATTACAGCTAAGGGAGACAAGCAGGAGCCAGGCTGGAAGTTAAAATCCATTAATCAGCCCCTAATTCATTATTGTCAGTTGGGGCAGGGCAGGTGTTGTAACTAATTTTGCAACAATGAAAGCACTTAGCAAGTGCAAAAGATCACTAATCAGGGCGCACTAAGGAAGCAGGTGCCAGCTAAAAAAATATTCTGTGACACATTAATCAGCCCCAAATTAATTCAGGTCACTTGAGGCAGGGAAGGTGTGCTTTGCTTTGCCGAAAATAATGTACACTGGACAACCAGAGGGTGTGGTGATGAAACAGAGGGTGGCATGGGTGGGCCAGAGGGTGGCATGAGTAGTCAGAGAGTGGCAGTGGTGACAGAGAGTGGCAGTGATGAAGAAGAGTGTCCCAAACAGGCTGGACACGTAGAAACAACAAGTTCGCAAAACTTGCGACCCGACAGGTAAGTTCGCAAATTGCGAAATTGTAAAAACCCTCGCGAACTGGCAGAAACACGGGCGAACACAAAAAAAAAAAAATCCGCAAATTCGCGGGAATTCGCGGATTTTGCGGATTGCGAATCCGCAAATCCGCAAAATTCCGCTCATGCTTAGTCACGAGGAATAAAATTAGGTGTCTTGGTAGAAACAGACGCTTTAGTAGAGACTGCACTTGAAATAGAGGTATTGGAGAGAGTAACTTCCAATTGTTTAGAATCCTCCAAAGATGTCTCTATACTTCTAGCTATGTCAATAGCCTTATCCAGAGAAGGATCTTTGCAAGTTAATAATTTCCCTTGAATTTGTTTGCACGAACAGCGAGCAACAAGTTGATCCCTAATAAGTTGTGAGGTGAAATTATCAAATTCACATTTGGAAGCAAGTATTTTTAAAGCAGTAACAAAGGTGTCAATGCTTTCTTCAGGTTTTTGAGCCCTGGTGAAGAATTTGTAACGATGGACAACCATGTTTTTAGTTTTAACAAAATACTTGTCTAATTTGGCTATAGCTATGTCGAATTCATCTGGAGCTTCACCAGGAGGCGGAACAAAAGGAGGTAAATGGTCAAAAACATTCTGGCTTTCCACACCAAGGTGATAGTACATTAGACTTTTTTTTCTTTCTGCACGATATCTAAGACCATCAATTGCACCTAAATAGGCCATGAAAGATCTTAACCAGAGTTTCCATTCAAGAGGAGGATCACCAGGTGTCTGAAGAAACGGAGCTGGAGGAGTGACACTTTGCATCGTGGAATCTTCTATTTTTTTTTTTAATTGAAATGAGAGAGAAAAAAAAAATTGTAGAAGAAAAAAAAATTGTCTTGAAAAGTGTATAATTTAAGAACAAAAGAGGAAATAGAAGTCACTACTGTAAATAAATTTTTAGAATAAAAACTGCATTTATCAATGAACAAAGTAACTAAAATAGTGCACTACAGCACAAATGTGTAGATGTTCTTTTGTTGTGCGCAGAAGCTGTGCACACCAGCGTGTAAATATCGCTTTTGTGAGTAAAGGCTGTGCGCATCAGCGCGAAAATGCTGTTTTCTTTATACTAAGGCTGTGCACATTAGCATGAAAAAAGTTGTTTACTGCGTGCCCAAGCTGTGCACATCAGCGTGAAAAGGCTCTTTTCGGCGAGGTAAAGTTGTGCAGGTAAACATGAATATGCGTACAAGAGCTGTGTACATCAGCGTGTGAATGAAGAGCTGTGTACATCAGCGTGTGAATGAAAAGTACTAAAAATCAATGGCTATGTGCATCAGCGAAAACAAAAGCTTTAGAGCTGGTCAGCTGTGCACGTCAGGAACAATGAGCACTTGAATGCAGCAGGGATGAAGCCTTTGTGACGAATAATGCTTTGTGACGTGTGGCAGCTGACAGACAGCGTGAGCGTCGTGACGAATGAAGATTGCTATGACAACCAGCATGCGTGAGACGTGATGGCGCTTGACTGAGGTACGTTGGGAATTCTACAACGTCATCATAACGAAGAGCAATTCGGAAGGAGAGGAACAAGCGGCAGAGAAAACACGCAGCGCTGGAAGAGCAGAGTTGAAGGTAAGAAAGACTTAAATAGCGGAGGAAAAGTCTTGGTGAAATCAGCCGGTCGAGATAATGTTCCGTTGGATTTCATAGACTAGCACAAGAGAAAGTCACACGTAGCGCAGCTCAGGCTTAATTGATAAATGCTAACGAAATGGCAGGAAAAATGAACGGAAGTCCGGCGGCTGTGACGGCTCTCAACATGTACAGCAGACAATGAAGTTTGTAAATGTACTCACATGAGTGTCGTTTGTAGAAGTAAAAAGGTCCTGAGCTTCAGAACGATTTACACGAGGATGTTGTTGTGAAGATTGAAAAGACAGCTGAGGAACAGCTGACCATCCTCTGTCGCCAATGTAAAGATGAGGCGGAGACAGGAGATTGTGGTTGTAGATTTATTGCAGAGAAGAGAGCCGTCCAGCTTGAAGGGAAGACACAGCAGCTGCAACTGCCACACAGAGAACACTGGGGTGGAATCCTCAGTACACGGAAACCCCATAGATGACATCACAGTGTTCAGTGATGAAATGACAACAAGCAGTACACATTACAGATCACCACACAAGTCCCATGTGAAAAGTGCCTGCGTCACAGTAGGCGTAAGATATTGACATTTGCGCCCTAAAAGTGACGCGTCACTTCTTCGAGGCTTACTTTAATCAGAACATCCCCCTGCATACATTATACCTGGCGCAGGTATAATGTGGTGCAGGGGTTACAAAGTGACGCATCTACCTAGAGGCGTCACTTTTGTAAATATGACGCAACTTGGCACATTTTTTACCCTGCTGGTGCATCACAAAAAGTGACGCCCCGGCAACGCAAAAGTGGCGCAAGGGCTCATAAATAAGCCCCTAAATTTTTAAGTACTGCAATCACTTCTCTGTTGCCTCGCACCAGAATTCCAACATTTTAATCCATAATTGTACAAAAAGAATTAATTTGGAATTTTAAACACCTCATTAAATGCCCTTTTTTGAATATTCTACTTAACAAATATTTCGATGCTGCAGCTGACGCTTTAGCTCTTAGTTTAAGACCATATATTTTGTGCGGCTCTGTCTCAGCTCTCACTATGAATTTGTTTACTTTCCCACCTCTCCATCTCGCAATTTGTGACCTAAGACCCCTGAACAAATGTACTGTGCGGCCCATGTAGATGAGCATACATTTTTGGATAGCCTACACTCCTCTGCTGGCACTGTTGGGTCTCGTGCACAGACCGGACAGCCCCTGGATTAAACTGTAAAACTCGTTTTGGATGGGTTAGAAAGTATAGGCAGGCAAAGGATGTGATACAAGTGCGGTGCAGGTACATGCTCAGAATAGTACCCTATGTTGTTTGCAGGCGCTCTCACCTTTTACTTTAATCAGTCTTGAAAGGAAAGTTGCGAACAGTAAATTGTGAAAGAAGAGGCCTGCAGGCAAGAGTTCGATCTCCAGGCTAATGCGCAGCAGACAGTACAGTGTCAGCCTCTAGACACACAGCACTTCTGAAGCTTACACATTTTCCTGCTTCTTCAGTTTGAATATCACAGCTGTGTGTTGAGACCTCACTTCTGATTCTCTTACGTCTCAACCGAAACTAGCAGTGGTCAGGCAGTCTCATGAAGAACCATAGAAAGAGGACTACGGCGCCTCTTGCGCAATCAAGTAGCCAAGCGCGTACATTAATACCTTGTTTAAGTCCAATTTTAAGTGAATGGATCAGCGGTCTCAGGTATAGATTAAAAAGCAGTGGGGACAGAGAGGGACACCACAGGCAGAAAGGAGCTTGGGGGCACTGAACTTTCCAAGCCTAATAGCTTGGGTGCGGTCGGCAATGAAGGATTTGATCCACCCCAGTGCGGGTCCCCTCGGGCCTGCTTGCTCGACACGGTGCAACAGGATGGTATGGTCGACCGTGTCGAACGCAGTTGACAAGTCGAGGAGCACCAGAGCTTGATGGTCCCCCCTGTCAGCATTAGCTCTCAGAGTATCGAGGCCTGCAAAGATCACAGCCTCCGTAGAATGTGCCGGGCGGAAGCCAGCTTGATTAGGCTCTAGGTGATCCGAGCCCTCAATAAAGCTAGACACACACCTGGCAACATGGGCCTCTAGTATTTTAGCCATAAAAGGGAGAAGAGATATCGGGCGATAATTGACAGGGTTACTAGGGTCCGCTCCAGAGTTTTTTATGAGTGGGACTACCGTTGCATGCTTGAAGGTCCTAGGGACATTACCTTGGGCCTGGGATTCATTGAGAAGAGGGAGCACGCTCTGGGGTAAGGCGGTAAATATCTCTTTGGAGACGTGCGGGGGGCAGCAGTCATCAGGCAATCCCGATTTGACACGGGTCATGAGTTCATTTTTGGACAGATGGGCTGAAGGGTATCTAAAGTGCAGTGATTATTAGAAATGTCATCCAGAGGTCCCCAGTTTGTGGTATTGGGAAGACTAGCTTTGATAGAGGAGATTTTGTCCAAAAAGAAAGCGTTCAGGGAGTTACAGAGATCTTGGGTGGTGCCTGAATCGGCGAAGTTCTAGCATCATTACATAGATCGTTCACAATGCTGAAGATTTCTTTGGGATTGTAATGAGCATTGAGTAATTTAGTGGCAAAGTAGGCCGTTTTGGTGGTCGAGATGTTTTTTTTATATTCTCTGCGGGCAGTGGCATATTTTTCCCTGTCTTCGGTTGAGTATCTTAATCTCCATTTCCGCTCAAGTTAGCGCAGCTAGAGTCTTTGTATTTTAAGGTCGGCGGAGAACCATTTATGCGCCTTAGGGTGGAATGCGGGGGAGAAATTGACAATTGGGGCGTGGATGTTACTCGCGGAGAGTAGCCACTCTGTGACTTTGTTCTCCATGGAATTGACGTCCCGGCTAAAGGTAGGGACAGAGTTCTCCAGACTTGTCATAAAATCTAGTTTATTTAAGGATTTCCACTTCCTAATTTCGCCTCCTGCCAAGAGGGTGGACTTGGCTGATGGAGATAATAGTAAAATGTATCAGATGATGATCTGACCAAATGCAGGGGGAGATTAACGGAGTGGAGAGTGAGACATTATGAGTCCAGACATGATCCAAGATATGTCCCTCTTCATGGGTGGGATTATGTAAATGCTGGATTAGGTTCAGATTAGATAAACATTCAGATAGTTCGACTGCGTGGGGTCCCCCGGAGACGTTGTTGAATTAAGTCCCCGACCATAAGCACCTTGGAGTGATTAATCACAAGGGTGGCCATTTGTTCACTTAGGGACATAGGAAAGGTGGGCATTGCCTGGCGGGGGGGGGGGGCGATAAAAAAGAACCAGCACCAAGGAGAGGGCATGGTAGTGAATTTCAGTTTTTATTTAAATTATTGCCGCCACACCACCTCCGACCTTACCAGGCAGCCGGTTGACCTATAAGATGTAGTAGTCAGCAGGAAGGTCTGCTAAAATGTCGGCCAGGGAATCCTGGGTGAGCCAGGTTTCAGTGATGAGAAGGACATCCGGTTTGTCCGAGGTAAGCAGCAAGAATATGTCAGATTGATGTTTAGCCAAAGAGCGCGTGTTGAGATAGATAAAGCTAATGTCAGTATACTTGGTAATTATGATTTTGGAGAATACCAGAGGGTCCGGAGTAGGAGCAATGGGGCAGGTGTGCACTGTGTGAGGTGATAAGATGCCATTATTAAGGATGTGACCGCGAGTGGCGGAGTCCAGAGAGGGATATAAGTTCACTGACGGTCTAAGAGACCTAAGAAGATGAGCTGCTCATGAAGCCGCTGTAAAGTGCTGTGAAAGTGTTCACAGAGGGGTACTATGAACAGCCAAATTTGGATACGGGGTGGCTTTTCAGACTAGAATAGTAGAAGGAATTCGTTTTTCAGAGCTACTTTCTATGTTTGGCTGATTAGACAATCATGGGTATAGCTGGGTGTCATCTGCATACTGATAAATGGAGATGGTAAAGATAGATGCTAGAGAGTCCATATATAAGTTGAACAGGTGAGGTGATAACATGGAACCTTGTGGTACTCAGTATTTCACTGGAAGCAAAATGATTAATAGGACCTTATTGCCACCTGCTGAGGCAGCGAGTACATTACAAGAGAGAGGGCCTTCAACAACCAGTATAGCCAGAGGCAGAATGGCTACAAGAATAAAAGAACATTCCAACAACTGAAGGTAGAATGTTCTAAAGAAAAAAGGCCGAAACAGAAAGACTAATATTGGGATATTGGAGCAGAAGGCTTATACCAGCTATTATAAGCCCTGAGCCACTTCATTGTCTTCAGTGAAGCTCCCAACATTCCAATGTTCTAATGCAAGTTGAGTTTCAAGAATTGAGATTTTGGAGAGAGTAATGAATTAAACCAGCTCGATACTGTTCCTTCTATTCTCATTCGTATCTATAGTGATGATCGATGGTCTAGCATATTGAATACTGCAGAGAGGTCTAAAAGAACCATTAGGCATGCATATTGATCATCTATGATTTTTAGTGCATCCATTATTTAAAGGGAGGGTGTTTCTGTACTACATTTACAGTAAAATATAGATTGAAAATGATTTAGAAGGATTTTATTTGTGATATGTTTTAGTACTTGGAATGCAACAGCTCTTTCGATTATATTTTCCATGAATCGTATTTTAGTGACTGGTCTAAAGGTTTCTTGAGTCCAGGATGTGTGTGTTGAGGAGTGTAGTGTCTGGGTGGGTTTCAGAGCTATTAATGTTTCAGTTGCTAATCTAACTGCTAACTGCATTGACTGCTACAAATATAAAACCACAAATCTACTAATTTCTTAAACTCAGATGCTATTTAGTATTGCATCTATTTGTAAATTGTAGACTACTGTACACTTTAAAACGTCCGATGCACTTTCATAATAACCTTCTTTAAAGTAATCTAACATCCTCAAGGATGATATCTGTGATATAGAAAAACTTGAATAAATACATGAATTAATTAAAAAGGGTCTGTGGTGACACTTATGCTACCCTTGGCAGCTTGGTGACTTGACGTCTAAGGATAACTTGCCATTTTGTTCATGCTAGTTAGCCTCCAGTAACCACAGGTTCAACCATAAATGTGGTTTTGCAGAATCTTGACTTGTGCATTTGCTTAGCAAGAGAACAAGTCCGGCTTAACGTCTGTACCCATGTGCTTTGTGATACCGACCTTGCAAACATTTAATTTCATTTAAATAACTATGCACAATTGACTGGATGCAGGTAACTGAAGGTTTCTAATCTGTGTACGAATTCTGAGCAAGGGAAATCAGCTTACTTTTCGGATTTGTGCCAGCTGAGTTCCCTGTAGTGGGTAACGAGATGGGCTACTGAGCACCCTAAATGAGAAATGATTGGGGTCAGTAAGAGTGAGCATGCAAGCTACACAAAGGGCTATTCTCAAAGGTAGCACTTTACACATGTAGGTCTACTCTTACACTTTAAAGTAAGTTTACTACTTTTAGCTATTCACCATTCATGAGTATAAAGTTACTCAAAAGTGTAATTTGTAAGTGTAAATTAGAGCTGCCAAACAGGAGCAGTAGTAATCCAGCCTCATCCATGGCCAACCATTAATACTGTAACATCCCCCAATGAAAATAATGGAGGCATATCCTTGTATGCCAAACATAACTGAATAGGAAATAATGTTACATTTGATTAATCTACTTTGAATATTTAAACATATATATAAAATTAACCTAGTAGTAAAAAAATACATACATAATTAAAAATATATATTGTTTTATGATAACGTATTTTAACAACTTTTTTACATCTAAAAATAAATGTGACTCTTTTCATAATAATTAAACTACTTTAAATTAATTCTATGCATAACTTTTTGTAAATTCTTATAACATGAAAACAACTATAAACATTTCAAACTAGGTGACATCTTTGATTTTAATAAATCTTAAAAATATTGTTAATTTAATTTATATTTATTATTATTTATTTATATAATATCTTTTTACTTTTCCTTATACTTTACCATAGGGCGATCTCTGTCTCAGTGGTGGAGATCTTGCTATGGTAAGTGTAGGGAAAAGTAAAAAAGTTTATTAAACTTGAAAAAAATTACTGAACCCTTTTTTTATGTTAAATATCAACTTAAAGTAAGGTTATATATTTATTTTAAATGTAGAACAAAATAAAAGAATACTCCAGCTCTTCTACATGAATTTTAATGAAATATTTACCTAGCTTAAATATATCAAAGTAAATTAAAAACAAAATCCCCACCTAAATTAAAATAAACTATATGTATGTATTATTTATTTGAACTTAAATGTTCCATATAAAATTAATTATACACAAGTTGCTATATCGTAATTATTGTTACATGCATTTTTATAATAAAGATTACAATATTTTATAACACAATAATAAATATGCCTTTTTTTTACATTTTCTTCCCATTAAATAAAATATGTTTATATTTGTATCTATTTTGAAAAAATACATGTAATTTAAAAAAGTTTTATTATGGGGTTTAACTTTATGTCTCTACCTCCATTATTTTCTAAGAGAGGATATTACATTACCAGTAGCTGGCCATTTCTGGTGCTGGATTTACTCCAACTCTCAGGAGGAGTACATTTACTATGGCTGTTGGTCCCTTATTGCTGTAGTTATATTAGAAGTGCAGTTTGTGACTAGCAATGGACTTACTCTTCTGTAGGCAGGGCCATGCCCCTCCCTAATCCCCCTCCATAGACCTCTCAAACCTCTCCCATTTAGTAGTACTTATGCCCTGTTTTCCTGCCATTCCTTCCGGTCCCTGCCACTTTTACTACTAGATAGTAAATGTACATTGGCAAGGATCTACCCATAGGAAAGATAGGAGTGGTGGGGGGTGGAGATTTACACTTGCTGGTTTGTGAAATGCAGTTTGTACAAAGCAAGTAGTACTATTATAGTACTACTTTATGTACTACAAAATGCAGGTTAATGAATATGACCCACAGTTTGCAACAGACTCTCTGGATAGACATCGTCAGGCAGTCAAAGTTTTAATTTCAGTGAGGCGGTTAGACTGTTCAAAAGGCACCAAAATCTTTGTTTTGACTACACCAGAGAACAACAAAGCAGCAAAATAACAATCCATGCCAGATAAAAAAAAACATCAATACTAAGGCAAGAAACTTTCAAATAATTTAACAATACTATAACATGTATTTTCGTTTTTTGGAGCCTGTATAAAAATTATATATTTTATAAACAGAGAATATATTTAAAAACACCTGCATTGTGTTTTTAAGGCCATCCAGATAAAAACACAGTCCTGGATATTACTCATTCCAAGGGATAGATATGTTCTGCTTTGATAGTACCTGCACAGGCTCCCATATTGAAGTATGCAAAAAAGTGGTGGATGGAATGCCTGAATTAATCACAGCAACTGATAATTACTCAAAGTTGCATCCTAGTCCATCATTAGTTTGCACACCATGTCACCTCCATTTGGACCCAGCCATATGCAAATCAGTTTTGACCCTGCTCCAACGGGATGAGTCCAGCCCGAACTCCCAGGCCAGGTCCCGCCTGAACCGGAACACAAGCAACCCATGATTGGTTTTGCCCTATTTAGGGCCCATCAGTCAGTTATAGCTTGCTTCCAAGATCACAGTGTGCAGTGGATCCATGTGTGGGCATACCTATCCCACATAGTGTGACTCACTAAAGTATTGGTGCTTGGTGGAAGACCGTTAAATATTAACAACATAATTACACTTCATACCCTATGATTGAGTAACATTTCAAGATAGAGTTGCATTTTATTGATTGTAGCAGATTACATTATTCTTTCATACTTTGTTAGTTTTGAGCAGTGTTCCCTTTCCAGATAAAAAGATACTCAAGGCTCTATGTCTTTCAAGGCTTTCTTTAGCTGGCTAAGAGACTAGTTTATCGGACTGTCAAGGGATATACCAAAGAGTTGCATTGCACTGGAAAGGCTTTTTATGGAAGGAACTGAGTGTCCCCTTCCCCTAAACAAACCTTGCTTCAAAAGTTCCCAAATGGAACCATCTTGGGGTGTAACAGTCGACCCCATCCAATCACTGATGCTAAAGCTAGAGTCAAAGCCCTCTACAATTGCAACTCTAGTCATGGGGCTTGGACTGGGACAGAAGCGTTCATGGACCATATCTTACATAGGATTTCCCCTCCACTTTTTTTAGGTAAAACCACGAGGTATGGAGTACATATTCACTTGTATAAAGGAGCAAGGCAGGGATCTTAACCATATAGATTTAATTAGGGGGTAGCTTTATCATACTTTCACACCAAACAACGTAGCAACAACTTGATGCGCTGCTTGAAAGGGAGAGGGCAGGAATGGACCATATTAACCAATCTATGGCCCATTCCTGCTCTCTGCCTGTGCTGGTGCACGATGGGCTGCTTTTCTCCAACTCAGACACCATTGTGCCACGGTGCAAGGGTTTCTACATTGTAGGCAGGATTGTTTTTGTGCAGGAAGGGGTACCTTTCCGTATAAACACAATCCTCAGAGGCATTTTCCTCTTTCTAAGTCAGCTGCAGAATGCAGCAAGCTTAGAAGAGGAAACAATGTGGAGAAATAAATATATTTCTCCTTGTTGAGCCTTTGACGAAAAGTCCTACAATTCCACTGCATTCCCAGGTCTACCAGTGTTAGTAAATCTGGGAATGCATCAGAATGCATGGGTGAATGTGTGGGAACACCCATGCTCCACCCATGTAATGCCCCACCACAATGTGTAACACAAGGTAGCAACATGCACTGGCTTGTAATACATCAGATTTACCAAGCCTGTCAGAGGGGCCTTGCTTGGCTTTGTACAACCGAATCTAAGTTTTATGTCTCACTGCATGGCCTTGCACGGAGAAAAGGTGACACAAAACTATGATAAATCAGGCCCTAGGTGTTTAAAGAGCTAGCGCCCTAGGGACTTCTAGTGGTACCTAAATCCCTCTGTGCATGAGCTGGTGTATTACCCCATTCCAGGATCATCTGGTGAGCAAAATGTAGGTCGAAGGAAAGAAAAGGTCCTTTCTAAGTGAAAATATGATTTTACAATTTTACAATAACTGGGTACAGTGCAAGAAGGAATCTCAGTCACGTTGAAATATTAATGTCCAACTAAGCATTGTGTGTAGATAAGATTCATCAAACAAACTCCTATGGAGAAGTGTGGCTCAGGGGTTAGAGGCGGCAGACCCGGAAGCTGAGATTGGCCCTGGACCAGGGTTCAATTCCTCGGCGGGTCTTGGGCTAAAAATTCCACGGACCCGATAATTCTCGCTCCGGTGCCTTCTCGACTCACGGGTTCACACTCTGCAACTCTGGGTAATAGCTTGCTTAATCTCCACAACGGCCCCTCGCGGCGGGATGCCTGGCTTTCACCTTGTGGATACCCTGCCAGGGTTATCTCACAGGGGAATACCAGGACGGGTTCCCTAAGCAAGCGCCGGGAAACCCACTGCGGGTAGCTGTGCGCTATATAAGCTCAAATACATTTACATATATAAAACTAAAGCCCAAACCGCTGAGTGGATTTACACCACATTTGGCAGAAAGCTAGATCTTAGTCCAGAAAGAATGTTTTTTTATGATTTATTGAAAAATTGTTTAGTAGCTTTTTTCGGCAATTAATGCTCAAAAACTTTGCTTATCTAGGAACATGGAGCCTCCATGGATCCTGACAGATCTAAACTATAACTTGCACCCTCTCCATGCACTGCTAATTACCCCACAGATTACATCATTCTATGACACCACTGAAAATATCTCTATAACATTTGCAGTTAAAATATTAATGAGAAGACTGTGCATGGTGGGGAAGCGAGTTACAGTTACATTAGGGCACGAGTTATATATATATATATATATATATATATATATATCCCACTCCCGGCATTCCCTCATCACCTCGAGTCCTGGCGAAATGAGGAAGACGGACCACAAGGTACTTAACAGAAAGATGTTTATGACAGTTTTTCCGCTCTGCTGCGACGCATTTCAAGCATAGCTGTGCTCTTGCTCACACCATATATATATATATATATATATATATATATATATATATATATATATATATATATATATATATATATATATATATATATATATATATATATATATATATATATATATATATATATATATATATACACATATATATATATATGTATATATATACAATGTTATACTAAGAGCAACCCCCAGAAATACAGGGCTATGCTAGAGGCCCTGTGTAAGAACCTGGTGGCATGGAAGGGCCTTGGCATGTTAAGTGGAGATGAGTTTAAGTATGTGAAGAAAGATCATCCTCTCACTCCATATATATATTTCATACCAAAGGTCCACAAAAGTATTACCAAGCCACCTGGCAGACCAATAATTGCAGCTTGTGGTGGCCCACTGGAAAACCTCTCACAATACATTGACTATTTTTTGCAGCCACACATGAAATCTTTAAAGTCATATGTACAAGATTCAAGTGACTTTCTGCGAAAACTAGAGGAGGTAGTGTGGAGCCCAGATCTGCTGTTGGTAACATTGGACGTTAGCTCTTTATATACTTGTATAAAGCATAGGGATGGCCTGCGTGCATGTGAGTACTATCTGAGCCGCAGGCCCATCGAACTGGCCCAACATACTAAAATGCTTCTAGAAATGCTAACATTTTGCCTCAATAATAACTTCTTCATTTTTAACGGACAAATGTACCAACAGGTTCAGGGTGTAGCAATGGGGGCCAGTTTCTCCCCCAGTTACGCGTGCCTGTTTATGGGGTGGTGGGAGGAACTCAAGCGTAAATTTGAAAAATACTGCACCACCAATATAACCTGTTGGCTTCGTTTTATTGATGACTTATTTATTGTATGGCGTAGTTCTGAGGAAAGTGTTTTAAATTTCATACATGAAATCAATGAAAATGATCTTAATTTGAATTTTACCTCTGATGTAAGCAGGGAATCAGTGACATTTTTAGATGTACAGGTTTTTATATCTAACAATATTCTTACCAGTACTGGCGTGGCTTGAGCGCCGAGGGTGATGGTGGCGTGAGCCTAGAGCTCCGTGCCTCTTCCCCTCATTAATCCTGCTAAAAGTGGCGGAGAACCCGCGTGTGCCCCGGCACCGCACAGGGACACGGTAGTGACCGGCGGGGCACATTCTGAGCAGCTGGCGGGACGGCCTCGAGGAGCACGGCCGCCGATCGTAGCGGCCGCCGGGACGGAGTAAGAAGAACGGCGCACAAGATGGCGGCCGCGGCGGAGCCCTAGAAGACCGAGGGCTACCCGGCTGATCACACTGCTGGGACGCTCTGAGAGAGCGCGACCGCCGACTTCAAGGCTTCCAGCGGTGAACCCCCCCAGTGCAGGAGACACTCTCTGACCCCCCGGCTGCGGTGCGCGGCGGCCACGAGCGCTGGGAACGGAGACAGCCCGGGTGCGCCCTTACAGGCGGGGCTGGCAGACGGCTTCCGATGCCGGGAGGAGGAATGGCGAGATGTAACCCAGGACAGAGCCCCAGCTATGCAAGGAGGTGAGCGGGGCAGACCTGAGCGGCGGACTACGGAGGGGGAGACACTGTGCAATACATCCCCAGGGCCCCCCCCCCTGCGCTGATTGCGGGGACAAAGTGGAGTGGCCCATAGAGCCACGGAGGGACCTCGGCGGTACCAAGCTCCCTGAGGCGCGGCGGAACGGAAGTAGTAGCCCAGGCGGACAAGGACAGGTTGTCGCAGGTCCCAGGGGGCGCGCATCGAGGGGGACTGACCGGAGGCCCTGATCTCCTCCCCACCCCCTTTACCACGGCAGACGCTGCATCAGAGGAGCAGTATCTGCGCAACAGGAATCCGTTGAGCCTTGGAGCTGAACACGCTGCGGAGGCCCAGGGGGGGCGCAGGCCATTGAACGGACGTAAGCGACAAGGCCGGCCGCAATGGGGAAGCCGAGGTCCAAGGCGGAGGAGGCGGCGTCGTCCGATGTGGCGGAGGGTGGCCCCATTGAGCAGACGGACCTGCAGCGATTGCAGGATCGCATTTTGGACGCCATAACGGCCACACGTGACGCGCCCCACAATGATATAGCGCAGGTGGCGTCGGGGCTGGGCCTGCTCCGGGCGGACCACGATAAATTGAAGGACAGGGTCAAGGACACTGAGACTGCGATTAAAGACCTGGCGCCCGCTCACAAAGTGCTGGAGGGTAAACTAACGGAGGCCCTGGACCGCATACGCACCCTGGAAAGGCGTGCGGAGGACGCAGAAAATAGGAGCCGGCGCAGTAATGTGCGGATCGTGGGCGTGCCGGAGACAGAGGGGACGAGAGACATGGTGGCCTACATGGAAGAATGGCTGAAAACGGTAGTGGCACCGGAAGGACTTTCGCCATTCTTCACTCTGGAGCGTGCCCACAGGGTCCCTTCTGGGCCTCCCAAGCCCGGGCTCCCGCCCAGACCGATCATAGCCAAGTTGCTTCACCACAAGGACAGAGATTTGCTCCTGCAAAAAGCCAGAGAGGATGGCCCATTCCAGATTGCGAACAGCAGGGTTACACTCTTCCCAGATTTTACCTTTGAGCCGCAGAAGCAGCGGCCCCCTTCCTCACAATCAAAAAGGAACTGCGTGCTGAAGGGATCGCCTACTCCTTGCATTTCCCAGCCAGGCTCCGGGTGGTGGTGGACGACAAGACGCTCTTTTTTAGCACAGCAGCGGACGCCTGGGACTGGTCGGAGACATACAAGGCTGGAACTGATGGTGCCAAGGTACGAGAGGAGAGGGAAAAGGAGCGGGAGCGCTCGCCAACCCGGCTGCGGAAATCGAAGAGGTTGAGGAAACGGAGGCAGGTGAAGCTTGGGCCGACCGCCTCCCAGACTGAAGCAGAACGGCAGGCTGCGTTGTTGGAAGTGGGGAAGCTGGGGCGGGCTGAGGGCCCCGGCTCTAAATGTGCTACGGACTCGGACACTCATGTCTCGGCATCGGGCTCGGAATCGGATCTTTCTGGGGTTCATCGGACCGAAGGGCCGCTGGTGACGCCGCAGACGGCGGATGAGATCCTGAATATCTGAACTGCCAGCAGAGGACAATGGGTAATGTTTGGGGCGCTGGGAGGGGACCCATAATTCCATGCCTACGGGGGTCGGGGCACACCGGGGGGCTCAGAGCAGGAAGATCATGGGGAATTGGGGAGGGAGCGGGGAGGTGGGCAGCGCAGCCCCCCTCTGGACGAGGCCGCGCTCCGTAGGCCCTTAAGGCACCCACGGCTGCGGCTGTGTAGTTGAGACCTGGGTCAATCAGGCGCAGGAGTTTGGATGGGGACTGATATTTCTATATTGGGGCCTGTTCTGGGGGTGGGGGGGGTTCCACAGTTGGGGTTTGTTTACTCTCTTTGAAGTCATTGACCCTGGGTATGTCATGGGCAGGACAGTTGGAAGGTTTTGTTTTGTTCAGGGGGGGCACCACCACCGTCGAGGGGCAGGAACTGAAGAGAGTGTTTCAGCCAGATCATTGGGACAATGGCTAATGCGAATCGCTTGAGCTGCATAACCTGGAATGTGCGGTGCCTACACACCATGCAGCGTAGACATAAAGTGCATGCCTTTTTAGTGCGGAGGGGGGTGCATATTGCACTGCTGCAGGAAACGCATCTCACAAAACAGGAGGGGGCGGTGCTACAGAGGAGATGGCGGGCCAGATTTTTCACACCAGCTACTCAGCCTATGCAAGGGGAGTACTAATTTGGATTAGAGCAGGCACACCTTTCCAAATCACGCGCCAGTGGGTAGACCAGGAAGGGAGGTACGTGGTGGTGGAGGGGAAGCTAGAAGGCAGAGATGTAGTACTAGCTAGTATATATGCCCCGAATACTGACCAGCTGGCTTTCTTTGCGACACTATCGGGGACGCTGGCTCACTCCCTGGCGGGCCCGGTCCTGCTGGGGGGCGACTTTAATTCCATTGCAGACCCCTCATTGGATAGATCCCACCCCCCACTGCATGATTCCCCGGTACACAGGCTATCTAGAGGTAGGAGGGAGTGGCAGGAGAGTTGGGAGTTGACGGATGTATGGCGCGGACAACACCCGACTGACCGGGATTACTCCTTTTTCTCTGGGCTACATGATTTGCATGTCCGATTGGATGCGATACTATGCTCCCGGGGGGTGTTGCCGTACGTCACAGGGTCGGAATACCTGTCGAGAACGATCTCGGACCATAATCCACTCCTGATCCGGCTAGCATGGGTAGCGGAGAAGCCCAGGGTCCCGACCTGGAAACTAAGGCCTGAGACTCTGGAAGACCCCCTATTCGGGGCGGCCCTGGCGGAGGGGGTGGATTTATATTTCGCGGAGAATGAGGGACGGCGACCTCCAGGGCAACGGAATGGGACGCCTTTAAGGTGGTGATGCGGGGTATCTGTATCAAGGATTATGTAGGCGTGCGGAAAGTGTTGTTGAGCAATTTGACTAAGGCGGATGACAAGCTGAGGGAGGCGGAAAGGGAGCGGCCCGGGCGCCCGGAACTCCAAGAGAAGCTTTGCTCGGCTAGGGAGGCGGTGGCCACTGAAGTGGAGAGGCTCCGAGCCTTTGACTATAAGCGTTATGTGTTGCGCTCCCACGTAGACGGAGATAGGGCGGGCACCCTTCTGGCCTGGCTTTCGAACCCCACTAGGCGATGCTCACCCATACTTCAGCTGCGGGATGCAGCTGGCATGGTGCAACATACTCAGTTGGGTATAGTTGACGGATTCCAGAAATGTTATGAGGGCCTGTACAAGAGCACCCCGGGAGATCGGACGGGACTGGCTGAGCCCTTCTTGGGCGGCTTACCCCTACGACGGCTAGAGGCGGAGCAGGCGAAGGAACTGGGATCGGACATCGGACTAGGGGAGATAAGGAAGGCGGTACGGAGTATGGCACGTAACAAATCGCCGGGGATAGACGGGCTCCCCATAGAGTTCTATAGTAAATATTTAGACACTTTGGCGCCGCGACTCCACCGTTTATAAGGAGGCCAAGGCAGCGGGCCGTCTACCGCAGTCAATGCGGGAGGCATTGGTAGTACCACTGCTGAAGCCCGGCAGAGAGAGTAGCGACCCCGCGTCTTACCGGCCGCTCTCTATGCTCACCGCAGATTACAAGATCTTGAGCTCCATACTGGCGGTGAGGCTCCTACCACACATGCCGGGACTGGTGCACGAAGACCAGAACGGTTTTATACCGACTCGAAACACCACGATTAATGTCAGAAGGCTTGTTCGCCTCATGGACGAGCTGGAGGGGGGGGTCGGGGCTGAATTGGCTCTCTCGGTAGACATTGAAAAAGCTTTCGACAGCCTAGAGTGGGACTACCTCTATGCTGTTATGGAGCGATTCGGTCTGGGAGCTGGCTATATCCAATGGACGAAGGTCCTCTACGCGGAAGCGATAGCAAGAGTGAGAGTTGGGTCGACGGTGTCCCTCCGCTATCCGTTAGAAAGGGGCACTCGGCAGGGTTGCTCCCTCTCGCCGCTTCTATTTGCACTGGCTATCGAGCCACTGGCGGCTGAGGCCCAGACGGGGCGGCACTTCCGCGGGGTGCGGGCCTGAGACGGGCAGCAGTTCATCTCGCTTTATGCTGATGATTTACTGCTATTCCTCCACGACGGGGCTGAGGACCTGCAGGGCGCGGAGGCGTTGCTAGAGCGCTTCGGCGCGATGTCGGGCCTGAGGGTTAATTGGCCCAAGACAAGTTTGTTCCCGCTACTGGAGGGGGCTGCTCGGCCACAACACCGGTCGGAGTTAGCTTGGGAACCTGCCTGTATTAAATACTTGGGGGTCCATATTTACCACAAGGCGGAAGACTTGCTTGAGGGCAACCTGGGGCGGTGCGTGCGAGGACTAAAGGGCTGTATGGCCTTCTGTGCCACGTTGCCGCTCTCGGTGGCAGGCCGGATCTCCTTGTTGAAGATGGTTGCCCTGCCGAGATTGTTGTATTACTTTCGGACGCTCCCAATCTGGATACCTAGCTCCTTCTTTAGGCAGCTCCGATCTTTGATCACGACGTTCATCTGGGGAGCGGGGCGGTGCAGGGTGGCGCTGGCAACGCTCTCTCGCCCGAAGGATGAAGGGGGACTGGCGGTGCCGGACTTTGAGCTTTATTATTTAGCGGCCCAACTGCAGGTCTTCACGCAGGAGGTGGCAGGAGTATTCAGGGGCCCGGAAGACGAAAGGTTGCGGGGGACGCCCAGGCATGTCTTGGCGTATATTACCCTCCAGCAGCGGATAGATAATCGGGACTTGTCGTTGGAACAACGCACGTACCGCCAATGCTGGAATCGAGCACAGAAGAGGGCGGGAACTAGGCGCCCATATGCACCGGAGATCCCTCTGGGCATGCTGACAGCGTTACCGCATGGCGGCGACTGGTCGCATCTACAGAGGTGGGAGGAGGCGGGGGTGCATGTGATTGGGGACCTTTATGAAAATGGTACGCTACTCCCGTTCCAAGAACTACTGGAGCGCTTCGACATCCCGAGAGGGGGTTTCTTACTTCATGCGGCAGTAACCAGGGCAGTGCAGGCCCACTGGAGCACGGGGCTAGAGGAACCCGAGACGGCGGCTGCATGCCAATATACCATGATGTCAGCGGGTACAATCAAGGCGGTGACGTGCCTCTACAGTAGAATGGTGAGAGAGAATCTCCTGCCTCTTACATCACTGAAAGCCAAATGGGAGGTGGACCTGGGTAAAGACATACCTGACACGACGTGGGCACAGCTTGTCCGTAGGGCTCGCAACAGCACGAGAAACGCTAGATTTCAACTTATACATTACTATGTACTGCATAGGGCGTACATGACCCCGGGGAGGATCAGGAGGTATTTCGGCGCGGTAACAGCGACCTGTCCCCGGTGCCCGGAAGAGGGGGTCGAATTAGTGCATATGCTGTGGGCGTGCCCGGCCCTTCGGGACTATTGGCAGGACATAGGCGACGTGCTCAACGAAGTAACTGAAAGGTCCATCGCCTTTGGACCGGCGGAGTGTCTTTTACACTGGTTCCCTCATACCCCCAAAAACAAACTCACGAGCAAGTTGATTGACATGGGGTTGATGGTGGCTAAGAGGGAGATCACTAGGAACTGGAAAGCGAGGGTGGGTTCGACTCCCCGGAGGTGGCGGCAGGAATTTCTGAAATGGGCGATGGCTGACAGCACACACAGGTACCAGCTTGCGCGCAGGACCCCTAGCCAGAGGGCGGATGACACTGCGACCTCATGGGAAGTGATGGTACAAGCACTCAGAGATAGCGAGGCAGACGAGGAAATGGAGGCCCCCGAGGCAGGAAGGGTAGAAGGAGCAAGCTGATGCCCTAGGGGTGGCAGGCATACAGGGGAGACGAAGAAAGCACTTCAGGAACGGAGGAATGATCGTTACAAGGGCCATAGACAGGTGGTGGGGGGTGGGGTGGGACAGGGGGGGGTTTCAGGTTTTAGCGCCGGGGATGGGAGTTGGGGCTCAGCGCGTTGTTTGGCAAAGTTGTAAAAGTAGTCATGCACACAATCCGGAAACCAGCTACTCCTTTATTTTTAACATCAGGCGTGGGAGAGCCGTGAAATCATCGCCGCCCAACCCCCGGGTTGTGGGCACGAAGGCTGTGTATGAGACAACGAATCATATTATGTAACTGCTCAAATTTATGGTGCTGAATATCTATGCAATGGCCTGTTTTGGTGTGACTACAATAAAAATTATTTAAAAAATATATATATATTCTTACCAGTACCCTTTTTAGGAAACCGACGGCAGGTAACACTCTTTTACATGCAACGAGTGCCCATCCCCAACATCTAATCAAATCAATACCTTACGGCGAGATGCTACGCATCCGCCGTATTTGCAGCAACAATGATGACATGATTGTTAAACAACATGAAAGTTTTCTGAGATTTGTGGATAAGGGCTACAGTGCTAAGATACTGAATACTGCTATAAGGAAATCCAGGCTTAAAAACAGAGGTGATTTGTTGACTGAGAAAATAAAGCAATGTGACAAAACCAATGAAGTCAGACTAGTACTGACATACTCCAAGCAGGAAAAAGAAATCAGGAGTATAGTCAGAAGAAATTGGCATTTTGTTAAAGATGATCCCACTATTGGTGATGTGATGCCCCTAAACCCTTCAATAACTTTTCGTAAAAGTCTAAGCATGGGTTCCATCCTCTCAAAAAATAGTGAGGAACACATAGGTAAAGAGCCGTGGCGACCTACTAGCAGGGGCTTCTACAAATGCCTGGCATGTAAGGCTTGCCAATATGGTGTCAACACCAAAAAATACACTACAGTAATTCCAAGAACTACCAGGGAGATAAAACAGCATCTAACCTGCAGAACTGAATACTGTGTGTATGTATTGGAATGTGACTGTAAACTCAAATACATTGGTAGTAGTAAATTACAAATCCACAAGCGTATTTTACAGCACCTCCGCGCCATTGTCAACAAAGACCAGAGTTACCCGGTGGCTAGACACTTTGAGGCATGTCACAATAGTAAGCCTCAGTGTCGTAAATACTTTGCCATAGAATCTATCCCTCTTACAAAAAGAGGAGGTGACAGAGAGGCGTGTATGCGCAGACTTGAAACCAAATACATTCTTGAGTTTAATTCCAAGTGGCCGGGAGGTCTCAACACCACGGAGGACCTCCACACATACCTATGACCAGCCTATGTAAATGCTGTATTACAGCCATATAGTTAACATCACCAAACCATAGTAAACCATAGTAAAAGAGGAGTTGGATCATACCTTGCACTTTTTGCACATATGTATTTATACTGTGATATATTGTGTATAATTTATATATATAGTGTGATGTATGTGTAGATATATGAATTGATTGATTTTAGCCGTCTTTTAAATATTGGGGTAGCTTTTTATCCTAATGTTTTTTATGATAGCTGATTTTAGTAATGTCACCGATTCCCCTTTTTTATAGATTGGTTTTATGGTGTGACTTTTTCTATATGTGTTTCATTGGTACTGTATGACTATATTTTGTCTTGAATCAAATGATTATAACTCTTGTTGAATAGTGTTAAGTTTTCCCCTCCCTATACCATTTCATTCCATTATAACCTCCTAGCACCAGTCACTTTATTCTTATTGCACTTTTTTGACACAATGTCACTTTATGGGGAAAAAAATATATTTTTTCTATTGACACAAAGTCACTTTAATAATATGTGCAATAATATGGTTGAAGGTGAGAATGTATCTACAGAACTAAATAATATCAAGTGGTATTATAACCCCTTCATCCAAGTACTTAGTGGCTGGACAAATGTTCATTATGGACTCATCTTTTGTTGTATGGTCCTTATAGATAAAGTTTATTCTTTTTTGGATCTTCTTTTCTCTATTATTATGAAATAGTAGAGATTATTATTATTTTTTTGTATTATGATTTAATACACGTTGGTGAGCACTGATTATGCACTATAGTTATTAACTTATTTGATGGACAAGGTTGATATAATTCTTTCAGTAAAAAATGTCCCCACCTTGAGGAGTTAAAGGCATTTATGCTGTTATGTATATGTTTGAAAAGTTAAAAACATATTCCCATAGGTGAATTAAAAATTGCAAATGTATTTTCAAAAAACTGCAGGATTAACTTATGTATTTATACAGTTAATAACTATCATTTGCAATGGTAAGGATGAGAGAGAAATAACATATATGTATTTATACATGTAGTATTTTGTTTATGTCCATCAATGGAACATGTGACTGCATGATATCACTTTAAAAAGGGCAAAAGCAATCTGTAACGCCATGTGACCAAGGCCGCTGGGACGGCCAAACGCGTTATGCCTACCTGTCTAATGGCTAAATAAATAAAAATGCTGCAAAAAGATGGTCCTTGCCTCGTGTTTCGCTAAGGAAGCGCCGCTGCTGCGAGGTATTTGCAGATATATATATATATATACACACATATATATATATATAGTTACTTGAAATAACTATAACTTGTAAATCTTAGGTGGTGCTAGAGTTTAAAAGACTACGTTGTTACTGAACATTTCAACTAACTATTACATTACTTTGACCTTTGTTTTTTTCAGTGATATATGTTATAAACCGTACATAAAAAGAATTTGTACAACACTGCACACAAAACTTCATAGTAACAAACATAATCCTGCTATGCAAAAGGCTACTTCTAGTGAGGTCGTGGGTGCAATCAGAGCAGAAAGAAAAAAGACAATACAGCATGACAACCAGCATCATTGGTTTGCGAATTGTTCAATGACTGTAAAGCTCAGGTTATGCCATAGATGGAGAAAGCAAAGAACGAATGCAAGCAATATGAAATGTTATGATCGAGTATAAAACAGCTAATGTTCATGAAGCTATAGCCATAGAGACATAATGTATCAAGATGGACTTATTCAATGATGATCCAAACCCAAAAGTTTGCGAGCACCAACATTGAACAGCAGGAAGAAATCAGAATAGTATCAACAGTGCTTGCAAATCACGGGGACCATGGCTTGACTTTCATGCCTATAAGCAATGGCAATGGCCCAAGACGCCATGTCTTGAAATGGACCACATATGTCACTGGATCCTGCTACCTTGAAAGCTACCTGGGTGCATGGTTCCTGTGGATGGTAAGGTTACGGAAGCAGGTGTTTAAGAATGAGCACTTATTTGAAGTTTTACTGTTTCCCTATTATTTTTATTCCTCTGGGTTTACATGATGGCTCTCAGTGGTTTCGGTTTTTGAATACTTTTGAATTGTTTAATTTTGAGGAAATGTGTCCTAATGTGGCTGTTCTGATTGATATAATGCTTTTGTATTTTTGTGTACCTGTTTATTTTAACGTGTTGCTGTATAGTTTTGAAGGGGGTTCACCCTAAATAAACATGAATGATTAATTGACTGAATTGAACAAGAAAAAATGGGATACAAATATTAAATGTTGGAGCTATTGTGTTATGGTGACATGGCTGAGTTACCACCACTCAGATACAGATGCTGAATCAGTCTCCTAGGCAGATTGCTATCTTCACTAGTGCAGTTCTTGAGGAGCTCAGACTATGTAAGCAAGCATTGGTGTCCAACTAGTTTGAATTCTCAGCTGCCCACCGTTGTCTTTTGGTGCGGAATAGACTTGGCTGTGGATATCTTCAGGATATTTTGGCGGGCAGAACTTCTGCGCTTTCTGGAATCCACCACACTGGACAATGGAGGCAACTATAGCATGGTAGGTCAACAGAGCTTCAGTAGGACCTTGGCTTAGACCCAGACCCAAGAAGTATGCAGCATTCTGTCTCCACATGCTGTATACAATTCTACAAGAAGAGGCCTCTGCCAGGAAAATTTCAGAAAGCTGCAGGACAATTCAAGCTTATATTCCCAAAGTTGGGGACTTGCTAGAAGTCCAGTGCCCAGTAATAATACATGTTTTCTTACAATTTTAAAATGTGAGCTAAACAGGCTGGGGTCAGATTAATTGGGATAGAACTGATGAACACTAATGTTCACAAAGTGTTATGCCTGGTATGACTGCGTGTAATGTTTGCAAACATTTTATCAACAAACAAATATGTATATAATGTCTCCACATTGTTTGGTCTTTTGTCACTTGTAAAAAATGTGATCTGTACTCCAACTCGGAGTACCATTCATATCTTTAGGCATTGGATTCAGGATATATATTATGTGTACACAAATGGGCCCTATCTTCTTGCGCCTGTTGACTTCAGTTTACAGGGGAGACTGGTAGGCATTCCATCAAGGTAACACTAAAAACTAAGAATCAGCTACCATCAGCCAGGTCTTGGTCGAAACTGCTGACCGGACCACCCCCTTAGGGCTAGATGCAGGGAGTCCACTTTAAATCTCTGTTCTTAGGGCTCACCCAAGGGTTGACCCTGAGGAAACAAGCCTGCAGTATGAGAGGTCTGTAGGAATTAAGGGTTCCTCAAACTGTCAACAAAAATGAAGTTCAGAAGAGAACTTCAAGGGACAGGAACAATATTATGTCACCTGAACAGCTTGTCTTGGACTTTTGTCCTTCTAGATTGTGATAGACTAACAAGATGTTACAAGAATGAGAAACAATTTCAATTTACACCATGTCACATTAACCTCCACTGTTGATTGATGCAAAAACACTTCCTGAGAGGTAAAAAATGAGAGGCAGGTTCCTGAAAATGCAAACCTCGCAAGTCGAGAGACAGAAACACAGTGTTATATGGTTCAATGTTTGCGGTGAAAGACCATGGACGCCATTTAGGGAGAGCCAGTGGACAAAGCTGCAACCTATGCAGTCCCGGCCCTCCAAGGTGGCAAAGCAGTGTTACAGAAGAAGGTTAAAAATCTCCTTATGAGCAATGTTTACAATTTGCTGCTTCACTGATTGAAATCTTTAAAATAAGTAAATTCACCAGAGGCATAGCACTCTTCTGAATAAACAAAAAGAAAGTGAAGTAAAAACACATATTGTTGGCCAACTTCTGTTTATTCATTGTGAATACATTTAGAACCATACCTCCACCTTTGTTCTTAGTAATAGTGATCAAGTGATCATAAATGAAAAATGGTTTAATAGTCATAGGAATACTGTAAGCCAATAACAGTTTTTGTTTTGTAGAATAATATCCTCCAGTAAAAAGGAAAATAAATAAATGTGTAATGTTTACATGCCTGAATTCTAATTAGAATACAGGTGCATAAAATGGACGTGTATTTGTGTTGGTAACTGCTGTGTTGTTTTAACTGTGCACTTATTATGGTGTTCTTAACCTCAGGGTTAAAGGTCATATTATGTCACATCCTGTGATGTCACTGAGATCAAAGGATTTGTGATGTCACTTCTGCTACCTCTAGCATTTCGGTGAGCCAACGTCTTTGGAGTTCTCACCATGAAGAATAGGATTCTAAAACGATTCCTTCTGAATATACTCCTACAGTGTATTCATAAGGTAAATGAATGCACCACCACCAGTGTACACAAAAGGAGCCGTGTTGCAGCTGGGTTCTACAAATATATCACTTTCAGGGATGGCAGGGAGCACCATAGGCTAAATGCATATTTGCCAGCATACAGTCGATGTTCCTGACTGTATATTAACGTCAGCACTATCAGTTGTTAAGACTGTGAAAATCAGGTATACGATACGGGGTTGTACCATTTTTTTTGTAATCAAGAGTAGCCATTATTATGCACATTATACTTTCCCATCTGCTTTTGAAAACACAAATAATTAGAAATTATTATGATTTCCAGAATTGGAAGATGGACAGAAAAATGGCATGGTCAGCGAACGCACAGAAGCCTTCACTACGGCAAGAAACCTTCTGGCATCTGGAGCAGATGCCATTGAGCGGATTATGTCTTCTTATAAGGAGGTACTGCAAGTCGTAATGATTCTGATGATCAGCTTGAGCTAAACATGATCTCCGTGTTATATGCCCGGTCCAGTCCTAAGGTCCGACAGTGGTCTTTATGCAACGCCATTTGTGATATTCGAGTTTCATTCAAGTTCATCCAATTATCCGCACTGGGATTCTGCTTATAATTATATTTGGTTATGGGTTGAGCAAAGTAAACTCAGTGTTTGAATAAACATATAGAGTAAAGGTATATGTATGAATGCCTTATCCTACTGGTAAACCAAGTGCCATGAAAGTTGGAGAAATCTGTGAAAAGGACATTTATTGGAGAACTTAAAAGATGTGTACAAAATTGTGCCCATATTATTGTTCCTCAGATACCGAATACGTTTGACATTAAAGCAGTGAAAACTTTGAGCAAAATGCAGCATCGTGTGCCGGAGATGATGGCGATTGACTCACTGAGGTCTCTATTGGGTTCGTTCATGGTGGCATGGGGTCATTGTTGGGTTATATGTATCAGTGGGAGAAGCAGATTCACCTCTTAAGGCTAGGGAATGCACAAACCTTCATTTCATGGATGGCAGGTCTCTTTAAGGTCACTCCTGACTTGCCCTCATATGCGGACAGTTCTTGGAGTGGAGCGTGCCATTATTTTAATTAAAGGTATGTCCTCTGTTTCTCATTCTTCTGTTCGTGGCACATCCTTATTGGGGAAAGGGAACAAAATCCTTGTCATAGGAGTAAGGACATTCAGAAGCCCGGTCACCTGCGCCCATCTGTTCTCACGTCCTTGTCTTTCGTTGACAGCTTTGTATTTTATTTTACATTGTTTCTCTTCAGAGACCATTTTGCTTGTATGTACAAATGTGTGCTTTTATTCTCCTCTGCACTTTGCAATGAACAGCAGTCTTTCTCTGTCGAAATCCTGGTTGCTCCTTCTAATTTTCCTTCTATTCCTGAAATTGCCTAACCATATTCTGCATTGCAGTACTATACCAGGGGCTGTCTTCCAGAGCAACCTTATATTGTGACATCTGGTGGAGCATGTCTCCCCTAGTCTTGATGTTGCATGAATGAGAAGCAGAAATCAAGAAAACGGATGTTTCCCAGTTCTTTGTACCTGGAGACCAGTGCTTTCTTGGCACTTGGGTAGAAATAGATTCTTTCAGTCTGAAACTAAGCTCCCCATGTAGCCTTTCCACTGCTCGAGACTCAAACATGATGTCTTTCTTTAATGAAGAATTGCAGCCTCAGAAGAATTTGGTAGTTGCACCTATGAGGTACACACCACTGAGGTACCTGAGGAGAAATCTGCCTCTAACCCTGTTTGCAGTGCTTGTACTGTGCCACTCATGCATGGAGGTGGACATGCAGTGAAGCTTAGAATTTGTTTCTCCTATAGGGATAAGAAAGAAGATCCATATGCCAAAGAAATGTCACTAACAACAAAGGTGCCAAAGATAGGATTTGAGAGGGGGATTTTGTCCACCATTGGGCTAATGTTTCTGTGAGTAGCAAAACATCCTAGTGTGCTGGAGGTGGGGGACAACTTCAACAGTGAAAGTAGCTGGCGATGATCCAGAATTTGGTTAACGGGATTGGTATTTTTGTTTTTCTTATGGATGCTGCGAGTCTTAACAGACATGATGCATAGTGTTGAGCAGATAGTAGACCGCAATAAAAACCCGGATACAGAAGAGGAAGAGCAGCACACATTCTGAGCTACAGATCACACAGACATCGTGTAGGCAGGGAAAACTAGTAGTTCTGGTTTCCTATGTGCTAAAGGTAGTGTGCCAGGATTCACTACATGTGAGGGAATACCAGCCCACATCACAAGATGGTCTATGGACCTTTTTGGAATTCCTGTTGCATTTTCAGGCAGTGTTCAGTAGGAATTCAAAATAACACCGCCTGTATCTCTCCCCCCCCCCCGAATTCTTCAACTCTGCAGCTGGAGGATGCACTGATTTTCATGGGGTAAAGTCCCTTCAAGGTCATGGATAAATTTTCCCTGAATTGTTTGTGAGGCAGAGGACATTCTCCATGTCTTTATGGTGTCCCATTACACTGTTTGTGTCAGTGGCTGTATATCCAGTGCTTCAGACTCCTCTGCAATAAATGCCTTCTGTGCACCAAAATATATGGCCATTATATGGACCTTTGATTCCCAGAGACATCATAGTTCATTGTTGCTGACAAAGACCCTGAGATGTTGTCCCTTGAAAATTGACACAACTTACCAGAGCCTTCAGGGATTTCATGGGCTTTTTCTTTTTCCCCTTCTGCCCCTCAAACATGCAAGGATGCAGACAAAGAAAAGTAGGTGTTCAACAAACCTCAGTGTTTCTCCAGCCATGTCAATTTTGCCAAGATAACTGAAAAATGGAGGGGGCAAGAACCCTCCCTAATGGTGAAAAGGGTTCTAGCTCTGGGTCGACCCACCAGAAAGAAACAGACGTTCAAAGTGCCATCCTGGGTATTTTGAAAAGTATTGACATGTTATTAAGGTCAAGTCAGGGTACAATATAATTAGATGTTCATTTGTGGTGATAGTTTTTTAATGCACCCAGCCATTTGAAAAATCCGACCTGGTTTTTGCATTTCCAGCTTGGGTTATCGACCTTTTCGTTTCTAATTCTGCTCTCCCAGATGAGGAAGAAAAGCATGCAGATACTATCAGCCTAAAAATATGGCTCATGGCAGTCCCTTTCCTCAGAAATATGAACACCAATACCATCTAGAGGTATTCTTCCCACAATCTGGGGCAATTTACAGTTTTCTGATCACATCTAACACAGTTACGATGTGGCTAGTGGGTTCTCAACTCCTGCTGCAACGATGTAGCTATAACATTGAGGAGCAAAGCCATCTCTATTACATTTAGGCTCATTCTATGCTTTAAGCCTTTCATGATAACTCCAATGGCCAAAGAGAAGGTGCTTTTGGTGAACAGGTTGGCTTTGCTTCTTAAAGCAGTGCCATGCTCATCTAGTATAGAGCAAGATCTGTAACAGAAAAAAGCCTGTCAATGGCTTTCAGTTGATCTAAAGCTTATTCTGACACCTCTGATTCTATTAGACGGCTTGGAGTCCAGCAAAGGAATGTTTTTTTATGGGTTTCACGAAAGGAGATCCAAGAAGAATAAACCATTGAGATGATAGAAATAGAAGCACAGAATATACCTAGTTGAGACCTTTTCAGACAAGACTGTTGCATAGGAATGTAAGGAGCAGTCCCAAATCTGGGTCGGATTTCCTGACCCCAAGATACATCATTGTGGATATCCCATTAACAGAGTCTCTTTATATTTGCAATCTTGGAAAAAAGCTTTTCTGTGGTTCTTAGACAGGGTCTCTGATTCAGAACCCCTCCTGCCCTTGTAACTTTGTCGAACATTCTCGCAATCATCTTGTCTTTTAGACCTGGGGCTGAGGTTAGGAATTCTAGTGGCACAGGGTAAGAGAACCCGATCATCACTGAAAATACTAAGTGAATAAGCAAGGCTAAACATCTCTCCTACTCTATAAGATGGTGTTCAATATGTGTTGTTTGACAGGCAGCCAAGGTATCTTTCTTTCTGCTACACATCCAACAAGGACTCACAATATACAGGAGGAAAAGCTAATCAAGCTGTGATTTGCTCCTCATGGCTGAGGCCCACATAACAATGCCTTAGATCAACAATGTTATCAGTAGAATCAGCTCTCGGGGTCCTTGTCATTCAGGAGGAGCCCAGGGAGTATATCAGTGACACGTCCTGGAGTGGGAAAGACTATTCTGGCTCAGTTGACACCACACAGTTCTCTGTGTCACATCTTTCTGATTCCTCCTCCATGTCCCGCTAAGTTCTGTGTCGTAGATCTTCCGGATGAGCCTTTTCCATTACCTCATTGGTCAGATATTTTCTCCTAGAAGAGGAATCAGGGCCCTTATTACAGATAGTCATAGTCTTCAAGATTCCTCTTAAAAGAAAGGTTCCATCATTGATGTAGCCAATTAAATACCCCTGGGGTAGCAAAATAAGAGCAAGTGGCTATACCACCAAAAAAAGACCTGGGAAAATTGTGGAATTGCAGAATTTATCACTCCTGATAATTATCTGGATGCTACAAATTTAGCATTACATCAAATTTTTATCCCTGTACACACAGCGGGTTGCAAAGGAATCAGAATTTTATGGTTAACTTGTGGTCGTGGCCTAATGCTTTGAGTTCAATCCAGTGGCTTGTTTCCCTGGCCATGATCTATCCCTTATAATAAGCCTGGTTAAATATTAATATTTAAATTTCAAGAACTGGCTGTCAAAACATATTTTTATATATTCCTCCACTTATTATACAGAATATGATAGATCACACCCAGTTTGATATTTCAATGTTTTAGCCTTGTTGGCACATATGCACCTTCAACGCATGGCTTCCACTGGCATGTAACTAATTACACAGCCAATCCTTCATTTCGTATTGAGATAAAAACAGGACTATAATGAAGGCAAATTCCCCTTTATTTTAGTCATGCTTTTATTCCTAAGGCATGGAAACAAATTAATAAAATGTGTCAATGCAATCAACTTGAGAAGCAGCAAGTCCCAATAACCTTGAGCAAAACAAAAAGTGTTGGGGACTAAAAGGGTAAACATTTTTTTTAAAAAGCAGCTCCGGCAGCAGAGAGAAGCCTCTACCGGGAGCGGCAAATAAATATGAAGGACCCCATTATGATTTTTTTGTCCACCTGACCTCAAGATGGGCACCCAAAGGGGAAAAAGTTTTTTTTTTTTAAAGTAGATTGTGATGTTTGTCAGGTTTGCCAGAGAGTTCTGACAACAATACCTCAATGAGGAAAACAGGCTGATAAAAATGAGATCTAGTGTAGTGTTGAGAAGCTGCTAGAAGGTTACATTAATAGAAGCTTGCAGTGTGAAAAAGCTGCCTGCAGCTGAAAGGTAAAAACACATGAGCATGACAGCAATGAGGTGAAACTGCTGCAAGGTCAAAGTTTTTTTTTTAATTTAAAGGCTTTGCTCAAGTGGCTATAAGGAGGAGAAGCCTCAAAGAGCTGGAAAAAAGGATATATATAAGCCAGGGCACTGTCATTGTTATCTCCGCCTGACACGCGTAATTGTGTAGTGTTATCTCTTCTGTGCATTTCATTATCCAGAGAAAGTGCTTAATTACAGGACAATTAGAACAAACATTAGCTCCAGACACACAATGTAAACAGTAAGTAACATAATTTGTATTTTCAAACGTAAGGTATTCATTTAGTGATGTGTTAATTACAGTGAGTGCTTCGTTACAGGATTTCGAGTTATGTTTACGAAAGCGCAAAATGCTGTGGGACACTATTTTACTTGTGGTTGTCTCGGCAATAAACTATGGAGGCTTGCTGTATCCAGAAAAAGTTTATCCAGAAAAACAATGGTTCCTGTGGAATATTATTTTATAAAAATATTCAGTAGATGGGGACTTAATACCGATCTAGATATTGGAGAACGGGTGGCAAAAAGGAGAGAGAGACACTATTATGTCAGTTTTGAACCATTTTTTATATATATTTTCAATTAACACAAATAATAGAAATTACTTTTGACTACAACATATACTACAATATATACAGTGCAATGTGTCCCCAGTGATTTGTGAAGTAACCAACGAAGACAATGTGTGACAGTGGAGTGGACTATACAGGTTACAATGGTGGCTATTTACAAGAGAGAGACATGACTCAGAGTAATTTCTTTTAAGAAACAATTTTGAAACAGCTGCTATACAGTCATAGACACTGTGTGGGTCTTATTCGCCTCCAACTGCGTCGACGGCGTTTCGACCCTTAGAGTGAGGGTCTCGTCAGGACAAAGAATGTGGGACTTCTTGTAGTGGGCTAAGGGAATTATAACCCATGCGTGTGAAAGTAATGCAATCTTACTTACAGTGAACCCAGCCGGGCACACTGTCTTAGACCCCTTAGATGTGGCAGTCTATCTGTTTTTGACGGAAGGTGCCGTCCTTGCGCGATTTGGCCAGAGTTTCTGGGCGCATTTACCAGTGGCTCGATCGCCGACTTCCTGGAGTATGTGGAAGTCGGCGATCGAGCCACTGGTAAATGCGCCCAGAAACTCTGGCCAAATCGCGCAAGGACGGCACCTTCCGTCAAAAACAGATAGACTGCCACATCTAAGGGGTCTAAGACAGTGTGCCCGGCTGGGTTCACTGTAAGTAAGATTGCATTACTTTCACACGCATGGGTTATAATTCCCTTAGCCCACTACAAGAAGTCCCACATTCTTTGTCCTGACGAGACCCTCACTCTAAGGGTCGAAACGCCGTCGACGCAGTTGGAGGCGAATAAGACTCACACAGTGTCTATGACTGTATAGCAGCTGTTTCAAAATTGTTTCTTAAAAGAAATTACTCTGAGTCATGTCTCTCTCTTGTAAATAGCCACCATTGTAACCTGTATAGTCCACTCCACTGTCACACATTGTCTTCGTTGGTTACTTCACAAATCACTGGGGACACATTGCACTGTATATATTGTAGTATATGTTGTAGTCAAAAGTAATTTCTATTATTTGTGTTAATTGAAAATATATATAAAAAATGGTTCAAAACTGACATAATAGTGTCTCTCTCTCCTTTTTGCCACCCGTTCTCCAATATCTAGATCGGTATTAAGTCCCCATCTACTGAATATTTATATAAAATAATATTCCACAGGAACCATTGTTTTTCTGGATAAACGTATTGCCCTGGTTCCTCTGTGAGTAGGGTTTCCCTTGTTCTTTTTTTCGTATCCAGAAAAAGGGCGTATTTACGTTCAGTTGTAATTTAAATAGGTTATACATGTTTTAGGTGCTCAAATCACATAGCTCTAATTTTTCTGAATCAAAAAGTATTAGTTTAATATGTTGTTTTCATGGACGTCGATTCGCTCAAATTCAGGTAGTATCGGAAGTGACATCATGCACCTCTCGCAACGTCACAGTTGACACTGACAATAGCTTAGCCCCTCAGTATGCTGTTTCCTGCTGACGAGTCGGTGGAAGGGCATAGAGCTGAAACTTTAGAATGTGAACTAGGTTACTGCCTTCCTTAACTTTGATTCAGACCAGTGTTACTAAAGGACAAATACAAATATGAGGGTCAAAGGGAATTTTAAAGTCCTAACTGGATTCAATAACCCTTAGTATACTACTCAAAAACAAATAGAATCCAAAGGACCTAAAGAAAAGAGTATTACAATATATATCTCTTATGAACTCTAACAACTCATTATGTTTTTGAGTGTGTAATAGAGAAGAAGGCAAGGATAACACAAGAAATAATGCTCAGGATCGCCTCAGGATAGCTGGTATCCCATCAATACACAATCATGTGCCCAGTGTTATCATCTGGAAATCCAAACGGTTTTCTTCCTGCCTCTCACCAATCAGGGAAGACAGAGAAAAAGAACTGTATCCTTCTATGCGATGATTGTTTCAAGAAGGAAAAACACCAAATATGACTGTGTTTATTGGGAAAGTGTGGATAAAGGTAATATATGCGGTGCAGTGCAAATATTCATTTAGTGCATAAAAAAGAGTGTTAATTTAAAAAGGATGAACTAGTGAGATAGTATGCTAATCTTACTACAGATGATCATATCCGTGTCTCATAGTTCTCCTATTAAAACCAGTGTGAAAGTGCAAAAAAAAATGTATCTTTTTTATATATGGTGCAGTTTGAAACTAATTACTGCTTAAACGGTCGACATGTTTCAGCCTTTAGGGATAACTGCCCCTGGCTTTCTTCATGACCAAAGTTTCTGTTGTCACTGCATTCATAATAAAGAAAAGATCATACATACAGTTTTACTGTCGTGATCATCATGTTCAATCCCTTGTGAAAGTATGATGGATAAACTGCATTTAGGGAAAATAAACATGACATTCTCTTGTGTATCAGCGCCCTCTAATACAATTACACAGAAAAGTATATGAATTCAGATCATTCTAGAAGAGATTCAGGGCTTACCATTACTTTCCAAAGGGTAAGCCTCACCTCACTCGGCACCAGCTCAAGTTACGTTTTATGAGGCCCGCTCTACAAAGGAATTTCCAACAATACTAATTTGTATGGAAACAATTGATGTTATATAATGATCAACACTTGTCTAAGACCAAAAACAAAACATGTAGCAAACTTTAAAAGACCCACCATCATGAAAGGAACGGACGCTTGACTAAAAAAATGACAAGTCTATCATTGTCTCAAGTACAGACACCGTATTGTAAATAATTCAAATTTATGTTTCTATCTCCCAAATTATTGCCTCCGACTGAAGTCAACTTCTTAAAAAGCATTTTTATCGGGAAATAGTAGTCAAATAGCGATCATTGCCATGTTACTGATAAGTAGGACACAAAATCTCTCATATACAATAGAGAGACACACCTATACTCTTTGTAAACAGTCAATGATAGTTTGAATGTTATGTTACACTTGGTATTACGTCTCTCTCTTCTTTGTTGTGCAGAAGCACATACTTCCTTGTGATGCGCAAGCGGTTAAATTAAGGACTTGATTGTAGGTTGAATTTAATGGCCGCTTGCAAACAGCCGGCAAAAAAACTTTTCGTAACTATTCGCCGGGACCCTGTCTCTATCGTTCATGGGCAGACAAGAGAGCGTAAATGAATAACAAATCGCTCGTATTGTTATGTCATACTACTAAAAACAGGCGTCTATATCACTAGTAGAAAGCAAACGGTAAACGCTTACCTGTCCGTCGGTACCCCCAGTTAAGAGACTGAACTGGAGTGGAGGTAACAGATCGGACGCTACTCCACCATTTTGTTTCTGTAGCGTGGGCATTTCCTGGTTGCGCACACGTAATGCCTGTAAACCAGATCGTCAAAAGAACTACTGGGACCTATGGGAAATGTAGTCCTTGATCTTTTAAAAAAATAAAAATAATGTAAAAACTTGTAATTTGGAATTTGTGAGGGTTCTAGAATAGGAATGAATCCAATCATTAATTTAATTTACCATTTTATTTGCATCCAGTGACTTACTTTGTCGACAAAGTCGTCATGAGACCAATGCCTCGATCTAGTTATGTAGATGGGAATAGTGGTTTCTATGATGTTATTAGTAAAAAAAAAAAAAATCTTTTTTAAGACGAAGAAACATTCAAATTTGAATGGCGATTATTCATAGTTTCCAGAGGTCTAGGATTGAAAAGGAGGGAAAGAAATCATACCTCCATTAGAATCCGATCTCATAGAAATAGCAGATGTTTATTTTATTTATTTATTTATTTTTAGAGTTTTCTATAGCGCGAACTTGAACCGATTAGGTTATCAGAGCGCTTTACATAGCACAAGTTTCGTTACATGTTAACACAGCAGTTTACATAGAATCAGTTACGTTGCACATTTCAATAACTTGAACCGAATAGGTTATCAAAGCGCTTTAAATAAGACAGCATTCGATGTCCAGTGCCCTCCTCCGCCGTGTAGCGGGGGACCACTTCAAGCCCTCCGAAGTCGTCGAGCTGTCGGGACTAGGCTCCTGGAATGTCCAGTGCCCTCCTCCACCGTGTAGCGGGGGACCTCTTCCAGCCCTTCGAAATCGTCGACCTGTCGGGACTAGGCTCCTGGAATTTCAGCTGTCCCTTTACAACTACTTTGTTTGAGCCACTCGTGGATTCAGCCCGACTGCCTAAGGACTTACTGTTTGATCCAGCTCCCGTTTCCTGCTACAGGAGTAGCGTTTCACACCCTCAGAAGCCCGCAGCGCGACTGGGAGAAGGGGGCCGCAGAGGAGGACGAGGCGCCGGCCCCAGGACTGCGAGGACCAGCATTCACCACCTCCAGCTGGTCCTCTTCCTGGGAGAGCCGCGCCCCCTTCCAGTGCCCCGCCCCCAGCGAAGCGCAATAACTTCTCGCGGCACCCGCTGCGCGGGTGCCACTCGTGGATTCAGCCCGACTGCCTAAGGACTTACTGTTTGATCCAGCTCCCGTTTCCTGCTACAGGAGTAGCGTTTCACACCCTCAGAAGCCCGCAGCGCGACTGGGAGAAGGGGGCCGCAGAGGAGGACGAGGCGCCGGCCCCAGGACTGCGAGGACCAGCATTCACCACCTCCAGCTGGTCCTCTTCCTGGGAGAGCCGCGCCCCCTTCCAGTGCCCCGCCCCCAGCGAAGCGCAATAACTTCTCGCGGCACCCGCTGCGCGGGTGCCACTCGTGGATTCAGCCCGACTGCCTAAGGACTTACTGTTTGATCCAGCTCCCGTTTCCTGCTACAGGAGTAGCGTTTCACACCCTCAGAAGCCCGCAGCGCGACTGGGAGAAGGGGGCCGCAGAGGAGGACGAGGCGCCGGCCCCAGGACTGCGAGGACCAGCATTCACCACCTCCAGCTGGTCCTCTTCCTGGGAGAGCCGCGCCCCCTTCCAGTGCCCCGCCCCCAGCGAAGCGCAATAACTTCTCGCGGCACCCGCTGCGCGGGTGCCACTCGTGGATTCAGCCCGACTGCCTAAGGACTTACTGTTTGATCCAGCTCCCGTTTCCTGCTACAGGAGTAGCGTTTCACACCCTCAGAAGCCCGCAGCGCGACTGGGAGAAGGGGGCCGCAGAGGAGGACGAGGCGCCGGCCCCAGGACTGCGAGGACCAGCATTCACCACCTCCAGCTGGTCCTCTTCCTGGGAGAGCCGCGCCCCCTTCCAGTGCCCCGCCCCCAGCGAAGCGCAATAACTTCTCGCGGCACCCGCTGCGCGGGTGCCACTCGTGGATTCAGCCCGACTGCCTAAGGACTTACTGTTTGATCCAGCTCCCGTTTCCTGCTACAGGAGTAGCGTTTCACACCCTCAGAAGCCCGCAGCGCGACTGGGAGAAGGGGGCCGCAGAGGAGGACGAGGCGCCGGCCCCAGGACTGCGAGGACCAGCATTCACCACCTCCAGCTGGTCCTCTTCCTGGGAGAGCCGCGCCCCCTTCCAGTGCCCCGCCCCCAGCGAAGCGCAATAACTTCTCGCGGCACCCGCTGCGCGGGTGCCACTCGTGGATTCAGCCCGACTGCCTAAGGACTTACTGTTTGATCCAGCTCCCGTTTCCTGCTACAGGAGTAGCGTTTCACACCCTCAGAAGCCCGCAGCGCGACTGGGAGAAGGGGGCCGCAGAGGAGGACGAGGCGCCGGCCCCAGGACTGCGAGGACCAGCATTCACCACCTCCAGCTGGTCCTCTTCCTGGGAGAGCCGCGCCCCCTTCCAGTGCCCCGCCCCCAGCGAAGCGCAATAACTTCTCGCGGCACCCGCTGCGCGGGTGCCACTCGTGGATTCAGCCCGACTGCCTAAGGACTTACTGTTTGATCCAGCTCCCGTTTCCTGCTACAGGAGTAGCGTTTCACACCCTCAGAAGCCCGCAGCGCGACTGGGAGAAGGGGGCCGCAGAGGAGGACGAGGCGCCGGCCCCAGGACTGCGAGGACCAGCATTCACCACCTCCAGCTGGTCCTCTTCCTGGGAGAGCCGCGCCCCCTTCCAGTGCCCCGCCCCCAGCGAAGCGCAATAACTTCTCGCGGCACCCGCTGCGCGGGTGCCACTCGTGGATTCAGCCCGACTGCCTAAGGACTTACTGTTTGATCCAGCTCCCGTTTCCTGCTACAGGAGTAGCGTTTCACACCCTCAGAAGCCCGCAGCGCGACTGGGAGAAGGGGGCCGCAGAGGAGGACGAGGCGCCGGCCCCAGGACTGCGAGGACCAGCATTCACCACCTCCAGCTGGTCCTCTTCCTGGGAGAGCCGCGCCCCCTTCCAGTGCCCCGCCCCCAGCGAAGCGCAATAACTTCTCGCGGCACCCGCTGCGCGGGACGCGCGCGGGACGCAGCCCGGGGCGAAGCCCGGGCCAAGGGCGGGCCCGTTGTTGCCCGTTAGAGCCCGACAGAGACCGGACCGGGCCATCTCTCTTTCATCAACGACCTGGCAACAAACATCATGCCAGCAAAAACCAGAAGCACCTCCAAACCTAAATCCAAACATGCGCAGGAGGTAGCTCAGGTAACAGGCCCCATCGACCTATTCATATCGCGGGTACATGAAACAATAGATCAAAGCATAGCCTTGATGGAAAAGAGAGTCTCTATGGACCTCATGAGCGCAAAAGCCAAGCGCTCATCTCTCGGTGCCATAGCGAACGCTGCATCCCCAATTAATCCAACCTCCCAAAACAGCTCACTCCTAGTGCTCCTTCCAACCACTGAACTCAACACCGTACCATCAGTAGTAGATCTGTCAGTTACGCACTCTGAGTCAGATCCCTCATTGTCATCAGATGACTTGGAAGCAACCCCAGATCTAGTTGGTTGTCACACGCAAGAAGGCACCCAAATTTCCAACACTTTATCCCAATATGGTGAGAAAGAAAAGGGAACTTCGGAAACTCGACTTCCAATCAGAGGTGAAACACAAAGCGCACAAAACTCTTCATGCTCCAACAGCATACTGCACATTCCCGACTGTACTCTCCCGCACAAGCCAATATCCAGCAACAGCAATGCAACCGAGCAATGCAAGACGTGCAGAATTACGTCACAAGTGCTAACCACTACAAAAGACTTACTTTATCAATACCTTAAACCTATCCAGTTGAGCGTAAGAAACCTCGAGGCCCAACTAACAATAATATCAGCTACTCTTTTAGATACAAACACAAGGATAGACGTAAAGGGCCAGCGAAACACCACACACCCACCAAAAAAGCAAACCCAAAAACATATTCAGAAAGCAGCTAATCCTACAAATGCAACAGCTACAATACAAAAGAACCCCAATTTATTGTCTGTAATACCCAACCCAACAGAAAATACATCTCACCCCCAGCAGGACAAACCACCGCAACAGAAGACAACACAAAAAGTGCAGCAGGCAGATAATAAAGGGAAGGCCACGGTACGAACCCCATGTCCAGCACAACCCTCAGACCCTAGTAGGGTCCCCCAGAAGAAACCTGATTCCCAGCCCATGAACTCCCCACCCCCTCAAAAAACACCCAAGAACGTAACGGAAACAGCCCAGAAAAAATACCCAGTAGTGAGACGCCCTGCCCATTTGCCCCCCGAAGCTACTCCATATACAATAGTTCTAACAGGAGTACCCGAGTTAGTAGATGACATCCCAGAAACTGCTTGGTCACTTAAAAACAAGGCCATGCAGTGGCTTAGCATAAATAGACCCCTTGAATCACATCTATCAGGAGGAATTACGTCAGCACGTAGGGTAGCCTGGATAGGCAAAACCAGGAAAACAACACGCGGTGACTGCATTATCGTAACTTGCAAAGATCCCGCAACGGTTGACTATATATGTGCCTGGCCACAACTCGAGAAAAAAGGGGGAATAGACACTCGTCACCTCTCCTTCTTTTATCCCCCAATGAAACATCAACACAACCCCCCACCATGGGAATGGCATCATCATCATAAAGACCCACGGAACCAGGACCCATGGCGTCATACACCATGGATCAGGAGGGATTTCCCATCCGAATACCATGATAGGGGGGGGCCAAGAGAAAGGTATGTCGATAGCCAAATTCCATACTGGCAGGACAGATCTTACCCAACATATGAGGGGTGGCAGGGTTTTCCGACCCAAAACCGTTACGAGTGTCTCGATATGGTCGATTGACCACCCATCATTAACCTTGAACAACCCATAGCTGCCCCCTCATATTCAGCCGACGCTTTACACTCGCTAGCTCCTGATACACACCAGATAGCTCCTGATACACACCAGATAACTCCTCTCAAACAGCCTGAAGTATCAGAGACCCGAATGATCCAACGTAACAAACTGCCCATCCTTCCGGCTCCAATAAACCTGGCCGCGAACACAGGATCACTCACAGTACAAATCCCAACCACTGAAATCTCGTTCAACAGTAAAACAGCACGTGTAACCTCGACAGTCAATAAGGCCACGACCATAGGCATAGTTTTTTGGAACGTTGCAGGCCTGACTGGAAAAATAACATGCCCTCAATGGTTGGAAATCGCACGAAGCCACCAAATCTTGTGCTTACAAGAGACTTGGCTCCTATCCCCCCTCCATCTAGCGGGATACAAAACCTTTTTCACCCAAGCAATGCCAAGCACAATGGGGAGACCAAAAGGCGGCCTCCTGATTTATATTTCCAACACCTTAGCAGTTAAGGTAAAAACCACAAAAGAAACACCAACCTTTCAAGTCATTCAGATCACGCACCATAACACCGCATCCAAGAACGTCCACATACTCATAAATTACTACAACAATATAGGCACACAGGATTGCTGTACAAACTTGGACGAAATGGCAGCTCACATATCAACACTTCAAAACTCGAATCTGAGCGAGTCAATAAAATATATTTGGGGTGGTGACTTTAATCATCATATATGTCCAAACCACAAAAACGGGACCTGTGGCCTACAATCCGAAACTGGCAACCTGATTCCCCACTTTGCTCATACCCAAAGTGGAAATAAGCTGAACGAAATAGTATTCACTCTGGACCTTGACTTTGTAAACGAGCTAGTGCACCCAGCCCAGGAATTCCGACCCACTTTCCATGGGCGAGGTAGCACATCCACTATTGATTTCATCCTAGCCTCCATCACCAGTAAGAACTCGCTAAGTAACTATAAAGTAGGGTCTTGCCCGATCAGTGATCACTATCCCCTAAGTGTGGAGATCATTTTGGAGAAACCAGGTCCTTCTATAACGAAAATCAGTCCTCTTGACCAACAAACAATATCACTGAGGAAAAGAAATGGGTTCGCAATCAAATGGGCCAAAGTTGATCCTGAGGTGACCTCGCAAAGAATATTCGAAAAAGCATACCCCTGGTTAAGGGACTGTCTCTCCGCAGAGGCTTCGCCTGAATTAATCATTACTTCCTTCCATAACATTCAAGGGACAATAAGAGATGAGCTAGTTAAACAAAGGTCAAACAAACCAATATCTCAAACTAAAAGATGGTTTAACTCAGACTGCAGAAAGGCCCTCTCGCTGCTAAAAGAAGCCCTCCGCAAGGAGCCAAGAGACGTCCAACTAATCTCATCCCGGAGGAAAGTGTACAATGAAGCCAGGAAAAATCGCAGGTCCCAGATAAAGAGAGATCTTTGGTGCCAATTACACGAGAGCGCACTAAAAAAGGACAGCATAACTTTTTGGCAGACCATTAGATCACCCTTTTTTGACAAAGATACCGATCCGAATCCACTCGACGTAGCAGTAACCGAATGCGAATGGGTTCGCCATTTCTCGAAAATTTTTGACCCACTGTCTGCCACGTCTCGACCAGAACACGAGGCCGAAGCGGAGAACCACCTTCGCCCTATCAATTTACCCATTAATCTACGCTTCACCGTAACTGAGGTTAGAAAAGCAATTGCAGCATCCAAAACTGGCAAGGCTCCCGGCCCAGACGGGGTACCCATGGACCTGTTCTTACACAACAGTGACTATTGGTCGTTAATAATAACCCGGGTAATGTCCGCAGTTGTTGAGGTCGGTCTCCTACCATCATGGTCATCATCTACACTCTTGCCAATATTCAAGAAAGGGGACCGCAACGACCCAGCGTGCTACCGGCCGATCTCCCTTCTGGATGCCACGGGAAAAATTGCAGGTCGACTTCTCCTGGACCGATTACAATCTTGGGCCCAGGAAAACAACATCTTTACGGACCTGCAATATGGCTTCCAGAAGGGGCTCGGTACAGTGGAGCAAGCCCTAAACTTGACCCTCTTGACCGACAAATATGTCCATGCAAAAGATGGGATAATTCACCTGGTCTACATTGATTTGAGCGCAGCTTTCGACTGCGTTCAGCACGCAAAGCTGTGGGAAATCATGTCGAATCTTGGAGTAGACCCAGCGATACTGGCTTTTCTCCGGGGCCTGTACACCAACGCAGAAGGCCGAGTGCGTTACGGCATTGGCGGCGACCTGTCACGTCCTTTTAAAATCACGCGAGGAGTAAGGCAAGGGTGCGTATTGGCACCCTTCCTATTCAATCTATACACCAACGGGATTGAAAAAGCAATGTTGGCAGGAAGCCAGGACCTCCCGCAAATTGATCGGCGGCCAATACCCATTCTACTCTACGCCGACGACTCGGTCATCCTGGCCCGAACAGCCAACCAACTCCAACGGCAATTGAATAAATATGTGACGTTCATGGACTCCCTAGGATTAAAAGTAAATACAAAGAAAACATTCACAATGTCTATAGGCCCCAAATCTGGAAAAACAAAATCCATACATATAAACAACACTAAGTTGGAAAAAACGTCAGCTTACCTGTATCTGGGTATACTCGTGGACGACTCAATGACCTGGCGAAAAGCTATCGAAGCCAGAAATCTAAACTTTCGCCGAGCAACATCAGCACTTTGTGCTTTCTCCAGGAAACTAGGAAAACCAGCTCCGTCGGAACTACTAACACTATACTATGCAAAATGCCATAGTGTGGCGAGTTATGGAGCAGGCATCTGGGGTCACGGAAACATCAAACAAATACAGGCAACCGAGAACGCCTTTATTAAGTATGTCCTGGCCCTTCCACAAAGCTCCCCGATTTTAGCATCACATCGAGAGCTAGGGATGGAATTCGTGACAGACACCATACGCTGCCAGCCTCTCATCTTATGGCATCGTATTTGGTGCAATCCTGAAAGTCATGTAACACGCTCCCTCATCACAGACTGCCTGAGCCTAGCACATTGGAGAAAAATTCCCTGGCTTAACTATGTCTTCAAATTTTTTAAAGACCTTAACTGTGAACAATATTTTCTTGATCCACCCTCAATTGAAGACATATCCAAGAAACGGCTGAAAGATCTATGTTTAGGTCACTTGAGAGAACTTCGCAACCAGGCGGAGATAGTGAAAACGCAAAATGGAAAAATCTCCCAACTGCAAACAGGGAAATTGATACAGCCCTACCTTATGTTCTTTTTATCGAACTATGAAAAGTTTTTACTGACAAGATTCAGGTTCGATCTTTTCTTTCGCCTGGTCACATTCCCAGAACAGAATAACTGGTCACGGAATTTGATTTGTTGCCCATGTGATGGGGCCTCCAAGCAAACAACGGTCCATGTCACACTGTTCTGCAAATATTACAGTGCGGCTAGGAAAAAATGGATTCTCCCCCTCTTACGCTCAAGCGGTCTCAGAAACACATATCCAGCGCTTGCCCACCTCCAGTCGCCGTTAAACCCTCATGAAGCCAAAATGACAGCGACTTTTTTAAAAAAAGTCATGAAAATACGGCAGGACATTGTTTTATAAAACGTATCATGTGAACTCTAGTTTAATACTGACGGTTTTTAAATAATGTTGTACTTTTTATGATTATGTAAATTTTATAATCGAATAAAAGTTTATGAACTACTTTGTTTGAGGTCATGACGGAGTTACTAGTGAACATGATACAACTAGGGATATAGTATTGCCATATAAGAAGGTAGACATTCTATCCAGAAAATGGTGTAAACACATGAGTGTAAACCCCGGCTATCCACCCGAGAGAGAGACTAGGCAAAGATGGCCGCCCCATATGAGGAGAAGAGACAGTAGTCCTCTTTTTATTATTGTGGCTTTGTGAGCAGGGAGGGCAGTTTCGTTTTCAAGCTAGCCCAGTTCCTGAGTTGCTGTGAGGGAGTCTTATCTTGCAGGGGCCAGTTGATGATTTCGTCATATTTCTCCCACAGTGAACTACAATGTGGACTCTGACCAAGATGACCTTCCATGCACTACATAATACAGCTTGAGTTCCAGAACAAATAATGAATGAGAAAACACTTTGCAAAAATACATTCTGTAAGACCCAGGATGGATGACCAAAAACATAGCACATCTATGGCAACCACTGGCAAAAGAATGCTAACAGGATGGTACTTTCATGAACAAAGAATGGATCAGGATAAAATCCAAAGTGTGGGGTGAGATCCACCAGTTAACTTCGAAAGCACACTGGAGGAACTTCGGTGCAGTTTGTTTGTGTCCTCTCACAAAGAGTCTGGTTGTGTTTTAGGCTGGTAGAATTCTTCGACAATTAAATATGCAAGAACAGATGCCTCAATAAAAAATGTGCCCCCCCCAAACAGTTTTTTGTCGAATCCATCCATTTAACCAATTTCTTCTGAATCCAAGAAATCATCAAGGTATTCCACAACTTCCATCTCATCGTCATCCGTGAGGTTCTGCTTAGAAAACTCATACAGTTCCTTCTGCTGGGTGGTGATGTTATAGTAAAGAACTGCATCCGCCCTCGGCAGAAAATCCTCGTCTCTAAGTCCCCATTTATCTCTATGGTACTGGTAATAGACCAAGTTCTGTTTCATCACTTGGTCTTCCTGGTCGAAGAGCAGGTAGCTGGCCACGCAGGGGGCAGCGTTCTTCAGGTCATTCAATTTATAATAGGCATACTGCAGATAGTGGTACATGGTTGCCACAAACTTCTCCACAACATAGCCTCCTACGACGGGGGTGAGATCACCTTCGCACTTCAATTTGCAAGCAAGAACCTCGATGTAGTGATCTGCTATTGACAAATAAAAGTCTTTGAAATGGGTTATTTCACGAGCGCCTTCACAGGCTGCAAGGCATTCCTTATAGACCCGGAAGTAATCTGGTAGCGCCAGCTCCATGTCCGAGATGGAGGTCCGCCAGTTCTCTCCATTGTACGCTCTCACTGCCCTGATAAAAAGAACCTCATATGACTTGGTCTCCAGGTCTTTAATGTAGTCCTCTGAATCAGGCATGCTTTTGTAGTACGCCATGTTCCGCTTCATCATTTCATCATCCGGGTGCTTGAGCATGAAACTTATAACAACGCGATATGAGCATATTGTTTGTGCATATACATTACATATCGAGGATATCATACTATGAAAGATACTGGACTATAAAATAGGTCTACACAGATTAATTGATATTGCTAGGGCTTAGTAGTCTATAAATAATTGTCATACTGCCAAAGTTAATCTGATAGGTTCAAGACACAAAACCAAGACTAATAGATGGACATATCTGGCGGCTACTTGTCGATATAGTTGTCACAATAGAGTCTACCAAAAATCATACTTTTGAGATTCCCTATTTCTTCTTGTTATATGTTGAAAAAACGTAAACATGTAATGGGTCATCAAGTTGTGTTTCCTGCCCCGCCCACAGCGATGTCCGACGCTGATGTCGAAGTGGGTGCCTTTGCCGAGGCTCCGCGCTGCTTGCTCTAGCCTTCTGAAGCGGAACACCAGGTAAAAGGCGGCAGCTCCCACCGCGACGCACGGACATGGAACACGAAGCACGGGCGGTGGATGCCCGAGGCGGGATCGAGCTTGGTACACTCGCGGGACGCCGACGACAAATGCCTCTTGCTTAGCTGCCGTATGTGCATGGAAGCTATCTGTCCAGCCGAGCTACGAACTGCATGCACGCCACTCACCAGGACAACTGAGGCTCTGCTCTCCTTAAGTCAAAGGAGTCGGATGGTTTACAGCGCGGAGCTCATTGAGTTCACAGCAGGGGTGGCGCCTGGTTCATGAACTGCCAGGCGGTGTGGAGCTGCGGACCCAGGGAACTGAGGTGAGCACGCAGAAGTCAGAAGTAAGAGACTGTTTCCAAAAAACATGGCCCTCGACATTTGCTACTCAACTGATCGCTAATTATGATATTACTAGGCACTATGCACTATGGGAAAGCCCTCTAGCTGAGATATACAGAAACTCTTCTAACGTAGATACTCAATAAGGGCTTCCCTCTATTTGGATTAATTCAAGTGGCTGGCACATAACCTACATTCCCGGGCTGCAACCATGGCAGCTAGGGCTAAGGGTAAGCAAGGCAAAACGGACCTTGCGAGAGAACTTTTAAAATCACCACTTGTATCTATACCTCAACCTGTGGTTAAAGGAGTGGACAAAAAAGGCAGAAGAAAGGGGCAACAAAGGAGCGCTTTAAAATTTAAAGCGGTGGAAGCAAGGGAAGCAAGGGAAGCAGCTGAGAATTACAGACAAAATAAATATAGTGTCTTAAACAAGCAAGCTGTGGAAGAGGACTTGGAGGATTTGGAGGAAGAGGCGGGGGATAAAGATGAAGATGAAGAAACCCTATCCGAGCTTTCAGCTGAGTTAAGTCTGTTGGCGGTTGGAGAAAAAAGTGAGAGAGCTGGGGAGAATAAAGCAGATAAGGTGGAAAAGGTGGATAAGTTGGGCAATAAGGCCAATGCTGTCAATATCGTCAATATTATCCAAAACTTAGCCAAGACGGTCGAGAACCAATCAACCCCAAGCAGTATCCTCTCTTCTCTAAACCGCTGCTCCAGCAGGGTCAGCTTACAAGTACACCTACGCGGGAAGAGAAAAGCCAAAGGGGGCAAATGGAACAGCAGAGCAAGAGGTTTCTAATCAAAAAAGAAATATAACAAATACAACATCGCCAGTGGCAGAGGCACAGTCCGGTTCAGAAGTAACCCCAGCGGCAGTGCTAAATATCAGCTCACTCCCCTCTATTAATGCATCACAATCTATCCAAAATCTGGCCTCTCTGGCCCCCTCCATCGCCTTGCCGCAGACCTCACCTCAGACCCTCACATGTTCCAATTTGATACCCAAACCGCATAATCATAGCCCTGCTAAAATCGAAAAGTCGGCCAATTCTGCAGTAAAAGTACCGCCTGTGAATATCGACTCTCTACCATCTCCTACAGTTATGGTAGATCTAGGCCAAGCTATATGTCCACACAAGACCCAAGAGGACGAACTGCCCATATCCTCCAACGTCTCCAAAGTGAACTCTGTGGAGGACTTGCTCGCCACTATACTCCGCGAACTTAGGGATTTTAAAAGCTCCCAAGCCCATGAAATATCTCAGCCGCATAACAGGCTCACGAAAATGGAGGAGTGGTTTGGAAACCTCCCCATAAGGGTCTCGGACGCTGAAGCTCGGATCTCGACCCTAGAAGATACTTTAACGACGATGCAGAAAGATCTTCATGTAGCAAACAGAGAGAAATCTCAATTAGCGGAAAAAATGCAGGATTTGGAAAACTATAACAGGCGGTCCAACCTACGGTTAGTGGGTATTTCCGAGGGCGTGGAAGATAAGGATGTGGTAAAATGGTCAGAGTCCCTCCTAAAAAAAGCCATACCTGAGCTGCATGGTGATTAACGATTACAAGGGCGCACAGAGTCCCTGCGCACAAACCCAATAACCTGAAGTACCCTCGCACAATATTGCTTAACTTCTCGGACTTTAGGGTAAAACAGAGAATCCTAAACATTGATTTTTCAAAGAGAACATTTAATGTCAATGAAGTGAGCAACTTTCGGATTTTCTCAGATATGTCGGCGGCATCCGCCCCACAGACGCAGGGACTTTGTGAAGATGATTGACTCTTTTAAGACTAAGGGGGCTCAAGCCATGATTGTACAACAATCCAAATGGAAGGTGCTAGCAAAAGGGAGATTCTTTATCTTTACAGACTTGCACGAAGCCCAGTCACTTCTTGAAGGCCTCGGCGCATAATTATTTGTCAGATATCTAATTATTCATTCTGTTTGAATAAGAAAGGGGTGGGCTCAAGGGGGGACTGGAAGCACACAAGGATGCAACAAAATGGCATCAACAAAGAAGAAAATGACACAGAGAAGGACGGAAGTGGGTCACAGGGGGTTACCGTCCACTCTAGGGGGAGGTAGGGAGGGGGGAGGTGAAGGGGGTGTTGCAGAGGGTAAAAAAAGAGAGTTCATACACCAAAAATCGTACGCCCAACTTTTATCATTGTTATGGCACGGAAAAACTTAGTAATATACTAGCAGTAGTAGTTTATGATATACCAATCGATTTCTCTTTCCCTAGCATGGGAAGATACTCAAGATTTAAGTTGAGGTGCCTTATTAGATTTATCGATGGTAATACTGTTTAAACCATGTTAACTTGTCTCAGAGTGAAAAAAGTGGTAAGGTCTGAGTTTTATATTAGTTGCACTTTATTTGCCTTTTTTGCACAATGGTCAGTTATAGGAGGTCATAGATCAGCCCGCATTTGCACTTTATGTATCGAAGTCGTGTATCGTGTATCTGCTTTCTGTATTCAGAATATGAGAATTGCGTATTTTACACAAAAGGGCGTTATGTCCTCTAAATCACAGCTTTCTATTGTTGCACTTTAAATGTTGCTCCTCCTCAATCATTCCTCAATTATTAGCTGCTATTTGGTTACTGTTCTGCGTATTTTGCACAAGGAGATGTTTAAATTCTTTCTCAACATATTTTATATTTATTCTCTTTTTAAATATTTTAACCAAGGAGTAATATGTTGAAATTTGTATCCTTTAATGCAAAATGGTTTGAACAACGTTCGCAAAAAGAATGCTATTGAGTGTTGGTTAAAAGGCCTCAGTCCGATGTTATTTATTTGCAAGAAACCCATCATAGAACCCTGGCTGAATCCGATAACATTTTTAGGGATGGGTGGGTCATAAAATGTCTTCAGTAGCCGGGTTGGCACAGAGGGGAGTATGCATTTTAATAGGAAGTCATGTAGGCTTTTCCTTAGAAGGGGCAATTACAGACCCCAGTGGTAGATGGGCACTTGCACATGGCAAATTAAACCATGTTAATATAATATTAGCCACAATTTATGCACCAGTCTTAGACGACCCTCTTCCAATCCTGCAATTGAAACAGGCTTTAAATGGTTCACCCCGGCAAATAATATGGGGGGGATTTAAATTTTTTACAAAATCCCTTATTCGATTCATGTCAAAAAGAACGGCCCCAGAATAAACGCCAAGTTGCTATTGCCATACAAAGCTGCATACTAGATCTTGATATCATCGATCACTGGCGTTCCTGTAATACCCTTAAACGTGAATACTCTTGCCATTCTGCAAAATATAATTCTGCATCTAGTTTAGATTTTTTTCTAACATCTCATGGGTTGGAGGTACACAAATATGCTCATCTACCGTTCACGTTTTCGGATCACGCAGTACTTTACATGGGGATAAGAATAGGGAGGCAAGACAAAGTGTCACCTAGGAAATGGTATTTTAACAAATTGAACCTCTCAGATACTCAATGGTGTGCAGACATCGAGGAAGAGATTGAGGAGTTTTTTGCACGAAATAGAGGTACATCCCCATTAAATACAACTTGGGATGCATTTAAGGCCACTCTGCGGGGGATAATTACTTCCAAAGAAATACAAAAGCAGAAGGCAAGAAGAGAGGTGAAAAGTAAATTACAAACAAATCTTACGCAGGCAACCCAAGAACATTACAGGGTGATATCCTCACTTTCGGGACAAAGGGTTTCCGAAGCAAAGAGAAAAATGAAGGATTTTTATTATGATTTAGGCGAGACTAATAGCAATCTCTATGCCCAAAACCTATATGAAGAAAATGAATATATAGGAAAACTCCTGGCATGGCAAACCAAAGAAAATCAGGCCCGAAATAGGATAGAGCAACTAATTAACCCTGTCACCAAAGTTCAGGTAAAGACTACAGCTTCCATTGGTGAGATGTTTTTAAAACATTATGAGGGATTCTACCAAGCTACTGAAGGAATCGCGACTGAAATTATTGGGGAATTCTTAGAGACACTAGAAATACCCAAACTGGATTACGAGGGTAAGAAATTGTTGATCGAGGACTTTACAAAGTCAGAGCTCGATGAGGTAATTCATTCTCTTCCCAACGGTAAGGCCAATGGCGACAACGGGTTCCCTGTAGAACTTTTTAAAAAATGTGATGGTACTTTGCGTAAAGAATTCCTACTTCTAGCCAATTATTTAATTCAAGGAGGACTACCCCCTGACTCTCTGCATTCAGCAGTGGTGGTTAGCATTTTTAAAAAGGGAAAGGATAAGGAAAATACGAATTCGTATAGGCCCATAAGTCTTTTAAACACAGATTATAAAATTTTTACGAAACTTTTAACGAACCGGCTGAACAAAATAGTAGGGCCTCTTATAGGCTCCGATCAGTGCGGTTTTATAGCAGGAAGGCATCTCCACACGAATACAACATTTTTATTGGAGGCACTGGATTACTTTAAGACCAATAAGGTGAAAGCGCAAGTCTGGGTTTTAGATGCCGAAAAAGCTTTCGATCTGGTGTCATGGGACTGCCTATTTGCGATTTTGCACAGCTTCGATTTTCCGTTTGTTTTTATCTCCCTATTGAAACAACTCTACATGAACTCTAGGGCACAGATTATTATCAATAATATTAACATTGGGACATGTCAGGTCAGCAGAGGCATGCGTCAAGGCTGCCCTTTGTCTCCAATTTTATTCGCCTTATTTATTGAACCTTTGACGATTGCAATCAGGGGCACAATGACCGATACAGTACCCGTAGCCGGAATGACAAATATTAAACTATATGCTGATGCCATTGCCCTTTTTTTAGATTCAAAGCCCTCAAGTCAAGTAAAAATTTTAAAAATCTTTTCGGATTTTCAAAAGTTAGGGGGTTATAAGATAAATGTTAACAAGACAGAAATAATCTTAGCTAACTGCACTGTAGTCACTTTATTGCCGGAATTTAGGCAGATTTACAACACACGCCCAAAGAGATACCTGGGAATATTTATCTCTGATAACTTGGAAGATCTGTATTCGTTAAATTATATACCTCTGTTAAAAAAGGTTGGTTCCCAATTAGATCGTTGGAATCTATTGCCATTGTCTATAATTGGACGGGCTACTCTAATACGTATGTCTATTTTACCTCTTTTTAACTTCCTTTTTAGTGCAGCCCCCTGCGCAATCCAAGTCTCTTTTTTTGAAAAAGTGGATGCTATGTTTTCCTCTTTTCTTTGGACAAAAAAAATTCCAAGACTTGCACTTTGCACTTTACACCTTCCATCTGCACAAGGAGGGTTGTCTCTCCCAAACATTAGAGAATATTACTTTGCTACTTTTGCACACCATAGTTTTAGGTTTTTTTTCTTAGACGATCGCGAGGCAGACAATTTTTTTATGAGGAAGATGCTGTGGGAAGCTAAAATTACTGATCCTGCCAGAATTACGAAATATGCAAAGAAGGTCCGCAATAAGTCCCTACAGTGGCTAGTTAAACAGAAAACTCAGCTCCTGAAATGTTATGGAATTCCCAGAATAAGCAGTTCAACTGATTTAATCAATTTTAGTTTCGGAGAGAGGGGATGTCTAGATAAAAATATAGCGAGATTATGGAAGGATAAGGGTTTTGAGAAGATTGAAGATTTCCTCTTAGAGAACAGATGGGAATCCTGTGAGGAAATCTCTAGACAGATACACCATTCGAATACAATATTGAAATGGACTTTTTTTATGCTCCACGCGGAGTTCAGAGAATTAGATATAGGTAACTTATTTTATAAAAGTGATATATCATTAAGGTTAAATAATACAATGCAAAAGAAGATCAGCACTTGGATTAAAATACTAAAAGAAGACAACGCAATCAAATCTTTTAATAAGGTTAGAGAAAGGTGGAAAAAGAGGGAAGACATTGAAATTAGGAAATCAATGTGCGATAAAATAATAAATTTAACAAAACTATCTTCCGATGTGCTAATTTTAAACGTATGCAGTTTTATAGCAAATGGCTTATCTACAGAACCCCCTCATTTCTCCACAGTATATATATCCCCAGGTTTCTGATAAGTGTTTCCGCTGTGAAGAAAAGTGCACCTGGAAACACATTGTCTGGGAATGCCCTAAAATACAGGAATTCTGGAAGTAAATAGAAAAATACCTCTGTGCCACGATCAAAGCCAACATTTCATTCAACGAATCAATCTCAGTTCTAGGCTGCTCTTCGAGCCCCACCCCTTATGATGAGTCCCTGTTTATAGCCTCCCTGATAGCTAAATCGCTTATTTTGCAGTGCTGGAAATCAGACAGTACCAACACTGCCAGCATGGAAAGTAAAACTATTAAGGATTCAGGGAAGGGAAAGAAAATATGCATTGAGGACAAGGGCAGGAAATATGATACATTCTGGAGCGTGTTCGAATCCTAGACTGAATATGGTGGATATCGATGTTAACCACTTCCTCTATTATTAGTCTGCTCGATCGATACGTCAATTGCACTATGAACATTGCACTTTATGAGTAGTTGTTTAAACTGTCTAAATTTGAATATGTTTTATATTTGAATGAAGCCAGTGTAAGTTGATTCTGATTTTTTGTTTTTGATTCTTTTTCTGTTTCTCATATGCACTTTACTTTGTACTGTATTTACTCTGCTGCTAATACGTCATGTATGGCTCATCCTGTGTTTATGAACTCTCAATAAAAAATATTTAAAAAAAAATGTTGTGTTTTGTCACATAGTTCTGATATTTTCAATGGTATCTCATGTATGTATATCATCAGGTAAATCTGTTAGATCAATATATGCGATTCAGATCTAGCTGTGAATAAGTATAAACAATCAAGTTCTCCACACTTGTGACACATCATTTAGTGGATAAAGCCATCCACGGAATTGTGTCGTTAAGACCCATAACATCACTTGCCATCTTGAAAACCCATCTTTGCTCTCGTTGGAACAGGAAATTTGAAATATCAATACAATGCAGTGGAATCACTGGTTTCTCTAGTACTGTCCACTCAAAATACTCTGGTTTGTGATTTTGTTCAGAAAAATGTCTAGTGAGAATGTTGTCACTGTTTTCTTGCACCTGAAGGTGCTCTTATGCTCCATCATACGGAACTTCCCCTTCCTTGTAGTCATGCCTACATATTTACTCCTGCAAGGACATGTAATCAGGTAGGCTAGGTTCTCGCTATTACAGTTTGTAAAAAACCTCTGCTCCCAGGGGTTCGCAGTTCCTATGTCTACAAACTTAGATGGTTTTGTTTGAGCACATACTCCACAATATCCGCACGAGAAATGTCCTTGGACTTTCGGCAGATTCCATAGCGTTGTATCCATATCTGGTTTTGAATTCGAAGGTCTAGTATGTACCAGTCAGTCTTTAAGATTAGTGCTCCTCTTGAGGGCAAACAGAGATTGTGGTATTTTATCAAAACAGCTATTAAGAATCCGCCAATGCTTCCAGACACTTTTCTGAATGTTGTTGGTCAAAGTGCTGAAAGTATGAACAAAAGTCAAGAGGCCCAGTGGGGTTTCTTTGTTGGTATCTCAATCAGCGCTTCCCTATTATTATTCTGGGCACGTTTCTTTGCTTTCTTGATCAGACTGATTGATAATCTTTCTCCTCTAGTTGTTGCCTCAAAATTTGAGAGTGTTCCTCATACTTGGCGAGAGTAGTGCAATTCCTTCGCACTCTTAAGAACTGTCCGAAAGGCAAGTTGTGCCGGAGAGATTTCGGATGTTGACTATCATAGCGTAATAATGAATTGTGCGCCATCGGTTTCCGATAGAGCTCGCCGTGCAGTTGCCCATTAGTATGGAAAATAGATAGATCCAGGAAGGCAAATCTTTCTTTCTCAACTTCTGCTGTGAATTTCAAAAATCTATTTCTGCTGTTCAACTAATCTTGAAAAATCGTGATGGATTCTGATGTGCCCCTCCATATTACTTCTACTGCTTTCTACTAGTGATATAGACGCCTGTTTTTAGTAGTATGACATAACAATACGAGTGATTTGTTATTCATTTACGCTCTCTTGTCTGCCCATGAACGATAGAGACAGTGTCCCGGGGAATAGTTACGAAAAGTTTTTTTGCAAACGGCCATTAAATTCAACCTACAATCATGTCCTTATTTTGACCGCTTGCGCATCACGAGGAAGTATGTGCTTCTGCACAACAAAGAAGGGAGAGAAGTAATACCAAGTGTAACACAACATTCGAACTATCATTGATGTTTGCAAAGAGTATAGGTGTGTCTCTCTATTGTATATGAGAGATTTTGTGCCCTACTTATCAGTACCATGGCAATGATCGCTATTTGACTATTTCCCAATAAAAATGCTTTTTAACCCCTTCCACGCTCATGACGAGCTGGGCTCGTCATGGCGTAGCCTCCTCGCACGCTGATGACGAGCCCAGCTCGTCATGTAAAGTGCGATTCCCAATAGTTCAGCATGCGAGCACAATAACGCTAGCGCGCATGAGGTTAAGAAGTTGTCTTCAGTCGGAGGCAATAATTTGGGAGATAGAAACATAGATTTGAATTATTTACTATACGGTGTCTGTACTTGAGACAATGATACACTTGTCATTTATTTAGTCAGTCGTCAGTTCCTTTCATGACAGTGGGTCTTTTACAGTTTGCTACATGTTTTGTTTTTGGTCTTAGACAAGTGTTGGTGATTATATAACATCAATTGTTTCCATACAAATTAGTATTGTTGGAATTTTCTTTGTAGAGCGGGGCCTCATAGAACGTAATTTGAGCTGGTGCCGAGTGAGGTGAGGCTTACCCTTTGGAAAGTAATGGTAAGCCCTGAATCTCTTCTAGAATGATCTGAATTCATATCCTTTTCTGTGTAATTGTATAAGAGGGCGCTGATACACAAGAGAATGTCATGTTTATTTTCCCTAGATACAGTTTATCCATCATACTTTCACAAGGGATTGAACATGATCACAACAGTAAAACTGTATGTATGATCTTTTCTTTATTATGAATGCAGTGACAAATGAAACTTTGGTTCTGAAAAAAGCCAGGGGCAGTTATCCCTAAAGGCTGAAACATGTCGACCGTTTAAGCAGTAATTAGTTTCAAACTGCACCATATATAAAAAACATAATATTCTTTTTTTGCACTTTCACACTGGTTTTAATAGGAGAACTATGAGAGACGGTAAGTAAGAATAGCATACTATCTCACTAGGTCATCCTTTTTTTTTTAAATTAACACTTTTTTATGCACTAAATGAATATTTGCACTGCACCTCAGAGATTACCTTTATCCACACTTTCCCAATAAACACAGTCATATTTGGTGTTTTTCCTTCTTGAAACAAGCATCGCATACAAGGATACGGTTCTTTTTCTCTGTCCTCCCTGATTGTTAAGAGAGGCAGGAAGAAAACCGTTTGGATTCCCAATGACGACACTGGGCACTTGATTGTGTATTGGTGGGATACCAGCTATCCTGAGGCGATCCTGAGCATTATTTCTTGTGTTATCCTTGCCTTCTTCTCTATTACACCCTCAACAACATAATGAGTTGTTAGAGTTCATAAGAGTTATATATTGTAATACTTTTTTCTTTAGGCCCTTTGGATTCTATTTGTTTTTTAATTACTAAAGGACAAGCCAGGGGTTAGGGCATAACTCAAACCATTGTTGCCCCTGAGCACAGGGGGGCCCAAAGACATCAGTTGCCCCAACCCTCCAGCGTGCACCCATTCAGACCAAGACCAATGAATATATGCACACATGCCTACATTTCAGAACAGAAAAGTGTGAGATTTTAAAAATGTATTTCCCCTCCATTAATTTCAATGGAGAAGAGGCGATTTGAGGCGGGAGACAACTGAAATAAGGCCACTTTTGACTTAATTATTAAGGGAGTTTTCTGCCGGAATCTGGTCTATTAATTCAGAAAAGGGGGTGGTGATGAACAGAGTGTCTGAATTAAGCAGACCACTCTTACCCAGTCCTAAGATCAGGGCTTGATCCATCACCGTTTTTTAGCTCACTGCACCACCCCAGCTCAGAACCTGGCTACATGCAAATTAGTCTGTTCCTGTCCCAGTGCATGATGGGAACAGGACAAACCAAACTACCAAGCCAATTCTTATACTGGGAAGGAAACAAGCTCCCGGGGACCGGTTTCTGGCATTTCAGCCGTCGGCGGCCCGGTTTGCTTGAATCCTGATGGTGCAATGAGCAAGGGACTCACATCTGAGTATACCCTTCCACGCTTATGGTGGACAAAAATGATTCAGAAAAGGGGGTGGTGATGAACAGAGTGTCTGAATTAAGCAGACCACTCTTACCCAGTCCAAAGATCAGGGCTTGATCCATCACCGTTTTTTAGCTCACTGCACCATCCCAGGTCAGAACCTGGCTACATGCAAATTAGTCTGTTCCTGTCCCAGTGCATGATGGGAACAGGGCAAACCAAACTACCAAGCCAATTCTTATACTGGGAAGGAAACAAGCTCCCGGGGACCGGTTTCTGGCATTTCAGCCGTCGTCGGCCCGGTTTGCTTGAATCCTGATGGTGCAATGAGCAAGGGACTCACATCTGAGTATACCCTTCCACGCTTTTGGTGGACAAAATGATTCAGAAAAGGGGGTGGTGATGAACAGAGTGTCTGAATTAAGCAGACCAATCTTACCCAGTCCAAAGATCAGGGCTTGATCCATCACCGTTTTTTAGCTCACTGCACCATCCCAGCTCAGAACCTGGCTACATGCAAATTAGTCTGTTCCTGTCCCAGTGCATGATGGGAACAGGGCAAACCAAACTACCAAGCCAATTCTTATACTGGGAAGGAAACAAGCTCCCGGGGACCGGTTTCTGGCATTTCAGCCGTCGTCGGCCCGGTTTGCTTGAATCCTGATGGTGCAATGAGCAAGGGACTCACATCTGAGTATACCTTTCCACGATTATGGTGGACAAAATTATTCAGAAAAGGGGGTGGTGATGAACAGAGTGTCTGAATTAAGCAGACCACTCTTACCCAGTCCAAAGATCAGGGCTTGATCCATCACCGTTTTTTAGCTCACTGCACCATCCCAGCTCAGAACCTGGCTACATGCAAATTAGCCTGTTCCTGTCCCCGTGCATGATGGGAACAGGGCAAACCAAACTACCAAGCCAATTCTTATACTGGGAAGGAAACAAGCTCCCGGGGACCAGTTTCTGGCATTTTAGCCGTCGTCGGCCCAGTTTGCTTGAATCCTGATGGTGCAATGAGCAAGGGACTCACATCTGAGTATACCCTTCCACGCTTATGGTGGACAAAATGATTCAGAAAAGGGGGTGGTGATGAACAGAGTGTCTGAATTAAGCAGACCACTCTTACCCAGTCCAAAGATCAGGGCTTGATCCATCACCGTTTTGTAGCTCACTGCACCATCCCAGCTCAGAACCGGGCTACATGCAAATTAGTCTGTTCCTGTCCCAGTGCATGATGGGAACAGGGCAAACTAAACTACCAAGCCAATTCTTATACTGGGAAGGAAACAAGCTCCCGAGGACCGGTTTCTGGCATTTCAGCCGTCGTCGGCCCGGTTTGCTTGAATCCTGATGGTGCAATGAGCAAGGGACTCACATCTGAGTGTACCCTTCCACGCTTATGGTGGACAAAATGATTCAGAAAAGGGGTTGGTGATGAACAGAGTGTCTGAATTAAGCAGACCACTCTTACCCAATCCAAAGATCAGGGCTTGATCCATCACCGTTTTTTAGCTCACTGCACCATCCCAGCTCAGAACCTAGCTACATGCAAATGAGTCTGTTCCTGTCCCAGTGCATGATGGGAACAGGGCAAACCAAACTACCAAGCCAATTCTTATACTGGGAAGGAAACAAGCTCCCGGGGACCGGTTTCTGGCATTGCTCACTGCACCATCAGGATTCAAGCAAGCCGGGCCGACGACGGCTGAAATGCCAGAAACCGGTCCCCGGACGTTTGTCTCCTTTCTGGTGAAGAATTGGCTTGGTAGTTTAGTCTGCCCTGTTCCCATGATGCACTGGGCCAGGGACAGACTGATTTGCATATAGCCAGGTTCTGAACTGGGCTGGTGCAGTGAGCTAAATAACGGTGATGGATCAAGCCCTGATCTTTGGACTGGGTAAGAGTGGTCTGCTTAATTCAGACACTCTGTTCATCACCACCCCCTTTTCTGAATCGTTTTTGGCCACTATAGGTGTGGCAGGGTTTACTCAGACATGAGTCCCTTGCTCACTGCACCATCAGGATTCCAGCAAGCCGGGCCGACGACGGCTGAAATGCCAGAAACCGGTCCCCGGAAGCTTGTCTCCTTTCTGGTGAAGAATTGGCCTGGTAGTTTAGTCTGCCCTGTTCCCATGATGCACTGGGCAGGGACAGACTGATTTGCATATAGCCAGGTTCTGAACTGGGATGGTGCAGTGAGCTAAATAACGGTGATGGATCAAGCCCTGATCTTTGGACTGGGTAAGAATGGTCTGCTTAATTCAGACACTCTGTTCATCACCACCCCCTTTTCTGAATCTGAATCTGGTCTATTGGCATGTATGTATGCGAGACATGCACAACTCAGAGGGCTCTCTTTATATTCTGCCAGAGGCGCCCCATCATTTTGCAGTAAGCCACTAACAGGAATAGAAGCACGGACATCATTTAGGTGTCGCTAGGTGTTGCAGCTGCGACCCATGGCTGGTCCCTTACGACCCCTGGTGCTGCCATTGCGACCTCTGGCCCCAGAGGTGGCAAAGGAAAGCCACAAACAGAAGGTAAACAGTGCTGTGATGCACACTGTTTACTTTCTGCAACTCTGGCTGTGAACTGAAGCATTCATCCTAATATAGAGCAGTGCAATGTATACTCTGCTGAATAAAATGTCAACAAATGAAATAAGACATACATTTTAAAGAAGATGTTGCAGATTTTTATTATGGTAAAAATATAGAAAATATGTGTTTAAATAAAAATCTTACATCATATTCTGTAATGAATCATAATACCTTACAAGTGATGCTAACCAAAATGCATTAACAATTCTAAGAAACAAATGATGTGGATAATATTGTTTACATTGGTCTACATAAAGAAATGCAGGTGGACAAAACTAATTTTGTTTTTAAATCTCTTTGCACTTCTTTCTGTAACTTTCCAATACAAATTATGCTTAAATTATATACTAAGGAAACTATTAAATTGGGAGTTTGAGGTAGACATCATTTGGCTTTCCAGTGTTATTTTTTGTTTTAGTGGCACTATATTTCCTTCTTCCAAAAACACATAGGGGCATATTATTATGTCATGCAACACGGCACAGCAAGGGAATTTGCTGTGCTTTGTTGTGTGAAATGGAGAGAGGGGAAATGCTCTATATTTACAAAGATATGGAGTATTTCTACTCTCTCCTTGCGCTAGTGCACTGGGTGCTGCCTAGTGCTAACTCAGGTACCCTTACGTCATAGTACATTGGTGCCTGCATTAGGAGCAGGATTGTTTTTGTGCAGAATGGGACACCTTCCTTCACAAAAACAACCCTAAGAGGCATGTTCCTCTTTCTATTTGTGCTGCGGAATGGAGCTCATATTTGAAGAGGAAGTAACAAGGAGAAATTGAGATTTCTCCTTCTTACATCGCAGGTGGGTAGGTGCACCATTTTGGCACAAATCTAGGTTTACATGTCTTTGAAAATCTGAGGTTGTGTCAGAATTCATGGGTGGGTGAATGGGAATGCCAGTAATCCACCCATGTATTGCCTACCAGATGCAAAGTAATATAAGGCAATGTTATGTGCTGTGTTGCATTCATTTGCATTTACTAAACCATGCAGAGCTACACAAAGTCTGGGCTGCACCACAATGTGAATCAACCCCAGCTCAAAATCATAGTAATTCTAGGCCCTTATTTTTTGTGCAATAAAGCAAATTGAAATGTATAATGTTCCTATCATGTCAGAACTCAATTTAAAATGTAAGTGGTATGGAAAAATGTACATTTATTTATATGAGTACCTTGTGTTATCATATAATTGTGCATTTAAGAGTTTCTCAACTTCAGCAATATAAGCTACTGGGATGTAATCGAGATTAATGCAATGTGACATCATTTCCTTGGAGGATTCAGTGTTAGATCATATGATGTCACTTCCTGTGATGGCATTGGGGCAAAGGGAAGTCATGTGATCTCACTTCCATAACTCCTGGCATTTTGGTAAATTGACGCCCATGTGTAGCAGTTGCTATCTTGACCACCCTCTTTCTCTTTGAAACAGACTAGTGACGGAAAGTGCTGATTAATACCACCTTATCTCTTATATCCGAACAGGAGAAGCTTGTTTTAAAAGATGAAAAGGCGAGGGTGGTGGTTCAAAGAAAGAGAATATGTTATTGCACTAGACTGAATGGCACTTCCTATTTTCGGTTAGGGATTCCACTTTCAAGTCCTGGTATGGATGTTCAGAGAAAGCATTACAAACCCCTAGTGAATTTGAATACTGCTGTAGAGTGCAGCAGTCTGTCTTCTTTAGGTGAATGCACTTGCTTTATTATTGAGAGATTAGACCTGAATATTTCTCAGTAATACCTGATCTATTTCCGCAGGTCACAGAATTGGCTGGCTACACAGCTCGAGTGTACAATATGTTTTTAGTCTTCAATGAAGTACAGAGAGGGATATACAAGAGAGCTGCTGTTGAAGAATCCGACAAGGAATCGAAGAATGAAGGCAGGGCAGACCTGCACATTGATGGGCCTTTAGAAATTAAAGGTAAGCAATCATAACAAGTTATGGCTGATAATCCATTGTTTTATTATGTTTGTCATTCCACAGGACTAGGCCAATACAGGGATCCCCTGATGACATTAGTTGTCATCAGTGATACACAACTATGTCATTTAACATGTCATAAGTGATGTAATATTTGAGGTCATACACAGTGCTTCGTTGGAATGCAATTTATAGTTATCTCAGTAAAATATACCTGGAAACTTTCAGTGTTTTTTTTCTTTTTAAATGTTAGTTTTTATCTTGATTCCACACCTAACTTTACCTTTTGTTTTTTTTTACTGAATTTCTTGGATGCTTTTTTAACATAAACTAAACTTGTATACCCGTATACCTAAGTATAATGTCACTTCAACCTTTGTTTTTGCATTGAATTGCTCTTTTTCTTTTAACATAAGGTAAGATCTTATTAGCAAACCTAACTATAACGTCACTTTAACCTTTGGTTTTTTTTTAAGCAAATTTTCGTTTTTTTAATCATATCCAGGCAACTACCCTGATTTTGGCTATATGCAGAGGGTGTTTGACTGCTGCATTCAACATCAGCGTGCAGCTACCCCGCTGTGCACAGCAGTAGTGCAAACTGGTGGGTTGGCTGCAGGGTCTTGGTCTGGACAGGCTCACCAACCCGTGAGACACCTTCACTTCTCTTCACTTGCCCTCACACACTCCCTGCATCCATCACAGCCGCAATGGTGGCCGATCCTTCTTTTACATCGCTGTCAATACCTGTAACGACCTTCCCCTCCAGCTTTGTACAGCCCCCTTGCTGGCAGACTTCAGAAAGAGACTCAAGACCTGGCTTTTCAACTAAGACATAGCACCCAGATACCCCTAGGGGTGATAGTGCTGCAATCTACAAATGCTGATTGATTGATTGACCTTCCCACAAAAAGCCAACTCTAAGCTACACACGGTCTTTGGCTGTACACAGCAGGGTGCTGGCATCAGGGCTAGGCCTTTGTCCACCCCCTACATTCAATCCTCCATGGACAGCGACCCCGTGAATAAGGCCAACTCCACTGTGGGTAACCAACCCCCCCCAATGCAGACATCTAAAGGGGAGGTTTGTGCAGTGCTTCCTATGGTAGACCATGATACCACTTAGGATCCTGCAAGACTATTCTGTTACTTCATGGAAGGGCCACACAGGGTCCCCCAGGAGTACTGTTGGACCTGTGACATGAACATTTGTTAAAACAACTTTGCCCCAGCGGGTTCCTGTGGATCCCCTCACATGTGGCTGAGTATATCTATTCTGCCCCGTTATACCCTATTTTTAAAACTTTAACAGGATATGGGGACCCTGAGTCCTGCAATGGCGGCCTCAACAAATAGTTCTGGCAGTGAGATTGGCACCCTTGCTGTGGTGTCTTTGAACTGCTACTGTGTGTGAGGGTGATTTGGGGAACGAAAATAGAAATTGGGGGCTGTCTTGTTTTTAATCGCTTGTGTTATTTTAAAAGCATTTTTCGTCATTGCTGTTCTCAATAGTGTTTGCGGTGACTACTACTGCAAACAACCTACCTGACTGCATTTCCACTGCCGGTCCCCGTTCCGCCACGGCTTGTGCCGTTTGTGCGGAGGGACAGGAAGCAGCGGCACACCTGCAGCTTCATCAGAGCTGCCCCGCCCTACTCCCTACATAATCCCCTCACTAGCGCGGACGCGCGCAGCGAGATTGGCACCCTTGCTGTGGTGAGGGTGATTCGGGGAACGAAAATAGATCTGCTGGCAACTCTAATTGAAATTGGGGGCTGTCTTGTTTTTAATCGCCAGTTTATTTATGCGTTTTTACATGGTCAGTGACGGCTACCGCCCCTCTCCCTATATGCCCACATCAACCCAGAACACAACGAAACGGAACAGGATTTGTCTTTGGAAGGCGGGGGGTCTCAAGACCCCCCGGACGTATTTATTAAGATACAAAATAATAAAAATTGTTAAACAAAATATACAATTTTTATGCTAAAATATTCAGAAACATTTAGATACACTCATATCGACAATTGTGATCGGCTAGCCTTAACAAGATTCTAATACAGCTTGTTTCCTAACCGAATCTAACATCCTCATCTGAAACTTTTGCATACTAACATTTATGGCGATATGGCAAGGTCGCTAACCGGTGTCAGGTCTTACAAGCTGCGCCCTTACACAGGTGCGCATGCGCAACCGGGCCCGTTAATTACCCGGTCCACCCCTGCAGCCGAGCCCGTTAATTACTCGGTCCACCCTTGCAGCTGTGCCCGTTAATTACTCGGTCCACCCATGCAGCCGAGCCCATTAATTACTGGGTCCACCCATGCAGCCGAGCCCGTTAATTACTCGGTCCACCCCGTGAACTTCATTTAACCAGTGAAGGAGGGCCCTAACTTGCGTTACCAGCTGCCCCTGAAGTTCTAGGAGGGGCCAGTGACCCCTCCTCCCCCTGGGCGGACACCTCCAAAGGATGATGCCGCCCCCCTAAGACCTTAAAATAGCTGCTCACCGGTCATGACCTTACCGCATGTCCAATACCCTAATAAATACGACGACCTGTGGAAAAAAGGAACTAAAGGACAGCTACACTATCTACAACACATGTCATGACATACCATCATCAAGCTATTATTAAGGCCTAAACAAAACAGAAATCAGTGATAATTACATTTTAACATTTCTCCCCAAAATGGGAAGCCAATACTTAATAGAGATATACACAAATACAGTCTACATCAAACAGTCTGCTGACATTATGCTCCAATTATATATCCTAAAGGGAAACACTCGATTAATAACAAAACAGGTATACATAATACACAACACAGCTTTGTTACAGGGATGGTGGGTGGGAAAAATTAGGAGGCCCCGAGAGCGGGGCACGACCAGTGTGGGGGAGGGTCAGGCGACAAGAAGGGCCAACTGAGCGCTCCCGCTCCTTTATTCCCAGGGACGCGGGGAGAGGGCGGGCCGCCCCCTCCCCTCACCCCGCAACGCCCGCCCCCTTGACCCGGAAGACTGCACCACGCCTCCCGGGTCAGGGATTGGGCGTCGGCCGACCGGTGGTGTGGCGCACACCTCCCGCGTAACCATTGGGCGCCGGGAGATCTCTCCCCCCACACCACCGGGAGGCAAGGGGAGAAGGGATCGCCGCACAGCAATGCGGGCGGGGGGGGCCAAGGGCCCCGCTTTTCATATATAGAACGCACATACTTTACCCGAAGGTGTCAGAGTCAGCTACTTTACATAAGGACTTCAGAGTACATGAATTACATAAAAGATACGATACAGATAAACTCTGAACTCAAAAAGAATGGTAGTAAGTGACAATACATATGTCTACTACAGTCACTCGTGGTTAGAGTTATAGATATACATGTTGCAAATTCACTCAAGATTACATATTAAGAAACGTTGAAGCAATTAGGGTAGGACAAATAGATATTACATATTTACAGAGCATGATCTCGCCATTGCCGGGGTTCTTGCGGTGCTTGTTCAGCCAGGCCTTCATGGTAATGTTGCTTACATGGGCGGTGTTCTTGGGCCTGGAGAAATCCCCAAACTTGTACTGGCTTTAAGAGTTGAAGGCTGGGTGGTGGGCGAAGGCATTGTGCTGGACCCCGGAACTGTTCTTGAGCTCGTACTGGGTGCCATCTATACGAAGAGGGGTAGATTCGCGCTGAAGGGCATGAAGGCTCCATAGACAGCGTAGGGCAATTTGTATATGGACGAGAGGTAGTCACACAGGACTACAGTGCTGTGGGAGAGAGACTAGGGTAGTGGTAGCTGGCCAGTTTGCGGTGCGCCGCTTGATGACGTTGATGCAGAAAGACTTGGGCAACACGAACAGGTGGGCCAGGCAGCCAATAGTATCAGTGGCATGAGGCAGTAGAGACAGCCCTTATAAACTAGCCCGACCGTAGATGAGCCGCAGGGTCACCTTGCTGAACACTGTTGGCTCCTTCAGTCGAGATATGTCCTCCAAGATGGAGGAGTGCAGCGTTGGGCTCAGCTCCTGATCCTCCACTCCTGATCCTCCACTCCTTTTGCTTTTCCACTTACTCGCCACCTTGATGCTCCAGAAGCTCTAAATGGGTTCAGATGTCTTCCAAGCTTGTTGTCCCAGTTGCCTCAGCGCTTCTGGGACCTTGAGAATGGTTTACGATGCCGGGCCCAGCTCAGCGCCACGGGAGCCTGGTAGCTGAGGAGCGCGGTGGTGGGAGCATCATGGCCTCCTCATTCTCTTTATGCCTGCTCCGACAAGTCGTAGAGGGGCAGGGGAGCAACTGGTGCAGCGTAAGGGAATCCCTGCCGTTGGTCAAGGATTCAGGCTCGGGTTGCTGTTCCTTCCAGAGGGAACCAACTACAACGGGACAGGACGGCGGCTGTCCGCAGACACCCAGCAGGGAAAATCTCCTGGCCTTTTTCACTAAAGCTCGGTCTTGACTCCAATCCTCACCATGTTACTGTGTCGCCCTGGACACCGTTCTGGGCTCTGTGCACAGCTGCTACCAGCAAGGCAGGATCACAACCTTCCAGTCCAGGGGGCAGTGGCTCGATTGGGGGGGGGGGTGCTTCCCGGGTATTAACACTGATTGAAGACCCTAGCTAAGAGCTTCTGGTGGTGGCTGCTTATTTAACTCAAGTAAATATAACTTGCACCCGCTTTGCAACCCTCTGTACGGCATCAGCTCAGTAATTAAAATAATCAGCAACTTTCGTGTGTCCGGTCACTTATCACCTAGACTTATACTGTTTGTTTGGATATTTAGCGGGTAACCATGAATCCTCAGACGGAGCCTTGCCCTCAATAGCGGTGAGCCTCACTTCCTGGATTGTATTGAGTTTGTTTTTTACTTATATATGACTTTCTTTAACGATGACTAATTTGGCTCATATGATTGATTTTCTGCTCCTGTTGAAATCTGGCAGAACACAAAGTTTCCAACTCTCTGGGAGAAAACTAATTTAAATATCATTAAATGCTCATGTTATGTTTCACTGTCTTTTGTATAGATCAGTGTTTTCCATTTGCATGGCCTCTAGGCGTTGTTGAGCCTTGGGTGTGTAGACTGTGTGCTAGTTATTCCCTGTCATTGGTGTTCTGTAATGGAGCTGATCTGTGTCCTAGTAGGTGTCGACAAGCATTACCCTCTGTCCCAGTACAAAACGATATTGTGCGATCACTAAATAAATGCAATTTGTAGCTGGTGTTTTGAAATCTGCTGTCTCCCTGTGATCCATTATTCTTGGCCCAGCAGGCAGGATGGGATTCCTGGTCTTTTGCTCTCGCGGTCTGTCTGCTGCGATTGCTTAATTCCTCTCTGCTCTACTTACTGCTTCTTTTCTGCTCAGGCCTTTCAGATTAAGCTCATCTTTATCCTCAGTCAACTCTGCAATGTGTACTTCTGTAAAATAGAGACAAGAATGTTTTGTAGTCTTTCAGAAAGAAACAACAACAATTGCTGGTACTTTCCACGTGAGCTGACTGCTTTTAGGCGCTCCGGTCGTCTTTATCAGTCAGCCTCGTTGTGACAGATGTGTGAGTCTCCAAAATCAGTTATTGAACCAGTGGCGTAACAAAACTTGCGCCCCCCGCAAAGTGCATGGAGGGGGTTCCCACTCTCCGGCCCTAGTCAGGAGGTCTCAAGCCAGCCCGTGGACAGTGCTGGAGGGGGGGCATAGAGCTGGAGTGCCCCCCTCGCACCACAGGAGCTGCAGGGGCTATTGTAATGCCCCGTGGTTAATTTGTAAAAAAGTGCTCTGTCAGGAGACCGCTTTGACCAGCCTATTTCTCCTGTTACCGCTGCCTAACACAGAACATACAAATCCTACAGGTGGGGAGAGGATGTAGTGTAATGACTAGAGTTGACAACTTCGGAGTTGGGGTCGGGGAACCAGGTTCAAGTCTCAGTGTTGGTTCAACATCCTGTGATTCTAGGCGAATCACTTAATCTCCCTGTGCCTACCAAAAATGAATGTGTCCTTAACTGGTGCTCAAGCGCCGGTGTTGATGATTAAGTGCTGGTGTTGAGCGCCAGAAATCACCGGATTCAAATTAAGCACTTTGTTCGGCTACTGCCTTGAACCCGTGATCGTATTTATGCAACTGGAGTGTGACATGGTCAGAGACAGCTATTACAGGGCTCCCCAAAGTAGTGCTAGTCCACTCCATTTTACTATGCTCCATTTCAGACTGAAGTGTTTACATATTTCACGTGTTTGTGTTAGACAGAAAATAATGTTACACTTTTAAAATTGTGTTGATTGCGCCCACATTCTGGGTCAATTCCATATCAGGCGAGCCCAGAGCAATGTCAGAAAAGTGGTGCATAAATTAAAGAAACGTTCTGCTTCAACGTCTATTGTATTTCGATATGCATACATCGATTCAGAAACACACAACCTCTAACAATCAACTTTTGCCTACCTGCTCCACCCAGTAACACCTGTGTGAGACCCACACCAGGTGCCATTCAATTGAGCACTTGTGGGTGCTGCACAATGCTCAGCACCGATCTTATTCATAAGAAATTGAAAAGTGTAGACGATCAAGGGCCTCATCTCGAGTTCCTTGGAATGTGAGGCAGTAATACTGCCCTAAACACTCAGATACCACCCGCGCAATATTTTCCGGGTGCTGTATTGCCTGCCAATTATTGTATTGTAATTGCATTTATATAGCGCTTACTACCCCTGACAAGGCGTCAAATCGCTTTTTCGGTGAGTAGCACACTACTCCAGAAACCATAAAGGATTAGTGGTGAATTAGTAAAGTGAAATATGACAGTATTTTGAGTGGTGGATATGTTAGTCAGTTATTTGGTTTGAGAAGGATAGTGGAAGGATAGAAGACGGGATAAGGTTTGCATTTATATAACGCTCGCTATCCCTGATGAGGTGTGTGATGAGGTGTGGAAGCTCTTTTAGGGCGAGTAGCACGCAACTCCGGAAGTGGTGAATTAGTATAGTGAAATATGAAAGTAATTTGGGTGGTCAATATGTTAGTCATTTATTTGGATTGAGAAGGATAGTGGAGGGATAGAGGAGGGGAAAAGGTTTGCACTTAAATAGTGCTTGCTACCCCTGATTAATTAGGAGTTTTGATGGTAGAAATTAGGGTGAATTTGCAGAATCCAGTTTTAACAATTTTCGTTCCTTATTTCGGCCATTTGTCCTCATTCACAACTCCAGATTTTTCCTAGCAAAATGTGACTGTCGAAAAATGTAGGCAGTGCAGCAATTTCCACCCACATTATAATTACAATTTGGTCACAAACTCCCATTTTGCTCAGAATCAGGATTACGGTGGCATTCTGGTTGCTTTTTACAATGTCTCTATGGTAAAGTACCTTTGCAGAGGAAAATATATGGTGTAACATATCCTTCTCACAAATACAATATTTATTGGGACTACTAGATGCTGATTTTCGACTCTGACAGTGCCCTGACAGCTTTCTGACCAGGCTCCAGTGCCAGTGCTCTCTCCCTAAAACTTTATTTGTAAATTGGCATCCGTAATTGACAAGTATTTTATCCCCCTTATAAGTGCCTACTATATGGTACCAGTGGTACCCCGGGCATGTGTGGTAAAGGGGTCCCCAGGGCTTGCAGCACTGTAAGTGCCACCCAGGGTGACCCAAAGAAGCTACTGATGGCAGGCCTGCTATTGCAGACTGTTGGAGCAGTGCAAACTGCTCAAACTCCACTATGCCCTCACCATGTGTGGCAAAGTCAATGCACTATCTCTGATATATGCCAGTCACCTCCAAAAGCCCAGAAGGCAGGGTGCATTATATCAAATGTGTTGACATGAAAGTGCAAGCTTATATGACCTGTGAGTGCCCTTTACCATTAAAGGACAGTATAAGTGATAGACTGGCTAGAGGATAACATGGGCTGGCACCCTGGCAAACCTGAGGTTGGCACTTACCTTATGGTACTGCCCAAATATGCCATGTTTGGTATCAAACAGCTTGCCTTCCACCCTGACATGAATCTTGTGTTGAGGGGGATGTGGCATAAGCCCAGGTGGCTCCTTTAAAGATTGCTCATCTGGTTACCAGAGCTTCTCAGTCCCCTAGCTGGCAGGCCTGTGTTTCTAGTGTTTGCTGCTGGCAAGACAGGATTCCAACTACCAGCCATGCAGTGTGATCACTCCCAGGAGTCAGGAACAAAGGCTTGGATTGGAAGGAGGTCAAACCTTCCTCCTCCCAAGCAGGCAAGTGAAGTGGTGCATATGGGTGAAGAGCCTCAAAGACTGCAACGTCTCTGATATGCACCAGGGCTGACTCACCTGAACTAGGCACATTTGCATCTGGACAGGTGGGAAATTCGTTAGTCACCCTCAGAAGGCTAGCCACACCTCCAGGGTGAGTAGTCTGGTCTGTACATTAAAATTAGACCTTTGCCATTTTAAAGTTGTGGCAAAATAGAGGGTTTTGGGTAGAAAAGGTGACCCACACCCCCGTTTGTGGTAACCCCAGGGGCAGACTAGCTGTAGAGACTAGCAGTCCATTGCTTCCACACCTATAAGACTCCTAAATCTAGTATTTAAGGGATAGTCTTGACACTAGAACCTTAATTCTGAACAACATGCATCAAAAAGGACAGAAGAAGAGACCCATTTCAGCGACAACAAGACTAGCATCGAGTACAAAAGGGATACCATGCACCTGTGGCACACTTCCTGAAACCAACTGCCTGATTGAGATGCGTCGTAGTCTATCTCTTGGTTCCTCCAGACAGAGGGACCCTTGTGGGAACCTGAAGCACCCGCAGACTTTCCTGGACTAGTGGTACTAGTCCTCTGCAAACTGCAGGTAAAGCAGCGCTCCGGATCCGAAGAATCACTGGCCATCAGGCCGTCTGAGGGATTGGCTAAATCCAGGTGGTCTAGTGCATTGTAGTCCTGCCTTCCATAAAGATATTATTATTATTATTATTAATTGGGTTTTATAAAGCGCAAACAACCCGGAGGCCTCGTAGCGCTGAGTACAGTCATACTATTAAAAGAGGGAAGAAAGTTAAATGAACAGATAGGTTTTCAGATCCTTCCGAAATTTTACAGACAGCTACTGAGTTCCCCGGATTTCTGGACGTCGAAGTTACTTTCTGCTCCAATCCAACAGCTAAGGCTTGTTGGTCGACAGTCTGGAAACCGACCCTTGCATTTGAGGCTGCACCTAGAGGGGGCTCCATCCAATGTTCATCTGACATCAGCATTACTGTGTGTTTTTGCATCTTTTGTCACCCGCAGCACTATTTCAACTGTGAAAGCAGCTCTCCCGTGGCTCCCCATTAGCACCAGGGACAGCCAGGACAACTCTGAACCCGGGCTCCACGCGTTAGGTAAAATTGATCTGACTGTTGCGGCTTGATCCTGCGACCCGCATCACCTGTACCCTCTGTACCCTGCAAGGGTACAATGCAACTCGCCCTGCAAGTGACAGATTGTCACTAGTGTTTTTTCTCATTGATCTCAATGTTAAATTTTCACTGTATTATATTGCACTGACTTTACATTGCTTCAAAAATCTAAAACTCCGGTTAAAAGTATGCTATTCTGTTCATTTTGGTGACTAAATTAAGATTAAATACACTCTATTTTTATAATTTGGTGTTGGATTTCTCTTGAGTCATGTCAATTACTTATTGTCCATGTTAGTTCTCTAAAATGCTTAACACATGTTCCTCTAGCAAAGCCTGACTGCTCTTTGCCACACTACTAGGACTGAGCTAGGAATTTATTAGTCTGATTCCAAGGACCATCTTTGGGGTATCATGATAGTATTTCATGCTGAGTTCTAACCCCCAAATCACATAGTACTCCACCTTCCTGTAAATAGGTTGAACTAATTCGGTAGGTTTTGAAGTGCTCACTCAAATAAATGTACTTTGTTCCTTTCATTTTTCACTTATAGACAAACCCCACTCCCAATAACATATGATATAAAGAGACCCAAAGGTATGTGTCCTCTAACCCGTTTCTAAAGACTGCGCTAGTAAGGAAAATGTTGAAAATAAAACGCTCCAGCTATGTAAATAGATTAGAGAATTCATTATGTGGCTTTGCAATGCCAAAGGTGAGTGGGCGAAAACATTAAGCAACCTTCTTTTACTAAACCTCCCAGAAATCTACTGTTTCTGTTTACTGTAAATGCAGAGAAAGCACATACAAGACCAAGCAGCTAACCACACTGTGGTTGTAACTGCAGCCATTCAACTACCAATAACATCTCAAGAGGCTATTGCAAACTACATTTTTGGCCTATGCCAATGCTGCATAATGAGGGGCAGCTTTTTAAGGACAGGCTAAATGTGTGCTCTAACGCTATAAGCACCTGCCTTCCCCTGCCTTGATTATACCAAACAAAAGCAGATCAAGAATCGCATGGCCACTGTCAGTTTCATGCCCCTACCACTAAACCTATAACGCAGGAGAACAACAGTAGGTCTCCTGCAGCATTCTAAGTGTTCTACCTGGTCAGTGTCAGAATTCCATACAACAAGAACTAGATCTTAAGGCCCAAGAGGGCCTTAAGATCTAGTTTCAAGTCTTTGCTAATGCAACCCCGCGTGCGAACTTCGTGACATGGACAACGCTCCTTTTCATTTCTTGCACCTGCCCTTTGAAATAAGTTACCGTTCCACCTTCTTGCCATCAAAGAGCATCCGCAATTTCTTGTGCGTATTTGCATTGGTGATGGGCGTGAAAGAATGACTCTCTGTGATTCTACTAGAGTATCCTGACAGAAATGCTCCCCCTGGAACTATCTGCAATGTCATCATGAATCAATACCAGGGGCTACAGCAGTAATCACATTAACCATCCCAGCAGGGACCAAAGCAGCATACATAGTTGTCACAGCAGCAACGACCACTACTGCTGCTACAGTAGTAATCACAACAATGATCACATCTACCACTCTGACAGGGATAAACACAGTGACGATGTCTGTCCAGACAGCAGGGACAACATTAGCAATCATTGTGGAAACTACTGCAGGGACCACATCAGCAACCACAGATGTCAACATGGCAGGTAAAACAGCAGTGATCACACAAGTAATTGTAGTAGTGACAATAGCAACAACATCTGCCACATCAGTAGGGCCCACCACCATGACATCAGGTTCAAGCACTACAGTTACCCTAGCTCTGATGACAGCGTGGGCTATATGAGTGACCATGGATTCCAGCACAGTAGTAACTAGTGCAGTAGCAGCAAGAGTCACAGCATCAACCATAGCTAACACTGCATCAATAACAACAGCAGCCACAACAGCTTCAACCAAAGCAGCAACAAGGGTAACCACAACACTATCCAGGGGACTCAGTCAGACCCCTAAATCTTGGTAAAAGGCATGTCTTGTACAGTTGCAAGACCTGATTGAAACCAGAGAGCATTTGAGAGCTTTGCAAACTCTCCTAAAGCCTCACATGAAGCTAAAGAAAGTACCTAAGATTTCAAACCAAGCTGCAAAAGAAAACTGTCAAACAATCATTTGGTCCAGCACTTCAAGTACTTGCCACCTAAGGCACCAGGATTGTGATCCTGACACCATTACCAAGGTCACAAAATATTGTCTGATATTCAGTAATTACGAGAAGCCTCATCCTGTGCTGCTGACCACACACAGAGCAAACATTGCAGTTTAGCATCATGCAAGACATATCCCTCATTGAAATGCAAGTACTTGAAGAATAAGCAGTTTGTTTTGGTCTAGATATCGCTAGGTTCATCCAGCTGAATAAGTGTTCTGTCTGCGAATCATCACCTGTGCAATTGTAGTTATATGAAAATTAACTTCCTGATAGAACAGAGAGAGATATACTCAATGTGGCCTTACAACCACATTCCTTCTGACACAGGGTATAGAGAAGTGCAACTGCTGTGTACTTGAATGCAACCCTTTAATAGAAAGAATTCCTTGGACACAAACTGTCTTCCAGATGCTAGCGTCAATAGAATATATTTAATTACCTCATACCTTTTCTCTTGGTCTTCTTGATAACGTTATCTCTCCAGGGCTTTATGCAACCTCATGGTACATTGGTATTATGAAGCAAATGTTGAGGGATCGGATGGCCTCAGCTCCCCTTGATGATGATGATCCACATCCTGACACTAATGACTATAAGAATTTAAGTTGCTAACACCTCTATGTAGCCGTATTTTCTCTCGGGTTAATGTTTCTCAGATAGCCCTCCATCATCTTTTCACAAATTTGTACTAGCATGTTGTAAACCCAGTATTCATCTACAAAAGTCATTAGCAGATAGTTCTACCCATTTTCCCGGACCGTGCAGCTACTTTAGCATGTCAAGCTGTGTTGGTTAAACCATTCTCTGCTCATCTAGATATCTATGAGAATCTTGAACTGCGCAGAATTCTGGAAGCAGGCTAAACACTATCATTCCAATCCACACAGATGCCTAGTGTTGGACATGGCCCTTCTTATGGGATTTCCTTAAAACCTTTTGGTTTTTGCTGGTTCTCCTTTCGAAGCCTTAGGACTCTTGGCGCTTTCCCACTGTAATGCAGTGTAAAAGTGTGCGTGCACCGTCCTACACCTGCTAGGAAGTGGTTCTTACTTGATTGGTTTAGGTGTTGTACCTGTGAGTGACCTGTAAAAAGGTATGTCACATACCTTGGGCAGGTACTGCACTGACTAATAGAGGGAAGCAGCACTGATTTTGCCACCCACCAGAATAGCCTTTCAAACTTGGATAAAGCCTGCCATTGCAGCCCTGTGGGTGACAAGTTGTGCTTATGCCCAGGTTGGCATATCTAAATTGTTAGCCAACCCTGAGTGGGCCTTCTACTACCACTAGAGCACCCCTTAGGTAAGCCCTTAGGGCCGGAGCAAGTGGTAAGCGAAAGGCAGGGCAGGTACACATGGGTGCTCAATGCAAAGTAGAGAAGAACACCCATGTGTTTTTTTCCTACCTAGGAGGTTGGCTCTTCCCATGGAACAGCACTGGGGTTTTGCTGATTTTCATTTAGCTGCCTTAGGGCACTGGATTATTTCCACTGTAATTGCAGTGTGAAAGTATGCGCACCCTTTCTACACAAGTTAGGAAGTGGTGCTTACCTGATGTTTTTAAACCTATCACAAGCCTTCCATTGTAGGCCTGTGTGTACGAACTCGCAGGTATGATGTTTTTAAAACATGTTTCAAGCCTGCCATTGCAGGCTTGTGTGTGCGCACTTGCGCCCATGATATTTTTAAATGTCTCCAGCCTACCATTGCAGTCCTGTGAGTGGGCATGTGCAATCATGCTCAGGTTGGCCTTTATAAAAAACCTTTGACCACTCCTGAGGGGACCTTTTACTACCACTAGAGCACCTCTGGAGTTTTGAGGGGTGAAGCAAGTGGTAGATGAAAGTCATGGTAAGGTACACATATGTTCCCTGCACAGGTAGTGAATAATACCCATGTGTGTTTTCACTACCTATGAGGTTTGCTCTTCCCATAGGTTAACATGTGGGGAATAGTTGAAAATACTTCAAGCTGCTGCAGTGGCTTGCAGTGGGTAGCTTAGAAATGCCACCCCTAGAAAGTGGGCATTTCTGTGCTCAAAAACTCTTTGTGTGCCTTTTAGTTTGACTCCAGTTCACTTTGGAGGTTGGGGGACCGCATCTGTGCATTCACCAGCGAGAGTCATAACCATTGGGCATACACTGTAACGACAAACCTCTGCCATTCGAGGGCCTGGCTGTATAGATTGGAGGGAGGGTTTTGACACTTGGTCTTTGGGAAGCCAGATCAAGGCCCCACTAAAGATTAAGATGGCGGGGACAGGAGTTGGCCTTTTGGCTAAGGCGGTCGACCTCGAATCTGGGGAACTGGGTTCGAATCTCGGCAATGACGCAGAACATCCTGTGATTCTGGGCAAATCACTTAATCTCCCTGTGCCTATCAAAAAAATCAATGTGTCCTCACGTAATGCAACTGGTGCTATGTAAAGCGCTCTGATACCCGATTCGGGTCCCGTTCGCGCTCAATAAAACTCTGTTAAAAGAAATATAAGATCTGTATTGCACAGCCTCATGGTAGACAGGACTGAACTATAGGAGAGACGTGTGGTTCACAGAGAGCCCTCTTAACCGCTCCCTACTTCAAAGGCACATTACAGTATAACTGCTGGTGCCATACTTCATCAGGGCAGAGATATACTTCTGAGGATGTGGGGCTGAACATCCTGGAACTCCGTGGTGCACACTGCCAGAGGAATCTGTTGTGCAAAAGGAGGATTACTGCCATTGGAAGGAACTGTTCACCCTTCCTGAATAGTGGCTTGTCTGGGCAGATTACCTGCTGCTGTGTGGCACCCTGAAGTGTTCTCTCCAAGGGCTTGTTGGCTTGCCCCTTGTTCTACTGTGGAGGTCTCAGGGACATCAAAGACTTCCAGCAACAGTCTCACGCCATCTACTTGTGACACCTGGAGAGCGGTGGCCTCTTAAGTGCCGAAATCATCAGCTGAACCCCAGCTGGTAATGTGGACTGAGCTTGGAATTAAGTATTGGGCCTGGAGACCAGATTGCCTTGTTTGGAGCCCCCAAAGTATTGCCTGCATCTAAGGAGTGTGGCCCATTCATTGTGGGGGCCTCAACACACAAAAAACATCTTGCTGGCTGTGAGCGGATTCACCACTTGTGGGACCTCAAGTGGCCCTCTTCATCAATCGTGCTGCATCTCTCTCGTGCGACACACTGACTGCATGCTCATTGTGTGCGATGTCTGATTCTCAGGTTGCAACCCTTGGAAGGAGGGCTTACTCGTGGTAGTGCCTTATTCTACCTTGTGTGGCACTGCTAAACTTGCGCCTGTGTGTGACTCGTATCAACGTGCAACTGCCGTTGTTCCTGATTTCTATGGAGGTACGGAATTTGCAACTCTTCTTTGTGTGTGACCGGTATTGTCTGGTGTGACCGTATCAGTGCACACCGGGAATGGTGCCTCATTTCCAGGGAGGTATGTAATTTGAAATTCTTCGCTGTGTGTCACCAATATTGTCTGGTGTGACCTCTATCAAAGTGCACAAGGCATTGTGTCTCATTTTCAGGAAGGTACTCAGTTTGTGACTCTTCGTTGTGAGTGCCCTAAACTGTCTGGTGCCACTCATATCAATGTGCAAGAGACATTGTGCCTCATTTCCAGGGAGGTGCAGAGGAGCAGATTCTTCTTCCATTGTGCCCAGATTGCCTAGGTGCTATTTTGATCGATGTGTGTCTGATGGGGTGCCTCCTTCTTCTGAGAGGCTCGCCTGCTTCACCCCCATTCATTGATTTTTCTTTTTGTGCTCCCAGTGTGGCGGATCAGCTGCCCTCTCCTGACCCGGCCCGACGACTCCCTGTTGCCAGGCAGTATTGCCCGGATCGGGTTTGGCTGGTGAGGGTAATTGACTGGGCTGAGGAACGCTTCAGAGAGTGATAGCGACTGGGTCAAGAGACTGTGTGACCCACCTGTGCGTCCCAGAACTGGGCTGGTGCCAGAAGGCCTATTGTGGAACCCTTTGATTGAACACTATTGTCTTTATCCCCTTCTGCTCTGCATACCGTGGATGAACTTCCCGGGTGGTGGCCAAGCCCCTATTTGTCGATTGCTGCCTAACTAGCATTACTGCCTACCCCCACCTTCTTCCCTGAGTGAGACCTTAACTACGTGTGACTTCAGCCGCAATCAGCATAATATCAGAGGGTGGGTTTCTTTATTTACAACCTGTGAACATAGTGTAGTTAGGGTTAGCTGAAAAGGGGAGGGGGGCTTGAGCCAAGGGGTCCGCATTTGTATTATCAACTGACCTGTTGGATATCAGTTGCACCGCATTACGATGCTGTGTGTGTGTGTGCGAGTGCGCTCCACATGGATGTGCCTGATATCCATTGCACGGCGTAGCAGTGCTTAGCGAGTGTGTGGGTGTGACAGCATGTGGACTGCCTATTAATTACACTGCACAGTGCTGATGCTTTACACATTGATTCCTTGCCAAAAGAATACTACATTTGACATTATTTTTTACCCGTGCAGCCTTGGCACATGGTGTTGTAATTATCTGTGTGTACACATTTCTGATATCATTGTGATCTGGGGTGCACCCTATAACTGTGTGGTATTGAATTGTATTAATTGCCAGGGTGGGCCTAGCTCTGACAACGTTTCGCACTGCATAAGGGTGCTTGGGATAAAGTAGGATCTTTCGAAAGTGTGCATACTACTGATGTCATTTTAACGCGGTTGGTCGTAGTACTGCTAGTAATATTTCCAAATGTGATTTATGCCCAGAAATACATGATGTTTACGTTGTTTTAATTAATGTGTGTGTTGAATAAAAACTTTAGTTACATACGGCCTGTGTGAAGTCTCTTTTGTGATGCTCAGTGTATTAATTGTGTGAGTGCTGTGCCAATGCTTTACACATTGCCTCTGGGATAAGCCTGACTTCTCAGTGCCAAGCTACCCAAGGGTGAGCGCAGGGTTGGTATACTCTGATGGTGATCACCCACCCCTGATAGCAGTGGTAGGTTCTGACTGGCTAAGGCCTTGCCTCAGACTACTAGAAAGTGCCAGTTCCAACACCTGGTTGGCATGAGACGTGCACCAGATCTCATACAAATGTGCCTAGTGATTCAAGTTAGAAGGTGACGCAGTACACAAAGTGACATTCTTCTGGCTCGTATGTTAATTCACCTGTCACTAATTGGTCTGTACTCTTTGAGACGGACCCCATCTATATTTTAAGGGTTTTGACTCTTGCCCCTTTACTGGCGTTCCTGTGCCATGTTTATCGTCGGACTTCTCCCTTAGGTTTAATTTATAAATTGTATCTTGAACAATTCCAAGACCAGCAAGTGAGAAGTTGTTTTACTTCTCTTTTATTTTGTATTTTGCCAGTGGCGTCACTAGAAGGGTGCGGGGGGGTGCGGACCGCACCGGGTGTCACCCCATCTGGGGGTGACACCAATCTAGTTAGTTAGCCTGGCCACTAGCTGTTGAAGCGCACGCCACCCCGCGCCACGTACAGTGCACCGCACCTCACCTGACTAGAGATCTTGTATGTGAATGATTGTCACTGGTGGTGCGATGCGGATGCGCGCAGCGCGGCGTACCCACAAGCTGGCACTGAATTGAGTGAGTGCAGAGACCAGAACGACTGCACATCGTCAGTAGTACCCCGCAGTTTGGGTCCCAGGGCCGCCAATCTTAGTGGCGCTACCAATGACGGCCCTGGGACAGCCCCCGCGGGCTGTGCGCAGTGCACACCTGCTGCTCTGATGCATCACGGTGGTCACGCGCCCGCCAGGGAGAGTGTGTGCGTGCGTGCGTGGTGTTGCGTTAGCGTCGTGAGAAATAAAGAATTTATACCGGACGACATCATCATCAGAGACCACCGCACGGCAATATCTTTTGATGAGATCGCGATTGTGGTCTCTCACCAGTCTCCCCGACCCTTTCAAATTTGGAACGGAACGGTGAGAGAGAGAGAAATAATAATTTATTTATTAATATATATGAATACTGATACTCAATAGTACTGCATGAACTAAAGTAAGTATTAAGTTAAAAATGTGGCAGTGCAGTGGCACACAAATGAACTCAGATTCAGTACATTCTTTCAGTTTTTACTGGCGCAAACGAAAACACGGCCCTCTTCAGCACCAGGCCAAGTTCCAGTTGGGCAGTGACAGTCACGATAGATAGGCCTGGGCCCGGGCCCCCCACCTCACTTCATCTGATGCGCCCCTGCTGTACCCTGCCAGCCGGTACACTGCTGCCCATGTAAAGGCCAGGTGGCCCGCTCCGCACTTTTGTACTCAGTTGCCAGGATCATGAGGGTCATGGATTATCCTGGCCTTGTGCTGTGCAAGATAATGGGTGTAGTAACATTTCCAATTGCACTACCCCCCGAAAAAAAGAATATTCCCTTCAGGCCCTTGAGCAAGGCCGGAGGCTTTCGGTAAATGCTATGTTATTTTATATAATGCCCATATACATGACATATTGCAGTTGTTGCAAAAAGATAGTTAGAGCCTGGAACTGCTCATCATCATCACACTGGCAAGAATAACAGTGGTAGGGGAAGGAGCTCTATACATTTGATTGAAGGCTTCAAAAGCTTTCTAAAGCTCATTAGTTAAATTTGGATTGTACAATGAAAGACAGAAAGCGCCAATTTGTTGCAGAAACAATTGGAAAAGTGTCTTCCTCAGAGGACTTAGGGACCACCTGGAGGAACTAGGTTGAGAAGCGTACGGTTTAATTCGCACTCATCGCTGAACCCTGGAGGCCAGGAGTTCAGCGCCTCGAGGTACAGTGCTTCATGCTCAGTTGTAAGAGGATTGAACTGGACCTTGTATGGGTGGAAAGAGATCTCAGCACAGGGGACGCGTGCTCCAATCTTACACATTACTGATATATAGATCAAAGGACAGCATGTGACTTTTAGTAGTCATATATTAGAAAAGTTAAGTTCACAATCTGTTTTTCATCCTCTTTATTCTTTAATTTTGCAGATTTCGTGATAAAACAGGAAGACAATTCCAAAAATGAAACAGCTGTCATTTGATCTATATATGAGTAATGTGTAAACTCTGTAAAGTATAAGAGATTTCATCAGACTCTTTCAGAGGGAGAGATGGTGGAGGCAGAGGGAGAAATGGTGCAGGCAGAGGGAGAGATGGTGCAGGTGGAGGGGAGATGGTGCGGACAAAGGGAGAGATGGTGCAGGCAGAGAGGAGATGGTGCAAGCAGAGGGGAGATGGTGCAGGCAGAGGGTGAGATGGAGCAGACAGAGGGTGAGATGGTGCAGGCAAGGGGTGAGATGGTGCAGGTGGAGGGGAGATGGTGCAGGCAAAGGGAGAGATGGTGCAGGCAGAGGGAGAGATGGTGCAGGTGGAGGGGAGATGGTGCGAACAAAGGGAGAGATGGTGCAGGCAGAGGGGGAGATGGTGCAGGCAGAGGGGAGATGGTGCAGGCAGAGGATGAGATGGAGCAAGCAGAGGGTGAGATGGTGCAGGCAGGGGATGAGATGGTGCAGGCAGGGGGTGAGATGGTGCAGGCGGAGGGAATCTGGTGCAGGCAGAGGGGACATGGTGCAGGCAGAGGGTGAGGTAGTCCATCCGGTAAGTTGTGAGGGGGTGACACCATGAGTTACCCGCACCGTGTGACACCAGCCCTAGTGACGCCACTGTATTTTGCCACTTGAATTCCCTGCTCCAATGGATTTAAATACCTTCATTCGTTATGTCTTTTGACAGCAGTGCATTCTTTAGTATTTTAATGTAACAAAAGGCAGAGAAATCCAATTTATCGGTAACATCCCAATTCCATTTCCCTTGAGAGCACATCAGATTGCCCGTGCCCTTTTGTGTATCTGTGTCTGTGCATGACGTGGGTGGCGATTTGATCAAGTATTTTTATGTATGCTTCCAAATTTGAACCTCGGGGTGGGGGGTGGGGTGGAGGGCGGAGTCATGGGTTTTGTCTTTTTCATATGGTTGACTTTCCATTTGCCTCTTGCGAAGCACTTGTTTTTGTTTCTGTGTCATTGACAACGATGTGCGTTTTTTAATTTCCTATTTTAATTGTTTTGGCTAAATAATATATGTTGTATGTGAAATGTGCTGGCAAAGCAGACATGAACCTCTTGGGATGCCCACCTGGCCATTTATTTTCCTTAGTACAGAGCACCCTGCTTGTCTGCAACCAGGCTGATGTGATATTTGAAGTAAAACCCGACTAATCATGCAATTATGGTTTCTGAAGAACCTGATCTTTGGTCAGTTTACAGTCACAGATTTCCAAAAACAGTCACACTCAAATCAACAACCTCTATCAACATACTCTATAAGAATACCACGTCATTGTTAAAAATTTAGCGTAAATACACACATGTTAAGTTTGTCAGGAATAGCGAAGCTCACTTTGTCTTTGCTGGGCAGTGCTTGGTGGTCTGCCTCACGGGGCATCGCCATCACACTGCTGGGCAGGTGTTTCTGCACACATGCCACCATAGTATGCAGCAGTTTGAATTGACGTGCAGTGGCATCGCCTTTGCAGCAGTGTGAGAGAGAATATGCCATGGCAAAGGCTCTACATGCTGTCTGATTGCTCAGAGCAGGCAGGCCTTGAGGAAAACAAAAAATGATGAGTGGCATGCTCGAATGAACCTTAGCCACTGGTAATAAGCAAATCAGCATTGGTCCTGCTCAATTTGGACCCATCCAGTCAGAACTACTAGGCGTGCTCCCCTCTGAATGAGAACACAAGCATGCCTCACTTGTTTCTACCTCAGATTGATTGTATCAATTGTTATTCATTTCCAAACAGTGAAATATAAATTATACCGATCATCTGCCTACAACTAAATCAATGGCTGGTACGGAAAGGCAAACAAAACAAAAGAAGAGAGAAATAAAGAAAAAGGAGAAACGGACCATAAAGAAACAATAAATACATCGGTAAAGTAAAAAAATTACCCCACCCAACCAGGCCTGTCTGTACTGTAATAACGTCAATATGATCCAGCTTCCACCCCTGAATTATTTATAAGTCAGGTTGTGTGCCAGCTGTTAAGTGCAAAATGCATAAATATCTCGGACATGTGAGTTCTCGAAATGTGTCGGACAAGTATTTAAGGCAAGGGGCCCAAGTGTTCTCAAGTTTAGGAAGTGTGTGATCTACAACAGCGGATAGTTTCTTCATACTCAATAAGTCCCAGAGTTTATGTAACCAGTCTAAATGTGTGGATATAACATCAGTCCCCCAGCGTGAGAGTAAGACTTGCTTGGGGACACACAATGCTAGGGTTAGGGCCCTCCACCTAAATGAACGGAGGGGGTATGTCAAGGCATTCGGGAGACCCAAGAGAACATAGCTAGGAAAGCGGGGCAACTCCGTCTTAAACATCTGGGGCCCGATGTAGGTAATCCCAGATTACCGATTCTTAAATACAGAATCATACCGATTCGGTATTTAAGAACTGGCAATCGGGATGTAGGTAATTTTACCATTCGGTAATCACCGAATCGGTATTTACCGATTCGGTAATTGCCATTCATTCCTATGGGCCTGGAGGCCCATAGGAATGAATGTCAACTACCGAATCGGTAAATACCGATTCGGTAATTGGAGGAAACATGGGGCCCGATGTAGGTAAATCGCTTTTTCCGATTTCAAAATACCGAGGCGCACCGAATCGGTATTCTGAAATCGGAAAACGAGATGTAGGAAAAAAAACCCGAAAAAATACCGAATCGTTCGTCATCGGTATTGTGATTCGATACGTACCGAATCGGCATGGACCGAATCGGAATGTACCGAATCGGCTACCACCGAATCGGAAATTGCCGAATCGGCAAATACCGACTCGGCAATTACCGATTCGGAGGTCGAAATACACCCCCATGGCCAAAATGCCCATAGGAATGCATTGAACAATCCGAATCGGCAAAATCCGATTCGGTAGAATCCGATTCGGTAAAATCCGAATCGGTAAAATCCGAAACCGCCAATGAGGTGGATCCACCCTCCCCCACCCAAGCAGGGAGTGGCTACCCAGGCAGGTGCAGCTCATTAAGAACTTTCTGGAGAGGCAGCCTGAGCTGAACATTCACAGTGAGCAGCAGTGGAAGCAGGAGCCAGAGCACTGTGATAGAAAGATGGCAAGCAGCAGTGAGAGCCAGAAGGCTGGCCACAAGAGAAAGCCCAAGTTTAGTACCATGGAGCTGCAGGTGTTGGTGGAGGAGGTGGTGAGGGTGCACAGGCAGCTCTTTGGGAGGCTGTCCCTCACTGTACCGGACAGCACGAAGAGGAGGCTCTGGAGTGAGATTGGTGAGAAGGTCAACTCAGTTGGTGTCACCCCCAGGACCCTTGATGACCTAAAAAAAGATTTTATGACATCCGCAGCCTGACGAAACGCAAAATTGCTGAGCTGCAGAGGCAAGCTGCACTGACTGGTGGAGGCAGAAACCCGGCGCCACCCCTCACTGAGCTGGAGGAACTGGTGTCCAGCACCATCGAGAGGGAGAGTGTGACTGGATTCGGGACCCTGGATAGCTCAGCCAGAGCTACAGCTACAGGTAAGAAGCATGCGCATCATGACACACCCTACCAGACACCTCCCCTTTAGACACAATGCACAGCCAAACCCCAGCCCAGTACTGTAACCAACATACAAGAGAAAAGCATCATGGTAAATGTAGTCAGCAGAAGTAGGCAAAATATGGCAGTGCAGAACCACAAGATAGAAAACAGTGGAACACATTCAAAGTATATGCAAGGACATGTGCAATGCTTTAATTGTAGTGACTGTAATACATCGGCACTCAATTCACAAATGCTTCTTTATACCTAGGGGCACCATCAGGCGGAGGAGCACAAGCTACTGAGGCACCAGCACCAGCACCAACTTCCAGTGCGGTGGCAGGGCCTAGCACAAGTCAGGCTGCCCTGGAGGAGGAGGAGGAGGAGGAGGAGGAGGAGGACAACACCATTGGCCAGGGAAATGAGGGAGACCTGGGACTTGACTACGCATTTCTTCACTCCCCACAAATGTCTGGCACACCCCCATTGCTGTTCTCCCCTGAGAACTCTCCAACAACGGCCCACCCTGCACCTACCACATCTCCTGCCAGGAGTATGGTTGTGGCTCCACTCAACCCTATCCAGGGAGCAGCGGGTCAGGCCCCAGCCACCACCACAACAACACCAGTGGCACCCCAGCCCACACAGCAGGGCGGCAGCAGCAGTTCCCGGAGGCGTGCCATTTCCAGCACTGCACCTCCGGCACGGGAGGGCAGCGTCTTCCAGGGGCTTGAAGGCAGCATGGTCAAGATCCAGGGCATGCAGGCAAAGTCCATCATGGCCTGCCAGCGCCAGCTTCGCCAGCACAACCTGCAGATGGGCGAGATGGTGCAAGGGTTTAAGGCTTTTGTTGACACAAATAAGGAAGTTGCTGCAGGTCTTGGCAGGCTGACCACAGCCATCACACAGCTATGCGGCAGACTTGACGAGCACGAGCACTCGCGCAGGTGGGATGCCCGCATGCACAACAGATCTATTAGCCGCCTTGCTGCTGCTACCGCGCAACTGTGCCAACGTGGGGCTAATATGGAGACAAGCTTGACACAGAACACCGCTGAGGTCACCAGGGGAATGGCCCGCATAACAACAGCCATGGAGGCAATGATCATTTCCAACACTGCGGCCAATCCAGCCCTGGACCTGGGGGAGGCTGGGGACAGCAGCAGCCGCAGCAGCCCGGCCAGCGCTGTGTCGGAGCCGCGCCGGAGCACCAGGCGCTCTGCAGAAGCCGCTGGACATGCGGAAGGGGGTGAGGCACACCCCAGTGGGGCTGCTAAGCGCAGCAAAAAGTAGGCTTGCCAGGACGGGTGAGGCAACCCGGACCTTTGACATTTATTTGCTTTACATTGACATTTTCTTTTGTTGCACATCAGTGCAGTAACGGTGTTGCAACATTATTAAAATGTGCTTTACCTCACAACCATTTACCTGTCTGTGCATCTGTACTCACTCAGAAATAGTTTTCTGTAACTCCTCACGTCTGTATCTGCCATCACTTGGCGTAGACACCCCAGCAGGTTGTGTTTGTGGCACAGCAACGTCGTCGTCATGGTCCTCGTAGTCAGACAACTCCACCTCAGTGCCCTTCTTCACCGCAAGGTTGTGCACAGACAGCTATGATCTTGCAGCAGGTGATGGGGGTATACTGCCTTGCACCTCCACTCTTGTGCAGGCATCTGAATCTACTTTTCCAGATGCCAAAGGTCCGTTCAACTACATTCCTTGTGCTTTTGTGGGCCCGGTTATACCTCCTTTGGCTGGGTGTGGAGGGGTTGAGGTAGGGGGTGAGTATGAATGAGCGGAGGGCATATGCACTGTCGCCTAGAAGGAAAAGGGGTAACATTACTCACATGCATACATGTATTACACTTAGCTACTTTGTGTTATGGGGGTCTGATGATGTGTCTCACCTAGGAGGTATCCTTCACCAAATTCGCCAGCCATCAGCCGTGCATAGATGCCGTCTGTAGGAGTCGTGGGTACTCCCTGGGAATTTTGCTACCAGGTCTGTGATGGTGCACTTCGCATTGCAGATCACCTGAACGTTGATGGTGTGCATAGACTTCCGATTGCGGTATATGTATTCTGTGTCAGCGGGGGGGCAAATCGGAATGTGCGTGCCATCTATGCAGCCAATGATTTGGGGAAATTGTGCCATCTGGTAGAAGTCAGCTTTAGTTTGTACCAGTTCTGCGTGGGTTGCAGGGAAAGAGATGTATTGGTCCATCCTGTGTATCATGGCGTCAAGGAATGTGTGGAAGAACCTTGACAGGCTGCTCTGGGTCACCCCTCCTACCGCTGCAACTCCACTTTGATAGCTGCCAGACGCAAGCAGGTGTAAGCTGCATAGCACCTGGACTTGCGCTGGGATGGCGTGTGCCCTTGGGGTGGGGTGGTCCAACAGTGGTTTGAGGTCCCTGATGAGCTCCAGAATGGTGTCTGAGTCCAGCCTGTACCTCTGTAGGATCTCTGCCTCTGTGAGCATGAACAGGGTGATCCTCTGTCTGTAGACCTGTTCCTCTCTTTGCCATTCCCTCTGTCCTTCCTGCTGTAGCCGTAGCCGCCTTGCAATGACATAAAAAGCTGCCATCCTGCAAGTTGCAATGCATTTTGGGTCTATTTTTATGGGTTGGAGTTGGTTACCACCTGATTGTAATCCATGGTAAATACAGAGTGAGAAATACCGATTTAGAGCCAAAATCGGTATTTCTGTGCTTCCCTACATCTCCCTATCTGTCCGAATCGGGGATTTTCCCATTCGGTGATTCTACCGATTCGGTAGGTTATCCGAATCGGCTTATTTCCGATTCGCTGTCTCTACCGAATCGATACATGGACCGAATCGGAATTTTTCCGATTCGGTGTCACTACCGATTCGGTACATGGTCCGATTCGGATGATTTCCGATTCGGTGTCACTACCGATTCGGTACATGGACCGAATCGGACTTTTTATCCGATTCGGTATGTTACCGATTCGTTACATTTCCAATTCAGGGTATGTCCGAATAGGATTATTTTCGATTCGGTAGTCATTCCGATTCGGTATTTGTACCGATTTGGACGTTTTTCTTTGCCCTACATCTCGATGGCTGTATACCGATCGGTAAGGGCCCAAAATCGGTATTTTCGGCCGTTACCGATCGGTAACGGCCTACCTACATCGGGCCCATAGAAGGGTGGCAGGGTGTCACTTTGACACCCTGTTGCACCCCTCAATTGTGTATGGGTGCACATGTTGCAGACATACATGCCCTTAGGGCATGTATGTCTGCAACATGGCATTGTTTTAAAAGCAAAAAAAATGCTTTTTAAAGAGTTTTCGTTATTTACCACCAACTTGTAGTTGGTGGTAAGTAACGAATTCTTAAACCACTGTAGCACTGATTACAGTGCTACCTACAAGTCAAGAAACAGATTCGGTAATTTTACAGAATCGGTATTTTACCGAATCTGTAAAATTACCGAATCTGTATCTTGACATGCCCCTACATCCCAAACTTCAAATACCGGTTGGTAACGGCCGAAATCGGCCTTTATCGACCGGTATTTGCCTTCCTACATCTGGCCCCTGATCTACAGCTGCCAATATCTTCTCCCAGTAGCGATGTAGTTTGGGGCAATGCCATAAAAAATGAGTTATTGTACCTGTGTTTTCACAGCCCAGCCAACATTTGTCACTACAACCATGCTTCCACTTGGACAGGTGAGCAGGTGTATAATACCAATAGTGTGCCAACTTAAGAAGGGTTTCACTCCCTGCTGCACTGCATGCTGACGTGTGAGCACGTTGTAGAATGTCTGACCAGTCTTTATCTGTGAATGCACGCTCACATTCCAATTCCCATCTAGATCTCGCTGGAGATACTAGGGGCGCGTCTGAGGTGTTTAGAAAAGAGAAATGTCAGAAACCCAACACTGGTCCTCACTTCGTGTGAGGAGCCAGCGCTCAAATTGTGTTAGGGGTCTGCTGGCATAGCATTGCATGTCTGGTCGGTTCACCCAGTAGGGAACAGCTGCATATCGCCATCTCTCTGATTCCAGGAGGCCATAGTCTTTTTGAAGCCCTGAAAAGTCCTGTAGTCCTCGTTCGTTGAAGAGGTCACCTAATCGTTTACAGTTGGCCTCCTGCCACTGAGAGAAAGCTGTACCACTCATGGCGGGGGGTAAATCTGTGTTTCCCATGTTTGGGGGAGAGGCGATATCGGGGAGCAGATACCTTTAGAGACGCTCAGTTTATCCCATGCTCCCATTGTAGCCTAAACCACTGGAGAAATACACACTCCCACTGGGCGATTCTTGCATGGTAACCAAGGACTTTCCAGATGTGAATACCGGCCACTTCCTGGTCTAAAAAGCACCAGTGCTTTTCTGTAAGCGGGCATTGCCATTCCACTAAAAACCTCAACTGAGCTGCCTGATAGTAGCGTACTAAGTAAGGGATCCTCAAGCCTCCCCTAGCCTCAGGAAGATAAGCTCTCTCTTGCCATCCTAGCTTTTTAACCGTCCCATATAAAGGACTCCATCGCCAGTTGCAATTTCTTGATCACTACAGGGGGAGGTTGCAGCGATACTGCTCTCATTAAGTACAAGATTGTTGGCAATAGAGTCATTTTGGTTGCCGCCTTTCGCCCTGTCAACGAGATAGGACCTCCATGCCATGATTGTATAAGAGAACGCACCGTAGCTAGAAAGGTTCCGTAGTTCTGCAACACCACCTTGTCGATGGTGTAAAATAGTTGGATTCCCTCATATGGAATACCCCGCGTGGCCAAGGAGAAGGGGAACGTGTCTGTCAAATAAGTCTGTTCCTCCTGCAGGATAGAGATACCAAGGGCTTGTGATTTGGCAGCATTCATCCTAAATCTGGAAGCCTCCCCAAACTCTGCCAGTTTCTGAAGAAGCTAAGGCAATGACTCACTGGGCTTAGTAGTTGTAAGTAGAACATCATTGGCATATAATGCTATTTTATGCACCTGGCCACCCATCCACACCCCTTCCACTTGCGTGTGCCCTCGTATTCGCTCCATAAAGGGCTCCATATAGAGCACAAATTAGAGAGTGGGCACCCCTGCCACGTCACTCTCGAGATCAGAAACACTGAGGAAATGGCATTGTTATCTTGCACAAGTGCCTTGGGGTCTGCATAGCTGGCCTATATCCACTTGCAGAAATGAGGGCCTAAGCTGACCGCCACCAGCACCTCTTTTAAAAAGGGCCAATTTACCCGGTCAAACACTTTCTCAGCGTCTATGGATAGAAGTAAAGTAGGCTTCTGTAACCAATTGCTTTTGTCAATAAGGTGGAGTATTTGCTTAGTGTTGTCCCCACACGTGCGTCCCCGAGACAAAGCCCGGTTGACCCGGGTCAATCAGGCCGGGCATATACTTCCGCAGTCTGGTGTCCAAGATGCCTGTAAACAGCTTGGCATCTACGCTCACTAGTGATATGGGATGGTATGAAGCGCATTGTTGTGGGTCTTTTCTGGGCTTAGGTAACACCAATATTATAGCTGTGTTCATGATCTCTGTCAGAGTTCCTGTGGAGCTAAAGGAGTTGTACAGATGCACTAGCTCCGGGGACAACTTCCCTGCGTCTACTTTATAGAAAGCAGCAGTATATCCATCCTGACCCGGCGCCTTGTCAACTTGAAGTCTCCCAATTGCGTCAAGGACCTCATGCAATGTAATGTCAAGTTCTAGAGGTGCGGCTACTTGTTCCGCCAGTTTGGTCAGGAGAGCCCATTCTATATATGTGGTGTGGTGCCCGTGTTGCTGTGCCCCCTCCTCATAAATATGTGCGTAGAACAGACCAAACTCTGACAGGATCTCAACGTCTTTCATCAGATTGTTCAAGGAGTGGTCCGTGAAGGCCTGTCCACGGTGAGCCTGTGTCTGCTGCGAAGCCTATGTGCCATGCAATCTACCAGCCGTGTTCCCTCCTGCATAATATTTCTGTCTTGTACAGAGTTACGTATACTCGGCTGCATCCATATCCAGCACTTGAAGTGTTTCCTAGCAATAGTCAATGGGCGCCTTATCCTATATGTCCCCATATGCATGTGCGTTTCCTCCAATGCCGCCACTTCCCCTCCAACTCCGCGCCTTTGACCCTGCGCTCTTTGTTACTCCTTGCTTCTATAGCTATATAGGTTCCCCACACTACAGTCTTAAGTGCTTCCCACATTGTTGAAAAGGATACTAACCCCGGGCGCAGACCTTCGCTCCGCCCTCAGACTGTGCAGAGATTTGCCTACTCCGCGTTCTGTGGAGAACGCGGGGTAGGAAAATCTCACCACAGTCTGCTGCAAAGTGGGTTTGGCCAGCCCCGCCTCCCACCCGCCCTATTAACAATTGCTTACAAGTTAGATAAAAGGACTTTAAAGTAAATAAAAACACCTTAGCTCCACAGGCTGCCCTCCTCCTCTTCATCGCGTTCTGTGGAAAAACTGTGCATGCGCGCGCGTTATGAGTTCTTTCTGGTGGTAGTAATGTAAACACGTCTTGATGTCTTGAGGGGTACCTAGCGAGGAGGATGGGCACCTGCCCTATGTGTTTGGTCCAAGGGTATATCAACGTCTTTTAGCTCTGGAGCAATTTGGCAGAACAGCCGTGTGACAAAGTCTTCAAGGCAGATGCCATCCTGCCTGAAGTGGAACCGTCTTAAGTCTTATATTAGACCTCCTAGACCTATTTTCTAAATCTCTTAGTAGTAGTTGAGGTCGGCATTACACTCTATAAGTTCAATTGTCTCACGACTACGGTGTCGTTCTAGTTCCTCCTCTCTAGTATCAACCATTTTCTGTGCAGAATCCACTCGCTGCTCAAGTTTGCCTGCCTCGCGGCGCAGTTCTTTCACATCGCTTGCCATCTCCGTCCTTAATGTCGCTATATCCTCCCTCAGTTTTGCAAAGAGGGACTACATAAAGCCCCTTGCTACCGGGCCCTTCCTGCCCAGTCTCCGTACCTGCTGACTGGTGCTCTGGTGAGGCCGTCCTCAAAGCCAGCCCAGCCTGCTTAGAGAGGTTTTAGTAAAAAGATCCTTGATGGTAGGGCCCTTTTTAGTCCTGGTATGTGCCATCTTACTCCCCTTGCAAATTCACTGTGGGTCGTCTTCTTTGAGGTCATCAAGCACAACTTCCCCGTGTGTGAACTGCCCCACCGATTGTACATTTAGTTGCAATGTACTTTGCCCGCTGCACGTGCAGCACCAACCCACGATAACGCTGTTCCAGGGCCCGGCTCGGGGGCGGGGGGGGGGCGGGGGTTGCTTTCAACACAGCTTTAGAACACCATGTTTTGCTTCAGAAATGGCAAATCCCTCCACCGCAGTTGTTCCAGTAGCTCCAGCCCTCCAACACCTAATCCGTGCTGTGTGACTTATCCATGGGCACCCTGTGTGCCGTTCACGCTCCTCCTGTGTCCGCAGTGGTGCGCCCCTCTCCACTTCAGGACACCTGCCGGTACCACAAGAGGATGGGGAGAGGAGGCAGCAGCACCAGCAGACCGCTTGCTTAGGGCAGTCCCGCTAACTCCTCCAAACGATGCTGCAGTGCCCAGGCAAGCCAATGGGCCCGCTCAGCAGCGATATCTCCTCCTCTCCCGCCCGGGCTGAAGCTCCTTACTCCTGTCTCAGGCGCCTCACTCCAGGCGAACGCAATCAGCTGCATCACCAGGGGGCCCCTCAGCACTCATAGCGTTGGAGAAACAGTGGAAGGACGCTGCTTCAAAGTTCTAAATCTCAGCTGGGCCCACAAGGGTCAAGTTAAAGATGGTCCGAATACAGACACAAAAACTGGCCCACAGCTGGCACTCAAACTCCGACCCATCGGCCGATGGCTGTCTGCCCGCGTTGCTAATCTAATCTTGAGTGTGCATTGTATTTAAAGTTACTTTTGCTTATATTCCACACAAGTGGCCCTAACCATAAGTTTGTTAATTTTGCTTCATCTCTAGGAAATGTTATTGATGTTGAGCACGGAATCGTTTGTGAAAATGTACCCATCATTACCCCCAATGGAGATGTGGTGGTGTCCAGTCTAAATATTAAGGTATAAGGTTATCGATTTTCCCAATATCTATCTATCTATCTATCTATCTATCTATCTATCTATCTATCTATCTATCTATCTATCTATCTATCTATCTATCTATCTATCTATCTATCTATCTATCTATCTATCTATCTATCTATCTATCTATCTATCTATCTATCTATCAATCTTGTTCACCTACCTACCTACCTATCTTTAAACTCTGTCTGTGAATCTATCTATGCATCTTTCTATGAATCTGTCTGCCTGCCTATCTTTCTCTCTGGATGTCTGTTGCCACCGGTCGAACTGCCTATTGGCCTTTCAATCTGTCGGCTTGTTTGTATTACTCCCTTCCTATCACTTAATCTGTAGATATTGTGGTTGATATGTGTGAGGGTGTGAATTTCCTGGAAAATTAACAATGCAACAACATCAGATTCACATGATGCTATCTATCTATCTACCTTTATATTTATATATGCACCTGACAAAAGTATACCCTTGCACTGCCATAGACCGAAGGCCATGCACAATGGAGACGTTTGGGCACAGGGTCTAGCTTGTGGCAAGGTCCTGTGCCCTACCCTCATGGGAGGCCAGCCCCCTACTGCAAACAGCCTATCCATGTTTCACCAAGCAGGCCTGGGTCTCCCAAAATGGAAACCAGGGCCCTACGTGTATTGTACCACCCGCAGGCACACATACACACAGTGCATGGATACAACTTACACACTGCTCAGCACTTTATCTTTCTTGTTCTGTACCACTCAAAGGCACACATATATCCAGCACATCCATTCACCACGCATCCTCTGCACAGCACTACATCCTCCATGTAATGTACCACTCATAGGCACGCATGCATCCAGCACATACATTTAACATGCACATACTGCAATGCACTACATCCTTCATGTATTGTACTACTCCTGGGTACACATACAGCCAGCACATGAACTCATTATTTATGTACTGGTTTATCCTTGTATTCTACCGTTTCCATGCTGAAATACTCCAATCTCTGATACACCACTCATGCGCTGCGCAGTTCTTCACAACAAACCAATGTAGTCCAAGGGTGAGTCAAGCACACAACAGCGGAACTTTAAAATGAGTTTGCCTGTGGGCCTCACTCCAGTGACACAAGTAAAAAAAGACATGTTCACTTCTACTGATCACTACATGGTATGCTGCTATCACCACGCTCATGCTGCTCAACTCTTAGCGAAGGCAGTAGCCTTCCACCACTATGAGGGCAGTGCTTTGGGCACCCCTCCTAGTCCAACAAGACCGCAATCCGCGAAACATGCATATGTCATGGTGTACATGCATGATCTGTATTTGCCTATGACAGCAAAAATCGGCATTAGGGATCCCGACATTGATACAAAGTTAGCACGATTCACACTTCACTCAGCTTGTGAACATTATCAAGTTTCCTAACTTTGCTTCACTTTGCTTTCTGAGTACTTTTGCACAAACAAAACCTTTGGCGAAAGAATTTTCACAAATAAATCAAATACATTCTTCATGATAAAATTGTCTGTATACTAGGGCCTTTACTCCACAAATGCATATTTATCAGAAGCCGTCTCCTTTGTTTTAAAGTTTGCAAACTTAATAAGTTAATGAAGAAAGATTTTTTTTTTTAATCACAAAGTTTCATGGCAGAAACATTTATACATTTGCACACCTTGAAATATGTTATTACAAGGCTGTACATAAGGGATCATAAAAGATAACATGTTGTAATAATACTATAAATCATGTATCGATCTTAGTTCTGTTTTATTGGTTTTAATGATGCACATACAGGAAAAATCGAATAAGATGTTTGAATGACTGTTTTAGGTAGAGGAAGGAATGCATCTCCTAATAACTGGTCCAAATGGCTGTGGAAAAAGTTCTCTCTTCAGAATTTTGAGTGGTCTGTGGCCAGTATATGAAGGGGTCCTTTACAAGCCACCACCTCAGCACATGTTCTACATCCCCCAGAGGTATGTGTTTTCTATTACTTGTTGCTGTAAAGAATTTAGCTGTGCATCTGGTACTCATTTGATTTTTCTCCTAGATTCTAACTTGTTGGGATTCCCAACTCAGTGCGACAGAGATAGCTGTTACAGCAGCAAAGGGTCTGACTTGGAGTTTGGTGGATGGATTATTCGATCACAAACGTTACAGATATCCGGTCAGCCTTATTACAAGTGCATTATATTCTACTGTAATAAGGCGAGCAGGATATCTATTATGTTTGCAGAAGAGTATCCATCCGCCCATCTGCAAATCTGCAAATCAAGATCAAAATTTGTAAAAATTGATAGAATCACTTGCAAATGTTCTAAAGTATTCGGGGACCAGAAGCAGCCTCATTTCTCTTGTTCTTCTAAGTGAACAATACTAAGGGCGGGCCAAAAGTTGCCTTCATAGAGAGGAAATTAAAACCCTCGGAGATTCCACTCTGACCTTGAAATGTAGCTCCTATCAATCAGCATTTGTACACTCCCCTTGTGGGTAGGGGTGTTTTGGCCAATTTGATTGCCCCCAATTCAAACACACATGAATAAATCATGGGATGTTCAATCACCTGAATTGTGTGCATGTTCCTCTTCCACTCAGAGGTGGAAGAGAGAAAGCATGGAACAATGCCACCACCTTCAGAGACTCCACTCTGATCCACTGAGTTGGGGGAATGAGATGTGATGCGACTCGCGGTTCTAAGTGAGCTTGTTTAAGGGTGCGCTAGGCTTTGTTTTGAGTAGGGCCCCTCACCCTGAGCAAAGGAGCCTAGATACCCATTCTGCAACAAAGCATTGCTCACAATCTACCTGATTGTCAGTTTAGCTCAACTTGTGTTTAAAATTGGATTTTTAGGACCACTAGGGCACCAGGACGCTCCCGGGGATACTGGGCTTGAAAGCGGCATTGACGGAGAGCACCAAGAGTAACAATAAAAATGTTAACTGAAAGGTTAAAATTGGGTGGAACAGATTCCGACCAGTAGTGATGGAGTAATCACAGTGATCTAGATAGGAAAGTAATGAAGAGACAAAAGAAAGTTATTTTATTGTCAACGGTAGGGCACAGCTATGGAGAATTCGGCCGTCCTGAGTTCAAAAGAATGAAGAATAGGTGCAGACGTTGACAGTTCAGATGGGCCCATCAGTCCTTATCTACCATTGAAATTATTTGATCTTACACATCTGTTTACAGACCATCCAGCCACACTTGCTGCTAATTTATAATGACCTCCTACCACAATGGATACTGACTTGTGGCTCTTTTGAAATCGCTAGTTCAGAGAAAAAATCTCCCTTTCACCTAGGAAGAGATTTTTGGAACAGAACATTTGTTTTTCAGAAATTGTCTTTTAGCTGGACTACCTTTGAGCCAGACTGGAGAGACCACGATCTGCACCGCTGCCTATAGCGTAGATTGTGAAAGTAAGTGTTATTCTCCCTCAATTTACATGGCAATTCTTAGTCAAAGCCAACACTTCCTACTTAGATTCTCCCTTATTCTGTACAAGTCATAGGTGATTTACTTCTGCCAATAAGTCAGTAAGGAATTCCTGCAGACATAAATGCATTTATTACTGCATATTTAGCCTCCATGCGTGTGTAACAATCCACAGCAGGAAATCTCACTCAAGGAACAGGAAGAGGGCGTTCAAAGATGCTTTGGAAGCTTGGAACGCACACAAACATTTCCATTTGTGCGTATTTCCAAACTTTGATTGTCCCCTTTCCACCGTGAAAATTGTCCAATATTTATGACAGCCTTATATTGGAAAAGTTGGCTCTGCATGGAAACTGCTTTTGCACAGAGAATAATGTGTGCATTTCTTCAGAGGTCTCATTTACCCCTGTGCTTAATTCTGTGCCATGTAAAAATCCACACAATGTACTGCAGGAGTAAACAGAAAATGTTACATGGCGTTCCTAGTTGTTCGTGCTTGCTTTTAAATAAATCCCTGGTAGGCCCGGTCCCGGGGGCATGTAATAAATATAGGAGGTGGGCACACGCAGCCCCTCTCCTAGGGCTAATCAGAGCCCTAAGGACCCCCACCTCCCGGGGCTATTTCCACTTGCGGTGCGGGCCTCGTGGACACCCCCTGCCCCGGGGACCCTCACCTCCCCGGTGCTAATTAAAACAATATTGGGGGCTTGCGGACCCCCCTTCCCCGGGGACCGCAACCTACCTGTGGTTAATTTCAGTAATATGGGGCGGCCTCGTGGACTCCCCTACCCAGAGGACCGCCACCTACCTGGAGCTAAAATAAATACCAAAGCGCAGGAGGTGGGAGCCGGCCGGAACTGTGGGGGCGTTCGGGGCCCCCACACAGTCTCCAACGATGTGGCCATGGCCCGCAGAATGGTATCCCCAGGGTCGAAAGTCGCCAAGAAGTGGGGCTGCTTGGCCCCCTCTCTTTAAGGATTTTGTTTTTTAACTAAAGGCCTCGCCCGGGGGATGGGGTCCTTGGGACCGAAGTCCGCTTGGGGAAGGGGGGGCGCGTGGCCCCCCTCCCCTTTTTATATGAAAAAATATATAAAGGCTTGACCCCAGAAGATGGGGTCCTCAGGGCCAAAATCAGCCTGGGGTGAGGGAGCCTGTTGGCTGCCCTCCTTTTTTTTTTTTTTTTTTTTTTTTTTAAGTAAAAAGGCAGGCCCGGGCAATGCGTCCCCAGGGCTGAAAATGGCCCGGGGGGGGGGTTGCTCAGCCCCACTGAAAATGGCCCGGGAGGGGGGTTGCTCAGCCCCGCTGAAAATGGCCCTGGAGGGGGGTTGCTCAGCCCTCTCCCTTTGAAAAAAAACAAGGAAAAACCATAAAGGCTGGGCACCCAGAGGATCGGGTCCTCGGGCTGAAATCAGTAATGTCATCTGTGATGTAATTTGAGATATTATGAGTGATGTCATCAGTGATGTCACTGACCATGTCATGAGTGATGTAATATGTGAGGTCATAAGCAGTGCATTGTGGGGGCCCGAGTTATAATGAGCTCAACTAACTATAAATACTGAATTTCTCTAGTTTAGTGCGAGTGAAATATCAGCCTAACTATAACGTCCCTGTAACCTTTGATTTTTTTCAGTGAATATATGTATATGTGTATATATATATTATGGAATTCAAAACTGGAACCTGAAAATTAAGTTGGTATCATTACCTTGATTCGTGGCATCAGCACAAGCGCATCAAAAGGAATGTAAAATGAATGATTGGTCACCTCAATTGAAAAAGCACTAATATATTCTGACAAAAACAGAGTATACATTATGACAAAAAACTGACAGTCATATGATAGATTCTAGCATATTGCTTCATGTTTTAGAAAAGAACGTAGATTTTGATAGACTCCAAGTTTCCCATAAAAATGTTTTTTTATTTTTTTTATTCTATAATTTGTGTATTTGTTTGATGTATTCTTGTTTCTATCGTTTTGTCCTTGGCTTCCAGGAGTGATTCTTTTGTGGTCCACGGAAATCAAAAGGTTACTATTACGAACCACTGGTATAGAGCAAGGATATTTGTTTTTACCAATTTAACATGGAAGAATTTGTGTTTAACTTCATTGGTATTTCTATAATCAAACTAGCAATTCAAGTAATACAAATAATTGTATGCCGACCTGCAACTTTTTGCGAATTGTAGCTTGGTTAAAAGAAGATTTTTGTAAAGTAAACCGTCTGCAGCTTCTGGCCACACTAATAAGAAGCCGCTAATTTCGTACACCTCATATTATGATGTTAAACGTAGATAAAGACCATTAGCTCCGCATTGTAGTTATCAATTATTACCCAATGCTAAGTACTGAAAGAATGGATTAGCGTGCTGAGTGTGGGTAGACCCCATCATGAAGCACATATCCACTTACTGAGGCCAGATTGGAAGGGGAAGCAGAAAGGGTGAGAAAGTAAAGACTATGATTTTGAGAAAGGCATATGTGATCTCAGAGATAAGATAGGGAGCCAGCTTTTAACTCTGTCCCAGTGAATTGAGCTTTGTTGATGGGAAATTAAATTAATAATGTTCAAAGTTACTAGCAGTCCCCAAAGATCTTCCAACCAATGTTTAAATTGACAAAATTCAAAAGTAACTTAAAATAACACTTTCTTTAACTCTTTGACAGTCACAACTAAGTTAATGTCATTGAAATGAAAGACATTTATTACAGAGTTAAGGGTCAGGTTACAGTTTTATCTTCAATGAACAATTGCAGTTTCACCTCTGAATCACAACCCTCATCAATCTTGATGATGAAAACTGCTGAGATTCAGGAATTAGCGGAGAGTGGCCCATTGGACTTTGATTTACCAAATGTATTAAGGCAGTCTTTAACAGGAAATATCAGTAGACTCACCATGAAGATGTGCAGTGTCCCATTGTTACTTCATTACAGAGTCCCATACGGGCCGTCGAAGGGTGACTTTCGCGACACTGAAACGACCGACTGAAGAGGGGGGACTGGCAGTTCCTGAGTTTGAATCGTACTACCTAGCAGGGCAACTGCAATGGTTTCGCAATGGATAGCGGGGAGACAGTCACAGGGAAGAGAAATGGGGCCCTTTGTTCCTAAGTGAGATGTGCTCTTATGGGCGATACTGAAGGGGTGGCACCACAGGAGTGTACAAAGGAATTGCAAGTGATACGACGCTTTTGGGGGAGATGCCTCCAAAAGACACAAACTCAAGTGCCCTACTCACCTGTCCTTCCTATGACGGTGATACAAGCGCAGCCACACGGGGTTCAATGGAGGGGCTTGGAGGACTGTATACAGAAGGGAGCCACTAAACTGAAAGACCTGTATGGAGAAGGGGAGCTCTGGCTATTCGAAGCATTCCATGCAGATTGGGGCATCCCCCAAGGCCAGTTCCTGCTCTACAAAGTGGTAACAGCAGCAATTAGGAGACATTGGGGGATGGGGGACCCAAAAGCTACACTACAAGTTGTTATATAGGAACGGCGGGGGCAAGATCAAGGCGGTAACATGCCTATTGAGAGTGATTGGCAACGACTCTCTCCAACCCTTGATAGCACTGAGAGACCGATGGGCAGCAGACTTGGGCATTCTTATGGAAGGAAGATAAGGACTGGGTGAATACACTGGTCTGAACCCCTAAGATTCTCAAGGAATGTCTGATTCAAACGGAACAATTTTTATGTTCTTTATTGGGCCTACCTTATCCTGAAATACATTAACCGATACTTCCACAGGGAGGACGTGGAAAGTCCATGATGTGGGGAAACCGGGCAGATATGCTGCACATGTTCTGGAACTGTCCAACCTTAAACACATACTGGCAGGAAGTCACAGCTGAAGTGGCTAAAATAATTGAACGAGTGATTCCCTGTGCGCAGCCACACTGCCTCCTTAGCCTATTTCCCCACACACCTAAATCAAGGGTCACTGATAGATTCGAAGACCTTGCTTTCATATTGGCCAAGCGTGAAATCACAAGATGCTGGAAGACTCCCGGCGGGGCCCCGAATAGCTGAGTAGAAAAACGAGCTAGATTCCTGGGCGGTGTGCGAGAGCAGGGTCCTACTCAGGAATGCACGCAGAAGGATAGGCGCAATTGAACAAGCTGGAGCATGGGAGGCACTGGTGGAGGTTATGAGAAATCCAGAATCTGGCGCGTCCTCACCCTCGACACAATCCCGACAGGGGAGCCCAACACCCCAAGATCCTGAAGGGGTTATAGAGTGGACACACCTCATTGAGTGAAAATAACATAATATGAGTAGACTGATGTAGAGATACTAGGGACGGGGTACAACAGGAGAAGTATGGACTATGATCAAGTCAAGTCAAGTTAAAATTTGTATAGCGCACTACTCACCCAGAGATGTGTCACTGCATATAGCTGAACACTAATTGGGACCTGCAATAGGGGTACGGGTGAGGGGAGTTATGAGGGGGAATATTCATGAAATAGATAAACAGTACGTTAATGACATAACTGTTAATATATGCAACAAATACGAGATAACAACAAAATGTCTGTAAGGAATGCATATGAAAAGAAATGTTTAAAATGAAAAGGAAATAAAAAGTGTTAAAAAAAAACGAATTACAGAGTCTCATAACTTTGTTTGCATTGGGTTCCAGGCCCTACATGTCCATCGGAACCCTACGGGATCAAGTTATATATCCAGACTCAGTAGATGACATGCACGAGAAAGATTGCCGCGATCTGGATTTGGAGTTCATTCTACACATTGTGCACCTAAACCACATAGTGCAAAGGGAAGGAGGTAATCTCTTGCTTTGTTTAAATGTCATGATGAATAAATAAATAAATGAATAAATAAGTAAATGTTAATTTCAGTTTAAATAATCAGAATCCTTAAACACATCAAAGCACATGCAAATATATAAAATAATAAATTCATCTTTTTATCAACAAAGCAAAATCACAGCTTACAAAAAGTAAATAAGGCAATTTTTTTAATTTATTTTTTATTTTTAGAGTTTTCAATAGCGCGGACCAGACCCAGGGTAGGGTATCAGAGCGCTTTACAAAGAGTACACAGAATGAACAAAAACAAGTTAATTGTAAAAATGTGAAATGACTATTACAGGTTTCAAATATATGTGTGATAGGTTGGGACCAAATCCGAATAATGGCCTGATTAAGTTGCAGGTGTGGCAGATTGTGGAAAGATATTGCAATCAAAATATATGTATTTGTGTTAGGTGGTCTTCCTAGCCTAAAGAAATATGAGACTTGATTTGACTAAACCCACCTGATAATAATTCGGGGAGTTATAAAAGATGGAGAATCCATAGAACAGTGTTTTGATTTAAAGAATCACTGATACCAGTGACACGTCAAGTAAATGTGTTTGCCTCTCAGTGCTGTATTGCTAAAATATAAGGGTTCGCTATAGGTCTACTGATTGGAATTCTTCTATACTATCTAATTTCATCCCCAATTTTCGCAAAGGCAAAGGTCTTCACAGCTATCCTATTACAGGTGTATATTCCTGAAAAAAACTGAGTGCTTAGGATTTAGCTCAGTATCAAGTCATAATGTTGCGTATGGGCCCTGAAGTTTGACAGATAGGGCACATCTGGGTGTGGTTTGAAAAAGGATCTTGGATAATTCTGTGAATAAGTAGACCTTGGTGTGGGGACTTGTAGGAAGCTGTCTCTGTATATATTATACCAAAGTGAGGTATAGTGTGCACAGGGTCCAGTGGATCCCCAAAGGCTTACAGAGGTAAAAGTAGGTGATACCTTACCCTCTATTTGTGGGGGTGTGGGCAAGCAGTAAGGCTTTATCAGAGGGTAGTGTTAAGCATTTATTGCACATTTATTGTACACACTTGGGCAAGAAATGATGTCACACACTCAAAGACTGAACTCAGACCAATTAGTTGTATCAAAAATATCTCATTGTTGTATTTTATTTATTGAACCAAGAAGGACTTAGTATAGGTAAATAGAATTCTACTTTTGAAGACAGATTGTTCATAAGCAAGCTGGATGAATAATGACTTTTCTTATAGGTTTGTAAAATATGCAAATACAGTTGTAATTACCTTTGGATTAGTTTAAGGCGAGATCGGTGGTATAGGTGATAGATAGGTTATAGGCGCTTCAGGGTATTTTCACTTGGGGTTATACATGTGGATTCAAATATTAGTAACAGTGCTCTAGGGTTAGGGAGAACCACCCAGCTCCCTAAATCTGTGGTAAACCAACAGAACAAAGCAACACTATACCCCAGCACACGTAAGAATCAAAAGACAGTCTTTTCAGAAGTTTGTAAAAACCCACAACGAAGTAGATAATTTTTGTCAACTTTTTCTTCTTTTTAATCAGTCTTCCTGATGTCAGGCTTTCAAGTTTTCCAAGCCAACACGTGTTTTGTCGCCTCTTGTAAATTAGTACATGGGACTTGTTCACGGATGTGCATACTCGCAGTAAAATTGTCTTTCATGTGGCGATAATTCCAGGCCACATGGTCCCGTGACGTGGGGTGAGATTCCAATATTTCAATCTCCAAAACAAATATTTCTAAGTCTTAAGCGGCCCCGCCGCTAGCCGGTCTCCAGAATCACTTACGATGTAGCCGGGCGCCTTCTCGCATCCTCTTCCCCTACGCCGATACACTCTAGTGCGAGTCACACTCTAGTGCATTCCCAAGCTTTCAGAATGTCCACAAGAAGTCTTAAACAAACCAGACAGGCTGTCTGGTAGGCATTGATCTAAAAGATCTGGCAGGCTAGTAGACGAGAAGAACATCTGTTTCACTATTTAATTGTGCATACAGAAAGCAGTTATCTAATGCACTCAAGAAGAGGTAAATAATGCATTCCAGCACATAGAGTGACCAAGAACGGTTTTCAAAGGAAAATCAGGGTAGAACCATCTGCTAAGAGAGGTAGAAGCATGTTGCTAACAAGAAAAACAACCATGTAAAGCATCACTTCCGGACAAAGCAGGAGACGAGGGCTGTGCCCCGGTGAACACGAAATATAAGTGTTACCAGATTTAAGTCAGCCATTTATTCTTGAGCTCTATAAATTATTTGGTGTTTCATACGGTTTCCGCCACAGGATATTAGTATATTTTAATTAACTATTAAACAAAATATTCCTTATAATCACGACATGAAATACACATTCATATAAAAGTTTTCCTAAATTAAATTAGAACATTGGAATGTTGAGAACTACATTGAAGACAATGGAATACCCCAGGCTTATAATACCTATTATAAGCCTGAAGCTCCAACATTCCAATGTTTGTCTTCATTTTTTTCCCTTTTTAATTTAGAAGATTCTACCCTTAGTGGGTGGAATGTTCTAATAGTGTTAAAGCCCTACTGCCTCAGGCTATACAAGTTGTCAAATTCCCTCTCCCTTATTATAGGCCCTCACCCGCAACTCTGGCCTATAACTTTTGTTCAGGGTCTTTCACAACCTGTATAGCTCTCAGCAGTAGGCTATAAAACCATAATATATTTATGTTCTCATTTTGGTCTGAAAACAATAGCTTGTATGATCTAAAGATGTAACTGTATAGTTTTCGACACCATTGTGCACATATGAGTCAGATACTTCTCCTACTACCTGCATCCCATTCAGGTGTCTGTTTAAGGGGTGAATCCTCAAAATAGACTGGCAGAGACCTGCTTCTGGTATGTCTTGTAGGCTCGACTAAGAAGGCCAACAGATGTAAGTAAGCAACTATTGGGAGTCAACAAAAGCCTAAAGATACAGACCTCATATGGTCTTATGATTTGAACTATGTTTTGTGGTACCTAAAATCCGAAGGATACCTTTGAGGGTAGGCTAATGTACACCACATTGCATGGCAACACCTGACATCACAAATGTGTTGATAGAAGGGGTTTAACTGTGATGGATACAAATTAAGGGATTGTCCTTGGCACATACATCCCTGTTATCTCAAGAGCCACAACATAGCCTGTAGACACATACTATTATTCGTTGCGTCTCAGGAAAGTTAAAGACACAGAACGCAGAGACAATCCCTTTATTACAGCATTTAATGTCGAAATGGATCTAACATTTTACAAGTCCTGAACATGTACCTTTGACGTTATGTACATTTCCTAACCCAATATGTCTGGTGGTTGCCAAGAAACCCAGGGGCCAGACGTACAGCCCTTTTTTGAGCTCGCAGACGGGAGATCGGCCTGTTTGCGAGCGCAAAAAAGGGTAACGGCATGTACAAACTATTTTGCCAGTCACTGACTTGCAAAATAGCATTTGCGACTATCACTATTAGGATGGGGCATCCCTTCCTAATAGTGAGACTCACTGCCATGTACTATTGTTTTGCGACCGCATTTACGACCGCAAAACACTTGCAGTTTACCACCTACTTCGAGTAGGTGGTAAACCATTCGCAAACTGGAAGGGGTCTCCAGGGGACCCCTTCCCCTTTGTGAGTGTGTGAGAAAATATTTTTCAAGAGCAGACAGTGGTCACAGGGACCAGTGCATGCCCTTAAAAAATGAAACTGAAAAGTAACATTTTTCCTATTTAAATGCATCCCGTTTTCCTTTAAGGAAAGCGGGCTACATTAAAGAAAAAAGAGAATTTGCTTTATTTAAAAAGCAGTCCCAGACATGGTGGTCTGCTGACTCCAGCAGGCTACCATTCCTGGGAGTACTAGCCATTCCCATTAGGGTCGCAAATTGCACTTGTCTCAAGAATACTGATATGGCATGCAATTTGCGACCCAATTGGGAATCACTAACAGTGTCTGTGACACTGTTGTACATTGCATTTTGCGAGTTGCAAAGTGACGCAATTTGCGAGTCGCAAAATGTAAGGGTCATACAGCTGGCCCCAAATACCAAAACATTGGGAATTTATATTCAAGACATATTCCATCAACAAACGTACATTGGGTCATCTCTTGGGGTTTAATGTTTGATTTGTATTGTTTGATTTTCAGTTTGCAGGAATAATTCAAGAGAAGGTTTGTGCCTCAACACCACTGAGAGTTTATTTCAGATTGTCTTTCCATTTTGGAGATAGTGGAGGGATCTGTTAGTTCACGTGTACTCAAGTTCTGACCCAGGAGTGTGTCTGACAATCAATTGAAAACCATTCCGAGAGGAAATTTCATAGCATCCTATATTTTCATACTTCACCCAACTTGTTTGGGTTTACCTACACTACTGGAAGGAGAAAAAACAGAATTACAGGCATATCAAGTGAAATTTGAGTAACTACATTTTCACCTAAACTCAACAAGTTACTTCCCTGAAATTTCACATTTAAAGATTCTCTGCACCCAGGGAACTCTAGATACTCTACACATTTACAAAAAAATTGAAATAACAAATCCAGGAAGGGAGCTTCCACTAGTTCTTTATGATTTCTCATCCATTCATTCCATAGGAGGAGCAGCCGTGTTCGCAATAAAGTACCCTTTCTGAAATAACCCTCCTTTATTCATTCATATCCCATGTCCCATGCCATCAAAGATCTTCATGGACGGAATCTTTCCTGAGGCTACTATAGTGACTGTGATATGTCCTGAAAGAGTGAAGCTGACTGTGTCATGACTGACATGAGGAGACACTCTGGCATTTTACCACAGTCATTGACTTGTTGTATATTATATTTGAGGTTTGTGCAACCTAACATTCCAGATTTCCACAGGAAATCAATGGGAGTTTTCTGAGAGGGGTCACGTATCATACCCCCAAAAATTTCTTACTACTTAAAATCCAAATACAGTGGCCACATTTGTAAAAGAAAAAAAGTGTCAGTACTGGGAGCAAAAATTCAAGACAGTCTTCATTAGGCACTATACTATTCTCACTCTCTGATGGATGGCAAATGAGCACTGGTATTGCATAACAACGAAATCTATGTATTTATAGGTTTTCATTGTGCTAAAGATGGTTGTAGAGAAACCTAGATATGTAGTACGGATTTAATGTGGGAAAAAAGAATCAAAAGAGCCACACTTGGCATGCACGTACAGATTTCCTTTGGGATCATGATACCGTGATACGCATGTACTTTACGGAATGTTGGTGGGGGCTTGAATCAGATTTGCTGGAGCCACAGGCTTTGGAACTGCTAAACTGTAGGTGTGATGATGTTAGAAGCCCTCAAAAAGGCAAATATAAGTGTATAGAATAGTGTCATAGCCATCACAATGTGTTGAGGAAAAACATTTTTAGATTCTTAATAATATTGATTTCTTATTGATAACCACCTCTCTGAGTGTCATCTCGTTCTGCCTTCCCAGCTTTTGAGGTCAGTATTAATAACAGAAACACATTGGCATCACAGTAGTAAGGGCAGGTGTTTAAACAGCCCATTCTCTTACAAGGTTATTGTGCTATGTGTCAGAATCTTTTGATTTACAACAGCAGGGTAAGGAGGCTGTAGCTTCCCATTCTACACATTCAGAGTGGATGGTGGTTTGTATCTGTCACTCGTTGATGTAGGTGAAGATACTGGACCACAGCTCAGTCCTATGCACTGGTCTGGTGCCCGGTATGCCTGTGTGTTTAGTCATTGTGGACATCCTCAAAATGTATGGTTCACAGTGCTCTGGAAGTTGTATTGATGCAGGCAATTTATGGCCACATATCAAAAAAGCAATTTGCAATTATCAAATAGCTTTTGTACGCAAATGGCTATTTGGTACTCACAAGGTGATATGCCAAAAATGTAGTGATTCCTTAATATTACCAAATAGCGATTTGCTAAATAGGTAATCGTTATTTGTTCCTATGAGCCTAAATTCCCATAGGTGCAAATGGTTTTGCATTAGCTAATTTGCGATTACCTAATTGGCAATAGCAAATTAGGTCCTTGGACGAGGTTTTTACCCATTTACCAGTTTGTGTCCCCTTCACCCTCCTCCCCCTTTCATGCTCTCTCACCCTCCCCTACCGCTTTCCCTTTCATTCTTTGTCTACTTCCTCTGGTCCTATCCCCTCCCTCCTTAATCTCCCCTCTTGCCTGCCACGCCGCCTAGCCCCCTGCTCCTTGTGCCTTTTAACTAAGCACTCCTTTTCCCCTTGTTGGGGAAAGATCCAATTACTTATATTATGGAGTCTCAGTGATCCCTCTGAGAGAGTTCACAGCGATAAGGGAGCCACTCACAGTTGAGGTATGGTATGGCGCCCCTTGCCAAAGCACACCCTCTCCCCTTTTTGGGGAAGGATCCAGTAGGTAGGCCTTGTAGTCTAAGAGACCCCTCTGAGAGAGTCACTGCGTAAAGGGAGCCTCTCGCAATGGAGTTGGGGGAGTGATATCACTTCCCCTGGGATCACAGCTTACTGGACACTGGACGCAGCTACTACTCGTCTAGCGGTTTGTGGCCCAGTCACACTACCTGTTTTCGTTCATGCTGTGTCTCTCACCCTCGCCCTCCTCTTTCCCTCCTTCATTCGTTGTCTACTTCCCCTGAATCTCTCCCCTTGACTGCTCCTTCCCATATTCATATTGTGCTTATTGCTTTTCTCGACCTAACATGTAACTATGTAGCTATGCTCTAATAACTGTGTAACCTTTGTAACAATGTAACCTGCATCTATGGTCTGATACTCAAGTAGCGCGCTCTGATACCTCCGGGTCTAGCCAGCGCTATCTAAAACCTTTCAAATAAATAAATAAATCAAATAAAAGGTAATGCGAAGCCCGGGGCCTAAGGCTCCCCTGAAGCACCTCCAAAAACAAAACTTTTCACATGAAAGAGCACACATAACCTAAGAGCATGTGTGCGCTACATGGCACTTTGAAAATGCATTTCTGTGCATTTTTCAAATTATACACATGTTTACCATCGACTTGAAGTCGATGGTAATTGTATTTTCCTAAATGCACAGCTTGTTTTTCGAAAATACTTGGTACATGTGCTAAGAGAATCGCAAATTGTGATTCCCTAGTTGCAAGTGTAGGTAATCACTATTTTTCCGATTAATTAAAATTATGACTGCAAAGTCTTTCATACATCTTGAAAGGCTGTTTTGCGTTTCGCTCCGTTTGAAAATGCAAAATGTTTGATACATGCGACCCATAGTCTTTCCATAAACTGGTATGATAGTTCAGTGTGCTATTTCACTGACTGAACAGATCTGTGGGTAACTTGAAGGTCACAAGATACATCTCACCAAGTGGCACTCCTGACCAATAAAAGGAGTACGATTGACTTAAGTAATATTAATGTCTGTCAACAAAACCCAGAGATTAGTAAAGTCATGGACCTTTATACATTAATTATGAAGATACTAGCAAAATATTTTGAAGATACTAGCAAAATAAATCAAACCAGTCACCTGTGTCGTTTCCACCCAAGAAATAGATTCAAGGACTATTTGAATCAGGACACCCCACATCCATATTCCTCTGGACTATTGGCATCAGTCCTGTAGTATATTGGATTAAGAACTGCACACATGTAACTAGTGTTGTCTTTTCTCCATGGCGTAAGGTGTGAAAGTATCTGTGTCACTGTTACATGATACTAATTGGCGATACGTTGGCTGCCTAGTCTGCTCACTAAGCTTGAATGAAAGGAATAATGGTGGAAGATGCAATGGTGTTTGTCCAAAATATCGAGTCCAAAATATTGTGTGGACAAAATATTGGTTCAAGAATGTCGAGAACAAGAATATTGTGAAGGTAAGTTTCTATGGGTATGCAAAGTTTTACTATACCTAACTCCACATATATGTACCTGCTTATATATATATATATATATATATATATATATATATATATATATATATATATATATATATATATATATATATATATATATATATATATATATATATATATATATATATATATATATATATATATATATATATATATATATATATATATATATATATATATATATATATATAACCAAATGTCGTCTCCTGCACCTCCGCACTTTCCGGCGAGCACAAAGAGAATGCAAATCCAATGCTTCTGGCACATCATTTTTTATTTAATGGAGCCGGTAAATCTGACGCATTTCGGGCATCTGCCCTTGTTCACAGATTGTCAGTAAAGAGCTTGCCATTTTCTTATATGTTTTTTTCTACACCACATGTGATCACAGACATAGAAGACATATTATCAGCAACTTCCTATACCCTTTCTTCTTTTCTTTTCACTTTTTTTTGCTTATTCGAATAAACTTTATACCTTTATATTGGTGTTTTGTAACTCATAGTTGTTTACTTTCTAGTTTGTGGTTTTATTTGTTTTAGGCTGTCCTGTATGAGGTAGTCCTTCTCGTGGAGCATAGCCTATTTATTGTATTGTTCCATCAGTGCTCCTGTTCTGTTAAGAGGCATTTAAATATTGGTGTAATCTTGTCGCGCTTGCTGTGCATTCAAAGACAGAGGTCAAATGTCAGACTTTGTCTTCTGAGGGAGGTTGTTGTTTTTTTCTGACTTCAAAGTGAGAGGATTTAGGTGACAGTCTTGCTGTAAAAGGAAAGGCTTTTTTCCACCACACAAATTTTAAATGTCTGTAAATAAACCTTGCAGATATTTTCCAGTGTGTCAAAATTAGGAAAGCACAAATGTATAAAAAAATATATAATTCTGAAGTGTGTTAAAAACAATTATTTTTATACTATTAAAAAAAAAATACACTAGGTGATGCCGTTTCCACACATTATCAATTGTGTACTGTATACTTTTATCAGTGAAACTGTATATCTGTGCAAATGTAATGTTCATTTAAATTCAAAATTTGTTGTCTGTAATAGCAGTGCACTACCAAACCATGCATGTTCCACACTACTCCACCCCACTCTACACTACTCCACTCTACAACACCCTAATCCACTCCATGCCCCTCCACTCTATGCCAATCTACTTCACTTTGACATACCACTCCATTCTATGACACTCCGCTTGACTCTATAACATGCCACTCCATAAAACTCCACTCTATGACACTCTACTCCATGCTACTCTACGATACGACGTCCTCCATTCTACAACACGCCACTTCACTCTATGACCTGCCACTCCACTCTTAGGCACTCCACTTTACTCTTTGACATGCCACTCCACGCAATGCCACAACATTCTACTCTACTCTCTGCCACTTTACAACATTCTACTCCATTCTGTACACTCAATGCAACACCTTCTATGCCGGTCCATGCCACTTTACTCCACTCTACTCTGACACACTACTCCACTCTAATCCTTTACTCCACTCTATGCGATGCACTTTACGCCACTCTAGGCCAATCCCCTTTATGACACTTTTCGACACTTTACTCTACAACACTCTACTCCAATCTTTGCCAATCTACTCCATGTAACTGCATGACACACCACTCTACAGCACTCCACTCTACTCTATGACACGCCATAAAGGATTTTATTTCCTTTACTATGGCTTATACGCCTTTCTCTTCATTGCCCCCAGCTGGCAGTTTTGCAGCCAGGAACTGGAAACAGGCCAATCTGGATGACTTTCATGCACTTCTAACAGCCACCTCTCCCAATGAACCGGCCTCCATCTCCCTTCAGGCCCCCAACCTTGACCGCTGGCTAGAAGTAGCTAGCGACAAGGTAGCCCCTCTGTAAAAGATCCGACTTAAGCGCCCCCACGACGCCCAACGCTGGTTTTCCGACAATCTAAAGAAGAAAAAACTGGCACTTAGACAAGCGCAGCGCCATTGGTGGCGTGCCTATGCCCCTGAGGAGAAAGCGGTTTATGTAGCCTTGCTAAGAAAATATAAAGACTCCATCCTCCAAACTAAATCTGCCTACTTTTCTAAAAAAATCACGAACTTATCTACCAAGGCTAAAGATATTTTTTCAATTGTTAATGAGCTCGCACAACCTGATAGGGTGACGGCTAAACCTCTCCCTTCACAAACACTTTGAGACTCCTTGAACTCTTTTTTTTATTGACAAAATTATCCTGATCAAGGATAATATCCCCATTCCCATCTCTCCCCCCACCCTCCCCGTAATTTGTAAAAATCCTTTCACACTCGATCAAATCCCTTTGATCTCCAGAGAAGAATTCCTGACCCTACTTAACAAGGTGGGATCTGGCTCTCCTAATGATTGCTGCCCTCCCCATATTCTAAAAGAGGCTTTTCTCACCTGCCCCGACCCGCCGCTTTCACTCCTTAATAACTCCCTTAAAACAGGCATTGTTCCAGACACTTTTAAATGCGCTGTGGTTGTCCCGATACTGAAGAAACCTAATGCCGACCCTTTGGTGCCAAGCAACTTTCGCCCTATCTCGTTGCTCCCCTACCTTAGCAAAATATTGGAGGCCCATGTCACGAACTGCCTCAGCTCATTTATTGAGCACTCCAAGTTTCTTGACCCCCGGCAGGCGGGCTTTAGGCCTGTCCACTCCACGGAATTGGTCATCTTGGCTGTCATGGATGAACTTAGGAGAGGTGCTGACAAAAACATCACCCAGGCCCTGGTGCTTTTAGATTTATCGGCTGCTTTCGACACAGTCGATAATGAACTCTTGATTGACCTTGTCGCCAACGCTGGCATCCGGGACCTTGCCCTTAAGTGGATTACCTCTTTCCTATACGGTCGCTCCCAGGCTGTCAGGTTTGACAATTTCCTGGCAGGGAATACAAAGCTGACCTGTGGGGTCCCTCAAGGCTCTGCCCTATCGCCCCTCCTATTTAATCTATATATGCAACCCTTGATGGTGTTGTTACGTAATAGCCCAGCCACAACTTTGAACTACGCTGATGACCATCAGTTGATATTCAATATAGACTCTTCTATCACATCCATTAGTAATTTTCAATCCACTATGACTTCCATCAGTGAATGGATGTACTCCAGCCAATTAAAGCTCAACCCTGATAAAACTGAGCTCGTCCTTACAGGGGGGTCCACCAACCCATGGAATCCCAGTTTCTGGCCTCCATCTCTGGGCACTCCTCCTCAACCAGTCAACTCTGTAAAGAGCCTTGGAGTAATCATCTGTAGTGACCTGTCCTTGAAACCCCAAATCAATGCGGTAGTTTCCTCCTGCTTTTTTCATCTGCGCAGTATCCGAAAAATCTGCAGGTTCTTGACCACAGAAGCCCTCATCCTCGTCATCTTGGCCATGATCACTTCTCGCATTGATTATGCAAATGCTCTCTATGTTGGCATTCCAGCATACCAACTTCATCGTCTACAGCTCGTTCAAAATCAGGCAGCTAGGCTCAATTTTTGCCAACCTAAGCATCAACATGTTAGACCTCTGATAAAGAGCCTCCACTTGCTCCCGGTAGCCAAACGTTGTGTATTCAAGCTGGGCTGTACCATCGTCAAGGCCTTTATCCAACGTTATGTTCCCCTTCGTGAACTCTGGTCCTCTCACCTCCACCTGCTTACTGTTCCCACTTTTAAACGGAAAAAACACGGTGGACTTAGGTTTTCTTTTTTGGTTCCCCGTTTCTGGAACTCCCTTCCCAATGAGCTGAGATGTGCAACACACTACCCCCAATTCAGAACTCTTCTGAAAACTTTCCTCTTTACACAGGCATATGAATAAACATCTCAAAGCCCCTTACTTCCGCAGTCCTTCTGTTTTAGCGCCATGAAACCGCTTGGTGTAAGTGCGCTTTAGAATTTGTTTTAACATAACATAACTCCAAGGCACTCCACTCTATGTCACTCCCCTCCCCACCACTTCAATCTGTTACACTACATTCAACTCCATTCTACAACACTCTGCTCCACTCTAAGACACTACAACACTCCAAGACACTCCACAGCACTCCATGTCACTCTAATACAATCTAGTTTACTCTATGCCACTCCTCAACACTCCACTCTGTGCCACTGTATGACATTCTACATAACTCCATTTACACCACTCCTTGCCACTTTACTCCACTGTACGCCATTCCACTCTGCTCTATGACGCTCTATGACACTCCACTCCACTGTAAGCCAGTGCTTAATTTGTAAAAACATAAGTGCCAAGGTACTTGTCAGGATGCCACTGCAGCCTGCACCACACATTGCGCCCAACAGCGCTGCTAATGATAGTACCTACACAACTACTAACCATCATATTTCAGACTATTCCAGGCCTCTAAGGTTATAAGAAAGGCTTGGGCTGCAGGTAACACTTGTGTTAATGTATATTGAATTAATAAACAGCTGTTGTTGTTCTCATCTCTAAATTATACAGACAGCACCACCATGTGGCAGACTGCCACAGCTGTGGCATTGACAATTAAGTGCCAGTGCTGCGCACTGGAAATCACCGTCCCAAATTAAGCACAGCTCTATGCCTCTCCACTCTCTAACAATCTACTCTATTCTACGCTGCTCCGCTCTACAACATTTCATTCTATGACATTCTTTGACACTCTACGCAACTCCATTTAGGCCACTCCGCTCAACTTCACTCCACTCTACTCTATGATGCACTACTTCACTCTACTCCACTATTCTTCACTACTCAACTCTATTCCACTTCACTCTATGCCACTCCATTTTATGCCAATCCCCTCTATGCCACTCCACTCTACGCCACGGCAGTCTACGTCATTCTGCTCCAACCTATGCCACTCCACTATAAACATATTACTACTCTTTTTCCAAGAAAGGGCAAAAGCGCTTTTCCTGGTGAAAAAACCTCATTATTCCCTGAAAAAAAAACCTCAAGAACGTCCTCTTGCAGCACAGATGGTGAAACCCATAAAATGAGCTGTTATCAGATGAGCGTACACAATGAATTCTTAGGTTGAAGGAAGGCAGTGACCTTCCTGGGAACACTTAGAGGTGAGGAGTTGCACTTTATAGGAACCCTGATTTATTGATTTATTGATAGGGTATGTCCCAACAAGCTGAGTAACATTTCAGAGGCTCACACTCAGTAACATTTCTGAGGCTCACGGTCATACCTCCATGTTTCCGGCTTCTCAGTAAGGCCTCTGCATCCATAGTTGCGTCTGTGATAACCATGTGTGTGCGCTTACAAGAGACTAATAGGAGCATTTTCACAAAGCAGCGGCGGCTCCTGTGCTATGGTGGCTGAAAGAAACTGGAAAAATAAAATGATAATAAAACCATTTTATTATCATTTTATTTTTATTTTCCCGCTAGTGCCAGCCAAGTCTGGGTGGGGCGGGCAGGAATTACAGCAGGGTAGGAGTAGTGCACAATGTAAGCGCGTATGACAGTTTGTCCGCTGTCTAAGGCTGACCAAACCATCATGCGCACTTTGATCTCTCTCCACCCGAGCTGTGCTGCACAGCCACATGGAGAAGAAGCACAGGCTTCTAGGATCTGAGGGAGTTCCAAACCAGCCACTCAGGTCAGTCACGGTGATGCTCTCATGCTGGTAATTAGTATTAACAGCATGAGAACAACATCCTGGTTAGTGCCTAGGAGCCTGATCAGTGTACACCAGACACCAGCCCATGAAGAAACTAAGTCGGGACCGGAACAGGAGAATGGCGGCAGCTGGCAGCCGGGAGAAGCAGGTAAATATTTTGGTTAGTTACCCTCCCCAACCCCGCCCCACCACTTGTTATCAAGAGCAGCCACAACTGTCACACAGTACATACATTAACCTGCTGCAAGAGCTTTTAAATGTGGACGCACTCAATAACAAGGCTGCTACGTAGTCTTGAATCGACCTGATGCCTCTTCCATTCACTACCAGACACTTCCTGCCTCTTTTACTCATTCGTGCAGGTTCATGCTTTCTCCCTTTACAACTTTTTTCCCGTCCTTCTCTTCCTACTTCTTTCAGTGGCGGCTGGCAGGGGTTGGGAGTTTTTAAAAAAAAGAGGACTTACCTACTCGTTGCCGATTGCCAGCCACTGCCTCTCCTCCAGCCTCTGCTCTTCCTGAATCCCAACAGCATCCAGGCTTCCAGACTTCCCTAAGCCAATCACAAAGCTGCTGTCACCATGACAGCAATGTCATGATTGGTCTGAGCTCCGTGGTTCGGCGCTCGAACAGAGAGTGTCTGCGCATGTTTTCCACCCAGGCTGTGTATTACAGAGAACTTGCTAAGTGCAGATAGGCGCACCTTCCACTACTCCCTCTTAACGGAGTCCAGCCCAGCCCCACCCTGACCTGGCTCCTGGCCGTTATAGTAAAAATTAAATGATAATAATGTTCAGTTATTATCATTTTATTTTTCCTTTATACTGCTTAGAGCAGTGGGGCGATGCTCCTCTGACGTAGCGGAGGAGCCACTGCTGACTTTCACTTTTGTGTATTTCTCCCTCTCTCGCGATCAATGTCTGATGAGAAAAAAAAATTGCCAGTCTCCATAAATGAGTGCCGGCGTTCCCCACCAGCAACCACTAGCTCAAAGTAAACAGCATTTCACATCTAAACATGTATATTTAAGCCACAGTGTCCCCTGGACCTGTTAATGCATTTTAATGAGGAAAGCACTCCATCATACAGACTTCTTTGATGCTAATTACCACAACATAAACCTGCGCAATACTCCTGTAGGCTGATCCACAGCAGACACTTCAGTGATGAAATGGCTGAAAAAGGGCTTACCCAGGCCTACCTATGGATAAAAGACGATAACCAAAAACAACGAATAGTAAAAGGCCGCTGACCAGGTGTCTCTCTGTTTATTTTTCACAACACGAGGTCTTCATAGATACGTATTCATAATTTTTTAAGAAAAGCGAACAACCTACCTGAGAAAGACCATAAGTCCAACTAGAAGACAGAATATGCACACCCGAAGGAAGCATTCCCTGCATGCTTGTCATTGTAGACCAAATTGTGAAATTCAAATCAATACCCCCTCTTAAGTAACAGACGTGAGACCCCTCCAAATAAACTACCCTTTCAGAACAATTGCTGCAAATGAGTATAAATATCTTCTGCACCAAATACAGAATAGAGGTTGGGCTACTGTCGGCTAAAGCTGGGAAAGATAATCAACTTGCTGCCTTCTAGTCAGAGCCATATATTACTTTCCTTTTATCATTTTAATTAACTAAAGTTTATCCTACCCCATCTGATGGAGATAGTCAAATGCATCATCAGAGCTAGAAACGTATTCTTCACTTAATCCCTTGACCACCAGGGACCACATTTACCAACACTTTGTGCAATGTTTGCATCAAAAACGTGACCCAAACCAGTGCAAATGTTGAATTGAGATTTACTTTCCAGCATGAAATGCGTTTTATGCTGGAAAATAGCCATAAAGAAAATTCTGACAAGATGCTATTTGTACAACTATGAGTAATGAAGGTATGCCATGGTTGGCACTTAAGTGTTCAAGGTAGACATGGCTTTGCGCAAGATATTTGTCCCTCCTTGAGGCAGGCATAGAGCTGGAGAACAGTTGTCTTTTCTCTCAACTTTTTCGAATTTGTGGTACAGCACATATACAAGCTTGGAAAAGTTTTATACTATGTTTAAACATAGTATTGGTTTGGTAAAGGAAGGCCTCCAGTGAGAAACCTATGTGGCCATCACGCTGACATCCTTGCACCATGGGGCAAGTGTGTGTGTTTGTGTGGCGGAACAGCCTAAAGTGCACCAGTGCAGGGGGAGAGAGATACAGGGCCATACCTTAGTTAGTACATAGGGTGCTGTTCTGTTATCTCTCTTTCATACAACCCAGTGTAGCAATGTTGACTGCCGTGCTGCATTGCTTGAAAATTATTCCATTTGGCCCCAGGTCGTGAGCCTCGTCTACGAACCAGTGGTTATGTGTGACTATGGAGTATTGGCTCCATCTAACACCATCTGGCCCTGGACACTAGTCCTGGACACTAGTCACAGCCCAATAGACTGGATCAAAAGCTTTGTACAAAATCCCTGAAACATGTTAAAACCACTGTTTCCTAAGGCCATTGAGTACTGCTACTCCTGCAGACATTGACATCCTTCTATCAGATTGGTCAAATATCCCATTGCTCCTTGTCTAATATGTTTGTACTGCTCATATTACCTATGAGCTCTTGGTGATGCTCAATGTAGTCAAAAGGATCTTCATAGCTTAGCAACCACCATCAAAATGCATTTTTAGAATTGTCATGACTAATGTTAAACCATTTGTAGGTACTACCGCATCAGTGGATGAAGACCAGCATGCAGTCACACAATACACCCTATCCATTGCAGTCTTTCTCACCTATTCCAGAGTATTTTGAATGTATAACCCATGGACTGCTCACCTTGAACACAAGCGTTTCCTGTTTGACATTGCACTTGTACATGGAACGAATATGCCCAGATGTGGGTCTTTTGCTCACTGTGCCATAAGAATCAAGTTAAACCTCACTGCTGGGGCCTAAAAAGGCATAAACTGGTATGGGGTTGCTTGTGATCCCATTTGGAGGGGACCTTGTCTTGCAGTTTGAGCTAAGCTGTTCCTATTGAGCCAGTAACACAACTGATTTGCATGTGACTGGTCTCTGTCTAGAGTGTTCTAGTGTGTCGAAAAAGATGGACTAGAATGTGGCTCATATTATTAGTGGATGGGATTAATTCAAACACTCCAACAATCCCCATTTTGTTTGCCTTGGTAAAACACTATCAGTGTGACAGCTATTTTCCGATGTATGGCCCATGCTCACTGTGCTATAGGAATCAAGCTATATATACCTAACTGATAAAGCCCACTAGGTCTGAAACTAGTCTGCGGTTGCTTTTACTACCAACTGGAGGGAGCCTCGTCTGGCATTTTGGCATTTTGGCTTGGACTGTCCCTATTGCAGGAGTACCAAGGCTGATTTGTATATGGCTGTCCTCTATCTACAGTGGAATGTGGGCAAGCATTGGACTGGAACTCTGCCCAGAGTAACTCCAAGTGGCTAAGTTCCAATAAAGCATTCCAACCTTCTCCCTTTTGTTTTCCTAAAAGTCAATATAACAATTTAAGGGCTTTGAAAATATAAGGAACTATTATTGGTGGACTCTGTGAAATTGCACAGGTATTAACCTATGGAATTTCGAATTCCACTCGATATTGACCTAAGATTTTTATACTACCTGATAAGCGTGCCCAGGCCCCAAAACCTAAACCGGCATTGGCAGAGCCAATAGAGCTGTCCTTGGCAAGTGTGCATTTTTTTTAAAGCATGTGCAATATGCAAACACTATAAATATAAAGAAATGACCCAGCAGCCCTGTCACCATAGCAGTGCCACTGAAATGTAATCCTTTTCAAATGACTGACTACAGGTCTTCTAGTCCGCAGTCTCCCTCAGCAGTTCTTGCTGTGATCTGCACCATTACATTGAATTCTCAAGAACTGTTGCTTTCATTGGCATAATTGTTTGTGCCTGAGAGACTGATGCTGCTGCTGATATCAGGGTTCACTCGTCATCGCTGATATGGAAGCCCTGATCAGTCTGGAGGTCACAACTGCTGGCGACACCCACCCGCTGATGATCGGCTTGAAGACCGCACTGGCCGATCCAAGCACCCAAATCCAAGCACCCCTTCTGCACCTGGCCTGAAAGCCACGCTACAGAAGGCGAGTACCACTGTGTGAGCCTGCTGCTCAGCGGCAAAGTCCCGATTGTGGTTGCTGCTGAGGCACCTGCAGTATCAGAACAGCCACCACAGTAGCAGAACTGCTGACCACACCTGTCCAGCACAGCCAGAGCTGCATTTACAGTAATGCAAACCATTGTGGGACCTCACAGTTGGTGGAACCAAAGACTGATGAAGCGTAAGAATTCTGCCATATGAACTTAAGACTTTTATTAAGCTAACTTGAATTTGTGAAATCAAACTGAACTGTGTGTGCATCTAAACTTTGGGATACTTTTGAGTGAAGTACACAGAACGCACGCCTAGACTCATGGTATAACTTTGGAATTAAAGACACTAGGAAACTCCCTGAAGATCGCAAGCAGGATTACAACCATGTAATTGAGAACCCTTGCACCATAGTGGAAGGATGTCTGCGTTATGGTCAGGATACTTTTTGTTCAGGAAGGGATACTTTGGAGGTTTTTTCCTCTTTGTATTTGTGCTGCAGAATACAGCACACTTGCAGGAGGAAATAACAATGATAAATAAATAAATTACACCTTCTTACACTAGCGGGAGGCAGGCACCCAATTTTGTGGCAACCCATGTCTAAAACTGTTTGTAAATAATGGTTTGCAAAACAATCTCTGGGGGAATGCACTGGAATGCCTATGCACCACCCATGGAATGCCTACCTAATGCAAAGTACTGCAAAGCAGCGCAATGCGCCGCCCTGCATTTCTTTTTCTTACGAAGCAGAGCAGAGTGACATTTGCATGGCTTTGTAAATAGCGAACAGGATTTTGTGTGAGGCAGCGTCAAAAAGGTGACGCAACCAACTCAAAATCCTAGTGAATCTGGGTTTAAGCATACATAATTCCTGACTCATAAAATGAACAAGTTAAAACAGCTAAGTCACATCAGGATGACAAGAAATCCGACACAGACATAGCAGGCCCAACTCGGGGCCCCAGACTCCATTTCCAAGTCAAATTTTTTTTTATTTGGGGGATATCGCATCCTGTACACCCTCCCCCTCTGAAGCTAGGCCCTTACATTCAAATGTGTCCTCTTTCTTTGCATATGAGTATTCAGGTGTGCTTAGATTACATAAACCTAGCTACAACGTAACAGTGGAGATACAATACAACTGAGGTGGTGGGCAGCGGGGTACTGTGCAGTGTGGCGGTGCACTGGATCGGTAGAAGAATGGGGAGCAGGGTTGCCGCAAGAGGAATGGTTGCAGCAAGACAAGGAGGCATGGGCATGCAGAGTTGGAGAGGAGTTGGTTAACGAGTGCCTGGAGTAAGAGAGGTGGAACTAAGGGAAGTGAAGTGGGGCATGGAGAAAACACAATGTTGAAGCACCAGCCGCTAGGAGAAACAATGTTTGATGTGTGTATAAGTGTGTTAGAGCTATATCAGAGCACTTTATGCCACTCCTACTCCATATTTCCTTCAGTGTAAACGGAAGCATTCATTAAAACATTCCGCCAAGTATTTGTTAAATATTCTGGTAGTCACTAACAGCCTGATTCATCATTGGGAAGTTTTGCGAGTCTGAAATAGCGATTCATAAGGAATCGTTATTCCAGAATCGCAAAACGGGATTCATGTAGGAATAGCAATATATTTTGCGATTCCTACAGATTCCTTATTTGCGATTAGCAAATAAGGAATCATAGGAATGAAAAAATGAAAAATTAAAAAAATTAAAAATGCTCATAGGAATGAATGGGGAGTATTCCTTATTTGCGATTAGCAATTAGCTAATCGCAAATAAGATAGCGATTTAAAGGGTGCCAGGGGTGTCCAGAGGACACCCTATAGCACCCCTTAAATGCCAATTTAAACAGGTATTGCGCACACACATGTCCAAAGGACATGTGTGTGTGCAACATGCAACTTAGAAAAATGTTTTTAAAAGCATTTTTCTGAGTTTTCGCTATTTACCACGAGGTTTGACCTCACGGTAAATAGCGGCCCGAAATTGCGATTTCGCAATTTGAAAATGGATGATGAATTGCATTTAAGGAATCTCAAATAGAGATTCCTTAACTGTAATTCCTCGCAAATTTGCGAATTCGCTATTACCGAGTTTTGCATTTGGGATGATGAATCCCAAATGCAAAAATTGCACTCGCAAAAGGCCAGATTCTCAGAATCTGGCCCTTTGCGAGCGCAATTACCTTTCATGAATCAGGCTGTAAATCATTTATTTATTATTTCAGAAATGTAGTTGGAAAAGATATGTACTTGATGACATCAAAGGTCAGGGGCTAGTTTTCGTTTTGGACGAATTTATGTTGAAGAGTAATATTTTCTAAACTCTGAAAAGGGTCAAAGAACTGCACTGCAATGCAAGTTATAAAAAAGAAATGTGTGCATAAATAACTATCCATGATACTGGAATAATTTAATGGAGAACAGAGTGTAAGCCACACTTTCTATTTTATTCTTTATGATGAGTCTAACAGCCTGACTGTTCTATAAACCGATCAAATGTTGGCTACAGTAAAGGATCTCATCAGGCATTTATTGTTTTACATTTCTATGTCTTCCAGGGTGGGATGCTGTCATGGACTGGAAGGATGTCTTGTCCGGAGGAGAGAAGCAGAGAATGGGCATGGCACGGATGTTCTATCACAAGTAAGTTTTCTGTATCAGGATTTTGATCCTCTGCTAAGAATCTCATTTGTCTCTACAAACAACACTGTATGGTAGTAACCTCTTAGATAAATAAATAAGAAAGGTACCCCTAAACACACAATTTAAGGTCTGAGACAAAGGGGGAAACTAACCAGTGAAATGTGACGTCGGGTCTCACTAGACCTGTATTACTTCATAAAGGGCTACATGGAGCTCACAAGGCAGGCCACATGATAATTACTACTAAATTCCAATATGTACTCATTATACCGGATCATTTATTTAGTTCTTTATTATAATCCTCATTTTTAAACTTATTTTGCCATATACATTTTACATGTTTCTTTTGGATTATACACTATAGATAATATAAGCACATTCAATTGTAATACAAAACACAGTACATCATTTTATCCACTAAGCAATACTAATACAATGACCAATTGTTGTCATCTATTGTTAAAAACACATAGAATGTTCCAACAAAGGCCTTTAGACTAAAAGATGAAAAAAGACAATTCCATTTACAAAAAAAACAACTTTTCAAAAGAACATACCTCATTAGCATGCTGATTTCATACCACCAGTACAGTGTATAATCCAAATGAAACATCTAAAATTTGTAAGCAAAAATAAGTTAAAAAATGAGTATTATAATAATAAATAATAAAACTGTAGCAATTGTGACAGATTACCCTGTCTGCCAAACTGACGGTCCACCTGCCTCATTTAGAGACAGCTCTGTTAACAGACAGCTGCCTCCTATGGACGGATGAGTAGGGCTGCTGGAGTAAAGCCATCACATTGCATACTTCATTTAGATGGACGGTCTGATTTTTTTTTCATATCTTGTTTCTGTGTTTCCGGAATAGCCTTGTGGCACAGGACAGAAAACGCAATAATGACGTTTACATCCTGCGAGTATTCTCCCAGGGTAGGGTGTCATTAAGATATTGTTTTCAATAATAAATTCCCACTTTGGGTTTGCTTTTGTAAAACAAAACAAAAAAATGTTAACTGATTCCTTTCAACATACAGAGACCGATCAGTGGGCAATCAAGTCTACATAGGATGTTAAGTCCTCTGCCACCCTGATGGACAGTACTCCGTTCACCTAAGACTAAATATGACCCTTTGTGTTAGGTGTAAAGAACTACTCTTGGGAACAGTTTACCAGAAGGATAGGAAGGATGACATACAGGGCTGGACAGGCCATAGCGGGCACCAGGCGTTTTCCCGGTCAGGCCGGAAGAGTGGGGGCCGGTGGGTGCAGTTTTAGGTAAAGGAGGCCGGTTTTGCAGCAGTGCGGCAATATCTGCCCCCTGTACTCAAAGCAGCAGTCATGTTTTCCTCTAGAACCCCTCTCCCCAGCGACCGGTCAGACTTAATGACCAGGGCCGGTTTGCGTTCCCAGTCCAGCCCTGATGACATAGAGTATCATGTTTTGGGAAACAACCTTCAAGCATACAGGCATAAACTTGTACATCCCCTGCAAACAATGTTTAATAAAGTTCTAAGGAAAGTGAAGACAGTCACACAAGGAAGGTGAAAACAGTCACAAGGAAGACTTCCGGAGCAGGCAAAGTCTATATGATGGCAGAGAACAATCATATGAAGAGGCTTAGTGTCTTACTCCTATCCTAGAAAGGTTTTCTTGTAACTTAAAAGCGAAGAGAGTTTCGGGTGATAATATGGTCGTCAGTAGAAGTCTTGCCAGAGTAGGCGGCTGCTATAAAACAATAAACAGTAAGCTTTTTATGCACTGCATTTAGGAAATTCAACAGCTGTACCATACATAAAAGCCCTAGTTTGGAAGTTTCAGGATCATGTATCCTGGCTAAAATTACTAACATATTTTTTCCCCTTTCTGTAGACCAAAATATGCATTGCTAGATGAGTGTACCAGTGCAGTGAGCATCGACGTGGAAGGAAAGATATTTCAAGCTGCAAAGGATGCAGGGATATCCCTGCTATCCATCACACACCGGCCTTCTCTTTGGTAAGGGGCAACAAGCTTACTATCACTGCAATTTTCACACTTGGGCACTGTTTTGACTTTATTGAGACTACTTGAAGTGTATACACAAAGGCATTTGGAGTATGTAAAGTAGTGCTCTTGAGGTGCTCTTTCGCGTACACCCTTACATGGCTTCCCGAATGGGCCCCAAAACATCTAAAATGGGAGTATTCAGTGAATATTCATGAACGGGGATTAAAAATAGAAGGACTGAGCTCCCTCTTCACTTTTACTATGAGGGAGTTGGACGTTCTGTGGCTGACTAACAACGGCATGTAGGAGTACGTCAAAGAATATCCCTGTAGTACTGTCTCCAGTACTCAGACATGCTCCAGTGAGTCGGCCCCTTATCGTTAGAACAATACATGGCCTACTGTTAAGTTCCATTCATAGTGTGGGTTTGAACTTCCCACCTGTCACATACGTCATCAGTGTACGGGGGATTATGGTCGTTGCACATAATTAAGTGTGCCACACTGTGGTGTTAGCATACAGATGCAAACCAGCTCCATACAGGTATAGAAAGCTGAACTGCACTGGCGGTTAACATCGCAATTAACTTAGACTACAGTTCTTATATTTGCGTTTCGTTCGTCCTGTTTACATTTGTATGTACTGTGGACTTGCTGCCATGTTTCATGTCTAAATGCCTTGCACATTCGGAATGCTTAAGTATCTGTCAAATATAGAACCCTCCTCACATGTGGCTTTACATTCCAATACCTACGTGTCTGAGAATCCTGCAAAGTTTGTGTATATACTAGAAAGTACCAAGGCGGATAAGTCTGGTGTAACTCATTGGTGGCACGCTTTAAACTTGCGCGTAACTGACTCTATCAGTGTTCATTTGTAGTAGTGCAATACATCAATCAATCCATTTGTAAAGCGCGCTACATACCCGTGAGGGTCTCAAGGCGCCGGGGGTGGGGGGGAGGAGGAAGAGAGGGGCTGCTACTGATCGAAAAGCCAAGTCTTGAGAAGTCTTCTGAAGGCCAGTAGGTCCTGGGTCTGTCGTAGGCCGGTAGGGAGAGTGTTTCAAGTCTTGGCGGCGAGGTAGGAAAAGGATCTGCCGCCGGCGGTGGTTTTCCGGAAGCGTGGAACTGTGGCGAGGGCGTGGTTGGCCGAGCAGAGGCTGCGGGTGGGGGTGTAGAAGCTGAGTCAGTCGTTGAGGTATGCTGGTCCGGCGTTGTGTAGGGCGTTGTGTGAGTGGATGAGGAGTTTGAAGGTGATCCTGTTGTTGACGGGGAGCCAATGCAGGCCTCTCAGGTGGGGTGTGATGTGGCTGCATCGGGGGACGTCGAGGGTCAGTCTTGCCTAGGCGCTCTGGATGCGTTGCAGCCGTCTCAGGAGCTTGGTTGTAGTTCCTGCATAGAGGGCGTTCCCGTAGTCCAGTCTGCTAGTGACTAGGGCCTGGGTGACGGTTTTCCTCGTGTCGGAGGGGATCCATTTGAAGATCCTGCGGAGCATTCGGAGGGTGTGGAAGCAGGAAGCGGAGACTGCGTTGACCTGCTTGGTCATGGAGAGGGCGGAGTCGAGGATGACCCCCAAGTTGCGTGCGTGGTCGGTGGGTTCTGGGGCTGTCCCCAGCGATGTTGGCCACCAGGAGTCGTCCCAGGCTGAGAGGGTGGGGCCGAGGATGAGGACCTCCTTCTTGTCTGAGTTCAGCTTCAGCCTGCTGTCTTTCATCCATTCGGCGACGGCCTTCATTCCTCTGTGGAGGTTGGCTTTGGCGGTGTGGGGGTCTTCGGTGAGGGATATGATCAGCTGGGTGTCGTCGGTGTAGGAGATGATGTTGAGGCTGTGTTGTCGTGCGACGTGGGCGAGTGGTGCCATGTAGATATTGAACAGATTCGGGCTGAAGGAAGATCCTTGTGAAACGCCGCAGATGATCTTGGTGGTCTTGGAGTGGAAGGGTGGGAGGCGGACGCTCTGGGTTCTGTTGGAGAGGAAGGATGTGTTCCAGGGCAGGGCTTTCTCTTGGATTCCGGCGTCATGGAGGTGTGCTGTTAGGGTGCAGTGGCAGACTGTGTCGAAGGCTGCCGATAGGTCCAGATGGATGAGGGCGTCTGTTTCTCTTTTGCTGTGGTTGCTGCGAAAGCTGGACTGGGATGGGTCCAGGATGTTGTTGTCTTCGAGGTAGCGGGTCAGCTGTCTGTTGACTATCTTCTCCGTTACTTTCGCCGGGAAAGGGAGCAGGGAGATGGGCCGGAAGTTCTTGAGGTCGTTGGGGTCCGCCTTGGGTTTCTTCAGTAGGGCGTTGATCTCGGCGTGCTACCAGCTCTCTAGGAAGGTTGCCGTCTCAAAGGAGATGGGGTGCGATGGCGGTGCTGGCTTTGTTGAAAACGTAGTGAGGGCATGGGTCAGATGGGGATCCGTAGTGGATGGAGTTCATGGTCTTGTTAGTGTCTTCGTCGCTGACGTTGGACCAGGCGGTCAGGCGAGTGGTGGTCGCAGGGATGGTGGTCTCGGCAGTGGATGTGGGGGTGGTGGTGTTGAAGCTGTAGTGGATATCGATGATCTTGCGGTGAAAGAAATTAAACGGACTTTGCCAGCAACACATGAGCCGGACTCATCTTCAACAGTCTTTGATGCAAATGTAACACTTATTGTCACTGCCGTGTAAAGTCTACACTCTGGTAATATTGCAGTATTGTGAAAGCTACCAAATCCTACTTCATATATGCAGAGTATTTCCGGCCACCTTGTGAATGACAGCAGTGTATACAATGTATACATGATCCAGGCAGTGTTAAGGTGGACCTCAGACACTAAAGAGAATTCTAGCCGGACAAGAAAGAATAAGGGTTTATCGACCAAAACAGCCAAAAGCAGTCCGTGCCAAATGCTCAAACCAGCCTTCCTCTCCTTGCTGGGCCACTTTCTTGAAGTCGTCTAGGATCTCTCTCTCATTCTGTCCTCTCTCACACATTTTCTCTGCTCTCCCGCTGTGCCTGCTGCAGTTATTCTGCAGCAGATTGCATTTCTGCAGCAAATCCAATATCTGCAGCACACAAGAGTTCTCCACTGCTCCAATGAAATCTACGCACGGCTGCAGGCAGAGAAGTACTTCACCCCACAGTTAATGAATAATCTACAAATACACAATGTTGCTTCACAGATTCTATCAAAACGCTGCGGCTAATGTCATAATCCATAAATCTCACTTCACACATCCTCTCATCAGGCAAAACAACTTCAAAGTTTTCCCAACAATCATTGACATATTTCGGGCTGTTGGCGGTTTATCAGTGCAATGTAGTTGAGAAGTTTTGCTTTGAGAGAAACGAAGCAGGAGGAAGACAAAAAAAACACACCTCCCCGAAATGGCAAGTACTAATTCCGAAAATTAATGTTTGCTTTTTTAGATGCATTATTAGTACCACAAAAACAACAGCCTTATGCACTTCTTATACATGCCATTAAAGCCAACAAACACTACTCACAATGGAGCATCACATTAGAAGAAGGCCGAGGTAGTGGGTTACTTTCAATTTCCAGGCACAAACTGTCTGTCCTCTGGGGGCCTGAGTTTGACAGTGTTTTAGAATATAGTGTGGGTACCTTCAAAGGTGTTTGTATTTGAACCCCCAACCTAGGTTAGATCAAGGTGCTTCACTGGAGCAGCCAGGGGCGTAGTTTAGTCAGTGAGATTCTAAAAAACAGTATGCCAAAGGGTTGAGGAATGACCAAGGTTTCGGATACACTGTTCCCACGGGCAACAGGTTCAATACTTATTTTCATTCGGTGGGCCTCTGTTTAAGCTCCTTTAACAACAACAAAAACCTTTTAGTCAAACGAGGATGATGAGAAAAAACAAAACCATAGAAGACCTTACTCAGGGCCCCAAGTGCCAACTCGGAAGCGAAGAATGCAATTATTTGGGGGGGGGGGCATCCCCCCCACCCCACCCCCCTTCCTGGGAAGGGGATGTGGCATGAACGTATAGGGCGGCCGACCATTGGATGAGGGAGCAGTGGTCAGGGTTTGGCGTGTTCTCCCTGTGCTAGCTGGGGCCATGTAAAAATAACAGAACATTGCTGGTGATATAGCAATGGAGTCCGATTGATTTTTGCAGTGCTGGTGGGCTTGTTTTGTGTGTTAGTTGGATGTGGCTGATGGCTTGAGAACTGTGGAGCATGGGACACTAGGCGCTACACATAGTATATGGTGACGAGTCAGTATAGTATAAAAAGAGCAGGGGGACACAAAGCGCTGTACATGGGGGAACAACTCAGAAGTGTGTAAATTGTAAGGGAATGGCGAGCACTTTACTGTAGAGGAACAAATTAGTATCAAGTAAAAAGTGAGTGTGGCAGGGAGGATTCTTCGTGGTTTAGTCCGGGTAAAAGAGGGACAGGACGGTCTACATTGTTGGAGGGACATGCTTTAGAACCGCGATTCCGTGGTGAAGCGCTATACCACGAGAAAAACACCGTCACCAGCAAAGTGGTGTTTTACACTTTTGAAAAGCACCCTGCCCCGTGTATTCGCATTACTAAAGGGTTGTTTTCTCTGCCCTGAAGATGTGCGCCCTGCACCCTAAACACACGGTAATACAAACCCGGCCACGGCCCGCGCAGGCGCAGCTTTATTTAATCCGTTGTTGATGTCATGTGTCTGAAATGTTTACAGAGCTGTTGTCTGGTTCTCTCAGAGCCCAGTGCCAGGTAAGCCATGCTGCCTACGTGCTTTAGAACCGAGATTCTATGGTGAAGCGCTATACCACAAGAAAACCAGCGTCACCAGCAAGGGTAAGTGGTGTTTTACACTTTTGAAGAGCGCCCTGCCCCGTGTATTTGCTTTACTAATGAGTTGTTTTCTCTGCCCTGAAGATGTGCTTCCTGCACCCTAAACACACAGTAACACAATCCCTGCCACTGCCGACGCGGTTGTAGCTTTATTTAATGCGTATGTGATGTCATGTGTCTGAAATGTTTACATAGCTGTGTTCAGGTGCTCTAAGAGCCCTGTACTAGGTGAACCAAGGTTCCTTACGTGCCAAGCCATTGCAAAAAAAATGAACGAGCGCACGCAAAAATGAAAGCCACCACGCAAATTGAAACATGATACAAGCCACATGGCGGCCTGCACGCCGCTGCTCGCTTCCGCAAGGTGGATGCCACCACACGCACGAGTGTCAGAAAAGTGCAGACCGATTCCAAAAGGTCAATCTCTAGAGCAGGGCATGCACGCTGCGCTCGGCTCGACCTAAAAAAAGAATAGAAACACTGGGTTTACCCAGTAGGCAAATAGGTAGGACAATGGGTGTGTAAGGTTCCGGTTGGGACGGGAATGTCCCTTGTGTGGCTGAAAGTAGTGTGTGTTACCCCCTACACTATAAGCTTCAAATTTTTGTTTCAACACACATGCGAATCATATATGAATGCTGAGGGTTTGTGACAATGGACTCAGAATGAGAAATGTGGTCTGCAAGGGCACACTAAGAGCACCCTTCTCATAGTTTGACGCTACTACTGTCCTCTCACAGGACAGAGCGTGAGAGACAGCGAGTGTCTGAGACTCCAGGGACACAGGAATCAATTTTGAATCTCCTCTATAATAGTGGTTCATAAAATGTAAGATGGAGCGACTCTGGCTGGCTGTTGGATGTGGGCTGGGCTCCTGTGAAAGGAAGGCAGAGGACATAAGTTCCTTTGTAATGTACAGACAATTACTGCCCCCTTCATTTTTCATTCTTTAAAGTTGTTCATGAACAGATTTTTTTGTATGAGCATGGTCAGGATGCCCAGCTCCTTTTGTGTCATATGTCTTACACTCCCCTGTCAGGGAACACCCAGATCGCTCCTCACTCCCTCCAGCAACCCTTACAGAATAATGACATGCGACTGAGTAGCTAGGTGCGAACCCTCTCCTAACACAAGACAGCCCACAATAATTCATTTGGGGGGAATTACACATTCCTACCTACAAACCTTATATAATTATGCGGAGGTTTTCCAGGGCTTTCTCAGTGAATGGTGCCTGGCAGTCCACAGCTGTAGACTAGGAAGGTCTTCTGAGTTTCAGTGCTGGGACATTTTGGTGGCCACCTCACTTCTAAGATCAGAAACACGACCGTAAGTGCTGCTACAATTTCTGCTGCGGAGGTGCGCCACCCCATTGCTCTTTGAGCAGGGAAAAAACGAAAAATAAAGTGGTAATAACACAATGTTATTATCATTTTATTTTTCCTTCTTGAAGCAGGTTTATGGGGTGGGAATGGCCTGTCAGCAGAGCCAGCAGCGGAGGAGTGGTTGGGGCACTTAAGTGCGCATGGCAGTTTGGCCAGCCATCTTGCACACGGCTGTATTGCACAGGCTCCCACTCCTTGTCTGAGCGCCTAACCACTATGATCAGACCAATCACGCTGCTGCTAACATGCTGGTGACAGCTGCTTCGTTATTGGCTATGGGGAGCCTGTGTGTGATTCCCGCAGGAACAGAAGAGGACAGAGGTGAGACGATAGCCGGCAGCCACATAAGTCACTTTTTTCTATTTTTCTAGCCCCCAACCCCGCCCCACTCGTACTACTCAGTGGCAGCCACCACTGAATTTCTCTAGAAATAATGTGGGGTGGAGGCTTCAAGGAATGACACCATGAAAGAGGAGAATGGGGGTACTGGAGGTGTGCCCACAGTGAAGCACCAGCTAGAAGAGCAAGCTACACTCCAGCTGCCTTGACAACGTATGAGCTGTGCAAGGATTGAACAAGAGCATCAAGCACTGACCAAGAGCATCAAGCATTGAGCAAGAGCATCAAGCATTGAGCAAGAGCATCAAGCATTGACCAAGAGCATCAAGCATTGACCAAGAGCATCAAGCATTGAGCAAGGTGTGGGAAATGAGCCATGTTTCCCGCGCTGTAAGGAGCTATGTTTTTTCCCTTGCCCCCATACCTCTTCAACATCTAGAGTGTCACTCAGTAGGCCCACAGTTATCTTCGGGAAACACTATTGTGGAAGAAAGAGCCTTCAAAATAGAGGCGAAGCGGAGGAGCTCTGTTTTGTGTGAGCCATCACCTTTGGCTGTGGGGCTTTAAACTTGAACCGCAGAGTCATTGCTGACATTTCTATGGTCTGAGTAGCAGTCCATGAACCTGCTTTTATTGTACCTGGTACAACTTAGAGATCCTGATGCATGGATACTGCTAAACATCTTTTGTCCTGCACTGGACTCCTGTAGCAATCTCAGCAAGCGTTCCAGCATTAAGGATACTTTGTGTTGGGCTCTTGTTTGGATGAAGGATTTGTTTTGGACCAGTGTAAATGCCTGCTCCTGGCATTCACTCAAGTCACTGAAGCTTGCAAGTAAAAACTTTAATCTGTGAAGTGGCAGAGTAGGCTGAGATTGTGTTCATCACACACAGACTTCAGGCTGAGAACACACACAGAACTGAAAAGAACCCCTAAATAAAAGACAATCGATACAAGTGTTCAGGGAGGGTTCCTAACTGCCAAAGAGATATTGCCTGTACTTTGAGTCCCAGAGGGCACCAGGACAACAAGCCAGAAGGAACTGTTGTAGCAGGATCTGTATTCACTGTTACATAGTAATTCTCAGAGTTGGCATAACTTCGTGTAGGAAATGACCATCTTTTGTGGGACATCCCTCTAGGTTTTTTTTGCCCTATCTGCTTTGCACACTTTGAAACTCTGTTTACTTTACCCTTTCTAACCAGGAGTAAAGTGCCTGCGCTCCCACTTTAAACATGAATAAATTGGCTTATTCCTAAATGGGAATAGGAATTTCCAAACTGCACTCCTTTTTAGGTTTCGACTGCAAAAAAGCTGCGCAAGCAGCTTTTGCGCAGGAGATCTAATCTAATCTAATGATTACAGTATGTTGCTCGGGAATCCCGCCCTCTGTTCCATTGGCTAGCTCCATAAATGGAGGCTAGCCATTGGAACAGAGAGGCGTACGTCATGGCCGGACCAGATTCGGGGGCGTTCCCGAGAATTTTTGGCTTTTGGCTACGTCAGCCAAAAGCCGGGAACGCCCCCGAATCTGGTCTGGCCGGGCCGCAAGCATATCGGCTTTGCCAATGCCTGGTGGCTTAAGATGTGGTTTCCATAATGGAGCCAACTATTATAGTATAAATGTGGAGGAGTACGAACAGCGCGATGCAAGCCCCCTGTAGAGGATCACACGATGTCAGAGTTAAAGGTGGTGGGCAGAGTTTCGTTTTTTTTTGTAAATGTGTGTGTCCCGCATATCTGCATCTGGGGTGTGTGCTCAAACCCAGAATCCACAAGACGAACACACGGAGCCCGATTCTACTCTTTTAAAGATAACTGCCTCCCCGGGTCCTGTATAACCCTGCTGCCTTTTAAGTCAGCAAGATGTTACTCTCTCCTGTGCCGCATATCTGTCTCTGGTGTGTGTGCTCGAACCCCGAAAGTATCCGAATGACGAACGAACGGAGACTTGCTCCTGTCCAGTACCCTCCTGCCACTTCAACCCAACAAGCTGTTACTCCCCACAAGTGCTGCATATCTGCATTTGGGGTGTGTGCTCCAAGCCCGAAACTATCCGAATAACGACCGAACGGAGCCCGAGTCTGCTCTTTTACAAAAAACTCCCTCTTGTCCTGTACCCTCCCGCCCCTTCAACCTAACAAGTTGTTACTCTCTCCTGGTCCGCATAGCTGTCTTTAATGTGTGTGCTCGAACCCCGAAACTATCCGAATGACGAACGAACGGAGACCGAGCTTGCTCTCTTTTAAAGGTAACGCCCTTGCTCCTCTCCAGTACCCTCCTGCCACTTTAACCCAACACGATGTTACTCCCCACAAGTGCCGCATATCTGCATCCGGGTGTGTGTGATCGAACCCCGAAAGTATCCCAATGACTGAATAACGGAACCCGAGTCCGCTCTTTTAAAGAAAACTCCCCTCCTCCTGTCATGTACCCTCCTGCCCCTTCAACCTAACATTAGGTTGCTCTCTATGAGTGCCGCATATCTGCATCTGGGGTGTGTGCTCGAACGCGAAACCAGGCGAACTCACAAGACGAACTAACGAAGCCAGAGTCTACTCTTTTAAAGATAACCGTCTTCCTTCTTGTTCTGTACCCTCCTGCTCCCCTTTAACTCAGCAAGATTTTACTCTCTGCGAGTGCCGCATATCTGCATCAGGGGTGCGCGATCTAACTCCGAAACTATCCACATGACAAACAAACATCTCGATTCTGCTCTTTTAAAGAAAAGTCCCCCCCCCCCCCCTCTTGACCAGTGCCCACCTGCCCTTTCAGGCCAGCATACTCTGTACGCTTGCCACATAATTGCATCTGGGGTGCGTGTTTGAACGCAGAAAACACCCGACACCGAAAAACGAACGAACGATGTCCGATTCTGCTCTTTTAGAAACAATCGCCCTCCTCTTTCCCTGTACCCTTCTACCCCCTTCAAGCCAGCAAGTTGTTACTCTCCACGAGTGCCGCATAATTGTATCTTGGCTGTGTGCTCGAAATCAGAATCCACACGAATCTCACGAGGAACTAACGGAGCCCGATTCTGCTCTTTTAAAGATAACCGCCACCCTTTCCAGTCCAAAACGTGTACCAGTAGTAGCAAATAGTGGACACCGGCACTCATTTTTGGGGAGCGGAACCCCAAATCAGATTTTGACGCAGAACAAGAGGGAATTCAAAGAGGTGGAAAGACAGGCGAAGAGATAGAAGGGAAAACAATGACAAAGGGAGAAAGCGGGGATGAAAAAACATGCAAGAGAACAAAAGGGAGAGAGTGTGGATGAAGGAAGGGCTAGGAAAAGGCGAGACCGGGCTGGGCTAGCATTCAACAATCAGCAGCATCGTAAAACGTTTGCCCCAGCACTTATAATTTTACAAACTGAGCATGAGCACTGTCTTGCCACCCTACCCTGCCCCTTTCCAAGAATTGTATTCTCTAAGAGTGATACATATCTGCATTTGGAGTGTTTTCTCAAACCCCAAACTACTGACAAGACGGTAGAACCAGCATGAGTTCCAGTGGAGGTGGCAGTTACTCCCTCGGCATGCCACGCGCCTGCCTTCTACGGGGGCATCCGAACCCCGACATTGCCCGAGAGTACAGGGCCTGACCCTGGCTCGCACACTCCACCTGCGACTGTCCTGTTCAGCATTACAAGGTCTGTGGGTGCGCTTGAACACCCCCACCCAAACTGCTAGTATGCATGAAGGGCACATTGGCTCTGACCCTTCCAACCACCACTGCCCCTTCCGCCCGCCCATCCGTTTTGTACTGCCCTTTCTTCAGCCCTCAAACAAGGATCCCACAGCCGGAGTATGTCACGCATCAGGAGTACACTATGGCCGCAGTACACGAGTGATCGCGAACCTCCGAAACTGTCCAGATGTGCAGGAGAGGGAGGGGGGTCTTGACGTTGCACCCCACCTCCCCGTTGCACACCCCCGTCCGCCCGTATAGCGCAATGTGACATGTGTGTGTCGCATACTTAGATTGCGGCATGACCGTTATTTTTCTGCGAGGGTCCCGATCCACGAAATGATCCGATGTAGCAGGATTTACAAACTTTGTGTCACCCTGACCCACCAGTTCCAACTCCAAGCCCTCAGCACCCACTGTCCTGCAGCGGTCTTCCACTAGTGCCAGGGGAGCTGAAACGGGTTGACGTGGCACGGCGACCCTGGACAGCAAAGAGTGGAGTTCGCAGGATACATGGAGTGGGTTTCACACGTCGTTTCAACGGGGGAACCGGGCATTCTTGAAGGCACGCCATGGCCACTTTGACCATTGTTACAATATTTGGTCAAAGGAAAAAAACATATCCTTCTTTGAAAACAGGAAGAGTTGGCATTGGCAATCGAGTTCCCCCAGAAACACTCCTAAAAAAGCTTACAGTTTAAAGGTGAATAAAACCTGCATAGAACCGGTCCTCGTGCTCCTACTGTGTTTTGTGTGTCACTGCCATCTATGGGCTGTGAGAGCTGTGTGGGCTGTGAGAGCTGTGTGGGCTGTGAGAGCTGTGTGGGCTGTGAGAGCTGTGTGAGCTGTGAGGGCTGTGTGAGCTGTGTGAGCTGTGTGAGCTGTGTGGGCTGTGAGGGCTGTGTGGGCTGTGAGCTGTGAGAGCTGTGTGGGCTGTGAGAGCTGTGAGAGCTGTGTGGGCTGTGTGGGCTGTGAGGGCTCTGTGGGCTGTGAGAGCTGTGTGGGCTGTGAGAGCTGTGTGGGCTGTGTGGGCTGTGAGAGCTGTGTGGGCTGTGAGAGCTGTGAGAGCTGTGTGGGCTGTGTGGGCTGTGAGAGCTGTGTGGGCTGTGAGAGCTGTGTGGGCTGGCAGAGCTGTGTGGGCTGTGAGAGCTGTGTGGGCTGTGAGCTGTGAGAGCTGTGTGGGCTGTGAGAGCTGTGTGGGCTGTGAGAGCTGTGTGGGCTGTGAGGGCTGCGTGGGCTGTGAGAGCTGTGTGGGCTGTGAGAGCTGTGTGGGCTGTGAGAGCTGTGTGGGCTGAGAGAGCTGTATGGGCTGAGAGAGCTGTTGGCAATGTAAATAACAATGCCATTTATTTATAAGTAAAAAAAAAAAAGAAATGTCATGAGCAATGCCAATAGGTCTAACTTTTCCAAAGGCGAAACCATTGCATTGTAAATGCTTGTTATGGTTTATCAGTAGTGTACGCTTGAGCTTTTTATGTGTACTGCTGTGGATGCTCTTTCTGCTCAACAGTGCTTCTTCAAATCAATATGTGCCTCTAGTTAACTGACCTACATGTCTCCTTTATTGCGGAAATTCATCAATTTGAAGTCTGTTAGATGTTGTTGCCATTCTTAACCTTTACAAGTAAATTCTCATGTTGCTAATTTGTATACAAATAATTGGTTGTCTTAAATCCTCATATTTTGGTAGTGGCAGTACATTTTGGATGACAATATCCTTAATGGGGGGGATCATTTTACGTAACCTATAAGTGGTGAAAACAAAGTGTAATACTGACAACGCTTCAGACTTCGCAGTGCACTGTTGGAGATCCCTAGATCAGATAACAAGAGGCACATATTTATTCTGAATTGGCACATTTAACTTGCTTATCTGTCCCTAATATATGGTGTAGAAAGTGCACCCAGGGCTATGAAGTTAAATGCCACTTGTGAACTGCAGCACGTAATGTTCCTTCCACTACAGTGGCAGTCTAAACATGGCTACAGGCCTACCTTATGTTGCTTGACTGCTGCAGTGTAAAACATGCAGTGTGGCATGTCAAAATAACGCGTTTTTGACAGGTATAGACCTCCCTTTTAAATATTATTAAGTCACCCCAATGAAGGTCTTGTAGCACATAATGCAGGGTCATGGTAAAAGTCTGACAGATAGAAAATTAATCTTATCTTGTCCCTATAGGCAAGGCACACAAATCTAATTTTATTGTGGCAGCCCTAGCTGTCTTATGTAGAAACCCAGAGCACAGATTACACTACTAATACTGTATCTCAGGATCGGGATCAACAAGAAAAGTATTTAAACACCTATTTCCAAGGGTCAGATAGCTGGCCTTCTGCGTGGCTACAGGTACACAAAAAGCTGCAAGAGTCCTTTTTGCAGCAATTCCCAGCTGACCAGCTGTATTTGGAATTTGGACTGGACTTTGCTAGTGTCTTATGCCTTGTACCAGGAGAGACTCGAGGTGCCCTCCCAGAGGTCCTGGGGGCTTAGAAATGCTTGAGTGCAAGTAAACAATTTGGAAACTTTTGCTCCAGAGCCTAGGAGACCTACCATAAAAAGTTCCTGAGCAGGTGTTCCATGGCGTCTGATTGAATTTCAGATTTATCTCCCTGAAGTGGTCCAACAGCTCTGAAAAAATGACAAACTCCCTTCCTATTTTGGGACTTCGAATTTCTTTTAAACAAAAGTCTCAAAATTTTCAAAGCCTAACTGGGACCAACCTGCAGCAGGTATCAAGTCAACAGTTTCACCCCAGCGGCTACAACTTCAGATTTGTTCCATGGGGAAACAGCTTTTTCTTTTAAGAAAATGACCGAGTCCCTTCCTGAGCTAGGACCTTGATACTTTTTGGAAGTTTTGTGACTTCTAGACTTTCACCGGGCCAAATCCGTTTTGTGTGTCCAACTAGGGCTGCATCTGTCTCACATGGCACCTAGCCCCCAGTCTACAGTGACCCTTGACTACCATTGGCCCTTTGCACTTTCTGTATTTTTCACTTAAATATTAAAAGATTCATGTCTAAGTTTCCCTTATTCTATTTTTGTAATTTAATTCATTGCATTTTTTCTATTTTTCTATTAAAGTTTCGTATTTTATTGTTTAGCATTTTGATCTTATATTGTTTTGGTATAACATAAATACGTGACACATTGCCCTAAATTAAAGCCATCTGCTCTATGCCTTTGCTAGAAAGGTGTTGCTGTCAGATAATTTAGTGGCTTTGAGGGTCCACCCTGCAAGGGTTATGATTTTTTTGTGGGGTGTGCAGATGCCTACCCCAATTAATAATCAGTTACCCCCTTATATCTCCTCCTCATCCAAGTCTACCAGAGCTGTTGCCTCATCCATAGACAGGCAGATTCACACTTTAGTCCTTTTTCTACTTTTAGTATTTTGTAGTACAAAAGGACTCCATTTTCCTGCCCTCTTGATCAGGTAAGATACACACCTTTGATTGTATTGCTTATTTTATTAAAATTACTGGCTTGCTATTCCTCTTATTGTTGAGCTGGGTGAACGGTTTCCATGCTACACCTGTAGCCTTAACCTCGGTCATGTGCTGGGCTGGGGTGGGGTAGTCTTCTGAAGGCGTACTTGTATATTTTGCAACTTGTATATATGCAACTCTAACCACTAGTATCTGTAGTAGACGTATGCACTTACTACCATTCTCATGTGAATTTAGAGTTTTTCTGTTTGTATCTTTTATGTAACTCATGTACTCCGAAGTCCTTATGTAATGTAACTGATTCTTTTGTAAAGTGCTCTGACACCTTTGGGTGAAGTTTGCGCTATATAAAATCGCATTAAATAAATAAATACAAATAAATAAATGTGTGCTATAGGCAGCCGTTTGGGAGCAGTTGGTGTCCTGAGTCCTGTGCAATGCTCATAGTGTGATTGTAATGCAGGATAGGTGGCAGGCTAATTTTAAGGTTCCAAATCTCAACAGGGCAAGATTTGGTAACCTAGAGGCTGGTATAAATAGGAAGGTGGTGCCTTTAGCTTTGTATTTTTTCTGCTAATGCACATCAGGTGTCCGGAAGCAGAAGCAGCAGGTGTAGAGGTCCTCCAAATGACAGGAGCCGACCTCCAACAATTCATTAAAGAAGCAGTTGATTATGCTTTAAATTAGCCCAAGGCTAAAAGGCAGTAGGGGGGACTTAGCTGATGACCACGTCAATTTCCCAAGCGGCAAGTATGTCCAGGAAAGAAACTTCAAAGATGTATTGATGCATATTCATGACATCTTGGGATTACAGCAATATACAGCAAGATATCTTGTTATCTGTCATTATATGTATAGTATTGCGGCGATGGTAGAATAAAGTACTGTTCTTTTGAATGAAGAGAAAAGAGTAGCTGCCCATTGATTTATTATGTACTATTAATGTTACTCTGACTTCTGAGTCTCCATCAACCTCCATTAGTAAGCCTCGGCTCTCTCGGGTTCGCTGCCCTGAAAATTAAGTACTTAAGGCTTTCCTCTGTACGCACTTTTGGGTTCATTAGTAGGTAGGCGCTGGGAAACCAGTAACTCCTGTGTGATTCAGACGGCCATACCAGTTTCCACATTTCCCATCTGATTTTTGTGAACAACTAGGTTTTAACATTTCAGTTCATATCTGACCCCACTGACAACACCAACTGCATTGCCGTGGCCCTCATTGTCTTCGTTATGATTGTACCAGTCCATTAGCCATGTGCAATTTATACAAATTACCCTGGAGATAGGAATGATGCTTCAAAAACAGGTCAGTTTGAATTTACTCTTAGATATTCTTTTTATTAAAAGTGCACAGAAGGAAATCATCTCTGCACATGAGGGCAAGAGGCCCTGTAAAGCACGGTGTTATCTTTAAGAGCAGACCTGTGAAAGAAATGTGTCATTTTTCCTATGTGTGCTCTGCTGAGGCTATCAGACCCCGACAGAGAGAGCCCAAAGTCAGCCATTTGACCACTAAAATTAGCTTTAGGTATATTGTTAGATTTGCCTGGTATCGCTCTTACATGCATTAATGATAAAATAACCTACAATTTGAAAGGTATATATGTATTATTTAACAAATGAATGTTAAACACGATTTATGTATTTATATGGAATTATATTTATACAGTGTTTAAAGATATAAACCGAACTTCAGCTACTCGGACTAAATTACAACTTCTTTTGGCTGGCGTGTGAGGGGTTACTCTTGCCGGACTATCGCACCTAGGAGTGCACAGAAAGAACCATTGATGCCAGCCGTAATGAGCCCAAGGGACGGATCTATGGATTTCTGTTGAGCAGTCCAAGGCCCTAGTTGGAAAGCCCTCCCGGTGGTCCCCTCCCCATACTTTGACTGACAGCTTGCTCTGCCTATGAAGATGCAGACCCAGCAAGTCAAGCTCTTAAGAGGAAGAAATGGTCTGCCAACATTTTGGTCTTAGGGTGTATAGTGTGTGCCACTGGTATCCTGAGGCAAATAGCCCAAGACTTAGACGTGCCGCAAAGAAGTGAAATGGGGCCCTTGCCAGCAGTTGAAGCTGCCAACAAGCCTGATCGTTTGTTTTTAGGACTATGCACTTCCTTCAAGAATCCCTCTCTCCCTAGCGGGGGTTTTCATGGTCATTGAAGGGCTCTTCAAGGCTAAGAATTTTTACCTGGAATGTCTTACTGGATAAAGCAGCCATGATGGAGAAACGGAGAATGGAAAGAACTAACAGCTCATGTCTGCCTGTTGAAAGTAGGCAAGTGTCTAGCTCCTTATAGCATTTAAAACTAGCACAGCCATCTCTTAGCACTCCCAGCTTATTTTAGACGGAATTCGGACTCATACTTCATCCTCTTTAAAATGGGACTGGGGTCTGTGAGCTCCCCTCTAAAGGTTTTGACCCCATTAGTCAGTGAATAGACTATGGTTTAACTTTAACCCACCTTCCCAACTACTCAGCACCTATCCTTGGTAGGATAGATACTGAAGTGCTGGTGCAGTGACACTTAGCCCTCTACAAAACACAATGAATAATTAGAGCAGCAAGGAAGGCCATGCTGGCAAAATACCTTAAGAGGCACATCTGTTTCCTGTAAGTCCTTCCCTCCCTTCTCCCAGATAGTGCCGGCTTCCCTCTCTTCCAGTTATTTGCGATTCCCTGTGCTCCCAGCACTCCCCCGCAGTCCCTGCATTTCCTCATACTTCAGCTAACAATGGATTCCCCACGTTACATTTTTCTTTCCTCAGTGCTACATATGCTTTCAATCCTGTTATTCCTTTTTCATTTACTCCCCACTGCTCCTCTCATTGTCTTCCTTGTTGGGTCTCCAGCTTTACTCCCACTTAACCACAGCAACGTTTGGGTAAGGACAACATAAACAAACTCTAAATAGGACACGTTGGAAAGAGCTCTGAACACAGATATGCTATGTAGTTGTAATCACTGTGCAGACAACACCAGGAGACACCATTCACTATGTTACAAAAGAACACATTGTCAGATGAGTCCATTCACAAGCATGCATGTGTATATTCGCTGCAAGTTCGCGAACTACATTTTTTGCTATTCATCATTTCCGAGTGGAGATTTACACATAGGTGTAGACTTGCATGTCTCCACACCCTCAAATTAGGGGGTGGAGCCACCAACAACAGATAGGATTTACAAGTGTAAAGTTATCATTAGTAACTTTGCATGCACAGATGGAGATGTCACCACCGTGGCAGAGATCTGCCAATAGGAAAGTCTAAGGAAAACTATTTAAGTTTATTATTCTTTTAATTACAGATATTTAAATGCAAAACATGAATGTAAATTCATTTTCAATAATATTTTGAACCTTTGCTTAATAAAATAAAATGTTAAAATACATTATCTCATCATATTAAACGTGTATGAAATAATTAATTAAATTGAATATATCAATTTCTTGCATAAACATTTTTTTTAAACAATGTTTTAAATAAATATTCTGCCCTCACTAACATTTCTTTTTGCATTTAATATGTATTAAACTGTTAAAATAAATTCATTCACAATTTTTTTTTAAATAAAAGGTAATTACGTTTATTATTTATTAAAATAATGAATGATTAGATCACATTGTTTAACGTTAAATATCTATCTAACTTTATATATATATATATATATTGTTTAACATTAAATATATATCTATATATCTATATACAAAACCATAGAAATTCAGCAGTTATAGTTTCTTGAGCTAACTATAACTTTCGCCCCTGCAATGCACTGCCTATGACCTCACATACTACATAACTCATGACATGGTCAGTGACATCACTGATGACCACTATTAATATGCCACTCTACTGGAGTGGTGTGGCTCACTGGTTAGAGGCGGCAGACCCGAGAGCAGAGAACGGCCCGGGACCAGGGTTCGATTCCCGACGCGGCAGGGTCTTGGACCAGGATCAGCGGACTCGATAATTCTCGCATCGGTGCCTACTCCAACCAGAGATCACACTCGGCAACTCTGGGCATTAGCTTGCCTCATCTCCACAACGGCCCCTCACAAACGCCGGGGATGCCTGGTTTCACCTTGGAGACTCCCAGGAGGGACTATCTCACAGGGAAAGCCAGGACGGGTTCCCCAGCGGTCTATAGCGCTACGAGGCCTGCGGTGCGGGTAGAAGTGCGCTTTACAAGACACACACAATTACAATTACTGTAGATTGTAGCCCAAAAGGTGGGGTGCATGGTATGTAAAAGTGGGATATGTATAAATGTAAAGTAACCATATCCCTGCAGTGACAAGCTCACAACATTTGTTTTCACTGTGGAAGGCTCTAGATGTCCCTATAAGAATACTAGAGTTCATGTTAAAATAATATTTCTCCTTTCTTGGGTATGGGGCCAGCTGGAAAATTATTCAACATCTTGATTGAACATTTGTTAAAAATCCAATCTAATGGCAGAGTTAGATTATTAATACATTTTTAGGAAAATAAACTTTTAAATGTTACTATTTCCCTGCTTAAAGATTTTGGAGGCTAATTTTCATTAGCCTAGTAGCAACAGATGCCCAGCTGTGCTTGAACCTAATGAGGTGCTAAAACTGCTCCCAGTACAGAAATAATGGTTTGAGTGTGGGTAGGTGTTTTCTTCCCCTTGCAGTCAGACCGGTGAGTCCCAGAAACACCATCAACATCATTAACTTTTAAAGAGCCTGCCCTTTCACAAGCAAATGGAAGGTGAGAACTGAAGAAGATAAACCTTTGTTCCCCCAGCCAGGCTGGCTCCAATCCCAATGAAAGGGAAACAATCCCCAGAACCAGTTTTGGGTGATCACAGAGAAAGTGGTTACTTATTGCCTTGTTCAAACATCTGGGTGGGGACACCGGCTCCGCAGAGAGGGAGAAAGGTTTTCTGAATCTTCTATTTTAACAGTTAGGTGCACTGTGGGATTAGCTGTAGTAGTGCAAACAGGAACTGCTGAAAAAGTGGGTATCATAGTCCCGGGGACCTTTAACCCCATTTGTAAGGGACTAGTCAGGAGCCACCCCAACCCACTAGCTCAGTGGTTCCCAAACTTTTTTGACCCGTGGCTCCCTTGACCTAATCGGCAGTTGGCCGTGGCTCCCCACCATTTTTTTTTTACCGGTGGGCGGGATGTAAGTCTGACCTCGGGAGTACTTCCAGTTGTCTTCCTTAAAGTAATTGGGACGCAATGAAGGTATTATAATGATATTAGTAACAAAATAAGAAGATAACAGTTGTTTAATAAAAACTTGTTAAGTGAGAAACAAAGTGGTAAATACCTCCAAATTCTGAGCTCCACTCCATTGTAAATGGGGCATAACATGAAGGTGTGGCATTAAAGCACCTGACTCTGTTGTTTTGCCTTTTTACCCGGAGTTTTTGCAAATACATTTTTGGAGACCCATGAGTGGAAAACTGCAAGGGTGCAGTCATGACTGCAATATACAGATGTTTCATTTGTGTGTGCTTTGCTTTGTTCCCACCTGTCCTGGTTAATTTCGGACTATTTACCACCCCCCCCAGACCTGCCACCGTGCGCCCCCTGTAATGTACCTTTTGCTACCTCTTGTATTTTGTTTGCTCATATTACTGCCTCATGTAACTTAAAGTTTGCTTTTGTAATTTGGTCACTTGTAATTTTCTCATGTATCATTACTGTTCCTATTGTGAAGCGCTCTGACATCTTCGGGCATTCCACGTAGACCTCCCTTCACACTATCTCCCACTAAAAAGCAGAGAACACACGGGTACAAGGAAGACTGGAAAAGCCACCGGAAAGCTGGAAAAAGACTTAGAAAAGCCACTGTTCTGAAGGGTTTGATCATCTGGCTCGCTTTTAAAAATGTATGGCTTGTAAAGTATCGAGTGGTACTAGAATGAACCCTCGTTACATAAGGATGGTCATGGAATCATATTAAAGTGAGCCCTGCTTTAACCTGAAATAAAAGATACACCAGGCTAAAACATCATATTAATGTCCCCGCCGACGGTACAGGTGGGTTTGAGGAGACAATAATCTAGTTAAGACTTCAAGCCCTTGTATGCTGTGGCAGTTTAAACCTCTTGTAGTGGCGAAGACCCTCGGTTCATGTGTCTCTTGTCTAAGAATAGCCTCTGTGCAGGTCCCCACACCCAGGTGACACAAATTGGATTAACCCCCTCGGTGTCTGGTGAAGTGCACATGGGGCAGAAAAATATAAACTGGGTCACAGCTCCCCAGAGCACCAGGCAGAAGGGACAGACCCCCATGTCACCTCTCTCCTCTTCCACTTGGAGTAAGCAGGTTTAAGGGAAGGCAGACAATTCTAAAGCGATATTAATATGAAAGTGCAACAGTCCTGCATTTATTCCAGCTCATTATTAACCATGGACAGACATGGAAGGTGCTGTTAGATTAACACTGAACAAAGGGTCTCTCTCTATCAGCAGTGTAGCGTCGCTGTGAGCCTGTTATAATCAGCATATTCCTCTTAATCAACAGGAGACAACCAATGTTCACTGGAACCAATTGTCACTCCACTTCAAAGCAATATAAATAAAAGAAGACACGAAAGTCGCTGTCATAAAGAATATCTGGACTTCTCGAGACACGGCCAAACTTGCTACATCCGTTTTGCAACTTAAAAGTCCCAGTAGATTTTACGAGCCGATGCCTTCTTAACTTCACTTCCTGAGTGCGCTGTTCAGGACCATTCTCTTCAATGCCGGTTGTGTCCGAACATGTACAAGATGCCGGTTTTTGACCAATTCTGTGCGATAGTTACTTACGGGTGAATTTCCAATAATAATATTAATAAAAGTTTAGCAGTATGGGGAATAATCCTATCAGACAGAGAACACCGCTTACTTACCGATTTGAACAGGGTCCTACGAGGCGAGGCACGGCAGGGCAGGGCGCAACACGGGGGTCACCAGCAACGTTTCACCAACGCTCCAAGCAGGGCACAACACAGGGGTCACCAGCCACGTTTCACCAACGCTCCAAGCAGGGCACAACACGGGGGTCACCAGCAACGTTTCTCGGACGCTCCAAGTATAAGTACAGCGCGTACGAGGGTGCGTACGTATGCACGGAAGCGTATGGCGGCAGCGTGTGGGCAAAACCATTTCAAAGGTAGTGTTTTAAACCCCCCCGCATGTTGGGCTGCAATTCATATGACACACTTCCTGCATGGCGGGGCAGCGCCCCTGGCTGCTCATCACGGCGCACCAGGGCGCCGCGGCGCACAGTTTGGGAAAAATTGCACTAGCTAGTGCCAATCATAAATGAAAGGCACCTGCCTTAGAACACTTTCTGGACCTGTGAAAGAGCAGGTAATGCATTTGTTGTTCTAGATCTGTGAGGAGGCTTGACAGGATGGATCTAATTCCACTAGTACCCAGTGAACTCTAATGGCCAGTTGACTGACCTCCTGTGAGGCTACAGGGACATGCCAAGCTGCAAGAGGTCTTTTTCTTGAAGTGCCCAACTGACCAGTTCGGACTGAACCTCAACTGGACCCTGTTGATTGCCTTCGCTAGAGTGAATCTTGACCCCCGCTACATGTTGTCCCTGAGGCCCTGGGACCTTTGCCTGTGGCCAACTGGACTTCTCTAACAAACTCTGAAAAGTTAGGACGTAAAAAACTTTTTGTACTTCCTGTCACTCGAGGACTGGAACCATTCACTTGAACTGATCCATCCAAGGCACGACTTCGCTGGGCAGAAGAAAAAGGGGTCTCCTTCTTTCAGTTTCTCCACAGCAGCAACTCTGTTTCAGCAGAGCCTTGGCGAGAAGGTGTCTGGCCTTGTGGACCTTATAATCAGATACAGCCTGCAGCCTTGTTCTACTGCAAAATTTTGAGCTCTGAAAAACAGACTACGGCAAAGGTGCTTAAAGTATTTGTCTTTCTTGGGCATCAAATTTGAACTTTTCCCACTGTGAACCTGTCCCACAAAAAGCAACAACTTTAGAAAGGCCTCGTCAAATGGCTATCCAGCTTCAAGAGAACTTCCTTGGATACCCTCTGCAACCTCAGACTACTGAAAGATTTTGAATTCCCCTTCAGAGACTAAGATTAAGCCAGATTTACATCTTTGTGGTAAGGATACTCCAGTGCAAGATGATGGTCCGCTCACTCAATTTAAATGTGGGCTGACTAAAGTTTAGAGATGGCGGACTACTCTGTCTCCGCCATCGACAAACTGCGCTGATGGCCCGACGAAGTAAGGGCAGTTGCTAAATTGGCTATATATCCACCCACCTAATTTAGATGGGCAGACATATAGCCATTCTTTTTACTTCCCATCTCCACCAGGCACACTCTAGTGGTAAGGGGCAGAAAAAGGCTTAAAATGCCTCAATCACTATGGCAGATAGCTCCCATTCAAAGGGGGGCATTTTTTAAAACAAATGTTTTACTAAGAGATTTTGTTTTTGAAAAAAAACATTTGACGTAGCTGGGCTTCAAACCTAATTTTTTTTTTACAGAAATCACTGTGACGGTGGTTCTTACCAATGCTTTAGAAATGACTGTTGGCTTTGCGGTCGTTTTAAATTTGGCAAGCGGGGACTTTGTCAGGACAATGGAGTAATATACTCTGTGGTCCTGATGGAGTTAACCCCATCTCACAATAAATAAATCAGGCCTTATGTCCTAAGATGAAATAATTGAACACGAAGACCCTGCTCACATGTTCGACCTGTACTACATCGCATTGGGCCTGAAATAACACATAATGCCAGTCACCTGGAAACTGTGATTAGCAGTTTAATTTTTCCTGGACCTTTTTGTATTAAATCATTAAAAAGTCATATCTGCTCTGTCCTTGTTGGATTTTTGAAATTTTGGTGCCATTTTGTTTATGGAACTTTGCCTATTTTTATACATTAGAGAGGGATTTTTATGGTGTTCTGTTTTTTACTTTTTAACTGTTTTGGTACTTCTAAATGCTTCACACATATTCTCTAACTTAAACCTGTCTGCTCTGTGCCATATCTACCAAGGATTGAGCTCAGGTTAAAAGTACTGAAATTATTGCCTGGACCTAACAGGTTAGTGACTTTATTACTTGTGGTCATTTACTATCCACCCCAATTAATAATTCACCTGTTTACACAGACCATTATTCACTTTTGTTTCAAACTTTTACATATATAGTTGAATTCAGTTTGCTTAGATCAGTAAACAGAAGGTCTGTAGCCTTTTGCAATAAAAGTTGATTGACGTGCAAAGTGATTCGTTCACCAGGTCTTTGAGAAATTAAATCCAGTTTTCTCAGCATCTTTGAAGGTATGAGGATTGGAAGGCTACACCAGACATTCCACTCTCCCTTGTAGTTACTCAAGTGAGACCATTCAAGTGGGTGAATTTAACTTAAACAGTCTTGTCTTCATGGAGAGTGTAAAACAGAAAGATGGCCTCCATCTATAGTGTTCTAGGCCTGATTTATTTCCTTCAATATTGTTATCGGTAGTCAAGCCATGTTTACTCCAAATCTACTACAATGGGGCACAGGGTGGAACTTGTGGGGAAGATAGGGCATCCCCGAAAAGTAGTCAAGAGGGAAAAGCGTTTTTTTTTAATAAAAAAAATATTAGGTACTGAATTCTTTACACAGAGCCACATGTGAATTATGAACATTTGCGGAGCTACAATCAAAAATATATAGTAATCATGTTACTTTGCTAAACAGTCCAAAACTGGCATTAATAAATCACCCTCCTCTGATGTGATCATGTGGGGAAGGAAGATGGCGGCATGATGCTGCAGCTGTGAGCTTGTAACCCCAGCTGCTCCCGCTATCTTTGCTTTCAACTTTCCCACCAACGGCTTAGAAGACTTCAGGGCTGGAAACACAGATGCTAAGCATTGCCTGCCGACCGCTACAACTTTGCGGTGCTGTCATCTGGCTCGCGTGTGTATCGCGGCAGAACTCGAATTGCGATTACGGCTCCTGCAATGCTTACTTTCTCGGCTCATCTAGACTGCAGGGCCTGTCTCACCTGGGGAAGACTATTGCTCCACAGCGTGGCCGGAATCAGCGGGCTCCTGCTGCAGCGTTCGTTAATGCTTCACCAGCTTCTATTTCCCAACGAGAAAGTAAGGGCACAAAAATCAATGAGCCTGCTGGACTGCTTGCAACCATCGATGCGCGAGGGGAAAACTCTTGCATGGAAAAGCCTGTCCTCAAATTTCTTCAGACTGGCAAGGTAGCTGCTATTATACAGTCATGTGCAGCCCCCCCAATGGAGCAGTCTGTGGCAGCAGCTCTGCTGGAGGCAGTGGAGACAGAACAAGAGAGAGATCGAGATACTTCTGTAGTCTGTTCCCCTTCCAGCGAAATGGTAGCAACTAAAGTAGCTGGTCTTACACAAGAAATAACAGAATTACAACAGCGTCTGTCGAACACGGAAGATACTATTGCAGTGTCAGTAGCTACAATTGGGACACATAAAACTCAAATTACATCTCTTAAAAACAAGGTTGAAGATCTTGAAAACAGGCAACAGAGGAATAACCTACAGCTTTTTGGAAATCCTGAGGAAAAGGAGGGCACTGATCCTAGGGCCTATGTTGTTCAACTATTTCAGAAATCTTTCCAGATCTTTCTGATTGGGACTGGGACTCCCAGATCCAGCGGGCCCACAGGCTCCCACTATTTTTCAACCAAGAAGCACGAGCTAGCTGACAGCACCCCACACCTATGATCATTTACTTTGGGAATTTCCGGCTTAGACAAGCTGTTATTCTCTGTGCCCGACCTATCATATCCAATTCATATCCATTTTCAGTGAGGTCAGATCTCTGTAAAGAAACTATGGAGCGCCAATGGAATTTACGCCAACTGATCAACCCTATGAAGGCCATGGGCGCACAAGTCTTTCTTCAGGAACCAGCCAGACTCAAGGCTATGCGCGGCGGTCATACTTGGCTTTTCCACTCAGTCACAGAGGCTCAGCAAACTCTTGATCAATGGAATTCTTCAAATCAACCAGCCTCCTAAGACTCTTTAAGTGTTGAATATATATTTTGATTATGTTTATGATAGTCTATATGATTTAGTGATATCAATAGGCTTTAGTCGGGTCTCTCCTTTTTTCTCTAATTTCCTTTTTCTTTCTTTTTTCTACTTAATCCATTCTAAACTATTCTATGGTGGGGTTATAGTGGTGGGGGTTGCACCCGGGGTAGTACAAGCTCATGCTGGCCTTCAGGTCCATCGACAGCCTGGAGGGGGTTAATTTCTTCTCCAAGGAACAGGGTGGGGTGTGAGGGTCTCCCCCAGGGATGGGCAGTGTGGGGCTGGTCGGGGCATGGGGGTGCAGTGGTGGAGGGGGCTAAACGAAAAATACCGTAAGGAGTAAGCAGAAAGAATGTGTTTGATTTGACATTTTATAGTCGCAACAACATATACAGCATGGAATGCCATGAATGCTTAATGTATCTTACTCCACCTAAAAACGATGACATGGGGACTATAGTTAGATCGGTCTTATGGTTTGTGGGCTTTTGTATGATTCTAATATTAAAAAAATGGGGGTCATAAAGTGTTTATGCTGGAATGTAGCCAGGAACAATTCTCTATGGACCCAACACTGATGATCCATCTATCTTTGAGACTTTAACCTTGGAACTTTTTGACTGGCAGGGAGATTTATTAATTATGGGCGATTTTAACTGTACTATGAACCCTTGCACCAACTCCACACACCAAGGTGCATCGGTTAGAATGAGGAAAGTTAGGGCTACTATTGTGCAAATTGCTTGATTACACGGCTTGAAAGATGTCTGGCGGACAATGCATCCTTCCTCACCTGGTTATACTTATTATAGTGCACCACATCAATCATATTCAAGAAATCGATATGTTTTTTATCTCTAATTCTATCCTTAAAGTAGCCAGGTGTGAATTGTCCCCTAAAATAGCCTCAGAATATAACCCCTTTTTCTGACCCTAACACTCAGCTCATCTACTAAACAAGTACGCCAATTTTCGCTGCCTCGATATTTGATGAACAATAGAGAATAAAGTAATTATGATGGAATGTATTAGCAATTTTATACAGGACAATGAAGGTTTTGCCTCTCTTTTTTCTGTCTGGGATTCACTCAAGGCCTACATAAGGGGGCCTACTCAGCAATATGTTTTAAGACAAAACCAAATTAAAAACCAGGCAAATAAGGACAATAGAGATGCTATTCGACAATTAAAAGTGGATATATGATGTTACCAGGCGTACTTTTAGCACGTATACCATTACCACAGATTTTTTACAACGCAGGTCATTTTACAACGGAAACCTTTACAACGCAGATACTATTACAACGCATACCATTACAACGTAAGTATAGGTAAGTATATAATATTAATATATAATGTAAATAATTATTTTTGTATTATTCAATTTAATTATTTATTATTTAATAATTAAATAATTTTATTAATAAAATTAATTTTAATTTTATTATTTGTAAATATATGTTAAAAATACCCCTGTACCCCAAAACCCAAACCCAGCCCTAAAACCTAAAAATACCCCTGTACCCCAAAACCCAAACCCAGCCCTAAAACCTAAAAATACCCTTGTACCCCAAAACCCAAACCCAGCCCTAAAACCTAAAAATACCCCTGTACCCCAAAACCCAAACCCAGCCCTAAAACCTAAAAATACCCCTGTACCCCAAAACCCAAACCCAGCCCTAAAACCTAAAAATACCCCTGTACCCCAAAACCCAAACCCAGCCCTAAAACCTAAAAATACCTCTGTACCCCAAAACCCAAACCCAGCCCTAAAACCTAAAAATATCCCTGTACCCCAAAACCCAAACCCAGCTCTAAAACCTAGAAATACCCCTGTACCCCATAACAAAATACCACTAATAAATAACTTACCTATAATTATACTTACGTTGTAATGGTATGCGTTGTAATAGTATGTGCGTTGTAGTGTAATGCGTTGTAAAAGTAATCGTTGTAAAATGACCTGCGTTGTAAAAGTATGCGTGGTAATGGTATGCGTTGTAAAAAATCCGTGGTAACAGTTACATACCATTAAAAGTAGTACACGCAGATGAAATCATACATGGTACTACTCAACATATGACAACTCCTATATATTCCCAAATATATTTTCTTTTAATTGAAAAACGTGCTGCGCTAAGCCGGTCCTAAAAGAAAGAACGGCTGCAAATTATAATAAACAAAGCTTTACAGTATGAATATGGCGAGCAAGTTGGAAAAAGTGCTTGCACATCAACTTTCCAATAAACTTGCAGAGCTAGTAATAAAGGGCATAAGAGGTGATGGTAGGTTACTGTACACACAACCCGTAGAGATGTTCAAAAAATTCTCTGTTTTTTTATTTTTTGAAACATCGTTTTATTGTTTTTCAAAAATACATCATATCATTGGTGCGAGATATCTGCAACATCAGCAAATAGGTTTCAAGCTTTTTAAGACATTGTACAGCGGGCGGTAATTTCAAAGACAGATAGCAGGTATAACATTACTGCATGAAATACACATCTCTGCAATAGCATCCCTGCCAATTGAATGATTCGGTGACGAATCCCGTATTTAGGGCACCCGGTATCTCACCCCATCCCGTGAAACATGTTGTTAGCTGTTACCGCTATTAGAAACACTAAACTAAACTGCTTACAAACTCCCTCCTCCACCCACCCCCCAGGCCTATGTCTGCTCAAGTATTCCATTTATATTTAATATTCTACAGTTTGAGGCTCTTGATAAAGCTATGCACTACAATAACACATATCAGGTCGTGGCGTTTGAGAAAGTATCTCCTTAGTAAATGTTCTACTGTGTGCCATTAAGGGTATTGTACTGGTGTACGTCTACAGCTTTGAGCGCCTCCATCATAACATCCCAGTCCAACTCTATAGGTACCTTTTGTAGGCCTCTGAGCTCTTCTCAGCATAAGGCCGGGCTCTCTGCACCGCCCCAATGGAGCAGTTCACTATACCAGGTGTGAGTCATAGGTGGCTTCCTCGACTTCCATCGCATAGTGATGGCACGTATCGCTAAAATTAGAGCCAAATCAACAAAATGATAACTTACTTTATGCTTGCCCCTGTGTTTGTGCAGGCCTAATATGCATTCCTCCACTAAATTGTGTACCTCACGGTGCGCGGCCATACTAATAATGTGTCTGACAGCAACCCGGAACTCTTGTAATGTTGGACACGCCCATACCATGTGTAGGAGGCCAGCCCCCTCCAGTAGGCATCTTGGGCAGGAGTTCTGTGTCTGTGGGAACATTTTGTCCAATTTATGGGGGGTGAGGTAAGCCCTGTGTAAAATCATGGTTTGAATAAATTTCAATTTTGCATTCCTGGGCATCTTTGTGGGGTGTTCGACCATAGCCGCTCATTCCTTAACCTCCAAGTCTCTCCCTAAGTCCTCCCCCATGCCGCGCTTAGTGGAGCCAGACCAGTCTCAGCATGGGACCGTATCCCTGTATATAGCCATTAATGAGGTGGCTGCCTCTTCCCATATAATATAGCATCTTGACCAGGTCATGCGTGGGAGGGTCCTGTCTCTGTGGGGCCCAGTGGGTTTTTACATATTGTAGCAAGGCGGCATGTAGTAAATATAATTGCTAACTGTGGGTAGTGGGATGTGCACAGCCTGTATTTTAGTAAGATTAATCCATGCTCCAGGGTATCTCCCTCCTCCCAGGGAGTGTCAGACAATTCCAAGTGTAGCAGGACTATTGTACCATAGTCCTCTCATCCCGGGCACAAGTGGGGGCTGAAGCTTCAGCAAACTATATTCAAACTTGTCTGTATAAATAATTTCAACATATGTTCCAAAATTTGGTTTTATTCCGCTTTTCCAAACAAATTTCTCATGTTTTTATCACATGTTACTGTGGAAACTCTTTCATCATATTTCAAATTTTCCAACTTCCAAATTGTCCAATGCATTTCAGTGCCCCATGCACCTTCATCAGGGAAATCTGAAACCATACAAATAAGGCATCTTATATACTGTACAATTCAAAATAATGCATAACACTGGTAGTTACATGTGAATCACAAAAAAAAGTTCATCTCTAGTGCTGTAAGGTTTTTATCTCAACTTCCTTATATTAGTTAAAACGTCAAGATGTAACATTATTAGGAAGTTTCTACAATCGATGATACTATGATGGATACAAACTAACCGGTTAAATAAAGGTTACTATGCGCCAAATATCACTATGCAGTTGATTGACGGGTTGGTGTTACTATCGTACTAATTCAATGCCGCTGTTCGGCTTGCATCAAAAGTTCATAAATTCAATGCCTTCAACCCCCCTCACGATTTAAATGTTATTTAAGTGCGAATAAACAAGCGCCTAGCTGTTCAAACATTTACTGGACCCGCCGGTCCTTACCTTCGATTCTGTTGCTCTCTCCCCTGCAAGTAACACAGGCTTCTCAGTTACGGAAGCCTGGAGTGCCCTCATTTTAGCGCAATGACTTATTCTGCGCATGCGCATTACCTTACTTGTCGTTTGGGCTATTTTGTAACTTTATAGATACAAATAGTAACAATGTGTTGTTTACCAAATAATACAGCGTATAACTACTCGCCAGTGACATGGAAAGCGCTGTACTAGCGTTTCATACATGGATGCAAACAAAGATTTATCAAATATGTCACAAATCATCCTAAGTGGTCTAATTGATTTAAAATGTGCAGTTCAGTGGTAAACTGTTCTCAAACTCATAAATAGCAATGAAATTCAGTCCGGTCATTTAACCCATGTGGTTTCAGACTTTGTAAATGATAGATCCAATAGTTCTCACGTTTAAGTAAGTTTTTTTTGTTGATAGGTCCTTCTTTGTGAGTCACTATCTCCAGTATACATGCTCGTAGCTGGCTTATATGGTGATGCTTTTCTTTGAAATGGGTTGCTATAGTGGATTTCACAGATTCCATCCTAAAATTGCTTTTATGTTCTGTTAATCGCGTTTTCAATTTCCTCTCCGTGTGGCCCACATAGACTGACCCACACGGGCATTTTAACAGATATATTACATTCATAGTGTCACATGTTCCGTTGACTTTTAATGGGATAGTATGACCTTTCATGGGATGGGTTAGGAATTCCCCTTCATGATGTTGTGGCAACTGCTGCAGTTCATACATGGGACTGTTCCTTGATGTTTCATCTTGGGTTTACTTTCTGCTGAATGTGTGAGCATTTCTCCCAAATTTTTCCCTCTAGTGTAGGCGAACAATGGTTCTTGCGCAAATATCCCTTTGAAATCCACTTCTGATTTGAGCATCTGTCTTATTGTGGCTTTAAATTGCACAACTTACATTTGAAAACTTACTGACACATGTAATTCTTTCAGTAGTCTTTTTATCTTTGCTGATCAACAGGTTTTCTCGAGTTTGATGCTGTGCTCTTTTTAATGCTGCTTTAATGGTGTTCTTAGGGTATCCCCTCTCTTCAAACCTTTGAGCCATATCCATTAACTGTTCCTGACATTTTTCTGGATCCGAGACCACTCTCCTCACCGTTAAGAATTGAGTATACAGTAGGTGTGTTTTTAATGATTGGGGGTGGTGGCTATCATATTTCAGAAGATTATTCCTGTCCTGTGGGCTTACGGTATAGGTTCGTGTTGAATTGGTTATAGATTCGGTTAATTTCAACGTCTAGAAATTGAATCTTGTCCATGTTGATTTGCCAAGTGAAACTTATTCGTTCGTTCCTTGTGTTCAATATTTCCAACTCCTTGATCATTGATTGTTTATCGTTTTTCCACACTAGAAAAATATCATCAATAAAGCGTACATACATTAGAAGTTGTGTTGCCCACTCTTGTCGTTCAAGGATATATTGTTGTTCAAATGCGGCCATGAATAAATTAGCATACGCCGGCGCGGCGCAATTGCCCATAGAAGTACCATTTTGTTGCATAAACCAGCATTTGTCATGTTCAAAATAGCTATTCAGTAAAGTAAATTCCATCAATTCCATCAAGAAAATTTGTGTCTCTTGTTCATATGTGCTGTTTAACAAGGCTTGTTCAATGGCTTTCAGACCTTCTTTATGGGGGATTGATGTATATAATGACTTGACGTCTACCGTGGCCATAATGATCTTCTCCTGTGTGTTTAAATTCCACAGTTTCAACTGAAAATCTGTGGTGTCTCGGATGTATGATTTGGACTTCAATACCAAGGGCTGTAAATACTGATCGATGAATTTCCCCACTGGCTCGTGGAGACTTCCTTTAGTCAATACAATTGGTCGGCATGGCGGTTTCTGCTGGTCCTTATGAACTTTCGGTACCATGTATATGGTGGGACTTTTTGGGCTATCTTGGATCAAATATTTTCTCGTTTTATCTGTGATTATTCCCTTTTCTTCTGTCTTTTTCAAAATGGTGCTCAGTGTCTTACGAATTTCTTCAGTGGGATTCACTTCCATTTCCATGTACAGTGATTGGTCTTCTATATGTTTTTTGATCTCTGCTTCATAATATGACTTGCTCAAAATCACCATCGCCCCTCCTTTGTCAGCTTACTGACAAACTATTTTCTCATTCTTGGCGACCGAGTCTATTATGCCAAACTCCTTGTTGGCCATATTCCTCTTGCGATTATTTCTGTTCGTGTTGATTTTCTCTATGTCTTGTTTACATAGAGTCTCAAATAAATCAATAGTTTTATGACTAACTGGAGGCATAAATGTGCTAACCGTCTTCAATCCTTTCAATTGATCTGGGGTATGTTGTGTTGGTTCAGTTATAACATTGTCAATAAAGTGTCTTAGTCTGATTTTACGTGTGAGCTTAAATAGGCTTATTTCCAACTCCAATTGGTTAGTCCGTGTGGTCGGTACATAGGACATGCCTTTCTGTAGTGTTTTCAACTGGATGTTGTTAAATTTCTCAATGGAAATGTTGATTACTAAATTGTTCATGTCTGTTGTTGTTGTTTTTTGTTTTTGTCCTTCTTGGCTGTTACGTTCCTCGTCTGAGGCAACGATGTTTCTTTTGTTTTTTCGACGTCCCCTCCGGGGTCTGCTGTTTCTGTGGAGCCTCTTTCTAAAAAAGGAACCTCGGTGGAAGGTCCAGCTTGACTTGTTTGTATTGACGGTTTCCTTCTTGGCCCTTGTTGTGTGGTACGTCTGTCATCATCAGTAGAGTAAGAGTCGGTCTGAGAAGTATAGGTCTTGGTGTGGCGTCTCCTTGCATATACTTCTGCCCACGTATACACTTTCTGTAATTTGTAGTCAAGAGTGTCTCTCTTGTACTTCCTTAGTTTGCGTTCGTTGACCTCTTGTGTATGTCTACTGAGTTGGTTATTAATATCCTCAAGAATCTTTTTTAATTCATCCTCTGATACTGCCTTACTCAATTCCTCTGTGGTTTTATCAATGTCGGTTTTTAGCTCCGTCAATATTTTGGATAACTCTTCAATAATTAGCAAGATTAGGTCTAAGCTACATTTGTTCAGTATCGCATACCAGCGTTCAGTGAATGGTTTGGAATTCTTACATAAAGATGGTCGCAGGGAAATGCGAAGGCCTCGGGGGATCCGTTGGACTTTATGGTATTTTACCATGGTGCTGGCGTGTAAACGCTGATTAATTTCTTTCCTCATTAGGTACAGTAAATGCTTTATTTATTGTTCTTTGTTTTTGACAAAAGTTTGTTCTGTGGTTTCCGTTCCTATTAGTGAATACATTCTTTCACTAGCCTCTGTAGTGAATGCAAATACTTCCGCTCTAATATCTGTAGAGTATGTAACATCGTCGTACTGCATTGTGGTTGTTAGGCGTGCTCTTTCCTGTGGGGAGAATCAAAAAGTTAACGGTGGGTAGTGGGATGTGCACAGCCTGTATTTTAGTAAGATTAATCCGTGCTCCCGGGTATCTCCCTCCTCCCAGGGAGTGTCAGACAATTCCAAGTGTAGCAGGACTATTGTACCATAGTCCTCTCATCCCGGGCACAACTTCTAATGTATGTACGCTTTATTGATGATATTTTTCTAGTGTGGCAAAACGATAAACAATCATTGATCAAGGAGTTGGAATTATTGAACACAAGGAACGAACAAATAAGTTTCACTTGGCAAATCAACATGGACAAGATTCAATTTCTAGATGTTGAAATTAACCGAATCAATAACCAATTCAACACGAACCTATACCGTAAGCCCACGGACAGGAATAATCGTCTGAAATATGATAGCCACCACCCCCAATCGTTAAAAACACACCTACCGTATACTCAATTCTTAAGGGTGAGGAGAGTGGTCTCGGATCCAGAAAAATGTCAGGAACAGTTAATGGATATGGCTCAAATGTTTGAAGAGAGGGGATACCCTAAGAACACCATTGAAGCAGCATTAAAAAGAGCACAGCATCAAACTCGAGAAAACCTGTTGATCAGCAAAGATAAAAAGACTGCTGAAAGAATTACATGTGTCAGTAAGTTGTCAAATGTAAGTTGTCAATTTAAAGCCACAATAAGACGACACTGGCAGATGCTCAAATCAGAAGTGGATTTCAAAGGGATATTTGCGCAAGAACCACTGTTCGTCTACACTAGAGGGAAAAATTTGGGAGAAATGCTCACACACCCAGCAGAAAGTAAACCCAAGACGAAACATCGAGGAACAGTCCCATGTATGAACTGCAGCAGTTGCCACAACATCATGAAGGGGAATTCCATAACCCATCCCACGAAAGGTCATACTATCCCATTAAAAGTCAACGGAACCTGTGACACTATGAATGTAATATATCTGTTAAAATGCCCGTGTCGGTCAGTCTATGTGGGCCACACGGAGAGGAAATTGAAAACGCGATTAACAGAACATAAAAGCAATATTAGGATGGAATCTGTGAAATCCACTATAGCAACCCATTTCAAAGAAAAGCATCACCATATAAGCCAGCTACGAGCATGTATACTGGAGATAGTGACTCACAAAGAAGGACCTATCAACAAAAAAAACTTACTTAAACGTGAGAACTATTGGATCTATCATTTACAAAGTCTGAAACCACATGGGTTAAATGACCTGACTGAATTTCTTTGCTATTTATGAGTTTGAGAACAGTTTACCACTGAACTGCACATTTTGAATCAATTAGACCACTTAGGATGATTCGTGACATATTTGATAAATCTTTGTTTGCATCCATTTATGAAACGCTAGTACAGCGCTTTCCATGTCACTGGCGAGTAGTTATACGCTGTATTATTTGGTAAACAACACATTGTTACTATTTGTATCTATAAAGTTACAAAATAGCCCAAACGACAAGTAAGGTAATGCGCATGCGCAGATTAAGGCATTGCGCTAAAATGAGGCCACTCCAGGCTTCCCTAACTGAGAAGCCTGTGTTACTTGCAGGGGAAAGAGCAACAGAATCGAAGGTAAGGACCGGCGGGTCCAGTAAATGTTTGAACAGCTAGGCGCTTGTTTATTCGCACTTAAATAACATTTAAATCGTGAGGGGGGTTGAAGGCATTGAATTTATGAACTTTTGATGCAAGCCGAACAGCGGCATTGAATTAGTACGATAGTAACACCAACCCGTCAATCAACTGCAAAGTGATATTTGGCGCGTAGTAACCTTTATTTAACCGGTTAGTTTGTATCCATCATAGTATCATCGATTGTAGAAACTTCCTAATAATGTTACATCTTGACGTTTTAACTAATATAAGGAAGTTGAGATAAAAACCTTACAGGGCTAGAGATGAACTTTTTTTGTGATTCACATGTAACTACCAGTGTTATGCATTATTTTGAATTGTACAGTATATAAGATGCCTTATTTGTATGGTTTCAGATTTCCCTGATGAAGGTGCATGGGGCACCGAAATGCATTGAAAAATTTGAAAGTTGGAAAATTAGAAATATGATCAAAAAGTTTCCACTGTAACATGTGATAAAAACATGAGAAATTTGTTTGGAAAAGCGGAATAAAACCAAATTTTGGAACATATGTTGAAATTATTTATACAGACAAGTTTGAATATAGTTTGCTGAAGCTTCAACCCCCACTTGTGCCCGGGATGAGAGGACTATGGTACAATAGTCCTGCTACACTTGTAAATATAATTGCACCAGGGCTCCCGTTTCATTTACAAAAGTGTCATGGTCCAACAGTGTCCCGTCTCCAAACAGGTCTGCCACCGTGTTGATCCCTACTTCCAGCCACGGTGTTATTCGCAGTGTAGTTATGTGGTCGTCTGTCAACAAGATTCCCAATAATGGGATATTGCCTGCATAAGCGCTGGGATGCACCTGTATATTGCAGCGCTGCTTTCCAGCATTTTAGCACAGTGCGCAGCAGAGGGGGGAGACACCTCGGGGTCTTGCTATTGGGCAACAACAGGGCATGTGAGGTCCCCTATCTATGTCTTTATCTGTGAGCCCTATCTCTTGCAAGTTGTGCCCAGCAATCCAATAGGGCAGCCAATGCAATTGACATGCGTAATAATACGCTTGCAGGTCAGGAACGCTCCATCTTCCCCTACGTGTACCCAGCTGCAGTTTCTTAAGACTAATGCGCTGCCTGCCAGAACCCCATATTAGGTCAATTAGTAAGGTATTCATCAGTTTGAAAGTAGTGTGTGGATTCATAAGAGGTAAGTTAGTGAAGTACTAAATCAGCTGCTGTAGGACCACCATTTTCGCTATAGCCGCCCTACCTATGACTGACAAAGGTAACATTGTCCAGAAAGCAACACTAGAGCGTAAGGCTCTAAGCGCCCTATGCAAGTTACCATCTAGCATATCCATCTGTGCCTGGTAGACCTGGATACCAAGGTATTTAAATGTATGTGGTGTAACTTGGAGTCGTGTATCTCCAAACTTAATGGCAGTGGGGCTTGCATGTTCTTTGAAGACAAAAACATGTGCTGCGTTAATTGCAAGGCCTGAGATTAGTTCAAAGTGATGAACCACCTCGAATAGTGAGTGAGTCCAGAGGCAAACTGAGATCTCTTAGATATAAAATGAAATCATCTGCGTATGCAAAAAAAAGGTTTGTTGTGTTCCCTAATTTTATGCCCATGTTAGTGAGATCCATACACACTTTAAGCGCCAATAGTTCCAGGGCCAGAATGAATATAAGGGGTGACAAGGGGCATCCCTGTCTCATTCCTCTATATATCGGGTATTCTGCTGAAATGTTACTGCCTGTGAGGGCCCTCACCGTAGGAGGAGCAAATTATAGACACAACCAGTCAATCTAGCCCGCTGGTATCCCAAATTTCTCCAGTGCACTGAAAATTTAGTCCCAGTGAATAGAGTCAAGCTCTTGCAGCAGATCTAAGGATATACAGCCTGTGTGGTCATGTCTACTCGGGGCTTCTGTCAGGAGATAGTGGAGCTTCCTGCTGTTTAGTGACGTGCTACGGGCCGGTAGGAAGCCAGTCTGGTCGATATCAATCAATTTAGTGAGGGAGGGCAATAATCTATTGGCCAGCACCTTACTGAGTATTTTGTACTCTGTGGTCAGCAATGACAGCGGGTGATAGCTGGCCATATCTGTAGGGTCTCGTCCTGCTTTCTGGAGTGATACCACCAATGCCTGCGCCGTAGTAAGAGGTAAAGAACCCTTTTCTAGTGCTGTGTTGTTTAATATTTCTAGTTGGGGCACCAGGGAATTCAGCATATGTAGCATAAAATTCTACTGGGAGGCCATCCAGTCCAGGGGTTTTATTACACAGCTACCCTGATTTCAGACTGAGTAATGGGCCCCAATAATTCCTTCTGGGCCTCCGCCATGAGCTGTGGGTATGGAAGGGTGGAGAAAAAAGCCTCCATATGTGCCTCTGTGCTGCTACTAGGTTTACTGTACAGCGTGGCATAATACTGACGGAAGGCGACATTTATGTCCCCCTGGGCAACACCCTTGTCTCTTTCCAGGGTAGTGAACAACCTTGACTTCAGCTTCCTCTTGACTTACTAGGTCCAGCGCTGGGATACTTACGGGTTACTACGCGCTCTACAAAAACCTTAAATACAAATACCTCATTTATGATAACCGCCGGGGTAGTGTCTTGAATCAATCTGGCAAGCAATGCCCCAGTTTTATCTGCTTCAGTGTGGCGCAGCTGTGCATATTTTTGGTGATCTATAACCCGGAGAGTTTCAAGCAATTCCGCATGGCTGATTCTAGCCTCCTGTAGTGTGGCACGCTTTTCAGCATCCGTTATGGCTTCCTGTTCCATTCTACCCATTTTGTGTTCTACCTCTAATAGGGATGTATTTATTTCTTGTCAGGCGCCTACTGTCGTACTGATTGCCTTACCCCTAATAACTGTATTAAAGGCGTCCCACTCAATCAGCCTACTCGACGCAGTGTTACTATTCTCTGCGAAATAATGTTCAATAGTGTCTGACATAGTAGCTCGGAACACTGAATCCTCCAATAATTGTCGCCACAGGTGCCAAGTGGGAACTGGGGTGGGAATCCTGCCCCAGTTAAGTACAATCTCCAACGGGTTTTGGTCGGAAAAAGTCTCTGTCAAGTATGTAGCCTGGGACACTTGCATCGCAATCCTATTAGAACAGTATATTCTGTCTATTCTCGTGTGAAGCACGTGAACAGGGGAATAAAAGGAGTATTCTCTATGTGTAGGATTCCGCATCCTCCATGCGTCACATATTTCCCATCCATCCGCCCAGCTAGCTAGTGCTTCTGCTTGTTTATACACTCCTGCTCAGTGTATGGGTGGGTGAGACCTATCCAGTGTAACATCCATTACTGTATTGCAATCGCCCCCTATAATCCATGGGTGCAGCTCCCACCCTGCCAGTGCATTGTTTAGAATTCCCCAGTACTTATCTTACTCAAAATTAGGTATATGTTCCCCAGAAACACATGCTGGCCACCCAGCGTCCCCCTTACAAATATGTATGCCCTTGCTTATATATCCGCTGCTCCAGCGCTAAAAATGGCACTCCATTTCGAATCCAAATTGTGACCCCTCGCGCAAAGCTTGAGTACTTAGTGGAAAATATCTGACCTCTCTATTTCTTACGGAACTTTAGCACTTCACTGTCCACCATATGGGACTCCTGCTGGTATACTACCTGTGCTTTACGGCACTGTAGCTGTGCATGTATTCTGTGCCGCTTCTGCACAGAGCCCATTCCGTGAACATTCCACATCAGTATAGTGTATTTGCTAAGTGTGTGCATTGTAGAACAACTTTTACCCATGTAACTGTAGGCAGAGCTTCTAAGCAACCGTGTCAAACTGAGCCAGCATCAGCAATAGGACTGTCCCCTCCCCCCCTCCCCCCTCCCTCCTGAAAAGAAACCCAATACTCGGTCGGGTCGTAGAACTATACCGGGCCACACAACTAAACTGAACATATATAAACATGTTAAGTACAGGAAGCGCTTTCGCCATGTTGGGGGCATCGCCAGCACCGCGCATGTGGTGTATTCACCATATCTCAGGGGCATGTTGGCTCCATCGGGACCCTGGGCCATAAGAGCACACTATGAAGCATCACTATCGCATGTGTACATAGATGTTATCTTACAAAAACAGAATACATTTTCAGGTAGAATATAAAAAGATAACAATTCAACCAAAGAGTTTGTCAACTGTTTGCCGCGTCACAGTGGGGAATAGGGCCACATTTCCCTCTGAGTCTGTGTCATGAGTATCTTCTTCAGAGGAAGTCTTTTCATCCATTCGTGCAGTGTGGGTAAAGGTGGCTGCAGCAAGGATCACCTATGATTTGTTCTGTAGCATCTCCTGTGTTGTGAGGAACCTCTTCATGGTTTTTCTGCGTGAGCACCTTCCACTGCGGTGACCAGGGACTCCCGTACTGTTGAGGCTTTTGGCGGTGCTTTGAGAAGCAGACGTCACAGTTTTGGTTGGCTCCACTACCTCCAGCCATTCTTCCACATCACCAGGGCTCTCGAAAAAGTATGCTTTTTGGTCATGCAACATTTTTAATCAAGCTGCCAAAAGAAGTGCATATTTTAAACCCAGATCTCTCAGTTTCCGTTTGACTGTCATGAAAGAAGATCGTTGCTTTTGCACCATTACTGTGTAGTCGGGGAATAACTATATTCTCATGTTATCAAAGTTTATTTGGGGCATTTCACAAGCTTTTTGCAATATGGTGTCCCTATCTCAAAAATTCAACAACTTGACTATGAGGGGACACGGTGGAGCCCCTGGTTTTGGATGACCCCTGGGTATCCTGTGCGTTCGTTCAATACAGTATTGACTGGAGAGCCCAACAGTTGTGACATGGTCCCTGAACCACTGTTCCATATAGTGTATTGCATCGTTCCCTTCACTCCTTTCCAGCAGGCCTATAACATGAATGTTGTTCCTCCAGGCTCTCCCTTCCGCGTCTTCCACTTGGTCCAGCAAGGTAACGACCTGGTCCTGCAGTTGTTTAATGTGAGCTGTGTTTTGAGCTTGACGTGGAGCCATCTCCTCTAGTGTCACTGTATTATCCTTGACCTTGTCCGTGAGCTTCACATGGTCGGCCTGGAACAGTGTAAGGCCGGTCATTAGGCCTCTGATCTGGAGCTTGATTGCTTTCCTGGAATCCCGCACCTCCTGTAAACTTAGGTCTAGTTTATCCACAGGCGCGGTCGCCACAGTAGGTGGAATACAGCTGAGTGTCAGCGTAGCGTCAGTTTGTTCTGCAGTGTCCGGGACGCTGTCAGGCCCCTGCCTACCTCCTGCTGCTTCCCCATAGGGCGCCCCATCGCGAGGGGGAACCAATATTCTGCTCCGCGTCCCAGCACCGCACCAGTGTCTACCCAGCACAGTGTCCCCGCAACCACAGCCACTCTCCTTCCCTTTTGTTCAGTGCCCAAGCCTCTGCTCCACAGCACCACAATATCATAGCTGGGCCTATCCTGCAATAGTCCAATATGCCAGTAAGGTCGTAGGTTCCAGGCAACACAGTGTGACCATCCCTGGCACACCGACACCAGCCCGCGCCAGCCACCACGCTCAGCGAGTTTCTCAGAGTGGAATGGGATTGTGTCCCCTAATCAACTGCGTGACTGTGCCCATCGTGACTGGCCCGTCCTCAACTATTTTACGTATATGCCCGGTGGTTTGGGAGGGCTGCAATCTTCTGAGCCGTATAACGTCACGTGGCCTCTGTATTGAAGTAGTAGCGTGTGTTCTCTAGAGGGGTAATGGATTTGTGTGGGAACAGGCAGGATGTCCACTTTTTGGCAATAAGTGTCGCCATGCACTATGCTTGATTTCCAACTTGTGGAACCATTCTTAGCCAGCCCGGGGGCGGTGCAGAGGCTGCTCCTCAGTGGTCCCACAGTCTCACTCCCGGCCGCTGTCCCGGGATCCTGGATGATGCCCCAAGCTTGCAGTGTAGTGGCGCAGATATGGAGTACTCACTGTTTCAGGCTGGGCCTCGCCGCGGCCGTCCTCCATGGGGCCCCTCCGAGCCCAGAGCAGATCGAGGTCCTGCAAACTCGGGTCACACACTGCAGGAAGGTCGCCGCCTCGTAGCACACCACACCCCAGGCCCCTCAGTGCCTGCAAGATGACTGTGTCAGGTCCCGAATCCTGCTGCCAGACACCCTGGCCCTGGATATGTACGTGGCAACCCAGCAGACACTCCCGACACCGCCATCTTCAGTAGAATCAAAGGTCCGGTGGTGGAAAGGCAACAGAGAGATTCAGCAGTTTGGCAGGAGAAGGAGGGTAAGTCAGAGTTAGTATTGCCACAGAGGGCCAGTAACTGGGACCGCGGTGCAGCACCACAGGGGAAGCAGTCCCATTTCCTGATTCCGCTAGGCAGCGCCTCCGGTCGTATCAAGCACAGGGCAGCCTGCACATAGATCAGCTAAACAGATGGGCCCTCTGCATTGGTATCATCCCCAGCTCACTGCCACCCAGTAGTCCCACAGGGTGTGTCCTAAACTGGTTCATCAAGCACGCATGGAGATGTCGCTAGCCACATGGGTAGTAGGGTGCCGTAATAATACTTCAGTCACCTGATCCGCGGCCCAGACATCAGCCGCACACATCGCTCCAGCCCTGCTCAGGCCTGCCGCAGTTCTCGTGGTCCGTACACCCAACTCCGATATTCTGGTTCCCCCGGGCCGCCCTGACAAGGTGAGGATTAGTTTCAGTCCACTGCTTCGGCAGCGTCACGGCCGCCTTACAGATCAGTGCCCCTCCGACAGCCCTGGAGTCCGCAGCGTGAACAGGCCCCACCGGCGATAGTGCGCTCGTCTGCCTCGCCGCATGCAGGAACAGCCGTATGTCACTGGTATTGCTCCCCGGTCATGCAGCACACGGTTTGGTGTGTAATACCCCACAGCAACATAGGATTTTGGAGGATTTTTTGGAGCCCGGGCACAGAGCTCTCTCAAAGCAAGTACGCCATTCTTGGCAGTTAGTCACGTCCCCCCCCAACAATTCTCTGGTTTTTATCAGACCTTTTATAGTAATTCTAATGTGTTTAATGAAGAAAAAACTCTTAGTTATATAGAAAAGTGTAGAATTAATTAAACGATTCATAGATTGGAAACAAAGTTGGCAAACTTACTGAAATGACAGCAGAAGAAATATCACCGGCCATTGACGCTCTTCCCTCCGGGAAAGCAGCCGATGAAGATACCTTACCGGTGGAATTTTATAAGACTTTTAAGGCCAGCTTAATCTCTGTAATGCTTAACGTTATGAACCATATTGGTGTAAAAGGGTCCGTACCTCAGACTTGGGATATGACAAATATTGTTTTTTTCTTAGAGAAGAATAAGCCGAGAGAAAAGTGTGGATCATACCGCCCGATACCATTAATAAATGCTGATGCGAACATTTTTGCAAAAATATTGGCAACGCGCCTTGCATCCTTTATAACACAACCCGCCTCTGCCCAGCAACATGTATTTATAAACGGCAGAGACACGACTGCGCATATGAATACCGCTATTGTTGCATTTGATGTTGCCTCTAACACTAACTTGGACATAGGAATGATCATGATCAACGCAGAAAAGGCATTCGACCGTGTAACATGGGACTGTCTCTGGGCTACACTTACGGCATATAATATCCATGGCCGCTTTTATGATTGGGTAAGAGCCTTATATAGATGTCCGAGCGCCAAATGAATCTATTTAGCCTAGCAGTCCACACCATTTAAAATTCTGAGGGGCACTCGACAAGGGTGCCCTCTATCACCCTTACTCTCTGCTTTATACATAGAACCATACATCAAATCTCTGCTCTCTATTCCATCTATTCCGCCAGTTTTACTAGGCTCTGAAGAACTGAAAATTACGGCTTATGCCGATGATATTGCTATATTCTCCATAGACCCAGCAAGGGCAATAGAAACAATCCAATCCAAAGCAAGTGTATTTGGACACTTTTCCGGATATAAGCTTAATGTTAGTAAAACTCAGACTGTCCTTAACTTTCAATCAGGAAGGGCGATAACCGGGGGCCTGTACGTCAGCCACTTACTTAGGCATTCAGATTACTTCAGATATATGGCAGGTCATAAAACTGAACTACGATACCTTACTTAAATTAATGGTTTCTAAAATGAGGGACTGGCATAAGTTGCCAATTAGTATTATAGGACGCCTCAATATTATAAAAATGATTATTCTGCCTAAATTTCTTTATTTATTTAGGGCAATACCTTTGAGAGTCCCAAACTATTTTTTTTTTTAACTTGAGGGTGTTAATAATAGTTTTATTTCGAGCTATAAACAGCTGAGACGTGCTGTAAAGTATTTAAAACTTCCTTATAGCAAGGGCGGACTCAAATTATCAGACTTTAAACTATATTTTTGGGCTTCTTTTGTACGACATTTGCGATATCTCCTTGATTCTAGAAAAAAACAATACTGTTACAATCTTGCTATTGGCAATGACTGTACTATGGTCATGTATAGAATAAATTACCCAAATCATTTTAAGAGACTGCGATTTAACACTCTTAAGGATAGAGCCTATATATGGTGCGAAATCACAGTTAACTACTTTCTGCCTTTGATACATCTCAACATGCCATTATGGTGTAATCCTATGCTCCCTGATATCTTTCATGACACCCTAGCTAAATCCTGGAATAGATTTGGTATTAGACAGCTTAGCCCTCTGTATAATGCTGCCGGGTTCTGTACATTTTTAGATCAGCAGACTTCATTCAGCTTCCCTAAAAATATGTTCTATAAATATTTACAGATAAGAGATTATTTACTGGGACACAGAGGTATAAAACAAACAATGGGATCAGATATTCTGCAGTATATACATTCAGAATCAAAACTGACTATTAGTAAGGTGTATCAATTATTCGCCTAAACTTGGGAGAATGATAATCTAAAGATAGCATTAAAATGGGCTGAGCTATTTGGCCAAGATGTTAGCTCAGCTGATATAGAAGAATCAAGCTGCAACAGTTTAAAACAGTGTTTATGCTTTATTATACACCAGAAAGTACAGTTAAATGGATAGATCCTAGCAATATAAATATGAATGATAAATGTAAATGCGCCAAATGTGGAATGATAGCTGCAAATAGTCTACACATCCTTGTCGCCTGTCCAGACCTGGCCACTTTTTGGAAATAGGTACAGGGCATCATAGCTGATCGTCTAAAAATTCATTTATATTTAGCAGAGAAAGAGATTATGTTTGGCTATAAAACAGGCGTATCCCTAGGATTAGGACCTTTAATATCAATTATGCTAGTAACAGCACGACTTTGCGTTGCCCGTGCTTGGATATCTATAACTTCGCCTAAAGCTTTTGAATGGTGGACAATGCTAAGGGAGATTTGAGAGAGAGAGATGGCTATTGCTAAGAGCAGAGGCATTCGATTCGATCCGGGAAGAAGTTTTTCTGAATTTGAGGACCCTTGCTAAATTAAGCAAAAATACTGCTTTTTAATATTTGTGTACTCCTACATTTCATCTGTTCAATTTCTTCTTATTACCCTCATATGTTTATCTATCTATTATTTATTTAATGTATAATGGCACCCTTTTCCCCCAGCTGTATATGTATTGCATACTGGTATGATCTTGATGTTTTGTGATTATTGTTCTTACTCCTCAAAAAAAAAAGCTGTATCACCCTTCTTTCTCAGTCAGTTTATGAGGCTTTCATCAGACCAGGGTATCAAGTAAGATAAGAGTTAACACTAGGAAATATTCCAAACTATTCTAATTCTAGAGTATTACAATAGAAATACTATCATCACACAAATGTTTTATTGTATTTTAGTTTAATCTGCAAGAAAGCAACAGAAAACTAATTCCTACGAGATAATTTGTTTGCTCTGGCCTACACAAAACTAAGCATGCTCTGATCTGCCAAATATCTAGAATTATGTTAGGTCTATCCAAACACTGTACCCATTTTCTTTGCACTCCTACTGAAGCAAAACCATAATATTTCTAAGGCACCATGATAAAAAAGTATACGGTGGTCTAGCCTTTAACTCTGTACAGCTTTTGTTTTTATTAGATAGCGAGGCATTACATATTAATATTTCCCAGCAATTGTTTAACAAAGGTATTACATCAGAGTCTGAATAGACTTCCACTGCCCTTTCAATTCACCAATTTTTTTATTTTTGTTCACGAATAGCCATTTATTAAAAAGTATATAAAAATTGAATGAAATAGACGTCATTGTTCATTATTTCACTTCTGGGAGTTAAATGTCCTTACAGAAGAAGGGACCAGCACTGTGGCAAAATTTGCCCCAGGTGTGCTGAAGTGGTTTGTTGATGATTTTGAGTCAGTTTGTATATAACTGATGACCCCTTCTTCAAGTAAATTAAGGAGTATATTGACTGCAAGACAAAATTCACAAAATAATTTAAAAGTATGGAAAGTAGTATTACTGGAGTATTGAGGCCAGAACCTACAATGGCAATAGCCCCAAGAGGCCAAGTAATTGGTCAATGCTTTCCTATACAATAACATTGCAGATGGTGCTGTCCTGAATATCTTTGTGTCAACCTTACATCATAAAACTTCTCCGATATTACTTTTTCTTGCAGGAAATACCACACTCATCTGTTGCAGTTTGATGGTGAAGGAGGCTGGCGCTTTGAGCATCTGGACACTGCTACTCGCTTATCCCTAAGTGATGAAAAACAAAGACTAGAATCACAACTTGCAGGCATTCCTAAAATGCAAAGGAGGCTTAACGAACTTTGTAAAATACTTGGAGAAGATTCGGTGCTGAAAACAGTCGACAATGAAGAGTAAATATCTGAATGTGCGCAAAGAGACCCTTCCTTTATTTTTTTAGTTAAGAACTAAAAATGTGTTCAACGAGGCAACCGGATTGTATTGTGCGCATGTTTCGATATTCAATCATTATGCTGTAAAGTGTGATCTGCAAACCTCAGTGTTATGGAATGGTAGAAGATAAGAGTGATTCTAGGTGACAAAATAACCAAACATGCTGTATGGCCAACCAGGCACAATAAAGAAGCAATCCTGTGAGTACTAGTGCGCATTACTTTAGTGCTGTCAAAAAAGTGCTGATTGTACATGAGAACCCTAATACAAGTGTAGACCAAAATCTCAGGTACACACCAATGCAAGAAAAATTAGGAAAATATAACATGCCCGTAGAATTAAGTTTTGTTCTGAAATTACCAATACAGGCCATTTGCAGGTGAGTTCTATGCTACTTGAGTTGGCATTTTAATCAGTTACTATACTCATAGAAAAATTAAATTCACATACCCGCCATTTTAAACTATTTTGCCTGAGATCAACCAATGACTTTGAAATGCGTCTATGAATGCAATGCTCTTTCAGATTTTTGGCTAAGAAGACTGTCGCTCTTAAAAACACAGATCCATGTTTAATTTTATTTAATATTTGTTTCCAATGATTCTGTTGACTTGATGAATGTGAATATTAAGGTTGCTTGACACTCGCTTAAATATAGGCTGGCCTTTGCACTTGTGCAATATCATCAATGTTAGGCGACTGTAGCATGAGGTAGTCATTCATGCATGTGAGTGAATTGCGTATGCATGGAAGTCATTTGTTTTAAAGAAGAGAAATCGCACTGAACAATTTAAAAGTAAAAAAGTCTTGCATTCTTTTTTTTCCTTAAATTGATGCAGACAGCTGTGTCAAACAATAGAACAAAACCAAGATATAATATTATGTTATTTTAAATAAATATTCTAAGTACTTTAAGATCAATATTCAATAATTTGAGTGTGCATAGGTTATCAAGTATAGAGTTAAACTTTGTCGTAATATTTATGTTGTAAGATATCTCAGGTCGGAAACAAGTAGACTGGTGTTTATACTTTGGTACACTTTATAGCAGAGTAGCAATAGTCATGACACAAAGATTTTATACCTCTCCTAAAAATTAACCTTCATTGCATAAAGCAGTGCAGCAAGCAGGTCACTACATAAAGTGAACAGTGGGTGGGGTGGTTTCATATCATGCTGGTAACATATGCCCCAAATCATACTGTCCTGCTGCCTTTGTTAGGCAATCAGAAAATATAGAGCTGTCATTTTGCCCCGAGCATTCGGGGGTGGCCAAACATCATTGTATGGTGAGGCAAGGAGACCATTTCGGAAACAATGTTGTAAAATAGTGGATTTTCAGTATGGACACATGCTGCTAAAAGCTGACGGGGATATTCAGTCATATCCCCCTGTCCTAATGCACATGGTATAATGATAATCTATCAATGTATTTTATTTTAGTGTTTTTGTTCCTTTTTTAATTGTAATATATGTATTCCCGATCCTAATTTTAAAGTCAGAAAACTGTACATATTAGATTTGTGGAATTCCGCCAATGGTTCTATGCTTGCTTTCTGAGCCTTAAAGATAGGACTATATTTCAAGAGAACCAAAAATTGTGGTAGTTTACGCAGAACTGTATAGAGTGTAAATTACATACCAAAAGGGCTGACTTTTGGTTTATTTTTTACAACTGCAAAACATACGTTTCGTAAAGTCTGTTGTAAAACTTATATTGAATCGTTACTAAATTCATCATTTTTTAAAGTTCTTATTTCGGAGCTTGTTTGAAATCATGACTATTTTAAATATAGCTGTTTCCGCAGCCAAAATTAATTCCCTTCGTATCATTCCTTATTTATTAAAAATGTGTCTTTTAAGCAGGTTCTTGTGAATACTGTAACTACAAACTGTTAATTAGACAAACATTCTTCAATCAAATAACTATTGTTCTGGTTTATTAAATTCAAAATGGAACCAACAATTGAATTCCACTGAACTTTGTTCTGTTTCCTGTTAGTTCCATAAAGATGGTTGTTCTCAAAAGCAATATACATTGCTTTGCTTTTGTCATTTCAAAAGAGAATAAAGGTCTGGTATTTACAATTTTCTGTATTGTGTTTCATGAAGATATTGCAAATCCATGCTAGCTTTTTTGTCCTAAGTGAGGTCCAGAAAGATCTCTGTTATAGTACCAGTCAGGACCAAAACCCAGAAGAAGAGCAATGTGAAGTTCCAAGTTTAGACTATGCGTCTCTTCTTTATTATTGCTTGATGTCCATTTTCATCAGTTTCCTCAGCCAGGGTAAGTTTCCAGTCCTGTTGAGAATTTGTATTTGCCACAGCTATAGACGTGTGTTTTTCTGGCTTCTCTAGGTCCACCATCATCAGGGTTTACAGAAGACAAGATCAAAGCAGTGATGTTTTTGTTTAAAATGTTCTGCTATTCCCCTGGTTCAAGATTGTCCATCAATTTATACTGGATATCAGGCGTCAGTGTCTTTGCCCTGCTGAAAATAGTTACATTTTGTTTATGTGTTTCAATGCGTGAAGGGACTTAGCTTGAAAGGGCAAATCCCATGTTATTTACTTAGGCAATCTCTCGATCTGGTTTGTTAAAGGGTTAATGCTCCAGTTTGTGCATGTGTTGCATACATTTGATCGTGGAAACATACTATATTGCTGATTCCATGCCAGGTAGAATATTGTTTTGCAGTGCCAGCAGAGGACCGCAGTTTCTATGAACCGTCTTCTGGTCAGTATAGAGTTTGTTTCTTGAGGATGATTGTTCTGAAAGCAATAACTTTGGACTGTAAACTTTTTATGCTGTCCTATAATCGCGAACAGAACAAGCTACTACCTCAGCTCAGATTTTTTAGAATTTTAACAAATGCCTCTGTCGCAACACCCCCATACCAAAGTTGTTATTTTCTTGTTTCTGTGACCAGTTTTTTAGCTTACAAATGACTGCAACTCTGAGTCGGGAAACAGCGTTTACAATGCTGTTGGTACAATGCAGTGCCATTACAACGCGGTCAGTATAACCACTGCGTTTTTACCAAGCATACCATTACAAGGCAAGTCATTACAATGACTTGCTGTAGGAGGCTTTAGGTGTTGGGTTTTAAATCCAACACCTTCCCTACTGTTGCACAGACTGGAGTTGGAATAGTAAATTATACTATTCCAAACTTCAGCACCCCCCCTACAGCAAGTCTTTGTAATGACTTGCGTTCTAATGGTACGCAAGGTAACAATTTGGTTGTTGTATTGACGGTGTTGTAAAGGCATGCTTTCTAAAGGCATGCGTTGTAACGTCATATATTCCTCTGAGTCTCTCTAGTTGTAAGAAAATTTTTCTTTTGTGCCATGTTCATTCCCTCTATTAGCTCCTGACGTCTGATATTTTGACCTTTATAGTGTCTGTAGCCTACTAATCATACACATCTACATGTGCTGTGTTTACAAGAATAGGTATCCCTGTTTCCACCTTGTCATGACTGTTACTCTAGTAAGGAAACTTTGTGTTGAGGACCCCTGCACAATTGAACAGAGTACATGCATGGTAAGTAGGAGTGAGGGGCATATTTGACTGACTACTTCTAAAACATAGCATGTGATTGAGTATTCTTACTAGCAACCCTGCTGCAGGGCATACTCCTGCTGTGTAAAATGTAATGTAACTTTTGATTGGAAAGTGGTATCGGGACCAAATGCACAGCATGTAAGAACCCTAGGCTTAAAATTCCAGCGGTAACGTTAAATAGTTATTACCTTTTACCTATTGCAATTATAATGGTTTTGAAATTTGAAATATATTCTGCTTAAGCTCCGTTGAAGCACCTGGCAAAACACATGCAGTTGAGTGTAAAAGACCAATATGGAATAATACATGCCAGGGTATCTTGAGGTTAAGAGACTCAGTAAAATTAATGATGTACTGAAGTAAAAGAGTGATCTTGGGGTCTGATATGATGTTATTAAAGGAGGCTGCATGTCCAATGATCAATGGAAGAGAATTCCAGGAACCTTATGTAGTGATTCAACATGCCACCTTTCACAGATGTGAGATGAAAAGAAGAAGGTCTAAGCAGTCCAGTGTGGAGCCCTCAGCTTCTCCAACTAAGAGAGAACATAACTATTTCAGATTGTTTTGTGGTCTGACTCTTGTTCACAATACTGGGGCAGACTGAGGAATTTAATTCGAATCTGGTCTTCCAACTAGAGCCAGTATACCTTCTCCTTGGCTGTTGCTACATGGCCAACATGATTTATTACTGCCACAAGCTGTATACCAGAGTTTTGGCCACTTGAAGCTTTCCTTGGTGCGTCCTATTTTATCCAAAATAAAGCAGGTTGGTGAGATTGGTAGCATAAGTATGGAATGCCTTATTATGCAAGGAGAACTGTAACAGCGGTCCCAGGAATTCATTTAATCTCATAAATGCTCCAATTTTTAGCAATAACATTTAAGATAACATTGCTGCAAAGACTCAATCAATTAATTTCATAGGCAATTCAAGTGAATTTGAGTAAGCAGAAGGATCCAAAATTGGTTAGAAAAACATATATTAAAGTTACATAAATTTCACGTATTGATAGATGACAGAAAACCCCCAAACGCTCACGCAGCACAGTGCTCACTGAAAAGTGAGGCACAAGAATGAATAATCACAGAAAGCTAATTATGTCTGAACTGTCACAAACTTCCTTTTGTAGAGAGGAGAAAAAATCCCAAAATGATATTCATATTCTCCAATCTGTTCTGTCTCAGAACGGTATTGCAAAGAATAAAAAAGTTTAAAATATGACTGTTTCGACCAAATTAAAAAGAATCAAACTATCGCTTCAGGATGAAGTGATACTGTCTGACCCACTCATGAAGTATAGGCAAAACAGCTGAGAACCAGTAACAAAGATTAGCCTCTTCATACCAGTGATACAATTTTCTATGTTATTTCTAGGTTCCTTGGGTTTAGGAGATAGTCTAGGTTTATTTCTATTTATTTTGCAGGTATACAGAATGATCTCTGCAGCGTCATGTTGTCAAAAGGCCATGCTTTTAAATCCCATGGTGCTTCAAAAACTGAATTTGTTCTTGAAAACAATTTTATTAGGCACATTTCTATGATATTGTTCTTCTGCAGGTGTATAGTTGTTTTCTTGAAAATATTGGTACTACGCCTTTAATTGCTTGTAAAAATAGCTATGCTTCTGATTTATATTAATGAAAAACGGATATTTGAAAAATTAAACATAGCATGTTAGGTTCCGGAAATGGCACATGCCACGGTTGTATCATACAATTGTGATAGTACATAGAGAAAACAGCACTGGTTCAATTATCTTATGCTCGCTTTGCCGAAACAGAGTAAAGCACACCAGCCGCATTAATACAAAGTGATTTAAATGTCCTTTCTTTCAGATAGTCTATTTATTTGGTTCCGACATTTTGTTTTCTCTGACGATCAACCCAGTAGTTAAACGAAAATGCATCTAACTAAATAGGCTGAAAAGGGGCCTTCTCGCTTTTCACTATAGCTGCCTAGCGCCAACTCAGGCACCCTTGCACCCTGGCACCATGGGGCCTGTGTTTACGGCAGAATTGTTTTTGTGCAGAAAAGGACACCTTCTTGCACAAAAACAATCCTCTGGGGCATTTTCCTCTTTCTATCTGTGCTGCACAATGCAGCAAAGATAGAAAGAGGAAGTATACACCTCCCCTGGGGAGTTGTACCATTTTGACGCATTCCCAGGACTACCAATAGTGGTAAATATGGGAATGCGCGAAGATCCATGGATGAATGCATACGAACACCCATGTTGTACCCAAGGAACGCCTTCCCAGGGCAGAGTAATGCAACTCATCAATTTGCGCTACGTTACATTACTTTAGATTTATCAAGCCACGCACGACAAGGCAAGGTGACCTTGTGTGGCTTGATAAATCTTACTTAGTAATTGCATTGCCCATGTGTCCCATTAAGTGGTGCAAGGGCGACCCAACTACTTGATAAATATGCCCCTATGAATGTTGGCTATGTGCTGTATCATCAGCATCAAGTCTCACATCCAGTCATACCCTAAATATCTGCCAGGCCAATTTTCAAAAGACACTCATTCCATCACAAAAATGCATGAACAAAATGTCTCCACTTCTTCTACCCTGCCTCCTGACCATATCTGGGTGTGAGTTTTTGATTGATTTAGATGCTCCGTCCATCACCACCCCCTTTTGTACCGCTTTTGGCCGCCATAAGTGTGGCAGGGTATGCTCAGACGTGAGTCCCTTGCTCACTTTGCCACTGGATTCAAGCAAAACAGGCTGAAGACGGCTGGAATGCCAGAAACCGGTCCTCGGATGCTTGTTTCCGGTCCAGGGAAGACATGGCTTGGCAGTTCGGGCTGGACTATTCTCATGAGGCACAGGGTCAGACTGATTTGCATATAGCCATGTCTGAACTGGGGTGGCAGAGTGGGCTAAAGAACGGTGATGGATTAAACCCAGATCTTTTGACTGGGTGTGAGTGTTTGATTGATTCAGATGCTCTGTCCATCACCACCCCCTTTTGTACCGCTCCTGACCATATCTGACATGCCACTTGTCTCAGGTGTCTTCCTAAGTCTGAGACACAAGGGATCGCCTGGTGGAAACTTAGCAACCACTTCCTGCCCAAGAAAATCCTGGAGTGGAATTCTGTCCCTATTCCGGGCGGAGTACACCAGTGATGCTGACAGCCCCATCGCTACTGATACCCTACCTAACACTGATTCACATTGTGCTATGCCCTCATAGTGTAAAAGAGTCCTATAATGAGCATGTAACATATACCCATGTTCAATGGAATTATGGAGCAATGGAGACCAAATTATATGGCCGGGTAGACTAAATAATAAGGCAAGAAAGGCCAAAGTATGTGGTATAATGCAGCCCATTCTCTAGCAGTACTATTGCACTATTTTATAATTCCAGCACACATTAATACTGTTTCGGCAGACGTCCTCTCATTTGTACATGTTTAGTGTCTGAATACAACAATCAGCAACTGATATGTGCCCAGTTAACCTTTGCAAATGATCCCTTTGTTTAGTAACTTTAAGCTAGAAACTTTTTTTGATGAAATCTGCAAATGATGCCACAGGTATTGGATTATGTGGCAAGTGCAGTAAATCCATAACCGGAAAATCTCACAGCTGCAGAATTGCAGAGGCCCTGCATATAATACCATATTAAATGTGAATGAAGGAGATATTTGCAGATTTGAGTGGTATTTAGTATTTTCATGAGCTTGAACAAAACCTTTTGTCTCGTGCAGAGGCGCGGCTATGGCCGCCTTTAGGTGCAGTGAAGTGAAGGAATATAATATTTCATATTGGAATTTAAGTGCTTCCATACATCCATAAAACAAACAAGATGGCAGGACTTGAAAGGTAAAGGCGATTTGTGGCAGCCACACTATCTATAAGCTCTCCTCAATGACATAATTTTTTCTGTTGAGACCATGGTGGTTACAACACTTGTTGACGCCTTATGAATTTACTGGAGAAGGAAAGTGAGAAGCTGTGATCAATCACTTCTAAATTATTTGTGTTGGAAAATCTGTCAAATCATCAAAGTAATCATGTGTCGGTGCCATAGTGGGTGTTACCACAAAGGGGCGTTTTCAGTAATTCTTAACAATACTGCTAGCGAGGTGACACCTGGAAAATAATCTAAGAATAATATATGCTATTTCAGCAGCCGTCGTAAGGTTGTGGTAAAAACTGAAATATGCTTCCAGGCTATTTTGTCTTCGCCTGCATCTGGTTCCCCAAGGATTTGCCTCGATTGTTTTGATAAACTGGTTTGTTTTGTATTTTAATTGTTGCTGGAGTTAATGAGCTTTGGCTGACTTCAGGAGTTTGTTACAATTCTCTAATTAGGAGCCTGTCTTAGTCCCAAGTGCGAAGGCTAATAAGTGAGAGGTAGGGGAAAGCTAGCGATTGTTTGGTTCATTTGTTACATCTGCTTGTAGGGTTGCCATTGATCCAGCGCTCTGATTGAAAAACTGTCTCATAAACGCTACCTATCACTTCAATACTCACCATTAATCATGAAACATATATAAAGGCCCATAATACCAATGAGACAATTTTTGAGCAACTGAATCAGGTGGTATGATTAATTAAACTATTCACATACTATTTACACTATTATATACAACTGCAGTTTATCTATTTTCACCATGGGTTTAACATGCATTATCTATTAATCAGACCACTAAGGCGATTGAATCAACTGATGGTAACTAGACCATGAATAAACAATACCAGCTTGTCTTTTCAAATCTAATTTTATTAACTTTATTATTTCATAAAGAAAAAGTTTTTAGGTTTTAGAATCTTTATTTCATAAGCAATTAAGAAAGCAGTATTTTAATAAGGAAATTAATTTAAAACTGACATTATCAAAGCAAGCTCAGAAAAACAAAGTATTAGCAGAATAACAGTTTCCATTCCCTAAATCTATTTCCCTGACTATTTCTCTCTTCACCTAAAAAGGAAAAATCATTTAAAAGTCTGCTGTCCTTACATGCGCCAAAGGTCCATCAGCATGTCACGCCATTCAGGAATCGGAAAGTAAGAGAGTTTTTCCTTGCTCATAGTGTCAGACTTTATACCTTTCTCTCTAGCTAAACCTTCTACATTTTTCATTCTTTTAAGCAAATCCGAGCTTTTCATTGGCTGTCCTGTGTCAGTCCATGATAATTGTATTAGGTCATCTCCGATTCTTGACCAAGTCCAGGCTTCAAATAAGCCCTATTGTCTTTCATTTCCACATCTTTCAGCTTCCTCAAGAAAGTTACTTTTTCCTCGAGTTTCGAACATTTACTTCCTAACCTTGGCAGCCACTTTAAGTTCCTGTCCTTGAGCCTTCTCTCCATGAGCACGTTCAAGCACGACCAAAGAACTGCTTTTGAATTCACAATGACATTGCAGTTAAAATCGTCACAGCTACGCATGTGTAAAGACTTCACTCTGGACAAGCTTTTGCGTCTGCAACTCTGTCAGCCATGTTTTCTGAACCATCCTTAGGCCTCACTTTGGAAACTAATATTAAACAAACACAAGACGTCAATTAATTAAAGAATTGAGACCCATTCTGTTACCCTCCCCCTCTACTAATTAATCCTGTTAATTATGTTACCTATCAAAAAGCACAGTCAAGTAGCATTATAATTACTTTTCCTTTCCGAACAGCACGAACTCCATGAGCTCTTCATCACTGAAAGAACTTAACATAAGCACACAAAATAAGCACATGCCATTAATTTAACTTCCGCATTTAACACTGACAAAGACAATAGACAAGGTTAGTTTATTATTTTTTCTTTGCGTATGCAACATAAAGCACATTTGTTTATCCCGTGTGTATTGATGAATGTATTCTTAAACTAAGTTGATTAATAATTTCACCACAAGCTTATTAATTTTATTACTTGTTATGGGAGATTAACTTCACAAGTTTGAACAAAATATTGTTCTTCACCTTGCTCCATCACCATCTATCCCCAGGTCACAGCGACGCCATGTTCCCAGTTCTGGGTTTTCATTTACAGCTACTTAGCTACAGGTGTGTTAATCCAATTGAAGCTAACCAAGACTATAACTCCCAGAATGTATTTGTTTTTTAACTAATGACTGGAACAATGTCCAGGAGACATGGAGTCATCTAGCGAGCCAACCAGTGATGGATTAATGAACTGTACACATTCAGCAGTTGGGAAAGCAAAATGGAGCACTTTTTTTTGTAATTCTGAAGTAAGATTGAAACAAAGGTTTTAATAGGTCTTAAACAAATCAAGACACTTTACTTGGTGATGCATAAATGTTTACTGACATCGAATTCCACATTATCATTTGTGTGCAGTATAACCCTGGGCGGTGAACTTCGCTCCGCTCCCGAAGTTTGCAGAGTTTTCTGCACTCCGAGTTACTCGGAGCTCGCGGAGTTCCGAAAAACTACTCGGAGCAGAGTTTTTTTCCTCGCTCGCGTTCGGCAATGTCAAGTTGGTGAACGAGGAAAATCAACCTCCCGGCGAGATTTTTCCTCGTTCGTGATCGTCAACATCAAGTTGCCGAACGCAAGTGTGGGAAATCAACTTCCCGGCGAGATTTCTCAACGCAGGGGTCAGGTTTCTCATTGCGAGTGGTCTCGAATGCTTGCGACTGCTCGCGATGAGAAACTGCCCGATCACGTTGAGAAAGCTGTCACTTGAGTAAAAATCTACTCTAGGGGCAGAAAAAGAAAGCAGGGACCACTTGTGCTGTGCAAGGTGCCGTTTGCAATGATTGCACAGTGCGGACAAGCATCCGGCACTGTGCAATCACTGTGAACTGCATTTTTCTATCGTACTCCGCCACTTGCAGTGCTCCGCATGGTGCGTCGGAGTGTTTTTTTGCACTTCACGGAGTTCCGCGTAGTGCAACTCCGCAAACTCCACCCAGGGTTAGTGCAGTATAGTTTTATCTATAAAACTGTGTCTGTGCAAATTCAGTGACCATTTCAATGTAAAACGAGCCGTCTGAAAATAACAATGCACTACCATATGATGCTTTATTACATTAACAAATTGCCTGCCTCATGTCCACTAAAGCTAGTGGGTCGCAAATGCTTGGCTTTTCCCCTGCACTGGGGCACAATGGACTGCCATGCACCAACGCAGCAAGAGTGTCTGCTTTGTAGGGGTGATCACAAGAGGTGTTGTCCTCTTTCTAAGTGTGCTAGAAAATGCAGCACACATAGAAAGAGGAAAAAATGGGGAGAAATAAGGATATTTCTCCTTGCTGCACCTCCCTAATGCGTTAGAATCAGACGCATTCCCAAGTTTACGATTCCTCGTAATTCTGGTAGCAGCGGCAGTCCGTGCAGGTAAGCGCAATGGGGCGGGTGAGGGGATGTCGACAGACGACAGATTATGATTTATTTATTTATTTCATTTTCCATATTCTGTCATCTGGTGACTTCTCCCCCCTCCTGCCCTACCCCGGCCCCACCGCCTCACCTTGCTTACCTGCATGGACCGCCGCTGTCTGGGAATGCGTCAGATTCCATGGATGTTGCGTGGGAGCACCCACAGCAACACCCATGGAATGTCCCTTTGACACACGGTTCTGCGTGAAAGGGCCACATATTTTCACGGCCATGAAAATCCATGCAAAGTGGCTTTGCGTGGCCTTGTTAATATGCTGTGACACATTGCACCATCAGAGCGTTTAAAAAGGGATGCTCCGGAGGGGCAAAAGTGCCACTAGGGACCTTGTAAATGAGGCCCCCAGAACTTATACTATGTCAATATCAAATGTACTCTTTGTGGGATGGCGGGTGCTGAACTGTGAACATCTGTAATAATTCTGGCCTGGAGTGAATGGGTCAAAACTGGTGTTTAGGGACAATGCCTTCAAGATGATCTATTGGCATCGGTTGTACGGTAGACACTAGAAGCCCAATCATAATTGACCTGCGGGTGTACAATTGATGCAAATTCTGCCCCTGCAAATTTGCGATAGTGCTGACATATTAGTGGGTGCATAATTTGCACTCTATTACAAGGGAATGATTAAAAAACAGTGCATGTTATTCCATATGCCTGAAAGTATAACATTTTATTTCTATACTTTCAAGATAGCTGCCACGTCCTGTTTCAATAATTTGCTTCACACAAAATTATGGCTATCTTAGAAGTATGAAAACATTTTCTATACTTTCAAGATGGTTGCTATTTCGTGTCCAGTCATGTTCAATTGGGCAATGTGGAGGCCAGTTTGAATGTATAAGAACCAGACTTTCAAGATGGCTGGCCGCATCTATCAGGTTTGCTGGTTGCAGCGTACCTTAACACCTTGCATGCTCATGACGAGCTGAGCTCGTCATGAGCAGGTAAGCGCAATGGGGCGGGTGAGGGGATGTCGACAGACGACAGAATATGATTTATTTATTTATTTCATTTTCCATATTCTGTCATCTGGTGACTTCTCCCCCCTCCTGCCCTGCCCCGGCCCCACCGCCTCACCTTGCTTACCTGCATGGACCGCCGCTGTCTGGGAATGCATCAGATTCCATGGATGTTGCGTGGGAGCACCCACAGCAACACCCATGGAATGTCCATTTTACACACTGTTCTGCGTGAAAGGGCCACATATTTTCAAGGCCATGAAAATCCATGCAAAGTGGCTTTGCGTGGCCTTGTAAATATGCTGTGACACATTGCGCCACCAGAGCGTTTAAAAAGGGATGCTCCGAAGGGGCAAAAGTGCCACTAGGGACCTTGTAAATGAGGCCCCCAGAACTTATACTATATCAATATCAAATGTACTCTTTGTGGGATGGCGGGTGCTGAACTGTGAACATCTGTAATAATTCTGGCCTGGGGTGAATGGGTCAAAACTGGTGTTTAGGGACAATGCCTTCAAGATGATCTATTGGCATCGGTTGTACGGTAGACACTAGAAGCCCAATCATAATTAACCTGCGGGTGTACAATTGATGCAAATTCTGCCCCTGCAAATTTGCGATAGTGTTGACATATTAGGGGGTGCATAATTTGCACTCTATTACAAGGGAATGGTTAAAAAACAGTGCATGTTATTCCATATGCCTGAAAGTATAAAATATTATTTCTATACTTTCAAGATAGCTGCCGCGTCCTGTTTCATTATTTGCTTCACACAAAATTATGGCTATCTTAGAAGTATGAAAACATTTTCTATACTTTCAAGATGGTTGCTATTTCATGTCCAGTCATGTTCAATTGTACAATGTGGAGGCCAGTTTGAATGTATAAGAACCAGACTTTCAAGATGGCTGGCCGCATCTATCAGGTTTGCTGGTGGCAGCGTACTTTAACACCTTGCATGCTCATGACGAGCTGAGCTCGTCATGAGGCACGGTGCTCCGGTGCTCATGACGAGCTCAGCTCGTCATGGGCCGTGGAACGCTCAGGTGCGGGGAGAATTCCCCTGCTGTGCTGAGCGTTCCACGGCAGCCAATGCACCTGTGACGAGCTGAGCTCGTCATGAGCACAGGAGCACTGTAGCTCATGACCAGCTCAGCTCGTCATGAGCATGCGGGCGCTGTGCGCGCCCCCCTCCCCCCCAGCACAGCGGGGGAATTACCCCCGCAGCGAAGGGGTTATATCAAACACAATGAGATGATGGACGGAGTGCTGAAACTTTTCAGACACTCAACCCCAGTCACAGATCTGGGTTGAATCCATCATCGTTCTTTAGCTCACTTCGCCACCCCAGTTCAGACCCAGCTATATGCAAATCAGTCTTGACCCTGTGCCTCATAGGAACAGTCCAGCCCGAACTGCCAAGCCAGGTCTTCCCTGGAGCGGAAACAAGCGCACTTGGACCGGTTTCAAGGGAACACCTCTCATCAGCCAGGCTAGCTTGAATACAGTGGCAAGGGGCCCACATCTGGGCATACCCTGCCAACTTAGAGCAAACACTAAGAGATGATGGACAGTGTACGTTAAAAGCTTCTGGGATTGGTAAAGTCAATAGAAGCGACCACTAAACATTGGCTAAGTGAGATCACCATTGCCAAACCTTGGTCCACACCTTGTGACATTCACAATCGCTACCTGTGTTTCCTTTACTATTATGCAGTTTTGTGCAAATGCATAGCTGTGTGCATCAATATCGGTCACACTGCTGGTCATTAATAATAATATAAAAATATATCAGAAGTTCAATTTTTTTGCCAGAAAACAATGAAATAGGAATATACACCCCCCCCCCCCCCCCAAAGTTTCAACACTGAAACAGTCGAAAACAAGAAAGAAAAGAATATAAAGGGTTCCCTAGTCTGAAAGTTTTCAGTCCTGAACTATCCTTCTTGTACACGCTGGAAGACTTGTCACTGCTTGTGGCCTGTTTTCAGAAGCCAGATACCTGAGGAAGAAGTCCGAAGATGACCCCGAAATGACATCACTGACTGAGGTACAGGTGTCTCACATTTAAAAATGAACCGAGTAACACATCCTCCCAGCAGTCTGCATTATGCATTACGGTTCATCACTGCTCGGGTCACTGTTCTCAGCATTCCCGAGGCAAGGCACAGCTCACAGCCTGCCAGAAAGAATTATTTATGGTAACTGCATATTGTTTGCTAATGCAAAACACTACTGAGAGACGACGGACCTGGAAAGCAGGCGTTCACGCGCTGCACTTGTGCGCAAAGCACATTGCCTGTTTAGGTCAGCTGGTGACCGAGGCAGGGGTCAAAGGTCACCGTGTGAGTACAAAAGCCTTACGCATTTACCATAGCCACATAATAGGTTCAGTCGTTCTGCTTGTCAAGTGTGAGTCTGAGCGAGAGGCTGGCAGGGTGACTCCTCAATGACTATGCTAAAATTACATGGCCATTCCCTTGTGTACTGGCTGGTAGCTGGTGGGAAAATGGCGATCCCTGATGTAACTGTCTACAAATGGGATTATCTTTTTCTATTCATTGCACGAACAATGAACTACAATAAACTCACCCCTGAGCCAGGCATATTGGGCGCTCCATTTCATGGAAAGTAGCACAAAAACGCTTTTTTTTTGTTTTCACGTGCTGACAATTTTGCACATCCCATCACACAAGGTGTTTGTGTTCCCATATTCTTAAAAAAGAGATATCAAAAACATGTTTATAGTTTTCTCATACTACGTTTCTGATCTATCAAATGTGAATATCTCACTATAGGCGGGGCTTTAAGTGAGGTGAAAACACATGGGGGGGGGTCTCTTAAAGAAGTGGCCCGATGTAATTTAGGCCGTGGTTTAAAAACATTTATGATACAAATCTGTGTTTAGCAGAGTCTGCCGCCCGTCTGGTATTTTGTTGCGTCGGCCCCGCCCCTTTGAGAGACGCTCAAGTTTTTTCACCCCACTTAAAGCCTTACCTACAACAATCCAGGACTATTGGCTTTGTCAATGGTTGTACGTTGCATAAGATCAATAAGCGTCAACTATGGCTTAGTTGTATATAATATTGAAAATGCTTCAATTCTGTAAGGATGAGACTGTGATAGAACTATATATAGCGAGTCTCTTCGAATTTACATCAAAGGCAGTGAAGGGTGGCACTGCTTCAGCATTAGGATTCTATTTTCACCCTGAGGGTGAGGGCAAAAATGGAGAGTCCGATAGGAACCCATCTCAGCACCTGCTTTTTCGAACTGCCAGTGTTGATCACCAGCAAGACCTGGTCCACTTAAAGCCCCAGCTATAGGCACATTTCTAATGAAGTTGTGAGCAATCATTTGGCCACTGATAATTTGTTCCCTTAAATGTTGTTGTTAGAATTGCTAAAAATGTTTGAGAAAAGGCCTAGACATAGGCATCATACGTTTATATTAGCTCTGCCATTTTTTTACATGAAGGGTCGAGAAGTCTTTGAAAGGCAAAGTAAATTGGGAAAGTTTTTGTATCTACAGCCCATATTTACAGTTTACACCTGCACTGTGTGACAAAAGTAACACAAAAGGGCATATGTACAAGAAACTGTTGGAGCGCGGCGCTGCACCAAATTTGGCGCCGCCATGCTCCGACGTAGCCAAAACTTAGGGATGTGCCATATTTACAACAATGCAGCGCACCACTGTGCTTTCCATAGCACTGCCTCTAAAATTAGCTGCCTAGCGCCAATGCAGGCACTCTTGCACCATAGTGCAAGGGTGCAAGCGTTGCAGGGAATGATTGTTTATGTGCAGGAAGGTTTCCATTCCGGCACATAAACAATTAATAATGGCGATTTGCCACTTCTATGTGTTTCTGCAGACATAGAAGTAGCAAATTGTCATTATTTAATAATTGTTTATGTGCAGGAAGGGGTACCTTCCTGCACATAAACAATCATTCATGGCATCTTGCTCTTTCTATGTGGGTTGCAGAATGCAGCACACATAGAAAAATCAAAAACGAGGAGAAAATAAAGTATTTTTCCTCATTTCGCCATTCTAACGCCGTCGCTTGCATGGCATTTGTTTTTGCCACTGTATCAGATTTGCAGATCCTTATAAATTTGGGGCAGTGTCAAAAAGCGATGGGTGTTGCGGTGGAATACCGACAGCAACACCAACTGCACACCCCTTTCACGCATATTCCTGCTTGAAAGGGTACCATATTTATAAAGCAGTGTTAAGCCACAAAAGGTGGCTCAATGCCACATTGTAAATATGGAGCAAGGCATTGCTCCACAGGAACATTGTTAAAAGGGATGTACCTGTGGCGTAATCCCCTTGTAAATATGTCCTAAATTGTCACAAAGTGAAAGGTAAAAGTGGTCAGACTCTGAGGCGCACAGCAACATGCCTACAGTTTTTTTAATTTGACAAAATCAGTTTCCATACTTTATGTTAAAAGTCAACTGTCCCAGGATAGTTAATTCTGACATTTGAGAAACAGGCCTTTTTTCAGGGTATCAGCGGCTTAAAAGAAATGTAAATGTGACCATTTGGTTAACCAGCAAATGTTAAGGCTGCTAGGAAGCTGATATTGGCTTCAATTGTTGGAGTCACTTGAAGAGTATTTTTTTGGGAGGTATTGTCAAGTGACCTGATGACTGTGGAGTGTGTGCTTTTAATGGACATTCATAAAAATGTTTGCACTAGATACAGTCTGCACGTTACTCAGAGCTATATTTTGGAAGCATCTTTTTCTTTAAAACCTATATTTTTTGGTGCATTTTGTGGCAGCCTATCTTATACCATGTGTAATGCAAAGTTTAAAATAATGACATACATATTTAAGGTGCTTTTTGCCACCTCGTAACCCTAAAAACACGCCAGTCGCTATTTCCCACCGCACCAACAAGAAAGCAATTCTGTGGCTCTTTGGTTATAGGTGGAATTTCCCTACACGCGGCTCTGTGGCTATTTGGAAGCCGGAATCCCCTGACGAGGTCTTTGATATTTAATAAATAGGTCAAAGAGAATGAGTGGTCATTGAATACCATATAAGTAAGCTACCTCTAAATACTACACAAATTGTGTAAGTAATGATTCTATGTCTGTATGTCTGTGAGTCCTGACGAAAGCCCCGTAGACTCCGTTGAGCAAGAGGGGGCTGAAACATGTCGACACAATTTTTAATGCTATACTTCTAGATCCAGTAACACGATCTAGTACAAGTACTGTTTATCTTTTAACTATTAGATCCTCACCATTTATTAAAATTTGTTAGGTGTTGATCTATTTTTTACCTATTTCTTTCACACACCCTTACCTAACGGGGGCAAATTTTTCATCTCTGGACACTGCAATCTAGACCAGAGGAGCCTCTGGATGAGGCAGGCACCCAGCACATTCTATGGTACCCAATGATAACTGCCACAACTACAATGTAGGGGCGGATGAAACATATATACCGCAATACCAACGAACATTGAGTTTTTGAGGGTACCATAGTCATTCTATCCAATGGTTTAGAATTGTAACTAGTGTCCATTTTCTTGCACTTTGATTACCTCTTTGGTTATAGAGCAAACACAAAGAGATAATGGGCGGAGCACTGAAACTTTTCAGACTCTCACCCCTAGCCACAGATCTGGGTTGAATTGTTCTTTAGCTCACTTTGCCACCCCAGTACAGGCCCAGCCATATGCAAATCAGTCTTGACCCTGTCCCTCATGGGAACAGTCCAGCCTGAACTACCAAGCCAGGTCTTCCCTGGACCTGAAACACGCATCCTGGGACCTGTTTTAGGGTAACACCCCTCGTCAGCCAGGCTAGCTTGAATCCAGTGGCAAAGTGAGCAAGGGACCCACGTCTGGGCATACCCTGCCAACTTAGGGCGAACAAAGCAAGCACAAAGAGATAATGGATAAAGAAAGATGCAACTAGATGCCGCAGAGGAAGATCTCTGAACTTGAGAGCAAATACCAGAGAGCAGCAGAAAAAAAACATAGAAACGGTATTTGGAGAGGAGGCGAGCCAGACAGAGGATAAAAGCGGACAGCCAAAAAAAACTTGCACAGTTGACATGGCACAAATGCTCAAGACATGATGTGTACTGCTAGCCGTTTCGTGTTTGGAGGAGGTTGCTGTGTGTCAGAGAAGGACTGCAAGTCCCAGGGGGCTTGCTGCTGATTGCCCATACCTGAGCCTGTCACACCCTATTTCACAGCTCGCCGCTCCCGCTTCGCGAGACGCGCCTGAGCGCGCGCCGGGCGAAGCCCGGGCCAAGAGCGGGCCCGGGCCAAGGGCAGGCCCGTTTGAGCCCGTTAGAGACCGGACTAGGCCGGGCCGGGCCCACCCACTGAGACTGCTCACCTCGTAAGGTTAGTCCTCGTCAGCATACTGTTGTTAATTAGTGGAGTAGACAGAGGAAGTCTGCTGTTTTTTTGTTTTAATTCTACTCCTCATTCCATCTAAGTTTTCACCTGAGGATAAACCTGCGAGTGGATAAGGGGAGATGTGGGTCGCCCTCAGGACGTGTGGTGGGACTTTGGACCAGTTTTTAATTAGAGCCAGCTCGGTCCTTGCCCATGAGATAGCGCTGACCAAGCGATGTTTATCTCTTGATCCCCATTTGTCTAAATGATCATCTTTGGGCGTTATAGAGTCTGCACGTACTCCTGATCATTCTTTGGTAATAGACGCTGACTCCCCTGATAAGGCAAGTGATGCTGGTCAGTTTTGTAACGGGCAATTGGAAACCTCTGCATCGCTGGTTACTGATAATATATCCCATCATGCTGAGTCGGTCCAGACAGATGCAGCATCCACCCAAAGCAGCCCACCTCCACGTATTGCTACAAGGTCAGCACCCCCAACGTAAAAACAAAGTTCCTGCTCCAATCCCCGTTCCACCGCTTAAAAGAAAGTGGGAAGGGGGGCCTCAGATATAGAAACCGGCGAAGACCCAAAGGACAAACACTAATGGTGGAAGTATTACTTCATCAACGGTAGCGACGGGGGATTCGTCCCTCAGTATGTCTAGAATCCTGACCTCAGGGATTACGGGTGGCTCCTCTGCTGAAGCAAATGAGGCTATGTGGAACAAATTGGGGGATTTAATTGTAACATCCTTAACTCCTACTATCCATAGATTTACTATGATCGAGGAGAGACTAAATAACTTTGAACAGAAGGTCACGACAAATCACAGTACTATTGAGGGTTTACTCACTCAAGCCAACCGATTATCTACATCTTCAGAGCTGAGAAATGCGGAAGTAACCAATTCCAAATCGTCAAATCTACCGGCAACTAGGTTGATGTTGTTGCCATCGGGGAACAATGGTACTGTGCCCATTAACCATGAAACTGGGATAACGAATGTGGGAAGAGTAGTGGGTGAAATAGGGAATGTGCTGAGTGGTTCTGGTCTAGCTAACCAGGGTGCTCGGAGAGGGGAGGAAAGTAGACCATCCATAGGGCTAGTAGGTGAAATTGTACAACAGTCAACTACCCGTGCACCAATAAATCGGGTTAGCTCTACACCAGGGCTACATGGCCGAGAGTAACCCCGGATGCACGAGCGACTAGACAATACCCCAGCGTTAGAGGGCTCTAGAGCCTTACACCTTCCCCCGGCCGCAGCCCCTTTGGTGGTGGTTCTGAGGAATGTCCCAGTTTTACAGGAAAGTCAGATCGAAACCACCGATCAGCTTATGGCTAAAACCATGCACTGGCTTACAACACAACTGAAGGAGGCTGGGGTAGGGAATTGGGATATCTGTAACCAGATGATTATGGCCAGATGATCATCATGGATAGGTCATTCTACAAAGGACGGGAGAGAGGACTGTATAGTTGCTAATTTTAATAACAAGATTGTTGTAAGATTTCTTTTGAACCACCTAGGTAGCACTAATTTAGAGTATCATATAAGAAAAATCTCTCTTCTGCCCCTAGGGTTCTTTTATAGACCCCGCCACACTCCCTTGATGGGTTGGGCAATTCCACATGCATTGAACCACTCAAGGGTACCCCACAGAATCCTACACAGACCAGTTGACTTAAATTTAGTTGATAGATTTGCTCATCTTTCTGATTTAGATGCCTGTGATTGACTACCAACCACAAACTTGCCCATGATAGAGAATACTGCTGCCCGACCTGTTCCCTCTCCTGTGAATGATATGAGTCCCCAGCGAGCTTTACCACCTTCCCCAGACAGGAGTGAGATTAGGTCTTTTTTAGATTGGGGGGTTAGCATTGCTCCCCCCTTATTAAATATAAGATCATGGAACATTGCTGGTCTTCAAACAAAAAATATCTCTAGTGAGTGGTCGTGCTTTATAGAGAGTCAAGACATCATTATGTTCCAGGAGACTTGGTCATTGAACACGATCTTTCGTCCTGGGTATTTGGCTTTTGGTAAATCGGCTATTCCCAGTCATAAAGGGAGACCATCTGGGGTTTGCTTCTCTGGGTTAGACAGCAGGCATGGTGCCAGGTGGAAGAGCTATTAATAGATGACCCTGACATCCTGGCTCTCAAAATTCGTTTTGAACATGGGCTAGATCTCATATTTGCCAATGTTTATGCAAGAGGGCTAGCGGAAGGGAAAGCCTCTCCTACTATTTCTAAACTTGATCTATTACTTAAACCATTGAAGGGGGCAAACCACCTAGTAGTAGCGGGTGATTTTAACTGTACTTTTGAGCCCCTGGGCATAGAAGATGGAAACCTGTCCAGGGATGAGGATGCGACCTGGGGTATACCACTGCTGGAGCTCACCCCGAATAACAAATGGTCAGAGGCAGTACTCCAGCTGAAAAGTTTATCTCTGGAATTAGGCCTGAGGGCTCTAAACGGAAGGTCAAAATCAGACTGTGAGGGTACTCATACTTTTAACAATGAGATGAGAAGTAGCAGAATTGACTACTTTCTTATCAATTTGGAACTTTGGGTAAGGCTAGAGTATATGAAGGTCCAGAGTTGACAGAAGAGTGATCATGACCCCTTAATTTTAACTCTTAAAACAATTGGTCATTCAACGGCAAGGGCAGGTATTGAAATAGCCACAGCTGAAGTGACTATGTCCAATGATTGCCGTAGATTAAAGTGGGCACTGGTCTCAGAGGATGAGGGTACTATGGACCTGATAAAGTTAACCCTTGAAGATACCATATTAGTTCTCTCACAGCTTGATTTGCATGAGGCTTCTCTTCCTGCCCTTACAAAGGTTCATGAGGAGCTATTTATAAAGTTGAAAACCTTTTTTACAAAAAATAAAAGGAGCTCTAAGCAGGTCATGCAGAAATCTGCAAAATTGTATGATGGGGCATGCAGGGCTGCTTTTAGTCACCTCTCCCAAGCTATAAGGTCCGGTTTTCTGCAAGAAGCTGGGGAAGCTAGGGTTGCATATAAGGAAACCCAACGAAGGGCAAAGAAGACCTTAGATGAGAAAAGATGTCAGGATTTACTAAATGCAAGTAATGGAAAAAATTGTGTGCGGTTCTGGCAAACAGTGAAATAGGCCAGTGGTGATACAGGGCCCTCACCAACTAGCAATGTCCCTCCTGAAGCATGGGTCATGCACTATCAGACCCAGTTTGCCTCAACGAATAGTAGTCCAAGCCATTACCCATGTGCGACACTGTGATAACCTTTGACATAAGGGAAATTGAGAGAGCACTGGAAAGCATAGCCGCAGGTAGGGCCGCGGGACCGGACTGTATGCCAGCGGACATTTTTAAATGTGACAAGAAAAACTGGCTCAAATATATACATCATATGGTCAATGGACTAGCAAGAGGTGCTCCCTTACCAGAATCCTGGCGCGGGGCAGAGATTATCCCTATCTACAAAAAAGGGGATTGTGCTAGCCCAAGTAACTACAGGCCTATAAGTCTCACAGATACCATGCAAATGATTGTGGCCAGACTTGTGCTGAGTGGGGTAAATACTTGGATAGATGACCAAGAAGTTCTGTCCACTTTCCAAGCTGGCTTCCGTCCTCATGTCAGCACTATCGACCAAGTTTTTAGATTCATGATGATTTATTGGAATACTGTGGTTTTAACAGGGGGGACTCTCTACGCTGCATTTATAGATCTGAAGTCAGCATTTGATCTGGTGCCCCGCTCTAAGTTGTGGGATTTACTTAAGGAAGTAGGGATGCCTCCAGCGATTTTAAATTTCATCATTAAACTTCATGAGTCTAATTATACTCGGGTTCGGTGGGGCCAACAGGGAGAGATAACAGATCAGTTTCCTGTGACCAAGGGGGTACGGCAGGGTTGTGTTTTGGCACCCACCCTCTTTTCTCTGTTTATAAATAATGTTATCTCGTACTACTCTGAATCTCCAACTGATGTTCCTACTCTTGCTGGCGTGAGGGTTCCACTTTTAATGTTTGCAGCCAACACCCTAATTTTATCCAAAACACAATCAGGTCTGCAACGAGCCCTCAATAGATTCACTTTATTTTGTAATGACCATGAGCTTATAGTTAATGTTGATAAGACTAAGTTCATGGTGCTGCACAAACACAAAAAAGTGAAAGGCAGAGTTGTAATGAATAACGCGCTGTTGGAGAAAAATGACACCTTTACGTAACTGGGCGTAACGATGGGCAAGAGGATGAATTGGAAGCCTCAGATAGATTTACTAGCCCTTAGGCATAATCGATTAGCAGGGGCCCTTTAAAAGGGTACCGGCTGTTCTTATACTAAACCGGTAGGTCCAGCACTTGCCATATACAGTGGGAAAATCAAGGCCTCCCTTATTTATGGTGCAGTACTCTGGGACTTCGATAACCTAGACCCCTTAGTCCTAGCCCAAAACAAGTTTCTGAGATCTTTGAATGGCCTTCCCCAATTGTCCCCCCTCAAACCCCTACTTTTAGATCTGGGCTGTATTTCTATTGAGGAGGCAGCGGGCTTTAGACCCCTTGTGTATTGGAGACTACTTTAGACAACCCTTGAGTTAGTACCATATGCCAAAGCAGTTAAGCATATCAGAGAAGCTGATATGTCTTCAAAAATTACTTGGCTGAGCAAAATTAAGGGCATGTTGGTCGACATGGGGCTTAGGCACTTGTGGGAGAACCCAGAAGGGAATCAGTTCCCATTTAAAAATGATTAAGCATCTAGAAAATCAATGTCAGCATCAGGAGGAATGCACCAAATAAATGCACAATGTGAACAAAGAGACTCAGAGCCAATGACCCACCCTGTTCTCAGTTTCATTCCACCGGTCAATACAGATCTCATTTCTGGTCTACTCCAAGAAATTAAATCAGGCTCACCAAGGGACCCAGCACCCCCCCCGGCATATTCTCGCACAAGGAGGATGCTCAATGCTTATCCAACTATGCAATGTAATAAACCTCTCCCTTGAAAAGGGTGTTGTTCCAAGAGATTGGAAATATGCATCAGTGAAGCCTTTGTTGAAAAAAACAGATTCGGACCCTGCTGACCTATCCAACTATCGCCCAATATCACTATTACTGATAGTGGGAAAAATTGAAGAAATGCAGGTTAACACCGCAATCTCATCATTTCTGGAAAACAACGTCATCCACCAGTCCCAGATGGGGTTCAGGCCCAAACATAGCACTGAATCGGCACTGTTGGTGGTCACCGAAAAACTGAAGTCTATTTTGGACCAAGGTAAAACAGCAGCTGTGGTACTCCTGGATTTAAGTGCCGCTTTTGATACGGTAGACCACACAGTGCTGATTCAGTGGCTGGAAGAGGTGGGAATAGTAGGAATGGCAAAGAAATGTGTCTTATCATTCCTGAGCAATAGATTTTTCAAATTTGTGTGGAGGCAGGTTTCCAGTCTGACCCCCTGGAATCCCCCTGGGGAGTACCACAGGGCTCTTCCCTGAGCCCGACATTATTTGACGTATACCTCAGCCCATTGGCTCAGTTAATACAGGAATTCGGTATCTCCATCGTGTCATATGCCGATGAAACGCAACTGGTGTTTGCAATCTCGGATTCACTTAACTCGGATCACCACCAACTTGTCCCTTGTCTCGAAAAAATTGGATCTTGGATGGCAGATTGTAAACTCAAGTTAAACGGAGATAAAACGGAACTAATGATTCTGGGCAATAAAGCCAATCCAAAACTGGAAATCCCCTGGCTGTCAAGCTGGGGTCCTTCACCCTCCCCCAAGGCTGCCATTAAAGATCTAGGCATATGGCTGGACGAGAACCTAACAATGGAGACCCAGGCCAATAAACTGGCAGGAACCTGCTACGGAATCATGCGTATGATCAGGAAAATTATGTCCTTGCTCCCAGAGGGAGCAAGAAGAACCATAATCCAGGCGCTAGTTACATCGCGACTGGACTATGGGAATTCCCTCTTTCTGGGATCACCCAAAAATGTTGTAAGGCGACTTCAAGTGGTCCAGAATGCCGCAGCTCGAATGCTGCTGAGCATTCCAAGACGTCAATCAGCCAGGGCAGGACTACGCAAATTGCTCTGGCTTCCGATACAGGCTAGAATTACATTAAAGTCGCTGAGTATTGCCCATAGGGGCTTATCCAAAAATTAATTACGCATAACTTACCGGATCGGCACCTCAGATCTAGCTCAAAATTTCTGATGAAAACAGTTCCAGCTAGAAAGGCTAGATGGGGGGGAAGATCCTTTGCCCATCTGGTTCCAAGGCTTTGGAACAGCTTAGACCCAGAGATCCGTCTCATTGAAAATGAACTCTCCTTTAAAAAAAGGCTCAAGACCTGGCTTTTCCCGCTGGACTAAGTGTTGGCGGCCTTTCTCCTTATCTGGTAGCGCTGAGATGCCCAAGGGTGGTCATGTGCTTTATAAATCCCACAAACATAAATATAAACATAAACATTTTAAATCTCTTTATTGGGACATGGTTTGTCTTATGTCCCTGTCACTGGTGGATAGTGCATCCCTGACCGGCCTCTTTTTAGATCAAAAGTATGAATGTAGGTTGGAGGCTTATTGGGATGTCATCACGAGACCTGGTGATAGGAAACTGTATCACCAAATTAGAGTGGGTACCCTCCCCTTGAAAATCTTTACGGCAAAATGGGGAGATGGCGATACAAAATGCACTGTGTGTACATCTCAGGATGATTCCATACTCCATGTATTGTTTGTGTGCCCTGTGTATAAGGGTCCCTGTAATAAATGGATTAAGCCGATCTGCCGCAAATTTGTTACAAGATCATCCCAAACAGCATTGCGTACCTTAAAGACAGACACAAGGATACCTGTAGTCATAGCTATGGCAAAATTCTTGAGCTGGTCATGGGCCCTTAGAAGTAGTAGTTTGAAAGATAATGCAGGCTCCATTTTGATTAATGAAGAGGATTGCGCTTAATGTTTTTTTTCTCTGATGGCTATGTGGGAATATTATTTCTTCTTTTTATGTGGCTCCCTCCTGACATAATTATGCTTTGAAATGAATGTAAATTTTACTTGTTTTTTTAATATGACTAATTAATTTTTTTAATAATAATTGTAGTCTATAAAGTGTGGCACACTTGGTTTTATATAATGTTTTTATATGTGTCTTTTATGATTGAAAAATTATCGACTAAAGACAAAATTGAATTGTATACTGCTATCACTAATGGTGCCCTAGAAGCCTTTCTGCGATGCAAGAAGTGTTATATGGAACAACTAGCATTTATTTAGATCATTCTGGAATGCACCTGTCAATATAATGTACTACATCATCCTGGGCCACCATCTTGAAAAAAGGAAGTTTAAACCCACAGACTGCCAGCTGCCCCATGGGTAACAGAAGGACAAGGCTCATACAATAGCCACTCCTCCTTAAATAAATTAGGTTCTTAAATAAGCTACCTCTGACACCTTACGTGATGTAATTTGGTAGGCCATTAAGAAGGCCCTGTTGTTACAGAAGCTCTATCTCCTTGTGTATCAGCGACGTGAGCTCTTGTTCTGTTCTGAGCAGGCTATCAGACTATTGAGAGACTACCTGCTTAGATATGCCCAAATATCTACTGAAGTGTCTAAAAAGGCTACAATGTGCTGGTGTCAAGGTATTTCTAAACCAAAAACTCAGGGATCATGAATCTCCTGCCATTAGATCACTGCACTCACTTATTATTCAAGAAAGAGTTGAATTTAAGGTTGTGTATATATTTCATTAAGCCATTAAGTTACAGGGACCACTCTTTCTCTTTCTCTGAAATATATCCAAGTTCTAGCATCCAGCAAGATCCACTTTTGGAATTTAGAGCGGACGCTCTCCGTCCATCACCACCCCCTTTTGTACTGCTTTTGGCACTCATAAGTGTGGCAGGGTATGCTCAGACGTGAGTCCCTTGCTCACTTTGCCACTGGATTCAAGCAAGCCTGGCTGAAGACGGCTGGAATGCCAGAAACCGGTCCTCGGAAGCTTGTTTCCGGTCCAAGGAAGACATGGCTTGGCAATTTGGGCTGGACTGTTCCCATGAGGCACAGGGTCAGACTGATTTGCATATAGCCATGTCTGAACTGGGGTGGCAGAGTGGGCTAAAGAACGGTGATGGATTAAACCCAGATCTTTTGACTGGGTATGAGTGTTTGATTGATTCAGATGCTCCGTCCATCACCACCCCCTTTTGTACCGCTCCTTAATCCCAGCATTGCATCTGTCTGACAGGTTGTGTTGGGAGGCAGGAAAAGGGCAAGGAGGAAATGCTTAGTCCCTTGGACTACATTTGTTGTTTGATTGGGCTGCAACCTACTAAACAACTTTCCAAAGCACTGAAAACAGGGACGTAGGTTGGTCAGCTAGAATGGGGGGGGGGATAAAGGGGGGGGTTGTAAGCTTCAGATTCCCCAAAAATCACACTGGCATATCTTGACTTGTTAAAATACATTATGAAAATTAGGACACAGGGTGGGCTAAAGAGGCAGTGGAAAGAGAGAAGCGTGTACAACCCCAAGGTGAAATCCGCCAGACACCTCACAGTACCCGACTGAAGGAACCTGTATCCAAATATTTACGACAGAATACATATTTACGAGGTAACACCCCGAACATCTCCCCCTGAAGCTACGCTCCTGCTTCACAAAAAAGAAATCCCTTTTGGCAAAGGAAATACTAACACACACATTGTTGGAATGAAAAACTTGTCTGCCTTAGCTAAGCTGTACTGTAATATAATATATTGTAAGGTGGATTTGAAGAGCGTTACTAATCACCGGTGAGGGTATCCAGGCTCTGCCAATTCTTTCATTAATTTTCTAGATGTCGCTAGGTGTGAAAATTATGGAGCAAGTGAATTTTCTTGCATCAATCACTGAAATTCTGCTCAGGACGCCTCTAAAAGCCACCGATTCCCACCCTGAGCTGTAAAACGCCAGAGGTCCATTGGATTTGCAAAAGCTTATCACAAACATCTATTGTAGATCTCCAGCTTTTCCGGTAACACTCACTCATTCTAGGGCTCCTTCCGTGCACTGTAAACCTAGATTGATCACAGACAACCAACGCCTGGTATATCCACAAACATACACGTAGGACCACAATTTTGCAATAACAACACAATAAGTCACTAAGGGTCCTTAAATAAGCTTTTGCAGACAGTACCATCTGTGTTAATTAGATTGTTGCTGACTAGTTCTCCTGTGGAACACACAAAAACGTGTTTCCCTCTGAGGTTCGTCGACCCTGTCTGAAGACGTGGAAAAGTCCTAAATGTAGAGAATTTTTCAAGGACAGATGGCGAAAAACGGTGACTTTCCTGGCAAATCCAGAACAACTGGTCACCCCATTTAAAGCACAGGGCAACTTTAAATTGACAGAAACGACTCTCTAGCACTCTAATGTTAACAAGCTGTCCTGCATAGTGCGTGGGAAAAGAGCAGCCAAGGGACATATCCTAAACAGTTGAGCTGGCTCAAAAGACAGCCGTACACCTGTTTCAATGCGTTTGCACTATCAAAGTGTGCACATGTAACACGGGGGCCATGATGTACTAAAGTCGATGCAATGCAGCGCGGTGTCAGAAAAAAATGCTATGCTGAGTGAGTTTGGCATGACAGGTATGATTTGATGGCGCGCTATGACGTATAACCCCAAAGCATAGCAACAAGACAGCACCTGAATCATTGAAGACTTTAATACGCCACTCATGATGCAAAATCATCCGAGGCATTGAGGAGAGTAGCGGGACATTGGCAAGCTGTCAGAGGAACCTGGAACCAGCAGGGAGCTCTTCAGGGAACTCTGCAAGGAACCCTTGAGTGAACTCAGCAGAGAAATTAGTGTGGAGCTCAGATTCGAAACTTAGAGGCGGGTAGAAACAATGTTTACGCGGGAACAGATGAAGCTATTAATTTGAGAAAGTGACAAAGCATGAGATTGAATTAACTTTTCGCCACACCCAAGTTCCCTCCAGTAAAGAAAGGCACCCTTGACAAGATAATTGCAGTGGCACTAACACACAGAGCTGTACAAGAGTGTAAAAAAAAGCTGACAGGATTACTAACGGCGAATAAAGGAGAAGTTAACACACAACAGGAGGGCAACAATTTCAACAGGGGTGGACTTGAATCAGATATGCAGCTGACTGACACGAGGAGCAGGCGCAGCAGTGATTCAATCAATCAATCAATCAAGGCATTTGTATAGCGCGCTACTCACCCAGAGGGTCTCAAGGCGCTTGGGGTGGGGGGGTCCGCTACTGCTCGAACAGCCAGGTCTTGAGTTGCCTCCTGAAGGCGAGGTGGTCTTGGGTCAGGCGGAGGTGGTGGGGAGGGAGTTCCACGTCTTGGCGGCCAGGTAGGAGAAGGATCTTCCTCCCGTTGTGGCTCTTCGGATGCGGGGGACGGCGGCGAGGGCGTGGCTGGTCGATCGGAGCTAGCGTGTGGGAGTGTGGAAGTTGAGGCGGTTGTTGAGGTATCTTGGGCCTTGGTTGTGGAGAGCTTTGTGTGCGTGGGTGAGGAGTCGGTACGTGATTCTCTTGTTGACGGGGAGCCAGTGCAGGTTTCTTAGGTGTGCGGAGATGTGGCTGTGTCGGGGGATGTCCAGGATGAGTCGTGCTGAGGCGTTCTGAATCCGCTGGAGTCTTTTCTGGAGTTTTGCAGTGGTTCCGGCGTAGAGGGAGTTGCCGTAGTCCAGTCGGCTGGTTACGAGGGCCTGGGTGACCGTTTTCCTGGTTTCGGTGGGGATCCACCGGAAGATCTTCCGTAGCATGCGTAGGATGTTGAAGCATGACGAGGAGACGGCGTTGACTTGTCTGGTCATGGAGAGGGAGGAGTCCAGGATGAAGCTCTGCTTGCTGCTTACATGAAATACCTAATGCCGCTCACGGAAGACACCCTAGCTCAGGACACGCTAAGTCACACGGCAATACATCTGAATAAACAAAGATACGTGTATTGTATGTTATTTGCCAAACATAATATATATTGAAAGTGAATATACTCGGCATTTATTACGTACAAATATTCCCATATTAAGAGACGCGTGAACTGGCTCTATTTGAAAGTAAGATTTCACACACTCGAATCCCAGCATGACATGTCTTGTCTAAAATTCATACACTGTTTGCACAACACAAAAATTAGATATGACATGTTTTTTCAAAAGTATACATCAGCAATCTGTACCTCCTGTCTTGCAGAAAAGATTATAACAGGCAAGCTCATTTCTATATTTATTTGCTCCTGTTCAGCTATAATTTCCAAGCATTGAAAAAACGTTTATGGACCCAGGCTGTAGCTGCACGTTTAAGTATCACAGCCGTGGTTTGTTTATATAGCTGTATAATGCACGCTTGCATACATACATGCATTTTCAATTATAAAAATGCTTCATACGTAACATTTGTTTCTGTCACGTGTCATACAACTGACCCTCATCTGCAATCTCAGAATGTGTTATTCATGCTCTTGATAAGATTGGAAATGTATTGTACAAATGATAATCAAAATTATTGGGTTATTAGTTGTGAAGGATGTGCGTTCTTCCCAAGTAATAAGTCTTCATTTATCTTTTTACTAGGAACCAAGTACCCCATAGTAGCACTTAGCTCTTTTAGGGTATCGAAGCAGAGCAGTTATGTTATGTTATGTTATGTTATAAAAGTATTTCTAGAGCGCACTATCACCGATTGGTTGCTTGGCGCTATGATCAGTAATAACATGAACATAGAGGGAAGAGGATTATTGGAATGCTTGTCTGAACAGCCAGGTCTTCAAGGCTTTCCGGAAAGAGAGGAGATCCTGACAATTTCGGGTCTCCGACGGAAGAGAGTTCCACAAGCGGGGGGCAAGGGTGGCAAACCTACGGCCTCCTGCGCGTTTTAAGTTGAAAGAAGGTGGCTGCAGGAGGTTCTGGTGGAGTGAGCGAAGGTTGCGGGATGGGGTGTATTTGGAAATCAGGTTGTTGATGAATAATGGGCTTTTGTGGTGTAAGGACTTGAAGATTATACAGCCGGTTTCGAAGGCACATCGCTGGGCCACAGGGAGCCAATGTAGTTTCTTAAGGAGGGGAGTGGCCGCCTGGCGCCTAGGTTGATTCAAAATTAACCTTGCTGCATGATTCTGTGCCATCTGGAGTCGCTTCACTAGGTAGTTGGGAAGACCTAGGTAGATGGAGTTAGCGTAGTCCAGATGAGACAATACAGTAGCGATCACCACTTGGGTGAGTGCCTCGGATGTAAGCAGGCGGCGTACCTTCCGAATTTTCTTCAGTTGGAAGAAACACTTGGAGACCACTTGACCAACTTGAGTTTTGAGGGATAAGTCACGGTCCACAGTGACTCCTAGTGTTTTGGCTGACAAGGAGGGTGTTGGGGCTTGGCCTAGTTCGGGAGGCCAGTAATGCGGGCCCCAGAACTTGCTACTTTCGCCGGTCAGGACTAGTTCCGTTTTGCCCGGATTTAATTTAAGCTGGTTTTGGTCCATCCAGGTTTTAATGAAATTCATTGTGGACTGGAAGTGCCGTATAGAGTCTTCGGTGTTGTCGATGGTGAACAGCAGCTGTAAGTCGTCTGCGTAGTTGAAGACTCTCACCTGATTGTCTCTCAAGGTCTGGATCAGAGGGAGTATGTACAGGTTGAATAGGTGAGGGGATAGGGAGGAGCCCTGTGGCACTCTGCAGGTGATATCCTGTTTGGTGCCCATTAAGTCACCAAGGCGTAGAGTTTGGTTACGGCCAGTCAAGAAGGATCTCAGCCAACCGGCTGCAAGATCCCTGACGCCGGCTTGTTCGACACGGTCGACCAAGATGTTGTGGTCGACCGTGTCGAAGGCGGCCGAGAGGTCTAGGAGCACCAGGGCTTGTGGAGAGCGTCTGTCCGCACAGTCGCGCAGGGTGTCCAGGACTGTCGTGACTACTGCTTCGGTTGAGTGGGCCGGCCGAAAGCCTGCCTGATGGGGGTTGAAGCAGGAGGATTCCTCGAGGAAATTGGACAAACATTTGGCCACATGTGCCTCAAGGACTTTTGCCAGGTAGGGCAACAGTGAGATCGGGCGAAAGTTGGCCTTGCAGGCTGGGTCAGCCCCCGGTTTTTTTAGAAGTGGAATGACTATGGCTTCTTTGAAGGCTGTCGGAACTAGGCCAAGAGTCAAGGATTTGTTCAAGATTGTAAGGGCAGGAGTTGGGTGGGCCAGGAAGCACTCTTTTAAAATGTGGGGCGGGCAACTATCTGAAGGAGCGCCAGATTTTACTCTAGATAAAAGTTCTTGAAATTGGTCCTGGGTGATAGGTGGGAAACTGCTCAGGATATGGTGGCTAGGTTTAATTGACATGCCAGAGGTGAGAAGACACACTGGTCGAGGGATGCTGGCTTTAATGTCCTGTATTTTATCGATGAAATAGACGTTAAGTGAATCACATAGCGTCTGGGTCGGGGTGATCTTAGGACGGACTGTGTCGAGGTTTGTAAGATCATTGAGAATGGAAAAGATCTCTTTAGATTTATTTGTGGATTCCAGAATTTTCGAGGAAAAGTAGGACGCTTTCGCCGTCTGGATAGCTGTCATGTATTCTTTCCTAGCTTTCGTAAAGGTCTCTTTTAAGTCAGGGTCGTACTTCTTCCGCCATTGGCGTTCAAGTTGTCGTAGGGCCAATTTCTTTACTTTAAGGTCAGTGGAGAACCATCGGTTGGCGTCAGCGAGTCTTGCCCGTTTGATTTTTTTGAGAGGGACATGAGAGTCCCTGGCTGTGTTGAGCCAGCTGGTAAGCGAGGAGACCGAGGGGTTGATCTCGTCTTGCGTAGGTGGGATGGTGTTGGCTAAGGACTCCAAAAAAGCAGATTTATTGGTTGGATTCCAATTCCTGGCTGACCCGCCTCCAGCAGGAGTGGCGGTGGTCATAGGGGGGATGCAGAGGTTAAATTGCAGGAGGGCATGATCAGACCAAATGCATGGTGTTATAGTAGGAGCGGTGGTGCAGGTGGTATTGGACCACAGCTGGTCGAGGATGTGGCCCTTACAGTGAGTAGCAGAGGAGACTAGCTGGGTGAGATTAAGATTGGTGAGAAGGTCCGACAGTTCGGCTGAGTGGGGGCCCTCCAGGGGGTCTTTGTACCAGTAGTTTAGGTCTCCAATCAGAAACATTTTGGGGTGCTCGAGTGCTAGGTTAGCAAGTTGGTCGGCCAAGTTCATGGGAAAAGTAGGCATTGAAATCGGGGGCCTGTACAGTAAAACACATGTAATTGTCGAGTTCGAAGTGGTGATTTTCAGCACAAGATTGCCTGATCCCTCCAGCGAGAGGCCAGCGAGGTGGGTGACGGAGAGGTTGGAGCGAATGATAGCCGCTACTCCACCCCCTTTCCCGCTGGTGCGGTCAGCGTGGATGATGTAATAGTTGGGAGGTAGTGCCGCAATAATGTCAGGGGCAGAGTCAGGGTTTAGCCATGTCTCCGTGAGTAGGAGAATGTCCGGTTTCTCTATATCTAATAGGAGAAATATATCCAACTGGTGTCTGACCAGGGAGCGAGTGTTTAGGTAGAGGATGGTGAGCGGTGGCGGGGGTGCGTCTCTCTGCATATGCTGTAGCGTCGGGGTGGTTAAATGACAGCCCTGGGACAGGATGCCATTGGAGCAGAGGCGGCTAAGGGTGTCTCTTGATAGCAAGCCCTGTCCTTTGTATCTATAGCTCAGGAGTGCTGACCTTGAGTAGGCGCTGGGACGGGCAGCATGGTCTGCCCCTGGTCCCGGCCGGTCGCGGACGGGCGCAGACGGGCTTGTCTTAGGCGCGTCTTCGACGCGCCGTCGACGCGCCCGCTGCGCTCGTCCTCTGCGCTTCCTGGGGAGATGGTTCATTAGTAGCCGTAAAGGTGGGAGGGGCCGAGCACAGTGCCGCTCGCCTGCTCCTCACCTGAAGGTAATTTCCGCTAGGCTTCCCGGCAGCGCCTGACAGCTGCGGTGGGGCGGGAACAGGGAGTGAGGTGTAGCCCAACAAAGGCGTCAGTATCACAGTGAACAAAATAACACTTTTAAAAATTAATCTTTTAAAAGCGAAGGAATTCGCAGGTTTTAAAACAGTTTTCCGCTAAAGCATCAAACTTTCATACCAGGTCCCGGCTTCCGCCTCAAGACCTCCACGTTCCATGCACACTATCAATCGGTGCTTGCGCTGTGGCTGGGGTTTTTAAAGGTTAAAGGTGGGAGGGGCCGAGCACAGTGCCGCTCGCCTGCTCCTCACCTGAAGGTAATTTCCGCTAGGCTTCCCGGCAGCGCCTGACAGCTGCGGTGGGGCGGGAACAGGGAGTGAGGTGTAGCCCAACAAAGGCGTCAGTATCACAGTGAACAAAATAACACTTTTAAAAATTAATCTTTTAAAAGCGAAGGAATTCGCAGGTTTTAAAACAGTTTTCCGCTAAAGCATCAAACTTTCATACCAGGTCCCGGCTTCCGCCTCAAGACCTCCACGTTCCATGCACACTATCAATCGGTGCTTGCGCTGTGGCTGGGGTTTTTAAAGGTTAAAGGTGGGAGGGGCCGAGCACAGTGCCGCTCGCCTGCTCCTCACCTGAAGGTAATTTCCGCTAGGCTTCCCGGCAGCGCCTGACAGCTGCGGTGGGGCGGGAACAGGGAGTGAGGTGTAGCCCAACAAAGGCGTCAGTATCACAGTGAACAAAATAACACTTTTAAAAATTAATCTTTTAAAAGCGAAGGAATTCGCAGGTTTTAAAACAGTTTTCCGCTAAAGCATCAAACTTTCATACCAGGTCCCGGCTTCCGCCTCAAGACCTCCACGTTCCATGCACACTATCAAGCAGTACAAGAGCAACCCAGGGAAAGTGATGTGGGCTGGTAACTCCAACTTGCTGGTATGCACCAACACTTAATAAATCAATGTCCAGTTAGTGCTTTTTCTCTTGAAACCGAAAAGTATTATTATTTCACACAACAAATTACTATTCATTAAATTACAAACATGTACATCTGTTGACACCCTCATATCAAGTTACACCTCTAGTGGTTCCTTCCTGTACCCCCATATACACCAGATGCAACACATAGTACAAGGGGTGGTATTATCATAAGGTAGGCCTACTGGCTTTTTCAGGATGTCACCACATTAGTAAAATCAGCCACATGTTATAATTCAGCATTGCAGCACCAATGAAATAAATAGGGACAGTACCTATATGTAATGCATGTTATGACCCAACATTGAAGTCAATGGGAATAGTGCCAATACTAAAACCTTGTCTTGTCTAGCATCAACATTACCAATGAGTTATTGAATTGCATTACATGTGTCTCATAGTCTTTCTTTTATTTTCACCAGGCCACATAAACAAAAGCCGTAGGATCCATGATAGGATTCTCTGGGCCAGATGTACGCCCATTCCATTTTGTGAGTCACAAATTACAACGCTTTGTGGCTCGCAATTTGCAATTCGCAAAATTGAATGTACAACAGTGTCTGAGACACTGTTTGCGATTCTGAAATGGGTTTCAAGGGACCTGCCTGATTATTACTCATTTTTGGCCGATTGGGAGTGGCCTGCAAACACAGGGATGGTGCAGCCCCGGCTCGTGCAGGTAAGAGCGGTGGGGCGGTGGAGGGATACGACAACGAGGGAATATTTATTATTCATTTAATTTTCCCTTGTCATTGTCATTCGAATTCCCCCCCACCCGGCCCCACTGCTCTTACCTGCACAGGCTGCATCTGGGATGGTGGCCTACTGGGGACAGCAGACCCCCATGTCTGTGTTTGATTTTTCAATAAAGCAAATTATTTTCTCAAATGTAGCCCATTTACCTTAAAGATAAACGGGATGCGTTAAAAACCAAAATGAAAATGTTTCTTTTCATTTTTTAAAGAAAGACAGTGGTCCCTAAGACCACTGCCTGGTCTTAAAAAATATTTTTGCACCCATTCACAGAGAGGAGAGGTCCCCTGGGGATCCCTTCCCAATTGCAAGTGGCTTACTACCTACTTAAAGTGGGCGGTAAACTGTGAGTGTTTTGGGACCACCTATGTGGTCGCAATACAATGGAACATACTGTTCTGACTCGTTATTAGGAAGGGACGCCCTTGGCACGCCCCTTCCTAATAGTGATTTGCAAACACTATTTTGTGATTCACAGACTCGCAAAATAGTGCCTGCACATACCACCAGCCTTTTTTGTGGTCGCAAATGGGCCGATTTCTGTCCCCCAAAGCTTAAGTACAAAAACTTCAGAGAGAGCTTAAAAACCAGTGAACCACAGCCTCCCTAGGTCATGCATCATGTGACCTGGGAGACCTACGTTGAGTTCATGGGGTACATTCCATGTGGGGTGCTGGGCTCCTGGCAGCTTCCCAAGCACTACACAAATCCATTTCCAGTGATCCCTCTTGGGGAACCACATGAAGCAGTTAGGCCAGTTTTTGGGGCATCCTAGAGGATTGTGGGTTGCAGTTTGCCTGAAAGCAGTGGCTATTTTATAAGCAGGTTTCTCCGCTCTGCTTTACTTTTCAGGCAGCCTTGCAATGCAAGTTCCTTTTTTAAGTTTCTTTAAATTCCAGGTGCACATACCCAGAGGGCACCAGATGCTGCTGAGGAATGGGGCCTGTGCAGGATCTCATTCCTGCATTGACCCAGTTGGCTCCCTTGCTGGAAACTTTCTTTCTGCTACCACCAGGAAACAAACAAGTTTGACTTCTGGTCCTTCCAGGGGCAGGTGCTATGCAGTTTCAGCTGCCCACAATGAGCACAAGCAGGAAGATGAGAGGTCGGATGACCCCTCCCCCAGACATGGGCGCAAGGCTGGATATCATGCCCTACTAAGTCTCCTTGCGGGTCTTGGGAATGGGGTCAGCTGGGCTTTTGCTGTGCATCAGCCTCTGGGTGCTATGGGGTCCCCCAAGGCCAGAAATAGGTTCAGGGGACGTGACCACATGTACTCCTCTTCCCCAATGGGGGGAATAAAAAAAATAGTTGTACCAACCTTGGAGGCTTGGCCATCCCCATGGGAATCATCCGAAAGTATGGTGGAGCACCACGCCCTTCATTCTCAGCTCAGTTCCCCTGGGTATGAGTTTAAAGGGTGATATCTCTGGCCTCATAGGGCCACTTATAATACAATTATGTTTGTTTTGCACCCGGTGGCGATCCCTAGCCTCTAGGAGCCTCCTTATCTCAAAAATGGTGCCTTTCATTAGAGGCTGGAATTCACTGCTCCCTGCACCAGACCTGTCCTCTACTTACGTTCCTGAGGCTCTCTTCTTTTTAAGGTACGTCTTCCCCAGCCACTTCACAGCCAACATTCAGAATGCCCACCCTGCTGCATTTTCCAGACCCCATAGACTTCTGGCAGTCTTGCTGTATGTTAGAAATTGAGTTACTGGTTGAGGGGGGTGGAACCCTTCTCAAGCACCAACCACAATTTTTCGCAGGGGGAAATCACAAACAAACCATGAATTAACCTGTGTTCAACACTTGGGTAGCTTGGCACAGAGGAGTCAGGCTTAACTCAGAGGCAATGTGTAAAGTATTTGTGCAACATTTCAAACAGTAACACAGTGAAAATACACAAAAAAAGAGGACCACAACAGGGTTAGAAAAAATGGAGTACATTTTATTAAAAATAACAAGACCATAACAACACAAAAATCTGTTTATCAGAACCGGAAATATTAAATTTTAAACATTTTGGTGGAAATTATGCCAAAGGGCATAAAGCGCCAACTGTGGACACCTAGTTGCGCCGGACCAGGACAAAGTCACAAGTTCAGATCAATTGCCATGGAGCACGGGCCGGCTACAGAGACCCAGATAGGCTCACTGAACAGAGTACCTTAAATCCTGATTTGCGGGGCGTTGCGAGGATCTGCTTTGAAAATGCATCACACAGCAAAAGTGATGCATCAGTTCCAAGATGCAGTGGGGCTGCGATCTGAGGGCCTTCATCATTGAGGATCCCATCAATGAGGGCTTGTGATGTGAAGTCCGGCATCGGGGTTGTGTCGTGCAATCGAGGCACAGCGTTGGTTCCGAGGTGCTGCGGGGATGAGATGGGGAGTTTGGCATCAAGAATAAAGGGAAACTGGGATCTGCCTGTGGAGTTTTAATCTTTAATTCCCCATGGCCAATAATATCACTCCCTGTAATATGGTCGAGCCCACCCTGACTTTTAGGCGTCAGGGTGACCAGATGATGAAGCATGACTTCAAATAGGTATTTCCCATCACCATAATATCAGGGTCTATCTGAGGTAAAATCGTGAACACAGTTCACGTACTCAAGGAGTATTTTTTGAGGTCTAGAGTTTGGCATCATTGTCAAGGCTGACGTCAATGAGGGATGTGAGGGCCTCCACGATGATTTATCATTCAGTGGTGTTTCAGATGCGGCTACGAACTGCGATCCAATGCGGGTCTTTGCAATGGTTCCGATCCAAGCAGTTGCACTGCCCAGTAAGCAAAATAGATGTCTGTTCTGATAGATCCACAGAGGCCGGCAAAGCACCTTAGACCCACTCGCAGTAAAAGTCCGAAGGCTGAGTGGTAAAGTCCAATAAAGTATGTGGAGACTAAATGGATAGGACCCATTTGCTACAATACCCATTTATAAAAAAATATTTAAAATGCATATTAAACTAGGGTGTGTAGCTAAATATGTAATCGTCATGAAGAACTATAAAATTATAATTTTTTAATTTTTCTTCACATGACCATGTACATTTTGACTCATATAACCTATTCGTATAATTACATGCTTGTGCATTTTTTTTTAAAAATCTACAATTTTGTAAATCATTACTGGCAAACATAGCAATCTTCAGTGGGTAAGCTGCCTAGCATTGCACATGTCATCATGTACACAATGACAAGAACACATTCTTATTCTCTAATGAGCACAAAGTATTCAAACACGATGCTTAATTTTTACATTGTAGTATTAGTCATATCAAAACATGACTTTTTATAGATGCATGCGTTTTCTGTGACTGTAACATTCCTTCTCATCTTAATTCAACATCATCTAAAGACCTTATTACTGTGCCTCCCTGTATTTATTTAGGTCATATATTTATTATGGTATTTATAATGGCATATATCCATAGCATCATGATCCTTCAACAGGAATTTGCAAAAACTGTGTTTTCTAAGACAATGAAAAAAATCTAAATGAATACAAATCAAATGCACTTCAAAAATATATAGAATATACACCATGTATTTCTGAACTAAAACTATTATTAACTAGCTTTTCCTGCTTTCAAAAGTACTTACATTGTTATTTTTTTTAATAAAAATTGGTCGGTCCTATTACTTTAGTGCAGTTTATTATGAAAAGGACCTTTGCATGATCTGCTCTGCTCTGGATTTTGAAAGCCGGAGTTGCTGAAATGTAATTTTTAGGTTGAGCCTGGCAGTGGGGTAACAAAACTTGAGGAGGCCCCCCTTCTCCGTGCCAGTCAAGAGCTCTCAGGCCATTGACTGCCATACTGCATGGGTTCACTCACCCTAGCCATAAAAAAAGGATTCTGGTTCCTCCATTGGTCACATCCGCCCTCTCTGCACCCTCCAGCAAAGTTACATAACACTACCTCCAGCCGGACCACCAAACACATCCTCCTACTTGATAACCCACCTCCAAGCGAAGCCCGCTCAGTTAATCACTGCCAAACACTACCACACTCTACTCTCACCCCTAACAAAACCTGCAGTTATGCTTTTCCGCCCGCCTTTAAAACCACCCCTCAGATGTCACTGCAAACCCGTGACTTCCACCCACTGCTCCCTTGTCCGCTACCGGCAGAAAGACTGATGGCCAATCCCCATATAACCACTGCCTACCAGTAAAGAGAGCATTTCAGCTGCTGCCCTCCCCAGTGCCCCTGTGGTAGTGTAATCAGAATAGTCTATTTTTGATTTGGCGCTCCTGAGAGAGTCTCTCAAGTCTCTTGTGGACCCAACCATCCAGATATCCAAATATTTTTTACCACCTTTAAGTTCTAAAAAAAAACCCTGAATGGAATTACACGAAATCTTAAAAAGAACGATCTGCGCACCAAGATCTAGATTTTTGCCAAATTTGGGCATATTCCGTTCAGCAGTTTTTCCTGTAACCCTTCTTAAAGAAGCCCATGGAAAAGGCATGGGAATTTTGTGTTTTGGGACCCCCCTTTTTTCTTGTCCTCCACTTGAAATTCACCCCAAAACCTACCATGCCCAAATTGGGCAAAAAGTAGCACCTTTTTGGAAAGTTTCATAAAGATCCGTCAAACGGAGCCAAAGTTATTAGCAACTCAAAACAACTTGCCTTCCTATGGAACAGCTGACCTAACTATAACTAGTATATATATGACTTCCATGTTGATTCCTAGCTAGAGGTCTTTAAAGTTTGCAGTATTTATTATTTTCAAACTTACCTACCACAAATTCTACTAAGAAAATTTTAGTTGGTAAAGAGCTCAGTAATCCTACCAGCACCAACACTATTGTTATTCCATCTTTGGACTTTTTCATATCTAAAATAGAATTAATTCTTAACTCTCTACCCACTGTTCTACAGTTGAGTGATTTACTCTATATTGCCTGACCATGCTTCCTTGCAATTTGTCTTATTCACCTAAATTCCTTCGTCTCAATTTCCCTTGATAATGTCACAAACAGATTACTTTCTATTTCTTGTGGATACCCCTTAGATCCTTGTCCACTCAAAAATCTTTATATGGCTGCCAAAATTCAGATTTCTTCCCCATGCAGCAATCTTAACCCTTCACTTTCTTAGGCATTGTTCCTTCTTTAAGGAGAGCCCATTGTAGTATCATTGCTCAAAAACCCTCTGTTGATCCTCTTGATGCCATATAAATCCATCCTAACTCCTGTGCCCCTCTTCTCAGCTAAAAACTTGGAGAAAGCAATACATTTTCAATGCTCCTGTTTTTTTGAGTCCTTGCATACTTTCGGACCCTGTTTTTCACCACCCATAGGACTGAGACAGTGCTTACAGCAGCTCTGGATATCATTGGAATGATGCTGAATGATGGTGTTGTCACTATCCTTATTTTACTAACTCTCTCCTGAACTTTTGACATTGTTACACTTTCAGCATTACTCTCCTGTTGTAGCATGATGGGTATGATTCACAACACTCGAAAATTGATTACATCTTTTTTGACTGGCATGGTTCAGGAGGTATCTCTATCCCAGATTAGGTCTGAATTTTGAGCGTTATGTTATGAGATCCAAGAAAAAGACCCTCTCTTTTCAGTGCCACTGTGGCCAATCTTTAAGCTGTCATTAGATCCTGTGGGTTCCAATTCTGTGCTCATGTTGATGGCATAACAGATTCTCCTTTGCTTTGGCAGAGCCCAAAGGACTGATTCTAGCAACTTCCCATCTTGCATGTTCATCATCTTCAGTGGGATGGCCAATGACACCCTTTAGCTTAATTTTAGCAAGACCGAAGTCTTGATCCTTAGCAGCCCCCATTAGCAGTGGACCTCTGACTTGTGGTGCAACCAAACTAGGTTCGCGTTCACCCCAGTTACCTCAGTAAGAAATCTTGTCATTTGCTTGATACCACCATTTTCTTCTCTGCTCAGACAAATACAGTAGCTGGCACATGTCTTCTGCTTCTATGTACTATAAGGAAAAGTCTCTCTTTACTTTCTTTTGAAGCTTGACAGTTTGTAACACAACTAGGGATTTCCTCAATTTTAGATTATGACTATGGCCTTTATCTTGGGATTGTGTAACTCATTTTTGTACCAGGTGCTAGTGCTTAATATGTGCCAGGTTTGAGGTGGCATGGCCCTCGTTTTTGATAACTTTTCATCATCAGACTTTAACACAAAGAAACAGAGAGTAGGTCAGAAAAGGGTGTAGGAAGAGATAGAAAGCAATAGGAGAACAGTGACATAGGGAAAAACAAGGATGAAATAAAACTTGCAAGAGTGAGATAAAAACACTGGCTTCTAGTGATAGAAAGAATCCATTTTGCTGGTACATCGAAATGGCAATGCTCAAAGCCCGGTCTATCTTCAAAATAGGTTTACTCCTTATGTTCCACCATGAGCCTTCACTCTGCTTCTCAGTCACTCTTTATTCTCACCCACACCAAATGAGCCTGCCTCGTCCAAATGATACAACATGAGCCTTCTTTTTTCCCGCATTACTAGTAATCCTCTTTGATTTCTCAAATAACTAAGTTTTCCTGGCCTGCAGTCCCCCCTTTATTAGCAAACTTTGATTAAAAGTCCAGCTCAGGACACCTTCAGGCAACCATTGAGCTTTAAAAATTAGACAAAGGGGGGCGTGGCCAAGATGGCGGGGTGAGCGGACGCTTCTTCCCGCAGCTCCTCCGGCCCGGCTAGGCTCGAGCCCTTTTTCTTCAGCTTCTCTCCCCCCGCTGATGCTCAGCGGTTGAGAGGAGTGTGGCGGAGACCCTGGTGCACGTATTGATGCCACTTTGACCCTGATCGCTCCGGTGGAAGCACCTCAAAAGACCGATTGAGGATTGAGAGACGACGGAGCGCCCGGGAGGCGGAGCGTATCGGAGTGCTGTCCATGCGCCTCGGCTGGGCCTAGTGCTGAAAGTTGGCGACCTAGCGTGGAGACCGTCCCGGCGCTCGACGGAGGTCGAAGGGAAGCTATCGGCTGAGGGGCCCGCTTCACGGGGGAATCTGAGTGCGTGACCTGGTGCTTGGACTCGAGGCGGTGGTCTCCTGCATGGCGAGGACCCCGGTCCCGGGGCTGGAGGACGATCGACTTGAGACCGGGGCCAGATCTGCCAACTCTTCTCAGTAACCGAACGGCCCCGGTCGTGGCACTTTCTGGACTGCCTGGCTTCTGGAGCGGCCCCGGTGGCGACGCCGGGTTCGGGCGATCTACTTGGCCCCACCCAACCGCCATTTTGTCCTCGCGGGGACGGTGTCGCTGGCCTCCTCCGGAGTCCCTTGGAGGCAGTTTCCTGCACCCTCCACCTCTGTACAGCTATCTCCCTGTGGCGGAGCGCACTGGTCGGGGTCCCCCCAATGTAGGTCCCGGCTGCAGTCCAGACTGGGCGCCCACGGCTTGTTGCGACTGGCCCGACCCGCCATTTTATCGTCTGTGGCGCAAGTCCCCGGTTTTGCCGGGAGCTCCTCATAGCGAGTCCTTGCTGGTGGTTGGACGTCCCCCGGAGTGGTAGAGCCTGTGTCCGCTCTCCACTTGAGGCGCCCGGAATGTCTGGAAGAGGTGGTTCGAGGAAGGGGGGCCGCACCCTGCCGGACATGCTTGGCAGGGCTCAGCAGCAACGGGACAGAGTACAGCCGTCGCCGGGGTCCTCCCGGGCCTCGGCGGACGCGCCCAGAGGTGAACCCCCTGTCATGAGATCTTTTATGGAAGAGCTGTTCAGTTCCCTTAAGGAGGACTTCCAGACGCTGAAGCGGGAGGTGGCTAGTGAAGTCCGTGAGGTCCGCAGAGAGGTGGAGGGCCTCGGTGAACGGGTTGAGACGGTGGAGACGGCGGCCCAACGCCGGGACGACAAGATTGTCCACTTACAACAGGACGTTCTCCGTCTCCGGGAGCAATGCGTTGAACTCCAGGCCCACTCCGAGGCCCTTGAGAACAGGTCAAGGAGAAATAACATTCGAGTGCGTGGTGTACAGTCTACGGACGAAGGGGCCGTCCTGGTGGGCTATCTGCAGGACTTGTTCCGGGAGATTCTGGGGGAGGCCGCGGACTTTCCTATCCGCATTGATAGAGCCCACAGAGTTGGCCGACAGCGCCAGTCATCGGCACCCCCGCCGGACATCTTAGCTTTCCTGCCCGACTTCCCACTGAAGGAGCGCATCATGTCTGAGGCCCGTAGGAAACAGCCACTGACTTTCCGGGAGCGGCCTGTGGCGCTCTACCAGGACCTGTCCGCCATCCCGCTGCAGAAGCGCAGGTCCTTCAGGAATGCTACTGACTTCTTGCGAGATCATGAGACGCCGTATTCCTGGGGGCATCCCTTCCGCTTGATCTTTCGCTGGAACGGGGTGTTACATCAGCTACGCTCCTTGCAGGACGTTTGCGGTATCCTGGGGCTCACGGCTGCGGAGGAGGAGGGAGCCACGCCGTCCTGGAGGCGATCAGAGCGAGGGAGTCGACGGAGGTCAGCGAGGAGACTATCGACGGCGAGCGCTGGGCGTCCTGACTCCCCTACCATCAGGGCGGACATGGCCAGTGCCTTGAGGGCGGCGGCCAGGGACTCGGCCGACTCCAACGGCGTGGCCTTGACGGCCTAGACTCACTCCGGGGGGAGATGAACATAGCTTCTTCGATGCCAGGTTTGGGGCTGGGGGGGGTCGGGGGGGAGCGGGTGGAGGTGAGTGGCCGGACGTCCACTTTCACTATTTTCTACGGACTTGCCCATTTTGGGGCTTGACTGTGACAATGGGTTGTTTGAGTTGGCATTTGGCTGGTTGCCGCTGGTGTGTTCGGGGTGGGGTTGGGTGTTGTTCTAGAGTTGGGGAAGTCCCGTCCGATGTTGTCCATGCCCACGCTTGGCCTACTCTGGCCTGTCCCGCGCGTTTGCCCCGCGCCCCTCCCCCTCTGGTTCCCTGCCCGCAGCATAGCGTTTCTGGTCCCTGGGAGGCATGTCGTCCCTGAAGGTGGTGACCCTTAATGTTAAGGGCCTGAATAATCCTGTTAAGCGCAGGGCGATTTTGTCTCTGCTTGAGGGGACGCAGGCTGACATTTGCCTTTTGCAGGAGACCCACTTATTGTCCCGTGACTGCCATAGATTGCGCTCTGCTAAGTTCCCCACCCAGTTTTTCTCCTCTGCGGCGACCAAAACCGCGGGGGTGGCCATTCTCATAGCGAGCTCCTTCAGGGGGGAGGTGCTGTATAAATATGCTGAACAGAAGGGGAGGCTTCTGGCATATCGCCTCCGCCTGGGAGGTATATCGTTTACAGTTGGCTCTGTCTATAGCCCGAATGACCACCAAGAACGCTTCTTGGACTCAGTACTGGTGGATGTCACTGCCTCTCCTGATCGACATGTTATTCTAGGGGGGGACCTTAATATCGTCTTTGATTCAACGCTAGATAGATCAGCGCAGCGGTTTCCACAGACTGGAGAACTTTCCCAGGCAGTGAAGGCCCGGATTGCGGACATGGATTTACACGACCTTTGGCGCTCCATGCACCCCACGGATAGGGACTACTCTTATTTTTCGCATGCGCACCGAACCTACGCACGGTTGGACTATCTCTTGGTTAGTGGGCCGATGCGCGCCGCTGCTAAGGCGGCGGACGTTGGGGTCCTGACTCTGTCTGATCATGTGCCGGTTACTGGCGCGTTCGCGTGGCCGGCGACCTCCCCCTCTCGAGGGGTGTGGCGCCTTAGGGACACCCTTTTGCACAAGAAAACGGTGGTGAAACATATTGAAGAGGTCATACAGGACTATCAGACACACAATAGTAATACAGACACTTCACTAGCGACACAGTGGGCTGCATTGAAGGCGGTTCTTCGGGGGGAGTTCATCTCCATCTCCTCGGCAGAAAACAGGGAGCGGCAACGGAAGAGGGATGAGCTGACTACTCAGGTTCGGGAGCTCGAGCAGGTCCACCGCCGTACGGGCGCTCCTAGGTTTTGGAGGCAGCTGAAGGCGGCGAGGAAGCTCCTGTCGGCGCTGGACCTGGATAGAGCGGAATACGCTGCTTTATGCTTGAAGCATGCCTTTTATACAGGGGGGGACAGGTGCGGCAAGCTCCTGGCGCATCGGCTTGGGGTTGCGCAACAGCGTAACGTAGTGAAGGAACTCTTGGGTACAGACGGGGTGGCCGTTTCCGGGGACGCGGAGGTAGCGGAAACCTTCTGCAGTTTCTATGAGGCGTTGTACGCTGGGGAGCCCTCCTCCCCGCGGGAAACCGCAGAATATTTAGAGTCGGTGCCCCTCCCGGCGCTGGATCCCGTTCAGGCGGAATATCTGGAGCGGGACATTCACGTTGAGGAGGTGATCTCCGCTATAGCTAGATTGAAGCACGGGAAGGCCCCGGGCCCGGACGGGTACACGTCCCTGTTTTATAAGACCTTTTGCCCGGTTGTGGCCCCTGTCTTAGCTCGGCTATTTAACTCCTTCTCTGACCCGGGTGCCATCCCGCCGGATCTCCTGAGTGCGACGGTCTCGGTGATTCCGAAGCCCGGGAAGGACAGGGCTTTATGTGGCTCGTATAGGCCCATCTCGCTCCTAAACGTCGACCTCAAGCTGTATACGGGGATTCTGGCGGCCAGGCTGGCCCTGCACCTCCCCGGTTTGGTTGAGGCGGACCAAGCTGGCTTTGTGCCCGGCAGGCAAACGGTTGACAATACCAAGCGGGTGACGCACGTTTTAGAGAAGGCTTCGCGGATCCCGGGGGAGCGGATGTTGCTGGCAGTGGACGCTGAGAAGGCCTTCAATAGAGTTCATTGGCCGTATCTCGAATTGGTTCTCAGGAAACTGGGAATTGGTGATAAATTTCGCACAATGGTCTTCAATTGCTATAAGTATCCTTCAGCGTCGGTACGAGTCAACGGGCTCAGCTCCCGTAGTTTTGCAATCGAGCGCGGCACGAGGCAGGGGTGCCCCCTCTCTCCACTCCTCTTTGCTCTCTACATGGAGCCATTCGCCCAAAGGATCCGCCACAATCCGGATGCTATCGGGATCAGGATGGGCCAGTATGTCCACACGGTCAGCCTCTATGCGGACGATGTCCTGCTGACCCTGGACAACCCTAGGAGGTCTCTACCCGCCTGCATCCACGAGTTGGATGCCTTTTCGCGCGTGGCCGGCTTTAAAATGAACATGAGCAAGTCTGTGGCTTTAGATGTGTCCTTGGCCGTGGACACTAGGAGGGACCTTCAGCGACTCTTCCCTATGCAGTGGTCATCGTCCCTTGTTCCATACTTAGGGATCCTGCTGGCACCCACGTTGCCAGCGATGGTGACGGCCAATTACACTTCTCTCAGTAAGAAGATCAGGGAGGAGCTCGGCCGCTGGAGTAAGGGCCTGCTATCCTGGCTGGGCAGGATCGCGGCGGTTAACATGACAGTATTGCCCCAGATACTATATCTTTTCCGAGCCCTGCCTCTCCAGCCTCCAGTGGGCTGGATCAGACAAACGCAGGCCGACATGTCTCGCTTTGTCTGGCAGGGTCGCAAACCCCGGCTGAAGAGGGTTCTCTCTACGCTCGCCCCCGAGGCGGGGGGCCTGGGCATTCCGGACCTCCGTAAATACTTCCAGGCGGCGCAGCTACGATACCTCGTGGAGTGGAGCAGGTGGGAGTCCGATAAACATTGGCTTTTTCAGGACCAGGCGGTGGCGGGCCGCACCCTCCAGGAGGTTCCATTCTTGCGCCGTGCTCACCGCCCCCCCAACCTTTACGCTTCTTTCGTTACACGGGTTCCCTTGAGGGTGTGGGACGCGGTCTGCGAGGCCCGGGATCTCACCACGTTCCCTTCACCATTCACGCCCATAGTGGGTAATCCTGACTTCTCCCCGGGGATGGAGCCGGGCGCTTTCTCCCATTGGAGGACTGCGGGCTGCCGGGCGCTCTTTCAGGTCTACGGACCGGAGGGCGTGGTTCCCTTTCAGCAGCTTCAGCAGGAGTTCGGCCTGACGGAGCTGGATAGACTACGTTATATGCAGGTCCGACACTGGGCCCTCCAGCCCCAAGTGCGGGACACCGCTGATCATAAAATCACACCGTATGAGCGGTGGCTGGTGACCCGAACCTCTGATGCTAAATTGATTACTGATCTTTATAAACATCTACAGCCCCCACTGTTTCACTATCATAACCCGGGGAGGGAACGATGGCACAGGGAACTGGGCAGGACACTCAGCCACAAAGAATGGGACCAGATCGCACACCGGGCTAGACACTCCGCGTACCATACCGGCCTTACAGAGACATTTACCAAGGTGTCCACATATTGGTACTACACCCCAGAGAGACTGCATGAGATGAACAGGCACATTGATAAGGGGTGCTGGAGAGGTTGCGGGCAGGTGGGGACCCTTTCACATATTCTCTGGGATTGTCCCTCGCTGGCCGCCTATTGGAAGGAAGTTCTGGATGAGGTGGATAAGCACTTTGAAATTGAGCTCCCGCGCTTTCCGGCGTATGTATTGCTGGGCCTCCCTAATGGCCTAATGTATCCGCTGAAGTCCCGCAGGGGCAGGCAGATCGCAATCGCGCTGGGGTCTGCGGTCCAGAATATCCCCATCCACTGGCGCACTACCACTGTCCCCTCCATCACGGGTTGGTTACATAGACTCTGGCACATGTTGGGAATGGAGAAACTGTCGCTTACGGTGGCGGGGGAGATAGATCAATTTGATGAGCTGTGGCAACCCTTCCGTGCGCTGTTAACTACCGAATTCAGGGAGCTCACCTGCCCGAGGTACCTCAGGCTTCTGAGGCTGACGCCGCCGGTGACTCCGGCAGACTAGGATAAGTGGGGGGCGGGTTCTTGGAGGGGGGGGATGTGGCTATGGGGTAGGTAGTATTGGTAATGGGCCATTGGACGGGGATGTTGGGGGGAGTTGGGGAGTTGGTTCTTTCTTTTGGGGAGGGGGTTCCAGGGGGGGATGGGCTAAGCTTTTTTGTGTCAATTTCATTGCTTTCTTTGATTAGATTTGGGGTGCTGGATACGCGCAGAGTGGAGATATAACTTGTATTTCATTTTTTCATCTGCTGTTGCTTCTCCTCTGGCCTAACGAACTGCTCCACGAGCACGCTCCTGATGCTACAATTCTTTTCTTATTGTATTGTCTGTAATCCTAACCTCCTGTTCCCTCTCCCCGTGTTTTTTTGTCTCAATAAAATACTTTAAACCTAAAAATTAGACAAATTGGAGTCATTATATGCAGGTCCACTGGAATTATGCGGCAGGGGAAGACCAAATTGTGGGGCAGGGTTCACCAAAGTATGCAGCAAATTAAAACTAATTATGCAGCGTAATGCAGCATCTTTTATGATAGTATTAATTATTTAACACTTTAACTCTATCCAGGAAACGGTTTCATCGTATTAGTACCAGTTTAACATTCAATTCCAGCAAAAAGAAACTGAAAGGTAATCAATCACCTTTTGCAAAAAGTCTACCACCACATGGCAACACATGTTGCTGCATTTTAGCAACCTTTTATTTGTTTGAACTAGAAACATTTTAGGGATAAAAGTTGCTGATTAAGCATCTGATGACGGATTGTGTGTCAAATGCTGTAAATCCATTCTTATGTGGAAAACCCTGTGACTGGGAATCTCATAATTCCAGTGGTCCTGATTATATGATATATGGTGTTTTCATTTGATGCTCCTCAACCGTAGACATTGCTTAAGCAAAGTTACTGGAGAGATACAATCTTCTAAATTAAAGCACACAGCACACCTGACAAAAGGAGAATATGGCATAAGGCAGTCTTTCATACTAGGAAGCCGTTAACGTCATAAAGGAAAGAGTTATTTTGGCAGAGCTATGGAGGAGGGAGACGCCATAAAAGAGTTAAATTCAGAATTATAGGGAATGCTTGTATTACCTTTCCTCCTATGATTACTGAATTGTATTCTAATTTCATTTATACAGTGCTTATGACTCCTGACGAGGCATTGAAGCGCTTCATGTCAGGCAGCAGGCTAGTCTGCAAACCCAAGGTTAGTAGTTAATCCATGCATTTACTAACCAATGATGGAAAATATTAATTAATAAGGACAATTCAATTGCAAATTGAGTATACTGTGTCAACTCTTAAACTTACTAGCTCGTTAAATTATGCTTTTTATGTTAAAAAGGAAGTACAGGGCTCGGCTGCCAGCAAGCCTCAACTCATTCCAGATCTGTGACCATTTAACGGTCTTCAAACCCATTTCACATGAGGAGAAGAATGTGCCAGCGGCAGAGCTATTCACATGAACTTCTAGTCCTCTTCTTGGCAAAATGATGTTTTTACTGATTTTACAGCGTGCTCATAAATATAGAAAGAAATAATTGAATGCATAAACCGTGCCAAGCATTTTAACAGAAAAGGTTGTAATAAAGACATGCCCATTCATCACCACACAAGTGTCCATCTTTGGCATTGCTATTATAAGGCATGTAATGATTAACGGGGAAAAGACAAAAGCAGGTACAGAATTGGCTGGGGTGACTTTTTCTACTCTCCGTAATATAGTTTGAACTGTCTCATTTAAAAAAATAACATTAAATAGGTGTACCAAAGTAAAGTTGCACCATAATGAAAGGGAATTATTAAACACAATTACTCGATTTATCTCACGTGTCTGACCATGGAGGTCATCTGCCCATTGAGTGTGTTGATCCTTTACTAGTGTGCACTAATCACTGCTGCTGAGTTACTTCTCCACTTGTTCCCAAGTGATTTTCTTACCGCAAACTGAAGCCAATTACTGGATCCTTTAATCTTTTCTAACAGCAAATGAAAATGCCTCATTTTTTTCCGATGTCACACCTCCATCAATCAAGAGTCGAATAATCTTGCTGAAATTTTCAAGAGTAACCTGAATAAAGTGACTGCATTTTTTCTCTGATTTGTTTCTCACACAGCCTCGTTTATGAAAGAGTGGTGGTGAAAGTCTTCTTTTTACCTCTGCGGATACTGAATAATGCCAGCTGTTCAACTTTCCACAAACTATCACAGATGGTTCCAAGTCTCCCAGCTCCGTCCTCTGACCCAACTCTCCTTGACATTCCCCTAGGAACTCACTGAAGTGGAGGCAAGTGCTTAAAATTAGATATGCTTTCTGCGGCGAAGTCCTCCTGTGACGTAGTCAGAAAGACCTGTCTCGCGCATATTTTCTCTCAAACAAATGGACAAAACTTGAGATGCACATTGGCACAAGGGCCCCCACCCCCATCCTTTTTCCGGGCCTGGCGCCCTTTGACTGAAGAGAAACTATGTAAGTTGACACTTTGTTTCTCTTCAGTCCTAGGTCAGCAGTGCGAGGAGCTCGGAGCAGACTGCTGCAGCTGCTTTAGAGTGTGAAACACACAGCTCTCTACCGAAGAGCTGAGGGGGCCCCTTCACCTACTGAAGACTGGGGGAGGGGTGTTTGTTAGACCCCTGGAGCCTGGGCTGCGCATGCACTGCTTTGCGGCATGCTGTATTGGAGTATGGAATAGAAGCCCAGCCCATTCTCCGCCCATAGTTGTCATTGGCTTGTGTCATTGCCCTTCATAAATGCTGGCTTCTGATTCCTTACTAGGTTTGTTAGTCTCTCCTTAGTACCACCTTTTCTTTATTTGTAACCTCTCATGAGGACTGGCCCTTTTACTTTGGTTGTTACATGGTAAGTCTTTTTTAATCTGTAAGCACTATTTTCTTTAATGAGTTTCTCCTACTGCAGGCACAACATGCTTTTTTGCAACATTCACCGCGCCATGCACACTTTCAGAGCGGCCTGGGAAAATGGTGGCCGCTTCTTTAAATAAGCCTTGCATTTACAAGAGTTTGAGCTATTAGCATTGTAAATGAAAATGCCTTTTATTTATGTGTTAATTAGCAAAACAGATAAATAAAAGGCACTGTCATTTACAATGCCAACAGCTTTAACTCTCTCAAATGTGAGACCTATTGCATTGCAAATGTTTGTTAGTATTGCTTCCAGACCACGTTTGTGAGACACGTGCTGGTCTAGCGCTTGGGCTCTGGAACAAACCAGACTTTAGTAGATCGAATACTGCTATAATCGGTCGGCTCCAAGGAAGGTCCAGTTTGGTCTGACAGGGCCTTGATCATGTCTTCAACAAACTGTAGGTTTTGATGATGTCCTGATCAAATTTTTAAAAGGATATGACCCTCAATCTGAATATGTTTCCTTCCTCTGCATTCTGCTGCGGTCTCCATGGCTCCCATTGTATGGATTATTGCTGTGTGCTCCCTTTTATTGTGCTAATAAAATGGGCCGGTCTCTTGCACCTACTTAGTGTATGGGCTGTTTTGACGGAAAAAAAGCATTAGTGTTACTTAGTGAGACTTTACATCACTTTGATGGGTAGCTATAGCATCCCTTTTCAAGGGTGTTTGCACAGATAGTTCCCCAAAATGGCCACTTTGCACACATTTAAATATTTTTAAGCGTTTGTGCTGATTAGTGCAGCATCAGCACAAACGTTTAGTAAAATCTGGGTTTTATTTTTCTATGTGTTAATGCATGAACTGTAGAGAGTACAGTTGTAGCTTTAAACTGGCAGGGGTCATCCGTGGTCATTGGTTCCGACTTGTGCTGTCTGCAGTTCATGCATTCACTTGCTTTAAAAAGTGCAGGTGTGCTCTGAGCCGGTGTATCGTTGTCCAGAGTAAGGCCCCTAATAGCCCTAGAGAGGGTCTGCACACCCTTTGTGATGTGTTCTACAGTGCAGGAATTCTAAAGTATAGGCGTGGCAGGGGAAGACAGATATTTGTGCTCGGGAGGAGTGCAGTGAAGGGGAGAGCTAGCGGGTTGGGGGAGTTGTTCATGTGTCGATACATACATAGCATAAGAAAGCTTTTCTTGTCCTTTTGGCATTTCTTGCATCCAAGCCTGGCATTGTGTCTTTTTGTGTTGCACTGACATTTTGTGATGATGAGTTTTTTGTGTCTAGGTTAGGTGGTGTACTGGGCGGAGAACATGCCCAAGCTTCCACCGCCTGTCTGAGCGCTGAACCATGGTGCTCAGGCCAATCACAACTCTGCATTGCATCCCCCTAGTGTTGTGATTGGCTAGGGGGAGCCTGGTGCTTCCTGCTTCCTGTTCTGGCTGGGAGAGACGACGAAGAGACGATAGAGGAGAGACAGGGCAATCAGGTACGTTATTTCTTTTTTTTTTTACACCCTCTAACCCCACATCCCCTCCCCCACTCCAGATTGGTGCCGGCTGGCACTGAAAAGTATCCATTATTGCTCCAGCTCTGAAGGCCTCCTTAGGCTTTTCTGCAATGCTCTAAAAACACTCTTTAGGAATCTTTAGTTTTGACATTCTGCTCCACATAAACATATGTAACCATAAATATGCAAAATGTAACTCATTCGTTTATATCAGTCATTTCAGATCTGAATGTCTGGTGACTAAATTTGGGAATTGCTTCGCTTGATGTATTGTATTGTGGTCATGACAACTCCCAGCGTCTGTGCTGGTGGTGTCTGCTAGGCCTGTGGGTCATATGAAGGTGAAGGTGATTTCTAGCTCGGTAGAATGCATCAAGATTCACCCCAGGTTGCTGACATCCACCCTTGCCTCTGGGATACAGCGGAAGGGACTAATGTTACAGGCCTGCTTATCCAGCGGCCCCTGCACACAATGCAGGGGAATAAATATCCGTGCCTCACTCTGGCAATGTGATGCTGCTGTGCTCCCAGCGGAGCACTGGGTCTCAGATAACCACAGGAGACAGCAATAAGCAGTGAAAGCTGGCATTGGATGAGATGCCACTGAATACCTCTCGAGACAATTTTAGCAAGCACAGTTCAGCACTTTGCTTTCTTCCACAAATAAACTACGGATCAATTTCACCCGTCAAACAAAGATGTAAGCAGCCAGAAGACGGTGGAGGGGGCAGAAGAAGAGGCCTGGGTTCGAGTAGGATCACTGTTATGACTCAACCTTTCATAAAATGCTCTATAGTAGCGGGGTCTCTTGGGCTGTTTAACTGCTGGTGCATTGGAATTGTGCATCAGTGAGCCCCCTAAATTGTGCATGAAGCAAAGACAAATTCTATGGCATTCTGTGGCAGAAATATCTCATTGTTGTTTCATTTTAATACACATTGATACAAAAAAGATTCCAAATGCTGGGTAACATTTGAAGGTTTCTTAAAAAGGAAAGTACACACATTCACCAAATCCTATTGACAATGTTGTTCACCAAAACTAAATATTTTGCCTTCCATGGAAGCTCAGGTACTCTATTTTAGTAGCAGAGTAACTTCTAGCTCTCAGACTTAACTAGTGTGTACTATAAAAAGTGTGAACACTTAGGCTTGTTTTCTGCTCATCGCAGCATTCATCATAAAACAATGTTAATTGTGATCACTTCTTGTAATAAAAGGTGTACCTCTTTTATTAATCATATCCTCATTTCAATAAGAGTCCTGCAGATCATTACTCTGCATTAAAGGGGCGTTCCATGAATGTTGCTGTGGATGTTCCCACGCAACATCCATGGAACTTGATTCATTTGCAGATTTGCATTTTGTAAAACTGTGAATTCGTCAGAATCCTAAGCCTCCCCAGGGGAGGCATAGGAATGGCGCAACAAGGAGAAATACTTTTATTTCTCCTCCTTTTTAGGTCTCGGCCTGATCCAGCGCATGCGCTGATCTTGGCTGAGACATTTTGGGGCTCTGAGAAATGCTACTTTGCCGGCGATCAGCTTGCTAGAACGCGCACAAGACGCGCGCATTATAGCGAGCTGATCGCCGGCAAGGTAGCACTTGCGGTGACACTGCTTGCTAGAATGCGCAACAGGCACGCGCACTTGCGCGCGCATTCTTTGCGTGTTTTAGCGCGTCATCACGATCACTTTCGCTTTCACAGCGATCGTGATCGCGATGACGCAATTTGCATAGAAGACGTGATTGCAAAGATACTGTGGCGCTCAGAATCGCACCAATGCGTGACCTAGGAGGTCACTTGGCAGCTGTTTGCAGTCAGGCGCATGGCTGTCGCGTTGTTTGCTTGGAAGAGGCCAGTGACCTCAACGCCAACACCAAAGCTGACGTTTCCCGCTCATCTGAAGACGTTTCTGCAGGTCATTAATTAGGGGTATTATAGGTGGCCGTTATTGTATACTATTGTACAGGGACTATTTATTTTCAGTTCGTTCTCTCAAGTAAGTTAGCTAAGAGCGCCTCTTCATCTTGGGCTAAGACCTGTGTATCTTCAACCCTTACTGCTTTGGATGTCAGTGCTTTGAGGAATAATACCTATACATTCTCGCTCATAAATCAATTTACTTTAACTGTACTATACAGATGTTTCCCATTTTGCCTCTGTTATTCGAAGAGTTTATTTTTAAAGTCGCTTTATTTATTGGAGCAAAAATAAAGCCCCGAAGCATGGGGGTCTCACCATGCTTAAGCGAAGCAGGCAGCTAACATGATTACTTCAGTTCAGCCCATGGCCATGATCTGTTTGCCCTTTCTGGGTAACAGGCTGCAATAGAGGTAACTTGAGGGTTAAAGCAGCTGCTGAGCGAGCATGTAGCCTGACACTCTCAGTTTTCAAAGGTACAATTGAGGTAGAGTTGTGAATTAATGCACCTGCTGCTGCGAATGTTTTGGTGTAACTTAAGCCACTGCTTTCACATTTCAGGGTGCTAAGTAAGGCTGGTCTGTGGGTACAGTTGGATCTCAGGAGTTAGATATGTGTCTTCTGCAGAAATCACCTATTTCTCTTCAAGCAGCATAATTCAGAGCAGTAGTGTCTCCCATCATTTTGATTTAGTTCCATGGCCAGGGGATTAGTATATAGGTTAAAGTATGCCTTATGATTGTGGTAGTCGTTTCCCTGATGTAAGTGAAGAGGTGCTGTAGAGCATGGGCTAACCCTCCTCTGACACAAAACCTTACACAAACTATAGAGCCCGGTTTCATAGAATCAATATAAGAACCCTCCTACGCTTTCACCAGGCACACACACACCACCAGCCATCAGTGCACGCTTCCACCAGGCACACACACCACCAGCCGTCAGTGCACGCTTTCACCAGGCACACACACCACCAGCCGTCAGTGCACGCTTTCACCAGGCACACACACACCACCAGCCGTCAGTGCACGCTTTCACCAGGCACACACACCACCAGCCGTCAGTACACGCTTCCCAGGCACACACACCACCAGCCATCAGTGCACAATTTCTACAGACACACACACCACCATCCATCAGTGCACGCATCAATTGTTAATGCATCCACAATTAACTGTTGTAGCAATCGCAGTATGGCGCACTTTAGTTTTAAACATATTCATCTAAAGCGCAGCATGCCACCATTGCTACAAAAATAAATACACATATTTCTGGCCTACAATTAATAGACTTTTGTTGCAATTGGTGTTGCAATATTTAGCAATGCCAATAGCTCAAACTTAATTAATGCGAGACCTATTTAATTGCAAATGCTTGTTTCCTCTTTCTATGTGTGGTGCATTCTGCAGCATGCGTAGAAAGAGGAAATGCCAATATTGATTGTTTATGTGCAGGAAGGTGTCCCTTCCTGCACAAAAACAATCATCCCTGCAGCACAAGCACCCTTGCAAAATGACGCATGGGTACCTGTGCTGGCGCATGGCAGCCAATTGTGCAGCAGCGCAGGGGAAAGCATAGGGATGTGTTGTATTGTTGTTTAATAGGACACTGTTGAAAATGATGCAGCATGGCACAGCTAAATGACTTGGGGCACAGCATGCTGCGCCATTCTCTTGTAGATGAGGCCCTAAATTGTGACTGAGTATCCTGCCCACTAAATTCGAAATCATTCCCTGAGCGTTTTCCTGAACTGCCACTGGAGCAATGTGTTTAGTTTAACACGAATCTAAATAAATAATGAAAACAATGTCATGACAAAGAACAAATCATTATTTTCACCCTGTTTAAAATACCTTGAAATACATAAAGGTTTTTTTCATGAAGGTTGTCGAAAACCCATTCCAGTTCATTAACTAGGCACGTGAATATGGTCTGAGCAACTCATTCACCCCATTATTACCAGTTTAATACTGAAAAAACATTCATCAGCTGCAAGAGAAGATAACTTTTACAAAGTGTCTTTGCAATGCACCATAAGTAACTTAATCCGTTTGAGCGGGAAACAATTATATTTTGTTGAAGTCTAGCAGTTTGTGGCAGGTGGTGAAATCTGTGGTAAATGCATAATTATGCAAAAAAATGCAGTAGTATAATAGCAGAATTCCAGAAGCTCCTGCTTGTTGGCGCTCAGGCTGACTAGAAGCACCGATTGATTGTCCGTGTGTTTATCGGTTTCCACAAAAAGACAATCTAGCGGAATCTATGCTCAGGCAAACCTCAGTACTTGAGAGTCCCAGGAAGAATGCGAGGATTTCTAGCAATTAGACATTTTCCTGCTGGAATTTATGGTAGAAAGTTAATTTTCAGGTCTTTTTCAATAATTTGGAGATGCCATTAAGAGGAATCTCCATGCTTCTGCCCTAACATGCATTATGGAAGCACCGTCCCTCACTGGTACAGCTTTGGACATCTAACGTCATACGGCAGAGAGGAAATTCTGGTTTGATACAAAATCAGTGTTATAACTATTATTACCTCAGAAGGATTCTGCTTGGACGAATTCCGTTGTCTATAGTTTAGAAAAAAATATGAATCATGCAGAACTTATAGCTCAATACATTCTAGTTTTATAGTCAATTGCGGTAAACAAGATATTTCAGGGGATCACTGGGAGGGAATAGTTCTTTGATGAACACAGGTGTGCTGTACTCGTGGTGGTGGTCTGACCCATGCCACACTGCTGGTCCACCCACAGTATTCAGAGTGTGGTGTTCGGACCGCTACAAGACCACCGGCTCCGCCAGGGTCAAGGTTCCGCTGGGACGGCGGTCTGCAACCGGCATGAATATGCTGGCGTTGCTGCTGCCGGCATCGCCAAGCATATTACAAGTTGCCCTTCCACCGCCGCCGTCATGAAAAGGGTGGCAGAGAGGCAACTAAGAGGGCTCTAACAGGGCCCTCCGCCAGATCTGGACCTGAGGGTGCATGCAGGGGGAGGCATATGTTGTGCCCCCCCTGTAATTGCACTCCCGTTCCAGCACCGTGTGGCATGCATGTCACACCATGCTGGAATGTACTGCAGGCGATGTCACGGCGGCGGGCTGCCTGTTAGGATCTTCTATGAGTCTAACAGCCCACCGCCATGAGACCGCCACAGCAACGCCCACCCGACATGTATTCAACTCTGAGTCTGGCAGGCGGGCTTGATGGAGCAAGGATTCGCTCGTAAAGCGACTTGCTCACATTCAAGAACCTCGTTTAATCTATAATGTCATTAATCAACCTGTTTGTCACTAATATTGCACTTTCACACTACACGCGGGTGTCCCAGAGATGCTTGCCTATGTGTCTATTAATCCTAATGAGGCTTGCATACTACAGAATCGCTGCTTCGCAGAAATCTAGTCTGCGCATGCGTCGGTCATACCCATGTGATGTGACGCACTCGTAGTTCTGGAGGGATTTTTCGCTCATGCGCATTACTGCTAATATGGCCGCTTTGTCTTTAACATGCTCTCTGCTTGCTACTGCCGCTTTTGCCCAGCTGTCTATTTCTGCGTAACCTCTAATGCTATAGATATTATACAGTAAGGGGTGCAGTGTAGCTAATCATGGTGTACAGTGTATTCATTTTTTCTGTGTTTCGTTTACTTTTCATGTACCGCGTATCTGTGGGCCTGGGCGTGGGGAGCCGCTCCATCTTTGAAACCCATGTCACCCTGATCACGTGCTGAGGGAAAACCCGAACTGTGCAGAAGTTAAACCAAGCCAGCTGGCTTCTGAAACTGAGATGCGCCTGGGAGAGTCACCCTTGCACTCGGAGAAGATTTCGGCTGTACCTAAAAACGATACAAATGTATATAGTTTATGTGTGTCCTATTGTTTTACACCTTTCACATGCCATGGGAACTGGAATGTAAGGGGTGGGTACGAAAAATGAATATTAATTGTGGGAACACAGAATTTTAGGTGGTGACAATGACCTAACCACCTCTCCTGACCAATCCTAAATTGGGGATCCTGTCACTTGCAACATTTGTGGGTGGTCTAGGGACCCGAAAACAGTATAACTAGCCTGGTTTTAGCTAGAGAAATTGTCTGACTTGTCCGAGTAGCTGACCTGTCACCGACCCTACGAACTCTATAGGTGATTGATACAGAGAGCTGCGGAGTACTCTGTCCGTAATTTCCACAAACTCCAAGGGGTGGAATAGTCTTAAGTGCTGGCGAAGCACTTTGCTGGGAGATTCGAGAACCCAATCGGGTTACTGGCGCATTCCGTGCAGAGAGGGAGTAGCGCAGGCGTTGCATCCGAAGCTGCAGGGGTTGGTCGTGCCCTTTGGTGAGCCCAGTCCCGATCCAAATCCTGAGGGGTATCCTGTCCTGACTGTCCATGAGCTGTACCTGCTCGCCTACTGGCATCCTAAGTCCTTGAGGGTCCTGGTCCTAGCTTTTCCCAAACTGACCCGTGGCCTGGGTTAGTCCTCATTCCTGTCCTAGGTAAATATAATTGTGGGAGTCCGTCTATCTATTCTCTTTCCTTCTTTCCTTTTAATAAAGCATCCTTGCCCATGGTATTTTCTCTGTCATCTCCAAAAGACTTACATGCAAACCTGTTTATTAGCTATGTTCCATTTTTCCCCTTACCTGTAGGACATTATTGAAATTGTTTACTTAATTAGTGTTATCTAATTTTACGTGTGTTTGGAATCTATGCTTGAATTAGCAGTTAGACTAAGATCAGTTTGAATCACTTGTAGGAATATAGCAATCCACTGACTAATATGTTTTAAACTCACCTACCTTAGTATAAGCCTGAAAACTGAATAGTATGTTCCCTGTTACCCTTACCCTGTAGTTTTCCACTCGCACTCAATGGTGCTTGCTCTCATTCATAGTTACATTATAGTTATAATCCTGATTATCGATATTCTAATCTATATTAGTTGTATTCTCATGGCATTCTGACTTTAAAAACTTACTATATAAAATGTTTAAAACCCTTCAGGTGTCTGTGGTCATTATAAAAAGGTATAAAGTGCAATTGAATGTATAAAGTATTTTTTTGCTAGTCTTATCTCCCGTCCACTGATAGCTCCTGGTCTATCGGAAATATAGGTACCTGTGACAAGGTGGTAAGTCAGGTACTCTGGTATAGTGGTAAGAAACACACATAGGATTACTGATGGTGTCGTGTAAACTCGCCGGATTCACGAAAACACAACTGTAAACACGTCATGGGCCCAAGTGCGTGTAATCTGGTGAAATAAAGAGTCGAGCGACCTGCGCGCTCTATCAGGCTCACCACGGCTTTGGCAGTCCTGTGGACGAAATGATGGCGGTGCTGCGGGGGGACCCCCAATGTTGTAATCAAGTCCAAAGTGCCAGCTGGTTTATTGGCTACACAATAGTGGAAATGGACAACCTTCTTAGCAGATATGTCTTATGTGAATGTAAGAAATGTAAGTTACAGTTGACTGCCGACTACAGTGTTATTTTATTAATATTTGTGTGGGACAGAAATGCTATGTATGAAATTACATAACTATATATTACCCCTGAGAACCATAGGCCAGCCTTCCTTAACTTATCTGCCTATCAAAAGTAAAACTGGCAATACCTTTTTTTTTAAAATTTATTAATCGTAGATTACTTAAAAACTTTACAGTATAAAAGATATGATCAACATCCCTCCAGCCATCCACCCAACCTCCGAAATTAAAATACACCTTGCTTGTATGGGCCGCAGTTACTACATTATATCCTTCTTAGCCTACAAGCTGGTTAATGTGTTTTAATTGCACTAACATTTCCTTAAAAAAAGAGATAAAATGTATGTTCTTCTCCATCATGATGGGGATTTGCTTCTGTTTTTGATTAGCATTTCATGAAATCCTATTAAAAGTTCCATAGTTTAGTAATATCAGTGGGGGAGGTGGAGTCATTGACTTAGTAAAAGGGTTTTTAGGGGTTGCTAAGGGACCTTTTTATTTATGGGCACTCCGCCCCCATCATTGTCCTTTTTTGTCCTATCAAAAATAGGTTCTTCAGAGCTTGAGTGACAGCAGAGGAGTCCGCTGGTGAAAGTTTGACTTAGTATATATCCCGGAAAGAAGTGGATGAGTCAAAGGAGTAGCAGGTTCTCTAATGCTTGTGTGAAAGGATAGGCAAAAGAGATCTATCCGTAGTGAATGAAAAGTAGACAGAAGTGGTTTACTTGCAGTAAGAGAAAAACCCTTTTCCTGTTTAAAACCCTCGAGCACAGTGGCGAATGTTATACGTTGTTAACTAAACTGAGCACTTGCACTTTAAGAAAAATTCAAAGTTTCCGTTACCTTGTGAAGGAGGGAGTCGGTCGCAAGGTTGCATTGACGTCACTCCGTGCCGCGCTGGTATTGGTTGAGCCAGCGGGTGTGTAGCGAAGATAGAATTGTAAGGGAGGGGTGAGTGCCGAAGAGTGAGACCGTGTCTTGCGAAGGGGCAGCGCACCCATTGGTCAAGAGTATTTGCAACCTCTCTGCTGATTGGTTGCTGTGAATTGAAAGACGTGCTAGCATTGGAAGCACCTCAGTAAACAAAATTAATCACTCCGAGCTTGAAGACAGTTTGGAGAGGTGTATGTGGTATCCCGAATTCTTACCTGATCTGAAAAATCTAGGTTTTCATAAGGAGCAGATGCTAAGAGGTAGACCTTACAATATGTACAGAAGCAAGAGAAAAATGTTCTTTGCCGAAAAGATTAAGAACTATTTCAAGAAAGATAAGCCCATCAGAACTAGAGAGGGTGTGATTATTCCACCTCCTAATACTCCCGCATCATTTATGATGTTTGACAAAGGGTATCATACCTGTGTATGGTTGGAAAATTGGGTAAAGTATACTGAGGATGACGGAGTCCTAGCATTTCCCCTCGACGGTACCTTTAATGGTAGAATCCTGTTTAACTTGAGGACCCGAATGAATGAACTACACCCCCGACCCAGATTAACGCAATATGAAGCTTTAGAGGAATGGGAGATTGAGGCTCTAGAGCGAGACAGACCCCGAATGGATAAGGGAGTGAGTAAGTGGTATCCAAAATTGCAGCGGGAAACAAAGGAGAAAAAGATGAAACAGTGGAGACAGAATATGATGGTTGAGGGACTATTTCCAATGTTTGGGGTAACTGAACCAGAGGGAGGAAAAAGGACAGAGAAATCCCGATATTTAATGGCTATGGGGGACTCAGAGGATGAATACCTGGAAGATTTACTAATGAAAAATCCACCTCCCTATGTTGAAGAGTCTGGGCCCCTAAGCTCGAAAAATCAGTTTTTCCAACATCCTAGAAGTAGAAGGGCCAGTGAAACAGATGTAGCTGGTACTGGTAGCAAACCCAGTGGTAATGATGTATTTTGTAGACCTGGCACAGCGATCCCAAATTACCGACCCTTTGGTGATGACAGACCAAGTTTGGCGATCCCAACTGCCCCGAGTATATACCCTCCATTAGTACCCCAAGTAATGCATGACAACTCTATGGAAAGGGTTTTGCACGAACGAGAAAAAGAAGCATTGATTAAACAGTGAAATGAGCTAATTCAGACCATAGCTCAGATAAATCCCAGTCATGAAGCTTTGACAATTCCAGTCACTATTGGTCCAGTTAGTCCCCTTTATGGGGATAGACAGGCTAGTCCAAGAACTCCAGTTATTACGCCGATTGTAGCACCGCCTAGAAAAGAGCCGCTCATAGTTGATGATCAGGCAAGCGAATGTGAGTCAGTGATCTCCCTGATGGACCTGCCCATAAGGGAACCTGAAACCAGTGTGCCACAGTCGGGAAACCAGACTAAGGCAAAGGAAGTCCTGATAGAAACAGCTTCAGGTACCCGGAGTGCCACCGTAATGACGCCGGAAGAAATAGAACGATGGTCCTGAGAAATGGAAAAAGAAACCCCTCAGCCGAAACCATTAGATATATACAAGCTAAGAATAGAGCTGGAGGAACTGACGGCTGGGAATGTACGATTGGACAGGTTGAATACCTTTGATGAAGAAGAGTTGCTGTTCCTATGCAAAAGCCTTACCCGGAATACTAGAGTATTCCATGAAAAATTAATGGACACAGCCGCAAGTATGGGAATAGATGTTAGTCGATCCAAGGTACTACAGAAACCCTACAGAACAGAATTTTCCGACAAGGTTTTAGAAAATATGAATGTGTCAGGGAAGAAGATACAGATAAGGGAATTGCTGAACATAACACAGAAATGGGGAGATCTAGATAAGTGGAAAGCCAGGTGGGCAAAGAAAAAGGAAGACAATAAGACCAAACCGAAGACTTCTGAATATGTTCTAAAGGAAGTGGACAAGGCAGAAAATCTGTATCCCATGAGAGAAGTACCAGGTGGGAAATATGTGCACGTCCCATGGTCCCGACAGGATATTGTGTCTTTTACCAATGACTTCCCAAAATTAAGAGAGAAACCTGTAGAGTGGTATAGGCAGGTTGAGCGATTTGTGAAGGTTCAAAAATGTCTCCTGAAGGACCTGGATGGGTTCTTTGACATTGTAGTTCCTGTAGACTTGTGGACAGAATGCAAAATTGCAGTTGATTGGCCCAGTGAGGAATATGAGAGAGACTCCCTCGCCAGATGTAATGAGAAAGTATGATAAAGTCATACAATACCTAAAAGAGAAAGTGCCAGCAAAGGAAACTGATTGGACCCGAATAGATAGAACTACCCAAAATCGTGATGAAACAGTGCACTCCTACTATGAACTATTACTACAGGTATTCAAAATCTACAGTGGAATCGATAATATTGAAATGAAGGATATGACCCATTTCATTTATCGATTCGTGTTGGGTTTGAGGCCTGAAATATCCCAGTGGATCAGAGACAATAAAATCTGTTGGCAGGGCAAACCCATAGATGAGGTCCTCAAGTACGCCAAGTACTATGAGGATGAGTTGGAGAACAAGAGAAAAGCCCTGAAGGAGAAAGTGATGTGGGCACAGGTAAAATTGGCTGAGCAACAAGAGAAACAGTTAAGTAAAATGAATAATAATGCTCAAAACACCACCTCTGGGGGAGGGGGGGAAGCCTCGGGTAAAGATGAGTAAAGAAGAGGCCAAGAAAAAATTTCCCTGCCACGGGTGCGGTCAGATAGGGCACTGGAAGGACGAGTGTCCACATTTGCAGGCTGGTAATGCCCCCATAAATGGTTTAAATCCACAGGTGCAGAAAGAGGGGCCACGAAAGAACCAGCAACAGGTAAAACAGCATCCGTTGCCTCGAGCTCCTAGACCTAACTATAAGAATCAGGCTCAGCAAAATGAGGGGGTCGAGGTATGGGAAGGAGGGGATGAGAGAAATGCAGCAACTTCGCAATTCCTGTTCAATGATACATTCCTCTGTGATGAACCATACTGACGGGGCCTGAGGGGGGAGGACGAGGAGTGCATGCTTGGCGCCTCCTTACCGGTAGACCAGACAGGGCCATACATTGAAGGAAAGGTTGAAGGGAATGACGTCACCTTTCTGTTGGACACTGGTGCTACCCGTTCTACTGTGAGAACAGGAGACGTTCCAAACCTACCCCTCTCGGGAGAAGCCATCCAAGTAGTGGGTGTGTCAAATCAGATAATCAGTACCCCAGTAACTGAACCAATGGAGATTTCTATTGGGAACTTCAAAGAAATGCACAGATTTGTTGTCTGTGACTCTAGTCCAGTGAACCTACTGGGACGTGATTTGTTGTGCAAAATGAACTGTACCAACTTTTGCACACCAAAGGGCGTCGAAATTCAGATCCCAGATGAAGATGGACTGTACAAATTGATGTTACTGAGGCCCAACACAGAAATTAAAACATTGACAATACAGGACTTACCTGAAGAGCTCCAACAAAAAGTGATACCTGATGTGTGGGATTTCACTGGGAGAGATGTGGGATTAATGGCAAATGTGGACCCAGTTAAAATAGCCATTAAAACAAATGCTGTTTACCCGAAAACCAGACAGTATAAAATGAGTGCAGAAGTGAAAGCTGGAGTTGCAATTGAAGTAAAAAGGTTGCTAGAGGCAAACATAATACAGGAAGTAATGAGCAGTCCTTGTAATTCACCCATAATTGGAATTAAGAAGCCTAGCGGAAAGTACAGGGTAGTACAGGACCTGCGAAAGGTAAACCAGATTGTTGTACCTTGCTGTCCTATTGTGCCGAATCCTGCAGTGATCTTGTACCAGATTCCATGGAATGCGGAATGGTTTACCGTTATTGACTTATGTCACGCATTCTTTTCCATCCCATTACATCCAGACAGCAAATTTCTTTTCTCATTTGAATTAGACAGTCGTGCCTACGTCTGGAATCGTGTCCCTCAAGGGTACACAGAAAGTCCTTCGATTTTCAATCAAATTTTAAAAAGATGTCTTGAATCACTAATTCTGCCTAAAGAATCGGTTTTGGTCCAGTACATAGACGACCTTCTGGTGGCGTCTAAAAGTCGGAACGACTGTGTTACTGATACTATTGCCTTATTGAATCATCTAGGCAAGGGAGGACATAAAGTATCACCTGACAAATTGCAGGTCTGTAAGAACTCAGTGAAATATCTGGGGCACCAGATAGAGAAAGGTATCCGAAGGGTCACTTCAGAGAGAATTAGAATAATTCGAGATATGGAGTTACCTAGAACCCAGAAAGAAGTCAGAATGTTCCTGGGAGTTGTAGGGTACTGCAGACAGTGGATTGTGGGATTTGCTGTTCTAGCCAAATCATTGATAAAAATGACCAAGAAAGGAGTACAAGATCCAGTTACCTGGGATGACGAAAGCATGACAGCCTGGATAAAATTAAGAAATTGTCTGTGTTCAGCTCCTGCATTGGGAATGCCTGACTATTCCAAAAACTTTGAATTGTTTTGTGATACACGAGACAATTGTGCACTCTCAGTCCTAACACAATGGTCTGACCAGACGTCCAGTGGCCTATTTTTCGGCTACTCTAGATCCAGTGGCTGCTGGATTACCTGGATGCCTAAAAGCCTTAGCTGCAACTTGTACTAGTTTAGAACAAAGTGAAAACATTGTTATGGGGCATCCTGTAACCGTATATGTTCCACATTCAGTTGTGATTCTGCTGACCCGAAGTAAGACCCAGTATCTCACACCCAGTCGACTGACTAAGTATGAGAGAATTCTTATAGGTGCAGAAAATGTGATAATTTCCCGATGTAATATTCTGAACCCAGCAACCTTGTTACCAAACACCCAAAGTGCAGAAATTGGGGGTGATATGGAACATAACTGCATTGACTTAACTGAATTTAGCACTAAACCACGTCCTGATATAAAAGAAACAGCCTTACCTGTAGAAGACCTTATGATGTTTGTGGATGGCTCCTGTTTAAGACATGAGGATGGAGGTCTGAGTGTTGCCTATGCAGTAGTCACTCTAGAAACGACCCTAGAGGCATCCTACTTAAGTGAAATAAAATCTGTCCAAGTAGCTGAATTAATTGCATTGGCAAGAGCTTGTAAACAAGGGAAACATAAGAGAGTAACCATATACACTGACAGTCAATATGGTTACGGGGTTGTGCATGACTTCAGCCAGTTGTGGTTGCAAAGAGAATTCATGACTTCCTCAGGTACCCCTATCAGAAATGGAAAAGTGGTACAGAACCTACTGGAAGCAATCCAGTTGCCCAAAGAATTGGCGGTGGTCAAGTGTGCTGCTCACAAATCTGGCAATGACAACGTGACAGCCGGAAATCGATATGCTGACCAAATTGCCCAATATTGTGCCTGATACAAAATGTCCCTAAAAGTAAAATTATGGGAAGGCGGAAACAGCTGCCAACTTATGGTGTTTGAGAATGTATCTACTTGGAGGGAACTGAAAGAGTTGCAGCAAGCGGCAGAAGAAGAAGAAAAGGAAAGATGGGAGACAGATGGATGTCAACCTAAGGATAGGGATGGTGTTATTGTTTGTGGGAAGGGTATGCCTGTATTACCAGACAGTATGATTGCTCCAATGGCCCGATTAATACACGGAGACACACACATAGGAAGGGATGCAATGTGCTGTGTTTTCCAAGAAGTGTGGTACAATTCGAAGTTCAGAAACATTGCGGAGACACTTTGCCAGAGGTGCTTGGTTTGTCAGCAATTTAACTCAGGAAAAAGAACAGTAGTGGACCAGAGTACGATTGGAAAGGCAGAAGGTCCCTTTGTCAGACTACAAGCTGACTTTATTCAGTTGCCCATGTGCAAAGGATATAAGTACGTCCTGGTTATAGTCTGCCTGTTCTCAAGATGGGTGGAGGCCTACCCAGCAAAGAAAAATTATGCCATTACTGTAGCCAAATTGTTACTAAGGGAACTAATACCTAGGTACGGTTTTCCAGAAACAATTGAAACAGACAGAGGTGGGCATTTTGCCAACGAAATCTTAGCAGAACTCTATAAAGCATTCAAGATTACCCCAAAACTGCACTGTGCATATCATCCAGAGGCTTCTGGAGTAGTCGAACAGGTGAATGGCACTATAAAATCAAGATTGGCAAAAATGTGTAACTCTACAAGATTGAACTGGATAGAAGCTTTGCCCCTTGTCCTGATGGGATTGAGAAGCATTCCAGACCGAAAGACAGGCCTGAGTCTCCATGAGATACTAATGGGAAGAGTGATGAGACAGGCATGGGTACCTGGACACAAACTGCTAAGTATTTCTGATGATTTGGTACTAGAATACTGCAAGCAGCTGGGTGACCAAGTGCGTTCTATCTCCCACCAGATTGGGGAGGACGCCGTCGCCTGGCCAACAACTCCAGCTCATATACTGAAACATGCTGATTGGGTTGTGTTGAAGAAACACACCCGGAAGAGTTGCCTCGGACCAAAGTGGGGAAAACCGAGACAGGTGATCCTTGTCACTACAACTGCAGTAAAGTGTGCAGGCGTGCCGAAGTGGATCCATGCCAGCCATACTAAGCGGGTAACCGGAGAAGAAGTGACTGAAGCTGAAGGTGGTGCAGCTGAGGAGTCTCCAGATGAGGGTCCTGATCTAGCTGATGTCATACTACCGAGCACCAGTCAAGACGAATGGTTCCCAGCAGACGATCTGATTCTTGATCCAATAAGAACCAGAAAGTATTCCTACTTAGATAGAGAGTGGGATAGTGAGGATGAGACGAGGAATAGAAGGAGAAGATCAGGTTATCGAGAATAACATCAGACCTGATCAGGAAATACGTCAAGTAGGGACAGACCAAGTCATCGACACTCCTCCAAAGACTCCAGAAACTGAAAAGGGACAGATAATAATTAGGGCTGAAGTTCATGCGGAAGAAAATCAAGGGTTCGAAGTGCATGAACAGGAACAGATAGAAATAGACAAACGTGTTCAGGAGGCAGAGCCTGAAACAGTTGAAAATCAAAGACAAATCCAAAATATACCTGAACAAGACCAGCTTAGAAACCAGGCAGAAGAAACTGAAGAAAGACCTGGGACTAGTCAGACAGGAAGGGAAAAAGATACCGTCGAAATGACAGTGCCATAACTGAACGAAAATAAAAGGGCTCGTGAGGAGGGCCAAACTACAGTGACAGCTAAAAGGCTCAAGAAGAAAAGTGAACCCAGATACATAAAAAGACTGAAACTAAGGTTAAAGACAGTAGAAGAAAAATTAGAAGACCGAAAAAGGGCTGCCAGTGAAAGACAGAAAACAGGAACTCAGCCAAACAGACCAAGTACCAGAATAAAAAAAACAAAAATTATCGGAGTCCTGAATGGACCTACTTGGTGTTGGAAGAAATTGATGATCTCGAAATAAGCGATAAACGCGACAAAGAATCAATTACTGATCAGGGTTCCGAAGAAGAAGACCCAACCTGAAAGTGAAACTGCGTAAGCCTCTTGTGTAAAGTTACAAAGAGGGGTTGGAAAGCTTCTTGTGAGCCAAAATGTCTGATTTAAATGTGAATGGAAGACCTAGAGGAAATTGTTGTAAAACATGCTGTAAAATATGCTTATGTAGTGTAGCAATAGTACTAATAGTATGGATAGGACTAACAGTCTTTATACCTTTTATGATAAGTAAAGATACTAACCTGTACCCTACTAAACAAGTGACGCCAGACACAGAAGTTGTACAAACAGAAGAAACACCACGAAGTGTAGAAAGACATGAGAATACAGTTAGCCTGAAACAAACTAGACCTGACTTAGATGCATCAGATGAGGAAGGACTACATTATCACACAATCAAAAACAGAACACATTTAAATGTCTTTGCAAATCTTTTAGTGCACTATGTAGAAGCCATGGAAATAGAAGATTGCTATGTCGGCATGAAGCTACCTACTTCTGTAGCTGAAGGTGTAACCTATCACCATCTACCCCTGACCTATGGAATTTCCTGTAGTATATAAGCAAGCTTATTTTATAGAAGCACTTTACAGTACTACTATTCAAACTCTGATGTAATCTTTTCTGAACTTCCTATTCGGGGAAACCTGATACATATTAGAAGTGACGTGACTCGTTATATGGGAGAATATTTTCTGACTATAGGTGACATAGATTTAAATGAAGCACGCAGGAGTAATTTGACCTGTTCATTACATGAGCAGGAAAAGATGTTCTTAAAAATGGCAGAAAAGAGAAGGGAGAGTTTCCAGAGAAAGGCAGATGATAAGAGACAGAAAACTCCTAAATGGGCTGAAAACATGGAAAGCACCTCAAATGGTGAAGCTAATCCTGCACTGTTGCTGGACTTCGAACGAAAAGGGAAACTCTGTCTTCATAGAGAAAAGACTAGCTATTATAACAATGTATTCATCCATTCCAGTGAATGTGAACACAATTACAAGGTAATTGGAGGTTGGGGTTTCAAAAATGGGTCAGAACCTGTGTTTCCCGGAATTTATTATATATGTGGAAACAAGGCTTATTTCAAATTGCCGGATCACTGGTATGGAAGCTGCTATTTTGGCATTGCCTTCCCGAAAATATACCATGTGAACAACGCCGCTGGAAGCAATGAAAGTACTAATGGTTTAGTACGTAGTAGACGAGAAAGTGTAGGAGAAATTATAGGCGATATATTTAGTGCACTGATACCTGGAGTGGGAGTGGTTCTGAATACTCACCGAATTTGCAAATTGTCTACAGTAGTGGATCGGTTATCAACTGACACTGCTGCTGGATTCCTGCTGGTCAATACTGAAATGGTTGCGATCAGATCAATGGTTTTACAGAATCGACTTGCTCTTGATACCTTATTGGCAAAAGAGGGCGGAGTCTGCAGGATGTTGAAAGCGCAACATTGTTGCACTTACATTCCTGATAAGAGCGTAGAAATTAAGAAATATGTGAGAAACATTACTAATTTGGAAAAAGAACTCAAACCACTGGAGGTTGATAGTGCCTGGAAGAGACTAACTGATGGTCTCTCTTCTGTGGGTAGTTGGTTTTCTAACATAGGTCGGAGTCTCGTTGGGAAAATACTGATGCCAATAGCTGGAATAAGTTTGGTTGTGCTGATCATTATAATTTGCTGCAAATGTCAAAAATGCAGAAAGAAATATACGGTGAATAAGAGAGGAGTAAAACGGAATATAGATGAACTGGAATTAGAAGAGCTGAGGAATCAAATCTATAAAAAGGCCAAAAGTTTCCATCCCAATAAGGATGCAGGGAAAAGAATTAACAACAAATTTGTAGAGATTGAGATAAATGAGATCTGAAAGAAGTTGGCATCTGTTTCCATTAATAGTGATGATAGTAAATATCATCAAAGAGGGGATTGATGGAGCAAGGATTCGCTCGTAAAGCGACTTTCTCACATTCAAGAATCTCGTTTAATCTATAATGTCATTAATCAACCTGTTTGTCATTAATATTGCACTTTCACACTACACGCGGATGTCCCAGAGATGCTTGCCTATGTGTCTATTAATCCTAATGAGGCTTGCATACTACAGAATTGCTGCTTCACAGAAATCTAGTCTGTGCATGCGTCGGTCATACCCATGTGATGTGACGCACTCGTAGTTCTGGAGGGATTTTTCGCTCATGCGCATTACTGCTAATATTGCTGCTTTGTCTTTAACATGCTCTCTGCTTGCTACTGCCGCTTTTGCCCAGTTGTCTATTTCTGCGTAACGTCTAATGCTATAGATATTATACAGTAAGGGGTGCAGTGTAGCTAATCATGGTGTACAGTGTATTCATTTTTTCTGTGTTTCGCTTACTTTTCATGTACCGCGTATCTGTGGGCCTGGGAGTGGGGAGCCGCTCCATCTTTGAAACCCATGTCACCCTGATCACCTGATGAGGGATAACCCGAACTGCGCAGAAGTTAAACCAAGCCAGCTGGCTTCTGAAACTGAGATGCGCCTGGGAGAGTCACCCTTGCACTCGGAGAAGATTTTGGTTGTACCTAAAAACAATACAAATGTATATAGTTTATGTGTGTCCTATTGTTTTACACCTTTCACATGCCATGGGAACTGGAATGTAAGGGGTGGGTACGAAAAATGAATATTAATCGTGGGAACACAGAATTTTAAGTGGTGACAATGACCTAACCACCTCTCCTGACCAATCCTAAGTTGGGAATCCTGTCACTTGCAACATTTGTGGGTGGTCTAGGGACCCGAAAACAGTATAACTAGCCTAGTTTTAGCTAGAGAAATTGTCCGACTTGTCCGAGTAGCTGACCTGTCACCGACCCTACGAACTCTATAGGTGATTGATACAGAGAGCTGCGGAGCACTCTGTCCGTAATTTCCACAAACTCCAAGGGGTGGAATAGTCTTAAGTGCTGGCGAAGCACTTTGCTGGGAGATTCGAGAACCCAATCGGGTTACTGGCAGATTCCGTGCAGAGAGGGAGTAGCGCAGGCGTCGCATCCGAAGCAGCAGGGGTTGGTCGTGCCCTTTGGTGAGCCCAGTCCCGATCCAAATCCTGAGGGGTATCCTGTCCTGACTGTCCATGAGCTGTACCTGCTCGCCTACTGGCATCCTAAGTCCTTGAGGGTCCTGGTCCTCGCTTTTCCCAAACTGACCCGTGGCCTGGGTTAGTCCTCATTCCTGTCCTAGGTAAATATAATTGTGGGAGTCCGTCTATCTATTCTCTTTCCTTCTTTCCTTTTAATAAAGCATCCTTGCCCATGGTATTTTCTCTGTCATCTCCAAAAGACTTACATGCAAAACTGTTTATTAGCTATGTTCCATTTTTCCCCTTACCTGTAGGACATTATTGAAATTGTTTACTTAATTAGTGTGATCTAATTTTACGTGTGTTTAGAATCTATGCTTGAATTAGCAGTTAGACTAAGATCAGTTTGAATCACTTGTAGGAATATAGCAATCCACTGACTAATATGTTTTAAACTCACCTACCTTAGTATAAGCCTGAAAACTGAATAGTATGTTCCCTGTTACCCTTACCCTGTAGTTTTCCACTCGCACTCAATGGTGCTTGCTCTCATTCATAGTTATATTATAGTTATAATCCTGATTATCGATATTCTAATCTGTATTAGTTTTATTCTCATGGCATTCTGACTTTAAAAACTTACTATATAAAATTTTTAAAACCCTTCAGGTGTCTGTGGTCATTATAAAAAGGTATAAAGTGCAATTGAATGCATAAAGCATTTTTTTTGCTAGCCTTATCTCCCGTCCACTGATAGCTCCTGGTCTATCGGAAATATAGGTACCTGTGACAAGGTGGTAAGTCAGGTGCTCTGGTATAGTGGTAAGAAACACACATAGGATTACTGATGGTGTCGTGTAAACTCGCCCGATTCACGAAAACACAATTGTAAACACGTCATGGGCCCAAGTGCGTGTAATCTGGTGAAATAAAGAGTCGAGCGACCTGCGCGCTCTATCAGGCTCACCACGGCTTTGGCAGTCCTGTGGACGAAGTGATGGCGGTGCTGCGGGGGGACCCCCAATGTTGTAATCAAGTCCAAAGTGCCAGCTGGTTTATTGGCTACACAATAGTGGAAATGGACAACCTTCTTAGCAGATATGTCTTATGTGAATGTAAGAAATGTAAGTTACAGTTGACTGCCGACTACAGTGTTATTTTATTAATATTTGTGTGGGACAGAAATGTTATGTATGAAATTACATAACTATATATTACCCCTGAGAACCATAGGCCAGCCTTCCTTAACTTATCTGCCTATCAAAAGTAAAACTGGCAATACCTTTTTTTTTTTATTTATTAATCGTAGATTACTTAAAAACTTTACAGTATAAAAGATATGATCAACATCCCTCCAGCCATCCACCCAACCTCCGAAATTAAAATACACCTTGCTTGTATGGGCCGCAGTTACTACGTTATATCCTTCTTAGCCTACAAGCTGGTTAATGTGTTTTAATTGCACTAACTTTTCCTTAAAAAAAGAGATAAAATGTATGTTCTTCTCCATCATGATGGGGATTTGCTTCTGTTTTTGATTAGAATTTCATGAAATCCTATTAAAAGTTCCATAGTTTAGTAATATCAGTGGGGGAGGTGGAGTCATTGAGGGTTTTTAGGGGTTGCTAAGGGACCTTTTTATTTTTTTTATTATTTATGGGCACTCCACCCCCATCATTGTCCTTTTTTGTCCTATCAAAAGTAGTCTTCTGGTTGAGTTTTTTCCAATCTGTGGATTGTAAACTGAAGATTGAGCTTGAGAGTGTGCCAGTCCTTCCAGGTTCTATTACCGGATTGTGTGGTGGTGTAGTTGTCTTGCAAATAGACATGTTTTCAATTATCTTATGAAGTATATGCTCCTAGATGTTTTAAATGCTGGCTGGTACTGAGTTATGGGGTTTGGAGGATTGTACTGAGAAAGCAGTACCTCCAGCGGATTTCTTATAGTAAGGTAATATGATGATAAGGGGTGAAAGCCAGGAGCACAGCATCCTGGTTTGTTTGTATTGTTTGAATTTAGTTTGTAGGTATAGCAATAATTTTCCTTGGAGGGTCTGTGTACAATGCACAGTGCCTTGTACATTGTTCTTCTGGTAGTAGGTAGCTAGTGGAGTGATTACAATACTAGAGTCACGTTGTCTTTTTGGTGATGTCAGAAAAGAAATCTTGTAGCTGCATTTTGGATGAGTTGCATTTTGTGTATGATGAATGAGGGTGCACCAAGGTATAGGCTGTTGACATAGTCTGGCTTGGAGATTATGAGGATAGCTTGCAATTTCTGTTAGGATCCAAGGTATGGGAGGATACAACATAGTGTTTTCATTGTGTAGAAGACACTCTTACATTATTAACACATGCAATCAAATACAGATCTGAATCTATGGTTACCCTTAGGTTTGTGAGTCCTTTTGATATCGTTAGAGGGGACCCATGTTGCTTATGCCATATGGTGACAGGCTGGTCTTTTTGCTATTATTTGTAGTTTGTAATCCCCATCTTTGTGGTATTTAGCTCTAGATGGTTATTCATTATGCCTGTGTTTATGGCCCAAAGGCAGTCATCGAGTTTTAAATTGTGGAGTTCATCCAGACCATCCATTTTTAAACACCAGATACTTCAGGTGCGGCGGGTGGGCTTTAGGGCCCACCACAGCACAGAGGTGGTGATGCTATCGGTGTTAGATGAGCTCAGGCTTGTGGCCGACAGAAAGAATCCTTGTGCATTGATCCTGTTAAACCTAACAGCCGCTTTTGACACAGTGAATCATGGCCAACTGTTGGCTCCAATTCAGAAGTTGTGAATCTGCGGTGTGAGGCATCAATGGATCTCCTCCTTCCTGTCGGATCGGTCACAAAGGAATCAGCAAGGAGCTGTGTGTCCAGTAAAGGTGCACTGTCTTGCAGAGTCCCACAGGGCTCTGCGCTGTCCCCACTTCTTTTCAGCATCTGTCTCCAGACATTGGTGGCAGCCTGTAATGCGGACACCACAGGGATGGGAGCCCCTAGAAACACAAGATGCGCCCGACCCAGCCGGAAGAAGAGTTCGGCAGTGCAGACTCGACGGGCATGAAACGTGAGATCTCGCGTGAAGAGATAGACGTGAGGGAGAAAAGAGAAAGTGGAGCGGAGACGGCATTTTCGGAAAGAGAGGAGGCAGAGGTTTTTCAGGGAGCGGCAACAAAGGTCTAGGAGCACCAGTCATCAGGAGAGTGGCTGGCTGAAAGGACGCATGGTAGCCCGGGAGGAGAGGAGCTACAAAGGAAGGTTGCCCCAACACCCTCTGCCCTTGTATCTGGACGTCCCCAGGAGGAGAAGGACGCCGAGATACCCCACGCTACGGTCACGGAGGACCGTAGCCTCAGGCAAGTGCCTTTCTTGAACTTTTGGAGGAGGTTGGCGGGGAGGGGAGAACGGGAGGGGCGGCCTTTGTAAGTCGGGCACCTAGTCCAGACCGCTATACCCTCACAACCCCTAGTCCCTCACAACATTGGTGATTAGCATGCTCAGGTAAAGGGTCAGCATGTTAAAGGGACAGCCCTAAAACCTTAAGACTGACCAGAGGTTGTTTTCTGTTTCTTTGCTCTCTTCTGGGGACCTCTGGGAACAACAAGCCACGTAGGACACCAAAAAGGAGCTGAAGGAAGCTACCTGGAGAAGAAGGAGACCTGTGACTGGCTAATAGACTGTTATGTTGAGCATTTCTGTTCTTGGATTTCACCGTACTTAAGAACTGTGTCCTTATGCTAAAGACTGCTCATTACATTCCTTAAATAAAATAAGGAGGTGTTTATACGCCCCTTTTTGTTTCCCTCTAACGCTTTGGGAGGTCACTTTATTACACAGCATTAGCTCAAATGGACTTCTGAGTCTTTAACTATGCAGATGACATGCAGCTGATCCTTCGGATCAACAGCTCCCTTCAAGCGCAATCCTGTGTATTAAACATCCTTAGGCATACAGTAAACTGGATGACCGCAGATTTGCTTAAAGTGAACACTGACAAAACAGGGGTACTAGCCGTCACCAGGGGTGGCAACGCCTGGTCTAATCTCTTCTGGCCACAAGAGTTGGGTACTACGCCCATGCCGGTCTCTGTTGTGAAGAGTTTAGGCATTAAATTAGATGCTAAGCTTTAACTGTCAAATCAAGTGTCCACTGTGGTAGGGACCTGCGTGCGCCTTTTGAGACAACGTAGGAAACTGGCATATTTTCTATCATTCTCAATGCTGCGCACAGTGGTGACTGCACTAATCGAATCGCGAGTGGACTATGGCAATGCGCTGTACATAGGGCTACCAGATAAGCTGTTAGTTAAGTTGCAAGTAGTAACGAACGACGCAGCAAGATTGATTTTCAAGCTTCCAAGATGTTCACATGCTACACTACTTCTGCAGCAGCTGCACTGGCTCCCAATTAAGCAGCTGGTCAGGTTTAAAGGTCTCTGCATTGCACATAAAGCTCTCTTTGGGCAGGCACCGTAATACATCAAGGATCGCCTAAGGAGCTGCGTCCCAGGAAATGACCTCCGCTCTTCCGAGGCAGGCCTGTTGTCCTGCCCACGGTTTGATAAAGCAACCTTGGGCGGATGTAGAACAAGCTACCGGAAAGTCTGCATAGGGAATCCTCTCTCCTTCCATTTAGAAAAAAGCTTAAGACTCTGTTGTTCACACATGTTTGGGGACAAGATGTGCTTTGACTCGGGAGGCACACTGACAGATAACTGCTGGTGGGGTTTGGCTATTCTTTTATAAGCGCTAAGAGACCTTTGGTGATTACGCGCTATACTGATGGCAATTAACAAAACCAAATGATTTGGGTGTCATCTGCATAGTTGTAACAGGTAAAGTTGAATTATGTATTCAGGCTTGGTAAGGGAATTAGGTAGATGCTGAATAATAGAGGGGATATGATGGATCCCTGAGGGATACCACAGTGTTGTATGTTTGGAGCTATGGTTAAAGATGGCAACTACTAGTTAACAGTCACAGCTAAGAGACCAAGAATTTGATGGGCATTAGCTAATTTCCCTTCTCAACTTTCACATATGGTTGGTCAAATAAGAATTTGCTGTGTGAAAAGATTGCACAACTGTACAGGACATTGAGTCATGTTGTTCTTAATGCTGCACCTTGTATGACCTTTCCTATTCCAGATACATTATGTGGTTGTCATTACCTAAACCTACTAGCAATTTTCAATCAGGATATCTTCAGATTCTAACGTGGCACAGTGCTCGGATTAGTCTATTGGGCTGGGGAAAAGTCATCACAAGCCAGGTACAGCTTACAGTTGACTGACATTGCGCCTACAGCCTTTCTAGGGCACAGACCTGTTGTTAAATGTAGCATGGTGAGATAATGAATCTGCTCTAGAGGCCTTTATTTTGTTTGCAGGAGCCAGATAACTTGTTAGGGTAATGCACCTATTACAGAAGGCTGGAAATATTCTAATTAGCACTAGTGTGGATCTGAAATGTCCCAATATAGCCTATCATTTCACAAAGGACTGCCATAACATGCCATTAAAAAATGGTTTAATATTTAGATAACACTATCAGGGGCAACACATTGAGGGTTCATCTCTTGAACCAAATATTTTGGAAACCGTAATCAGGGAATCTGAGGCTGAAAGCATTTGATTAGAATTGTCCTATCTAGAGATATCCACAGAACACTGACTAACATTTTCTGACTTTTATCTATTGTAATTTAAGATCTTTTAAGTGTGATTCATCTTTTTGAAATGTATGGACAACTTTGAAATTTGGTTTTCCTTTTATCTTATTTATGGTTGTAGCAAATAAAAATTATTATGACAGACTATGTAGTTAATGCATATACTTGGTGAACATTTGGGGTAGCGTATTTATTGGGAAAGGTGTGGGAACTTTGGGTGGTAGGAATTTTATGAATCCTCATGGATTCTAGAATTTTCTATCACAAAAATATAAGGAACATTTGTGATATAGCCAAAGTTTGGTGTTTGAAGGGCATTCTGAGTAAGAAAAGATATTGGGATCCACACAACACAGCCACCCACAGACTCCCCTAGGTGCTTCATTTTGAGAAACGTCTGGGCCTGGCAGGTTTCCCTGGGTGCCAACCAAGCCTTGGCCTAAATAACGCAGCTAACTACATTGCCAGAAGTGGCCAATTTACAAGGCAAATTCTTTGTTTTCTTGTGTCATAAGGGGCTTAGGGAGCCTATCTTTTTACAGGCAATACCCCAGTCACATAAGAGGGCTACTATTCTTATCGAAAGAAGTGTAGGAACACTGTGTGGTAGGGCATTTGTGGATCCCTGCAGATTCCATTAGGGCTGTCTGCTTTCACTTTTGTTTTGCTGTGTAACGTCTAAGTCTCAGTGGAGTTCGTGGAACTCCACGGAGTGACCAAAAAACACTGCTGCGCTATTCTGAGTTCTACAAGCGGCAGAGTGCGCTTGGTAATGACTGTTCTCATTGATTTTCAGTGCCAGGTGTTTGTCCTGCACTGGAGAATCAACGCGAACAGCATCATGCGCAAAGCAAGAGGGTTCTGCTTCTTTTCTGATGCTTGAGAATATTTTCTACCCAGCTGCAACTTTCTCAACGCAAACAGAATGTTTCTCCACGTCAGAGGTGCTACTACCCGTGATGCCTGCATTGAGAAATATGACCGCCCGTGTTGAGAAATCTCATCACGAGGTGGATTTTTCTTGCTTGAGATCACCAACTTGGCATTGTGGAGTGAGAGCGAGCAAAAATCTCGCCGGGAGGTGGATTATCCTCCCTCGCGCTCACCAACTTGATGTTGGGGAGCACGAACAACGGAAAAACTCTGCTATGTGGAACAGAGTTTTTCGGAACTTCGCGTGCTTCACGAATTTCAGAAAACTTACCGTCTGGGCTTAGTAACGTCAGCCCTCAAAATGTGCTGACCAAAACAGCAAAACCAAAAATTTCATTCAGGACACATTTCCCTTGTGTCCAACTTTGATTTGGAAAAGAAAATGTTTCTGCTGTTATTAATAGAAACATTTTCTTTTCTGTTACTGTGGACCACCCGTTTAAGTGCACCGTACTGTCAACTTAGTGTGGTGGGCATCAATGGTCTTCGCCTACCCTAAAACCCACCAAATAAATGCACATTATATCCTGTCACACAAGAATCGACAAGCTGCAGGAATATGATGGCTGCGTTACACTAACTCCTTTGTTCCATGATTGTAGAGGACCTCTCCTGTTCCAGGAGGCCCCCGAATGGTAGGCATATGGGACTGGGAACAGCAAAAGGCACAATGGTCAAGAAAAAGTGGCAGGTGCTGCTAAGAGTCATGCACAGCCAAGATAAAGTTTCAATTGACATACATGGTCTATGGAGAAGAGGGCTAGAGAAGTACAAAGAGGATAGAAGAGAAGATAGAGAGAAGAGATTCTCGAAAAGAGGAGACAATTGAAGGTAGTGGTGAAAAGGTTAAGAGAGGTGGTGGGACAGAGATTAGGAGATGAGGAGAGAATAAAGAAAGTAAGAGAGGGCCTAAAGGAACAAAATAGAGCTAGATACATCAGGAGAAATGGTGATTGGAGATTTTAAGTGGAATTTGGAGTTTGTCCTGTTTTGGCTAATACAACTGGCCCAATGTGATTTCGATGCACAATGTTTTTTTTATTTTCCAAAAGGAATCTTAATATAACATCTAACAATCACCTTCCATAATGGTCTTTAAAGTCCTAATAAGGTCTAACCATTGTTACTTGATTCACATGGTATTTAGCAAATTCCTTAACATTGGCACCCCCTTATTATTTGTTATTATATGCTCTTGGTGAGAAGTACTGACACCTTCTCTTTCAATGCATATCAGCCACTGCCCAATCAAAGAGGTTTTTATGTATACTGATTAATCTATAAACTAAATAAAATGTTTTTAACAATTTTTTCATATATGGGAGTTGAATCTAATATTGAGTTTGAGACAATGTGTGATTAATGTAGTGTGAATCAAAGTGCATGATTCGTTTAAATTGATAGGAGTAGCTATTGCTCAAGAATAGTCCCTCTCACATTTTGTTGTTAGACTGACACTTGGTTCAGGGTTAAGTTATTTGCCCCCCTTTTTATTGAATATAGGGGCTTTTGTGTTGTTGATTTATCAGCCATGTCTACATTTGCGGGTATACTCACTGGAAAGTACAACCTACTTGCTGAAAAGTGTAAGTGTAAGTTCTATTAAGGAGGTGATTTGGTTTTGTAATGTACATTTAAACATGACAGTCTCTTAACTGTTTAATAACTTGAAGCTTGACTTTAATCTGCAACTGTAGTAATAACGAACAATCCCTCTGCAAGTAAAATATTTTCCATTTGTAATACACAGGCAGGCTTTCATGCTTACTACATTCACCACTCAAAAAGGTGCATTCTCATCCAAGCACTGTTAGCTACATAGAGGGTGCCACATTGAGAATTATATGCAAGGATTCTACTGTATGGGAAAGGGTGGACATTGTCCCTAATTCCAGAAGTCGAGGACTCTGTAGCATCTAAATGGAGGAACTGTGTCCTTATGCTAAAAACTGCTCATTACATTCCTTAAATAAAATAAGGAGATGTTCATACGCCCCTTTTTGTTTCCCTCTAACGCTTTGGGAGGTCACTTTATTACACAGCCTTAGCTCAAATGGGCTGCTGAGTGTTTAACTATGCATATGACATGCAGCTGATCCTTCGGATCGACAGCTCCCTTCAAGCACAATCCTGTGTACAGAACATCCTTAGGTATACAGTAAACTGGATGACTGCAGATTCGCTTAAAGTTAACCCTGACAAAACAGAGGTACTAGCCATCACCACGGATGGCAACGCCTGGTCTAATTTCTTCTGGCCACAAGAGTTGGGTACTACACCCATGCTGGTCTCTGTTGTGAAGAGCTTAGGCATTAAATTAGATGCTAAGCTTTAACTGTCAAATCAAGTGTCCACTGTGGTAGGGACAACGTAGGAAACTGGCATACCTTCTATCATTCTCAACGCTGTGCACAGTAGTGACGGCACTAATCGAATCGCGAGTGGACAATGGCAATGCGCTATACATAGGGCTACCAGATAAGTTGTTAGGTAAGTTGCAAGTAGTAATGAACGACGCAGCAAGATTGATTTTCAAGCTCCCAAGATGTTCACATGCTACACTACTTCTGCAGCAGCTGCACTAGCTCCCAATTAAGCAGTGGGCCAGGTTTAAAGGTCTCTGCATTGCACATAAAGCTCTCTTTGGGCAGGAACCGTAATACATCAAGGATCGCCTAAGGAGCTGCGTCCCAGGCAGGGCCGGACTGGCTACCGGGCAGTTTGGAATGCTGCTGAGCTGGGGGCTGATTTCGTTGATGGGGACCTGCGTGTACAGAACGAAATTCGTTTTACTTTCATTATTTCGAAGCACACGCAGGTCTTAATGAACGAAATCAGCCCCCACTGCAAGAAACTCAGCCACCAGCTTGGCAGCATTCCAAACTGCCCGGTAGCCAGTCCGGCCGGGTCCCAGGACATGACCTCCGCTCATCCGAGGCAGGCCTGTTGTCCTGCCCACGGTTTGATAAAGCAACATTGGGCGGACGTAGAACAAGCTACCGGAAAGTCTGCATAGGGAATACTCTCGCCTTCCATTTAGGAAAAAGCTTAAGACTCTGTTGTTCACACAGGTTTGGGGACAAGATGTGCTTTGACTAGGGAGGCGCACTGACAGGTAACTGCTGGTGGGGTTTGGCTATTCTTTTATAAGCGCTAAGAGACCTTTGGTGATTACGCGCTATACTGATGGCAATTAACAAAACCAAATGATTTGGGTGTCATCTGCATAGTTGTAACAGGTAAAGTGGAATGATTTATTCAGGCTTGGTGAGGGAATTAGGTAGATGTTGAAGAATAGAGGGGATATGACGGATCCCCGAGGGATACCACAGTGTTGTAAGTTTGGAGCTATGGTGATGAGGTTCCGTGACAATTGTAAGTGGTGTTTTCGACTCACACGAATATGGTCGAGTCTAGTATCTATGAACCGCAAATGACGAGTTTAGCAAGTGTGCGCAGTTTCGCTGTGCTAACTTAAACCGTTCGTTTGTTATGTGGGTTTGTCATCTGTACCCACGGGTTCCATCTTAGATACGGCATCCATTTTGTCTCTTGCCCTCAAGTAGCCAGCGAACGGACGCTGTCCGCTTCGCGACCCTGGGACTCCCAAGATATTTGCGGAAGACACATGTTCTTTGAAAGTGTCTTTATGACGAGGGGGATGCTACTGTAAGGCAGATGGCGCCGCTCGAGGCTCATCTTGCCGCACGGGCTTATTGTCTCAGCCGTGCATCTCATTAGGCACGTCCCTTTGATGCCTGTATCTCGTGCTTCTCGACACTCCCCTTTTACACCCTTTCCGATCTCCCCACTGTTTCCGTCTTCCTCTGCACCTGTCTTCGTTCCTGTTTCGATCTATTTTACTGCTGATTGGAATTTGCTAATGGTGGGAAGATGGGTTTTTACAGTTGGGAACCGCCAAATGTTTCCGCACTTATGTTCCGGATCTTGTGTCTTTCAAAGTGATCTAAGCGACCCCTCTGAGAGCGACTTGTGGGAACCAGGTTGTAAACTATTGTGTATCATGTTATCCTATGGGTAGAAACTGTATAAAAGGAGCGATCCACAAATACAATTTGAAGCAGTCTCCCCGAACTACATTCGATGTACTTCTCGTGACTTCTGTGTTCCCTGCAGTAAATAAACCTTGACTCTTTGACGCCGAAGGAAGTGTCCCGTGTCTCTGTGATTTGTACGCCGGAGCAGGTTACCCACGAAGGTTTCAGGTGTTGTGCCCTGGCACCGCTGGGTCCAAAGAACCCAGTCCTTCAGTTGGCGCCCAACGTGGGTCTGCATCAGTGGTACCGGTCCAAGCCTGACGATCGTGAGGAACTTCGTGTGAAATCTCCGAGGGAAGGTGCACCCCGCTTCATCGATCCTGTTGTCGAAATAAGTGGCCCGAAGACTTTTCCCGCGAAGATTCCCGCCTCCTAACGGCTGCGACGGACTGCTGCCCTGACTGTAGACCTGTTTTGGCGCCTGGCGTAGACCTTGGTATAGCGAGACGATTGACGGGCCTTCCTGAGGACGCCATTGATCTTTGAGTTAAGTATTTGTGGGTCGCTCCCAGAGTTCTTGGTTGTAGACACTTTAGCGAGTGTCTTTGTTGTAAACACTTTAGCGAGTGTTTTTGTTGTAGACACTTTAGCGGGTGTCTTTGTAGTACACGCTGTGTGAGTGTTTTTGTCGGTGACACTTTGCTAGCGTACTTTGTTGTTGTTGTATTTGTTTGACGACTGCAGCCGCCAAAGACCGAGGGTTTAGTTCTTTGCTGGGACTTGGTAAATCCCGTAACCCTTGAAGTTTGTGAAACTCGGCTAGTGTGCAAGATGCCTGGTCGCAGTACTTTGTTCAGTTGCTTTAGACCTTGTGGTGCGGATTCCCTGCTGGAGGACTCGTGTCCGATACCTCCGGTTGGAACTCCTACTTATGACCTATATAGCAAACATGGGCTAGGCCCGATTGCTTTTAACGATTATTGGATCAAATATACAAAGAAAGACGGCGATCTTCGTTGGCCACCTCACGGTAGCTTCGAAGCGTCGATCTTAGATAATTTGGAAATAAAGTTGTTCGAACGTAAATCAAGGCCGGCCATGTTTGATGCCTTTCGGTTCTGGCGCAAAGAAGCCCGACAGAAAGAGATCAGACAAAATAAACGTAGTCAGCGAGATACTGTTGCTACTATAGTGAAGAAAGCTGAGCAGTTTCAGCGTGATAAGGAGGATAAGGATAAGGAAGTGTTTGAGAGATTACAGCGTATGTCCATAGACAAATGCTATCCTGTTTTGTCTACGGAGTCGGATAAGAAGGAAGAGGCAGTTGAGGATTCTTTAATGTCCTATCTTATGAAGTCGCCACCTCCGTACGTACAGGGTACCGCATCTCCTGTGGTCCCTGCCGTACCTGTTCCACCAGTTCCTCAACCTGCACTTGCTCTTCCGACTGTTCCTGCTCCTTTGCCTCTTTCTATTCCTACTGCTCCTCCGCTTCCACATACTCCTGTTCCCGCTACTGCTCACGCTACTGCTCCTGTGTTGTTAACCCCTGTTGTTGCTAATGTTTCTACTCCTTCTCTTGTTAGTCCTGTGTCTTATTCTTGTCCCTCTACTCGTAATCGTGATTCTCCCCTTGCGACAAACTTCTTTCAGTCGCTCGGACCTGTTTTTGGGTCTGCTGGTTCTGATGGTCCACAGAGACGTAGCCAGCTTCCTGGTAATAGAGAACGTGTTGCGCTATACAATATGGCGATGGGTTGGATGATAAACCCTGTTAGAAATCCACCTCGTGTTGTCCTCGAAACGTTTGATCAATTCAACATACCTACTCAGAGATATGTGTTTGATGAAATGTGCAAGTTCTTACATGATCAGATAGCGGCTGTTGCGCCTGACGAGGTGCTGACCGCCCTGTCTAATCTTCGGCTTCAGTTCGCAACTGGACTGATAGTCGATACTAATGTCCGACGTGCTATTGAACGGTTGCTATCTCTTCGTCCTGCTCCTATTCCTCATGCATTGTTCGTTGAGGACATTGAACAACGAGATGGGTCTGGCCAATATCCTATGCGAGAAGTTCCGCCAGTTTGGGTACCCGCTGATAATACTAATGCTAATGCTCCAATACCAGCACATTTCCAGAGAGTGTGGATACACCTCCCTTGGAAACGATCGGAAGTGCTTCAGGTGAAACAAACTTTGCCTGATCCTCGCAAAAATCCTGCGGGGTATTACAAAGAATTATCGCAGCTCGTAGACGCTACGATAATGAATCTGGCCGATATCGACATGTTGTTTGGCAATGTCGTACCGCAACCGGTATGGGCCAAGATTCGTCACCAAGATCACGCGAATGAATTAGGTGGTGATTGGGCTGCCATTACAGCGGCAGACGCTGGACAAGTGGCTGCCACTAAACCCGATCAGTTGATTGAACTTCTTCCCCAGCGAATCATTACGTTAATGAAAACGCTTATGCCAGCTATGAGGGTAAATTGGGACAAGTTGTCAGCCTGTAAGCAGAAGAAAGATGAGAGTGTTTCAGACTTCTTTACGAGGTTCGAGGAAACATTCGTCGATCATAGTGGACAGGATATGGGTACTGAGGGTGGACAAAGGCTGTTTGTGGATAAATTTGTATCGAACTTATTGCCCGACTTGTGCAATAAATTGAAAAATTCAGAAAGTTCATGGGCCGTTTCTACCTCAGCTCAGATTCTGGCTACGGCACAATATTACGAAAATAGAGAAAAAGAGGAAAATGACCGTGCCGATAAGAAGACGAAAGAGCTGAAAACTAAAGTGTTGTTACAACAAGCATATCCGCCGCGTTCTAATCAGAATGCGCCTCAGCAGAATAGATCGCAGTCGCAATCGAATCGATCGCAGCCGCATAATGATTCATCTTTTCAGAGATCTTCGTTGGGGTACAATCAATGTGCTTATTGTAGACAGGAGGGACACATTAAATTCAATTGTCCTGCTTTAAATGACCGTAGTGGTGGTAATTCGTCTAGAGGAGGTCGTGGTGGTTCACAGAACGCATCACGTGGTAGAGGTCGTGGTGCTCAGAACGACCGTTCTGACAACTCATCAAATTCTAATAATTGTTTCGATCAACGTGGATCATCGCAAGGACGATCTGCGCAGTACAATGTAGACGATTATTACGTCGATCAGGGAACTGACGATAGTAATTACTAGGACAGCCAAAGACAAGGAGAGGGAGTGGTATCAGTTCCGGTTGATCAGAGAGGGCCTTACGTCGCAGTTGCTACATCGGGCGTCGTTGAGCCTTTTCTGTTGGACACTGGTGCAGCGAAAAGTTCTATCATGCATTCGAAACTCCCTGGCGCACCTTTGTCTGGCTTAACAAATATATCCGTTGGATTCTCTGGCGCCCCCGTTAGCAATCCAGTTTCGCGCCCTTTGCCCCTTCAAATTGGGCCTCGTGAGCTCGAAGCTCCGTTGATTTTAACCACTGGTTGTGGTGAAAATCTTTTGGGTCTGGATTTGCTTAAACGTTTGTATGCAACTTTGTATTGTTCTCCTGCGGGTGTAAAGCTTACGTTAGGAGAGAGGGTAGTCTCTCCCATGTACTTGTCCCTCGATAAGCTTCCACCGGAATTGAGTTCTCTTCCTGCATCTTTGTGGGCGACGGGTCCAAATGACGTGGGCCTACTTGATATCTCCCCTTATGTTGTTCAGTTGAAATCGAATGTGCGATTGCCACGTATTCCCCAATATCGTATCTCCCTGGATGGTGAACGAGCTTTGTTAGCGATCATTTATGATTTGATCGAGAAAGATGTCATTGAAGAAACTCGGGGAAACGTGTGCAATAGTCCTGTACTGCCCATTCTTAAACGTACTGATCCTACCAAACCGCCTGTTTATCGTTTTGTTATCGATTTACGGGAGGTGAATAAAATTGTGGTTCCTCAATTCCCTGTTGTGCCTGACATTACGGCGTTACTGACTCTGATTCCAGCTACAGCTTCATGGTTTTCGGTGATTGATTTGAAAAATGCGTTTTTCAGCATCCCGATTGCCGAAGAGAGCAGGGACCTTTTCGGTTTCTCTCTTGGTGGACGTAGCTTCCGGTTCAAACGCGCTCCTCAGGGCTACTGTGAAAGTCCATCGATTTACAGTCAAGCTTTGAAGGGTCAACTAGATGCGTTTAGGTTGCCGGTTGGTGCGGCTTTAATCCAATACGTCGACGACTTATTGGTGGCTGCTGATACTCAGGACATTTGCAAAATTGCTACAGTGTCGTTGCTGCAACATCTCTGTGAGTTAAATCACAAGGTGTCACCTTCTAAACTCCAATATTGTTGTCAAGAAGTAACCTATCTAGGTCACTTATTGTCAAAGGAGGGAAGGAGATTGACCCCAGAGAGAATTGCAGCGATTGCGCGCATGGCTGTGCCACAAACCCAAAGAGATGTGCGTGCCTTTCTAGGTATCACATCGTACTGCAGGCAGTGGATTCCTAATTTTTCATTGCTAGCGAAACCATTGGTGGCTCTTACGTGCAAGGATGTTTCGACTCCTTTACCATGGACGGAAGAATGTCAGAAAAGTTTCTCTGAATTACGTGATTCATTGTGTTCGGCCCCTGTGTTAGGTACCCCTGATTACAGTAAGCCGTTCACGTTATATGTTCACGAGAGAGAAGGTTGTGCGTTGAGTGTCTTAACGCAACCTTTTGGTGGTAAGCAACGTCCATGTGCATATTTTTCCTCGACCTTAGACCCAGTAGCTAGAGCATTGCCGAGTTGTTTGAGAGCAACTGCGGCAGCTGCGGTCTCCATCCGACAATCAGCAGGATTGGTCATGGATAATATGCTTACGGTGATGGTTCCGCATGCAGTCGATACTCTTTTGAACCGTACGAAAACTCAGCACTTGACGAGTGCGAGGTTATCTGGGTACGAATTGACGCTCTTGGCAAGCCACATTCAGATAAAACGTTGTAATGTCCTAAATCCGGCAACTTTGTTACCAATTAGTGCAGAGTCAGATGCAGTAACAGAACATGACTGTTACTTGCGGACGGAGGAGGAAACAAAAGGTCGTGTGGACCTTAAAAACACCCCATTGGAAGACCCGGATGGCATCCTGTATGTGGATGGGTCATGTTTTAAATTGCCGAATGGTGATGTGACTACTGCTTATGCTGTGGTGACGTTGAATACTGTTGTTGAGACTGCGAGATTGAATCAGAATTCTGCCCAAGCTGCAGAGCTGATCGCTCTTACTAGAGCATGTGTATTAGCAAAAGGTAAACGTGTGAATGTGTACACCGATAGTCAGTATGCTTTCGGTGTAGCGCATAGTTTCGGACGATTGTGGCGAGAACGTGGTTTCTTGACGTCACATGGCACGAAAATACAGCATGGCCAGCTTGTGAACGATCTTTTGGATGCATTGACTTTGCCTGCTCAAGTTGCAATTGTTAAATGTAGTGCGCATCGTAAAGTGACGGATGATGTTGGTCGTGGTAATGCGTTTGCAGATGAGATTGCTAAGGAGACTGCCCGGAACCTTAGCACTCGAATGTATGTGACGAATTCGGTTAGGTGGCCTACAGAATCAAGTATGTGTGAGAATACTATAGAGAGTGTGAAAGCAATTCAGAATGAGGCCACCGACACTGAAAAGATGAAGTGGAAAGAAAGTACGGGAAGGTTGGATGTGAATGGTTGCTGGATTGATTTGTCAGATCAGAAAAGATGGATGTTGCCTGATGCGTATGTACTGGCCGTTGTGCAAATGGCACATGGGTTAGCACATATTAGCGCGAAAGGTATTTGCAAGTTGTTGGCTGATGTGTGGAAGAATGATGGAATTACTAAGTGTGCTGAACGTTTGGTGAAGAATTGTATGGTGTGTATAATGTACAATCCTGGCAAAGGAACCCCAACTCCCCCTGGCAGTTTTGCTCCTCCTTCGTATCCCTTTGAGGTGATCCAATTGGACTTCATCCATATGGAGCGATGCAATAACCTGAAATACGTTTTGGTTGTGGTTTGCGCATTCTCCCGATGGATCGAGGCCTATCCCCTCAAAGATAATACTGCTTTGTCTACTGCGAAAATCCTACTGAAGGAATACTTTCCTCGGTATGGAATGCCTAGAGTCGTGTGGTCAGATAACGGAAGTGAGTTTGTTGGAAGTGTGATGAAGAGTGTGTGTAAGGGCCTTGGAATTAATCAGAAATTCCACAGCGCCAATCATCCCCAGTCAGCTGGATTGGTTGAAGGGTACAATGGCACCCTTAAACTAAAATTAGCGAAGATTCAGGCTACGACTGGACTTTCGTGGCCTGACGCTTTGCCTCTAGCATTACTGTCAACTAGGGCGACTGTACACTCCCGAATAGGGCTTAGTCCCTATGAAATAGTGTTCGGCCGTCCTGCGAATGTGTGGGGGGTTCCTAGGCCAGGTATATTTGTTGATCTTGAGTACCCGATGTTGATTGACTACTTACATGACTTGACTGCTAAACTGAGGTTAATTCATCAACAGGTTTACGACGCCTTGCCGACGCAGACGGAGGGTCCAGGCCACCAGCTCCAGCCTGGTGATTGGGTTGTCACCCGAAATTTTTCACGCAAGAAGAATCTGGACCCCCGCTTTGTTGGACCTCACCAGGTGCTTTTGGCCACGAGGACTGCCGTTCGTCTTGAGGGACGGAAGAATTGGGTACATGCTACCCATTGTAAGCGAGTCCCTATTCCTTTGCCGGCAGACCCGTGGGTGAGGAAAGGCATTGCGTCAACAGAAGCAGAGACATTGCCGGCGTTTGTACCTTTTAGTGACGCACAACTTGTTGGTGAACACTCAGCGCAGCAGAAAGCCACTGTTGGAACATTGTCAGCAAAAGACTCAAGACCAAATCAACAAACTGATCAACAGGACGCTGTCTCCTCAACGGATCCTTTGTTTGACGAGCAGACACGTCCCGGGAAACACCGATATTCTTTGCGTTCTCATACTAAGGACAAATAAATTTTTTCTTGCTTTGCTGAAACTGATAACTGCAATATCTTCGTTTCCCCTGATCAACTGTGAACAATTCGTATCACTGAAAATTGTTTTGTACATATATCAAGATTTTTTCTTGTATCTTTTTCCTTCCACAGCTGAATTATTGTGCTAAATAAATACATATTGTGTATTGAGGGCCGTAGGGCCGCGCGCGTACTTCCTTCTGGACAGTAGGTCTTGACGCTAGGTTAAAGGCCGTCGGTTCCTAGGAACTCCTGGGAATTGACTATTGCTGCACAGAACGAAGTGCGTCAAGAAACGTTGCGGACGGTCGTAGGGAAATGGCATTTTTGAAGCTGAATGATTTGGAAGGAGCTCAGGCGTATAGAGTCAAACTGCAGATACTTAGTCGTACGAAATGTTTTGTATCCCAATTGTTTGTACTGTTTTTAACTGCTTCCGCATTTTTGGCGGGTGGGGTGTATTACACTATGTCTTACTTCTTACTTCCTACCCCTACTCCTACTCCTTACCCTAACATTACTTCTACTGCTTCCCCTCATTCCTTTCATATGTTACCAGAACACGAACAGGCTAGACGTGTAGAATTCCGCAACAATTCCTTTATCCAGCTCCTCCATCAGCATCAGTTAGTGGTTAACACTACTAATTGTTGGGTGTGTGGGTTGATGCCACATACTACGGGTAAGGGAATTCCATATCTGGTGTTACCGTATAGTTCCCAAGGGTCAGCTCGAGCATTCCAAACAATGCTTCGAAGCGCACTAGGTTTCCACCCCTCTCCAGAACGTTCCCCCAAACCGGGTCCTACCTCATGGCAGTGGGTGGTATCGATGATAATACAGGATTTGGAAGATGAGATCCATGATGCTTATCTTATCCCTAAGGCAGAGGTACAAGCCTATAGGGCACCGAATAGAGGGGAATATAGTACGTTCACTAATGAAAAGCAGCTTAAAAGCTCGTCTCCAATATGGGTCGTACCCCACACTGGTAATTTTTGTCTTGTGGGTCGTGGCTCGCAAGCCTCACTTGGAGTAAGTGCTTGCACTGAAAGTTACGTTCTGTCAATGTCCCCGATCCCTGTGCTTCTGGCTGCCAAGGGTACGTACTTCATCTGTCATGATCGTGCATACACATGGTTGCCCGCAGACTTCATGGGCTCATGTTTTGTTGCAAATTTGTTGCCTCCGACGTTTACTGTAGATGCCGATTATCATAAGACTAGAGTTGTACGAGGCGTAATTAGTGAAGAGGATACTGCCGGTCAAGAGGCAGGAGACTTTTTCAAGGGTTTCCTCCCGTTTTGGGGACCTATGGTTAATAGTAGGAACCTGAGACATTTGACTCGAGTGGTAGAATCGACAGCTAACATTACTGCCAGTGCCCTTGGTAATATCACCACAGAACTTCAGGCGGAGAGACTTATGACATTACAAAACCGTATGGTTTTAGATGTTGTCTTGGCAGATCGCGGTGGGGTATGTAAAGTGATCCATTCGAGCTGTTGCATTTTCATTCCAGATAATGCTCCTACTGTCTATCAAGCCATCTCGAAGTTGCACAAGATCTCCGAATCCATACACGTGGATGTAGGGGATTGGACGCTACTTGGTTGGTTTTGGGGCCTGGTGTCGACTTGGGGTTGGAAGATTCTGACGATCATCGGGGTTGTGGTAGTGTTCCTGTTCACGTGTTGCCTTTGTGTGCAGTGTGGTCCTGCCTTATGTGGCCTCTGTGCTACAACGTGTATGAGACAACCATCTGTTACCAAGGGGACTCGGTTGGACAGAGCTATGCTACAACGACATCTTGATGGTCTGATGAATATCGAGTATGATTCCGACTAGTGCTTGCCTACATGAGGGCAAAAGGAGCGTCTGAGGTTCCGTGACAATTGTAAGTGGTGTTTTCGACTCACACGAATATGGTCGAGTCTAGTATCTATGAACCGCAAATGACGAGTTTAGCAAGTGTGCGCAGTTTCGCTGTGCTAACTTAAACCGTTCGTTTGTTATGTGGGTTTGTCATCTGTACCCACGGGTTCCATCTTAGATACGGCATCCATTTTGTCTCTTGCCCTCAAGTAGCCAGCGAACGGACGCTGTCCGCTTCGCGACCCTGGGACTCCCAAGATATTTGCGGAAGACACATGTTCTTTGAAAGTGTCTTTATGACGAGGGGGATGCTACTGTAAGGCAGATGGCGCCGCTCGAGGCTCATCTTGCCGCACGGGCTTATTGTCTCAGCCGTGCATCTCATTAGGCACGTCCCTTTGATGCCTGTATCTCGTGCTTCTCGACACTCCCCTTTTACACCCTTTCCGATCTCCCCACTGTTTCCGTCTTCCTCTGCACCTGTCTTCGTTCCTGTTTCGATCTATTTTACTGCTGATTGGAATTTGCTAATGGTGGGAAGATGGGTTTTTACAGTTGGGAACCGCCAAATGTTTCCGCACTTATGTTCCGGATCTTGTGTCTTTCAAAGTGATCTAAGCGACCCCTCTGAGAGCGACTTGTGGGAACCAGGTTGTAAACTATTGTGTATCATGTTATCCTATGGGTAGAAACTGTATAAAAGGAGCGATCCACAAATACAATTTGAAGCAGTCTCCCCGAACTACATTCGATGTACTTCTCGTGACTTCTGTGTTCCCTGCAGTAAATAAACCTTGACTCTTTGACGCCGAAGGAAGTGTCCCGTGTCTCTGTGATTTGTACGCCGGAGCAGGTTACCCACGAAGGTTTCAGGTGTTGTGCCCTGGCACCGCTGGGTCCAAAGAACCCAGTCCTTCAGTGAAAGATGGCAACTACTAGTTAACAGTCACAGCTACGAGACCAAGAATTTGATGGGCATTAGCTAATTTCCCTTCTCACCTTTCACATATGATTGGTCAAACAAGAATTTGATGTGTGAAAAGATTGCACAACTGTACAGGACATTGAGTCATGTTGTTCTAAATGCAGCACCTTTTATGACCTTTCCTATTCCAGATACATATGTGGTTGTCATTTCTTAAACTTACTAGCAATGTTCAATCTGGACATCTTCAGATTCTAACATGGCACAGTGCTTGGATTAGTCTATTGCGCTGGGGAAAAGTCATCACAAGCCAGGTACAGCTTACAGTTGACTGACATTGCTCCTGCAGCCTTTCTAGGGGCACAGACCTGTTGTGAAATGTAGCATGGTGAGATAATGAATCTGCTCTAGAGGCCTTTATTTTGTTTGCAGGAGCCAGATAACTTGTTAGGGTAATGCACCTATTACAGAGGGCTGGAAGTATCTTAATTAGCACTAGTGTGGATCTGAAATGTCCCAATATAGCCTATCATTTCACAAAGGACTGCCATAACATGCCATTAAAAATGGTTTAATATTTAGATAACACTGCCAGGGGCAACACATTGAGGGTTCATCTCTTGAACCAAATATTTTGGAAACCGTAATCAGGGACTTTGAGGCTGAAAGCATTTGATTAGGATTGTCCTATCTAGAGATATCCACAGAACACTGACTAACATTTTCTGACTTTTATCTATTGTAATTTAAGATCTTTGTAGTGTGATTCATCTTTTTGAAATGTATGGACAACTTTGAACTTTGGTTTTCCTTTTATCTTATTTATGGTTGTAGCAAATAAATATTATTATGACAGACTATGTAGTTAATGTTGTAAATGCATATACTTGGTGAACATTTGGGGTAGCGTTTTTATTGGGAAAGGTGTGGGAACTTTGGGAACTTTGGGTGGTAAGAATTTTATGAATCCTCATGGATTCTAGAATTTTCTATCACAGAAATATAAGGAACGTTTGTGATATAGCCAAAGTTTGGTGTTTGGAGGGCATTCTGAGTAAAAAAAGATATTGGGATCCACACAACACAACCACCCACAGACTCCCCTAGGTGGCTCTTTTTCAGAAACATCTGGGCCTGGCAGGTTTCCCTGGGTGCCAACCAAGCCTTGGCCTAAATAACTCAGCTAACCACATCCCCATTTACAAGTCAAATTCTTTGTTTTCTTGTGTCATAAGGGGCTTAGGGAGCTATATTTTTACAGGCAATACCCCAGTCACATAAGAGGGCTACTATTCTTTTCGAAAGAATTGTAGGAACACTGTGTGGTAGGGCATTTGTGGATCCCTGCAGATTCCATTAGTGCTGTCTGCTTTCACTTTTGTTTTGCTGTATAACGTCTAAGCCTCAGTGGAGTTCGTGGAACTCCGCGGAGGGACCAAAAAACACTGTTGCGCTATGCTGAGTTCCACAAGCGGCAGAGTGAGCTTGGTAATGACTGTTCTCGTTGATTTTCAGTGCCAGGTGTTTCTCCTGGGAATCAACGCGAACAGCATCATGCGGAAAGCAAGAGGGTTCTGCTTCTTTTCTGATGCTTGAGAAGATTTTCTACCCAGCTGCAACTTTCTCAACGCAAACAGAATGTTTCTCCATGTCAGAGGTGCTACTACACGTGATGCCTGCATTGAGAAATACGACCGCCCGTGTTGAGAAATCTCATCAGGATGTGGACTTTTCTTGCTCGAGATCACCAACTTGTCATTGTGGAGCGAGAGCGAGCATAAATCTCGCCGGGAGGTGGATTATCCTCCCTCGCGCTCACCAACTTGATGTTGGGGAGCACGAACAAGTGAAAAACTCTGCTATGTGGAGCAGAGTTTTTTGGAACGCCGCGTGCTTCACGAATTTCAGAAAACGTACTGTCTGGGCTTAGTAACGTCAGCCCTCAAAATGTGCTGACCAAAACAGCAAAACCAAAAATTTAATTCAGGACACATTTCCCTTGTGTCCAAACTTTGATTTGGAAAAGAAAATGTTTCTGCTGTTAGTAACAGAAACATTTTCTGTTCCGTTACTGTGGACCACCTGTTTAAGTGCACCTACTGTCAACTTAGTGTGGTGGGCATCAATGGTCTTTGCCTACCCTAAAACAAATAAAGCCCACCAAATTCATGCACATTATATCCTGTCAAACAAGAATCGACAAGCTGCAGGGTTGTGATGGCTGCGTTACACTAACTCCTTTGTTCCATGATTGTAGAGGACCTCTCCTGTTCCAGGAGGCCCCCGAATGGTAGGCATATGGGACTGGGAAACAGCAAAAGGCACAATGGTCAAGAACAAGTGTCAGGTGCTGCTAATAGTCATGCACAGCCAAGAGAAAGTTTCAATTGACATACATGGTCTATGGAGAAGAGGGCTAGAGAAGTACAAAGACGGTAGAAGAGAAGATAGAGAGAAGAGATTCTCGAAAAGAGGAGACAATTGAAGGTAGTGGTGAAAAGGTTAAGAGAGGTGGTGGGGACAGAGATCAGGAGACGAGGAGTGAATAAAGAAAGTAAGAGAGGGCCTAAAGGAACAAAATAGAGCTAGATACACCAGGAGAAATGGTGATTGGAGATTTTAAGTGGAATTTGGAGTTTGTCCTGTTTTAGCTAAAACAACTGGCCCAATGTGATTTCGATGCATAATGTTGTGTATTATTTTCCAAAAGGAATCGTAATATAACATCTAACAATCACCTTCCATAATGGTCTTTAAAGTCCTAATAAGGTCTAACCATTGTTACTTGATTCACATGGTATTTAGCAATTTCCTTAACATTGGCACCCCCTTAATATTTGTTATTATATGCTCTTGGTGAGTACTGACACCTTCTCTTTCAATGCATATCAGCCACTGTCCAATCAAAGAGGTTTTTATGTATATTGATTAATCTATAAACTAAATAAAATGGTTTAAACTATTTTTTCATACATGAGAGTGGAATCTAATATTGAGTTTGAGACAATGTGTGATGAATGTAGTGTGAATCAAAGTGCATGATTCGTTTAAATTGATAGGAGTAGCTATTGCTCAAGAATAGTCCCTCTCACATTTTTTGTTGTTAGACTGACACTTGGTTCAGGGTTAAGTTATTTGCCCCCCTTTTTATTGAATATAGGGGCTTTTGTGGTGTTGATTTATCAGCCATGTCTACATTTGCGGGTATACTCACTGGAAAGTACAACCTACTTGCTGAAAAGTGTAAGTGTAAGTTCTATTAAGGAGGTGATTTGGTTTTGTAATGTACATTTAAACATGACAGTCTCTTAACTGTTTAATAACTTGAAGCTTGACTTTTATCTGCAACTGTAGTAATAACGAACAATCCCTCTGCAAGTAAAATATTTTCCATTTGTAATACACAGGCAGGCTTTCATGCTTACTACATTCACCACTCAAAAAAGTGCATTCTCATCCAAGCACTGTTAGCTACATAGAGGGTGCCACCTTGAGAATTATATGCAAGGATTCTACTGTATGGGAAAGGGTGGACATTATCCCTAATTCCAGAAGTTGAGGACTCTGTAGCATCTAAATGGAGTGTACCTTGCAAGCAACATCAAATAGAGATGTTATTACAGAGCAGGATCCTAGATGCAAATTGTGAAGCCACTGTTCAGAGCTTTAAAGGCAGTGCTGATGCCTGTCCATCTATGGCTTGAATAGGGAGCTAGTGTCCTCAGCCATGCCACAGGCCTCAAATGAACCCATCCCAGGCTCACACAATCAACTACCCTTTACCATGCCTATCTGTCTTGCTGGTCGATGTCTAACAAAGGTCTCCTTTTTTAAAATAGCTTTTGCACAACCTGCCTGCAAATTTGAAAGGCGTATGCCAATTGCCTGGTGCTTTTAATCAAATTTAATTGAACTATCATCATTATCAAAATGTGTTTTTTTCGGGACCAACCATAAAACAGATTAAAAAATATATATAACATTAAATTTTAAAAAGACGAGACATACTCATATATACAGTACAAAAATATATGCAAAGCAGCAGGGAAATAAGTCCATTCAAACAGTGCAAAATATCATCAAGGTACCAGAAACATAATACGTGATGAATGAAAGTGTGCATGTTCTCATTTTAGCAACAATAGTCAAATATAATGTTTGCTTATTAAACTGAAGAGACCTTCATGTGAACCTGACAGTAAAACGTGTTATAATGAAACTCATGCCATAACAGGCACAGGTTGAAACATGCACACATCCAAAACCATTGGTCTCTATTCTGTGTATTATGTACCACCTAACAGAGATTTGGTAGGCCATCCTATTTGTCCTCTATGCACAAAACACTAGTGGCAAAGTGTATCACTACAGCAGGAGTCCTGATGATTTCCTTATTAGCCTTATGGTCATCAAGTAACATTCAAGGCTCAATGCCGTCAAGGTACTAAGATTAGATCTTAAGATCCTGTAGGCTTCACTGTATTGTGTTATGCCCAAGGTGACACATAGAAGCCTAAACTAAGACTTCCTTGGTGTAGCATATTTTGGACAGAAGAACAGTATATGTTCAATATCCTCAATACTGGTAATACGGAATGGACAATTCTGTGAGTTGGACCCTTTTGAGGTCCATTTATATTGAATTTGTCAACCATCAAGGTATCGAGTCTCAATTTAACCAACAAAGCGCGAGCTAATGGTGAGACGAAGGCATCCATATATAGCTCTTTTGATGGCACACATTTGAAAATTATAAACCTTTCTATTAAGTCGCGTAGCTTCACACTACGATGACAAGAATCAACCACCTGGTTCCAATCTTTAGTTTTAACCACTTTGTGTAAGAATTGATTTCTGTTGGATAATTGAACTATCAAACTTTTATCACAACCTTTTAGTGAAATTCATTGTGAGACTTTCCTAACTAACCCTGCGAAATAACATTTAAATTCTATATCATTTTCACCATTGTTGCAGCCTTAAAATGTATGAAACACTTTGTCTGCCACTAATTTCCCAAAATGTTCTTGATGGATATGCTATCTCTGAAGTTATTTTAAATTAGATGCAGATTAAATTAAAACGTCACTTATTAAGTTGGTTGGAATTAAGAATCAATACACTTTATATCGCAGATGAATTTTGCAAACTTTACATGCTGCAAGGTTTAGCCTATAAACATATACTTCTGGGTAAGTTCCTGGGCCAGACTCAACCAAAGTATTTTGAAGGTCTTCCAAAGACTGTTAATAGACAGAAAAGACATTGTTTGTGTGTATCCACTGCTTTTTGCGTGCCTGCAGGCTCCATTTTCACAGTCTAATCAGACCACTTGCAAGATGTCCATTAAAGAGACAGTGGGCTTCTGAAGAATTGTCTAGGGATAGTTCAGCATGGTTGAAAGGCCCTGTTATCACATTCTGGCATACCCACAATTATAAGGTAGGGATAACTTGCTACTTTTTAACAAGAAGATAGCTTCAGAATGCATATTCATTCAAAATGTAGCTAAGGGTGATAGAGACAGGGATATGGCAAAAACAAGGTGGTACTGTACGTGCTGTTTTTTCAGAGCAGAACGTGCTTCTGGTGCTAAATCATAGCGTGAGCAGCGCAACACGCCTCTTTCTGCCTGTTGGCAGAACTCTGTGGAACCTCATGGAGTTTTTTTGTAACTTCAAGAAATCTCATGGAGTGTTTGCAACTTCGAGGAATTCTGCAGAGCCAAATTCCACGAGTTCTGCCCACCCCTACTTAAGATGAACACCCATTTGCAACCAACCTAGAGGCTGCAACTGCCAGAGATGAGCACCTGTCGAGCAGGCCTGGTTTCCTGTTCAAACCCTGTGACTAAATACAAAGCAGGACTGACACCTTTGGTTCCACATTGCTGGAGTCGGCTGTGAGGGTGTGAGATCACTGACCACAGAATTCATCACCAGAGAAGTTATGTCTCTATTAAACATGTAACACAGGCCTGACCTCATAAAGACTGAAAGGCGATGCCTGAATCAGGCAAAAGTGAACTTTCTGAAAGAAACCCTTTCTGATAGAAACTCTTTCTGAGGGAACTCTTTTCTGATAGAAACTCTTTTCTGATAGAAACTCTTTCTGATGGAAACTCTTTTGGCTTAAATATCTATTGAATTTACTTATGAACTATCCAGTGAGATACCTTTTGGTGATCTGCGCCTGTGCCTAATCAATGCCTATCCCAGTACATTTGTAGAAATTACAGTAGACATTGGGGAAGCGTCCTCTCCCCACTCTAGGAAGGTATGGCCCTGTACTAGGAGAGTGTAGTGCTTCACTAGAACACTAGAACCCGTAGGTGAGGTTGCAGCCTTTTACCTGTAATCCCATTCCAGTGTGTAGTATTGTGTTTAAAGTACTTTATTTTAAACTGAAGGAGCACTGGGCTAGACAATATGTTACCGAGCTGTTGTCTGCCACACTACCTCCCTGAAAGGCTTTTCACTCCTCGCTTTCACTATCATGAGAGTCAAGTCCTGAAGGGGTTGTACTCGGCCCAGTTTTTAGAGCAATGGTAGGACCAGCCCCAAGATACCAGAGGCAAGTTACCCCAACCACCACTGTTGTGGCCCAGTAGCATTGTTTACTCTATGATCCCTTAACAGGGGTACAACAGTCCTTCTCCCTCAAATCTAGAGAGGATCATCCCTTCTGTCCATTTTCCTTCAGTCACCAGCTCTGTCTTTGCTCTTTGCACTCTGATTACAATATATCCAGAGGACTATCTAAATACTCAAACAAATACAGATATTGAATGTACACAAGGACCACTAGACCTTTCAACTTCCCTGCCTTCTACAACTACAACTGAGGCAGCCAAATATTTAGGTGTGGAAAGGAGCCTTATAGCCCCTACACTGGAAGATTCAGAAACCTCCCTGCCTTATTTTATGCACCGGTTTCACAAACCATGGCAGAATCTTGTGCTATAGAAATTTACAAATGATCTGGCCCAGACAGATAGGTAATTTAATAAGATTGTGGGTATAGTACTTCTCTGAAATTAAGCAGTTGGGATATTAGTTTATGATTTAGATTGCAGCTTCATGTGAATATGAACCACAAAATGTGTCTAAAACATTTTGAGCAGCAGTTGATGTGACTATTTTATTGCGACTGCAGCTGTCCCATTTTATGGATTTCGTCTATTCTTTTCATAAACAGAATTTTCAGCACTGACCCAGAGAGGAGAGTCTAAAGGTAGATTACCATTTAACAGGCGATTTCCCTGTGTTTGTAACACTGCGAGGTCAAATAATCTGTGCAAGTGTAGTGCTCTGCTGCCCTCTGGTGTTATTTTATTATACTAGATTTTACAGCGAGCCTGCAGATAACAGAACAGCAGATATCTGCCGGAAGAATCCCAGAAGAAAACAGATGTAGTAGTAGAGATGCATGATATATTATGTGATGTGTGACACACTGACCGAGGCCAGGGAACAGGATGCCTTTTCTTATAGTCAGAAGCAACCAGATGACAAAACGATAAGAAAATATTTTTCTAAATACAAAAGGTGCAGCAGTGTAGATGTAGTTTGCAAAATGCATGCAACGTACAAAAAGTGATTGGTCTAATCTTAATTAGGACAATGATGTAAAAAATGGGCCTGCAAGTTCAGCAGCACAGATGTTGAGAGCTCTCAAGGAAAACAAGACTGTGGGGAAGAAATACAAGCCCATGCGCCGCCGGTGCATCACGTTCCGTGACGCACCAGTGGCGCAGCCTGCTAAGTGATATTTACAAGCACAGGTAAAGTCACCCTGCGTGACTTAACCTGTGCTTGTAAATATCTCCCTACTTTGCGTGTTAGGGGCGGGACATGGGTTTTGCTGTAGGTGTTCCCACGCAACACCCATGCCCACAGATGCATTTCCAGATTTACTAGAAATCGTAAACCTGGAAATGTGTCAGTTTGCTATGCCACCCTAGGGGTGGCGTAGCCAAGCTAAACGAGGAGAAATGTTTTCATTTCTCCTCGTTTTCTCCACTTTCAATGCATGCTGCATTCTACAGCACGCATTGAAAGAGGAAAATGCCTGCAGTGATTGCTTTTGTGCAGGAAGGTGCCCCTTCCTTCACAAAAGCAATCTCCCAATGGCGCAGGTATCCTTGCACCATGGTGCAAGGGTGCCTGCACCGGCGCATGGCTGCTGTTTCTGCGCCAGCTTGGGGGAGAGCACAAGAATGTGACATATCATTGTAGATAGGTCGCATTCCTGTGCTCTGAAAGTACCGCAGCGTGGCGCAGCCAAAGGGCTTGTGGTGCCGCGCTGCAGCACTTTCTTGTAGATCTGCCCCTTAATTTTTTGTGCAGCCTTTACTATAGGAGTCTCAAGGCATAAACTGATTTAATCAATGGAGGAAACTACCTAGGCAGTAATTCTAAATTTAAACACACAATACGAAAAGGACCAACACTGAGAATGAACAGCTTCCGATTAAAAACATAAGTTTATTACAGTCACATTAACAATAACTAAAAAATACATTTCATAAAAAGTTGAATTTACACTCAATCATAACATTAAAATTCTTGAACATAGAAGAGTGAGTTGTGTGTCGACGCGTTTCGGCGGCCAGCGCCTTTCTCAAGACAATTTTACAACTTTCACAGGTAAGAATGAACTTCACATATAAGTGATGATTTTGACGCTAGAGCGGTTTCATCTAATATTCGAAACCGGAACACATGTGTTTCAAAATTAATTCTGTAATGTTGATGACTATTTTGTAGACTTGTCAGGTCTTGAGATCTGCTGCTAATGGATAGATATTTCAGTCTGTTTTGCTTGGATAAAAACTGCCCAGATGTGAGCTTTAAATAGTGTCGCCTCCACACTATAATTGTATGCTAATTAGGTCTGGAAAACTAAGATGGCAGCGATGTCTGATGACGAGCTTATTGACAAATGGTTAACGTCACTGGTAGGGGGTCAGAGGCCGATCGGTGCTTGCCGTATATTTAATAGCCATACATACAAACACATCTGATTCCTTTGTTGCTAGCTTGTATACTTGTAACTTCTCCGCAGTATGGCGAGATGAAGTTCGAGCGTGTTGATATAATTAATACAACGTTCCAGATTCCTTTTGAATTTGAAGTTGCAGTAGCGTGGAGGCGAACGTCTGCTTCGGGCGTGGTCCCGGGATAGAGTCACTCTAACAGACTGAAATATCTATCCATTAGCAGCAGATCTCAAGACCTGACAAGTCTACAAAATAGTCATCAACATTACAGAATTAATTTTGAAACACATGTGTTCCGGTTTAGAATATTAGATGAAACCGCTCTAGCGTCAAAATCATCACTTATATGTGAAGTTCATTCTTACCTGTGAAAGTTGTAAAATTGTCTTGAGAAAGGCGCTGGCCGCCGAAACGCGTCGACACACAACTCACTCTTCTATGTTCAAGAATTTTAATGTTATGATTGAGTGTAAATTCAACTTTTTATGAAATGTATTTTTTAGTTATTGTTAATGTGACTGTAATAAACTTATGTTTTTAATCGGAAGCTGTTCATTCTCAGTGTTGGTCCTTTTCGTATTGTGTGTTTAAATTTAGAATTACTGCCTAGGTAGTTTCCTCCATTGATTTATTCCCTGACCTAGGGGTTGATTGTTTAATTTTTATACAGGGAACCCTTGTTGTCTTCAAAGGATAAACTGATTTAATATCAGCACCCGCAGCCAGGACAGCATAAAACAGTAGACTCACAAGTGTAAAAGAGAAAAAACAAGGCAGCTTGCTTTTTTGCATCTGTGCATCCAGGATCTGGAACAATATCCCTGATTACATTAGGATTTCCCCAATATTGCTCCAATTTAGTAACATGTTGAAGTCACTTCTTCAAAGAACACTACATCACAATGCATTAATCACCCACAACCCAGCGACCTCTCCTATCACTGTTTGACTTAATGTTTGTCTTTGACTCTTTCTGGCGTTCCACTCCCAGTTGGCAAGGTTCACACTGTAGAAATACCACCCATGTGTATATAAGCATACACACAGAGTAACAGATAAACATATCCTCCTGTCTCCCCGCCCCACAAAAATGGTACATTACCATTTAGTTCCTCATCCTTCTATCCATCCTAATGCTTGAGGAAAACTCCCAAGAAGCACAGGACCCATGATGGCATGTTTCCTAAGACTGGCTCATGTTACAGTCCATCCTATCGTTTTAGAGTAAGCGTGACGCACAGGAGACTGGTAATTCTAAATAGCACCCGGTCATGATTATCCATCTCATTAGGGTTTTTATTCTACCCTATTTCATTAACATCACTTTTTAACGCAATGGTTCTTCTATCAGTAGATAACGCTGCATGATGGGACAGGCAAATCTGACAGAGTTTCCACCTCTATTCTCGCTGATTACAATACATTTTCATCATACCCTTTTTCATAGGAGTTAGTTCCTACAGATGCTAATTCTCACATCCAATTCCCTACCATTCACTATGCTTGATTTATGGGTAGAGTTGTATTATGGCTGAGATACCCGCCACCCCCTCTCAACACACTCCCCAAGGATGGGAAACCGGAAACAGTTCTTGAACTTTTGGAAGGCGGGAAGGGAGTTACCCTTCCCGGCCGTATTTATTAAAATATGAAACAAAATTAAAACATTAAAATAACAGTTTCATATTATGTACAATTTCATTACCACATTGCGATGTTTGGCTAACCTTAACATATCCTCTAATACAAAGGTTCTCCTAGCCGAACTAACATCCTACAAAACATTTACTTGAAATTTTGAAATTGTACATCCTAACGTTTAAGGGCCAACGGCAAGGTCGTAACCGGTGTCAAGATCCCTAACCCAGACATATCCCCCTCCCTTGTGAGGGGCGGCACGGAGGCATACCTCAAGTGCAACTACCAATTTCCCTTGACTTGACGGGGGCCCCACTAAAACTCGACGCCACTTAAAGGTCGTACGAGGCTCGTGTGAGGTATCTAGAAGGTAGCGTAGACCCCCCCCACACCCCACACAACTTACCACATCTGCCGTCGCAGACGTCCTGGCCCCGGGAAATTCACCAGGAGGGGGCTGTAACCCCTCCTACCCATGAAGGGGCCTTGACCGCCTTCCCTTTCCTTTCGGCGACCCATCCTTAGAAGGGACCGCCTCCCCGTTGAGGGGCCAATGGCCACCTCCCCCGAGCGCCCCCATCCGTAATGGGTAACGCCCACTCATAGGGATCTTCCAATTAGTGCTCACCGATCATGACCTTACCGCCCGACCAAAATAAATACGACAATGCTAACTAAATACTAAATGACTACATCTAACCAACAGTAGCAACAACAACTTTATACAAAGCATGCGTACTGATGAACACTAAAGCAGAATTACTTTATTTGCAAAACATAACACAAATCGACCATTCTTTATTGCATACTCAAAATCTTCACGATAATACCACAACCTGTAAACGAAAATCAGAGTTATCCATCAAACTTTATTAAAACCACTCGCTGTCTTCAGGGGCTGGTGGGTGGGTCAAAATTGGCTCTTCGTTCCGTCTCGAGCTCACGTGCAGCGAGGAGGTGCAGCTTCAGAGCACAGGAACAAGAGGATGCCTTCTGGTCTTGTTTCTCCTTTTATCCGTCTTCAGGGCGGGCGTAAACCCGCCCCTGCCTGCCCCAAGGGCGTGGCCAGCCGCGTTAGTGTCTAGGCCAACCCACTCGAGGGCGGGAAAAGGCGCGCCCCGGCTACGCCGCTTCGGGCATACCAGCCGAGACTCGCCTCCCGCCCAAGATGGCTTCCCGGGGGGATCGTGGTACTCTGCCATACGTTCGGGGGGACCGATTGGTCGCCCCTTTCCATATGGCTGAGATACCCGCCACCCCCTCTCAACACACTCCCCAAGGATGGGAAACCGGAAACAGTTCTTGAACTTTTGGAAGGCGGGAAGGGAGTTACCCTTCCCGGCCGTATTTATTAAAATATGAAACAAAATTAAAACATTAAAATAACAGTTTCATATTATGTACAATTTCATTACCACATTGCGATGTTTGGCTAACCTTAACATATCCTCTAATACAAAGGTTCTCCTAGCCGAACTAACATCCTACAAAACATTTACTTGAAATTTTGAAATTGTACATCCTAACGTTTAAGGGCCAACGGCAAGGTCGTAACCGGTGTCAAGATCCCTAACCCAGACATATCCCCCTCCCTTGTGAGGGGCGGCACGGAGGCATACCTCAAGTGCAACTACCAATTTCCCTTGACTTGACGGGGGCCCCACTAAAACTCGACGCCACTTAAAGGTCGTACGAGGCTCGTGTGAGGTATCTAGAAGGTAGCGTAGACCCCCCCCACACCCCACACAACTTACCACATCTGCCGTCGCAGACGTCCTGGCCCCGGGAAATTCACCAGGAGGGGGCTGTAACCCCTCCTACCCATGAAGGGGCCTTGACCGCCTTCCCTTTCCTTTCGGCGACCCATCCTTAGAAGGGACCGCCTCCCCGTTGAGGGGCCAATGGCCACCTCCCCCGAGCGCCCCCATCCGTAATGGGTAACGCCCACTCATAGGGATCTTCCAATTAGTGCTCACCGATCATGACCTTACCGCCACAGGTCCGGATAGTTGACCGGCTATCCGGACCCCCCACCACACTCCTATCTAAAGGTCATGTTTTAACATCTTTAGCCAAGCTATGAAGTCTCCTATGAGTAACTCATTCCCCACCCGAGACAAATGAACACCGTCCCCCAAATACATACTGTCATCATTAATACACCCATGCGAAATAGAATGCAGTGCATTGGACCGGAACAACCTACTCACTTTGTTATTAATTTTTCTCACCGAGTGATTTAAAGCAGAAACAGAAATAGCCCCCCGCCACACTTTTCGTGGGATCATATGGGACCACGCAATTGTGCACCCTGGAACTCTCCTCGCTAACCAACTTACCGTGGAAAGCATCGCCTCCAGGAGAAGTCGTCTACCAGTGGTGACCAAATCATTGCCCCCAAGATGTACTATGACTACAGACGGCGGTGACCTCGTCCGCCCTAGCAAACCCTCGAAAAATGATTGAAACTGGTCAATACAGAGACCGCCCTTTCCGTAGAAGGACACACTGTACCCGTATTCCCCAGCCACGTGCACCATGTCACCTGCCTTGAATACGTCCGCGGCACGCCTCACGTATGAGTGGCCCACGACCCACACCTCCTTTTCCACAGCCGGTGATGTCTGACCGCTGTCCCGGTGTTGGGTCGACTGCATAGTCCGCCCCGCCTCGTAGGCTTGCGTAACTGAAAACCAAACAAAACAAGAAGCGTGAGTACATCATTACAGCTTCACAACATGTGCAAACGCACATACCTTTTATAACAATTGGAGGACCAACGCCCCACACGTTTAACTTGTTCTACATTCAGACCCCTGGCTGTAGCCTCTGTAGCAGCCCCTATCCGAAAGGAATGGGTCCCAAACTCGCCCGGGTTCAAGCCCGCAGCTGTAATTGACATCGCAAGCACCCGCTGAAACTGAAACCTTGTCAGTGGGGTGGCGTCCGCGTGTCTCAACAAGGTCCCCCCCCATGATGCCACCCTTCGTGTTAAATAATCCTCTAAACACTTCACTGGGCACATGGACGACCCGGGAATCCTGCGTATAATTATGCAGTCGCCCATCCCGCTCTGATCGGTCTTGGACCTTACAAACGAGACAGTCATTGTCTCCCCTCTGATTTGAACGTGCTCTGCGCACAGCCCTCCCGTAACATCCTGCCTGTTCCTCGCCACTAATTCGCTTACCCGCATAGCTCCATGAAATGCCAGCGTAAAAGCGGCTCGGAATAACACTGTCTCAAAGTGAGATGAACATGTTGTAGGGAGTCTGGATAATAACTGGGCCAACCTATCCAAACCTATCGGGCGCCTCTCGTCTACTCTGCGACCCTCAAGGCGTTGCCACCCACGTAGCGCTTTTTGCACAACGAAAGACGCTGTCGGGTCCTGGATCCCATGAGCCCTAGCAACAAAGGAAATGGCAGCCCGATGCCTCTGGGCCGTGGCCACCGATTTCCCTGCCAGATGTAAAGACATCAGAAAGTTCACTACCCATTCCTCCTGGCCCCAAAGCTCCTCACTAGCAGTCCCCAAAAAGGCTAAATAGGACCGGAACGCCCCTTCATATGCCTTCCTCGTCCTGGGTGCTAAACTCTCTCCCACGAGGTTACGAAGTTCGGGGCACCGAGAGACCAGAGAGCTTCGGGAAAGGGTGCCGGCTCCGGGTCCGCTGTGGGAAGAAAACCCCAGAAGGCCTGCATACGAAAACGAGAAAGGGCATCAGCCGCCTGGTTCATTACCCCCGGGACATGTCTTGCTTTGAATAGCACATTCAATTGCATACACAGTAATACGATTTCTTTAAGCAGTCTCAAAATCCATTTGCATCGTGCTGCCTGGCTATTGATACACTCAACCACGGTCATATTGTCAGACCAAAATACCACAGAGTGATCTTTGAACCCTTCGGGCCACGTTCTCAGGGCCACCAAAATGGGGAAAAGTTCCAGGAAAGCAATGTTACTTGTCAGTCCACTGTCATGCCACCATGCCGGCCATTTTTGGGCAGACCATCGGGTGCCGAAAATGGCACCAAAACCTATGCTCCCTGCCGAGTCTGTCCACAGCCCCAACTCCTCAGAGGACACGGCCGGTTTGTTCCAGACGACTCGACCATTGAAATCCGCCAGAAATGCCAACCAAATGCGCATGTCCTGGCGGACCTCTGCCGAGAGCCTTGTGCGATGATGGCCCTCCTTCAGTCCGACCATGGCTTGAGCGATCGAACGGGAAAAAGGGCGTGCCATTGGTATGACTCTTAGGGCAAAATTCAACTGTCCCACTAACTGCTGTAATTGATGCAGCTTAACCTTAGATTCACTCATACACATTTGCAGGGATGCCCTGAACTTTAACACTTTATCACCTGGTAAACGGAAACAACCTTCTCTGGAGTCTAACTCGATCCCCAGAAACTCGAGGCAAGTCGAAGGACCCACAGTCTTACCTGGTGCCAGTGGCACGCCAAACTGATTCATCAAAACACAGAATGCGGCTAAAGCCTGCCCACATTCCGGATCCCCGGCTGCCCCCAGGAACAAAAAATCATCTAGATAATGCATCACATGTTGGAAACCCGTCTTCTTTGTGAAGACCCATTGTAGGAAACTACTGAATTTCTCGAAATAGGCACAAGATATCGAGCATCCCATCGGCATACACCTATCCATGTAATATTGACCCTGAAACATGAATCCCAGGAGACGCTGATCGTCTGGATGTACCGGGAGCAACCGGAACGCTGACTCGATATCAGATTTTGCCATCAGCGCACCGGGCCCCAGGCGATTCAAAATGGCTACGGCCTCATCGAAGGATGCGTACCGCACCGAACACATTTCCGGGTCTATCGCCTCGTTTACGGAAAGACCACGTGGGGCTGATAAATTATGTATCAGCCGAAACTCACCCGGGTCCTTCTTGGGAACCACCCCTAAAGGAGAACAAACAAAGTTAGCAACCGGGGGTACACTAAACGGACCGGCGACTCGACCTCGAGTAACCTCCTTCCGGATCTTTTCCTGTACCACAGTCGTATGCTGCAAGACCGATATCTGATTTTTGCATTTTTCCACACCCTGAAAGTCCCCCACTGGGATGCGGAAACCATATGAAAACCCGTTCCGCACCACCCCAGCGGAAGCACGATCCGGGTATTCGCTGAGCCAGGGAATCATTGCCAAGGTATCAATCGGGGTAGGTAAAGGCGCCCCTCGGACTATGTTAGACCTGTTTGGCACCTCCTCTACCCCCGTTATCACCCGTTTTGGCTCTGCACGTGGACTCAGGATGGGATGATTGCCCACACCCACTACATTCGTGTCTAAATTTGCACGACCCCTGGGGCCTAGTACATTTGCCCCTGTTAAAGTTCCAACAAACCCCCTTTTTACCTGCATTGCCGGTAGGCCTCGAGTGATTGTCGGTACCCGTACCTGAGCGAAAGGGCGTCCCCGCATACTGACGGGAGGATTCGCCCACGTTACTCCCCACCAATGGCAATTTCAACATACCAGTATCCTTCATTTTGGACCAGGACACAGAATCATAACAATCCCAAGTTAAGTTTTTATCATGTTCTTTTGCTTTTCTGAAAATATTATCATAGCAGAACCAATGATTACCCTCGTGTGATACAGAGTACCCCATGATTCGTGACTGATAAATCGGCAATTCCGGTAGCAATTCGGGCCTTCGTTCTCCCAAGATCGATGTGATAACCCCCCACGCCTTGCCCCAATTGCCAATGTTCTCATTTACCTTAAAGGCGGCCATCTTTGCGCGCCAAACACTCGGATGCATGAGGTCCTTCTGACCCTTAACATGCTCCATCTCATAATGATCAGTAAGCAACGAGAAGATGTTTACATACTCCCCTGCCCATATCTTTTCTTTAATAGCTAAAGGGACATGCTGGCCCAACTTCTCCCTTCGAGAGGGTGCCGACTCCTCCCTCGCAATCGGCAATGGTCGCTTACCTGCACCGGACGCTGTCTCTGCGACTAAAACCGTCCCTCGTGGCTTCTCTGCGGCCGCAGCCGGCGTGGATACCGTCGCTGCTTCCCGAGTTTCACGCAGTTGCTTCATCAACGCCTGCGCGTCGACAGCCGTGGCGCCCTCGCTACCTTTTCCCAACCACGCTGCTAATTGTGCCGCCAGCTCGGGCGGCATATCTTCCCCGGACACGGGGGTGACCACAACGGGAATCGGATTCCCTTCCTCCGGCACGGGAGTGGGTGCTTCGAGCGGGACACTGGGACTCGGGATGTCTCCCCCAGCTGCTCCCCTCCTGGGCCTCTTGCCTTTTCCTTCCGGGGCTGCTCCCGCCAAAGGACGTTTCGGGCCCCCTTCCTCGTCTTTATCCATTCGCCTCTTTAGGTCGGTCACCTCTTTCATGAGAACACGCAGCATCTGGTCGGTAGTCATTCGCTTTCCCGCCTTCCTCGGCATTCTCCAACAAAGTATCTGAAAAACAAACAAGAACGATTACAACGCTCAAAATTGGCTCTTCGTTCCGTCTCGAGCTCACGTGCAGCGAGGAGGTGCAGCTTCAGAGCACAGGAACAAGAGGATGCCTTCTGGTCTTGTTTCTCCTTTTATCCGTCTTCAGGGCGGGCGTAAACCCGCCCCTGCCTGCCCCAAGGGCGTGGCCAGCCGCGTTAGTGTCTAGGCCAACCCACTCGAGGGCGGGAAAAGGCGCGCCCCGGCTACGCCGCTTCGGGCATACCAGCCGAGACTCGCCTCCCGCCCAAGATGGCTTCCCGGGGGGATCGTGGTACTCTGCCATACGTTCGGGGGGACCGATTGGTCGCCCCTTTCCAAATGCGCCAAATTACATACTTCCAATGAGTAAACAATGTATCACTTCTTAATTGTAGTGACCCTGAGGAAGGGTTCCTATACCTGAAATACATGAGGGTTTGATTGAATGGACACAGTGAAGTGAATATTGTAACTCTCTATCCGGACCATACGAATGTGAAGTCAACATTTGTGAAAAGGATTTGATATTCGCAATCAACTGGATTAAAAAATATTAAATGACTCTTCGAGTTCTCGGTTGAATAATTAATATTTGATCTGTTACGGAATGTTGATTCACAAAATGTCATGGTAGCCCTAGGGCTCAGGACTGCATGCGGTGGCTAGGACAACAGCTCTAGGTTCTCTCATATTCATTCAGCATTGGGCTTGGGTGGAGCCATTTCCATAGCGTGCACACCAAGTTAGTTTAAACATTTCTTAATTGCTACTTGCAACACTGTTAAAATTTTTGATTTGAATTCAGATAAATTAGAGTGCATCACAACCACTTCTTAAGCATGAAGAATATGTTAGCATTCTGTTGGATGTTTGATTTACTTCCTGCCGCCATGGTGGTCCCTCAGGTTGAGGCCCAGGATGGCCCGTAGCTTTGTCCCCTACTTATTAAAGCTTCGCATTTCTGCGGCGGCGCCCCGCCGATCCCTCCATCTGACTGCGAACACACTCGGCCGCTGACGACATGGATGGGCCCCATGTATAGTGATCTTCTTGTTCCCAGGAGGGGAACAACTCAGTTGAGTTGTTTATTTTTCTACACTTTTTCTCTTGACTTGGCAACTCTTACCTCAGGTATTGTTGTTTAGTCTGAACAGTTGGGGGTGCCACAAGTGTGTACCTGCTGTTCTCGCCACCTTAGCCCTCCTTTATACACTACTACATGATTAATGTCATTGGCTTAAATGTTAGAGGCTTAAATGCACCAGTAAAGCGTTTAGCGCTTCTTTCCTTGCTTTAGGAAGCTACGTGTGACTTACGTCTTATTCAAGAAATACAACTTCTCCCATCAGATTGGAAACAACTTTGATCCCTGTACTTCTCCTCAGGCCCGGGGAAATGGGTGGGGGTGGCGGTCCTACTGGTCACACATTTTCCGGGACGGGTTCTCCAAACACAGGAAGAACTACCTGGCAGAATCCTGTCTCTGTGCATTGCTGTAAAGACATAGACATTCATGCTCCCAATGATCACCAAGAGGCCTTTCTCTTTGATGCTGTGGGTCGTGTGGTGGCTTCTCTAGATGTTGACAAACTCATAGGAGCAACTTTAACCTTGTTCCGGACGCACCCCTAGATAAATCCGTGCAGAGAACTGGTCAGACCAGGGCGCTCTTGCCAGCGAGTCAGCAGTGGCTCGCAGATGTGGGACTGGTAGATGTGCAGTGAACACATCAATCACCCTGCTGTGAGGGACTACGCCTTTTTTTCAGCAGCCCATCAGTCATATACCAGAATAGACTTCTTTCTTACTTCCCCCACCGCACGATGGCTACCAAGTCTACAGAGATTGGGGTGGCTGTCCTTTCAAATCATTCACCTATCTCCATCTGCAATACGCCTGCCTCACTTTACACCTCAGCATCACACCTGGCGGCTTAACCATAAGTTAAAAACAAATGACTCCAACATATTCAAAATCACCCTGCCTTCTTAGAAACTAACGATACACCCGACACCCCCAGTGCTCTACTATGAGACAACCCGAAGGCTGTTGTCCATGGTATTTTATTGTTATGGCAGCCCACTTCAATAGGGAGAGAAGGGAGAAACGATCCCCTGTGGAGGGGCAGATGAGGGAATTGGAGGAAGCCCATAAGCATTCTGGTTCTTATAAAGCACAACATCAACTTAATGCAGCAAGCAAACAGCTTAAGGCCCTTGATACAGACAAGGCAGAGTATGCACTCCTTCATGCGAAGTAAACATAATATGCAGGCTAATAAGGCAGGTCGCTTGCTGGCACATCAGTTCCACACCCAATCCATTAGACAGAATAGCGAAATCTAGGGATCTCAGACTGATGGGGTGTCCCTGGATGAGCAGACTGCCCAAGAATTTCAGCATTTTTATTCAGTCTTCTATACTGCAGAGGCTCTTGATCTAGTGCAGGCCCTACTGGAGTGCATTCCCGGTGATGATGCTGCACAATTAGATAAAGACATCCATCCTAATGTAGTCATTCAAGCCATAAAGTGTCTGCAGTCAGGTAAAGCACCTGGCCTAGATGACTATTTCTTTGATTTTAATAATAAGTTTGCGCCTACTCTGGCTCCCATTTTGACAATTCTTTTAGTGCCACTGGCTTTCTTTGGGATACAATAAAAGCGGCCACTAATATAGTGCTCCCTAAGCCGGGCAAAGTTCCTGCGTTTTGCTCATCATACCATCCCATCTCCCTGATAAACGTTGATGCCAAGATCTTCATTAGAATCTTAGCATCCCGCTTCGCTCCATACAAGCAAGGTTTAGTGGACCCCGACCAGGCTGGGTTTATACCTGAGAGGAGCTGCAGCACTAGCATAATGAACTCGAGGGGCTCCCCTGCAAACTACAGGGAGGGACCCCCTCAGGACTCAATCAGGAGCTGCCACACCAGAGTACTGTACGGAGGGAGCCCCCTGGAGCTCAGGGGCTCCCCCTTACAGCAGGGGCTGCGGGGGCCTTTATTACACCACTGAGCTGCAGCAACAATGCCATACACCTTTACCACCTCTTAGATAAGATCCAATGCTCTCACGTGCCATGCTCCTAATATTGGTTGATGCAGAAACAGCATTTGAGAGGGTGCACTGGCCATATCTCCAATTGGTCCTGGCCAAGATTGGTCTTGGCACTCAGTTTCAGTGCTGGATTTGAAGCAACAACTCTGGACCTACGGTGACGGTTCGGGCCAACGAGCTGGAGACTAAGCCTTTTGATATAGCTCGTGGCACTAGGCAAGGTTGTCCCTTGCCCCTACTGCTTTTTGCCCTTTATATAGAGCCAATTGCAGAATGAATACACAGACTCCTATTATCACGTGCATCAACTTGGGGGGCAGGGAACATAAGCTTACTTTATATGCAGGTAATGTTATGATAGCCATCATGTGACCGTTCACTACCCTACCTCCTCTGATGCGGGAGATCGAGGAATTTGGGAGATCATCCGGCTTTAAAGTGAACCTCCAAAAATCACAAGCCCTCAATTTTACTATTCCCAAAACAGACCAAACTGAGCTTGAACGGCTCTTCCCCTTTACTTGGGTAACTGGGACTGCACATACACTCCACACCGGAATGCACGTCGCAATGCAACTACATGGTGTCCCTCTCTACTGTCTGATCCAACCTACACTCCTGGAGAGGCCATACCCGATGGGTTATGGGATAATGTACAGGGTTAATGAAAACGTTCTACTCACATTTCACCCCAGAACCGGATCATAGGTAATCCCGCCTTTATTCCAGGCCTTTAAGGAAATGCATTCTTGCAGTGGCAATATGACAACTGTAAAAGAGCAAGGGACGTTTTTGACCAGAAAGATCTTAAGGACTTTGAACTGGTCCTATCTAATTATAGTCTCACTTCCAGCGAGCACTGGCAGTATCTCGCCATCTGCCACTGGGTCACACAACCTCAAAAACGCCCTCATGCCAGCTGACCCCTTACACCATTTGAACAGAGGCTTATTACTCACCACACAGACAAAAGCCTCCTCTCAGATATCTACACTTTCCTCACCACCTCCCTAGGCCACAATAAATTCCCGCCACAGCGGCAATGGGAATCAGAATGCAAGCACGCTTTTACCCTTAAAGAATTGTAGGATGTTTTACAATGTTCTCACACCTCAAACTGCAGTGGATTGGGCAAAGAGGCACTGCTTAAAATCACACATTATTGGCCCTACACCTCAGCTAGAAATGGAAGGAGGGAGGAGTCTCTAACTGCTGGAGGCAATAGGACACGTAGGCACACTGACACACCTTTTGTGGGACTACCCCAAGGTACATCAATACTGGACGGAAGTTCTACATGACATTGATGAGATGTACGACATGGACCATTCTAGATTTCCCTGCTATATTCATCTAGGCCTCCCTTACTCCCTGACATACCCTCTGCATTTGGCGCGAGGACAGGCCATCATACTTACCCTGTGCGCAGCCAAGCAAGTAATGCTCTCCAGATGGGGAACTGATAAAATATCAACACGGCTCGACTGCCTGCATACGCTATGGGAGCTCCTGGGCATGGCAACATTGACAGCAATGTAGACTGCAAACTACCACACTTTGATAAAGTCTGGGGGCCTTGCATACAGTTCCTATCCCATGAGTTTCGGAAGCTGACTTACCCAGCCTATTTGCTGTTCTTCCGCCTTACCAACAAGGAGCTCTGTGACACTGAGGCCTAGAAGCAAAGAGTAACTCAAAACCATCCCGCCATTCAAATCAGACATTTCACCCACTGTATTAACTGTGGTTGTCAAGTGAATTTCACCCCCTTTTCTCAATCTTTACATATACTGTTCTCCCCATTCCTTCATCTACCTTGTTCATTTTCCTCCTCCCTGTTGCCCTTTCACCTGCCTGTACCTCACCGGTTTGTGAATGTAGTTGAGAAGTTGGTTGCATCGTTTACTCTACAAAACCAATAAACTGGCTTTAAACCTAAAAAATGAACTTAAACATTTCATTTTTTCAAAAACACACCCAATTTTCCTTCAAAACAGGCTGCATGTTGAAAAAGAAAAGAATTGCTTTATTTAAAAGCAATCAAAGACATGGTGGTCTACATGATTCCAGCAGGCCACCATCCCTGTGATATCTTGAACACCTTGCATGCTGGTGACGAACCCCAGCCGTCACGCTCCGTGGTGCTCTTGTGCTGATGACGGCTGGGGATCGTCACGGCCCCGCCCTGTTCATTTGTTTACCGCACAGCGGCGGAAACGGGCCAGGAGCGAAGGGGTTAATTCCTAATGGGCGGCAGACTGCAACGTACCTCATTAATATTCAAAAGGTGTGATGATTTGGGACCCACTAGAAATCAATAATTTTAAAATAAAGCTTTTATACATTAGGAATCGTGATTTCTTAATTGCGGTTCAGAGAAAATCACAATTTGGAAATCCATTCAAATCTAAGCCACCAAAGGGAAAGCGTTGCACTCTAGAGTGGTCCGATTTACTATTACCACTCCAATCTGAACAACAACAGAAGAAAAAGTGTTAGACATTGGACAGGTCAGATTTACTATTCCCAGTACAATCTAAGCAACAGTTGGGAAGTGTTGGATTATGGAGGTTTCATAATTACTATTCCCACTCCAGTCTAAGCAACAGTATTGGACATTAAAGCTGTGAGATTGACTATTTCTCCTCCAACCTAATCAACAGTAGGGAATGCACTGAACTTTGGAGGGGTCAAATTAACTATTCCCACTCCATTCTACATAACAAATACTTAAAAATCACAACATTAAAAATGTATTTAAAAAAATCAAATAATATTCATTACAAATAATAAAGTTACATATTTATTTTTTAAACGTATTAGATATTAGACATTTAAAAAATATATATTCATATCTGAGATATACAGTACCAGGATATTATTATAAACATGATAATTTTTTGTTTATATTTGTTTCTCACAATATTTTTGAGATGATATTAACATTGTGTACAAGAGAGAGAGCCGGCAGAAGAAACAGCGTTAAAAAGTTCAAATCCTTTCATCCGCCTTGAAACACAAGATTCACAGGTGAAATGTTTGCTCAATGGACTCAGAACTTGTGCAAGGTGCCTCTCAGAAAGGAGTACAAACAAGTCCAATAGAAACCCCCTATTGAGGATAATCTAAATTATTCATATGGTTGCAAGACAGAGACCATGGAGGCCACCAGGAGCAGAAAAAGAAACACTGATGAGAATTTGACTACAAAGCTTCTGGGAAAGTTGATATTTAGTTGTAACCTCACTTGACTGGGCACTGGAAATCATGTTTCAGGCTCCATATCCTCATTGACTGAAGTTGAAGGAAAGACATCTCCGGTTATCACAAAGAGGAGGACAATGGAAGGATTCTCTGTGTGCTGGTCAACATGAGTTGAAGACGGGAAAATCGGCTCCTTGAAAGTAGAGTTGAATTATCTTGACGTCAAGAACTTCCCTGCTCCTGATCATGTGGAGAAAAGTTACAATCAGATTAGAAGGGGACAAGCCCAGTTGACATCCACAAACCAACTGAAAGATGGGACACACAGCCCTGCATGCCCACATTGCTCAACTTGTAATATAACAGTGAAAGAAAAGCATCCCCTCTGTCGACAAATAGGTCCAGTGCCCAGAAAAAATACCTGATTTTGTATATGATCTCAGCACAAGTAGGAACTCCAAAGAGCTTGGGAACCTTTGTTTCAGTGAGTCAAACATATCAATCTTATTGCCCAAGAAATAGCAAGCCATGAAGAGAGAAGGCTTATGTTTGTTCAGAGATTTGATTTGATTTTGGTATGCTTTCTACTGCAAGCCTTTTGCCAGAACAAAATATTAAAATATGTACAAATATATAAAGCCTTCTTTAATAGAAACTCATATGTGGGTGGAAGGGTGAAAGGGTGGGGGAGAAAGGGGACAATAAACAATCATTGTCAAAGCCAATATGTCTGACATCGATGTTCTAAATATCGAAGTAAAAATATAGAATGCAAAAATATCGACTCCCTATACTTAAACAGGTAAGTACAAAAATATTGATTCAATATCGAAGTAAAAAATACAGATGTAAAAAATATCGAATTCAAAATATATATAAAATATATTAAATAATATGATTATTTTTAACAAACCAAATTAAAATTAATATACATTTTAACTAAATGTTACAAATACACTTAATTAAAAAAATATATAAACACGGAAAAATAATATTTTATACATGTATAAATATTATCTTTATTTAATTTGTAAACTTTGAAATTATATAAAACTAATATATATATATATATATATATATCACTATTTTAAAATAAAAAAACAATAATAATTAAAAACATTACATTATTTTTAAAAAAATTAAACATACCATAAATGCAACAGTAGGGAAAATGTTGGATAGCGAAGGGGTAAATATTACTATTCCCACTCCAGAGAGTGCAACAGTAGGGTAAGTGATGGATAGCATAGCTGAGGGGTAAAAATTACTATTCCCACTTTATTAAAAGAAACAGTAGGGAAAGAGTTGGATAGCGGAGAGGAAACAATTACTAGTCCCATTCCAAAGAGTGCAACAGTAGGGACAGTGCGGGATAGCAGAAGGGTAAAAATTGCTATTCTCACTCCAGTGAGTGCAACTGTAGGGAAAGTGCTGGATAGCGGAGGGGAAAACATTACTATTCCCAATCCAGTGCATGCCACAGTAGGGAAAATGTTGGATAGCAAAGAGATAAAAATGACTATTCCCAATCCAAAGAGTGCAACAATAGGGAACGTGCTGGATAGCGAAGGTATAAAAATTACTATTTCCACTCCAGTGAGTGCAACAGTAGAGAAAATGTTGGATAGCGGAGAGGTAAAAATTACTATTCCCTCTCCAAAGAGTGCAACAGTAGGGAAAGTGCTGGATTGCAGAGCAACAAAAATTACTAATAACATTAGAACAATGGGAAACATTTATAAAATCATAAAAATAAATAAACAATATTTAAAAAATACACTTTTCAATATATTAAACATATAAAAACATATTATACTATAAATTACATGTAACAAAAAGCTACAAATCTTACATAAAATAAATTAATAAATACATTTAAAAACAATAATTATTTAAAAGGAACAAATACTAACATAATTATGTAAAACATAAATGTATTCATTTTGTTTCCTACCCTAGAACACCACACCAATAAAAAAGCACTCAAAACGTTTTATTTAAATGTATTTCCAGAATTACCATAAATAATAATCAATAAAAAATATTATGAATACAAAAATGATAAACATTCATGGATACACATGCTTTAACACTATAATATCCACAACACACGCCTAAAACTAATTACACAATTACCATATTTAATTTCTAATTAATTAATTTAAAGTAATGAACTAATTATTAATTTATCAATTAATAATAAATGACTTCCTACCCTTCCCACCATTTACACCTATGAACACCACAATACAAACCTAAAACTAATTTCAAAGTGACCATAATTAATTACTAATTATTTAAAATGAACAACTAATTATTAAATCATCAATTAAAAATAAATTACTTCCCACCCTTACCACCATTTACACCTATACATACCACAACACACATCTACAATTAATTACAAAATTACCATAATTAATTGCCAATTAATTAAATAAAACATTTTAACAGCAAATTAATAATTCATTAATAAAAAATTACTTTCCACATTTAACACTATAACATCTCAATTAAACAAATATTAATATATAAAAAAAATCAATACATTTAATCTAATTAAATTACTTCCCACCCCATTCCCCAGTAAACTCACAACCCGCTACGGTACTAAAAACACAAAATTCAAATACCTTTCTTTTTATAACTACTAAAAATAATCAATAAATGTAATATAATTAAATTACTTGTTGCAAACTTTTCGGCCTGCCAATCCTGTCCAGCTACCTTGCCAGGAACGTCTTATAGGTGGGGTTTCTAAGTTGGTTCCTCCGGTCCCTGTCTGGGTTCCAGTGGCCTAACAAAGCCTATGGGCCCCCTGCAGGTAAGATAAGATCAGGGGACCCCATTACCCATTCCCTAACTGCCTTTCTGCTTCTGAGTGTTTTATGTGTTTGCAGCTGGCCAGCCCAAGGGAGACCCTTTGCGGTGAAAGGTGTGGGTTCCCCACCCCGCACTGCAGGGGTTGCGGGGGCCTCCATTATGCCCCTGGTGGGTGCATGTTAGTAGTGCTGTTTCTTTCAGTGAGTCTTCAAGCTGCCAATCTCACATAGCATGATGCATCGGAGTGTTTCCTGGAAAATCTTTGGAATTGTTTCTTCATAAGTGTAACTTCCTTTCCATGGGAGGGTGGCAGGGGTCTTTTCTGGGGATACAGAAGGATTTTTTTATTTTATTTATTCTGGCTCTGATTTTCCAAGTGATCAGCATAAAACAGCCTCCAGATATTGTGACAAGAAGGGAACGATCGCACAACAGGACTATCATTGCTGAAGCCATGTTTTGCAGTCCTGGGCAGATCAGAGGAAAATGTATTTAGTAGACTTTGGATGGATTTCTTATTGCAGTGGCATGTGTGGTCTGATGATGCTTTCGATTTGATCAGGTTTTAGGTCAGAGGAATATCACTGCAATGTGCCATATCAAAAAAGTGCCACTTTAGAGGATTTTGCAGGGTCAAGAGCTATGGCTGTTGAAACCTTGAGTAGATATAAATATCGTTATATCCCTGATGAGCAAGGCCTTCTAAGGCGGTTTTTACTAGCGTTTTGTGCTGGTGCTCTCATGGTACAAAGCGTTGCAATACCCTGTGAAGCAATAGAAACCATTGTGCGGTTTAGTCACCATCAGTGCTTAATTTGTAAACATTTTAAGCGCCAGGGCCCTCGTCAAGAGGCCACTGCAGCTTGCACCACAGACTGCACCTGCTGCACTGCCAATGGCAGTCACAGCATAACTACTAACCATCACACCCTACAAGTGTGACTATTTAGGCTATTCCAGGTCCCCAAAGATATAAGAATGGCTTGGATACCAAGCATTTTTAATGGCTATTGAACAAATTCAACTGTAGTTGTTCTCATCTCTAATATGGACAAACAGCGCCACCATTTGGAGAATTGTCATAAGTGACGGTGTTGACAATTAAATGCTAGTGCCCAGCACTGGAAACCACCACTCAAATTAAGCACTGGTCACCATCAAAAAACGATTACAGGTGCAGCGCAAAACTGTGCTGCTCCACACAAGCATATGCACATCTCCTAGTAAATATTGGCCTAGATGTTTAATGCTTTTTCTAGTGCTAATATTCTATTGTATTCTCTTTTCATTCTCAATAAAAAAACATTTCTACTCGTCTAGATATGATGAAACCAGCATGTGTGCAACCCCAAAGCATGCCGTGCATTAGCACCGTGTTTGCACTGTATTTTCACCACAGTTCGCCATGAAAAATACAATGCCATTGTTGGATGCTGCCGTCTGTTCTTCGGGATAACCTTAGCACAAGGAAATTTGGGCCCAAACAAAAGAACCGGCCCAAAGAAGGACATAGCGTTGCTTTAATATAACATTTCATGCACAACTTTCAACAACTGAATGCGCTAGTCTCAGCTCAATGTTTCTTTATATCCAGGCTCACAATGGATCTAATCATTGATGAGTTGGGAGCAGATAAAAGCTATAGACATCGCACAACAACTCTGGGCCTCCAAGAGCCTCTGGCAGGGGCATAACTCCCCTGAAGGTACTACGGCACACAGTGCCCCCCCCCACCCCCCAACTTTCAGGGGCCACTATTCTTTTAGGAGGCCTCCAATTAACCCAGTAAGCTGGAAAAGGGAGCATTCTAGTTAACAAACCATGTCATTAAGAAGCCACAAACAAGTGCATGTTGGTGAAAGATGAGAACAGCTTTTCAAAATTTAGAAAAATCAAGATGCGCCCTCTTGCAGCATAGGTGAAGATTAGTATGAGCAAAAATGGTAAAAGGGGTGAGATAACCTCAAGATATCAGAGAAGTCTGTCTTAGAACCCTTTACTGTTTGTATGGAATATTATAAGACTGCTTGACCCCTTGCTTGCACCTGGTGTCACTAGGTAGGATGATTTGATGAAGTCAGATCACACTTCATCCAGCGTTTTCTGGGCCCACTCTCCTTACCATATGTCCTCCTCCTCTGGATCTTTCTTATCTGCACTGACGGGTGGGAGCGTTAGCATTTCATCAATCAATATGAATTAACAATGAAACCCATTTGGCTACAGAGTAAGGGGCCAGGAATTGGTAACTATGGTGACGAAGATTTATTACAAATTGATAATCAATTTCAGGTACATAATTATTAACATCATGCTTAAAGGAATAGAATAACAGGTAAGCCCAACATCCAGAAGAAATATAGACAGACCAATATTAGACAGACAAGCAGGTCAGTCACAGCAATGCAAAAGAGCGATCCCAGGATTTAATGCTAAGTTTAGTTTATAGTTTATTGCACAGTTAATTAAAACGAATGCGATACAATAACACAATAAGAAAAGTTAAAATGCAGCATAAAAAGACATGCGTTTAAGACCAATGCTATACAAAAGCGAGATAAGAATAAACGATTCAACATAAAAGGGTAATTTTGTTTGCAGGCCGCCTGCATTGGGCCATACTATGCTTCCCATCCACTTTGTAGGCCTGCTAGTCCATTCGTGTTTTGCATAAAATTTTTCATGAAATTTTGCGACATAGATGATTTCCACGATATAAGTTAGAACAGGTGTCCTAATTTATTGAGTTTTCATGGGTCAATTTTTAGTAATTTTTTTTCCACTACTTTTAAAAATTTCACGAAGCTGCAGTTCAGCTGAGGGTCCTGTGCTGAGAAGCAGGTTAGAATAGAATAACAGGTAAGTCCAACATCCAGAAGAAATATAGACAGACCAATATTAGACAGACAAGCAGGTCAGTCACGGCAATGCAAAAGAGCGATCCCAGGATTTAATGCTCAGGGAAATGTCTAAACTTCTCTTGTCTATACATGAGTAACCTTTTTTTCAGTTTAATAAGGTTTTTATTTTGTTTAAGAAAGATAGTACAGTATAATATAACAGCATGACATGGAACAGAACCAATATGCAATAATCATAAAAGATAAGTAGAGATGAAAAAGGTTCATAGAAAATATGAAATGGAAGAAAATAGTGGAGAAAAAGAAAGAGGAAAAGAAGGGAGAAAAAGAAGAAGAGAGAAGAGAAAAGGAAAAAAAAAAGGAGGGAAAGGTTAGGGAAGGGGAGGAGAGGATAAGAAGGTGGAGAAAGGTAGCCAGATGAGGTCAGTTTTAATTTTTAAGGCGACAGAAGAGGAGGAAGCAATTGCAATTCTGTGCTCATCACATACAAAATTCCACCATGTATGCACAGACAGTTTAGAGTTATCCTTCCAACAAGACAAAATCACTTTAAGGGCAGTTGCAATGAGAAGATCAAACAATTTAGCGTTATGAGAATGTAAATCCAAAACATCAGATAAGGAACCTAAAAAAATATGCAACAATGAAAATGGTTCAGAGAAATGAAAAATACGCATGCAATATTTCCAAACTGCGTTCCAAAAAGTGAGAACTGATGGGCAATCAAATAAGAGGTGAGTAAGTGTGCCTGGGTGAGAGGAACAGGACCAACAAAGGGGTGAGGAGGAAGGGGAGAATTTTGTTATGCTTACGGGGGTAATAAGAGCTCTATGGTACAGAAAAAAAAGTGACTGAGTAATACGGGCTGAAATCGAAGTCTTAAACAGTTTAGACCATAAGCGATCCCAAACATCCACAGATAACGAGAAAGATAAATCATTTTCCCAAACATTTTCAATAACAGTTTTAGGCCTAAGGCCAACATTCTCTAATAACAGTTTATAAATTAACGCAGCTTTGGGAATTTGATGAGTAAACTTAGTATATAATGGAGTGGAAGGAGTAAGGGAAGGAAGGGAATCAAAAGTAGGAAGGGTAGAAAGGTGAGATAAAATGGCAGAAGTAATAATGTCAAAATCTTTGCGAAAATGTGCAGGTAAATCAAACATAGTTTGCATTATATCAAATGAAATAATAGATGAATCAGAAAAAAATTGGTACACAAACATAATATCCTTTTCTTTCCAATACTTGAAATAGAAAGATTTACCCTTGTACTTAAGATATTTGTTATACCAGACGCTTGAGGCAAGAAAAATTTGTAGTGGGGACAAGTCTTTCGAGAAAATATTATGCAACAGGGTATGTGAGTATTTCAGTACAGGGTGTATGGTCAAGAATGAACAATTTGACATGAAAAGGGTGTGTTGGAAAGAAAAATCTTTTAACAAGGACCTTTCGACAGCAATCCATCTGGGTAGAGGGGTATCATGGAAATCGAACGCCAATGAGAAGGCTTGTTTTAATAAAAAGGCAGAATGGTACGATTGAAAATCAGGAAAGCGGACTCCACCTTCAAGTTTTGGACGTATAAGTTTATGTAATGAAATACGAGGTCTTTTATTATTCCACAGAAATTTGGAGCAGATGGAGTTCAGCCGATTGAAATATAATTTAGGGATTTTCACAGGTAGCATGGATACAGTATATAAAATATGTGGAGAAATCATTATTTTGATAGTGTCTAAACGACCCCACCAGGAAAGGAAAAGGGGAGACCATAATTGAAGGAGTGATTGGATCTTTTGAGTAAGGGAGGAAAAGGTCAGTTTGAGTGTGTCACGCAAGGTAGAGGAGAACCAAATACCCAGGTATTTGATCTTAGAGGGACACCATTCAAAATCCGTCGATGCAAACATATATTGGTAACAAGATGAGTTAAGGGGTAGGACCTCCGTTTTAGAAAGATTAAGCTTATAACCAGAAACAGAGGAGTATAAGCGGACTTCTTCTAAAAATGGAGGAAGGGAAGACACAGGATTAGCCATGTAAACCAGGACATCATCGGCATAGGCTGAAATTTTTGTCTCAATCGAGGACTGTTTGAACCCTTGAATTAGGGGGTTAGATCGGATTTTAGTGAGGAAGGGTTCAAGGCAAAGAATGAAAAGTAAAGGGGAAAGAGGGCAGCCTTGTCTTGTACCTCTGGCTAAGGGGAAGAATTTTGAGAATTGATTATTAACAAAGACACTAGCACGGGGAGCAGAATATAGTAGTTTAACTAAGGAAATGAAGTGGGGGCCAAACCCAAACCAATGTAATGTTTTAAACATGAATTTCCAATTAATTCGTTCAAACGCCTTCTCAGCGTCTAAGGATAGGGCAGCTAGAGGAACTTTGGATCGTTTACTGTAGGAGATAATATTGGCAAAAACACGGGCGTTGTCAGCAGCAAGTCTACCTTTCACAAAACCGACTTGATCAGTTGTGATTAGCAGAGGAATAAGGGATTCAAGGCGGGTCGCTAAAATTTTGGCAAACATTTTACAATCGTAATTAATAAGGGAGATGGGACGATAGTTTTTACATAGGGAATGGTCTTTATCTGGTTTGGGGATTATGATTATTAGGGCATCCAAAAATGAGCCAGATGCTTTGGCATTTGCGATAAAGGAGTTAAAAAGTTGTAAAAGATGAGGGACAAAAATAGAGTGCATGTTGGCGTAAAATTCAATTGGGAGACTATCTGGACCAGGGGCTTTCGCTTTCTTGAGGGAGGTGATTGCCTTGAGAATTTCCTGAGGGGTAATTGCAGATTCTAATTGATGGAATTCGGTAGGGAGAGAAGGGGGAGGGGGAAGGTCTTTGAAGAAGCGGGAGAGGTCATCATCATCAGGGTGCGTGTCATCAGTATATAGAAGTTTATAGTAGTTTTAAAAAACTTGTGCAATATCCTCATCAGCGGAGACCTTTGTATTGGTTACCTCATTGAGAATAGAGCCAGTAGATTTACGTTCAGATTTAATTTTGAGATAGTTTGCTAACATTTTCCCCGCTTTATTCTGTCCCCCATGATATTTAGATTTGACCTTCAAGAGGGTATTGCAAGCTTCAACCGTGGCAATTTGATTAAGGTCAGATTTAGCTTTAATAAGTTGGTGGAGAGCATCAGGATTCTTGGACGAGAAGTAAGAGTGTTCCAGGGTCTTGATGTTGGAAAGTTGGGTGGTGTATTTATCTCGATTGAGTTTCTTTTTCCGAGATACATAGGAAATTGTGAAGCCTCGTAAAGCAGCTTTAAAAGCATCCCAATTATTTGAAACTGACGTGTCTTGGGGTAAATTGAGGGCGAAGTATTCAGAGATAAAATCCTTAACTTTAGACATAAATACAGAATCGGAGAGAAGGAAAGTGTTAAGTTTCCAACGATTGAAAGAGGAGGAGGTTTGGGCTAGATCAAGAGTGACATAAACAGGTGCATGATCCGAAAGAAAAATAGAACCAATTTCAGATTTCTGAATTGCAGGGAGAAGGGATTTACTGACTAGGATATAATCAATTCTGGACCTGGTGTGGTGAACATTGGAGTAGAATGTATATTCGAGTGAATTTGGATTACATGTTTTCCACACATCGAAGAGGGGGCGTGAGGCAATGGCTGATTGGAAGGCTTTATGTGTCTTATCCGGCTGGAATTTGGAGGAAGATAGTCTATCTGAGAAGGGGTCTATCCATTGGTTAAGATCACCAGCTAAGACAATATTAGGGCAGTCAATGGAGGAAATGAGGATTTTGACATCAGACCAAAATTTGGGGTCAGGGCGAACAGGGCCATAAATATTGAGGAGCACCATAGTTTTGTTTTGTATAGTCACCTTTGACATAACCCAACGACCCTCTGCATCCGATTGAGAGGATAGAATTTGAACATCCAAACCTTTACGAAATAATATAGCAACACCACCTTTTTTATCAACAGCCGGAGAAAAAATAACTTGACCCACCCACGCCCTCTTAAGTTTCAATGATTCGACATCAGTACAATGCGTTTCTTGGAGAAAAGCAATCTGAGCGTTTAACTTGGATAAATGGGACAATACCTTTTGACGTTTAACAGGGTTGCCGAGACCACGAACATTCCACGTAACAAAGTTACACATGATGGAAGGCAAGGGAAGAGGGTAACAACTGGGTCCAATACACTGCAGGTAGGGAACAACAAGGAGAGACAATGGAGAGAAACATGTCAGAAGTGAGATTCAAATACGCAATATAAAGAACGGCAATACAAATCGGGTAAAATTAGAGAGACTGTAGACAAGGAAGCATCATATTCAGTAGGAGAGGTGAGGAGAAACAATGAGGAGTACTAGAGTTAGTAGTAAGAGAGGAAACAAGTGACATAAAGAAGAGAACAGAGCACAAATGAGCAAGGGATAAACATGAATGGCCTGTGAAAAAAAGAAGAAAAAGAAGAGAGAAAAAAAGAAGGAAATAGATAAGAAGCAGATCAAGGCAAAGACGCCAGATCTGAGAAAAAAGAGAATGGTTAGGTAGTAGGAGCATGGAGACGCCAACGCGGGCGTCCACTCCATAGAGCAAGGACAACGCGGGAATATAGATAGGAGATATTCAACAAGAAGATAATTCGTAGTAAAAAAAATGACACAAAAGAGATCTGGACAAGGCCACAACAGTCGTCATGACAGAAGAAAATTGAGTGCAGAATTTAGAAAGGAGTTATTTTCAGTCATTAGTGTCCATCGTGGAAGTAGAGACGGTTTGTAGATACTCTCGAAGCTTCTGCGGATCATCAAAGGTACGGGAACGACCATTGTGTGTTATTTTGCAGAGGCAAGGATGAAGAATTCCATATTGAATGCTTAATTCCCTCATACGTGGACGTAGATTGAGGAACTCCTTACGGCGTGCATTCGTAGCATTCGATAAATCCTGGGCTATGAAGATGGTGTGGCCTGACCAAATAAGGCGACGTTTCGCTTTTGCAGCTTTAAGAACAGTCATCAACTCAGTGAATTCCAGAAAAAGTAGAATAATGCCTCTGGGTTTGGTCGGATTAGATGTTGGACGTCCCAAACGATGAGCACGCTGTATGTTTAGGGGAATAGATTCCGGTTGGAGCTCTAAAAGTTCGTAGAGGAATTTGCGGATGAAGGACACCATATCACCCTCCCCAAGGGACTCCGGAACACCATAAATGCGGAGGTTATTCCACCTGTTACGATTTTCAAGGTCCTCAGTATGAAGCTTCAACTGTTGTATCTCCTTTTCAAGAACCGGAATTTTTGTAGAGACATCCTGGACGTCACTAATGCGTTGTTCTAGTTGCAAGACTTTATTTTCCATGACAACCCATCTATCTTCTATCTGCTTGAGCTTCTCATTGGTTGCCACCATGAAAGGTTGTAGGCCACGGACCTCTTCCAGAATGGAATCCAGCACGGGGTTCTGAGAGGAGCGAATTGGAGATGGAGGGTCATTCTTAAGGCGTTTCGGTGTGGTACCGGTGACAGACGCTCTCGCATGACCTGCGTTCTGAGACATGATGCCAACAGAGGGGCAAACTGGGAGGACGCAGGAATGAAGGACACACCGTGACAATAGGTTTGTTGAGACCCAATGAACCAAGGTATACGACGTGCTGGAAAGAAGAGGTCATGTAGGAGAACCCATGTGGCAATGGAGAAGCAATACTGCAAACCTACATGGTATGCATCGAAATGTAGCAAAATTCAATTTATTGCGCAGCCAGAGAAACCATCCAGGAATATGGTATTAAGGAGACAGCAAAGCGTCCATGAAATAAGGTACTGAAGGTAAGTATTAAGTGCACCATGAAGGGTTAACAGCGTAGGAGAGGAAGGTATGAGGTAGTGCGCAAGGAGCACCTCAAAATGGCCGCCAAGATGAATTGTGATAGGAATCAGAAGACCTGAGGAGAACTTTGGCGGTAAAAGTCAAGAAAACGTAGTGGTAGTAGGAGATGCATATCTTGGCACATACCTTTTCCCAAGGTGAACAATCAGCGTAGTAGCCGGGCCATTGGAGCTGTGGAAAAGCCAGATACCGGGACGCGAGTGCGGCGGCACAAAATGGCGGCCGCCCGCGTCCCGTAACAAGTAGAGATGAAACTGCGGCCAAAAGATAGGAATTCGGCAATTACAAGCGCCGCTGAAGCTCGTATGACACGGGGACCATGTTCCGCCGTGGAATGAAGCCGTTTGCCAGACTCCGTGTGCGGAGAAAAATGCAGTAAAACTGTCAGGATTCCCGCGTAGGTCCGGAGCTCACGGGTGAAGCGCCATCGCACGCCGGCGCGTAAGCCACGCCCCTCATACATGAGTAACCTAAATCTCCTAAATCAGTGTCCAAGCTAAGAGGGTGGTCCTGTATCCTAAAGCAGCTTTAAAAAAATCAAGGAATTTCCATAAAGGATATTAGAACAAGGCAAGGAAAAATTAAGTAGGAAGGTTGAGCTCGGTTAAGAGTCTTCTATGGGTCTGGGAATAAGTGGCAGCTTAAGCCACACTTAGGAAAAAAATCAAAGGTATGCATGGAGGTCTAAACCTCTCAGAGTCCAAAGGAAAGGTGGCCTCTAAAGGGGCAGGGCTGGTTCTGAAAGATCTCCTAAAACGTCTCTGGAAAATGGTCTGAAATCTGGTGGAGTGAACACTACGTTTTAAAACTTGAGTCTTCTGGGTATCACCCCTCTGTACGCATCATCACGGGTCCATAGTTCTCATTCATTTCTCATGTTTCAGACTGCAACATCAGGGAAAAGATTTCCACTGGATATGGAAAAAAGATTGCCTTCTGACACACAGGCGAGTTTGCAACATTGATGAATAGGCCTTTCAGTTGACACTCTAGCTTCTCATGTTTTCCGTCAAGGTCTTCTACTCAGGCTTTCTCCTCTATCACTAGTACGGTAATGTATCTATTCTCAAACTAAAAATGCATGTGAATACCTGCAAGAAATGTCACATTAGCAGAAAATGGAAAGCACTATTTTATGCAGCATGGTTAGTCGCAGCCGGCATGATTTGGGGGTGTGCCGGGGGGCTGGAACATTGCACCTGCCTGTATTCACCTGACATAGTGGGCCAGTGGTGCCCTGAAACCCGCAGTAACAGGGTGATACCCGTTAACCCTCAGGCAAGGTCAATAATGCCCCCTGCTTCCGTTGGTTTCATCCTTCTTTTTAAAACTCACAAACCTCGAGTTTTAGTCAGTTTCACTCAGATCACAGAAGAAGGTGCAGTGGAGCCGAAATTTACTGCTACAGTTTTAAAGGCGCAGCTCCCGCTTTAGGCCCTCTCCTCGGTGCAGCACACTGAACATTCAAAGTGCACCTCTTTTTAATGTATCATCACATCTAAGCCAACCACATTAAGGGTCGTGGTCTTCAATTGTAAACAGCTGACATGAGCTCATGAGGACAATATTCGGGGAACCAAACAGGATGAGGGGTCTCGTGTTCATTAGATCCCAATGCAGGGAGGCATGATCCTTGGTCCTTGTAGCCCTTGTATGTTACGCGGTGCTCCACCCTGGACTGCAGGATGAAGAGTCCAAACACCCCAGTGCACATCATTTCCACAATGTATAACATGAGGCATATCCACCCAGTGTCTGTAACGTTTGTGACAAGTTGCCCCATGCCTGCATCACACAAACGTTTAGTAGCTATTAACAGAGGAGTGTGAGTGCCCTTGAGATGCTTCACCCTCCTACACTGGCTAAGAAGACCACGCAGTCCAAGAAACCACAAGTGAGCAGGATGAAAGGTGATCACAAGCTGCCAGCGAGCGTTGATGCGCTTGTCGATGCATCAGCTTTTAAGGCCTTTTAATAGTGCCTGGAAACACAGCATTACGGTCCCAGGTGCATATGGGAAAAAGTTGTCTAAAACCAGCATACAACACTTTGGAGTGGCGGGCACGGGGTTGGGTCAGGAAGCGGGTTTTGCGCGTGGGGGAATCATAATTTAAAAATAAAACTTACCTGGAGGCTGGGTCCAGCGTCTTCTCTGCTCCCGCTCGCCTATCTCCTAGAGCAGAGGTCTTCAAACTTTTTTCTGCCGAGACCCCCTCCTCAAACGTTTTTAGGTGTAAGGACCCCCTCCTGGCAAAATATTCTAGATCCTGTTACTCTCCATCAATAACCATAAACGCCCTTAATTCCTGTGGCAAATCATTTTTACGTTGGGGAAATATTATTAAACAGTGTATTCTGTAAAAAAAATTAGGTTTTTCACTGCCAGGTAGCTACGTTTAAATAACTAGTGGTTTAAGTGAAAAATACATTTAAAAATGTGTTACTCAGTGGGAAATGCACAATAGTACATTATGATACCTTTATTGGTTTAATGCACTTCAGAGGTCTATGTGTAACCAGGGACCCACATAATTTATTCTTTGATGGTGCAGTGGAGAATAGTCACGTGTGCATTTTTTGTGCTAGGTTACAGCTTGTTACAGAAAGCACTGTGAATATGTAAGTCAATATTTAAAACTTGCATTTTAGTAAAACCCAGATTGTACGTATTTTTTTTACAAAACTGTCATAATCTTCAAACATGTATTTGAAAGGAAATATAAATATATTAGCACCAGGTGTCAAGTGCCTTTCCAGTACAGGTGTTTTATGCACCACAATAAAAAATTCGAAAATCGAAATTATTTGGGTAGACTAGGTGAAAAAAAAACAGGAAAAATTACAAATTTCGAAATAGCAGAAGTTATGGAAAGTTGGGTGCTTCTGGCCTCTGATTTCCATCCCATTTTCCCCTCGCTGAGAACGCCTGCTCAAGCCCCCGATACCCCCGCTCCCACCAAGCCCAGATCGCACCTTCCCTTGTAGAAGCGGGGCATGAACAGGCCCAGCCAGCATGAGGTCAAATAAGCTAGTACTGGCTTCCTGCAGAGCCTGACTGCCTCCTAATGGTTGTTGTCGCCAAGATCCATCAGCTGGTGTGAAGCGTGCACAATAGGATTGCTCTTTAGAGCAGCTCCCAGTGCGAGGCTCTCTGTGGCACAACACTCGACTGGGGAATGCGCGCCCCCCTTCCTGTGACCCCACGCCCCCCTGGGGGTCGCGCCCCACAGATTGAAGACCTATGTCCTAGAGGAACAGGAAGCAGGCAGCCAGGCTCCTTCCCGTAAGCCAATCACAACGCTGCAATGCAGCGCTGTGATTGGTCTGAGTGCCCTGGCACGGCGCTCAGCCCGGAGCTTGAGGGGTGAGCATGTTCTCCTTGCAGGTTGTAATGCAGCCTGCATGGAGAACAGGAAAAGTGCGCATGACTGGTTTGGGCGGCCGAGAGGGCTGACCAAACAGTCATTGCCCACTTATGAGTGGGCAAACCAATCCTCCCCTGCCCTGCCCAGAGAGTAGAGCAGCCCCCCTGCCTGCCGCAAAGCAGCAGGACACGAAACATAAAATGACAATAAGTCTAAGTTATTATCATTTTATGTTTCTCACTGCTTAAAAGCAGTGGGGCAACGCTCCTCCACCAACAATACACATTTAATATACGTATGCATATTTAAACACAAATTAATATAAATTCTGGTACATTAGATTCACCTTACATGTAACATACAGCACACCTTTAAGATAATCATGTGTAGGTATGACTAAGAACAACGTTGAAATGAAATATGCATGTAACATTAGTGCACACATTACATAAACTCTTTATCATTTTTTAAACGAAATTACATTCTGCATATATAAAGATGGCATCTATTTAGCTTTCTATAATAAATATAATTCAAGGTATAAAAGCACACAATATGGAAGTCCAATTTCATCATTATAGTAGGCACATTATCTACTAAGTAAGGATAGTTCATTTCATCAAGACTTCAAAGAATATATCAATCATTATTGGTAAAACAAACAATGTGAGTAGATTCTCCAATCCTACAGTAAATGCACACTAATAGCAATATCAAGTGTAAAATGTATACAAACACAGAAATAATATATTTACACATTATTTTTGAACATCATAATTTTAATCAATTGGTGCACCTATTCACAAGAGAGTAATAACGCATTATTCTTGAAAGATGATTTTGTATAAAAATCTGAATGAGAGCTCATTGACCTTGAAATATTTAGTGGAGCTAAATATTATTCTATGCTTTTGTAATAGTTAAGAATAGGTGCACCAATTGATGATTACAATTATGATGTTCAAAAATAATGTGTAAATATAATATTTCTGTGTTTGTCTTCATTTCTGTTTATACATGTGCATACAATCCATCTCTGCATAGTGTCAATGCTGCGTATTGTCTCTCATTCCAATTCTTAAACAAAATCATAATTTAAGTATACTGCACTGATAACTTTGTTGTGAATGTTCAATAATTTGGAGTTAGTACTAACATAAGATGTCAGTATATATTTTCTCGGCCATGATCTTTAAGGTTTAATTTCTAGGGACATATTTTCGATTAGAGATTGGTGAAAATGTAATATTTTAGGCTGTGATGTTGGGAAACTCCAAAGCACAGACGTCTAACTCATCCCCATAGGGAATGTAGTCATCGGAGTGCCTTTCGCCCATGTCCCTGGAAGGAGTGCCTATTAGTAAAGTCAATGGTGGCCTTTGCTCTTCCAAGTGCGTATTCAGCAGGAACACCTCTCAGCGTGACACCTGCTGACCCTCTTCCGGGATTTCAATCTGCATCTAAACCTTTACTTGAGGTTATTACATGATACCTAAGTGCTTTACGGGAAATCTACTTTGAAAGGAGACGTTCTGTACAACCTCCCCTGGGGTGGCGCGGAGATCGACTGCATAGAGAGGACACAGCGAGGACTGAGCAAGGCTGGTACAAGACATGCAGAAGAAAGAGCATTTTACCACCGTTCCCTCTGCTGAAAACAGCTGGACGTATACCATTTACCCAAGATTTGTGCCCTCTAAAAGTATCTAGACAGAAACAGACTGCTGTACAGATGCCCGATAACACCCCTTAGTGTGTTCTCTCTGGTCTATAATTTTTTTTAACTTATGGGTACATTATAGTGTGGCATTTATGCTCATCCGTGGCCTCACAAGTGATAAGAGTCTAGGGCTGCCATCTGCCCTGGGGTTGACAGGTAGAGACTAGAGGCCGCTAATGGTGTCATTTGCAGTTTAATGGAGAGGGTGAAGTGCCCTACATTCGAGGTTCTTCCACCCCGCCAAACTCACGGTTCATCCTCCTCACATAGGGGTGGGTGAAGCACCAGGGTTCCAGTGTGAAGCTTCAGCTGGCTCAGCCGTCAGGAACTTTTGACCTGGCGGCATTTCTGCCACAGGGTCTAGTGATCTGGTGGGCTAGTGATCTAGGGATCTGGTGGGCTGCCTGCCACAGGGGGGCTAGGGATCTAGGGATCTGGTGGGCCGCCTGCCACAGGGGGGCTAGTGATCTAGGGATCTGGTGCGCTGCCTGCCACAGGGGGGCTAGTGATCTAGGGATCTGGTGGGCTGCCTGCCACAGGGGGGGTAGTGGTCTAGGGATCTGGTGGGCTGTCTGCCACAGGGTCTGCCAGCTATTTTTGACCTAATTACCATGGAGGTATTGATTTCATACCCTGATAAAAGCCCCGCACCTTGTTAGGCCTTAGAGTAGGGCTGAAACATGCCGGTCTAAAAATCTAGGGTCATAGGACCATAATAGTCCACATTACCTATAATTCTTTTTTTGGTTCCACACCATCTCCACGAATAAAGGGATACCTAGTAGAAGGTGAGGGATTTTTATCTCTACATAGGCCCCCTGGTCACCCTTTTTCGAGGTGCTCCCTGAAATATGGTTGAGCCCACCCTGACCTTTAGGAGTCAGGGTGAAGCCGATGATGAAGCATGACACTACTAGAGTGTGTGAGGGTTTTATGTAACAAGCTTTTGCAATGCAATCGATCTCGCCTTTGGGACCTTATATGTACTTAGCTATGCAGCACATTAGCCTGGGTGCTGAAACATCTACTGTTCTTTAACATGGAGGGAAAGTAAGCACCAAACTGTGTGACACGCCAGGTATGAGAACACATGAAGAGAAATATTGCCTTTCAGCGGGAAATGGTATAGTCCGAAGCTCTGTTTTTAATATAAAATCAGGGCATTCGGTGGTCATATCACTGAAAATACAAGATTTGAAAAAAATATTGTCCCCTGGTGCTCGTCGAAGACAATTTCTACGGACTGGAATCTAGAGAATGCTAAAGTGATTCTGGTATTTTACTGACCTCTGCTGGTTGTTTTCTATCAAGACAGTTAAATAGCGGCAGTTGCCAGTAAAAGATACAAAATAGAAAGTCTCTCAGCAGAAAGCAATTCTGGTATTTTACTGATCTCTGCTGGTCATTTTCTATCAAGACAGTTAAATAGAGGCAGATAAACAGAGAACCAATACCCTAAGCGGAAGCAGACAAGTCCTAGGGCTGATCTCCAGAGCCCATATATGTATATAATAAGTATATACTAAAGTATATACCAGAGGTCTTGAATTCTCGACCTCAAAAAAGGAATCTTTTCCTCCCCCCACAAGTCGTGCAGAGCTAGCATACCCACACGGGGTGACCTACCCCTCTAGTCCGTATTCCATACATTACATAGCACAATTTCCATGACCCCTGGCAGGATACATTTTTGTTGTATTGAGTTATGAAGGGAGGATGTATCCTTCCACCCCCTTCATATTCAATGGACCTTCTCGACACTCCAGATCCAGATCCAGCAGGTTTCCCTTGTCTGGATCCTTTTTGTTTATCGTGATCCTCTCAGGACAACCCAGAGTCTGGTCAATAGACCATGCCAGATAAAATGGTTAAATAAGGCTAGAGATCTAAGCACATCTTGGAATGTGCACCGATGGATGGTGCACTCTGTGTTGATGCACCCTACAGCAAAATCGCTAATCTCCGACCCCATCCAAAACCGAATTTAAGAATAAAAGAGGGGACATTTTCTTTTTTAACAGACTTGGTGAAGGAATTTTCTCAACTTGACTATGGGTCACAGAGCACCTTCTCTGCTCCACATAAGATTCCAACAACTGTGTTGTGTAGATGGTATAATTCCTGACAAATTACCACTAGATCTCTACGACTGATATAGGCATGAAACATGTTGATCTACCAGCTATCATAGATCATCATTTCTGGGGAACTTTCAAAGGAGATACTCGGAATTGCCGTGACCTTACCTGCGGCAATTGGTTTGTTGTCGGAGACGCTGCAGTCGGCGCGCTAGCCTGCCTCCCGCCGCCGCACACTCTGTCATCCCGAGTGCGGCCGCTGTGTGGAGAGCGGGTCCAGATGCTCCAGGGGACTCCAACTCCCAGCACCCTTTGCGGCCGGAAGCCGCGCATCAGTCTACCGCGCCAGGAGGCGCATAAAGATCAGCATGACCCCTTGCAAAGCGGGGAACTTTCAAAGGAGATACTCGGAATTGCTGTGACCTTACCTGCGGCAATTGGTTTGTTGTCTGAGACGCCGGAGTCACCGCGCTAGCCTGCTTCCCGCCGCCGCACACTCTGTCATCCCAAGTGCGGCCGCTGTGTGGAGAGCGGGTCCAGGTGCTCCAGGGGACTCCAACTCCCAGCACCCTTTGCGGCCGGGAGCCGCGCATCAGTCTACCGTGCCAGGAGGCGCATAAAGATCAGCGTGACCCCTTGCAGAGCGGGGAACTTTCAAAGGAGATACTCGGAATTACCGTGACCTTACCTGCGGCAATTGGTTTGTTGTCTGAGACGCCGGAGTCGCCGCGCTAGCCTGCCTCCCGCCGCCACACACTCTGTCATCCCGAGTGCAGCCGCTGTGTGGAGAGCGGGTCCAAGTGCTCCAGGGGACTCCAACTCCCAGCACCCTTTGCGGCCGGAAGCCGTGCATCAGTCTACCGCGCCAGGAGGCGCATAAAGATCAACGTGACCCCCGCGTCGCGGGAGCGCACGGGCAGCTCCGGGCAAAGCCCGGGCAAAGGGCGGGCCGTCTGTGGCCGTCCGGGGCTGTACGGGCTGGGCAACCCTCTTTCAATACCAATACAGAATCAGGAAGTAAGCCTCTTTAATATTCATCTAAGGTTTATGTGGTGGAACCGTTACACACACCATGTCTGACATTCCGAGCGTAGGACACAGATTTTCTATAGGAGGATCTGTGCAAGGGACTTTTGGACGCATTTATCACAAGGGCTAGCTCTGTCCTAAAGAAGGAAATCATGTTGACTGAGCGACGTATATCTGAGGAAACGCTCATCCATAGGGACCATACAATCAGCCCAAACCCCGACGTATGTTAGTACCGGCCCTGAACTACCTAGTACTATAGGCATCCCCCCTTAGTTACAGCATCTTCCAGTATCTTATGCGTACCAACATGATTCTGATAGTTCTGAAACTAACCAGGACCCTATATCTCTTTCCCCGCCGGAAGACTCGCTAATAACAATTCCTAGCAGCCAGGCTTTAGAAAAGCCAACTAGTATTAAACAACCAGGGCTTCCCATTCCCATGAAAAGAAAGATAGGTGGGACAAAGCAAAAGGGAAACCGTTCTAAATCTTGTCGAGCTGATAGGACGCCTACTAAACCCACAAACGTAGAAATAAGTGAATCCACTCAGGGTCACCTTATAACATATCTTGAGCAAGTTCTTATGAAAAACTTTGAACACCTGATTAGATCGCTGCTTTTGACTTTAATCGAGAGGGTTAAAAACATGACTAAGCAAATAGGTTCTATTTCGGATATGGAAATTGCCAACTCTAATCTACTGAAAGAAATGGCAAAACAAAGAAACATTCCCTCTGTAGTGGACACAACGGCAGTGTCAAATGCCCCCGAAAATGTAGTTAACAGAAAGCTGCCGCCTAAAACGCAGGCTAAAACTATTACGGGCACTAATACAAGTAACCCAGCTCCCAACCCTGTCATCCCCGGGGAAACATTAGGAACATCAGAAAAAATGCAAAACAAATTGACAAACCAGGAAAGACAGGACAAGAATCAGAAGAATTCCCATAAAGAGAGAGAGATCATAGGACACGCTCAGCACATAGATCTTCCACCGGAGGCTGAACCCTTTGTTATTGTCTTTACTGGGGTACCGCCGCTGACGGCAGGATCATTTGAAAGTTATCAGACTCTTAAAAACAAAGCCATGTATTGGCTAAGAACTAACAGACCTTTACCGCCCAATCTGGATGGTGAAATTCTACATGTCAGAAGGCTGGACTGGGTGGGAAAAAGACTGAAGGATGTGATGGGGGATATAATTGTCATAAACTTTAGGGATTGTAGGGTATCAAACTACATCCAAGACTAGTTCCCAGGAGATTATGAAGGAGGGATATCTACTAAAGACTTAGGATATTTTTACCCAAAAGTTCTGATGGGAAACCCACGGAGACCAAGAAACTGCAACACCTGTTTTAATATGCCACCCATATTCAATGTCGCTACCTCAAATCGCTTCTCTTCATTAATGGGGATGGAGGGGGTCGATTGACTGCCGTCAGGTAGTGATAAGATTGTGAGGGATTGTGGACTTTTCCCAAACTCAGGCAACAAGAAAGCAAGCAAGAAAATCGATCAAAGTAATGCAAATAGTTCAGTGGAAGGGGTAGGTAACATTGTAGATGCCACACAGAAAAGCCAATTAGTTATTTCATGGAACATCGCGGGATTAAGGAATAAAATGGGAGATCAGGAATGGCAAGATATAGTATCTAAATATAACATTCTGTGTTTCCAAGAAACTTGGCTGGTACATGAGCTACACTTGAGGGGCTATCGAACAATCAACACACCAGCCACCCAAAGTAAAAATGGTTTAAACGGCAGAAATAAAGGTGGTTTGTGCACCTATATTTTAAATACATCCGATATAACAGTTCTCAAATTTATCTCAGCAGAGTACTATCAAATTACTTTAGTGAGCTGGCCGGGAATAAAAAAGCTAGCCATCATACATTTTTATAACAATGCCCATGCTCCCTCAAGGGATGGTTTAATTTTTAATTTACGAAGGCATATAAAAACATTAGAGCAACTAGGTGGCGGCGATCTGATCCTCCTGTGGTTTGGCGATTTTAATAGTTCTATTTGCACTAGCAATAATACAGGAACGTGCCCTTTGAAGGACAACAGAGAGGAAGCGTTGACCCACTTTATCCACTCAGGGATAGGGGACCTGTTGAATAGTTTGGTTTATGAGTTAGACATGGGTTTTATTAACGAATTTTGTACCCCAATGGCGGATTTCGCACCAACTTTCAATGGAAGAGGAGTAAACTCGATAATTGACTTTACCCTTCTGTCCCGTAGGCACAGGTTAATAGTGCGATCCTGGGAGACTCTAGATCTTGCATATAGTGACCACTACCCAATAGCGTTCTCCCTGACATCTCAAGCACAGGCATAACCTAAAAAGATGATTTATCACACACCTATAACTTTAGGCCGTACAAATGGTTATACTATCAATACAATGAGTGATCTCTCCTGCGCTCCAATTATCTAAATTAAAGTAAACTTTTAATAAGTTCCACTAACAGTAAATCTATAATCACAAGACTGTAACATAAAGTTCCTATATAAAACAATATAGTTATGACCAAAAAGTAATTCAGTCAAAATTGAGCAGTAATCATTCCTCCAATTCAGTTCCAAACATTCGTTATGTCCAAAATGCAAGATTAATATCCACAATTTCTATATTCAATTGTAGTATTCTTCTTTAGTCTTTATAGCTTGTGTTGATTGATGTATCACTTTCAGTACAGAAAATTTCACAGCCTACACGTGTTTCGTCTGACCCAATATGATGGTCTGTGACTTCGTCAGGGCTGCATAATAAACATCAAATAAATGTATATCAGTATAATACCAATATTAGTGTATTAACCGAAAGTAGACTAGAAAAGTTACCATACACCTGATAAACACCAGCGTAATCAGAGGAATATAGACAAAAGTAAATTACGCCACCAAGGACATAGGGTCACCCTTGTGCACACCATTATATCCCAGATCTATTAAGAGTAATAGTATAATCACCTTAAAATTATAAATAGCGTTAACAGAAGATTCTTCTCGTCTTCTAAGCAAATGAAACTACCATCCTGTCCTGTAAGTAGTAGAATATTTTATGGTCAATAGTCATTGAATTCAACTACAATACCTAACTTCATAACCACGCCACATAAATAATCTTAATGATCATATCCACTCACCAATAATAATTATATTCGCGTCTTCTTATTAATCAGATATCCCAAAGTAATATAGATATCCTGGCTGCACGTGAAACAATAGTAACCTGCAGCAAAGAATTAGGGCGGTCACTAATAGTCTAACAATATACCACTGAATTATTAATTAAGTATTCTCCATCGATCACCTTACCAAGTCAAATCCTTGTATTATTTAAACATGTCACAGTATTGTGTAAAAATAAAGGGTTTTGTAGTCTTCACTTGATCTGAGTAAGAGAAATTAACATTATTTGGGGATCGGACTAGTTATATCCTGTCTATCTACCATATCTGTACTAAATACATAGACGGATTAGTCTTACCTCAGACTTATATTGGCATGTCACAATATTGTGTCAATATTCTGTTTCTCGTAGTCCCTAATCGATCTCAGATATTTATCCCAAACTGCAAGCATCTGTACGATGTCGGTCAAGAATATGGTAAAAAGAACAAACAATACGAGGTAAAAAAACAAAAAAACTGACATAACGTAACATATTATTTAATACATAAATTTGAACTCTGAGTCTAGTTTAAATTTAGGCATAATCCTCGAGGCTGTTTAAAGATTATTTCCGATTCCATAATGACCTGTTTGGTGATTTCTGGGAATCGTAAATACATTAGAATAAAGTGCAAAAAGCTGGTGCGAAGCATCGTTTTATCTAGTCCGTTCATATAGCGATAAATATGAATCTAGTATGGCACAGAGTTACTTAAATTAATTATAAACCCTCCACTAGCGATTCCACTCACCCGAGTATTCAGGAATAACCTCCGTATCGAAGTCTGGCGTGCAGCGTGGCCGCCATGTTTGTATGCCAATTTATACCGCGGTATCCGTGGCCGCCATATTGTAATATGCAATCAGACTAAATCTCTATTTTTATCGTCGAATACATTTAAATCTTCAAAATTCTAATTGATAAATATCTATTCTAATGTTATATTTTAAACACTACGATACTCAAGAGTTTAGGCGGTTTATAGGTGTAGCCTATAACTCGTACAACCGTTACGTGTTTATATGTAGCTGTGGGTCGCGTAACTATTATTATGTGTTCACGACTAATAACACCGAGGATTCGATTAAAGTAACAATAAAATCAATTGTCATCTAAATTGTCCTTTCATTTAAACCTAGAAAGGTTAAAATAGAATTATAAATCGAAATTCAAAAACGTCCTGTAGCAGTATCGATCTGAATATTTTATTCTCAATTTGTCACTACTTCCTCTATTTCTGGCCTCTGTATAACAAAACTTGACTTTTCTTTACTCTTTGCAAGTTTTTCAACTCTACCTAACTTTACTCTGCGTAAACATTCCTATTACATGGTACTAACCCCTCCCTGCCCATCAGACTCGCCAATAGCACAGAGCACAGGAGGATACCAGATGTATATAGTTATACTGGGTTCGATACTGCTACAGGACGTTTTTGAATTTCGATTTATAATTCTATTTTAACCTTTCTAGGTTTAAATGAAAGGACAATTTAGATGACAATTGATTTTATTGTTACTTTAATCGAATCCTCGGTGTTATTAGTCGTGAACACATAATAATAGTTATGCGACCCACAGCTAAATATAAACACGTAATGGACAATCGAGTCGTACGAGTTATAGGCTACACCTAAAAACCGCCTAAACTCTTGAGTATCGTAGTGTTTATAATATAACTTTAGAATAGATATTTATCAATTAGAATTTTAAAGATTTAAATGTATTCGACGATAAAAATAGAGATTTAGTCTGATTGCATATTACAATATGGCGGCCACGGATACCACGGTATAAATTGGCATACAGACATGGCGGCCACGCTGCACGCCAGACTTCGATACGGAGGTTATTCCTGAATACTCGGGTGAGTGGAATCGCTAGTGGAGGGTTTATAATTAATTTAAGTAACTCTGTGCCATACTAGATTCATATTTATCGCTATATGAACGGACTAGATAAAACGATGCTTCGCACCAGCTTTTTGCACTTTATTCTAATGTATTTACGATTCCCTGAAATCACCGAACAGGTCATTATGGAATCGGAAATAATCTTTAAACAGCCTCGATGATTATGCCTAAATTTAAACTAGACTCAGAGTTCAAATTTATGTATTAAATAATATGTTACGTTATGTCAGTTTTTTGTTTTTTTGACCTCGTATTGTTTGTTCTTTTTACCATATTCTTGACCGACATCGTACAGATGCTTGCAGTTTGGGATAAATATCTGAGATCGATTAGGGACTACGAGAATCAGAATATTGACACAATATTGTGACATGCCAATATAAGTCTGAGGTAAGACTAATCTGTCTATGTATTTAGTACAGATATGGTAGATAGACAGGATATAACTAGTCCGATCCTCGAATAATGTTAATTTCTCTTACGCAGATCGAGTGAAGACTACAAAACCCTTTATTTTTACACAATACTGTGACATGTTTAAATAATACAACGATTTGACTTGGTAAGGTGATCGATGGAGAATACTTAATTAATAATTCAGTGGTATATTGTTAGACTATTAGTGACCGCCCTAATTCTTTGCTGCAGGTTACTATTGTTTCGCGTGCAGCCAGGATATCTATATTACTTTGGGATATCTGATTAATAAGAAGACGCGAGTATAATTATTATTGGTGAGTGGATATGATCATTAAGATTATTTAAGTGGCGTGGTTATAAAGTTAGGTATTGTAGTTGAATTCAATGACTATTGACCATAAAATATTCTAATACTTACAGGAAAGGATGGTAGTTTCATTTGCTTAGAAGACGAGCAGAATTTTCTGTTAACGCTATTTATAATTTTAAGGTGATTATACTATTACTCCTAATAGATCTGGGATATAATGGTGTGCACAAGGGTGACCCTATGTCCTTGGTGGCATAATTTACTTTTGTCTATATTCCTCTGATTACACTGGTGTTTATCAGGTGTATGGTAACTTTTCTAGTCTACTTTCGGTTAATACACTAATATTGGTATTATACTGATATACATTTATTTGATGTTTATTATGCAGCCCTGACGAAGTCACAGACCATCATATTGGGTCAGACGAAACACGTGTAGGCTGTGAAATTTTCTGTACTGAAAGTGATACATCAATCAACACAAGCTATAAAGAATAAAGAAGAATACTACAATTGAATATAGAAATTGTGGACATTAATCTTGCATTTTGGACATAACGAATGTTTGGAACTGAATTGGGGGAATGATTACTGCTCAATTTTGACTGAATTACTTTTTGGTCATAACTATATTGTTTTATATAGGAACTTTATGTTACAGTCTTGTGATTATAGATTTACTGTTAGTGGAACTTATTAAAAGTTTACTTTAATTTAGATAATTGGAGCGCAGGAGAGATCACTCATTGTATAGACTTTTCTCCACACCAAGTGTGGTTTTGATGAGGGTAGTTGGTAACCACCCTCTTTCTCACCTGCAGCACCACTGAATTCCTCATCATATACTTAACCCTGGTAATACATTGAGCGCCCTTATCAGCAAGGTTACCAACATTGTATGGTTATACTATCAAGTGGGGAAAAATTGACCCAAAAGTCTTCTTAAAGAGGCTAGTCAGTAAAGTTTTTGACCATTTGTTAACCTGTCTGTCTGAAACTAAAGATTATCAACAAATCCTTGCATCCTTTGGGGTAATCACGGGCGAGATAAAGAATTTGTTGACCGCTACTTATAAAAACTGTCCCCCTAAAGGGAAAAGATGGTTCAACGTAAATTGCTCAAAGGCCCATAAGAAATTAATATCAGTTTTACATCAATCCCCAAGGTCACCGGAATTAGTCAGAGAGGCAAGAAAATCATATAGAGATGCCATAGCTAACAGGAAGTTAGAACTAAAGCAAGAAATTTGGCAAAGCCTCCACGAAGTTTGTCTAAAAAATGATAACACTGCATTCTGGAGGGCAGTAAATGCTCCCTTCCTTTCGCAAAGAGACACTGACATCATTGATGTGGTAGTTCCAGGAGATGTCTGGGTTAATCACTTTTCTAATTTGTATAAAAGATCTGATACAAGGTTGCATAATAATCCCACCGATAATCAAGAGAATCCAGAGGTGTTTCCTTTGGGGATTACTTTCGATCACAAGGAGGTAATAATGGCCATTAAAGAAAGTGCTCCCGGAAAGGCACCGGGACCAGACTGTGTCCCGATTGATATATATAAATCGGAACAAGCACTATGGTCACCTATTATAACTAATGTCTTAAATAGTGTTAATGCCTTATGCTTTATTCAAACTTGGCCGAAGGCTATAGTGGTTCCGATTTTTAAGAAGGGAGACAGGAATGATCCTGCCTGCTACCGACCAATATCCCTTTTGGATGCTTTAATGAAGGTGACAGGCAGGATCGTTCTTAATAGGTTACAGGAGTGGGCGGAAGAGAACCAGATTGTCTCAAATTTTCAATATGGTTTCCGCTCAGGTAAAGGGACAATCAAACAGGGCCTTAATTTAGCCTTGCTAGCAGCAAAATACACACAAGCAAAAAACGAAGCCCTTTTTATAACGTTCGTGGATTTAAGCTCCGCGTTCGACTGCGTAGATCACTCCATGCTATGGGAGACATTAACCGACATAGGCATGGAGTCTGAGATCATAACATTCATCAAGGAACTATATAGGGACGCAGGCGCGAAGGTACGGTATGGGAGGGATGGTGCATGCTCCAACAAATTTAACATCAAAAGAGGAGTAAGGCAGGGGTGCATTTTGGCACCATTCCTATTCATTCTCTATATCAACAGTGTGGGCCGGCACCTCAAGTCCTCCCAATGCGATTATCCGGCGGTGGGCGGGATTTCTATCCCTATCCTCCTCTACGCGGATGACCCCGCTAATATATCATGAACATTTATTGGTCTCCAACGAGCAGTGGTCAAGTTCTCAGATTATATGGGTATGCGGGGTCTAGAGATCAATGTCTCCAAGACATACTCAATGAGATGTGTTACCTCCTTAAAATCCAATAAGGCCATTTACCTGAATAAGAGAAAAATTGAAAATACCACTAATTTTACCTACTTGGGAGTAAATTTTGATAGTAGGGGTAACTGGACTAAGGCAGTACAGGCCAGAAATCTGGCGATCACTAGAGCAAAAGGAGCCTTGATAAATTTCTCGAGGAAGTTAGGAGGTCGCCCTGTCAAAGAACTCCTGCAAATATATAAAGCTAAGTGTATCCCTACTGGCACCTACGGAGCGGGCATCTTTGGTTTTGTTAAAACCGACCAGATACAGCGAACGGAAAATGATTTTATTCGCTATCTGCTCGCGACACCAAAATCTATGTCTACTTTTTTTAGCCACAGGGAACTGGGCATAGCACATATAGAAGATACAATTAAATCTGCCCCACTCCTCCTGTGGCACAAGATCTGGGTCACCCCAGAAACATCACTTAATCGAGAAGTCATTTTGGACTGCTTACAATTAGATGGAGTGGTAAACATTAAATGGCTACAACATGTAAAAACCATGGCAAACGATATTGATCACATAGAATTTTTTGAGAATCCTTTGTGTTTGGAATTTGTCCCAAGACGAGTGCTGAAAAAAATGATCATGGACTTCATAGATAATAAAAGATAGCTCTCTGTAAAACACAAATTCACTGCTAAAATGGGCCAGGGCGTTATTTGTCATACAGGCATACAGCCATATCTATTGCTGGACCCTAGTCCTTTTTCGAGAATGCTACTGACCAGGTTTCGGGCCGACACTTTTTTCCGACTGATAACATTCCCCAATCGTAATGACTGGTCAAAAGATCTGGGTAAATGCCCTTGTGACGGCTGTTCACAGCAATCTAATATTCATTCGATTCTTTTCTGTAAATATTTTGAGGCACCCAAAAAATTGTTTTTAAAACCAATCTTTAAAAATTGGGGTATAAGAGCATGTCAGGCAGCATATTATAAATTAAAGCAATTGGAAACAGCCCTGGAGGTTAAAGCAGTGGCTTCTTGTCTAAGAATTCTGATCGCCTTGAGGAAGACCATGTAACTTAAGAGAATTGCCGAGAGTCTTAGCAAGTTAATGTTTCTTACTGTGACTTTTTTTTTTTTTCAAATTTGTTTTTATTGAAGTTTTCTGAAGTAAGAGTATAGGAAGAGGAAGAAAAAGAAAGGAGAAGAAAAAAAGGAAGAAAACACAGGCGACATGTTATCAATTATCCCCACACAGGGGGTGCTGGAGAACGCCTCCACAAATGAGTACGGGGAGATAGCATATATGTTCGTCAATGCTGGTGTAAGAGTCAGTGTCCACCAGATGTAGTGGCAGACTCGGGCTCAAATCCCCGATCAAATGGTCCGTGAATTTGCTACAAGGGACGACAGTCCTATCCAGGACGATAACCAGGGGATGCAGCTGCACGTGAATCCACCATAGTCCGTCTCCAGGCACCAGGTAGTTTTGCAACAAGGAAGAACTAACAACCCCCAACCTGAACCCCCCCCAGTCCCCCTCCTCCCCCCCCACCCCCTTCCCCGGTGGTGGCGACCATTCTCTCAGTCCTATCAAGCGTCCATACAGTCCAGCTGGTTAAATTTGAAAAAGGTGAAGAGCACGTAGTGCGGAAGGACAAACTGCAGATGGGAGACCCCGAGACAGAAATCGAACCAGGGGACCTCATTGAAACAAGAAATTTTTAAAATTACCCAAAAATATATCGGACATTCTCTCCAGGCTTAGCAATCGCCATAACCTCGCATGCCATAAGGAAATCGCCGGGGCAGTCGGTTTCTTCCAAGCTGCTGCCAGCGTCAATTTGGCCGCTCCCAAACAGAGCCAAATAATACGTTTGTCGGCCCTGGTCTGATGTTCCAACAAGGGATCTCGAAGTCCCAACAGGACATAGTCCATTGACTCCGGAATCGGGTACCCCACCACATCCTTGATGTGGGACAAGATCTCAGACCAGAACGGCTGAATGGTGGGGCAATCCCACCATATATGGCGAAAGTCTCCCAACATACCGCAACCCCGCCAGCATCTGTCCGAGGAGGAAGGGAATATCCGACGCAGCTTGGACGGATAAAGGTACCAATCAAACATAAGCTTCAAGTGAGCTTGTCTGAGGTCTATCGAGTGGTTATGTGCCGTTATGTCCCGCCATAAGCTCTTCCATTCGCAATCAGAGATCTCCCTACCCAGGAGGGCCTCCCAATGTTCCATTTAGCGAGGGCGCGGGAATACCACAGTGTCCAGTAGCAACCCATATAAGAAGGAGATCGTCCCCTTCATAGAGGACGTACGGAGGATAAACGCCTCAAATGACGTCAACGGCCTCGTGGCTGCATCTAGCACTCCCGCCGATGTTGCCCAATGCAGGAGCTGAATGTGGTGAAAGCGTTCTGTAGGCGGAACGCCATAGTCCCGCATACAATTTTGAAAGGTGAGGGGCGTTGCCCCGTGGAATAAGTGAGTGAGAGCTTTACACCCTCCCTCTCTCCACAGCTCGAAAGATGACCTTGAATCATGCGACCGCCTCGAATTCAGAGAGCACCGTGTGGATGTGAGGTAGCGATTGGGCCGGGTCCCCGACCGACAGTAGCACATCACCGCGAACAGAGAAATCTTATGCTGTTCACCCGTAAAGGGGAGTCCTATGACTTGCTCCTTCTCTCGGATTGCGAGGGCCAAAGGCTCAATACTGAGGGCAAAGAGGAGCGGGGAGAGAGGGCACCCCTGTTGCGTTCCGCGTGAGTGGGGGAAACAGGCGGACCTATGGCCATTAACCATCACTCTAGATGTAGGCTGGCTGTAGTTAGCACTGGTCATTTTTATGAATTGGGGAGAGAACCCAAAGGCTTCCAGAGTACGGTATAAAAATCCCCAGTCGACGCGGTCAAAAGCTTTTTCCGCGTCGAGTCCCACCAACACTGCAGGTATACGAAACCTGTTGGCCTTTTCGATCAGATGGACCACCCGCCTTAGATTGTCATGAGTCTGTCGCCCCTTGATGAAACCGGACTGGTCCGGATGGATGAGGGCCGGCATCAAGTCCTGGAGCCTTCTCGCGATGATCGAGGAATACAGTTTGGCATCCAGGTTGAGGAGGGCTATCGGCGATATGAGGAGCATTGAGTGAGATCTTTCCCTGGTTTAGGAAGAACGGTGATCATAGCCTCGGCCATGGTCCCAGAGGTCCGTCCGTCTACCGCCATCTCATTAAAGAGGGAAACTAGATAATCGCACAGTTCCGCCGCAAACGATTTGTAGAACAAAGCCATGTAGCCATCTGGGCCTGGAGATTTGTGGAGCTTCAGAGCCTTTATAGCGTCCAACACCTCTTCCCTAGAGATGGGGGCGGACAGCAGCTCATTCCATTCTTTGGAGACCTGTGGTATAGGAAGGCCATCCCGGAATGCGGATTGGGCATCCCGATCTAGGGCAACGCCCCTATAAAGATCGACATAAAAGCGGCCAAAGGTAGCAGCCTTATCCGCATCTCGGTGTTGTTCAAACCCCGCTGAGTCCCGAATCCCCCCAATGTAGTCCCGCTCCCTCTTATCCCGGAGTTGCCGGGCCAAGTGCCGCCCCACCTTGTTCCCCTGTGAGTAGGAGGCCTGCCGTAGGCGCAAGAGAGTGAATTCGGCCCGGTTGTTATAGTGGGCCCTCAGCTTCCCCCGCACCGCAGTTAGAGGCCGGAGAGTCACTCGGGACGGGTTCGATTTGTGCGCCTGTTCCAATACGGCGAGTTCTGCTTCCAGGTCCTCACGCTCCTTCCTCCTTAATTTATTAAGGTTCGCATTGAGGCCCAGGCAGGTGCCCCGTAATGAGGCCTTACAGGCTTCCCAGGTGGTGTACACCGAAGTGTCCGAAGGTGGGTTAAGAGCCAGGAATTCCCTAATGGCCCTCCGCAGCTCCTTGCACGCGACATCATCCCGTACCAGCGCCGCGGGAAAGTACCACTTCCGCCACCCATCCCCCCCATCGACCAGTGCAACCCGAGAACCACCAAGCTGTGATCCGACACGGAGAGTGGAAATACGCTAGAGACACGGATGTCCCCTCTAAGGGCTTGGCTCACGAAGATATGGTCAATGCGAGAGTAAGAGCGATCGACATGGGAGAAGAAGGTGTAATCCCTAGTTTGGGGGTATAGGAAACGCCAACTATCAATCAATCCCAGGTCACCCACCTGTCGCTGCGTTGCATCGGAGAAGATCCCAGCCTCAGCTCTCTGCATACATGAGCTATCCAAGTCCCTATCCCACACCATATTAAAGTCCCCCAAAAGGAACAAATGTCCCTCCACAAAGTCCCCCACTCTTTACTGTGACCTTTTTAACACTTTTTATGAAATGCAATGAATTTTAACTGTTTTTAAACTATGTATTAACAGTTTTATTTAACTTATGGAATATGAAATTAGCTAGTTTTTTAGTATGTCTTGCTAATTGTAACAATATGTACACTGCCGGGAATGTAGTATATCTTTGTTGATTAATTGAATTGATTTTATTGGAAATATTGTATGTATGTGCTTTTATGATTTTGTCTAAAAATCGATTAAAGCTAAATAAACTGAAACTGAACATCATTTCTGTTGACAGCAACCACGTTTTTAGGTCGAGTCTGGGCAGAGCATGCGCTGCCATGCGAGGCATGCAGAAGTGGAGTATGGGTTTGAAGCCCCGCCCACTCTCCTCCCATATTTGTCATTGGCTTGTGTCATTGTCCTTCGTAAATGGTGGCTTGCGAGTCGTTATTAAGCTTGTTAGTCCCTCCTTGGTACAGCCTTGTCTGCATTTGTAACCTCCCATGTGGACTTGCCCTTTTACTTCTCTTGCGACACGGTATTTCTTATATAGTCTGTAAGCACTCTTTTTCAAAATGGGGTTTTCCTACTGCACGCATGATGTGCTTTCCTCTCCGTGCTCCCTTTCACTTTCGAGCAGCCCCGGACAATGAGGCTGCTTCTTTGAAGTGAAATAGTTCTCGCATTTACAAGAATTTGTGCTATTGCCATTGTAAATGGCAATAGATTAAACTCTTGTAAATGCTAGACCTACTGCATTGCAAATGATTGTTGATCTGGGAAGGTTTTCATTAAAACTTCTTTAGAGGACTACTTTACCTATTTTAAACCTGTACAATCCCACTCACACACACATCAATCACACCAATCTAGACTTGTAGCCCCCACACCCAGGCTTCATAAACAGCAAGAAGAAAAGATATCCGTTAAAGTGATCCTTCGTGGGTGATTGTTGGGCATTGCACCACCGGTCCATCGTGGGGCGCGCCCGATGATGAAGCATGGCACCCACCTGGGTGAGTGAGGGCACTTGGTCCTGAAGAGTCACTTTCCCTGCTGACTCTCCAGGGTAGCACTGACCTGTCTGTCTTCATTAGGAACTGCATACCCTTTTGTCTATAGTGTATCCATTTAGGAGCATGTATGCTGGACCTTTAAGAGCACCTGGTCCCTCTATCTCGGTATACCTCACTTATCAGGCAGGGATCCTTAGGGCAACTGTAAAACACACTTGAAACAGTTTTTTTTCAAACATTTACTGTTTACAGATTGTACCAATAAGCTGAAAAATGCATGCTTTGTGTGATTTTTCTAACTTTTTTACCTGCAGGGACAAATACTGGTAATGCAGGTATAAAACCCGCCAGGTTGCAACCCTCTATTGTGTGGCAATTTCACAGACGAGGTTGTAACTTGAAAATTGAAAATATCAGTTGAGTTTGGAGGCTGGTGAATGGAGAAATAGGCTAAGAGTGGAGAGAAGGTGGAACAGAGTGAGATGAAGAGGAGAGACAAGTCCATTTCCACTTACAGTAACTTGGTGAGTTTGGACGTGTACTTCAGTAAACTGGGCACACTGGACATTGAACCATAGAAAACTGGGCATACTGGACATTGAACTATAGCAAACTGGGCATACCAGACTTTGAACCATAGCAAACCGGGCATACTGGACATTGAACCATAGCAAACTGGGCATACTGCACATTGAACCATAGCAAACTGGGCACACTGGACATTGAACCTAGCAAACCGGGAATGCTGGAAATTGAACTATACAAAAAGAAGGAGGGGTTTGGCCCAGTAGGGAAGAGGGTAGGTAGGGCCTATTAATACCAAAAATGTACGATTTACCTATGCCTCTATGTACATGATTGAAACATTTAATGTGACTCAAAGAGAAAACCACGCTGTTAGTTAACTCAGACAATTGATTTATGTCAATTATTTTTCGAAACTCATATATTGTCCATGATTTACGACAAGAGAAAAATACATAGTCAACTTTACATTGAACACACAAAAAACGTCTTTTGCAAGGGAAAAAGCGTCACAAACAACGTGTGAAACAATAATTGTGTGAATTATGGTGAACATATCAACAAAAAGTGCATATACATTGTGAGCAGTGATTGAGCAATTATCACAAAAACAGTAAGCAACAAACTTTCAAAAAATTATGCTGAGATAATGAACAGATTTGGGGGTACGTCTTATTCAGTACCTGCCCAACCTCCTATAACACTATTTATGGAATTATGTTTATGTGAATACAGGAAAAACCTAACATCAATTAGGACATGCCAATAATTCTGGGCGAAACAATGATGCTCAGTGCCAACGCGTTTCGAATACCAATGTATGAATCATCGGATTCTCGTCAGGGCGCGGAGTTTATCCGTTGGTACTGTTTGGGGGAAAGGAACAAGGAATTCAATTTAGAAACTGAGAATATTTAAAAATGAAGCTTTATCCATATGAATGCATCATCTGATGCAGCATACCTCATGCGACCACAAGAATTAGGGTCGATTGGTTCTTTTAGAGAATAGTCATCATATGCCGTGGGAGTCGACCTGCAATGTAGTGACATTGGCATGGTAAGTATTTGTAAGTTAGAGTACAGGCAAGCACTAGTCCGTGCATACATTTGTCAAGATTACCTCTGTTTGTGGAGCAGCCGCTCCGAGGTCGAGGCCAGAAGGATGCGGTTTTCAGTTCAATAATGTCCCTTTAAAAATCTAAAAACAAGGTGGTTGTGTGTTAGCGAGGACACGTAGTGTGATTTAAGCCCCGGAGAAATGAAGAAATTGGTAAATCTCTTACTTGTGTCCAGGTTTAGGAGGCAGAATGTATCAACTCCGTGTTCTGTGAATAAAACGGAAAAAAGGCGGGGAGCTGGTCAAAGCCCTGTCTATAGTTTTAACAACCAGCGAAAACATATGGTTATGCGCCGTGCGGCGTCTTACCGTAGACTGTGACCCTCAATGTGTCGGGTCACTCGTCCGCTTGAAAGGACAGCGTCTTGATCAAGATTGAATCCTGTGGGGGAGGGGAGAACCAAGCGAGTTAATGCCCGGTCACGCCATTGAAAAGCGCGTGTGTGCGCACTGATTATGAAGCAGGTCTTACCTTAGGGTGTTTAATGACAGCTTCTTATTTTCGAAATTAGGATGGCCACAACAGCTCGCCGCCGCGAGCGAAATAGACTGAGTTATGTCTATTGATCACATGATGTCGGGAGCCAACCAGAGTGAAGGGCCCTCTCGCTAAGAGTTATGGGATATGTAGTTTTTAGGGACATAGATTGAATACGATCAAGGAAAACAAAATTATATTCTAGTCACCTCACTGAGTACGTTTAACCCGTTGTTAACAGTGTTAAATTTCATGATGAGGTAGGCCTCCTTGCGTAGTAGTGCCGCCTCGATGTCCTGTACATGCTGTTTAGGATCCGCCCATGTGAGGACCGTCCATTTAAAGTCATTTTCCCCATGGTTATGACTTGTGAAATGTTCAACCATGGGTGCAGAACACACTTTTTTCTTTATTCGAGATCTGTGTTGCGTGATGCGTAAATTTACAGGTTGACAAGTTTTGCCTATGTACACTTTGTCACAGGGACAGACCACGGCATAGATGACATTTTTTGTGCGACAATTGGTAAACATATCATGCTTCCATGTGACCCCGTCATGGTCAAATGTGTTACCTTCCAAGGTAGAGGAACACGAAATACAGTTGCCACACTTGTGATGCCCGCTTATGGGTTTTAACTTCCATTGCGAAATCAGATCGCTTTTGGGTTTTGGAATGTAGCTATCTGCCCTAATCAGTTGTTGACCAATGCTTTTATTTTTGCGCATGGCAAAAATGGGCTTTTGTAGGGGACATGGTAAATCTTCCAGTAAATGCCAATTTTTCAGGATGATACGTTTGAACTGATTTGTATGTGATCCATAAGTTGTGACACACACCAGCTCAGTCAGTGCATTTTTGTCTTTTTTTACCAGGAGATTCTCCCTTGCGGTGCATCTTGCACGTTTTTTAGAATGGTTAAGCAGTTTCTTTGGGTAGCCCCTTCTGGCCATTTCTGCGCAAAAATTTGTGGCTTGTTGATCAAAGTCAGAAATTTCAGTACAATTCCTCCTTATTCTTAACAGTTGCCCAAAGGGGAGATTTTCCTTCAGGCACTGTGGGTGCGAGCTTTTATAGTGAAGGATGGTATTTCTGTCTGTAAGTTTTTTGTGTAAGGTCGTTGTTAGGATATTGTCGCGGACGCCTACAGTGATGTCCAAAAAAGTCATTTTACTTGTGCTGGATTCTATAGAGAACCCAATGTCTCTGTGCCTGGAGTTGAGCCAATTGTAGAACTGGTCCAGTTCCGTCTGGCTCCCCTGCCACAGGAGCCAGACGTCATCAATGTATCTAAGCCATTGGATTATATGGCCGACAAATGGATTGTTTTCAAATATGAATCTTTGTTCATATTATGCCATATAAAGTACCGCCATCTCAGGTGCGTATGGACAGCCCATAGCGATGCCTTTTATTTGGATGAAGAACGCATTCTCAAATTTGAAATAGTTGCTGCGTAATGTAATTTCAGCCAGTGAAAGGATAAAAGAAGTAGGGACCCGGTGCGGTCTTTCTCGTTGTTCAAGGTATATTTCCAAGACCTGCAATGCCTCATCCAGGGGGATTTGGGTGTAAAGTGAGGTGACGTCTAGGGTCACCATCAGCTGAGTAGTTTGATTGAATGATTGTCCCTCTATCTTATTGATGAAATCAGTTGTGTCCCTGAGATATGACTTGACCTGCGGTAGAAAGGGTTTGAGAAAAAAATCAATATATTTTGAGACCGGTTCAAGTGCAGAATCGCACCCTGACACAATGGGTCGGCCAGGCGGTGTTTTATCATTTTTATGAATTTTGGGTAAAAAGTACAGGACGGGCGTCCTGGGTGTTTTTTTGTTCAAGAATTCAAATTCCTTAGGGCCTAGGAATCCCTCATCAATTCCTAGCTTGGTAATGCTTGCAATTTTGCTTTGTATGGCATGCACAGGATCCTCCTTAATTGGTCTGTACCAATCAGGATTATTAACATGCGATGTTCCTTCCTCCAGATACATGGTGCGGGGCCATATCACGACTGCCCCACCCTTGTCTGCTTGTTTAATTAAAATAGACGTATCTGATTTGAGGTTCTGAATGGCAGATGTTAAACCTTTAGACATGTTTTTGTGTACAAAGTTTTTTTGTTTCTCAAGTTTTGAGAGGGAGGAGAGGACGGCTTGTTCAAAGGCCATGACTTGTTTAGGGATGTTTTGGGTTGGAGTAAATCTGGATTTAACCCTAAGCCCTGTGGTTTCTGAATTGGACGTCACTTCGGCATCCGCGAAAAACACCTTCAACCTGATCTTTGACAAAAATCTAATGCCTCTAATTTCAGTTGGGTGAAGTCCGTTCTTTTGTTGGGGACAAACTTGAGGCCCAGGGATAAGAGTGTGACTTCATCCTGGGTAAGTTGTTTATCTGAAAGATTGACTATGGCTGATTTCTCTAGCTCTTGTAAGTTTTGTTTCGTGTGCGCATCTCCCATGGTTGTTTGAAGCGGACCCGTGACTGTCCGCCTCTGCCTAAAAAAGGAGATGGTGCAGCAGCCCCTCGTCTTTTAAAATTATCTTGTCGAGACTCAGATGACGAGTCAGACGATGTAGTATCTGAGAAAGTGAGGAACCTATTCCTGGATCTGCCTTGGAATGATGTTAAGGCCCCTCTTGATTCACCTGACGTGTAGAAGTCCTCTTTCAAGAAAGGATAAACTTGTTCCAATTTGAAGGATTTTGAATCCCTTTCAAATTGTGCTACTTTCGCGTTAAGTGTGTTGTCCTTGAAAAGTTGTATCTCTTTTTCAATCTTATCTAAAAGATTCTTGGCTTCAGTTACCGTTTGATTATCAGATATAGTCTTGATTAGCTCCTCAATTTCTTTTTCCTCTTGGCTGCAGATACGTTGGGCTGTCTGTATGGTGTGGACCATGAGGTCCCTGCTGCATTTGGTATTAATCTGACTGAAACCCTTTTTGTAATCTGTGTCCTCGGTGAAAATCACCGGGATGTTCTTCACCTGGAGTCCCCAAGGGATAGTCCCAGCTTTGAGGTGTTTGAGTAAAAAGTGGCCGTGTAGTTCGGTTCGTATGTGTTTTTTCTGAAGACGGGTCAATTTGTCTGCCTCATTTTGTTGTTTGGCTGAGGAACTCAATGTTATGTTGGAAAAAGGGGATGATTCAATAAGACTCGCAATGTGGCTCTCCGTAAAGGACAGCGTATCTTTCTCTGCCATGCTACACAGGAGACGTGTCCCCTGCAATGAAATGAATCAGTTGTTGATAAGGATGACGAGCAGTGTCAATCCCTACCCACTCGGGTAAGAACCCGCGCTAATGATACAAAAAGAAGGAGGGGTTTGGCCCAGTAGGGAAGAGGGTAGGTAGGGCCTATTAATACCAAAAAAGTACGATTTACCTATGCCTCTATGTACATGATTGAAACATTTAATGTGACTCAAAGAGAAAACCACGCTGTTAGTTAACTCAGACAATTGATTTATGTCAATTATTTTTCGAAACTCATATATTGTCCATGATTTACGACAAGAGAAAAATACATAGTCAACTTTACATTGAACACACAAAAAACGTCTTTTGCAAGGGAAAAAGCGTCACAAACAACGTGTGAAACAATAATTGTGTGAATTATGGTGAACATATCAACAAAAAGTGCATATACATTGTGAGCAGTGATTGAGCAATTATCACAAAAACAGTAAGCAACAAACTTTCAAAAAATTATGCTGAGATAATGAACAGATTTGGGGGTACGTCTTATTCAGTACCTGCCCAACCTCCTATAACACTATTTATGGAATTATGTTTATGTGAATACAGGAAAAACCTAACATCAATTAGGACATGCCAATAATTCTGGGCGAAACAATGATGCTCAGTGCCAACGCGTTTCGAATACCAATGTATGAATCATCGGATTCTCGTCAGGGCGCGGGGTTTATCCGTTGGTACTGTTTGGGGGAAAGGAACAAGGAATTCAATTTAGAAACTGAGAATATTTAAAAATGAAGCTTTATCCATATGAATGCATCATCTGATGCAGCATACCTCATGCGACCACAAGAATTAGGGTCGATTGGTTCTTTTAGAGAATAGTCATCATATGCCGTGGGAGTCGACCTGCAATGTAGTGACATTGGCATGGTAAGTATTTGTAAGTTAGAGTACAGGCAAGCACTAGTCCGTGCATACATTTGTCAAGATTACCTCTGTTTGTGGAGCAGCCGCTCCGAGGTCGAGGCCAGAAGGATGCGGTTTTCAGTTCAATAATGTCCCTTTAAAAATCTAAAAACAAGGTGGTTGTGTGTTAGCGAGGACACGTAGTGTGATTTAAGCCCCGGAGAAATGAAGAAATTGGTAAATCTCTTACTTGTGTCCAGGTTTAGGAGGCAGAATGTATCAACTCCGTGTTCTGTGAAGAAAACGGAAAAAAAGGCGGGGAGCTGGTCAAAGCCCTGTCTATAGTTTTACCAACCAGCGAAAACATATGGTTATGCGCCGTGCGGCGTCTTACCGTAGACTGTGACCCTCAATGTGTCGGGTCACTCGTCCGCTTGAAGGGACAGCGTCTTGATCAAGATTGAATCCTGTGGGGGAGGGGAGAACCAAGCGAGTGAATGCCCGGTCACGCCATTGAAAAACATGTCTAAAGGTTTAACATCTGCCATTCAGAACCTCAAATCAGATACGTCTATTTTAATTAAACAAGCAGACAAGGGTGGGGCAGTCGTGATATGGCCCCGCACCATGTATCTGGAGGAAGGAACATCGCATGTTAATAATCCTGATTGGTACAGACCAATTAAGGAGGATCCTGTGCATGCCATACAAAGCAAAATTGCAAGCATTACCAAGCTAGGAATTGATGAGGGATTCCTATGCCCTAAGGAATTTGAATTCTTGAACAAAAAAACACCCAGGACGCCCGTCCTGTACTTTTTACCCAAAATTCATAAAAATGATAAAACACCGCCTGGCCGACCCATTGTGTCGGGGTGCGATTCTGCACTTGAACCGGTCTCAAAATATATTGATTTTTTTCTCAAACCCTTTCTAACGCAGGTCAAGTCATATCTCAGGGACACAACTGATTTCATCAATAAGATAGAGGGACAATCATTCAATCAAACTACTCAGCTGATGGTGACCCTAGACGTCACCTCACTTTACACCCAAATCCCCCAGGATGAGGCATTGCAGGTCTTGGAAATATACCTTGAACAACGAGAAAGACCGCACCGGGTCCCTACTTCTTTTATCCTTTCACTGGCTGAAATTACATTACGCAGCAACTATTTCAAATTTGAGAATGCGTTCTTCATCCAAATAAAAGGCATCGCTATGGGCTGTCCATACGCACCTGAGATGGCGGTACTTTATATGGCACAATATGAACAAAGATTCATATTTGAGAACAATCCATTTGTCGGCCATATAATCCAATGGCTTAGATACATTGATGACGTCTGGCTCCTGTGGCAGGGGAGCCAGACGGAACTGGACCAGTTCTACAATTGGCTCAACTCCAGGCACAGAGACATTGGGTTCTCTATAGAATCCAGCACAAGTAAAATGACTTTTTTGGACATCACTGTAGGCGTCCGCGACAATATCCTAACAACGACCTTACACAAAAAACTTACAGACAGAAATACCATCCTTCACTATAAAAGCTCGCACCCACAGTGACTGAAGGAAAATCTCCCCTTTGGGCAACTGTTAAGAATAAGGAGGAATTGTACTGAAATTTCTGACTTTGATCAACATGCCACAAATTTTTGAGCAGAAATGGCCAGAAGGGGCTACCCAAAGAAACTGCTTAACCATTCTAAAAAACGTGCAAGATGCACCGCAAGGGAGAATCTCCTGGTAAAAAAAGACAAAAATGCACTGACTGAGCTGGTGTGTGTCACAACTTATGGATCACATACAAATCAGTTCAAACGTATCATCCTGAAAAATTGGCATTTACTGGAAGATTTACCATGTCCCCTACAAAAGCCCATTTTTGCCATGCGCAAAAATAAAAGCATTGGTCAACAACTGATTAGGGCAGATAGCTACATTCCAAAACCCAAAAGCGATCTGATTTTGCAATGGAAGTTAAAACCCATAAGCGGGCATCGCAAGTGTGGCAACTGTATTTCGTGTTCCTCTACCTTGGAAGGTAACACATTTGACCATGACGGGGTCACATGGAAGCATGATATGTTTACCAATTGTCGCACAAAAAATGTCATCTATGCCGTGGTCTGTCCCTGTGACAAAGTGTACATAGGCAAAACTTGTCAACCTGTAAATTTACGCATCACGCAACACAGATCTCGAATAAAGAAAAAAGTGTGTTCTGCACCCATGGTTGAACATTTCACAAGTCATAACCATGGGGAAAATGACTTTAAATGGACGGTCCTCACATGGGCGGATCCTAAACAGCATGTACAGGACATCGAGGCGGCACTACTACGCAAGGAGGCCTACCTCATCATGAAATTTAACACTGTTAACAACGGGTTAAACGTACTCAGTGAGGTGACTAGAATATAATTTTGTTTTCCTTGATCGAATTCAATCTATGTCCCTAAAAACTACATATCCCATAACTCTTAGCGAGAGGGCCCTTCACTCTGGTTGGCTCCCGACATCATGTGATCAATAGACATAACTCAGTCTATTTCGCTCGCGGCGGCGAGCTGTTGTGGCCATCCTAATTTCGAAAATAAGAAGCTGTCATTAAACACCCTAAGGTAAGACCCGCTTCATAATCAGTGCGCACACACGCGCTTTTCAATGGCGTGACTGGGCATTAACTCGCTTGGTTCTCCCCTCCCCCACAGGATTCAATCTTGATCAAGACGCTGTCCCTTCAAGCGGACGAGTGACCCGACACATTGAGGGTCACAGTCTACGGTAAGACGCCGCACGGCGCATAACCATATGTTTTCGCTGGTTGGTAAAACTATAGACAGGGCTTTGACCAGCTCCCCGCCTTTTTTTCCGTTTTCTTCACAGAACACGGAGTTGATACATTCTGCCTCCTAAACCTGGACACAAGTAAGAGATTTACCAATTTCTTCATTTCTCCGGGGCTTAAATCACACTACGTGTCCTCGCTAACACACAACCACCTTGTTTTTAGATTTTTAAAGGGACATTATTGAACTGAAAACCGCATCCTTCTGGCCTCGACCTCGGAGCGGCTGCTCCACAAACAGAGGTAATCTTGACAAATGTATGCACGGACTAGTGCTTGCCTGTACTCTAACTTACAAATACTTACCATGCCAATGTCACTACATTGCAGGTCGACTCCCACGGCATATGATGACTATTCTCTAAAAGAACCAATCGACCCTAATTCTTGTGGTCGCATGAGGTATGCTGCATCAGATGATGCATTCATATGGATAAAGCTTCATTTTTAAATATTCTCAGTTTCTAAATTGAATTCCTTGTTCCTTTCCCCCAAACAGTACCAACGGATAAACTCCGCGCCCTGACGAGAATCCGATGATTCATACATTGGTATTCGAAACGCGTTGGCACTGAGCATCATTGTTTCGCCCAGAATTATTGGCATGTCCTAATTGATGTTAGGTTTTTCCTGTATTCACATAAACATAATTCCATAAATAGTGTTATAGGAGGTTGGGCAGGTACTGAATAAGACGTACCCCCAAATCTGTTCATTATCTCAGCATAATTTTTTGAAAGTTTGTTGCTTACTGTTTTTGTGATAATTGCTCAATCACTGCTCACAATGTATATGCACTTTTTGTTGATATGTTCACCATAATTCACACAATTATTGTTTCACACGTTGTTTGTGACGCTTTTTCCCTTGCAAAAGACGTTTTTTGTGTGTTCAATGTAAAGTTGACTATGTATTTTTCTCTTGTCGTAAATCATGGACAATATATGAGTTTCGAAAAATAATTGACATAAATCAATTGTCTGAGTTAACTAACAGCGTGGTTTTCTCTTTGAGTCACATTAAATGTTTCAATCATGTACATAGAGGCATAGGTAAATCGTACTTTTTTGGTATTAATAGGCCCTACCTACCCTCTTCCCTACTGGGCCAAACCCCTCCTTCTTTTTGTATCATTAGCGCGGGTTCTTACCCGAGTGGGTAGGGATTGACACTGCTCGTCATCCTTATCAACAACTGATTCATTTCATTGCAGGGGACACGTCTCCTGTGTAGCATGGCAGAGAAAGATACGCTGTCCTTTACGGAGAGCCACATTGCGAGTCTTATTGAATCATCCCCTTTTTCCAACATAACATTGAGTTCCTCAGCCAAACAACAAAATGAGGCAGACAAATTGACCCGTCTTCAGAAAAAACACATACGAACCGAACTACACGGCCACTTTTTACTCAAACACCTCAAAGCTGGGACTATCCCTTGGGGACTCCAGGTGAAGAACATCCCGGTGATTTTCACCGAGGACACAGATTACAAAAAGGGTTTCAGTCAGATTAATACCAAATGCAGCAGGGACCTCATGGTCCACACCATACAGACAGCCCAACGTATCTGCAGCCAAGAGGAAAAAGAAATTGAGGAGCTAATCAAGACTATATCTGATAATCAAACGGTAACTGAAGCCAAGAATCTTTTAGATAAGATTGAAAAAGAGATACAACTTTTCAAGGACAACACACTTAAGGCGAAAGTAGCACAATTTGAAAGGGATTCAAAATCCTTCAAATTGGAACAAGTTTATCCTTTCTTGAAAGAGGACTTCTACACGTCAGGTGAATCAAGACGGGCCTTAACATCATTCCAAGGCAGATCCAGGAATAGGTTCCTCACTTTCTCAGATACTACATCGTCTGACTCGTCATCTGAGTCTCGACAAGATAATTCTAAAAGACGAGGGGCTGCTGCACCATCTCCTTTTTTAGGCAGAGGCGGACAGTCACGGGTCCGCTTCAAACAACCATGGGAGATGCGCACACGCAACAAAACTTACAAGAGCTAGAGAAATCAGCCATAGTCAATCTTTCAGATAAACAACTTACCCAGGATGAAGTCACACTCTTATCCCTGGGCCTCAAGTTTGTCCCCAACAAAAGAACGGACTTCACCCAACTGAAATTAGAGGCATTAGATTTTTGTCGAAAGATCAGGTTGAAGGTGTTTTTCGCGGATGCCGAAGTGACGTCCAATTCAGAAACCACAGGGCTTAGGGTTAAATCCAGATTTACTCCAACCCAAAACATCCCTAAACAAGTCATGGCCTTTGAACAAGCCGTCCTCTCCTCCCTCTCAAAACTTGAGAAACAAAAAAACTTTGTACACAAAAACATGTCTAAAGGTTTAACATCTGCCATTCAGAACCTCAAATCAGATACGTCTATTTTAATTAAACAAGCAGACAAGGGTGGGGCAGTCATGATATGGCCCCGCACCATGTATCTGGAGGAAGGAACATCGCATGTTAATAATCCTGATTGGTACAGACCAATTAAGGAGGATCCTGTGCATGCCATACAAAGCAAAATTGCAAGCATTACCAAGCTAGGAATTGATGAGGGATTCCTAGGCCCTAAGGAATTTGAATTCTTGAACAAAAAAACACCCAGGACGCCCGTCCTGTACTTTTTACCCAAAATTCATAAAAATGATAAAACACCGCCTGGCCGACCCATTGTGTCGGGGTGCGATTCTGCACTTGAACCGGTCTCAAAATATATTGATTTTTTTCTCAAACCCTTTCTACCGCAGGTCAAGTCATATCTCAGGGACACAACTGATTTCATCAATAAGATAGAGGGACAATCATTCAGTTTTTGTGATAATTGCTCAATCACTGCTCACAATGTATATGCACTTTTTGTTGATATGTTCACCATAATTCACACAATTATTGTTTCACACGTTGTTTGTGACGCTTTTTCCCTTGCAAAAGACGTTTTTTGTGTGTTCAATGTAAAGTTGACTATGTATTTTTCTCTTGTCGTAAATCATGGACAATATATGAGTTTCGAAAAATAATTGACATAAATCAATTGTCTGAGTTAACTAACAGCGTGGTTTTCTCTTTGAGTCACATTAAATGTTTCAATCATGTACATAGAGGCATAGGTAAATCGTACTTTTTTGGAAATTGAACTATAGCATACTGGGCATACTAGATATTGAACCATAACAAACTGGGCATGCTGGACATTGAACTATAGCAAACTGGGCATACTGGATATTGAACCATAGCAAACTGGGCATACTGGACAATTAACCATAGCAAACTGGGCATGCTGGACATTGAACCAGAGTGCAAAGCTAAATCAGAGCCTATACAAAATCTACATTGAAACCTTTATTATTTCACTCCCTTTAAGGTACTACCTAAACTACATCACTGAATGGTTTCTCATGAGTAATTGTTCCTTTATGTCCATGACTATATTGAAAGGTCCCAGACTTTCTGGAAGGCTTAGGTTTTCAGTAAGGATGTGGACTCACAGTAGTCTGCCCTTAAGTTATGCAGATGTCACAGACTCAACAACAGCAAGTTCGATTAAAACAGGCTTCTGCCACACTCAGTAAAATTGACCTTCTAGTTGCATTCGCCTTTTAGGCCAACTCAAAGCCAGAGCTTTTGAGCAGTCTCTCATGTTACACTGGTCTTCCAGCTTAGGCCTGTCACACAGATCTTGCCTTATGAGGACTTGGGCAGTAAGTCTATTTTCCTGGCCACGCTGATTTGTTTATGTGCATGTTTGGGACAGATGCACTTCCCTACAGGGTACACAAACCCTGCAGGGGCTGTCCTTTTCATCACACAGGTCCTACATGTACTGGGCCCAAACAACACAACAGTGAACCCAGTCTCACAGATTGTGTAGGTCCGGATGTATGACGTTACAACGCATGCTTTTACCACGCATGCCTTTACAACGCGGTTTTTACAACGCATGCCTTTACAATGCATAGTGCTTTGGGGTGCTGGATAGTGAATAGTTTTATTTACTATTCGAACTCCAGTCCGCGTGGATAGTAGGGAAGGTGTTGGATAGTACATTAAACCTATTCCCTATCCTAGAGCGCCCCCACTGCGCAATGCGTTGTAATGGTTTGCGTTGTAAAAGTTGCGTCGTAATGGTAGTGCGTTGTAAAAGTTTTGTTGTAAAGGTTGTTTACCTGTAGGTCCTTTCTGTATTCCCTGGGTCACAGAACATAAACGATATCTGCAGTTATTTTAGCAATGTGGCTCATCACAATATGTACTGTCCAATCAAATGACGTCTGCCAGTTCGGAAGCCCACTGCAAGATAAATCAAGTTACAGGGCTAGCCCCACTAAGCCAGGTATATGGCTAGCCTTTGGTGCTGACAATTATCAAATATAGAGTAATTTTGTTAGTGACCTATTATAGCGCGTGGGGAGGCCCTGCAGCCCTGCTTCCATCGGTTTTTTGTACCACTTACTGCTCCTGTTTGACTTTTCTGTCATTTCTGTACCCAGTGATCTGCTGCCTGTGGTGTAGGGAGAATTCACAGGGACAGAGAAGCATTATAAAAGGCAGGCGACAGAGCTGAATGAATCACATTATAATGGATGACCTCTGTGTTTGTAAAGTTGTGGCACCACCAATGATTCGGGGACATCAAATCCAAACCATCCCATCCTCTAAAATGTCCTGTGCTACACACCAACACTGTGAAAATCATGCTTGGCACTGTAGTGTAGTTCCTATATTCCCAATAGGCTCTGCGCATTGGAATAATATATCCTATAGATTTGATGTAGGACTTAGGTCGACTAGATCTCTATCGAATATATATTAGACTTAATTGTGAGTGCCAGCTAGCTCAGAGGTCACTAGAAACGTTCTCGAATATACAAGAAGGGATTAGTTTCTGACAACCGCATAAACATGACAACTTTGTTTCCCCAAGGATAAAACTGATCTCCAGAGTTGTTGAAACAATAGATAGATATTTTACTCAGTCAATCGTGCATGCTTCGTTTCATCAGAGGTGCAGCGAAATAGAGAGATGGGGGTTTTCAATAAGAGGGTTTATTGAACAGTCTTCCTTGTCATGCAAGTAAAGTGAACTGCTACAATCGTAATACTGGTTGCAAAGTATAATGCGTACAGTAAGAAGAGTATTATGAAATAATACTGTAAAAGCATTGTATGGTTTCTAAATCATAGATAAATACATACATAAATAACAAAGGCTAAAAGTACTCAACTGGTGCTTCTAAAATACGCCTTCCCCAATGTACCTAACCTAAGTCTAGTACGAGGGTAGAAGTAAGTGAGGTGTAGCATAGGTTTAGTTTTCTTTGCCAGGAATCTAACCAAGATTTCTCTTAGCTCTCAGCTCTGTACCTTGGTTTCAGAATAAAGGAGGTCTGGTCTCTCTGTCTCGGACTTGATTTCCGAACCCCCCCCCCCCCCGAGGGGAGCTTGGAAACACTGGAGCTGGATTCTCAGCGAGAGAAAAGACAGCTTCTTGATCAGTGCGTTGGCTGGAGGATCGACTTCCTTCGGCACTTGCTGTAGAGAGCTGCGTCGGGCAAGAAGATAGTCGAGCTGCTCCGAACCACTGTGTGTTTGCTAGGGCAAGTATAGGCATATTTATACCTTGAAGGTGCCTAGTTTGACGTAAAGTCGGACATAATAACGTCATCAAAGAACCCCAAGGGAACGGTAGCTCTTTGAAAACGCCATTATTTCTAGGACAAATCCATATTCAAGGAAGGGGATGTCACTGACTGCTGAAGCTGAGTTTTCCAAGAAATTTATTTATTTATTTATTTATTTATTTTAAGAACTTGTAAAGCGCGACTGTCACCATTACAGGCATCCTGGCGCTAGTAGAATCCAAACCCAGATAGAGACAGAAGCAGTAGAGCAAACCAGTGAAGAGAGGTTAGCCAGGGAAAAGCCAGGTTTTTACCTTTTTCCTAAACTGCAAAAGTTCATTAGTGGCCCTAATCTCGAGGGGTAGAGTGTTCCAGAGTCTGGCGGCAGTCACCTGAAAGGATCTACCACCAGCTCTGACCTTCCTAAATCTAGGAACGACTACCAGTTTAGCATCCGATGAACGAAGGTGTCTGGAGGGAGTGTACCAGACAAACTTGGACCTTAAAGGGGCTGGACCGCATCCGTGGAGAGCCCTGAACACTATACAGAGGGCTTTAAATTGAATCCTCTGTCTAAGAGGAAGCCAATGTAATTTTGCCAGGGCGAAAGGTCCATGAGATCTCCTAGGCAGTCCCAACGCCAATTTCGCCGCCGCAGATTGGACCCTTTGGAGTCTGTCCAGTAGATACTCAGGGGACCCGAGCAGGAGGGCGTTACAGTAGTCCAACCTGCTCAGGATGGTACATCTAACCACTTGTGCACGGGCCTGGGGGGGTAAGAGGGGCAGAACCTTCCTGAGTGAGCGAAGGATGGCAAAACAGCCGGCCGATGTTTTCTGTACGTGAGTGTCCATACTGAGCCAGTGGTTCAGCATGACTCCTAGGTTGCGGACAGAGTCCGCAGGCCGAACGATGGAGCCGGATTCCGGGGGCCAGAAATTGTTGGGAAACGGTTGAGGGATCCTTGTTCCAGCACTGAAGAGCACTTCAGTTTTCCCGGCATTAAACTGAAGCGAGTTTGCCTTTAACCAGCTTGCCGTGGTCCTTAAGCAGTTATGAAGGACCTCCACAGAGATGGACTCCTCTCCTTCCAAGGAGAGGATCATCTGCGTGTCATCGGCATAATTAACAATTCGAATGCCGAATCCTTTAATAAGCGAGACTAGTGGCCTAAGGTAAACATTAAAAAGAATAGGGCTGATGGCAGAGCCCTGAGGCACACCATGCTGGACCGGGGAGAAAGGAGATTGAAAAGGAGGCATTGAAACCGCCTGCTGCCTGTCCTGCAGAAAAGAATGGAACCAGTTCAGAGCCGAGTCTCTCACCCCTGCCTCAAACAGCCGCCTCAGCAAGATCTTATGATTAACTGTGTCAAAGGCGGCAGACATATCGAGCAGGATCAAAAAAGAAGCCTGATTTCTGTCTGCACGCCTTTGAAGTTCATCCATGACGGTGATGAGAGCAGTCTCGGTCCAATGGGCCGGCCGAAAGCCGAATTGATCCTCGTCAAGAAGGAGAAATTGTTCCAGGTGGGTGGAAAGAGTATTGCTAACCACCCGCTCAACAATCTTGGCGGGAAACGGCTGCAGTGAGATGGGCCGGTAGTTTTTTGAACACTCAGGATCCAACGAAGGTTTTTTTAGCAGGGGGGAGACTAACGCCCGTTTCCAGTGAGCAGGGACGGTGCCAGTCACCAGGGATTGATTGCAGACGAGATGGAGTGAAGGAAAAAGCTCGTCTGCAAATTCCTTCCAGATTTTTGGGGGGACTGGGTCCAAAGGCGAGCCGGAAACAATTCCACTCGCTATATTAGAGAATTTATCAAAAGTGAGCGGCAAGAACTTGGGCAAAGATCTATCCAGAGCCAAAGCCGAATTGGGTGCCAGGTTAACCGATGGGACAGGACCAGGTTCCTGGGGGGCGTCACTGTCAAGGGGAATGTCCAAATCTTTTGTGGCTTTTTGGAACAAGTGGAAGTAGCCATGCCTGTATTTGGGCTGGATGGGTTATGTCTAAATACGGGTATGATTTCTATGTCTATATAAGAGCAATGTGAATTATACCTATATAAGGGCATGAATCGGTAAATTACGCTTGGATTCTAAAATGCTACACAACAGCACAGAAACAAACATGCCTTTGACGCACCTGATGACAATGCTTTTTGTGTCTCATAGTTTAAATAACATTTCTTCACACATTTGCCTATCTGTAAGATGTCCGACTGCAAGGCTATAGGGCCATACTGAGATAAGGTTCCTAGTATGAATTTGTTGTGTAACTTCATAATGCGAATATGTTAACAACATGTTTGATTGATGGATATCATTGAGAGCCACATGTGTGAAGTCTTTAACAGTCTCACGTCACTATAAATGTTAAAGGTCACTAAGAAGCACACTCTCAAGAACTGAATTGAATTTGAATGTATTTACAGTGTTTTCGACCCATTTGTGAAGGAAGACTGCCTTTCACACTGGAATAATACATAATTACATGAATTTTTACGGAAGCACTATATACAGAATAAAAATGTAACACTTTTTTTTTACAAAAATTCAATTAAAACATACAATTAAGACACTAGTAATCAGGCTTTACTTTTGCAAAAGGCAGTGAACCTCATCTGCTCCTAAAAATAAAACGAGTCTCACCCCTGTATAAGGCAGTTGAGGCCTGGGGCACTTCCGGTGTGAAACCCCCTCTGCAACAGTTTTGTTCTTCGCTCCCAGCTGTTTCTCAGGAATCTCCCAGTCCATTGTTTTCTGCTTACCTGAACAAGTCACTTAGGAGGAAGAAAATGTGCTCATCCGGCTTGTCTAGATGTTCTTGTTTAAGCAGCTTGGTAATGGTACTCTTCCCACGGAACTGGACAGGGTGCAGTCTAGTAAAAAAATAAAAATAAAAATAAAATCTTCTGTGGCACCACAGATGCAACGTGCAGGTATTTCAACATTTCTCTTATTCAGCGTTTTGTTTAATAGCAGGCAGCCTCCTATTTATTGCCAGTGTCAAAAAACTCATTTCTCTATGATTTGTCAGCAGGGTTAAATACAGCTGTGCACTCTCAAGCAGAAGTTCCTTCTTCCCCTCTTGTATCCTGGTAGTTTGCATAGGTTGTTTATGTCTGCACTAAAGCATGGAGGAAATGGGAAAATTATGTTTGTAACAAGAAAAAGAAGCAGAAATGGTTCACAATCTGTATTTTTAAAAGGCACATTTTACATCAGCCAATAGCTCACCCAAAATGCTACATCTTGGCCCCTTAAAAATGTCCCAGATGAAGATGTGAAAAGTATTCTCACATGCAGAAATTGTAGCTAAATAGATACACTGAAGGATGTTGGGGAAAACGTTTTCTAAATTAATTGAATCTGCAGTGATGTGTTTTTTTTATTACAAAGGTACCGGTGATAACTTTTAGGGATACTGCCGTTTCCACCGTGGGTCTGCACATTTTTTTTTTCATTTCACAGCTGTTTTACGGCCCCCCACATCACAACAAAAGACCCGCGGTGGGGCCGCGGAGTGACTGATGGGATTGCCGCAGAGAGTGTGCCTGATTCCAACGGGTGAGTTTGGACCTTATCAATACCTCTGATTATGACCATTTAAAGACCACGACCATTTAATTGCTGCCGTGAAGAATATAGTAGCGGGAATGTAGTAGTGGGAAACAGCGGGAGTAGCGCTCAGCACTCAAGTAAGCCCTGAACTGACCCGAGGCGCCCTTGGCACTTCCTGCACATTCAATGACTCAAAAACACTACACATCTAATTAATTATGTGAATACCTTGGCAACCGTTCACCGTTCAGCATGTGAGAGCATTGCTCACCAGTATCTTCCTCCAATACCTGCCACGTGAGTACGAGTACAAGTAAGCAGGGAACAAGACCTAATTAATACCGTTAATTTAGACAATTAAAGGCTGAGGATGCCCTGAAGTATGCAAGCCCTGAATTGACCCGTGGCATGTTGGCAGTCCTCGCGCATCTAATTCCGTGATGTCACTGCACACTGCTGACATCCTCATGTGCAGGCTGCGCGCGGCCGTAAGATTCTGGCCTTATAGGGGCAGATTTATAAGCCCCCGGCGCCACCAGTATGTCACTTTTCGTGACGTACTGGTGGCGCAGAGGGCTCCTCCATATTTACAAGGACAGGAAAAGCCACCGTGCGTGACTTGTATTCTCCTTGTAAATACGGCTCCCTCACACTCAGCACTTTGCGTGGAAGGGGCGTTCCATGGATTTTGCTGTGGGTTTTCCCACTCAACACCCATGGAACAAGACACATCCCCAGATTTACGAGAAATCGTAAATCTGGAGATGTGTCTGAATGCAGCGCCACCCTAGAGGTGGTGTAGCGAGGCGCAACAAGGAGAAACGTTTTTATTTCTCCTCGTTTTTACCTCTTTCAATGCATGCTGCATTCTACAGCACGCATTGACCGAGGAAAATGCTTGTAGTGATTGTTTTTGTGCAGGAAGATGCCCCTTCCTGCACAAAAACAATCTTCCCACTACGCATGCATCCTTGCATCATGGTGCAAGCGTGCCTGCGCCAGCGCATGACTGCAGTTTGTTTGCCAGAGCAGGGGTAAGCACAGAGATGCGATATATTCTTGTAAATATGTCGCATTCCTTTGCATTTGAAGTGCCGCAGTGTGGCGCAGCCAAAGGGCTTGTGGTGCCACGCTGCAGTACTTTCTTGTACATCTGCCCCATAATGCGCAAGTTGTTGGGTGCCTCGATGGTGAAATAAACGGGGCAGAACTGTATAAATAAATGAACAGCGCGAGCATATTTCATACTGTGCAATGTAAGAGATATCGCTCAGGTCAGCACCTATTGTGAATTGCTGTAGTCTGCAGCGCCCCATTATAGCTGCCAGTGGTTTTGATAATAATTTGATAGCAAATACGCACTTCCTACCTTTCCCCGCACAAGGCACCACTGCACTAAAGATCATGTAAGAGTCTGGTGACTCTAGTGGGGGTGTGAATCACTGATCAGTCTTATGTTATGTAATGCCACCACATATAGTGACCACATATTGAGACTCACATTGAGACATATTGAGAGTATGTCCTGCTTGGGCTGGTAGAGGCTGTGGCTGACTTTGGCTGTGTGAGGTGGGAAGACGCATTGCTGGCTACTGCTTGCTCTCCTCTGGACATCTGGACGGCCTATGTACTCCCTCTCTATCACTATTCCACCCTTGCTGTTTTTTGTGTCATCGCGTATAAAGAAGAACACGTTACTCTGGCGCTATCGCTTAACCAATAAGCGCATTAACCTGGTGAACCTTCTTCTACCATCATAACAAAACACTATTGTTTTAAGGTTTTTTAAGTGTGCACACAGATATACGTGTCTCTATCTACCCGGAGACTGAAGAGAAAGAGTGGAGCTGTCTCTTATACAAGTTATCAGAGTGTAATCAAAAAGAATTCTACTGAATGTCAGACCCATAGCAGACACAGAGCACACTTTAACAGAGTAACTCACAATAAATCACAACCCTCTAAAGGGGTCAAACAGCTCACCTTCAGCAATGGACATACCCACTCCCAGTTTGCAAGTCTACTATTTGATCGCATAATGGCTGACAAAAAAGACTACAGAGATGCGAAGGAGCACAAGGACAGCAAAGAACAAAAAGCATCTCTCAAAAGGTCCTAACAAGCCCCTCCTATAAGTGATTCACCTGTCAGCCAAAACAAGTCTTAGATGTCAGCAATAAAATGGACCTAATCCTTCGCAATCTCTCCTCTCTCCAAGAACTGTCAAAAAGCACCAAAGTGAACACTGATCTCCTACAAACTGAGATCTCTGCCTTACAGAACAACCTCAAATCCTTATTTATACGTACTGGTGAGGCTGAATCAAGAATCAGCATGCTTGGGGAGGAGCTTCGCTGCCAACCAAGATGGCCGCGTGAGCTCGGAGCTCCGAAGACCTCCCGATCTCCCGAATTAATCCTGCTCTCCATCCTGTCCCACGACGGTGGGAATCGGTAACTAAGCCGGGCCTGATGCGGCTCCCGCTTTCGGACTGAAAATTGGACATTCCTAGCCTAAGTTGTGTCGACGATTCCCGGAGGCTCCTCCCGCACCGCTTGTGCCAGGGCGGGTCGTAGCGGTGTCCCCACGGAGTTCCTCCCTGCCAGTGCTTCTCCGACCCGAGGGGTGCACCTGAGCTTCGATCGCCTTGCTGGGCGATCTTGATTCTGGACCTTGATATCCTTGTGGTGTGCATTGGACGTACCCCGCTGGACTCTTTCGCCCCTGGTGTCCCCCCTGTCCCGTGATTGCCAACATGGCGGGCAAGGGTGGCTCGGATGCGGGTAAGACTCAACGGATCAACAGGAAGCCATCCCAGTCCCAGTCCACTATTCCCGAGCGCTTCTCCCAGTCTAAGGGATCACCGGTGCAGGTGGTTCGCACAAGTGACCCGAGGAGAGATGGGTCGCCGGACGACTCCGAGATAACGCTCAGGGACGTCATGGGCGCGATATCGGGGGTGAGGACGGAGGTGCACACACTTCGCGAGGAGCTGTCCAGCAAGGTCGACTCTCTGAAAATTGAACTGAATCTCATCAGGACGGACCTCGGGAAAACTAATGACCGGGTGAAATCTTTGGACCTTAAGACATCCAGCCTGATCACGGATGTGTCGGACATCCAGTCGGAGGTGCGCACTTTGAAACTGGCTAATGGCGTGCTGGCGCGTCGGCTGGATGAGTTCGAAGGCCGCGCGCGGCGCCAAAATGTCCGCATCACCGGAGTACCGGAACAGGCCGAGGAGGACTCGACTGAACTCTTCGTGGAAGAACTGGTGGTGAAAAACCTACAACCGGGGGGCCTGAGCAAGTTCTTCTCGGTAGAGAGGGCCCACAGGATTCCTGGTGGGCCGCCTAAATCGGGAGCAACCCCGCGCCCCATCATTGCGAGGCTATTCAATTATAGGGATAGAGATGCTATCCTACAGGCCTCGAGGACCGCGGGCCCTCTCCATTTCCAAAACTCTGAAGTGAACTTTTTCCCGGACTTCACCCAGGCCGTTCAGAAACAGCGGCAGAGCTTCACCGGGGTGAAGCGGAGACTCAGGGAAATGGGCCTGCGGTACTCTATGCTCTATCCTGCTAAGCTTCGCATCGAGCGAGACCACCGGACTTTCTTCTTCGACTTTCCTGACGACGCGGGACACTGGCTCGACACCCTACCCCAGGAACAGCCTGAATCGACCGACCGGACGGAGGAAGCCACCGGAGGCGCGGCTGCACAGGAATGATTTCTTGGCTACTTGTCTTCCGAGAACTGGGAAGCCGTGAGGTGCTTCGACTTTTGACATTGCTGCTTAAATTGACTCATTTTGTTATTGATATGGGGGATAACGGGAGGGGATGGGATGCCTCCTTTCTCCTCCGTGGGCTTTTTGTAGGTTAGTTAAGGGGCGACAGGCACACTGCTAGTTGGGGTGGATTTTAGTCTGATGCAGGGGTGCAGGGTGGTGGGTAGTTGGGATGTGTGTTTTTGTATTTTCTCTTTGTTTAGTCTATTATTCTGGCTTAGGAACTTCTGGTATGTTATTTCGCTGCACTGGGCACTGATGTGGGGGGGGGGGAGGGGGACGCGGAACGTCCTTGACGATGGGGGGTAAATTGCTTCATTTGCTGAGCTGGAATGTAAACGGGTTGGGGGACCGTATCAAGAGGGGTGTTGTGTTACAAATGCTTAAGCGATGCTCGCCAGATGTAGTTTTTCTACAGGAGACCCACTTGGTGGGTCATGCTTGCAAGGCCTTGGATAGACGGGGTTACAAAATGGTGGCTCACGCAGGGTTCTCTTCGGGCTCCAGGGGGGTGGGCATAATGGTGCGCGCGTCCCTTCCGTTAGAGGTGGAGTCTGTGCTGGCTGATGATAGAGGCAGATACGTGGCACTGGTGGGTAGATGGGAAGGCCGCACGCTAGTTTTGGTTTCGGTTTATGTACCCCCGGGGCTGCAGGAGACTACCTTCAGGGACCTGGGTGGCGCCATTTTAGGTCTTCCCGAGGGATTGTTACTGGTGGGTGGGGACTTCAATTCGGTTGTCTCAGGGGAACTGGACCGTTTTCCTCCCAGGGATCTTCGCCCTTCCCAGTCTTGGATGCCTGACTTTGTATGCTCCATGGGGATGATTGATTGTTGGCGCTTACTACACCCTACTCAGCGACAGTACTCCTTCCTCTCGGGTGCTCACGGTAGCTTCTCTAGGCTGGACTACGTCCTGGCCCCGGCGGCCCAGGCGCAGTCTGTTTCCACCGCGCGCCTCCTGGCCCGAGGCATCTCGGACCACTCTCCGATCTGGATTTCGTTTGACTTCCAGGTTCCTGCATCCTCGCGAGTTGCCCCCATCAACCCGTGGTACTTTCGCGATCCGAAGACCCGATCTCTCCTGACCAATGCTATGGACCGGTACTTTGCTGAGAATACCGGTTCCGTAGACTCCGCCGTCTCCCTCTGGGAGGCTTTCAAGACTGTTATTCGTGGCGAGGCCTTCTCTCTGATCGCGGAGGCACGCCGCCGCCGCGATGAAGACGTGGTGCGGCTGGAGTCTGACCTCGCAGACTTGGACACCCAGCTGGAACTGGGCCCATCACCCGACCTGGTCCATGCCATCTCGCTTAAGCAATCCGAACTCCGGGCCACCGCCACTGATGCAGCGAAGGCCTTGAGCAGGGAACAACAGGGAAGAATTTATGACTCCGGTGATAAAGCTGGTAAGCTCTTAGCTTGGTTGGACAAGCGGGAATTGGCGTCCCGGGTGGTCCCGGAACTGGTGGGTGAGGATGGTTTAACCTTGACGGACCCGGCGGCCATAGCCGGGTCCTTCGCTGAATATTTTGAAGGGGTTTATACCTCCGCAACTCCCCTCCCGGAGTCCGCTTCGGCCTCCTATCTGGAAGATATTGACCTCCCCTGCCTATCTGATCTTGACCGTGAGGACATGGATCGAGACCTGTCTGATGATGAGGTTGCCCTGGCGATCCGCTCGTTGCGATTGGCAAAGCGCCGGGCCCTAACGGTATCCCGGTTGAATTATACAAGCTAAAGGCTGACGCGCTGGCCGCGCCGTTGCGCAAAATGTTCCTCGAGGCCCGCGAGCAGGGGGAACTCCCCCCCGACCAGAGACTCGCCACCATTGTGGTGATCCACAAGGAAGGGAAGCCGCGGAATTTGTCCCGGTCCTATAGGCCCATTTCACTGTTAAATGCCGAACCCAAGATCTTAGCAAAACTGTTGGCCAACCGGCTGGTGGGCGTGATCACAGATCTGGTACATCCGGACCAGTCCGGGTTCATACCACACCGGAACACGGCGCTTAATTTAAGGAGACTCCACGCAGTTCTGGCACGCGCTCACTTGCTTCGCGATCCGGCGGTCCTGGCCTCACTTGACGCTACTATGGCTTTCGATTCCCTAGAGTGGAATTACTTGTGGGCGGTCCTAGCCAAGCTGGGCTTCGGGCCATCCTATATTGGATGGGTCCGACTGTTATATTCTGCACCGCTGGCTAATGTGGCTGTTAACGGTAGACTTTCGGCCTCCTTTGCACTGCACAGAGGCACCAGACAGGGCTGCCCGCTTTCGCCGCTCTTGTTTGCACTAGCGCTGGAGCCCCTGGCGGCGAGGATTAGAACCCACCCTGATGTTTCAGGGATCATGTGGTCGCCTGGTTTCGAGGACCGAGTGTCGCTTTACGCGGACGACATCCTCCTTTACCTTACCTCTCCTTGTCGCTCGCTCATCGTGGTTTTTGACCTGCTGGGTGCCTTTGGGTCGTTCTCGGGACTGGTGATCAATTGGTCTAAATCCTCACTGTACACGGTGTGTGGGGATACTCCGCGCCTTCCCCGTGGATGCTCGATTCAGGTGGCCCAACAGGGCTTCCGGTACTTGGGCATCTACGTGTCGCGCGACCCCCGCGCCCGATACTCACGCAATCTTCTGCCACCGCTCGAGCGCTTACGGAGGGATGTCGAGATTTGGAAGAAACTGCCCATCTCTTTGATGGGCAGGGCCGCACTGTTTAAGATGATGGCGTTGCCCCGCTTCCTATACGCTTTGCAGAACTCACAGGACCCGGTCCCAACCAAGTACTTTGGGGAGATTGAATCCCTACAGCGGGCGCTGCTGTGGGATGGGCGGCCGAGAATATCACTGATCAAGTTGACTATTCCCTGCTATGACGGTGGTATCGCACTACCGGATATGCGGCGTTATTATTGGGCGTCCCAGCTTGCGGCGGTTAACCATGGCCTCTATGGCCCTGCGGTAAGTCCGGGCTACGCTATGGATCGGTGGCTAGTTAACGACGGTAACTACTACAGAGCTCTTTACTCCAGGTCGTTGGATCGTAGGTTGACGGGCCCCACCAGAACGATGGTACACGTATGGCGTGCGGTCACGGACACCCTTGGCTGGAAAGATAAGATCACTCTGGCCACTCCCCTGTATGACTCGGATACGCTGGGGAAACTGTGGAAGACCAAAGGTTTTGACCGGTGGGACACCATCGGCATATCTAAAGTTGGTGACATGGTTGTGCGGGGGAGGATCAAGTCGTTTGTCTCGCTGCAACTCGAGTACCAGCTGGCGTCGACGGAATACTTCCGACACGCCCAGCTTAGCCATGCCCTCTCCCCCCACGTCTCGGATGGTGGTACTATCCCTGAGTCCTCACCCCTGGAGGATCGGGTGCTGGACGGCCACATGCCGGACAGCGCCATTTCCCTGACCTACAAAAAACTGATCAATGTGAGGGTGGACTTGCTTGAACGACTGCGGATGCACTGGGTGAATGATGGCATAGAAATGGACGACGAGGAATGGCAGTCAGCGGCCTCCTCCCCCAGGGAGGTGGCCATATCGGCGCGGTTGCGTCTGGTCCAGTTGAAAATTCTGCATAGAGTGTATGTCACTGGCCCCAGGCTCATCCACATGGGGCTTTCCACGGATGGCCTGTGTCGGCGGGGTTGTGGTATGCTTGCTACCTTCCTACACATCCTCTGGGAGTGTCCTGGTGTGGCCCGGTTCTGGAAGCGAGTGCATGAGGTGATGGAGGAGGTGACTGGAGTGGCCCTGCCGGCCGAGGCTCGACGTTGCCTCCTAAATGTGTGGTGTCCGAACGACTACAGTGTGGCCCAGACCCGATGGGTCACCTTAGGCAACATGGTGGCCAAGAGGGACATTGCCCAGAAATGGGGTGCGCCCGCTCCCCCTTCCCTTAGCCTCTGGGAGAACAACATGGACTGGTGCATGTTGCGGGAGAAAGCGGTGTATGTGGCCAGGGGCAAGCCCAGAATGTGGAGATCAGTGTGGGGTGCCTGGAATTCGTATCGGGCGATTTATGCGAACCCCCGCTTGAGCCGGATTTGGAAGTCCATTCCTCCCCATAGATTGCAACCCTTCCCGTAATTCCAGACAGAACATCCTGGAACGATACTCCCCCCATACTTTCGTGTCGCAATTGTTCTTCTGAGATGTGTTGGATGTGCGGCCCCAGGCCCCCTCCCGCTGTGCCCCTTTACTATTTATATACTGTCCTCGGCCAAATCTCTCTCTTCTTTCTCTCTCTCCTACTCTCTTTCGTGCCTAGGCACTTCGTTCTTTGGTGGCCTTTCGGGGCCCTCAAATTCTTTGGGTTTTTTCCTTCCAAGTTGTTCGCAATTGAAAATTAAACCTGATTGCTTCTGCGCACTGTTTTGTACATGAGTCTACCTGCTACCTAAATGCTGCCTGGCCTCCGGGATGTATGGCTGAATAGCGGTGTACTTTTTTCTACAAATAAAGGTTTTCCAAAAAAAAAAAAAAAAAAAAAAAAAAAGAATCAGCATGCTTGAAGGTAAGAATCGCAAAGATAACAAAATCACCTGGGCCATGGGTGGACAGATCTGCACCCTGTCCAGAACCATAGCTGACCTTGAAAATAGGAACAGAAGAGGAAACCTAAGAATTTTTGGGCTACCTGAAGAGACCGAAAACCAAGTTCTCTCATGTGTCTCTTTCCTAGGACAATGGATTCCCCAAACTCTTAGTATCACATTTGAGAGGCCTTTCAAAATCGAGAGGGCTCACAGAGCGCTTACTAGACCTATCTCAGTCTTAAGAACCCCACGCCCACTTATCTTCAGGACGCTTAGAATCCAGCACTTGGAGACTATCCTGTCACACATGAGGAAATCAAAATAACAACATGAAATGAGAGCAAGATTAGAATATCCCAGGACTATGCTAAAGAGATGTTTTTCAGGAGGAAAGGCTTCTTAGCCCTGCAGACAGTTTTGAAATCCTCAACAAGGGAAAGACTTTAATTTTTGATGGCCCCACTGAACTTCAATCCTACATCCAAAATGAGCAACAACAAGACATGTCCTCCTGATGGACCAGTGCAATGAACATTTAGTGACCCTTCATGAATGCTCCCTGTCCACTCAGATAAGCCTCAATGTAAGAAAGTGTCAGGTAACCCACGGAAAGAATCGCATGACTCACCTTTTCCGCTGCAGTTCCCCTGCTCGTACTCTGAACACAGATGACAACACTCCTGGAAGGAAGAAAGAAAAAGGGTTCATCAAACACAAACTGACTCTCCTTGCCCTGCACAGGAATAAGGCAGACCTGCTAGGGCTTGGGACCAATCCGAGAGCCTAGACAGAGGAGACAAAGACGTCACCAAACCACAAGGAGAGTGCAAAGGCATAGTTGGGGATACCCGGAAGTTGCTGAGAGCAACAGATCGAGAGAGACGCTGCCGGACACCAAGCAGAGACCGATCGAAGAAACCTGCTTGAACGGTGTGGAGGATGGAGACATCGAAGCTCCAGAGAACTGGAGTGAGGAGTGGTGGACGCCCACGAGGGATACATATATGCCGCTGGAACTCAGGAGAGTTGCGGCATTTGCTGTAGTTGCTCCAGACGAGGAAGGGAGTTAAAGGGAGGTTCAGGTTGAACACAGATCGGGTTAATTGATGTAGGACACAAGGAGGATTGCGGCGAGAGTGCTGTACAGTCGTTCTGAAGAGATTTTGCTTGTTTTTTTGTTGTTTTATTTTTGGCTTGCAATGTTGTATTCTTTATTTTTTCTAGATATTTCTATTTGTTAGCACCCAGGGAGTAGTGCAACAAACTAATCTCAACTGATTATTGTAAATAAACCAGATAGCAAACAAAGTTGTCAGTCATATCCAGGATAGGCAGTGAATAGCCCTGCTGCTGTTATTATTTTAACAGCAATCTTTTGTATCATGTATTTTTTTCTCTTTATCTCGTTTTCTTTTTCTACCTTGAGGGGGGGGGTGGAGACCAAACAAAACAAAAGTAGTAAGTCTGCCAAACCGACTGATGGGGATCTCCTACCTCTAATTCACAAATATTAAGCTTAGGTTCTGATCCATTTCAATCACCCCAGGGTGTGGTGAAGGATACTATCCTAAGCATAACTATAATAAACTAAGATACTTACCGCCACCTTCTTCACTTCCCGAGCCCCCTGGGTAACACCCCCATGGAAGAAGAAGATTTTTTTTTTTTTAATTTGTTTTTATTGCAGAATTAGAAACCATTGCATACAATAAATCAACCAGCTCACTCATGGTGTCCCCCCGCAGAGTTCGAGTAATAGTGTATACACAGCCATTCAGCCCGTATCCCGGAGGCCGGGCGGCATAATGTTCTAGATTGCCAGTGAGAAATCACAGTGCGCATCCCTGAGGGACAATGGTCGAAAACCTTTCATGTATCTGCATTTTACCCCACCAACCCTGAACTCAACCCCAACACCGTCCAGCACAAGCTAGCAGCCCAGTCTCATGGTGATACTGCGATCCCGCCCCCCAGACCCTGCGGGCCCTGTCGCGACAGAACCATGTGCCTCCACCCCTGCGCCGCTATCGGTCCCTGCTCCACAACCTTAGAGGCGGTCACAGCCCAGAAGTGCCTCCGTCCCCAACCCGGGTCCCGGTGTCTACCCCACCTCCCAACAGCTCTAGAACAACACCCGCGCCCTCCCCCCCAGCAACCGCTAATGATGTGTGCTGTGCCCCTAGCTCCGGTATGGGTCCCGCTACAGATCTACATATATACCTCCATACTCGTAAGCCTCGCAGTGTCCTCATGCCTCAACATTCAATCCTCATCATCCACCAGGGAGTCACGCAGAGCTTGCACTATCAATTCCCACGCCCGTGCTGATTCCAGGCTCTTTTCGTTGTCAAGCTTAACTGCTTGTCTCATACAGACCACACTCTCGCATTCAGACCACCTCAGCAATTCATTCGTCCACCTCCTCACCGATGGCCCCTCCCTGGACTTCCAGTGCCAGGTGATCTCCCTTTGCGCTAATATCAGCCCCAGGTCAATAAATTTGCTGGTCACCTTAGTGTTTTTCGTATGTGGGAACCAGAGCAACAAGCACGCCGCCATATCAAACTCCACTTCCCTGTCGGTCACTGCGTTGAGGAGTCCCCCAACCTCCTCCCAGTAGTCCTCCAGTTTCGGGCAGCCCCATAACAGGTGGTCCAAATCCGCCTCCAACGCCATACACCTCGGACATCGCGCCTCCTGTACCTGAAAGTATTGTTTGATTTTCTCCGACGTCAAATAGGCCCTATGCAAAACATAAAAGTGCACCTGCTGAAAGCTCGCATTCCACGTGCCCTTCCACGTGCGCTTAAGGATATGACCCCACACTGTGTCCGGAATGGGCCTGCCTATGCTCACCTCCCATTTCGCTTTCAGGCCTAGGAGCGGTTCCAACCCCTCATGCAACATCGTATTATGAAGGCAGGTCACCGCTTTAAAGGTGCCGGCGGCCATCACTACATACTGGCAAGCCATAGTCGTGCCCGGTTCAATGAGCCCCTCTCTCCAATGCTTTTGCATGGCCGCCACCACAGCCGCATGCAAGAGGAAGCTCCCCTCCGGCAGCCCAAACTGTTCTTGTAGCGTGCGGAAGGGTACCAACGTACCATCAACGTACAACTCCCCCACCACTTGCAGTCCCAGCTCCTCCCACTCCGACAATGGAGACCAGTCGCCCCCATGCGGCAGCGCAGTCAGCATGCCTATCGGTATCTCCGGGGCATACGGCCGGGCCGCCTTCGCCCTCCTCAGACTCCTCTGCCAGCACAACCTGAGCGTCCGCTCCTCCATAGTAAGACCTCGCAAATCCAGTTTCTGCTGCATGATGATATAGGCCAAGACATGGCGCTGTATCCCCTGCTCTCGATCACGTTCCGGTCCCCTATACACCCTAGCCACATGCTGTGTGAGAACCTGAAGCTGCGCTGCCAAATAATACAACTCAAAGTCCGGGACGGCCATCCCCCCCTCAAGCTTAGGACGGAGCAACGTATTAAGTGCCACTCTGTGGCGGCCGTGCCCCCAAAGGAAGTCAATGACCATCGTCCGCAGATCCCTGAAGACCCTCTGGGGAATCCAAACGGGCAACGTGCGAAAATAGTACAAGAGCCGCGGAAGCGCCACCATCTTCAGCAGCGCCACCCTACCCAGCACTGACAGGGGGAGGGACGCCCAGAAAGACATGCAACCCCTCAGGGCCCGTACGCACCGCCCAATATTGCCCTCTAATAAGTCCGCAACCTCGTGGTAAATACGGACTCCCAGATAAGTAAAGCAAGATGGCTCCCAAACCACCCCTATATCACGGGCGGGGCAGGGCGTGGTCGCTCTAAGCGGGAAGACACACGTCTTCGTCCAATTGACCCTGAGGCCCGACAGCCGGCCAAACTCAGTCAGTATCTCCACCGCTCCTTCCAGAGCCCGGTCCGTATCCTCCATATACAGTAGTAAATCGTCCGCGTACAATGATATGTAGTGCAACTGGCCACCTCTCTCAATCCCTGCGTACATGTCTCCCGACCTGGCTCGTACCGCTAGTGGCTCCATCGCCAGTGCAAACAGAAGGGGGGAAAGGGAGCACCCCTGTCTCGTCCCCCTACCAACAGGATAAGCCGCTGACACCAGATTGCCCAGTCGTACTCGCGCCGTCGCCGAGGAATATAACACCTTCGTCCATTTGCGGAACCCTTCGCCTATGCCGAACCTCACTAGGACTTCATCCAAATAAACCCATTCCAAACTATCAAAAGCCTTCTCGATGTCCACAGATAGCACCGCCTGGGTACCGTCCGTTTCCACTGTGCCGTCCAGTATCCCTATCAGACGGCGAATATTCAACGCCGTATTCCTCGTGGGGATAAACCCCGCTTGGTCCCTGTGCACCCGGCTGGTCATGTGTGGGGCCAACCTGGTGGCCAAGATCCGGCTTAGTATCTTACAGTCCACCGTCAGCATGGACAGGGGCCTATAGGATCTCACGTCAGTCGCTTCCTTCCCAGGTTTTAGCAATGGCACTATCAATGCCTCTCTCAGCGATCCGGGCAGTTCCCCTAACTTGTAAGCCTCCTCATATACCACCAGTAGTCTGGGCGCCAGGCTATCAGCATACTTCTGGTAAAATTCTATGGGCAGACCATCCACCCCTGGTGTCTTATTCCTCGCCATGTGTTTAATGGCTGCCCGAATCTCGGCCAGCGTGACAGGACCTCCCAGGTCCTTCGCATCGTCGTCATCAAGCCCCGGAAGCTGCACTGATTCCATATATTCCGCTATGTCGCATGCCCCCACTCCTAATTGACTCTCGTACAATTCAGCATAGTAGGTCCTAAAGCACTCCAGTACCGCCGTTTGGGAGTAGACCGTCTCCCCCAGATCATTTCTGATGCTCAAGACCGGGCAGCCTCTGAGTTCAGGATTAGCGAGTCTAGCCAGTAACGTGCCCACCTTATCCCTCTCATCATGAGCTCTTATGGCATATTGTCTATAGTCATAGCTCCGCAACCGTTCCGTTTCGGTGGCCACCACCTCTTTAGCTTCTAGCAGCCGGGTCTGTAGATCCGGCCGGTTCGGCCTACGCCGCTCCAAGTCTCTCAATTTCTCTTCCGCACTGGCAAGCGCACTCAACACCGACGTTCGAGCATTCGAGAACCTCCCCAAGCATACACCTCTCACCACCACTTTCATAGCGTCCCATTCAGTGGACCTACAAGAAGCTGTCCCCTCATTCTCGCCAAAATACTGATCTATGCCCCGCTGGACTGCGTCACTGAACACCGAGTCCTCCAGGGTGTCGGGCCGGAGCCGCCATGTTGGAATCGCGGAGCGCGCCCTCTGCCATTGGATATGCATCAGCAAAGGATTATGATCCGACACGGTCCTGGCCAGATACTCCGTATGGGAGACCAATGGGGCTAAGGATCCGCTGCACAGTACCGAATCAATCCTCACATGCAGGGCGTGTAGGGCCGAAAAAAAGGAATAGTCCCTACTATCCCGGTGCTGTTCCCGCCACACATCCAGTAATCTCCATCTTTCCTGCCAATCCTTCCTGTGTGCGGCTAACTTACGTACAGGGGAATCAACGAGTGGTGGGTGGGATCTATCTAAGGCCACATCTGTGATCGAATTAAAGTCCCCCCCCCCAGTATCAGAGGCCCGCTAAGAAAGAGGCCAAGGAGCCAGACAGACCATCAAAGAAGCGGGCCTGATCAACATTGGGAGCGTAAATGCAGCTGAATACCACATCCCGGCCATACAACCTCCCCTCCACTGCCACATATCTGCCCTCAGGATCCACCAATTGATTCAGCGCCTGGAACGGTATCCCCGCCCGCACCCATATCAGTACCCCTCTAGCAAACGCGGAGTAAGTAGTGCCAAAGACCTGACCCCGCCACCTCTTCTGTAGTGCTATGCATTCCTGTTTCGTGAGATGAGTCTCCTGCAGCATGGCAACCTGAACCCCCCGCCTCACCAAATAAGGATGCACTTTGCGGCGTTTGACCATAGTTCGCAGTCCTCGGACATTCCACGTTAGGCATTTCAAGTTAGGTAACGTCCCCATACCAGCATCGAGCAGTCCAGTTCAGGTATAGCCGTTCCATGCCCACATCACAGCGGTTGCCCCCCCCTAAACAAGTCAAAAGAAAAACACCCCAAACCCCACTCCCCAGGACAGAGCCTACAAACCCAGTGTGAGCCCCGATCCAAACCTCAAACAACACACACATCCGACTAACCTGTGGTCGCCACCACAGAAGGCCTTAAGGGCCCTGAGGGGGTGAGTTACCGCCGACCCCGGCCAGGCGGAGCCCGCACCCCGCGCATTCCATCCCACCAACTGATGCTGCACCCCACCAGGCGACCCTCCCAGCGCCAACAGGATGCCACCCTACCAGACACAGTGTCCCAAGTCCCACAGAAGAATCAGCCATGAAAAATCTCATCAGACGTTTGGGGGGTGACCACCGGCCCCTTTACGCTCTCTGCCTCCGAAAAGTCTTCTCCAGTCCTGCCACCGTCTTCTCCAGAATCCGTTGCCGCCAAGTCACTCTCCCGCTGTGACCTCGTAAGGGCCGCTGTCGCTGCCAGCGCCCCTCTCTTGTCCGCAGCCATTTGGGCCTCTCGTTTCTCTCGTTGAAGCTTGGTGCGGGATCGAATCCTCTGAGATTTCCGGACCTTGGGCGGGTTAGGCTTCGCGCGTTGACTCTTGTTATTCCTGTCCGTACCAGCTCGGTATGATTCCAGCCACAGCCACACTTCATCCGGAGTTTGGAAAAAATGAGTGGCCCCATCCAGGATTATCCGCAGCTTGGCCGGGAAGAGCAAGGAATATTGGATGCCTTCTTCCCGCAGCTCCTTTTTCACCGCCAAGAAGGATGCCCTATTCTTCTGAGTATAGTCCGGGAAGATCGTGACCCGGCTATTCTCCACCTCATACGGGCCCGAGGCCCGAGCTTTCTGGATGAGGAGGTCCCGATCTTTGTAATGAAGGAGCTTCACCACCATCGGTCTGGGGGGCGGCCAAGCGCTGGTGGGCGAGCAGGCACCCTGTGCGCCCGCTCCAACGTAAAGAAGGGAGTAAGACCCTCCGGCGCCACCACTGTCCTGAGCCAGTCCTCCATATAGGCCACCGCATCCTCCCCCTCAATTCTTTCCGGCAGGCCGACGACCCGTACGTTGTTCCGCCTGTTGCGGCTTTCAGCATCTTCCACTCTCCGCTCCAACGAGTCCAGCCGGGCCAAAATATCCGTTATCTTATGTTCCGCGGTCACCACCGCCGGTTTCAGGTCCAACAACAGCTGTTCATGGTCCTTAACCTTGTCCGCCAATTTAGCATGATCCGCTCTCAGGAGCCCCAGCCCCGTGGCAACCTGCGCAATGTCCTGCTGCAATGCCTCCTTGGTCGAGGTGATGGCTTCCAGTATAGCATCCAGCCGCTGATTCAGTCTCTGCTCCTGATCCATCATCGACGGGGAGGCCTCGCCAACCTGGGATAGCGCGGCCGAATCCTCCCGGCTCTGCCCTGTGATGGCCGCTCCCTTCTCAGCCGCCATCTTAGGTGTCTCTGTCGCAGCTACACGGACAGGCTGGACCTCACCAGGTCCTGACAATCTCTATCCAGGGGACGTGCTCCTCAGCAGCGATCGTGACAGGGAGCCTCTGCAATGTCCGTCGCGCCAGGGATCAAAAGTTCTAGCTCCGTCCTTCCCACTTTCTCCAGATCCGGGGGGGGGAAGTAGAGATGAGCGCGGTCTCCAGTGATCCAATCCAACTGTGACCACCAATCTCCCACACTCCCCAGGTCCATGCCAGCAGATCCTGCAACTCCGATCTCGCACAGGCGGGCCACCCCGTTAGCCGATGCCAGCTCCGCTCAGTTTCGGTTCAGAGACCCTCAACCCTCGCCGCCGCCATTTTCTTCACACTCCGGGCAACACCTCGAACGTCGCCTGTCTCGGTCCCCGTGGGGCTAACGGCCCCCGAAGAGGGATCCTCCGTTCACCAATGGTTCCCCAACACTTCACCGACAAGTTGCGCCGACCAGGGGTCGCCCCAGGAACGGTTTTCAGGAGAAATTGCGCGACCCGGTGCGGAGCTGCAAGCTCACGCCGCCATCCCGATCGGCGTCCAAACCACGCCCCCCCCCCCCAATGGAAGAAGAAGATGACCTAGAAGAAGAGAAGAAAAGAAGAATTGAAGTAAGGGAATAAGACCTATACTCTTGTTGGTAACCGCTATCTGTCCACTCCTCCAATAAATCACTCCAAGATTAAGAAACATATTCAGCCTCCTCACTTCTTTTCCCGCTCATCCCTCCGACACACTCAGTTTTCTCATTCTCCAGATGTGCTGGCTTGTAGATGATGTAATTGATGCTAATAAGGTGCTTATGTTTTAATATGTAAACTTACTGTACAGCCCACATGTGCACATTCTAAAGGCCATAAGGCTTTACCCTTACATGTAAACACTTCCAACACACGCACATGTTCATGATACCATGGTTTTGACCTTCACATTCAATTCATATATATCCTAGTTGGATTGTGGAAGCTGAAAAAATAATAATAAGGAATAATACAAATAACACAAGTCTCTGTCAGCACATAAGATAGCAAGGTTTATTGGAGACCCACAAACAGCAAATTAACGTGCAGCACGGAGACATCAGCAAACGCCACTGAATGTCCAAAGAGGTGACGGGTCTGACAGTTTATATAGGCCAAAACCACAAAAGGATGTAGCATCATAACATATGTAGCACAAATTAAGCATAGTTCATTTGACCAATTAACAAGAGTTTGAGTAGTAATATACAATGTAAGGTCAAAACTATACTGTTGCCAACCATGTGGCCCCAATTGGGCAGCAGCTGGGACTTTCCACTGTAATGTAAGATATAAGTCTGGTGCTTTTCCAGTTAATAATTGCAACATAATAGAATGGACCAGACATATTGTAAAATGTGCTATGCTGAAATGTCTGGGCCTACGAGAGCATCTTCCCTGTCACATATTATTCCTGATCAAACCTTGTCTTACAAAGCTGTGTCTCCGAAGAATTTGGAAAAGTACAAGCATTTTTGCACTGCTTTGTATGTCAACTTAGCAGGCCCTAAAAGCTTACAGCATTTGGTATCATACAAGAAAGATGGCTTCAACATCGCTCCATCTGATACTAAATCACTATCTTCTAACCCCTCATCTCCCTGCTGACCATTGATGAACCGTATTTCAATGTCTTATGCAAATATTATTATCAGCGCTGTCACTATTATCCCTGGGACTGGAGTCAATATTGCTACTAACAATGATGGCTATTTCCAGTCCGTTCTTCTCGTACTTGGCATTGTTCCTTTCTTTCACTTGTTCAGTTAATGTCTTTGATAAGACCAGATCCAATCTCTTTTATTGCATAAATCACACAATCCAAATCTCAAGTCGTATGTCTGCGATATCTTGTGCTGTTGTTTGATGTAAAAAAATGGGGAAACGAGATGTCTTGCAAGATAAGGTCTCTTAAGGTCTCTTAACCCACTCGATAGCGGAGGATTTGGCACAGTTAGTTCCAGAACACTATTTAATTTTTTACCAGGACCTTACATGAATTATTAGGCGTTATTCTTCTACCCTCACTTGTATAGATCTAAGCCTTCCAGATCTTGTTGCTGGCATTTGTCGTAATTGTGATCTACTTAGGTCGTTGCATGCCCTTAACCAAGTGTTCAATTCAGTTCTTTGATGTTCCAAAGTCTCGTCTTTGATATGTAACTAGCCGGTGATGCACCGCTATGTGCTTAATTGGAGCATCACCTGCAACTCTAACTAGCGGGCTCTGCACCTCCTAGGGGGTCTATTGGTGCAGACGCCAGTCAACCATTTAGAAGGAAACATTGGTGCCTTGATGATGTACTGTCAGAGGTTACTAGCACATGACAGTTGGCACTCCCCTGGTACAGGCATCTTTGGGGTATTGATACCCAGGGGCCTGGACCTGGACTTGTGTGCAGTAGGTGACTGCCTTTGGTATCTTCTGGCTTTTGTTGGAGGCATAGCCTGCCCCGAGCAGGTATCTGCCTCTGGTGTCTATTTGAGCAGTCTAAAAATATTATTGTATGAAAATAGCAACAGAAATCGGTGTCCTTGTGTCAAAGTCAGATCAGTCAAAATGTAGATGTACAGTCAAATTTGATATCTGATGAACACTTGTATTATCAACAAAAATCATAAAACTCAAGAAACTTAATGCAAATCAAAGAAAACAATAAATTACATATTCCTTCCCTGTGTGAAACAAGGCATTCACCCCCCCTCCTTTTCTCAGCATCCAACACCTTCCACCCCTGGAGCCAGTGAGTGTCGCAGGCAAGACAGGGAACTGCAGAATTTCACCCTCCCTGAAACATCAGTAGTCTAGTGCTGCCTATTTTCAGGGAGTTACTGCGTGGTCAAGGAACAAACGCAAAGTTTTGCTCTCGCCGGACCCCAGTTGTGAAGGTGACTGTGCAGCAAGTATAATCTAATCCAAGCATAAAGCACATCATCAAGGAGTGAGGTGAACCCTGAATCATAGACAGAGAGAGAATACCAGGGGAGTATCTGCAGTTACAACCCCTTGCGACGCTGGGTGTGCTCAAACTGCGACTGCACCCATGGGCCCACTTCTGAGAATTTCCACCGAATCCTCCTGACCCTGCTGCCACTGAGCAGGGTCCCGGACCTATCAGTCTGGTTGGAGCGCCACTGGCTGCCTAGAAACAGAAATCTGGAGGGGATGCTAATCACCAACCCTCCACCAGTCCCTCCAACCAAGGTCCAAAAGGGGCTCATCAGCCCACTCATGACTGAGTTCCCTTAGAACTCTGGCTAGCCAATAGGGAAGCTCCATCTGCAATGGCACCCAATTTTCCCTTTTCTATCCCCTCAGGAACAAACAGATGCAGACCCCCTGGGGACCAGAAAAGAAAGCTTGCCACGCACAGGGCAATAAAAGAATACACAAAGCCACTGTGGAAACATTGTTACCCAGTGGCAATGACAGCTGCCGGAAAAAGAGAGAGAATAAAACAGAGGACCGCACAATCAGAGGATACACATGAGAGGAAACTTAAAACCAAGACCAAAACAAACCCTCCTCCCCCTTGTAACTGGCCCACCGCCAGGAACAACATGAAGAGAAACAAGCAAGGAGATGGCAACTGTGTCCTTCAGACGCCAGAGGCAACAATGCTGCAACACCGGTCCAGCACCAGAAGTGCACAACAGAGAGAGACACAGCCACTAACAGCGCCATCAGTGACAGCATGGCGAAAAAACCAAAAATACACAGAGGACACATGTCAATAAAAGCACAAAGAAAAAACATTACCATGGTACCTCATCCTAAAACCAAATATACAATAGCATACCTGCACCTGCTGCAGCCCAACCTGGAGGATATAAACCCTCAATATGAACTCACCTACTGAACTGATCTGCCAAAGTGTACCGACCTCGGTCGCCACCAGGGGAGCGGGCGAAATGCTCCTCCACCCACATAGACCGGGGACTCTCTGCAGGCAAGGTCAAAGGGGTCGCAGAAGTTTGCCCTCCTTGGCCCAAGCACTGCACAGCAGCAGGGAGTGACTGCGTGCATGGAATCAAGCAGAAGGACACCATCGCCGGTCTGGAGGGGTGGAGATGAGGACCATAAACTACAAAGAGATCAAAATGCATATTAAAAGACAGCTGAGAGTCGACAGCTGAGTCAGAGGCCAGAACACAGAAAAAGCTCTGAAGCAGAAACAGAGTCAGTGGTGCCAACCAAACGGTAAGAGGAAATGTCATCAGCAGAATGGGGACACAGTGACATTTAAATTATCAGAGCTAGAAAAAGGAGAACAAAGAAAGGAATGAGGACGGCCAGTATGTCAGCCAAGAAGTACCCCGGTAAACAACCAACAGAGATATCCCCTATACAGAGGCACACCGGCCAAAGAAGCACTGGCAGGGGTGAGAGAAGAGGACCAAGAGAAAAGGAGATAGGAGAGTCCTCAAAATCTGGTAAAAGCAGTGCTATACAAATGTGCTGAGCGAAACAAAGCAGGACCCAAAGCACTGACACAGACAACAAACGGTTAAGCACCGGTGTCATCCTCCAACAGCCAGAGAGCGGAGAGAGAGAAGACAAATTGAAATGTCACCACCACAGGTCTCTGAGCTCGGAGGTGTCGGAGTCCAGCAACCGGTGGCTGTCAAAGCTGGTCAGATGTTTGGGCCCGCATTCTCCACCAAATGTGGAAGCTAAAAAAATAATAATAAGGAATAATACAAAAAACACAAGTCTCTGTCAGCACATAATATAGTAAGGTTTATTGGAGACCCACAAACAGCAAATTAACGTGCAGCACGGAGACATCAGCAAAAGCCACTGAATGTCCAAAGAGGTGACGGGTCTGACAGTTTATATAGGCCAAAACCACAAAAGGATGTAGCATCATAACATACGTAGCACAAATTAAGCATAGTTCATTTGATCAATTAACAAGAGTTTGAGTAGTCATATACCATGTAAGGCCAAAACTATACTGTTGCCAACCCCGTGGCCCCAAGTGGGCAGCTTCTGGGACTTTCCACTGTAATGTAAGATATAAGTCTGGTGCTTTTCCAGTTAATAATTGCAACATAATAGAAAGGACCAGACATATTGTAAAATGTGCTATGCTGAAATGTCTGGGCCTACGAGAGCATCTTCCCTGTCACATATTATTCCTGATCAAACCTTGTCTAACAAAGCTGTGTCTCCGAAGCAATTGGAAAAGTACAAGCATTTGTGCACTGCTTTTTATGTCAACTTAGCAGGCCCTAAAAGCTTACAGCATTTGGTATCATACAAGAAAGATGGCTTCAACAGGATGACTCCTTGCTTGCTCTTACTCCTTAATCTGACAAATACAACATATCCTTTCTGATCTGTTTACAGCCACAATACCAAATAATGTCTCAGGCTTCTTCGTCAACTTCTCTGCATTCATCTTCATACCATCACACGCGAGAAGAGGCCCCTACTACAAATTACTTATCCACACTTCCCTACACACCCTTACCCACGTACCTACTGCACACTCATCCACACCCATATCCCACCCTCCACATACTTTGACAGTATTACATCTGGCTCACATGAGAATGGACACAACAGCCCCTGCAGCAAAATTAGGGGCATCACTCCAGGCGGTACAGTGCGATGATACTGACTACGCTGACATTCACCCTTAGTTAACATTTTTCCCACTCCTGGAGACCTACAGCACATCAGTCATTTACTACATGGGCTATAAAATGGTTTGCCTATAAATGTTACATTAAGGTGAATGTCCAAAAATGTTATAACAGGTTACTTATGAATGTTCTATAGCCATTACGTAACTGTCTCGCTTTGCATATTATGTCATCCCTGATGTGGCCATAATGGCAAAGTTTGTGTCTTACCCACAAACTCTGACTCACTGGCTTAATCAACTAACGGATGCAAACTCCAACCAGTGAATATATGCCTCAACGTGTATTCCTACAAGATTAATCTTCTTTTTTGTTCAAACATAAAAAATGTTTCAAACGTTTGCTTACCGCTCAGTTATGTATAGACGTCTGCCGGCAGTGACCACCTAAGCCACCCAAAGTACCAGATACCAAATGTTAAATGCCAGATACCAAATGTTAAATGTCAGATACCAATTGTTAAATGTCAGATACCAATTGTTAAATGAGCAACTGCCCACCTCGAGAAAAAACAATGATGACCTTGACTCCTCCCCTGGTTGCGACACCCCCTCCTTTAATGAGACCCCTTTCCCGTAGCTCCCACAAGGCAGCTCCATGGCTACCACTGACTCCACTCTCTGTCTTGGGATGGGATTTTGAGATTTCTATTTATTTTTCTCTCTTCCTTTCTCACTATCCTATGCTTCTACCTCTCTCTACTTTTCCCCACCACTCTCCCCCTTCTCTCCGGAGATATCCCAAGTATTACAGACTGGGCCCACCCATTATTTGGTTTGTAATACCGACTAGCTATAAAATACTTTCCCCTTGCTCGACAGACACTCCTAAGTTTGACATTCTTCCCCACAACATACACCATGCCTAATAACACTTTTAAGATTTTATCGCTTAACGTAAAGGGGCTCAATCTGGTCAAAATAAGGAAAATTATAGAATACGGTCATAAACTGAGAGAGGATATACTCAAGAGACCAGAATAGATAAGGACATTGCCTGAAATATCCTAAACAATTGGTACTGGAAGCTGGCTTGCTCCCCCGACTCTAATAAGAACTGAGTCATCACTGTCTATCAGATACGCAGGTAATAACGTAATTAAGAATATAAACAATACAGAAGGCCGATGGGTCATCAAACAAATGTTCAAAGACAACCGGGAGCTCTTAATCGTCAACATATATGAGCCATCTGCCCTACATTTTGGGTTGACTTAAATGAAAGGTAGCATGAAATTCCAAATGGTTCAAACATTCTACTGGGTGGTGACTTTAACCTTCCAATGGATCTAGTATTAGATAGACCATCCCCAGGAAATCTTAGGCCAGGAAAATCCCACACAGAAATGAAAAATGTAATAACTGCACACAAACTAACTGATATATAAAGACTTTTAATCCAACAGGTAGCGAGTTTACTTTCTACTCAAACCCACATAACTTTCACTCAAGAATTATATATTGACCAATCAGAAAATAAATCCCCCCTGTTCGAACCCCAGGATCAAACCCAAAATTATCTCTTACCATACCTGCATTTCAGTAGATATTACGATATTCAACATGCAAAACCCTGATAGACTCTTGCGCCTCAATAAAACCCTGCTAAATGATCCCAGTTGCAGAGAAGAAGTAAGTTCTGCTATTGTCAACTACTTAAAAAAACTATTTCTTTCCTGATGTTTCTCCAGAAACCCTCTGGGAAGTAATGAAAGCATCATCCAAGGGCAGAATGTCCAGTATTATCAACAACAAAAATAAAACTAAAAACATGCTCATAAAGGCCAACTGTTGCGCAGATACTGAAATCACCCCACCCTGCACACACACAACTAGAGCAATGCTGATACATTCCACCTAACTCGACACAAGGAAACTGATAACAGGTGACTTGGGGGAGAAGATTAGTTATTGTTGTCAATGTACTGCTGTTTGAGAATACCAATAGCTTATTCCTATGCCAGAGGCAAAAACAAAATGTGAGAAAACCAATGTTAAATCACAAAATGTGCCTTGGGGCTATGTACTAAGTTGACGCAAAAAAGAGATGACAAATAAAATTTGTTTACAAAAAAAAAACTAGAAACCACATTTTGGAGGATCTTGAATCTAAAGTCAAAACAGCTTGAGCGTCTCCTAGTCTCAAAACATTCAAATGAAACAATTAACAAACTCAAAACCATAAAATACCAATATAATAAACTAATAAGCCAGAGAGCTCACATATGGCTAAATATTAACAAAGCCAAAACAACTATGCAAATTCAACAAGGTTGGGAAATTTCTTGCCAACTACCTAAAAGCGAAAAGCCAGAGCTCTTCAACTATTGCAATCAAAAGCAAATTAGGTAAAACAGAAACTTAGACTAAGAAATAGTACGCTGTTTTGCACAATATTACAAAGAACTCTACAATTGGGATTGGCACCCAAACATCACAGATTGCGAAAGATACCTCAGAAACAATAATCTCCCTTCACTTAAAGAAATAGACCAATTTAGAAGAAATAGATACAACTATCAAAACAGTTGAACAAAAGAAAGCTCCTGGGCCAGATAGCTTCATAGGCCTTTCGTACAGAACTCTTCAACCACTACTCGCTTCACACCTAAAATCCCTCTTTAAGTTTTATGCCTCTGTAGGAGGCTAGCTTAGTATATGGTGCACGCTTATTTAAGTGAAGCACCTTTCACTAATCCAGACAACCCTTATGGTGGTTTCAGTGATCTTAGACAACCGTAGAAATTTCCCTAGGTGGTATCTGTGGAGTGCAGCCTTCAGGCTTAGTCCAGAAGGAGTGTTAAGCAGCTAGTTTTACCAGATCTAATCATGTAGTGTAGGTTAAACAAAAAGAACCACACAGAGTAGTTATAAAAATATGTCTACTTATTATGCAACACTCACACACACCCTGGTATAGCTCCTACCTGGAGATATTAACACAAATACATAATAATACTTCAATTGCAAGAGATAAGTAAGCACAATACACAGTTGTCTCCAGGTGGAGACCAAACCATATCCTAAGAAAGTGGAATGTGAACTGCGACCGAAGTCGGGACTTGGACCAGGAGACTGAGAATAAAATGTAAAAAATTGCAAATCCATATTTGTAAAGCGTGAACTACTCACCCTTACGGGTCTCAAGGCGCTGGGGGTCGTCATGGAAATTAAGTGAGCTATTGCCCAGACTCACATAGTGCTGAGCTTAGCTGCCACTGGAGCTGGGGATCGAACCGTGAACCCTGTGCTCCGAAGTCAGCTGCCCTGGCCGCTGCACCACACCTCTCCACTAGAGAAGAGCTGCAGACACAAGGACCACCCAAGCTAAGTACCCAGGAACCCTATGGAGGCTGTGTGCAGAGTGGAAACACAGCCGCGTATTCAATACCAGTAAACGGGTAAGTAGCGGTTGCAGTTTTGAAGAAGAAGGACCCTTCCCAGTGGACCCTGAAGAAACCCTGTGGAAGATAGAAGGTTGGAGAGTCACACCACCCGTGGATACCCCAGGAACCAGCACACCTACACCAGGGAAGCCGGATGCATAGGTGCGAAGTGACATCGGAAACCGCCGAAGGCCACAATGGAGGACTTCAGTAAAGATACAGCTGGGGAAGACTGTGCAAGACTCAGGTGGAATCTAAAGGTGGTATCTTGAAGAGAAGAACCTGCATGCAGAGGGTACACAGTCTATGCCACTCAAAGCGGACCAGGAGGCATGGAAGAGCAATACCCACCGATGACGGAAGATGACGAAGTGATGACAGTGACCTTGTCACTGCAGCTGTGAGGACCAGGCTATGCTGAGGATGATCAGGAACCATGCATGACCTGTCCCACGTGGAAAGTAGAGACCCAGGGGGTCAGTGTCCAGCAGGAGCACCAACAAGCTTTGGCTGCAGCAACAGATGTGGTAAACGATGATAGAGCAACGTTGGGACCAGCAAGGTCCAAGGGACTCACCAAGTGCTAGAGAGTCAGATCAGACCAGAGCAAGCAGGGGAGACAACTGAAGCAAGAGAAGACCCTCAAAAGGACCCACAGGCCAAAGGCACAGGAGCCACAAGAGGACCTCGAGCAGATCAACAAAGATGTAGGCCCACAGTGCAGAGGATGTGGTGATGATGAAGATCTTGGCAGGAAGAGATGCTGGAGGATGGACTTTCTTGTAGCCCAAGGATCTCTGGAGTGCAGAGCCAACAAGCCTTGGCAATGGCAAGTGTACGCAGTGCACAGGGATTTGGTCCCAGCACTTCCGACAAGGGATACTTGCCTCAAAATAGCAGAAAATAATTAAACAACAGGGGGTGGTGATGGACAGAGTTTCTGAATTAAGCAGAATACTCTCACCCAGTCAAAAGATCAGGGCTTAATCCAACACCGTTTTTTAGCTCACTGCACCATCCCAGCTCAGAACCTGGCTATATGCAAATTAGTCTGTCCCTGGCCCAGTGTATCATGGGAACAGGGCAAACCAAACTACCAAGCCAATTCTTTCATTGGGAAGGAAACAAGCTACCGGGGACCGGTTTCTGGCATTTCAGCCGTCTTCGGCCCGGCTTGCTTGAATCCTGATGGTGCAATGAGCAAGGGACTCACCTCTGAGTATACCCTTCCACCCTTATCGTGGACAAAATAATTAAACAACAGGGGGTGGTGATGGACAGAGTTTCTGAATTAAGCAGAATACTCTCACCCAGCCAAGAGATCAGGGCTTAATCCAACACCGTTTTTTAGCTCACTGCACCATCCCAGCTCAGAACCTGGCTATATGCAAATTAGTCTGTCCCTGGCCCAGTGTATCATGGGAACAGGGCAAACCAAACTACCAAGCCAATTCTTTCACTGGGAAGGAAACAAGCTACCGGGGACCGGTTTCTGGCATTTCAGCCGTCTTCGGCCCAGCTTGCTTGAATCCTGATGGTGCAATGAGCAAGGGACTCACGTCTGAGTATACCCTTCCACCCTTATGGTGGACAAAATAATTAAACAACAGGGGGTGGTGATGGACAGAGTTTCTGAATTAAGCAGAATACTCTCACCCAGTCAAGAGATCAGGGCTTAATCCAACACCGTTTTTTAGCTCACTGCACCATCCCAGCTCAGAACCTGGCTATATGCAAATTAGTCTGTCCCTGGCCCAGTGTATCATGGGAACAGGGCAAACCAAACTACCAAGCCAATTCTTTCACTGGGAAGGAAACAAGCTACCGGGGACCGGTTTCTGGCATTTCAGCCGTCTTCGGCCCGGCTTGCTTGAATCCTGATGGTGCAATGAGCAAGGGACTCACGTCTGAGTATACCCTTCCACCCTTATGGTGGACAAAATAATTAAACAACAGGGGGTGGTGATGGACAGAGTTTCTGAATTAAGCAGAATACTCTCACCCAGTCAAGAGATCAGGGCTTAATCCAACACCGTTTTTTAGCTCACTGCACCATCCCAGCTCAGAACCTGGCTATATGCAAATTAGTCTGTCCCTGGCCCAGTGTATCATGGGAACAGGGCAAACCAAACTACCAAGCCAATTCTTTCACTGGGAAGGAAACAAGCTACCGGGGACCGGTTTCTGGCATTTCAGCCGTCTTCGGCCCGGCTTGCTTGAATCCTGATGGTGCAATGAGCAAGGGACTCACGTCTGAGTATACCCTTCTACCCTTATGGTGGACAAAATAATTAAACAACAGGGGGTGGTGATGGACAGAGTTTCTGAATTAAGCAGAATACTCTCACCCAGTCAAGAGATCAGGGCTTAATCCAACACCGTTTTTTAGCTCACTGCACCATCCCAGCTCAGAACCTGGCTATATGCAAATTAGTCTGTCCCTGGCCCAGTGTATCATGGGAACAGGGCAAACCAAACTACCAAGCCAATTCTTTCACTGGGAAGGAAACAAGCTACCGGGGACCGGTTTCTGGCATTTCAGCCGTCTTCGGCCCGGCTTGCTTGAATCCTGATGGTGCAATGAGCAAGGGACTCACGTCTGAGTATACCCTTCCACCCTTATGGTGGACAAAATAATTAAACAACAGGGGGTGGTGATGGACAGAGTTTCTGAATTAAGCAGAATACTCTCACCCAGTCAAGAGATCAGGGCTTAATCCAACACCGTTTTTTAGCTCACTGCACCATCCCAGCTCAGAACCTGGCTATATGCAAATTAGTCTGTCCCTGGCCCAGTGTATCATGGGAACAGGGCAAACCAAACTACCAAGCCAATTCTTTCACTGGGAAGGAAACAAGCTACCGGGGACCGGTTTCTGGCATTTCAGCCGTCTTCGGCCCGGCTTGCTTGAATCCTGATGGTGCAATGAGCAAGGGACTCACGTCTGAGTATACCCTTCCACCCTTATGGTGGACAAAATAATTAAACAACAGGGGGTGGTGATGGACAGAGTTTCTGAATTAAGCAGAATACTCTCACCCAGTCAAGAGATCAGGGCTTAATCCAACACCGTTTTTTAGCTCACTGCACCATCCCAGCTCAGAACCTGGCTATATGCAAATTAGTCTGTCCCTGGCCCAGTGTATCATGGGAACAGGGCAAACCAAACTACCAAGCCAATTCTTTCACTGGGAAGGAAACAAGCTACCGGGGACCGGTTTCTGGCATTTCAGCCGTCTTCGGCCCGGCTTGCTTGAATCCTGATGGTGCAATGAGCAAGGGACTCACGTCTGAGTATACCCTTCCACCCTTATGGTGGACAAAATAATTAAACAACAGGGGGTGGTGATGGACAGAGTTTCTGAATTAAGCAGAATACTCTCACCCAGTCAAGAGATCAGGGCTTAATCCAACACCGTTTTTTAGCTCACTGCACCATCCCAGCTCAGAACCTGGCTATATGCAAATTAGTCTGTCCCTGGCCCAGTGTATCATGGGAACAGGGCAAACCTAACTACCAAGCCAATTCTTTCACTGGGAAGGAAACAAGCTACCGGGGACCGGTTTCTGGCATTTCAGCCGTCTTCGGCCCGGCTTGCTTGAATCCTGATGGTGCAATGAGATGCTGGAGGATGGACTTTCTTGTAGCCCAAGGATCTCTGGAGTGCAGAGCCAACAAGCCTTGGCAATGGCAAGTGTACGCAGTGCACAGGGATTTGGTCCCAGCACTTCCGACAAGGGATACTTGCCTCAAAATAGCAGAAAGGCCAGGTCAGGCCTTGTGGGAGTTGAGGAACCACCACCTGTGTTGCTAAGCCCTTCTAAGTCTGTGGGATGTCAAGAGCAGCAGCCCAGTCAGCTTCATTGCTATGCCTGCAGATAATGGGGAGATGCTCCTTCATTCCAAGGGAGATTACTTTGAGTGTCCTTGATGCCCACAAGTCTGTTGAAGATCCAGAAAGAAGCACAGACATAGAAAACGAAAAAGACTTGCAGAACAGCAAGACCAGGACCAGCAGTAGTCTTCATTGATGCACTCTCAGATCCAGGTGAAGTCCAGCAAAGTCCAAGTGTCCAGACGGTTGAAGAGTAACGTGGTTTCGGATTTGAGTCTTGTTTCATGATGAATCTGAGGACTCACCCACAGGTAAGCCTTCTTATACCCTAATAAAGGGGTTACGACGATTCAGGGGTCCCTCCCAGAGGAGGGGCTGGACAGAGGGGAGGATACTCCCATGTCCTTTGTCCAGTTTCAATCCAGTACGGGATCCAAGGGCTCCCTGAACTAGCTCAAACTGGAGTATGCAAGGAGGGCACTAAATCTGCCCTTCAAAGCAGTCTGGTGGTGCTGGCAAGCGCCCCCACCACAGCCCAATACACCAAGTCCTGTCTGGGAGGTGATCACACCTCCCTGTGACGAGAAACCTATTGTTCCACCCTCCCTTGCTCAAGCTCGTCTCAGCAGCAGGAGGGCAAAATCGTGTCTATGGTCGGCAACAGCACTAGCTTGCTAGCAGACCCTTAAAGGCTGTTAGCTGGAGTACTTGGGGATTCCTGGAGAAGCCCCTCAGTGCATTGAATCATACCTCCAACACAGGTAACGGTATTGGGGTATGAGTCCAACATGTTTAACACCAAACATGCCCAGGTTCGGCACAGCCACTGTATAGTTAGCCATTGCGTAATGACAGATGGCCACTATATGTATCAAAAATGTCTGACCGCACTTACAAAGCCTTCAGAATCGACTCTGGGGTTTGTAGAGGTGTCCTGCTCATACAGGGGCACCCTCACACTTATAACTCAGCACCCTGCCTTCAGTATTGAAAGGGCTGCCTTATATGTTTTAAGTGTGGTGATCTCAGATATAAGGAAACTTATATCTGTTATAAGTGGTGCTAGCACCAGATTACACAGGTTGCAATGGCAGGCCTATAATCACAGCATGAGTGGTCTATCATGGGTGGCATAATACATGCTGTAGCCCATTGGTACCCCTGGTGTACCTATGGCCTGGGTACCTTGGTGTCATACACTAGGGACTTAAAGCAGTACACCAGTAGCCAATTGTGGAGGTAGAGAAGTGCATACCATAACAAAATTAGGGAGGAGGCACAGTGACTGGGGTTCTGATTAGCAGCATCCCAGTCAGACTATTCAAAAAACATACTGACACCAGCAAAAAGTGGGGATAACCTTGAAAGCAGATCCTAAAGCCTGCATTTACAAAACTGTCCCAACTTCACAGAGGCAATAATAGCAGTCATCCACAAAGATAACAAAGACCCATCAGAAACCAAAAACTACAGAACGGTATCTCTGTAACTTATATGCAAACATTTTAGCCATGTGATTGGAGAAACTGCTCCTATCAAAAATACATCCCTCCCAGAAGGGATTCATAAAAGAATGACTGGGCTAAGATAACATCAGACTATTTTCCCATGCCCTAGATAAAGCTCTTCTCCTCCACTCCCTGGTGATGACCATGGCCTTAGACGCTGAAAATGTCTTTGAGAAGGTCTCTTGGCCTTTTCTTAGATCTGTAATCTGCTAATTGAACCTTGGCCCCACCTTCGAGTAGATTGTATTCGTACTATATGATAACCCCTAAGCCAGAATCAGGGTAAATGGTTCCTTCTCTGAACAATTCAATTTATCTCCAGGCATGAGGCAGGATTGCCCCCTCTCACCATTACTCTTTCTTCTAGCCGTGGAGCCCTCCTTTCTGAATTTCAACATAATTCCATCATCCAAGGCATCCCTTTTGGCTCTACAACTCATAAGGTAGCAGCATAGGAGGATGATGTCCTCATCTTCTCTGAGGATGCGGAATCAGCCCTCCTGGAAATTCTTTACCTGATTAATGCCTGCTCTAAACCCTCTTGTTACACACTAAACAAGGGCAAAACAGATGTCTTACCTCCCAACATTATCTGTTCCCCACAATCCTTGGCAATAGCTTTTGAAAAAATACAGGACCTCATCATGGTTGCCGAAGCACATGACCTGGTGGGGAAGATTAGAATGCACCAAGATGCTAATAGCACGACAGGTGAACTTCATATTCAGTATGTTCAATCCACAACTTTCTGACTCATTCTTCAAATTCCTCAACAAAGCCTTTCTCCAATTTATTTGGTGAAGTAAAAAACCACAAATCACTACTAAGGTCTTATTATTAGATAAAGAGAAGGATGGAGTGGGTCTTTCCCACTTCAGCGAACTTCAAATGGCATTTATTCTCAAACAGTCAATACATTGGTTCCATTCCAGCCCACTGCTTCCCCAGCCCATATGTATAGACATCAGGGGCCCGATGTAGGTAGGCCGTTACCGATCGGTAACGCCCGAAATACCGATTTTGGGCCCTTACCGATCGGTATACTGCCATCGAGATGTAGGGCAAAGAAAAACGTCCAAATCGGTACAAATACCGATTCGGAATGACTACCGAATCGAAAATAATCCGATACGTACATACCCCGATTCGGAAATGTAACGAATCGGTAACACACCGATTCGGATAAAAAGACCGATTCGGTCCATGTACCGATTCGGTAGTGACACCGAATCGGAAAATATCCGATTCGGTCCATGTACCGAATCGGTAGTGACACCGAATCGGAAAATATCCGAATCGGACCATGTACCGAATCGGTAGTGACACCGAATCGGAATTATTCAGAATCGGTCCATGTATCGATTCGGTAGGCACAGCGAATCGGAAATAAGCCGATTCGGATAACCTACCGAATCGGTAGAATCACCGATTGGGAAAATCCCCGATTCGGACAGATAGGGAGATGTAGGGAAGCACAGAAATACCGATTTTGGCTCTAAATCGGTATTTCTCACTCGGTATTTACCATGGATTACAATCAGGTGGTAACCAACTCCAACCCATAAAAACAGACCCAAAATGCATTGCAACTTGCAGGATGGCAGCTTTTTATGTCATTGCAAGGCGGCTACGGCTACAGCAGGAAGGACAGAGGGAATGGCAAAGAGAGGAACAGGTCTACAGACAGAGGATCACCCTGTTCATGCTCACAGAGGCAGAGATCCTACAGAGGTACAGGCTGGACTCAGACAGCATTCTGGAGCTCATCAGGGACCTCAAACCACTGTTGGACCACCCCACCCCAAGGGCACACGCCATCCCAGCGCACGTCCAGGTGCTATGCAGCTTACACCTGCTTGCGTCTGGCAGCTATCAAAGTGGAGTTGCAGCGGTAGGAGGGGTGACCCAGGGCAGCCTGTCAAGGTTCTTCCACACATTCCTTGATGTCATGATACACAGGATGGACCAATACATCTCTTTCCCTGCAACCCACGCAGAACTGGTACAAACTAAAGCTGACTTCTACCAGATGGCACAATTTCCCCAAATCATTGGCTGCATAGATGGCACGCACATTCCGATTTGCCCCCCAGCTGACACAGAATACATATACCGCAATCGGAAGTCTACGCACACCATCAACGTTCAGGTGATCTGCAATGCGAAGTGCACCATCACAGACCTGGTTGCAAAATTCCCAGGGAGTACCCACGACTCCTACATTTTTCAACAGAGCGGCATCTATGCACGGCTGATGGCTGGCGAATTTGGTGAAGGATACCTCCTAGGTGAGACACATCATCAGACCCCCATAACACAAAGTAGCTAAGTGTAATACATGTATGCATGTGAGTAATGTTACCCCTTTTCCTTCTAGGCGACAGTGCATATGCCCTCCGCTCATTCATACTCACCCCCTACCTCAACCCCTCCACACCCAGCCAAAGGAGGTATAACCGGGCCCACAAAAGCACAAGGAATGTAGTTGAACGGACCTTTGGCATCTGGAAAAGTAGATTCAGATGCCTGCACAAGAGTGGAGGTGCAAGGCAGTATACCCCCATCACCTGCTGCAAGATCATAGCTGTCTGTGCAATGTTGCACAACCTTGCGGTGAAGAAGGGCACTGAGGTGGAGTTGTCTGACTACGAGGACCATGACGACGACGTTGCTGTGCCACTAACACAACCTGCTGGGGTGTCTACGCCAAGTGATGGCAGATACAGACGTGAGGAGATTACAGAAAACTATTTCTGAGTGAGTACAGATGCACAGACAGGTAAATGGTTGTGAGGAAAAGCAAATTTTAATAATGTTGCAACACTGTTACTGCACTGATGTGCAACAAAAGAAAATGTCAATGTAAAGAAAATAAATGTCAAAGGTCCGGGTTGCCTCACCCGCCCTGGCAAGCCTACTTTTTGCTGCGCTTAGCAGCCCCACTGGGGTGTGCCTCACCCCCTTCCGCATGTCCAGCGGCTTCTGCAGAGCGCCTGGTGCTCCGGCGCGGCTCCGAAACAGCGCTGGCCGGGCTGCTGCGGCTGCTGCTGTATGTTCCCGACCGCAGATATCCGCGAGGCGCGTCGTCCCTGGTTACTTGGAGCAGCACCATCCTGCTGTCCGCACTACCGGCCTCACATATCATTTTATCAATTTTGACACCACTGTGGATTTCTTGCCTCGGCTAAATACGGATTAAGAAAGACTATCTACGAATATTAATGAACAGACGAGCCACGTATTGATTGGCCTTCTGTGGACTTTTACATATCCTGTTTAAGAATCTATACGCCTTCACCAGAACCTTTAAGCCATATGGTGTTTAGAATCGCCCTTCAGCCTTGGTTTTATCTTTTCTGGTGCTGTTCGTGAATACCGGTTTTGGATATAAAAAACGATGTGTTGCTATTCCAGGTATTAGCCTCTATCAAGTGGCTCTGACTACCCACATGTATGAAGATGTTGTTTCAGCTTCCATGAACTGTATCAATAATATCAGCAGAGACTCCTGAAGAAGGCGGTTTTCTGCCGAAACGCGCGTCGAGTGTTTTATGATTATTGATTTCAAATGCTTTTTGTAATCAAATATTGTGATTATGTTGTGCCTTGCGATATATTTGTATGATTTATAGGAACCACATTAATCTGAAGTCTGTGTATTTGCATTTTTATGATCTATATTTTTAGCTCATCATATAGTCTGTGTTACTATATGATTTTTATTTATACTAATTAAATATATATATATGTATACAGTTTATTTTTTGTCATTTTTTTACACTACTGATTTTGGTATAATTGCTCATTTACTCAGTTGACGTCCTAGGTTTGTTTCTCTACATAGGCGGCTGCTGCTGTCCCCAGCCTCCCCCAGGTCCAGGGCTGGATTGGCCGCAGTGTTGGAAATGATCATTGCCTCCATGGCTGTTGTTATGCGGGCCATTCCCCTGGTGACCTCAGCGGTGTTCTGTGCCAAGCTTGCCTCCATATTAGCCCCACGTTGGCACAGTTGCGCGGTAGCAGCAGCAAGGCGGCTAATAGATCTGTTATGCATGCGGGCATCCCGCCTGCGCGAGTGCTCGTGCTCGTCAAGTCTTCCGCATAGCTGTGTGATGGCTGTGGTCAGCCTGCCAAGACCTGCAGCAACTTCCTTATTTGTGTCAACAAAAGCCTTAAACCCTTGCACCATCTCGCCCATCTGCAGGTTGTGCTGGCGGAGCTGGCGCTGGCAGGCCATGATGGACTTTGCCTGCATGCGCTGGATTTTGACCATGCTGCCTTCAAGCCCCTGGAAGACGCTGCCCTCCCGTGCCGGAGGTGCAGTGCTGGAAATGGCACGCCTCCGGGAACTGCTGCTGCCGCCCTGCTGTGTGGGCTGGGGTGCCACTGGTGTTGTTGTGGTGGTGGCTGGGGCCTGACCCGCTGCTCCCTGGATAGGGTTGAGTGGAGGCACAACCATGCTCCTGGCTGGAGATGTGGTAGGTGCAGGGTGGGCCGTTGTTGGAGAGTTCTCAGGGGAGAACAGCAATGGGGGTGTGCCAGACTTTTGTGGGGAGTGAAGGAATGCGTAGTCAAGTACCAGGTCTCCCTCATTTCCCTGGCCAATGGTGTTGTCCTCCTCCTCCACCTCCTCCAGGGCAGCCTGACTTGTGCTAGGCCCTGCCACCGCACTGGAAGTTGGTGCTGGTGCTGGTGCCTCAGTAGCTTGTGCTCCTCCACCTGATGGTGCCCCTAGGTATAAAGAAGCATTTGTGAATTAAGTGCCGATGTATTACAGTCACTACAATTAAAGCATTGCACATGTCCTTGCATATCCTTTGAATGTGTTCCACTGTTTTCTATATTGTGGTTCTGCACTGCCATATTTTGCCAACTTCTGCTGACTACATTTACCATGATGCTTTTCTCTTGTATGTTGGTTACAGTACTGGGCTGGGGTTTGGCTGTGCATTGTGTCTAAAGGGGAGGTGTCTGGTAGGGTGTGTCATGATGCGCATGCTTCTTACCTGTAGCTGTAGCTCTGGCTGAGCTATCCAGGGTCCCGATTCCTGTCACACTCTCCCTCTCGATGGTGCTGGACACCAGTTCCTCCAGCTCAGTGAGGGGTGGCGCCGGGTTCCTGCCTCCACCAGTCAGTGCAGCTTGCCTCTGCAGCTCAGCCATTTTGCGTTTCGTCAGGCTGCGGATGTCATAAAATCGTTTTTTTAGGTCATCAAGGGTCCTGGGGGTGACACCAACTGAGTTGACCTTCTCAGCAATCTCACTCCAGAGCCTCCTCTTCGTGCTGTCCGGCACAGTGAGGGACAGCCTCCCAAAGAGCTGCCTGTGCACCCTCACCACCTCCTCCACCAACACCTGCAGCTCCATGGTACTAAACTTGGGCTTTCTCTTGTGGCCAGCCTTCTGGCTCTCACTGCTGCTTGCCATCTTGCTATCACAGTGCTCTGGCTCCTGCTCCCACTGCTGCTCACTGTGAGTGTTCAGCTCAGGCTGCCTCTCCAGAAAGTTCTTAATGAGCTGTACCTGCCTGGGTAGCCACTCCCTGCGTTGGTGGGGGAGGGTGGATCCACCTCATTGGCTGTTTCGGATTTTACAGAATCGGATTTTACCGATTCGGATTCTAACGAATCGGGTTTTGCCGATTCGGATTGTTCAATGCATTCCTATGGGCATTTTGGCCATGGGTGTGTATTTCGACCTCCGATTCGGTAATTGCTGAATCGGTATTTGCCGATTCGGCAATTTCCGAATCGGTGGTAGCCGATTCGGTACATTCCGAATCGGTCCATGCCGATTCGGTACGTATCGAATCACAATACCGATGACGAACGAATCGGTATTTTTTCGGTTTTATTTTCCTACATCTCGTTTTCCGATTTCAGAATACCGATTCGGTGCGCCTCGGTATTTTGAAATCGGAAAAAGCGATTTACCTACATCGGGCCCCAAGAGAGATCTCTTCCTCCCGTTCACTCCCTTGCCACTATTTCAATGAATCACCTCAAGCCCCTACACTCCCCAAATATACTCAGGAACACATTACTTGCAGTGAAACATCTGGACAGCAAAGATACTATCAAAGTGAAACACTCTTCCTATGCATCACTCTGGCACAATCCATTAATACAAATTGACTGTAAAACCCTCCATTGGCACTCCTGGTCAACTCACAATGTAATTTACATTAAAGATGTGATTGACAGATCCAACCTTATTCGGTTCTCTCTTTTACATGCTTCCTCTGATATTCCCAACAAGGAATTTTATATCTTCCTCAAACTCAAAGTCGCGATCAATCGTAACCAATCCTTCTGGAACCCGCAGAACCAAAGCACACTAAAGAAACTTGCCTTACTTTCATCCCATGACCAAAAGATCCTCTAAAATCTACAAAATTCTGTAGGAATACACGACCAGTCCTATACTTAAACACCAAAACAAATTGTCTGTCTCTTGCTTCAGTGAAGGCTACACTCACCTAACCTAAGAAAATTGGTCGCTAGTTTGGAAGCATGAAGATCTCCCCTGTCATCCTTCAATGCAAATACTGGTTACTACATAGATCCTTTTGGACCCCAGAAAAGCTGTGAAGATTGGGTCTATTAAACTCAAACAAATGCTGGAACTGCTCTTCCAAGGTTGATGACCTCAAGCACATGATTCTTTACTGCTCCATTCTCCACTCCTACTGGGAAGACATTAAAAAAACCATAAACAATATCATCCACTGTGAAGTGACTCTGGATCCAGTGATAATCTGCCTAGGCCCCTGGACTCTCCCTAACCCCCCCCCCCCCCCCCACCACCACCACCACTCAACAAAACAGAACTCCTGCTGTTTGACTTACTCCTTACACTGGGGGTCAAAACGATAATTTGACATTGGAAACACTTCAAATCTATTTCTTAGCACACTTGGTGGGCCTGGGTATGCTGACTCAGAAGCACAGACAAAACTATCCTCAATCAAAACTTTCACCATAACAAATCGAGACTGCTTTGGTTATCCCTAGACGCTTACATACAGACCACCGCTCCCCCATTAAGGGTACCGAGCTACGACATCTCAGCTAATTACACTCTTTGCTCAAATAAATATGTGGAATATCCCCTTCCTCTTCTATCCCTTCCCCCCACTCCTCCCTTATACTAATATCCCTCTCTCTCTTATCTCCTCTTCTCTCTCCTCTCTTCTTTATGCAAGAAGTAAAACCCCATCTGAGCACAGACATTATACTGGCAGTCATGGCCACCGATGTATTTCGACATCTGGTCCCATTCAATACTCTAATTTATCTTGACGTCACACCATCCTGTATTAAGTATACAAATGTTTTTTCTTGTATTGGACTTGCAGGTGTTATACGGAAATAACTGTACTGTCTCTACTTCTTGTCTATATCATTTTGTTTTTTCATTGTCTTTATTATTGTATTTCTGTAAACTATCAATGCCTAATAAAATGTTAAAGAAATAAAAACGACCTCCGTCCTTCTAGCCTCCCGGAGAAATGACCGGTGCCCAGTATTATCAGTCTGGCCTTGTCTTTTGACCTTCACAGATAGGTAAGAGCTTTGAGACATAGAAAACCTAAGTCTGATTTAGAGTACAGTAGTCAGCCCACCGGCAAGTCTAGTCGGCAAAGGCTATGGCCGCCGAGGTGTGGCGCCGCGGCTAGGGCGACTGACTCTGGAATCTGGGGACCACGGTTCAATCACTGGCGGCAGATTAGCCCAGCACCATGTGACTTTGGACAATAGCTTGCTTAATCTTCCCGACAGCCCCCAGCGCCTAGAGACCCTTACGGGAGATTGTGCGCGTTACAAGTGTGGATTATTATGGCCACCGCCCCGGTAGAGTACCGCCGGCCATATTCAGAGATCTTTGGTAGGCAGGTGCAGATCACAGTGCTTTCACTAGAGCAGCTGCTGTGGTGCCTCCATTGAAGACAGTACAACTTTGCTGAGTGGGTACCATGTTTAATGTGCTCTCCCGGCAATGTTATTGTTTTTCAAGAACAAACTTGCAAGGTGTGAGTTTATTAAAAAAAAAAAAAAAAACAATGACTCCAATGCCCAGGGAACATCCTTCCTGTACAAGGAGGACACTTTGCCATACTAGGACTGTCCAGTGAAATCTAATCTTTAAGGCTGGGTAACTGTCACTATGACCTGACTGCACTATCGTGGAGGGCCGTCAGGACAGAGGTTTCTCTGCCATAGAAACCCTGCTCCTCCCAGACTGTAAGTAGATCGGGGGAACTGCGCGTTTGGCAGGGCAGGTGTACTACAGAATTACAGAGGTTCTCCTGCTCCATCAAACTCCAAATGACTCCCACAGTCTGGTAAAGACACACTCAGTCTTTCAGACTTTCAAGGTTATACATAATATACACCCCCCCTAAATGATCAAACAAATATATAGTTTATCAAGCGGCAAGAAATAATTCAACTAGCAACATGTGCCACATACATGGTCAAAACAGAGCAAAAAGTGACTCCCTTCAGCGATTTGAAGCAGCACCAGGTGGCTTGGCGGTATGATTTCTTGTCTTGTCTTTCTTTTCATTCCCTTTTGCCTCTCTTTCTTTGTTTTTTCTTTCCATCCATCCTTCTTATCTTCACTCCTTTGTGCCCAGATAGCACCTAGAATCATCCCTCGGCATTAAATATGATACAAAAAAACTTTTAAAACATGTCCTGACCTACAGAGCTGTGCTGCTTCTTGTTGGTTCCTGACATTTGACTGCAATGGCATTTACAAGCGTCAGCGTATCGTATTTTCAAAGTTGTCTGGGCCAAGTGTGTCATTAACCTGAAACCTGTGCCCTCAAGACATTTACAAGGTATTCAAAAGTAGGTCACAGAAGAGGATATAAACTGTCACTCGCAGATGATTGGCAGCCGCCCAGCGTGACCGAGATAAGAAAACTCCGAGCCGCTGCCCACGTTTGTGACTCCTCAGTTAATCCACAACGTGCATGTATCCATGCACTGGGATGGGTGGTAATATTAAGTAGGTCTTAATTGTAAATTACCACCTCACTGAAGGCTGGCACAGACATTCCAATCATCATCACCACTTCAACATTCCACGCAGGACATTCACACTGGCTGAACAGCAAGGGACAAAACAACAGGGTAGATGCATAGATAAATACACTAGATATAACATAGGTCTTAATTGTAAATTACTACCTCACTGAAGGCTAGCAAGGAAAGCGAAGACCTGGGAATCTTTGTGTATGCTACTGGGACATTTATGTAAGCAAAAACAATTCCCAACAGGTATCATGAAAAGACAGTTTCAATAATGTATGCAATATGCATTACACAAAGGAAGAAACCAAGGAGTCATTTGAGTTTTTTTGAAAAAAGGCAGTATTATTCACCAAGAGACAGAAGGGAATGGTCTTTCACATGGCAATACAGGTAAAACAGCACTGTACAGAGCAGATCATGTGACAACCCAGTGGCACTTGGTGCAAGGTGCTATATACAATTAGTGGTGGTGAAGGTGCAAGTGCTAAAGTGAACAGCGTGATTGACGCATGGAATGAAATATTTACATCAAACTGGCTGCGAGCAGTGAAAGCATTCACTGCTCGCAGCCACCCCCCAGAAGAGCCCCAATTGCCTTCCACAACCCTGATTGACTCAGGCGCTGAAAATCCCGCCCGCTGATCAGATACAATCAACGATCAGTTCTCGACTTTTGAGCGACCGCTTGGACTCCGGCTACCCACGTTTTCCGACCTGGGTACCACTCACTGGTTCCATCGACAACCCTGTCCTGATGACGATCCCGACTAAAGGGGATCAAAACGCCGTTGACTTCACAGCTGGAATTATATGACGCATTTCACGTTTTGTGCTCCTGTTCAAATCTTGACAAATCTTAATTTAAAGTGATTACAACTTGTTTTGTGGAGCTATTGTTTGATGTAAATATTTCATTCCATGCGTCAATCACGCTGTTCACTTTAGCACTTGCACCTTCACCACCACTAATTGTATATAGCACCTTGCACCAAGTGCCACTGGGTTGTCACATGATCTGCTCTGTACAGTGCTGTTTTAACTGTATTGCCATGTGAAAGACCATTCCCTTCTGTCTCTTGGTGAATAATACTGCCTTTTTTCAGAAAAACTCAAATGACTCCTTGGTTTCTTCCTTTGTGTAATGCATATTGCATACATTATTGAAACTGTCTTTTCATGATACCTGTTGGGAATTGTTTTTGCTTACACGACACACCCATCCCAACGAGGTTTATGGGTTCTCTCTTGTTGTTCTTATACATACTGGGACATTTATAGCAGCAATGCTGGCCCATTAAAGTTGTATTAAAGCAAAATCTAAGTATTAACCCTTAGACCAGCTGTGGAGAGGACGAGGAATTACTCAGATGATAACCACAGCTCCAGACCCACTGATTTTTTTTTAAGGATGTTTGTGGAGATCTAATTGAAGTCAATGGATGCAAAAAAATCTATCAGGGATGGTAAAGGGTGGCAGTGCGAGACCCCCAGCTGAATTCCCTGGGATGCTTTTTGCCTGTTGACATCTTGACAACAGGTCAGTGCACTGAAGACCTGCCATGAGCTGCTATCCTGAAAAACTGAAAACTCAGGGCCTCATTTATGAGGTTTTGCCATAGGGCACCGCAGCAGGCCTTACTGCTGCACTTCCCTGCTTCAAATAAAAAAGGGCAGGAATGCACCGTATCTTTAACATACAGCGCATTCCTGTCCATTACCCCAGGATCGGTGCACAATGGGCTGCTGTGCACCAACGCAGGCACCTTTGCACCATGGTGCAAGGGTGCCTGCGTTGCGGGGATGATTACTTTTGTACAGTAAGGGAAATCTTTCTGTACAAAAATAATCACAAGAGGCTTTTTCCTCTTTCTATGTGTGCTGCAGAATGCAGCACACATAGAAAAAGGAAAAATGAGGAGAAATAAAGATATTTCTCCTCGTTGTGCCTCCCTTACGCCTCCTCTGGGAAGGCGTAAGCCCTTGGCGCTGCCTCAGATTTACGATTTCTTGTAAATCTGGGGCAGTGTCTAAAGGTCATGGATGTTGCTGGGAATGCCCCCAGCAACACCCATTGCACGCCCCTTTAACGCAGAACATTGTGTTAAAGGGATTGATATTTATCAGGCAGCATTAAGCCAAAAAAAGTGGCTTAGTGCTGCTTCTGCACCACGGAATGTCACAAAAAGTGATGTTCCGGAGGCGCAAGGAGTCTCATAAATTCTGACCATTAATTCCTCTAATGCTACCTGTCTTCCTCCTGTCCACTTCCTCCATCCACCCTTTCGATCTGTCATGAAGCCACTCAGTCCTTCCATTTGCCATCTTTTTCTTAATAAGCTCCCAGTCTTCATCCCTCATCTATCTCATATCCATTAATCCCCTCCCACATACCTTGCACACACCCTCTTTACTCACACATAGCATCTTCTTCTGTATTCTTTGAATCATTTGCTGAGGGCCTCTCCTGCCTATCTTGGTTTCCACCGGCTTATACAGCAATTAGGCAGTGCCCCAAGGGCTGGCCTGACAGGTCATACTGTGGCCCGATCTCTTGGCGGTTTGTAGGCCTCTTTTATGGTCTGGTGGGCCACTTTTTACTTTTTATTTCCATGATATTAAAACACATATTGACTGCAGCATGCTCAAATCCATGCAATCTTCCATACCTTGCAAAACCATTATATAGCATCTCTTTACAAGTTCAAAACTGCCCCAATTTGCAAACATGGATCATTTTTGCTATATAATCCTTTAATGGGTGCCACTTTTATTTTGGTGCCCAGGCCAATTTTTTGTCCCTGTCTGACCATGTCCCCTTATAAGGCCTGACCGTTTACTCTTGCTTCTTACTCAGCTCTCTTTTCTTCCATGGATTCATTGTAAAGTTGTTACCCACTACCCTTGAAACTATGCTAAAGGAGTCTGCGAACTTATGCATTACAGTGAGAATTACATCTTTTACTTGAGCTATCCTACCTACCGCCCTCCTGTTTAGCTAGTGACTTTCATACGCTTGTCACTTTTGCAAATATTAATTGTTGGTGATTTTAATTATTGATTGATAATACCAAGGGAAATGCTAAAGTGATTGAATTTTATGAGTTATCATTCCTTAATCTGTTCACAACCAATCTTAGAAGCTCCCCATGACAAAGGACAAATTCTAGACCAAATATGCACCAGTAATCTGGCCATAACTAACTCCCAATCTCCCAATCTCCCCATGTCCCTGATCACATCGTGTCAGTATTCAGTAGGAGATTCGTACTCTTTTAATGGCTAATAGACAACTGATAGAATGTGTTTTCTTTCGTCAATGAAACTCAGCTAATCTGCCTGATACGTTTGATTCATAGCTAGGTGATCAAATGGATTCACATGTGCCTGTGATCAATAAATTGGAACCAAACACAGGAAACCCGCCCCTTGATGCTCTGCCAAACTAACCGTAACCAAAACTAAACTCCATCAGTCTGAACAAAAATATTGGAAAAATTACCCTGAAAAGGACAAAATAAAATATAAAGCTGAATTGATGGGAGAAAAAAATCGTATTTTAAATATGAAACAGGCATATTATGATATTAAAATTTCTCCTAAGACATCACAGGGTATTCTCTCGTCTAAAAAATGATGCGCTAACTCATTCAGAGTTTTATTGCAAAGATAATTTCCATCTGGAGCTAGGTCAAAATGGGTCTCCTTTCTACAGTGAACACTGAAACGAAACAACTTTGAGCTCCAATTCTCAAAAGTATTTGGTCCCTTTCTCTAATGAGGAGATTTCAGCATTTAACTCTTCAGTCGCTACCTACCTGCCCCATTTTAATATCTAAACAGATAGGCAAAAATATTTCCTCTCCTTTGACGTACTTTTGAAACTCTTTTCTGATACAAGATTCTGTTCCAATGACATTTAAAGTTGACACCGTCATTCCTTTGCCACACAAAACCTGATTCAAGATCAGTTTAATATGAAAAAGTATTGCCCTATGTCTTAGTTAGAATCCTCTGTTAAAATTATGAAAATCATGTTGTAAAACCTGTAAGCACCTATTTAAAAAGCAAAAACATATTGGACATCTTAAAGGAATCGGTTTTTCTACCCATACTTGACGATTTTAGATTAGATTAAGACTCAAGTCAAATCCTTGGGTATTATTGTAATGTTGGCCTCCCGCATGGTGTTTGTCATCTCGCCCTTGTGTATGCAGGCGGCGTATGTTTCCGATAGTATTTTTTTGATTTTTAGGCAGAAGGTCTTGTAGAATACGGTGGAGTATCCGTCTGGTCCTGGCGCTTTGTTCCGTTTTAGTTGGTTGATTGCGGCTTCGATTTCTTCTTCCGTTATGTCTGCCTCTAGGAGTGCTTTCTCCTCCTCCTTGAGTTCCGGCAGGTTGACATCTTTTAGGAGAGTGCGGCCTCCGTCTTTGCTCAGGTTTTTATCTTCGGAATATAGATCTTGATAAAACTGTCTGAAGACCTCTAGTATTCCTTTGTTTGTTGTTTGTGATTTGTTATTTTTGTCTGTTATTGCTGCTATTGTGTGTTGCCTTTGCTTCCCTTTGAGGTAGGACGCCAGCTGTTTCCCTGCTTTGTTTGCCCTGCACAGATTCACCGACTTGAATTTTGTTAGCCACGAACCTGCTCGTTCGCTTAGAATTCTGTTCAGTTCGTATTTTTTTTTTGTGAGCGTGGTGAGTGCGTTCTTGTCTGTTATGTTTGCGCAGTGACCTCTCTCCAGTGCTGCTATTTCGTCTTCTATCTCTGAGATTTTTTTGTTCCTGCTTCTGTTCATTCTTGATTTGATGTTTATCAGTTTGCCTCTTAGTGTTGCTTTGAGTGCTTCCCAGATGGTATCTTTCCCTACTTCGCCGTTGTCGTTGTCTTCCAGGTAGTTCTTTAGTGCCTCCTCTATTTCTTTTACATTGTCTTTGTTCTGTAGGATGTCATTGTTCAGTCTCCATCTTCTCGTCAGGCTTTCATTGTGTTTGCCGTTCAGGTCGAGGGATATGTGCGCATGATCGGAGATGGTTATTGGGGCTATCTCCGTGTTTTCGATTAGGTGCGTGTGGTTGTTGGACATCAATATATAGTCGATCCTGCTGTAAGAATTGTGCGGGTGTGAATAAAAGGTGTATTCCCGCGCTGTGGGGTGTTGTAGCCTCCATGGGTCTGCTAGGTGGTGCTTGATGCATAGGTCTTTAAGGGTGTTGCTGCTTGGGGAGTTGTGGCTTGGCCTGCTTGGGTGTCTGTCCGTGGCTTGGTCCATTGTCTTGTTCATGTCGCCTGCTACGATCAGAAGGTCTTCCTGTGGTAGGTCGCCGAGTTTGCCGTCTACCATTTGCCAGAAGTCTTTGTCTTCAGAGTTTGGTCCATAGATGTTTGCCACGTGTAGTCGGTCAGTTCCTCTTTGGACACTCGCTATCAGCAGGCGACCGTCTTCGTCCGTGTTTGTCTTTTGGATGGTGAGGTTTGCTTTCTTGCTTAGGATAGTTATTACACCTCGCTTCTTCCCCTTAGCAGGTGAGCATAGGATGTCACCTATCCATCTTGCCTTGAGTAGTTTAGCCTCTTCCTCTAAGAGTTTGGTCTCCTGTAGCGTGTATATGTCCCCTTTGAGTTTTGCCAGGTGTTCTAGAATTTTCCTGCATTTGACTGGATGGTTCAGGCCCTTGACGTTCATGGAGACCACCTTTAGGTTCGCGGACAGGCTGATCGGTGTCTGGTCTGTCATGGGAGTTTGTTGTTGCCACTGGTGGTTCTGTCTGCTTCCTGATTGGATTTTGAGATGCCTGCCTTCGTGGGTCCCCCCCCCCCGGGGTATGAGTGAGCATGATGGGGATGGGGGTAGGGAAAGGGTGTAGAAGTGGGTATAGAAGAGAAAGAAAAAGTAGTTATACGTTGCACAAATGTCTGTTGTCTCGCTAGCCTTCATGCCCGCCTGTCCCTCCCGCCTCATCTGACCTCCCCCCTCCCCTCCCTCCCTCCTCCCTCCGCCTGTAGAAAAACGGGTGTGTGACAGCAAGGTTCCTCACACTTCCCTCCCCCCCAAGTCTGACATTGTCTCTGCAAAGATAGAGGAAAGGATATGTTCGTTGTTTGGTCTTCTTTGTCGCTCTTATCGTTGCCGACGATAAGGTAGAAGCGTTGGTCAGTGTGTGCATTATCGAGGTAGATTTGGTTGCTTAAGTTCAAGGTTCCGTGGTTCTTAGGTGTGTGCTTGAGCTCTTATCATGTGGGTTTAGAGCCGGTTAAGCTGGTTTAGGACGGGCCTTACATTGTCTCTTTCTGCAGGCGCCCGCCTTTGTCAGGTCTTCCTTTGTTTCTTCCGGGTGGTGAGTTGGTATGTGTGCGTTAGAGTTCCATGGGTTAAGGCAGTCTAACACGGGCTCTCATTTCTTGTCATATGCCCTCTTCTTCGGCCTCGTCTGTGGAGGCTCTCCTCTTCGCTCCTGGGCTTTGGTGCTCCATCTCTTCTGGGGCTGGCCCTTGTAGGTACCTGTGTAGGTCGTTGGGGTCATCGAAGGTTTTACTCCCGTGTCTGTCTGTGATTCTCAGTTTTGAGGGGCCTGCGAATGAGAAGGTGATGTTGTTTTTCCGCAGGGTGTCCCGCTGGGCTAGGAAACCCTTCCTCACTTCCACCGTTAGTTTAGAGAAGTCCTGCGTGATTGTTACCTTCTTCCCGTTTATCGCCATTGGTTTGCCCTTCCTGGCCACTGCGAATATTGCATCTGTGTGGTTTTCACGTAACGGTTTACATATGATTGGTCTTGGGGTATTGGTGTTTGCTTGTTTCTTTGCTGGGATGCGGTATGCTTTGACGAGCTCGAGCGGTTTATCGAAAGTGAGGCCTGTTAGTATGGGGATCATGTCCTCCAGCATCCGGGCGCACGCCCCCGGGGTGTCATTTTCCTCCTCGGGTATGCCCAGTAGTCTTATGTTCCCCTTCCGGCTTCTGTCGTCATGCTCAGCTATCGATCTCTGTAAGGCTGTAGTTCTTTTTATGACTAGGCCTAGGTCCTTGTGTGTTATATTTGCGCGGTCTTCCAGGTTGCTAATTCTTTTTTCCGCTTCATCTATTCTGCCATTGGCTCTGCTTTGCTCTGCCTTTATTGCTATTAGTTCCATTTGGATATTGTCCACTATTTTTTTTGTTGCCTTAGCTAGGTCGTTGCCCTCCGTTATCTTCCTTAGTAGTGTATCCAGAGTGGTTGTTTCGCTGCCCTGGTCTCCGCGATCTTTCGCGGGTGACGCAGTCAGGTCGTTTTTGTTCTTCTTTTGGACATTTGTGATTAGGTTGCCTTCTTTCCCTGCCATTACGTCAAAACCTCTTCTGACCTGGTGCGTTTGAGGTCTTACTTCTGTTGGTTGCTGTTTTGTGGGTACCTTTTTTTTTCTTCCGTCCTCTTTCTTGCTTAGGATCGGCACGGTTGTTAAGTTGCAGTCCCTGAAGCGGGGTGGCCACTTGACCACTCTGGTCTTGGTCCTGGCCTCCGCCAGCCTCCTGAGGTTTTGCCCTTTTTATTCCTTGCTGTATCGAGCTCCTGAAGTTACTAGCCGGCTTGGCCTTTTGTTTATGGCTGTCGGTGGGTGGTGTGCTGCTCTGGGTATTGTGCTTGTATTTCACCTTCTGGTTGTTGTGCTGCTGTTGGCCCGTGGTTCATTAGCGCTGGTTCGCGTTCCGCTCTTCCACCAAAATGGCCGCTTCCTGTTTCAGACCCAAACCAAAATGGCCGCCTCGCGCCTGTGCCCTGGCCTAAGCCGGCTGCCCCCGTTTCGCTCTGTTTCTCCTGTTTGCCTTGCGGTTGGTTTGCGCTTCCCTCTGTGGGCACTTGGCGCTGCTTGATGTTGGCCGGCGTTCCGCTTGCACCAGACTAGCCGTTCTCCGCCCCGACCTCACCAATATGGCCGCCTCGGACGCTAGTGTCGCTCCCTTGCCTACAGCTCCAGCACCGATGTTGCCTTAGGGATATGCCTGGTGGATGGGAGGCGAGGTGTCTGCTCCTGTTCGCTTCTATCTGTACCTGTTTAGACTGTTCGGTGTGGGTTCTACTCTTGCCGCCCTCACCAAGATGGCCGCCCGCAGCTTCTGACTTGGCTCGTGTGGCTGCTCGTGTTTCGGCGCAGCGTCGCCTCTTCCCCCGCGCTTGAATTGGCGTTCGGTAGGTATCCAGGGGTTAGCGCTCCTCTCTGTGGTTATATTTTAGCGCTGCCTTTTTGTCAGCCGGCGTCTTGCTTGGACCCAGGGTTTAGCTCGCTCCGTAGACCTAACCAATATGGCCGCCTCAGTGATCGCGTTTGTCCCCCTTCCTCTCTGTGCCTGCGGTGATGCTGGGTTTCAGTGGTATTCCTGCTGTCGGGGTGAGGATTGTTTTTTGCGCTTCCCTCTGTGTGGCTGCTTGGCGCTATTTGTTGTTGGTCGGCTTTCGCCCCCCCTGGCCTGCACCAAGATGGCCGCCCCTCTGCTTCAGTCCAGGCCCCCCTTTCGCCTGTGCTTGCGTTGGTGTTTGTTAGTTAGGAGGTCTTTTTAGGATCGGGGGGGGGGGATTGCTTGAGGGGGGGGCTGCACGATGCTTATTTACCGGCTTTGCCCGGGTGCTCTTACTTGAGGGCTCGCGGTCTGCTGTAGTCTCGGGTCTCCTCTCAGGAGCTTGCCGCCATCTTGTGCTCCAAAACTCTCGTCTTCCCGGCAGCTTCTTCGGCTGCGTTCGTCTATCCAGCAGATTTGCAGGTTGCAAAAGAGTCGTGGCGGGTGCCCCTTCAGTTCATGCACTTCTCCATATATTTCCCTTAGTTGCCTGTTGCGTTTGGTTCCTTTGCTCGCCGTTCTTTGACTTGGGGGGTCGGGAGCTCCGGACTCAGGTCTGCTGCCTCATAAATGTCGACTGCAAAATCTACGCAAAGGTGCTTGCAAACAGACTGAACAGAATCCTACCAGACATCATCCACAACTCACAAGTGGGATACATCAAACACAGGCTGTCGCAAGACAACACAAGGCTGCTATGTCACCTAATCAACCACACAACACAGAGCAATGAGCAGGCAGTCATGATAGCACTGGATGCGGAGAAGGCCTTTGATAGAGTCTCGTGGCCCTTCCTAAGGAATTGCATGACAAAGTTCGGTTTAGGGGAAAAATATATAGCGATGGTGATGGCCCTATACAACAAACCAAGAGCTAAAATAGTGGTGAATGGAAGCACATCTGAATCGCTCCTATTAGGAAGAGGAACTAGGCAAGGATGCCCACTGTCACCAGGCCTCTTCCTACTGGCACTTGAACCACTACTTGCGAAAATAAGAGACAATGAAAGAATCACCGGTGTTAAGATCGGAGAAAAAACAGTGAAACTTGCAGCATACGCAGATGACATCCTCATCACAACCACTAACCCATCAGCGTCAATCACAGCGCTAATGGACACAATAGGAGAATACGCAGAGGCATCCGGGTACAAACTCAACAAAGACAAATCGGAATGCAAACCAATGAACATCCACACCACAAGATCGGTACTGGGGGACTCCGGCCTAGCCTGGCAAACAAAGCCACTCAAGTACTTAGGCCTACAGTTTGGAAGAGACCTAACATCCACAATACAGCACAACGAGGACTCACTGCTAAAAAAAGTTAAAGAAAGACTAGAGCTGTGGTCGCCCAAATACATCAGCTGGTGGGGAAGGATAGAGACGATAAAAATGATGATAACACCCGCAATAAACTATACTCTAAACATGCTACCGATCTCAATGACAGAAAACTTCCACAAAAGACTGGATAGCATGATCAACATCTTCCTATGGAGAAACAAAAAACCACGAATTGGCCTACCCAAACTGAGACTAGCGAAAGAACTCGGAGGCCTCAACCTGGCTAACTTTAAAACCTACCAAACAGCATGCCTGGCTAGACAAGGAATGGCATGGATCGACGAAACGCAACAGTACAAGCCAGTCTGGCCAGAACTGGAGAAAGAGCTCCTGGAAGGCCTGCATCCGACAGCGATATTGACTGCAAACAAACACCCCCTAGGGTCGAATATAATACTGAAACACACCAGAGAAGCGCTGATGAGAGTAGACAGGCGAATGAAACAGAAGCTGAGAGGTACAGCATGGGAATCCATCTGGCTCAATACAAAAATAACATATCAAGGGGCAATTATGAACTATGACACATGGATCAAGAAGGGAATCAGCCTCCCCAAACATATGGAAACTAAGGGGAAGCAGCTGACCTTTTCAAACATACAACAATTATACAACCTCCCCAACAAAGAGCTATACACATTTCTGAAGATAAGAACTGCTATAACGAGAGCAAACTTACTCCGAGAGGAGCCGGGCATCGTCAGGTATTTGCAAACCCTAAACTCGGCAGGCCACCAGACTGCGAAGATCTATAAACTACTCAGCCCCTCCACCCTGTCTCTAAATAAGAAGACGACAAACTCATGGGAAACACTCCTAGGCAGACAGCTAAACGAAAAAGAACAGGCACAAATGTGGTGTTCAGCTACAAAAAACAAAATCACCGTACAATTGGCGCAAACGAAATATTGGCTCCTCCACAGAGCCTACTGGACCCCATCCAGGTTCCATAAAAGCGGCATTGCAGAATCAAGCGAATGCTGGAATTGCCAGAAGGAAGAGGGCACGCTCGAACACCTCATCTTTGGATGCGTTAAAGTCAGGAAGTTCTGGGCCCAGATAAACGCATTCATAAACGACATGCTCAAAACAGACTTAATAATCAACTACGTGACCTTGGCGACAGGGCACGTAACGACGAACCTGAACAGCAGGGAAGAAAGAGACCTACTAGACCTGCTTCTCACAGCGGCCCTAAAGATAATCTTAACAAACTGGAAGAACACGGCGAAAACAAACTTCAAAACATGGATCAACTGGGTCACCTTCCTAAGAGGAGCAGATAACATTACAGGCAACTTCTCGAAAGAACACACCCCCAAAGAGCTCATGTGGGAACCACTCGACGAACACTTAAAGAAGACACACTGAACACCCCCCCCCTTCCTTTCTTTTCTTCTCTTCTGCAACAGGCCAAGAAATATAGATAACACAAATGTACTGTGTACAATTGCCAATGTATATGCCACTTTTATTTTTCAATAACATTTTTTTATAAATCAGTAAGACTCAAGTCAAATAAAATCTCTACTCCTACTGGATCTCTCTGTTACCTTTGACACAGTTGATCATTCAAATCTACTGAGCCGTGTCAGGGCTACTGGTATTGCTGCCATGGCTCTAAATTGGCTGTCTTCCTTCCTCTCTGAACAAACCTAAGCAGTTAAACTGGATTTCTTTTCTGCCCAGAAGTCACCTATGTAGTTCAGAAGTCACGTGCTGAGTGCCGCCGGGCTGTTCGCTTTCTCCACATCTTTTTAGCATTTACATTGCACCTTTCGAGAAGGCCCGCTGCAAAATAGGCATCAGGTTATAAATGCATGCCAACTCCTACTATGCAGAGATATCGATGATGGTCAGTAAGAAAATCAAGCTTAACTCCTATAAGACCGAAGTTCTAGTCATCAACAGCAGAAGTGGTCTGGGACTTGGTGCTTATTGGCCTTGTGAGTTGGGTCATTGTCCTCTCCTTCAACTGCTGTGAATTATCTTGGTGTCAAAATTTACAGTTAAGTATTTGCTCCGACGATCTACTCCTGATGGAGCGAGGTGGAAAAACAAAATTTTGTATACCACTCGTGAAACCATTTCCTCAAAACAGTAACCTTTATTAATTGTGTGGTGTGGAAAATATTAACCAACATAGAATAGAATGCACACACACATACACGTGGGAATACTAATCTGCTTGTATGGCGACAATATCACTAACTAATAAATGTTGTTGTTGTGACGTGAATTAATGCAAAGCTTCAAAATAAACAAAAACGGCATAAATGTGCTTTTTGTGCATGTATTTGTGGCAGAAACCGAAGGATAAGTGAGTATAAATTGCATCTATGTGGCTTGTTTGCTGGGTAATAACTAACAGGGAAACCTTAGTATGAGGGGAGGTAAACAGAAGGGCTATAGTTCTATATTTAACAATATTTTGTGTTTGTTTCTATGATAGTTCCCATTATGGCCTGTGAGGCCAGTTGAAAATATGGCTGCTCTATTAAACACTGCGAATAGATGATGAACTGAGCATACGAAGCCCAAGTCCAAGTTGAATGCGAGCTGTTTGTGCATGAACGAAGACAGTTCAAGGCCAGTATGCCCTGGAAGTCCTGATGACTGCCAAGAGGATGGACGTTTGAGTTACTGAAAGTGAGAAAACTACATGAAGTTGCAAGTGGAGGATGTGACTAGGCTAAAGACTTTCTTAAACAAAGGACCCTTTAAGATTTAGCTGACATAACGGAATTGAATGTTAAAATGATGAGGTGATGCTCATCCACCCCAAATTTGTCCAAACAGAAACCGAGTTTGTGTTGATAGTTACTTTTTAGATAGATAAAGTTAGTGAAATAGTGTAATAATGAAATAGTGACTTTACTTAAAATTATGCTTCTCTTCGATTTGTTCTCGAGATGCTGTCGGAGTGCTGATTTTCCTGAGATGTAACATTTCTTTGAATAAATGTTTATTACTTTGGGTGAGAACTGAGCTTTAGATGATATTAGTTAGGGAAGTTAGGAGAAAATGAATTTTTGGGAACTATCTGTCTTTTGCTAAAACTTGTATTCTGAAATCTAAATAATAATGCATTTTCTGAATCTTTAAAATAAATGAAAATTACTATTTGAAATAAAACCTTTTCTTTTAAAAGTTACCTTGAATAAAGAAATAATTAAAGCGAATAAATTGTCAGACATGCTGAACTTTGCTTTTAATAAAAATTAGATAAATGGAGAATTAAGCTGGTCTTGTATTTTCCTACGCCTAATTTTTTACTAGCAGATTCATCGACCATAATGGTTGGTGTGTCTGAATAAAATGTCTTGTTAATGAACCATGGTAAAACTCATTTAAACTGCAGGTGTAAATAGTATAAATATTTAGTTTTGATTTAGACACTCCGCCATGATACAGCAGCTCTCCTTTGAATTTCACTGATCCATGAAGTAGCATGAAAGTGTCTTGCGAGTAACTCACAGTGATATGGGCCCCACTGATGGGTAGATGTATGATTTGATACCTCAGGAAAAGGTGATATGGTTTTAGAAATTATTTCTGGAGAAGCGCTGCATCACTCCTACTATGTCAGACTGCTGAGAATGATTTTCCATGTGTATCCCTAGATAGAAAGCAACTGTTTTGCACTCGGACTACACTCTTTTTTTTCTTCGTCTCCATAATACTCTCTCTTCTGAGATTACAAGTTGATCGTAATTCCATGGAACATTTACTCTTACAAGTGCCTCATTTTGAGCATTACAGCCTTCTTTCTCAACTCCACTCGCTTTCTATGAAACAACGCACTCTCACTGAAAAATCTCTGGCACTTATCAAGAGTCATTTCCAAAAATACTGCCCCAAGAGAATCTTGTATACTTCTTCCACCAATCACGGCCCCATGTTTCTCAAGGAAAGAACTAGAGAACGCAAATTTGCCATCTGCGTTACTAAGCTCTGGAATGACTTGCCCGACTTTCTTTGGCTTGAACAATCTAGCCTTGCCTTCAGACGCTTGCTCTAGACGTCCTCTTCCACCAGTCCTTCATGTCTGATTAGTTCTGTCATTTTTTTGCTCGCACTTCTCTACGACTGTATTTAAGCATTTGGCGTTAAGATACCTATGCTATAATCACTCTTTACAAGTTTCTTAGTTATTTTAACATAACTTACCATAACATCTCCCGAGTTGTTCCATGCACAATGTGCCAACATTTTCTTGGTACAGCTGGGCTTTTAAAAATGTAAAATAAGTGAAAAAACATTTCTCTGCGAGTTCCAGCCTGTAAGTTAGGGTGAGATGAGAGGTATAGACTACTTTGTTACTATATGTGAAAACAAAACCGTGCCATCAAGCAAATCTTTTCTTCAACCTAAACTACATACACATATGATGAGCCTTTTTCCCAGAAGCATACCATTAGCCACAATGTGACTGCAATGTGACAGAGTATGACAGTCCTGATTCCTCAATGTTATTGAGTACATAAGTCACATAGACGTTCTCCTGCAGTGTCACCTCCTGTCGAGAGCCACCAGCTCTCTCAGTATGTCGCCCTGAAATGTTTTGCAGCAGGGCGTGAATCCCAAGCAAACAAATACAAAAAGTGAAGGCATTAAAAAAAAATACTTCACCAAGTGTTGTGCCGCTGCCTCACTTGCCGCCCTGCCCGCGGCCTCTGGCGCACGCCCCGATTGCTGACGTGCACCAATGGGCAAAAGCAGCGCTTGAGGCATTAAAATGAGTGGTCTACGATTGGACCATGCTTCGCGGTCCGTCAAGGAGCCCCACCAGGCCTCCCTGTTCATTTCCCCACACTTACTTGTATTCTGGAGTTCATTGGTGAGCTGGACTATTCTTTTTTTTGTGCAAATCTATTTGATTGATTTTATGTTTTAGTACAAACAATTTCTGCATGCAAGCAGTACCGGACTTTTTGACTTGTAACATGGGTATGGTACATGTAAACTCGCATCATGTCTTAGTTGCACTATCAAGACAGCAGAAACATTATAAAAATTACAAACTTTTTGAGTGCAGCCACAATTTATGTCCATTATTCGATCGAGAGAGGAGACGGGGGATAAAAAGGCATGACAGTGACTATAATCATACAGTTCTAGTAGCTGTGTAAATCATACATGTCATTACACAGTCATTACTGTTTGCCTTTACATGTGTTAGCATACAGACAAGGTGACAGTATCGGTAGTTGCAAATCGCTAGATGGAATCTGTTGGACTTGCCTCTTTTTGCAGGGTGATCCCTGAACTGTTTGCCTTCCTCCTAGCCTTTTTTCTGACATTGTGTTGGTGGTTTTAGGACTCTGGTCTCTTTAATACTGCTGTTCAGTGTAAAGTGCATGTGCTCTCTGTGATAAATATGGTAAGATTGGTCTAAACCTGTTTGCCATATTTAATTTACCTGTCAGTCCCTTGTAAAGTGGTATCTCAGATACCCAGGGCCAGTAAATTAAATGCTACTGGTGGTTACAGCGCTGATTGCGCCACCCACCAAAGTAGCCTTTCAAACCTATCTCAGGCCTCTGCCATGGCAGGGCCTGTGAGCGCAGTGTTACTGCCGCTGTGACGTGGGACCTAAAGTGTGTGCCATGTCTGTGACCCCCCTTTTACTGCATGTCAGTCACCCCTAAGGTAGGTCCTAGCTAGCCCTATGAGCAGGGTGTATTGTAGGTGAAAGGTAGGACATGTACCATAACCCATTCGCTGCTTCTGTCGGCCAATGGCCATTGCGAGCACTACCCCGGTGGTGCTGCGCACGTCCGTTGGCCGACACTGCCACGCCCACCCTTTAAATCCGCCGCACCACGGCGGAATTTTGGCCGCGGTTAAGGGATTAAATGTGTGACATGTCCTGGTAGTGACAATCAGCCATTTTGGGTTCTCACTACTGTGAGGCTGCCCTCCCATAGGAAGGCATTGGGGATTCCCTGATAAGTGTTGCAGTGGTAAATCCTGATATGAGAGGAGCAGCGTGGTCAAGTTTGGTATATTTGGAATGATAATTATAAATGCTGCGCAATGGTGTGCGCAGATTTATTATTACTATTTTATAATTGTCACTTTTAGAAGTTGGCATTTCTGTGTGCTATGTGTCTGCCTGCCTGATGTGGATTGCATGTCTGGCTTTGGAGTGACAGGGGCGGGTGAGGTGTGTGTGGCTCCAGGGAGGGCAGGCTGAGTCAGCTCTAGGCTGAATAGGGTATCTGCATTTGGAGTAGTGGGAGGAGTAGTCCCCTGATCCTGAATAGGTCTGTGCCTGCCTATGTGAATGCTGGCTCCGCCCCCTGTGGTGTGTCTGATAACGAGCCCCCACCTGACAAAGTAGAAGAGGAGCCCTGAAACAAAGTGCTCCACCCTCCACGGAACCAGTTAGGACTGGTTCCATCCAAGCCCTGTGCCAGGGCAGACAAAGACAATGTTAGTATTAATATTGGGGCTGTGACCCCATCAAAAGGTTGTGCTCTGTGCTTCCTTGTGACCTGCTGCTGCTGGGCCCCAGGAGGAACCGCCACGAGGGACTGCCTCCCTGCTGGAGAGCCCTGTCTGCTTGCCTGCCGGGGCCCAGCCCTTGCCCTGGGACTGTGGGGGCACAGCGCCTCGTGAGCACTGCATCTTTATTTCCTTGCCCCAGGACGAGAGAAGCATTTTTGTTTTGAGTGGCAGCGCAGGGTTGCAACGAATGTAGATGGAATCCTGATGTGGGGATTCCCCTGCAATTACTGAGGGAAGCTGATGCCCACCCCGCTTTTTGCGTATTTATTTAGCGGGAGCCCACACCGCGTTTTGTGGCTCAGCGGAGCCCACCCTGCTGTTTGATGCCTCTTTAGGTAGGAGCCCCCGCATTATTGTGTTTGTGGCCGGCAGGAGCCTACCCCGCCTGCAGTGTTTATTTCCAAGAGGGAGTCTACCCCGCATTAGCTGGGAATCACCACCACGGCACGACCCGAAAAGAAGAATGAAGAAGTCACGACGGCGACCTTGCTCCGAGGAAACCGCCGTAGCTGGATATCAGGAAGAGCCTGACCCTGGACGTGGTCAGAAGTCATGCGCACTTGTGTCTGCATAGAGGTGGGGCTCCCAGGAGGAAAGGGAGAGCCCTGCATTTTGGATATAGGGCATTTGAGTCCCAGTGAAAGGCCAGTTGGCCTGGGGGTCAGTTTCTAAGGTGATGTATGCACCTGGTCAGTGTACTGTGGTGCACCGTGTTTTATTGCATAACATGTTTATGCTTGTGATGCCTAATGTCATGCTATGATGTTTTAGGATGATGCCTATTGCGTAATGTGTTTATGCTAATGAGGGCTGGGACTAATGTGTTTTATGTCAACTGTGATGCAGACATAATTTTTTATGTTGCTAGATATACTGCTGAGGTCATTATTGTGCCAGTAGTTACAGGTTGTGTTTTACATTTGCGACTTGTGCTTTGTGGTGGTTCTGGTAGTGGCCGGATTGGCCCTGTCCCGTATATAGTCCCCTGTGAATGTTGCCTAGTGCCAGTTGGCACAGTGTATATTGTGTGAGTATGATTCTAATGTGTTTTGGATAATACAAAAGCTATTTTTTATATATAACCTTGTGTGGAGTTTCTTTTGTAGTGTGCCTAGTGTGTTGCTGCTGTATCTGTGTTGCACAAACGCTTTACACATTGCCTCTGGGATAAGCCTGACTGCTCGTGCCAAGCTACCAAGGGGGTGAGCAGGGGTTATCTTCGGTGTGTAACTCCCTTGCCCTGACTAGAGTGGTGGTTTCTGCCTGGATAAGGCGCAAGCCTTAGCCAACCAGAAATGCCATTTCTAACAGTATCAATAGAATAGAAAGAGAAGGCAAAACAAAGATTGCATTAACTAATAAAGGGAACAAAGAAACATGTGTAACCGTTGTTCAGCCCACAATGCGCTACCGCTTTCAGGCGTGGATTTGTATTTTACTCTCACAGCCGGTGGCTACCAGAGACCTCTTTGCTTCTGAAGTGTGTGCTAGTACATGCGTACAAGCAGTTTGTGTTTTGCCAGCCAAAAGTGCTGCGGTGTACACGCTACCCAGACTTGCATGTGTGTTAGTTTCCCACAAAGTATATATCAGGAGAGTCCCTGTACGTTATCTCTGTATTTAGTTGCAACTCAGTATAGAGAGAGTCCCAGCATGTTGCAATGGGGATCCTGCACAGCCCCTGTGTTTCCTCTTGTCGAATGGCAAGGCTTTCCGTCTTGGCTCATGCGAGCATTGAGTACTTCCAGGCCGTTATGTTGGGGGGTCCGGTGCTTTCCATTTTTTAGTACTCAGCCTTTTGGCTACTGTGAGCTGGAACGTTCTTGGCGTTCTTCTCCTGATGCCGTTCAGCTTCCTTGTCTTCCGAGTCACAGCTGCTCTTTCAGGGCATGTTGCAGAGTTAGCATTTCACTCGCTGACCAGCCTCGATACCCCTCCTCACTGGCAGCATTTTCCTTACACTGCATTCTTGATACCTACAAGAAAGCAACAAACACAAAGAGAAGTATTAAAGAATCATAACGTTCAGTTTACAGTAGGATAAGATGTATATATATATATATATATATATATGTATATGTATATATATATATATATATATATATATATATATATATATATATATATATATATATATATATATATATATATATATATATATATTCACAAGTTTGTCCTGTGCATGAGGACGCGACTCCTTGGTGAATTGATTTAAAATCCTTTATTCACACACTGCCAGCAGTTTTAAACAAATCATTTTTCATCATCCCTGACGCGTTTCGAGGCAGCCTGCCTCTTCTTCATAGGGAAAGCAACCAGTGCACGGATATGCACCACACCTTTTTATTCCTTATCACTGCATGCCGATCTCAGGTGAGTAACTCGCAAACAGCATGCTGGGGGTTGTAGTGCATTCACCCTTCACAGGTGACTTTTTGGCCTCCAGTGGCTTCCGAGCACCGGTTTATTAACTCTGCTTTGTCCAATAATGTTTATAGCCCTCCAGTGGGTTTTTTGTCTAAAAGCTGGCGTCGTTCTAGAGAATTCACCGTGCTGCTTCCAAGTCGGCATGGTTCCAACTCGCAGACCCACTGCTTCGTTGATGTGGGCGGTGCATCACTCCACGGCCGGGCTGCCGTGTTAGAAATATTCACAAGTTTGCCCTGTGCATGAGGACGCGACTCCTTGGTGAATTGATTTAAAATCCTTTATTCACACACTGCCAGCAGTTTTAAACAAATCATTTTTCATCATCCCTGACGCGTTTCGAGGCAGCCTGCCTCTTCTTCATAGGGAAAGCAACCAGTGCACGGATATGCACCACACCTTTTTATTCCTTATCACTGCATGCCGATCTCAGGTGAGTAACTCGCAAACAGCATGCTGGGGGTTGTAGTGCATTCACCCTTCACAGGTGACTTTTTGGCCTCCAGTGGCTTCCGAGCACCGGTTTATTAACTCTGCTTTGTCCAATAATGTTTATAGCCCTCCAGTGGGTTTTTTGTCTAAAAGCTGGCGTCGTTCTGGAGAATTCACCGTGCTGCTTCCAAGTCGGCATGGTTCCAACTCGCAGACCCACTGCTTCGTTGATGTGGGCGGTGCATCACTCCACGGCCGGGCTGCCGTGTTAGAAATATTCACAAGTTTGCCCTATATATATATATATGCTGCCATCCCCATTGATGGAATAAAAGCACACTATTTCTTCTAAATCCTTGGTTTGTGGTCTGTACCTGGCTGTGTCCGTTTGGTTTCCTCGGCGCTTCAGGATTGTGGATTTTGATATATATATATATATATATATGTATATGTATATATATATATATATATATATATATATATATATATATATATATATATATATATATATATATATATATATATATATATATATATATATATATATACGATTCACTTCCTTCGAAAAAACGTTAGAACCCACAGGTAATAGAAGAAGCCTTTGTGAAAGCGAGCAAAATCCCCCATGAGTCTTTGTTAGTCCCAAATGTGAACAAACCTGTGGGACAGGAGGTCATTAGGTTTATCTCCACATACCATGCGAGATCATGGTAAGTACAGAACAGCCTCAAAAGACATTGGAATGTGTTGCAAACTGAACCCACGTTAATTGAGGGGGTAGGCAGCAATCCCAGTATTACGTATCGGAAAGCTGATTCCCTTATGGATAAACTGAGCAAAAATGAGGTTAACATCAAACCTAGGAAGTCCAATGAGATACAGGGCTTTTTTACATGCATGAAGTGCAAAGCTTGTAAATTTAGTAACAACGTTAAATCAGTTTACTACCCAATAGAGGATAGAGAAAAAATCATTACTCAGCACTTAACCTGCCTCTCGGACTATGTGGTATATATTCTGGTGTGCCCCTGTGCTAAGAAATATGTGGGGAGCACAATGTTCCCTGCAAAAAAACGCATTCTAGAACACATGAGGGCAATTGAGAACAAGGATCAAAGTTGGCCAGTAGCTCGCCACTTTGAAGAATATCATAGAAGCAATCGCAATTTATTAAAATTCTTTGCAATTGACAAGATTCCAACTATGAAGAGAGGGGGTGACAGAATACGTTGTGGCTTGGCCTGCTTGGGTGTCTGTCCGTGGCTTGGTCCATTGTCTTGTTCATGTCGCCTGCTACGATCAGAAGGTCTTCCTGTGGTAGGTCGCCGAGTTTCCCGTCTACCATTTGCCAGAAGTCTTTGTCTTCAGAGTTTGGTCCATAGATGTTTGCCACGTGTAGTCGGTCAGTTCCTCTTTGGACACTCGCTATCAGCAGGCGACCGTCTTCGTCCGTGTTTGTCTTTTGGATGGTGAGGTTTGCTTTCTTGCTTAGGATAGTTATTACACCTCGCTTCTTCCCCTTAGCAGGTGAGCATAGGATGTCACCTATCCATCTTGCCTTGAGTAGTTTAGCCTCTTCCTCTGAGAGTTTGGTCTCCTGTAGCGTGTATATGTCCCCTTTGAGTTTTGCCAGGTGTTCTAGAATTTTCCTGCATTTGACTGGATGGTTCAGGCCCTTGACGTTCATGGAGACCACCTTTAGGTTCGCGGACAGGCTGACCGGTGTCTGGTCTGTCATGGGAGTTTGTTGTTGCCACTGGTGGTTCTGTCTGCTTCCTGATTGGATTTTGAGATGCCTGCCTTCGTGGGTCCCCCCCCCCCGGGGTATGAGTGAGCATGATGGGGATGGGGGTAGGGAAAGGGTGTAGAAGTGGGTATAGAAGAGAAAGAAAAAGTAGTTATACGTTGCACAAATGTCTGTTGTCTCGCTAGCCTTCATGCCCGCCTGTCCCTCCCGCCTCATCTGACCTCCCCCCTCCCCTCCCTCCCTCCTCCCTCCGCCTGTAGAAAAACGGGTGTGTGACAGCAAGGTTCCTCACACTTCCCTCCCCCCCAAGTCTGACATTGTCTCTGCAAAGATAGAGGAAAGGATATGTTCGTTGTTTGGTCTTCTTTGTCGCTCTTATCGTTGCCGACGATGAGGTAGAAGCGTTGGTCAGTGTGTGCATTATCGAGGTAGATTTGGTTGCTTAAGTTCAAGGTTCCGTGGTTCTTAGGTGTGTGCTTGAGCTCTTATCATGTGGGTTTAGAGCCGGTTAAGCTGGTTTAGGACGGGCCTTACATTGTCTCTTTCTGCAGGCGCCCGCCTTTGTCAGGTCTTCCTTTGTTTCTTCCGGGTGGTGAGTTGGTATGTGTGCGTTAGAGTTCCATGGGTTAAGGCAGTCTAACACGGGCTCTCATTTCTTGTCATATGCCCTCTTCTTCGGCCTCGTCTGTGGAGGCTCTCCTCTTCGCTCCTGGGCTTTGGTGCTCCATCTCTTCTGGGGCTGGCCCTTGTAGGTACCTGTGTAGGTCGTTGGGGTCATCGAAGGTTTTACTCCCGTGTCTGTCTGTGATTCTCAGTTTTGAGGGGCCTGCGAATGAGAAGGTGATGTTGTTTTTCCGCAGGGTGTCCCGCTGGGCTAGGAAACCCTTCCTCACTTCCACCGTTAGTTTAGAGAAGTCCTGCGTGATTGTTACCTTCTTCCCGTTTATCGCCATTGGTTTGCCCTTCCTGGCCACTGCGAATATTGCATCTGTGTGGTTTTCACGTAACGGTTTACATATGATTGGTCTTGGGGTATTGGTGTTTGCTTGTTTCTTTGCTGGGATGCGGTATGCTTTGACGAGCTCGAGCGGTTTATCGAAAGTGAGGCCTGTTAGTATGGGGATCATGTCCTCCAGCATCTGGGCGCACGCCCCCGGGGTGTCATTTTCCTCCTCGGGTATGCCCAGTAGTCTTATGTTCCCCTTCCGGCTTCTGTCGTCATGCTCAGCCATCGATCTCTGTAAGGCTGTAGTTCTTTTTATGACTAGGCCTAGGTCCTTGTGTGTTATATTTGCGCGGTCTTCCAGGTTGCTAATTCTTTTTTCCGCTTCATCTATTCTGCCATTGGCTCTGCTTTGCTCTGCCTTTATTGCTATTAGTTCCATTTGGATATTGTCCACTATTTTTTTTGTTGCCTTAGCTAGGTCGTTGCCCTCCGTTATCTTCCTTAGTAGTGTATCCAGAGTGGTTGTTTCGCTGCCCTGGTCTCCGCGATCTTTCGCGGGTGACGCAGTCAGGTCGTTTTTGTTCTTCTTTTGGACATTTGTGATTAGGTTGCCTTCTTTCCCTGCCATTACGTCAAAACCTCTTCTGACCTGGTGCGTTTGAGGTCTTACTTCTGTTGGTTGCTGTTTTGTGGGTACCTTTTTTTTTTCTTCCGTCCTCTTTCTTGCTTAGGATCGGCACGGTTGTTAAGTTGCAGTCCCTGAAGCGGGGTGGCCACTTGACCACTCTGGTCTTGGTCCTGGCCTCCGCCAGCCTCCTGAGGTTTTGCCCTTTTTATTCCTTGCTGTATCGAGCTCCTGAAGTTACTAGCCGGCTTGGCCTTTTGTTTATGGCTGTCGGTGGGTGGTGTGCTGCTCTGGGTATTGTGCTTGTATTTCACCTTCTGGTTGTTGTGCTGCTGTTGGCCCGTGGTTCATTAGCGCTGGTTCGCGTTCCGCTCTTCCGCCAAAATGGCCGCTTCCTGTTTCAGACCCAAACCAAAATGGCCGCCTCGCGCCTGTGCCCTGGCCTAAGCCGGCTGCCCCCGTTTCGCTCTGTTTCTCCTGTTTGCCTTGCGGTTGGTTTGCGCTTCCCTCTGTGGGCACTTGGCGCTGCTTGATGTTGGCCGGCGTTCCGCTTGCACCAGACTAGCCGTTCTCCGCCCCGACCTCACCAATATGGCCGCCTCGGACGCTAGTGTCGCTCCCTTGCCTACAGCTCCAGCACCGTTGTTGCCTTAGGGATATGCCTGGTGGATGGGAGGCGAGGTGTCTGCTCCTGTTCGCTTCTATCTGTACCTGTTTAGACTGTTCGGTGTGGGTTCTACTCTTGCCGCCCTCACCAAGATGGCCGCCCGCCGCTTCTGACTTGGCTCGTGTGGCTGCTTGTGTTTCGGCGCAGCGTCGCCTCTTCCCCCGCGCTTGAATTGGCGTTCAGTAGGTATCCAGGGGTTAGCGCTCCTCTCTGTGGTTATATTTTAGCGCTGCCTTTTTGTCATCCGGCGTCTTGCTTGGACCCAGGGTTTAGCTCGCTCCGTAGACCTAACCAATATGGCCGCCTCAGTGATCGCGTTTGTCCCCCTTCCTCTCTGTGCCTGCGGTGATGCTGGGCTTCAGTGGTATGCCTGCTGTCGGGGTGAGGATTGTTTTTTGCGCTTCCCTCTGTGTGGCTGCTTGGCGCTATTTGTTGTTGGTCGGCTTTCGCCCCCCCTGGCCTGCACCAAGATGGCCGCCCCTCTGCCTCAGTCCAGGCCCCCCTTTCGCCTGCGCTTGCGTTGGTGTTTGTTAGTTAGGAGGTCTTTTTAGGATCGGGGGGGGGATTGCTTGAGGGGGGGTGCGCACGATGCTTATTTACCGGCTTTGCCCGGGTGCTCTTACTTGAGGGCTCGCGGTCTGCTGTAGTCTCGGGTCTCCTCTCAGGAGCTTGCCGCCATCTTGTGCTCCAAAACTCTCGTCTTCCCGGCAGCTTCTTCGGCTGCGTTCGTCTATCCAGCGGATTTGCAGGTTGCAAAAGAGTCGTGGCGGGTGCCCCTTCAGTTCATGCACTTCTCCATATATTTCCCTTAGTTGCCTGTTGCGTTTGGTTCCTTTGCTCGCCGTTCTTTGACTTGGGGGGTCGGGAGCTCCGGACTCAGGTCTGCTGCCTCATAAATGTTGACTGCAAAATCTACGCAAAGGTGCTTGCAAACAGACTGAACAGAATCCTACCAGACATCATCCACAACTCACAAGTGGGATACATCAAACACAGGCTGTCGCAAGACAACACAAGGCTGCTATGTCACCTAATCAACCACACAACACAGAGCAATGAGCAGGCAGTCATGATAGCACTGGATGCGGAGAAGGCCTTTGATAGAGTCTCGTGGCCCTTCCTAAGGAATTGCATGACAAAGTTCGGTTTAGGGGAAAAATATATAGCGATGGTGATGGCCCTATACAACAAACCAAGAGCTAAAATAGTGGTGAATGGAAGCACATCTGAATCGCTCCTATTAGGAAGAGGAACTAGGCAAGGATGCCCACTGTCACCAGGCCTCTTCCTACTGGCACTTGAACCACTACTTGCGAAAATAAGAGACAATGAAAGAATCACCGGTGTTAAGATCGGAGAAAAAACAGTGAAACTTGCAGCATACGCAGATGACATCCTCATCACAACCACTAACCCATCAGCGTCAATCACAGCGCTAATGGACACAATAGGAGAATACGCAGAGGCATCCGGGTACAAACTCAACAAAGACAAATCGGAATGCAAACCAATGAACATCCACACCACAAGATCGGTACTGGGGGACTCCGGCCTAGCCTGGCAAACAAAGCCACTCAAGTACTTAGGCCTACAGTTGGAAGAGACCTAACATCCACAATACAGCACAACGAGGACTCACTGCTAAAAAAAGTTAAAGAAAGACTAGAGCTGTGGTCGCCCAAATACATCAGCTGGTGGGGAAGGATAGAGACGATAAAAATGATGATAACACCCGCAATAAACTATACTCTAAACATGCTACCGATCTCAATGACAGAAAACTTCCACAAAAGACTGGATAGCATGATCAACATCTTCCTATGGAGAAACAAAAAACCACGAATTGGCCTACCCAAACTGAGACTAGCGAAAGAACTCGGAGGCCTCAACCTGGCTAACTTTAAAACCTACCAAACAGCATGCCTGGCTAGACAAGGAATGGCATGGATCGACGAAACGCAACAGTACAAGCCAGTCTGGCTAGAACTGGAGAAAGAGCTCCTGGAAGGCCTGCATCCGACAGCGATATTGACTGCAAACAAACACCCCCTAGGGTCGAACATAATACTGAAACACACCAGAGAAGCGCTGATGAGAGTAGACAGGCGAATGAAACAGAAGCTGAGAGGTACAGCATGGGAATCCATCTGGCTCAATACAAAAATAACATATCAAGGGGCAATTATGAACTATGACACATGGATCAAGAAGGGAATCAGCCTCCCCAAACAGATGGAAACTAAGGGGAAGCAGCTGACCTTTTCAAACATACAACAATTATACAACCTCCCCAACAAAGAGCTATACACATTTCTGAAGATAAGAACTGCTATAACGAGAGCAAACTTACTCCGAGAGGAGCCGGGCATCGTCAGGTATTTGCAAACCCTAAACTCGGCAGGCCACCAGACTGCGAAGATCTATAAACTACTCAGCCCCTCCACCCTGTCTCTAAATAAGAAGACGACAAACTCATGGGAAACACTCCTAGGCAGACAGCTAAACGAAAAAGAACAGGCACAAATGTGGTGTTCAGCTACAAAAAACAAAATCACCCCACAATTGGCGCAAAAGAAATATTGGCTCCTCCACAGAGCCTACTGGACCCCATCCAGGCTCCATAAAAGCGGCATTGCAGAATCAAGCAAATGCTGGAATTGCCAGAAGGAAGAGGGCACGCTCGAACACCTCATCTTTGGATGCGTTAAAGTCAGGAAGTTCTGGGCCCAGATAAACGCATTCATAAACGACATGCTCAAAACAGACTTAATAATCAACTACGTGACCTTGGCGACAGGGCACGTAACGACGAACCTGAACAGCAGGGAAGAAAGAGACCTACTAGACCTGCTTCTCACAGCGGCCCTAAAGATAATCTTAACGAACTGGAAGAACACGGCGAAAACAAACTTCAAAACATGGATCAACTGGGTCACCTTCCTAAGAGGAGCAGATAACATTACAGGCAACTTCTCGAAAGAACACACCCCCAAAGAGCTCATGTGGGAACCACTCGACGAACACTTAAAGAAGACACACTGAACACCCCCCCCCCCCCCCTTCCTTTCTTTTCTTCTCTTCTGCAACAGGCCAAGAAATATAGATAACACAAATGTACTGTGTACAATTGCCAATGTATATGCCACTTTTATTTTTCAATAAAAATTTTTTATAAATCAGTAAGACTCAAGTCAAATAAAATCTCTACTCCTACTGGATCTCTCTGTTACCTTTGACACAGTTGATCATTCAAATCTACTGAGCCGTGTCAGGGCTACTGGTATTGCTGCTATGGCTCTAAATTGGCTGTCTTCCTTCCTCTCTGAACAAACCTAAGCAGTTAAACTGGATTTCTTTTCTGCCCAGAAGTCACCTATGTAGTTCAGAAGTCACGTGCTGAGTGCCGCCGGGCTGTTTGCTTTCTCCACATCTTTTTAGCATTTACATTGCACCTTTCGAGAAGGCCCGCTGCAAAATAGGCATCAGGTTATAAATGCATGCCAACTCCTACTATGCAGAGATATCGATGATGGTCAGTAAGAAAATCAAGCTTAACTCCTATAAGACCGAAGTTCTAGTCATCAACAGCAGAAGTGGTCTGGGACTTGGTGCTTATTGGCCTTGTGAGTTGGGTCATTGTCCTCTCCTTCAACTGCTGTGAATTATCTTGGTGTCAAAATTTACAGTTAAGTATTTGCTCCGACGATCTACTCCTGATGGAGCGAGGTGGTAAAACAAAATTTTGTATACCACTCGTGAAACCATTTCCTCAAAACAGTAACCTTTATTAATTGTGTGGTGTGGAAAATATTAACCAAAATAGAATAGAATGCACACACACATACACGTGGGAATACTAATCTGCTTGTATGGCGACAATATCACTAACTAATACATGTTGTTGTTGTGACGTGAATTAATGCAAAGCTTCAAAATAAACAAAAACGGCATAAATGTGCTTTTTGTGCATGTATTTGTGGCAGAAACCGAAGGATAAGTGAGTATAAATTACATCTATGTGGCTTGTTTGCTGGGTAATAACTAACAGGGAAACCTTAGTATGAGGGGAGGTAAACAGAAGGGCTATAGTTCTATATTTAACAATATTTTGTGTTTGTTTCTATGATAGTTCCCATTATGGCCTGTGAGGCCAGTTGAAAATATGGCTGCTCTATTAAACACTGCGAATAGATGATGAACTGAGCATACGAAGCCCAAGTCCAAGTTGAATGCGAGCTGTTTGTGCATGAACGAAGACAGTTCAAAGCCAGTATGCCCTGGAAGTCCTGATGACTGCCAAGAGGATGGACGTTTGAGTTACTGAAAGTGAGAAAACTACATGAAGTTGCAAGTGGAGGATGTGACTAGGCTAAAGACTTTCTTAAACAAAGGACCCTTTAAGATTTAGCTGACATAACGGAATTGAATGTTAAAATGATGAGGTGATGCTCATCCACCCCAAATTTGTCCAAACAGAAACCGAGTTTGTGTTGATAGTTACTTTTTAGATAGATAAAGTTAGTGAAATAGTGTAATAATGAAATAGTGACTTTACTTAAAATTATGCTTCTCTTCGATTTGTTCTCGAGATGCTGTCGGAATGCTGATTTTCCTGAGATGTAACATTTCTTTGAATAAATGTTTATTACTTTGGGTGAGAACTGAGCTTTAGATGATATTAGTTAGGGAAGTTAGGAGAAAATGAATTTTTGGGAACTATCTGTCTTTTGCTAAAACTTGTATTCTGAAATCTAAATAATAATGCATTTTCTGAATCTTTAAAATAAATGAAAATTACTATTTGAAATAAAACCTTTTCTTTTAAAAGTTACCTTGAATAAAGAAATAATTAAAGCGAATAAATTGTCAGACATGCTGAACTTTGCTTTTAATAAAAATTAGATAAATGGAGAATTAAGCTGGTCTTGTATTTTCCTACGCCTAATTTTTTACTAGCAGATTCATCGACCATAATGGTTGGTGTGTCTGAATAAAATGTCTTGTTAATGAACCATGGTAAAACTCATTTAAACTGCAGGTGTAAATAGTATAAATATTTAGTTTTGATTTAGACACTCCGCCATGATACAGCAGCTCTCCTTTGAATTTCACTGATCCATGAAGTAGCATGAAAGTGTCTTGCGAGTAACTCACAGTGATATGGGCCCCACTGATGGGTAGATGTATGATTTGATACCTCAGGAAAAGGTGATATGGTTTTAGAAATTATTTCTGGAGAAGCGCTGCATCACTCCTACTATGTCAGACTGCTGAGAATGATTTTCCATGTGTATCCCTAGATAGAAAGCAACTGTTTTGCACTCGGACTACACTCTTTTTTTTCTTCGTCTCCATAATACTCTCTCTTCTGAGATTATAAGTTGATCGTAATTCCATGGAACATTTACTCTTACAAGTGCCTCATATTGAGCATTACAGCCTTCTTTCTCAACTCCACTCGCTTTCTATGAAACAACGCACTCTCACTGAAAAATCTCTGGCACTTATCAAGAGTCATTTCCAAAAATACTGCCCCAAGAGAATCTTGTATACTTCTTCCACCAATCACGGCCCCATGTTTCTCAAGGAAAGAACTAGAGAACGCAAATTTGCCATCTGCGTTACTAAGCTCTGGAATGACTTGCCCGACTTTCTTTGGCTTGAACAATCTAGCCTTGCCTTCAGACGTTTGCTCTAGACGTCCTCTTCCACCAGTCCTTCATGTCTGATTAGTTCTGTCATTTTTTTGCTCGCACTTCTCTACGACTGTATTTAAGCATTTGGCGTTAAGATACCTATGCTATAATCACTCTTTACAAGTTTCTTAGTTATTTTAACATAACGTACCATAACATCTCCCGAGTTGTTCCATGCACAATGTGCCAACATTTTCTTGGTACAGCTGGGCTTTTAAAAATGTAAAATAAGTGAAAAAACATTTCTCTGCGAGTTCCAGCCTGTAAGTTAGGGTGAGATGAGAGGTATAGACTACTTTGTTACTATATGTGAAAACAAAACCGTGCCATCAAGCAAATCTTTTCTTCAACCTAAACTACATACACATATGATGAGCCTTTTTCCCAGAAGCATACCATTAGCCACAATGTGACTGCAATGTGACAGAGTATGACAGTCCTGATTCCTCAATGTTATTGAGTACATAAGTCACATAGACGTTCTCCTGCAGTGTCACCTCCTGTCGAGAGCCACCAGCTCTCTCAGTATGTCGCCCTGAAATGTTTTGCAGCAGGGCGTGAATCCCAAGCAAACAAATACAAAAAGTGAAGGCATTAAAAAAAAATACTTCACCAAGTGTTGTGCCGCTGCCTCACTTGCCGCTCTGCCCGCGGCCTCTGGCGCACGCCCCGATTGCCGACGTGCACCAATGGGCAAAAGCAGCGCTTGAGGCATTAAAATGAGTGGTCTACGATTGGACCATGCTTCGCGGTCCGTCAAGGAGCCCCACCAGGCCTCCCTGTTCATTTCCCCACACTTACTTGTATTCTGGAGTTCATCGGTGAGCTGGAATATTCTTTTTTTTGTGCAAATCTATTTGATTGATTTTATGTTTTAGTACAAACAATTTCTGCATGCAAGCAGTACCGGACTTTTTGACTTGTAACATGGGTATGGTACATGTAAACTCGCATCATGTCTTAGTTGCACTATCAAGACAGCAGAAACATTATAAAAATTACAAACTTTTTGAGTGCAGCCACAATTTATGTCCATTATTCGATCGAGAGAGGAGACGGGGGATAAAAAGGCATGACAGTGACTATAATCATACAGTTCTAGTAGCTGTGTAAATCATACATGTCATTACACAGTCATTACTGTTTGCCTTTACATGTGTTAGCATACAGACAAGGTGACAGTATCGGTAGTTGCAAATCGCTAGATGGAATCTGTTGGACTTGCCTCTTTTTGCAGGGTGATCCCTGAACTGTTTGCCTTCCTCCTAGCCTTTTTTCTGACATTGTGTTGGTGGTTTTAGGACTCTGGTCTCTTTAATACTGCTGTTCAGTGTAAAGTGCATGTGCTCTCTGTGATAAATATGGTAAGATTGGTCTAAACCTGTTTGCCATATTTAATTTACCTGTCAGTCCCTTGTAAAGTGGTATCTCAGATACCCAGGGCCAGTAAATTAAATGCTACTGGTGGTTACAGCGCTGATTGCGCCACCCACCAAAGTAGCCTTTCAAACCTATCTCAGGCCTCTGCCATGGCAGGGCCTGTGAGCGCAGTGTTACTGCCGCTGTGACGTGGGACCTAAAGTGTGTGCCATGTCTGTGACCCTCCTTTTACTGCATGTCAGTCACCCCTAAGGTAGGTCCTAGCTAGCCCTATGAGCAGGGTGTATTGTAGGTGAAAGGTAGGACATGTACCATAACCCATTCGCTGCTTCTGTCGGCCAATGGCCATTGCGAGCACTACCCCGGTGGTGCTGCGCACGTCCGTTGGCCGACACTGCCACCCCCACCCTTTAAATCCGCCGCACCACGGCGGAATTTTGGCCGCGGTTAAGGGATTAAATGTGTGACATGTCCTGGTAGTGACAATCAGCCATTTTGGGTTCTCACTACTGTGAGGCTGCCCTCCCATAGGAAGGCATTGGGGATTCCCTGATAAGTGTTGCAGTGGTAAATCCTGATATGAGAGGAGCAGCGTGGTCAAGTTTGGTATATTTGGAATGATAATTATAAATGCTGCGCAATGGTGTGCGCAGATTTATTATTACTATTTTATAATTGTCACTTTTAGAAGTTGGTATTTCTGTGTGCTATGTGTCTGCCTGCCTGATGTGGATTGCATGTCTGGCTTTGGAGTGACAGGGGCGGGTGAGGTGTGTGTGGCTCCAGGGAGGGCAGGCTGAGTCAGCTCTAGGCTGAATAGGGTATCTGCATTTGGAGTAGTGGGAGGAGTAGTCCCCTGATCCTGAATAGGTCTGTGCCTGCCTATGTGAATGCTGGCTCCGCCCCCTGTGGTGTGTCTGATAACGAGCCCCCACCTGACAAAGTAGAAGAGGAGCCCTGAAACAAAGTGCTCCACCCTCCACGGAACCAGTTAGGACTGGTTCCATCCAAGCCCTGTGCCAGGGCAGACAAAGACAATGTTAGTATTAATATTGGGGCTGTGACCCCATCAATAGGTTGTGCTCTGTGCTTCCTTGTGACCTGCTGCTGCTGGGCCCCAGGAGGAACCGCCACGAGGGACTGCCTCCCTGCTGGAGAGCCCTGTCTGCTTGCCTGCCGGGGCCCAGCCCTTGCCCTGGGACTGTGGGGGCACAGCGCCTCGTGAGCACTGCATCTTTATTTCCTTGCCCCAGGACGAGAGAAGCATTTTTGTTTTGAGTGGCAGCGCAGGGCTGCGACGAATGTAGATGGAATCCTGATGTGGGGATTCCCCTGCAATTACTGAGGGAAGCTGATGCCCACCCCGCTTTTTGCGTATTTATTTAGCGGGAGCTCACACCGCGTTTTGTGGCTCAGCGGAGCCCACCCTGCTGTTTGATGCCTCTTTAGGTAGGAGCCCCCGCATTATTGTGTTTGTGGCCGGCAGGAGCCTACCCCGCCTGCAGTGTTTATTTCCAAGAGGGAGTCTACCCCGCATTAGCTGGGAATCACCACCACGGCACGACCCGAAAAGAAGAATGAAGAAGTCACGACGGCGACCTTGCTCCGAGGAAACCGCCGTAGCTGGATATCAGGAAGAGCCTGACCCTGGACGTGGTCAGAAGTCATGCGCACTTGTGTCTGCATAGAGGTGGGGCTCCCAGGAGGAAAGGGAGAGCCCTGCATTTTGGATATAGGGCATTTGAGTCCCAGTGAAAGGCCAGTTGGCCTGGGGGTCAGTTTCTAAGGTGATGTATGCACCTGGTCAGTGTACTGTGGTGCACCGTGTTTTATTGCATAACATGTTTATGCTTGTGATGCCTAATGTCATGCTATGATGTTTTAGGATGATGCCTATTGCGTAATGTGTTTATGCTAATGAGGTTTGGGACTAATGTGTTTTATGTCAACTGTGATGCAGACATAATTTTTTATGTTGCTAGATATACTGCTGAGGTCATTATTGTGCCAGTAGTTACAGGTTGTGTTTTACATTTGCGACTTGTGCTTTGTGGGGGTTCTGGTAGTGGCCGGATTGGCCCTGTCCCGTATATAGTCCCCTGTGAATGTTGCCTAGTGCCAGTTGGCACAGTGTATATTGTGTGAGTATGATTCTAATGTGTTTTGGATAATACAAAAGCTATTTTTTATATATAACCTTGTGTGGAGTTTCTTTTGTAGTGTGCCTAGTGTGTTGCTGCTGTATCTGTGTTGCACAAACGCTTTACACATTGCCTCTGGGATAAGCCTGACTGCTCGTGCCAAGCTACCAATGGGGTGAGCAGGGGTTATCTTCGGTGTGTAACTCCCTTGCCCTGACTAGAGTGGTGGTTTCTGCCTGGATAAGGCGCAAGCCTTAGCCAACCAGAAATGCCATTTCTAACAGTATCAATAGAATAGAAAGAGAAGGCAAAACAAAGATTGCATTAACTAATAAAGGGAACAAAGAAACATGTGTAACCGTTGTTCAGCCCACAATGCGCTACCGCTTTCAGGCGTGGATTTGTATTTTACTCTCACAGCCGGTGGCTACCAGAGACCTCTTTGCTTCTGAAGTGTGTACTAGTACATGCGTACAAGCAGTTTGTGTTTTGCCAGCCAAAAGTGCTGCGGTGTACACGCTACCCAGACTTGCATGTGTGTTAGTTTCCCACAAAGTATATATCAGGAGAGTCCCTGTACGTTATCTCTGTATTTAGTTGCAACTCAGTATAGAGAGAGTCCCAGCATGTTGCAATGGGGATCCTGCACAGCCCCTGTGTTTCCTCTTGTCGAATGGCAAGGCTTTCCGTCTTGGCTCATGCGAGCATTGAGTACTTCCAGGCCGTTATGTTGGGGGGTCCGGTGCTTTCCATTTTTTAGTACTCAGCCTTTTGGCTACTGTGAGCTGGAACGTTCTTGGCGTTCTTCTCCTGATGCCGTTCAGCTTCCTTGTCTTCCGAGTCACAGCTGCTTTTTCAGGGCATGTTGCAGAGTTAGCATTTCACTCGCTGACCAGCCTCGATACCCCTCCTCACTGGCAGCATTTTCCTTACACTGCATTCTCGATACCTACAAGAAAGCAACAAACACAAAGAGAAGTATTAAAGAATCATAACGTTCAGTTTACAGTAGGATAAGATGTATATATATATATATATATATATATATATATATATATATATGTATATATATATATATATATATATATATATATATATATATATATATATATATATATATATATACGATTCACTTCCTTCGAAAAAAACGTTAGAACCCACAGGTAATAGAAGAAGCCTTTGTGAAAGCGAGCAAAATCACCCATGAGTCTTTGTTAGTCCCAAATGTGAACAAACCTGTGGGACAGGAGGTCATTAGGTTTATCTCCACATACCATGCGAGATCATGGTAAGTACAGAACAGCCTCAAAAGACATTGGAATGTGTTGCAAACTGAACCCACGTTAATTGAGGGGGTAGGCAGCAATCCCAGTATTACGTATCGGAAAGCTGATTCCCTTAAGGATAAACTGAGCAAAAATGAGGTTAACATCAAACCTAGGAAGTCCAATGAGATACAGGGCTTTTTTACATGCATGAAGTGCAAAGCTTGTAAATTTAGTAACAACGTTAAATCAGTTTACTACCCAATAGAGGATAGAGAAAAAATCATTACTCAGCACTTAACCTGCCTCTCGGACTATGTGGTATATATTCTGGTGTGCCCCTGTGCTAAGAAATATGTGGGGAGCACAATGTTCCCTGCAAAAAAACGCATTCTAGAACACATGAGGGCAATTGAGAACAAGGATCAAAGTTGGCCAGTAGCTCGCCACTTTGAAGAATATCATAGAAGCAATCGCAATTTATTAAAATTCTTTGCAATTGACAAGATTCCAACTATGAAGAGAGGGGGTGACAGAATACATAGGCTGCGACAATTGGAAAGCAAATACATTCTTGACTTAGATACACGCATTCCAGGAGGGTTGAATTCTGAGGAAGAATTGAAATGGCATTTGGGAGATTAACCTGTGTTATGTTGAACTGTCTGCGTACATGTATATATTAGATGGTTGTCCTCTTGGGCTCCTAGCAGTGATTCTCTTGTTTTTAAATCACTTTCATATCTGATTTGTCTTACACTTTACAGTAAAATGCTTTAGGCCGTCTGAACTGTGATAGTAGCCCTTCTGATTTAGACATTCTTGTTTTTTCAACAGGTAATTTCCAGACATGATGATGTAGTCATGCAGAAGATTTAATTCCCAATTGGGATTTATGGACACATTGACTCAATATTCTTTGATTTATTATCTTCTGTTCAAGATCTTTACTGGATAATTTACCATAGCAGTATCTTGCAAATGTTTTTCCCACTGGGAATGGGTATATTTACTAAGTATTTAAATTGGTACTGCTATTTGATCAGAAATGCTGCTAAAAGCACTATGCAGTGTAAAACGTTATTAGCAGTTATACATATTTTTTGCTAATATATATTACTGTGTGTGCTTAGAATGTCCATATATGTTTTCAGCTCTGGCATACTACACATTTACCATGCTAAGATGGCCGCGATGTTTAATTTGTGCACGTTGTCCTTTGTTTATGTTCACACAAGGAAGTGTTTTTGAAAACTTTATTTATTGTGTAATGTTCTAACACTATTCACCCGTGACCAAGGCGAGTGATCGCTGAAACGCGTTGGGTGTTTGGTTTCATGCACTGTCTTTCCATGCTGGAAATAAATTGAATATCCACGAACTTTTGTTGGATGGCTTAACTTCATGGTGATTATTGCTGGATTTTCGAGTGCATTCACGCTATGGTTTTGAGCGTGTGGTGAAACGCGATATATATATATATATATAAATGTATATGTATATATATATATATATATATATATATATATATATATATATATATATATATATATATATATATATATATATATATATATATATATATATATATATAACTAAGCCGTGGTAGCATCCTATACTTATCTGATTATTACTTCTTCAGCAGAATAGAGCTAGTTCTCTATTTTCCCTTATTGGCTGTTTCTTCTCTTATGCTACAAAAAAAATAAGAGACTATATCAGTTACTAATTTGTGGATTTACTTGGTCATCTTACCCCTGACCCAGCACCTTTTTGTGCATATATTTTCTTTTCTTTTTAGTTCTGACTAGGAAAAGACATTTGTTTTTTCCTAGTTTATAGTTTACGTTTTATTTTGGGTAAATTGAATCCAGTTTGTGGTCTCTGTTAAGGTTGGTTTGCTTCGCCTTTATCTTTGTTGAATGCTTAAAATCTGTAGTCCTAATGTCCAAATTACATACTTTTACCTTTTAGATACTACTACGTCAGTTTCACATTCACATTCTAGTCATTTGTATCTTCCCTGTACTATAGCAGAATATTCAACAGGTATTGTTCATACATTGGTCAAATTTTCCAATATAGCACACTTGTAGTTCTGAGTTCAACTTACCTTCGTATTTTTACTCATTAGTAACACACGTGACTTCACACCGGACGACCCATCGGATTCTATTTCTTCTCCCGTTCCTTGTTTTGTTTCCTTTCTTCCCCACCTTCTACTCTTTTGCTTTGACTTTGTTGAGCGAAGTAGGTGGGTGAGTAAAGTTGGGATTCAGTATCTGTTCCTTCCAGTGCGCCCATGCGGAAAATCGAGGCGAGCCTCACGCAAAGGGTGCCAAAACACATGTAGATGGCCTTGCCTCTGGTTATTCACAAGCAAAAATACAAGCCAGTGAAAAGGCTACGCAAGGAGGTGAGATGTGGTCTAGCTTAATTCATCCTAGGAAAGACATACTTACAAAAGTGACTTCCATACTTCCCAAAGTGACTTCCTTGATGGCCAGCATTTTTTCTACTAAAAGGTGTCTCTAGAATATACAGCAGAAGGCCCTGCACATCCTTCTGCACACCCCAAGCCACTCCCTTGCCTAAACTCTCTTTTGCCCCATTAATATTCTCTACTGCTGCCTACAACAGCAGTTGTTCCCATGGTGATGTTCCAATGTTCTAAATGTCAATGCTCTCCAGCCGTCCATGCATCACAGAAATAGTCAGATTTCTATACTGAAAATCAGAGGTGAGGCATACAGATATGCCCAAATAGCGAGCTAAGAGCAATTTACTAATCTCCAGTCTATGAATATTTGGAGGAAGAATGTTTTGGAAGCCTTGCCATACATCTGTCAAGCAGAGAGAGTAAAAATATGGTATTTGTCATGTATGGCATAGATAGTTGGGTACTGGCAGATGGAACGTTTCAACAGAACACCAGAGAGGAACTCTTTATGGGGAAAAAAACTGGTAAAGGCCTTACTCCCTCCACTAAGAGCTCAGTTCATTTGCTTTTGAACCTACTGCCACAATTAGACCCTAGGTCCATAACTCCATTGCTAATGGTAACAAGGGAGACCCACAAGACATAGAAGCACACATAAGGATACAACAATGTTAAAAGTGAATCAGTGACAGAGTTACAGTATTCAGTGGCGCTGGAAGGACAGGTGCAGGGAATGCTGCAGCTCCCCATGTATCCTTGATGGAGTTTGAACACAAAATTACCAATACATGGGCCTTTATTTATTTGTCTTGAAGCATTTACTCTGCATTCATGCCTCATGCCAGGCAACTTCATTTTACAAAGTGCTGCTAATTCTTTTAACACAAAGAGTTGTGACTACTGTCACCTGCTGAGACTGCACGTTTAGGGTATTTTTAAATTTTAATTATAACTAGTGACAGTGTTGGGGTACTTGTGAAAGGAGAAGGGCACGGTATTCGAGAGGTGTTCTAACATATCTGTAAATATGTAAATAAAGAGAAGGGGTTGCGTTACAAAGTTAAGTGCAAATATCTCAAAATATATATCAGCAGCAATGAAAGAATAATAAGGGTGCTAATGTCAGGTGATGTTGAAAATTGTTCCAGGAACAATAACTTTATATAATGGAGGTAATAAGGGATGAGGGTAAATAACAGGGCAAACATGTTGCCACAATGTCGCACGTAAATCACTGGTAGAACCAGAGTTCCTGTTTATTAGGTACTGTGACTGTGAGAGGAAAGGGTTAAGAGCAATATAATATGATGACACTAATATAACGGTATGCAACCGCCTGACAACTTTTTAAGAAAGAATTAAACATGCTATGTATTGCTGCTGTACGCACGGGATTTAGATTATGGAAATAAATATAGCGTTAACCCCGGGTATAGGGTGGCTATCTCGCTCCATGCAGGGTGCAAAAATGAACTGCTTCAACTTGTACTTAACAAGCCAATTCGGAGGGGCGGGGTGCACGCCTTTCACTTTATGCGTGGGAGTTGTTCGTGTTTATTTATCGGTGTCATGGAAGCACCTTGTCAGGCAGGGGCGGGTGAGGAAAGGAGGCGAGTGGAAACAAGAAACGCCCGTCAGGGGAGGGTGAGAGGGGAGGCACGCCCCGGCGGTCCTTGCCTGGGGCTCCCGGAGCTGCAGAAGGCCGCACGCGCCTGACAGGGATTCCAGGGCTCAGGGTTGTTGCTTCAAAGAGAGGCTCGCTGACAGAAATTGCACCGGGTGATTTACCTGTTGTCGTTCCGGACTACACCCTCCATTTATCTCCTAGTGATGAACACGGAGAACTGTTTCCCTGTCACACTCGAGAGCGCCACGAGAAGACCGCGGCACGTGAAACTTGAAAGATAAGATCACAATCTTAACGTAAATGCGATCAACTCCTTGTCACTCGATAAATATAACCTACTTACGTATCAATGATCCGTGTTAGAAAATAGAAATTAGACTTAAAAAAAAATCTTTAGCATTTGTTATGCTTTGCAATATTATTACGTATATTGCACTCTTTTTAATCGCTTTACATACGAGAAATGTACGTAAAATGTTTCAACAAATAAAGGCAATTACAACATATATCAGTATAAATTCTTAACATGTAATTTGAGAAAAAAACAGTTTATCGCCAGAGTTACCTTTCCTTAAGGTAGGCCCACTTGGAGATCAAAACAATGAAAGTACGGGCCATATTATGAAATTGATATGTAAATGTAAATTGATACTTGTATAGCGCACTACTCACCCGCAAGGGTCTCAAGGCGCTTGTACGAATACCGCTGTGGAACCCATCCTGGCTTTCCCTGTGAGGCGTCCACTCCTGGGCACCCCAAGGTGGAGGCCAGGCATCCTTAGCGTTGCGGGGGCCGTTGTGGAGATTAAGCAAGCTATTGCCCAGAGTTGCAGAGTGGGACTCCATGATTGGAATAGGCACCGAGGCGAGAATTATCAGGTCCGTGGAATTTTGAGCCCAAGACCCGCCGAGGCGGGGAATTGAACCCTGACTTCTGCATCAGGGTCTGCCGCTCTCACCATTGAGCCACACTTCTCCAGGGTGATACATTATTGCCGCTTTATCGGCAGGAAACTGCAGCTAAAGCAGCGATAATGGGCAGGTTAACACAAGGGCATATTATCAAGCCAATTATCGCTGCTTTAACGGCAGTTTCCTGCCTATAAAAGCGACGATAATGTATTGCCCTTTCTTGATAATATGCCCCTACATTTTTTTCATTCTATCGCATCCGAAATATCACTAGCACATTTGTCAATCAAAAAACACATTGGGGCATATTTACAAGCCCCTTGCGCCACTTTTCCCATGTTAAAAGTGACGCAAAAGTGGCGCACGGGGGGGCGTGGCCAAGATGGCGGGGTGAGAGGACGCTTCCTCCCGTAGCTCCTCCGGCCCGACTAAGCTCGAGCCCCTTTCTTACGATTTTCTCCCCCCGCTGATGCTCAGCGTGTGAGAGGAGTGAAGCGGAGCACCTGGCGCGCACGTTGATGTCGCTTTGGCCCTAATCGCCTCGGGGAAAGCACCCCAAAAGACCGATCATAGATCGAGGAACGACGGAGAGCCTGGGAGGCGGAGCGAATCGGAGTGCTGTCCACGCGCCTCGGCTGGGCCTGGTGCTGAAACCTGAAGATCCGGAGGGAGTCTGACCCGTCACTCGACGGAGGATACAGGAGCCCTGCGGGCTGGGACCCGGCGGCACGGAGGACTTTGGACGTGTGCTTCGGCGCCTAGACTTGTATCGGCGACACATCGCACTGTGTGGGCCCCGGTCCCGTGAACGAGGTACAGCGGACTCAATGCTGGGGCCGGACCATTTGGGCCCCTTTGTGTGACGGTATGAACCTGGCTGTGGACCTTCTCAGATTGCTGTGTTTCTAAGGGGCCCCGGTGGTGTCGCCGGGCTTGAAGTGCTGCCCTGCCCCGCCGCCATTTTGTCCCCGAGGGATCGGTGTTGTCGGCCTCCACTGGAGTCCTTTGCTGGCGGTTGTCTGTGCCCACCACCGCTGCCGAGCTAACTCTCTGTGGGACGTGCTGAAGGGGAGGCCCCCTACTATAGCTCTCAAGTGCCGTCCCGGCTGGGCGCCCACGGCTGGCGGTGCCCGGACTGATCCGCCATTTTGTCGCCTGTGACGCGGCGCCTCTGCTCATGGGGAGACCCCCCCCATCAGGCGCTTACTAGAGACTGGGCATTCCTGAAGCGGCTGGACCTGTGCCCACTCATCGATTGCAGCGATTGCGATGACTGGAAGAGGCGGCTCGAAGAAGGGGGACCGCACCCTGCCGGACATGCTTGGCAGGGCCCAGCAACTGCGGGACAGAACACAGCCATCGCCGGGGTCTTCCCGGGCCTCGGCGGATGCGACTGGGGGAGAGCCACCGGTCACGAGGTCCTTTATGGAGGAACTGTTTAGCTCTCTCAAAGAGGACTTTCAGACGCTGAAGCGGGAAGTGGTCAGTGAGGTCCGTGAAGTGCGTAGGGAAGTGGAAGGCCTCGGCGAGCGAGTGGAGACGGTGGAGACGGCGGCCCAGCGCCGGGACGACGAGATAGTCCATCTTCAGCAGGACGTTCTCCGCCTCCGGGAGCAGTGTGTTGAGCTCCAAGCCCACTCTGAGGACCTTGAAAACAGGTCACGGAGGAACAACATCCGGGTGCGGGGTGTGCCGTCCGCGGATGAAGGGACCGACTTGGTGGGTTATCTGCAAGGCCTGTTCCGGGAGATCCTGGGGGAAGCGGCGGACTTCCCTATTCGCATTGATAGGGCACACAGAGTTGGCCGACAGCGCCAGTCATCGGCTCCTCCACCGGACATTTTGTCTTTCCTGCCCGACTTCCCGCTGAAGGAACGCATCATGACTGAGGCCCGCAGGAAACAACCCCTGACTTTCCGGGAGCGGCCTGTAGCGCTTTATCAAGACCTGTCCGCCATCACGCTGCAGAAGCGCAGGTCCTTCAGGATTGCCACTGACTTTCTGCGCGAACACGAGACGCCGTACTCCTGGGGGCATCCCTTCCGCCTGATCTTCCGGTGGAATGGGGTGCTGCATCAGCTACGCTCCTTGCAAGACATTTGTGGGGTCCTGGGGCTTACGGCGGCGGAGGAGGATGGAGCTACACCGTCATGGAGGCGCTCAGAGAGACGGAGCCGACGGAGGTCGACGAGGAGACAGTCAGCGGCTAGCGCAGGGCGTCCTGATTCCCCTGCTATCAGGGCGGACATGGTCGACGCTTTGAGGGCGGCAGCCGGGGACTCGGCCGGCTCCATCGGCGTGGCCATGACGGCCTAACACTCACTCCGGGGGAGATGCTCTCAGCTTCTACGATGCTGGGTTTGGGACGGGGGGTCGGGAGGGAGCGGATGGAGGTGAGTGGCTGAACGTCCACTTTGCTTTTTTCTAAGGACTTGCCCGTTTTGGGGCTTGACTGAGACAATGGGGTGTTTAAGTTTGTATTTGGCTAGTTGCCATGGGTGTGTTTTGGGAGGGTGTGAGGGTTGTTCTGGTGTTGGGGAAGTCCCGTCCGATGTTGTCCGTGCCCACGCTTGGCCTGTTTTGGCTTTTCCCGCGCAGCTGCCCCGCGCGCCCCGCGCGCCCCGCGCGCCCCGCCTGCGGATCCCTTGCCCACTGCACAGCGTTCCTGATCCCCGGGAGGAATGTCGTCCCTAAAGGTAGTGACCCTTAATGTCAAGGGTCTGAATAACCCTGTGAAGCGCAGGGCGATCCTGTCTTTGCTCGAGGGGACGCAGGCGGACATATGCCTTTTGCAGGAGACCCACTTATTGTCCCGGGATTGCCATAGGCTGCGCTCTGCTAAGTTCCCTACCCAGTTCTTCTCTTCGGCAGCGAACAAGACCGCGGGGGTAGCCATTCTTCTAGCGCGCTCCTTCAGGGGGGAGGTATTGTATAAGTATGCTGAACAGAAGGGGAGGCTTCTTGCATATCGCATGCGCTTAGGGGGAATAGCGTTCACGGTTGGCTCCGTTTATAGCCCAAATGACCACCAAGAACGCTTCTTGGATTCCGTGTTGGTGGACGTCACTGCCTCTCCCGACCGTCATGTCATCTTGGGGGGAGACCTTAATATTGTCTTCGATTCTGTGATGGACAGGTCGGCGCAGCGCTCTCCGCAGACGGGGGAACTTTCCCAGGCTGTGAAGGCCCGGATTGCGGAAATGGACTTACATGATCTTTGGCGCTCCATGCACCCCACTGATAGGGACTACTCTTACTTTTCACACGCACACCGAACTTACTCACGGCTGGACTATCTCCTGGTGAGTGGACCGATGCGCGCTGCCGCCACAGCGGTGGACATCGGGGTCCTGACCCTGTCTGACCATGCACCAGTCGCTGGCGTTTTCAAGTGGCCGGCGGCCTCTCCCTCTCGGGGGATATGGCGCCTTCGAGATACTCTTTTACACCAAAAGTCTGTAGTGAAACACATTGGGGAGGTCATACAGGATTATTTGTCTCACAATAGCAACACTGACACTTCCCAAGCGACACAGTGGGCGGCTTTGAAGGCGGTCCTTCGGGGGGAATTTATTTCCATCTCCTCAGCCGAAAATAGGGAGCGGCAACGGAAAAGGGACGAGCTGACCGTTCAGGTCCGGGAGCTTGAGCAGGTCCACCGCCGCACGGGGGCTCCAAGGGTGTGGAGGCAGTTGAAGGCCGCGAGGAAACTCCTGTTGGCACTGGATCTTGATAGGGCGGAGTATGCCGCCTTGCGCTTGAAGCATGCCTTCTACACAGGGGGGGGCAAATGTGGTAAGCTCCTGGCACACCGGCTCCGGGTCGCGCAGCAGCGTAGCGTCGTGAGGGAACTGGTGGGTACGGACGGGGTCGTCGTTTCTGGTGACGCAGAGGTAGCGGAATCCTTCCGCAGCTTCTACGAGGCGCTGTATGCTGAGGAGCCCTCCTCGCCGCGAGACGCCGAAGACTATTTGGAGTCAGTGGCCCTTCCGGTGCTGGATCCTGCTCAGGCGAACCATCTGGAGCGGGATATCCATGTCGAGGAGGTAATTTCTGTCATAGCGCGGCTGAAGCATGGTAAGGCCCCGGGCCCAGATGGGTACACGTCTCTGTTTTATAAGACTTTTTGCACGGCGGTGGCCCCTGTCCTTGCTAGGCTATTTAATTCCTTCTCCGAACCGGGAGCCATCCCACCGGATCTCCTGAATGCGACGGTCTCGGTAATCCCCAAACCTGGGAAAGACCGGGCCTTATGCGGTTCGTATAGACCCATTTCGCTTTTAAATGTCGACCTCAAGCTGTATACGGGGATTTTAGCGTCCAGACTGGGCCCGCACCTCCCCGGACTGGTGGAGGCGGACCAGGCTGGCTTCGTACCCGGCAGACAGTCGGTCGACAATACCAAGCGGGTGACGCATGTTCTGGAGAAGGCCTCGCGGATTCCGGGGGAGCGGATGCTGCTGTCAGTTGATGCGGAGAAGGCCTTCGACAGAGTTCATTGGCCGTATCTTGAGCTGGTTCTCAGGAAACTGGGAATCGGTGATAAGTTCCGCACCATGGTATTCAACTGTTATAAACATCCTTCAGCGTCGGTGCGGGTCAATGGGTGTAGCTCCAGTGGCTTTGCCATCGAACGCGGCACGATCCAGGGCTGCCCCCTCTCGCCGCTTCTGTTTGCCCTCTACATGGAGCCGTTTGCTCAGAGGATTCGCAACAACCCGGATGCTATTGGGGTCAAGATGGGCCAGTATGTCCACACGGTTAGCCTTTATGCGGACGATGTCCTGCTGACCCTGGACGACCCTAGGAGGTCGTTACCTGCTTGCATCCAGGAGCTGGACACCTTTGCACATGTGGCCGGCTTCAAAATGAATATGAGCAAGTCGGTGGCGTTGGATGTGTCCCTGGCGGCGGATACCAGGAGGGACCTTCAGCGACTCTTCCCCATGCAGTGGTCCTCGTCTACGGTGCCATACCTGGGGATTCTGCTGGCGCCCACATTGCCGGAGATGGTTGCGGCCAATTACACTTCCCTCAGCAGGAAGATCAAGGAGGAGCTTGGCCGTTGGAGCAAGGGCCTACTGTCCTGGCTGGGACGAATTGCGGCGGTTAAGATGACGGTGCTGCCCCAGATACTGTATCTTTTTCGCGCCCTGCCCCTCCAGCCCCCGGTGGGCTGGATACGACAGACGCAGGCTGACATCTCCCGCTTTGTCTGGCAAGGCCGCAAGCCGCGGATGAAGAGGGTCCTCTCCACGCTTGCCCCGGAGGCAGGGGGTCTTGGCATCCCGGACCTCCGTAAGTACTTTCAGGCGGCGCAGCTGCGATACCTAGTGGAGTGGAGCAGGTGGGAGTCCGACAAACACTGGCTTTTTCAAGACCAGGCGGTGGCGGGCCGCACCCTACAAGAGGTTCCATTCTTGCGCCGCGCGCATCGCCCCCCTAACCTTTACGCTTCTTTTGTTACGCGGGTCCCCCTGAGGGTGTGGGATGCAGTTTGCGAGGTTCGAGACCTTACCACCTTCCCCTCGCCGTTCACACCCATAGTCGGTAACCCGGACTTTTCCCCAGGGATGGAGCCGGGAGCTTTTTCCCATTGGGTGAGTGCGGGCTGTAGAGTGCTCTTCCAAATCTACGGACCGGAAGGCGTGGTTCCTTTTCAGCAACTTCGGCAGGAATTCGGCCTGACGGAGCTGGATAGATTGCGCTATATGCAGGTTCGGCATTGGGCCCTCCAACCCCAGGTGCGTGACACCGCTGCTCGTCAAATTACACCGTATGAGATGTGGTTGGTGACCCGGACCTCCGATGCTAAGCTGATTACCGATTTGTACAAGTACCTACAACCCCCGCCGTTTCACTATTATAACCCAGGGAGGGAGCGCTGGCACAGGGAATTGGGTAGGACACTCAGCCACAAGGAATGGGACAAAATTGCATATCGGGCGCGGCACTCTGCATATCATACGGGTCTTACGGAAACCTTCACTAAGGTGTCCACTTACTGGTACTACACCCCGGAGAGACTGTATGAAATGCATCGACACACTGACAAGGGGTGCTGGCGGGGCTGTGGGCAGGAGGGTACCCTCTCTCACATTCTTTGGGATTGCCCCGTGTTGACCGCTTACTGGAAGGAGGTTTTGGACGAGGTGGATAAGCACTTTGAGATCGAGCTGCCGCGCTTCCCGGCTTATGTCTTGCTGGGCCTTCCCAATGACCTAATGTACCCACTGAAGTCCCGCAGGGGTAGACAGATCGCAATTGTGCTGGGGTCTGCGGTCCAGAACATCCTTATCCACTGGCGCACCTCCACTGCCCCCTCCATTACGGGTTGGTTGCATAGGCTCTGGCATGTGTTGGGCATGGAGAAGTTGTCGCTTACGGTGGCTGGGGAGACAGACCAATTTGAAGGGCTGTGGCAACCCTTCCTGGCGCTGCTGTCCACCGAGTTCCGGGAGCTCACCTGCCCGAGGTACCTTAGACTTCTTAGGCTGACGCCACCAGTGACCCCGGCGGACTAGATTGCATGGGGGGCGGGATCCTGGGGGTGGGGGCTTTTTGGGCGGATAATCCTAGTACAGGGCCATCGGACGGGGGAGTTGGGGTATTGTTTCCTTTCTTTTTTCTTTTATTGGGGGGATGGGGGACGGGGGGGATTGGGTTGTGCCTTGTTGAGTTGCTAATAGTTCTCATTGCTCAGAATTGGGGTGTTGATATGCGCACAGGGGTTACGCAGATTGCATTTTTCGCCTTTCATTTGCTGTGCCTTTCCTCTTGACCAACGAACTGCTCCTTGCCAACGCTCCGGAGTTGCGCCTTTTTCTTCTACTGTGCTGTATGTAACCTTGACCTCCTATCCCCTTTCCCCATGTTTTTTGTCTCAATAAAAAATGCTTTAAACCTAAAAGTGGCGCACGGGGCTTGTAATTCTGCCCTATTGTGTCAAATTCATCACGCCTTTGCGCTGGTCGTGTCACCAAAAGAGGAGCAAACCAGCACAAAGGCTCGAATTGTGATTTATTTTTCAGTGAAAATTTTAATTTGTGTAGGAAAGTAGCCCAAAGTAATACAAAGTAGAGCTTTGCACTACTTTGAGTTCTGTGGTGGCACATGGGCATTCCTTGCAACCACGGGTTTTGACTTAAAACGCTACCTACTAACATTGGTAGATAGTTATTTGCATCAAACAAACTACACATCCTGGAGGCAGGTGTAACGTTTATGTAAGCATTGTCAAACTTGCATGTGTGCTGTGCTTGCTATACAGTACACATGCAAAGTTGGGAAAGTATTAAACTATGTCTAAGCCTAGTATTTTGTACTGGAAGGGAACTATTCAAGTGCAAAACCTATAATAGAAAACAAAACACACACCCTTGCACTCTTAGGAGCGAGAAACAGCACCATATCTATTTAGATATGAAGCTGTTCCACTCTTGCCCTCTGACACAACACAGTGCAGCAACTATGGTTGTTGCTCTGTGTTGCATAAAATCTGTCCCATTTTATGATTTGCCTTCTGTTTTTTGTTCAACAAGGCTGGCATTTGATGAAATAACTGCCATGTCAACCATTCATATTTTGCACAGTTGGTAATAAAATGGGATATGTGCAAATTCTGGTCATATGCAGGATGTGTCCTTTCATATCGATGTATGAAGTCGCAAATAATTTAATATATACTCTAACAATTTACTCTTCAGATCAGATTGGTTATGTAGAGCAGCACAGTTTTCCCCCAAAAATGTACACTTCTTAAAATGACAACATGTAACGCACAACTTTTCACTTGGGCCAGATTCCCTGAGAACTATTTTCTGTGAGTGACAAAAGTTCACGTAAAGATTTTCTAGTTGACAGCCATTTTTTATTTTCTTGAAGGACATGCCCTGCAATTATTTATTGACATAATGTACATGGGGAAAACAACTTGAGAAAAAAAGTGATTTATAATAAACTATAAGAGGAAGAGTGTTTGACCAGTGATATATTCCCTGCCTTCCTTAAACCTCTATCAAGAGTAAATATTCCCAAATCAGAATGCTAGTTCAACCTTAGCTGCTCACCTATATGACTGCACAATTACAGAAAAAAAAGATGTTGGACTTTGCATTTCCGACATCACATTTATGTGTACATATCTAGATCTGTCCAGTTTTAAGGCCTGATTTAGTGTTTGGTCGATGGGTACTTCCTCACAAATGTGACGGTTATCTCACTTGCTTTATCCCAAGTGCATTAGAATATAATCAATCAATCAATCAGGGGCTTATACAGCGCTCTACTTACCCTTGAGGGTCTCAGGTGCTGCGGGGGGGGGGGGTCATCTCTGGATCTGTCGAAGAGCCAGGTCTTGAGGTCCTTCCTGAACGTGTGCAGGGTAGGGAACCGTCTGATGTTCACCGGGAGCTCGTTCCAGGTCTTGGCCGCGATGTAGGAAAAAGCTCTCCCACCTGCTCTGTGTCTGCAGATGCGGGGGACCTCCGCTAGGGCAAGGTCGGCGGAGCGGAGGTTCCTCTTGGGTACATGAAAGGAGACTCTCTTGTTGAGGTATTTGGGTCTGATGATGTTACGGGATTTGTAGGTGTGGATGAGGAGCTTGAAGGTGATCCTCTTTTCGACGGGGAGCCAGTGGAGTTCTCGTAGGTGTTGGGTCATATGCTTATGACGTGGAGTTCCGAGGACAAGTCTGGCTGTGGGTTCTGGATGGTCTGGAATCTGTGTAGGAGAGTTCTGTTGATTCCAGCGTATAGGGCGTTGCCGTAGTCCAGTCTGCTGGTGATGAGTGCATGGGTGACGGTCTTTCTGCAGTCGGGGGGATCCATTTGAAGGTCTTTTGGAGGATGCGCAGGCAGTTGAAGCTGGTGGAGGCGACGGTGTTGATCTGGTGGGTCATGGAGAGGGAGGATTCGAGAATGATGCCAAGGTTCTGTGCATGGTCGGTAGGGGTGGGTGGCTTCCCGAGAGCAGCGGGCCGCCAGGTGTTGTCCCAGGCGGAGATGGAGGGGCCGAGGATGAGGATCTCGGTTTTCTCTGAGTTGATCTTCAGGCAACTGTCTTTCATCCAGGCAGTGACGTCCTTCATTCCTTCATGGAAGGAGAGTCTGGTGTCTTCGGGGCTCTTGGTGAGCAAGAGGATAAGCTGGGTGTCTACGGCGTAGTATACTATGCTGAGCCCAGGCTGTCTGATGATGGCGGCGAGAAGGCCATGTAAATGTTCTAAAGCGTTGGGCTGAGCGACGATCCTTGGGGTACTCCGCAGTTGATGTCAGTGGGTTCGGCAAGGAAGGGAGGGAGTCTGATCCTCTGGATTCCGCCAGAGAGGAAGGTTTGAAGCCAGTTAAGGACGGCTCCTTGTATTATTGTGTTCTGAAGTCTGGCTGTGAGTGTGCGATGGGAGACAGTGACGAAGGCTGTGGAGAGGTCTAGGAGGATGAGGGCCGCAGTGTGTCCCTGGTCGAATAGTGTGTGGATGTCGTCCATGGCAGCGAGGAGGGCTGTCTCGGTGCTGTGGTTGCTGCGGGATCCGGATTGTGAGGCATCTAGGATGGAGTTCTCTTCGATGAATGCGGTCAGCTGGGCATTCATGAGTCTCTCAGTGACTTTGGCCGCAAAGGGGAGGAGAGAGATGGGCCAGTAGTTTTTCAGATCTGTTGGGTCGGCCAATGGCATCTTGAGGAAGGGTTTGACCTCCGCCCTCTTCCAGTCGTCTGGGAAGATGCCGGATCTGAGGGAGGTGTTAATGGTCCGTCCTAGTTCGGGTGTGATGGCGGCGGTGGCCCTGTGGAATATGTGCGCTGAGCAGGGGTCCGTTGGGGTCCCTGAGTGGATTTTCTTCATGGTCGTGGTGAGGAGTTCGATGGTGGCAGGATTCCAGGTAGTGACGGTTGGTTTGTCTGCAGTGGTGGAGTGGGGAGTGGTGTCCAGTGTCTGTTCGTTGAAGTTGTCGTAGAGGGCCTGGATCTTGAGATGAAAGTAGGAGCTGAGCTTGTCGCAGAGTTTCTGGGAGGGTGTAACATCCATGGCTTCGCTGGGGGGTTTGGTGAGTTGATGTATGACGTTGAACAGTTCCTTGGCGTTGGACGCGTTGGTCTGGACTTTGTCTCTTATGAAGGTTCGTTTGGTGTCTCTTATGCGCTGGTGGTATTCCTTCAGGGCGGTCCTGTAGTTGTCTTGTGCTTCCGTGGTTTTCTTGTTTCGCCAGGTTTTCTATAAGTGTCTGCAGGAGCGCCTGGCTTCTTGGAGTTTTGTGGTTAATCAGGTTGCCTTCAGAGGGCGTTGTTTGGTGGGATGACAGAGGGGTGTGAGCTTGTCGGCGCAGCAGGAGGAACAGCGTTGAAATTCTTTGGCTGCGGAGTTGGTGTCGGTCGTGGCACAGGCGTTCTTAGAGGAGGGTGCTGTTGAGGTGCTCCTCTGTGATCTTGCTCCAGTTCCTTTGTGGTGGGCGTTGGGCGGGCTTGGGTGCAGTGGTGGTGTTGAAGATGAAGTGGACGCAGTGGTGATCCGTCCAGTGGGGCTGGGAGGTATGGCTGAATCTGATATTAGTTCCTCCTGCGAAGATGGCGTGACCAGCTCTGTGCGTGGGGGTGTTGACCACCTGCTTTAGTCCGAGTTTGGCGAGGTTGTCGAGTAGGGTGGTGGAGTCGGGGTCGTTGCTGTTGTCGAGGTGGAAGTTGAGGTCTCCGAATAGAATGTAGGCCATGGAGGTGATGGCGTGGGGTGCAGCGAGCTCGAAGATGGTGGTTGTGGACTGGGTGTGAGGTCCCGTCGGTCTGTAGACGTAGAGTGTCCCTGGGGCTGGTCTGGATCTGGAAGTGGAGGTGGTCTGTGTTGGAATAGGGGTCATTTGTGCTGGAGGTGGAGAGTTGGAGGTGGGTCTTGTGTGCGATGGCGAGCCTCCTCCTGGGCGGTGGGGGCGGTGCTTTCCCTTAATCTTGTGGCCGTCAGGGATGGCGGTGTCGATGCCAGGCCAAAGGTGGTGTTGGTCCAGGTTTCCGTGAAGAAGGCGATGTCAGGCGAGAGGGTGTCGATCATGTCCCAGATCTCGACGGCGTGTCGGTGCAGGGAGCGTACGTTGAGGAGGATGTATGTCAGGGTTATGGTGGTGCGTGCATCCGGCGGGTCTTCGGTGGTGGTGGGGGGATTGTCGATGGCGAAGGATCTACGGCAGGATCTGCATGAGAACTGCCCGTAGGTGGTGTTGGGCGAGGATCTTTCGCAGTCGGTTCGTCTTCCGGGATTGAGTGCGTGGAGGGAGGCGGAGTCGTAGCGGTGGGGCTTGGTAGAGCAGGGGTTTGTGGCACTGGCCGCGGTCAGGTCGTAGACGAGCGCAGACGGACTTGCCTTAGCCGTGCCTTCTTTGCGCCAGCGGCGCAACCGCCCAGCGGTCTGCATATGTAGGGGCGGGAAGAGACGATCAGCAGGGAGGCGGGAAACAGGCTAGGCAGGAAGGAGGGGCAGAGGGTCAGCGCGTTGGGAATCAGGAGGATGGGAACAGCAAGGGGTGGGAGAGGGGTAGAGTGAAGCACACAGTGAGAGGGAAGCAAAACACAACAATGCACATAAAGGGAGACAAGCACAGCAAGGACACAATGGAAATAGAAACGAAACAGTACAGTCAAGAAATAAGACAGTGGAATCAGGAGTTAAGTACCAAGGCAAATACTGCGATACAGCAGACGGACAGAAGAGCGGGTGGAGGGCACAACAGCCCCCTTCACCCTACCCTTCTACGCTCCATTTATCTAATCTCCTATGCTCTTTTAATGTTTCACTAGTAACTTATGTAACCTGTTAACTGATGTAATTTTGTAACTTTGTGGTACCTCATGTAAAGCGCTCTGTTACCTTCGGGTCTAGCCAGCGCTATATAAAACTCAATAAACAAACAAACAAACAAACAAAGAAGGGAAATAAGGAGAAGCACAGCAAGGGCACAGGGGAAAAACAGAACAATCAGGGGTCAAATACTACAAAAATAGTACAATCAGGGGTCAGGTATCAAGCAAATACCGCAATGTGGCAGGCGGCAAGAGAGCGGGCGGAGAGTAGCCTGGAACACCCAGGCTGGGGGCTCAGCGACGGCGACGGAGCGAGTGGAGCGGCGTGGAGAGTGCAGGCCTGTGACCGAGGTCAAGGTCTTACCCTATATAAGGCACTTGTAATAAAGCAAACAGGACAGCCATCATGTTTGTCCCTCCTATGCAAGATTGCCCAGTTCATCAGTATACTTTTGCCTAATCATGATGATCCTCTTTCTATTTCTGGCTTAATCCACCAGGTAATATAGGATAAACAATTAACTCCATATAGTGTGAATGACCACCACATGAAGAGAGATCCTTTCTTAAATCTGATTAAAGTGAGTCTTAGCTCTCTGGCAGCAGCTGCAGCTCCTTCATTAGAGCAGAGGAGCGTTACCTCACTAACCACCGCCCTCCCCGGCGAGAGTAGGAAAAGTGAAACATTAAATGACAATAAAAAAAGAAAAATATTTTATTGCCATTTTATTTTTTACTGATGTGTGTTGCCAGCCCTAGCCAGGCATGAAGTGGGACGGGCCACTGCTTCTGATTGGCAGCAAGAAGGAGTAGTGGCCAGTCGCCCCAGTTTATAGTGCGCATGCTGGTTTAGCAGGCTATCTTGTGACAGCCAGCCTAACATGGGTACTTTAAAGCTCTCCAACCCGAGCTGTGGTAGACAGCTGGGTGGAGAGCAGGCAGAGGTCCTCAGTGCACGAGAGACCATCAAGCCAGCCCGCTCCAACCAATCCTCATGCTTCTCTCATGCTGGTTAATATTATCATCAGCATGAGAGAAGCGTCTGGATTGACTAGGGGAGTTGGCTCTTGGAACTCATGCTCAGAACCATGGCCTGGAGAAGAACATTGAGAGTGCGCAGCCAGTGGGTAAGTAAAATTTCATTTTTAACTGTAAAACGTTACTGTAATGCATGTGAGTAATTTAATTACTGGTTATATATTACGCTAAAGATCCGTGCTTGCCGGCAAGCAGTGATAGGCTGGCTAGCAGGCACATCATCTATCTTGGCATGTCGGGGAGTTAAATTTATAAGCAAGGTAACAAAACTGATACAAGAAATTGAACTGCTAAAGGCACCCAACGCCTAGCGTAAATAGTGGTTTAATGAAGGAGGTCTGTGGGGGCAGAACGGACAATACTGAAAACGTTGATAATGAACTTAACAATGTATGATAATGGGGGGGCGTGGCCAAGCAACATGGCCGACAGGACGTGAGCTCCACCAGCTCTGTCCCAAAGACCCGTAAATCCTGCTTAAACATCCTGCCTGGGCTGTCCAAGTCCTTGGAAACGATACCGGAACCCTTCTCAACTCGATTGGGACCTTGGGCTGGAGGAGCGGTTCGGGGATTTGCCGTGAGCTGAGGCGGCGGCACTATCGGCGTTTGCGGCACCGCCTTGGACTACGCGAGGCCGCGGTCTGGGCCTGAGACGGAGGGCCGGCTGCGAGCGGTCCGCCCGGAAGTGCTGCGCGAAAGGTCCTGAGACGGACGACTCCTTAGCGGACCCCAACGATCTGCACTATACCACTGGGGTGTTTCTGGAGCTAGCGATCGGCGCCCGCAGGATCCCGGAGGTGTCCACTGGCCGGAGTGCAGAGATCGTGGTGCCCTTACAGCGGAGCTCCTGGCGAGCGCTAATCCTCCCGGAGGGCGGCTGACTGAACCCGGGACCTCAGGGGTCCTGCAAGACCCTCAAGAAACTGTGAGTGCTCGGGCCCTGACCCCTTCTGGAACCACGTATTGAGCGCAGCGACTCCTGCACTGTTGGGCACCCAGCCTCCTCTTATCCCTTGGCCGAGACACGTGGGACCTGTAGACTTACTCTCCCCCCTGCCCGCACTGAAGCCTGAATTATACCCCTCCGCTGGGCGTTAACGGTGCTCCGGTTCCCCGGGGGGGGGACGTGAGACGGGGCGCCATGAGAGTGGCGGCGGCACTGACGTCCGGCCCGCACCCATCCGCCATCTTTGCCCGCATGATCGGGCGCTTCCTGGATGGTTCTCTGGATACCTCCGGAAGGGGAGACTTCTGATATAGCTTGTGCTGCAACTGAGTGCCAGTCCGGGGAGGTGCCCCTGGAGCCCTGGTGACCGGACTATTGCTAGCTGGAGGTGGGGGTCTCCGTGGAGTGGCGTATTGAGTGGATCGACCGACCCTTCTTTGCTCCTTTAATAGGCACCGGACTTTAGCCACTGCTGGAATTTCCCCGTTGTATGGGGGTAGGAAATCCACTACCACCATACCAGCCTTGCTGTGGGGTCGTCTGGCTTGCCCAGGACGCTGCCCATAAACTGACTGTCGTGAGTCTCCTTGCGACCTTGTCACTACCTGCTCCTGGCCTGGGCCTCCACGCACTTGCTTTCTTGGACCGGCGGGGCCTGGGCAGAGCCCTCTAGCAAACACTGGTTGAGTGCATTATCTGCCTTGCAAGATGGCGGCTAGCGGCGATCGGTCCTCAAAGGGCTCCCAACCTAACACTATTATGCAATATACTACCCCACGCCTGCCGTCGCAGAGGATCACGCGTCAGACGGGGCCTGAGGACGGGAGTGAAAGCCGAAATCTTGAAAGCTATTCAGGGTTCCCACTCTGCCTTGGAGCGACAGATAGAGACTGTTTCTATAGATGTGAACCTCCTCAGAACCGATCTCCGCAAAGTGGCAGACAAGGTTTCAGATGGGGAGGGCAATATTACACAGTTACAGGGTGAGGTGGCCTCTTTACAAAATCAGTTGCACAACTTACATCTACCACCCGCGCATTGTAGAGACGGGCCGAGGATGCAGAGGGGAGGGCCCGTCGGAGCAACATAAGGGTCCTGGGAGTGCCGGAACGATTGGAGGCGGGAAACCCTGAACGCGTCCTAGAAACTTGGATCCGCACACACATGTGCCCATCTGGTTTGTCCAGTGTAGCCCTTGTGCCCCCTCCGCGCACAGGCAAAGCTCCTAGAGCCCTCATCGCAAAGATCCTGAACTATAAGGACCGTGACTGTATTTTAAGGGCTGCAAGGGAGACGGGGTCCCTTATGATTGAGAACAGCAGCGTGTCAATATACCCTGACTACACCCAACAAGTGCAGGAACAGAGGAAATCCTACTTGGGAGTTAAACAAAAACTCTGTGAAATGAAACTTCAGTATATGCTTCTATATCCTGCCAAACTTAAGGTGCTCTCCCAGGGCCGTGCGCACTTCTTTGAGACACCAGCGGAGGTATGGGAGTGGCTTGAGATCAGAGGAGATGACCTACCCCCGGGTGAGCGAGGTGGCCCACGTGAAACTTGGGGGACCAGACCACAGAAGAAACGCCGAGGTAGGAGAGCACGCCGTTCTAGATCTCGTGGATCTCCTGAGACTCGTCCTACGGTGGGGGCGGATGGAGCTATTCATATGGAAACATCACCAATGAGAGCAGAACCGAGTTCGACCGGAGCTCCTGCCCCTGGTGAAATTCTGGTGCCAGACACTTTGCAGGAAACACCTCAGGATATGGACTCTACAGCCCCGGTGGTCCCAGAGATGGCCCTCTCTGAGCCAAGGTTGGAATAAACTATTGACTTGGGTTGAATGTTCCTGTTTGTGCGGATAATATCAGAGTGGGGGACCCCATATTGACATGCTGGTAGGCTACCACGGCTCCTTATTGCCACTGAGGGTTTTGAATAATGGATCATAGCAGAAAACCTGCGCCCTTGTGGCCTGGGGTGCGGGGGGGGAAGGTGGGGCGGACTTTCATCTTGAGTAACTTCTTGCCTGAACTACTAATCGAGGGGAGAAGACATGCCCAGATACTGTCTTAGGATTGCTGGGTCTTTCAGAGAGCTGGGAGGGAGGGTGGGTGGGGTTGACTTGTTGTGTGTGAGTGAGTGTTGAATGAGTTGTATGGGGTGGCTGTGTACGTCCTGGCACTGGCAGGGGAAGGGCGGGGTGGCATTTTTCTTTGTTGCTATCCTCTTGCTCGCGGGTGGGGGTGGGGAACCTGTTTTTGCGAAAGTTACATGTTTTGGGGTTGTTGGGGGGGTGGGTTGGGGTTTATGAAGAAGGTATTTCTGGCATCGTGTACACATTGAAACCGATTTGTGGGCGGCTCACTGACAGGGCTACTCCTACAGATTTAACTACAGTGGGGGCCGAGAAGTGGCAGGTCATGTTGTATCTATACTGTGGCCCGAAAGGGCGTAATCATTGGCCATGGGTTTTAAATTTTTAACGTGGAATGTACGTGGTTTGGGTACTTGCACCAAGAGACACAGAGTCCTCACCTTCCTTAAACGACACAGGGTTTCTGTCGCTTGTCTACAAGAAACCCATTTAGATGATGACGGCGCACAGCGGCTGTCCAGGAAATGGAGGGGCCCGATTTTCCATTCCTCCTTCTCCACATATGCTAGGGGGGTTCTCATCTGGGTGGCCCCGGGGATTCCTTGCGCGGTTCAGTATATTGATGCGGATGTGGACGGTAGGTATCTATTAGTGAGACTTAGATTGGACGACAAGGAACTCATGCTCCTTAATACCTATGCCCCAAACACTGATGATCCGGCCTTTTTCTCTCGAATCCAAGATCTTGTGGCTTCAGATTTGGATGCACCCCACCTTTGGTTCGGGGATTTCAATTGCGTATTGCACCCTGAGTTGGACCGTCATCCACCCAGATCGGGCACTAAGCCCCATATGACGGCCCGTCTACGGGAAGTGATGCATAATCTCGGGGCAATAGACGTGTGGCGTTCTTGTCACCCTACCCAGAAGCTCTACACGTGTTACGCTCCGACACATGGTACCCATAGCAGATTAGACCGCGTTCTTGCGGCTAACCTCTCTCCGTCTCTCACCTTGACGGTTACTCATCAGGCCCGATACCTATCAGACCACGCCCGAGTGACATGCATGGCGCAGTGGCCTGATCGAGCTGCACGTCCACGCACATGGAGAATGCCCGCTGACCTCCTCCAGGATCAGGTGGGCAGAGACCATGTGGCGAAATCGCTATCGGACTATTTGGAACTCAACTGGGGGGGAGATGAGCTACCCTACTCTACTAAGTGGGAAGCCTTGAAGGCAGTAGTGCGTGGCACGTGTATGGGCCTCACGTATGGGGTCCGGAAACAATTGTTGTCTGAGTTACAGGATGCAGAAGCTGTGCTTCAACGCGCCCAATCTTGTTCTGATCTGGACGCAGTAGATCAGCGAACGGAGAATGATGCCTTGGTGTCGATCCATGACATACTCACCCGACTTGACAAGTTTACGTTGGGCCAGTACAGACAACGTCTCCACCGCGAAGGGGATAAATCTGGCCACTTATTGGCCTGGATACTTCGCTGTGAGTTCGCACCTGAAAGGATAGTTGCTCTACATGACTCAAATGGAACTATGGTCCACTCTGAGTCCGATATCCTCGAGGTTCTCCGGTGCCATCTGCAAGCTGTATATGAGGCTGACCCATCGATTATGGAGGATACCTATCACTCGTACCTTGAAGGCCTAGACCTCCAGACTCTGCCGGAGGCGGCAGTGAAGGAACTGGATGCGCAGCTCACACTAGGTGAGATTAGTGCGGCGATAGCCGCCCTCCCCCGTGCTAAGACCCCTGGTGGGGACGGATACCCGGCCGAATTCTATCATTCCCTCGGGCACGTCCTGGCTCCCCTCCTGTTGCAAGTTTACAATGAGGCTCTGCATACTGGCGCCCTTCCGCCCACCATGAACCAAGGAGAGGTGTGCATGATTTTGAAGCCAGGTGGTGATGGTATCGATCCCGCGGCGTACCGCCCCATCACCTTAATTAATACGGATGCAAAAATCCTTACTAAAGTGTTGGCCACTTGCCTTGCCCCACTCATGACTCAACTGATCCACTCCGACCAGTGCGGATTTATCCCGGGTCGTAACACGGCGATGAATTTGCGCCGCCTAAACCATGTCCTGCATGAGGTACAGGGAAGAGAGGGTCCGCAGGTGTTGGTCTCAGTTGATTTGGCTAAAGCCTTTGACACGGTGCATTGGGGATATTTACTGCAGGTGCTTCGTAAAATGGGGTTTGGGCCTGGATTTTGCAATTGGTTCCGGGTGCTCTATGGGGCGCCCCGAGCCAGGGTGCGACTAGGATCAGCCCGTTCGGAAGAGTGGTCATTGGAGAGAGGCACCCGCCAGGGTTGTCCTCTCTCCCCTCTCCTGTTTGCTCTTGCGATTGAGCCCCTTGCCATCTCTGCCCGCACGGAGCTACAGCAATGGGGGATAGTGGTGGGTGACGCTACCAACTTAGTCTCCCTCTACGCAGATGATGCGCTTTTCTATCTGACCTCCCCCTCTGAGACCCTCTCCGTCTTGTTGTGGCTCCTAGACCGCTTTGGTGCAGCCTCTGGGTTGCGTATTAATCTTAACAACTCTCTGGTTTTCCCGCTGACGGGCTGTGTCCCGGACCCAGGCACGGATATGCCCTATTTGGGCTTCCGTTGTGAGTGAATAGCGTTCAGATATCTTGGCATCCAGGTGGCTGCATCTGATGAGACTCTACTGACCCACAATGTTGACAGAATACTAAAAGCCCTCCACAAATCTGTTACCTTTTGGAACACACTTCCTCTTTCTCTCATGGGGCGATTGGCAATTGCCAAAATGGTGATGCTCCCTAGGATCCTATATGTCTTGCAGAACACCCTATGTCCGTTGCCACCCCGAGTGTTTCGCACGTTGGACTCGCTCCTCACCTCCCTACTTTGGGCGGGTGGGCGCAGTAGGGTAGCTTTACGCACGGTAACGCAGTGTTGGGATGAAGGTGGCCTCGAGGCCCCGAAATTTGACCTGTATTATTATGCAGCGCAGCTTCTCGCAGCAGCTAGGTGGTTCGCTGAACATGAGAATTGGGAACTGGCACTGCTGGCTGGTATGGCAAATGAAAAGGCCCTACAGGAGGCCCTGATGCAGGGTCGCGGCGCTGATCACACTCTACCATATGTGGTGTGCCACACAGCCGGAATCTGGCAACGGTTTGTCGAAAGGGTGTTGAGACGCGCACCGTTTAATAGGGAGCTCCCACTTTGGATCTTGGCCCAATACTCCGGTTGGAATAGAATATGTCCTACCGGGAGTGGCGCTCTGGCGGATGCGAGACTCTTGCGGACCTCTAACCGGAAGACTCCTTTGTGTCCTTTGAACGTGCCATGGAGTCCTTTGAGCTAAGTGGGGGGCAATACCTCCACTACAGAGCCCTCCAAGACGTGGCCAGGACAACGTGGCCCCAATATCCAGAGGCACCTCCACTCACCAACACTCTCGACATCATTTTATCCTGTGGGAGAGGCAAGCGATTGATCTCCCTTCTCTACTCGGCCATGCGCCAAGACTCTATCCCCCCCGTTGGCACCGGCTTGGGCGGCATGGGAAACGGACTTAGGGGTGGAACTGGAACCTGACCAACGGAAACGGATCGGACTTTTGACCTGTAAGGTCTCCTGCAACGCACGTTTAAAACTTATACATTTTAATTTTGTCCACCGAACTTATATGACACCTGTCTCCCTGCATCGCATGTCGGCGGATAGACGACATAATTGCCCTAGATGTGGGACACAGAGGGCGGGTTTCCTACACTTGGCGTGGGAATGCCCCCTGGTTCAGGACTTTTGGCGGAAAGTGGTGGCCCATATTGCTCGAGCCACACAAATTAGGCTTCTTTTAGAACCACTACACTGTCTCCTGGCGCTGGTGCCGAAGCCCAGAAAGCAGAAGTTGTCTTATAAATTCCTGCAACTCTTGCTAGTTCTGGTGAGGAGATGCGTGGCTATTACGTAGATGGGTCAGAGGGCGCCCGAGATTTCCCTTTGGCTGAAAGATGCAAGAGAATGGGCCTTGGCTGAGGAGATGCACATGCAACGCACTCGCAGGGATGGGAAGCTACAGGATGATTTGCTTGCTTGGAGGATGTTGTGCATGGGGGGACTGGCGGAGGATGATTCGGATGCCACAAGCGCTGAGTTATTTACTCTTGCTGACTCGGAGTCCGACTGCGCTGAAGAGGGGGCGGATTTGGGGGGTTTGGATCCGGTGTAAAGACCCTACGTAGCCACACCGATATTCCTTGATATGTATGCCTGTACATAGCTGTGACTCCCATGGGCCCATATTGCAATATCATGACTGTGCCTTAATTGACCCTCACATAAATGTCCTACTTTGTTCGGATCTGTACTAATGATGCCATTCATGGGGTAATTGGTTGTTGTTAAACTGTTACGTAGAATATGAATACAACATAAGGAAACTAGCGAATGGAATGATAGTTTCATATCCTTAGAGCACAAATGCAATTTTCCCTTTTTTTTCTTACATGCTCTGCTCCTACGCCCCCCAGCCTCCGGGATGTGGGCTGTATTTGGCTGTGTATTGTCCTTGGAACAGCATGTTGCCACCTTTTACACATAAGCGGTCCTGATGACCATGTACTTTGTGCCACTTTTATATTTTCGCAATAAAAAATATATATTTTTTTAAAAAAAACAATGTATGATAATGGAAGCAATACGACCAGTCCTGTCTCTACCCGGGACAGAATATTTATTCTTTTACCGTTTTAGAAATTTGTAATTTTTACCTTGTTCGAATATTGTAATGGTTTTAATTAATCTAACAATAAAATGAATCACTGGTTATATATTGCATGTTCATTTTATGCAATCCTGCCAAATCAAAAGTCGGACCAAGCACCCATAAATAGTGTACAACATTTGTGGATCATTACCTTTCATGAATCATTGCTTGTTTAGAGCTGGCGCCTAATTTATGGCAAAATGTATTAACCGATTGCGATGATCTTGGTGTCTAAATTCATACAAAATCTGTTTAATTTTTATAAATTGGTGTCAGATTTCTTTATTGAGTGTGTGTCTCACTTACTGACTCTGTGTACAACTAGTGCTTAACACTATCTTCTGATAAGCCTAAGCACCTCGCCCACCTTGCCACCAAAGAGAGCATTTGGGATTATTATTTTAGCTTATAAAAACAGGGAGCAACCCCACTACACAAGAGAAGGGGTACCACAGGTAAGTAAAAATTCAGAATTCTCTTGGGATAACCATAAGGTTCTCAACTAGCTAGTAAATTCATACACCTCCCAACATTCAATGGCCCAGAAACACACAATCCTTTCACACAAGGTTAAAAACGGACCCTATTTGGCAATTATAATACACACACTAATAACTACCAAAAGTTTATGATAAACATATATTTATTAAAAACAATTTATCTACTAATTTTGCTATTCTAAAAAGATTATAAATGTATCAGATTTACAATCAAATATTAAAAACCAAAGTACCATACATGTGTAATTGATATATGAGAGACACAAAAAAGGTGCAAATCTATTAATCACATCACATTTAGATTGTTCCACATGGAATTCATTTCAATTGTCTGTTCAAATGTCCATCAATAAAATCATCTATTGGGCATGAACATGTTCCTTGGATACAACCACATAAATCAAAAAAGCGTTGATGCGTTTCGGTGGTACTCTCTTGATAACAACCACCTTCTTCAAGACACAAAGAATAATAGTCTCTCCTGTATTTAAGCAGAATAACAACACCTAATAAAAACAAAGCATAAAAACATACATATCAACATCCATATGTATATATCTTTTCATGATGAACACAGTACAGCTAATTACAATATATGTACCATTGACATTAGTCTCTAAACATCAACGTGATGTACATAATTGTCTACAGGGTCCATATGTTAACAGGCACACAACACCTTTCACAACTTCGATTTTGCACACTTGGGGCTAGTGTCAATCCACTACCTGAATGCCTATACAAACTGGTTTCTGAGTTGCACAGGCTACCCACCTCCTCAGCTCCAGAGGTAGGTTTTATAATGATTTCATTGATTCTCTATACACAGGGCTCCTTAGGGCTCCAACGCAATGTAAAAATCTATCAAGGATCGAGAGACATGTTGTCAAGTGGACACAAGCTAAATCAGAAATACTGAACATCTCTTCCTTTCATATAGCCCCTGGGTGTGTCCCCATTTGCCAACATACCTAATAAGTAGTCAGAAGCTGCACCATGTACAGAGAATATATATAGATCTGATCAGTAGCCATACTCTCTTTGATGTTTAGAGACTAATGTCAATGATACGTGTATTGTAATTAGCTGTACTGTGTTCATCATGAAAAGATATATACATATGGATGTTGATATGTTTGTTTTTATGCTTTGTTTTTATTAGGTGCTTTTATCGTGCTTAAATACAGGAGAGACTATTATTCTTTGTGTCTTGAAGAAGGTGGTTGTTATCAAGAGATTACCACCGAAACGCGTCAACGCTTTTGTGAGTTATGTGGTTGTATCCAAGGAACATGTATGCCCAATAGATGATTTTATTGATGGACATTTGAACAGACAAATGAAATTAATTTCATGTGGAACAATCTAAATGTGATGTGATTAATATGTTTGTACTTTTTTTGTGTCTCTCATATATCAATTACACATGTATGGTACTTTGGTTTTTAATATATGATTGTAAATCTGATCAATTTATGATCTTTTTAGAATAGCAAAATTAGTAGCTACATTGTTTTTAATAAATATATGTTTATCATAAACTTTTGGTAGTTATTAGTGTGTGTATTATAATTGCCAAATAGGGTCCGTTTTTAACCCTGTGTGAAAGGATTGTGTATTTCTGGGCCATTGAATGTTGGGAGGTGTATGAATTTACTAGCTAGTTGAGACCCTTTTGATTATCCCAAGAGAATTCAGATTTTTTAATTATTATTTTAGCCCTTCCCTATAAGGGTTGCCTGGACTCTCTACACAGGGTACTTCCTTTCAGTGCACTATATAGAGAGCCAGCTTCCTACAGGTATGAGCACAAAACTCTACAGAAAGAGTTCCTCCAAGTCTGCGACCAGCAGACAGCCCTCTATGCCTACGAAGAAAACCTGGAAAACAGCTCCCGATGCAACAGCATTCGCATTCCAGGGGCGCCTTCGGGAATGGAGGGGTCAGACATAGCGGGATATGTCCAAAGCCTCTATCACCAAATCCTCAGGGAGAAAGATGCAACTCCCATTCAGCTGCACTGCACACACTAGGTGGGCCGAGCTAGAAGAAAAGTAGTGAGACCACCAGTCATCCTCTCCTGTGTACATTACTTCAAACTCAAAGAGTGCATCATCCCATTTGCACGGGACACCCACCCCGTCCTCTTCAGGAGACACAAATTGGCAATATGTCGGAAATTTGTGTCTCTAACCCTACAGTAACGCAAGAGTTTCCGCCCAATCACTGAGTTCCTCAGAGGTAACTGCATAGAGTATAACTGTGGTCATCCGTTCTGGATCATCTTTCGCTGGGAAAACAAACTCCATCAAATCAGGACTATGGAGGAGGCTCGGCAACTCCTGAATCTCCCTGATGACATAACCATACCCTCACCTCAGAACTCCAAAGCACCCTCCGGAGGCTGGAAGCGGCGATGGCTCCACCCAGACTCTGAACATGCCACCATGGCTCTGGAACAGCAGGCAGTGCTTGATATCCTTACCGTAGACTGTCCCTGCTGAGAAAAATTTACCTGGGAGCAGGACCGGCAGGATAGAGGACCTGCCTGGTCCTTGCCAGCCCCTTGTCTTTTGGTGATGGTGTCAGAGGGTGAAGGCAGGACACTAGAACTCAGAGACTCATCCAGATGCAAGAGAGCCCACTCTTCTTGTCATACGCTGGTTCCGGACACCTAACTCTTATTCCATGGTTTCTTGGACTTCTATGTTTTTCTAATGTTTTTTTCACAGAGGGATTGCGCTCTCTTTTCCTATACTCCCCGATTGGAATCTTAAAGGCCTGGCACACCATAGCTGGCATACACAGGGGGCTGACCCATAGCAACCTCCTCACCCTGGACCCACGCCAATACAGATCTTAAGATAGTCTGCATCAATTATCGTGATTGAAACAGCTGTTAAAAGAAAGGCCCTGGCTGCTCTCATGAATGGAGCGCTCGGGAGGGGAGATATATCGCTTTCAAGAAACCTATGTGATGTCCCTGGATTGGCGTAGAATGAAATCCTGACATTTGCCACACCAATATTTTTTGTCAGGCCCTGGCAAGAAGGGTAGTATGCCAAAACATTTCTCCCGCTCCTTTTGGGTGGTTATAGGGGATAAGGTGGCTGAGGCTGTATGCAGATTACTAGCTATATGTCTGCATGGGGGTGCATCCATCCATATAACCTACCTTTATTTATTCATCCACTTGTATGCTCATTAAAGCATCATTTTGTCTTCACACATTCGTTGATTCATCCACTTAACCCCCTTCCACCCAGTCATACAGCCTCACATTCTCATCCATCAAACTCATCCTATTAGCCTCACGTTCATTCAACGATTCTGTATATCCTTACCTTGACATAACATAACGGGTATTTGTAAAGGGCATGTTCTTCCGGAGGCAACTTGGTGCTGAATAACAGATGTTTATTGTTACCCAACTCAATTTTATCGACCTCAGATGGATGAAAGGCTGAATGGACACACCTGGATTTGAACCTGTGACCATGAGGTTGAACACAGGCCCCTGCAGTGAATGCATTAGTCCACTAAGCCAAAATGATTTGCCCATTGTAACACTTCTTTGCATCTATGTACCATCCCAAACAAAATTCACCCATCTACAAACCCACTCCTCAACATACAGACTACCAATCTGCCTTTTAAAAAGCGAAACCTATTGGCTTTGCCAGTGTTATTATGCAGTGGCTGCCTTGGGTGGATTCATGTCACATTGCTTAAGGCAAGAAAAATGCTCGCCCTGGCGGTGCCTCGCGGATTGGGCGCCATTCCGTGCCCAGATGGCCTTGTTTTGGCTTCACATGTGCAAAGGGACCGTGTTTTATCTGGCAGACTAAATACAACAGTTTACAAGTCACCCACTACCTCTAGGGGGCGCTTAGCCAGATGTGTTAATGTTCCCACCATCAGAGAGCGTCACTGGAAGGAAGGGGTCGCAGACAGGAGCAAAGCACGCCAGGGGGCAGCAGGGATAAAAGCGCGGCGCCCTGTGATTACTTCTAATGTGCAGGTTGCTGGAATTTGCCTGCAATAAACGCGGGCTGCCTGGAAAATAGTTCAGCCGTTTGTCAAATGTCTCTGGTTTTATTTATGGAAATTGAGACAGCTCGCTGCTTATCCCACAATTAGCCCTCGTTTCGGAGCCTCCACCCAGATTGCAAAAGCCGTAAAGTCGCTTGGAATTTGTTTCTCGTAGTTAAGGTTGGGCTAGAATCACAATCAGAGAGTCAAAATCGCTGTTTACAAATGGATTAATGACGGCCGAAACAGAGCGTTATTGCAATTTCCAAAAGATCAAAAGTTAATTAAGACAATGAATAAGCATATGATGTCACCATCTGGTGCCAAATTCAATATTCTAAGGGGTGTGCCCGTATTACATTACATCCTGGAAAATAAGGGGAAAGTCAGGGTAAGAAAGGGTTACTCAATTAAAACAAGCATTAACAAAGCAAGTAGTCCTCAATTTAATATGCTAACCCATGAGACACCTATGCCCAGAAGGAGTCCTGTGCTCACTGTGCCATAACACTCAAGCTACACCCTACTGAAGAGGCCCAAGTAGGTGGAAACAGGAATGGAGTTAGTTGTGTTCCTGTTCAGACATGACATGACAGTTCAGGCTGGATTGTTCCCATTGGTACAGGATCAAGACTGATTTGCATATGGCTGGTTCCTAGCTAAGGTGGCATAATTGGCAAAAGAATGATGGCCTGGGATGCGACCCAAATTAATTACCAATGGTTAAGATCAATTCAAGCATTCCACCCATCACTTTGTTGCTTTCCCGTGTACGGCAGCCAAAATCCAAGAGGAATGCTATATGTGGGTCCCATTCTCACTGTGCCATATGACTCAAGCTACACCACACTGAGTAGGCCCTAATAGGGCAAACCCCTTTCGAGGTTGCTTGTGCTCCTATTCAGATGGCACCAGGCCGGGTAGTGTGGGCTGGACTGTTCCCATTGAAGTAGGGCCAAGAGTGATTTGCATACAGCTGATTTCTCTCTGAGGAGGCATAGTGGGCAAAAGAATGATGGACTGGAATGTGGCCCTTGGTAATTACACATTACTGAGATGAAATAGTGCATCCCACCCACCCATCACATTTTTGATTTCTTCATTCTAAAAGATAGACAAGGATAAAAAAACAGGCTCAGTGTGTTCATTTACACAATTGAAGACTGAAGTGAGCATTTGATGAGTGGCAACTGGCACATTAACAGTATGAGCATGAATATCTGCATAAAGAGATGCACATGCTGTTTATCATTATTGCTTCTAGCCAGGGAGATAGGTACAGGATGGTTAGGGTTCTGACTGAAGGGTTGCCTCAGTGATAAGTCGCTGTGATGCTCTGATTGGACCGGACAGTGCAGCCTTGTCTAGGGGCAGCACAGAGATTGCTCGAAGGTCTCCAGAGAACTAGTTCCAGTGGGGAGGTTCCAGCAGGCAGAGGGACTGAAATCTCAATGGGGCACCGGTTGGCTTCGGAGTGATGCCTAAGCTGCAGTTTGCAAAGTAGAGGCTGTCTGCAGATGCGTTGTGAGAAAATTATTCTTTGAGTTAGTTACAGAGTCAATGGAGCTGTGCAAGACCAAATTATGCAGCATGTTACTGCAATTACACAGCAAGCAAAAAGATGACTCATGCACCACAGAAAAGCTAACTATGACGGACACTGTGCTATTTAAGGCAAGTTATATTGCACATTCGGTGGTATTACTTAGCTAGCTGTGTATTGTGACACATTTGTGCAAAAGCGATCCCACCACTACAGAAAATACACTTTTCTATCGAAAGTTTACAATATTAATCACTAACTATTAATGATTTAGTCTTGGATGGAGGCACAGGAGTGCTATGTTATTACCACTGTTATTTATACTTCCCAGCGTGAAATAGTTTCTGCAAAACTGTCATGTCCTTGTAGCCGGACTGCCGATACACCACACACGGGACACAGGTGAGTGTATGCAATCTTCTTTATTGTATTTGCAGCAGCGAGCCTCAGCACGTCCCGTCCCCTTGGTCAGTCCTCTTTGTCCCCGTCCTCTTCCTGTCCCCTAACAGGATGTGGTGTCCGGTGACCTGGTCACCTCCCTCATGACCCACAGGGTCCTAGTGTCCCCTCCTGTCCAGTCGCCCATCTGTCAGGTCACTACACCTCCCCCTTGTCGCAAACAAATCTTTGGTACATACAAACAAATCTTTGGTACATTTCACTAGACATTGTCACCCCCTTTTATGTTGACAGTATTTGCTGATGATACTTGAGAGGTATAGAGAGCAGGAGAAAGAGAGAGAGAGAGAGAGAGAGAGAGAGAGAGAGATAGACATTGATATACGGAAAAAGTATGTCCACAGGTCTCCGTTTCTTTGCATCTCCTCAATCAGTCTCTTGGGCTTCTTGCCTTCTCTTTTTGGTCTTTGTTCTATTAAATCCTCTTGTGCTGCTTCCCCTTGGGCGTCTTTCTTCAGCCCATGTTTCGGCCGCTCCTCTTCTTTTGTCTTCAATTCTCTAGAGTACGACTCATTCCTGGTGATGTGGTATTGTCCTGCTGACGCCGTTATCATTTGCCCTTCCACTTCCATTACCGTCAGTGGGTCTTTTGTGAAAGTGCTGTCTGACTACCGTGGTTGTCTTTGTCGGACTAGCTCAGTGTCTCCTTCTTTCGCTTTCGCATCTGTTACATGTCTCCTCCGATCAGCATACGCCTTCATTCTTGTTTTCGCTTCTTTGTCTCTTTCAGCTATGTCTTTTTGTTCCACCCTTTCAACTTCTTTCACTTGGGGCAACCTCGTTCTACTTGATCGCCCCAACACCAGCTCCGCAGGGCATCTTCTTGTGGGGCTGTGAGGGGTGTTTCGACAGTCTCTCAGCACCTGACATAGTGCTTATCCAATTGAGATCTGTATTGGCTTGTTGCTCTGTATTGCCTTTTTGATCGTTCCCATAGATCGTTCGGCCATTCTGTTTGCTTGCGGCCACAGAGAAGCTATTCGGCGATCGTTGATCCCAAGGTACTCCATGAACCTTTTGCATTCGTCACTAGAGAAAGGTGGTCCATTGTCTGTTTGTTGTGTCTGCGGTGAAACCCATGCTGCCAATATGTCATCCAGAGCTGGCAAAGTTGCGTTTACTGATGTTGATGCCACTTGTCTCACCATGGGGAATCTGGAGAATTCATCTATTACTACCAGTAGGTAATTTCCTGCTTTCAAATGCCCGTAGAAATCAGCTGCCAGCTCTGTTCATGCTGCTTTTGGAAATGCGGACATTTGCAGTGGCTCCTGCTTTGATGTGGGCCCGTTATTTGGCAGATTTGACAGTGCATCACACTTTCTTCTCCCATGTTGTCAAGTCCCGGGAACCATACTTTTTCTCGCACCATTTTTTTTGTTGCCACAGTCCCTCTATGTGACTCATGTGCCAATTCTGCTGTCCTTCTTCTCAGCGTCCGTGGTATTACTATCCTGGTACCTCTCATCATTATTCCGTTCTCGCTTTCTGATAGTTCTTCGCTAATCTTTTTTAACGCCAACAGCTCTTCCTTCAATACTTTTTCCCCCCAGCTGCTGTTGTTGTTGGCGTGCCTTCACCTTTGCTGTTTGGTCACCTTCATTATGGTCTGCATGGTGATGTCTTGTTTTGTCTCTTGTTCTAGTTCTTTCATTGTTATTGTTGCCGGTGTGTTATGCTTCCGTGCAAAGTTTAGATGTTCCTCCACCATGGTTGTCGCTTGGGACACTTGTGGTATGGTTTTCTTTGATATATCGTCTGCTGTATTGTGTTCCTTCCCCTGCTTGTGTATCATTTTGAAGTTATAATCCATCAGTCCCCCACTTCTCTATCCGGGGCGGTCTCTTTCCGTCTGGGTGTCCGTATGTTGTTATCAGTGCTTGGTGATCTGTTATGATTGTGAACAGCTTTCTGTGGATGACCATGTGGTAGCGTTCACACGCCCACATTGCTGCCAAGCTCTCTTTTTCTGGCTGGGAGTATCCCGGCTGGGAGTATCCTTCTTCTACGTTTGATAGACTTTTGCTCCCATATGCCACCATGTGTCTTGGGGAATCTTTTCCTGGTTTGTGTTGTGCCAATATTGCTCCCAGTCCCTCTGGGCTGGCATTTACAGTCAGTTCAGTGCGCTGCTTGGGGTATTCTTTTAGGATGCTTCTTTTCTCTGGCATGTTGTATGTCATGGCCATGAGACCCATTGTCTGAGCTGTGATGATGCTCAGCAAACATGGCGCCGGGATGTCGCCCTTCAGCACATGAATGTCCTCTTTGATCTTTTGGTCTTCGTGTGTTGGCTCTTCTGTAAATTTCCCCATTTTTGTCACTTGTTTCTGTGACCCCCAAGTGAAAACCTCAACTCGGGACAGTCTCGACGTCTGCTTTCTCTTCATCTTTTCGTATTCCGATACACACATGATGTCACATGTTGCACCGCTGTCCAAGACAAACTTTGTTTTGTGTGATCCTCTCCTATAGTCACGTACTCTGTCTTTTTCATTTTGCTTTTGCCCACTAGGCACCTTCTTTTTCCTTTTTCATCTTCATCCGTTGACTCTGTGGTAACATCCGTCATAAGATAGAGTCGTTCAGTCCTTTCTTCTTCTTCTTCTTCTTCTTCTTCTTCTTCTTCTTCTTCTTCTTCTTCTTCTTCTTCTTCTTCTTCTTCTTCTCCTGATTCTAGTGATGAGCTCCTTGTTCCTGTTTCAACATGTCTACTTGTTGACACTTGCGGTCTCCACAGTCTTCCTCTGTCGTTCCTGAACTGCACTGTGAGAAGTTGGCCTGATATGCAGTGCTCACTATTCTAGTGATCACTATGTATCAGTCCAAACAACCCTTATTGATGATTGGTTGTAAGTCAACTGTAGACCAGCTATCCTAGTAGCATGTACAAGAGCAGTCTTTAGGCTAGACTCTAGAGGGCGTGTTAAGCCAGCTGTTATACCATCACATATACCCCTTGAACACCAAGTGAAAGGACACCACACAAGTTGTTATGAAAATAACAGTATATTTATTTAGAACACAACAGCCCTGGACTCTTTATGAGGACAGGGCGCTAAGCACAATACAAAGCTCTTATGAAAATACTGAAAGTCGCACAATTTACACAAATGCCCGAGGGGCACGAAAAACCATATACTCTAAAAGTGGAATGCGAAATTACTAGCAGGTAAGTACTACTCTAATAGGCTTTAGGATCGCTAGGACTGGACTACTGAACCTTCAGATTACTAGCAGGAGGCCTAGGGAGATCGGGTGCAGAGTGTGCACTCTCACGCGGGATGCGGGACAAAGTCTATGGATGCTAGATTTCGTAAAGTTAGTGTTATCGGACGAATCCGACTAGGTAGAGCTGAAACGAAAAAGGATCTGGACCCTTGGATAGTTAAGCTATGCTGGAGCACCGAAATGCTGAGATTACCTAGCCCAGGGGCTGCGGCTGCATAGGTCTGAAAAGACGTCGGGAATCCTCGTTGCAGTCTATGGAGCCTGAAATAAGAAGTTGCTGGCAGGCGACCAGTGATGAAGTTCGATGTGATCCAAGCCTGGATCGATGATGGAGGATACCTGTAAGCAGAGAGGACCAAGTTCTGAATCACTAGCCAGTGATTAGAGGGGCACCAGGATGGCACCGGACGAAGTCACCTCGACCAGGTGAGTGGGCGACGCTGGGCTCTGCAGTCTCTCGGACCAGGAGGCGTTGTCGGCAACCAGGATGGAGGTGCGAGCTGTCCCACGAAGGTATCTGCTGTCGACGTCGCTGGACCCAGGATTGGGGCAACAAGTCTTGGCAAATGCAAGCCCACGCGGTGGACTCAAAATGGCGTCTGGAGTGGACCAGGAAGGTCCGGGGTGCTCCTCTGTTGGAAGGGAGCAAGGGCCAGTCTGGGGCAACCAGACCAGCGGTGTTGCCGTCGTGGTGCGTCTTCAGGAGGGCCACAAACCAGCAGGCAAGTAGCCAGACAACGCGGTGAGCAGCAAAGAGCAGAAGGGCCCCACTCAGATCTCGTGGATGCTGGGGGGCTGGACTTCGGTGCTGGAGCTGCTCAGGGTTAGGGCTTCTCAAACCCCAAAGCACTTACTCGAGGATCCCTCGGCGGTCGTGCTGGGCAAGCGTCGTGCAGTCTTGAAGATGGCCGGTCCCTCGAGGTCTCGTCACACCCACGAATCTCAGCTGGGCTCATGATGCAGGTAGAGGTCAGAGGTGCCAGGGAAGCCGGTTCTCGTCGAGCTGGGCAGTCTTGATCCGGAGGAGAGACTTACAGCAAACCGCGATGCTTGGATGGTGCCTGCGGGTGCAGGGTGGCTACTCCTTAGCCACAAGGGAGAGTCTTCTGAAAGATTCAAGAGTTCTTTCGTGGAAAGTCATCAAGATTCGGAATTATCTGATTTGGAAGGGTCCCCGCTCCTACCTTTATTCTAAAGAAAGGGGCTGGTACGGGACTAGGTCCTGTCCATGGGTGGGACCAGGAAGGGGGATGGTTACACCCCTCTCCCATGCCGGACTTTCCCCAGCTCAGGGGCTGGTGTGCCCCTGGAACTGGTTCAAGCCGGCCTATGCATAGTGAGCACCGGGGTGCCGCTTGCAGTCACCTGCCTACCCAGGATACACAAAACCCTGTCTGGGATGGTGCTAGCACCGCCCCTGACAGGAAACCCTTTGTCCAAGCTCTCCTCGCTGGAAGGACTCCCAGCAGCAGGAGTTCAGACTTGTGTCTGTGGTGGCAGCATCCATTTTGTGATGCTGAGGCTCGAGTTAACTTTAACCGGGGTTCACAGTTACACACATGTCGTGCCCCTCTAGAAGGGTGGAATGCTAACCCCGTCGCCAGAATTGGCGAGGGGTTAGTATTCCATTTCGTATGACACCTTACTCGACATGTTTTGATAAAGCGATACCAGAGTTGGCATATAACCGCGAGGATTATAATGCACTTAAGAGTATATGGTATGCGTTATCATGGAACAGCTATTAGGACTTGGTTCCGCAAGCTGCAAACGGGCTCAGCTCATGCCAGAGCACCATCTCACATGATTCCAAGCACTCTGCCTTCAGGATTGTTAAGGCCTGCCATAGGAGTGACTGATAGGAATCTATGTGTCCATTTTAGGGTTAGATATAGGTATACTATATCTACAGCAAAGGGTGATTACACCACCTTGCCCCAGCTGTCGTGCAGCCAGTTGTGTCAGATTTAGATGGCCAGCCAGGGGTGGCATAATACATGCTGCAGCCCCTGGTAGGCCCTGGGTACACCTATGCCCTGAGTTACAGGGTCTGATAAGGTGGCACAGTACCAATTAGATATGTGCCTAAGGTACATGGAATCCATTTTACAGAGAGAGCAGTAGGCCTGGGGTCCTGATTGGCAGAATCCCAGGCCAACTATGTCAAAAACCAGCTAAAACACAAGGCAAAAAGTTGGGGGCAACCATAGTCAGGAGCTACCTTCCTACATGCACTCCTTGGCGTACGCTGGCATAGTCATTTCTCCCGTTCCATTTCTTGCACGTCTGGCCAAATGTTAGGCATGGGCCTCGATGTGGAAATTCAAGTCCACACCTGTAGCATGTTCCTTCATGGTGTTTCCTTGTGGCCTGTTCATTCCTGTCTTTTTCCAGCTGCCTGCGTGATCTTGTTCCACTCGTTTGTGTTTTCCTCGCTCCATTTCCTTAGCGTGTGCTGTCGCTCTTGCCTCCGCTCTTGCTAGCGACGGGATATTCTCTAGTGACGTTGGTTCTCTAATTCCTACTTGTGGCTCAGACAACTTGAAGGGTGGCGGTCTTCTGTATTGTGCACTTTGTCTTTCTGGTTTAGTTTCTGCCATCTCTTCTAGTCTATGTGCTCTTCCGGGCACTCTTTTGTTGTTTTCCGGGGCTCCTCCTGGCCCTCTTCTATTCTCCGTGCTCTTCCGGCACTCATCTATTCTCTGTGCTCTTCCAGGCACTCTTTTGTTGTTTCTTGTGCTCTTCCTGGCACTCTTCTATTCTAGGTGCTCTTCCTGGCACTCTTTTGTTGCTTCCTGTGCTCTTCCTGGCACTCTTCTATTCTTTCCTGCGTTTCCTGTTTCTTTTGACCTTTTCTCTTTGTTGTTTCTCCTTTTTCTTTTCTTTTATTGCATTTGCCTGTGCTTTATTGCTCCATTGGTGCTTAAGTCGGCACTTTTTGGCACTTCTCGCTTTTCTCTGAACCTTTCTTTAGCTTCTCTTGCTCTTATTTCATTCTTTTAACACCTTTCCTTCTTTTTCTTCTTTTGCCTGACTCTGTTATGGCTGCTCTGTTGTTTCCAATGCCCTTTTCTTTTGATGTCCCCTTTAAAATGGCCGCCGCTCTTCTCGCGAGATTTCGCGCTCGAAATCTCGCTCTCATCTGACTTTAAAATGGCCGCCCACCACGCTCTCGCCTTCTATTGGTCCAGCCGCCTGGATCTAAAATGGCCGCCGAGACTCTCAGCCTCTCGCGAGAGCTCGCGCGTCTAATTTCAAAGCTTCGCGCTTACCGCAGATGTTTCTTTACTTGCTTCAGAGGCGGTCGGGTGGGCTTCGATATCGCTCCTCTCCTCGTTTCTTCTTTTAACAGCTTATCCAGTGTGGGCACCTGGTTACTCCTGATGGCAAGGTCAGCATGCGAACATCGATCCACGCGTCAATCTACACGTCGATCTGCGCGTCGGCTCGTTTCCCCTCGTCGCCAGTTGTCATGTCCTTGTAGCCGGACTGCCGATACACCACACACGGGACACAGGTGAGTGTATGCAATCTTCTTTATTGTATTTGCAGCAGCGAGCCTCAACACGTCCCGTCCCCTTGGTCAGTCCTCTTTGTCCCCGTCCTCTTCCTGTCCCTTAACAGGATGTGGTGTCCGGTGACCTGGTCACCTCCCTCATGACCCACAGGGTCCCAGTGTCCCCTCCTGTCCAGTCGCCCATCTGTCAGGTCACTACACCAACTTAAATTCTGCTTGGGGAAAACAAGTCTAAAGTACGGACCACTTATAATTAAAATCAGTGTCTATTTTTTACTGCGCATTAAATCTATGTTTTAAACGTGTTTAGTTTTGCCCATACAACGCGAAGAAACTCTTCTTTCCAGCAGGAAAACAGCTCTGCAGAAGAGTATTGTCCTTTTCTACTTGTGCTTGACTCTCTAAGAGGAACTTTAAGATTCAAAAAATCACACCCTGAAAAGAACTGTGAAATATTTGGGTTTCTTCGAAACTCTGAGTTCCCATCTTGAAATAACTGTTATGTGATGTAAGTGTTGGTTTCTTAAATATTGAAAAGCAGTTTTCATCAGAAAGAAGGAATCATAATTTCCAGCCTGTCTGAAGTACATTGTTTTGTTTTTCCTGTTGCAGACAAAAGCCCAGTTAATCAGTTGGGAAAATAAATACCATATGGGCAGGGGTTTAAATGGGATCAAAAAAGTCGGGGTCTCCAAAAGGGACGTGGCCTAAGAAGTGTAACTAGGAATGTTTTCCAAGAGGCAAGGCCTATGTTATTTAGGGCATGGCTTAAACATGTAAACTAAAATTCTATGCCTCCTATAGTGTACCACCCCAACCTGTGTTTTGGGGTCTCTCTGAGTTTTCTGCTATTGCATCAATGCCAGTTACTAATTACTGCCAGGTCTGAGATCGAGCCATGCATATGGGCAACATTTCACCTCTTTAAAGCCTCAATACAGGCATTCAGGTGGTGAAAAGAGACTAGTTACTTTTAGTAAATTGTCAAGGGTGGCACTGTGCTCTAAGTGCAATAATTTTTGTTCTTGAAATATGAACAACGTGTTACTTACATCATGGTTTACATTGAAGAAAAAATGAATGGAGATTATGGGTCTCTTACAAAAAAATAAAGCTCACCAAACGACCATTTATTCAATGAAAAAAACAATCTGCAAATTAACCATAAGCAAGAACAGTATGTCATAAATCAAACCCATTTATTTGCACTGAATAATTTGAGTACAACATCAAATGTAGACAAGAGGTGGGAAGGATGAGAGAGAGACTTAGGGAAGGAAAGCAGTACTGAAAACGACCTTTTTAAGCTATTTATGGAATTGTAAGAGGGGTTTTGCTGCCTTAATTCCGTTGAGAAAAAGTTCTAATGAGGATTAATCCCTCATATGAATGATATCGAAAAAACTTGGTGAAAGGTGAATGTTTTAGATTCCAGTTGCAGTACTATTTTCTTTTTTAGGGTCTTTGTGAGATCGGTTAAAACTAAAGACTTGAGGAGGGATGAATGCTGTTATAGTTTGAGTGAATGCCTTGACTTTTGGCTCGTAACTTTGTTCTGGGCTCTTATGACAGCCAGTAAAGATCTTTAGCACCAGGGGTAATATTGCCAAATTTCCTGGGGTTGGTGACAATTCAAGCCACTGAATGGAGAGCAAACTTCAGGGGTGCTACTGAGAACTTGGCTTAGATCAGTTGGGTATTTCTCTAGAAAACTCTGGATATGACAGTGGCTTGGACAATAATTGGTAGTTTGATGGTTTTATTAGGGGTTTAATGTTTTTTTTGTCTTTGGTGAGCGGTCAGCCAGCATGCAGCATTGGCAGACGCCTTCACTTCTGCCCCTGGACAGAGGACTGCTCACCATTTTGAGAGATCCATGTTTGTGTGGTGAGGATTCCTTTAACCAAAGTGCATCCATTGATATGGCAGGTGCACCTTCATGGAAAATGAATACTGAGCAGCGCAGATCCAAGCAGGCAACATATGTATCAATCACCAAATATGACAAACCTTCTGATTTTATAAAAGGCAGTGGCCCAGTGGCAGATGGGTTGCTGCTGTTTCACCAACAGTCCATCAGCATCCTCCAGGCAAGGAACCACAAGTCTGGTGGGGAGGGAGAGCCACCAAGCCTAGCCGGTGCTCCAATCCCGCCAAAGTCTTAATAACCTCATTGGAACTCATCTGGCAGATTTCTGATTAAATACTAGAGAGTGTCTGCCCATGAAGCAAGGAAATGAAACCTAAAGCACCCCTATCTTTCTACAAGAGCAGTTTAGAAAGAGAAGACAGTGGGTGGGGGTTGCATTCCTGAGCCTGAGAATATGAATCAGTGACCAGAATGAAGAATGACATGGATAGCTTTCAGTAGCTGGCTAAAGGGGAGGTTTGAAAGGGGAAACCAGCAAACCACCAGCACCAGCAGTAAACCTTTTTCAAAACAACAATCCAAGAATACTCTAACCCAGCCTCTACATTCCTTCAAATAAATTTCACACAATGAATTTATGGACCTGATCAAAGCAAGCAGGGCTGCCGGCAGCCCTTCTGACCCGTGTCCACCACAAACCTTCAAGACAATTCTTCTAACAACCTCTGCTGCCAAACCAGTAAGAGGAATCAACAACAATTCCTTAACTACAGGAATATTTCCAGAAGAACTAAAAAAAGAAAACATACGCCCATTACTGAAGAGTACAAACCTGGATCAGCTGAACCTCGACAACTACAGACCGATTAAAAATGTATCTTTCCTGGGAAACCTGATAGAAAGAGCAGCATTTGCCCAGATGTCGCAATTCATTGAAGATAATGCCATACTTTTAGACTTTCAAATGGGATTGCGTTGAAGGAGAGGCACAGAATTTGTCCCCATTGCCATATGGGATGATCTTAAGAACACAGTTGACCAGAACGGGGTATCTGTGCTACTTCTCTTGGACCTCTCAGCTGCCATTGACACAGTTCACCATGCCACTCTGATAAAAAGACTCTATGAAGCCAGCAAAGAGGGGACTGCTCTAGACTGTATCACATCCAACCTTCACAACAGAAATACTGTCCTCCATACACCCCCCTTTCTTGTCCAAACCGTACTTCACAAAAGCAGGAGTCCCTCAAGGCTTTATCATCTCGCCCATGCTTTTCAACAACTACATGAAGTCATTACCGGCACTGATCAATCAATTTCATCTCACATACTATGCAGATCACACACAAATACTCCTTCAACTTGAATGCCCCAATACATTGGAAACTCACCAATTTTTAGTTGTTGCAGAGCTGTGGATCAATGGATGACGTGAATTCATCACAAACAGAATATTTCCAAAACAGAAATACTCACATGTGGCGATTGGAAGAATTATGACCCGATTGCCGTCTGGCCTGATGATCTGGGAACAATGCCTAAAGTATCGAAGAAAGTTAGAAACCTCAGGATTACCATGGACTCCAAGCTATCAATGAATACCCAACTGCACAAACAAGCAGGGTCATATTTTATTACTATAAAAACTCTGCAATTAATCTTCCCCCATCTGGGATTTTCACACTAGGTCCAGGCTACCATCTCTCTCAATCACAAAATACATTTAACAAGGAACTTCCGCTCTAGAGTGGCACCTCGCCTTAAAATCCTAATGTACAAGAAAAAAACATGAGTGGCACATCCTTTTCTGTTCAAGCAGCCAAACTATGGAACTCTTTACCCCCCAACAAAGATCCAGGGATAACCACCTTATCATCAGAAAACGACTCTAGAATTGGCTTTCCCCCACATAACCACCATACGCAAATATAAACATACAGCATATCCTTAAAAATATAAGCATATATTTGGACTATAGATATGTACCTACATATCTATATTGCTTTGTATAAACATGTATAATAATTATGTTTTAAAAATATATATATTAGTTAGTTCTGCTTAACAAATGTACATATTACTTAAAGTTACATTATTCTGTTTTTAACATGTATATAATTGACTGCATCAATAAGTAAATCTTTTATCATAACTATCTACAATTGCTTCACTATTGAATTACAAAAAATAAAAAATTAATTTAAAGTTCAACAACACTTGAAAGACGGAGTTTGTTAAATCCATCTTTAATCTACACATATTACCTTCCTTATGCATATATATACCTTCTGTGTACTTATGTATCTATACATTTATTACTTTCCTTCTAATTCAGCGTATCCAATGCACTTCCCTATTTCTCACCCTATACGGCTCTCAATATATTCTCTACATCAACTCTATGACTCGTCTCAAACCTCATTCTACTACTCTTTCCAGTGCACTACCCTATTTCTCACCCTATACCTCCATCACTATATCCTCTACCTCCACTCTCTCATTCATCCCAAACCCCATACAACTACTATGATCCCCAAAATAACCCTTTCTAGACTCATATGTCGTCTACCCCTCCATGCATCATCTCATACCTCTTTAACTATTCCGATCTCCCAAACACGCCTTTCTAAACCTTTCACTATGACTCCTCCTCCTCCATCTCCCCTTTACTCATCCCAAACCCCCTCCTACAGCTATGAACTCCAAAAAAACAAATTATAGACCCTTCCCTTTTCTATCCCTCCTTCCTCCTTCTATCCCTCCACTATTCCTTTTCAATCCAAATAACAGCCTAACATGTCCACCTCTCACATTAACTTCATATTTCCCTATACTATCCCTCCACTACCTCCCCGTTACTCATCATAACCCCCTCCTATGGCTATAAATTCCACACCGAAAAACATTCTAGACCCTTCCCTCTTTTATCCCTCCACTATTCCGGTTCAATCCAAATAACAGATCAACATGTCCATCACTCAAATAAATTGCATATTTCCCTATACTAATTCCTACTAATCCTGTTTGGGGTTCGGAGTTGGGTGCTACTCACCGAAAAGCTCTTTAACACCTCATCAGGGGAAGCATGCTCTATAAAAATGTGAACCTTTTTACCTCTTCTGTCTCTCCACTATCCTTCTCAATCTAAATAACAGACTAACATATCCACCGCTCAATTTACTTCATATTTCACTTTACTAAATCACCACTAATCCTTTATGGATTCTGGATTAGCGTGCTACTCACTAAAAATGTGCTTCAACACCTCATCAGGGGTAGCAAGCACTAGTGAAGTAGTGTGGCTCACTGGTTAGAGGCGGCAGACCCGAGAGCAGAGGACGGCCCGGGACCAGGGTTCGATTCCCAACGCGGCAGGTTTCTGGACCAGGGTCAGCGGACTCGATAATTCTCTCGCCTCGGTGCCCACTCTGATCAGCGATCGCACTCGGCAACTCTGGGCACTAGCTTGCCTCATCTTCACTAACGGCCCCACCAGACCGCCGGGTATGCCTGGTCTCACCCTAGAGATACCCATTAAGGGACCATCTCTCAGGGAAGCCAGGAAGGGTTTCGCAGCGGTCGAAGCGCGGAGATACTCCTCCAGGAATCGATCCTAGCGCTATATAAACTTGCAATTAATTTATAATATATATACATGTAAACCTTTTCTCTCCACTATTCTTATCAATCCAAAACACAGACTAACATATCCACCACTCAAATTACCTTCCTATTTCACTATACTAATTCACCACTTATCCTTTATGGGTTCCTGAGTAGCGTGCTACTCACCAAAAAAGTGCTTCAGCACCTCATCAGGGGTAGCAAATGCTAAATAAATGAAAATCTCTTCCCTCTTCTATCCCTCCACTATCCTTCTCAATCCAAATAAATGAGTGACATATCCACCACTCAAATTACATTTATATTTCGCTATACTACTTCACCACTAATCCTTTATGGGTATCGGAGTAGCATGCTACTCGCCATAAAAGCACTTCAACACCTCATCAGGGGTAGCAAGAGCTTTATAAATACAAACCTTTTCCATTACTATCCCTCCACTATCCTTCTCAATCCAAATAATTGACTAACATATCCACCACTCTAATTACTTTCCTAATTCACCACTAATCCTTTATGGGTTCCGGAGTAGCATGCTACTTGCTGAAAAAGTACTTCAGCACTTCATAAGGAAAAGCAAACGCTATATAAATGCAAACCTTTTCCCTCTTCTGTCCCTCCACTATCCTTCTCAATCCAAATAACTGACTAACATTTCCACTACTCAATACAATACCAATCTGAGTAAATAAACATTAATGAACATATGTTATTCTGCACCAAGATACCGCATTTGGGGTGAATGTGCGCTTTACAAATACACATATTATTTTATGTTAAATACCTTATGCTGTGAAAGGATCCAGTGCTATAAAGTTGAGGAGCACAACAGAAGCAGGATATAGTCTAAATTGATAGTTGTAAAAACTGGGGAAAATGTGTGTGCACATCTGCGCACAGAGAGGGAACAGGACTATGTATATTCACCATGAGGCATGAGCAATACTAGATGAGCAGAGCTCTAGATTAAATGGCGTTTATGCACAATTTCCACTTTCCCTTGTTTGTAGCAGAGCACCCACAGTTCAGGATTAAGAAAGACCAAGAACATAGGCGTGGTAATGATTTTCTGCACAGCTTACAGTACTTGACCCAAATTTGGCAGCATCCTGCTATCCAACACACTTACTGTGTCCTACCCAGCTTTACCGGATAATCCCAAGCTGTGTATTGTCTGATGTTTGCAAGAGTCTGAGACTCAGAGTAGTGAAACAACTCTTGATCTCCTTTAAGAAGCCATACATTGCAGTTTCTTCTCCCACTCTGGCCTGTTGGCTTAGATATGTTATGCAAGTGGGCATCAAACTTTTCACCTTTGATGCACACTGTACCCAAAATGCCATGGCATCGAAGGATCTCAACTTGGTGGCAAGATGGATGACATCCTAAGAGCTGCTGACTGGTCCCCAGATTCGACTTTCAAAAAGCTTAATTTTAAACCAGTCTCGGATGTTGCGTTGTTAGTGGTAAGCTTTGAACAAGCACAATCTGAGCCTCCAATCCTGACATCGTAAGAACAACTTCCTAGCTATTGTGATGGAAAATTTCAATTCTATTAAGGACATGGAGGTGAAGATTATCACACCAATTTGATACTTGTGTACTGTTTACTGCTTACCTGCCCTATGTGAAAATGTTTAACTATATGGCTTGATAGCTGTGGCTGCTTGCAGTATGTAGGAGTACATTTCATGCATGTTTTGCTTGCTGTGTTATGGAAGATAGAGATCTCTCTCAATATCATCAATACACAATGCATATCAATTTTGGTTCTATATCTTCGGAAGAGAAACAGTTGTAAAGGAAAACAGATGATCTGAGTATGCTTACTGAACTCGTGCTCACTCTCTTCTGCCAGTTATCATTTAAAGTTTCTTGATCGTTAAATGCTATTGAAACTCTGCAGTCAGCTACCAAGCCATTGAGTGGCATTCCACACAGAGGAGACTATGACCTGTGCATCAATTCAGCCATCCATTTTATGAGATTGATAATTGTAATAGATTGGAGAGAAGCGCAGGTCAGGATTTTGTTGTACTTGCATAGTTTTCTTAGGGTCCAATTTCTAGAACTGCTTGCCAATCTATTACAGTTCAGGTCCCTGATAGCTGTTCCCCTACACCATTAACACCATCCTACCACCCTCACACGCTAAATGCACCAGCACTGGATAGGCGGAGTCTAATAGCAGGGCAATGTAATGGTGAAATTCTTGGGCAGTAGTTGGAGAAAGAAACTTGAGCCTTTGATTTTAAAAAAATATTTTCAGGGGTATTACTCCCATTGAGGTGGACAGCTGAACACTAAGACAACATCTCCCATAATATACTGGCTGGGTAGATGAAAGCCCGTATCTGTTCACAAGGCATCGTGGTGACATACTAGCCAGACTACCGCCAGACTACTCACCGGCAATAGCAAATTCGACCACATCTTGGCACATATGAAAGCACTGACTGGCTCCCTCTAGAGGCCAGAATACAGCTGAAACTGTCATGCATTACACACAAGGCTCTATACGCAAACTCCCCTGCTTATCTGACACAGAAACTAGTGGTATCTGGAGGAAGCAGGAACTCCCGGTCCTCTAGAAACCTCTTGCTCCAACCTGCCCGTTTTCAGATAAAAAGAACCTACAATAGGGCGTTCTCCGGGGCAGCACCAAGAATTTGGAACTCATTCCCACCCGCCATCAGAAGAATCCCTTCTCTAGCACGTTTCAAGAAGGAGTCCAAAACTTTCCTCATGGGTAAATTCCTCGTCTAAGGCCTGCCCTCAACCACCACAGTGTGCCTGACGAATCTAAGACTATCGCTTCTTCCTCAGATCACCAACTCATCCCGCAGAGAAAAAGTGGGGCTTTTGCTTTTACTGATTCTAACTATAATTGTAACCATACACTTGTGTCCCCTTTTTTTCCCCTATGTTCCCAGCACCCCTGCCCCTTGCCAACCTTTTGTATATTTCTGTACTTTAGACTTTTTGTTTGCTCACCTCAGTAAACCATGTAAAGCGCTCTGATACTCTCACGGGTCAAGTTCGCGCTCTATAAAACACTAAAATAAATAACTTAATTAATAGACATGCAATCATATAGAAACACTCCAAGCAATCTTACCTTTGAAACATTTTCAGTGGAATGGGCAAGTAGTGATTCAAGCAGGCTGGACCACAAAAATATATTTTAGCTACTGCTTAACTTAGCAAACAGTTCTGTCAGACTGGTTAGTTTATTTTCGTTATTTTGTAAAACAGAGCAATTTTGCATGTAGCTGTCACACATATCCCAAATGTATAAATAATGGTGAGTAAGTGCCTAGGCTTTTAATATAGGAAAGCATGGACATGCCCTCCCAACTGACTGACATAACCTATGCAGTGAGTTCCTGTCGGTACTCATTAGGTTTCGGCTACACAACTTGCGGAATCTCCTGTAACGAAACTAACTATCTTAAAAGGGGCTTAGAGCCCAAACTTTACTTACCTTCACTTACCGCTGGTTGGCAACAATGCCATCCTTATTTCATTTGGCTCCCACGTCAGTCTTGTTTTCTTTCTTCTTGTTGGTCAGCACCTCCTCCTGCCTCCAACTTCCTGCTTGGCTTCACATCTTCTTCCTTGCTGTGGACCTTGGACCAAGTACTGCTTCTGTCAGCCAGTGTCCTTCCACTGGCCCGCACTTTTAACATACTTTATTTAAAAAGATTTTTACTTTCCACCACCTGCATTCTGTTTGTTGCCTGCCTGTCCCTACCACTACTTCACTTCTGTCACTGCATGCCCATTTTCTGCATGCTGCTTCCCTCTTCATTACTGTTCTGTCACTACCACCACCTCACTCCTGCACTGCATGTCTCTTTTCCACTTTGCCACTAGTTACTTCACTTCTACCTCCATCATAGCTTGTTTTATACAGTGCAAAGTCCACAAGAAGGGTATAGAAATCTTTACATGAGCACCAGTTACATTACATAAGGACACATTAATTATACAGGTATGCAGAAATTAAGTGATTTGCTCAGAATCACGGGAGTTTGAGCCTGTGCCAAGATTCAAACCTGATTCCGCAGCTCCAAAGTCAGGCGCTATGGCTATAATGCAACAGCTACTCCATGCTCAGTGTTGCAGCTAGCTACACTTTGACATGCTGGTAGCTGTAATGGGAGTTTGTACAAGAATATAAACTGTGTATTAAGGGCCTGATTACAAGTTTGGCAGTCTTACCGTGGTGGTCTCCTGCCTGCTGTATTACGATGTCATCGCTGGGCCAGCTACAGTGTTTCTGACACCGGGGTATATGTATTCAAGTGTCGATGCAGGTGTGTATATTTTTACTGCACAAGGTTAAAGGTACACATATTTGTAGCAAATGTGAAAATACTTTCTACAAGTATTTTCCCATTGCTGGAGTCCGGCCATATGTGCCCAGTGCAGTCAATGGGTAAATAGTACAAAACCGACTTTCCTGGATTTCGGCACCAACAGAGTTGTTTTCTTTGGGGCTAAGATGCTGCTGTGAAGGGGTACCCAGGAGAAAGGGATCCACGTGGGAGACTGAAGGAAAGAAAAGGAAATGGGTGTGGATGCACCCCAATTCCTTCGATTCCACCGACTCGAAGTAGTGTTCTTTCTGCTACGGTCGGCTCAACGGAAAGTCAACTCGTAATTCAGATGGAGGTGAATTTGTCTGTACTGCCCTCTGACAGCTGCTTCCCCCCTACCGTCGTCACAGCAGTCTGTGAATGGCTGGCGTCGCTGGTGGAACTCCGGCGGTCTTTCCTTCAACAGACCGCCAACATCATAATTTGGAGGGTAGACCACATACTGTGCGACGGGGAATCTGACACAGCTTCAACGGCGGGTCCCTTGCCACCAAACTCATAATCAGGGCTTAAAAACAGGGAAAATAACAGTTTTAACTTGTTTGTGTGTCCGCATTCTACCACCACCTCAGTTCTGTTGTTGCATTCTCCTTCCCTGTTCTTTGCTGGCCTGTCCCTCCCACCTCCTCACTCCCGTCACTGCATGCCCCTTCCAGACACCACATGGCTTGTTTTATGTAGTGCGAAGACTACCAGAAGGACATGAAGTGCTTTAAATGAGTGGTAGTTACATTACACAAGGATGCATGAATTTTTACATGCACAGAGAGATTAAGTGATTTGCCCAGAATCGCAGGATGTTAAGGCGGCGTCAAGACTCAATCCTGGTTCCCCAGCTCCAGATTCAGCAGCTCTGGCTGTAACACCACAGCCTCTCCATGCTTAGTGTCCCAGCTAGCTACACTTGGTAATTGTAATGCCCATTTGTTCAAGAATATAAACTGCATATTAATTATAGGGAAAATAACAATTTTAACCTGTTTGTACATGTATAGCTTAAAGCAAAAAAAAGACACTATGACATGGTCTACCCACGTTATATTGCTTTTTTTTAAACTTTGAGCTATGTAACACGGCAGCTTGTACTACAGTGCAACATTTTTTTAAACGTTGACAGAGCCAATAAATCGCTCATAGGCGAAACTTATTAGCTGTGCCAATGCTTGTTTTTTATACTGAGAAGTTTCCCGGTTTACAACTAAGCGGAACGTTCTTTTTTAACTCTCAGGAGGTCCTTGCAAGATGGACAAAAATGTAATCAAGTGTTGTAGGTCAAACGCATCAAAGTGAGGTCATATTGTACTGCCATCTTCAACGGTATGGTATGCAATCTTCAAGACGTAAGCCAACTGCAGAAACTGTTTGGGTTCAGGATAATATAGTCAGTGGACAGCAGATGATCCGGGTGAGAGGAGGGCTTCAAAGGAGAAGGCGCTGTGGAAAACAGACACTACTATCCCCAGAATGCATTTTGGTCCACAAAGAAAATCCATATGGGTAGTTAAGAACATCGTGAGAAATGGTGATTTGATGATGAAGGAATATGATATGTACTTCAGTGATGACAATCTCAGGGTGGGACGCCTCATCTACCCTTTCAACCCACTTTATAATAAAGGACCAAGCTGAGGCTGATTTGCAGGTATGAATCCCATCTTTCAGTTCTGCTTTGTGACCATTGAACATTGACTTGGCTAACTATTGGTCTCTTTACTACAGTGCTGTCACTCACTGTGGTCTCTGCCCACTTTCAAATTATTCAACATAAAGCACAACAATCCCAGGGAGAGTCCGGGTCCTGTCACCATCCACTCGCCTTTGTTGGTGGTGTACGTTGACTACGGTTGCACATTGACATACTGAGACAATCTGTATGCTAAAAGCGACTTTATGCACAGAGAGGGCAGTAATGCACAGTGGATAATACTGTTGTGATCTACACTAGTTGAAGAATACTAAAAAGCCAATGACAAGTGATCTAGAAAGGGCTAGTTGTCTCTAGTCTATCCAAATTTTCCACGAGGGTAAAGTCTTTATTAATAACACTGATCAGTATTTCTAACCACTAAATTACAAGAAAGTGAACAGCAGAAACTGGTATAAGCGCCCTGCAGTCAATTTTTAGTTGATTTGTGCTTGACATTGGGATCCGTTTTCCTGGTGGCAGCCTTGCCCTCTTTGGGCCTGTAGATTTAGATGCCAAGCCCCTGCACATCTTCATCTCAATGTTCAGATTGCCTCCTCTCATTACTGCCACCGGGCAAACAGCAATGTGGACCCTCCACTTGCCCAGAATTGTTGGCATATTTAGCAGGAGATACTGGAGCTGAAAAGAATGCAGCCCTTGGCTGGTTGCTAGAATTCCACTTACTCTGCGATACGGGAGACTTGGGCAGTAGGCCTGGCTCATACTAACATTTATGTTTCTTTTGTCAAAATAACAATGTTCTGCTGGATTATTTTGGAAAATGAAACAATGCTCCCGTGCAAAGAAATTGTCTCTGAAATACAGTAGTGACTGCTCTAATGGCGGAGTGACGGGAAGGGGCGTGAGGTGGCGGAATGGACGGAAGACAAAAAATAATAACCTACCTTCTCCTCGCCGATCGCCGTTTGCCGCTCTAAACCTTTCTGCTGAGGCTCCCAGACAAATGCATGAGAGAAGCGCTGAGATTGGCCTGAGTGGCTTGTTTTCTACTCCAAAGGGTTCTACTCCAAAGGGGGCTGGGAGTCTATGCCTACTATTCTCTCAACCCGGCAATGCAGCTCGGGTTGGGGGGATGTCAGTGCGCATGACATTTTGGCCGTCCTGAGACAGCTGGCCAAATCGTCATGCGCACTGAGTGCAGTGCCACCACTCCTCCTGTGACTGCCCCACGCGATGGTGCCCCACCCACAGGGAAGGAAAAATAAACAATAATAAACACATTTTATTTTTCTCATTTTAAGGCCGCTGGCAGGGGGGTATTGCTCCTCCGCCATAGCAGAAGAGCTGCCACTGCGGAAACATATTAAGTGGCACTATAGAAGGAAAAAAGTAAGTTAACATAAAAACATGATCTTGGTGCTTATGTGGAGGGAGGTGAGTTGCTATTTGGGGCTGGGCGTATAATTATTTACAACGGGACATAAAGTAGTCGAAATAGAGTATATGTAAGTCTACCAAATGATTCACCTTTTGTTGGTCTATGAGAAGTTTGGGAATGCACTTGGTAGGAGATTAGACCAACATTTCAAATTAGGGAGCTTTTCAACAAACAAATAAATCCCCTTGGAAAAATGTTGATAGATGTGGATAGAGCACACACTTGGCACCGCACAAGAAGCCTACGAGTCAATTTGGCACTGCCCTCAAAAACATGTTCTCTGAGGTGCTTATGGTTACCAGTAAGAATAAGTACTGGCAAAGTCAATAAGTCTTCCCTTTGCTGCATGGCTAGTGGCTTTGCTGAAGCTCATTTCATTTGCTATAGTTTATTACTTATTTACTGTTACAAGGAAGCACATGTAGGGTGTCTTGAGATAGTAAACTAATGCTAAAGTAGAACAAAACGTGGCTACTCTGCCGGCAAATATCTGCAGCTGCATGGACAGCTATCTTGAAATGGCTTTTGTATACCTTATGGAAAAGGAAAGAAAATGCGCATTGACCTTGCCAATAGCTCTGCGGCCAAAGCCAGACATGTTGGCGTTGCCAATGCTTGTTTTTCGTTTCAAGTATATATCTATACTACTATTATAAAGAGAGAACTTGCACCTTTAGGCAAGGTAAACTCGGGAACCACAGCGCCAATCTACACACCCGATACACCGTTGAAATCGGCAGGGTGTGTAGATGGTCATAGGCTTTAAATTTTTTTTAAATAAACGTTATATAAAAAGTTAAATTTTTACAAAAAGTAGTTCCCCCAAAGTAGCGCCGGCCGCGACTGTGCGTCGTCACGTCAGGAGCAGGGGAGGAGCAGCGTCCCAGGAGCGGCGGACATGGCGCGCAGGGGAGGAGCGGTGAAGTGAGGCCAGCGGCGGAGCGGAGAGGCGGATATGGTGGTGAGTGGCAGAGCGGCGGAGCGGAGAAATATGGACCGGCGGTGTGAGCAGCAGAGGCAAGGTAAGAATCCGGGGCAGCCAGGGTCGGGGCGGGCGGGGCACGGGCTGCTTGGGAATGTCAGGGCAGACGGGGGTAAGGGAAACCAGCATTTCAGGTTTGCGTGCTCTCCTGCCCCGGCCCCCGCCCGCCACAACATTGTCCGGGACACAGACAATGTCGTGGCGGGCGGGGGCCTGGGCGGGAGAGCACGCAAACCTGAAATGCAGCCCCCAGCCCCCTTCTACCCCAGGCAACGCTGGGGCGGGCTGCTAGTATATATATATCCATACTACTATTATAAAGAGAGAACTGTGTCCTTTGAGCCAGGTAAACTCGAAACGTACACCACCAATCCAAACACCCAATACATGTTTGAAAACGTCAGGGCAAGCAGAAGGACATAGGCTAAATAAATTTAAAAAATAAACGTTATTTAGAAAATGTATATTTAAAATAAAAAGTAGTCCCTCCAAAGTAGCGCCGGCCGCAACGTGCTTGCTCACGTCAGGAGCACTGGGAGGAGCGGCGTCCGAGGAGCGGCGGACATGGCGCGGGCGGAGGAGCGGTGACCTGCGGAGCATCGGACAGGCCAGCGGCAGTGCGAGCAGCGGAGAGGCGGACATGGAGCGGGGGAGGAGCGGCGGCGGACAGGCGGTGAGGAGCAGAGAGGCGAGGAGCGGTAAACTGAGGAGCGGCGGATCAGGTAAGCCTCCGGGGACAATATCGGGGCAGGCGAGTGTCGGGCCGCGGTGAGGAGCAGAGAGGCGAGGAGCAGTAAACTGAGGAGCGGCAGATCAGGTAAGCCTCCGGGGACAATGTCGGGGCAGGCGGGTGTCGGGCCAGGCGGGGGACGGGGATCGGCTGAGGAAAGTTCACAAGATGCACAGATACTCCTTCTACCATTTGGGGTTACTGCAACACGCTGTAGTATGTCGGGCCAGGCGGGGGCGAGATGTTGGGATGCACAGATACTCCTGCTACCATTTGGGGTTACTGCAACACGCTTTAATAATGAATAGATGCATGTGTGTCTTTATGGAGCACAGAGGCGAAAGTCAGAGTCTTGGGGGCATAACAATCACCACCTCATCTGTCTTCCCATTCACTGTCAGAATCTACTTGGTAGTAGACCCCACCACGAAGACAGGTGAACGCACCTTACACTGGGGCAGCCGGGGGTCAGGGCAGGCGGGGGACGGGTCGGGGCGGGCGGGGGCACAGGCTGCTGGGCAATGTCGGGGCAGGCGGGGGTAGGGGAAGCCTGAATGCTCCTGGATAAGGTCGGGACGGGCTGCTAGTATATATATAAAACGTATATGTAGCTTCACAAATACTTTATTTATACTACAGTCTGACATGTAGCCGTTTGCACACACACATGTCCTCCAGTTCCCCCTACCCTACACTACACTAAGCGCCCCTCCCTGTGATTATGTTTTTTTTCCAATTTGTGGTGAAAACCTTTATGTATTATTTTCTATGAAAGTCTTTACTGTGAAGTAATTTTCAGTGAGTTGAAAATTGGTGAAATAATTGAGGGGAGTTGAAAGGTAAGGGCTTGTGCGCCTTGAGGTACCTGGAGAGGCCTGCTCCTCCGGTTTCGAGGCACGCAGGAGCAGGACTGTGATTATAACATGTTCTAATTACCTGGGCATGTTTTTTCGAGAAGTCTCCAATATTCACGGAAAACACGTCTGTTCGTTGTACATAGGTGGAACACAACACACAATACAGTGCCCTGCCTTTCACCTCGGGAAGGCCCAGTTCACGCAGAGTACGTGCCGGATATGCCCCCACATGCATCAAGCACTTTTTCATTCGCAAACGGTGCGATTCCTTAAAATCGGCCGTTTGCGAATGCAAAAGTGCTTTTTGGGATGCATGAAGCAATTTTAGAAATTGCAACATTGTTGCGAGTTCTAAAATTGCGGGTGCTTTTAAGAAGTCGCAGATGTGCGACTTCTTAAAAGCAATGCATCATCACTTTTGACAAGTGAAAATTCGCACTTAGGGTTCCAAATTTACCGAGTGGTTGAACCACTCGGTAAATTTGGAAAAAGTGTTTAAAATGCTTTAAATGTTTTTTTTTCAACATTCATGTTACGGACACACATGTCCTTAGGACATGTGTGTGTGCAACATGATGCGAAAAATACATTTCAGGGGTGCATGGGGGGGTCCTTTGGACCCCCCCCTGCACCCATGAAATTTTCTAAGTGCCACTCGCAATTTGCATTGACTCCTATGGGCCTTTTGGCCCATAGGAATCAATGGAAATTGCGAAAATTAACTTAAGAATTCGGTATTTCTTTGGGATTCGGTAAAAAATGCGATTTTTACCGAATCACAAAGAAATACCGAAAAAAATGATGCATAGCATTTTGCATTTCCTAAATAGCGATTCCTTAATTTTCGCTATTTGAGAAATGCAAAATCCTAGATTGATGCATGTGGGGGATAGCCTCAGCTATACATAGAGGGCTCTGGCTCCCCTGAGTGCCCGCAGCAGGTATGCGGCCATTATCTTGTTGACCTTCTGACCCATCTTGCAAGGAGCCTCTGAGATAGAGACGCAAAGAAATGCTGAGCTCAGATGCACAACAGGGGAGTTCGGTATAAAAAACAGAAGTAGCGACAGAATCCCACAGGATGGTTTATTAGGGGCACAGTCAGTAGGACATGCCTCTGCTTCCCTTTATTTTAAGCTGTACACTTAATCCCAAGAGAAGCCATCATGTATAAATGCAAGCACAAATATCACACCTTTCCATGTCTCCTGGCTGTTTACCCACAGCATCTACAATTTTAAAAGATAAACTGCGAATCCTAGCTTGCCACATGCTGTTGGCACCAGTTGTCCAAACTTCTAGGAGTGGCTTGAGGTGTCTCTGTTTACAAAGGAGGTGCAACTAGGAGTGTTTGGCAGAGGCTGAAGTGAGCGGGTACTCACTAGAACCGAGTTCCACCTCTTGCAATTTTGACAGTGAAATAGTTTACACCTCTGTTATTTCTGCAGATAAAGCACTGCTCTTTTTAGCTTTAAAATTGTGCTGTATGCATTCCTAAAATCAAATTCATTCCATTATGTCCCTGCTCTGTTGCAATGGGGTGAGGTATATAATCTATTCACTCATTCGACTAAAAAAGAAAAAAGAAAACAATCTAACAGAAACCACTCTTTTGCCACCCAGTCCCATCATCTCTTTCCTACATCAGTCCGAATGGCTATGTACTTGCTCCCTAAATGTGTACCCCCACGCCTTAGATGGAATGGATCATTGTTACTGAGTCAGTAGCAAAGGAGAGGTGCCCCTTGAAAATATCCAGGCCTAAACCTGGAGAAAAGTTTGTAAAAACCCATAATTGCCACGTTCAAGGGTGAAAAGGTTCTAGACTACACGGGTCGAATGAGCCATGGCCAAGAGATGCAGAACCTGAATCTTATTCCCCTCGTCATAACCAACAAAAGTAGGTTCTGGGGTTTGGGAGAAGCCAATTAGCAGCATTCACATTGCTCATCCTATCCATGGGTCTGGCAGGACATAAAGAGGCAGAACAACCTCATACTAAAGCACCAGGAGATGAAGTACATAATTTACAACTTCTGACAAACCCATACCATGATCTTTACCTAGTCTGAGCTGCCCACAAACGGTTAAAAAGAGTAAACGGCCAGCTAATTGATAATTACACAAAAGAGAAGAACTTCAGCTTAGCAATACCATCACGAAATTATATTGCATGGAAATATGAATATTGAAACCACTCACAGTCCTGTTAACAAATACTTACAAAATTAGGTACAACACGGTCCAAATTGGCATCATGAACCAATTTTCAGAAGATGCATGTGCAACCACGCAAACGTTTCTAGCCGACACCGGTCTCTCGTCAGAAAGATGCACCTTATCAATAAAGAAGACTATCAAAACGACACTAATGTGTCTCAAAAGAAAACCACCCATGTCTTGCTTTGTAAAATGAACCCCATCCTCATCTATGCAGAAGATCTCCAATGAGTGAACAATCAATGTGTCAAACACATCTAAGGGCAAAAGTCACTCATGAAAGTGAGCAATCCTTATTGACTGCCCCCGAATGGGCCTCAGGCCTCTGATCACATAATCACAACACACAATCACAGTGTCCAGGTTGAAAGAAAACCCTGTCACATAGAGAGGGTGTCCAAATATTTAACCCTGGTGAGCAGCCTGGTCTTTGGATAGTCCCTGACCAGTACACTTCGACCAGTTGAAAATTGGATTTATTGGTATATGAAATCTATTGTGTTTTCATTAGTAAGAATCCGGTTGTATTCAGTAATATCAACATCCTCTACTTTTAGGAGTAAACACCAGCATATTTGGGCAACAGTACAAAGCATGTGCAATTAAAACTGTGGGATGTGAAGAGAATTATTTTGATCCTTGGCATGTATTGTGCATGAGATGACAAGCTAACGTCCATATGAATGAACTGATTGAGGATCTTTCTCTCCTCCTCCTAAATACATTGTTAAGCTAGTGCTTGACTTATGGCAGCTTCGTGAACCCATGTTCTGCAGGTAGACCATTCAAACAGCATGACAGGTGCTGTGAGCCCTATGAGGGAGGCGACCGTAGTCTCGATTAACCAGTTGTCCTGGGCCGTGTCCTCTGAGCAGACCAGTACATGGGGGTACAGGGTGTATCTTACGCGCTCTCTCGATTCCCTTCAGTGCCAGTGTCCTCCGTGGTGGGGTGCTCTAGGAGATATGCTTGGAGGGTGGACCAGATGTCACGTGGGTGGTTCCTGACAATAGAGGAGGTCCTGCAACCATTCTTTAAATTTGGGAGCCCTCCCTCTGCCCCATCTGCAGGCAATTAGTCTCTTAGCGAGAAGAAGCACCAGGGAGGTGTAGCGCCGCACCGAAGCGGTCAATGTCGTTGTGTGTCCCAGAAGCGTTACCAGGGGGTCATCGGGGACGTATAGTCCAGTCATTTGGTCAAGCACCGCCATCACCTCTGTCCAGTAGCTCCGTGTGGGAGGGCAGTCCCAAGCCAAGTGCCTGAAATCTTCCCCCCTCACACCCACACCGGTCACATCCGATTAGTGTTGTGTATGTGCAGGTGCTGTAAGCGTGCAGGCGTGTAGTAGAGATGGTGTATGTATTTGTAGTGAATGATACGCAGTTTGCTGTTGGCAGATATTTTACCAGTCTGTCGGCAGCAAAAGGACCACTGTTCGTCAGTAATGGGGGAGCCAAGTTCTTCCTCCCAGCAGGATCGTGCCAGAGGGGGAGCGTGTGTGCTGTCCTGCAGGGTAGCGCTGTATAACAGCGATACCACATCCGTGGGAGTAGTTTGTTGAAGGAGGGCATGTAGTGGGGTTGTGATGGGGGGGCTCCTGTGGGAAGCAAGGGGTGAGGGCCTTTACATCTTGCCGCAGCCTGATGTAGAAAAAGGGAGGTAGATGGAGTAGTGCCAAATAATTCCTCACTGGTGCAGAATGTTCCTTTGACATGTAGTTTCCCCCAGGTCTGAATGGAAAGTTTTCGGAGAAGCTGGTTGCAACTGCTCTCTTGTGTGATAGGAAGGTCAAGTCGTCCCTGGAGGGGGAGCAGGGGGAGTAAAGAAAGGTTGCATGGAGGCGGCGGGCTAAGTCCTGCCAAGCGCTGATGGTGCATTCCACTGTATTGGAGGCCAAATGACGAGGGACAGCAGGTGTACTGAGGTATGCTGAATAGGGGGTCGGGTCATATAGCCTTCTTCAATTGCGAGATGTGGCATGTAAGGGGAGGTTTATCCAATATGCCTCGAAGTGGGCCTGGGCACAGCTAAAATATAGCCCCAAATCTTGGATTTCAAAGCCCCCAGCCTCGAAGGGTCGCGTGAGAGTGTCCCAGCACATTCTAGCTTGCTTCCCTCCCCATGTGAGATATATGAGTTGAGTTTCTAGGGCTTTTCAGAAGTGTCTGCTAGGGGCGTAGGGAATATTAATGAAAAGGTAAAGCAATTTGGGCAGGATGACCATCTTGATCAGTGAGGCCCTTCTGGTTAAGGAGATGGGCATGGCAATCCATCTTGTGATTTTATCTGTGTGGAGATCAAGGACGCACCCATAATTAGCCGCCATCAAGTTGTTCCGGTTACGAGTGATGACTATTCCAAGATACGTGTTTGTGTCTTCACACCATGTGAGAGGGTAGTCTGGGATGTACCGCGGAGTGGCATCCATGAGAGGGAAGAGCTGGGATTTCCCTCAGTTTATGTTGATCCCAGAGAGATGACCAAAGAGGATGAGCAGCCTTAGGATAGGGCTGAGACTATCTTCTGGGTTGCGAAGGTAGAGGGTGAGGTCATGGGCGTACACGGAAATTAAAATTTGCCTATTAGGGTATATAAGGGCATTATTTTGGTAGTTCTGGCAGACTTTAGCGGGTAAGGGCTCGATAGCCAGGACAAAAAGAAAGGACAAAAGGGGACTCCTCTGTCTGGTGCCTCTGGCTATTGCGAAGGGAGAGGATCTAGTGCCGCTTACTAGGATTCAGCCATGCAGGTCTGTATATAGCAGGTTTATCCATGCCAAAATAGGGGCAGCAGGAAATCCCATACGCCGGAGAACATATGCCAGATAATTCCACTCTAGGGTGTCAAATGCTTTGGTGGCATCAAGGAAGACAGCCACAGCGTTCGTGTCAGGGTCGATGTTTCACAGGACAGCTAATAGGGTGCGCAAGTTATGAGATGTGCCTCTACTTGTCACAAACCCAGATTGGTCAAGGAGAACTAGGGCAGTCATGAGGGGGCTGATCCGGTTCGCGATCAGCTAAGCTAATATTTTGGCAACCACATTTATGAGTGAGAGGGGTCTATATGAATCGCATTGTGTAGCCGGTTTCCCAGGCTTCGGGATGGAGATTATTAGCGCCTCTCGCATTGTTTGGGTCAGTATGCCCATCTTGCGTGCTTCCTCGAAGACATGCCGCAGTATTAGGATAAGTAAATGGCGATACGTTTTTATAAAACTCGGCTGGGAGGCCATCTGGCCCGGGAGCTTTACCAGATTGTAGTTGCATTATAGCAGTTATGATCTCTTCGTCTTTGTGGTGTGCAAGAAGGAATTCCTGTTGCATGTCCCAAAGCCAAGCAATTTCAGTGTTGTCAAAGAAGGGGGTGAAGTCGACGGGGTGTATCCTATGTGAGCTATATAGGGTTTTGTAAAAGTATCTAAAGGTTGCTGCGATCTCAGGGGTATTCCTGTGTAATTGTCCGTCCTCATCAGCAATTTCAAGGACAGTATTGGAGAACCTCGGCGAATCAGGGCTGCAAGCGCTTTCCCTGGCCTTTCTTCCTCCCCATAGCGGCGTGCCTGGTGATATTTCCCCCTAAATTTACACTCCTCTCGGTCGTCTCCTGGTAATCAGTGAGCAGGTCCCTCAAGCGCGAATGTAGCTTTGGGGTGGGGCTGGCCTGCATCTGGGCTTCCGTTTGTTTGAGCTCGGTCTTTAATTTATGAAGCGTGGAACGAATGTCCTTCAGGACCCCCCCCCCCCCGCCTTTGGCGATGCATATACCACGCACAGTGACCTTGAAGGCCTTCCATATTACTGAGTATTGTGTTACTGACTGCTTGTTGCGGGGAAAGAAGTCTTCGATCTCCTGTTTGAGTTCAGAATTAAATACAGGGTCCAATAGGTTCTGCGGGGGTAGACGCCATGATAAGTACAGTGATTCTTCATGAGGGGGTGTAAGCGTGATGAGCACCGGCAAATGGTCGGAGTGTGCACACGAGAGGTGAAAAGCGCAGGACAGCCACGGAGTTAACCCCCTAGAGAGAAGGCACCTATCGATCCATGGCCAGGAGGAGTGAGCAGTGGGGAAGCAGAGGCCCTCTCTATTGTGAGGGTGAAGTGTGCGCCAGGTTCTTGATGATGTGGTTGAGGGTGTGATGTGCATTGGAGTAGTGATGAGGGTGTGGGTGCGAGCGGTCCAGCGCCGGGTCTTTGGTAACATTGAAGTCCCCTGCCCATACTACATGTGTCGAGTCAATGGCCAGAATTTTGCCCCAGAGGATCCGGAAGAATTCAGGGTTGTCCACATTCGGTCCGTAACATGAGACGAACGTTAGGACTGAGAAGTCAGTCTGCCCCATAGGAGACTGTAACAGCCTTGTGGAACAGCACAGGACCCAATGGGGGTGTAGGGGAGTGTGTGTTTAATCAATATAGCTCTGCCGCGTGTGTAGGTAGAGGAGGAGGAGAAACACCCACAATTCGCCTAGCGGGATGCAAATGTTGCTGGGGCGGCGGGCCAAAGGTGCATCTCCTGGAGCATAGCGCAGTGTATATTATGTCGTCCAGGTAAGAAAGGATGTGGCGGCGCTTGCCGGGGTCTCCCAGGCCTCTCAAATTCCATGTCAGGAAGTTGTAATTGGGTGGGCTGGGCCGGTCCTCCATGGTCAGTTGTCAGCAGCATTAGGTGCATGTCTCGTAGGGTATCGAACCAGGTCTTGCAATAGTTGGTCAAGTCAGCAGTAAGTGGCATGTAACAAAGCCATCCCCCACCACCCACATCAGCAGCCCAATCCTGCCATGTCGTAGTGCCCTCCCACCCATCCCCAGTGCCTCGTGTCTCACATCCCCAACAGGGGAGAGCGGAGGCAGTACCCTGAAAACACCAAACCAGAGCAGTGTAGGGATTTCCTGAGTGGGTAGCGGCCAGAGGGCAAACCAGAAACCCCTCGCAGCCGCAAGGGTGTTTGGGGGATATGGAAAGGGAGTCTCATCTGTCCTAAAGGCGTTGAGATGAAGTCCGCCAGTGAAGGAGCAGCCATTACGTCCGTGGGAAGAGTTCAGCAGAGTCCGTCCGGCAGTTCAGCATGAGGCACCTGATTGCTTCGGTAATGGGCAAGGGGGGTCAGCAGTCCCCGGCGTTCACAAGTAAAGGTAGTATCAATGAGCTGAGAGCAGGGGGTGGGCTTCATTCTACATCAGACGTGCCACCCTCACCATTTGACTGAGTAAGGGGGAAGTGCAGTTGCAGCCCCTTTGGGCAGGGCTTTGATGAAGTCATAGACGTGCTCAGGGTTGGTGAAGTAGTGCTGTTTCCCTAGTGAGTGACTTTTAAACTTGTGGGATAAAGCATGGCGTAAGCAGTGCCCAATTATTGAAGCTTTTTTTTCACTGGGATGAATTTGCGGCGTTCCTCCTGGATGGGCATGGAAAATCCGGGTATAGGAAGACTTCCATGCCCTCGAAGAGTACCTTTCCTCGCTCCCTGGCCAGGAAAAGCGCAACATCTTGGTCTCTGTAGTTGAGGAGTCTCACCATGATGGGGCGGGGCTGGCTCCAGGGACAGGGTGAGAGGCCTGAGAGCGGTGCACCCTCACGATAATGTAGACCGTCGAGAAGGCCTCTCTCCCAAAAGCAATAGTCAACATGCATTCCACAAACTCCTCCATTTTTCCCGTGGCGGGGGATTCCGAAACTCCTAGGATCCGCAGGTTGTTCCGCCTCGAGCGGGATTCTAGGTCTCCGTTCTTTGAAGATGTAACCTTCAGGACTTTTTCCATGTCGAGCGTCCTGTCTACGGTCGAGGTGGAGGTGTCTTCCAGGTCAGAGATGTGGCGCTCCGTTTCTTTGATACGCTTCTCATGTCATTCGCTTGTGTGTGTGAGAGCGCCCATATGAGCGTTCATGGCATCCATTTTGGTCTCTATGGAAGACAGGCTGGATTGAATGACCAGTAGGATCGCTTTGAGGTCCTCCGTGGATGTGGGTTGTTCTGGGGTGGAGGCGCCGGTCTGTCTCCTTCCATGTGTGAGAAGTAGGCCTGGTATATGATGTTCACTATTCTATTGAACACCTTGCACCAGTCCAAACAACCCTTATGGTGATGGTTGTAAAGTCAACCTTATAGACCAGCTATCCTAGAGGTAGCGTGGACAGAACAGTCTTAGGCTAAAAGACTCTTGAGGGCGTGTAAAGCCAGCTGTTTTACCATATGTAACCCCCTGAATATCAAATGAAAGGACACCACACAGGATATATATCAAATATATATGTATTTATTTACTAACACACTCCTCTGAACTCTTTATGAGATCAGGGGCAAAAGCACATAACAAGTTACACTTAGAAATACTTTAAATAGCACAATTTACAGTTAGGCCCCAGGGGCACGTAAAACCATATACTAAGTAAGTGGTATAAGAACCACACTTGGGAAAAGAAGAGGCCTAGGGCCTAGGGAATCACTGGGGCTACACTATCTGACCCTTAGGTTAGGAGTAGGAGGCCCACAGGCGGCGCGTGCAGTGTCAGTACACTTACGCGAGAGTCAATAGAAAGTCAATGGGAACGTAGAAGGTAAGTAATTAAAGATTTAGGACACTTCCTGTCTAGCTAGAAGGAAACAACTAAAAACCTAGACACTTGGATAGTCAATACCCTTGAGAGCACCGAAGTACTCGTGTTACCTCACCCACAGGAAGCGGGTGCATAGGTGTGAAGATGTGTCGGGTTTCGCCGTTGAAGTCTGTGGAGCCTGTGAAGAAAGGTGCTGCAGGCGACCAGGAGGAAGATGTCCGGGTGGATCCAAGGGTGGATCGGAGTTGAAGAAGACCTGTAAGCAGAGGGGACAGAGTCTAGGTCACTAGCCAGTGACCGGGTGGAACCAGGAAGGAACCAGACGTCGTCGAGGAGCAATCAGGAGCTGGGGTGAAGCTTGTCGTTGCAGCTACGCGGACCAGGAGGCGTCGAGGATGACCAGGTGCTGGAGAGGAGCTGTCGCACAAAGATTCTCGCAGATGGAGGGGTCGGCTTCAAGATCGGAGCCAACAAGCCTAAGCAAAGGCAGCCCACGCAGGATACACAAGGATCTTCTGGTGCAGACCAGGAGGGTCTGAGGTACTTCACCTTTGCAGGGAAGCAAGGGCCAGTCTGGAGCAACCAGACCAGCGATGGAGTTTCAAAAAGGATCGTCGCCAGGGGCTACTAGCCAACGGGCCAGCAACCGGACAACGCGTTGAGCAGAACACAAGCAGAAGGGCTCCACGCAGAACTCGTGGAGTGTGGGGGGCTGGTCTTCGGTGCAGGTAGAGCTCGGTGTTGGGGTGTCTCAGTCCCCAGTGCACAGCTTCGAGGGGGCCTCAGGAGCTGCGCTGTTAGCAAGTTGCAGACTTTCCAAGTTACCTGCTTCCACGGGTCCCGGCGCTTTTCACGGGGTTCAGCTGTGCTGGAGTCGTGCAGTGGGGTCAGAGGGATCTGGGAGTCGAGGTCTTGTCAGGCTCTGTGCTCGGGTTCTGGCTGAAACGGGGACAAAGCAAGTCGTCGAGTTGCTGGATGGGGCCTGGTTGCCCAGGGTGGTCACTCCTTGGCCACAGGGAGATTTATTCAGTCTTCAGTCCAAGTGAATGTCGAAGGGTCCAGAATTTCGTCTTCAGTTCGATTCTAGGAATAATCTAATGTCTCCTGGGTCAGCTCCTACCTTTATACAACTAAAGGGGGCTGGTTTGGTCACTAGGTCCCTCCTATGGGTCGAACCAGGAAGGGGGGTGGTTACACCCCCTTTCCTTTGTGCAGTTTTGCGCCAGAGCTGGGGCTGGAGAGCCCCAGCAACCGGTCTGAACTGGGATATGCATGGAGCACCTAGAGTGCTCCAGGCAGTGTCTGATTCTATTCAGTCCTCCCTCTCCTAATACACATCCTCCTGTCTGGAGGGTGCTCGCACCTCCCAAAGCAGGAAACCTATTGTCCAAACCTCCGTGACTGGAAGGACTCCCAGCAGCAGGAGGTCAGACTTGTGTCTGTGGCAGCGGCATCCATTTTGTGATGCTGGGGCTCTGGTTAACTTTAACCGGGGTTGTCAGAACTAACATGTCTTCTCACTCTAGAAGGGTGGAATGCTACCCCCATCGCCAGAATTGGCGAGGGGGTAGTATTCCAAAGTGTATGACACCTTACACAACATGTTTTGATAAAGCCAAACCAAAGTTAGCATTAACCGCGAGGATTATAATGCACTTAAGAGTATATGGTATGGCAGTATCATAGAACAGCTATAAGGACATGGTTCCGAAAGCTGCAGACAGGCTCAGCTCATGCTAGAGCACCATCTCACACATAACCAAGCACTCTGCCTTCAGGATTGTTAAGGCCTGCCATAGGAGTGATTTATAGGTTACTATGTGTCTATATCTAAGTAGGTATAGGAATACTACACCTAAGCAAGTGGTGATTACACAACCTTGCCCCAGCTGAGTGATCAGCCAGTTGTGTCTATTTGAGTGGCCAGCCAGGGGTGGCATAATACATGCTGCAGCACCTGGTAGGCCTTGGTTACACCTATGCCCTGAGTACCTAGGGTACACTTTTACAGGGGCTGACAAAGTGACCCAATTCCCAATTGTGTATGTACCTACAGTACATGGAGTCCATTTTACAGAGAGAGCAGATAGCCTGGGGTCCTGAATAGCAGGATCCCAGGTCAACTAAGTCGAAAACCAGCTAAACACTAGGCAAAAAGTTGGGGGCAACCATAGTCAGGTATCCACCTTCCTACACCATTTCTGCCTGTGTTCTCGTGGACTTTCGAGCTTCAAAGTTCAGTTTGGGCTGTTTGCCCTCAGTTCTTCCCATGGCGACAGGTGCAGTGCAGTGGGAGGAGGGCGGGTGAATTTGCCTTTAGGGTTATCAACTTGTACAGCGAGAGGAGAGAAATGGTCCACCACGGGCGAGTTTGGGTTGTAGAGCGTCTACACTCATGCACCGTCAGGGGCGTGTGGCGGGCCCAACAGACGGGCGGCACAGAGGACCAGCAGGTCATGGTAGGCCCACGTAGTGGAGGAAGCTCTGTCCCAGAAATCCCACCCAGGCCCCAGCAGGGTGGAGAGGCAGAGTGGTTAGCAGTGGTCTATGGGCCACAGGGCGGTTGTCCTTCAAATGCCGGGGTACCCCCGCGCAGCAGTTGTCCAGCTCTCTGTGTCAGGGGAGGCCAACAAATGTTGGCACCGCAGGCCTGCCAAAAGTAGCTCCCAGAAGCGCTGTATCCAAGGTGCAACCTAGGCGGACAGGGGCGAGCTAGTAGCGATGATGGGAGCGCATCCTCCTCTTCAGATGCATCCACCAGTGCAGACCACGCAGGGGTTACTTTCCGCTGGAGCAGGTGAACTGAGTGGTGGTGGTACTCGGCCAAGACAAGCGCGGGCCCGTGGGGTCTCGGTAGGCCGGTGTGGCCCTTGTGTGCCTGTGGTAGTCTCAAGCGTCCTGCAGGGTTCTGGCGTTGTGGGCGCCAAGCCCAGAGAATTTAGAGGCCCCTGCCGCAGGATTCTAATGGAGGAGGCAGAGCAGGCCCGCCATGTGGCATAGACGGGAAAAGAGCAGGGTGTTGGCGGCAGGTGTCTCTAAGGTGCACTCACCTGAGTGTGCCGTGCCGATTCTCCCAGCCTCTGGAGCAAGCAGCACGAGCAGCAAGGTCCCAGGCAGCCCTCCTCAGCCCGGGGCAGCCCGTGCGGGGTCCAGAGCTGGGGCAGCCATGGAGAACGTGAGACAGACCAGTCCAACACCCCAGGCGGGGGAGGATTAAGCGTCAGGCAGCGATGGTAGCGCAGGCCCCCTCACAGGCGTGTGGTGTCCTGGATAGGGCCCTAGAGACACAAGACACAGGATGTAGGAGAGTAGGGTCTGCAATCCTATGATCACCCAGATTTTTTGCTTTTGTTTCACTGGTTTACGACTTTCTCTGGCTGTGGGCCTGCTAATCAGACCCCCAGCCTGGCTGTTCTCTTTCTAAATTACGATATGTACCCTAGGTGCATTTACCAATTGGTACTGGGCCACCTTATCAGACCCCGTAACGCAGGGCATAGGTGTACCCAGGGCCGCCAGGGGCTGCAGCATGTATTATGCCACCCCTGGCTGGCCCCTTAAATTTGACACAACTGGCTGCACGACAGCTGGGGCGAAGACGTGTAACCACCCTTCGCTTTAGGTATAGTAGCCCTATATCTAACCATACAATGGACACCCGAGTCCCTATCAGTCACTCCTATGGCAGGCCTTATCAATCCTGAAGGCAGAGTGCGTGGGCTCGTGTGAGCTAGGTTCAGGCCCGAGCCGAGCCCGGCTGCAGCTTGCGGAATCAAGACCCAATAGCTGTTCCATGATAACGCGTACCATATCGGTAACTCCGGTATCGCGTTATCAAAGCATGTCGAGTAAGGTGTCATACGAATCGGGGTGCTGCCCTCTCACCAATTCTGGCGATGAGGTTAGTATCCCACCCTTCTAGAGGGACACGACATGTACGTAACTGTGAACCCCGGTTAAAGTTAACTGAAGCCTCAGCTCCACAAAATGGATGCTGCCACCACAGACACAAGTCTGACCTCCTGCTGCTGGGAGTCCTTCCAGCGAGGAGCACTTGGACAAAGGGTTTCCTGTCGAGGGCGCTGTTCGCACCGTCCCAGACAGGGTTTGTGTATTCTGGGTAGGTAGGGCTTTGGCGAGAAGGTGACTGCGGAGTGGCACCCCGGTGCTCACTACGCATCTGCCGGTTAGAACCAGTTCCAGGGGCGACAGCCCTGGCCTGGGGAAAGCCCGGCAGGAGAGAGGGGCGTAACTACCCCCCTTCCTGGTCCCACCCTTAGGGCAGGACCTAGTCATGTACCCACCCCTTTCTTTAGGATAAAGACCGGAGCGGGGACCCTTCCAAATTAGATCATCTTTGAATCAAGAACTACTTTCTACGAAAGGACACTCAAGACTCTTCTCAAGATTTCTCCCTTGTGGCTAAGGAGTAGTCACCCTGCATCAGCGGGCACCAACTAAGAACTCTGCGGTTTGCTGCAAGTCCTTCCTCAAGGATCCGACGGCCCAGCTCGACGAGAACCGGCTTCCCTGGCACCTCTGACCTCTACCCACGTCATCAGCTCAGCTGTGATCTGTGGGTGCGACGAGACCTCGAGGGACCGGCCATCATCAGAACCTGCACGCTCTTAAAAACCAGCACGACCATCGAGGTAACTCTCTGGTGAGTGCTCTGGGGTCCGAGAAGCCCCGACCCTGAGCCGCTCTAGCACCGAAGTGCAGTCTCCCAGCATCTCCACGATCTGCGTGGGGCCCTTCTGCTCGCTGCTCAGCACGTTGTCTGGTCACTCGCCGCTGGCTGGTGCCCTTCTGTGACGACATCCGAGAATCATCACTGCTGGTCTGGTTGCTCCAGACTGGCCCTTGCTTCCATCTTTGCGAGAAGCACCCCGGACCCTCCTGGTCCACTCAAGACGCCATCTTAGGCCCACCCCGTGGCCCTGAGATCTGCCAAGGCTTGTTGCCCCATCCCGGGCCCAGCGACGCCGACAGCATCATCCTTCGTGGGACAGCTCGCACCTCCACCGTGGTCGCCGACAACGCCTCCTGGTCCGTGAGACTGCAGAGCCTAGCGTCGCCCACTCACCTAGTCGAGGTGACGGCCAACCGGTGCCTTCTTGGTACCCTCTGACTACTGGCTAGTAGTACGAACTTGGTCCCCTCTGCTTTCAGGTTTCATCAACCTCCGATCCAGGCTTGGATCTCTACGAACTATTCAGCACTGGTCGCCGGCCAGCAACTCCTTTCTTCCGGCTCCTGGCTCGTCAGCGAAGACCCCGACGCCTGTAAGACTTGTGCAGCCGCAGCCCTCGTGGCTAGGTAACTCGGCATTTCGGTGCCTGCATAGCCTCCTTACTCTAGGGTCCCGAGTCCCTCGCTTCCGACTTGCCTTATCGGGTCCGCCCGAGACCTTAACCTTTCCGTGTCCTCGGACACTTGTTTTAATTGTGCACTTGAAGTATTTGCTAAAGAGATTTGGTTTGTGCTTAGTACCCTGTCCTCATAAAGAGTACAGGGCTGTTGTGATTCTTAATAAATATCCTGTTTATTTTCATAACACTTGTGTGGTGTCCTTTCACTGGGTGTTCAAGGGGTACATGTGTGGTAAACAGCTGGCTTAACACGCCCTCTCGAGTCTTTAGCCTTAGACTGCTCGTATCCACGCTACTAGGATAGCTGGTCTATAGGTTGACTTACAACCAAACACCATAAGGGTCGTTGGAACGATACATAGCGAACGTTGCATATCGGGCCAACTTCTCACATTGGTGAGCAGCGGTTGGGATTTGAGCTTGCTGTTGTTTTACCACACGTATCCTAAGAATATCTTGTTGAAAGATCGCACAAGTACTGTTAGTACATATAACTAAAAGCTTAGAATACTCTGAGTTCTACTGAACCAGCTGTTGTAGCTCCTCAAGGCTTAGCACACCTTGGCTACAACTCTTAGCAAGGGAACAGTAGGTAAACACATAGTGTAGGTAGGTGCATCACTTACACCACACTAGAAACAGTATGTCGGACAAAGGAGGAAACTCTGGGTCTCCCCTTGTGTCAGTTGACCCTCCACAGGTCATCCCTTCAGGATATACTGTGCTGAGCTTCAAGGAGTTGAGACGGTTGTGTCACTCCAGGAAGATTCAGCAGGGGTCTAACCCCACAACATCCTTTCTGATTGGTCTCTTGGAGACTTATGATGCCAGAAGAGCTGAGAAACTTCGTAGCTCTTCTAATCCAGAAGGAGACATGCCTCCCCTCGAGGGAACCCGAGACGATCCTGACCTCATTCACCTCGCAACCGAGAACGAGGATGTGGAGGAGGATGAGGATGAGGATCTCTCTGGGGATGAGGCAGATAAGGGACAGGTAGAAGTCGTCAGACTTAGCAGGTCCAACTTAAGCAAACATGATAGCGGTACTGGGGGACCCCTGGGGCCACTATCAGGTCAGCTTAACATTGGGAACGGACGAGCCAGATCTCTGTCAAGAGGCTCTGGCAGATCCCTTCAAACCAATGGCTCTCACAACTCGTCTCAGAGAGGGATGACGTCCCCCCAGAGGAGAGTGTACGAAGCTAAGGAAAGGGCAGCTAATCTAAGGATTGAAAGGGAAGAACTTGCCCTGGCCAAGGAGAGGCTTGCCTTTGCAAGAGAGCAACAGTTAAGTGGGGTAGTCCCCACTGGTGGCAGCAATGTACCTAGTAATAGGGAAAAGAGTTTCGATACGAAACACCTTGGTAAGATAGTGCCCCCCTTTAAACAAGGGGACGACATCCACAAATGGATTACTGCTTTGGAGAGGGCCTGCACTGTGCAGGGCGTTCCCCAGAGTCAGTGGGCAGCTATCTTGTGGCTCTCCTTTGAAGGAAAAGGAAGAGACAAGCTCCTCACCACAAGGGTAGAGGATGCTAACAATTACCAAATCTTGAAAAATACGCTCGTTGAAGGGTTCGGCCTAACCACTGAACAGTACCGGGTGCTGTTCAGGGATACCCAGAAAACGCAGTCTCAAGATTGGTCTGATTTTGTCGATTGTGCCACTAAGGCTTTTGAGGGCTGGTTGCTGGGCAGTAAGGTTACTGATTACGAAGGATTGTATAATTTGATGATGAGAGAGCAAATTTTAAACAATTGTCAGAACCAGTTGTTGCATCAGCATCTTGTCGACTCAGATCTGACCTCTCCCCAAGAATTGGGAAAGAAGGCAGACAGATGGGTTCGAACAAGAGTTAAACAGAACCAGGGCCAGAATCAAGGTGGTCAGAAGAAAGCAGACCAGAAGGGTAAAGATTCTAAAGGGGAACAAAGTGACCAGAAGTCTTCGACAGGTCCCCAACAACCCAAAGAGGGTGGGGGTCAGGCTCCCCAAAAGAAGAAAGAAGGCCAATCCAAAAGGTGGTGCCAGTACTGTAAAAGTAAATCTCACTGGTTTAGTGAGTGCACCAAGAAAGGAGGAGGGCAGACTCCTGCCACTGCAGCCCCTAAGGCACCTGTGCCCCCTAGTACAGTCAGCAGTGGTAGTGCGCCTCCCAAGGGTTTAGTAGGGTTAACCCTGGGTTCTGAGGGGCGTGACAACTTAGTTGGCACACTCACTCAGGCTGTCCTTGTCAGTACAGGGGACGTGGACGTGTCCCCTGACGTAAGCCCCAATTCTTTGGGCAAATACCGACAGACGCCTTTCATAAATGGACAGATGGCTCAGGCCTATAGGGACACTTGTGCCAGCGTCACCATGGTGACGCCTAACTTTGTGGACCCTGGACAGATCATGCCAGGTACAGAATTCCTGGTGACCAATGCAAGCAATGTCACTACCAATCACAGTATGGCAATTGTAGCTTTCTCCTGGGGAGGGGTAACTGGCCAAAAGAAGGTTGTAGTTAGTCCAGACCTCCCAGTGGATTGTTTGTTGGGCAATGATTTGGAGTCGTCACAATGGTCAGAAGTGGAGCACCGGACTCACATGGAAATGTTAGGTTTGCCAGCACATGTGTTCGCCGTGACTAGGTCACAGGTCAGGAAATGCCCCACTGAACAGGTGCTGGATCCTGGAACAAAGGACCAGACACCTCCCAAGAAAAAGAGCAGTAGGGTTAAGGCTGCGCCTTCCCCCTTGCCCCAGGTCGAGGATCAAGTCTCGGAGGAGGCTGACCTACAGGAATTGCGGGAAACTGAGCCTAGGGAATTCGAACTTGATCAAGTTGAATTCTTGGGTTCAGGGGGACCCTCAAGGGAAGACCTGGGGAAGGACCAGTTAGACTGCCCTTCTCTTGAACCCCTCAGACAGCAGGCTGCTGCTGAGGCTGCTGGGAACGCCACAGGTACCCACAAGGTATACTGGGAAGATGGACTCCTGTACACTGAGTCAAGAGACCCCAAGCCTGGCATGACCAGGAGGCTGGTTGTACCCTTGTCTCAGCGTGGTTTCCTACTTACCTTGGCCCACGAGATTCCCTTAGCAGGTCACTTGGGCCAGACGAAAACGTGGGACAGGCTCGTCTCACACTTTCACTGGCCTCACATGAACGAAGATACCAAGGAGTTTTGCCGCTCCTGTGTCACTTGCCAAGCCAGTGGTAAGTCAGGTGGCACGACAAAGGCCCCCCTTATACCACTGCCTGTGGTGGGGGTACCCTTTGAACGGGTGGGGATCGACATCGTCGGTCCCATGGAACCACCTACAGCATCAGGGCACAAGTTTATACTGGTGGTAGTGGATCATGCCACCAGGTATCCTGAAGCTATTCCCCTTAGGACCACTACAGCCCCTGTTGTGGCAAGAGCCCTAGTTGGAGTGTTCTCCAGAGTGGGCTTCCCTAAGGAGGTCGTCTCCGACAGAGGTGCAAACTTTATGTCGAGCTACTTAACTGCTATGTGGAAGGAATGTGGTGTTAACTACAAGTTCACTACACCCTATCACCCACAATGCAAGGGGCTTGTTGAGAGATTCAACAGGACCCTAAAAGGGATGATTCATGGACTACCGGAAAAGCTTCGGCGTAGATGGGACGTCCTGATCCCCTGCCTCTTGTTCGCCTACAGAGAAGTCCCACAGAAGGGGGTTGGCTACAGCCCTTTTGAACTTTTGTACGGGCATCCTGTAAGGGGACCCCTGTGTTTGGTGAAGGAAGGATGGGAGAGACCTCTCAAAAAGCCTGCAACCAACATAGTGGACTATGTGCTTGGCCTCCGCTCGCGGATGGCTGAATACATGGAAAAGGCATCTGAAAACCTTAAGGCCAGCCAAGAACTCCAAAAAGCTTGGCATGACCAAAAGGCTGTCTTGACTGTTTACCAGCCCGGACAGAAGGTGTGGGTGTTGGAGCCAGTGGCCCCAGCAGCACTCAAGGACAAGTGGTCCGGGCCCTACACCATCCTGGAGAAAAAGGGAGAGGTCACCTACCTGGTCGACCTGGGAACTCCCCGGAGCCCCCACAGGGTGATCCATGCCAACAGGCTAAAAGCATATGTCGACAGGAAGGACATGAGTTTGCTCATGGCCCTAGATGAGGGACAGGAGGAGGAGAGTGACCCTCTCCCCGACCTGCTCACTCAGAATCCTGACGATGGATCGGTAGATGGTGTTGTCTTTTGTGGCAGCCTCTCCGAACATCAACAGAGCGACTGTAAACAGGTTCTTCAGTCGTTCAGACATATGTTTTCTCTAACACCCAGCCAGACCGATTGGTGTACCCATGAGGTTGACACTGGTGACAGCTTGCCCGTGAAGAGTAAAATCTACCGGCAGCCTGATCACGTTAGAGACTGCATCAAGAGTGAAGTGCAGAAAATGTTGGAGCTGGGAGTCATTGAACCCTCGGATAGCCCTTGGGCTAGTCCCGTAGTTCTAGTGCCGAAACCTCACACCCAGGGTGGTAAGAGAGAGATGAGGTTTTGCGTAGACTACAGGGGTCTCAATGCAGTCACTAAGACTGACGCCCACCCAATACCAAGGGCAGACGAGCTTATCGATAGATTGGCTTCGGCCAACTACCTAAGTACGTTTGACCTGACAGCTGGGTATTGGCAAATCAGGTTAGCTGAGGACGCCAAACCTAAAACCGCATTTTCAACCCCTGGTGGGCATTATCAGTTCGTGGTGATGCCCTTCGGTCTGAAAAATGCACCTGCCACCTTCCAACGGTTGGTGAATCAAGTCCTTACTGGGCTGGATGACTTCTGCGCGGCGTATCTTGACGATATCGCTGTCTTTAGCTCCACCTGGGAGGATCACCTGGTCCACCTGCGGAAGACGTTAGAGGCACTGCAAGCAGCAGGTCTCACTATCAAGGCCACCAAGTGCCAGATAGGGCAGACACAGGTTGTATACCTGGGCCACCTTGTAGGTGGAGGCCAGGTTCAGCCACTGGAGAGCAAGATACAGTCAATCAGGGACTGGGCTCCTCCAACCACCCAGACTCAGGTTCGAGCTTTCTTGGGCCTGACTGGATACTACCGGAAGTTTGTCAGGAACCATGGTTCCATCGTGACACCATTAAACGAACTGACAAGCAAGAAAATGCCAAAAAAGGTTCAGTGGACAGCGAGCTGTCAAAAAGCATTCGATGACCTAAAGCAGGCCATGTGCACGGCGCCTATCCTCAAGAGTCCGGACTACTCCAAACCATTCATTGTCCAAACAGATGCTTCTGAGTTGGGTGTGGGAGCTGTTCTTTCTCAACTGAATTTTGATGGTCAAGACCAGCCCATTGCTTTTATAAGTAGAAGGCTGACCCCTAGAGAGAAGAATTGGTCAGCTATTGAGAGGGAGGCCTTTGCTGTGGTTTGGGCCCTGAAGAAGCTGAGGCCATACTTGTTTGGCACTCACTTCAAGATTCAGACCGACCATAAGCCCCTCTTGTGGCTAAATCAGATGAAGGGTGAAAACCCCAAACTGCTTAGGTGGTCCATTTCCCTACAGGGGATGGACTTTACAGTGGAACACAGACCTGGTACTGATCATGGCAATGCCGATGGGCTCTCCAGATATTTCCACTTAGAACAAGAAGACTCACCTGGTCAAGGTTAGCTTAGTGTTCCGACGTTTGGGGGGGGGTCATGTAGGAGAGTAGGGTCTGCAATCCTATGATCACCCAGATTTTTTGCTTTTGTTTCACTGGTTTACGACTTTCTCTGGCTGTGGGCCTGCTAATCAGACCCCCAGCCTGGCTGTTCTCTTTCTAAATTACGATATGTACCCTAGGTGCATTTACCAATTGGTACTGGGCCACCTTATCAGACCCCGTAACGCAGGGCATAGGTGTACCCAGGGCCGCCAGGGGCTGCAGCATGTATTATGCCACCCCTGGCTGGCCCCTTAAATTTGACACAACTGGCTGCACGACAGCTGGGGCGAAGACGTGTAACCACCCTTCGCTTTAGGTATAGTAGCCCTATATCTAACCATACAATGGACACCCGAGTCCCTATCAGTCACTCCTATGGCAGGCCTTATCAATCCTGAAGGCAGAGTGCGTGGGCTCGTGTGAGCTAGGTTCAGGCCCGAGCCGAGCCCGGCTGCAGCTTGCGGAATCAAGACCCAATAGCTGTTCCATGATAACGCGTACCATATCGGTAACTCCGGTATCGCGTTATCAAAGCATGTCGAGTAAGGTGTCATACGAATCGGGGTGCTGCCCTCTCACCAATTCTGGCGATGAGGTTAGTATCCCACCCTTCTAGAGGGACACGACATGTACGTAACTGTGAACCCCGGTTAAAGTTAACTGAAGCCTCAGCTCCACAAAATGGATGCTGCCACCACAGACACAAGTCTGACCTCCTGCTGCTGGGAGTCCTTCCAGCGAGGAGCACTTGGACAAAGGGTTTCCTGTCGAGGGCGCTGTTCGCACCGTCCCAGACAGGGTTTGTGTATTCTGGGTAGGTAGGGCTTTGGCGAGAAGGTGACTGCGGAGTGGCACCCCGGTGCTCACTACGCATCTGCCGGTTAGAACCAGTTCCAGGGGCGACAGCCCTGGCCTGGGGAAAGCCCGGCAGGGGAGAGGGGCGTAACTACCCCCCTTCCTGGTCCCACCCTTAGGGCAGGACCTAGTCATGTACCCACCCCTTTCTTTAGGATAAAGACCGGAGCGGGGACCCTTCCAAATTAGATCATCTTTGAATCAAGAACTACTTTCTACGAAAGGACACTCAAGACTCTTCTCAAGATTTCTCCCTTGTGGCTAAGGAGTAGTCACCCTGCATCAGCGGGCACCAACTAAGAACTCTGCGGTTTGCTGCAAGTCCTTCCTCAAGGATCCGACGGCCCAGCTCGACGAGAACCGGCTTCCCTGGCACCTCTGACCTCTACCCACGTCATCAGCTCAGCTGTGATCTGTGGGTGCGACGAGACCTCGAGGGACCGGCCATCATCAGAACCTGCACGCTCTTAAAAACCAGCACGACCATCGAGGTAACTCTCTGGTGAGTGCTCTGGGGTCCGAGAAGCCCCGACCCTGAGCCGCTCTAGCACCGAAGTGCAGTCTCCCAGCATCTCCACGATCTGCGTGGGGCCCTTCTGCTCGCTGCTCAGCACGTTGTCTGGTCACTCGCCGCTGGCTGGTGCCCTTCTGTGACGACATCCGAGAATCATCACTGCTGGTCTGGTTGCTCCAGACTGGCCCTTGCTTCCATCTTTGCGAGAAGCACCCCGGACCCTCCTGGTCCACTCAAGACGCCATCTTAGGCCCACCCCGTGGCCCTGAGATCTGCCAAGGCTTGTTGCCCCATCCCGGGCCCAGCGACGCCGACAGCATCATCCTTCGTGGGACAGCTCGCACCTCCACCGTGGTCGCCGACAACGCCTCCTGGTCCGTGAGACTGCAGAGCCTAGCGTCGCCCACTCACCTAGTCGAGGTGACGGCCAACCGGTGCCTTCTTGGTACCCTCTGACTACTGGCTAGTAGTACGAACTTGGTCCCCTCTGCTTTCAGGTTTCATCAACCTCCGATCCAGGCTTGGATCTCTACGAACTATTCAGCACTGGTCGCCGGCCAGCAACTCCTTTCTTCCGGCTCCTGGCTCGTCAGCGAAGACCCCGACGCCTGTAAGACTTGTGCAGCCGCAGCCCTCGTGGCTAGGTAACTCGGCATTTCGGTGCCTGCATAGCCTCCTTACTCTAGGGTCCCGAGTCCCTCGCTTCCGACTTGCCTTATCGGGTCCGCCCGAGACCTTAACCTTTCCGTGTCCTCGGACACTTGTTTTAATTGTGCACTTGAAGTATTTGCTAAAGAGATTTGGTTTGTGCTTAGTACCCTGTCCTCATAAAGAGTACAGGGCTGTTGTGATTCTTAATAAATATCCTGTTTATTTTCATAACACTTGTGTGGTGTCCTTTCACTGGGTGTTCAAGGGGTACATGTGTGGTAAACAGCTGGCTTAACACGCCCTCTCGAGTCTTTAGCCTTAGACTGCTCGTATCCACGCTACTAGGATAGCTGGTCTATAGGTTGACTTACAACCAAACACCATAAGGGTCGTTGGAACGATACATAGCGAACGTTGCATATCGGGCCAACTTCTCACACAGGACACATGTGGTATGGTTGGTGGCGGCAAACTACCTGACCACGCCCGGAGCCCCGGGCTTTTTTATTACATAACTTGCGTATGCACGCACACGCTCAGAGCAAACCAACACCCCTTTACGCTCCAGGGGTGTAACACTTTGAAACAGTGGGAGGGGCGTGTGCGGCAGTGGTATGCTCCAACTGCCCGCGACACTACATTCCTCCTTTACCTAGGGATGAAACAAAAAGGCAGAGGAAAAAGGTGCGTATGTCTCTGGGCGGTGGAGCAACAGTCTCTCCTGGCTGTAAAGTTCACCACAAATAGCTCGACAGTCTTAAGTGCAGCCTCTGAAATTACTTTGACAAAACCTGAATATCAAACGTAAAATGTAACATCTTACTTCGGTCTCGGCGGGGTCTGTCGTCTGGATCAGTTCAACGCCAGTACTGGGCCACAAAGTCTCGGCACTTCTGGGAAGGTCTGGGGCAGGGACGTAGACTGTACCTCGATTGGCTGCGGCCTTCCGCCGTGGCTTGGGAAGATTCTTCCACCTCACTGGCGCCGGCGCTGTTGGGGGTTTCCGCTGGCTCTGCCGGATCCTCTTTGCTCGGGGTGGTGTCTTCGGGCTGCCGGGCTGGGGGGCTTGTTTCGGGTGGCTCCGCTGGCCTGTGCGGTGAGCTCCGGTGTCCAAACTCTGGTTCCGGGTGGTTTATGTTCCAGTCGTCCGGTTCTAGATCTTCTCCTCGTTCACGTACTTGTTTGAAAAACGAAATATTTCTTGTGACTACTTCACCATTCCTTACTGCGGTGACCATTGTCCCTTGTACTTCGGTGACCCTCCAGGGGTCTAGTTCAAACGGCAGGCAAAATTTCCCGCCGGGGTGGCGGTCTTTCACCAAAACTGCGTCACCCACTTGAATGGGGCTGTCTGCGGCCCTTCGCCTCCGGGACGCTTCTTGGTTGTTTTTGAAGCGTTGTTCAATGGACCGGTTGCTGGGAGTTGGAGCCGTCTCCCACCTCGGATGGTGTGGGAGGGTGTCCACCACGGCTCGGTTGAAGGACAGGCGGTTTGGGGCCACCCCGGTGGTGCAGTGTGGAGTCTGGCGGTATTCTCGGAGGAATTGGTAGATTGCAAGTTCTAGGCAGTGGCCGTCGGCGACTGCGATTTGGATGACTTTGTTTAAAGTTCTCATCAACCTTTCAACTTCCCCGTTCGCCTGCGGCCACCTTGGGGTTATCCGTTTGTGTTTGACGTTGTGGCTCAGCAGGTATTCCGTGAATTCGCTGCCATTGAATGGGGGTCTGTTGTCTGTGCGGACTTCTTTCATGATCCCATGGGTGGCGATGATCTTTTCGAATTTCGGGATCACCTCCGCGGCTGCAGTCGATGATACAATTTCCACCTCGGGGTAGCGGGAGAAGTCGTCTACTACGACAAGCATGTACTTGCCTCCCGGGAGGCTACCAAAGTCTGCGCTTACTCGGGTCCACGGGGAGGTCGGCCCTTCTTCGGTGATTACCGGTGCCGGGGGATTTGGCAAACTGGTCGCCAGGCATATAGGACAGCTGTGGACGACTTCCTCGACGGCCCGGTCGAGTCCAGGGAACCATAACTTGCTTCGGAGTCTGCTTTTAGACTTGACGATCCCTTGGTGTGATCCATGTGCTAACAGGGCGGCTTGCTGGGTGAGGCTGCTGGGCAACACGAGGCGCGGGCCTCTCAGGAGACACCCTTCGGTAGACACTGATAGTTCGTCCTTGACTTGGTATAGGGCCTTAAGGTCTGTTTGGGCGGCCGGGGTGCGGAAAGACGCCGGGCTTTGCAGAGCTTTCCAGTCGCCGGACTTCAGGGCCTGGACTGCGATCTGGAGGCAGTCGTCGTCTTCGGTGGCCCTCGCTACCTCCTCCAGGGACATGGGCCGTGGTTTCGACCGCTCGACAATGAGCCGGACGTACTCTTCCGTGGCAGCAGCTTCTGCCGCTTCAGCGTCGGTGACCGGACGGGCATGTCTCGAAAGATAGTCCGCTGGGTTTCGGGTGCCCGGCCGGTATTCCACTGTGAACCGGAACTCTTGCAGCTGAAGTACCCACTTCTCGATTCTTGGTGGGGGTCGAGATGATGATCCTTGGAAGAGAGGTACCAGGGGCTTGTGATCAGTGATCACGGAGAAAGGGTGTCCATAAAGGTAGATATGGAAATGGCGGCACCCCCATAAGATGGCGATTGCCTCTCGTTCAATTTGTGAGTAGCGCTGTTCAGTGGGGGTCAGCGTGCGGCTGGCGTACGCTACTGGGGCCCACTCCCCGCATGGTTGACGCTGTGACAGGACTGCTCCAAGGCCGGTGGGGCTGGCATCCACTATCAGTTGGGACTCGTGTCGTGGATCGAAATAGGCTAGTGTCGTGTCCGCTGACAGGGCCGCTTTGGTGTTGGCGAACGACTCTTGCTGTTCCGGGCCCCACTTCCAGGTGGCATTCGACTTGGTGAGGTCGCGAAGGGGGCCTGTGAGGTCAGATAGGTTTTTGATGAAGCGCCCGCAATAGGTCACCATGCCTAGGAAGCTGCGGACGGCTGTCACTGACGAGGGGGCTGGAGCATCGTGTATGTCTTTTACTTTCTCAGGGTCGGGGCCTACTCCTTGGTCGGAGAAATTGTATCCAAAGAAGCTGATGTCTCTGCGCAGGAACTCGCACTTGTCTTTGTGGAGTGTTAGTCCCTTTTCTTGTAGCCGGCTGAACACCGCTTGGACCCTTCTGATGTGCTCTTCCAGGGTTGGGGCGTGTACAAGGATATCGTCACTCACGTTGAGCACGCCGTCCAGGCCTTGGAGGACATTGTGTACGATATTTTGAAAGACTTCTGCCGCACTTGAGATGCCGAAGTTGAGCCTGGTATATCTCCACAGGCCTGCATGGGTGGAGAAGGTTGTGATTGCGCGCGAGTCTGGGTGGAGAGGGATCTGATGGTACCCTGATCGCAGGTCCATTTTGGAGAACCACTTGGACCCTGCGAGCTCTCCGATGATGTCATCAATGGTCGGTGTCAAATGGCGCTCTCTTTTGATGGCTAGGTTGGGGATGCGCATATCTACGCATATTCTCACTGCGTCGGGCTGTTTCGGCTTTTTGGCCACTACTATGGGTGATACCCATGGTGTGGGTCCTGTGACCCGTTCGATGATGCCTGCTTGTTCTAGCATTTTTAATTCAGCCTCGACCTTGGGTCGGAGGTGGAAAGCGATTCGCCGGTGCCGGAGGGCCACCGGGGCGACCGACCGGTCGATGTGAAGTCGGACAGGGGGTCCACGTAGGCACCCGATGCCCTCGAACAGCGAGGAATGTTCTGCCACTAGATGGTCTAGTCCTTGAGCTTGCACAGTTAGGGCGAAATGTATGAGACCCAGCTCCCTCGCGGTCCTGCAGCCAAGAAGGAATCCTGACCCCTCTTGGGACACGTATATTTTCATTTGTAGACGGGTCGAGTCGTGGGTCACAGTTGTCCGGAACACTCCGCACAGGCGCAGGGGGCGCCGGGTTCCGTAGGCGAACACTTGCACCCTGGTGGGGTGAAGTGCGGGGGCGTCTTCGAGGCTTTGGTACATGCTGGCAGCCATGAGGTTTATTGTGGCACCGGTGTCGATGAGAGCCTGGATCGCCTGGCCATGTTCTTGGATGGAGCACATGGGTTCGGTCGAGGACGCTGCTGCCAGGGTGTTGAGCATGCGCACCACGTGGACGGATGCTGCGTCATCTCCGTCGTCGTCCATGTCGCTGCTGGCCGACGTGTCTTGCTGCGGCGCCACCTGTCGCACTCTCCTGGATGGGCCATTTTGTTTTTTTCTTTGCAACGTTAAACAGACACTAGCAAAGTGGTTTGCTTTTCCACACGCGCTGCATATCTTGCCTTGTGCCGGGCAGGCGCCCTTGTGGGGGGTGGGGCCTCCACACCAGATGCAGGACTGGTCTTGGGTGAATTGTCCTGGTTTCGAGCGCCCATTTCTGGGTGTCCTCGCCTTTTTGTCCGTCGGGTGAGACCTGATGGCCCACACGGGCTCCGTCTTGACCGGGACCGGTGACTTCGGCTCCATATGGGCGGCACGGGCCTTCGAAAGTTCTTTGGTCCGCCCCAGGGCCAGAATGTCGCGCATGGACATGGCATCTGTTTCGAGAACTCTCTCACGAAGCTTTAGTGATGCGCACCCTTGAATGAATTGGGCGCGAATTTCATCCTCCGCATCGGGGAGGGTGCACGTGCTGGCCAACTTCTTGAGCCGAGCGTAGAAAACGTCGACGGACTCCTCCGGGAGTTGGCGCGCTTGGCGCAGCAGGAAGCGTTCATAGTCAGCACTGGCAAACGGCTCGAATTACCTGGAGATGGCGTCGCGGAGGGAGGTGTAGGTGTGTGGTGGGTCGCCTTCCGTGATGTCTTTGGAGATGTCGTGGATGGCCTCACCGCCTAGATGTAACAGCATGGCGCGGCGTCGCTCCACCGCAATGTCAGCCGCAATGAAATAGTTCTCCAGCCGCTCCACCCACTTTTTCCAACGGGTGGCCTGTGATGGGGGAGGGCCCGAGACCTCAAACGGCTCGAGGTGCGGCACGGTGGCCATGAGGGCTGGGACGCCGTCGACTGGGAGGCAGGAGGTCGGCCGTGGATGTCACGGGGCACCGGGAAACGGTGCGAAGCAGGCCCAGCAGGCTGTCGGTGCTCAGGAATGCAGGGCAGAGCGCCACGAATGGGACGCGGTGTCGAGGTGCAGCAAAGCACGAGGGGCGGTGGGACGATGACCACCTCGTCGCCAATGTGGTGTCCTGGATAGGGCCCTAGAGACACAAGACACAGGACACATGTGGTATGGTTGGTGGCGGCAAACTACCTGACCACGCCCGGAGCCCCGGGCTTTTTATTACATAACTCGCGTATGCACGCACACGCTCGGAGCAAACCAACACCCCTTTACGCTCCAGGGGTGTAACACTTTGAAACAGTGGGAGGGGGCGTGTGCGGCAGTGGTATGCTCCAACTGCCCGCAGCACTACAAGGCGCTCCCACCATGCTGGGCCCCCGCCAAGGTTCCCGGTCGCTGGAGCGGGCCGCACAAGCGGCAATGACGCTGGATCGAGGGAGGTGCGGGCCCGCCGGGCACAGGGAGCGGGCGCAGCTCTCACCGTGTGGGGCCATCGCGCCGATGTCACTGGCGGCGCTGTGGTCAAAGCAATCCCCCAAGCGTGGGCAGCCCGCAGGAGGTGGGCCGGAGCGGTTCTGCCCCGGCCCGTGCAGGTCTCCACTGTGGCACTCGGCCGACTAGGTGGTGATGGCAGCCACCATCTTAGGCCGCCCAGGTCTCACGCCCGCGATGCCAGCAATGTGGGGCACATGAAGAGCAGGATGATGCCCCGAGCTGCAGGAGCCTCACATAAGTGCGGCTATCCTGCTTGGCGCCCGATAGCGACCCCAGTTCCAGCATTTTAGTATTTCCATTGTGTAGTAATTTCAGTTGAAATATGCACACCATAAGCCTGAGCCAAACAACTTTAGTTTTAGCCTTTGTATTATCAAAACATGTAACATTTTAGTAGAACTTTGCTTAACTCAAAGCTTAGGTCCACTGTATGCAAACATTGGGCCTCTTGAACACCCACATCAGTGATGCTCATTGTGCCCGTCCCCCACAAGACAAATTGTCCTCTTCAGCCTGTAGACAGTTCTCATAAATCTGATCAGTGTGTAACCCCACCTAGCCACATCCTGGTAGCTCACAATTATAAATTGTTGGCGCCCAGGCATGCTTGCTAAATGAGCAAAATGATAGCAAAATAAAACCACACAATAAACCCAATTTTTAGATTGCTGAATAGGACAACATGCATAGAAATCATGGCTCATGAATCTGAAAACTCTGCAAATGTTAGTATTGAAGGAAAACAAGATGCAAGCTTAGTTTCATGATGGAAGAGAACAGGATGGAAGATATCGGTGATACTTGCGATGTATGGTCTTTTAGGTACCTCCCAGATGTGGGCCAGATTAATCACTTCTCTACAGATTAGGACAAGCCATGCACTAAATCTGCTCCACCACTACCACTGCACAACCAACCAATGGTAACTTCGTTTATGCAAAGCTCTAAATTGAGACAATTGCTAAGTTGCAGCTGACCGAATGTAGCGTGACCAGATTTAGAATATAAAAGCCAGGACATTTCACAAAAATAGAAGTGCTACAGTTTTATCCGAGGGGCACAGAATTACATTGCTCATTAACACAGAAACACAGACAATGAGGCACTAAAAAAACGCTATTTTTAAGCCCAGGGTCTTACCTGTTAATTACATTTCTTTCTAATAAGAGCAGGTAACTTGTTCTGCTTTAGAACACATGCAAACGTGCCTCTGGCTGTTTTTAGTCTCTCTCTCTCTCTACCTGAAAACAGGGACTGATCCAAATTTGCTGAAGTCTGGTGGGACATCTTGTGAGAAACCGGGACTGTCCTGGCAAACCGGGATGCCTGGTCACCCTAACCGGGTGTGATGACCTAAATAAAACATGCTATCCGACTGCCTGCACTATGAAAACCAAGCCTTCCACTCATGGCTCCTAGTTCTTACAATGTGTAATAAATCTTGAAACCACCAGGGTACAGTTGACCATGAAGGATTAAGCCTTCCAAAATGAACCCAGGGCCAATCCCAATGGCAAGAGGAACTACAGTGCTCAGAGGACCTTGGCTGCCTGAAGCGAAACCACTGCATCAAAGAAGGCTCCTAAATAAAAATTGGAAGAAGGCTCCAACTGCGACACCCGCAGCTGCCAGGCTACCTCGGACAATTGCACCAGCCATACTGTAGACCCATCGCACCTCTTTTGGAGTCTTTCATCTGGATATCTCCCCTGTGGGTATAGCAGTTTGTCGGAGTACAGTCACCACATCCACCATGCTTTGTTAGTCACTCCTGGAAAGTAAATTCAAAGTAAACACAGTCAATCTTCCCCCACAATAATGACCATCAGTAATTTCACATACATAGGGCCCAAATAAAGGGCAGAGCTGAGAGTGAGATCTGGCTGCCACATACAGCGTTTTACAAGATCAGTCGACAAAGACTTAAAGTAAGGGCAACGCTATGCACTTTGTCAATCTAAAAGGATAGAGGGCCGTCAAAGAGCCTGGCACAGCGTTAGATCTCCCAGATCCCTCATACATTGGGGTCATACTACTGATCAATGTTCTGAAACGAAACAAAAAGTTCTGGTTATCAAGAGAGATGGACTACAAAATGTGCAATTTGAACTGAGAATAACAAAGTGATTATTTGCAAAGTACGTTGACTCCCAACAGTGCACTTCAAAGAAAAAAAACAATTGTGAGCTTTAGCCACTAAATGTAGAAAAGAGGCACATCTTTGGTGGTCCTTTGCACTAGCAGGAAACCATTCACACTGCCACAGGGGACACTGAGTGTAATGTTTCAGCATGACATGTCTGCTGCCTAACTGTTTACCCCTTGCATAATACCCCGTCACATTACCCCATTCCTGCCATGTACATGTGATTACCCTGTCCCCATACCTGCTCCCCACCCCATAACTCCTGAGAGTTATAAAAGAGTTGTAGCTCCCACACCCAAGATCCAGCCCTCCCCTACCCTTTGCATGACCCTCCAACCCATCCCTGGACATATCTGTTGGTCTCCAACTGTTTCCCTTAGTGGGGGGACCACCTGTACTTGGAAAACAGCATGGCTGTGTGAACCACTGGTGGGATAACTTCACAACACCGAAGAGAGGATTCCATAAATTTGACTGACTTCACAAGCATAGGAATAATCTTTGCCAGCGTCTAGCAAAGACTCCCTAGAAGCAAAGTGAGGACTTGGTGGAACCTCAACCCTGGGTACTTAAAGCAACAGCGATTCCACCATTTACTTGCATAATGTTCAACCCTGTAACGCACATTCCATGACTCCCATCAGCCACAAGGCTCCTTCTCCACAGCATATTCAGTCGCCCACAGCCTGAGGCAGGTGCCTTAAGCAATGGTGGCCAGGTAAACAATAAAACAGGGACACACAAATACCTATTCTTTGCTCACAGATATTGGGCAGCAGTTTCTAATTCAAGGCAGTGAACAATTTCTCCATTCCAAAAATTCAGACTGGAGAATTGATAATGGCGCGGAACACACCATAATCTGAATCCAAGATGGCACTCAAAAGGGAACCTTTTTCTAAGGATTTCCAAGACGTGATAGGATTTCCCAACCTAAGATGGTGGGCTGTATCTCCCATTCTGATGTGGTGGAATACAAATCTTGAAATAGTCCTGAGCTGTTCCCACCAAAGTGCTGTCATACTGGCATTCCCAAAGTCTTCTTGGAATGAGAAACTCACAAAGAAAGAAGATGGTGAGCATTATATCTCTAGGGGCTGACCAGTTATTAAAAGGCTAAACAGCCTTTCTGCCCTGAGCTTTAGGCCTCATCTCTTCCCGGATGTTGGCGGAAAAGCCCTGGAAAATTTCTGACTTTCAGCAGCTGCAGATTGACCAGGAGGTAATCAAGGCAAAATCAGTTCCCAGAGTTGGGCCAATGATGAGCTTTTTCCTTACTAAGGTTACCCACAACCATTTTTTCTCATGTACAAACCAATTGTAACTGGTCTATTTGACTTCTCATACATTGTTTTTCCAGCATTAAGTTGTCGGTATGTAGACATGGTCCAGACATAGAAGTACAACATGTGGGTTGAGTCTGACTTGAACCTTAGTGTCTGTGATGCAGGCATTATGTGGGAGTTTGAAACCACACTTTCTTCTTAAACCAGTGATCTTGCTCTGGACTCCAGCTAGAATCATTCAGCTGCATGACATTGGGAAATGATCACCCTCTCACTCTCTGATTTTTCGCACTATTAAATTGTGCAGTGAATGAACTCTAAAGTTTGACTAGAATTGTCCTGCAGCATGAATTCTAAATTGCTAAATTCTGAGTGTTTTATTATTGTGATCTGCTCCTGTTTAAATATTTAAAGAGCTTGCTACATAGTTTTAGAAATGAACACATTCTAATGGATTTGGTCTTTGCCCAACTTTCCAGCGTTTTCTGGTGATCTCCATTTACAGGTGAAAATGTGAATGAGGAGGTGGAAAATATAAAGGCCAGGTTTTTGAATGAGTTTTACTGGTCTGGCTATTCACATGAACACCTGTGCTGAAGAAGGGTTATAAAATGCCTGAACTCGACAAAACACATCTTTTTAGGTTGAGTCTGGGAAGCCAATATGCTGCTCTGCGAAGCATGCTGTATTAGAGTATGGACTTGAAGCTCTGCCCACTCTCCGCCCATATTTTTCATTGGCTTGTGTCATTGTTCTTTGTAAATGCCGGCTTCTAATTCGTTAATAGGCTTGTTAGTCCCTCCTTAGGACCGCCTTGTATTCATTTGTAACCTCCCATGAGGACCGGCACTTTTACTTCTGTTGTTACATGGTATGTCTTATTTAGTCTGTAAGCACTATTTTCTTTAATGAGTTTCTCCTACTGCAAGCATGACATGCTTTCCAGTAACATTCAGCACGCCATGCGCGCTTTCAATTTCCAAGCAGCCCGGGACAATGGTAGCCGCTTCTTTGAAGTGAAATAGGTCTCGCATTTACAAGAGTTTGAGCTATTGGCATTGTAAATGACAATTCCTTTTATTTATGTGTTAATTATCAAAACAGATAAATAAAAGTCATTGTCATTTTCAATGCCAATAGCTTAAACTCTCGCAAATGCAAGACCTATTGCATTGCAAATGCTTGTTTTGTTTTGCACTAACCCATAATATATTGTAGTAAACTAAAATGGCAGATTGAACACTTTTATTATTGTGTGTTGCATTGATTGCTTTTTTGCACTTTTGTTGCAGGTTGAAGTGCATCCATAAGCTCAGATTTTCCTGTAAGAATGTTTGGGCTGAAATAGGGTTCATATTTTTGTGCTTTATGCAACTTGGATATAATTTGCTAACCGGTTGTTTCCCAGTTTTATTCTCTGAACAGTAGATCAGTACTAGTAAAAGGCTTTATTTCGATAAAACATATCTTTAAAAGCAAAACATAGTACATCAGCTTAATAACCACAACATGCACAGTATTCAATCAAAATAATTATGTAAATGGAAATATCCGTATTAAATAAGAATATAAACACTTAAAAGGGTCTAGCTATAATGACCATAATTAAACAATTTCATTAAGCCTTTTAGATCTGATGGACCAAGTCCATCTTAAAAATTTAGACAGACCACACACAAACAAAGGCCGAGTGTCTGACATCATCATTCGCATTGCAACAATGTAATGTCTGGTGCAAGGTGGCTAGCTCCCTCCCTCTCGACTACAGATATGTTAATATGTAAATTGAAAAGGTTCTCCTCTGATCTAGCAAGACAAGGGAAAACTCCCAAGTAAAGAGAGACCACTGGGCAGTGACGGTACAAAAAGGAAAGCTTCAGAGGTAGAAATCAAACTTTCCAAAATACATAAAATTTTCGCAATAAAAAAAAAAAAAAAAAAAAAAAGTAATGTCTGGTGCCTAATTCTCTACATATTAAGCCAACTATTTCTCTGTGATTTGTATGCCGGGCATTCGAATAAAAGATGAGCAACAGACTCAACTCTGGACGTGCAAAATAAGCAAAAGGGTGAGGTTTGAAAAGGGATCTTCCACCGTGCAGTCAGTTCACCAACTGGGAGGGTTCCTACCCTAAATTTGAAATACAAAGCCCGATCAAAAGGCTTTAGGATGATATCGATGTAGGGTTCCGGAAATGCCAAGTCTTTGATCCTGAGAAACTCAACAGTAGCTCTGCTTTGTTTTGGGTCGGAACAACTTTTTCTGGAAACCCATCTCCAGTAGAGATTCTTGAGAACAACTTTGGGGGGAGCAGATCTAGAAGCCCAAGCATCCCCAAGCCCCAGCTCTACAAGCAAAAATTTTACATCTTTAAGCCACTTGATTTTGGACCAACCTGGCGTTGACAATACTTCTGACAACCCATCCGCAGAGTTGGCTAGTTCTGGGACTCGCCATAGACGGGCCCATAGTAGTAGCGGACGGATTTGTGCCTGGTCTTTAATCGAACTGCACCCCATATCAAGTAGCAGGGGTAATGTCGGGGTACTCTGAGGGAGGGCCATCAGATCCTTCAGGAATTTATTTTCAGACCTGGATAGCTGGTCTATGTTATAAGTACCCTAGAGTTCTGCCCCATAGAGGGCCGCGCTAACTCCTCTCGCCTTGTATATGTCTATAACCGGGGCAATAGGTTTAGTTGAGGAAGAGCGCTGTTCCTTTAGAAGTGCCCCCACTACCCTTTTGTGGCTTAACAACATCTTCTGGAGATGTGGGTTCCACTGCATTTTGTCTGATATGCGGATACCTAGATAGTCAAATTCCGCCACCCTTTCTAGGGGCACAAGGTTCAGAGCCGGAGGACGCCCAAGTTTCGTGGGGGGTTCAGGACCAGCTATTTCGTCTTGTCAGTATTGATTATGAGCCCTCTACAGGTACAGAAAGATTGGAAACTATCCAAAAGGCTCTGGAGGCCCACAGGGGTCTTAGAGATGAGGAGGGTGTCATCAGCGAATAGGAGAGTTGGTATCCGCTTGCCCGCCAGGGAAGGAGCGTCAGATGGATTTTTCAACAAGTGCTCCACCACTCCGTTCACATAGAGGGAAAACAGAGTGGGGGCAAGGACGCATCCCTGGCGGACACCCCTATTCACTGGGATTCGTTTGGTTTTCTGACCCTGGGTACCCCACCTCACCTGAGCAAAGTTTCCAATATGGAACCTCACCAATAGTGACAAGATATATGCGGGCATCCCCATTTCGGATAGTACCTCCCACAGACGGTCCCGGGGCACCAGGTCAAAGGCAGTCTTCAGGTCGATAAAAAGCGAGATAAAGACTGCCTTTGCCTAGTACGACCACCTTCCAATATAAGATCAGTAATCTAAAGGCCTGCTCTATAGTCCCTGTGCCAGTCCTAAAACCTGCTTGATAATCCACTGCAGCACTCTCCCAGGGACCACCTTTCCAGCGACCTTCTGGGTGGAATCAATTAAACTTATCGGGCGGTAGTTGGCAGGGTCGTCCCGACGCCCCTTTTTGAAGATCGGGACGACCTCTGCCCCCTGCCCCCTTCCATGAGTCCGGGATTGCCGCACCGTTATTAATAGCATTAAGTAGAGTTGAAATAAGTTTCCCCATTCGGTAAGGTTGAGACGGAGCAAATCCCCCGGTATCCCGTCTGGGCCTGCTGCTTTATGAGGTACTAAAGATTTTATCACATTTTCCACTTCCTTGGGTGTGAAGGAGTGGGCTACGCTTTCCCCAAAGGGGAGCATTAAAGCTGGTAAGGACGGCCCCTGCCTAACATCCAAATCGGTGGTATATAAAAGCGAAAAGTGATCAAACCACGTTTGGTCGGTGATGTTACACGTGATGAGGGTGCTATCTGGTCTATTCCTAGCCCTTACTAACTTCCAGAAGCCACTAGAATCCCTCCCTGCACTGGCTTTTTTTAGATCTTGCCAGTACTGGTCCTCCCAGTCTTTCCTAGCTTTACTGGTGGACAACTTATGTTCTTTCCTGGCCAGCCGGATCAACTCGGGGGACTTAAGTTTGACTGCTTTCACGAGAGCAGTTTTCGTCTGCCGGCATTTTTGGGAATACCAACCGAGTTACCCTTAGGTCTCTGGCACTCCCTTCCAAGGGGACCCTTACTATGTATTGTGAATAATTTGCCCAAAGCAATAATAGTATCGCAAAAAAGTGCAGATAGTTCTGATGGATCCAGGGTAAGAGTGTCCAGCTTGGTCACGGCCGCTGCCATAAGTGCCCCTATATTCGGGACCTTCCCCTCATCCATGACAACTTTACACCATTTGAGGCGCCTCCCACAATTTGACAGACAGACTTCTGAAGCTTGTTTCCGGTCCAGGGAAGACATGGCTTGGCAGTTCGGGCTGGACTGTTCCCATGAGGCACAGGGTCAGACTGATTTGCATATAGCCATGTCTGAACTGGGGTGGCAGAGTGGGCTAAAGAACGGTGATGGATTAATCCCAGATCTTTTGACTGGGTGTGAGTGTTTGATTGATTCAGATGCTCCGTCCATCACCACCCCCTTTTGTACCGCTTTTGGCCGCCATAAGTGTGGCAGGGTATGCTCAGACGTGAGTCCCTTGCTCACTTTGCCACTGGATTTAAGCAAGCCAGGCTGAAGACGGCTGGAATGCCAGAAACTGGTCCTCAGAAGCTTGTTTCCGGTCCAGGGAAGACATGGCTTGGCAGTTCGGGCTGGACTGTTCCCATGAGGCACAGGGTCAGACTGATTTGCATATAGCCATGTCTGAACTGGGGTGGCAGAGTGGGCTAAAGAACGGTGATGGATTAATCCCAGATCTTTTGACTGGGTGTGAGTGTTTGATTGATTCAGATGCTCCGTCCATCACCACCCCCTTTTGTACCGCTTTTGGCCGCCATAAGTGTGGCAGGGTATGCTCAGACGTGAGTCCCTTGCTCACTTTGCCACTGGATTTAAGCAAGCCAGGCTGAAGACGGCTGGAATGCCAGAAACTGGTCCTCGGAAGCTTGTTTCCGGTCCAGGGAAGACATGGCTTGGCAGTTCGGGCTGGACTGTTCCCATGAGGCACAGGGTCAGACTGATTTGCATATAGCCATGTCTGAACTGGGGTGGCAGAGTGGGCTAAATAACGGTGATGGATTAACCCCATATCTTTTGACTGGGTGTGAGTGTTTGATTGATTCAGATGCTCCGTCCATCACCACCCCCTTTTGTACTGCTTTTGGACGCCATAAGTGTGGCGGGGTATGCTCAGACGTGAGTCCCTTGCTCACTTTGCCACTGGATTAAAGCAATTCAGAAAAGGGGGTGGTGATGGACAGAGTATCTGAATTAAGCAGACCACTCCTACCCAGTCCAAAGATCAGGGCTTGATCCATCACCGTTTTTTAGCTCACTGCACCATCCCAGCTCAGAACCTGGCTACATGCAAATTAGTCTGTCCCTGGCCCAGTGCATCATGGGAACAGGGCAGACCAAACTACCAAGCCAATTCTTATACTGGAAAGGAAACAAGCTTCCGGGGACCGGTTTCTGGCATTACAGCCGTCTTCGGCCCGGCTTGCTTGAATCCTGATGGTGCAGTGAGCAAGGGACTCACATCTGAGTATACCCTTCCACGCTTATGGTGGACAAAACGATTCAGAAAAGGGGGTGGTGATGGACAGAGTATCTGAATTAAGCAGACCACTCCTACCCAGTCCAAAGATCAGGGCTTGATCCATCACCGTTTTTTAGCTCACTGCACCATCCCAGCTCAGAACCTGGCTACATGCAAATTAGTCTGTCCCTGGCCCAGTGCATCATGGGAACAGGGCAGACCAACTACCAAGCCAATTCTTATACTGGAAAGGAAACAAGCTTCCGGGGACCGGTTTCTGGCATTACAGCCGTCTTCGGCCCGGCTTGCTTGAATCCTGATGGTGGAGTGAGCAAGGGACTCACATCTGAGTATGCCCTTCCACGCTTATGGTGGACAAAACGATTCAGAAAAGGGGATGGTGATGGACAGAGTATCTGAATTAAGCAGACCACTCCTACCCAGTCCAAAGATCAGGGCTTGATCCATCACCGTTTTTTAGCTCACTGCACCATCCCAGCTCAGAACCTGGCTACATGCAAATTAGTCTGTCCCTGGCCCAGTGCATCATGGGAACAGGGCAGACCAAACTACCAAGCCAATTCTTATACTGGAAAGGAAACAAGCTTCCGGGGACCGGTTTCTGGCATTACAGCCGTCTTCGGCCCGGCTTGCTTGAATCCTGATGGTGCAGTGAGCAAGGGACTCACATCTGAGTATACCCTTCCACGCTTATGGCGGACAAAACGATTCAGAAAAGGGGGTGGTGATGGACAGAGTATCTGAATTAAGCAGACCACTCCTACCCAGTCCAAAGATCAGGGCTTGATCCATCACTGTTTTTTAGCTCACTGCACCATCCCAGCTCAGAACCTGGCTACACGCAAATTAGTCTGTCCCTGGCCCAGTGCATCATGGGAACAGGGCAGACCAAACTACCAAGACAATTCTTATACTGGAAAGGAAACAAGCTTCCGGGGACCGGTTTCTGGCATTACAGCCGTCTTCAGCCCGGCTTGCTTGAATCCTGATGGTGCAGTGAGCAAGGGACTCACATCTGAGTATACCCTTCCACGCTTATGGTGGACAAAACGATTCAGAAAAGGGGGTGGTGATGAACAGAGCATCTGAATTAAGCAGACCACTCCTACCCAGTCCAAAGATCAGGGCTTGATCCATCACCGTTTTTTAGCTCACTGCACCATCCCAGCTCAGAACCTGGCTACATGCAAATTAGTCTGTCCCTGGCCCAGTGCATCATGGGAACAGGGCAGACCAAACTACCAAGCCAATTCTTATACTGGAAAGGAAACAAGCTTCCGGGGACCGGTTTCTGGCATTACAGCCGTCTTCGGCCCGGCTTGCTTGAATCCTGATGGTGCAGTGAGCAAGGGACTCACATCTGAGTATGCCCTTCCACGCTTATGGTGGACAAAACGATTCAGAAAAGGGGGTGGTGATGGACAGAGTATCTGAATTAAGCAGACCACTCCTACCCAGTCCAAAGATCAGGGCTTGATCCATCACCGTTTTTTAGCTCACTGCACCATCCCAGCTCAGAACCTGGCTACATGCAAATTAGTCTGTCCCTGGCCCAGTACATCATGGGAACAGGGCAGACCAAACTACCAAGCCAATTCTTATACTGGAAAGGAAACAAGCTTCCGGGGACCGGTTTCTGGCATTACAGCCGTCTTCGGCCCGGCTTGCTTGAATCCTGATGGTGCAGTGAGCAAGGGACTCACATCTGAGTATACCCTTCCACGCTTATGGTGGACAAAACGATTCATAAAAGGGGGTGGTGATGGACAGAGTATCTGAATTAAGCAGACCACTCCTACCCAGTCCAAAGATCAGGGCTTGATCCATCACCGTTTTTTAGCTCACTGCACCATCCCAGCTCAGAACCTGGCTACATGCAAATTAGTCTGTCCCTGGCCCAGTGCATCATGGGAACAGGGCAGACCAAACTACCAAGCCAATTCTTATACTGGAAAGGAAACAAGCTTCCGGGGACCGGTTTCTGGCATTACAGCCGTCTTCGGCCTGGCTTGCTTGAATCCTGATGGTGCAGTGAGCAAGGGACTCACATCTGAGTATGCCCTTCCACGCTTATGGTGGACAAAACGATTCAGAAAAGGGGGTGGTGATGGACAGAGTATCTGAATTAAGCAGACCACTCCTACCCAGTCCAAAGATCAGGGCTTGATCCATCACCGTTTTTTAGCTCACTGCACCATCCCAGCTCAGAACCTGGCTACATGCAAATTAGTCTGTCCCTGGCCCAGTGCATCATGGGAACAGGGCAGACCAAACTACCAAGCCAATTCTTATACTGGAAAGGAAACAAGCTTCCGGGGACCGGTTTCTGGCATTACAGCCGTCTTCGGCCCGGCTTGCTTGAATCCTGATGGTGCAGTGAGCAAGGGACTCACATCTGAGTATACCCTTCCACGCTTATGGTGGACAAAACGATTCAGAAAAGGGGGTGGTGATGGACAGAGTATCTGAATTAAGCAGACCACTCCTACCCAGTCCAAAGATCAGGGCTTGATCCATCACTGTTTTTTAGCTCACTGCACCATCCCAGCTCAGAACCTGGCTACATGCAAATTAGTCTGTCCCTGGCCCAGTGCATCATGGGAACAGGGCAGACCAAACTACCAAGCCAATTCTTATACTGGAAAGGAAACAAGCTTCCGGGGACCGGTTTCTGGCATTACAGCCGTCTTCGGCCCGGCTTGCTTGAATCCTGATGGTGCAGTGAGCAAGGGACTCACATCTGAGTATGCCCTTCCACGCTTATGGTGGACAAAATGATTCAGAAAAGGGGGTGGTGATGGACAGAGTATCTGAATTAAGCAGACCACTCCTACCCAGTCCAAAGATCAGGGCTTGATCCATCACCGTTTTTTAGCTCACTGCACCATCCCAGCTCAGAACCTGGCTACATGCAAATTAGTCTGTCCCTGGCCCAGTGCATCATGGGAACAGGGCAGACCAAACTACCAAGCCAATTCTTATACTGGAAAGGAAACAAGCTTCCGGGGACCGGTTTCTGGCATTACAGCCGTCTTCGGCCCGGCTTGCTTGAATCCTGATGGTGCAGTGAGCAAGGGACTCACATCTGAGTATACCCTTCCACGCTTATGGTGGACAAAACGATTCAGAAAAGGGGGTGGTGATGGACAGAGTATCTGAATTAAGCAGACCACTCCTACCCAGTCCAAAGATCAGGGCTTGATCCATCACTGTTTTTTAGCTCACTGCACCATCCCAGCTCAGAACCTGGCTACATGCAAGTTAGTCTGTCCCTGGCCCAGTGCATCATGGGAACAGGGCAGACCAAACTACCAAGCCAATTCTTATACTGGAAAGGAAACAAGCTTCCGGAGACCGGTTTCTGGCATTACAGCCGTCTTCGGCCCGGCTTGCTTGAATCCTGATGGTGCAGTGAGCAAGGGACTCACGTCTGAGTATACCCTTCCACGCTTATGGTGGACAAAACGATTCAGAAAAGGGGGTGGTGATGGACAGAGTATCTGAATTAAGCAGACCACTCCTACCCAGTCCAAAGATCAGGGCTTGATCCATCACCGTTTTTTAGCTCACTGAACCATCCCAGCTCAGAACCTGGCTACATGCAAATTAGTCTGTCCCTGGCCCAGTGCATCATGGGAACAGGGCAGACAAATTACCAATCCAATTCTTATACTGGAAAGGAAACAAGCTTCCGGGGAAGAATTGGCTTGGTAGTTTGGTCTGCCCTGTTCCCATGATGCACTGGGCCAGGTACAGACTAATTTGCATGTAGCCAGGTTCTGAGCTGGGATGGTGCAGTGAGCTAAAAAACGGTGATGGATCAAGCCCTGATCTTTGGACTGGGTAGGAGTGGTCTGCTTAATTCAGACACTCTGTCCATCACCACCCCCTTTTTTGAATCGTTTTGTCCACCATAAGCGTGGAAGGGTATGCTCATACATGAGTCCCTTGCTCACTGCACCATCAGGATTCAAGCAAGCCGGGCCGAAGACGGCTGTAATGCCAGAAACCGGTCCCCGGAAGCTTGTTTCCTTTCCAGTAGAAGAATTGGCTTGGTAGTTTGGTCTGCCCTGTTCCCATGATGCACTGAGCCAGGTACAGACTAATTTGCATGTAGCCAGGTTCTGAGCTGGGATGGTGCAGTGAGCTAAAAAACGGTGATGGATCAAGCCCTGATCTTTGGACTGGGTAGGAGTGGTCTGCCTAGTTCAGACACTCTGTCCATCACCACCCCCTTTTTTGAATTGTTTTGTCCACCATAAGCATGGAAGGGTATGCTCAGACATGAGTCCCTTGCTCACTGCACCATCAGGATTAAAGCAAGCCGGGCCGAAGACGGCTGTAATGCCAGAAACCGGTCCCCGGAAGCTTGTTTCCTTTCCAGTACAAGAATTGGCTTGGTAGTTTGGTCTGCCCTGTTCCCATGATGCACTGGGCCAGGTACAGACTCATTTGCATGTAGCCAGGTTCTGAGCTGGGATGGTGCAGTGAGCTAAAAAACGGTGATGGATCAAGCCCTGATCTTTGGACTGGGTAGGAGTGGTCTGCTTAATTCAGATACTCTGTCCATCACCACCCCCTTTTCTGAATCGTTTTGTCCACCATAAGCGTGGAAGGGTATACTCAGATGTGAGTCCCTTGCTCACTGCACCATCAGGATTCAAGCAAGCCGGGCCGAAAACGGCTGTAATGCCAGAAACCGGTCCCGGGAAGCTTGTGTCCTTTCCAGTACAAGAATTGGCTTGGTAGTTTGGTCTGCCCTGTTCCCATGATGCACTGGGCCAGGTACAGACTAATTTGCATGTCGCCAGGTTCTGAGCTGGGATGGTGCAGTGAGCTAAAAAACGGTGATGGATCCAACTGAAGGACTGGGTTATTTTAAGACCCAGCGGTGCCAGGGGACAACACCTGAAACCTTCGTGGGTAACCTGTTCCGGCGTACAAATGACAGAGACACGGGACACTTCCTTCGGCGTCAAAGATTCGAGGTTTATTACTGCAGGGAACACAGAAGTCACGAGAAGTACATCACATGTAGGTTCACGGAGCCTGATTCGAATTGCTACTGTGGGTCGCTCCTTTTATACAAGTTTCTCTCATAGGTTAACATGATACACAAAGGTTTACAACTTGGTTCCCATCGTAAAGACCAGAAGGGGTTGCTTTCATGTATTCAGGGCCCGGAACATAAGTACAGAAACATTTGGTGGTTCCCAACTGTAAAAACCCATCTTCCCACCATTAGTACATTCCAATCAGCAGTAAACAGATCGAAGAAGGAACAGAGACAGGTGCAGAGGAAGGCAGAAACAGTAGGGAGATCGAAAAGGGTGTAAAAGGGGTGGTATCGGGAAACACGAGCTGCAGGCATCAAAGGGACGTGCCTAATGAGATGCACGGCTAAGACAATAGACCGGCACGGCAAGATGAGCCTCGAGCGGGGCCATCTGCCTTACGGTGTCATCCCCCTCATCATAAAGTCACTTTCAAAGGAAACGTGTCTTCCGCAAAAGTCTTGGGAATCCCAGGGTCGCGAAGCGGACAGCGTCCGTTCGCTGGCTACTTGAGGGCAAGAAACAAAATGGATGCCGTATCTAAGATGGAACCCGTGGGTACAGATAGAGAAACCCACGAAACAGACGAACGGTTTAGGCTAGCACAGCGAAAACGCGTACACCCACTAAACTCGTCATTTGCGGTTCGTAGATACCAGACTCGACCATATTCGTGCGAGTCGAAAACACCACTTACGATCGTCACGGAACCTCAGACGCTCCTTTTGCCCTCATGTAGGCAAGCACTAGTCGGAATCATATTCGATATTCATCAGACCATCTAGGTGTTGCTGCAACATAATTCTATCCATCTGAGCTCCTTTGGTAACAGGCGGCTGTCTCATACACGTTGTAGCACAAAGGCCACATAAGGCAGGACCACACTGCACACAAAGGCAACACGAGAACAGAAATGCTACAACAACTCCGATGATCATCAGAATTTTCCAACCCCAAGTCGACATCAGGCCCCAAAACCACCCAAGTAGCGTCCAATCCCCTACGTCCACGTGTATGGACTCAGAGATCTTATGCAACTTTGAGATGGCTTGATAGACAGTCGGAGCGTTATCTGGAATGAAAATACAGCAGCTCGAATGGATCACTTTACATCCTCCACCTCGATCTGCCAAAACAACGTCTAAAACCATACGGTTTTGTAGCGTCATAAGCCTGTCCGCCTGAAGTTCTGCGGTGATATTACCAAGGGCACTGGCAGTGATATTAGCTGTCAATTCCACCACTCGAGTCAACTGTCTCAGGTTCCTACTATTGACCATAGGCCCCCAAAACGGAATGAAACCCTTGAAAAAGTCTCCTGCCTCTTGACCGGCAGTGTCCTCTTCGCTAATCACGCCCCTCACAATTCTAGTCTTGTGGTAATCTGCATCAACGGTAAACGTCGGAGGCAACAAATTTGCAATATAACGTGTGCCCGCAAAGTCGGAGGGCAACCACGTATACGCACGATCATGACAGACGAAGTACGTACCCTTGGCAGTCAGAAACACAGGGGAAGAGAGCATCGGTAAGACATACGTCTCGGAGCAAGCACTCTCTCCAAGATGAGCTCTCGGGCTTCGGCCACAACCTTTTAGACAGAAATTACCAAGGTGGGGTACGATCCATATTGGAGACGAGCTTTTAAGCTGTCTTTCACCCACGAGCGCACTATACTCAACCTCACTCAGATCCCTATAGGCTCGCACCTCCTCCTCTGGGATGAGCGACGGCTCATAGATATCCCTATCTAAATCAGCGATCGCTATAGCCAAAGGCTTGTGATACGGACCGGGACCAAAGTGCGGAGGATGTGGCTCTCGATTGGGGTAGGAATCTAGTGCACTTCGAAACATGGTTTGTAATGCTCGAGCTGAACCCTGGGAACTATAAGGAAGGACCAGATATGGAATTCCTTTATCCGTGGTATGTGGCATTAACCCACACACCCAACAATTAGTAGTATTAACCACTAACTGATGCTGGTGAAGGAGCTGAATGAAGGAATTATTTCTGAATTCCGCACGTCTAACCTGCTCGTGTTGGGGTAGGATATGGAAGGAATGAGGGGACACAGTGGTGGTAAGTTTAGGTTCAGAAGTAGGAGTAGGTATGGCAGAAGGTAGGAAGTACTGTATCATATAATACACCCCACCCGCCAATAACGAGGAAACAGTTAGAAACAGAAGGAACACCTGAAACATAAAGCATTTTGTACGAGTAATTTGTTGTAGTTTGAATCTTTGCGCCTGAGCTTTTTCCAAGTCCATCAGCTTTGAAAACGCCATCCTCTAAAACCGTCCGCAACGTTTCTTGACGCACTTCGTTCTGTGTAGCAGTAGTCAATCCCCAGGAGTTCCCAGGAACCGACGGTCTCCGACCTAGTGTCAAGACCTACTAACCAGAAGGAAGTACACGCGCGGCCCTACGGCTCACCTGGATGCAAGGTATCCTAATTCACAAATATATACAAAGTCTCTCAGCTGTGGAAGCAAAAACACATATATGGAAAAAAACTCAATATTTACTAAATCACAGTTGTACGAGTGTTTAGACTGATCGTGGCAATGGGGTAACGTAGATTGCGAGGGACAGAAGCAAACTTTTTTATTTGTCCTTGGTATTAGATCGCAAAAAGTATCGGCTTCTCCCAGAACGTGTCTGTTCGTCAAACAATGGATCCGATGAGGGAACAGAGTTCTGTTGATCAGTCAATTGTTCAGATCTTGAGTCTTGTGATGACAAATGTTCAACAATGTCGTTCTGCTGCACTGAGGATTCTCCGACAAGCTGAGCTTCGCTAAAAGGTACAAAGGTCTGCAATGCTTCAATTTCAGACGAGGCAATGCCCTTCCTCACCCACGAGTCCGCTGATAAAGGTATAGGTACCTTTTTAGTATGGGTGGCGTGCACCCAATTCTTGCGGCCTTCCAAATGAACAGCAGTTCTCGTGGCAAGGAGGACTTGGTAGGGTCCAGTAAAGCGAGGTTCGAGATTGCGTTTTCTTCCAAAATTCCTTGTCACCACCCAGTCTCCGGGCTGGAGCTGGTGGCCAGGACCCTCTGTCTGCGTCGGCAGTGCTTCAAAGACCTGTTGGTGAATTAACCTCAGTTTAGCAGTCAGATCATGAAGATAATCAATCAACATTGGATACTCAAGATCAGAAAACACTCTCGGTCTAGGGACCCCCCAAACATTCGCAGGACGGCCGAACACTATTTCATAGGGACTGAGCCCTACTCGGGAGTGTACAGTCGCCCTTGTTGACAACAGAGCTAGAGGCAAAGCGTCAGGCCACGAAAGACCAGTCGTAGCCTGAATCTTCGCTAATTTTAATTTAAGGGTGCCGTTATACCCTTCAACTAAACCTGCTGACTGGGGATGATTGGCGCTATGGAATTTTTGAGTAATTCCAAGGCCCTTACACACACTCTTCATCACACTCCCCACAAACTCACTTCCGTTATCAGACCATACAATCCGCGGCATTCCATACCGAGGAAAGTATTCCTTCAGTAGGATTTTCGCAGTGGACAGAGCCGTGTTGTCTTTGAGAGGGTAGGCTTCAATCCATCGGGAGAATGCGCAAACCACCACTAAAACGTATTTAAGGTTATTGCATCGCTCCATATGGATGAAGTCTAATTGAATCACCTCAAAGGGACATGAAGGTGGAGCAAAATGGCCAGGAGGTGTAGGGGTTCCCTTACCAGGATTGTACATCATACATATCATGCAATTTTTAACCAATCTCTCAGCACATTTAGTGATACCATCATTCTGCCACACAGGGGACAACAACTTGCAGATACCTTTCGCACTAATATGTGCTAACCCGTGTGCCATCGTCACAACAGCTAGCACATACGCATCTGGCAACATCCATCTCTTATGCTCCGAGAAATCAATCCAACAACCATTCGCATCCAACTTTCCCGTACTCTCTTTCCACTTCATCTTTTCAGTCTCAGTGGCCTCATTCTGTATCGCTTTCACACTCTCGATAGTATCCTCACACATACCAGTCTCTGTAGGCCACTTAACCGAACTCGTCACATACATTCTAGTGCTAAGGTTCCGGGCAGTCTCCTTAGCAGTCTCATCCACAAACGCATTACCACGACCAACATCATCCGTCACCTTACGATGCGCACTACATTTAACAATCGCTACCTGCTTAGGCAATGTAAGTGCATCCAAAAGATCATTCACAAGCTGTCCATGCTGAATCTTAGTACCATGCGACGTCATAAAACCTCTCTCTCTCCACAATCGTCCAAAACTATGGGCGACGCCAAAAGCGTATTGGCTGTCGGTAAACACATTCACCCGTTTCCTTTTCGACAACACACACGCTCTAGTCAAAGCGATCAGCTCTGCAGCTTGGGCAGAATTCTGATTCAATCTTGCAGTTTCCACAACAGTATTCAAAGTTACCACAGCATACGCAGTCGTCACATCACCATTCGGCAATTTAAAACATGAACCATCCACATACAAGGTCCCATCGGGATCTTCCAAAGGAGTGTTTTTAAGGTCCACACGACCTTTTGTTTCCTCCTCAGTCCGTAGGTAGCAATCATGAGGTGCCACTTCATCTGATTCCATACTAATTGGCAATAAAGTCGCCGGGTTCAGGACATTACAACGTTTTATCTGAATATGACTTGCCAACAGCGTCAACTCGTACCCAGACAACCTCGCACTCGTCAAGTGTTGGGTTTTTGTACGATTCAAAAGAGTGTCAACTGCGTGCGGAACCATCACCGTAAGCATATTATCCATGATCAATCCTGCGGATTGTCGGATGGACACCGCAGCTGCCGCTGTTGCTCTCAAACAACTCGGCAATGCTCTAGCTACTGGATCCAAGGTCGAGGAAAAATATGCACATGGACGCTGCTTACCACCAAAAGGTTGCGTCAAAACACTCAACGCACAGCCTTCCCTCTCGTGAACGTATAATGTAAACGGCTTGCTGTAGTCAGGGGTACCTAACACAGGAGCCGAACACAATGCGTCACGCAATTCAGAAAAACTATTCTGACATTCTTCCGTCCATGGTAAAGGAGTTGGAACATCCTTGCACATAAGAGCCACCAATGGTTTCGCTAACAATGAAAAATTTGGAATCCATTGCCTGCAGTATGACGTGATACCTAAAAAGGCACGCACATCTCTCTGAGTCGTTGGCACAGTCATTCGCGCAATCGCTGCAATTCTCTCTGGGGTCAACCTTCTTCCCTCCTTTGACAATAAGTGACCTAGATAGGTTACTTCTTGACAACAATATTGTAATTTAGAAGGTGACACCTTGTGATGTAAGTCGCAGAGATGTTGCAACAACGACACTGTAGCGGTTTTGCAAATGTCCTGAGTGTCTGCAGCCACCAATAGGTCGTCGACGTATTGGATCAAGGCCGCACCAGCCGGCAACACAAATGCATCAAGTTGACCTTTCAAGGCTTGACTGTATATCGATGGACTCTCACAGTAGCCCTGAGGAGCACGCTTAAACCTAAAGCTGCGGCCACCAAGAGAGAAACCGAAAAGGTCTCTACTCTCTTCAGCAATCGGGATGCTGAAGAACGCATTCTTCAGATCGATCACTGAAAACCAAGATGCAAAAGCTGGAATCAGAGTCAGTAGAGCCGTAATGTCAGGCACCACAGGGAACTGAGGAATCACAATTTTATTTACCTCCCGTAAATCGATAACAAAACGATAAACAGGTGGTTTTGAAGTGTCAGTACGTTTCAAAATGGGCAGCACAGGACCGTTGCACACGTTTCCCCGAGTCTCCTCAATGACATCTTTCTCGATCAGGTCATAGATGATCGCTAACAATGCTCGTTCACCGTCAAGGGAGATACGATACTGGGGAATGCGTGGCAATCGTACGTTAGATTTCAAGTGAACAACATAAGGGGAGATGTCAAGCAGGCCCACGTCATTGGGGCCTGTTGCCCACAAAGATGCAGGAAGAGAACTCAATTCCGGTGGAAGCTAATCGAGAGACAAGTACTTTGGAGAGATAACTCTCTCACCCAAAGTAAGCTTTACTCCCGCAGGGGAACAATACAAAGTCGCATACAAACGTTTTAGCAAATCCAGACCCAAGAGATTTTCACCACAACCAGTGGTCAAAATCAACGGAGCTTTCAGCTCACGAGGCCCAATTGTAAGAGGCAAAGGGCGCGAAACTGGATTGCTAATGGGGGCACCAGAGAATCCAACGGAGACATTTGTTAAGCCAGACAAAGGTGCGCCAGGGAGTTTCGAATGCATGATGGAACTTTTCGCTGCACCAGTGTCCAACAGAAAAGGATCAACGACGCCCGAAGTGGCAACAGCGACGTAAGGCCCTCTCTGATCAACCGGAACTGATACTACTCCCTCTCCTTGTCTATGGCTGTCCTAGTAATTACCATCGTCAGTTCCCTGATCGACGTAATAATCATCTACATTGTACTGCGCAGATCTTCCTTGCGATGATCCACGTTGATCAAAACAATTGTTTGAATCTGACGAATTATCTGAACGATCAGTTTGAACACCCCGACCTCTACCACGTGATGCCTGTTGCGGACCACTACGACCTCCTCTAGATGAACTACCACTATTTCGATCACGTAAGACTGGACAATCGAATTTCAAATGACCCTCATTTCTACAATAGGCACACTGATTGTACCCCAACGAAGATCTCTGCGAAGAGGAGTCATTTCGAGATTGCGACCTATTAGACTGAGACTGTGATCGATTACGCTGTTGCGAATCATTCTGATTCGAATGCGGAGGATACGCCTGCTGCAACAACACTTTAGTTTTGAGCTCTTTCGTCTTTTTATCGGCACAATCATTCTCTTCTTTCTCCCTATTCTCATAATACTGTGCCGTAGCCAATATTTGAGCAGAAGTAGAGACAGCCCACACACTCTCAGAATTTCTCAATTTGTTGCTCAAGTCAGGCAACAAGTTAGAGACAAATTTGTCCACGAACAACCTCTGACCACCCTCGGTACCCATATCCTGACCACTATGATCGATGAATGCCTCCTCAAATCTCGTAAAGAAATCAGAGACACTCTCGTCCTTCTTCTGTTTGCAAGCGGACAACTTGTCCCAATTCACCTTCATAGCTGGCATAAGTGTTTTCATTAGGGTAATGATTCTCTGAGGGAGATCAGTAATAAGCTGTTCAGGTTTAGCCCCACCAATTTGTCGTGTATCTGCCGCAATAAGAGCAGCCCAATCACCACCTAATTCGGTTGCATGATTCTCCTGACGAATCTTTGCCCAAACCGGTTGCGGTACGACATTGCCAAACAGCATATCGATATCGGCAACATTCATTATCGTAGCATCTACAAGCTGTGATAATTCTTTATAATACCCTGCAGGATTTTTGCGAGGGTCAGGCAAAGATTGCTTTACCTGCAAAACTTCTGATCTCTTCCATGGAAGATGTATCCACACTCTCTGGAAATGTGGCAAAATCGGTGGAACTTGAGCAGCATCACCTGGCATCCACACTGGTGGAACTTCACGCATGGGATACTGACCAGGCGCTTCTAGCGGTCCCTCAATGTCTTCCACGAACAATGCTCGAGGCATTATAGAGGGACGAAAAGATAACAACTGCTCAACTGCGCGTCGAACATTAGAGTCTACTATCATTCCGCTCGAAAACTGGAGCTGTAGATTAGTCAAAGCAGTCAATACATCGTCAGATGCATCAGCCGATATTTGGTCACGTAAAACCTTACACATTTCTTCCAAAACGTATCTTTGCGTCGGTATATTGAATTGACAAAACGTATTCAGCACTGAACGTGGAGGATTCCTAATGGGGTATTTCATCCAAGCCATCGCCATATTATACAGTGCAGCACGTTCCCTATTACCGGGAAGCTGACTACGTCTTTGAGGACCGTCCGAGCTAGCGGACTCAGAAATAGGTCCAAGAGAATTGAAAAAGTTAGCAGCAACTAAAGGAGTACGACGACGGGTAGATGGAGAAGTATAACATAAGGTATTAACAAGAGAAGAGTCGGAAACAGAAGGAACAGCAGGAGTAAGTAGAACAGGAGCAGCAGCGGGAGCAGGAGTATGAGGAAGTACAAGCGGAGGAGCAGTAGGAACAGAAGTAGGCAAGGGAGCAGGAACAGTCGGAAGAACGGGTACAGGTTGAGGAACAGGTTGAGGAGCAGGTACAGGAGCAGGTACAGGGGGAACCACAGGAGCTGCAGTACCCTGTGCGTACGGAGGTGGTGACTTTAGAAGATAGGACAGTAAAGGATCCTCAACTGATTCCTCTTTCTTATCCGACTCCGTTGGTAGAGCGGGGTAACATTTATCTACAGACATGCGCTGAAGTATATCAAAAACTTCCTTTTCCTTTTCCTCCTTATCTCGCTGAAACTGTTCTGCTTTTCTTACCGTGGTAGCAACTCCATCTCTCTGATTACGTTTAATCTGTCTGATTTCTTTCTGTTTGGCTTCTTTACGCCACAACCAAAAGGAATCAAACATGGCCGGCCTTGTTTTTCTCTTAAACAATTTAGCTTCAAGATTATCTAGAATCGGAGTCTCAAAACTACCATGAGGTGGCCAACTAAGAACACCATCCTTTTTAGTATAGCGAATCCAACACTCGTTGAATATAATTGGTCCGAACCCGTGTTTGCTATATACCTCGTAAGTTGGAGTTCCAACCGGAGGTATCGGACACGAGTCCTCCAGTCGGGAATCCGCACCACATTTTCTAAAACAACTGAACAAAGTACTAGGGCCAGGCATCTTGCACACCAGCCGAGTTTCACAAAATTCAAGGGTAATGGGATTTACCAAGTCCCTGCAAAAAGCAAAAAGCCTCGGTTTTTGGCGACTGCAGACGTCAAATATCACAACAAAAAACCAAATACTAAGAACCACAAATGCAATGGAACCATGCAACAACTAAGCACCCACAACTAAGGACTATGGGAGCGACCCACAAATACTTAACTCAAAGATCGATGGCGTCACCAGGAAGGCCCGTCAAATCGTCTCGCTGTACCAAGGTCTACGCCAGGCGCCAAAACAGGTCTACAGTCAGGGCAGCAGTCCGTCGCAGCCGTCAGGAGGCGGGAATCTTCGCGGGAAAAGTCGTCGGGCCACTTGTTTCGACAACAGGATCGATGAAGCGGGGTGCACCTTCCCTCTGAGATTTCACACGAAGTTCCTCACGATCGTCGGGCTTGGACCGGTACCACTGATGCAGCCCCACGCTGGGCGCCAACTGAAGGACTGGGTTATTTTAAGACCCAGCGGTGCCAGGGGACAACACCTGAAACCTTCGTGGGTAACCTGTTCCGGCGTACAAATGACAGAGACACGGGACACTTCCTTCGGCGTCAAAGATTCGAGGTTTATTACTGCAGGGAACACAGAAGTCACGAGAAGTACATCACATGTAGGTTCACGGAGCCTGATTCGAATTGCTACTGTGGGTCGCTCCTTTTATATAAGGTTCTCTCATAGGTTAACATGATACACAAAGGTTTACAACTTGGTTCCCATCGTAAAGACCAGAAGGGGTTGCTTTCTTGTATTCAGGGCCCGGAACATAAGTACAGAAACATTTGGTGGTTCCCAACTGTAAAAACCCATCTTCCCACCATTAGTACATTCCAATCAGCAGTAAACAGATCGAAGAAGGAACAGAGACAGGTGCAGAGGAAGGCAGAAACAGTAGGGAGATCGAAAAGGGTGTAAAAGGGGTGGTATCGGGAAACACAAGCTGCAGGCATCAAAGGGACGTGCCTAATGAGATGCACGGCTAAGACAATAGACCGGCACGGCAAGATGAGCCTCGAGCGGGGCCATCTGCCTTACAGTGTCATCCCCCTCATCATAAAGACACTTTCAAAGGAAACGTGTCTTCCGCAAAAGTCTTGGGAATCCCAGGGTCGCGAAGCGGACAGCGTCCGTTCGCTGGCTACTTGAGGGCAAGAAACAAAATGGATGCCGTATCTAAGATGGAACCCGTGGGTACAGATAGAGAAACCCACGAAACAGACGAACGGTTTAGGCTAGCACAGCGAAAACGCGTACACCCACTAAACTCGTCATTTGCGGTTCGTAGATACCAGACTCGACCATATTCGTGCGAGTCGAAAACACCACTTACGATCGTCACGGAACCTCACAGCCCTGATCTTTGGACTGGGTAGGAGTGGTCTGCTTAATTCAGACACTCTGTCCATCACCACCCCCTTCTTTGAATCGTTTTGTCCACCATAAGCGTGGAAGGGTATGCTCAGACATGAGTCCCTTGCTTACTGCACCATCAGGATTAAAGCATGCCGGGCCGAAGACGGCTGTAATGCCAGAAACCGGTCCCCGGAAGCTTGTTTCCTTTCCAGTACAATAATTGGCTTGGTAGTTTGGTCTGCCCTGTTCCCATGATGCACTGGGCCAGGTACAGACTAATTTGCATGTAGCCAGGTTCTGAGCTGGGATGGTGCAGTGAGCTAAAAAACGGTGATGGATCAAGCCCTGATCTTTGGACAGGGTAGGAGTGGTCTGCTTAATTCAGACACTCTGTCCATCACCACCCCCTTTTTTGAACTGGATTCAAGCAAGCCGGGCTGAAGACGACTGGAATGCCAGAAACCTGTCCTCGGAAGCTTGTTTCCGGTCCAGGGAAGACATGGCTTGGCAGTTCGGGCTGGACTGTTCCCATGAGGCACAGGGTCAGACTGATTTGCATCTAGCCATGTCTGAACTGGGGTGGCAGAGTGGGCTAAAGAACGGTGATGGATTAAACCCAGATCTTTTGACTGGGTGTGAGTGTTTCATTGATTCAGATGCTCTGTCCATCACCACCCCCTTTTGTACCGCTTTTGGCTGCCATAAGTGTGGCAGGGTATGCTCAGACGTGAGTCCCTTGCTCACTTTGCCACTGGATTCAAGCAAGCCGGGCTGAAGACGGCTGGAATGCCAGAAACCGGTCCTCGGAAGCTTGTTTCCGGTCCAGGGAAGACATGGCTTGGCAGTTCGGGCTGGACTGTTCCCATGAGGCACAGGGTCAGACTGATTTGCATATAGCCATGTCTGAACTGGGGTGGCAGAGTCGGCTAAAGAACGGTGATGGATTAAACCCAGATCTTTTGACTGGGTGTGAGTGTTTGACTGATTCAGATGCTCCGTCCATCACCACCCCCTTTTGTACCGCTTTTGGCCGCCATAAGTGTGGCAGGGTATGCTCAGACATGAGTCCCTTGCTCACTTTGCCACTCTGTCCATCACCACCCCCTTTTTTGAACTGGATTCAAGCAAGCCGGGCTGAAGACGGCTGGAATGCCAGAAACCCGTCCTCGGAAGCTTGTTTCCGGTCCAGGGAAGACGTGGCTTGGCAGTTCGGGCTGGACTGTTCACGAGGCACAGGGTCAGACTGATTTGCATATAGCCATGTCTGAACTGGGGTGGCAGAGTGGGCTAAAGAACGGTGATGGATTAAACCCAGATCTTTTGACTGGGTGTGAGTGTTTGATTGATTCAGATGCTCCGTCCATCACCACCCCCTTTTTGTACCAATGTTCCAATGAGCAGCGGTGGGGGGGACTAATGAGCAGCAGGTGAAGCTCTCTCTGCGGTATCCGGCATTGACCGAGAACCCCTGGGAGAGGCGGTTGTCTGACTATGACTAACGCCCGTTATCCACACTGCTGAAGCCCAGGGCGAGGCAAGCCACAGACTTTGACTTCAACGAAAACAGGTTGGAATACTGACGCAAAAGTATAGTACCACTGATGCCTCTATACTTCAGATTCCGGCGCTAGCACGCAATCTAACAGTGCGGCCACCCACAGACGGACGTTGAAGCTTTTAAACGACCATATCAACATAACCATTGAACACCACTGATACTCACGTGGATGCTCAACCACATGGCTTTGCTCATTCAGGCATGTTTTGCTACTTAGATAAGTCCTGATGATGATCCCATGCATCCAATAGAGCTTTTAGGGATCGAAACGTCGACACCCAAGAGTGGGTTGACACTCATAATATTTTCTATAGAAATTTGTGTACATTCCACTCCAGGCGACACTGCCAGTAATCTTTGCATTTTCTGCAGTGCCCTGTCTTTGCTCTCTTTCCTTGCCTGAAAATCACCCTCTTTCTCACCCTATATCTATTTCTCCTTTCTTTGTCAGTACGGCACAGGCTTGTGTCTTGAAAAAATTGTATTGTATACTTGACATTGTTTGTTGGTAATAAACTCCTGCCCCGGCTGGGTCAGGACAACCTGATTTGTATAGTTTCCATTGAGTTTCTATACTACATTTTGCATATGTTGAATAAGCTAGGTTCCATTGTTTTCTATAACAAAGTTATACCCATGGTTCTTAGCTATCCGTTGGGTTCCCCTTGTCTTTATAAAACTCTCTGCGGTAACCAGCGTGACCCAGCAAAACCCAGCAGTAGACAAAGTTCGTTTGGGCGGTGATTAATTCTCCTGCGGCGTCCCCCACGTGGCCCAGCAACAAACAAAGATCCTTTGGCCAGTAAGTAGTTTTTCGGCAGCGTCTCCCTATCCTCTGTGTAAGCGCCGGTGTTTTTGTGCGCCTCCCGGCGCGTAGATGGGCGTGTGCAGGCGGTATTTTAGATAGGCATTTTATATTTTTGTCATTTTCTGTATAACACTTTTATTTTTATCAGTAGCTTTAGACGTGCATGTTGTGTTCACTGCTGCGGGCTGTAGTATCTAACTTCAAATCTAAGTCTTTTGTCAGAAAAAAATAAAATTGTAATAATCAAATCATGATCCTTTTGAAGAGAAAAGTCCCTCTTTTGTCAAATATATCACTGTATAAGCTGTAAGGGGCCATGGGAACTAGACTCGCATTAGGGGAGTTAAACAAAAGCAAAGAATACGGCAAGAGTTTTTCCCTTAGGTTTATTACGGCATATAACAATTCCAATTTATTTTATAGGCGTCTTGGTTTGTATTTTCATCTAACTAGTTAATAATTCCTTTCACTATCTAGGGACCTATATTGCTCGAGGTCCATCAACATACTTAGATCAACTGGTACTAGTAGAAAACATATGTAAATAGTCAACTGGAATGTACACCCTGGTGAGCCCCAAAAAAGGATTTGTTTTACGTCGTTATAAATCATTTCATGTTTGTTGATGGGAGAGTCCAACCTCACTGTCCACGGGTATACTCAGCTTCAGTATATGAAGGAGCTACTCTCGATATTCTTGCATACATAGGTCCTCTTAGACACTTTTCTTGCTTAACACTCTGCTGCCCTCGGCTGTCTCTCGCTGACATCCTTCTGTTTTTTTTTCACACTTCTGGTAGTAACTACTACCAGTTGGCCTGGACTTACACACCAAAAGCCTTTTTACTGTTATTATTGACTAGCACTTACCAGCATCTATGATTTGTGTGCTTCTCTCTGTATGCTGATGCTACCCCCTTATTGTTTCAGCTGCAATACTTCGTCGACTATTGTTATTGTAAACACTTAGGGGCAGATTTACATGCCCCTTGCGCCACTTTTGTGTCTCTTTTCCCTTGACGCAAAAGTGGCGCAAAGGGGCTTGTAAATCTGCCCCTTAGTACAGTGTTTCTGAAAAGTGTTACACTGAGGCCTCTTCTACTCATGTTATTGCCACTGTTTTGTACAGAAATTGTTCCACTCGGTGCGTCTTGTCAGTTTAATATTTCAAAAACTTTGTATCACACTGAGAATTCGTTAAAAAAAATGAAAATTACACACAGACTAATGCACACTAACCCTCAAACACCCTCTGTGATACAGAGATTCTTACACAAAAATGCAATGCCTCTGCAGCTCGGCGAGGCGGAGGGGTGTGCACATTCCCTCCCCCAGGACTTTGTGCAAATGGACGGTTCTACAAAAATATCAAAGTTTGGTGAATAGCCTGACAGCAAAATTACAGGGCAGACCCAGAAACAAGAGGAGCAGCGTTGGTGTCCCCCTCCCTCAGTTCCCTCACCCACAGCTTGGTTTTCCCCATGGAAGGTCCCACTTAGCAGCTATTCAGCCGTCTGAAAGTATTTAACAACCCAACTTGAAGAACACAGAGCATGGGAAAACAAGCATTAATAAAAAGTGCTAGAGGGGGGCAATTTCCTTCTACACTCACGCTCAGCCCCACTGGCGCACAGTCTGTTCTGTAGCAAGCCTCGTCGTGTTTTTAAGGTGGTACAAGTCATTCATGTGGTGCGTGAAGGTTCGTTTCCAACGTAGAGGGAGAAAGAATAGATGGCAAGTGGAAAGAGATGCGACAGGAGAAGGCGAAAAGGAATGCGGCGGGGATCGGGTAAAGAGAAGCTAGAGAGAGAAAATGTTTGAGTGAGAGTGTGTGAGAGAGAAAGAGAGTGGGCCAGAGGGGATCACAAAGAAGGAAACTGTCCATCTGTGAGAAAGAATGTGTGAGAGTAGGGAGAGGAGGAGTGCGCATGACGGGTCGTGGAGGTAAGAGGTGCATCTTGCCATTTTGAGATGGTTTCCATCGATGCCCACGACCCGGGTCCGCCATTTTGTGGATTCTTGTCCTTTCCTTTGGTCCATTGGATTCCATCCTGCCGACCTTCAGTCATTTCTCTTTTGCTGGACTGCCTGATCTCTTTCTCCCCCTCAGGTCCCCCTCTCTCCTCTTACCAATCTCAGCCTCTGACTCTTCTCCCCCACCTACCGCTCTCTTCCCCTTTTTTTATTTTTTTTATTTCCACGTTAACTCTGTAAATATGTGATATATACTTGTCCAGCCTAATCGCTAGTAAAATGTAATCCTGAGCAATTCTACTATTTGTATATATATATATATATATATATATATATATGAATATAGAGATAACTCTAACCACTAGTATATGTAGTAGACCCTTGTACTCACTACCATTCCTATGTGATTCTTAGAGTTTATCCATTTGTATCTCTTCCTTGAGTGACTTTACAACTTGTACATTTGCTATTTTCTCTGTTTGTATCTCCTCCTTGTGTGACTTTACAACTTGTACATTTGCAATTTTTTCTGTTTGTATCTTTTATGTAACTCATGTAATCCTAAGTCCTTATGTGTCGCAACTGGTTCTTTTGTAAAGAGCTCTGACACCTTCGGGTAATGTTTGCGCTATATAAAATCGCATTAAATAAATAAATAAATAAAATGGAGAAAGGACGAAGAAAGAAAGGGTGAAAGAGAAATAAATAGCATAAGGGGGAGATAGGAAGGAAGGAAACGTTGAGAGACTGTTAGATAAAATATATTCTAGACACTTGACTAGGGCGACCAGCAAGGGTGAAGTGGCCTCGTGGGACGCTTGGTAAAGCCTTGGCTGCTGTAGGACAGAGGTTGCTTTCAGGGGCAAATTAAAGGAGTACCACACAGTAGTTATAAAAATAATGTATTTATTTATATAACACTCTCTAGTATCCTCTACACGAGGGTACAATACTTTAACGAAGAAAGCGCTGTAAGTAGCACAATACACAATGGGCTCCAGGGGGAGACCAAACCATATGCTAAAATAGTGGTATAAGAACCAGGACTCGAGTCATGATACTGTCTAGAGAGTGTAGAATCGCTGGGACCCCAAGCAGCCACCCAAGGTGAGTAGATAGGGACCCTACCGAGGAAGGGTGCAGTGTGGGAACACCACCGCGGGCTCCGTACAATTCTATGGGGCAGTCGCGATTACAGTTTTAGAGTTTAAGGACCCTTCTCAGGGGACTTTGAGGAAACCCTTTGGAATGTAGGAGGTTGGAGAGCCACCTCACCCTTGGATACCAGAGTACCCGTGTTAAACATCCCAGGGGAGCCAGGTGCATAGGTCTAATATGATGTCGGAAACCGTTGTCGTTTTCAATGGAAGACTTCAGTCAGTAAAAGCTTTATTCGATTTAAATTTTCAAATCATAAAAGCATAACATTCATAAAACATACATTGCAATAACACAAAATATCTACAAGTTAAAATATGAGCCCATCCTTTAGATGCAAATTTCTATCTAATTATGTTCATTTAATTGGATGTATAATTTGAAACAATACTGTTACAGCTGGTTGTCCCTTAATTTAAACATTTAATCACAAACAAGGTGAATTTATTGAAACTTTTCCATATGTAAGTTAAGGGTAGCTGTTATACAATGGTTCAAAACAGTTAAACGTGGAGATATTACAGCCACTCAATGCGCGGACACTTCCACCCATCGGGTGGTTATACTTAGCGGTTGGTCTTGATGAGCGAAAGCATGACATAGTAGGGTAAAAGTCATGTAGATCCCAGGTGGATATAGGGCCATCTCCTTTTTGGGGCTGCAAAGTCTGAAGATATGGAACAACGTGTTTGTTCCTGAATTTTACTAGGACCAGGTCACCGGGGATATCTTTTCGGAGGGATCCTAGCCAGCCCACCCTTCTAACTCTCATGATTCTCCCATCAATAGTGGGGGGCAGGGGTCTATTTTTTGTTAGCCAAAAAGTAACCTTATTTAATAGGTCCTGATGCCTTTCGGTTTTTCCACTTGTGAGTGCTGGCACTCCCGAGAGAACGCAGACAAATGGAGCGGCCTCCGGTGGTAGGTGAATGTGATTAAGTGATCTTGGCATATTGCCGTGGTTAGGAACTGTCCCCTTATGGAATGTTGGATCTTTACTCCATCCTACTCTGTCGGAAGTGCATTGTACTAATGTAGGGTTAATGGATACTCTAGGAGTATTTGGCACTGGCGTGAGTGAGGCTACTGGTTGAATTTGGACCATAGTACTTTGTGCAGAAGGTTTAGGCACTTCTGTGGTAGCGAGAGACTGGGGTTGGTTAGATTTTGTAATGCTTTTTATGAGTGTCGAACTGGCCTTGATTGTTTCCTCTATTCCCGCGAGCCTATCCCATAGAATGTTAATTTTTTCAATCACTGGAGATATTATAGATTTGACCAGATGTTCAATCTGGGCCAATAGTTTTTCATCGATGGAAGGTGCAAAAAAATTAGAATTTTTTGAATTTAGATTTAAATTTGAATTAGAGGCGACCACTGGGGCTGGCGGGGAAGTGATAATGGCAAAAAGGGGGCTTGAGCACAATTTCGGTTGTTTTGCCTGGCTTCCCTGATGTGTAATCCCATTTTGCTTTCTTTTAGCCGGGGGATCCTGAGGGAGCTCTACATTTAGGGTGGGTACCTAACAGACTATCATTTTGGTGGAATGGTGTACTATTCTGGGGATTAGTGCTTGCTGTGGGGCAGTTAAATGCGGCAGTTTGCTTAATTCTTGGTTCTAGCAAAGCATACTTTGTTTTACATATATTATTTAATTCCTCCAGTAGAGATAGATGTTGTGCTGTGTCGACTACCTGTAAGGGAGATCGCTTGTTAGGTGTACTGTCTATGGACGGGGATAGTTCTAAACTCTCTGTTTCATGGGGTATGGGGAATATTGTCCTACTTAGGTAATGGTCAAGTGTCCCGTTCACCGAATCCCTCTGGGGGGTGGCATTTTTGGAAGCCCCCTTGCGAATCATAATGTAACTAAATTCAAAAACAGTGAGTACCAAAACTGCAGGAGGATCTGGTAATAACAGAGTTCACAAAACCAAACAAAAATAACCGTTGGGGAGGTCTGTAAATGAGAAAGTCCGAGTCTCTTTACCTCCTCATGTTCTGATGCCAAGGGGGGTGGCCCGTCCGGTCCTCCTCGTGCCTCTGAGGGCCACAGAGGGCCGGCCCTTTGCCCGGGCTTCGCCCGACAGACGCCCGCACGCGCCCGCGCTGCGGGGATGGACAGTTGATTTTATATCCTTCCGGTTTCCTTAGAAGGAGGCGTGGTGTTTTTTTAGCGCCTCCGGGCGCAGGCAGAGGCGTCGTAGGTGCGCCTTGTGACCCCCGGGGCTGCTGGTAGTAGTAGTCCCGCTGGCAGTTTCCCTCACGGCGCGGGAAGGCAAAGGAAAGCAGAGGAAAGCACCCAGCCGTTCCCCTCACGGCTCCCGAACTGATGCAGCAGGTAGGTTCCTTCACGTCCCGCACTGCGGCGGGAGCTTGCCGTTTTTCTAGCGCCTCCAGGCGCAGGCAGAGGCGTCGCCGGTGCACCTTGTGACCCCCTGGTGCAGCAGGTAGGTTCCTTCACGTCCCAGACTTCAAAGAAGAGCTGCTGCCGGGAAGAAAGAAACTGCTCTTTGGAATCCAGGTGTGTATTCGTGATGGAAGGAACCTGAACGCAGAGGGGACAGAATCTGGGTCACTTCAGGGTGACCAGGGGCTCAGTGGATGAATGCCCACCGATGCCGGGTGCTTCTGGTGAGAAAAGAGGATGATTGACTGCAGCCACGAGGACCAGAAGACGTTGAGGATGACCAAGAGCCAGATGTCAGCTGTCGCACGAAGGATGTCACATGTTGAGGGGTCGGTGTCCAGCTGGTACACCAACAAGCCTTGGCAACAGCAACCCACGCAGGAAGGTCAAAAAGGTTACGGTGTGGACCAGCCAGGTCCAGGGGACTCACCAAGCAATGGGGAGTTAGGGCACGTTTGGAGCAACCAGGGAAGCCCAACAGAATTCAAGATGACCCTAAGGAGGACCCACAGGCTGAATGAGCAGGAGTCGCAATGGGACCTTGAGCAAGATCACAAAGTACCAGCCCACGGAGCACTTGGTGCAAGTAGGCTGGAGTTCTTTGGTGGAAATATTGATCAGGGCCAGGACTACACGGAGTCTAGTGCACAAGCTCGGAAATTGCCAGCAAGCCTATGCACTTACAAAAATATGCGGTGCACAGGGATTCGGGTTATGCGGTCCCCACGAGGGATACTGGCCTCAAACTCGGTGAGAGGGAAACTCAACCTCAAGGAACATAGGAACCCACCTCCTGTGTTGCTGGAGTCTTCGGGGTCCGCAGTAGCTCAGGATCAGCAGAACAGTCAGTTGTGTTATGGTGCCGGCGAACGCAGGGAAGTGACTCCTTCACCCCTTCACCCCAAAGGAAGATTCTTCAGTTGTCCTTGATGCTCCACAGATCCTGCACGGAGCCTGTATGGTGCATGGCCACAGAGGATGCTTTGGACGGAGAGGGAGACAAAGTTGGGCCCAGTCGAAGTCCAGAAAAGTCCAGAGTGTCCAGACGGTCGAAGTTCAGTGGTTTCTTGTTCAGAATCTTGCCCACGTCAAATCTAAGGTCCTACAGCCAGGTAAGATCTTATGTACCCAAGGAAGAGGGTTGGACAGATTCAGGGGACCCTCCTAGGGGAGGCTCAGGACAGAGGGGAGGTTACTCCCATGTCCTTTGTCCAGTTTTGTGCCAGACCAGGAGCCAACAGCTCCCAGAACTGGTTTGAACTGGACTATGCACAGGCACACCAAGTGTGCTCAGATGCAGACTTTCAGGCACTTTGGAAGTACACCCACCCAGCCCCAATACACTAAATCCTGTCTGGGAGGTGGTCACACCTCTCTGTGACAGGATGCCTATTGTCCTGCCTTCCCCTGTTCGAGCTTGGCTCTGCAGCAGGAGGGCATAAATGTGTCTCTGGTCGGCAGCAACCATTTTGTTGAGAGTACTAAGAGCATTGAGAGGCAACATAACAGTTATTCAAAGCATAAATGCACAATATATTAATCAGATCCAGAATCTTCCTTGATTTCACAGTGATGAATCTTTAATCTTTTCTTATCGTCAAACAGAATGCCACGTGTTGTTTCACAAACAGCCAACGCGTTTCGCCCCACCAGGGGCTTCCTCAGGGCAAATTTCACAATCAAGTCAGAAGACCGTCTTCTGACTTGATCCTCATGAGGGAACATTAACACAGTGAGGTTGGCTGTACATGCCCCTCGGGAGTCAACTATCGAATTGACCCATCATCTACACTGAAGTTTTGGAATAAGTATTTCCAGTTTGAATCGTTAACGTCACAATTGAAGAACACAATATTTGTGAAGCCAATCATTAATAATAAGTGTTGGTAGCGTTTCATGGTAACTGTTATGACAGCATGGACTGACGCTTCACAATTCATTAAGCTTTGACACATGCGTTAACTGGGATCACAAGTGAATTACTTTTTTGAGCGTGAGCTTCGTGAAATTTGCCCTGAGGAAGGCACTGGTGGGGCAAAATGTGTTGGCTGTTTGGGAAACAACACGTGGTATTCTGTGTGACGATAGGAAAAGATTAAAGATTCATCACTGTGAAATCAAGGATGAATCTGGATCTGATTAATATAATGTGCATTTATGCTTTGAATAACTTATGTTGCCTCTCAATGCTCTTAGTATTGTTTAAGTAACGTTAGAGTCCTATGGCAGTGGGCTAACGAGGTGGGCAACACTCAATTTGTATACATATTCACGATAGTTTGTATAGCTAGGTGGTGCGGCTCTTTTAGTACCACTTACTGCCATTTTCCTTTGTTGAGTTTAACCATTTTGTTGAGAAGGCTGGTACCGGAAAGACCAGTAACCCCACGAAGCTCGCTTCAGAAAGGTGGAATCATACCTCCCACACTGGTTACCGGTGTGGAGGTATGATTCCAACATGCTTGATACCAAACGCAACATGTTTTGTTTCAACCGTTTTCAAGCTAGCATTTCAGTGAGGTTATAATACACCTCTACCTATATGTCTGGCTGTGTCAAAGACAACCCGGGAGAATGGTCTCCAAAGGCTGCAAAGGGGCACTGCTCATGCAGGGGCACCCTCTCACGTAAAACCCAGCACCCTGCCTTTGGGATTGTCAAGGCCTGCTATAGGGGTGACTTTTAAGTTTTAAGTGTAGTGACCTATAGATATAGTGAACCTATATCTAAAGTAAGGGGTGCTAGCACCAGCTTACACAGGCTGCAATGGCAGACCTGTAGTTCCATTTTGCATGGCCTCTCATGGGTGGCATAATGCATGCTTCAGCCCCTGGGAGGCCTTTGGGGTACAAAGGCCCTGGGTACATGTGTACCATATACTAGGGACTGACAAGGGTACCCCAGTTTCCAATCTGAAATGTACCTAAGTACATGCATAACATTTGTAGGAGAAAGCAGATAGACTGGGGTCCTGATTAGAAGGATCCCAGTCATACTAACAAAAACAGTGTAACATCAAGCAACAAGTGGGGGTAACCATAAGAAGCTGATCCTAGTTTCCTACAATTCTCAAGGCTTTTTTACACCTCTTTGGTTGTCGAACATGAATTCAAGTGTGGGGGATGGTACCAAAAACTCAGGAAAGAACAATATCAGAGGCTTCAGCCTCTTGCATATTGGCCTCCATGCCTAAAGCATGCACAGTACTGAGTTCAAATCAATATAGAGCTGACCGCAAGTCCTAATCAAGAACTTGTTCAGAGAGTTGCCAGCCCCATTTCTAAATTAACATCAGGGCAGATTTCATGAACCAATACATGGCATAATGAGCCTGTGAGGCTAAAATGTGTGATTGTAAGTGGGAAGCTGAGTCCTCAGAGGAAGTAGGATTGGCCCATGGTCTTGTAGCGCATCCAGGCTTTCTTCACCATAGCATCTACCTCATTAACATCAGTAAGCAGGACGTCAGTGTGCAGATGAATTGCAGGGGTGGCCAATGGCAATCACAAAATTAGATACAATGACAGGAGAATGGTCATCTCATTGAAGGGCTACATACGTTCACATCATCATCAGTACTTAACTGGTACACTCACATTGTCACCTCCTGCCTTAATGAGTTAGGTACAATATGCATATACTGGGTGTCATCAGTCTCAACAGCATTGATGTCAGTAGCACCAGAGTTTGCTAAATACCAATCAGTGTCCACTCCCGGCCAATCACAAACAGCCCACTGCATACATGCAATTCAACATCTATAGGACTAACTTTAGATGTAGTGCGGTCAATGACACTGGTCCATTCATTCTGAATTGTATTCGAGTTGAATTCTCTTGAGGGAACCTCCTCTTTTGCATAATTACCCAGGCTCCACAGGATTTAAGGGGTTGCTCCAGTCCATCTGTTTCCATGGCGCTGATGCTTTTGATTTTTGGCACCCTACGCGAAGAGACTGATGTCCTCCTCTTACCCTTAAAGAATTCTGGATGTTACAGATTAATATGATGACAAGGAGCCTGATTATGGGTCTTTGGTATGTTATGATGAAAGTGTAGAACTGGAAGTGCAGTGATTAATTAATACTAAAATGTCCTAAGATTACGCAAATAAATAGCACAAGAGGGCGGGATTGTGAAATATATTTTTTCCTTAGCATAAATGTAACTTGCTTCGGCCACAATTGTTTTGCTTGTGCTTACACATATTGACAGGAAGAGCCTGGCTCCGATGTCCGAAGAATCGTTTTCATATCTTGGTTCCCAGGACAAGAAAGCTTCGATTTGCTTGCCCAGCCAATAAGTTTCCATGCTTGTTGCAGTCTGAATGTCAGGGTTGCACTCTCAACACTGAGAGATGTCCTCCAGGATCCAGAGAAGTCCTTGTATCAAGGTTTCACACAAGATTATGACTCTGCTCAAAGAATTGTAGTCTGAAAATGTATTCAAATATATTCATGGCTTGTTAGGTTCACAAGCGTTTGCTACTGTTCATATTCCTTTATCATTTCGCACTCATACCATCCCAATGCATTTCGGCATTTCCATTATGCCTTCATCTGGGGATATATTTCTAAAAACGAAGAAATGCTTGTGTTTTACATCATGTCAAAAAATAGTTCATAAATTGTCTAATGCATGCTAAACAATAATATCACAGTGAGTTCATGCAATGTACATGGTCAAAAGGCTGGTATAACGTGAAAGGAAAATTATAGATGAGGTCTAAAGCATATGGTGAAAAGCCTGCGCGTTCTGTTGCTCGTGCATGCTGTTAGCAGGATAACGTGTGCATTCCGGTTATTTCATTAAACTAAACAGAGTGGTTTGAGTTAGATACAATAACAGGCGTGGATATAACGTGCGTGAATATAACGTGTGAAGCTCCTAAGTTTAACATCAAATGAACACCTCGGTGCCTTACAGGTTAAGTGGCTAGAAAGAGCGCTTACCGCGAAAGTACGTCCGTGGCAGTCAAAGCTGCGGCTGGTTTCAGGAAAGGTCAGTCACCCGGAAGTGAATATGCAAGAGAGGTAGCGTAAGGGCGCGACCTGATAGGGACTGTATACAAAGTGATTTACGGGAGTGAAAACTAGAAGGGAGCGCAATAAAAAAGTCTGTGATTAGAAGATGGAGAAAAAAATAGTGGAAAATCGGAAAATGAAACCGGGGGTTCGCTGAAAATCACTAAGAATCAGTAATACTTGAACTGACATGAGATATAATTATACAAGGCTATGTTAAACAAACTACTGTGATTCAACATGAATTACAAGCTTAAAATGATGAAATGAAAAAATGAAGGAACCACTCTGCGCTGGTAAGGAGTCATTGGCTGGGGCCCCAGCTGTTCAAAGATAACATAAATATTCCACTCGGTCATTTAGGCCGAATGGTTTCATGCTGCTTAAGGTGAAAATCCAATAGTTTTCTCTTTTTAATAGTTCCTGATGATTGTCTTTACCCTCATGTTGTTTGACAGTTTCCAACACGCAATATCTCAGCTGGCTGATGCCATGACCAGCTTCCAAAAAGTGTTGAGCTACGGTGGATTTTAGATGCTTGTTCCTTATATTCGATTTATGTTCATTCAATCTTGTCTTGAGTTTTCTCTGGGTTTGTCCGACATAAATCTTGCCACATGGGCATTTTAACATGTACACTGCATTGCTGGTATCACAGGTTGCTGTAGCTCTTACTTTGATCTTGTTGCCCTTCATGGGGTGGTTAACTGTAATCCCTTGGATGACATTATTACAGTGGTTGCAGTTTCTGCATGGGCTTGTTCCTTTGTATACTATGTTGGTTGAGGGTGTTTTTAACAGTTCTCCTACGTTTCTTGCTCTTGTGAAGGCAAAGGTAGGTTGAGTATCAAAGATTTTATTGAAATCAGGCTCTATCCTTAGGATTTCCCAATGTTTTCTGATTATTTGTTTGAATTGGTGGCTTGCTGTAGAGTATTTAGAAACTATGGTGATAGCATCTGTGTCAGTTCTCGGAGTATAAGCAAGCAGTTGACTTCTAGTTTTGGTTTCTGATCGTTGGATAGCCTGGTCGAGGACATGATGTGGGTACCCTCTGGCTTTAAATCTCTGTAGAGTAGTTTGCATCTCTTGATGGTATTGATGGTTTTCCGAGGTGATTCTTTTGGCTCTGATGATTTGGCTGTATGGTAAATGGTCTTTCAGTGGTTGTGGATGAAAACTAGAGTAGTGTAATGTGTTGTTTCTGTCTGTTTTTTTCCGAAATAGACTGGTGGTGAATCCTGTGGGAGTGTTGGTAACTTTGACATCGAGAAAAGTTATGAATTCCTTGTGAAGTTCATGAGTGAATTGAATGCGTTGGTCTATGGTGTTTAATAGTGCCAGTTGTTCTTGCAGAATGTTTGCAGGGCCTTGCCAAATCAAAAAGATGTCGTCTATGAATCTCACAAATATTTTTAGATGATCCTTCCATTCAGTTTTATTGAGTATGTGATCTTCTTCGAATCGATGCATGAAAATATTTGCATAGGCCGGTGCTGTAGAATTGCCCATAGATGTTCCTGTTAATTGCTGGTACCAGTCATCCTTCCATGTAAAATAGCTGTTAAACAATGTGAATTGCAGAAGTTCCATGAGAAAAAGTTTTAGATGATTGTCCAGATCACTTCTCAATAAACAGTACTCGATGGCTTCAATTCCCATTGAATGTGGGATAGATGTGTATAAGGACGATACATCAACTGTGCACAAGAATATTTGACCATGATCATCAATTTGTACTTGATTTAGTTTGTTGATGAAATCCGTGGTGTCACGGATGTAAGTGGGAAGAGAAATGACAATAGGTTGAAAATATCTGTCAAGAAATTTTCCCACAGGATCGTGAATGCTGCCACATGTCGATACAATAGGCCTGCAGGGAGGCGTTTGTGGATTTTTATGTATCTTGGGGACCAAGAAAAATTTAGGACTTTTGGGATGCTTAGTGGTGAGATACTTGTTTGTCTTCTCAGAGATAGTGTTGTTCTCAACAGCTTTGTTGAGTATTGTGTCAAGTTTCGCTTTGAATTGAACGGTAGGGTTATTGGGTAATTTCAGATAGGTATTGGTATCCGAGAGGTGAACCATCGCTTGTTGGTCATAGTAGGAAGTGTTGAGAATTACTATGGCGCCACCCTTGTCAGCTTTAACACATGTCACTTGGTTGTTGTTGGCAATGGATTTAATGGTGCTAATCTCCTTGACAGTGAAGTTTTTATGTTTCGGTTGTCGGTTGCAGTTCAATTTAGATAAGTCGTTTCGGACTAGGGTCTCATAGGTGTCGAGAGTCTTATGTGAGACTGGTGCAAGAAAATTACTTTTGGGACGTAAGCCCCTGAGTTGATCTTCCTGGGGGTCTGTAGATGTTTGTACTATGTTTTGAAAAAAGTGTTTTAACCGAAGTTTCCTCATGAGTTTGTAGAATGAGATTTCTAACTCGAGTTTGTTGGTTCGGGCCGTAGGTATAAATGAAGTTCCTCTTTGTAAGATTTTCATTTGAATTTCACTGAAATGATGGTCCGAGATATTAATTACCAAGTTGTCAGCTATCTCACTTTGGTTTTCTTGGTTGTTGCTGTCCTGGTTTGTGGAGGTTCTCTTGTTTTTTCTTGTTCTTTTGGACCTCCTGGATCTTCGCGTTGATCCTGGCCTACCTCTAAAAAAGGCTCGGCTGATGTTGAAGGTGGTTCCGAAGAGATTGCATTGTCTGAGAGGTTAGGTGTTGGTCTCTGAGGTGGAGGTCGGGTTCGTCTTCCTTGTAAGTTTGTAATGTCGTCTTCAGAGGAGGAGGTTTCAGTGTTTGCTGTATACGGTTTGTTTTGTCGCCGTTTAGCATAGATATCAGCCCATGTGTATACCTCGCCCATTTTGTAGTCTATGGTGTCCCTTTTTAGTTTGCGGATCTTGCGTTCTGTGACTTCGGCGGTATGTTTGGCTAATTGGGTGTTCATGTCTTCCATGATTTTGTTGAGTTCTTCAGTTGTGTAACTCTTTTCCAATTCTGTCTTCACGTGAGAGATTTCAGTGGCAAGTTCTTCCAAGATGGTTGACAATTCTTCGATGATCAACAGTATTAAGTCGAGGCTGCACTTATTAAGGATGGCGTACCATCTATCCTTAAATCTTTGAACATTTTTGCATAAGGATGGTTTTAATGGTATTCTCAAACCCCTCGGTATTCTCTGTGCCTTATGGTACTTAACCATGGTGCTCGCATGCAGGCGTTGATTGATTATTTTCTTTGACAGGTATAATAACTGTCTAATGTTTTGCTCCTTATTGCGGTTCGTGGTTAATTCAGTAGTTTCTTCGCTGATGAGTGCGTATATTCTGTTGACTTCCTCATTAGAATACGCAAACGTTTCTGCTCTTGCTTCCGTGAGATTAAATATTTCATCCATGTTGTGTGCGTGCTGTCCAGCAATGGAACAGACTAATGGATATGAAAAAAGGGATTTTTTGCCGGGCGCACAGCGTTTTTAGTAAACTATTAAGTTTGTATGGATCCCCAGAGTATCGCCTTCTGTCCGGAGGCGTAATGTACTTAAAATGAAAGGGTTGCACTCTCAACACTGAGAGATGTCCTCCAGGATCCAGAGAAGTCCTTGTATCAAGGTTTCACACAAGATTATGACTCTGCTCAAAGAATTGTAGTCTGAAAATGTATTCAAATATATTCATGGCTTGTTAGGTTCACAAGCGTTTGCTACTGTTCATATTCCTTTATCATTTCGCACTCATACCATCCCAATGCATTTCGGCATTTCCATTATGCCTTCATCTGGGGATATATTTCTAAAAACGAAGAAATGCTTGTGTTTTACATCATGTCAAAAATAGTTCATAAATTGTCTAATGCATGCTAAACAATAATATCACAGTGAGTTCATGCAATGTACATGGTCAAAAGGCTGGTATAACGTGAAAGGAAAATCATAGATGAGGTCTAAAGCATATGGTGAAAAGCCTGCGCGTTCTGTTGCTCGTGCATGCTGTTAGCAGGATAACGTGTGCATTCCGGTTATTTCATTAAACTAAACAGAGTGGTTTGAGTTAGATACAATAACAGGCGTGGATATAACGTGCGTGAATATAACGTGTGAAGCTCCTAAGTTTAACATCAAATGAACACCTCGGTGCCTTACAGGTTAAGTGGCTAGAAAGAGCGCTTACCGCGAAAGTACGTCCGTGGCAGTCAAAGCTGCGGCTGGTTTCAGGAAAGGTCAGTCACCCGGAAGTGAATATGCAAGAGAGGTAGCGTAAGGGCGCGACCTGATAGGGACTGTATACAAAGTGATTTACGGGAGTGAAAACTAGAAGGGAGCGCGATAAAAAAGTCCGTGATTAGAAGATGGAGAAAAAAATAGTGGAAAATCGGAAAATGAAACCGGGGGTTCGCTGAAAATCACTAAGAATCAGTAATACTTGAACTGACATGAGATATAATTATACAAGGCTATGTTAAACAAACTACTGTGATTCAACATGAATTACAAGCTTAAAATGATGAAATGAAAAAATGAAGGAACCACTCTGCGCTGGTAAGGAGTCATTGGCTGGGGCCCCAGCTGTTCAAAGATAACATAAATATTCCACTCGGTCATTTAGGCCGAATGGTTTCATGCTGCTTAAGGTGAAAATCCAATAGTTTTCTCTTTTTAATAGTTCCTGATGATTGTCTTTACCCTCATGTTGTTTGACAGTTTCCAACACGCAATATCTCAGCTGGCTGATGCCATGACCAGCTTCCAAAAAGTGTTGAGCTACGGTGGATTTTAGATGCTTGTTCCTTATATTCGATTTATGTTCATTCAATCTTGTCTTGAGTTTTCTCTGGGTTTGTCCGACATAAATCTTGCCACATGGGCATTTTAACATGTACACTGCATTGCTGGTATCACAGGTTGCTGTAGCTCTTACTTTGATCTTGTTGCCCTTCATGGGGTGGTTAACTGTAATCCCTTGGATGACATTATTACAGTGGTTGCAGTTTCTGCATGGGCTTGTTCCTTTGTATACTATGTTGGTTGAGGGTGTTTTTAACAGTTCTCCTAAGTTTCTTGCTCTTGTGAAGGCAAAGGTAGGTTGAGTATCAAAGATTTTATTGAAATCAGGCTCTATCCTTAGGATTTCCCAATGTTTTCTGATTATTTGTTTGAATTGGTGGCTTGCTGTAGAGTATTTAGAAACTATGGTGATAGCATCTGTGTCAGTTCTCGGAGTATAAGCAAGCAGTTGACTTCTAGTTTTGGTTTCTGATCGTTGGATAGCCTGGTCGAGGACATGATGTGGGTACCCTCTGGCTTTAAATCTCTGTAGAGTAGTTTGCATCTCTTGATGGTATTGATGGTTTTCCGAGGTGATTCTTTTGGCTCTGATGATTTGGCTGTATGGTAAATGGTCTTTCAGTGGTTGTGGATGAAAACTAGAGTAGTGTAATGTGTTGTTTCTGTCTGTTTTTTTCCGAAATAGACTGGTGGTGAATCCTGTGGGAGTGTTGGTAACTTTGACATCGAGAAAAGTTATGAATTCCTTGTGAAGTTCATGAGTGAATTGAATGCGTTGGTCTATGGTGTTTAATAGTGCCAGTTGTTCTTGCAGAATGTTTGCAGGGCCTTGCCAAATCAAAAAGATGTCGTCTATGAATCTCACAAATATTTTTAGATGATCCTTCCATTCAGTTTTATTGAGTATGTGATCTTCTTCGAATCGATGCATGAAAATATTTGCATAGGCCGGTGCTGTAGAATTGCCCATAGATGTTCCTGTTAATTGCTGGTACCAGTCATCCTTCCATGTAAAATAGCTGTTAAACAATGTGAATTGCAGAAGTTCCATGAGAAAAAGTTTTAGATGATTGTCCAGATCACTTCTCAATAAACAGTACTCGATGGCTTCAATTCCCATTGAATGTGGGATAGATGTGTATAAGGACGATACATCAACTGTGCACAAGAATATTTGACCATGATCATCAATTTGTACTTGATTTAGTTTGTTGATGAAATCCGTGGTGTCACGGATGTAAGTGGGAAGAGAAATGACAATAGGTTGAAAATATCTGTCAAGAAATTTTCCCACAGGATCGTGAATGCTGCCACATGTCGATACAATAGGCCTGCAGGGAGGCGTTTGTGGATTTTTATGTATCTTGGGGACCAAGAAAAATTTAGGACTTTTGGGATGCTTAGTGGTGAGATACTTGTTTGTCTTCTCAGAGATAGTGTTGTTCTCAACAGCTTTGTTGAGTATTGTGTCAAGTTTCGCTTTGAATTGAACGGTAGGGTTATTGGGTAATTTCAGATAGGTATTGGTATCCGAGAGGTGAACCATCGCTTGTTGGTCATAGTAGGAAGTGTTGAGAATTACTATGGCGCCACCCTTGTCAGCTTTAACACATGTCACTTGGTTGTTGTTGGCAATGGATTTAATGGTGCTAATCTCCTTGACAGTGAAGTTTTTATGTTTCGGTTGTCGGTTGCAGTTCAATTTAGATAAGTCGTTTCGGACTAGGGTCTCATAGGTGTCGAGAGTCTTATGTGAGACTGGTGCAAGAAAATTACTTTTGGGACGTAAGCCCCTGAGTTGATCTTCCTGGGGGTCTGTAGATGTTTGTACTATGTTTTGAAAAAAGTGTTTTAACCGAAGTTTCCTCATGAGTTTGTAGAATGAGATTTCTAACTCGAGTTTGTTGGTTCGGGCCGTAGGTATAAATGAAGTTCCTCTTTGTAAGATTTTAATTTGAATTTCACTGAAATGATGGTCCGAGATATTAATTACCAAGTTGTCAGCTATCTCACTTTGGTTTTCTTGGTTGTTGCTGTCCTGGTTTGTGGAGGTTCTCTTGTTTTTTCTTGTTCTTTTGGACCTCCTGGATCTTCGCGTTGATCCTGGCCTACCTCTAAAAAAGGCTCGGCTGATGTTGAAGGTGGTTCCGAAGAGATTGCATTGTCTGAGAGGTTAGGTGTTGGTCTCTGAGGTGGAGGTCGGGTTCGTCTTCCTTGTAAGTTTGTAATGTCGTCTTCAGAGGAGGAGGTTTCAGTGTTTGCTGTATACGGTTTGTTTTGTCGCCGTTTAGCATAGATATCAGCCCATGTGTATACCTCGCCCATTTTGTAGTCTATGGTGTCCCTTTTTAGTTTGCGGATCTTGCGTTCTGTGACTTCGGCGGTATGTTTGGCTAATTGGGTGTTCATGTCTTCCATGATTTTGTTGAGTTCTTCAGTTGTGTAACTCTTTTCCAATTCTGTCTTCACGTGAGAGATTTCAGTGGCAAGTTCTTCCAAGATGGTTGACAATTCTTCGATGATCAACAGTATTAAGTCGAGGCTGCACTTATTAAGGATGGCGTACCATCTATCCTTAAATCTTTGAACATTTTTGCATAAGGATGGTTTTAATGGTATTCTCAAACCCCTCGGTATTCTCTGTGCCTTATGGTACTTAACCATGGTGCTCGCATGCAGGCGTTGATTGATTATTTTCTTTGACAGGTATAATAACTGTCTAATGTTTTGCTCCTTATTGCGGTTCGTGGTTAATTCAGTAGTTTCTTCGCTGATGAGTGCGTATATTCTGTTGACTTCCTCATTAGAATACGCAAACGTTTCTGCTCTTGCTTCCGTGAGATTAAATATTTCATCCATGTTGTGTGCGTGCTGTCCAGCAATGGAACAGACTAATGGATATGAAAAAAGGGATTTTTTGCCGGGCGCACAGCGTTTTTAGTAAACTATTAAGTTTGTATGGATCTCCAGAGTATCGCCTTCTGTCCGGAGGCGTAATGTACTTAAAATGAAAGGGTTGCACTCTCAACACTGAGAGATGTCCTCCAGGATCCAGAGAAGTCCTTGTATCAAGGTTTCACACAAGATTATGACTCTGCTCAAAGAATTGTAGTCTGAAAATGTATTCAAATATATTCATGGCTTGTTAGGTTCACAAGCGTTTGCTACTGTTCATATTCCTTTATCATTTCGCACTCATACCATCCCAATGCATTTCGGCATTTCCATTATGCCTTCATCTGGGGATATATTTCTAAAAACGAAGAAATGCTTGTGTTTTACATCATGTCAAAAAATAGTTCATAAATTGTCTAATGCATGCTAAACAATAATATCACAGTGAGTTCATGCAATGTACATGGTCAAAAGGCTGGTATAACGTGAAAGGAAAATCATAGATGAGGTCTAAAGCATATGGTGAAAAGCCTGCGCGTTCTGTTGCTTGTGCATGCTGTTAGCAGGATAACGTGTGCATTCCGGTTATTTCATTAAACTAAACAGAGTGGTTTGAGTTAGATACAATAACAGGCGTGGATATAACGTGCGTGAATATAACGTGTGAAGCTCCTAAGTTTAACATCAAATGAACACCTCAGTGCCTTACAGGTTAAGTGGCTAGAAAGAGCGCTTACCGCGAAAGTACGTCCGTGGCAGTCAAAGCTGCGGCTGGTTTCAGGAAAGGTCAGTCACCCGGAAGTGAATATGCAACAGAGGTAGCGTAAGGGCGCGACCTGATAGGGACTGTATACAAAGTGATTTACGGGAGTGAAAACTAGAAGGGAGCGCGATAAAAAAGTCCGTGATTAGAAGATGGAGAAAAAAATAGTGGAAAATCGGAAAATGAAACCGGGGGTTCGCTGAAAATCACTAAGAATCAGTAATACTTGAACTGACATGAGATATAATTATACAAGGCTATGTTAAACAAACTACTGTGATTCAACATGAATTACAAGCTTAAAATGATGAAATGAAAAAATGAAGGAACCACTCTGCGCTGGTAAGGAGTCATTGGCTGGGGCCCCAGCTGTTCAAAGATAACATAAATATTCCACTCGGTCATTTAGGCCGAATGGTTTCATGCTGCTTAAGGTGAAAATCCAATAGTTTTCTCTTTTTAATAGTTCCTGATGATTGTCTTTACCCTCATGTTGTTTGACAGTTTCCAACACGCAATATCTCAGCTGGCTGATGCCATGACCAGCTTCCAAAAAGTGTTGAGCTACGGTGGATTTTAGATGCTTGTTCCTTATATTCGATTTATGTTCATTCAATCTTGTCTTGAGTTTTCTCTGGGTTTGTCCGACATAAATCTTGCCACATGGGCATTTTAACATGTACACTGCATTGCTGGTATCACAGGTTGCTGTAGCTCTTACTTTGATCTTGTTGCCCTTCATGGGGTGGTTAACTGTAATCCCTTGGATGACATTATTACAGTGGTTGCAGTTTCTGCATGGGCTTGTTCCTTTGTATACTATGTTGGTTGAGGGTGTTTTTAACAGTTCTCCTAAGTTTCTTGCTCTTGTGAAGGCAAAGGTAGGTTGAGTATCAAAGATTTTATTGAAATCAGGCTCTATCCTTAGGATTTCCCAATGTTTTCTGATTATTTGTTTGAATTGGTGGCTTGCTGTAGAGTATTTAGAAACTATGGTGATAGCATCTGTGTCAGTTCTCGGAGTATAAGCAAGCAGTTGACTTCTAGTTTTGGTTTCTGATCGTTGGATAGCCTGGTCGAGGACATGATGTGGGTACCCTCTGGCTTTAAATCTCTGTAGAGTAGTTTGCATCTCTTGATGGTATTGATGGTTTTCCGAGGTGATTCTTTTGGCTCTGATGATTTGGCTGTATGGTAAATGGTCTTTCAGTGGTTGTGGATGAAAACTAGAGTAGTGTAATGTGTTGTTTCTGTCTGTTTTTTTCCGAAATAGACTGGTGGTGAATCCTGTGGGAGTGTTGGTAACTTTGACATCGAGAAAAGTTATGAATTCCTTGTGAAGTTCATGAGTGAATTGAATGCGTTGGTCTATGGTGTTTAATAGTGCCAGTTGTTCTTGCAGAATGTTTGCAGGGCCTTGCCAAATCAAAAAGATGTCGTCTATGAATCTCACAAATATTTTTAGATGATCCTTCCATTCAGTTTTATTGAGTATGTGATCTTCTTCGAATCGATGCATGAAAATATTTGCATAGGCCGGTGCTGTAGAATTGCCCATAGATGTTCCTGTTAATTGCTGGTACCAGTCATCCTTCCATGTAAAATAGCTGTTAAACAATGTGAATTGCAGAAGTTCCATGAGAAAAAGTTTTAGATGATTGTCCAGATCACTTCTCAATAAACAGTACTCGATGGCTTCAATTCCCATTGAATGTGGGATAGATGTGTATAAGGACGATACATCAACTGTGCACAAGAATATTTGACCATGATCATCAATTTGTACTTGATTTAGTTTGTTGATGAAATCCGTGGTGTCACGGATGTAAGTGGGAAGAGAAATGACAATAGGTTGAAAATATCTGTCAAGAAATTTTCCCACAGGATCGTGAATGCTGCCACATGTCGATACAATAGGCCTGCAGGGAGGCGTTTGTGGATTTTTATGTGTCTTGGGGACCAAGATATCTATGCTAAACGGCGACAAAACAAACCGTATACAGCAAACACTGAAACCTCCTCCTCTGAAGACGACATTACAAACTTACAAGGAAGACGAACCCGACCTCCACCTCAGAGACCAACACCTAACCTCTCAGACAATGCAATCTCTTCGGAACCACCTTCAACATCAGCCGAGCCTTTTTTAGAGGTAGGCCAGGATCAACGCGAAGATCCAGGAGGTCCAAAAGAACAAGAAAAAACAAGAGAACCTCCACAAACCAGGACAGCAACAACCAAGAAAACCAAAGTGAGATAGCTGACAACTTGGTAATTAATATCTCGGACCATCATTTCAGTGAAATTCAAATGAAAATCTTACAAAGAGGAACTTCATTTATACCTACGGCCCGAACCAACAAACTCGAGTTAGAAATCTCATTCTACAAACTCATGAGGAAACTTCGGTTAAAACACTTTTTTCAAAACATAGTACAAACATCTACAGACCCCCAGGAAGATCAACTCAGGGGCTTACGTCCCAAAAGTAATTTTCTTGCACCAGTCTCACATAAGACTCTCGACACCTATGAGACCCTAGTCCGAAACGACTTATCTAAATTGAACTGCAACCGACAACCGAAACATAAAAACTTCACTGTCAAGGAGATTAGCACCATTAAATCCATTGCCAACAACAACCAAGTGACATGTGTTAAAGCTGACAAGGGTGGCGCCATAGTAATTCTCAACACTTCCTACTATGACCAACAAGCGATGGTTCACCTCTCGGATACCAATACCTGTCTGAAATTACCCAATAACCCTACCGTTCAATTCAAAGCGAAACTTGACACAATACTCAACAAAGCTGTTGAGAACAACACTATCTCTGAGAAGACAAACAAGTATCTCACCACTAAGCATCCCAAAAGTCCTAAATTTTTCTTGGTCCCCAAGATACATAAAAATCCACAAACGCCTCCCTGCAGGCCTATTGTATCGACATGTGGCAGCATTCACGATCCTGTGGGAAAATTTCTTGACAGATATTTTCAACCTATTGTCATTTCTCTTCCCACTTACATTCGTGACACCACGGATTTCATCAACAAACTAAATCAAGTACAAATTGATGATCATGGTCAAATATTCTTGTGCACAGTTGATGTATCGTCCTTATACACATCTATCCCACATTCAATGGGAATTGAAGCCATCGAGTACTGTTTATTGAGAAGTGATCTGGACAATCATCTAAAACTTTTTCTCATGGAACTTCTGCAATTCACATTGTTTAACAGCTATTTTACATGGAAGGATGACTGGTACCAGCAATTAACAGGAACATCTATGGGCAATTCTACAGCACCGGCCTATGCAAATATTTTCATGCATCGATTCGAAGAAGATCACATACTCAATAAAACTGAATGGAAGGATCATCTAAAAATATTTGTGAGATTCATAGACGACATCTTTTTGATTTGGCAAGGCCCTGCAAACATTCTGCAAGAACAACTGGCACTATTAAACACCATAGACCAACGCATTCAATTCACTCATGAACTTCACAAGGAATTCATAACTTTTCTCGATGTCAAAGTTACCAACACTCCCACAGGATTCACCACCAGTCTATTTCGGAAAAAAACAGACAGAAACAACACATTACACTACTCTAGTTTTCATCCACAACCACTGAAAGACCATTTACCATACAGCCAAATCATCAGAGCCAAAAGAATCACCTCGGAAAACCATCAATACCATCAAGAGATGCAAACTACTCTACAGAGATTTAAAGCCAGAGGGTACCCACATCATGTCCTCGACCAGGCTATCCAACGATCAGAAACCAAAACTAGAAGTCAACTGCTTGCTTATACTCCGAGAACTGACACAGATGCTATCACCATAGTTTCTAAATACTCTACAGCAAGCCACCAATTCAAACAAATAATCAGAAAACATTGGGAAATCCTAAGGATAGAGCCTGATTTCAATAAAATCTTTGATACTCAACCTACCTTTGCCTTCACAAGAGCAAGAAACTTAGGAGAACTGTTAAAAACACCCTCAACCAACATAGTATACAAAGGAACAAGCCCATGCAGAAACTGCAACCACTGTAATAATGTCATCCAAGGGATTACAGTTAACCACCCCATGAAGGGCAACAAGATCAAAGTAAGAGCTACAGCAACCTGTGATACCAGCAATGCAGTGTACATGTTAAAATGCCCATGTGGCAAGATTTATGTCGGACAAACCCAGAGAAAACTCAAGACAAGATTGAATGAACATAAATCGAATATAAGGAACAAGCATCTAAAATCCACCGTAGCTCAACACTTTTTGGAAGCTGGTCATGGCATCAGCCAGCTGAGATATTGCGTGTTGGAAACTGTCAAACAACATGAGGGTAAAGACAATCATCAGGAACTATTAAAAAGAGAAAACTATTGGATTTTCACCTTAAGCAGCATGAAACCATTCGGCCTAAATGACCGAGTGGAATATTTATGTTATCTTTGAACAGCTGGGGCCCCAGCCAATGACTCCTTACCAGCGCAGAGTGGTTCCTTCATTTTTTCATTTCATCATTTTAAGCTTGTAATTCATGTTGAATCACAGTAGTTTGTTTAACATAGCCTTGTATAATTATATCTCATGTCAGTTCAAGTATTACTGATTCTTAGTGATTTTCAGCGAACCCCCGGTTTCATTTTCCGATTTTCCACTATTTTTTTCTCCATCTTCTAATCACGGACTTTTTTATCGCGCTCCCTTCTAGTTTTCACTCCCGTAAATCACTTTGTATACAGTCCCTATCAGGTCGCGCCCTTACGCTACCTCTCTTGCATATTCACTTCCGGGTGACTGACCTTTCCTGAAACCAGCCGCAGCTTTGACTGCCACGGACGTACTTTCGCGGTAAGCGCTCTTTCTAGCCACTTAACCTGTAAGGCACCGAGGTGTTCATTTGATGTTAAACTTAGGAGCTTCACACGTTATATTCACGCATGTTATATCCACGCCTGTTATTGTATCTAACTCAAACCACTCTGTTTAGTTTAATGAAATAACCGGAATGCACACGTTATCCTGCTAACAGCATGCACGAGCAACAGAACGCGCAGGCTTTTCACCATATGCTTTAGACCTCATCTATGATTTTCCTTTCACGTTATACCAGCCTTTTGACCATGTACATTGCATGAACTCACTGTGATATTATTGTTTAGCATGCATTAGACAATTTATGAACTATTTTTTGACATGATGTAAAACACAAGCATTTCTTCGTTTTTAGAAATATATCCCCAGATGAAGGCATAATGGAAATGCCGAAATGCATTGGGATGGTATGAGTGCGAAATGATAAAGGAATATGAACAGTAGCAAACGCTTGTGAACCTAACAAGCCATAAATATATTTGAATAAATTTTCAGACTACAATTCTTTGAGCAGAGTCATAATCTTGTGTGAAACCTTGATACAAGGACTTCTCTGGATCCTGGAGGACATCTCTCAGTGTTGAGAGTGCAACCCTTTCATTTTAAGTACATTACGCCTCCGGACAGAAGGCGATACTCTGGAGATCCATACAAACTTAATAGTTTACTAAAAACGCTGTGCGCCCGGCAAAAAATCCCTTTTTTTGCAGTCTGAATGTCGCCTTCTTCCTGTCTTGTGATCTTAGTCTTCGGACACCTGTATGCTCCTTTAATTTGAATCCATCATGTGCTCCACGTTGCAAATCTGAGTGCACAATGTGATACATTTGTATTTAGCCTCAGCTTGTTGAGCTTGCTCAGGCCCAGTTGGCTGTGAGACTCTCTGGCAGAATGAAGCTTTGATTCACAGACCATTACTTTTTCATTTGATTACAAGCCCACCAGACTTCGATGGGCACGTGAGGGGAAGTATTGTAAGACTTATGCACATACACACAAACACATTAGAAGTGCAAGCTTCCCTCTCACGACCAAATGACATAGATGGGAAAGCAGCTGTGCAAGTCTTAATCCGCACACAAGGTATGTGAGCTGCATAAGGAGCAGCAGCAGTACAAGCCACTCACAAAGAGCATGAGCACGTAGCAGTGTAGCAGCTATCCACAGCTGAGCAAACAAGCGCAGGCAGTGCAGATTTGTGCATAGGCAGCAGCAGCAGCACAGAAACACGTGCACACAGCGTGCACACAGCATGCCAAGCAGCAGGTTTGATGTCCATCACCCAAACATACATCCTACGTCACGAACAGGATTAGCACAAGCTTCCCTTGTGTCACACAAAGAATAGAGGCACAGTCAACAAATGACAGCAGAACAAACTTCCACACAAACAACCACACATAATACCACACGAAGCGTACACAAACAAACGCGCGTGCACACAAACTACACACACATTTATATTTACCGTCAGAAGTACATGTTCCTCTAAACCACTACAGAAATGCCACTATTTTAATGATACATTAAGCATTAGTCTTTTAAACATTGGTCTTTTATTAATGTACTTAGTGATTATTCTGCCTTTTGGGTGATGCACAATTGAAGTTCTGTGCTAATGTTTCTAGATGTTCTATTATTTATGAACTTCTACGATTAATTGTATAATTACTGCGCAGCATCAGCTGTGATCACAACCTGAACGCATGTAATCCTTTTAAAGCTTCAAACCCTTTTAGGCCTCGGTGAGTCTCAAGGCGAAATAGAGGGTGGAAACACGCCAAGGAGAATTGTTGCACTGGAGTGTGATGTTTTCATTGTGGCAAGTGAAATATTCGAAAAACAGTAACGGCCGAAAGCGAGGGACGCCTGAGGGAAGAAGCGGCTCAGAGACAGTTTTGTGATGACTCCAGGGGGGTTGATAGTTCTGTGAGGGGACAACCGAGAGCTGCAGGTGAGACACGAACACTGCAGCAAGTGTTTACTAACTTGGAGAAATTATCGGAAAATGAACTAAGTGGCGGGAGAGCGCCTCACTGCAAAAGTATATTGAAGTGGGCAGACTACCCAGACAATCTCTTGTCATGATAACACCGAGTTATGAAAAGACCAACCCCTCGTCCCCCCATCCTTAAAGAGTGGGTTGAAGTGGCGGCTTCTCTGCTATGGTGGAGGAGCTTTGCCTCACCACTTATAAGGAGTAACATAAAATGATAATAACTTTGCGTTATTATCATTTTGTTCTGCTTCCTGCTGTTTTGCGGGAGGGTGGGTGTGCTGCTGCGCTCTTGGAGCAGGGCAGGGGAGGACGGGTTTGCCCACTCCTAAGTGCGCAATGACTGTTTGGTCGGCCGTCTCGGGCCACCCAAACCAGTCATGTGCACTTTCCCTGTTCTCCATACAGGCTGCATTACAACCTGCAAGGAGAACATGCCCAGGGCCCCATTATCTGGTTGAGCGTCGAACCAGGATGCTCAAAACAAATTACAACTGCTTCCTTTTCCTTGATGTGCAAGAGGATAGCAGAGTAGAGACTTGGGACCCAGCTGGTAGCAAGGTAAGTTTATTTTTTTTAATTTATTTTATTATTGCACCAAGCACGACTCCCCTGTTTGTGCGATCTCCCTGTCACCTGCGAGCCATGCCGGGCGCCACCGAAAGTAATACGCAAGTATCTTTAAGAATCATGGTAATGCTAGTGAAATATGCTAATATAGAGCAAAATGAACTTTTAAAACAAATAAAGGAAGTGAATGAGGAAATTGACAAAAACACCAACAAGGAGATGGCAGCCAAATTCAGGACTGGGATGAAAGAGCGATTATGTAAATTAGAAGACACTCTAAAAGCAAAAACAAAAATTGCAAAAATTTCAGAGAGACAAAAGCGATTAGGAATAAAGACACATTTGCACTTTTACACGGAAATTTGACAACCTGCACAGTCAGTATTTAACAGAATGCAATAGAACTAAGCAGGACAGTACAATTGACTTGAGCTGGGATGGGAGTTCAGAACCTGAATGGGAAGGAGTTAACAATATAAAAATAGGACCAATCATTAACAAGGAGGAATTTCGTTTTCTACGAACGGGCATATAATATCAGGGAAGGCTGAGAAAGCCCCCAAAAAATTACAACGAAGGGGGAGGCATAACAGGAGGGGTGGACAAAACAACAGGTATAAAACCAGCATTTGCAATGCTATTGTTTCACATTTACGAGAGTTTGCACTATTGGCATTGTAAATGACAATGCCTTTTATTTATGTGTTGTTTTTAAAACAGATAAATAATAGGCATTGTCATTTACAATGCCAATAGCTTAAACTCTTGCAAATGCGAAACCTATTGTATTGCAAATGCTTTAGGCGCCTGTGCTATAAAAACAATTTTTAAACTTTAGGATAGAGATTGACACAGATATTTGAGAAAAAAGTTCTCCGAGGCTGTAATTAAAGCTTACCGAGTAACAACACACGTAACAGGGAGTGTAGCCATTGCAGGTCACAAAATGAGACAAGGCGGTACTAAGGAGGGATTACTAAACCTATTGACCCATGAACAGCCACAGTTTACAGTGGACAATAACACAGGCCAATGCAAAATATGGGGGGAGAGTGGGGGAGCTTTAAGTCCCTACTTGATTACAACATGCCTTGCAGAGCAGGGCATGCGCTGCCCAGGCTCGACCTAACAAATGAGAGAGGAGAATATTGCCAAGAGAACAAGGAACAGCAAAAAATAAACATACTTAGAGAATAAATGGAAAAACAGTAATCAATGTAACAAAAGGTTTTTGACTACCACCTTTTCATATTTTAATTGCAAGTTTCTATTCCCAGCCTTACATGAACCAAATATTTTCAGAATCGACGGGCTGTGTACACAGCAATGAAAACGCATGTGAAGGGACTGTTTCTTACAATCAAATAGGCACTTTAGAGATTTTTTTTCATGAAACACCATTATAACCTGTACAGTAAGAATGAAGGCGATAAGTAGGACATTTGGATTGTGCAATATACATAGCCCACATGGGCTTAATTTAAAGAGTAAACAATAATGGACTCTATTGAGAAAAACGCTTTTATTATGATTGATCATGTACAACGTATGATTGTGTAATTGCCCAATGCCTTTGAATTATATTTATGGTGGTGCCCACTTGGGCGTTATTCAACATGGGTAATGTTTGTTTTACTTGGCATTTGAGAAATTAACCCTGTGATACTGTATTTAAGGATAATCTTTCGCAAACTAAATTAATTCATGAGAATGTAACTTAGACTGTGAAAAATTAAGAGGAAAATTGAGAATTAACAAGCCTGTTTAATAATTGTTTCTATTTTCATTGTGAGAAACATCATGTGGTTTTGTATATGACGGAAACTCAACATTGCATCTGTTATTGTGAGCAAGGCTAATATATAGTTGAAATGCGTTGATCTTTCGGTCCTATTGATAAAACAAAGACAATCACTCTGACAGTGTGCCAATGCCTTAGTTGACATGAATAGAAAGAGAGTGCATTTGTTGTACCAGGGTTAGCGGACCTCGGCGATGCCGCGCCCCATCTCAGTTCAGGTGTACGAGGGCAATCACCCCTGAACATTGGAGAAACACACATATATAGGTTAAAGTAAAGTGAAATGTTCTGTTCTGTAACAACGTAACGTTTCAAACTCTAAAAACGACTGAAGTTCAGCAGTTTTAGTTATAGTTGTCTCAAGTAAATATAACTTGTGCCATAAGTTAACTATAACTCGCATCCCCGCCACACACACTTTTCTCGTCGATAATTGCAATGCAAATGTTTTTTTTTGTTTGATCTGTTTATTGAGATTTTATATATATGTTCACATTGCAGTGTCAGGACGTAATAAATCACGTGATAATCACAACCCAATTAGGGAAAAATTAGACCCTTTAGGAATACAATGTGGCATATTATGAAGACACATCTCACAGAAATCTGGATTCGTCAAGAAGGGGCGATTTCATACATCTGTTCGGCATTTAAGTAACAAAAATACATCCAATGTGTTTACTCATTATATTACAATCCTGGCCATGGCACTGTATGGTAATGGCATCAAATGTATTCATATCTTGCCAACCCTTAGCAACCATCAATCACAAAATAAGAAAAAAAAATAAACGCGAAAGGGGGGGTGGGGAGAGGAAAAAGGAAACGGGGGATTTGAAGAATCACCTAAACAGTCCCAGTTCGCCCCTGGTTTTCTCCCATGGTTATGAACAGTGGCAAACAACTAAGAATACATATTGCAATATATATAGAATTACAGGGCAGGTCGCAATGTCAGGTGTTATGCAAGTGTGCCTAATCAGATGTAAGAAGTGGGTCAGCTGGGCCACCAGTCTCCGTGGCAGCTCTCAAGGAAACCTGGAGGCCAGTCAGGATGTGTTGGAACCTAAATATGTCAGGTCACCTAGGGTAGCCTGGCCTAGGGTAAGGCAGTATCAACAGAGGCACATGTGTAAAGGTTGCAAGCCACCCCGCAGTAATTCAATGCAATATCACCCAAAAATGACACTACACCAATGTTTGGAAAAATACGAGCTTGTTTATAAAAATAATCTTTGCTCTCTTGTCTTCAGAAATTACAGTTCAATACATTCCAGCACCTTTAACCTCATCACTTACTCACATATAGCAGGTAAACATCTACATATTCCAACAGTTCAGGTGAACATTTACTGTACTTCGTTTAACCCTTTCCGAATCTTCTTTTGAAATCAAGACCTTGTCAGTTAACTACCACTTCCCACAGTCAATCTATCGCCAGGAAACGGATTAGCATTCCCCAGCTCAGGTTATCAATCTCCTCAGCAGCCCCACCCTTTCTCAGTACAAGCTGTCTTACGTTTCAGGCACCAGAGGCTATGAAAGAATATACAAATTGACTGGTTTAGGCCTCTGTCACCTTTCACCCCTCTAGAGTACAGTAGGATTATTTAACCTGTTGGCTTACCAAGGTAGGGTTATCTAACAGTCCCTCTACCCCTTGTCATAGGTGGGAACCAACCGAGGCTGCACCACTTCGTGTAAATGAGGCCAGTCGGTTTGGAGCACAACCAGCTCTCCTTCGCCACCCCTTTGGCTTCCCAGCTTACTTGAAGGTGTGCACTTGAAAGCTTGTCATCTGTCACACCCCTTCGCTTAAGAAGCGCTCTCCTACGAAAACCGGGCCTCCCCGCTCCCTCTCTTCACAGAGAAGCGGAGGCCCTTCTTGGTGTAGATCTCAGCGCTTAGGCGGGAAGCCAGCCGCTCGACGGAGCCGCTCCCCCCTGGATCTCCTCACCAGCGGCTGACGGCGGTTCCTCCTCGATGGCGCATTCGCGCATGCGCGGGGAGTAAGCGGACCGGCAACAGAGTCTGCTCCGTCTGCCTGACGCGGGTAGTGGCTCCGTAGCGGGCCTGCTCGCTCCTAGGCCCCTCCTGTGATGACTACCCAGTTCAGCTTGGAATATGCGCAGTGGCGCCGGGTACGATACAACTTGCCCCCTTTTCTCCTTCTTTCAGCAGCGCTGACACGGAAGCGCGATCGACGCCCCAGGGGTCCCGCTCACAGCGGAAGCAGGGAAAACTGCTCAGGCCCAATAGTCCCTGACACCTCACTCCTCTTCCTCACGAGTGGGGAGGTTTGTTCACACACTGCAGGACCAGGCACCGGTAAGAGGGTCTCAGTGTCACACAGGGCAGGAGCCTGCTTCACACCATAGAGTGGGGGGTTAGAGGTGGAATCCTTCACGTTGGGGCCCCCAGTTCTCCAGTTACAGCAGTAATCCCCTAACCCTCCATACTGGACAGGAACAGGTGCACAGGCGAACTCCTTGTTTGGTTCCCACAGCCGGGATCTCCGCAGCTCCACAGATCACTGGGATTGACCCCTTCACCTAACTTGGGTACCTCTCTGACCAGGGTCAGCAGGACAAAACTAACTCGGCTAGGACAACAGGAATGGGGGGGTGGTGAACCCAGACAGAGGGCAACCCTTGTAGAGCAGTCCACCCTTAAGGACCCTACCCCTACCAGACCTCAGCCTTCACTCTAGCTGTTCCTCACTGGCAAGACAAAATGGTTGCCCAGCATTCCGCCTTTTATAGGCTGACCCTCAGAGGTCCAGAAGGGACCAGAAGGTTCTGGAATGTCCTATGCTATCCTATGGGACAGGTCTCAGGTGTGTCAGTTGTGACAGTTAGAAGCCACCATTTTGTGACTCCAAAGAAATTCCTGTCAGGAAAGGCCTCTAGGCCTGAGGTGAAAAACTATGAGGGCGAAAGAGCACCTATCCCCTAGACCAACACCTTGAAATATCTAGTGGACACAAAAATAAATAAAGGCATGAGGGGCAAAAAGGGGACAAAATAAATAATAATTTGGAGTGACTACGCAAAAGGTCAGACAGGTCTAACACGCGTCCCCCCCAGCTGAAAGTGGGGAGAGCTACCCAACCCCTTGGGAGTCCTCATCACTAAGCCGGAAATACCTAGAGAGACCGTCTGCATTGGCGTGGTCCACTCCATGTCGATGTTCCACCCGGAAGTCCATTCCCTGTAGGGAGATGGACCATCTCAACATCTTGGGATTCTCCCCCTTCATCTGCATTAGCCAACGAAGGGGTCGGTGGTCAGTCTGAACTAGGAAGTGCGAGCCAAACAGGTATGGCCGTAGCTTCTTCAGAGCCCACACCACCGCAAAAGCTTCCCTCTCAATTGCACTCCACTTCTGTTCCCGGGGAAGCAGTCTCCTGGATAGGAAGACTACAGGCTGATCCAGGCCCTCTTCATTCAGTTGCGATAACACTGCCCCAGTGCCATGTTCTGATGCATCTGTCTGGACAATGAACTCCTTGGAGAAGTCTGGGGCCCTCAGGACCGGTGCTGCACACATTGCCTGCTTCAGTTTTTCAAAAGCTTGCTGACAAGCCTCCGTCCAAACTACCCGTCGAGGTTGTTTCTTTGAGGTGAGCTCTGTGAGGGGCGCTACAATAGTGCCATATCCCTTCACAAAGCGACGGTAGTAGCCTGTGAGGCCCAGGAAAGCTCGGACCTCAGTCTGTGTCTTGGGGGGTTCCTAGGCCATGATTGCCTCAATCTTTGCCTGCAGGGGCTGCACTGTCCCCCTACCCACCAAGTGTCCAAGGTACACAACCGACCCCTGCCCAATCTGACATTTGCTGGCCTTGATTGTCAATCCAGCTTGTTTCAGGGCCTGGAGAACTGCTTGCAAATGCTGCAAATGGTCCTCCCAACTGCTACTGAAGACAGCAATGTCATCCAGATAAGCAGCGGAGAAACCCTCCATTCCGGAGAGGACCTGATTCACCAGCCGCTGAAAAGTGGCAGGGGCATTTTTGAGCCCAAAGGGCATCACACAAAATTGGAAGTGTCCCTCAGGTGTGGAGAAGGCTGACCTTTCCTTTGCTCCATCTGTCAAGGAGATCTGCCAGTACCCTGAAGTGAGGTCAAAGGTACTTAGGTATTGGGCAGCTCCTAGCCGGTCAATTAACTCATCCGCCCTAGGGATCGGATGGGCATCAGTTTTTGTAACTGAGTTCAGTCCCCGGTAATCCACACAGAACCTCAGTTCTGGAGTGGTGCCCGGTGGAGCGGCTTTTGGCACTAGCACCACCGGACTGGACCAGGGGCTGTTGGAAGGTTCTATAACTCCTAGCTCTAGCATCTTGGCAACCTCTCCATGGATGCTAGCCTTCACCTTGTCGGACAGCCGGTAGGTCTTTGACTTCACTGATGGGCTGTCCCCTGTGTCCACATTATGGGTACACAGGTGAGTCCTTCCCGGGACAAGGGAGAACAACGTAGAGTACTGCTCCAGTATCTGGCAACAGTCTTCCCGCTGTTCAGGAGTTAGGGTGGGAGAGAGAATCACTCCCTCCACTGACCCATCCTTCTCTTGAGACGAAAACAAGTCTGGGAGAGGTTCGTTTTCCGCTTCTTCTCCCCCATCAGTCACCATCATTAAGATGACCTCGGGCCTCTCATGGTGGGGTTTGAGTCGGTTGGCATGAAGCACCCGTAGGGGCTGTCGTGGGGTCTTAAGGTCCACCAGGTATGTGGCCTTACCCTTCTTCTCCAACACCTCAAAGGGGCCTGTCCAGCGATCCTGGGGGGCACTAAGCTCTCCAGGCTCCATCACCCACACTTTCTGGCCAGGCTCCAATTCCACCTGGTGAGCATTGTGGTCATACCACTCTTTCATGACTGCCTGGCTGGCCTCCAAGTTGTCAGAAGCTTGCTTCCACAACTTCGCCATTTGGCTCCTGAAGGCCAGCATGTAGCTCACCACATCCTGGGGGGGTTTCCTGGGAGACTTTTCCCAACCATCCTTCACCAGGCTGAGAGGACCGCGTACAGGGTGCCCATACAGAAGTTCGAAGGGGCTGAAGCCCACTCCCTTCTGTGGCACTTCCCTGTAGGAAAATAGCAAACAGGGTAGGAGGACGTCCCATTTCCTCCGCAGGCTTTCAGGCAGACTTCTGATCATGCCCTTCAAGGTTTTGTTGAACCTTTCCACCAGTCCATTTGACTGGGGGTGATAAGGAGTGGTGAACCGGTAAGTCACTCCACACTCCTTCCACATTGCCCGCATGTAAGCTGACATAAAGTTGGTCCCCCTGTCAGACACAACTTCTTTGGGGAAACCCACTCGGGTAAACATCCCCATTAGGGCCCTAGCCACCACAGGTGCAGTGACAGTCCTCAGAGGAATTGCCTCTGGGTACCGTGTGGCATGATCCACCAGAACCAGGATGAACCTGTGACCAGCTGTTGTTGGTGGATCCAATGGCCCTACAATGTCGATGCCCACCCTTTCAAAGGGGGTGCTAACGACTGGAAGTGGTTCCAGGGGAGCTTTCAGCTTCACCCCTGTTTTCCCACTGGCCTGGCAGGATACACAGGTCCGACATTAGGTGTTGGTCGCCACTTTCATCTGAGGCCAGTAAAAGTGGAGGACAAGCCGAGCAAAGGTCTTGTCCTGACCTAAGTGTCCTGCCAAGGGTATTGCATGAGCCAATTCCAGCAGAAAGGCTCGGTATTATTGCGGGACTACCAAGGCCCTTGATGAACCAGGTAAGGGTACCTTGGGTTCACTGTAGAGGAGTCCATCCTCCCAGTAAATGTGGTAGTGTCCCGTAACGTCACCTGCTGCCTGGGCTTCAGCCTGTCGCCTCAGTCCCTCAAGGGTAGGGCACTCCCTCTGGCCCTTACAGAATTCCGCTCTGGTAGGCCCTCCCTCCACATGCCACTCAGCAGGGATGGGTAGGTCCTCCAGAGAGACTACTTCCCCCTCCACGGACTCCTGGTCCACCTCCGCCGGTGGCCGATCTGTCACATGGGGTGCGGAAGCCGAAGCAGGCTCTTCCTGTCTTTGGGTCTGTCCCTTTTTGGCAGCGGGTTGGGCCATTATTCCAGGCTCCAACCCAGGCGAACTCCCTCTCCGGGCAGTCGCAGACCTTGTGCTCACACAGGCCCAGTCAGGTGTACCCAGCATCGCAGAGTGCGTCCGGTATTCCACCTCTCTCCAAGCGTTGTGCTCCATATAATTCCCCAGCAGACAATCAACTGGCACGGCAGGGCTTACGGTAACTCGAAGTGAACCTGCAACCCCTTCCCACTCAAAGGGAACCTCAGCCACGGGATAGTGGCCCATTCTGCCGTCAGCCATCGCGGCGGGTGGAGTACATGGGGAACCACCTGCTCTGGAGACACCAGTTGACTTCTCACCATAGTCATACTGGCTCCTGTATCTCTCAGAGCCTCCCCTCTCTGGCCATTGATGGTGACCCATTGCCCATACTTAGCAGTATTTGGGGGCACCTGGATCTTAGGAACCATCTCCCGTTCTCCCAGGGACACTAAGATGACACCCGCCCACTCACCCCTCTTATCTAAGGGCAACTCCTCCCCGAGCGCTACACTAGCTACTCCCGGTGGTTTTCCTCCGGTGGGAGGGGGTGGTCTCTTTGGGCATCTGACATCTCCCTTATAATGTCCAACAACACCACACTCGAAACAGTGGAGAACCCTTGGCTGCTGGCTTTGGCCAGGATTAGGGTTTCTGGGCGGATTAGCCTTAGGGGTGGAACCTGTTCCCTTTCCCTGGAAATTGTTTTGGGGACCTTTAGAGAACTCCCTCTTTTTATCTCCCCCCTCCTTCTTCTGAGGGGCGCCCTGTCCAACCTTTTGGGAATCCCCTCCAGTCCCCTTTGAGGACACCCGGGTACTTGCCCAGATGTCCGCCTCCTCTGCAAGCTTCCGGGGATTGGTCAGCTTGCTGTCCACCAGGTGTTGGCGCAGCTCGGGAAAGCATTTCTCGAGGAGGTGCTCTTTCAAAAATAGATCATACAACCCCTCATAATCCTTCACCTCACTGCCCTTTACCCAGCCCTCCAATGCCTTTCTTGCATAATCAAGGAAGTCTACCCAGTTCTGGGTGCTTAACTTGTGGCTCCCCCTGAACTTCTGGCGATATTTCTCTGGGGTTAACCCAAACTTCCTAATCAAGGCTAGCTTCATAGTGGGGTAGTTGGTCTGCTCCTCTGGTTCCAGGGCCAGCAAGGTGTCCCGACCAGTAGGAGGCATGTACTTGTACAAACTACCCCCCCAGTGCTTCTCCTGCACCCCATGGGCTCTTAAGGAGACCTCATAGGCAGCCATCCATTTGACTATAGCATCCCCTTGACTATAGCTAGCAATAAGGTCTTTAGGCAAATAGGGTCTGGACTCCCTGGCTGTTTCTCTAAATTCGCTGCCACCATTCAGTGTAGGAGAAGGTCCCCGTTGCAGGGCCTGGAGTTCTAACTCTTTCAACTTGAATTCATGAGCCATCCTCCGTTCTTCCCTCTCCTGCTCTAGCCTAGCCAACTCCCATTTTAATTGCCTCTTTTCCCTCCTATCAGTGAGTTCCGCTTCGGTCAAGCTTCCCCCGGAGACACTGCTACCCCTCCCGGAGTAGGTCCTTGGTCCTGAGAGTAGGTTTCCCATTTCTGGTTGGAACAACCCCTCCACCCCTTTGACCGTGTCCCGGTCTGTCCCTTCATCCTCCTCCTTCCCTTCTCTGTGTGCTTCCACCCAAGCCCTTAGACTGGTCTGGAGTTCCCCCTTCCTGGCACCATGCTTAAAAAATACCCCCATTTGTTGGCAGAAATCTTTCAGCTGGGCCACAGAATAAGTGTCCAGTTTTTCCAGTGCAAATTCCATTTTGCAAAAGGCAATTCAAAGTTATACACACAAGGAAAATTGAGTTACAAGGGCAACCTGAAGCTACCTCCACCCCACCTCCAGGAACAAATTTGGAAAAAAACAAAAGTAAAAATGAGGAGGGCCGCTAGGAGAAAACTCCAGGTGTAGGCTAGTGGATTACACTTAATTACTGCAGAGTAGTTGCAACCACAGTCAACATCCCACCGCTAGACACCAACTTGTTGGACCCTAAATATGTCAGGTCACCTAGGGTAGCCTGGCCTAGGGTAAGGCAGTATCAACAGAGGCACATGTGTAAAGGTTGCAAACCACCCAGCAGTAATCCAACGCAATATCACCCAAAAATGACACTACACCAATGTTTGGAAAAATACGAGCTTGTTTATAAAAATAATCTTTGCTCTCTTGTCTTCAGAAATTACAGTTCAATACATTCCAGCACCTTTAACCTCATCACTTACTCACATATAGCAGGTAAACATCTACATATTCCAACAGTTCAGGTGAACATTTACTGTACTTCGTTTAACCCTTTCCGAATCTTCTTTTGAAATCAAGACCTTGTCAGTTAACTACCACTTCCCACAGTCAATCTATCGCCAGGAAACGGATTAGCATTCCCCAGCTCAGGTTATCAATCTCCTCAGCAGCCCCACCCTTTCTCAGTACAAGCTGTCTTACGTTTCAGGCACCAGAGGCTATGAAAGAATATACAAATTGACTGGTTTAGGCCTCTGTCACCTTTCACCCCTCTAGAGTACAGTAGGATTATTTAACCTGTTGGCTTAACAAGGTAGGGTTATCTAACAGTCCCTCTACCCCTTGTCATAGGTGGGAACCAACCGAGGCTGCACCACTTCGTGTCAATGAGGCCAGTCGATTTGGAGCACAACCAGCTCTCCTTCGCCACCCCTTTGGCTTCCCAGCTTACTTGAAGGTGTGCACTTGAAAGCTTGTCATCTGTCACACCCCTTCGCTTAAGGGGTGCTCTCCTACGAAAACCGGGCCTCCCCGCTCCCTCTCTTCACAGAGAAGCGGAGGCCCTTCTTGGTGTAGATCTCAGCGCTTAGGCTGGAAGCCAGCTGCTCGACGGAGCCGCTCCCCCCTGGATCTCCTCACCAGCGGCTGACGGCGGTTCTTCCTCGATGGCGCATTCGCGCATGCGCGGGGAGTAAGCGGACCGGCAACAGAGTCTGCTCCGTCTGCCTGACGCGGGTAGTGGCTCCGTAGCGGGCCTGCTCGCTCCTAGGCCCCTCCTGTGATGACTACCCAGTTCAGCTTGGAATATGCGCAGTGGCGCCGGGTACGATACAACTTGCCCCCTTTTCTCCTTCTTTCAGCAGCGCTGACACGGAAGCGCGATCGGCGCCCCAGGGGTCCCGCTCACAGCGGAAGCAGGGAAAACTGCTCAGGCCCAATAGTCCCTGACACCTCACTCCTCTTCCTCACGAGTGGGGAGGTTTGTTCACACACTGCAGGACCAGGCACCGGTAAGAGGGTCTCAGTGTCACACAGGGCAGGAGCCTGCTTCACACCATATAGGGGGGGGGGGTTAGAGGGGGAATCCTTCACGTTGGGGCCCCCAGTTCTCCAGTTACAGCAGTAATCCCCTAACCCTCCATACTGGACAGGAACAGATGCACAGGCGAACTCCTTGTTTGGTTCCCACAGCCGGGATCTCCGCAGCTCCACAGATCACTGGGATTGACCCCTTCACCTAACTTGGGCACCTCTCTGACCAGGGTCAGCAGGACGAAACTAACTCGGCTAGGACAACAGGAATGGGGGGGTGGTGAACCCAGACAGAGGGCAACCCTTGTAGAGCAGTCCACCCTTAAGGACCCTACCCCTACCAGACCTCAGCCTTCACTCTAGCTGTTCCTCACTGGCAAGACAAAATGGTTGCCCAGCATTCCGCCTTTTATAGGCTGACCCTCAGAGGTCCAGAAGGGACCAGAAGGTTCTGGAATGTCTTATGCTATCCTATGGGACAGGTCTCAGGTGTGTCAGTTGTGACAGTTAGAAGCCACCATTTTGTGACTCCAAAAAAATTCCTGTCAGGAAAGGCCTCTAGGCCTGAGGTGAAAAACTATGAGGGCGAAAGAGCACCTATCCCCTAGACCAACACCTTGAAATATCTAGTGGACACAAAAATAAATAAAGGCATGAGGGGCAAAAAGGGGACAAAATAAATAATAATTTGGAGGGACTACGCAAAAGGTCAGACAGGTGTAACAGGATGGCACTCCACGTAGATGAGATGGGGTTTTTGCAAAGGCCCAAGTTATCTTCACTTAAGGGGAGACCCCCTGTGCCCGGGCTCAAATGATGTCAGAATGTGACCAAGCCTCCACCAATGGCGACTCATGGGATTTCCAACACCTTGTGATCAGGCATTTGGCCACCAGTAAGCTGAGATCTAGAAAGCGTGTGGCGGCTCTGTGTTTCTTATCCCTGGGATATGGGCCCACCAGGCAAACCTCCCTTGTGCATGTAAGTTGTCTGCCAGTATATGTGAACAAAAGGTGTGTAACCTCGCCCCAGTAATGTTGCAATCAGGGACATGATCACAGAATATTAACGTACTGTTGATCACAACAGGGGCAGGCCGCGTTCGTCCTATGAAAATAATGATTCATTTTTTCGGGAGTAAGATGTTCTCTATGTATGGTGTATAGCTGTATCAATCAAAACCTGGCATTGTGGGGGATGTGGGTAGGACTTGCTAGAATCAAGTTCCACTCTTTGGTGGTGCAGGGTGTAGCTAAGTCATTCTCCCGGCGCTGTTGCAATGATGTCAATGCTGTAGCGGCCTGAATCTGAAGCAAATCAGCACACAACCAGGTGAGATGTCGTCCCATACACATGACATGAAGATATTGAATTGAGGTGTAACTGCAGCTCTTGTGAAATGTCTCCCCAGTGGTGTGGTAGTGTATTGACCCATAGGTGTGACTGATAAATTGTCCCAGGGATAGTCCATCCTCCTGCATTAGTGTCTCATATGGAAGGAGTGCACCATCACAGTATAAATTTCCAAGTGTGATGAGGCCTGCCACATGCCAATCTGACACTTCCTCCATCATGTGATCCTTTCGCCCCTAGGCATGCCCAATTTTGGGATTGCAGGGGCATAGGACGTAACATCTTCAGTGAGATACAAACTACGGCAAAACATTGGTACGCCACCTACAGCAGTATGGAAAGAGCCCGAGGCATTCTGGTACTTGGGTGAAAAAGATGGAGGAGGGTCTCCAAACTCCAAGCTGGGGTGTCTGCTGCTGTGTCCTCGAGGTGTAAGCCTCCCAGCCAGTGAGCTGAAGTTGGGATGCTAGGTAATAATGTTCTAAATTAGAATGCGCGTTAGGGAGCATGGGCAGAATGGGGAGAATGCGATTTGCTAGATGGGGATGAGGTGGTCACACGATGTGTACAAAGGGAGGGGATTGATACCAGGGGCGTTTGTGGTATTAGATATGTATTGCTTAACACAGTAATGTTTGAGGTGAGACAAAAACTGGATTGGTGTTTAAGGAGAGTCAATCAGTTTGAATCTTAACATAATAGATTTGGTGCAACAAGCATAAGGGGATATATATTTGCACAATTAATTATGAATTTATGTGATGAAGATTGTTGGTAATGTTACGCAGATGATATTTAGTAATGTGTACTTTCACAAATTGAGAGTTTACAATTACCCCTGACGAAGGGCTCGTAATAAGCCCGAAATGCATTGGGTTCTAAATAAAGAATATGCTGCTTTGAAAGATTCTCTACATTTTGATCGTATTTAAGAAGAGGTCCGGATGGGCACACTTAAATATGGGAAGCATTTAAAATGCCGGACGCTATACATGTGGATGAGAAAATTGACAACATGAAAGCTTTGGAAAACATTGTGGATTAAATGGGACTAAGTATGAGTAAAGTTCAAAAGGTTAATTATGAGTAGGATACAAAATCCACTCACACTGTGCGTCTGGGAGTGGAGCGTTCACACGCGCTCCCCACAGTATTGTTCTAAATTAGGCACCGCCAACTCTCCATGGTCAGTCGCTAAATACAATTTCAAAAGTGCCACCTTGCATTGGGACTTATTCCATATTAAGTCACAAATCAATCTTTCAAGGAGATGAAAAAAGGATGGAGGAATATAGAGGGGCAAATTAGTAAAATAATTGAGAAGGCGGGGAAGCACCACCATTTTCGAAAGAGCGACTCATCCTGCAAGCAACAATACAAGCATCTTCCAGAAAGAGATCTGGGACATCAGAGAGGTAATCGTCTGTGCTAGGTTACCTTCAAACAGGTCTTAGTCTGCATGATAAATCCTGAGGCCTAAGTAGCCGAACATGGTCAGCTGTAAAGCACTGATGCTCCATGGTCCCCCTCCCCGAGGTTTATTAGACCCTAGGAACCCCAAATTAAGTGGAGAGGGATAGCGCCCCCCCAGGACCCAATTACTAGGAACCTGCACTTCTTAAATGTGAGAGCCCTGGAGCCTAACCAGGTCACCTACCATATACTTGTTGGGGGCTGCAGGGGGAGCCCCATGGCCCCCGCAGCCCCAGAGGGCTCCCCACATTCAGAAGGAGCCAACATTTTTTCTGCCTGGCTTGAAGCAGACTTTGCATTTGCTCCTGCATGGCGGGAGTTTTGAAAATTCCTCTGCCATGTGGGAACTAACACAGGTTTCCCTGCTACCGCCAGTGCAGGCAGGGAAGCTACTATGTCCCGGAGGTGGGCTCCCCGAGACATAGCTAGTGAGCCAGACATGCGTGCTAAGGCCCCCGGGACCATTCATGGCTCAGGGAGGGTGGCCGCGTGACCCTTCCTCCCTTTCACTTTGTTTTACAGCCCAGGGGATGGGGTGCCCGGGCCATTGGAGGCTAGTGGAGGGAGGCCCCCTACCCTGAAAAAATACGCTGTGCACCAGGGAATGGGTCCCTGGGGCCCAAAGCAGCCTAGGGAGGGTGGCTGTGTACCCCCCTGAAAAATAAGCCAGCCCTCTGGAGATGGGGTCCCTGGGGCTGATAACAGCCTGGAAAGGGGGGCGCATGACCCTCCCCCTAAATAAGGTGTCAAACCCCCAGAGGATGGGGTCCTTGGGGCAAAAACAGGCCTGGGAAGGGTGGGGTCACGCATGCCCCCTCCCCCAAAAATAAACCTATTCTAGACCCCTACCCCCCACCCCCAGGGCCTGGCCCATACCATTTTTTTTATTTTGTTACGGATCCTCTGCAAATTTGGCACCCCGCCACCAGGCCTAGGGGGTCAGAGTATCCCTACCCTGCCCCCTTATGTCTTTCTAGTTTACTTTTTTTAGGACTCGGTATTGAGTCCTGAGTCCTAAGATATCTGACACCACTTCATGGTTGAGGTGGTGGCAGTCAATCAGATCTCAGTGTGAGATCTGTCGGTATCCGCAGAGGCTCTGCGTCTCTAGATATATAAAGTTTTTTTGCGTTAATTGATCTAAAACTACTGAAAACTTTTACACCAAAACACAAAAGGACTCTTTCTGGTCCATAATCCACTTTTCTGGCAAATTTGGTGTGAGTCCGTTCAGAAGTTTAGCCTGTAGCTGTGTCCAAAATTCTTATGGGAAAATGAATGGGGAAAAAGCGTTTTGGGATATCCAATCACAATAAACTTACCTGTTTAAAATCGACATCATGACAGAATGTGCAGACTTTTATAACAAACTGATGAAGGCAGCACGCCTAAAAGGCATTCATTGTTAATAAAACATCTCTGATGGGGTCCCGTGAGTGCAGCGTTTCTTCTTTTGCAAACCGGAGCATTGATATTGAATATGGACCACCGCCATACTACCTGCTACCGACTACAAGAGTGCAAAGATTGCCCTTACGGTGCACCTTGGGAGCTTGAGATATATATATATATATATATAAATATATATTTATATTGTTCCTCCAAACCGCCACAAACACGCTACTATTGTAATCATATATTAAACATTGGCATTTTAAAATTTTCTTAGTAATTATTCTGTCTTTTAGGTGATGCATAATTGAAGCTCTGTGGTGTTTCTAGAATTTCTTTTATTTATGAACTTCTACATGTAATATGTATAATTTCTGCACAATATCAGCTGTGAGTCTTAACCTGAACTCACCCTATTTCAAGCTTTAAAAGAACTGAAGAGTTGAACTCTTCAGTTCTTTTAAAGCTTGAAATAGGGCGACCAGACGTCCCGGATTTGCCCGGACAGTCCTGGTTTCTCACCAGCTGTCCCAGCAGATTTCGGCAATTTTTGCTCATGTCCTGGGTTTTAGAGAGGATTGACTGAAAACAGTGAGAGGCACGTTTTTGGGTGTTCTAAAGCTTTGCTAGTTAGTAGCTGTTATAAGTAAGCAATTTAATTAATAGGTATGATTTTGGTTGTAGAAATTATATTTTATTTACTTTCTTAATGCATTTTCTGTGATCCTATGTTTATGACCGCTGTCATTCTGCGCCATTCCATGGATCAAAAAAAGTTGTAGTCCTTCTTCTATTTTCCCAAATGTCCCTGTTTTCGGTTCTCAAGATCTGGTTACCCTAGCTTCAAACCTCCTAGACCTCGTCCCTCCAGGAGAGATGTTGATTTGTTGCAGGAAGAAGTAAGAGACAAGAGATTACTTTGAGATGGAAGGGTGCGCCATTTTGTACAATTTCAAAACCAACATTTCAAGGGGTACAGCAGTAGCCTCTGAAACACAGTGAATGCGCCATCTGGTCTAGTACATCTTTCACTGATGACTCATATACATACTATTGCTTCAATACCTCATCATCTAACATTCAGCAAAGTGATATTCTTTCACTAACACGATGTTCGCCATATACAAATGACCACTGGATTCTAATCAAATAAAATTTGATTGATTTATAGCTGTCAAGTGATATTATGCCACGAGTGACAACTTCAGCTAATTCTGGATTTTTAGCCAACAAAACTGTGCATTCTGAGACTTGTAGTTCAGCATTTCTAGTTATGGTTATGGGTGTATAAATGAATGCTTGTAAATAGCTACTGGACAGAAGGCTGCATGAAATGTGGCAACTTAGCAGCAATGGTTATTGTACAGATCGTATTATTATTCAGAATACTTGCACCTACTACAACTAAAAATTATTGAATTAACTCAAACAAATTACAATTTCAGCTCCCGGTGCACACAGAGTGCAGATACAGAGTTAAAATAGTTCAATGTGACGGCACCTCCTTCCCTTCTGGCGATTTAAGGTCCAATATTTCAGCAACAGAAGATGCTGTATATAACTCATGAATCACTTGAGGAACAGGTTTTGCAAAGGAAAAACGTTCAGCTGGAGACGGATGTATTTAAAATGAGTGTCTTACAAATGACACACTAAAACTGGTAAAACTGCTCGGTATTTCACGCGCCTTCTCCAGGGATGCGGGCTGCATCTGCACTTCGCAGGTTTAAATACATGTGCCCTAGCAGCCTATCATTCTTCCAGGGTCGATAATACGAGAACCATTAAGGATATAATTACTAGACAGATGGATGTCCTCGGGTGGGATACCCCTCATCCTGTTCACAGCAAGCAGTGAGTGGAAAGACACCAGTCAGCCAATAAAAAGCATGATAAAGAGGCTATGTTCCAGGCGAGGGACAAGCAGAAGAAGAGGAAGGCAAGCCATCCAGTAAGAAGCAAGCAAATGAGAGTGACAATTAAACCAACCAATGGTATTCAACGGTCTGGCTGTAGGCCCGCTGTAGCTTTATGGTACAGCCCACCGGAGGCTTTAGCTTACAGACAGCTCAAAGTTGGCTGGTAGGAGAGACCTAAAGTCACTGCAGGTTGCATGACACTACATTGATATAAGGGTGCTGCTTACTGTGTTTTAACATTTCGTAATATACATAATTCTTGGTATTGAAAATGTTGTACAGTTTCCCCCTTGTCTGTGAGATCTGTATTAATCATTTAATGTTATGCAAATAGAATAAAAAAAGGTGCAAGGGGATATGTAGAACGAAACCGCATCGGCAGTGCACTGTAATTTGACACAGTTGCTGTGTTCTGTTTGTAGTAATGTCACGGATGCATAGAAGAGGAGATGACACACAGCCCATAGATTTGAGTTCTCTGTCTGCACTCATTTAAGTACTGCTGCAGAATGCCACGGGTGAGCAGTAAAGCCCGCAGCACAGTGTCAACAAAGAAGGCGCTTTCCAACAACTCCTGTTCTTCAAGTGACTCCTATTGTGGGCTGCACAAGTCTCCCAGCATCCGCAGGCGACCCTCGGTTTCTACTCCACAACACCCCCACATCTCCCAGATCTGAGCACGAAAACCAGATTATATTTCTCTTCTGTGGGCGTCATCATCTCCATGCCTACTTATCTCAAAATCAGACCAGTGGAAACAAGCCCAACGCCCTTACCTGCCAAGAAGATGTCAGCACGTGCTTACACTCCAAGATCAGGTAAATATTTGGATATCAACATGTCTGGAGGTAGAAAAACTAATAACCTGTACCAGTGTGATGATGAAAGTCCTCTACTCCCATGCACCCTCTAAAAAAAGGGATTTATCGTCTCAGCAGGGAGTGTGATCAATAGTTCTCCTCAAAACCTAGTGAGGCCTTCCTCCTTGGGTTCAATAACTTAGTAACTTAAGAGAGTACTTGAGCAATGAGCAGCAAGACGACATAGAAGTGAGCAGGAGCTACAGGACACATGCAAGTAGGCGAGGATGCTTTCAATTAGCAAGTACAAGTATATAATATACTATATATACTACAAAATTGACATTAAACTAGGTAGTACTCATACAATAGGGCATAATGAAGGCCTCAGACCCTGTACAAGGTAGTCGATGGGTAACAATGTAGACTGCGTAGCCACGAATGGTCATAATAAAACCTTCTTATTATGTATTGTGTATTAGAGAGGTGATAATAAACGATTTTGGTTTCCTACCATGACTTTTCGTCCCATACTATCACTTCAACATTGGGTTATGTGTGTAATTAGGACCGTACTAGGCTTGATGAGATAAAGATTACCCGACTCTCTGACTGACCGAGGGTCTTGCATTAGGGCGCCATCTCTTGTGAGTTTCAGCCCACAGGTCATATGAAATTTCCTCTTTGAGACCTCACATGGTGGCAAACAACATGGCCTATTATTGGCAACTCCTTCTGCACTATACCAAAATTATAGGCACAAGATGATCCGCAAGGCCTCACAGGATATCCTGGAGCTTTGTCACTTTAAGGTCCAAACCAAATCTGCTCTAAACAAATGATTCTATAATACTTTTTTAATTCATAGTACAAAAAACAAAACTTAAAAATCAACTTAAAATGTAAAATCATGAGTTCTTAAGCGAGCTGGTGGGACAGAAAAGCCTCTGAATGGCTCTGGAGGGCAGTGCTGCCCTGCTGTCTGTTGCTCTGCTGAAGTTTCTGTTGATTGCCTTCCTTGAGACTGACTATCATGCACGCCAACTGATCTTTCTCCTTGTTTAATGTATTGAAACAGGTCTCGAAACAGTGACCTCTGTTACAAAGTCACTACAGTTCTTTCTAGCTGGGCTTAATGGGCAGTCAGCGGTGGCAGCGATAAATAGGTGAGGGCTAAGTGTTTTTTTGCATTCAGGGAATATGCCTACTGCCCTCCCCCATGTAAATACTGTGCTGTAGCATACTTTTCCTGCATTTACCAATGGTTGATCTTCGAGCGCTTCTCTTATCAGTTTCCCATCAGCGAAATACTGTTTCCATCCGCTGTTGTGGAACTATTTACTTTAAGGTTTTCCATGCACACCTCTTGTTTACTTTCAGCCAAGTGCATGACTCTACTGATGCGTAGTCCTCTATCTGTTTCTATCTGTTGCTCGCTTCTATTTGTTGGCTAGTTATTATTAGTAGCTTTGAGCTCACACAGACAGCTTGACTTTGATATGGCCACCTCTCAGGATGTTGCCTTGTTCTTGCTAGTGCAGAGGCTCCCATCCAGCTCGAAGCAAATTCATAACCACTCCCCGCACCCTGCATTCAGCACGCCAATCACTTACTGCCAGGGTTACCACACTGGGCTAGATCTCGCACAATTCTATTTCAGGACAGGAGGCTCCGATTATGCTATCTTATTTCTTTAATAGAAATGCCCAGCAGCCATAGAAACAGATAAAAAAACCACAATACCCATAAACACTTGGGCAATAACCATAGAGTCTCTGCTATATAAGGCCATGTAGATAGTCCCACTTCCTCTTTCTTTGCTGCTCCACAGCCAGTTAAGTGCTTTTCTACTCTTTACTTACAATTTGCTGTGCTTTACTTGAATTTTGATACGTGCTTTGTTCGCGCTTTGTGCTGTGCTGCGCTCCGCGTTTGCTCGCGTCTGTGCCATTTTTCGCTTTCATTGTGCCGCTTCGGCGTTGTGGCTGGGAGCGTCTGTTCACCTCCTTTGCGGTCCGGGCGTTTAGTGCCCGGGTCTTTTGCCAGTGGAGTGGGAGTTGGGGTTGTGGAGTGCTCGCGCTTCTAGCGCAAGCTCTTCTCTTTGATTTGAGGCTGCCGGTTTCCGCGCATGCGCGGTAGAGATTTCCGGTGCTCCGTGTGACTGACTGACACCGGAGCTTCTCTGAAGGACGTCCATTGCGACTATCACGCCCACCGCCTCTAATTTAACCCAATACTGATGCCGGTTGCTAGAAGAAGCTTCAGGCAAGAATAACATGGCACAGGCTCTGCCTAGAGTGCTTTTTGTTAGACGGCAAGCCCTTCCTCCACCTTTTAATTGATTTTGAAGCGTTTTTTCAGCTTTCCTTGGCTTGCTGTGGGGTTTTTGTCACTCCCCCCTGACTTTTGCCTTCGGCAAATTTATATGGCCGGGATGCCTGTCACCCCCTCCCAACACAATCCCCAAGGATGGGAAGACGGACTCAGTTCTGAACTTTTGGAAGGCGGGAGGGAGTCACCCTCCCGGCCGTATTTATTAAAATATGAAACAAAATTAAAACATTAAATAAAAAGTTTCATATCATGTACAATTTTTCATTTATTACATTTCGATGAAGACATGTTCATTGGCTAACCTTAACAAATCTCTAATACAAAGGTTTCCTAGCCGAGTCTAACATCCTGCAAATGCATACATTTCTAAATAAAAATTGTACATCCTAGCATTAAGGGCCAACGGCAAGGTCACAACCGGTGTCAGATCCCTACTACCACAACTCTCGCCCTCACGGTGTGAGTGGCGGCCGCGCAGAGGACTGTACCCTCTGTGCCAACTCCAATTTCCCTTGTCTTGTTGGGGGGCCCCCATTTCAGCTCGACGCCATCTTAAAGGTCGTCCGAGCACCCGTGTGAGGTATCTGTAGGAAGGACAGCGTGGACTCCCCCCCCCCACCCCACACTCTCTCTCACATCCGCCGTCGCGGATATCCGGGCCCCGGGAAATTCGTAGGAGGGGCATATATCCCCTCCTCCCCTGGAAGGGGCCTATAGCCGTCTCCCCTTAGGCGACCCATACTTAGTGGGTGCCGCCTCCCAATGGGAGGGGCCAATGGCCGCCTCCCCCCGGGCGCTCCCATCCATAGTGGGTGGCGCCCCCCTCTAGGGACCTTGAAATTACTGCTCACCGATCATGACCTTACCGCCCGACCAAAAAATAAATACGACATTTATTTACCTACTAAGGGAGAGAAATATCATCCTGACTCCTTGTAACGCTTGATTACTCCTAAGAAAACAGTACCTACAACAGAATTAAATCCTTAAACTAGACATTCCTTTTCTTCTATACGGAGGGAAAGAAGATGTTATCAGAGCCAACTTTATTCAAAAACTAACATTGCCATAAGGGGCTTGGTGGGTGGGTCAAAATTGCTCCTTGTTCCGTCGAGGGCTCACGTGCAACGAGTGGGTGCAGCTTCCAAGCACAGGAACAAGAGGATGCTTCTTCGGATTCCCGCTCTCTTTATTCTTCTTCGGGAGGGCGTGTACCCTCTGCCGGTACGCCTACTGGGCGTGGCCATCGGTGTAGGTGTCTAGGACAACCCCTCTTGGGCGGGAAAGGGCGCGCCCTGGCTACGCCACTTCGGGCATACCAGCCGAGACACGCCCCCCGCCCAAAGAGGTTTCCCGGGAGGATCCGGGCACCCAACCGTACGTTCGGGGGGACCGAGTGGTCGCCCCTTTCCATATGGCCGGGATGCCTGTCACCCCCTCCCAACACAATCCCCAAGGATGGGAAGACGGACTCAGTTCTGAACTTTTGGAAGGCGGGAGGGAGTCACCCTCTCGGCCGTATTTATTGAAATATGAAACAAAATTAAAACATTAAATAAAAAGTTTCATATCATGTACAATTTTTCATTTATTACATTTCGATGAAGACATGTTCATTGGCTAACCTTAACAAATCTCTAATACAAAGGTTTCCTAGCCGAGTCTAACATCCTGCAAATGCATACATTTCTAAATAAAAATTGTACATCCTAGCATTAAGGGCCAACGGCAAGGTCACAACCGGTGTCAGATCCCTACTACCACAACTCTCGCCCTCACGGTGTGAGTGGCGGCCGCGCAGAGGACTGTACCCTCTGTGCCAACTCCAATTTCCCTTGTCTTGTTGGGGGGCCCCCATTTCAGCTCGACGCCATCTTAAAGGTCGTCCGAGCACCCGTGTGAGGTATCTGTAGGAAGGAAAGCGGGGATTCCCCCCCCCCCCCACCCCACACTCTCTCTCACATCCGCCGTCGCGGATATCCAGGCCCCGGGAAATTCGTAGGAGGGGCATATATCCCCTCCTCCCCTGGAAGGGGCCTATGGCCGTCTCCCCTTAGGCGACCCATACTTAGTGGGTGCCGCCTCCCAATGGGAGGGGCCAATGGCCGCCTCCCCCCGGGCGCTCCCATCCATAGTGGGTGGCGCCCCCATCTAGGGACCTTGAAATTACTGCTCACCGATCATGACCTTACCGCCCGACCAAAAAATAAATACGACATTTATTTACCTACTAAGGGAGAGAAATATCATCCTGACTCCTTGTAACGCTTGATTACTCCTAAGAAAACAGTACCTACAACAGAATTAAATCCTTAAACTAGACATTCCTTTTCTTCTATACGGAGGGAAAGAAGATGTTATCAGAGCCAACTTTATTCAAAAACTAACATTGCCATAAGGGGCTGGTGGGTGGGTCAAAATTGCTCCTTGTTCCGTCGAGGGCTCACGTGCAACGAGTGGGTGCAGCTTCCAAGCACAGGAACAAGAGGATGCTTCTTCGGATTCCCGCTCTCTTTATTCTTCTTCGGGAGGGCGTGTACCCTCTGCCGGTACGCCTACTGGGCGTGGCCATCGGTGTAGGTGTCTAGGACAACCCCTCTTGGGCGGGAAAGGGCGCGCCCTGGCTACGCCACTTCGAGCATACCAGCCGAGACACGCCCCCCGCCCAAAATGGTTTCCCGGGAGGATCGGGGCACCCAACCATACGTTCGGGGGGACCGAGTGGTCACCCCTTTCCATATGGCCGGGATGCCTGTCACCCCCTCCCAACACAATCCCCAAGGATGGGAAGACGGACTCAGTTCTGAACTTTTGGAAGGCGGGAGGGAGTCACCCTCCCGGCCGTATTTATTAAAATATGAAACAAAATTAAAACATTAAATAAAAAGTTTCATATCATGTACAATTTTTCATTTATTACATTTCGATGAAGACATGTTCATTGGCTAACCTTAACAAATCTCTAATACAAAGGTTTCCTAGCCGAGTCTAACATCCTGCAAATGCATACATTTCTAAATAAAAATTGTACATCCTAGCATTAAGGGCCAACGGCAAGGTCACAACCGGTGTCAGATCCCTACTACCACAACTCTCGCCCTCACGGTGTGAGTGGTGGCCGCGCAGAGGACTGTACCCTCTGTGCCAACTCCAATTTCCCTTGTCTTGTTGGGGGCCCCCATTTCAGCTCGACGCCATCTTAAAGGTCGTCCGAGCACCCGTGTGAGGTATCTGTAGGAAGGACAGCGTGGACTCCCCCCCCCCCGACCCCACACTCTCTCTCACATCCGCCGTCGCGGATATCCGGGCCCCGGGAAATTCGTAGGAGGGGCATATATCCCCTCCTCCCCTGGAAGGGGCCTATGGCCGTCTCCCTTTAGGCGACCCATACTTAGTGGGTGCTGCCTCCCAATGGGAGGGGCCAATGGCCGCCTCCCCCCGGGCGCGCCCATCCATAGTGGGTGGCGCCCCCCTCTAGGGACCTTGAAATTACTGCTCACCGATCATGACCTTACCGCCACAGGCCGGATAGTTGACCGGCTATCCGGCCCCCCCACAAACTCCTCCTAAAGGTCATGCTTCCTCAAACCCCTTAGCCACGCTAAGAAGTCTCCTATGAGTAAGATATTGCCCTCCCTGGACAGGTGAACCCCATCATTGAGATACATGTGATCACCCCGAATACACCCATGCGGAATGCTATGCAACTGCGGGGAGCGAAATAATCTACCAAGCTTGTTATTAACCTTTTTCACCGAATGGTTCAGAGCTGACACAGAAAGGCCCCCCCGCCACACCCTTCTGGGAATCATGTGGGACCAGGCAATCGTGCACCCCGGGATTCTTTTTGCCAACCAGCTAACAGCAGACAAAACTCGCTCGAGCAATACTCGCCTACCGATCGTCACCAAATCATTGCCCCCCTGGTGTACTATGATTACCGATGGCGGTGACCTCTGCTGCCCTAAGAGACCCTCAACAAACATTTCGAACTGGTCAATACAGAGCCCGCCCCTTCCGTGGAAGGCCACTCTGTACCCGTATTCCCCAGCTGCGTGAGCCGCGTCACCTGCTTTGAATACGTCCCCGGCCCGCCTCACGTAAGAGTGGCCCACGACCCACACCACTCTCTCCTCAGCAGGTGATCCGTGACCGCTGGTCCCCTGGTGCTGGGTCGACTGCAAATTACGCCCCGCATGATATACTCGCGAAACTGCAAATCAAACAGAAGACAAGAAGCGTGAGTGCATGTAACTTGACTTCACAACATGTGCAGACGCACATACCTTTTAAAACAATCCGAGGACCATCGTCCCAACTGTTTTACTTCATCAGCACTCTGACCCCTGGCTGTAGCCTCCGTAGCAGCCCCTATCCTAAAGGAGTGGGTCCCAAAATCGCCCGGGTCCATGCCCGCCGCCGCGATTGTCAGTGCTAGCACCCTCTGGAACTGAAACCTCGTCAGCGGGGTGGCATCGATGTGCCTCAGCAAACTCCACCCCCATGTATCCGCCCTCAGTGCCAAGTATTCTTCGATGCACCTTATCGGGCACGTGGGGGACCCTCGCATGCGCTGCACAACAACACTGTGGCCCATAGCTCCCTGGTCAGTTTTGGACCTAGCTATCGTGACCATCATCGAATCACCCTTAATTAAGATGTGATCCCTGCACAAGCCCCCCTCCACATCTTTCTTATTCCTTGCGACCAGTTCGCTTACCCGCATAGCCCCATGGAATGCTAATGCAAAAGCTGCCCGGAACAGCACTGCTTCGAAATGGGAGGAGCATGTCGTGACTAGTTGTGCCATGAGTAAGGCCAACCTCTCTAAGCCAATCGGGCGCCTCTCGTCCTGCTTACGACCCTCGAGGCGCTGCCAGCCACGAAGGGCTTTCTTCACCAAAAAGGAACCTGTTGGGTCTTTTATGCCATGCACCTGCGCCATGAATGAAATGGCCGCACGATGTCTATTGGCCGTTGCCGCTGATCGGCCCTCCCTGTGCAGTGCTACCAAAAACCCAAGAAAGGACTCCTCCTGACCCCAGTTCTGATTCCCTGTTGGACCCAAAAATGCACAATAGGAACGAAACGCTCCTTCATATGCCTTCCTCGTCCTGGAGGCTAAGCTTGCTGCCACGAGGTCTTGTAATCCGGGGCACCGATTAGCCAGAGCGCTTCGGGGAATTGTGCCGCCGCTAGGTCCGCTGTAGGTAGATAACCCCTGAACGCCTGCATATGTGAACGAGAGAGTGCATCAGCCGCATGATTCAGTACACCCGGCACATGTTTCGCTCTGAACTGTACATTCAGTCTCATGCAAAGCAGCACAACTTCCTTCAATAATCTCAAGATCCATTTGCAGCGTGCTGCCTGATTGTTAATGCATTCGACAACAGTCATATTATCGCACCAAAATACCACTGAGCGGTCTCGGAACTCGTCCGGCCATGCCATCAGAGCAACAAAAATAGGGAATAGCTCGAGGAACCCTATATTACCTGTGAGACCGCTGGTGTGCCACCACGTCGGCCACGTTCGTGCTGACCATCGATTACCACAGATGGCGCCGAATCCCACGCTCCCTGCCGAGTCAGTCCACAAACCTAGCTCGTCCGAAGACGCCGGCGGCTTGTTCCACACCACTCGACCGCTGAAATCCGCCAGAAATGCCAACCAGATGCGCATATCCTGGCGAACCTCTGCAGACAGTCTCGTGCGGTGGTGTCCTTCCTTGAGACCAACCATAGCTTGTGCAATAGAGCGTGAAAAGGGGCGGGCCATCGGTATCACTCTCAAGGCAAAGTTAAGCTGCCCTACCGCCTGCTGTAACTGGTGCAGGGCCACTTTTTCCTTACTAAGGCATAGTTTCAGGGAAGCCCTAAATTTAGCTACCTTTTCCATTGGCAAACGGAAACATCCCTCCACAGAATCGAGTTCAATTCCCAGAAACTCCAGTGAAGTAGATGGTCCGACCGTCTTACCTGGTGCCAATGGCACTCCAAATTCCCTCATGTGGATGCAAAAATCATGTAGCGCCTGCGCACATTCCGTGTCGCCGGCTGCTCCCAAGAACAGAAAGTCATCTAGGTAATGCATAACATGCCCATGCCCTGTGGCCTCGGTGAATGCCCACTCTAAAAAACAACTGAATTTTTCAAAATAGGCACAGGAAATGGAGCAACCCATCGGCATGCATTTATCCATGTAATAACGTCCTTGAAACGAAAAACCTAGCAAACGCTGATCCTGTGGGTGTACCGGGAGCAACCGGAACGCTGATTCGATATCTGATTTCGCCATCAGCGCCCCGGGGCCCAGGCGATTCAACATGGTGACGGCATCATCGAATGATGCGTACCGCACCGAACAGACTTCAGGGTCAATAGCATCGTTTACTGAGAAGCCCCTTGGAGCAGACAGATTGTGGATCAGCCTAAATTCCCCCGGGTCTTTTTTGGGGACCACCCCTAATGGGGAACAGATGAAATTCGCCACTGGCGGGCACTGAAACGGGCCAGCGACTCGGCCTAGGGACACCTCTTTGGCGATTTTCTTCTCTACCACACCTGGATTATGTTGTGCTGAAAGCTGGTTTTTACAAAAAGGTTCCCCACGAAAATCCCCTGCCGGGATGTGGAAGCCATATAAGAATCCCTTCCTCAACACCCCAGCAGAGACATAATCAGGGTATTTGTTTAACCACGGAGTCATAGCCATGAGATCAACGGGAGTGGGCAATTGAACACAATGATCCCCCTCAGTCCTGTTTGGACCCTCCTCTACTCCCCGATCCGTTATTTTTTGACCTGCATGAAATCTCCGGGTGCGAGGAATTCCCGCAACCCGCACATGCATGTTTGAACTTACATGCCCCTTGCGGTCTGGTACAGTTGCCTCTATTGAAGCCCCAACAGACCCCCCGTTTTCCTCCATTCCCGCCGGTTTTCGGCTGGTGATCGCCACCGGCGCCTCCACGAAAGGGCACCGCGGGCTGCTGGCAGGAAAACCCTGACCCATTCTCACCCGGCGAGGACGTCTTCACAGCGCCAGGCAGGAGCTGTTTCTGCCAAGAAATCGAGTCGAGGCAATCCCATGTCAGAGAGGGATCATACTCTTTCGCTTTTCGGAATTTCATGTCGTAACCCATCCATTCATTTCCCTCATATGTTTCATAAAAATCCATTATACGTGCCTGATAACAAGACAATTCGGGCAACACCTCGGGCTTACGCTCGCCAATAATCGCAGTAAACATTGCAAAGGCCTTGGCCCAATTTGTTATCGTCTCATCTACCCTGAATCCCGCCATTTTGGATCGCCAGACACTCGGGTGCCACAAATCTTTCTGTGTCTTAGCATACTCCATCTCGCGATGGTCGGTCAACAGTGAAAACATATTAACATACTTGTCTGCCCATATTAATTCTTTTGTGGCCAACGGGATATGTTGAACCACCCTCTCCCGTCTTGAGGGAAAGGAGCCCTCCCCCGCCATTGGCAAAGCGAGCTTACCCGGTTCGGTCGTTGTTCCCGCCGTTTTCTCGGTGCCGGCTGCCGATCCTTCCGGGGTCACCTGTGGGGAGACAAGAGGGAGATTCGCCTTCGCGGCATCTCGCGACTGCCGCAACTGCTGGATTAGTAGCCTGGCCTCTTCGGCCGTGTCTCCGGGCGCCGTAGCACTCCCTGCCTTTTTGTTGAGCCACGCGGCCAACTGGGTGGCCAATTCGGGTGGCATCTCCTCATCGACGGCGGGCGTAATCACAACCGGAATCGGTTGACCCGCGTCTGGAGTTGGTACTGGGGTATCAGCTGGTAAGGCAGGGCCGGCCGGGGGCAGCTCTGGGACCGGAACCTCCCCCGATGCCGCCCTCCTCTTTACCCGTTTCTCTCTACCCTCGGGGGCGACTCCCGGCAATGCCGGGCCTATTACCTTCTTCGGGTTACCAGGCTTGTTCATTGCGGCCAGCTGCTTCTTAATCCCCGCCATATCTCGACCAAGCGCTGGAACCTGACCGACGCTCCGTTCAATTCGCGTCATCCTGTTCACCAACATGCGAAGCACCTGGTCTGTCTCGGAACCCTTTCCTGTCTTCTTGCCAGACATGGTGCGATGTGTTCACTCCGGGTCGATCAAGACGGTCCGGGACTCTTCTCTGTAAAGTCACTGAAAGAGAAACACAAAAATTACAAGTTCTCAAAATTGCTCCTTGTTCCGTCGAGGGCTCACGTGCAACGAGTGGGTGCAGCTTCCAAGCACAGGAACAAGAGGATGCTTCTTCGGATTCCCGCTCTCTTTATTCTTCTTCGGGAGGGCGTGTACCCTCCGCCGGTACGCCTACTGGGCGTGGCCATCGGTGTAGGTGTCTAGGACAACCCCTCTTGGGCGGGAAAGGGCGCGCCCTGGCTACGCCGCTTCGGGCATACCAGCCGAGACACGCCCTCCGCCCAAAATGGTTTCCCGGGAGGATCGGGGCACCCAACCATACGTTCGGGGGGACCGAGTGGTCGCCCCTTTCCATTCTCAGTCATCTTGTGGGCAGAATTACACTATTGGTGTATCATGGCTGAATATTACTATGAAGATGACAATGAATATGAGGATGAGGCCTCTGAATCTTTTGAATATGACTTGGTGGAAGCCCTTGATAAGGGTGTACAGCATTCCATGAACAGGGCATTGTTTCGTGCAATACATCCTCTTAAGAGACATTTAACCCAATATGCACAACAACAGGGTTGGGTCCCTACATCGCGTAGGTCTTCCAGTTCCCCAGGTAATCTCCATTCCTCAGACTTTCAGCGATTGGCTAAATCTCTGTCCACTGCCAAGTCCTCATCTGCGACTGTTGATGTAGAGGATGACGACCAGCTCTCCTCCTCTTCCTCAGAGCACGTTCAGCCACCTCCAAAGAAGAGGAAATGCAAAGAACGTTTTGTGGATGCCCCCACTCATCCTCCGGTCCTCACCTTTGACCCCACGGAGATTGTCCACCCCAATTCCACAGCTTGGCTCCCATCCCCAGTGGTGGGAGAGTATGTGCAGCAACACATCCGTCAACCTTTTGAGAAAGAGGTCCTTGCACGTCTCCGTTCGGAGTGCCCTAGACCGGACCTGGCGGACAACTTGGCAGACACACCAGAGGTGGATCCCATGGTGACTTATCTTCGCAAGTTTGCGAAGGACCCGAAGAAGGGTCTGGATCGTTCCTGGCATTCATGCCAGGACAAGGTCCTTGACATGCTGGGCCCCCTTACAAAGATTTTGGATCTTGGTTTCATGGCCAAGCAGTCATCAGAGATGGTGGATCCGGAGGAGCTTATCAAGTGGGCTCAGAGGGCGATTTGCCAACTTGGCAACGCCAATTGCGCACTCTCCAGTGAGAGGCATTGTTCTATCCTTTTAAAGCTCGACCCCAAACTGGGAGAGCTTTCCACTTCGGAGTCAGGCCCTGCTGCACAGGGTTTGCTTTTTGGTCAGCCTTTCTTGAAAGAACTGACCCAGTTTGTCAACACCTTTCGTGGATTAGACAAAGCCCAGGCATCACTTCGCCGGACCTTGCGTCCGGTTTTCAACAAGGCCGGATGAAACAGGGGACGCTCGTTCGGCCATGGTCAACAACAACCCAATCAGAGAGGGTATCAGTCCCACAGAGGAGGGAGTCAGGATTCCGGCAACTATCAAAAGTCAAACTTCTATCCCTCTAGAAAAGGCAGCGGCCAGTACAGAAAGGGACGTTCCGGTAGCACCTCCGGTGGATATCAAGATTCCGCAACTTCAGGTGAGCCTGATTCCTGCATGCAGTGTTGTTCTGGGGGGTAGGATTTGTTTTTTCCTAGACAATTGGCGCTTGATCTCAAGCGATGCATGGGTGCTGGAAACGGTCCAAGGGTACAAAATAGAGTTCTATCAGCCCCAGGGTCAATCTCATCTTCCCTCTCCTCTTTGTTTTTCCCAAAAGGACCTTTTAAGAGTCTCTTCTCTTAAAAGGGGCGATTGTTCCAACCGTGCGTCATCCACAAGGGTTCGTCAGCACAGTCTTCCTTGTGGAGAAGAAGGGAGGGGGCTCAAGATTAGTGCTCAATCTGAAGGAGTTCAACGGGGGAGTGGTCTACAGACACTTCAAGATGGAGGGAATCCATCTGTTGCGGGATCTTCTGCGCGAGAAGGACTGGATGGTTCGTCTGGATCTCAAGGACGCTTACTTGTCCATTCCCATCTATCGCCCGCATCGTCGCTTCCGCCAGTTCCACTGGCGGGGGACTTGGTAAGAGTACCAGGTTCTCCCGTTCGGCCTCTCGTCAGGACCTTGGTGCTTCACAAAACTGTTGAGGCCGGTCGTGGAATCTCTTCTCAGTCGAGGAGTTCGGTTGATCATTTACTTGGACGATATCCTCCTTCTGGCGGATTGTCCGCTCAAGCTAATGTCTCATCTGGAGTGGACCATAGAGCTCTTGCAATCTCTCGGCTTTCTGGTGAATATCCAGAAGTCTGTGTTGCTCCCAACTCAAGTGATAGACTTTCTGGGTTTCAAAGTCAACACTCTTACATGTCAACTTCTCTTTCCCAATCAAAAAATTCGGTATATCAAGAGGGAATTGACTTCCATTATTACGAAACCGACTGTGTCATTGAGATCGTTAGCACGTCGGACTCTTGGCTTCTTCCCTTCAGGCGATCTTCCCGGCCCGCTGCATTACAGAGCCTTGCAGCGCCTGAAGATTCTTCATCTCCAAAACGGCCTCAGATATTCAGATCATGTTCCTCTTTCGGAGGAGGCGAGGTCAGAGATGCAATGGTGGCTGGATCATATGGAGGCTGGAATGGTCGGGCTCTGTTCGGGTCCACGCCAGGGGTGGTGATCGAGTCGGATGCCAGTCGGTGGGGCTGGGGGGCCCGGTGCGGTCCGGTCTCGACAGGGCGACGGTGGTCTCCCCAAGAGCTCTCACTCCACATCAACTGTCTGGAGCTCCTGGCGGGATCCTTTGCGATTCGTTGCCTTTCGCCCCTTCAGTCGAACTGCTGCATACTCCTCCGTATGGACAACGTATCAGCAGTCCACTATATCAACAAACTGGGGGGGACTCGGTCGAGGTTACTGGCGGAGATTGCCAAGGATTTTTGGCATTTTTGTCTGCAACACAAGATCTCGGTTATTGCAGAGAATCTCCCTGGTTGCAACAATCTCATTGCGGATTAGAATTCGAGGCATCTGAGGGACTTCAGCGATTGGAGGCTTCATCCTTGCGTGTTCCGTCATCTCCTCCGGACCTGGGGACGATGTCAGATAGACCTCTTTGCGTCCCGTCTCAACACTCAGCTTCCACTGTTCTTCAGTTGGAGGCCGGATCCGGAGGCCCTAGCCACGGATGCCTTTATCCAACCGTGGCCGACAGCGCTGTGTTATGCCTTTCCCCCGTTCATGATGATTCCCAGGGTCCTGGCTTACACGAAGCGCTACCAAGCAGAGTTAATTCTGATTGCTCCTCTGTGGAGGGCTCAAGCATGGTTCCCGGATCTCCTGGAACTGGCTTGCGCGGTACCGTTCCTTCTTCCCCAGAAGTGGAATCTCCTGCTAGATCCTCTTCAGAATCCACATCCACTGATTCTGTCAGGCTCTCTCCTTCTTCTGGCGTGGCAGATTTCGGGGAACGCTGGTCGATCCCGGGCCTTTTGGAGGACGCATCCAGATTCATCAGTGACGCCTGGTCTCCTGGTACCCACAAACGCTACAGAGGCTCTTGGAAGCGTTGGTGTGACTGGTGTGTTCAACGGCAAGTTGATCCAACATCAGCTGATGTTTCTGTCATGGTCAATGTTTTGGCCTCGCTTGCTTCTTCGGGTTTGGCATATCGCACGGTGAACAATTTCCGTTTGGCTATTTCCGCGGGTCTTCTCCACGTAGACGGTAAACCAGCGGGTAATCCTTTAGTTGCTAAAATGCTCAAAGGTATCCGCCTTGCGAATCCTCCACGTCCTAAATACGTTTCCCTATGGGACGTGTCTATTGTTTTACGTTTTCTGTAAGCTTGGCCGGTCAATTCTTTGCTGACCCGCAAACAGCTGTCAGCCAAATTGACTATGTTATTGTGTCTAGTTTCCTGCAAGCGGGTTTCAGATGTCCGTGCTTTTGATCTAGCCGGACGCAGTTTTACTCCTGAGAGCGTCACGTTTCGTCTCTCTAGGCGTACCAAGACCAATACTGCGTGTATTTCCTATCCGTCTTTTCCCGCACATCCTAACCTTTGTGTTGTTCAATGTCTCAAAGATTACGAAGTAAGTACTTCTTTTCGTTCTGGTATGCAGGGTCAATTGTTGATCGCTTTACAGAAGCCCTTTCGCCCCGTTACCCCGGCTACTTTAGCTCGTTGGGTATGTTGGCTCATGGCAGAGGCTGGTATTGATGTGTCTGTGTTTGGGGCTCACTCTGCAAGAGGGGCTATGGCTTCTAAAGACTTCTCGTTGGGTGTTACGTTGTTTGATATTATGAAGGGCGCTGATTGGTCCTCTGATTCTGTTTTTAAAACCTTTTATTATAAGCCTATTGATCATGTTGCTTCTGTTGTGGTGGATCAGCTTTAAAAAAGCATAATCGGAGCCTCCTGTCCTGAAATAGAATTCAAAATTTTCAAACATTCGTGACAAGAATTTTCAATTCTTTTAAGGACAAGGAGGCGAGGATTATCCCACCCGTTCTGTATTCATTATTGTTACTGTACATATGTTCATGTATTTCTTCACGTTGACAAAATGTCATTGACTTGTTTTTTCTACCCACCCTTCTTTTGTATGCTCATGGTTGCACAGAATGTGGGAGGGCGTGGCTTGGACGCCGATGGTCGCCTGAGAGCTCGGCTCCGGGACTGAGCCCACTTTGATCCTGCAAATCGGAGTCCGCGGGGCACCCTAACCCCTGCAATCCGACGACCGGACCGGTGGGGGCCTGCTGGGACACCCGGTGACACTCGAATATCGACTGTTCCGACAGAAAACCGAAGTTCGGGGGGTCCGCGGAGTGCGATCCAAGATGGCGCCTAGACCTTCTCGACTCCTTGGCCGGGACCCTCGACCCTGAGGAGCACAGTGGGACACCGCGCATCCTCTACATCCTGCCTCCCTGGAACACGTTACTTTGGGTGACGCTTGGAAAGGGTCCGGACACAGTGGCCGACCCCAGACGGGCGGGTGGCCGAACTCTCATCGTTCTCGGAACACGGACGTCCGGCGACCTTGGGTGTGAAGTCGATCCCACGGGCCGCACCCGACTGCCCCCCCACCGAGTGACTGAACTCCATGGGCAGCACAGCGCCCTGGTGCCACAGAGTCTCCGGCGGCACTGGTGACTCTCACTCCAGATCCTCATCGGCCAGTCGGGCCTGCCCGACCTGGCGCCGCTCGTCCCCGCCTCCTCCTCATTGGCCTCCGACGACACGGTGGTGGCGCGGCCCGAGGTTGCGGAAGGGCAGCGGGTCCTGGAGACAGCGATCGACGACTCTCGGCACAACGACAACGTGCCAGGGGAGACGTAACCGACGCCCACACCTGGTGGTGACTCGGACGGACCTTCCTCCGTGGGACTCAATCGCCATGGGGAAACCGAGGGGACCCAAATGGACCACCCCAGCCGCCTCGGACTCGGAGGCGCCGGACAAGGAGGATCGAGGGGACCCGGGGAGCTCCGGTGGTCCTCACTTACAACAGCAATTTGACCGAGTCCTTGAGGCGATCGCGACCACGCGCTCAGCCCTGCAGCAGGACATTGCCCAGGTCGCGACGAGCCTGGGCCTCCTCAGGGCGGACCACGGTAAGCTCTCGGATAGAGTTAAGGAGGTGGAGAGCTCCGTGAAGGCCTTAGAGCCGGCACAGAAAACCCTGGCCTCGACTGTGAAGGATGCCCTATCCCGGATTGAGGCCTTGGAGAAACGAGCGGAGGATGCTGAAGGACGCAATAGGCGGAACAACATTCGAGTGGTGGGCCTGCCGGAAAAGATCAAAGATGGCGACATGGTGGCCTATCTAGAAGCTTGGCTCCGGGACACAGTAGCCCATGAAGGCCTGTCCTCCTTCTACACCCTGGAGCGGGCGCACAGAGTGCCGGCGAGGCCACCGCAACAGGGCCGTCCCCCACGACCAGTGGTGGCGCGTCTGCTGCACTTTCGGGACAGAGACCTCATCCTTAACGCCGCTAGACATAATGGCCCTTATAAGGTTGAAAATAGCCAGGTGAACATCTTCCCGGATTACACATACGAGACTCAGCGCAGGCGGGCCTCTTTCCTGGCGATCAAGCGCGAACTCCGGAGCGAGGGCATCCAATATTCGCTCCTTTTCCCTGCCAGGCTCCGCATAATCGTTGATGACAAGACCCAGTTCTTCGATTCCCCGGAGGAGGTCTGCAACTGGCTGGAACTCTATAGAGCGGGTAAAGATGGCTTCAGCTCGTCGTCACAGTTGGCCGTGGACCCTGGGCAACAACGACGGTCCAAAAGACTTCGCAGCCGCCGCGGCAAGACGGGCAGGCCTTCGACAACGGAGACAATGGCGGAGCGGAGGGGAGTGCTGGAGATGGTGTCTACTCTATCGGGGTCGCTGGGTGGCCCCATTCTTGAGGAATCGAACCCTGGAGGCGAGGGGGCACCAACTGACACTGAGGACTCGGATACCGATAGTATCCACACACCGGTGATAACTCCGAACTCAGCTGAGGACATACTGGATGGACAGGGATGACGGGGTGAGCTACTTCAAATTGGGTGGGGGGTTGCAGCGGGGGTGGTTGGGAAGGCGATTGCTTTTGAACTCCGGTGAGGGGGGGGGAGCCCCGATCAGGATGTAGTTTTTTGATTTGGGCTCAAGATAGTCTCTGCAGTCCGGGAATCGAGGGCCCATTACCGGCGCCCAGCCCGCACCTAGCCCTTAAGGCCTTCCTGCGGTGGCGACCGCAGGGTTAGTCGGGGATTGTGGGTTAGTTTGGAGTATGGTTTGGATGGGTACTAGATGGCACTATTTGGGTCCTGTTCTGGGGAGGGTGGGTAGGGGTTTGTTTCGAACGGGGGTTGTTGTTCTTTTGTTGGGGAAAATGGTCGCCATCAGTATTGCATTGAATGCTGCTCGCTCATCGTTGGAGCCTTGGAGGGGGGACCCGGAACAGACGATATGGGACAATGGCTGATGTTGCTAATGTGAAATGCATCACTTGGAATGTGTGGGGGCTCCACACTATGTCTAGACGCCACAGAGTTCACGCCTATTTAGTGCGTAGAGGGGTACAAATAGCGCTACTGCAGGAGACTCATCTCAACAAGGCGGAAGGGGCGGCGCTACAGCGTAGATGGAGAGGGCAGGTCTTCTATACCTCGTACTCAGCGTATGCAAGAGGGGCGCTTATATGGATCAGGGCTGGGGTCCCCTTTCAGGTTACGAAGTCGGTGGTGGATCCAGAGGGGCGCTACGTAGCTCTTTCAGGCACACTGGGGGGTAGGGACTTGAACAGCTGCTGTATTTATGCACCTAACGTAGACCAGCTTGCCTTCCTCTCCAGGTTATGGGGTTCGTTGGCCCACTGCTTCTCAGGACCCCTCCTACTCGGGGGTGATTTTAATTCTGTGGTGGACGTGGAGGCCGACTGCTCGCACCCCCCCCCTCCCGGACTCCCCAGTTCGCCGGGTAGCGAAAGGGAGGAAGGAATGGCAGGCGCACTGGGGGCTCATGGATATCTGGAGAGCACAACATCCCGACACTAGAGACTACTCCTATTTCTCGGGCCTGCATGAGTTGCACGTACGACTGGACGGGTTTTTGGGGTCGGCGGAGTTGATGTCCGCGGCGGTCCGGTCTGAATATTTGACCAGGACTATCTCGGACCACAACCCTCTCCTGATGGAACTTCGATGGTTTCCCGGGGTCCCTAGTGTGCCCACCTGGAAACTACGCCCGGAGATGTTAGAGGACATAGTCTTTAAGGCGGACCTGGAGGCCAAAATCTCGGAGTACTTCGCATCTAATGGGGGTTCTGCGGGATCGAGAGCGTTGGAGTGGGATGCCTTTAAGGTGGTGGTCAGGGGCTACTGCATTTCTAAAAAAGTGGGCATGCGGCGAGTCATCCTGGATGACTTGGCTGCGGCTGATCGGAAGCTCCGCGAGATGGAGCTTCGTCGCCCCGGACACCCTGAACTCCAGGAGGGTACGGCGGCAGCGAGGGAGACAGTGGCGGCGGAGGTCGAGCGACTGCGCTGCTTCGACTACAAGGCCTACACTACTAGATCGCTCGTGGAGGGGGACAGATCGGACGCGCTGTTGGCGTGGCTAGCCAATCCTACGCGCCGGACCTCTCTGACGACGTCCATGCGCACAGCGGAGGGGGCTGAAGTGCACACTCAGCCAGAGATCTTGAGCTGCTACCTGCGGTACTATGAGCGACTGTACTGTAGTGGCTCTGCCAGGGACCCCGACTTGATTGAGGACTACCTGCAGCCCCTGGAGTTGCCAACTTTGGAGCCGGACGTAGCGAAAGCTCTGGGCTCCGACATCGAATTAGGTGAAATTTGTGGCGCCATTAAAGGGATGGCGAGGAATAAGACCCCGGGCCTGGATGGCCTACCGGTTGAATTCTACTCCGCCTACGCTGACCTCCTTGGCGCCGCGGCTGCTGATAGTCTACAGAGAGGCGAAGCGATTGGGTCGCCTCCCCGGCTCGATGTGCGAGGCCCTAGTGGTGCCCCTCCTCAAGCCTGGTAGAGAATCGTCTGACCCGGCATCCTACCGACCTCTATCAATGCTGACGGTCGATTATAAGATCCTGAGCAGCATCTTGGCATCGAGGCTGCTGGGGCACATGCGTTCTTTAGTTCACGAGGACCAGGCTGGATTCATTCCCAAGCGGAACACAACCATGAATATTCGCAGGCTGTTCCGCATACTGGGGGAACCGCACTTAGAAGCCCCGTGCCCGGTAATCCTTTCGGTGGATTTGGAGAAGGCCTTTGATAGCCTAGAATGGGACTACCTACGCAGTGTACTGCGGCGATTCGGCTTGGGTGAGGGCTTTGTCAGGTGGACTATGGTATTGTATGCCTCGGCGTCGGCCAGGGTGAGGGCAGGCCCTCTGATCTCCTCGCCGTACACGGTGGAGAGAGGCACGAGACAGGGTTGCTCATTATCCCCGCTGCTCTTCGCGTTAGCGGTGGAGCCTCTGGCGCTGCTGCTCCGGACAGGGACCCACTTTGACGGTTTGCGGACGCAGTCGGGCCCACATCGGGTCTCGCTTTACGCTGATGATTTGTTGCTCTTCCTCGAAGACTCGGTGGCCGCCTTGAATGGAGCCGCGTCGGCGCTCACGGCTTTTAGGGAGGTCTCGGGCCTCCGGGTGAATTGGGCCAAGACTTGTCTGTTCCCGGTTCATAGGGGAACGCCCAGCCCCGTCATCGGTGGGGAGATCAGATGGGAACCTGACTGTTTCAAGTACCTGGGGGTGTACATTTACCACGACCCAGTTGATCTCCTGGATGGGAACATAGCTCGCTGTACTCGTGCGTTGCGCGGTAGCATGGACTTCTGGGCTACCCTGCCGCTCTCGGTGGCAGGGCTGATCGCTCTACTGAAAATGGTGGCTCTCCCCCGGCTGCTCTACTGCTTCCGTGCGCTGCCGATTTGGATCCCGCTGGCCACCTTTCGACTACTGCAGTCTATGGTGGTGGGTTTCCTTTGGGGCTCGGGCCGCCGGAGAGTGGCCCTCAAGACCCTGATGAGGCCGAGAGCTGAGGGTGGCCTTGCTGTGCCGGACTTTGAGAAGTACTATCTGGCGGCGCAGCTGCAGACCTTTCATCCAGGAGGTCGCTAGGGAGTTCCGTGGCCCGGAGGCCGGGAGGGGCACCGGGATGGCTAGGCATGTTATCTCCTTCATCACATTGCGACAACGTCTGGCATTGCAGAACCTGACGCTCGAAGAAAAGACCATTCGATTATGTTGGAACCGTGCTCACGCCCGGGGACAGTTGCGGGTACCATATGCACCTGAAATACCACTGGGTATGTTGACGGCCCTGCCTCACGGGGGAGATTGGTCACGCCTGGGGCACTGGGAGGACGCGGGACTACAGCTAGTGGGGGACCTTTATGAGGACGGGGCGTTATTGCCCTTCCAAGAGCTCATAGACCGCTTTGACGTCCCTTGTGGCGATTTCCTTTTGCACACGGCTCTGGTCCGGGCGATCCAGGCGCACTGGAAAAATGGGCTGGAGGAACCACCTACGTCCCCAGTATGCCAGTATGTTATGATGTCCGCGGGGACGGTCAGGGCGGTCACGTGCCTATATGGTAGGTTGATTACTGAGGGGTTGACCCCCCTCACCACTTTACGAACCCGCTGGGAGGCAGACATAGGGAAGGAGATTCCGGAGACGACCTGGTCACAACTTATGAGACGGGCCTGGAAGGGCGCACGCCACGCCCGATTCCAGCTGGTCCACTTCTACGTGCTCCACAGGGCCTATCTGACCCCGGCGAAGATCCAACAGTACTTTGCCGTGGATTCGGCGGAATGCCCCAGGTGCCGGGCACCCGAGGCGGACCTCCTCCACATGTTGTGGTCTTGCCCAGCGTTGTCCTCCTATTGGCTTGGAGTAGGAGACACCTTGAATGGGGTGACGGGGAGATCCTTGCCGGTGGACGCGGCGGTGGGGCTCCTACACTGGTTCCCGCATACCCCCAAGAATAAAATCACAAGCAAATTTATTGATCTGGGGCTTCTCCTCGCAAAACGAGAAGTGAACAGGAATTGGAAGGCAAGGGTTGGTCCAACGGAGGCTAGGTGGCACAGCGAACTTTTAAAATGGGCGGCGGGGGAGAGCACGCTGCGATATCAACTGGCCAGAAGGCAGAACAACGAGAAAGCGCAGGAGGCAGCACTAGAATGGGAGACATTAGTGCAGGCCCTCAGGGACTATTGCGCCCCCAGCGATTCCGAGAGCAAAGATGCAGCACGTCCCGAGTCCCGATAGTCAACTGTAGATCAGTTACCTATTGAATTTTCCCGGAGGTCTCCCATAGGCTTCCCTACACGCATTGCAAAACACTGATGTCGGGGTTGGGGGGTTTTCTACTTGACTTACTGGGTTGTTGGGGGGGTTTCTTTTGTTTCTTTTGTAGGATGATTTAGAAAAGCAGATGACGTTCTATGGATCATCCGGACCAGCTTCGACCCTCTAGCGGATCCCCATTGGTGTTCGCCGCCCGACCTTCGGGATGTGGGCTGAATGGCTGTGTACACTTATAACTTGACGAGAGGGGATGAGATTGATACCGCTTGTTTTTGATTGTGATTATATTGCTGGTCCAATATATACTTTTGACTGATTCCTGCAATAAAAATATATTTAAAAAAAAAAATGGTTGCACAGAATGTGTATTATGGCTCTGTGTCTCTTTTCAGGATCTGATCCCAAGTGACGACTCTTTGTTGAGGCCTGGTTTTTCCTGCCTGCTCCTTTGAGGATTGGGATTCCTGTCTTCTTCTGCCGCTGCCATTCTGGATTCTCCTGCGTTGTCCTGGTTTGGAGATGGTGTTCCTTATTTGACTTTCAGTAATTGACTTTCTGTTTTCCTTGACCAATTTCTCACCAAAGAAAGAGGAAGTGGGACTATCTACATGGCCTTATATAGCAGAGACTCTATGGTTATTGCCCAAGTGTTTATGGGTATTGTGTTTTTTTTATCTGTTTCTATGGCTGCTGGGCATTTCTATTAAAGAAATGAGATAGCATAATCCTCGCCTCCTTGTCCTTAATAGAATTGAAAATTCTTGTCACGAATGTTTGCAAATTTTGAATTGGGTGATATTTTGGTAGATTGTGCAAGCCTACTTGCCGCTGAGTTACAGCCCATCACAGAGAGTGACCAAGTCAGCGGCAGTTCCTAGGCAGGAGGAGGAGCAACCGCTGCCTAAAGATGTCAGCAAAAGCTGGCTTTTACAGGCAAAAATGCATGGGAGGTATAAGAATGCTAAACCAACCTCACTTCAGTGGGCTCCGGCGCCTACGGCTCCGTCTACAAAGTGGCCAGGGGAGGCTATCTGCAGCTTCTGGGTGCATGGGGGGGGCCTAGCCACTTCATATCCAGGAGCTGTCTCTGCAAATGCAACATATCTGTCTGCCACTGTCCTAAGCACACTATGAGCAGAAACAATGCACCAACTGCTCTTCGGCTGCAGACTCACTTGCCCCTGCTTGTTGCAGCGACTGCAATGAATGCAGCTGGATCCGAGCCTCTGTGCACAAACTTAACTCCGGTTACCTGACCGCAAATAGAGGCAGCTGCACTGAAGCAGTCTCTCTTTAGCTCCGGGATTGCGCTACCGCCCTGCAGTAGTTGCAATACCCTGGAAATCCCTGCGACTATCCATTTTAAAACACATTCTAGAACATTCATTGTACTTCTCTGATGTGGCTGCACTGGAAGTCAGATTGTGTCAATTAAATGCCATTGGGAACCAAAGTCTCTTACCCTCCTATACTAAATAGAATGAACACTAAATATTTTTAGTGCATTTATAAAGTATATATATGATGGTTTATTAAGTGCTTGTGGTAAATGATTGTTGACGATTATATTTGCTTAGAAGCATGCTCCTAGACCCATTGCTATATTTGATCGTAAATTAAAGGGCCAGCAGAAACTATTTCAGTGAGAGGAAATTTCTTATTTTTTAAAGGTGGCAAAACTGTTTCAGCCACGGCACTGCTCCTGCCCGTTACAGATCCTTCCCTGTCACTGCTCCTGCCCAGTCACCGCTCCTGCCACATCAATGCTTCTTGGCCTTCCCAGCTCGTGGTGCCTGCACCCTCATCATGGCATTATTTGTTTATTAAAAAAATGTATATACTGAAACATATCATACTTAAATACGTTTCAAGGAACTGTTTGTAAATCATTATTATTAAACACATAGGTGAAACCGATGCATTACCAATGCTTGTTACAATAGTCTGCATATCCTGGGACCGAGGTGAACAGTTGTCACCAACTATGTCCGTTGGAAAGTCTGCTTCAACCCTGACTACATCTCTGCTGACGGAAAGCCTTTGCATGCCTTCAAGTTGCCTCTGGGAACTTTGCAGAACACTTCGCCTTCATCCGCTGGCCTGAGGAGAAAGATGGAATGGGGGAAGTTCCCTGAGTCCAGATCTCTCGACTGCATCGACATACATCAAACAATTCCAGAGATACTCACATTTGAACCCCAGGTCTGCTGTCTCCAGCTTTATCCTGTAGGGATAGGTAGCCACAGTACAGACCTTTGGGTACTCAAGGCTTCTTAAAAATGCAATCACAGCCAGTGATTTTTAAGACTTTGGGCTTTTGTAATATCTTGTGCGTGATTACGTGTTTTCTGCTGTACTCGGTCTGTGACCATCTTTAGCCTCCAACTAGTAGCAGCTAGGCAAGTGCACTTCATTAAGACTGTGCCCTGATACCAGGCACCAGATGTTGCCACCTGCAGCCCTTGGAAGTGACCTCTTTGCTAGCCAAGGCTCTGGGTGGGAACAACTTGCGATAATTATCGCAAACCTCGCTTAGCGTGAATTTTTTTATCGCCTCCTATCGCTGGATTTTATTGCAGAGATAACACAGTATTACCAACGTTTATCTCCAATGCGATAAAAAATCCAGTGATAGCAGCGAAACCCATGTTTAACGTGAGATTTCTAGCGATAAAAATCCTATTGCTAAGGAAAATCTCGCTAATAGGCAGGTGGGGACTTAGCCGAAGAATCCAACTCCCATTGACTAATATGGCTAAGTCAGGTTTTTACCAGGTGTAAAATCCTGGCGCTAATCGCTTTAGCGGGAAAAAGTCCAGCTAAATCAGCGATATTGCCCTTGCTAATATGCCCCATTGTGCCTTGGGAGGAATTCCACGGGTAGTTCTTTGTGTCCAGAGTTGTTCTGTGGCAAACCAAAAACTCTAAAAGCATTTCTGTCACCAGCGCCTGAAACTCAAATCATCGCAGTGCAAACATAAAGATACATCTGAGGTTGAAGCGCAGCAAGGTGAAACATTAAAGAATATCTTTTATGAAACTGTGAAAAGAGTCACTGCTTGGATCGTGCATCCTTGAAGAAGTACTGCGGTGACTCTACAGATCTGAGCTTGATAGCAAACTTGCACCTTTGGCCCCATAGAAACAAAAGGTCATCCTTCTGTGTCCCTGAGCCAGTGCCCACTAAGTAAGGCTGGTGATCAGTTCGCTTCATTCAGCTAACAATGGCCATTGAATCCATTTTTTTTAAAAAACTTTAGTCTGAGATTTTATTAAAACTGTACAAACCCCTTGCACGTAAAAAACATCTTATACAATACAAACACAGATCTAGGCATACATCGGGCTCTATCAATGAAAACCCACTTCAGCAGAAAATATAATTTTCAGTCAGTAAGCGCTATCTTAAAATTTGGAGTCAGGTCTCTGTCTAGGAAAGAGAGAGAGAGAGTTCTGATTTTCTTTGTCTATAATTATTTGATGCCTACTATATTGTTTTGTGCACGTTAACGTATGTTTGGTTTTTTCCAAGTAAAGTACCAACGAAGAGTAGCCTTATTGTGTGGTATTGCTGTGTTTAAACCTGAACCACAGCCTTGAGTAAACTTTGGATTGCTCTGGCTCCATATCATTGAGAATTAAGTGAGAGAGAGGGGTACTTATTACTAACTTTGAAGTGTAATATAATAGTACTGTGACTCCAGGACACCAGTGGAAATGGACTTCAGTTGTTACAATTGAAGCCAAATAAACTCTGACTACCCTGTGACCTTAGAAACAACACCGAAAGTGTGCACTGGCCACAGAACTTCTATAATGACTAAAAGAATGAGCCAGGTGTACAAAGTGCACCGTGGCTTTAGAAGTTATAGGTCAGCAAAGTCAAAGACAGACTCAGTTGAAAGAGAGCAGAAGGTTAAGGTACAGGCGAATGCAACACGCCAAGTTGTTGGGTTGTATGTTATTACAACGAATTCCGTTGCAACGCATGCCTTTACCACGCATGCGTTACAACGGAATGCTATTTCAACGTAGAACCTTTTCCTCTCTTTGTTCGTGGTGACGTCGTACGTCGTTAAGAGGAAGCGGAAGTTTCTTTCCGTTTCCTCTTAAACGATGCTGACTGACTTTAGGTGAGTTTCTTTTTTTTGGGGGGGAGACCCCCCCCAAGCCCCCTTTTTAATGTTAGCCTTTACCACACATGCCTTTACTACGTACCTCGTAGTAAAGGTATGCGTGGTAAAGGCTTTCGTGGTAACCACGCATGCGTTGTAATGCATGCGTGGTTAAGGTTTTCGTGGAAACGGCTTTGTTGTAGAGGCTGTTTCCCAGCAGAAACATGGGAGAAAGAGCAGAACATGGGAAATACTTTCTCTGGCTGTTGATCTGGATTCTCTACAATCTAAAATGGGATGCAATGTTAGACGGACCGGGAGGGTCAGCCGAGGATAAGGGGAGAGGTCTCCGGGGAGAGCCGCCTCCAGCGATCGTACAGACAAGTAACTTCCCCCCCACAGACGTACGCCACACAAGGTTAAGGTTCAACGATACTTTATAGGCAATTCTTCAAGTACGGTAAAATGATACAAGGAGGTCTGGACTCAGGGGTCCCCTCGATTCTGGTCTCTGGGTTGGGAAAAGGGTAGCGGGACAGTCTTGTTACCAATGGATGAAATAGCTCTCAATCCTCGAGCTCGGCGTACTAGATGGTCGGGCCGCGGCGGAGCCAGCAGGGCCCGAGGTGGATGAAGGAAGCGACGGTCCGCGGCGGAGCCAGCAGGTCCCGATGAAGATGGTAGTTACAAACGGTCCGCGGCCACGCCAGCAGGTCCCGACGACGATGAAGGTTACGAAGGTTGCGGCAGCGCCAGCAGGCAGGACGATAGTTCGCAAGGCAGGGCTACGGCAGCGCCAGTAGTCCGTCAAGGATGAGTTCTTCTCTGCGTCTCTCGACTCCAGGATACAACTGCCTTCCTGCTCTGGAGCTGCCCCAGTTATAGGGCTGATGCCCTTTGATGTCCGGACCCTCGCACTTGGAGGTCGGGAGGTCCGGGATGAGGGAGTTCAGACACCCAGCAGGGGGGTGGAGCCAGCGTCCGGGGAGGCTGGGGGCGAGCACTACCTGGCGGGTGAGAGCCATCGACACCTCTTTCTCCCATTGACCTGCCAAGTAGTCCGCTCACCTCCTGTGTGGATGGTGGTGCCGGGATGTCGGAGGCCTGGCCAGGCCCAGGGTTAGGGTCGATCGGAGGCCACGCGGCCTCGTGGTGTAGTGTCCAAGATGGCGCCCAGGTTGGGCGTGCGGGCCAGTAGTGGATCAGGCCCACGAGGTCGATATGTTCAGAGGCAGGGGTCCCGGAGGGGACGGCAAACGTGAAGTGGTGGTGTGTGACACTTGAGGGACCGGGCTCGGGCCTGGTCAGGCAGAGGGGGAGCGGGCCCTTTATGTGGCCTGTCCAACATGCGTCCCCCCCAGCTGAAGGCGGGGAGAGTCACCCATCCTCTTGGGGACTCTCCTCGTCGAGGCGGAAAAAGCGGGACAGGCCATCCGCGTTGGCGTGATCTGGCCCAGGCCGATGTTCTACAGTGAAGTCCATCCCTTGTAGGGAGATGGACCAACGTAGTAGTTTTGGGTTCTCCCCCCGCATCTGCATCAGCCACTGCAGGGGTCGATGATCGGTCTGTACCCGGAAGTGTGTGCCGAAGAGATAGGGCCGGAGCTTTTTGAGGGCCCATACCACGGCGAAGGCCTCCCTCTCGATGGTGCTCCAGCGTTGTTCTCGAGGTAGGAGTCGCCTGCTGATGAAGACCACTGGCTGATCAAGGCCTTCGGGGTTCAATTGAGACAGGACCGCCCCAATGCCGTGGTCGGAGGCATCCGTCTGGACGACGAATTCCCGGCTGTAGTCGGGGGCCTGGAGCACAGGGGCGGAGCACATGGCGGCCTTCAGTTGTTCGAAGGCTGTTTGACAATCTGGGGTCCAGTTGACCTTCTTTGGTTGATTTTTGGACGTGAGTTCTGTGAGGGGCCCCACTATGGTACCATAGTCCTTCACGAACCGTCGGTAATAGCCCGTGAGTCCCAGAAAGGCGCGTACCTCGGTCTGGGTGATGGGGGGCTGCCAGGACTGGATGGCGGCGATCTTGAGCTGCAGAGGGGCCACCAGGCCGCTTCCCACCTGGTGTCCGAGGTAGGTTACGGACCCCTGCCCAATCTGGCATTTGCTGGCCTTGACCGTGAGGCCAGCTCGCTGAAGGGCCTGTAGCACCGCTCGGAGGTGGTGGAGGTGGTCGGACCAGTGGTGGCTGTATACAGCGATGTCGTCTAGGTAGGCGGCGCTGAATCCTTCGAGCCCAGCCAAGACCTGATTAACGAGTCGCTGAAACGTTGCTGGGGCATTCTTCATGCCGAAGGGCATGACCTTGAAATGATAATGGCCGTCAGGAGTGGAAAATGCAGATCGTTCTTGGGCCCGGGGTGTGAGGCCGATCTGCCAGTAGCCCGCCGTCAGGTCGAAAATGCTGAGGTAGCGGGCAGCTCCCATGCGGTCGATTAGTTCGTCTGCTCGGGGGATGGGGTGTGCGTCTGTTCTGGTGACCGCATTCAAGCCCCGGTAGTCGACGCAGAACCGGAGTTCCGGTGTGGTGCCGGGGGCGGCCGCTTTGGGGACCAGTACTACTGGGCTGGCCCAGGGGCTGTCTGAGGGCTCAATGACCCCGAGCGTGAGCATCTTGGTTACTTCTTCCTGGATGCAGGCCCGTACCCGATCTGGTACGCGGTAGGCCCGGTGGCGGATAGGGGGGCTGTCCCCCGTGTCCACGTCGTGCACACACCAGGAGGTGACCCCTGGGGTGAGGGAAAACAGGCTGGCGAACTGCAACAGAAGGTCTCGACATTCTTGGCGTTGTCCCAGGGTGAGGGCCTCCGAGAGTCGGACCCCGTCCACGGAGCCGTCTTTCTCCCGAGTCCGTAGGAGGTCAGGGAGGGGTTCGGAGTCTTCTTCGGCTCCATTGTCTGTGGCCATCAGGAGGCTGAGTTCTGAACGCACGAAATGGGGTTTCAGCCTGTTAGCGTGGAGGACCCGGAGGGGGTTCCGTGAAGATTCCATGTCGATGAGATAGGTGACAGGGCCCTTGCGCTCGACTACTTTGAAGGGCCCCGTCCACTTGTCTTGCAGGGCGCAGGGTTCGGTGGGGGACATCACCCATACTTGTTGGCCGGGTTCGAATTCGATGGAGGAGGCATTTTGGTCATACCACTTTTTCATGTCCTCTTGACTGGCCTCCAAGTTTGCTTTTGCCAGCTCTCTGAACCGTCGGGTCTGGTTGCGGAGGGTTAGGAGGTATTTGAAGACATCTGGAGGGTTTTTTAGAGGGGGCATTTCCCAGCCTTCCTTGACTAGACTGAGCGGCCCCCGTACTGGGTGTCCATACAATAGTTCAAACGGGCTGAAGCCGAGGGACTTCTGGGGGACCTCTCGATATGCGAAGAGGAGGCACGGCAGCAGCACATCCCACTGGCGACGGAGGGGCTCTTCCAACCCCCCAATCATCCCTTTGAGCGTGCGGTTGAACCGCTCAACGAGTCCGTTTCCTTGAGGGTGATAGGGGGTCGTGAATCGGTAGGTGACCCCACACTGTTGCCAGAGGGACTTCATATATTTGGAAATAAAGTTCGTGCCTCTGTCGCTGACGACTTCTCGGGGGAAGCCCACACGGGAGAAGATCCCCATCAGGGCCCGGCCGACTACCGGGGCTGTCACAGTTCACAGGGGAACAGCCTCGGGGTAGCGGGTGGCGTGGTCCACCAGTACCAGGATGAACCGATGTCCTTGTGCTGTACGGGGGTCCAGGGGCCCCACAATGTCTATCCCGACCCTCTCGAACGGGGTGGTGACCACTGGAAATGGTTGCAGGGGGGCTTTTAGTTTGCGGCCGCTCTTTCCACTGGCTTGGCACGTGGGGCAAGATCGGCAATGCTGGAGTACATCATTCCTCATTTTAGGCCAGAAGAAGTGGGTCACTAGGCGGCTGTAAGTTTTATCCTGACCCAGGTGTCCAGCCAGGGGGACATCGTGGGCCAGGTTTAGCAAGAAGTCTCTAAAACGGAGGGGCACCACTAGCACTCGACTGGCCCCCAACTCCGCGATCCTTTGTTCACTGTATAGCAGATCATTGTCCCAATAGATCCAATGTGTTCCGGAGGTATCCCCTGCGCTCTGGGCGAGGGCTTGTTGGCGGAGTCCCTCGAGGGAGGGACAGGTCTTCTGCTCTTGGCGAAACTGCTCCTGTGTGGGCCCCCCCTCTTGATGCCACTGGTCGAGGCCAGCGAGGTCCGGAGGTTGAGCTGGTTCTGGGGGGACGGCACGGTCGGTGTCTTCGACTGGAGCGACCGGGGGAGGAGGCGCCGGCCATTCGGGTTCCTCGGGTCGGGGATTGGCACGGGCGGCCATGGACCGGGTGGTGACGCACGCCCAGTCCGGGATGCCTAACATCCCTAGGTGTTCTCTTCGTTCTACGGCTGCCCACGGAGAGCTTTCAAGGTCATTTCCCAGGAGGCAGTCTACGGGGGCATCATCTCGGACCGTCACCTTCAACATGCCGGAGACCCCTCCCCATTCGAAAGGGACGCAGGCCATCCGGCACAGACTCTCCGAGTTATCGGCTGAACGGACAGGGCAGAGAATGTTTGGTAGGAACTGTTCTGGGGTCACCAGGTGACAGCGGACGGCTGTTACACTGGCCCCGGTGTCACGGAGGGCTTCGGCCTGGCGTCCATTGATGCTCACCCATTGGCTGTACTTCCGGGTGTTAGCGGGTAGGGGGACCCGCGGGACCATGTCTTTCCCCCCTAAGCATGCTAGAGCCATGGCGGCTGGCTCCCATTCTTGATGCTCTTGCTCATATTCTTCCTGCTCTTCGGAGATCTGTTCTCCCCCCAGGGCAGCAGCAGCCACCTGGCGGGGTCTTGGGCTCTGGTACTGTGGGCAATTTGGGTCGTTTGCGTAGTGGCCGACTCGTTGACATCGGTGACACGTGACATTGGCTCTGTATCCCGGTCGTGCCGGGGTGCTGCCCCGGTTGGCCGGGGGGGTGGTGCTGGTAGCGGGGGCGGCCGGAGCGTTGTCTCTTCCTCGTCCTTGGCCCCCTCCTCCTCCTCGGGGACGGTGCTGACCGTGGTTGTACCGGTTCTGTTCATAGGATCCATTTCGGCCCACTCTAGTGATTTCCCACCGGTCAGCCTCGGCTGCGAGCTGCCGTGAATCAGTCAATTTGCTGTCGAGGAGGTGCTGCCGGAGCTCAATGAAGCAATTGTTTGATAGATGCTCCCACACCATGAGATTGAAGAGTTGTTCGTAAGTTGTGACATTGCTTCCTTTGATCCAGCCTTCGAAGGCTCGGCTAAAATAGTTCACGTAGTCCACCCAAGTTGTACCCGGGATGCGGGTGCAGTCTCGGAACCTCTGACGGTACATCTCGGGTGTGAGCCCATAGCGGGTGAGGAGGGCCGCTTTCATGTGGTCATAGGAGGTCATCAGATGGTCCGGGAGCTGTAGCAGGGCATCGCGGCCCTCGTTGAGGAATCTCCCCCATAGACCGGCTCCCCAGTCGCTTCGATCGATCCGGTGAGCGGTCATAGCGATTTCGTAGGCCTTGAACCATTGCTGGATGTCGTCCTCTCGGAAGTACTCTCGTACGACATCCTTGGGGATGTGTACCTTCTTATCGGTTGTCCCTGGGGTGCGGGGTTGCTCGGGCACCCCTAATTCTTTGTTCTGTTTGCGTAAGTCTATCTCAGCTAATTTGCGCTCGTGTTCATATGCCAGTCTTTTTTCCTCAAGCTCCCTTTGTCTCTGTTTTTCCTCTCTTTCTTCTCGGAGACGCATATGTTCTAAGCTCAGTTTTTGTTCGGCCAACTTAAGTTCACCATCCATTTTGAGCCGGGCCATTTCTAGTTCATGTAGTCGTGTTCTTTCTCGTTCCTGGATCTCGTTTTGCGAGAGACCCGTTCTTCGCTCCTCGGGGGTCGTGGTGTCTTTTTCTACTGCTGCGGTATTTTGGTCCGGGGGTCTGACGGCCCCGGTTTCTGCCCAGGACTCCAGGGCATGCTTGAAATCATCTTTGGTACTTAGACCGGTGGTAGCGATACCTAGTTCAATGCAGAATTGTTTTAATTCACGATGGCTGTATTCTTCCAATTTCTCCATCTGAAATTTCTCGGTGGGTCCGCTTTCTTTGGTTGTCATCGTGATTTCGTCGTGGGGTGAGCTACTCTCTGTACGATTATGCGGTGATTCGGATCGCGCCTCTGGCCACCAATGTTAGACGGACCGGGAGGGTCGGCCGAGGATAAGGGGAGAGGTCTCCGGGGAGAGCCGCCTCCAGCGATCGTACAGACAAGTAACTTCCCCCCCACAGACGTACGCCACACAAGGTTAAGGTTCAACGATACTTTATAGGCAATTCTTCAAGTACGGTAAAATGATACAAGGAGGTCTGGACTCAGGGGTCCCCTCGATTCTGGTCTCTGGGTTGGGAAAAGGGTAGCGGGACAGTCTTGTTACCAATGGATGAAATAGCTCTCAATCCTCGAGCTCGGCGTACTAGATGGTCGGGCCGCGGCGGAGCCAGCAGGTCCCGAGGTGGATGAAGGAAGCGACGGTCCGCGGCGGAGCCAGCAGGTCCCGATGAAGATGGTAGTTACAAACGGTCCGCGGCCACGCCAGCAGGTCCCGACGACGATGAAGGTTACGAAGGTTGCGGCAGCGCCAGCAGGCAGGACGATAGTTCGCAAGGCAGGGCTACGGCAGCGCCAGTAGTCCGTCAAGGATGAGTTCTTCTCTGCGTCTCTCGACTCCAGGATACAACTGCCTTCCTGCTCTGGAGCTGCCCCAGTTATAGGGCTGATGCCCTTTGATGTCCGGACCCTCGCACTTGGAGGTCGGGAGGTCCGGGATGAGGGAGTTCAGACACCCAGCAGGGGGGTGGAGCCAGCGTCCGGGGAGGCTGGGGGCGAGCGCTACCTGGCGGGGGAGAGCCATCGACACCTCTTTCTCCCATTGACCTGCCAAGTAGTCCGCTCACCTCCTGTGTGGATGGTGGTGCCGGGATGTCGGAGGCCTGGCCAGGCCCAGGGTTAGGGTCGATCGGAGGCCACGCGGCCTCGTGGTGTAGTGTCCAAGATGGCGCCCAGGTTGGGCGTGCGGGCCAGTAGTGGATCAGGCCCACGAGGTCGATATGTTCAGAGGCAGGGGTCCCGGAGGGGACGGCAAACGTGAAGTGGTGGTGTGTGACACTTGAGGGACCGGGCTCGGGCCTGGTCGGGCAGAGGGGGAGCGGGCCCTTTATGTGGCCTGTCCAACAGGATGCTTGTTTTGAAAAGGTGAATAATAAAGCAAAACATGTTCCTGCAGCAATTGTCAGATTTGTAATAGGGCATGGGAATAAAATGAGCCACAAAATGAGCCACAAGGCCAACACCTACTTTCATTGGAAACTGAAGAGAGACAGCTATTTTTTAAATAAAATGTTAAAAATAATTTCGAATCCTTCAAAAAACTTCCACATAGTGGCACTCGAATGTGAAGTTGGGTTCAATATGATCATGAGTTTGGCCGAGAAGCCACCTTCCTCCTACTCCACATAAAGGAACTTGTCAGTTACCTAACATCTTATGAACAAAGCATGGACTCAGGGGGCGTTGGTATCCACACAGCTCCACTTGCTGCACTACCTGATGTCCCAGTTGCTGTGCTGACATGAGTTTCCATCTATTTTTTACATGCCTTTGAGGTGTGCAGATGGAACCTACATCAACATTGTATGAGTATTTATTTTTATTTAAAAAAATCTAAAGTTTTAACCTACTAATTTACACATATGTTTAAAACATACATAGCAGGTCCCTTTGGTATATACAGCCATGCAACAGAGAGAGAGGAGGGTGGGTCAGTGCGGAATTGGCAGGTAGATATTGTCTCTCTCAGGAAAAGAATTACTGAAGGTATGTAACTTCTTCTTCTGATGTATACATCTACCTGTCTCCTCACTTTTTGAGGAATCCACAGCTGAGTGCATGTCTGTCTATACCAAAAAATCCTGCAAAATAGAACAAGCAAAGTGACTTTCCTTCTTCACTCCGGAAACAAAAAACAATAAGGCTTTCGAAAGTGTGAAGGGAGGCCCGAATCACTGTTTTACAAATATCTGCAACTGGAACACCTGTAGCCAAAGCAGAGGTACAAGATTTAGCTCTACTAGAAGAAACACAAGTACCTTCAGGAGGCTCCTTCTGTGCCATGGCATAGCAGATTTTGATACAGACGACAATTCATCTTGACAGAGTCCTCTTATGAACTGCTTTACTCTTCATCTTTCCAATGTACCCCACAAGAAGTTGGTCATCCAGTCTAAATGTGCATGTCCTGTCAACATAGAAACTGAGAGCTCTTTTGGGGTCCAAGCAATTACATTTTTCCTCCTCTTGGGCTGGTTGGGGAGGAGGAATATAGAATGTGAAAAGAGTGATGGACTGACCCAAATGGAAGGGAATAACCATTTTTGGTAGGAAAGAAACCCTGGTTCTCAATTTTAACTTATCATCGAAGAAAGTTGTAAACAGGAGTAGAACACCCAAGGCTTGCAGCTCACTAACTTTCTTTGAAGAAGTTGTGGTAATAAGAAATTTAGTCTTAAAAGTTAAAAGTCTCTATGGACAACTATGAAGAGGTTCAAACGGAGAACTTATCATATCGGTTAAAACCAAATTAAGATCGCACTGAGGCATTCATAAAGGGAGTGAATCTCAAAACTATAGGAGATTTAAACAGGAAAGGTTGTTTGAGTAAACAGATAAAAGTCAAAAGAGCAGAGGAGTAACCGTTAACCATGGCAACTGAACAGCCCTGCTGGGCTAAAGAGAGGGCAAAACGTAAAATATGAAACAAATGAGCCTTTAAAGGATATTTTCACCCTACCGTCTAACAAATTTGGCCCAACTACCAGCATAAACAGATTTGGTGGAGTGTCTTCTGGACAAAAAATCAACACACACCACCTAAAGGGGGATGAGAAACGGTTACCCCGTTCAATCTCCGGGCATGTAGGTGCAGGCTCTGGAGGTGGGAGTGTAGAACTTGCTTCTGCGACTGTGAGAAGAGATCTGTCCTGTGAGGAAGTCAGAGTGGAGGACACAGGGACAAGTGAATGAGGTCTTATTACCACACTCTTTACGGTCAGTCCAAGGCAATTAAGATTACTTGGGCTCCGTCAAGGCGAATCTTCCCCTACACCTGAGGAATCAAGAGTAGGGGAGAGAAAGCACTAAGCAGCTGGAAGCTCCAGATCAATTTAAATGTGTCCCTCAATATTTACTGTTTTGTATACTGGAGGCTGCAGAATGATGGGCAGTGCGCACTCTCTCAAGTGGCAAATAGATGTATCCAGGGCCGGCCTTAGCGCTGGTGGTGCCCGATGCGACAATGTTTGTTGGCGCCCCATAATGACCTCCTTCTCCACTGATTTCCTCACTACCACCCCTTATCAGTGACCCTCAGGTCTCCATAACCACTCCCTCTCTAATGCATTTCTTTTATTTTATAGTGGAACTCTTACCATGTAAGAATCCAGAGCATGTTACATCGCATACACATTACACAGAGACAATGAATCACAAGTGTCAAAATCAGTGTATAGGTAATATTACATCAGACAGAGGACTACAAGGTGTAGGTGACACAAGTCATCTCTACTGGTAGACAGTATAGTTTAAGAGTGCTTGGTCTGGAGGAGCACAAACTCAGAATTTAAAATGCTACACCATGGTTGGCGGTTAGCTGTACTAATAAGAATTGATTTCTACCCAAGTGAACCGTTTTTGCAACATTCAGATAATGAAAGACTGGGGGGAAAAGCATAACGCTCTACTCTATACCTTGCAGTTTGCATGCAACTCTTTGATGAAAGTTAATAGCTCAGTGTTCTATATTAGGATTTAAACTTATAAACTGCAAGCAACAAAAGGGCCTCTCTGAAAGCAGCAGTAACACACTGACCTATTTACATTATATACACTTTGTGATCGGCATGGTACACATGCTTTGCAGCAGGCATTTTAACCTCCTGCGCTACTTTATGATGAGTCAAAACTTCCACTAGACAAAACTCAGATTTCTTTGCAACAGGTCCATCAATCACCAGAGTTATGTTGACATTTGTATGGTTGCCTGAAAATTTCGGAAGGCAAGGAATGCGATACCAAAGGGAATGATGGACGGAGCGTTTGAGCAAATCAAACACTCACCCCCAGTCAACTGATTTGGGTTTAATCCATCATCATTATTTAACTCACTCCACCACCCCAGTGCAGACCCAGCTATATGCAAATCAGTCTGACCCTGTGCCTCATGGGAACAGCCCGTCCAGCCTGAACTGCCAAACCATGTCTTCCGTGGTGGTTGTGTCCAGTGCCACCCCTATAAGGGTATGCAGAAAGGACTCCAGGTGAGATTTGGGCTTGTTGATGGAAAAGCCTAAATCAAACAACAGTTGAGTTGTTACCTGCAAGCAATGTAATACCAAACCTGGAGATTTGGCTTTGTTGAGCCAATCGTCCAAGTAAGGGAATACTGTGTTCCCAACTTTCTGAGAAGGGTTGTTACCACCACCATCAGCTTTGTGAAGACCCCGGGATTACAAGTAAGGCCAGCGGGATGGCTGCAAACTGATAGTGTTGGGATCCCACCATGAAGCGTAGATAATTCCTGTGTGTCTGATGAGTAGTGATGTGGAAGTAAGCACCCTGCAAGTCAATTGACACCATCAAGTCTTCTTTCTCCAACACAAGAAGCACCGGAGCTAGGGTCAGCATCTTGAACTTTTCTGGTATGATAAACCAGTTCAGAATCCTAGGGTCTAGAATCAGATGTAAACAACCGTCCTTCTTGAGAAACCATAAATAACGTAAGTAGCAGTTCTGACTCCGTTCCAGCTTTAGAACCAACTCCATTGTGCCCTTTCGAAGTAGAGATTTTACGATGACTCTTGGAGGAGCTGAAAATGATCTGTTAAAAGTGAATTCGGTTCAGGTGCCGGGAGACGATCTTTCTGCTGTCTGGCGGCCAAGCTTTGGAACTCCATTCTCCCTCACATTCGCAGTCTGGAGATCTACCTGTTGTTTAGGAAGGCAATAAAGACTCATATCTTCCCTGTGGTTTAGGCTCTAGTTTGCAGTCTGCCTGTAGCAAGCGCTGGGACGCCTCTTTGCTGAAGCAGCTGTTGCGCTATACAATTTGGACTAACATAACATAACATAACATGGCGGTAACTCCTAGAATGGTAGCACCCAATGGTCTGATATTATCAATCTCCATAAATGCAGAACTGGGACACATGTCCTCCCACCAGTGAAGCATGCTGTAAGATGTGAAAATTAGGACTGCTTCCCTGTGTTTAGCAGCGGAGGAAGTGGGTGAGGTGGAGGACGAGTGAAAGGGAATGACCTGCTGTCTACCACTGCCAGGTCCTCTGTTGCTCCTGTAGATGGTGTTGGACCACTGCTGTTGCTGACATTGGCCATACTGTTGAAGTCCACAAAAATAAAAGTCTCTGAAGCAGCCTCTAAAGTTTTCGAACTGCATGTAGTCCTTGGACGAGAACAAGCTGTAGGTGTGTTGTCTTTAAAATTTTCCAAGGTAGAATCTACCTTAGCTCCAAACAGTGAAGAGCCATCAAAGGGCAAATCCATCAGGGTGTTCTGCACATCCTTTAAAAATTCAGAACCCCTCAACCATGTACGTATTCTGGTAGAAATTGAAGTGCCCATTTCCCTTGCGACAGAATCAACTATATCTATGCCGGACTGTGTAACCTGCTGGGCTGCAGCTTGACCATCATACACAAGATCTGAAAGATCCCCCTGTACATCCTCAGGCAATTTTGGAACAACACACTTTGCAAAATCTAGAAGGGCATTAATGGATTTACCCAGCAGACAGGTTGCATTTGTAGTCTTTAGAGCCATTCTCCCAGAAGAGAAAACTTTTATCGGTGGCTGCTCCATTTTGTCAGATTCCCTATCAACAGATGAGGAGGGGAATGATTCAGGGGTCAACTTTGATGTACAGGAAGCCTTAGCAACCAGACTCTCCAGTGCAGGGGGAGAGGACAAAAGGAGAGGATTTCCAGGAGGTGATTTATATATTTCAGCCACTGTCCTGGAAACAGCTGAAGCTGTCCTCGGTTTCTGCCAGATGTCTGACATTGGCTCTGTTAAAGCCTAATTAAAGGGTGGTAGAGGCTCAGAAGAGAGTGAAGCAGAATGGGGTACTTCACTTAGTATATTTGGTTTTAGCTCTATGGTATGATGGAAGATCTAACTCTTCCGCAGCTTTCTTGATGACAGAATGGTATGAAGTTACTTTCGGATGCGGAATACCCTTAAGTGACAACTGTTGCCATTGCTATAGATATATGAAGATATATCCGAACCACTCGCCTCCTTTACCCTTTCTAAGTCCAGGTCTATTAAGAGTTACTCCACATTTTACCCTTCTTCCTCTTTTTGAGAGTGCTGTTCCCCAAAGGAATATTGACCTTTCTCTATGAGTTGTTGGTCTTGATCTATGCTGCGGCATCAACGAGGTCGGTATTGGTGCCGGTGAAGCCGGCAGTGGCACTAGGGAAGTCTCTTTGTGTTTTCTTTGTTCGCCCTAAGTTGGCATAAGGCATAGGGTTAAGACTGATTTGCATATAGCTGGGACTGAACTGAGGTGGCAAAGTGAGCTAAGGAATGATGATGGATTCAACCCAGATCTGTGACTGGGGGTGAGTGTCTGAAAAGTTTCAGCGCTCCGTTCATCATCTCTTTGTGTTTGCTTTGTTCGAACTAAGTTGGCAGGGTATGACCAGACGTGGGTTCCTTGCTCACTTTGCCACTGGATTCAAGCTAGCCTGGCTGATGAAGGGTGTTACCTAGAAACCGGTTCCAGGATGCTTGTTTCCGGTTCAGGGAAGACCTGACTTAGCAGTTCGGCTGGACTGTTCCCATGAGGCATAGGGTCAAGACTGATTTGCATATAGCTGGGTCTGAACTGAGGTGGCGAAATTAGCTAAAGAATGTTGATGGATTCAACCCAGATCTGTGACTGGGGGTGAGTGTCTGAAAAGTTTCAGCGCTCCATACATCATCTCTTTGTGTTTGCAAACTCAGGAGAGGAATCAGAGTAAAAGCTTGCGACGTTGATGTAGAGCTAGCCGGTGCCAAAGGTGACACTTGCAGTGTCTGCGATACATCTAAAGTAGGAAGAACCAAAGGAGAAGGCATCCTTTTTCAAGGAACCTCCATCAATGCCAGAGTCGGTCAGGGTATCTGGGCCATCGGCATGAATGGCATAATGGGCGCTGGCGGGTAAGGCATTGGAAAGCAGCCCAGCGAATAAGCAAGATAAACCAATAGGGCCCGCAGGCGCACCAGATGGAGTCACCACCTTATTAAAAATGTTGACCAGGGCACTCAAAGAGTGACTGTGATCCGCACCCAGAGTTGGGAAGACTAAGTAGTCTTCCTCCTGCTGAGGCTGATGAACCGGATCAGAAGTTGGTGTCATGAACCTGAGCCCGACGAGAAGCTAGAGGTGGCACTGAGACTGAAGGCGACGCTGACAGTGGTAGTAGAGATGGAGTCGGCATGACCTCCTGTTGATCATCCTTTGAATTCAGATGCAGAGATGTCTGCCTCTGTGTCTTGTCCTTTGAAGAGCGGTGTCGAGACCCATCGCGTCGCTTCTTCCTACGCTTCTGCTTCGCCAACTTTGACGAAGGAGGAGATGGAGATTTAGACCTCTGAGGGGATTTGCAATGACCTCTTCTCTCATCTCTTTCTCTGGCCATGAACATCTTTGCCTCTCTTTCTTGGATTCATCCTCTGACAACTGGAACAGGCATAGACATCATGATCTGAACCCAAACACCAAAGACAGATGTCATGCAGATCAGTAATAGACATCTGACCCTCGTAATCTTTGCGGGCTTAAAATTGGATTTTAGAGTTGGTGACATCCTCACAGAAAAACTGCACTTTTGAGTAACATTAAAATTCTACAATTCCCTAATGGAAAGTAAGCAAAAATGTTATGCGTCGAAAGATCATAAAAAAGAGAACTGGCTTCAGCACACCAACAAGGATGCTTTATGGCTCCAGAGACATCATGATGTGCCACGCGTGGAGCCATGTAGATATCGAAGCCCCCTGTAGATGTGGGAGATCTTTTGGAGAAAATTTCTGTCCAAACTGGTGCCTGGGGTTATTCCTAAGGTGAGGCATCTGAAGGCAGATGTGACCATCCTTCCGTGCTGCTGAACGAATTGCCGCTCAAGGAAATCCAGAAGGAAAAGGAATCTAGATCTAGGACTTAGAATCTCCTCAGAATGAGCAGTAATCTACGGTGTCATACCCTCTAGGTATGCTTCTCTCCTGAGTCATATCTGAGTTCATTGATAAATTCCTAGCAAATGTGACTGTCTGCTAAGATTATGACGAATGGCCACATGCAAAACAGAAGTGTACTTTGGAGCCACTGACTGTGGTGCAAGGAGACCTTTGCGATTTCAGGCTCAAACGGACAAATACGGAGCCGCATATGGGGACTGAGCTGGAGATATATAGTTGGAGACATCATTACAGTAGATACCAAAGTGGAAAGCTTCAAAAATGACACACAGGGTAGGCAAATTCAGGAATGATGCTCTTGATGGGCAAATCCTCACGAAAGGGCAGATTCTGTGTTTTGCAGTTTTTGTGTGGGGTAAAAGGGCAGGTAATCACAATAGCAAAGTTTTAATATGGAACTACACCTATATCTACTTTGTCGTCAAGGTAAGTAGTTGTGGCGACATAATATTAAATCTACATTTCTCTATCTTACATTGATGATGCAGTGGTAGTCAATATTGTGGGGTTGATACATGTGCAGGTCCACATTGCTGACCTCCATATTGTGACATACACACCAGAAAAACTGCTGACGAGGAGGGGGGGGGACACTGTTACCGCACTCAACCAGTTTTTCCTCAGCTGGACCTACCTCCAAAATTCCTGACTCCACTGGCAGAAATTAATTTCTGTGGAAATAAAAAAAGTGCAGGCACTCACTGTCTCAGAGATATGATGCTAATGAGGAGAGCTGGCAATCTACCTTTCAAATTAAAGAGGCAGAGTTACCTGTCTATTAAGAGCACTGAGAATGAGGGATAACAAGCAGGATTGGGTTTACCACAAGACGCTGGTGGAAGGGATCCATGGGGGGCTCCTCTGCAAGGGATGGTGAGAACAAGGCGGACAATCATGCCTGTCAACATGTTTCGGAGAAAGCTGGGAGATTTGATTTCGCCTCAGTCCCTACCGGAAAGGACACATAATGCCCAGGTATGACTGGTTTCAGACCCTCTTGCAGAGGAGCCTCCCTAGGGACACGTCGTTGTGATGGATTACAGCACAATAGAAGAGCGCTTTATTCTACAGCAAAGGATTTAGTTACAAGGAGAACTGGAGCAAGCCACACGAGATATAGTATTTCCGAATCTTTGTTTCTGCTAGTCTGTCCAAGTATGGTCACGCCTCCCTCCCTCCAGCCACATTATCATATTATTAGTGAGGACAAAGTACATTTACTGATCACAAAAGTTCCATGCATTTGTCATTTATTTCTAATTTTGGCAGCTAAAATGAATACTCATATTTTTATGCAGTTTAATTAATGTCCATCGTGCATCTGTGTTGTTGAGTAAAACAAAAGGTAGGCCCTTTAGAAAGCAATTTTTTTTAACTTCGTGAAACACTTTTCCTTGTTTTTGAAGACATTTATCGAGAGACCATGCAGGGTACTCAAGGTAAATTAAGCCAAAATTGCTGGCAGGTAAGAGGTAAAATGTTGGCCTGGGGCCTTCGCAGCTCTCAGTGTGCTATGTGTAGAAGAGGCCTTGCGCAGGTGTCGGGTTGCTTGCTGTCAGTCACTGCAAGCTTGAACAAACGAAGCCAGCTGGAAACACTAACCCAGTCAGTGGCTGGCTGACCTGCCAGCGGGCGCAGGTCACATTTCACGGTAATGAGGCTCTGAGTGCCTGACAACGTTACCGTTATCGAATAGGGCCCAACACCACCTCCCAAATGCTCACAGAAAACTTTAAGTGACAGAAATTAATCTAGGAGTCAATTCGGAAAAGACAGTCAGAGACAGGCTGGGAGAAACCTATGTAGGGTGTGCGGTTGGAAGAATGTTGTCTTTGTTTTGATCCTATGTGGGAAGTGTTTCCCTGTCATGCACGATGACAACCGAGGTGAAGGTGCGGCTCGTTATCATGTTACGGGATGCAGCACGTAGCAGTGTGTTGGATGATGAAGTGTGAGAGACAGACATGCAGTTTTTTTGATTTTCAGTATGTTGGTTGCTTTGAACAGATTTGCAGGTTCATTTCTGGTATTTTGTATGATAAAATCTGCTTAACTGGCTACTGCACTGGGTTGTCCAATTTGAGATTAAGGGGCCTTATTCCCATGTCGGTTGCCATTGCCTCTGACCGACACCGTCTCAGACTTGGGATCGACTGACCTCCGGTCTGCGGTTCCGACCGCCTGATTACGATGCGACCGAACACTGTTCAGTCGGATATTCACTTTTTTCTATGGGAGCTCTTGTCATGGATGTAAACTGGCTGTAATACAGACTCCTGTAGAGAAATGGGTGTGTGCATAGAACCATGCACCCTGTGGTCCTGCCACACAGTGCAGGAATTAACAGGGGGTACCCTAGGTACCCCCTCGACCACCAACCATAGACCGCGGAGGCAAGGGCCTCCAAAGTCGCTTTCTGACAGTCTTTCCATTTCAGAAAGGCCGGCACGGAAAGGCTGTGGGAAACCGACATCATAAACCCGATGGCAGAAACGCAGTCCATAGGGGATTACAGAGCGGTTCCAACCAGCTGGAAGACTGCAAGAGCCAGTCGGACCCGAGTCGAAATGACCGGCCTGTTAAGGTTCTGATCGACAACATCATAAACGGGAGGTCAGACCGCAAACTGACCGTGTCCGTCAGAAAGCCTCCGACAGTGGAAAGAAAGCTTCTGACTAGTGGTTGGAGGCTTTCCCATCGACATCGTAATCGGCCCCTTAGTGTATATTTGTAGGCCTGAGCTGGCTTGGATGGAGAGATAGAGATGTAGAGAGTTGTTGGAATGAGCATTTTTATTATCATCCCGTATCTGAGTGCATTACTGACATGTAAAGAAGCTATCAGATTATTTAGATATATAGCACATGCAGTGAGGGACTAAATCAAAGTTCTATAATTTGTCCAGCAATGTATGAACGATCCAGTCATTACATGGCTGTTTATTTGGCAATGGCTGATTTTTGGCTGTAGAATGCTGGTGATGGACAACCCTCATAGCAGAGATGTCTAATGTGAATTTAAAAGGAATAAGCTATATTTTTGTTGCTGACCGCAGCATATTATGGTTTTAGTATGATTTTGGGCCATACCCAGTACTAAATTTAAGCAGGTGGTTTCCAGTGCTCAGCACCGGAACTCAATTGCTAACACCCGTGCTTGTGACAGTCTAGTTAATTTAAAGAAGACCACAACAACAGTTAGTTATGAAATCTGTAAACATTAACAATGACTATTACCTGCCGCTCAAGCCATTCTTATAGCTTTGGGGCCTGGAATAGTCTGCATTGTCACACTTGTAGGAGTGTGACAGTTAGTAACTGTGTTTTACTATCATTGTGAGCATGTCAGGGGTAATGTGCGGTGCAACGTGCAGTGGCCTCCTGACGAGAGCGCTGGCACTTCTTTTTTTACAAATTAAGCACTGGTACTGTTCTATATTTATATACGTACGTCACTATACAATGCCGTAGCAGACCATAGGTCAGCCCTTCTTAGCTTACCTGAATATCGAAGCAGTTTGCTGGTTGAGTGGTTTGCAGCTCTCGAGTTGTAAGCTGAGGATTGAGCTTGTGGATGCAACTGTTTTCTGGGCTCTGTTGTCGGGATGTAGGTGGTGCAGTTATCTGGGAAATGGCCATATTTTCAGCTCTCTTTGGAAGTACATATGCTACTGGATGCTTCTAATGTTGGATGGCAGTGAGTTCCAGTTAGGAAGCTTGTACTGGGAAAGCAGCACCTCCTACAGATTTCTTCTGGGAAGGTGGTACGATGAGAAGTGGTGCATGCGTGGACCAAAGTGTTCTGTTTGGTTTGTAGTCCTTGAATTCAACTTGAAGGTATTACGGTCCTTTTCCTTAGAGACTCTGTTGACAATGCGGAGTGTCTTGAACATTGCCCTTCTAGCTATCAGTAGCCAGTGGAGCAATTGCAGGACTTGAGTCATGCGTTCTTTTGAGTGAAGGCAGCGAACAAGCCCCGCTGCAGCACTTTGGATGAGTTGGGTTTTGTGTACGATGAATGGGGGTGTGCCAAAGGATAGGCTGTTGGAATAGTCAAGCCTGGAGATTACGAGAGTGAGAATTGCTTGCAGTTTATGTTGGTATGCAAGGTATGGGAAGATGCAACTTAATGTTTTCATTGAGTAGAAGGCACTCTTTGTGACGTTGTTAGCAAGCAGTATCACGCATAGATCTAAATCCATGGTTAATCCTATGCTCCTAACATCTCTTGATGTTCTTGGAGGGGCTTGAAGTTCCCATATGGGGGTAGGCTGGTACCTTTGCCATTGTCAGCAGGTCATAATCTTTGTCTTTACAGTATTGAGCTTAAGATGGTTATTCATCATCCATATGTTTATGGCACGAAGGCAGTCATTATGGTGTGAATTGTAGAGGTTTTCGGGGCTATCCGTTGTTAAAATCATTTTAGTATCATCTTCATAGTTGTACCAAGTGAAGTTGTATGATATAATCAGATTTGGTATGGGAGGTTAGGTAGATGTTGTGTGGAGGTAGGTAGATGCTGAATACAAGAGGAGATACTGGAAACTGGGTGACCTGGAAAAGTGGTGAGCCTCCAACTTGAAAAAATTGGCCAGAAAGAAGGTATGCTGGAAACATGGGCTCTCAAGTATCAACACATTTCCCTATAGACGCAGAATGGGTAAAACCCTTTGAAAAATCAGGTCCCTGGCCCTCTGCCAGGAGCAATGGGACACGGAAATATGGTGGTGTACTAACTTGGTCTGCTGACAAAAAGCAAGGTCCCCAGCAAGTATGGATTTCTACATCCTTGACGTGCTGTACTTTTAAAAATTGGCATTTTCATTTAGAAACCAGTTTATACAAAGCAAAGCATTGTACATTATAGATCAGTAAGGAGGGGGAAAAAGGTGATAACTTTAGGGTACATAGTACAGGAGATAATTACACAGTTCAGGATTAGGAACCTGATGTCAGTTAAACATCTCGCACTGGTTATACCTTCGGAATGTTACATATTTCCTTTTCAGTTCATTATTCAAGGGGGAGCCTTGAATAATTGCCACATAGTAAATATCTTATTGCATTACAATAAGACCAATTATATCATTTGACATAATCAACTTATCAACAGATAATGCATCCTGGAGTCAGTATCAAAGTAGGTATTACAGGTACCTTAATTGTATATCCATCATTGTTGTCTGATGTATTGGGGTCGCTAGCATTAATGCCATGTTGGGGTGGGTACTTCAGAATTCCATTAGGCGTTTATGCATCCTCACTCTGGGTTTGCAGGAGGAAGACTGGGGTTCCCCATCTCATTCTCAATTCAGGGTATTTCCTACAGTTACCCCCCCTACTGTCCCATGCCCACACCACTGCGGACCATAGTTCTGCAAGCAGTTGGCACCTCATGCTTTGGTTATCTTCTTTTATTAGAGCTCCCTCTTCTGCTCTGGCCCAGGCAGATACATCTTTTTCCCAGTCTACCACGACAGGCCCCATTACCGCCCGCCATCAAAGGGCTATACGCCTTCTGGCTAGTACAGTGCAATATCAACAAATTTAGTACCCACCTTCTTTGCTTTAGTTCGCGCAAACAGCCCCAGCAGGCAGACCTCTGTCCTGCATGGTAGGGAGCATGCCAACACTTCATTTAGTATTTCAACAGACCGTTGCCAATTAACTTGTAAACCTGGGCAATCCCATACCATATGTGCAAATCTTAAATTCGGGGTCCCGCACCTTGGGCCCTGCTGTTCTGTGTCCCTGTACATGATGTTGAGTCTGTGTGGGGTGAGATAGGTCATGTGTAGAATATAGAATTGAGTGATCTTAAAATTGGAATTCCTAGAGATTTTCTTTGGGCTACCCTGGTGTTGACTCGGAGCCCCGTCAGGTTGGCAAACTCCTCCATTATATTCATAGCATGTGGTATCCCCGGGTGCCCTCTCTAAGGTATAATAATAGTAGGTTATATGCATTTAGAGAAATGATATGTACCTTCCCATCGAGAAGCAGCCCATGTTGTATCCCCTCTTGCCTGAAGCGTTCTGCCAATGGCTCAATTGATAAGGCAAGCAATAGGAAAGTTAATGGGCAGCCCTGCCTAGTCCATCTATAAATATCATAAGTTGTGGAGACAACTCCTCCCGTTCTTACTTTATGGAACAAATCTTTTTATTCATTTTATAAGGCAGACCAATGTACACATACAGCCATATGCCTACAACCCCGGTGGCCGGCGGCCAGGAATTGATGCATAGTATATACATGTGTACAAAGCTTCAGTGCCTACAACCCGGGGGCTGGCAGTGCTTATGAACATGCCTGAATTTAAAGAGGAAACATCAACCAACAAAAAAACAATATATATTGAAAAAAGAGACTTGTAAAATAGCAAAAGTCCCCCCTCCCACCCTTCCACCCCAAGGAAAGAAAGGAAAGAGAAAGAAAGAAAGAAAAATGAGGGGGACCTGCACCGGGCTCCACTAGATCTTTGGAAGTATCCCGTCCCACCCCACTGTCTGTAACCCTAGTTCCTCGTCACTCTGAGTTGAAAGTCACCTGTTCATGAGCTCTAGGTATCAGCTGGAGGATTTGCAAGAGTTTGGGACAGGTGACTTCTCTGAATTCTTTGGATAGTAGAGAAATGAAGAAGGCCCATTTCGCCTTTATGATCATGTACTAGGGATAAACGTTCCATAGCTAGGGTCGGCCACAATCTATGTAGCCATGCTGTGTGGTCCGGGACAGTAGACCTTTCGAGCGAATCCCTCTCAGGTCTGGCGCAAGTAGAACATAAAGTTCCGCTATCAAATGCTTATGATCAGTCTTGCTCACCAGCCACCTCTCGAAGGGTGTAAGTTTGCGAGACGTATGCGGTAGATACGCCACTGAGGTAGCCCAGTGGCCTAATTGTAGGTAATAGAACTACTCTGTACGTGGTATGTTGTAGTCACTGCGTATTCGTGCAAAGGGAATAACGCTGTCTAGATCGAATAAATAACCCTGTCGCTTACAACCCGCCTCCCTCCAATACTGAGCAATCTCGGATTTACAGCCCGGGGGGAAGTCAGGGTTATCGACCACCGGAGTCATAGGGGAGGGAAAGTTTTACGGCCCCTCTTTAGTGCCACCATATCCTACACTTTCATTGTGGCCACCGTTACAGGAGAGGAGTAGAGGCCCCAAGCTTGTGCTTTATGCGGAAGCCAGATCTCTCTCCAGATATTCGCTCCAGCGACCGCCTGGTCCATAAAGTTCCAGTGCTTTTTGGAAAGGGGCGGTTCCACTCTAGCACGTACAGTAGATGGGCGGCCTGAAGGTATCTCTGGACCAGCAGTAAGCTCATCCCGCCCTCACCCTTGGGTCGAGCCAACTGTGAGACGGACAGTAGTGCCTTTTTGCTGCCCCACATAAATGTATTGATGGCCAGCTGGAAGGCTCGCATTGCTTTGGGTATGGGGACTAGGGGCAGAGTTTGGAAAAGGTACAGGAACCTCTGCAATATCGTCATCTTTACCACAGCTATGCATCCGAACCATGTCAAATTAAGCTTAGTCCAACCATCCAGCGCTTTCCTTGTCTGGTCTACCAGAGGGGAATAATTCAGCTCTAGCATGCGGGGGATTGAGGGGGCAAGGAGAATACCTAAATAGGACACAGGGTCGCTAGACCTTTGCAGGGGAAGGCTCTTTTGCAGTAGATCTACATGTGCCTAGGGCGAGGACAAGTTGAGCACCTGGAACTTGGTAAGGTTGACCTTAAAGCCCGAAACACGCCCAGAGGACTCAAATTTGCTCACCAAGGGGCTCTGCAAGGAATAAGATGACATTATCCGCATAGAGGCTCACCTTGTGTGCATCTCCTCCGAATCAGAGACCCTGGATGACTGGATGATCTCGTATTCTTTGAGCTAGGGGCTCCATGTAGAGGGCAAATAGGAGGGACGAGAGTGGACACCCCTGCCTCGTGCCCCTAGCAATAACAAACCGGATCGAGGACACTCGATTCAACCGGACAAACGCCCAGGGCAATGGTAAATGCATTGAACCCATTGGATGAAGCGAGTTCCAAACCTGAAGCTCCGAAGCATGTCAAACAGGTACCACCAGCTCACATTGTCAACCGTTTTTCCGCGTCCACGGACAGGAGCAAGGCTTCCTTATGAGATCGATTATGCTGTCCATGAGGTGCAGAAGGCGTTTCGTATTGTCTCCCCCCTGACGGGAGGGGATGAATCCCGCCTGGTCCTGGTCAATTATACCTGCCATAAGGGGGCCCAGGCATGCAGCGAGATAGGGCGGTAAGAGCTGCAAAGCCCAGGATCTTTATGGGGCTTGAGGATGACTGATATAGTGGCTTCGGACATAGAGTCTGTGACCGCACCACTGTCTAAGAAAGAATTGAAAAGTCGTGTCAGGACTGGTGCCCATTCCCTACAAAATGTTTTGTAGAAAAGGGCTGGGTAGCCATCCAGCAGAGGAGATTTATCTAGCTTTAGACAGGAAATGGCTGTTATGACCTCATCCACGCGTATGGAGTCTTCTAGTTGCTCTGCCTGGGCCTCCGGGAGGCGGGTAAACTTGCTTGACTCCAGCTAAGCCCCTATCTCAGAGTGTCTGATCTCCCCTTCGCTATACAGGGGACGATAGAATTGTCTAAACTCTTCTACTATTTAGGAGTCTAAATGCACTTCCTCGCTGGAAGGCCGCTTCAAGGATGGTATGGCCGCAGCCATGGTTTTGGTGCGTAAGCGCTGCGCCAACATCCTCCTGCATGTATCGCTACTCAGGTAAAACCTATGGTGAAGGCGAAGCACAGCATATTCTGCCATGACCAGGTGTATGCATTTAAAGAGCAGTCTTTTCTTTTCCAGGGACGTCGATACTCTCGGGGCACCCATACATTTATGAATCGCTTCCAACTCTCCTACTTCTTGTTCTAAGCGCTGTCGGGCTTCTTTACGCTGTTTATTGTTAGCTGCGGAAAGTGCCATAAACTCCCCTCGATTAACCAAATTGAGGATTTCCCAGATGGTCGCTAATGAGGTATCCCCAGTGTCGTTGTGCTGCAGATAATCAGTAATCTTCGCGCGTACCCTCTCTACATTGCTAGGCAAGTGCAGTAGACCCACCCGTAGACGCCATCTAGCCGGAGTGTACCCTGCCCCCTCCAGCTGTATGTGAATGGAAATTGGCACGTGGTCAGACAGGGAGCGCGGTGCTATAGATGTATCAGTAACCCTAGGCAAAAGCACTTTGGAGACGAGGAACATGTCCAAAAGTGCATATGTTTTGTCAGCAGCGGAGTAGAAGGTGAAGTCCCTGAGAGTTGGGTGCTGAAGCCGCCAAACATCATGCATGCCGCAATCAGGCAACCATTGTTTACTTTCTGGGGAGAGGGCACCCCTGTCTATACCGCTGGCCGATTGGTGTCATTGTCCATGGCCAGATTCAGATCCCCACCCACCACTATTGCAGCGTCGGGGGAGGCAAGCCCTCCGCAATGTGCTGGCGCAGAGATGGCTCCTGGTGTGTTTAAGGTGCATATACATTCATGACAGCTAGCATAATGGTCCCCCATTGTACCCTGAGTGCTACAACCCTGCCCTTTGCCTCGTATAAAGTGGAGAGCACCTTTCCCTCAAATTTCGCCCCTAGTAGAATGGCCACCCCATTCATTTTTGCCGAACCTGCGGACCAAAATTGGCAGAGAAAGCGTCATGAGTTAAGCATGAGCGTGAAATCCGTTACGCTCGCGGATTTTGCGGATTTTCGGGAAATCTGCAATCCGCGAATTTTGCGGATTTCCCGCAAAATCCGCAAAAAAAATCCGCGAACGTAACGGGTTCAAAAGTTGAACCCACACTCATTTAACTATTTTACAATGGCGCCAGCAAGCTGCCAGCGCCGTTGTAAAATAGTTACAAAGTTAGCTTGCACAGGAACCACTAGATAAAACGAAGCAGGTGCTTCCTGTGCAAGCTAACTTTGTAACTATTTTACAACGGCGCTGGCAGCTTGCTGGCGCCATTGTAAAATAGTTACAGGGCAGCACAGCCTTACAGGTCACTCAAGGGACCCCTGCGCCCTTCAGGGCGATTGCATAGTAACACACACATGGTCGCTCGAACTAGTTAATGCTCAAATTCAGTGACTCATTCATTAGCCCAAAAACAATCATGTGCCTCTTCCCAAATGTACCGCGGAAAATCAGCTGTGATGCTGGATAGAGGCCTTTGCATCCTTGACTTTCACGAGCGCAATACCCGTGCTGTTCCTGTGACCAGGAGCTTCTTTTTCTTCATCTGCTGAACCGATCTTTCTCTGACCTTTTAAACATACAAGAGTCATGTGAACTCGCATGGAAGCACCCCCCCACCACAAAATCCGCAAATCATGGTCGCTCGAACTAGTTAATGCTCAAATTCAGTGACTCATTCATTAGCCCAAAAACAATCATGAGCGTCTTCGAGGCTGGACAGGTGTGCCTCTTCCCAAATCTACCGTGGAAAATCAGCTGTGATGCTGGGTAGAGGCCTTTGCATCCTTGACTTTCATGAGCGCAATCCCTGTGCTGTTCCTGTGACCAGGAGCTTCTTTCTCTTCGTGTTCGCACGGGTTGCTGCAAGTTTGCACGCGTTTTGTACAATTTCGCAATTTGCGAAATTGTACAAAACCCTCGTGAACTTGCAGAAACCCGTGCGAACATAATAAAAAAATCCGCAAATTCGCGAGAATTCGCGGATTTTGCGGATTGCGAGTTCGCAAATCCGCAAAATCCGCGAACGCGAGATCCGCAAAATTCGCCCATGCTTATCATGAGTGCATGCCTGCAGAGTCTTTGGACAGCAAGTGGGTCTCCTGCAACATGCAAATGTCCCCTTCTGAGTGCTCTAGTAAGGACAGTATGGCAGAGCGCTTCACCGGGTAATTTAGGCCCCGACATTAAGACTTTCAATCTTGAGATCCCTCCCCATCAGAAACAGAGATCAGTCGCACAGCCATGATACTCTTTGAAAAGAGGAGCTAAGGGTGGACAAGAGCAAATAAGGACGGTGAGGGGAAGCAGAGGCATCTGAGCCGGTACGGAGGCCCCACAAAACAACAATTGAAAATAAACAAATACTCCTCTGTACCCAAACCCTAGAAATAACAAGAGACACAAGTCCGTCAGAAGAAAACCCAACGGGGTCATGGCACTGGCAGCAAGTCATGACTCAAAGTACCTGATGGTGCACCGGTGAGCGATCTGTCAGCGGGGAACAGGGGGCAGTCTTGTGTGTCCCTCTGGTCTCTCTCCAGGACACCCACACCGGGTAGGCTTCAACTTAAACTCAGGGGGTGTTCAGGTGCTCCTGAGGCCGAGAGAGAGAGGAAAGGACCGCCTCACATTCCTTGGCCATAGTTTCTGGGTCCGCTTTCAGGGTAGCTGTCGGTTTGTCAACCAATTGCCAGCGTGAGGTTTTCCTCGTGAAGTGTTCTTTAGGGCCTTCTTTCTGCTCCGGGGTCGTGGGTCGCTCCAAGCCCAGCACACCAAGGGCATAGAAAAGGGTTCCGATCTGTCTCAATTTTCCTTGGTGCTTAAAAATTATGCAGAAGGGGTGTCTCCAGGATTATGGAATCTCGTTGTTGCGAAGGTGGGAGGGGACCGTTCTGAATTCTTGCCGCTTGGTCAGGGTGGAGGCCGCAAGGTCTTGAAAGAGCGCTGGGGTGTGTCCTCGAAACTGAATAGGGTGCGATTCCCGGGCCTTGCGTAGGATTTGTTTCTTAAGCTGGAAGTCATGTACGCAAACGAGGATGTCTGGCGGAGGGGCCTTGTCTCCTCTGGGCAGGCCCACACCGTTGACCTGGTCCATTTAAATATTCGGAGTGTCCACCTCACCTAGCACCTGTTGAAAAAGGGCCAAGACATAGGACCTGAGGTTGTCTCCTTCTGCCTGCCAGGGCACTGCTCGGATCCGTTCATTAGTTCTCCGAGAGCAATTCTCGAGATCTTCGGTATGGGCCTGCAGGTCTAAATGTTGCTCCTGCTGCCAGAGCATGTCTTGCTGCAGCTGGTGGAGTTCATCTTCTCGGCTAAGCTTGTGCTCTTTAAGAGTGGCTACACGTTCGCCCACTCGGTCGAGGTTGCACCGAACTTCTTTAAGATCCGCAGCGAGTTGACCCTTCAGGTCCATGATGTCTTCTTTGATGGCCGTGAACAGCTCCATCATGAAGGCCTTTGTGGCTGGGCTATCCTCCCCCTCCATCGCCTCTGATTGCTTCGTGTCCCCAAGAGCGGTACCCGCGGTACTGGGGCGTAGTCACCTGCAGGGGATTCACAACAATGGGGCCTGATGTTGCCTGCAGGGGGTCGAAGTCGATGTCGATACTGGGCAATCCAGCTCAGACCCTCTTGTGCCATGAGGTAAGTGTGTACCCTGGCCACAGTCTCTCCTGTGTCCGGCCCGTGCGAACTCGGCCGCCCTCCCACTCCTTGGTGTATGCATTGCATGCGCATGAGGCTGCTGCCAGGCAAGGCCTATGTCGGTCCGCTGTGTCCACAGGTTGCGGAGTTTGTTGAAGGAACCACCCAGTGGGGGTCGAGAGCAGTTCCCTGCCATGGGGTCTCTCAGTCCCGCTGCTCACCCCCTCGGTCACAACAGGATACCAAATAGTGCAAGTGTCAAGCAGGGAGGCCACGGGGCCCTACTTAAAGCTGTCCGTGCGGATTGTAAGTGGCGGCGACTCTGTTGTGGGATGGGCTGCTGCATTGCTGCAGAGCTGGACCGCTACTGCGGGAGAATCAGGCTGTGTGCCACTGAGGTGTAGGTCAATGCGTGACAGATCTGGGCAGTTTCCTACCACGGCCACCCAGGATGCGGCACAGGACCACATCCATCACATGACACGTCAGGCCAGTGAAGGCAACAAAATGGCAGGTGCTCTGTGATCCTTGGGCGTGGCGACCGCCGCCACACCGGACGCCACTGAAGGGAATGAGATTGCGGGCTGTGAGAGATCACCAAACAGGGCCGCTCCTGAGGTCAGTGCACTGGGGAAGCATTGTCCTGGTCTCCGCCGGGGTCTGACTGCAGCCGTGGCACCGCGCCTCACACCCATGTCCCGGGCCCCGCTCCCGTCCGACTAGGAACCGTGCCAGGCAGATCAATGGAGGAAGCAGGCAGACTCAGATTAGGCACTGCAGCAGTCCCTCTCGATCTCCGGTCCCGGATTGCGTGCTTGAGGCCCGGGGATGGGGCTAAAACAAGGCTTTTGAGAAGGTGAATCAAACAAGGAAGGAGAACCTGCCCTATAGGATCTAACAGATGGCCTCAAAAGAGGTCCAAAGTATTATATGACGTACCCAGAACCCACGAAGGACACTTCAGAAGTACATTAGCTCTGATTTATCAAAATTATTTTTTATTTTTTATTTTAAAGTTCATTTTTCTTATAAATAAATGGAAACAACCAAGATGAATAAATATCTACATACATGTAAAAAAAGAGCAGCAACACAAAATAATCAGTGGTTCTTACTCCACACAAACATACCAACTGCACACATACTTAGACATTCACACATCACACAACACAATGCAGGGATGGTCTTTGATGGAGTGGAGACCGGTGGTAGGGTATCCTGGTTGGTTCTGAGAGTTCCAGCGAAGGAACAGATGCCTACGCGCGTTTCGGTGTGAGGCCCCGTCACGGGGCTACACCTTCATCAGGGCAAAGTGAGTTGGAGCAAGTGGTACCACAGATGAGATGAATAATCTGAGGTAAAATTCATATATATTGCCTCGAATAGGTAAAGGGACTGGATCTATAGAGGTCACCAATACGCCGAAAAAGATAGTTCCCTGAAAGAACTAGAAAAGTCTCCGTGGATTGGATTCCGTTTTTCATAGGCAATTACGAGTGCTGGAGTGAACGCACGACGCCGACCGGCAGTCTGCTGGCAAAGGTCCAATAGGGGGACCTTGTTCCTCTTTAAAGGGAAACCACGGACGTACAGCTATCTAGTGACGGAAGGTTTCTTATGAAGATGGATAGGGACACATTGCGCGTGGTCTGGTCGATGTCAGTTCCCTTTAAATAAAAGAGAAGGACGGACTGCTGTTTAGTAACGTTAGGATTCTTTACAGGGTAGACGGAGGCTAGGGGAACGTGATCTGAGGAGAAGGCATCTGTGACTCGTCCGGTCGGCGGTGGCGATCGCACTCTCAAAGGGCTAACACCAGCCTGAGAAGGTGAAGCCGGAGGGACGAAATCCTGCATCCTACCGTGCCGCTATCTTGGCCACGCCCCCCCATTTTGACTTTAGCTGTGGGACGAGTATAGAGCAGCTCTACCCATCTCAGCTATCCATCGCCTAGTCCAATCTTTCCCGTCACATGCATTTAGAAGTCCCATCTAAGAGAATCAAATTACTTCTCCAGATCAACTGCCATTACCATGGCTTCTGGGTATGCAGAAATGCCATGATGGAATAAGTTATAGTACAGCCTTCTCAGATTCCCTGAAGTCGACCTGGATAGGATGAATCCGATTTGATCAATGTGGATCAGAATGTGCATATATGGGAGCAATCTTGTGGCCAAAATGTTGCTGAGTACTTTAAAATCCATGTTTAACATGGAGAGTGGACAAAAGTCTGCTGTACAGGCCAATCCTGATTTGGTTTTGGGAAGTGGGACCACCAATACCTCTCCTGTAGAGGTCGGTGGTTGGCCAATATACAATTAGTCCGCATACACCCTCTCTAGAAGGGGGGCTAATATTGATATATAGATGGACTAAAACTCTGCAGGGAGTACATCTAGTCCAGGAGGGTTCCCTTTACCTATATCTTTGATCGCAGCCCGAATGTCTTGCGTGGAGATTGCTTCTCCTGTATTCTGCACCGTGGGATCTACCTCACGTAGGAGTAGTGCTCCTAAGTACCCATCTATGGGCACTTTTCCTGGTTTCCCGTATATGGCAGTGTAACACTCACTGAATGTGGAATTGATGACTCTAGGCGAATGCACCACATCCCCATTGGTAGCCTGTAAGAGAGTAATGGGTGTGCCTCTACTCTCAGGCATAATCAGCCATGCTAATAGTCTCCCTGACCTTCCGCCTTCCCGGTAGGCACAGAGGTCTAGTAGGTGCAAGCGTTCCATGGCAGTATTATGTTTACTCCTGGTTTCTGAGAGCTGTCTCTGGGCCTCTGCCCCTGCTCCCAGCATGTGGAGCTCTCTATCAAGTTTTCTGCTCACACCTACTGTCTGACCCATGCATTGACCTCTCACCACCACTTTAAATGCATCCCCTTCGATTAGGGAGGTACTGGCAGTGCCCTGGTTCAATTGGAAATAATCAGAGATGGAGCTGAATAATGATTGTCTAAAGCAGGCATCTTCCAGATGGGTGGAGTTGAGGTGCTAAACCGGAATGGCCTTGTGGGCAGAGGAAAGTCTTAGGAGCAATGGACTGTGATCAGACAGGGTACGTCCCAAGTACCCCACACCAGTCACCATTGAACTTTGTTGTGTCGATCAGAGAAACATGTCTAACCGGGTGTGCTAGCAATATAGCCGTGAAAAGAATGAGTAGTCCCGCTGCTGAGCATTTTGCAATCTCCATACATCTAGAAGTTCTCAATGCCCCATCCAGTCCCAGAGACTCTTTGATGTTGCAGCTGATAATGTACCATGTAGCGGGAGGTGGATCTATCCATATGTATATCTGCAACGCAGTTATAGTCCCCTCTCCAAGATTTGATCACTTGCCACAACTCCTGACTGGGATAGATTATTGTTGGATGAACTAAGTCTGATCTTGATTTGGGGGCGTATATGCTCCCAAGTGTCACTTCCCTACCCATTAGTCTGCCTTTCTTTATTAAATATTGCCCTTCTGGGTCAATAATTTTATGTGTTGCTTCGAAGGGGGTCCCTGGCCTTGTTCATAAGGGAGCTCCCCATTAGTATGCCAAGTATGAAGTCGCAAATATTTGCAGCCCGCCATCTCCGGCAGATACAGAGACCCTCATCAGCTGTGAGGTGCGTTTCTTGTAGCATGACTATTTGCGCTCCCCTACGGCGGATATAACTTTGGACATTATGGCATTTAGTAGGGGATCCCATGCCTCTGATATTCCAGGACAGGAGTTTTAACTCCTCGGCGTAGGAAATTATGGTTGCCATGTCTGTTGCGGGTATGCCACCTCACCCCCAGTCCCTCATTTCATTATTTGATTCGCCCCTGTATCAGAGCAGGATTATGTTTCTCTGACCCCTGGATGCTTAACAATAGATCCCACAAATTAACTCCCCAAACCAAGGGCAGCCGCGCAACATCCAGCCGTCCAAACAAGCAAACAAACAAAAACATTTCAGTTAGAACGCCATCCCCAACATGTCAGGCAGAACACTCTATGGGGGGGGGAGAGATTAAAGTGAAGCAACGCCATAGACTCTGTCCCAGCCCTCCTTAGGCGCTAAGATCTGCTTCGGTGGTCCCCAGGGCTGTGTCTTTGTAGGAAGGTGGATATCTGACTATGGTTGCCCCCAACTTTTTGCCTAGTGTTTTGCTGGTTTTTGACATAGTTGGCCTGGGATCCTGCTATTCAGGACCCCAGGCTTCCTGTTCTCTCTGTTAAACTGGACTCCATGTACCTTAGGTACATATCTAATTGGTATTGGGTCACTCTTGTAAGTCCTTGTACAGTGTACCATAGGTACCCAGGGCATAAGTGTACCCAAGGCCTACCAGGGGCTGCAGCATGTATTATGCCACTCCTGGCTGACCATCCAAATCTGACACAACTGGCTGGTCAATCAGCTGGGGGAAGGTGTTGTAATCACCTTTTGCTTTAGATATAGTATACCTATATCTAAACCTAAAATGGACACATATCCTCCTATAAGTCACTCCTATGGCAGGCCTTAACAATCCTGGAGGCAGAGTGCTTGGAATTATGTGAGATGGTGCTCTAGCATGAGCTGAGCCTGTCTGCAGCTTTCGGAACCAAGTCCTTTAGCTGTTTCCATGATAACGCTATACCATATACTCTTAAGTGCATTATAATCCTTGTGGTTATTGCTAACTTTGGCATAGCATTATCAAAACATGTCGAGTAAGGTGTCATACGAATTGGAATACTACCCCCTCGCCAGTTCTGGCGACGGGGGTAGCATTCCACCCTTCTAGAGGGACACGACATGTATGTAACTGTGAACCCCGGTTAAAGTTAACTCGAGCCTCAGCATCACAAAATGGATGCTGCCACCACAGACACAAGTCTGACCTCCTGCTGCTGGAAGTCCTTCCAGCGAGGGAGGCCTGGACAAAGGGTCTCCTGCCTTGGGAGGTGCCAGCACCACGCCAGACAGGATTTTGTGTATTAGGTAGGACAGGCCTGAAAGGAATGAGACATGCCTGGGGCACACAAGGTGCCCTGTGCATACACCGGTTCAAACCAGTTGCTGGGGCACTCCAGGCCCAGCTCTGGCGCGAAACCGGACAAAGGATAGGGGGTGTAACCACCCCCCTTCCTGGTCCCACCCATAGGAGGGACCTAGTCATAGTACAGCCCCCTTTAGGAGAATAAAGGTAGGAGCTGGTCCCATTCCAAATTAGATTAATCCTGATTTGAAACTCTACAAGAAGAAACTCTGGACTTCGACGTTCTGCTCCACAGAAGACTGAAGAAATCTCCTTTGTGGCCAAGGAGTGACCACCCTGCATCTGCAGGCACCATCAAGCGTCCTAGCGGTTCACTTTGTCGTCTTCCCTGGTGGATCCAGACTTCAGAGCCTAACGAGACCCAAACTTCCAGACTTCTCCGACATCTACCTACATCTGCAGCACAGCTGAGATCTGTGGGTGCGACGGGACACGTGGGACCGGCCATCTTGGAGAAACTGCACTTCGCTTCCAGCATGACTTCAGAGGCATCCTCGACGAAGTGCTTTGGGGATTGAGAAGTCCCAGCCCCGAGCAGCTCCTGCACAGAAGATCAGCCCTCCAGCATCCACGAGATCTGCATGGGGCCCTTTTGCTTGATTGCTGCTTGACGCGTTGTCTGGTCACTTGCTGGCTGGCTAGTGGCCTCCTAGATGACGATCCTTGAAATCCACACCACTGGTCTGGCTGCTCCAGACTGGCCCCTGCTTCCCTGCAAAGGAGAAGCACCCCTGACCCTCCTGGTCTGCACCAGATGCCTTTTCCACTCACCGCGTGGGTTGCCTTTGCCAAGGCCTGTTGATGCCGAATCCGGAACCAACACCGCCGACAGCGAGAACCTGCGTGGGGCAGCTCGTGCCTCCATCCTGGTTGTCCAAGACACCTCCTGGTCCACGTGGCTGCAGAGTCAAGCGTCCACTCTTCACCTGATCGCGACGACAGCATCTGGTTCCTTCCTGGTTCCACTCCAGTCACTGGCTAGTGACTGTGAACATTGTCCCCTCTGCTTTCAGGTCTTCATCTTCTTCTATCCACCCTTGGGTCGCTCCGGACATCTTCCTTCTGGCCGCCTGCAGCATCTTTTCTTCCAGGCTCCATAGACTTCAACGCGGAAACCCGACACACTTTGACACCTATGCACCCGCAGCCCGTGGGTGAGGTAACAAGAGCATTTCGGTGCTCAAGGGTAGATTAACTCTCCTAGTGTCCAGATTTCCAGTCGTTTTAGTCCTAGCTAGTCGGAACTGTCTAATACTTACCTTTCCGTAATTTGTACTGTCCATTGACTTTGTTACGCATCTCGCGTGTGAGTTCACACTCTGCACACACGTTCTGTGGGCCTCCTGCTACTTACCTAAAGTTAGGTTAGTGTAGTCCCAGCGATCCTACAGCCGCTGGACAGCTCCTTTCTTTCTATCGATTTCCTTATACCACTTGTTTAGTATATGGTTTGTTGCGCCCCTAGGGCAACATTGTAACTTGTGCAACTTAACGTATTTTTCTTAAGAGTCTTGTCATGTGCTTAGCCCTCTGACCTCATAAAGAGTTCAGAGGTGTATGTTAGTTAATAAATATCTTGTTTATTTTCATAACTACCTGTGTGGTGTCTTTTCATTTGGTATTCAAGGGGTTATATGTGGTAAAACAGCTGGCTTCACATGCCAAAATAGTTTAGCCTAAGACTGCTTTGTCCATGCTACCGTTAGGATAGCTGGTCTGTAAGGTTGACTTACAACCAATCACCATAAGGGTTGTTTGGACTGATACAAGATGATCACTAGAACTAGTGAGCATCATATATCAGGCCAACTTCTCACAGTCTGCATCCCTCTTCCTGATCCCTGTAGGGGAAGTCACAGAAGTCATACCATGTCACCATAATACCCCCTCTGGACCCAACATAGAGGCATTGCTAGGGCCCATCTTGTTACTCTTGATGATTATATAATGTAATCTGCCGAACGGCAAGTGTGTCTCACTGCCAGTGAAGTTGTATGAGTCTGATCCCACATCTTTTGAATCCGAGGAGGTATCCGTCACTCTGTTGTGTTTTTGTTAGGTCACGGTCTATGCTACTGCCTGCAGTGCTGCCTTCCTGTCTTGCTCCATTTGTGAGACTTTGGGTTTCTGCAACTGTGCCTTTTGGCCGTGAGCGCTGTTGCCTCTTCCTGGTGGGTTATTTCGCAGTACGGGAGTCCGAATGCGGTTTGGGCAGAGGTGTTCCCGCTTTTTAGGCTTCGAGGCTTGTCCATGTCTCATCTGGGGAGTCGCAAAAATGAGTGGCTCCATCAAGGACAATTTGGAGTTTTGCTGGGAACATAGGGAGTCCTTTTGGCTTCAGTGGAGGACGCTCGATGGGCCTGAACCTTGGCCATGAAGTCCAGGAATAGTAACACTTTACTGTTATCTAGCATGTAGAGACAGTGCGTTTGAGCCTGTTATAATATAGAGTCACAGCCTCTGTAGTTGAGGAGTCTTTACACCACACGGCGGAGAGGTCTTCCGGGCGCAGGGGGAGGGGTGGGGGGGTGCAGGGACATGGTGGGCCCTTTCTAGCGCAAAGAACTGAGTGAGACATTCCAGAGCCATTTTGGTTCTCAGACATTATTCCATAAATGTGGAGGGTGCAGAAGATCTGGACCTGCGAGATACCCACCACTCTTACATTATTGAGTTGACTGCGCCCTTCGGCATCTACCGCGTGCCTCTCCAGGACCGCAACCCTGGTCATAGGCTCTTCTAACTTGGAGGCTGTCGATTTTTATTCCGGCTGGAGTTTAGCCACTGAACACTCCACTGCTTTCAAGCTGTCAGCCAGCTTATGATGTTGCACCTCCATTGGCCCCAAGCCTACCAAGACCGCTCCAATATCTTGCTGCAGGGCTGCCTTGGTGTCAGCAATGGCTTCCAGCATTTTGTCCAGGTGTAAGTGGAGTGAAACTTCTGCACCAGCATTCCCTCCTTCCTCCATCTCTGGGGTAGTGGGGAGGGCTCTCTCGTATTGGGCTGTGTGCCCCTTGCTTTGGTTTCTCCCTGCGCATCGTGAAATGCAGTTAAATAAATATATACGGTGGGGGGATTGCTCGTCTTCCGTCCTTCTCCACCTGTCCTGATGGACCGTAGCCGTTAGTACACTTAGGGGCCTCAGGCCACAGGTGCAGCAGTAAGCCTGACTTTGGGGAAGTGTAGCACAGGTCCTTCAATTCTCAGAACTCAATCCTCGCTTGCTGATTGTTCCCCTGGGTTCACACCTGCATTCAGCTCCGGCCACCAGCGGATCTCCAACCCGGGGCGGATTACCGTGGGGGTCTCGCGCTATGGGCCCCCCAAACTGCTCCTGTTGTTTGGCACATGTACCACCTCAGTGATCAAGATGTCCCTGGGCTTTGCTTTCCTGAATGGCGACTGCTCAAGGAAGCCAGACTCGCCACCTCAATCTTGATTGTCCTTGCAGGGGAGGAATGGGCCGATAAGATAGGCCACCGCCTAGGTAAGTAGGAAAGCGCGGTGCCCCTGAATGTAGGACCCAGTCGCCTCCTTCGTCGTGGTCAGACCTGTTCCACTTAAGGCTGTGTCATCCCACATGCTGGGGCTCAATCGCAGCTTCCCATGATCTGCCTCTCTTTCGGTACCTCCCGCACCGGGCCGTTGCCGCGTTGATTCGCTCTTCCAGGTCCCCCTCACCTTCCGGGAGTACTTTCATTGCCCTCTGCCCTGCAGCCAGGAACTGTGCCCCATCCTTACCATCAGGCAGGTTGTCGGCTGCTGGGTGGGCCTTTGCTCCGGTCCTTGTTCTCGGCCGGTTCCTCCGGTGTGCTGTTGCAGTCGGATCCAGTACTCTTTGCTTCAGGGAACGTGGGGTCTCTCTCATACTCCACGGCACCTCTGTCACTCTCCAGGACTCCAGGAAGCCTTGAAGATGGTCCTTATTTCCTGTGGTGGGCGCTGCCCAAGGCCTCGCAGTCTACCGGGGTCCCACAGCCCCTTACCACACTGTCGGGCCTTCTACGGTCTCTCCGGTGCTTGAATCAATCAATCAATCAATCAAGGATTTGTAGAGCGGACTACTTACCCATGGGGGTCTCAAGGCGCTGGGGGAAAAAGTGAGGGGGGCGCTACTGGTCGAACAGCCAGGTCTTGAGTAGCCTCCTGAAGGTCAGCATGTCTTGGGTCTTCGTCCTCTGGGCCACTTCGAATTAGCCATGACCACCAGCTTCATGTGCCACCTGTGGTTCCCACAGGTTCCGTACGATGGGGGGTGCAAAGCAGGAGGGGGATCGCTCACTCCCGGCCTTTCCCTTCTGGCGCCACTCTCGCGGGGGTCCTGCTGGTGTGTCGGAAGCAGGCCTACAACTCCTTCGCCGATGCCCAGCCTTCTCTGCTCCAGGCTACAGTCGTGGTACCTCAGCAATTTCATAGAAACTGGTTCCTCTGGTTCAGTACGGCAGCACCAGGAGTGCTTCACCTTCAGAACGCTGCAGGTGCAGGCTCTGAGTCGGATAATACAGGATACTGGTTAGGCCGGGATGGAGCTCTGAGCTTACACGTCCGCCATGTCCAGGATCTCAGCCACGCCCCTGGCGTGGTGTACTTTACCCTCAGTTTAGGTGCTAGATCCTAGAGGTTAGAGTATTCAACAGCACAGCTTTTCATTTAACTATGTCAGCACTATGTCAAGGCAGTGGCAATGTCTTAGCATAGTGAATTTACCTCACCCTACCATGCATCCACAATGATATAGCATGTAAGACAGCATGTAAAGCAGCAACTGTAAAATAACCCTGTAATAGGAATTCCTAAAATCCATTCCCTATGAAAAGGCATAGACTATTGAGTCAGTCTGGAAACCATAGTCCAGGTATGTTACTCTCGGAAAGAAAAATCAAGGTCTGGCTGAAGCTGTTGATGATGTCATTTTCAATCGCAAATGCCCACTTTTTTGTTGCTAAAATTCCACACCGTCAACAGATCAGGGAACCCGCAAAAACAAGTGGAGTTTGGGTCAGAAATGAATATGAAAATAAGGAGGACAGTGGGTTAAATACATTAATGAGATCTCGAGCACCAGAAATAAGAAGCGGCAGGGAGATGGGGCAAGGGTGTATGATGGACGGGAGAGGGGTCTAAATAAGATTAAAAGAGCTATTGGCAATATTCACACTATTCCCCAAAATAATGGCATATACTGATACAGTTATGAATAATCCCAATACCCCACCCATGCAGCCGTTGATGTTATTGACCTCTTCCGTGCTCGTGACGAGCTCAGCGCGTCATGAGTCATGGTGCCGCTGTGCTCATGACGAGCTGAGCCGTCATGACACGTGCGGCGCTCACAAGCGGGGATAATTCCCCCGCTGTGCTGAGTGTTCTATGAAAACGGGTGTGGTCATGACGCGCTCAGTTCATCATGAGCACAGCGCAACCGTGCTGCGTGACGAGCTGATCTTGTCACGAGCACCACGGCGCTGTGCGTGCCCCCCAGCACAGGGGGGAATTAGCCCCGCTGGGAAGGGGTTAAAAAACATATGGGAACTGAGATCTTGATTTTTAAGTGGAGCAAGTCAAAGACATGGCCAAAAAGAACAAAAGCACTAACTATTTTGATGTTTTTTACCTTCAGGTAACTGTATATAAAATAATGCACACATCTCCTTGTTTGCATGTGATTTTGTGATGCAGAAATAATGTTGTATAGTATGTCATTGCTTTTCCTTTGTCTTATATCTGTAGTCAATACACTTTTTGTTTTTATTTTATGGAAGATATATATCTCTCATTATCCTGAAGAAGGTGGAATTCATAATGAAATCCCACAAAAATGCCTCCACAAATTATTGTGACACCGCCTACCGACACTGGACAAATCTTATGTGATTGAAAGCAAATTCATGGATGCTCAGTGAAATGTATGGTATAGTTGTCTATGTTCAAAGACAGATTGATCTGTCTTTAAGAAAGTTTTCCTTTTCTTTTGTGGTTCTGTGTAGTATGTGTTACCTTATTCTATGTATGTGATATTTTTTGAATTAAGGCTCCCAGTTTTCAGTTTTTACTGATTTTTCCCTATAAACAATGTGTCTCCCGCCTGTATTTATTTTTATAAGCAGAAAAATACAGATAATTGTGTTTTTTGTGAGTGACTCTCTATGCTGTCCTTCTTGAAATGCAGGACAGCAGCTGAAAGGATAGACAGTATGTGGAGTTAAATAACAGGATATTTCCTTAAATACAGGTGTATGTTGCCATTTAATTGTATATAAGGCCAATATTTACCTGTGTGTGCAGTGCTTTGTTATATTTGGATACTTAATTTTCTAAAACATGAAAAGTACCAAAATATTACTGCATGTTTATCCGTTAAAACAATGTGGAAATATCCCATTTTATGACTTCATTTATTTTCAGAACACAAAATAAATACGTACAAATACCAATAAGATGACTAAAAATAAATATGGATAGAAACAGAAAAAAAGTTTTTAAAAAGTCAAAACTATAAAACTGGAAGCCCTATTTTTAATATATTAGGTATGCATTTTTTATCTGACTAAAATTATATAATCATACAATTATTTCTAGACATATAATATTCACATTAGCTTTCTTCTAGCTTGGGGTTGTGCATTTGTGGATTGCAAGAGAGTCTCTGTGTAGCATAGGTGATTTTATACATGCTGAGTGGAGTGTTACTAAATTTGGTAAGATAAAACAAGGGCGTTCAAGATATATATTTTAGTGTTACACAATCAGACTGTACCTAATGCAAACCTTTTTTATAAGTGTTCTCTAAAAGGACACATTCCAAAATTCAGCTACTAACAGCCTTCCATTACATCTCAAAAAGAATAAATCTTTACTCACCATTAAGCTTCAAGTGATGGTATCACATAAAGCCTATCCTGAATCCCAAGCAGCCTTTAAATCTGCTGATTGACTAATTACACACATGTTCATTTCTTTCAGATCAGATATCAGGCATCTCAGAGAAAAGGTTTGTTTCTTCTTTAGCATTCTGTCCCTCTCTCAGCTTCACAGTACAGGAGACAGTGGCATAGCTAGGGTGGGCTGGGGGGAGGTCCGCCTTGGACAACACTCTTTTTGGGGGTGGCAGAGGTGAGCAAGTGTCTGTCGATGGTCACCACCACCCCAGGAACAAGTCGTCTGTCGACCGCCATCCCTCCACCCCCTGGAACAAGTTGTCTGTCAACTGACCGGCACCCCCCTACACATTTACCTACACCGGCCGAAGAGTCGGAGACTGCCTCACCACTGACATGAGACCCATTGCTTTAGAACGGAGACATCTTAAGGTCAGCATTAACCATTCAACAAAACAATATGAGAACTGTTTTGGTGAAATTCAAAAAGCATGGGCATGTCATTCCCCACATGTTATGCCCATTTCAATCTTTGCTTCCATTCCCTTTATTGGATGCAGGAAAACTGGTTTGGTTTGAAGGGAAACAAAACTAAGATCATCCACATGGGAATGAACAGCCTCACCAACTACCATTTATTTGACCAGTGATTAAAAACTTTACCCTTGGAGATATTTTTGATAGGGAGGTCTCTTTCATACCACAGATAAACACCATCACCTAATCATCACCTTTGCCTGCTACGTCGGGTCCTTACTCTTCCACTCCTTCTTTAAAAAAATAACATTATCCTCGACATTGTGATCTCCCACTTTGACTATTGCAAAAAACAGTACATCCTGTCAAGTAAAACAGTATTCAAACTCCAAAGGGCTCAAAACCAAGCTATGTGACTACTATTTGGTCTAAATCGTTATATCTATATCACAGTACCTCTAAAAGCCTTCCACTGGCTGTCTATAAAGGTCATAGCAAATTTCAAAGTGCTCTACCATTAATAAAGCTCTAGAAGGCAGGTCTTCTCAAAACATATCCAGGTTCTTCACCCTATACCACTTGACTAGAATCTTACAGTCCACAAACAAGAAACTACTCAAGGACCACTCATTCTTAAATATTTTGGTGAAAGGTCCCGACATAGATAAGCACCATCCCTATGGAACTACCTCCCTTCAAATCCTAGACTGAAAAATTACTTTCTGAGATTCAGGAGACTCTTAAAAAATTATTTTCTGTCAGATAGACTTACCACCACTGTCCATACAGCTGGCCTCCAAACATTCTAAGATCTGAGCCTAGTGCTTAGAATTCAACAACCAGCCACTCCATCCTTTGCCCATACTTTGACTCAACCTAAAGACTTTACATCTCCACCTTACCTAGGATTATTGAGTATAATTGTTGCTATCTACTTATGTTACCTGATACATAGCACTCTGAGACAACCTCCAGTGATATGTACTGCTATATGAAATCACTAAGTGGGAAAATGCCCCTTTCTGCATGATCAATCCCTGTTTTTGTTGAATCTTACTGCTGTTTTTCAGACTCTGAACACTGGGGCACTGTTGTCCAGCACCCAGTGTATTTGCTCTGACCCAAAAATGTGTAGATATTGGCTAATTTCTGATTGGTGTACTTACTTCTCCGATAAGGCCGTAGTATTATAGTGTAGAAACTGTACCAATGGCATGGAAATCTAAATGTCACCTGTGGACTGCAGCACTTACTGTGCCATCGAGTAGTGTGGCATGGAAAACCTGGCTGCAAGCTTACGACTGTAGCCTGACTGCTGCAGTGTAAAAACTGCAGTGTGACCTGTTAAAATTACCTTTTTTGACAGGTAAAAAACACCCTTTCATATATTATATGTAACCCTTATGTAAGCCTTGCAACACACAAGGTAAGGTCCACGGTATTTCTAAGTGGGACATTAAGAAAATTAATGTTACCTTGTCCCTACAATGACAAGGCCCTAAAAACTATCACTGTGGCAGGCCTAGCTGTCCTATGTACACAATGAATATACAGAATCAGAGTACTGATAAAAAATACTAATACTGCAAACCGGGGTAGCCTCCGGATGAATGCGCTTCGTATAGGCCTTTGTCTCTCATGAATGTGGACGCGAAAATCTTTGCGAAGCTGCTTGCCAATCGTCTCAGCCCACTTGTCACCACTTTGGTGGCACCAGAGAAGGCTGGCTTTGTACCTAGTCGTAACTTAACTTATAATCTGCGCACTGTTTTTGCTGCTATGCAGCGTACTCGTCCGGAGGTCCCTGCAATTGCGGTTTTTTTGGACATGGAAAAGGCCTTCGACTCTGTCGCGTGGCCTTTCATAAGACAGGTCCTTGGCCGAATGGGAGTAGGGACGGTCTTCCTACAACTTCTTGCGACACTATATTCCTCCCCCACGGCCCGCATCTGGATCGGATCCCTGGTCACTGACCCCATACAAGTTTGCAAAGGTACGAGACAGGGCTGCCCTCTCTTCCCAATATCATATACCCTGACGGCAAAACCTCTAACCTGCACCCTAAGGGAATATCACAGGCAGTGGGGCATACAGTTTCCTAACTACAGTTTAATTGTATCTATGTATGCGGACGACACACTTCTCTACGTTAGAGAGCCTGAGACCAACCTCTCTCCGGTTCTGAATGAGGTGGTCCTAATCGGTTCTCTCTCAGGTATAAACGTCAACTGGAACAAGTCCATAATGTTCCCCCTCACCCCAGCCACAGTTCGCTTTGAACTGGAATATCCCCTGCAATGGACCACAGAAGCAGTGCGATACTTAGTTATCCGTTTACACACCGACTCAGAGGTCGTCCTGAGAGAGAATTACGGAGTCGCCATCTCCAGACTGGAGGATGATGTCGACAGATGGATCAGTCTCCCGCTATCATTGATGGGCAGAGTATCCCTTACGAAAATGATTGTCCTACCCCGCTTCCTCTTCCTCTTTACGAACATTCCCATGGTCCTGTCTAAAACATTATTTCTACTACTAGACGCTCAAGTCGGTAATATACTATATGCTTCAATAGCCCGTCTTGATTGGTGCCACCGGCTTGCTCCATGTAGAGACAGGGGAGTCATAATTGCATTGCAGACACTAAACATACATACCATAGGAGACCTCTTTACAGACCGGACCACCCGTTCCTGGGGGGATGATGCAGAGGGGGATGAAGTACAGCCGCTCCTTGCGAAATTCCAATTTCACAGAGTTAGTTAGATGCTCCGTCCATCACCACCCACTTTTGTACCGCTTTTGGCCGCCATAAGTGTGGCAGGGTACGCTCAGACATGAGTCCCTTGCTCACTTTGCCACTGGATTCAAGCAAGCCGGGCTGAAGACGGCCGGAATGCCAGAAACCGGTCCTCGGAAGCTTGTTTCCGGTCCAGGGAAGACATGGCTTGGCAGTTCGAGCTGGACTGTTCCCATGAGGCACAGGGTCAGACTGATTGGCATATAGCCATGTCTGAACTGGGGTGGCAGAGTGGGCTAAAGAACGGTGATGGATTAAACCCAGATCTTTTGACTGGGTGTGAGTGTTTGATTGATTCAGATGCTCCGTCCATCACCACCCCCTTCTGTACTGCTTTTGGCCGCCATAAGTGTGGCAGGGTACGCTCAGACGTGAGTCCCTTGCTCACTTTGCCACTGGATTCAAGCAAGCCGGGCTGAAGACGGCTGGAATGCCAGCAATCGGTCCTCGGAAGCTTGTTTCCGGTCCAGGGAAGACATGGCTTGGCAGTTCGGGCTGGACTGTTCCCATGAGGCACAGGGTCAGACTGATATGCATATAGCCATGTCTGAACTGGGGTGGCAGAGTGGGCTAAAGAACGGTGATGGATTAAACCCAGATCTTTTGACTGGGTGTGTGTTTGATTGATTCAGATGCTCCGTCCATCACCACCCCCTTTTGTACCGCTTTTGGCCGACATAAGTGTGGCAGGGTACGCTCAGACGTGAGTCCCTTGCCCACTTTGCCACTGGATTCAAGCAAGCCGGGCTGAAGACGGCTGGAATGCCAGAAATCGGTACTCGGAAGCTTGTTTCCGTTCCAGGGAAGACATGGCTTGGCAGTTCGGGCTGGACTGTTCCCATGAGGCACAGGGTCAGACTGATATGCATATAGCCATGTCTGAACTGGGGTGGCAGAGTGGGCTAATGAACGGTGATGGATTAAACCCAGATCTTTTGACTGGGTGTGTGTTTGATTGATTCAGATGCTCCGTCCATCACCACCCCTTTTTGTACCGGCATATAAAACAAGACAGTAATCAAAGGTACTCCTACAATGCAAACCCTACTCTAAGTGTACCTAGAGTGTGTGTAGATGTAGAGCTAAGAATCCCCCCAAGGGACGATCCAACCCCATTACCTGGTGTGAATGAATGAAGGACCCTGTCTTGGTTACGCACTTGGACACCCCTCACGAGATGTCAGACCGCCACGTGGTGAATTCTCAGCATGCAAGGACCTCTCTGGTGTCAGCTGGAGTCCATTCTCTCCTAATCTATCGGGATGCTCATTCTTTATAATAGAAAGCAGCCTTGTGATGTGTGTATAGATTAGTGATATTATGGATATGTAGATAGCCCTGTTGCCCCGTGGATGAAGATAGAGATTACATTTGTACATAGTGCAAAAAGAGACCATGTACATGATGTTCGGGGCATTGTGATAATATTTTGCGAAGCTAGATGTGTAAACACATTTAGTTTCAGGGAAACTAATCCATTGTCGTTCATGCAAATATGTGCAACAGGTTACTGCTGAAAAATAGAACAACGTAAGAAATCCGCTGCTTCGCTACCTGGGCATATCACACTGTGTGAGGAAACTGAGGAGGTTAGAACCCACTTCAAATCCAAGGACAGAAGAATCTCAAAGGATGATGAGGCTGATCTCTGTGTTGGCTCCAGGAACAGAACAGTGCTGAAGAAGACATTCCTGTGAATAATTCCAGCTGACAAGAAGGAACTGCACCCAGACTGGACTTTGCTGCTGCACTCTTCCTACCACCGTTATAGTCACTTAGTGCTCCCCTGAGGTCCTGGGGGACTAGAAAGTGTATTTCTTTGAGAGTTTGGGCAACAAAATACGTTTATTTCATTTGAGATGTCATCAGTGATGTAATCAGTGATGTCACTGACCACGTCATGAGTGATGTAATATGTGAGGTCATCAGCAGTGCATTGTGGGGCGAGTTATAGTAAGCTGAACTAACTGTAACAGGGTAATTTCTATGTTTTTTTACGATTGAAATGCCCAACTAACTATAACTTTCCCTGAAAACTATGGTTTTTAGAGTGAATTTCTAAGGTTTTTTAAATGCTAATTTCTTACTATAACATGCCTGAAACCGATGGGTTTTTTCAGTGAATTTCAAAGGTTTTTTAAATGCTAATTTCTAACTATAACATGTCTGAAACCTATGGTTTTTTTAAGAGAATTTCAAAGGTTATTTAAATGTTAGTTCTAACTATGCCTACAGTGGTTGGACATGTGAAGAAAGAAGAAATATGCACAGAAAGAAGCAAAAGAAATGCAGAAAGAGGCAGCAGAAGTCCACAAAGACGAAGAAAAGTGCAGGTAGAAGCTAGACATGTGCAGAAAGATCCAACGAAGGAGCAGAAAAAGGCCTTGTTGCAAAATCATCCTGTACCCACAACTTTTTCAGACGGGTACTGGTGGTAACTGACTCTAACTAACTAGGCCTAGAGCCAGTGCTATGCTAAAAGACACTTAGAATACAGTGAAAACACCTACATACACTAGTGAACACTATGCGTTGGGGTGCCCCTGTGATTAGCATGACCTCCTCTGTAAGGCCCTAGTACATAATAGGGCAGGGCGATTTATCTTGTCCCACTCGGTTCTACCGAGGCACAAGATGGCTGCCAACACTTCCTGGTTTGGAGTGATGACAGCCAATTAGAATACAGCTCGTGGTCGGGAGGGTGCGCTGTTCCTCCGTGTCTCTAAATATCAAAACTTTTATTTTTGCTTTTCCCAGCAACTACTGAACGGATTCACACCATATAAAAAAAGGGATGCTTTCTGAAGCAAGCACTACCTTTTTGCCAAATGTGGTGTAATCCCGGTCAGCAGATCCAGCTGTAGCCGGGTCTAAAGTTTCCTATGGGAAATTGATTTCCAACCTCTATTTTTTTGTATTTCGCAGGAACTACTGAAAGGATTTACACCATTTAAAAATGTTTTCTCTTTCTGAACCAAGGGCTACCTTCTTGCCAAATTTGGTGTAATTCCGTTCAGCATTCAGGCTGTAGTCGTGTCTAAAGTTTCCTATGGGAATTAACATAGAGAAAACACGTTTTGGGGCCCCCCTTTTTTCTCGCCCCCACTTGCCGAATCGCTCCAAAACTTTCAAGATAGGAGCTGACCGGAGCGCCCCACTAGTTTTAAAAATTTCACGAAGATTCGGCAACTGGCGCCAAAGTTATTGGGGGAAAAAAATGCTTTTTGAATAGAAACAAGGTCCTAACTATAACTACCTATGGCGACCACCAGTAGGTAATATATATATTTATATATATAAGATGTTTCCATAGGAAAAGCATTTTTTGTTTTGCCAATAACTTTGGCCCCTCTAGACCAATCTTTACGAAGTTTTTAAAGATCTTTCCCTTTGTATTTCAGCTGCTGTGCTGGAAGTTTTGGGGTGATGCATCAAGCGGGGACCAAGAAAAAAGGGGGGTACCAAAACGCAAATTCCCCAATGTTATGTCGAAGGGGATTTTTCATTTTTTTAACACAACTACAGCCCGAACCGCTAAATGGAATTACACCAAATTTGGCAGAAAGCTAGATGTTGATCCAGAAGTTGTGCTTTTTGTGATTTGGTGTAAATCTGTTCAGTAGTTTCAGAGATATTTAAATAATATAGATATCTAGGAGCCCAAAATCCTACTGAAATCCTAATAAAATTGGACTACTGAACCGTCGGTTCAGTAATCTCTTAATTTGGTGGAGAGCAGTGCGGCTGGGCTGGTGAAAGAGAATGCAAGAAATAAAAACTGAATCTGCAATGTAACAAACAAATGGTAAGGATGTATGTAAGAATTATTGCTATAACCTTCAAGCTAATAGACTGTTGGACATGGCCCTTCTTAGGGGAATTTACCCCAAAACTTTTGCCTTTTTTTCCTAGTCTTTGCCGACTCTCTCAGCATGACCTTAGGAATCTGGGCACCTTCTAACTGTACTGCAGAGTGAAGGTGCAGGTGCCTGCCTCACCTGGATTAGGCAGGGGGTGCGCATGCATTTGGTTTAGATGCCGTACCTCCATGCATCCCATAAATATGGTACACCACATACCCGGGGCGAGTAAGGCACTGGCTGGTAGTGGGACGTAGCACTGAGTATGCCAACCACTGTATAGCATGTCAACCCTGTATTGGGCAATTGCGTCCCCACCTAAGTTGGCATCACTTAGGCTCAACCGACCCTGAAGGGGCTGTCCCATACAATGAGGCCATTACCGGAGGTAAGTCCTGAAGGGCGCAGGGGTAGTAGGCTGCAGTCCGGGTGGGTACATATGGATGTTCCTGGCTCAGGTAGTGAGTAACTCCCCTCGTGGAGTTAGGCTCTTCCCTGGGATCATGCTGATTCTCTTTTGTGGCCTCTGGGCTCTGAGCACGTCTTCACTGTCAAGGCAGTGTGGAAGTGTGTGCGCCTCCTACACAGACTAGGAAGAGGCACTGACTCGATGTTCTGAAACACGGGCCGGTCTGTCATTGCTGACTGGTGTGTGTGCACTGACATCTATTGTGAATAAACTCATGAGCGGCCTGTCATTGCAGGCCGCCGTATGTGCGAACCAGCACCTTTGGTGACCATGATTGTGTGCGTGAACACTGACACACATATTATTTAAACCGCGTTGCAGACCCAGGCAGCAGACCTTGCACCCCTGGTGCTACAGATTATGTGTCCAACCTGCCATCGCAGGTCTGTGTGAGAACTAGCGCATGTGCGGAATACCTATATGTGTTTTCTCTACTTGTGAGGTTTGCTCTTCCCATAGGCTAACATGGAGAAGTGGTTGACATTACTTCAGGCGTCAATAGTGGATTGCAGGATGTAAACTATCAATGGATTCGCCATGCCCTTCCCAATGGTAAAGGGGGTTGTGACATCACTTGTAGAGTATGGACATTTCTATGCTCTAAGAGTCTTGTGTGCCCTAGTGACTGGCTCCGGTGGATCCCCAGGGATCGTCATAAACCATAGGCATCCCATTAGAGCGACAAGCACTCTGCCATTTGAGGGCCGGATGGATAGATTGGAGAGAGAGAGCTTTTAACACTTAGCATCTCAGGGCCAGATCATGGCCCCCTAAAGATTAAGATCTGTATTCCACTGCCCTACATCTGCAGACAGCCCTACAATTTAGGGGAGACATCTCTGGTTCAAAGTGAGACTGCTTGAACCACCCCTAACTTAAAAGACACAACAGTATAACTACAGGTGCCATCCTTCAGCAAAGTGTGAGATACTCTAGTAGGGATGTGGGACCGGAGAACCCAAACTACATGGTACACATTGCCAGAGGACTCTGTTGTGAATAAGAAGAATAAATACCCATGAAGGGTACCATGTGACCTTTCAGAATAGTGGCTGGCCTGGAACTAAGACCTACTGAAGTGTGACTCCCTGAAGTGTATCATCAAATGGCCCATGGAATGGCCTCCTGTTCTCCCGGAGAGATCAGGGATATCAAAGGTCTCCCAGACCTGCACCTACAACTGTGACATCTGGAGAGTGGTGCCCTCTCAAGTGCCCACATGGGCTACAGGTGTGAGCGTGGAATTAAGACTTGCCAATTATAGAATATGGACATTTCTATGCTCCAAGAGTCTCGGGGACCGTGGTGTCTGGCTCCCATGGACACAAGTGGTCGGGGGAGCACATCTGTGCATTCTTCAATCGACAGCCATAAACTATGGGCATCCCATGGGAAAGTCAGTCCTCTGCCATTTGAGCGCTGAATGGGATAGTTTGAAGATAAGAGGTTGTGACACTTAGCCTCTAGGGGCCGAATCATGCCCCACTAAAGATTAAGATCTGCATTCCATGGCCCAAGGGCAAACAGGCCTACATTTTCGGGGCGATGCTATGGTTCAAAGGGAAAACTCCTAAACCCCCACCCGAACTTCAAAGACACACAATAGTATAACTACGGGTGCCATCCTTAGGGAAAGGGTGAGTAATGCTTGTGGGGATGTGGGAAAAGAGAACTAGGACTGAGTGGTGCACATTGTCAGATGACTCTGTTGTTCACATAGAGGATAACTGTCCAAATAGAGTCTGGCCTGGGCCAAGGACCTGCTGAAGTGTCCCGCCCTGAAGTGTGCTCTTCAATGGCCCGACCATGGGCCTCCTGTTCTCTCAGAGATCTTAGGGACATCAAAGATCACCCAAGAAGGACCTACACCATCTACTTGTTACATCTGGAGAGCGATGCCCTCTCAAGTACCCACCTTGGTTACTGAATCTCAACTGGTATTATGGTGCAGACTTGTCTCTGGAGACCAGATTGTCTAGTGCAGGGCCCAGAAATGTTGCCCACATCTAAGATGTGTGGTTCCTGTACTGCAGGGACCCCAACACTCATTAGCATCTAGTTGGTGGTGAGGCGATTCACAGGTCGCAGGAACCCATATGGTCCGTTTCGTAGATCGTTCTGCATCTCTCTCATGCGATATGCTGACTGCATGCTCATGTCATATGGTGTCCGATTCACAGGGTACGACCCTTTGAGGTGGGGGTGTACCCGGAGTAGTATCTCATTCTACCTCATGTGGCTCTGCTGAACTTGCGCCTGTTTGCGACCGGACTGGTCTGGTGGAACTTGCATCATGGTGTATTGGACGTGGTGCCTCTTTTCTAGGGCGGTACAAAATTGCATCTCTTCACTGTGTCTGACCGGAATTGACTGGTGCAATCCATCTCAAAGTGCACCGGTCACTGTGCCTCCTTTCCTGGGAGGCGCAGAATTTGCATCTCATCGTATTTGAAATCTGAAGTGCCTGGTACAGCTCATACCAATGTGCAGCAGGTGCTGTGCCCGGACTGTTTGGGTACCACCCAGATCATCGAGGTCCGATTGAGGCGCTTCTTCCTATCAAAAGCCTCCCCTGTGTTACTACCCATTCATTGGTTGTTACCTTGTTGACCTCATCGGGGTGGACCAATTACCCTCTCCACACCTGGCCCCTAACGAAGACATATTGGTGTTAGGTAGTAGCGAGAGAGAGATTGACTGGGTTGAAGAAACGCTTCTGAGACAGTCCGGAAGCGGGTCAAGTGACTGAGTGACTCCTTTGTGTTTTGAGACCTGTGGGTGAACTTCCTGAGTGGCTGCTAACCTCTCCATTGTTCACGTCTACCTCCTAATTAAAACTGTTACATATTCCCACCTGCTTCCTAAGGACCCAGACTAAGTGTAATTTTGGCTGCATGTGTCCCAGTGTCCGGGAGGAAGGGCTGGTTATCTTCCATCTGAGGGTATAGAACAATGGGGGGAACTAGAGGGAGCAAGGAGGTTTGACTCAGGGAATTTGCAGGGAGTGAACCATTGACCTGCTGGCTGCCAGTGGCACTGCATTAGGGAAGTGAACACAAAGAGGTGTGTAAGAGCTTGCAGTATGGACTGGCTGATACCTATTGACATTCACCTTTAGTATTGCCTGAGGCTTGAGCCGGGCTGCTTGTATTTTAATTGCTCCTAAACAAATTTTAACCTGCTTTAGTGATTGCCCTTTGTGTCCTACCCCCCCCTGCTTGCAAACGCGGATTTATCGCGCTGCTTGACTCTACCGAATAAGGGTGGAGATATGACCGCTTGTGAGGTTTTTTAAAACTTTGAGAAGAGTCATTGGACTGAGCGCTGCATTCTCGCTCATTTACCTCCTCCACTGGGTGTACAGCCGACTCAGGGCTGATTCATCTGGGCCACGCTCGATCTGACGGCGGCGGCCATCTTGGATAGGGTTGTGCATAAAAACAGTTGTAGGACTTGCTCGCGAGGACATTCACCTTTAGTATTGCCTGAGGCTTGAGCCGGGCTGCTTGTATTTTAATTGCTCCTAAACAAATTTTAACCTGCTTTAGTGATTGCCCTTTGTGTCCTACCCCCCCATGCTTGCAAACGCGGATTTATCGCGCTGCTTGACTCTACCGAATAAGGGTGGAGATATGACCGCTTGTGAGGTTTTTTAAAACTTTGAGAAGAGTCATTGGACTGAGCGCTGCATTCTCGCTCATTTACCTCCTCCACTGGGTGTACAGCCGACTCAGGGCTGATTCATCTGGGCCACGCTCGATCTGACGGCGGCGGCCATCTTGGATAGGGTTGTGCATAAAAACAGTTGTAGGACTTGCTCGCGAGGACATTCACCTTTAGTATTGCCTGAGGCTTGAGCCGGGCTGCTTGTATTTTAATTGCTCCTAAACAAATTTTAACCTGCTTTAGTGATTGCCCTTTGTGTCCTACCCCCCCCTGCTTGCAAACGCGGATTTATCGCGCTGCTTGACTCTACCGAATAAGGGTGGAGATATGACCGCTTGTGAGGTTTTTTAAAACTTTGAGAAGAGTCATTGGACTGAGCGCTGCATTCTCGCTCATTTACCTCCTCCACTGGGTGTACAGCCGACTCAGGGCTGATTCATCTGGGCCACGCTCGATCTGACGGCGGCGGCCATCTTGGATAGGGTTGTGCATAAAAACAGTTGTAGGACTTGCTCGCGAGGACATTCACCTTTAGTATTGCCTGAGGCTTGAGCCGGGCTGCTTGTATTTTAATTGCTCCTAAACAAATTTTAACCTGCTTTAGTGATTGCCCTTTGTGTCCTACCCCCCCCTGCTTGCAAACGCGGATTTATCGCGCTGCTTGACTCTACCGAATAAGGGTGGAGATATGACCGCTTGTGAGGTTTTTTAAAACTTTGAGAAGAGTCATTGGACTGAGCGCTGCATTCTCGCTCATTTACCTCCTCCACTGGGTGTACAGCCGACTCAGGGCTGATTCATCTGGGCCACGCTCGATCTGACGGCGGCGGCCATCTTGGATAGGGTTGTGCATAAAAACAGTTGTAGGACTTGCTCGCGAGGACATTCACCTTTAGTATTGCCTGAGGCTTGAGCCGGGCTGCTTGTATTTTAATTGCTCCTAAACAAATTTTAACCTGCTTTAGTGATTGCCCTTTGTGTCCTACCCCCCCATGCTTGCAAACGCGGATTTATCGCGCTGCTTGACTCTACCGAATAAGGGTGGAGATATGACCGCTTGTGAGGTTTTTTAAAACTTTGAGAAGAGTCATTGGACTGAGCGCTGCATTCTCGCTCATTTACCTCCTCCACTGGGTGTACAGCCGACTCAGGGCTGATTCATCTGGGCCACGCTCGATCTGACGGCGGCGGCCATCTTGGATAGGGTTGTGCATAAAAACAGTTGTAGGACTTGCTCGCGAGGACATTCACCTTTAGTATTGCCTGAGGCTTGAGCCGGGCTGCTTGTATTTTAATTGCTCCTAAACAAATTTTAACCTGCTTTAGTGATTGCCCTTTGTGTCCTACCCCCCCCTGCTTGCAAACGTGGATTTATCGCGCTGCTTGACTCTACCGAATAAGGGTGGAGATATGACCGCTTGTGAGGTTTTTTAAAACTTTGAGAAGAGTCATTGGACTGAGCGCTGCATTCTCGCTCATTTACCTCCTCCACTGGGTGTACAGCCGACTCAGGGCTGATTCATCTGGGCCACGCTCGATCTGACGGCGGCGGCCATCTTGGATAGGGTTGTGCATAAAAACAGACGGCCATTGCTTCGCGCAGCGAACGCGTACAGCGGGCGCGCCATAGCCGCGCCGGAGTTCAGCCAGAGTTCTGCCCGTCTGCGCTCGTCCGCGCTAGGCCGGGCTTCTGGGCTCTGGCATAATCTTCATCTGGTGAGTGAAGCCATCCTTTTTATCATGGTCATCACGTACTCCTTCAAGGAGATATATGCCATACGTAACCCTCCTAATCTCAATTGCTCCTTATACCCTATCCCCCCCACCAAGTTTCGCTGCTCCCACTGCAACTTCTATCTAAAAAATCCTACCATGTGTAGATCCTTATGCCCACATGGCAGACGTTACAGACAGGTGCCTTCCAGGACAATCCCGCCCAGTCGTCCACTACGCTTCTGGAGCATAAACTGTAGATCCTTACCTCAACACAGATACAACATACATGATTTTCTGGTGGAACATCAACCTGATGCGATATTTCTAACCGAGACTTGGCTCAGGGACTGCTCAGGTCCGGATATTGCAGACGCCATCCCCTCCAATTACGCTATTCTTCGCCAAGATAGAGTCTCTGGCAGAGGAGGAGGAATTGCAATTATCTATAACAACTTATATAATTGCAAATTGGTCGATGCCACCCAAAAAGACTGTGAGTCTGCTCTATTCCAACTGTTTATAACCCCTCAATTCACGCTATCAGGTCTATTGGCTTATCGTCCCCCTGGGACAGCGAGTTCGTGGATAACTTCATTACCGGACCTACTCGCTCCAGTCCTGCTTAAAGCATCCAATTTTACTATTCTAGGAGATCTAAATATCCACTTGGATGATAATGAATGCTCACATAGAAATCAGCTCCTTTCCACCTTAGAAGCTTTTAATCTTCAACTACTTAACACTGGTCCCACACATTGTGCCGGCCATTTACTTGACCCCATTTTTTCTAATCTGCCCTTAGACTGTTCCCGTGAAGCTCTACAAATTACCTGGTCTGACCATTCAGCAGTCCCTTTCTTCTTAGACTTGGCTGATACAGTAACTAGATCTCTGACAATAAAACCAGGGCTATCCCGGAATTGGGGGAAGGTCAATATTACAGAACTCAACAAATTACTGATTACAACTCTTCCGTCCATTGATGCACCGGTCACTGTCCTTGATAATGCTACGAAACTTTGGCTTACTAGTGCGGTAGAACGGGCGTTACCAATGACATCTAAGCCTAAAGCCACACACCATTCTCCTGCCCCATGGTACTCGGAACAACTCAAGAGTCTTCGCTCTCAATGTAAGATCTTGGAGCGTAAATGGAGAAAAGGCTACTCTCCTTCTCGAAAAATCATATACAAAGAAGCCTTAAAAAAGTACCATAACAGCTGTAAAACGGCTAAAGCAAATCACACCACTAAAACAGTGACTGAGGCCCAAAACTGTCCTAAAGTATTATTTTCTGTTGTGAAAAAACTGACAGGTGCAAATTCTACTCCCCCCCCCCCGGCTCTTGATGCTGTCCAATGCCAATCTTTGGCAGATTATTTCATAAAGAAAGTGGATCTCATCTATGACCACTTTTCCCCAAGTCCAGAGACCATCAATATTTCTTCTAGTGTGGCCACTGAACCAGTGAATACAATCTCCAATGATATCATTACTACCTGGCAGCCGCTAGATGCCAGCTCTTTTGTGTCCTGTCTAAATAGCGTGCGATCTGGCTCCCCACAGGACGCGCTCCCGGCAAAAATCCTAAAACAATTGGATCCCCTTACCCATCCCACTTTCATTAAACTACTTAACACCTCACTGAGCGAGGCCCTGGTCCCTCAACCTTGGATACACGCCATGGTGGTCCCTTTATTAAAAAAATCAGGTGCTGATTCTTCCAACCCCGCCAACTTTCGCCCGATATCCTTGCTGCCGATCTTTTCGAAGATATTGGAGAGACACATTAACTCGCAGCTTTCAAAACTGGTCGAAAACATCGCCTTTCTCCATCCTTCGCAGTCGGGTTTCCGGCCTAGGCACTCAACTGAGACAGCACTCCTGGGGGTTACGGAGAGTCTGAGGCACGGTGTCGACCAAGGTAACACCATGGCGCTCATCCTGTTGGATTTGAGCGCAGCGTTCGACACCGTGTCACATTCCATCCTTATCGACTCTCTGAAATCTCTAGGAGTGGGCGGCCAGGCCTTGGCCTGGTTGGTGTCTTTTCTTAACGACCGTAGTTTCCAAGTGTTCTCCCCTAAAGCAGCTTCCACCATCTGCCAATCCACCCGCGGTGTTCCTCAAGGCTCAATCCTTAGTCCTTTATTATTTAATATTTATGTTAAACCATTAGCATCCATTGTAGAACAGGCTGGACTTACCCTGTACTCGTACGCGGACGACACCCAGATTGTCTTCTCCCTATCAGGGAGAGACGAGAACAACATCTCCGCACTCAAATCAGGCCTCACTCTTGTGGCCGATTGGATGCGGAGAAATTGTCTCAAACTGAATGGGGAGAAGACCGAGGTGGTCATCTTGGGCCGGAATAAACATCTCTGGGGTCCCTGCCATTGGCCCATTGAACTGGGTACTGCGCCAACACCTTCCACCGCTGTCCGCAACCTGGGTGTTATCATAGATGATAGATTATCTATGCGACAACAGGCCACCAAGGTCGCAGCCATCTGCTTCTCTACGTTACGATGGCTCCACAAGATTCTGTGGATGCTTCCTCTCTCTTCCCGCCGAACCGTAGTCCAGGCGCTTGTAACATCCCGCCTGGACTATGGCAACATCCTTTATCTGGGCGCAGACAAAGCCACCTTACAGGTGTTACAGGTAGTACAAAATGCAGCCGCACGCCTTCTAAAAAACATTCCCAGACGTTCCTCAGCCAAGGCCGCCTTACATGATCTTCACTGGCTGAGTATCCCTGAACGCATCAAATTCAAAGCACTCTGCTATATGTTTAAGATTAAGCAAGGTTGTGCCCCAACCTACCTCCAAAAACTGATAACACCGTACAAACCCCTACGGCCACTAAGGTCATCGGACATGGGAAATTTTACCATGCCAAGATGGAAGTTGACAAAAATGGGAGGTCGTTCCTTTTCCACCCTGGGACCCAAATATTGGAACTCACTCCCACTGGCTCTAAAATTAGAGACCAACCTGTTCCACTTCCGCAAGGCCTTAAAGACACTACTTTTTACACAACGTGTCAAATAGTCTGTTATGACTCAATTCAGGTGAAGCTGCCTCCTTTTCTTCTCTAGTCTATCCCTTGCGCCGGGAAACCCACTGTGGGTAGCTGTGCGCGATACAAGCTTAAATAAATAAATAAATAAATAAATAAATTGTACCACATAGTGGTGTGGAGTGAGTGTGTGTGAGTGGGAGTGATTGTGTGTGGGCCACCTGTGATTTACGGCACTAGCCGGCAGTGCCATATAATATGTTGATTGTTGTCAAAAGCACAATACCTTTTGTCATTGGGTTTTCTTCTGTGCCTCCGGCTCGGGGTGCTGCTATAAAGCGTTCTCTTTTCCTTTATGTGCATAATTTTGATTTTGTGCACTGCATATGGATTAAGAATTATCTATAGCGTGTATAATATTGATATCATAACAATTCGAGTGGGCCTAGTATTGCTACTAATATTTCCGAATGTGTTTTATGCCCAAAAGTATATGATGGTCATGTTATAATAATTGAGTATTGGTGCTCAATATAAACGTTTTTACATACATTCTGTGTGAAGTCCCTTTTTTAACAATGCTCAGTTTATTTATAGTGAGTGACTGCTGTGCCTTTGCTTTACACATTGCCTCTGTAGTAAGCCTTACTGCTCAGTGCTAAGCTACCCAAGGGCGAGCACAGGTTAAACAGCGAAATGTAATCACCTGCCCTTGACAGGAGCAGTATTTCTTCAGCCAAACAGAAATTGCAAGGTCCAACAATCGTAAAGCAAGCCAACTGGTCTCACTTTCCAAGTGTTTGTTGTTAGCCAGTGTTGTGCAAGTATTGGCAAAGCCAAACTTGGTGAGCACGCATCTTGAATTGTGATTTTGAATACTTCCTAGATGGAACCACATTAAATCAGGCCCCAACATGGTAGCCATCTTGGTAATAGAAAAAGGAATTCTCCAAGATTGGTGAACTTAATGTTATATATGTTCCAAGATGGCTGCCATACTGCGTCTACTGTGGTGGCCATCTTGGAAGCATAGACAAAAACCTTCCAAGTTGTCCAGTCGCAGTTTTTTTGGCTTTGCCAATGCTTGCAAAATTGCATTGCAAACATTTGCAAAGCCTATAGATGTGGCTCGTCTTCTTGTTATTATCTATACTTTCAAAATGGTTGCTACATTGCATCTGCTTGGAAAGTGAGGGCCACTTTAGAAGTATAGAAAATAATTATCCAAGATGGCCACTACTGGCATAGCCAATATTGGCAGGGTGTTATATCTTATTTATGTATTTATGAATCTCCCCTGTTGCTTTGCCTCTGGCTGCTCAGCCAGTGTGAGTGTTCTGTGTGGAATGCTGATGTGGTGATGATGACTGGAATGTTTGGGGTGCCTCTGAGGTGAGGTGTGACAGTTGGAGTATGGGCTAAGAAGCAGGCAGGCTGCACCCGGTGGGGCTGCTGTACATGGATTACCACAACTAAATCTGAATAAATATGTGTCAGGTGCGGTAGAAATGGGGCACTCTCTGGAAGATTCCCCGTTGACAGGGGGGTGAGACAGGGTTGTGTGCTTGCACCGACCCTGTTCTGCCTCTTTGTCAACGGGGTAATCGCCCACTTGACTAGGATGGGCGACATTGATACTCCCAAGCTCAATGGCAGCAGGGTGCCCGCTATTATGTTTGCGGATGACACCCTATTGCTGTCCAAGTCCCCCATGGGAATATAACAGGTCCTGGACGGGTTTTCGACTTTTTGTGTGGAGCGGGGGCTTGAGATCAACGCCTTGAAAACTAAATATATGATTCTCAACCCCCCCTCCTCAACACGCCCCAACCCTACTATAGGCACACTGAGACTAGAGAGGGTTTTCACTTTCGAATACCTGGGGGTAACTATCAACCAAAATATGACCTGGGATACGCACCGGACCAAGGCCAACATGAAATTGGTCCAGTTAACGGGTGGCATTTGTAGGATGGCAAGTAGGTCGACCTACAAACCTTTTGGTCCTGTGCTCCAAATTTATAAAATGCAGGCAAGAGGGACAGTTACATTTGGAGGGGAACTGTGGGGTCACACACTTGCTCAAAACCTGTTGACCACGGAAAACAAATTCATTAGGCAGCTGGCAGCCTTACCCCCAAGCACCCGCTTCTCCCGATGAGACTAGACCTGGGTCTCAGACCAATTACAGAAGAGCTGGGACTAAAACCTATAACATTTTGCCACAGAATCTGGAGCATGCCAGAACCTATGAATTACAGGACTGAGCTCCAAGAGATCCTATGCCTACCAAATGCAACACATATCCCATGGCTGAGATACATAAAACAAACATGCAAGAGCCTAGGAAGACCAGAATTATGGCTAGATCCGGGAAATGCATGTTGTAGGATCCCACGTAAACTCCTCTCGAGGGATTTTTATGAGCAAAAGTTACTTGCCTCAATAGGGAGTACACGAGAGGGGTCTCTTACAAATCTGTTTATTAAATCTAAAGATTCATACTATCTATAGCACGTCCTTGATGGCATTAGTCCCGTTCTGACTAGAAAATTATTTATGCAGTGGTGATACGGTACACTACCTCTTAGGGCATTCACTAACCGTTGGGCCCAGCCTTCGCCTACAGAACAGTGCCCGGTATGCCCACACCAACAGGAAAATGATTTGCATATCATATTCTTCTGTAATGCTTATCAAAGATCTAGGAAGTATTGGCTTGTTACACTTCTTAAAAACCTAGGTTTCAGGCACTACCTCCCAGCTTACAGAATTTAAAGACGGAACTATCACACCCGATTGTGTTTGCGGTGGCAAAATTCTTAACAGCGATGTGGCACACCCGTACCCGTACCTGCTACATAAAGTCAGATATAGACTCGCGATAAAAGAAATGTACTGATGACTTTTAAATGTAATGTACTGTAATTGATTTAACAGGCTAATTGTAATGCTTCTTAATCCCTGTTTTACTTGGTATCATTCTAAACTGATTTTAAATTGTCTGTATTTCTTTTATGATCTAATTAGATCGAAATAAAGATTGAAAATGAAAATGAATGAATAAATATTCTAAAAAACTACATCTCGGCTACCAGGTATTTATTACAACATTTTTGGCAATAAGGAAGGGATCTAAACCCTCGTGTGCAAAGCTACTGTGGGCAATCTGTGTCTACCATGAAGACTGCTAGAGTGGGGTGCTGCCAGTGGTGGTGGCTGTAGTGGACATCATTGCAGGTGTGTGACGTCTCCAATGTCACATCTAAAACAAGTAATGTTGAAACCTTATCTCTGTCTGGCAAATCTGAAACAACCATAGTTGAAGATGTATCGCATCTAGCCGGACATATGCTACTGCTGGTATATCTCACTAACTGCGAATGCTGGTAAAACCAAACTGATTACCCTGTTTTCAGCTGGACGAGCTCTTCAGTTTTATTGGGGACTAGTGATGTTGCATGCCAGTTCATGCGAGATATCGCTCATAGGAGATCTTGTGGTGTTTTAATTGGATACTGTCCAGTTTCACAATACCATGTTTGCTGATCTAGTGTTTTATTTTTTACATGTTCCATTTTAAAAGGCAGACTAAGGGAAGTTGGAATCTAGGATAAAGCCATGGATTGGTTAACTTCTTTTTTGGAGAACAGATCTTATCACGTGATGGAAAAGGATTGCTTCTCAGATTGCTTGCCAATTATCGGTGGCGTACCACAGGGTTCTTCACTCAGTCCTACACTATTTAACATTTATGTGCGACAACTCCCCAACATAGTGCAGGAGTTTGACATATCTCTGACAAATGGCCCCAATTCAGGAAGCCAACAGTTGATTCCCTGTCTGGAGAAGGTGGGCAACTGAAGGTCAAACAGTCATTTGAAGGTAAACGGATAATAGACGGAGCTCATGATACTGGGAAATCTTGCCGTACACAAACCCCTGATTCATTGGCCAAATGAGATAGGCAACCCTCCTGACCCCAAACCTGATATAAAAATCTAGGAATTTGGCTGGAGGGTACACTCACAATGGACTATCAAACCAATAAATTGACAGGTCTAAACTTTTTGTTACTCAGAATGATTAGGAAGATTATTGAACTGATTCCAGATCATCTAAAAAAAAAAAAAGTTATTCAGTCCTTTATAGTCTCTCGCCTGGACTTTGGCAACTTTCTTTATGGAAGCTTACCGAAATATGTAACAAAGAGACTGAGGTAGGGCAAAAAAGGCAGCCAGGCTCATACTAAAAGTCCCAAGTTAAGTATCAGTAAAACAATCTCTTAAACAGCTCCACTCGCTGCCGATCGATCGAAGCAAGAATCAAGTTTAAATCCCTCTGTATTGCTTATAGGGTCATAACTAAAATAACTAAAAAAGGCCCAGTAAATCTGAGACAACTGATATCTAAGTACACTCTTACCAGACACCTAAGATCCTCCAAACTGCAACTAACAACCAGAGTCAGAAGGGCAAGATAGGGGGGCAGATAATTTGCCCTTCTGGTACCGAGCCTGTGGAATGCCCTACCACTCGATCTTAGATCACTGCCTAACAAAATCTCCTTCAGGAAAAACCTAAAGACTTGGCTGTTTCCCCGTTAATTTATAGGTAGTTGTAGCTCTCAGTACAACACTCACCAGCACAGGGAAGCCTTCGGGCAGCTATGCACTTTACAAAACACAAACATACACATTTACTGCTATGCTGTGTAATGCCATTATTTTAGGTCTTGAACGTTCATTATTGCCTTCCTTAAATATATGCTCAGGTTACTGTGATGTTTTGAGTGCTAAGTTCCTGGATACCTTTGAGTTCTTACTGTGGTGCAAGGTATGCAGTGTGTGGGTATCTTGACTGTATTTCTGCTGTGTTGCCTTATTTACATTCTTGGTGTCGCTGCTGTGGTGACATTCTATTTCTTGTCTGTGAAATTTCTTTCTGGAGCATGTAGGCCAGAGTGTCACCACTTATTGGTATGTGGTATGGTTACTTTTTCACAATTTGCATTACCTTGGTATCTTGACTTTTTACATCTTACACTGCATTTCTACATTGAACTTTACATATCCCTTACACGTGGGATTGCTCCAAGTGGGTGGTAGCCACTCATTTCTATGCTAGTCATTACATGCTCCTACATAAGGGATGACTAAGTGGGTGGTAGTTACCCATTTCTATGTTGGTTGTTGCACGCCCTTACATGAGGGATTGTTATATGGGTGGTTTTCACCCATATTTGTGTTGCATGCTACAGGCCCTTACAGGAGGGATGTTCATATGCGTGGTGGTCACTCATATCTTCATGGCGTGTTACATGCCCTTTCTAGAGTGATGTCTGGATGGGTTGGAAGTCACCCATCATTACACTTTACTTTACATGTCTTCACATGAAGGACGTCTGGAGGGGGTCCAAGTCACCCTTTTCTACCATATATGTTTCACTGGCTCCCTTTACATTAGGGATGGTGGTTGGGGGCGTATAGTCAAGTGCAGGGGTGTAAGAAACACCCCCATAGCCCCCGCGGTGCGGGGGCCCCTAGTGTCCAGTACATGAAGGGGGCCCCCTCAGCTTATCTATGCAGAGCTGCGAGAGGCTTGCTCTAAATCAGCTGCAGCAGTCTGCAGCCTGCCTTGAGCACCTCGCGCTGCTGACCCGGGATTGAAGAGAAACAAAGTACCAACATACATTGTTTCTCTTCAGTCAGAGCCACAGCCAGGCCGGAAAAAGGATGGCGGTGGGTGCCCAGGGTTACAGGCCTGGAATGTGAATTTACAGGGATCTGTAAGTAGGCATCAGGGCCAGCTTTAGAGTTGATGGCGCCCAGTGAGAGCCTGCCTGTCTACCAAAACCATTTAAATGGGGTTGACACCCCACCCTGTGGCAACTTCAAAGGGTGCCGCTAGGACACAATTAATTCCACTTTATTGGACCCCTAGCTGTACAACCCCATTTAAATATCTGACCACAGGTTTTGGTAGACAGGCAGGCTCTCATTTCCACCTTCATCCCGCCTGTCCCCTGGGTTCATAGTTCTAAGGACTGGTTTTCCTTCTTGTTGTTTGCATCAGTATTGCACTATTCAAACCTGCAATTGAATTGAATCACTTTATGTTTTATTGTCTTGGTGTGTTATTATTTGTTTCGTTTGACTCGAGAGTTGTAAATAGTGTACATTTGTAAATTTGTATTTTTGTAGATACCGTGTATATGAACCTACTGTCTTGATGGTCTTTTGTTTGAGCCGGTGTATTTTGAAACCTTAAGAATCTGAAAAAAAGAAAAATAAATGTGTTCTGGAATATAAATACAGTGGTCACGTAGTACATATAGACTGCGTGCCTCTAAGATATTGTATTAAATTGTCCTGTCCAGCCACCCCTTTCTGTTTTGCATAGAGTTCCCTGAAGCCAGTAGTGGAAGAATACACGCAACCAATCAAAAAGCAGGGGAATTTAAATACTCCAAGTGCAGAATAAACATAGGACTATGAAGGAAAGCTATCGACTCAGAAGCAAGGAATTGAAATGGACAGAAAGCCATTCAGTCATGAGCAAGCTGCAGATCACTCCGCCATTCGAAGTATATGTTAAGTATTGGTTAAAATGCTGTCTCCGACATACAGCTAAAGCTCCGTCAAGTGAGACCAAGAAAAAGAGACATATTGGCTGATATCAAAGCACAGTTAAATAGGAAGAAATTAAGCCTAATAATGAAGAGAGACAGGGAGGAGGGAAGGGTGAAATGATAAAGAGAAACAACGAGATGAAGGGTGAGTGGGGAGAGAAAAGAAGAGGGAGAGAGGGGTGAGGAAAGACGAGAAAGATAGAAAGAGTTGCAATACTCTGGCTTTGCAGGTTAGTCAAAGAACAAAATTGGTTACCAAAACCACTCCTAAAATTTAATTCAGCCTCATGTGGAAAGTTCAAGGTAATACAGAGTGCAGGTGGGGACAAAGGTGCCAGCACTACAGGCACAAGTGCTGGTTAATGTACACACCCAGTGCAACCTTTCATAATACTTTCGAGAAACCCAACTGATATAAATCAGAATTCTTTGTTATTTTTATTAGACACACCTGTGATTCTTGCACTTGTGATTACAATTGTGCATATTAACAACACCCTTTATTGTAAAACTGGTGACAGAGTTATGAATCACAAAGTCATCTTATAATCGAAGAAAACTGAACATCACAACACTGCTATGTAGAGGGATGTGAGGACTAGGAGAGGAGCTATAAGAGAGGACGGGGAGCAACCTGCTCCCTGCCTCCCTCCGTCACTGAAGACCAGAACATTTTCAGTCACCTGAGTATTCAGTCTCTGAGGATATATCAGGCCAGCTACCCTGGTGTTTCAAGATCAGACAATTGTTTCTAAAGTCTGGATGGCACTCTCAGAAGGGCAGCTGGTTGTGTCTGGGGGTGAACTATGGTGTCCAGAAGAGTGTCTCAGAAAGTGCTCCGAGCATCTTTAAAGAGGCCTGCTTGGGGTGTCTCAAGGCAGACTGAAGGTCTCTCAAAGCTGGGTGGGGGAATGTACGAATCATTTGCTTTGACATACCAATTGTATTTGAGGGTGAATGGGAACATCTAAGATCCATCTTCAAGTAACACAGTCTAAGCATAGCTGATGGATTCAGAAGGCATGCCAGATGAGTCTATTGACATACAAATGATCTCTGACCAGACTTGGGTTGTTAAAATACCGTAACAAGGTGTCTGACAGCAAGCTGAGGATCCCCAAGATATCCTTAGGTTCTTTGGAGGCCTATAAGGGGTATTTATAGGCCAACCAAGGATCTTTACGGCCTATTCGGAGAGTTTGAAGGCTATCTGCAGGTTACTAAGGGCATGCTGAAGGTTTCTGAGGCCATTTGGGAGGTTTCTGAGGGCACACCAAGGACCTCATTGTGTGTGGCCAGGTCTTTGGTGTGATATGTATCTCACCCGATAAAGGTCAATTCCGCAGGGGTTAGAATTGGTAATGTTTGATAAACCACATTGACTAGGAGCTTATCCAAACAAATAAGTGGATGTCAGTGCTTAGTGTGGAAAAAATTGCATTTTCCAGTAATTATTAGGCTGTCTTCCTACATTAAGTCAGATTTCACCTGCAGTAATTTAATGCTGGGGTCAGATTTTATCACACCCGGTAATTACCAGGTTTGATTCGTCTGCTGTATTTATTATTCCGACCCATGCACAAACATGTATTTATGCAGAGTTAGGATTTTACAGACTATTTGTAATGAGGGCACAAGACTCTGTGGGGCAGAAGGGGGTGCTTAAGCAACATCTGTGGGAGCCTGTGGGCAAAGTGAGGGTCTGCAATGATACGCAGAGGGTTTCTGAAGGCTGACTGGTTATGTTTAAGGTCACGTTGGGAATATCTCAATGCAGGCAGGAGGTCTCAAGTGATCAGCTAAGGATCTCAAATGGTCACCTGGGGGTGTCTGAATAAGAACAACAATGCCCGAGTGGTATCTAGAACTTGCTGGGGCCACTTGAAGGTAGGCAGACACTCTCGAGTATTGTCTAAGGGCCAGCTGGGGTAGGTGGAGGCACCCTTTAGGTGAGTGGGGATATATAGTGATCAACTGGGCTGTTAGAATGCCAGGTGACAATCCCTGAGGATCTGTAGGTAGTGTCTAAGAAATGAATGGGGGGTGTGACAGTCTCTAGGGAATGACAATACTCCTCTGAGGGTCTGCTGGGGTGCCTTACAGTATGCTGAGAGATTGTGTCTAATGTCTAGCGTTGGGCATTTAAAGTTATTTGACGATTGGCTGAGATATCTAATGATTAAACTGGGATGTCTGAAGGATGGCTGAGTCTTACAATCTCTGTGGGCATGCAGGGGATCTCTACAAGCTGGTCCAAAGCATCTGAGCATGGCTTAGAGTTGTCTGGATATGGGTGATAGACAGCTAAGGGCCTCAGAGTGCTTCCGAGGCTATCATAGGTGATTGAGGACCAGATGAGGGCATTTGAATCTCTCTGAGGGGCAATTGATTTTGTTAACTAGGAAGGTCAGCCAGGTCAGATTTATACTGGTCAGCACCTTTAAAGGCTCTTACTAATTACCAGTTTCAGAAGGGAAGCAAGTGTTTAAAAACATATAACCTTGCTAGGTCCAGGCGTGTGTGGACAAGGAATGGACATGAAAGAAACTATTTATCTGTGAGCTGGGCTCTGCAGAAACCAAGGTTTTTTCAGTTTCACTTTTCATACACAGGTCCTGTGTGGAAGCTCTCCTACCCGGAACGATCCAAAATTGTTGTGCTGGAGTACGTTTCTGATTTTACATCATGTACCCAATTCCCTAGGAATGTTTATTCATCTTGTTTAATTTTTTAATACAGAAATATCTGAGTGAAATACAGTGAGTGAATGTTAGTTATCTATTATAATTTGGATTTCTTGTGTACATATTTAAATGTCTCCAGCACACCCTTTTTCTTCTGACTTATATAACATGACTACATTTTAATCTTATCTTTTTTCATTAACTTTTTCTGATGCGTGGGTTGTTGTCACTCGTCGTAATTGTCACAACTTCTAAATTAAGAGTGAAACTTAAAAACGGCTGTATTAGCTTTTTCCCTCTTAAGAATTCCTTGGCTCTAATGGAAGTTAATGACGGAATTACAGTCTCTTGATGTTATACTCTAAATCTCTTGCTTAGCACAATTCACAGGGTGTGTACAGCTTTACTGTTGGAGTGAAATTCTTATCAGCTTTGATTGGGGCCCCGTATCTACTTCAGAAACAACACTGGCAAAACATTTGAGAAGCATAATCCTATTTTATATAATAAAAAAGTGGAAAGGTACATTTACACGAGTAATTGCAAACAAAACATGCACTCAGTGAAAAAATTAATTGTCATGGAAATGTACCTTTACATAGAAAACAATAAAAAATGTCCTTTCTCAGTCATGAAGATGTTCACGATGTTTCGACTCTAAGTGCGTGGACAGGTCATCATCAGGACTGAGAGCAATGAGAAGTGTGCAGTGGTAAAGCAAATTCATTGAATGAATGCAAATAAGAATAAATAAGAATAAGTATTTTCAGAACCTCTTTGGTGTTACTCAATTACACATGACAGATTTTTTTTTAACTCTGTCATATCACTGGTGTGATCATTTTCACTTTTAAGATATGATATTACAATCATAACTCCCTTCCAATTTATCATGTCATTTTCCCTTATGTAAATATCTTGTTTCTTACATCTATTGCTTCACATACACACTTTTGGTATCTGACTGAGATTTGGAAATGTGTACTCTGAATGAAACTTGTTAGGATATTGTTCTTGTTTAATAGACTTCGGTGCATGGCAGTTCTAGTAACTGCTATTCCACTAATAATTTCTGGGGTAAAACATGCTGGGACCCATTCAGACAGAAGTTCAAGCGGGTATGTGTTACCTTGGCTGTAAACAAATTGCTGAATGGAGAGGGAGAGAGGGTGGGGATGAATTACAAGTTGACTGTGTGCCAACACCTTAAAAGTCCTGCCTGGCCAATTGCCAGCTATCCAGGAGGAAACTACTGTGAGGGTGATGATATGCATACAGCTTCGCATGGGCAATATTTTCTTTTCACAGTGCACAGTGAAGAGAGACTACAATATAGAACATTGACTGGAAATTAGATGCAAGCAGAAAAGAGATTAGGATTGAGACTGTGTTACTACATGTATCAGATATCCAGAAATGTATGCACATTTGTGTCCTCTGTTACAGATCATTCCAGAGTGGTCTCTTCTTCCCAACAATTTACTTCAGGGATGTCCAACATAGGTCTGGAGGGTTGTATCCATGCCATATTTCCAAGTTACCCATTGACAAAGTAAATGAGTTCCATATGTATATATTTATATTCATTTTCAGCACATTCGTTTTATTTTGATAGCTTGAAATTCCACCAGCTCTCCTGAATCTACTCCTAGCGACCTTTGCTTGTTTCCTGCACCTGGATAACCTCACGGGTGACAAGCAGCACTCTTCAAATCCACCTTATGTTATATTACATTACATCAGTTCTGAGGGGTCCTCTAAGGTGGTAAAAGGCCAGTCACTAACCACTGCTAACTGAGATACAGTAGCTGAGTACACTCAAAGTGAGTGTGCATCTGTTTTTGTGTCTTTGGGACACTGGCATATTACTGCAGGGATTTGTGCAGTTCCTTCTGTAATACTGATGACGCTGGTCCAGATATAGATCCAGCACTATCTTGAGAAGGTGTTCCCTCATTTGCATGAGGGCGTGGGCTGATGTAAATGAGGGAATCACTAAAAACCTGCCCATCTTTGGAATCCTTTAGAAAGGAAGTAAAAATATGGCTGTTCTCTGCATAACTTTAGACACTGTTCTTGAGATAGGAGGATTTATCATAGCGCCAAGACGCCCACAGGCATTCGCGCGCTCTACCAGTTGACAAATCAAATTAAATCAAATCAAATCCTCTACGCACTTGCCCTATCAACAATCTGAGTGCAGAGACAAACAGGTCCCTAGGAGGTGCACTGTCAGTGCACCACAAAGTGGTTGCACAGTGTCAAAGCACCGTCTTCACTGTGAAGCACGGAGCGGTTTGTAAGAAGCTGCTCTGTAGTTCACTGAATGTGCAGCTCTCAGGGCAGCCTAAGTTTCCGGCTCCTCTTGGGTCAGCGCATTCATCAAAATAGGGCTCACCATCCCGATCTTTTGAAAGGTGCACCACTGTGCAGACGGGGACAGTGCACCATATGTACAGTAGATGGCATGGGATTCCATTGCTAATGCAAAAGTGATAAAAGATAGAGGCCATCCATTCCTCTCTAGTTGGAATGGCTATGATACCGCACCATCTATTTTGATCCTGGTTGTTGGGGTCTGATACAATAATGTAAGCCACGAAATTTACATGGAACCGAACCCCATCTTCCCTGAGACTCCAAACAGATATTGCCTTTCTAGAGTCAAAAGCTTTCTTTGCATCCAATAACAACATCTCTTCTGCCTCCTGTGCTCTTTCAGTATATGCCATGCACTATTACAGGGATCGGAGATTACGTCTACTCCTTCTGTTGAGCATGATCATAAATGAGGTACTCTCATTTTGGGGCTTCTACATTTTATTTTGTGTATTGGAACAATTGTTGCCATTTAGAGGTCATATGCTCAATTTTCAATATTTTGTAAAGCTGTATAGGTAGGCTGATTAAGCCCACAGCTTTTCCGGACTCCATCACCTCTGTTTCCACGCCAATCTCCAGTTCTGTTATTTCTTCCTCTAATCTTTCCTTGTCTTCCAATGATAATCATGGACAACCTGATGTCGGTTAAGAATGCTTGTAGCTCGATCTGTTCTGTGTATTTAAGGAGTCATGAAAGTCAGTACATGATTTTGCAATGAGTATATTATCTTGGACTTTGATTACATCAGAGTTTATCAGTTCCTCAGTCCAGCGGCTACTCTAATCCCTTTCCCCAAGCCAAGCTAGTGATACGATATATGTACAGGGAGTTGATGGCGCGAATACCAGCAACTTTTAAAACCAGCATATATTGGCTTTATTGGTCTCAGTAGATAGGATTCTGTAGTTTTGGGAGAATACTCTGAGCATGTAGCTGTTTAGTTATACAATTAGTATATACAAGGATCACCAACAAAACATTTTTCAGAGTTGCACATAAAGAGGGCCATCCAATTTGTGTTTTGCCCCTTGAATGGCAGGAAGGCCTGGGGCTTCCTCAAGGCTTGTGCTGTGTATCAGGTAAAGTCACATGAACCGTAAAGCCACTGGGATCAGAGGGATGGCTTATGCCAATGAACAAGACTTTTATTGTCAAGAAGAGAATGGTATTTGCAAGGAACATGCAGGGGGTAACCCTCAGTTGCAGTATGCAGATAAAGGATGCTCTTCCTAGAAAAAGGATATGCCGTTTGTTGAGTGTGGTGCAGACCTGTGGTTGCGGGTAAGAACATCAATACTCAGAAAGCAAGATAAAGTAGGATACTGCCTGTGAAATACAGAAAAGTCAGGTTGTGGTTACAGCGGTCTGGAGCTGTCTAGATGAAAAGCAAATGAAGATGTGAGAGAAAGTCAGATGATACATCACTTTACCAGGAAGAGCATCCTATTTCCACATCCCTCTACCGCTGGTTGCCCCACGCACGTCCTTTACGTAAATCATTCTCCCCATGAAGTAATAGTCTCGTTCAATGAACTAAGCAACAGACCTGTCGAAGAAATGTTGGCCCAAGGTTTCCCACCACTTTCCGTATACATTAAATCCAAGCTAGCATCTTGCCTTCCTTATTTGGCTGCTAAAAGTTTGGACCACCCGGCAAACCAGATTGAGGTCCCAGATTCTTGAACTGCAGATGTTTATCTGCCATATCAACACGTACATCCCAGGAAAGAAATGGATACCGTAGCTCCTCTCATATGACCTTGAGAGGAGACTGATTCTCTAAGAGCATCAACTCTGGAGCAGTCACCAGTTGTAGGAGAGCTATAACATCTGACATCTTCGTCCAGATTGGTATCAGAACCACTGCCTTGCCTTTTCCCTCTGAAGGTGTTTCAACAATCCTGAAATAAATAGACATGAGGAAAGACAAAGCAAACAACAGGAACTTCAGCCAAGGCCAAGTCAGTCTCTCTGGACCCCAACCCCTCCCAGTGAGTAACTGGAATAGAAACTTATTAGCAGACTGCTGTCCTTGCTTACACAAAGGTCTTGCACAGAAGTGACAAATCCATTGCATGTCTCCACAAATACCACCCTGGATCAACAGAATTCCCAGGAACTGAGACGTACCTGACTGAGGGAATCCTTGATTGAATTTTTTATGAATGAATGAATAAATGTACACTTATAAAGCGCATGGCTACCAAAGGCCTCCCAGCGCTAGAGACAGAGCCAACAACCGAAAATCAACAAAAGAATTAAGGGAACAACAGAGTCTTCGGGAGGGAAGAGTGAGGATTCGCAGTCCTTTGAGGCCCGATGGAACATTTTCCCCCTTATTTTTCTCCCTCTTCCCTTCTATGTTTGCAGACTTTCCCCGAGGACCACTGTTCCTTTAAATCCCTCGGCTTTCAAGATCATGTGATGGAGTCACATTACTTCCAATGCTTCAAGACGGAAGACGCTGGAGGAGGAGGTCTTTCGTTTTGACCAACTCGTGGAGCAAGGGAGAAGGAGACGCTCATGAGAACCTTTGCTGTGCCCCTTGGAACGACGCAGGACCATCTCGAGAGGAACGGGAGGATTCACCAGGCGGCAAAGAGAGATCCAATCGGGAGACAGCGGAAGGAGGAACAGACGGGCAGGCAGACCCTACCTGGTAACGCGGAGACTCCCGCCACGGCCCAGGAGGGTCGTGACTGAACAAGGTACGAGGATGCCTTGGGTTGGCGGTGGGGCGTGACATTAATGACCCTAAGGGTGGGGGTGTAAAGGGAGAGGACCCCTGATTCCGCAAGCGCGCTCAACCAGTGCTAGTTTATAGTACCTGCAAACACTGGTGACGGTAGTGGTGTTGAATTCCCTTACACTCCCTTTGCTACCCGCAACACTCGTTGGAAGGAGAAACCCCTTCCTTACCACTTCTTTTATTTTTTCTTCTCCCCACGGTCCTGTCCATCAACGAGGTGACTGCCTACCAAGCCATCCATAGAAGGGGAAATGCAGCGACCTTCCCAGGTCCATACAACCAAGACAGAGCAGAAGAACGGAAATGGACTACGTCTCCCATAAACCCTTGTCTTGAGGAGTGGACTATATCTCCAATAAACCCTTGCGTTGAGGACTGGACTACCACTCCCATAATCCCCTAACTTGAGCACCTTATTAATAAACCTCAACCCCTTTGAAAAGTACTCACTTGTTCTGGTCTGCTTCTCCGCCACGCTACAGGCAGATAGTTAGCCTCGAGCCGAATGTGGTCTGGTAGCTGATTCCAATCCTTAGCCACCATGAATGAAAACAGCCGTCCCCCACTACGAGCACGATTTACTCTGGGTACGGCTGCCAGGTCTTTCTTCTCGGATTGTAATGCTCTTTTAGGGAGGTATGGAATGATGAGAGATCGGAGAATCGGGGGAGCCCTAGAAGAGTAATACTTGTGGGTAATGCACAGGGCCTTAAACCGAATTCTTTCAGCCACCAGCTACCAATGCAGAGAGATGAGATGAGATTTAGCAGATTCCCGATTATGAGCCTGCATGAGGAGTTGTGCAGCACAATTTTGGACAGTTCGCAGTTTTCTAATCGTAGAGCAAGGTGAGCCTATGTAGAGCACATTGGCGTAGTCAAGCCGCGAGAGAATCAGGGCCTGCACCAGTAGTTTCTTGGCATTAAAGGGCAGAAAGGGCAGAATTTTCCTAATCATTTTCAGGATACCAAAACAGGTACCTGCCACCCTATGCACCTGCTCCTTAAAGTTCAAACCATGGTCCAGCCACACCCCAAGACTTTTTATTTGATTTTCTTTGGGGGGGGGGGCAGGGCACCCAAGCATTTAGCTAGTTATGTGGGTGCGTGAGGAGCACTCTGTAGGTTAACCTTAGTTATCACTTTTGGGAACTGGTGCTGCGGCTAATAAGGGTAGTCAATCCTTGTTATGAATGTGAGTTATGGCTGGTTAGCAACCTACCTAGACGGCCACTGTGCACTTGGTGTGTTACCCCTTCCCCCTGGTACACCGTGGTACCTTCATCTGTTTCCGTCTGAACGTATCCAGAGTATTCAGAAACGCGATTCTGAATACTCTGGATACGTTCAGACGGAAACAGACATGTACACAGAGCAAACATCCAAGTACTGAGGACTAATAACAGTTTGGCTACGGTTCAGCTTATCCAAAGTAAAACAGTGTTAAGAACGCGCTCGCAAGCACAGCAATTTGTCTACACAGACTGGCCCCTGATGAAGGTACCACGGTGTACCGAAATGCATAGGGCAGAATAAGAAAATTGTAATGTTTAAAGAATAATGAAGGAATGTAATAATGTATATGTATGATCTAAAGTCAAATCAAATCTCATGATGTTTTTGTTGATATGACGAAATAATCAACATTGAAAATAAATATGCACAGTAAATAATGAGTATCATGCATCAAAAAAGATAATTGTTTTTTGGCATAGTGTTTAAAGAAAATTTCTTTTTGAAAAGGGTGAAGGTGTAACACACCAAGTGCACAGTGCGCATCTAGGTAGGTTGCGAACCTTCCATAACTCACACCCAAGCATTTAGGCCACAGTACACTGGTATCAAGATTAGCGATCTTGCCTAAAAACATCAGTTCGGTTTTTGCTGCTTTCGGCTTTAGATAGGAGTCATCCATCCACGTGGAGATCCTACCAAGCAATTGGCAAGATTGCTCTTAGTATTGTCCAATTGATTGAGGGAATCAATCAACTGAGTATCGTCAGCGTACGAGACAATCTTAACCCCAAAGGGATTGACCACCTCAGCCAGAGGGCGCAAATAAACATTAAAAGCGTAGGGCTCAGTGAGGAGCCCTGCGGCACCCCACATCGCAGAGACAGGCTTTCGGAGATAAAATTGTCATCAAAGACCTGGAATGGCCTAACCGAGAGGAAAGACTCAAGCCATTTGAGTAAAGCTCCTGTGACCCCAAATTCTCTAAGTCTTGCGATCAGCAATTGATGATTGACCGTGTCAAAGGCCACGCTGAGGTCGAGCACTACAATGGCCACGGACCCGCCGCCATCCAGAATTTTCCTAGATTCTTTAACCACCGCCAACTAGGCAGTTTCTGTGCCTTGTTGGGGTCTAAAGCCTGTTTGGGAGGGGTGAATGTGTTCCACCACACTAAAACAGCCTTCTCAGATAGAAAGCCAGTGTTTGTCTGCCCAGAGAACTATTCTAAAGACAACCATTGCTTGTTACCTGTTTGCATACCTCTCTGGAAATTCACTAAACCTCTCTGTGGTTGTCTGTTCTCAAGCCATTATCCTTCCCTTCTTGTCCACTACAAGCTCCTTCAGAGCTCTTCTTAGCTGGATGAATTCAAGGCATATCTTTCTGACTAATATCTCTGAACTTAAAGAGGACCCAGCGTTGCCAGTATCCATAGACCGATGCATCCATATTCAACACAACCAGCTCCAGTGTCTGAAGAGGAAAACTCTGTTCCAAGTTAGCAGGTCTTAACAACACACAGTTCCTCTGACATTCCCTGAGATATTGGACTACAGCTGTTGCACTTCTATGACATGGGATAGCAGAATGAGCTGCAACACTGAACACAAATGCAGTTGGGAACAGGACACCATGAACATGTTGAGCCTTCAGAGAAAAACTCTGAGAGCAGAAAACATTTAAGAATTGACTTACTTGGTGGAAAGAAGCCACAATTCCCAAAGAATGAGACAACAGCTCACAAACTCCCCTGCACTTGCATTCATGGCATGGTCTGGAATATTGTAATCAAATAAAAATAGAAAGTGTCCTTCCCTAAATTCAAAAATTCTGGCCTTTGGAGATAATAATAGAAAATCTACACTCAATAGGAAAATATTTTTGTAAACAATATTTATTTCAGCAGTTCAATTGTTACATTCGCTTATGATATTCTGGCATAGAACCATAATATGGCTTGAGCAACCCTGACTACCCTCATTCGATCTCCATAGGTTTAATCTAGGGCAGTTTGCGTGCTTCAAAAGTATGTCAATATTCCCTACGTTCTACAGAAATCTGGTGCTTACAAATTGCAGTACTTAGCATGGACCCAAATTAAACTTGGTCATGTTGACCAGAAAGACCAGGGTTCTTAACAGGTGGCACACCTCCAGTACGTCTGTTCTCAGGTTCTCCCAGTACGAGTAATGGATCAGTATGTGACCTACGTAGGCATGCAGATTGATGCTATAGGATCCAGAACTCTGGAGGACACCTTTGGGTTATTCCATAGTACGAAAAGGAGAATCTTGAATAGAAAATCAGCTGAAACTGCTACTTTGGAGGCCGGATAGATTAGTGAAATACACATCCTCCAAAATGCAGGACGAATCACCAGAATGATGCCCTGGAAGTTGAAAATGTTTAAGTCAATGGTTTGTACATACTTATTTGCTCCTTTCACATTGATGTCCAATATGAGGCACCCAGGGCACTGAAAAGGATTCCAGTGATGCTTCACTCTGGAAATGATGCAGGCTGGTTTAACAATCTCTAGTGAACCTTATGAGATGCAGACCTGTAGGCCTTATGGCTACTGAAACCATAATTTAAGTTGAAGGTGTGCTTTTGATTCTTGTAATATTTGTGAAGGAGCACCTCAAGCTGTGGACCAAATTGATTTAAACACAGAAAAGAAAGTTTCAGAGCAACATGCTTTTGAAAGTCCCAACATCTACTGGCCCCATGACTGTCCCATATGTTATGAGCGATCACTTCTGAATATTAAAGAAAGCATCATTGAGATTTTATAATATAACATTTTATTGAGTTTTATGTAATATAACAAGTAAAAAAAGGGATACAAAACAAATGTGCTTACATAGTTTGTCCCAGTCACTGGTGTACAATTGGGGGAGGAATAATAGTATTAGTTGCATTGGAACTACAAGGCCTGTGGGTCTCGCTCAGGGTCACATACTCTGCACATATACATGACAACCCCAGTTCAAACATGTATATCATAACACTCAACACGCTATCAAGTAGCACCAAACCTCCCTTCCCAGGGTTTCATTTCTGACATAGGCATAATTCCTCATCTTGGTTGTATGCCAACCAACGGCCCCATATCTTCTCGTATTTTAGGGGGTATCCTCTTGCTCTGTACCCGTCCTTCTCAATCAGGACGATCAGTGAGATTTTGAGCCTGTAATTGCACTCTGGCAATGAGATTGTCAGTCTTCTCATGTCAAAATAGCAGTGAGAAGGGACCGACCATCCTTAACTAGAGACTGGGAAGAACTGAAAGGATATTTTCCAGTCTTCCACAGGATTCATCTTCATCACAAACATTGGAACTGGCATCTTTCCACATCCTTCTACTCTTGCCGGACGCCATTCTTTATTACATGGATCACTGTAAATGCCTTGGGAACAGAAAAATGAAACTGATGTTAGCCAAATACTAGACTTTTCCAACAGCTCTTCAGAAAGACCTTGAATCCCCTCTTATGAGTCCATTTAGCACCATAGCAAACCCATCCGTATCCACTATCATCTCTGTAACAACCCAGAACCAGGAAAGCTCACTGAAGCCTTAACTGCTTAGTTGTTCATTTAGAAAAGATGTCAGTTCAAATTTGTTACAACCAGCAGAACACAACTATGCCTCACCCTAAACTTAATCCAAAAACAAACAGAATTTAGCTCAGCAGGAATTTGGGACCCGTTTCCAGGAGGTGGGGAGGGCAGACAATATACACCACTCCCCTCCTGATCTTATTGCAGGGATGAAAGCAAAGTGGAAAGAACTGAAGACCATTGCCCCTGTAATGCCACGCACGCATACCCAAACAGCAGTACGTGAGTCGAACAGAACGTCTGTCCAAGGATAGCCTACCAAGGAGGCTGCTAGGGAAAGTTCTGTCTGGGAGGCAGAGCCTTCTCATATATAAGGCCTGGGGGTAATGAATGTGTTAATCCTCATATACTTAGCGGTAATATTAGATTAGTCCGGGTCCTATTTTTCTTCACCACAGTCCTAAAGGTTCCATAAAAGAAGTCTGAAATTTACACCATTGATTATGCCTTTTTGCAGAATAATTGTTCAACTCTTTAGGAATTTCTAAAGAATTCGAGGAGTGCTCCTTGTATTCTTTGTCGGTTTCAGAATCCCAGGCTTATTCAAATGTGCCTGCGGGTGTATATGTCCTAATGTGGAAACTTTCTTCCTTTCAACCAAATCAATTTGAGGGGTGTTTCCTCCCCATTCTCACCTCAAAATGAATGCTTTCACTCTTTCACCCCACCCCGGTAAATGCAAATGTATGGATATATTAAGAGCATGAGACTACCTGCACAATGTTGGTGAATATGCCCAAGCCTGCAAACTGGACAGAGTGTGCCTGCGAACACATTGGGCCCACCAGGAACAATACCGAACTTTATTTGTACCTTCCTTGTACAGGAATTCCAACAGTTTATGGAATTTCTGAGTGGACAACAAAACCAATTTCCATGAGTATAATCCCATAATTTCTAATTATGTGAACCATGAAGCTATTTGCCTCCTCAAGTAGCTTTTGTCTACCTAATGTGCTCAAACCCGTTTTAAGAATTAGGCTCAAAATGAGGTTCGCCTCTATCTTGAATTGAAATTAAACTAATAAACACGCAACTTTGCCCAGAGGCATCAAGGCGCCTTCTTGAATAGTCACATGAACATTCTTCTACATGAACACCTGTATCATATTTGTTAAAGGACCCCTGCCAAGACGTATATATTAAGGAGCACTTCTCAAATTACGTCCTGTATTACCAACCCAAGAAGTAAACCACCCAAGGTCAAACGGCAACAAGGAAGAGGGGCCCAGAACGGTCAAAGGACTACGACGAAAATTAGTATGAATGAAATAATCAAAATTACTAGTAAGTATTCCCTGCATTACCATCCTCGTCACACTTCGTCTTCCCAGTTCTCAGTAAACGAGGAAATATCAAGGAGTGAAATAGTTGGCTCAGACCTTGCTAAATGGAATACAATGCGCCAGAAATCCAGTCATGCCAGGAATACAAAATGATCCAAGAAATTGACAAAGGTAAAGCACATAGGAAAATAATCTACCAAAGTTCAAAAGATCCTGTATGCCAATCATGTATCTGAAGGAGACAAAGAGGGGGTATGGCTAACTAAACTCTATAGCCCTTGTCTAATGCTAGGAACATCACTTACAAGTCTTTATCAACGGATGTTCCAAGGAAGCATACAAACGGCGAGAAAAGAAGGGACTTTGGCCCACATTTAGCAGTTGCAAATAGGACAGCTAAAGAGTCATTTGGCATGTACCAACCCTATTTTACGAGTTGGTAAACAATTACAGACTTGCAAAATAGGGTGTGTTAGTCCGTATTAGGAAGGGGTGTTTCAAGGGTGCCCCTTCCTAACAACGAGTCGCAGGGGCATGTATGAATGTTTTGCGACTGGAATTCTTATTTTACAGACTTCGTGAAGGAGGTGGCAACCCATTTGCAAATGTGAAGGGATCCCTAAAGGACCATTTTGTGAATGTGGGTATCAAATAATTTAAGAGCAGACAGTGGTTGCACGGACCACTACCTACTCCTCAAAAAAATGAAAAGGGACCTTTACAGTTTTTTTAAAAAATGTATCCCGGCTTCCTCTAAGGAAAACGGGCTTCATTTCAGTAAAAAAATAGCTTTATTTAAAAAGCAATCACAGACATGGTGGTCTGCTGACCCCAGCAGGTCACTATGCCTGTGATTACAGGCCATTTCCAATGGGTTGCAAAGTGCACCCTGCCTCATGAATATTGATAAGGCAGGTCAAATGCTACGCCATAAGTAATCGCAAACAGTGTCTGAGACACTGCTGTACATCGTATTTTGCGAGTCCCTAATTGCGAGTCACAAAAATTCGCAATTAGAGATTCTCTAAATGAAATGGTTCTATCGGCCACATGCATCAACCTATTTAGGAAGTACAAACGGTGCGAATCGGTAAATTCGACCGTTTGCACTTCCTAAATAAGTTTTTGGGATGCATCATGCATTTTTGTGAAATTCGCTATTTTTAGCGATTTCCAAAAATGCGATTGCTTTTAAGGAATCGCAAATTTCCGATTCCTTAAAAGCAATGCATGATTGTTTTTCTAATTGCGAATTAGCAATTAGGAGGTGCAAATTAGCACGAGGTTGAACCTTGTGGTAATTTGCGAAAAGTTTTGAAAATGCTCAAAAATGCATTTTTTAAACTTTCATGTTTCAGACACACATGTTCTTAGGACATGTGTGTGTGAAACATGCACTTCAAATTACATTTCTGGGGTGCAGGGGGGGTCCTTTGGACCCCCCTCTGCACCCTTGGAATGCATTAACAAATTGCGATTTTCAAAAAGAAAATTGCAATTTGTTAAAGCCTTCCCATTGATCCCTATGGGCCTTTTGGCTCATAGGAATCAATGGGAATTGCGAATTCGCACTTTAGAATTCGCATAATATTTGCAATTCGGTAAAAATTGAGATTTTTACTGAATCGCAAATATTTTGCGAAAATATACATGCATCCCATTTTGCGAATTCCAAATTGCGATTCCCTATTTTTCGCAATTTGGAATTCGCAAAAGGCCGGGATGATGCATGTGGCCGTATATGTGGCCCGAAGTGTTTTGACTGAGTGGGAATTCCTAAGATTGTATGAAACTCCCTTATTTTCTAGACTTACTGAAAAATGAGCCAGTCCTATAAAAATAATATACCATTGTACGCTGCCGTGCAGAAACACTTTTGTGGAACCCTACATTTTAGGTCAACTTGCAGGATGAAAGTCACCCTAAATGGAAAGACTGCAACCTGAACATGACTTTGCATGATTTGTGAAGCGTAAAACATTAAGGTAAAATGTAAAAAAAAAAAAATGATGCAAAGGAATGTTCCTCGAACAATTTATTTGATAATGCGCCTCCTGATGCGCCTCTGATGGGAATACTACAGTTTTATTATTTCAAAGTGGTGGAACATTGGCCTTACTCCTGCAGCCAAGTCTTAACTACTGCCTGATAGGGCTCCCTTCTGCTTGGTTAGAATCGCGTTGGAAGGGAACAGTATTTGCGACACCGACTAGGAGGAGGTGCTGAACCTGTCAAAAATGGCTTGGGTAAGGACATTGTGCAACTTCTGGTATGACACTGAAACTTGGCATCAGGCACTTTCCTATGAGGATGGCTTAGTCAGAGAATGGCAATTTTGCCATCGACAAGGAAGAAGCTTTTACTCTTGGCAAAAAATGCACAGAACAAAAATGCTGTGTGCCCGTTCAAGAAAGGGGGGTTATTCATTTTTCAAAAGGGACCAAAATACATCCAGACTATTAGAAGAAGCTGTCCGTAGCTGGAGGATTCAAGGCTTGCTATGACAATGAAGCAAAACAAGAAAGAAGCTGGTCAATGTTCCCAAGAAGGTCTGCAGCCTTCCCCTCCCCTCCTGGCCAGTTGTGCAGAAAGTAATTCAGCCAATAGCCTGTAGGTACGAGACCACCCTAATGATAGGGGAGAATAGCCTACCCTGTCAGGCGCTGGACACAAGCGTCTCTCCGTTATCACCTTCTGCCTTTTAGAAGATAGTATCAAACGGCACCAAAATAAAATAAAAACGAGATGCATAAAATCCTTCTATCTCTCCATCCAGTGGCAGAACTGATGCAGTCTGAGCAAAGAACCTGACAGCTACAATAATGAACAAGAAATGTTGTGACTCACTAACTTGTTTATTCTTTTATGGTGTCTTACTGGACCAACATCAGATGAAAGGTACAATCTTGTGGGAAGCCATACTGGAGGGGCAAGTTATTGCAAATTGTCTAGTGGCCAGAAAAGTCTAGTTGCCGGTCATTTGAAGCTGGCAGTTAGTGACCATCATCACATGGTGTGCATTACCAATAATGGTAGCCATTTTGTAAAAAACAGTCTCCCTCTTTTGTGAAATTCGTTTGGAAAGCATGGAGGGATACCTGCCTGCACCCTACTAGCACTGTTAGAGGTGCTGACACCCAACCCCATGGGTTATTCAGGATCTGCAGGTTAACCTGATAGTACAATGACTTGGGACATTGACGTGTCTCCAAAACACTAAGTTGCAAATGACATGAGGAAAGCATGTACACCTTTAACAAGACGTTTACAGGAACAAAAGAGTGGATCATGTTTGCTTGGATCTTCAGTTATTGAATATGCTTATACTGGCATGTATGCCCCAACAGGGGTCTGTGCACACTATAACCCAAGCAGACCTATACAGCATACACAATATGCAGGTCGGGCTGGACCTGGATCTTACACCTCTTTCATCTGTCAAGGTAACTAGGCACTATGCTCCATCTGTGCTTTTTGCTCTTAGGCCTCCTGCACGCCCTTGTCTACATCGCTACACTCTGTTAGGGATACTACAGTCCCGCCGCTGTATGACTTGCTTATCCTCCTTTCATCCTCCCGTTTTCTGCCCCACTAGTCCTTGTCCTTCCTCCCCAATGTCCACTACCTCTCTCAGAACTGGCTTTCTCATAAATGTATGCTCGCTAATTAAACATAACTTACCCTTCCACGACTTCGTGGATGAAAGACAGCCGGACTGGGTTTTCATTACGGAGACCTGGGCTACTGACTCCTCCGGCCATGACCTTCTTTTAGCCATCCCAGAGGGTTACTCCCTACACAGGCTGGACAGACCTATACGTAGAGGAGGAGGCATTGCCATTCTCTTTAAATCCTCCTTTTCCTGCACGGTCAAACCGCTATCCTCGCCTCAAGATCGTTTTGAAGCTTTATACTTCTGTATTACATGTGCTCCATCGGTCTCTTTTACGGGGATACTGATCTACAGGCCGCCTGGCCACAGAGCTAATTTTGCCTCTGATATACTGAGAATTCTAGAACCTTACTTTGGAAAGCCCTGTCTCACCATTCTGGGCGACCTCAATTTCCATCTCGATGAGGCCGATTCTAAGGACACTCTTTCATTGGTCGAATCTCTCGGAGCCTGTGACCTTGTTCAGCTAGTTACCAGTCCCACTCACAAGGCAGGTCACATCCTCGACGGGGTATTCTCTAATGATCTGAGACTTTCCAGCGGCTCTCCTCTGCCGTTGGTCTGGACTGACCATCTTGCAGTACCTTTACATCTTGCTCTTTCTACTTCCTTCTCCACTAAGAAGGTGACAACTCCTCTCGTTCTCAGAAGAAATCTTAGAAACCTCACGGATGAGGCCCTCGCCTCTCTAGTTCCTCCTCCTGAGGCTCTCTTCCCTAAAGACGCGGATGAGGCAGCCCAAGATCTGAAGGATTCCATCACCAATGCAGTGGAAAAACTCGCCCCAGCATCCCTGCGATATGTAGCCCGACGTAAACCATCAGCACCATGGTTTTCGGACCATCTTAGATCATTAAGACAGGGCTGCAGAAGCAGTGAGAGGAGATGGAGGAAATCCTGGGATCCTATGGACCGGGAGGCCCATAAGTCTGCTCAACGGGAGTACAAGCAGAAAGTGATTATGGAGAAGCAGGAATACTTTTCCAATCTTACTAGCTCACTCACTTCCTCTAGGGAGCTTTTCAAAATCGCTGATTCGCTATGCTCCCTTCAACTCCCTGATCCCGTAGTCAGCTCTCAAAAACTATGCAATGACATTGCAGACTTTTTTCATAACAAAATCCTCGATACCCATACATTACTAGAAGCACAACGTCATTCTCTGGACGAGAATATCCCTCCAGGCATAAGCTCTCTTGAGTCTCTGGATACAGCCCCTTCTAGTTTTCTTACGGAATTTCCATCACTGTCTCTGGAAGGATTGAATCTTCTACTTGATAGGACGAAATCCTCCTCCCCATTGGACCCACTACCTCTTAAAAAGCTGAAAGAGTGTAGAAGCAGTCTTCTTCCCTCCTTGTTGGAGGTGATGAATAAGGCGATTGCCCAAGGTTCTTTTCCATCGGTATGGAAGAAGGCTATTGTGAAGCCGCTCCTCAAGAAACCTTCACTTGACCCCGGCCTTCTTAAAAATGTTAGGCCCATTTCCCTACTTCCTGCACCTGCAAAAATACTAGAGGCACATCTGAATCTCCATTTATCTTCCTTTCTGGATGCCTCTGAGTATCTTGACATCACCCAACATGGATTTCGGAAACATCACAGCACAGAATCTGCTCTCACTTTTGTTGTCGACAACATCCGACGCAAAGTTGACGTTGGTCAAACTACTGTTCTAGTGCTACTGGACCTCACGGCCGCATTCGATACCCTGTCTCCCGCCATCTTAACATCTCGGTTTAGGGAGGCAGGTGTTACTGGGTCGGCCCTGAGCCTCCTCAATTCCTTTCTCCTTGATAGGGAACAGAGAGTGATGCTTGGAAACCACCTCTCCCCAGCCAAGTCTTTGCAATGTGGGGTGCCACAGGGGTCGGCACTAAGTCCGACCCTGTTCAACATCTACGTGGCCACCCTTGCTAGGCTTGTAAGATCGCAGGGGATGGAGGTGGTATCATACGCCGATGACACCCAGATCATGGTGTCATTCACCCATTCCTCTGTCACTACATCTGCCTCTAGCTTCAGGTCATGTATGCAACATGTTGCAGACTGGATGGTCATCAACTCCCTGAAGCTGAATGGCGACAAGACAGAGGTGTTGGTCTTTGGGAAGGACCAAGATGTCTGGTCGAGTGAGTGGTGGCCTTCCTCTCTCGGCACCTGCCCCACTCCCTCTCAATCTGCCAGAAATCTCGGTGTGGTGTTTGATACTTCACTCTCGATGTCCCTTCAGGTGAATCGGACTGTGGCAACCTGTTGGGGCGTGATCAGGATACTTAACAGAATTCGCAGCTATCTGTCCCTTCAAGCACGTAAGCAGATTGCAGTCGCCCTGGTTGGCTCCAGGTTAGATTACTGTAACTCTTTATACATGGAGTCCAACAAGGGCCTCATACATCGGCTGCAAACCGTGCAGAATGCTGCTGCACGTTTTGTCCTAGACCTTTCTAAGACTTCATCTGCTACCACCGCTAGGAGAGACCTTCACTGGTTGCCTGTCCAGCACAGAATCTATTTTAAAATTTTGTGCTTGACGTACAGAGCTCTCGAGGATGGTTCTAAAAGCGCTATCAGCTCCCTACTTACCCGCTACCATCCCACAAGGTGCCTTCGCTCTGCGGGACTACTCCAGCTGGCTGTCCCTCGCTTCAGGCTTACCAGATGGGGAGCCAGGGCTTTTTCTGTCGCTGCCCCCCAGCTCTGGAACACCGTGCCTATGGAGATTAAAACTCTACCTTCTCTAGACTTGTTTAAAAAGGCCTTAAAAACGTGGTGCTTTTCAAGAGCCTACTCAGGTTGAACTGCTGGGTTTTTGTTATGAGCTGGTCTTTTGAATTAGGCGCCTTGACGCCCACTGGGCTAAGTTTGCGCATGACAAGACTCCTTTCATTTCATTTCATTTCATTTCATTTGCAGCACAGCAGTGTCTCATACCTTCCTGTGGTAATGAATAGTGTCTCTTGCCATAAGCAAACATAGGCGGGACACCCGGGGTTTTCCCGAAACCTCTATTGGCATGAGTCAAGTTCAGGGAGGTGTTACATGCTCCCAAAACCCTCAGAAATGCAGTAAAGGCAGGAACGGATGACTTATTTTGCCCTACTGTTGACCAGAAGGAACTATGGAAATGTGTTCTAATGATGCTGTCAATATAGCTCACAATGGAGACAAAATCCTGATCCGCGTTTACATGGCAGAAGGATGTGGAAACATCTGGTGACGTTCAGCTGGCCTCAGAACAAGTATTCTGAAGACAACCTTAACTGATCAGATGTTCCCTGTAGGGATAACCCTGGTCACTGCTCCCACGCCTGCCCTACATGGCCCAGGAAAGCATCAGGAGCTCATTTGGATGGAAGATGCAAAGAAGACGTTGAGAGAACCCAAAGAAGAAAAATTACTGTTGTAGGAGGGACATGCTTAGTGCAAGACCCCAGCCAACCAGTCTAGGTTGACAATTTCATCCAATGAAGGAAGTGGTAACGGATGCAGGGGTGGAGAATTCCTATAACCGGACTCCCAAGACATATTTTTTGGGGTGAGGGACAAGTTGTCATGCTTATTTTGTCCTTTGCACAAGTAGGCCCAGCCCCCTGCAGCACCAACCCTTTGGCTGCCAGTTTACAGAACCACATTCTGGGTCACTGAAGGGCATTGTCTGCAGTTAAGGTAAGATTTATGCCCATAGGTTAATTCTGTTTGAACATATTTATGGTTCATTAATGCAAAGCCTTTATTATTAGGGCGAGCACTCAAAGAAAACGTTGCAAGTTAGAACTGCACTACTGACAGCGGTCCCGGTATAAAAAAGTGTACACAAGTTAGCAAAGTTTAAAAATATGAGGCTAAGTATAATACTCCGAGAAGGCTCTTTGATTAAATGCAAATGTTTGAAGAACCTTGAAAGCAAGATTGAGAAGTCTTTCCTTTCAAATTAAATGTTCACAAAAAATGCAACTAGGAAAAACACTTTTGCTAAACTACTGTGAAATTGTAGGTACTTTCTTTGAAGCATCATCTACTAAAATGTGTTGCTGCATGCTAATATATTCATGATGGAAAATCAGTGCAACCAGTTCCAATAAGATTATGGGAAACATAAATATAAACAATCATTGGAAAAGCCAATATATCTGACATTGGTGGCCAGCCTTTTGGTTTTGTCAAAGCATGTCTTGTTCTGACATGATTTTTGTAAAACTTTATAGTTGTGGGAGATGCCAAGCTCTCATCATTATAACAAACATTGGCAAAAAGCAATAATATTTTTTGGTCTCAAAAAGCACACATTACCACAGTAGGCTCTGGCACTGAGCAAAACTACTTTGTGTGCAATATGCTCCTTGTGAAAGAGCAGAATGCTGTCACTCCCAGTGAAGCCAGTCTATAGAGAAAGACAGAATTTTTATAAAAACAAAAGGTCAAGACCAAGTTAGGTGTCCAATTCTTAGGTAAAGTCACAAAAGTGCTCCCATCCATTAGTGCAGATTTACAGCTTTCATGAATTCACAATAATTTATAGAAGTATGTCAGGAAATCGCGCTCCTAGAAATATTTGTGAAGTGCATTTTAGCATGAGCAAATGTGCATGTGTAGGTTTCGCTCATGGGAAACTTTGCTGAGCGTTTACAGGTTCACTTTGCACCAACCACTTTTTTCCTCAACAGTTTAAGAAGTTCTATTTCTCCTCTTGTCAGGAGCAAATTTCCAGCCTTTCTCAGTAAGGGAAGAGATTAGAGAAAAGCTGGTGAAAACCCCTAAAACGTACAAGTCGCTAGGTTTGCACAGACCCTGTTTGCAACCTTGGAACAATAGCTTAAAGCTACCTCTAGCCTCACTATGTAGATCTGTGAAAAGATGGCAAAATGTAGGAATTGCTAGAATTCAAACCCTACTATAGTACGAGTCCTGGCATAATTAGAGAGGCTATTATCAGAGCTCTTATAAGATTACTGCCATCATTTATCGCCGCACTAAGTGGCACCAAAGGGACAAGTGGATTATTTTACATGAGAAGTAGATTTCTTAAGCAACCTGTCCCATGGACAAGTAGATATTTTATTAAATTTCACACCCCTGCGGATGGTTCTAATTATAGATCTATGAAACTGGTCCTTTTACTACAAATAAAAACTGTGACTATGCTTAGTAGATTAGCCAGTTGCATACCGGGGGGATGCAAATTTACTTTTTTAGATAAGACTGTGGAGAGGGCCTAATTTTAGAAAAGAAGCTCCCAAAACATTGATGTATGATCCCTAACAAATAGATCCTGAACACAAATCTGTGCAGCAGGCCACAATACCATTGAGCCAACAATACTGAAAGCTTTTTAAAATAGGTCAGGCTGACACATAGTGGGATGAGGAAGATGATTATGTAGCCTGATGGACACAGCTTGTGAGTTATTGAATAGAAATGGCTCATATTTGCCAGACATAGGAGGATTCCTGGGCTCTCACACACAAATGAAAAAACCTAGGGCCCAATACGCAAAACCACTTGTTCACCTTGTGAATGTAGGTGTGTAAATATCTGTTTTTACAATTGTCAATCAATATTTACGATTCATAAAACATGGATTTACAATAGAAAATAAATTTACTCACACATATGTATGTGTATGTATGAGTAAATCTTCTCCCAGGGATGGGGACTAGGATTTCTAGGGCAGGAATCCATTGGAAGTTTGTAAACACTCACAAATATATGTCTGGCTTCATTTCTCTTTGCCTAGTCCCACCCTAAACAAGCACTGGAAAAGCCAATAGGTCTCGCCTATGTGAGAGCTACTGGCTTTTCCAATGTCTTTCAGCCATGTTGTACAGCAGCGTGGCAGCTGTTCAGCATGGCTAAAATGTTGTGGTGTTGAGTAGAGTAGAGTAGCATAGAGGAGAGTGTAGCAGACTGGGGTAGAGAGGCGTAGGATGGAGTGGCATAGAGTTGAGTGGCGTAGAGTGGAGTGGCGTAGAGTGGAGTGGCATACACTGGAGTGGTGCAGAGTAGAGTTGGAGTGACTTAGAGTGGAGTGGCATAGAGTGACATATAATACAGTGGCATACAGAGGTGTAGCGTGGAGTGGCATAAAATTGAGTGGCACTGAGTGACGCAGAGTGGAGTGACATAAAGTGGAGTAGAGCGGCACTGTGTAGAGTGGAGTGGCATAGAGCGTAGGAGGGGTGTAGAGTGATGGGGAATGGACTGGTGTGGAGTGGCACAGAGTAAATTGGTACAGCCTGATGTAGAGTGGAGTACGGTAGAGTGGTATAGATTGAAGTGGCTTAGAGTAGAGTGGCTTAGAGTGGAGTGGCACAGAGTGGAATGGCATATAGTAGGGCGGAGGTGAATGGAGTGTAGTAGAGTGTTGTAGAATGGGGTAGAGTAGAGTAAAATGATATAAAGTGGAGTGGTGAAGAGAGGAGTGGTGAACAGTAGCATTGCGTGGAGTGGAGGGAATTGAGGTAGAGTAGAAGAGAGAAAAGAGGAGACGAGTTGCGTAGAGTGGAGTGGTGTAGATAAGAATGTGTAGAGTGGGGTGGAGTAGAGAGAGTGGCGTTGAGTGAAATGCCATAGAGCAGAGTGGGATAGGGTAGTGTGGAGTGGCACAGAGTAGAAATGTATTGAGTAAAGTGGAGTGGCGTAGAGTAGAATTGCTTACAGTGAAATGGAGTGAAGCACAGTGGCATAAAATAGAGTGATAGAAATACCAACATTTGTAAAGCTCACAGCTACCTCCGGAGAGTTGTCCCAGTACTGGCGGCCGTCGGGAAGATTAAGCGAGCTATTGCCCAGAGTCACGAGGTGCTGGGCTAACCTGCCGCCGGGGATCGAACCGTTAGCCCCCCTGTTACGGAGTCAACCGCCCTGGCCGCTGCACCACACCTCTTCCCGATGTGATGTGATGTAGAGTATAGTGCCATAGAGTAGCTTTGTGTGGAGTGGAGGGGCATAGAGTAGCATGTGTAGAGTGGAGTGTCAAAGAGTAAAGTGCTGGAAAGTGGAGTGGGGTAGAGTGGAGTGGCGTACCGTGGATTGGGGGAGTGGCTTGGAGTGGTTTGGCGTAGAGTGGAGTGGCATACAGTGGTGCAGAGTAGAGTGGTATAAAGTGAGGCAGAGGAGCATAGAGTAGTGGAATGTTGTACAGTGAAGTAGAGCGGAATGGTGTAGAGGGGAGTGGGTTAAAATGGAATTGCATAGAGCTGAGTGGCGTAGAGTGGAGCAGAGTGGAGTAGAGTGCCATAGAGTGGTGTAGAGAGGTGTAGAGTGAAGTACAGTGGCATAGAGTGGAATGGAGTGGAGTAGAGTAGTGTGGCATTGAGTGGTGTGGAGTAGAGTGGTGCAGGAAACAGTGACACAGAGTAAAGTGGCATTGAGTGGGGAGGAGTTGAGTAGAGTGGTGTGGAGTAGAGTGGCATGGAGTGGCACAGAGTAGAGTTGGAGTGCTGTAGAGTGGAGTGGCACAGAGTAGAGTGGCATAGAGTTGGGTGGAGTCGAGTAGAGTTGTGTGGTGTGGAGTAGAGTGGCATAAAGTGGCGTGGAGTGGCACAGAGTAGAGCTCTTGTACTGTAGAGTGGAGTGCTGTAGAGCAGAGTGGCATAGAGTGGCGTGCCGTAGAGTACCATAGAGTGGCATTGTGTGGAGTGGCGTGGAATGGAGTGGCATGGAGTGGTGCAGAGAAGAATGGTGTAGAGTGGCTTAGAGGGGAGAAGTGTGGAGTGGCATAGAGTAGAAAGCAGTGGCGTAGAGTGGGGTGTTGTAGAACAGAGTGCAGCGGTGAGGAGTGGAGTCATGTAAAGTAGAATGCAGTGGTGTAGAATGATTGGCATAAAGTAGAGTGCCGTGCAGTAAAGTGGTGTGGAGTGCCATTAAGTAGAGTGGTGAAGAGTAGGGTGGAGTGACAGAGTTAAGTGATGCAGACTAGAGTGGAGTTGGTTAGACTGCTGTAAAATGGCATTGCGTGGAGTGGCATGGAGTAGAGTTTAGTGGCGCAGATTGGAGTGGCTTCTAGCAAAATGACGTGGTGTAGGGTGGAGTGATACAGAGTCTCGCTGAGTGGCACTCCGTGGAGTAGAATAGCACAAAGTGAAGTGTTGCAGAATAGAATGGCTTGGAATAGAGTAATATGGTTTAGAGAGGAGTACAGTGGAGTGGGGCAGAGTGACGTAGACTGGAGTGGTGTAGAATGGAGTGGCATAGAGTACAGTGGAGTGGCGTACAGCTGAGTAGCGTAGATAGTACAGTTGTGGGTATAAGTAACTAAAGTGCCAATAGAGACGGCAGATAGAGTAAAGCAAAATAAATAAAAAGCTGGTATGCCTGTGTTTAGAAAAGGAAAGCACATTGTACATCCAGGAATAATACCGAAATGCTTATAAACTAGAAATAATAATGCATTGCAAAAAGACGAGGAAGACCACATGCACTTGGTCCATGCTCCAGGGAGGATCTAACAGAAGAAAGGAAGGGAAGCCCTTCAGGATCTAATCAATCGAAAGATTGCAAATGATAGTGACAACAAAAAGAACTAACGGCATGATGTGGGCTGGTTGTAATCCTCCAGCATAGCCCAAGCACTTTGTAGGCGAGACCTAAAAAGGACAGAAATTTGCTCATGATAATATCAGGAATATTCAGAGCATGAATCGGTAGGGAACACTTCCAAAATTGGAGGAATACAGGCGAAGGGGTTTCTACAAGGTGGTGTCATACTCTTCTCGGTGAAGGAATAAGAATATCAAAAGCTCTGTTGAAATTTTTTGTATGCACAAACATACATATTGTTTGAGAAAGCCGTGAGGAAAGGGATTCTGCCCAGGGATTTAAGGCAGGCCGACATGCTCCATCAATATATGCAGACAGGCTATGGATGTCACGACTGGTCCGCATCTTATCGTGTATGCAAACGGGTGTGGAGCAAACGTAGCATAAATGCAGCCGGCACGGGCGGAAGAGAGCTTTGTGTTCTACTTGATGCGTGTGTCTTCCGCCCTGCCCTTTACTCACCTTCTGCTTCTGGGATCATCACGTCGCTGTCATCGTCTCCGGTGTGCTGCATTTTGGCGGCCCTTCTTTCTTCATATATCTGGAACCTGCTCCTAGTAATTGTTGCGGTCATGATTGGCATCTTCTGAAACTTGGAGAAAGCACATCAAAAGACATTTAAAGTACCGACATTTACAAATAAGGCTGTAATGCACTTTGAGCTACCGTAGGACTATTGTTCACTTATCTGAGAGTTTGTCCCATGGCATTTGGAGATTCCATTTTCCGTGTGCATTCCTGTTCATATTATATAAAAAAGGGATTAGTTGATTCCTGAAGTTAAGGAACTAATCCATATTCCTAGACCTACACATTTTTTAGTGTAGTCTTTATATTTTGGTTAGAATAATTCCAGTGGGGACAGGGCCGGTCCTAGGCATGGGCGGTGTCCTAGGCATGGGCGGTATGGGCAGCTGCCCAGGGCCTCGCGCTCAGGGGGCCCCCTGCCGGCCCCGCAGAGTAGGGAAAAGCGCACTCGGGCAGGCAGTAAGGCACTTAGAGGGGCCTCACATCTTCCCTTTCGCCCGGGGCCTCAGAAGGCCTCAGAAGGCCTAAGACCGGCTCTGAGTGGGGAATCCGTTCCTCTTTTATTCTGGATATATATTTTTGGGCTTTCACTGAAATTCCTGATGTACCACGATTTTAGGTTAGTTCATATATACTTCTCACTTCTGTTATATGTCCTCTACATTGATTACTATCGACACTTAATTTTCCTTCTCTTACCTAGAATCTGATCATGCATCTACCATTACTATATCAGAAGTGGAAGAGGGAATTACACAGTTAGTTACTGCAGTAGCTGTGCATACATTTAGAATAAGAACACGCATTATCAAAACTATATTTATACAGTAACACTCCTATTCTTTTCTTTAAATGTAGGATTCACACATAAAGGTTCTGAACCTTACCATTAATTCCTGAGTGTGACATGGAACATGTGTGTCTTTTCTCATCCCTTGTTTCCTCTCCTCCCCCATCTCACCATTTCTGGCTTTGACATTGCTGGGCATTCTTGGTGGGTGAAGGAAGTCGGAACCTTACTTCATAACTTTCATCTCACCCCTGCGGAAACCTCAGGTGAGAATTAAAATGGACTCTGGGGTCTATATCGGGTGGCAGTATGGGGTGGGACAGTATAACTCACTGCCAAACCCTACAGCACACACGGTTAGTATATGGAGAGAAGCGACGGTAGCACTGGGCTGGAAGGGCAGGGTGACGCTGAAGACCCAGCTCTGGAAATCAGCAGCACTTGTTTGCCTGAAGGGAGTGGAGGGGCACAGGAAATGGGACCTTTTGGGCTTCTCAAAAGTGGGGGACATCTTGAAGAAGGAGTAGTTTATCCCATTCCCCACACACCAGGCACAATGTGAGCTGTCGGGCGGGGGGAGGCTGGGTGATGGGGGGGGGCAATATCTTTGCTATCAACAGGTGAACCATATCCCTCAAGGGATAACCTTCTCTATGATATGGAGAAGGAAACCCAATTAGAGTGGAAAGTTCTGGGGGCCTCATTACACAAACATACAGTATCGCATATCTATGCCTCCCTGCTCACACATAGTGTATCTCCCTTGGATGCCTTACGCAATAAATGGGAGAAGGACTTGGTGAGACGCGAGGATGATGTGTGGAGGGGGAAGATTGTCAGTACCCAAGAGAATTTGCAATCCGGACGAGCTTCCGGCTGGTACAGCTGAAGTTTCTTCAAAGGGTGTACTATATGCTACCTCCCCTTTACCAAACGAGGAAGTCAGATGATGATGGATGCCTTAGGGGATGTGGACAGAAAGGGACCCTGCTTCACACACTGTGGGAGAGCCCGAAACAACATGACTACAGGAAAAAGGTGCGAGGTAGAATATAATTGGTTCTGGAATGCTTCCTCACCTTGACCTCGCAATTGGGGATGATGGGTATCTGGTGGGGGGAGGAGCAAACACTGGATAGATATAAATTCCTTTTCAGTTACATGGCAATGATGTTAGCCAACATGGATGTGGTCCGGCGCTGGGAAGGGGTGAAAATTCTCAGTGTATGAGAGTGGAGGAGATGGTGTATCGTGCTAGAGATTGCACGGACAAACTTGAGAAGATATGGACCCCATGGACAGAGACCGAAGACAGCCTGGACACGGAAGAGGCATATAGGGCAGAATGAGAGTGATAATGGAGATAAGGGGAATCACGGGAGGTGGGGGGCGGGGGAGAAACATGAAACAACAGCTGTCAAGAGAAGCAAGGATTCAATGTCGAAAGTCGTAACATAAATGGGGTGGACAAGGACCTGGGGAGACCGCGCCAGAAGGATGGAAGGGGTTCAGGCCGGTAATGGATCTGCTGTAATGTTGAATATTGTCATGAAACTCAGTAAAAAGAGCTTTAAAAAACAAATATACAGATTTAGATTTGTCATAAAAAAAAGGGAAAACTGACAGTTGTAGCTCCCCAGGATTACTTGTGGAACCAGAACTCCGAAAGTTAGCTTAGAACAAGCGCACAAGTAAACATAAAGAAGTAAAATTGCAACTGAATTTTGCGAAACATACTCTTAAAAAATATACAGCCTGATTCATCAAGGTGAGTATTTGCTATTCCTTAATAGCGATTATTAAGGAATCGCTATTAAGGAATAGCAAAATGCTATTCACCAAGAAATCGGTAAAAAAATTGCGATTTCTAATTATTCCTTAATTGCGATTAGCAAATTGCTAATCGCAATTAAGGAATATCTCCCCATTCATTCCTATGGGCCTTGGGCCCATAGGAATGAATGGGAAGACATTTCAATGTGCGAATCGCAATTAGCGATTCGCATATTGAAATTGCGATTTCAAAGGTGCAGGGGTGTCCAAAGGACACCCTGTAGCACCCCTGAAATGTATGCTACATTGGTGTTGCGTGTAACATGAAACTTAGAAAAATGCATTTAAATGCATTTTTCTAAGTTTCCGCTATTTACCACGAGGTTTGACCTCACGGTAAATAGCGGGTAATTTTTGCGAATATGCAATTTAAAAATGTTTCAAGAATAGCATTTAAGGAATCTCTAATAGAGATTCCTTAAATGCTATTCCTCGCAAATATGCGAATTCTTAAATAGCGATTTTTGCATTTGGGATGATGAATCCCAAATGCAAAAATACTGCTCGCAAAGAGCCAGATTCTCAGAATCTGGCCCTTTGCGACCGGATTTAACAATGATGAATCAGGCTGATGGAAACATCTGCTGGGTTGTCATTATTTTGCGACTAAAGAAAGTCTATTGTTGTTAGCAAGCTGCACCAATTCTTAATCATGTAGTTCAAATCTAGACGTAAAGACTTGATAAGTTTTCGAAAGTGATGTAGAGATGGGTGGGATTTTCCTGGCTCGTGGGAGGTCTGACTTCTGCATTTAATTATTTGGGAGAGGATAAAAAAAGAGCCAGGTTCACTGATGTTGTTTAAAGTGTGTGCAAGGCATGACTAAATGAATGACCCGAGGCAATCTTTACAGGCCACCTCCATAGCAACCAAAAAAAACACACAAATAAATCTTCAATGCAGAAGAAATTATTTTCAAATCTCGCAAGAGAGATCAGAAATAATTATATGCATATTTTTGAAGTGGTTCTTATTGAAAAGCATACAGGCATATTTCATCTAATATATGTCTAAGATTAAATGTTTTGCTGTAAAACAATGCAAAGCCTGCAAGCCTCAAAGAAAAGCGTGAAAACCCTTGCTTCAATGGGATTCAGCAGAAGTAGGGCCATTATGGGTTCATGCATGCCTTATTTCAAGTCCAGAGCCAGGCGCTCCGATGGTTTTTCAATCCACTTTGTGCAAGCACACTCACTGGCCCTATGCAAACAAAGTAAAACCGTTACTGTATGTCCATTGACCTGCATGCATGGACAAAGCAGACCGCAGGGCATGAAGGTTCACAATTTACAATAACTTAGTGTGATATTTTAATCATGTTTTAAGCGCAAAGGAGATTTGGCTCTGAAAAATTATGAAACATTAGTGACAAAACACTTTGCGGTAAGTAGCGCAAAAACCCCAATAGTGCCTGCAGAGTGACAAGATCTTCGACAAGTAAAATGCTACTCCAGATTCCAAACGAGGATTAGTAGAGGGAAATATAAATTGTTATTGGGACTGGTGAACATGTGAGTCCATTAGTTGTGTGAATAGGATAAAATATGGATAGAGAAGGGAAGAGTTTAGAAAGGATTATATGGAAGTTCAGAGTAGTAAAAGAGGTTTGGGAGGAGTCAGAGTGCCTGTTAGTTGAATGAATAAGATGAAGGATGGACAGAGGAGGAAATTTCAGAAAGGGTTATTTGGGAGTTCATAGTAGTAAAAGAGGTTTGGGCTGAGTCAGAGAGTGGAGGTTGAGGATACTTTGGAAAAAGAATAAGAAGAGTCATAGAGTGGTGGTTTGGGAGATTAGTTAACTTTTTTTCTCTGCAGTGGGGGGAAAATATAGAGATATATTACCACACATAAGAGGTACACATACATAGAGATGCTGACATGAAACACATTTGGAAAATAATGAGGAGATATAAAATTGTACTAGATAAAGTCCCATGTGTATGTGCATGAATAAATATTTACAAACTCAAGCTTTTTATTTTTGCTGTAAATTATGTTTTTTTAAATTTCATTTAGTATTTTTTTAATTCATATTTGGCCCCCAATATTTCAGTTGCGAAGCACTTGTAGATATAATTGCTATAATCATATTTACACATTGCGACAGCTATGTGTTTTATCGGAAAAAAAGCCATAAGCATACACAAATCACCTTATATGTTATTGATGTATTGATCTACTTATGTATGAATATTATGATAAAGTTATACATATATGTATATAATATTTTTTATTTCTTTATGTTTTTATAAATATAGTTATCATTCCTCTAGTAAGTAAACATATATATTCCTTATATTTATGCTTAAAATGGATATAGGTAATTACATAAATAACATATAAGTATTTGACTATGTGCTTACGGGCCTCTTATTATGATCACTCATATCACAACATATAAACATGATTATACAGAAAGTATGTGTACATGTTAACACCTTAAGTGCTGCCGTCGGCCAACGGTCGTCGCGAGCACTACCTTGCCAGTGCTGCGCACGACCGTTGGCCGACGGGCCAGCATTCGTTCGTTGAACGTTCAGCACTGGGCGCTGAACGTTCAACGCTCCTAAGATGTTAACTATTCAACTAACAACCAATCAAAAATACCATGGTACCCATATTATTTTTGTTTGGTTGTTTGCCATGTATTCATTATATTATTTTATTGTTTTTGATTGATGTATTTATGTTCTTTTTAAGTATTAAGTGTGTTGAATAGTTAACATGTACGCATACTTTCTATATAATCATGTTTATATGCTGTGATGTCAGTGATCATAATAAGACGAGGCCCATAAGCATACAGTTAAATACATATAGCGTATTTATCGAATGACCTATATCCATTTTAAGCATAATTATGAGGAATGTATATATTTTTTTCCATAAGTAATATGTACATTTGTTAAGAATAAATATAAGCAAGTAAATAGTTTTATTCATAAGTAATATGTGCATTCGTACAAAGAAATGCATATCTCTGAAACATACATATAACCAAAGTATACATGTGTACAAACAAGGTAATGCGAAGTAGCATGAATGAGCACTGGCACAAACTGTGTTAAAATTGTGTTATGAAAGTAGATGCAAGCAAGCATTTCATGCAATGTTTTACCAACAGAACAAAATTAGCAGAAATCACTTGCACTCACCATAAAAGCCAACTGTAATTCGCTGATTGAGGCTGATATGCTTCAACCACTTCAAATGACCAGGAATATTGCAGGGAAATGGTGCACAGGAACAGTGAGGGTTACATTGTTTGGTAAATTAGAGGGGGAATCACATAATGCCACAAACCAAGTAGGGACATAATGAGGTTACATGCATAAATTGCATCATTGAGCCAATAAAAAATGGTTTGCATGCGATACCAGCATATACTATATTATATTCAGATGATAGGTCAAATGCAAAATGTGTAATCTGTCCTCATTCTCCTATCATAGGTGATCAGGCTTAAGACTTGAGACCATCGTAGAGGACATCCTGGCAAATCCACCAGCATAAGAAGCCTTCAACACACAGGAGGACCCAGGGCATCATTGATCGGCATTTTTGCATACTTGGTCAATATTCTGATGCCTAGACCTGCCTTGGTCTACTAGGCTGCTTTACTGCCACAAGATTTCCTCCCACATGCTATGTGTATGTTGCGCATTACACTGCCAAGGTGTGCAAGTCAGAATGCCTCTGAAAGCAATGTGCATTCTCACAAGGACACCTCCAATACAGGCCTCAATTCTGACAAAGACTTGCAGGAGAAAGGAAATCACTTTCAGCTTCTTTACTTTTACGTTCTAAAGGAACAGCCACAGACTACCAAAAGGTATCGCTGTGCACCATTGTTACTGTCATGTGCTCTCACCTGTACTCCGGTGCTTAGGTTTGAAAATTTTAAATTATGGTAAATCAAATGACTAATCTGCTATGTTAACTGGCACATGACCAGTCTGTATTGCTTTTCAGAGGTCAGTACATTATTTGAGCTGCACACTGCAGCTTGAAGCAGCTTTGCCTTCTAGTGTTGCCTGCGACCCCACAGTTGATGATGACGTTGAGGAAGGCCAAAGGTGCGTTACACCTTGCATAAGAACCTGGGGGGTGGTCGGTGCATTACCAGCAGAACATAAGCTATCCAGTGGAGAGCTGATGCTAAGACTTATTGGAACTTGGCTATTTAGAGCCACTGAATTAATAGCCATTGTGGGAGTGAAAAACCTTTTATTAATCAGGGAGTGCCTCAATTGCACTCTTGACAGAGATGTCCAGCCCTGCAGATATGTTGGCCCAGATTTCCTGCATTGCGTTTAGAGAATATTGTCTTAAATGGCCTCATTTATGTCCATCAGTGTGTCTTCCTTCCCTGTGAGATATGTGTTCTTGTTTTTGAAATGCTTGTACACCCTGGAGATCAACATGAATGGGGGCTAGGCTATACTTCACTACCACAGCAGTCATTTCTGATATCTATAATCCTCTTGTTAGAAATGGGGGTCTCTATTTGGCAGTGGTATGCACGCTGTCCAAGTAGGGATCCTTCCTTCTAGTCAGGGTAAGGGAATTACACACCCAAGATAACACCTGCTCACCTCCTTGGTACCTTTGCACGAGCAGTCAGGCCTACCTAAGAGGCCATATGTAAAGCATTTGTACAAAAACCACATAGTAATACAGTGACAACACTACAAATGGACACCAGACCAGTTGAGAAAAATAAAGTATCTTTATCTAACCCAAACAAGACAAATATGACAAAAAAATCCAACATACATATATCAAAATAACCCTTTAAAAAGGTTAAAAACAGTTCAGTTCATATAATACTATGGATGCATCACTTTCTGTGCAAAGTACCTGCAATGCGTCAAAATAACAATCAGAAAAACAGGCACAGGGAGGTGAGGCATCAGAAGGCAATGGGATACATCGGTTCCTTACACACAAGTAAGGGGTGAGTTGGTTCCTTACTCCCAGGGGAAGTGATGCCCCAGTTCCTTACTGCTACGCAGGTGAGGTGATGTGTTGGTTCCTTACTGTGAGAGGAGTTAATGCTTCGATTTCTTACTGTGTGGGAAGGTGATGCGTCGGTTCCCTGGACACGCGGCCTCAGTTCCTTACTGAAGCCCAGCGTCAATACAGATGTGGCACACAGATTAAATGAGTAGAAAATCAAGGCGCTGCGGTCGATGCAGCGGCGATCTAGGCACTGCGTCAATTTCCGCAGCCGCAGACAAGTGATGCACAAATTCTTCCAGCCGCAAAGCAGGGACTGCATCAGAGTCAGCGAGGTGGGCTCCGACAATGGAAACACGGTGTTCTGAACTCAGCTGCAGCAGTTTCTTCGGCCACTGGCAGGTGCTGCATCAATTTATTTAGCCGAAATGCGGAGATGATTGGAAACTCTTCCTGTACAGCTGGCTGCGTCGGAAAAACAAGAGTTGGAAGGGCGATGCTTGTATTTTCAGCAAAAGGAGAAGCAAAACAACCTCCAAGGGCCCAGAACTGGAGTTGCCTCAACAAGGCAGGTCAGAACTCCCAGAAGTGGAGGTCAGGGATCCTGCAGGTAAAGTCTTTGTGAACTTATGAACAGAAGGCAAGCACACACAATCCCTTGGAGAAAATTCACAAGCAAGATACACAGCTAAGTTCAGCCCTTTTCCTCTTCAAAGCAGACGCAGCAACTGCAGGCCAACCCAGGAAAGCAACACACAGTAAAGGGGCAGTACTCCTCCTCACAGCTCTAGAGCTCTTCTCCTTGGCAGAGGTTCCTCTTCATCTTGAAGTGTTCTAAAGACTGGTGGTTTACGTCCACTATTTATATGCCTTTTGGTCTTTGAAGTTGGCAAACTTCAAAGAAAGTATTTGGGGTTCACTAGTTCTTGCTTAGCCCATTCTTGGCTCCAGACACACTCCAGGGGGTGGAGACAGCATTGTGAAAGGACAGGCACAGTCCTATTCAAGTGTCAGTGACCACCCCCCCCAGCACTCTAGCCTTGGAAGACACATTCGCCTGGTGATGGCTCATCAGAATATGCAGGACACACCTCTGCTCCTTTTGTGGAGGCAGAGGCACAGAATGGTACAGCAAGAAAATGCCCACTTTCTAAAAGAGGAATTTTCCAACACACATTTTAAAGACCAACTTCACTAACATATGTATTTTTATATTCTGAGCTCAGGGAGCCTCCAAATCTCTATCACTTCCAAATTGAAATTTATACTTGTAAAATGTTACAAAGCAGCTCCAATGGAACCATATGAGAGAGACAGGCCTTGCAAAAGTGAAAAACGAAATTGGCAGTATTTCATGATTAGGACATGTCCTACCTTTCACTTACACTGCGCCCTCGCCTTGGGGCTACCGAAGCCCAGCCTTAGGGGTACCTTGCAAGTAGAAAAAGGAAAGGTTTGGCCCTGGCAAGTGGGTGCACTTGCCAGGTCGATAGGGCTCATTAAGACTGCACTCACGGACACTGCAATGACAGGTCAGAGACAAGTTTACAGGGCTACTTTTGTTTGTGGTACAACCAGTGCTGCAGGTCCACTAGTAGCATTTGATTTACAGGCCACGAACACACTCAGTGCATTGTACTAAACAACTAATCTGTAAAACAAATATATCAATCATGGATAGCCAATAATAATCACAATTTCCACTGAAAGCACTTGCACTTTAGCACTGATCAGCAATGGTAAAGTGCCCAAAGTACACAAACCAACAAGACTGAAATGCAGCACACAGTGAAAAAACAGGAGGCCAGAAGTAAAAAGACAGGGGAAAACACGCCAAAGATGCCAGATGTAACACCTCTCATCAAACTCCAGGATCTCATTTTCCTTATCCTGTGCAACCTAACAGCCTGGATCTTTGAGGTGGTACCCCTGGATATAGTAGCTGTGACAGTGCCTTTAGAAATGAGCCCATCATTAATTTTATCATCTGTTTTCTGCAATGGTGCTTTGGATATGTCCCCCAATAGTAGAATGTCGCGCCCTTTATCTGTATATCTTTTGGCAGGATCCTATATGCTAGTGACGTCCGTGCGTTGTGTAGAATCATCACTTGCTGTGGCAGTACCTAAACACAGTGCAAACCTCAAAACTCTTCATCAAAATCTGCAGCTGCGAGAACCACTGGTGTACTCAAACTTTACATGTCTGCATAAAGGAATATAATGGAGCAAAGGGCATCTCCTAAAAGCAATGGTACTGCTGTAGTTATGCATCCTGCTGCACAAAATGGTGCTCAATGGATTACTCCCAATCCTGAATGGTCAAAGACAAACCCTACTATGGTTACACCTGCAAATTCTCAGGCACAGAGTTGTCTGATAGCCATCAAAACATGCTTTTAAAGTCCCAGTAACATAAGGAAGATTAACCCAGACCAGGGAATATGTTACAGCCATATAGACAGTTGAGAGCTGCATATACAGCTAAACCTGTTTACGGAAACAGTGGGGCACCGCAGTAATGCTATAGCTACAGCCACAGGAGAAATTACCATGACCACAGTCGAACCAGTTCACATGCTTGCAGAATGAAAGTGATGCACAGGGAATGTTGAAGGTACTTATTACTGGTCTAATAACCAGGAAAGGACACTGTAAGACCTGCAAGGGCATATGTTGACAGCTGGTATAGTCTGTACAGAGATAAGGAGTAAAAGACATGACCAACCATATGCACAGATTGAAGGAGCCCTTGGACTAAACATTCATCATGGAAATGTAGGGGGTTGCAAACGGAATTATGAAAATAAAGGCATCTACTTGTGGTCACACTGCTAATCAATTCTGTGAACATGCATTCTAAAATGAGACATAGCTCAAATTTAATTTGAACTCTTCTGGCATTCCATGAACACAATGAAACTGCAGAGCATCCCACAGATACTCAAATACCACTACACTCTGCCATTGCACTTCCAACACTATGTCCATCACTGCTGTTTTGTACCCTTCCGGCTCTTGGTGATCTTAACCACATGGCTGCTGGGCGTTTTCCCCCCCTGTGCTGGAAAATGCCATTTTAGTGGCACCATGACGAGCTCAGCTCGTCATCAGCACACAACACCTTTTGGTGATGACGAGCTGAGCTCGTCATCAGCATCGAAAGGGTTAAAGAATACCTTGTCTACGTCATACTGTAATCTCTCCATCATTATTCCCTACCCTTGGTTAGTATGGAGTAAGCAAGGAACAAGAAGAAGCAGGAATGGGAAGCATGGCATAAGTGTTAGCACTTCACGGACAGGAATATCACAAGGGAGTATAAGTCAGGGAGGGGTATCGGACAGGTGATTGAAATGGCATTGAAGTGCAATGACAGAGTTTAGCAATGCGGACACCTTTGACTTCGCAAGTTTGGCCAACAACATTGGGTATGTCCTCATATGTGTCCTGCTGTCCCCTGATGTGTGCCTGAGAACTATGTCCTACAGGGACAATGTCCTGCAATGTAACCACTAGTCTTTATATTCTGTACAACCACAAGATTGATCCTGAGGTTTACTTTTGTCCTTAATGCCCAAATTCAACATCCTCTCGACAGCCAACACCTTACATCTTGCACGACATTGTGTTCCCAAACACAAACATCGCATTGCTTCCCATCTACTGCATTCACTATTCTATCTATCATGAAAAACGTAGTGCCCTTTTGAGTCTAGGAAACCTTGGGGATAAATTGTTGCTGTTTTATCTGCATGACACTTTTCATCAGTCTACCTCAGAGATGAACATAACATTGTCCTACGTCACCTGATGTTATAGTCGCCAGATAAAATGGTTTCTGGCCTTCAGCTGCACTTAAACAATGATTCTCCTCATTATCTCCTGGATATAAAGGGCCATATTTAGAGTATGAAGGATATCCTATCCACCTTATTATAAGTGCATTATACCTGTGATGGATATCCTATCCGCCTTATTACAAGTGCATTATACCTGTCACGTTTGTGACTGAGCACTCCCCCATCAAACTCTAAATCAGACCCACAGTTTCCTTGGGAGAAAAACCACAGGACTGTAGGCAAGAGTATCAAGATATCTTAACTACATATTTTATGACCCTCCCACCTCTTGATTTGCTTGCCAGACGACTTGGAGGAATAAGATGTTTCTATGGGGGTGTGAAATGTCTCATAATTTGACAATTTTCTTCTACATAAGCATGTCAGAGAGAAAGGTGGCTCAAGTTGTGCATAGTTGTTATACAGGGTCCTGCTTCCACTGTCACATAATGCACAAGGAGTCTACTATATCTAGAGTCACATATTACAGACAATATCATTTAATGACATCACAACATCTCCAAGAGGTCGAGTAAAAAAGTAAAAGCTTCAGTGTAAAAAAACTGGATAGGATAACATAACCACTAACTCCTCTTAATATGGTTTTGGATACACGTTAGATCACAACCCTCAGTTTCTTTGTAAAGCAATCAAATGGTCATCGGAAAATCACAGAAAATTCATAAACATATGTATGCACTAATGGCAGGTGGTAGGCCTCACTGGTAATGAGAAGTCATCAAGGAGACAACAATGGCATTTAATCTCCTGTGGTATTGCCTGGACTGTCCAAAAAGGGGAAGTTTCTGTTTGGCATCCTTGATACAATGCCATCTCCTGATATTCCATAGGAAAGTATGTTGGACCCAGCACACTGTCCTTTAGGAACAACCTTAAAAATGTAAAGTACTGGCTGCACTGAAAATGTTGGTGAATCTGCTTCAGGTTGATCGTTGGTGTGTTAATTTGTGTGATGTACTACATTTGTATGCTGGGAAATATGTATTTTAGGAGGTCCATGTCGTTGGGGCAAACTATGATGTGCATGGGCATTCTTGAATGTGGTCACATGGTGTATATGATACAGAAACATGCACATTACCTTACCACTCCATTCACTCCCCCAGAACAGAGGTACATACAAATTAATTAGTTAGAATAGAAAACAGTGAATGTATATTTTAGTTTGAGTGTATCTGACCCTTTTCAGGCTTCCATCTTTGCCCTTAGCCATACACTGTGCTCCATCCTCACACTGATGCCATTTCAGTCTATTTTGTGTCTCTAAAATCTGTATTTCTTTCTACCATCTGTGTTTCTGTAGGCCATCTGCCTTTGTCTCTTTAATGTAGATGCCTTAGGTCTCTCTGTTACTTATGAGGCTTTGCTCTCCCTACCTCACCTAACAGCCTTTATTTTGTCTCTCTTGTGTTTGCCCCTCAGTTTTTTTCAGACTCTCCACCTGTGGATCTGGTCTCTCCACCTTTCACCTACCTGTAGTTGATATCCCCATCTCTTGCCCGTGACTCTGATTTGTCTGCCTCTCACTTCTAAATTCTGTTTCTCACTCTTGTACTTATCATCTCTTCAGCTTTCACAGTGCAACAGATATTTGTGTTTCACCTTCCTGTGTCTCTGACCTTTACCCTTCTGCCTCTGAGCTTTCTTATTCATTCCATTCCTCACGACTGTCTCTTTAAACTGTCTCCCACTCTCGTGACTCAGATCTCCCTATCTTTCATTCCTGCACCAGTTTTCCCTCTCATTCCACTATACAGAGTGTTTGTTTCCCAGAATATATAGATGTATACGTTTTCCTGCTGGACTTGATAGAGCGCGGATTCACCTGCTCGAGGTTTTTACCATACTCACCTGTGCCCATAAACACTTACACACTTTGAACAGGTAAACCCTACGCTTAACCAGTGATTAAATTAACCTTTTTTAGGACCTATACCTTGATTTACCAATCCTAGTCACCGGTACCCAGAGTCCTAAGGGATCAAGGGAGTTAGCAAGAAAATAGGTAGTAAATAGACATTTGCACCCATAAAATAACCACAGACTCGGAAAGATTTAAATGCTTTATCTAAATATTTTCTTAAATGTTAATGTCCATACTAAATTTGTCAAGGCTTGATCAATCAAAAATAATATCAAAGCAAGATGATATGAGATTATCATGAACCGTTCTTTAAGCATTGAAATATAGGAAGAGTAAGAAAAGGGAACAGCACAATGACATACCCTTAAGGCTTTTATGGTGTGAAGACCATCCCTGGCCACGGGCTGGATAAAGGATAGGACCCCCGATAATGCAGGTGCCAGCAGGATAGAAGAGGTGCAGACCAGATCAGGATACGTACGGCCCAAATTGGATCAGGACAGGACCACCACAGGTCAGAACCGGCACCCAGAGCTAAAGTGCAACGCCTGCGTCACACACCTCTCTGCTGCTAACAGTCGGACCCCGATTGGGTTAGCGAATCTTCTCCCTCAGGAACCCCGATTGGGTTATCGAACTCCTTCCCAGAACCCCAACTGGGTTATCGAATCTTCTGACAGAGTGCTCCGCCAGAACCTCTGTTCTCGATCGCCTATTGAGTGCGTTGAGTCAGTGACAGGTCAGCTATTCGGGCAAGACGGACAATCTAACTAGCTAAGCCTACCTTAGATATACCATTTTCCAGGGCAGTGTACTAACCCCCAATGTTGCAAATGTGTGAATTCCCTCAATTTGATTGGTCAAAAGACGAGGAGAGGTCATCACACCATACCAGTTATGAGGTCATGCTCTTCAATATTCAGATTTAGGTTCCCGCCCAATATCTTATTTTCCCATACACTTTTATTCCACCTGGCAGTGAATGTATCAATAACAAATACAATGCATAATTTGATATCCTCTTGGAGGTTCAGGAGGTCGAGTTCCAAGGAACATCTTCTAGCAAGACAAGACTTGGCAGAATTTCAATGCCAGTGCTTCAGGAGTTTGAGCTTCACTGCACAGGCGCAGTTCCTCCCAAGATGGAGTTCAGAAGTACATGTCAGGCCCAAAATACGATACATACGAAAGTAGAAAAGAAACAGTTTTAGAACAAGAAATAAATGAATGCACTAGTATACCACTTATCTCTACTCTATTCCCATTACTTTATTTTAACTAAAGCATTTGTCGTTATGCAGAACGAACAACTTAGTAAAAGCAATAGCGCAAGCGTTAGCATGTGAAAACACAGAGTAGCCATCTTAGTTCTAGTGCGCAGAAGCAAGAATTCCCACCAAGCAGAGAGAATACGTCATGTCACGTGACAGACGCATGCTCAGAAAAGTTCCCGCGTTGCGGCGGCCATATTAAATCACTCGAGTTACTGTTAGTTAAAGCACATATACAAGCTTCCCCAGCTTACTAGAAATGTCGTGTTTTGCATGGTTAATAGGACGAAACATGTTTATTAGTGTATTACAGTTTATAACGAGAGGGCTGAGTCCAAGCAAGGCGCTTTTCGGGCAAAGCCTTGCTCCATCGATCCCCTCTTTGATGATATTTTAAATCATCACAAACTACAGAAACAGATGCCAACTTTTTAACATTTACTTATTTCTATTTCTTCAAACACTCTTTTAGGCTATTCCCCATTATACATGTCGAAGTTTCTCATCTTCTTGTACAAATCCCTATTTAATTCTTCAAGCTCTATTTCACTGAAGTTTATTTTCTTTCCTTTCTGATTTACTTTTATGTTTTCTTGTGTTTGCGACACTTGCAACAAATTATTATCCCTGAAATCAGTCGTGCTACTCCCACCATTGGCATAAGTATTTTACCTGCAAAACTCTTTCCTACGTTAGTGAACCAGCTACCTATTGAGGAGAGACCCCTAATTAGTCTCTTCCATGCACTGTCAATCTCCAGTGGTTTCAGTTCTTCTCTTAAATTAGTAATATTTCTTGCGTCTTCAGTATTCTACAGACTCCGCCCTCTTTTGCCAATAATATGTCAAGAGCAAATCGATTTTATAAAACCATTGATCTTACCGCAACCAATTCGGTATTGATCATCAAAAATCCACTAGCAGTGTCAGTCGATAAGCGATCCACCACTGTTGACAATTTGCAAATTCTTTGAGTGTTCAGAAACCACTCCCACTGAAGGTATTGTTGCACTAAATATGTCACCTACAATTTCAGCAAATGATGCTCTTTTACTATGAGTTTGTCCATTAGTTTCTTCATTGCTTCTAGTGATTTTCTCTATGTGGTACACCTTTGGGATTACTATTCCAAAATAGCAACCCCCGTACCAATGATCAGGCAATTTAAAATAAGCTTTGTTCCCACAAATGTAATAAATTCCAGGGAATACTGGTTCAGTTCCATCTTTGAAACCCCAACCCCCAATAACTTTGAAATTGTGTTCACATTCACTGGAACCAATGAATATATTGGTATAATAATCTGTTTTCTCTCTATAGAGACAGAGTTCCCCTTTCTTTTCGAAATCCAGCAACATAGCAGCATGAGTCTTGCCATTAGAGGTAAATTCTTTATTTTCAGCCCATTTAGGAATCTTTTGCTTATGATCAGTGGCTTTCTTATAGAAATCCTGTCTCCTTTTCTTGACTAAATCTAAAAACATTTTTTCTTTCTCTTGTAATGTGCATGTTAGATTTTCTTTGTGAGCCTTAGCTATATCTATTGATCCTACTGTTAGAAAATAATCTCCCATAAAGTGTGCAGAGTCTCTAGTACTAGAAATACGATTTAAATTTCTACGTAAAGGAACTTCAGAAAACTTAGAATAATAATACTATAATTTTCCAGTTCAATAAAACAACTAGCTAAAATACTACATGAAATACTGTAGGTCACAGGTAAGTGATCGTAAGTTACCCCTTCATCTACTGATGTGGGCAACTTCATGCACACGTAGCAATCACTAATTTTCATAGCTTCTACATAATGTACTAACAGATTAGCAAATACATTTAAATGAGTTCTATTTCTAGCTCTTCTATAATGTAAATCTCCCTCATCTGGTGCTTCTAAATCTATTCCTTGTTGCCTAAGACTAACTGCTTTCTCATGTGTATGTGTATCTACTGCTTCAGGTGAATCTACTTGCTCAGGTATATTAGTGTTATTTTGCATTTTTTTGCTCAATAGGTAAGGTATAGCTAATGTTAATCCAAACCACAGTATAACTAACATTACTATACTACATGTACATATTCTACAGCATGTCTTTAAACAATTTATTTTCGGTCTTCCATTAACATTATAATCAGCCATTTTCGACTAAGGATATTTTATCCCCTCTTTGTAACTTTTTACAGACTTTTAACCTGTGATCCTTTTTCTCAAGTCGGTCTCACTTTTTCGTCAGTCTGATCAACAATCAGTTTGTCATCGCTCAACTCTAAATTTTCAAAATCTTCAAGTATAACCGAAGGCGCGCCAAAGGCAAGCACGTCTGCGCCCATCCGCGCCAAGGACGCGACAGGCGCAGGACACTCTGGATCTTCACTCCCCTCCCTTCTGTATCAGGCAAGCGACCTTCATGCTTTCAATAATACAAATTCTTGTGCCTGTACCATGAATATGACTAAGATTGAGGGACCTTTCTCTTGCAAACGTTGCAAGTGGACCTCCCTCGAGCCCCCTGTTGAGATTACAGTCCCGCCTACCACCACGTATACCGACATTTTAACTTTTAAAGGTGGACTGGTAAATGCACGTTCCATGGGTGCCCATAGTCAGGACATTCATGACCTTATTCTGGAACAAGATCTGGACTGCCTTCTCATAACTGAGACATGGCTTACGAACAGCAGTAATCCAGACTTAGCAATAGCCCTACCAGACGGCTATACTATTGTTAGGCAGGACAGAACGAAGGGAAGAGGAGGAGGTCTTGCTCTGGTGTTGAGAAACCATATAAAATGTCACACTTTTAACTTAGACCCTCTGCAGGGTTCTCCATCAAATTAAACGACACCACCTCCTTTTCAGGAGGGCTAATTTACCGCCCACCAGGATCCACAACTAAGTTTTTAGAATCACTGAGCGACTCCCTAGGGCAGCTCCTTCTCCGTTACCCTCACTTCACACTTCTGGGAGATTTTAACTTACATCTGGAATCCAAAATAGACACCCAGGTGTTTAATTTCCTCCAAATCCTGGAGATCTTCAACTTACAGCAAAAGATAACTAAACAGACACATCAAGCAGGCCATATCCTGGATGGGATATGTACAAACTTTCCCCTTTTGAACGTCCACACTCCCATTCCACAAATTTGGACAGATCATAGCCTGATACCCTTTAATATCAAAATAACACGCCCCCCTAATTCACCGAAATTGAATCAACAGGCAGTAAATAGTATAAACTGGACTAAAGTCGAAGATAGTTTTAAACTCCGACCCACAATACAGACTCAGACTCCCAACTTGTCTGGCAATGCAGAACTATATTCAATACACTTCCATAACTGGATGCAGCAAGAGATCACACAACGTGTTCCACCAAAACATCCCTGAAAAATGGAAAAAAGAGGAAAGATGAATGCCCCCTGGTTTACACCAGAACTAGCAGTGCTCCACTTATCATGTAAGAAAGGTGAACGCAATTGGCGTAAAACCTACGATCCTGCCCACAGAATCCTTTATGTACAACAGAGGAAAATATATCTAGCCGCTATCAAAATCTCTAAGAAGGATTACTATACTAATGCTATAATGGAAGCAAAACAAAAACAAAAAACATTATTTTCCATCGTAAAGACCTTTACGCATCCAAAATCCTTACAGCCGGAAATTCCACCCTCCTTAGAGCTTTGCAATCAAATTTCAGACTTCTTTGTGGAAAAGATTGACCTTATACAAAAAGACTTCCCAATTCCTAAAGTCGACCAGCCCTCGACTCCCATTCACCAAGGAGCAAATGCAACTGATAGTCTTAACACCTTCACACCAGTATCGCTTGACCTCACCAGGGAAGTAATTCTTGCCTGCAAATCAGGTGCCTTCTGATTCGTGCCCCCCACGAATCCTCCATCAGGCAATCGAAGTGGTCAATCCTTTGATAAACAAGATTGTAAATACCTCTCTTAATACAGGCATAGTCCCTCGCCAATGGAAACAGGCAGTCGTAAAACCACTGATGAAAAAACCCAACAAACCCCCCACAGAGCTGGCCAATCTACGCCCAATATCACTTCTCCCAGTTCTGGGCAAGATTACAGAACAGGTGGTACATAAAGAACTAAAAAGGTACGTGGAGACCAATAATATCTTGCATCCTCAACAATCGGGTTTTAGACCTAGCCATTCCACAGAAACAGCCCTGATTGAGCTTTCGGACTCCATAAAAATCTTGCAGGACCAAGGAAAGAACGCCGTCCTAATCCTATTAGACCTCACAGCGGCGTTTGACACCATCTCCCATACAATACTGATAGGGAGACTTAGAGATATTGGAATCTCAGGGGTAGTATTGTCATGGATTATCTCTTTTTTGACGGAGAGATCACAATCGCTTTAGGCCCTTTCCTTTCCAAGGAAAAAAATATTTTGTCAGGAGTTCCTCAGGGCTCTATTTTGAGCCCACTCCTGTTCAATATTTACATGGTTCCTCTCATCTCCCTCATTGAATCATATGGCATACTTGTAACATCGTATGCCGATGATACTCAGCTTATTGTTCCTCTGGAGAAGAACTCTACCAATGCTGAGCAAAACCTTAAGAACTGTTTGAAGGATGTGTTTCTCTGGATGGACAAAAACCATCTTAAATGCAATGTCAGTAAAATAGAGATTCTTCCTATGGGAAAGTCCCAACATTTCTGTCCCAGTAAATGGTGGCCTGAAGACTCTCCCGCTCCCCCACAAACTGTGGCATCAGTAAGAAACCTAGGGGTCTTATTCGACACCGAGCTTTCATTTGACCAACACATGAGGAATATCGCAGGAAGTTGTTTTTGCATCATCAAAACCTTAAAGAAATTCTTTGACTTCCTGCCCATCGACTCACGAAAAGCCGTCACTGTAGCCCTAATTCTCGCACGCTTGGATTACTGCAATGGCCTGATGGCTGGTGTTAAGAATACCACACTAAAAAAACTCCAAAGTGTACAACACGCGGCAGCCAGACTGGTCCTCAAATTGCCAAGAAAATCCTCAGCGTCAGCTGCCTTAAAAACTTTACATTGGCTGCCCCTCCACAAGAGGATTTTATTTAAAATCCTGATTGTTGCCATTCGAGCTTTCAATGGCGCCGGCCCGAAGTATCTCATTAAGCGTTTCCCCCATTACATTCCAACTAGGATATTACGATCAGCAGGAGAAAACCTCATTAAACTGACCAAATTCAACCTCAAAACTAAGGGGGGTAAGACCCTAACCTTCTTATCTTCCAAAGCCTGGAATGCAATGCCCAAACACCTTAGAGTGCTTACTCAGGAAAAACAGTTCAGGAAACATCTGAAAACGTGGATCTTCAATCTTCCAGACGAGTACGTAATGACAGCCATTTAACTCAAAACCCGCAATTGTATGCACTTTGTTTTATTAGCGCCAGGATGCTCCTTCCGGAGCGATAGTTGCGCTCTACAAATAACCAATACAAATACAAATACGTCCACTCAGGTCCTCTAAACTTATAATTCAGTCTTTTCAAACGTGGACTCCTCCTTCTTGGTTGCTCTGTGGACGGTTCAGTTTTTTCTTGATATTTCTTTTACTTGCTCTGGTTCTTCATTTATTGTTTTAAGGCGAAATTGCAGTCTTTTGACAAACCCAGGCCACTTATCTCCCTTTCTGAGTCTTTTAGCTGGCACGGTGCTTTGACTTTCTTCAGATGCTCTTTTATTTTCGTTCATTTGTGCCATTACTTGTTCTTTGTCAACTTCTGAATTCCTCTCTATCTGACTTGGTCCAGGTCATATTTTTGTTTCTTCTGCTTGGATACTAATCTGGCCTTGTTCAGGATTTTGCTGTATTTGACTTTGACTTTGTTCGCCTTCTTCTTCCTGAACACACTTTTCAACACCTATCTGGTCCTGCTCAGGTCTTTGGATTTCTTGATTGTCTTCTGCCTGAGCTTTCGCCCTAATACCTATCTTTCTTTCCTCAGACTCTGGAGTACTGGCTGGAGTTTCAAAGGTCTGAGTACACCAACCTTTCCCTATCTGGTACTCCTCAGAATCACTTTTGACTTGGATTTCTATGATCTGAGTTCCTTCTTCTATTCCTGTCTCGTCCTCACTATCACTCTGTCTATCTAAGTAGGTTTGACTTCTGGTTCTCACGAAATCTGCAGGTATGTTGACTACTGAAATCCATTCATCCTGACTGGTGCTCGGTTGTTCTTCATAAACTACTTTGAGATCAACTTCTTGAGACCCCTCAGCTGCACAACCTTCAACTCCGACATCATCAGGTTCAGTCACCCTTTTAGTGTGACTCGCGTGGATCCAGTTTGGAATTCCCCTGCACTTCACAGCTGTTGTAGTAACCAATATCACTTGATGTGGTTCACCCCACCTTGGTGCTAGGCAAGATTCTTGATTATGTTCTTTTATCACTACCCAGTCACCTGGATTCAGGTCATGTGCTGGAGTTGATTATCTGGCGACAGCATCTTTCCCAACCTGGTGAGAGATAGAATGTACTAGGTCATCCAGTTCTTTGCAGTACTCGAGCACTAAATGATCAGATATATTTATCAGCTTGTGTCCTGGTACCCTTGCTTGCCTCATTGCTCTACCAATGAGTATGTCATGGGGACTCAAGCCTGTGTTTCTGTCTGGAATGCTTCGGAGTCCCATCAGAACAAGAGGTAAAGCATCAGGCCACTCCAATCGGGTAGATTCATACATCTTTCCCAATCGAGACTTGATTGTGCCATTCAGTTGTTCTACCACTCCAGAAGCCTCTGGGTGGTATGCACAGTGCAGCTTTTGCTCAATTTGGAATGCTTCACAGATCAGACTAATTATTTCATTATTAAAATGAGACCCTCAGTCTGATTCAATAGCTACTGGAAAACCGAAACATGGTATGAGTTCCCTCAGTAGTAACTTAGCTACAGTGATGCTATCATTCCTGCGTGTAGGGTAAGCTTCCACCCATTTTGAAAACAGCCAGACAATGACTGGGACATACTTCAGTCCTCTGCAAGGGGGTAATTGGATGAAATCAATCTGGAGTCTTATGAAGGGACCTTCTGCCTTTCCAATCTTTCCTGACAATACTACAGTTCTCTTACCAGGATTCATTCTTTGACATGTTATACACCTCTGGCAAAGACTCTCTGCTACATTCCTGAATCTCGCATTACACCAACTCTGTCTGAACTGTCTAATCATAGCATCTCTACCTATGTGTGTACTTCCATGATACATCCTAGCCATACGAGAAAGCATACAATCTGGTAACACAGGTCTCCCATCAAGGTAAACAATAACACCATCCTCAGCCCTTCGATGACATCCTATTTTCTCTCTCTCTTCCTTTTCTGCCTCATTTTGTAAAGCTCTCACTTCTTCCCATGTTTTCACTCTTCCAAGCAACATATGTTGGCAGCTGTTTCCATGTGCATCAATTTTCTTATTTATTTCCATCTAATGTTTGGCACAATGCTGGGCTAGTTGGTCAGCATATCGGTTACCTGCTGTCACTTTATCATTTCCAGATTGGTGAGCAGCACACTTGACCACAGCCACTTATTTTGGTAATTGAATTGCTTCTAATAAGTCTTTTACATAATGCCCATTCTTAATAGGAGTACCCGAAGAAGTCAGAAACTCCCTGTGCATCCAAAGTTGGCCAAAGTCATGCACAACCCAGTAACAATACTAACTGTCAGTGTATATTGTTACTCTCAAATTCTTCCCTCATTTTCAGGCTTTGTCAATGCAACTAATAGGGCTACTTGTTCAGACTTGACTCCAGGTAAATACGATGCTTCCACTGGACCCCACAGAGTACAAACAGAATAAGCAGCACTTAATCCTCCTTCCTCATGTCTCATGCATGAGCCATCCACGAACAGTTCATATTCAAATGTCAACAATGGCACTTCTCTTATGTCTGGTTGGGTTTTTGTACTGTATTCTGTTGTAGTGTAGTTCCTATTTTCCCAATAGGCCCTGCGCATTGGAATAACATAAACAGTAGTATCGACGTCGAAGTGCGGATCTTCCAGGCCTCCACTGACTATGCTAAACTTAATTGGGTTTGTTACCAACTAGCTCAGAGGTCACTGGAAACTTTCTTGACTGAATAGGAAGTGATCAGCTTCCCTGGTACAGGCAAGAAGGGATTCAGTTTTCCAACAACCGTGCAACATGACAACTTTGCACCTCAGATGAGAGTCAATCTCTAGAGTTGTGTGAAACAATAGACAGTTATTTTACTCAGTCAGTTGTTGTGCAGATTACTTTCACAATATGTAGAGAATAGAGAGACGGGCGTTTTCAATAAAGGGTAACATTTATTGAACAGTCTTTCTTCTCGTACAAGAGAAATGAATTGCCACAATTGCAAGGCTTGTTATTATAAAAAGTACGTACAGTAAGATGAGTATTGCGAAATAATACTGTAAAAGCATTGATATGGTTTCTTAGCCATACAATGGTTTAAAATGAATAAAACATATATACATTCATATATACATTAGGCTAAAATACTCAACTGGTGCTTCTAACTACACCTACCCCAGTGTACCTGACCTAAGCCTAATACTTGGGAGGGGAGTAAGTAAGTAGCTTTAAGTTAAGTTGGTTTTGCCAAGGTTTGCTTCAAGAATTCTCTCTAAGGGTTTAGTCAACACCATACCTCTGGAATAGAATGATGGAGGTCTGGTATCTCCTTCAGGGAACTCGATATCCCAGTCACTCGCAAGAGTGGGCTGGAAACGCCGGAGCTGGATTTTCTCGGCAATAGAAAAGACAGTGTCTCTCTCAGCGCGTCGAGGAGGAGGAGGAGGGGCAGCGTCCGCGGGCAGCTTGCATCTGCTGGGCTCTTGCAGGGGACGGCTGTTCAGCTCCTGTGCTCGCCACACCATCGTTCGCTCGTTAGCAGCGATAGCAGTAGCGATAGTGTCAGCATTAGCTTGACAGCGATAGCTTCAGCATAACAGCAGCAGCGATGGTATCATCAGCATTTGCTTAAGGCAATGTTGGTAATATTTATACCTGAAAGGTGCCTTGTTTGACGTAAGTTTTTGGACATAAGACGTCAATAAAGATGTCACTAGGAAGTGATCGTCTATCAGTGCTCATTAGAGTTCTATTACTAATCAAAAGATAGCAAGCGGGGCTTTCCCAGGTTGCTGAGTTTTTATCTTGTTGAAGAACTCGGAGTGTTAATCTAGGAATCTTAGATAGTAACTTCTGCTATGTCATTGCACTAATGATCTGCAAAGGAAGTTGCAGAGGAAGCGATTCTGAAATGTGGCTCTTTTTATTTTATTTATTTATTTATCGCAATTTTTAGAGCGCAACAAATACCCATACGGGTGTCTCGGCGCTATTGTTACAGATAATCACTTCTTTTAGTGAAAAATTTAGGAGGCAAACAACCAGGTTTTGAGGCTTTTTCTGAATTTTAGTAGCGTGGGGGCGGTTTTAATGTGGAGTGGCAAAGTATTCCACAGTTTGGCAGTTGCGATAAATTCGACAGTTGCTCTGTTCGTGTGAGGCCAGAGACGAGTTTCTGAATATTGCATTTGATCGGTTATGCCAATATAAGGAATAAATGGATTTATAGCCGTATAGGGGCATATGGTCACAGTATCGATCAGGGTCTTAGATTAGAACGCGACACCCACTCCACGAATTTATGTCCATCAAATTACTAAAACTAGAGCAATAAGATGCATGTGTAACATTGCCCATCCCAAAATACATATATGCATTTGAAATAGGCGTATTTGAAATACGTGAAAATATAGGTACTGTACGTCTTTGAAGCATAGAAATCATTCAAAATTATAGCATATGCAATCAATGAACGATTATGCAAAAATTACACATGAAATATCTCTGAATACAGAAAAGAAGGGCGAGATAATTTCATCACATATAAATGCATTGCAGTAAAATGTGCTAGAGGCTGGTCGAAAGTCATTATGTCTCTAGATTTACCTAAATAGAAGTCGAAGCTCCTGTTCTCTATGAATAGTTTTACTTTAAGCAAAGAATTTTCGTGCCAGAAAAAGGTGAATATTTTAAAAAGTGTTCAATTCAAAAGAATTCTTGGTGAATGGGGGAATAGAGTTCCAACGCTTTTTTTTGCAGTTTTTGTTGTTCAAAACTGAAGGCCGAATTCAGAGTTCATGGGAACGCTGTGAGTCGGAATGCTTCTCTAAAGTTATTGTTTCTGTTCGGGTGAGAACATCATATCAGACAGGCTCTCAAAGAATTGGTCTACAAAATCAGGTGACAGTTCGACCAAATTTGATAGTGCTGTAACTTGGCAGGTGTGAGAATGATTGCTGTCTTCAAAGGCTGGATCAGCAATGCTCACAGAAGGTCGTACCTGGGTGATGTTGCTTTTGTCACTCGCTCCACTGTTACCACCTAGTCGTAGTACAGGAGTCTCAACGAATGCCGTCATCAGGATTGGTAGCCGCTGGGGACAACACAATGTGTGAGCCGTTATCGGACTGAGCAAAGTATCGATATCCATTGGTACTGCTGATGGAAGTGCAAGACAGGTGTCCAACACGCACTCATCTCCGCATAGCATACATCGTAGTACAGGTAAGATGCAGTTTTGCCAAATCGGTCTGAATGAAAGGAACCAGGTCATGTTTAGATCTCTCAGCCTGGCCAATCCAAGGACTCTAGTTATTCTGTCGCGGTAGCGTACTGCTAGGATTGTTTCTTCCATTCCCATAGGAGTCATGTCTGAGCTGTGGCTTGCCATATCGGAGCAGGAGGGTCAAAAATAAAATCCCTGCTACAAGTCCCAAAAATAGGGGTATGCCGCCAAAGACTGAATGTACAAAATTGGGAACGATTCCCAGAATTGCTTGAAATGGTGTTAGCAGTCCCATAAAAATCATCTTAAATATGCCTGGGATGCCTATGGCACTAGACATGTTAAGGAGTTGGCTCAGCATTTCTACGAAATGCACGGGGCAATTTGTAGATAAAAGGTCATGAACCTCCGCAGCGGTCCTTGCAACTAGGAGATCATACGTCTCTTTTGATGACGTGATGGGCACTGTTGTCTGCAAAAGCACAGACTTCATTTTGCTTAAAGAATCAATTCCTATAGAAGAGAAATTCAGACGAGGCCAGACAGGAGTCTCTATGTCTCCAGGGCCACTCGTAAACAATGCTTGCATACAGCATTTGACCATGGAAGTTACGCTTACGAGATACGCTTTCCCTGGCAAAAGGCCACAAGATCTGTGATCCGTTCTTAGAATGTAACTCCCATTCGCGAGTTGCATAAAGAAAGGCTCTATCTGCGTTGCAGGTGTGAAAAGCTGGTGGCATGAAAGGTTGTTTGAATTACCTTCACAGGCTCCGTGTAAATTAATACCCTGGCACAAAAGTATACCGCTTAGTGAACGTTTACAATTTTCACCACTAAGAAATAAATTTTTGTCGCTGTCACTGTAGCATGAATGTGTGTATGGTAATTTCCATGTTGACTTAACATATCCTTTACCCAATCGTTCATACTGGCCAGTAGGTATGTATTCAAGGCACTTTTTAAATCGGAAAGTTGTTATCGGAATAGTGATAATTCCGTGTATTATCCATTCAATGACAGGACTTTCTGACATTGTCAATGGTAATCTCTCAAGTTTTTCGATGCTCAGGATTGTATAGTCTGCTCCTTTCTGTGCCAAGCTGATTTGTTTATCAGTAAGGTTAAAAATGGAAAACAATGACGTTGTGTTGATTAAACGCCAAGGCACATAGCCTGAACGAAGATTTTGCAGCGTCCGGCCTAATTGTACAATAGAACGTAATTGCGACTGGCCATGCTGTAACATTAGCTAGTCTCTGTCTATTATATCAAAGGCAGAGGATACAATATTGTCCAACGAATATATTCTGGAGGACAGAGTCATTAACCCATTGTCCACTACAGAAAGTGATTTTTCCAAATTAATACGATCAATTTCTCGTATTTTTTCAGCTGTTTCAATTTGTGTGACTTTCCAAGCCTCGTTGTATACCGCATAGATACTGGTCGCTATGAAACGCTTTTGACGCTGTTTGCGTGGTCCCATAATAAAATCGCGCAAATCAGCACCCTCTTTAAGTAAAGACAAGTGTTGCTTAATTTCAGCCAATGTGGATAATCCTAGCCATTCGAGGCAGAGTTTCCCTACACTGTATCTTGTTACTATCCCTGGATGTTGTCTCTGGGAGTATCTAGGGTCTTGTCTCGTCATTTTTAACCCCTGTGTTTTATTCAGGAATCTATCTTGACAGTTGTTTGTGTCAGTAGGCCAGATTAACCACTTTTTCCAATCAGGATGTGTTCTGTTTAAATGCAAAATTTTGGATACGTCTATCTCAATATCTGTTGTTGAATTCTCAGGTATTGGCTTTGGAATAGACTGTTTGTTAAGGTCTTTAATCTTAGCTAGGCCAAGACAGGATGTTTGGTGAATTGTGTCATTGAAAAACATCATTTGTTCTGGGATCATGCAGGCTCGAAACAGTGCTTCTAGGCCTTGTACCTGCCACTCTTTTGTACCCCAGATGGTTTTTGTTTCAATATTATTTTTCCAATAATCAAAACCAAATGTCATCATTTTTTGATAAAATGCTTCTGAGTATATCAATTTCGTATTTGTCAGCATTGTTTTCAATCCTGTTTTATCTAACAGTTTATAATAAAACGTTTCTGCATCACTGGTGTTAAACCCTGAGAAGTACTTGAATTTCTCAAAGAATGTTTTAGAACTGCTTTTAGGTGGTGTAGCACAATGTTCCCATTGGTTATACTTAAAAACATTTTTAGGCTGTGCAGATTTATGCAAATAATGATCGCCATAATGTGTGAAGCAGAACATCTGTTCATAACTAGACGAACCTTGTAAATAATCATGTTCTGTGAATCTAGCTGACATTACTAAATCAGACATCATATTATTAATACTTTCAAAGTCCCAATCATCAGAGAATGTACTAGGTTTTACAAAGTCACTTAAGGAAACCTTGAGTTGGTGAGGATACTTCAGGATCTCGACCGGACCATAGATCTCATAGTCAGTTTTCTCCCATACTACCCCACCGGGTATTGGAATGGCTGTGACATTTACTGTTGACAGTTCTCTTTTCTTCACGTGGGATGATCTGTGTGGTTTGAGGACTAAGTTGATGTTCTGACTTGCTGTGTCCATTGTACTATATTTTCCCTCAATGAATTTTCCCAAACAAAGTACCATGATGAGCCAAAGCAGGAGAAAAAATACACCTAGACTGAACCAGAACTCTAACCATGGTGAAACAAGATAAATTTCCTTTAGTTGATGAAAGAGTTCTGTTGCTTTTTCTTTAAAAGTCTTTTTTGTTTCTGGCATCACTTTGGGGTTGCTTTGATCCTCGGAAAAGTTGTCGAAGTTAATGAAATAGCCAGAGGCAGTTCTGTCAATTGTTGGAATTGTTCTTTCAATTTGTCTATCGGCAGCACTTTCTGATGCCACATCATTGTAGACTGGTGTTTCTTGACGAACTGTTTCAATCTGTGTCTCAAGAGGCACGAGTTCCATGGCATTATTGCATAGTCCCTCTCTGTGCACTGCAGGCTGATCGAATGTGATTAGTCTTTCAGTTTGAACCTCTTGGATTGTTGCAAGTTTGGTATTCTGTTGTTTCTTGGGAGTCCACTGGGCCTACTGTTGATTATAGGCCACATGCTTGTGGTTTTACCAGGTCGATTGATACAACTCTGTTCTCCTTTTTACCAGCAAGGGGCGGTAGTACTACTGATCTTGTTCCGTGACTGCCAAGACAGGTACTGCTTTTCTGTAAGAAGGCCCAAATTCCTTCTTCACTGCTATTTTTTCTCTGACTAGATCCCCAATCTTTGGAATCCAGACAGGCCTTGCTGGGGCTGATGCTTGTGGTGCCTCGTCAGTGTTAGCTAGCTGTTGCTTTAATTTTATGTTGCTTAAGGATTTTCTTGTTTCGTTCAAGTCCTGTAAAACAGCCAAATGATCTTTGATGTCAAAGTCTGTTTTATTATCTTGTACCACTGATACCTGACTATCTAAGTCCTGAACTCGCATTCTAGTTCCGAACAATAGTTCGTATGGGCTGAAACCTTTTAGAGAATTTCTTGGCAAATTATTAAGACTGATCTGGACACTTATTAAATGTTTGACCCACCCAGCACCCGAACATAATACCTTCGCTGTTATAGATTGCTTTATGTCCCGTTTTTTTCTTTCTACCACACTGTTCCCTTCGGGGTGTGACGGACAAGAATACCGCAACCCAACTCCCATACAGGCCATGGCCTCCTTATAAGCTCAAGAGCTAAAAGCAGGACCCTGGTCAGAATGGAACATGGCAATTGCGTATGTGCCGATAAAGACTCGCGGATCTTTTATAACCGTTCTGGCGTCAGCCGAGCGCTGGGGCCTCATTTTTTAAGTGTGTTTAGCCTTCTTGATTAATAGGACGCAGGATGGGATGTAGACAGAGTTACGCTGTTTCTGATTGGTAGCCGGTAGCGTAGTTCACTACTGCGATCCCTGTTGCAGTTTTCACAGTTGTTTGCATATATTTGGTGTTGCACACTCATTCCCGGCCACCAGTATACCGATTCCAATTCTCTCAGAGAGTCCCTGATTGTTTGGTGCCTAGGTCTCAATCCCATGTGTGCGTCTGCTATTAAAAATATTCTCCTGTTCATGTTTGGAATTACCCTTTCCCCCACTCCAGGGATTCGAGCAAAAGGAACGGAGTTTGCATCGATTACGTATGCATAATTGACTGGATAGTTCAAGGGTAGTGCTGCACAGTCGCCTTTTACGGACGTTTTTACTGTAAGCATGGTTTCCCCGTCTATGTATTTTTCTGCACGCTTTTTTGTGGCTACGGAAGCCGGTTTAGTTGCTTCCGCTGTGGCTGTATTAGCCAATGAATTCCCTGCAAAGTGACCACCATCACGTTGAAGACTCTGTGCGTGTATCACGTGAGTCTTTTGTAGTTCTTTCTGTAAAAGAGCTACCTGGTTCCAGAGCAATTTATGCTTTATTGTGGCACCTGTGTCATCTTTGTAATCATTTTCAATCCAGCTCTGCAACTTATTGTTGTAAGAGTTGACGCAAAAATGAGAATCGGACACAATTAGTGTCGGGAATTCATGTTCTGCATTTTCGAGCGCCATCTTTAAATATCTGATTTCAGCTCTCTGAGCCGAACAGTACTTCACTGATTCAGTTTTTGTTATTTTCGGTCTGAATTTACCGCTCAGCCAACGACCTTTAACAATCGCGTAGGCTGCATCGTAGGATTTGTTCTCTACGTTGAAATGCTGTACAAATCTATCTGTATAGATTATACAGGCGTACTGTGGGAGAGGCAGAAGTTCGATTGGCAGAGGATATTCTTCTTCATAAGTCAATTCATTCAGTTCTTCGAACTGCGGGCGAAATAGTATTTCACATCTTCCGCTCCTAGAGAATCTACACACTGTATCCATTTCGGATCCAGTGACACTGTAGGCAGGTTTACTGGGCTGAATAGCGCCTCGAAGGCGGATTCCGCTGTGAGGATATTAATCCTTTTGCCGTGTGCTAGTTCTCGTTCATTTGCTAATGCAATTCGCACAGCTTTCACACTATTTTCTGTGTGACTGAATGTTTTTTCTGCTTGTGTGTACAAGTGTGATTTGTAAGCTATTGGTACCTTTTCTCCCTCATTAGAGGTCAGGTACGTGAATCCGCATCTTCCTGGGATGACTCGGATTACAAGATCGCGTGTGTTGTCACGTGTATCTAATTTTGTTTTTGCTAACATGTCTGTTTGCAGTGATCTCAAAATTTCTGTGTGTTTTTGAGTCCAATGGATTTGTTTAAAATCAGGTTTAATTAATTCGTAGAGAGGTTTAACCCTCTCTGCGTAATTTAGAATGTAAGTTCTCCCGAAATTCAGGAAACCTAGAATCGGTTGTAAATTCTTCAGCGTTTTTGGAGCTTGGAGTACAGCGCACTTCTCTAAGAAGTTGACCGCTAGGCTTTTTCCTTCACTTGATAATTCGTATCCTAAGAATAGTACTGTCAGATGGGCAATTCGAGACTTTTTAAAGTTGAATTTGTAACCCTCTGCTGCGAACCCAAGTATAATGGTGTTCACTCTTTTCAAGTGAGTATCCAAGTCGTCGTCTGTGAGATAGATATCATCTACGTAAGATAATGCCTCATCATCATATTTTTGTAGTAACTCTGTTACTCTAGCTGAGAATAGTCCTGGGCTGTTCTTGAACCCCTGTGGGAGCCTACAGAAATTTTTCTGAGACCCCATTACTGAGAAAGCGGTCAAGTATCTGCTTTTTGGTGCAATGTTTTGACAAAAGAAACCATTAGATATGTCTAATGTCGTTTTATATTTTTTCCTAACTATGTTGTTCATTAGTGCAGCACTATGCGAATTTTGTACTGCAAAAGTTTTGCAACATGCATTAAGGTGTCTGTAGTCCAAAACTAGACGATATGAATTGTCTGGCTTGGAGACAGGAAACAAAGGATTGTTCATTTGAGAGGTGCATGTTTCAATCACCCCTTGGTATTCAAGTTGATCTAAGATCTCCCTGACTTGTTTTTTAGCTTCTTGCTTAATGGGATACTGCCTTTGTGTAGTTGGTTCACTTTTTAACTGGATTTTGTGAGGAGGAGAGTCCTCATCCCATCCTACATGATTTTTATATAATGCCCGTGCCTGGGCTACTGCCCATTTCCTTGCATATGTATATTTTTTGTGAATCGGAATGTGATTCGAGAAGGCAGGCATAATCATTTCTTCGCCACGAGGGCACTCCCTGACAAACTCTGGGGGCCAATCTTTTTCAGCTAACAGAATATCATAGCCTTTTGAGAGTTTATCCCAAAATAGACCCTTTATTTTCCTAGTCTTATCACCCTCTATACGCAATGTTATTTCGTATATCTTATGGGGCTCGCTAAGTCTGGTGTCGACAGTTTCAACCTGAATGTATTCATTCATGTCCACTGTCTCCAGATGACTCATCAAGATCTTGCGGGCTATAGTGATTTCTGCTGCACTGTCTAGCATTGTCTGTGCCCACTTCCCGTTTTTCAACTGTGTCCTCAGTATTCTCTGCATGTTCGATTACTCTAATACTGGCTACCTTCTTTTTCGGAAATTGAGATTTTTTACTCTGAGCAGGTTCCTTGTCTTTGGACTTGGTGTGCTCTCCTGGGTCTGACCGTCCTCTTCTTTCCGATTTCTGCGAAAAAGATCGAGAGGGACGTGTATCAATACTTTGATATCTATCAGGTTTTTTCAAATTATCCCTATTTCTAAGGTTATATCTTTTCTCAGAGGGCTCCCTCTGGGGAGACTGGTGTTCTCGAGTCGGAGTCCTTTCCCTCCGTCGAGGAGACCTTCCTCTGGACTGGAAAACTTTTTCTTTGGGAGTGGATTGTTTATTTCCATCCCAGCTCTTTTTAGGAGTGTTTGAATTATTTTTAATAAATAATTTTTCAGGATTTTCGAGCAGTTGGGGCTTTACTGGTTTTCCACCCAAGCTGTCTCTACCTAGTTCTTCATAGCATTTTTCTATGATTCTGGCAAGCTCAATTGGTTGATCTGTTATATCTGTTTCCCTCAACTTCTGGCGGATCGCCACAGATGCTGCTTCTCCCTTAATATTGGCTAATAATATAGCCGAGACCTGCTTGAAGTCTTTCAGTAATTTCATACCAAGAGTTAAAGTAGGTTCTGGACCGTATTCATTCTGAATCTGTTTTAGCACTTCTGGTATTACCGCCATTGACGGAACACCATGTGTTTTTGTGTAAATGGAAGCAAAGACTGTACCCCAAGTGTCACAGTCCTCTATGTGTGGTGCGACCCCCATAGGAAGGCAGATGGTCAGGATCCTGTGTTTCTCAATAGGGGTAGTATTCGGAAATACTGCCTCTATTTGAGTGATTTTCTGCGCTAACCAGAAAGGAATTTGTTCCCGTTTTACGGGTGTTTTACCAAGACATGATTGTATGTTCTGTGGTGTAATTTTATTAGTGTTCCCCTGATGAGGGGGCAGCTGTGGTACATTAACAGCTGGTTGGACTGTTGCAGTCCGCATTACATATTGGACTAATTGCCTATGTATTTTAATTAATGTTTTTAGCTGTACTAACAGCTCTTCTTTTGATATTTTCTCAATGTCCGGATGTGGTGTGTAGCTGGCTAGAACCGGCCACGTTGCTCCTGGTCTGCCTAGTGGACCGAGCCTGGTAATATGATCATTATGTTTTAGGGCGCCTTTAAACCAAAGTAAATGTTCTTGGTATTTTAATGGGATTTCAGTCTCCTCAAAAGGAGCGTACTCCTCCGGTGGATCCTCTATTTTATAATAGTGGAACTCATGTGTTGCGGCGTTTGCCCCTGGAAATTTTATCCATGAATAGAATACCTCTGTCTGCCGATATTCGTGTGCCTCTATCACGAAGACGACTGTGCCACCTTGTGTGGTCAGTCCATTTTCTATAAGTTTTAACGTTGTAGATTTTCTTAAATGTGCCGGGATGATTATTGCACCCGGTTCAGTAGTCCCATCGGGACCCTGCTGAGTGGTTCCGTTTTCTCCTGGCATTGTGTAAATGCAAGGTTTGCAGAGCAGGTCTCCAAGGAGACAAAGATTAGGTGCACAATATTTTGGAACACTGTATCCTTCAACGTTGAATAAACCAGAGCTTTACATAGGAATCTCTTCCTACTAAGGTCGGGCGGATTTTAACCTTTCACCCACTCCAGACGTCTATTGGAGTATTTACGGGAGAAAGGGGTCTGTGTGAAAAATGCACAAGTGAGTTACTCTAACGTCTTGCGTTAGTTTATCGCCTTACCAAACTTTTGGGCGCCATGTAGTGTAGTTCCTATTTTCCCAATAAGCCCTGCGAATTGGAATAACATAAACAGTAGTATCGACGTAGAAGTGCGGATCTTCCAGGCCTCCACTGACTATGCTAAACTTAATTGGGTTTGTTACCAACTAGCTCAGAGGTCACTGGAAACTTTCTTGACTGAATAGGAAGTGATCAGCTTCCCTGGTACAGACAAGAAGGGATTCAGTTTTTCAACAACCGTGCAACATGACAACTTTGCTCCTCAGATAAGAGTCAATCCCTAGAGTCGTGTGAAACAATAGACAGTTATTTTACTCAGTCAGTTATTGTGCAGATTACTTTCACAATATGTAGAGAATAGAGAGACAGGCGTTTTCAATAAAGGGTAACATTTATTGAACAGTCTTTCTTCTCGTACAAGAGAAATTAATTGCCACAATTGCAAGACTTGTTATTATAAAAAGTACGTACAGTAAGATGAGTATTGCGAAATAATACTGTAAAAGCATTGATATGGTTTCTTAGCCATACAATGGTTTAAAATGAATAAAACATATATACATTCATATGTACATTAGGCTAAAATACTCAACTGGTGCTTCTAACTACGCCTACCCCAGTGTACCTGACCTAAGCCTAATACTTGGGAGGGGAGTAAGTAAGTAGCTTTAAGTTAAGTTGGTTTTGCCAAGGTTTGCTTCAAGAATTCTCTCTAAGGGTTTAGTCAACACCATACCTCAGGAATAGAATGATGGAGGTCTGGTATCTCCTTCAGGGAACTCGATATCCCAGTCACTCGCAAGAGTGGGCTGGAAACGCCGGAGCTGGATTTTCTCGGCAAGAGAAAAGACAGCGTCTCTCTCAGCGCGTCGAGGAGGAGGGGCAGCGTCCGCGGGCAGCTTGCATCTGCTGGGCTCTTGCAGGGGACGGCTGTTCAGCTCCTGTGTTCACCACACCATCGTTCGCTCGTTAGCAGCGATAGCAGTAGCGATAGTGTCAGCATTAGCTTGACAGCGATAGCTTCAGCATAACAGCAGCAGCGATGGTATCATCAGCATTTGCTTAAGGCAATGTTGGTAATATTTATACCTGAAAGGTGCCTTGTTTGACGTAAGTTTTTGGACATAAGACGTCAATAAAGATGTCACTAGGAATTGATCGTCTATCAGTGCTCATTAGAGTACTATTACTAATCAAAACATAGCAAGCGGGGCTTTCCCAGGTTGCTGAGTTTTTATCTTGTTGAAGAACTCGGAGTGTTAATCTAGGAATCTTAGATAGTACCTTCTGCTATGTCATTGCACTAATGAGCTGCAAAGGAAGTTGCAGAGGAAGCGATTCTGAAATGTGGCTCTGTTCGTGTGAGGCCAGAGACGAGTTTCTGAATACTGCATTTGATCGTTATGCCAATATAAGGAATAAATGGATTTATAGCCGTATAGGGGCATAAGGTCACAGTATCGATCAGGGTCCTAGATTAGAACGCGACACTGTGAGGTTGATGCACTCATGTTCGACTTACCCTTTCACTTCTGCAAAGTGTGATTCAGGCAACAGTGTGGCTGGATTTAAGACAGTGCAGCTAGCAAAAGTTTCATTCCCTGCACCTAAAAGAATTCGCTCATATTTAGTCAGCCAACTAGGATCAAATACTGAGTACGTGTTCTGGTTAACAGAATCACCACTGAGTATGGAACATACACGGTTACAGGCTGTCCCATAATAATGGGTTCACTTTGTTCGAGACTCTGCAGGTTGCAGCTACTGCTTTCAGAAATCCTGGCAATGCAGCTGCCACTGGATCTAGTGTGGATGAAAAATATGCCACAGGACGTCTCATTAAACCATGAGTTTGGGTCAGGACAGACAATGCACAATTGTCGAGTGTATCACAGAATAATGCAAATTCTTTTGAATAATCAGGCATCCCTAGGGCTGGAGCTGAGCAGAGGCAGTCTCGCAGCTTCAAGAAAGCAGTCATACATTCGTCATCCCACTCTCATGGGTCCTTTGCTCTTTTTGTTGTCATCTGTATCAGAGGTTTAGCTAAGACTGCAAATCCTATAACCCACTGCCTACAGTAACCTATAACTCCAAGAAACATTCTGGTTTCCTTCTGTGTCTGAGGTAGAGTCATGTTTTTAATTATTTTGATTCTTTCAGAGGTGACTCTTCTGACACTTCTTTCTATCTGGTGCCCCAGATACTTTACCGATGTGGTGCAGAATTGGAACTTTTCAGGTGACACTTTATGCCCTCCTTCTGCCAAATTATTCAGCAATGCAATGGTATCAACAACAAAGTCATTTCGAGTCTTAGACGCCACCAACAGGTCGTCTACATATTGCACCAGGACAGACTGTCCACGTAAAACCAGAGATTCAAGGCACATCTTCAAAATCTGATAAAAAATTCGATGGACTCTCTGTGCACCCCTGTGAGACACGGTTCCAAACGTGGACATGATTGTCGAATTTGAACGAGAAAAGATATTTGCTATCTGGATGTAAAGGTATGGAGAAAAATGCATGGCACAGATCCATTACCGTGAACCATACGGCTCCCCACGGTATCTGATACAAAATCACTGCAGGATTTGGCACAACTGGACAACATGGGACGACAATTTTATTAATTTTGCGATGGTCTTATACGACCCTATATTTCCCGCTCGGTTTCTTTATGCCAATTATTGGTGAATTACATGGACTGCTCATTATTTCTTGCAAAATGCCTTGTTCAACCAACCGCTTTATTTCTGCTGCAACACCTGCTTTTATTTCTGGGCTCATTTTGTACAGTCGAATGTTTGGGTAAACTGCACCTTCTTTCACTGTCACTTTTACCGGGTCAACATTTGCCATTAATCCTACATTCTTTCCAGTGAAATCCCACACTTCAGGATTCACGGTATGCTGCAATTCTTTTGGGAGGTCTGTCACTAACATCTTTTTATTTTCAGGTTCTTGTTTGGCCAACATTAATTTATAAACTCCATCTTTGTCTGGGGTTTGAATTTCAATACCACTTGGGGTGCAAAAGATTGTGCAATTCATTTTGCACAGTATGTCCCTACCTAATAGGTTTACTGGCCTGGAGTTGCACACCACAAATTTGTGCATTTCTGTAGAATTCCAGATTCTGATCTTGATAGGTTCTGTAACAGGGGTACTAATTTGTTTATTAGAAACGCCCACTACTTGGATCGCTTCTCCTGAGAGGGTGTAGGTTTGGAACGTCTGCTGTTCTCACAGTAGAACCAGTAGCACCAGTATCCAACAAAAAGGTAACATCATTTCCCTCAACTTTTCCCTCAATGTATGAACCTGACTGATCTACCGGCAAGGATGCGCCAAGTACGCACTCCTCGTCCTCCCCTCTCAGGAACCTTCAGTAACTATCTTCCTCAAAAAATGCGTCACTCAAAAGAAATTGTGATGTTACTGCGTCTCTATTTCCACTTCCCTTCCAATTTGTGGTATCCACCTTGTAATTTGCTTGGCTCCCAGAATCTGGCATAGGTGCAAGTGATAACTGGTTTTGTATTACCTGTTGCTGTGGCTTCCTTTACACCCCGTTCTGCGTCTGTGGATTCAAATTATCATTTTGTACAGGGTTATTCAAGACAGCTTTACACTTGTTACGACAATGTCCCATTTTTCCGCACCCATGACAAGGAAATTTCTTCTTGGCCTCCTTCTTGTTCATTCTACCTCTTGGTTTACCCCCATTTCCATCTCCTTGATTCTGGTTATTTTTTAATTGATTCAACTGAAGTTCCTGTTGCTCTGCTAGTTTTACTTGTGCCCACATTACCTTTTCTTCTAAATTCTGTCATTTATTGTCAGTTTCATCTCCACAATATTTTGCATACTTAAGTATTTCATCTATCGGCTTGGACTGCCAACAGATTTTATGAACTTTAATCATTTGTGACATTTCTGGCTTTAACCCTGACACAAACCGATAAATAAAATGTGACATGTCTCGTGTGAATGCTTTCCAATCCGCTGTATTGCTTGAATACCTGTAAAAGGCGTTCATAATATGCATGTACTGATTCATCTTTATTTTGGGTAGTTCTGTCTATTCTTGTCCAATCAGTTTCCTTTGGGGGTACCTTTTCTTTCAAGTACATTATTACTTGATTATATTTTTTCATGACTTCATCTGACGGGGCTCCTGTCTTAGGGTCTCTAGGGTACTCATCATTAGGCCAATCAACCGCTATCTTACGTTCTGTCCATAGATCCACAGGAACCACAATGTCAAATAACCCATCTAAATATTTTAGCAGTACTTTTGAAACCTTTACAAATCTCTCGACTTGTCTATACCACTCTACAGGTTTCTCTCTGAGTTTCGGGAAATCATTCGTAAATGACAAAATATCTTGTCGGGACCATGGGACACGCACATAACCTCCTCCAGGCACTTCTCTCATCGGGCACAACCTTTCCACTTTTTCTGGTTCTTTCAATAAATATTCATTTGCAATATTTTTCACTTGGGCCTCCTCCTTTTTCTTTGCCCATCTAGCTTTCCATTTGTCTAAATCACCCCACTTCTGTAACAATGATAGTAACTCCTTAATATGCACTTTACATCCAGACACATTCATGTTTTCTAAATCTTTGTCAGAAAATTCAGCTTGGTAAGGTTTCTGTAAAACTTTAGATTTGCCAATATCAATTCCCATTTCAGCAGACAAACTCATTAACTCATGAAATGTTTTAGTATTGCGAGTGATACTTCGACATATAAACAACAATTCGTCCTCACTGAGAGTCTTTAACCTGCCTAATCCCACATTTCCAGCCATCAATTCCTCTAATTCGACTCTTAATTTAAAAATATCCAATACCTTCGGCTGAGATTTTGGATTTTTTGTTTCTCGGGACCATCTCTATATTTCTTCTGAGGATACTACAGTAGCACTTCTTGTACCCGAGGATGTTTCCATCCGTACCTCTCTAGAAGTTCCAGGAGTGTTTTTCCTGACAGATTCATCCATCGGTTCCCTTATAGGTAAATCCATCAGGGAAATCACTGACTCACATTCACTTGCTTGATCATCAACTATCAAAGGTTCTTTTCTAGGTTGCACTACAGGTGTAGTTAAAACAGGAGGTCTAGGACAGGACTGTTTCTCTCCATATAATGGAACAACGGGACCTATGGTTACCGGAATGGTCAATGCTTCAGGACTCATATTTAATTGTGAAATTTTCTGAATTAATTCACTTCTCTGTTTATTTATGGCTTCTCGTTCCCTTTCCTGTAACACTTTTTCTAACGAAGTTTCATGCACTACTTGTGGAACCAAAGGTGGATTTAAGATTGGGGCGCTAGGGTTAACTCTATTTGCTTCCTCATGGAAAGGTGGCAGACTTTTCATTAACAAATTCTCCAAGTAGTCATCATCTGATTCACCACTAATCAATAAATGTTTTGTTTTCTCTGTGCATTTGCTTCCTGACACTTCCTCAAAAGTCTGTACAGGATATAATTCTTCTACCAACATAGACTGTCTCCATTTCTTCATTTGTTTATCTCTTGTCTCTTTTGGAAATCTGGTATAAAATGTACTCCAATTTCTGTCGCTTCTGGGTCTATCTCGCTCGAAAGCCTCAGTTTCCCATTCTTCTAATACTTCGTACTGAGTTAATCTAGGTCTAGGATCTAATTCATTCATGTGAGTTCTCAAATTGTACAAAACTCTACCATTAATGGTACCATGTTCTGGAAATGCCAAAACACCATCATCTTTTTTATACTCGTCCAATTATCTAACCACACACAGGTGTGGTAGCCCCTTTCTACCATCATGTGGGATGCGGGCGTATTTGGTGGAGGAATAATAATCCCTTCTCTAGTTTTAATCGTTTTGTCCTTTTTAAAGAAATTCTTAATCTTTTTAAATAGCGACATCTTTCTCTCTCCTCCGTACATGATATATGGTCTTATGTACTGCTTGTGCGCAAAACCTAAGTACATCCTATTGGGTCTATTTCTATAACTGTTAGATCTAAATGCCACATATAATTTGCACCAATAAATGTAATATGCAGCTACACTCAATCTATACTACTATTATAAAGAGAGAACTGTGTCCTTTGAGCCAGGTAAACTCGAAAAGTACACCACTAATCACAACACCCAATACAGCGTTGGAAAGGGGAGGTCCAGGAGATGGACATAGGCCATAGAAAACCACACCATATACATTAGGGGGTGGGGGGACGTTAGAGGAAAAGTAGTCTGTATGGGCGTATGGATACAGTGATTGCGCGCAGCGTTCGTCACAATGCTTGCGAGAGGCGCAATGGCGTGTGGGCGTGACAGCATGTCAGCGCGACGTTCGCTGTTCGGACCGGAGCGCAGGAAGAGGCAAGGGAACAAAACACGACATGCGGGGAGGAGCGGTGGCGCGGGACCGACACACAACATTGGAGTGCCCAGCGCAGGGAGGAGCGGCGATGCTGGTGGGAGCGCAGGAAGGAGAAAGGGACACACACCCGACATACGGGGAGGAGCGGCGGTGCGGGAGCTGGTATGTACGCTCTTCTGCTGGGGCGTGGCTTGGATGCCGAGGAGGTAGGCAGCGTGAGCTCGGAGCTCCGTGCCCGATCCCGGAAAATATCCTGAAAATTCATTCGAACCCCGGAATAAAGGACACTATCCGGTACTGGACGGTACTGCGGAGGGTCCGGGACCCACGGAGGACGACACCGAGCCTTCCCACAGCAGAATCTCAACTTTGAAAGCTGAACTCAGCCGAGAAGTCGCGGACCCCAAAATGGCGGCGAGGGCATGAGATCGCTTGTGACTGAGACATCTGCCCGGAGACCCACTGAAGACCGCTCCCGGACACGCTAGAGGTGTTGGCGGCCGCGTCGCGCCTCTCCCCAGGTGCCGGATGGACTTTGGGCGCGCCCTTGGGCGGTGGTTGAGGGCCATCTCTTGATTGGGGCGACAACGGTGCGACAGTGACCCGGAGACGAGAACCCCGGACCTCCGGCGCAACTGGCGCTGGCCGGGCCGCGACCGCTCGGTGCTTCTTGCTTCTTGGTGACATTTCTGGGCCTGAGAACCCGGCCGGAAGACGGTGCCCGGCGACGCTCGGAGGGCGACCAAGAACACACTTGAGGACCGCCGCCCATCCCGGCCCAGATGGGGAAGCCGAAGGGGAAGGGAGATGGCGCGACCGACACTGAGGCGGCGGAAGGAGCGGAGAGAGACCAAGCGGCGCTACAGCGGATGCAGGATCGTATCCTGGAAGCCATCGCCACCACAAAGGATGCCCTGCAGCAAGATATAGCTCAGGTGGCGACGGGCTTGGGCCACCTGAAGGCCGACCACGACAAACTTAAGGACAGGGTGAAATCCGTGGAGGCCACGGTTAAGGACTTAGCCCCGGCCCAGGCAACGGTGAAGGCCCAGATGGCCGACGTGATGGACCGTCTGAAGGTGCTGGAAAGGAGGGCCGAGGATGCAGAAAACAGGAACAGGCGCAACAACGTACGCCTAGTGGGCCTGCCGGAGAAAATTGAAGGCGACGACATGGTGGGCTACTTGGATAACTGGCTGCGGACGGAGGTGGCACCAGAAGGTCTGTCCCCCTTCTTCTCCCTGGAGCGGGCACATAGAGTTCCGGCGCGTCCGCCAGCCTTGGGCCTTCCTCCTCGCCCGGTGGTATTCAAGTTGCTCCATTACCGGGACAGAGACTGGCTTTTGCAGAGGGCGAGAGAGGCAGGGCCCTTTCAAGTGGAAAACAACAGAGTCACCATGTTCCCGGACTACACGTTTGAGACTCAGCGACTCCGGGCAAACTTCCTGTCCCTCAAGCGGGAGCTCCGCCAGGAAGGCATCAAGTACTCCCTGTTGTTTCCTGCCAAGCTAAGAGTGGTGGTGGATGAGAAGTCTTTATTCTTCACGACCTCCGCGGACGCATGGGACTGGTGGGACACCTATAAGGCAGGAACGGATGGTGCTAAGGCCAGGGAGGAAGAGGCTAAGGTTGCGAAGCCGATCAGGCAGTCCCAACGGATCAGAAAGAACCGCAGGAGGACCGGGAAACCATCGATGTCGCAGACGGAGGCGGAGAGGCAGGCGGCCCTACAGGCGGTGGTGGACTTATCTAGAACCGCCAGGACTCAGTCTGGGAAGGGTACGGACTCGGAGGACCCGGGCACGGGCTCAGAGACAGGACAATCGGAATTTGGTGGAGCCCGGGGCCCTATTGTGACGCCGCAGACCTCGGGAGAGATACTGGAGGCGTGTTGAACTGGTTTGGCGGAATGGACTCGCTAGTCGGACACCGGGGCGAAGGACCCGCAGCAGTGGCACGATATTGATTGAGGTTTTGGGAAGCTGTAATGTGGGGATTGTGGGGTGGAGCGCGCGGGGCTGATTTGTTGGAGGTCTTATAGCATTGAGCCGCGCTTTACTGGCCCCTAAGGTCATCGCAGTGGGGACTGCGAATATTGCCACCTTTCCTTAAGGGGTGGTCGGGAGTGTTGGTTTGGATGGGGGTACTTCCAGTTGCGGGGGGGCCTGTCCTGGGGGGGTGGGAGTTGAGAGCAGTTGGGGTTGCTCAGGGGGTTGTAGTTGTTGGAGGGGTTTGGCTTCCTGTTTGGAGAGGGTGGGGGGGGTGGCCCGTGGTCGCGGGACTTATGCGAACACTGTTCTTTGCTGTATGGTCCGGTAGTGTAGGGGGGAATGGCTAGTACTGGAGCGTTGAAATGTGTGACCTGGAATGTGCGGGGTATGCAGTCCATGACGCGCAGGCATAAGGTTCAGGCGTACCTCAAGCGTAGGGGGGTTCATATAGCGTTTCTGCAGGAGACGCACCTAAATAAGCAGGAAGGGGCGGCTCTACAAAGGCGCTGGAGGGGGCAGTTATTCTACACGACATTTTCAGCATTTGCGAGGGGGGCATTGATTTGGATACGGGCGGGGGTCCCCTTCCAGGTCTCGAAGTCGTTGGTAGACCCAGAGGGCAGGTATGTGGCGGTGGAAGGAAGGCTGAGAGGCAGGATGATTTCTCTCTGTAATGTGTATGCTCCTAATGTAGACCTGCCCGCTTTCTTGTCTAACATCTCGGGCAAATTGGCGGGTTATTTGGCAGGGCCGGTCCTCTTGGGGGGGGACTTCAACTCAGTTGAGGATGTGCTACTAGATAGGTCCCATCCCCCGCTACGCGCGTCCCCAGTGCATAGGATCGCCAAGCGTAGATTAGAATGGCAGGAGGGCTGGGCCCTCACGGATGCATGGAGGGCGTTGCACCCCACCACTAGGGACTACTCCTTTCACTCGCACCTACATGATTTGCATGTGAGGCTGGATGCGTTTCTTTGTTCGGAATGTGTGCTTCCCACGGTGGGAGGGGCGGAATACTTGGCCAGGACGATATCGGATCACAACCCCCTGTTGATGTCTCTGGAATGGATGGTGACTGTTAACTGCGTGCCAACATGGCGCCTGCAACCTGACACCCTGGACGACTTGTTGTTCAGGGAGGCCCTGAGTGAACGTATTGAGAGATATTTTGAGGAGAACAGTGGCTCGGCTTCCACGAGGGCGGTTGAATGGGATGCTTTCAAGGTGGTGGTGCGGGGACACTGTATTGGGCACACGGCAGGGGCGCGGAAGACTCTGTTGGATGACTTAGATAAGGCTGAGACACGGCTGAGGGAGCTCGAGAAGAGGCGCCCGAATCACCCTGCACTGCAGGAGGGGCTTAGCGGGGCACGGGAGGGGCTGGCGGTAGAGCTAGAGCGGCTGCGTAGCTTCGACCATAAGGCGTACGTGACGAGGGCGCATGCGGAAGGTGATAAGGCGGGGGCGATGTTGGCTTGGCTTGCTAACCCTATCCGGGGGGGAGGGCCGATCATGAGGATCCAGGAGCCAGGGGAGGAGCCTTGCCACTCCCAACCCGGGATCCTGAACAAGTTCCGAGCTTATTATGAGGGGCTCTATCTGAGTGGTGACACGGGAGGGACGGAGGAGCTTGAGGAGTTCTTGGACGGGCTAGAGTTGCCGCGAGTGGAGGACTCGGAGGCAGAAGAGTTAGGGCGACCCATCTCCCTCGGAGAAATAGGTTGCGCAGTAAAACAGATGGCTAGAAACAAGACCCCGGGCCTTGACGGTCTACCGATCGAATTTTACGGCAAATACCTAGAGCATCTTGCTCCGCGGCTGCGCGAGGTATACAATGAGGCGCAGGAGAAGGGCCGACTCCCGGGCTCGATGTGCGAGGCCCTTATGATCCCACTCTTGAAGCCGGGCAGAGAGGGTGCGGCGCTGTCCTCGTATCGTCCGTTGTCTATGCTGACGACGGACTACAAGATCCTCAGTAAAATTCTGGCCAACAGATTGCTAGTGCACATGACGGGCCTGGTTCATGGTGACCAGTGCGGTTTCATACCGACACGCAATACCACTCATAACATCCGTAGACTCACGAGACTGATGGGTGCGGACTGGCCAGACACCGTCTCCCCATTTGTTCTGTCCATTGACATTGAGAAGGCATTTGACAGCCTCGAATGGGGATACCTGTATGAGGTGATGCGTCGCTTCGGGTTGGGAGACGGATATATACAGTGGACCAAGGTCCTCTACACTGAGGCGGTAGCGAGGGTCCGGGTGGGTGCACTGATCTCAAGACAATACCCGATTAAGCGTGGCACTAGACAGGGTTGTTCCCTATCCCCGCTACTGTTTGCGCTGGCAATGGAACCCTTCGCTGCGGTAGCCAGACTGGGCCGCCACTACGCAGGTTTGCCTTTTAGGGGGAGGCCACACCTCATCTCCCTATATGCGGATGACTTGTTGATGTTTTTGGCCGATGCCGGCGCCGAACTTCAGGGGGCGCGGAGGCTACTGGAGCAGTTCGGTAGGTTATCGGGCCTGAAGGTCAACTGGCCTAAATCCTGTCTGTTTCCCCTGAGACCGGGAGAACCGTGCCCACTCACTGCTCAGGAACTCCGGTGGGAGCCGCGCTGCCTACATTACCTAGGGGTTTATGTTTACCACGCCCCATCCGACCTGCTGGATGGCAACATAACTCGCTGTATTAACGCCCTGCGTGGATCTATGGACTTCTGGGCGACTCTACCGCTCTCCCTGGCTGGTAGAATTTCCCTGCTTAAAATGATAGCCCTGCCCAGGCTTTTGTATTATTTTAGGACACTGCCGGTATGGATCCCGAGCTCGGTTTTCAAACGCCTGAGGTCACTGATCATAGCGTTCCTGTGGGGCACGGGTAGGAGACGCATAGCGCTCGACACGCTGTTACGCCCCAAGGATGAGGGAGGTATGGCAGTGCCGGACTTTGAAGGATATTACCTAGCCGCGCAGCTGCAGACTTTTACTCAGGAGGTGGCGAGAGTATACAGAGGTCCCGAGGACGCGAGAGTCGAAGGCACCCCGCGACACGTTCTGGCCTATATTACGCTGCACCAGAAACTCCGAGTGGGAGATTTGACGGTCGAGGAGCAGACTTTCCGGCTATGTTGGGACCGGGCCCGTAAACGGGCGGGTGTCCGCCTTATGTATGCCCCCGAAATACCGCTGGGAATGATTACTGCCCTCCCGCATGGAGGTGACTGGTCACGCTTGCTAGGGTGGGAGGAGGCGGGAATACACGTGCTGGGTGACCTCTACGAAGATGGGGTGTTGCTGCCGTTTCGGGACCTGCAGGAGAGATTTGACCTGCCGAGGGGTGACTACCTGCTGCACGCGGCAGTCACGGGCGCCATGCGAGCCCACTGGGGGGAAGGGCTGCAGGAACCAGGCACCTCGATGGCTTGCCAGTACGCCATGATGGCGGCGGGGACCTTTAAGGCCGTCACGTGCCTGTACTCGAGGATGCAGCGGGAGGCCTTGCAACCTTTGGCAGCCCTGAAGGCCAAGTGGGAGCTGGACCTCCAGGTGGAGATACCAGACACGACCTGGGGGCAACTGCTGAGGCGGGCGCGGAAGAGCTCGAGGAATGCCAGGTTCCAATTGATCCACTTTTATGTTATACACAGGGCATACCTCACGCCCGGGAAAATCCAACAGTACTTTGGGGCGACCGACGCTGCTTGCCCCAGATGTAATACAGTGGGGGCGGATCTATGTCATATGCTATGGGATTGCCCCTCTTTAGGCGACTATTGGCAGGAAGTTGGGCGGGCCCTTAACGGCGCGACGGACAGGGTTATCCAGTATACTAAAGCAGTTGGCATCCTTCACTGGTTCCCACACACACCTAGAAATACGATGTCAAGTAAATTTATAGATTTAGGGCTTATCTTGGCCAAGCGGGAGATCACACGAAATTGGAAGTCCAGAGTGGGGCCCACGTATAAAAGATGGTACGGGGAGTGTCTGAGATGGGCCGCGTGTGATAGTACCCTACGATACCAGATGGCCTGGAGGTCGAATGACGAGAAAGCTCTGGAAAGGGCGACTGCATGGGAGGTGATGGTGCAGGCGCTCAGGGATGTGGACGACGAGGGGCAGGATGGCGAGAGCGAACTAGCTGGAGCAGACCCTAACACTATACAGGAGAACACACCTTAGCGATTGTTTGCTTCCTCCTACAACACACCGGGCACTAATACATGGTTACTCAAGCGCAGCGCGACCACGGGGGGAGGGCGGGTAGGAAGCTGGTTTGGAGGGATGTTGGGGCACCGAAATTTGGGGAGGGGGAGGGGTGTAAATCACAAAAGCATTCCAAGGTCATGTGCAAAATGAAGCGGTCGGACAATGTAAGAAGTACGAGACCAAGGCAGAGGTGAAGCCACCTGCGTCAAGAGCGGGATGATTCCTCCGGATGAAGATCGAATGTCGTCAATAGACTCAGTTCATGTCATGCTATTTTTGCTGAGTATCTTGTCTGTACATTTATATTGGTGATGCAATAAAAATGATGTTAAAAAAAAAAAAAAAAAAAAAAAAAAAATGTACGCTCTTCTGCTCCCGCTGATGGCCGCTCTGCTGCACGTCTCCTGCAGCGGTGTGGCCCCCAGCCCCTTCTGCCCCGGACAACGTCGGGGCGGGTTGCTAGTTGTTTACTAAATGCTTCACCAATACCAGCGCGTTTCTTATTTTCATGAACCAATCAGTGATTTGAATTTAATTTTACTTTTGACCGATGATTGCGCAGCTTTTCTTGTAAGACACGTTCTCACGCTCCTGCACTCAACCCTCCTTTACAATTATTACCTCAGCTACACACCCGCTGTCTCTACCAAATCAAATCAAATGAGACTTTATTTCGGTTAATATTTCAAACCATAAAAAGTACATACATTGATTACATTTTCAAATTACGCATCAATACATTATTAAAAACATTATACACAGATATCATTAAAAGTCATCATGATCGTTAGGATCATAGGTCTAAGCAAGTTCTTATTCTCAGTGCAAGTTTTAAAAACGACAAAATATGGAGTACACAATCCTTGTGCAAGAGCTGCAAATAAATAAGGGCAGGTCTAATTTGTTTAAAATCCAGTGTTCTCAGCAAATCAACAAGAAAGTAGCGTCTAGGATAATCATAAAACCTGCATAAAAATATAAAATGTAGCATATCCTGAGGAGACCTCCCGTCGCAGCCACAGGGAGCTACATGTTTGCTAAAAATGTCTGATTTGGGTCTTATTAAAAGCTGCTGAAAAGTGTTAAATCTGAACCTAGTCAGCAAGAACTTTTCATGTGAGCTGAAGGCGCAAGCCAGGTAGGGCTCCATTCCACCACACGACTTAAGCATGATAAACTTTCTGACACTTGGTTTCAGCACTTTCTCTGTCCGCCAATTTAAGCTTAAGATAGGCTCCTTTAACCGCTGTTATGTCCCCCTTCACAATGCCACTCGGATGGGAGAACAAATTGGCGCACCCCAGCATTTCAAAGCAAGATTTCAAGTATTTTAGCCAGGGGATGCGCATACAGCTATCCTGAGATGTTACATCCCGTACAATCTGATGAGTGAGTGGTATCTCCTTGTTAAGCCACAGCGAAACCCAGCAGATCAGTGGCTTCAGTGCTAGGTTATCGCATAAAAACGGTGTCCTTAGCTCCTCATGCACAACAAGGTTCGGGGTACTCGCAGGGACACATAGTAACCGTTTAAAGAAAGTGTTTTCGAAGACCTGTAATTGAGTATTGGACACATAGCCCCACAGTTCACTGCCGTATACCGCCGTGGCTACAGACTTGGCATTATATAACTTAATCATTGCAGTTATTGGTTTCTTTCCTATCTTTTTCGCAAGATTAAGGATGGTTCCATTAACCCTCAACATATCATTCTTCTTCTTCACCAGATGAGGGGCCCAACTTAACTTCGAGTCAAATAGCACACCCAGATAGGAAAAAGTCTCTGTTACCGGAATTGGACTATCATCAAGCTTGAATACAAAGTTCTTTCTTGGGCGTTGGCCAACCTACCAATAACAGCGCGGCTCTGAGTGGCGTCAGCGCAGCTCCGCAACTGACCCCCTCCTTTGCAAGGTAATACATAAACTTATTTCTTTCATTCTTAAAATGCAATATTAATTAACAACGTAAAAACATTCGCCATTGTGCCTAAGTGACTAAAATTTAAAGGAAAGATGATGTTCTTTTACTGCGAGTAAATCCCTTTCGCTTACTCTTCATATACTGCGAGTAGATCCCTTCCGCGTACTCTTCGTACAAGCATTAGAGAACCTGTTACTCCCTCAGGCTTACCTTTTCTAGGTGATATAAGGCCAAAGTTTCACCAACAAACTCCTTTGCTATCATTTATTCACGCATTTATACAGAAAACATTCCCTAATCAGTGCTTCCAGTTTTACCTAACCATGCACTTACTTCCTTAGGCAAGTGACCTCAATGCAAAGTGGCTTCCATTTACCACCCGCTATTCTGCCCCGGGGATTCCAAAACAAACGTAGAACAATACAAACGGGTTAATACATAAGAATCAATATATAATCAATATAATTTAATCAAGCATCTAACTACCTATCTTAACTAAACCCTAACCATACTGCTGCTACCAAAAATACTGATAGAGCGCGGGTTCACCTGCTCAAGATTTTTACCATACTCACCTGGGCCCATAAACACTTACACACTTTTAACAGGTAAACCCTACGCTTAACCAGTGATTTAATTAACCTTTTTTAGGACCTATACCTTGACTTACCAATCCTAGTCACCGGTACCTAGAGTCCGAAGGGATCAAGGGAGTTAGCAAGAAAATAGGTAGTAAATAGGCATTTGCACCCATAAAATAACCACAGTCTCGGGAAAGATTTAAATGCTTTATCTAAATATTTTCTTAAATGTTAATGTCCATACTAAATTTGTCAAGGTTTGATCAATCAAAAATAATATCAAAGCAAGATGATATGAGATTATCATGGAACCTTCTTTAAGCATTGAAATATAGGAAGGGTAAGAAAAGGGAACATCACAATGACATACCCTTACGGCTTTTATATTTACCTAGAATGGTGTGAAGACCAACCCTGACCACGGGCTGGATAAAGGATAGGACCCCCGATAATGCAGGTGCCAGCAGGATGGAACAGGTGCTGACCAGAATCAGGATCAGTAAGGACCAAATTGGATCAGGACAGAAACGGCACCCACAGCTAAAGTACAACGCCTGCATCACACCCCTCTCTGCAGCTAACAGTCGGACCCCAATTGGCTATGCAAATCTTCTCCATCAGGAACCCAGATTGGGTTATCGAACTCCTTCCCAGAACCCCGATTGGTTATCGAATCTTCTGACAGAGTGCTCCGCCAGCACCTCTGCTCCCGAATCGACTGACAGAGTGCTCCGCCAGCACCTCTGTTCTCGATCGCCTATTGAGTGCGTTGGGTCAGTGACAGGTCAGCTGTTCGGACAAGTCGGACAATCTAACTAGCTAAGCCAACCTTAGATATACCATTTTCAGGCCAAACTTCGGTCAGATGATCTGCGTCTGGCCGAGGTACCTAGAATAAGAAGAGCCAGAAGTAGCGGACGACTGTTCTCCTACGAAGCCTCCAAACTCTGGAATTCCTTGCCACTTCATCTACGTCTGATCTCTAATCACCATACCTTCAGAAAACAACTTAAGACCCTGCTGTTCCCCTAGTCAGTCTCCGTCCATGTGGTTCCACAGTGCTGGGACACTTCCGGGTAGCCATGCGCTCTATAAATGCCTTTTCATTTCATTCCATTTCATTTTCCAGGGCAGTGTACCACCCCCCAATGTGGCAAATGTGTGAATTCCCTCAATTAGATTGGTCAAAAGACGAGGAGAGGTCAGCACACCATACCAGTTTTGAGGTAATGCTCTTCAATATTCAGATTTAGGTTCCCGCCCAATATCTTATTTTCCCATGCACTTTTATTCCACCCGGCAGTGAATGTATCAATATCAAATACAATGTATAATTTGATATCCTCTTGGAGGTTCAGGAGGTCGGGTTCCCAGGAACATCTTCTAGCAGGACAAGATTTGGCAGAATTTCAATGCCAGTGCTTTAGGAGTTTGAGCTTCTCTGCACAGGCACAGTTCCTCCCAGAAGTACATGTCAGGCCCAAAATACGATACATGCAAAAGTAGAAAAGTAACAGTTTTAGAACAAGAAATAAATTAATGCACTGGTATACCACTTATCTCTACTCTATTCCCATTACTTTATTTTAACTAAAGCATTAGTCGTTATGGAGAACGAACAACTTAGTAAAAGCAATAGCGCAAGCGTTAGCATGTGAAAACACAGAGTAGCCATCTTAGTTCTAGTGCGCAGAAGCAAGAATTCCCACCAAGCAGAGAGAATACGTCATGTCACGTAAGTGTGACAGACGCATGCACAGAAAAGTTCCTGCGTTGCGGCGGCCATATTAAATCACTCAAGTTACTGTTAGTGAAAGCACATAGACATGCTTTCCCAGGTTACTAGAAATATCGTGTTTTGCATAGTTAATAGGACGATGTTTATTAGTGTATTACAGTTTATTTCGAGAGGGCTGAGTCCAAGCATGGCGCTTTTCGTGCAAAGCCTTGCTCCATCAGACTAAATGTGTAATAGCACAGTTGTAAGTGACTGAGCATGTGATTTAGATATTAGACACAAGAGATCTTCATTTTATACTGTCCATCAAACATATTTATTTTCCATGATTACCAATGGGGTGCCTTGATGATTGTTAGACAATTTCTCATAATGTAATTTTCAGCAGTTCACATGTATAATTATCCAATTCTTATTGCATCCCAATAAGGATTAGATTGACTGCTGTTAGGGATTAGATTTTCAACCATTCTACACCCCTTACAGTGGGGCTTGGCTTTTCCCAGATTTCTTGCAGAAAGAGTTAGTCAATCTTTTGTCAAATGATAAGAATCAGCATAAAACATACATAATCCCAACTTCATCCTTCTCTCCTTTTTCTTCTCAGAAAGGAGTCCAAGTGTTGAACCAGCCTGCAATGGCGCCTCTTTTTTTATCAGAAAAGGAAGCAGGGACATTGTACAAGGCTCTGAGCATTGAGCCAAGGGAATTAAGGGTGGAGTTTCAGGTACTTGTCCTTCTTCTTTCAACTCTTGTCTCCTGAAGACGATGTACTATCTTCAGTGCTAATTCAGATAGTTCAAACAGGGAGTTGGGGACTTTACCAGTTAATCTTTTATGTCACATTTAAGTCTTTGGAACAAATTCATTAAGGTGTTTTTCAACTGATGTATCCGCTGTGAAATGGTGGAACTGGGTTACATAAGAACTTCCACTTGATCTTGCGAACCAAGGACTTCTACACCAGAAAATTCTATTTCAGGATGCTCAGATATCCTCTTAAATTGTTGCAGAAAGGTGGAATATTTATTCAATCAGGGATCTCCTACAGACACTAAGGGTATTGCCTAAACAAGATGGCTCTTGATAATTAACAGATCAGCTAGTCCAATCTTAAGAAATCTGACCTTGGTGAAAAGCAAAACAAATGGTTGGACCATACAAGAATTCTCAGGAATACTGAGAACTTGAACTAAAGGCTAGAACATCTCCAGTTCTATTTGCCAATGTTTGTTTAAGCACAGAATTCTCTGTCCTCAGATCCCAAAATTCCTGGTTTTGTTGTTGAAGAACTGCTATTGTATCCAGACTAAGATTCATTATGCTCCTACTAGTGTTCTTTTGTTGGTGTTTAAACCTGTCACTGGCTGGTAGCGTAACTGTCTTTCTGAAACAATCTTTAACTTGTTTAAAAAATGGGTGATGCCCTTTACCAGTCACTTTTTATCTTCATGAGTTAGGTTACATAATTAGAGTGTGGCATCTGCAGGAAGTAATCTCAAATCTGGAGGAAACAGCCATAAGGCAAACAAAATCTCAGAGACCAGACTTTGGTTAAATGTAACAAACCTAGACGAAGAAGGTTTCCGGAATCTATTGCCTTCAGATTTAGGTGTAGATCAAAGATGTGAATTCCCCAGAAGTATGTGAAGGATAGCATAATAATACCGAAATTGGTCAATGAAAAATATTTTTTAAAGGGAAGTTATTGGTCTTCATGCAGATTAAATAGCATTTTTTTAAAACATGTACAGAAAGTCCCCCATAAAAAGTAAACGATCCTTTATGGTTATGATCAAAAACCTAAAACAACATGGAAAATTCACCAGTTATGGTCACAATATATAAATTTTTGTGGAGAATAGCTGCCAGTACAAATGCCTACATTTGTTCTCTAACTGAAGAACTGGTGCTGTCTGTCAAGTCCCCAATTCGTCTGACTCTCCCCAGCAAAGAGACACCCAGCCAGTCTAAGTACACCAGCTAAGATGCCCACTGGACACACCGAAGGGCCTCAATTCCCCCATTAAAGACTGGGTTGCTCCCAACATCCTTTTAAAGCTGAAGGGGCATCTTATGTAGGCATGAAGGCCATTTGAGCCCTGCCAGCACCAAAAAGAATAGTGCCACAGAGTTGCACCGAAACTAAGGAGATACATGAGGTACAGTAGTAGGCTGTCAACTTGCTGTCACACTTGCATTCCAATTGGTACAGGAATAAGTGTGTAGGCACTATTAAGAACACTGGCTGGTTACACTGAAGGGTCTTCCTACCAAGATTAAAACATTGGATTCTCCCAGTTTCCTATCACCGAGAGGTTATCTAGGGTTGGGCTTAAAAAGCATGGAAGGCTTTCTCCCCCACCCGCCACAAGTAATAAAAAGAGCACATCTGCACACAAGTTAAATAACGACATTGAAAGTGCAGCCTGCTTCCCTTGGGCTTCTGCCTCACTGGCATTACCACATCAATCTAGTCAAAGTAAAGTAATATGTGGGGTCGGTCACAGTAAATGGCTTTGCAGCTTTCATTAAGATTTGGATCCTCTGTCCAGATGTCTTGAGTTCGACTAAGGTTCGCCTGAGATACCCCACCCACCAGCAACTAGTAACGAAAAGAAAGAGCATTGTACATTCTGGGGGAAAAAACAGAATCGGAGCAGTTAGTTTCCCCCATTTCCTACCATAGGTCATTGGGTTCGCTACAATTTTAGAGTTTGTCGCTTTTATCTCTAAAGTAGGACACTTTTATTCTGTCAAATGACTTCCTTCAGCTCAAATTCTTATCATATTCTTGAGGGCTTTCTGTGCTGCCTCTGTTAGTTTTCTTTAAATGATAACTAGCTTTCATCCATAAATGGAGGGATAGATCGAAAGTTTGAACTAAATATTGGAGTATTTAGGTCCTATTTTTAATGCAGTCTTTCATATACATGCAAGTTCACTGTACTTTTCATGTCGTGATAAAGTGAGCATCTTGCTTTGATAGAAGAAAACCACTGCTATTGACATCAGACGGCATACTAGACTATGAAACCAAGTAACCCAAAGTAGATTTTTAGCACTGCGAGGTAAAATATGGTATCTACAAGAGTAGACGAGGAATTGTCCTAAACAAACATTGTGAGGAAAGATTAGGAATATGCCTCACATTTGATATGCCAATTATTCTACCAGCCTGGGTGAGTGGATGTCATTTAAGTCGAAGAGGTGCTGCACGGACCACATTAAAGAGTGATACGTTATTGTGCCATGCATGTAAGTAAACCGTATTTTCAACCCTGTACTGTTAATATGGGTATGACATGGAACAGTGCCATCATTGTCTTAGTAGCAAGCCAAGAAATTGTCCTAGAGCTTGAACACTACTTAGAGAATGGGAAAACAAAAAGGCCACAGTACAAAGATTACTATATATCAGAGTGTGGTGCTGTAACCACCAAAGTGACTTAGGGCAACATAAAGAATTCTGTTCATTCCTCACGTTGCCTAAGTGGGGTCCAGAATGCAAATATGTCAAGACCCAGGTTGCTTGTTTGAAAACCTGCAGTTATTTTGAGCCACGCTTGAAGTCCCACAAGACTTTGGGTTGTTTGTTTATAAAAAGTAGCAGAAGAAACACATGACTTTTCTCAAAATGAAAGTAGGGAGAAGCTGAACAAGATAATTGTCACTTTATCATTTCACCAATGAAAAAGTAAATATGTGAGATTGTGATAAGATTTCAATGAGACTTTTAAAAATTCTAGGAAGAATTGGAAACCTTGTGAGGAAAAGATATCACTACAAACCATAAAACCTACATGTGAGATTCTCTCTACAGCACAACATATGAACTGATGACAAATATCATGATATTACCATTCATGAAAATAAAGATTAAAAGATTATGACTAATGGGAGGCTAAAATATTCAAAGCAAGAATGAATTAGTAGATGGAGCATAAGTAAAGATAACAGTGAACAATACTGGGCCAAATAATTATATTACAGGCCTTGAGATTATGATATCGTCGAATCCTAAAGCATGCCTCTCAGACGAAACGCAGTGAGAGCACCAAATTACGAGCCGGGAGCTGGGAGCTGCAGAGCCGAGGGCCAGGGATCAAGACCCAGAACCAGGACCGTGCAAGGGGTCACGAGGTCCTGCTTCAGCCCACAGTGGTCAGCAGAGAGTGCGGACGTACGTGGTGTGCGTCGCCATAGTTTCCGGCCCACTGGTCCCAGACTCCCTGCCCCCACTCAGCCACAGTTGCCAGCGATCCGGAGGCCCGCGGTGAGCCCTTTGCGGGGTAGGCAGTAGCCAGCGGCCACCCCTGAGACTGATGAGACTCCTGGGCGCATCCTTCCCTTCTGCCCCCTCTGTAGTCCACCTCCAAAGATGCTCAAAAGCGTCCGTACAGCAACTGGTACTGCAGCCATAGCAGGCTGTGGTAGAGGAAGAGCATCAACAAGCCCAGAGCCCCACCCTGTGGAAGCGGCCCGGCCAGTGAAGTGCTGGGTGCGACCCAAAAGTCCTAAAGACCCCCTGGCAGTCGGAGGAAGCCCCTAGAAGACAAGCGGCTCGGAGGCAGCTCAGAGAAAGAAGGTAGGGGTCCGACTGGGGGCAGCAAGGTTCTCAAGGCCCTAACAGAAAAGAGAGGAAAAGGAGAACCCCCAAAGCCGCCAAGTCAAAGCTGCCAAATCAAAGGTACTCCTCTCGCCAACCAGCAGACACCTGAGCACTCCGAAGTTTCAATAGATCCCGGGGCCCTGAATCTGCACAGACCAAGTCCAAGGAGGATGGAAACGCCTACAGTGTTTCTCCCCCAGCCATTAACAACCAGGTCCCCCCAATTGTAGGATGACCAAATAGAAGCCTCCCCAGCGTCTTGAACTCGTGCCCGAAGGGAAAACCTCTCTGACCCAAGTGTCATCCCGAAATCTAAGGAGTGCACAGAACGCAGCCTAGGCATCCCCCGCCTCAAAGTCACTTCAAAAGACCCCAACAGCAGGCCTCATGACTCAATTTCTATATAAACACTCCCCCAACGGGAGAACCACTCCGTCTTGACAGAACCATCAGTATGTGCCAAGGCCAACAACGCAAAGGAGCCCGCCTCAGGTAGCCTCCCAAATTGCAAAACTCCTGCAAAACAAGACCCATGAACACCCATTGAGAGATGCCGGTTTCAATCCTGCCCAGGCCGAGCAGCCCCCCTGGAAATTAACACACCTGCACGGGACCTAAATGCAGATACCAGGCCACCACACCAGGAAGCCGCAAGCAGGTTGTTACAGCTCAAATACATAACCAAGAACAATCCACCCTGCAGACTCCCACCCAGCTCTGCCCTCCAGAGTTCTCAGGCTCTGGTTCAAGTACGATAAAAGTGCCTGAGCGCAAACAAGTTTTTTAAAGAAAAAATTGGTTCTGTCGGGGTATCAATCTAACATATCAATCTAATATAATCTTTAAGGTATGTCACAGCCCTCCAAGACTCGTGTTGTATAATCAACAATAGCACTATTGTCAGTCACTGATTCAGTTCTTCACTTTACAATAGGCTCCAAACCGGCTGGTGGAGTTCCTTATGATTCATTTTCCGACCCATACCTGACCAAGAAATCATTATTTGCAGGACCACCTAGGAATCTGCTTTTGGGTAAGATTTATGCCTTAAAAGCCACACAGTGAACTCACACTTTTGTTTATAATACACACCTGAGGCTGCCTTTTCAATCAATCCTTAGGCTGCCATCTCCCCCCTCCTGCCCTGAGGAAGACCCGCCAGGACGAACTTTCACTTCTTGCGCGATACACAGGGTCGAAACGTCGGCGTATTGTACATGTCTACACAATGCTTATGATCACAGTCCCCATGTGCTAATAATAATGACATTTATGAAATCTTTCTCCCTCCCCTTCCCCATTTTTGCACAATTGTTTCTGTGTATAGTGGACTATATTTATCATAATTCACCACATGTCACTGTTTCACCACAGTCATGTACTTCCCATTGCAATTAAAATTGCAAATTGGGACAGCCTTTATTATTTGATATTCTATTAATACATTATTGATTAAAACATGTTTTGGTGTGTGTTATATCTCTATTTGTTTTTCTTTGTAAATCATTAATATTGGTTATAAGTAAGCTGTTGCTACTTGTCCTAAGTAATTGATACCCCAACAGAACCAATTTTTTCTTTAAAATACATATACCCAGGTTCTGAGGGACACTGGGTTGCCCCATTACGTTTACCACTGAGCGCAAACAAGAGCTGGGGTATCTATCCCCAATTTTTTTACAAAACTTGAAGACTAAGATAGAAAGAACACTGGAGCTCACTCCAAAGCTGTTTAAAAAGGAAACCAGGCTTATCCCCACACTTACCCAAAGTCACCAAACCAATAACTCTATCAACGACACAGGACCAATTTCAACTAGCGAAATAAATCATTCCGCGGCAAGGGTATTACTCTGGAAATCGACCAAAATGGAGCTGCAAATTGACCTTTTATCAACCATAGCACAAAGCCTAGTGAATCTGATCACCAAGGTGGACTGCATCAAGAGAAAACTTATCAAAAACAAGGATCCTTGGTCCTTCACTTTTTCGTGTGCAGCACTCATTGATAAATGGGCAACCCTGCCCAAAAATTCTAACAGACCTGGTAGCCTCGCTTAGGGGACAACAGGGAGAACCACTAATATACTTGTACAGAACTAAGCAGCTGGGTCTTCGAAGAATGCACTACCAGAACTAGTCACAAAATGCAGTATGTTGCCCACCCCAAGTGATCTGCTGCCCGTAGACCACGGAAAAAATTGCAAGAGCTAGGTAGATGAGAGGCAACATATAAGTACAAAATAAGTATAAACATTCAATGAGACGACATATTTTTTCGTGCCGTTATTGGTCTTTTATTTCCAGTTGTGCATGGTATGCAAATAATGAGACCAGCCAACGCGTTTCACCCAAACCTGGGCTTCTTTAGGGCAAAAGATGTTCATAGTGAAAGATAAATTCTTCATAAGCAATTTCTAGAACGGAGAGAATTAACCGTTCTGATATAAGTATGAGAAGCTCTCGTGTTGGAGAAGGATTCTCACAAAGTAGGACGCGTTCCGGACACGGCTCCATCGCTATGTCGCTTCAAATATGGGAAATCGTTTTTTTGCACTTTGTGAGAATCCTTCTCCAACACGAGAGAAATACTAAAAAGAATGCCACAGTGTTGGATTTCACCTTCTTTAGCTTAAATTGTAGATCACTCACAAAACATAAAAGAGACATCTATGACCTGCTTTCTGTTTCTCAACCAGATGCCATCTTCCTTACGCAGACCTGGTTAAGCGACAGCTCCGGCCCGGATATTGCTATTGCACTTCCCCCTAACTACACATACCTTGGAAAAAACCACGTCGGTAAGGATGGATGAGGTATTGCAATAATCTATAAAACTGTAACCACTGAGTTACCTGGGATCGGGGAATGCTAAGATAGAGCAAGAGAATCAGACTCCAAACAGCTATTGGTGTCCAATTGTATTTATTGGATAAACGCTATTGGAAGAAAGGATGAATGAAATAAACCAATATAGTAAATCATACGATTCAGGAAGTCATAACGAGTAATAAAGATGTAAGCAAAAAGTAAGGTCAATGATACCTATTAGCAGCACCGGTCCTTTTGCCTCTCAGGGGCTCCCACCGTCCTCCGCATGAATACCGGTCCCGGAATTCGCCAACGGAGGGCACTGTGCTAAGAAACGTCCGAAAATGCCGTTCGAGTGCTGCTAATGGCGTAGTATTTTAATGTGGTCGCTTCTACTCAAGTGTCGATACTCTAGCAGGGAAGCAACGAACTTGGGATGCCCAGCCGGGCACTCTACCATGCAGTTCGCGACTGAGTTGAACGGAGCAGCCGCTCGACCTTCTCTACCTCCAGAGCAAAGCACAAGTGCTCCGTGAACGACCTACGTGGTGCTTCTCGAACTTCACAGCAGAGACGCGGCAAACACCTTCGTGGTGTGTGTCTCTGCTTGTTTCACACAAAGGAGAAAACTCTCGGATTCTAAGGAACGGGGGCAGAGAGCAGCCGCTTGATCGTCCCTCCGTATCCTCTGTTCCGATCAGCTGTGGTTCTCAGCGGGTTCAGCTGAGACGCTGCAAACACCACCGTGGCGTGCGTCTCCTCCTAAGTCTCTCTACGGAGAGTCGGACTGACACTCGAACTTGCTGTGTCCGGGGAGCGAGATGCAGAGAACAGCTGCTCGACCTCACCTGTCTCTCCTGCAATGAGGTCCGCTGTGGTAGGAGAACGCCTCAGTTCCGCGTTCTAAGGCAGCTCACAAGTTCGGCAAAGATCACAATATCCGATGCTGTGTCTTCGCCGAGGCACGCTATTTGAAGGTGTTTCCGGTCCGCGCTCAGGCCTCGCTAGGCATGCTGGTCATTGTAGTTTCTGCCCTGCGGCAACGCCGATCGTTTCTGTGCGGGATCGCGTTAAAAACAGAGCAAACGGCATGGGTGAGGAGGGGAAATTCATGACAAATCAATCAATCAATCAATCGATGAACTCCATCCACTCCGGATCGCCAACCGACCCCTGCCCTCACCACGTCTTCAACAAGGCCGACGCTGTCATCGCGCCCCACCTGCGGGACATCATCAACACCTCCTTCGACACCGCTACCTTCCCGGAGAGCTGGAAGCACGCCGAACTCAGCGCTCTACTGAAGAAACCATCAGCGGACCCCACCGAACTCAAAAACTACCGCCCCATCTTGCTCCTCCCGTTTCCGGCCAAAGTCATCGAAAAGACCGTCAACAAGCAGCTGGCCGCCTTCTTCGAGACGAACGGATCCCTCGACCTCTCGAAGTCTGGCTTCCGGGCCAACCACAGCACTGAGACCGCCCTCATTGCAGCCACTGACGACATCCGAGCCCTGCTCGACAACGGGGAAACAGAGGCCCTCATCCTTCTGGACCTCTCCACGGCATTTGACACTGTCTGCCACCGCACCCTAGTGCAGCGCCTCAGCAACGTCGGAATCCAAGAGAAGGCACTAGAATGGATCATCTCCTTCCTCGCCGGAAGGACACAGAGAGTCCGCCTCCCCCCGTTCAGATCAGAAGCCACCAAAGTGCGGCGTTCCTCAGGGCTCCTCGCTCAGACCCACCCTCTTCAATGTCTACATTAGCCCCCTTGCGGCCATCGCACGCCAACACAACCTCAACATCATCTCTTACGCCGATGACACCCAGCTGATCCTCTCCCTCACCAACGTCCCCGCCACCGCCAGAGCCAACCTACACGAAGGGATGAAAGACGTAGCCGAGTGGATGATGAACAGCCGCCTGAAACTGAACTCAGACAAGACGGAAGTCCTCATCCTGGGATCTTCGCCCTCCGCCTGGGACGACTCCTGGTGGCCCCCTGCCCTGGGCAGCGCACCCAAACCAACAGACCACGCACGCAACCTGGGCTTCATCCTGGACTTCTCCCTCTCCATGACCAGACAAGTCAACGCCGTCTCCTCGTCATGCTTCAACATCCTGCGCATGCTACGTAAGATCTTCCGGTGGATCCCCACCGAGACCAGGAAGACGGTCACCCAGGCCCTCGTCACCAGCCGACTGGACTATGGCAACTCCCTCTACGCCGGAACCACTGCCAAACTCCAGAAGAGACTCCAGCGGATCCAGAACGCCTCAGCAAGACTCATCCTGGACATCCCCCGACACAGCCACATCTCCGGACACCTGAGAGACCTGCACTGGCTCCCGGTCAACAAGAGAATCACGTTCCGACTCCTCACCCACGCACACAAAGCCCTACACAACCAAGGACCAAGATACCTCATCAACCGCCTCAACTTCTACACTCCCACACGCCAGCTTCGATCGACCAACCACGCCCTCGCCACCGCCCCCCGCATCCGAAGAGCCATCACAGGAGGAAGGTCCTTCTCCTACCTGGCCGCCAAGACGTGGAACTCCCTCCCGACCCACCTCCGCCTGACCCAAGACCACCTCGCCTTCAGGAAGCAGCTCAAGACCTGGCTGTTCGAGCAGTAGCGGACCCCACCTCCCCAAGCGCCTTGAGACCCTCCGGGTGAGTAGAGCGCTATATAAATGCTTTGATTGATTGATTGATTGCTTAACAAATATCATTCAATGTGTAATACGGCTCGGGCAAAGCATGCCAATCAAACTGTCTTACACGCACAAAACTGCCCAAAAGTACTATTCAAAGTTGTTAAGGAACTTTTGGGTGCCACTTGTCAGCCCAAATCCCCATGCTTGGACTCTAAGCAATGCGATAACTTAGTAGAATTCTTTGTTGATAAAATTGATAACATCTACTCTGATTTTGATACACAGACGTCAACTTCAATAAACTCACAACCAAATGATCCCTCAACACATTGTCTCTCTCAGGAAGTCGATCTAGCCAACAGAGACACCTGTTTAGACAAATGAACTCCACTTGACATCTCCTCCTTCTGTGATATTCTTACCAGTATCAAATCTGGGTCCCCCAAGGATCCGCTCCCTCCCTCGGTCTTTCAAAAACTCTACCACCCTATACCTAATATCATCATGGAACTACTCAACACATCCTTATGTTTTCTATTTAAATTGTTCATATTGCCTGTAAATCATTTGTGAAAAGGTGCTAAAAATTGCAACTAAGAAGGATTTTTAATCTTATATGACTAACTTCTGTTTGCAATGTGTGTTTTATGTTTTTGTACCCTCTATACTGAGAATTTTTGATCAATATAAAATTATTTTTTGAATACACATAACTGTGTCTTGAATCGTGTTTGAAAGATCTGTTCATATGTAAACAATTTGAATTGCTTTTGAAAGAAAATGAATTACGAGCTATGTGATACAGCTTGTCAAAATTGTATATAGTAATAGATGCAAATACATAGTTCAGTAAATCCCTTATAGACGCACTTACCTGCTCATATTGAACTGCCCAAAATCGTCAAGGGTTGATTGAGTTTCTTATTTGCGATAACACAACACAAATTCCTGGCACACAAGGAAACTAAAACTATCAAAATCAGAAGATTAAACAAGCACGTCAGACAAGTCAACTTATTCACCCTGCACCGAAATGAGGAAAATACCTGTTAATGCTGTATGAAATGTTTTATTCATAATCAATGTTGGGACAGTTAACAAAAAGGTTGACATTTTGCACTGTAAAACGAACATTAATCCATTGGGTTAAAGGGCCCACCTAAAGGACGAGTAAACTGGGTCCCCGGACGAAGCTGTGATCCTCATGCACTGGCACTTTACTTTCAGCCTGGACTACCACTTTTACGATTTTTTAGATGTTAGCGAAACCAGTTACTCCAGCCCAGTGGTAGAAGTGGGCGGGATCGGCAGGGCACAGCGTTCCCTTACTTCTCTAATTTCACTGATTCCGTTCCCCTACTTTCTTATTTTAAACAGGCCTCCCAGCAGGGTCGGATTGGCAGGGAGGGCAATCGTGCCGAGGGGCCTGTGGCAAAGGCAAGCGTGTGGCTGACTTTCTTAGTCCTGTGGCTCAAGTAACTTTGTATAAGTGGGTTCTACTTTCCAACCTTTTTCCATCTTCAGGATAATTTGAGCAGGCCATTAATTGTTGCTTGTGTAATGACAATACAGCATCAGGAAGACGTGCATCATGTGCTGCACCTCTCTCCATCCTGGGCCCACAGAAGGTGTCAGTGAGCCTTTGAGAGAGGTGTGTCTTTGGAGCAGTGCAATTAACAAGTCGCCAGAGTGAGGAGGAAGCGTTTGTCCACCACAGCAGGTCACAAGGATCAGAGAGACAAGCCTCAGGTCCATCAGGCAGACAAGCCTCGGGTGCCTGCTGCCAGTTTTGTCCCATTGAGGTTAGGAGTTTAATTCAAATACTGTGCAATGGAATGAAGCAATGGAATGAGAGCCCAAAACAAGAAACACAAAAGTTTTTTTCAACTTTGCAATTTAAAAACAAATCTGACTCGAAACGGATGCCTTTTTTTTTGGCATGAAGGTTTGCAAATTGCAATTGTGGGCCACTTTTTTTCGGGGTTCCCAGGCCAATTTTTTATCCCAATCTGACCCTGCCTCCCGGATGCCAGAAATTGGAAGGCCGATAGTTCAGCCTCGGCTTTTGTGGGCGGGCGGAATGGGCAGAGAAGGAAAAAGACTCTGTCTTTTTCTTCGTGCCCACAGAAGACAAGGACAGTGTCCAGTTCTCCTGCTGCTGGCAGCTGCCCCCCGCCCCTTCTTTGTTTCCCCTCTTCCCTTTCTGTCTCGTTTCTCATCAGTTAGTGAAAACCGAGACTTCAAGAAACTGGTATTACCCTCTTTCCTCCTTTTGTTTATTTGCTCCCCTTTGAAATGGATCCAAAAAAGAAAAATATTTTTGCTGGAAATATTGTCTTTTACTCACATTTTTCAAAATCTAAGTGCAGTCTCGGGGTGCAGAGAAATAAAACATTCCAGATATGAAAAATAAATAACTAACTAATTAAAGCAAGGCAGAGTGGTTTCAGGGTTGCTAGATTGATGTATTCCCACATAAACACATTAGTGCCACTTTACAGTGTTTGCCAATGAAGCGCACTTTTGTTTTCTCCGCTCTCTTTCAACAACGTTGATTTCCCTGGGTGGGAAAGTGCACCTTTTCTGGAGGTACTGAAATACCTGCTTGATGGGTGAATTGGAAATCAAAATGTGTACAACGGTTTTTTTTAAATCCATACTGCCTATGTTTTGAAAAGATATACACATGGGCACTGAAACGGGTCACTTCCAGGCTCTGTAGTCATGGCCTTAACTTGTGATGTAAAAGCACTCACTAATTTCTGAATAAAGAGTGGAAGGGGAAAAAGGTAACCATGTTGTTCCTGCTTACATTTCACATGTTTACTTAATCTTGCATTCCCAGTGAGTGTTTGCTTTTTCTAGGATGTTGTTCATTTTTTTTAGGCAGCATATAGCTCTTGTCTAGTGCGCAATTTGAATTGAGTTATATCCAGTTGTTTATAGCGGGTCAGTGCAGTGCAAGTTTCTCTAATTGGGGCAGAATGGTGTTCAGTGGAGGAGAGGATGTGGCACTATGGTCAGAGCTGCTGGATTTGGAACAGGGGATCCAGGTTCAGCCTTAATGACCAGTCAACCAGACCACTCTCCTGCGAGAGTACATTTCCATGCTAAACCTTAGAAGGCTTTGCAAGACCTTAGAAGCCCAGGAGTCTTAGCACCAGCAGGTGGACCCTAGCGGTGGCAAGTGTGTTTTAACCTTGAAGACCTGTCCACCACAATCCATGAAGTTCACCTCCAGTCTTGGGGGCAGGCCTATGAAGCAGCACACCCCAGAGTGATAGTGACTCTGTCACTGAGGTCACAGGACTCTTGAGCAGGGTGGCTCTAGGGCAGTGTGACCACGCCAGGGACTAACTTTGGGTGGGGACATTGGGTTTGTAAATATAATATGGTTTTAAAAGCACTTGCTGCCACCTTCCTGGCCGCTGACAATTTTAAGCAAAAATAAAAATGTCTGATAACTCCAGTGATTAATGTTCTTAGTAGAGAGAGATGGTATTTTGTCTAGTGGAAGTTTTGACTCATGAAAAGGAACGGCAGAGGTTTAATGTGCCTGCTGCTTAGAACATTTACCATGCAGATCACAAAGTGCACATAATGTGAATAGGTCAGTGGGTTACTGCTTTTGTCAGTGACACCCTATTGTTACTTGCAGGTAATATGTTAAAATCTTAACATAGAACAGTGATCTATCAACTGTCATGTAAAAGGTGCATGCAAACTCCAAGGTATAAATTGGAGGGTTAGGGTGTTTTCCCCAGTCTTCGATTATCCTAATGTTGCAAATAAGGTTTCATTTGGGTAGAAATCAATTCTGATTATTAAAGAGAACCCCCAACCATGGTATTACATTTTAAATTCTGAGTGTGTGTTTCTCCAGACCAATCACTATAAACTATGCTGCCTACTAGTATGGTTGTCATGTGACTCCTACACCTTGTAGTCCTTAGTCCTATGTAACATTTCCTAAACAGTTATTTACACAGGTATGATTGATTGTCTCTGTGTAATATGTGTGATATAAAGTACTCTGACACCTTACACTGGTATTAGTGATGCTGTAAATGTTCTGATACTTTATTATTTTGAAATTATTACACATGCTAACCATCTCTGCAAAGATTTTTCCTTATTAGTACTAGTAGAACATAAAGCTGCAGCAGTGAGAAAGGTGACCAGTCAGCCTTTGCACAGGGCCTCCACTTCACAGCAGAACAAGTCACATTTTTTAGTAACTTTTGATCAGTTTGAGCTATAAACCATGTATTAGTTAAAATCATCAGATTATGAAGTGGCTGATGTATTATGTGGCAAATATGGCAAACCCATAGCTATATGGGAAATATTTTGCAAACTAGGATATTTTGCCATTCATTTTTTAACTACTCTTGTGGAAAAAGGGAGGAGAAGTGCTGATGACAGAAACTCCATGGCTAAGAGACGAATGGTATGCAATTCCATTTTTAAGGATCTTTGGGACATTGTGATTGAAAACGTATCCCACTTTGTGAATGTATTTTAATGTCAATAACTCATATTAAACCTTAAATAAACATGTGTATCTATTGGTTAAATTAAATAACGTAATAAGCTGTAACCGGTTAGTGAAATCGGAAAAAAATACTAAAAAGTGGGATATTTTGCTCTTTCAGCCACACCTCTGACTCCGCCCACTGACCCAATCCATTGGTTATTCCCGCCCTCTGATTCTCCGCCCACAGTTCCTCTACTTTCCCCCCCCCCACTTCGACCACTGCTCCAGCTGGAGAATGCACGTCAGCTATGAATTCAAAAGCTCTTATTTTTTCCTTTTTAGGTCGAGGACCGTAGGCTGCGCTTGCGCAGTTCGGTCCGAAGATTTAATGTTTTTAGGTTAGGGGGCTTGAACCCGCCCCTCTTCTCCATTGGCTGGCCTCGTAAATGCTGGCCAGCCATTGGAGGAGAGGGGCATCATTCCCTTTAAGCCCCGTCTTTTTCGGATTTGGGGGCGTGTTTTTTAGGTTCTTTCTATCTGTGACATCATCCGTCACTCACCAAAAAACACGCCCGCGATTCCGAAAATTTCTGAGCTTTGCGGCAGCCATTTCTGCCTGACCGCTTCCGGCCCTTGCATTCATCCGCTTGTTTTTAATGGACTTTGACCGCTGCTTGCGGCTTTTAAACTATCTGGGCTGCCGCCTGGGTCCCGGCCAGGTCCGCTGGGGATCCCGCTGCTTGGACTCGCGTGGGCTCCATGGCCGGCCATCTCTTCTCTGCCGTTTTCTGGAGCTTGGGCCCGCAGCTTTGAGAAACTGGAAGAGGAGTTGGAGATTCGAGGGGTGTGCACTTGAGGTCACATGTTAGCGCAGGTCGTTTCTTTTGCAGAGAGGGGTATGTTTGCTGTGGAGAACAATATGTTAGAAGTTTTTTTTACAGAAAGGGTGCCATGTTTGTATAAGATTATCATGTTTGTAGTAAGGAATAGATATGTTTAGAGGGCGGTATTTTCACTGGAGGGGTGGGGGTTGTGCTCGGGGGTCACATTAGCGCGTGTCGTCTAATTCGGAGGGGTACGTTCGCACTTGAGACCGCTATGCTTTTGGGGGGACACTCCACAGGATGGGATGCCATGATGTTCATTTCCATTTGTTAACCTGCTGGCTAGGGGAGAGAGAAGCGTTTGTACTTGGTGATGACGTTTATGGGATCCTTGGCACAGTTTGATTGGCACGTTCACTTTCGGGAAAACATGTTTATGGGGGTGATGTATTTTACGGGGGATGGGACTGTCTTGTGCCATGTCAGCAGGCTGCCTCGTACCGGTCCGGCTGGAGGCACTGCCATGCCTCGGATGCCATTTATTTTTGTTGATCTGCAGCTCGCGCTGCTGCTGAAATCACCTAGCACTGCTAGCAGCTTGCTTGCAGGGGAGTTGCCTCAGAGAGCGGGGGTGCTGGAGGAGTGTCCCATTCTGATCGGCGATTGGCCGCTCTGAGGGGGGTCATGGGCTATAAAGGCCATTGAGAGTCGGCGTTCACAGCAAGAAGTGGGAAAGGCCAAAAGGTAGTCTTAGATACAGGACATTGAGGGACGCTCTCACTGGGACAGGAGAGGCGGCAAAGTTCAACTGGGGAAGCAGCAGCACCAGCCACTGCGGAGAAAACCACACTGTCTGCTGTGGTGCCGGAATCCGCAACGACAGTAACCAGACGGCGTCAGCCACAGACACCGAGGCGGTCCCCGTGCTCTGCAGCAGCACTGAGCGAAGGCACCTGGGCGAGTTTAGGACGTGCCCAAGGAAAGAGACGCGCTTAACCCATGCTGCTACCCTATGGCTACACAAGAAAACCTCCCCCACACACACACACACACATTTTACCCCCATGGGCACATGTAGAGGGAGAGGTGCCTTCCGAACAGGACAGCTGGAGTTCTACTACGAACCTCCCTGGTACCAAACACATCTCTGTAAACGGATTACATTCCCGGTTACTTTATAGAGCGCGCTGGGATTTTACCCTGTTCTTCTTCTCAGAAATGCGGTACTGATTTGAAGCAGAGAGTACACGGAAGGATCCCAGATGCTAATTGACGCTCGGTGTGATTCAATATCCTCTGACACTAAAAACAAACAAACACTGAATAGTTTCGGCAGGGGGTGGGTGGATTTGCATCTAGTTTATAATGAGTGGATGTTCGGGTTCTACTGACTATGCTTTTGAAAATAATTTAAAAAATCAATGGTCCCCACATCACGGATAACAGTACAATGCATGTAAAGCGTACCAGTGCGACCCAATGACCTGTGCCCTAGTGAGGGCAAAGTTCACGAAGATTCGACCCCCGTTCCAGCTGTAGATTACCTCACTGATCGTCTTAACACCGTTCGAGTCGACTCCATGGCAGCCCGGAGCCGCCCAGCAACGATAGGCGTGCCTCAAGGCTCGATCTTCAGCCCGCTGCTTTTTAATCTGTATCTGACACCCTTAGCTAAAATAATTAAATCTTACGGCTTTGGAACGGTGTCATATGCGGATGATACGCAGCTGCTGATCACATGCGGAGCCGACCCTGCTGACACCTGCCTGCGCTTTAAGAAGTGCATGGTTGAGATCAGTAGCTGGATGCGATCGAACAAACTCCAACTTAATGCGGGCAAGACCGAAATCATTCTGTTTGGTAAAGCTGACAGATTCTGGTCAACAGAATGGTGGCCTTCCGAGCTGAGGACCTGTCCTACCCCTAAGCCTGTAGTCCGGAATCTGGGAATTATCTTGGACAGTGCTCTTTCCTTGAAAAATCATATAGCCAAGGTGACGGGCACCTGCTATGGTATAATGCGTGGATTAAGAAAGATCTTTAGATGGCTTCCGCTTGAAGCCAGAAAGCCGTTGGTTCAGGGCCTGATCATCAGCCATCTTGATTATGGCAAATGCCATGTACCACGGCTTGAATGAGGAACAGCTATCAAAATTACAAACTCTGCAGAACACGGCGGCAAGATTGGTGCTGGACCTTCCACCCAGAACAGCGTCAGCCCCATGCCTGAAAAATCTACATTGGCTGCCCATACGGCAAAGAAGTCAATTTAAGATCTTATGCTTAACCCATAATGCTCTGAATAAAAAGGGGCCTAGGTATCTTAAAAAAAAACTAAACAGGTACGCTCCCAAGCGGGTCTTAAGATCTAGCCTCAAGTCTCTTCTAGTGCAACCTCTGGTGCGAACTTCTAGGTATGGGCAACGCTCCTTTTCATTCCTTGCACCTGTCCTTTGGAATAAGTTGCCTCCCCACCTTCTCTCCATTGAGGAGTATCAGCAATTCCGTAAAGCCTTGAAAACTTGGCTCTTTCCCTAGCTTGTGACCTGCTTTCCTCTGGTTTGACGCCCTCTCAGTGTTTTTCTCCCCCCCGGTTCTTATGCTGCAAGCGCCTTGAGACCTTGCGGTGAAAATGGCGCTATACAAAAACTTTTGACATTGACATTGACATTGACATAGATTGGGGGCAACCTTGAATGAATAAAACTATATGTAGCTAGTCCAGCAAGTCAAACGGCGTAGATGCTTACATGAAAGATTAACGGGCCTCATGCACCATACAGCACAGGGCCCCTGACTCGAAAAAAATTATATTTAGGGGAAGGTGGCGAAGGAGGTATAATATATTATGTTACTGGTTAACAACTTCTAGTGGTAGCATACTGTGTTTCAGTGCCCACCTGACTATTGTTTTGCTTTAGTTGTTGGGCTGTCTGTGTGAGGGTGGCACTGTGTAGGTGGCTCTATGTGAATGACTCTGTGTGTGTGGCTCTGTGTGGGTGTAAATGCAATAGGTCATGTATTTGCGAGTGATTAAGCTGTTGGCATTGTAAATGACAATTCCATTTATTTCACGATTAAGCTATTGGCAATGTAAATGACAGTGCCATTTATTTATGATTTAAAAAAAATATATATGTCATGAGCAATGCCAATAGTTCTACCTTTAATAATGCCGAGACCATTGCATTGTAAATGCTAGTTTCTTTTCTACTCAACACATGGAAAAAAGAAGCATATTGCAATGATTCTAATAATTGAATAATAAATAATTATATATACACACTTGTGTGCAAGGCTGTACCAACTATGGCCCAGATTCATCAAACTAGAATCCGCTCGCAAAGGGGCAGATTCTCAGAATCTGCCCCTTTGCGGGCGGTATTTTTGCATTTGGGATGCATCATCCCAAATGCAAAAATCGCAATTTTAGAAATCGCTAAATTGCGATTAATTGCATTTAAGGAATCTCAAATTGAGATTCCTTAAATGCAATGCATGAAAGTTTTTAAAATAGCGATAACGCTAATAGGGCACGCAAATTACCATGAAGTACAACTTCATGGTAATTTGCAAAAACTTTGTAAAATGCACTAAAGTGCATTTTTCAAAGTTTCATGATGCGCACACACATGCCCTAAGGGCATGTGTGTGCGCAACATATGTGCACATATCAATTTCAGGGGTGCAACAGGGTGTCCTTTGGACACCCCTGCACCCTTGAAATCGCAATTTCAATTTCCGAATCGCTAATTGCGATTCGCAAATTCAGATTGTCCTATGGGCATCTAGGCCCATAGGAATGAATGGGGAGGTATTCTTTAACTGCGACTCGCAATTTGCGAGTCGCAATTAAGGAATTCTAAGAAATCGCTATTTTTTAAGTGATTTCTTGATGCATTCCATTTTGCAATTCCTTAATAGCGAATCGGTATTTTTCGCTATTAAGGAATCGCAAATTGGGTTGTTGATTCATCTGGGGGTATATGAGCTATACATGACTAGCATGTCAGACTGTACCGGGCATAGGAGGGATGTAACTAGTCATACAATCCATCAGGCGCGCAACACCCATTGAACTCACCGGGCTTCAGCCACCCCGTCGTGTGTGGCAGCCCGGGAAGAGACAGATCCCGGGCACACACAGAGCCGCACCCGAACGTTTCACAGGTCTTTAAAAGACCATTTGAATGTTAATTAGGCCTTCCAGTTGTTTCACCCCTTCTAAGAGCCCCTGCAGCACCACTCTGCATACTGATTAAAGGTTCAGCCCCCCCCCCCCGAAATTTTCTCTTAGACCCTCCTGAAATTTGGCTCTAGTTGCGCCTCTGCAATCCATAGGGTAGCATTATGTACCAGCTATATGACGTTGGGGTAGATAAACGATGGCAATACCTTGGCCTCCAATTCTGTACCCAGTATACGATAACTGAAGGCATTATGAGATGCAGGATGGGAAAATAGGCTATGGGCCATATGTATCATTGAAATTCGCATTCGCAAAATGATATGTATGAAGGAAAATCCAATGCAAAATAAGGAATCGCAAAATTTGCGATTCCTTATTTTGCGATTGCATTTAAGGAATAGCAAATTTTGTGATTCCTTAAATGCAATGTAAGAAGGCAAAAAAATTTGCTAAATGGCCTTAAGGAATCGCAAATTACCACCAACTTGGTAAGTTGCGAATTCCTTGAAAAATGCACATTTTTCAAAGTGCCATGTGACGCACATACATGCCCTTAGGGCATGTATGTGCACCACATGTGCACCTATGCTTATTTCAGGGGTGCAACAGGGTATCCTTTGGACATCCCTGCACCCTTGAAATTATTCTCAATTTGCAAATTGCGAATCGCAAATTGAGAAAATATTCCCATTCCTTCCTATGGGCCTCCTGGCCCATAGAAATGAATGAGAAAGTATTCCTTCATTGCGAATTCACAATTAGCGAATTCGCAATTAAGTAATATCAAGAAATCGCAAAAAAAATGTTTTTCTTGATACATACCATTTTGCGATTCTGAAATAGCGATTTTTAAAAATTGCAAATTGGTTCCTTGATACATATGGCCCTATATCTCTGCACTGAGACTGCAGCTGGGCATATAAGCCTGCACCAGACTGGTAGCACGTTTGCATGTGATTGCTGTTGCTCAGCATACCTTATCTGTACCTAATGAAATCAAACATCGTTACACGAGGTATATAAATGCCAGTATCTCTGTACAAGAAGCTTTAACCTTGCATAAGAGAACTACCACGCCGCCATGCCGATAGACATATCTTTGCCAATGCTTGTTTTTAGGAATGTGGCCCACTTCTCGGCAGACAGCATGCATTTAAGAAACGTCATATTACTAGTTAAAAAAAGTAATGTTTTGGTGATTTACCTAGTATTTTATAGAATCGTATAGTAATCTCCAAGTTGAAGTGCAACAGTTTATAATTAATAACTACATACCTGACCCCACGTCACTGGTCATAAGGGTGCCTCCAGTATTATTTCTAATCCGACTTGGTCAGAGGATCAAAGTTCATACTTTAACCCCTCACCCATCATGTCCGAAAATCGTCTTTGCGCGATATTTTTTTCTAATTAAGGGTGCATAATAACATTTTTAAAAACAAAAGGGTGTGTTTAAATCATATAGATGTGAAGAGTTAATGTAAAATTTTAGACTTGGGTTTGCGATGCAAGGTTCAGCTCGGAGGTAGGGAAACAAAAGTCGAGAGACGCGCCTGCGTGTCCCTAAATGTCGCCTCAAAGTTCCGTTGTCAAGGTGAACAGCGTGATTTAAAAAAACACAACACCGAAGACAAACACCGCGTACCGCCGTAACAGGGAGCCAAGGAGCTCTGGTCGCCCCCAGGCCCCGGACGCGGCGACGGTCACCTGCGCCACCAGCAGCCGCTGCCTCGGCCCGGCGGGGAGGGGCCTTGCCGGTGACGCAGTGCGGACGGCGAACCTGAGCCAGGCACAGAGGGCGGAGGACGGGAGGCCGAGGCCCAGCCAGGCTGCTCCACCCCGCCCCTCCAGCACCGCTCAGCCCCAGCACCGCGGCCAACCCCCGGCCCGGAGTTTGAAAGTGAATTAGGATGGTTGGGCCTGCGCGGCTGGGTTAAGGGGGAACACTTCTACGGGCAGCAGCTCCTCCATCGCCACGCCGCGGATTGGCTCGCAGGGACACCAGGCACACAGCTCCCGGATCCCCGGACATCGGCTGCAGGCATGACGAGCGGCGGGCAGGACGAGAGCACTGTGCGGGTGGCTCTGAGGTAAGCGAGGGCTGTGTGGGGTGCACGCCATGGAGACCGGTAGAGGGCGGATGAGGTACCGGCTCGCCAAGGGAAGGGGGTTAAGTGGTTGGTGTACGGTAGTGCGTTGTTAGAAACACCTCCCCTCAGTTCCTTCCACGGCAGCTGGTGCCTTGTCACAGACAGTTCAAGGCGGCAGGTGCAAGCAGCCTGCGCCCGACCACCTGTCTGTCCTTAGCATCCCGTGCAGCCGTTTTTAGCCCCTTGTTCTTCTTTGCCAACGTGGATATCGCTGCCGCATGTGTGCGTGACGGTTCTGCCCCCGGCTGACACGCCGTAAAGATGCCCCTTGAGCCCCACGCCACTTACTGGGAGGAAAGGCTGCAGGGTTATTTGTTGACAAGCAAGCCGGGTACGTCACAAGGTGGAAGGTGACGCCAGAAACGTCTGCACGCAGCCAAAAGAGAGTCAGTCGTTGGTGACCTACAAAACCCGGACTCAGACAGCTTGGGGCCGGCGTGGTGGGAGACGCCAGACCATTAGTACTCAGAGGAAAAACATGTCAATCTACAGGCAATGAATGGGCATTCAGCGGGAGTGTGACACATGTATGGGTGACCATGACGTAAAAACGAGCGGTAGAGCTCGCACTCTGAGAGTGCGGGCGTGAGACGTCACGGAATGAGGGGTGACGTCAGGGTCGGACCAGCTGAGCTCGGTTCTTGACAGTGACTGGCAGCCGCGCCCCCCCAGCTATTGAAATCCCAACAGATGGGCCATGCACAGTGCTGCTGTTATGTCACCGAGCCAGTACCCTCCAGCGCTGCAGCCTGACCTCTTTATATGCTGCTTGCTTTGTTTCTGTGCCTGCGATTCATTGACAGTCTGGCTCCCTGGCTTACTCTGCCATTGAATTGAACTCTTCTCCTCGTCGAGCTTGGCACACTGTTTGTCTATCTGCGCTCAGTCTAAGTGTGTCTGCACTAAGCCTTCCTAAACCATGCCCAGCATTGCTCCAGCTCACATCTACACAGACCAACAGTTGACTCTGTTGCTCTTGTTTTATTTACATTGGTTTATCGTGCATTCTAATATTTTGGGTGGTGTTTATCATGGGTGTTTTCAAGTACTGATCGCGTTGTGATTAATAATTGACATATGATGAGTCGAGGGGTTTGTTTTGTTTTTGAAGGCATAATTGTTTTTGAAAGGTTATCGTGTGTTTACCCTGTAGCCCAATTAATATTTGTGCTTAATTTCCTGACGACACACACCCCAGTTATAAACTGTGTGTAATTTTCAAACCTAATCTGCCAGTGGATCCTTCATTAAGAACTACTTCTGCTGGATGCCAACTACCAGACCTCCACAAATCAGCCATTACAACCTTTTCATGCTGCCACACACGATGTCTTCTCTAGTCCTCAGCAAGCTGGACTGTTGCCACAGTTTATTGGTAGCCCTATCCTTATATTCCCTTTCCCCACTGGATAAGGTAATTATTTCATGTCACTACTACTACCCTTTATAACCTATCTAGACATACCTCCTCCACCCGAAATTATTGACAATTTGCTGAATGGTTATCTGCCCAAAACCGCATGTAACCTGCTTACTCTAGTCTGTAAAACTATGAGAACCCTATCCCCCAACTAGGTAGGCAAAATCCTTGTCCCAGTACTTTCCTATGACCCTGTTGCAATTTTAAGTTGTGTGGACCTTATCACAGGAAAGAATATCCCACTAACTTGTGCCTCATCTCCTTTCTACATTTTAGGATTACTTAACAATCGAGAATTCTCTTTATCATAATCACTTTTTCATCCACTTTATACTTTCAGCTATGTCTTCGTGGCAATCACTTCCCCCATGTAAATATAACCATTACAAGCTATAGTAAAGTGTCTTGCAATGTATGACTCCTCGCTTATTTGCTAAAAAAGGAGAACTATGAAGAGGGAGGCATCAGCATGTAAAAGGAATAATAAAAGCTTTGGAAGTGATCAAGAGAGCCGCTCTAATGTTCATTGCCTGGTGACATTATTTTTACTACAATTACGCATGATATTGGGCACCGCTTAAACCATTTACAAAACACTTATTCAAGGTAAACCCATTTGCTGGATTATGGCTTTACTCAGTCTCGTCATAAAAGCGCCTTCATTTAACTTGTGGCAGTTTGCATGTTACAGCAGGTTATGTGTTATTCTTCTCACCTGTCTGAAGAAAATACAGCTTACAAAAGCCCTTGACAGTTTCGCTGTTATATTTGGAAACAGTAAATAGTAGAGATCCAGTTCATGTCATAATTGGTTTGCTGATGTTAGGCTTTTGAAAAATGTTACTATTATCACTATTTGCTGCCAAATGTTTTCCGTTGAGTAGTTTTCATGGGTAATTACATTGAAGAGTTACAACCTTACTGTAAACATAGTTTACTGTCAGATCAAAAACAAAATATTGTTTTGAAAGCATCTATTTTATTCCCTCTAGCTCAACGCAATTTGTTTGCATTATGATGTAGTTGTAGGTCTGGCTACGGTGAGCTATAGGGTGTTCGTATATCTCATGTCACCAAATCTTTTGAAAAGTTCAATAAAAAGTATACAGAGAAGTCCATATACCTTTAGCTATCCACTTTCACGTGTTGTTCTTGCATTGCCATTGCTTGAATGGGCCTGTCCCTCAAGTTCGAAGCATTTAATGGATGGCGATAATGTCCTGTTTGTGTTCTCAAAAGGTTCTGGTGATGGGGCATCAAATAGTCTTTTTGCAACACTGGACATGTGACACAGCATGTTGTCTGTCATGAAAAGCTCAGAGTGGTCTTTGAAGGGTTTACTTTGCTGACATAGTGACATTTTAATTGCTTATATATACATATATATATTTAGGTCTGGCATTAGCCAAGACCTTTTTGATTTTACTAAAATTATATATATCTCTCATATTTTTCTTCAAGTGGCTTGCAGTTACCTTTCTTCACCCATTGGGTTGTGATTGTGCAATTCACGTTCATCTTGTGCCTAGTACAGCATTCATAAATGGGGCAATTGGTCAGCCTGCTAAAGCCACTGGCTAGCTTTACTTTGAGTGACTGCATTTTGCTCTTTCACAAACAACCCATCCCCACACAATGTAGTTCCCTTGAGTGCTGGTGTTTTTACTTTATTATTACTTTAGTGTTGGCTTTGAGTTCAGCGTAACAGCTAATGGGTAAACCCTGTGTTCCTCAGAAATGAGTAGAAAATCAGTACAATCACATCTGGATCTGTCAGAATTATTTTATCATCTGGAGGTAATTATTTAATGTAAATTATTATGGAGTAAGACTCGTTTTGTGATCTCTCTCAGAAATGTATATATGTTGTTGAAATAATTCAGACAGAACCACCCTTGAGTTTAGAGCCTGATGGTAAGACACTCTCTACCAGCTCTCCATGTTTTTGATGTGAGCACAGGACACATGCCAGCTTCAACAGGTTCTGTCTCCCGCTAATGCTGGTGTAAATTCATTTGAGTGTCCTTGGTTTATCTGATTGCTACTTTTTCACAGCATACCAGCTTTTGTCCAATTGAAACTGTTCTTTATATAGTTATTCTCATTTTAGTATGTACACAATGAAATGCATAACTGTATGCCATGCTGGTATGCATTTTAATTGAGGAGCACCGTTAAACTGGTAAACCAATTTAGTCTTTATGTCCTGCTTGTTTGTTTTTCTCTTTTGCTTTCAGGGCTCTTGAATGTTGTGCATATATAGACATTTAACTCTTACATTACTAATTGAAGATGTGCTCTATCTATCTATCTGATCATCGGTCTGTCTATACCACACTGTTATGTCACACTGTCCATTCAACCCTCTCTATGTGTCTTTGCACGCCCGTCTATCTCTCTTTTCAACTCTACTTTTAATAAATATTTACAAATACATGACAAAAAAGCATTAGAAATGGCAAGAGGCTAGCAACCAATGACAGACTGATTCTCTTTTTAGGTTTAGTGCTGGTCAAGACCTTTTGATTTTCCTAAAATTAACAGAATTCATTAGAGGGGGCCAGACTTAATCCATTGTGTGTTGTTCTGATGTTAACATATTTTCTTCCGCCCTCTCCAACACGTAACGTGGGTCATCCGACTTCCTCCATTGGCAGACTTTACTGTGAGTCACTGTAGCTGCACATTCTCACAAGGCACCAAAAACAAAGCAGTGAAAGGAATGCTTGTATTAAGCTTAGCTACTGCCAATCGCTTGGGGTAGCATCCCAACTTGTTATATTGTGCTGTCATGATAACATAAATTGTTGGAATTACAGGTTTTACGCCACAAAGTAAAAATCTAATCTCACATAGGCAATATTAAATGATGCATTGGGTTTGTGCACCATTGCAATGACCACCTTGTTATTTTGCTATATGTAGTACACAAGAACTTGCATAAATTGTGGCCCTTAGTAGCAGAGTCATTCATGTATTTGGAAATTTTTCTTAGCTGGTCATTGTTCTGGAAGCATCAGTTTAGTTGTCTCAACTGCCAATTGTTGTAATCAATTTGCCGAAACAGTCGTTTAAATACAGCACATTGGGAGGTGGTAGACATCCAGCAAGTTGACATTCTGTTCAAATATCCCGAAATAGAAAGAGGAATTAAGATGCAGAGCTTTACTCAGATAGTGAAACTAATATTAGTGGCACATCTGAAGAGCCTGTTAGGTTCACCTCTTGTAAGGCCACGAACTAATAACCAGACATACATATTGGCCTTGTCAATGCTTATATTTTCTTCGATGCAGTGTTATTATCCAACATGAGTTATTTGCTTGTTTTACCAGTAATGCATTAGTCTTAAAGATCGTGAACACCTCTAACTTTTTTTTTGTAAGCGAATGCCACTTTTTTCTTTTTTGAGGAAAAAAACATTGTTTTCAACTTTGTCCAACTTTTGGAAAATGTGTTCTACATGGATGTATCCATTTCTGAATGTAGTCATAGCAATAACACCACCTTCTTCATTTTAAAGTGGAATGGCTTCCTTACTCTGTCCTCATTTAGTCCCGCCTACCAGACAGCCATTGGCTGTCTAACCACAATGGCAGGCTGGATGTGTCTGTACCAGCCAAAAAGTAGCTGTAGAAAAATGGCAAAAGAGCTCTCTATAATGGATAGCAGTAGCATATTTTGAGAAGTAGCGTATCAGTCTGGCTTAGGTGAGCCGAACTATGATGGATTTGGTAACCTGTGAAAAGTAGTCTGGGTAAGTCCCGTTTGTACAAATAGGACCTACCAAAATACTTTCCTCAGGTTACCATACCTTTTTGCTGGTACTAGCACATCCAGCCTGTCTTTGTGGTTACAAATACAAATATTCTAAGTTCGAATCATTGAACCAACTCCTTATATCAATTATTCATTGTCTTTGCTTCATACTATTCTTTGTGAGCCTTAAAGAAGTCTAAGTGATGGAATACATACGGTTGTTTTTGCTGTGCTTACAAAAATGCACTTGTGGCACAAACTTAAGTGGGCTCATCAAACTTGAATGAAGCCAGGAGTGTGAATCTAAACATGTTCATGTACTCTTTTTCTATTTTTTATAGCACTTATTTCTCCGTCCTCCCATTTTACTGAAAACTGTTAGGAACCGCTGACTCTTCAGTAACTCTGGTTACAACCTTTGGTAGCACAGTGTATTAATTGTATGAAACCATTGACTTAAGTAAAAGGCCTCTGAATATAATTGTATGTTTTTTGATACAATTTCCACTATGATCTTTGGATGTGCTACTCCAATTACACTGCTACAACTGTAATGATTAACTTTAGCTGTCTTGTAGGCAAAAACGTACCCTACTAAAAACTTGCAGTCGACTTTGACCCAGCCTGTTGCTTACCATTTGTTCCCTTTGTTGTCACTCTTATTTGCTTACTTTTTATTCAATCGATTTCCATGTCCCTCTTTTGTTTGTCCTTACCCTGTAGCCTTCCCTCTGTAGCATCTTTTTGATTGGATGACTTGTATCCTTCTGCAGCTCAAATTTAGGGACCTTTTTTTCTTGCTACCCAGCGTGCTCCATGTTGCTCCTTAATCCCTCCCCTCAAGCTACTCCATTGCTTTCCGCACACCTCCTTCGCTCTATTATTATACATGTTTCTCTTTGGCCTCCCCCAGCCCAGCCTCAAGTGCCTATGTTGCTTCCTTGCCTCCTGCACAGTAGCTGTTGCTTCCATCCCTGTTGACTCCACCTATCCATACCTCCGTTGACCTTTTAACAGCCAGGGTATTTAAAACCTTTTTGGAGGCCCTAGCAGCAAATTCGTGCAGGGATGCTCGGGTTTAAAACATTTTTTGTATATATAAATTCGTCTCTGGTCAGTAAATAAAAAAAATAAAAAAATTGCTGCCTGCATCACTTTATAGGTTCACTCATTCGTGGTGGTGCATGCATATGTTATCACACATGCACATGTCTATTAAATGACACTGCTACCTGTGATTGTTTTGCTTTTCATAGTCCTGATTATGAGGTTGGTCCCATGTCTGAGGTAGGACATTTTGGTTTAAAGTAATTTTGCAGTATAACCCCGGCCAAACTCACTGAGCCCTCACACACCAACCCGGTTGGTGTTATGCCTCATCATCGGGTCCCAGCCCGGTAGCCGAATGCTACCCAGCTGTGTTGCGACACCTGTTTACTGTGGAGCAGGTTTGAGGTGTAAGTGAGTGTGATGAAGTGAGTGAAATGTCTAAAAATACCTCCAGATTTCTACCCGTTACTTTATTCGTGGTGATCTGGGATGTGGTTAAAAAGATAAGAGAGTGGATAAAGGGGCTATAAGTTCTATGTATAGCTATTTATTATCCTCAGGTCGACATGTTTCAGCCCTTAACAAAAAAATATTCGGGCTGTCTTCAGGACCTCTCTAAATAAAGTGGGTGATGTGAAAAATTGTGAGTGGTAAAATATGTTTTACCACGTGAAAAGCATTTTTAACACTCGCGCTAAGGAGTGCTATTTATGCGGCGAGGACTGACGGTGTGTAGGTCCTCTTAAAATGTAGAATACATTGATTCTGAAGTAGGCGTTCGTATCTGGGGAGGGGGTGGGGGGGAAGGAACACCTCTTTTAAGTCACATATTGTTGTGGTGTCTTCCGCGGAAATCCTAGTGCGGGTCCCAGGACTACAAGTACTATGGTCCCAGGACCTGCACTAGATTTTCCGCAGAACACACCACCACAACAATATGTGGCTTAAAAGAGGTGTCCCGTCTTCCCCCCCCCCGGGACCAGATACGAACGCCTACTTCAGAATCAATGTATTCTACATATTAAGAGGACCTACACACCGTCAGTCCTCTCCGCATACATAGCACTCCTTAGTGTGAGTGTTTAAAAATGTTTTTCACGTGGTAAAACATTTTTTACCACTCACAATTTTTTTTACTACTCACAATTTTTTACATCACCCACTTTATTTAGAGAGGTCCTGAAGACAGCCCGAATATTTTTTGTTAAGGGCTGAAACATGTCGACCTGAGGATAATAAACAGCTACACATAGTACTTGTAGCCCCTTTATCCACTCTCTTGTCTTTTTAACCACACCACAGATCACCACAAATAAAGTAACGGGTCAGAAATCTAGAGGTATTTTTAGATATTTCACTCACTTCATCACACTCACTTACACCTCAAACCTGCTCCACTGTAAACCGATGTCGCAGCTCAGCTGGGTAGTATTTTGCTACCGGGCTGGGACCCGATGATGAAGCATGGCACCAACCAGGTTGGTGTGTAAGGGTTTTCTTAACAAACCTTTGAGGTGCCAGCCATTCTAAATGTCAGACCAATCAATCAATCAATCAATCATGACACTTGTATAGCTTGCTACTCACCCGGAAGGGTCTCAAGGTGCTGGGGGAGGGGGGGTGTACGTTACAGCTCGAAGAGCCAGGTCTTGAGTTGCTTCCTGAAGGAGAGATGGTCCTGGGTTAGCCGGAGGTGGATGGGGAGGGAGTTCCATGTCTTGGCTGCCAGATACGAGAAGGATCTTCCACCTGCGGTGGCTCTGCGGATGCGTGGAACGGCAGCGAGGATGAGGATGAGGCTGGTCGACCGTAGCTGGCGGGTGGGCGTGTAGAAGGTCAGGCGGTTGTTGAGGTACTTGGGGCCCAGGTCATGGAGAGCCTTGTGTGCGTCGGTGAGGAGTCTGAACGTGATCCTCTTGCTGACGGGGATCCAGTGCAGGTCTCTCAGGTGGTCGGAGATGTGGCTGTGTCGGGGGATGTCCAGGACGAGTCGTGCGGAGGCGTTTTGGATGCGTTGGAGTCTTTTCTGAAGTTTGGCTGTGGTTCCGGCGTAGAGGGTGTTTCCATAGTGCAGTCGGCTGGTGACGAGCGCCTGGGTGACCGTCTTCCTGGTTTCGGTAGGGATCCATCGGAACATCTTTCGGAGCATGCGCAGGGTGTTGAAGCACAATGATGAGACGGCGTTGACTTGTCTGGTCATCGAGACAATCATTTTTGTTTGGCCGTCTTCTTTGGTTACATTATAAATCACAGGGACAAGGACGGCCGTCCTAGCTCTCTATTTTGGTTCTGAACAACCTCACTGAGCGCCACAAAGAGGATTGGATAGCCTGTAAACCTTACACCCAAAGTCTCCACAAAATGAAAGCGATGGCAAGTAGGGTTGGTAGGTGGTAAGCATGGAATTATGTTGAGAAGTGGATCTAGGCATGATGCCATTTACTGATCAAGGTATTATGCATTATCCCTTCTTCCCTTTTCCTCACAATAAGGTATATAATAATGGACCAACAGCTTTTAGTCCATTGAGCCACTATGTCTTGCAGCAGTCCGTAATCAATTATTGCATTTCAGCAGAACAGTAGTTTGAGAACAGTTCAACGAGCTGCCTATCTGAAAATCCGGTCCACTAGTTTCCAAACCCTGAGACCTGTAATGTTCGAATATATGGTCAGTGCCATTTGCCTACTAACTTTCAGGGCCGGACTGGTAACCAAAACCGGCCCTGGCAAAGTGCTTGGCCGGCCCCCTCCCCGCCCCCCCCGGGGGTTGTGGGTGCCGCTGAGCTCTTTGCCAGGGCCGGTTTTCGCCGATTTTGGTGCAGGGCCGATTTTGCAGCTATGCTGCAAAAACGGCCCTGTAACAAAAACGGCCCCCAGGGGGGCCCAAACCGGCCACCACCGGGGGATTGCCCGGTGCCTGCTACGGCCAGTCCGACCCTGCTAACTTTACATATCTCTGGCAATGCTACCCTTTGTACTTTTCCCCTCAATGTTGCAGTTCCGTTTAAAGCCACCTCTAAATGTCTGCTAGTATAGCAATAGCCAACAAAAAATGTGCTGGAGCAGTTGTAGATTTGATCAAGTGAATGCCCTCTTTCCCTGACCATACACACCAAAGGTAAACCAAAATAAAAAAGGTTTTAGGTTAACTAGAAAGAAGTTGGCCTAATACGACTGGTCAATTCCGCTCTGTGGAGATCCAGCAGGTGCAATGATTGTTATAGCGTTGTTTCTTCTGACATAGCTTCAGAGGAAGAACTATTTCCTGGGGCCTTTTGGCAGATAAGTTGTATCTTGATGCAGGATAAAGACATTTGGATGAACTTGCTAGAAAATGTTCCTTTTATGTAAGAGTGTGCCTCGTTGAGGTTTCTGGCTAAGATTTTGCAAGCTAAAAGTAAGAGACAATCCCGGTCCTCAAAGTTAAAAAAAACTTTGAAACTGATTTTGACCAATAATGTGTCACAATGGAGGGCCACAGCCCTTGAGGGAGATCCCAAGCAGCAATTGTTGACCTTAAAGTAAGTCTATAAAGGGCAACTATCCTCAGTAACCTATTTGCCAGAACCTCTCTGACCCTCCAAGCTCATTCTGGGCTCTGATGGCAGCAGCCCGAAGGTATAAAGTGGCCAAATTAATTGAAAAAAAAGTCATTAGAGTTTATAAACACAATCCTAATACGATGGGGGTGGGGAGGCACCTCCCATTGCTTTATTTCTAAAAAGAGGCCAGTTGTCCGCAATAATCTTTAAAAGTAAATTGTTCTGAAATGCCAAATGGATATCATTTGACACCTGGGCAATCCTCTATGCCGAATGAGGACCTTCTAACCACCTAATGTGACTGCAGCGGGAAACCTATATCCTATGGTGGCTTCCAGACTGATGCAACTGCCAGGGCCTGGACCAACTACTCTGGCCAGCATGGGACTACCAGAATATGTATTACCTGTTGGCTTTGAATCCTTGTCAGTAGTCTGGGAATTAACAAGAAGTGTGGGATTGGTTGTAGGAGTTTGAGTGGACAATGCATGGTCAGTGAATCAACCACCTAAGCCACTGGATGTGGGAAACAAGTGCTAAGTGATGGCAGCTGAGCATTAACCAGGCGAGGAGCACTGGTCTACAAAAGAATTCCTGAATCTGTTGTAAATGGCTGGAAAAGCCTTGGTGCAAAGAATGATAGAAGAAGCTGGAAAAACGCAACTTGAGCTATTTACAGGGGAATTTAGGAAGTGTTGGGACCTTTAAAGACAAATTCATGAGAGGCTAAATAAACAGACTTTAGCACAGGATTCCAGTTCATGAGCCGGATTTCCCACGAATTTGGACTGGGTCCATCTGTGACAGCCCCACATGCTGCTGTTAGCAAAGGATTCCAGTTCATGAGCCGGATTTCTCACGAATTTGGACTGGGTCCATCTGTGACAGCCCCACATGCTGCTGTTACCACTCTATCTGGTTAAACTGGAAACACTGTTCTGATGAATTCAAGGAAGAAAGTGCCATAGTGTGCTAAAGACTGGAACAAACTACTTTCAGTTGGACGAGAACTGCCTCTCATTCAGCGATTACTTCCCTTGGGTTGTTCTTGATCTCAGGGGGTTTTATGAACCTACATCAGGAATTAGTACATTGCTGCAACTAATAATTGAATCTCTACATCATTTAAGTCATTGCATTATAGAAATCGGTAGATTGCAGGTCATGTTTTCAATGTTGTATATCTAACCATTCTCTTTTTTTCATATTTTTCTTTCTTTATTTTAACATTTGTTTCCGTATGTTTTCTAAACAGGAAAATACATATCTTGTATGAATATAGTGCAGTCAAGTCCACATTTAACTTTGTTATATATAATCAGTCACCAATTGCCAGTGGAGTACAGATATGACAACATACCATCGCTGATACAGGAACAATCTTAGAATGTCAGGTGGGGTTCCGTAGTCCTCCAGTAGATATGCCCGAAACGGGACCCCAAATGTCTCTAGGACTGTGGACAAGAGAATTGAGGTAAGATAGGAAAGTAGATCTTAGATCGTCTCATCTGTTGGTAAGGTCTTTGTGCCACCCCAAAACATTGGGGAGCAGCCCCTTTCTCAGGAAATCTTAGCTCCACTCTTACCCAACAAACTGATACATGCCATGAGTTTTCTATCATGTTTCATATGTTCTATATATTAATTTATTTAGTTGATATATATATATATATATATATATATATATATATTGAAATATATTTTGTTGTATATTCTTAAACACATTCCTTTTATCTAGTTTACATTTGCATGTGTATATCTTTTATCTTGATCCACTTTGCATTTTTTCACATTTATATAATTACCTTTGGTTACATTTGTAATTTTATTTAAGTGTCTGTAACGTTTGTCTGTGTATGTATGTGTGTGTGTATATAATTTATTTTCACAGAAAAAAACAAAGGTTACCTGGAAGTTATAGTTTGTCTGACATTTAATTCGTACAAAACCAGAGAAATTGAACAGTTCTAGTTAGCTGAACTTATTATAACTCGGGCCCCCGCACTGCACTGCTTATGACCTCACATATTACATCACTCATGACATGGTCAGTGACATCACTGATGACATCATCATGACATCTCAATTGGCATCACTGGTGACGTCACTGGTGATATCATCCACAGAATCTCTCACACACCCACTCACACCCTAATATAACCGTTCATTCACCCACTCCAACTTCCACGCTACCATTCTCAAAACCATTGACACAACCATACCAGTACATACACACTCATTCACTGAGTCATTGGGCAACACACACATCCACCTAGTCAACCATACAGCTCATCATACACCAACTCACTCACTAATACATCCCCTGATATATTCACTTATACAGTCACTCACACACTGTCAGTCACCCATAGAGCTACTCACACACCCACACAATCACCCGTAGTCAATCGCACAGCCATGTACTCACCTATACAGTTGTACATACACCAACTCACTTATTCATACAAATGCTAACACATACTCGCATATACAGTCACTGACACAAGCACACAATACAGCTACTTGCACACACTCACTCACACAGTCACATATATATATATATATATATATATATACTCCAACACTCACTTATACTGCCTTTCACAAATGCATTTACTCACCCTTATACCACTGACATCCATTCACTCACTAACAGCCATACAATCACTCACCCATACATCCCCTCACAGGGATGTATGATCACCATGACATCGCAGACTTTAAACCCGCGGGGAGTACATAGCAATGTCCAACACTTCGCCATCTTTTACATCGCATGTATTTACAACGGCAATGCGTTGATTCCTATTGGCAAGCATGAAACATCGCAGGCGCTTAAATCGCACATCATGACATCGTGTGCTTTGCTTCTGGCAGAGGTGAGGGGTCAGAGTTCAGGCGCGAGGACCTGGCCTAATGGCAGGCAGGTCGGCAGGGACGCTCAACATCCAGTGATTGTGGGCAAATCACTCGATCTCCCCGTGCCTAAAAAAAAAATAGTGTTGTAAGAAAATAACCACATTCCCACCCCGTGAAAGTTTGGATAGCTAGAGGGACTTCCACAGGAACCATCCCCCAGAACTCCCCACATGACATCACTTCGTTAACACAAGCAATAGACTTCTCACCTGTGGAATTAGTGGATTATGGAAGAATGCTGTGGTATATTGGCCACTGTTACATCTGGATAGTTGCACGTTTGGCAGATGATGGAACTGGAGAACAGGGTGATAGCGTCCTTTGCCTAAGATCACACATTTCGGACACATTTAGAAACCTCATTGAAACCCAGAGCTCCTGGTCATGGAGTCTGCAGTTGCCACTAGGACACACCTCTGAGGACCGCTTCTCCCGATATTATAATATAGTTATCAAGGTCCAGTCGTTTGCAGTCTAGTTACCTCTGGGGCAAATGGGGTGCAAACGGTTCACACTTCTCAATACAGGTCTCCATTTATTCCCAACCTTCGATTAAGAAGCGCTTTGAAGTGGAATGCTAAGTGGCATAGAGCTGTTTTTTTAATGAAAAACTTCAAAATTAAAATAAGTGTTTTTATGGAATATTATTAACATAAAAAAGCATGGGTTACAGAGGCAAAAATGTAGTTTTAGGAAAAAAGATCTTCTTGCGTAGATACATTCACTTGCCGAACACCTGTTTGTGGCTGCTCTATTCCAAACCCGCACACGCCCTTCCTCTGGCACATTGTTGTGTATATTACCACAGTTGTAATTAATTTGATATGTATCAATCTAGGCAACAGAACGTAATAAGTGGTCGAAATGAACTGAGCTAAAACATAGGTTGTTTGTAAAAAAGGGGTAGTTCAATTTTATTCATAAATTCTTTTAAAAAACACATTAAAATAATAATACATATTCACAAATTGTATGCGACATAATAAATCAACAATACACAGCAACACTTTAAGAGAGAAGGACAAATAATCCAACAAATGAAGGTTATATAAAATGAACACAATTTTTAAGAGAGAAAGGTGTGGCTAAAATAATCTCTACGCGCGTTTCGGCGAACCAGCGCCTTCTTCTGGAGCAGCCACGATAGTATCTGAAATGGGAAAATTCCATAAAACAAAAAATATTATGTACAATAATGCATCAATTTATATTATGTTACACAGAGAAAATTAAAACAAACCAATGTTAAGCTAATAGTCTCAGACTTTCCATTCTATTGTGACCAAGCTTATTAATATTACAATAATACTTTGACGGATTTCTTTTCCTTGCCTTAATGATCATCAAGAAAAATAGAAAAATGGAGTGAATCCTTTTAACTCATATATTCTTATATGAGATAATGGCCAAAAAAGGGAGAAGGAATGGATACCTTTATACTAAATAGATTATTCCCAAGTTTTGGTGGTGAGGAAGCAGGGTTCTTACATAGGATGGCAAATGCGAGGAATCAAATGATTGATATTAGTGATGGAAAATACGAAATATTCTAAATGGTGGCAATTCGCAGCGTGCTATCAACGCGGGACTTAAACAATGGTATACAATACATTCATATCATAGATAAGGTCACTTACTTAAAAAACACGGAGTATATTAACGCTATTTGATGTTCTCAATCTGGATTATCTGTATAATGACTTTCTTTTCTTTGGTTAGGTGACGAAGATATTCTAGACCCTAAAAAACATAGACATTTCATGAACATTGATTGTTGTTTTAGTGTAGTCTATGATTTTCTAACCAGCCCATATTTAATGAAAGGACCAAGCTAGTGTTTTACCTATTTTAGTTAAGGTTTGCAGATAGATATTCCATAGTCACACGATGTAATTTGTTTGTCTTGATTGTTGATTTTTGAATTTCTATATTTCCTAGAAGAAATTATGAGTTCTTTTAGTTTATTAAATCTTTTCTATTTTTGATATTTTATATTAACTAAACAGTTAGTGAGGATACATTAGTAGTTTTTTGAAAACATTTTCATTTTCGAGGATGAAGGTACCTTAAGTGAGGAGTGGGATTTCAGTTAGACCCGCCTGCCGGAGTTAAAATTTATGGCCACGATAATGAATATTTTTGTGGATCCCAAAAGATATAGTCCTCCTGATGTGGAGATAACAAATGGCGAGATTGCCTATAGAATGGATGGAAAGAATTCTGGCATCAATTTTTGGAGAACAGTCAATGCATGGCGACTTCATAGACTTACTGTCTCTTAAAGAAGAAGGACTGATAGTTACCTTTTTACTTGTGCTCAAGGAGCGATGGATTTCAAAGTGGTTTAAAATAACTCCCTGTCTGTAAAATGAACAAACAGGGGGGGGAGAGAGAGAATTCTGTTACCCACTGTTTACTTTGGAGATTATCAGTTAACTAAACAAGTGATCAGAGTAAAATTACCGCATAGGGATTTTAGCGAACACTTACCCAATAGATATCAACAGGGCTCAGAGATTCCGGCGGCGGGACACAGGGGTTCTATGCTCCTTCCACGAAAGACTACCCCTTTTTTACAAAACAACCTATGTTTTAGCTCAGTTCATTTCGACCACTTATTACGTTCTGTTGCCTAGATTGATACATATCAAATTATTTGCTTTTCCCTGGTCTAGGAACTTCATTTCCATGTACTCAGGGGGTCCTTGATAAATATTTACACAATATTACACAATATTACCACAGTTGTGACTGTGCCGGTGGGTCGTCGGGTTTCTATAGGCGACCCCCATATACGCCGGAGTGTTTGCACGTCACATGTGTAAATCTGAGTAGGTTCCTGTCTGCTCCACCTGTCCTCGAGTGCCTGGTGGCTCTGTGTGATGACACATTATGAGAGTCTAGTGTATACGTTTTGCTCGCATAAGCCCTCTCTGTATCTGCTGGGAATAGGTTGTGTCCTGTTTGCTGGAATTGCTGGCTGTGCTGTTCTTGTGTGTGCGCACCACTGTGCATATGTTTATGCACCTGTGTGGGTGTGTCACGCCCCTGTCTGACTGTATAGATACATGTCTTGTCTGTGTGCACACTTCCTGCTGGGTGTGTGGTGCATGGATTTGATACCAACCGCTCACTTACTAATATCCGACCTCAGAGAAATCCACGTGGCTCTATATTCATTATTATTTATTTATTTATTACAAATGTATCACCACTGCTGGGTGTTTCATGGGCAAATGAACTGCGTCCATTGGCACGAGCAAGCGTGCAGCACAGTCTGCAGTGTTTAAATTGCCCCAGCCCCATGACCTCTGTTCCTTGACCCCGGAGGGCTCCAGTTTGGGACTGGTGAAATTTGGGTCAGGCGTGAACCCCCTAGTGCAGAGTACTGCTGCCGTGGTTTCTTGGCGCATCGGGCACTAAGTGTGGCGGTGAACGGGGGAGTGTAATAGTGTATACTGGAAGAAGCTGCAGTCTTAGATTTTACCCCAGTGTATGAAGGGAAGATGTTTGGGGCATTTAAACCGGTTATGCCTAGGGTATGGGAATATGTGGTTTATGGGTATGGGAATATGTGGTAAGTGTATTTCACATCCATCCATCTAACCATCCATCGTGCATCCACCCATCCATCATGCACCCACCACCCACCCATCCACCCATCCATCCACATGTTTAGCCATTCATTCATCCATCCATCATGCATCCATCCATCCACTCATCCATCATGCAACCACCACCCACCCACCCACCCATCCATCCAACCATCCATCATGCATCCACCCATCATGCACCCACCACCCACCCATCCATCCATCCTGCATCAACCCATCCAGCCATCCATCATGCAAAAACCACCCACCCATCCATCCACCCATCCATCCACCCATCTATCCACACTTTTAGCCATCCATTCATCTACCCATCCACTATCCATCCATCCATCATGGATCCATCCACCCATCCATCATGCAACCACCACCCATCCACCCACCCACCCATCCATCCATCATCCATCCACCCACCCACCCATCCATCCACCCACCCATCCACCCACCCATCCATCCATCATGCATCCATCCACCCATCCACCCAGCCATCATGCATCCAGCCATCATGCATCCACCACCCACCCATCCATCCATCCATCATGCATCCACCGCCCCATCCATCATGCATCCACCACCCCATCCATCATGCATCCATCCATCCACCCATCCGTCATGCATCCATCCACCCGCCATGCATCCGATCCATCCTGCATCCACCCACCCATCATGCATCCATCCATCATGCATGCATCCATCCATCATGCATGCATCCATCCATCATGCACCCACCAGGCAACACACGTTAAAAAGTAGCACTTGTAAGAGTCCACATCCTCTCCCTTTCTGTCCAATTTTTTTTGTGGGTGTCATGAGGCTCGAACCTTGGGTTCCAGCATCAAAGTCGGCAGTCCCCACCAGCAACAATTTTAATGTACAAAATTAAGTAACCCATCACAGACTGAGGCCATATCATTGTGTATATAATGTTAGCATAGTCCCTAGTCAAGTAATTTCTGAGCATGCAAAGCCCACCCAATGGGTAATGGACGTTTCTGCAAAGCTTTCATTGGTTAATTGTTTCGTCTTTCAGGAGCTTAAAATGTAATCGAAACAAATCCTTCTCTCCTCTAGCAGTAGCATATACAGCCAAAAACCTCGGGTACTAAGGACATCCTATGCTGCAGATCTTATAAAGCTCTTAATCCAATTCTAAAAGCATTACGTCATTTTAACCCAAGCAGCCTTGTAATATCACCCATCCACCCAGCCATCCATCCGCGCACCCACCCATCCATCATGCATCCACCACCCCATCCATCATGCATCCATCCATCCATCCACCCGTCATGCATCCATCCACCCAGCCATCCATCCACACAGCCATCCATCCACCCAGCCATCCATCCACCCAGCCATCCATCCACCCAGCCATCCATCCACCCAGCCATCCATCCACCCAGCCATCATGCATCCAGCCATCATGCAGCCACCACCCATCATGCATCCACCACCCATCCATCCATCCACCCATCCATCCACCCATCCATCCATCCATCCACCCATCCATCATGCATCCATCCACACGTCATGCATCCATGCACATGTCATGCATCCATCCACCCATCATGCATCCACCACCCATCCATCCATCATGCATCCACCCATCATGCATCCACCACCCACCCATCCATGCATCCATCCATACATCCACCCATCATGCATCCACCCATCATGCATCCACCACCCATCCATAATTTGAGAACGGTCTATAGCCAAGTGGAAAATTCAGAAACTACCAAACAATATTCATATATAAAAGACCACAAATGGATTATGTGGTAATATCATCCAACAGTATGTAGACTCACCACCCAAATAGTTGGTGGATTATTCAATTTATTATTCAAAAATAGTATAAATATTTTATCTTTTTATAACACTTTTTTCTTTTTTTCATTTGTGTACTCATTTCTTATAAAGCTAGTGTACAATTCATGCACTTAAAAACACATAGCAAACAAACAATTGGCATTAGACATGGCAGATGATGGAGGCAATGCAGCAGGGTAGTTCACAACGCGCGTTTCGGCCAAATAGTCTTCCTCAGGTGACCGTCTATTGCACTAGAATGTTAAAAACAATATGGGTGAGAGTCAGGCAATTATGGACAGTGGGCACACACAAAACATTTAATTATGTACAGTAAGCACAGGCGAGACAGCATTTTATATACAGCATACATTGAAAGCACTTCATCTAAATTCATCGTAATGGTTGCTTCAGATAATAGGCAAACCTATGTCACTTGTCATTCTGTTTGTTATTTATAAGCATAATAGAACAGGCCTATGTCACATGTTATACAGTTTGCTATTGATAAGCATAAAAGTAGTAGAAGGCATACTAGGAAACTACAGCAAATCCATCTAATTATATGTTTCATGTAACAAGCAAACATGTTTGGATTTGCTGTAGTTTCCTAGTATGCCTAGTATGTGTCCCCGCGCTATCAAGGACTGAGCAGCAGCCTGGACAGATGGCGCAATACAGGTTCTGCGCCGGAAAATTAGGGCTTCGGAAACAAGAGTTTTCAGCTCCTTTCGGAACAACACCTCCGAGGGCTCCGCACGGAGCTTATGTGGGAGGGAGTTCCATCTTCGTGCAGCTAAGAAACGAAAGGAGCGCCCTCCCATTCTTGCCCTATTAATTCTAGGGACCGAGAACAAGCCAGCGGCCATGGAGCGCAGGAGCCGGGTGGGCTTGTAAGGAAGAAGCAGATTGCGCAGAAAACCCAGGCCCTTGCCATGGGCGATCCTGTGACTGACACAAAGTGCTTTGAATTCTATGCGTTCCTTGATAGGGAGCCAATGCAGTGTCTCCAAGGCTCTTTTTGAGGAGGCTCTCCTGGGAAGCTGTAGCACCAATCGCGCGGCTGCGTTCTGGATATGTTGCAGTCTTAGGATGCAGCTCATGTTCGCTCCCAGGTAGAGGACATTCCCGTAGTCCAGCCTAGAAGTAACCAAGGTATGAACCAGGGCTCTTCTGGCAGACGCTGGGAGTAGGCCAAGTGTCTTTCTTAGACTGCGGAGGATTCCAAAGCACGTCCCTGCGACACGCCGAGTATGGTAATCGTAGGACATTTTGGAATCTAACCACATGCCCAAGTTCTTCACTTGATCCCTGGGGACAGGTAATGGACCCAAAGCCTGAGGCCACCAGGCAGAGGTCCACACCGAGGGGGACTTGCCAACAATAAGCACCTCAGTTTTGTCCCCGTTCAATCAGAGACAGTTTTTGGCCATCCATCCTGCCAGATCTTGAAGACAGGATGCGAATCTGCTGGCTGCATGCTCAGCTGGCTGCGACAAAGCCACAACCAGCTGAGTATCATCGGCATAAGTTACCACCTCTATCCCATACTGCTCAGTAATAGTAGACACCGGCGGTACGTACAAATTGAACAGGGTAGGGCTGAGACTGGAACCCTGGGGAACACCCTGCTTTAGGTCCAGAACCTCTGACCTATAAGCACCCTGTTCCACATAGAAGCTGCGGGCATGGAGGAAAGATTCCAACCATGACCAGGCTCTCCCAGTAACTCCACTTTTCCTCAAACACTGTTGCAGGGTGTGATGAGCTACAGTGTCGAACGCAGCACTGAGATAAGAAGAATCAGCGCTGCTGTCTGACCCTCATCTACATGTTTCCTCAGTGCCTCTGTGGAAAAGAGAAGGGCAGATTCGGTGGAGTGATAGGCCCGGAAGCCGGCCTGGGAGGGATGGTAGAGCCTGTGCGCCTCGATGTGAGTTGTCAATTGATGGTTAGCCAGCTTTTCGGCTATTTTAGAGAAGTAGGGGAGGAGGGAGATCGGGTAAAAATTACTGAGTTGAGTTATGCTGATTTGTGGCTTTTTCTTAAGTGGGAGTACAACAGCCTGCTTCCATGTGTTCGCACCCTGCCAGATTCGAATGACAGAACTAAGTGATGCTTAACATAAGGTGCTAGTACTTCCATGCTGCCACTCAAAATCTTTGCAGGAGCCGGATCCCTGGGGGAGCCAGATTTGACCCCCCCTCGCTACTGCTATTAGCATAGCCTCTTCCAGGACCGAGAAAGTACTGATGCTGTCTTCCTCCTAGATAGCACCTTCCATTGGAGAATCACCGCTGAGGCCAGTCCTGGCCTCACTAGGAAAGGTGGTATACATATCTTGCACTTTCTTATAGAAAAAATCAGCAATCTGGGTGCATATTTGTACAGAGGAATCAACTTGTTCGCTTTTTGAAGCCAGCAATGATATCTCCTTATAGACTACAAAGAGTTCCTTAGTCGAGCACTCAGCCTTATCAATACGATCAGTGTAGTAGATTGAGCGGGTTTTCCTAATCAAGGCGTGTTAGCCCCTGAGGCTATCTTTATACGCCTTGCCCGCCTCCGGAAGATAACCCTTTCTCCAGGCTCTTTCCATGCGTTTGCATGGTGTCTTAGCTTCTTTCAATTCAGCATTAAACCAGACAGCTGATTTAGTATGACGTGCTGGGCCATTCCTCGACCAGGGGGCAGTCAGATCTATGGCCGTCTCAATATGTTTGTCAAGAGCAGCCCAAGCTTCATCAATAGTGACACCTAGCCCATCCGGGGGACCCCCTGTTTTAGGCTGGCATAAAAAGTGTCTAAAGAAAATTTAGCCCATTTCCTCAGTTTCTTTTTAATGTCACTTCCATTCTTCGGATTGCTGCCCTCCGTGAATTTGAAGCGAAAAGGTACCAAGTAGTGGTCTGTCCAAACCATCGGGACAGGGGGCTCGGCCTTAATGCCCTCCCAATTGCAAAAGAGTGGATCCAATTGATGACCTAACCGATGAGTGGGAAGTGACGACTGTAGAGTCAGTTGCATGGTCGACAGCTCTTGGCGTAACTCTTGGGCCGCCATGTTAGATCCATCATCGAAATGCATATTGAGATCGTCAAGTTAAAGGAATTTATCATATCTCATAGCAGGGGATAACAAGTTGCCTATTAAGCTCTCCACAAATTTGCTGCTCCCGCCCGGGGGTCTATTAATCAGTAGGCCTTTAATAATCATATTACTGAACACTGTTACTCGGACAACCAATCAGTAACCCATACAACCACTCAGTAACCCATACAACCACTCATGTACCTACTCACCAACCCATAAAGCCACTTAAACACCAACTGAAAGACTGATACAGACATTCACAGAACCTATTAATTCACCCATACATTCACTCCGACATGTATAATCAATCACTCACTTACAGTCAGTCGCACACTCAATAAATCATCCATACAGGCACTCGTACACCCACTGATATATCAATACGCCTTGGTGTATATATATTTAACACTCATAAACTTTTAGAAACACTCACAGTCACCGATGATGTAGTCAGTGATGCCATTTGAGATGTCATCAGTGATGTCCCTGACCATGACATGAGTGATGTAATATGTGAGGTCATAAGCAGTGCAGTGCGGGGTGCGAGTTATAGTAAGTTCAGCTAACTATAACTGCTGAATTTCCCTGGTTTTGTACGAGTGAAATGTCAGCCTAACTATAACATCCCTGTAACCTTTTTTTTTTTCTTCCAGTTAATTTTAAGTATTTTAAAAATTCCATTTCCTAACTATGACACTCCTGTAACCTTTGAGTTTTCCAAGGTTTTTTAAATGCTAATTCCTAACTATAACATCCCTTTAACCTTTGGGGCCAATTACCCTTCCTATTACCTCCAGTAAGCCCAATTCAACAGGATAGCTAAGATCTGATAACAGGCCATGCCCCCTTTCTCCACCACTCTACAAACGCGACTCCTGGCGCACTACTAGTGTGGGGGGGGGGGGAGTAGGGTAAAGTCCCCTTTTGCTATTGAAGGTCCTTGGGGGTCAGACCCCTCCTCCCTCTCCTCCACCACTCTGCAAACGAGCCTCTTTGCGTACTGTTGCCTGGGGGAAGAAGTTCACTTTAGTCCTGAGGCCCTAAAGAGGACGCCATCCCCCCCACCAGCAGTGTGCCGAGAGGCGTGTTTGCAGAGTGGTGGATAAAGGAGCATAGCCTATTATCACCACTCAGCAATCCCACAATGTGAAGCTTACTGGAGGTAACATGAGGTCTTTTTGACCCATAAGGGCCCTGAGAAGCCAAGGGGACTTCATCCTCCAACCAGGAGCGCGTCAGGAGGTTCATTTCCACGATAGTGGGGAAAAGAGGCGACTACTCCCGCAAGTTGCAGCTTTTGTTGGTAAAAACTTTTTAGGGAGGGGGCCGGGTGGCTCCCCTTCCCTGGACCATTTTGGGCCCCGGGGACCCCATCTCCAAGGTCCTGATCCTTTTTAAAATTTCTTATTAAAAAATGGGAGGGGGCCTCGCGGCCCCACTTTCGGGCTGATTTCCTTCCGGGGCAGGCATTAAACATTGCTGTAGCCGGACCAGGGGGGGGGGGGGGGTGTAACCCAGGGGGGCTGTGCATCCCCCTATTTTCTGTATAGCCCTGGGGAAGTGGTGGTCTCCTGGGATCTGCCACAGACCCCCGCCATTACTTCATTTGTGCCATGGGAAGGTGGCGAGCCCTGAAACGGCTTTGTGGGGCCGTAGGGCCTCCCCCGCTTTGATTTTTTTTAAAATGCGGAGGGTGAGGCATTGCCCCCACATTTTCATTGGTTCAGCCAAGGGGAGTCCCGTCCCTTGGGACTCAGTAGCTGAGTCCCAATACGGCTGCCAACACTTCCTGGTTGAAGTGTTAGCAGCCTATCCGAGCAGAGCATTTTCATGCACATGCTCTCTTTGTTTGCGAAGACTTTACAACCAGAATATCACTATAATTTTAAACTTACATTTCTCAAAAACTACTGAACGGATTTACATCAAATACGCAAAAGGCACTTCCTTGAACCAACATTTACCTCCCTGCCAATTTTGGGGTAAGTCTGTTTAGCGGTTCGTGCTGTAGGTGTGGCTAAAGGTTTCTGAGGGAATAACATCACAAACACACCCTTATTTTGCGCCCCAAATTCTTGGTTCCCATTGCACAATCACCCCCAAACTTTCCATGTTAACCATAACCTACCATGACACTTGTTTTGGAAAATTCATGAAGATTGGTCAAACGATGTTAGTTATAGCCAAGTCAAAATATCCTTTTCATATGAAGACTAGGTCCTAACTAAAGCTACTGGTGACCGACGAGGGGGATCAGCAGGGAAGAAGCAGTGCAAGGTGTACCCTCACTACTTGGGAATCAGAGTGTCACAGATATATATATAACAACAAAACCTCGTTTTCTGGGGGCCACCGACTCTGCAGGGCGGGCTCAAGATTTGCAGGAGCGGAGAAGCCTGCTTGTTAAACACTTCACAAGGATAGAGCCCCACTCCGACTTCTGTGCAGACAAGAAACTTTATTAGTCTGAGGCAGCATTATATAACTCACATCCTGACCGGTTTCAGTGTCACCACGCCTTGCTCACAGGTGAGTTCAATTTTGTCCATGTGGTCACGGGGCCATAGTATTAACTACATGCCCCAGCATGCATCATCATTGCTTCTTAGTTTCGAGGCATTGCAATATTGTTCGTGTTTGCCAAATAGCGTATTTAAAAAACAATGTCCCAGCAAAGTTCCAAATAGTAATGTGCACGTATTCCTTTATGCAGCAAGTGCACTCTAACGCTGCCTTTGTCCTTGATAAGGGTCGGCACTGCGGAGCTTCCAAGAGGAGAAAGCAACTCCTCTATTCCCTTTCTCCCAAATGCGCAATCAATTCCTGCGGCATTCCTTTGGTTGGTGCGCGAGAGCGTGTCATGCCCCCTCCATGAAATACACCACAACAAAACTCCGTTTTCTGGGGGCCACCGACTCTGCAGGGCGGGCTCAAGATTTGCAGGAGCGGAGAAGCCTGCTTGTTAAACACTTCACAAGGATAGAGCCCCACTCCGACTTCTGTGCAGACAAGAAACTTTATTAGTCTGAGGCAGGATGTGAGTTATATAATGCTGCCTCTGACTAATAAAGTTTCTTGTCTGCACAGAATTCGGAGTGGGGCTCTATCCTTGTGAAATATATATATATATAGATATATATTCTATATATATCCTGTGAAACTGTAACTACCATGTAGTGCGAGTACACTGACTGCCTTGGTGATGAGGAATTAGCGTTTTAAGTTTGGTAGAGATTGGAACCATATTTTTTTTCTTCCATGTTCCAATCTCCACTGTAGCGCCCCATATAGACGCCATTTTGGGTTATGGGAATTCTCTCACTCTGAAACTTTAAGGGATTGTTTTTCTGCCTGCAGGTAATTCACAATGCTGCAGTAACGTCTTGCCATTGATACTTGCAGCTTTTACTCTGCTGCCTCCATCCGCTGCACATGGTTCTGACTGCCTATTCCTTCTGGAGGGACCATGACGTTTAAGACCCGAGGTACAGTGTGAATATTGCTTTATGGAGCATGCTCTACTTGATTGAATATTAAACCCCCAAGATATTTTCCCTGGTCGTTGCCTCTGTTTTGGGAACATTTATCTTTTGAAAGTCTGCAGATACTCAAGGCAGAGGAAAAGGCTTTATCCGTTTTGGCTGTCACTACCTGGATTGCATATTGTCTGTGCTAGTCTTACATCTAAAGTCATCTCAAATCAACTGAAATTCAGACGTCTTAAAACTCTTTTGACTGAACAAAATTCCTAATATGATTACCTGTCGACCTTCTTTTGTTCTGCTTTCACCACAAACCCTCTTGGTGGCTCCACTGATAACTAATAACATCTTTTAACCAACATGACTTGGTTCTTCAGGAGATGTGCTACTACCTTGCCATTCATCTGTGCTTCGTACCAAGTGTCTTACAAACAAGCATTCGTCCTGAATAATAGTGGCCATTCATTCATAGGCTCGCAGCAGGGAACCACCGCTCCTCAAGCATGTAGAAGATCGCCTGACAGTGGGATCATCACACAAATATTCCACAGCGCCTTGTTAAACCCTCCACGTTCCTTCTGATCAACCCTAAGACACTCACGGGCAAATCAAGAAGATGTGAGTGTAAACCAAAAGCGTGCAGCGCGTTTGTTGATTAAGCGCCCTCATTTCCAATGTAGAAAGGTTAATTAAGACTGGCGGGAATGCCATCCTTGTTTTTTAGGTCTCGGCTAGCGTAGGCTGCGCACATGCGCAGTCTCGCTGGCGAGATTTTATGTTTGTGGGTAGCTTTCACTAGCGGGGTTTTAGCCCGCCCCTCTTTTTCATTGACTGGCGTCACCGTTCATGCTAAACGGTAGCCATCCATTGGAAAAGAGCTTACAGTGACGTACTCTTTTCTCTTTTAGAGCCTTCCCACTTGGACTGGCTGCCCTGATGTACTGCTGGCGTAAAAGGTTTGTTATCTTTATGGGGCGAAACAGATGGCCCCATATAGAAGATAATAAACCTTTTTACGCCAGCAGGCCGAGGCCGTCCAAGTGGGACGGCAGAAAAAACTTGGCGTCATTGCGAGTGCTTGTTGCTGCCACTTATGCCCCCGAGTTCCACTGTGTTTCAGATTTCACCTCTGTGATCCCCCGTGCTTTCGGCTTCACCCCTGACACGTGTTTCAGATATCGCCTTTATTATTTTAAAGTCTGTGTGGGCCGCACGCATCAACGTCTCGTCCGCTGTGCCCCTGCGCGCGCCTTCTCCTGCCTCGGTGGCCTGTTACCGACATGCTGCCCTCCTCCGGAGCGGGTGATTATCTCAGAAGGCTGCTCGCTGCAGCTCCCTCAGCTGGCAGGCCCTGGCCCAGGTGATGTGGATGGCTTTTGAGGCAGGTGAATTCAAATAGCAAAGAAACAAAGCTTGCCAAGTGTGTGTTACTTATTTAATTTCAGAACAAACACACATATAATGAGTTTTTAATACATTGAGTGTAATAATACTACTGACTCTTCACCTGTCATGTAGATGCTGCTACCTATGTAGATGTGCATTCTTTATCGGTTGGACTATTGTCAACACTTCGCCAGCACACCGACTTGAGACCTGTAAGCACTAGAAAAAGTGCTGCTGCAGTCCAAAAAGTCTGTTTTTCGTGTCCATGGTTTTAGCCTCTGTCCTCTTTTCATGATTACGCCACAACATTGCGGTCATTGATTGGCTGTTTCTGGGGACGGAAGACTAGTGATGCCGGAAAGGGCGGAACGACCGAGCAACACCCCCCCCTGCCTGCGGAGAGAATGGAGGAGCACGACCTGGCCAGTCGAGGTATACGGGAGTTGGAGGGTGTGCCGTTGTGCTGCAAAGGTCCAGAGGCCCAGAGAGATGGGCGCACTGGTGCTCAGGGAAGGGCGAGGGCACATTCGAATAGGCAGTTTGCTTTCCTGGGCGAGGAAGTGAAAGGAATTCACGGTCTGTCTCTACCTATTAGGGCCGCAGACTCCATAACCAGACACAAAGCATTATGTGTTTGAGCCCACTTCCACTGTAAATTCCACTGAAGGGTTAGTTTTCTTTAATATTTCTCTCCTGTTGACGTCGGGCTCATAATTCTTCTCTCGTCTTACGTCACAGTGACGTCTGCCTGTGATTCTCGCTGCCTCACCAGTTGTGCTGCTAGGGGTTAAACGCTTTAGAGTTTCTCATTAAACTCGGAATGATTACAATTATGTACAGTTAATTTATTGAAAGGCAACAAGGTGGGATCCGCTCTGCTTGGCCTCGTCACCAAGCTCAGCGACTGTAGACTGCCAAGAATCATTTTATCTCAGGGTCATAGTGTGTAGATAGACCACTATCAATCAAGCGAGCACCACTATTTGGCGAAATATGACTGCAAAGACTTACAATTATACACAAATAAGAAAACATACTCGCACCTTAGTGTGTAAATATAAACACGCACACAGTAAATTGATGTCAAATCTCGCTTATAAGCGTGGCATTTTCTTTGTAAAGTGCCTACAGTGGAGAGAGATTTCGAGTGCCACTAGTCTGCCCATTAGTGCTTGAAGCAACTGTCAGGCTGCTTTGACTTTCATGCTGTGGTCGTGTGGATTACAACTTGTTTGCCGCGGTTGCGTCATGTGTTGAGGGTATTTATGGTAACCAGTGAGCACACACATACAAAGCACTCAAACAAACAGATACTTTTAGTAACACCTTTATAGCACACGAACCATCAAACATCCACATACGATCACACAGACGCATGCACTTATAAAATAACAAATACACACAAAGGCACATCTGAAGAATTACAGCGACACAGACGCACAAAAACACACACACATGCGACACACCAAAACATGCTGACACACAGAGATGAGCACAAAAACACACACACATAGAAGCAATTTCATAGATAGACACACAACTACGCACAGACATAAAAATGTATCACGTGAATACAGCACACAGACACAGAAACACACCAGCATATTAACATGTTATGTTATGTTAGGTGCCATTTGTAAAGCGCGCTGACGCCGAAGCTTCCTGGCGCTGATAGACCGAGTAGGAGAGGAGGAAACACGGGAGGTAGAGGAACCTAGCTAGAGGATGGGAAGAGATGGGTTTTCAATTGTTTTCTGAAAGAAAGGAGAGAGGAAGATGATTTGATAGATAGGGGAAGAAGGTTCCAGAGAGTAGGAGCTTGGTAGGAAAAACGGCGACCGCCAAATTTCTTAGTTTTGTTTCTTGGGGTGGCTAACAAGTCACAATGGGCTGATCGGAGATTGCGTGTAGGGCGGTAGGGACGGATAAGGGATTTGAGGAACCCAGGGCTGGAACAGTGAAGAACTTTGAAGGTGAGACATGCCACCTTGAAAGCAGCCCTTTGGTCTATTGGGAGCCAAAGGAGGCTATGAAGCAGAGGCTTGGCAGATTGCCATTTGGGGGTTCCATGGATCAGGCGAGCAGCCTGATTTTGGACGACTTGGAGACGGTTTAACAGAAATTGTGGGAGATCGTGATAAATGGAGTTGGAGAAATCAAGTGTAACATGCTCATAGATTGTTACACACCAAGACTCGCGGCACTTAGAAACAAAAACACGCATACGACACACTCAAAAATACAGACACACAAAACAATTCACAACTAGCGCATAAGGCCACACACAAGCCTGGAAGCAAGTATCACATGATGGCTGTTCGTTCCGTGCACCTTTGTTCTATAAGGTGCTCCCAGGACGCATTGGCCAAATATAACTGTATAGGGATCTTATGAGTATTAATGTTCCTTACAGAAAATTCCAGCCCTGCCCCCTTCGAGCACGGACCCACACTTCCGACTCACCTGAAAAAAACACAAAGGAGTGTTCGGAAGGCAGCGGAGAGTGTAAATGCAATAGGTCTCGCCTTTGATTAAGTTAAAGCCATTTGCTTTGATAATGGGATTGTATAGCAAAGCAGATGGCTTTAACTTAATAAAAGGCGAGACCTGTTGCATTTTCAATGCTTGTTATGTACCCAGCGTGGGTGACCTGCGTTATTTTGCAGCATCTTTTAATTTAAGTTTCATTTCTGAGACGTGGTACCTGGCTTGTCGTTTTCGATCCGATAATGAAGAGGGACGTAAGGTAAACTGTGTTTATATCTCTGGGATGTTGTAGGGCCTGTGGTACATAGTACATTGTTGAGATAATTGTGCACTAGCATACTTTGTGGGAGCAAACACTACCTTTCCACAAAGTTAACGTTATGGATTACGTTTCCAGTTTAATTTGTTAGTGCAAACAACCAGCATTTGTAATTGAACCTAAATTGGTGGCCATTAATAATGGCATAGATCCTGGTATGTAAGGGAAAGTACTTGTCCAATAATTAGGAAGCTGTTGGTAAAAGCTTTACTTGTTTAGTGGATTACTGTTTACTTGATGACAAGGTTACTTCCTCCATATAAAGAGCCCCTCTGTTCATTTCAGAGGTAGCAAGGGGGTTTCAGGCTGATGAGAAACTTGACCTGGTAGTACCAGTGAATGAGGAAACCGCATCTATCACATGTTTCCCTAGGCTGCAAGATATACATTTACAAGTGGGCATTGAGGCACAGACAAAATGCTCCTCTGCTTGCTCAAGTTTCTGCTTTTTCAGCGGTAGCTTCTTAGAAGTGTGGTGCGTGGGTCAAATTTCCCTATAGCTGCCAACTTCATACTTGTGTAGCGCTGGTCGGTAGGTACTATAAATGTGGAGATCCAAATCTGATATATTTTTTTTTTGTAAGACTTTTATTTTCAGTTGTCAAATACACAATACAACATTCGTGTTCAGAGATCAGTTGCCACGCAGTAATTAATTCGATGTTTGTGATACACAGCTATTTAGCCGACAACCTTCCGGTCCGGCAGCATTCGTGGATATTGTGTTCGAGACATTCCATTAGTAGGTAAAGAAAATCACATGTCTTACTTTTATTATTTTATCTGAACAAAACCACAGACTCATTAGGAATAATGAACAATATAGCAAGATATCAATATACGTTCAATCGTTCATAACAGTGGGTATTCCCGATTCACTATTCTATCCCTATCTTGTGAGTTCCTTAAAGTATCCCACCCTCGTGTGCCTAGACCCCTCCCACTATCTCGTCAATGTATACGTATCAGTCCTCTAACTCATCCTCTCCTCCAGAGCTATCTTCTTCCTCCTCCGGAAGAGGTTCACACAGGTCACCCCGATATTTATTCCAAGGTAACCATATCCTGTTCCATTTGCGAGGGTTAGCTCTGATCTTATAAACCGCTCGCTCGGTTACCATCAATCTATCCATGTTCTTGCACCATTGTGCCGACGTCGGTGTGTCCACTGCTCCCCATTTCTGCGCTATATCTCGCTTGGCCACCATCATTCCTACCACTACCCACTGTTGTCCCTGTCGCGTTAGATCAGTCTTTCCCCATATATTCAGCAAGCAGACCCTCGGGTCCGGTGTGAGTGACACTTCTAGCGTTTGAGAAATGGTTCTCATAATGCGTTTCCAGTACTCACTAATGATCGGGCAGCCCCAAAGTGTGTGCAGCAGTGTCCCTTCTTCTCCACAGCCTCTCAAGCAGTTTGGATGATCAGTCCTATGTATTCTGTATAGGGTAGTTCTGGTGTAATACACTCTGTGTAGTATTTTAAATTGTACCAGTCGGAAGCGGGCCGACACGCCTGCCTCCCGCGGGGATGCCAATGCGGCGTTCCAGTCAGTCTCGTCCATTTCCCCCAACTCCTCCTCCCATTTGTCTCGTAATTTAGTTAGTGGATCAGGCAGGTTGTTCAGCAACTTTCGATAAGTGAGGGATGTGGCCCCCGTTTGCATAAAATCAGTGAGTAGGCGGTCCTCCAACGGTGAGGATTCGGGGATCTTTGTCCCCGGCTCAATGGCTGCCATCAATGTATGCCTTATCTGTATATACCTGGATGTCTCAGTAGGTCCTAGGTCATACTGTTGTTGTAATAGTGAGAAGGCGACCACGCCAGTATTTGTCCATAAGTCTCCCACTGTGGAAATCCCTATATTGTCCCATTGGGTGAATCCCTTACTATGTCTCAGATATCCCAGTGATTCAGTGTCCCATAAAGGTGTAAGTTTAGTTATCACACCCCCCCCCCCCCCCCCCCCATTTCAGCCTGGTCTGTGCCTTATGCCAGAGTACTATTGTGTGTTTCGTCGGGCCCATCAGTTTTGCCAGTAGACTTTTATTGTATAGTGGTGGCAACAGACTGTGCGTGCCTAGCTGTGCCCTGTCTGCCAAATAAGCTGGGTCTTCTTGTGGTGCGTGGATCCATTGGTTTATCACCTTGAGTTGAGACGCCCAGTAGTACAACTGTATATTCGGCAGCGCTATCCCACTGTCGTACCATCCACGGTTGAGTTTTAGATGTGCCACCCGAGCCGGGCGTCCCCCCCCCCCATAGCAAATCTGAAATTACTGCCGTCACCTTTTTAAAATATGAGGGCGGTACTAGGGTTGGTGTATTCTCCAGTACATATAGAAGACGTGGAAGTGCTTTCATTTTAAACTGAGCCGCTCTACCTAGAAGTGTCAACGGTAAAGTTTTCCAATGTCTTGGATCTGACTTTAAGCGAAGGAGTGGAGGTAACAGGTTTTGATTATAATGGATCGAGGCGTCTCGGGCGACGTAGATTCCCAAGTATTTAAACGAGGCGTCTGCAATTGTCAATGGGCAGTCGCTGGGTAGGTGTGGCAGAGGACCCTTCAGCTCATAGATGACCGATTTCGACCAATTTATGGTGTAGCCAGAGTTGATACCATGTGTGTTGCATAATTCTAATAGTATCGGGATGCCAGCGGTTGGGTCGGTCAGGCATATTAACAGGTCATCAGCGTAGAGGGAAACCCTGTCTTCCCAGTGCTCCCCCAACTCACTCCTTTCAGTAATGGGGTGTCTCTAATGACAGTCGCTAATGGCTCTAGGACTAACGCAAATAGCAAGAGGGAGAGTGGGCAACCCTGTCTCGTTCCTCTGGCCAACGGTATTTCTCGGGAAATGTGTCCATTGGCCGCCACGTGTGCGACAGGTTCCATGTACAAAAGTTTTATCCATGCGATAAATTTAGGGCCAAAGCCCATGTGTGCCAGGACTGCGAATAGGTATGGCCATTCTACCATGTTGAACGCCATCCTGGCGTCCAACGATAGAATGACTGCTGGTTCCGTTAGTAGGGGGGCCCGTGCCAGTGTGCCATGTACTCGTCGGAGGTTCAGTGCAGTGCTCCTATGGGGCATAAAACCGGATTGGTCTGGATGGATCAGGCGGGATAGGTGGGGCATCAATCTAGTAGCCAATGTTTTCGCCAAAATTTTGGCTTCCGCATTGAGTAGCGAGATCGGGCGGTACGATGTACACTCGGCGGGCGGCTTACTCGGTTTTGGGATGGCCACAACAGTTGCCATCCTTTGATCCAAAGGCAGGATCCCCCGCTCCAAGCTATCCTTGAGCATGGCCAGTAACGGCCCACTTAGTGTGTCCGCCATCGTTTGGTACCATTCAACCGGGATACCGTTGGGGCCTACCGCTTTTACTGTGTGTAGTGCGTTGATTGCTGCCTGTATCTCTTCTACCGTTAGGTCTGCCTCCAGTTCATCCACCGTGTCTTGGGGTAAAGTCGGGGTGTGCACCGTTTGGAGGGCCAGGGCCGCAGCACTTGCTGTGACTTCCATTTCCGGGGTATATACTCCCTGAAAGTGGTCCGCGAGGATATCAATTATTTCCGATGGGTGCGAATGTAGCTTCCCATTCGAATCTGTCAACTGTGTATGGTCCTGCTACCCTCTTTCTTTTTATCCAGCCATGCCAGGAGTTTACTGGCCTTGTCACCTATATCATACACTCTATTCGCCGTCGCTGTTATATTCTCAATCGTTTGCCGCCGCATATGATCATTGTGTAATTGTTGGCATAGATTAAGTGTGTGTAGTGCGTTCTCTGTTGGATGTGCCATGTGCGCCGCGTTTGCTGCTTCAAGGTTCAGTTCCTGATCCAGCAATTCCTGTTGTTGTGCGCGCTTATGCCCTGTTATCGTTGTAATGGCATGTCCCCTCAGAACCGTCTTATAAGCCTCCCATAGGGTTGTGGGGGATGATACCGAGCCAGTATTTTCTGCAAAATAGTGCCGGGTCGACTTTTTCAATTCTTTCCGGACATGTGGTACCTTGATATAACCAGGATAGATTGGGTACATTCTTTTGCTAACCCTTCCCGAGCTCGAGAGGTTGAGTGTTAGGGGGGAAGGATCCGAGATACCCCTGGGTCTAATCTTTACATCACTTATTGTAAGGTGACCGTCACCCAGTGTGAGAAAATAATCTATGCGGGACAGACTATTATGAGTTGCGGAGTAATAAGTGTATTGGCGGCCCTCGGGGTTGAGATGTCGCCAAATATCTAACAGTCCTTGCGCCTCGAGGAAGTCGTTAAAACGGGACGGGCCAAATGTGTGTGTTCGGGTTGGGAATCTATCCTGTGTGTTGTGTGCCACTGCGTTGAAATCTCCCCCCAGTATAAGGTCACCTTCCGGGAGATCCAACAGTAATTTCCCCAACTCGGGAAGGGTAGTCGCATGCAATGCTGGAGGAATATACACAGAGACAATGTTAAGTGGTTTAACTTCCTATTACCCAATTGCTACTGCAAAACGGCCATACTCATCGGTTCTAGTGGAATGCAGTATAAAGCGGGACGCTTTTCTCATTAAGATGCCCGTTCCACGAGATCCCGAGGTAAAGTCCGAGTGCACTACCATGCTATATCCACATCTGTCTAGTGCCTTACTAACCGTTCCCGCTAGGTGTGTCTCCTGAAGAAGGATCAGATCCGGATTTAGTCTTTTTATACCCTGCGGGACCAACCCCCTCTTTATCTTGTCTCCTAGGCCCCTCACGGTCCTGTGCGAGCGTTCTCATCTAGTGTTCTGATTGTATGTTGTGCGCCATTGCATATCTGGTAGGACTAGCTTGTTTTTCTCAGTGTCTATTTGCCATAGTGTCCGGTATACACCCATCTGAATGTTCAATTCGTCATGCTGCACGTTATTTCCTTGAGTCAAACAAAACAAACAACAAGAAACCCCCCCTATATCCCGAACATCCCCCCTCCCTCCCCCCCTGCTATACGGACATAAAACCGCCCGCCCCCCCAACTCAGCAGAGTGCTTGACCTATTCCCCACACCAAATACTTGCTCGCGGGGGTGAAGGTTCTCCGGAGCCGGCGGCCCCTCATACTCTCCTCGGAAGCAGTCAGCCCAGTGTCTTGTAGCCAACCTCCAGGCAGATCGCAAAGTTAAAGATCAAGTCATTAGTCGTCCTCCAGGAGGTTAGTGTTCCTTACTGGCGTCATCGACCACCATATCTCCGTCTTGTGAGAGTTCCTCTTCCGTTCTGTGAGATGTTTGTGAGCCCTCCGGAAGTCCCGTATTTTTGTCCTTTTTTGCTCTGTTTTATCTGCGGGGCTGTGTCGTCGGTCTCCATCCATCTAGCCAGTCTCTCGCTAGTTCAGGAGTGTCAAAGAACCAAGTCTTATTTTCTGATACCACTCTCAACCTAGCCAGAAAGAGCATGGAGTAAGGGATCTCTCTTGCTCTTAGTTCTTTCTTGACCTCCAGAAATGTCCTCCTGCGGTCCGCAACTTCTGCTGTATAATCTGGAAAAAAGGCCAGTGTGGAGTTGAGGATCTTGACCGGAGGGGACTCTCTAGCAGCCTGCAATATGGCGTCTCTGTCCCGAAAGTTGAATAGACGGGCTAAGATGGGTCTTGGTGTCACGCCTTGCTTAGGTTTACCCCCCGGTACTCGATGCGCTCTTTCTACGGAGAAAAAGGCAGACAGTCCCTTTGGTTGGAACTCTTTTTTTAATCAGGTCCTCCACATATAGGTCTGTTGCTCTATTGCCTTCAGATTCCGGTACACCAAGAATTCTGATGTTAATCCTTCTCGAGCGACCTTCCTGATCGTCCAGTTTCTCACGTAGTGCTTTGTTCTCCACCTCCATTTGTTGCATTGCTGTTTGTAGCTCGGAGACATCCTCCACAAGCGACTTCGTGACCACCTCCATTGATTTCACTTTTTCGGACATCTTTTGAAAGTCCGCCCGAATCGATGTGATTTCAGTGGATATTGAGCCCACTGTGGCCTGTACTTGGGTTAGCGCTCTCATAATGTCTTCCAGCGTTGTTTTCTGTGTGTTTGTCCCGTCCGCCATCTTGCTGGCTGGGGCCCTTCCCTCCGACGGGGAAGAGGACCCTCCACCACTGGCAAATCTGTCAATACGGGTCTGTGTAGTGCCTCCTCTCGGGTTTTTTCCAGCCTTCCCTGCTCCTACGTATGACAAGAGTCTTGTAGGTTGTGCCTCTCAGCCTTTCGGAGTTCAGTGGACCCTGGCTTGCAGCTGGTCTTCACCTTTCTCTTCCTATGGACAGTAGGCCCACATCACCCATTTCACGCAGGTTCTCGCAGTTTATTGCTCTGCAAGTTCCCGAGCAAGTTGGGAGCAGGTATTATAAGGCCAGAGGTCCTACTTTTAAAAGGTGGATCTTGGTACTGTGAATCAAGAAAGAAAAACCAAATTACACAAGCACCCTCTTAACAGTCCATTAATCTATGAACATGAATGTATTCATTTCCGAGGTTATTGCACCAACATTATTCAATGGTTCGATGTCAATGTAAAATATGGATCCAAAACCGAATCTTGTTCTTAACGTTCTTTATTATTCAAATAGGTTAAAAGATTCCCAGCTTATCATTGCCGACACGTGTTTCGCCCTCTCCAGGGCTTTTTCAAGGCTATCTTGTTCTGGTCTTATGCTGTTATGGTCCTGTGCTGTTCTGGCATCAGACTGGTTAGTACTCAAGAGGATATGGGAATGAGGCGTTTTGTACGAAACCTATTGGAAATTTTGGTCACAGCGAGCTATTGAGTAAGTAGGTTCCGGGCGCCGAGTCTCCACTGCAAGGCAGTGCCTTGCAGTGGAGACTCGGCGCCCGGAAACAACATTAATAAGACTTATCAAGGTCTTTAAGAATTTCTCATCTAAACAAGATAAGACATATCTCCACGCAGCGAGACGCACCCTCATAACAAGACTTACCCAAACCAGTTCGGTCCGTTCAATGATCCATGAGGGACTAAACTAGATCTGCGTTACTTAAAGGGAACCTACTTACTCAATAGCTCGCTGTGACCAAAATTTAACCTATTTGAATAATAAAGAACGTTAAGAACAAGATTCGGTTTTGGATCCATATTTTACATTGACATCGAACCATTGAATAATGTTGGTGCAATAACCTCGGAAATGAATACATTCATGTTCATAGATTAATGGACTGTTAAGAGGGTGCTTGTGTAATTTGGTTTTTCTTTCTTGATTCATGGTATTTGCATTCAGTTGCATTGCTCAAACACCCCTGGTGGTGGGTGTCTTATCAAGTTCTCAGTGCACCTCTATATCTCTTTCATACCTCACGTATTACGTACCCGGGGAGAATAACTAACAACAGTAGGTGCGGACGTTTTCTCTGATGAGAAACACTACCACCATTTTGTTTGTATAGATCTTGGTACTGTGGCGATGGTGTTCAAAAGCAGTTGATGCACTGATCACTACGTGTTGAGATGGCGGACCGATCCTTTGTTCTTCGTTAGTTTCGGTTCCACCTGCTCGTCGTCTGAAAGTATTCTTTCCTGATCGCGTTTAATTTCCACTCTTATATGCGACAGAGTCCAATTAGGTCATCTCGATCAGTCCTGGCTGTTATCGAACTCGCGACCAACTGCTTGGATCGTGGTGGTCGTGCGTTTCCGGTGGAATCGATCCGAGTTGCCCTCACTCTTCTCGGCCGATCATGCAGGATAGGTCCCGGCTCGTTGCGATCGTTCAGGCCTCAGAGTCGTCACAACATAAGTTTCGCCTCCGGTGTCGGACAGTTTTCAAAGTTGCTACCCTGGGTTCCGCCTGGTCCTAGGTTTCGGGACCCTTCGTTAGAGCATCTTTCCTGCACGGATAAGTAGTCGGATATTAGGAGAGGCCGTCCGATCTACGGAGCTCTTCTTTTAGGCTGCCGCCATGCTCGGCTGCTAGCCACGCCCCCCCCCAAATCTGATATTTATTACTGTTTTTAATGTAGTGCTTCATACTGCACTTGTGTTGTTTCTGAGCACTGTAGATAAAGCTACTGTTCCCCAATGGTACTCCATTTACTTACCTTTTGAAGGATGGAAGGTTAAGTCAGACTTGTCAAGATTCAAATTGGTGACATGCCTATCAATGCTTTGTTTGAGCGGCCAGTATTCGCCTCCCGCTCCTATATCCATATAGCTTGACCTAAACCGTTCCGGATTACAGGAAACAATGCTGCTATTTTCTGTGCAGAGAATCTGCTTCTTATCCAAATGTCATTTGATCCTGCTTCAACATCAAGCTGTTGCAGATCACATGGAGCCTTGCCCAAATAGTGTTTTTGTGATAGATAGATACCTGCATACACTATCTGATAGCAACATCTAGCTGCAGATTCCTTAACTTTTGAGTTCTCCCCAGGCATCAGATTGGATCCGGCAATTTTTCAGCTGTACCTCTACGCACTGGAGGAACGTGTTGTACGTCTCTGTGATGATGTTGTCTCCGGTTGTGACGTCAGGGAGTCGTATAACTCTCCTCCGGTTTGCTGATGTCAGTTTCTTCTTTTCCGCGTTGTAACGTGGATCCAGAGAAGCGATTCCTCGGGATATTTTTGGCCCTACTTTTACTGTGTTTGTCGACAGGAAAGAGTGTGCCTTTCTTATGTCTCCAGGCTTTAAGCCTTGTCACTTGTGTACTTGACAAATGTCGGTTACAGACCCATATTCTGTTTGTATGTGGTGTGTACGGTAACACCACGACTCCGAAGACTCTGGATCCTGCCAAAAGCTGAAACCAAAGACGCTCAAGCAACGCCGAATGAAACGTTTAGCGCTGCAGATGTCACAGTCTACGGAGACTTCACTTTAGCCTCGGTCTGCTTCTGCTTGTTTTCGGAGGGTGGTTCTCGGGGCCATTCCAGGAGTCTGAGTCTATCACAGGAACATCACTTTCCATCAACGTCCCAAGGTAAGTGCTGGCATGTGCAGTAGCGGCATCCCCAACAATCCATGTTACTATTCCTCCGTGTTACTGATGTGTCTCGTATCCAGATTGATCGGGGACTGGACCTCACCTCTCCTGGACCAAGCTCAGGAAGTAGGAGGTCCCGCTCTGTCCGTCGTTGCCTCTGGCGGTACCTGAGTCAGGGGGAGGCAACGACGGGAAGCTAGATGATAAAGATTGGAAGGATGCATGTATGACCCCAAGGCTGCCTGATATCTAGGCGCGACTGAGGCTCCTACAGCTTAACTACGTACGCACTACCTAACTCTCACCCTCTAGGTTGTGGCGTGCACATGAATTCCCACTTCCTATATGCTTTTGTTGCTCAGTAGAGGAAGGAGATTTTTATCACTTATTATATGCCCCCTAGTTACGACTTATCTTCTCTACTCTATCGGACACACCCGGAACATCTATGCAACCCTTACCCAGGGTAGCGCTGCCGGGTATCCTCGAGGATTTGAGTAGTTCCCGGTGGGAATAGGGACTTTGATTGCTAAAAGGGACATTGCAAAGTTTGGAAAATTGGTGACTACACCCAGCTTTAGGGGAATCGCTACCAGCTGTGGACTGGTGTGCAAAACACAGAGATTATATATATCGCACACAGCTATCCCCAAAAGCATCATAAAATGTGGGAGAATTGTTGGGAGTATTTTAGTTTGGGAAGGTGATTTTATGAGGAATGATGTCTCTCAATTTGATTTGTTATCTGCAAAATCCTAACGCTGCTAATGTTGGTAATTGTAATAAAACCATAACATTTGAATATAAAAAATAGATATATTGTTGAGTAGATCTAAAATTAGAGATGGATGAATTAGTGTAGTGTCGTGATAAATATATAAAGTGTTCCAGAGTAGTGGTGATAACAGATATATTGGAAGAACTAAAGATAGCCCGTACAGCTCGCAGATAAAATAGGGGAGAGTAGTTGGTCTAACGGCTAAGGGGGCCGACCTCGAAACTGGGGAACTGGGTTTGAGTCTCGGCATTGACGCTGAACATTATTTGATTCTGGGCAAATCACTTAATCTCCCTGTACCTAACAAAAATGAATGTGTCGTCATGTAACACAACTGTTGCCATGTAAAAGCTCTGATACCAGATACCTTCGGGTCAAGTTATTGCTATATAAAACTCAGTAAAATAAAAATAAATAGGTGAAATACTTGAAAGTCAATGAGTTTTGTCCAAAGAAGCAAGCTTGATGTAGAGATTGGTACCTCCTAGGGAAGAGCCTAAAATGTAGCTCATAGAAGAAAGGCTCAGACGTTGTTATTCTGCATTTGGTAAGTGTGTACCAAAGAGGAAATAACTGTTAAAGGCATGGGTAGTAGAATAGTTGTCATTTTAAAAGTATGGCACGATTTAAAAAGCTGGCCAGCATAATTGAGCTTCCTGATCTTTGCATATTCCTGTATAAACTAAATTAAGCGGTGTTACCGGTCATTAAAGGTTGTTATTACACTTGGGGAAGATGGAAACTACCTGCTAATGTAATTTGAACCCCATGCCACATTGTATTTTGAATCTGAAACAGATTAGGATTTCGAAGAAGGTGTTCATAAATTACTAACCGAGTAAACAATCTGTATCTTTAGTACTTATTGGGTGTGATCCAACAATGTGTTTGCATTGACACCTAGAAGTGAGCATTGTTAAAATGTTGAGAATAAATTGTTTTGTTGTGATATAATCGTACTGCCTTTGTGAACGCAAATTTAGCTCTTTTACAAGTCGATGCTTTTGGTCTAAATCACAGATTTTTTTTTGGCAGGCACAAACTTGTTGAATACTGTAACTTGTATTGTAGTTATCAGTTTGTGGAGACATCCTTTGTGGTTTGACCACTTCAGCTGTTTAAGACCGTCTATTGTGTTTGATTGCGTGGAGTGGGCGGATAAACTATGTTGTTGTTTTCATATTAGTGCAAGATTTATATATGTTTTGGCTTTGCGGAGGTATTTTGTATCAAGGTCACCCATTGTCCATTGTAGGGCATCTCCGTTGGTGATATATTAAGGGTTCAGGTAGCATTTCTGGTCTCCTTTATTTTCACTTTGTCAATACATGCTCAGTGTTAGTTATCGTGTTAAATATTAGCAGTATTTAAACTCACTGTCTTATCTTATGAATATTGATGCTTACCCCAGTACTAGAGCACTGACTGTAATGGCATGCGTCAGAATAGCAGGTGAGAAATCAGGTACAGTGTCACTTTCAACTTTGGAGTTCTCAATGGTAAAAGTGGTCCTGTTTCCCTAAGTGCCTGGAGTTAAAAATGGCCTCTTCTCATCACCTCTTTTCTCCAAAGAGGGTGGTTTATTTTACCTCACAGCAAGACACTGCTTGGCACACCTCGGCAAAATAAGATCTACTTCAATGTCTGCTGGGTGCTCATCTGCCTTCCGTTTACAATTAGTTAGACTGAGTCGTTTAGACTGGGGAACACTTCTTTAATTTATTATGCAATTAGTCCTCTGTAACTATACTTTATTTTTTAAATCCTGATCTATGTGGCATCTACTTCCCGCAGTTCTACAAAACAGAGCTCTTTGTTTAATGAGACGACGCCTTCCTCTGGTTTCATATGTCGAATAGTTCTGTGGTGCAGCTGTGCTGTAGGCTGCAGCATTCTTAGCACGGGCCGTATCGTCTAGATAACAGACTTTATGAAGATCCTACTATCCCTTATTGTGACCCATTCCTCACCACATTTTGGCTTATGTAAGTACTGCTTGTGTCATTCTTTTTTCGTGGACTTCCTGGCAGTGATTGGTTTGTTGCTCTTTTCGTCTACTTCATACGTTTTCTTTGTGGTCTGGTTTCTTTATTAAATGTTGACCGAGAATCCTTATTTATTTCCTATTGTTAATCTAACAATACTTCCAGTGTTTTGCTGTGGTACCAATGTTATTGTTTCTTCATTGTACAGGATCATAAAGAACAGTAGACCATTGTAATGTTGGGAGATTCTCTGAAGAAAATAGAGTGCTCGGGTAAGGGGGGTAATAATGGCTGATAACTGCTTTCTGCTTCAATATTGCAGTGTATCTCTTGCTTTAGAACATTTTGTTCGAAATGTGTAGAATGGTCTCGTAGCATTATAGCCCTCTGCATCATGCTATACTGGTTGTTAATTGCCCTCTTTCCCTCTATAAGCTGTCGCCTGTGGTTCTAACCTATAACCCAGTGAGTGGACATTTAACTGCTGTAATAGCTCGTAAGAGAGGACTATCATATAGTAATGTTTTGAATCTTTTTGAACACCCTTTTTTCTTATAAAACGTTTAACAGTTATGCTGCTTAATCCTATACATTAATGGCGAATGAGAATTAAATCAGGGATGGTCAATGATGTGTCCTATTGTAAAACTCTGAATGTTCATTTTCGGACTAGTCACTTCATGCTAACTTAATTTGTTCATATTAGAATATGTTGATTCTGTTTCAAATGCTCGATCCACCACCTTTTCTAGAAATGTGCCATTAATTCCTACATACCCATATACAAATATTGAAGAGCTTTGAGTCGTCCTATTATGTGACCCGTAATCCAGCCATCACTTATGGCGGTCCATGACTTTTCAAATCAATCAATTTACCTTACCACTTTTTAAATCAATTTCTTGCAGTAACAAAGTCTCATTGTGCTTGGATAATAGTGCCTATAACCAACGTTCTTATCACAAAAATATAATTTCCAATCACATTCTAATTCGCCAATCCTATTTGTTTACCAATTTGCAAATTTTACAGTGTGAGTTTTAAAATGTTTCCACAGCGGAATTCTTGCAATGGGAGTTTTACAGAGTTTCTTTTTCTCCACCATGCTTCCCATACTTGTGCCTAATCTAACTCAACAACAGCCCGCTTCACGTGATAGCCCAAGGTTATTAGGATGCCTACTGCAACTGCCTCCTTTTTTGCGTTTCTGTTACCACCATCCAAACATTTAATCACTTCACCATTGGTTCAAGGCTTGTGTGCGACTTTGTTTGAGACTAAGATAATCATAACCTCCCACGCTTTCCTAGACCGAAGTGCTACATTGCGTTTTGAGTGATTGAGGATGGAAATCTGCAGTAGAGAAGAGAAAGGGCGAATTATAAGAGGAGAATTGAGAGCGAGGGTAGAGATGCAGAAAGGAAGGTGACATGAAAATAGATATGTAAGAAGAAAGGTGAGCGAAAGCGCTGGAGTGAAGAGGATCTGGGGGAAAGGAAGGAGAACTGGTGGGTAAGCAGTGAGTGGAGTCCTGGGGAGCCATAAGAGGTATAACTTCATATGGAGTGAGAGTGGTTGTTTTCTGTAGTGACGAATGGAGGATAGAACTCCATGGAAGTGTTTATTGAAAGGAGGCAGAATATAACTTGAAGGAAGAAGAGCACAGTAGATGGTAGATGAAGTCGGAGACATAGAGAAAGAAAAGTGAGGAAGGGAAGGTAAATGTGTTAATGAAGAGGAAGAAGGGAAAGCTGTCCGATGATAGGTGGGAGCAGAAGGGAGAAATTGTATATCTGATTGAGACATCTAGCCACAGATTCCTTGCCTTTGAGTTTCCTAGGCGATGGGCTGGATCCGGAAGAGTTTTGCGTGAGCAGTGACCCTACACGCCGATAGGTGGCGTTAATTGGCTCAGCATCATCTGGTCAAAGTGACGCACACGTCATCAATATAAACTCCACCAGGGGCGCTGATGTTGGTTCTTTTCTTTCCGCGCCAGTTTGTGCTGATCCGGAGAAAGAACTACTACCCCTCTGTCAGTTTTTAAAAAAAAAAACTATTTTTATTAATATAGTGACGCAGTAAACAGTTACATACTTTTCAGCACTTTTCAACTGGTCGTACATTTTTACACATTATGACATATATATGCTCAGCAGTTGATACAACAAAACAGGTGGGGTTCTAATCAAGTTTAGGTTGGGGGCCAGTGGCATATATTTCAACTAGTTTCAAATCATCACTCATTTCTGATATAGATTCCATGTGTTGGGGTTCACATATGTTTCCACGGTAGGTATTCCAACTTCCCCATATCCTTGACCATTTTATAGGACAACCTCTGTGCACATAAACAGACTTTTCCATTATCATGGCACTGTTCATTTCTTTGCACCATTGGCGCAGGGTAGGGGTTTGGTGGGATCCCCAGTATAGCGCAATATTACGTTTTGCTAATGTCATGCCTACTATCACCCAATCTTGCTTCATGTGGTTGAGATCCGTAGGCTCCCACACACTAAGGAGTGTGTGGGAACCTTTTTGGTTGTGGGAGAATTGTGACCTTCGTGACTTGCGATAATGTGCGCATTACTGCGGCCCAGTAGCAGGCAACTTTCGGGCACAGCCAGAGGGTATGAAAGAATGTGTCCTGTGCCCGCATTGTCGGAGGCATAGTGGTGTATCTGTTCGTTTAATTTTATACAGGGGTGTCCTGGTATAATAGGTGCGGTGTAGGATTTCAATTGTACCAGCTTTAGTTTGGACGATATTGCACCCTCCTTCGGAGATGCAAGTGCATCCTGACAATCTGCGTCATCCAATTCGCCTACCTCCTGTTCCCATTCGGCTTTGAGTGCTACCGTGAGATCTGGATGGTTATTTATAGGTTTGCGGTAAGTTTGTGAGATTGCCTTTTTGGTGAGGTGGTCTGTGAGGAGTCTATCTTCCAGTGGTGAAGATTCTTCAAGCTGCGTAACTCATGGGATTAGTGTCATAAGCGCGTGCCTGATCCCAGTGTTAGGTTGTCTGTAATTGCAGGAATGAGACCACCTCCCCTTTTTTCCACAGATCACCGACCTTTGAAATTTCAATCCGGTCCGATTGCCCTCAGTTTTTGATAATATTTTTTCAAGTTCTTTCTTCGAGAAATTCTTCCAGGTGTGTGGAGGAAGTCTTTGAAAAAGACAGGCGTTAAACCAGGTGGGGACTATCATCAGGCCATGTCGGTTACAGGCTCACACCTGGTGTGTCTGTGGTATCTCAGCACGACCCTGTCTCCAAGTTGTGCTTGTACTGTCGGGCCATGGCTCAAAGGCTTTGAGGCATTGAGAGAGAGGGCGCAGGACTGTTCTAGGAACCCCAAGTTCTTTCCATTCCAAATTATCTGGATATTCAGGGGAGAAGCTTAAGAAGTCGAAGCGTGCTTCAACTTCCCCATGTCTGTCAGCTGATGCGACACAGGACAACCGATGATTGAGGTACGGTTCTTCGGAATCATTGCCAGGGCCGACTCCAAGCCTCCCATCTTTACAAGGAGCCTGAGCTATCCCTGCTCAGGTAGAAACATTTTACGATGCCATGCACGGGAATTTGAGCAGCCAGACCCTCTGGCGTGTCTTCCGACCCTTCAGGGTCAAAAGGGGTCCCATTTGGTTCTGCACCAACGACTCCAACCTCTGCTCCAATGGGTCCCCATGGTTTCGGGTAATGGAATTGGATGGCGCCGGCTATGTCACTGCAACCTTCCCTGGCCCGATGACCATGCTCCTGGTGGCATCAGTCCCAACAACATAGTGCAGCATCGACTGATGCTGGCGTCGACTGGACCCCCATATCCTAAATCAGAGTCTGAGCCCTATTCTGAAGGGCTAGGCCTAGGGGAGAAATGGAAGAGGTCACTGGACCTTTTAGAATATCTGTTAAAAGCTCGGGATATGGACTGGTGTGAGGAACCCAGTGATGCCAGTGGTCTGGACACATCCAGATACTCTGGAATCCTTCCCCCCTACCGTGGCTATGGAGGAGTGAGCATCATACTCCATAGTGGTGAAGAGGGCAGCTGTGGCCCTGGATCTGAACCTTGGTGGCAGTCGAGACTTACATCTTGATGGAAGTGCTACATCTGGGGGCTTCTGCTTCTGAACCCCTGCTCCCTTTTAATTAAGCTCTATCAGATGCCCTACTGCTAACCTGGTCCAAACCCAGCACTGGGGCTCTTATGAAAAGGACAATTGTCCGCTGCCGCTGCCACTGCCCAGCACTTGGGGACCTGAACTTCCTCATTCAACACCCCACCCCATAGAGCTTGGTGGTTCAAGCCTCTTCATCCCATGGCGCTTTCCGTGGTAATCCAAGAGGCTTGATAGTTTGGGGAAGAAGATGCTTTCTTCCTCCAGCCTTGCATTGCAGTTTGTGTGCACTGCATGCTTATTGGACCACTACTCCCACACTCTGTGGGACATAACTGTGCAGTTGGTGTCACGGGTCCCGGTGGAGGCCTGGGCCATTCTCTCTTAAGTGGTCAAGGACGGGAGGGATGCAGCAAAGTTTACCATTAGGTGTGGTTTGGATATGGCCAACTCACTAGGCAGAGTGGTTTCGCCGACATTGGCACTTAGACTCCACCCCTGGCTGAGAAAATCTGGCTTTTTAGGGGTTGTCCAAGCTTCCCACATGGACATGCTCATTGATGGCAACCGTCTCTTTGGAGACAAGGCAGACTCTATGCTGTAGTGCTGGTGGGCTATGGCCAAATCCTTAGGTCTCTCATTTGCCCCACATGATCCCCAGTCCGCCTAGTCATATCCTAGCCATTGCCTCAGCTCAAGCCTCCCAGACTGTGCGGGGGCAAGGATGCAGTTCATACCGACTCCATGAGTCAGGTAGTCAGAGGTCTGCCACAGCCACCAGCTACAAACTCTAAGCCCTCCTAATCTTGCCCTACAAGATCATGGGCGTCCGGTGATTGGCAGAATCAGCCATCATCTTCACCACTGGCAGTCCATAACATCGGGCAGGTAGGTTTTCACAGGGTATTCAGAGGGACTATTTTGAATTCTTCTCCCAACCCTTGCCTCATTCTCATGGAGGATCATTTGTACTTGCTCTGTGAGGAAGTCACAGCTCTAGTGTCCAAGGGAGCCATAGAGAGGGTTCCGGTGTCGGAAGTAGACAGTGGTTGCTATTCCTACTACTTTCTGATTCCCAAAAATAACAAAGGGCATTGCTCTATCTTGGATTTGAAAACTTCAGCCTCTTCCTCAAAAAGGAAAAGTTCAAGATGCTCACATTGGCTCCAGTTTTGTCTTCTCTGGACCCAGGAGACTGGATGCTGGCATTGGACTTGCAGGATGCTATTTCCATATCCCCGTTCTGCCTGCCTTCGGCATTACCTTCGGTTTACAGTAGGCCACAAGCACTTTCAACTTATTTTGCTCCCTTTTTGCCTTACCAGTGCCCCTCTGGTGTTCACCAAGGTGATGGCAGTGGTTGCAGCTCATCTGCACAGATCAGGGGTGCCAGTCTTCCCCTATCTCGATGACTGGCTGCTGAAGGCGTGCTCGCCCCAGGCTGTTGTCTCCCACCTCCAGACTACACTGACCTCCTGCATTTACTGGGGTTTACTGTCAGTGTGCTGAAGTCACGCCTGACTATCTCTCAGAGGCTCCTTTCACTGGAGCTGTTCTAGATACAGTGCAGTTTTGGGCTTTTCTTTCTGAGCACTGAGTTCGGGATATTCGGGCTATGATGCCAATGTTTCAGTCTCTTGTTGGATTTCGGTGAGAATGACTCTGAGGGTGCTGGGACTCATGGCCTCCTGCTTGTGACACATGCCAGATGGCGTATGTGGGTTCTGCAATGGGACGTGAATTTCCGGTGAGCGCAGCACCAGGGGAATCTTTCCGACATGGTCCAGATCTTGTAGAGAACTGCTTAAGACCTGCAGTGGTGGATAATGAACCACGATTGGGTCAGAGGCAGAACTCTCTCCCTTCCCCAACCAGATTTCATAGTAGTGACAGATGCGTCACCCCTGGGATGGGGCGGCCGTCTGGTAGTAGCAGAGATCAGAGGACTCTGGCCGACGGCGAATCTGGACTCTACATAAACATACTGGAGCTCTGAGTGATTCAACTGGCATTGAAAGTTCCATCAGGGGTTCATGGACACCACCACCTCTATGTGGTACTGCAATAAACAGGGTGGAGTGGGGTCATGGACCCTTTGTCAAGAGGCCCTGCATTTCTGGAAATGACTGGAAAACCAGGCATATCCCTGATGGTTCAACACCTGACAGGGCAGACAAACTCATCCGTCGATGCTAGCGGATCATGAATGGTGTATTCAACTGGAGGTGGCGCACGGTCTCTTTCAGCAGTGGGTAGAGGCTTGGTTAGATCTTTTGCCTCTGCCAAGAATGTGCAAAACCAGCAGTTTTGCTTTCTGGAGTTTCCAAGGCAGCTCTCGCTCAGAGACTATTTTCGTCTTGAGTGGAGCATTTCCACCCATACCACTTCTGCCCAGAGTTCTCAAGAACATCAGGAACAACCGGGCCCAAGTCATCCTTGTGTCTCCGGATTGGGCATGGAGAGTCTGGTATCCCGAGCTTCTCAACATGAGCATCAATTCTCCGATCAGGCTGCTTCTATGTAAGGATCTTCTGTTGCAGCAGATGAGGAGGGCCCGGAACCCAAACCTGCCAACTCTACTCCTTCTTGGTGGAGATTGAGTGGCGACAGTTGACAACTTTTGACATTCCTCCTTAAGTCTGCAGTGTTAACTTGGCAGCCAGGTGTCCCTCTACCAAGACAGTATGTGCCTGCTGATGGGACAAATTTGTATTTTATTGTACAGAAAAGTCTATTGACCCACTTTCTGCTTCCCTTTCTGATGTCCTTCTTTTTATTCTTACCCTTGCCCAGTGGGGCTCTGCGCTGGGCACTCTAAAGGGTTCTCTTTCTGCTCAGTCTACCTTTTTGCGGCTGACTCACCAGCCTTCTTTATTTAGGTCCCCTATTATAAATACGTTTCTTAAAGGTCATGTATATATGTTTCCGACTTCTCCTTGTAATTATGCCTCAGTGGGACCTTAACTTAGTTCTCACTTTTTAATGTGTGCTCCTTTCGAGCCTCTTCATGATTGTCCCCTTCAGCCGCTCACCATCAAAACCGCTTTTCATCTGGCAATAAAATCTGCCCGGGAGGGGGGTAGGGTGGTGTTGAACGAACTGCAGGCTTTATCATCCAAGGTTCCATTTCTGTCTTTTTCCAGACAAACTGGTGCTTCACACTAGGGCCTCTCTCTTGCTGAAAGTGGAAACACCATTCCATGTGGGCCAATCTGTCACCTTGCCGCTTTCCACTCTCCTCCACACCCCTCAAAAGAAGCGGAGCCTCTCCACTGTCTGAACCTAAAAAGAGCGTTGTCGTTCTACCATGGACGACCAACTCTTCTTGGGGTATGTTGTTGCGAATAAGTGTCGGGCAGTTGAGAAACAAACCTTTTCGCGCTGGGCTTCTCTATATTACAATCTGCTACGCACTGGCAAAGAAGTGGCCCCATCAAGGGCTTAAGGGCACATTCCACCAGAGCTAAAGCTGCGGCCACTGCGTGGCACATGGAGTCCCATTGCAGGACATCTGACAGGCAGAAACATGGACGTCCATGCACACGTTCAGTAAATATTAATGCCTGGACAGTCCAATCCGTAAGATGGGTATTTAACCCGTTCAGTCCTGCAGGACTCTCTAGTTTAGAATTTGTCCGCAGCCCACCACCAGGGAGAGTATTGCTTGGGTATCTATTCAAAGTTAAGGAATCTGCGGCTAGATTTCTCTATCAGATGAATAAGGTACTTAACTTTGATAATGCCTTATCAGGTAGAGACATAATATAGCTGCAGATTCCTTACTGACCCACCCATCCACCCCACTCCATAAAAGCTCGCCTATGCCTTTTCTGACTGCTCGGATTGTAAAAAAAAAAAAGGCCAATAAGTACATTGATCCATACAAGCTGTGTAGCATGAAACTGGAGGGAAGCCCAAGGCCTGACCGAGTGATTGGGCCTGCTTCCGCAGGTACGATCATGCTAGGCGCACTATTCCAGAGTACAAACACGTCATAGGTGTTCAGAGGGTCTGCAGCTTGGACGGCATGTCCTTACCAAGTAGCTCCAGCTGTGAGCTCTTTGTGGAGAGGTCGGGAAGCCTGGTTGTGAGGGATGGGTAAATGTTTTTTGAGGCAAGGTACAAGAACTCTGTTTAGGAAGACTTAGATTGTAAGGTGGTGTGAGTCCTTTTCACTCCTCTCTAGAGCGATCTTTGAGCCTGATTCTCCTTCAGGGGCAGACTCACGGCTTTCATTTTCACAAATAACTGCACATTTGTCTTTTTTTGGTCTGCTTTCAGTTCCCAGCATCAGAGGTCACTCCAGTGGTGTACTCTGTGCTCAGAGGTGCCAATCCCATAATGTGTTACATGTGGCTCTGCTTATCAGCCCTGACTTGTTTGTTTATGTCTTCTACTGGATGGTGGCCAACAATGGCTGTTTGACTATGTGCTTAAGATTAGCCTAAATGGTTTTCTTTATGAATCACAGTCACGATGTTGTAGAATTGGAGTCGTGCTAGCTAAAAAGAGGGCATTCATGAGTCTGTAATGAAAGGTTCCGAAAGGATCTCTCTCGGAAAGCAGCCTGAATGCGGGAGCTTGAAGCTTTCATGACTTTGCAAATATGGACTATATCGCCTCCCCCTTCACAGCTGGATTTTTTCCATTGCATCAATCTATAGCTCCAGAACTGAGGAAGGGAAGAATTCCTGTCCGCACCACAGTGATGAGAACGTTTTACTTGTTTTGGCATGCTAATCTTTCCGACCCAGTTTATTGCTTAGCCAAGGTAACATGTTCCATCTATAACGGAACGTCTCCCGCGCGACTTAAGCTACACGTCTACACTTTTTGAAAGGTTCCATTTTTTATTAATTGGACCTATTTTTAATGTAACTCTTAGTTGCTGAGCATATTGAGGGTCGTCGTTGTTGTTCAAATGAAACTCGTTTCACTCTTTTAGGCCTTTCGCTCTGCAGTTACTGCTGAATATTGAAGGAACAGATGATGTTTTTAATAAAGGTTCGGCAATGGACAACTTTCCAACGTTCTGAATAGAACTCCTGTGATGTTTTTTGGTCTTAAACCAGACGATAATTATTATTACACATAGAAAAAAATGGGTATTAAATTTATATTACACCATGTCAAAATGTACATAATATAAAAAAGTAGTACTTAACAGAAAAGAGACAAAATTCAATAAAGGTTAGTCCATCTGATGTTCACGGTTTGTTTTCAAAATAAATACAATTTCACATTTATTCCATTAGTCAGTAAAGATATAGCAGAGATCTTATTTCATTCACTATGCCTTTTATCTCCTCGATCCGACTACCGTTACTTTTCTACCGTTGCTTTCACATGCTAGTTTTTGGTTATATTGTGATATGCTAAGTGATGCCCTACTCAGCTTCTGTAGTAATATAATATGCAGTGGCAAATGCCAATTCGAAATTGCACATTCTTCTTCTGTCTCTAGGTTTTAGAGGGAGCTCAGAATTGCAGTGAATGCTGCCAACCCCTTAGTCTCGGACATAGAGTTTAGTGGCCTGCCTTCTCTTGGTGGCAGCCTAAGTCTAACTCTAGAATACATGTTTTTGACATGTAAACGTCAGCTCAGGGTCTCTTAGGCTGGTGCCCCTTGAAACCATACAATATTTAAATGCTGAGTACTGGGCTGACTGTCAATTGCAGTTGTTATCAAACGATTTCCCTGTACATGCAGGATGCCAAGGAATGAAAACCACGCACACACCCATGGTGAAAAGACTGGGAGTGCTTAGAAAATGCTATTTGCTCCCAACTGTGAATACTGTTATCCCTCACAGGACAAGGCTCTGTTTGAACTGTGGCATTGGTTTCTCAAATTGAGATGATACAGGGTTCCTTCCCCTGTGCGAAGCTGTGTGGAGTGTCATGGAAGTCTCTGCATTTCATGGCGTAGACGTGGAGAGTACTAATTAGAGAGTCAGCCCCCTAATCTCACGGAAATGTCTTAGGCTCCTTTCATTTCAGGATGAAGGATCCAGCTCAGAACAAACTGTTCCTATTTGGTTCAGCATCTCCAGAGGCTGCCACCAGCTGAGGTGATTGGACGCGTTGCATTCATGTCACCAGAAATGGATAGTGAAAAAAGAAATTACTGGGAAGTGCTTCAACGGAGTCCAGTGAACTCCCATGGGCCATCAGCCATAAAGATGTATTGTGCTCTTCAATACGCTGCCCTGTGCGGATACACTTTGGCCTTTATGCATGGTAGTTATGTGGCTTGAAGTTATTCTGTTTGACCTGAATACAGAGGCCATTCCCATTAGTTGCAGGACTGCAAGTCGTATGAGTGGAGACATCCTAGAGGTTTAGGCAACATGATTAACTTCCATTGATCCATCAAAAGGGCCCTCTGCTTTCATCCAAATGAAAATGGCCTAAACTCTAGCGACCTTACTGGACTCGATAGAGTAGCAGGAAAGCCACAGGGTTACTTGTACTGAAGGGAAGGCGGCAATGTCTTGAAAAATTGTAGAAATCAAGCTTCCCTAGCCTACTCTACTTTACTCGCCTTATTCGGAAAGTGCATTATTTTCCTTATGAAAGTTTGTCAGTCTCTTTTTTCCTATACCTACTTCCGGTGTGGAGAGTAGGTCTTTCAGAGATCCAGATAAGAGATATGTTTTGTAGACACAACAGCCTTTATGTGAGGCGAGGACTGACCGCAAAGTATTAGGATGGCAAGTAAACCCACCAACATTCAAAGCTTCGCTACTACTGCAGTTAGCGGAGTGCTGCCCACTGTGATAATCTTACTTTACAGCGGACCCTCACACACACATTCTCCAGATGCCAGCATAAATGTTGGCTTTCCGTTTTGTTGTTTCTCCTTAAAGAATGTTACTACTTCTGGTGACTGCGTGAGAATTGGGATCAACCCTTTAAGTTTATTACTATCACAGCTGTTCCTTCACTGTAGGAAGCTTCTGTAGTTTGCAGTTCTCGTCATGCTCTGACCATATGGTGTAGTAAATCACAATGTTGCCTTACCCCAGTATTAGATTTAACTAGTAAGCTTCCAGTTTACATTAACTTAACGATGCATGACTCAAGGTTGTGACTGCTAAGGTCTCTTATCCCCTGGACTGGCATTATGACGATTCCAACTCAAAAACTTTGTGCTTTGCTTTCCATTTGGTTCAAGGCATTTCTCCATATTACGATGTTCTGAACAAAATGACATTAGTATTCTAAAGTTTAGAAACGGCTGAACGATAATAGTAGTGTAAAAAATATTTTTTGCAGCAATATTGTATTTTCTGAATAGCTTCACACATTGTTGTTCTTTCTGCCACTTTCTATGCAGCTTCTCCTCAAGGTACTCGCACCTTGATGAATGAGCATTTGCAATGCCAGTCGGGGTTGCTTTGCCCATGCTGGTATTGGCTTTGCTCATGCAGTGCAAGCATTGGTAAAGGCAATAGTGAATGGGTGACTATCTTGGAATGTTATTTTTTATTCCACTAAGATTGCTGTCTAGTTGCTTTTAGGTGTTATGTGCCAGGCATGTTGGAAGCTAAGAAAATAATATTCCAAGAAATCTGGCCGCAGCAGTTGACTGTCTCTAAGCTTCTGAAATTAGATGTTGGCAAAATAAATAACTGCCGCCAGCTGCCCTGGAAAGTTATTTTGTAAACTTCTAAGATGGTCAGCTGCTGGCATTGGCTTTGCCTGTGCAGGCACTATTAAACAATCATTGATAAATCCAATTGCAAAAATGGCAAGCGGAGGCGTAGGAATAGAGATGTTGGAGAGAAAAGCAAGAGAGACACCAAGCTAAGGCCAGAGAATTGTAATCGAAGCCTTGGTTGCTTATGACGTCATTATCTTCTGGAAGTATCATCTCCTGTCATTGTCAACATCTTATTTGTACCAAGGAAGGAGTGGGAGATCCCTCAAGTCTCTATAATTTGGTCCTTTTAAAACCATCTACCATGAAGCTTAGTAGTGCAGGCAGGTAGTAATTTCAGGTCTGGGATTTATCGGCAGCCGTCTCTATACAACATTTTCCAAGTGTTCAAAGCATCTTTCACCCCACACCAGCATTATCAGAAAGCTGTCCAATCTTTTAAAGAAAGATTTTGGACAAGTAAATAACTATAAGCAGCGCAGTCAAATCACCATCTTCACCAATTCCACCCTCGCAGCTTAGTGCAAGTGCTGTACGATAATTCCTTTGGATTTTCAAGATACTCCGTCTGTTTGACCATGTGAAAGGTTTTCCGCTAAGCTTCTGTTTGTGACATTTGGACCCCTAAATATCTAAACGTTCTGTCTGACATTAAATACAGGTTCAGAGCAGGGTACCATTGAGCAAAACCTGAATCAAGAGGGGGGCAATCCGTCTGGCCTTCATAGACATCAGCTCTGCTTTTGATAGTGTTACCCACTCTAAGCCGTGGTCCATAATGCCCCATGTTAGAACCTGGGATGTCAGGTCACCTAGGGTAGCCTGGCCTAGGGGTAAGACATGCAATTCTAGAGGCACAAGTGTGAAGGTTGCAAACCACCCAGCAGTAAATCCACGCAATAACACATAAAAAGGACGCTACACCAATGTTGGAAAAATAAGTACTGATTTATAAAAATAATATCTTTGTTCTTTTGTTTTCAGGATTCGCCACTACATACACTTCAGGTTGTCTTGGAACTAGCAATTATACTTTTAGACTGCTACGCAAATCAACAATTAATTTCAGCAATACATTACATCTAGTCATGCACCATAACCATGTCTGGCAGGTAACTCTAATACTTTCATCGGTTAATTACATATGCACTATACTCTGCTTTACTCCTCAGAAACTCTACTCCAGCATTACTTTAGAAGAGGCAAGATTAGCACTTGTATCTAGTCAGGTATGCATTTATCTTTACATTAATGCCCTACTATTCCCCTTTCTTAGTTTATCAAAGGAGAACTGGTTGTAACCAATTAAATCAGCATTCAATTGAACCCTGGCAGAGATTCCTCGAGGACGCTGCACTCTTGGAGACAGAGTCTATGTTCACTCACTTATGAGGTCTCAATCTATGCCACCAGTTACTCTTGTGGAAGTCACTTCCCCCACGTGTTTACCTCCTTACTTGCATTTAAGTTGATGCTGTAATCGTCCTGCGCCAGAAGGAGAGGGAATAACGGAAGAGGGTGCCGAGGAACCGAGGCTGAAGAGGCTCTCTCGCCTCAGAAGACTCCTCCGTGCTCCCCAGCTCAGGCCGACTCTTCAGTGAGGCACTTGCTCAGAAGATAACAAAGGCAGACACCACAATGCCCCCCAGGCCCCTACTGGGCCTCTTAACTCCCCCTCCCTGCTCGGGCCAGCTCCTCAGTGTGGCGCTCGAGCAGGAGGAGAAGGCAGATCACTCGGCAAGCGGAAGAAGGCCCCGGCGCCTCTCCTCAGCGCTGGTCGGCGAAGACACTCCTTTAGCGGGCATGCGCGGAAGCGCTCGCTGATGCCGCCTCCCACTGCGCCTACTCGAAGAAAGGACGCTTCACTCCTCGATCTCAGCCGGCGCCGCCTCCAAGAGACCGGCGGTTCCACGAGGCCTGTGCGAAGGAGCAGTGTCTCCTCACTAGAGACCGTGCACTCGCGTCAGCGCCTCCCCTCGCTCTCCTCACCCGCTGGGACCAGGAAAATCACCACAGGACTGCGCCTACGTCCAGCGATGGCCTCGCTTCCTCTCCTCACGTTACCAGCGACCTCAGCGCTATTCCGGCGCTGCTCTACAAGCGCTGGCTTGGGGGTCAATTTGCACAGCCTCTCTCTGCTTTCGCCCCTCCGAAGGATGGCTCCTCTCCACAGCAGGACTCTGCCCCAGCCAGTAAGTGATGAACTTGGGAGGAGGGGGGGGGGGAAGGCTCTGCCACCAAGGAAAGTCAAGGCAGCCAGTGGCAGGATACAGATGTCTACTGCACGAGGGGGGTCACAAGATTTACCCCTACCTCTACTGAACACTGCTCAAAAAGAGCCTCTATCTGCTGGGCAGAGGACTGCGCACCGCAGCACTGCAGTCTCCTTCTCCTTTGACACCCCGCTATTCCTAAGCTAGGGGTTAGTCAGGCGCCCAGGGTCTCCCTTAATCTTTCACAGCGGGGACAAGACAAGAAACCCACAGGAGGGGTAGAGAAGTGGAATAATTAGGCTGCTTCCCAGTCAAGGAGATCAACCCTTACACTAGTCTCCCCCCACCTTCCAGGATAGCCTGTCCTCCAGCTGACTCTCTCAGGTAGACAAAATGGCTGCCCAGCATTCCGCCTTATATAGGCTGACCCTCAGTGGTCCAGAAGGGACCAGAAGGTTCTGGAATGCCCTATACTAGTCTATGGGCAAGTTCTGGGTTTGGCAGTTAGGGCAGTTGGTAGCCACCATTTTGTGGTTCCAACTTTTCCTGTCAGAACAGGCCTCTGGGCCTGAGGTGAAAAGCTATGAGGGGAAAAAGAACACCTATCCCCTTGACCAACACCTAGAAAAAGTTAGTGGACACAAAAATTATTAAGGGAATGAGGGGCAAAAAGGGGACAAAATAAATAATAAATTGGAGGGACTACGCAAAAAGCCAGACAGGTCTAACACGAGTCCCCCCCAGCTGAAAGTGGGGAGAACTACCCAACCCCTTGGGAGTCCTCATCACTAAGGCAGAAATACCTGGAGAGACCGTCTGCATTGGCGTGGTCCACTCCAGGCCGATGTTCCACCCGGAAGTCCATTCCCTGTAGGGAGATGGACCACCTCAACAGCTTGGGATTTTCCCCCTTCATTTGCATCAGCCAACGAAGGGGTCGGTGGTCAGTCTGAACCAGGAAGTGCGAGCCAAAGAGGTATGGCCGCAGCTTCTTCAGAGCCCACACCACCGCAAAAGCTTCCCTCTCAATTGCACTCCACTTCTGTTCCCGGGGAAGCAGTCTCCTGGATAAGAAGACCACAGGTTGATCCAGGCCCTCTTCATTTAGTTGCGATAACACTGCCCCAATGCCATGTTCTGATGCATCTGTTTGGACAATGAACTCCTTGGAGAAGTCTGGGGCCCTCGGGACCGGTGCCGCACACATCGCCTGCTTCAATTTCTCAAAAGCTTGCTGACAAGCTCCCGTCCAAACTACCCGTCGAGGTTGTTTCTTTGAGGTGAGCTCTGTGAGGGGCGCTACAATAGTGCCATACCCCTTCACAAAGCGACGGTAGTAGCCTGTGAGGCCCAGGAAAGCTCGGACCTCAGTCTGTGTCTTGGGGGGTTCCCAGGCCATGATTGCCTCAATCTTCGCCTGCAGGGGCTGCACAGTCCCCCTACCCACCAAGTGTCCAAGGTACACAACCGACCCCTGCCCAATCTGGCATTTGCTGGCCTTGATTGTCAATCCAGCTTGTTTCAGGGCCTGGAGAACTGCTTGCAAATGCTGCAAATGGTCCTCCCAACTGCTACTGAAGACAGCAATGTCATCCAAGTAAGCAGCAGAGAAATTCTCCATTCCAGAGAGGACCTGGTTCACCAGCCGCTGAAATGTGGCAGGGGCGTTCTTGAGCCCAAAGGGCATCACACAGAACTGGAAGTGTCCCTCAGGCGTGGAGAAGGCTGACCTTTCCCTTGCTCCATCTGTCAAGGAGATCTGCCAGTACCCTGAAGTGAGGTCAAAGGTACTCAGATATTGGGCAGCTCCTAGCCGGTCAATTAATTCATCCGCCCTAGGGATCGGATGAGCATCAGTCTTTGTGACTGAGTTCAGTCCTCGGTAATCCACACAGAACCTCAGTTCGGGTGTGGTGCCTGGTGGTGCGGCTTTTGGCACGAGCACCACCGGACTGGACCAAGGGCTGTTAGAAGGTTCAATAACTCCCAGCTCTAGCATCTTGGCAACCTCTCCATGGATGCTAGCCTTCACCTTGTCAGACAGCCGGTAGGTCTTTGACTTCACTGGTGGGCTGTCCCCTGTGTCCACATCATGGGTACACAGGTGAGTCCTTCCCGGGACAAGGGAGAACAACGTAGAGTACTGCTCCAGGATCTGGCGGCAGTCCTCCCGTTGCTCAGGAGTTAGAGTAGGAGAGAGAATCACTCCCTCCACTGACCCATCCTTCTCTTGAGACGAGAATAGATCTGGGAGAGGTTCGCTTTCCGCTTCCTCTTCCCCGTCAGTCACCATCATCAACATGACTTCGGGCCTCTCATGGTGGGGTTTGAGACGGTTGGCATGCAGCACCCGTAGGGGCTGTCGAGGGGTCTTAAGGTCCACCAGGTATGTGGCCTTACCCTTCTTCTCCAACACTTCAAAGGGGCCTGTCCAGCGATCCTGGAGGGCACTAAGCTCTCCAGGCTCCATCACCCACACTTTCTGGCCAGGCTCCAATTCCACCTGGTGAGCATTGTGGTCATACCACTCTTTCATGACTGCCTGGCTGGCCTCCAAGTTGTCAGAAGCCTGCTTCCACAACTTCGCCATTTGGCTCCTGAAGGCCAGCATGTAGCTCACCACATCCTGGGGGGGTTTCCTGGGAGACTTCTCCCAACCATCCTTCACCAGGCTGAGAGGACCGCGTACAGGGTGCCCATACAGAAGTTCAAAGGGGCTGAAGCCCACTCCCTTCTGTGGCACTTCCCTGTAGGAAAAGAGTAAACAGGGTAGGAGGACGTCCCATTTCCTCCGCAGGCTTTCGGGCAGACTTCTGATCATGCCCTTCAAGGTCTTATTAAACCTCTCAACCAGTCCATTTGACTGGGGGTGATAAGGAGTGGTGAACCGGTAGGTCACTCCACACTCCTTCCACATTGCCCGCATGTAAGCTGGCATGAAGTTGGTCCCCCTGTCGGACACAACTTCCTTGGGAAATCCCAATCGGGTAAAGATCCCCATTAGGGCTCTAGCCACCACTGGTGCAGTGACTGTCCTCAGAGGAATTGCCTCTGGGTACCGTGTGGCATGATCCACCAGGACCAGGATGAACCTGTGACCAGCTGTTGTTGGTGGATCTAAAGGCCCTACAATGTCGATGCCCACCCTCTCAAAGGGTGTGCTAACGACTGGAAGTGGTTCCAGGGGAGCCTTTAGCTTCACCCCTGTTTTCCCACTGGCCTGGCAGGTTAAACATGTCCGACAGTAAGTGTTGGACGCCACTTTCATCTGAGGCCAGTAAAAGTGGAGGACAAGCCATGCAAAGGTCTTGTCCTGGCCTAAGTGTCCTGCCAGGGGTATAGCATGAGCCAATTCCAGAAGAAAGGCTCGGTATTGTTGCGGGACTACCAAGGCCCTTGACGAACCAGGTAAGGGTACCTTGGGTTCACTGTAGAGGAGTCCATCCTCCCAGTAAATATGGTAGTGTCCCGTAACATCACCTGCTGCTTGGGCTTCAGCCTGTCGCCTCAGTCCCTCAAGGGTGGGGCACTCCCTCTGCCCCTTACAGAATTCCTCTCTGGTAGGACCTCCCTCCACATGCCACTCAGCAGGGATGGGTAAATCCTCCAGAGAGTCTACTTCCCCCTCCACGGACTCCTGGTCCACCACCGCAGGTGGCCGATCTGTCACATGGGGTGTGGAAGCCGGAGCAGGCTCTCCCTGTCTCCGGGTCTGTCCCTTTTTAGCAGCGGGTTGGGCCATTGTTCCAGGCTCCAACCCAGGCGAACTCCCTCTCCGGGCAGTCGCAGACCGTGTGCTCACACAGGCCCAGTCAGGTGTACCCAGCATCGCAGAATGCGTCCGGTATTCCACCTCTCTCCAAGTGTTGTGTTCCATGTCATTCCCCAACAGACAATCGACTGGCACGGCAGGGCTTACGGCAACTCGAAGTGAACCTGCAACCCCCTCCCACTCAAAGGGAACCTCAGCCACTGGATAGTGGCCCATTCTGCCGTCAGCCATCGCGGCGGGGTGGAGTACATTGGGAACCACCTGCTCTGGAGACACCAGTTGACTTGTCACCATAGTCATACTGGCTCCTGTATCTCTCAGAGCCTCCCCTCTCTGGCCATTGATGGTGACCCATTGCCCATACTTTGTAGTATTTGGGGGCACCTGGATCTTTGGAACCATCTCCCGCTCTCCCAGGGACACTAAGGTGACACCCGCCCACTCACCCCCCTTATCTAAGGGCAACTCCTCCCCGAGCGCTACACTAGCTACTCCCGGTGACTTTCCTCCGGTGGGAGGGGGTGGTCTCTTTGGGCATCTGACATCTCCCTTATAATGTCCAACACCACCACATTCAAAACAGTGGAGAACCCTTGGCTGCTGGCTTTGGCCAGGATTAGGGTTTCTGGGCGGGTTTGCCCTAGGGGGTGAAACCTGCTCCCTTTCCTTGGAAATTATTTTGGGGAACTTTGGAGAACTCCTTCTTTTTATCTCCCCCCTCCTTCTTCTGGGGGGCGCCCTGTCCGGCTTTTTGAGAATCCCCTCCAGTTCCCTTTGAGGACACCCGGGTACTTGCCCAGGTATCCGCCTCCTCTGCAAGCTTCCGGGGATTGGTCAGCTTGCTGTCCACCAGGTGTTGGCGCAGCTCGGGAAAACATTTCTCGAGGAGGTGTTCTTTCAAAAATAGATTGTATAGCCCCTCATAATCCTTCACCTCGCTGCCCTGGACCCAACCCTCCAAAGCTTTCTTGGCGTAGTCTAAGAAATCTACCCAATTCTGGGTACTCAGTTTGTGACTTCCCCTGAATTTCTGTCTGTATCTTTCAGGGGTAAGTCCAAACTTCTTCACCAGTGCCACCTTCATTGTAGGGTAGTGAGTTTGCTCCTCCTGCTCCAGAGCCAACAAGGTGTCTGCCAGCAGGTGGCATGTATTTATACAGCCCACCCCCCCAGTGAGTTTCTAGGATCCTGTGAGCCCTTAAAGAAACTTCGTAGGCGGCCAACCATTTGGCAATGTCATCGCCTGTAGTGTAACTGGCGATGACATCCTTGGGTAGATAGGGTCTGGGTTCCCTGGTATTCACCTTAGTTTCGCTGCCACCATTATCTGAATTGGAAGACCTTAGGGTTAAAGCTTGTAGGTCCATCTCTTTAATGGTTCGCTCATGGGCTAACCTCTTGTCCTCCCTTTCCATATCCATTCTAGCTAATTCCAACCTCATTCTCCTCTCCTCCCTCCTATCTTCTAGCTCGGCGTCAGTTAAACCCCTCTCTGAGACGCTGCTGCCCACCCTTGAAGGTGTCCTGGGACCTGTCAGCAGATTCCCCCCTCCAGCTTGGTACAACATTGCAGTCTCAAGGACAGTGTCCCTGTCACTCCCCTCTGTATCCGGTTCCTCCCCTGAATGAGCTTCCACCCATGCCCTTATGCTTGTCAGCAACTCGCCTTTCCTGGCACCTTTTTTAAAGAATACCCCCTGTTGCTGACACCATTCCTTGAGTTGGGTCACGGTGTAGGATTCTAGCTCTTCCAAATTTAATTCAATTTTTCACTATGGAATAAAATTAACACACAGGAGAAAACCAAGAAGTGACCTGAGGATAACCTCCACCCACCACCAGAAACAAATTTGGAAAAACAAAATTCAAATTAGGAGGGCCGCAAGGTGAAAACTCCTGGTGTAGGTCAGTGTATTGCGTTGAATTACTATTGAGTAGCTGCAACCAAGTCAGAATCCCACCGCTAGGCACCAATCTGTTAGAACCTGGGATGTCAGGTCACCTAGGGTAGCCTGGCCTAGGGGTAAGACATGCAATTCTAGAGGCACAAGTGTGAAGGTTGCAAACCACCCAGCAGTAAATCCACGCAATAACACATAAAAAGGACGCTACACCAATGTTGGAAAAATAAGTACTGATTTATAAAAATAATATCTTTGTTCTTTTGTTTTCAGGATTCGCCACTACATACACTTCAGGTTGTCTTGGAACTAGCAATTATACTTTTAGACTGCTACGCAAATCAACAATTAATTTCAGCAATACATTACATCTAGTCATGCACCATAACCATGTCTGGCAGGTAACTCTAATACTTTCATCGGTTAATTACATATGCACTATACTCTGCTTTACTCCTCAGAAACTCTACTCCAGCATTACTTTAGAAGAGGCAAGATTAGCACTTGTATCTAGTCAGGTATGCATTTATCTTTACATTAATGCCCTACAATTCCCCTTTCTTAGTTTATCAAAGGAGAACTGGTTGTAACCAATTAAATCAGCATTCAATTGAACCCTGGCAGAGATTCCTCGAGGACGCTGCACTCTTGGAGACAGAGTCTATGTTCACTCACTTATGAGGTCTCAATCTATGCCACCAGTTACTCTTGTGGAAGTCACTTCCCCCACGTGTTTACCTCCTTACTTGCATTTAAGTTGATGCTGTAATTGTCCTGCGCCAGAAGGAGAGGGAATAACGGAAGAGGGGGCCGAGGAACCGAGGCTGAAGAGGCTCTCTCGCCTCAGAAGACTCCTCCGTGCTCCCCAGCTCAGGCCGACTCTTCAGTGAGGCACTTGCTCAGAAGATAACAAAGGCAGACACCACAATGCCCCCCAGGCCCCTACCGGGCCTCTTAACTCCCCCTCCCTGCTCGGGCCAGCTCCTCAGTGTGGCGCTCGAGCAGGAGGAGAAGGCAGATCACTCGGCAAGCGGAAGAAGCCCCCGGCGCCTCTCCTCAGCGCTGGTCGGCGAAGACACTCCTTTAGCGGGCATGCGCGGAAGCGCTCGCTGATGCCGCCTCCCACTGCGCCTACTCGAAGAAAGGACGCTTCACTCCTCGATCTCAGCCGGCGCCGCCTCCCAGAGACCGGCGGTTCCACGGGGCCTGCGCGAAGGAGCAGTGTCTCCTCACTAGAGATCGTGCACTCGCGTCAGCGCCTCCCCTCGCTCTCCTCACCCGCTGGGACCAGGAAAATCACCACAGGACTGCGCCTACGGCCAGCGATGGCCTCGCTTCCTCTCCTCACGTTACCAGCGACCTCAGCGCTATTCCGGCGCTGCTCTACAAGCGCTGGCTTGGGGGTCAATTTGCACAGCCTCTCTCTGCTTTCGCCCCTCCGAAGGATGGCTCCTCTCCACAGCAGGACTCTGCCCCAGCCAGTAAGTGATGAACTTGGGAGGAGGGGGGGGGGAAGGCTCTGCCACCAAGGAAAGTCAAGGCAGCCAGTGGCAGGATACAGATGTCTACTGCACGAGGGGGGGTCACAAGATTTACCCCTACCTCTACTGAACACTGCTCAAAAAGAGCCTCTCTCTGCTGGGCAGAGGACTGCGCACCGCAGCACTGCAGTTTCCTTCTCCTTTGACACCCCGCTATTCCTAAGCTAGGGGTTAGTCAGGCGCCCAGGGTCTCCCTTAATCTTTCACAGCGGGGACAAGACAAGAAACCCACAGGAGGGGTAGAGAAGTGGAATAATTAGGCTGCTTCCCAGTCCAGGAGATCAACCCTTACACTAGTCTCCCCCCACCTTCCAGGATAGCCTGTCCTCCAGCTGACTCTCTCAGGTAGACAAAATGGCTGCCCAGCATTCCGCCTTATATAGGCTGACCCTCAGTGGTCCAGAAGGGACCAGAAGGTTCTGGAACGCCCTATACTAGTCTATGGGCAAGTTCTGGGTTTGGCAGTTAGGGCAGTTGGTAGCCACCATTTTGTGGTTCCAACTTTTCCTTGTCAGAACAGGCCTCTGGGCCTGAGGTGAAAAACTATGAGGGGAAAAAGAACACCTATCCCCTTGACCAACACCTAGAAAAAGTTAGTGGACACAAAAATTATTAAGGGAATGAGGGGCAAAAAGGGGACAAAATAAATAATAAATTGGAGGGACTACGCAAAAAGCCAGGCAGGTCTAACACCCCAAATGGGAGTAGAGCCCGCATTAATCAATTTTTTGCATGATTCGCACAAGGACCTTTCAAATTCTGTCAGTTATGGGCCTAATGGTGATTGCACACAGCACTTTAAATCAAATTAAGTTCGCCAGGGCTGTATTTTAGCACCATTTTCATTTATTATTTATATAAATCAACTAGAACTAGTACTGACCGACCCTCATTTGGATGTCACCAAATCCGGTGGCCGCCCAGTCCCTGCTCTGCTTTATGCAGAATACACTGTTTCAATAGCTCGGACGGCCAAGGGGTGACCTCGATGTTATGAACAGCCTTGATCCTTCCAACAATTTTTCTAACTCACACATGATGAGGTTTGGCCCACCTAAAACAAAAACTATGACATTTACGGCAGAAGGTTTCCATATTATCCAGGTTGATGAGTTTCTCTATTTGGGTAGTCAATTAGAATCTGGCCTCAATTGACATTCGCTTATAACGCATAATGTGACAGCATTACGTTTAGCACACGAGATTTCTCCTACCGGCTTGGGCACACCCATATAAAATCAGTATTGTTAACACAAAAGAGAGAGAGAGTATAAACAATGTTTTCAGGGAGGATCTGATGTATCTTTTCGAAGAGCCTGGTGACACGGGGAGATGGAGATCAAATCGAACTTAATCGCATGCAGTTACACAAACACAGAATGGTGCTGGAAGGATCAGTACATAGGGTGGGGATAATTACAACTCTGTGCCCTCCTTCTGGTCTTTATCCTGCTTAGCTATTTATGTACTTTTCCTGGCTGAAGACGTGAGATCAGTCGATTAGTATCATCGTCAGCTCTGCTGTAAACAATACCATTTATTGCATATAAATGTCTTGGCATCTTTGCTTTACATCATCAGATGTTTCACTGCTTGTGCAAGCAGTGTATAGTTGGTGAACAGCATGATCTTTGCCTTCTCCTGGTGCAGTACTCCTGGATGCCTTGCTTCATTTGGTATGGCATTCCTGTCTCTGTAATTCAGGAGACAGAAAACACCACCTGGGGAGAAGCCTCTGGCGTCTGTGTGGATATCGTGTCCCTAGTAATGGACAGGAAAGCAGAAAAAAGAGCCCCCCGTAAGTTCTAGGTGATTCATTATCCAGTCCTGAAAGAGTTCAGTGCCTTTGCCCCAACCAAATGTTATTGTTGAAACACTCGCCCCCCCCCCCCCCCAATTATGGATCCTGAGTGTTGGAGAGTCCACCTGACTCTACTTCACACCCCTCACCCAAGGAGGAACAGACACACCCCAAGATGGCTGCGTTCTGTTGAAAGGAGCAGAATGTTTCTTGCAGTTGATGCTGTTTCTGTTGCTAGTTTTAAGGTGCCCAAACCTTCCCAGTATTTACAGGGTGCCAGGTGCTTTTGTTGTACTCCTTAATCAGGATTTCTCAATAGGATAAGGGGCGCATCCCAAGGTTAGGTCTTAACTGTTAGCATTTGGCTATTCCACCGCTATGTGTATCTAATACGATCCTTAAGTTTGTTTATGTTGACTTTGAAAATATCTTTTCAATAAGGTTTCTTATATTTGGTTATATTTAGTTTAACGATTAGACTACAAATGGAAATCAGTGCTGCTGGGCTGGCGTAAAATGCAAACTTTTAAAAGTCGAATGGAGCCATAAGGTGGATCTAAGAAAAACGTTCTAGAACCAGTTGACCATTGGAGATTGGATATTCTCCAGAAATGATGTTATTACCTCTTAATTGAACAATCCACAGAAGGCATCAAGCTGGGGAAGTTTGAGGGTGAGCCAAGGGGCTTAGATTAAAAGATATGTTTGTGCAGTGGAGGTCTGCTGTTACAGCCTTGTAAGGGTTCACATAGAGCTAAAGACATCTTTGTTTCTTTGTTACTGTCGGGTGTTGTGGATAGCAATTTATTTCTTGAGTGTTGTCTAATTAATGGGAGTCAGAATAATTGTATGCTGTTTTATTAAAAAATGCATTGTGACATAGATCAGTTTTTAACTGTATTGTGTAATTTATATAAAATTTGACATGAAGATCAAACAGTAACATTTAAATGCTAATATTAGTTTTTTATGTACTTTTGTTGAAATAGATTTTAATCGTGGCTTTCCTAAAGAAGGCGTCCCCCCCACGCCGAAACGTGCGTCGAAAGATTTAATTTTTGCCACATTTTATAAAAAAAATTTTTACAGTATTGTGTTATTCCTGATTGTAATGTTCAGTTTATTTGATGAAGAATACAATTGATTATGAAAACAATTTATGTATGATAGTATGTGAATCCTTTCGTGAGGATTTTTTAACTTTTCACATAAATAAAAACGACTAATTTTGACTTTTTCTATCTTTTTTATTCATTGATAGTAGTAATTATATGTTTATTGGTCACCATATATAGGAAATGTTTAATTGTGTTGTCTGACTCTACATTTGATTGGTACACCGGGTTGCATTCATGATTGCCTAGGAATGATAAAGCATTGATGATTTGTTCCCTGTCCTAGGAATCTACCTATAATTGGTTCAGGGGGCCCTTGATATTTTCACAAAGATATGGTAAATCCACCCTACCCATAATGAATTGCATGCAAGACAGTACTACGAGTACATTCAAATAGGTTATATCCATATAGCCAATTAGTAGCTCTGAAATGTGACACAAGAATTATTACATTCATTTCGGATTAGGTTGTTGTATTCTGCATGGAGCTGATGAAGGGAAATTTATAGACGTTCTCATATAAATGTGAGCTGTTTTAGTGAGCGAAGTAACCACTGCCAGCCTAGCTGAGGACCAAGTGTGTGTCTTGCCTGAAGCCTTTTAAGAAAATAGTGCCTAGTGACTGTAATTAAAACCTAGGGAGTAACAACACATGTAACAGAGGGTGTCCTCATGGGAGGTTACAAGAAGAGACAAGGCGGTACTAAGGAGGGACTACTAAGCCTATTGACCAGTGAAAAGCCACCATTTACAAAGGTCGGGGACAGGAGCCAATTTAAAAAATGGCCGGAAAGTGGGTGAAGCTTTATGCACATATCTTGAATACAGCCTGTCTCGAAGAGACAGCGCAAGCGCGGCCTAGGCGAGACCTAATTAACAAGCTCCGAGGCTGGATGGTGAAAATAGAGTGCGTGTCGGCGAATTTGGGGCCCTGGATATACAAGTAAAAACAGCAAAGGTGCGTCTGATGCACGATCCCTGAGGATCAGAGGAAGAGCGAACCCAAAGGCTTGCAGCTAGTGAGTGAGTGGGACTGCTATGAAAATAAAGAAAAATATTCCTGTGATAAAGGATTTTCTCCTTTGCTCCCTAAAAATTTCAATGCGCTGTGCATTCAAGATACATTTATTTTATTTTTCTGCAGCTCCAAATAAATCAGTTACAGACTCTGTAAACAGCAGTGTTGTTTTATGTACAAAGTTTGAATACAATCACAGAATGGCAATTGTAAATCTTAACTACCTCTTTTGAACAACAGCTAAGGCCAAAGGCTTGCAAGGTCTTACATTTATAACATGGAGTGTTTCTTCCGTGCAGGCAAAACATGATAAACATTGTAACGTATTTGGTTTAGGATTCTATTCAGGGCTAGAGGCTTCAGATTATGCATCCTCTTCTTTGTTTTATTTTTAACAGCAGCCATGTAAACAAACATAAACCATAGGGATGTAATAAAAAACTACAAATCCCAAGTTCCAGTACAGCCATCTACGGCATAACAGAATATCCAGTAACCAATCAGCAGACACATCCTTGTTTAAACCAGCTTAACCATCTTAACTCCACCTCTTCTTTGAGGCTTGGCAGCCATTTTAAGTGTTTCCTAACAGTTTACTTAATTTCTAAATATTAGGGTTTGTTTTGTGGAGTGAAAATACTATTTGTTGGCTTTATTGTGTACATTGTCTCAGGTGTTGTTGCTAGCCTTAGTTCCTTACTGCGTGGACTGTTGGCGATATTCTCCTTTGCCCCCCTCTGGGAAGCACCATACCACCAATTTAGGACTTGTCTCTGGCGGTAGATGTAAGCGGTGCACAGCACGAACTGCTTGTTCCCTCTGGTGACATAGGCCGCCTCTTTTCAGCTGCGTTACCCTTTACTCTCGCACTCCTTTCCGCAAGCTTCTCTAGACTCCTTGAGGGCATCTGGATGCCATTGGATTCTCTTGTGCTGCATCTCCTGGCCTCGCGACGCACACCTCAGAGAGCGCTTCGGGCCAGACTCCCATTGCTGGCCACTTTTACAGACTTCCCTCTGTGCCGTTCTTCTATCGAAAGCGGTTCGCTTCTTCTGGTGAGACGCCCCTTTGGGCTGCATTACTTTCATTAGCCCTTGCTACCTCACCAAGGTCCATCCCCTGTATTACACAGGCTTGCCTGTAGTGGACGTGAGGTGCCCTTTATATCCCTAAGGCGATCAGCTATTCCGGACATAAATTGAGTCTGCTTATAGTGTTTTACACGATTTGTCGGTCCAATCCTGCTGCTTTGCCGGTGGATTTAACGCAGGAGAATATTTTAGACTTTTTATTGGGCCCTGACAGAGAGGCTGTGTCCCAAACCATGCAAAATTATGTCCACAGGACCATCACTAAACCTTTTGGTCCCTTGACTGAGAAACTTCAGGCTATCTTTGAAGGCATGCCACGTTCAATGCCTCAAGATGCATTGGTTCCCCCAGGTCAGAAACCTACTACCCTCAAAGTGACATCCAAGACGGATGCCTTAGAACAACTCAAATCAGCCTATTATCTTCTCTAGCCTCCTTCCCTGAGGAGAATGTGGAGGAAGACACCCTAGACAGTATATTGAACCGCCCCCCTTAGAAGGCCATACAGATGGTTCTGAGGATGAGGATGCTAAATCCTAGTTGCCTGCCCCTAAGAAAAAGCTTTTGGATCCTTCTGCAGAAGAAGGCCCTTCTGGTTCCTCTCAAATCCTGTTAATGTGAGATACCTTTAACCCGGGGGACATAGTGCATCCGCACTCCACAGACTGAACGCCTTCCCCCAAAACTGCAGCTTACTTACAAAGTAGACTTTGGAAGTCATTTCCTTAGGAGGTTAGGAGTCGACTTCGATCAGAAGGCCCCAGACCTTCCACACGGGCCAAAGTAGATTTGATCCCTGACATTAATCCTGAGCGCTCATAGGTAAATTTCATGGGTACATTTGTTAGAGAACCTTAAAAAGGGATTTATTGCTCCTGGAAAGCTTGCCAGGCTAAACTTTTAGATATTTATGCCCCCCTGGCAAAAATCCTGGCTATGGCTTTCCTAGCAAAAGACCGGGGCACCCCTGTTGATCCTGATGTGCTGGTCTGATGCTCTCAACAAGCTGTTTGATTCTTGGGCAATGCTAACTGTGCTCTGTTATCTAAACCTCGTTGTTCTATCCTCCTTCACATTGACCAGAAGCTTTGCAAGTTGGCTGCCAATGAAGCTGGGCCTTCTCTTTGGTGACCCTTTTGTTAAAGAGGTGTCAACATTTGCATACAAGTTTACTTCTCTTGAAAAAGCTCTGGCTGCATTAAAAATGACCTTCCAGCCTCACCTTTTTTTCCGGGCTAGTCAATGTCTGGCAGCTCTACCAGACTTTTGCAGAACACAGGCCCATCCTTTCAAGAACAGAGCTGGAGGAGGTCCTCTGGTTGGAATGACTTACAGAGTGCATCCCCTTTCTACCTAACCCAGGCACGAAGTTTCAAAGAATGATTCCACCGCGGGAATGCCAATGGATCAACTTCCAACACCTTCTCCTTAGGTGAGTCTTCAGTATTTTTTCTATGTAGAATTTTGAGGCAGGATCCGCTTTTTTCTTGACAACTGAATTTCCCTTACCTGCGATGTGTGGGTTCCTCAGAACGTCCAAGGTTTTCAATTGGAGTTCTGCAAGACTCCAATTCAGACAGTCGCTCCTCGCCATCTCCATTTTCCTGCTCAAAAGAATGTATTAATAGATCAAGGGTTAGAGCAATAGCCCTGTGTCAACTTCATCCTATGGGATTTCTTAATAACATCTTCCTCGTGGACCAGAAAGGCTGCGGATTCCGTCTTGTCATCAACCTCAAAGAGTTGAACTCCTGCATTCTTTACTGTCTTTTCAAAATGAAATTGATTAATTTGCTAAGGGACCTGCTGAGAAAGCGCGACTAATTGGTCCACTTGGACTAAAAGGACGCCTATTTGACAATTCCTGTCTTTCCCCTTCACTGTCGTTTCTTATAGGTCCAATGGTGAGAGACTACGAATTTTTGGCGATTACCTTTGAGCGCTCCTCAGCCCCTCAGTGTTTTACCAAGTTACTCAAGCTGGTAGTAGAGTTTTTGAGGGAGAGCGGGATCCGGTTGATCGTTTGTCTGGACGACTTCGTCTTGGTGTCTCACAATCCCAATGTTATTACAAACAATTGAAACTCACAATAACGCTGTTAAAGTCCCTAGGTTTTGTCATCAATTTTGACAAGTCCGACCTTCTTGCACAATAAAGGATTTTTGGGGGATTATCCATTGATTCTGTCTCAGTCACATTAGCTCTTCCTCCTCCTCAGAAGATAAGAGTGATAAAGAAGGAAATTTGAAAATCTCTCGCAGACGAGAACTGGTCTGAACTATGCTTTTTTCCCTTTTTCTTTGTTGCTGAGAGTAGCCCTCCAGATCAGACGTCAGACTGCAGAGGTGATCCTGATCTCGCCCTTTTGGAGAACCCAGTGTTGAATTCCAATTCCGATGGAATTCTGTTGCAAGTTCCCTCTGATACTCCCTTGATTCCCGACTCTTCTCCTTGACCCTCTCGTTAATCCCCACCCTTTGGTCACATCCAGTCAACTCTCAAGAATGGTATGGAGACTTTTCGGGGATGATGCCAAGTGCAAGAAATTTTAGAACAAGCTCTCAATCTCATTGACAAGACCTGGGCGGATTCCACCCATAAACGATAACACAGTATGGAAACAATGGTCTGGTGCGTGAAATGGGTTTGGATCCCGTGGCAGCGGATGTGATCCACGTCACCAATTTACTGTCCTCCCTGGTCTCTTATCACACCATCAATTCTTATAGATCGGCGATTTCAGTGGGCCACCTGCTGATTGACAATAAACCTGTAGGTGAACATCTGCTTGTGGGCTCAGGGCTGTATGTTTTTCTGTGCCTTCTCAACCAATCTATTCCTCTCTGTGGGATGTTTCCATTGTCCTTGGATTTCTTTAATCTTGGACCAACAATTATTTGCCCTCTAGGAAACGGCTATCTGCAAAATTTACACTCTTGTTGTGCCTCGTCTCCTGCTAACGGGTCGCTGATGTTCGAGCACTTGACCTCACATGTAGGTCTTTTACTCCTGAAGGTGTTTCATTTCTTATTTCCAAGCTAACAAAATCAGCAACTAGACAAGTGATATTTCTTGCTCTTCCAGCAAGCAAAAAACTGTATGGTTCGATGCTTGCTGGTGTATGAGAGAGTTACTGGCCCTATGAGAAGCTCTTCTTTTGGTCCACTGTGGATTTCTTTGGTACAACCTCGTGCCCCAGTGTCTTGCCCCACTTTTGCATGTTGGGTGTGATGGCTCCTTTCCGAAGCAAGCATAGACACTTCTATCTTTGGTGCTTACTTGGCCTTAAAGTCTGTTGCAGTGGGAGCACAATTGAGAGTAATTATCCACATTTAGGTTTTGTTGTTGGATTCCATGTTTAAAGAATTCTTTCATAAACTAATAAGTGATCCTTTTTCTGTGGTGGTGGATAAGCTTTTAACTCGAAGAATAGAAAGTTTTATAGCATTCGTGAACAAGAATGTTCAATTCTATTTTAGACACAGAGGTGAAAATTATCCCACCCAATTATGTAATACTTGTTCAATTATACTTCTGTTATCTGTAGTGACGGTGTTCGCTCATGGTGTTCTAAAAAATGTGAAGAAAATTCGCCCATCAGGTTAATGTACAATTTTAAAGTCTGTCATTTTTTAGTTTCAGATCAAAAGCAAGTATGAGGTCATGAGTTTCATTATCCAAGAGCAGTTGTCCTCGCAGCAGTAAAGGCAGAGTTTAAGATGGTTCAGCTGGTTTATACATGGATGTGGCTGCTGATTGGTTACTGGACATTCTGTTATAACATAGATAGTTGTACTGGAACTCAGGATTTGTAGTTTTTTTAATGACATCCCTATGGTTTGTGTTTGCAGGCTGCTGTTAACAAAAAAAGCAAACCGGAGTATGCATAATATTCGCCTCCATAACCTTAATAGAATTGAAAATTCTCGTTCACGAATGCTATAATATTTTCGATTGCGTTGATTAAACAATCGCTGAATGGCCATGGCCCTTTCCCCACAGCTGTGTTCTGTTGAAGTATCATGTTTTTAGGTCGAGGGACTATCGCTTCTCACTGCGAAGCAGTGAGGGGCGGAGTCCCGAAGAATTAATGTTTTTGAGTTAGGGGCTTGGAACCCGCCCCTCTTCTCCATTGGCTGGCTTCCTAAATGGAGGCCAGCCATTGGGGGAGAGGGGCATCACTCGTTTCAAGCCCCATCTTTTTCGGATTGAGGGGTGTGTTTTTTCGTTTCTTTCTATTTACTTTCTCTCCTCTTCCCATTGGCTGGAATTTTACCTTCCAGCCAATGGGAAGAGGAGAGAACGTAAACACGCCCCTCAATCCGAAAAACGACCCTGCTTTCTCCGAGGCATTTCTACTTTGCCTCGGAGAAAGATGGTGGTGCTTCAGCCCCTTCCTGTGCCCGCCCCCGTTTCAGCTGAGCCCGATATCAGAGGCCCGTGCCTGAAATCCCGGGCTCCAGGCCCCTTTTCCCGGTCATGACGTACACGTGGCGATGCACGTTGAGCACGAGGCAGCCGGGGTGATCTGCGGAGCTGCTGCCCTTCTGAAATCCAGCTAACGGCACTGATCTCTGTGCGGTTTTAGACACGTCCGAGCTGGACACGGAGTAGGTAAGAGCTCGGGTGCAGCTATGTGACCTCGGCCGTGTGACAGGTTGACCGGGAGAGGGAGTCAGGGGCCCGGACATCTCACGGAAGATGGCGGCCGAAGCGATAAAATGGTGACCAGAGTGCCCAGTAGAAAAACTTAAAGGTGTGGTTGGTCAGGTGAGGCTGAGGGATTTGATTGCCTCTGGACGCTGGGAGACCGAAGCACTTACTCCGGTTTTGCTGCTTTATGGAGGTGCCAAAGGCTCGTTGAAGGCGCGTCGGTGAGGGGGGAGGGGGGGGGCTGGGTGGGGCGCCTTGTCGCTCGTTTGCCTCTGTGACGTATCAATGGCCCGCGGGACTTCATGGAGACCGGGCTGTGGAAAGTAAACAGCCCGATGGGCCCGGAGCGGCGGTAGGGTTGAGCCGCATGGAGCACTGGCGGCTGAAATCGCTTAGTATTTAAGTAAATAGAAGTCAACAGTTGCCATTTTATTTTATTTTGGTTGCTAAATGGGAATGTCCCCTCTAAAGGGAGAATGTCGTGGCTTGTGAGCGAGGTTGGCTCGATGCCCCCCTGGCGGGCAGGTCTAGGCTTGCACCGGTGCCCTCTGTGTCCCGAACCCCTTCGTAAGACCAAATACGACCCCAACTCGCCTCGTGTTGGGCTCCGCAGACAGCCTTGGAGTTGGAAGCATCTTTAGGCAAGCAGGTAGCAGCCAGCACAGGTAGGGTGGGTGACGGGTTTCCCAAAGCCGGCCTGCACTTCCAAGGCTTGGGTGTCGCCACACAGCTTGACTTCACATCCGCCCCCTGCCCTCAAGTGTTCAGCACGCGAACAATCCCCGCAGGACAGCACTGCTCAGAAAACGACGCGGCTCACACCCGCCAGTACCGTCAAGCCACACGCTGCTCTATACGGGCAGCAAAAGCGGAGCACTGCTGTGCCGTCTGCGGAGTACTGACTAATTATGGAGGACACGCGCCCAGGTCCTTTCCAAAAAGAGACAGGTGTGGCTGGCTGCTCTGCTACGCCAGTGCACGCACACTTCCCGTGACCTTACTCGAAAGGACACCAGTCCTGCTGGAAATACTTGGCATTAGCGCCCACGCCACCCTCTGGGAGCAGGTGCAGCGCTGAGTGCAGAGGGGACGTGTTGGCTGCTCTCTGGCACACGCGAGGGGAGTGTGAAGAGACAGGTGTGGCTGGCTGCTCTGCTTCGCCCGTGCACGCACACTTCCCGTGACCGTACTTGAAAGGACACCAGTCCTGCTGGAAATACTTGGCATTGGCGCCCACTCCACCCTCTGGGAGCAGGTGCAGCACTGAGTACAGAGGGGACGTGTTGGCTGCTCTCTGGCACACGCGAGGGGAGTGTGTTGTGGGAGCACACAGGACGCGTGTCCCTCCCACCCACACCAGCAGCGGACCCTCACACATCCACTGTATGCAAATCCGTCTGCCGGTGGTCGTCCTGCCCTTGAACCCCCCCCGGCAGCCCCCCGAGCCCTGCCACCTCTGCTGGATAAGATGGATTGTAATGATTTGATCTGCCGCCGGGCTCCCCACGGCCCCCCCCTGCCTCGAAGCCCAGCCTCGCCCGGTGGTCATGGGGTCCCTGCCTTGGCGCCGGTCCGGGCTGCACGGAGCGCGCAGTGCTCACTAGAGTGGATGGGCACGCCTGGACCTATGCGCTGGGGAGACGGGAGCAGCGCACAGGCACATCGCAGGAACTTTGAGCCGGGAGGATGCAGACTGTGTACTGGTATGCCGTGCTCCTGCTGCAGCCCACGCTCTATCTGATAAGTGCCAGCAGACTCTGGCCGGGCAGTAACTGTCTATAACGGCCCGGGTTCTTGTGGCATGCGAGATCTCGCCCTGCGAGGCCACTTTTGATAAGAGGGCTTTTGAAGCTTCGGTGGGGCAGAGCTGCCGCTCGGCTGCTGCAGCACAGGGGATAGCGCTTGCGGGGATACAGCTGAAAACCAAGAGGATCTAGGCACTAGCAGCCTAGGGGATCGGTGCTGGATTGGGAACACGGACTACTGCAATGTAGGGGACTACCGGGGGGGGGGGGGGTAAACCGGTTGCAGGGTAGGACCACCCAAGGCGAGGACACGGCTGCATCCCAAAAGGGGGTGGGAGCTTTGCTGCACCACTGCCACTGGCAGAACAGGAGCTAGTGCTTTTGGACAAACAGCTGAGGAACAAATGTATCTAGGCACTAGCATCCTAGGATCCCTGTGCTGGATGGGTAGAGTAACTGCTGCATCCTGGAGGCCCCTGCCTGGGGGCGTCACTGCTGCAGCCTAGGGGCACTCTGGCTGAGGACACTGATGGCTGTAACCCAGGGGCCACTGGTGGAAGGGAGGGGGGCACGCCTGCAGTACAGGGGCTGTTGCTTTTGGGGATACAGCTGGAGCGGGTACTGCAGCAGGCTGGGGGAGCAGTGCTGGGTTGAACCATTGCTGAAGTCCAGGGGGCACTGGTGGCGGCGCACCCTGCTGCACCTTGGGGGCACCGGTAGGTGGAGGCTTTTTCAGCCCAGTGTTTACTAATGGATTGGAATTCTGCGGGCACAGCTCCTGCCTAGGGCCACTGGTGAATGAGCATACAGCTGCTGCCAGGGTCACTGGTAAATAACGGTACTGCTACTGCCTAGGGCCACTGGTGAAGGAGGGTACTGTTGCTACCTAGAGCCACTGGTGAAGAAGTGTATTGTTGCTGCCTAGGGCCACTGGTGAAGGAGGCTACTGTTGCTGCATAGGGCCGCTTGCTACTGAGGGTACTGCTGCTGCCTAGGGCCACTGGTGAGTGAGGGCAGTGCTGCAGCCTAGGGCCACTGGCGAGCGATGTCACTGCTGCAGCCTAGGGCCACTGGTGAGTGAGGACACTGCTGCAGCCAGGGCCACTGGTGAGTGAGGACACTGCTGCAGCCATGGCCACTGGCGAGTGAGGACACTGCTGCAGCCCAGGGCCACCGGTGAGTGAGGACACTGCTGCAGCCGTGGGCCACTGGTGAGTGAGAACACTGCTGCAGCTTAGGGCAACCGGTGAGCAAGGACACTGTTGCAGCCTAGGGCCACTGGTGAGCGAGAACACTGCTGCAGCTTAGGGCCACCGGTGAGCCAGAACACTGCTGCAGCCTAGGGCCACTGACAGGTGAGAACTCCGCTGCAGCCTAAGGCCACTGGTACGCTAGGATTCTTTTGAAGCCTAGGGTCACTGTTGAGTGAGGATACTGCTGCACCCTATGGCCACTGTTGAGTGAGGACACTGCTGCACCCTATGGCCACTGGTGAGCTAGGACACTGCTGCAGCCTAGGGCCACTGCTGAGTGAAGACACTGCTGCAGCCTAGGGCCACTACTGAGTGAGGACACTGCTGCTATTGGCATTGTAAATGACAATGCCATTTATTAAACAATTAAGCTATTGGCAATGTAAATGACAATGCCATTTATTTGATTTAAAAAAAAAGTAATGAGCAATGCCAATAGCTCTACCTATAATAATGCCGAGACCATTGCATTGTAAATGCTTGTTTTTGCAAGTCTCTCTGCTAACAAAGATACATGAGGTAAAAAAAACTAAAAACTTGGTATTTCAAATGCACACTCGCAGCTTCCGCACATTGTTTTTATTATCTACCATTCTCCATTCCTTCAAAATGTTGTTTGCTGTGAAAATGTATATTAATGTTTCACCTATGCAGTGGTTCTTAACCTTTTGACTTCTAAGGACCCCTACTTGGCTGTTAATGAAATCCAGTGACCCACAATGAATCATTATTTCGATCCCAGGACCCTCACTGAGTCGTTACTGGATTTGAGGGACCGTGGCCTAAGCATTTTCGATGATTTGAATCGCAAAACAATGCACCAAAAAAATCAGAAACAAGCATTCCTCAAAGAAATAATAAAATGAATAAATATTTTATTTAATTCACATACAAATATTTAAAAAATTAACATTTTAATAGGAAGGTTGGAACGGTTCTAAATTAAATTGAGGCCACTTATCATCTGTACTAAATTCTGTTTCATTAACTTGCACTGCTCCCACACATCAATCTGAGGATACTAACTTAATTTTTGCCTCCAATTTCAAATTCTGTCACATTGACAGAACTTTTCCAAATTTTAAAATGCATATTTTGTTTATTTATATACACACATTAATCTGTTATTATTGTACTTTCAAAGCAGTTGCGGACTCCGTGAGTAGGCTTCATGGACCCAAAAGGATCCTCTGACCACATGTTAAGAACCACTTAAGATGTAAACTGCTTTGGCATACTTTTCGGTCCCACTTTCAGATGGAAAGAGAGGCTGCTGGTGAAATTAGTGAGAACTTGCAGTTAGTAACATGTCTGAACAAACGATGTATTCGCCTACACCTCACGATCCATTTCGAGAAAATTCACTCAAAGATGTAAAAAGATTTTTAAAATTGCTTTAAGTTGCGAACCTTTCCAACATTGAGTAACTTTAATTATTCTTGGTTAGCATGAGAAGTAACAACCAAGGCACTTAAACCAAAAACTATTTTTGTTTCGATAAAATAAATATATAAGAAGAAGTAATGTAAGTAGGTCCAAATTCAGTTTTTATTGCTGACCAAGTTAAAAGAATCAATCACAAACAAATACATAATTCAAGTCATAAAATTGAAAGAAATTATTTTTCATTAAATGGTAAATAATAAATCCACATTAAACAATCAATACACAATAAAAAATATATAATCACATTTTAAAAAGTGGCAATAACAAATTAATTCTCTACGCGCGTTTCGGCGACCAGCGCCTTCTTCTGGAGTAGCCACGTGTATCACACTAATCACCAATAGAAGAATAATATCTTGTGTTAACGAAGAGGGGAACAGGATAAAAAGCTAATATTGCGAAAAGCCCATAAGACCATAAATCACACTAATCCAGGTTCATGGCAGTTGTGCTTTTACTTCTGATTTATAAAAATTACCCTGGTGCCTTATATTCCTGGCGTTGATCAATATGCCTTTTAAAACTAGTCAGTATCCTGATCCAATCTGTTCTATTTAGGCACTCGCTCCCCAGATCGTATTTTAAGACCTCGTGAGTATTAAATTCTTTCACGAATGGTAATAAAATAGGGAGCCTTCTTGATACGAAGATCTTCCTAGTGTCTTTACAATACGGGATAAACTTTGTTAAAAATCTGACAATCGGGGAGCGAGGCACGGGGTTCTGTGGCTTCTTGGAACGTTTGCCAAGAAGCCACAGAACCCCATGCCACTTTTTTAAATGTGATTATATATGTTTTATTGTGTATTGATTGTTTATTGTGGATTTATTATTTACCATTTAATGAAAAATACTTTCTTTCAATTTTATGACTTGAATTATGTATTTGTTTGTGATTGATTCTTTTAACTTGGTCAGCAATAAAAACTGAATTTGGACCTACTTACATTACTTCTTATATATTTATTTTATCGAAACAAAAATAGTTTTTGGTTTAAGTGCCTTGGTTGTTACTTCTCATGCTAGTAATCCCTGCCCTAGGACTTGTAGTATCCATCCTCTCAGGGGGTCCTTGATATTTACACATAATTATTCTTGGTTAGTACATGGTTGTGGCATCTATTAGTCTGTCAGACTGCTTCCCATTACTGCTAGTACTACCGATCTGCAGCTCCCGTGGTGACAGCTGCCTTGTTGGATGGACAGAAGGATGGGGGTCACGTGACATGTATCTGTCCATTTATGTGTTTAATAGGGTTAGCGACTTTGGGAGTTGGCCTGTAACGCTAGATATTGTTCCTTAGTTTACATACGAATCATGTGATGTAGCCCCAGTCTGTATGGTGGATGAAGGCTGATGCTCTGAGTTATTGTTTTGTGGTCTGTATTACAGTCGTAACTTACTTTTTATTAACTGCCGAACTTTGTCCGGAACGATTTAAGTAACAATCGGGGCACACGTGAAGGAGCTCGTGCATGTGTATTTCCCCTTGTTCTGTATGAGAAAATGAAGTTTCATTGGGCACAGACTGTGGCCTGACATTAAGCGTAATTACAAATGAAGTAATACTTCACAGTACACTGTGTCATCCGCATCCCGTTCTGCGGACCTGCTTCCTGTCAGGCCATGTTTTAATGCGTTTAGAGGGCCATTATCTCTCAGCGACGGGCAGTAGTTGTCCCTTGGCGCTGGGCGCGCCTCGTGCAGTGGTTTTCGATGAAAGCTTTTTCAGAGGGAGGAACTGTGTACTGTATTTTGAACTGTAAAACAAGTGCACCCACACTCCCAGTCCTTGAAGTATACCAGACTGGGGTGATTTATAGCCTCCAAGAGCCTGGTACCAGTTACTAGTATTAGTATGCCTGCGTGCGGCCCAGGTAGACTGCGCCTCACATATAATATTCATGAAGGACGAGGTGACCTTCACACAAGCGTTCAGCGGGTAATTAGTGAGCCAGCAGCTGCTTCCTGTGCTGCATCACGGCAGAGGGTAAAGGGCACGCACGATTTGTTTCTGCAGTCACGTGCCTGTAAAAGTTGCTAGCAAGCGCCAGAGGTGCTTTTAATCTTGGTCACATTTTAACACTTTTAACAGAAGATTAGAGTTCCACTGTTACTTCTCGTGCCTAGTCATTCATGATGTTCCACTAAAAAGGTGCGGTGTTAAGTGATGTGACCTTTACGTAGCTGATCACGTGACACTTTGGGCATCATTATGAATGTTTTCTTTTTGGGTTATGTCATTTTCTGTTCAAAATACGAGATAAACACCTGTGAACTGTGCACCAAGTAAGTGGCTCCCATGCCTTTTCATGTTGGCAGACTGAAATTCTTAAATATGTTGATTTCGTGTTCTGTAATCCTACCTGACATTTATTTGTTTTGCAGCCATAATGTTGGCACCAGCTGTTTCTATTTTGTGTGTCTAGTGCTTAATTGTAGTCTTGAAGTTGGCACAGCATGAAAAGCCAGCTTCTCCTGGAGCCTGTCTGCCGCTGTGGCCTTCCATGGACTTAATGCCCTAAATGGCTAGCGAAGCATGACGCTCGGTGCCAATTGGGTGTTCCATTGAAGGGACTGAGAAACTATAATCTTACAATTTATAACCTTTTAACTTCAGCCCAGACACGTTTTTTTGTAATTTTGCTTTCTTGGTTACTTTTAAATATAGAAACATTTAAAGATTAAAGTTCAGATCTCTACTGTTTGCAGTTGAATCCTTGACCAACAATGTCACTGGTGGGCATTAAGATCTCTGTTATTCTGCTTCTGAGGCACTGGGTAACGCCACGGCCAAGCGGTAATAGTGTATACCGTTGTACTGAGGCGCGATCTGGAATTTGTATACTTGATCTCACACTGGTGACATCATGCTTGTCATGGCACCTCTCCTCGTTCACAGTAGCCCTCACAGCATCGTGGAATTTTTCATGCACGCTTGCTCATGACGGTATACAGGCATGGGCTCGGCTTCTCTTTGGCTGTAAAAGTTAACTGTAGAAGCTTTAGTGTAAGTCTTAGTAGTGCAGAGAACTGGTGTTGACATTTCTCCTACAAACACAGGAGTATGCAAAAGACTTGCAGCGGTCCAGCTGGCCTTTATCTTGGGAGATCAAATACCAACTTCTTTACTTACCTGTGTGACAGTCTGCGTTTCGGTGCTGATAGTAAAGAGGTGCAACACTGCACTTTGTCAGAGGCTTCGGTTAAGTAGAGTATACAACCGTTACTCAACAGTTCTTCAACATTTGCATACACATCCTGTCCTATTTGACCTTTACCAGAGTAATTTTCTAATGTATGCTGGAGGTATACAAATCGTCCTGTAGCTGGAATAAGAGGTGGGAGAGCAAGTAAATATCTCCTGGTGCACGGGTCACGTCTCCCATTGGCCTAGGTGGGCCGAAACCGAGTCCTAATGCTAGACAACCCTCATGGTAATTCAGCAACCCCTTCTGTGTGGCCTATGTCCCTGAAAACCTTCCCAGCGGCCACGCAAACTCCTTGAAATTAGTCAAGAGAGTGTTCAAAAAGAGCTTTACTTTTTCCACCTGCCCATATTTTGAAGAAATAATATGCAAACTAAAGTAAGTCTAGCTCTTTGCATCTCTAGTGATGACTGGATTGGGATGCTGCAGTATGTTATACACAGGCCTTTCACAAAACCGGACCAGATACATAGAGTAAAAAAAACGAGACAACTTTACGACTGCATCAAACCCAAACTGACTAGCACAAAATACAACTACTAGCACAAAATACATCTTTCCTGACCTATATTACTAGTAGTTGTTGTCCCCCCTTCTCTTGGACCTAAAAGCAACACAAGGGGGGGGGGCTTCCTTCCTAATAGTCAATCCCAAACTGAAAAAACCTCTGTTAGCTCCCTGTAGCATCCTGCAAAAGGGTCCCAGAAAACTTAAAGGTTGACTCCTTAACAGGTGCCAAACCCTTTGTTGTACCAAGCTGTAGAACTTTTGACAACAGAAGGTATGACTGCAAAAACATGGGGTTGGACCTTTGAGTGTTCAAGTCTCAAAACTTTAACATGCCCTCAACTCTGTCTTATAAAGCCTTATAAGGTATCTCACTTTCAGAAAGATTTGAAAGAACACACCTTTCAAGTAAGTAGACCGATCAATGGCACGGGCAGATGGCGATTGTGGAAAGGTAACCTGGCCAAATTAAAACTAAAGACAATGAAGAAGGACAAGGTGCCTCTCCCTGGAATCCCTCACTGCTAATCACCGGTGCTTACCCACTTACCCTCCCCACATTTCAAGCAATAGCAATAGACATCAAGTTTCTCCCCCCATGCAGTCCTCACTAACCCATCCTGTTGCATTCACCTCCAGTACATACACATAGCCACCTGTATAAATACTCTGAAGTGCCACTACGTAAACTAATTAGTGCTGTAGAGAAGTCCAGAAATAAAGCAAAAGTGGCTTTCACGCATTCTTGCACTCCTTCGTGAAAAATGGGTTTTGGTCTGACATTTTAGATGTGGATCTCACTTCTGTGTGTGGAATTGATAGCAAGGGTTTGAGTGAATTGTTCTACATGAAACACATTTCCGGTGGGTAAAGGCACGAGATGGGGAAGGGGCGGATCCTTTCTTCCCCCTGTTTGGTCTGACATTGTAATTGGCACTGTAAACATGGAGAAATTAGCAGATTAGGCTCTCAGGTGGAATCCAAATTGGGAGGAGATTTATTTGTGTGGATGTACTCCTGTAATCAGTGGATCCTGAACATTTGGTTACCAGAATCCTGAATATGATAAATATATTTAGAGAATATGGATTTGTCGATAAATTGGAGAAGGAAAAGGGAGACTGGGTTGGTGGGAACCACGTTGCACTACATTAAGCACAAAGGAAACCCAATAGAGATGTAATACTCACTGTGATCTTGCTGACTTTCAGATCTGTTTTCTATTTTTCGTTTCTTTAAAATCAATTAAATATTTTGAAAAACTGGTTTCACGCTCAGAGCTGATTGATTGGATGATAATTAGACCCTGGATCGTGTCCAGCCTCTTTTTCACCAGATAGCATCTAGAGCCGTCTTAAAATTGGTACCTCTGTTGCTGAAACAACTCTTGGTGCTACACTCGGAGGTAATTTTATGCTAATGGGCTAGAATGAGGCAGGTGTAAAGAAGTTCATCTTTGGTCTAAGGATTCTTTGGCGTCTTTTGTCACCATCTTTCATTGTCCAGCAGACCAGCTGGGCTTGGATCTCTGACTAAATCCAGTTAAGATCGTATCAACTCTATGCTTGTGGTTGCCAGGCACCTCCTTCAGCACTTGCAGAAGACTGAGCAGTATCCAGAAGAAATTACTGGGTTTAGAAAAAAAATTGTGTTCCCAGACTCTAGGTCGAATCCCTGTTTGTATTTACAAGCCTGTCTTGTTTGCAAACCCCCTTAAAACTAAAGAAGAAAGTTAATCTCCCTATGCACGGACACCTTCATTGAATAGGAATTTAAATATGTAAGTAATGATTACGTGCTGATCCATAATGCACTTTTAGAGTTTGAGTTCTGTAACTATTAGATGTTACTGGACAGGATTTACTGATCTTGGAAGAAAGCAGAGTGGAGCTACCATTGGCTGGATTGGAACTTGTGATCTGTTGATCACTGAATACTGCAGCTCCCAGCATTTTACTCACTGGCTCATCCTGCCTGCCCATTAATTATGTGAATTGAGGGTGTATTGTGAAGCACCCATGTAATGAAGGGTTCACCTCCCTCTTTGAAGAATGAATTCTCTCATCTTGCAAATTAAAAATGGCTAAACACTTTAATACTTCATTAGTCGCCTAATCTTGTTCGGTCTTTTTCCTTAATTTTCTGCTCTTGTTTTCCCAATATCAAATGTCAAAAATCTCCTTTGTTGATTTAATATGATGGTTCATGCTTCTTTCTTATTTTTTTCATCATCCATACCCCATCGGGCCTTTGCACCCCCCCCCCCCCCCCACCCCCCATCCCTCTAAGGACATTGAACCCTTGACACTCTCGAGTCTTGCTGGTAATTGAGAAAGATAAGTTATAACAATCGGGAGCACCCCATGGCATACAGAAAGGTACCCACGGTGCCCTACTGCCAGGTCTCACGGCTCACAGCAGCCACATTCCAGGGCCTTAAACAATTCTTGTTGATCCCAGGTGACCACTTCAAACGGGGACAATTTGAAACTCCGTTTATCATTGTGTCACTTAAACAAGCAGCCAAACCTGCTGATCAGCGCAGGACTTCTGCTGACGCTTTCTCTTTCACGATGGCCTCTGGCATCTGTGGTGTGTTTTCGAATAACTGTGCCAAACTGTTTTCCCAATGACATTTTCCTTTCCAGTAACCAAAGCCACTTCGTAGTACTTCACAAAGCTCGTGCAGTGGCCTGTAAAATCATGTGCTTGAACTGTTGTTTTACTAAAAAATCCGAAAAGTAGCCGAGGCTTTGGAAAAGTGTTCCCGGAAGATGTGCGAGCTTCCGGGCCTTCTGCTTGGGAGCGGTCTGCAACCTTAAATAGAAGCAATGTGGCATTTGGCACATTCCCTTCAATCATTCCAAATATTGTCCGAAATTTCTATCTTAATCGAGAAGTTATAGTTCCCAAGTTTGATTGCTGCAGGTCTCAGGGTGCACACGAAAGCCTGCGCTCAGCGCTTCGCTTTAATCCAGGTAGAACTGAAGTCCTTGTCTTTTCTCTCCAGCGCTTTGCTGTGGCAGGGATACAAACTCCAAAGTCGCTTTTAAATTACACTTCCTTCGAGTATGGCGTCTTTGATTAGCTAGAACATTTGGCACCATCTGGCAAATACTCTTAGTTTGGCAGTTGCTTAATATGGCCACACTAGCTTCTTCGTGTCCGATGCCCACATCTGACATCGGGGTATTAAGTTATTAATGGTGTAGTAAAAGTACAGTTTATGTTGCTTTTCTCATACGATTTATTGTTTCTTTTGGCAAAAAACAACGACCCGCATTATGGGAAAACGTCACTTGTGCACAGGTGGAAGTTTGTTCAGAATAGGCCTATTTGTGATTTGGTGTAAATGTCTATGTTTGAGGATAGTTGTGTTACAAAAAGGTATCCGGTGAGCACATTTTATTAGCGTTTTGACCGTTAGTTCAGAGAATGATTTGAGGTTACAGGAATATCATAGTATAATCAAATCTGATCGGATGAGAGAGGATTTTGTTACTGTCCAGTTCATTATTTATGGATCCAGGTTTTCTTGTTGGCTGGCAGTGACGGAAACATTGTGTTATGGATGCCATAATGCAGTGTAACTAAAAATTGAGATGCTCATAAGTCAGCAAACTGATTATTGAGCCCACCCCCAGATGGCTGTTGGGTGATTATGGAGTCCAAGATACTGCCCTCACAACACAAATGCTCTTTTTACCACTGAACCATACAACTGATATTTAGAGAGTCAGTAGGAACCAGAAAGTTGAAATACAAGTAAATAAACCCTAGAAGAAAGTCAATAGGATCTCGAATGCTGAAATCATGTTAAACCCTTGAAGAAAGGAAGTGGTTACTAGCACCATTTCATTCCCATTGTCACTGCACTTATCTACACCACTCCACGCCGCTTTACTACACACTGCTCCACTATACTTATACCAATGCACTCTACCCCACACTACTCTACTGTGCACCACTGCTCTCTTTGCCACTGCACTCTATTCCACTCCATTCTATGCCACTCTACTTTGCAACACTGTACTCTATGTAACCGCATTCTACGTCAACTCGCTTTACTCTGTAGCACTCCACTGTATGCCACTGCACTGTATGCCGCCTATGCACCACTCTATTCTGCTTTGCACCACTGCACTCTACTCTACTGTACACCACTGCACTGAGTGGCACTCCACTCTACGCCACTGCACTGAATGCCAATACACTATACACTTTACTCAAAATAAATGTACTCTATTCCAGTCTACCCTATACCACTACACTTTACGCCATTGTACTTGGTCACTGCACTGTACACCATGCTATTCTACTCTGCATCACTGTACTCTACGCCTCTGCTCTCTACGCCACGCCATTTTACTCTACGCCACTGCACTCTCGCCAATGCACTCTACTATACACAACTGCACTCTGCGACCCTATACTCCGTTACACTGCACTCTCTGCCACTCAACTTTATGCCACTCTACGCCACTGCTCCCTGCCATTCCACTCTGCACCACTGCACTCTACTCCAATCCACTCTGACTCACTCTAGTCTACGACTCTATACTCAATACTTCACCACTCTCCACCACTTCACTCTATTCAGTTCAGTTCAAATGACTTTATTCGGTTATAACACACAGAAAACCATAAAAGTACAATAAAACACTTAATAAAAATATCGAGATACAAACAGGAACAAATTTATACTTAAGGCTCATTGCAATTTTAAAAATTCATCGTTTTCCTTGAGATAAAAACATTTTTAAGAAAAGCTGCAACGGATGCAACACCAAATATGTTATCAATTGCTAAAAAGGCATGTCTACATTGTCTAAAATCCATATACTTTAAAATGGGCTTAATCCATCTTTTCTTAGGTATGGTATAAAATTTACAAAAGAATAAAATATGTATATCTGATTGATTGGACAGATCGTTACAAGGGCACTTAATCAGTTGCTTAGACCAGTCGTTTAAATTAGGAAAACTTAATAGCCTGTACAAAATACCAAATCTAAAGCGAATTAGTAGGAACCTTTCAAAGTCTCTCATTTGTAACGCAATATCAGGTTGTATGACATTCATAGTCGTAATCGGTTGATGTGAGATCAGAGTTTTTTTTAAATTCCATTATGTCCCTGCGATCCTCCAAATAAGTTATACACAGTTTTTTCAATTCTTTTCTCGGAATCTGGGTCATCAAAAAGTCTCTTCATAATAATCAAGGTGACCTATTTGTGTGAGGAACGTCTTAATATACTGTAACCAATTTATCTTCTGGACGTGATCAAGTTTGATTACATCAGACAGAATTAATTGATTAAAGGAACATTCCTCTTTGGTCCATACCCCGTGCCACAGAAGAAGGGGTTGTACCCTAATGGTATCTTCCAAAAACCCAAGTCCAAGTTCTGCATGGCAGTTGTGGGTAGACACACTTTCTGGTACAGATAAAAGATATCTTAAACATTTATTTTCGGTCACCTGTAGATTTTTCACATTAGAATGCCCTCAAATTCCTGCACCATATGTGGCAATCGCAAGACAGCTTGCTTTATAAATACAAATGAGTTCTTTAATGGGTTTCTTCCCCATTTTCCTACTAAATGTTTGAAGGGCCATTATAGATTTTACAAACAGCAGACTCCTAGTTTTTACTGCATTAGACCACTGTCCAGATCTATCAAACAAAATTTCCAAACAGGAGAAAGTTTGGGTAAAATCCAGAGGGTTTGAATAAATATACATGGTTTTCTTCAGCTTCTCTGCCCCTGGGCCACAGTTCATACAGAAAGTCTTGGTGCAGTTTATTTTCAAGTCCAATGTGGCCATAAAGTTTGTAAATGATGGTGCCATTTTTTGCATTGCCTTTGGGGTCCTGGCCATCAATACTGCATCGTCAGCATAAATTAATGCCGGTATTGGACGATTTGAGGCCAACGGCATATCCTGACATTCCTGTAGCAAAGTTCTTTCTAGATCGTTAATATAGATGTAAAACAAGAATGGGGCAAGGACGCATCCTTGCCGCACTTCTCTGGCAATGCTAACTAGTTTTGTACACTCCCCGTTCTTACCGATTCTAATCGTTGCCATGGCACCATTATACAGGTCCCTAAGGAATTCGCCACTGCACTCTACACCTATGTTCTCTAAACTACTTTACTCAAAATCAATACACTTTACACCACTGCACTCCATGCCAATCTACTCTGCACCACTGCATTGTACTCCACTATACTCTACACCACACCATTGCACTCTGTCCCTTTAATCTGCACCACTGTCCTTTACATCCATGCACTCTACGACAATCTATTCTGCAGCACTGGACTCTCTACCACTGAACTCAGCCACTGTTCTCTATGCCACTCTACTCTGCGTCACTTTACTCTATGCTACTGCACTCTACTCAGCACCACTCAGTGCCACTCTACTCTGAGCCAATGCACTCTACTCCACTATAATCTGCAGTGCAACACTACAGTCTGACAATGTATTCTATTTCACTTCACTCTACACCTTTCTACTCTCCTCTGCACCACTCTATATCAATGCACTCTACCCCACTCTACGCCACTTTACTCTACTCTGAATCAATATACTCTAAGCCACTGTACTCTATGCCTCTGCACTTTATGCCACTTTACGCCACTCTACACCACTCTGCACCACTCGGCTCTATGCCAGTGCACTTTATGCCACTTCGCTATACCACTGCACTCTACCTTGCACAACTCCACTCTACACCACTTCCCTCTACTCTGAAACAATCTACTGAATGCCACTGCACTTTACACTGCTCTGTACCACTGCACGCTGCCACTGCAATTAACGCTGCACCACTCTACTCTATGCCACTACTCTATACCACTGCATTGTACCCTGCACCACTTCAGTCTACTCTGAAACAATCTGCTCTACCCCACTGCACTCTTCGTCACTTCACTCTACGCATCTGCACTCTACGCTATGCCACTGTAGTCCAAACCACTGCACACTGAGCCACTTTACTCAAAGCCAATGCACCCTATGCTACTACAGCCACACCAACTACTTTTCACCAGTGCACTGTACGCCACTATACTCTGCAGCATTCTACTCTATGCAACTGCACTCTGCTCCTCTGCATATTACACCACTTTACGTCACACTATTCTATTCTGCACCACTGCACTGTTCATCACTGTTCTCTGCACCACTCTGCGCCATTGCACTCTGCGCCATTGCACTCTATGCCATTGCACTCTATGCCATTGCACTCTATGCCATTGCACTCTATGCCATTGCACTCTACGCCACTGCACTCTACGCCTCTGCACTCTACATAACTCTACCTCAACGCCACTGCAGTCTATGCCACTCTACATCTCTGTACGCTATCTAGCACTACTCCACTCCATGCAACTCTACTCCACTCTGGCCTATGCCATCGTAATCTATTCTATGCCACTGCACTCTAGTCACAGCACCCTACGCTATTGCACTCGACACCACTTTACCAAAAACCAGTGCACTCAGTGCCTCTGCATTCTACCCCAATCTACTCTGCAGCACTGTACTTTGCACGGCTTCAATCTAGGCCACTCTGCTATACTCCCCTCTGACGCTTACCTCGATGATTCGCCTCTCTATGATGCTCTGCTCTGTTAAAATCTGCTCCACTCTATGCTCCACCCTATGCCACTCCACTCTACAGCATTCTACACCACTCTGTCATTCTACGAAACTACTCCCCGATGCTCTACGCAATTCCTCTACACCACTCCATGCCACTTTACTCCACTCTATTCTATGACACACTACTCCACTCTACTCCACTTCACTCAGTGACGTTCCGCTCCACCCAAACCTGCAACACTCTACTCCACTTTGTTTCTCTAAAACACTCTACTCCACTCTGTCCAACACCCTTTATGCCACTGCTCGGCTATACCCTACTCTGCGAGACACTAGGCCACTCCACGTTACGACACTCTGCTGGCACCTAGAATGCTTCCTAGTTCTTTACTTTCGGTTTTAGTACAGTATACATTCTGCGTTGCTGCTGTTACAAAGCAGGAAAGACCTGTTTTCTCAAATCCGCACAGGACAGAGACTGTTAGGACTAGGAGGATCCTCAGCCCTGTCTGATGTGCAGAGGTAGAAATTGCTGAGGATCTATTCATATTCCTTGGTTTCACGTACTCCAGTCTGTAGTGTAGTGTCTTGCTCTTCAGCTCTGTGTGCCGCGCTAGATGGTTGCGTGACTGTGTCCTCGTTTTGTTTGCGTGCTTTTCTTTCAGTTGGCCATTTTTGGCCGTGAAGATTCAAGTTCCTTCAGTACCATTCTCCCTTTTGATACTTTGTACCCCAGATCCCTGTGTATGATCTGGCACTGGTTCGATCACATCTTCTTCATGTTCAAGTCCTGATTTGCCAGTGTTCGAGCTCCAGTTGCTGGAGGCGGATGTTCATTCACGTCATAGTCTTACATAATCTTACTTCTTGTCTGATCCGTACTTCACTCTGCAATGTGTGCACAGTGTGTCCTCGCACAAACATCCCCTCTCCAGACAGCCAGATAAACCATAGTTTTACCCTCTTTCCGGTTTACTGAGTGGAAGCCACGTGGGTCCGTATTGTTGGAATCCATCTCTGCTTAGCCATTAACTTCTAAATCCTCCTCTGCCCTCTGTGACCTACCTGGTCTCTGCCCTCAGGCTGTCCTGGATAAGCCTAGGCGTCGCTCACGTGTTCTGCAGTAATGTTTACATTTGAGATTATGAATGTTCAACATAGGCCATTAGTGTGAATTATTTGACTCCGCTCCCAGCATGATTGTGCCTTCCAACATTTCCCTGCACATTGAGTGTATCGCTCTGCCGACATGCTAGCATGTTAATTAACCCTAAACATGGCAAGAAACCATACAATAGTAGAGTGAAAAGCCTATGTTGTCGCCAAGGCCTTCCTCTTTAACTTGAGATGTAATCAAGACGTTTTCTCCCTGATGTGGATAATATGCTTCCTTCTAGCAAGAACTGAAGAGAACATTCATAGGCCTTTCAGACTATTTGTTCCTGTCCGTGACTGCGGCCAAATCCAATTGTTGAGTTGAACTGCACAGTATGTACTACGGTTGAGAGACCAGCAACATGTTGCAACTCTGGCCTGGTTGTGTGCTGCACACCTCAGAACCCTACATAGAATTCACCCCAGCAGCGGAATCGAGTAGTACTTAACGACGCAAACTAATTTTTGTTGTTTCTCAGAGCAGAAACGTTCCAGGAAGGAGTAAATTGAATATCTAACCTTGACAGAGGAGTTGAAGAAAGATCCCCGAAAAGGAATGCAGTTATGTTTCCTTCTGCTTAGTGCTCATTGATTGATTGACACCACAAAGCACATTTTAAGAATCTGAAAGTGCTTCCTTCTATTGCTGTAGATGCCATGCACTAGCCGCATTTGTTGATTTGAAGTTTTTTCTTTGTGAGGAACTCTGTTATTTATAGCACACAGACTGCAAGTGAATATTTATACCGAATCATTGTGCAGGTCTGAATGAAAGATAGCAGCTACTGCCTTTCTTCTAGAGTTTATTGAGCAGGATTTCAGCATTCGAGTCCCTACTGCCTTTCTTCTAGGGTTTAACAGCATTTCAGCATTCGAGTTCCTACCATAGGGGCAGTGCCCCTTTACTTGATGTTTTGGATGTGTAATTAACCTCAGCTAGCAAGTTAGTGTTTTTAGGTTTTCCTTGTATAGTGCTTGCACCTTTCACGCACATTATATTCTACACTTATTTAAAGGTTCTTTGGATCAGTCTCTTTGAGCCATGGACATTTTTTGCCTTGGAGCTTTCAGGTTTTGGCGCATGACCTTGTTCATAGAATCATACATCTGCCCAAAGGAGTTTTATGGTATAAACTATTTCATTCAAAGCCTACCAGTCAGCACAGCTATCTGGTTTGGGGACATTTGGAAAGCTTCCCTGGGGTGCAGGTGCGGCTACTACGCTATGGCTTTCTCGTAGAGCGAGAACCCAAAACATAAAATGGTAATAACTTTAAGTTATTACCATTTTATGTTTGCTTTGCGTGCGGGGCTGCTCTGCTGTCCGGGCAGGGGACAAATGGTTTGCCCACTCCTGAGTCCGCAAACACTGTTTGGTCAGCCCTCTTGGGCCGCCCAAATCAGTCTTGCGCACTCTGCCCTTACTTCTCCATGCTGGCTTCATTGCAGCCTGCATGGAGAACATGCCCATCCCACTAGCCCTTGGCTGGGCGCCGTCCTGACCAATCACAACGCTGCATTGCAGGTTTGTGATTGGCTTAGGGGACTGAGCCTGCTTTCTGTTCTGTCGGAGACAAGAGAGCAGGAGAGAAGACGTGGGACCCGGAAAAAAGGTAGGTTTTAATTTTTTAATTATGGGAATGTATTCCACCAATTGCTTACCATTGGCTTTGTAACTAACATTTGCTTGCTTTCTCTTTGCTGACTCTATTTTTTTAGGCTCTCCAGCGTGCGTTTGACCCTTATGTTGCCCAAACACTGTTTACTATATTCTTCCACCATTTTTAGGTCGAGTTATTTATAACTCTGAACCTATTACTACTAAACGAAAATCTCTGAAACCAGCCGGATTTCGTGCAATGCATGTTGTGCACTCAACCATGAAGCTTCCCCAGGCGCGCGCTTGGCCTCGCAAAGGCCTGAAAGCTTGAAAGCAATCTGCTTCCCCGCCCCCCCTGGTGTTTATGGCTTTTCTCGCTCGCTAATGCGTTTTTTCCCCTCCCAGCCATCCTTTGATATCCGCCGCGCGTGGCCTCTTCCTGTCGCCTCTCCGTCGTTCACAGCCCCTCTCTGTCATGGAATCTCAAATTTGGGGACTACATCTTCAAAACAAGCCTGTTCATGTTGACACTTGCAATTAGAATCCTTTCTTTTTTTTCTTTCATCCTTTCTTTATTTCTTTTCTTTCCTTCCTTTCCATCCTTCCTTTCCATCCTTTCTTGCCTTCTTTTTCGGTCTTCCTTCCTTTCCTCCCTCCCTTTCATTCCTTTCTATCTTTCCTTCCTCCCTTCTTCCTTCTTTCTTTCATTCTTCCCTTCCACATTATCACTCAGCACCACCACAGCACCACTCAGCGCCACCACAGCATCACTCAGCGCCACCCCAGCATCACTCAGCGCCACCCCAGCATCACTCAGCGCCACCCCAGCATCACTCAGCGCCACCCCAGCATCACTCAGCGCCCTCCCTGCATCACTCAGCGCCCTCCCAGCATCACTCAGCGCCACCCCAACATCACTCAGCGCCACCCCTGCATCACTCTGCGCCACCCCAGCATCACTCTGCGCCACCCCAGCATCACTCTGCGCCACCTCAGCATCACTCTGCGCCACCCCTGCATCACTCTGCGCCACCCCAGCATCACTCTGCGCCACCCCAGCATCACTCTGCGCCACCCCACCATCACTCAGCGCCACTCCAGCATCACTCACACCATTGCAGGCTACTCTTCACTTTATGCCTCTCTCCTCAACACCTCTGTACTCTATGCCAGTGCTCTCTACCCGACACTCCTTTACTATGCACCACTGCAGTCTTTGCCACTGCACTCTACACCCCTCCACTCTGCGCCAGTCCACTCAATGTGCTCTACTCTTCAACAGTGCACTTTATGCCATTGAACTCTATGCCAATGTCAACTACTCTGTACCACTCCACTCTATGCCACTCCACTCTGCGCCACTCTACTCTGAAATACTGCACTCCACAACCTTGCACTCTACGCCACTAGTCTGCCATTGCACTCTACTGTGCACCGCTCCACTCTACCCTGCACCACTCCTTGCCACTTCACTCTACTCTGAAACAGTGCCACAGCACTCTCCGCCACTCTATTCTATGCCACCTTGTGTTCTGCACCACTCTACTCTATGCCACTCCACTCTACCCTGCACCACTCCACTCCGCTTCACTATGCAGCTACGGCACCCCACTCCACTCTAAACCACTCCGCTCTACGCCACTCTGTTCTAAACCACGACACTCTATGCCAGTGCACTCTGACACTTCACTCAAGTCCTCTCTACTCTACTCTGCATGCAGCACGCTTCTTTAAGCCAGTGCACTCTACCCCACTCTACTATGCAGCACTGCATTATTCGCTACTGCACTCTACACCACTCCAGTTTAGGCCATTCCACTCTGTGTCACTCTACTCTGCAACACTGCACTCTATGCCACGCCACTCTGCATCAATGCACTCTTCGCCACTAGTCTATGCCATTGCTCTCTACCCTGCACCACTCAACTCTACGACACTTCACTCTATTCTGAAACAATGTACTCCACGCCACTGCACTATACTCAACTCTGTGCTATTGCACTCTACGCTGTTCCACTCTACGCCACTGAACTCTACCGCACTCCACTGAACTCTGCACCACTGCATTCTACGCCACAGTACTCTACTCTGCAACATTCCATGCCACTGTACTCTACACCACTGCACTCTACATCACTCTATGCCACTCCATTCTGTGCAACTGCACTGTGCGCCACTGTTCTCTGCGCCACTCTACTCTGCAAGACTGCACTCTCCGCCACTTAATTCAACGCCACTCTACTGTTCTCCATTTCACGCTATGCCATCCTACACAATTGCGCTGTATGTCACTGCATTCTATGACACTCTGTTCGACTCTGCACCACTCTACTCTGCACCACTCTACTGCACTCCACACCAAAGCACTTTACACCACTACACTGCATGCCACTCTAATCTATTCTGCACCATGCACTACGCGCCACAATACTCCACTCCACCACTACACTCTACACCACTTCACTCAACTTTGAAACAATCTACTGTACGCCACTGCAATGTACACTGCACCACTCTACAGCACTGTACCCTACGTCCTTGCACTCTCGCCAGTGCACTCTACACCAGTTTACTCAAAACCAATGCACTCTATGATCTTGCATTCTACGCCAATCTACTCTACACCTCTGTACTTTACGCCTCTTCAGTCTAGGCCTTTCTACTCCAATCTACAACATGACACTCTATGATACTAGTGTGATACTCCACTCTACTCCACTCTTTGGCACTCAACAACACTACTCCAATCTATGATACTTTACATAACTCCCTATATGCCACTCCATGCCACTTTTCTTCACTCTATTCTACAACACACTACTCCACTGCTCTACTCTGCCACTCCACTCTGCCTATCCACTCTCCTACACCACTCTATCAACAGTCTACACAACACCCTCTACACTACTCCACTCTGCTATACACCACAACACTCTATGCCACTCCACGACACAACACTCTCCTCTACATTACGCTACTCAACTCTATACAACACCCTGTCATTCTAAAACATTCAACTCCCTTCACGACTCTTCACAACACTGTACACCACTCAACGCCACTCCATGCCACTCTATAAATCTCCATTTTATGGCACTGCACTCCTTGCCACCCTCCTATACCCCAGTAACCTTTAGCCATGCTGAACAATATCCATGCTGACGTACAACATGGCTTAAACATATTGCAAAGCCAATCACACTTGCATAAGCGCGAACTATTGGCTTTGCCAAGGCTTGTTTCTTAGAGTTGTCCTTCTGCCTCCAGTGGAATGCAGGAGACTGTTTTAGGTTGTGCAAGTGTCCTGATAGACCTAGGGCTCGAATGCTGATAAAAGTATCTGTAACAACAATTTGCACCTTTAATATACGGCTGTAGAGCCTTTGGCTTTACCGATATTTGCCTGCATTGGCATGCTCTATGACCAAAAGCATTGCAAGATGGCCGTCTGTACATGTGTGCTGAGGCATGTGTGGCCATCTTGAATGTATATGTCAAACTATGTAAAAATGCAAGATGGTTGAAATGCATGAGCACACCTGCACACACAGTGACGGTTATTTTGCAATAATTTTTGCCATATTTTGACTAAACCAATCCAAGATGGCCACCCATAAGCATATACATATGTTATACTTCATTCTTAATTCATCATTCCGAATTGGCTCACTACATTATTTTAAAATAAATTAAGGAGCCTTTCATCTTAAATGTGGGTTGGGCAAACAATAGAAAAAGGCTCATGAAAAATCAGAGTGGTAGCCCAAAATCATAGGAAGTGCAAAAACAAACCAGTTGAGTATAACTATTGCGCTGCCAAAATAAAATTATCTTTGAGATATGAAAGGCTTTCATTTGTGGTAGGCTCTCCTCAAACGTCTCCGCTAAGAGTTACTTCGTCATAGTTACCTCATGTAGCATTAAAGCTACATTTTCAAATGACTCTAAAAACCTTTGGTAAAGCATGTAATATCTAGCAGGGTATCTGAATTATTGCAAATCTGTTTGCCGCCAAATCAAGAGGCGCACTTGCACTTCGACACGTGCCAAGACCTGCCACATTAAGCATCTGTGCAAGAGAACCCTGTCAGGCAGCCATTTGATTTACATGTTTCTGTGAATTCCATTAAAGAGCCTATGGCATAAATGTTACCGAGAGTTACATATATTAGCTGAAATTCTTAAAATATCTGTGTGATTCAGTCCACAGAGGAGACCTGCCTTTCACAAGGTAGGCCTGCTCTTCACAATTAAAGTGCTCATTGAGTGTACAACTTTTGTGACTGTAAAAAAAAGAGGTTCATGTCGATCGATTGGCCTGATTTTGGAACTGCCTATTTTATGTCCTGTGCTGGGCAATACATATCAGTAGGTCTCGGTGGTTGAATAATATAGATTCATCTTTTAAGTAGGAATAGCATACAACGTGTATTTAAGTGTTTTCCTGTTACCACCCTTAGACAGGACTAGTTTTGCAAAGTACAATTTAGAGATCATTGAATACCTGAGTTTGTTATCCCAGAATTGAACCTTGCAGTGCTAGATTGAGGGTAGTAAGACACCTGACAGATTTAAGCATTTCTTTCTTTATAAAGTAAGTTTTGAAGAGCACCTAGGTCTCCTTCCTGCAATTTCTGAGTGTTTTTTTTTACAACTTCTTTGATCTCCACCTAATGAAATAAAATAAAGGAGAACATTACTGTATTTTGTTCGTGTACAGATAGTCCTTCGCCGTTTCTGGTATTGGTGTGGATACACTGAATAAAAGTGGGTGTGAGTGGGTTGAGGAATTGCTACTCAAAGATGCTAGTGAATGGGCGTCCAAACCTTAGTTAAAGGACAGTCTTGTCAGAATCGGTTGTATGACGTTACAACGCATACCATCACAACGCAACTTTTACAACGCAGGATCCATTACAACGCAAGCCATTACAAATCATGCCATTACAACGCAAATGCTATTACAACGCATGCCATTACAACGTAAGTATAGGTAAGTATATAATTTAAGTAATATTCATTTAAATGTAATTTAATTACAATTTTTAAAAATAATTTAATTAAATTAATTTTAATTTTTAATTAATAAAATATAATTTACTATTCTAACTCCAGGGGGATGTAATAGTAGGGTAAGTGCTGGATAGTGTAGGGGTAAAAATTACTATTCTAACTCCAGGGGGGTATAATAGTAGGGTAAGTGCTGGATAGTGTAGGGGTAAAAATTACTATTCTAACTCCCGGGGGTGTAAGGGTAGGGCAAGTGTTGGATAGTGTAGGGGTAAAAATTACTATTCTAACTCCAGGGGGGTGTAATAGTAGGGTAAGTGTTGGGTAGTGTAGGGGTAAAAATTACTATTCAAACTCCAGAGGGGGTGTAATAGTAGGGTAAGTGCTGGATAGTGTAGGGGTAAAAATTACTATTCTAACTCCAGGGGGGTGTAATAGTAGGGTAAGTGCTGGATAGTGTAGGAGTAAAAATTACAATTCTAACTCCAGGGGGGTGTAATAGTAGGGTAAGTGTTGGATAGTGTAAATAAAATAAAATAAAATTAAAATATTCAAAATTATTATAATAAATTAAATTATAATTATTTTAAGAAAATGAATTGAAAAATTGTAATTAAATAAAAATAAAAACATTAATAATACAATTATATACTTACCTATACTTAAGTTGTAATGGCATGCGTTGTAATAGCATCTGCGTTGTAATGGCATGCGTTGTAATGGCATGTGTTGTAATGGATCCTGCGTTGTAAAAGTTGTGTTGTAATGGAAGTGCGTTGTAAAAGTTGCGTTGTGATGGATGTTTCCCGTCAGAATCTGATGCCTTTTCTCATGTGATCTATTATCTATTCCTGCATGTGCTTCGCTAGTCTAGAAAAGCGCTGCTCCGTTGTGTCTCAGTCAGTGTCAGGGTTTAAGAACTCAATCATTGATTCTACGTAGTCACCCTAGTGTTTCTGCTGTTTAATTTCATTAGGGGATTATATTGGGATGTCCTGATATGAGGTCCCTGGTTGGTTCGTGTTTTAGAAAGTGGCTGGCTTGGGCCTCTTCCCCATTTGATCATGTGCATGTGCTGGGAGCCAATGAACCGTTTTTGTAGCAGGATTATTTTAGTTTCGCATTCTTTGACTTAGGTTAGGTCTGATTTAGATCTTGGCAGATGGGCTACTCTGTCACAACGGTGATGAATATCCAGTCTGCCTGAAATATAAATCCCATTATATCCTATGGGATTTATATTTTGTCGAACGGGATGCCAGTACTGTTGTAAGGAAGTAAACCTTCTACCGACATCTTATTCAAGCCCTACGTTTTGCTTGATTCTTTTTCTTCACTTTCTTTATTCTGTTTGGAGAGTTCCTTTCTGAGGCTGGTCAGTCTCTATTGCAGTAGTTCGTCTGTACCAACACCTAAGGTCAATTGAGCTCAACGCATTGAGTGGTTTGAAGAAGTAGTCAAATATTTCGGAGCATGCAAAATTCAATATTGATGTTCTGATCACTCTGTTGATTTCCGATGCGAAGATGAGGTCCATTTCAAAATGGTTGCATATCCTTTTTGACTCACTTTTTTGCGATTGGGATGTGGCTGCAATTTGAAAAGCTTAACTCTGTCCTGTGTGCTACTTACAATTGCAAAGTTTGTTTTAGCATGTCTTAGGCATAAGAAATGTTCATTGAAAAATATTATCTAGATTTTAAGTCCCACATTTCTAGTGGCCCATTTTTCATGATTTGCATGCTAACAAGTTAATGGTTGAATCCAGAATTCGAGGCTTTGCAGGGATACCTAACTTTTTGTGTTTTTTTTAACCTTCACATTTCACCTGCTGAAAAGTTACATGTATGTGTAGAAAAAGTTCCCGTAGTGTTATAAACATACTTGGATCTCTGAATAAACAACGATTTATTCTGTGAGATAACAACACTTAATGAGCTCGTTTTCCAGGACCCCAATGCTGGCGATATTTTGTGTACTTATGAATGTGGGAATATTGATGTGGGGGTCCCGTAAAGATCAGAATGAGGACCTTACTGATGTCCTCCTGGTTTCGTGATTCTTTCTCTAGTCACCAGAGCAGTGCGCTGTCAACATAGCTCAGGAATGGAAGGTCCTTCTATTTTAAATTTGCCAAACATGCTCCGGAAGTACTCAACAGAAGGTTGTAAATGCAGCACTTAAAAGCAAGTTCTTTGAAGCTTTAAGGGCTTTTTTTGTGGAATTTTTTTATTGAGCAGAGCATTAGGTACATAAAATACATAATCAACTTAAAATCAGTAAAAAACCATTTGTGCAAAATAGATGCGATAATTTCTAACTTCAGAATAACATTTTAGCAGAATAAAGCTGTAGCAGCAGATAGCATCATCATTGAAAATTAGCAATGTACAAATTATCTAAACAAAAGTGCAACAACCGACACAGTTGCAAGTGCTTCTAAAGTGCAATACCAAATACAGTGCAAATGCCTTTTTATCACGAATGGCAGCTACTACTACCGCATCAGAATCAATTTTTATAAACATTTTGGCTGTAGCAGCTGTTAACATTATTGATCAAGAAAAAATAGCCCTAAACAGATTATCTAATAAAGTGCAATAATATAAAAAGTGCAAATGCTTCTAAAGTGCAATACCAAACAGCTACAACATCAATATATAAAACGAGTGTTAAAATCCCTCTTTGGACTTTTCTAAATCAATAAAAAACTTCCAATTTTTTTCAATTTTCCTAGTACCCATCTAGCATAAGCTTCTTCAAGTTTTTGAATCCTTTTCATTTTATTAAACCATTTTAGATGAGAGGAGGCTTAACTAGATTTCCAATTCTGCAGAATTAAAGAACGAGCTACAGTACAAGAAATAAATAGAAAAACTTTCAAAGCCTCTGTTAACATCTTTCTATCCCTGCAAAATGCAAATAAAGCAGCCTCGGCCTCGAGCAAAACGTTTTTCCCAATTGTTAGCTCAATATCAGCAAAAATTGCCTCCCAAAAGGACCTCAACCTTGGACATGCAAAGAAGGTGTGGTGCCATCCGCCTTCCCAATTTGCCTGACAACGGAAGCACTTATTCTCAACTCCCGGAAATCTTTTTTTAAGAGCAGATAGAGTTAAATAGGAGAGCCACCGTGATAAGGAGGCCATCCTTTTCAAATTCGCAGCGCCCAGAGATTTACTTCCTAAATGACATAAGGCCTCCCGGTCATTCGGGGAAAGAGTACATTCTGTCTCACGATCTATTTAAATCAAATGGCTCTCCAGCAGAGAGCTTTGACCTGGTTTATGTAGCAACCGGTACCAGTTCCCCACACCACTCACTCTAGCCCCATAAAGAGCTACCACAAGTTGATTTGGGGCGTCAAAGATACCACTAGTGTTCTTTAAAAAGTGAGAGATTTGTTAATATTCAAAGAAGGGGGGGTTTCCGATGGCTTTCCGCCCTAGCAATACCTCTTGCCAAGAAATCACCCTATTTTGAATTATAAAATGTCTTAGCTCGAATAATCCACAGCTTTCCCAATTGTTGATATGTCTTGATCGAAACTGGAAGCCGAAGCTAGGAGCCTCTCTCAATTTTAAATATTAGAAACCAGAGGAGCCCGTCTTTTTAAAAAATGACTACATTTGAAGGGTAACATCCTTCAAAGTCTTATACTTTGTTTTTTTAGGGAGTTTGGAAGTTTTTACCCCTTCGCTGCTCATGACGAGCTCAGGTCGTGTGCTCATGACGAGCTGAGCTCGTCATGATCCATGGAATATAGGAACTTCCAGCACAGGAGGGGAATTGCCTTAGCAGTCATGTGGTTAAAAACACTTGAGTTTACTTTTTTGAATCATTTTATCTAAGAACTAGCTATCTTTAGTACATTTAGATCCCATCAGTCCAGACACTAAGTCTACAAGGGCTGCCTCATAATAGGTTCTTAAATAAGGCAAAGCTAAGCCCCCTTGTGCAATAGGTAATTGGACCACTGTCAACACAGGTTTATCTTAATTGGGACATAAGTAAAAAGAAATATAAGCAGCGGGAGTATGGACATTTTAATTAACAAAACTTTACCCACTATCGATGGGGGCGGGGAGGGGGGGGGGGGGGTAAAAGCCATTGTTCCAAGAGGTTCTTAATTTTCTCCTTCATTCTTAAATAATTCAATTTCTATAGCTGTTGGTAATGTCTAGACACATATATATATCCCAAGATATGTAATTGGACCTGGCTTAGTTGCTTGCATCCTGAAACGAGATGGAAAAGAATTTTAATCTGTATTGAGGGCAAGAACGTCAGTTTTATTTGCGTTTAATTTATAGCCGCCAATTAGCTCAAAGTTTTTTAATTCCCTTAAAACCATTTCAAGAATATCTTTGTCCGGGGTCAAATATAAAATTATATAGTCTGCAAAGAGTTTCAGCTTTGTCATGCTAGGAATAGGTCGTCGAATAGCAGCAGCATTTCCTATTTTGATTGCGAGTGGCTCTATAAAAAAAATTAAAAAGCAAAGGCGAAAGCGGACAAACCTGCCTACTTCCGCGTTTTTTTTTATTGTCCCTGCTTGTTTCGAGTTTATGACTACTTGAGCCGAAGCGTCCTGGTATATATTACGGAGCATGTTGACTACCTGCACTGGAAAGCTAAACAGCCCGAGGCCAAAAAACAGGGTTCTCCAGTTCACTAAGTCGAAAGCTTTCTCAGCGTGAACTATAACAATACTTGCCGAGATAGAATTAGTATTAAAATAATTCAAGGCATGTATTAAAAACTGTGTATTTGCCGTCATTGATCTACCCTCTATAAAACCGATCTGATCATTATGAATTGTCTCCCGGGTGGCAAATAAAAAACTCTGCCCACACCTTCATTAAAATCTTATTATCTGAATTCAGGAGACTGATGGGCTGGTATGAGTTAACGTCGGCTGAGTTTTTATCTTGTTTAACAACGGATACAATTATTGATTCTTTAAACCATGTTGGAACCAAGCCACCTTCTTTTATATAATTAAATAATTTATTAAAGGGAATAATCAACTCCCCTAAAAAAAACTTTATACAAATCAATAGGCAAGCCATTCTGTCCACATGCTTTAGCCCCGGCTGTTGCTTTAATGGCTGCCAAGATCTCAGAGGATTCCACTTCCGATCCCACTAGACTGCTTCTATTGTCTGAGAGTTTAAGAATATTCAAATTCATGAAATATTCCTGATCAGCTCTTCCTCCACCAGATATTCAGTAGAGTAGAGATAATGGAAGTGCTCCAAAAAGATCTCGCCGCTGTTGACTACATCTCGACCAGTCTGGAGGCCAAGTACTTTTAATATTCTAGCTGCTTCTTGTTTTGTTCTAGTTGAGTTAGCCAGGAATTTACCAATTAGCTGGCTTTCCACATAGACTCTCAAGTCCCTCAACACCACTCTTGCCTGTTCAAGATAATTAGGAAGCAACTGGAGTTGGAGGGCAAATTCTTTTTCCACCTCTGCTTGTAGTTAAGCTATCTTGAACCTCCGAGCATTTGATCGGGCGGCAGTTAATGCAATTATTTGACCACGGGCAGCCACCTTAAACCCACCCCACACTGCAAAGGGCTCCGCTGTGTTCTCATTGATCTTAAAATATTCAGAGAGCCATTATCTAAAATTTTTCACCCAGTCCTAATCCTGCAGGAGGAGCTGGTTCAGCTGCCACCTGGGCCGTTCCCTACCCTCTCCCCGGAGCACCATTTCTAGACCAACATAAGCAGGGTCCGAAAAAGAATTACACCAGATATCAGCCTTTAGGACCTGGAGGGATCTGGATGTGATAAAAAAATCAATTTGTGACGCGGTTCGATAACGATGCGATTAGCAAGTATAGATTTATTTATCCGGGTTAATTTCCCACCATGGATCTATTGATATTCTTGTCTGATGGCTTCCACTAATTTATTGGTATTAGGTTTCAATTGTTTTTTGTTTTTATTAGAAGTATCCTTTCTTAAGTGCTGTATTAAATTAAAGTCCCCTCCAAAAATAAACTAACCAGGGGCTCCTATCAAAAGTTCATTAATTTGGGCCAGGGCTGAGATGTCATCCGACACAGGACCATAATAATTAATAAAGTTCAGGATCTTCCCCTGTAGCCTTGCTACCACCCATATCCATCGCCCATGTATATCCCTATGTGTTTGTAGAAATTCCCAAGGACGTTTTTTAGAAACATATATGGCGACTCTTTTCATGGCAAGACCTGCAGATGCAAAAAAAAAAACATTAGAAAATACCCTGGGTATAAATAACTTAGGAGAATTGGATTTTAAATGTGTCTCCTGTAAAAACAACACTTGGGGATTTAATGATGTCAACCATCCAATAAGAGCACCATACTTCTTTTTGTTTAAAATTCCATTAACATTAACTGATAGGATCTTGCATTTACTGGTTTCCTTTATTAAATCTTTCTACCAAAACTTTCAGTTGTGTATTATCTGTACCTTTTGCTCTTACTCTTTTTACTGCTGTGAACCCTGTCCCACCCCCACCCTTACCACCCCTAAAGAAAGGAGCCCACCCCCCGAAATGTGGAAAAACCCCTACCAACCACGCTGGCCACATTCCACCCCACCATCCAACCTCGGTGTCATGGAAATATACCCTGAGTGCCCTTGCTAGCCCCCGGGCCCCCAACAATACCTTGACACTATCATCAAATTAGCGTGCTAGCAAGCACACCTTACATTTGGACCTTTCCTTTTGGCATGGGATCCTTGCAAACTCTCTCCCCTTTTTTCGTCCAACAGATATATATTTAAACCATTCCTTTCTTTTTAGGCCTGAGATCCTTGCGAGATCGCTTTTAATATTGCCTCTTCTTCTTCTAGATCAGAAAACAGAAAGAACTTGCTCTTGACTAAAGCTCTCAATTTTGATTGCTGAGCAATTGAAGCTTGAGCATCATTAGCTTTAAACAAATGAAGGATCTTAACATACTCTTTTCTTCTACGCGCAGCAGCAGCAGCAGTCATAGCAGAAAAGATACGACATTGATAGTTTCATTTACTAAAAATTGTCTCTGCTGAATTGCTTTTGTCAAGATTCTTTCTTTTACTCGAAAGACTGCAAAGTTTAACATATTGTTCGCGGCATCGTAGAATTGGGGAAAGGATGGACAAGGACATGATGAGCCCTAGTAATAGTGAGATCTCCTTCATACTCCGGAAGAACTTTCTGCTTGATAAAAGAGTTGGTTTGAGAGCCTTCGATACCTTCAGAGACCCCAACTATCCAGAGGTTGGACCTCCGAGAATGGTTTTCAAGATCCTGCAGTTTGTTTTCCAGATAACTCTTATTTTTCACTGCCTCTTTAACTTCCCCAATTACCATGTTCATCTGATCTTCTAAAACTGAGATTCTGGCATCCGCCTCCTGAAGTTTGATAGGAAAGCAGGACATTGCTTCTTCAATTTTCCCTAGCCGTTGGTGCAGAGAGGCAATCTCAGCTTTCTGGGTTCTCTTCATCTCGCGAACTTCATCCAGTATTAAGTTTAGCATATCTTTGATGCCTAGTTGATATTCGCCTGCAGTCTCCGTACTTGGGCTAGGATTATTTTGTAGTATGTTGGCACTGGGAGACCTATTTCTGACCATTATTTCATCAGGAGGCAGCTGATCATCTGATGGTGCCCGATCGTGCAGTAGTGAACGAGGTTGTAACTGAAGCTCAGATTGGGGGGTCATCGAATTTACAGAAATATTTAAGGCGATCTGCCCTCTTTTGACTGATGTTCCTTGTGACCGGGATTGACTTGTGCTTTGAGCAGTCGGTTATGTTGATACAATTAATGAGGTCGTCCCACCATGACTCCAATCTGGACCCTTACATGCCTCGATGACTGCCAAATGATCAGGTTCTGAGTAGCATTGAGATTTCTCCTGATTGCTAGTAGCCAAGTCTATTGCTGGTACTGGCGACACTGGTATTACTGAAGGGTCTTTGGATAGTTTCAGGACTGGACTAGAACTTGAAGAGGAAGATTGTAGGGTAGCTTTCTTCAGGAATAGAGAAAATTGCTTTGCCTCTTTTCCTTTCTTAGGACCCTCTACTACCGGATTGTCCTGCTGGGACTTAGTTTGCGTAGCTGCGGTTTCACTCATATTTGCTTTATCAATCCTTAATTCCGCTTGTTCCGGAGATACAGTTGGAGGCAGGTCCTCCTCAGAGCTTTCGAGGGTACTATCAAGGCCATATGAATTGGAAGTACTTTCCCTACTAGCCAGCCGGGCTGCCTCTTTAGCCTGAGCTAGGTGTGTTTTAGCCTTCAGATGGGCAAGGGAGTCAATTTTGGCAACAACATTTCCATGCTTCAAAGATTTACCCATTTCTTAACCTCTTTTATTCTATTTGTTTCTCTGGCTATGATGTATATTTCTTGTGTTCTTTCCCAGCCTAGCCTTGCCTTAATTCACCTTGGCGAGAGGGCCTCCTGATTCCTGTTTTACCCCTTGGGTCTTTCTCTATGTCAGTTCTATCCCTTTTTCGGGAGTCGCTCTATTTATTATATTTGCTTTCCCCGCTATGTTCAAAAGGCTCTCCCTGCTAATGCCTCTTCAAATTAGAATTTGAATTTCTGGCAGAAACAATTAAGGACTTTACGGCGGTAAGGAGCCAGCAGCCGCTCGCCTAATTGCTCCCGACCTCAGGGGGTCGATGAACCCGAGGCTACCCGCCAAGGAATCCCTGCTGCCATTTCGGGAAGTGCCCTCTTCCTCCTCACCTTCCCAGACAACACTGTCCGTGCCTGTGGTTATCACTGCGGAACATCCCAGTCACTAACGCTGGAGATTGAGAAAAAGTACTCCAGGGAAGCTCGCTCTGCATCCAGTCCAGTCCCAGTATCAAAATCGAGAGCCTGCCTTTGATCGCGGAGCCCACCTTCGTTCAGAATGATACAAGGAACGCAGGCACCAGCAGCAAGCCAGGTACGAACCACCATTGTTGGGGGTGGGGCAGCGGTCACCTGTTGGCTACCCGGAGGGGTGGTTCTCCATAGCCATCCCGCAAGCATTAAGGGCTTGTTCAGCAAATATAGTTTGTCTCAAAATAAAATAAGCTACTTTAGATTTTTCTTCATTGCCTTTTAACCTAAATTTGTATTGAAAGTATGATTTAAGCAATTATGTGTAAATAGATGACTGCTATCACCAATCTGGGTTTGTACTAGTATTGCAAGTTTTCAAGCTTTAGACATAACATTTTGGATTGGCTACCTTTCATTGGACTTTGTTAAATAAAACAAGAAAAAGTACTTTAAACAGAAGAGTGTGAGCCTATCACGCACACAAGTGTATTCAGTTATATATATGGTTCCGCTGATCATTATCAGTTTTTTTCTCCAAAAAATTCCTAGTTATCACAGAAATATGTTTCTTTTACTTTACTAAATTATCTGCTGTCAAAACAGTGGAGGAAAAATAACTTTTCCAACCTGACATTTAAGGTTATTGATGTGTCAGTACAAATGTCAAGTATGTATGCAAACTGGGGGCGTGGCTAGCCGAGCAGCGAGATGGCCGCTCTTTGAGTGAGCTCCGCCGGCTACTCTAATTAATCCTCCAGTTATCCTGTTCCTGGTGCCTGCGGACCCCTGTTCTGCCCAGGTTCGCTACAGCACACCCAGGGGATCCTTCGACCTGAATCCGGGGAGCGGAGGCGGTGTCCCTTCGGAGCGGCGGAGACCGGCACATACACCGACCCGTGAGCCCGCCCGGTCCCTTGCCGGAAGTGCCTCTTCCTGGGCGTTGCGCGGCACTGTGGGCCGAGGCTCCGGGGCCTAATCTGATCTGGCGGCATCTGCGTGGGATCATCGCCTACCGGGGAGCGACCGCACCAATCGACCCGAGAGGCCGCGAGTGCAGCCGTGGAGGATTTGGCCAGGTGAGAGGCTGCGGGGGCTGACGCGGCTTTGCGGGGCGACCTGAGACGCCACGAGGAGCTCCGACGTCCACCCTAGTGAGCGATGACCTGCGGGAAGCCTGGGGAGCTGCTGTGAGGGACGCGCCGGCACTGCCTGCATTGCTGCGGGGACCGGAGAGGTGAGGGACGCGGCTGCGGCGGGACAGAGGCTGCTTGGCGTTTCACCCGCGCCGCCACCGCGCCGGAGCCTGCCCTTTACCATCTACCTGGAGACTTGGTGTTTCGCCAGCCTAGCCACCGCGCCTGGGATTGCCATCCGCCACGGACTGCGCTGAGCGGGCCTCCGCTCATATAACTGGACATTTTGCGGCCCCGGTCCCCGCAGTCTCGGCTGCTTCTGCTTTCCTGCCTGAGGCGTGGATTCGCCATTGCGGTACAAGTGCCCGCCATTTTGTGACCCGGCGCCGCCCGCGTGGTACGCTGCGGCTCGGAGGTGCCACTGGGAAACTGCGCCCATCGTGCACACGGCTGGACTAGGCGCTGACATCCCGCAGCTACGCCTGGCACGCCTGGCACCACTTGGCCTGATACACGTGGACTGCGCACCCCCTGAACCTCCGCTCATATATCTGTACACTTTGCGGCCCCGGTCCCCGCAATCTCAGCTGCTGCTGGTATCCTACCTAAGGCGTGGACTCGCCATTGCGGTACAAGTGCCCGCCGTTTTGTGACTCGGCGCCGCCCGCATAGTACACTGCGACTCAGGGGTGCCACTGGGAAACTGCGCCCATCGTGCACACGGCTGGACTAGGCACTGACATCCCACGGCTTCGCCTAACACACCTGGCACCACTTGGCCTACTACACGTGGACTGCACGCTCACGGAACACGACACTGGGTGGGCGCTGCCCCTTTGCGCAACCCGAGAAATACATCCATCTGCAGACATGGGGAAAAATGATGCCAGGCAGGCTAAGATAAGCTTCGACAACAAGAAACCCCCGAAGAACCCGGTGTCGGAGTCGGACGGTGGCGCATCGGCTTCGCAAGGGGCTTCCCCGGACATTGACTTTGGGGCCCTCATTATGGAGGTCAGATCCAGCTTAAAGAGCATTGACGCCAAGCTTGATACTATGGCCTCACAACTTGAATCTGTGAAGACTAAGGTGGACGCCCACGAGACGAGACTGGATTGCCTTGAAAATAGACAAACTGAATGTTGCGAGTTCCAGCAGCAGGCAAAGCAACATATCACGTCGCTGGAGCGGGAAATCGATAATCTGCGTGCCAAGTCGGACGACTTGGAAGCACGTTCCAGAAGATCCAACATACGCATTACAGGCATCCCGGAGACGACAAACATAGGGAAGATGGAATCGTTTGTGTCGGACCTCCTGCATGAACTGTTCGACCCGGATCTGTCCCCGGTTTTCACAGTGGAAAGGGCGCATAGGTCCCTTGGGAAAAGGCCTCCGCCAGGCGCCCCTCCGCGGCCCATCCTGGCTAAATTGCTGAACTACCAGGATAGAGACATCATCCTTCGTTTGGCGAGAGAAAGGGGTAAGATCACGCACCAGGGTAACCATATCTCCTTTTACCCGGACTTCACCCCACTTGTGCAGGCTGCCCGGAAGGAATTCCTGCCAGCGAAGAAAATTCTGCTGCAAGCTGGTGTGCCCTATTCACTCCTTTACCCGGCGAAGTTGAAGATTCAACACGAAAACACCTCTCACTTCTTCACGGACGCCAAATCTGCACTCAAGTTTGCTAAACACATCTGTGCTGGGGCCAGAAGGAAATCGCCACGACTTGAGGACACGTCGGACCACCTCAGTGACAATGACTGAGACACCTACGGCTTCCGCCTGATACAGCTGTAAATTTGTCTTGCTGACTCACGGTGGGTAACCCGAGTTGGCCTTGGAATTGGATATGTTGCTTCCGGACTGGCCCATTGCGGGTAAGTCACTGGGACGCTCTTGAGCTCCAACTTGTAGCTGCTGCATCTGTGCTTTATTTGTGACTTTGATTACTCATTGACTTTGTGCACCTCAGGCCGGGGGTACTGCCAGTGCCCAGGAACTTTCAAATTTGACTGTAGCCACCCCGTACATACGGGGGTGTTTGCTGAGCACGTCACGCCTCATGGGGTGCCTCCCTTTGTTATTGACGTTGGGGTTATTTCACGCGTTGCGTGCCTGCTTTAGGGGTATGTCACGACCTGATTGGGGGGTTGCTGAGGGTGGAGGGTGGTGGGGGAAGTTTTGCAAGTTGCAAGTTTTAGTTTTGAACTGGTGCACTGTACTGCTATACATGCCTATCTGTTTGCGACCTTTGCTTGTAGCCATGACGCCTCGAAGGCTTTCTAGCTGTTGGGGATGGGGGCGCGGGGGAGGGCTTCGACACTTTCAGACGTTTTAAATGGGGGGTATTAAGCTCTGGACTTGGAATATTAGGGGCCTTGGGGATTTCAAGAAAGCTCGCTTGATGCATGGCATATTATCTAGGCATAACGTAGACATTTGCTTTGTGCAGGGAACACATCTTCATGTCACCCCTTCACCCCGTTTGAAAAATTACCGATGGGCTCACGTCTACTCTTCTATTTATTCCAATTATGCGCGAGGCGTAGCCATACTTATTCGCAGAGGGTTGGATTGGCGTGAGCACTCTCAAGTGCGTGATGCAGAGGGGAGATATGTCTTGTTGCATGGCTCTTTGCAGGGGCGGCCCGTTGTTCTGGCCGCAGTCTATGGTCCCAATGTGGACGATCCCGACTTTTTCAGGAGTGTTTGGGCGGAGATTGCGTTGCTGGACTGCCAGACAATAGTGATGGGGGGTGATTTCAACACGGTGCTGAATGATGACGTTGATCGAAGTGGGGTGAGCAGACCGCAGCATGCTAGAGCGCGTCAAGCGATACTGGATGTCATGAGTGAGGGTATGCTATCTGACGTTTGGAGGGCCAGGCATCCAGGGGTCAAAGCGGGGACCTGCTATACTTGTCACAAAGCTGCTTGGTCCAGATTGGACTTTTGGCTGGTGTCTCCTGAAGTTGCGACATGGGTGACGAATGTTGATATCATGGCTAGATCTCTGTCGGACCATGCTCCGTGCATGTTGGAGCTGTGCCCCCCCAACACTGTGAACAGGGCGTTCCAATGGCGCCTCCCACCACACGCGCTCACAGACCCGGTATTTGTAGAGGAGATTAGAGAAGACATTGTTAAATACTTCGCTGAGAATGTTGGGTCTGTCTCCTCTGAGGCAGTTGTATGGGATGCCTTCAAGGCTGTATCAGAGGCCAATGTATAGCACGGAAAGCAGGGGTCCTACGCACAATCAGAGACACGTTGACTAAACTAGAGGGGGAACTGAGAGACCTTGATATCGCCTTCACTTCAGGCCCGTCGTTAGAAATCGCTGGTAATCTGAAATCCAAGTTATTAGCCTTCAATGAGGAAGCGGAGAGGGAGGTGCGATTCTTAGGGAGGCAGGCCGAGGCGCGTAGGTACGGGGAGGGAGACAGACCGAGCAGAACCCTTGCCAGACTTATAGCTCCTCACTCACAGTCCAACTATATCCACACCATATATGATAGTTCCGGCACCCTAGTGAGAGGCCAGGAAGCTGTGCTAGGCGCGTTCGCGGATTTTTATGCCACCCTCTACACCTCAAAACAACCCACGACACCCACGTCACTGCGGGATTTTCTTGACTCGATTGCCCTCATATGGTTTAACAACAACCACAGGCAATACATGGACCTCGCTGTCACAGTACAAGATATCGCTCAGGTGATTAAAAGTATGCCGGCCAACAAAGCTCCTGGCCCTGATGGCCTAACTACATCCTTCTATAAAACATATGTCGATGAACTGGCGCCGAGACTACACTCCGTGTTTGTCGAGGCTCTTGAATTAAACTCCCTTCCGGACTCCATGCGTGAAGCCTTAATTATCACGCTACTTAAACCGGACAAGGATGAACAACATCTGGACTCCTACAGGCCCCTTTCACTTATAAACGTGGATGCTAAAATCTACGCGAAGGTGATTGCAGATAGATTACAACCGATGCTGCCTATGATTGCACTCCCTGACCAATCGGGATTCATCCCTGGCCGTGCGACATCACATAATCTCAGAACCATTTTTTCTGTCCTTCACTACCTGCACCCATCAGTACAGGCGGCGGTGGTGTTTCTAGACGCCACCAAGGCCTTCGACTCTTTAGAATGGCCTTACCTTTTTAGTGTTCTAAGGCGGATGGGCTTCAGTCAGAATTTCATTACTCTGATCAGGCTCCTGTATACGGAACCTAGAGCCAGGGTGAGTGTTAACGGGCTCGTTTCCAAGCCATTTACTATATCTAGAGGTACCAGGCAGGGTTGTCCTCTGTCCCCGCTCCTTTTTGCGATCGCGATGGAGCCGCTTGCGGCTCGAATACGGCAACATCACACTGCCAGAGGCATTAGTTTTAGCGCTAGGAGCCTGCTCATTTCGCTATACGCGGATGATGTCACTTTGTACGTCATTAATCCCAAAGACAACATGAGTCCGCTACTCCGAGAATTTGTGAGGTTTGAGGGACTGGCGGGGATATCCATCAACTGGTCAAAGTCGGTGGCCTTCCCCCTTACGGAGGGCACTGTTCGCCCTGCTCCGGACTACCCCCTCAAGTGGGAGTCAGACGCGGTCAAATATTTGGGTGTCTGGATCAGCCGGGATGTACAGGAACTGTGGTCACTAAATTTCGGGAGAGCGGTGGACTGGCTTGAAGGAAAGATTGAGGTCTGGAACAAATTACCTCTGTCCCTAGTTGCTAGGATTGCACTGGCGAAAATGGTGGTCCTCCCCAAATTTTTATATTTGTTCGTCAACATACCGCTGCCGATGACAACACACTTCCACGCTCGCATCCGCTCGCTGCTGCTGAGGCTGGTGTGGGCCGGTGGACAGGCCAGAGTCTCCTGGGACCTGCTCACACTTCCGCTTCGACAAGGGGGCCTGGGTGCCCCTGACTTGAAGCTATACTCTCTTTGTGCACAAGCTCAGTTCCTACATTTCTGGGCTTATCCCACTCCCTTCCAGCCGCATGCGGCGGTGGAACTAGCTGTGGTCGCCCCCTTGCCTTTACGAGTGGCACTATACGGGAAAGTTACTTGCCCGTCGCGAGAGGTGGACACGGTGGAGATGGTTCGCTGGGCCTGGCGCGAGCTTCAGAAGCGGGCCGGGCTCTCCTTGCTTTACGCGCCGGCCATCCCCTTGAGGGGTAACCCTATGTTACCTTGTCTGACAGCCAGAGGGGACGTCCTCACGATACGAGGACACCGACTTCTCACCTTTGCTGACCTATATCCTGATGGCACTTTTTTTGAGATGGCCGCCAGCGGGGACGACCAGCCCGACTCATTTGCAGATATGTTCCTGTACCATTCCCTTAGGGAATCATGCAAGAAGCTAGGCCCGCGATTCCCGGAAGAACCGTGCACGCTGTCTGCCCTCCAAAACCTGCTTTCACGACCTTCCCCCAAAAAACTGGTATCTAGACTGTATAATTGCATACAGGAACAGGCGCCACTGACGACGGCCACAGCCAGAAATGCTTGGGCTGAGGACCTGGAAGACCAGCTGTCGGACGACACATGGGAGTACTGCTGTAAGCAGCTCACGGCACTTTCTCCGAACTATCGGCTGCGGCTCATCCATTTCAAATTCCTGCACCGATATTATCGGACGCCGACGCTTTTACACCGGATGGGCGTTCGTGCGGCCGCCTCTTGCTGGAAATGTGGGGGGGAGGGCGCGTCCTTTATACATGTGGCTTGGAGTTGCCCCAAACTGGGTACATATTGGTCGGAGATTTTCACCGCCGTCAATCAAATCATACACAGGACTGACGCGCCGACCCCGCTACTGGGTCTGCTAGGTTACGTTAAGGACACCGAACCCTGCGACAGGAAACTACATGCATTACTTCTTTTGTATGCCAAAAGACAAATCGCATTACACTGGGGCAGGTCGGCTCTCCCCTCTTTCCAGGGCTGGATCAGAGATGTGACATACGGTCATTCACAACTGACGCACTACTGGGAGACTATGCCCAATGCTTCCAGACCTAATGATATATGGGGCCCGTTCCTTGAGTGGACAAGAGCACGCGCGAGCTCGGACTCCCCGGGTACGTCACCTGCTGCGAGTGTTTCAGATGATATGGGTTAATGTGTACCCTGCGTGGTTGAGAGATTGCCGTCCTATGGTCACGCGCAGGTGCGGACCGACCCTGCAATGGCACACACTCTGCGCTTGCGATCCCCTCTGCCCCCGGATGTGTCACTGACCCCCCTCTCCCACTGGCCCTCTGGTGGCCTCACTTCTGCCCCTCCCACCCCTTCCCCCCGCCTCCGCCCCCCTACCTATATGTGCGCAACATGGATATTGCTACGTACCCGCCCTAGCTGTGGCTGGCCCTCCTTCGAGGCAATCCAGCGCGGGACCATGGGACCTCATTGATGACTGAGATGTTGTATGGCTCTATTAACACGTACTTGCACCTTTGACTGTTGTTTTTTGGTCTTTGTTTGTTGGGGGGACATGTTGGGAGAAAAACGGTGCTGTATGACATATCCTTTTCGCATGCCGCTGCAGCTGGTTGTTGACCGCTGCTTGCACGGAGGCGGCTTGATTGTTTCCTGACGCCTTTCAATGTCACACGCACTGTGAGAAAAGTAAGACCGTTTACTTGCTGAAGCTGCACTGCATACGATCAAGATGTTATTGTGTTCAATGTCTACCTAGGGCGGCTGGATCCGGCCGAATGACGGACCCTATTCTGTATTCTTGTACCTTGTGCATTCTATATCTGATAGCGGCCTGCCTCCGGGTTGTTGGCGTGACGCAGTGTGAACCTTCTACCTCATTTGTTCACAATAAATGTCTTACACCAAAAAAAAAAAAAAAAAAAAAAAGTATGTATGCAAACTAATACAGTGTATCTATCATATGGCTGTATGGAGTGCTGCACACCAAATAGAAAGTGTATCCAACAAAGACCTTGCTCATAGGTATACCTTTAGATCTTCAACTAGAATGCATTTTAAGTCTATATTTCCCCATTTCTTGGCTCCCTCTTGTTTTCGTCCACTTCCTCAATCACATATTACACTGTAATCTACCCAGGTGCCTCATAGATATAACACCCCATTTTCTAAATGTACCATAATGTTACCCAGTAGTGTTCATTCCAAGCACCTATGAAAAATACAAGACAACACCCCTTCCGTATCTTTAAAATGCACTAATTTACCCCCTTTATCTGGTAATCCACACCGCCTGCTTTACGTCAACCAAACTCGCTTGTCCGCTTCTTCAAAGGTGTCCAGTTCACCGTGTTGGAGATCAGCAAACAATTTATTGTTTTGTTTGGCGAGTTGAACCTACATCAAGTGTGTTGTTAATTTTGGTTGGATTATTTCTAACACACATTTTCCTTTTTGCATTATTAATTATTAAGAGGTTTATCCTTTCATTGCTTGAGGCAATTAGAAATGTATTCTTGCTCTTGTATATTGGAAGCTTGAATAGATGATGTATATTGATGATATTTTCTAAGGTCATCTCCTTCTTGAGATCTAATCCAATTTATAATGCATTTCCTGTAACACCTTTTGTGTATGTTCTACTCTTGTCTCTTATGCTTTTCTACTTAAATAAAAATTCAATTTTTTCCCCTCAAAACTCCCGAAGGATGTAAGTGCTGTAACTGTGAGAGTCTGCCTCAGAAGTGACGTTGTGCGGCTCCTGACATGTTCTTTGAACACTCAGCCTTCTGTTTTGAAACAGGGCGGCTTCTGTTTAATTTATCTGGGTTTTAACTGCCGAGGTTGTTTTGCGCTGGGGCTCTCTGCAGTATGAGCATATTTTGTTGCAGGTTTAAACCCAGTGAACGACGATATAAAATAGGATTTAGTTTGACATAGCTTTCTGTATTCTGTGGCAGCAGCTGGTTGGATTGTCGAATACTGCTCGGTATGTGTGATTTGGGTAACAAGCAATGACGTGGTTCTTTAAAGGAGGCAACTTTTTTCAGGTGTGGAGGCAAACAGAATACGTAATGTAAAGATAATCCTGCATATTTTATTTTATATTCAATGCATTTCGTAGATTGTTCCACCATGTTTTTATTTTTTAAATTTATATTTTGTGGTGATCTACCGAGAAGTTATAAATATTTGTCAGTGTTTTGAGGGGGCCTGCTTTAAATTCAGTTTATATATATATTATTATATGCATTGAGTGAAATGTATCCGTTCTGTAAATTTTAGGACATCAGTAATAACTGATAGACATTTTGAAAGATGTAATGTTTTTTCCAGATGTTTGCTAAGTGTCTGCGAATTAGCTGATTTTGTGGCACACTGTATTGAAATCTCATCTAAAGTATGAGAATTTTTTTTTAAATGTAGTTGCCGGTATCATGTGAAAATTGAATGTGAGGACACTTCTTGTGTTTAGAAATAATCCGAGGGACTGGTATGAGACTGATTCAAGGAGAAAATGTCTCTCAGCTGGAGGTTTGCTGCCTGCCTGATTATACGAAATTTCACATAACAAAATTTGTGTAAGTTTCAGGTGTAAATAATAATTGCCTGGGCCTTATATTTACTAACGTTCATCCCAAACATTTCTCATCTGGGGCAATATGCTAGAACACTGGCAGCAACCAAAGTAAAGCACATATTGTACTGAATCAAAATAATAAAAAATAGAACAGGCGTTTTTTGTTTTTCTTTTGCTGATACTCGAGATTAGTTAAAAGAATAACTCCTTTAGTGTCTAAGCAACCTGCGGACATTTTAAACCATGTGTAGGAAGAATCCCTGTATTTTGGGGCTCATGTGGCACCAGTCTGATCTCTGTTGGCTCATTTGCGGTAACTTTGGCATTGTAACATTGTGTGATCGTGCATAGGATACTCTGAATTCATTGTACTTTATGTAATATAATCTCATTACCAGGAGTCTTAAGAAATCCTTCTCCTGGTTATTTAAATGGGCGAATATTTTGTTAAAGCCCTTTTAGTCACATTTTCTACATTACGTTTTGGGCACAGTGAGAGCCATTTGTTTATGATTTGCTACTATTCTTTCAGTTCTTCTGAAGGTGTCCCTAATTTGGCAATCCATCGCATATTGAGATGTAGGGAGCGCGACTAGTCTCAAATGGGTTAATATTAAACAACGTTCCATTAAGCTGGACTACCTCCTTGAAAATACCCACCCCTTTCCAAATGCTAAGTATTGAAGTTCCTATATCTGTTAAAACATTTGCTTTTTATTCCAACTGAAAATCTTGGGTACATTATCATTAGTTAGAGTAATCTCTGTTTTGAAAGAAAATATCTGTAACGTTTTTTAAAGCATAAACTGTCTTTAACAGTGTTTGTATAGCGGGCATTTTCATTAGTAGAGCAGAAAGAGGCAATTGCCCTTTATGAATTGAATCACTTTGGCAAATGTAACACTTCCAAACCATACCTAAATTTCTAAATGTTTCACTGTAGTTAGTGCTCCATTCCTGTTTTGCCACTATATGTACAGCATTTTTGGAACATTTCTAGTGTCCTTTTTGCTTGAAAACAAACTCTTAATGCTTAACAATCTCCCCCTCCTTAATAAGGCACAGCTCTCTCGTTATGATTGCCTGAGCCTGACATAATCTATTCCTGAAAAAGACCCTAGCCGACCCCACATCAACTAGATTCCCTGTCACCGTAAGAGACAGACTTCACTATGCATAATTTGGAATTTGATTATCACCACTTGAGTACTAGTTACCGGCAGATAAGAACAACTCTATTATGAAACAGTCAAATTTTAATTTTATCAGTAGATTAAGAATGTTGGACCATCCAATCTGCTGATGTTCCTGTCTACCCATGATTGATATAGTGTATTTTTGGCACTCTTGCGGTTAAACATGTTGATATATCTTTGGGCCGGGCTTGCAATGAGTTTTTTTTTATCTCAATTTTGAGAAACTAGTATACAATACTTTTTCATTGTTGTTTGTTATTGTACCAGGTTGTGGTACACCAAAAATAATTGTTTCTGACTATTTTGTGCTGTTATTTCGATACTTTGTTGTACTTTAATATGTTTGTTATTATATTAATTGTGACAAAAAAATCATGTACAATATCTGATCATTGTCCAGGACCTTTACATGAAAAGATCATTACATGCATAGTGACTCTGTGTATCTTCACTCTCATAATAAACAATATCTTTTATACCACAGTCTGTGATTAAATATTTGTCTTTGTTGAAGATTTAACTGCTAACTGATTGTTCGTTTGTAATTTTTTCAGTATGTTGGATTGTGGACAGCAGTTGTTACTTAGTATCATCTGAAAATATTTCGCTTGTTCAACACTCTTTATCTGTCATAACGTAAGACAGAGTAGGCAGTGTGGACTGTACTCCCATTCTAGTTTAGAAGTACATTGTTCATTGGAAATCAGGCCCCCTGTTGCTGTCTTAACGTCAAAATCATGTTTTATGTTTGCATCAACCAGCTTTTCATCTACAGGACATTTCTATCCTTCAAGGGGGAAGCTTTCACATTCTCAGTATGAATGTAGCATTTAGCCTATGAACTGCCCACGCTCTTGAATTAGACTTAGATTATTGATTTTATTTTGTTAATAATCCAAAAAACATGGCTGATTTCATTGCCATATAGAGGGGCTTCTCGTTATTAATATATTTTATTACAAGTTGTTAGGAAAGCCAGGCCGGATAGTAGGTGTTTGTAATGAAGCATTCATAGGCCCGGTTTCGGTTATTGATGCATGTGGGTATTTCGGGGTTCAGTAAAACTGTGGCATATTCAAGCTTCCACACATTCTACGAACAGTGAACAACTGAATAGAGTTTGTTATTGCATGTTTGCCAACGAAATCAGCCAGAGGTCCTCAGTCTTTTGTGTGATAAATCTGTCTCTCTTCTGAGTGTAGATCCTCGAAATAAAACAGCAATGAAATACTCTCAGTAGTGCCAACATTTTTTTCTCCTTTCCGTTTTATACTTGATTATTACCTTCCTTCTGGACCCTAGGGATAAACAGTCCTCTCCTTTTAAGTAAGAAACTAAGGTTAGCAAGCGCAAAAATAATTACATTGTCCAGGTTCCGAACCAGATTTAATTAGTGTTAACTAGCCTTAAGCATCTTTGGCGAAACAGCGTTGTTTTCGATTAAGTTTTTAGGAAGTGCATTTTAGAGCCTTACAATTCTAGTTGATGGGCCTCACATTTGACGTCCTTCTGCTTGGTAATTCTTTGTACACAACGTTCTGGATCTGAAAGCTCCTCAAAATAAGTAAGGGTTTTCTTACCTAGATGAGCTTCAAAGGCAGTTTTTTTGGGCAGAAAAATGGCTATGAAATAAGTGCAAGACTTCAAGAATCCATAGCACGTAGGCCACGCACTCTGTAAGTTCAGTAGTATTTCTCAGGGTTGCACATATGTCACGTTTTCATGACAAATGAAAAGCTAATGCAAGCGGTAGCAGTTGTTAGGTTTACTATTGTTTAGGGCACTTTCCACTATTGTCTTGTTAGGTTGAAAAAGTAAAATTAGATTTAAAATCTTGCTTAGCAAGTACAGTGGTATTCACCAGATCTTAGCTATTATGTTATCTTGATCTCCCCGGGTAAATGTGATGTCTAACATATTTCCCCATAAGTATACAACATTGAGGATAGTCTGGGAGATTAATTCTCTCTGCCCCATAGAAGAACAGAAGTACTCCATTTCTGTAAGTTATCAGCTGTCCGTGATCCAATCACAGGAAAAGGGATTTCATAACAATGTTAACTGGTGGCTGAGTTACTAATGAGCTGAAGGAGACGTTCTATGCAAATGTTAAACATTACACTCTACATTGTCGAGCATTGTGGGGCCTCCCCCCTCACCCAGTCTTCTTAATTAAATTCTGCTTTGCTTCACTTAACCGCTTTCTCTTCCTCCTCTTTTTCTATAAGGGGAGAAACACAGCTAATCCTGCCTTGAGGAAAAGGAAGCGAGGGCAAGAGTTTGAATATTCTGTGTGGTTATATTAATGGTGCTTGAATTCGACCACTAGGTGGGTAGTATTTTTTAGATTGTACAACAGGTAATTTGGTAGCTAAAGTTAAGCCAGGGCACTCGCCTCACAATTAATAGCACATATATCAGAAGTACAAGTGTCCATTGTATGCTGCTCAGCAAATGAAGGAGGGCAACCCTTCAGGGACTCCCCAAATGGGAACACAAGTCCCAAAACTCTGCAATGAAATGTGACCACGCCAGAAGAATCACCAAACGTCTTGATTTGCTTGTGCCTTCTCTTCTTACACTATTTTTAGAGTGACTTATACTCACTGGTGGTGCATATCCTATGAACTATTAAAACTTTGCTTGTTAGACTGATCATGGTATGTGTATAGTTTTTCTAGCTCGGATGAAGTCATTGGTAATTGTCTTGTGATGAACACGTGCAAGCTAGATCCTGATTAAAAGAATAGGAACTACATTTCAATAAAGAATATCTACTTATATAGTACTATCAAGACATTTGGTGATTTCTTCAATAGCTCTTTCATCTCATGGTAAGCGTTTTTAGATTGTATGTCCATAGACACACCAAATGATGTCAAGAAGGATTGCTTAACATGCGACTTGTACATGGCTATCATTGGATGCTTTCCTCCATAGTACTGAATTTTTTAAAGGCGTTTTTTCTGTGCTATTAAATAAGAACAGTGACAATATACGTTCATTTTTCTCTGGTTGTAACTTGTATGTAGTAACAGTGAAATTCCATTTTCGGAAATGCCTGCATTGGAATAATAGTAATTAACTTAATTCCCCTGGTCTCCATGACCTAAACGAGGGGAGAAAGTGAAACGCCATATGAGACCTGCCATCTCCCGAACTTCCGCCCTTTCTCTTGGCCCGTTACAGATCCAAGACAGTTAGGGAATGTGGCTGACGTTCTGGTGTCACCAAGACTCTGCTCTCTGGTTAGCTACGTATGTAAGAGGGACTTTGTCTCTCTGCTATTAGAGGCTCATTTAGAGCTGCTATCTACAAAGCGTTAGATCTGTCCTCTTTTATTCAGAGTGAAGCACATGTGACTGGGGTTGGGAGGTGGAGAGAGGCCCAGAGATTTGTTCGGTAAGGTCGTAGGGCGCTATATATCTTTTTGTTAGTTTGGTAAGTAGAGGGATTTCGTGAGGGAGTTGGGGGAACAGGACCGGACACTAGGCATCTTTATTAGGTCTAGCATAGACATTTTTAGTAATGGGGGAAGACCTCATTTTATCAGAAGAGCACACAAAGAAGTGTAGCATAGAGTGAGAGAGAGGGCTTTTAATTATTATTGTTCAACTATTGAATTTTGTGGGTTTTTCACTTTGTAACATTGCTCAGATGGGCTGTCGGCCAAAACATTTGGTGTTAGATGGGACCTTTTGGTGTTCAGTAAAATTACTTATATAATTTATTATCTTCATCCTTTGGTCTGTTATTGTTACAGTCACATTTTGTTCTGCCTACTAGAGCATATAGCCTGGGCAGCGGGTCAGCCCACTTTAGCCATTAAATGACTTCATTTTGGGTGATGGCGTTCTGCTCTTTCACAAGGAGCACATCAACACACAAAGCAGTTCCCTTCTGTGCCAGGGACTATTGTGTGTGCTTTTTGAGATGAAAAAAATATTTGATCTTTTAGTCACTTTGTTTTTATTTTGGCAAGATCCTGGCATCCCCCCCAATGTTGAAGCTTGGCAAAAAACATGACTAAACAAAACAATTGTTGCCACAGCCAAAATGCTGACAGCCAGCGATAGATCAAATGGCTTTGCCAGTGCTTTCTTGTTGAGTGTTCAGCATTTGTTACATTATCTCATGTACGGTTTCCAAACTATATATATATATAAACCTGTCCCCTTCTCTCCGCTCCCTCTTACCCTCCTGTCCCCATCCCTCCACTCCAACAGTGATCAACCTACTGTACCAGCGAATCGTCTTGATGTAATTATATTTAAATAAATGTAACACTGTTAATCTAACTGGTGCAAACTGCAGGTGTTTTGTTTGAATTAGATACGTTGTCAAGGGTTTTCTTCATTTGTTAAACATTTTATCTTTTTGTCTTAAGTTGTAAGTAAGCTTTTGATAGTAGAAAGTCTTCCATAGCGTAGAGAACCGCTATACTACAGAAGGGGGAATCTTTCAGTTTATAATCAAGTCCTATAAGAGCCTATGCCTCCCTTGTCAGATAAGTAAATGTGAGTCCCACTACTATTGAATCCAGTGGCTCAGGGGTTTGATATCCCAGTATGACTTTTATATGGATGAGGATTTCTGTCCGATAAGAGTCCAATTTTGGGGCATACCGATCCTATGTGAATTATAGTTCCGGATTCTGTCCATCCTCTCCAACATTCATCGCTTAATTCGGGATAGATATGCTGAATTATTTATAGAGTCATAAGCCAATGAAAGAGAATCTTAGATTATTTTTCTCTTGATGCTTTGGTGGTATGGTGTTATGGTGTTTAGGAATTTCTTCCCAAACTCCCTCACACTCCTTAACTGAGGATTTCCGTCCCTAAGGCGGCTTCCCACTAAATAGATATCACCATGGGTTAGTGTAAAACAGCCTCTATCTGCCCTCTTCCCTATATGTATAAAATACCTGAGAGCTTGTCATTGGCCTCTCTCCTCCTTTTACATTTTTCCTTTAGAGTCCTGGACTGAACTGGGTATTTTCAAGTGGAGGCGTATTAGGCAGTAGGAACTAAGGGCTAGATGTAGGTGGCTAAATATCGGTCAGTAACGCAGAAATTCGGTAAATTTCAGCGTTACCGACCGGTATTTACCTATTCCTAATGTAGTTAAGGAATCAGTAAATAAGGAATTGATAAATACCGATTCCTTAATACCAATTCCTTATTGCTCTTGCATTTAAGGAATCTGTAATACAGATTCCTTAAATGCAATGCAGGAAGCACATTAAAAAGTGCTTTTGAGCCTTAAGGAATTGTTAATTACCACCAACTTCATGTTGGTGGTAAGTAGCTATTTCCTTTCAAAAAGCACTTTTTTGCATTTTGAAATGTGCCATGTGGCACACATCCATGCCCTTAGGGCATGTATGTGCGCCACATGTGCACACATGAACATTTCAGGGGTGCAACACCCTGGCACCCTTGAAATACCATTAAATAATAAATAATAAAAAATAATTAATAATAAAATACCCTTGAAATACCTCCCGGTATTACTGATTCGGTAATATCGAATCGCTAAGACTGAATGTCTTCACATTCATTCCTATGGGCCTCCAAGCCTATAGAATTGAATGGGAAGGTATTCCTTATTACCGAATCTCAATTACCGATTCGGTAATAAGCAATATTAAGGATTCAGTATTTTTTACCGAATCTTTACCTACATAGGCAATACCGATTTCTTAACCTCATCACTGCGTCACGAATTCCGCCACAGTGCTGAGCATTCCGATCACGGGCGTGTTCATGACGGCTCCCGGCCTTCATCAGCACACGCCCACCGTGACTCATGGCGGCCGGGATCAGTCATGAGCATCGAAGAGGTTAATAGCGAATCGGTAAAATTCACTATTAAGAAATCGGTATTTCTGATTTACCTACATATAGCCCTAAGTTTGTTTATTTCGTCTGGTCTAAAGGTTCCAAACTTCCGATACCGTTTTCATCCTTATAGAAAGGTCTGCATTCTTTGTCTTTTATTCAACCATGTAAATTCACACATGCACCTGCCTGCCACATCAACAAGGAGTACTTTAAAATGTTTTATCGGTTTCCTGTGCTGTGAATTTCTACAATAATGTTAATATGTGGAGCATGGTAGTATTGGATAATATCCGGGCAGGCAAGTTTTTCCATTTTCACTAGGGGCCATCAGTATTTTTTCGTTAATGCAGACTATGTAAAATTGATCATATTCCTTGGTATACTTTTAACTCTCCATTGAAATCTGAGTCGACAGAGTATTAAAAATGTAAAGTAACTTGAGCAAATTAAAATATGTAGTAGTGTTGATTGTACTGATCAAGAAGCTGTGGAGCTGCCACCAAGGTCCTGAGGCCAGTTCGTCTTGAGTCCACTCAGTCAGATCTGGAATAATATGAATATCTACGTACTTTAATGATTTGGAGGCCCAGTGAAAGGATCACATATGTTGTATGTTTTTAGTCTCCTTGGATAAAGCTGTGCTTAAAACATCGAACTTAAGCATGGTAATGTTAAAGCCTGAAACTTTCTTAAGTCCCGATGTGTTTGGCTGGTGTGTGTTCATGGGGTTCGAAAAAGTGACCATCTCATTCTCGGTAATTTGTGCTCATCAGGTCCAAGCAGTATGTCCCTATTCGCTGTACTCCTCCTGATACTATCCGCCAGCGGTCATACTACCATAGCGAAAAGAAGAGAGCGCATCCCTGCATTCCTGTGTAGTTACTCTCTGCAGAGTAAACTACACTGTTCTTCTAGTGATGACCCTAACACTCACTTTCAGAATCTAGGCTCAAAAGCAATGTGGAGATTTTTCTTACTAGATGTTTTCTCCATAAGATGGGCAATGTGGTGCCTGTTATCTGCCCCTCCCCATTTCGAATGATCCAGACTCAATCAAAGTCAATTAAGAATGCATCAATTCATTTAATCTGTTTGCAATAAGTTGCCCCTTTTTGCCATTAATCTTGCGTCTAGAGAAGTGGTTCTTAACCTTTTGACTTCTATGGACCCCCACTTAACAATTACTGGAATCCGGGGACCCCCACTGAATCGTTACTGGAATCCAGGGACCCCCACTAAGTCATTACTGGAAGCTGGGGACCCCGGACTAAGCAATTTTAAAGATTTAAACCACAAAACAATAAACAAAAATGCAGAAAAAAGCATTCATCAAACAAATACACAAATTATGAAATATTTTATGTAGTTCACAAATGCACTGAACTGCTCCCATGAATCAATCTGAGGACACAAACTTAGGGCCTGATTTAGAGTTTGACAGATGGGATACTCCATCACAAACGTGACTGTATCAGTCTGCCATATTACAATTGCATTATACCCCATGGCATTTTTAATAAGGCCAACAGAATATCTTTCAAGTTTGTGACAGTTTTCCGTCCACCTTACTTTAAATCAAGTCCTTCATTTTTAGTCTCCAATTTCAAATTCTTTGACAAATCCAGAACATTTTAATAATTTCAATTTTACATTTTGTTTTTTTATGTATATACACTTTATTCATCTGTTAATATTTAATTTTCTAAGCACTCGCAGATCCCTGAGTAGGTGTTGCGAACCCCCAGAGTTCCCCAGACCACAGGTTAAGAAACGCTGGTCAACAGGATCTCGTGTATTGTGCTTGATCTAGTTTCTCATGCCTTCTCAGCTCTTCAGTTAGCCTCTTTACCTGTAGACAGTGATTCTTTGCTGTCTTTAATTATGTTGGTTCTTCCTCACCTAATAAAATGTTTGAGGATGATTGGTTATACTATTGTTTTTGATAGTGGGGATCCCCAGATCTAGGTGGAGTATTCCTTGTGTCCCATTCTAAAATGGTGTTTTTAAAATATTAAATTTCAATCATGTTGAATAGTATAGCTCAAAATATTCTGTCTCTCATTAGGAGTATTAAGCCTTGTAATTTTCTGTGATAACAATTTGAAAGCGGCTCTTGTTATGATAAATCGTAATGTTTTAGCTATTGGTGTTGCTTTGAATGTTTTCCTGAATGAGATAGTACTGTTCTTCCGCTCCCCTCTCCTGACATAGTAATTGTCTAAAAGTTAAATGTGGCCTTATATCGATCAAGCCTCTCCCCATTGTTGTCTATAGAGCTACAGAAAAAAAATGTAAGCTTACCCAACAGGTTTAATTGGTGTGTTAAGTGTTTCAACATAACTGAAAAGCTAAGCCTTCCCTCAACTCCTCACTGACCCCAACCTTGGTCCACCATCATGTTTTAGATCCCTGATTTCATCTACAGGGCGGGCACCATCTGCATATGTTGAACCTTCGGCCCGACTTTAGTCCATCCCTCTAACCCTGAAGGAACACCTATAGCTTCCTCCGGAGTTGCTTAATAGCCAGACAAATGATCAACGTATTTTCTGCTGCCTCTCATTTTGTTCTCAATTCCTTGTCTAAGGTTTTACCAGGTCTGTCCAGGGATCGGTACCCATGGATCGTTGAGCTGAAGCCGTCTCTACTTTCATTTATTGGGTATCTAATTTTGTTGTTCTGCTTACAACTTTAAGCGTTTCCTTCACCTTCACCTTGTGAATGGTTCTGACCCAGTCTTGCCATGTGAACTTTAGGACAATCTTAAATATCTACTTATAACTTTAATGACGCTTGTTAAGTTTGTGTGTTAGCAACTTCAATTATTTCCTTCTTTGTGGTACAGAGTGACGGAGTTGCCTTGGAAGGTAAGCCGTTTGGCTATTATGACCTTGGGTTTTGCCTCTGGTTCTCTAGAGGGTCTGGGCAACAAGAAAGGGACGCCTGCTGCTATGAAGTATGTCACTGTAAGGCTCTGCCTGACTGTGGGGGTAGCTCTGTTTGAAATGATTCATATAGTTACTGATGTGGAGGGCAGGAGGGAGGGTTGAGGGGTGGGTTGGCCTCCCAAAAATCATGTTGGGGTAATGCTGCCTGGCAAGGGGGAGTTCACTGAGTTTCCTCTCTATCTGAATCTTCTCCTCCCCCCCCCCCCCCCCCCCCTAAGTGGGGCATGAACTAAGGCCAGCAGTTTATTGATAAAGTGGACATGCAGAGCATTCCCCCGCGCTGGCTCCTCTGTTTCCTAACCTAGAAAGACAGGTAGCCTTTAACAGACCCTCCTTGCACCTCCTTGATTTTGACTATCTGTGGTATGACTACATCTTGCTGAATTCCCACCAGTTGTACATTAGGGTCGAAGGTGTCAACTATGGTGTGTGAGACTCGTGTCTGGTCTTTAAAAAGGCAAATCTCACCCCTTTACCCTTTTCTCTTCTCCCCCTACGTGGATTGGGAAGTAGGGTTCTCCTGACCTTGCTCCACATCGGATTCAAGCTCCTTCGATTAATCCCCTGGGATGTTTGAGTGGCCCACTGGTACGGAGCAACCTGCATCTTCAATGTCACATCACCAGTGCATCAGGATGGGAAGCTAGAGATTGCATCCAATCACCCTCACCCAGCAGTGGCGTGACTGGTCCTGAGCGCTTGTGTGTCAGTTCCACAGCTGTCCCAGATAGCCCATGTTAATGCTTAGATACAGCGAAGTCCACATCCACTATCTTTGCTTTGCAGGACAGCCTCAGGCCTTGGTGCGTATTCGCTGGTTTTGCCTCATCTGGTTACAGTTGGTGTGGCCTTTTCAATATTCAGGGCTCTGATCATGTAGTCTGAGAAGCCTAATGCTTCTGTGCTCGCCAGATGGTGATGGATTGAGCCAGGTCTAACGATCAGATACAGAGCAAGGTGCTAAAGAACCTAGCCCATCGTCATCTTGCAGGAAGTCCCAAGACCATGGCATTCGGAGCATGGCTAAGTTGTTCTATTTGTCTATCCATTAGGATTTAATGATGGTGTCATCACGCATTTTCATTTTAATTGCTGATTTATGGGTTAGGAAGTATGTGCTGGTTGTATGCCTTAGATTCTCAATGAAGTATACATAAAAGTGATGGGTGGGATGCTTTAATGAAACTCAGCTACTGGTAATTGCTCGGAGCCACATCCTGTCCATTGTTATTTTGCACACCATGCCACCTTAGTTTGAGCCCAGCCATATGCAAATCCGTATTGATCCTGCTTCAATAGGGGCAGTCCAGCCTGAACTACCAGTCCAGGTCCTCCACCCAACTTTATGTTGTATACTTCCGTGCTACACCCTAAATGTGAAGGGTATAACCAGACGTGGTCTTGTGCTCACTGTGCCAATGGAACTAAGCTACATCCAACTGAAAAACCCCAGTCAGGTCGAAACTGGCCTTGGTGTGTTTTTTTATTCCTGTTCAAGGAGGACCTATTGTATCCTGGCAGTTCGGGCTGGGCTGTTCCTATTAGAGCATATGGCTGAGCCCACACTTAAGTGGCATGGTGGGCAAAATAACGAAGGACAGGGATGCGGCCTGAAAAATTACTAGTGGCTGAGATTAATTAGAGCACTCCTCTCATCATATATTTTGTATACTTCCGTTTGACGCTCAGTGAGGCACTGTGCTGTTAACTAATTGCCCTTGAGTTATTTTATTTTATGTTGCTGCCATGATGACATGTTGGAGCTACACCTTTTCGATTCCCAACTTGCATCCCTTCTTAAAGCAACATAAATGCTAGCTCTTTATCTCCAACTTATGACACCAACTTCATGTTCTTACTCCTTTTTAAAGACTTTTTGAATACTACAGATTAACTCTGGTAATGCAGTCTGTTCATCATACTCTCCCTACTCTCAGCTTCCCTATTGTTGTAGTCCGAGTTGTTGATACATTATAGGATTGTTTCTCGAACAACTAGGGACATCACACACTAAGTTGCCAACTATAACCAAATACTTCATCTAACAAATTGTGATCTTTTGGCTTTGCCAATGCTTTTTCTTTGTTTAAACCTTTGACATTTGTTATGGAAAGCTGGAAGGAATGATGAGAAGCAAACGGGGCCAGAGTGTCGGCATGTCACATATGGTTAATATAGTTTTGTTTAGTGGAGTTTGAAGGGAGCAAGGGGGCTCTTTTTCTTTTGCGCCATTTAACATTCATCTCCGAGGCTGCATCAGTGATCAGAGGGAATACCCAGACATCCCCCTGCAGGCAGATGCAGCACTGCACCTGCCTGTTCCCCTCATCAAACAAAGACTGCTCACCCCCTGAGAAAGACGGAACCACTTTTTTAAACCACTGATGTGTCTTTCAATAATGCTGTGACCTCCGTGCCGACGTGAACAAACTGTCCATGTTTGCACTTGTGGTGAGGGCAGTGTATTTTCCAGGGTAATTGGGCACATTCTCCTGGTCTACTCCAGGCCGTCTGGTTATCCGTGCACCACATCTGAAACTGAGACAGTGTAACAAATGCATAATTCAGACCCCGTCCTCCAAGCTTGCTTCGTCAGTGTCATTAGGGGCCTCATTACGATGCGGTTCAGACTGCAACCATCAGTTGCGGTCCGAACCGCTTCTACTACTGCAGTCCGGCCGACTTATTAGAATGCGTGCGTTCGGAAGCAACAGTTGAAATGACCAGCTGACGCTTTCCGACGGGCTCCTGGAGCCCGCCGGTTGGTTGGAAACTCCTCTTAATCCTTTAAGGACGGCGTTTCTGCTGTTGGGATTATGATGTCTGTTTCCAACAGCCTTTCCATGTCTGCCTTTCCAGCATGGAAAGTCTGTCGGAAAGTGACATTGGGGGCCCCTTTAGGGCCCCCTTGTCACCTGGCCCTCTGCATCTGGACCTGCGGAGCACCTGTGGTACCCCCTAAACATTCCTGCACTGTGTGGCAGACACCATCACCTCCACAAGTCGAGGACCGGGACCAGACTAGGTTTGAGGAGCGGGGTGAGATCTTAAAGTCAAGACCACCCACAGTATCCTCCAGACCCTGTGTGACACTTCCAGCCTCCCCAAATTGGATGGAGGATCACAGATAACAGAATTGTTGTCTGTCACACACCAACGAGGAGCAGCTACTCTGCCCTCACTTAACGGATATGGTAGGGACTTCCCTTCCCATCATTCCTCTCAGAGGGGGTAACTCCTTACCCTGAAGAAAGTCCAGGACCTTTATGGCCTCCCAGGACTAAAACATTTCGGCACCAGGGTCTTAGGACCATAACACTCCTATGGACCCGTTTTTTAAGATTTTTTAGTAACCCAGACAGACCCAAGAATAAAAGGAAACCAGGGGTCTGCCTGAGGTTTTTTAATCTTGGTCTTCATTTATCTAAAGAGCTCCCAACACAGTGGTTGAGCCCACCCCGACTTTTAGGAGTCTGGATGACCTGATGATGAGGCATGACACCACTAGGGTGTGTGAGGGTAATTAAACAAAAGGTGTTTTCCCTCCATATTCATGGTTGAGTTGGGTACAACCTTTCACTAGAGAGGGCCCCCTACCTCATTCCTCCCCCCCCTTCTTCCTTTTTCATTGCTTCTCGTGTAGAGTTAGCTAACTGTCACCACTGACCACAAATTGGTCGATTGGGGTACTTTTTTGTGATAGTTATACTACCCAGGGAGGACGTACTCCGATTGAGAAACCTCTCAAACCCCTCCGGTACGGGGATGCCCCAATACTTTTTTTTTTTTGGGAATATTTTTATTGAGAGTTCATAAAAACAAGGTCAACATTGCAGAATACATTTGTAAAAGATTTAGTACAGTACATGGCATATAAATATAAATAAGTTATCGGCGTTAAAGTATCCACAGCATAATTATAAAGTGCAACATAGAGTTATAAAGTGCAAAGTGCAAAGTGCTTAAAAGTGCATAGAAGCCGTCTGGTGATTATGAAGATATACTTTACGAATCAAACACACTCCAAAACTTTTCATATTTCTTGAGCGCCCCTGATCTAAGCGCGTATTTTCTTTCCCTTCCCTGCCCTGGATTCGTAATAGTTTAGCCTTCCAAGCCTGAAGGTCGCTACTTGGTTGGTTTTCCAGGACTGCAGAACAAGCGATTTAGCTATTAGAGAGGCTATACAAATAAATTCGTTGTATTGGGTGTTGGTCGCTGAACAGCCTAGAACAGGGACTAGATCATCAAATATTATAGAAGCTTTAAGCTCAAGGGCGAGGTATTTTTCGATTTCCTTCCAGAGTGGCTGAATTTTGGGACATTCCCAGACAATGTGCTTCCAATTCCCTTTTTCCTCACAACGGAAACATTTGTCGGCAACAAGGGGGAAGATATTATGGAGATAAGAGGGAGTTCTGTAAATCAGCCATTTATTATAAAATTGCGTGCGTTTAAAGTTCGCGCCGCAGAAGATTGTTTCGTTGAATTTATTTATTTTATCCCATACTTGTTGATTGATTTCAATATCCTCCCTCTTTTTCCACCTCTCAATAATCTTACTAGGAAATTCCTGCTCCTCGTCCTCTTTTAGTATTTTAATCCAAATACTCATCTTTTTTTGAGTTTTATTATTCAACGTTGTAGAGATAGTTTCGTTAAAATAAAAATTTCCTATATCTAGCTCCCTGAGTATTGGATTAAACATAAGAAAAGACCAATTCAGGATGGAATGAGATAGGTGCACCTGTCTGGCTATTTAGTCCCATGACTTCCACCTGTTGCCAACCAGGAAGTCTTCGATTTTCTGAAAGCCATTGTCTTTCCAGAGATTTATTATTTTACTGTCCATACATCCCTCTTGCCCTATGATAAAATTGTTCAAATCCGTTGTATTAGATATTCTAGGAATAGAGTGGGATTTCAAAAACTCTAATCGGATCAGTTATTTTTTACCTCTGGCAGAATCTTCTTCATAAAAAAATTGTCTGCCTCGTTAGTGTCTAGAAAGAAAAACCTAAAGCTGTGGTGAGCAAAAGACGCAAAATAATATTCTCTAATATTTGGGAGGGACAGCCCTCCTTGTGTGGATGAAAGATGTAAAGTGCTAAGTGCGAGCCTAGGAGTCTTTCTGGCCCAGAGAAATTAGGAAATCAGGGCATCCACTTTTTTAAAGAAGGAGACCTGGATAACACAGGGTGCTGCATTAAATAAAAAATTGAAAAAAGAGGTAAAATCGACATTCGTATCAGTGCTGCTCGGCCTATTAAAGACCGGGGTAATAAATACCTTGTTGTGTAGACACCATCAGGTGCCTGCCACGCAGTGCAGGGATGGATGTTCAGAAACTTGCATTTCTCAATGGGAGATTGTACTGCTGGCGGTTTTCGCCCGCCGCACAAGCTCCCATTGAGAGAGTGCAGTTGGATCGTAATTCTGTGTGCGGAACCACGACCTATGTTTGGGTGGTTCATCCACGGAAACAGTGTAGTTTGAAGGCAACTCCGATCGACATCGAAATCATGCCCTTTCCCTGAAAAGGTCTAGGCATAGGGTGAATTGATAGATGGAAGATAGCCTGCTGAAATGTTTAATTGAATATTGTGGATCTAAGGAGAGTATACGTTATGCAGGGTTGGAGTATGTCATTGAAGTCACAGATTTGGTAACTGAAACAAAGGCCCAAAATCTGTATTGCTGTATCTCTCTGAACCCTTTGCTCAGCAATGTTTCTCAATTTAGCCGGCAAACATTAATCTGGTGCGTTGGTTGCTCTAAATCACAGGTCACCAGTTTCTCTTCCGAACTGAAAGGCAAATTAAATTATATTTTTAGTAGCTAGTGTAGACCAACACTCTTGTCCAGCGTTATACTTTAATGTTGTCTTTTTTTGCCGGAACACCTTCATTGACCTCTGTTGAAAGTTCTGTGCTAATTTTTAGGTCTCGACTGGCGTATATTGCGCAGTTTATTTTATTTATTTAAAACATTTGTAGAGCGCGGCTGTCACCTGGCAGGTATCCTGGCGCTGGTAGTTACTCCTGGGTTATTGAGCGGGGGAGGTGATTTATGGGCGAGCGGGCTTAGAGAGGGGGGTGGGGGAAGAGCCATGTTTTGATCCGCTTCCTAAAGGGTAGGAGGTGTGGAATTTGGCGAATTTCGGCAGGTAGACTGTTCCAGAGCTTGGCCGCAGCCACTCTGAAGGATCTTCCCCCAATCCTGGCTTTCTTGCATCTGGGTATTTTCACAAGGCAGGCGGTTGCGGACCTAAGTGTTCTCGTGGGGATGTACCACGAGAACAGACGTTGAAGAGGTCTAGGTCCTGCACCGTGTAGTGCCTTGAAAACCAGGCAAAGGGCTTTGAAGGCGATGCGTTGCTTCAAAGGAAGCCAGTGCAGCTCAGCCAAGGCAGCGGTGGCCGAGGATCTCCTGGTCCAGCCAAGAGCCAGTTTGGCTGCTGCCGACTGAACTCGTTGGAGTCTGTCTAGCAGTGTCGCAGGGGATTCAAACAGGAGAGCATTACAATAGTCAAGGCGACTAAGGATAGTGCACCTGACTATCAATGCACGGGCTGAAGATGGTAATAGAGGCAGGATTTTGCGCAGTGAGCGCATAAGGGCTGAGCAGGTGGCGACTGTTCTTGAAACCTACGTTTTCATGCTCAGTTGGTGATTTAGCATGACGCCCAAATTGCGAACAGTGGTAACAGGTAGCGGATTGTTAGAGTTTTCCGGGGGCCAGAACTCAGTAGGCAGAGGGCGGGATATGCGGCTCGCAGGACAGAACAGAACCTCGGTTTTCGAGGAGTTAAACTGGAGGGAGTTACGGTGCAACCAGCCTGCGGTGTCTCTTAGGCAGTTATGGAAGGCTTCAAAAGAGATGGAGTCTTCACCTTCCCAAGAGAAAAGGAGCTGGGTATCGTCCGCATAATTTACTGTGGTCATATTGTGCGATTTAATTAACACGACCAGTGGCTTCAAGTAAACATTAAAAAGAATCGGACTGATGGAGGAGCCCTGGGGAACACCGTGAGGGACAGGGGAGAAAACCGATTGAAAAGGGGGAAGGGATACAGCCTGTTTCCTGTTACTGAGATAGGAGTGAAACCAGAGCAGGGCCGTACCGTCGACCCCGGCCTCTCTCAGCCTCTCAAGCAGGATCCCATGATTGACAGTATCGAATCCGGCAGACAGGTCTAATAAAATCAGGCCCACAGCTTGGCCCCTGTCTGCACGCATTCAAAGCTCTTCCATGGCAGTGAGCACTGCAGTTTCAGTGCCATGGGCTGGGCGAAAACCAAATTGGGATTCGTCCAGAATATGGTTCTGCTCGAGGTGGGTTGAGAGGCAATTGCTGACCCAACGTTCAATCACCTTCGCCGGAAATGGCAGAAGTGATATGGGGCAGAAATTAGACAAACAATCTGGATTCAGCGTAGGTTTCTTAAGTAGCGGGGTGATAAGCGCTTGCTTCCAGGGGGTGGGAACGAAGCCACAGCTGAGAGATTGATTGCAGATCATCCGCAGGGTGTGGAATAGCTCGTGCCCGCAAGCTTTCCAGATTTTCGGGGGCAAAGGATCAAGGGGAGATCCCGAGGTGATGCCCATTGCCAGTTTCTCAAATTCTACTTGAGAGATCAAGGGGAAGGTCAGGAGACTATTCGTAGGAGGGCTTGCTGATCTCGAGGAGTCAGAGTTGGTGGGACCGACTCCGGGAGGGGTAGGGTGGTTATGTGATGGGGGCATTGCCAGGTTGTTAATGATGGTCTCGATTTTGTCGGTGAAAAACCGGGCGAGATTGTCGCAGAGGGTCTGAGATGGGGAATGGAGTTCTTGACACAGTCAGGATGTATAATGTTATCCAGGATCTGAAATATACTTTTAGAGCTGTTAGCAGCGTTAGCTATAGTGGAACAGTAGTATTTCGATTTACACTCTGCGATGGCAGATTTGTAATCACGGAGTGAGTTTTTCCAGAGGGCTTTGTTGTTGTCACAGTATCCGTGTCTCCACTTTCTCTCAGCCTGTTTACAGGCAGATTTGAGGGATTTCAGGGAGTCATTGTACCAGGGAGCAGGTGCTCTACCTTTGGGTTTACAGTGTTTTAAAGGGGCAACCGAGTCCGTGATAGATGTGATTCTCGAGCTGAGGGAACTATAATTGTTTTCCACCGAGCTGGTAGGAGAGAAGCTATCCTGCACCTCAAAGACTTTGGTGGAGGTGCTGAGTGTTTCTAGAGCTTTCCAGTTACGGTAAGAGAATTGTGGAGAGTAGTTCTTGGGCTTTCTTATTGTGGCGTTGGTGATGAAGAGTTTGATGAGCGAGTGGTCCGTCCAGCTCATAGGCAGAATATCGCCTACTTGCGTAAGATCGTGGCTCGAAAAAATGAGGTCGAGACGATTACCTGCAGAGTGGGTGGGGTCCTTTATCAGTTGGTGAAGCCCTACGCTGTCACAAGATAACAGAAGGTTGTCTAAGCCTGTGTCCAGGCTGCCGTTTGGCCAGAGATTGAAGTCTCCAAGAATAATAAGTTTGTTATGGGAGGTTGCCATGTTAGTGATGATCGTGAGAAGAGCTTGCTGTTGCAGGAGGGAAAAAGCCCCTGGTGGTCTGTAGCAGATAATCACCGTAAAGGTGATTCCTGGGTGGCAGGTTATAGTCAGACCAAGGAGCTCAATTCCAGGTACAGGATCTATGTCAATGGTGTTAGTTTGCCAAGCGGCTCGGAAGATGACACCAACTCCGCCGCCGCGACCTTTGGGTCTGGGGAGATGTAAAATGTTGAAGTTAAGAGGACAGGCTGATGCTAAATCGGTCTCACAATTGGCATGTGTCCACGTTTCAGTTAGAAAGAGTACATCTAGCTGGTGTGAGTCTATGAGGAGATTGATTTCAGTGGCATGCTTCGGTAGGGATCTGACATTCAAGAGGCCTCCTACGATTAAGCCCTTGTAGGTAAAGTCAGTTAGGGGAGAAGCAGTCTCTTCAAAGGAGAGCTTACCTTCATGCGCATACCCTCGTAGATTGAGCAGTGCATCCCTAGTGTAGCAGGGGGGTTGAGGGCTGAATTGGGCAGGGTGAGAGGCGCTAGGCGCGTCCTCGTCGCGGACGAGCGCAGACGAGCTTGCCTTAAGCGCGCCTTCGGCTCGCAATCGGCGTGCCCGCTGCGCTCGTCCGCTGCGCTTCCGGTATTGACACATGAGTATATAGTGATAGTAAGTGACATGGGAGGGGGCGTGGCCAGCAAGAGATGGGCGTGGCACAGCAGTGTCGCGCAGCTCGAGAAATTTTGTTTTTCACTTACTGGGGTTGAACCCGCCTCTCTCTTCCATTGGCTAGCTCCATAAATGGAGGCTAGCCATTGGAAGAGAATAATGTCACTCATTGTTGGAGCAGATTCGTGGACGTTTCGGTGTTTTTTAAGCCCCGCCCCCTTTGTTTCGTCATGAAGAGGTGGCCCATTGTGGGCGTTTCCTTTTTTTTTTTTTGTTCAGGATGTTTGCGGTCGCCATTTTTTCATGGAGCTGGGGCGGGCGGGTCGCGAGTTCGATCGGGAAACATGTTTTTTCCTTGTTATTTTAAGTGTGCGATTTTGCGTTTTACTGTACTTTTCTGTTCCCACTTTCAATAGGTGCGCTCGTGCACTAGGTCACTCTAGTCTGAGCTCCAAAGCCGCACTGTTGTTACCCACTCTAAAGTTGCTCGCCCTGCTCCGCTCGACCCCCCCCCCCCCCTTCAGTGGGCTCTCCTAAGAACATATGTAAGGTAACTGAAAAATGCAGTAAATATGTGTTTTTCGCGTGAGCTTACATTTCCATCTATCCCGTTCTGCTAAGTTGGAATTAGGTGTTGTTGCATTATTGTAAAAAGTACGGCAAGAGCTCGTCGAGCGCAGAAATGTCTCCGGTTTAAAATCTGCAGCTGCCTGCGAACCGTGGAAACCCTCCGTGTTACCCACACAAGTGGAAATGCTGCTGACGCTGAAGGCAGTAGGGGCATTACTGTATTGTGGCATTGCCCTCATTGAGTTCGCCTGGCACTCGGGGGGGAGGGGGGGGGGGGGGTCAGTCAAGACCTGCCTTGCTTTTGCCCTGTAGACCCCCCTCCTGCCTTGGGAAGCAGTCGTGTGGGATGTAGTGTGTTGTGGCACAGCTGTGAACAGGACTCGCCCCTCCCTGCGCACAGCCTATATACACATAACAACTCTCTACACAGCAGCCGACCCTGCGGTGAATCACTCCCTCCATGCTGGTCTCCACGAGTGACGCGGTCTCTGCTTCGAGTACACGGCGTAATGTCGGCGTGCAGTGTGTGCCGAGTTGTAGGTGTTCTACGGGGGAGGGGGCACTGCAGGTAGGAGGGCCCTGGCACGCTATTTGTGTCGGTCGGATCGGGTTACCCTGGCACAGACTGAGGCCTGCCCCTGGGCATCCTGGCACAGCCCCACACCGCGTGCAGAGAGCAGGTGGAACTGGAGGCATGAGTCCGGTGGGAGCTGCGACTAGACGCCGCTCAGAGAACCAGCTAGTTAAAACTTGCACGTGAGGCCACCCTGGTGCAGAACACTGATGCTGCGGGGGCATGTGCACGACGGTGTGTTAGTGCCCACATCTGTCCTCCTGGATGGGGAGAGAGGCGCTAGACAAAGGAGCAGGCAGCCTTAAAGATGTGTGCGGTGATCGGTGCCACCTGTGAGGTGGTGGCCCTGTGCGGCACACGACGGAGCTAATGTGCCACGGGGTACAGGTAGTGGCCGTGTGCGGCACACGATGGAGGTAATGGGCCACGGGGTACAGGTGGTGGCCGTGTGCGGCACACGATGGAGGTAATGGGCCACGGGGTACAGGTGGTGGCTGGCGTCGCACAGATCAGGAGCGCCCCTGTAGAGCTGGTGTTTGTACTCTGTCGATGTTCCGCAAAGTGCCTTCCGAGGCGCACAAGTGTGCATCCGAGATACCAATGCGTCGTGTGCAGCATGTGGAGGGGAGGCGGGCTCTAATGTAGTGAGTGGGGATGCACACGCGGTGGGTGAGGAGGTGAAGAATTATTATTGTTTTTTGGGAAAGTGTGAGTAGTCAAGTGCCCTCGGCATGGTGCAGCGAGGGCTCACGGCCTGGCATTCCGAGTACGAATGATGCTGAAGTATTCTGCGCTGCGCTAGGGCAGAAGTGGTCTGTGCGCTTCTTTTTGCCGTCTTGTACACTTACTAACTGGAAAAAAAATTATGACAATAGAAGTCAGTAACACAGAGGCAGTTAAATTTTATGTTTTCAAACCGAAATTCTATCAGAGACTTCCTGGACCCTAGCAAACAGGCCAGTGGCAGCAAGAACGGCGACGCAAGGCCTTAAATAGTTGCAGCTTTCTTTGAAATTCAAAGTCCATATCTGTGGGTACCCACTCAGAATCCTTCTACATACAGGCTGTGACGCTATACATGTGTGCATTTAAAACAACTTTGTTGTACCTTAAGAGCACCCACTACACTACAGCGGAAACACAATTTATTTCCACAATAACCTACACAAATAAACCAGCTCTAATTAATGAACAAACTCTTTACTAACCTCACACAACCAAACACCAACAGACACAATCGACTTATTGCCTTTCAATATATGCACTAAAAGAGCATCCAGCTAGAGCTGAGAACATTTGTCGTTAGCACAGTACAAAAGCGATTAACATAACAGAAGATAAAAGAATCCATAGTATAACTCCCTTTATTCATTCACACTCGCCCGCACACAAAGTTGGCATTATCCTGTTGCAAAATTATGAGTAAATCCGACAGATTCCAGGTTTAAATCACTGTACACCCAACTCCGTGTTTCATTCTTTCGAAGTCAATAGGCGAGTAAAACTGAGTTAAGGAAAAGTGGCTTGTTTATAGTACTATGAAACTGCAAGCCTGGCAACACCCCCCTATGAAAAAATAAAGTTACTTCATTGTCACCACCACATCCACCACCACATCCACCACCACATCCTCCACCACATCCTCCACCACATCCACCACCACCACATCCACCACCACCACATCCACCACCACCACATCCACCACCACCACGTCCACCACCACCACGTCCACCACCACCACATTCACCACCACGTCCAGTACATCCACCACCACCACATTCACCACTACATCCACCACCACATCCATCAGATCCACCACACCTGTGTGTGTGTCGCTGTGTGTGTGCCTCTCTGTGTGTGTGTGTGTGTGGCTCTCTATGTGTGTGGGTGCAAATGCAATAGGTCTCGCATTTGCGAGAGATTAAACTATTGGCATTATAAATGACAATGCCATTTATTTATCTGTTTTCAAAACAAACACATAAATAAAAAAAATGTCATTTACAATGCCAATATCTCTAACTTTTGCAAAGGCGAGACCGTTGTATTGTAAATGCTTGTTAAGCTCTTGACATCACTTTGTTTCACCTTGGTTTCTGTTTCACTGCCTATTCTAATTAGGTTTTGGAAAAGCAGAGGTATGAATGACGACATCTTCTGTCGAAGATTCACGAACTCATTTTGGTTTCGGTTTAGCTTGAATCATGAATGAACGTAAAGCTAGATAGTGTGATCAATAAAGCCTGTTTATTTATAGTATTCTGAAAGTTGTGGTAAGTTTAAGCACTTCGCTTCAGCCTACTTTGTAGACAAAAAGTAAAATCATTACAATAAAGTAGACAATGCATTTGGAGATAATTGCAAAAGCAATATTAGGTCGATATTTCACCTGGAAAAATATTTAGAATCAATTTTGCTGGTATGTGCAGATGTGTAAAGTCGATAAAATAGACAATGTCACTTCTCTTCTCTGGAAGAATTGTTATTCCATACTCCAAATGACATTTCATAGCATATAAGCAGAAGATGGAGGAATATATTTCAAACTACTGTTTGAGAAATACAACAAAAATGAAAAGAAAAACAAAGGCCATTTTTTTCTGCTGCTGTACACGGTACAATTGTCACAGGAAATCAGTTATTTATTGACAGGATTGTGAGCGCTTCTTGCTCAAAATGATAAGCCAGTAGAAATCAGGAGCAAACCATGTAAGAGCAAAGGAGATTATTCAAAGCTTTTAATGCAACTTGGACGCCGTTTTACTTTAAATCAATTCTCAAATGCAACTGCAGTGTTGCTTTTTCATACAATGGCTCATGTTTTGAAAGTGTGTAACCTTATTACTATTGAGGGGCAATGGTTGCGCAACAATACATTTATGCAAAAAGGAAAATAATCCATTATCTTGTATGCAAAGAAACAATTTCCAGGCCTATCTAGAAGATCTAATTACACAAATGCAGTGCCTGTTTTGTTGTGACAAAATTCCATTCGTTTATCCTGTATGATTTGCAACATATTAAAGTCCTGATTCACACACGTTTCTCTGGCTTGATTCAGCTTTTTGTTTTAGGGGGAGCTGGACGAGTGTGCAATAAACACCTTTTCACCCAGACAACACTTCTGTCATAAAAACATGCCACAATTGAGTAACATTTATTAGATGTTTAAGTATTATACTTTTGAATACTTAGGTGGTAAATTTCGGACTATCTTTATTCCAGCGGCGCCTGCTCTGCTAAGGCGGAGGAGATTCGCCCCAATACTCACTGAGCAGTTTGAAAAGGAAAAATAAAATAACGTAATGTTATCATTTTATTTTACTGCACTGGCTCAGTTGGTTGTGGGGCGGAGCGGGCTGTGCTGTTCAGAGCTGCGGGAAGAGTGGTAGGCACTTTCTAAATGTGCCTGACAGTTTGGACGTAGGTCTTGTGCCGGCCAAACAGTCATGCACACTTAGCATGTTATCCACCAGGCTGCATTGCACAGCCTGGGTGGAGAACATGCACAGCCTCCCAGACCCTGTTTGAGCGCTGTACCACACGCTCAGACCAATCACGACCCTGCTGTCAAGTAGTGTTGTGATTGGCTAGGGAAGTCTGCAAGCCTGTGTGCTTCTTGCTACCGTAGAAGAGAAGAGGACAGAGAGGCCGCCGCCAGTCGGACGGATTGAAAAGTTCACTCAAGGGCGCGGCATCATCCATATTTGGCCCATAATATCCAGCAAGGGCGTACCAAACATTCTGTATTTTAATATAAGTGATGATCCAGCCCCCTCCAACATCTGCCTTGCACACCCCCAAAGTAGCTGTATTCGTTTTTTAATAAGAAGGGCCACAGCCTTGTTACAACACGATTGATTAGTGTGAATTGACTCTGCAATCCAATTCTGCTTAGCCAGGATAGCTTTCCAGTCATCCTGCGTTAAATGAGTCTCTTGTAACATTATAATTTCATAGTTGGCCTGTTTCAAGTATTGTAAGATCCTCCTCCTTCGGCTGGCTACTCTAAGCCCATTTACATTCCAGATTAAGATGTTAAGAGAGACACTGTCTAAAAGGCCCTGGGTCCTAGACATAACTTTTTTTTAAAAAGCATCCTTCCACAGAACTCACGCCTCCAACCCCCTAAATCTGAATTCCTGTGAATGAGGACTTTTGCCTTTATTTCCTTTTTTTCCATTTTCTCCCAACTGCACCCCACCCGGTGAGATTCTAAACTTACTATCTCGATAAGTGAAAGTGAACCCCCATACCTCCGGGGAACCCTCCCTAAAACTATGCTGGGTATGTTGTACTGTTACCCAATCAAGCTCACAGCTTCTTCCGGTGTTTTGTCATTACATTTTCTTCTGCGACCAAATCTGTTCAACAAAAGTTCCTACATCCTTAGGATCCTTAAAGTTATACATCTTGTTGTTCCACATAACTTTCAATAAGGCAGGGAATCGTACGTGAGCGGTAGCTCGTAACCATTTCAGCTCTGGAATAAGTTTCCCCGTTTCCCATTGTCTGTCTAGTATGATCTTGGACATATCATAGCTAATACCAAACGACCATCCGCCTTCGTAAAGTTACCTGGTTTTAGGGCTTCAGACAGGATTCATTCTTTTAAAGAATAAGACTTGAAATGAATTAGGATTTTTCTTGGATTCTTCCTATTTACATTATTTTAAAAAGGATCTTTGTGAATCCTCTGAATGTCTCCCTCAAGCTCCACAACATTGATAGAGGGGATAAATTCAAACTTATGGCAAAGCCCTTAATGTTTTCCCCTTTTAGGCCCTCTGGGACATTAAGTACTCTGATGTTATAGCGCCTACTATTATTTTCTAATGACTCTGTTTTGTCCAGCATTCCCTTCTCACTGATTTTTAACACTTGGATTTTAGAAGGGTTGACCTCCAGTACCTTACTCAGGGACTCTAAAGAGGATTCCATTGTGGAGATTCTGTCAATTATGGACAACATTCTTGCTTCTAAAGTCTTGCAGACCTCTTGGATTTTAACTTGTTTTGTCTCAGATTTAGCAAACTTATTCCTAATTTCTGTGGTTAAAGTATCGAACATCTTAGCCAGGTAAGACTGGTTTTCAACATCTTCATCTGTCCTAGAAGTAGTTATTGAAGCTGGGGGTAATTATCTTGCGACCTTGCCCCCCCCCCCCCCCCCCCCCCCCCCTCCGATCAGGTCATCTTCCCTATCACCCAGCACCTGCCCCCTTGTCAGATTTATCAAGAATGGGTGGGGAGATACCTTTATGGGGGATTCCTTAGCCTATGTCTGGGCCTGTACCTTAAAAAAGGTTCTTAGTGAGGGAGTTATCTTAACTTGTACTTTTTTATTATTAGACAAACTGGAAGAGTAGGATATTTTGCAGGGGCCGGGGCTGATGTTGGCAAGTCTATGATATTGGTGCTTGCTGTACTCGACCCTCCTGAATTCCTACCCCCATGTCTACATACAATTTGCTCCAAAATTGGGGCCTGGGAAGGCTTCCACTGAATTAATATTCCAATTTCTTAAAGAATATCTATTGGGCTGACACGCCTATATAAGCCCCACTCCCTTACTTGCACTAACCTCCTTTAGGCAATTTATTCTTTAAGACCACTGAAGGTTCAGGGAAGGGGCCGGATTCCTTGCAGTCAGACGCCTTGTACCTCTTGGGCTCACGGGCTGAATTAGGTCAAAGTTACTGCCGCGGCCCAATCAAGCCCATCCCTGCTGAATGTTTTGGGTTGGGTGGTAACCCTACTTGGGATACCCCAGAAGGAGATCTGTGATGACACGCACCTGCTGAGGTGGAACCCTGCGGCAGCCAACCCCCCTCGCCGGGAAGCTCAAAGGTTTGGGGCAGGCACCGGACCCAGCCGGCTTCCGTGGAGAACGAGGACCCGCCAAGCCTCCTGAGCCTCCTCCAGCACTTCCGCGGGCACTTGGGTAGCTAACAACAACGAAGAGGAGCCAGTAGACGCAACAAAGAGCCGGACGAGCGTGGGAGCAATGAAAGGGCGCCGGAAACCCTTCTCACATGTGACGCCGGAGGAAAGCCAGGAAGTTTGCGTCTAATGAGTCTAGCCAGAAGCCATTTTCCCCTCCGGTCTGTGAGGATTTAGGACTCCAGCACATGCCCCAATAGTTGTTGCCCTATTGTCACTGTACAACACCAGGGCATGGTGCATTCTCATGTCTCAGCCTCTTCCTCCACCTCCATGCATTATCACAACCAGTCCTCCCATTTGCTGAGGGGAGAAACAACTTGTACAGCTGTCCATGCTTAAAGTACCCTTGCTGATGGCAGCAAAGCATCTGTTGGGAAAGAGTGGACTTAGAAGTCTCTGAAAACATAGGCTCCAATCGAGTAGTTGACAAAAGGCTGTAAGCCAAACCAGGCTTGGGCCAGTTTTTTTAAAATTACTATTTGGAAGGAAAATGATTTAATCAAAAAGCAGAAATGATTATACCAGGTCAGTCATGTGGTACTGAGGGACATTATTGGTAAACTGGAACGTGCGATCTTTTGAGTTAAATTTAAATTCCAAAGCTTAAGCTGTTTGTTTATGTTTAAAAAAAATGTTTTTGCTGCTCTCAGTAGGGCATGCAGCTCATCACTTAATGCGAGCTTATAACTTGTCCAGTTTTTGCATCATGCTGTTAAAATTGGTATATTTTCATTATTTTTTAGATGTAGGATTTATTTAGCAACATTTTTATTTCATTGTTAATGCTGACAAGATAAAATATATATTTTGTTATAGCATTTTTGATTACCATTAAGAGAAATTACAATGCATATATACATTTCTGATTTTTCATCTTCCTTTTTTAAGTGTATACATGATTGTACGTGCTTATTTTGCAGAATTCGACCACAACTTGCCAAAGAGAAGATTGAAGGATGTCATATTTGTACGTTTGTCACACCTGGGGAACCTCAAGTAATGCTCGGAAAAGATAAGGCTTTTACGTTTGACCATGTCTTTGATATCGAGTCTGAGCAAGAAGAAATTTTCCAGCAGTGCACTGAAAAATTAATTGACGGCTGCATCGAAGGCTACAATGCAACCGTTTTTGCTTATGGACAGGTAAATCATTGCTCCTTTACTTAAAATGAAGAAGCAAACTTAAGTTACAATGTCTATTGGCTACATGATGGTTAAAGTATTTAGTTATAAAGATAACACAATTGCTTTATTACAGCATCAAAGAATACTGTGTTGGTCAGGGACTTTAATATTAATCTTCATCTAATCAGTTGAAGGTGTTTGGATGGATGCTGGCTTCAGCATTCACAAAAGTATAACTAGTGCTGTGAGAAGGGCAACTCATTGGTAGGTACAAACATGAGAAAGGAGAACGAGAGACGAGAAAATAATGCAGCGAGAAAAGGAAGACAAACCTGTTGTGGAAAAAGAGCAAGATTAACCCTGGGAGAGATACACTTCCCAGGCCAAAAGTGGACACCTCCTGTTTCCCAGGAATTCTTGCCTTCCTGAAAACAATCCTGAAGGAGCATACATTCACAGGCTTATCTCCGGGACCAGGGTCATTCTATAGTGGTCTAGCAGTCCATTCTAAGAAGACAACGACAAAGGGACATGTGTATATCCTCTGCACCCACAGACCTGATATCTGTAGTCCAGCTTGATAATGTAGTGACACCAGCTGCCCACATGGGGTCACTGACTCCAGTGTCTGCTTTGGTGATCTCCTTTGTAGGCATGGTTAATAAGATATTGGGGGAAGAATCCTTTACCTTATGAGCTCCAGTGAAGCACTCCTTCAGTCAAGGTAAGGCAGGTATTAATTTAAGAAGATGGCCAGACTCATCAGTTTCTTCTCAATATCTGAAATGAAGAAGCAGAAGTTAGACTGACACCTAAACATGGCATGAAAACCTCTTTGGTTGTGGTGCATTTAGAATTCGGATATCCTTAATTGCCCTGTGCCCACAGGTGTGGCTGGAATGTACAGGGTTCCACCTCAAGGTACAGAAAAAGGTCATAGACCTAATAAATGGTGAAGAACGTTTCCAAAAGGTGATGGATGAAGCATAGTAGTCCATTAAGTCTGACTGGGTCACTGACAAGGCCAGAGTGACTCTCTCTACCGGATCCCGGATAAATACTTTGAGGTCCCAGAGGCAGGCTCACCCAAAGGGAAGTATTCACGCCCATTCATGTCTAGCACCTTTCCAGCCCCTTCTGCAAGTATACCAAAAGTGACAAACTCTCAACCAAGTCAAACCAGCAGCAAATTCCTGCACAACTCATGGCACATGGCTGAAGGCCCCATCCCAACAGGCATTATGGGTCCATGAGTGGTCGTGTCAATTCTATGTTTGCAGAAGCCCTGTGCCAGTAGGTCTTTGGAGTGGGGCGAGATCACTTTGGACAGATAAGTGGGTGGAGCAGATTATGGCAGTAGGACACGCTTGGAGATTACGGATAAACCACCAATTTATCCCCCTCTCAGTCAAGACATCTCGAGAGAGCAGCGAAAAGTGATGAAAGAAGGGCAGTCCTTGCTCTGGGTCTAGGCTTTTCCATCGTAATTCTAAGGTATATAACTGTTTATGTGACTTGGGAGGTCACACAAAATGTGCTGTCTTTGTTGGCAGGTGACTACTGTTTGTGTCTTGGGTTGTTGACATGAAGCAATGGTGGCAGCTTCATGGCTTGATAATTCTCAACTCTTCCTGGTTCAGGAGGATTGTGGCCCACTGTCCCACATGTGTAAGGTTCTTCGCTGACATCCTGTGTGTACATGTGTGTGCTAGGTAGAGATAGCAGCAAGTCTGTGGTGAGATGAGTAGGATCTATTCTGGACAGCCCTTGGTTTAACATGACACAAAATAGAAGATGGAATTCAGCTTCTCCGGACAGCGGAAATGTATTGCATGCATTCTTGGAACTGAAGGGAGGGGGCCAGATTCTGACGTGTAGGAAAATGGATACAAGGCCTGTCCTTAGAAATTCTTTGAGCAAATTTTAGCAGGGGGCTGCTGGTTATTCCTTCCTTAGCTCTGCCATGTGGTTGATGGTTGGGGAGTGGAGTTGAGCCAGCAAATTCTGTTCTGAAGAGGAAGTTCCTGCCCTTTTGTCTTTTCATAGCTACTTGTGGAATTCTGATGATAGGCAGGTGCAGCGGTGTCACACTTCAATGTTCTCATTTGTTATATATTCCTGGTTGGAGCCAGCATCATCATTACCTGCTGTGAGAGCCATCACCTTGCAGAAAGACTGTGTGTCCACTCCAGCCAGAAAACATATTTTTAAAGGGAACCACCCAAAACCAGTTCCAAGACTTTAGATCGTAGGTGAATGTGCCCGCCTGGAAAATGAGTATAAAGTTGGGACCCAAACCATCCCACTTTTTTCCATTTCCAAGTTCTTCTTGACACGAACGAGAATATACACAGAGTACTCAAAGAGATGATGTGATCTGGGGCCGGTGACTTCATGACAGCATGTCTCTCAGAGGTGACGTGACTTCATGTGAAGTCTGCATAACTTGCTGGAGAAGCTGTGAGTCTGCCAAGCTCAGAAAAGCCTGCCTGTCTGTTCCGAGAAGAACGGTGAGTGCCTGGCTTGGTATCCAGGATAGACTGTCAAGGAGGAAAAGACAGGCCATGTTTCTGGTTTGTGGAGCACCTAAAAGAGCTGACCCGTACTGGAAGTGTAACTGCCGCCAACCCGAGCTGTTTCCCGGCCTCTGTCCATGGTTCACTTGGCATACTATGTGAAGCATCGAAAAATCTTAAATGATAGCTTGCCATCTGGCATCTACACAGTAGCCCAATAGACCTCTTCCGTTGCTACCTGACAGTTGTGTGACTTACAAAGCCTACACCCCGCCACAGAAGAACCCCCAGACTACCTGCAGGCCACAGCTACCAAAGACATGTAACCACTGCCAAGGCTTGCAGTGATGATTGCATTCAGTGATGAGATCCAAGAGGTAAGTCTCATGCAGAAGCCTTGCTGACAAAATATGCCGATTGTACGAATGCGAAGGGTGCACAACAATAATCCCATGAGGTCGTGTTGAAAGACTGAGAGACTGACTTGCACTAAAAAGCTAGACCTGCATATTAGAAGAATGAATGATTGCCATCGTGAAAACCTTTGCAAGATATGATCTGAAGTGAGCTACGGGTTACTAGACTTAGTAGCTGCTTACATAGCAAAATAGTCATCTCACACCTGTGCTGGTTCTTGCCTTTGAACTTTCCTTTGCAGCCTGGACTCTATAGTTATTTTGGGAGCTGTGCTCAACTTGCCTTGAATCCTGTAGTGCTCGAACTGAAGCATTTGCCCCAGGACACTGTTGCTGTCCTGGGAATTGTAGAAATTGTGTCGCACCCTGTAGTTGTGTTTACTACACCCCTGTAGCTGGACATCTCAGTTCAGTGTGTAGTATGTTGGTTTACTGTGTGATAATAAAGTATTTCTCTTTTACTAAGAGAATGACTGGGTCAAGTAGTACCTGTATGTTGTTGCAATGTTTATTTTTGAAACCCTGCCCCTTGCCTACCTCCCTGAGAAGCCTATGACTGCTTTCCCCTCCCTCGCTACCCTAAGAGTCAAGTGCGGAAAGGGCCCGGTTTGCAGAGCTGTAGCAGGACACACCCAAGGACACAAGAGGCAAACAAACGCCACCTCCATGGTTGTGGCCAGATACGCACTGCTTGGCCCTGGTTGCCAGTCATGCAGAGTCTGACGGATGCTGTGTGAAACAATGAAAGATTCACTGACGGAGAATAAAAACAGTTACTAACCTGGAACGGTGGTTCTTTAGCATTAATATGCTTAATAGATTCCGATGCTGTTTTGGGGTATTGAATCTTTTGTCTTGTTACAGAATCTGAGGAAGGAATGTGTAACTGTTGGACAGATAGCAGCGGGTAGGAGTGAGCTGAATTGACTGCAGAAATGTGCCTTTTTGTTGGACTTCTCTGAAAGAGAGATAATGTTACATGTTTAATTTTTCCTGAAGAATTCTCACCTTGACATGTGAGAAAATAAAAATAGCTCCTGATCTATAACACATATCAGCGCTTGAGAACCACTTTTACAGGTGAATGCGTTATTTTGAATGCAGAAGCAACAAGCAGTGTGCAGACTTCCAGTAAGTTGAAATAACTTCCAACAGGAATTGGCTAGCGGCGCATAATTTAAGAGGTCCGCAATGCAGTGCCACCACTCAGCTGAGACTGACACCAACAGTAAAGAGCATATTTTGTGATCTTTTTGTGTTGGGACAGGAGTGTCTGTTGCAGATAATTCGACATGCACCCTTGGTCTGTTGCCGTAAATGGGACTGGCATGGCTAGACATGGGCCCCATGCACACTGTGCACTAGATCCAAGGTATGCCTGGCTGATGAGCTCTACCTAGGGTGAAAGAAGTCCTGGGATGCTTGTATTTTGGTTCAGGGAGGCACTGGCTGTTCAGACTGGGAGGTTCCAATTGGAGCAGGATCAAGACTGATTTGCATATAGCTGGGTCTAAGCTGAGGTGGCATGGTGATCAAAAGAACGATGGACTGTGAGGCGGCCAGTGTAATTACCAGTGGCTGAAGTTGATTCAAGCATTCCACCCATCACTCTTTTTTATGTACTTGGGTCTGAGTCTGAATCTTTTGACCCACAAAATATTGCATGATCGCTAAGGTCTAGGCACAAAATAGACCCAGGGAACCTGAAACCCAAACCTGGGTCTCGCGTTACGTGGAGAATACCAGAGGCGTACCACATTGGTTACAGGAGATGAACATCTAATCTGTATCCCTAGGCCATATACATTGAGCAACTTGTGGTAGCATATCATTGTTTGAATCATTTGAGTGGGTACAGGCATTTTCCTGTCCCAGAACCGGGTGTGATATCTACTGGCCTGCTTGCGTAAATTTCCGCTCAAGTGTCCTGCTCAGTCCCTGTGCTGACAACTTAATGTGTTGTGCATATCCTGCCTACTAGCAGGACTTCATGTTTGTTATAAATGTATGTACGCTATAGGCCAGCAAGATCCATTTTGGTTTTCCCTTTTCTGTGACATGGCACAAGATGGTGGTGCTGATACAGTCTCCCTAGACTCAAAGTGTAATACCTCCATTTCTGAGCTGCAGGGTGTAAACTATTCAGGGTTAAAAAAAAAAGAAAGAAAATTGTTAGTATCTAACTTGAATATCGAACATGCAGGGGGTCCCATTTGTGAGTGAGGCATGGCCCTGTCCAGCTGTACAAGGAGTTTTGTCGTTCTATGGACATGACCGCTTTAGAACTTGATGTTTAATGTTACGATGAAGTTGGGCCATATAGCTGTTAAAACATATACACAGTTAAGTTTGATCCCGGAATGTTGCATGCAAGTTGTTAAGGAGGTTATGAGGTTCAGGGTGCCTAAAGTTCCCTTTGCTTTTGAAATTGCAATAGGGAATCATTTTCAATTCAATAAACTTTATTCGGAAACATGTAAATCATGTCCATAAAAGTACATACATACAAGAAAAACATGTTAAAATATTCGAGACAATCGCAATCCACTAAGAAAGAAAATACAGTATGGTACATATAATAAATCAGGTAACGCATTTTAAAAAATTTAGAATAAATAAAATGTTCTATAAAAAGTTTATATATATTTTTTTAAAAAATCATGCTTTTCCTATAGCTGATGGCCCTAAGTAGATAACTGGCCGTATAAAAACAGATGTCAGGATGATGCAAGTTAAAAAGTAATTTCATTGCCGCTTTAACAGTTCTAGCTCCAAATTTGATAAATAAAGGTTTTAAAAAGAATTTACGACATTCGCTATACAAATTACAAGTAAGTAGAAAGTGCTCTGTGCTTTGTTCTGAAGTGTTGTCGCACCGACAAGGACCTGTGGGGCGTGTTTTAATCTCAGGGAATGCAACCAATAGGTGGACCGTACCCATCCTCAACCTGGTGAGAACAAACCGGTGTTGCCCTTTAGTTACCTGAATGAGGTAAGGATGTAGGCCCACGAATTCATTCAAATGGTTATAACGTACACAGGTGGAAAGTTTGAGATCATCCGTGGCCCGTCTTTCTGCACAATGATTTAGGAAAATTGATTTCAGACTCTCTTTAGTGAGATCCGAAGCAGAACAGTGATCTGATGTAACGTCAAACCCGAACACATTAGAGAAGGATTCAATTATGTATTTAATCCATGGGATTCTGAGAAAATAGTCAAGACGAAGACAATCCTCAATAATGGCCCTATTAAATGAGGTTTCGTCTTTCATCCAGACCGAGCGCCACAACATCAAAGGTCTCAATAATAATAGATCATTTAGATGACATAGTCCTAATTCTTTATGGACCAAACTATTAGCAGTAGAAGTCGGGAGACACAATAATTTTTTCAGAAATGCATTCTCTTCTGCCTGTAAAGATTCTGCCCTGGAAACCCCCCATATCCCTGCTCCGTAGAGGGCAGCAGAGAGACATCTAGCTTCAAAAATCTTAAGCATTGCTTTAGGTCTTCTACTACCTAATTTACTTGCAAAAGCAAATATTCCATTGGCACTCCTGGTCATTTTGTCGCGCACCACCTTGTGCTCGATGTCCCAGCGGCCATTTTTGGAAAAGTTGACCCCTAGGTAGCAAAAATTTTCCACGCACTGCACCTCTTGGCCATCGATGAGATACCTATAGGGCTTTTTAGTTTTGACTTTACTAGCTCCACACTCCATCACATAGGTCTTACTCTTATTAATAACCAGCTTTCTCTTTTCAATAAAGGCCACAAATTTATCCATCAAAAGCTGTAGACCCCGGGGGGTCCTAGAGAGCAGCACAGCGTCGTCCGCATAGAGTAACACGGGGATGGTACTTGTGTTTACTCTAGGGGCGTCCGCTGGTGCCTTCTTTAAGATCAAGTCTATTTCATTAATAAACAGAGTGAAAAGCAAGGGTGCCAAGACACACCCTTGTCTAATACCTCTCCTGACCCTAAATTTGTCTGTGCATTCGCCCGAAGGCCCATAACGGACGCTCGAGCTAAGCCTCTCGTATAAACGGGCCAGAAAGTATATAATTTCCCTAGGTGCTCCCATTTCTAGCAAGGTAGTCCATAATATTGCGTGATCCACCAGGTCAAAAGCGCTGCTCAGGTCAGCGAAACAGAGGTAGAGCGAACCATTTTTAGCTCAGGTGTATTTCCCTATCAAGAGTTCCAGGTTTAAGCATTGTTCAATGCAGCCTCTACCTTTCCTGAACCCATATTGACAGTCTGTCATTATCTGATTAGACTCTGCCCACTCTTCTAATCGGACGAGGAGTACACGGCTCATAATCTTGACGGACGAATCCAGCAATGAGATTGGCCGGTAGTTTTTAGCGTTTCCTCGGTCCCCTTTCTTATGAATCGGAACTATTATGGATTCAGACCAGGTGCACGGAACGGTATAGCGAACAGCAGCATTAAAAACTTTGACTAGTACTGGTCCCCAAATCTCAGGTGCAAATTTGTACATATCGACTGGGACACCATCGGGTCCCTGGGCCTTACCACCCTTACTAGCCCTGATACTACTTAGGACCTCCTGCAAGGTGATATCTAGATTAAGTACTGGCCAAGAGCAACTTATCGGCAACGTTACCATATTAGAGTTAAAAATACCAGAAAAGTGCTGTACCCACGATTCCTTACCCACGTTTGAGGTTAACACGGGAAGTTTATCATCTTTTAGAAAGGGGCTATTTACTACTGCCCAAAAAAGAGTACAATTGTTCGATACAGCCGCTAGATCCAGTCGCTCCCAAGCTTCCTCACGTAATTCAACTTTCCTTTGCTTAAGAGCCAAATTATAGTCGGATCTAAGCTTGGCTACAACTGTTTTGTCTCTGGGTTTAATGGATAGTGCGTTTTTCAGTGACTTCAATGCCACAGTACAGGCATTATTAAACCATCCCCTTGCTTTGTTATTAAAATTTCCAGCCAACCTAGTAAACTTACCACTAATAAAAACATTGATTTTCATAAAGTGAAGGATACAGGCCTCCAGGTTTGGTTTCTCATCAATAATTGATGTAATATCAGGTAAGCAGCATGAGATAATGCAATTAGAAGTTACTTCTGCTCTATCCCCTGCCCACCTTATCCTAAATCCATTCGGCCTATGTACCTCAATGTTTATAATGGGGCTACTATCTGGGATTGTACAAACTTTCCAAAACCTAGTTTCGATAACAAGACAGTTATGATCACTAACCAAGTAATCAACAACCTTGACATCAGAGCTAAAATGAGCTAATTCGGAAGACATGCAAATAAAATCGATTACAGTGTTTGCCCCTCTCCCCACAAAAGTTGGCAAACTATCACCCTTCCCGTCCTGCTCAATCTCTAGGATCTCCAAATCCTAGTCTAATAGGAAGGAGTTCAAAGTTTCTCCATATATATTGTGTTGGAAATGCGTAGCTGGCTCTCCAACACGGTTCAAAGTACCACACAACTTATGGTTAGAGAGAGGACAAACAGAAATGTTAAAATCTCCAACATATATGAACTCATAAACTGTATTGGAAGCTTTCATCAATTGTTTGATTGCGTTGTCTAATTCTAAAATGACCGTATATCTGCTGGCATCAAAAACATTATTATACATATTAATCAACAGAATGTTTTTGTCTGCCTCATCAGCTAGCCACAGCAGTTGGGAATTGTTGCCCACAGTGATATGCTCCTTCACCCTTATTCGCATTTTCACAGAGGTCAGAATTAGCAAACCACCTTTAGCCCTCCCTGAGGTAGTAGCCGTTGCTGGTAACTCGTATGCTACAAAACCATCAAGGCCCTTAAAATTTAGACACCAGGTCTCTTGTAAACATATGATATCAAATGTTCTAATAAGTTCTAACCACCCCAATACTTCTAGTTTAGAGGCTAGTCCTGCGATATTCCAACTGGCAATAAGGCGAGATGTTGATGCCCCCTCTAAGGTATTGCAAGATGGACCCATATACTTAGGCTGTATACTACCAGTAGTATTTGGGGACTGATGTAAATCAAATCCTGCACCCACTTCAGCAAGCTCGTGTCTGACCTCTTGTCAATCGCAATTATTAAGACCAGACAAGGCATCATATCTATTGTGTAATAGCGTGCTTGGTACTAGGGGGGATGCCCAGCGATTATGCATATTCAAGTGGTTATCCCAACCTAGTGCTGGTGTTTTCCGTAGAGTTACATTTTGCTGTTCCCCATAGAAGAATTTTAATGTTAGGGGTACCACCGTACCTCTTCTACGCTGAGGTGGGAGAATATGTGTTAGGACATTAGGAAGTACGTCGGGGTGGGCAAACGTTACCACCACACAGTCCCCTTTAAATCTTTTGGGGCGATTCCCTATCCATGGAACACGTTTAGCTGATTTGATATCATGCGCCAGTTGCTGTGTCCCGCCAGGCGCTAACCTCATATTACCAGAGAGCCAGTGTAGGGCCTTACTACACAAAGAGCCGGATGACTCGGTAATACCGTCATCCAGCAGGGGTACATTAGCTAACACCAGAACGACAGGTGAGGCTTCCTCAATAAACTGCAGGGGGTCTGTTCCGTGGACTTGTGCTTGGGGTAAGTTTTCTATCAGTGGACACTCTACTGTAGTTGCAATATTGTGATTAACTTTCGGGGCCGGCATATGCACTACATTAGTCGGCACACCAGATGGCCCTTCCCCGGCTTGATTAACCCTTGCGGTAGTATCTCTTATTGTTAGTAGAGTATTAAGAATACCTATTTCCTCCGTCAACTTTGTTTGCACACCTCCAAGTCGTTTTACTTCTGCCTGTAATTTATCTATTTTGGAGATCAGAGGTTTTACAATTTCAAAAAGTTTACCCTCTACAACCTCAAGCAGTTTAGTAAACATTTCATCATCTCCTTTGTTTCTTATAATCCCTTCCCCTACAGCCTTTTGTGGAGCTCTAGAGGGGCCTGGGGATAATGTTTTTTTCCTTTTCGCTCTTGGCCTTTGGCCGCCCTGTTTCCGTTGGTTCTTCACGCAGGCGCGCACCGGCCGTGGTGTATGCTCAGTTAGTGGTAGATCATCCTCCACAGGACCAGATACAGTTTCTGGGTCCGAATCAGTAACGTTATCAGAGTCTACATCCAGAGTGACGGGAGATGCTAGCGTAATCAGTGGCTGGCTATCAGTCTCAATCCTAGGTGATACATTTGGTGAGACCCTGTTTTCCACCAGCACGAAGGGGCTGTCCTCAGCTGACAGGGGTAAAGTAGGGCTTAACCTGCGCAAATCTGGTGACTGGCTTAGCCCAAGTGATTCCCTCCTTTGTTCATTTATTTTCTTTACTGTTTGCACAACATAATTATCCATAGTATTTGCGGGCAGAGCAGCAGGTTTCTTTTTTGTCGCCATTTCAATATCACACAGTTCGCAAACAACACAGCAACAAGGTCTTACTTATAGACGCGTCTCTGATGGTCCAGGGGGTTGTGCCCTGCCCCTGCCTCCTCGTGCCGATGAGGGCCGTAGAGGGCCCGCCCTTTGCCCGGGCTTCGCCCCGGGCGTCCCGCTCGCGTCCCGCGGAGCGGACCTCAGCTCCGTTTTGAGCGCCTCCGGGTGCTGTTGTGCAGTCACTGGTGCGCGCCGCCGCTGAGGCTTCCGGGAACTGTGGTCCCGGGGCGGCGGCGCGTTAGAATGCCTTAGAATGACTCTCTGGCGGTGGAATCGGCGTTCGTGGACCCCTTCAGGTAAGTCTCAGGTCACTGGTAGTGGTCTGGCGTGGCCCCCGAGCTCCGCCGACCTCAGCTCCGTTTTGAGCGCCTCCGGGCGCTGTTGTGCAGTCACTGGTGCGCGCCGCCGCTGAGGCTTCCGGGAACTGTGGTCCCGGGGCGGCGGCGCGTTAGAATGCCTTAGAATGACTCTCTGGCGGTGGAATCGGCGTTCGTGGACCCCTTCAGGTAAGTCTCAGGTCACTGGTAGTGGTCTGGCGTGGCCCCCGAGCTCCGCCGACCTCAGCTCCGTTTTGAGCGCCTCCGGGCGCTGTTGTGCAGTCACTGGTGCGCGCCGCCGCTGAGGCTTCCGGGAACTGTGGTCCCGGGGCGGCGGCGCATTAGAATGCCTTAGAATGACTCTCTGGCGGTGGAATCGGCGTTCGTGGACCCCTTCAGGTAAGTCTCAGGTCACTGGTAGTGGTCTGGCGTGGCCCCCGAGCTCCGCCGACCTCAGCTCCGTTTTGAGCGCCTCCGGGCGCTGTTGTGCAGTCACTGGTGCGCGCCGCCGCTGAGGCTTCCGGGAACTGTGGTCCCGGGGCGGCGGCGCGTTAGAATGCCTTAGAATGACTCTCTGGCGGTGGAATCGGCGTTCGTGGACCCCTTCAGGTAAGTCTCAGGTCACTGGTAGTGGTCTGGCGTGGCCCCCGAGCTCCGCCGACCTCAGCTCCGTTTTGAGCGCCTCCGGGCGCTGTTGTGCAGTCACTGGTGCGCGCCGCCGCTGAGGCTTCCGGGAACTGTGGTCCCGGGGCGGCGGCGCGTTAGAATGCCTTAGAATGACTCTCTGGCGGTGGAATCGGCGTTCGTGGACCCCTTCAGGTAAGTCTCAGGTCACTGGTAGTGGTCTGGCGTGGCCCCCGAGCTCCGCCGACCTCAGCTCCGTTTTGAGCGCCTCCGGGCGCTGTTGTGCAGTCACCGGTGCGCGCCGCCGCTGAGGCTTCCGGGAACTGTGGTCCCGGGGCGGCGGCGCGTTAGAATGCCTTAGAATGACTCTCTGGCGGTGGAATCGGCGTTCGTGGACCCCTTCAGGTAAGTCTCAGGTCACTGGTAGTGGTCTGGCGTGGCCCCCGAGCTCCGCCGACCTCAGCTCCGTTTTGAGCGCCTCCGGGCGCTGTTGTGCAGTCACTGGTGCGCGCCGCCGCTGAGGCTTCCGGGAACTGCGGTCCCGGGGCGGCGGCGCGTTAGAATGCCTTAGAATGACTCTCTGGCGGTGGAATCGGCGTTCGTGGACCCCTTCAGGTAAGTCTCAGGTCACTGGTAGTGGTCTGGCGTGGCCCCCGAGCTCCGCCGACCTCAGCTCCGTTTTGAGCGCCTCCGGGCGCTGTTGTGCAGTCACTGGTGCGCGCCGCCGCTGAGGCTTCCGGGAACTGTGGTCCCGGGGCGGCGGCGCGTTAGAATGCCTTAGAATGACTCTCTGGCGGTGGAATCGGCGTTCGTGGACCCCTTCAGGTAAGTCTCAGGTCACTGGTAGTGGTCTGGCGTGGCCCCCGAGCTCCGCCGACCTCAGCTCCGTTTTGAGCGCCTCCGGGCGCTGTTGTGCAGTCACTGGTGCGCGCCGCCGCTGAGGCTTCCGGGAACTGTGGTCCCGGGGCGGTGGCGCGTTAGAATGCCTTAGAATGACTCTCTGGCGGTGGAATCGGCGTTCGTGGACCCCTTCAGGTAAGTCTCAGGTCACTGGTAGTGGTCTGGCGTGGCCCCCGAGCTCCGCCGACCTCAGCTCCGTTTTGAGCGCCTCCGGGCGCTGTTGTGCAGTCACTGGTGCGCGCCGCCGCTGAGGCTTCCGGGAACTGTGGTCCCGGGGCGGCGGCGCGTTAGAATGCCTTAGAATGACTCTCTGGCGGTGGAATCGGCGTTCGTGGACCCCTTCAGGTAAGTCTCAGGTCACTGGTAGTGGTCTGGCGGGGAATCATTTATGAGCAAGAATTCAAAACGTGTTAACCGATGACAATACCTAATCTTTATTAAGGTTGACCGGTACCCAGAAGTCACTGGGTGTGCCTCAACTGGATACAGGGCTTGGCCGAAAGCCACTCCTAGTGCTCTGGAGTGGGCCCAGCGGGCAGTGAGGGCATGGCACATGGCACAGGCTGTGCCTAGTACCTCTAGAACATGGCTGAATGATTTATCAGTGGGGTACTGACTGGGCTGCATAAAGTAAATCATTAAAAATCCAAAGTAGTCACTGAAACAACTTACATTAATGAATGTTCTATTTAGATACTTTAAGCACTATGCAGCAAAGTCCAACAAAACACAGTGACCCAGTGATATGATGGGATAACTGTTAGTCACCCTACTAACCGTTAAACTCTCTAGATTCATGTATTTTGTGAGACCATATTACTCCATGCCCCACAGTTCAAAGCAGTGGTACCCAGAAAAGTGGAAGCCGGTAAATAAAGTTAAAAAAAGTTTTACATTAAGTTTTTCATTACGTTTTCTGCAATAAACTGTCTGCCCCAAACTCTTTTTTCAGATTTTATTTACATTTTTTTTTAGGTCTAGCCTGAGACAGCGCATGTGCTGTCTCTTCGAGACATTTAGTAAGTGGCTTTTAAAAGTGCCACCAGAGGCTTTTGCTGGCCTACAGCTTGCATTCACGAGCTTGTGCAAGTGCACAGCTGCCATCTGTGTTTTTATTGCTGTAATCTGGTTCCTCTGCTTGCACTACCCCCCTCCCTCCTGGTCAGCTTCATTTGTGTCTTCTAGCTGTGAATCATGCTCCTCTGCTCGCACTCCCCCTCCCTTCTTCCCCTCCCCCTTCATCTGTTTCATTTGTGTCTTCTATCACTGTGAATGCTCCAGCTTCCACCAGACACACACACCATCAGTGCACGCTTTCTCCAGGCACACACACCACCAGCCGTCAGTGCACGCTTCCACCAGGCACACACACCAGCAGCCCGTCAGTGCACACTTCCACCAGGCACACACACCACTAGCCGCCAGTGCACGCTTCCACCAGGCACACACCCCACTAGCCATCGGTGCACGCTTCCACCAGGCACACACACCACCAGCGGTCTGTGCACTCTTCCACCAGGCGCACACACCACCAGCCGTCAGTGCACACTTTCACCAGGCACACACACTACCAGCCGTCACACACTACCAGCTGTCACACACTACCAGCTGTCACACACTACCAGCTGTCAGTGCACGCTTCCACTAGGCACACACCACCAGCCGTCAGTGCACGCTTTCACCGGGCACACACACCACCAGCCGTCAGTGCACGCTTCCACCAGGCACACACACCACCAGCCGTCAGTGCATGCTTTCTCCGGGCACACACACCACCAGCCGTCAGTGCACTCTTCCACCAGGCACACACACCACCAGCCGTCAGTGCACGCTTTCTCCGGGCACACAAACCACTAGCCGTCAGTGCACGCTTTCTCCGGGCACACACACCACCAGCCGTCAGTTCATGCTTTCTCCGGGCACACACTCCACCAGCCGTCAGTGCACGCTTCACCAGACACGCACACCACCAGCCGTCAGTGCACACTTCCACCAGGTGCACACACCACCAGCCGTCAGTGCAGGCTTCCACCAGGCACACACACCACCAGCCGTCAGTGCACGCTTTCACCAGGCACACACAACACCAGCCGTCAGTGCACGCTTTCACCAGGCACACTCACCACCAGCCGCCAGTGCACGCTTCCACCAGGCACACACCACCAGCCGTCCGTGCACCCTTCCACCAGGCACACACACCACCAGCCGTCAGTGCACGCTGCCACCAGGCACACACACCACCAGGGCATGCTTTCACCAGGCACACACACCACCAGCCGTCAGTGCAGCAGGCAGGCTCTTCTCAGAGTTTCTTGGTAAATATGTGTTCGATGCCTGGGAGGGAGTGGGTCGAGTTTCATTAAACCATGCTGAGTATGCAGGTGCTGTGCATGAACTCCTGTGTGAGTGAGTCATGCTGCCTGGGGCTCACTCACTCCACACTTGTAAATTGCGCCTGCACCAGGCCTTTTCTCATTTGCAGAGTTCAGCGCATGTACACAGCTAGGCAGCCCTCACACCCCCGGGAATGACTGCTTCCTACAACCAGAATGGAAACAACATTCAGAGCATTGAAAACCAGTTCATTTGATGCAAAAAACGGTTAACAAAAACCATGTCCAGCTATTGTAGATCTGGCAAGTTAAACAAAACAGCAACAGAAAACAAACAAGCATTGGCATAGCCAATCGGTCTCGCTTTTTGGACCCTGTAAGTATTTAGTTATGCAGCAGAATATCCTTTATGCAACAACACCAACTGTTGCATGGCTAAACACTTATAAGGTCCCAAATGCGAGACCTATTGGCTTGTTACATTCTGGCATTGGGTGTAAATGTTCAGTAGAGCCCACTGTTATCTGCTATTGTCCTTGATTGTGTGGTCTGTCACAATGTGGCAAGGTTGTACTAATTCACTGTTTCCTTAATTTCAGTCTTTGAGCATCATCACAGGCGGGTGCCATTAAAAGCTTGGTGTTCGACAGGAGAGGTGGGGCTCGAGAATGATCTTGTTTCTTCTCGTTCCTTTCCTGTTCTCCAGGCATTTCAGTCAGCACACACACGTCTAGAAATAATGAAGTCTTTGCATACTAGAAATGGAATGTAGATCCTCATTCAGTGACCATGCAAGGCAATTCTTCCTTATGTAAAGTTCTACCTATCCGTTATGCAAACCCTCTCCTTTCCATATTTCTCCCATCAGCCACTCCACTCTCCAGCACATAATTTTTTTAATTGATTTTCAGCTTTTTGAACAGTACAGAAACCGCATAACATCAGCAGTTTTTTGTCCAGTACATACAATGCAATTCTGTTATAAACAAATATCATACTTTTCCACAAGTACAGTTCTCTACCTCCCCCATCTACAGTTTCCAGTTACACCGTGTTGGGTTCTACATCATGCTCGATTAGGGGGACCCATATATCCCTTGGGTGTAAGGATGTTAGAAGTGCTTCTGCATAGATCTCCAGGTTGGGTTTTACAATAGATCATGTCCCCCAGCCATTGTTCATGTTTGGGTGCGGAGCGCTTCCTCCAGTGCATGGGTACCCTGCTTTTGGCTAGTAATAACACTACTGCTTTAAAAGTATGCCCCGGCTTCAGCTTCTGAACCATCTCCAGTAAGCACATGTATGGGGTGCAAACCACTGAATCGGACATCATGGACCTGAAGTCTGGACCACCTGTGTCCGGAACCTCTGAGCCCTTTTGCAGCTCCGTACCAAATGTAGAAAGTATGCGCCTGACAACCTGCACCATGTACAGTTTGCATTATCTCTCAACCCATACCTGAACAGTCTAGCAGGTGTGAAAATACATTTGTTATAAATATTTAAAATGGGTGATACGCAGGTTACAATTTGACGTTAACATCCCCATCCGCGTACACCAAATTCCCCATCCCTCCAGCATTTATTGTGGGTTTAAGGAAGTGTTACATCGTTCAAGCGCTTGGTTTAGTGTCTGCAGCTTATCCCCCTGCATCGCATTATGACCAGGTTGCGGCATGTGGAGCTAGTAAGTAGTGTTTGCAATGCGCATGGTGTGGTGGGTTTGTCTGGGAATGAAGGGTATAGCTTCCTCATGGCTGATCAGAGGCAAAAATATATGAATGTGAAAAATGGTGTTATATTTTAGAAATAGGTTAAGTTCACTGGATTTATGAATTTCCCTTCTGGGTACATGTCGCTCATTGTCTCCAGCCATACCAGTTTGAGCACCGTGAGTGCTCGTGGCTCTTGTGTTACTGAAAGAACTGGTTGATGCACAATGGGGTGTTTGTGGGCATACAATGGAAGCTGGTGGGCACTCACTCCAAGCGGCCGTTGTACAGTATATTTTGTTAATTTCTGTGTGTGGTATATCTGTGCGCTTGTGCGTTAAAATATAACAGAGTGGGGTAAGGTGTGCATCTCTTTCCTCAACTGCCAGGTGGGGCGTGTATGCTTGAGAATGGTACCAGTAGTGCACAAATTGCGCTTGGGTGCAGAGATAATGCAGATGCATATTGGGTGCTCCAAGTCGCCCTGGTCATATGTCATGGTGCCACCTTTATGTGATTACTTGCCTGCCCATGGCAACGTTATTAGGTGTGTGAGTAGCATTCAGAAGAGGGATCTGGGTAGTACTATCGGTATATTAGTGAGCAGATAGAGGAAATGTGGCAATATGATAATTTTCATGATTGCTACCCTGTCAGCTAGGGAGGGCAATATCCCGATCTATCTCAAAACTTGATCCTCTAGTTTTGAAATCGCCCTTTTGTAATTTTCATGGATTGCTAGCTCTGTATCCCTGTGAATCCACACCCCCAGATATTTCACTGGATCTGCGTCCATTCCTGGGGGTATTCTAACATGTGCGGTGACATGCATGGTGTTGGTGGGATTATCACTGACTTTGTCCAGTTAATACTGAGTCCTGAGTCCTGTAAAGTAGGATATATTACCGAACGAGTGGTGTAGGGTTCTCAACTGGGTCCCGTACATAAAGGACCAGGTCTTCTGTATATAGTGATATGTCTATTGATCTCTGCCGAAAGCGCAGCACCAGTGTCTCATGCCTCTGATTATTCATACCAGCTGTTCCAAAGCCAATGAGAACTGGATCGGGAAGAGGGGACAATCCTGTCGGGTGCCCCTGTGTATATACAGAGGTGCCAATGTGTGCCTGTTAATACTTACTCAACCCAACGGGGTCATGTAGAGCAGGCTTATCTTCTCAGAAAGGATTTGGGGGTCCCCATTCGCTTTCGAATAGTGAATGCAGCAGAGCTTTTTTGCTGGCCTTTGCAAAAGTTAGCTAAGCTTCTTTTTGTCTGGCCAGGCTATACTCCCTTTTTCCTGTACCTCCTTTATTTTCCTCCATTTGTGCTCCCAAACTGACTCTGCCAAACTCCAGGAACACCGCCTTTCTCGATGAGCATCTGACCAGTTGCTTCTCAATCCAGTGGTAGAAAATGTGATTGAAGTAGCCAACCTTGTATGGCTTTTGCATGTGTGGAATGGATGCTGTAAACCTTCAAAGACCACATGGAAACTAATTCTCTTATTGTGTCCCTCTCCTGATCATGCTCTGTTTTTTGATCCAGCTATCCTATTCTCTCTCTGAGTTATGCTTATTGTTCTACACAGTCTTACAAATCTTGGATTGCACCTGGTTTGGCAGAACTCTTTCTTTGTTTTTCTTTATTTATTCTATCCAGCTCTGTTTTTTTGGGGTTATTTCTTACCTGTGCCCCTAGTGGTTGCCAGTCATTTGTACGTACTAGCCAGCTCCGTGGCTTGGGCTGCACAATGATGCACAAGGCCAAGACTTGCTCTTCTCTTCTGATAACTACATTCTCTGATGGATCCACCCCTCGAGAACCTTTGAAAATTTACCAGGAACCAGGAACCGTTAACATAGGTGCACCACTATTGGTACTGTCACTGATCCTCCTGTATTGTGCCAGTGGCGGAGGGAGGGTGGTGTGAGGGAGGGGTTTGTCCACCTCAAGCATCCCTTGAGTTTTTAACTGTGGGTTTCTGATGGGTCTTCGGCTTCACCTATAGAAATCCCTTCAGCTTGCAATTCATTGAGGGCCATGGTCTCTAAACATGGTGAAAGTTTGAAGTCAGCATTGGAGCATTAAGAAAGTACAGTGGTCTTTGGTCCCTACTGGCTCATCAGTACCACCACTGTACGGCCTATATCTTTTCTATCTTCTGTGGACATTTGTTTGTGGACAATTGCCCTGTTTCCTCCTCTGATGTAATCATATCAGAGAAATTGTGTCTTAATCTTGCATCCCGATCAATTGGTATGTCTAATAATACACATAGGATTCGGAGGCTGCTTATATTTCCACACTCCTGTCATTAAGTATCCTTTATTGAACCTGCTGTGATTCTGTATATTTCCCTAATTGAAGTGTGATGAAAGGATATTTTCCCTTTATTAGCATAGAAGGTAATTTTGTTTTTGATCATTTCACAGATTTGTGTATGATCAGTTTACAGTTGTTGGATATATGGAAAATCACGGATATGACAAATTTTAGACCCTATTAGCACATTTATAGCACTTTGCATAGTGCTTTGGATCCATGTATTTTATGGAGAGAGGCAAATTTATTGTAACTCTTGGTGTGTTCTACGTTTACAATATAATTTCTGTAAGTAAACATGTGCTGATCATTTATTGTCTGCTTTCCTTTTCCAGACAGGCTCTGGTAAAACATATACCATGGGAACAGGATTTGATGTCAACATTTCTCAAGATGAACAAGGTATTATCCCACGTGCTGTTAAACATCTTTTTCATAGTATTGAAGAAAAAAAGGTGGCCGCTGTTAGCCATGGACTGCCTCCTCCAGAATTCAAAGTCAATGCTCAATTCTTAGAGGTATGTATTATTTTAGATTGCTTTTTGTGTAAGAAAGCTGCCTAACTGTATGTGCTGTGCTACTCCATTGATAACTATTTATTGATAAAAATTATTTAAAAGATTGTGTCTATTTTGCTATATTTTTCTGATAAAGACTTCAAATTGCAGAATCTTCTCCTTAAAATATATGCCCCGGGCACAAGACTGGACCCAGATAATTTTGCGAAAGTACCTGTGCGTTCCAGGAGGTGGTGCCTGCAGCTCCATGCCGACATCGTTCACGATGGATGCGACGTCTGAGGGCCCATATGGTTACCACCCATGCGCCAAGCCCACCACCAACCTTGACACAGGGTTGCGCTGACCTTGCCCAAATCGACTCAGACGCTGCTTCCTCTTTTGATGGATCCTTCTGACTTTGTCACTGTTCCCCTGACCCAGATCAGGGAACGTGTCCTTCTGGACCTTTTTAGGACGGATTTAGACAAGTGCAAGGATAACATTAGCCAGTATCAGGGTAACTGGTATGACGAGATGCAGGAGGCGAGCAGCCTTGACACCATTGCAAGACTCAGCCTTGTTTTAATCCTGGACCCGCCACCAAAGAATTTGCCTCTTTTGCAGTGCTGGTATTCAGGGCTGCAGATGTGCTAGACCTCCAGCTGCCCATGCAGGAGGTCAACACTAATCTCCTAACCGAGATGCTACAAGCCGGTCGCACTTCGATCTGATTCTCTCCTCTCATTTAACGAGGCCCTGATGATTGTTTTGTTGGGGACCTGAGCCAAACTCTATTCACGGGAGCCTGTTAAACATCAAATTACTCATCGTCATCAGCCAGCGCCAGGATAACTAGCATTTTTTTCTCAACAGCCTTCCTCTGAGAGTCTGGTAGTGGCCTCTGCCAGCAAAATAAACCTAAATGTGTTCATTTCTACGCCACCTGGCAGAGTCAAAATACATTGACACATCCGAGTGTAGAGTGTTCTCGTCAATCGGTCTGGGTCTCTCATCCATGGACACCTCCAGTCTTTTGGGATATTATTCCCATGCCCTATGGGATTCCATGGCCCACATTCTGGTCATTTGTTTGGAGGAAGCCAGGGCTATTCTGTCCCAATCCGTTCATGATAGCCGTGTTATGGCAATATTTTCGATCCCTTGTGGGCTGGGCACTATAGACTTTTTGGCTAGGGCCATTGGAACCAGTGTGACCCTCCATTGGCATGCTTTGATGCAGTCTATTGAGTTCTCTGAGGATGTCTAGCCTTAGAGCTCCAGACTTTTTGGGGATAAGACAGACTCTGCATTTGAGAGCTTTATAGATTATCGGGAGCCCCATTCCAATCTCAGGGCCAATTTTGAACCTCATGGTGTTGGATAGGGGTTTCAGTTTTGTTACCGGTCACCACCGGCTCAGCAATCACTCCAACCCTTTTGAGTTCACGAGCAAAGATCTCATAAGTCACATGGACAACAGCGGCAGCAAACCGGCCAGTCCACTGATATTTTGATTGATTGACAAGCCCCAATTTCATTTCCCCATGTGTTTTTATCATACTGCGGCGCCGGCCAATTGACCACGCCCTGTCTTCTGAGAGGGTTATTTAAACATTCAGGAAGCATGTCCCCACCGAAGACGAACCAAAGGCAAGCCTGTCTACGTCCAGACCGGAACCAAGCTCCAGGGCCTCTAGATCTCACCATCCAAAAGGGCTAAACTCTTACACAGGTAAGGAACTCTGCAATTTCCAACCAGAATGCACCTTAAACGGCGTCTGTGCTGACCTTGCCCCCCTTTCCCAAACAACTTATCTCACATGCCCCACCTGCAGTGCGGTAATATTTGAACCCGCCTTGCGGCCACTAGGCATTATTCACCCAGAGGAAATCTCTAAACCGCGTCTCGCCCTGATAAATGTTCGCTCCCTTGCCAAACATAAAATTGATATAGCTGACCTTCTAGAAAGCCAAAACCTTGATGTGCTTTTTATAACCAAGACCTAGGGAGATGCAGCCTCCAACCCAGATTTCAGAATCGCTGTGCCGGCTTGCTTTTCCTTGGTTAGATCAGATAGATCACATAAAAGGGGTTGAGGTCTAGCCTCAATTCATGACTGGGTCACCTCCGACTCTGAGCCTGGCTGCTCCGCGGATTGCGAAGTGGTCTTCTTGAAAATGAGCTTCAGCCGCAAGTATACCTTTAATGGAATGCTACTATACAACTCACTGGCCCCATAATTAAATTTGTGAGCAGGCTTGGCGCATTGATTGAGTATAGTCTGTGCACAAACGACGTTACTATTCTAGGTGATTTTAAAATCCACCTTGAATCTCAAGTGGATAATGAGTCTCCAGCCTTTCTTGATACTATGTCCTCATTTGTACTTAGCCACCTTTATTAAAGAACCTACACACCAAGCAGGCCACACATTGGATGGTCTCTTCACCAACAATCCTTATATCACACTAAAAGTGGAGATTCGTCTTAGCTGGTCAGACCATCAGGCTATTATTTTCTACCGATGCGAAGGACTAAGGTCCTTCAATCCACAGGTCATGGAGCAAAATTGACAACAATACTTTGAAACAACAGTTGCTGCTCTCCCAACCTTCACTTCAGCCAGATGCTGAGCTGGCAGCCTCCCACTACAATGACTGCCTTAACTCCACGTTTGCTACAGTAGCTCTACTTAAGTTATCCCGGTCAAATAGAAGATTACCATCGGCATCCTGGTTCTCAGAGGTGCTTTAGATTAGAGAAACAAGCATGTAGGATTCGGGTAAGAAGCTGGTGTAGACGCTATGATGCACAGGAAAAAATACTATATACACTAACCATCGCTAAATACAAAACCTTCTAACAGAAGAAAAAAGCAAATACCATACCCAGAAGATAGAATCAGCATCTAATTGCACTAAGGAACTATTTTAGGTAGTGACTAAACTCTCCTCCATCCCCAGCAATAATCTGGTTGGTCCGAGCCAAGACCTATGTGACAGTGTAGCACTTAGTTTCAGGGACAAAGTCAACAGAATTTTCCAGATCTGTGATAATGCTGTTGAGGCAGAATAAATGATCACATCAGCACATCCCCATGAAACCCAGCCTATGTCCCTCTGACCGAATTCTCTCCTACAACTCCAGACCAAGTCTCTAAACGCAACAGCGCAAAATCCGGGTCCTCCCAAGACCCTTGCCCTCCTGGTGTACTTAAATTAGCACCCGTAATCATAGCTAGTAACCTTTCAGACATTTTTAACCCAATGTTCGCTACAGGAGTTTTTCCATCAGTTTGGAAAAAAGCATCTATTCTTCCACTATTGAAAAAACCCAACCTGGATCCTACAGACTCCAACAACTACAGCCCAATTCCCCACCTCCCTTATGGTTAAAATTGTGGAAAAAAATCCTTAATATGCAGCATGCCCAGTTCATCCACGAAAATCATCTTTTAGACCCAACTCCGTTCGGGTTCAGATCTGAATATAGCATGGAAACAGCCCTTATCAAAGCCACAGAGAAGATAAGAGCTGTCATAGACATCGGGAGCTCGGTATCTCTTATTCTCCCCTACTTATCCGCAGCCTTTGATACAGTCAATCACAAGATCTTAATTAGCATGCTGGATTAATTTGAAATGAAGGACAAAGCCTTCACCCTACTTACCTCCTTCCTCTCCAATAGGGAACAATTTGTGGTAATAGGCGGCTTTGAGTCCTCCCGTTTCTCTCTCTCCCATGCAGGGCCCCTTACGGATCCTCGCTTAGTCTCACTCAGTTTCATTTGTTTAAATTTGTTTTCTTGATTTTTTTTTTTTAACAATTATTATTGGTAGCCGTTCACATGTTTATATATCAAGAGGTGAACACATACAGATCACTGTTATTTGACCATGACATCTGTGGTGTATTTACAGTACACAGCATGGGGGTGCAGGGTAGGAGAGGAGGTTGAGGGAAGGGTACTGGGGAGTCGGGTTAGAGAAGTGATGAACAGATAAGATGATAACTTTTGCCCAACTTGGTGTTCCGTTACCCTCCAGCTTCCGCGCCTCTGACTATTGATTCTCATAGTTAGTCTGATGTTGTGTGGTAAAGTCCCCATCTCACTAATCAGTTGTGGTGTACCCTGGAGGTGCGTGTAAGGTGCACAAGGTGCGAGGTCACGCAGAACCTCAAGCTATAGGTCTTGTTTAGTTGCCTATGTTATTTTGCACTAGTTACTAGTGTTTGCATTCTATCTGTGTCCTGGGGGGTGGGGGTGGGGGATCTCTCGTGTCTCTTCCCTCTCCTGCCAGACACTGCAAAGATCCGGTAGGATCGTAGGATCGTGTCCCATCCTGCCGCTATCGAGAATGTTCGAAACCCCAGGGTGCCTTCACGATGTAATGCAACTCTTTCCTCCTGAGCCCAATTCACCAGAGACTGAAACCAGGATTTTCTAGGTGGGGGGTTTCTAGAACTTCCAGCGCCTAGAAATCTAGCGCTTGGCCACGACTAACTCTAGGTCTATGAATCAGGATGTCACCATGTATTTTTTGGATCTATGATATAAGCCCAAAAGGCAGACTTCCCAGGTACATTCCACAGTTCGGCCAGTGCACTGTGATAAGTATGTATTGACAGTTTCCCAATACGTGATGAGAGCCATGCAGGCCCATAATATGCAATAGGTCCACATCTTCCTGCCTCCATCTGGGGCAATGAGCATCAGTACGGTTGAAGTATTTGTTAATCTTGTCTGGTGTCAGATATGCTCTGTGTATTTTGAAATATTGTATTTGTTTAAACCTGGCATTTCTTGGAATGCGTTTGGACACTGTTAGAACTGGGGGTCTCTAGTCGGCAGAGGTAGATACCACTGTTCAAATTGGGACCCTTGCCTCTAGTCAGGGTAAGGAGGAAACCCTCTGAGATAAACCCTGCTCACCCTCTAGGTAGCTTGGCACGAGCAGTCAAGGCTAATCAGAAGGCAATTTGTAAAGTATTTGTACCAACACTCACAGTAACACAGTGAAAACACCACAAACTGACTCCACAACAGTTTAGAAAAATAAAGGTTTTTAATCTAAACTACACATGACCAAAACAACAAAAATCCAACATACACAGTTCAAGAATATGGTTGCGAAAGAGTTCTTAAGGTTGTGATAAAAATAATCCACAGTTGCATGAAAAGTTCACAGTTGCGTCACGTTTAGCCAACAGTACCTTTAGTTGCGACAAAGTTCCAAAAGCAGAAGCTGGTTCGGTGGAAAACAAGCGATGCGTTGCTCCTGAGACCTTGGGGAGGCGTTTGCGACAGCTCCGCTGCAGCTGCGGGCGTGTTGCGACAAATCCGGTCTGTATGGGGCGGAAGGCCACTTGTATGGATTCCGATGCGTAGGTTACGTAGGAAGTTTGTTCTCGCAAAGGCACGATACGACGATCTCGTAGGGGCTGCAACGATCTCCGGGGCGACGATGCGCGATCCAGCGGCGATCTCTCCCTCGCAGCTCCTCGATGCGATGGCTCTGCAACGATGTTCGCAGCAACGTGATGAGGTCCGCAAGTAAGCGGTGTGGCGATCTCACCCAGCAACGACAGGCTCTGCGACGACACTCGCAGCGATGATAGTCTTCCCGCACCGGTCTGGTGCGTCCTGCAAACGAAGGATGCGACGGCTCTGGCAGCGGCAACAGGCGCTGCGACGATCTCGGCCTTCGTAGCGGTGGGAATTTCCTCGCACTGTCAGGGATGCGCTCCGCAGCGAGCGATGCGATAACTTTTCTGTAGCAAAGTCTTTAAATCTTGGTTTCCAGCTTCCCAGCACACGTACAACTTCCAGAGGCACCACACATGGGCCACGCACTCCAGGAAGAACAGAACTCTCTCAGTAGAGCTCAGGGGAATCTGGGGGTGAAGTCCTTTTGTTCCTGGGACTTCAAAACAGGGAGCCAGCTCTTCTCAGGCCCTTGGAGATTCCTTCAAGCAAGGGGACACAGCGCAAAGCAAAGTCCTTCCCCTCTCCTTGGCAGCAAAGCAACAACAGGGCAATCCAGCATAGCAACAGCGGGACAATCTTCCTTCTTCAGTTTCAGATTTCTCCTTGGCAGAGGTTCCTTCTTGATTCCAGGATGATCTAATTTTCTGTTGTCAGGGGCCTGTACTTATACCCCTAAAAGTCTTTGTTCTCTTTGTGCAAGTGGGCCCTGAGCCCGGTCTGAACTAGTTCTGGGTGTTCCTTGAGCACTTTGTTTTCCTGGCTTCTCCTTTCCTTTCAGAGTGAGGGGCAGGGTCGTCCGCCGCCCAGCAGGAGGTGGAGCCAGCATTGTGGAAGGCAGGCACAGCCCTATTGAGGCCCAGGTGCTATCTCCTCCCACCACTCAAGTTGCAAATGCAGTCATTCAGCCTAGGGCTGACTCAGCCAGCCTCCTGGGGAATCCCCAGCCCCTGTCACGTTCAAACCAGACTGTCAATACACAAACAGGCCAAGGCACACAGAAAGGGCAGACAAGAGAACAGCAACTTTCTAAAAGTGCTGTTCTCAAACACAGGATTCAAAAACAACCTTTCCTAAAAGGTGTGTTATTAAATTCTGAGTTCAGGGATACTAGACTTTTATGTCCTGTCTTGTTCCTATGGGAAGATATGCTGGTAGCCACTGTAGCCAGCATCCTCCATGATAGCCTATGGAGCAAGATAGCCTTGCAGCAGTGAAAAACGAAAATGGCTGTAATTCACTACCAGAGCATGTCACCTGCACAAGTACATGCTCTACCTTTCACATACACTGCACCCTGCCCAAGGGGGTACCTTGGGGTTTCCATAGGGGTGACCAATGTGCACAAAAAGTGAAGGGTTAGGCCTGGTCAGTGGGAACACTGACCTGGAGGACATGGTAGTTCACAGACTGCACACAGGCACTGCGGTGGCAGGCCTGAGACACCATTTTGGGGCTGCTCCTGAGGGTGGCACAATTAGTGCTGCAGGCCCACTAGTAGCATTTGTCATCACCAGCCCTGGCACACCCAGTGCACTTTATTAGGGACTTCTTGGTGATACAAATATGCCAATCATGTGTATCCAATCATAATAACAATTTACACAGGGAGCACTTACACTCTGACACTGATCAGCAGTGGCAGAATGTCCAAAGCATCTAAACCAGCAAAAACGAAATCCAGCACAGCATCAAAAATACAGGAGGTAGAGGCCAAAAAGACTGGGGAAACCACGCCAAAGATGCCAGGTCTAACAGACACCTTGAGTATAGTCGACCATTTACGCTCAGTTTATTGAATGTGGAGGTCAGTGTCCCAGTGTTGCCTAAGCGACACCAATGGGTATGCCGAATGTATCCATAGTCCTTTCACGAACCACTTTGTAACGTGTCTGCCGTTGCCCAGTTTTTGTATTAGACGGTAAGGTGTGTTGTGGGCTCTTGGGCTATGCCTCCCCACATGGTTCGCAGTGTCTGTATCAGGCATGTAATAAGAATTGACCTTGCGTCAGGCCGCTCTCCTCAACTAATATGTCAAAGGGTACTCATTGTTTATCATGGTACATATCTCCTAGTGTCTGTACTCCCGCTTCCTCCCAGGCAGAGAGTTCTGCTGCGGCGACTGCTTGGTGCTTTCTAGGTGTACCCTGTATCACACGTATGGGATGACATTTCTTGTGAGTCGCAGGCTGAGGTGAAAACCGCTTTGGGCTATCGCCAGTATCAATTGGGAGGAAGATTCTCCTTTTTCTGCCGGGATGGAACAGGCTTATGATATATGGGTGCGTGCGTGCTGGCTGTTGTGTAGCGGTGTCAGCTACATCCAGCCAACTAACCCTCGGGCTATCCATTGTAATGGCGCTGCTAGGTAATAATATTCCATGATGGGTATGGCCAGCCCTCCCTTATCTGTTGGCAGATAGTTTGGCTAACACTACTCTAAATCGTGAGTCATGCCATATGAAGCCTTGCTTAGTGCCTTCTAGTGAGCGAGAAACTGGGGACTTGATATACAGAGTCAGGTTGGTGAATTAATATTGCAGCTGTGCGAGGACCACCATATTTAAGAGTGCAATTCGACCCATGACTGCAAGAGGAAGAGTGCGCCAGAATGTCATTTCCGATTTGATCGCATTGATGGCTTTTGTGAGGTTCCCTTCTAGGAGATCCTCTTGTTGATGGTATATCCAGACCCCTAGGTATCGGAATGCTGAATGCTGCCACTGCACCGAGGCTCCATTTACCATGAGTGCCAGGTCGCAGGTTGCCTCAGTGAATGGGTATAGACATGAGTTTCCTCAGTTCACTCGCAAGCCCAACAGTGAGACAAAGTTCGACAGCGTCTTCTCTATGACATCACATGGTTCCCGTATATCCCGGAGGTGTATCAGCAGGTCCTCAGCGTACGGGGATACTAAGTGTGTGCCATCTTCCAGGGGGATTCCCCATTCTTCTTCCCACCTTCATAGGGTCTCAGCGAGTGGTTCTATTGCTTGGGAAAACAGTATAGGGGAGAGCGAGCATCCCTGTCTGGTGCCACTATCTATGGGAATCGGGTCAGATACATAGGGACCTGTCTCGACTTGTGCAGTGGGCTGGGTGCACAATAGATTAATAAGGCTCAGGAAATGGGTTCCTAGATCGGACCTAGCTAGGGTGGCAAATTAAAATTCCCATTCTAGCGTGTCAAACGCTTTCTCCAGGTAGAGTACCAAGCAACCTGAATGTGGCCAACGTTCCTTTGAGTAGTTAGCTACTTTGAAAAAGCGCCTCAGACACAATGAGGTTCTGCGAGCTGGCACAAAGCCGTTCTGATTGGTGTGGACCAGCTGGGGTAATATTGGGGCCAGTCAATTAGCTAAGATTTTGGCCAGTATCTTGTAGTCCTTGTTTAATAGTGCTAATGGACAATAAGAACCCAATAGCTCAGGGCTTCTATCTGGTTTAAGCAGTGAGACGAGCAGGGACTCAGGGAGCATCCCTGGGAGGATGGATGCCTCCTGTGAGCTATTGTACAATGACAGTATATGTCGACTAGGGCTGCTATATATGCCTTGTATTATTCAGCCGGCAGCCGGACCGGCTCATGTGCCTTACCCAAATCTAATGCTTTGTATAGCAGCCTGGACCTCCAAGAGTGTTATTGGCTCATCTAGTTCTGCCCTCTGCTTTGGGGATACCATCGCATGGGTAATGGGGATAAAAAGGCCTCCAATTACATGGGGTCTATGTTGATGACTGATTTATATAGCTTTGAGTAATGCTTGGTGAATTCTTGATGAATTTCTTGTTGGGTAGTCAATAAGTGCCCGGGCATAGAGTGTAGTGAAAGGACCGGGTGCTGTGGTTGTTCCTGTCTGATCAGTCGCACCAGCAAGTAGCCCACTCTGTCAGCTGTTGTGTGGGTTCATGCTGAGTGCGAGGCATAATTCAGACATTGCAAGCACTCTGTGGCTTTGGTGCGCTCTTGCCTCAATTTGGCCAAGATGTGCTGGGCGTTAGGGTCACACACTGCGTCTGACTCCAGTCTAAGGAGCGTGTCTTTGATACTTATCACCTCTTAATCTAGCTGGCGACGGCTGCCCCAACTGAGGCCTAAGCACTGTCCCCTCCCTACCGTTTTGAATGCATCCCATTCACTGCCTTTGGCTGTGACAGAGTCTGTGTCTATTTCAAAAAAGGGGTTAATGGTTGCACCCAGTGATGCTCTGAAAGGGGGATCTTCCAATGCTGTTGGTTGCAGCCCCCAGAGGCTTTTTATATGCCCTACTCACTCCCCCTGAAGCTGTAGTATGTAGGGATTGTGGTCCGAGTGTGTGCGGCCTAAGTAATCCACTTGAGTGAAGTCGGTGATTAACGCCGTAGTACCCATGAAGCGATCACTACGAACATGAAGTCCATGTGGGGGGAGTGAAAGGAGTAGAGTAAAAGAAGTGGAGCAGGGTCGACTAGCTGTCAATGGTGAAGCCACTCCTTTAGAGCTCTGGCCTTGGATGTGGCAGTGGTTTGCAGAAGTGGTGGTAAGGACCTGTATAGACTTGTGTCCAGTACTGCATTTAAGTCCCCTCCCAATAACCAAGGAGTAGCACACCAGCGTGATAGCTCACCAGATGATGTATGCCAGAAAGCTGCCTGTTCTGTGTTTGAGGCATATATAGACCCTAACATTATGTGTTTCCCATCTAACTGGGCTTTCACCAGTACACAGCGACTGCACATGTCTATTTCTACCTCCTCGGGATGAGAAGGGTTTGCAGGCATATGTAAATTAGGGCTCCTCAAACAAAGGAGGAGTATCCTGTGGCGATTACTTGTCTTCGCCATCTGTGCTGTAGTTTTCGGATCTCTGATTGCGCGAGATGTGTCTCTTGTAATAATGCTATGTGAGTTGTGTGGCGCTTGAGGTGTGCGTAAGTTTCATATCAGTGCGCTGGTGTGAGCATGCCTCTTACATTCCAGGTGACTAGGTTTGTGGGCAACATGTTTTATGTGAGTTGGTTCATTGTTGTATGCGGGTAGTGCTGTAAGCTAGAGGCAAGTCGGTAACGGCGTTCTTGAGTTATAGGCGGGTGCCGCGTCTGTAGAAACAATTGTCGCATGACACGGGGAAATGATATGTCAAACTGAAAACGTAATGTTGCATAACAGAGACTGAGCAGAGGGACAACATGTATCTGCCCAAACTACGAACTTCACCAAGTGTCAACGCCTGACTGGTCGTGTCGGGGTCCAGGGGGTGGTTGTGTCTGCTGGAGGATGCAAAGGTGATACATGTGTAGGCCCTATGCTGACATTAAATTGGGTGCGTTGCACATCTGCAGTTATGTGAGGCTCTGTGGTTAGGAAACTGGGCAAGCCCCCTCCCCATGCATGGGTTATGTATGATGCCCCCCTCTGGTGCTCTCTGCATTTAATGCTGCTAATGTGTTAGCATGCAGTGCGCAGGTTAATGTAGCTATTTGCACAATATCATAAGTCATAGTTCACATTAGTTCATCTGCTGTCTGAGATGTCGCTATCCGGGGTTGCTGGAACTCTTCTCCGGAGGGCCACAATGTAGAAGCGCTTTTTTCGCTGAGGGACTGTTCAGATGAAGCGTCCAGGTCTCTGCTCTTGTTGCAGCTCTGTATCGTTGCCACTTTTAAAAGGGCTTCACGTCTCTCCTGTAGTATCTGTTCCAAGTTAGGGACGGCATGGAGATGTGTGGGTGGTCTCTTGCTTCATTTGCAATTTTCGTGATTGTCTGAGGCAACTCGTCCACTCTGCGACGTGTGGTGGCCTTCTGTTTCCTGCCTGTCTTAGGACCTCGTCACCATGTTAACGAAATGAGTGGATCCATTCAGGACAACTCGGAGACGAGCTGGAAAGAAGAGCGAGTAGCGAATGTCCAGCTCCCGCATGCATGTCTTAACTTCTAGGAATGTACCTCTCTGTTTCTGCACCCCTAGGGCGTAATTCGTAAAAAACAGAACTGATGTGCTGCCTACTCTTACCTCCTCCAGTTTGCGAACTTCGCGAAATTATGCATCACGGTCATTGAGATTGAGATGGTGGAAGAGGAGAGGCCGTGGACCTGCGCCTAGTGGGGCGTTGTCCCGAGGGCACCCTGTGAGCTCTCTCCAACACGGAGAAAGTAGAGAACGTGTCATGGGTAGCAGGGATTTCAACCACCGTTCCATATATGCCACGACATCTAGACCCTCTGCTCCCTCGGGCATTCCCACCATCCTCATGCTGTTACAGTAGGGTGACCCTCTGCAACATCCATTCTGTGTTCTAGAGTGTGCATTTGTGCTGAGAGTTCTCGCACATCGGTTGACGTGGCCTTAGCAGCTGGGCCTCTTCCATCTCTGCCTCTATCTCGTAGACCCTGTCAACCAGCTTCTGATGGTCCACATGTAGCAGGGTGAAATCAGAGGTAATTTTGTCTATGCGCCCCTCTAGGGATGTGTTTGTCTGTGCCAGGGAGACTTCTATCTTTTCCACTGTTTCGAGTATGAAGTCTATCATAGATTCCATTGCGAGGGCCGTGGAAGATTCTGTTGGTTCCTGTCCAGGCTGTTTGGCATTGGTGGCTGGCTGCGAGTACGCCCGTCCTGGTCCAGTGCGTTGTCTGCCCATCCTGAAGAGCATTGAGGGGTGGTGCCGCCCTGCTTCCTGTGTGTGGGGCTGGTCCGCGTTAAGTATGGTGTAGAGGTGTCCAACTATGCAGGAGTAGTAGAGGCACTACACAAGCTTGGTAACCCCTAGTTCTGCTACACCTCCAAAGGACCACCAGACCTTGCCGGAACCCTCCGGCCGAGGAGGTCTTTGATCAATTCACTACAAGTGTGTGGCGTCTCAGGTCAGTGAGCAGTTCTGTGCCTTGTGTTCTTTTGCGGTCGGCAGTGGAACTGTGCTCAGTTGGGTCTCTAGATCTTGCCATGTACCTCTATTTAGATCTAGTGCATCCAGCAGTTAGGCAGCCATTCACTCTCATGCAAGAGAGGCCGCTGGGTCGTCGCAGTGCAGGGTCATGAGAGGAATGATTAGTGTTGGTGCTAAGTCCTCTTGATTTGCTTGTGTGTGTGGGGACAGGCTTTGCGACAGGGGAGTCTCACATGTTCACTCGCTCTTCGTTTCTCCCCCTCAGGCCGCTGAGCCAGGCCCTGTCGTGGGCAGGGGGATGTTTCTCCACGCAGCCTCACCTCCGTCATAAACTCTGGTTGTGTAGTAGGTGTGTGTGTGACTCAGGGTAGAGGACGGAAGCCGTCCATTTAATTCTTTCCGATCTGGCATGCCTGTGGTGGTGTGGGTCTGGACCCGGTACGGTCCCCGGGCTCCAGTGTTCTCACAGCGCCCCGGCCTCAGCTTAATGGTCCGCAGGCAACCAGCTTCCACTTAGCTCCTTGGGGGAGCCACAGGGGCGCAACTTGAGTCCTCTGTGTGTTGATGATGTCCTGATGACATCACAGACCTCGGCCTGGCAGGGCTCCCTGGTCTCCGTGCCGTTCCGATTTGCACTCTGCACCTATCGGGCGAGGCCCTGTCTTCCGCCGCAGGCGTTCGGAGTTTGCAGGACACACCACACCTCCGCCTGCCTTCCCTTGGATTGTCCACCAGCGTCGCGGTTCAGGACCCAACAAGGCCCCCGGACCCCAGTGAGCACAGGGTGTCTCTGGTTCACTTAGTGTAGGAGGTGGTCCATTACTTCAGTTTGGGCCTGCAGGGGTTGTGAGGAGCACCACAAGTCGTCCCGCGCAGAGGCAGCTGCGGGCGCTGTGCTGTCCCAACACCTACTTCTCTAGGCACACTACTTAGTTGCTGTGTGGCGCAAGGCACACCGTTCTCCTCCATTTTGATAAAGCTGCTCACCGCATGAAGTGCTCGCTCGCGGGTTCGGTCTCACGGGCCGCTCTTTAGTCTCCATAGACACAGGCCTCACCTCTGTGTTCGCACCTCCTTCCCTTCTTTGATGGGATGTTTCTTAAGCTACGTGCTCCGGAGCCCCGGTTTCTTCGTCACTCTCCACTCGGGCTGTGGGTTCCCACCCAGGATCACAGGACCTGTTTCTCAGCTTTCTGCTCCGTGTGTTTCTCGGTGAGGCAGCGGCTCCCAGGGCACACAATCCTGAGAGTCGGCCTCCCCAGGTACTTTGCTATTACCACCTACGCTGATGACACTGAAATTGTGGTGTCAGCCCGCACAGACGATCCTGAGCTGTCTTCTCGATTACAGACTGTTTGAGAGCAGTGAGTGCCTGGCTGAATAGTTACTGTCTGAAGCTTAACTCAGGTAAAATGGAGGTGATAATTTTTGGCAATCTTTCACTGCTGTCGTCCCGCTCCTGGTGGCCTGATGACCTAGTTACTTTTCCCGCCCCAGTGTCCAAGACCAAAAACGTGGCATAATCATTGACAACAAGCTCAACTATGGTGCTCAGGTCGCTGTGTTAGTCTCCGTAAAAACTCAACTCAAAAAAACTAGTCCTTACCACCTTAGTGCTAACCAAGCTAGACTACTGTAACGGCCTTCTTTTGAACATACAGGAAAACACTCCAACAAAGTTGAGCTAGTTCAAAACGCTGCGACCAGAGTGGTTTTAGGATTGCCCAATTTCGACTCCATCTTCCCTGGTATCCAAAAGCTCCACTGGTTCCAAGTAAGGAGCTGTATTACATTTAAGACCTCTGCTTTGCCCACAAGGCACGCCATGATTCTGGCCCTGAGTTTATTATACAGAAATTTCAGTGTACCAAAACCCTGACCGTCTGTAGATTCAGAAAATCCACTTGGGGCGATAGAAGCTTTTTAATTGGCACAGCCAAATTATGGAACAGTCTACCACTTCATATTAGGAACATCCCCATCTTATTGAGTTTCATGAAAGAATTAGGACATGACTTTTTTGCTACTAGGAGCGTTTTAGTTTGTGTGTCATGAGCAGCTAGCGCCAAGACACCTTAGTGTATAAGAGGGCTTTATACATTTTAGTAACGTACATTACATCTGAGTAGGTCAAGGGTCCCAGTCTTACTGTACCTCCTGGCTGTTGAAGTCCGCATCACCCCAGGCAGATGTAGCCTACCTTCAGCCAATGGTGAATCTCCTGACATCGTTGAGGTTCAGTATCAATGTGCAAAACTCACATTTGACTCCTCAGTGGCTCCTTTTCAGCTGAACAATTCTGGACACTGTTCGGTTTCATGCGTTTCCTCCAGAAAAAAAGTCCAGAGACTCCGGCTGTGATCTTTCAGCCGGGGACCGTGATCTCAGTGAGGTTGACTGAGGCAGCTGGTACTGATGGCCTCCTGAATCCTGCTGGTCAAGTACGCCAGGTGGCATCTGCGAGCTCTGCAGTGGGATCTGAAGACTTTGTGACAACAGCATCGAGGGAACCCGTCCAATGCTGTCCAGATTTTGGAGGAGAGTGTGAAAGACCTGCAGTTGGAGCTACAGGACTTCAAATGGGTCAGTAGCAGACCCCTCTCCCTTCCCCACCCAGAACTGGCAGGTGACTGATGCATTGCTTGTCAGGTGGCGTGCCTATCTCCGATAGGTGGAAATCAGAGGCCTTTGGTCTCTTGCAGATGCTCAGTGGCACATCAGCTTGTTGGAGTTCAAAGCCATCCATTTGGCATTGGAGGCCTTCCTCCCATCCATTCATGTAAGTCTGGTTCAGGTTTTCATGGGCAACACCACTGTCGTGTGGTATTGCAACAAGCAGAACAGGGTTGGGTCGTGGGCTCTGTGCCAGGAGGCTCTATGCCACTGGATGTATTTGGACCGCTAGCGGATGTTCCTGGTGGTGCACCACATGGCGGGATTTTTTAATACTAGGGAGGACAAGCTTAGGTGTTGACTCCTAGAGCATCACAAATTAATGGTAGTTGCACCGGGGGGTGGCACGAGGTCTTTTCTGCAAATTAGGAAAATCTTGGATTAATCTGTTTACCACTGCCAAGAATACACAAAGTTAAAACATCTGTCAGTTAGAGTTTCCTAGGTGTTTCTCACATGAAGACTCGCTCCGCATAGAGTAAAACTTGGGACTCCTGGATGCCTTACTACTTATGCCTTGAATTCTCAAGGAGATCCGGACCTAAAAGGCGTAAGCATTCTTAGTGGCCTCGATTGGGTAAGGAGATTATTGTATCCTGAACTCCTGAGCTTGAGTATCTGTCCTCGGATCAGGCTGCCAGTTTGGGAGGATCTCCTGTCTCAGCAGCAGGATCCTGCACCCAAATCTGCACACACTCCTCCTCCATGCATGGAAATTGAACAGCGGCAGTTGAGTGCCTTTGACTTTATTTTGGCAACCAGGAATCTAGCTACTAAATCTGTACATACCTGCTGTTGGGACATATTTGAAGTTTGGTGCGTTGTGTCCCTCCATTGATTCAATGCAGACAGGTCCTATGGTAAGGCAGTGGCATTCCCCGCCAAGTTGATTGATTAGCAGAATGTTTCCCTGCCATTTGCAGCCTTCCCAGGCTAATCAACTCTAACTTGGTGGTGACGTGGCTTCTTTCTCCGTCGACAGCAACTGCAGCAGATAGCGGCTACCAGGTGCATATGATGGTTTTAAACTTGTGCTGTCTTTTGTGGGTAGTTCTCAATAGTACCATAGAGAGAACCTGAGAAACCCACTCACAGTATGGATCAATCTTGGCTTTTCTCTCTCAAGTACTCTGTTTTTTTCAGGGTATTTCTCCCACTCTGAACACACCAGGTTTGCCCTTGACAGGCTCTCCTCTTGCAGTGCCAGGCCGACTCCTTCCCTTGGCAGACAGGCAGGGTTATTTGGCACTAAGCATATCCTCTACTCCTCCAGCAGAAAGTTCAGTGATGTCCCCACACTTTTATCTGCTCTGGTCACACAGCAGTACAAAAGGGGGTGGTGATGGACGGAGCATCTGAATCAATCAAACACTCACACCCAGTCAAAAGATCTGGGTTTAATCCATCACCGTTCTTTAGCCCACTCTGCCACCCCAGTTCAGACATGGCTATATGCAAATCAGTCTGACCCTGTGCCTCATGGAACAGTCCAGCCCGAACTGCCAAGCCATGTCTTCCCTGGACCGGAAACAAGCTTCCGAGGACCGGTTTCTGGCATTCCAGCCGTCTTCAGCCAGGCTTGCTTGAATCCAGTGGCAAAGTGAGCAAGGGACTCACGTCTGAGCATACCCTGACAACACTTATGGCGGCCAAAAGCGGTACGAAAGGGGGTGGTGATGGACGGAGCATCTGAATCAATCAATCAAACACTCACACCCAGTCAAAAGATCTGGGTTTAATCCATCACCGTTCTTTAGCCCACTCTGCCACCCCAGTTCAGACATGTCTTCCCTGGACCGGAAACAAGCTTCCGAGGACTGGTTTCTGGCATTCCAGCCGTCTTCAGCCCGACTTGCTTGAATCCAGTGGCTAAGTGAGCAAGGGACTCACGTCTGAGCATACCCTGCCACACTTATGGCGGCCGAAAGCGGTACAAAAGGGGGTGGTGATGGACGGAGCATCTGAATCAATCAAACACTCACACCCAGTCAAAAGATCTGGGTTTAATCCATCACCGTTCTTTAACCCACTCTGCCACCCCAGTTCAGACATGGCTATATGCAAATCAGTCTGACCCTGTGCCTCATGGAAAGAGTGCAGCCCGAACTGCCAAGCCAGGTCTTCCCTGGACCGGAAACAAGCTTCAGAGGACCGGTTTCTGGCATTCCAGCCGTCTTCAGCCCGGCTTGCTTGAATCCAGTGGCAAAGTGAGCAAGGGACTCACGTCTGAGCATACCCTGCCACACTTATGGCGGCCAAAAGCGGTACAAAAGGGGATTCAAGCAAGCCGGGCTGAAGACGGCTGGAATGCCAGAAACCGGTCCTCGGAAGCTTGTTTCCGGTCCAGTGAAGACATGGCTTGGCAGTTAGGGCTGGACTGTTCCCATGACGCACAGGGTCAGACTGATTTGCATATAGCCATGTCTGAACTGGGGTGGCAGAGTGGGATAAAGAACGGTGATGGATTAAACCCAGATCTTTTGAATGGGTGTGAGTGTTTGATTGATTTGGATGCTCCGTCCATCACCACCCCCTTTTGTACCACTGGTCACACAGCAGTCCTATAAGTACTCTGCAGAGCACTCACTTCCCTGCTCATGGAGAACTTGGAACTGGAACCAAGTGTGTGGGTTGGATCCCACTTTTATACACGTTTCAGATAGAGTGGAAGTTGGACTTCTATTAAATATGTAGGATTTATTTTTTAAAAAGATACCTTTACCTTCCTGAATGGTGAGAAGGCTGTTAAGCATTATTCGCTAGCCCTTAAAATCTGCTACCTCCCAGCCCCTGTTCGGCCCAGGAAGAGGTGTGAAATTCTTCCCAGGAGCACTTAGTAGGCTGGCTGAAAAGGGCAGAGATGACTCTTCTGAGCACAATAGAATATGAGGGACAGGGGCTGTTCACTTTCTGTTCACATCACAATGTTAAATCCTACCTGGCAGGTCTGGTGAGCCACATGAAACAGTTTGACACACTTGAAAGAGGGAGAATGGGATGCATGAACAATTGTTGTGGATCCTGCTTTTGTCCTACCTGACTTTTGTCACTAGGTATGTTGTGGGTACAGTGCCTGCTTCAAACTGGATTTTGGTGCTAGTTGTGGGTGGACACTAGTGACTATAATAGTCCATCCCCTCACACATCTCCAGCGACCAAGTTTAGTTGCTAAAGATTTCATCTTAACACTGCAGTAAAGTAAACAGGATCTACTGTAAATGTAGTTAGGTCAGGGCCTGTGGTCACAGAGTAACTAGTAGTGTCTTAGGGTGTTCGCCACCCACAGACAGGAGAAAACTACAATACTGGAGAGTCTCACCCAGCCTTCTTCAGAACACGGCTGAGCTTGCGAAAGAATACGAGGCTGACTGAACCTGCTGCACTTGTATCTGTGCCCTCTGAGAAAGACCTGAAGAAGTTAAGCCCCTTCCACTTGAAATCCATGGACAAAAACATCTTCAAGGATCATAAGGCTGATACCTTGAGTGGTTCCAAGAGCTTAAATAAGCTGAAGAGGACATTTCTGTGAAGAATACCAGCTGTCTGATATCAACTGCAGTGGTTCTGGATTTTACTATTCCAATCTGCCTGACACCCTGAGAATCTCCAAGTGCCCCCTCTGAGGTCCCGAGAGCCTTGAAAGTGCACTTCTTTGGTTCTTTGGCACCAAAAGAAGTTTTGGAACTTTCTCAAAACTTTTTGCTCCAGAGTTTCAAGGGCGCCGACTGCGAAAAGTATGAGACAGGCTATTCCAAGGTGTCTGATGGTACTTCACGTTCATCCCATGTGGAGAAGAATTTGTCGCCAGAAAAACAAAAAAATCCTAGAGACTTAGAAACTTATTCGAACTTCCCTACTTTCAGACCGTAGCGGGCCAATATATTTGTTGCACCTGGCCAGGGCCCATCACGTTGGCCTCAAATCGTGTCTTGGTCCTGGTCTACTGCAATCATTGATAACAATAGGTTTTTGTGCTTCCTGACTGTACTTTTTCCTAAATCTTTAAAAACTTCTTAGCTCCGGTTTCCCTTGTTGGATTTTTGCCATTTTGGAGTCATTTTGTTTATTAAATTTTGCTCTGATATTATAATTTGGAGCTGGATTTTTATTGTGTTGTATTTTTTACTTTTTAACCCTTTTGGTACTTCTAAATTATTTGCACATTGTTGTTAAGTTAAGCCTATTTGCTCTTTGCCATAACTACCATGGGGTGATCTCAAGTTTAAATTACTGAAACTTTTGACTGGACCTAATGAGATAGTGACTTATTACTTGCGATGGAAACCTGTCGACCCCAACTAATAAACCACTTTATCACAGTGTTGATTCCAACCATGTATAAAATAATGTACAAACGCCCTTATTAAATGAATTATAACCCCTTCCCCTCCCATGTAAGCACTATCGAAGAGTTAAGGATTAAATCTCCGCCCCGCAAGGGGATAGTACTTTATGATTTGTGAATCATTGCTATTTTGAAACAACAGCCTTGACTGAACACTGCCTTATTGTTTATAATTACTTTGATGTACAGTGTCTGAGTTACCAACCTAAAATGACTTCTGAGAAGCCTTGACTCCTCGATCCTCTGCCTTTGCAGAGTCAAGTCAGTGGTTGTTGTTTAAGCTGAGAGCAGCAGTACAAGGCCACGGGAAACCAGTATCAAAACTTTGTGTTTTTACGAGATAGCCAACGACTTGCTCTTGGACCCAGAGACTATCATCACGCCGTTTGATCCCGTACTTTATTTAAATCCACTAAGGTCACTTGTTCGAAGGATAGTCGTATATAGTTAAAATTGAAATTGTGTGTTGAATAGAACACCTCATGGGAAACGTTGTTAGTGCTTTAATTGCATTTTATGTTCCCTAAAGTTGATAAAATATAATAAAGGATAGAATATTTGACTTATGTGGGAATCAACGTTTAAAAAAAAACTGTTGTAACATGTTTAATAAGCATGTCTAAACCATGTGCCTGACAAGGTGGCACATCACCGCGCTGCGGTTTGTGAGCGCTTGAAATTTTAATTATTATTTGCTGACGCATTTAGCGCGTTTTTGCTTCGTTCTTTTGTTGTAGCATTTTTAACTGTGCGCTGCTTGGGCTCTCCCCCCCCCTCTTACTTGCATTTAATTTGGAATCTCCACCACCGTTTTCGGTGGGTCCGGGTTCTGTGGGTGGGCTGATAGCTGATCGGCGACCAGCGCCATCTTTGTTTGGGACCAGGCTTTTTTCGGCGGGCGCCATCTTGGAGCGTCCACGCGCTCCTCCCTCCATTTCCGGCGCCTACTTAAAGTCGCTCTCTCCCGCGCAGCGGGAACGCCGTCGCATGCCGGAGTCGTGCCAGAGTCCTGCCCGTCTGCGCCCGTCCGCGACAGGACGCGCCGGACGTGGCTGGACCCTGGCCCCCCTCCTGGTCGGTCTACTCTACATCATGCGGTGCTATACCAGAGATAGTCTGGTTGCCATTGAGAGGTCGCGGCCACCCTGCTCTACACCTAGGGTGGATCCCTTAAGCGGCCCCTTATCGTGTGGCTGCGGATGCTTTACGCTGGCTGCCCCGGTAAGCAGGAGCTGCAGGGAAGTACTGCGTACGCCTCTAAGCCCGGTGCCAGGTATTAGCATATGGAATCTTAATGCTAGGTCGCTTGTCAAGCACCATCTCGACATTAATGATCTGCTAGGCAGGGAGTTGCCTGACCTATTTTGTGTAACAGAGACCTGGCTGCAGGATGCTGACACGGCCATTGTCAATCTGGCCTTCCCGCCGGAATACTCGGTATTCACCTTGAATAGGACCTCAAGAGGCGGGGGTATTGCTCTTGCCGTCAAGTCCTGTTACCCTACCACATGGCATGGGCAAAAGATCTCGGGGTGCGAAAGCGCTCTGTTTAAGGTTGCTATTTCATCCAACTTCACCCTGTCGGGACTGGTAATTTATCGGCCCCCGGGGAGTGAAGTGGCCTTCAGAGCAGCGTTACCCGAGGCTATTAGCAATCTGGCTACGGGGTGCTCCAATTTTACCATCATTGGAGATCTAAATCTGCACTTTAACAACTCCAGTAGTCCCTCAGTCGCCAGTTTCCTGGCTGACCTTGAGGCGTTACAGCTTAATCAGTTGGTGACGCAGCCCACACACTCAGGGGGTCACACCCTTGACCCGTTCTTTACCAATCTGACGGAAGTCTGTGTCACCAGCTACACACCTCTGGCATGGACTGATCATTATTTGATACAGTTCCACTGCCCTATCGTGGCTAGTCCATCTAAGCCAATGGTGTGTTCTGTTCCAAGAAGACGCTGGAACAAACTTAAGCTAGATGAGTTCTTTCATCTCTTATCAGCTGACCCGCTTGACGTCTCAGGTCCTCCGGATCAGATGTACGACAGGTTCAGCGAATGGGTCTCCAGGGCCTTGGACACCCTCATCCCCTTGGTGACCTGTAAAACTGGTCCTGGCAAGGCCAGCCCCTGGTACGACGACTCTCTGCGAGCTCTGAAGGTGTCTTGCAGACGCGCAGAGCGGGCATGGCGCAAAGCCTACTCCAGCTCTAAGAAAGTCTTATATCAGGCTACAGTGAAGGTGTACCATCGGGCGGTGTGTAGAACCCGTGCCGCTTTTTATGCGACACAATTCAGGAATAGTTCGAACCCAGCAAAGGCTATCTTTAAGGTATTGAAAGACCTCACTGCCAAAAAAGTTATAACATCATATCAGAGCTCTCTGGAGCACTGTGAAAAGTTGGCAGAGTTTTTTTTGGAAAAGGTGAATGCTATCTACCGAGCCTTTCCTGTGGTCGTTCCCTCAGCGATTACATCATCTAAGCCACCACCATCTGAGGGGCTATGTTCTCTACCTTTGTTAAACTCTGATAGCCTAGGCACTTTGGCTCGCAAAGTGAAGTCTGGGTCCCCTGAGGATCCACTTTGCCCTGAAGTGTTCAAGGACCTGGCGGCACATGACATCTCTCCGCTTTGTTCCTTGGTCAATGCGTCACTGACATCTGGCGTTGTTCCACTTAAGTGGAAGCGAGCCATGGTTCGTCCGATCCTGAAGAAACCTAGCCTGGACGGAAGCAAGCCGGAGAGCTATCGGCCTATTTCACTCTTGCCGTGGCCGGCTAAGGTGATGGAGGCACACGTAAATGCCGCTCTCTCGGAACATCTCCGTCGAGCTGATATACTCGACGCTACGCAGAATGGATTTAGGGCAGGTCACAGCACGGAGACGGCTCTGCTTTATATGGTGGAGCACCTTCGCTCCGTGCTTGACGCGGGACAAACGGCAGCGCTGGTGCTATTAGATCTAAGCGCTGCCTTTGACACCGTCTCGCACCCTATCCTTCTGCAGCGTTTAGAGGAGGCTGGTGTCACCGGCATTGCGCTCGACTGGTTCCGGTCGTTCTTAACCAACCGGGCCTTTAGCGTGACCGTCCCACCTTATCAGTCAAAATTCCACCCGTTGAACCTGGGCGTCCCCCAAGGCTCCTCGCTGAGCCCTACGCTGTTCAATCTGTACGTTAGGCCGCTGGCTGAGGTTGTCAAACAATGGGGTATGACCATGGTGTCATATGCCGATGACACCCAGCTAGCGGTCACGATCAGCGGGGATGCGGAGGTCGACGCTCCTAGGTTTCAACAAGGACTGAGGGCGGTCGCTAGATGGATGACGCTTAACTGTCTCCAGCTAAACGCTAGTAAGACCGAGGTGATGGTATTTGGTAGGCAACCGGAACTGTGGGGAGAGAGATGGTGGCCGGAGGAGTTGGGTTCTGCTCCCATCCCAGTCGCCGAGCTTAAAAACCTCGGGGTCTGGTTGGACCCTTCCCTTACGTTTGCATGCCACACTAAACGCACGGCTGCTTGCTGCTTCGGCATCTTGCGTGGGCTCCGTCCTGTGCTAAAGTTCTTCGATGCCCCCACTCGGCAACTCATGATCCAAGCTACCGTCATCTCCAGATTGGATTATGCTAGCTCTTTGCTGGCCGGTTTGAATGCAGCTGAGATCGGGCGCCTGCAACGGATCCAGAATGCAGCAGCGAGAGCGGTGGTGGGCCTTCCAAGATTCTGTCCTACCTCCAGCACCATTCGAGCACTGCACTGGCTCCCGGTGGCGCAGCGGATTCAGTTTAAGGTCCTCTGCGTCGCCCATAAGATCTTGAAGGGGTCCCCGGCAATGATCCTCACGACCCTCATGGCCAACTATATTCCGGCACGACCCTTAAGATCGGCAGATCTCGAATTGGCCGTGGTTCCGCGCTTTAAGCGAAGCAGGGCCGGTGGGCGCTCATTTCGAGTGCGGGCCGCTGCTCTGTGGAACTCCTTACCCCCGGCAATTCGCGCCATGAGCGATTTGCTTTCTTTTCGTCGCGCCTTGAAAACATTTTTATTCCCTTAGTTAGTTTGCTTGTGCTGTTTTATTTAGTTGTGTTGTGTAGCTGCCTTGTCGGGCGCCAAGACGCTCCTTAGCTGGAGCATTTGTGCGCCTAATAAAAACCACATAACATAACATAACATAACATTAACTTTTCTCCTTAGCGCCCAAAGAATTACATTTATTTGGAAGGTTATTGGAGATAGTTGTATTTTTGGGAAGATCAGTAGTATTTGCGACTAGATATTGAATTAATTTCCTCCTGATGTCTCCTTTTGCTCCTCGGACACGTTTGTGTGAGAACCCGTTTTAAGAATGACTTTGATTTCGTGTGAACATTCTGGTTCAGAATGACTTGCACTTTACCCAAACCTCTTCGGACGCCAGCTTTTGGCGAAGTTGTTCTTACACCACACTATTTTGTTGTAGCCTTTAGTGGTTTGTTTTATTTTCTGGCGCCCTATTTGCATCACACGTTCTGATACTCTCCACCATTATTTATTTATTATGTAAATTATCCATTTTAATTCCCTGGGCGTTACCAGGAAACGTTGCACAGTAGCACATGTTGCGTGGAAAATATGTTGTTTTAGATATGTTTTTGCGTGTTAACTGCTTCCATGTTTTAACGTTTTTGAGCCTGAGCAAATGTATTTACTTCGCAATAATTTTGTATGATTCTTATTTGCATAATGGTTTATACAAAACTAATCATTTAACATTATTTTTTACCAGCTTTACAATGAAGAGGTTCTTGACCTTTTTGATTCGACCCGGGATTTTGATGCAAAAAATAAAAAGTCGAACATAAGAATACATGAAGATGCCACTGGCGGAATTTACACGGTTGGAGTCACAACCCGAACTGTAAACTCTGAAGCAGAGGTGATTAAGATAAATCCGTTTTTAATCTTCTTATTCATCAATTTAAAATATATTTTTCTTTATACTGTAAATCAAATACTTTCTTTCTTGCTAAACATATCGTAACATAAGTCCATTTTAAGTTTCTTTTTGCAGTTTTGTTTTTGCAATTCTTGGTTAGTGCAGTCTACTTAAAGTCTCTTTCGATTGCATCAACACTACTGCTGGTTTGGGCATTTTGCTACGAATGCTGGGTTATAATTCTCACTTACTGCAGGTGAAATTGAATGTTGCAGAGAATGATTTCTGTGACTTAGCTGACAAAGTGACGTACCGCTCTAAAGGGAAGGCCACATAAATCTCGCAACCCCAGTTCATAGAGGGAAACCCTAAAGTCCCTCAGACCTACAGACTACTGTCCTTTTCTATTTTTAAATGGTAGGTGGTTTCATGAATCGGGGTACTGTCACTACACATTTCAAAAGGGAAGAATGGTTTCCTGGGTGATGCATGAACATCCACTGTCACAGAGGGACCAACCCCTTAAGCACATAACTATTTGTCTTTTTGTGCAAATAATTATTTGCATAAACTGCTGCTTCCCACATTTCGCCATACCTCACTATTGCAGTGTGGGACTAGGGTATGTTTAGCCTACATTCTAAGGTGGCTGATTTCAAAATACTGTATTAAATAGCAGTATTTCCTGAAGAGTGGGGCAATGGGCACAGATAAGGTATGACTGACCAGTATACTCACCAGTCCATGGCAAGCCATCTTTCAGGGGGTTGGATCGTTCAAGTACATTCCGTCTACAGGTATTCATTTAAAAGACCAATTAGGATATTTTCTAATGTATGTTTAAGAAACTGCCCAATAGAAAAGCTACATCAGAGTCTTCCCTCTTGATAAAGGAGTGCTGAAAGCTGCGGTCTATCTTAGACGCTCCAAATATCTGTACAATTCTACTCTTCAGGTCCAAAGATCTAAAAGTGACATTTGGGAGATTATTTTGTTTTATTCAAATTGTGCAACCTCTTTTCTGATGTACCATAAGTGTTGAAGGTTCAGTCAGTGTATTCTTTCCTAAATCTGACGAATTAGGGTATTCTCCCCCTCTATATTTCATTGCTAAAGTTCTCAAACTAATGTTTCGTTGTTTTGCCACAAATAGCCATCCTTTTTTCCACAATAGTAAGGCAGCTGTGTTTGGCTTGCTTTTATGCATAATGCTCTTGCTTTTGATTAAAAGAATTGCTAAGCCGTTTTGGTTGTCTCCTGCCATTTCACATTACTCAAAAGTAAAAAGAAAATGTCTTTGCTTCTTTTAATATTTTCTTCCCTACATTTACACCTGTTCTCAAGATATTCCGTTTTCTTTTCTTTGCATCCCATTTCTTTATTGAGTTTCAAAAAGCATACAACTAGTACAGCACCCTGTGCGAATTTAGAACTGTATACATTGGCTCCAGAAAGCAAAATAACTGGGGTGCAGGATGTAGAAAGTGTAGGAAGGAAAAGGAAAAGTGGGAGAAAAAAGGTATTCCTTTTTTGTCTGGTTTCTATTCCTCTATCTACCCTTGCTGTATAGAAATTATTTGGTCTTTTCTGCCTCCTGAGGGACAGTGACTAGTCTGCCTAGAAAATCCTTCTAATGCAAAAAGATTGTATGGCATTGAAGGAATAGACAATGGGCATAATATATGACGAAGCCACTGTCTAGACATGGCACCAAAAACAAAAGAAGATACAGGGGATGCAGAGACCAGAATATGTCTCCTTGCACGACTGACTTTGGAGACCATCCTTATCCAAGGCCCTCATTGAAACCACACCCAGGACAAAGCCCATGCATAGGGTTTCACAAACACCACACTCAAAGTATCTTCTCTCCAGGGTTTGTTCTCAAATGAAGCTTTGGCTCTGAGAAAGAAACAGTGTTGAAGAGCCCGAACCTCACTCAAAAAGGCCCCAACAGTCTCTGCCACCCACTGTTCCAAAATCCCTTCGAAAGCACCTTTGGAGCTGGAGATACCTTGTCCTCCAGAGGCGGAGCCTAGATTCTGAGACGCGCTGCCTAAGCTTTGAGAGCACACTCAGCTGGCCTCAGAATCAAAATCAACTCCAAAGCAGATTTTGAAGCCAACCTTGGTCTGTACTCCGAGTGAGCCCCCTTTTAAGAACGAGAAAGATGAGCAACCACATGCAGCTGCTGAGACTTTATATAGACACAGTCTCTGGGGCTCCTAAAATTGGCTCACCACATGCCATGAAACAATGCCTTCCTTTCAACGAAGCTGTCTCAGAAGAGCCTTCTGCTTACCCTATAACCAGGAGGAACAAACCAAGCGAATCTGCACCGCCACCTGCATAGTCCATAGCCTCAGCTCAGTCTCAACACACAGACTCGTACCAGGACCCATCTCAAGTCAGTCAGAACCATATGACAACCCACTGCCAATGGATGAGGAAGACAACTCTTGAGATGACTACAATGACTCAATTTTGAAACTATACCAAGTCAGACCATCCCTGCCCAAAGACACAACTGCATAACGTGATCATCCAACAAATAGCAGACCAACAAAGGTCAAGCTTCCTGTGGTTAAAGAGGAGGATGCCGTCCTCATAGAGAAGTGCTCGAAGATAGAGCGATACAGCACACCAGATGTTTGATATATTTTAAGATTAGGGACGACGTGTACTGGACCAAGATACATCTCAGCGCCCTTGTTGATTGAGACAACTAACCACATATTTACTAAGCCCTACTGTTTGGACATTGGTGCTCGACAAGACGCCCAAGTAAGACAAACCATAGCTAAAATGGTACTCCAAATGTCTTCCAATCGTGTGTGCAAGACACAGCTTCAGGAACATGGTACTGCTTCAGCATGTAATCAGCAGCAGAACATGGCCAATATAAAAAATGATTGTTATGACCCCCCGTCCACCCCCACCCCCCATCCCACAAATCGAGAAATACACACAGAAAAATGTCCTTAGCTCCAAGGTTAATTTGTTTATTGCCTCCTCTTTGGACAAAAGGAAGCTGGATAGATGCCTATCACGCTTCTCTATAATACATTAGGCTCAACTAGATTTAGTGTTATGAGTCAAGTAACTCTGCCATAGAGTATGAGGAGTTATTGCAGTTGCATGGACCCCTGCCCTGATTCCCAAAAGCAGTAGAGACACTCCTTAGTTGTGTTTATAATGATTGGCTATGTATAATCAGTATACAAATCGTGTGTATGAATATGATGAAAATTATTATTGTAATCTCAGAAGCCATAATTTAAAACAGAGGTCTCCAACCTTTTCTGCAGTAAGGGCTACTAATGCTCAATAAAAATCCTCCCGAGCTACTAATATTATTAGCGTTGTTACAGTTATCACACCAGGCAAGAGTTTACCAGCAATGATCATTTCAGTGCTTCAGGCACAGTTGCTTGCAGTGATGTAACAATTCTTTGTCAATGTGGAATGTCTCTACATAGAGAATACATAACAGCAATAGCTGCATTGCCCCTAGAACCAAGTTAATAATACTAACAATAAGTCTCCTCAACGCGATTTGATTTTTATCACTCAAAAATCGGCTTTAAATATATTTTCGAAATTCAACCATTTTTTTGTAAACATCAGCTCATGAGTTGTGAAGATTCACACATTTTCTTCCTCAAATTCATGCTTTCAGTTTTGGTATACATATGTTATTTCAGCCAAGCAAAAGCTTCTAATTTAGTATGCTTGGCTTCACATAGGAGAGCTACTTACAGGTAGCTAGAAAGCTTCTTTTTGGAGAAGCCTGATATAACCCAAGATGAATATTCGACAACCCTAAAGCATCTTATATTGCCCAATCCTAAAACAAGTAGTATAACCTCTATCTACACTTATATCTACATTATCAGCATGCTAATTATGGTTTGCCTGAATGCTTCATATCTTCCCTTTCTACCTTATACTAAACCACTTTTTTAGAGGAAAAACAACTAACATTGTTCACTCCACAAAATAGATGACTAGAACATGTCAAACAACTACAAGCTCCAAAATGATTGTTACAATTAAGTATGTTTTATTTTTCTTACATGTTTGTGCTGTATAACAAGATGAAAGTAGAAAATATCTTTGCAAAAAGAATTTCCTTTTTTTAATTGGAACAGTTATTTCTGTCTATTAAAAAGTGTTCTATGACCCCAGCTGCACTTTGACATATCTGAAAGAGACTATTAGTTATGGTTTCTCACCTTCGAATTACCCCCAGGCGTTAGACTGGATCCAGAGAATTTTTCTTCAGCAGTACCCCTGCATGTCGGTTGGTGGCGTTGGTCGACTCCGCGTTCGTCGTTGACATCGTGACTCTCTTTTTTCAACTTTTGTCAACATCTTTTCGAGTCATCCGACTCCTGGTGCACAGGGATGTCATCTCGGCGGACCGGCCTCAAGCTTTGTGGCTCCTGCCACAAACTGGTGTCGGTGACTGACCCCCATCTTGTGCCTGGATCGGGACCACAACCCAAAGTCATGCTCTGACTGCTGGGCCATGGCCCTGAAGTCTTTGTGGGAGCGGTCCCGAAAGCTTCTAGAGAAGCACCATCACTCTTTGCGTTCTCCCCGTCTGTCGGCTGAAGCGACGCGGGATGTGGAAGGTAGTCGCTCACTTTGCCCTCAGACCCTGTTGGGTCGACTCCAGCATTCCCTCCCTTCCCGGGAGTCAGAGCGACCCCTGCCCAACTTTGTAGCTGTTACGAAACCCTCCGCTCCATCTTCGGACAGCACGACTCCGCCGGTGCGCCTTCGGGCCCCGCAGATTTGGCTGGGGGTTCTAGGCCTTCAATGCCAGCTGCTTCGGCGCTGTAGGGCCTCCAGGGATCCAGCCCTGGATCCGGATTGGTGCCGGTTCACCTAACAATACCTCCTCGTCAGCCAAATCCATTGGTGACACCTCCGCCCCCCCACGCCAGTCGTGTCCCCAACCGATGTCAACCCTGGTGTCCCACTCGATGTGGACACGGAGTCAGACCGGGTCGACCGACGTCGGTACCGGCGCAGTCGGTACTTTTGTACCCCTGTTCTCCCCTGGTGTTCCCTGTCACCCTGAGTGGCTATCAGAGAAGGGTGAGGAGGACTGGGAGGGGTCTGTGCACCCTCTGGCAGACCAGTTAGAAGAACCGGACTGGAGGGAGGAGTTTGGTGAGGCCACTGGTCTGGACATCTCTCCAGACCTAGGCATGCTATCTCCCCCTACCGTGGCTATGGAGGAGGGTGCATCATACACAGTGGTGTTGCGTAAAATGGCTGAGGACTTAGCGCTTCCTTTAATGGCAGTCTGGACTAACCTCCTGACTGAGGTACTTCAACTGGCTGCAGCCTCTTCGTAGCTCCTGCTGCCGTTCAATGAGGCCCTCACGGACATCCTTTTGGGCACTTGGTCGAAGACTAACACAGGGGCCCCTGTGGATAAGATGGTTGCCCGATGCCACCGCCCGACCCCGGGCAACCCAGTTTTCCACTCCCAACACTGACCCCCAAGAGCTTGGTGGTCTAAGCCTTAACTTCCAAGGCCGCATTCCCTACCACTCCACCTGATAGTGAATCCAAGAAGCTGGACCATCTTGGGAAAAAAATGTTTTCTTTCTCCAGCTTAGGACTGCGGTCAGTGAACACTGCATGTCTCTTGGGCCGTTACTCCCATTCTGTGTGGGACCCCGTCGCGCAGGTGATGCCACAGTGCCTGGAGGAGGTCCGGGCCTTGCTCTCTCGTGCAGTTGCCGAAGGGAGAGATGCAGCCAAGTTCGACATACAATGTGAACTGGACTCCGCTGACACGCTGGGCAGGACGATTTCAACGTTGGTAGCCATGAGACGCTATGCCTGGCTGAGGTCCACTAGCTTTTCGGGTGATGTCGAAACTACACTTTTGGACAAGCCCTTAGATAGCTGTCCCTTGTTTGGCGACAAAGCAGACAACGCGCTCGAGCGTTTTAAGGACTCTACGGCTACAGCCAGGTCCTTGGGCCTTGCTTCTACCTCTCGCCCCGCACAGTTTGCTTTTTGCCCCTTTCGTGGCTACGGAAGGGGCAAAAAGCAGATGTTCCGCCCAAAGCCACAGACCTGCACAAGATGTCCAGTCTCTGTGCGGCCTGGGACGTGGGACCCACCGTCGTGGGTCTGGGGGCTAGCGGGCAGGCCAGTCTACTCCGCAGCAGCCACCAAGACCTCCTAGTACGATCTTTCAGGCCCACCATTCGCTAGTGTGCGGCAGGATCCACCATCATCTTCCCAACTGGCTCAACATCACGTAGGACAGGTGGGTTTTGCAGATAGTCCAAAGGGGCTACTCCCTCCCCTTTGAGACTACCCCTCCATCCATGCCACCTCAATTCTATTGCCTGTCAATGGATCACTTGGCCCCTCTCCGCCAGGAAGTGACGGAGCCATTGAGCGGTTGTTATTCCTACTACTTACTGGTGCCCAAGAAGGACAATGGCCTGCGTCCTATCTTGGATCTCAGGAACGTCAACCTCTTCCTCCGGAAGGAGAAGTTCAAAATGTTGACATTGGCTCAGGTCCTGTCTGCCCTGGACCCTGGAGACTGGATGGTAGTGTTGGACTTGCAGAATGCCTATTTTCACATCCCCGTCCTGCCGGCCCACAGGTTTTACCTACGGTTCACGGAAGGCCACGAGCACTTTCAGTTTACCGTGCTCCCCTTGGCCTTACCAGTGCCCCTCGGGTCTTCACGAAAGTGATGGCGGTGGTCGCAGCTCATCTGTGCAGACCAGGGGTTCCACAATTCCCCTATCTCGACGACTGGCTGTTGAAGGCGGGCTCCCCCCAGACCATCGTCTCTCATCTCCAGACTACGGCCGACCTCCTGCATTTGCTGGGATTCACCATCAATGTGCCAAAGTCACACCTGATTCCCTCTCAGAAGCTCCTTTTCATCGGAGTGGTTCTGGACACAGCGCAGATTCAGGCTTATCCTCCCGAGCAGCGATTCCGGGATATTCGGGCTATGATTCTGATTTTATTTCAGCCTCTATCCCGGGTTTCGGTCAGAAGGACTCCTGAGGCTACTGAGCCTCATGGCCTCCTGCATCCTGCTGGTGGACTATGTCAGGTGGCATATACGGGCTCTCCAGTGGAACCTGAAGTTCCAGTGGGCACAGCATCAGGGAAATCTATCGGACTGCGTCCAGATCTCGGAGGGCACTGCACATCAACCTGCTGGAGCTCCGGGCGATCCGTCTTGCACTGAAAGCATTCCTTCCTTCTATGAAAGGGAGAGTAGTGCAGGTGTTCATGGAAAACACCACCACCATGTGGTAATGTAGCAAACAGGGCAGGGTGGGGTCTTGGACCCTATGTCAAGAGGCTCTCCGCCTCGGGACTTGGCTGGAACATCCGGGCATGTCCCTGGTGGTTCAACACCTGGCAGTGTCCCTGAATGCCAGGGCAGATGAATTCAGCTGCCAGTGCATGATGGATCATAATGGCGTCTTCACTCGGAGGTGGTGCAAGGTCTCTTTCAGCAGTGGGGAGAGCCTTGGTTAGATCTGTTTGGCACCGAAGAGAACGCGCAATGTCAGCAGTTCTGCTTGTTGGAATTTCCAAGGTGGCACCCACTAGGTGGCTCTTTTTGTCGCGAGTGGAGCTGCGATATTCTACATGCCTTTTCGCCTATAACACTTCTACCCAGAGTGCTGAAGAAGATCAAGCATGACCGGGCCCAAGTCGTTCTTGTGGCTCTGGATTGGGCACATAGAGTCTGGTATCCCGAGCTCTTGCACATGGCCATCGATCCTCTGATCAGACTGCCCCTTCGGGAGGATCTTCTGTCGCAGCAGCAGGGGACGGTCCTCCACCCAAACCTGTCCAGCCTCCCCCTCCTTGCGTGGAGATTGAGCGACGACAGTTGACCGCTTTCGACCTTCCTCTCGAAGTCTGTAACATTATCTTGGCAGCCAGGCGTCCCTCCACCAAAACGGTATATGCCTGTAGATGGAACAAATTTGTGGCATGGTGTGCAGCAAAGGCTGTGGATCCCCTTTCTGCCACCCTTCCAGAGGTTCTCCTCTTCATTCTTTCCTTGGCCCAGCAGGTCTCTGCTCTGAACACTTTCAGCCATTCATGCCTTCTTCACCTTCCAGATCAACCGTCTCTTTTCAAGTACCCTATTGTAAATCGCTTCCTTAAGGGCATTACTCACTTGTTTACTCCTATTCCTTTTGTAATGCCCCGTTGGGACTTGAACCTGGTTCTACATAACTGTCCTCTCAGACTTTTGACACTCAATACTGCCTTTTTGGTTGCCATCATCTCTGCTCGCAGGGTGAGTGAGCTTCAGGCCCTTTCTTCCAAACCTCCTTTCCTGGCTGTTCATCCTGATAAGATTGTCCTTCGCACTAGGCCTTGTTTCCTTCCCAAAGTGGTTACTTCCTTCCACATAGGACAGACCATCACTTTGCCTACCTTCTTTCCGCCCCGCATCCTTCTTAAGAGGAGGAGGAGAGGCTCCACCGTCTGGATCCAAAACGTGCCCTTTCATTCTATCTGGATCGCACAAAACAATTCCGGGTGTATGTCCAGCTCTTTGTTCGCTAAGTGGGTGCCAAAAAATGCCAGGCCGTGCAGAAACGGACCATCTCTCGATGGGTTGTTTTTTGCATCAAAATCTGTTATTTCTTAGCGAAGAAGGAACCTCTGGTAGGGCTGCGCGCCCATTCCAGCAGGGCGACAGCAGCCAGTACTACTTTGGGACGTGGTGTCCTTCTTCATGACATCTGCCAGGCAGCCACTTTGCTTCATTGCACACGTTCACCAAAATTTCCTGCTTGGACAGCCAAGTCTGGAGAGACCTTCAGTTCTCCAGGACTTTCTGGTGTGAACTTAGTACGCAGACCGACCTCCAGGGTTGGTATTGCTGGGGTATCTATTCTAAGGTGAGGAATCCATAACTAATAGTCTTGGGTTACGATATATATCTGGAAGAGACATATATTAGTTGTGGATTCCTCACCGCCCCACCCATCCTCCTCATTCTGAAAACTGACTTCTAGGGTAAGGGACTCCACGGGTGCACAAAACTAGGGCCCTGAAAAGGGTCAGTGTCTCGCATGGCTCTGCGCTTCTGGCGCAGAATGCCCTGTAAAGAACTGATGTCAGCGCGCAGGGGCGGCGTCTAAGTAGATGCCGTGACGTCATTCCGGCGATCACGAAGCCAATGATGAACGCGGAGTCGATCAACTCTACCTACAGACGCGCAGGGGTACTGCTGAGTTCTCCGCATATAGTCTGATGCCTGGGGGTAATTCTAAGGTGAGGAATCCATAACTAATATGCGTCTCTTACAGGTAGATCATTACCGAAGGTAAGTAATTTGTTCATTCTGTATTCACAATTTATTTAAGATAACACATGATGGAAAATTTGAGTAGAAGGTAAGTAACTTTTTTTCTTGTCTATTTTATAAATAATGAAAGAAGGCTATTTGTCTTTATGGGTTTAATGTACTTCTAGTGTATTGTTTGCCCTAAGTAATTTTCCCAGTAAATTTAACATACACTGAGGCTGTTATGGAAGATGAAGACTGGTGTCTCGCTGTCAGTGATTCTACAGTTAAGGGAATGAATTTAACATTTTAATTGAGGTCTAGAATAGAAAAAACAACTAGAGCTCTGAAGAAAGAAATGTATTGTACAAATAATGTAGGATAAAGCCCATGTGCCACTAGACTCTGCAATGGGGTAGCAGGATATTTGAAGCTGTTTAAGGAAATTTAACAGTCCCTAATCCCTGCCCTCATCTCAGATCGTAGATTTTAAACCCACATTGTATTGGGCTAGCAATGGAAAAGTATATTCTCTTTGAAGATGGCACATTTTAAGCATTTTGTTCTCCTCTGTTCATCATAAGTTATTTGGCAATATTGACAAACCAGTTGGAATGGAATGGAAAGAAAATTTATATAGCACTTTTGCCATTGTAAGAAATGTATGTGAATGGAGCAAGTGTTTCGATTTAATTTAAATATGAATTAGTGTTGTGAGATGTTTAAATTATTTAAATTACATAATAACAATTTACATTTTTCAATAAATATCACATTTTGGCCCTGTAAATTTTTGTCTTTTTACAGATGATGCAGTGTTTGAAGTTGGGTGCATTATCCCGAACCACTGCAAGCACCCAAATGAATGTTCAGAGTTCTCGGTCTCATGCCATATTCACCATCCACTTATGTCAAACCCGGTTGTGCCCCAGACTAGACAATGTATGTATTTCAGCATATTATTCATTTACTCTTCATAATTTGCAAAGTAAGCATGATTGATTTTCAATTGTTGTAGATAAAGATTGAAAAGACTGGATCCGTTTTGAGTACCTCTCGGCTTCTGATAAGGCCAGTGCTTTGTCTAAACTCAAATGAGGGTGCTCTCTAGGGCTAAGAGGCTACTAATGACTTCTGAGGGAAGGCATTGAAGATATCCCCTGATAAAAATGTAAAAAAGGTGATTTCGCAAATGTGTTCATGAAAGCCGTACACTCTGTATGTGTTAGATATTAAACACAGGGCAAACACAGAACTTCGAGAAATACTTATTGAAAAGTACTTGAGGTCCCTACTGGGAAACTAGAGGACATTGGTGCACCAAACTTTGCATAAATTATTAAAATAAGATGTACACTTGTATAATTCAGCAGTTTATTGTACTGTTCATTTGCATATCAGAAACATAATGAAACACGGTTTCCTTTCTAAATTGTGCACAAGTAACAATAACCACCATAGTTTGTTATCTTAATACATCTACGCTGATGATGATAGCACCAATGAAGTTACGGTTAGGTCAGAGTTTCCATAGGAAAGGCATTTTTTTTTTAACTTAATAACTTTGGTGCTATTTGTCGATTCTGCATTAAACTTTCCAAAGAAAGTTCTGCTGCATTTGGAGCACTCAAACCCCTGAGTGTTGCACTGGGTGCTTATGTGGATGAGGGGCCTGTGTCTAAAAATGTTCCTCTCTGGGACGCCCTCTGCATCACTGTACTTTTTTTTTTTTGTTTAAATTTATTTTTATTAAATTGAAAACAGACGTCGGAGAGACATTGTGCAGTTATAAATGTTTGAGTTATCATGAGCAGCAAGTAAGCCAAGCAAAACAGACCATAAGTACCCCCCCTTACCAAAAAAAAGACCCCTTCATACATGACCCCTCCCATCTCAATACTCATCATCAGATTCCTCATCAGAGCTTTCGTCATCAGATTCAGGTATTGGGTCACAGATATCTCCCCTGTAGGTGTTCCAAGCAGTCCATACTTTAGTCCATTTTCGGAGGCATTTGCGATTAATGTACACAGTTCTTTCAGGGATCATGGTAGTGTCCATATCCCTACACCAATCCTCCAATCAGGGCAATTCCGGTGATCCCCACCTCTGCGCCACATTACGTTTAGTCACCATGATGCTGAGCGTCGCCCACATTTGCCCACACCTCGTTAAGTCATTGGGTTCCCAAACATTGAGGAGATCTCTGCGAGGCTCAGGCAATATGGATAGTTTAGAGTCTGTGGCACTGTACGGAGGATCTTGCGCCAGAAGTCAGTTATTATGGGACAGTCCCAGATCGTATGAAAAAAGGAGCCCTCACCACTACATCCCCTTAGGCAAAATGGATGTTGTGCTCTGCCTATTTTGTGCAGCGTGTGTCGAGTGAGATATGCGCGATGGAAGGCTTTAAGCTGGACAAGCCTCAATCGGGTCCGGATTTCCACCTCTCTAGGTGATGCTAACGCCATTTGCCATTCCGTCTCGTCCATAGCGCCAATCTCAGCCGCCCATTTTCCCTTCAAGGCTGCTGTGGGGTCCGATTGGTTATTATTCAACTTACGGTACGTGAACGAAATGGCACGTTTTGGTATATAATCCGTTAGTAATCTGTCTTCCAAGGGAGAGGATTCAGGTATGTCGGTGTTCTGTGGAAGTACCGTGAGGAGTGCATGTCTGATTTGTATGTAACGGAATGTCTCCGTAGGTAACAGATCGTATTGCCTTTGCAGCTTATCAAAAGGAATGACCGTGCCCTTGTCCCATAAGTCGCCTACCTGGGAGATTCCTATGTTGTCCCATTGTGCAAAACCTTTAGTGTTCCTAAGTGACCCAAGCTGTTTCGTGTCCCAGAGTGGTGTGAGTTTTGTGATGGTTCCCCTCCATCCTAAGTGTGCCTGTGCTGCATGTCATATCATGACTGTGTGTTTTGTGGGCCCCTCCAACTTCGTCGCCCTACGTTTATTATGTAAGGCTGCTAACATACTGTCTGTTCCTAGCTGTGCCCTATCCGCCTTGTAGGCGGGGTCCGTGTGCGGGGCATGTACCCATTGGTTTATGATTTTAAGATGCGCTGCCCAGTAGTAGAGTTGTATGTTAGGGAGTGCTATGCCGCCATCGTACCAGTCGCGGTGCAGTTTAGTCTGTGCGATGCGTGCAGGCTTGTTACCCCAAAGAAGTGTGGATATCAGTGCCGATATCTGCTGAAAGTATCGCTGAGGCACCGGAAATGGCGTATTTTCAAGCGCGTATAAAAAACGGGGTAATGCCATCATTTTAAAAAGTGCAGCCTTGCCTAGCATCGTGAGGGGCAGTGATTCCCAGTGCGACACGTCTCTACGCAGCCGGTCTGAAGGGGGTGCCAGATTCTTAGAGAAGAAGGCTGCAGGGTCAGCAGTTATGTGTATACCCAGGTACTTAAATGAGTCTTGAGATATTTGCAGAGGGCAGTGTGGGGGAAGTAGGGGTTCCGGTCCTTTAAGTAAATACAATTCCGACTTTGCCCAGTTAATGGTATAGCCCGAAACTGTTCCGAAGGCAGCACAAATCCCGAGGAGGGTCGGCAGAGCGTTCGTCGGATCTGTCATGTACACCAGGATATCGTCCGCGTATAAGGATACTCGGTCCTCCCAGCCTTCCGTCCATGTTATACCGCGTAGCAGAGGAGTTGTCCTAAGGCATATTGCCAAGGGTTCTAACATTAGGGTAAACAGAAGCGGTGACAGAGGGCATCCTTGTCTAGTCCCTCTCGCTAATTGCACAGCACCCGAGAGTCGGCCGTTCGCCGCAATACAAGCCACCGGTTCCGTGTAGAGAAGCCGGATCCAGGCAAAAAATCCTTGGACCGAAGCCCAGCCGTGGGAGAACTGCGAAGAGGTAGTTCCAGTCAACCATGTCAAAAGCCATTCTGGCATCCAAGGAGAGGACTGCCGATGGTTCCGTCAAGACATGCTTACGTGCCAGCGCACTATGCAAACGGCGAAGATTAAGTGCAGTGTTCCTATTCGGCATAAAGCCAGACTGGTCCGGGTGTATCAACTCGGGCAAATGTGCTTGCAGCCGGTTAGCAATCACCTTAGCTAATATTTTGGGTTCCGCATTGAGTAGTGAAATGGGACGGTATGATTGACATTCCGCTGGGGGCTTCCCTGGTTTTGGAATCGCCACAATTGCAGCTACTCTCTGGTCCCAAGGCAGCACACCCTGTTCCAACCAGTCATTGTACATGTTAAGCAAATGGGGGGCAAAGAGTGTCCGCCATGACCTTGTAAAGCTGCAGCGGGATCCCATTGGGGCCCAGAGCCTTTCCGGATTGTAGTGATTGGACCGCCGCAAATATTTTGGCAATCGTGAAGTCTGCGTCAAGCTTTATGGACGTCTCCGGCGCAAGGCGGGGTATGTCCACGCTGCTCAAAAAAGTCTCGACCCCCCCCACCGTGCTGTCAGAGTGCGCAGAATATATTATTCGGAAATGGTCAGCTAGTGCGCCCACTATTTCCTCCGGGTCTGTCGTAAAATCACCCTCAGTTGTTCTGAGCTGCGCTATTGTTCGAGCTGCTCTTTCTCTCCTGTCAAACCAGGCCAGAAGCCTCCCCGCCTTGTCCCCTGCTTCCTAAATTTTGTGTTTGGTAGCTGCTAAAGTGGCCAGTATGTCTTGTCGGAGGTGTTCTCTGTATTGTTGTTGTTTGAGATTAAGGGTATGGGCCACTTCCGGTGTAGGATTTATGGTGTAAGCAGCATCTGCCGCCTGCAGGTCTTGTTCTAGGGCCAAAAGATCTCGATGTTTTGTGCGTTTTTATCCGGTAATGGATGCAATTGCCTGTCCTCGGAGAACTGGCTTATATGCCTCCCACAAGATGGCAGGGGAACTGACCGAAGTCTCGTTTTCCCTAAAGAAATGTCTTGTGGCATCACTGTACTTTTGCTGCCATTGAAGCATTCAAATCCCTGAGAGTGGCCCTGGGTGTTTATGTGTATGAGACGTGGTGTGGCTAAACCTGGAGCTGATTGGGATGCCCTCCGCTTTGCTATGCTTTGGGTGTTGTTGGAGCAGACAGACCCTGGAATGTGGGCCCTGGTTGCTTGCGTGGGTAAGTATGTGTGTGTGTGTGTGTGTGTGTGTGTGTGTGTGTGTGTGAACCTTGTCCTGCATGGGACGCCCTCCTCCTCACTGTACTTTCACTGCCATTGAAGTACTGAAACTCTGAGTGTTGCTATGAGGTGCTTATGGGGGATTGGGGATGTGCGTTAATCTGTACCTGCGTGGGATGCACGCTGCCTCAATGTACTCCTGCTGCTATTGTGGCCATCACACTCCTGAGTGTGACCTAGGCGCTTATGTGGGTGAGACGCTGTCCGCCTGCTTGGCTGCTGTTTGAGCGCCACTGAGTGTGGCCTTAGGCGCCATCCGCATCACTGTTCCCTTGACTCCTCAGTGTTTGGAGTGTTGAAATCTTCAGACCTAATCCAACCAATCTCATTGCGTCAAGAGATCGAAAATGTGATTGACGCTAGCTAATATATATACAAAAGTGTTAACCATTTAAATAGCACTATCACCTCTTTTTTAAAATGCCAAAGTATAAAAAAAAAATACTGGTCGGTTTCACAGCTTACTAAAAACAAGCATTTGCAATGCAATAGGTCTCGCATTAGGAAAGTTTGAGCTATTGGTGTTGTAAATGACACATTTTTTATTTATGTGTTGGATTTGAAAATAGCGAAATTAATAGCTTTGTCATTTACAATGCCAATAGTTTTAACTTTCGCAAATGTGACACCTATAGCATTTATAATGCTATATGTGTTGTATTTATGTGACTTAGATGTATTGATATTACAAATAAAAATATCTTTAATTTTTTTTAATAATTAATACTTAAATAAAAGTTATTGTAATTTATAATGGCAATATCTTTTGTAAATAACTTTTGTGAAGATTATGTTCATTGTATTTTCCACGTGTTACTCTATAATCTGCTTTAAGTCTGCAGTCTGGTGCAGCTCCTCAGCTGCTCCCTCTCTACTGGTGGGATACTCAAGAGAAATAGGATGAAAAGTCCTGTATTTTCAATTACAGCTGTATGTTTGTTAAATATTAATCTTTGTGCAGGTTCAATTTTTTGCATGCAAATGTATTCACAAAAACTCAATTTGAAGCATTTCCCAATCACTCTCAGACAATTACAAGATTGAGTTTTTTTTTGGCTTCAGATAAGTCACTTAAGGCTATGTGAGCGCTTGGAGAGACAAGTGGGAAGAATGGTAAAAGCAAAGACAGGGGGCGAAAGAGAAGTACCCATCAGCATAGTAAGGACAGACCTTGAAGTGTGAATGACCTACCACCACACCTGTAAAGGTTTCAGAAGATGTCCAATAGAAAATTGAGAGAGTGAAAATTTGAAATATGATAAAATCAGAATGTGCATTATCTGGCACCTAGTTTCTACTCTAGCCAGGGATCCATGTAGAGCCCAAACAATGCAGGATTTTCATGACCTGGTGTAAAAAATGTACATTCATCTGCTTAATATGCTCCACAAGACCTTCTGCCCAGTGGCTTCAAGAAACCTTACAGCACCTGGGACGAGCTGTGAAAGAGGAGCAAGAGCATGCCTGTGTACTTTAAAGTAGCAAGGATAACATGCATCAAATTGGGGCATTTTCCACATCTGCGCACTGCCAGTAGTAAAGAAACATTCTAATCTTCTTCAGATGCCAAGTACATTGCTGCTGAATGGCTATTAAACGCCGTATCAACCCCAAAGATAAGAAAGCTAATTTACAGCGGACACAAGACGCAAAGACTTCGCTGTGAAAAAATGCAACTTACTCTCGCAGTGCTCTGGAATTCACGAGGACGCCATGAGGGTCACATGAGAGAGTCACTACGAAATCGTGATGAATCGGGCCTCGTGGGTTCTTTGTAGACATTCTAACGATACGTACTTCCATTTGACTATAAATAGGTCTGTGTTAATAACCTTGCAGCTCACACATGTGTCTGCATCTCTATGGCTATTACTAGGTAATGTTCAACTACAGGAACGTCTGACTGAACCGGTGAGAAAAGCGGGGTAGATTTTGTAACGTGAGCATGCCTGTACCATACAGGTGTCCTGCGCTTGCAAGGACTGAGAAAACGAATAGTGTGGGGGGGGGGGTCACGTCCTTCCCAGTGGTTAAAGGATAGTAAAAACATGCTTTGAGACAGAATATATGTGCATCTCTATTAATAAAGCGTGAAGTTACTCTGCACAGAGTTTACTTTACAACATACAGTAAAATAACCATACAGATAATTTACACTAGTTACACATACAGTACAAAAGAACTAGAATGCTTAGCTTCAGCAACTAAAAAGCTAAAAACAGATACAACAGGATAGATTAGCAAGAGTAACAAATTGACGCTTTGACCCAAGGGAAAGTCGCAACCTAGACCACATAACCACAAGCTAAAATATACCAGCGGTGGAAGGGTTAGGTAAGGTCAGGCAGTGCAGCACACGGGGTCGAAGGGCATGCATGATTGGCAATTGTTAAATACATAATCTAGTTAACACAAGCACTCGAGAAAGTATTGCTAGCTATGTATTATTAATGTGGGTCATACCCCTTGAGGAGAACAATGAACGTCTAACTACAGATTATGAATTTAATGCTGCTGGCTGCTTTACCAGCTCGGACGAGTAGTTACTATGGAAAAGAGATTGCAGTATGCCGAGACGATATTTATTGAATCAGCGATGCAACTATAAGATTAAGAACACTAACTGTTAGCAATAAATCTTTCTTAATAGTCTGTAGGGCACGAAAAAAGAAGGGGGTTAAATGCCAAGACCAGAAAGGAATAAAAAAGGTAACGTTTTAAAACTGTTGAGAATAGCCGCGCTACAGCAGCATGACGCAAAAATGCATTCCAGATATGCAGCTGTAATTTTAATTGGTGAAATGTAAATAAATGACAACACACAGCGATCACAAAACTTGAGATCCGGCAACCTACAGCTGCCCGTCATACTTGTCGGGCAGATGTGTGGTTTGATTTCAAACTGCTTCCTCAGAAGGAATGCGGTGTTTACAAAACGTTGTACATAAGATGTATCGGCACATCTTAGGCACAAACAAGGCTAACGATTTGCTATGTGTGCAACTTGTTTAACAAAGTTGAGGAAAATCGGTTTTATAAGTTATATATTCAATATTGTGCTTACACATTACTTAACTGCGGGCATTTACACAGAGAGAACAGATGCTGCAGATACCGAGCACCCACGAAGGCATGATTGTTGCAAACATAGGTCTTTAATATGAGAGAACAGATGCTGCAGATACAGCGCACCCACGAAGGCATGATTGTAGCAAACATAGGTCTTTAATATGAGCGAACAGATGCTGCAGATACAGAGCACCCACGAAGGCATGATTGTAGCAAACATAGGGTTTTTATATGCCCAGATGAGAACATACAAAGCGAGGATCGTGAACATGCACGTTTACTATTGGCCGAGTCGATGGGAACTGCCAAATTGGAGGTAGGATGTGGAGGGCTCGAGGGCTGGGATGTTTACATGTGAACTCGCGCCTCTAAAGATAACGCGTGCAAGAAACCGTGAAAGGTTTCTGCGTTTCAGGCATCCACTGGTCAGATGAGGGAGGCTGTGTGAACTGGGCACGCCAGACAAGCCCACCCGCCTACAGGAATCAACTAATTAATATCATCAGCCTGTCACTGAAGAATGGAACCGCAGCTCCAAACGAGGCAGGACTATGAGGGACCAGACTGGATATGAAATTACTAGCACACTGCAGCAGTGCTTGTGCGCAGTTAGTAATACAGACATGACACACAGGAGTCGGGCACCTACTAGAGATGATCACACACACCCACCCCCAGCAGTATACACAAGGTCTACTTTACAGCAAGGTGTGTATGCTGTAGCGATACCCACAAATTACGAGCACTGCTGTCAAAGTAGAGCACGCGCAAACACAAACTACTAGTACTACAGCCAGAGCACATGCTGCTAGTCCAGTATCTTCAGTTACACTACAGCCGGGGCCAGCACAGCACCTACGGTTACAAGTAGCAGTAATGCATCCGTGGAACCTCCACGGCAAGCGGGGCTCACACCCACGCTGCTCGCACCGCAGCCAGCTAACGAATACACGCGGCTCCCATAACCAGAGTACGTGCACACATGCACTCTAGTAGTACTGCAGCTATGGTGTCGTGGGGGAGATACAAAAGGGATTCTGGGGTGCGCATAGTACTACAGAAATCACCGCACACAGTACTATACCCAGATTTTGCACACACGCACTCTTAGTATGCAACCACAGCAAACCCACTCGTTGCAGCCACAGCCGACTCCTCCCCCACTACTGTCAGTGCTACTAGCACAGCAACTTTCCTACTGACAGCCAAAGCAGTCACTAGCACGAAATACAGGGTGAAGGCAACGCAACAAGCAGCTGTAGGCCATTACACACAATACACTATGCAGCGCTCAGCGGTAATTTCTCAAGCTCTCGCATTCGCCTGCAGCGCTGCATTGTCCATTTCAAAGAACGGGACCCTGCACGCCCGCTGCTTCCTGGCAATCCGGGGCGCTCTAACACCCTACTCACCTCCCGGGTCTGAAGCGTTGGCGGCGTGACGCGCTAGCAACCCAGACACATATAAATAACAAGACAGCCAGGCAGACAGCAAGTTCTGGTTGTCCTTCGAACCCAATCTGTGGGCGGTATCCTGACGATAGGGGCATGATGGTGACAGTGAAAATGATTTTGCTATCGTCTGGTCACTGCGCATGCGCGTTTGACTCAGTTCCTTTGGGCGGGACTTCCGTCTTCGGAAGTCCCGCGCACGTGCCCACAGAGTGCCTGAGAGCGGGGCTCCCATGCCCGAGGGAGACCCCCGGCTACAGAAGTCCCGAATGGCGGTAAGTGGGGCTTAGTTCTAGGGGGGAGGGGGTTGCGCTTGTGTGTGTGTGTATGTGTGCGATGGCGGCGGTGGGAGGGGGGTCTTTGTATGTGTGCGTGCGTGTGTGTAGGTGCACTGGTGTGTGTGTGGGGGGCCTCTGTGTGTGCATGTAGGTGCGCTAGTGTGTGTGTAGGTGCGGCGGAGACGGGGGGGGGTGTGCCTGTGTATGCGTGTGGCTGTGTATGTGCGCATGCGTGAGTGTGGGTGCGCGTGCACGCAGTGAAATCCAGCCGAAGAGAAGCGCATGGCACTTTCTTGTCCTTCATTCTCCCGAAGCAGCTAGCTATAAGTCTCCACCTGGACGCATCCTTCGGATGCTAATTCCAGGCGAGACCTAAAAAGTCACTAAAGTTCAACGTTGATGCCGAGCTTAGTGTAAGTTTGTTCAGTGGTTTTTGTTCTATCTTTCTGCAAAATTTCCTAGGCGAGATAAAATGAGTTATTAAACATTTTTTCACACACACCCCATTCCTTAACCCTTTGTCCCTGGATTTATCATCACAAAACCTGCTCTGCCCAAACTCAGCTGTGTGCATTGATAGAATGTCAATTTTTGTGCATGTCCGTCCACTGCGCCAGAAGTCATAAGCAAAAAAAATCTTTTCAATAAAAAGTGCATCTGAACCATATGTGCGTGTGTGTGTGTGTGTATATATGTGTGTATATATATATATATATATATATATATATATATATATATATATATAGTTTTAAACAGAATTTCAAACTTTATTTTCACATGACTAAGGAACATGGTGTAAAGGTGTAGAAAAAGTGATTTAATTTTATCGTCTGGAGCACCTTCCATAACCTCTACAAAAAAATCACGAGAGAAAAAAAGTTTACCTCAAACATGGTTCACCAATCTCAACAGACGGACAGCATGTTTCACAGGGCACAATCACCTGAGAACACACCAGAATTCCGAAAACCAGTATATTAACACCAAAATATGATTTATATTGGGGCTAAAACTGTTATCACCCGTCATATGTGTGCTGCTTTTTGCGAGTCTCAAAAATAGGCTTTTACTACAATTCACTTCAATGGATACTCTGACTTGGATTCCTGTAATGGATGCCTCAACATGTTGTCCTTGTTGTGGCCAGCCAACATGAACAATATGTCAGGATTTTGTTGTCTCTTAAATTGGCCAGTCAGATCTTATTTAGAGATCAATGGTTCAGGTATTCATAATTTGTTGACCTCTTTATGCTCACCTGGTACCTGTCTTTAAAAGCTTATTTCTATACAGCAGCATCCCAGATTTACACCAAATCACCACAGTCACAAAAAAGCACGTTAATGAAGTAAAGTTCTAACTTTTTGCCAGATTTGGTGTAATTTCATTCAGCCATTCTTTCCAGTATCGTAGAGAAAGGTTTCCTGCATGAATTAGCATTGGAAATTGCAATTTCGGGACCACTGCCTCCCAACCTTTTTCTTCTTTACTACCTCTTGATAGATCATTGTGAATCTTTAGATAAAGGAGAGAAGGTATTTTTTTTATTGGAAAGTTTAGTGCAGATTTGCCTAACGTTGCTGAAGTGGTTGGGGAAATAAAAAAAACACCCTCATGCACCGGCGAGCAATGTGTTGTCAACTCGCTAGCCAAATGACATTAACTATACTCGCCACTCTATCATACCGTGTTCTCACAAATCATCTCAGTTGAGATGTCATAAGTGTTGTTATGAAAGCTGTGATTTCTCTTACTATGCTTGATGTATTATGAAAGGGTATGAGCAGTGCATCATTAAAGCGCGAGTTATAGTTAATGTAGTGTGGCTAGCGAGTTGACAATACTGTGTTTGGAGGTGTGCGAGTTATAGTAATTTGAAGGTGGTGTGTAAATTATAAAATTAAGGTAGAGCTATAACTTTAGAATTTCCAGTGTTTGTCTAGTTTAAGTTTAGTTTGTATAGAAAAAATAAAGTTTTCCTAACTTTGTTTTAACCTTTGATTATATATATTTATTTATTGAATTTCATTGGTTTTTATTTTTAATAAGTGTTTCAAATTGTACAGTGTAGTGCCGTTGAGTGGAGTGGCATACAGTGGAGTGCGGTAGAGTGGACTAGCAAAGAGTGGAGTGGTGTGGAGTGGCGTGGCTTGGCATAGAGTGGAGTGACATAGAGCTGAACAGCATAGAGTGGAGTGGCGTAGAGTGGCATAGTGTGGAATGGCGTTGAGTGCGTGCAGTGGTGTGGAGTCGAATGTTGTAAAGTGGAGTGGCATAGAGTAGAATACCGTACAGTGGAGTGGTGTAGAGTCGAGTGGTGTACAGAGATTTGTAATTCATCCATGAGGCTACCTGATCCAAACAGGAGTTCAAGGACATGGAGCTGTGTTCCGAGCAGATGATAAAAAGATGATTTGGGTATCATCTGCATAGGAGAATAGGGTGAGATGCCCGCTTTCCTCCAGGTCAGCTAGAGTACGCACATTGTTATTGAAATGTGCAGGACTTAATACCAACCCCTGAGGAACCCCAGAGGTTAAAGCATGAATCATGGATGAGGAGCTGTCTGAAGAGACCAGAAAGGTACAGCCCTTCAGGAAAGAAGAAAACCATGATATCCCCAGGATCCCCAGGTGTGCCAGTCTCCCTAAAAGAATGTCATGGGACACAGTATAGAAAGCGGCACTGAGATTAAGTAAATCAGGGCTCCTGTCTAACTCTCGTCTAGGATCTGCCTGAAATGTTCTGTGACTCCTAGGAGGGCAGACTCAGTACACTGTCCTGCTCTAAACCCTGATTGGGAGTAATGTAGAAAATCCTGAGACTCCACAAAAGCTGAAAGTAGGGTGCAGACATGCTTTTCAAGAATTTTCAACAGAATAGGGAGAAGAAAGAGAGGTCTGTAATTAGACCAATTGGTAGGATCCAGGTTGGGTTTCTTCAAAAGAGGAAGGACAGTGACATGCTTCCACACTTGCTGAATGAGACCTTCCTGCAGTGAACAATTAAGAAGTCAATTCAATTCAATTCAATTTCAATCTTTATTTCGTTGCATTGCAACATAAAAGATAACAATAAAATATACAGTTCATGGTAAAATATACAACAATATAACATTCGTTATAATGGGCACCCTAGTACTGCATTACTTCTACATTTCATCAAATTTAACACGTTAGCTAGTATTTCATCAATAAAAGCACATGATTTATAATTTCAGTTTGGCACAGTATCAGATAAATATTAAAATGTTAAAAGCAGTAGAAAAGTTAAAAAGACATTAAATTGAATTTAGACAACCAGAATTAAAAATGCAATGCATTGGCTTTGTTCATGATTCCAGGGAGTCTGAATAGCAGCTTTCTTTAGTTTAAAATGAAAGAGATAATTTCCTTCTAACAAAATAAGTGGACAATAGAAATTTGCTAATACCGAACACGATTACTTGACTGGTGTCCACGCTTAGGATTCTGCCAGCTTCCCTATGGGAAGTAGAGCCGATGTTACGGCACAAGGGGACTATCCACTTTTTCCTAGCTTTATCATAACTGGGACAAAAAAACAGTATGTGGAAAATGTCCTCCCTTTGGTTATTGGTGCACAAGGTACAATATTCTTTATCAGTCTTCCCCCATCTTTTCTCAGTTACTTTTATCCTCAACGTTCCATACCTAAATTTTAGATAAAAGGATTTAGCCAGTGGAGGTTGAATTTAATCTAGAAATTGTTCGAATAGAGCCTCATTTTTTGCCAAAAGAAATTTTTCAGTAAGAGGGCCGTGAGTTCTTGAATACACAGATTCATGATTCACGTATGACCAGAAGCTTAATTTAACAATTTTCTTGGAAGTTGGGTTTAGAGATTCAGGCTCGTTCCAAAAGTGTAATAATCCGAGCTTGGTAAGCCAGTTTTTTACATGCTTAAACCAAAAGATCTTATTATCTCTATCCAGCTCTAATACTTCCTTCAGCCCATTTCTATAGTCATATAATTCCAGGGTTGTCCATAATCTGACCCACAACAGCAATGGTCTCAATATAGCGTGCTGATCTGTGTGTTTAATGTTAAGATCTAAGAATAGGGGTATCAGGGGGGTGTTGATTGGAACTTTTAATAGTCCCCTGACAAATTTGTTTTAAGAAGTCTAATCTGAGCAAACATGATATCAGAGTCTAACAGGCAGAGCTTAGCCGGGGGAATAGGGTCCTTGGAAGAACCTGATATTATAGATTGTGCCAGAGAAACGAACAACTGCAGATCCAACAAGTCCCTGGAACCTGGTGTCTGCCGTACAGGAAGAGGATTGCAAGAAAACTGGATGTCAGACTATGAAATAGATGAACAGTTATTAATCTGAATACAAACCCTGCTTGTCTTCATCAAAGAATGCTGGTTGGCCTGCACTTTATTCACAAAATAAAGGGTTAAATATTTCCTCACATTGGGACTGAGTTAACCCTTTCCATGCTCATGACGAGCTCAGCTCGTCATGATGCACGGTTGAGCTGTGCTGATGACGAGCTGAGCTCGTCATGATTAGTAGGATTGACGAAAAGTCAGCATAGGAGGGGAAAACACCTAGCAGCCAAGGTGTTAATGACGATACAGGAGCAGTCTTGCTCGGATCAGATCCTTCCCTGCTCCACAATGGCCAATCCCAAAAAGGGAACAGTTAGACAAAAGCACTGTATGTATTCTGTGTCAAGTGTATTGGAAATTAGGGAACAAAAGCCTTAGATGAGCATGTTTATCAACCCATTTGTAATCAAAAGGTTCTTCTTTGACTTAGTCCTGTGAGGATGACCATCGTAGACTTATTTGTCCTTTATCCAGAGCTCGCTCATTTAAGAAAACTCTCTTCCGTTTTTCATGCTACATGGGCAGTGTCTTTGTGTATGACTTCGCATTTGTTCATTTGAACTAATATGACTACTTTATAATGCCTGGTTAAATCCCACTTTGGATGCTGCAGATTTGGGAATATTTTAAGCTCACGAGTCTGCACCCCTCATTTTGCATAATGACAAACTCTTACTTCAAAGAACCTCAGGATCAGGGAGTTATTGGGGGACTTGGGAGAATTCATTACACTCAAATGGTTGCTTGCAAGCTTTGGGATTATGAAGAGAAAGATGTGTTGTAGGAAGCTGGCTCTGTATATACTATACCAAAGTGAGGTATAGTGTGCACAGAGGCCTGTGGTACCCCAAATGTAGGCAGAGGTGAAGTTAGAAAGCACCTCACTCTCTATTTTTGGTAGTTTGGTCCAGCAGTAAGACAGTATCAGAGGAAAGTGTTAAGCATTTGTTGTACACACTCAGCAAATGAATTCACATCCTCAAAATCTGAACTTCAGACCAATTGGTTTTGTATATTCTTTTAGTTATTTTATTTTTATGAACCAAGCAAGCCTGGCTCAGGTCAGTGATAAGTACTTTGCGGTAAATGTACAGTTGTAATACAGTTTGAATTTTTTAATAGTATATGCATGACTTACAGTATGGTTTCAGAGAAATGCAATACTTTATACATACAGTACATAGACTTTAATGGGCTTTTCAGTAAAATTACAGGTAAGTTACTTTTGAGATTACTTTTTTTACTCAGAGTAGTATACCTGCATACTACTCTGGGACATTTCCTGTAAACAGATAATTAAAATCGTTTTTGTTAGTTAGTGCAATTTTAAAGAATTTATTTAGTTTTTCAAACTCCTCCCTTTCCCAAGAAAAACAGTCCATGTTATCCTATGGAGGAAAATAGTGTTATTGGTTTAAAGGTAAGTATTTGGTAGTGGGAGTTGAGGTTCTGGGGGTAGATCCAGGGGTCCCCCAGTGTCAAAGGTGCACTCTTGTTAAACCCTCAGTGGCACTAGGGCGGCTGGCTGCAGAGTGTTGAGGCCCAATGTTATCCATCGGGGAGTAGGGGGCCTCCGGTTGGTGGCTGCTGACGAGCAGGCCATTGGGTTATGCGAGCAAAGCTCCTGGACTATAGTTCAGGGCAAATGGGGAAACAAAGTAGCACCAAAGGTGTACCCTCAGCGGCACTAGGGCGGCCGGGTGCAGGGTGCAATTTCAGTGACGGGCGCCCTGTTGATTTCAATGGGGAACATCCGGTTTGCAAAGCATTGTAGGCTTGGGGACGAAGGTCTTCTGGGTGCGACGACCACTTCGGGAAATAAGTTGGGAAGTTCGGGATTGGTTCGGCATCGTCGGTATGGACACCTAAGGCCGTGGGGCATCAGGTGCAGGGGTGTATTTTGGGGTTTTATCTTCTTACCAGCTCCTGGTCGCGTTTGAGAGGACCTTCTGGATTTAGGCTGCAGGCGTCGGCTGGAGGCAGGTCAGGGGTCGCCGGATCTCTGGTCAGGATCGCCGGGGTGACCTCCTCGTATTGTTGGCCCGCTTGGGCTGTGAACGGCAGGTGCAGAGTGGTGCAAATTTGCGGTTTCCGGCCGGGGCCAGAGGTTGCAGATGAGCAAATCTGGTGTTCACGGGAGAAAAAGTCTTTGTGGTTGAAGGCAGGCAGGTCCTCCGGGGTTTTCGAGGTTGCTGGCTGCAGGACACACCGGGATTTCGCAGGAGCAGGTTCTAGGTGGAGACAAGCCGGTAGGGCTGGGGCCAAGTCAGTGGGCGTCTTTCTCTTGTTAGCTGCTGCACGGCTGTTTGGTTCTTCTTCTTCTTGTAGTTTCTTCTTGTCTGAGGAAGCAAGGTTCAGGGGTGCCCCTAAATACTAAATTTAGGGGCACTGCAGGTAGGTAAAAGGTAGGTAAAGGTAAAATAGGTGGGTACACCCCTATTGTGCCACCCTCCAGTGGGAGGGGGGCATGAGCCTGTCCCTGGTTGGCTGAGTCCCCCCCCCATCTGCAAGATGGCAGGGACTGAGAGTTGTGCTTCACCTCGCGTCCCCCACCTGAGGGGTGGAGTTGGCAGAGGTGAGCGCACCTCTATTCTTCACTTTTTTCCCCGCAGGTTCCCACCGCCTAAACTGGGGGTCAGAACCAGTGAGGAACAGTTGCTGAAAGCAGCAAGTGGCCTGGGGAAGCTCACAAAGGTGGCAAACCTTTGAAGCTTCCCCTTCGTGAACCCTGCCCATCCTGGGGGAGGAGGCTTGGCACCTTGTCCCAAGATGTGCATTGTTTCAGGCCTCAGAGAGCAGCAGGCTCTCGACCCAGGGGTCCAGAAACATGTCTGGTGGTGGAAGCTGAAAGCAGCTACTCAGCCTGGACACTAGTGGTAGGTTAGTTTTCAGTGGGCATCTCTAAGATGCCCTCTGTGTGCATTGTTCATTAAATCCCCCACTGGCATCTGTTGGGTTTAAGGTGCTGAGAAGTTTGATACCAAACTTCTCAGTTTTCAGTGTAGCCATTATTGTACTGTGGAGTTCGTAATGATAAACTCCAAGCACCATATACTCTTAATGGCAGCACTGCACTTTCAATGCCTTATAATGGACGTAGACACTGCAGGGGTACAGGGCTCATGCACCTGTACCCTCCCCACTGGTATAGTGCACCCAGCTAGAGGGGTGAATGACCTATGGCAGGACAGTGGATTGTAGGCATGGCACACAGAGATCTGTGCCATGTCGACTCTTCACTTTGTTCTGCACCAAAACATGCAGCCTGTAAAGGTAGTGTGTTATTGTAATGGTACAGGACCTCTAAGGGTGGCACAATAAGTGCTGCAACCCTTAGAGGCCTTCTCTGGTCACAGTGCCCTGGGTACCTGTGCTACCATTTACCAGGGGCTGACCTGTGGCCAGAGATGCCAATTAGTTTTAGACATTAATGCAGTTTTAGGGAAAGAACATAGGCCCTTGGTACCTGATTAGCAGGAGCTCAGGGCAGACTCAGTCAAAGCACATCAACAATTCAGCAAAAAGTGGGGGCAATCATGCAGAAAGAGGGCTCTTTCTCATACATGTTGCCTGACGATTGCTGGTGGTTAATGTTCTTTCTCTAAACGTGATGTGGTTTTTGGGCTTCACTTGCTGCCAATATCGTCATGTTTGCAGTAGATACGCTTATTTCAGAAGAATAGTTTGACATACAATTGTATTTTGGTTTTGTGTTTGGCAGTTTTCTCTGCTGTGTAAAAGAAAATAGTTCATGCTGCTTAGTCCTAATTTTAAATCTAAACTCTTTGTTATCTGTGTTTCTTACAGGACAACGAGACTGATAACCGAATGATTTCGGAATCTTCCCAGATGAGCGAATTTGAAACCCTTACTGCCAAGTTTCATTTTGTGGATCTTGCGGGATCTGAGAGATTAAAGCGCACAGGAGCCACCGGAGAGCGGGCCAAGGAGGGGATTTCCATCAACTGTGGGCTGGTAAGTTGAAGTGATTTGTCTCCTCGGGCTGCTAATTAGTTTTTCTTTCTTGGCATCCTCTGTGCAATAATCCCGCCGTGCTAATCCTTAATGATGCAGCGAACAAAGGCTTCGGTGCCACAGCTCACAAAGGCCAATTTAAATTGGATACAAGTAAGATTTCGGACCTTGGAAACATTTCTGCTAGCTTTTAATATTTTTATGGGAAATCATGTCGGTTGGGGTGCTATACATTGGAAATATAACAAATCGATGTATTGGCGTGCTATTCGCTGATTTGGAAATACATGATCATTTTAATAGCGAACATCCTCGCTTAAAATTACAATATGTCAGAAAGCTGTTGCATTAAGCCCCTTTTAACCTAATGATATTTGCATTTCAGTACACCCTACAGCCATAAACGTAACCTATACAAAACTTTAAATTTAGTATTACATTTCTGGATTCTGTTCTGATGAACTATAAATGATGGTAGGCATTATACAGGTACATGTATTAGGTCAGTACACTTTTTAAGTTATAATGTGGGTCGGTCTGCTTGAATTAAATTGTGCTGTCTGATATGGTGAAAATGATGGAACTGCCTCCATTCTTTAGATAACACTAAGGGCCATGTGTATCAAGCACAAATGCGTTGGCAAACGCCGAAATTCGATCGCATTATTGCTAAATGGTATGTATGAAGCTAATCTGCGTGTAAAATAAGGAATCTCAAAATTTGTGATTCCTTAAATGCAATGTAAGAAGCACCAAAAAAGTGCAATTTCGCCTTAAGGAATCGTAAATTACCACCAACTAAAAGTTGGTGATAATTTGCAATTTCTTTGAAAAATGCACTTTTAAGCATTTTTCAAAGTGCCATGTGACGCACATACATGCCCTTAGGGCATGTATGTGTACCACATGTGCACCCATGCTTATTTCAGGGGGGCAACAGTGTGTTCTTTTGACACCCTTGAAATTGCATTCTCAATTTGCGTTTCGCTAATTGCTAATCGCAAATTGAGAATGTCTTCCCATTCATTCCTAAGGGGCTCTAGGCCCATAGGAATGAACGGGGAGGTATTCCTTAATTGCGAATCGCAATTTGAGATTAGCAATTAAGGAATATGTAGGATTCGCAAAATTTATTGCAAATCCTACATACATAGCATTTTGCGATTCTTAAATAGCGATTCGCAAAAAATCGCTATTTGAGAATCGCAAAATGACTTTTTGATACATATGGCCCTACGTCCGTAAAGAAACAATTTTTAGATCTCATCTACAGACCGCTTCGGCTGCTTTCTAGCAAACAGGCTTGTTGTATTTAGTAAAGGTTTAGAGTTGGCTTTGTATCAAAACATTGTTCATGGTTTGATGACTTTCTAGTCCCTTTGTTCCCTTTCCCTAATCCAGTGGCCTTCCTCCCTCTTCTTGTTTGTCCCGTCCCAAAAGTCTTTTGGATTCTTCATTTTATGATTAGATTAGTTGTATTCTTTCTTCCACTGCTGCCTTGAGGGAGCATTTTTGGATTTTTGTTTCAGCATTTTACTGGTAGTGTATTGCTGTCTTTGCTCTGTCCTGCAATCATTCGCACCTGGCATCTATGCCCTGACAATCTTTCAGCTCTCCCACTTGTCCTTTACTTGCCAGCCTTGCACCCCGTTTTTTAAAGTATTGATTTTTTCTAAATGTCATTTCTATTTTCCAAAGTGCCCCTCCCCCTCTGTATCTGATTATCAACCCCGCCCCCCCCCCACACACTCATTCTTTGCTCTATAGTGCTATTAGTCCTTTTCAATTTTTATTTTTTTACTTTTTATTACCCGAGGGTATGGAAAATGCAGTGACTCCAGGCTTTCCCATTCTTTGTTTTTGATGCTCCTGCACACTTTTTATGTTTAATTTATAATTTCAAAATGGTTCTTGGCCGTGTAACAACAATAAGTTAAAAATGCCAATATGACCTCTGAGTCATAAAGCATTAATATTTACTGGTGCCTTCTTGGAAAGTTTTTCTATTAAAGAAAAAACATTCAAAGGTAGCTGCTATGCGTGTGCATACATTGTTATAGGTGAAAATTTTAGAATGGATTTTCTCATGAAGAAAAAAACATTCCAAGATTGCCGCTGTGCATGTGCCTGTATCTTGACGCACCTGCTACCATTTTCATGGAAGTCCAATGCCAATGGAAACAACCATTGGCATAGCTAATGGGCCAGCACCTACCTTTCAAAGATGAGACCTGTTGGATTTGCTATTGCTATTTATTCAGTGAGTTACAGGTGCAGGCTGTTTGTAAGGTCTGCCCAGCCCTGTCAAGTTTCCCAGGTACCTGCGTGAGGGTGCTGCTCCAATCCAATCCATTCTTTGAATTCTGCGAACTGTAGTCTTCTTTATTTCATTATAAAACAGGACTACAAGTCCCAGAATTCAAAGAAAAAAACCTGGACTAGTGCATCAAATCACGCATCTATGAAACCTGGCATCTATGTCTGCTGATGATTAGTGGGCTTGGTGTTGTCACTTGTCCGTCCTTCCTTACCTTTTAACTGATTACCTCAAATTAAACCGCTTCTTTTGATCGATGTCTATCTACAAGAATCTCACAAATTGGCAGTCAATATAAAGGCCTGTACACTGTGAGTACCTACTTGTATTGAGCCATTTCAGGGACATGCCCTTGTGAAATTAAACTACGAGAATTAAAGAAGCAAGGAAAGTTTTAATGGTTGCAATAAACATAGCTCCTTTATCTTGTGGTGTTTTAGGCCTCAATTTCTCTACATCTATTTCTTTATAGTGTGTCATCAGGCAGAGAATCTAAAAAAGGGCATATTATTAGCAAAAATATATTTTTGGGGGCAGAATGGTCTTCTGTTTCCTGGGCCATCAGTCATCTGGCCAGATATTCTCATGGGCTCCTGTAGAGACAACTAAATGAATATGTAATTTGCTCATTAGGGTGGTTTCTGGTGACAAGGAATTTTCCAATATCAAAATGAGCATTTTTAGAAATCGGTGGCTCAGTAACTCTAGCACTGAACTCTGACAAGCAAAGATATGTGTCATGTCTTGTAATATTGACATAACGTTTTTGGAAAAATGGTTGAGTTATCATGGAACTTGAAAGTTGTCTCAAAATCTGCCAGATGTTTGAAGTTACTGCCTTTCTCTAAACCCATCTCTCTCTTGCTTTGGGGTTTTTGTGGTTTTTGGGAGTCAGCCAAGATAGCAGAAGAAAGCACAACACTGTTTTCATCTCGTATATACATGTATATATCGGTATTCTTATAACGCAGTCCTAGCCAAAGGGAAGTAGTGCACTGTACTTTGTGGGTTGTGTTGGCAGACAGTGTAATATCATGTACATCAAGTAGGGGGTTTACATTTTGAATTACATAATTAGCTTACATTTTTCATATATAGCATTGATTTTCACATTTTTAGGCGCAGGGAAATTAAATGGTTTACCCAGAATTGCAAGACTTTGTCACGTTCCTATACTGTGATTCATTGACGAATGGAGCCTCAAGAGGACTTGTGTAGGTACTAGGGCAATTAATTTAGCCCTCTCCTTGCTTGTATCAAAATAATCAGTAGTTGGACTTTGGAAAAAGAGGTAATGTGTCCTCAACTCCTGTAGGACACCACTGCGTGCCTGTGGTAGACTGCCTCTATTTCAAAACCGCTTACCTTTGTTTCAGATGCTTCAACAATCAACCTCCGCTTTATTTTGCTTGCGGGGGGAGCAGCTTTATCTCCACAGATGTAACATGTGGAGTACAGAGAAAACTGATAACAGTACCGAAGTTTCATCTCATTAATCACTGCGGAGGCTTCTCCTCTTTGCATACTTTTACTGTCTGGAATGTGCTACAATAATATATTTGTCTCCCTTTCTCACTAACTATCTTCAGGAAAAAGCTAAAGGACAGTTTGTCTGCAGAGGCAGAATTTTATAAAACAAGCTCCAAGAGACTCTGTCAGATGGTCTGGCCTTTATAGCTGCTTTCACCAATCTTTTAGAAAAACCTTCTAATTTTTGGTATTCTTTTGCTCTGCCTCCCTCACATTACATGCTTGCAATTTGTTTTATAACCAACATTTTATAAATTTTTAAAATATGTGAACATTTGCACACAACAAACTTTACTGCTTTCACAGTAACGCCCCCTATCCGGTTGCCGCCTTAAATAGCCTCACTTCCACATTAGTCCTTAAGTCACACTATTTGCCCCAGATTTTTTGGTGTTTGAGGGTAGCCCCTTGCGGCTTAAACTGTTGCTTTTTTTGGCACACCAGTCCATTGCCGCTCTGGGAACGTTGGCGGCTTTACTTTTCCTCAGTGTCTTGCAATGACCCACTTGGCCAATAGTGTTGCATTTCCATCCAGGAGGTGCTGTCCACCTTATTGCATTTTTTTAAAGAAGGACATGGTAGAGAGATAGTGACTTAAAATGAATTTGCATTATAATTCAAAGTATTTTTGCTCCCCACAAAGAGTGGATGCCATTTTCTCCAGTCTGTGTCTTCTGAACAAATTCCCCAAGAAAGAAAAATGCATGCTGATCACTCTTGCTTGTGTCTTGTAAGTGCTAATGTTGGATTTCTAGCTGATGCCTTTCGATATTCAGGATTCTTACTTGCACATACTCCTCAACTGAAAGCTTTCCTAGTTCCTCTACTTTCTGGTAGGATAAGATAAATACATGTTTAAGACCAATCCTTTCTGTTTCACCTCCGCCTTTCTATGTTTTTGAAAGTTTGTAACTGATGGTAACGCCCCTTTGCAAACATAATGTCAGTGTGTTACTCTAATCCGTGCATGGGCTGATCAAATAATATTAGCCAGAAAGATCAAGTCATTATACAGGACAACTTGCTCCCTCTTTTACAAGTTGGGTTTATATATAGAAGTATTTTTATGAGCCATTGGAACCACAAAGTCTTAATAGGACCATTTCTGGATGCAAATGAAATAGTGCCATACCAAGTGAACAGTACTCTACAATACAAGTAAATGAATGTGTGTGAAACAGTCTCTCGCAGTTATCCTGGCATCTCTTGCAATTCGAGTAAAGTACCCTTACCCTGCAGGCTTGGCTTGTGTAAGTCTAGGTATAGGTGTGTACGATCTCCAGGCTGACATTCTTGAGTTTTTCCTTGCAGCAATATGACTTTCCACTAAAATGGTCATAATTTTGTTCGTTTTGTGGCTTTGTGACTTTGAAGAGGATGCTCCAGTTGTTTTTTTCTCTTTGTTTTGAGAGTTGTTTAAAATGTAATCTAGCAGGACAGAATATCCAATTTCTGCTGCAAGATCATTTAAAAAAAAGTTGTCTTCTGGAAGACTATCCTAAAATGTGTTATGATAGGCAAGCTCTTGGATAGAACATTATGCTAAAACTAGGCAAAACGTGTTTGATTCCCATCAAGGGATGTGCTTTAATTGGACTACTGCTTGACCTCCATCCAAATTGACAAGCCCTGCTACACAGAAAAATTCTCTCTACGTGAACTTTACCCTGTCTCCTCTTTGAGGATGGTGTTGGAATTAGACCCTTCTGAGACAGATTAAATACCTCCTTAGATGTTGAAAAAGTTGTAGTGGTGGACAGATCCATCTAACTTTCAATAGGACCCGTCATTTCTCATGAGTCTCACCTAAGTTCTGTTTATAATTTATTCTTCTGCCTCCTGCTGGATAGTCGAGTGATAACCCTTAAGTGTCTCTTTGTCCAAAAATAAATCTCTGCTTCACTTAAACATTTTTGAGTGCAGAGCAGTACAAATCTAGAGGCTTTGTTTCACAATTAGGGCCAAATGTTCAAGTATTGACAGACCGTAGATTTTCAATCAATTATTTTAGCTGACAGGCATAGCCAATAGGTCTCGCCTTTGTAAATGTAAATGTATAGGCATTTATATAGCGCACTACTAACCCGGAGGGTCCCAAGGCGCTTCGACCGCTGCGAAACCCTTCCTGGCTTCCCTGAGAGATGGTCCCTTAATGGGTATCTCCAGGGTGAGACCAGGCATCCCCGGCGGTCTGGTGGGGCCGTTAGTGAAGATGAGGCAAGCTAATGCCCAGAGTTGCCGAGTGTGATCGCTGATCAGAGTGGGCACCGAGGCGAGAGAATTATCGAGTCCGCTGACCCTGGTCCAGAAACCTGCCGCGCCGGGAATCGAACCCTGGTCCCGGGCCGTCCTCTGCTCTCGGGTCTGCCGCCTCTAACCAGTGAGCCACACTACTTCACCTGAAACAGGAAAGGGCTCGTCACCTTTCAACAGAGATGTATTTATGTAATGGATATGGCATTGTGTCATTAGATATTTCAGTTGGCAATGAATTTGGATTGGTAGCAAAAAGTTTATGCTAACAGACCTAAGTAAGTTTAGTTTACAGAGGTGAAAGAAGATCATTGTTTTCTTTGGTCAAAATAGTCAACTTAGTGCCATCCCAAAGAAATTCTGTATAACTGCTTCAATATCTGATAGAGACATTGTGCAGCAAATTCCTTAACTTTTGAATTCTCCCCAGGCGTCAGACTGGATCTGGAAATTTTTCAGCAGTACTTCTGCACACCTGGGTAAATGCCTCTTACACTCCACATCGTTCGCAGAATGGGGAGGATGGGTAGGGTGTTAAGGAATCTGTGGCTAGACTATGTCTCTACCAGATAATGCATTACCGAAGGTAAGTAATTTGTTCAGCACAACCTCATCTCGTGAGATGAACGTTCATAGCAGAGGTAGACTGACTCTTGCTTGCTGTGCCTGCTAATAAAGGAGTTCAGCCATTGTATGTACAGCACACATCAACCTACCCTGGTTCCGCAGATTTGATTTCCCTGAAATCCAGTATTTAATCTCTGTTCCTTTTTTCAGATTCACAGAATGTTAAGTCTCTTGCCCATTGAGAAGGACATATGGTTGTGATTTCCATGAATTCAACTCTCACAGTATATGTACTCAATAATACTTAATCAAAATATTTGAGAACCTAAATGTAAGAAAAGAGGCATTTTTGCTGTGTCCCCTCCACTTTTTGCCCAGAGGTGGACTACTAGATGCTGGTTTTCGCATCTGACAGTGCACTGGCTCCTGCTAACCAGTCCCCAGTGCCAGTGCTCTTTCCCCCCAAACTGATAAATGTGAATTGGTAACCCCATTTGGCAAAGACTTATACCCCCCCCCCCGAAATAAGTCCCTAGTATATGGTACCAGTGGTACCCAGTGCTTTGGTGGTAAAGGGGTCCCTAGGGCTTACAGCACTGTTTGTGCCGCTCTGAGTAACCCAAGTAAACTACTGACCGCAGGCCTGCCATTGCAGACTGCAGGAACAGTGTAAACAGCTCCATTTAGACTTTGCCTCCACCATGTGTAGCAAGGTCAAAGTGCTGTCTTTAATATATGTCAGTCACCCCTAAAGAGGCCTCCTCAGCCCAGGAGGCAGGGCGCCTTATATTAAAAGTGTTGGCATGGAAGTGCAAGCTTATATGTCCTTATTTTGGCCCTTACCATTGAAGTACACTATAAGTGATAGATGGTCCATAGGATAACATGAACCCCTTGCTAGCTCCATTATGGCTAAATATGTTGTTTATTTCTGACTTACCGGAAGAACTTGACAAATGCCGTAATCATGCGCCCAAGCTAGGAAAAGCCACCCTCCCTAGTTTGTTATATGCGGACGATTTAGTGCTGATAAGCCGGTCGCCAATAGGCCTTCAGCATCTTTTGAATTGTACCCATGCCTTCTCGGTAAAGAATGCCCTAGAAATAAACCTCAATAAATCTAAGGTCATGACGGTAAACTACAGGAAGAAAAGGATCCCTTGTTGGTACCTGAACGGAGTAAAGCTCGAACGGGTAGCCACATACAAATACCTCGGCGTTGTGCTGGATTCTAAGAACACGTCTAGGCCTCAGCTCCAGTCCATCCGAGGGAAGGCAATAATGACCCACCTCGCACTGAAATCACTAAAGACTAAACTCCCTGACCTCACCCTTAAACCCTTCCTTGAAATCCTCCGAGCGAAACTTCAACCAACGCTCACCTATGGGAGCGAATCGCTGCATGGGAAGGACGCTGCATTGTTAGACACAGTCATAGCCAATTGTTACAGGGCCATCTTCAATCTTCCCAAATACGCGTCTCCGGCCCAAATTCGTTTAGAATTTGGGGTTGTCAAACAAACACTAGAAAGACGGAGTGCATATGTAACTAACTGGCGCAAGATCCGCGACGCAGACCCTGACTCCTTAAATGCCAGCGTCTGGGAAGAGCTACTCAGATGTCGCACTTCACTGCCTAGGGACTACCTTTTTGGATCTCTTGATGTGCTAGGCTTATCCGACACTTGGGAAACTGCCATAGACCACCGGTCCTTCAAAAAGTTGGCAAAAAAATCTGCCCGAATAATCTCGGCAATAGAAGATAAGAAAGACCTAGCCAACAGGGCGCATGGATGGATAACGGTGGGAGATTACGGCAAAATACGGCCACAAGCATATCTTAATATCGGGATGAAAATAAAAATCAAAGAAAAGTTCCTGAAACTGCGCCTTGGAGCTATCCCGATATTACCGCACCTGCCGCCATGGGAGAGAACTCACGCCTCGGCCCTATGCCGCCTGTGTAAATCTGGCAAGGAGGACATCATCCATGTGATATGTATTTGCCCGAGACTAATGGACCTGAGGCTCAAGCTGTTGCTACCGTTTTTTAGATCACATGCCGTTCGGACCTGTAGGCAGGCAGTTAAACTTTGTTTTTCCTCCAGCGATATTAAACTGAATTGTCAGGTTGTGAAGTTCTTTGATTTATTGCAGGAAAGATTCAAGCACACTTGAAAGACTCATTGGGACTTAATAACAACCGTGAATTGACAATAGTAACTGCTGTATTTTAAATAATTTGTACTGTTATATGGCATTTTAAATAATTTGTACTGCTATATGGCGTTTTATATTTTTGTAAAGATTTTAATTAATCATATACAAATAAATATATTACTTACTTATTACTTACTTACTTACTTACCCTTGCTAGCTCCATTATGGCTAAATATGTTGTGTTTGGTATCAAACAGCGTGCCTTCTCACCCCTGACCTGAATCTTTTGCCAAGAGCGATGTGGCATGCACCCAGGTGACTACTTTAGATGTTGCCCACCTGGTTTCCCCCGCTTTCCTGGGCTCTGGTTGGCAGCCCCCACTTGCTGCAGCCGAGACAGGATTCTAACCTCCTGCCAGGCAGTGTGAGCACTCCCAGGGGTCAGAAATAAAGGCTTGGACAAGGAGGAGGTCACACCTCCTCCTTCTCAGTAAGGCTAGTGAAGTGGCACATCAAGGTGATGAGCTTCAATGCTTTCTTTGCCTCTCATATGCAACAAGGCTGCCTCCCAAAGGAATAAACAGCCCTCTCTCTGCCCCAGGCATGTTTTCCCCTGGACTGGTGGAAAATTAGGCATGCAGGAGGTGTATACCCCAGAAGGCGAGCCATGCCTCTAGGGTTGGCTGACTGATCTGTACAGCTAAGCAAGTCTTCTGCCATTTTTAAAAGTAGTAGGAATATAGGGTTCTGGGTAGAAAAGGTAACATACAACTGCAGATGTGGTTACGTCAGCAGCGAATTAGCTGCAGGGACTAGCAGGCCATTAGCTACTTGCTCCCACACCTCTTAACTCCCTAAATCTAAGATTCAAGGGACACCCCTGACAGGCACCAGAACGTCAGGTCTGATCCAACTTTAATTAAAAGAGGACAAACAAGATTCCAGAGGCGACAACAACAGGACTTTGAACAAAGCAAAAGAGTGAAACTGCACCTGTAGCAATACTCCTGGAACTGCTTTATCTAGGGTGATCCTAGGCTAGAGTCTGTTCCCTCAGTCTGTTCCCCTGTGAGAGCCAGAAGCAACCTCCGATTCCCTTGGACTAGTCCTATACAAGGCTTGCTGCACTGTTTGTGCTGCTCTGAGTAACTCAAGTAAAGTACTGACAGCAGGCCTGCCATTGCAGACTGCAGGAACAGTGTAAACAGCTCCATTTAGACTTTGCCTCCACCATGTGTAGCAAGGTCAAAGTGCTATCTTTAATATATGTCAGTCACCCCTAAAGAAGGCCTCCTCGGCCCAGGATGCAGGGTGCCTTATATTAAAAGTGTCGGCATGGAAGTGCAAGCTTATATGTCCCTATTTTGACCCTTACCATTGAAGTACACTATAAGTGATAGATGGTCCATAGGATAACATGAACCCCTTGCTAGCTCCATTATGGCTAAATATGTTGTGTTTGGTATCAAACAGCGTGCCTTCTCACCCCTGACCTGAATCTTTTGCCAAGAGCGATGTGGTATGCACCCAGGTGACTACCTTAGATGTTGCCCACCCGGTTTCCCCCGCTTTCCTGGGCTCTGGTTGGCAGCCCGCACTTGCTGCAGCCAAGACAGGGTTCTGACCTCCTGCCAGGCAATGTGAGCACTCCCAGGAGTCCGAAATAAAGGCTTGGACAAGGGGGAGGTCACACCTCCTCCTTCTCAGTAAGGCTAGTGAAGTGGCACATCAAGGTGATGAGCTTCAAAGATTTCTTTGCTTCTCATATGCATCAAGGCTGCCTCCCAAAGGAATAAACAGCCCTCTCTCTGCCCCAGGCATGTTTGCTCTTGGACTGGTGGGTAAATAGGCATGCAGGAGGTGTATACCCCAGAAGGCTAGCCATGCCTCTAGGGTGAGCTGCCTGGTCTGTACAGCTAAGCAAGTCTTCTGCCATTTTTAGGTCTCGCCCTGGTGATTACATAGTGAAGCGCTGTCTCGCCGCGAGACCTATAGTCAGCGATTCTGCTTACCAGGAGACAGGAGATGGGCACGCGCAGCATGCCCGAATCGGTTCAGGTCGCGAGCGTGAACACGGGCTCCGATCCCGGCATGCCTTTCCCAGTCACAATGGATCAGGACGCGCGCATGCATTGCACACAGACGCGCGCACACACACTCACACACAGACACACTTGCACACACACAGACACATGCGCACATGCACACACACACAGACATACACACACACACACACGCTCACACCCCCCTCACTCACCGGGCTCTTTCCACAAGTTCCTCTCTCCCTCGGCATCGGGTCAGTCTCAGCAACAGGCGGGGCTCTCCACGAGCACGGGAGCCCCGCTGGCTCACACGCAAATCTTCCGACTGGATTCACGGGCACAGGAGCGCGGGGTAGGCTCACGTCTGCTTCCAGTCTTTTTGCGGCCCCGCCCCCATCCCAACACAGGTTGCCTGGCTTCCTGCCCAAGTCGGGCTGCTGCGGTGAGTTTTTCAATATGTGACTTCCCGCTACCATTTTTAAACGCAGTAAACAATTTTTTCCTGCTTTCTTAAGTTCGAATCGCTTGTAATTGCAAATTGTACTTTATAGCACTTACTACCTAGTGCGAGGTCTTGAAGCGCTTTGCAGCGATTAGCATGTGTGTGGCAATAACGACTTTTCAATATAAATAGCGAAGCTATGTGACAAGTGGTGGCTTCACGAGGAATCCACATGGGTCCGATCTCGAAGCTGTACCAAAGCAAACAGTGCGCCGTGCTCCGGGACACAATGGGCGAAACGACTTGCTCGTCGCTTCCTGCGCCGCCCTGACTTTCCTCAGGAATTGGAAAGAAGCACCCCGGGGCCCTGAAGAATTCCAGCAGCACATATGGCTGCATTTGCGGTCCAAATCCACGGACACTAATAACAATTCATGTGAACGTTTAAAGACGTAAGTCTAAGATGTTATTACTATTTTTAAAACATTTTTTTTCAAATACCTAACACGTTTTCACATAACATCTGCAACTATCAATGAAGTCATTTTAGGGGAGTGTTGACACCCCTCTCCCCCCCTCCCCCATTCCAAAAGAACTGACATAAGTGCCCTAACACCCGAGCGCACATAAGCAGCCCTGTGTGCCTGCTGGAGAGACTTGGAAAATATGTTCAAACATTGGTGAGGAAATGCATTTATTCGGAAATCCTGAACCCTTCACACATTTTCTCTCCCCCATCCACCAAGTCCTTTTTCAGCTGAGCTTCAGAAGTTAGACTGACCCACTGGGCCGTAGCTATCAATGGTACAGCAGGCGCAGTGGTACCGCAGCGCCGCCCCTCTGAAGCTTTGTGCCATTCTGGAGACTGGTGCTGCCATCTCCAGTCTCGCAGCGCGGGACCATTTAGTTTCATGGCGGGGGGCTTGTGTCTATGAAAGGAAGCAGCCCAGCTCCCCTGTTCACATTCCGCTGCCGAATTGCCTGAAAGAGATAGCACATAATTACTTAATCTCTGGCTGGTGCTAGCCAATCGCTCTCAAAAGTTTCATGGCCTCGTTTAATGCTCCCTTATTCCTTAACATTAAACAGTCCACTGTATAGATATTCCAGGACGAATGAGCGACCCATCCAGACCGTCTTCAATAAGAAACCAAGGGCTTTTAGACTACCACCTAGGGGTCCCTTCAGGTGATGCTAGACACTCCGGTCATGCACCTTTATCCTTGCCCTCAAGTAACTTGAGAGACTGAGCCTAATTGGCTGTTTCCGTGAGCAATCCTTAACCTGTGCGAAGGCATCTCTAGGAGCCATCCCCAAGCGCCAAGGGCACTCTGCAATTTGTACTTCTAGTTCGCCTGGCCTGGCCCTGTACAACTGGTTCATGGTTCAATTGAATGTGTAGAGTCTGCTGTGCTGTGCACAGTCTAGTTAAAGTAAAATTGCTGAGCCTAGAGATGCTGTGTTTTGTAGCACAAATTTTGTTTGTTATTATTGTTACTACCTCTGCTAACCACAGTGATTAGCTGCAGGGACTAGCAGGCCATTAGCTACTTGCTCCCACACCTCTAACACCCTAAATCTAAGATTCAAGGGACACCCCTGACAGGCACCAGAACGTCCGGTCTGATCCAACTTGAATCAGAGAGGACAAACAAGATTCCAGAGACGACAACAGGACTTTGATAAAAGCAAAAGTGTGAAACTGCACCTTTAGCAACACTCCTGGAACTGCTTTATCTATGGTGATCCTAGGCTAAAGTCTGTTCCCTCAGTCTGTTCTCCTGTGAGAGCCTGAAGCAACCTCAGATTCCCTTGGACTAGTCCTATACAAACTGCAAGTAAATCAATGCTCTGAATCCAAAGAATCCCTGGCCATCGGGCCCACTGAGGGATCGCCCCAAAAGCAATGGTCCAGTGCATTGTGGGAATGGTAGTCCTGCTTTCTACAAAGTTTGAGGCGGCTATTGTGTTCCCCTGGACCTCCAGACGTCAAAGAAGCTTCCTGCTGAGCTTACTGCTACCAAGGCATGTTGGTCGCCTGTCCAACAACTCACCCCTTCACTCGACACTGCATCTAGAGGACACTACATAAAACCTGCATCCAACGTGAGCAGCAATGTGGTTGTCAACATTTGTACCCTGCTCTCCTGCAACAATGGGTAAGGGGTGATATCGGCTTCCCTGCGGATCCAATTCAGCACCAGGGACAGCACGGACAACTCTGCACCCGGGCTCCACAGGGCCGGTAAAATTGAACTGACTGTCGTTTCCTCGTCCTGGGACCAGCAGCACTTATACCCTGTAAAGGTTCCATGCAATTCGAGCTGCAAGTGACCGACTGACTACGAGTGGTTTTTACTATTGACCGCAATTGGAAAGTATTATGTTGCTCTGATTTTATATTGCTTCTAAAATCTATAACTCTGTTTATATGAATATGATCAAATTCGTTTTGGTGTCTAAATTAAGATCAACATCTGCTTTACTTTGATCAATTGGTGTCAGATTTCTATCAAGTCTTTTAAATTACTTATCGTCCATGCTGGTACTCTAAAATGCGTAACACATGTCCCTCTAATAAAGCCTGACTGCTCTTTGCACACTACCAGGACTGAACTAAGGATTTATTATTGTGAAAGTAAGGACTGTTTGGGGTCTGTGATAGTATTACACAGTGAAGCCTAACCAGCATCACCACATAATACTCCACCTTCCTACAGATATATAGATGTTAGAAATGGGATTTCTGGTTGGCTAAGGCTTGCGCCAAAGCCAGGCAGAAACCACCATTCTAAGTCAGGGCAAGGAAGTCACCGCCAAGATAACCCCTGCTCACCCTCTTGGTAGCTTGGCACGAGCAGTCAGGCTTATCTCAGAGGCGATGTGTAAAGCATTTGCGCAGGCACCCACCAGCAACAACCTCCCAGGCCCCCCACAAAAGGACCTCCACACAAGGTTATATAAAAATGGCCTTTGTATTATCAGAACACATCAGAATCATAAGCACAGGATGTACATTGTGCCAACTGGCACGGGCAGAATTTACAGGGGATTATATACATGGGACAGGGCCACCTGGACCACTGTCAGGAATAAGCACTTTTAGAACTAGCACTTACAACACAGCAATTGTAGCACACAACCAGTAACCACTGGTAAAAGGTAAGTGCCACCTACGCAACTCTAACCACCTCAGGAGAATATCACGCAGGGAACCATGAACTCACTAGCATAACTATACTATGAAAAACAACCACCTAAGCATAAACATACACTTAGGGGTATGGGCCAGAAACTTCACACATGATGCATAAAAACACATTCAGGGGTGTCAGAACACAAGGTGCGCAAAACATACTACACACAGTACATTTCCTAACACCCAAAAAGCAATAGCGCATGAATCATAATAGCACATACATCACATTTAGCGCAGAAATCACTTTTAGCCCATAACTCACATTAAGGTCCAGGCTGCGCCACTGCGCCAATACCTAAACATAGCAGCCGCCCACTACTTGCTGGGCAGCTGAGGGACAAGAACAGGTACTAAAAAGCAGCAGCTGGCACTAAGTGCTGCGCAGCTGGGGAATGCCAAGGTTAGGGATGAAGGAGTGCGTCTCACTCCTAAGTTCAAAGACATAGTCCCTAAAAAGGAAGGTCCTAAACGGTGCAGCTGCCCACTAAGTGCTGGGCAGCTGGGAATAAAACTGCGACAGGGGCTCTCGCTGGCCCTTAGGAGGAAAGACTGTGCAAAAGGTTGGAGCCCTCTGGCTCTAGAAATCCATATTGTGTACCTGGGAGCCCTCTAGGCTCTTAAACAACTGTGCCCATTAGAGCACTCTGGCTCCTAAAATACAATAATGCCCCCGGGAGCCTCGTGGGCTCTGAAGTAAAACATTCCTCTCGCACTGGTGGAGCCTCTCAGGCTCGAAATACCAATATTGCGCCACTCGTGGAGCACGCTGGCCCCTAATAGCACTATGCCCGCTGGTGGGCCCACTCGAGGTTCTAAAACAGAAGGTGTCCCCTACGATGGAGCGGCCCGCAACCAGACGGGGCCGCTCATAAGAACTCTCGGTCCCTGTGCCTTCAAGGCACCATGATGTACGTCGGAGCTTCACCCCCCCCCAGCCCTTTTAACACTCACCGGGCTGCTATGGGGGCTCCTCTTCACTAGCGGCGGCATGCAGGGCTCTCCCATCTCACGGGAGCCCCGCTTCAACAGGTGCCTAGCTTCACCCGGCCCCCCATCTCGGGACCGGGACTTTAGGAATGGAGCCGGCGAGGCTCCAAAGCAGCTTTATTCTCCGGGGCACTTCTCTTGCTGCTTCTGGTGGCAGCCGGCAGCATCCCCCGGTCTCCTTCTCCACACGGGAGACCGGGAAAACACACACAAAGGCTTCCCCCAGGCAGGGGGAAGCGGAACCAAAGGTCGCCAGGCCCTGCCCACCTCCACTACTTCCGGGTCGTGGCAGGCAGCAGCCCGGCAATGTGTCTACAAGCAGCTCAGGGCTGCGGCGGTGATTTGGATATCGGCAAATGAGTGGTGGGCACCCTCGGTAGGCATATGATAAAAAGGAAGGCGTAGGATGGCCCCTGCGCCTAAATAATTAAATAAACGGGGTGGCACCCGTGATGGCAACCACAAGGGCAGGAGCGCTTCCCCTGAGGGAATATGACAGCGCTCTGCCCACACATGGGAAATAAAGCGCCCACGAGCACAGGGGGCACAGCTAAAACCACAGGCCCCAGAGAAGGAGATGACCCCTACAGCAAGAAGGGTCCAAAGAAGTCATGGAGCATCAAGTTGGAGCACAGCAGCTCTTAGTAAAGGAAAGTCCTCCAGGAATCCAGGGGCAGGGCAGGGCCCAGAGAGGCAAGCCTTCCCCTGGGCCCAAGCAGCAGCACGCCCCTGGTAGTTTCAAGTTGGCAAACAAGAACATTGAGCATGAGGTCACAGCCTCATTTTATACAGAAAATCCCTTTGTCTCTATGGTGTAGGGTGGGGGCAAAACCAGACGCAGCTGGTTTGGGAGCACTTTGATGGCCTCAGCCCCTCTCCCTATTCACTGGCCAGGCTAGGGTCATTAGACCCACCACAGGGGGCGGAGCCAGCATTGTGTGGGAAAAGCCCAGCCCTATTCAGGTCCCAGGTGCAGCCCCTCCCTGCCATCAACATGCAGATCTCCCCATCCACCACCGGGGAAGACCCATCCAGACTCCAGGAGCCTGGCACACCAGCCAGCTCCAGCCAATCACAAGCCAGCACATTCACTGCACCGACACACCAACTTCTAGAAGTGGTACTTCCACACTAGACACATGAACATGCTGCACACATCATCGCGCAGCATTCAATCTCACCAGTTCGCACATACCAAACTCAACCTCTTACTCCCCACGCCTCAGGAATTACCATGGACACACACATTTCCCATGCATTCCTATGGGAGGGCAGGCCAATCTCACACACGCACTCAGAGAGCGCACGCACTTTACACTGCGCCACAGTGCTAAAGTGCGCAAAGACCAGAAATCATTATAATTATGTAACCTTAAAAGGTAAAAAGTTCAGGGGTGAACCTGCCAGAAGGGCCAAGTCCAACAGTAGAACATTAAGAATTTGTCTAAAAAATCATCTCATTCATTTACGTTGTAGAACTGTTTACTTTGCAGTGTAACCTATGCCTTGAAAAACTAAGATTCGAAACCAAACAGTTATCATACATTTGTGTGCCGTTATAATTTGAAAATCAAAGAATTCTTAGGAAATTAAATCTATTTACGATTTAGAGATCTTGAAAACCCCTGAACTAAAACTCCTGAAATCTGCTGCTGGTAAATGAATTGTGCTGTGGTATTTGAATTGTTTTTGGGTGACTCTACAAGGCTTCCATGTGAACTCATTATGAGATGCTGTTTGGAATAATTGTTATTGTAGCTTTACAGTTTTTTGTGCTCTTCTGTCTAGCGATATTTGGAAACGTATCTATTTGCTGTTATATCCTTTTATTGTTTGACAAAGCTAATGTTGGTCCTACAAAACTTGTACATTTGTTGGCACTTGCGTAGCTATTGCTGATGTTCCCCTAACTTACAAACACATGCTTTGCTTACTTATGGAAAGGACAGGCCAAGATATATGTGGGGCCTGAATACCACCACATTTATGAGTCGTGGGGGATTGCATTTATCCATGGGAACAAATATTTTCCCCATGAGAAACCTGGCATTTTTCCTTTTATGTAGAAACAGTATTTCATACTTAATGCTGTAAACTCCTACCCTCAGTTGAGGCATTAAAAACATATTTTCTTCTTTGTTTTAGTTGGCACTTGGCAATGTTATAAGTGCACTGGGTGATAAGAGCAAGAGATCTACACACGTACCATACAGAGATTCAAAATTGACAAGATTGCTTCAAGACTCTCTTGGAGGGAACAGGTAAGATATGCTTAGACCATCATCATCATATAACCGAAATCTCGGTATAATGAAGTATAAATCTTTTTGTTTCTTTAACTATTTTATAATCTCAATAAAAATAAGTGTATTCAAATACTTTATTGACTTATCTTTATTTTGGCATGAAAAATCAAATGTTTATCTGGTAGTGATGAATGTGAGAAGACATCACACTACATTAGATTTGTCCTACAGTTACTTATTTCTCCTTCTTTCTTGGGCTCTGATTAGCACAGATACTTGCAAAGCCTGCTAGTCAACCACGTTTTTATTTCTGTTTCATGAAACACTGACACTAGATAAAGTGTTCCATGGGTGTTCTTGTCCCCTTCACTTTCAGTGTGATATTCCCTTGTTACGTGGTGTCCTATCTTCACCAGTCTGAGGGCATGTTGTCCAAAATCCCGCATCAATACCGAAAATTCAGAGGCTACTCCAGGGTGCTGGCGTATAGACAGCAACAGTTTCCCTAACCATTGCAACAGTCACCCGATTCCTTTAAAGGCTGGGGACAATTGTCTCAATTGTCTAACAGGCAAAAAGCTGGCTAGAGGGGGCATCAGTCCTTCCTGTCTTCTTTGACAAACGCCACTAAGCCCCTTTAGTTTGTCCTTAGTAATGCTTATCCATCCAGGGTTCCAATCATTCACATCTGACAGCTGGGTCATACAAATTGTTCAGCGTAGCTACTCCCCACCATTTCTATTGCTCTGTCAAATTTTCCCCCAACATCCGACCGACTGTTAAAGGAGCATCTTTCCATTCTCTTACACGAGCAAGGGGTGCGAGTGTTGCTCTCAAAGGGTTCAATTGGTAGGGTTTCAGACTCGGATAAAGGAAATGGTTATTGCTCTCTAAATTTCTTGTGCCAAAAAAGGACAGAGGCCTCTGGCCTATATTGGACATTCGACCGCTCAATACATACCTGCGGAAGGACACATTCAAAATGCTCACACTAGTCCAGATCTATACTGCTGTGAATTTAGGAGCCTGCATGATGTCTTTGGGTCTGCAAAACATGCATTTCCATATACCTGTTCTGCAGTCCCCCAAATGTTATCTGCGCTTCAAGATCTGCAAGGATCAATTTCTGTTTGCAGTGGTCCCCTTTGGCCTAACCAGTGCCACTTGGGTGTTCACAAAAGTGATGGCGATAGTTGTGGCACTCCTTTAAAGTTTGGGAATACCAGTTTTCCCCTACCTCAATGATTGGCTTTTGAAGGGGGGCTCTCCACAGTCAATCCTAGGCCACCTTGAGATTACGGTAAACTTTGTGACATTGTTGGGGTTCACAATCACTGAGTCAATGTCGCACCGAATTCCTTTGTAAAAGCTGTTGTTCAGGATATTCTACTGAATGCCAGATTGGATGCTCTAAGGAGGCAAAGTTTGACAGATTAAGAATAGTGTCTGCATCCCAAGGTGGTGCAGGCACCTTCTGACAGTTGGGAGAACCCAATCTAGATATTTTATTTTCTTTCTGTCCCTGATGCTCATTTTCGAGTTCTCAAAGATATCAGTAACTAGGCCCATGATATTCTGGTGGCTCTGGTTGTGGACCAGGAGAGTGTGGTACATGGAAATTCCGGGAGTGAGAATCTGTCCTCTGATCAGACAGCCACTTCACGAGGATCTCCCACTTCAGCAACAGGTCAGGATCCTCCATCTGAATCTACACAATCTACACCTCCATGCGTTTAGATTGGGCGACGGCAGTTGACTGTGTTTGATCTGCCCCCTGAAGTGGAAGATGTCCTCCTAACTGCTAGACGGCCTTCCGCAAAGTCTATTTGTGTGAGTTCTAGGACAGGTTTGTGGCCTGGTTTGGTAGTTGTAAGATCTAGTTTTCACAAGCCACACTGTCTGATGTTCTTTTGTTTGTTTTGTCTTTGGCACACAGAGGTCTTGCAGTAGCCACTACGACAGCCCTTGTGACCTTTTTGTAGGACCAATCGTCCTTGGTTATTCACTTGCTGTGATGTGCTGTATAAAAGGTTTCATACATGGTTCCTCCCAAACAATTGTGATGACACAGTGGTACTTTAATTTGGTTATAACATTTTCACATTCGGGCCCTATGAGCTGATACATAGCTGCTGGCTAGGTCTCTTGACTTTGAAGACTTCTCTTCCTCATAGTGATTTTTGAACTTCTTGCAAGAGTGAGCTTATCTGTGCCACCACCCTACACCACCTTTTTTCCAGACAAACTAATGTTGAAAACACAGTCTGCCCTCTTTCCTAAAGTTGTGATTGCTTTTCACGTTGGGCAGTCTATCCCCCTGCCACCGTTATTTGCCCCTCCTAACCTCTCGAAAGAGGAGAGGCTTCATTGGCTGAACCTCAAAAGACATTAAGCTTTTATATTTATCGCAGCAAGGAACACCGGGTGGACAATCAGCTCTCTGTGGGCCTCTCCAGGGCCCAAAACAGGACATCTCTGCAGGAGAGGACCCTGTTGAGAGGGATAGTCCTCTGTATTAGGATCTGCTCTTCACTGACCAAGAAGTAGCCACCAGAAGGTCTCAGACATGCGCGTCGGTGCATACGTTCATGATGCAGTACTGCCTTGATAGCCAGGTCAGGTGGGATGCGCATTTTACCGCCCAGGTCCAGCGCGTCTCTGGATCGAGCGATATGTGTTCTCTAAAGTGAGGAATCTGTGGTTAGATCGAGAATCCACCAGAAAAAGTGTTACCGAAGAGAAGTAACTTGTTCCACTGCGGTCAATTTCCTATATAGGTCATGGGATCATGTCCTTTCTGCTTATGTTTGTGTTCTAATTCTGTCAACTATAATGTGAGTAGTAGTCTGGAGTTTTCAAAGGTTTGCTATTAGTGGCATCATTCTTTCTCTCAGTGAGACTTTGCAGCCTTCCCAGAGGGTCTCATTCTTGCCCTTTATTAAGCTAGGCAACCAATGAAGCTGGCCAATGTGATATTTAATTTATAAGAGTATGAGTAGAATGCCTAGCTTCCATGCCAATGTGGTTAATTAAGAAATCAAGCTCACCCATGGCCTAAAAGTGTTAGTTTGTCAAATTTTATCCTGCTAGTGATCTAATAGAACTTCTAGAGATGTTTATAGAGGGCAGTAGGATTGTTCAGGGGTCTAGCGCCCCCAGTGGTGGGTGCACACCCTGGAATGTAACTTGTTTCACTTAACTGTTCGTTCGTATGATGATGTGAACACAGTAACATTAAACTAAATCAGTAACACTAGTTACATACATCACAAATGTGCAATAACAAGCGATTCATAGAATGTATGTTTTTCTCATTTCAGTAATCTACTTTATTTAGCGGTGAGGTTCTTGGTGCAGTATGCACAAGTGAAGAAATTGGCTGTTGGACACTCTACAAGGTTACATAAATTCAACCATGGATCACTAGCCTTAATTTGGGCCTGTGTAAAACTGTACAAGAAGATAGTCAAAGGCCACTGATTTTGTGAGCGGCAATCCTTAACCTAACACACATCTCCTTCCACGTTCATTCAGAGTTTGCTACTATTAAATATCTGCTGCTTCTCTTATAAAATTGTGTTTATTAATTTGCTTGTATAGATATGTTTTTATTTCTGTTCTACAGCCAAACTGTAATGATAGCTTGTGTAAGCCCGTCTGACCGAGATTTTATGGAAACACTCAACACGTTAAAGTACGCTAATCGAGCTCGAAATATCAAAAATAAGGTGATGGTTAACCAGGACAAGGCCAGTCAGCAAATCAATGCACTGCGCAGCGAGATCACGCGCCTTCAGATGGAGCTCATGGAGTACAAAACCGTAAGGAAAAGCATCTTGAAGTTATTGGGTCATCATTGTAAATGCACATTGAAAGAAAATGTCATGGTTAATGCTCAATTACTCATTAAGTTCCAGAAGGTTGAAAAGTACAATGAAAGTTGCCTAGGGATTTCTGATACAGTCCGTATCTGACTAAAAAACATGAAATATATTACATTGAAGATTTTCTGTGTTTTAAGGAGTGGTATGATTGCCAAAGTTCATCTGCATGGTGTTGTGTTGTGAATGTGTATCTGCTCGCAAGCCTGCTCTCCTATAATTCATCTTTGGTGAGCTTTCTAATACAAACTCCTCTTTCTACCCAGTATTATAGCATTTCCCAATAAATTGTTAGAGAAAAGTCTTGATTGTAGTAAAGACATAGATAAATGTTATACACTTTACTTTTGTATTTCTCTGCACTAGAACACCAAGATCTTCAGGGCACAGTAGTTTCAAAAGAATTAGAACTCTGAAGAGCTAAGTCATCCAGCTCTCTGGACTTTTTCCGCTTTCTTCCACTTTCAGCAACTGCTCTTAGTCTCTCGTCATCTCTTGTAGAAGCAGCCTGTTCTCTAACATAGGATCCTTTATAGATTCACAGGCTGGATGGAACTTTACCATTCATAAGACTAGGAATCCCTGGTATATTTTCAAGCAGCACCATGTATGTGTAGTCAAGCATTAACACAGGCATTGCCATAAGTAGCATTGTGTTCTAAGTGCGGTAGCCCAAATTCCAGCCAGTGGGCTGGATGTGCTTAGAGCTCCTTTCCCCTGTCGCATAGGTCAGATTTTCTTCCTTATGTCATATATAAAGGAATCCCTAAAAGACTTGAAAATAATTTTTGTTATGAGAATTAGGTTTCTTAACGAGTTTGTTGAATGCAGACACCTGCTGCTGCTGCTGCTCAGATTGATACAAATCAAGAAATAAATTACAATTTGTTCCTCCTGAAATGTATTCGCCAAACTTGGCTGAAGGTTGAGACTCTCCCTAGTGGTTGAATCTGGAACCTTGGTCCTCTACATTCTACAGCTCGACTCCAGTGGGGTTCTGGACTGCCTGCTGTATACTGCAGGTCTCGCCTCTCAGTATGCTTCTCTTCCAGAGACCTCTGCTATCACTGTAAAGAGCAAAGCAAGTGCTTTTGAATTGCATGCTGGAATGCAGTGTTGAATTCATGTTACTACTTTGAATTCTGTCTTCTTTACAAAGAAGGTGTAAAAACAAATTAAATTGTCTCTGCAACAAGGCAACTTCTTTGCAAGGTAACTGCTGTTACTTGCAGTTTGTTTCTATTCCTGTAACTTTCTCCGACTCTCATGTTCTTTTTAATTTTATTTTATTTATTTATTTACATATTTTATTTATTTATTTTAAATTCTTATATCGCGCAGGAATCAATCCCGTAAGGGTATCTCCGCGCTTTGCTCACCAAGGGCATTAGCATTACATTAGCAGATACAGTAAGGGTAATTATTGCGGTTGGAATGCTTCCCGGAAGAGTAGGGTTTTTAGGGACTTTCTGAAGGACAGGTGGTTAGTAGTCAATCTCAAATCAGTGGGAAGTTTGTTCCACAGAGCGGGGCCGACTGAAGAGAATGCTCGGTCTCCCTGTCTAGATTTTTTTGTAACAGGTGGTTTCAAGAGGGCTTGATTGCATGAGCGAAGTGACCGACAGGGTAGATACAGCTCCAATGATTGGGAGAGATATTTGGGACTATCTCCATATAAGCTTTTGTGAACCGTACAACATATTTTAAAACTGATTCGCTGCCGTATAGGGAGCCAATGCAGCTCTTCCAACAGGGGCTTGGATGGAGTCCTGGGTGGTGCACTCATGACCAGTCTAGCCGCCGTATTCTGGACTACCTGCAAACTTCCTACTGCATCCGCATTAGCAAGTGTCAGCAGGGCGTTGCAGTAGTCCAGGCGGCTAGTAACCAAGGCCTGTACGAGGGTCTTCCTATAGGTATCAGGAAGGTACGGGAAGACTCGTCTTAAAAGGCCGATGGTGTGAAAGCACAATCCTGCAATATGGTTAGTGTGCTCCTTGAGGGTTAGTTTTTGGTCAATTTTTACCCCTAAATTTTTGACATGTGGCTTTGATGTTGGAACTGGACCCAGGTCCAGTGGCCACCAATCGGGAGACCACAGAAGATTTGCTTTGCCGAAGAGCATGATCTCTGTTTTTGCAACGTTGCATTGGAGGCAGTTTGCATCCATCCAATGTGACACTGCCCTCATACCCTCAGCAAAGTTTTCCTTGACTTTAGGGCCAAGGGAGCTGAAAGGGTAGAGGAGCTGGGTGTCATCAGCGTAGGAGACTGGTGTGAACCCATATTTTCGCACAATCTCAGCGAGGGGGGCCACATAAACGTTGAACAATGTGGGGCTAAGGCAAGAGCCCTGTGGCACCCCTTTCGTGAGCACCCTCGAGATGGAGCTGTAGGGGCCAAGGCTGATAGATTGCGACCTCCCGGAAAGGAAACTCTCCAACCAAGATAGTGCTAAGCCTCCTATCCCCACTCCCTGCAAACGGCTGAGAAGGATGTTATGGGACACGGTATCAAAGGCCGCAGACAGGTCCAACAGCACTAGAACAGCACTAGAATCATAGAGCCCCCTCTATCCTGTGACATTTTGATCTTATCAGTCACCGAGAGGAGGGCTGATTCAGTGCTGTGCAGTGCTGTCTCCTTGCAAGGGTACCCCTACAAAATATCCACTCAAAAACTGCAGTACAATTGGCCAGGAAATAAAAGCGAGATGTTATGCCCAATTTCGGACTCCAGATTCCAATAAAGACTGATTCAGTCGGGTGCCTCTTCATATATTTGACTATTGGGGGGGGTCCAGATCTTTGAAGGTTCAGTCTGCATGGCACTTTGTGAGCGATCAATGGGTGCTATGTCATTCAGTTAACAATACCTTGGAATATGGTCAGATATTCCGACCTCTCCAACCAAATCCTCCTAGGGAAAGCATCCATGTCCATCTCATGGTGATACTCCTACAGTGAGTCTTATAGAAGGGACAGTAGGCTAAGTTCTACTCCAGATACTTTCTGGTGATGAAGAAAATGGGACGGTGCGAGAGAGTGCACATATTGGACTGCAGGTGAGTGAACAAATATCTCTGAAAGCAATTGTTCTGTGACGGCTTGATGCAGTGAAGAGGACCATCACTTCTTAGAGCGCCTGTACACCCTGCTCAGTAATCGCTACTAAATGCTGTTGTGTGTGCCTCGCTGATGTCAGAAAGTTTGAGAGCAGGGCGACTCCTGAGGGCTACAACATGGTAAACTGTGTGCCAAGAAGAAGATTCTGCAAGGGCATGGAAAGGTCTGATTATGAGACTCACTCATTCATGGCCTGCCAAATGCATACCTGGGACGCTGATCGGAGTGCCCCGTATTCGAACTGGTGAAGCTCTTGATAGGCATGAACCGAATTCTATGTGGAAACCTCGGAGAGACCTAAAGGCTTAGGTTGCAGTGTCTCTGCGATGGAGTGAAGCAGTGTTCTTACCAGATTGAATAGCCCTGAGTGTGCTGAAGTGGCCTGCGAAAACCGCTGTTAAAGCAGTATGATTCTTGAATACTGATTCCGGGGTTGGAGTAGTACTGCATGCCCTGCTGCTGCCATTCCTCCACCCCCCTTTCTCAAACAAATTACTCTGACTGAGATCATAGCTGAGGGTAAAATCCTGCACAGCAGCAACTATGTTTCATTGGGCTCTCTTTACAACGTTTTGACCTCTGTCTACAACACATATTCCTCTATGCTGAATGAACTGTGGGGAGCTTGCAGAGATGCAGCTGGTGCATCTGGATTGAAAACAGAATGTGGTTAGTAACATTGACAGTGTCTACATGGAGCTCCTTGCTATGGAACAGAATCCAGCAGTAACAGACTTTTGCTTCTCTGGTCAGAGATACTGCTCTCCTCTCGTGCAGCTCTGTTATTGTGCTGCTGACCCAAGCACCTCTCTGTTTGCAGATAGGTGTTCAAGGCCCTTCTCCACCCGCAGGCTCCTACCTGCACCTCATCCCTGAGGGTTCAGTGGGAGAACCTTGCTTTTCTGCTGGTCTTCTCTGCCAGCCTTCGGTAAGTTTTGTGCCTTTATCTGTCTGGCTCGTTTGTGCAGTGTTGTGCCTTTTTGTGCCCGTTTGTCTCCTTTTGTCTTTTTGTGGTTGTTTATTTCCTCGTGCCTTTTCTGTGCCTTTTAGTTTCCTTGTTAGTTTCCAGTGCCCATCTGTCTTGTGGTTCCTTTTTCCTCTGTTTTTCTCCTGTTGCCGCTTTTGCTCCCCTTACCGCCGTTGCTGCCCCGAGGCCCCCCCTTGCCGGTTCCTGCTCCTTATAAATTTACACTTTGGTGGTTGCCCATCTGTGCCCCAAGCCCTTGACCCCTACTTAATGGTGGCCGCTGGCGTGCCAAAGGCAAGCCCGTCTGCGCCTGTCCGCGACCCGACCGCGACAAGCACCAGGGTCGGTACCCCGACCTCCCACTGCTACGACTCAGCTCCCCTCCACACACTTAATCGCGGGAGAAACACAACTGCCAGCTGTCGACGCCGAACACCACCCATGGCCAATTCTCCTGACGATACTGCAGCCACACTTTCACCCAACCTCCGGAACCACCTGACTATTGCCCACTCACCGGAAACCATCGCACACAAACCGTTGAGCTGTATCCTTCTCAACTTACGCTCCCTGCACAGACACACAGTAGAAATCTGGGACCTCCGCAACACCCTGTCGCCCAACGTTGCTTTCCTTACAGAAACCTTGACCAACGCCACCTCCGCCCCGACATCGCAACCACCAACCCCGGAGGATACAAGATCCAGAGGAAGGATTGCCTCAACGACCCTGGAGAAGGACTCTCCATCGTACACAAAAGCTCCCTCCGCCTCACTGCAGCCAGCACCAGCGACTCCTCGTTCCCCATAGAACTACTCCACTTCCAGATCCAGACCAACCCCAGAATGACCCTATGCGGCACCCTCGCCTCCCAGACTGCGTACCATGTTCACCGCAACCACACAGACCTCATTGCGCCCCATGCCATCGCATCAATGGACTACGTACTGATCGGAGACCTGAATTTCTACCTTGACAACCCCAGCGACCCCAACTCCACCGCCCTCCTGGACTATCTTGCCAACATCGGACTGAAACAGCTAGTCACCACCCCCACCCACAAGGCAGGATACACCCCCGACCCCATCTTCGCAGGAGGAAACAACATCCGCTTCAGCCAAAACACGCAAGCCCTCTGGACGAACCACCAAAGTGTACATTTCTACTTCTCAAAACCCACTGCACACAAACCTATACCACACCCCATGCAGGAACTGGAGCAAGGTCCCCATAACTCCGCACTCACCTTGCTCCCGCCACGACCGACGCCAACTCTGCAGTCAATGAACTCCACACATGGATCACCAACTGCGCAGACACACTCGCCCTACCTCCGGAACTCCGACAGACAATGGCCCACGAAAGCCACCTGGTTCACCACCAACCTCCGAGAATCCAGACGTACGTGCAGACGTCGCGAGAAAGCAGGGAGAAATAGCAAAACCCCGGAAGCACACACCACCTACAAAACCGAAATGACAGAATACCACCAACGCATCAGATCCACCAAGAGGAACTTCATCCAGGGCAGAATCCTCACCAACTACTACAACATAAAAGGAACTCTTCAGCATCATGCAAGAACTCACCAAACCCCCCAGCCAAGCCTCAGATCCCCCCACCCCCTCCCCTGGACCTGTGCAACGTACTCTGCTCCTACTTCCATCACAAGATCAAGTTCCTCTATGATAACTTCAACAAACAGAAACAAGGCACTGACCCGATACCTATCTCCAGCAACGCCAGCCAACCTATACTATCACTGCCTTGACCGCTGTCACCACAGAGGACACCACCAAGACCATGAAGAGCATGCACTCAAGAGCCCCCACTGAACCCTGCCCTCCGCACATCTTCCACAGAGCCGCTGCCATAGCACCCAAACTACGACGCACCATCAACTCCACCTTCGAAACCGGCACGTTCTTCGATGACTGGAAACACGTAGAAGTCAAGCCCCTCCTCAAGAAGCCCCTGCAGACCCGACGAACCTTAAGAACTAAAAAAACATGTCTCTCCTCCTCTTCACAGCCAAAGCCATTGAGAAGATAGTCCGCATCCAGCTCACAACCATTAATAGAAGCTAACTCGCTCCTCAACTCCTCCTAATCAGGACTCCCCAGCAGCCACAGCACCGAGATCGCCCTCCTAGCCACCACAGACAACACCCGCACTCTCCTCGACCAGGGTCACACAGCAGCCCTCATCCTATTAGACCTTTCTGCAGCCTTTCGACACCGTCTCCCAGCAGATTGGACTATGGAAACGCCCTCTACACCCTGATCAGCAAATCCCTACTCCGCAAACTCCAGACCACCCAGAACACCGCTGCCAGACTTGTGCTCGGCATCCCACGACAAGACCACATCACCCAGCACCTACAAGACCTCCATTGGCTTCCCGTAGAAAAGAAAGTGACCTTCAAGCTGCTCACTCACGCCTACAGATCCCTCAACAGCACTGTACCCCAATACCTCAACGAAAGTGTCTCCTTCTACGCACCCTAGAGAAACGTCCGCTCAGCCGACCTCACCTGGCATAAACCCACTCATCCGCAGAGCCAGATAGAGAGGAAGAGCCTACTTCTACATTGCGGCCAAGACCTGGAACAAACTCCCCCCTCAGCATCAGACGATCCCCCACTCTGCAAGTATTCAGAAAGAGCCTCAAGACCTGCACAGAGCTGCACGAAACCCCCTCCCCTCCCCCAAGCTCCTTTAGACCCTTACGGGTGAATAGCTCGCTTCACAAATACCTGATTGATTGATTGTCTGACACTTGGCCAATACTAGGACATCGAGACTGACTGGGTGCCTGCGGGGCCTTTGGATTGATTTCTTGTGGCCAGGATAATGTCAATGAGCCAATATTGTCCTGAGGCATCGTGGGCGGCTGTCTTGCTGTGTTGTCTACTACTCAGGTTACATTACACCCGAAGCAGTAGGAACTCACTGTTGACTGTGGTGTCCTTGGCGCTGTTGGCTACGCATGTGAGCCTAGGTTTGACTTTCCACACAAAGAGTGCCATTGCTTATATGCTTTTGCCACATGTCTAGGCCAAAGCTTCGTAGGCAATTTCTCTTCTGATGGGGGAGGCACAAAAATTTCTGTTAAACACCCAACAAAAGCCGGCATGGGTAAAATAATGCCAGAACTGATCGCAAAAGAACTGCCTGAAATCGTATCAACCATTACCACTGTACAGAACACCATTTCTGAAACCAATATGGATATCAAAATGATCAGTGCGGACAATAACATCTATCAGTGAGCAGATCGATGTTTGGGAGCAGTGAAAACCAGCTGGATCACATGGCAGGAACAGGCTGCGTTCAGGGTCAGTGAAAATTACACATGGAAGTAACAGACATAGCGGACAGGCTCTGTGCCATCCCCACAAATTAGAACAATAATGAGATGTCCTCATTGTTGGTATTAATCCAGATTATAGGACTAGGGAAGTTAGAGTTAAATTTGGTTGGGTTGAAGCTCTAGTGTCTTTTCTTATTCAGCCATAGATTCAGCTATGATGTTTAGTTGCCTATGGTTCTGATTTTGTCCTTTAAAGTTAATCCCGTCTCTTCCTCCAAGTATCACAGTGTATCACATATAATGTACTAAGAGCAAGGATATGACTCATCCCCGACATTCACCCCTTATTGCCTGTTTATGGAACGCTAGTCCAGCATTCTTGTTAGTGCCTCTTTGAAACTGGATGGATTTGCTTTTGTTATTGTCTTAGTTATCTCGGCAAGTTTTAATGTAACTGCAGACAGGCCTGCCTCTCTTTTCCTATATTTTCTGGCCTCTGAGACCCTGGCTACCTGTCTGGCAAAATTAATGTGATGTTTGGAGGCAGACTTGCTTTATGATTTGGGTCAGTGTATTTACATAGAATGTGATGTGTATTAAAATAAAAATACTCTGGAGGGAGGAAGTGTTGTTCCACCTTTACCTTTGTCACTGCCAATTCTGCTCCTGACCCCCATTTCCTTAGCCTGTGCTCCACCTTCTCCCTCCCCCGACAATTATTATTAATAATTGGGTTGATACCGATCACCACAGAAACTGCTAACGTTTTCTCTACAGCTCTATAAACCACCCTACATTTAACATTTATCTCAGTTTACATGGTTTGGTGCTGTGTAAAAGTGTTAATTTAAGCCTTGCGTAATAACTTTTCTTAAGCTTTCGTGCATTTTATTCCAGGGTAAAAGGATCATTGATGAAGAAGGCGTTGAGAGTATCAATGATATGTTCCATGAAAATGCCATGCTGCAAACGGAAAATAACAACTTGCGAATGAGAATAAAAGCCATGCAAGAGACACTTGATGCACTAAGAAGCAGAATAACGCAGCTAATGAGTGACCAGGCTAACCAGGTGCTCGCAAGAGCAGGTAAGGGCCAGTACTGTTATACATTATTAAAGTCGATGGCATTCTATATTTAGAAAGAGGTGGTTTCCAGATCTGCACTCTTTTTCAGACTCTCGTTATATCAGTGAAAGCAGCCTCTTTTTGTGGATTTTATAAGGCCTATTTTTCCCCCTGCGCCACTTGCATCATTATAGACTACTTTAAGCTGCAAGATAGACCCTAAGTAAATCTTCTCATAATTTGGGGATGTTAACTTTTTGACATATCATTCTTTGTCGCATGTTTTCAAAAGTTTAATTGATAAATTCACACATTTTGCAGTGATGCCCTTTTGGAGCAAAGGTGAAATTATAGGAGTGTGCCAAAAAGGTTTCTCAAATGTTGACTAAGCGCGATGTCGTCATAATGACTGAGTTAATTCATTTCTTTTTACATCTGCCTCATCTGCTCTTTCATAAGAAAATATAATGACATGCTAAATCTAACATCTGGCCACAAGTTTGATAGTTGGAGATTGTAGGGCCTGGCTATGAAATAATGAAGCAGTCAAAATTATCCTTTTTTGTATTCACTTCAATGGGAAAAAGTAGTAATAGAGCCTGCTTAAAACAGCCCTCTCATATTTAGACTGCCAATATTTTTATCTTTTCAAAGTATATTCATTATCCTCAAGAAAAGAAGGAATGCAGCTGATTCGACTTTGCCAAATAAGGACAAAGGCTTCTGCTACAAAAGCCTTTTGAATCTCACATCTTGACTGCAAGGTTTGCCCAGCGATGACACCCACTGATGACACTGTAGTGTAGTTGAGGGCGGCTTAATCATTGAAGCTTTACAGGAGATGCAAGATACAAAGAATTCCCTTGTTGATTCTTTGAAATGCACTTCTGATGGATACTTCTAACATCAGATTTGTCACTCTTAGAATATCCTAGGCATCAACCTAGATAAGGAGAATTCTCTCTACATTGACTCCCAAGTGCTGCTAGGTTGCACTCTTATTTCTCCGCAGTGACCTTGCCCGGTCTCAGAAATAACAGAGCAGAGATATAGTTGCCCCACCTGCCTGTGCACTTACATCAGTTCTGTGCTTTCTGCACCCTTCAAACCACATATTGAGTTATGGAGTTATGCTTCCAAGTTTCTCGGCCTTCTGATGACTCCCAAGAGAACAATTTCGAGTAGTGTGCTAGGGAAGAAGTGTACCCTGACGACAACAGGTTTCAGGATGTTCCGTGACTCCAGAAAGCAAACATTGGTATCACACCTTTACCATGTGTGTCTCTGGTGCTTCGGTGCTTGTCACGGCTCAGTCATGCGAGAAATATGCCCTCATGCAACCAAAGCTGTCAGAGAGCGAGAAGCTACATTGTACACTATAGTCTAGAGAGAGCTTACAAATGACTCTAAACAAGCTTATTTTTATTATAATTAGGGTAATGCTCTTTCTAGGGGATTCTCTAACAGCAGACTCCTTCCGTCCTTGTGCATCCTCATTCTGTAGAGTGGACATCCGCACTTTGTAAATATGTCCTACTTTTGATATCAGTGCACTGTCATCAACCAACAATTTGTTTGGACTGATCTGCGACTGAGAGTGCGGTAGAGAAGAAAATGAAGAAACTGATATCAGTTGAGGAGTGGCACCTATATGCGACTTAACTGTTTTACTTCTGGGGCTGTGCGAGGTTCCTCTAGAGCCCCACTGAATCACGTACTAGTACGCAGGAATCATTCCTGGAAGGATTCTTCTCATCCTGTCTTGTGTCTGGCATATTTTAAAGGTGAGGCATCTACAGTAAGATACTCCACAAGGAAGAGCATATCAAAGGTAATTAACTTGTTCTTCTGGAATACATTTTCTCGTCCTTCCTTGGGGTAAATCACACACCCGTGTTAATAATCAACTGTGACTGTCACTTGAAAGTTAGGAAAGTTATTTATTTTCTGTGTACCACAATAAATGGATAGTAAAATAGTAGATTAGCGGGGCAGGAAACTGGGATCGCAAGCTTATTATGTGGAGCTTCAAACTGTGCCACCCTCTTCTCCTTCAAAGAAACAGGCTGTGGTGTTATTTGGTTCAATGTTGAATTTTTCTAGATGGGGTAAAAAAGGAGCCATTGGATGAAGACAAGTTGGCCTCTAATCAGGACTTTCGAATGGACTTGCGGTTCACGGATATCTTTGTCAGATTTGTGGTTACCAGTGTCCCCTTTAGGAGCCTCGAGTTTTGTCTTTCTGGTTAAGTGAAGATATTTAGCATATGTGTCAATAGTTTCACTTTTGTGCAGAAATATTGTTGGAAAATGTGCTACGTCGTAGTGAAAGCTGACCATGTATTGGCCATGGCTCCCTGTTGCCCTTCCTCCAGGAACATGGGTTTTCTCTTATTAGTATTAAAGAGAACGGAAGTAATTTTTCACAACCTAAACGTTTTTTTTTTTAGAAACTGCAAGCCACAAGCACATATATGATGGGCCTGCCTGTGCCCCTTGGCTTCATTGCTTCTAAGGGCTATTGTTAGGACAGTTTTGTATAATGTATTTGTGCCCCAGTTAATGCTTATTTATGCTTCTTTTTGCCTTAAAGCGTGCTCTCAATCTCCCACAAATATTGTAGAGGAGAGAATATGAGGAATGGAGGTGCAGTCTGTTCCAGTTATTGCTAACATTGAAGATCCTCTTTTTTGTTTTAAAACATTTTTTTATTGGCATTTTCAACATTTCACCATACTTTGCATACCAAGCTCCCAAGTAGGCCTCTTCCTACTGGGACACACTACAACTGTAATCCACTTCCCCTCCTTCAGACACCGGGAGTGGCCGGATGGCTATCCTGCTGTATCCCAACAAGCAGCTGACCCCAAACAGTGAAATATTCCTCACCTCTAACTACTCGTAGACAGTTGAGGTGTTGCAGTATAGGGCTATACAGGGTGTGGCTGGATACCACTATCTTAGGCTGATGATCGAGACAGAAGGTGGCACTCAGTGTGACTTGTATGTCGTACGTCCTCATGCATTGGTTTTGGGCCCCCACATGTGCACCCTGGCACAGTATCCTCCTGCCGCCAAGCCCCAAACGCCGCAGGCTTGTGATCCCTGCCATCCTCTATCCCTCATCTTGTTCCTCCCTCAAGGTGGTGACTGGTAGTGGCCAGTTTACTTGTACTTGGTGCTCTATATTTTGTTGAATTTACAGGGACAGTTCTGGGCCTTGTACACCAACTCCTCTGCCCTTATACACCAATCTAGATTGGATTCCCATTCTCGCATTGTAGGCGCAGAGGAGCTTCCTCATCGTTTAGCTATGTCCTGTCTCCCAACAGCGAGGTTCACATTCCCAAAAAACAATGTGCACCTCATCAGCTTTTCTGCTCCCAGATGCTCAGGGATACCAATTGTGGTGTGAGTTGTACCTGTGCCTCCTTCACCTTGGACAGTCTGGCTTCCACCCTCTCTTAGTACACCTGCAGTGTTGGGCATCCCCAGATAGTATGGAGCAAAGTGTCTCTGCCCACAACCTCTCAGGCAGAGGTCTGTGTCACCCTTGTGAAGCAATTTCAGTTGGACCGTTTGAAAGCTTGCCCTTATTGCCACTTCTCTCGGGTAGGAGCAGGCCTTGCCCCACGCATAGTCATCCATTCAACCCAGATCCTATTCCCCCTTGCAAGTCCTCGTAACCGCTTGTTATCAGATGACCTGCTACATCAGTAAATAATAGTAATATAAACCACAGGGCCAACCCATAGACCCCAATTGCTAAATGAGTATGACTATAATTATATAACAACACCACCCACCAAAGGTATCATTTTAAGATGATAATAATCAATACATTGCAAAGTAATTAATGAAAAATAACCACCATGTAAGAATAAAAGAACAAATGAAAACATTTGACCAGGGGACATAGACAAATATCAAATATGTTTTTCCATAAAATGTTCAGTGTATAAAGTAAACACCCGGTGGCAGTTGTAGAGATATGCAGCTCAAAATGTGGTCAAAGATGGAAACACTGGCAGACTGGCAGACTATATAAAAACAAAAATGCATCATTTAGTTGCTTATTAATCAATATTGTTCAAAACCCCACTCTCCATTTATAAACATTAATAAGTCATTCTTGCCTTATATGTCAGTGGTATTCCTACCTGGTTATTCCTAACGGTTATCTTTAGGAAGATGGAATATTATCTCTGATGAACATTGTAGTATGTATGTATGGAGGCTATAAGATATTTGGACAGTTCTGTTCTTATGCCCTATCTCCTTTCATTCCTTTTCATTCTAGATTTCCTTGAAATGTCAATAGGGTTTTGAAAATGTGTGGTATCACCCATGGAGCATGAATATACTTTGATATTGTATATATATGTATGTATAGGCATTTATATAGCGCACTACTTTTCCGTAGGGTCCCAAGGCGCTTCGACCGCTGCAAAACCCTTCCTGGCTTCCCTGAGAGATGGTCCCTTAATGGGTATCTCCAGGGTGAGACCAGAAGGTGCACACTTGGCCTAAACTGCGTTAGGTTTTTTTCTTCAGTCACATGGCTGGGCACATTTTGCCTGCATGTCTGATGCATGATTTTTCCATTCACTTTTGTGTTCTTATTGTTATTTCTGTCAGGAGATTGCTCCAAATAAGCTACTGCTACTGCTGTTGTTGTTGTAAAGCTTTATTCGAGGTATATACTCATAAAAGCACAAACATACATTTAAAAATACATATTAGTTAAAAATCAGTATTTCATACTTGTAAATACATTTAAAACAGTTGTGCAAGCTTTAACAATAAAAAGGTTGTTTAAACTTTAAAACAAATATCAGATTGTATTAACAGATATAGCCCTCCGCCTAACGGACCATGCCCACCCCAAATACTTTGCTGTTCCCAGAACAATAGGCATGTCAGTGGAAGTACAGATGATTCTTAGCCCCTCAACACCACTAGATGCCCCAAGGTTTCGACAAACTGGGGCCAGCCATACTCTCCTCGGGATAGCATAGGCCTCACTCAAAAATAAAAAGTGGGGGGGCGTGGCCGAGCGAGAAGCGAGATGGCCGCTTAGTTTGCGAGCTCCGCTCGCCACGGCATGAATCCTGTCAATATCCTGCCTTCCCCTGCTTGCACAAGCTCGGGGCCGACCTGACGCGGCGTCGGAAGAACTGGTGATTACCGGGCGGCAACTCTGGAGTCTAGACGTGACCGGCAACCCTCTCTTTGATCCTTTCCGCCTGGGCCGTGGCGGAGTCAGGCTGCTGGCTGAGGGGCCGGAGGTTGATCCCGGCCGCTGATGTCACTTGAGGACGCGGCTTTGCAGGCCAAGACGCCCATAGTACGGAGAGGCGGGAGGCGGCACTGGAACTGCTCAGACGGACGTAGTGGACGAGCGTTGCCCTAGATACGGACGCACACACTGGAGATTCCACTTCGCCAGCTAGTAAGACTGTTCCTTTGTTCTTGAGGCTGCTTGTGTGGGTCGAATGGACGGGCGGGGGTCGCCATTTTGGATCGGGCGCAACGTTACATGCACTTTTGGACTTGGGACAGACCTGTGCATTTTTCTCGGACCTCAGTGACATGGAGGTCGGCAATCTTGCACGCGGTTGATGGGTCTGTCCCTGATAATATGACCCCGTGCCCCACAGCGCGACTACTGCCTGCGCTTTCCATAGGGCGTCCAAAGACTGAGTGACCTGCATACGGCCATGGTGGAAATGGCGGATTGCTCGTAGCAGCTGAGTGTGGTGACGGCCCTCGTTTGGTGGATCTCCTACTGGCTCTTCGGCTAGGTGGAACTGTGTGGGCTTCTGGCACTGGTTGGGGAAGAAGCTACATTCAGTGCGAGAGAGTTTGTACCGGCCATGCAGGATGGAACCCACGGTTCGGGACCTCATTGTTGCTCTGGGCTCCCTCCATCTTGCTTGGGTGGGAGGAGCCAGGGAACTTGGACGGAGACTGGACGCCATTATTACCCTACCGACGGATGAGAGCCTCGACGATCCGAGGAAGAGAGGTGCCGCAAGCGGCTCTCCACTGGTACCGGGTGAACCTGCTATGTATCTACAGGTGGCTCCGTGGGGGGCCCTGGCTAGTGTTGGAGACGGGTCCGAGTCGACCGACCGCGCGAGTGCGGCCTGAAACTGCAATGCAGGCAGGTTGCCTCCATGGAACTGTTCCTTTTCCCACCCAACCTGCGCTGCCCTTATTGTGTCGCGATTTGGGAGGTTGGCCCGGAACCTTGCTGCAGCGCCTACATGTCTGGAAGGGCTGTCTTTTCAGCCCCTTGATGCTGGTGTCTCCCACGGAGTTGGCTCTGCCTTGCTTGCCTGGTTACCCTGATCTTCTGAGGTTGTACTGCATTGCTAACTTTCAGTGGCCCCGTATTAATGGAAGGGTCAAAGTGGGTCAGGGGTGAATTCTTCTTCCATATATCGAAGGACGGATGCCTGGTCAATTATTGTGATGAGGACGCTTTCCTGATCTGTACTACGACGCCACCATTTCTTGTCGATTTGTTGGTCTATTTGTGATCGTGCCTTAGCTACTTGATGCGAGCGGGGGGGAGGGCAGGGGTCTGGTTTTAGTTACTTTCCCCCGTTTCTTCCCTTTCTTTGGGGTATTTCTGGGGCGACAGGCACGTTAGTTGGGGGGTGGGCCATAGCCTCTTTGACGTGCAGGGTGGGGGGTTTGTATACTCTTTACTCTATGGCCTTTTCCTAATTAAGTCTTTCTCTCTAAATTTCGGGTATTCGTTTTGAGGGCGACAGGCACGCTGCCAGGGGGGGGTAGGCCGTAGCCTCTGCAGGGGTGCAGGGTGGGGGGTTGGGTGCTGGGGTTCTTGTTTTGTTTTCCCTTAGTTACTATGGGCCTTTTTTTCTTCTTCTTCTTTTCTCTTGTGTTTTCTCTCCTTTCTTTTCTCTCATTTTCTTTGGATCGATATGCTGGGTCAGTGGGGTACCTCTCGTTGTTCTCCGCTTATCGCGGTCCTGTGGGAGGTACTAGGGTTGTCCTACGTTTCTGGGATGGGCGATGACTGGTGTGTTACTCGTACGGTTTTTGTTTATCCTTTTGATAGTTTTTAGCACTGGTATCCTAAATATTTGCTACTTAACTGCTCTGTTGTACGCATTGCCCACTCGGTACTTATTGCTAGACTGTGCAGCATTTGATCCTTCATATTCTATAAATTTAAAAAACGAACCTTAATTCCTCCTGTATCTCAGTGGTCGCTCTGGTTTCAGTGTAACTTGACCTGCTTGCTGTTTTTATTGGTGTGCTACTGAGTCACCGTACATTTGCTAATGTGCTACATATCGTAGCCGAGGCCGGCCAGGTGGTTGTAGGCCCGTAACTGTCTGCTGATACTGCACAATAAAGGTTTTAAAAAAAAAATAAAAAAATAAAAAATAAAAAGTGGCCTATGCTTTCATTGGTTGCACCACACACCGGGCAGCATGAGGTATTCGAGCTCCGCCATCTACCCGTCAAGGATATCAGGGGAAGGGAACCAGACCTTAACTGGAAAAATAACTTCCTGTCCATTGGGACAGTAATACTGTCCCAATAATGTTCTAATACAGGTCTCATTTTAATTTCCAGAAATCTCCCCCCCATTGTATAAAATTTTGTACTTCTCCAGAGTCTTCCATCTATGTAGTCCCAATACAGGGTCTTAATGGTGTTTTTACTTGGAAATACTTCCCCAGATGGATTATCCCAGAGATTAGGGAGGCCGAGCTCACCCAAAACAACCCTGAGTTTCTTCAACCATGGTATTTTGTGAAAGGTGTCAGCTTTAATTAGGGCTAGAAACCCGTCGGCATAATGCCGAATCTCTGGGGTAGTCCAGAGGCGTCTCCAATAGAGAATAGGCCGTAGTCGAGCTCGGTCACTAACAGATCTCCTCCCTAGATCGAGACCGAGCGGGATTAATGGCGCACTCTGAGGAAGCCCCGTAATTCCCCTTAGAAACCTATTCTCTGATGTTTGCAAGGGAAGAAGCTTCTCAAAACCCCACACTTCTGCCCCATATAGGGCTGACCCTATAGCTTTGGCATCGTATACGAGGAGAACCGGTTTTATAGGCTTGGTTTTTGATTTTGTTTGCTCCACCCAAAGTGCCCCTGAGATCTGCTGATGCCTCAGGACCGCCTTTCCCATATGGTGAGACCAACCTGGCTTACTAGATATCTCAACCCCAAGATAGGTAAAAACACTAACTACCTCGAGCTCACTGTTGTTCAGAAATATCCTTGGGCGAGGTCTACGCCTATGAGAAAAAGCCATCAGATTGGTCTTGCCAACATTAACTTCAAGGCCATGCTCCCCACAGAAAACATCAAATATATTTAGAGCACGCTGCAATCCAGCCGGGGTTTTGGACAAAATTAAAGTATTGTCAGCGAACATCAGGATCGGGACCCTGAGGCCCGCTAACGAAGGTGCATCTACACTTGCGTCCAGCATCCTACCCACAATTCCATTAATAAATAGGGAAAAGAGCAACGGTGCCATTGCACATCCCTGTCGTACCCCCCGTTCGACCGGGAAGTTGACAGAAGATTCCCCATTCAGCCCCCACTGGACTTTGGCAAAGTTACACTCGTGCAACCTCATGATCAAAGTGAGCAACTCGGGTGGGACCCCCATTCTGCTCAAAACTGTCCAGAGCTTGCTCCTTGGGACCAGGTCGAAGGCAGCCCGCAAGTCGACAAAGGCGACATATAGGCTGCCCTCGCCAAGCAACACCGTCCCCCACCTCAACATGGTGAAACGGAATACTTGGTCTACCGTGCTGGTTGCCCGCCGGAAACCTGCCTGGTAGGGGGACAGAGCATTGTTCTCCTCTACCCAGTCCATCAGTTTGTTTACCACCATCTTCCCTACCACTTTTTGGACAGTGGCAATCAAACTTATTGGCCTATAATTGGCGGGGAGTGACCGATCACCTTTCTTATAGATGGGTATGATTATTGCTCCCTTCCATGTTTCTGGGATTGCAGCCCCCTTTGCAATGGCATTTCCCAGTAGGGTCACATACCTAGCCCACCGTATTTTATCATTTTTAAATACATCGGAGGGTATCCCATCTAAACCCGGTGCCCTACCCCCTTGTAAGGAACAAATTACTAGTTCTACTTCTTTAGGGGAAAACAAACTTTCAGTACAGTACTGCTACTGCTCATCCCTGTGTTGAAGGGCTGCTGTTTTTGCAGGGAATGCCGTCCTGCGTCACACTCACATGCTCCATAAACGTGACTGTATGTAGGCTATTCACAAATGCACAGTCAGTCCTTGTTCCCAATGGCCCCTATGTTTCCTAGATAACTTCTGGACAGGTAGAGTCGTTCAGGGGGTCCGCTGAGCACTGAAGAAGGCTGTCTGAGAAAAGGGCAAACGGTGTAACCGGTTGATGAACTATAAAGAAAAGTTATACTTCATATATGCATTGATGGATATAACAAGGACATTGATGAAAACCATACTCCTTTCGGGAACATTTTGATTAAGAAGGTCTACTTGTTTGGAAAATGCAATAATCACCAGGATGGAGGAAGAACAAAAGGCACCCGATAGCGGCACTTAATGCCTCATTGGAGAAGTTGAAACCTAGTCATTGCTACTTCCACTACCCAAAATACCCCAGCAATGCAATGATGTCTGCCCCTTGCAAAGAAGGAACACGTTTGGATACCTTTGTGGAAAAGTAGTATTTATTTAATCAAATACTATTAAGATGATTAGTGCTCTCATCATCTGAAACAGATGGGTTGTGGAATAACATTACTCCATTTCTAGATTTAGTTCTCCAACTGGCAGCAAGACATGGACTGAAAGAATACAAGTCGGGGCATTGTAAGAGTAAAATTGACAGTATCAACTCCCATTTCCATAGAACAGAAGCCCACCTGTTAGTTGTATCCTTGAGCTGTAAATGCATTTGTACATCTGAAATTTCTAAATGAATTGCCCTATCTGCTTAGCTGGCTTTAGAACTCTATTCACTCCTCCTTTAACCATGGTTAAAATGGCTTAACCCTGATTAGCACATTTAACTTTCCTGTTATGCCATAGTATATGGTGTAGAAATACATCTGTAGTCTGGAAAGTTAAATACTACTGGTGGTCCACAACAACTACTGTGGCATCCGCTTGTGTGACACAGCAAGAATGGCTTCAGCCCTACTGTTGTAGCCTAACTGCTGCAGTGTAAAACATGCAGTGCAACCTGTTATAATAACCTTTTTTGACAAGTAAAGGCTTACTTTTTAAATATTAGTATACCCCCCCCCCACCCCTCCCCCCTCCGAAGTTCATGGTATTGAAGAGTGGGACATGTAGGCGGGCTATACCTTTCAGGAGGTTCAGACTGTTAACTTCCCCAGGGATTCTCCGCCACCCCCTCCCCTGGTGGCACATTGTATGGCATTCTACTGGGGACTCGAGTAGCTGGCTGGACCTGTGGTGGAGACTGACTAATGGAAACCGGTGGGTGGCAGTACCTGATTAGAACTGGCTGCGCGCACCCTGGTGAGTGGAAAGATAGAAGAATTGGAAGGGGCGCAATAAGTCTGGACTGCGCTGCCTGATTGCGATATACTCTGACTCCTTGGGAGAGCAGTCTCGATCACACAGACCCGAGGGGAGTCCCCTGACCACGCACCAGGTGGGACTGTTTGGCAGGAAGTGAGAGGAGGTAGCCCACAGACATTCTCACTGACCCCTCCTATGGTGCATAACGCTCGTGTGGCCCTCACACTTATTGACAATGGTCAAAGTTGGGATGCCTCCAGATGCCCAACAGACAAAGATGGACCAGTTCACTGCAGCCGGGCCAGAGGAGCCCCGCAGAGTGAGGCTGGAGGCGGCCTGCATGTCCTGCGGGTCTCCAGGGGAGCACAGATCCTGGCAGCAACAGTGGCCTCCTGCGCAAATGTACAGGCAAAGATTAACTTAGTCTCCCTCGATGCAAACCTGCTGTGAGTGCTCTTACGTAAAGTTGCAGTAAGATCCATAGCGATGAAGGAACAGGTCAATCAATTGCAGGAGGAAAGATCATCACTTACAGCCACGATGGCCCCCTCACGTTGCAAACACAGCATCTGGAAATGCAGAAGGCTGCTCCTGGAGATGTAATCTATGCTTTGTGGGGTTCCCAGAGAAGGTGGAGGGTACCACTCCTGCACTATTCTTGGAAGGGGGGCTTAGAGAGCAGATCCCAGAGGTGGTCCCTTCACCAGTCTTTTTGACGGAAAGGGGGGACCCCCATAGACCATAGTAGCAAAGATCCTTAGCTATAAAGACAGGGACACCATCCTTTAGATAGTTCAAAGTTAGGGGTACCCAGTTTTTAACAACCATGTGATTGGACAATCGTATGGGTGGGGGTGGTCAATCAAGAAATTGAAAGCCACAGGACTAAAATATATGTTACTCTAACCGATTAAACTAAAGGTGGTGTGCAAAGGACGTTTGCATTTCTTCACAGGTCCAGAAGACGTGTGGGATTGGCTGGAGGTCCAGGGTGAGGGTCGCACCGGCTCCCTGCAACCGAGGGTAGCCCCGGCCTGGTCTTGGAGAGGGCAGGACAGAAAAAGAGCATACGCAGGAGAAAGCCTGCCATGGACACCAAGCTAGTCATGAGATGAGTGCGCACTGGAAGTGGAAAGACGAAGACTGGAATGGGGGAAGCTAGGGCCCTGCTGGAGACGGTCACCTCTGCAACATCTGCTAAAAGTGACTCAGATGTGGTGGAAGACATGCCATACTTTGAGGCAAAGCAACACTTATACCAGTGAACGGAAATCAGTTGCTGTATCTGGCTTCTAATTGACCTACCTCCCTGATCAAGGGTAAAATGAATCCTGCTTAGATCCTGACTACATGATCTAAGCAACTGACGTAGGATAGCACAACAGGATGCAGAAGCTTGGTTGGGACCAGATCGGATAGCTCCTAAGACAACTGTATGTACCCTAATAAGATGGCAGTGTGACTAGCGGTTGTCATGAGCTGCTTTGGGCGGCAAAGGTCAGTCAGGCCAGACCAGAGGCCCACCACCCCCTACCTACCTACTCACTTAGTCTCTTTCTTCTCCTTTCTGGGTGGAGGAGTTTTCTTTTCCTTTTCTATCTCTTCTCCTCTTTCACGGCATTGACCTCACCCTTATACCTACTCTCGCTCCTCACTACTTGAGTTCTTGGGATGGAGTGAGAGGTGAGTGACTGTTGCTTGGGAGAGGAGTCTGGTGTGATTAAGGGTGGAAGGGACTCGTTGCGGAGGGTGTGCATGGAGACCCCCCAGGGACGATCTGGGTTTGGAGTGTGTTTCGGGCTAATCGCTCGTCCTTCCTGGGGCATACTTCACCCTCAAGTTGACTGTTAGGTGATTATAGGGTTGGGGTACGTCTACGCGCTATCACAGTCATGCGGCAGAGTCGATACGTTTGATTGGCCGAATTGGGTGAGGAGACAGGTTGCGTTTAAAAGTGTTTTCCCGGGGTGAGGGGACGTAGGGGCCAAAGTTGTACAGGTTACAAATTCAGCAGTGCACAATGCTTTTAACACCTCCTATTGGGCGGGCAGGGGGTCCACTGGGGGGACAGAGACAGAAGATCGCGGACACCGACCGGGTCAAAATGGAATGCAGGACTTGATGATGGGAACTATATGCATACTTACATGGAATACGAGAGGTCCGTACTCCTTTGTTAAATGCCATAGATTAAATGACTACTTATGTAGGATGAAGATACATGTAGCACTGTTGCAGGAACCTCACCTGTAAGGGGAGGTACAGAAGCTACACAAGAAATGGAGGGGACTGCTTTACTACTCCACATTTTCTAACTCTACCATATGCCGGATGTTTCTCTGACTGGATAGCAACTGAGGTCTCCTTCCAAATGCGCAGTTCTGTGGCGGACATAGAGGGCAGATAACTGCTGGTACATGAATTACTGGATAGCTCGGAAATGTGCTTCCTTAAGGTCTACCCACCAAATGTGGATGATGGGTGTTCTTTGGCTCACTTGAGGCAGAATAATTACCCCATGTGGAGATGCCTATCGTATGGGCAGGAGATTTTAATTGTGTACTTGATGGGCGACTGGGTAGGTACCCACCTACAGTGGAGACAAAACCGAACATGATAGTTATGTTAAGGAAGACGGTGGCCCGATTACACTGCCTCAATATATGGAGGGTACTCCACCCAAATGTAGGAGATTTCTCCTGCTTTACACCTACCCACGATTCTTGCTATCAGATGAGGATATTCTGAATATACAGTAGGCAAATCATTTGGTGCGCTTTGTCGGATCACATGCTCCTACTATTAGAGTGCGGTTTGGGGAGACAGTGCCCTGGTGCCCCTCTGTGGTGCCTCCAATCTGAAGCCCTGAGACACCCCAAATATAAGGACAACATGAGGATGTTACTGCAGGGGTACTTTGACTCTAACTGGAATACAGTGGAGTAGAGGGGAATGCAATGGAGAGCAATGAGAGTGGGGGGAAGAGGGGTATGCCTCCATCAGACCTATAGCACCAAGTGGAAACTGGAAATAGATTTACAGGAGGGCTAGGAAGCACTAGCCAGACTGCAGATGCACTAGTGGGAGTGAGAGTCAGATGAGGGTATGCTCTTTGAAGCACACTCCAAGGTGGCAACCATGTGACAGAGACTGAACTGTCACTTCAGACTTGAGTTCAGACAGCGACTTCAAAGGGATGGAGACAAGCTGGGCCAGCTGCTGGCCTAGCTGCTTAAATGGGAGAGGCACCTGCAGTCGATTCTATGGGAGAGGCACCTGCAGTCGATTCTATCCCTGATGTGGGGAGATGGAGTAGTTGTGATGGGTCAGCAAGCAATCAAAATGCTGCTGTGTGATCACCTGGCAAGGGTATGCAAAGCCCCCACAAATGAAACAATATTCAGCAGTATAGTGTGTGACTAGGCTGATAGGGGAGGCGACCTCCCCAGGTTATTATTGTGCGGACACAATGTCCGGGGGATTAAACCTTTCGTACTGCGACAGGTGGCACAGGTTTGGAACCAGGCGGTTACTTTGGTTTTGAAATGCGCGTCCTATGCCAAACTTGTCGTGATCTGGTGGCTGTGACCATTTTTACACATCTGATCCTTAATGGACTGCTCTCAGTGGTTGCAGGGCAACTGTCAGAGGGCCGGAGACCTATATCTCAATGGTGCGTTTGTAACGATGGTGGAGGTGAGGACACTGTTTGGAGTGACCCCTGGGCAGTTTTTACAATGCGCAAGTATCTCCTGCACTGCTTGGGAAATATGGACGATATTTCCAGGGAAGCCAGAAGAGTCTTGCTCCCTGAATATTATTTTGGACCCGGGCTGGATTTATGGGTCTCATATCACGGCTATAAGCTGTCTTGAAGGACCATAAACACAGACATACACGCATGTGATAGCTCAATGAGCCACTTATGAATGGGGATTGGCAACGGGCCAGAGCCCAAGTGAAGGAGGCCACCAGCAATGCGCGATTTAAACTCCCTAAATTTTACTACCCACATAAAGCATACTTGGTACCGCTGACACTACACAGGGTATTCCTGGAGTGCCCGAATGGTTGTGCCAGGTGTGCAGGAACCCCAGCAGACTTTTTGCATGTGACATGGGGATGCCATAGACTGTAGTATTGCTGGGGGGAAGCAGCACATACTCCCGTAGGGTTACTGGGGTCAAACTGGAGCGCATGGGCCGCCAGTGCCTCCTGCCTTCAGGGTCTCATGACACTCCCCAAGAAGGGAAGGAGAGAGGGTAGACATACATGAATGGGCAGTGTCTGAAGAGTGCCATTTGAAAAGAGTGCAAACTGATGAAATATGGAGAGGTGCAGGGCTCGGCCTCACCCGAAGGGGGAGGGGGCTCCAACAGCTGAGGGAAGGGAATGGATGAGTGTGGATGGAAGGGCAGTGGTGGGCTGCTGGCAGCCACCTCAGGTGTCTTCCCCCCCCCATATACCCACCTTTGCTGGCCTCACCTACTTTGAAAATCTGCGGCGGATGCAGAGCTGATGATGTTAGCTGAATAAAGTCCTGAATCTGATATTCACAAACCAAGATTGCAAGCTGCTGCACAGTGGATTCTTCCCCCCCCCCCCCCCCCCCCCCCACCTGAATAGCCAGAAGAGATTGCTCCTGGAATATATATATATATATATCATCTCTCCTGGTTGTTCGAAAGTCGTTGCTGTAGATTTGCCATGATGCATGGTTTTATTTTACAGATTGTTGTGCAAAAAAAAGCTAAAAAATAAATATTTCAGAAAAATCAATGTTACTATGTCTCTACAAAGACAGGGCTCTAAAAGCTATCTTTTCTATGGCAGACCTCACTGTTCTATGTAGAAAATCATAGTACAACTTAAAATACTAATATTGTATCTTGGTAATGATACCAGATAGAAAAATAATTAAGCAAGTATTTTTTAATTGTTATTACAAATCCAATTCATTTGTGAAGTCACATTTTTAATGCCTTTTAAGAAAAACTGACTTTTAAGAAGTCACCTTTTCCCTACCTGAAGTTCCTAGAGGCTAATTTGTATTAGGTTTCCAGCTGCTCCCAAACCTGTACATGGCCTGAGTAAGGTGTTAAATGAGGTGTGAAATTACTTCTATCAGCACACAATAGGCTTCCCTAAATGTAAAGAGATGATTCCTCTGAGCGCAATTGAATATGCAGGGCGGTAGCTGTCTCTGTTTTTGACTACCCATGGAGCTTTACTTCTTCTGGGCGATATTTCTGTTGAACAGTTTAAACATTCATATTGTTGGTTCTTCTTATTGGGTTTTTGTAATTTTTGTGTTACTTTGTATAATAAATTTTTCTTTAATACTGTTTTTAGTATTGCATAACACTTACACATTGTTATACATTGAACCTGTCGGCTCTGTGCCATTGCTACCAGAGGGTTGAGCTCAGATTAATTTACTGACTATAAAGGTTCACCCTGACAAGAGTTGCGATTATCCCTTTAGGTGCACTGTCGCTCATCCAATTAATAATTCAGTTTTTTACGCTTATACAATAGGACACAGGACAAAAAAAGAAAAACAAAAATCCCAAACTTTTCTTGTGGCTAAACCAAGATGTAGTAGAATCTATATCAACCTAATATCCATTAGGAGCACCTCCTGTTTTGTGTCGTTAGTTAGAGCAAGTTGTTGCACTCAGGCTACTTCTTCAATTAAGATCTGTATATATTAAGACACCATTTTGCATTAGGCATAATGTGCAAGCGGTAGTAATTACTGTTGAACATTCCACTTGGATAGGTGAGGACTTCAGTATGTGCTGCCACAGTATCTGCTCTGGTACCACATCCGAGTTTATACGAATCTGCTGCCTAGGACAGATGCAGATTGGTGCTGTTGCCGAGTTTCTTAGTCTGGTTTTTAGAGGTCCCCATCCTAAGATCTAACAATGAACCTTTTAACAGAGGACTTCTTTGAAAAGCATAAAGACCATTCTGAATCAGAAGTAATGGCTCCTATATAATTTCGCAGCTAGAGAAAAGGTTGTGTGAAAATACACTGAATGTTGAGTACGTTTTCCACTGCCAGTTGGACAGAAGAGTTTTGAGTAGGTACTCTCAAGCTTTATGAGGAACGTTTTGTCCCGTGCTGCTTAACAAATTACCTTGGTCACTTTTGAAAATAATGGATCTTCCATAGATCCACTTGAAGCCCTTCAACCTCTTGCACAATACTTTTACATCCTGAACCTCTGAAGACTGTATCTGACTATGACATGCATGGGGGGAAGTTCAGGTCTCAAAATGAGGTGGAAAGGGTACACAGAGTGGTGTAGTAAGTGGGTCCATTTTAGCACCACTAACTTAAAGGTACTGAGGATTCCTAGCTGGTTCGAGAACAATTTAGAGAATGTGCATCTATGAGATATACGTACAGAGTGCTCCTCTTACAAACAAGTAACTTTTTTTTGGTAGTGTGAATACAGGTTTACATAAAGTAGAGAACATGTTTGAGCAAAACATTTTTTTAGAGACAGACTTGCTGTAATGATGATGAAGCTGATGACTGGCCTCAGCCTCTGTAGTGTCATCTTCCTAAGGGTTTTAAAAAAGAAAAGAAAATCCTACAATTGAAGGTTAACCCAGAGACAAAGTATTTTGTTTATTTGAATTGTACCCCATTTATCAGCCCTCTCTTTGACCATTAACCAACAAAATATGACTCTTGTGCTAGAATTCTGGAATAAGTTTGTTTGTGTTCCGAACCTCCTCTCAACATAATTTATGCAAGTACAACATTAAAGAAGACAACAACACTAGATTAATTTGTCTTTTTTTGGATTACTGAGGACACATATATATACAGTTTATGTAAAAATGACCCTGTTTCTTTGTATATCTACCAGTGGCTAATAAAAGTCACCTGGCCTTAATGGAGCGTTTATGTATTGTACTAATCTTTGCTTTGATGACGAGTCTCCTTTTTTGCTTTTTTAGGTGATGGAAATGAGGAAATCAGCAACATGATTCATAATTACATTAAAGAAATTGAAGACCTCAGGTAGTCTTTTGTTGTTATTTTTTCTTTACTTGGGAAGATATTTCTAATTGAAATTCTGTGCGTTTAAAAAGCTGACAGTGTATTAGCAGGCAGTAATATACAAAATATAAATGGTTTTTGTAATTATGGTTGATGGGTTTTCAAGTAGAATGACCTAGCCGTTTGGAATGATCGATTTATAGCCTTCAAGTTTTGTTTCTCTTTTTATATGGCTGTAAACAACTTGGTCACCTCATCAAACCACTATAATTGCCAAAAATAGTAAAATATCTCAAATATTTCTGAAACAAGGTGTCATGATAGAAAAGAGCTAAGCAATTTAAAGAGTAAGGGAAGTTATTGCAGAAAATCTAGGGAATTCTTTTGAAATTGCGATTCTGGTGCAGACATATGACTAAGAGGAGAGATGCTTAAACAGAAGAATGTAACAGTAGCTAGAGTAGTTCAATCCAATATGGAAAGAATAAAAGGAGATAAGAAGGTAATGTGGACGTCAGAGAATCTGAATCCCACACCATATATTTTTGTGAGAAAATGTAAGAATTGAAAACAATGGTTTATTTTCATTCAGAAATGATTGATGCATGATGAAGTAGGAATACAACATGATTCTAAGAAAATGTGCATAAAGTTAGTAAATGTTATGTTATATATTATATGGTATTTAAAACGCGCACAGCTACTCAAAGGAGTGTCATGGCACGAGCTCAAGAGTTACAGAGAAAAGAGGAGACAAAGGGAGAACTCAGTGGAAAAGGAAGTTTTTGAGTTTCTTCCTGAAATGGATTGCGTTCCTAAGGCTGGCAAGTCAGGAGGGAGGGAGTTCCATGTCATAGCTGCCAAATAGGCCAAGGAACTGCCACCCTTTCTTTTCAAATGGATTCTAGGAATTGTGGCCAAACACGTGTTGGAAGAGTGCTAAAGCCTACTGGGAGTATAGAATGAAAAACGTTTCCTAAGATAGGAGGGTCCATACTCCTAAAGAGCAGCATGAGCTGTTACCAGAGCATTGAAGGTGATCCTAGCTTTAACTGGTAACCAATGTAGTTTGCACAAATAATGCGTAACACTGGTACGTTTGGGGCGGTCGAAACACCTTATAGTTGTTAAGCAGCCAGAATACATCCTAGGATATTTCACAAGTGGGTTTAGGGAATTACTGACACTGGCAGCCTAGACTCTGTACTATCCCATACCAAGCGGTAGTATAGAGGGAGCTGGCAACAATACTCTATTAAAAAGAACCTTCACAGTCGTGGTTTGGATTTAGTGCAGCTCATCCCCGGCAATGCTATGTTTTCATCAGCAGAGTGACTGATGTAGTCTTTTCAGGTTTCACCGAACAATTTCATAAAGAAATAGATTCATCTCAGTGTGTGACCTATGCCTGGATCTAGACTTGTCCAATTTAAAGATAGCAATTGATACTTGTGATTTATGTTCGCTCTGAGGGAAAGGTTGACCATGAGAGGGGAGGTCAAAAGGATGATCTCTAAATAACATTTTGTCTCTCTTCGTTAGAGATGCAGAAGCAAAGACACACAATGTTGATCTGAGTAAAGTGAATGCTCCAATGTCATGTCAGCATCGATAGTCTTGACTGTGAACTTGTCTCGTTGTTGAGTGGTGTGATTTTGAGCAGAAAAGTGATGACTGCCAGTGGCAGCGATTTGACCTTGAATATCTTTCAAATGAACGAATGATGGTGCTTCATTGTTGAAAAAGATCCAACTCCTTAGGGTGAACATGTCCGCCCTGCTGCCTTTTGGGCCATAGGACTAAGAGGAGGACTAGGGCCCCTTTTGCTTTCTCCTTGGCTATCATGTTTTTTAGCTTATCACACAGTCTGGTTCCTTCACAATCTTACAATGTCCTTTTAGGCATCTGTTCCTATGTCCTAATCTCACGAGCCGCAAAAAAACTAGAATTTTAGAGGCAACTGGCAATACAGTGCAATTCGGTTTGCCAAAGACACACAACACAACCTTCGTTTGCATTATGTTAGTGTAATTCAGTCCTCTTTTTACCCTCATTTAACACACCTTTTAGCAGCATTTTAAGATTCAGACACTGCAATTTAGTTTTGGAATGACTTTTTGTGGTGCAGGAGTTTCAATTCAGGAAATAAATAGCCTTGATAGGCTGGTTAGCAGGTCTTCTTTTTTTATTGGATATGTGGAATTTGGCCCCCCTCTCCTCCCCCCAACATTTCAAATTAATTTGTGGGAAAAGTTTTCTATGGTACCCCACAAGCAGCAGACAATTATTATAATATTTATGAAAAGTCAGTAACCATTATAACAACTTATTCCATCAGATTCTTGTAAAAAGGCCATTGGAGGCTGGAGACCGAGAGAAAGCTAAGATCATTTTTCCTCAGGAAACGTTTCAGTGACTGGAATACCGTCCCAGTGGTACAAGTGGGGGCATGATTGGTGATAGACCAAAAATACGTGCAAGAATATGAACAACAGTGTGATTGCAAAAATAATTTTAAAGACTAAGTAGGGTCCGTGGTGTGATGGCGCAGATAGGTATGGACATCCTCATTGGCCATCATGCTTCACTTGGGCTAAAATCTAATTTCCACAACGTGGCCAGAGGGGCCTTACAGAAGCAGACCAAAGATTTCTTAAAAGCAACATTGCCTTTACTATTTTGATGTGAGCCAAGGGAAAAGCTTGGTCTTCAGAAGTCTTAGAGTTCAGGTGTGTTGTAACTCAAGACAGCAAACCTTTAAAGAATAAACTCAGGACCAGATGTACAACCCTTTTTTGCGGCCGCAAACTGGAGATCCTCCCGTTTGCGACTGTAAAAAAGGGTAATGGCATGTAAAAACGCTATTTTGCGAGTCACTGACTGGCAAAATACGATATGCGACTCCCGCCAAATAGCGAGTCACCATGCCATGTACTTCAATTTGGTGATAAACCACTCGCAGATGGGAAGAGGTCCACAGGGGACCCGTTCCCCTTTATGAGTATGTGAGAAAATATTTTTAAGAGCAGGCAGTGGTCCCAGTACCACTGCCTGCCCTTACAGAAATTAAACTGTAAAGTTTCATTTTTCTTTTTTAAATGCATCCCGTTTTCCTTTAAGGAAAATGGTCTGCATTAAAAAAACAAAAGAGACTGCTTTATTTAAAAGCAGTCCCAGACATGGTGGTCTGCTGACACCATTAGGCCAGCATCCCTGGGAGTGCTAGCCATTACTAATGGGGTCGCAAATTGCGACAGCCTCACCAATATTCATGATGCATGCAATTTGCGACTCCATTAGGATTCGCTAACAGTGTCCGAGACACTGTTAAACAACCCAGTTTGCGAGTCGAAAATTGCGACTCGCAAATGCAATGCAATTCGCAAATTGGAGAGTCCTACATCTGGCCCCAAATGTGAAGTCCAATACAGCTTAATGAAAGGAAAGGTGCAGTTGTTAGCCACTGTCCCCGAAATAAAATGAAGTGAAGAATGTCAAAGGAGAATAAAGGAAAAAAAATCTCTGCTGTATCCCTTAACATATTTGCTAGAATGACTTTAAATATTAATAAAAAATAGAAAAAGCAGCAATAAAAATTGGCTCTTTTAGATAAATATGCCCATCCTTTTACTAAGCAATTTCAAATAGTAAACACAGAAAGACTAGGAACAAAGATCTGTCTTTATAAGATGCCACTGTAGGGCAGCACAACAGTATTATTCACCGCACTGTCCCGCCACGTGCAGTGTTTACACGCAGGCAGGTGGGCCTGGGGAAATTAATTCTCTGGGAAAATGTTGCATTTATCCATAGTTGGATGATGTCCTGTTAGTGCCTTTGGCGGTGTTTGTCTGAGTCAAAAACACAGTGAAGTTTAATATTGTGTGCATATTGGTGAATGTTGGTGTCTTGTTTAGTTGTAGGACTCACATGTGTTTCCTGGAGATAGTGGATTCTTAAGAGACCCGATATGTAACAGGTGGAGGGGGCAATTGGGCAGAGTGCACCTGGATATTGCGTTGTATTTTTTAAGAAAAGAGGTGAACCAGCTGATAGGGCTGTGTTAGTGATAGCCATATGGATGGATTTGATATTACGAAGGGCTTGAGGATCAAAAGTGTTGAGGGCCACAGGGAGATCTAGAAGTATCAGAAAGCATAGTTTTGCTTTATTGGTGTCCCTGAGTTCTTTGCCCGACCCGCCCAGGATTTGGCCAAGAAACAGGAAATGGTTAATCTGCCACTGATTGGCAAAGCCGCCTGGATTAGGTTTGGATGTTGGGAGCATTTGACTTGTTTTCAGGGAGGATGGCCAAAGGCTGATGCAGAAGGGATGTTGATGTCCAGATCTTGCTTCGGAGAAGCTGTGGTGTAAGGATTTCATGAGACTACAGGAAAGTATGGTCCCCTCATTAAAATACTTAGAGTAAGTTGAGTATGTTGACTTGGTCTTTTTAAATTTTTTTTATTTGACAGAGTTTAATATAGTGCAAACTTGACCCGATTCGGGTATCAGAGTGCTTTACATAGCACCAGTTTCATTGCATGAGGACACATTATTTTTTTTATTGTTAGGCACGTGGAGATTAAGTGATTTTCCCAGAATCACAGGATGTTCAGCGTCATTGCCGAGACTCAAACCCAGTTCCCCAGATTCGAGGTTGACCTCCCTTAGTTGTAGGTGTGTCGGAGAGCGATTGTACGTGAATTTCTGTTCTTGGGTTTGTCATATGAATTGGAAAGGTCAAGTTTGCTGCAAAAGGAGTTTTTTTGGGGGACAAGGTTGATCTTTGTTATTTATGTCAAGTGATACTTCTTGTCAACATTGAATCAAGCTTTCCTTTCAGTGCCAACTTTGGAGGGCCAACTCCCTACCAAAAGAGAAAAGCATAAAATGTTTCTGAGATGGCATTCCGATGTTCCTGTTGGTATGCCATTACATATATAGAAAACAATGCAATGTTATTTTAAGTCAGCCACGAACCCCCACATGCCAAACATGCTAACAGTGGCAGTTGATCCCTCAATTTAAAACTCCAGCATAGGAAGCAGGAAGGCCCCATAACCTGCTTAAATTCCAATAGCTCTGTTGAGTAGGATTATGTGTTGTCTACAAAGTTAACAAAGGTGCACATGGAGAACTGGTGCTACATGTAAATAACATTTTCAATTTCATCACAGGATCATTGTTAATATTCATGTTAGGACAGAATAGCCAGCTCATTCTTTTCCTCGATGTTGATGAGCCGTGAAGAATAGAATTGTAATGTCCACTTGCAGAGGACTACTGGGCTACTTGGGAGTCCGATATGGAAACAAGATTGAAGAACAGGAAACTTGTTCTCTTTTGGACAAAATCTCACTCACTAATATACGGAAAAACCAGAGCTAGTCCCGTTAGCCACTAATCGTCAGGAAAGAGCCCTTCGTTCACAAGAAACATTAACAGAATGAAAAACAACCCTTTGCACATATCCATATTTAAGGTAAACAATTTTTCTCCTAAGTTTGTAACTTAAGAGTAAATTAAGCTTTTGTCTTTTACTGACAGCCAGAGAATTATGTAGATCAAGTCAAATAGTTATCATGAAAAATACGTACGCAAGGCCGAAGTCAGTTTGTAAAAATGGAAGGCTAGACCACCCTGAAATAAATGATGAGCCACTCTTCTAGCTTTAGATTATAAATAAGGTAAGTGTTGGGATGCCCAACACCGCTAGCATACCTGTGGAATGTAAATCAACAGTTCAAAACCAGTGATGGTCTCAATGTAGAAAAGCCCTCAAAGTGCACCAGAAGGCGCTGGGAGATAAAGTGAGGCAAATAGCAATTGAGGGACATGCGTTTTCTCTTATTTAAGATGATATGCAGGGGAAAATAATTTTTGTTTCACATGTGAAACATAATGAAAAAGCAGGTTTGAGAAAATGTATTAGGATAATGAAAAGCACCTTTATAGACTTGGGGAGGTATGCATTGGTTGAATTTGCTTCTGGATCTTATACTGGGTATTTTTTGCACATAGGCATGTGAGACCATTAAGTATGAATTGATTCTTCCCAAAACATCTATAGAGGTGTACAAGACCAGAATAAATTGAACCTTTAGAAGAGCTGGACTAAAATGACCACTGCGGAGCAATCCATCATTAGTTAGTAGCCTAAACCAAGACAAAACAAGTTTATTAACAACTCTCCCTAAGCATGTGTACTACAGGAGAACCAGAGCTTACTCAAATGCTCGAAAGAGATGGGTTCATACACCTCCATAAATATTTAAATGAATGCTCCCAATGTCCCTAGGACACATTATAGATACACATCCATCCATCTGGGCGTGAGAAAAATATTTCTCCTGTAATTGCATTCAATTTGCTGAAATTAAAATAAAGCAAATCTTTTTATTTAGAGTGTGTCATTGCAGAGTGAATCTCCGTGCACAAGTTAAGAATCAAAAGGTTTACCTTTTTAAAAAAAAATTATTTTTATTGGAAGTAAAAAGAACAGCAACACATAACAACGTCATAATGTGCCGCATCAAGACACAATCTATCAAAATTACTCTCCCCAATATGCTCCTGTCTCCCACCTCCGCCCAGCCCGCAGTAAAATTTTTCAGTAGTCACAGTAACTACTTTTATCTGACTTTGAACTTCAGGTCTCATAAGTCTAGGTGGAGCACACAGGCCCCCACATTGGTCTTTCTATTTCCCCCATATTTTAGTCCAATTAACCGGACAGCCTCTGCTTTCATATACCTCCCTCTCCGCTAGCATGCACCAGTCTAAGTCGAGCTTCCAATAGTCCAGTTCCCAAGGCTGTTCAGGCTTCCAAACATGAGCAATATTGCGTTTTGTAAACATTAACCCCAAGATCATCCAGGTGTGGTCTATGTGAGTGAGGTCGTTTTCCTCCCCTATGTTTAACAAACACCATTTTGGAGAAAGTTCCACATTACTAGCTACAAACATTATTTCAACAAGTCACCACTGAGTCCCAATACCTCTGTATGACCGGTTTTCTCCAAATGATGTAGTAAAATGTATGTGTGTGCAAACATGGATGTAGACAGTGTGGTGTAGCTGCTCTGCCCATCTTCACAAGGTTAGTACATGCATAATAGAACCAGTGGAGAACCTTTTATTGTACTAGACTGAATCTAGAGCAGATGGCTATCTCCCATGTGGACGCTAGGGCCTCTGGCCACTCGTCGTCCTCCAATCCCCCAAGGTCATGCTCCTAGTGTTCCCTAAGGCTCACTAGGGTGTCAGGTAAGTTGTTGATGAGCTTGCGATATATGAGAGAAACTGCTGTCATGGGCATAAACTCAGTCAGTAGTCTGTCCTCAAGTGGGGAGGATCCAGGGGTTTCCTGTCCTGTTGGCAATGCTTGAGATAGGGCGTGGCATATTTGGAGGTACTGATAGGCCTTGGTAGTTGCCTGCTGATATTCGGCCTACATATCCCTAAATAGGATAACCCTGCCTGCAGCCCCAGGTCATCCACTCTTGTGATCCTAATAAGATTCCACTTACGGAAACACAGTTGAGTACCCAGAGTCTCTATAGGGGAGTGGCTTGAATGATCCTGTCCTGCCAACTCTGGGAGTGTAACATGTCATGCCAGAGTGTAGGATAACCGGATAACCGCTGGGGGTGGGGGGTGGGCGGTGCAGGGAAAGATGTGTGACGGCTCCCTCCATATAGTGCCCTGAGGTAGCCTACTGGCTGCATGGCATACCAGTCCATAAAGTATGTTGGCTCCGAGTCTGGGAGATGAACCCATGGTTGATGGCTGCGAGCTGCCCTGCCTGGTAATAATTCTGTATATCCAGCAGTGCAATGGTACCATCGTAACAGCTCCTCATTAGTTTCTTAGTAGCTATACGTGCAGGACCCCTTATCCAGAATAGTGAGTGAATTTCTCGGTCTATAACCTGAAAATAGGAGGCTGGAGTCGGGTAAGGCGTGTTAAGGAGTGCATAAAGGAAACAGTGCAATGCCATAATTTTTAATAATGTGTCCCTTCTCAAAAATTACAAGGGGAGGGACATCCAATGCTCCACATCCCTCCGAAGACATGCCAATGGGAGTGTGGAAAACACCTTGTTCCACAGTGATATATTTTCCCAAATACCGGAACCCCTCCTGATATAGATGGCATAGCCATGGTGCAGCCATAGTGCAACCCTGTGGAGGAGGTAAATCAGGGATTCATCCCAATTGATCATGTATCCCAAGTATTGATGGTAGAGAGTGAGCAAATGTATGATCCTGTCAAGGGTGTGGGTTGAGTCAGCAATTCATATTGTCAGCATAGAGGGAGATCTTATTCTCTTACTCCTCCGTCCACCGGAGCCCTCTAGTCAGAGAGTCTCTACACATCCATCGCTAGTGGCTCCATGATCCGTGTAAAAATCAGGGGGGAAAGTGCTCAGCCCTAACACATACCCCACAGGAGTTGGAACGCTGAGGACACACCACGATTAATGGTCACTTATGCCAGAGGATTGGAATAAAGGAGATGCACCCATGATAGCAAAGGTGATCCAAACCAAACCGCCGGAGGACCTTGAACATGAATGGCCACTTGACCGTATCAAAGGCCATTCGCGTGTCAAACGAGAGCGCGATGGCATCTTCACAAATCTTTGCTGCACAGCCCAGGACCCCAGTGAAGGCACCTCAAGGTGAGCTCTGTACTATGCCCTGGCATGAAGCCGGACTGTTCCGTATGAAACAATGATTTAATCACTCGCACCAATCAGGAGGCCAGTAGCTCCGCTAGGCTCTTTACTTCTGCGTTTAGAAGGGAAATAGGGCTGTAGGACGCAAAGGCCTCTGAAGGTTTACCCTCCTTGGGTATGACATCAATGCTGACTCATCTCTAATCTCTTGGTCCTTTCATGGCTCTTGAAAACATCTTAAGAAAGAGAGGTGCAATTGTGCATGCTGTGAGTTTATAAAGCTCACTAGGGAGGCCATTAGGACTCATCGCCTACCGGAAGATAAGTCTTGGATTGTCTGGTCTATCTTGTCTTCTGTGATTTCTTCGTCTAGTAATGTTTTGTCCGCCTGGGAAGAGTAATATCAGACAGCGATTCCCGAGACGCATCAGCTGTAGCCGTGAGCCCTGTGTGTACAGCCGTGTACAGCAAGCCGCGAAGGCATTGGCTATCTCTTGTCTACCAGCACGCGTTCCACCATAACAGTTAGTATTTCCGGCACCCATCGAGATGCCCTTTCCTTTCGGTCAAGCCAGGCCAGCAATTTTCCAGCCCTGTCACCTACCTCGTAGAGGGGGCGTTGGGTGGCAAGATAGTGAGTTTTAGCTGCCTCCAATGCAACATCCCTGAACTCCTTATTTAAAGGCCAGGCGGTGATGCCCATCCACTTGATCAGCGTGAAGAAGCAATGACTCCAGCTCTTGAATTTCCCATTTCGATTCCACCATGGGTGCCCGTTTTTCTTTCTTGTGCCCTCTGACCCTTTATAACAGCCTTGAAAGTCTTCCACAATGTCTACGCCGACTCCACAGAAACCACAATGTCCTTGAAATATTGCCAGTTACTGTTCTAAGGTTAGTACAGATCTGAGGTATCTTGGGATACCAGGAGCTAATTACATGATGCCTCTGTTCATCCCAGTGTGGGTTACCGTAAATTGACCAGATCGGGGAGTGATCAGATATCCGCCTGGCAAGATGACAAACTTCCCTAAAGTAGGGGAGCAGCTGAGGCAGGGTAAGGATATAATCAATTTGTGAAAGGCTGCTGTAGACTCCTGAGTGAAATGTATATTTTTGCTCCTTAGGGTTTCGGGGTGTGCCTTGTAGCTAAAGTATGACGGGTCGCGTGAGTGTGTCGAGCAGGTCATCCGTTTTAAATGTCACAATGGGCCACATTGAGGTCCACTATAAGGTCGCCATCCGGAAGTTTTGATCACTAAGCTCAGCGAAGGCGGCATCATGTAGGGGGTATGTATACTGAGAAGATGTTGACTGTGGTGTCCTCCTACCAACCAGAGAGTGCTGCATATCTCCCATATCTATCCACCCAGGTGTGCTGGACCAGGAAAGGGAAGGATTTATGCCCCTCTAGATCCCGAAGTGTAACCTGCTTGAACCATTATCTTAAATCTGCAGCGATCCAGAGAGCGGTAAGTGTGGCCCCATAAGTGCGTCTCCTGGAGTAGAACGATGTCAGTGAATGTCACTAATGATACTGGAGTACTACCCCCTCTCTTAAATTTGTCTCCCAACCCATTGACGTTCCCGGACAATATTTTGATGGCTAGAGATATCAGAGCCATAAGGGTAGGTGTTTTAGGCTATAGAGGGCTGGTATATAGCATGGCAGGAGTGGAGCAATAGCAGTGTGAGAGCTCAGGGGAAGGAGCCAGTGCCGTGTCAATGCTAGTGTGCTGCACGTTAAACATAAAAACAATATCATAATAAGCAAACCTAAACAAGACTCAAACAAATCCTGCCTCCCTGCACAATGGACCTAAAACTGCCCACCCCCAACTCTGCAGCGCACCTGTTGCCTCTATAAAACATATTTAACTAGAGCTGGATGAAACCAACACCAAAGTGTTCGATCTTTACATCCCTAAGAAAGAAACGTTTTACCATGTCCATGTTGGCCCTCTCTGTAATGTCCGGCCAGACAACATTAATCAGCGTGAACAATGTCCCCCACTGAAAGTAGATAACAGTCCACACCAGTTAGAAGCTCCTTTCGTCGCTCCTTCTACAGAGGAAGCTCCAAACAAACTGGAGCAGACACTACAACATCTTTCAAATCACAAACATCCTCTAACAAGGGATACTTTAGAGGAGGATACAGAGGCAATAATAACAAAGGAAGAGGTCACGGTAACAATAGCAACCGATCCTCTTCCGCCACAAAACAGTTACATCCATCCGCTCCCCACACAGTATTCCACTCCTGTAGGGGGCAGATTAACACAGTTCCTGCCTGTCTGGTACTCCATTACAACAGACAAGTGGGTAAGACAGATTATCCAACATGGCTACTGCCTAGATCTTACAGCAACCCCTCCAACCATACCTCCCAGGCAGCGTCCAATGTCTACAGACCATCTGACTCTGCTTCAACAGGAAGTTCTATCACTTTACAAAAAGATGCTATTCAAATAGTTCCTGTAGAAGAACAAGGAACAGGGGTTTACTCGCTGTACTTTCTAATTCCCTAGAAGGACGCAACACTAAGGCCAATTCTAGACCTCAGGCGCCTCAACCATTACATACAATCAGATCATTTTCATATGATCACTCTACAACAAGTGCTTCCACTGCTGCAACAAGGTGACTTCCTTACAACACTAGATTTAAAGGACGCCTACTTCCATATCCACATACATCCTGCTCACAGAAAGTATCTAAGGTTTGTACTGGAAAGACAACACTATCAATTCAAAGTCCTTCCATTCGGAGTGACAACGGCACCACGAGTATTCACAAAGTGCCTAGCAGTGGTAGCAGCACATCTCAGAAGACAACAAATACATGTCTTCCCTTATCTAGACGACAGCCTCATAAAAGCCAAGTCATTCAATCAGTATGTCCAACACACACATCAGACAGTTCAAACGTTGCACGATTTAGGGTTTACAATAAACTACACCAAGTCGCACCTGCAGCCTTCGCATGTATATCAGTATCTAGGGGTTACATTAAACCTGTCTACCGCCCTAGCGAATCCCAGTCCAGCCAGGATACAGAGCATTCAAGCCTTAGTCACCACTTTTCAACACCAACAGACTCTGCAAGCCAGGGTGTTCATGAGACTAATAGGCATGATGGCATCTTGCATCTTCATAGTACCACATGCAAGATTGCAAATGCGTCCACTACAAGGGTGCCTAGCACAACAGTGAAACTAAGGTCAACTAAAAGACCTGGTGTTGGTCGACAGCCGCACACATCGCTCTCTGCAGTGGTGGAACACCAAAAACTTGACAAAGGGGCGGCCGTTCCTCGAGCCTGTTCCACAAGTAGTGCTCACAACAGACGCATCCCTCACAGGATGGGGAGCCCATCTCTTACATCACACAACTCCGGGTCAATGGAACAATCAACAAAAACTGTTCCATATCAACCATCTAGAGCTGCTGGCAATATTTTTAGCACTCAGGACTTTTCAATTTCAAGTACAAAACAAAGCTGTCCTAATCTGGACGGACAATATGACAGCCATGCACTATATACAAAAACAGTGGGGACACACTTTCTGCAACTGTCCCAGCTTGCACAGAACATTTGGAGATCAGCCATTCCTCAAAACATACACTTGTTAGCGGAACACCTTCCAGGAGTTCACAATCAGATAGCAGATCGGTTACGTCGGCATTCACAACAGATTGACGAATGGAAACTACATCCACAAGTTCTTCAACCATTCTTCCAAAGGTGGGGGCACCCACACATAGATCTGTTTGCCACCCACGAAAATGCAAAATGCCCAGCCTTCACAGCCAGGTTTCCACACCCACTGTCCGAAGGCAATGCGATATGGATGAACTGGTCTGGCAGATTTGGGTACGCTTTCCCGCCTCTCCCACTAATTCCATTAGTAGTGCGCAAGCTCAGACAACAGTCTCTCACATTGATCCTAGTAGCTCCCACATGGGCACGCCAACTGTGGTTCACCACACTACTAGATCTCTCTCTAGTTCCACATCAAAAGCTACAGCTCACACCCTCCCCGTTAACACAGGACCATGTAGAAATCAGACACCCAGACCCAAACCAACTGAATTTGGCGATCTGGCTCCTGAAGTCTTGGAGTTTGGTTATCTAAACCTACAACCAGACTGTATGAACATCATTGAAGAGGCTAGGAAACCCACTACCAGAGCGTGTTATGCCGCTAAATGGAAAAGATTCGCAATATATATTGCAAGAATAATCACATCGATCCCCTGGATGCTTCCATCCAAAATATCATTTGTTACCTTTTACATCTACAAAGGTCTAATTTGGCATATTCTTCCATACGCCTGCACTTAGTAGCAATTGCAGCTTATTTACAAATCAGGCAACGCAACATCTGTCTCTCTTCAGAGTACTTGCAATCAAAGCATTCATGGAAGGATTAAAAATAATAATCCCACCAAGGTTGCCACCTTCTCCTGTGTGGAACCTGAATATTGTCCTTACAAGACTCATGGGGCCCCCTTTCGAGCCTCTACATAAATGTGAACTGCAATTCCTAACATGGAAAACAGCTTTCCTTGTTGGCGTTACCTCTCTCAAAAGAGTAAGTGGAGGTACAAGCTTTCACTATACAAGAACCATTTTTTCAAATACATCCTAACAAAGTGGTTCTTAGATCTAAGCCAAAATTTCTTCCAAAGGTCATCACTCCTTTTCACCTAAATCAATCCGTAGAGTTACCTGTGTTTTTCCAAAACCCAGACTCTGTAGTGGAAAGGACTTTACACACATTAGATGTTAAAAGGGCTCTTTTATACTATATAGATAGAACTAAATCCTTTCGAAAGACAAAACAACTGTTTGTATCTTTCTCTCCTCCACACAAAGGCAACCCCATCTCGAAAGGTGGGATTGCAAGGTGGATTGTAAAGTGTATACAAATATGCTATATTAAAGCTATAGGTACATTAACAGTTCCTCCTAGAGCGCACTCCACTCGCAAACTAGGAGCCTCTATGGCTTTCTAAGGAAACATACCCCTAGAGGACATATGCAAGGCAGCCGCATGGTCTACACCACACACCTTTACTAAACACTATTGTGTTGATGTGCAAGCCAAGCAGCAAGCTGCAGTAGGCCAGGCTGTCCTTAAAACTCTTTTTCAAACTACTGTAACGGATACAGGTGACCACCGCTAAGGGAGACACTGCTGCACAATCGATGCATAGTGTACAATCTGCAGCTCAAATGCCTCGAACGGAAAATGCTACTTACCAGTATGCATCTGTTCTTGGCATGTAGAGCTGCAGAGTTGTACACGCCCTCCACCCTGCCCGGGACTTGTATCCGTTCCAGTTTTTCATCTTACTTAGATGCACACGCATGGACATCCTTTTTTCTTTACTTCTACTAACTCCATCATTTCCCATCATGGCGAAAAACAATCTAAGGATGGAGCCGATGCCCATGCGCAGTATTGTCCAAGGATGGAGTCACCTATCTCGTGACTACAAAGACTTCTTCCAAGAAGACAACAACCTGCAATCATCCGAGCCCAACACCAGGAGGCGATCTAATGCATAGTGCACAATTCTGCAGCTCTACATGCCAAGAACAGATGCATACTGGTAAGTAGCAATTTCCTTTTATGTTGACCCCTCCCTCTGTAGTGTTTTTATTATCAGGTATAGGTATGGACAGTTTGTGTAAATCTTTTATCATAGCTAGGCCAAGACAGGATGTCTGTTACACAGTGTCGTTCAAAAACATTATTTGTTCAGGGATAATGCAAGCTCTAACTAAAGCTTCTATTCCCTGCACCTGCCAGTCTTTTGTGCCCCAAACAGTTTTTGTTTCAATTCTGTCGCTCCAAAAGTCAAAACCTAACGAGGACAGCTGGGCATAAAAGGCTGCAGAATAAATTTGCTTAGTATTAGTCAACATAATTTTCCTTCCTGTCTTATTAACATTTTTAAAGTGAAATGTTTCTGGATTTGAGACATTAAATCCTGAAAAGTACGGAAATTAGTCATCAAATGTATTTGAGCTACCTTTTGGTGGCGTTGGACAATGTTCTCATTTATTATAAGTATAAACATTTCTAGGGTTTGCTGATGTGTGCAAATAATGATGACCATAGTGATTATAACGGTACATTTGTTCATAATCTGATGAACCTTCTAAGTATTCATGTTTTGTAAATTTTGCGGACATCTCTAAGTCTGACATCATATTATTAACCGTTTCAAAGTCCCAATCATCAGAAAATGTGCTGGGTGAAACAGTCACTCAAGCAAACCTTGAATTGAATCTTCAACAGCTCTGCAAGGCCAAATATGTCATAATCAGTTCTGTCCCATGCTATACCACCAGGTATAGAAACGGCTGTGATGTTCACTGATGTCTAGCCTCTTTGTTCACGATGAGATGATTTGTGTGGCTTGAGGAGTAAGTTGATGTTCTTACTTGCTGTGTCCATTTTACTATATCTTCCATTTATCAGCATTCCCAAAGTTAATACAAGAATTAGCCAAAGTAGGAGAAAAAGTACACCTAGCACAATCCAAAATTCAACCCATGGTGAAACCAGATAAGTTTTGTCAAGTTGCTGAAAAAGTTCTGTTACTTGTTCTTTGAAAGTTTTATTTGCTGGCGTCGTTTTAGGCTCACTGGGATCCTCGGAAAATGTATCAAAGTTAATGAAATAGCCAGAAGCAGTTCTGTCGATTGTAGGTATTGCATCCGGATTACTTGAAACCACTGGAGCTACAGGATCCCTTGTCATATTAGTATAGTCAGATGCTACATCATTGTAGACAGGAGTGACTTGACAAACTGTTTTTTGGGTCTCAAGAGGCACAAGTACCATTGCTTTATTGCTTATTCCTTCTTTTTTCACTGCAGATTCTTCAAAGGTGATGAGTCCGTCAGTTTGAACCTCTTGGATAGTAGCAAGATTTGGTCGTCTGCTACATTTTTGGAGTCCACTGGGCCTACTACTTATTATCAGCCACATGATGTGGTTTGACCAGGTCGAGAGATACAAACCTGTGCTCCTTTCTTCCAGCAAGGGGCGGCAGTAACATTGTCCTTGATCTGCGAATTGCTAGCACAGGTACTGGTTTTCTGTAAGATGGCCCAAATTCCTTCTTGTCCGCAATCTTTTCTCTGACTAGATACCCAATCTTACGAATCCAGACAGGCCTTGCTGGGACGGGTGGTTCTCCTTCAGTGGTCGTTGGCTTATGTATTGTGTTGCTTTGACTTCTTCTTGTTTCATTTAAGCCCTCTAAAACAGCCAAACGGTCTTTGATATCAAAGGGTTTTTGTTCCACCACTGAAGTGTGACGATCAAGGTCCTGGACAAGCATTCTAGTACCAAAAGGTATTTCATATGGAATGATTCCACCCAGAGAATTTCAAGGCAGATTATTTAAACTACGTTGGCCACTTATTAGATGTTTGACCCACCCGTCACCCGAGCCTAATACCCTAGCTGTTATAGATTGCTTTATGTCCCGGTTTTTTCTTTCTACTACAGAATTTCCCTCAGGATGGAATGGACTAGAATTCCGCAATGCAACGCCCAGATTGGCCATGGACTCCTTGTAAGCTTTGGAGTTAAACACAGGACCCTGGTCAGAATGTAGCGTGCCGACTGCGTATGTACCGATAAAGACTCGCAAATCTTTTATAACAGTTCGAGCATCAGCCGACCGCTGAGACCACTTCCAAGTGAATCTTGAGCATGAATTCACTGCTAGGTAAATGCTTGCTAATGGTTTATCTGAAATTAAAAGGGGCATCTGTGCCGGGCGTTTCACTGTTGAAACCTTAATTTTCTGGCAGATTTCACATTCCAATACATAGTTTCTGGTCTGTTTCCTCATGCGCGGCCACCAGTATCTTAGTTTTAATAATGACACTGTGGCCAAAACACCTGCGTGTGCAGAGGCAAGACCTTCATGTGCTGCTAAGATTAGTCCTAATCTATGTTCCATGTTTGGAATTACTCTATCCCACACTCCAGGGATTCGAGCAAAAGGAACATTATTCGCATCAGTTATATACAAGTATTTGAGTGGAAAGCCTTTTGGTAATGTTTTACCGTTATCTTTGTTGGAAGCGGCGACAGCCTGTATTATTTTGCTGTCTATTTTTGTTTTAGAACAAGTGATTGCAACTATGGAAGCCGTTTGCACAGCTGCCTTTGTGTCTTCATCAGCCAATGAATTCCCTTCAACGTGAACGCCATCACGCTGATGACTCAGTGTGTGGATCACTTGAGTCTTCTGTAGTTCTCTCTGTAATTGAACTACTTGTTCCCAAAGCAACTTATGCTTGATTGTGCCACCTTTTGCATCTTTGAAACCGTTTCGAATCCAATTCTGCAAGTATTCATTGTAAGATTGAACAATGTAACGAATCGCACACTAGAAGTGTGAGAAATTCGCGATCAGTATTTTCAAGCGCCATCTTGAATGCCTGTAGTTCAGCTCGCTGAGCTGTACAGTCTCCAAGAGATTGAGTTTTTGTGACCATAGTTCGGAATTTACCATCGCGCCAGCGACCTTTAACAATCGGACACGCAGCACTATAAGCTTGTTTACCCCCAATTGCGGGCTGTGCTGATCCGTCTGTATGTTATAGATTCGTATTGTTCCAGAGGCAGAATCTCAGCTGGCAAAGGACAATCTTGTTCGTATTGTAGAAATTCTTGTGTTTTCAAATACGGGTCAAAAACGTATTCAGCGTCTGTTGCAGCAAGAGATTTAACCAATTGTATCCATCTTAGATGTAACGCCTTTGCATTTGGAATGCTTGCTTTCGTCACTGCTTCTAAAGCAGGTACAGGAGTTATGACCATTATGCGTTTACCCTGTGTGAGAGCTCTCTTTTTGCTACTGCAGTTTGAACCGCTGTAGACAATTTTTCTGTTGAAGTGAATTTCATTTCAGCTTGTGCGTACAAGTGTGATTTGTAAGCAATTGGTACTTTTTTACCTTCATTAAAAGTTAAGTACGTGAATCCGCATCTTCCTGGGATTATCCTGATTACAAGGTTGCGTACGTTTACGCTTGTCTGTAAATGTAAATATGATGTTGCCAACATGTCTGTTTGCACTGAACGCAAAATTGCTGTGTGCTTTTGAGTCCAATTTGTTGTTTTAAAATCAGGTTTGAATAATTTGTAGAGAGCTTTAACCCTTTCTCCGTAATTTAGAATGTATGTTCTTCCGAAATTCAGGAAACCTAGAATTGACTAAGTTTGTCAGCGTTTTTGGAGGTTGGAGCAGCGCACACTTTTCTAAAAAGTTGGCTGCCAGGCTTCTGCCTTCGCTTGATAACTCGTATCCTAGAAAAAGGATGTTGAGATGGGCAATTCTTGATTTTTTTTTAATTGAATTTGTACCCTTCAGAGGCGAATCCAAGTATAATAGTATTCACTCTGTTCAAGTGCCTGTCCAAGTCATCGTCTGTTAGATAGATGTCATCGACATAAGATAATGCCTCATTGTCATACGTTTGTAGTAAATCTGTTACTCTGGCTGAAAATAACCCCGGACTATTCTTGAATCCCTGGGGGGGGGGACGATAGAAGTGACGTTGTGTCCCCATTTTTTTGAAGGTGGTCAAGTACCTGCTTTCAGGTGCAATGTTTTGACAGAAGAAACCGTTAGAAATATCTAATGTAGTTTTATATTTTTTGCGCACAATGTTATTCATTAGTGCTGCACAGTGTGCATTTTGTACTGCAAAGGTTTTGCAACAAGAGTTTAAATGTCTTTAGTCCAAAACTAGACGATATGTATTGTCTGGTTTGGAGACAGGAAACAAAGGATTGTTCATTGACGAGGAGCATGCTTCAATCACCCCTTGGTATTCAGGTTGATCTAATATCTCCCTGACCTGTTCTTTAGCTTCTTGCTTAACTGGATACTGCCTTTGTGCAGTTGGTTGAGTTTTTAGCTGGATTATATGGTGAGGGGAATCCTCATCCCATCCCACATGATTTTTGTATAATGCTGGAGCCTGGGCTACTGCCCATTTTCTTCCATATGTGTATTTTAAGTGAATTGGAATATGATTCGAGAAGGCTGGCATAATGATGTCTTCACCATGTGAGAACTCCCTGACAAATTTTGGTGGGCAGACTTTTTCAGCTAGAAGAATGTCATAACCCTTAGAGAGCTTCTCCCAAAATAGTGCTCTTATTTTCCTAGTTATGTCCCTCTCCATCCGGAGCGTTACTTCATATTACTTATGGGGTACACTAACCCTATTATCAGCTGTTTCAACTTGAATGTACTCATTCAAGTCCACTGTCTCCAGATGATCCTTCAAGATCTTGCGGGCTATGGAGACTTATGCTGCGCTGTCCAGCATTGTCTGGGCCCACTCTCCGTTCTTGAGTTGTGTCCTCAAGATCCTCGGCATGTCTGATTTTTAGACCTGCTACCTTCTTTTTGGTGAATTGGGTTTTCGTATTTTTTGGAACGTGTTGATCGTCTTTGGACTTCACACGTTCTTCCTTGTGTTCTGACCGTCCTATTCTTTCCGATTTCTGTGAGTCTGAAAGGTACGAGAGGAACTTGTATCAGTATCTTTATCTATCAGGTTTTCTCAAATTATCCCTGTTCCTGAGGTTATACCTCTTTTCAGAGGGCTACTTTTGAGAAGACCTTCCTCAAGACTGAGAAAGCTACTCATTAGAAATTTGTGTAGTATTTTTCCATTTCTTTTTAGGAGTAGTGAGTGTTTTTTTAATAAAGACCTTTTCAGGACTCTGTTAGTTGGGGTTTTACTGGTTTCCCACCCAAACTATCTCTTCCTAGTTCTTCATAGGATTTTAAAATTATTCTGGCCAGTTCATATGGTTGCTCAGTTACATCAATTTCTCTTATTTTTTGGCGGATCGCCACGGATGCTGCTTCACCTTTAATATTAGCTAATATTATAGCTGAGACCTGTTTAAAGCTGGGTATGAAATTACTGAAAGATTTCAAAGGAGGCTCTGCCCCATATTCATTTTGAATCGGTTTCAGGACATCTGGTATAACCGCCATAGACAGAACACAATGTGCTTTTGTGTAGATTGCAGCAAAGACTGTACCCCAAGTGTTGCAGTCTACCAGGTGTGGTACGATCCCCATTGGTAAATAGATTGTTAAAATTCTGTGTTTCTCATGAGGGGTAGTATCCGGAAATACTGCCTCGATTTGAGTAATTTGTTTAGCTATCCAGAATGGAATTTGTTCCCTTTTTGCAGGTAATTTACCAATGACTGATTGTATAGTCTGTGGTGAGATTTTATTTGTGTTCCCCTGGTGAAGGGTTTGTTGTGGAATCCTTATAGGAGGTTCGGACTGTTGCAGTCTGCATCACATATTGAACAAATTGTCTATGTATTTTTATTAGTTGTTTTAGTTGAACTAATAGTTCTTCACTTGACGTTTCTTCAATGTCAGGATGTGGTGTATAGCTGGCTAGTACTGGCCATTTTTCTCCTGTTCTACCTAGTGGACCGAGCCTGGTAATGTGATTTTGATGTTGTAGGACGCCTTTAAACCAGAGTTGGTGCTCTTGGTAAGTTAATGGAATTTCAATGTCCTCAAAAGGAACGTATTCCGTTGGATTATCCTCTACTTTGTAGAAGTGAAACACATGCGATACTGCATTTGCTTCAGGGAAGATTATCCATGAATAGAATACCTCTGTCCGTCGATATTCATGTGCCTCTATGATAAAAATTACCCTACCACCTCTTGATGATAGGCCATTTTTTATAAGCTTTATAGTGATGGTTTTCCTTATGTTTTCCGGGATGATTATAGCATCCGGGTCAGTTTCTTGGAAACCTGTTGTGTCAAAACCTGATTGGGCTGCAGCTCCACCGTTTGTGTTGTTGTTGACGTTAAGCGACATTGTTTAATGAAAGTTTGCAGAGCAAGTTTCAAGGAAACAAAGATAAGGTGCACAATATTTTGGAACACTGTATTCTTCAACGTTGAACAAACCAAAAAACCAATACATAGGATTTTCGTCCTACTCAGTTATGGCGGATATTTGATCCTTTTACCCACTCCAGACGTTTATTATTTTAAGGGAAAAAGGGGTCTCTGTGAAAAGCACGACTGAGTTACTTTGGTATCTAGCGTTAAATTAGTGCCTTACCAAATGTTGGGCGCCAAATAGTGTAGTTCCTATATTTCCAATAGGCTCTGCGCATTGGAATAATATATCCTATTTTTGACGTAGGACTGAGGTCGACTAGGTCTCTATCGAATATATTAGACTTAATTGTGATTGCCAGCTAGCTCAGAGGTCACTAGAAATTTTCTCGAATACACAAGAAGGGATTCGTTTCTGACAACCGCATAAACATGACAACTTTGTTTCCCCAAGAATAAACGTATCTTCAGAGTCGTGGAAACAATAGATAGATATTTTACTCAGTGAATCGTGCATGCTTCATTTCATCAGAGTAGCAGAGACATAGAGATACGGGCGTTTTCAATAAAATGATTTATTGAACAGTCTTCTTTCTCATGCAAGTAAAGTGAACTGCTACAATCGTAATCGTAATACTGGTTGCAAAGTATAATGTGTTCAGTAAGAAGAGTATTATAAAATAATACTGTAAAAGCATTGTATGGTTTCTAAACCATAGATAAATACATACATAAATAACAAAGGCTAAAAGTACTCAACTGGTGCTTCTAAAATACGTCGACCCCAATGTACCTAACCTAAGTCTAGTATGAGGGAAGAAGTAAGTGTGGTGTAGCATAGGTTTAGTTTTTTTTGCCAAGTATCTAACCAAGATTTCTCTTAGGGTCTAATCAGCTCCGTACCTTGGTTTTAGAATGAAAGAGGTCTGGTATCTCTGTCTCTGGACTCGATTTTCCAGCACCCCGCAAGGGGAGCTTGGAAACACTGGAGCTGGATTCTCAGCGAGAGAAAAGACAGCTTCTCGATCAGGGCATCAGCTGGAGGCTCGGCTTCCTTCGGCACTTGCTGTAGCGAGCTGCATCGGGCAAGTAGATAGTCAAACTGCTCCGAACCACCGTGTCTTTGCTAGGGCAAGTGTAGGCATATTTAATTCCTTGAAGGTGCCTAGTTTGACGTAAAGTCGGGCATAATAACGTCATCAAAGAATCCCAAGGGAATGGTAGTTCTTTGAAAACTCCATGAGTTCTTGGACAAATCAATATTCAAGCAAGGGGATGTCCCTGACTCCCGAAGCCGAGTTTTCCAAGAAATCATTGTGGCTTTTTGGAATGAGTGGAAGTAGTCATGCCTGTATTTGGACTGCTTGGGTTATATCTAAATATGGTTATGATTTGTATGCCTATATAAGAGCAATGTGAATTTTACCTATATAAGGGCATGAATCTGTAAATTTCGCTCTGATCCTAAAACGCTATACAACAGAGGGACAGCTTATTTCAAATAATGCTATAAGGTGCTACCTAGATGCTGCAGACACTGCTGCTAGAGCTGTAAACACCAGCATCCTTTTAAGAAGGCACGTCTGGCTACGCATATCAGGTTTTAAACATGAGGATCAGACTACCATCCTGAACACACCCTTCCACAAAGAACACCTCTTTGGCCCGGTCGTAGATTCCTCACTTGAAAAAATGAAAAAAGATACTGAAGTGACCAAATCCATCAGAGCCTTTCAATTGACACAAGCATGTGGTTCCTTTTGGCGTTCTTTCTACCTTCGGAGTGTCTAAAAATACCTCATCAGAGACTACCACCACTACGTACAAAGGTAATAACTAACCCTCTCCCTCTAAGGGTTACTTCAGAGGGGGGTATGGAGGCAACAACGGCAAAGGCAGAGGTAGAGGCTCAAACACACATGCCTCCCCCTCCAACACAAAACAGTTACCTCACTTCACTTCCCCCCTTCCATTTAACACCTGTCTGAGTCGTCTTTCGGATTTTCTACCCGTCTGGCGTTCCATAACAGACAAGTGGGTAATGGAAATTATCATTCTGGTTACTGATAGGCTCCAGGTTGGATTATGCCAACAGTCTATACCTGGGCCTGCCAGAGTATTTGCTGCAGAGGCTTCAAGTGGCACAGAACGCGGCGGCCAGGGCCATCTTTGGCCTAAGTAGACGCACCAGCGCCTCTGGGTTGTTGGTGACGCTACACTGGCTACCCATCCGCAAACGGATTGCCTTTAAGGCTCTGACCTTGGCCTATAAAGCTCTCCATGCGGTGGGAGCCAAACATCTTCAAAAGAGACTCACTTTTTACCATCCTACTCGCGCGTTGAGATCGGAATCTTTACTTCTTGCGGCTGTTCCGCGTGTGAAGAGGGCTCGCCTAGGTGGCCGCTCCTTCAGTCTGCTGGCCCCACAGATGTGGAATTCCTTACCGCTCTCTCTGCGGGGGGCGACTACTCTTCTTGATTTTAGGAAAGGCCTCAAAACCTGGCTGTTTTCTAAATAGGTTTGCCTGTAGCCCCGTTTTTTTTGTGGATTTTTGAACTGTTTTTATCTGTGTTGTGTTATTCTGAAACCTGCTCACCTTACCTAAAGCGCCGGGATTCTCTTTTTGAGTAACCGTTGCGCTATACAAAAAAATAAATAACATAACATAACATAACATAACATAACTGCCTGGAGTTCACCAACAATCCTCCAAACATTCCCCAAGTTCACACAAACGCTCTCTGGATCACTTACACCTCCTAAAGCAAGAGACCCAGTCTCTCCTGCTAAAAGGGACTATAAAGCCCGTACCATCACAACACCACAGGTCGGGTGTGTACTCCTTTTACTTCCTAATACCAAAAAAGGATGGTTCTCTCAGACCAATATTGGACCTCAGAGAACTAAACCGTTGGGTACAGTCATGCCATTTTTATATGGTAATACTTTAGCAAATACTACCACTTCTGCAACAGGGCGACTTTCTGTCTACACTTGACTTAAAAGACGCCTACTTCCATATTCCAATCCATCCCTCTCATTGCATTTGTGGTAGTGGGTCAACATTACCAGTCAATGTACTCCCGTTTAGAGACACACTGCCCCCAGAGTCTTCACAAAGTGTCTGGTGGTAGTCGCTGCTCACCTGAGAAGACAACGCATCCATGTCTTGCCTTACTTGGACGACTGGCTCATCAAATCCAGCACATATCCAAAATGTCTCCAGCACACCCACAGAACAATTTTGTTACTACATCGACTAGGGTTCACAGTCGATGTGCTAAAATCACATCTCCAACCTGCAGATACTCAAAACTATCTAGGAGCCACCTTAAATACGCAAAAGGCTCTCGCTTTTACCGACGCAGCCAGAATTCACAACATTCAGGCTCTACTTCCCCAGTTTCAATCCAATCGCTCTCTTCAAGCTTGGTTGTATATGCAACTACTAGGAATGATTGCATCTTGCATTATGATAGTTTCCCTTCAAGAATGTTTAGCGAGTCAGTGGAACCAATCAAAGGGTCTGTTAACCGATCTAGTGTTGGTAAGCAGCCATACTCGCCGCTCTATGCAGTGGTGGAACACATAAAATGTATCAAAAGGACGGCCCTTTATAGACCCAGCTCCACAGACAGTACTAACAGCAGACGCGTCCCTCACATCTTCAGCACCCCACAGTGCAAGGCCTATGGAGCCAATGGCGAGAGTTGCTCCACATCAATCATTTGATGTGGTGCTTACAATCTTTCTAGCTCTCAAGACATTTCAAACACACCTGGTTGGCAAAGCTGTCTTAGTCCATACCGACAACATGACAGTTGTGTACTACATACAAAAATAGGGGCGGACACACTCTCTCCAACTGTCCCACTTAGCCCAGGACATTTGGAATTGGGCCATTAACCACACAATCTATCTCCTAGCAGAACACCTCCCAGGAGTGAACAACAGATTGCAGACCTCCTAAGCAGACAGAGGCAGCAAATACACAAGTGGTAACTTTACCTTCAGGTTCTCCTCCCATACTTTCAAAGTTGAGCACTCCCTCAGATAGATTTGTTCGCCACACACCAAAATGCAAAAGCTGCGCCTCCAGGTATCCACACCAGTTATCCAAGGGTAAAGCACTATGGATGAACTGGCCAGGGATATTTGCCTATGCTTTTCCATCTCTCCTACTCATTCCAGCAGTGGTTCGTAAGCTCAGGCAAACATCCCCCACATTGATCCTAGTGGCTCCAACATGGGCCTGTCAACCATGGTTCACAACCCTGTTGAAGCTCTCTCAGTCCTGCATCAAAGCTGCCCAAAACACCAAGTCTCCTTACACAGACCCATGGAGAAATCGGACACCCAAAAACTGAACCTCACAATCTGGCTCCTGAAGTCATAGAGTTTGGTTATCTGAACCTTCCTCCAGTCTGTATGAACATGATCAGGAAGGCCAGAAGGCCTACCACTAGAGCCTGTTATGCAGCAACATGGAAGCGTTTTTTTATTTATTGCAATATCAATCTCATCAACCCTCTTGATGTTGCCATACAAAACATTATCTGTTATCTGTTACACTTGCAGCAGTCAGTATTGGCTTACACCTCCATCCGGCTACATCTTGCTGTAATAGCTGGAAACCTACAAAATAGGTAACATCTGTCGCTTTTCAGAGTACCCGTAATGAAAGCTTTCATGGAAGGACTTAAGAGTTATACATCCAAGACTCCCACCTGCCCCAGTGTGAAATCTTAACATAGTCCTCACAAGATTAATGGGACCAGTGCTTAATTTGTAAAATATGAGGTTCAGGTGCTGAAATGTTTGTTGTAGACCACGCCTACTTTTCCCTGGCTCCACCCACTTCCTCCACTGGCTCCGCCCACTTACTATATTAGCCACAGCCACATCTTCAACTGACACTGCTAAAAGTCAGATATAATATATCCGAATTTCAGCAAGGGAGCCTTCCTCATAGTAAGGTTTTGATAGGAGGTTCCCCTGCCCTGTGAACATTTTGAAAAAGATTCATTCAAAAGTGCATTTTGGCGCCCTCCAATGACCACCCCTCACACACATTTCCTCAGTACCACCCTTTAACGCTGCTCTTGGATTCAAGTCTCCATAAACACGGTCTTCAATTAATTTAGTTTTATAGCGCCTCTCATACCAATGTAAGGTGTCAGAGTACTTTGCATCATTCACACATTGCATAGATACAATCCTACGTGTGTAAATCAGTATATATGGAATGTTACATCAGACAGGACTACAAAGTATAGGAGTCAAATGTCATCCATGATTGTCATTGTAGGCAATATAGTTTAAGAGTTCGAAGTCTGGAAAAGCGCAAATTGAGAATTTAAAACCTAACCGCATTGTTAGGAGTTCTCTTCAATAAGAATTGATTTATTTTCTACCCAAATTAACCCTTTTTGCAAGATTAGGATAATGTAAGTTTGGGCCAAAAAATATATAGCTCTAATATATAACTTGCTGTTTGCATGCAGCTCTTATAAGACAGACTTGTTAATAGCTTGCTGTTCTATGATAGGATTTTAACTTACAAACTGCAAAAAACAAAAAGGATCTCTCAGACAGAATCAGTAACACAAACTGACCTATTTTACATTATATGCACTTCTTGATCTGCATGGTAAACGTTCTTTGCAGCAGGTAGGTATATAATAACCATGTACTACCTTTCAAGCAGTCACAACTTCCCCAGACAAAACCCCTGTCTCTCTCCAGGAAGACGATTTATCACCATAGTTATCTTATCTTGACATTTTAATGTATGCCTAAATATTACTGGAGCCCAGGAACTCAGCAGCAGCTGCTTTTAAAATAAGAATATACTGCTAAACTGACTCAGACTCACTGCTGTGCTAGTGCAGACAGAGCCTGCAGCCTTACTTAGGCTGTTGAACAGCTTTTTTTTTTTTTAACAGATGAAGCCTGCTCAGTACTAGGCCCTGCTGCCAGGCCCTGTCTGCCACTTCACCCCTGAAGGCCTGAACCTGAATGGTCAATGACCACGATTCCGAATCGACCGGTGGTGGTGGTGAGCCGAGCGTGAGCGAAAGCCTGAGGCAGTGCCGGTATGCTTATGCTGGGGTGTGTGTGGCAAAGCAGCAAATGTGTGCGCAATTGCAGCGTGTGAAAAAATCTGCGCACGCTGCCTGCCGCGCACAGCCCCAACCCCTGCAGATTTGCAGAACTGAAACTGAATCCATCATCCAGGCAGCCTGGGCAGGCCTGCTGCCGCAGCTGCGCGACATGAGTCAGACATCATCAAACTAAGGGCCGCGGGCCTGCAGCCACTCATCATGATCAGAGACAGTCACTACTGCATCAATAAATATTTAAAAAAACATAATCATGGCGCCTGCCAGGCCCTGCTTCACCTCTGCAGCGCCAGCTTTATTTTTAAGTTAACTCATTATGATTAGGCCGCCCGCCGCAGCCGGACCCCAGGGTCATGCCTCACCCGGTGGCGCTTAACTCTATGTACCCTCCACTGAGTCCACTGCTCTGACAGAATTTAATGCAGCCAACGCAGTCCGTCCAGGGCAGGTCCCGCTACTTGGAACGGCGGTTGGCTGGCCACAATGAGTCGGACGGTGGTGGTGAGCCTGAGGCAGTGCGGGTATGCTGGGGTGGGGTGTGGCAAAGCAGCATATGCGCACGCAGCAATGTGAACAAAACTGCGCACGCTGCTTGCCGCGCACAGCCCCAACCCCCGCAGATTTGTTGAGCCTGGCCCTGGCTGAAGAACCGAAACTTAATCGGGGACGAGTCAGTCACTGCACCAGTCACGTCAAGGTCGCCATTCAGTGAGTGAAGTTCTTGACATGACGGTAAAGTGACAGCAGCACTTACTTACGGATGTTTACAGCAGCACACCACACGCTCTCTGTGCCAGTGGCAGTGCTAATTATCAATTACTGACGACATGCGGTGCATGCCTGACTTCACTGTACTGTAGACCCGGCCCTGATAATTAAGTGCCGGTGCTAAGCACTGGGGACCACCCTTTGAACCCATGCACTGGTGTGAGCCACAATTTCTCTCTTGGAAAACTGCTTTTCTCATTGCAATCACTTCGCTAAGGAGAGTGGGTGAACTACAGGCACTAACCACAGTAGAACCATTTTTCTAACTGCATAGGGATACCGTGGTTCTGCGTACAAACCCTGAATTTCTACCTAAAGTAGTCTCTGCATTTCACATAAATCAGTCGGTAGAATTACCAGTATTCTTCCCACAACCTGATTCTGTTGCAGAGAGAGCTCTTACACACCTTAGATGTCAGAAGAGCACTCTTATACTACATTGAAAGAACACAATCATTTCGAAAGACCAAATGACTTTTTGTTGCTTTTGCACCACCGCACAAGGGCAATGCTATCTCCAAATCAGGTATTGCAAGGTGGAATGTTAAATGTATTCAAACCTGTTATGCAAAAGCAAAGAGAACTTTAACTTTACCTCATAGAGCGCTTTTAACTCGCAAGATAGGGGTTACTATGGCCTTCTTAGGAAACATTCACATAGTGGATATTTGCAAAGCTGCAACATGGTCTATACTGCACACATTCACAAAACACTACTGTGTAGATGTGTTAGCGAGACAACAAGCGAATGTTGGCCAAGCGGTACTTAAAACACAATTTCAGACAATTCCAACAGCTACAGGTTAGCCACCGCTTTGGGAGATTACTGCTATATAGTCAAAGATCTACAGCTCACATGCCTCGAACGGATAACGTAACTTACTCAGTAAAAGTCTGTTCTTGACATGTACAGCTGCAGATTCACATGCACCTACCACCTCCCCGGGTAACTGTAGCTGCTGCAGTTTTCTCTTTAGTATACATACATACACATGGACATTTCTATTCTACTCTTTCTAACTCCATTCTCACCTTCTGCGGGAAAACAATCTAACAATGGAGTCGATGCCCATGCGCACTATCACCGAAAGGAGGAGTCACCTACCTTGTGATTGGAAAATACTTCTTCGAAGAAAAACAAACTGCAAGCATCTGGACCCAACACTAGGTGGCAGGAGTATGCAAAGCACGTGAATCTACAGCTGTACATGCCAAGAACAGACGTTTACTGGGTAAGTAACATTATTCTTATTAAACCGAACACTTTGAAGAATAAAAATTTCCTTTCAGTGTACCTTTAGCAATGACAGAATAGTACGAAAAAGTTTTTGGGGGGACATCATAATAAAGCACCTTTTATAATTAAATGAATAGTGATGCTGAGCAAAATGAGCACAGTAGTTTATTTTTAACAGTTATTTTCTGCCAACTTTATTCAAGACATTTTCTTCATGATACTCTGAACATATTCCAGCTCCATTCTGCTAGTGTGTAATTAAGAACCTTGATGTATTTTTGTTACTTAGAGCCAAATTTTTTGAAAGTGAAGCTTTGAATGAAAACCTCAGACGAAGCCTGTCCAGAAATGCAACACGATCGCCCTATTTTGCTGGGTCATCACCATTTTCTGCTTCCGTACTTCCTTCAGAACAAGAAACTATGGATATCATAGATCTTGCTAAGAAAAACTTAGAGAAGTTGAAGAAAAAGGAAAAAAAGAAGAAAAAAAGGTAAATATTTTAAACTATTGTATGTTTTTATGATTTTCTATCCATAAAACTCTTGCTGTCCCATTAAGGTCCTTGTCACATAGTTGCCATGTATTTCTATGTGGGCAGAAAAGGGACTTAACATCTGCATTTACATTACAAGTTGTATGTTTGAAGGACATGCATGAGAGAGTGGAACAAAGCTATCCCTGTTCCACAAAAATAATGATCAAGTTGGATTAGTTCTGTTAGAGAGGGATTGAAGTTGCACGCAGCGGGCCCCAGTTCCTGCAGAAAAATCTAGAGGTACTGTCCTGCGAGTTTTCTTCCCATGTGGATAGATGGCGATGCTTGCCACTCTCACTTATAGGCAGGGCCTCCCTGTTTAGGATGAGCACCCTACAATATTTCCTGTACATACTCCAAAATGCTCCCTGGCCCATCCTCGATGCCTTCTTTGACGAAGTGGAAGTTAAACTACACACATTGCTCTGCATAGGGGTATCCAGCGCATAGCTCTCTGTGTGCTTCAGTGCAATGCATACAATGGAGGAGTAATGGTCCCCAAACTTGAAGCCTGCTACCGTGCATCCCAACTGCAGCTTTGGCAGCAAGTGGTGTTTCACCCTCAGAGAAGCCCTGGCGATCTGACTAGAATGTGCCCAATGGAGACCCCCACCCACTTGCACTATATATAGGGACACAACATATAGACACTGACTTTTGGGACCAACCACAGTCTTTTTGATGTCTTTTATATATGTGGGAGAGGTTGGAGGGATTGACTGTCATGAGCCACTCTCCTCTGGATAGGGGACCAATTGAGAGAGGTGAGGAAGTTGGCAGAGTGTACGAAATGGGGTCTTATTGGCATCTCTATACTAGGAGATGTGGTGGGCAGAGGTGACATATTAACATTTGGTGATTTAATAGCAGAATATGATCACGGTCCGTCGCAAGAGTTTCACAGCCTCCACGTAAAACACTCTCTAATACCAAAATCCATCTACTAGGGGAGGAGCTAGAAGAAATGGAAATCTCGCTAACTTATTTCACACTCATAAATAACAGCCCAGACAACTTGTAGTCCCTGAGGGTGCGCTGGGAATTAAGACATAGGGGTCTTGAAGATCGACTGGGAGGACGCTCTGTTCCATCCATATGGAAAGTGTTAAGTGCAAGCTTGCAGCTTATCCAACTGAAGATATTACACATGGTGTACTATAACAAAAATAGATTGTTCAAAATGGAGAGGGCAGCCTCCCCTAATTGTCTGAGATTTTATACCGAAAGGGCACCATCTTTCATACAGCATTGGAATGCCCCCCTATTGAGTGTTACTGGTGTGAGATTATCAACGAACTGCCAGAGATTCCGGGAGTACCCATCTCAGCAATCCTTCAGTTTGTACTACTGAGAATCCCTAGCAATGTTGTTCTACAGGGGAACAAAGAAAAACCAAAGGAAATGATGGACGGAGTGTTGACAATACAATCACTCACCCCCAGTCAACTGATCTGGGTTTAATCCATCACCGTTCTTTAGCCCACTCTGCCACCCCAGTTCAGACATGGCCATATGCAAATCAGTCTGACCCTGTGCCTCATGGGAACAGTCCAGCCCGAACTGCCAAGCCATGCCTTCCCTGGACTGGAAACAAGCTACAGAAGACCGGTTTCTGGCATTTCAGCCGTCTTCAGCCCGGCTTGCTTAAATCCAGTGCAAAGTGAGCAAGGGACTCACGTCTGAGCATACCCTGCCAACTTATGGCGAACAAAGAAAAACCAAAGGAAATGATGGACGTAGCATTGACAATACAAGCCCTCACCCCCAGTCAACTGATCTGGGTTTAATCCATCACTGTTCTTTAGCCCACTCTGCCACCCCAGTTCAGACATTGCCATATGCAAATCAGTCTGACCCTGTGCCTCATGGAAACAGTCCAGCCCGAACTGCCAAGCCATGCCTTCCCTGGACCGGAAACTGTATGTGAGTGTTTGTATTGTCAACGCTCCGTCCATCATCCCCTTTGGTTTTTCTTTGTTCGCCCTAAGTTGGCAGGGTATGCTCAGACGTGAGTCCCTTGCTCACTTTGCCACTGGATTCAAGCAAGTCCGGCTGAAGACGGCTGTAATGCAAAAAAACGGTCCTGGGAAGCTTGATTCCGGTCCAGGGAAGACATGGCTTGGCAGTTCGGGCTGGACTGTTCCCATGAGGCACAGGGTCAGACTGATTTGCATATGGCCATGTCTGCACTGGGGTGGCGGAGTGAGCTAAAGAACGGTGATGGATTAAACCCAGATCAGTTGGCTGGGGGTGAGTGTATTGTCAACGCTCTGTCCATCATCCCCTTTGGGTTTTCTTTGTTCGCCCTAAGTTGGCAGGGTATGCTCGGACGTGAGTCCCTTGCTCACTTTGCCACTGGATTCAAGCAAGCCCAGCTGAAGACGGCTGTATTGCCAGAAACCGGTCCTGGGAAGCTTGATTCCGGTCCAGGGAAGACATGGCTTGGCAGTTCGGGTTGGACTGTTCCCATGAGGCACAGGGTCAGACTGATTTGCATATGGCCATGTCTGAACTGGGGTGGCGGAGTGAGCTAAAGAATGGTGATGGATTAAACCCAGATCAGTTGACTGGGGGTGAGTGTTTGTATTGTCAACGCTACGTCCATCATCCTCTTTGGTTTTTCTTTGTTTCTATGCCCTAGCAAAGAAGGACATAGAGAGACGTTGGGGAAAGCCCCTGGCCACCACCAAGGACTTGTGGATAACTGGCATGAACCACTAAATGGAAGCTGAAATGGTGGGATAGTTAGCAAGGTTCGCCCCAAAATGTTTGAACGAATATGGGGAAACTGGAGTGAGCTCTATAGCTAATATGGCTGAAAAGTGTCTCTTTGAGAACTTCCCTGATAGGTACTGCTGGCCGCACAACCTACCCCCAAACTCAAACATACAGACACTGCAGCTGCCTCCTCCACTGCGAGCTTGGACGAACAGCCCTGGCACTACTGGAATTATAGTCTGAGGGTGGCTGATGCCCAAAAAACGTTCTCACTGAGTGGGATTCCAATGATGTGTTAAATGGCATATTTATGTACAATTGCTGGCGGCATTGTGAATGTTGTTCTATAAACAATCAAATGAAATTTTTTTTAAATTAAAGTTAAATATTAAATGACTCTGCAGGAAACCACTTTATTTGTAGATGTGCTCATTGTGAAATTGAAAGCTGCTGCCTTCCACAGTGAAGTTAGCCAGTAGTTGAAGTGGACTGACCCATTGCCCCATGCTGTAGTGGCTAGAAGAAAGATGTTAAAGATACTGTAACAGACCAATTGATAAAGAGGGCTGGTTGCAAGCCCCTGTTATATATTTAATAAAATCAAAAGGTCTTGGCTAATACCAGACATGAAAGTTTCTCCTGCTTACACGGTATGCAAACAGTACAAACCAATTGTCCTAAATAGCAGCTAGATGATGTGGCAGCTGCATGAGCCGTGCTCTGTATGGGTTGGATAATTATGCTCAGCGTAAGATTTCTTTGCATCTCATTCACTCAGAGCTAAGTAGCCTTTGTTTTCGCTACCTTCCCGGCGCGATATTTTACCAGGCTTTCCTTTATCTAATGTCCCCTTACAGGGTGTGCCATTGTCGCATCCACCCCCTCCTGAGACCTATGGGGCGCGGATCTTTTTAACTACAAGTGAGATCAACATACCTTATTCATATGTTTAGCGTGTGATTTAGAGACTAGCACCTTTGGCCGTACATTCATGGCCCATTAATCGCTATTCACGTATGTTGTATAACTAGCCACTCTGTCATGTGGCCCCATTACCTTATGCCATAGTGCATGCTCACACGCCTGTAATGCCCTCTTGGGCAACTATTCAGCGTTTCCTGCACTAACATATAACCTATGGCACTTGGACCACTTCCAGACCAGTATACAGCACTATGTTGCAGAGACTGACCTTGCAGGAAACATTCTTATTCCAAGATCATAATGTTTATGTTTGTCTTATTTGTTTGTACGTCCTTTTGTCGTTCCAGACTAGACAGGTTCCTCGTAACTGAGGTAATTCCCACAACTTGTGGTTTGTTTTCTTGTACTTATTAATTTGACACCATTATTTCTATTTTAACTTTCACGTCTTCTGGTTAGGGTGGGCCTTAGCGCACCCATACCGCCGAGGTACACGCAACACGGTCCTGAAGAATGCCCAGTAAATCATACACTTAGACGGGCTGAAACATGTCGACCCCACTTTAAGTGGAAACTTCCATCATAATTCTTTTTTTTTTTTTTTTAAGACCAGCGGTCCCAAACTTTATTTAGTTTCACAGATGAGTTAAACAGTAGTCATACAATGTCATAACAGTGAAGCATTACTACCAACGGCATTCGGCCAGCAGCATATAATGACATGTCAAACATATATGAGTGAAAGTAAACAATAGCCAGTGGAGATGCATTTGTGCGCAAGTGGCAGTGCCGGGAAATGTCTCGTGCTGCAGTGCTCGCGGCTCGTAGCACCGCGTAAGGACCAGAGCAGTCATGAAGTCCAACAGTCATTGTTTTAAGTTGTGTTCCCTGATTAGTACAGTAGTGTGCAAGGGCAGGATCATATCCCCCGTCGTCACATGGGTCGCTGGATTTCCGCCTTCTGTATTTGGAAGCATTCAGCTGGCATTGTGTGATACGGAAATGGGGAGGGGGGATCAAGCATTTGCGTGAATACAGTATTAACAATCTCTGCGTTAACCAAAAGATATAACTGGGAAGTAAAAGAAGAGGGGGAGGGAGAAACATTGCAACAACTGTTGGACTAGTGTTTGTGCGTGTGGTAGTGTATCTAGAACCCTAGCTATGTGTGGTGCACCCTATATGGGCTGCGCAGGAGCGAGGGTAATTGAGGACACGGTGTCGCTGCGGCTGCAGGGCGGAGGAGGGGGGGGGCGGCGAGGGGGGAAGGGTAGCGGCGGGGAGCGGCAGGGGACATCTCTCGTTGTGGATGGCCACAGCGGTCGGGGCAGGTGGTGGGGGGGGAAAGGAGGGGGGGGGCCCGGACAGCAAGTAACTGGGTGCACGCCCGATGGTACGCGATCAGGGTGGCGTCCCAGTCGTGGGCGATCGGATATTTCCGTAGGCCAGCGGTCTCCTCTCTGTGTAGAGACACACTCTCCGCAAAGGCCCAGTTGCCAAGAGAGCGACGCCAGTCCGCGGGGCGCGGTGGGGTGGTACTTTTCTACCGTTTCGTGATGAGGCGTTTAGCCGTTATGAGGCCTAAGTCCCAAAAGCGCGCCCGTAGCTTGGTCTGCTTGGTCCTCTTGTAGAGTCCCAGTAGGCATACTTCCCACGTCTTGGGGAGAGTTTCGCCTGTGGCTGCTGTCAGCGTGCCAGTGACCGCTGACCAGTACGAGTCTAGGAGGCCGCATCTGGGACACGCCGACGAAGTGAGTCCGAAATAGCGATTCAGTTTGTCAGGAGACAAATACGCGCGGTGGATGATATAATATTGGATGGTTTTAAACCGCGCGTTGCGGGGAAAATTTCTAGCGCCCGCTAATATCGCGGCCCACTGCTTATCCGTCCAGTCGGAGCCCCGGTCGGTCGCCCACTTCTCCCTCAGTCTTTGGGAGGAGAATTGGGTATGGCTGTGCAGTGCCTGCGCCAGCCAGTGCACTATATGAGACCCATCGCCCATCACGTGTAGGTACTGGATGAGTAGATGGGTGGGCGGTTCTTGGCTCATGTCGCCCCATGCCTTCGTCAGCTCGTGGAGGAGCCTGGCGTGTGTCAGGAACTGACCCACTGGCAGCTCGGTATCCGCGGCCAGGGTCTCGAAGGGCAACAGCACTCCGTCGCCATATAGGCCGCTCAGGTCGTCCAAGTCTGCCGCAGTCCAGCTGCGTAGCTCAGTCGAGGACAGTATGCCAGTGCCTAGGGGAGTCCCTAGTAGAGGAAGGTTCGGAGCATAGGGCACTGTATCTCTGGTGAGTCTGAGGGCCCGTGCGAAGCACCGCTTCGCGAGCGCCACATGGACTTGTGTGGGGTGTCGCCCCTGCGTTAGGGGGTGGAAGAGTGTTAGCGCCTGTGCGGGGGACAGGGTGGTGTCGGCCGTGGCTGTGTCTATCAGGTTCTTGCCGCTCAGCCAGTAAGCGACCCATTGTAGCTGGGCTGCCAAGTAATATAGCTCTTGGTTGGGGACCGCCAAGCCTCCAGCGTCCGTGGCCGCATATAGGGTCCTTAATGCTACCCGGGGTCTCCCTTTGTTCCAAATAAGGCGCCTGGTGAGAGTTTCCAGCCCTCTGAATATGCGCGTTGGCACATACACTGGCAGATTGGCATAATAGTAAAGGAGCCGGGGGAGCATTATCATTTTGGCTAGCGCCACTCTGGCCGGCACAGTCAGTGGGAGGGAGTTCCAGAACGTGACCTGGGCCGTGAGCGAGGATATAGCCCTCACCAGGTTGCCCTCCAGGAGATCCACGGGTTCGCGGTATATCAAGATCCCTAGGTACCTGAATACCGTCGGGTGCCACCGGAGCGTCACCCCCATCATGCGTACCTCACATTGCGGCATCTCGCTACTGAATGCGTAGGTTCCCGATTTGGCCCAGTTAACGTGGAGCCCCGACATGTCTCCGAACGTTCGGAAGATGTCCGTGATTGCCTCGGGTATGCGCGTGAGATCTCTGATGTACAGTAATAGATCGTCGGCATACAGAGACACCGAGTGTGTGCCGTCCGCCAGTGGTATGCCCCATGTGGCGCCGGAGGTGCGGAGCAGTTCCGCCAACGGTTCCATCGCCAAGGCGAATATCATAGGGGAGAGGGGGCGGGGGCAGCCTTGCCTGGTACCCCGCCCAATGCGGATCCTGTCAGAGAACAACCGTCCAGTCCGGACGCGTACCTCGGGCGCTTGATAGAGGAGCCCCACCATCTGGATGTAGGCTTCGCCTAGTTCATATTTCTCGAGGACTCGGAGGAGATACGGCCATTCCACTGAGTCAAACGCTTTTTCAAGATCGAGCACGATACATCTGAACGTGGCCAGGTGGGAGTCGCAGACCGTTGGACCTTAAAAAACCGGCGTAGGTTGTAAGACGTGCTCCGGGTGGGCACAAAGCCGTTTTGATCAGTGTGTACCAGTGTGGGGACCAGCGGTGCAAGCCTCCGAGCCAGCGTCGCTGCCAATATTTTGTAATCGGTGTTGAGGAGCGCCAGTGGTCTGTATGAGCCGAGTTCGTTCGCCTCTCTACCCGGTTTCAGCAGAGAGACCACGTTAGCTTCGTTTAGGGACGCCGGGAGTTCAGCATCTTCCAATGCCGCCTTATACATTCTCAGCAGTTCCGGTATTAACACCAGTGAGTAGGCTTTATAGAACTCTGCCGGGAGTCCGTCGGGGCCCGGTGCTTTGCCATTGGAGAGGGAGAAAATCACTTCCCGCAATCCCTCACTGGTGAGCGCAGCGCCCAGCTCAGTCTGGTGGGCAGCAGTAGCTGTTGGGAGCCGCAGAGTTGTCAGATAGTCCGTGATCTCTACCACAGTGGCCCGCAGCCGCGAGCTATACAGGGACCTGTAATGTGACGTGAACGCCTCATGTATCTGTGTCTGGGTGTAGACCTCGACACCCCGGGTCGTGCGGATCGACAGGACCGACGCGGATTGCGTGTCTTGTCGTATCAGCCAGGACAGCAGCCTGCCGGGTTTATCCCCCGCGCTGTGTGTGCGCGCGGAGTGCGCTGCGAAATTAATGTTCTTTAGGCGCTCCATCAATACAGCGTGATCCGCCCTTGCCGAAACCAGTTGGGAATCATCGCCTCTCGTCGCCTCCCGCTCTTTATCTAGTAGCGCCTCCTCCGCTCTTATCAGATCCCTCTCTACCTGGCCTCGCAGGCCCGCCTGCACACCAAGGCAGCCTCCCCGGGTAACCGCCTTGAAGGCGTCCCACTCGATCCTCGGGGAGGAGGCCGAGTCGTTGTTGTCTTCGAAATATTGTATGATTCTCCTGGACATCTCCTCCCGGAATGGTGTGTCGAGTAGGAGATCTGGTTGCAAGCGCCATGTGGGCACGGGCGGACGTGGGCGTCTCCATCCATATACCAGTGTGTGCGGGTTATGGTCTGAGTGCGTCCTTCCCAGGTAGTCTGCGTCTGTCACGGAGGGAATCAGGTCGCGGGACAGCATGTATCTATCTAACCTGACATGTAGTGAGTGGGCACCCGAGTAATAGGAATACACCCGGGCGGTGGGATTTCTGACTCGCCAGGCATCCTGTAAGTTCCATTGTGTTGCCCAATCAAGTAGGGCTCTGGAAGTTGCCTGCGCTGGAGCAATTGCTGCTGGGGGGGACGAGCGGTCAAGGGAAACATCTAGGACGCAGTTGTAATCCCCACCCATCATCAAGGGTACGTCTGGCCAGGGCACAATTACTGCCGATAAGCGCGCGAAGAATTTCCCCTGCTCTACATTAGGTGCGTAAATGGAGGCTATGACAATCTGCTGCCCGTCTAGTCTGCCCTGTATGAAGACATAGCGCCCCTCAGTGTCGATATTGCTGTGTGTTAGTGCAAATGGAACCCCGGGCCTAACCCAGATCAGGGTCCCCCGTGCAAACGCTGAAAAGGTCGTGGCGAATATCTGCCCCCTCCACCTACGGCGAAGTGCGGCTACCTCAGTGGCGACCAGGTGTGTCTCCTGTAGTAGTGCAATCTGGACCTGATGTCTCCTAAGGTATGAGTACACCTGGTATCTACGTGAGGGTGTGTGCATGCCCCTGACATTCCAGGTACAAAATTTAACCGTAGCCATCACAGTGTTCATTGCGCCCAAGCACCCGTCCCCCCCCCCCGGCCCCCAGCCCGCCCCGCCCACACACGTACAGCAGCCGCGAACAGCGACCATTTTTTCCCCTCGCCCTCTTCCACAGACCCAGGGATGCACGCTGTAACACTTTAGTGTCAACACTAGTCTCAAAAGGAAGAACTTTAACAGAAACATAATACCAAAAGGGCAACAACACAACAAGTTGTCGCCCAAACGCTCTATCGAGCTTAATCAATCCGTTAGTTCAATGGGGGGATGACGAAGTTCAGCACTTGGGTGGAACAAGTTAGTTCAAATCGCCAAGAGAGCCGTGGCGGCTCCCCACCACGGGCATTGGTTCAAGGGGCACCAAAAGTCAGTGGCAGTGTCCGCAGACTGGTCAGAGTTCCCAATGTTACTGGTCTCGGATAGCCCGCCCCGGGGGGGGGGGGGGGGGGGATCCCATCTGTTATTCCCTCCGGGGGGGGGGGGGCACTCACCTCTAGGGGTCCGTCCACCCCGCCAAATTTTTGTTCCCGGTGGCGTGCCAGTGGAACCGCTCCGGCTCCTCTCCCGGTGTCACGGGGGTTCCGTGACGGGTCAGTAGACGAGGGGTTCGGGAGTAGAGCTCAGATCCCGGAGATGGAACTGGACGTAGCTGCCGGGGTCCCCAGGAGAGCTGAAGTGGACCTCCGATTGGGTCAGCCTTGGAAGTGAATAAAATGTTCCAAAACGCCAGGTGCAGTGGCCCAGCCAGGGCTAGGCTGATGAGGGTTGCTTATACTATCTGATCCGATGTTTGGGGTGTGACATCCGGTAGGCCCTCCGTATTCGAGTCATCTGGCAGTCCGTACATAAAGTCGTCGTCCTCGCTCCCGCGTGATCTCGGGCTTGCGTTGGAGATCAGGATGGGTGATTGAGACCCGCTGATCTCAGCTGCTATTCGGATGGCCTCTTGTTGTTCAGACTGTATTTGCTCTGGAGTGGGGCCAATTTCTGCGTCTGTGGTCGGCGACCCGTCCCTCGAGGCGCGTCGTTGTCTCCGCCTGCGGGTACCCCGGTTTCGGTGTTGCTCCTTCGGCGCGGGTACGTAGTTCGCATCCACACCCGAATCCAGCCAGGCCGCCGCCGCCTCCGGAGTATCGAAGAAGTGGGTTTTGTCCTGTGCCACCACTCTGAGGCGTGCCGGGAACAGCAAGGAGTACTTGAGAGCCAGGCGTCTGAGCCGTTGTTTCACCTCGAGGAACGATTGACGTCGGCGTTGGACTTGTATGGTATAATCAGGGAAGAACATTACCCTGGCGTTATCTACCTGTATGTCTGACAGTTTCCGCGTCTCGCGGAGAATGGCGTCCCGGTAGTTCAACACCCGCATGAGCATTGGGCTCGGGTTGGAGCCCTCCGGGGGTGGACGGGATGGTACCCTGTGCGCTCTTTCCACCACAAAGTGTGGCGACAGTGTGCCTTCCGGCAGTAGCTCTCTGAGCCAGGTCTCCATATGTTCCGCCGTCTCCCTCCGCTCCCATCGTTCCGGCAGGCCTACTATGCGTACATTGTTTCTTCTGGCCCGTCCTTCTGCATCCTCTGCTCTATCCTCGAGGAACTCCACCCGGTTGAGCAAGTCACGGACGTGCTTATCCGTCTGCGCCAGCTTGGGTGTGGTCTCTGCCATCGTTTGTTCCAAGGTCGTGGTGCGGTCTGACAGTTTCTTGTGGTCCGCTCGAAGGAGCGTCGGGTCCACAGCCACCTTATCGATCCTGTTCTCTAGTGATGTACGGGTTAGCTGCATGGATTCCTCTAGGCGTTCCATGGCCGCCTGCATAGTGTCTAGTTTGGAGGCGGTTTGGTCAGTCTCTGTGTTCTTCACCATCTTTCCTTTGCTCAGTGCCCCACTGGTGCCGGTCTTTGCTCTGGTCCCCCCTGACATGTGGGTGGTCGTCACAGGTAGGTAGCCGAGTGGGCAGGCTCTCGCGATGAACACTGTTGGGGCCTGTGCACGCTGGCCTCTTCTGGTCAGGCAGTCTGCTCCGCCCGTGTCGGGTGGCGTGTGGGCCGCGAGGCAGGAGGGGGGGACCACTGTACCGTAGGACTACAGGATTTGGTGCTACGGCACCGACTGGGGAGGACAAGACAGCAGTCCCTCGTCTGGTGCGAGAAGCTCCAAGTGTATCGGCTGTCGCTACGAATGTCTCTAATGCAAATGACCTCTCGGCTGTGCCATGCGGTGGTTTTCCAGGTCGTGCCGTTGGGTCCCTCCGGTTGCGCCTGTCCTGCGGGCCTGGGAAGGCACGTTCTGTCGGGTGATCCTAGACGCCACCAGCGTTGTGTGGGGGCACCGCGAAGTCCAGTGCCGGGGTGGCTGAAGTGGAGTGTGCGGGGCTGCTCTGGGTTCTCTCCCGCGTGGGCCTGGGAGGTCCCCCTCGCGTAGGGCCGATCGTCAGATGGGCCGCCCCAACGTGGCCGCAGCTTGCGCGTCGTGTGTGCCGGGCTCCTCGGTGTTAGGCGGGTCCGGCGTTGTCCAGTGTCTATTTCTGGGCTGCGGACGGGTATAGGTATCCAGGAGATAGGGCCTCACAGCCTCCGTTGCTAGTCGTGCAGGCCCAGGGGCGATGCCATCAGCGTGGGTCTCCACACAGTGGAGCACGATCGTCCTCCGGCGTCCGCCAGGCTTGGCGGGAAGTCCCCAGCGCCGGCAGGTGAGAGGGTCAGTGGCACAGGGCTCTGTGGGCCAGTGTGGCGTGTCTGCTTGCAACCTCTGGGATCCCTGAGCATAGGGTTCGCCGGGGGGTATCGGGCGTGGTGATGCGGTCTCTTCCCCCTTGCTGGGCCTGTCTCAAGGCGGTGGGTGAGTGTGGGGGCCCAGGAAGCAGAGCGGGCCAGCCCTCGCTGTAGCCTGCCGGGAACCAGGGGTAGCGCTGTCCGAGTGGGCCCCCAAATGGTCGAGTGCAATCCTTCACCGGCGCTCACAGGGCCTGGCAGGATGTCCCCGGTTGCAGGTTGGCAGGGTGGGCCGATTTCGCCGCCCGTTGCAAGCCAGGTCGTTATGACCTTGCCGTCGTGTCTGGGGCCCCTGCGCAGCTGGAGCGCTGGGGGGCTGCCGGTGTTACGGCGCGATCTCCTTCCTCCACCTGATTACGCCGGGGAGTGCACACGTGTTGCGGCCTACCTCGCTGGGCCGGATCCCCGGCCTCAGGTAGAAGGGTTCGCCGACCGGAAGTGAGCCCTGGGCGGGCAGTTGCCGCGGCAGTCGACGGTCGGAGGGTCAGGTACTCCGATCCGTCTGAAAAGTTCTGTGGCGGCCGATCCGGTCCCCGGGTGCACTCGGTTCAAGTTTGGGCCCGGTGGCACAGGAAATGTAGGAGAAATAGCCCGTGGAAGGGGAGCTTCGCTCGGAGCTCAGCCCGGGCACGTCTTCTCACATCGCGTACTTGGCCACGCCCCAACTTCCATCATAATTCATGGTAGTTTTCCCAAACATATCTTTTAACCATGTCGAACTGACCAATGAATAAAAGTTTTGTTTGGTACAGTTTTAGACATTTTTAAATCACTTTTTCACATCACTGTCACAACAACCAGCTCCGCAGTAACTTCGCGTTGTAGCACACCAGGGAGGCATTCGGCTTCTCCTGGTGGTCCCAATGATGAAGCATGTCGCCAACCAGGTTGGTGAGTGAGGGCTTCCAATAAATCCCTAAAAGATTTCCAGTGTGTTCTTAAAAGGGGTTTTCTTACAGTCTTTGCCTCAGTGTTCAGACACAGATCTTTTTGCGCATGACACTCTCTTTTTGTTTGATACATTTAACCCAGGGGGACTGAGAGTGTCTCTAGCCCTCTCTCTCAAATTGTTTTTGAATGAATTTTACCAAAACATACATCATTTGTGAATTCAAGCTGTAATGGTTATCCCTGAACTTTATTATAATCTTTGTTTTTGGCTACATTCTGAATTATGCGATTTGCTCACACCACATGAACACAAAAATTAAAATGGTGGCGTCCTCTGCTCTGCGGAGGACAATAATAACTGCACGATTGCCAATATGGCTGATCATAAGGGTGAATATGGAGAAGACCAGAAAACGGCTGTCAATGCCAGAAAACGAGTGGGCAATATGTTTATAAGTGCATGTTCCCATCCAATCTCAACCAACACAGGCAGCACAAATATCCACTACCACATTGTTTCATATTCCAATATCAAGTTCTCACTGAACTTTGAATATACATATTCAATCACTAACAAACGTATTCTCATTGGCTGAAGCCAATGCTCAAATTCTAAATATGATAATAAACTCCTTTTTGTGACCCAATTGAAATCATGTAATGTTTAATTTAATGCAATTAAAATTTAAGGTGCATTATAACAACTCCCCAGTCTTTTAAACAGTTTTGTGCCCCATCTTTATCTGCATGCATCTTCTAAAAATATAAAAAAAAACTACATACCTGGTGTGTCTACAAAGAATGCTTATACATCAGTGTTTTCTTTGAAACTCCTTTACATCTGGCTAGTAATGAGATGTTTCCACTTTAAGTGAATGGTGTGGTCTTTATGAGCACTGGCCCCTTTTTTTAGCTCTGAAGTAAATTCTTACAGTAAGCAAAAGGTTAGCACAATTTCTATTGTATTTTTTTACCACTATCCTCTTGACCCATACAACCTTTTACTTTCTTGGCCTATACGGGCATCAAAAGAGAAAGTGAGGCAGTGTTGTTCTTCAGCTCAGGGTCTTAATTGATAGTTATAAACCTTAGTTAAATATATATCGTTCATTGAAATAAACACAGGGTGTCAATGTCAATTTGTTCTTCTGATGAGCAGCACTCTAAAACAGCCTTTCAGATACTACATTTGTTACTGGAAATAAACTGCATTGCAGAATCTGATGTGCAATAAATTGCCTATCGTTTGACTTTAATGAAGATTCCTACAAGGCAGAATGAGGACTACAAGTAAGCTACCTTATCTTCTCTGTTATGGGATTTTCTTTGATAGTCATCAACATTAGAATGAAGTCGCAAGCTATATTTGTCCACCCAAAGGCGCTCTTGGGCAACAGGAAGAAACAGAAAAACATCAATATTGGATACAAAGAGTGTACTTTGAAAAAATAGCTTCTCCATTTGTGTAATAGCATATCAAAGGCTACATGTTCACTGGAATTAAACTGATGAATCCCTAATGAAAGGTTTCTGAAAGAGACTTCTAGGTGCAGATTCTTAACTTTTTGAATATTCCTCAGATGCCAGACTGGATCCGTAAACTTGTCCATAGTACATCTGTGCGCTGGAAGGTGGTGCTCTCTCGCTCCGCACTTATACCGTTCCACTCCAGAAGTGACGTGCATGGCGTATATAGGTGCCATTTCTGTCCTCTGACATCAGTTCCTTTCTTTCCATGCCCCCAGACTTGGAGCCCAAGTGTCTCTCATATGCCCTTTCTTTAACCCTTTCGATGCTCATGACGAGCTCAGCTCGTCATGAGGCACAGTTGAGCTGTGCTGATGACGAGCTGAGCTCGTCCTGAATAAAGTATTCAAGGAATTTTAGCACAGGAGGGGAAAATGCACAGCAGCCATAGTGTTAAGATTTTCTTGAAACCATTTATCCAGAGTGCAAGGGATGTCACCCCAAAAGATGACAGGTTTTAAATGCTGTAAGGACTATCACCAACAGATGTCTGTGACACATCCCCACCAGGTTTGCCTGTGCTGTCTGTGGTCTTGCAATGACTGTAAGACCTGCTAAGACTACATGTTGATGAACACAAAAGCCATCCGGGATCGCGAAGTAAAACTTTGTTGCCAGCACACGAAGAGAAAGCACCAGCACCGCTACAAGTCCAAGGCTCGATTCTGGTCTTGTACCTGAAGTCGACTGAGCCGCTCTAGTTGCTGGTTTTTGTTGCACTCAGGTCTTCTTATGCTCCTTCACTCCATTCCTACTTACCGAACGAAGCATTTAGGTGGTGTCAAATGTCTCGCTCATGTTATCAGTCCAACGACTTCAGAGCTGATTCCACAACTGTTTTTGGCACAACCCGAGTTTCCGGGGCCTTCAGCCATGCTGTGCCAGATCAGAGTTCCAGGCAGCTATGCTCTGGCTCTTTGGATCTCTACCGACTCCCTCTGGTGCGCCGTCAGGCTCCGCAGATTTTAGGCCTTCCACCTGGACTACTACCTCTGGGTTCCCCCTCCACACCAGCTGGACCCTCCGAGCCATGTCTGCCATTGGCTCCAGTTCTGACACCACCCCTTGCACCCATTCCCACTACAGGTCCCAGCACATCAACACCAATGTTGACCAGGCTGCCAGAAGCCGTGGCCCAGATTGTCCTCTCCGCCGCTGATTTGACGTTGACCAACGTCACGCCCGAGGTGCCCATTTCCTCACTTGCATTACCGTAAGGCAAGTAACATCCTTTGAACTCCATTTTTGGGACTGATTCAGATAAGGACTTTGAAAAGAGGGATAAGTTTGCTCAGCCCTATACAGAGGATAGTTGGTATGAGGACCTGCAGGAGACTAGTGGGCTGGATACCTCCCCAGAGACCCCCTTTCTATCTTCCTCCCAGTCCAGCCATTGAAGAATCTGCCTCCTACACTATGGTTAAGCATATTGGAGCTGAAGTTCTTGACCTCCAGCTCTCCACTATGGAGGTAAAAACAGACTTATTGACAGATGTCCTGCAACTGGGTCAGACTACTTCTGAGCCCCTCCTCCCTTTCAATGAGGCCCTGACTGATACCCTCCTTACGGGCTTGAATCAAGCCCTACATTGCCTTCCCAATTAACAGGTAACTCGCTAGGTGCCATCGCCCTGCTCCAAGCAACCCAACCTTTTTGTCTACCACCCTTCTCCGGATAGCCTTGTGGTGCAGGCCTCCACCAGTCAGACTAACCCAACAATTTTCCTACCTCTCCCCTTGACAGAGAATCTGGGCGAGTGTAGACATTTGGGAAGCACCGCTTTTCATCAGCCAGTTTGGCCTTGTGTTCAATCAAAGCCTCCTGTTTGTTGGGCCATCCCGCTTATGCCCTTTGAGACTCGGTAGCACAAGTCTTCCCTTGTGTACTGGAAGCCCTTCGCCCTGTCCTTTCACAGGTGATTAAAGATAGTCGTGATGCAGCCAAGTCCATGATTCATAGTGGTTTGGGCACTACTGAATCAGCGTTCTTGGGGGATGTCCAATCCTCTCTGCCGGACATGTACCTCAATGAGACTCATCTGTTCAAAAGACCAGGCTGACTTTGTCCGTGAATATTTGAAGGAGAGTAGAATTACCACCTTTCCTTTTGAAACTTTGACTGAGGTGTCCCTTACTGCTAGCCTCTCCTACTCCAGCAGGGAACACAGCAAAGAACTCAGCAGGAGAGGCCAATGTGCCATTTGGGGCCAAGGTCAGAATGCTGCTCAGTCCACCGCTCCGGCCGTCAACCCCGCCTGTCATATGGTCACATTTAGGCCTGAGTAGGTACACCGACATTTTACATGCTCATGTTTTAAGGTTTGCCATCTTTTCTTAAATGCTGACATTTGACATACATTGGCTTGCGTCCCTGTACAGGATAATATTCTTTGAAATGGCTTTGCTTACATTTACACTTCTTCGTAGGCACATTATCAAGCACATTGAACTGTTTGCCCAAGGGCCAAGTTCACTATGCAAAAGGTTGTTGTTTGTTATTGTCCACTTTGTGATGGTGCTGTCACAAAACAATCAACAACAGCAGTTGCATGAGTGCAGTTTATTATATAAACTACATCACTCCTTTGTTAATGCAGAGCAGCATTTTGCTGACACTACTGAGGTTGCTCCCATGCCGGAATTTCAGCCCATCTGATTCCAGTTTACCTCCTGCGAGGGATGAGGCCCTGCTCTCCACCCGGACGGGCTGTCTGGAGACCCTTACCCACCGGTAACTGGGAAGTTAGATCGCCCTACAGTGATTCTCGCTGATTCTCCCACTCTAGCCCGCTAGGATAGAAAGCGCTAGGTAGGAGCACAAAATATAACAGTACTGACATGCGAGCATATATTCTCTGTAACAGCACAATGGTTGAGTTATTTATCTTCTTCACCATTCTCGTAATGCAGATCACACTATTCTGTTTCCTTCTATTGATTATTGCAGCACACATATTTTACACTAGAATCATAATGCTTCAATAAATATTAAAACGCGACGTTGTGTATTTCTTGTGTTTCTCTTTGGGCAAGCATGAGTTATCAAACAAACATGTTCAAATCCGTTTCCATGATTTCCTTGGAGAGTCAGGATTGTCATGTTCTGAGGTTGCACATTTACCTGTTACCTTGCCAGGTTAGGGGTACAGATGGTGCACTGTGAGCTAGCAGGACTAAAACCAACATATCCTAATGGTGTGTGCAGAAGCAGTCCTGCACAGTTTTGAAGTTTTATGTCCAACAAATGCACAGTTTTTACTGAGAATGTATGAACTGTACGATCCCTCCCCCCTTCCCACTCCCTCCAGACATTCATGCTATGATCCCGCTCTTTCAGCCTCTATCCTGAATTTAAGTGAATTTAAGGGAGGCCGACTCTGAGGCTACTGGAACTGATGGCCTCCTGTATCCTGCTAGTTGAGCATGCCAGGTGGCATATGCAGACTTTGCTGTGGGATCTGAAGTCCCAGTGGCCCCAACATCAAGTGGACCTCTCCGACCACGTTCAGATTTCAGAGAAGACTGCAAAAGATCTGCAGTGGTGGCTATTGGACCTCATTAGGTCAGTGACAGCCCCCTCTCTCTTCCTCACCCAGGGTTAGGGCAGCCAGCTGGTAGAGGTGAAGATCAGAGGTGTCTGATTTTTGGCAGAGTTCACCTTCTGGAGCTGAGGGCCATCCCCTAAGCGTTGAAAGTCTAAATGCCATCCATCAAGGAGAGGCTGGTACAGGTGCTCACGTACAACACTACGTCCATGTAGTACTGCTACAAACAGTGCTGGGTGGCATCACAGACCCTGTGCCAGGAGGCCTTGCAACTCTGGAAACGACTGGACCACAAAGGGATCTTCTTAGTGGTCAGCCATCTGGCGGGCTCATTGAATGCCAGTACGAACATACTCAGCTGTTGGTGCCTAGTAGATCACAAATAACACCCAGTGGTGATGAAAGGTTTTTTCACAAATGAGGAGAAACCTGGCTCCATTTGTTTGCTACCGCCGAGAATGAGAAACTTCTGCGCATCAGAGTTTCCACCTCAAGTCAAACTCTGGACCAGTGTATGCCTTTCCTCCGATGAAGACTGACTGGACTCAATTCATCTTAGTGACTCTGAGCTCGTCACAGAGAGTATGGTGTCCATAACTCCTGGGCTTGAGCATCTGCCCTCTGATCAGGCCGGGCCCTCCAGGAGGATCTGCTGTTTCAGCAGAAAAGTCAGGTTCTCCACCATTACCTTCACAATCTCCACCTTCATGTATGGAGATTCAGCAGCGCAAACGAAATGCCTTTGATCTCCCCCGGAGGTAGTGAATGTCATCTTGGCAGCCAGACGTCCCTCAGCAAAGACTGTATTCGTCTGTTGCTAGTAAAAGTTTTTGGTTTGGTGCTGCGCACACCAGATTGACCCACCTCCAGGCCCAATTGTCTGATGTCCTGCTGTTTGTTCTATCCCTAGCCTAGCAAGGTCTTGCTTCGGGCACGGTTAAAGGTTATCTTTTGGTTCTTTCGGCCTTCCTGCAGTTGCCTGATTATCCTTCCTTGTTTAAATCACTGGTTTTTATGAGGTTTTTAATGCATTATATGTTTCCCCCTTCCCCTTTTGTGATGCCCCAGTGGGACCCCCATTTTATCCTTAATTATTTAATGTGTACTCCATTTGATTTGCTCCACAGCTGCCGCCTACGCCTTCTTACCATCAAAACTGTGTTCCATCACCTCAGCACGGCTTGTGAGTGAGCTTCAGGCTCTATGTGTTCATCCACCATACACCACCTAATTTTCTGATAAGCTGGTTCTGTGAAATAGGGCATCCTTTCTGCTGAAAGTTCTGACATTGATCCACATCGGTCAAACCATTACACTGCAGGGTTCTATGCTGTGCCACCTCTAAGGAGGAGGAGAGACTCCATCGCTTGGACTCCACAGGAGCGCTCAGTTTCTACATTGATCATGCAAGCTCTTTGTGGGGTTCGCCGAAGTGCAAACTGGCAAGGCTGGGCAGAAGCATACAGTCTCATGCTAGATTGTGCTCTGCATTGAGATCTACTATGTATTGACCTAGAATCAGCCTCTGAAATGATTACAAACTCAATCCACCAGGGCCAAAGCTACTAACACTGTGTAAGCACAATGCATCCCAATCAGAGATATTTGCCAGCTAGTTACATGAACGTCTCTCCATACATTCACAAAGCAGTATTGTGTGGACAGCCAAATCTGCCAAGAAAGGTACTTTTCCCACTCAGCCCTGCAGGACTTTCCGGTCTGGGTTCATTCGCATCCCATTTCCTATTAGGTACTGCATTGGTATCTGTTCAAAGGGTGAGAAACCTGCAGCTAGACGTCTCTGTAAGAAGAACAAGTTACTTACCTTTGGTAACGCTCTTTCTGGTAGTGACTCTACCTAGCTTCAGATTCCTCACCAACTATCCCATCCTCCCATTATGTGATTGTACTCTACCCATTAATAAATTACCAAGTCTAGGCGTCTTCACTCTGGTATATCAATTTGCTCTTTGGGCTCTATGTCTGGGGACGCGGACAGTCTCAAAAGAAACTGACCTCAACGTACGGGTGTGACGCATATATAGGCCCACACATGTAACTTCCGGAGCAGAACAATGTCATTTCAGAGCTTGTTTTAAGCATTAACATTTTCATCCTGTCAGTTAAAGCTGATGATGCCCACCATGTGGGGTTCAAATGCTCTGTACTATTGTACATGGATAAGCTTATTATTGGACGTTAGCGAAAGCTATTATTCTTCACAATTAATATTAATATTAAATAGGCATTCTTTTTATCAGTGTAAAAGAGTTTGCTCAACAAACGGTGTTTTTTAAAATATTCAACACCATGAGTTTCATTGGCTACCCAGTCATGAAAAGGCATTTCATTGGACTTCGACGGGGGAATTTTCTTTCAAAGTGAACTACTTTTTTCCCTGTGCTTTCTGGAAAACATACTTTTTGTTTTTAATGATTTTCATGTGCCCCCCAGTCCGGGACAAGGCATTTTTCTTGGTCTTCAGTAGGGAATATGTTTTTCTAAAGGAATCTAAATGTGATTGGAGCAGGGTAAAATGGAGCGCTAGGAGACATACCTCATTCCTAACGTAATGACTATATTTTTTAACGGGCGAACGGTCATCGGACCAGTGGATTCCTTTTGAAGCAAGCCTCACCCTCTGGATTCCTGCACTCGGCTCCCTGCCTGTAGCTGTCGCTGGTTTTCCTGCTGCCGCCTTAACAACTGGCCGGACCCGCTTCGCGGGTCCCGCTGCGCAGGTGACAGCCCAGCTGAACAGACTCTTCAGCGGGGGAAAGTTTGGGCGTCTTCCGTGTCCGGCAGGGCTGCGAGCTACCAGCGGGGGACTCCAAGGACCAGGAGCCCCCGCGCGCCCGTCACCACCTGGGCTGCTCTCCCTGCCGGCTCCGCCCCCTCACCTCACTCTCCCAGTTTTAAAAACGAAGTGACCGTCCCGCTGCGCGGGAGCGCGCGGGAGGGCGCCGGGAGAAGCCCGGGACAAGGGCGGGACCGTTTGTGGCCGTTCGTGACCGGAGAGACCGGACCGGGCCACCCCTCTAACCCGTGAGAGCCCCCATCCTTAAGGACTATGGCCAGCAGAGATAATAGGATTAAATCCTCCCTAACCGGTAGCCTGTCAACCGCCGGAGGTATGGAGAAATTCCTCATTAGGGCTAATAACATTATAGACAAGGAGATTGTCATATTGGAAAAGCGTTTATCTACAGAACTTATTTCCTTGAAACGATCATCCATAGGTCCCCTTGCCAATGTCAAAACGCCGACTAGAGATAGCAATCAGTCTCCTATTGCGGACAATATATGCCTGCCCATAGAAGACCCTATCCACCTAGCCTCCGCGGGTATATCAACTGACATTGTGGTGGACCCTACCTGTGTACTTATAAGTGAAAATGTTTCCATATTATCTAATCCTGATGTGAGTACTACTGAGTCTAAGTCTAAGAGCTATGGGGAAAAAGAGGGTGCCGTGAGGAAACGAAAAAGAGTGTACAATAAAAAAGAAGTTAAAATGGGAAGGGCTACAAAAACAGCTAAAGTACGGGAGGAACCACTACCCCAGACCTTACCTACCCCCCGTGAGGCCCAATCCCCGAATAGGGAAATATCTATGGAATGGGCTGTGGCACTACTCAAATCAATGATATCCCCATTAGAGGCTAAACTGGACAGGCTTTGCTCCAGAATTTTAAATGTAGAGAAAACATCTGCCTCCATTCTAGCCGCCCTTGGTAACCTCCAGAACCAACACACCCCGACCACTACCGTAACCCCTGCTATTCCCGCTCCTTCTAATCCGGCCACGAACCAACCTAATATTCCCCCACCAAATATCTGTATACCACCCCTTACTCAATCCCAGCCCAATAATTTAATAACCGATAATGGGGAGAGCCAACTACTAAGCCAAACTAACCCGCCAGACCATACGGCTGGGGGGAACCAGGGAGTAACAGGCGAGGCACCTAATACCCCTAGAGTTAGGCGGCCCGATTTACCACCGGAGGCTAACCGGTTCACTGTCATCTTAGCCGGTGTACCACCATTAGAAACAGGGGAATCTGAAACCTTTAGCTCCCTGAAGAGCAAAGTAATAAAATGGCTTAATTGGAATAGACCACTCCCGGGCCACCTGCACAATGAAATAATCATGGTAAGGAGGGTCCCCTGGGTAGGCAAGACCCCTAAAAACATCATTGGGGACTGCCTAACTGTTAGTTTCAGAGACCCTCGTACAGTATCCCATATTTGTGCAGGCTTTAACAGGTCTTTTGACTCAACGATCCAAACCCTCCCAGTTTCCTATTTTTTTCCACCAACTAACTTTCGCCACCAACAAAGAAGAGGGGATTGGTCCGTTGTGGAACGGAGGGGCAGACAAAGAGCTTATGATCCTAGACCTCCAAGACAATATCAATATGCACCCCAATTCCACTCCTTTATGGACCCCAACCGCTATAGCTGCTTAGATGGCTTAGAGGGAATAGACTGACTACACCCTGTCCTTCGCCCTCCGAAGCTGACTAACACCCAGGTTATACCTGATGTATTGCCTACGGCCTATCTAACCACCCCTAATAAAGCTATTCCCATTAATTCACCTCTGATTACACCCGTCACAACCCCTACTACACAATGTTCCGAATTCACCCCCATTACCCTTGCTCCAGCTACCATCTCTGTACCGGATCTAATTTCATTAGATATGACCCCCGCCACACCTTCTGTCTCAACTATCCATATCAATACAACCAAGGATCAAAGGGTTAAGGGTTATTCATTGATGAGCTGGAACATCGCGGGGTGGCGGCAGAAGGTTTCAGCACTGGGCTGGAGGGAGCTTACCTTGGTTTATGATATTCTATGTTTGCAGGAAACGTGGTCAGTGGAAGATATTGCCTATGAAGGTTTTGTTGCCTATAACTGTAATGCGGTGGAATCCCCAATGGGGAGGGCTAAAGGGGGATTGTTGATTTTACTCTCTGTACATCTACCTTTACGAGTAAGAAAAAGCCATATTGTGGGGTCCCATTCGCAAATTTTGGAAATTCTGATAGGCAGGGACCGTAATCTACTGTTGATCAACCACTACAATAATACTTTCGACCCCTCCAGCACCACCGTAGTAGATGAACTTGAATCGGCTCTGGATTCTATTCTCTGTAAAACAGCTGTACCTTATGATATTGTTTGGGGAGGAGATTTTAATATTAGAACTTGCCCCCTCTCACATTCTACTGCTTGTGGTTATGCTGGGGAAAATGGGGAAAATTTACTGCATTTTCTACACTCTCCATATGGCACTTCCCTTAACAATTTGATGTTAAAAGTTGATATATCAATCCATCAACATGCACCAGATAATGAGGGCAACCTGGCGCCTACCTTCACGGGGAGAAACACCACCTCCATTATTGACTTCCTGATCATCTCTAATCGGGTAGCTCCCCATTGCTCGGTTACCCAGATCATAGATCATGACCTGAGTGACCACAATGCACTTTCCATGGTTTTATATTGTGAGCTCCATAGGGATGTATTTTCAGGTAGGGTTGTAGATGACATCAGGCCATGTAGACCTAACGGGATCCGCATAAAATGGAGTGGGGAAAAAGCAGAGAATTTGCATCAGAGGGTGGTGAAAGCTGGCATTAACATGATACTCAGCTGTCTTGATATGGAAGCCCCCGCCGCACAATCTATAAATAACTTCGAGAATCTGGGTGTCATAATCAAGAACACACTCACTACAAAGAAGGCCAAATCAGGGCAGGCTACACAGGGCTGGTTTAACCAAGCATGTACAAGGGCATTAAAATCCCTCAAACTCGCCCTTTCAAGTACCCCGAGAGACAGGGATGCGGTTAAATCCCTAAGGGCCATTTATAAAAATGTGCTCAAAACCAGGAAGCAAGAACTTAGAGAAACAGCCTGGGAAGATCTGAATAAAGCCGCAGCACTCCGGGATAGTAAACTATTCTGGAGCACAATCAATAGCCCATTCCTGCAAAAAGAGGAATTCCCTGTCCTCACCGCCCAAGTTAGTGAAGAGGGATGGGTGGCCCATTTCTCAGGGATCTTTGACCCAACTGGAGAGTCCCCAGCCAATGATAACATCATCTGCCCCACCCGAGTTGATTCCCCGAGAATAACGACCGATGAGGTAGATTTGGCTTTAAGGAATAGTAAAGGGGGAAAAGCCCCCGGCCCAGACGGGGTGCCGATCGACCTATACAAATATGATCCGGCACTCTGGAGCCCACTACTGACCATAGCCTTTAATGCTGCTATGGATAACAGGACCCCCTCCACGTGGGGCGAATCTATCATCATTCCAATCTATAAAAAGGGGGATAGAGGAGAGGCTAAGAACTACCGCCCTATCTCCCTTTTGGATTCCTCACTTAAAATCTTGAGTAGGGTCCTGTTAGCACGCCTGGAAGATTGGGCTGTAGATAATAACATTCTTGCCCCATCCCAATACGGCTTTAGAAAGGGCCTTGGCACGATCGAACAGTGTATTAACTTGAACCTTTTAATAGGGAAGTATACCAAGGCCAAGCCGGGATCATTATTTCTGTGCTTTGCAGATCTTTCAAGCGCATTTGACTTGGTCGACCATGCCCTGTTATGGACAACTCTACTGGGCATGGGAGCCCCCCCCGATATTATCTATTTCCTGGCCACACTTTATTCTAAGTTATCTGCCCAAATTCGTTATGGCCCGGAGGGTGAGTGCACTCGGAAGATCAGAGTAAGATCTGGCATTAGACAGGGCTGTGTATTAGCCCCGTTGCTTTTTTCCCTCTTCATCAACTCGGTTGAACAAGAACTTAAACAAATTCATGCTGATGCCCCCCATGTTGGAGGCTCCCCAATACCGGTATTATTGTATGCCGATGATACAGTTCTTCTTTCTAGGACTCCTATAGGCCTACAAAAATTGATGGATGGGTTCTATGATTTTATATTGAAACGGAAACTCAAAATTAATAATTCTAAAACGTTCGTCATGGTGTGTGGGAAAAAGCCGAAACTTTTTAAACCTTTCTCTTTTAAGGAAAACCATATTGCAATTGTCACAAATTTTTGCTATCTGGGGGTCACATTTAACGATAGAGGATCTTGGGCCCCTGAGGAAACAAACGTTAAAGCGAGAATGGGGAAAGCTTCCTCGGGCGTCTTCCGCTTTGCTACCAAAGTAGGAAGCCGCCGCATTGTTGATATGTTGACCATATACAAGCACAGATGTACTTCGATAGCTTTGTATGGCTCGGGGGTATGGGGACATTGCAATGCCAAGGCCCTGCAAAATGAAGAAAACAAATTTCTTAAACGGCTGCTTTGTCTCCCCACCTCGGCATCTACTGTGTTAACCCATTCGGAATTGGATCTGGATTACCTGTCTGACCTTACAGGGTTAAGGCCATTGCTGGTATGGAAATCCATTTTCTCCAAGCCGGAAACAGCATTCACCAGAAATATCATCAAAGACTGTTTGCTCTTGGATAAAGTCCTAAGTATTCCATGGTTAAAATACGTAATTATGATTGTTAAAGATCTGTTTAACATGGACCTAGGAAATGACCCGACTAGTATGAATACCTTAGACAAACGGGAAGTAAAAAATGTATATCTTAGGGCGAGATCGGATGTGCGAAGTCATGCCACTAGGGAATATTCCACACATATTTTCCACTTGTCCTTGAACGATGATAGCCGGGGTATTCCAATGTACCTTAAAGTTATCCATAGACAGTCCCATCAGTTCGTTCTTTCAAGGCTAAGACTAGGTATAGTGCACAACCTGGTCGCTTTCCCGACTATGAAATTACATCCAGTAATCCCATGTCCATGTGACGACTCCACCAAACAAAGCACAATGCACTTTCTATTATTCTGTCCTCTGTATAAAGCACTACGCACCTGTTACCTCAAGCCTATGTTCCTTAAATATAATATGTACACCACCGATAGCGCTTTGAGGCTTCTTTTTTCACTCTCAAGTCCAGACATTTGTTTTTACACTGCTACTTTTATTCTGAAATCGATTAGAGCTAGACTTAGCATGGTTTTCCCGTAATTTTATGTGCAGCTATTCCCACAACATGTGACTATGTTATTTTTTGTTTCTGTGTTTTGAGTATTATGTGAATGTAATGTTTTAAACTGTATACTTTTATGATGTTTTTTAAACATTCGAATAAAGTTATAAACTGAACTGAACTGACTATATGAAACATGCTGTGGAATAACAGTAGTTTAAATGCAGCGTGTGCTGTATTGTAGATTCACAGGCCTTATTTTCCACTGAAGCACTTAATCTCCTATCTAGACTCACTGGTGGTAAGAAATAATCTAGGTTGGAGCATGTTTTCTGATGCATTTACAGCTTGTATGTTACCTTTGCAATGCAGGCTTTACCAAGTGTTGCCTTTACTCCCGTCTTTTCCCCGCAGACTTCTTTACCACACATGCCTTTTCCATGCATTAAAGTACAAGAAAGTATAACTCACCAATTGTAGGGAGTATATGAGTTTAAAAAAAAGAGGTAAGAGGTTTACTCAATAGGTAGTATAGGTGTTAGATGTATTATCCAGTATTGGATCTTTCATAGATTCCCATGCTTGAATCATTACCCGTCGTCGAAGTGGGAGTCCCACGGTAAAATAGTAAAGGAGTAAGTATAACTATAATAGGCTATAATGGCAATAGGCCATCTGTTTAATAGCCCGTCTATCTTTTTTAAAAAGGACCAATCTTTCTAGCATCTTCTAAAACCTTCCCAAGAGAAGCAGAGTCCCTCAGATTTTGACTGCTCGTCGGTTGTGTGAAGGGAATATCCCAGAGCTCTACTCTGTTTCTTCTACAAGAATATTTAAACTTGCTCTATATTGGTAATGTCTGGCAGAAAAGGCCTTTTCCATCCCTGCAATACCAGTCGGGGAAAAAAGAGTGCATGTGGATGACTTGCATAAGGATTGCCTGTACTGCCCCTTCCCCCAACACAAGGTAAAAGAGTACAACATTTGTTGCACTTGTCTCTTCAAACTTTAAAAACCTTGAGGGATGGGGGGGGGGGCGTGGGAGGGAGGTGTTCTTTTGGCTCCAAAAAGTCAAAGCTCCAAAAATCTGTTCTGATGATGATTGCTATACCTCTTCCAGGTCTCACAAGAGAGCTAGGTCCCATGAAGGGACTTCTGAGAAGAGCAGGAAATCCCTGAACACTACTCATCAGGCTAAGAACTCTGAAGTATATTATTTAAAAGGATGAACTGAAACAATTCTCCTCAGTCGGCCTTATCTTTGCCATCTACGCCTTCTAAAAGGGATACAGACTACCTTCGTTCCTCCTCCTCCTCCTCAGAACTGTCAAAGACGAAACTCAAATCCGCCTTCAAGGCTAGTCAACATTACCGTCTATAGCAACATCATCAACGACGACTGTCTCGACGTTAATGCCATCGACGGCTAACACGATGTTGACAGCCTTCATAGACGCTTCCATCTCGTCTACAAAGATTTCACCATCATCTAATCTCTTGTCGACGCCCCTGTTGAAGCCACCGCCATCGACGATGGCCCCATCCAAGATCCCGTTGATGATGACAATGTCAATGACCATCTCGTCAACCATAACTCAGTCGACGACTGTCTCATGGATGACGATTCCATCTACGAGGGGCACAACTTCAAAATGGGTATCAAGACACCATGCATACATTGCTCTGACCACTACATCGTAGACGAAGATCAAATCACAAAAATAACCAAGAACACATTGCGACCTGAAGTTACTTCACCCAGCAAAGTTTGACCTCTGCCTCCGAGCCGTTTATTAGACCTTAAAGAGTCTGATGATGGTGGTCCTTTCGGAACAGCGCACAGCCCTTCCAAACTAAACGGAAAAAGCCAGGAAGAAGATGAGGACTTTGATGAAGAAGGACAGTATTATCAGGACAATAATCCACCTCCTGCTCAATGGCCTTATGAGCCCCTCAGATACTACCCTGATCCTCCACCTAGACAGGAGGACTTTCCAATACCTAGATTCTAAGTCCAGGATCTTCAAGCTGCGTTATCAGACACAGGAAACCTTTCTCTCGATCTCCTGAGGAACAGCAGGTGGCACAATCACATCCTGTGTCTCCTGTTAATCTGGCACCTATTCCTCCACCTGCCACTCCTAGAATGATACCTGCTTCCCTTATAGCAGCACCACAAAGGGAAGATTCATTGTCATCTGATGACGAAAGAGAGAAAGGCGAGCTTCCTGAGCCTCAACCTCCCTTAGATGCCTGGGATGATTGTCATACCCACACCGTTCCCACTTCCTTAAAACCTGGTTGATTCGCCTCCAGAGGACATCAGAGATTTTTATAACCTCATGGAAAGGTCAGCAACCAGGTTCCACCTCCCTATATCAGTCAACCTGTCCCAGTGTTTGTTCTATGATTTCAAGGAACAGACAAAGTCTGTCTGGCTTGTACCCATCATCAATTATGTCTGGGAAGATGGTGTGAAGATCATGAGAAATCCTGCCATGGTGGCAGCCATCCTGCTTCGTATCTACAAAAAGTACAGAGCACCAGAAGCCGCCAGACAAAGAGGGGCATTGTTTAGCCAACATTGGCAAAAAGGTCACCACTGTGTCTACCATCACAGTTCACATGGCTAGCTCTCTGGCTATTCTGGGTCGTTATGACCAGCAAATGTGGCCAGAGATCAGTTCCATCATTGACCTCATCCAGAAAACAGAAGACCTAAAACCAAGAAGTTCTTACAGGAGGGTGAACGCACCTCCACTGAGATCATAGATTGCGCCATGGACATCGCCTCCACAGGTTTCCGTCAAGTGGCAGGCGTGGCTGTTTTAAGGCATCAGGGATGGCTTAGACCATCCTCTTTTAGACCAGAGGTTCAATCCAAGATATGAAACATGGCCTATGATTGAGACACACTGTTCGTCAAGCACATTGACGACTCACTTCTTGCAATTAAAACAGATATGGACACAGCCAAGTCCCTCGGCACCCACCAGTACTGGAAGTTGCCCTTTTGAGGGGTACAGAGGTGAGATTTCCTACCTATACAGGTGGCTGCCAATTTTACCACCAATATCAGTCCTACCAGCCACAATACAGACCTGCTAATTGACAACAAGCTTATCGTCAACCATCCACAACGAGTTAAACCAAGCAAGGCCAATGCAAAAGGCCACCACCTCAGATCAGGAACACCGGTTGTAAGCAGTGACTTCAACCAGGTACCAGCTACACCCCTTTCTTCTCAACGTGTGCAAATATCTCAAATTACCTCCATCATTGGGAACCATCACCTCAGAAAGATATGTTTAGGACCTAGTCACGTATGGCCACACCCTGGAGTTTTTGGAAAGAGCACCAAATACTCCTCCAAGGGGCCCACAACTCCCTCGTCTTAGTTTATTACGAAAGGAAGCCTTCATAATGCTTGCCAAGGGAGCAATAGAGAAAGTTTCATTTGCCCGAAAGGGAAGCTGATTCTACTCCCGATTTTTCCTCCTACACAAGAACTCAGGAAAATGGAGACCCATCCTAGATCTCAGAAAATTAAACACATTTCTCTGCAAGCAATGTTTCGGATGATAACTCTCTCATACATCCTTCACCTCCTCAACAGCGCAGACTACATGACGTCTCTGGATCTGGAAGGTGCATATTTCCACATCCCCATTCATACCAAACTTCGCTAATACCTCTGCGTCACTGTAGCTGGTACCCATTACCGATTCAGAGTCCTCACATTTGGCCTCAAGTTAGCCCCTCGCATATTCACCAAGTGGTTGGCCTCAGTAGCAGCTGCTCTCAGGAAACACAGTCACCTGGTATTTCCCTATCTAGATGACTGGCTGCTCAAAGCTTCGACTCCAAAGCAAGCTACCAAAGCCTGCCTGGCTCTCTTCCTCAAACTGGTTCTCACTGTAAATCAACAGAAATCCTCTGTCACTCCCAAACTATGATGTTTCTAGGAGCCGACCTCAATACTATGCAGAACATGCCTTCCTCTCCCAGGAAAGGCAAAAGAGACTAGCAGACTTGGCTCGAAAAATATCAAGAAGAATGTACATTTCTGTGAGGCTGTTCAAGTCGCGATTAGGCATGAGTTTGTCGGCAATCAACCTAGGTTCGGCACACATCAAGATGAGAGCATTGCAGAAAGAACTGCAGCTCCAATCGATTCATTCAGAAGGGTCCTTTGAAGACTTGATTTCCATAACCTCAAAGATGATAGACACACAAACGTGGTGAGCTCACAGATCTCATCTATCTCAGGCCCTCACGTTTGTGACATTGGCACCCGATTTTATCATCCCTATGGATTGTCCCCAGGAACACTGGGGAGGCAACTTGCAGGACCTTCAGATCCAAGGAAAGTGGTCGACATGTCACAGGTCCATGCATATAAACAGCCTGGAACTGAAAGCCACCTTTCTCACCCATTTTTCTTCCAAGAATAGCAGGATCCTCTGTGCTGTTCTGTACAGACAATACAACCAGCGTGTATTATATCAACAAACAAGGAGGTACCAAATTTGTCACACTCTTTCACGAAGCCCAAGAGCTTTGGAGTTGGCCCATGACTCACAACATATCCCTGAAGGTTGAGCTGGCCCATGACTCACAACATATCCCTGATGGTTGAGCATGTGTCCGGAGTACACAGTGCCCTAGCAGATACTCTCAGCAGGACCATAGACAGTTGCCACGAGTGGAAACTGAACCAACAATAGCTGGACAAAATATTCTCAATGTGCCAAAAAACAGCATTGGATCTTTTCTCATCAAACAACAGCACCAAATGCTAGTTCTACGCCAGCCGATAGCCCCTTCCAGGGTCATGGGAATGCCCTTTTGATGCGATGGTCCTAAATATGTGCATACGCCCCCCCGCCCCCCCTCCCCACTAATTCTCAGGGTTCTCAATAAAACGAAAGTGGAGCACTGACGCCCGATCTCGATCATCCCCAAGTGGCCCAGGCAGCACTGGTTACGGAGCTCATCCTACTGTCAGAGATCAGTCCTATACTCCTGACACCAACAAGTACACTCCTGGCAATGAACTAGGGTCAGATACTGCATCTGGAGCCAGCCTCTCTCCACTTGCATGCATGGGTCCTGACTTCTATGAGTTTCAAGACTTTGAAGATTACTCAAGTATGCAGGGATATTATATGCAAAGCATGAGCGAAAGGCACAAATAAAACCTACAAGGTAAAATGGAAATGATTCTGTTCCGGTGACTTATACCTGTATGAAGCCTCTACTGAACAGATTTAGCCTTATCTTCTCTCTGGCCAATTCGAGCCAGGTACATGCAGCAGTCAAAGTTCACCTTGCCGCATTTTCAAGATACAGATGCTCTGCGCAGACTCTATCTCTCTGCTCAACAATAGTCCTAAAAAAATTTATGAAAGGACTGTTCAGAGCTTTCCCACAGTGCGAGCTCCTCCACCAGAATACAATTTCAGTTTGGTTCTCTTGCAACTGTTGAAATAGCCCTTCAAACCCATTCACAACGCTGATCAAAAATGTCTTATGTGGAAAGTTGCTCTGTTACTCAGTCTCACGTCCACGAGAAGTGTCCGTGAAATACTGGCCTTTCCAACACAGGCGTCTTCTACATTTCTCTGAAGAGTTTGTACTTCTCAGAACGCATCCAAAACTCATTCCCAAGTTTTGCTCTCAATTTCATCTCAACGAACCTGTAATACTTCAAACTTTTTCCCCAGTCCAGCCGCACCGACTGAAAGGGCTCTCCCTACCTTGGACATTAAATGATGTTTCAAATTTTACCTCCACCGAACAAAGAATATTTACAATACAGATCAACTACTTGTCTCTTATGGACAATCTTGTCAAGGGTCTGCAGTAGCAAAAGCAATGATAGCACGATTGATTTCGGCTACAATCCAGTTTTGCCACTCTAAAGCAGACAAGCCTTTAACAGCAAATGCTAAAGTGCATTCTACTCAAGCAGCAGCCACTTCCCTTGCTCAGTTTGCAGGCGTTTCGCTGGGAAAGATATGCCATGCTGGTACGTGGAACGCCACCCATATGTTCACGCAGCACTACTGCCTGTAATCTACACAGCACAGTGACTCAGCCATAGGCCAGGCGGTGTTATGCCATCTCTTCCAATAAGTTGAGCCTATTTTTATGTTAAGTTCAAGTGTATTTCACACTCATGTATATTACTGCTTGGTTATTCCATTCACGTTTATTTATCTATGGTTTATAGATATGAATACTTGCAATTTCAAGATATGTCTTTGCTGTAGTTATAGTTTATGCATATACAGTGAGGTATATTTTGTTTATACTACTATAAAGATGTTACTTGTTACCAACCATCCTCTGAGGGTACTTTACCTACCTACAATACTGCTTGCTATTCTGATTCTAGTTTCTTACCTGTAACTGGAATTATCCAGTATTGGTATCTTTCATAGATTCACATGCAATCAACTGCCGTGCTCTGAGAGGTTCCCCTTATGCCTACGGCTATTATTTCCACTTGTGCTTGAACATCTGAGGGACTCTGCCTTTCTTGGGAAGGGTGCTAGCACCTGATTGCTCATAGTTCAAGTTTGCTTTTTTTTTTAAAGTACATAGATAGGCAATTAAACTGATGGCCAATTGCCATTATAACCTATTATAATTACACATACTGCCTTACTATTTTATTGTGGCACTCCCAGTTTGCCGACGGGGAATGATTCATGATGTGAATCTATGAAGGATACCAATACTAGATAACAACAGTTACAGGTAAGTAACTTTTCTTTTTAAAAAGGGAAGTGACAATATTACTCCCACAGAAGTAAGGAGTAAAGTATTGGAATAGTTGGCAGTTTAATACTTCAGTATTATAATTTAAAATATTTGTTTTTTGTTTTAAATAATTTGAACTACTTTTTTAGGGGCATAATATAAAGGCTATTGCAAATAAAGGCAGGGAGTGTTTTAATTTTGAGGGTATTCTTTTAATTTGGTTGAGAGCATTTTTGGGGGATTTTAGACGAAAAAAGAGTTCTGGCCATTTAATGCTTAAGTATTTTAAATTGCTAGTTTAAAAATATATTATTAATCAGTAGTCAATAAGGTGCTTATTATTTTTGGAAACCGGATGTAAAGGTTATTGGGGGTAAGGGTGAGAAATATATTAATTTTGGATGTATTATTGTTTTTTTAATTAGTTGAGCGTATTTATTTTGGGATTTGTTTAGTAAATAGAAAGGTGTTTGACGATTTGGTAGACCAGTATTAATGTTTAAAATATTTAAAATATTTGTGTATTTTTTTTACAAATATTTATTAGCTGATAAATAATTTCCAACCCCTTTAGGAGCGTTTTGCAATAGTTATAGGGGATAAGGGGGGATAGTATATTAATACTAGAGTATTATTACATTTTTTGAGTTTTTTTTAAATGTGGAAGTTTAAAACAGGATCGATTATTATTGTGGTGTTTAAAAAAATATTAGTTATGATTTAGGTTGGCAAATTCAATAAGTTTTAGATCTGTCAGTCAAAACTCCCGAGCTGGGAAGCACATCATACCTACTGGACATACATGAGGCATCTCACAGGAATACACTGATTGAAATGCAGAAAGCGGGATCTAGCGCTAGGATGCTGCGTAACTGGGATCTCCGAATGCATATAGCACTGAGGCGCTATACCTACTAATGTCCAAACTAACTTGCATGACGTGGAACGTCCGTGGTCTTAATGACCACCGGAAAGCGAGACTGGTACAGGCATATCTAGTCAGACATGAAACAGACATATGTCTCCTACAGGAGTCCCACCTGAAAGAAAATGCCCGGACAAGATAGGCCAACAACAGATAGGGAGAAGTGCATACATCAAGCTACTCCCGCGGGGTGGCTATAATGATTAGAAAAGGTGTACCCTGGCAGACACACAAAACAATAAGTGACCCCGAGTGCCGGTATCTAATACTAAGGGGTTCTTCTACAACCAGTCGGTTATATTAGCCAGCACTTATGGGCCCAATACCGAAGACCCCAGTTTCTTTAAACAAGTGTGACATAAGATACATTCGCTGGGAAACGGTGCACTATTATGGGGGGGGATTTCAATATTGTTCTGTCGCTCTCTAGGGACAGGGAGGGAACGTCCCGCACACATCACCCACGGGCAGGGAATAATGCAGGACCACCACTTGGTTGATTCGTTGCGCACACTCCACCCCACGGCTCTTGAAGGCACGTGCGTAACACAGCAGTATTAAGCGTGGTCCAGACTGGACTTCTGGCTAGCGACTAAAGACTTACATTCATGGGCTGGTGATGCAAACCATCAAGCTTGCACATTATCAGACCATGCCCCGGTAACGCACACTCTCGGTGTCAAAACCCTATATACAGACATTCGTGTGTTGGCTCCCTCCAAATGGACTTTCAGACACAGCATTTAGGGAGAACCTCAGAACTCAAATCACAGAATACTTCGAGGAAAACACGGGCTCGGTGGACACAATGAGAACACTGTGGGAGGCGTTTAAAGTAGTGATGCATGGGTTCTGCATAGCCGGAGAATCTGGAGTGCTCCGCAACATCCAGTCACGCTTGAACAGATTGGAAGCAGAGATACATACACTAGAGGCACAGTACTATCATAGGCCCACTCCCACGACCCTCGCTGATATTCGAGCAAAACTGACCGAATACCAGGAGGAGGCAGGCCGAGAAACTACATTTCTACACAAACACACAAAGGCGCGTGGGGAGGGGGACAGGCCAGGGTAGACACTTGCAAGCATGCTCCAGAGCCCTCGTGGGTCCATACTTATCACTGAACTCACCACCCCGGAGGACATCCTAGTACACTCCCCGCCTGACATTCTAGCCACTATGAAAGACTTTTATGAACAGCTGTACACCTCCCGGTGCCACCCACCAACCGAGGTTCTGCAGGATTATTTCAGCTCGGTGAAACTGCTGTGGTTTGGCAGATATGGACGTCCCCTTACTATAGAAGACGTACAACGCACTGTAGACAGCCTGCCAGCTGGTAAGGTAGCCGGGGCGGACTGCCTAACGGCCAAATTCTATCAAGAATACTCCAAGCTCCTGGCACCACAACTTTTAGCTGTTCACCAAGAGGCAGCTGAATCGGGCATTTTGCCTGGCTCCATGCTAGAGGCCATAATTATCACCATATTAAAGCCCGATAAAAAACCCTGCACGATTCGACTCTTATCGGCCACTCTCACTTATTAACTTGAATGCAAAGATTTTTGCTAGGTTACTGGTTGCCCGTCTTCAGCCGTTGCTGCTCCTGATAGTCAGACCGGGTCAGTCCGGTTTCATACCGGGGAGATCCACCTCTCACAACCCTGAGAAAATTGTTCGCGCTTCTACACTACCTAACCCCCCATGTGCTTGCGGTATCACCGCTATTGGGCGCCACTAAGGCATTTGATTCCTTGGAGTGGGGGTTTCTTTTGCCGCTCCAACACAGACTGGGCATGAGTCCGAGGTGCATTAAAAAAACTCCAGCTGCTCTATACCATGCCCATGGCGCTTAAGAGTGAATGGCCTGGTCTCACATACAATATCTATTACAAGGGGCACAAGACAAGGATGCCCCTTGTCACCAATATTATTCACAATAGCTATCGAGCTGTTGGCGGCCAGAATCAGACAGCACCACACAAACAAAGGAATCGGGTTCACCACGCGAGGACTCAGTGTCACTGTACGCATATGATATCACCCTATACATGGTAAATCCAAAAGACCACTTCTCATCCATGACACGTGAGGTGGGGCGATACGGTGCATTGTCAGGTGTGGAGGTAAAATTGAGCAAATCCGTCATAATTCTTCTGACACCTGAGACACAGTCCTTTGATACAGATTACCCCATAGGCTGGGGGACTGCGCAGACATGATATATGGGCGTCCCGATAAGTAACGACTTGCAAGAGATCTGTACGAACAATTACAGAAGAGTGATGGACTGCATAGAGGACAGAGTGCGGAGGTGGAAGACTCTCCCTCTTTCTCTGATAGGCCGCATAGCGGTGGCCAAAATGGTTCTCCTGCCATTTCTATTATATTTATTTGTGAATGTCCCTATCCCCCTCACAATGCAATTTTTCCAAAAACACAGTTCCTTAATGATTGAACTGCTCTGGACAGGGCGCCAACCAAGGATCTCCTGGGAAATACTCTCGTTACCTCAGGCCCAGGGCGGGCTGGCAGCTCCAGACTTCAGTAGGCTACGCGTACTGTGCGCAGCCTCAATTCTTGCAACTTTGGGTACACCCCACCCCATTTCAACCCCACGTCGCTATTGAACTGGACAGAGCTATTCCACTCCTGCTTAACACCGCCATTTATAAATCCTTCAAGCGCCCACGCCCAGTAGAGGCACTGCGGTGGGCGTGGGGAGGTCTCTGCAAAAGCGCCAACATAGACATACCATACGCTCCCTCCATGGCCCTGGCGGATAACCCGCTGATCCCACCACTAATGGAAAATAAGGTGCAAGCTTGGGTACACAGCAGTCAAGACCTGTACCCCTGGGATAACTTCCTCACACTGCTACAGATGTGCAGGCCTACGCCCCCCATCAGCACTAGACATGCTGCTCTAAAACCAGATACAGGCGGCCTGTAGAAGCAAATGTGGAACATTTCCGAAGCCGCCCCCACAGCTGTCTACATTAGAAAATATACTTTACACCATCACACAGTGAGATTACCGATTACTGTACTGGCATCTTGCGTGGCCTGGGTGGTAGACCTGGGTGAGAGCATCACTGATGAGCAATGGGACTTTAGCTGCAGGCAGCTGGAACAGATGACCCCAAATTATCGTCTCTGGCCAATACACTTTAAGTACGTACGCCGATTATATAGAACTCCCATGCAACTACAGCGGATGGGATTGCATTCGGACGATAACTGTTGGAGATTTGGGGTGCCCAAGCATCATTCATACACCTGGCATGGCAGTGCAGGTCATTCGCAAATTTCTGGTCTAAAATATTACACTATGCTGGAAACATAATGGGACAAACCTTGCCCTGCACGCCACTAATGGCGCTGCTGGGAGTCATCCCTCACATACCACCGAAGTTGAGGAAACTGCCGGCTATTTTACTACTGATGGCTGAGAGACAGGTGGCCATGCATTAGAGTGCTGTTTACCATCCGACAATGAAGGAATGGGTCCATGAGGTGGCTTACTGCAGGAACCAGCTGGCGTAATACTGGGAACTAATGCCGGCGCGCTCGCCCCAGAGACATATGAGACCCATTTGTGTGCTGGCTGAGCCCTGTAGACATAGAAGAAACCTAGAACAAAGACATAATAGTGCTGAATGCCCCACACTGACCTGGGAAATATGGGGTGACCTTTTTGCCAGTATGTGAATGAGACAGACATGCCTGCAAACTGTTCTCTGTTTAGTATGACTAGATGTACAATTGTGAAGATAATGACATGCATTGTTGCACTGTTCCATGTTCAAAAATGCTAGAAAAGATGCAATAATGATACGACATATAAGTTGCAACTTCCCAAATGCTACCCAACAGATTGGTTTGTAACAAATTATTGTTTAAGAAATGCCACTGTTTGTAACCTTATGTAAAATGCTCATTAAAAAAAGAAATAGTTTACTTAAATATTATTTGCGCCACCATAGATTTCAGATCTCATCAGTGTTGTAGTATGTAAGGTCCTAAGCAGAGCAAGACTGTTGTCCAAGTTCTGCACATGTCAGTTACTTATTCTTGGCAAATTTCATTTTTTTTTTGCTTTTTTGAGTGGTAGTGATTTTTCAGTGAATTTCTAAGTTTTTTGTGGAAGTTAAAATGTTACTATCTTCCCCATGTAGAATTCCACTTTCATTTCTTTTTTTCAGTTAATGTAAAGTATTATGTATTAAAGTATTAAGTAAGTTTTGTAAAGTATTGCAATACATTTGTGACCACACCCCATTCACCTTGCACAGCCTTTGGTCATACTTGGCTAGGAAGCAGGGTTGGGTGGCCTTTGGCTGTGAGGGGGGATAGTTGGGCACATGCCTCGTGCCAAACATCATCCTCTGTGCTGTGCATGGCCCTGCGTCCATGGTTTTGGCACAGGGCCTCTCCACCCTGCCTCATCTCACCGCAAATGGTCAGCCCATCACCGCACAGATATTGATTTGGAACGTACACAGCCTCTGTAATACAGTCAAGAGGGGCCTTGTGGTGCAGTACATTAAGCGGTTACAGCCCAGTATAGTTCTCCTTCAAGAGACCCAGCTGCAGGGGACGCACTGCAGATTTTTGTGAATGGAGGCCACACCACTCTGCCACACGCAGGGTTTACTGAAAGGGCCAGGGCAGTGGCTATACTGGTAAGGTAAAGCCCTCTTTTTAGGGTAATTAGAACCTGGGTGGATCCCAATGGCAGATATGTGAGACTACAGGGCTACCTGAGATGACACTGTCGAGTGTATACGCCCCTCCAAGATTCAAGCACCTATTCTGGACAAAATGACTGATATTCTTTTAGGCTCCACCCCCACATTGCACTTCGTAGGTGTAGACTTTCAAAGATGTCATGGCCACATGTCTTGACCGCTGTGGGACACAAACACCACCCCCCAGGTAACTGCGTTGGCTCAGTTCACTGATCATGGACCTGGTTAACCTATGGCGATGTTTACATCCCACTGACAGGTAATACTCTTATTTCTCAGGGGCCCACAGGGTCTGATCGAGGCTGGATTAAGTTTTTGTGCCCCAGAGGAAATTGAAGAGATAAGACAAGCAGACTATCTGGCAAGAGGCCAATCTGACCACTTGCCCCTTCTAGTTCAAGTGGGTCTTTTCAGGGGCAGGCGGGCAATGAGGTGGAAGTTAAATGCCTGAGACCTGAAAGACCAGGAGGTAGCGCCGGACTCTGAGTAGACACTGAGCTATATTTCACTGAGAATAAAGAGTCAGTGGCCTCCTATATTGTTCTTTGATAAGCATTGAAGACTGTGCTCTGTATCTGAAAGAGACACGTTAGTGATAGATTCCTTACCTTAGAATATCCCCAGGCGTCAGACTGGATCCGGAAACTTTTGCGTAGCAATACCCCTGCGCGCTGGTAGGCGTCGTCTGCGGTTCCGCGTCCGTCGTCGGCGTCGTGAGCGCCGGGATGACGTCATCGGAGTACTTAGACGGCGCCCATGCGCGCTGACGTCAGTTCTTCTTTTTTCCGCGCCAGCTAGCGCAGATCCGGAAGAAGCTCTACCCCCAGTCACTTTTTGACTGAATAGTTTTTTGATCCTTTTTGATCTCTCTTAGTCGACTGTCTCGACTATCGGTGCCAGGGATGCCCAGGTTCAAGCCTTGTTCGAAGTGCGGCCGACTCATGTCGGCCACGGACCCCCATCGCCGGTGCCTGAAGTGCTTAGGCCTCGACCACGACGATCGAACCTGCGTCGACTGCCGGGCTCTGACGTCAAAGGCTAGGCGGGAGCGGTCCCGCAAGCGTCTCGAGCTGAGGCACTCGGCCCCGCGCCGCTCCAGGTCCCGGTCCCGGTCCCACGGGAGGTCGAGGGACAGGTCGCGAGGTCGGAGTCATCGACGTTCCGGAAGTGGACACCGATCGTCTGGTTCCAAGTCCTCAGGTAAGAGGCATGAGAGGTCGGAGCGACACCATCGGTCCTCCGACCCGCCCCGACGCTCGCTCGATGCGGCCGGGGACTCGGGCGACACCGCCCACGCGGCTCCGCGGGAGTCGCAAGCGTCGCCGCCGGCCCCACACCTTCGGGTCCCTGGGCACGGCGCGTCGCAGGGGGAGGTCGAGAGGTACCTCATGGCCATGAGGGCCCTCCCTCCTCAGTCGGTTCCCGTGGCGCCTTCGGGCCGATCGGCTCCGTCTGGAGGTCCTTCCGGGTCGGGCGCTTCGGCCCCGACGACGTCGGGTACTTCGGGCCCGGCGCCGCTGGCGACTTCGGTCCCGGCGCCGCGCGACCTCGCTGGATCCGGCTCCGTATCCGGGACCTCGCCGGTCGACCTTACGACCTCGCCGGCGCCGTCCCTTCAGGTGTCGTCCCCGGCAGCCGATGTGGTTGCCGACCCCAATGTTTCCTACGGTCCTGCTCAGGAGTCGGAGGGGCGCCGCTGGGCGCCGATTCCGTCGGCCTTTGGAGACTTCTATCTCCACGAGGAGGCCCTGGCTGTTAATCCTGGTCTCCAGGAGCCAGGTGACGAGGAGCAATGGGAGGGGTCCGAGGACCCTCTGGCACGTGATTGCCAGTCGCATCAGGACTGGACATATGAGCTTGGGGAGGCCAGTGGTATTGACACCTCGCCAGACACTGGATTTACGTCGCCCCCGACTGTGGCTTCGGAGGCGGGTTCTGCTTACAGCGTAGTGTTGACGAAGGCAGCTAAGGCCTTAAACCTTCAGCTCCCCGTCGCGGCCGTGAGGACTAATCTCCTCACTGAGGTCCTCAAACAGCAGTCCGGCTCCGCGGAGCCCCTCCTGCCGTTCAATGAGGCCTTGTGTGACGTTCTGCTGGGCACTTGGTCCAAGCCCGCCACAGGCCCCCCTGTGGACAGGAACGTGGCCAGACGCTACCGCCCGGCACCGGGCGACCCATGCTTTTTGTCCACCCATCCCACCCCCGAGAGCCTGGTCATCCAGGCCTCTACCTCCCAAACCGCATTCCCGTCGGCCCCGCCCGACAGGGAATCCAAGAGATATGAGCAGTTCGGGAAGAAGGTCTTCTCGTCTGTGAGCCTAGGGCTACGGTCTGTGAACACCAACTGTCTCTTGGGCCGCTACATCCACACCCTGTGGGACACGGTTGCGGAGGTGCTGCCACAATGCCCTGAGGAGGTCAGGGCTAAACTCAGCCAAACCCTTGCGGACGGCCGAGATGCGGCACGTTTTTCTATCCGGTGTGGGCTGGATACCACGGACTCACTGGGCAGGGCGATGGCAACGACGGTGGCGGTTCGACGCCACGCCTGGTTGAGGTCCGCCAACTTCTCGGCCGATGTCCAGGCCACACTCCTGGACATGCCGTTTGATGGCCGTCGCCTCTTCGGCGACAAGGCAGACCATGCGCTGGAACGTTTCAAGGACTCCAGGGCCACGGCCAAGTCCTTGGGTCTTACGGCCCCACGCCAGCAATCGGGTGCCTTTCGCTCCTTTCGTGGCCACGGAAGGGGCGCCCCACCACGGACTGTCAGCCACGCGCCGCAGAATGTTCAGCAACGCGGTGGCGGCCGTGGGAACCGCCGTGGCGGTGGTCGGGGCCAACGGCGAGGCCAGTCCACACCTCCCTCAGCAGCCCCCGCCTCAAAACCTTCCTAGTCCGAGTTTTCAGGCCCATGTGACGCCTGTGGGAGGCAGGGTTCGCCATCACCTCTCCCACTGGCATACAGTCACTTCGGACAGGTGGGTGCTGCAAATTGTCCGAAGGGGTTTCTCCCTCCCCTTCGAGTCTTCCCCTCCATCCATGCCACCTCAATACCACCGTGTGTCGGGGGATCACTTGCAACTTCTGCAAGAGGAGGTTTCGGCCCTCTTGGCCAAGAGGGCCATCGAGCGCGTTCCTGGGCCAGAAGTAGGACGTGGTTGTTACTCCCACTACTTTCTGGTACCCAAGAAGGGCAAAGGGGGCCTACGCCCTATCTTGGATCTGCGGAACGTCAACGGCTTCCTCCGGACGGAGAAGTTCAAGATGCTCACTTTGGCTCAGGTCCTGGCTGCCCTGGACCCGGGAGACTGGATGGTAGCGTTGGACTTGCAGGACGCCTATTTCCACATCCCCGTCCTGCCGGCCCACCGGCGTTACCTGCGGTTCATGGTAGGCCAAGAGCACTTTCAGTTTACCGTGCTCCCCTTCGGCCTTGCCAGCGCCCCACGGGTGTTCACGAAGGTGATGGCGGTGGTCGCAGCCCATCTGCGCAGGCAGGGGATATCAGTCTTCCCCTACCTCGACGACTGGTTGTTGAAGGCGGGCTCGCCCCAGTCAGTCGTCAGCCACCTCCAGACTACGGCCGACCTCCTGCACTTGCTGGGGTTCTCCATCAATGTGCCGAAGTCACACCTGTGTCCCTCTCAAAAGCTCCTCTTCATCGGAGCGGTTCTCGACTCGGCGCAGTTTCGGGTTTACCCACCCGAACAGCGGGTTCGGGATATTCAGGCTCTGATTCCGGTATTCAGGCCGTTATCCCGGGTCTCGGTCAGGTTGACGCTGCGGCTTCTGGGGCTGATGGCCTCCTGCATCCTTCTGGTGCGTCACGCCAGGTGGCGGATGCGGGCTCTGCAGTGGGACCTGAAGTTTCAGTGGGCCCAGCATCAGGGCAACCTGTCCGATCATGTCCTGATCTCGGAGGGCACTGCGAAGCAACTGCAGTGGTGGCTCACGGACCGCGACTGGGTCAGTGGCAGACCCCTCTTCCTACCCCAGCCGGAGCACGTAGTTGTGACGGACGCGTCCCTCCAGGGCTGGGGTGGCCACATAGGAGAGAGGGGGAGATCAGAGGTCTCTGGTCTCCGGCGGAGTCCCGGCTCCACATCAACCTTCTGGAGCTGCGGGCGATTCGTCTTGCACTGAAGGCATTCCTCCCCTCTGTCAGGGGGAGCGTAGTGCAAGTGTTCACCGACAACACCACCGCCATGTGGTACTGCAACAAACAGGGCGGTGTGGGGTCGTGGACCCTATGCCAGGAGGCTCTGCGCCTCTGGCAGTGGCTGGAACATCAGGGCGTGACCCTGGTGGTTCAACACCTGGCAGGCTCTCTGAATGCCAGGGCGGACGAACTCAGCCGCCGGTGCATGATGGATCACGAATGGCGTCTGAACTCGGACGTGGCGCAAGGTCTCTTTCGACAGTGGGGAGAGCCTTGGTTAGATCTATTCGCCACAGAAGAGAACGCGCAATGTCAGCAGTTCTGCGCGTTGGAGTTTCCAAGGCGGCACTCGCTCGGAGACGCTTTTCATCGCGAGTGGAGCTGCGGTCTGTTGTACGCCTTTCCGCCTATATCACTTCTGCCCAGAGTGCTGAAGAAGATCAGGCGCGACCGGGCCCAGGTCGTCCTTGTGGCTCCGGACTGGGCACGAAGATACTGGTATCCCGAGCTACTCAGCATGTCAGTCGATCCCCCGATTCGTCTGCCTCTTCGGGAGGACCTTCTGTCGCAGCAGCAGGGGACGGTCCTGCACCCGAACCTGTCCAGTCTCCACCTACAAGCTTGGAGATTGAGCGGCGGCAGTTGAGACCATTTGACTTGCCTCCCGAAGTCTGCGATATCATTCTGGCAGCCAGGCGTCCCTCCACAAAGTCGGTATACGCCTGCCGGTGGAACAGATTTGTGGCATGGTGCACAGCAAAGGCTGTGGATCCTCTCTCTGCACCCCTTTCGGAAGTGCTGCTCTTTCTTCTTTCCCTTGCCCAGCAGGGCTCTGCTCTGGGCACTCTTAAAGGGTACCTTTCTGCTCTATCAGCCTTCTTAAGGCTACCAGATCAGCCTTCTTTATTCAAGTCCCCTATTGTAAGTAGATTTCTGAAGGGCATCACGCACATGTTCCCTCCTGTTCCCTTCGTGATGCCCCAGTGGGACTTGAATCTGGTTCTCACCTATCTGATGTGTGCTCCCTTTGAGCCACTTCATAACTGCCCCCTTCGTCTCCTTACTCTAAAGACGGCATTCCTGGTTGCCATCACCTCTGCCAGGAGGGTGAGTGAGCTCCAGGCTCTTTCTTCTTCTCCACCTTTCCTGTCTGTTCATCCTGATAAGGTGGTGTTACGTACACGGCCTTCCTTTCTGCCCAAGGTTGTCACGGCCTTCCACATCGGGCAGTCCATCACTTTGCCCACCTTCTTTCCTCCTCCGCATCCCTCGAAAGAGGAAGAGAGGCTCCACCGTCTGGATCCAAAACGTGCGCTCTCCTACTACCTAGATCGCACACGCCAATTCCGGGTGGATGACCAACTCTTCGTTGGTTACGTGGGCGCGAAGAAGGGAAAGGCTGTGCACAAGAGGACCATCTCAAGATGGATCATCTTGTGTATTCAAGCATGCTACTCCATGGCGAGGAAGGAGCCCCCGGCTGGATTGCGGGCTCACTCCATTCGGGCCACGGCAACGACAACTGCCCTGGGCCGCGGTGTCCCCCTGCAGGACATCTGTCAGGCAGCCACGTGGGCCTCGCTGCACACGTTCGCAAGACACTACTGCCTGGACAGTCAAGTCCGGAGGCATGGCTTCTTTGGCCGTTCCGTCCTCCAGGACTTTCTGGTGTGATATTGGTTCGCAGACCCACCACCGGGGTTGGTATTGCTGGGGTATCTATTCTAAGGTAAGGAATCTATCACTAACGTGTCTCTTTCAGATGCACAAGTTACTACTTGTGTAACGATATATCTGTAAGAGACATTAGTTAGTGATAGATTCCTTACCGCCCACCCATCCTCCCCGTTCTGCGAACCGATATCTAGGGTTAAGGTCATCCCCTTTTAGGGCTCTAGTTTCATGGCACCAGTGTTAGTTCTATCATGGCTCTGCGTATCTGGCGCGGAAAAGCTGTGTTATCAGAACTGACGTCAGCGCGCATGGGCGCCGTCTAAGTACTCCGATGACGTCATCCCGGCGCTCACGACGCCGACGACGGACGCGGAGCCGCAGACGACGTCTACCAGCGCGCAACTGCCACCAGGGAAAACTCTGGGGGCCCAAAGGCATTCTTGATGAGTTTTATAAGTGGTATGCGAGCCTACTTGGGCCCCACCTGCTAAACTTATTCTGAGAGGTTGGGTAGTCAAGGGAATTTCCCTCGGATCTTCAGAGAGCCACCATTATACTACTTCCCAAAGAAGGGAAACCAAGGGACAGGTGCGACTCATAACGCCCGATGTCTGTGCTTAACGCTAAGACAAAACCATTGGCCACTATCGTGGCTACTCAACTGTTGCAGATTATTACCCCCTGATACGTTATGTTATGTTAGGTAATTTTGTAGAGCGCACAGCTGCCCCAGAAAAGGGACGTCCCAGCGCTAACAGCAACAAAAGGCAACTGAGAGCAAAAAAAAACATAATAAAAAAGAGTGAAGACTGATAAGCTTAGAAAAAAATAATAATCAATTGGCAAACAAAACGGGAGAAAACTGCAAGAGAGGCCTATAGTGAAGGGAAAAGATGAGTCTTGAGAGACTTACTGAAAGCCAGATAATTGTCTATGCTTCTGATGGGCTTAGGGAGGGTGTTACAGAGTTTAACTGCCCGTGAGCGGAAAGAACGCCCACAGGTACAAACTCTCCTAACCCGGGGAACAACCACCAGGTGTTGGCCGATCGACCATAGATGTCGGGTAGGAAGAGAGCAAGCCAGCTAGGATGCCAGGGGAGAAAGAATTCAAGATCCTGAAAGCAATACAAAGGGACTTAAACTCCACATGTCTAGCCACTGGCAACCAATGTAATTGGCGCATAGCACGAGAGGTAGAGCAGAATCTAGGCATGCCAATAAGAGTTCTAGCGGCTGCATTTTGGACCCTCTTCAGTTTCATAATCTCAGACTTGTTATCCCCTAAGTAGAGCAAGTTGGCATAGTCCAGTCTTGACAGGAAGGATGCCTGGACAATCACCTGCCTGGTGAAAGGATAAAAAAAAAACAGCAGAGGTTTGAGTCCGCATAGAATGCCAAAATATGTCTCCGCCACCTTCTTCGTTTGGGTCTGAAAGTTAAGAGCTGAATCGACCCAAACGCCTACGTTTTTAACCACCTGTTTGGTGGCGGGTGCACAACCCAAGGTATCAGGCCACCAGCTTTCACTCCACAGCTCCGGACCTTTCCCTACCAGCAAGACCTCAGACTTGCTGGCCTTGAGCTGGAGGCATTTGACAGTCATCCACCCCGTGTCCTCCGCAAGACCGCTCCGAAACTTAACAGCGTTGTGCAGACCGTTGTTGGAGAGTGCAACTACCAACTGTGTATCATCAGCATAGGATACTATTGTCAGCCCTCTGCTCTTGACCACCACAGCTAGAGGCTGAACATACAGATTAAAGAGCGTTGGACTTGAGGCTGGGCCCTGCGGCACTCCCTGTTTTATAGCGTGGACTCTGGAGGTGAAAGGGGGGCCAAAACCTAGAAGGTCCTTTCCGAGAGAAAGGAAGCGAACCACTCCAGTGCAAGGCCTGCGATGCCAGCCTCCTCCAACCTCTGCAACAAAATCTGGTGAGAGACTGTATCAAACGCGGCACTGAGATCCAATGAGGTCAGTACTGAAGTACGTCCCTTATCCAGTGCTGGCCTCAGATGTTCGGTCACCACTAAAAGCGAAGACTCTGTGCGAAGACCCGGGCAGAAGCCACCCTGGGAGGAGTCAAGTATTTAATTCTCCTCCAGAAAACCTTATAATATATGGAGTTTATATAGGCTTCGGAGATTTAGTGGCCCATGCCAAAAGGGAAATAGGACGGAAGTTCTTGGGTTTAGCTGAGTCAAGGGTGGTATTCTTTATTAAAGGAACCACCCTGGCCTGCTTCCAAGTCCTAGGGACCGTAGCCATAGACAGGAATATGTTAATAACCTGGATCAGAGGTGTAAGAAGCACAGGTTAAAGTCCCATAAGTTGGTCAGGCTTTATGAAATCCGCAGGGAAACCAGATTTAACCTTGTTGCATAGTACACGCAGCACATCCTCAGTGATAGGCGGGAGAGCGTAAAGCGTATGGGAGGAGGGGGGTGAATCCCCAGGACCTGAGCCCATAGTCACCTGAGGAAAGGTCTTCTAGATGTTTTCCACCTTGTTGATAAACAAAGAGGAGAGAGCCTCACGTTGCTCATTGGACTTGATAGAGGAAACAGCGGGTGCCCCAACCCTTTTAGGATCTTTAAGATTAGAGAAGATTCTCTTGGTGGGGTTTTTACTGTTCCCAATCTCTTCAGCATAGTAGGCTGCCCGTTCTTTCTGAACGGCCCTATGATATTTCTACGTGGCTGACTGATAACATCCCTTCAAGATAGGGTTGAAATCTCATCTCCACGCCTGCTCCATCCTCTTACAAGCTTTACACATATTAGCGAATTTGTTGTTGTACCAAAGATTGGATTTCGTACTACAACACTTTACAGGGATGAGTTTGTCCAGAGGGCGAGATAACCAATCTGATAACGCTTTGATACATTGAGATCAGTCGGAATTCATGCCCGGTAGGTCCACACCTTAACCTGAGAGGCACACATAATTGGCTGACCACAGTGCAGACTGGCTCAACACCACTTCTTAGAAAAGAAGGGGACCCCTACTTCTAATGCCGTCACTACTAGTTGGGAATAAATTGAACTATTTTTTGGAAAAACGAACAGTAGTGAGCTTAATATTTAAGCCAAAAAACCCAAGGGAACCAATAAACTAATTAGATGAATATTGTGACATCGAAACAAAATTGATGGAAACAAAACATACTGTTTATATTCAAAATAGTTTGTGATTTATTTAAATATTTTCTTCGTTTTTGTTGAGAATTTCATTTATAAAAATACATATAAACCATTAAAAAGTCAATGACATACATTTTGTGATTCCAGAAAGATATCTACACATACTCAAAAACACAAAAAAGAGGGGGAGAACAAAAAACAGCACAAATGACTATGGTGATAGATCGGGCTAGTGGAGTAAGCAAAGCGGTGGATGGAGACTCTACGCGCGTTTCGGCTATTGCCTTCTTCAGGAGTCCGTCATTTGCATTAGGACAAAAACATAACAACTAGATTGTGCTGTTTTTGTTCTCCCCCTCTTTTTTGTGTTTTTGAGTATGTGTAGATATCTTTCTGGAATCACAAAACACGTGGAGAAGTGTGGCTCAGGGGTTAGAGGCGGCAGACCCGGAATCTGAGATCGGTCCTGGACCAGGGTTCAATTCCCCGCCCCGGCGGGTCTTGGGCTAAAATTCCACGGACTCGATAATTCTCGTCCCGGTGCCTCCTCAACTCTCGGGTTCACACTCTGCGACTCTGGGCAATAGCTTGCTTAATCTCCACAACGGCCCCTCGCGGCGGGATGCCTGACTTTCACCCTGTGGACACCCTGTCGGGGCTTCTCACAGGGGAATATCAGGACGGGTTCCCTAGGCAAGCGCCAGGATACCCTTGTGGTGACAGGTTGCGCTATATAAGTATACCTACATTTACATTTACATTTACAATGTATGTCATTGACTTTTTAATGGTTTATATGTATTTTTATAAATGAAATTCTCACCAAAATGAAGAAAATATTTAAATAAATCACAAACTATTTTGAATATAAACAGTATGTTTTGTTTCCATCAATTTTGTTTACATGTCACAATAATCATCTAATTGGTTCCCTTGGGTTTTTTGGCTTAAATATTAAGCTCACAACTGTTCAACACCACTTCTTCCTCTCCCTAGAAGTTAAAAAGGTGTTTGAAATGTGTGGTGAGGTTGCCCCCTAGAGTGGGGGGTGGGGAGGTCTGAATCTCTGCAACTGATGAGATAGAAGAGAAAATATTGTTTTACGCTGACAATATTCTCGTATACATAACAGACCCAGCGAATACCATTCTGCTGCTCTTTCAGCTACTAGGGGAATACGGGGCCCACTCGGGCAAAATTAATTGGGATAAATCACTGCTCTATACTCAGCAAGATGTACTAAAAATACTGCTGCTACCACGAGGACTTCAGGTGATGGATGACAGCCTTAAATATCTGGGGATATATATTACCTCACGAACAAAGCTTTGCTCCATTTGTAATGAAGGACGGGTGCTGTCAGACTTTCAGGCTGATGTCGAAAAATGGAGGGGCCTACCTCTCTCCCTGATTGGGTGGGCAGCCTTATTTGAAATTATTACACTCCACAAACTACTATATGTGGTCCAGAATACATGCTGTCCAGTTTCGGAGATGGTATTTACCAAGAAAAGCATGGACTTGAGGACCCTACTGTGGGATGGGGGCACCCAATATGAATGCTTAAAACATTACAGCATACCCAATATAATGGTGGGCTTGCGCTCCTGGATATAGAGCGGTGCTATTGGATGGCCCACGGGATAAACATTAACTGGATTTATGGCCCAGCGTGACCACCCGATATTTAGGCTTGAGCATGCTCTGCTAGAACACAAATCGCACCTACACTATCTATATGGAGGGAAAGGATCCCAGACACTACCACTGGCAATATAGGTCTCACTGACAGTCTGGGGCAAGGCTACAAAGGCACTCAGTTGTGCCCACAAGATCACTAGAGATACACCACTTTGAAAAGGGACATGGCTGCAAGAGGTAGCAAAGCTGCGGGGATTTGGGACATGGGATACCATGGGTAATTCCAAGGTGGGAGATATCCGCGAGAAAGAGAATATTGTGCCCTTCACCTCGGCACAAAGGCAATACCATCTACACCCAACCCAATTTTTAAAGTACATGCAGCTGCGACATGCCTGGCGGGCTGAGGGGGTGGAGATACCTAATATGCCCAACTCAAGGGAATATTAATGGAAGAACTGGGAAGGGGCGCAGTCTCCGCCACATATAGAATGATTAATTATAATATACCTGACACCCTGAGCCAGCTACGAGAGAGGTGGCAGTGAGAAGTGGGTGAACTAGAAGACATAGATTTGGAGGAGACGTTGATGCACCCAAGTCGTGCCTATGCCTGATACAATTCAAAATACTCCATAGGGTTTACTATGACCGTCGTAGATTACGTATCATATGGAGAGTACCTACTCCGAATTGCTTCCTATGTGTCTAAGCTATAGGGTTCTTTATGCATGAAATTTGGGAGTGCCCCCATATATAAACCTACTGGAAAGCTATCATCCAGGAACTCTCTGGCATTTGTGATGTTTCACTCCCGCTCAAACCGTGGTATGTTTTGTTGGGGATTCCGAACCATGTTGATGTTCCATGCTTTAAACCTCTCTTTAGCTCCCTGGGCTTAGTGGTGACCAAAAGATGTGGCTAAGCACTGCGGAGCTCCAGAGATACCTTCCATACTCGAATGGCGAAGGGGTATGGACCTCTGTATGGCAGCAGAGAAAGTGACCTACTGTAGCTGAGGCTGTCCCCGTAAGTTTGACAAAATCTAAGGGTGGTGGAGAGCCTACTGTGGGCTGCGGCCCAAAAAGGGCTGCCCTGGTACAAAATCTGGCCTGACTGCCTGTCAGACTCAATATAAGCAATGTTTTGACATGCTTAATGTGTACCGTTTCTATGTAACTGTGTGGCTTAAGATGTGCATCATACAATTTAATGTGGCATTATGTACTCTTTACAGATATATGTGGGTAATGGCGCATGTTGTACGTGACTGTATTGCCTTAATTGGTTTGTGCATAAACATGAAAATATTAAATATTCAAAAAAATAAAATGTACATTTGAAAGGAAATTTTTTATGACTAAATTTGTATTTTTGGGTTATACATTGAATAACTTTATTTACCACCTTTAGTAGACTTAGGATGTATCTTGGTATGGACATTTCTTTATTCTTCAAGTAGAACAGTTATTTTAAGAACACATAAAACAAACCCATTTAATATTTTGAGAAAAGATAAGTTAAAAAAAGACATAAATTAAAAACGCATGGTAAAAATAATGTGTGGGAAAGAACATTTCCATAGTAATACATATAATTGTGTGGTGAAGACATGCATTGTAAAAACTGTGGGGTGAAGGCAGTTGAATTCCTCTTGGGAGTGGCAGTGACATAGGGATGTGCCCTTCTTGCCATTCCTTATGAATGAATAAATACTTGGAAGAAAAACCTTTACTTTATCTATCCCAAAAGTAGATGACTGGACTATGCACATTATTTTAATCTATAATAGAAGCAAACCACAAATGTATGGTTACAAGTAAGTAATATTTTTCACTGACAATTCTGTGTTTTGTTCTTTTCTATATGCACAGTTCCAGTTTGACCATGTATTGCCTATTGTCTTGCCGCTAGATTTCACTGCCCTCAATTTGAAGATAATTTGAAGAGAGTTTATTTTCAGTTTGTTTAGGATTTACTGATTATTATTACATAAACTTAACAAGGTAGTGTTTGATCATGCCTCCAAAGTTACCTACAAATATTGTAAAATGTTTTATTTCAAACAGTCTCTTGATAGTATATTTTGTGCTGTTTTTAGTCACAAAGCTGATACATAATTTTTAACTTTTTATCGCTTCCTCGATTTGTTGGGTGTGCTGTTCATTGACTTGACTTTCCAAAACTGTACACCTGCTTTTGAAGGCTACTGCAGCTTGAAGAAAGCAATCGCGAAGAAAGAAGGTTGGAATATTTTTCAGGTTATTTTAAACTAAGCTATCAATTAACCAATAGTTACAATACAATACACACAATAACTTGATAATAAATTTGATCCTAGGCAACCTGTACTTAGCTTCTTATATTTTTATAAATTAACTATTTTATTTCTAAAGGGTACTTATTAGATTATTTTGTTTTCTTTTAACATTAACTATATTTGATTTTTAGTTTGTTAAACGTAGTAGTTGTGCATTAAGAAGTGCTGTACTCTGGCTCAAACACGAATTTCCTAAAGAAAAAATAAACTATCAGTCTGTTCTGTAACTTACCAAAGAGAAACAGACCTGATAAAATGAAAAATGTTTTAATACGTCCACTATCTCCATTTACTACAGGGATGTCAAAAAGTTCATTTTGATGAGAAGGCTGATCATTTTTAGAAATGACAGTAAGAAGAATATTGAGTAAATATTTTGTTGCTTATTACATTTCTGGTCTGTCCGTTAAAGTAATTTTTTAAATATGGGCAACCGCATATTCATAAAGACTATTGACTTGATGCAAAACATAACCTGTGAGAATATTCTTATAAAAAGTGACTGTATTTTTTTTTTAAAGTAATTGTGCATGAACCTTTTGAACCATTTGAATCATAGCTTTTGGAATGCCGTGCTTGAGCTGAAACAGAGTTGCCTTTTTTTCCAGAGTTCATACAGTACAGCCTTCAGTAATATTATACTTTGCATTTTATGCTAAAAGTAATGAATTCTTATTGTAATTGTAGTAACCACTCCTGAAAAGGATCATGAACATAGGGATTCAAAACGTGCACATCCTGTAGTGGGAATGTGTCAATTTCTTTCTATATAAGGATAATTTATTGCTACCATTGTGTAAAGAGTTATTTTGATTGTCACCGATCTATTAATAATGTTGTTAGATGATCACTATAATACATTGCCAGTGTTCATAAATGTATTTTGAAATGCTTATATTGTTTACAAATGATGATGAAGGGTTTTAGTATGGACAATTTAATGTTTTATAAACTACATTTCAGCAGATTCCCAATTTAAAGTAATATCTCTAGGCCACATTTGTTTTGGAAGACTGCTTTCGTATCTAGGACTATTATGGTTATGTGATGGAATGGACATGTGGTAGCAATTGTGAGCGAGAGGGAGAGAAAAAAGTGTGTGGCAGTGTGAGAAAGAGAGAGGTATTTAGTCTGAGCTGGACAAATTTAGTATGTGAATGTTCTTTCTATTTGATGGGCAAAATTTTTCCGGGAATGTGCAGTGGTCATATGGCACTGTAGATTCTTGGGCCTGTTTCACTTTTCCCACTTTCCAACTGGGCAAAACATATAAGGTAACCTTGTAACTCTATATCACTAGAAAGCGTATGTTTTAGGCAATATTATGATAACTTTGGTAAAATGCGTATAAGGGGCAGTAGTGGTCTCTATGGTTCATGGAGCTGGTGCTCCTCTTCAACCTTAATGTTGCAACCAGGACCTTTTTGTATTCAATATTTCTGCATAACACATCTGCTTAGGTTTTTGACATTTCCCACAATTATGTCATGGTTATTGTATTAGCAATAATTTAAAGTAGAAAGCACACTCGAATAGAACTCAGAGTATTCATGTGACAAGGTGTTATTTTCATGCATGGTACAGGTAGCAGGCTCTATCTCTGCAAACAAACAATGTAGCACACAAGTGCTGTATTTCCCTTGATGCGAAATCTTGTCACATACTTCTCTCTTGCTGTTAAAGTTTTGTGGAAAGTTTTTTTGTGTAACCCGCACAGTTAAATGACTGACCCCTCTTCTTTGATAGGTTTCATTGCAGTTAAAAATTAATTCATAATTAGAATGGGCTCTTTAGGCTATGAAATGTTCTAACAGTGGGAGACTTGTTTACTCATTGCACCGAATGATGTAGACATGTTTTCCAATTCTTTTCTTGCTTATGGTAAATAGGTGATGGTGGTACTTCATTGCATAAGTAACATAAAATATGGTTGATTGTGAAAAACGAATTTATTTTACCTGAACGTCACTGCCTATAAATGTCATGCTTTTGCTAACTAATAGGCATTCTGTACATATCAGAATTGGAGGTCTACTAGCTCTGTTAATTTTGTGCATGTAATCTTGTTTGTCCGGCTGACCTTGCTGGGGAATATTTCAAGTTCTTATTCTCTTCGAATAGAAAAATAGCTGTTTTCATTCTTTCTGGTTCTTTCTTTGGTAGATCTTGTTTGCTTAAAATCAGTGTGTTCAACTTGGTTGTGCACGGCCTAAATATTGGTACACAAACAATGAGATTTTCATTTGTACATGAATTAGATTCTAACAGTCTCTTCTTAGTGGTGCACAATGCTTTCTTCCTCACTGTTTTGACAAGATGTTTTAGATATCCTATTCTTGTTTGGTAGTTTTGTCAAGACACTTTAACTTTTCATGTAGTATACAGCAGAGTAAACATGGCAGTAGAGGACGCAAAGGGAATTGAAAGTTGGTTCTTTCATTGTTTTCTATTAATCTTTTTTAGATTGTATTTAGGAATTGCTGTTCTTTTTACTACTGGCAACCTGTTCCTCGTACTTGGCATCCTTAAGTCATTGCATGAACTAGTTTGCGTACTTGTGATTCAGAGATTTAGCACCTGATGTATTTTTTTTTCTAGCTGTCCAGAACAGAGACAAATACAAATGACCCACATCCTGAGAGAAAACTCCCAGGGTCTTTAGTATTTTGTTTTTGAAAAACAAGCTCCCACTCTGGGCGTTTAATTGCAAAAGCAAAATAGTTCAGTGAGCAGCCGTATAAAACCTGGCAGCCATTCAAAACATGGCGGCTGCTCAGCAAACTTTCAGTACCTTTAGAGGAGCCGTGGCAGTGGTTCAATTCGAGCCACAGAGATCTCTGCTAATCCAGCAGATATCTCTAAATATTGCAGGCCGTAGTTGGCCAAAGTCTAAATGAGGCCCGTAATCTTTTATTCTCAGTTGCATTTTTCATTATTTGTACTTTCTGTTTGATAAAGTTGTTTTTTTATCTTAGAATTTGTATTTGTGTTGGCAGTCTAATGCATCCTTAATTAGATTTTATGATTCCTTTTATCATTAATGGTGAGAGAAATATTCTCAATAACGTCAATATTGACAGAACTACATTCAGAAAAAAATGACTGCTTTGATCAGTCTTTTATAATACTCTTTTTTTGTATTCTAAGCAGAAACTAGGTTTTATAACAATTTAAATACATTTAAGAAACATGGTAATATTGAAATGTATTAGCATTTATGAAATTGTAAGTGTTGCATTTATGTTTCTTTTAGTGTTGTGAAAGATGATAATACAGATACAGAGCAAGAAAAATCTGAGGAAAAAGGAATTTCTGAAAGAAAAAACCGTGACTTGATGGTTGTAAGTGAAAAAGAGACAACATTTACTCTCATATGAGACTATTGGAACCGCTTAATATATAATGTTAAGGCCGGATTTATTTTGTATTTTAACCATTAATTATTGTAGATGATGTTTCCTAATTAATGATATTCAAGTAAATATTTAAATCTCACTTTGACAAACTTAATTGTGCGTAATTGAGTCATATCTTACCTAGAATTATGTGGATTGTGGCACCTTCTGTCATATGAGGATTAAATGTTAAGAACTTGACAAAAATTATTTTAGACTAAATATCTTGAATATCAGGTCACCCAAAGCTAATCGGCAAGACAAAGCAAAACTTAATCGAAAGTGCAGCTGTCTGATTTCATTTTTTGGTCTGAAAATAATTTCAAAGAGAAATGATGAGAATCATATTTTCACATTGACAAATTGCCCACCGCTCCAGTGAAAGGTCCCCAATCTTTGATGTCTTCATCACATCACTTAGTGTCAAAAGCAATATTTTTCCATTACTGGTATTTTAAATAATTGTCAAGAAAACACAAAATGTCCCTTTCCACAAGACTATACTTTAAGTAAACACCCCCAGTATCATGGAGCAAGGTTATGAATGGATAATGTGCTATATACCCTTTGTACCATAAATCTGGGAAAAAACAAATCTGATAAAAAACAAACAATATATCAAGAACCATTTTCTCCTGCTGTGACGTATTGAACAAATTAAAATTAATGAATTAATAGCAACTTAAATTGTACTATGAATTATTTATTTGTAAAAATACGTATTTGAGAATTACAAACAATTTCTCAATAAGTTAAAACCATCTTCTCATAGAGAAGTCACAAAACATGTACATATGAAAAATGTATTACACAATGAATATAAAAGAAACTTTTACGAAGAACTGTCGACGCGGCGCTTCAGTGAACAATTACTATTTCTTCACCTTCTACAGGACAAAGTTTTCAAATTTATCTCAAAAAGTAATTGCGAGACCCAAATCCAGACACGGAGCCTTATAGAGGTTCAATTCCTGCACACTGATATCAGTTCTTCTATGCACCAGAGCTCAACTCCCAACTTTTTGGTATTATACGGAATTTTATCCAATTCTGATTTTAAGAAGGGCAGAGATTTTGCCCTAACACTTCTGGATTTAAGCTGTGCTACTCCTCTCTGAAGCAGATTCTGGTCACTGACAAACATGACGTGGCTTGGCTCGAGACATAAGTTCAAGTCCTAAGCCAGATGTTGACTGATACATCTAAAGGTCATCAGGGAGCACAAAGCCAAGATTTACCTTGCAGAGCTCGAGAATCAAGGCCAGACCTGCTCAAAGTTCTTATGACGGTTCTGATAGCCTTTCTTTGATAAGTCCATGACAAAGTAAAAAAACAAGTCTTGACGCCAGCAAAAGTGGGTTTCTACTCTTACCCGTCGCTCTAGGTACAGGGATTGAGATCCCATTCTGAGGTAGGAGCTGATGTGACCCGATTTCTATGGACATAGTCGACTCTGCAGCAAATTAAGGCATTCATGAAGGTAATGCTGCAGTTGTTTCAGACAGTTCTGAGTCTCTCTGGCATGCCTTCGGACCCCTTGGATCCTTTATGACCTTTAGCTGGATTTTCTTCAGCAGGTCTTCCCAGTGCCAACTGACTCAGTTTGACCTCAGCTTGGGCTTCTGCCGCCTCCTGTCTGAGTCTCAGTTCCTTTGCCACAGGCACAGCTGGTTATGTCCAGCTTGGAATCAGTTCTAGCGTCTGTGCACATTCCACTGTTGGATCCAGAATCGACTTCAATGACATGCTATGAAATAACGCATGTGCAGGCTAAAGCTCAGGAGAATTCCCCTATTGCCCACTTGCCTTGTCAGAAGTACTATCCCAGGTTGGAATCCATTTTCATTTCTGACTGATGTTTTCCAGGGGCTGGAACATGTTCTCCACATTGAAGATGATGAAAAGGTGGACAATTTACTCTCCTATCATTATACTGATGCTTTCTCAACTCCACCTTCAGAATCCCAGTGGTTTAAACATTTTGCCTGAAACGGAATTGGATTAGCCCTTGGAGCCCCTACGAAGCAGAGTCCATATCACATTACTGGAGATGCAGGCCATTTATCTGGCTCTGAAGACCTTCCTGCCGTCCAGCAAAGGGAATCTGGTGCAGGATCTTACTTGCACCCCACCAACAAGTGTTACTGCAACAAACAGGTTGTGGTGGTGTCCTGGGTCCTGTGCCAGGAAGTATTGTGTCTCTGGAGGTGACAAGAGCACCAGAACATTTTTCTGAGCAGGAGCCCCCAAGCAGGCTCCCTGAATGCCAGAGAGTGGACGAATTGAGCTAGTGTTGTTGGGCAGATTGACGTCTGCATCCCAAAGGGCCGCAGGATCTCTCCAAACACCAGGGAAAACCCTGTCTAGATAATTTTTGCCATTATCTAGAACACTCCGTATCAACGATTTTGAGTTTGATTTTCCGCTTTTGAGTTTCCGCTAGGACACTAATTAGGAAGCGCTTTTCTACTGGAAAGGAGCAAAGGACTCATGTACGCCTTCCAGCTGTTGCCTCTCAAATCCTGTGTTCTGAAGAAATCAAGAAGGACCGGGCCCAAGTCATCCTAGTTGCCCCAGATAGGGACAGGAGAGTTCGGAACATGGAACTCCTGAGCATGAGCATCCTGCCTCCAACCTGGCTATCAGTTTGGTGGATCCTCCTGTCCTATCACTCAGCAGAGCAGAATCTTCCATCAGACTTCGCACAACTTACTGCTACATGGAGAAGTGTGGCTCACTGGTTAGAGGAGGCATACCCTGAAGCAGAGGGTCAGCCCGGGACCAGGGTTCAATTCCCGACTCGGCAGGGTCTTGAGTCAATATGTCCATGGACTCGATAATTCTCGCTTCGGTGTTTACTTGAATCATGAGTTCACACTCTGCAGCTCTGGGCAATAGCTTGCTTAATATCCACGACGGCCCCTCGCGGCAGGATGCCTGGCTTTCACCCGGCGGATGCCCTGTTGGGTTATCTAGCAGGGGAATACCAGGACGGGTTCCCTAAGCAAGCGCTGAGATGCCTCCGGGTAGTCGTGCGCTATATAAGCATGTAATTTTTTTTTTTTTTACATGCTGGGAGATTTAGAAGCAGCAGTTAATGGCTTTTGTTCTTCCAACTGAGGTGGTAGATGCCATCTACGCTACCAGAAGCATCTCCACAATATCAGTCTATGCTGGGTGCTTAGATAAGTTTGTAATCTGGTATGGTTCCCAGGATACTGACCCGTTTGCATGTCCTTTTGTGTATGTTATGTCTTTAGCTCAGTAAAACCTTGAATTGGGCATTGCAAAAAGTGATGTATTAGCCCCTATGGTCTTACTGCATTTGTCGGGCCAAACAGCCTTATTTTCATCACCTTCAATGAGGTTTCTTTAAAGTTTGACACGCTGGTTCCATCCCAAACTATTTGCGATACCTTAGTGTGACCTTATTTGGTCTTACTGTTCGTCTTGTGTACGCCTTGCCATTGCATAGCAGATTGCTGTGTCTTCTTACTTTAAAGAGTGCTATCCTCATTGTGATTATGTGATCTCTTCTAATGATTGAACTGTAGTCACTATCAGTGCAAATGCCCTACGCCGTTTTTTGCCCAGACACACTGGCGCAGATAGCTCTGATGGCCTTCTTACCAAAGTTGTGACTTCTTTCCATGTTGGACAATCCTCTCTACCCCAATCTTTGTTCCCCTCCACGCCTCTAAACAAGAGATACTCCATCGGTTGGACCCCAGGGCTGTAGGCTTTTACATAGATCTTTCCAAAGACCATTGAGTGGCCGATTAACTTTTTGTGGTGTTCTCTGATTCAAAGATCTGCAATGCACTGGCCAAGAAGTGGTCCCAGAATGTCGAGTCCATTCCACTAGAGTCAAGGCTGCTACCCCTGCTTTGGTGTGAAGGATGCCTGTCCTTGATATCTGTTGGGCTCAAATGTGGGTTTTGGTGATCACGTTCACAGAGCAGACTTAGACAGCCAGGTTCAGCGGGAAAGATACTTGGCCCGCTCAATTCAGTACCTTCAGAAGGTACTTCTTTGATATCTATCTATTCTAAGGTGAAGAATCCGCAGTCAGAAGCCTCGATTTGAAGAACCCTTGGTATCACTCCATCTTGTGATGACTATGCTATCAAACCCCAGGTTCCTTACTGCCTTTTCACCTCTCCATTTTGTGAAGAGGCCTCTTTTTAACACTTAAAAAGATACCAAGTAAGTATGCAGCGCTTTGTTATCAGCAGTTTTTCACGTTATGCGTCTGAGGGCTGGAAAAGGCAAAGACAAGAAAACTGATATCAGCACGCAGGGATGGCCCTTAGTCACTTCTAGGATGGCGTGTTGTCAGCACTGAGACAAACACCGCCACCTAGCGACTCAAGAGAGCTGCTATGAGAAATCTATGAAACCAGTCTAGTGCCTGGGAGATGCTCTAAAATGAGGTATCCAAAGTAAAATGAAGTACCAGGTATGGGCATGACTGAAGTTAAAGAACTTGCTCTTTTTTTACATTTAAGAAGTGGATTACGTTTGTGTGCTTAATTGGTTTCTTTTTTATTCATTTTAAAAAGATTAATTACATTTAAAGTGTTAGAGGCTTGAAGGACAACTTCACACTTGAAAATGTTCATAATCTATTTTTCCTTTTATATTAAAGGAGGAATGCCAGGAACTTAGTGAGCATGAACTGGAAGAGGAGGAGGAGGAAGAAGAAGAGGAGGATGATGAGTTGGAAGTTGTTGAAAGCTCAGATGATTCAGATTCTGAATCTGATGAAAAAGGTACTGTTTACTACTTCTACTGTATTGGTTATTTTGACATTTTTATAACCTTTCATTGTGGAGTTCTATGGCTGAGTCTTTTCCATTATCCTTGCTTCCTTTTCTAAATTGCATGTGGTGTTAAGTTTGTTCATTTGGTTGAAGTAGGCTATTTGTGGAAACACTCACAGCTTTTGTTATCATTGTACCTGGAAAATCTTGATCACCTACTCCTCTTCCTCTTAGGCTTGAGAATGCTCACTTCTGCCAACCGATCGCCAGTCATGACCCATCTTCTACATTATACCATGGGCCCTAGTCACCCGGTTGATATCGGATTTTGCATTGTAATCTAATTTCTGTATCTTTCCGTTCGCTCCTTTTATTTTATCCCTACTTACTGTCAGTCTTCATTGAAATAAACACTTACGTCTAAGTTAGGGTTTTGTTTTAAGAAATCAGACCAAAAAAAGCTTGGCATCGTGCCGTGTCTTTTACAACATCAAACCTAAACAACACCTGAAATTTGCCCCACAACCTTAACTCCGCCCCCCAACTCAACCTCACATGATGTTGTTGTCGACATAATTGATGACATCACTTATCTTTTCACGATCATGTCTGACATAGTTGATGTTTCTCAAACCATACACTCCAAAGCTCACTAAATCGAGTGTTGGGCCTTGCTTAGCAAGCTCCAGATACAAGATCCGGGTCATACAATTAGCAGCTCTACCCATTAAGTTCACTGGGTTATGCCTATTGCTAGGCGTCCAGTCTGTGTGGCTGTGAGCCCACTGCATGAGGCATGCTGCTGAACACAGAACGCCACTGGGAGCAGGAACTGGACTTTGGCCACAGGCAAAGATCTACAGATCGTGCTCTGACGTCAAGGTCTTTGGTTATGCCCCGTCTCCAGCCCGTGTGTTCCAAAGGAAAGGCCAGTGCTTGCGGCCTTCAGAAGCAGGGCATAGGCCTATGTTGATGTCATATGTAGTATGACCTCTTTTTATCATTAGATGCAGACATTCTTCGAAGAGCAAATGAGGGAAATGTTCTAGTACACTAGAAGAAAACCTTGGAAGTAAGATAACATGTATGGTAAGGCACAGTGGAATAAGTAAAGAATTCATGGTGGGTGCCTTTTTTGTTAGATATATTAAGAGAAGAACAATCTTTAAGTGGAGTGCACTCTAAGAGACGGGGCAAGAGCACAGTGAAGGAAACTGCCAAAAGAATTCAGAGGTTCAAAATAGCCACTAGAAGAAACACCAGGCAGCCCACACTTGATATGTACTTTCTCTGATGTGTTATATATAATGCAAAGAAGTACATATGCAGTATTAGAACAAAATACAATTCACAGTTGTGATAGTTTTCCTGAATATTGCCTTGAAGATGTCTATGTCTTGGAGTGTAAGGCATAGTGGGAAGTCACTGAGAGAAGGAAAGCATGTGCTCCATTCGGGTAGATTCAGATATTGTGTTTTACGGAAGGAGACCCGACATCAGGATCAGAACGCAAGATACTAAAAGTGTGCAAATGTACTAATGCCATACCAGGCACCACTAAATAATTGTCAGTCCATGATAGATTTGCGTGTTCATTGATCTGCAAGTGGCTGCTCAGTTTTGGATCGAAGTTTTGCAGCTTGTATAGAGGGCCTTCATGGGCCCTCTATACAAGCTGCCCAGGAAATGGGCTGGTAACTCCCCATCTCGGAATTACCAATACCTGGGGTACTGGTAACTTCAGGGGTGGGGAAAATCCAGTTTGTTACAAGTTTTAGCCTTCAAACCTTTTAAGAAACTAGGCGTTGACATGAGGTTTGGGCATTCTTGGTCTGATTTAGGGAGATGAAATGTGGTAGTGTGGAACCTGGAACTGCTGAATATGAGCATCGGTCCTCCAATCAGGCTACCACTTTAGGAGTCTAGGCAATTTACACCTCGATGCCTGGAGATTGAGCAGTGGTGATTGGCCGCTTTTGATTTGTTGCCTGAAGCAGTCGATGTCATCCATGCCACAAGGCACCCCTTAACAAAGTCCCTCCGTTCTGGTACCAGTTTGTAACCTGGTATGTTGGCCGGGACACTGACCCCTTAAAAGCAGAGCTGTCAGCTGTCTTTTTGTTTGTTTTGACTTCAGCCCAGTAAGGCCTTGCAGTGGGCACAGTAAATGGTTATTTGTCAGCACTTTAGGCCTTTTTACATTGGCCGGACCTACTGTCCTTTTTTAACTCACCTTTTGTGATGAGGTTTATTAAAGGTTTGACGCACATGTTCCATCCCAAACGGTTTCTGATACCACAGTGGGACCTTAACGTGGCCTTGACACTCCTCATATGTTCGACTTTCAAGCCTATTCTTAGCTTCTTTCTGCATATGTTGACCTTGAAGTCTGTCTTTCTTATTGCGAATACATCAGCTTGTTGCGTAAGTCAACTGCAGGCACTTTCAGGACAACTGGCCTACACCAACGTTTTCCAGGACATATTGGTGCTGCGGACTCAGGTGGCCTTCTTACCAAAAGTTGTGTCTCCTTTCCAGGTTGGACAATATATTGCTCTACCAGTTATCTTTGCTTCTCCTCGCCCCTTAAAGGAAAAGGAGAGGCTCAGTAGGTTGGTTTGACAACAAAAGAGCTCTAAGTTATTTATTGATTGTACCAGGGTCCATCGGGTGAACAATTCACTTTTTGTGGGGTTCTCAGGAGCAAAGGAGGAAATGCCGTGCTGAAGAGGACGCTGTCAAGGCAAATAGTGCCCTGCATTAAGATCTGCTTGGTACTGGCAAAGAAGCAGCCCCCCCTTCAAGGTCTGAAAGTGTATTCCGCCAAAGCAGCTACAATTGCGTTGGTGTGAGTGGGACCTGTCCTTGAAATCTGCCACACTGTGACATGGGCGTCATGAAGGATTCCATGTCTGCTCAGTTCTGAAAGACCTTTTGGTCTGAGACCATGCCACAGACTTGCTTTCTCTGGGAGCTACTGCTTTGGAATCCATTTTAAGTAGGAATCTATCTTTGGAAGAATTCAGCATAAAAACAAGTTACCTTTGGTAATGCTGTTTCTGGTGGATAGTCTAAACACAGATTTTTCATTGCTCTACCCACCCCCCCTGTTCTTTGGAGTGGCCTCTAAAAAGGTCCCAAAATAGTTGTCAGCACACTCTGCGTCTGAGGGCACAGAAAGAGAAAAGAGAACGGACCTCAGCATGCAAATGGCGGCGTTCTTATGCAAGTCTGCTCCATCACTTGCAAAACGGTATGCAGTCCGCACATAGCCACGCAGTGCCACCTTTTAGCTTGCGGGAGCACTGCTACAAATTTTCCAGATCCAGTCTAAAAATCTGGGGGCTATTCGGAGGTGGGGATTCTGTGGTTAGATAGAGTATACCCCAGAAAGAGCTTTACCCAAGGTAAGTAACTTGTTCTTCTTCATTGCTTAGTTCTGCTGTTTTCAAGAAGAGAATTGTAGCTTTTAAAGCAGTTTCCTTATGTAAAGAATTATTTATGCACAATGTACGTTCATATGTTCATATAATTGCAAGTCCCTGTTAGGAGCCAGCAGTTGAACATGGTTGCCTGCTTGCACTATAATGTTGTTAAGCTGCCATTCAAACTATTGATAGTGGTAAATGCTTTAAAAAATAATGAAGACCCTCCCCAAATGTAATTCTGTGTAGTTTCCTCTTTCTTGCTCAATTTGTAAACATTTTAATTGATCTTGGTAAATTGGTCACAGTTTTAAAACTGATATCGCGGACGAATTCCAAAATTGATTTCAGCACAGCTCTCTGTTGCCACTTGTGGTAATCTTCGGCGAATTTCAGTAACCTTGCGTTTCAGGAATGATGCTGGACCATGACATTGCACCAAGGAGTGGGCTACTGACAGCAATTTAAATATCAATAATAGTTTCTTGGAATGGGAATAACCACTCCAGAGGAAGTAAGTCTTGAACCCACTCACTGATCCAAGCAGGAAGCGACTTCAGCTTTGCTGAAAATATGAGACATGTAACATACACTGATCTACAAACAGAATGTAATTCTAAGAAACGTTGCACGTTATACAGAGATCATCTTCCATGTGCTTCCTGAGTGCAGGGAATCCTGATCGGCGATTTGGAAAAACTTGCATAGAACATTGTTTAGTCTAATCAAGATAGGGTTAATTATGAAGTGCTAAACGACTCGGTTGCCCCACGTTACATAGAGGAGACGTTGTTAAAGAACGGTTTTCAGCCATGACCTTCACAGCCATGTTTTGAAGCGCATATGATATTTGACTTTCCGAGGTATGGGCAGCAAAGGGTCGATCTCTCTCGTGCCCCATGGAAATGCGTACCCGAAACGTAAGACGGGGTTACATAGGTTTGTCCTGTGTTTGATACATGCTGCAGCTGAGCAGTATGTGGCCTCATGGAAATATAACGAACGCTGTAAACGTCACTCTTTTGTTAAAGGAGCCTTTATAGTCGTCTTAAAGTGGATGAAACACTCACATGCCTGAAGACGTTTGTAATTACTCTAGCAACATAAATTGCCTTTCCATGCTGGACTTGAAAAACAAGACAACAAAAAACAAGGAATCTGTTCTGGAGAAAACAGTTTCTTCATCCGTGCTGCTTTTTTTCAGAAACATTTTATTGACTTTGGATTACATGCATGTAATTATAAAAAAAACGTTATTGGCCATAAACATTTGCTGCAATTGCCGTCCGATACAGTAAATCAAATGTGCCTACTACCAGGTGTAGAGTATAGGAGTTCCTTATACCCTGTTAGAAATTCAACGTTGCAGGTGTTTTTTTAACCATATTTCTATAATCACCCGGCAGTCATCCTTCCATCCCCAGCTATGCTGATTTTATGCTGTTCATTTAAAAGTAGATACATCAAAGAATCGGCTTCAAATTGGAGCAGGTACACAGAATGGGAGACACACAAGTCCACGTTTTAGTATTAAAGTTTACTTCAAGAGCTGAGCCTTTGCACTGCATGGCAGTAGCCATGCAAGGGTACATATCTGGCATTTTGACCTTCTTGTTTAAAGATGTTGGTTTTCAATTCAGTCAAATCTGTGAGCGAACATCCAATGATTAATTTAAAAGAAAGCTTTCTGATTCCACTCATACTTTTAAATGTTTAACTGAAACTGAGTCAGTGGTTCTTTGTTATGTGGATCCTGAGACAGAACCAAATCTGAAAATTTTTAAGGAAAGTGGCTTTCTGAAATCCAGATGGTTAAAGAGGCAAGCTGTGAGGCCATGTCTAACTGCAAGCATGGGAGTTCATCGAGCAATACTTGCTCCCTAATCCCAGTTTGCACATGCTATTGTTTTCGTTTATTTGGGAGCAGTTGGAGCGAGAATCTGCTTACTGTTGAATTCTATGTTGAATCCAAATACTCTAAAGAATCTTAGTTGTTCATTAGAACTGATAATGGTAGCTGTTAGCCCGAAAAACTTAAAATTATAGTCTTACAGTTTGCGCACCATTGCAAAGCTACTTAAGTTGGTTGATATTTAAACTGTTTTAAAAAAATCGTTTAACAGGAAATATTTTTTAAATAATGTCCATCAACCATTTTCATCCTACTAAGCCGAGCATGTGCATATTTATTTACTCTTCCTTTGACAGTAGCCAAGACTCTGCAACTTTCTAACATTCACTGGTCTCTATGTATCTCATTCTTGCAATGCAGCAGTGATCAGTGTTTATCATATAATGCTGACAGGCGACTGCGTATCATGAATTTAATAGTGTTTTGGAGTTCCACAAAGCATATTTTGGTTAATAATATAAAATGAATTACATAATTTATAAAGGACACATTGGTAACCCCTTGTTTGACACGGGTCTAATGTAATTACCGAGATTCGTTCTTGAGAGCAGCTGTTTGACCACGGAGAAGGGCCACCCGTACTCACAAAACCCAAGTCGCACTGGGGACTGTGTTACTTTCCGGTTACTTTCTGTTTCAGGAACTGGGGTTAGCACGGAAGCCACGTTATTTAAAAGGTTTTCCAACTTTGGAAATGTACTTGGCTGCTGTTACTTGCAAGGGTGTTCTCTGCACCCCTTAAGTCTTAGTCACACTGTACATTGTGTAAAAGATTGTATCCTGCGGAATAAAGTGGGGGTGATTCGTGTTGCATCAGCAGTTTCCTTCCAGTACTGTCAATGTTACATTCCTGACTACACGATTTTCCTACAATCTGCTCAAGCCACTACCAAATATTCAGCATTGGGTAAACTGAAATGTCATATCGTCTTGAAAATTCGTCAAGTCTTTGAGATATGGAAAATGACGCACATTTACCTCGTTTCCGGAAAACAGTTTAGTACTTAGGGTGGAAATGCCTTCTTGGGATTAGCCAGCAACAATAGTAGAGACATTTACCTCGTTTCCGGAAAACAGTTTAGTACTTAGGGTGGAAATGCCTTCTTGGGATTAGCCAGCAACAATAGTAGAGCAATACAATAGCGCTCCCTTGTGGCAAGATCATAGGTGTTTCATTTTCCGAACATAATACCAATGGAGAAATGATGTAACTCGAAATCTCGCACATTTTCCACTTATCAACTACTTCCTGTTTATTCTGCTAGTAGTGTTGTTACTCTTTTTTTCTGCTGGGAGCATTGGCCTGATGATAAGAAATAAGCAGGCTAGTGGGAACCTATTTAAAAAAGGATCCTCAATCAAAAAATCCAAAAGATCACATAAGCAATTTATGGCACACATTCATTCTTTAATATTATGTATGCTATTTTTGGGGACTATTTTTTCCTTTTTTGAGGAGAGATGGGGGGGGCACTCACACCACTTTAGGCACTCACCATATTATTTAAATGTATGTAATTTTGAAATACATAGTTCAACTTATCAATGTGTTCTTTCATTTCTTTTTCCATATTAATTAATTTAAATTAAATTTAATATATTTAATACCTTTTCACTAAAAGTTCACATTCTACATTTTATCTCCTCTTATTATTTTGATCAATAATCTAATTTTTTTAAGATATTGCTAATACATATTGTGCAGCACAACCTGCCTACTGAGAGGCTGGCCCCTGCGTCTTTAGCGCTGCGTAAATCTCTGATATTGGTGCCACCCTCTAAGCCGAGTTGGGTGCTGCTTCAACTTTCAAATTAGCTGACATTATCAGCGTAGCAAACGAAAAGGAATCCGCCTGTTTTAATGATGATCTTTTTACAGAGCACCTCCCTGTAATGAAAAATGTGCTCGTACACAGGACATTTTCAGATACATTTTGATGCTCTGGCAATAATGGACAGACTGTGGGTGCTCAGAGGACGATGGCTCGGGAATGACAACATCCTCCCTTCTTATATATACAAATACTGGATATTTCCTGGACGGACAGACTTGACATCTGAAAGAGGAGGGCAATCATTATCTTATAGCAGGCCCTCCTATAGAAAACATGTTTTGTTCCCCTTTGTTGGTACTAAAATCAGCACATGCACTGTAGTTGTCGTTACTCACGACTAAAACAAAGCCAAATATCTTGAGTTAAATAATGTAACCATCCTCCATAGTTTCAAAACATCTGCTGCCATTTATTGAGGCTCTGTTGGAGGCAGTTCTGACTTCCCTTGAAATACCCTTTTCCATTGTAGTCCACAGAATAATTGCACTTTGACATAATCCTAAGTCTTCTCACCCAAACCTTTTTTTTCATTGCACCCTTCACCCGAGAGTCTGGTGGTTCAAGCTTTATCCCCCAAATTGAATGGTAAATAGCCTAGCCGTATGCACTACTTCACCACAGATCTTCTGGGCCAGAACTAGGCATCCTTTGTGGGTGTGGGAATCAGTGGAAATTACGGTACTTAGCCTCAGATCACATGAATAAACCATTCTTGGATTTGATGAGTGAATGCCTAGATGCCTCGAAACAGATCTTGAAAGGTGGCCTATTTTCATCTGACACAGACCATGGCCACGGCAGTCACTTTGCAGCCCTTTGCCTGGAGCACTCCATAGGCTTTCAAGATGTCCACGTAACCCTAATGGACATGGCCTTTGATGGCAAGTGGCCCTTTGGGGAACACACTAACTCCTCCCTTGAGCGTTTGAAAGTCTGTTGCACTTCAGTGCTGTCCCACGGCCTAGCCTTCCTGGTGAAACAGTTCCAAAAGCAGTACTGCTTATTCTGGGGCTATCCCTGCGGAGAAACATCACATCCATGACAACTATCCCAATTAATCAGACGCCCCAACAGGTGACCTCCTTTCGGGGCAGGAGCAGAAACCTACTCTCTGCCCGCTCTCTCGCCTCCACCACCACCACTTTTCAGTGCAGGGAAGGTCTCTTGATTTCCCCACCTGATGGGAAATGACCGATCACTTGATATTCCAGCTCATCCACAAGGTCTATACCCTCCTCTTCATTTCTTCGTATCTGGAATATCCTCCTTCTGCCATCATATGGTTTTGAGCACATACCTTGATTTTAGAGGAAGAGATTCAGATCCTGCTCAGAAAAGGGGGGATAGAAGTGGTGTCTCTGAACTACCTTGATCCCCAAGAGGGACGTATGCCTAAGACCCATCCTGTCTCTTGTATTGTGTCATTCTGCAGTGCGAGTTTGAAATGTTATCCCTTAGCCAGATGCAGTTGGCCCTCTATGCAGAGATTAGCTTGTGACCCTGGATCTCCAGGACGCTTGCTTTTTATCTACTAGTTCTTCCCTTTTCACAGGCATTACCAATGGTTCGCTGTGGTGGTCTCAGCATTACCAGCTTTGAGTTCTATAATCTGGTCTGATGTTCGCGCCGTGAAATTTACCTGGGTGCTGAAAGTAGTGTCCCCTTCACTCAAGAGACTGGGAGTCAATGTATTTTCATATATGGACAATTTGCTGGTAAAGGTGGAATCTCCTCTGCTGGACACACAATATCTTCAGTGCATCAGGACCCTCCAGCACACTTTGGTCTAGGTTCACACCTAGAAGTCTCTCGTATCCCCCACATAATGGCTGACCTCTATAGGTCCTGTGTTGGACACAACCTGTATGAAGGTTTCCCCCTTTGAGGATTGTAGATATTCAGGATGTGATTCTCATATTTCTGAACTAGACACAATCACAGTTCTAAATGTCTTTGGCTGTTTCGCTTGTTGGCGTTATGCAGCCTGTTGGTACCACACACCAGATAGTGGATGAGGGCCATTCAAAGGTGCCGAGGAAGGCAGTGGCTCCAGTTTCAGATGAACATCGAGTGCCTCATGGCCCAGTTACAGGTAACAGACTGTACCCCAGAGAACAATATTGGCTGATTTACCCCTTCAATCTGCTACTGGTTTATCTCCTCAATCCGCAGAAATACCAGGCAGCCATTGTTAAGTACGCCTCCTTGTTGGGTTCGAGCGCTTATTTTGGTGACATCATGGCGCATTGCTTTGTTGTCGGCATCAGAGCAAAGCATAGATGTGTTGCATCTTCAGGCTGTAAACCTTGCTTTGAAACTCTTTCTCCTATGCATCTTGGGTAGCACCATCTAGATCCGGGACATGTAGGTTTCTGAACACTGTGGTGGAAGTATGTTACAACTGTAGACCACTGGTGTGAAACATTGTGGGCCCCATCTGCATATGCATGCAGTCACCTGCCTTTTGAGGACAATTAGTGAATACTTAATCCTGAAGTGACGGAAATTATATTCTCTTAAATGGGATGTCCATGCAGGACCCAACGTCACAGCCTTTTACAGTGTTTTACACGAACAAACTAGTTCTTCATTCCGGTTGTTCCTTTTCAGCAAAAGTTGCTTGCATTTCTTATGGTCCACCCAACACTCTCTTAGTCTTCTTTTCTTCTCTCTCTGCTCAGATGGAGGGGAAATTACATAGACTGGACCACCTGGGTATAGTAACTTATTAGATGGTCAGCACCTGCAGAATAGTGTACATAATCACAGCTGTCTGCGTTTTGCCCGAGCGAAAATAAATGGACAAGACAGTAACCAACCATACGATTTCACATTGGGTTACACTTTGGATAAATATTTGCTCAGCTATGGTCGAGAAAGATTCTAACTGGCATCCGTGCCCTCCCCACGAGTTACTCCTCTCAGCTGAGGTGCTCTTTGGCTGATATTATCTGGTTAGTCACTTGGGCTTCCTTGCAAAATATTATTGCCTCACAGCTCGGGCAAGCAGCGAAGGATACTTTACCTGGGGTTTGTTGCGTCATCGTTGGTTAAACTGCACTACGCATCCCACCTACTGGAGGGGACTCATTCGTAATGTGAGGTATCTGAAGGAAGAAATATGAATTAGTAGAAATAATTTCTTCCATTTGATTACCATAAATTAATGCAGATTTCTCACTCACTCCCCCGCCCCGCCCCGCCCTCACCAAGACTAGCTAGCGTTGTTGTTTATAAGATCCCAAGGTATGCAATGTAATTTTTACTGTTGCGGTGGAAGGACAAATCCTGGTCACAAAAGGCTCTTAATAAAGGCTTTTATGTTTTCTTTTAGTGTTGGCGGATTCGTTATTGCGAAGGAGGTTGTATGCATTGGGGTTTAAACTGTAACTTGCTTTAAGATGCTGCAACCCAGAAGGCAATGTAATGATAATCTTGATCAAAGTTGCCCTTTAACAAATTCATCTGAACTTCTGAGTTTTTCACTGGTTAAGCAATTATTTGAACTAAGGCTGTTGTTGATGTGAACGTGTTTGTTGAAACACACTTCCACCAGAAATATTATGGTATTAATAAAGCATAATGAATAAAGAATTTATTGACACTTGCGGTTTTATGCTTTGAATTGTATGGACTATGGCAATAGATATATTTTGAAACGGAAATAATGTACACCCACAATATTGAAAGGTCTTCATTATACATCCCTGCCTGAAAAAAAAATGTATCGCTGTTTGTGTAAATTTTTCAAATCTGTTGAACCCTAGCGTGGTTCTCCCCTCTTATGTTGTTTCTAGGCACAGAATCCTTCCTATGTGTGATTTTCGTTTCCTCATTCTGTCTCTCACTAGAAATAATGTGTATTCTGCATCATTATGTCAATAGGGAAAAGTTCTATCTGATAGATATCTATCCTCAGATTCCTTAACTTGTGAATTCTCCCCAGGCATCAGACTGGATCCAGAAACTTTTCTCAGCAGCACCTCTGTGCGGCGGGTGGCGGCGCCGCATGGCTCAGCAACAACGTCGACTCTGAATGCGACGTCAGCAGAGCCATATAAGTCCCCTCCGGCACGTTGACCTCAGTTTCTTCTTTTTCCGTGCTGCAGGCAGATCCGGAGTAGCGTATCTCTTGCCATTTTTACGGCCTGCTGTGACGAATATTTTTGTCTTGAACAGTGTCCCTTCTTCTATGTCCTCTGGGTTTAAATCCTGTGGATCCTGTACTCGACAGATGTCTGGTAAGTATCCACATTCTATATTTATGTGGTGATTGGGCGAGCATCACAACGCCAAAGAATGTGACGCCTGCCAGCGGTTGAAGCTAAAGGCTCTGCCGGAGTGGCATATGAAGCTCCTGACGGTATGGTTGTCAAGGAATTCCAGTCCCTCGGCGTTGGGCTTCTTCCCGGTCTGCAGTCAGCCGGTCCAGATCTCGTTCCCGTGTGCATCGCTAGTCATCCCTTGGTCGAAGGCCTCGGCTTTGATGTTGTTCCACACCTCCCCACTTTTCCTAGACACAGGATGACTTGGAACCAGATTCAAGAATATTACAATGCTCTTCATCTTTTCTTTGGGCCCTCGCCTTCCTCTGGAGCGCCTCCGGGCCCCAAGGAGGTCATAGGCAAGCCGACTGCAACATCGCTGGTGGGTTCGCCCTCGGCAGAAGTCTGGGTCTTGGACACAGTGGCGCCGGTGCACAGCCCTTCGGGGTTTTCACTTGTGGCACTTGCCGACTCTGACGTGATGTCGGTGGTTCCTCCGGCGATTATTCTTATGGCGTTTGCGGGGTCCGAGCTGAAGTCGGTGCATGACACTTGGGAGCCTTGGAGAATCTGCTTCCCCACACCCCGTTGAGGTTGCATCACTGTCGGTGCCGACCGATGCCCCTCCACCTTCGCATGAAGACGTTGATACGGCGCCGTTCATCATTTACGGAGCCAGTCTTGGAACCAATGGTTTCTGTGGGTGCTTCACAATAACCGTTGGTGGAAGGACAGGAAGAAGTGATCCCCATGGTGCAACCAGTGCTTGTGAACCTGTGTTGCACAGCTGGATTGCTGAGTTGGGTGAAGCGAGCAGATTAGATTCATCCTCTGTTTCTACACTTTTATCTCCTCCTGGCGTTGCCGGCCTGTTCTTCCTAGGCAGAAGTGCTGAAGAGAGTGGCAGAGGTCTCACATTTGACTCTGCCTATGGTGGAGAAGTCCACAGACCCTCTGATCGAGATTCTTCATCCTGCCCAGTCGAGAATTGAACCTGTGCTTCCCTTTTGTGAGGCACTTTCTGATATTTTACGGGGGATGGGCTAAACCTGAGTCAGGTATGCCTGTGGACCGTACTATTGCCCACAAGTACTGTCCTGTCCCGATGACCCTGCTTGCCCTATTTGTCAACCAACTCACCACAGTTTCGTGGTTCAGGCCGCTACAGCTTCCCATGATATGGGTAATCTTCCCTATTCCTCACTTTATAAAGAGTTCCGAAAGCAAGACTCTTGTGGAAAACGGGTCTTTTCTTCCACCAGTGTAGTGTTACACTCCATTAACATGATTTGGTCCTCACACGTTTTCCCCATGTCTTGTGGGATTCCTTGGTGCATATTTAGCATTTGTTTTCAGAAGCTAATAGCAGTGAACTGAACCAGTTGATATTGGACGGCTGCCAGTCGCCCAGGTTGCTTATCACTTGTGGAATGGACTCCACTGATTCCATTGGGTGAACTATGACATTTGCTGTGGTATTGCGATAGCGCGCATGGCTTCGGACTTCTGGATTTTAAGAGGCTGTTCAGTTAGTCTTACTTGACATGCTTTTTGATGGGGCTCACCTCTTTGGTGCCCACGTAGATGCTGCCTGCATAGATTTTGGCACAGCTGGGGAGGTTTAGACCTTTAGCCTGCCCCTACACTCTTTTTTTACTCATTCTACGATCGAAAGGGAATGTCCTTATTTAGTGTTATTATGGGCGCTTATGCTGTCAGTCACCGGTTGAGGTGTCTCTGCCTTGGTAGGAACCCATCCCCCCCCCCCCCCCCTACCCCCCCGTTTTTCATTTGGGTCCTAGTCTTAGTGACTTGCAGTCTTTCTAGAGACCCTGCATGGGGACTTCTCCTACCACAAGCTGGATTTTTTGGATTCACCCTGTGTGGGAATCCTCTGTTACGAGGTCTATTCATCCTTATGTGACATTGGTCACTTTTGGTATGTCACTTTATACTAAGACCTAGCCATAAGTAAATCAGCCGTGGTCCTGTTTTAGTAGGAACAGTCCAGCCCCAACTGCCAAGCCAGGTCCTCTCGGAACCGGAACACAAGCAACACTGACCGCTTTTGGCTTAGTTGGATCTCTTCAATCAGTGCAGCATGGTTTTAGTGGCACAATGAGAAAGCTACAGTTCGGGCATAACTATTGCAATTAGGGCATCGCACTATTGAATACAAAAAAGTAGTGGATGAAATGCTTGAAATAATCTCAGCCACTGGTAATTACTCGGGCCACATCCCATTCCATCGTTTTTTTGCCCACCATGCCACTTCAGATTATACCTAGCCACATGCAAATCAGCCTTTGTTCTGCTTCAGTAGAAAGAGTCCAGCCCAAACTGCAAATTAGATCCTCCCTGAATCAAAACACAAACAACCCAAGATCGGTTTCAGACTTTCTTAAGCACCCCTCCTCACCTTCTATGTAGCTGGTCTTGTAAATATAGTCTTTACCTGCATATAGTTATTTCATTTGTATTGTTTTTATCTAATGTTTAATTATTTCTCCTGCTAATGCCATTGTCCAGAACAATCAATTGTTTCTTTAGAAGAATGTTTTAATTACATGAATGTGTGCGATAATAATCTTATAGTAGTAAATGTTTTTAGCTGTACTGTTTGCCCCACTTTTTAGACTGTTTTAAATCATCTGTAAATTTGATGCTGTCCCTGTGTCTTGAGTATTGAGAAATACACAGAACTGTTTTTATTTGTTAAATAATGTTTGTTCTTTTATCTCATTATAGAAAATTATCAAGCAGATTTGGCTAACATTACTTGTGAAATTGCCATCAAGCAGAAACTAATAGATGAACTTGAAAACAGCCAGCGAAGATTGCAAACTTTGAAACAGCAGTATGAGGAGAAACTTATGATGCTCCAGCACAAAATACGCGACACCCAACTCGAGAGAGATCAAGTGCTTCAGAACATGGGTAAAATACTGCATCGACTATTTTGTTTGTGTTTGCAATTTGATTTTCTTTAACTTGGTTTTGACAGCTTGAGGGCCCTCTCCCAGAGGGAACTGCATTAGAACTGGCAGGCAGACAGACTTTACTGTGAAGATCTCATTTCTTTACACTGATGAACATTTGCATCAAATGTTTTGATTCAAATATTAGATCTTCTGTAGGGTCGTGTTAAACATTTATTGGAATCATAATTATGCCTTGTAAAACAGTGTGGTGAATTTTTTTATTTTATTAAGCCAAAAATGACTTAACAAGAGTTTAGTCAGTTATTCAGAAGGTAGATAAAGCTTTTAAATGGACATGGGCTTCTGTAGATTTTTTACATGAATGCTTCCCAGACTGTAAACTAGATTGGGAAAATCTTTTAAAAGTACTTGAAAGTACAACTTGGTACTCCTCGACGACACCACTGGAGTCACAAGTATGGCTCAAGTTATATCACAGATGCATATAAGATGTCAGTTTCTTGTTTCACCATGTTCTTTTACATGAGATCTGAAGGCGTTTCTGTTTGAGGGAAAAATATTTTTTTATTGAAGTTGTGTCTTTTGGGCAATATTTCCCCCTACAACCTCTGACTTCTAGGCGGGGTGAGCAATGTTGTAAGCAGATGACGATTACTGACCCACAAGAACTCTGCTTTTGGTGTCTGGGCCCGAATTATGATTTAGTGCCATGTAAGGCCTGTTACCAGTTGCACCCCAAGGCCATCCAAAAGAGGGAGGAGTAGCTGTAGCTGTGCCGGTTTCTACTTCAGTGTCAACATTCCAGCATCATGGAAGTAGTTTAGAACACTGATGACTGATGTGATCCATTCTACAGCCAGAAAAATTGATCCTTTATGTTTGAATTAAGTATAATATTTTTAGATGCATAAGGTTTCAAGAGAGGAGACTTTTTAGAGGATGCAAGATATTTTTGGATCCAATCTTGATGCTCAGGCTGTTGATAATCCAGTAGAATTGGATAATGACAGTGACTGTTTTTATGTTGTAACTTCTTTCAGATTCACCTTTACTAGCAGAAAATGCTGTTCGTTTAGACTCTTCATCAGAAAAGGAGTTTACTCATAGGAGGGACCAATAAAAGCAGAGGATGCCCAATAATACAATGTCATAAAGAGAGCTGCTGAGGCCATCGAATGTCAAATACATGTGAATGAATCTCACTGTATCTTCTTTACTGAGATTTATAGATTTTGCCTCAAAATCAGTGTTCCCAAATAATGAAGTCATGCTGCTTTCTTGTTAATAAAGAATCATGGTGGGAAACACATTCTACTCCTGTTGTTGCCAAAGCAGCTTCCAGAAAGTAAAAGGCTTGCTTCTTCTAAGCCTCCTTTCTTTGCCCTAATCCTTACTCCAGAGAGGCTGGAGTCTTACTGGAATGTTAAACAAAACACTTTTTCACCTGCACCACTTTTTGCAGAGTTTAAGGCTTTGGATGCTTTAGGTATAAAGGTATTTGTGTCAAGGAGGGACGGCCTTCAAGGTATTCATTTCAGTTTTCACTTTGCCAGATACATGCTTGGTTTTAGGAGAAGGTGACTGTGGCAGTTTTCAGGCTCCTCGAACGTGTGATTGATTCGTTTGGTCCCATGATTCCGACTGGAAAGGCAGCTGTGAAACAGGATGGAAAGGAGGCTGAGAAATAGGATGTAAAGTAGACTGTGAAACTGTCTGTGCATATTAGATTGGGTCTTTCAGATGTTGTTGCACATTCAGTGAGAATAGACCTACTCTTACACTGATATGCCTAGATGAGGCCAATCGTGTTTTCTGGTAGTGTACAGCACAACTTAAACATATGCTTTTTATGACCATAGACTTTTTGGGAAAAAGCTGACAACTCGCTTAAGAGTTTCAAGATAAGAAAGGCTACTGCAAGAGCTGTGGATGTTGTCTGTTCTTTGAGAGAGTGGCATCAACAATGCAGACATTTTCAAGGCTACAGCTATGAACCCCATAGGCCAACACAACCCCAGGCCCCTCAACAACAGTATTTTGAATGATAAAGGAGCCAAGGTTTTAAAGGAGGGAAGCCAACTGAATCATTTTACAAGAACCCAGTTCTTTAATAAGTAAGTAAAGAATATTTCAAAATGCCAACTCTCTCCCATGTTATGCAGTTTTTACATCTAATTTGTGAGCGCAAATATCTTCTTTTGCACTTATCTGTCTACCTGTAGATACATTAAGTCTTCTATATGGTACTTGAGGCTGACTTTAAGAAGTCCTCATTTACTGTAAACGGTTTGCGAGCATAGTGTCCTGCTTAAGACCGCTTATGCAGGTAGAATGTTGTTGCTTTTCTTCTTGGTGCCTACAGGAGAATATCTCTCCTGGGTAAGCTAGAAAGGGCACACAAAGGTTATTTGGCATGTTTGTTTGCTAGAGAAAGGTTACTGTTTAAGTATTCCTTAGCTGTTAACTTCTTAACGGTCCATTGAATAAGTTTCCACTTAAGCTTTTAGTAGCTCCCAATTTGGACTTGCACTCATGTTCTTTCAACTTTTGTCTAAAGCTGCTTTTCTTATAGTCATTACTTCAGCTATGGTGGTAAGTAAATGTCAAGCCTTTTCAGTTGCTCCTCATGTTTTGTTGTTGCTTTGATTGAATCCATCCATTCTTTCTAATATAGTGTCAAAGGCCTATTTTACCTAAAGGAGCTAAAGCCACTTTGGGAATAAGTATGCATACTAGTACCCGTTCATGAAGAATGTTTGACTACACAGAAGTACCTTAAAGCTCCCTCCATGTGGTCTATACCCTTTAGCATTTATAGTGATAACTCTGAATAGGTTTATAAATAAGCACGATGAGCATAATTATCTTGTGATATTTAAAGCCACCCTACTGTATTTTAATTTCACATCCTTCACTCTAAATGGTTCACTTATTATTAGTTTTAGTGTAGGGATAATTATTTTAGGGAACCATAGTTCTTGAAAAAAGCTTTCTCCTGTTTGGCTTCTCAAGTAGACCAAAATATGTTGACCAATGGATGTCGGGAACATTGATAGTCCAGTGACATCTGTATTTGTTTTTCTTTTTAACCTTAACCAATGTTGTCCCATTGAATGGTTAGTGATTGACCTCGAGGTAATTTTTGTTTCCTTACTGGAAAGCTTTCTGCATTGTCCTTCTTGCATTTGGACTCTATCTCTTCAGTGGTAGGAGGCCATCACATACCATTTTTATTGTATGGGGATGCTCTTGTTATTCTAGATGTGACTCATGTGGGTTTACAAATAAAACTCCAAGCTTTTAAGAGTAAGGTAAATGATCGAATAATAAATACAGCCAAAACAAATATATCGTTTTAGGAGAACAAACCAAAAACATACAAGTGGTCTATTGGGCAAAGCCTAGTTGAAACATTGTCAAAGAAGTACCTTGGTTTGGTGTTTAGCAAGAAATTACAATGGAAAATTCCTTTAGACTGTGTAAGAACTCGAGCACTGAAATCCGCTGGAGGGTTAAAAAAAAATGTAAGAGTGTATTCAGTAGGCCATAACTCCAGTAATCATGGTCTATAAGACTAGGGTCCCAACTCAAATGTTATATGGCGTGGAATTTATGAGCCTCAGTTTGAGACATGATTGGAATAAAATAGAGGGCTCCGGTCTTAAAAATCTTCAAAACATTCCCCCCATCTTCCATGGTACAAGCAATCCATGTAGAAATTTGCCCAACTTCTGTAACTGCATGGCAGAAAATTTATGCTTTCGGCATATAATGCATTGGTGTTCAAAAGCAGAAGTGTCATTGTTCTGTATGGAAGAAATTTGTCACTGCAAACTGTGTTGGGCAAGAGATAGAAGGATTTTTCTGAATGAACTGGCCCTTTCGCTTGTTAGAAGATTTTAAAAGTGATGCTACTAAGAGATGTATAAAAAAAGATCGAAAGGTAAAGTCTACAATAGAATCTAGAGTTACGTATTTGAATTATCTCAACACAAAGCTTTCCACACAGTATCCAAGAAATTCCTAGTTGAAAGGTACATACTTCTCATTCCTTTCAGAACTCCAGAATCCAGTATAGCGAAGAGAGCTTATGAAATTTCAGGTGTTGTTAAATTCTTCAGCAATTTTTCTTCCCTTTTTTTGCCTTCTTCCCATCTCTACAAAGAGCAGGAGAAGTTGTATGCTAGGAGAGTTCTAAGCCCTTACCTTTACAGATCATCTGATTTTTAGACAAGAGGATTTTTGTCTTGTTTGAGAGATCATTTAACCGAAGCAGACTATATGTTGTTGGATATTTTTGTATTTGTCATGAGTTGGCAGGGCAATCCACCGTTGTAGGAATTTTCAGTGAGAGGTATGACAACTTCAATGAGGGGTGTTTAAATGTGTTAGATGTGTGATGCAGCAGCATGTATATTACTTAGTGTCTACTTTGATAACAGATTCAGCCAACAGGAACAGAAGAATTATATGTCAAAAGGGGACGGGGCGCTAACATTCGCCTTCAGTACTTCAGCCCAAAAAACTGGAATGCCCATCCTTTAGACCATTGCTATCCGTGATACCAGCAAGATTCCTGCTAACAATATCTTACGGCAAAATCACTTTACATGGAAAAGACTCAATAGATTTAAATAAACTACATGTCGCTGCTTATAAGCTGGTCTTTCGAGTACCCAAAAATGTATCACCAGCGCAGGTGCGGTTAGAATTAGGGCTAATTAATTAGTCAGTTTAGAGGATGTATTAAACCATAAAAAGTTGGTACAAAATAAAGCAAATTTCTGAACATTCACCAATTGATAAAGCCCTATGGATTGAAGTGGAAAAAGATAAAAAGCCCGCATATAGCCAATTATTTTCACAAAGCACTCCAAACTATCAGAAGGGGGAATTAAGGAACAAAAACCTATCTTTCACATCCTTTAGGCAAATTATTAACAAAATAGTAAAACTTCAATCCCTCCTACAAGACAAAAACACCTTCAGCCAGCAAGCACATGCATGGATGGTAATCAATAACAATGTGTCTCTTAAACAAGCACCTTACCTAAGACTTACATTTTCAGCATTTTTAAAGAAATGCCTAATGGCACTCTGGTTCAGTCAGCTACCTACAACGGCAGACCAACCTATTTGGAAACGCAACGGCCCCACAGCATGCAGACTCTGGGGTCATAAAAAAAATTATTTACCTGATTTGCATTTGCCATATTTATATACTGCATGTGTCACTGTGAGGTCTTATTTTAAATCAAGAGGGCCACCATTATATAGCGTCTCAACCCGTCAGACCCTCAATTGAACTGTAAGCTGGTAAAGCTCATAAAGCTCCATGAACTTGCCCTCTAAATAATACAGCCAGGTATGATTACTCACTTCTCAGTATAATCCATATTTCACATGCAGGTTTACAGAGAAGATGGAGCATATGTATTTTATTGAATTACGATTTTAATCTTTTTAATGGAAACAATCTAAAGGTTATATGTATTGTATGGTTGTATATTCTAATCACTATCGTTTTGAAGCATTGTTGCGGGGTTAATTAATCAAACAATAAAGCTTACTTACTTACTAGTAAAACACTGCTGTCGTGTGATCAGACCAGACTTCATTACCCATCTAGGCAAGTATTTCTACAAATATTTCTGGTGTAGAACCCATTCCGATTCCTCACTCGCCTCCTGCAGATCTGCTGTGAAAGGAGTACATTGAAGTAATTTGCAGAAAGCTGTTTGAAGCACGCATTACTTACGTTTGGTAAAGTTCTTTCTATGAATAGGACTGCTCTCACAGAATGCTTATGCCCACCTACCTCCTTTCTTGAGGATGTATTGCAAATTCTGAGCTGTGTGTTTATACCTTTATTGTTTTGCTCATCTGTTATCTCCTTAGTGCGGACTAGGAAAATATTGGTTGGAACTGGCCTGGAGGCACCCTATGTGTACCTGTGGCATCATTACCAGTGTATGCGTGCCTCCAATGTTCACATCGAAAGATGCAATCTAGTGCTGGTGACCTGCGATTACTGGTAAAAAATTTAACAAAAAAAAATTCTGGGTGCAGCCGGAAGCCACTTGATTGCTCAAGGGGCCACAAAGGACTAACATAGCAGCATGACGTTGTTGCTTACTCCCAGAGTGCAAATATACAGAACAATGTAAAATGTCCTAAAAGATGTACACCATCTTCCTGCCGTTTATTTTTCTGACTTTATTGGTATTCTAAAAGCAGTGAGCTCCGCCAACATTGCATTCCAGTCCAGTTATGCACCAGGCATCATTGATCAGTTTTATAATGCAATATCATGTAGCAAGCCATGCCTCTGCGTATCTGCCCTATGGAACTATTTTATTAATTCAAATAAAACCAGACCACTGGGTGATCGAGAATTCAATCTAGGAGAGATAAATATGCAACTTAATTACTTTCACCTGTCGTGTTTAAGTGTATAATAAAATGCTGCTTGCTAACAGTTAGTACACCGTAAAATCATGAGTGTTGATATCACTAAAGAAAATGTGTTAATGTAAAATATGATCATAAATGTAGTTTTTGGAGATTTATCATTGTAATTCATAAGAGATTACTGGAAATCTATTGGATGGACCAGTAAAATCTCCTTATTCTACAATAGTTCATGTTTTCTACTAAAAAGTTACTAAAGCTAGCAGGATTTCAGTGCACTACTGAGCCACTTTGTCTGTTATGAAAGCATTTCCCTTACATGCTTCATTTATCAGGTTATACAATTTGACCTTTGTAAAATATTGGGCTGTGTACTTATGCTACCCTACCACCCTTTTGTGATCAGTCTGAAAGCAGCCTTTCAAGTAATAAGCAATATCTCATGTATTTAATCAATACAATTGTGAAGTGCACTTGTTGCTTTAGGCTAGCATTAATCAAGAGATCAAGAGACTGAATATGCAGATAAACCACTGTCAACTTGTCACTGCTCCGTTTCCGCCTTATTGTAAAATGCAGAATCATCAGGCGTTTATTCAATATCATTTGTGGAGCACATTTTAAGAACATGGTCTCAATTCTGTTACGGCATGATATATTTGTTTCTTCTATTTGCTCAGTGCTTAATAGTGATAATTTTATCAATACTATAATCTTTTAACAGTGCCAAATATTAATTGATTTGTTTTCAGAAAGGGTTTATTATTAGATACTTGTTTCCTCTAGATAGGCTCAAGAATTGATTTGCTATCTGTTAAATCATTAGTTTATTTTTCTCCCCTCTTTAACTACTCATTCATACATTCTTCTAAAAATAAATGTAATTACCACGTTGGCAACATTCTTCAAACATGTAAAATACTGTTAGAGAGTCTAAGCACTTTAAACAATTAGAGTTGCACAATTACCTCCTTTCTTTCCGCTTTAGTTTCATTGAAACAGCACTTATAACTGTGTATCAAAATACTAAAGCTTTAATTTAGGATTAGCAGGTATGCATTTGATTTAAAGACCTAACAGTTTGATCTGGTGTAATTAAAAATATTAGGTTCTCAAACTACAATTCTGATTTGGTTACCTTAATGTCAGCAGTCTGTGCAATGGATATCTGTTATGAATGGCTTAATTGTAGGCATAAACTACCAATCTTTCCAAAGCTTGTGAAAACAAAGTTCCTATTTTTGTGGCTTTATATGTTCAAGTTCAATGGTGCATTTGAACATATTTAAATAAAACTGTACTTTTGTGGCATACACTGTCTGTTGCTTTTAGATCTTACTGTTTGCTTTCACCCTCAAGCAGATAGCTTACTCAAGGAAAGCCAGAGTAAATATTGTGATTGAGTAACCTACTTTATTTTCCTCTCAGACTGATTCTGTTGTTCGTACCTATTTTAAGAATGAAAAGCGAGTCAAGAAATTACAAAAGGGAATTGGATTGCGCTCAGAAACAGTGTATAGGACTCTTTATTTAAAAGAACTTAAAAGAATGCATCTACACTTGTGTTTTTCAGGTTCAATGGAGTCTTGCACGGAAGAAAAAACAAAAAAAATTAAGGTAGAATATGAAAAGAAGCTTCAAATGATGAATAAAGAACTGCAAAAGTTAAATGCTGCTCAAAAAGAACATGCACGGCTGCTAAAAAACCAGTCCCAATATGAAAAACAGATGCGGAAACTGCAGCAAGAAGTGACAGAAATGAAGAAAACAAAGGTATGACTAGAAACTGCAAAAACTATGACAAGTAAAAATGGTTACAATATAGCGATGACCTAAACATACAAAAAATTGTCAGTGTTTAATTGAATGTAAAGCAAACTAAAGTACAGAATTAACAAAAAATTATACTGTTATATTTCATAGGTTCGTTTGATGAAACAAATGAAAGAGGATCAAGAAAAGGCCAGAATGATGGACTCTAGAAGAAATCAAGAAATTTCCCAGCTTAAAAAAGAGCAACGGAAGCGAGATGTAGGTTTTCCCCAAAAACACAATGACAAAGAAACACTATATTCAATTAATTTTTTCTGTCATGGTTGGCCAATCGGGAGGGGGGGGTGAGGGGGAAATCATGCAAAGTCTATAAAGAGAAGTCTACTTTTATTTCAGAATACTTTTTCACAACCTTTTCTTTATGTGTGTATGTACCTTTAGGTGTGTATCTGCTTACTGTTATATCTATTGTCCAATCCAATTTTGCTTTATTCCGCACAACAATAGCCATAAAAGATAATACATTGGTAAAACATCATTAAAAAATATATAATGCATTAAAAAAATGTAAACAAATTCGGGAAAAGGCACAACTCCACTTCCCCCCACCTATGTCACCACCTAGTTATACCTCCCTCTGTGGCCTATTACATCAATTAGTTTCCTATACCTCCAAGGATAAAATCTAACCCTCCATTGTTCTGCTGGATCTCACTGCTTCTTTTAAAAATGCCCACCCCCTGTGATAAACTGTACTGGCATTTAAAAGTTTGAGATAAAATAGTGCATCCCTACATTTCCTAAATTGTAAAGGTTCAATGAGCATTATAAATATTCAGAACTGGAGATACAATGCCCTGTGACAGGTTGAGTAAAGCCCCAGCAGCTCTCTTGAGCTTTAAACAAGAATTTCTTAACTGCTAGTACCATGACTGTGTACTGCTAAAGGAAATCCCCAGATAATTAAAATGGTTCACAGTGAACAAGTTATTTCCTCCAGCCCTTAATGTGGTCATGGTTTCTTGCCTGGTCATATCTATTGTCTTTTGAGATTAGATGTTAAATCCTGCCTCTGTAAATAAATAAACCCCGCAACATTATTTTCATGCAGTGGATTATGAAGTTAAACACAATTTTTTCAATGCTATCCCAGCACATTTACAGAGGAGAGAATTATAGGATCGGATCCTCTCAGCCATATGCATTCAGTATCCCACAAGTGCTCTGTGGTTCATCTGACTACATGTTCTTGATTTGGCGCTCCAGTTGAATCAGTTTGACAGGTATAGTAATAAAAAATATTTCTAATTTTGCTCTTAAAACATGTTGTTGGTATCTAGCGTATTTGATGTAGTTTAATGCTTAACACCCTTCTCCATTCAAAATTTAGGAACACTGAGAGTCTGATTGTGTCATTTTGGATTAGAAGTATTTGATTTTCAGACAGGTTCCATCCCAATCTAAGTATTCTTCAGCTTTATGTTCTCTTTTGAGCATCTCAGATTTCTGAGGCATACTAGGTCAAAATAGTTTGGTGATATCCTAGAAGGAGGTAGTAGTAGAACATTGTATTCCTTTGCTGGACTATGATTAAGGTTGAGTCACTGGAGAACTTTTAGAAAGAGTGACCGGATCTCACCTTGAGTAGCTTCTATTTGGGATTTTGTCACATCATAGGCTTAAGATCGGGTATAAGGTACAATATTTCATAGATTTAGAGTAAGCCTTTACATTCTATAAAGGAAACTGGATATTTGATCACCTTGGGAAGTACTGATTGTCAATGATAATTACTCCACTCCAAAAGCAGTGCCATTGATTAAGTATGTGTCTGTCCCTTTAGTTTAAAATAAATAAATAAATAGGACCTACATTTTTATGGGCATAGTTGATTGTTCCTTCTGTTTCCACTTACATATAGCTATGCCTTCTCTAGTTTAACATTGCAGACATATTTTGATAGCGGTTACATCAGCTAGAAGGTTGAGTGAACATTGTATCTAGTGCAGCTTCGAAAGAAAGACTTCATCTAAAAGAATCATTGCAAATCTTCTGGGGCCAAGTGGATACTGCACTTTTCTTGACGGCTGTAATGTATGGCGACCACTTTATCTTTTTTTAAATTAGTTTTCAAAATATTATTATCCTGCTTCTTATGCAATACAGAAGCATTTTTTCGGTTTTGTGACTTGTAGTCATGATGCTTATATTTGAGGTGCCCCTCTTTTTAAGGTGTGCAGGTATCCCTGGGAAAATTAAAAAAATCATTAGAGTATTTAGCACCCATTAGACATAGGAGCATACCCACGGGTAGTAGCGCGCGATATAAATTGTTATAACATAACATAACAAAACATAACCTGTAACCTCAAATCACATCCAAGGACATGCTATTTCTTGCAAAATAAGTATAGGTACTGTGTCTTAAAACAGGTTGTAAGTGCAGGTTCATTGGTTGGCATGGAATAAAATGAGTTGTTCGCTATCTGTTATAGGGAAAGCTTAGAATGAACTTTCTCTTGATATTTTTCGGTAAAATATGTTTGTGACTATAGGTGAAATACCACAACTGGCTTGCAAGAGTACTCAGGCCTTGTGAAATTACATTGAGGTGCTTTTTGAAAATTCAAGATACAAGAATGTGGTGGACACTTTCCAGTTGTATTTCTGTGGAACTAAGACCGATATCAAAGTAGCATCATCTTTTTTTGTGGCAAAGCCTGTAATGGGATTCTCTTGACATGCTGGATGAATGTTGTGTCGAGATGTTTCGTCGCCAGAGTGCTGTCCTTTGGCACCTTTTTTTTGTTCTTACAACTGTATGACACATTTTCTTTCTGCTTAGTGCCTGTGAAAATGAAAATGTCCATTGGTGTCCATTTACATATTGTTTATTGCATTTTGTTTTCTTAAATCCAGTTGCAATGTTCTCTGCAGAGTGTTCTGCTACTTCTTAAAGTGAGTTGTATGTTATATGGAATGCCAGAATACAGTAACTGTGCAGTACTGCGTAACCACTGTTGTATCTTTTATATACAGTGTGCACACATGTATACTGATGTTATTAATGCTCTTTGGATAGGGTCTTAAGGTATAACTATCAACCAGTTATCACACCTCAGGGTTGGGGGTTCCTCGTGGCAGTCCATTAGATCTCTGGCATATGTCATTCTGAGTATATCACCTCATTCCTGATCTTCGTATATACGGTGTGTCCATTCTGCTGACTCTATACGATAGTCTGGGCTCTTTAATGGCTGTGCATGTCCTTATGCACTAAAATAACATACCCCACAATATACGAAGTAGGATGAAAGATGCTGCTGTAAATGGAGCATAACATCACCATTTTAACATATGAAATATTTCCATTTTCATTCATCCAAGGAAGGTACATGTTTTTTGCAGTCTCAAAACACAAATTAAATATTGCCTGTATGACCGTTCATTTCCTTATCGCTTATAAACAATAATGTATGCAGCTGTCATCTGCAATTTAATTGATAGTTGTATATTTACTTGAGGTACAGAAATGTTAGTAAGCAATTGTAACATGTACATGTAACTGAATGTGTGTTAGTGGAATAAATTGCAAACATTTTTTATTTATTAAAACTTGCTTTTTTTGTTACTAGAATCAAATGAGACTATTGGAAGCTCAGAAAAGACAACAAGAGGCTGTACTGCGTCGGAAAACAGAAGAGGTAGGAATGTGTATAATTTAGACAAAATATGTTCTTTTTCTAATACTGCTTCAAAATGGTTTCAAATCTCTTAGCAATTGATCGAAGTCAGCACATCAAAAGATGAGAGTAAATCTCACTGAAAAAGGAATAAGAGTGTGTCACTGCACAGATGTACTTTTTGTATTTAGTGTGATAAGATTTGAAGCCTAATTTTTTGCAGTGGCTCTGCAACTACAATAGTGTTGATGAATTGTTATGCATACTTTATTATGGAATATGTATAAAAGCAAGACTTCGTTTTTTACTTGAATACTTCAAATTGATTGGTGGTATCTGTAGTGTCTTGTAGCACATCTGGGGAACTGGGCTCAGGCCCTGAATTATTGCATTGATTGATCTTCTGGTACACTGTACACATTTCTGCCTCCCTTATATCATTCCAGATCTGAGAGAGGCAAAGGGAGTCTTAACTGCACTGGTAGGAACTCCGTCTTCCACAACTTCTGCTAAGACATAGCTGCTTATGTCCTTGGGCAAGAGAGGAATTTCTGTGAAAAACCTTTCCCTCTCTTTATGGTGTTCCTTAATATGTGGGTATACTCCCTTCATGAGCACTGTTCTCCTTGCTACCCATGTGCTGATAAATTCTTCACAAGTTTATAAGTAACCTCCTCATTCCACCAGCATAGGCGAGCCCGACCCTATGCACCAACATTTCTTGTCTTTCATTTTAACCTTTTGTACATCAACATTGGCAGCCTAAATAAAAAATTGAAATGGATACCAAGACATGAGCTCAGTGAGCTAATGCTGCAGCACTATGGTATAGGATAACTTTAAACACTACCAAAGACCCAGGTGCTTCTGAGTAATCGGTTAAGAAATGGCCATTTGCAGTTAGTGAAAAATGTACCATAAGTGTGTTGTTTATTAAAACTGGTTTATTTTGATATCCATATTTGAACCTTGATATGCCATTCACACAGAGTTTTGCTTGCAAACACTTAGGGTCGTTCATGGTGATGTGATAAGTCATTATTTACTCCAGTATTGGAGCTTTTTTAGATTCACATACCTGAATCATTTCCCTGTCGTCGAGACAGGAGTCTCAGGTACATAAAAAGCAATGCTTAGCAGTATAGCCAACTAAAAAGAGGCCTAGGCCCATTTCCCTTTTGCAACCCATAACCTTTGTTTTGTAAAAAAGGACCAAACGTTTCTCTTAGCCAATCAGAGCTCCTCACCCTCTAGAACCCTTCTGAGAGAACCTTTTGCCCCTCAGATTTTCTACCGGCACGTTGTGCTAGGGAGTCTCCTTTGAGTTCTGCTCAAACTCTGGATTTCCAACTTTGTAGGAACTTGATTTCATTCTATTTTCTAGTGGATTTGAGATTCTTGTGACCTGTTCTCATCTACATTTTGTAGAACGCCTGGGAAAGAGAAGAAGGGTCTTTTTAGAGCCTGTGCCACCTGCTCTAAGAAGATACTCTACACTGATGACCCACATGAAGACTGCATTTTTTGTCTTCATCCGGACCACCAAGCCAAGGACTGCAAGGTATGTCGCACTTTCTCTAGCAAGACCCTTAGAGATCGTGAGGGATGCCTTTTGATATTGGTTGAGAAGATAAAGGCCAGAAAGGAGGTGGTCTCTAGTGATAGTGACCAGGAGTCCTCCTCTTCATCTAGGAGATCTAAAAAAAGAACAAGATTTCCTCAGGCTCTCTCCTCAGGGGAACGCCCTGAGAAGACCCTAAAAAAGACCACTCATGGGTGTTCAGGGCGTAGTCCTTCAAAATCTCCTCAGCTAAAAGAAAAGGAGAGCAGAGGACACACTTCTAAAGAAAAAGTTTCCAAGAGAGCCTCTTCTGAGCCTTCAAAGACTCCACCTTTCGACGAGAGTGTCGACAAAGAAGCCATCGTCTACGGCGACGACCACAAAGGTACAGAAACTGCCATTGATTGTTATAGTGTCGACGACGTCCGCGTCAACGCGAGCGTTGATGTCAGTAACATCGACGACGACGGCCATGTCGACGACGGGATCGTCGTCGACAGTGATGACGACGGGGTCGTCGATGGGAACGTCGACGACGATTACTATGTCGTCGGCGAGGAATGGTTCTGGTGCAGTATCGACGACAACAACATCGTTGACGGGAGTGTCGACAGCGATTAAACTCCAGAAAAACAGAGGAAGATCACACCAGCAGTGACTTCCCCGAGCAAGCTTACTCCTCTAGTTCCATTGCACCTTTTGGAAGAAGAAGAGTCCGATGAAGAGGAGGATGAGGGGTATTCCAGTAGCCCATCAGAACTCCACGTGAAATGTCAGGAGGATGAGGATGAAGAGGGTTATGAAGAATATCACAGCCTCTCACAACATCGTTACCAACAAGCACCTTGGGAGGAGATGGTCACTATGCCATCCTCAATGATGATGGACTTGCAGTTCATGTTGGCAGATTATAAGAAGAGGTTTCCTCTGTCAGTAGTCCCTCAGGAAGTTCCTCTTTCGCGTCCCCGTTCTATTCCGGCTACTCTATTCCACAGCAGAGAATCGCTACTGGACACTACTCCACAAACACCTCTGGTCCAACAGCACTAGGATCCGGTTACCACGGATGATGAGTACCATGAAGAAGGGGAGCTAACGGAGCCCCACAAAGAATGGGATGACTATCGTATCCCAGCTCCAGCATCACCCACAGAAGGGCCGGCGGATTCTTCAGCAGTGGATATTGGTGGATTCCACAACTTGATGTAGAGAGCTGCCAAAGATTTCAGCTGCCTATGAAGACAACTCCGGCAGAATGCTTCCCTTATGACTTTAAGGAGCCTTATCAGAAATCAATCAGGTCCATACCAATCATCGACCATGTATGGAAGGAAGGTTTGCAGGTGATGGCAACCCCAGCGACGGTTACACCTGTGCTCTCTTAGTTGGACAAAAAGTATAAGGCACCCTCGGGCGCACCAGCGTGTTTGCTGTGCCATCCTAAACCTGACTCTATAATTTCCCAGGTAGCGCAACAAAAATCGAAGAATCCGTCAGCGCCTATTTCTGCACCTCCGGACAGGGAGGGATGGCGTTTGGGCAATGCAGGTAAAAGATTCTCCTCGATGTCAGCTCTCCTAGTCAGAGCATCTAATGCCCTTGCCATTCTGGGCAGATATGACAGGCAGATGTGGTGCGATATAGCACCATATGTTGACCTCCTTCCGGAAGACAGTAAACAGGAGGCGAGGAAGGTTCTGCAGGAAGGTGAGAGGACTTCAGCTGAAGTCATCGACCGTGCCATGGACATCACTACCACAGCCTTTCGCTCCCTAGGAGGAGCAGCGGTTTTACGGCGCCAAAGTTAGCTGAACGCCACTGCCTTTAGACCAGAGGTCCAAAATAAGATTCTGGATCTGCCATTTGATGGGGAGGATTTGTTTGGACGTCTGGTAGATGAAACCCTTCAAAGTATTAAAAAGGATACGGATACGGCGAAGGCCTTGGGTACTTTGCAGTATCGGAAGGTGCCCTTTCGAGGCACCAGAGGAAGAGGGCAACCATCTTATAGAGGTGGATACCAACAAGAGAAATACACCTCCTATTCTTCCTCATCACAGCACTACCGGCAGCAACACGGATAGAGACAGTCTGGGAGGGACTCTAAATCCGCTCCTAGAGGACGAGGAGGTTGTCCAGGTAAAGACAACAATAAAAGACAATGACAACCTTCGAATTCCGGATTCTTATACTCCTGCCCCTCCAAATGTTCCCCTGGGTGGAAGAGTAACTTACTATTTACGTCAGTGGCAGAGAATAACATTTGACAAATGGGTCCTCCACATAATAAGATTCGGACATACTCTAGAATTTCTACACTTGCCTCCTCCCACACCACCTACGTATCAAGAAGTCAAACATCTATCTCAGATGCGTCGGGAGATTCGGGCAATGCTCCGAAAGGGAGCAATAGAACTCCCAAAGAGGAAAAGGATTTTATTCCTGTTTCTTCTTGATCTGGAAGAATGCTCTTAAGTGGGGTCTGATCCTGGACCTAAGGTCTCTAAAGGCCTATCTCAAAAAAGTCATTCAGGATGGTGACCCTCCAAGATATACTCCCTAGATTTACAGGATTTACAGGATGCATATTTTCATATCCCCATACATCCTACCCACAGGAAGTACCTTTGATTTACAGTGGCCAAAGACCATTACCAGTTCTGTCGTTCGGCCTCAAGTCTACCCCTATAATTTTTACAAAATGTTTAGCGCCGGTGGCAGTTTATCTCCGAAGACAAAAACACCAAATATTCCCATACGTAGACGACCAGTTGAAAAAGGCACCATCAGAGACGGTGGCTCAAGCTTCAACTTCGGCATGCCTGGAGTTGTTTGCAGATCTGGGTCTGACTCTGAATGTAGAAAAATCTTGTCTTCAACCATCCAGAATGATCAAGTTTTTAGGTGCAATCCTAGACAAGTCACAAAACAAGGCATTCCCATGCATAGAAAGACAATTGGGACTCGTGTCTCTGGCCAAGGAGTTCAGGAGAAGAAAGTGTCTTTCAGTCCGAAAGTACAAATCGCTTCTGGGGACAATGTCTTCATGCATACCACTCATTCCCCTTTGTTGGTTAAGAATGTGTCCATTACAAGAGGCATTGGATCTACAGTGGTGCCAAGCAAAGAGATCCTTCGGGGACAAAATCAACGTCACACAACCAATGTTGGTAACGTGGTGGACTCACAGAAGCAACATCTTGGTGGGTCTTCCCTTCCTTACCGAACCAGCTCCATTAGTGGTTACCACGTATGCCTCTCTGGAAGGATGTGGGGGCGGTCCTCCAGTATTTACGGGTCAGCGGCCGATGGAAACAGGTAAAACACCTTCACATAAACCTATTGGAATTGAGGACAATAGGTTTGGCATTGTTAGCCTTCCTGCTAAGAGTAGAAGGAAGATCGGTGTTATTGCGGACACACAACACGACTGCGATGCACTATATAAACAAACAGGGGGGCACAAGATCACTGTCCCTGTCGAGAGAAGCTCAGAAGATATTGAAATGGGCTATAAGTCACAAAGTAACTCTAAAAGTAGTACATCTTCCAGGGGATCAAAACACGACAGCGGGCACTCTCAGCTGACGAAAGACGACATGTCACGAGTGGAACTCAATCGAGTCATAGTAATGAAAATCTTTGGCAAATGGGGAATGCAGACAGTGGATCTGTTTTCCACAGCCCAGAACAAGAAATGCCAATTCTTTGCAAGCTGGCATCACCATCGGGGATCGTGGGGGAATGCGTTTTCGATGACATGGTCATGCGTCTTTGCCTATGCTTTTCCGCCAATTCCCCTTCTGCAGCGAGTGCTCACAAAGATGAAGAAGGAACCATGCAGGATAATACTGATAGCCCCTTGGTGGCCCAGGCGGCACTGGTTCACAGATCTGCTCTTTTTATCAGAAACAGAACGAATACGTCTGCAGCCAATACCAGCACTGTTGACTATGGCTCAGGTACAGGTGCGGCATCCGGACTCGACTCCACTGTAATTAGCGGCCTGGCTCCTGAATACAGAAAGTTTCATCTCTTAAACATTCCGGCAGAATGCAGAGAGATCCTGGCAAAAGCAAGGGCTGAAAGCACTACTAATACATATAAGATGAAATGGAAACTATTCTACTTGTGGTGTCAGGAGAACAACTTACATCCTCTGCGGGCATAGGCACATCAGATTATCCCATATTTACTACAATTGGCAAAGTCAGGATTGGCCCACGCCTCTATTAAAGTGCATCTAGCGGCAATCTCTAGATACAGGAGACGCTCATCGGGTCCGTCTCTGTGGTCGGAAAGGATTGTAAAACAATTCATGAAGGGGTTGTTTGAAGTTTATCCACCTATCAGGCCTCCACCTCCATTATGGCATCTAAACATTGTTTTATCACAATTGATGAAAACATCATTTGAGCCAATTCACAAAACTGATCTGAAATTCCTATCCTGGAAGGTGGCTCTATTATTAGCTCTAACATCAGCCAGGAGAGTGGGAGAGCTACAGGCACTTCCAACACAAGAACCTTTTCTACAATTCAGAGAGGACAGGTTGGTGCTCAGAACAAATCCGACATTTATTCCAAAAGGACAAACGGATTTCCACTTGAATGAGCCACTGATCCTTAAAAGAATCTTTCCTCAACCATCTACGGCTGCGGAGAGGACTCTCCACACTCTGGATGTTCAGCGCTGTCTGAAATTGTATTTGCAAATTACAAGATCTTTCAGAAAATCTACACAATTGTTTGTGGCTTTTAGTGCACCCAGGAAAGGGTTCCCGTTGTCAAAACGGGGAATTGCACGATGGATTTCAAACGCCATTCAATTCTGTCATCAGGTGGCAGGGAAGCAGTTTGTGCACATGTTCGTGCACACTCAAGAGCGGTGTCAACCTCTACTGCTCTGTTTTCAGGCATCTCTATTCAGGACATCTGCAGGGCGGCTACTTGGAGGAGTAAGCATACCTTTACCAGACATTACTGCCTAGACGCTCATGCAAGAGGCGATGTAGCAGTGGGACAAGCTGTACTGAGGAACCTTTTCCAGTAACGTTGAGCCTTCTTTGTCATCCCTCCTTCCTTTGTTGGTATGATAAGCACATTTTATTGTTGTATGCTGTCTGGTATATAATTTATGAACAACCTGTTTATGGATATTTATGTACAGCTGTTGCTATGAGCGAAGTACATGTGTTACCTATTAGAGAGATGTAGGTGACAAAACAAAATGTGTTATGTTTTACTGCTTGCTATTCTGATTTAGGTATGTGCATCTTTTGAAAGCTCCAATCCTGGAGTAACAAAACAAGTTACTTGCCTGTAACTGTAGTTCTCCAGTATTGGAAGCTTTCATAGATTCACATACGCCCACCTTCCTCCCCTGAGAGGCACCCCTCGGATTAGGCACAAATGGTGTTATAGCACAAGTTCCCGAAAATCTGAGGGGCAAAAGGTTCTCTCTAGAGGGTTCTAGAGGGTGAGGAGCTCTGATTGGCTAAGGGAAAAGTTTGGTCCTTTTTGCAATAACAAAGGTTATTAGTTGCAAAAAGGAAATGGGCCTAGGCCTCTTTTCAGTTGGCTATACTGCTAAGCATTGCTTTTTATGTACTGGAGACTCCCGTCTCTATGACGGGGAAATGATTCAGGTATGTGAATCTATGAAAGCTTCCAATACTGGAGAACTACAGTTACAGGTAAGTAACTTGTTTTTTTCTGTCTTATGCAGTTAGATACCTGTTATCACTTGCATATGTTCACCCCTAACATTGGATCATGGCACAAACAGTTACACGAGCTGTATGAATATTTGTAGGAAGGGTAATCTTATTCTCGTTGTAATAGGATTGCTTTTCTGCCTCCAGCGACTAACATTCAATGGTGAGATAAATGTTTCGTTTTTACTTGCTTTGAAAGTCATCCCAAAAGCTACCAGTTGGCTTGTCAGGTGTGGTTTTGAATATTTCAGGGAATTAGCGTACAACAGATTCCCTTCGTGCCAGCATCACCATCCACTCTGGCTGAGACACCTCGGCACTTCCTGCCAGACAACCTTTGAATTTGCTGGTTTTGCAGCTAAGAAAGTTTTCACTAGATGTGATTATTTTTTTCTATAAATAAATCATCGGCATGCAATTTTAAGAAGTTCCATACTCTGAAGTAAAAGAATATATTTAAGAGACTTGGTTTTATGCTTGACCAATCAGAGCTTTGCTTTCAACTAGATTGGCTCCACTTAAACCCTCCAAAAACACGGCGCAAATATTTTTAAATAGTTCCATAGACTTTGAGAGATGTTTCCCATTTTAGAACTGACACTCCCCACTTCCTCCAGTTCTGAAGAGCTCGACTCCCATCTGGACAGTTTGCCCCTTTTGTCAGCTGAAACAATTCCCCCAATATGTTGATGATGTACCGCTGTGCTTAGTGTGCAGACAAATGCGTTACCCCCTGCCTTCCAAATAATGAATCCTAGATTTCTTAAATGAAACTCAAATAAACCCTGACAAGACTGGTTATTTTCTCCTTTCCTCCAACAATAGTCCTGGTATGTCTCAAGAATGTCTAAACTAACCAGTTGACCTTAATATAAAATTTTGACATCTGCTGAAACCTGTGGTTTAATGTTAAAAAAAATTACATAATTTCGACCTACATGGCAAGTAAATCACCAAAATATTAAATATCACTTTTTACAAATTGTACATGAATCATGATTTTTTTATATAGTAAGGTTCTACTGATAGTTTGTAGGGATAGCTTTAAGGTCCATCATGAGCACTGTACATTAGTGTATGATACCGGGCTTTGTCAGTGATGGAACATTAAATAATCATAAAGTATTCCAAAACCTTTTAAAGATGTCCGCCTGTGCATGTGTATGCGACAGGCAGCCATTTTTGATTGGTTTTCGGCATGCTGTGCTAATAATAAAGAATAAGAAACCCAATTAAAAATATGCTTGTTTTAGAAGCCCCAGTAAGTGAAGTGGCGCTGTTTCTGCTCCCCCTCACCATATGTGAATGCATGAACAAAGATATACATGGTTAAAATGTTGTTTTTGCTTCCCATGAAGCTCTGTAGTTATCCCAGGCCAGTTGTGAATTGCAAATACTGTTCTGTTTGGTTTGTTTGCATTCTAAAGCTTGCAGTTCTCATTCATATTTGAATAACACAATTGCCAGACTTGAACTCCAAAGAAATATCCAGGAGTAAATATCCTAATTAAACCTGCGTTTGGACAAATTGAGTGCTCAGCAAGAGATGGAAACACCCGCTTATTTAATGAAATAAAAAAACTCCACTGAAAATGAAAGAAGATTGCAAGTCACAGAGGAAACCATACCATCATAAAGGCACTCTTTGTGAGACCTCATGCTTTTATATGGTTACTAGCAGCCCGTCCCGACCTTGTCCGGGAGCAATCAGGCTTCCCCGACCCCCGCCTGTCCCGACATTGGCCATCAGCCCGGGCCCCCGTCCGCCCTGTCCCCCGGCTACCCCGACCACCACCTGCCCTGACATTGTCCTCCGGAGGCTTACCTCACACAATTATGCCAGAGTGGTGGCCAGCAGCAGCGCCTGAGGCACTGAGGAGCTTTCTGGGTAAGTGGGGCTCTGACGCTCTGTTTGCAGGGAGGCGAGGATGAGCAGAGGTTGCAGGGATAAGAGTAGGAGTTCACAGAGTATGGAGCAGCCGGCGGGTGTCGGGAGCTTGAGCACACTTATGCCAGAGGGTCCCCCGCTTGTCCCGACCCCCGCCTGCCCTGACATTGTCCCCCGGAGCCTTTTTGTTGTAACTCCCTGTCCCCCGCTTCCCCCGACCCCCGCCTGCCCCGACATTGTCCCCAGGAGCCTTACCTCAGCCGCCGCTCCTCAGTTCAGTGCTCCTCGCCGCTCCGGCCGTCTGCTGCTGCTCACCGCCTGTGTGCCGCTCGTCAGTGCTCGTCCCCCGCGCCATGTCCGCCGCTCCTCCTCGCGTTCCTCGCGCTCCTGGACGACGTCAGCACGCAGGTTGCGGCCGGCGCTACTTCGAGGGGACTACTTTTTTTTAAATGTAAATTTTTTAAATATAACGTATTTTGTTTAAATTTATATAGCCTATGTCCATCTGACCACCCTGAGGATTCCAACGATGTATCGGGTGTGTGGATTGGCGCTGTGGTTCCCGAGTTTACCCGCCTCAAAGCCTCAAAGTTCTTACTTTATAATAGTAGTATAGATGTAGCTCTTTTCAGGACCTAGCAATATCGTTATAATATACAGCTGAGATTAGTGCATACCATACACAATATAATAATTTACAGTCGTTTATATTGCAAAAATCCCTCTGCATGTCAGACAATGAAATTGGAGCTGTGTAATATAAACACTTGAGCTTGTTCAATGTCCTGCCACCTGCTTTCTTGAGAGCCAGCCTGAGATCATACAGTATAAAAGAATGGAGTTTTTGTTGAAGAAACGGAGGGAAAAGAATGGAGTTTTTGTTGAAGAAACGGAGGGACAAGACATAAGAGATGCAGTTTAGTCAAGCCAGTTATCTAAATAACATCCCTTACTAAGACCTGCTGCTCTAGTTCTGGATGCCTGTTGAAGGCAAACAAAGGAGTGCTGCATATTTGTGCCACTTTCTGCTCACAGGACTTTGGCAACTAGACAACTTTGATACAGTATGGTGAATGGAAGGTGTGAGCACTTTTCTGATTACGGTTTAGTAGATACTGTGTGGGCATGTTATAATAAAAAGCTGCATCTTTTCCCCACAATGTGGTTTTTATGGTCTTTGAGTGACAGCACCTCCATTCACTCTGGAAGTGTATGTTTACCATTACCACTATTGCACATTCTCCTGCTCCAGTCAGTTTCAGATGTGGCCTCATCATGTGGTAGCAGAAGCCATGCTATTTTTGCGGGCTAAAAGATTACCAGTGTGCAGTTCGCAATGACTTCCCTCTGACTCTGCCACCTCGGAGAATTAGTGCGGCCTCTGCTATCACCCAATGGGAATATATACACACCGTAATTGAGGTTTTAAGATCAAGGTTTATTATACACTTAGGTTTATCTTGATCAGATTGCGACTGGGTATTTTTACAGACACACTACCCTTAACCCAATCACTCAGTAGATTAGGTCTCCGGTGCTGATGAATTGCCTTTGATTGATGATAACTTTATAATGCAAGAAACTTGTTGACCTTTTTAGGCACAACTTTATTAGCTGGAATGGACCATTATTTCTGCATTCAGCCACCCACTGTTTTAACTTGGACAAAAGGACCCACCTATTAAAATTGCCAGGGTACCTCTTAGTTTATTTTAACTCACCTACACCAGTCTACACTTTGAGCACCTACACTCAACACTTCTGATAGGGCAAAAAATTAAAAGATATCCGGCAAAGAGCCCCCTCGAGGGGCCCATTGGGCATTGCATCGCCGGCCCAATGTGGAGCTGTCCTACGATGAAACATGACACCCATCTGGGTGTGTGAGAATTCTTAGTCCTGAACAATCAGATCTCCCTATCTGATTCCTCAGTTCACTACCGACCTTCTTCCTAAATGAACTGCATACTCTTTTCAAAGACTTCTACTTGTTGGGAGTCCGTATGCTGGACTTCGATGCATTCCCAGGCCCTCTTCTTATATATTGAGGGAATTTTAACCTTCAGGTAGTCAAGGCCCAATTTGTACCCTGCAAAGATATTTTTTTGCTTTGACCTGGAGAGAACTAGATTTATCATATCCTCCCACACCACAAGTAGCCACTTGATAGACTCTTGGTCTTGCAAAGCCTATGCATAGATTCCACGTGTGATTTCCCCATTCGATTGTGTAAAGATTAAAATGGTCTTAGCAAAATTAGCCCGATAAGTAGATGTTGTTCATATCAAGGGTCCCCATTTGAGTTAACATTAGAGGTGACTCCAAGATAAGAAAAATAAATTAGCCATTGAAGTGCCACAACTTACACCTTGACATATTTTAACTTCATTTTCATTCGAGCTGAAGGTCATTTTTTGATTTTGAGAGGCATATTTTAAAATCTAGATGATCCATTTGCTCATTGTACATTCCAAACAGCCATGGACCTAGGTAGTAATCCAGCTTTGTCAGGATAGAGTCAAAGGGGCAGTCCATACTATCCAATGGTGGTTGATCCGCCTGTATTGAGATACTTTTGTCCTACTGATTATTGCTGTATGAAGTAAACAAAAAGGGGTCTAGAACACTCCTCGGCAGACCACTTTAGCATTTTTAAAAGGAGCTCTACATTCCCCCTATGGTCCAAAACGTACAGCCGACCCTCATAATGAATACAGTTGTTGTAAGTATTAAGATGGGTCCTTCTACCCCCCATAATAGTCATCTTTTACCATAGCTGGGTATTCCAACCAGATCGAATGCTTTTTTAAGGTCCATAAATGCATGGTAGAGCTTCCTCCCCTCTGTTCATCTTGGCATATTTACCAACCAGAAAGTGTACATTGAGACCCTGCTCTTTTGTCACCATGCCTTGCTGGAACTCTCCTGAGCCCTTGATGGCACTGCTGACCCAGACACCTACTCATGTAATCTTACCTTGAGTATTCTCCAAAGAGTTTGAGGAAGGTGTTGAGAAGGAATATTGCATTTTAATTACATGGTAATGATCTATTACTATTTTTCCAAGTGTCTGAAACATTTCACATGGTACAAAGTTTATTCAAGCGTGTGGTCCATATGGGTGGGGTCACTGGGCTGAGCAATGTTTATAAGATCGACTAGTACCCCAACTGGGTCTGCACACTTGTTTGGAATGTTACCTCTGTGTGATTGTTCTACCTCCTACAACTTAATATAGATTAATTTAGAGGTCTTTTGTGGCACAAAGGTGAGTGTTACTCGGTTCTCTCTGTTTTCCCATAAAAAAAACAAACCGCTTTAGTATTTGTCATGTAATAAATTATCCTGTTTCAATCCTGATTTAACTTTTTAGAATGACCGGCAGTCTCTGACCCTGCATGCTGCTTCTAATGTTTTAACACTTTCAGATTAAGGTCTTGTTTTGCATTACAAACAGATCTTTTGTAAGCACTTCTGTTTATTCAACAATATTATCACCCTACTGTGACACTTATAAATAGCTTTCCATAGAGTGCGCTTGGCTCTCCTGCAGCGTTGTATTATACTATGTATTGTTCCATGTGTAGGAAGGAAGGATCCTTCTAGTGTGGTTACCCCCACTTTTTGCCTGATGTCCAAGTGTTTTTGAATAGTTTGACTGGGCTCTTGTTAATCAGGACCAACGTCGCTGTTCTTCCTCACTAAATTGACCATGCTAAGTACTTTGAGACATCCACAATTGGCTACTGGTGTACACTTGTAAATTCCTAGTATATGGTACTAAGGTACCTACGGAATAGGTACACCAGGAGTCCCCCATGGGCTGCAGCATGTATTGTGCCGCCCATGAGAGACTATTTAAACTGTGACTACAGGCCTGCCATTGCAACTCATGTGAGATGGTGCTTGCACCCCTCACAGCAGATATACGTTTTCTTACATCTGAGGTCACTACACTTAAATCCTATAAGTCACCCCTATGACAGGCCTTTCAGTCCTGAAGGGAGGGTGCTGGGTTATAAGTGTGAGGGTGCCTCTGCATGAGCAGCACACCCCTTCAAACCCCTGAGTCGATTCTCCAGGCTTTGTAAGTGTGGCCAGCCATTTTAACATATAATGGCCATCTATCATTAGGCAGTGGCTTACTATGTAGTGGCTGTGCTGGTATCAAACATGTTACCGATATTGGAGGTATGATTCCATACACCGGGGGGCTCCTCCGAGAAGTACTCACAGTAACAGCCTTTCAGGGTCTGCCAGCAAGCTAGTGCTGCTGCTGACCCCAGACACAATTCTGCCCTCCTGCTGCTGAGCTAAGCTCGAGCATGGGAAGGTAGAACAATATGTTTTCTGTCACAAGGAGCTGTAACTACCTCCCAGACAGGACTTAGTTTATTGAGCTGAGGTGGGGGCACTTGCCAGTGCCACCAAACTGCTTTGAAGTGCTCATTTGGTGCCCTCTTAGCATACTTCAGTATGAACCAGTTCAGGGAGCCCCTGGCCCCCGTTCTGGCATAAAACTGGACAAAGGACATGCGAGTATCCTTCCCTCTGTCCATCCCCTCCTCTGGGACCCCTGAGTCAGTAAACCCTTTTCCCTAGGGTACTTAAGGACTTACCTGTAGGTGGCTCTTTAGATTCATCGTGGGACAAGACTCCAGCCTGAAACCACGTGACTCTTTGACCGTCTGGACGCCTAGACTTTGCCTGAAACCGAGACTGCATCAAGGAAGACTCTTACTGCTTCTGGTGTCGCCGGTCTATAAGTCTTTTGCATTGTCTGTGCTTCTTCCAGTATCTTCAACAGACCTGTGGACATCAAGGACACCCAAAGTAATCTCCCTTGGAGTGAAGGAGTCACCCCCCTACATCTGCAGGCACAGTAACAAAGCTGACCATTCTGCTGCTCCTGATTGTGGTTCTGCAGCTCCCTCGAGGCCTGACCTGTCCTCCCTGCAACTTTGAGGCGAGTATCCCTCATCTGAACTGCTGGGACCAAACCCCTGTGCACCACGTCGACTTGCCGTTGCCAAGGTTTGTTGGCTCTGCATTCCAGGGATCTTCAGGCTACAAGAACCTCCAGCCTCCATCATCTCTTCCTGTCAAGTACAGCATCCTCACCATATCCTCTGCACCGTGGGCCTTCCTTCTTGGTGAGCTGCTCGAAGTCCTCTTGCCACTCCTGTGCCTCCGTCCTATGGGTCCTCTTGATGGTCTTCTGCTCCAGTGGGCTCCACTGTTTGCTCGGGCCTGCTTTGACCCTCCTGCTTGTGGTTAGTCCCTTGAACCTTGCTGGTTCCAACGTTGCTCTTTCTTCGCTTTCCATGCCTGTTGCAGCTGCCAAGGCTTGTTCTGCCCCCATCGTACACCGATCCCCTAGTTCTCGACTTCTGCCATGGGACAGCTCGTGCACGGCTCCTGGCCTTTCTTAGCATCGCCTGGTCCTCACAGCTGCAGCAACAAGGTCACCATCACCACTCCTGAACCATCCAACGTCCGTGGGCATTGCTCTTCCGTGTCTTCTGGTCACCTCTGAGTGGCATAAACTCTGTCCCTTCTGCTTGCAGGTTCTTCACTTCATCAATCCACCCTTGGGTTCCACCGGACACTTGCACAGCTTCTCGGGTGGCAGCTTTCCTGAAGTCCTCCATTGTGGTCTACGGCGGTTTCCGGCGTCACTTCGCACCTATGCAGCCGGCTTCCCTGGTGCAGGTATCCTGGTTCCTGGGTTATCCACGGGTGGGGTCACTCTCCAACCTTCTGTCTTCCACTGGGTTTCTTCAGGGTCAACTCGAAGGGTCGTTCTTCAAAACTGCAACTAAATCTTTCCTTTTGACTTCTAGTGAACACACAGCTGTGTTTCCACTCTGTGGGGTTCCTCTGTACTTACCTCGGGTGGTTCCTGGTGCCCCATCTCCTCTGAGTCTCCTGGTCCAAGTACTGACTTTGGTCGCAGTTCGCACTTCACTTTTTTAGTATATGGTTTGGTCTCCCCCTGAGAGGTTACATGTGATTGAGAGTTCACAGAGAAATTCACTTACTGATACTCCAACCCATCTGTTGGTTAGGTTACACGGTTCCTGATGAAGAGCTTCTAGATCATTTTTATGACTAATGTTAGCTTGAAACATGTTGACCCAGCAGCTATCTTAGATGATTAGGTCAAGTAAATAGCGCCACTATTTTAATATAGGCAGGAAGACTGTCATTAAATTTGTCCTTTGGAAGTACCCCCTGACCTATTTTTAACATTGCACTCACACCCATACACGTATCACACCAATCTACACAAGACTCGCACACCTATTCTTCACAGATGGACTCATTAAAAGATCTCCGGTAAAGAGCTCTAATTGAGGGTGCCTGTGAGGCATTGCAGGGCCTGGCCGACGTGGAGCAAAAGTCCAATGATGTTTCCGGTCCAGGGTGGACCTGGCTTGGCAGTTCGGCTGGACTGTTCCCATGAGGCACTTGTCAAGGCTGATTTGCATATGGCCAGGTCTAAACTGGGGTGGCATGTGAGCAAAAGAATGATTAATTTAACCCAGATCTCTTGACTAGGGGTGAATGTTTTGATTTGTTCTGCATTCCGTCCATCAATTGTGTGTCTTTTACAATGATGAAGCATGACACCTACCTAGGTGTGTGAGGGCATTTGTTCCTAAAGAGTTGCGCTTCCTACTGACTCTTTAGAACTTGTCTGACCTGAGTAGAAATCAAATCCTATTAGGAACTGCATATCCCCCTTGCTATTGATCTGGAGCATGTATGCTGGACCTTAATGCACTCAGAGTCCCTCCATTTTGAGGAAACCTAATGCCTTATTGCCTAAATACAAGAAATGTGGTTTATTGTCAAGGCTCTGAGAGATCAATTTTCCTAGATATGTATAAGAATTTACCATCTCTAGTGGTGTTCGACCTAAATCCCAACTAAAAGGATGACCGTGTTTTCCTCCTTTTAAATCCATTATTTAAGTTTTACAGATGTTATTTTTGTATTTTTCACAGGTGTTTCGCTGCATAATCATTCAAAGCTTTCAAGTTGTGTGGTAAACCTATTGGAGTAAAGTTGGCCTGCCCACTGTATCGAATACCGCTGAAATGTCGATGAACACACTATAGAGAATTTGTGATTTCATTACAAAATATTTATCTATTAAAGTCAGAACAGTTGCACAGTTGTTCATCACAGAGTGTTTGGGTCTAAAACCTACCGGTTCTCGCATGATAATTCCTTTAGATAAAGGCCAGTCTTGCAGATATTCTAGAATACTAGCAGTGAAGATATTTCCTGACTCATCTAAAAGGGCAATCTGATGAATCTTGACTGTGCGAGAGCCTTTCTTATGAAGAGGTATTATAGTACCCTTTCCAAGAGGAGGGTATTTGACCTGTTTGATAACAGTTTTCAAAAATTGGTGCTACCATTACCTAATGACGAATTTTATGTAGTGTGTTTAGCCAGGGGAATTCTTTCCTTTACTGCCTATTTCTTAAGTATCTGCTTTAATGGCTGCTTGACACACGAGATCGCAGTTCTCCTTGTTAGATTTCCACTTCACCGTACCATCTTTTATGTTACAACGGTCTATTTGGTTTAGCATTGTGTATTCTGCTTTCCACTAACTTGAATTGCTTATAGTGTAAATATATTTAAAATTAATAGAATTATATAAAGTGCTGTGAACTCAAAACACTGACTTGAGCGAGATGCCTTATTGTTGCTTTTATAACTGTGCACAACTATACGTAGACTGTACCCAAACACTGTTTCTTATGTTAGACCTTGGAGTAATCTCCTAAATCTGCTCATTGAAGCAAGGATATTTATATGCACCCCCATAGTGTGTTGTGGATTTAGTTTGCCAATGCAGGATGCCTGGATCCATGAGATTTCTCTCATTAGACGACAATCCGCCCCTTTAAGGAACCATCACGGGGTACCAAGCCCTACAACATTTATGTGTCGTGGAGTTGAAGTTCCCACCGTCATTAATTCCTTTTATTCGTCTCTCCAATTTACTGTTTTGTTCTGCCTGAGGAAATGAACACTTGTGTACAAAGGAGCTGGTGGGGGGATTGGCCAACACAGTTCCTCCTCATCAGAAGGGCAGATGCCTGTATCATTGTTTCTTTCTGATAAGGAAGAATTGAACAAGATTTCAGGCTCAGTTTAGATTTGGAAATCACATGCATGTGGGTGAAGAAAGAGAATTTCAGAATGCTTGCCTTGGATCACATTTGTTTCTCAACTTAATAAAATTTAGCTAAATCCGAGCTTTGTTATGAGTAACTGTATTCCATGTTATATAAAAATTAAACAACAGCCGATCTTCTTTTCTAAATTCATGACCTCTCATGGAGTTATCTCTAAACTTAGTCATTGTTGTCTAAAGTTTTGCTTTATAAAAAAATAGGTATAATGTTTTTCTTCGTTTGGAGTTATAGGGTTCCACATATAAGAGGAAATTATTTAATGTTTTGTTTAAGATTCCTGGGGTGGAGAACTAGAATTACAATTAAGCAACCTTTCCTTCACTACAATACGTTTTCCAGGTAAAATTCTAAATGCGAAGGATTTTGGATTTGGGAAGATGTCATGGTAGGTTATTTTGATCATACCTGTGTTGAGCAACCACTATATTACACCTTGAAGGATATAAGTTGTTATTATGAACTCTCAAGAGGATGGGATTATGCAAATTTATTATTACAGGGAAGTAACATGTTTCTTTTTGAATCTTCAATAGTCTACTTACGTTATGTTGGTACATGTTAGAAATGGGATTTCTGGTTGGCTAAGGCTTGCGCCAAAGCCAGGCAGAAACCACCACTCTAGTCCGGGCAAGGGAGTTACGCGCCAAAGATAACCCCTGCTCACCCCCTTGGTAGCTTGACACCAGCAGTCAGGCTTATCACGGAGGCAATGTGTAAAGCATTTCCGCACGCACACAGCAACCACATCCCAGGCACACTACAAAAGGAACTCCACACAATGTTATATAAAAATAGCCTTTGTATTCTCATAACACAATAGACTAGTAAACACATAACATACACTGTGCCAACTGGCACTGGGCAATATTTACAAGGGATTATTAACACCTGACAGGGCCACGTGGGCAATTGTCAGGATCAGCACTTAGCAGAAATTGGTAAAAGTAAAATCACATCATAAACGTACAACCAGTAACCACTGGTAATGACTGTACTCCACCTCAACCTGTAACGTAAACTACATTATGCGCAGTCACATCAGGCGCGAATTACATTCTGCGCTAACCTCATCAGCATAAACACATTATGCAATCTCCTCAATAGTCTGAACACATTAGACCGTACCTCCTAAGTATAACTCACATTAGGGGCATAACCCACAGAGTGAAACATAATCTCACAAGCATAATCACATGAAATGCAAAGCAACCTCATAATCATAAACCATAGGTAGAGGTATCCAACAGGGTGCGTGAAACATACTAAATGCATTACATTTCCTAGCACCACATCACATGAGCACATCAATCACATTAGGGACATGCGCCCTATACATTTACCAGTCCCCCTGGCCTACTGGCCATCTGTAAAGGGGCTCAAATGCCCTGTGTCCAGATTGTCAGGGCACGCTGCCTAGGCAGCGACAGTCAAGGGTGCCCCATCTGCGCAAACCTAAATGTTGCAGCTGACCACTACTTGCTGGGCAGCTGAGAACCATAGCATGGGGGCCTAAACGATGCAGCTGGCACTAATTGCAGTGCAGCTGTAAATATCAAGATGTGGGCAGGGGCTCTCACTGGCCCTGGGAATGACTGTGCCCATTGTTGGAGCCATCTGGCTCTGAAAGATCAACATGTCCCCTGGAGCATACCGGCTCCTAAAATAACTTTGCGCCACTGGAGAAAAGAACTTGCCCCTAACACTGAGGCGCCTCACAGGGGAAAGACACAGGCCTCTCTGGCCCCTTTTAACTTCCCTTGGCCACGAAGGAAAAGGCACAGTGCCCTCACTGGCACCTCACGGGGCTCTTTAACATAAACTTGCCCCCTCGGTGGAGCCACGTAGGCTCTAAAAACAATTGCAAAACGTGGGAGTGGCCCGCTGCTTGACGGGGCCGCTCTTGACTGACACAGGGCACTCACTGGCCCCACATGGAACCTCCACGCCTTAGTCATCCTCGCTGGGGCAGCCCTCTGCCAGGCGGGGCCGCCCATCACCATCAATGCGCATGATACCGGCACCACCCCACGGAGCCCCAGCGCCACTCACCAGTTAGGGCTGCTCGTGGGCGGCCATCTGTCATCCTCGCCCGGGCCGCTCTCACTGGTCGATGCCGTCTCCTCTCTGGGGGCAGCGCGAGATTCTGCCTCCGGGGCTCCCCTCACTCCCGAGAGCCCCGGACAGCAACACCGGGCGCCAGGGTGGGGCGTATCTTCACCCGGTCCCCATCTCGGGACCGGGACTTTGGCAATGAAGTCCGTGAGGCTCTGCGCGGCTTCTCCCCAGCCGGGGGGAAGCGGAAGTGGATCCCGCAAGGCACCGGCTTGCGTCGTCGACACCGCCCACCATCAGGCAGACAGCTTCCGGGTCGCACTAGGCAGTGGCCTGCCATCAACTTTCTTCACTCGGGGCTGCGCGGTGAGTCGCGGGGTGGGCACCCGCTGTGATGCAAATAATAATCCGGGCAAAAATCGCGGGGTAGACACCCGCTATGATTTAAATAAAAAAATATGGGCAAAGACCCATCCTGGCTCCTGGAGCCAGCCACACCATTCAGTACCTGTCACTCACAAGCCAGACAGGCAATTCACATCACACTACACACAGACATGCCAACTTCTAAAAGTGGCACTTCTCCACCAGTCACAATAAATCTGCGCAGCATTTATTCTCACAAGTTTGCACATTCCAAACTCGCCCCTGCACTCCTCTCATATCAGGAATTACCATGGACACACATCTCCCCCATGCATTCCTATGGGAGGGCAGGACAGTCTCACCACACATACACAGAGAGCGCATGTACTTTACACTGGACCACAGTGAAAAAGTGTGCAGAGGCCTAAAATCACCAACACCAGGTAACAGAAACAGGCTAGGAGAACGCCAAAAGTTTTGGGGTGAACCTGCCAAAAGGGCCAAGTCCAACAGTACACATGCTGTTCTTGAAAAAGTGGTAAAACATTGATTTAGATTTTCTCCAATTGCAGTAGCATTCATTGTTTCTGAGGCTTCAACCATGTTTTCTGGACAAAAAATGTATGTCTGGTATCTTTTTTTCCCCAAGTGCCTTAAGTTTATACAATAAACATAGCTAATTTTTTTATTATTTATTTTTGTTGTACCTTTCCACTACAGAGGCATTTCTTTAATCTCAGTTTTAGAATTGTGTGTCATATCTGGGCAAAAGTCAGAAATAACGCATGTTCAATATTAAACAGTATCTAAAAAGAGAAGGCAAAATGTGTTATTTCTACAATGGTTTGTTCATTTAGAGGTTGTGTATATTTCACCTAATGGTTAGTACATTTAGATGCTTTTTCTAAGACTGTGTAAAGTGCTAGCCTTCTTTATTTCTGTTCTTCACTTCTCTTTTTTTAAGTAACTGCTACAAATAGTAATGGTGGAAATGTTTACATCTTTAGGTTACAGCTCTTCGTCGGCAGGTAAAACCAATGTCGGATAAAGTTGCTGGAAGGGCAAACAGAAAAATAAGTTTGCCTGATCCTCTTATTGAACCATCTTCAGCTGTATCTTCATTAGATGATGCATCAAGGCCATATGCACAGAGTAAAATGCGAATATCTGTGTCAAGAGTCCAAAGTTCTTCAGTCGCTACAAATGGAACGAGGTAAAATGTCCTGAGCTTGAATAGTGTTATGAAGTAAAATTTATGATAGTTTATGCCAACGTGAAGTGACTGATTTATTCTCATATGCATGCTGTATTTATGGTAATTTTAATGATATACATAGTTGCCCCGGGTAGAACAGCATAGTAAAAGTCATTTGTGCATCCAGGAATATTCCAATTATAGATGGTGTCACCAAATAATTATTTAACTGCAGTCAAATTTCTTGAATTTTAATTAGGTGCTTTGAAGCATTTGATGACTATTTTTGACATAAACAGAAGGCGACTTGTAAGATTAAATAATTACTTTGAATGTTAGGGAATATAAAAGGTGATTGTTTTAATCCTAAAAGTCACCATTGGTGTGCTGTGCTTTTTATAGCCACAGCATGTAGATAGTGTGTTATTTGCATAGCAATATTAAATGTACTAGGCTACTGACCATGAGCCTGCAAAGGCCTAGAACTATAATAAAAAGCAACAAATGGTCAGATGCAGACATAATGCCTCAAGTAGTGGTTATTGGAATACCCTTGCCACAGACCAACTACAGTGGGTCTACCACAGATCAACTCCGGTGGATCTAACAGAATCTCTTTTTACCCACCATACTACTATCCTGACTTAGCTTAGACCTGCTCCAAGCTAGTTCTGACAGCAGTGATCAGTGAAGTGCAAGCTCATATCCTTGCAGCGGTATGAGCTCTTTCATTGGAGCTGCTGTCCTTCAGCATACTGATTAAACATAGACAACACACAGCATAGTTTAGTTGTAAGGCAAGAGAGAGGAGCAGATCATGTTACAGTGGGTTTCTAGAACATCCAAGTGTTTTGGTGTCCCATGTGTTGTTACATTGCCACAACTAACAGTCCACTTTCAGTTGTACCTCACAGTTCTTGATATAGCAGGTTTCCCCAGATTCCTTGGCTGGTGAAAAGATTCTGTGCAGTTCAAGTGAGGTACAAGATGGGACTCCTATGCAGTGGTTGTAGGAGCTAACAAACCAGTGCAGACCCACAGTCAAATGCTCATTACCCTGTTATCTCAAGTTTGTATCCAGGCAATCTTTGGGAAAGATATCAGAGTAAATGGCAAGTACCCTTTATGTACTCGTCAATGGACATGTATCAGCTGTGCACATGCTTACTATTGACTTAGAATTCGCCCAGGTCCCTGAAGGCTATGCTCTTTTTTTCCCTACACGACCTGTGGGTGCAAACCTTTTTACATCCCTCAAGACTGCAATCTCTCAGTTTTTTCCATATGTTATCGATGTAGAAACTCCAATTAGGCCTCTTTCCCTCCTTTCAGAAATATTCTGAACAAGATAAAGGATCTCTTCTTTGAATGACAGGGCATTGGTGTTATCCAGAATCGCATCTTTTATAGAATCCCATGCTTGACTTGTTCTCTGTAATCAGAATGGGAGCCCCTTGGTAGTACGTGTTAATAGAAATGTTACTTACCTTTTGTAATGATCTTTCTGGTGGATATTCTATCTACCTGTGGATTCCTCACCTTTGAATATCCCAGGCACAGACTGGATTCGGAATATCTTTTGCAATAGCTCTTTGGCAGGTGGTGTCTATTCTTTAGCTATGTCACACGTGGAGTTGAGATGATGTCATCAAAGTCTTTAAACCTTGAGATCTGCGCCTCAATGGCGGTTCTGCACTGTATTTTGCTGCACCTTTCATTGTGATCCACAGCTTACACTCCTTTGATTCAAAGGTTGCACACTTTGGTGCTGTAGTAATATGGCCCCTTAAAAACAATGAGGCTTGAAGACCTGTTGATGTTGCAACGAACATCTGTCCATCACAGATCTCATTACAGCTGTATGTGGTCTCTTGGTTCAAAGCATATACATATATATCGTCAACAAAGACCATCCTGTTGATGACCCCCATCCCCATCTTTGACTGCTTCTTTGACAATCTTGCCGTCAACAGCTATTGTGACTTCATCCGATGCCTCCGGGGGCTCTGTTTACATTTATATTTACATTGCCACCTGCCATATATATATATACACTGCTGACTAACATAAACATCTAATGTCAGATCCTTATGAACTAGGTGATAGACAAAATACTGTATCTGATGTAAAGGATGATGGTCCACACCATGGTGATGTCACAGGGGACCAAGTTGGTGCTTGGCAACACCAAGGATAGTAAATGGGATTACTATGTACTAGCTCATATCTCCAGGCTATAATCTTCCCTAGGGACTCTACTTCAAATGATATATACAAAATTCCATAATTTAATTGTCCAGGCCCTGCAATTATTTTATTAAATGGAAGCCTCCATAAAGACTATCTCTTTCCTTTTTGATTTTAAGGACAAAAAAATGATCTCTGAAGTCTGTTCCTATTTTAGACCATCTCTGTGAGCCAGGTCAAACATGTTTGCACAATCCTGCAATAGGCTAGACCTCAGTTGCCTGTCTGGAGAGCAAAAATATAAAGCTCCAGATTCAGCAGTGCTTGCTTTTTGAACCAGAGTAAAACTGTTTCACTGATGTTAGCGGCAGCCTAAAGATAATCTTATAATCCTGCATCACTCGTGTTGTCCCTCCACACCAGTAGGGCCATAACCTGGTCACCATGGAAAAAAGAATTGGTGCTTTTGAATTAAAAATCTAGCAAGTTTGCTAATGTGTGTCCAGTTCTATCATGATACAATAAGCAACTTGAGCATTATATTGCCCCCGCTTTGGATAAATAACTTTAAAATTATTATTATTTTATTTAAGTCTTTTACAGTATATCAATAGACCATGACAGTATACGAAAATGGTGGCATTCAGTCTAAACTATACATAGCGGATTTTGGCATAGCATGCACATAACAGACTGGGTGGTGGTTCTCAAAGGTCTGCCAGCAAGATATATACATGATACATATAAAATAAATGCTATTTCGACAGTAAGATGGCGGACAACCCCTCTTTAAATCACCATAGCCTTCGTTGTCAATCCAATACTGCTTCAACTGGTCTTTTAAAGATCTGTTACCAATGCTGGAGCATTCCAAATCCTTTGTAAATTGGAGAAATAATTGTGTACACTTATACTAATTGCACCAGTTTGGGCTAGGCAGTGTTGGTACAAGACCTTTATCAAGTGTGATCAACTTTTCACCTATTATGGTATCACATCTTGAACTTTCTTCTGCCATACATACATACTGCCATGCCAAAGCCAGGTGCTTTCCACCTGGGACAAGGATACCACAGCTGGACTTTTTGTTGGACTGCTCTAAAGGAAATCTAAAGGGCACAACATGGACTTCCACACATATTTTCGCTTAGCATTAGCATTACTGCCTAGACCTCAATTCCAGATCTGAGACAACCATTGGACTTGCAGATTTGCTCAGCCTGTTTCATCAAGATGAGACTTTTCTGCCTGTTTGTGACTCCATGAAAGATTCAATGCTGGAGAAGAAAATGTTGCTTTCCTTGACAGTTCTTCAATATTGGTATTTTTCACAGATTCACAAATGGTACACCCTCTTTGCCGTTCATGAGGCTGCTAATCATTAATCTTGATACACTGCGAAAATCTGACAATTGGAGCCCCTTTATGGAGATCAAGCTCTGAGTATCTCCACTTCACTGGCAAGAGTATGAATCATAATCAGAGAGGGATGGTTTACATGTATTCTCTGGTAGTTTCAATATTATTTTGGTGTATTTGGCCACCACTGTGTTAACAATAACAACCAAGCGTTTCATCCTGATGACCGGGAATAATTCAAGCATGCGGATCTATGAAAGATACCACACACGGACAACTGTAGTTTCAGGACAATAACTTCTTTATTAAAACATTGTCTATCATGCAAATGACCGTAGTCTTGCCCTCAAAACATGGCAAGCACTTAGAGTGGAGTTTTCAAATCATTATAGTCTTTTACCTAAAACACTTAACGCGTAGATGTGTTTGAGAGAGGGTTTTGTTATTCCTCCACCACTTGATTCCAATTGTTTGTGTGTATTTTGGCTAATTTCCATTTATGCGCTTTTTGCCTGAATCTGTTCACGCAATTGAGCACTGTGATATACCCTCTGTTACAATGTTTTCTGTGCCAGAGTACTTGGATTTAAATGAACGACATAATAAGAAAGACTTTGATTTCACGCACTCTTTATCTGAATATGTGTTCAAATTATGAATTTGTTCCTAAACTATTTGTACAAGTCTGAATGAAATTTTGTGAGGCGTGTTTGAAATTTGCTTGACTTGCTGTTGCATAATTGTGTAATAATTCGAGACAATTGTGCATAATTGCATGCAATGGAAACCTGTCAGATAGCTTTATATTTTAGTGTAAAATGTGTCTTTGCATCAATTTTTGACACAAGGGCATATTTCGTGCAAAAATAAATTAGCATAACATAAGTTGCTTGCGTTATGGTTGTTCCCGCACTGTAATTTTGCAGCAAACAGCAGTGTAAATATAGGACTGGTGTAATTTTGGAAATTTCAAACATAACCTGCAAAACGTGAAATGCACAAAATTACACTTAGGTCATATTTTAAATATCTCATGGGCCTAGATTGTATCATTTAATCTTTCCACTTGTTTCCTATCCTCTTTTTAGGATTTCAAAACTGCTGTATTCATTTGCAGCAGTTTCACAGGTTAGTTTAGGAAAAAGTATTGGTTATGTTGACTGCTACTGCCTCTTCCATGTAATGCCACTTAAGATCTTCATTATTTCAATGAAGGATACTGTTTAGAAACCATATATTTACTCCTTTAGGCATAAGCCGGGTTTTGTTAATTAAAAGACATCTTGATTGGCATTGACGTCTGTGTTTATTGTTCACAGAAAAAAATATACAAGGAAGATAACAAGCATTTACGCCCCAAAGACGGCCAGAACGAAATGGCAGGCACTTGAACGCCGTATAACTGATATAATAATGCAGCGAATGACCATTTCAAACATGGAAGCTGACATGAACAGGTTATTAAAGGTAAAATGCATACTTCTTGTAAAATGTATTATTGCAAAGAATTTGGTCCAGTGACCAACATCATGCCATGCACGGTGTAGGGTTGGTCGCCCACGGGGGCTGTTGGGGAGGGTAATAACAAATTACTTTTACATTAAAAAAACTAGAACACTGAAAAAACGAACGGTTATTGTTAGTATTAGGTATGGTAAACAAATCTTAACATTACATAAAAAAAAATCAAATGTATTGGAAAAAAAAGTGACTTTATTGGTACTTGTAAGTTAAAACATAACATTTTAAACTCCAAAAACACTAAAAATCACCAGTTATAGTAAAATGAAATAACTAGAAGTTGCATGCGTGCCATGCATAGTCATGTCATTAATGTCTTCATTTCAGATAAGCATACCACTCATTAACTAAAATGTGCTCGCCATGCCACTTTGAATTCGATCATCTTGGAGGAGATCCTGATAATTTTCCTTTATTAGATAAAAAACGAACCTCCTGCTAGAATATTGAACCAAATACTTAACTTGGATTACCTAGACAGTACAGCAAGAGAGGTTTAATTCTCCGAGGAGGAATGCATATCGTACTTTAAAGTGTTATCATTGTATCCTACCTATGTCCCATTTGGTGAGCATAGTATACAAACACATTCTATTTTCAGTTGTAGTCAGCTTTAACCTTGGCATTTTAGTGATTTGTGAGTATTTAATTAGTTATTTGCTTCCTTAAGTAAGAAATGGAGTTGTAGTCTCATTGAGAGTAATACTTTTGCGAAATGAAGGAGACGCCTGCTCTTTAACTGTTGACAGCAATATAACCACCCCTGGGTATGTACTAATAACATTGGTTACCTATACAAAGCAAATGTCTCCATTTGATCTTCGCTGTAGGAGGGGGAAGAGTTCTGATTCCTCTGCTGGATTAACAATCGCCTTTTGAGAATGTGAATTTGAACTGGGGGTTATTTTTATTTGGGTGTCATGTTAGATAGAACAGTCCTACTTGATAACACAAGATTAGTAATAAATAGAACGTTTCTTAAGTGGAGATATAGAAACATTTGCCATTCTATGTGCCTCAATGTCTTGAAGAAGGTCTCTCTAAGTAATGGGGTTGACCAAAGCATGTAAATGCTGTAACACTTTCCAACAACAGTTTTGTACATTGGATAATTAGCTAGAATTGATAGGTCTACTTTACGAAACAATATACTTTTTTTGTAATATTTAAAACAATATTAACCTATTTGTTTGCATGCACATATTTTGTTATGATGCTTAGTTTAACTGTGTGTGCGCGCATGTGTTAGCGTGTGTGTCGCATTAATCTGAAAGAGACACGTTAGTGATAGATTCCTTACCTTAGAATATCTCCAGGCGTCAGACTGGATCCGGAAGTTTTTGCGTAGCAGTACCCTTGCGCGTCGGCAGGCGTCGTCTGCGGCTCCGCGTCCGTTGTGGGCGCCGTGATGACGTCATCGTAGTACTTAGACGCTGCCTCCGCGTGCTGACGTCAGTTCTTCTTTTTTCCGCGCCAGCTAGCGCAGATATGGAAAAAGTTGTACCCAAGTCACTTTTTGAGATCCTTTTTGATCCATGTTTAGAAGTCTATCGACTCCGATGGTGCCGGTAGGGATGCCCGGGTTCAAGCCCTGCGCCGAATGCAACCGACTGTTGTCGGTTACCGACCCCCATCGCCGGTGCCTGCACTGTTTGGGCCTGGACCACGACGATAAGGCCTGCTCCGACTGCCGGGCCCTGATGACTAAGGCTAGACGGGAGCGGTTCCGCAAGCGACTTGAGCTTCGGCAGTCTGCCCCGCGCCGCTCGAGGTCCCGGTCCGAAAGGAGGTCGAGGGACCGGTCGCAGGGTCGGAGCCCCCACAGTTCCGGGAGTCGTCATCGGTCTTCGGGCTCGAAGTCCTCAGGTAAGAGGCACAAGAAGTCGAAGAGGCACCATCGCTCTTCTGACTCCCCCCGACGCTCGCACGACGCGGCAGGGGGTTCGGGCGACAACGCCCATGCGGCTCCGCTGGAGCCGCAGGTGTCGCTGCCTGCCCCACAGCCGCCGGTCCCTGGGCAGGACGCGACGCCGGGGGAGATTGCTGACTTCCTCATGGCCATGAGGAAGCTCGCTCCTCCGCCGGGTTCTGCGGTGCCTTCGGGCCGAGCGGTTCCGACTGGGTCCCCACGCGGGCCGGATGCTTCGGCACCAGCGCCGTCCGGGCCTTCGGCCTTGGCGCCGTCGGCGACTTCGGTCCCGACGCCGCAGGGTCCCATTGGGTCCGGTTCCGGATCCGGGTCATCGCCGGTTGACCTCGCCGGCCCCTCGGGTGTCGCCCCGACGCCGTCCCAGGACGGCGTCATCCCTGGTCCTGTCCTCGATTCGGGTCCGGCGCCGGAGCGGCGCCGCTTTCGACGCCACTGGGAGATTTTTATTTCAATGACCCGGCCCAATCTTTTAAGCCTGAGTACCAGGCTGTGGGTGATGAGGAGGATTGGGAGGGGTCCGAGGACCCTCTGGCACGGGAGTGTCAGTCTTCTGTGGACTGGACAGGAGAGCTTGGGGAAGCCAGTGGGCTGGACACTTCGCCCGACACTGGCTTTGTCTCCCCTCCTAGCGTGGCTACGGAGGAGGGGGCTGTAGGAAGGTGGATATCTGACTATGGTTCCCCCCAAACTTTTTGCCTGGTGTTTAGCTGGTTTTTGACATAGTTGGCCTGGGATCCTGCTATTCAGGGCCCCAGGCTGATTGCTCTCTCCTTAAAATGGACTCCATGTGCCTTAGGTGCATAACACAATTGGAATTGGTTCACCTTATAGGCCCCTGTAACAGTGTACCCTAGGTACCCAGGGCATAGGTGTTGCCAAGGCCTACCAGGGGCTGCAGCATGTATTGTGCCACCCCTGGCCTGGCCTCCAGATTTGACACAACTGGCTGATCACTCAGCTGGGGTAAGTTGGTGTAATCACCTCTTGCTTAGATATAGTATCCCTATATCTAACCCTAAACTGGACACATATGTTCCTATCAGCCACTCCTATGGAAGGCCTCATCAATCCTGGAGGCAGAGTGCTTGAGAATATGTGAGATGGTGCTCTAGCATGAGCTGAGCCTGTCTGCAGCTGTCGGGAACCACTCCCTAAGCTGTTCCGGGATATGGCCATACCATATACTCTTAAGTGCATTATAATCCTCGCGGTTAAATGCTATCTTTGGTTTGGCTTTATCAAAACATGTCGAGTAAGGTGTCATACGAATTGGAATACTATCCCCTCGACAGTTCTGTCGACGGGGATAGCATTCCACCCTTCTAGAGGGACACGACATGTGTGTAGCCTTAACCCCGGTTAAAGTTAACCAGAGCCTCAGCATCACAAAATGGATGCTGCCACCACAGACACGAGTCTGGCCTCCTGCTGCTGACCGAAACTCGGCAGATGGTGGCCTGCACAAAGGGTTTCCTGCCTTGGGAGGTGCGAGCACCACCCCAGACAGGGTTTTGTGTATTGGGTAGGACAGGGCTGAATAGAATCAGACATGCCCGGGGCACACAAGGTGTCCCCGTGCATAGGCCAGTCCAAACCGGTCCTGGGACTTTCCAGACCCAGGCTTGGCGCGGAACTGGACAAAGGAAAGGGGGTGTAACCGCCCCCCTTCCTGGTTCCTCCCAGAGGAGGGACCTAGTAGGTGATCCACCCCTCAGATTGGGAATAAGAGTGGGAGCAGTGCCCTTGCACAGCAGATCATCCTGAATCAACTTGAAACTAAGAAGACGACTGGACTTCGACATTCTGCTGCTCAGAAGACTGGAGAGAATCTCCCTTGTGGCCTAGGAGTGGCCACCCTGTGAACACAGGCACCAACCAGCAACTCGACGTCTGCTTTGCCGCCGCCTCCCGCCGGAGCCCGAGCCCAGAGCCCGACAAGAACCAGACTCCCAGACCTCTCAGAGCCCGATCCACAGTCCCTGCAAAGCAGGGACCCGTGGAGGCACCGAGTGACGTGGGACCGGACCTCTTGGAAGACACTCGAAAAGCTGACTGCGCAGCTTCTGAGGTATCCTCGACGTTGTGCTTTAGGGACTGAGAACCCCCACCACCGAGCAGCCCTTGCACCGAAGATCAGCCCCCCAGCATCTCCACGATCTGCGTGGGGCCCTTTTGCATTGTGCCACCCGACGCGCCATCCCGGCCACTAGCCACGTGGTCAGCGGCCATCTTGGCGACGAAACCGACAAACTACACAGCAGGTCTGGTTGCTCCAGACCTACCCAAGCTCCTGTGAAAAGGAGCACTCGCTCTGACCTTGCTGGTCCGAGTGTTAAGCATTTTTCGATTCCTGCGTGGCTTGCATTAGCCAAGGCCTGTTTGCTCCGATCAGGTCGCCGACACCGCCAACAACGAGAAGCCTGCGTGGGACAGCTCGTGACCAACTCCTGGACGTCCTCGACCCGGGTGTTCACGTGGCTGCAGAGAGAAGCTACCCGACAACGCCTGTTTGCACCCGACATCGCCTGGTTCCAATCTGGTTCCACGGTAGTCACTGGCTAGTGACTTTGAACATTGTCCCCTCTGCTTTCAGGTCTTCACAACTTCAGATCCACCCTTGGATCCACCAGAACTCTTCACATCGAGCCGCCTGCAGCATCTTCAGCTCCAAGCACCATCGACCAGCGTGACGAAACCCGACACTACTTCGACCCTGTGCACCCGCTTCCTGTGGGTGAGGTAACTCAGCTCCGCCGGTGTTCCTACACTGGTACACATCTCAAGGGCCTGTGTCTTAAGTTTCAGTGTTCTAGGTCACTCGGAAGGTTCCTAACTCTTTAACTTTGTACTTTTTACGCACCATAGACTTTACATTGGAAAGTGCGTGCACTTTAAACACTGCACCCGAGTCCCGTGGGTCTTTCCCGACTTAGTCACTGCTAGTCTCGAATAGCTCCAGCGATTCCCAAGGCCCTAGGCCTGTTCCCATTCCGATTGGTATCTCTTATACCACTTGCTTAGTATATGGTTTAGGTGGCCCCTAGGGCTCATCCATATTGTGCAACTTTTGTGTATTTTAAACTGTCTTGTGATTTAACGCTTGTGCTTCTGTGCTCATAAAGAGTCCAGGGGATTTTATAGTTAATAAATCAATATATATTTTCAATATATATCTGTGTGGTGTCCCTTTCATTTGGTATTCAAGGGGGTTGTGTATGGTAATACAGCTGGCTTCACATGCCTTTCAGAGTTTAGCCTAAGACTGCTTTGTCCAAGTTACCACTAGGATAACTGGTCTACAAGGTTGAATTACAACCAATCATCATAAGGGTTGCTTGGCATGGTACAAAGTGATCACTAAGAATTAGTGAGCATTATATACCAGGCCAACTTCTCACAGGGGCTGCTTATAGCGTGGTGCTGATGAGTGCGGCCAAGGCCCTGTGCCTTGAGCTCCCCGTCGCGGCCGTGAGGACTAACCTCCTCACTGAGGTCCTTAAACCGCAGTCAAGCTCGGCCGAGCCTCTGCTGCCGTTTACTGAGGCCTTGTCAGACGTTCTTTTGGACACTTGGTCCAGGCCGGCCACAGGACAGCCTGTGGATAGGAACATGGCCTGATGCCACCGCCCGGCTCCGGGTGACCCGTGCTTTCTGCCTACCCATCCCACCCCTGAGAGCCTGGTTATCCAGGCCTCCAATTCCCAGACCGCATTCCCGTTGGCTCCACCCGACCGGGAATCTAAGATGAACGAGAATTACGGGAAAAATATATTCTCCTTCTTAAGTTTGGGATTGCGGTCCGTTAATACTGCGTGCCTCTTAGGCCGCTACACCCACTCTCTGTGGGACACGGTCGCGAATGTGCTACCACACTGCCCGTTGGAGGTACGGGCTAGACTTGGCCAAGCCCTGGTGGAGGGCCGGGATACAGCACCGTATTCCATCCGGTGTGGGCTGGACACTACCGACTCTCTGGGCAGAGCGATGTCAACGACGGTGGCGATTTGTCATCACGCCTGGTTGAGGTCCGCCAATTTCTCAGCCGATGTCCAAAACACACTTATGGACATGCCGTTCGATGGCCGTCGCCTCTTTGGTGACAAGGCAGACCATGCGCTTGAGCGCTTTAAGGACTCCAGGGCTTTTGGCCAAGTCTTGGGCCTCTCGACCCCGCGCCAGCAAATGGGTGCCTTTCGCTCCTTTCGTGGCCAAGGAAGGGGTGCCCCCACACGTGCCGCCAGCCACGCGCCGCAGTCTAATATCCAACGCGGTGGCGGACATGGAAACCGCCGTGGCGGTGGTCGGGGTCCACGGCGAGGCCAGTCCACACCTATGCCTGCAGCATCCGCCTCAAAACCTTCCTAGTCCGTGCTTTCAGGCCCATGTGACGCCAGTGGGGGGCACGGTTCGCCATCACCACTCCCACTGGCGCACCGTCACATCGGACAGGTGGATGCTGCAAATCGTCCGAAGGGGCTACTCCCTCCCCTTCGAGACGACCCCTCAAGCCATGCCATCGCAACACCACCGCGTATCAGGGGATCATTTGCGGCTTCTGCAGGAGTAAGTTTCGGCCCTCTTAGCCAAGGGGGCCATCAAGCGCTTTCCTGGGCCAGATGTAGGGTGTGGTTGCTACTCCGACTACTTTCTGGTACCCAAGAAGGGCAAAGGGGGCATACGCCCTATCTTGGACCTACGGAACATCAACGGCTTCCTCCAGAAGGAGAAGTTTAAAATGCTGACTCTGGCTCAGGTGTTAGCTGCCTTGGACCCAGGAGACTGGATGGTAGCGTTGGACTTGCAGGACGCTTATTTCCACATCCCCGTCCTGCCGGCCCACCGGGGCTACCTGCGGTTCACGGTAGGCCACGAGCACTTTCAGTTTACCGTGCTCCCCTTCGGCCTTAACAGCGCCCCACGGGTGTTTATGAAAGTGATGACGGTGGTCGCAGCTCATCTGCGCAGGTTAGGGGTTTCAGTCTTCCCCTACCTCGACGACTGGTTGTAGAAGGCGGGCTCGCCCCAGACAGTCATCAGCCACCTCCAGACGACGGCAGACCACTTGCACCAGCTAGGGTTCTCCATCAATGTGCCGAAGTCACACCTGTGTCCCTCTCAGAAGCTCCTTTTCATTGGAGCGGTTCTCGACTCGGCGCAGTTTCGGGTTTACCCACCCGAGCAGCGGGTTCGGGATATATAGGCTCTGAATCCACTTTATCCCGAGTTTCGGTCAGGTTGACGCTGCGGCTTCTGGGGCTGATGGCTTCCTGTATCCTTCTGGTGCATCACGCCCGTTGGCGGATGCTGGCTCTGCAGTGGGACCTGAAGTTTCAGTGGGCCCAGCATCAGGGCAACCTATCCGACCACGTCCTGATCGCGGAGGGCACTGCGAGACAGCTGTAGTGGTGGTTCACGGACCGCGATTGGGTCAGCGGCAGATCCCTCTCCCTTCCCCAACCGGAGCACGTAGTTGTGACGGACGCGTCCCTCCAGGGCCACATGGGAGAGGCGGAGATCAGAGGCCTCTGGTCTCGTGCGTAGTCCCGGCTCCATATTAACCTTTTGGAGCTACGGAGATTCGTCTAGCACTGAAGGCATTCCTCCCCTTGTTGTATTTCTATCTAGAACCCTAATTCGATATTCCCGATTCATGACCTTATGTGGTTATAACAAATAATATCCTTATAACGGCATAAGAATCATATCCATATTTAGTAATAGCCCATGCAGTCCAAAACACGGCAAGGCTACTCCCATAGACTCCTAGAAAGCACAACGCGTTCTTTAAACAAACCAAGCCTCCAGCAGCCCAGGAATTCCCCCTGCTTTTGTTTCGATTTGCACAAGAACTCCTGGAGTCCAGAAAAAACTGTTAGTTCTTAGTGACGTCTTATGTCCTTTCAGGTATAAATATACCAATGTTGCCTTAAGCAAGCACACAGTGGTGGGGAGCAGAGCGACGTTCTACTTGCCCGAGAGCCAAGCTGTTGCTAGAGCCGAAGGAAAACACCCCTCCCTTTGATGCACTGGGAGAGACGCTGTCTTTTTCTCCAGCAGAGGAAATCCAGCTCCGGTGTTCCCAAGACACCCTTGCGGGTTGCTGGGAGATCGAGTCCTGAGAAGCGAGACCTGAGAAGCGAGATACAAGACCTCCTTCATTCTATAACCAAGGTACGGAGCTGATTAAAACCTTAGAGAGAACTCTTGAGTCCGATACTTGGCAAAAACCTAACTTAACTTAAAACTGCAACTTACTTACTCCTTCCCACTTATTAGGCTTAGGTCAAGTACACTGGGGTAGGCGTATCTTAGAAGCATCAGTTGAGTACGTTAGTCAATGTTTTTATGTATGTATATATTTTATCCATTTTAAACTATCATATGGCTAAGAAACCATATCAATGATTTTACAGTATTATTTCATAATACTACTTTTACTGTACGCACTTTACTAATAAGTATTGCAATTGTGGCAATTCATTTCTCTTGCATGAGAAAGAAGACCGCTCAATAAAATAACACCTTTTATCGAAAACGCCCGTCTCTCTATTTCTCTGCACTCTGGTGAAATTAAGCATGCAAGATTGACTGAGTGAAGTAGCTGTCTATTGTTTTCACACAACTCTAGAGATATACTCTTTATTCTGAGGCAGCAAAGTTGTCATGTTTATGCGGTTGTCAGAAACTAATCCCTTCTTGTCTAAATCAGGACGGTTAACCCTTTCCTGAGCATTCGAGAAAGTTTCTAGTGACCTCTGAGCTAGCTGGCAAAACTAATTAAGTCTAACATAGTCAGTAGAGACCTAGATTACCTCAGTCCTACGTCTACACTGCTGTTTGTTATTCCAATCCGCAGAGCCTATTGGGAATATAGTAACTACACTACATGGCGCCCAACGTTTGTTAAGGCGATAATCTAACGCAAGACACTAGAGTGACTCAGTCGTGCTTTTCACACAGACCCCTTTCTCCCGTAAAAACTCCAATAGACGTCTGGAGTGGGTGAAAGGTTAATATCCGCCGAAACTTAGTAGGATGAGAATCCTGTGTATTATTTTTTGGTTTAGTCAACGTTGAAGGATACAGTGTTCCAAAATATTGTGCACCTAATCTTTGTTTCCTTGAAACTTGATCTGCAACAAAAACTTTCTTTCAGTAAAATGGGGGAAAATGAGGAAGAAAGAGATAGAGAAGCATTAGCAGCTCAACTCCTAGCGGATGACACAACCATCCAAGAAAATGACCCGGGTGCTATAATCATTCCGATCAATATAAGAAGAACTATAACTCTTAAACTTATAGAGAATGGACTATCGCCAAGAGGTGGTACGGTCATATTCGTGATAGAGGCACATGAGTATCGGCAGACAAAGGTGTTCTATTCATGGATACATTTTCCAGCAGCACACGCTGTGACAAAAGATTTCCACTATCACAAAATAGAGGAACCTTCGGATATATACACTCCTTTTGAGGACGTTGAAATCCCAGTAACTTACCAAGAGCACCTACTCTGGTTTAATGGCGCCCTAAAACATCAAAATCACATCACCAGGCACGATCCACTAGGTAGACCAGGAGCCACGTGGCCGGTTCTAGCCAGCTACACAACACACCCAGACATTGAAACAATGTCAAGCAAAGAACTCCTAGTTAAACTAAAAGAATTAACAAATTCATATAGAGAATTAGTTCAATTGGCAAGGGACGATATAAAGTACCTGCAGAAATTGAAGGAGACAGATATAACAGACCAACCACTTGAACTTGCCAGAATCATAGAAAAATCCTATGAAGAACTAGGAAGAGATAGTTTGGGTGGGAAACCAATAAAACCCCAACTAACTGAAAATCATGAAAAAACCTTTATTAAAAATAATCTAAATACGCCAAAAAAGAGTTTGGATGGTAATAAATAATCCACTCCCAAGGAAAAACGATTCCAGTCCAGAGGAAGGTCTCCTAAACGGAGAGAAAGGCCGAGGAGGCAAGTCTCCCCAAAGGGAACCCTCTGAGAAAAGATACAGCCTTAGAGACCGGGATAAATTGAGAAAACCTGATAGATATCAAGATATTGATAAACGTCCCTCTCGATCTTTTCAGACTTCCTCACAGAAATCTGAAAGAAGAGGACGGTCAGAACACAAGGAAGAGCATGTCAAGTCCAAAGACAAAGAACCTGCTCATCAAAGTAAAAAATCACAATTTTCCAGAAAGAAGTAGCAAGTATTAAAATTAAACATGCCGAGGATTCTGAGGACACAACTGAAAAATGTAGAGTGGGCCCAGACAATGCTAGACAGCGCAGCAGAAGTGACCATAGCTCGCAAGATCCTGATGAATCTTCTGGAGACAGTGGACACGAATGAATAGATTCAGGTGGAAACTGCATGAACTATATGAAATAACATTATGTATAGAGGGAGATAAAACTAGGAAAATAAAAGGTCTCTTTTGGGAGAATCTTTCTAAAGGCTATGACATCCTGTTAGCTGAAAAAGACTGGCCACCAGAGTTTGTCAGGGAGTGCCCTCATGACGAAGACATAATTATGCCTGCCTTTTCAAATCATGTCCCAATTCATAAAAAATACACATTCGCAAGAAAATGGGCAGTGGCCCAACCCCCTGCGTTATACAAAAATCATGTAGGATGGGATGAGGACTCTCCTCACCACAAAATCCAGTTAAAAAAACAACCTACTGCTCAAAGGCAGTACCCAATAAAACAAGAAGCTAAAAAGCAAGTCAGGGAGATCTTAGATCAACTTGAATATCAAGGGGTGATTGAAACATGCACCTCACAAATGAACAATCCTTTGTTTCCTGTCTTCAAGCCAGACGATTCATATCGCCTAGTTTTGGACTACAGGCATTTAAACTCCTGCTGCAACACTTTTGCAGTACAAAACTCACACAGTGCAGCACTAATGAACAACATTGTGCGCAAAATATATAAAACAACATTAGATATCTCTAATGGATTCTTCTGTCAAAACATTGCACCTGAAAGCAGGTATTTAACCGCTTTCTCAATAATGGGGTCGCAAAAACAATTTTGCTGACTCCCACAGGGATTCAAGAATACCCCAGGATTATTCTCAGCAAGGGTAACCGAGTTACTACAAATGTATGATGATGAGGCATTATCATAGATCGATGACATCTATCTTGCAGACGATGACCTGGAGACTCACTTAAAAAGAGTGAACACCATAATACTTGGGTTCGCATCAGAGGGTTACAAATTCAACTTTAAAAAGTCAAGAATTGCCCATCTAACAGTCCTATTTTTAGGATATGAATTATCAAGTGAAAGCAAAAGCCTGGCAGACAACTTCCTAGAGAAGTGTGCAGTACTCCAAGCACCAAAAACGCTGAAAAATTTACAATCAATACTAGGCTTCCTGAATTTCGGTAGAATATACATTCTAAATTATGCAGAAAGGGTTAAACCTCTCTATGAATTAATAAAACCTGATTTCAAACCAATACATTGGACTCAGAAACACACAGAAATTTTAAGATCATTACAAACAGACATGTTAGCTAAAACAAAATTGCAAACTCGCGAAAACGTACGCAACCTTGTATTCCGGGTCATCCCAGGAAGATGCGGATTCACATACCCGACCTCTAATGAGGGTGAAACGGTACCTATATCTTACAAATCACATTTTTACACTCAAGCTGAAATGAAATTCAGTTCTACAGAAAAAATTCTGACAGCGGTTCAAACTGCTGTAGCAAGAGAAAGAGCCCTAGCCCAAGGCAAGAGAATAACTGTTTATACAGCAGAATCAGCCCTTGAGGCATTAACAAGTCCACCCAATCTGATGCAGTGGCATTAGATCCAAAATGGATACAATGTGAAAATTCTCTTGCTGCAGAAGACGTGAAATACTATTTTGACCCGAAAATGAAAAAACTAGATGATCTAGAATACCAACAAGAATATCCTCTGCCAATCGAAATTCTGCCTCTCGAACAATGTATCTGTGTAACCTATATGGACAGATTTGCACACCATTACGATGTAGCGAAAAAATCCTACAACGCAGCGTGCGCGATTGTTAAAGGTCGCTGGCGCTCTGGTAAATTCAAACCAATGTTTACCAAAACTGAATCACTCAGAAACTGTTCAGCTCAGCGAGCTGAAATAAGATCTTTAAAGATGGCACTTGAAAATGCCGATCGCGAATTCCCCACACTGATAGTGTGCGATTCGCATTATTGCGTCAAGTCATACAACAGTGACATGCAGAAATGGAGCATAAACGGTTACAAAGATGACACAGGTGCCACAATAAAGCATAAAACGCTTTGGGAACAAGTAGTTCTTTTGCAGAAAGAGCTATAAAAGACTCACGTGATACATACACTGAGTAATCAACGTGATGGCGTTCACGTTGCAGGGAATTCATTGGCTAACAGAGCCACAGCGGAAGCGGTTCAACCGGCTTCCGTAGCCACAAAAAAACGTTCTAAAAAACACATAGATGGAGAAACCTTGCTGGCGGTAAAAGCGTTGTTAAAAGGCGATTATGCAGCATTACCTCTCAACTATCCACTCAGTAATACATACATAATTGATGCAAACTCCGTTCCTTTTGCTCAAATCCCTGGAGTGGGGGATAGAGTAATTCCAAACACGAACCGAAGAGTTTTCTTGATTGAAGACGCACACATGGGACTGGGTCAGAGGCACCAAGAGATCTTGAAATCTCTAATAGAATTACAATCAGAATACTGGTGGCCGGGGATGAGCTTGCAAATTTACAAATTTGCAATGGATTGTCCAGACTACAACAGAGATCGCAGTTGTGAACTGGACCAGACTATTTCCAGGACACCTTTATTAGAAAGCATCAAGCGATCTATACGCAGAAATCCAGCCGGAGAAATGCGTCCCCATAATTATTAAGACAAAATTCACTTGAAAATGTAGACCCCAGCGCTCGACTGACGCCAGAACTGTTATAAAAGATTTGCGAGTCTTTATCGGCACATACGCAATTGGCATGCTACATTCTGACCAGGGTCCCGCGTTCAGCTCTCGAGCTTACAAAGAGGCCATGACCAGCATGGGCATTGCATTGCCGTACTCTTCTCCCTTCCATCCTGAGGGAAATGCGGTAGTGGAAAGAAAAAAACGTGACATAAAGCAATCTATAACGGCGAGGGTATTAGGTTCGGGTGATGGGTGGGTCAAACATCTAATAAGTGTCCAACGTAGTCTTAATAACATGCCAAGAAATTCTCTAGGAGGTATCAGTCCGTATGAACTTTTATTTGGTACTAGAATGATTATCCAGGATTTGGATCGTCAAACTTCAGTGGTAGAAGAAAAAACTTTTGATATCAAAGATCGTTTGGCTGTTTTACAGGACTTGAATGAAACAAGAAAGAGTCTAAGTAACATAAAGTTTAAGCCAACAACCCCTGAAGAACCACCTGTCCCAGCAAGACCTGTCTGGATTCCAAAGATTGGGGATCTGGTCTGAGAAAAGATCGCGGTGAAGAAGGATTTTGGGCCTTCTTACAGAAAAGCAGTACCTGTCTTAGCTGTCAGTGGAACAAGATCAGTAGTACTACCGCCACTTGCTGGTAAAAAGGAAAACAGAATTGTTTCCATCGACCTGGTGAAACCACAAACATGTGGCCGATAATAAATAGCAGGCCCAGTGGACTACCAAGAAATAGTAGAAGACCAAACTTTGCTACAATCCAAGAGGTTCTAACTGAGAGACTAATCACATTCGATAAACCTGCAGTAAATAAAAAAGGACTATTCAACAAAGCCATGGAACTTGTGCCTCTTGAAACCCAAATTGCAACAATTCATAATGATACACCAATCTACAACGATGTAGCCTCAGACTGTACAAATGTAACAAAAGAAAATGCAAAGATCAATGGAAATCTGGAAGAAATCCCACCAATTGACAGAACTGCATCTGGCTATTTTATCAACTTTGATGACTTTTCCGATGATCCAAGTGAACATGGAGACAAGCCAGCAACAAAAACTTTCAAAGAAAAAATGACCGAGCTTTTTCACCAACTAAAAGAAACCTATCTGATTTCACAATGGATTGAATTTTGGACTGTGTTAGGTGTACTTTTTCCTCCTGCTTTGGCTCATCGTGGTTTTATGCTTGGGTAAATTCATTGATGGAAAATATAGTACAATGGACACAGCAAGTCAGAACATCAACTTGGTCCTAAAGTCTCACAGATCCTCTCACATAGAGAAAAGAGAACTATCATCAGTGAACAACACAGCAAAGCCTATACCTGGTGGTGTAGCATGGGGCAGAACTGACTATGATATTTATGGCCCGATTGAGCTCTAGAAGTATCCACACCAGTTTAAGGTTTCCCTAAATGACTTTGTGATACCAAGTTCTTTTTCTGATGATTGGGACTTTGAAAATATTAATAATATGATGTCAGATTTAGTAATGTCAGCTAAATTTACAGAACATGATTATTTACAGGGTTCATCAAATTATGAAGAATTATACTGTTACAATCACTATGGTCATCACTATTTGCATAAATCTGCACAACCTAGAAATGTTTTTACTTATAATCAATGGGAACATTGTCCAACTACACCAATAGGAAGTTCAAAGACATTTTATGAGAAATGTTCATACTTCTCAGGGTTTAACAACAGTGATACAGAAACGTTTTATTTTAAAATGTTAAATAAGACAGGAATGAAAACAATGTTGACAAATACTAAACTGATCTATTCGGAAACATTTTATGACAAAATGTCTACATTTGGTTTTGAATTTTGGAAAAATAACATTGATACAAAAACCATCTGGGGAACAAAAGACTGGCAGGTACAAGGTCTAGAATCATTATTTAGAGCCTGCATGATCCCAGAACAAATAATATTCCTGAATGATACCATTCAACAAACTACTTGTCTTGGTTTAGCTAAGATAAAAGACTTAAATAAACCGTCTATTCCAAAGCGCATACCTGATAGTAATAGTACTACGGATGTGGAAATAGACGTATCCCATATTTTTCACCTAAATAGAACAAATCCTGATTGGAAAAAATGGTTGATCTGGCCCACAGACACAAATAACTGTCAAGATAGATTCCTGAACAAAAAAACAGGGGTTCAAAATGACCAGGCCAGACCCAAGATATTCCCAGAGACAACATCCAGGGATAGTTACAAAATACAGTGTAGGGAAATTATGCCTTGAGTGGCTACAGAAATCCACACTGGCTGAAATTAAGCAACACTTGACTTTACTTAAAGAAGGTGCTGACTTGCGAGATTTCATAATGAGACCTCGCAAACAGCGTCAAAAACGTTTCATAGCGGCCGGTATATACGCTGCATACAACGAAGCTTGGAAAGTAATGCAAATTGAAACAGCAGAAAAAATACGAGAAGTTGATCGTATAAATTTGGAGAAATCACCTTCTGTAGTGGACAATGGGTTAACGACTCTGTCTTCCTGAATATATTCACTGGACAGTATTGTATCATCTGCCTTTGATATAATAGAGCAAGACTTGCTAATGTTACAACATGGTCAGTCCCAGTTGCGTTCTATTGTACAGCTTGGCTGGACGTTGCAAAACCTAGGTTCAGGCTACGTGCAATGGCGTCTAATCAACATAACGTCATTATTTTCTATCTTTAACCTTACTGATAAATCAGTTTGGCACAAAAAGGAGCAGACTATACGATTCTGAGCATTGAAAAACTTGAGAGATTACCATTGACAATGTCAGAGAGACCTGTCATTGAATGGATAATACACGGAAAAATTACAATTCCGAAAACAACTTTCCAGTTTAAATATTGCCAAGAATATATACCAGCAGGCCAGTATGAAAGGTTGGGTAAAGGATACATCAAATCAACCTGGAATTTACCTTACACACACAAATGTTATAGTGAAGGGAAAAAGGGGGTATTCCTTAGTGGCAATAATTGTAAAAAATCACTAAGCGGTACACTTCTGTGTCAAGGTATTAACTTGCATGGAGCCTGCGAAGGGTCTTTAAATAACCTTTCATGTCACCTGCAAGGCACTCCTGCAAAACAGATAGAGCCATTTTTCAGACAGCTTTCCAACGGTAGCTACGTTTTAATAAATGACCACAGCTGTTGTGGAATCGTGCCAGGAGAATGCTATCTCGTAACTGTTACTTCCAGGGTCGTTTGCTGTATGCAAGTATTGTATCCAAACAGCAATCCAGACATGGAGGCGGCAATATGGCCTTATGTGAATATCTCTTCTATTCGAATTTTGTCCATTCTGTCTTTGGCGGCCTACCTTTAATTTTGGGACTCGTGGCAGGAATTTTATTTTTGTTCCTTCTGCTCCGATATGGCAAGCCAACCCACAGACAAGACTCCAGCAACAATGGAAGAAACGATCCTAGCAATACGATACCGAGACCATATCACTAAGGTCCTCGGATTGGCCTGGCTAAGAGATCTGAATACTACCTGGTTTCTTTCATTCAGACCAATCTGGCAAGATTGCATCTTACCTGTGCTTCGATGTCTGCTATGCGGAGAAGAATGCGTGTTGGACGTCTGTCTTACACTACCATCAGCAGTACCAATGGATTTCGATACTTTGCTTTGTCCAGTAACGACTGCCTATTCTGATGACGGCATTCGTTGAGACTTCACCATTACGAGTAGGTGGCGTTGAAGTACGAGAGGAAAGCAGCACCAAACAGGTACAACCTGTGAGCATTGCTGATCCAAACATCGATGTTATCAATCACGCACCGAACTGCACAGTTACAGTATTTTCAAACTTGGCCGAACTTTCACTTGATGTTGTAGACCAATTTTTTGCAAGCCTGTCTGATATGATGTTCTCCCCTGAACAACGAGAATAACTTTAAAAAATGATAAGCACAAAGCGTTCCCTGAACTCTGAATTCGGCCTTCAGTTCTGTTAAACAAAGCAACTGAAAACATTTGGAACTATTTTTTCCCCTGAAAAGCGAAAGCGAAATTATTTTTCTTTCAAATCAAAAATATTTACAATTTTTTCCGGCCCATGGTACTCTGCCTAAAGTAGAACTATTCTTAGAGAACAGAGCTTCTATTTTTAGAGACATTAGAAACAATACTTTACCTCAGCCTCTAGCACATGTACATTATTGTATAAATATATGATGAAATGGTCTTTTCTCTTCTGTATACAGAGCCATTTCATGTGTAATTTTCGCAATTCATTCAGCTGATATATATGCATTTACCTGAATGATAACCCTGCTTGAAAAAACGTACAGTACCAATACTCATTTTCGTGTATAAACCATACACCATTTCAAATGCAATTATGTATTTTGGGGTGGGTTGGAAAACACACATGCATCGTATGTTTAATATTGCTTATTTTTTTAGTAATGATGGACATTAATACGTGGAGTGGAGTGGGTGTTGTATTTTTATCTAGGACCCTAATTCGATATTCCCGATTCATGCCCTTATGTGGTTATAACAAATAATATCCTTATAAAGGCATAAGAATCATATCCATATTTAGTAATAGCCCATGCAGTCCAAAACACTGCAAGGCTACTCCCATAGACTCCTAGAAAGCACAACACGTTCTTTAAACAAACCAAGCCTCCAGCAGCCCGGGAATTCCCCCTGCTTTTGTTTTGATTTGCACAAGAACTCCTGGAGTCCAGAAAGAACTGTTAATTCTTAGTGACGTCTTATGTCCAACCTTACGTCAAACCCGGCACCTTTCAGGTATAAATATACCAACGTTGCCTTAAGCAACCACACGGTGGTGGGGAGCAGAGCGACGTTCTTCTTGCCCGAGAGCCCAGCTGTTGCCAGAGCCGAAGGAAAACGCCCCTCCCTTTGACGCACTGAGAGAGACACTGTCTTTTTCTCTAGCCGAGGAAATCCAGCTCCGGTGTTCCCAAGTCACCCTCGCGGGTTGCTGGGAGATCGAGTCCTGAGAAGCGAGATACAAGACCTCCTTCATTCTATAACCAAGGTACGGAGCTGATTAAAACCTTAGAGAGAATTCTTGATTCCGATACTTGGCAAACACTTAACTTAACTTAAAACTGCAACTTACTTACTCCTTCCCACGTATTAGGCTTAGGTCAGGTACACCGGGGTAGGCGTATCTTAGAAGCATCAGTTGAGTTTGTTAGTCAACGTTTTTATGTATGTATATATTTTATCCATTTTAAAGTATCATATGGCTAAGAAACCATATCAATGCTTTTACAGTATTATTTCATAATACTACTTTTACTGTACGCCCTTTACTTTATAATAAGTATTGCAATTGTGGCAATTCATTTCTCTTGCATGAGAAAGAAGACTGCTCAATAAAATAACACCTTTTATTGAAAACGCCTGTTTCTCTATTTCTCTGCACTCTGGTGAAATTAAGCATGCACGATTGACTGAGTGAAATAGTTGTCTATTGTTTTCACACAACTCTAGAGATATACTCTTTATTCTGAGGGAGCAAAGTTGCCATGTTTATGCGGTTGTCAGAAACTAATCCCTTCTTGTCTAAATCAGGACAGTTAACCCTTTCCTGAACATTCAAGAAAGTTTCTAGTGACCTCTGAGCTAGCTGGCAAAATTGATTAAGTCTAACATAGTTAGTAGAGACCTAGATGACCTTAGTCCTACGTCTACACTACTGTTTATGTTATTCCAATGCGCAGAGCCTATTGGGAATATAGGAACTACACTACACCCTCTGTCCGGGGGAGTGTAGTGCAGGTGTTCACGGACAACACCACCGCCATGTGGTACTGCAACAAACAGGGCGGGATGGGGCCGTGGACCCTCTGCCAAGAGGCTCTGCGCCTCTGGCAATGGCTGGAACATCAGGGCGTGACCCTGGTGGTTCAACACCTGGCAGGTTCTCTGAACGCCAGGGCGGACGAACTCAGCCGCAGGTGCATGATGGATCACGAATGGCGTCTGAACTCGGACGTGGCGCAAGGTCTCTTTCTGCAGTGGGGAGAGCCTTGGTTAAATCTATTCGCCACCGAAGAGAACGCACAATGTAATCAGTTCTGCGCGTTGGAATTTCCAAGGCGGCACTCGCTCAGAGACGCTTTTCATCGCGAGTGGAGTTGCGGTCTGTTGTACGCCTTTCCGCCTATACCACTTCTGCCCAGAGTGCTGAAGAAGATCAAGCGCGACCGGGCACAAGTCATCCTTGTGGCTCCGGACTGGGCACGAAGGTACTGGTATCCCGAGCTACTCAGTATGTCAGTCGATCCCCCGGTTCGTCTGCCTCTTCAGGAGGACCTTCTGTCGCAGCAGCAGGGGACAGTCCTTCACCCGAACCTGTCCATCTCCACCTCCATGCTTGGAGATTGAGCGGCGACAGTTGAGGCCATTTGACTTGCCTCCTGAAGTCTGTAACATCATTCTGGCAGCCAGGCGTCCCTCCACAAAGTCGGTATACGCCTGCAGGTGGAACAGATTTGTGGCATGGTGCACAGCAAAGGCTGTGGATCCTCTCTCGGCCCCTCTTTCTGAGGTTCTCCTCTTCCTTCTTTCTCTTGCCCAGCAGGGCTCAGCTCTGGGCACTATCAAGGGCTACCTTTCTGCCCTTTCAGCCTTCCTAAGGCTGTCTGACCAGCCATCTTTGTTCAAGTCCCCTATTGTAAATCGATTTCTGAAAGGCATCACACACACGTTTCCACCTGTTCCCTTCGTGATGCCTCAGTGGGACTTGAACCTGGTTCTAACTTTTCTGATGTGCGCTCCCTTTGAGCCACTTCACAACTGTCCTATCCGCCTACTCTGAAGACTGCTTTCCTGGTTGCCGTCACCTCTGCCAGGAGAGTGAGTGAGCTCCAGGCTTTATTCTCTAAACCTCCTTTCCTTTCTGTCCATCCGGACAAGGTTGTGTTGCGGACGAGACCCTCTTTCCTGCCCAAGGTTGTCACGGCCTTCCACATCGAGCAGTCCATTACCTTGCCAACCTTCTTTCCGCCTCCGCATCCCTCGAAAGAGGAAGAGAGGTTCCACAGTCTGGACCCAAAACGTGCGCTCTCTTACTATCTGGATCGCACACGCCAGTTCCGGGTGGATGACCAACGCTTTGTTGGTTACGTGGGCACTAAGCAGGGAAATGCATTGCACAAGCGGACCATCTCGCGGTGGATCATCTTGTGTATCCAGGCGTGTTACTCCTTGGCTAAGAAGGAACCCCATGTTGGGCTGAGGGCTCATTCCACTCGGGCCACGGCGACTACAACTGCCTTGGGCCGAGGAGTGCCCTTGCATGACATTTGCCAGGCAGCTACGTGGACCTCGATGCACACGTTTGCAAGACATCATTGCCTGGACAGCCAAGTCCCGAGGGATGGCTTCTTTGGCCATTCCGTCCTCCAGGACTTTCTGGTGTGATTATTGGTTCCCAGACCCACCACCGGGGTTGGTATTGCTGGGGTATCTATTCTAAGGTAAGGAATCTATCACTAACGTGTCTCTTGTGTAACGATATATCTGTAAGAGACATTAGTTAGTGATAGATTCCTTACTGACCCACCCATCCTCCCAGTTTCTGCGAACCGATATCTAGGGTTTAGGTCATCCCCTTTCAGGGCCCTAGTTTCATTGGCACCAGTGTTGGTTTTTAGCATAGCTCTGCGTTTCTGGTGCAGAAAAGCTGTGTCTAAGAACTGACGTCAGCACGCGGAGGCGGCGTCTAAGTACTCCGACGACGTCATCACGGCGCCCACGACGCCGCTGATGATGGACGCGGAGCCGCAGACGATGCCTACCGACGCGCAAGGGTACTGCTATGCAAAAATTTCCGGATCCAGTCTGACGCCTGGGGATATTCTAAGGTAAGGAATCTATCAATAACTAATGTCTCTTACAGATATATCGTTACACAAGTAGTAACTTGTGCGCCAGTTCTTGAAATATTTTGAAAACATACAAAGCAATGAAGTGAGCATATCACACCCTGCTAAATGAATAGTAAATTCACTCCTCTGGTGTACTAAGTTCAGCATTGAGCCTGTATATGATAATGTGCCATTCAGAACCTCTTTTTGGAACTGCTCCCCTCCTTCCTCTCTAGATTAGTTTACAATGTTCTGTAACTCAGTTGGTGAGAATCCTAATACATTTAGTCTTTTTATAAGGTTCCTCTCGACTTAAAATAGCCATGGGTAGCCTTTGATTTGAATTTCGTTTTTGCCATTCATTCCCAAGGCACTTTTTTCCACGATGAGATTAAGCAGCAGGCATTTTTATTGAATGTCTTTTACTGCTGTGACTCCTTGCTATGAATGCTCAATAATTAGAGAACTCACTGTGATGATTCTGTATTTTTCATTCTTTTTTCCTTTAGTATGTCTTGTACCAGGAGGTTTTTCCAATGAGGAAACCGCTCTAAATGTCACCCCCCATTAAAAGTAGTGCTTCAAGCACTGTAAGTGGTTTCTGATAGAAGAGCTTCAGATTCCTCATTTTTTAAATATTTCTCAGGTGTTAAACGAGATCCGTACATTTTTTCAGTAGTAACTCTGTGCCTCCTCACTGACACTGTTGCTCTCCGGAAATGAAATGAGTAGCCTACATAGGCGCGACACCAGTAATTATTTTTCCTGCACCACCAAACACAGATTCAGAGCTACCTCTCATTTCTTTCAGACAATTTACCTCAATGTTTCTTTTCAGTGCGGAGAAATGTCCCCTCCCAAAATAACAGATTTTAAGCCCTGTAAAAACTGTTGCAAACACATGTTTGTGATGGATCTTCATCAGGTGTGCTGTAGTGCTGGGGATCAGCCCTCGACTTTAAAGCCTGCAGTGATTGTGTGTCTAGGAGCATGAACCCCATACGAGACCGCAAGGTAAAACTACCCAAGGACCGAAAGACTGCGGCAAGACCGCTCCAAGTCGAAGGGTCGTATCGGTCCAGAAGGAGCTGGAGTTGTTCCGGAAGTTGTTCGTCTCACTCAAAGTCTTCTGGTACGTCAATAAAAGAATATCTGATAGAGACATCTAGCCACAAATTCCTTAACTTAGAATATCCCCAGGCGTCTATCCCGGATCTGGCAACTTTTTGCAGCGGCACCTCTGCGCGCCGGGGGATGGCGCCACACGACCCCGCCCTGACGTCATCCACGTACGTGATGTCAGCGAGGTCATATAAGTCCCTTCCGACGTGCTGCGTCAGTTTCCTTCTTTTCCGCGTGCAATGCTGTTCTGGGGTAATAGGTCCTCTTGCCTGTTTTCAGGCCCCTTTTGACGCTTCGCGTCTGGAACAGTGTGCGATGCCTTCGGGCTTTAAAACGGGTACCACTATTCTCGGGAAAAGTCCGCGACGGACCCACATCTTATCTGTATGTGATGTTTGGGTGAGCACCACAACTCGACAGATTGCGATGCCTGCCAACACCTGAAGCCGAAGTCCCGGCGGGAGCGCAGGATGACTCCTTTAGGCTCGCCTTTCCCGGTCGGAGTCGTCTCGTCCTCCGGCCTCCTCATCGCCGGCAGGCCCCTCTGGTTTCCATTTGCGGAGTTGGTTGCCCTCTGGGGCCCGGAGATGTCATTCGCCTCTTATGGGTAAGTCGCGGAGCATGTCATCGAGGTCCTGGACCTCAATTCCAGCTCCCGGGAGTCGGCCCTCCCTTATCCGCCTTTTCGCGGCGACTTAGACCGAGATGGAGGCTTATACCGCGGCCCTGCAGACCTTCCTTGTGTCCTCTCCTGTCCCTGGGATACCCTCGGGGACTCCGCTACTTACGGAGTCCCTGACGGTCTCACTGGTGGGTTCGCCCCCGGCGCCACATAAGCCCTTGCCCTCCAGTGACAACGGAGATATGGTGCCGTTGGGGTGCTGCCCGGCTGGGTCCTCCTCTACGACCCATAGCACCCCTGCCGCGCTGCATAGTCCCGTGGGGCTCCTTATGGCATCGCAGGTGTTTTCTGGTGATCAAAGCCTTGCTTCGAGCACACCTCGGCCTTCTGGGCAGGCAGCCCCTTGTCCCGAGCCGGGGTCGGCGCCGTTCCGCGCCGTAAATTTGCCTCCCCGGCTCCGACTCTGCTTCTTACTTCAGAGTCAGAGCCTGTTGTAGTTGAGGCTGAGTCTGCGCTGGTGCTGCGCTGGAGGCTTGCCTCCCGGCTCTGGCGCCGTTCCCTTCTTCGGAACCGGAGCATGTCGTGGTGGACGTGGAATCGGCGTCAGACGGGGCCGATTCGGCGCCGGATGGAGCTGAGTCGGTGCTGGACGAGGCAGGGTCGACGCCGACCGAAGTTGTTTTGGCGCTGCATCGAAGCCGGGTTGGTGACTCTTCTCCGGAAGCTTCTGGAGAGAGTTTGGCGTCGCCTTTACGTCCGGCGATGCCAGATCTATCCTTGCCTGTGCCCCCCTTAGAATTTGTGGACCCGGGGGGGATCCCCGCATCCTCAGGAAACCCTGGACCCGGCCGGATCCCCGCCTCCTCAGGAGCCCCATCAGGACCCCCTTTCGTCAATGGGGCTCCCTTACTTTGGGCACAGGTCGCACTCTCAGTATCTTAGAAGACTTCGTTTACAGCCCTCACCTACAGATGTGTTGCTGTCCCCTCCTCGGAGAGCTACTGAGGCCGGTGCGGTGTTTCTTAGAGTAGTCTCCTTGGCCACTCGTGTTCTAATCATACAGCCCCCTTCGGTCCCCTTGCCTGTGGACCCTCTGCTTGATGTCCTTCACCATGGGTCGGGCTATGTGGAGCCGCTTCTGCCCTTTGAAGCTTCTCTTTATGACGCCTTTTTGGGCACCTTTGCTCGGCCAGCTTCCGGTGGCTCGTTCTGTCTTGCACTGTCACCGTCCTGCTCCACATGATCCAGTTTGCTTATTTGTGCATCCAGACGTGCAGGGGTTTGTTTTGCAAACTGCCTTCCCTTCCTTGCCTCAGTTAATGCTTCCTCCCTCCCGGGAGTCCAGATGGCTTGAGTGGTGGGGTCGTAAAATCTTCGCCTCCACTAGTGCTGCCCTTCGGTCACTAAATACAGTGTGTGTCCTAGCTCGGCTACCTCTGCCCTGTGGGATTCTGCAGAGTCTCTGCTTTCGCCACCTCTGAAGGTGCTTGTGTTGACCTCCTTCATCTTCTCCGGTATGGCTGTGACCTTGGTGAATTTACAATCCGCTCTGCCTTGGATACTGATGATTCCTTAGGCCGAGTTATGGCTGGTTCGGTTACCTTACAGCTCCATGCTTGGTTGCTGGATAGCGTCTTTCCGGAGAATATCCGGGAGCGCCTTGTTGATCTGCCCTTTAATGGGGTACTATTGTTTGATGCCCACACCGAATCGTCTGTTCAACGCCTCTTGGCCGGCTGTCGGCCTCCCCCATAAGTCTGTATTTAGCTGGTCTTCTTTTCATATGTTCTGGGGTGGTTACCTTCTTGTTCAGCATCCTTCCGAAGCACTATACATTTAGGCTGGCGGTAAGTCTACTGTGGCGGTGTTCCACAGGTTGTTTGTGCTTGATCCTCTGACTGTGGTCTGCCCTAAGAGGTGTTCCCCGTTATTTAGGGGTGTGACATGCCCCAAGTGGGGTACTTGTGTGCTATTGTATAGCTCTGCTATCTGTCAAGTGGTCCTAGAGATCCTTTTAGGCTCTATACGTCCACTGGTGCTTTTATCTTGCCGTTTGTACTGTGTTTAATGTGGAGACTTTTTGCACTATCTCCTTTACGCTATGGGCTGCATTATATATGTGCCTCATTCTCCTCCTTTGGAGGCTTTCTCCTTAACTATCACGCTTAGCATGCGGCTACCTCCTGCCATGAATGCACTCAGTGAGTTAAGTATGTGTGTGTGTGTATGTATATATATATATATATATATATATATATATATATATATATATATATATATATATATATATATATATATATATATATATATCTGAGGGTTGCCCATGGATATCCCCTTTTTTTCTCCATCTCCAAATTTCTTCGCTACGGCGAAGTCTGGTCCTATGTCTCCATCTTTTAAGGACATTGTCGATGCTGTTCTCAGGCTCGCACTTGTTCTAAAGAGACAGTGTTTATGTTCAGTGAGGTTAAGTGCACTTTGCTGCTTTTTCCTGCATCCTCCACAATAAGGGTTCCTTTTGCGTCCCACTCCCCGGGGTGGTACTCCAGCTTCACGCTGCTCCTTTCTTGGTCGATGTGTCTTTCTCGGAGGATGTGGTATAGAACTCTTCACAGCTCCGATTGGCACTTTTGTGCCTCTCTTGCCACTCCCTTCAGTGGTGTCCCTTTCATTTGGATATGACCCTATTCTGTATCCGCTGTGCCTGTAGGACGGCTCCTCTGATGCAGTCGTTCCAGGTTTTGTGCTCTGCATTTCTGTATTTGTGAGTTAGTTCTCACCTTTGGCTCAGGCTGCCTACTTGGGCCGTTCTATGTTCATTCTAGCCACCCCACCCTGTTGTCCTGGTGGCTGTGTGCTTTGTGCATGTTTCAGTTGTGGCCGCACGAGTGTACTTCAGGTTGATACTGTTCGCCCCTGTCGCCCCCTTGGGTGGCTCGGTGTGCACTTGGCGTGTTTCTTGCTCCCGCCTGTTCTCCTCATATGTTGCTCCAGTTCCTGCCTCTTGCCCATCGGTTCTTGGATGTGGCCTCTCGGCCTCTGTTCCATGGGCTAGCCCAGCAGGCTCTGGTTACATCTGCTCATGTTGTCATCAACCTTTGGTTGGTGTCCACATAATGCACCATTCAGCTGAGAGTGCTCCTTCTTCCTCCTTCGTTCTGGACTCTCTCTCTGTCTCCCTCTTTTGTTCTGGGATATAACTGGTTCCGTTATACATCCCATACTCCTACAGGTATGGTGTTGCAGCTATTCTGGCTTTTTTGAGATACCTTGCTCCCGTTTTCTTTTGCTCTTCACGAGCAACTTGGGTTACTGTCTGGCTGTTCCGCCACAGCTTTTTCCATAGTCCATCACTTTGTTGCCGGCTCAGTGCGTCGGCACTTGCTGCTGTTCTGTCGCAGACCCACCTCCCCCTTGGGGTAGGGCTGTGGTATCTATTCTAACCTAAGGAATCTGCGGCTAGATGCCTCTATCAGATGTACGAGTTACTTACCTTTGGTAATGATATATCAGGTAGAGACGTTGTCTAGCAACAGATTCCTTAACACCCACCCATCCTCCCCGTTCTGCGAGAACCTTGACAGGTGGGCTTCTCCACTTGCCTCCTTTCAGTTGCCATTGGTTTTCTTTCAAGGGTGCTCACATAGTTGCGCACCTTTGGGGATTATCATATGCGGCTGACTCCCTCCAAGTGGCTTCATCCTGTAAAGATGATGCCTTTCATTCACTGTCATCAGGAGATTCTTCTCCTGCTCCTGCTGCCTTCCCTCCCTCCCGCATTCTCCATTGTTTAGGGGCTCTTGTCTCCTATATAGTAGTCTTCTTTGAAGATCTGTTAAGCTCTGTTTCAGGCTTCCATTATTATAAGGGAAGTGCCCGTCTTTTCATACCTTCTTGCAGTAAATTACTGTTCTTTTTGTGTTCCATCCTTGTTGGAAGGCACAGTTCTACATGGTAATAAGTCTATTTTTGTTTAAGATATTCTTTCCTTGTTGCTCCCACTTTAGGAAAGGTCTATGCTTCGCTTTGCAGGGTTCTTGCTCACAGCCTTGTTCCACTTTTGCTTTTCACTTGTATGTAGACAGAGTCTGGTACTGTCTTTTACGATGGTGTTTTGCACCATCCGCCTTCTTTATTTCATGGATTTTTCATCCTTCGCACACTGTTCCCATACTTTCGCAGCTTTTGTTGGTTGCTCCGTATTGTGCAGCGGAAAATTTTCTCCGAAGAAAACTGACGTCCGCGTGCTGTGAGGGACTTAAATGAACTCGCTGACGTCACGTACGTGGATGACGTCAGGGCGGGGTCATGTGACATGGTTCCCCAGCGCGGAAGTGCTGCTGCAAAGATTTTCCGGATCCAGTCTGACGCCTGGGGATATTCAAAGTTAAGGAATCTGCGGTCAGACAACGTCTCTACCAGATACATTGTTACCGAAGGTAAGTAACTCGTATATTAAAAATTGAAGCGAGACATTGCCCCTTTCTGCCCCTCTCATTTCCTGAGAAGACGCAAGGGTGCCACTGTCTTTTGAGTTGTCTGCCAAAATCGGTCAATGTCAGATCCCATCCTACAACTTGTCCTGCCACAACCTGAGTTTTCAAGGTCTTCTTTGACTCAGAGAAGGACTGAGGCCTTCTTTCCTTTTTTTTTGGTTCTGCTCCCTTGTAATACCTTCCTCTGGAAGAAAAAAATCAAGATGCTTCAAGATTCAGGACTTGTCTGCCCTCGACCCTGGAGACTAGAAGGTGTGCCTGCAGTACACCTATTATCATAAACCAATCCTACAGGCCCATCATCACTACCTGCGGTTTATGGTGGGCTAGAAGCATTATCAGTGTACTTTCCTTCCCTTTGATTTTATCAGTGCCCCCAGATACTCATAAAAGTGGTGGTAGCACACCTTCAGAAGTCAAGGGTTCAAGTCTTCCCCTACCTCAACGACTGGTTCTTAAAGGTGGGCTCGCCAGCAGCAGTTGTCAACCACCTCCAGACTACGGCACACCTCCTGCCATTTTTTAGATTCATTCTCAACATGATAATGTGTCACCTGACTCCTTCCCAAGCGCTCCCCTTCATTGGAGCCATTTTTGACACATTTGGTTTTGTACCTTTCCTCTGGAAAGGAGGCTACAGAACTTTCAGGCCAAGAATCTGATCTTTTAGCGTCTGTCCTGGATTACAGTGAGGTCAACTCTGAGGCGGCTGAGACTGATGGCCTCCTGCATCCTGCCGGTGAAGCATGCCAGATCACGTATGCTGGCTCTGAAATGGGATCTAAAGTCTGTGGGCCCAACATCAGGGGGACCTGTCCAAACACTACCAGATTTTGAGTGGCCTGCAAAAGATCTGCAGTGGTGGTCACTGGACCTGATTGGGTCAGTGGCAGACCCGTGTCCATACCACCCAGAGGTGACATGGCGACCGATACATCACTTCTGAGTTTGGGCAGCAACCTAGGAGAGATGGAGATCAGAGATCTCTGGTCTCCTGCGGAGGCCCACCATACCATCCTTCTGGAGCTCCAGGCTATCCGCTTGGTGTTGAAAGACTTTCTTCTGTCCATCAGAGGGAGGATGGCACAGGTGTTTGCAGACAACACCACCACCATGGGGTATTGCAACTAACAGAGTGAATTGGGGTCCTTGTCCCTGTCCCAGGTGGTACTACACCTCTTGGAATGGCAGGACCATCAAGGGATTTTCCTGGGGGTGAACCACCTGGCGCATTTATTGAATGCCAGGGTGGACAAACCCAGCTGTCCGCGGCTAGCAGATCAACTCGTGGGCTTGAGTATATTTTCTCTGATCAGCTGCCCCTCCAGGAAGATATGCTGTCATAGCAGAAAGGTCGGGATCTGATAGAGACTTCTAGATGCAGATTCCTTACAGTTGAATTTCCCAGGCGTCAGACTGGATCCGGAAACTTTTGCTGAGCAATACCCCTTGCGCGCAATGTTGTGTGGCTCAATTCAGCTCTGCGTGACGTCGTCGGCGTCGTTTGCATCGGTTATGATTAGGCTTTTCTGTTTTCAGTTTCTATTTTTGGTTAATTTTGGTGTTTTTTTCTGTTTTTTCAATACCTTACAAACAGTGGTTATCAGTGGTTACACATTTTTGCGCCATTAAAAACAACAGAAACAATGTTTTTCCGGTGTTTATGGGATTTTAATTTAATTTTATTATTGCTTGCTTTTTGCACTGATAGTGCATCGGTATAGATAGCATGTGCACAGGGTATATGAGGTCCAAATACATTTTTACTGCAACAGAATGGACTACAAAGTCGATAGCATTCTTCATTAACTCTGAAGATTGTAAAGATGCTTTCAATATACCATCTAGCAAGTGACCAGGATCTCTTACAGGGAAGCACTTCAGCTCAGGTATCGATTTTGACAGACCATCATACAACTTGTTCAGATATGTACCTGAATTACTGCAAATGCAAACAATATCACTCTATTCTTTATTGTACTTGGTAGGAACTTTTTTCAGCAACATTCGAAGTGACACTGCGTTCCATGTTTACCAAACGTCTGGTATCATGTTTTCACCACTATCTCAGATGCTTGGTGACAACATTCTTTTCACATATACCTATCACTACATCTTGCGTTGAATTTTTAAAGCTTGGGGTGTTAGGCAATTCACTTACAATCAAAACTGACTCACTAGAAAAGGGGGCTGATGATGTATCAAAGGATTTTACCCATTCTCTGTCTGTGGGTAAATGTGATGGTACATATTAGGAATGATTCTTATGAAAGCAGCCATTTTATCTATCAGGGAAATCAAAATATCCAAATATGATTTTGATATTCCCCAACTCTCTACAGTTTATAAAATAACTCAATAAGACCTAAAACATGCTGATAAACATTGCATCTTTAGGCCAAAGACCACAAAACTGAAAAAAGCCAAAGGAAGAAGAGACAATGTTTTAGTGACATTCCTAAAAAACAAAACTCAAGCAGAATAATCTTAGCCCAGTTCTTCATGCTCCCATGTATAACAAAGTTACATTGTATTGACCCCTTCAGAAATAAATAAAAATGTCTTTCACTCATCTTTTCCTTTCTTTGAATGGCACTTAGTTTGAAGTTGCAAAGGTATTTTTTCAGTGCTTATCTGTTTACACTGGTGATGGCTAATTACCTTTTGGTGGGGTTTTATCAGTTATTATAAGTTTAAACCTAAAACGAGATAGCCTAGTTATGATGTTTGTAGTGCCTATTTAGATGCCACCCCGGCGCGCGGATGTCAGTTTTTTCTTTCTGAGCCAGTTAAGCCCCAATCCGGGAAGAGCTAACCCTCTGACACTTTTTGGCAGACTTTTGTCGGAATTTGGGATTTTTTCGACTTTCGTGTGTGTGAGAGATGTCTTCGAGGAAGACAGGTTTCAAGCTGTGCCAGACTTGTTTCCACATTAGGCCCGTCACCGATCCCCGCTGTGTATGTCTTTGGTGTCTCGAGCGCGAGCACGATACGAAGTCTTGTTCAGACTGTCGGGCGTTGGCTCCGAAGACCTTGAGGGAGTGGGCGATGAAGTTGCTCACGGTTCGGCAGTCAACACTGTCCAGCAAGACTCCAAGGAGGTCACGGTCCTGATCGAAGTAGAGGTCGCGGGACCGCTCACGGAGCCCTAAGTCCTCTTCCTCCCATTCGAGGTCTGCAGGACACTCGGACGTGGCATAAGAAGATGAAGAAGCCAAAGTGGACTTCGTCTTCACCTCAACTGACGTTCTTCGTTGAGACAGGTAAGGAGCACTGACGCTCTAGGCACGGTTCCACGGAGCCAGAGCCAAAGCCGACTTCGCCCCGCCCCGCCCCTTCCGGAAGCTGTAGCGACTCCCCCTCAAATAAAGGAGTTTTTTGAGGCCATGTGCTCCGTATTTGAGTGGATTGACCCCGCTGCTGAGCCTTTGGGCTCCGCGGGGTCGGTAGGGGGCCCCATTGGGTTCTACACCATCTGCTCTGGCCACGACGCCGGAGAGGCCCCAGGGGTCCGATCCCAGATCCGGTTCGACGCCGGATCCGAAGTCCGTGCCTGCGACGTCACCAATGCCAATGTCAGTAGCGCAAGCCCCATCCTCGTCCCTGACGACATGGAGTCGGAACGGCGTCTATCGACGCAGACTCCGATGTTGACAGAACCCAGAGGTTCTATGTTGTCGCCTGAGCACTTTGAGGATGTGTTAGGCTCAGAGAGGATTGGGAGGGGTCTGGGACCCTCTTGAAACCCAGGAACTCTATGAGGAGAATTTGGACTGGTATGGGGAACTTGGGGAGGCCAGTGGACTGAATACTTCTCCAGATACTGGCATGCTCTCTCCACCTATGGTGGCTACGGAGGAGGGAGAATCCTATGACATGGTGGTTAAGGGGGCAGCTGAAGTCCTTGGGCTGGAGCAGCCCTCGGTGCAGGTCAGGACTAATCTCCTGACTGTGGTGCTTCAACCTGGGGCTTCCACTTCCGAACCCCTGTTATCCTTTTAATGAGGCACTTACAGATGTCCTTCTAGGAACATGGTCCAAACCTAGCACAGGGGCTCCTGTGAATAGGCGATAAACACGCCGCCATCGCCCAGCTCCGGGAGACCCAAAATTCCCCAGCCAACACCACACCCCAGAGAGTTTGCTAGTGCAGGCCTCTACGTCCCGAGGCGCATTCCCTTCCGCCCCTCCGGCTAGGGAATCCAAGAGGCTGGATTCATTTGGGAAGAAGTTGTTTTCTTCCTTCAGCCTGGCATTGCAGTTGGTGAATACTGCGTGTTTATTGGGCTGTTTCTCCCATTTCTTTTGGGAGACGGTTGCGCAAGTGCTTCCACAAGTCCCAGAGGAGGCCCGAGCTGTGCTCTCCCAAGCTGTCAAGGATAGGAGAGACACAGCAAAATTCACTATACGGTGTGGCCTAGATACGACCAATTCGCAAGGCAGATCTATATCAACGACGGTGACCTTGAGGCGCCACGCCTGGCTTCATACAACTGGCTTCTCGGGCAAATTCCAAGCATTTCGGGCTGGACTGTTCCCATGAGGCACAGGGTCAGACTGATTTGCATATGGCCATGTCTGAACTGGGGTGGCAGAGTGGGCTAAATAACTGTGATGGATTAAACCCAGATCTGTTGACTGGGTGTGAGTGTTTGATTGGTTCAGATGCTCCGTCCATCACCACCCCCTTTTGTACCGCTTTGTTCGCCATAAGTTGGCAGGGCATGCCCAGACGTGAGTCCCTTGCTCACTTTGCCACTGGGTTCAAGCAAGCCGGGCTGAAGACGGCTGTAATGCCAGAAACCGGTCCTCGGTAGCTTGTTTCCGGTCCAGGAAAGGCATGGCTTGGCAGTTTGGGCTGGACTGTTCCCATGAGGCACAGGGTCAGACTGATTTGCATATGGCCATGTCTGAACTGGGGTGGCAGAGTGGGCTAAAGAACGGTGATGGATTAAACCCAGATCTGTTGAATGGATGTGAGTGTTTGATTGGTTCAGATGGTCCGTCCATCACCACCACTTTTTGTACCGCTTTTTGGTGAAAAGGCAGACTCTTTCCTGGTCAGGTTCAAGGACTCTCGAGCTATGGCCAGATCTTTGGGCCTCTCCTCCACCCCCGTGGTCAGTCCTCCTTTCGCCCCTTTCATGGCAATGGAAGGGGCTTCTTGCCGCACCAGCCATATCCCAGCCACCGTCCCGCACAGACTACCCAAGCTGTGCGAGGACTTGGACGCGGTGCATTCCGATCTCGGAATGGAGGCCAGAAGTCATCGGCCACACTGCCTCCAGCAGCCCCCAGCAATCCCAGGCTGATTCTGCAGGACCACACTGCTCCAGTTGGTGGGAGAATTCGTCATCATCTCCCCTACTGGAGATCCATAGCATCGGACAAGTGAGTCTTGAAACTAGACCAGGAGTGCTATTTCCTACCTTTTCTTTATTTTCCTCCTTCTATTCTGCCAAACCAGGAACAGCTGATGGAGGATCATTTAAAATTGCTCCAAGAGGAAGTTGCGGCTCTCTTACCCTGGGGAGCTTTAGAAAGGGTCCCAGTTTCAGAAGTAGGCTGCTGCTGGTATTCCCGCTTCTTTCCATGCCTAAGAACAAGGGGTGACTGGCCATTTTAGGTTTAAAGCATTTTATTAAAGCACAAAAAGACATGGGGAAGGGAAATAGGAGGTCAAGTTTACATACAGTACAAAAAGCTGAATGTTGCATCGATACTAGAGGAAAGTAGGGAGGTCGACAGCCCCGGAGGGGAACAAGGCGTATGTCGTAAGGCAATAAGGCAGTGCGAATAACCCTCCAGTAGTCCCCAACTTCCCAATCAAAGCTAAGCCTGAGTAGCGTCCCGCAACACAGTGAAAATAACACAGTCCCTCCAAGCCCCCCGCCCCCAGAAAAATTAGGAGGGAAAAAATACAAAGGGAAAAAAAAAGGAAGAAAACAATACCCCAACATCCCCGTCCAAAAGTCCGCGTTAGAAGCATGTACCCCCGTCCCCTACACCCAACCCCCAATCCCCGGATCCCACCTCTCTCATTCTGCTGGAGCCGCCGGCGGCGCCAGCCGAAGAAGGCGTAGGTATCGCGGGCATGTGAGCTCGCGGAATTCCGTGGACAGCAGTGCTAAAAAGGGGTGCCAAAGCTCTTCAAACTGGTCCACACTCCCAGCCACTGTAAGCGACATCTTCTCCATACCCAGTACCTGCCAAAGCCTGTGTAACCAGCCAGTGATAGAGGGGGCAGTTGGGGTGCGCCAGTGTACAAGGATATTTTGAACCGCCGAGCCTAGCGCGATCGCAATCTGCCTGCCCCTGCGGGACTTCAGCGGGTACATCAAGTCATTGGGGAGGCCTAGCAGGACATATGCCGGGAGGCGCGGGAGTTCGATCTCGAAGTGCCTGTCCACCTCATCTAAGACCTCCTTCCAATAGGCAGACAGCACCGGGCACGCCCAGAGAATGTGCGAGAGAGTACCCTCCTGTCCGCCGCCGCGCCAGCAACCCTTATCCGTGAGTTTGGGCATTTCGTATAGCCTCCCCGGGGTGTAATACCAGTAGGTAGACACCTTGGTAAAGGTCTCCGTCAGCCCAGTGTGGTACGCAGAGTGCCTCGCCCGATATGCGATCCTGTCCCACTCCTTGTGGCTCAGAGTTCTGCCCAACTCCCTGTGCCAGCGCTCTCTCCCCGGGTTATGGTAATGGAACGGCGGGGGTTGGAGAAATTTATATAAATCGGTGATAAGCTTGGCATCCGAGGTCCGGGTTACCAGCCACCGCTCGTAGGGCGTGATTGGACGGGCAGCGACGTCGCGCACTGGGGGTTGGAGAGCCCAATGGCGGACCTGCATATAACGCAGTCTGTCCCCCTCCGTTAGACCAAACTCCTGTCGGAGCTGTTGGAAAGGGAGCACGCCCTCCGGCCCGTAAATCTGAAAGGGCGCCCTGCAACCCGCACTCACCCAGTGGGAAAAAGCTCCCGGTTCCAGGCCCGGAGTGAAATCCGGGTTGCCAGCAATGGGAGTAAACGGTGATGGGAAAGTAGTTAGCTCGCGGAGCTCACACACCGCATCCCACACTCGTAGCGGAACCCGGGTGACAAAGGAGGCGTAGAGATTAGACGGGCAGTGAGCACGCCGCAGGAATGGAACCTCATGGAAGGTACGGCCCGCAACTGCCTGGTCTTGAAAGAGCCAGTGCTTGTCCGACTCCCACCTGCTCCATTCCACCAAATACCGGAGTTGCGCCGCCTGAAAGTACTTCCGGAGGTCCGGAACTCCGAGACCCCCCGCCTCCGGGGCAAGCGTGGAAAGAACCCTCTTCATCCGAGGCTTACGGCCCTGCCACACGAAACGGGAGATGTCAGCCTGCGCTTGCTGTATCCAACCCACAGGGGGCTGGAGAGGTAGAGCGCGAAAAAGATACAAGATTCGAGGCAGTACCGTCATCTTCACCGCCGCGATACGGCCCAGCCACGAGAGCAGGCCCTTGCCCCATCTGCCGAGTTCCTCCTTGATCTTTTTGCCTAGGGAAGAGTAGTTGGCCGTGACCATTTCAGGCAGCGAAGGTGCAAGCAGAATCCCCAGGTATGGCACCGTGGAGGAGGACCACTGCATAGGGAAAAGACGCTGGAGGTCCCGCCTGGTGTCTGCGGAGAGTGATACATCCAGGGCAGCCGATTTGGACATGTTCATTTTAAAGCCGGCCACGCGAGCAAAGGCGTTCAGTTCCTGGACGCAGGCAGGGAGCGACCGCCTAGGGTCATCCAGGGTCAGCAGGACATCGTCCGCATATAAGCTAACAGTATGTGTATACTGACCCATCTTCACCCAAATAGCGTCCGGATTGTCGCGAATCCTCTGAGCAAACGGCTCCATGTAGAGGGCGAACAAGAGCGGTGAGAGTGGGCATCCCTGTCTCGTGCCACGCTCAATGGCAAAGCTACTAGAGCTGTGTCCGTTGACGCGCACCGATGCCGACGGTCTCTTATAACAATTAAAGACCATGGTGCGGAACTTCTCGCCGATCCCCAGTTTCCCGAGAACCAGCTCAAGGTACGGCCAATGAACCCTATCAAAGGCCTTCTCCGCATCGACCGACAGCAGCATCCGCTCCCCCTGGACGCGTGAGGCCTTTTCTAGCACGTGCGTCACCCTCTTGGTGTTGTCGACCGTCTGCCTACCAGGTACAAAACCAGCCTGGTCCGCCTCCACCAGGCCCGGCAGGTGCAGTCCCAGTCTGGCCGCCAAGATCCCCGTGTAGAGCTTGAGGTCCACATTCAGAAGCGAAATGGGTCGATACGAGCCGCGCAGGGTCCGATCCTTCCCAGGTTTCGGAATAACCGACACCGTCGCCGAGAGAAGGTCCGGTGGGATGGCCCCCGGCTCAGAGAAGGAGTTGAACAAGCGAGCTAGGATAGGCGCCACAGTGGAGCAGAAGGTCTTGTAGAACAAGGCCGTATAGCCATCCGGGCCCGGGGCCTTACCATGCTTCAACCGTGCAATAGCGGAGATGACTTCCTCCACATGGATGTCCCTCTCCAGGTGGTCCGCCTGGGCGGGTTCCAGGGCTGGGAGGGTCACTGACTCCAGATAGGCCTCAGCCTCTCCCGGTGGGGAGGGTTCTGCGGCGTACAGCGCCTCGTAAAAGCCACGGAAAGAATCCGCCACCTCCGCATCACCGGAAACCGGGACCCCATCTGCGCCCACTAGCTCTTTTACTACGTTGCGTTGCTGCGCAGCCCTGAGCCGGTGGGTCAAGAGCTTACCGCATCTGTCTCCGCCGGTATAAAAGGCATGCCTCAGGCGCAACGCCGCATATTTCGCCCGGTCCAGGTCCAGCGCAGAGAGGAGTTTCCTCGCCGCCTTCAGCTGCCTCCAAACTCGAGGGGCCCCCGTCCGGCGGATGCCCACTGCGTCGCTAGAGACGTGTCGGAGTTGCCATTGTGGACCAGGTATTCCTGAATGACCTCCCCCACTCGCTTCACCACCGACTTCTTATGGAGAAGCGTGTCCCGAAGCCGCCACATCCCTCTGGAGGGGGGGGCTGCCGGCCAAGCAAAAACTCCGGAAACCGGTGCATGATCGGACAGGGACAAGACCCCGATGTCTGCCGCCGTGGCGGCCGAGCGGAGCGGCCCGCTCACCAAAAGATAGTCCAACCGCGAATAAGTGCGGTGCGCGTGAGAAAAATATGAGTAGTCCCTATCGGTGGGGTGCATAGTGCGCCAGAGGTCATGCAGATCCATCTCTGCAATCTGGTCCTGTACCGCTCGAGAAAGCTCCCCCGTCTGCGGGAAGCGCTGGGCAGACCTATCCAAGGTTGAGTCGAAGACCATATTTAGGTCTCCCCCCAAGACAACATGGCGATCGGGCGAGGCAGTGACGTCCACCAACACAGATTCCAGGAAGCGATCCTGGTGGTCATTCGGGCTGTACACGGAGCCAACCGTGAAGGCGATAACCCCCCAGCCGCATGCGATACACTAGGAGCCTCCCCTTCTGCTCGGCATATTTATACAATACCTCGCCCCTAAAGGAGCTGGCCAGAAGAATGGCTACACCTGCAGTCTTGGTCGCCGCTGAGGAGAAGAATTGCGTGGGGAACTTGGCAGAGCGCAGCCTATGGCAATCTTTGGGGAGTAAATGAGTTTCCTGCAGGAGGCAAATGTCCGTCTGCGACCCCTCTAGCAGGGAAAGGATCGCCCTACGCTTCACAGGGTTATTCAGACCCTTAACATTAAGGGTCACCACTTTCAAGGACGGCATCGCTCCCAGGGAATCAAAGCGCTATGTAGTAAGTGAGGGATCAGTGGAGGGGGCGCGCGGGGCAGGGGCGCAGGGAAGGCCAGAGCCGGCCTCGCGTGTGCATGGACAATATCGGACGGGACCCCACCCACATCGAACCAACTCCTAAACCCCCCCAAAACCAACCCCTGGCAACTAGCCAAAACCATAAACAAGAAAGAACACCCCATTGTCTCAGTCCAGCCCAAACGGGCGAGTCTGTAGAAAACAATCAAGTGGACGTCCAGCCACTCACCTCCAACCATTCCCCCCCAACCCCCAGCCCCAACCCAGCATCGTAGAGGCTAAGAATCTCTCCCCCCGGAGTGAAGTTAGGCCGTCAAGGCCACGCCGTTAGAGTCAGGCAAGTTCCTGGCCGCAGTTCTCAGGGCCTCCGCCATATCCGCCCTGATGGTAGGGGAGTCAGGGCGACTCGCAGTCGCTGACGATTGGCGCCTCCTCGATCTCCGTCGGCCCCGTCGCTCGGGGCGCCTCCACGCGGGCGTCGCCCCTTCCTCCTCTGTAGCCGTGAGCCCCAGCACCCCACAGACATCTTGGAGGGAGCGTAGCTGATGCAGCACCCCATTCCATCGAAAGATGAGACGGAAGGGGTGACCCCAAGAGTAGGCCGTTTCATGCTCCCGCAGAAAGTCCGTAGCGAGACGGAAGGACCTGCGCTTCTGCAGCGTGATGGCGGACAGGTCCTGGTAGAGCGCCACAGGCCGGTCTCTGAAGGTTACTGGCTGCTTCCTGCGGGCCTCCGTCATAATGCGCTCCTTCAGGGGGAAATCCGGCAGGAACGCCAGGATATCAGGTGGGGGTGCCGATGACTGGCGCTGGCGGCCCACTCTGTGCGCTCTGTCGATGCGGATCGGGAAGTCCGCTCCTTCTCCCAAAATGTCCCAGAACAGGTCCTGCAGGTAGGCCACCAGGTCCGCTCCCTCATCCGCGGACGGGACGCCCCGCACCTGGATATTGTTCCGCCTGGACCTGTTCTCGAGGTCCTCAGAGTGGGCCTGGAGCTCGACACACTGCTCCCGTAGGCGGAGAACGTCCTGCTGGAGATGGACTATCTCCTCATCGCGACGCTGGGCCGCCGTTTCCACCGTGTTGACACGCTCGCCTAGGCCCTCGACCTCTCTGCGCACTTCACGGACCTCGCTGGCCACCTCGGTCTTGAGCGTCTGGAATTCCTCTTTGAGGGAGCTGAATAAGTCCTCCATGAAGGACCTCGTGACCGGTGGTTCGCCTCCGATGGCGTCTGCCGAGGCCCGGGAGGACCCCGGGGACGGCTGTGTCCTGTCCCGCAGTTGCTGGGCCCTGCTGAGCATGTCTGGTAGAGTGCGGTCCCCCCTTTTCGCGCCTCCTCTCCCAGTCATCTTGGCCTCCGCGGTGGGTAAAGCTCAGAGCTGGCCGCTGTAGATGCGCCCAGTCGCTCGTGGGCACCAGATGTGAAGGCCCCCCCGAAAACAAGGGTGATGCGTCACAGGCGACAAAATGGCGGCACAGGCCGGGGCGAGACGATCATCGAGTCAACCAGGGCGGTGAACAGGGCCAAAGCCAGAGTCCTCCAGCAGTGTACTCCCAGGGAGGATGGTGCAGGAGCCAGGAGGAAAGGAGGCACCCGTTTGACAAGGGCGCGGGCGAGGGTCGCCAGCTCCAGCTCCTCGGCGACAAGATGGCGGAAGGGCGGAACCCGTGAGGGCGGTCTAGGCCAGCAAGTCCGCGGGTGACCCTCGGGTAGCAATGGGTCGGAAAAGTGCACAACCAGTGTCCCACAGTTGTACTGGCTGGTACACCCAGATCGGCCGCCGCTTAAACCCCTCCGTCTCCTGCTTCCAGGCTCGAGGTCCGCATGGCATCATACACCAACATCCATGGCAAGGGGGCAGATCGCCAGCGAGGGTCCGGGGTCTGTTGTCCAGCGATGACTCTGGTCACGAAGGCTCCGGCCAGGAAGCCTCCGTACTCCGCGGAGCTCGTCAGGTCCGGTCCCTCGGAATTACTAGCTTTCAGCACTCGGCCCAGCCGAGGCGCGCGGACAGCGCCGCAAGACGCTCCGCCTCCAGGCTCTTCTCCTCGGGCCGATCCAGGCTCTTCTCCGTGGGCCGATCGTTGAACAAACTTTTCGGGCACTTCCTCCGGGGCAACAGGAGTCAGAGTGATATCAAAATGTGCCCCAGGAACTCCGGCACAGTTCTCTCGCCCGCAGTGCAGCCGCGGGGGGAGAGAAGCGCAGGAATCGGGGCTCGAGCTGAGCTGGGCCGGAGGAGCTACGGGAGGAAGCGTCCGCTCACCCCGCCATCTTGGCCACGCCCCCTGACTGGCCATTTTAAATCTTCGGACCGCCAATCTCTTCCTCAAAAAGGAGAAATTCAAAATGCTCATTCTGGCTCAGGTCTTTCTGCCCAAGACCAAGAAAACTGGATGGTAGCGTTGGACCTGCAGGGCGCGTATTTTCATATTCTCATCCTGCTGGGCCACAGGTGCTACCTGCGGTTCAAGATAGGCCACAAGCACTTTCAGTTTACCTTTCTCCCCTTCGGCATGTTCAGTGCCCCTCTGGTGTTCATCAAGGTGATGGCGGTGGTCGCAGCTCATCTGCGCAGGTTAGGGGTGTCAGTCTTCCCCTCCCTCAACGATTGGCTGTTGGTGTCCTCGCCCCAGGCTGTCATATCCCATCTTCAGACTAAGGCAAACCTTCTGCATTCTCTGGAGTTTTCTATAAACGTGCCGAAGTCATACCTCCCGAGCAGCGAGTCCAGGATATTCAGGCTGGGATTCTGATATTTCGGCCTCTATCCTGGATTTCGGTGAGACTGACTCTAAGGCTGTTGGGCCTCGTGACCTCCTGCATCCTGTTGGTAAGACACTCCAGATGGCGTATCCGGGCTCTGCAGTGGAACTTGAAGTTCCAAGAAACTGTGAAATATCTGCAGTGGTGGTTAACGAACCCCGATTGGGTCAACGGCAGACCTCTCTCCCTTCCCCAACCAGATCTCACAGTTGTGACAAATGCGTCACTTCTGGGATGGGGCGGCCACCTGGGGAGGTGGAGATCAGGGCACACTGGTCTCTGATGGAGATGGGGCTCCACATAAATGTATTGGAGCTCCGAACGATTCAGTCGATATTGAAGGCTTTCCTTCCCTCTGTCAAGGGGAAGTTAGTGTAGGTGTTCACAGACATCATCACCGCCATGTGGTAGTGCAACAAGCAGGGCGGGGTGGGGTCGTGGACCCTTTGTCGAGAGGCCCTGCGTCTCTGGACATGGCTGAACCAGCAGGGCATAAGCCTGGTGGAGTAGATGACGTCGAATGAGAAATAGTAGAAATTTACATAAATTTTGAATGAGCGTACCCCCTGACATGCAAAAATCGAACCTTGTGTTTGTTGTACATATGTTATAGTCTTAACTGCAAGAGATCAGGAATAGAAAGCACAATAAGTTACATGGCAATAATTTTGAGAGGCATGAGTGTTTAACAGTGGGCGTCATAGACTTATGAGGAGGCTGTACCTTAGTTGTTGCTGTGCTCAGGAAGGTTCTCTGGTCAAACAGCAGGGCGATCAAATACATTTTGTGCTTTAGTGATCCTGGAGCATATTGCACAGATGTATTATTTGAGGCTTCTGGTTGTGGTGAAACTAGAAGAAATGACGACAGGGGTCTGCAATCGTTCAAAATGAGGTGGCCATAATCGAACAGGGGGAATGTAATAGGGACTGTGGTAATACCAAAGAGCATCAAGATTAAAGTGCGTTATTGCCATATCTGGAAGTGGTCTAACCTGCTGGTTAGTAGGGCCATTATTAAAGTGGCTTAGTTAAAATGCTGGATGCTTGTTATCGAAAAAAAAGAAACCATAATCGGTGTTTGGTGGTGATGTTGAATACAAGTGTTAGTCCCAATGACCTCTGAAACGTGATCCTCATAGTCCTTTGATAATAAGTTGGCATTTTCTACGTCACTGGCATCATAAATGGGGTCATAATTAAATCAGTGCAAGTGGACATTGTATATATAGACCTCATAGTGTTATATTCATATATACATCGAAATAAGTGATACAGATAAGGTATTTAGACAAAGTTGGAACTGTTGAGGTTATGTGTTACATACAACATGTTTAGGAACACGATGAGAGGTAGCATGCTATCTGTTGGATAGGTAGAAAGTAAAACTCAACATGTTTAACTTTTCTATGATGACATTGACTTTTTTTGTTCATTTGAAACATTTTGCAGAATAATATTTCATTGAAATTCACATAGTTCTTTCACTAGTCCATTAATGCTTATTAAACATAGTGAATGCAGGTACGACACAGAGTTCTGGTATACTAATGCATATAACCAAGTGATGCAGGGCGAACTTAGAGAAGAACATTCTTGGAAATGAGTTAGACACAAAGTACTGGTATGCAGTATATACAAGTAATAAAGGAAAAGATTGAAAGCATAGTTCTTGATTACAGGACAACTACATATGCAATACTATTAAAAGCATGGACTTGCCTTATCGTAATTACGGGTACAAAGAAAAAAAACTAATTTAGTAAAGACTAACATTACTTTTTTTCTTGTTGATCTGGTGTCCAGTAGTGGCTAATGGACTAGCGCTATTGGGGTGTTACAGTTACATAGGTAATAACCAGTAACAAAGGATTTCTCTTCCTACACGTTTGTATTATTATAATTATAAGAAATTAAATTGTTGTGCGTATTTATCAGTCCAGATTCATCTTTGCATTGGAAACGTTATTTTGAATGATTGAGTCAGGTCGCAAGAGGAGGGAGAAGCATAGAATGGTAGTTGGTCTACTTATATGTGTGATCCTAGCTTTCAACTGCATTTCAGTTTTGGGGCCCTTTTTATAGGGTAATGTCACCCTGAAGTGGCATCTTGATTGAGCCCATGACAAAAATACATCCATACAATTATTCATACATATATGTTTGTGTGTATGTATATGTATATTTAAAATTCAATTAAATTTAACTTAAATTAATTTTTCAATTAATTTTAATATTTTAAGCTCAAAAACCCACTGAAATTCACCAGTTATAATTATCTCTAGTAACTATAACTCGCCTCTTAAGGTAACTACGACTCTCACCCTCGCCATGCACTACTAATTGCCTCCCATATTACATCACTTATGAAATGTTTATGACCTCATTGATAACATCACTGCAACGTATGAAATGACATCTTTAATGACAAGACTGTGCATGGGGGGGCGCGAGTTACAGTTATTTTAGGGCACCAGTTATAGTTACTAGAGATAACTGTAACTGGTAAACGTCAGTGTTGTTTTAGTTTCAAACATTTCGTTGGCACTGAAATATTTACCTAACTATAACGTGTGTGTGTGTGGGTTTGTGTGTGTGTGTATATATATATATATATATATATCTATAGAAAGTCCGCCCATCTCCTGGACGCTTGTGTGGTGACGGGCTCGAGCGGGGAGGCGATCTCCTTTTAATTTTCACTCCAGCTTCTATCTTTCCCAATGAATAATCAATAAAAGGTAGTGCTACCTGCCCCAAAACAAAGTAATGCTATCAGAACTTGGCATTCTAACTGGGGCGGATTCAAGTTAGAATGTTCATACGTGCTTAGGCATAAAGCACTTCATTGTTTATTGTACAGTAATGTCAAAATAATTGAACACGCATGAAACTGATGTTTACATTTATGATGGTGTAATTTCACATATATTACTTTGATAAAATGCAATAGTCTGTGGTCATTTTAAGATGGCTGCCAAGTTCTGATAGCATTACTTTGTTTTGGGACAGGTAGTCCTACCTTTATTTTTATGTTTATTGAGCACTTTAAAGTTTCACAGTGAACAAACTAAAATTTACCCATGATTAAGGTGTGGCTGCACTGAAACGCGTCGGGTGTTTGTCATTTTGTCTAACTCTAAATAAACAACACGCTTACGAATTTGGGCTCGAGTTGGCTTTCATTGGGAAAGATAGAAGCTGGAGTAAAAATAAATATATATATATATATGTCTAATATCTTCTATAATTACCATTCGTGGTAAAGGCTGTTTCCCGTCCATTTGTAGTATGAATTTACTTTCTCATTGCCACATTTATAGTTTTCGGTTCAAACCTCTGGTATGTTGCGCAATGTGTTAGAGTTTGAAGAAGGTGAATTGTCAATTATGTTCATGGAATTTGAGAGAGTATTCTGGATTCTTCTTTTCAGAGCTCTTATAGCGCTTCATATGAAGACCTTTGAGCAGGGCCAAAGTATGAAAGGCACCATGTAGGTGCTAGTGGAATTAATCCAATGTTTGATTTGTGTCCTGATATTTTCGTTAGGTTCATATATTTGCATTTTATTTTGGCCAAACATACAAACCAAACAGTCATGGCATACATAGAATCCTGTGGGGTTTCAAAGAAAGATGTTGATGGCTTATGTCAGTAAATTCAGACTAACATAATATCGGCTTTAAGTTAGTTGCTGTCAAAAAACTCATTAAAGGTTTGGAGAAAGTCTTGTTCGAGTGACTACTGGTCAATAAGTGCCAATATTTTTTGTAATATTTGTCATATTTGTTGGTGACTATTGAGACAAGTTCTGGTTATGTGAAAAAGACAGCAGATTCATTTTCCATCTTTTTGTTTTGTTTTATTTAATCGTGCGAGACTACAATCGTGGGGGTTTGAGGTTTTACAGACGTTCATCTTGATTGCTGACTTCAGACACCCAAAACAATATTATTTATTCATTTGTAATATGAAGTTATTTTCTTTATCTCACTCAATATTCTTGCTTGATCTGGAGACTCTGAAAATGTACAAGATCTCCTCTCTATACAACTGGGTTCAGTATCTTTGTAAGCTGCAGACACTAGAACATTCCCTAAGTAGGATTACGCTCTAGTTGGGCAGAATTTTAAACATCCATCTCTGTTTCCTATTGTCATCACATCAATCTGATTGTCTTCCAGTACACCGTTCACATTTTGTGTGTGTCAGTCTGAGGTGATGTCATTGTAATGTTAAAGTGAAAGTAATAATCACTGGAGGGTTTATATAAGATCTTGATTTTCCATGAATGCACTGAGAATTCACGTACAGTATATTTTCAGATCAAGGGACCTGTTGGAATATTTAACCTTCATTTTATTTATTTGCCATTTAATTCTCTTTTCTGATTTTATATATCAGTTAAAACAATGTGATGTGTTTACGTAAGATAAACATTTTCCACTGTCTGATCCCAAATCGGGGTTGCTATACAAGAAACAGGAAATTGAGCCAAATTTCTAGACTAATAATTATATTTGTCTGTAAAGAAAACATTCCCACGATTTATAGGCAGATTTTTATCAGGAATTTGATTCATCATCTGTCCAAATCTGTGGTACATCTAGAAGTGAAGTTTTTGCATAAGTAAACTTTTAGAACATAATAGTTTGGTAGCCCTGCCACCTAAGTGTCTTTTCGATGATCTTTGCCGCATTTTTTAGGGTGTTATTCATCTCCCTCTTCATAATAGAGAGTGGAATTGTCAAGAAGCTGGGCTATCTTCAGACTTTTGTGTGACTTCAACCTCTGCTTTCATATTGGTTGATGACACGCATGCTTGAGACCTTGCTGGTGCTTAGTCTTTTCAAAGCTCTCGCAAAGTCCTAAACTGTTCACTATGGATATTTTAAAAAATGATGAGCAAATATGTAGAAGACAGTATGCAATCTAGATGTAATTATTTTCGTCCATATCACTGTTTTTCATTGGGACCAATTCAGTATCGTATGGGAGAAGTAGGAAAGTTAGTTATTAATATGAAAGGAAGGTGCAAAAATTAATGTTGTTTTTTGTAAAAACCACTTGTGGTGTTAATAAAATCTCACTTTTCTAATCGCAGCAACGTGAAGAGTTAACCAAAAGAAGAGAGAAGCTTTCAAAGAAAAAGGATAAATCCATCAAGGAGAATGGAGAAATGGATAAACACGTCCATAATATCACAGAGGAAGTGGAATCCCTAACTGCAAATATTGATTATATTAACGACAGTATTTCAGAGTGTCAAGCCAATATCATGCAAATGGAGGAAGCAAAGGTATGTGATATTTCTTTCAAGAGGTTACGTTGTAATGTTTAAAAATAAAAAAAATGTTGACTAAGTTTTAGAATTAATGTTGGAGTTTGGAAGGTGCCCAGTGGGAGAGAGCAGTTGTATTTTATTGTTGCTACATGAGAATCAAAGGGTCAGTCATAGTCTTTTGAAACATTTTTAGAACTTTCAAACAATACATTTGGGTTGGATAATTTATTGTGAATTTGTTTTGAGAATTCCGGGTGAAGCAAGTAAAAACAATGTTGTTGGGAATAAAAGTAAATGCAATGAAGTTAGAAATTAATGGAATTTGAATGCAAGTAATATACCAGTGGGGAGTATGTAGATTATGGGGTACACACTGGTAGTTAATTTAGTCACACTGCCTAGCTCTCAGCAGTGGTTTTGGGTGTATTATGTAGTGGCTTTCATGAATATTATGAATCATCCTAATAGTTTCCTAGCTTGTTGCTTCAAATAGTTTTGTGATTTTCTGTGCGGTTGAGTAGTTTTATCTGCAGTAATCTTTAACACAGTTTAAAAACGTTCGCTTTGCATTAACACTAGTGTTGGTAACTGGCAATCATGTCTTAACTCTAAATCTGTCTTCGGATGTCATTGTCCACCAACTCTTTCGGTCAGGATTCATTCTTTGCTTATATTTTACTGTATGTTGAAAATGTGTTAACTTCAGAAGGATGTTATTATGATTAACTGCAAGTTTATTTATAACACAGTGTTGAAGTTTAAATATTTTATATTCTTGTTATTTCTTGATATTTCATGTTTACAGTTGAAAGAATTTCCAGACGTTGCTTGAGGAAGAGGGAAAGCATTGATAACCATGAAACGTGTTCATTATTTTTCACACCATTAGATGCGAGTATGCAAACTGTGTGAAAATGTCTAACTGAAATCAATGTGTTATCTTTTCATTTCAACACATCATGTCAGATGAGGTGTGTAGGAAGGGGGAGGCTCTAGTTGGCGCAGTGTAGCACTAGCGACAAGCAGGGACTCTCTCTTCCTCGTCAGGGCTGAGGGTTACCTTCCAGACAACCTCTGCTTACCCTCTAGGTAGTGTGGCTTAAGCAGTCTTAGGCTAATCTTTGGGGCACATAGGGTTAAACATTTGCAATATTACACCATCACAACCAACCCACCACACAATGACACCAAACTGTATTCGTAAAAATATATATATCTTTATATAAATTTCAAGCAGGCTTGTAAATACAGTTGTCAAACTTTCAATAGCGGTTCCAGGTTACTTAAGTGCAGGTTGCCACAGTTCTCGTTTAGCAATAAGCAATCTTTCGGGCCTTCTGCCCAGGTTCGACAAGGTTCAGTGTCTCGTAGCGCCTCAATGCGCTCTCTGCGTGGGCCCCGAGGGCCAGGAGCTGTGCGAGCCTCGGTTTCAGAGGCGGCTCGCGTTGAGAGCAGATAGCGCGGTGCGAGCTCGAGTTGCAGGTCGCTCGCACCGTGAGGATACAACACAGTACCTTTAAAATTCTTGGGGCGCGGGCGGTTTCCAGGGGAGCTGTCCCACGTCGCATTGCTTTTCCGGGGTCGCTGTTCGCTGCGGCTCTCAGCCGGGCAGGTCACGGGTCATCCGGGGCGGCCGTGCTCTGTGGCGGCAGGGTCCTTTCCTCGTCGTTCGCGCCGACCCTGGAGGTGGCGGCTGTGTAGTGGCGGCAAGTGGCAGTACGGTCCCCAAGTGCAGGACGTACCCAGCCAAAGTACCGGTTGCAGCTGTGCGCTCACAGCTGAGCTGTCGGGCAGGATACCGACCAGAGGGGGGTTATCACAGGGCGGCTGTCCGTCTTCGCAGGTGGTTTGACGGCTCGAAGCGCAGCCAATTCGGGAGCTTGGACCGGACGGGTCCTCCTTCACTTTGCTCTCCCGGTGCAGTTGCGGTCACGGTGCTCGGGCCAGCGGCGGCTGGACCTCACGTTGCTCTCGCTGTTGCTTTGGGCCCCGGTCACGGTGCTCAGGGGGATGTCGATGCCTTGGTTACGGGGAGCGTGGCAGGCTTGCCCGGCGCTCCCAGACCCCTCTGTCAGTACTGCAGCGATAAGCAGCACACACAGTCGCTTTCTTCAGGATGTAGCTCCCACTGGTCCTGGGGCGCTGGTCAGGGGGCAAGTTCAGCAGCAAGCCCTTGGAGATCTGTCAGCAGAGTTTGGCACAAAGTTTCACAAAGCAAAAGTCTTCTTGTAGTCTTTCCTTTTCCTCTCCTTCTGCAGCAAGGCACCAGACACAGGCAAGAGACAGCACTCTTCCTTGTCCTTCCCGGTCCTTCTCGTCGGGTAGAGTTCCTTCTGTAGCCCAAACAGGATCTAATTTACCAGGAGCAAGGCTCCTTCTTTTATACGGCATTTCTTTTGTTCTCGCGGGCCAGGGGGGCCTTTGCATAACCACTTTCAGTCCTTGAGTACTCTGGAGGGTGTACTCCAGCTTCTGCTTTCAGTGTGAGGGGCAGGCGCATCAGACGCCCCACAGGAGGTGGAGCCAGCATTATGCGGACAGGGGCAGCCAGAGTACCTTGTTGATGGGGCTTCGCCCTTCCTGGGCCAGGTGTCGGCTGAGTCATCAGTCGCTCCCCAGGAGGGTGGAGCCAGCATTGTGGTGGCAGAGCACCGCAAGATTCAGAGTCAAGAGCCACTCCTACCTCCCACTAAGGTGTAATCTGCGCATTCACCACCCGACATCCCCCAGCCCTGTCACTTACACGTCCCAGACAGTCAGATACACATACCAGCAGAGGCGGGCTGAAATGGTTAGGCGAGCAAATGCTAACTTTCTAAAAGTAGCATTTGCAAACACAGGATGTTAAAATAAACTTTACTAAAAGAAATATTTCATCATCCTGAGTTCAGGTATACTAAACACGACTCTCTACCATGCTCCCTGAGCCTGCTGGGATTATAGGGTGTAATAATTCCAGCAGCTCAGTCTGGCCTAACGGGAGCAGGTAGCCTTCAATAGTGAAATACGAATTTAGTTGTAAGTCACTACTAGGACATGCCGCACACATCAGGGCTTGTCCTACCTTACACCTACAATGCACCCTGCCCGAAGGCCTACCATAGGGGTGACTAATATGCAGTAAAGGGAAGGTTCAGGGGCTGGCAAGTGGTTGCACTTGCCCAGCCGGCATGACAGTACGAGACTGCACGCGGGTTCTGCGGTGGCAGTCCCCAGACACATCTTACGGCTGCTTCTGTGGGTGGCGCAACCAGCGCTGCAGGCCCACTAGCAGTATTGGCATCTACAAGCCCTGGCACTCCTAGTGCACTTTACTAGGGACTAACAGTAAATCCAATGAACCAATCATGGATACCAATCACATGTACAATTTACAGTAGGGAGCACTTGCACTGCGGCACGGGTCGGCCGTGGCGCAGTGCCCTGAGTATCGGAAAACCAGCAAAACATCGGAGGCACACCAGAAAAAAGTGGAAGGGAAACTCACGCCAAGGTGCCAGGTCTAACAAGGTGGATGACGGGGCAAGTGCTGACAGAGAAAGCTAATCTATTTGCTATCCCATCCATTTGTTTGCTAACCTGATGCTAGGCTATTTAAAGCATTGCACAAATTGAGGTCTATTACATTGGGTATTGCATCTTCTTTAGGATTTGAAGAACACACCCTTAGTCTGTATCATTCTCTGCTTGTACATATAGCCCTAATTTTGATGCTAATAACTTGAATACATTTGGGTACACCACTGCCATCTACATTGATAAACGCTCCAGCAGAATTTGCAGTTGTATGCTAATTATTGACAATGCTCACAGGCTCTCATTAGCACACTCAACTTGACCAAACTCTTGCTTATACGTCCTTCAAAACCAAATGATGGGCATGAAATGAAAACAATGTAGACTGGGGTGCTGACATTTTATGTTAAAGATTTACATTTAACAAGTATAAAAGTGTAAAAGGAAGATGTTATCATTTGTAAGATGGAGGATATCGATACAAATTATGTTATGTGCATTTGAAAAGTGTACTATTACCTAGTATGGTATCCTGGCACTGAAAGCAGGTGCAAGTCTGGCCTGTCCTAGACCTATTGAATGGAAGCCTTCTTGAAGTGCCATGTCTTCAATTTCTTGAAGAATTTGAGAATAGTAGAGGTGGCTCTGATGTGGAACAGCAGGTCATTTCAGGTTTTAGGAGCGATGTAGGAGAAGGCCCGACCACCAGCTCTCATTCTACATATACGTGGAATGTGGGTGGAAGCAGGAGTACGACAAAGTGAAGGTACCTAGTGGGTTTGTGTAATGAGATTCAGGGGTAGAGGTAACCTGGGTGTGTGATGCATAGGGTTTTAAAGGTGTGTGTTGAGGAGTTTGAACTGGGATCTTTTGCTTATTGGAACCCAGAGGAGCTCCCTGAGCTATGTTGTGTTGTGATGTGCATGCGCTATGGAAGGTTAAGTTTGTTGGTGGCTGCCGAATTCTGAATGATTTGGAGTCGCCTGATGAGTTGCTTGCTGATAACTGTGTAAAGTGTTTTCCTGCAGTCCAGTTTGCTTGTTGCGAAAGACTGAGTGACTGTTTTGAGGGTGCTAGTAGGGAGCCATTTGAAGATTCTCCTAAGAATCTTTGGGTGTGGAAGCAAAAGGATGCAACGGCTTTGACTTGTGCGGTCATGTTGGGTTGACTGTTGATGATAATAACAAGTTTCTTGGTGGTAGGGGGATCAGTGTGAGTCCGAGTTCAGCTTGCCACAATGGGGCCCCATAGCGATGGTTCTTTCTGAAAATCTCAATGACTTTCGTGTTGGTGTTCAGTTTGAGACAGTTGGTCTGCATCCAGTCTGTTACTTTGGTTGGGCGGGAGGTGAACTTGGTCCAGGTGTTGCTTGTTTGTGAGAGAGGGAGAGGATCAACTGCGTTGATCTCATGGGTGTGGATGAGGATGCGTGTGAGCGAGATCATGCATGTGTTGAAGGTAGTCGAACAGAGAGATGATCCTTTTCTGGGGGAGCTTGGTGCAGAAGTCCTGTGAGGGGGTGATGCTGTTATAGGCGGCTGCTTGGAGAGGTGAAATTCTTCATGATGACGAAGATCTCTTTGCTGGTCTTGGTGCTGAGGCAATGCAGTCTGTGAGTGTGGAGCATTTGGTGGCACAGATCTGCTGGTTGTAGTGTCTGAGGGTGGATTTAATTCTGATCTTGCTATCGTTGTTTTAACTCCTTCTCCAACTGTGCTCCAATTGTTTGCGGTAGTGCTTTATCATCCTGAGTTCCTCCGTGTACCAGCTGGCTTGTAGTCTGGGTCTAGGGGCTTTGTCGGGTTTGAGGGGAACTAGGGTGTCAGAGCAGGTCATTATCTAGTTGTCAGAGTCTGTGATAATATTGGGAAGGCTGCTGCTGCTCTGTTCAACCGGTGGTCCCTGAGTTCGGTCAACCTCTGAAATTTTGTTTCATTACCGGCAAAATGGTTTGGGGGTGGCAGTGGTTAATTTGTAATAAAATATGTGTCAGGGCCCTCGTCAGGAGGCCGCTGCAGCTTTAACCACCAATTGCCCCTTCCAGCGCTTTCAACAACAATACCTGCGCATATTAACCATGACACTCCTACATGTGTAATAATTCAGACTATTCCTGGCCCCAAAACTATAATTTATATTTAACTAATTAACAGCTGTTCTTCTGCTCATCTCTAAATTACACAGACACTACAATCATGTGGCAGACTGTCATAAGTGCCGGTGTTCACAATTAAGTGCTGGTGCCGAGCACCGGAAACCACTGGCTCAACTCAAGCACTGGGCGGTAGTAGATCTATGCGGATGCAGGACAGGGATGGCGAATTTGATGAAGGTTTCGCAGGTCCTTGTTATTGGTGTGGGCTTGTTGACCAAGATTTTGGTGAAAGTGGTGAAAATCAGGTGGAGAAAGTGCCCAGCAGAGTGTCTGCGTTGTTTCATGCATTGGGTGAGGCCAAGGATTTCCATGTCTTCGAGTTCTGCAGTTGTGTTCAGATCAGTGTGGTCGTCCAGATGGAGATTCATGTCTCCAAGGAAGGCGAAGGCACTAGAGCTGATAATGAGGGGTGTAACTAAGTCCAAAAGTGTTGGTTAAGTAGATGCGTGGTCTTGAAGGTCTGTGAATGAGTGAGGGTGCTGGCTAGAGTAAAGTTGGCTGTGATGTGGAACTTGAAGGACAGGTGTTCCATGTGGCTGGAGGATGTGTCCCTGAAGTTGGTGCAGCTGATGAAGTCATTGAAGGCGGTGGTGTTTCCACCGCCTGGCTTGTGTAATCTGGCCTATCTGGCTATTTTGTATCCGGGAGGGATGGCTGTGTTGATGCTGGCAACCGAAGTGAGGGTTAGCTAAGTCTGCATGAGAAACTGCATCTTTGGGCTATCTGGCTTTATGCAGCAGCATATTATTAATAACTGTATTCTTACGAGTATGTGAAACCAGAAACTGTTGAAAGAGTCAAAAACATAAGCTATCAGAATGCATAATAGTCATTAATGCCCCCCCAGGAAAATGTTAACATGTTCTCAAATGTATTTTCAAGCAATTGCCCTCAAATATGGTAGAAATTGATGTAAAATGCTAAATGTACTCAGTCGTCTTGTAAATGGGAAGTGAGTTTGGCTGACTTTTAGAATGTTAAGAGAGGGTGACATTTTCATAGGGAGATATGAATATGTATGGTAGCTACTTTATTAGTTGATATTTTTGCAGGCTGTTTTGGAACTAAATTTTTGCAGTACATTGCGCTGACCAATTTACCTTCCACCACAAATAATCTAAAATTAAAAAGGGGCGATGCTATAATAACTACACTGACGTTTGCCATGTTTGAGCTTGGGCCTCTCTTTTTAGGCCTCGGCTATGGATAGCTTTCCCTGTAGGGAGAGCGTTTGTTTTCAATATGTAGAATAGTTAGTATATTAAGTATGGTAAATTTACAAGGAGTGTCATGCTTCACGATGCACTCATCTGTGTTTTATGGCGCATACATGCGCATGGTCACCCATCTTCAAATCGGTTTTCTTTAATTGAAAACCTATTTCAAGATTGACTGCCATGCCTGTAGTACTTCATGCATGCGCATACATGCTTTTTCTCGTATGTCAGTAATTCAGTGTCAAGCCAACTACTGTATACACCAGCTTTGATCATTTGCAATTGGTTTTTTTTGCCAATGTAAACTAATGAACAATAGTATTTGAGTACTATGAATTACAATTATACTGCCATTTGATGACGTCATTGAACCAGGGGCTGTGTGCCCTCTAGCTGCCATTGATCTTTCTTGGTGAAGCCCTGCCAACTGTCGAATGGAATGTACAGTGTGTGAAAGATGAACATGACCGAATTGTTTTTTTTCACCCCTTAGGATGAAGGTGAAACAATGAATGTTACTGCCGTGATCAGCTCGTGCACCTTAACAGAAGCCCGCTATCTGCTAGACCATTTCCTTTTAATGGCAGTCAACAAGGTACTGTGGTGATTGGTGCATACTATGACATTTTTCATTTGTACAATTCTGTACCTTTTGTGAAAGGGGTTCTAATAAATTAAGCCTCGTTAGTGCATTGGAAGTTTCTTTTTTCTGTAGTGCGAGATAGGACGAGTCAGCATTTCTCTTTGTGTTTTTTGGAGCCCTGAGTGGTAATATACGATTTTATGATCTGATGCATGTGGGCAAGTGAAAGCTCGATGTATTTCGTAAACTTCCTTAAGCCTGTCAAATATAACTGGGCTGTAACTTGGAAAACCAGACGACGTCTTTCACGTGAAGCACAGGCCTAGGCTAGGATTTACGGGATATAGGGGCGCACACATGGGCTTTGCTCTCTTGGGAGTGATCGCGATCAACGCACATAAATGTGCGCCCTACACCGGAAGCGCTGCTTCTTAGTTATGTTGAACCTTGAACATTACTCTGCTCTTAATTCCACAGCGTGTCCTACCGGAGCAGCCCCCGCTAAGTAAGTATTTCTGCTCTGAAAGAACGGATATTTAATTTCTCACGTATTACCACGAGGTATTTTATTTTTGGCTAATATTGAGTATAGTCACTAAAGAAATGATGGAATCCAGTTCTTTACGTAGTTGCAAAATCGTGATCCTAGACGAAATGGGATGCGAGAGAGGCTGTGGTGTTGAGACCAGAGCTGCCGATTTGGGAACTGGGGAACCAGGTTCTCGTCTATGCGCCGGCTCAACATCCTGTGATTATACCCGTGCCCCCAAACCCCCTAAAAAGAATGTGACCTAATCTATTGTAACTGGTGCTCGTGTAAAGCGTTCTAATCCTTCCGTCTCGAATCTACGCTATATAAGACTGAAAAAAGTACCGTTTGTTTATTCAAAAGAAGTTCAAAAATCAACTTAGTATACCGTTAAAACGGGTTCCAACATCCTTCTCCTGTCCAGACGAGCTTGTCTATTATCACATAAGGATGTTCACAGTAGATCCCTATCCCTCTGGTGCATGATATTCTTTTTCTTTTTTCATATATATTATAATACAGTAAATGAATGTCTTTTTAAACTTGTCTTTCTCGTTCTCTTGGTATTGAATTGCTCCTTCCTATAGAAGAAAGACATGTTACATTATAACTCTGAGGAATACACCTGTTTAGACTTGAAAACTAGCCACTTAAAAGAAGAGTTGCTTAATAAAGGTACCACGCTGCCAACATTTCATTCCTTTTTTTGCTTTTTCAAAAATCAAGGTAAAGCAGAAACATTTCCGATTTAGAAAATCCAGCAATCATTTTTAAATAGGTAAATTCAAAAAGTACCATATAAGGTCAGTCCTTCGCTCCTTGTATTTCTGCATATTTTAGAGCATGAACCAACGCCATCCGTCAGAATGCTCTTTTTGTGCAGAGATTGATTTGCTTGTATGTTAGGTGGTCAGCTGGTCATTGACTGTTTATAGGGAAATAATTTCTGTTCATTGTTTATTTTCTTTCAATTTTGTGGGGGCAAAGCAGTTATTCGATTTATGGGTTGGCCATTGGGTAGTTTGGTGTTGAGGAACATTGTGATGAGCTTTCAAAGGGAGTTGGGCCACGGGGGAGGGGTTTGGCTAGTCATATGGGAAGAGGTTTGAGGCGTGAGCAGATTCGGAAGCCAATGTATGTAAGATATATCCAAAAGCTAGGACTCCAAAGCAGCATATTGCAAACAGCTGTCACTATGGGTTTTGTAAGATATTGTTTAGAATAGTGACGTTGTGTTATTTGTGTGGTTATCAAATAAGCGAATCTAAAGATTATGATTGATAAACATCCATACGAAATCCCATGTAGTGGACTGTATATGATAAACTAATGTCAGTCAAGAAAGATGAGGATGAAGGCTATCTCTTAAATGCAGTAGCAAATTGTACAGGCTAAGTTGTGGATTTTCATAGATCTATTTTTGGCCAGGAATTGCATGGTTTAAAAGTTTAGTGTCAGTGAAGGTGAGAGGTTGACCTCTCCTGACGGTGACATTTTCCTGAATTTTCAGTCGGAATTTGCGAGCACCTTTTCCTTTAAGATCTTACTTTTTGTTGACAATCTCCAATTTGGTTGTGTTTACACCCTGTCAATAAATGTGTTTGAAGTAACAATGTTTTCATTTAGGCCGACAAGTTAATGAGACATGGAACTCAACAAGGTTCAGATAGAATATGTTGTCACATTCTTCTGGAACATCCTGAGAAGTATTGTTTGGGTTGAGCACTTTAAGGAATACTCACAACCCTTATCTGGGTGAACCATCTAAGTCACTAATTGACCTGAGCTCAAACCCCTGACAGCTGTGGCACAGAGTGGACAGGCTTAAATTAGGGCAATGTGTAGAGTACTAATGCAAAACCAAAAGAATAATAAAGTGAAAGTGCTAAACAATAAAAAACCCACCCTGTATTAGAAAAATATAATACATTTAATAAACAAATTTGCACAAATGCATTAGGGGAACTGAGCTCATCATGAGCACCTGAGCACCGTGCCTCATGACGTGCTCAGCTCATCATGAACATGGAAGGTGTTAAGAAAGAATAGCACCAATAGCTCAAAGCACCAATGATAGTCAATGGTAGCGGGAGACTGGGACCTAGGCACAATTTAAGGCTGACCACAATGGAGATACACTAATCAGGTTCAACCCTGTCAAAGATTTTACCTTCTTACTTAATCTTTTAAGTCCTGATCCACCATAGGTGCATACTTCTAAAGCTCTCCAGGACCACTTGGGAGGCACTTGGGGCCAGATGTAGGTAGGCATTTACCGGTCGGTAACGACAGAATTCGGCCGTTACCGACCGGTAAATGCAATTTGAGATGTAGGGCCCTGTATTTTACAGAATCGGTAAATTTACCGATCGGTAAATTTACCGATTCTGTAAAATACCGAATCGGTATTTTTTCCGATTCGGTAAAATTGATATGTAGGTGGGACTCTTCTGAGTCCCACAAGCATTACAGAATCGGTATTTTACCATCAAATACTATTTGATGGTAAAATACCGATTCTGGTGTGCATGCACATGTGTGCATGCACACCTGTGCCATATGACAGGCAGACCTGCCCTTAGGGCAGGTATGCCTGCCACATGGCCCCCGAACCTTTTTTGGGGGTGCTAGAGGGTGTCAAAGTGACACCCCCTGCACCCTTGTCAGAATCGGTATTTACCGATTCGGTAAATACCGACCGGTAATGCCCCATTCATTCCTATGGGCTTCAAAGCCCATAGGAATGAATGGGGCATTACCGGTTGGTATTTACCGAATCGGTAAATACAGATATTTACCGATTCGGTAAAAGGAACATCTGGATGTTCCTACATATCCACCCCTCAGATTTACCGATTTTTAATTACCGAATCGGTAAAATTCGGTAATTAAAAATCGGTAAATCTCATTTACCTACATCTGGCCCTTGGTCTCTTGCAAGGCTAGCAGCATGGTCCAGTCCAGAATCAGAGGCCACTGGTCAGTTAGCTACTTCCAAGAAAATACAACTTATAGCCTCACTGTAGCCACACAGGAGGTCAGTCACTGACCATTGGAGTCCCTTACTTTGTCCTGGGTAGAAGAGGGAGCAAGTCCAGTATTTCAATGCTCCTCTCAGGTCACTGACAGCAGGTCCACTCCTCTTCCGATCTTTCGCAGATCCATAAAGTGTTCTTAAGTGGGTGCCTGGTGGTGCCACTTTTGTGCTTGGCACCAGCAAGTGGGTGTGGGTGACTCCTGGGGGTTCCCAAAGCAATAAGGTAAACATAACTCACTTTTTCAGTAGTTTCTGATATTTTCAAGATGTCAGAAATCTACAGCCACACTAAACTTGTACCCTCACAGCTGGAGGGGTGTGTGGAAGTGTTACTGGGAAATAGTCCGCGTAATCCCACATCTAAAACTAAAATCCAGTTTGAGGCAGACTCTGTGCCCTCAACAAACCAAGACAGAAGTCTGGGAGGACAAAAGCAGGGTCCTTTACCAAGCAGACAGAGCACCCACAAGAATTGTTTTGACATCCTGTTCTCTGTTCCTAGTGTTACATGTAGCTCAACAAATCTGTCAAGCACAAATTGGCAATGTGGTGTCACAGGATGGCCACAGCCCCACTCTGAATATTCTGTGGAGTTCAGAGGAGTAATTTCTGCCCAATCAGGGCAACGTACTGTCTGCTCCTTGGAGGTATTTTACACATCATTCACACCTATTTAAGGCTGACCACATACTGGGAGAAGCTGGTGAGCTAATGCAAATTAGTTGCCATGGACCACCAGGCAGGGAAAAGGTGAAATTTTAAAGTTGCTTTTCCTTAATTGTTATTGAAAACAGACTTCACCGTTTAATTAGATATAGTAACTATTAAAAATTGTTTTACATTATTTTTCCCAGTTGGTCCTTTTCCTGAGTTAGCAGTATTAGTATTTCTGATAGAGACTTCTAACCACAGATTCCTCACTTTAGAATATTGCCTAGGCATAAGACTGCATCTGGAAAATCTTGAACAGTACCTCTGCGTGCTTGTAGGAGACATTGTTCAACTCCACATTGTCTGCTTCAGAATTGTCATGGTGCTTATATAGGTGCCTCCTCTGCACACTGACATCAGTTCCATGCCAACAGCGCAGATCTGGAGAGCTACCTTTGTCACTTTTTGACCACCTTTTTGCAACTTTTTTGTCAATTATTTTTGAGTTGCTGCTCCCAGTGTGTTAGGGACATGCCCCTTCTAAATCTACCAGATTTAGGCTTTGTGGGGAACATCACTGAAAGATGATGGTGTCTGATCCCCACTTGGTCTGTCTCCCGGGGCTTGAGTCGAGTCACTACTTCAAAGCCTGTGCAGAGTGCAAGTTGATGCCCCCAAGGGGATTCATGAGAAAACGATGAAACTTCTGGTGGTGCAGCAGAAGCATGCCCTGCGTTGTTTTAGTCTCCCAGACCCATTCAAGGAGTTGTTCCTGCTGACGGTTGTCTTCTCGCTCAAAGACTTCTTCCTCCAAGTAGGATAAATCGAAAAATCATAAAGAAAAGAAGGCGAGGCGGCCTTTGACTTTGCCCTGCAACCACCATGCTTCAATGTTCCACTCCACACTCTCTCCTGTGGAGCTGGTGTGGGGGCGTGCTCCATGCTACCCCAAGATTCCAGGAGCAACTGCCGCTCTATAGGGAGTTTTGTGATACCATGAATGCCATCTTTGGGCCATCAAATCCCTCCAGAGTGCCTACGGCGCCAAAGAGCCAAGAGGTGCCCACATAAGGTTACCTTCGAAGGAGGTGATAGTGTGGAGGTGTATGGTCCACTGCTGACTGAGGAAGGCCGTGCCATCCTCAACCAAGCTCCGCTGGATGGGAGGGAGTCAGCAAAGTTTGTTGTCCGGTGCGGACTGAACACCTCGGACTCCCTGGGTAGAGCCATGGCTTCTGCGGTGGTGCTGTATTGCCCCACCTGATAAGGTCCCCTGGTTTCTAGAGGAATGGCCAATCAACATTGAGTGACATGCCTTTTGTTGGCTCCTGTCTTTTTGGCGACAAGCACAGACGTATAAGGGGCCATTTTGGGCACATGCAATACAAGCCATACCCAGTTCAGCAGCATGCCCAGCCCTTGCAAGGAAAAGTTCCAGCGTACTGCCCAATCCCCACCCCTCCAGCTGCCCCACACTCAAAACCTCTTTAGTGTGCCCTCTGCTCAGCATAGCAATTCTGTTGGTGGCAAGATCACCGCCCGCCTTAGTGAATTTCGATAACATCCAAAAGTGGTACTTCAAATCTTGGGTTGCTTCTAATCATCCACATCACTCCTCAACTCAGGAACCTCCTCTGGTTCCCCATCCAAAAAAGATGCCAATTCAAGATGCTGACACACGCCTTCAAGGTCCTCCACAGCCAAGGACCATCATACTCAACCACCACCTGAACTTCTAGTCACCTGTGGTCCGCCTTACTCGCATCCCACGAAGCCACAGCGGAGGGCGCTGCTTCTTCTACGTCCCCGCCAAGTGCTTGAACGACCTACCCCTCCACCTAAGAGCATCGCCTTTGCTACCGAAATTCAGAAAAGGACTCAAAACCTGGCTTTTCGACTAAGCCCAGCAAGAATTTAGCTCCTGACTACCCTCACAGGTGATTAGCCGTGCTCTACAAATCCTGATTGATTGATACAGAAGGAGAATGCCTTACCATATTTGGAAACACCTTCATCCCTCCCACAATAAAAAGAATGACTTACTAAGGACCTTCTAAACTTGCTTCGTTAGGAAGTGCATGCTCTTTTGGCCATTGAAAGGGTGCCCGCATCAGAAGTAGGGCCTGATTGTTTTTCCTGCTACTTGCTTATGCCATAAGATGGAGGCCTCTTCCCTATAGTAAACTTAGACCCTCTCAACTACTTCTTGAAAAAAGAGAAATTCAAGATGCGTATGTTCACTTCATTCCTGTCTGCCCTGGATCCTGGAATCTCGTGTGTAGTGCTGGGCCTGCAGCACCTGTATTTTCACATCCCCATCCTGCTGTCCCACAAGCATTACTTCCGGTTCATGGTGGACCACAAGGGTTTTCAGTTCTTTTTGCTCTCCTTCTGCATCACCAATGCCCCTCGGGTGTTCACAAAAGTGATGGTGGTGGTTGCAGCCTATCTTCGGAGGTTAGGGGTTCCAGACTTCCCCCTACTTCGACGACTGGCTGTTGAAGGTGTACTCACCCTAGGCAGTCATTTCCCACTTCCAGTCTACGGCAGACCTCCTGCATTTGTTGTAGTTAATTTACTGCCTGTTAAAGTCACACTTGACTCCCTCTCGGATGTTCCCTTTCATCTGAGTCATTCTGGGCAGTGCAATTTCTCACCTACCCGCCAGAGCAGCAAGTCCTGGATATTCAGGCTATGATTCCCATAGTTCGGCCTCTATCCTGAATTTCTGTTAGACTGACTCTGGGGCTGCTGGGTCTCACAATCTCCTGCAACCTGCTGGATAAACATGCCCACTGGCATATGCGAGCATTGTGATGGTGTCTGAAGTTTCTTTGGGCACAGAATCAGGGGAATCTCCCCCACCTGGTCCAGATAACTGTGTCTGATCTATAGTGGTGGCTAACAAACCTCATTTGGGCCAGAAGCAGGCCTCTCTCCGTTCCCCACCCAGAGTTCACAGTGGTGATAGATGTGTCACTCTTGGTTTGGGGCTGTCATCTTGGAGATGTGGAGATCAGAGGACTCTGGCCTTCGATGGAGTCTCGCTCCACATTTGTTTGTTGAAGTTGATGGCTAATCGCTTGGCATTGAAGGCCTTACTTCCCTCCATCAAAGAAAGGCTGGTTCTGGTGTTCAAGGACTCCACCACTGCTATGTGGTACTGCAGCAAACAGGGCTGGATGAGGTTGTGGATGCTGTGCCAGGACGCCCTGATCCTCTTGACATTGCTGGAGCTTCAGAACATTTTCCAGGTTATACAACACCTTGCAGGATCTCTGAACGTCAAGGCTGATTAACTCAGCTGTCATTCTGGTAGTCCGGCATCTGTCGAGTAAAATGGTTTACTCCTGCTATTGGGAAATGTTTGTGGCTCACACAATGGGGACTCCCGCTCTACATCTTTTACTGAGGTTTTATTGTTTGTTCTTTCTTTAGCCCGGCAAGGCCATGCTTTGGGCACCGTTAAAGGTTACTTGTAAGCCATCACAGGCTTTTTGCTCTTGCTGGATCAACCCTCCTTAATGTCCCCAATTGTGACTCTGTTTCTCACCTACTACTTTTGTGATGTCCAATGGGACCTCAATTTAGTATTTACCTTTCTTATGTGTTCTCCCTTTGAATCCCTGCATTACCGCCCTCTGCGGCTTTTGACATTGAAAACAGCATTCTGGCCATAACATCTGTCAGGATTGTTAGTGAACTTCAGGCTCTTTTTGTCCAGCCTCCATATACTGACGTCTTACTTGACAAGCTGTTTCTATAGACATATGCCTCTTTCTGTCCGAAAGTGGACACCCTTTTTCACATTGGGTAAAGTATTACTTTGACTGCCTTCTATGCTTCACCTCATCTATTCAAGGAGGAGGAGAGACTCCATCATTCTGGGCACTTCCCCCTCTGCCTGGGATGACTCTTGGTGGCCCACAGCGCTCGGAATCCCCCCCGCCCCCACACCCATGGACCACACACGAAATCTCAGCATCATCCAGGACTCCTCGCTCCCAATACACCACCAAATTAAGGCTGTTTTATCCTCCTGCTTCCACAGAGTCCAGGAAAACAGTCACCCATTCGCTCGTCAGCATCTGACTCGACTATGGCAACGCACTCTACACCAGTACCACCCAGAAACTCAAAAAAACGAAATACAGACCATCCAGAATGCCTCCGTCAAACTCATCCTGAACATCCCACACCACATCCACATCACCGGCCACCTGAGAGCCCTTCACTGGTACCTGTCAACAAAAGAATCACCTTCAAGCTTCATGCTCCACAACTTTGTACTTGCTCATGTCAACCACCACCTCTCCTTCTATACCCTAACCAGACATCTCCGTTCCGGCCAACTGACCCTGGCCACCATCCCACTGATCCACAAGACCACGGCTGGAGGAAGATCCTTCTCCTACCTTGCTGCGAAGACCCTGAACTCCCTGCCTCTGTACCTCAGGCAATATCACCATCGCTTCCGCAATTCAGGAAGAATCTCAAGACCTGGCTCTTAGGCTGAACCGCAGACACCCCCCCCACACTTTAGACCCTCATGAGTGAGTAGTCACGCTTTATAAGATTATCAATTGATTTGGACCCTAAAAGAACTCTGTTATTCTATATTAATTAAACCAAGAAGCATCAAGTGGGCAGTCAGCTCTTTTGGGTTCACATGAGCGAAGTAGAACAAGGCCATGCAGAATTCTACCATCTCCTGATGGATAGTACTCTGTATAAAGATCTGCTATGCACTGGTGAAGAAGCAACTCCCTGGGGGCTTGTGGACTACCCCCACCAGGGCCACAGCCAGCAGTACTGTGTTAGCATACACGGTTCCTGTCGACCATTTGTTAAGCTGCCATGTGGGTGTCCCTCCATACGTTCATGAAACACTACTTCTTGGGCAGTCAGGTCCGTCGTGATGGACATTTCTCCTGTTTGTCCTCCAGGACTTTTTGGTCTAAACCTGTTCACAAACCAACCTGCAGGGAGGTATTGCTTGGATAGCTATTCGAAGGTGAGGAATCTGTGGTTAGAAATCCCTATCAGAAGAACAAGTTACTTACCATCGGTAATGCTTTTTCTGGCGAAGACTTAATCTAATCGCAGATTCCCTACTGATCGTCCTCGCTCTGCGCACAGGACTTTTTCCCTCCAAAAATCCTTTTAGTGCACACTGGTCAAGCTCTACCGTTGTTTTTACTGGGCACTGTGTTTTCTTTGCAGAACTAGTCACAATAGAAACTGATGTCAGCCATCAAGGGTGGCACCTATATAGGCACCGCAATGTCACTTATGAAGCAGACAACGCAGGCGCAGAGCCGAATGATGACACCTACTTTTGCACAGAAGTACTGCTCAAGATTTTACTGATCTAGTCTGATGCCTGTGGAATATTCTTTTTAATTTTTTTATTGAAGTTGCATAGCAGCTAGGATAAACAACCGCACAAAACAGCAAATAAAACTGATGTGAAACAAGCATCTATAACAGCCGTATACGGACTAAGTCCGAGCAAATATCATTGGCTTACAATTGAATATAAACATAACCATAGGCTCCACCGCTATTATTCATAATACAAGAAATTACCCAGCCATATACTCCCTCACTGCCCCCCATGTTGCTAATCCAAGCTGTCTCTTCCTAAATCCCTTCAGAGCATACAAACTATATTCCAAATATTAAGCATTCAGAAACTTAGCCTGCCAAAGTTTGAAAGATGGGGGCTCCCGCTGTAGCCACAATAATGCAATTATCAACCTGGCAACGGCCGTGGCCATAAATATTAAATACCGGTGCCTATATAGTAGCTGTCGCCCCTCAACCTCCTCCCTTATGCCAAGCAACATCAAGGACTGAGAGATTTTAATCCCATCTCCAGTTATTTCTGTCAAGAACTTCTCAATTGAATCTAACAAAGGGTCAAGGCCTTCACATGCATAAAAAACATGAACAATATCAGCTCAATCTTGACCACAACGAAAGCACCTCCCATCATGCTGCCCTCCCACTTCATCATTTTTGACGGGGTATGATATAGATTAAATATCATTTTATAATGTTGGCTGCGAAGATTGGCTGCATATAAGATCCTTCCAGCCTGGTCAATAGATTCTTCCAGCGAGATTCCGGGGTTCCCCAACCAGGTTCTCCATTTCAAGTTATCACTAGATCTATTCTCTAGCAATACTTTATAAATAACCCCAATTTTAATGTGTCGTCTGATGGATTCAACAATGTTAAACTTCATAATAAAATTTACATGCTTTACCAAAAAATCCCTAATTTTTAGATACTTAAAAAATAGCGTAGATGGTATTTATGAGCTAGCTCAGTAAATGAACATTCCGAACCATCCTCCAGATAAAGACCCCCTAGTCGGATGATCCCCCTCCTTCTCCAACCAATTGCCACCTGATCCCCAAAAATCGAGGGGAGTACACCAACAGAGTTAATAGGGGAATACATAGAAAGTACTTCAATCTCTACACTCTTTCGTACAATATTCCATACCTAAAGCTAGGCATTCAATACCTTAAATTGTGTTCTTTTAAAATAACCGCCGTCCACCGCCTGTGGAATATTCTAAGAGAATCCGCGGTTATAAAGAGTCTCTACCAGGAAAAAGTGTTACAGGAGATAAGTAACTTATTCTTTAATCTGCCCTCTGGCTTTCTGCATAGGGCAGCTAGACCTGCCACAGTGAAAATTGCTTTTTGGGCCTTGTTACCGCAAGAGCATGATAGTATTTATTTTCTACATCTCCCACTAATAAATACTATGCACCATACCTTGTAGGCTAAAGGGCTTACATAGGAGTGACTTGCTGATCTTTAAATGGGAGGTGTTTACCTGTCACACTGCAGACTACAAAGAGTAGACCTGAAGCCATGTTTTCTTTTGTCACACTAGAGGGAGGTTCAAGATGTGTGACAGTCTACAGGTGACAGTTAACTTGTCATGCCATGTGTGTATTCATGCAGCATATACTATATTCTTGTAGAGCTTAAAGAAAAGTTAAATATAGGAGGAAAGGTCTTCAGTTTTTAACTCACGGCCTCTAGCATTTGGGGCCACAAAATGGTCTCTAACCTCCACGCATAGGAAAACATGGTATGCGGAAGGATTTTAGGCCTCCCTGAATGTGGCCCAAGTTTCATATTACATGAAGAGCTTAACTTGGAATATGTTGAGGATTACATCAACTTGGTCCCATTGCTACTGTGGTGCTCTATATGGAGAAATCCTCAAGCCCTACTTAACAGGGATATTATTGAGAATTGTTTATCATTTAGCATGGGTCTCCAAATTCCTTGGCTGGCCTATTTCAAGCGGATGTGTTACTGGGTAGGCAGAATTGCTTCCACAACCTGGAAGGGCTGCGTAAGGATGATAGATCCCAGCTGAAGCAATTGTTTCTCAAAATGAGGCAACGAGAAAGGGAAACAGGAGAATTAATTACGAACCAGAATAAAGATTGCATTTTAATCTAAACCACAGTAGGGCTTGAACAATATCTGGAGTTTGTGACTGCCACTTGGGACAGGGTCTTCTTGATTAGATGTAGGCATAGGTATATTAGATGGCAGTTATGGTTCCCCCTTGGGCAATATGAATACTCTTCCATCCTTGTTTCACATACAATGAAAGTTCCCCACAGAGTCTGTTGCGTTTCCTGTTTTTCTGTAGATTTTACCCTTGTTTTACAAGACACTATCTAATCTCAGTGTTGAGGGGCTCAGGGATAACCAGATGCAGGCACCCCTATTGCACTTACAGTCACTGTTATGTTATGGTATAGATATTTGTAAAGGCTGCAAATCACCCACCACAAGGGGTCTCGCGGTGCTCCAGCAGTCAACACAGATCTGGGTTGGTCGAAATCTAAAAATGAAAAAGGTTTTTTGAGTTTTTTAAATGCAGCTAGGTTGATAGATATATCGGCAGCTGATTCCAGTGGTGGGGATGCCGAGAAAGAGTGGCCCCCCACCCTGACTCTACGGATGTACCCGGGGCATAACAGCAGGTGCTCTAAGGTTGCAAGTAGTAATGTAAGGTTGCACCTTATGTTGTAGATAACAAGGCCCCTTTCCATGAAGAGACCCACGGACCAGACATAAAAGCTTAATAAGGGTGCACTTTCTTATAGGCAGCCAGTGCTGAGATCTCATTGTTGGTTCAGAAGGAGAGCGGTAGGGTAGGTTGCAAACCAACAGTGCTGCTGTGTTCTATGTTACCTGGAGCTTGGAAAAAAGACCCTCATTCATTGCAACCATTAGTGAATTTCCATAGTCCAGGCAACTCATAATAAGTGCTTAGGTAAGTGATTTCCTGGATTCCTAGGCATCTTGTCATCAGTAAAAAGTGGGTCACCACTAGACCCCGCACCTCCCAACATCTTGAAATTGGTCGGACCAACAATCGCCTCCCTGCCACTCGCTTGGTTAATGCTTCATTCGAGATGGGTATGGTCCCTCCTGAGTGGAAAAGGGCATTGGTAAAAGCGCTGTTAAAAAAACCCACCCTAGATCCAGCCGACCTGGGCAACTATAACCCAATTTCGCTTCTTCCTGGAATCAGCAAGATAGCGGAGAAACATGCTAACCGCACTCTCTCTGCGTTTCTTGAAACCAACCATGTTCTTCACCCCTCCCAAACGGGCTTCCGCCCCTGTCAAGGGACTGAAACCGCCATACTATCAGGGGTGGAAGAAACTAGAAAAATTCTCGATGCAGGATGGGCATCAGCAATAATCCCCCTCGACCTGAGTGCAGCCTTCTATACAGTGAACCACTATGTCCTGGCTCACCTCCTCGGGAGCGCAGGAGTGACTGGAACAGTTTTACTATGGCTACAATCCTTCCTAGAAGGAAGATTCTTCCAGGTCTTTGAAGGGACACTAACTCACAGCCCATCCCCCTACAGTGCGGAATCCCGTAGGGCTCTTCTCTGAGCCCTACTCTTTTTAATGTTTACATGGCCCGCTGGCGGATGTTATGTCCCCCTTTGGGATTCATATGGTGACAAACGCTGACAACACACAGCTGGTCGTAGCACTGAACCACCCCAACCAGCAGACCAATTACCTCCTTTTCTGCCTTAAGGAAGTCGCCAAGTTTTCTATCAAGCACCATATTGCCTACCTTTATGGGCCCGATGCCAGTCCCTAAGACAGAGTCTGGGAATTAAAAGTGTGGGAATCTGGCTAGACCTAGACCTTACTTTTAAAGTACAGGCAGGAAAGACTACTGCTTTATGTTACGGCCTGCTGAGAATGATCTGCAAAATCCTCCCCCTCCTACCTTGCCAAGCAAAAAAAATTACTGATCCAGGCTTTAATTTTGTCTAGAATAGATTACGGAAATGCCCTTTATTGAGGGGCCCTGAACTCAGTGATCGCAAAATTGCTCGTTGTACAAAATTGTGCAGCGAGGCTTCTCACTGAGACCCGCAATCGATGTTCAGCAAGGCCCGCCCTACGCTCTCTCCAATGGCTCCCGATGCAAGAGTGAATCAATTTAAAGGCCCTCTGCATAGCCCATAAGTCGCTGGAGGGGAGTGGACCTCCTAGTGGAGTGGTGTGGCTCACTGGTTAGAGGCGGCAGACCCGTAAGCAGAGAACAGCCCGAGACCAGGGTTCAATTTCTGACGCGGCTGGGTCGTGGACCAGGGTCAAACGGACTCAGTAATTCTCGCCTCGGTGCCTACTCTAACCAGGGAACACACTCGGCAACTCTGGGCATTAAGCTTGCCTCGTCTCTACAACGGCCCCCCACAGACGCCGGGGATGCCTGGTTTCACCTTGAAGATACCCAGAAAGGGACCATCTCACAGGGAAAACCAGGACGGGTTCCCCAGCGGTCTTCAGCGCCAGGATACTCCATGGAGTCGCAGTGTGCTTTACAAGTACACCCACATTTACATTTATCAACAAAGCCTTGATTCGCCCCTACAGGGTGAACAGAAAACAGCGCTCAGATGAACTTCACCTTGCTGTGGTCCCTAGGATCAAGAAGGCCAGAAGTGACGGACCGCTTTTTTCGTTCAATGCCTTCAGACTCTGGAATGCCCTTCCGCTGCACCTCCGTAGGGAATCTAATCACCTGACGTTCCGGAAACACCTAAACGCCTGGCTGTTCCCCTAGTGAATCTGTCCTCTAGTTGGGGCTTCATCGCTGGGATGCTCCCGGCTAGCCATGCGCTATATAAATGCTAATTCAATTCTATTCAAAGGTAGCCACTGAAAAGCTTTTCTGAACAAATGGAAAAGACCAAAGCATATTCCAAAGATTGAATCACATGTTCTCTCATGGACAGGTATTAGTCAATTAGAATGCCTAAGATCTTTACTGCTATTTTTTGGAAATGGAAAAGTTCCTTGTTCCCTAGGCCACCAATCGCTGGACCAGAAGGAAAGCGCTTTCCCTAAAAACAGTATCTTCATCTTGCCTGCATTTATTTGAAGATAGTTGGTGGACATTCGTGCAGCAATCTTGGTCATACATTCCCTGAACTTTAGTTTAATGGATTCAGATTTGAGCCCTATGGTAATGACAAGTTTGGTGTCATCTGCATATGAGATGACCCCAAAGCCACACAATCTTATCACTGTGGTTATAGGGGCCACATAAATGTTGAAGAAGGTGGGGCTCAAAGGTGAGCCTTGTGGCACCCCCTTGTCTAATGCCATAGTTCTATAATTAAATGAATCCAGCTGAACTGAGTGGTTCGATCAGCCAGCAAAGTTTCCAGCCAGCCTAATGCTTTGCCCCCGATACTGATCTCCCCCAATCTTTGGACTAGGGTTGCATGGGAGATGGTATTGAATGCTGTGGACAGTAGAACCAGCATGGCTGAATTCCCCATGTCCAAAGCAGGTTTGTTAGAGTCCAGGACCTCCATTAGTGCCGTTTCTGTACTATAAGAAGCCTGGAATCCTGACTGGTAGAGGTCCAACAGAGAGTGAGTTTCTAAAAAAAAAGTTATAAGTTGTTGCTAAACTGAAGTCTCCATACCGATTCCAAGAAAGGGGAGCAATGATATGGGTCTATAATTAGCCAGCTCTTGAGGGTCAGCCATAGTTTAAAAAAAGAAAAAATGTTTGCCACTAGCTATTTTCCACTTTACTGGAAAAGATTCCAGGGTCAGGTAAAGGTTAACCAGGTCGGTGACCGAAGCAAAAAGGGCTGGGGCCAGAACATCCATGATGTAGGGAGGAGCAGGATCGTCTGGAGACCCCGATTTGATTCTATTTATCGAGGCTAGTACTTATTGAGAAGTGACCGTATTGAAGGTATCCAAGAGTATAGTATCAATGGAAGCTGGTAGGTTAGGTGACGTTGGCCTTTCCTGGTTCCTAACGTTAGGAAAGGACTTATAGATCTCATCAATTTTTTGGACAGCAGTGCCCCAGTATGCAGAATATTATGACAAGCAATAAATTAGGATCCAGCGTAAGGAAAAAAAATGGGAGCGATAAGCAGAAAAGAATGATTTCCTACATTCACATATTGAGCTTTTTCGGTGCAGGGCTGTGTAGGTCAGGCAGGTGGTATTGAAATCAGTAACCTGCCTGAATTCAAGTCAGTTCCAAGATATTTCAATTATCCAATCCAGGAGTGTGCAAAGGAAGGTTAGGGCGCTGCCAAAACCTCCACAGTTAAAATGCTCAATGTAGATATCCCAACAACAATTTTACATCTTCCCTCAGAATAGAAAGAAAGCTTATTTTCCTAGCTAATCTGAATTGAAATCGTGGTTTAAATGTCTTCACAGTAACAGCCGCAAAGTTGCATATGTTTACAGAAAGTTACCTTTCCCATGAGGACATGAGAGAGAATAGCATGAATCTAAGGGAGTCTTTAAATGACTTGTCAGTCTAATGTGTTATTTGCCTGCAGTAGCAACTTCATTCTCCTTCTGTATTTGAAGCAAACTATTCTGACTCTGAGCCGTCGGTTTCACTCTTGGACATCTTTTGGACTGTTCGGATATAACTCCGAGCTCCCTAGAAACCTAATCGGATAGAGACTTCTAGCCGCAGATTCCTTACCTTAGAATTAACCCCAGTTGTCAGACTGGATCTGGATATTTTTCCTGAGCAGTACCCCTGCATGCTGGTAGGTGTCGTTGTTTGGCTCCGTGTGGCACCAGAAGTGACGTGTGCTGTAAATAAATAGCCGCCACCCCAGCGTGATGATGTCAGTTTTTTTCTTTCTGTGCCATTTGGCGCAGATCTGGAGAGTGCTACCCCCAGTCAATTTTTGACAGACTTTTTTTCAACTTTTGTCGAAAGTTTTTTTGAGAGATCTTCTGGTGTGGTAGGAATGTTCACTAGGAAGTCCGGCTTCAAGACGTGAAGCGCCTTTTAATGAACAGATGTTGGTGACGGACCTTCATCTTGTTTCTCTCTGGTGCCTGGAGTGTGATCAAGATTCTAAGACCTGCGCTGAACGTGGCGACATGCACCCCAAGGCCTTGTGGGAGCGGTCCCTCAAGCTCCTTGCTGCACCGCAACAGTCTTGATCCCGGTTGAGAGGAAGGTCCCAGTGACAAAGATTCTCATTGCAGTCAAAGTAATCTGGGAGTTTGGTAAGTCTCACAAGAAAAAGATGAATAGATCTTTGACTTCGCCCTGCCAGTCGCAGTCCTCAGACGAGACAAGAAAGTGGCATCATTCAAGGCCTGGTTCCATAGTTGAGCCTGCTCGTGGTCGCCTCCACTGATCCCCGAGTTTCCAGGAGCAGGGCAGTCCGTGGCCAGCATGGAGAGTATTAGGAGGGCTATGCACCTCATAAATTGGGGGGCCCGTCCTCGGCCAGTGTGCCTTGGGGGCCTGTGTGTTTCGGAGGGGCCCCTACTGGTTCCCTGCCAGTGGGCCCTTCCCCGGCACCAGTCCTGATGCAGACTCTCCCAGTGCACTTTGGTGGCGCCATCTCCATTTGAATCCCAGGCTAAAACACCTAGCCTGTGGGGCATTGTACAACGATTACTCTGGCGCCGACTGGTACTGTGCCTTCCAGACCGGAGCCTGAGCCCAATACCTTTGGGCAAGGACTTGGGGAGGATTGGTAGGGGTCGCTGGACCCTGAAGAATGCCATCCCCGCAACATGAACTGGTGTGAGGACTTGGCAGAGTCCAGTGGACTGGACACTTCTCCAGATACTGGAATGGTTTCTCCCCCTCCCCTTCCCCTTGCCATGGCTATGGAGGAGGGAGCGTCATTTGCTGTGGCGGTGAGAAGGCCGGCCAAGGTCTTAGAAGTTAGCCTCCCCTTGTGGAAGTCGAGACTAATGTCTTGACAGGTGCTTCAGGTGGGAGTAACTCCCCTCACAACTGCTTCCCCATTTAATGAAGCCCTCACAGACATCCTGCTTGGGACTTGGTTCAAGCTCAGCACAGGAGCTCCTGTAAGCAGGACAATTTCTGGCCTTCATTGTCCCTCCCTAGGCTACCCCCAGTTCCTGCAGCCACACCCTACTCTGGAGAGCTTGGTTGTCCAAGCCTCTACTTTCTGTGTAAACGCGTTCTCTACCACCCCACCGGATAAGGAATCCAAGAGCCTGGACACTTTAGGCAAGAAGATGCTTTCATCCATCAGCCTGGCACTGCGGTCCGTGAACACTGCATGCCCTTTGGGCCACTACACCAATGCTTTATAGGATTCGGTTGTGCGGCTGCTGCCCATGGTTCTGTAGGCGGCTTGGGCCATATTTTCCCAACCTGTTGCTCGCGGGAGAGATGCAGCTAAGTTCAAGATCAGATGTGAGCTGGATACCACCAACTCGCTAGACAGAGCTGTTATATCAACAGTGGCCTTACGTCACCATGCCTGAGAACAACTGGCTTTTCAGGAGATGCCGAAGCATGGCTTATGTACATGCCCTTTGATAGCTCCCGTCTCTATGGAAGCAAGGCGGACTCTGTGCTGGAGCGCTTCAAGGACAGCAGGGATACAGTTGGGTCTGTGGGCCTTTCCATGGCCTCTTGCCAACCCCAGGCAGCCTTTCGCTTCTTTCGTGCCCACAGAGGGTCTACCAGCCGCATATTTACGTACCCGGCCACTGTGGCACGCAATCTTCCTAGCCTCTGCATAGCTGAGGATGAGGTGCCCACAGAGACCCTATGTCACCACTGCGAGTTCTGGTTGGGAAATGGAGAGGAGTCTGCCGCTGATCCAGTCGTGGTGCATTACCCATCACTGCAAATCTTTTGTATTTTCCTCTGAGATCTGGACAATGTCGCAGAGATTCCCCTGATGTGCCCACTGGAACTTTAGATCCCACTGCAGAGCCAACATATGCCAGTGAGCATATGTCACAAACATGATGCAAAAGGCCATGGTTCCCAGCAGCCTCCGAGTCCGTCTCACCGAAATCCAGGATAGAGGCTGAAACATCACTATCATAGCCTGAACTCGCCGTTAAAAAAAATAGGCCCAAAACTGCACCATGTCAGAACAGCTACAATGAAAGGGAGCATCTGAGAGGGAGTCAGCTATGACTTAGGCACATTGATAGTGAAGCCCAGCGCATGCAGCAGATCTCTGTAGTCTGGAGGTGGGAGACCGCCTAGAACAAATCCAATTTCAACAGCCATCCATTGAGATAGAGGAAGACACAGGTCTAGGACAGAATGAATCACCCCATCATTTGCATGTTTTGACAACTGTCTTTTCACCTGCTAGATGTGCCACCATCAGGCTAGATGAGAAGACCTACTGTAGTTACATGATAGATGAGAGCACCGTGGTTGAAGGAGCCAAATAGGCTGCTTCTGCCTGCTTTATGAAAAGTAAAACAATTTATTTTATGATCATATGCTTTGTTTTAACTTAAAGACTGTTGAACTTAACAAACACTTAAGCATGAACAGCATGGTCTCATTAAAAAAAGTTTGAAAACTTGATAAACGAGGCGGTGAACCTAAAAGCATCTTCTCGTAGGCCTAAGGTGCCTTAGAGGACTTCTCACCTTTTGCTGAATCTGATCCTAAAGAAGATTCATACAGCCCAGTTTGTTACATGGATTTAATTAGCTTACAAAGTGCATGATGCCTTTAAAAGCTATGTTGGGGTAAAATCAAAACACACATGTTCCATCTCTATCGTTCTGCTTGTGCTGGAGACAAAATTGTGAATCGCCGTTAGTACAATTTGTTTTAAATTCCTATGATTCCCCTAACACACATCACTAATCATGACTTGTCAAATCATGTAGGGTGTCTGCTAGTGAATTATATGACGTATGAGCTCTTTTATTGTCAGGAGAGCAAAATTGTAATATGGAAGTGGTGTATTTGAAATACAAATATGTATAAATTGTTTACGTTTTTCTTTAGGGCCTCCAAGCAGCCCAAAAGGAAGCTCAGGTTAAAGTTCTCGAAGGGCGTCTGAAGCAAACTGAAATAACAAGTGCTACTCAGAACCAGCTGCTGTTTCACATGCTGAAAGAAAAGGCAGAATTAAACCCTGAACTTGACGCCATGTTAGGCCATGCATTACAAGGTAATTTTTAGCACCACACTTTGAGTATGCTATTGGCTGCATGACAGTTTTGCTTTTAATGCTTGGTTTCTACTCCCGGGGATTTTTAAGGAGAGTTGTAGGAAAAAATAGCTGTTGAGTTTTTTAAAAGTTACACATTATCTTCTCAAGTCCTCCACATTTAAGAGTTATTGCTATTCCTACTTATGGTTATTTTAATATTAAGTATTTAGGATGTTCCAATTCAAACAGGAAAATGTCAATATGTCGCAGCCTTGGAAACCGAGGAAGGGTTGCACTTTATGTACAAGATAGGGTCAGGAAAGTGCGCCCTTTTCTTTTGTGTTCACGTTAAACATGGAGTGTAAAAAGTTATTGTACACGTGTCTTACAGCACTTTACACGTTGCTTGGCAGGTGAATATGGAATATTTCTTAAGTAAAATCTGTGTTGATTGGAGTGTTGCTTTTTTGTTTCCTTGTTGCTGTAAATGTATACAGACCTAGATAGCATACCACTGGGTAAGTATGACAAGCTTTCTGTATACACCTGCATGTTACTAATTGTTCATATGCACTAATCCTGGAACCGTTTAGGATTTTTTTCAGAATGCGAGTAGGCTGCATGTTATCTTCTGTGAAAATACTGATCACCAACCAGCTGCCTTCTTCCATGCAGAGGCTATTATTAACATTTGTTAATGCAGCAACAATTGCTTCTGATAAACCGCTGTTGCTTGAAATTCATATACAGCTTTTTTTCAGCACTGTATCATTTAATAATTAACTCCGCTGGACCACTCTTCCATTTCATAACATCTAACCTTGGCAAAGCCACAGCCTATGTAGACCAATGGGTTGTTCCACTTCTCAAGTGGACCTCCTTTGGTATTTTGAAAGGAAAGTGTTAACACGAAATCCGTTTCTGAGAATGTTTAAATATGAGCATTTTAAATATTTGCTAAAGTTGTACCCAGATTATTTTTATTACCATCTGTTTGAGACAATGGTGTGCAGCTTTTCTTCATTTTGCAAAAAGTGTGCCTTCACCAAAGTCTATACATCCTTTCCATACACTAGTTTTAAAAAAAACATTTAAAGTATGCTTAACAAATGCTAAATTTCAGTCTGATTCTCTTCTGGAGTACCCACTTCGGGAGAGAGAAAGTGAATAAACTTCTTTGAAAGTTTTTTTTTTTAGTTTCTCATTTACGCAAAATATTGAAGTCTGTCTGATGCCAGAAAAGACTGAAAGCCGTAGATTACCCTCGGACCGTTAAACTCTTCGCTTTTATTCTACAATCCTAATAAAGTTGCTCCCTTCAGGGCGCTGTTAGTTTGAAAAATGCCTCACAAATATTTCAATACAATTGACGTTTCCATTTCTTACACTGTATTGCTATAAAACGCTAATTTCTAAATTGATATTTTTCATGTTTTTAGATGTGCATCTTTCTTTGACACCTTAATCTTAAAGCCTCACACAGCGTACTTACACTTGGACACACCCTACATATAACATGGACTGACACACATGCCAGAGGAGCCGACTACCAGCTATCACTACGATTTGGTATTAATGACCCATATTGGGTGCCTGAACTCTCACCTCACTTAGCATCTACATTATTCCACTTGATTAACAGTCAACATTTGCTGCTTGCCTTGGCTCGTAAAATCGAGGCAAATGCTCATGTAGGAAACTGAAAGGCCAAACAACTGAAGTGAACCATCTGTTGAGATATCGTCATTAAAGCGCCATCCGCTATTTAGGGACGGCGTATCAATCTACTCATTGGCATCCAACACCCCTCTGGCCTGCATGCCGCAAGGCTCTTTTGCATCTCTCTGGCTTGCCTAGCCAGGACCAATAAATTAGGTAACATGACCGGACCCTCTGCCCCTGCCATCCCTCTACTTGGCCTTCCTACTAAAACAGGACGATTACGACCAAGACAATTGCGCCACTGGCAGAACACAGATTTGTCCGCAGTGGGAGACCTCTGTCAATGACAAATTGGTGGACTTCCCAACTCTTATAGCAGATTATAGCCTACTCCTGCACAATTCCTCACCTATGAAGGTATTTGGCAATCCCTCTATTCACTTGATCATACCTGCCATATGCCACCCCCCACACATGAAGTTTACCCACACACGAAGTGTATAAAAATCTTTATACCGCTAGCATGGGTAGTAACCTGATAAAATGGTTCCACAGGGTATTTCTATCTCAGGGAGACACCTCTAGACTTCTTTTATGGACCTCTTGGGAAATCGACCTTACTTAGATATTTCATGATACTGACTGGAAAAGGGCACTGGAATATCCTCATGAAGTATCCCAAGGGATGAAATTCAAATACATCCAATTTAACGTTCTTTATAGAGCATCATAGATACCCACTAAGGATCCTTTTATTTTCTTATATAAAGACTTGCAAACTCACAGAACCATTGTTAATGTAGGCCTGCTGCGATAGGTAATATCTTTAAATTAACTACTCGTGTGAACCAATAAACAGTTTTAAAAAAGAAGACTATACGCTATCCTAGGACTAAAATGCCCAGTTTCAATAGCATGTGTTTGAAGAGAGGATATAAAAGGGTTTCCAAAAGTCAGCTTTCTTTTAAAAAGAAAGTATGTTTATTTATATGGGGGGTAGGGCAGAAAAGGACTGGTTAATTTAACTAAATCAGAAAATGCTCCTTTAATGATAGCCAGAAAATGACTTGGGCTCAGGTCTCAACTGGAAAAGCAGGCTGTAAACGGAATACCAAATGCAATATACTGTTTTAAGAAATATTTGAGTGAGGATCTTCGCCCCCAATTTGTAGCCATCAAAGCCAGATAAGTAGGGAAAATGACCTCAATCAGCTTTTGGGGTTTGGTGTCCAAGCTTGTGTGCTTTTGTAAATAAATAGCTGGAATTTGATATGATATAAAATGTGACATTATTAGAGTCTTCCTGTTTGACGTACAAATCCTCCCGCAAATTCCCCATCTTAGAAGCATGCTCAGGTATCATACCGATTCTTGACTTATAAAGAAATTCAACCATCCAGAAACAGGTGTCACAGACATGATATAATGGCTCATTGAAGGTGAAACTTTTGCAGGTGACTTCAGTTTCTTTTTTTTGAGTGCCACAGATTTCAGCATCCATTGCACTCGTCGCACTCAGTATTAGCTCTGTGTTTTTTTCACCCAATGTGCAGGTTTTTATGTGAAATCATTTTGAGATTCTGCCAACCAAGTCCTCAAACTTTAAGCCCTGCAGTGCCTGCAAGTGGTTGGGTCCAGGACGAAAATGCATAATGTTTTCATTCAGTTTCTGTGCTTGTAGTATAGCACACAGGCATGTGACCCCTGTGCACATGTGCAAGCAGAAGCAAAGGCCCTGCAGACATTGGTCCATCTCTTCATCTGGGTGAGAGAAGCTGTGCTGTTTATTACTTGTTATTTTACCCACCATAGAGCAGGTTTATGGTACATTTAGTTTCTTGAGGATGTCCAGTTCTTTCGCGGAGTGATTCTCACCTTTATGCAGATTAGGCACAATAAAGGCCTCAAATTCATGAAGCCCAAGCATCCCTCTTTATCCTTGCTTTATGGGTGTAGGCTGATTCCGAGAGGTGCCTGCATCAGTGTCAGTCCAAGAACTCTTTGAAATTGCCTGGTTTGATCATTATGTAGTGTGAATAAAACAGCCAAAATAAGAGATACTACGTTCAAAGTGGGCCTAATAGTGGAGGCATTCCCCTCAAACATATACTAGTAGTTTCTAAATGAGCTACACGCTTTGTATAGCCAAGGTGGCACAGTTCTTCCCATTGCTGTGAGCAGACTGAAATTGTTGAATGACAAGTGGAAGGTGCAGTAGTAGGTGATTTTGGTGGAGCATCCCATTTGTAGCTGTGTTTAAAACCAATCATATGTGTGTCTAATTTCTTACCTGGGAATGCCCTACAGTGAAATCACTGGGAATTGGGTTCAGTGTTGACTGGCATTTCCACTTGCATTAGGTCTTTCTTCCTTATCTATTGATTTCAAGAGTGATATGAAAGTGGAAAAAATTAAAAGACTCCTTTGTGCTTGTGATCAATATTGTTGGATTAGAAACTGCTTTCTCAACAAGCAGGAATGATGCTCCACCAAACCCTGCAAACACTCTCCTAATTGGTTACAGGACTTCTTTCCTTATAAACCATTCATGCCACTAGCATGGCACATTCATCTTGTATTGCTATGTTTGATGGAAGCACCATTGAAGGTGCTTCATACTTGCCGGTCAAGGTTATTGATGTTGAGAGCTTTCCTGTTGGTTATTGTGTCAGCCAAAAGGGTGGGTGAACTTGAAGCCATTCCATTGGCTCGTTCTATGCTGCTCTCTTCCTCTTGTAAGTGATTAGGATTTTTGACTGAATATGATTTCAGAGTTTCTTGTTTCATAAAGATGCTGCGTTCTTGCACCCTCATTCCCCTAGTATGACGTGGGGAGTGACTTAACTTCAGGTTGAACCTTTATTTTTCTATGGCGCACTTCAGCAAATAGTGAGTATGTAGGCATCTCCTTTTCCCGACAGGCTGTTTAGTGTATCAAACAATTGTATAAAAGTTTTCTTATGAAGGGATTATGGTCCCTTAAGTAATGGTAGGGCAGATACAACAGTGCCCTTGAAAGGGGCCTATAATTAAAGGTGACTGTCACATTTTTCAAGTGGTGAATTTAGTCTATCCATAAGATCTTAAGCTTAACTTGAATAGGCCGTCCCTCAGAAGATCCTCGCCTAAACTGGAATTGCTCTTGGGCCTCAGACTCTCCTCTTTTCTTTAATACTGTAGGAGTCATTCTAAAGCAAGAAATTCCCAAGAATTATTGGAAGAGTGAGTCACTTATTCTGCTTACGCTTTTTCTTCGGGTACTTTTTCTTCTAGCAGAATCCTCATCTGCCTTCTGCCTACCCTCTTTTAAGTACGGTTGTATTCTTTTGTAACATTTTTCGTATTTGAAATTGGTTGGCTTTCTTTCACATGTCCTGGCCACTGTGAAATAGTGTAATTAGGATGATCGGTGACCCCGGTGCTTTTACATTCCTTCCATTGCTTACAGTGATGATGTTCACTATGACTGATGCTGAACAGTTAATTTGGTAAAACTTTCAAATTTCACTTTAACACATGGAGATCGTTCTAAGAAGAGGAATATTGTGGGAAAACGAGAAGAGTATCCATTAAAAAAATATTAGAGAAAGTAAGTGCTTTTTTAAATAAAAAACATGGTAAATGCAGGCTATGGTCTACCACATTTTATAATTCATATGTAGGTGCATTACCTATGTGATGCTGCTTTGTGGGGTTATTTGGAAGAATGATAATTGTAATGCATTGATGCCTATTATTGGTCTAAACCCTTTCCTAGAGAATGCAGAGAACAGTAGTGATGATGATGCATCGCTTTCCAGCCCTGGAACAGAAGGCAGGTAAAGAAAATGTGAAAGTGCTTTTAAACCTGTGGTGTAATTTATTTCTTGTTCTGACAAAAGATACTCTCTCATGATTTTTTCACAATATGATATAATGGATGAACTGGGGAAGTGTACCCATTGTGCGCAGGCTTCAGAAGAATGAGCTGCCAGCAAACCTTTTCGATTAACATTGCAATGAGCTAATATTTCTAGCTACAGGAAATGGAATGCCATTGCATCTCAGTAGGGGAGGGATTACTGACCAGTCTGGGTGTGTTGTGAATTAGTCCAACTGAAGCTTGCATTTTCAGAATGGAATGTATGTGTTCATATGTTATTGCTTAGTAAAAATATAGTTTGCCAAAGTTATGAGTTTTCGTGATGAGTTTTAAACTTTTAGAAGGCTCGGGATAGTTCACTGTTCATCCAACATTGGATCTTATATAGATTCATAAGTTTAAATACCCCCTGTCATCACAGTGGGAATCCTCAGTTGTCAATGATAGCACATCAGTGTTTCCAATTGCTTAAATGATATTGAAACAGTCATAGACAATATGTAGTTGATGCATCTCGTTATGAGGCGAGTAGGCTGCATTATGAGGTTTTGTCATGTATCATGGTCCTGAAAGGGTGGTCCTGAAGGGCTCCATTTACACATTTGGTAATCCTTCCTTGTCTAACAGTTAAAAAAAGGACTTCACCCTTCTCCAGGCATCACACTGCCTGATATTTCAATAGGTATATGAAACTCTGCCTAAACCTGCCAGCCCACATCAGGATCTCAACACACTTAAAACTCTAGTCAGCAATAGAATATTATCAATAGGCAGGTTAACCAGTCATTTGCAACCTGCTGCTGCAAAACTGAAATGTGCATTCTGTACCTCAGAAAAGTCGTTGTGGCTGGCCAGAATTCAGGGTGTTAGAATGCCATTCCCTTTGTTTTATTAGCTACACCAACTAAACATGACCGTGATCCTCCACTCCCTTAGTCTCCAGCATCAGTAACCTAACATACCATGTGTATTTGTAAAGCGCACATATCGCCCAAGGGTCTCAAGGTCCTGAATAACAGATGTATATTGTTACCCAACTTAATGGTACTCATTTTATGGACCTCACATGGATGAAAGGCTGAGTGGACCCACCAGGATTATAACCTGGGACCATGAGGTCGAACACAGGCCCCTACAGCGGATGCATTAGTCCACTGCGCCACCAGACCCAGCAATTGTGAAAAGTCCTGCATACGCAGCACTGAAGTGCTCAAACAGCGATTGGGGGATTGTCGGTTTGTAGACAACCCCTTTTGCGTATCTATTGAAATATTCGTAATATGATCTAAAATTATGATACTTTTAAAGGTAACTGTTCTTAATCTTTCTACTGAAACTAAAAACTTTTATTTTGGACAGGAACTACTTTCAGTAATTGTTTTAGGATATTTCATCTTCCAGGCAAGTTGTTCACTAGATAAGAACACTACTTTGTGATTCCTACATATTTGAATCCAGCACTTGGCTGCAGTTGGTGGCAAAGACTTTGAAAATACTAATTCCTCTCAGAGCCTTTGACCAGTTTAACTGCTTCTCCATTTTCGTCAAGGCAGCTCTGTGCCACGTTAACCTTAACCAAAAAGTGTGACAGACAGGGCCTTGGTAAATTGGGCAGCCCTTCTATCTCTACAGTCTCATTTACCACGCACTTAAATGTGCCAATATCTTTTACTACTACAACGGAAGGAGCCCATCAACCCAAAATATTTTACTGAACAATTGGGAGTGCACGATTAATGTGCCGTTAGAACTTTGCTTGAGCAAGCAGATCTACTTACCTGCTTTTGTATTTCTGGGTGCTTTCTTCTCATCTGGCAGACAGATGCTGATCAGTACACTGTTGAAAGAGAAATGGCTTCTTCCCAGTGGTGGCAGACAATTATGTTGCACATGTTTCTGAGAGTCTAACAATGTCTCTCTTTCTATACACACTTACTCTCACACATACTGTAACTTTCTATCAGCGGAATTTGCCAGGCCGTTCCAGACCATTAAGAGTGACCACTTAACTACAAATTGATAGTGACATCAATCAGTCAATCCAGGATTTGTGAAACGCGCTAATCACCCGTGAGGGTCTTGAGGTGCTGGGGGGAGGTCTTCCAGCTCTGAATTAGGCAAAGATCCCGGGCTTGAGGCTCTTCCTGAAGGGGTGCAGAGTGTACAGTGCAGCCCAAAATCTCTGACACCTTTTTTGTGTGACAGAAACACTCATTTCCCCCTCAGGTTCCGGCTCAATTTTACTAAATTTTCTTTTATTCCATAATAGTAAATTCCAACCTGTGCAGGTTGGCTGCTATTATACTACCGCTGTTCACATAAGTCCTTGAATTCAAAGTAATCCTGGAGATGTAGGAGTTCTCATGGAATAATGATAGACTGAACAATTAACCACATCATTTTTTCTCTACCTTGTTCTGTGCTCATACTTCAAGCTGCGGCAAAAAAAGATAGATGGAATGCTGAATGAATTAAACTTTCGCTCCCAGTCAAGATATCTGGGTTAAATCCATTGTTCTTTTACTCACTACTCCACCCTAGTTTGGACCCAGCCATATGCAAATCAGTCTCTACCCTGCTCCTTATGGGAACAGTCCAGCCCCAGAGGGCAAGCCGGTACCTCCCTGGACCGAAGACAAGCACCGTGGGACTGGTTTCAGGGTAACACCCCTCATCAGTCAGGGTAGCTTGAATCCAGTGGGAGCAGCGTCAAGACTGATTTTCAAATGGCTGGGTTTAAACTGGAATAGAATAGAATAGAAAATTACAAAAAACAATTTGATGGACAGAATGTAGATCAATGTCTTACATTCACCCCAGTACAAGGATCTGGGCCTAAATCCATCGTTTTTTGCACTCCACACCACCCTGGGTTAGATAATGGCTTTATGCAAATCAGCTCTGACCCTGTGCCCCATGGGAACAGTCCAGTCCGAACTACACAGCCATATCTTTCCCAGACCGCAATCAAGCATCCGAGGACCGACCGGTTTCGAGGTAACACCTCTCATCAGCCCGGCTAGCTTGACTCCAGTGGTGTGGAGGCTCTGGGACCCACGTCTGAGCTAGCTGGGCTGATGAGAGGTGTTACCTCGAAACCGGTCCGGTCCTCGGATGCTTGATTCCGTTCTGGGAAGGACATGGCTTTTGTAGTTCGGACTGGACTGTTCCCATGGGGCACAGGGTCAGAGCTGATTTGCATATCGCCATTGTCTAACCCAGGGTGGTGTTTGGGCCCAGATCTTTGGACTGGGGTGAGTGTGTGTCATTGATCCACATTCGGTCCATCACCTGTTGTTTTTGTATATTCCGCCCTAAGTGCGCTGGGGATGCCCAGACGTGGGTCCCAGGCACTCCACACCACTGGAGTCAAGCTAGCCGGGCTGATGAGAGGTGTTACCTCGAAACAGGTCCGGTCCTCGGATGCTTGATTCCGTTCTGGGAAGGACATGGCTTTTGTAGTTCAGACTGGACTGTTCCCATGGGGCACAGGGTCAGAGCTGATTTGCATATCGCCATTGTCTAACCCAGGGTGGTGTGGAGTGCAAAAAAACGATGGATTTGGGCCCAGATCTTTGGACTGGGGTGAGTGTGTGACATTGATCCACATTCGGTCCATCACCTGTTGTTTTTGCATATTCCGCCCTAAGTGCGCTGGGGATGCCCAGACGTGGGTCCCAGGCACTCCACACCACTGGAGTCAAGCTAGCCGGGCTGATGAGAGGTGTTACCTCGAAACCGGTCCGGTCCTCGGATGCTTGATTCCGTTCTGGGAAGGACATGGCTTTTGTAGTTCAGACTGGACTGTTCCCATGGGGCACAGGGTCAGAGCTGATTTGCATATCGCCATTGTCTAACCCAGGGTGGTGTGGAGTGCAAAAAAACGATGGATTTGGGCCCAGATCTTTGGACTGGGGTGAGTGTGTGACATTGATCCACATTCGGTCCATCACCTGTTGTTTTTGCATATTCCGCCCTAAGTGCGCTGGGGATGCCCAGACGTGGGTCCCGGGCATTCCACACCACTGGAGTCAAGCTAGCCGGGCTGATGAGAGGTGTTACCTCGAAACCGGTCCGGTCCTCGGATGCTTGATTCCGTTCTGGGAAGGACATGGCTTTTGTAGTTCGGACTGGACTGTTCCCATGGGGCACAGGGTCAGAGCTGATTTGCATATCGCCATTGTCTAACCCAGGGTGGTGTGGAGTGCAAAAAAACGATGGATTTGGGCCCAGATCTTTGGACTGGGGTGAGTGTGTGACATTGATCCACATTCGGTCCATCACCTGTTGTTTTTGCATATTCCGCCCTAAGTGCGCTGGGGATGCCCAGACGTGGGTCCCAGGCACTTCACACCACTGGAGTCAAGCTAGCCGGGCTGATGAGAGGTGTTACCTCGAAACCGGTCCGGTCCTCGGATGCTTGATTCCGTTCTGGGAAGGACATGGCTTTTGTAGTTCGGACTGGACTGTTCCCATGGGGCACAGGGTCAGAGCTGATTTGCATATCGCCATTATCTAACCCAGGGTGGTGTGGAGTGCAAAAAAACGATGGATTTGGGCCCAGACCTTTGGACTGGGGTGAGTGTGTGACATTGATCCACATTCGGTCCATCACCTGTTGTTTTTGCATATTCCGCCCTAAGTGCGCTGGGGATGCCCAGACGTGGGTCCCAGGCACTCCACACCACTGGAGTCAAGCTAGCCGGGCTGATGAGAGGTGTTACCTCGAAACCGGTCCGGTCCTCGGATGCTTGATTCCGTTCTGGGAAGGACATGGCTTTTGTAGTTCGGACTGGACTGTTCCCATGGGGCACAGGGTCAGAGCTGATTTGCATATCGCCATTGTCTAACCCAGGGTGGTGTGGAGTGCAAAAAAACTATGGATTTGGGCCCAGATCTTTGGACTGGGGTGAGTGTGTGACATTGATCCACATTCGGTCCATCACCTGTTGTTTTTGCATATTCCGCCCTAAGTGCGCTGGGGATGCCCAGACGTGGGTCCCAGGCACTCCACACCACTGGAGTCAAGCTAGCCGGGCTGATGAGAGGTGTTACCTCGAAACCGGTCCGGTCCTCGGATGCTTGATTCCGTTCTGGGAAGGACATGGCTTTTGTAGTTCAGACTGGACTGTTCCCATGGGGCACAGGGTCAGAGCTGATTTGCATATCGCCATTGTCTAACCCAAGGTGGTGTGGAGTGCAAAAAAACGATGGATTTGGGCCCAGATCTTTGGACTGGGGTGAGTGTGTGACATTGATCCACATTCGGTCCATCACCTGTTGTTTTTGCATATTCCGCCCTAAGTGCGCTGGGGATGCCCAGACGTGGGTCCCAGGCACTCCACACCACTGGAGTCAAGCTAGCCGGGCTGATGAGAGGTGTTACCTCGAAACCGGTCCGGTCCTCGGATGCTTGATTCCGTTCTGGGAAGGACATGGCTTTTGTAGTTCGGACTGGACTGTTCCCATGGGGCACAGGGTCAGAGCTGATTTGCATATCGCCATTGTCTAACCCAGGGTGGTGTGGAGTGCAAAAAAACGATGGATTTGGGCCCAGATCTTTGGACTGGGGTGAGTGTGTGACATTGATCCACATTCGGTCCATCACCTGTTGTTTTTGCATAGAATAGAATAGAAGCCATTTGTAAAACGCCTGGTTACTCAGAAACAGTGTGTCCCCGCGCTGAAACTGCAAAGAAGCTCAGAGGAATGAACACAGGTAGGTCAAACATGGGCAAGGGAAGGGATAGGAATTAAGTGCGAGGGAAAAGAAAAGTTTTAAGTTTTCCCCGAAATCTAATTTCGGAGGGTTCCATACGAAACTCGAGTGGGAGTTCGTTCCAGCCCTTGGCAGCCAGGTATCTGAACGAGGAGCCATCCATCCTGGCTCTGGTGATTTTAGGGATTTTCAACAACATCGTTCCAGAAGATCTCAGGTTCCTGGTGTGCCGATGTATTGTGAGTAAGCAATGTAGATATCCTGGACCGGTGCCATGGGCTATACGGTGGGCAAAGCATAAAGACTTAAATTTAATTCGCTCCTTGATGGGGAGCCAGTGGAGTTTGGACAAGGCAGATCTCCCTGAGGCTCTTCGAGGAAGTTTGAGCACAAGGCGCGCAGCGGCATTCTGAGCACACTGGAGTTGGTGAATTCCCTTTTTGCTCAAACCCAGTAGCAGGGCGTTTCCATAGTCCAGATGGGGCGTTACTAGGGCATGGACAATGGTCTTTCTAGAATCCATGGGAAGGAGGTCTAATACCTTCCGAAGAACCTTCAGTACGCTGAAGCATCTGGCTGTGACTTTGCTGACATAAGGTTTGTATGAAAGGTTAGAGTCCAATATTATGCCCAAGTTACGCACCGAAGCCACAGGACAAGGTGGACTGCCTAATTCTGCAGGCCACCACATGTGAGACCATGCGGAAGATGATTTTCCTACCACCAGCAGCTCGGTTTTGTCGCCATTAAGGTGAAGGCAGTTGTTGTTCATCCAAGCTGCCATGAAGAGAGACAGTTGGAGAAATTGGTGGCATCTTCACTGTGGTCGGGCGTAAGCTTGAACATCAATTGGGTGTCATCAGCGTAGCTGACAATGCCCATCCCATAAGTCTCAACTATGCGAGCCAGGGGTTCCATATAGATATTAAACAAGGTGGGGCTCAAACTCGAGCCCTGAGGAACCCCGTGGCTCGCCTTTCTGAGAGAGGACTTAAAGGGGGGGCAGTGCATCTGAAAGTTCCTGTTAACCAAGAAGGACTCCATCCACGCAAGGGCTGACCCCTTTACTCCCATACCAGATAGCCGAGACAGCAGCGTTGTGTGCAGCACGGTGTCAAAGGCTACACTTAGGTCTAAAAGTACCAACGCTGCTGTCTCTCCCTCGTCCACTATGTGCCTAAGACTCTCGGTGGAAAAGAGTAGGGCTGACTCCGTAGAGTATCCGGCTCTGAAACCTGATTGTGTGGGATGCAGGAGAGAATGTTCTTTCAGATAACTCATGAGCTGCCTATTCACTACTTTCTCCACAATCTTAGCACAAAAAGGGAGGAGGGAGATGGGGCGGAGATTCTGGAATTGGGAGATGTGGATGTTGGCCTTCTTTTTAAGGGGGATTACTTGGGCAGTTTTCAAAGCATCTAATACCTTGCATTCCTTAAAGGAGAGCGATACAATAAGACTGATATGGTCAATTATTGTGGACTCCATGACTCCTCTACAGCGAGTTGGCGGGCATACATCGCTCGGAGAGCCAGATTGTATACTGTTTACGATGCTAAGTAGCTCTCGTTTCTCAGGAGTAATAAAACACATGAGACCTGAGGTCCCCGTGTTGCTGTTATTGGCTTCTGCAAGTTTGCTAGAACTGGCCTCATCTTTTGTGAAGGTGGCATGGATTTTGTCAATCTTGTTTACAAAGAAATCAGCAATGGAGTCACACAGTTCTTTCGAGTGAGTATCTTGAGCTTCCAATCTGGTTGGAATCGTGAGTTCTTTATAAATAGAAAACAGTTCTTTAGTAGGGTTGTCCGCTGAATCAATTCTATTTTTAAGGTGGCAGCTTTTTTTCGATCTCACTAATTTATGGTACTTATTTAGTTCAGTCTTATATAGTAGTTTATCTTCGAGATTGTAGTGTTTTTTCCAGCTGCGCTTTAGGGTTTTACATCTGGCTTTGGCAAGTTTTAATTTTCCCGAAAACCAAGGAGCGGTTTTGGATTGCCTGGCCGGGGGCTTGGATGTCCAAGGGGCTATCTCATCCAGGGCAAGTGAAGTAGTGTGGCTCACTGGTTAGAGGCGGCAGACCCGAGAGCAGAGGACGGCCCGGGACCAGGGTTCGATTCCAGGCGCGGCAGGTTTCTGGACCAGGGTCAGCGGACTCGATAATTCTCTCGCCTCGGTGCCCACTCTGATCAGCGATCACACTCGGCAACTCTGGGCATTAGCTTGCCTCATCTTCACTAACGGCCCCACCAGACCGCCGGGGATGCCTGGTCTCACCCTGGAGATACCCATTAAGGGACCATCTCTCAGGGAAGCCAGGAAGGGTTTCGCAGCGGTCGAAGCGCCTTGGGACCCTACGGGTAAGTAGTGCGCTATATAAATGCCAATACATTTACATTTACATTGGACAACCAATTTTCATAATTTTTCTAAGCCTCTTGAAGAGAGTTACTTTGCGAAGGGGGATTTTTTTGAAGAGCATGTCTGAAGGCTTCTTGGTTAAACTTTTTCCAATTTCTTCGTTTCAGGGAAGGGGGTTTAAAAAAATCTGTTTTCTGTGGGTGTGTTATCAACCAAGAACGGGATGGCAAAATGGTCTGACCAGATTATTTTAACCGGAGGGAAGGCAGTGATGCCCTCCCAGTTGGCAAAGATGGGATTCAGGAGATGGCCGTGTTGGTGTGATGGGGCAGTAGATTGTAGATTCAGCCCTAATGACGCCAGAGCTGTTGCCACCTCCTGTGCCTCCTTACATTCCCTGTCATCAAAATGGAGGTTTAAATCACCTAAAATTATGAACTTTTTATAATGGAGAGCTGGCTGCGTGATAAAGTCTAAAAGCTGACTATCAAATTGTCCAGCTGCTCCAGGCGGGCGATATATCAACAAACCGTTGATGATGTTTCTCTGTCCTAATTTGATGGTGAATAAGCCGCTTTCGCTGTGCAGTATAGTGGCATTTACTAGGGTATATTCTAACTCAGCCTTATGAATGAGGGCTATCCCACCCCCTCTTAGTTTATGTCTGTCTAAACGAAGTAGACAGTAGCCAGGGGGGGTAGATTCAAGCGCTTCCGGGGAAGATTCCTCATCCAACCACGTCTCGGTTAGAAAAAGCACGTCGGGCTTATTTGTGGTTATTAAATCATATATTTCCAGTTTGTGTTTTTTCATCGATCTGCAATTTAGTAATATCATGTTAGGTTTAGCTGTTGCCTGTATGTTAATCTTAGGTGATTGAAAAGTCTGGTCACAAAAGTCGCAAGCAGTCGGTAATCGATCGGCTTGATAGCTGTGATCACAGCAATTAGCCACTTTAGAACGTAGGAGGAGAAGCTCCTGTTTCGTGTATTGCATGTGGTAACTTGCCGGTTCCGAGATGTCAGGTGGTATCAGAGGACTAAGAGGAAGCGCCCCCGCCCTGGTCTGTTGCGAACGGGCACCAACGGGCTGGACTCTAGCTTCACTCCGGCGCGAATACGGCGCGCCCGCTGAACGCGTCCGCTGCGCGGAGCCATGGCCGTTTGTTTTTCTACTGGTGCCTCTCGCCCCAAGGGAGAATAGCCCTACCCAAGATGGCGGCCGCAATAACTCTGCCCGTGCCCCAGGTCGAACAGCCCTGAAATCGTCCGGACCCTCTGGGGGAGGCAGCGCTAGATGGGGTGAGTGCAGACCAATACGAATTTAAAATAAAAATAAAATGAAGTCTTCACCCGAAAATGGCGTGGGGAGTAGAAAAACACCGGTGGATTTAGGCCCAGATCACTGTACTGGGGTGAATGTTTGACATTGTTCAGCATTCTGTCCATCAATTGTTCTTTTTACATTCGTCACCCCAAGTGGGACGGGTATGCGCAGACGTTTGTCCTGTTCTCTCCATGCCGCTGAAGTCAAGCTATTCTGGCTGATATGGGGGGGATACCCTGAAACTGGTCCCAGGATGCTTGTTTCCAGTCCAGGAGAACCTGACCTGGCAGTTCGGGCTGGACTGTTCCCATGGGGAGCAGGGTGAAGACTGATTTGCATATTGCTGGGTTTGAACTGAAATGGCATGGGGAGCAAACAAATGGATGGATTTAGGCCCAGATCTCTGTACTTGGGTGAATGTTTGACATTGTTGAGCATTCTGTCCATCATTTGTTCCTTTTGCATGCTTTAAGCTGAACAAATTGAAAATTTATTTTCTGTTTGTCTTTTGTTATTACGAACAAGAACACCATGTATATAGTTAGACTAGATGTTCGGTTTGTGGCATCAGGAGCTAGGTCTTCATTCTTGTGACATCTTGTAATAAACAAACATCCCAATGTTGGCAGTAAGTATAGGATGCCGTTTGGTGGGTATCTGGCGGTATTGCACGGTCAGTCCCTCCTCCGCTCCTCTAGGTGTGGTGTCACTGATGGATGTATGATGTAACAACGCCATCATTTAGATTGCGGTACATTACATTGCTGTTTTTACAAGGCAAGTTGTTACAACGACTTGCGCTGTAGGGCGCTGGACTTAGGAATAGTATGATTTACTATTCCAACTCCAGCCTACGTACAATAGTAAAGGTGTTGGAATAGTAAATCACACTATTTCTTAGTCTAGAGCGCCCTCCAGGACAAGTCGTGGTAACGAGTTGCGTTGTAAAAACAGCGATCTAAATGTACTGCAGTGTTTTGACCGCGTTGTTAAGGTTGTTTCCCGTCACTTATTGTCCATCAGCACTATCAGCCTCATCTCATCTCTGGTCACCATCTCTTTTCATATTTTATGGGCTTCTTCTACCCTCCTGTACTAATTTCGTAGCCTACATACAATAGTCCGTGGTGCCACTTTTCAGGAGTTGGGAACTCAGGCCTGCTCCCAAAGTCTTGCTAAATCTATACACGCAATAATTATACATTAGTTATATAGTGTCTTACTGTGCCCTGTTGTGTGATCACCATTCTAGATTCCCGAAAGCATGCCTCCTTTCTAGTATGTGGTTGATACAACTATTTACCCCGTTACAGAATCTATTTAATCGAAAGCCATATGATGTGAAGGAAAATGCCGGCTTGTCCGTAACCTGTCAGACAAGAGTTTACATCAGTTTTTTTCCCATCAACTTTAATTTTGTGTGAGCTTAATATTATACTCTATGTAGTATTTTAATGTGTACCTGTCTGAACCACTCACCTCCCTGGTGAGTTGCAGTGCCGTGCCCCATACAGAGTCTCCATACTCACTCCAAGTCCTCCATATCTCTAAACCCTAAATCTAATTTGCCTTTCAGGCTACTTGTCTCCTGTGGTATTGTAGCATACGGTCCTATATTTTAGCTTAGGGTCCTATATTTCAGACAGCCTTTCTCTGCGTTACTTACTCAAAATCATGTGGTCCAGGAAAGTTACATCCGGAATCACGACTTCTCCCTTTGTGTACTTGTAGCCTATGCTGTAGGTGCAGGCATTGATTTCTTGCTAAATGTGCTATACCATACTCTACTGCAGGTTGGTTAAAGAGGTTTAGGCCCCTTAACCGCCACTTGTCCTGCAAAGTGGATATCCCAATCCTGTCCAAACGACGGAACCCTTGAAGGCTCCTAAGTTCATTCAGTTCTTCGCACACCCACAGGGGATTAGCCAGTTTAATTTGCCCTTGCACCGAAATTTTGGATGGCATTCTTCCATACTTTGTTTGAAGAGGCTGTATAGGCAGGTAGTCTTTTGAAGTGTATGGTTTTATATAGTTTTACAGGGTAACCAAGCTCTGACGATGCATGTCTGTTTATTTGGATCAATGGCTCTTGTGGGGCAATAATGATTCTACATATTAAGTGAGTTTGCCAGTTGCAGTTTTCTTTTAATGGAGAGGGTAAGAGCTATGGGGTTATTAACTTGAATGTCTTCAGTAGCATCAGTACTGTTTGTGGCCTTCGGCCCTATAACTTTTCAGTCCTGCTAATCAGGACTGAATTTCTGAAAAACAAATCCTGTGAGACATACCCCACTCAGATTCTCCTTATATGTCCAATATAGATAAATATATCGACTTGTAACAACAGACTGCTGTAAATCATATCTTCAAGGGCAACGGAGAGATGATACCTCTTTAGAAACACTGCAGTGAATTATACTCAGACTGCTTCTAGATGGAAAAGGAAAACACATGGGGGCATCTAGCTTCCCCCCCCAAGTTACTGTACATAGAAATTTCTAAATAATCTCTCTGCACTGCTATTGCACATACTTGCAGCATGGATACTCTGTGTTTCACTTAGACCTGCAAATTGTCTATGTCCTCTTTTCAAACGGTTGTGCAGATTGAAAGTGATGGTGGTAACATTTTCCACAATTCCAGGTTGCAAGCTCTTCATGTGAAGGTAACAATTAATGCCTGCACTAGGATGCCTTTTCAATCATAGCTGAGTTGCTTGCCTTAATAGCATCAGACGTGTTGCCTTCTCTTGAAGAACACCCATGCGCATCTGCATATTTTTTATCACCATTGTCCATCTTAAGACAATGCCCTTGCAAAGTCTAAAAATGTAGTAGATGTGGATCATGACGCAATGGGGTCCATAAACACAGAGCACACCCAATCATGAGCATAGAAAATAAAGGTAACCAGCATGATGATGAGTTGACTCATGGCAGTTTCACTTTGCCAAGATACTGTGGTGGCAAGGGTGTCTCTAAAAGGGTGGGGGGCTGATATCCAAGATTTGAGAGCCCAGGGTTTGTGGTCTTTCAAGTAATCAATTTAAACAGTTTTCGGACACTAAGAAGAATTTGACTGGCATTCCAGTCATTGCAATCTGCCTACCTCATAAGGAAACAAAAGACTAGACACAGTCCTCTACTCTTTAGGAGGATATAAGTGTCATACGAAATTCCTTAAGGTGGAACTCTCTGCTGCACAGTCTGGAAACTAAGAATGAAAAAGCACCCTTTATAAGGCGACAGCACTTGAAAGAACACAGTGTTAATTCCCCCAAGTAGTAAGTCTATTTAGCACTATGGGAAACATCATAGATCAACCTGTTTTAATCAAAGGGACATACAAGATGCAGAATTCACATGAAGGCTTCCTCATAAGGTATCACTAAGGACTGGGTTGTTGATGCAATCTTTCTCCAATTCTGCAGCAAAGAGCAGCAGCATACATAAACAGAGGCAATGTATTAATAATGTGATTGGGGTGGCATGGCATATCCCATGTTCAGAGGTTCTGCATCTTTCCATTATTTCACATTTCAGGCTTTTCAAACAGGATATTTAATTGAAAAGCTAAGGTAGGATTCTTCAACACAACCTAGCCTCCTTCAACTTAACAGTTTGACACACAGAACTCAACAAAACAGACTTTTAGACTGGCCTGCTAATTCAATGGAGAAACTAGAGGAGAGTGGGCTTTTATTTTCAAGGCAGTTTTCCCTTTAAGGGACTGTGTGTTCATTTGCTATTTAACCATCAGTCACAGTCTTATCGGTTACCATTTGAGAAGATATAACACTTAATTGTTTAGTCTAAACAAGAACATGCTCTCAATATCCCTCTTGAGGGCCATCTTTTTATCATCTTCGAAACTTTACTTGTTTGTGATACTAGCCCATCATTTTCCCTGGTGAGATTTTATGTCCCATTTTGAGATTTTTAGAGGTTCTATTTGAACCCATGCCTAGGGGCGCGCTCTGATCTCCGTGTTGAAAATCAGTCTGTTATTTGTTCTACCTTCAGATAGCTGAGTGAATGATATCCAGGCTTTATTGAATGAGCTGTTATGTTTTTTTTTTTAACTAGGATGAAGAGGTTCAAATAACACAAATTCATCTTTCTCTTCCGAAGTAGCTTCTGAATATGGTATTTGAATAATAATATAACAGTCTTTTCAGACAACCGTTCCTTTTTAGCTGAATAGGCACTACAAATATTAGATTTTAAAGATGCATTTTGGTATTACTTTAAAAATGCTAAAGATTTTTACTTTGCAGAATGTGTTGTTGTCCATGTCCTGGTATTTATTTAGGGCTCATTCTTTTAAGACATTTAAGCTCTCCCTGATTTGAAACTAATTTATATGACATTGAAGGTTGCTTTAGGTGGTGTAGATCATCTGCCTCAGTGAGTTGTTGGTGAAGGTGAATTAAACAGAATTCTTGTCTCTACCAGTGTAAGCTTCCCTTCAAAGCAGGTAGATCCCAGTAAAAGATGCAATGTAGTTGGCAGAGGGCTAGACAAATGGCCTTTCACTTTAGCAACCAGAGGGACAAAGCCTTACAGTTTAAGTGAGTTCTTGCCCAGACGTCGTCATCGACAATGGATGGAAAGATTCGTAGAATCGAAGAGTGCTGAAGCGAAGTACAGTATTACAATCCATCTTCAAAAGCAATGTGGGTGGAGGAAATTAATTGGGTGCCTGAGCTTGTCCTGTCGTCCTTTAACAATAGCATTGTATTGATTTTTCCACAGATCAGTATCCTCTACATGGAGAAAGAAGCTATTTTTTGTCTACATAGTAAATTCTCATTAATCTGTTGTGGCAAACTCTTGTAGAAAGAAAATATTTACTCGACATTGACTATGAAATGATTACACCAAACACATTGGAATTAATTTTTCTTTTTGTGTTTAGTTCTTTATCTTCAGACCTCATGAAACTTTGTGGAGAAGTCAAACCCAAAAATAAGGTAAGATAAGATGGCAGCTTGAATTTATTCCATGCATGCAATCGTAGTATTTCCACATTCCCCCTTTTAAAATTAACCCAGTTGATAACTCATTCCCATGTGACGTGCACCTGTATTTCTAAAGTTATTTTGTAAGCCAGTAAACAAAAATATATTTTGAGGTTGTTAAGGTGACTGTAACTACTCTGGTCATTGTAGAGTTAAATGCTATAGGTTTGATGGGCTACCTCTGTGAAGTATGCTGACTTTGATTCAGTGTAAAACATCCAGCATATCAGTCAGCATATCAGACAAACATACTCTGAATGACCATACTGAAAGGTACTTTAATCATGTGATGTGTTTGTAGGCCCTACATACTTAAACGTAAAAATCTAAAACTAGATTCATTCTGAGTTTTCATTTCTTTAGATTTAAATCTGTAGTGTAGTTCCTATTTTCCCTATAGGCACTGCGCATTGGAATAACATAAACAGCGGTGTAGACGTAGGACTGAGGTCATCTAGGTCTCTACTGACTATGTTAGACTTAATTTAGGTTTGCGCCAGCTAGCTCAGAGGTCACTGGAAACTTTCTTGACTGAATAGGACGTGATCAGCTTCCCTGGCTCAGACGAGAAGGGATTCAGCTTCCGACAACCGCATAAACATGACAACTTTGCTCCCTCAGAATAAGAGTCAATCTCTAGAGTCATGTGAAACAATAGACAGCTATTTCGCTCAGTCAGTTGTGCATATTTAATTTCACCAGGGTGCAGAGAATAGAGAGACGGGCGTTTTCAATAAAAGGTATTATTTATTGAGCAGTCTTCCTTCTCATGCAAGAGAAATGAATTGCCACAATTGCAATACTGATTGTAAAATAAAGTACGCACAGTAAAAGGAGTATTATGAAATAATACTGTAAAAGCATTGATATGGTTTGTTAGCCATAAGACACTTTAAAATGGATAAAATATATATACATAGGCTAACGTGCTCAACTGGTGCTTCTAAACTAAGCCTACCCCGGTGTACCTGACCTAAGCCTAATACGTGGGAAGGAGTAAGTAAGTAGCAGTTTAAGTTAAGTAGGTGTGTTGCCAAGGATCTGTTCAAGAATTCTCTCGAAGGGTTTAGTCAGCACTGTACCTTGGGAATGGAATATAAAAGGTCTGGTATCTCCCTCTCAGGACCCGATATCCCAGTCACCCGCAAGGGTAGGCTGGAAACGCCGGAGCTGGATTTTCTTGGCAGGAGAAAAGACAGCGTCTTTCTCAGCACGTCAAAGAGGAGGGGCAGCGTCCGTGGGCTTCTCGCTTCTGCTGGGCTCTCGGAAAGTAGATTAGCTGCTCTGCTCCAGAATCACCACTGTGTGTTTGCTTAAGGCAACGTTGGTATATTTATACCTGAAAGGTGCTGAGTTTGACGTAAGGTTTGGACATAAGACGTCAATAAAGATGTAATTAAGAACTGGCCGTTCTTACAGTGCTCGCAGGAGTTCTATTACAAATCAAAACAAAGCAAGCGGGGCTTTCCCAGGTTGCTTGAGGTTTGGTGTGTCGAAAGAACTCTGTGTGCTCTCTAGGAATCTAAGGAAGTAGCTTCTGCCGTGTCTTGGACTGCAGGGGCGATTAACTGAAATATGGCTCTGATTATTATGCCATTATAGGGATATTGATTATAGCCGTATAGGGGCATAACGTCACAATATTGAATCGGGTTCCTAAATAAAACACATCACCCACTCCACGGTTTTATGTCCATCAATTACTAAAAACTAATCAAAAAGATGCATGTGTATTCCAACCCACCCCAAAATACATTTTGCATTCGAAATGGTGTATGCGAAATACACGGAACGTTATAGGTACTGTACGTTTTTAAGCAGTGTAATCATTCAAAAATTGCATATATATTCAGTCGAACAATTTGCGAAAATTACACATGAAATGTCTCTTAATTACAGAAAAGGTCGAGACTATTTCATCAATCTCGAAAAGTCCAATCTTTATTTACTAGATGGGGCTCACTACCACTCTCTATTATGGGACGGGTGGCACTGATAAAGATGTCTGTTTTACCACTATTCAATTTCTTATTTTCAGCAGTCCCATGTTTTCTACCCGGTAGTCTTTTCTCCAAAGTAGAATCCCTATTTTCGAATTTCATATGGGCTAAAAAACGCCCTAGGATAGCAATTAAGATACTTTATGTAGATACTGAGCTAGGAGGTCTATCTCTTCCTAATCTTAGAGATTATTACAGTGCATATTTTGCTCAGTATTTAGAACGATTTAAATCAGAAAAGCAGAATCCAAGTTTATTTATTAATTTTTTTGGGGATAAAATTAGCCAAGAGGCTCAAACCCCTGTTCCTTTGCACATTCCTAAATCACCCAAACTGACTCGATATAAGATAATGTATTGGTTTTTTAAACGTCGAGATGCTCTTCTAAAAAAATATTCCCTTCCGCAGTTTAATTCTAGAACTCCTTTAAGGAACGCTTTAATTTTTATGAGAATTAATATCGGATCAGATATTGTTTATCAATGGGAGCAAGTTGGGTTCACCACTTTATTTGACTTTATAAGACAAGGGGCTTGGTTGTCACCAGGAGAAATGCAACAATTAATCCCAGGGAAGTTTATGTTACTTAACTCATATGCTTCGATTTTTAAAGTTCTAGGGCAAGTGGAAGTAAGAATGATTGATTCTCCTTGTCAGTTGTGGGATGATTTATTTCTCATTTCCCAGAATAAGAAACCAGGAGCTTGGAAACGATATTTAGTTCAATATACTGATTTGGACCTTAGCGTAAGATGCATTAAAAAATGGCAAGAACAAGAAAATCATGTTCTTACTATGAATACTTGGAACTGTATAAATAAATTGAATTTCAGTGTTCTCCGCGGATCTAATTGGAGGAGAATGATTTTTTTTTACTAAATGGCTTCTTTATCGAACTCCCGCTGTCATCTCAAAAATGTATACGAACGTTAGTGCTGTCTGTTTTAGATGTAAGCAACACAGCCCTGCTAATTGGTCCCACATTGCAGCTCACTGTACTAAAACCGTTCCTTTTTGGACTGAGATATTCGAATACTTACAAAAGTATTGTGGAATTCAAACTGATTATAATGTTAAGTTGATACTTTATGGATATGACAGTGAACTCGAATTGTGTGGACAGTCGGTTAAATTATTATTTATTGTGATGGCAGTTGCAAGGTCGTTGGTTCTGCAGAATTGGAAATCAATTCAAGCTCCTCTGTTTAATATTTGGTTTCAGAAAATGAGAAATGTCAGAACAAGCGAATTTTGTTATGCTAAGCGAATTGGGGGGGTAAGGAAATTTGATAAAATTTGGAAATCTTTTTTTGAGTAATTTTGGAATCTGTATTATGTAATTTGATTTTGAATTGTTTCGATGTAATATATGCATTTTTCTTTATTATTTGAACTTGATATAAAACTTCAATAATAAAATGTGTTAAAAAAAAAAAGAGAGACTATTTCATCACATATAAATGAAATTGCTTGTGAGTGTGCTAGAGGCTGTGGTAACATATTGTCTCTAGATTAGCTAAAAATAGAAGCTCTGTTCTTTATGAATAGTTCTACTGTAAGCAGAGTACATGTGCCCAAAAAAGTAAATATTTTGGAATATTGGAAAAAAATAATTTCGATTCAGGGAAAAAATAGTTCCAAATGTTTTCAGTAGCTTTTGTTTTTCAAAGCTGAAGGCTGAATTCAGAGTCCAGGGGAACGCTGTGTGCCGGTTGGCTTAAAAGTTATTCTTTTGGTTCAGGGGAGAACATGACTTCAGATAGATGCGCAAAAAAACAGTCTACAGCTTCAGGTGAAAGTTCGACCATGGTTGAAAAGGCTGTTACCGGGCAGTCATGAGAATGATTGCTATCATCGATTTCGGGATCAGCAATTCTCAAAGAAGGTCGTACCTGGGTGGTGATGCTCTCATTTCTTGCTTCACTGCCACCACCTAATCGTAGTGCAGAAGTCTCAACGAATGCCGTCATCAGGATCGGTAACCGTTGGGGACAACAAGATGCATGAGCCGTTACTGGACTTAGCAAAGTATCGACATCCATTGGCACTGCTGATTGTAGTGTAAGACAGGTGTCTAACACGCATTCTTCTCCGCATAGCATACATCGAAGCACAGGTAAGATGCAGTTCTGCCATATAGGTCTGAATGAAAGAAACCAGGTCATATTCAGATCTCTTAGCCGGGCTAATCCAAGGACTTTAGTTATGCGGTCCCGGTAGCGTATTGCTAGGATCGTTTCTTCCATCGTTGCCGGAGTCATGTCTGCGTTTTGGCTTGCAATATCAGAGCAGAAGAGTCAAAAATAAGATTCCTGTTACGAGTCCCAAAACTAGTGGTAGTCCACCAAAAACCGAATGGACAAAATTGGGAAAGATGCCCAGGACTGCTTCGAAGGGTGTTAATAGTCCCGAAAAAATTGTCTTTAATACATTCGAGATACCACTGGCATCTGACATATTTAGGATTTGGCTTAGCATTTCTGCGAAATGCACGGGGCAATTAGTTGATAAAAGTGTATGTATCTCTGCCGTTGTCCTTGCAACTTGAAGAGCATACGTTTATTTTGATGATGTGATGGTGTGAGACTTGGCCCTTTCCCCAGAAATTTTTCGCTTTTTATCCCCTGTTAATTTAGAATGCCCCTATTGAAACAACAGTGTGTAGGCCTTGTGTGGTGGAGAAGGGCCTGTGTAGTGTAAAACTAGTGTTAAAGTACAGGTACTTCCTACCCCTAACATGGCCGCCACAGACCTCTGCTGCAGCAGCGTGGTTTAGAGGGCGCATTCTAGTAGCCAGGGGCTGGCTGGAACCCTCAGGCAATGTATCCATCTTAGCCTGCCAGCCTGTCCACAGGTAGAATGGTGGAACCCCCTGGAAGCCTCTGGAACCTTCTGGGAGAGGTGAGGTGACACCAACTGCCACCACCAACTGTCAACTGGCACTATAAAAGGAAAGGGAGGGAACTTTCCTGAGGAGAGAAGCTGAGGGGAAGACCTGGGGAAGTACCTACGCAGGAGGATAGGCAGTGGGGGTCAGGGCAGGGTCTTATGATGCTGGAATGACAGGGCCTAGTGTGCTGCTTTACAAGTGTTGAGGTATCCTGTTCCCCCCCCACTGACCTAGCCCCGCGGCAGGGAACCCCCAGGGACCACTTGAGGGGATTGGCTGAGGGGATCTAACACCAGCCACCAACTTAACCCCCTTCAAGGAACAAGAAACCAAGCAACTAAACCAAGGGCGCAAGAAACAGCTGCGCCAAGAAGAAATCAAGGAACCAGTAACCAAGAAACTTACAAAGGCGCAAGGAACATAAAGTGCCAAGGAGAGACTGAATCACCACAGGACATTTGAAGAACCACCCAGGTATTGGCGCTGTGTTGCTCCCTGTGCCCCTGACGCCACCTAGGGTCCCTGCGCTAATCTACTGCTGCTGTGTCCTGTGAGAGCGCTGTAAAGTGCCTGTAAAGCGCTGCCCTTAAAGCGCTACGAAGTCCCCTCCAAGCGCCTACCTGTAGCCCCTGCTGAGGCGCTGACTGGGCATTCACCGCCGCGGGCCCGGTTCGACTGGAGGGCCTTCCTGCTGTTAACTGCCTCGTTGCGGCAGCCCCCGATGTGAGGAGAGGGCCACCGGAGACCGTGAGGGCCGCGTTAGGCCCTGAGGCCGAGGAGATCCCGTGTCACGTGACGGGGGAACGCCGCTGTGTCACCGGCCACGCCCCCTTCATTGCAGCCTGAGACTGTGGGAGACTGCAGCGCCAGAGCTCGTAAAGAGCAAGAGCCCCCTCCGAAATGTTGGGTCTCCCCCGTAGTTGTGCCTGAATGAACCCCGGGCCCCCGGAGGCAGAGCGAGGGCCGGGAACAAGCAGAGCTACGACCGGAGGGCTCCAGTGTGGGGTAGGAGCCCTCCCCGTTTGCCTGTGATCAACGCAAGGGCCCGGGAAGGGGCCGAAGAAGGCAGGTAAACCCCCGGGGAGGAGGGTGGAAGGTCGCATGAGACCCAAGTTCGCCCCTCCCTGGGGAAAATTGGTAACTGGGCCCCTGAAGGCCATCGAGGGACCTCTGCTAAGGAAACGTTTTACTCCTGCAGTGAAATAATTATCTAAATGTGCTGCATTGATGATAAATGTTTTTCATTTGCCCTCATGAGATTTTCCTGATTCATAGGAGTGATACACTGCTCATTCATGCATTAGGAGATGTGTAGTTGCCCAATGAAAGGTTGTACTCCGACTAAATGAGATGTTTACTCACTGGCAAGGGAATGTTCCACCTTTGCTTGACGCTTTGTCAATTAGAGCCTTATGGCATGTTGAGTATTGAGTAATGACCTGTTTATAATTACCTAATAAGAGGTTGCCTGATTTTCCCTAAAGTGGTTTACTCCTGCATAGGAAGGTGTTAGATGTTCCTGCCTAGTGCAGAGTTCCCGAGGTACTTTCAGCTACTACAGGGGAGGTTTAATGCGGAGTAATGGAATGTTTCACTTCTGCTAACTGAAGGTTTTAGCCTTAATGAAATGTATAGACTCCCACTTAGTGCTGAGGAATGAAAAGGGGAATTTGCTGGTCAAACCTGCTTTAGGCAGGTCCTAAAAGAGTACTGTTGCTGGGCTAAAGCGTTCTATGCCCAGGAAAAGGATATTCTACACAAATGAAATGTTCTACCATTGAGGAAATATTTTACTCTTATTTAAGGCACCATTTATTCCTCCAGCTAGGAAATGTTATTTCTTTCCAGACAGGAGTATTGAAAGGTTCTGATGGAAAGCTTTGAAGGAGATATTTATGCCCTTGTGGCCAAACTTATCCTGAATGGGATGCAATGTTATCTGAATGTCGTTTAATGTTTCTGATGCAGGTGCTGACCAGGAGCAAGGCATAGGTCAGGCCTGAGTTTTACTAAATATGGATTTATCCAATATTTAATATTTATGGAATACCTAATATTTATGCAACTGAAGTTTAATGCCAAGTGTTGACACACAGGTGTCTGGAAAGAGAGCTATGAAGCTAATTTTATGATGAAATGGGTAATGTGGGATAAATGAAATGTTTTCTTCCACGTAGTGCTAAATTTACTAGAAAGCCTACTGTTATTTATTTACATGCTTCCTGCTATAATTCCTTAATGTACTACTTTCAGGTGCTGGCCCAGAACAAGGCTGAGGTCAGGCCTGCGTTCTTCAAATATTTAATAATCTAATATTTTAATATTTATGGCATATTTAATATTTATGCACCCAGTATTTAATGTGAGGTTTGAAACATATGTATTTGTAAAGGTAAACTGAAAAGCTAATGTTATAATGAATTTCTTCTACCCTGATCCTGCTCCATCTACCAGATTATCTATCTTAATAAAGTTAACTTGAGTTTTTACATAAGCTCACTGGAGTGGTGTCACTAATTGCGTGCCCAGGTTTCTGACTCAGTGGTTGCGTGTGCTGCATGGTTGCTTAACACATAAGCTTTCTGATGCCTACCCGCTCGTGCCATGCTACCCTAGGGGACTGGTGACCCCAGTTCCAACATATTGGTGTCGAGCGGTGGGATCCAGGACTTGTGACCATGCAGCACCATCCATTGGGACAGGGTGCACAGCAATTGGGCTGCACAATTATTGTGTGTAAGCCAAAGGAATTGACCCCTCCACTGTCTAGCCTGTGAGTGTATCAGGGCCTGTTGGACCTCATTCCGTCGCTACATCCTAGAATCTTTTCCCAGATTTATCTGAGTCCCCACCTGGCATACTGGAGTGTTGTCAGGGGATGGGGGTGCCTGTTGGGCGGAGGGAAGAAGGAACTCCGTACCACTTTTGGGGCACGGGTAGGAGCCCACCCAGAGGGGAGAGGGGATGGGGACAGGAGGGGCAGGTCACACCCAGGGAGGCAGGTCACACCCAGGGAGGCGGGCACACCAGAAGACCCAGGCCTACTCAAAAATTGTTGTGTCTGACAATGTGCTACCGGGAGGATGTTCTGGGGCAGGGAGTAGAGTAACTGGGGGTGTGCGTCGTCTAAGATGATAGAGCATGAGAGGGAGAGTGAGAGCCTTGTAATGGATGAGAGGAAGCTGGTGCACAGGCTTCATCTAGAAGAGTTAGAGCTGAAGGCCTTGGAATTATGTGTACCAGGTACTTCCATGGTGGCAGCGTACCCGAGGTTCGGGGTTTGGACCAGTCACAGAGTGTAGAACCTGGACTGGGGTTTCAGGTTCAGGGGTTGCCTGACCTGGAGGGTGGGGTACCGGTAACTAAGGACCCTACCGGTGTGACTCCCAGGGGTACCTCTCCGGGTAGGAGGGTGTGCGGAACTCTGGGAGGGGGTGCAGAGGGAGGAAAGACTCTCCTCTGGCACCGGTCCAGCCACGGGGTTAAGATCCTGGGTTGGGTGGCTAGGTTCAGGGGTTGCCTGACCTGGCGGGAGGAATCTCTGTATTCAGAGTTCCTCCGGTTGTGACTCTCAGGGGTACTACTCCAGGTGGGAGGGTGCGGAACCCTGGGAGGGGGTGCAGAGGGAGGAAGGACTCTCCTCTGGCACCGGTCCAGCCACGGGGTTAAGATCCTGGGTTGGGTGGCTAGGTTCAGGGGTTGCCTGACCTGGCGGGAGGAATCTCTGTATTCAGAGTTCCTCCGGTTGTGACTCTCAGGGGTACTACTCCAGGTGGGAGGGTGCGGAACCCTGGGAGGGGGTGCAGAGGGAGGAAGGACTCTCCTCTGGCACCGGTCCAGCCACGGGGTTAAGATCCTGGGTTGGGTGGCCAGGTTCAGGGGTTGCCTGACCTGGCGGGAGGAATCTCTGTATTCAGAGTTCCTCCGGTTGTGACTCTCAGGGGTGTCCCGAGGTGCCCCAGCTCTAGTCACTGGGCCTGGAGTGTTCTTTAAGAGAACACCAGGTTGGGAGACTAGGCTGTCCCGATGTGTCATCCAGGAGGGAGGGTACGGAACCCTGGGAGGGGGTGCAGGGAGAGGTAGGTCTCGCCCCTGTCACCAATTCAACTTAAGGGTTTAGACCCTAGGTTGAGGAGGAGAGTGGAAAAAGGTACCACGGGCCTGGGGCGACTGCCCCCCACTCTGAGAGGGAGTAAGGGCCAGAGACATCTGGATTGGAGGTCTGTCCTGGCCGCATCCCACTAGGAACACCAGTGGGGTGGTTGGATTAGCGAGGATGTCATGGTGGTATTGGGCCTGCGTCCACCTTTTTCCGCCCCAAGCAGGGAAGCCCGTCAAGGGAATGATCAGTCTACCCTGGCTTTTGGCTGGGGGGGAGATGTGTGAGACTTGGCCCTTTCCCCAGAAATTTTTCGCTTTTTATCCCCTGTTAATTTAGAATGCCCCTATTGAAACAACAGTGTGTAGGCCTTGTGTGGTGGAGAAGGGCCTGTGTAGTGTAAAACTAGTGTTAAAGTACAGGTACTTCCTACCCCTAACATGGCCGCCACAGACCTCTGCTGCAGCAGCGTGGTTTAGAGGGCGCATTCTAGTAGCCAGGGGCTGGCTGGAACCCTCAGGCAATGTATCCATCTTAGCCTGCCAGCCTGTCCACAGGTAGAATGGTGGAACCTCCTGGAAGCCTCTGGAACCTTCTGGGAGAGGTGAGGTGACACCAACTGCCACCACCAACTGTCAACTGGCACTATAAAAGGAAAGGGAGGGAACTTTCCTGAGGAGAGAAGCTGAGGGGAAGACCTGGGGAAGTACCTACGCAGGAGGATAGGCAGTGGGGGTCAAGGCAGGGTCTTATGATGCTGGAATGACAGGGCCTAGTGTGCTGCTTTACAAGTGTTGAGGTATCCTGTTCCCCCCCCCACTGACCTAGCCCCGCGGCAGGGAACCCCCAGGGACCACTTGAGGGGATTGGCTGAGGAGATCTAACACCAGCCACCAACTTAACCCCCTTCAAGGAACAAGAAACCAAGCAACTAAACCAAGGGCGCAAGAAACAGCTGCGCCAAGAAGAAATCAAGGAACCAGTAACCAAGAAACTTACAAAGGCGCAAGGAACATAAAGTGCCAAGGAGAGACTGAATCACCACAGGACATTTGAAGAACCACCCAGGTATTGGCGCTGTGTTGCTCCCTGTGCCCCTGACGCCACCTGGGGTCCCTGCGCTAATCTACTGCTGCTGTGTCCTGTGAGAGCGCTGTAAAGTGCCTGTAAAGCGCTGCCCTTAAAGCGCTACAAAGTCCCCTCCAAGCGCCTACCTGTAGCCCCTGCTGAGGCGCTGACTGGGCATTCACCGCCGCGGGCCCGGTTCGACTGGAGGGCCTTCCTGCTGTTAACTGCCTCGTTGCGGCAGCCCCCGATGTGAGGAGAGGGCCGCCGGAGACCGTGAGGGCCGCGTTAGGCCCTGAGGCCGAGGAGATCCCGTGTCACGTGACGGGGGAACGCCGCCGTGTCACCGGCCACGCCCCCGTCATTGCAGCCTGAGACTGTGGGAGACTGCAGCGCCAGAGCTCGTAAAGAGCAAGAGCCCCCTCCGAAATGTTGGGTCTCCCCCGAGGTTGTCCCTGAATGAACCCCGGGCCCCCGGAGGCAGAGCGAGGGCCGGGAACAAGCGGAGCTACGACCGGAGGGCTCCAGTGTGGGGTAGGAGCCCTCCCCGTTTGCCTGTGATCAACGCAAGGGCCCGGGAAGGGGCCGAAGAAGGCAGGTAAACCCCCGGGGAGGAGGGCGGAAGGTCGCATGAGACCCGAGTTCGCCCCTCCCTGGGGAAAATTGGTAACTGGGCCCCTGAAGGCCATCGAGGGACCTCTGCTAAGGAAACGTTTTACTCCTGCAGTGAAATAATTATCTAAATGTGCTGCATTGATGATAAATGTTTTTCATTTGCCCTCATGAGATTTTCCTGATTCAAAGGAGTGATACACTGCTCATTCATGCATTAGGAGATGTGTAGTTGCCCAATGAAAGGTTGTACTCCGACTAAATGAGATGTTTACTCACTGGCAAGGGAATGTTCCACCTTTGCTTGACGCTTTGTCAATTAGAGCCTTATGGCATGTTGAGTATTGAGTAATGACCTGTTTATAATTACCTAATAAGAGGTTGCCTGATTTTCCCTAAAGTGGTTTACTCCTGCATAGGAAGGTGTTAGATGTTCCTGCCTAGTGCAGAGTTCCCGAGGTACTTTCAGCTACTACAGGGGAGGTTTAATGCGGAGTAATGGAATGTTTCACTTCTGCTAACTGAAGGTTTTAGCCTTAATGAAATGTATAGACTCCCACTTAGTGCTGAGGAATGAAAAGGGGAATTTGCTGGTCAAACCTGCTTTAGGCAGGTCCTAAAAGAGTACTGTTGCTGGGCTAAAGCGTTCTATGCCCAGGAAAAGGATATTCTACACAAATGAAATGTTCTACCATTGAGGAAATATTTTACTCTTATTTAAGGCACCATTTATTCCTCCAGCTAGGAAATGTTATTTCTTTCCAGACAGGAGTATTGAAAGGTTCTGATGGAAAGCTTTGAAGGAGATATTTATGCCCTTGTGGCCAAACTTATCCTGAATGGGATGCAATGTTATCTGAATGTCGTTTAATGTTTCTGATGCAGGTGCTGACCAGGAGCAAGGCATAGGTCAGGCCTGAGTTTTACTAAATATGGATTTATCCAATATTTAATATTTATGGAATACCTAATATTTATGCAACTGAAGTTTAATGCCAAGTGTTGACACACAGGTGTCTGGAAAGAGAGCTATGAAGCTAATTTTATGATGAAATGGGTAATGTGGGATAAATGAAATGTTTTCTTCCACGTAGTGCTAAATTTACTAGAAAGCCTACTGTTATTTATTTACATGCTTCCTGTTATAATTCCTTAATGTACTACTTTCAGGTGCTGGCCCAGAACAAGGCTGAGGTCAGGCCTGCGTTCTTCAAATATTTAATAATCTAATATTTTAATATTTATGGCATATTTAATATTTATGCACCCAGTATTTAATGTGAGGTTTGAAACATATGTATTTGTAAAGGTAAACTGAAAAGCTAATGTTATAATGAATTTCTTCTACCCTGATCCTGCTCCATCTACCAGATTATCTATCTTAATAAAGTTAACTTGAGTTTTTACATAAGCTCACTGGAGTGGTGTCACTAATTGCGTGCCCAGGTTTCTGACTCAGTGGTTGCGTGTGCTGCATGGTTGCTTAACACATAAGCTTTCTGATGCCTACCCGCTCGTGCCATGCTACCCTAGGGGACTGGTGACCCCAGTTCCAACAGATGGGCACTATTGTCTGTAAAAGCACAGGCTTCATTCTGCTTAAAGTATCAATTCGTATAGAAGAGATATTCAACAGAGGCCAAATCGTCGCCTCTGAGTCTCCAGGGCCGTTTGGATACAATGTTTGCATACAGCAAGTGACCATGGAACTAACGCTTACGAGATATGCTTTCCCTGGCACCATGCCACAACAGCTGTGGTCCTTTATTAGAACGTAACTCCCGTTAGAAAATTGTCTAAAGAATGGCTCTATCTGTGTTGCAGGTGTGCCGTGCTGGTGGCATGAAAGGTTATTTGAAGTCCCCTCACAGGCCCCATGTAAATTAATAACTTGGCACAGAAGTATACCGCTTAGTGATTGTTTACAATTATTACCACTAAGAAATACATTCTGGCTTTTGTCACTATAACATGTGTGTGTATAAGGTAATTTCCATGATGACTTAATGTACCCTTTACCCAACCTCTCATACTGGCCTGCTGGTATATACTCTTGGCATTTTTTAAATTGGATCTGTGGTTGTGTTATCAGGTATTGGCTTAGGAATAGACGGTTTGTTTAAGTCTTTGATTTTGGCTAGGCCAAAACAGGTAGTTTGTTGAATGGTGTCATTCAAGAACATTATTTGTTCTGGTATCATGCAGGCTCGAAACAATGCTTCTAGGCCTTGTACCTGCCATTCTTTTGTACCCCAGATGGTTTTTGTTTCAATGTTGTTTTTCCAGAAATCAAAACCAAATGTAATCATTTTTTCATAAAATGTTTCCGAATAGATCAATTTAGTATTTGTCAGCATGGTTTTTGTCCCTGTTTTATCTAACAGTTTATAATAAAATGTTTCTGCATCACTTGTGTTAAACCCTGAGAAGTATTGGAATTTTTCATAGAATGTTTTTGAAGTGCTTTTAGGTGGAGTTTCACAATGTTCCCATTGATTATATTTAAAAACATTTCTAGGTTGAGCAGATTTATGCAAATAGTGGTCTGCATATAGGGTATAGCAATACATCTGTTCATAATTCGATGAACCTTGCAAATAATCATGTTCTGTAAATTTTGCTGACATAACTAAATCTGACATCATATTATTTAGAGAATGTACTTGGTTTTAAAAAGTCACTTAATGAAACCTTAAACTGATGAGGATATTTCAAGAGTTCGACCGGTCCATATATTTCGTAATCTGTTTTGTCCCAAACTACCCGCCGGGTATTGGAATGGCTGTGACATTCACTGATGACAGTTCTCTTTTCTCGATGTGAGATGACTTGTGTGGCTTCAGAACTAAGTTGATGTTCTGACTTGCTGTGTCCATTGTACTGTATTTTCCCTCAATGAATTTTCCCAAACAAAGTACCATGATGAGCCAAAGCAGGAGGAAAAATACACCTAGCACAATTCAAAATTCTAACCATGGAGAAGCAAGATAAGTTTCTTTGAGTTGATGAAAGAGTTCTGTTGCTTTGTCTTTAAAAGTCTTTGTTGCTGGGGTTTCTTCAGGTTCGCTTTGATCTTCAGAAAAGTTATCGAAATCGATGAAGTAGCCAGATGCAGTTCTGTCAATTGGTGGAATTGTTTTTTCAATTTGCCTTTCATTAGCATATTCTGATGCTACATCATTGTAGATTGGTGTTTCTTGACGAACTGTTTCAATTTGGGTTTCAAGAGGCACAAGTTCCATGGCATTTCTGCATAGTCCTTTTTTATTCACTGCAGGTTTATCAAATGTGATTAGTCTCTCAGTTTGAACCTCTTGGATTGTAGCAAATTTTGGTATTCTGCTATTTCTTGGGAGTCCACTGGAACTACTTATTATTGGCCACATGATTGTGGTTTTACCAGGTCGATGGATACAACTCTGTTCTCCTTTTTACCAGCAAGGGGCGGTAGTACAACTGATCTTGTTCCGTTGATTGCTAAGACAGGTACTGCTTTTCTGTAAGAAGGCCCAAATTCCTTCTTCACCGCAATCTTCTCTCTGACCAGATCCCCAATCTTTGGAATCCAGACAGGTCTTGCTGGGACAGGTGGTGTGTCTTCAGTGGTTGTTGGCTGCTGTTTTAACTTTATGTTGCTCAGGGCTTTTCTTGTTTCATTTAAGTCCTGTAAAACAGCCAAGCGATCTTTGATGTCAAATCATTTTTTCTTATCTTCTACCACTGAAGCATGACTATCTAAGTCCTGAACATACATTCTAGTTCCGAACAATAGTTCGTACGGGCTGAAACCTTTTAGAGAATTTCTTGGCAGGCTATTAAGACTACGTTGGAAACTTGTAAAATGCTGGATCCACCCATCACCCGAACCTAATACCTTTGCCGTTATAGATTGCTTTATGTCTCGGTTTTTTCTTTCCACAACCCCGTTTACCTCAGGATGGAAGGGACAAGAGTACCGCAACCCAATGCCCATGCTGGTCATGGCCTCCTTATAAGCTCGAGAGCTAAAAGCAGGACCCTGGTCAGAATGAAGCATGGCAATTGCGTATGTGTCGATAAAGACTCGCAAATCTTTTATAACAGTTCTGGCGTCAGCCGAGCGCTGGGGCCACATTCTTAAGTGATTTTATGTATAGATAGCCTTATTCTATCTACAGAAATGGTCATGGCATTACTCCGGTTGGCTCGTTACTGCTGTCTCTGTTGCAGTCTGGACAGCTCTTTGCAATTTTATAATGTTGCAGGCTCATCTCCGGCCACCAGTATTCTGATTGTAATTCTGTCAGAGATTCCTTCATCTGTTTGTGCCTTGGACCTTCACCCATGTATGCGTCTGCTATTAATAACACTCTACGGTTCGTGTTTGGAATTACCCTATCCCCCACTCCAGGGATTCGAGCAAAAGGAACGGAGTTTGCGTCAATGATGTATGTATAATTGAGTGGATAGTTCATGGGTAGTGCTGCACAGTTGCCTTTTGAAGACGTTTTTACCGCCAGCATGGTTTCCCCGTCTATGTATTTTTCTGAACGCTTTTTTGTGGCTACGGAAGCCGGTTTAGTTGCTTCCGCTGTGGCTGTATCAGCCAATGAATTCCCTGCAAAGTGAACGCCATCACGTTGATGACTCAGAGTGTGTTTCACGTGAGTCTTTTGTAGTTCTTTCTGTAAAAGAACTACCTGTTTCCAAAGCATTTTATGCTTGATTGTGGCACCTGTGTCGTCTTTGTAATCATTTTGAACCCAGTTCTACAACTCATTATTGTAAGATTTGACGCAGAAATGCGAATCGCACACTATTAGTGTCGGGAATTCACGTTCTGCATTTTCAAGCGCCATCTTTAAAGATCTGATTTCAGCTCGCTGAGCCGAACAGTTTCTCAATGATTCAGTTTTTGTTATTTTCGGCCTGAATTTACCGCAGAACCAGCGACCTTTAACAATTGCGCGGGCTGCATTGTAGGATTTATCATCTACATTGTAATGCTGTACAAATCTGTCTGTATAGATTATACAAGAGTACTGTTGGAGAGGCAGAATTTCGATTTGCAGAGGATATTCTTCTTCATATTTCAAATCATTCAGTTTTTTCATGTTCGGGACATAATAGTATGTCACTTTTTCTGTATCAAGAGAATTTTCCCACTGAATCCATTTTGGATCTAGTGCCACTGTTTTTAGATTTACTGGGCTGAATAGCACCTCGTAGGCTGATTCTGCTGTGAAAACAGTTATTCCTTTTCCTTGTGCTTGGGCTCGTTCTGTTGCTACAGCAGTTTGAACTGCCTTTATAGTACTTTCTGTAAGACTGAATGTTTTTTCTGCTTTTGTGTACAAATGTGATTTGTAAGCTATCGCTACCGTTTCTCCCTCATTAGAGGTCAGGTACGTGAATCCGCATCTTCCTGGGATGACTCGGATTACAAGGTTGCGTGTATTGTCGCGTGTTTCTAATTTTGTTTTAGCTAACATGTCTGTTTGCAGTGATCTCAAAATTTCTGTGTGTTTTTGAGTCCAGTTGATTGGTTTAAAATCAGGTTTTATTAATTCATAGAGAGGTTTAACCCTCTCTGCATAATTTAGGATGTAAGTTCTTCCGAAATTCAGGAAGCCTAGAATCGATTGTAAGTTCTTCAGCGTTTTTGGTGCTTGGAGTACAGCGCACTTCTCTAAGAAGTTGTCTGCTAGGCTTTTGCCTTCACTTGTGTACGGGATCGGGAGCAGGAGAGGTGGAAGGGAGCGACTCTGACACGTTGAATAAGGATTTCAAAGAGGGTTTTATTTTTAAGTAAGCTCTTCTCCTTCTAGTAGTTTGTTTAACATGAGCAAACTCGTTGGGATCCGTCCTGACTCCTTTAGGAAACGTTGAGAGTTCTAGGGCGTTTCTTCCACACTGGTGGCGGTAGTTCTCCAGACCGGAAGTGATGAAGGGTCGTCGGGGTCGTCGGGGCCAAGGTCCTCAACTCCAACCATGAAACGGAAGAAAAGAAACAAAAGGGAATCAGGCTGACGTCCTCACAGGAGTATAAGGGACCAGGGGTGAGGGTCACCGAGTGAAGGAGTGCAAGAAAACGTAAGCTCTAGTGCCTAGAAGTGCTCGTGAAGGGAGAGGGACAATGAGGCTACGGTTTTAGCAGTGTTCACTCGTTTACTATACTACTACGATTCACCCAGCCCGCCACTTTGCCCCGTACCTTAGCAAGCCACACTCCTCCCGCGGGAGTGTGGCGGGGCGATTCGCAGGACCGTTGGCCTCCTGGCTTGTTGTCTACTGCTGGGCTCGTCACGGCTTCTTCTCCGCAGGGCTCCGGTTCCGTACTCCGTCTCCAGCCTCGTCCGTCTTCTCCTAGGAGGACGCTGTCCGCCGCTCCTACGATTCCGCCTTCTTTTGAGTGTGTTACGTCGCAGGTGGGTGGGGCTTCGTTGGTAGTGTTAAAGGGGGCGTAGTCGATTCCAGCTTCGTGCCCCCAGGTTGCCTCCGCGCCTGCGTGAGTCCAATCGTCCAACCAGGCTGAGTCCGGCTGTTTGTCAGAAACGGAAAGGGGAACAGCTGACCACCAGTCTTTTAGGTTATCGGGACTGTATGTTCCGGACACGAGTCCCACCCCGTCACACTCCTCCCACACCTGGATTCTCCCGATCGGGGAGAGGAAAGACCCTTGAAAGAAAGTCAGCATTCCCATTAGCCGTGCCCTTTTTATGTTGCACAGAAAAGGAATAAGGTTGCAGGGAAAGAAACCAGCGGAGCACTCTTGCATTCACTGTTCTGTTTTGGTACATCCATTTTAAGGGAGCATGATCTGTCTGTAGAAGGAAGGTCTTTCCTTCCAAATAGTAGTGCAGTTTGTCAATAGCCCACTTGATAGCCAAGCACTCTCTTTCTACAGTAGAATATCTGCACTCCCTGGGGAACAACTTGCGGCTGATAAATAGTATGGGATGTTCTATTCCATCATCCCCCACCTGAGAAAGTACAGCCCCTATTCCGATGTCGTACGCATCAGTGGCCAGTATAAAGGTTTTCTTGAAATTAGGCGATTCAAGGACTGGAGCATTCGTTATGATGGTTTTCAATGTCTCAAAAGCTTCTCTGGCTTCTTTTGAGGGAGTCTGTATTTCCTGAAGTCTGGTCTCTTTACGCAAGAGATCAGTAAGAGGGGCTGCGATCTCTGCAAATTTGGGAACAAACCGTCTGTAGTAGCCGATTAAGCCTAAGAAGGCTCGCAGGTCTCTCTTGCTAGTAGGAAAGGGGGTGTTCTGGATAGCTTTAACCTTCTCTACTTGTGGTGCGATAGTGCCTTTCCCCAGTACGTATCCGAGATACTTGACGGTATTGAAGGCGGCTCAAGACTTCTTTGCATTTACATGTAAACCAGCTTGTTGTAAAGCAGTCAGGATGGTATGTAGGTGCTGTAGATGGTCCTCCCAGGTTTGACTGTATATGACAATGTCGTCCAAGTAGGCCGAACTTAATGATGTATAGGGTTTCAGTACTTGATTCATAAGACGCTGGAAAGTGGCGGGTGCGCCGTGTAGGCCGAATGGAAGAACGGTGATTTCGTATAACCCTTCATCTGTGATGAAGGCTGTCTTTCTTTTGTCTTCCTCATGGAGAGGCACCTGCCAATACCCTTTGGTGAGATCAAGGGTGGTGATAAACACGGCGTCCCCAAGCTTTTCTACTAGCTCGTCGACCCTAGGAATAGGGTAAGCATCGAAAGTGGAGATAGCATTCAGGGCCCTGAAGTCCATGCAGAATCTCTTTGAACCATCCGGTTTCGGGACCATGACGATTGGAGAAGCCCAATTTCTTTTAGAGGGTCTTATGACACCAAGTTTCAACATATCAAGTACCTCTTTTCGGACATCTTCCCGTCTAGAAGCGGGGATCCTATAAGGCCTTTGCTTCACAATTTTCCCAGCGGGAGTTTCAATGCAATGCTCTACAAGAGTTGTTTTACCCGGAAGATTGGAGAAGATGTTGGACAAGGGTTGTAATATTCCTTGCAGGTCTTTTTTCATCTTGTCAGGCAGTTCGTCATTTACGACAAGTTGGTCTAGGGTTGAGGTATTTTCTGACAGGGTTGGGAGTACCAGATTGTTGCTCTTTGGGAGCGGACCGATCCCTTTCTTCAACAGATTGATATGGTAGGTCTGGGTCTTGTTAGCCGACAGACGGAGCCTGTAAGTGGTGTTCCCAATAGTCTCAAGTACCTCATAGGGACCTACCCACTTATTTTTGTGTGTGACAGACGGCAAAAGAAGCAGGGCCCAGTCTCCTACCTTGAGGGTTCTTAGTTTTGTTCCTTTGTCGTAATTCATTTTCTGTTTATGCATTTGTTGTTCCAGGTTTGTGTGAGCGAGGTCTCTTAGTTTCCCTAGCTTGGAACGTAGCTGTAGTGTATAGTCTAACAGAGACTTCTGTTCCTGTGCTTCTTGTGACTCCCAGGTATCTTTCGTGATTTCTAGGAGTGACCTTGGGACTCGTCCGTAAAGCAATTCAAATGATGAACAGCCGAGACTGCTTTGCTTCTGTGCTCTTAGCACATATAATGCTATAGGCAGCAGGCGATCCCATGCCTGGCCTTCTGAGGACAACATCTTCTTTAATGTGGTTTTCAGTGTTTGATTATACCTTTCGACGAGTCCGTCGGTTTGGTGGTGATAGACCGAAGTCTTTAGGTGATGGATATTTAGTGACTTGCAGACTTCTTTCATCATACGGGAAGTGAAGGGGGTCCCCGATCGGTTAGGACCTCTTTAGGAAAACCGACTCGGGCAAACAATTCCACAAACTTCTCGGCCACATTGGCTGTGGTTGGTGCTCTTAGGGGAAAAGCTTCGATAAACCTTGTAGCATAATCCACAATGACGAGAGCGTATTGGTGCCCCCTAGCTGTCTTGGGCAGTGGACCTATTAAATCCATCCCTACCCGTTCAAATGGAGTGCCGACAATCGGCATTGGTTGTAGGGGTGCAGCAGGTGGTCTGTGAGTATTCTTTCGCTGACAGATTTCACACTTCCTGCAATAGTCTTGCACGTCTTTGTACACCCCAGGCCAATAGAAATGACGTAGAATGCTATCCGTCGTTTTCTCTTAGCCCGAATGACCGGCCGTTAGGTGACCATGGGCAAAGAACAAGACCTGTTCTCGGAAAGCTAAAGGGACCAGCAATTGAGGAGTCTTTCCCATGTCGGCTTCTCTATATAGAAGGTCGTTACGTATAACGAACCTAGGAAAGGAAGGAGCAGAGGAATTCTGGGCAGCATGTGCGCTTTCCCACGCATTAAAAAGAGTTCTGTCCTCAGCTTGTGCAAAACGAAAACTGCGATCCACCACCCATGGATCAGGGGTAATGTATGCTGCTTTAGAACCATCGTTAGTCAGGAGGCGATCAAAGACAGTCTCTCTAAACAGAGCAAGAAAGTCAGGATTGTCTACCCCCAGAATCATTTTCTCAGGAAGGGAATCCACCACTCCTACCCTCACTACAGCTGGCGCTTTGCCTATGGGTTGTACAGTAATTATAGCTATAGGATAGGGCTTAACGTCCCCATGGACACATCTTACATGTACTAGAGAGTCAGGGAGGTATTGACTAGGTAAAACCAGATGTTTTTGAAGCACTGACTGTCTACAGCCTGAATCAAGAAGGGCTTTCACGGTTTGTTCATTTATCCTTATACTCACATGAAAGGAAGTTCCCGTTTCTGCGGAATAGAGGATGGTTTTCGGGAGATAGCCCACTTCCATTGGTTCTTCTGGCGGGTGTTTTCGTGGACACAGGCGAGCAATGTGGCCCCATTCACCACACTCAAAGCATTGGGGGCCACTGGTCATGGGCGATTCCATTCGAAACTGTCTGGGTTTCACTGGTTCCGTTGTCTGTTTCGGCTTTTTATCTTGTTTTCCCGAGGGTTGACTCTTTTGATACTTCTCTGGTTCCCATACTGTTCCTCTGGGTTGTGCTCTAGCATAATTGGCTGCCATCTCAATGGCTTGTTCCACAGTAAGACTTGAGTGCTGTCTCAACCATCTTTGCGTCCCATACGGAAGAGCGTCCATAAATTGTTCAAGATATATTTTAGCAAGAATATCTTCCTTAGTACTATTTTCAGGTTTCAACCATTTATCGGCCATCATTTTCAATCGAAAGAAAAGAGTCTTTGGGTTTTCACCGGGAATCCCTTTTTCTTTTCTAAAGCGCAGTCTATACGCCTCAGAGTCTAACCCCAAGTGGTCTAAGATCACATTTTTGATCAGAGGATATGGGGCATTTCCTACAGGGTTGGCCACCTGATACGCAAACTGGGCCTCACCTGTTAGCAAGGGGGCAAGAAAAAACGGCCACTTCTCTTCCGGCCATCCAAGTGCTCTGGCGGCGCGCTCAAAGTTCATGAGAAAAGCATCAGGATCTTCCCCGTGTACATATTTTTGTAGGGCTATTCCTGACGGGTTGGGTACATGTACTCTGTTTTCCACTGCCACTGTACCGGTGGGCGTTGCAATGTTTTTCTGAAGACTGTCCAACTGGGCAGATATGGTGTTTCTGAACAAGTCTCGGTCTGCTTGAGCTGAAGTTATTTGCTGTTCTACCGCCCATTCCAATTTCTCCTGTCCCTTCACTAGATGTTGGATGAGGGTGTCCATCTCGGAGTTGCAGACGGACTGTGATGGTGATCCCACTTCTGACACCACTTGTAAGCGACTCTGACACGTTGAATAAGGATTTCAAAGAGGGTTTTATTTTTAAGTAAGCTCTTCTCCTTCTAGTAGTTTGTTTAACATGAGCAAACTCGTTGGGATCCGTCCTGACTCCTTTAGGAAACGTTGAGAGTTCTAGGGCGTTTCTTCCACACTGGTGCCGGTAGTTCTCCAGACCGGAAGTGATGAGGGGTCGTCGGGGCCAAGGTCCTCAACTCCAACCATGAAACTGAAGAAAAGAAACAAAAGGGAATCAGGCTGACGTCCTCACAGGAGTATAAGGGACCAGGGGTGAGGGTCACCGAGTGAAGGAGTGCAAGAAAACGTAAGCTCTAGTGCCTAGAAGTGCTCGTGAAGGGAGAGGGACAATGAGGCTACGGTTTTAGCAGTGTTCACTCGTTTACTCTACTACTACGATTCACCCAGCCCGCCACTTTGCCCCGTACCTTAGCAAGCCACACTCCTCCCGCGGGAGTGTGGCGGGGCGATTCGCAGGACCACTGGCCTCCTGGCTTGTTGTCTACTGCTGGGCTCGTTACAGCTTCTTCTCTGCAGGGCTCCGGTTCCGTACTCCGTCTCCAGCCTCGTCCGTCTTCTCCTAGGAGGACGCTGTCCGCCGCTCCTACGATTCCGCCTTCTTTTGAGCGTGTTACGTCGCAGGTGGGTGGGGCTTCGTTGGTAGTGTTAAAGGGGCCGTAGTCGATTTCAGCTTCGTGCCCCCAGGTTGCCTCCGCGCCTGCGTGAGTCCATTCGTCCAACCAGGCTGAGTCCGGCTGTTTGTCAGAAACAGAAAGGGGAACAGCTGACCACCAGTCTTTTAGGTTATCGGGACTGTATGTTCCGGACACGAGTCCCACCCCGTCACAACTTGATAATTCGTATCCTAAAAACAGGACCGTTAGATGGGCAATTCGTGACTTTTTAAAGTTGAATTTGTAACCCTCTGCTGCGAACCCAAGTATTATGGTGTTCACTCTTTTCAAGTGAGTATCCAAGTCGTCGTCTGTGAGATATATGTCATCAACATAAGATAATGCCTCATCATCATACATTTGTAGTATCTCTGTTACTCTGACTGAGAATAATCCTGGGCTATTCTTGAATCCCTGTGGGAGTCGACAAAATTTCTGTGACCCCATTATTGAGAAAGCGGTCAAGTATCTGCTTTCCGGTGCAATATTTTGACAAAAGAATCCATTAGAAATGCCTAATGTTGTTTTGTATTTCTTGCAAACTATGTTATTCATTAGTGCCGCACTGTGCGAATTTTGTACCGCAAATGTTTTGCAACATGAGTTAAGGTGTCTGTAATCCAAGACTAGACAATACGAATCGTCTGGTTTGGAGACAGGAAACAAAGGATTGTTCATTTGAGAGGTGCATGTTTCAATCACCCCTTGGTATTCAAGTTGATCTAAAATCTCCCTGACTTGTTTTTTAGCTTCTTGCTTAATCGGGTACTGCCTTTGTGCGGTAGGTTGACTTTTTACCTGGATTTTGTGAGGAGGAGAGTCCTCATTCCATCCCACATGATTCTTATATAATGCAGGTGCTTGAGCTACTGCCCATTTTCTTGCATATATATATTTTCTGTGAATTGGAATATGATTTGAGAAGGCAGGCATAATAATTTCTTTGCCATGAGGGCACTCCCTGACAAACTCGGGGGGGGGCAATCTTTCTCAGCTAACAGGATGTCATAGCCTTTTGAGAGGTTATCCCTAAACAGACCCCTTATTTTCCTAGTCTTATCTCCCTCTATACGCAATGTTATTTCGTATATTTTATGAGGTTCGCTAACTCTGGTATCTGCAGTTTCCACTTGAATGTATTCATTTGTGTCCACTGTCTCCAGATGATTCATCAGGATCTTGCGAGCTATGCTGGTTTCTGCTGCGCTGTCTAGCATTGTCTGTGCCCACTCTCCGTTTTTCAGCTGTGTCCTCAGTATCCTCGGCATGTTTGATTATTTTAATACTGGCTACCTTCTTTTTTGGAAATTGAAATTTTTTACTTTGAGCAGGTTCCTTGTCTTTGGACTTGGCGTGCTCTTCCTTGTGTTCTGACCGTCCTCTTCTTTCCGATTTCTGCGAAAAAGATCGAGAGGGACGTGTATCAATATCTTGATATCTATCAGGTTTTTTCAAATTATCCCTATTTCTAAGGTTGTATCTTTTTTCAGAGTGATCCCTTTGGGGAGACTGGTGTTCTCGGCTCGGAGATCTTTCTCTCCGCCAAGGAGACCTTCCTCTGGACTGGAAACCTTTTTCTTTGGAAGTGGATTGTTTATTTCCATCCCAGCTCTTTTTAGGAGTGTTTAGATTATTTGTAATAAATATCTTTTCAGGATTTTCAAGTAGTTGGGGTTTTACCGGTTTCCCACCCAAACTATCTCTACCTAGTTCTTCATAGCATTTTTCTATGATTCTGGCAAGCTCAATTGGTTGATCTGTTATATCTGTTTCTTTCAATTTTTGGCGGATCGCCACAGAAGCTGCTTCTCCTTTTATGTTGGCTAATAATATAGTTGAGACCTGCTTGAAGTCTTTCAGTAGTTTCATACCGAGAGTTAAAGCAGGTTCAGGACCGTATTCATTCTGAATCTGTTTTAGCACATCTGGTATTACCGCCAGCGACGGAACACCATGTGTTTTTGTGTCAATGGAAGCAAAGACTGTGCCCCAAGTGTCACAGTCCTCCACATGTGGTGCGACCCCCATTGGAAGGCAGATAGTCAGAATTCTGTGTTAGCCAGAATGGAATTTGTTCCCGTTTTGCGGGTGTTTTCCCTAGACATGATTGTATGTTCTGGGGTGTAATTTTATTTGTGTTCCCCTGATGAGGGGTCAGCTGTGGAATATTAACAGCTGGTTGGACTGTTGCAGTCCTCATTACATATTGGACTAACTGTGAATTTTAATTAGTAATTTTAGCTGTGCTAAAAGTTCTTCTCTTGACATTTTTTTCAATGTCTGGATGTGGTGTGTAGCTGGCCAGAACCGGCCACGTTGCTCCTGGTCTACCTAGTGGACCGAGCCTGGTGATGTGATCATTATGTTTTAGGGCACCTTTAAACCAGAGCAGGTGCTCTTGGTAATTTAGTGGTATTTCAATATCCTCGAAAGGTGTATATTCATCCGGTGGTTCCTCTATTCTGTAATAGTGAATTCGTTGTGTTGTAGCGTTTGCCGCTGGAAAGTTTATCCATGAATAGAATGCCTCTGTCTGCCGATATTCGTGTGCCTCTATCACGAAAATGACTGTACCACCTCGTGATGTCAGTCCGTTTTCTATAAGTTTTAAAGTTAAAGTTTTTCTTATGTTGACTGGAATGAGGATAGCATTCTGGTCATTCTATAGGATACTCGTGTCGTCCTCTAGTAGTCGGGCTGCTAATCTAGCTGCTTCCCTTTTGTCTTCACTGTCTGGCATTTTACTGTCAGAAAGGTTTTTTGTTGCAGATCAGGTTTCAAGGAGACAAAAGATTAGGTGCACAATATTTTGGAACACTGTATCCTTCAACGTTGACTAAACCAGAAACTTTACATAGGAATCTCTTCCTACTAAGTTCCGGCAGATTTTATGCTTTCACCCACTCCAGACGTCTATTGGAGTATTTACGGGAAAAAGGGTCTGTGTGAAAAAGCACGACTGAGTTACTCTAACGTCTTGCGTTAGTTTTATCGCCTTACCAAATGTTGGGCGCCATGTAGTGTAGTTCCTATTTTCCCTATAGGCCCTGCGCATTGGAATAACATAAACAGCAGTGTAGACGTAGGACTGAGGTCATCTAGGTCTCTACTGACTATGTTAGACTTAATTTAGGTTTGCGCCAGCTAGCTCAGAGGTCACTGGAAACTTTTTTGACTGAATAGGAAGTGATCAGCTTCCCTGGCTCAGAAAAGAAGGGATTCAGCTTCCGACAACCACATAAACATGACAACTTTGCTCCCTCAGAATAAGAGTCAATCTCTAGAGTCGTGTGAAACAATAGACAGCTATTTCGCTCAGTCAGTTGTGCATATTTAATTTCACCAGGGTGCAGATAATAGAGAGACTGTTTTTTTCAATAAAAGGTATTATTTATTGAGCAGTCTTCCTTCTCATGCAAGAGAAATGAATTGCCACAATTGCAATACTGATTGTAAAATAAAGTACGTACAGTAAAAGGAGTATTATGAAATAATACTGTAAAAGCATTGATATGGTTTCTTAGCCATAAGACACTTTAAAATGGATAAAATATATATACATTTATACATAGTCTAACGTGCTCAACTGGTGCTTCTAAACTAAGCCTACCCCGGTGTACCTGACCTAAGCCTAATACGTGGGAAGGAGTAAGTAAGTAGCAGTTTAAGTTAAGTAGGTTTGTTGCCAAGGATCTGTTCAAGAATTCTCTCTAAGGGTTTAGTCAGCACTGTACCTTGGGAATAGAATGTAGGAGGTCTGGTATCTCCCTCTCAGGACCCGATATCCCAGTCACCCGCAAGGTTAGGCTGGACACGCCGGAGCTGGATTTTCGCGGCAGGAGAAAAGAGAGCGTCTTTCTCAGCGCGTCAAAGAGGAGGGGCAGCATCCGTGGGCTTCTCGCTTCTGCTGGGCTCTTGGAAAGTAGATTAGCTGCTCTGCTCCAGAATCACCACTGTGTGTTTGCTTAAGGCAGTGTTGGTATATTTATACCTGAAAGGTGCCGAGTTTGACGTAAGGTTTGGACATAAGACGTCAATAAAGATGTCACTAAGAAGTGGCCGTTCTTACAGTGCTCGCAGGGGTGCTATTACAAATCAAAACAAAGCAAGCAGGGCTTTCCCAGGTTTGCTTGAGGTTTGGTGTGTCGAAAGAACTCGGTGTGCTCTCTAGGAATCTAAGGAAGTAGCTTCTGCAGTGTCTTGGACTGCAGGGGCGATTTACTGAAATATGGCTCTGATTATTATGCCATTATAGGGATATTATTGATTATAGCGGTATAGGGGCATAACGTCACAATATTGAATCGGGTTCCTAGATAAAACACATCAAATCTTCTATATATTATCATCATTACTAATTCATTATACTTTTTTTTAATGAAAACATGTTTGTGATGTAACTTTTTAGAACACATTTTATTGACTTTTTCTTTTAATAACAAGTCAAAGAACACTGAGTCAACCATGTTTGGTAGTCTATTGTTCCTGCTAAACCATGACAACTCTGCTTCTATAGCATCTATTCCCAGTTCCTCCCAAGCCTCTTTCAAGAACATGCAGTTTCTTTCACATTTTGATGGCGAATCATACCTCTGTATTGACCCAATCTCCCCATATATTAAGGTGTTTCCGAGGGTGCTCCTAGCCGTTTAAATAGGGCCTCCTTGCCCATGCATTGGTCCAACCCTTTCTTCCATCCCTCCAACAAGACAGCTTTAATTTGTTCCAGTCCCTGGCAATGTCTCTTGGCGACCAGGAGGGCAATCCATAGCAGAGCCACCTTATACCAATTGCTGTTGAGGTTTACATTGATATGCAGGATAAACATTTTGGGGTTGCCATCCCACTATCATCACCAACATGTAGAGAAACCCCTTCCAGAGATGGATACCACCTCACTTTTTCATACTTTATACAGCAAATCTCCCTTGTGTGGTGAGCAGCAAGACATAGCAGAGACTCTATTAACCCACTTTTCCATTATCTATGTGGTGTGAAGTATGTGTGGTGTAGATAATTTAGCTGAATAAGTCTGACCTTAGATGCAACAGTGACCTTGAGTGCTTTCCTCCAGTCATCATCTATTAGAGAGCCTAAGTCCCTTTCCCAGACCTTCTGTTAATGTGTAGAAGAGTTGGGTGTATTAACCACCGGTGTTAAAAACATTTGGGAACTCTTCGGCTCATGGAGTTTATTTGTTAATAGTCTAGCCTCCAAAGGACTGAAGTCCGGAAGGTCTGCAAGTCCCCTAATGTATGGCATAAGAGCATGATGAAACTTTATGTATCTAAAGATGTGACTTCTATGAAGTTAAAATTCCCTGTGTCACTCTGCAAAGGATTTCAGGTTCCTCCCTTCCATTACATCCCCAAGTCTGGATATCCCAATGGTGTCTAACTGCCAAAACCCCATCATCCAGTCACCTAGTGAAACCAGCTTACCGCCCACAGTTTGGTCTCTCTTGTAAGCTTGTTTTTCTACCCAAAGCCTTGGTCGTGTTGTGACAGACCACGAGAGCCACTTTAGTGGCTGGTGGGACAGAAGAGCAGGATGCCTCCATAAAGAAGGCTGAGTAGCTGCACTCCCTGCCTTTCCCACTTCTCAGATGCAAATGGGGCTTCGAGTCTGAATTGTATCATTAAGAATTGCTATGTGAGCAAATTTGTAATAAGCTGTCAGCTGTTACTATACTTTTATCATATGTTAATTTTAGCATTTAAGCATCACAATGAAAAACCACCCAGTCTTGCTAAAAGAAGTATCTAAGAGTAGTGTTGATTTATGAACAAACTTTGTGGAATCACAAGCAGAAAACTTTGCAGCTAATAAAGCAACCTGAGCAAATTCACCATTTTAAAGATTGTGGAGTGATCCGGAAGAGACACATGAAGTGCCGAACAGATTTTGATCTTCTGACTGTCTATTGTGCTGGGGTTGAATATTCATTGGCTGTGCCCTCTGAACGTCCTATGTTAGAAACACTCCTACCTATTTTAATTCATCCACAAACACCTCCATGTCTTGTGTCCATGTCTTGACCAAGGGTGTGTGACATAATGTTTTTAAGGTATTCTTTTCTGGCTTATGGTGGTAAAAGATTCCCACTATATCTTTAGTTCCCGTGCACTCTGTTTATGGGATTCTAGACTGCAAAGTATTTAAGAGTATATTAGAATTTTGGAGCTGTGCTCTTAGTCTCAGTTTTTGAAAGTTCAACATCTCGACTTTAATCTTCATAGTCCCTCTACGAATCATTCTAATCATATTTATTTATTCAATTTTCCTTAGAATATACTGTTATAGTTATGTAAATTGTAATTTTTTTAATCTACCTTTGCAGTGACAGTTATCAGCATTTTCTTAGTTTTCACACAAGGCTCCGATAGTTGTAGCTGTGGTGGTATACCTGCCACAGGTAGACTGGTCCATTGATAGTCTCTAATTTGTTTATATTTATTTATTAAATTTATAAGGCGCAACAGCTACCCAAGAAGGGTTTCCCGGCCCCATGGCAGATCAGAGACTGTGGAAAAATGGCTTACAGGTTATTCGTTAAAGAGCCAAGTCTTCAATGATTTCCGAAATTGGACGTACTCTGTTTCGTTTTGCAGAGCTATGGGCAGGGCAGTCCAAAGTGAGGCCCAAGATATGCAAACGACCTTCCACCCATCGGAGATAGTCTAATTTTAGGCAGAAAGAATTTCCCCTCAGTGGATGAGCGGAGCTCTCGAGGAGGGATATACGGGCAAACCAGAGATTGCAAGTACTGAGGGGCAACCCCTATTTTAATCTTAAACATGTAGCTCAAGGCTTTGAACTTGATTCGGTCTCCACCCTGAGCCAATGCAAATCTCGTAGATGACCAGAGTTAGAGGTGGCTCTAGGAACCCGGCAAAGTAACCTTGCAGTGGAGTTCTGGTTATACTGAAGGGGTTTGATTCCCTTGACCGAAGTATGACCGTTACAAGGACTGTGGTTCGTAAAATATACCTTAACATGAGCAACCTCATTTCACTCCATAGAAGCAATGATGGGCACTTTGATGGTTAAGGCCTTTAACCCTGGAGGGAAGATACTGTATTGTTGTTTTAACTTAATAAATCAATGTAGGCTGTTACACTCCCGACATTACTCGGCCTCATGCCTTCTGTTAGTACAGCAGGTAGTGCTGAAGATTAGATGTTTATTTTGGATACTGAGAACCAAGCTGGTAGATTACTCCACCTACCTATAACTGTTTTAGGAACCTAGAATGTCTGTTAGGACTGTGTGTGGTGGATCCAAAATTCCAGCCCTGTACAACAATAGGACTTTAATGTTTGACTCTTTAATAGTCTATTTACCATGGTTTTGGGTTTGGTGACCAGGGCATTTATGTGTGAAATTTGACTGAGCTGCCTGGTTGAAAAAGGAGACTTTCCAGAAGTGTATTGGAGTTCACACTGGAGAAAAGGCATATTTCCTTTGTTAGGTATGGGAGATCTATCATTTGCATACTGACAATACTTCTGTTGTACACTATATAAACAAATGCATGGATGCAAAGTGTAAGAAGCTCTTAAAAGAGAGGTGACAATGTACATAGAAGCATTTCCATCCAAGCTCCACACTTGATGGGAGAGAGAAGTTTGCAGATGGATGCTGTTAGCTGTTGTAAATTATCTGGCATCGGAGGATCTTGCTTTACAGTATCCATATGTGGTAAATATTTGATTTACCGTCCTAATTTCTATGCAGGTAAGTACTTAAACAAAAATAACTCAATCGGAAAGAAAGACGCAGAGTCCGTGGTGTTAGAGTTCTTAGGGGTTTTATTCCTTAAAAAGGAATGGTTCTGGTACCGGATATCGGGTTCCTGACACCACTGGGGTGCAGGAAGGGATAGAGCATACTTTATTGACATTACATTACTTTTATACTTAATATACACAATAGAAGTCAATGCAGAAGGCGTAACAGCTGAGAGAAACAAGATAAGGATACACACGTGTTAGCAATACGTAATCAGAAGGCGTGAACTAAGGCGTGCACAGAGGTGTGTTCTAGAAACGTCACATGTAAGTGTCAGAAGTGGGTGGCTCTATGACAGAATAGTGCAGAGTCAGCAGGAATCGGTAGCTAGGATGCGCGCGCAGCTGCATGACGTGTGATTGACGTAAAGTTGGAGGGTGCAGGGGACTTGACATTTACACTAGAGGAAAGAGACAGAAGTCTGGCATGTCAGATCAACTCGTTCCTATATCATATCTGATATCTGATGTTTGGGAACCATATTATCTAGAAGGTAAAGGTCTCTCGGACAGAGGCTATCCTATACTGACTATGAGCGCGTGCACATGTGCCTACGTGTCTGTGGGTAAAGCGAGGGGGTATGGGCCTACCATGGAAACGGAGACTATGAATTACTCGGACGGAGACAGTGAGGCCGGGCCCTTTGCTCTGCAGCTGGAAGGATGTTTACTTAAACTAGTAGGCAGGAATGTATTTTTGAGGAGCGGAACAGATAATTTGAAGGTTGAATACAGTCTTGGCAGGCAACAGGCTGAGCTAAGCGCCGTGAGCCGCGCAGGGAGTAAGGCAGAGGTCACGGGTACAGAGGCCGGCCCAGGCTGAGGCATTTCAGAGTCTGAAGGCAGGAAAAGCCTCGATGGCAGAATTCAGGGCCTACTTCGCCTGGGCTGGAAAACGTGTAAAGTACACCACAAAAAGACGTTGGCAAGGCATACTTAGAAACGGAATATTCAACCCGTTCAGGGTGGGTCTGAAAGAGGACATGTTAACGTTGGACGCAAATGTAATTGCGTCTTCATAGCTGGCACAGGAGGGAAGTTACATGCACTTTAAGCTGGTACATGGAGACGGTGGGGTACACGTTAGGGAACATTTCTTGACCATAAAATTTATATTTCCTCATTCCCTCCTTGTTCCCTACGGACCCTTCATGATATATCGATCCTCATGAACCGATCAGTCTGTTCACGTAACATCATTTGCTCTTCTTTCTTCTTTTCGCGTTTTGCATGAAAACTGGAATGCGGAATACATGATGTGGCGCACAGACCGCAAATCGCTGGCCCACATTGTAGACATAGGCAACAACTGAATACTATGAGAAGACCAATGCCTAGGAAGGATAGAATCTTCCATCCCCAAGCAGTCAACGTTGTCCAGAACCAACCGGACCAAGTCCAGGTGCCTGGATTCTGATGTATCAAACTTGCAATTTTATGAAGACGTGTGATAGCTTTATATACAGTTGGCGCGTTTTCTGGAATGAAAACACAGCAACTTGACCCGATGACCTTACAAGCTCCGCCTCTATCTGCCAAGATGACGTCAATAACAAGACGATTCTGAAGAACAACAACCCGCATGGCGGACTGCTCCTCTGTTAAGTTGCCTAGAGCGGAAGTAGTTTCATTCACTACTGCTTCTAGGGTTCTAGTTAATTTGCGTATCAGTTTACTATTAAAAACAGCACCTAAGTAGGGGAAGAAACCTTTATTAAAGTCTGTATATTGCTCCCATGCCGTTTCAGTATAGTCGACAATCGGGAGATCTCTTCTGAGTCTACTGTTTACTAGATTTGCATTTCTGTGATAATCAGGAGGAGCTAGGAAAACAGGGGGCAGAAGGAAGGCAATGTAACAGGTACCATCCCAATCTGGAGGTAAGCGTATGTATGCGGTATGGCCACAAACAAAGTAGGAATGACGAGTAGCTCTAAATGTAGACCTGCCCTGATCACTGAATTCGACCACAGTGGTACATTTACTATGACCTAAGTGTACTGAACCCTTCTTTCTGAGACATAAATCACCAGTGACTGGTAATACTGACATAGCAGGGAGAACTGGTGCAGCTTCGGATTCAACAGTAAGAATCATGAGGTTAATTGTGTAATTACCTAATCCATATACTTCATTTTCTAGATCAGTTCCTGTCCTAGTGGGAAGTCCCTTCTTGTCAGGGTAGCAGCGTTAAGCAGAACTAAGTTCAGGTTTCCCCAAACCCAATTTCCTTCGAAAATAGCAATATCAGAATCTAAAGAATTTATTAATCTGAACCATGCACTACAGGAGCCATTGTGAGTGAACGGGTACGGAAAAAGAGGCAGAACTCCCTTGTATTTCTGGTAGGGAGGGAGTCGGCCACATATCCAACAGTTGGTAGCATTGTTAGTCTGATGGGAGTGATGTAACATACTAATGAATGTATTGTTGCGCAGCGCAAGTCTGTAAGATAACTCATGTAAGGGTAATTAACTAAAAGAATGTTCGGCAGAGACATTGTAAGCAGATTGTGTATGCTTGAAGATAGGGTAATATACAGGCAGCAATATACTAGCAGCAATAATCAGAAGGCTTAGAAAAAACAAAATCAATAATGTCACTATACAGTGACTACGGAGTGAATTACAATATGCACGTTTCTTGAGTTGTCTCTCTCTCTCTCTATCTCAATCTAGGGGATACATGTCAGAAACTAATTTAACCGATTCACCTAGGGGAGGACTTAAACAATTAAACTGTCTGACTTACTAGATCGTAATTTCGTTTTATACTCCTCTTGCGGAGTTTTCTCTCTCTTGGGAACTTTAAAGTCACTAGATTCTGGGCAGTCCTTTGAGGGGATGGAGGAGTCAGTTTCTGGTAAAAGTTCATTGCATTTTTTTATATGACTCGTATGGATCCACCCCTTTCGGCCCTCAACCTTGATGGCGGTCCTCGTGGTCAGAAGGACGAGCTTCGGCTCCTGCCAGCGGGGCTCCAGCGGACTCCTCTTATCGAAGTTGCGGATCAGCACAGTGTCACCTGGACGGACATCGTGTGGCTTTACATCAGTGTTGTCGGGAAAGGCTGCGGCAACCTGTGAACGACATGATTGGAGTGCAGACATCAAGGAGGCAAGGTAATCTGTCAGCATATTACAATCAACATCAGTTATTTTCTTAGGCATGGGCGTCCCCCACATATTGGGTGGTCTGCCAAAGACCACCTCATACGGGGATAGTCCGGATCTCGAATGGGGGACCATTCTCATATAGAATAGTGCAACTGGCAGGGCGACTATCCAGTCGACCCCTTTCTCTTTACATATTTTCGCGAGTCGTGTTTTCAGTGTCTGGTTATGTCTTTCTACAAGGCCAGCTGCCTCGGGATGTCGGACGCAATGGAATTTCCACTGGTATCCTAGCAGGAGTGAAACCTGCTTCATGAGCTCGGACGAGAAGGGCTGTCCGTTATCTGAGTACACGATACGAGGCAAGCCGTACCGTGGGAAGAATTCTCGAACCAGCTGCCTGGCAGTGGTCGGAGCAGTGTAATCTGGGACTGGATATGCTTCGGTCCAACGGGAAAGTGCACAAACCACTACGAGGACATACTTGAATCCTCGACATCTGTCCATCTGGATATAATCCATCTGGAGGACTTCAAAAGGGTGATCGGGAGGATGAAATCCACCTTGCTCTACAGGGACGCTTTTACCTGGATTGAACTGACAACAGATCATGCAAGTACGCACTTTCTATTTTGCTGCTGCTCGTAAATGTTTGTTGTACCAGAGATTCTGTAAACTGTCTAACATAGCTTTTTCTCCTAGGTGTGCTGGACTATGTGCGGTATTTATTATGACTTGAACCATAGAGTCGGGGAGAAACCATGTAGATTTTCCCTTCGTCACCCATCCCTGATCTGTCTGGATCCCTCCTAGTTCAGTCCATTTCTTGATTTCATCTGAAGTGGCATGTGTCTGAATATCGATTACATCTAGTGTGGGATCCTTAAAAGTCATACAATGTGTCGGTACTATAATCTTTGTTACATCAGTTGTCTGGGTGTGAGTCAATGCTGTATGTTTTGCTGTTTGGTCTGCCAGGTCATTACCCTGGGAAACAGAGTCTGTAACTTTAGTATGTGCTTTACACTTCATGATGGATATGCCCGAAGGCAGATGTATTGCTTCTAACAGTGCTTGAATGAGGGGACCGTGTTGAATCTTGGCTCCGTGGGAAGTCAAGAAACATCGTTCTTGCCATAACATTCCGAAGTCGTGTACGACTCCGAAAGCATAACGAGAATCAGTGTATATGTTAACATTTCTGTTCTTGGCTAGTATACAGGCTCGGGTCAGAGCGATGAGCTCTGCTGCTTGAGCGGACAGTGTGTCAATACGATGTGTTTCTTTGACTTCGGTTTCAGTGGTTACGGCGTACGCGGCCACTAACTCTCCTGTACTCGTTCTCATACATGAACCGTCCACGTAAAGTGTCAGGTCTGGGTTGGTCAGTGGAACATCTGTTAAGTCTCGTCGGGGCTTTGTTACTGTATTAATGATCTCTATACAATCATGCGGAGCTGGGTCTGTTATAATCGAGGGTAACAATGTCGCAGGATTTAGAATGCTACAGCGTCTGATTTCTATGTGGGGCTGGAATAGCGTCAATTCATAACCTGTCAATCGTGCTATAGTCAAGTGTTGAGTCTGGGTTCGGTTTAGAAGGACCTCTACAGAATGTGGAACTTGTACTGTCAATGGATGTCCTAATACAATTGAGTCGCTCTGTCTGATTGCTAAGGCTGTCGCTGCAACTGACTTTAAGCACGCAGGGAGTGCCTGGGCTACTGAATCCAATGTACTCGAAAAATAAGCGCAAGGCTTATGTGAACCTGCTTGGTCTTGAGTGAGGACAGACAACGCTGTACCATCACGTTCTGTAACAAAAAGTGTAAAAGGTTTGCTGTAACATGGTGTCGCTAGAACTGGTGCTTGACATAAAGCTTTCTTTAATTCCTCAAAAGCCTGTGTATGTTCCTGAGTCCAAGGAAGGGCAGTCGAAGTCGCTACCTCCTGTGTTGTCAACTGAATGAGTGGTTTAGCTAGAAATGCATACTGGGGAATCCATTGTCTACAGTACGAGGTGAGGCCTATAAAGGCCCGCACTTCCTTTTGTGTCTGGGGTTGTGGCATATTTACAATTAACTGGATGCGGTCAGGAGTGAGCTGTCTCCCCACTTTGGACAGCAAGTGACCCAAGTACACAACTTGCTGAACACAGAATTGTAGCTTCGAAGGAGACACCTTGTGTCCCTTGTCGGCCAGAAAATGTAAAACTGTCAATGATGCTTGTTCACATTCGGGTTCACTTCATGCGGTGATCAGCAGATCATCAACGTACTGCAATAAGGCAGTGTTAACTGGCATTTGGATACAATCAAGTTGTCTTTTCAGTGCTTGGCTATAGATGCTGGGGCTTTCTGTGAATCCTTGAGGTGCGCGTGAAAATTTGAAACTTCGTCCATTTAAACTGAATCCGAAGAGATATGTGGAAAATGAGCCCGCATTACTATCGATGCCCAGGCCGCTGGCGCAAACCGCCTCTTAGTTCCCATGTTGAATAGTTACCAAATAAAGAGACGGGCGCTGGAAGCAGGAATCAAGAACAGAGTTTATTTCTCATGAGGAGAGCCAGTCATTTCAGACACGAAACAAGGTGTCATCGGGAGGTGCTCTAACAAGTGAGCTGAGACTCCTTCTTTTATACCTTACAAAACACTTGATAGTACAATCAGGACAGTGTGACGCAAAGGAAAAGACATCCCTATAATCCTCGTGTCAATCCTACCCCACATGTATTCTCAATAGGGACCCTTGACCTGCTGATAAGAGGGGAGGGCAATCACGCAGCTGAGTGTTCCGTCAACAGTTTAGGATGTGCGCGCCTGATCATAGCCAGGGGGTGGGGTGGCCAGGATCAATAGTGAGTCCTTTGAAGGGGGGTGACTTCATACAATAAAGTGCAGTAAATGGTATCCTCTGGCTTAGGCGATGGCCTCGGACATGTGTGGTCAGTCGGACTCGGGGAAGGGGTCATCAAAGGAGTGGCATTCATGCCGCGTGGACAATCGAGCGCGGAGGGAGTGCTTTGTCAATAGAGGGGCATTCATGGAGGGAAAGGAGGTGTTGGTCAGGCGCGGCCGTGACTCCCAAGGACAGGGCCTTGCAGAGGAGGAAGGTTTATGACTTGTCCATGTGAGGGAGAAGGAGGGGGTCAGGGTGCGCGCAGGGACAGAGTCGCACAGAGAGAGAGAGAGAGGTCTTATGACCCGTACATGAGAGAACGGGGGCAGTCAGGTACAGCTGGGGGGTTATGTCAGCTGAGGCGAAGGATGCTTCTTCAAGAGGAAAATGGGGGGGGGGGCATGGGTCAAGCAGGAGGGTTGCCTTTCATAGCAGGGTCGCGCAAAAGGGAGAGGGTTTCATGGTTTATGCACGAGAGAGAGAGAGAGTTCGAATACACGCAGAAGGGAAGCCGGTGAGTCTAATCTTAGGCGGGCAAAAGGCCAGGGTGCCTAAAATGGCTGTCATGTACACAGGAGTACAGGCCTTCGCTGGCAGTGGGATGTAGTTAATGCTTTACGGTATTCATGGTACGCGCAGGGAGAGGAGTGGGAAAAAGGGAAATGAATGCTGTTTATGTACATCAAGTTCTTCAATTTCCACAGTCGCCCCTTTTTACATTACAGCGTTCATTTTCGTAATCGATGATGGTACATATAAACAGGTGCCGTCAAAGAATTAGCAGTTGTCAATACTAACATATGGCAAATAATCATGGACAGTTGAGGTGTTTGGCAGAATGCGGCACATAGGAGATTGCATTTCGTCGAGTTCCTATCATTTTCAAAGCACTACATAGCATAAATGTTTCTGACTTAAAAAAAAAAAAATGTGACCAATGAACACTTCGACCAAGGCAGTTGAGGGCGGAATTCAGTTCAATATACAAGATCTCTTCGTCACAGTGTCTTTTAGCAGTGAGCCATCACTGGTAGGCTCTAGTCCGTGTACTTTCGTTGGCGCTGTGGAGCACCGGCGGTGGAGCTATAGGTCCAGCTCGGGTCTATCCTTACGCGTTGCAGGGTGCGGTCAGTCCTCTGCTGTTAGACCACAGTCCTGTTCCCTAAACAATCCGTTCAGCGGTGCCTTATGCTCGGCACCCATATTTCTGTGGCAACACCCTATTCCCAGTTGAATGCAGTTCTTCCTTTTGGCCTTCCTTTTGGCAATAAGTCACGTGGAAAAGAGTGGGTGTGTGGTTCAAATAGTCGATAGGAGAGAGAGTGGAGTTGGGTCAGAGTTCCTGGGACACGCAAAAGGGACCGAGGAAGCAAAGGATAACAAGCAGGCAGGCCCATTAATCGGCACTACAAAAATAGGAGTCTAGAGGGAAAGACAAACAGAACTAGGACGCCCTCCACTCTGTAAGCTAATCAACAACACCAGTCCTAGTTCTTATGGCAATATTCATTTACTGGACTGTAAACATCCATGGTCGAAATTCGTTATCCAAGGGATCTCTTTAGTCTCAAGATAATCCTGAGATGTTTCAATCTACTGCCTCTTTAAAACAACAACCTCTCTGATCTATACAGACAAGACAGCACAAACAAAAAATGTGTGAAAAGCGAGATGGCACCTCACGGGCGCACCACCAATGGGGCCCCTGGTTGGTACTCACCAGGATGGCCCTGTTCTCATCATCGGTGCCATCAAGCTAAAACAAAAGCGTGTCTCGAACCCCAAAAATAAAAAGACAGTGGATGGTGCAGTGGACACAACTTATATGTGACACAACTAACAACATGTAACATTTAACATATAAGTCACTGCGCAACTAGGACAATAAACTTTACTTTCGTTCCTTTCTTTGTTGCAAACAGTAAACACACATATACTAAAAAAGGAGAGAGTGAATACTACCTATCGATTCACTCTCTACTTACAGCCGACATGTTTCATTGCCTTGGTTTCTATCAGGCAATTTCTTCAGGGCAATTCACTTTAAATGCCACTGCAAGAGACACTGAATCTTGGGTGCTGTAACATAAACAAACAAAAGTGTGGTCACCTGGTATCCCTCTCTGTGTTCTGCATACCAAGCTATATATCAAACCACCATGCTGTATTGGTAAATAAATAGATAGATAAATTCCATTATTACCCTGCATGCAGTTTTGCCTCTCATACCAGTCATGAAGTCATGAAAATTCGGAGTCCAGCCCCCTTAGGTGAGCATGGTCCTTACTCCCCGTTAGACAAGGTTACTGAAATGCAAAAATCACAGTGCATTCAATTATTTTAGTATTGGAGCCTTCTCCTACCTTGCGCAGTGTATACAGCCTAGACCTAGTTAAGCTAGAGGTTACCGGTGTCAGAGTAGCGGTCGGCGTCCTCTCAACCCTCGAACGCCGACCGAGTGCACCTCTGCTTATTTACCGGCTTTGGGGTCGAGTTTTAGCGCACTGAGATTGGTCCACGGTGTCAGATGACGCGGGACCTGGCTGCCGGTTTTCAGATTCTCTGATTGGTCGAGTTCTTTTGGACAGGGGAAGAGGCTGTCCTGGTCCAATTTTTAAATTGGCTGAACACTCAAGATATGAGCCTTCGCTTTACCTGGAATTATCATCACACAAATGCGGTCTATCTTGATCTGGACATTGAGGCATTTGGAGGGGGCTTTCGAACAAGTGTGCATCAAAAGCCGACCGATAGAAACTCACTACTGTCATACCGGTCATATCATCCGAGAGCACTAAGGGACAATCTTCCAGTAGGACAATTTCTCAGGTACAGGCGAAACTGCTCATCGACTGAACTATATAAGGAACAAGCAGGAGTTCTGAGTTCGAAATTGGAAGCCCGTGACTACCCACGGAGAGTAGTCAAGCAAGCCCAAAAAAGAGCCTTGAATACACCCAGAGCAGCCTTGTTAGAGACACAAGTCAAAGAAAAGTCAGACTGTCTACCTGTGGTCATGACCTATGATCCCATGGCCACAAAGATCCGCCAGTCTATTAGGAAACACTGGTCTCTACTTTCGACAGCGGATTTTAGGATGCCACCACCACGGTTTGCCTTCCGAAGAGCAAGTAACCTGAAAGACAAACTGGTTCACACCAGAAGTGTTGGAAGACCAGAAGCTGAGAACACTACCATCCCTAAAGGACACTTCCCGTGTGGGGGTTGTTCAGTATGCCCCTTGACAAAGAAAACCACCACCGTGACTCTTCAATCTGGAAACACTTGGTCACTGAATCACTTTAGTAACTGCAATACAACCAACGTGGTATATAGACTAAAATGTGAGTGTGGATTGGAATACATCGGACTCACCACACGCAAGATCAAACTCCGCATCCAGGAGCATGTCAGTACAATAAGGATTGGAAAACTAACTACGAAGCTAGTGCAACATTGCCACCGCAATAAACACACTTTTACATGGGTAGTGTTGGAGAGAGTGATGGGCGATGCGCAATCTGTGGAAAGACGCTTAATTACCAAGGAAGCTCGCTGGATATATCAAGAGCAAAGTGAACAGAAAGGGCTGAACGAACTACTGGAATGGAACAAGTTGCGTTAAACCACCTGAGGAGCTGTCTTCTAGCGCAGTGGTCTACTGTCCCCCTGACTCTTGGTACCTCTCCATCTTAAATCAAAAGTAAATTACCTTTTTGAATTAACACCTAAATTATAACATCCACATTTAAGATTGAGATATGTAATAAACCTCCCTGATAAGGCTGGATATTTCCACATTAGCATAAATGTGATATTCACTACACCCTATCTGACTAGGCTGAATATGCAATATGTCCATATTAGCCAACAACAGTTTGCCAGTCTTACCTCGCCCATAGACCTTATTAACATGGCAACCACTCTAAGGACAGTGTGTTAGTTGGCTCTGCAATTACAACTCCTGAATATACTGTAATCTTGTAGAATTCGCTAACATCTAAATTCTATATTAGTCAAATAAAGTGCACGTTTACGTGACTTATCTAAACCAGCGTATATCGAAAGTGTAGTTATGCGCATTTGTTATTAAAGTATTGGCGCATATTAAATAACGTTACACTAGTTTGGCTTTCAGATCCTATTCAATTCCAGGTATAAGGATCCGTTTACATATGGCCGCGTTCTTCTCCCGAAGACCGGCACCCAGTATCAGAGTAACCTGGGACCAATCATAGAACCCGGCAGCCGGGTCCCGTGTCATCTGACACCGCGGACCAATCGTAGTGCGCGGAACTCGACCAATCAGAGAATCTGAAAACCGGCAGCCAGGTCCCGCGTCATCTGACACCGTGGACCAATCTCAGTGCGCTAAAACTCGACCCCAAAGCCGGTAAATAAGCAGAGGTGCACTCGGTCGGCGTTCGAGGGTTGAGAGGACGCCGACCGCTACTCTGACACCGGTAACCTCTAGCTTAACTAGGTCTAGGCTGTATACACTGCGCAAGGTAGGAGAAGGCTCCAATACTAAAATAATTGAATGCACTGTGATTTTTGCATTTCAGTAACCTTGTCTAACGGGGAGTAAGGACCATGCTCACCTAAGGGGTCTGGACTCCGAATTTTCATGACTTCATGACTGGTATGAGAGGCAAAACTGCATGCAGGGTAATAATGGAATTTATCTATCTATTTATTTACCAATACAGCATGGTGGTTTGATATATAGCTTGGTATGCAGAACACAGAGAGGGATACCAGGTGACCACACTTTTGTTTGTTTATGTTACAGCACCCAAGATTCAGTGTCTCTTGCAGTGGCATTTAAAGTGAATTGCCCTGAAGAAATTGCCTGATAGAAACCAAGGCAATGAAACATGTCGGCTGTAAGTAGAGAGTGAATCGATAGGTAGTATTCACTCTCTCCTTTTTTAGTATATGTGTGTTTACTGTTTCCAACAAAGAAAGGAACGAAAGTAAAGTTTATTGTCCTAGTTGCGCAGTGACTTATATGTTAAATGTTACATGTTGTTAGTTGTGTCACATATAAGTTGTGTCCACTGCACCATCCACTGTCTTTTTATTTTTGGGGTTCGAGACACGCTTTTGTTTTAGCTTGATGGCACCGATGATGAGAACAGGGCCATCCTGGTGAGTACCAACCAGGGGCCCCATTGGTGGTGCGCCCGTGAGGTGCCATCTCGCTTTTCACACATTTTTTGTTTGTGCTGTCTTGTCTGTATAGATCAGAGAGGTTGTTGTTTTAAAGAGGCAGTAGATTGAAACATCTCAGGATTATCTTGAGACTAAAGAGATCCCTTGGATAACGAATTTCGACCATGGATGTTTACAGTCCAGTAAATGAATATTGCCATAAGAACTAGGACTGGTGTTGTTGATTAGGCCCATTAATCGGGCCTAAAGAAGGGGGACGGAGACTCCAGGCACACGTGGTTTAGCAGACGGGGGGGCTTCAGGGCAGCCCATCAAGCTTCATTTTCCACGTTTGAAATTGCTGTCTCGTCCCGTATCTTGTTGCTCTGCGGCTCCACCTTTGGTTGAGGTCACACGTGTCTCAAGATCTGCAGCTAGGCTGTACGCCACGTCCGACCCTCCTCCTCCGGTGATCGTGAATCTTTGAATAGGTACAAAAACAAGCTTTTAGAGAACTGACAGACGAAGGCATTTATGCATGTGAATTCCTCCCTTAATTCTACGTGCTTGGGAGATACGCTCATCGGTCACAGTCAGAGGTCTATTACCAAGTAGTGCATATGTCGGCATTCCTACTGAGTTCATGCCAAGTTTATTCATCATCCCATTTATAATTCAAGTGAGGACAAAATAATATTCCCATCAGCTGTGCATTTCATCATGTTCGACATTTTCGGAACATTTCCCCTCAAGGCTGGCTAACCTTATCAAACAGGGCGGGGGCGCTATCATCGAGAGTCAGGTAAAACAAGTCTTTCTCGAGGGACTCATGGTCATCATGTTTATACCTGGGACAGCAGCTGGGGTCTATCAATGGGGCGGGGACGCTTCGGGCATTCGCGCTTGGGTGCAAAGGGGGTGGGGTAATCTGGGCATTGGGGGTCAAGCTGGACGTTGGCGTTCGTCTCTGATGAACAGAAAAATAAGGTGCCATTGACATACAGTTCCCCTATAAAGGCCGGATTGGGGGACCTTAGTCGTCTTACCTGTCCTTTCTTTCTCAGCCAATTCGAGCTCATTTATTTTGCAGAAAGGAGAGGTAGTAATATGGCGAGGTACAATCATTTTAGTTTTGGTCAATTTCGCTGAACACCTTCGTGTTCAATAATTACCCAATCAGACTGGTGCCTGTGAGGCACGATTTTACCATAAGAAGGAAGATGAAATAAGGAGACTCTCATAGAGTGAGAGTTGTCCGCAATCTAAACGAGCCATTTGGTACACGCATGACATGTAGTGAGAGAGAGAGAGAGAGAGAGAGAGAGAGAGAGAGAGAGAGAGAGAAAGAGAAGGGGAGAGAGAGAGAGAGAGAGAGAGAGAGAGAGAGAGAGGGGGAGAGGGGGAGAGAGTGGGGGAGGGGGATAGAGGAAGGGAGAGACGTGTACAAAAATAGGTCGTTTGGTGCGTTCACAACACAGAACAGTAGGAGGTCAGGTAACGGAGAGACGTAAACAAAGAAAGAACACAAACCCCTACAGTACACACACACACACACTCAGACGAAGGAAGACAGTACATGTATTACATACATAAGACATTCACAACAAAAACATAAAACAATAGTTGGCCAACGAGATCTATATGTTTTTATATCCTACTTATCTTTTACTATCCTATTTACCTACGTGCTTAGCTCTGTCTACCTTTTCCTCCCTTTTCCCTCTCACCTGTTATCTTTTCGAGCGTTCTCAATTGCCAATACTTACATCTCGATCAGTCGATCAGAAATTAACCTGGTTGCGCTATTTACCCATGGTTGGATCTTAAACCATTTTTCAGTTCCTTCCTTTGGTGGGAAGTACTCCGGGCTGAGGCAACGGCAAGTATTGATCGGGAGAACAGTCGGACAGCTTGGCTAGATCTATAAGAGTATGAGAAGGGGGAAGCAGTACATTTTGAACATCAGCAACGTTTCTAATTCCCCAGATTGGTGCAGTCTTGGTAACCCTTACCCGTGCACTTCTCTTTTCGTCCTTTCCCTACCTAGTCAAATGTCTAGTTACATTCTTCTAACGTGCTATTTCGAGCCAATTTTTCATCATACAGTACCCGTCAAGTCTCTATGTCAGTCCATCCTCCCAGTCGCTATGTTCTGAGGAGATATAGTCATGTCAAGTCTACGTCTTTTTAAGAACTTATTGTCATAAGGACCATGCTCATATTCCCTTCTTCCCTTTCTCATCGGCGGTTCGGTCATCGTCCTTCCATACTTCAGCCAAGGTTCCGACGTGACCTGCAGAAGGGAGGAGAAGAAGGGGGGGGTGCAGCATTCAAAACACATCAGCGCGCATAAATCCGGAAATGTTTTTACCTACCACATACTCGACCTATCTCCACGTAGTGCATTTCTTTACCATCTCGGCGTTTAAGCCCAGAGGGACCAGTAAGGTCAGATAGATAATTATTGACGATCTGCGTATCTACATGAGTTACTTGGTCGTAACCCCTTTTGGTCGGGTGCAAGGGTGGCGGTCAGGTGGCATTTCTGTGGTGTCGCTTTAAGGCTTCTAAAACACTTTTCCGGCTGCCTGTGACACATAATGTGGCTGCTAAATATCGGGTCCTTTTTAACCTTCAGCCTTCATCATACTTTCTCGTTGCTCACAGTAGTAATACATTCAAAACTCATTAATGCAACCGCTACAACTATGCTTTCGTTTTCAAAATACTTTTAATAAAAAAGTGTTGATGTATAAATACAGGCCTACAACCCAGTGGACTGGCCACGGAGCAGATTGGAACTGTACATAGGAAGAACAAAGTTGGTGGCAGTTCATTGCATAAAGTGCGGCAGTGCAATAAAATCGTATAAAACTTTACCACAGAGCAAGCATGATGCATGTCGAGTATTCAGTCAAAAATAAATTAATTCATTATCCAGATGCTCGTTCACTGTCTAAATTACACCAATTCATTGTTCCCATTCATAATCAGTACCCACCCTAAATCAGTTCATTGTCCAAACACGTGATCAATATCGGTATTGCTTTTCTTCTATAAGCACATAATCACTATCCATCTTATCGACTTTCATTGTCCAAAAATGCATACATATCTTAGAGCATCAATATTCGAGCAATCCGGGTGAACAGGGAGTTCGAAAGTTCCGTTTCGTGTATCGGCGCCATTTTGGGCGAGGTCAGGCAGGTTCCGGTATAGTCAGAATGTCTCCAATGACTCATGGTTGGACCAGAACCTTCCGTTGGCAGTTTCAAAAAGTTTTTCGCAATGTGGTAACAGTCTAACAAATGGACCATCAGTCAAAGAGTGGGGAGGGCAACAACAAGTTTCCTACCGGGTCATTCTGGTGTTCCACCGGAACTGAACAAGTCTGTACTTTGGCTGTGTTTTAGCCATTTCCAAACTGAGGCTGGCGCCGGCAGGAGTGTCGATGTCGCGGGTCCCAATGAGGGGGGACGGGGGCGCCCATGCAGAGGGGTCGGGGGCCCCCCGGCTCTTATAGAATCTTCAAGGTCGAGGAGAGACGGTATGGGGCATGTGCCCGCCCCGGGCAAAAAGACCGCTTTTCGATGTGGACCCTCTTTAAGTAAGAGCGTTGGGGTGTCGCTGGAAGCCTCCACCTGGAGGGAGGTGGGGGAGGCTCGTTCGCGCCACCTCCCCCTTCCAGCGACCCCTCGCCGATCCTTGGCTCCGCCGTTTCGATATTGGCCGTGCCGGCTATTGAAGATGGGGGGTGGTCGGTGGCTGAGGCAAGACAGCCCCCCCCCTTCTTGACATGTGGCGGGACTACCTCCAACTCTCCAGGAATTTGACATGTGGCGGGACTACCTGTAACTACCCAGGCGTCGGCATGTGGCGGGACTACTTGCACTTGTCCAGGCGTTGACATGTGGCGGGACTACATGTAAGCGCCGCCGTTCTTGTTTGTGGCTTCGGCCTTCTTCGCGGGCCGGTCCAGGCGAGAGACAGAGGGGGGGGGGGGGGGGGTCGGTGGCTGAGGCAAGACAGCCCCCCCCCCGTGGCCCGCAGGGCAGCAGAAGAGGAGAGAAGGAGAGGCCATCGCCGTTTTCTGGGCCGTCCGCCCCACAGCCTCCCCTTCCGACTGCGTCCAGGCGAGCCCCGCATGCCTCGAGGCCTCGCCTACCGGATGGGCGTAACCGCGGACCTGTGGCACTTCGGGAGTTTCCGGAATGGGGGTAGGTACCTATTGATTTGTATCTATTTCATGTGACCGTTATTTGGGCGTGGTGGGCAATGAGGCAGACATGTTTTAGGGCAGGAATAGGCAACGGAACCTAGCTACCTCGTGGCTTGCCTTGGTGTCAAGCTTGTCTTCCCTCGCCATTTTTATGTTTCTTACTACGGGTTGTTTCTAACATTTCTTATTTTATTTTTAGCGAAGTTGATAACTCCTCAGTGGCCTACTGATTTCGCTCAACTCCTTTTCTTGTATTTTTATGCCATAACCTATTATAAGCTATAGCGACTAGTCCACACTTTAATGAACAGGTCCTTATTAGGTGTGCCTTCCAGTGGAGCTGAATGGTTCGACTCTAATAAGCGGTCCGGGCTAAACAGGCTACCAACCAATGGGGAGAAGATAGGCATGACGGATTACAATGGGGACAAAAGTCTGCACTACCTATCTTATCACGGCGGACAAAGACTAGACAGAATATTTCTATTCTACGTTGTTTGGAGGCCGTGAATACCTCAAAAGAACCAATACCGAATAATCGGTCAATCAAACAATCCAGTGGGGAGAATAAGTGGGCACGAAAAGTTATCGTTACCCACTCTTTCTCTACCTGCAAAGAGAGACCTTGTTCCTCCCTGTTTGCAGACAAAGAATCTCCAGACAATAATCCACGAACGGTAGTTCGGGAAACAGTGGGGGAGGAAGATAAGCACGACGGATTACAATGGGGACAAAAGTCTGCGTTACCTATCCTTCACTGCTTGCAGAGAGAGAGCCTGTTGTTTTCTCCGTTTGCAGACAGTGAATCTCCAGAGGGTTTCAACAAAGCGTAATACTAGTATTATCCAAAACAATCATTTCACAATTTGTCGCATTTACGCGACCTTACCCGGACCGGACCGTGTGGGCAGTTCTTCGCCCTCCTCCTTCCAGCGCCCGATCGTTCTCTTACTCCATGATTTTACCGCAGCAGTCCTGTGGGATTCCAGTCAGGACAGTAGGTCACTCGATAGAGGTCCGTTCAGAATTGGTGAAGTTCATTCAATCGGCAGCCGGACGAGGGCCCTCTCAAGGCAGGTATACTCCGATCATTTAGATGTTCACCTCATCGTCTGGATCTCTCTCATTGGACCTTATGTCACTGATGGGCCCTACGTTGGGCGCCAATTGTGGAAAATGAGCCCGCATTACTATCGATGCCCAGGCCGCTGGCGCAAACCGCCTCTTAGTTCCCATGTTGAATAGTTACCAAATAAAGAGACGGGCGCTGAAAGCAGGAATCAAGAACAGAGTTTATTTCTCATGAGGAGAGCCAGTCATTTCAGACACGAAACAAGGTGTCATCGGGAGGTGCTCTAACAAGTGAGCTGAGACTCCTTCTTTTATACCTTACAAAACACTTGATAGTACAATCAGGACAGTGTGACGCAAAGGAAAAGACATCCCTATAATCCTCGTGTCAATCCTACCCCACATGTATTCTCAATAGGGACCCTTGACCTGCTGATAAGAGGGGAGGGCAATCACGCAGCTGAGTGTTCCGTCAACAGTTTAGGATGTGCGCGCCTGATCATAGCCAGGGGGTGGGGTGGCCAGGATCAATAGTGAGTCCTTTGAAGAGGGGTGACTTCATACAATAAAGTGCAGTAAATGGTATCCTCTGGCTTAGGCGATGGCCTCGGACATGTGTGGTCAGTCGGACTCGGGGAAGGGGTCATCAAAGGAGTGGCATTCATGCCGCGTGGACAATCGAGCGCGGAGGGAGTGCTTTGTCAATAGAGGGGCATTCATGGAGGGAAAGGAGGTGTTGGTCAGGCGCGGCCGTGACTCCCAAGGACAGGGCCTTGCAGAGGAGGAAGGTTTATGACTTGTCCATGTGAGGGAGAAGGAGGGGGTCAGGGTGCGCGCAGGGACAGAGTCGCACAGAGAGAGAGAGAGAGGTCTTATGACCCGTACATGAGAGAACGGGGGCAGTCAGGTACAGCTGGGGGGTTATGTCAGCTGAGGCGAAGGATGCTTCTTCAAGAGGAAAATGGGGGGGGGGCATGGGTCAAGCAGGAGGGTTGCCTTTCATAGCAGGGTCGCGCAAAAGGGAGAGGGTTTCATGGTTTATGCACGAGAGAGAGAGAGAGTTCGAATACACGCAGAAGGGAAGCCGGTGAGTCTAATCTTAGGCGGGCAAAAGGCCAGGGTGCCTAAAATGGCTGTCATGTACACAGGAGTACAGGCCTTCGCTGGCAGTGGGATGTAGTTAATGCTTTACGGTATTCATGGTACGCGCAGGGAGAGGAGTGGGAAAAAGGGAAATGAATGCTGTTTATGTACATCAAGTTCTTCAATTTCCACAGTCGCCCCTTTTTACATTACAGCGTTCATTTTCGTAATCGATGATGGTACATATAAACAGGTGCCGTCAAAGAATTAGCAGTTGTCAATACTAACATATGGCAAATAATCATGGACAGTTGAGGTGTTTGGCAGAATGCGGCACATAGGAGATTGCATTTCGTCGAGTTCCTATCATTTTCAAAGCACTACATAGCATAAATGTTTCTGACTTAAAAAAAAAAAAATGTGACCAATGAACACTTCGACCAAGGCAGTTGAGGGCGGAATTCAGTTCAATATACAAGATCTCTTCGTCACAGTGTCTTTTAGCAGTGAGCCATCACTGGTAGGCTCTAGTCCGTGTACTTTCGTTGGCGCTGTGGAGCACCGGCGGTGGAGCTATAGGTCCAGCTCGGGTCTATCCTTACGCGTTGCAGGGTGCGGTCAGTCCTCTGCTGTTAGACCACAGTCCTGTTCCCTAAACAATCCGTTCAGCGGTGCCTTATGCTCGGCACCCATATTTCTGTGGCAACACCCTATTCCCAGTTGAATGCAGTTCTTCCTTTTGGCCTTCCTTTTGGCAATAAGTCACGTGGAAAGAGAGAGAGAGAGAGGTCTTATGACCCGTACCTGAGAGAACGGGGGCAGTCAGATACAGCTGGGGGGTTATGTCAGCTGAGGCGAAGGATGCTTCTTCAAGAGGAAAATGGGGGGGGGGGGGCATGGGTCAAGCAGGAGGGTTGCCTTTCATAGCAGGGTCGCGCAAAAGGGAGAGGGTTTCATGGTTTATGCACGAGAGAGAGAGAGAGTTCGAATACACGCAGAAGGGAAGCCGGTGAGTCTAATCTTAGGCGGGCAAAAGGCCAGGGTGCCTAAAATGGCTGTCATGTACACAGGAGTACAGGCCTTCGCTGGCAGTGGGATGTAGTTAATGCTTTACGGTATTCATGGTACGCGCAGGGAGAGGAGTGGGAAAAAGGGAAATGAATGCTGTTTATGTACATCAAGTTCTTCAATTTCCACAGATATTGGCTCTCTGGATCGATGGGCACACTGAAGAAGGCGTTCTTGAGGTCAATTACAGTAAAGAACGTCGCTTCTGAATCAATAGCAGTCAATAAAGATGAGATGTCGGGAACCACAGGGTACTGTGGAACAATGCATTTATTCAGTTCTCGTAAATCAATCACCAGCCGATATACTGACGGTGCATTGGGATCAGTACGTTTAAGAATCGGAATGATAGGGGAATTACAGATATTGGAGTCGGTTTCTACGACCACTCCTTGGGCAATAAGCTCTTCAATGATTTCCAGTAAAGCAACGACAGCATCGGGTGGTAACTTGTATTGTCTGATTCGGGGTAAAACAACTCCTGGTTTGAGTGTAACACGGTATGGTGTAATGTGCATGCAACCTACATCGGTTGGGCCTTGTGCCCACAGGTGTTCCGGTACATTTTTCAATCTGACATCAAAATCTCGTAATACATAGTGACCCTTAAAGTCACGCAGAAAAAGTCTAACTCCTTCCGGAGAACAACATATCACAGCTCCTAGAGCCTTCAGCGTCTTTATTCCTAACAAGTTTTCTGGACATGATTTCGTGAGTAACAAGTCTGTAACACGTGATAATGGACCTACTGCTAGGGGGACGGGTTCTGATACTTCATTTACAATAGGCTTTCCTGAAAAACCAAGGGAAACATTCTGTGAGCCTGAGAGGGGTGCCCCTGGGACTTCATCATGGCTGATTGTTGTGCGGCTTGCCCCTGTGTCAATTAAAAACTTTCTGTCTTTTCCCAATACCTGACAATGTACGTAAGGACCCTCTTGATCTACAGGAATCTCGATAAGGGGCAAGCCAACCTCCCTCTCTAGGCTGTTTCATGTGTATCGCTGATAATCGGGATAATCAGATTGGGCATACTGGTACATTTGCTGTGAAACTTGCTGAGTCGCGGCAATGGGCTGTGGCTGTGATACCGCTACGGTCTGGGCGGTGTGTGATGAAGCATGCATAGGCTGTGTGTTCTGTGAAGTCTGTGGCTGGACCTGGTCTTGTCTAGGCTGACGCGGTCTTTCTTTAGTTTTACCTGTCGCTATATTGTGTTTCAGGACTGGACATTCATTTACGTAGTGGCCTGGCTGCTTGCAATAGTTGCATGTCCCTTTAACGGGAGCTGCTGAATTATTTGTCTGCGTCCCACCCTTTTTCTGACCGTCAGCTGGGACTGACTGGGCAACTAGTATTTTCATTTTCGTGTCTTTCATACGTCTTTGTTCATGTTCTTGTTCTTCTCTAATTCTGTTTTGATGATATTGTAACATTTGTAACATCTGGGATGGCGTATTTGCTTGCCATGTACTTTCGACTTTATATACACGATTCTTAACCTGTGTTAGGGAATTTTCTACTAATTTACTTACAAAAAGGTGTGGGTATGACTCGCTACTTGGTTTCAGGCCACTATTAATAATGAAACATTTCTCGAATCTTGAATAGAAGTCACTAGTATCTTCATCGTGTTTCTGTTTACAGGCTGAGATCGCGTCCCAGTCTTCCTTTTTAGTTGTCAATAATCTTGGCAAAACCTGTACTATCAAACCTGGTAATGCTTTTGCTTTCTCCCCAAGGCCTAGCCCTGGAGTACGAATTTTTTCCTCGTCTTCTATTTCAGCCCATATAATCTTTTTATCTCCCACCTCCCATTCTTTTTCTTTGAGTTTCTCATAGATGCCAGTAGGCAACAGTACTTTTAACAATTTCATAATATCCGTATATGTGTAGTCTCCCATGAGTAACATATCCTTAAGTTCTCGGTGAAAACCTGCAGGGTCTTTATCGTGACAGGGTACTAGTTTCTTCATTTCTAACAATTCTAACTTTGTCAAAGGTGTGTACACATACACGCGTTTCAGGGTATTATCGGCACCCATAACTGGGTGTACTTCTCGTAAAGGATTCTGTCTGTCAAAATGCTCCAAATGAAACATTTTTCTTTCTGGGGGCGGAGCTGAAACATGTTGTGGGCCTAAGAAAGCGTTATATCTGTGTCGTTGCTCTAGAATTATTTGAATCAATTTGGTACTTAAGCCTCTCCATCTATTCATAAGTAGTGCTTCTAATGTATCAGGTAAGGGACCTGGATCCGAATGTTGGTTTCTGTATAACGTGAGAAGATGCTGAATCATGTATACACCCGCTAATTTCTGCTCGTCTGGGGAAAGGTTCAGAAATGTCTGTGCTACGGTATCATCATTGTATACGCTAGGATTGTCAGCCCATAGTACTGCTGACCGGGCTAGTTCTTGTTCATCCATAGAATTTAGTACGTGGTACCCCATTCGTTCTTGAAGCATTTTATCGGTATCTTGAAACAGATATTCAGAAGAATTCGGTTTTGATATACCAGACAGAAAAACTCTCTTGCTTTCTGGGCGAATACCTTTCCTAAGGTAATTTCCCTTACCCACGTACGCTATCATTTCTTTATGTCGTTGTTCGGATTCCTCTGGGTCGTCCTCCTCGGAGGAATCAAGCCGGTTGTTATCTGCTTCCCTTTCTTGTTTCTTTCTTTCGTGTATCTCTATTACTTCTTTCCTGATCTTTTTGTACATACTTGCTATACAATTCTGTTTATCGTGTTTTCCCTCGGCTATGTTCTGACCCCATTTGTTTAGTGCATCCATCTCGTCCTGGTCTACCCCAGGCCTGTCTCGTTCTCTTATTAGACAGTTTATGAAGAAGCGTAATATACAACCTTGAGTGTCAGCTTTCTGGTGAGCCAGGGCCTCTTTAATACAGTCAGGATCTTCCCCAGTCTGGATAAAATGGTATATTCTATCTAGGTGTTCAGTCATTCCTGGGAACAACACTAAGTAATCTGTAACTTTTCGTAAGCGTAGAGATGCTAATAACATCCTATCGTCTTTACCGGGTACTGGATCGTATCTGCAAACTGGAAGAGGTTCTTTAAGCATGTCGAAATTTGAGGTTCGGGGTGTACGGTTCTTTAATATGTCCCTTATGTTTAACCTATGTTGTTGTGGCGGGGTCTGGTAACCTCCTGTCGCACCTCCAGAGGCGGAGGCTTGAGCATGACTTGTCTGTGGGGACTGTGTAAGTAACTGAACTGGTGTTTTTCCAGGGTCAGGCCCAAACGGATTCAGGGTATTTATCTTAGGTGTAGGAAGTGGTGGAGGAACAGGTGGAACAGGATTCCGGGCGGGTGAACTTTGTTGTGGTAAGGGCGGGACATTGTCTTGGAGTGGGTTGCCACCTCCGTCACCGTCAGCAGGTGGTACCTGGGCAGGTGGATTGGTGTAAGCGGGAGCTACATCATCTAGATAGGAAGCAAGGAATATGTCCTTTGTAGTCCTGTGATTTACTTTAGTTGGAACCAATGGCGGTGGCAGATCTTTCGGTATTTCTGAAGTGGCTTCAGGCGAACCCTCGGTCACTAAGTACATGCCATTTACAAGGTTATTTTGCATGCGGTCTACTTGTTCTGCTTTTACTCGGATTCCTTCATTAACTAATTCGTTTTCTCGGACTTTATCCGACTCTTCTCTATGTCTGTCTTCTCTTCGGAGGGCTTTTTCGGCACGTTTATGTGATTCTTTACGCCAAAATTCTATGGCGTCCTTCTGAGATTGTCTGGCTTTCTTTTTCCATAGTGCTTCTTCTACTTTCATGATGCACTCGGCATCCCATGTTCCTGTAACGGGCCATCTGTGTCTTTCTTCTAAGTGCTTAGTATAATCGGCCCATAAATCTAGGTACAGTATGGCATCTAAGCCATGCTTATGATACATAAAATTTCCAGGAGTGTCCCTAGGGGGGATAGGAATGTCTTCCTCTAACATCCCTTTCCTAGTTCCTATCTGTCTTAACTTATTGAAAAACGGCATCTTGTTACTTAGTGCTGGATACTCGATACTTGTCACTTACTTCTGAACACAGCTAGTTACACAAAAACACGGTAATGTACACAAAACAGTCACTCATACCACGACATTAATCACATGAAACATTTTGAACACATATGACTACCCTTGATACTAGATGTACTGCTAAACAGCACAGATACACTGTTGAGAACAGTGCAAGAACTTGGATGCTAGATGTACTGCTAAACAGCACAGATACACTGTCTAAAACAGTGCAGACCGTGTTTGTGTACCCAAACCCGTCTTTACCGGATACATAATAATGCACCCGTCTAGATGCGTCCCCAGCAATGGTACTCACCGGGAAGCACGGAACAGAAGGCCTCGGAAAACTCGACTGGACTGGACCGGACTGGACTGGACTCGACTCGATACGTGAATACTTCGGAACTGGTGGGCCTCTTGACACCTCAGACCTTGCTTCTTTCGGCTAGGCTCTGGTCGGGATCCTCCGCACTCCTCACCGCCTCGTCTGGGTGCTGATCGCAGTCTCCGTCACCTCCGTAGGCCTGAGGGAGATACAGGAAATCCTGCGGGTACGCGTAGTGTCCGTCACGACTGTGGCAGGGGGCCAAGGCTGCAACGCACAAACCGGCGCGTGGGGTGGGGGAGGGGTCCCTGTTCGGGCGCCAGAATAATGTGGTAAATATTTGATTTACCGTCCTAATTTCTATGCAGGTAAGTACTTAAACAAAAATAACTCAATCGGAAAGAAAGACGCAGAGTCCGTGGTGTTAGAGTTCTTAGGGGTTTTATTCCTTAAAAAGGAATGGTTCTGGTACCGGATATCGGGTTCCTGACACCACTGGGGTGCAGGAAGGGATAGAGCATACTTTATTGACATTACATTACTTTTATACTTAATATACACAATAGAAGTCAATGCAGAAGGCGTAACAGCTGAGAGAAACAAGATAAGGATACACACGTGTTAGCAATACGTAATCAGAAGGCGTGAACTAAGGCGTGCACAGAGGTGTGTTCTAGAAACGTCACATGTAAGTGTCAGAAGTGGGTGGCTCTATGACAGAATAGTGCAGAGTCAGCAGGAATCGGTAGCTAGGATGCGCGCGCAGCTGCATGACGTGTGATTGACGTAAAGTTGGAGGGTGCAGGGGACTTGACATTTACACTAGAGGAAAGAGACAGAAGTCTGGCATGTCAGATCAACTCGTTCCTATATCATATCTGATATCTGATGTTTGGGAACCATATTATCTAGAAGGGAAAGGTCTCTCGGACAGAGGCTATCCTATACTGACTATGAGCGCGTGCACATGTGCCTACGTGTCTGTGGGTAAAGCGAGGGGGTATGGGCCTACCATGGAAACGGAGACTATGGATTACTCGGACGGAGACAGTGAGGCCGGGCCCTTTGCTCTGCAGCTGGAAGGATGTTTACTTAAACTAGTAGGCAGGAATGTATTTTTGAGGAGCGGAACAGATAATTCGAAGGTTGAATACAGTCTTGGCAGGCAACAGGCTGAGCTAAGCGCCGTGAGCCGCGCAGGGAGTAAGGCAGAGGTCACGGGTACAGAGGCCGGCCCAGGCTGAGGCATTTCAGAGTCTGAAGGCAGGAAAAGGCTCGATGGCAGAATTCAGGGCCTACTTCGCCTGGGCTGGAAAACGTGTAAAGTACACCACAAAAAGACGTTGGCAAGGCATACTTAGAAACGGAATATTCAACCCGTTCAGGGTGGGTCTGAAAGAGGACATGTTAACGTTGGACGCAAATGTAATTGCGTCTTCATAGCTGGCACAGGAGGGAAGTTACATGCACTTTAAGCTGGTACATGGAGACGGTGGGGTACACGTTAGGGAACATTTCTTGACCATAAAATTTATATTTCCTCACATATCCCAACTCTTAAAGATATAGGGTTGCCCGCCAGTTGATCCTTTTTTAAATCCTCAGAACACAAAATGGCATAAAGATAAGCAAAAGAGAGGGGGTGGTGCTAATGATTTACTGGCAGCAGGACCTTAAATTGCAGTGTCCTTTCTCTAACACTGCTCATATTCAATGTAGGAAGTCACTTTTGAGATCATAAATTAGAAAAGAATTCCGAAATTTCAATGACCTGTACACTAAATACTTGAATTAGATGATTTTACTGTCAATAGGTGATTCAAAGGTCCCAAAAGATATGGATGTCCGTTAGATTAAAGAGTACAAGAGTATGCTTGTCTTCGCTGTATTTGCCATGCCCTTGTATTTGATTGTAATTGGAGCTCATATATCCTGAGACTTATTTAACACTTATTTACAAAATAATCATCTAATTCAATATAGTATATAAAATTAATTGGAACTTTGGAATGCTTTGCAGCAACAAGACAACAAAAAGCCTTCTTTCGAGAAAACCATGTGTGCTTTTGCTAGGAAACTTGTGAAGAAAAGGGGTTTGAAGATGTGATCCTGATTGCCTGAAAATTAAATCTTTTGTAAGCTTTTCCCGCCACTTCTTATAATGGAACAGTAGTCAAAGAGGCAGTTCACATGATTAGGATTTTGGTGGCTGAAAAGGTTATGCATTTTAGTGTATCCCTTACTCGTTTTTAGGTCTGGTGTTAGCCAAGACCTTTTAATGATACTAAAATTATATGTATAGTCTGCATACCTAACGGTTTTGAGCCACCCGTCTACATCCCTTGGTCTGTTATTGTGTCATTCACATTTTCTTCCCACTCACTACTGACTGCATTCTGCCCTTTTAAAAAGAGCTCATTCACACAAAGTAGTTGAATGAAGAGACAGGAATTACTATGGAAACGAAACGTGTGGGTTCTTAGACCAAAAATATTTTTGCTCTTGGCCAGTAATTTCTTTTTTTATTGGAGATAAGTGAGAGTCTGACATCTTCCCCAACAATAAGGTTTTACAAAAATCATAAAAAACAAAACAAGCACTGACAAAACCAAAGGTATGGCAGCAGATACCAGACCTTTTGACTTTGCCAATGCTTGTTCATTAAGAAGCTAGACCTTTGCATCCAGATTTGAACGGTTTATAAGTACATATTTATTTTCTTAAAGGAGATTTTTGTATAATGGCCTGTTCTAATGACTTGTAATATTACAGTGGGTGCAAAAGCACAAGAGAGGCAAACCATCATTCGTTGTGCTCCAATTGGTCTTTTCATTTTTTTTTTAACTCCCTCAAGAATAAATATGTGTCAGCTACTTAAATGCTTGTACAGAGGGTTTTTAATATGATGATGGCTCTACTAATGCTCCCACCCATTTGAGACGAAATATAGCCAATACATTGTTTCTGGTAAATATACCTTTAGCTAGAAGAAAGAATGTTTTACAGCCACTCTCTGCTGACTTATCATATGTTTATGAAAGATAAAATAGCCTTGAGGGTTAGGCCGTCTTGCCTGCCCAGTGCTGTGAGGGATTGTCATTTAGGCCACCTTGCCCTTGTCCATTTAATAGAAAGTCACACGTCTCCAAAACTATTTTAATGTCCTTATATTTTGAGATTTGACAATTATTAAATGGCTGACAGCAGTTCGTTGTCATACTAGTACTAATTGTTAAGTGCATCATTCACAGTTAACTAGCTTCATGAAACTTAAGGAAGACACCATACTTTCATATTGTATGATTTTAAAGAAACTATTTTAGGAGTTGACATGTTGGTGACTAGGTTTAGTAACTCCTCCGAGATAAAGCTGGAAAGATCCAATGTTTGCAATTATAGTTGTTTCCCTCACACATAGTAGGGGAGAGCAGGCAACTGTAGCACAACTATTATTACACACACAAGACCGGGTCAGCACAGGCAGCAACAACTATGCAATATATTTTCCCACACACATAGATGGCAGCAGGGCAAGCTAAGTTCATAGGCAGTGCTCACTTCAGACAGTCAGACAAACGTTGAATAGGTATGGCAGAAGTCATTACAACATTTAGGGTCTTTGAGTAGTCTTCTCTTTTTCTAATCCTACGGAACCTGAACTAAAATGACTTATGTGAAGTAAAAGAAGCATAGTGTTACAATATCCTTATTGAGTGAAAAGAAAAGTAGAAGAACGTGTGTTTTACATCAATAGACTGCAGTAGTCCTTTTCAGTTATCTTGAATGTGCTTGCTATATTTATTTAGAGGAGACGAGAGGTTGTAATTGAATACTGGTATCTTACCACATTGGGTTAGAATTCTGGTTCTATGAAGAAGAAGAAAATCCCAAAATGGGAAGAGTGCTGTAATTCTGTAAGAAAGAGGGGTTTGTTTGTTGGATGTCAGAAAGCCGTTGATGTATATGATTCTAGGCAATAATGAAACTTCAAAATAATGATTTAACAGCATACACCTTTACAGAGACTGAGAGAAACCTTGAACTAAAATGCTTTCCTTTTTAATTTACTGAATAGTCTATTACTGAACAGGAAACCTAAATAATCAGTATGACATAATCCTTTAAAATAATTGTGTCCCTTTACAAGGGCCTGTTTCATGGAAAAGGTAGCTTTGTTCCATTGCGTGCATTGTTCCAACTTAACATGTCGATTATGTACATTTCCAAAATGGGGTGTGTATGTGTTGCGGGGTAAAGGAATAAGGTGGTCTTTTGTCACCCTCTTTGCTAGCACTTGCACAGTAGAGGATAACAACCCCCATGCGGTTCTCTTCAGTGTTCTATTTATGTTTGTTTTCATTGGAATTATCAGCTATACAGTGAATTATTTTCCAAATATATTTACGGGCCCTAGAATGCAAGGGCAAAAGCTATTAAGTGTTGCTATGCATTTAAGAGGATCATTGTGCCATATTTACAGCAGTATCTGCTATAGACATAGCTTTACTGAGAGGAAGGGGTCCCAGTTGTAGTGAAACAATGTATATAAAAATTACCAAAAAATCAAGAAACACACTAAATGGATCCGCATTGTTTTATTCACAATGGGGATTGGTATACTAAATATACTACCAGATTAATCATACAATATAATAGGTTATACAGTGCCCCAAGGGGAGGAGGGAGGGGTGAATTGGTGAGGATAGTGTGATCGAAGGGAATTGTGACAGTAAAATCAACCAATTGTCAAGAATGTATTGGTAAATAAATTGTCATACACAATATATAAGGACCATTGGTTCGATATGATACTAAACAAATGTCATACTTCTCAAATGCATTCAATGCAACAATATTGGCGTGAAGTTGACAGAGGAGGTGCTGTTGTCGACGTTTCGATCCTCAATATATCGCAGGGATTAGTAGTACCCTTGCTGGGGGGGTCTTCATCAGGACAAAGTACGGGGCAGGCAACCCAGACGGTGAGTAGATTAGTCTCACGGTATGGCTGAATTTAGCAGGAGGAGATCACTTTGTAGTGTCACCGCTCGTTGTGCAACGAGCAGTGTTACACGCCAGATTCACTCGGCGTTCGGCAATTGGTGTAAGCCCGTGTGAACGAACCACCTCGACGCCTGTGCCATTGTATAAGTTATGAGGACATTCTAATTCTCTGAGTCATGTGACGATCTCACCCTAACAACGAGCCTCTTTGACGGCTATTGATCTGAAGCGAATATTCGCAGAGCGTTCGACACTACGGAGCTACTTCTTAGACACTACAAATTGTGCTGACCTGAGATTTACCCTGGTCAACCATAAAACAGAGATACCCTTCCTCGATTTAACAATCTACCACGAGGAAGGAGAACTATTGACACGACTATACAGAAAGCCCACTGAACGCAATACCCTGTTGAGATATGACAGTAACCATCCGAGAGCCCTCAAAGACTCACTCCCATATTCCCAATTCCTGCGGATCAGGCGGCATTGTTCATCTAAACCAGATTACTTTAGGGAGGCTAACATTTTATCCAATAAACTGAAAGCCCGTGGCTACCCCAGGAAGCTAGTAAAGAACGCCTCCAAAAGAGCCTGGTACTGTCCACGGGAAGCACTATTAGAACCTAAGATTCACGATAGAGCAGAGAGAATTGCATGTGTCACCACCTTCTCTCCGGTCTCGAACAAAATTCGTAAAACCATTCTGCAACACTGGCCAACAATAAATGCAGGCCAATTAAACCTAGACAAACCACTCTTTGCGTTCAAAAAGAGCAAGAACCTAAGGGACCATCTGGTCCGCGCAGCTCTGCCAGCACCAAATCCTAGCGTTACGATTGAATCCAATTGGGGATTGCCACCCATCATAGGGCATGTCAAATGTGGACAATGTACGGTATGTGACTTGATAATTGAGGGACGCACTTTTAGTCACAACAATGTAACTGTTGATATGAGAAGTCTTACAAATTGCAATAGTACTAATGTAATTTATGCAGTTGTATGTCCATGTCCCAAAATGTATGTGGGTCAAACTACCCAAAAGGTCAAGGCGCGCATAGGCCAGCATAGAAGCCGCATTAGGTGTGGAACTCCCAATGCCCCTCTAGTTGAACATTATGCGACCTTGAAACACACAGCAGACGACCTGAGGTGGACAATTCTGAAATCTGTGAAACTACCACCGAGAGGAGGCAACCTACAACAACTTTTGAACCGTGAAGAACTTAAATCCATAATTCAATTCAACACCATCCACACGGGACTCAACCGGAGTGAGGACTGGACGACACTCCTCTGAAAGAACATTCTCCCCAAAATGACTTATACAAAGCTGAACAATGACCAAGTGTACAGTGTTGCTGGGCTCAGTAACCTGTTTATACTGCCTGTTATGTTGACCGAACTTAGAATGTTTTTATAATCACTTATGTTCATACTCCTATGTCACCTTCAATCCCGCATGCCATTATCCCCTCACGAGTGTGATACCGGTTAAATCACTCAATGTATGACACCTGCATATCCCATTCTGAACAGGGGCCTGTTCACAACCAGAGTCCCTTGATGTCGTCATTCTCAATCCAACATAATTTGGCGTCCGGCATGTGTATTATCTAGCCCTCCCTATACCACCTCATCATTCATTGGTGTTGCGTCCCTCACTAAAGAAGGTTCCCTTCTATTTAATAATTCACCCCATTAACAGTCCTAAGGTCGCTCTGGAGATATTATCGAATACCCATATACAGTTAATGTCCTGAATTGTTGCCCCACAGTAACGTCCGGTAGACTACCACTCCAAGATGGCGCCCACACCCACCGTCACGTGACCGCTAGCCTGCACTGACAAATGGTCCCGCCCAGCTCCCGACCGTGAACCGGCAGTACGACCAGGCACGCCGGCTGTGCCCCGCGAGCTCATTCCCGACTCGCTAAGCATCCCCCATCCCTCCCCCACCAGGCCAGCCCCCCCCCCTTTTTTTTTGATAACGAGATGACCGGTACTCAATAGCTGTATATTGTAATTACAGCGGCCCATCAACGATATTGTTCGTACCGCGGCGACGGCCATCGAGCCTCCCGTCCATAACTCTCCTTAATTGGAACAGCAGCGACACTGAACGGTATGGTTCAAACTGTTTAATCTTGATAACTCTTGCTGCATTCAAGCGCGCCATTTTCCTAACATTTCCCTATTTAACCCACAGCTCGGCTCCATGCCGTAATCGGCACAATAGGAAGCCTTACATACTTTACTTCGAAGTGAATAAACAGGGACTCAACCTTTTGGTCCAAGGTACGCCACCATCGCACTTGAATGTTGTGAACCACGCAATATAGGCTAATACATGCCCTCACGCTCGTAATTCCTCCATTACAGGAATAAGTACCTATTTGCCCCACCACCACAAGCCCCGGTGACGCCATCAGCACCCTGCTCAAGGTACGCCGCATTCTTCCTTAAATGTTGTTTCCTTAAGGGTTGCAATTCTGGCAATACAGGCTAATTTACGCCCTTAATTTCTAATTTCTCCACTGCAGGAGTTGTTAGTACCAACTTGCTCTAACCAAGAGGTATGCCTTGTACAATGCTCAGGCTGATCTTTCCCTTCCCCTATCCCATCCACAGAGAATCCGATTCATTGATTAATCATAGTTGCACGTTGCTCTGCTCTACCACCATACCACTGAGCCTCGAGCAATTTTTTAGTCACTTGTTTTGCACAACCCCAGACCACCCACTGGAAATATAAGCCTCTCACTACGATTCCGAGGACACTTGTGTACTGAATGTTGTACTTGACTCAATATGCCATCACTTTCACTAGCACTTTACACACACCGCGATTCCGAATATTGCAAATGCTAAGAAGGGTATGTACTGACCGCTCTCCAGGATCCTCTTTTGATAATTTCCTTTTTTGTTCTTCATTGTTTCCCCAACAGGCGCTCTTAATTCAGGCAAATCTAATTACATAAGTCCTGAAGATGATCCCCTTTATTAATTGAGCGAGGGATCGAAACGTCGACACCCATGAGTGGCCATACATGAAAATAATTTATTTTTGTTGTTGTATGTACTACTCCAGGCGATACTGTCAATATTCTTTACTCATAACAGTACCCTGCCTCCTCTTTTCTTTTGCCTGAAACACCCCTTTCACCCTTTCCTATTTTCTCTTTTCCTCCCAGTACAGCACAGGATTGTGTCTTGCTACTGTTGTAGAAATGTATTATAACTATTTACCTTCTATTTGTTGATAAATAAATTCCTTGCCCGGCTGGACAAGGAAGCTAAACATATAGCAGCCTATTGTGTTCTATATAGTATCTGTTCTATTTTCCATAAAGCTAAGAACCCTTGTTCCTAAAAAACTCAATTGATACCCATGGTTCATAGCTACCCGCTGGGTCCCCCTTGTTTTCTTAAAAACAATTTTGAGGATGGTGCATAATTGGATGAATGAAGTATGAGACCAACAACATCCAATCGTCTGTTTTGCTTTGGAATTCAGAAAGCATATTTGATGCAGTTCATTGGCCCTTCCTGGAGCAAACACTGGAGAAATTCAGATTCGTTCCCCAGTATAGGAAGTGGGTGGGGGTGCTCTACCAGGCCCTAATCACGACAGTGAGGGTTAATGGGAATATGTCTTTGGACTTTACCATTGGAAGGGGGACCAGACAGGGATTCTCCTCTGTCCCCTCTTTTATTTGCTCTCACAAGTCTTTCATTTGTATTGTAAGGATCCACACAGAGGTGCGTGGTTTTAAAATCTCATGTTGGAGGAAGAAGACGAAAAGCTTTCGCTCTATGTGGATGACGCCGTCCTCAATATTACTGAGCCGAACATGACATTCCCGCTAATTTTCTAATTACTTTAGGAATATGGGACCTACTCCAGCTACTGGATTAACTGGGTCAAGTCGGCGTTGTATCTTCCATGAGGACAGCTAGACATGTCTATACTCCCATGCCATCTGATGCTAGCAAAAGATGTCTTTTAAAGCCTTGGGGTTCTTCCTCATGCTCAAGAGAGAGCTCTGCCTATGCAGGAACCTGGGAGAGTGATGAAAACATTCCAAGATGATTCAGAGAGGTGGAGAATTCTCCCCTACACATTGATGGGGCATGCAGCTGTCTTTAAAATAATCTCACTCCCTAAGCTGCTGTACATTTTACAGAACACCTAGTACTGTATCTCTCAGGAGGTGTTTATTAGGCTAGAATGGGATCTGTGCACCATATTGTGTAATGCAAGACACACCAGAATCACCCTGAAGACACTGCAGCGGAATCCCTACAGCGGGGGATTGGCCAGCCCCGACCTTGAAGCCTACTATTGGGCTGCCTATTTAATTAACATTAAGAACACTCCACCTTCTGACTTGAATGGGCTCAGTGGGAACAAGTATGAAGTATGCACAGATAGAGCATACATGACAGAATGAGGGACTATCTGGGGAAGATATCCCAGACTATGCATCACTGAAAGGATGGTTGCCATTAGAAGAACTGGAGAAAGGGGCAGTCTCCCTCATCTATAAAGCACTGAACAATAACATGAACAATGATTTAGATAGGCTGCGAGAGACATGGACGAGAGAGGTGGGAGTCAAGGAGGATATAGATTGAGGGGCAGCGCTGATGCACCCGAAGGAGGTGCCAATAAAGTCCCATCTATGACTGATACAATATAAAATTCTACACAGAGTTTATTATGACAGACGGGAACTACATAGTATGGGATGGATGTTGACCCTAATTTCTTACGATGTAAGGAGGAAGACTGATCATTCTTCCACACGCTCTAGGATGCCCACTGATTCACTACTACTGGGGGGCAATTGTCTGAGAACTCAGTGATATCCTTGAAATGCAGATTCCGATGGAGCCGAGGTTTATTCCCTGGCGGTCCCACATGATGTAGACCTTCCACAGGCCAAGCTGTTGTTTTGTGGACTAGACTTAGTGGTAGCAAAGCAGGACATTGCCCGATACTGGGGTGGGAGGACGGGTGGGGGAGGGGGGTGCGGGGTGGGGAAAGCTCAACACTACAGGAATGGAGACGGGGCATTGACACACACATTGCAGTGGAAAAAGTCACATATGCTAGTAGGAGTTGCCCTCGAAAATTTTATTAGGTGTTGGGCGGACGCGTCAAGTTTTATTTGCAGGAAATAATGGGGACTGAGCGGGACAGAGTCAGGGCACATTGGGTGCGCCAGGTGTTGTAGTGAGGGCATTGGCGAGACCTAGTTACAGAATACCACTTTTGACTCTTCTATTTCTCTCCTTTTTAAGAATGCAACAGCTGATTGAAGTCTGGTAAGGGGGAGAGGAGTAGGACGGGGTTAACGTCCTTGATGTTGATGTTCCGGTTCTTCCTTTATCATGGCGTCACGATTGGTGCCCTGTATGGTGTTATCGAAATAAAAATATTTTTTTTTAAATTAATTTAAGGTGTGATGATTAGGTGTACTTTTTTTGATAATCATCTTTATTGATTTTGCAAGAAGTGAAAAGAAAGGAAGAGAAAAAACAAGAAACAAATGACACAAAATCAGACAGTACAGCATACAAGATTGCATCATGGCATATGGATTGCTGCACACAGTGCAGGTAGAGCAAAGTGGAATAAACAAATGCCTCCCACCCTACGGTGCAGTGAGGTGTACCCCCAGAGTCAAGGGTAGTGGTCAGTCTAGTACTCCTATCCATTTACCCCAGGTCTTCTGATGCCGGGCAGGGCATCTCCTGGCTTCGTACAGTGTGAGTTTCTGTGTAGTGCACCAATCTACTACCCGGCCCCATTTGGCTATAGAAGATGGGGTGGGATTCTTCCATGCGGCCTGTATGTTGCGCTTACTACTAGGGCTGTTCCTACGAACGTCTTGTCGGCCCTTGACCCATCTAACCCGTCAATGATGCCCAATAGTATGTGTAGGGGATTGAGGGGAACGTCCCAACCTAAAACCTCTGTAAGTTCTGCCTTCTAGGGGTAACAAAAGGGGGTAATGCGGGGGCATGACCATACCAAATGAAAGAAGTCTGTGGGGTCCGCGCCGCACCGCGGACACGCCGGGAGCGGAATCAGACCTGATTTATGGAGGCCGCTATGGGTGAGATAGGAGGTGTGTAGGTAATAGAGCTGGACTAGCCGAAGCCTAGCCGAGGCAGTGATGGTTCTAGGCGCCATCAGTGCATCCCTCCAGTCTGCATCCTCTAGTGGACCCACCCATGTCTCTCACCTAAGTTTTAAGTGGTCAAGGGATGTTGAACCATTATTTGTTAGCGATCGGTATATGCGGGAGACCCCTCCCCATCCAAGGTTGCCCATCATAACGTGGGCCTCAAGGGGACTGTGTTCTGGTAGCGAAGTGCCAGTTGTTATATGGGAGTCTAGGTCATGACGGACTTGTAGGTATCGATAAAACTCGGAGGGGTGAAGGGCATATCAGGATTGCAAGTATGCAAAGGAGTGGATATGGTCGCTGACCCATAGGTCCCCTAGTTGTGAAATGTCAATAAGGTCCCAGCTTCTAAAGCCTGCCAGATTTGCCACTTCCCGCAGCCATGTACCCTGCCAGAGCGGCGTGTGTTGGGACAGTTTATTCTGCCAGTGAGTATGGTGTAGGGCAGCGCGCCAGGCCAACAGGACTACTCGGGTTACCTCGGAATGGGGTATCCATATAGCTTGGCGCGGATTAGGTATACTTTTGAGGTGTGATATAGTCCCTCATACATTGCAATGCAAGCAGTCTACAGGATGTGGAATGACACATCAAACAGACAATATCATAAATTAAGAGAGAATAATTACTTTCCTGGCCGGAGCTAAAACCCAATCTATTGAATTGTATGGCATGGTAAAGGGCCTAAACCCAATACAGTCCATGCATTTTATGGCATGGTAAAGGGCCTAAACCCAATACAGTCCACTGTGGAAGCGCATACCACAGAATAAAGAACAGAACTAACCCATCATATGTTTCTGCACCCTCCTGTTAGCCCCAAGTAGTCCCATCAGGCCCCCCAAATCTTCTCATGTTTGTGTGGACAATGCCCTAGCTCTGTATTTTGGCTCCTCCGTCTTGGCACACCAGTCCATCACCCTCTGACACTCCGAGAGTTTGGGCGGTTGTTTGTGTCCAGTTACCTGCTCTGTCTCTTTTTGTCAGAAGTGTGGCTATGCCTTTAAGTATGCGTTCCCATCGTTTGCCCCCTATATATCATCCAGGATCTCCAGAAGTGTCACCCTGGGGGTCAATTCAAGAGGGACCTTGTTGACCCCAGAGAGCTCTTGCTCGATGGACCGCCAGTAAGGCACAATTACCGGGCAAGACCACACCACATGAAAGAAGTGGGCCTCTGGAGATGCACATGGATGAGAGCTGGGGGATGGAAGGCTGCCAGAATGCAAGAGCCTGCGCAGAGTGTAACGTGGTATGGAGGTAGTTCAGTTGTATGACGCAAACTTGTAATGAGATAGCAAAGGAGCGGGAAGCCATTCAAGCATCTCTCTAGTCCACATCGTCTAGAGCGCCCACTCACCACTCCCACTTCAGTTTAAGGTAGTAAAACCTGTCTGGTGTGGTAAGAAACAAGGATTTGTAAATTTGGGGAATCCCGACTTTTGATGGAGGGCCTAGTAGGAGCGTGGCCTTTGAAGGACTGAAATAAGGGAGATCTTGCGAAGGGGGGAGTGGACTGCCAACCCGTGCCACCGTTGTAGGTATTTAATAAATTGTTTGTTGGATAAGGAAACGTTTGATTTCAGATCCTGAAAGGATTTAATCACTGAATCCTGCCAGACCTCTCTTAATTGCGGTATCCCAATCATATGCCACTTTGAAACCCCTCCTGCTGGACCGCCTGACAGCACCATGTGCCTCTCCACAAGGCGTCAGTCGGATGGGCCCTCATTCCATCCATCATCCAAGTCGCCCTCTTCCACTGCAGGAGGACCACTCTGCTCATAGGGAGAAGGTCCAGTGGGATCGGTCCACCATACAGCAGATGTCCAAACCCAAGAACAAGAGCTCGGTTTCTAAAGCTGGGTCTACTCACTCCCCATTAAGCCAATCACTGATCTCCAGTAATTGGGCAGCCCAATAGTATTGCTTGACATCTGCCCTGCCCACTCCCCATCTTAAGGTGACTGACAGCAGTTATTAAAGGCTCTGCAGGGGTGATGGTTCACCCATAAGAAAGCCTGACTCCATGCAAATTTGAGAAAATATGTAACAATAGGGTTATGTTATGTTATGTTACTTTATTTCTTTTATAGCGCACGGCTACTCCAGGGAGCATCCCGGCGCTTTAGCAAAGAATAACAGCATAAAACGGCAGTCACACAACAGAAAAAAACAGAGAAAGAAAAGGGTCTATTTCATGAAAAGCCATGTTTTCAGGTCCTTTCTAAAGGCAAGAAGACAGGGAGCCTGTCTCAAGGACAGTGGTAGGTTGTTCCAAACTTTAGGTGTTAAATAGCGGAAAGACCGACCTCCCAATCGTGCGCGACGAATTACAGGAACAGTCATCATAGACAGACCAGATGACCTGAGAGTCCTGCTCGGTGCATACCGGGAAAGACGTTTCCCGATGTACTTGGGGCCAATACCATGAAGGGCCTTAAAGGCCACAGTCAGGCATTTGAAAGTAATTCGCTTGGCGATGGGTAGCCAATGAAGAGTGTTCAGTAAGGTAGAGGCACCAGCTCTCCTCGGGAGTCCAAAGATGGTACGGGCTGCCGGGTTCCAGACAGTTGCACTGTCAAGCCATACCAACAAAGCAGTTGTCTAATGCTTAGAAGAAAAACCTGTAAAATGAAACGCTCCTATGTTAAAAAGGGATGTCATAAATGACAATCGCAAATAGAAATTGGGTGCAAATATTAATAGCTAGGATAAATAACCACCAAAGACATAAGTAAATATCGCCTGAGATCACTAAAAGAAACATGAAATAATGTGGTAAAATAATGGTGCTCTCAACATATAAGCCAGGAAATAGTTTGAAATGTAACTTCTAGCTCACAATATCACATAAAATAAAAAAAATTATCCCTTAGCCTTTGATGTGTTTTCCTGGAGTATTTTTGCAGAAGACAAAATAAGTGAGATACATGATGAAATAATGTAATAATTCTAAAATTAATAAATCGCCAATTACTACTCAGGAGGTTTAAAACTGAATTTGGCATCAGAAAGGTTAGAACAATTAGTCTAGACTGTGCAAATGTTGAATTGTTTAAAAAATGTGAAGCAGTTTCTGATGGTGTTTCAACCCAAGTTTCCTCAACTTTTGAAGTGCCGGACTAGATCATGTACTTTTTCCTTTATTAGCTCCTGTCCACCGATAGGATCAGAGGCAGAGCAGCAAGAAACCCTCTATAGGCATCACCCCTTCATGCTGACATTTGTTCCTTTTCTTCTGTGCCGTTTTATGTGGATTTTGAGCTTTGCTTCCAAACTTTAGTTCATAGCTTACTGATTCCCTAAACCTGTTGCCCTCAACAGTGTACCTGGGAAATGAATGTCTCCCCTCAAGACCATAGACTTCAAACCATGCCACACCTGCTTGAAATAAATGTTGGTTAGGTACCCGCACAAAGTATTCTCTGACGTCTAGGATACAAACCTGATTCAAAGTAATGTGACAGATGCTTCCTGATGCACCCAACGGCCATAATGGTCGGGAAGCAAAGTTGTATGCAACAGAGCACAATAACAAAAGTAGCCATGCTACAAGTCTCAGATCTGAAAGAGACACGTTAGTGATAGATTCCTTACCTTAGATTCTAGAATATCCCCCGGCGTCAGACTGGATCCAGAAAGTTTTTCGTCGGCAGTACCCCTGCGCTTCCTTAGGTGGCGTTGTGTGACTCCGCATCCGTTGCTGGCATCGTAAGCGCTGAGTTGACGTCACGTAGACTACTTAGGCGCCACCCACGTGTGCTGATGTCAGCTTTCTTTTTCAGAGCCAGGAAGCACAGATCTGGTTAGAGCACGTACCCTAGTCTCTTTTTTTTTTAACAGATTTTATTGTTAAAGACACAATAGATGCAGAGCCCTTCCATCCAGAGTCTACTGCCACAAGCAATGTAACAACATCACAGTCAACAGTGTGCAAAAGAAGCAATACCACCGCCCCAAAGAGGCTTAGCAAGAATAGGATACACAGCCCCCCCTCCCCAGCACCCCCCCCCAACAACACCCCCCAACACCCCTCACCCCCTTGCGCAGCCGCTGCCCCACCAGCAAATGAGACCAGAAGAAGCCATAAGCCATATGCACCTTACACCAAAAGTGACATTGCACAGTCCAGCGCATCAGGGAGTTGGAAGAGTGGCCTCTGCAGGAGGCGGGTCGAGGTCCAGACCCCGATAGTCAGCCCACCTTTTCCATATCTTGTAATGTTTGCGGGGGCACCCCCTGGCGACAAATATAGGCTGCTCCAGACCCATACTAAAGTCCAGGCCGTTCTTCCAGGCGGCAAGTCACGGGGCCCGGGGCGCCTTCCATGCCCTCGTGATATCGCGCTTTGCCAACATGAGACCCAGCAGCTGCAGGTGTCGCTTGTAACGGGTCCCCCCACCCCAGCCATAACATGCAGCAGCGCCAGCTTAGGGTTTCTCTGGATCTCCCATGCCAAAACCTCCGCCAAGCAGCGGTGTACCCCCTCCCAGAACCTTTGCAGCGCCGGACATTCCCAGACCGTGTGCAGCAGTGTACCCTCCTCCGAGCCGCATCTGAGGCAGTCGGGCGACTCAACCATACCCGCCCTCCATAAACACTGTCAAGTGTAATATGTGCGGTGTAAAAACCGGAACTGAATCAATCGGAGACGCGTGGATATCGCCGCCCTTCTAGGGCTCTCCAGGGCCTCGACCCAATCTTCCTCGTCCAGATCACCGACGTCCCGCACCCAAGCAGCTCTAAGACTGACCTAATCCGACGAACAGTGGCGCACCAGCGTTTGATATATGCGCAAATGTTTCTTATCCTGCAACTCTCCCATAAATATCTTGGCCTCGAGGGGGCTTAACTCCGGGAGCTGTTCCAGGCCCGCCAGGGAGGGCGACAAAGCGTGACGAAACTGGAGGTACCTGAAGAACTGGGAGCTGGGCATTCAAAATTCTCCCCGTAAATCCATGAACGATTTAAGGACGCATCCCGACAGTACAATCCCCCCAGGGTGGAGATGCCAATCGCATCCCACTCCCGGAAGCCCTTCAGCGCAATCAACTGGGGCAACCGCCCATTGTTCCATAAGGGGGTCTCCTGGGTGAGAGCACGTTCCACCACCCCATACCCTAGTCACTTTTTGACGAACTTTTTTGTGACTTTTATCTCGACTTCTTTTGATTCCTTGACTCATGGTGCCACGTAGGGATGCCAGGGTTTAAATCCTGAGGGGCCTGTCGCTGTACGATGTCGGCGGCCGACCCCCATGGCCTCTGTCTCTACTGTCTGGAGTGCGACAATGACTCCCGGTCATGTTCCGACTGGCCATGGCTCCTAAGGCTTTGCAGGAGCGATCCCGAAAGCTGCTGGAACGGCTCCGTGCCGTTTGAGGTACAGAGGTCGCTCAAGGGACCGGCCGCAGAGCCATCACCATCGCTCCTCGGGGTTTGTCTTCACCCTCGGAATCGGGTAAGAGACATCACAAGCAAAAGTCGAAGAAGCGTGTTCGCTCTCCGACATCCCCCCGTCGGTCTCCGGATGCGAATGAGGGGGCCAGGGTTTTGTCCCTGCGGCTCAGTTGGAGCCTCGGAGTCCCACCGCCTACCCACCTTTTTTGTGTTCGTCGGTGACTCTGGCCCAGGTGCAAGAGTTTCTTGCTGCCATGGACCACCTTTTCAGGCCTAGGGCTCCCGCAGAAGCGCATTCGGGCCCGCAGTCCCTTTTAAGGGCCCTTGCTTGCCACCGGCTCCGCTGTCTGCTCCGGTCACGGCGACGCAAGCTCCTCCGCCGGCGGCTCCGGCCCTGGCGCCTCAGGGTCCTCTGCCGCGGGCCCCGGCACCCACTGCAGCCGTTTCTGCCGCCGCCGTGGGTTCCGTTTGTTCCAGCTCTGCCCTTGCCTGAATTCCCAGGCAATTTTGCTCCGGCTTAGGACCAGAGTTGGGACATGGAGCCGGATCAGCGCCGGGTGCCCAGCTCCGTCCCGGCACCGTTGGAGCACTTGTTTTTCCCTGTGCCTCCCCCGCCACCTGTTCCATGGGCTGTGGAGGAGGAAGATGACTGGGAGGGGTCGGAAGACCCTCTTGCACAGCAGTGCGAGTCTGAAAATGAGTGGGTAGAAGACTCGGAGGACACCGGCGTCCTTGACCTTTCCTCAGAGCCTGGATTTATGTCTCCTCCCGAAATCATAGAGGAGGGTGCCACGTATACTATGGTGCTCCGTAGAGCAGCTGAGGCCCTCGACCTTAATCTGCCTACTGTCACTCACAAGACCAACCTCCTTACTGAAGTGCTTCAGCCGGCGGCATGTTCCATGGAACCTCTGCTCCTGTCTAATGAGGCCTTGACGTATGATTTGATGGGCACCTGGTCTAGGCCAGCCACAGGGGTTCCGGTAGATAAGAATGTGGGCAGGCGTCATCGCCCGGCACCGGGTGACTCGGCCTTTCTGACAAATCATCCCATTCCGGAGAGTCTGGTCATTCAGGCCTCCGCTTCCCAGAGTGCGTTCCCTACCGCCCGCCGGATAAGAATCGAAGAAGCTGGAGCAGTTATTTTCCTCTGCCAGCTTGGGGCTGTGGTCAGTCAACACCGCGTGCCATTTGGGCCGCTACTCAAGAGCTGTGTGGGACACGGTGGCACAGACACTGCCCCAGTGTCCAGAAGAGGTTCGGGCGGTACTTTCCCAGGCTCTGGCAGAGGAAAAAGGATGCAGCGAAGTTTGCCATTCGGTGTGGCCTGGACACCGCTGATTCTTTAGGGAGAGCGATCTCCAGAACAGTGTCCCTGCGACGCCATGCCTGGCTTTTGTCCACTGTGTTTTCGGGGAATGTTCAGAGTTCCCTCATGGACATGCCTTTTGATGGTACTTGCCTGTTTGCGCTGGAGCATTTCAAGGACTCTCGGGCTACAGCCAAGTCCTTGGGTCTCTCCACCACACGCCCGGCCACGTCTACCTTTCGTGGCCACGGAAGAGGCGCCTCTGCCTGCTCGTTTAATCAGAAGCCTGTGCAGAACCAGACTCAGCGCAGCCGTGGGAGTGGAGGCCGCCATGGTGGCACAGGGGGCCGTGCGGGTCAGTCCACCTCCACTCCCCGCAGCATCCGCCTCAAAGCCTTCCTAGTCTGAGCTTTGGGGTGCACCCCACACCAGTGGGCGTCAGGATTCGCATCACCTTCCCCACTGACATTCTGTCACTTCCAACAGGTGGGAGCTGCAACTCGTCTGGAGGGGTTACTCCCTCCCCTTCGAGTCCACCCCCCAGCCATGCCACCTCAGTTCCACCGCATGTCAGGGGATCACTTTGCGCTTCTCCAACAGGAAGTCATGCCCCTCTAGGCCAAGGGGGCCATCGAGCACGTTCCTGGGCCAGAAGTAGGACAGGGTTGTTATTCCCACTACTTTCTGGTCCCCAAGAAAGACAAAGGGGGCTTTTCGCCTTATCTTGGACCTCAGGAACGTCAATCGCTTCCTCCGGAAGGAGAAGTTCAAGATGTTGACTCTGGCTCAGGTCTTGGCTGCCCTCGACCCTGGAGACTGCATGGCAGCGTTTGACTTGCAGGATGCATATTTTCACATCCCCGTCCTGCCGGCCCACCTGTGTTACCTACGGTACACGGTAGGCCAGGAGCATTTTCAGTTTGCCGTACCAGCGCTCCTCGGGTGTTCACGAAAGTAATGGCGGTGGTGGCAGCTCACCTGCGCAGGTCAGGGTTGTCAGTCTTCTCCTACCTCGATGACTGGTTGTTGAAGGCGAGCTCGCCCCAGGCAGTTGTCAACCACCTTCAGACTACGGCCAACCGCCTGCATTTGCTGGGGCTCTCCATCAATGTGCCAAAGTCGCACCTGAGTCCCTCTCAGAAGTTCCCCTTCATCGGAGTGGTTCTGGATTCGACACGGTTTCGGGTTTATCCTCTCGAGCAGCGAGTTTGAGATATTCAGGCTATAATTCCGATCTTTCAGCCTCTATCCTGGGTTTCAGTCAGGATGACCCTCCGGCTCCTGGGCCTGATGGCCTCCTGCATCCTGCTAGTGCAACATGCCAGATGGCATATGCGGGCTCTGCAATGGGACCTGAAGTTCCAGTGGGCGCAGTATCAGGGCAACCTGTCTGATCATGTCCAAATCTCGGAGGGCACTGCACGACAATTGCAGTGGTGGCTCACAAACCGCGATTGGGTCATTGGCAGATCCCTCTCCGTTCCCCAACCGGAGCACACAGTGGTGACCGATGCATCCCTCCTGGGATGGGGAGGCCACTTGGGAGAGGCGGAGATCAGAGGCCCCTGGTCTCTGGCTGAGTGCCGGCTCCATATCAACCTTTTGGAGCTTCGGGCGATTCGACTTGCACTGAAGGCATTCCTTCCCTCTGTCCGGGGAAGTGTAGTGCAGGTGTTCACGGACTAAACCACCGCCATGTGGTATTGCAACAAACAGTGCAGGGTGGGGTCCTGAACCCTATGTCAGGAGGCTCTGCGCCTCTGGACATGGCTGGAACATCAAGGCATTACCTTGGTGGTTCAACACCTGGCATGTTCTCTGAATGCCAGGGCAGACAAACTCAGCCACGGGTGCTTGATGGATCACGAATGGCGTCTGAAGTCGGATGTGGCGCAAGGTCTCTTTTAGCAGTGTGGAGAGCCTTGGTTAGATCTATTCGCCACCAAAGAGAAAGCGAAATGTCATCAGTTCTGCGCGTTGGAGTTTCCAAGGCAGCGCTTGCTCAGCTACTCTTATCGTTGCGAGTGTAGTTGTGGTCTATTGTACGCCTTTCCGCCTATACCACTTCTGCCCAGAGTGCTGAAGAAAATTCAGCGCGACCGGGCCCAAGTCATCCTTGAGGCTCCGTATGGGGCACGAAGATTCTGGTATCCTGAGCTACTCAGCAGGGCGATCGATTCCCCCGTTCTGACTGCCTCTTCGGGAGGATCTTCTGTCGCAGCAGCAGGGGATGGTCCTCCACCGGAACCTGTCCAGCCTCCACCTCCATGCGTGGAGATTGAGCGGCGACAGTTGACAGCCTTCGATCTCTCCCGAAGTCTGTGATGTCATTCTGGCAGCCAGGCATCCTTCCAATAAGAAGGTGTACGCCTGCAGGTGGAACAAATGTGTGGCATGGTGCACAGCAAAGGCTGTGGATCCCCTCTCTGCCCCTCTTTATGAGGTCCTTCTGTTCCTTCTATCCTTGGTGGAGCAAATTTGTGGCATGGTGCACAACAAAGGCTGTGGATGCCCTCTCTGCCCCTCTTTCTGAGGTCCTTCTGTTCCTTCTATCCTTGGCCCAGCAGGGCTCTGTCTGGGCACTATCAAAGTTTATCTTTCAGCCATCTCCGCCTTTCTACAGCTTCCAGATCAGCCTTCTCTTTTTAAGTTCCTGGTTGTTGACCGTTTCCTGAAAGGCATTACACACACGTTTACTCCCGTGCCGTTTATAATGCCTCAATGGGACTTAAACCTTGTCTTGACATATTTGATGTGCGCTCCCTTCGAGCCCCTTCGTAACTGTCCTTTGCATCTTCTCACTCTCAAGACGGCTTTCCTGATAGCTATCACCTCTGCCAGAAGAGTGAGTGAGCTCCAGGCTCTATCTTCCAAACCTCCTTTCCTTTCAGTTTATCCGGACAAGGTGGTTTTATGGACCCTTCCTTCTTTCTTGCCAAAGGTTGTCACGCCCTTCCACACCGGGCTGACCATCACTTTTCCCACTTTCTTTCCGCCTCCGCATCCTTCAAAAGAGGAAGAGAAGCTCCACCGTCTGGACCCAAAATGTGCGCTCTCGTTCTATCTGAAGCGCACACAACAGTTCGTGGTGGATGACCAACTCTTTGTTGGCTACGCCAAAAAAGGTTGGGCCGTGCACAAACTGACCATTTCTCGGTGGGTTGTTCTGTGCATAAAAGCATGTTACTCGTTGGCCAAGAAGGAGCCTCCTGGTGGGCTGTGAGGTTCCGTGAGAATCGTAATGACGTTTTGGACTTTTTCGAATATGGACGAGTTTGGTATCTATGAACCGCAAATGACGAGTTTAGTGGGTGTACGCGTTTTCGCTACTCTACTTTGCAGCGTTCGTCTTATTCGTGGGTTTCTCCATCTGAACCCACGGGTTCCATTTTAGATACGGCATCCATTTTGTTTCTTGCCCTCACGTAGTCGGTGAACGGACAGTGTTCGCTTCGTGACCCTGGGATTCCCAAGCTCTTGCGGAAGACGCATGTTCCTTTGAGTGTGTCTTTATGACTAGGGGGATGATACGGGAAAGGCAGATGGCTCCGCTCGAGGCTCATCTTGTTGTGCCGGTCAATTGTTTCAGCCTTGCATGCTAGGCTCGAATCCTTTGATCCTGTGATCACGCTTCCGATATTGCCCCCTACACTCTTTTCAATCTGTTGTCTGTCTTTGTCTCCCTTGCACCTGTTTCTGTCTCTTCTCTTAGCTTGTTTACGACTAGAGTGGAATGTGCTTAATGGTGAGATAACGTGCTTTTACAGTTGGGAACCGGCGACGTTACTGTAATTATGTTCCGGGCCCCTGAAAACATGAATGCGACCCTTTTGAAGTTTACTGTGGGAACTGAGTTGTAACCTTTTGTTCACTATGTTGTGCAATGATGAAAAGGTGTATAAAAAGGAGCGATCCACGTTTGCAATTCGAAGCAGACTCTCAGAACCTACACGTGGTTGTACTTCTTGCGATCTCTGTATCCCTGCAGTAAATAAACGCTGATCTTTGACGCCGAAGGAAGTGTCCCGTGTCTCTGTGATTTGTACGCCGGAACAGGTAACCCACAAAGGTTTCAGGTGTTGTCCCCTGGCACCGCTGGGCCTTAGAATAGCCCAGTCCTTCAGTTGGCGCCCCACGTGGGGCGACATCAGCATACCGGTCCAAAGCCCGACGATCGTGAGGAACTTCGTGTGAAATCTCCGAGGGAAGGTGCACCCCGCTTCATCAATCCTGTTGTCGAAATAAGTGGTCCGAAGATTTTTCCCGCAAAGATTCCCACCTCCTGACGGCTGCGACGGACTGATGCCCTGACTGTCGACCTGTTTTGGCGCATGGCGTAGTCCTTTGTACGGCGAGACGATAGACGGGCCTTCCTGGTGACGCCATTGTTCTCTCAGTTAAGTATTTGTGGGTCGCTCCCAGAAACCTTGGTTGTTGTTGTTGAAACTTGGTTGTTTGCATGGTTCCATTGCATTTGTGGTTCTTAGTTGTTGGTTCTTAGTTGTTGGGTTTTTATTTGACGATTGCCAAAAACCGAGGGTCTTGTATTTTTGCGAGGACATCGTAATTCGATAACCCTTGAAGTTTGTAAGCTCGGTTAGTGTGCACGATGCCTGGCCGTAGTACTTTGTTTGGTTTCTTTAAAGGTTGCAGTACGGATTCCCGGTTGGAGGACTCATGTCCGATACCTCCAGTTGGAACTCCGGTTTATGAGCTCTATAGTCGACACGGAGTGGGTCCAATTGCCTATAATGACTGTTGGATCCGCTATACGAAAAACGACGGTGTCCTTAGCTGGCCACCTCATGGTAGTTTCGAAACTGAGATTTTAGATAATCTCGAAGCAAAATTGTTTAAAAAGAAAGCTAGGCCGGCCATGTTTGATTCCTTTCGGTTATGGCGCAAAGAGGCCAAACAGAAAGAAATCAAGCAAATAAAGAAAAATAAGAGAGATGGTATCATTACAATGATGCAAAGTGCCGAACAATATCAGCGAGACAAAGACGAGAAGGAAAAGGACGTTTTTACTAGATTGCATCATATGGCGGTGGATAAATGTTATCCGGTTTTACCGTCAAGTTCTGATAAGAAGGGAGAGGAACCGACAGAGGATCCTTTGTTATCCTATTTATTAAAATCACCACCTCCTTATGTACAGGGTACTGCAGCCCCTGTTGTTCCTCGTGTCCCTCAACCTGTTGTTCCGGCGGCGGCTGGTCAGCCTGTTGTTGGTCCTGTTCCTCCGAATCCTCTTGTTCCCCAAGTTGTCCCTGCTCCCTTACCTGCCCTTCTTCCTACTGCCCCTTTGCCTATACCTTCTCAGTCTATTGCTCCTGCTACTTCTGCTATCTTGGCTACTCCTACTGCTCCTACGTTCAGTCCTCATGTTGTTGCTCCTGTACTTCTCTCCCCTTCTCCTTCTGATCGTAGTCGTATACCTAATACTGTTGCTAATCTCTATTCCCCGCTTTTCGGACCGATACTTGGGTCCGATGTTTCTGACGTCTCTCAAAGACGGAGTCAAATTCCTGGTGGGCGGGAGAGTGAGACGTTAGTGACTATGGCGCGAAAGTGGATTAGACATCCTGCTAAGTACACTCCGCGCATGGTTTACGATACGTTCTCTCAGTTTAATGAGCCCACACAAAGATTCGTGTTCGAGGAAATGTGTAAATCCTTGAGAGAAGAGTGGGATAATGATGAGTTAGATAATGTACCGTCAGATATGACTGAACTTCAGAATCAGTTCTCGAGCGGCATGATTGTAGGCAGTAATGTACGACGTGCATTAGAACGTTTGTTAGCTTTTAGATCTACAGTGCCTCCTCGAGTGTCGTTTGACAACGACTCTGATGATTGGAAAGCACATCCTGGTCAGTATCCTATGCGAGAAGTTCCCCTAGTGTGGATGCCGGGTGATGCTGCTCAAGTTCCTCCCATTTTGCCACACTTCCAGAGAGTTTGGATACACCTCCCATGGAAGCGGTCGGGAGTCTTGCAGGTAAAACAATCTTTACCTGACCCCCGGAAAAATCCGGCAGGTTATTACAAGGAGTTATCCCAACTTGTGGATGCTACTATTATGAACCTTGCCGATATTGACATGTTGCTCGGTAACGTGGTACCGCAACCCATTTGGGCAAAAATTCGTCAAGAAAATCACGCAGCTGAGTTAGGGGGTGATTGGGCTGCTCTTGCGGCGGCTGATGCACTACAAGTTGGTGGGGCTAAGCCTGAACAGTTAATCACGGCTCTGCCCTAAAGAATCATTACGCTCATGAAAACGCTTATGCCAGCAATGAGGGTAAATTGGGACAAATTGTCTGCTTGCAAGCAAAATACGAGAGTGTCTCTGATTTCTTTACTAGATTTGAGGAGGCATTCATCGATCATAGTGGTCAGGATATGAGCACTGAAGGAGGTCAGCGGTTATTTGTCGATAAGTTTGTGTTAAATCTGTTGCCTGTGCTATGCAACAAATTTAAAACTTCTGAAAGTTCATGGGCTGTTTCGACCACGGCTCAAATCTTAGCAACGGCTCAATACTATGAGAATAGGGAAAAAGAAGAAAATGATCGTGCAGACAAGAAAATGAAGGAGCTTAAAACTAAGGTCTTATTGCAGCAAGCATATCCTCCGCGCTCGAATCAAAATGACTCGCAACAGCAATATCGACCACAGGCGCAGTCTTCTAGGACGCAGTCGCGCTCTGACTCTTCTACACCCAGATCTATGCTTGGGTATAATCAATGTGCATATTGTAGGGGTGAGGGCCATTTAAAGTTTAATTGTCCTGTTTTACGTGACCGAAATAATGGTGTTTCGGCCCGAGGCGGTCGTAGTGGTCCTCAGCAGGCATCTCGAGGTAGAGGTCGTGGTACCTCTCAAAATCAGAATGAGCGTTCTACTTCTTCATCGGACTCGAATAATTGTTTTGATCAGCGCAATTCATCGTCCGGTAGATCTGCACAGTACCATGTGGATGACTATTACGTCGAGCATGACATTGATGCCGACGGTAGTTACTAGGACAGCCGTAGACAAAGAGAGGGAGTGGTATCAGTTCCGGTTGATCAGAGAGGGCCTTACGTCGCAGTTGCCACATCGGGCGTGGTTGAGCCTTTTCTGTTGGACACTGGTGCAGCGAAAAGTTCCATCATGCATTCGAAACTCCCTGGCGCACCTTTGTCTGGCTTAACCAATGTTTCCGTTGGATTCTCTGGTGCCCCGGTTAGCAATCCAGTTTCTAGCCCTTTGCCCCTTACAATTGGGCCACGTGAGCTAGAGGCTCCTTTGATTTTGACTACTGGTTGTGGTGAGAATCTTTTGGGCCTGGATTTGTTGAAGCGGTTATATGCGACTTTGTACTGCTCTCCTACGGGAGTGGAGCTTACATTAGGTCAGAGAGTGATCTCTCCTATGTACTTGTCAACTGATAAGCTCCCACCGGAATTGAGTTCTCTGCCTGAGTCCTTGTGGGCAACAGGTCCCAATGATGTGGGCCTGCTGGACATATCACCTTATGTCGTGAAATTGAAATCGAATGTGCGATTACCACGTATTCCCCAGTATCGTATCTCTATTGATGGTGAGCGAGCGCTCTTAGCGATCATTTATGACTTGATCAAGAAGGATGTCATTGAAGAAACTCGGGGAAATGTGTGTAATAGTCCTGTGTTACCTATTTTGAAACGAACTGACCCATCCAAGCCTCCTGTGTACCGTTTTGTCATTGATTTGAGAGAAGTAAACAAAATTGTGATCCCACAGTTTCCCGTGGTGCCTGACATTACAGCTTTGCTGACCCTGATTCCAGCCTCTGCTTCTTGGTTCTCGGTGATTGATTTGAAGAATGCTTTCTTTAGCATTCCGCTTGCTGAGGAAAGCAGAGATCTATTCGGCTTCTCATTAGGTGGTCGTAGCTTTAGGTTTAAACGCGCTCCTCAGGGCTACTGTGAGAGTCCATCGATCTACAGCCAAGCCCTTAAGAGTCAACTTGATGCGTTTGTGTTACCGGCTGGTGCGGCCTTGATCCAATACGTTGATGACCTATTGGTGGCTGCTGACACCGAGCAGATTTGCAAAACTGCTACAGTATCGCTGTTACAGCATTTATGTGACTTACATCATAAGGTGTCACCTTCTAAGCTACAGTATTGTTGTCAAGAAGTAACCTATTTAGGTCACTTATTGTCAAAGGAGGGAAGAAGGTTGACCCCAGAAAGAATTGCAGCGATTGCTCGAATGACTGTGCCAACAACTCAGAGAGATGTACGTGCCTTTCTAGGTATTACGTCATAATGCAGACAATGAATTCCAAACTTTTCATTGTTAGCGAAGCCATTGTTGGCTCTCACGTGCAAGGATGTTCCGACTTCTTTGCCATGGACTGAAGAGTGTCAGAAAAGTTTTTCTGAATTACGTGATGCGTTGTGTTCGGCTCCTGTGTTAGGTTCTCCTGATTACAGTAAGCCGTTTACATTATACGTTCACGAGAGAGAAGGTTGTGCGTTGAGTGTTTTGACGCAACAATTTGGAGGTAAGCAGCGTCCATATGCATATTTTTCCTTGACCTTAGACCCAGTAGCTAGAGCATTGCCGAGTTGTCTAAGAGCGACAGCGGCAGCTGCGGTGTCCATTCGACAATCCGCAGGTCTGGTCATGGATAATATGCTTACGGTGATGGTTCCGCATGCAGTTGACACTCTCTTGAATCGAACAAAAACTCAACACTTGACGAGCGCAAGGTTGTCCGGTTATGAGTTGACACTTTTGGCAAGTCATATACAGATCAAGCGTTGTAATGTGCTGAATCCAGCAACACTGTTGCCGACTAATGTGGAATCAGATGATGTAGCACCACATGATTGTTATTTAAGAACTGAAGAAGAGACGAAAGGTCGTATTGACCTGAAAAACACTCCATTGGTAGATCCCGATGGTACTTTGTATGTTGATGGTTCATGCTTTAAGTTGCCGAATGGTGATGTGACGACTGCGTATGCTGTAGTGACGTTGAGTACGGTTGTGGAAACTGAGAGATTGAGTCAGAATTCAGCGCAAGCGGCAGAGTTGATTGCGTTAACGAGAGCGTGTGTTTTGTCTAAAGGGAAGCGAGTGAATGTGTTTGCTGACAGTCAGTATGCATTTGGCGTAGCTCATAGTTTTGGTCGATTGTGGAGAGAAAGAGGATTTATGACATCGCATGGTACGAAGATCCAACACGGACAGCTCGTGAACGATCTTTTGGATGCACTTACATTGCCTAAGCAGGTGGCAATCATTAAATGCAGCGCGCATCGAAAGGTTACGGATGATGTGGGTCGTGGTAACGCGTTTGCAGACGAGATTGCTAAGGAAACGGCCAAAAATTTGATGACTCGAATGTATGTTACGAGTTATGTGAGGTGGCCGTCGGAGACTGGTATGTGTGAGGACACTGTGGAGAGTGTTAAAGCGATTCAGAATGAGGCTACCGAGATTGAAAAGACTAAGTGGAAAGAAAGCACTGGAAAGTTAGACGCGCATGGATGTTGGGTTGATTTGTCGGAATGTCAGAGGTGGATGTTGCCGGATGCATATGTGCTTGCCGTTGTTACTATGGCCCAGGCTTGTCACATATTAGCGCGAAAGGTATATGTAAGTTGTTTTCTCCTGTATGGAAGAATGATGGGATTGCTAAGTGTGCTGAGAGAGTGGTTAAGAACTGTATGGTATGTTTGATGTATAATCCTGGTAAGGGCACCCCCACTCCACCTGGTCATTTTGCTCCTCCTACATGTCCCTTTTTGAAGTTATCCAATTGGACTTCATCCATATGGAGAGATGCAATAACCTGAAATATGTTTTGGTTGTGGTTTGCGCATTCTCCAGATGGATCGAGGCCTATCCTCTTAAGGATAATACTGCCCTGTCTACAGCAAAAGTCCTACTGAAGGAATATTTTCCTCGATATGGAATGCCACGGATCGTATGGTCGGATAACGGAAGTGAGTTTGTGGGAAGTGTGATGAAGAGTGTGTGTAAAGGCCTTGGAATACGTCAGAAATTCCATAGCGCTAATCATCCTCAATCAGCGGGTTTAGTGGAGGGGTACAATGGTACTCTGAAACTGAAACTTGCCAAAATTCAAGCCACGACTGGTCTGTCATGGCCTGATGCACTGCCTCTAGCTCTCTTATCGACCAGGGCGACTGTGCACTCCCGAGTAGGGCTTAGCCCATATGAGATTGTGTTCGGCCGTCCTGCGAACATTTGGGGAGTCCCGAGGCCTAAACATTTTGACAGTCTTGAATATCCAATGTTGATTGACTATCTTTATGATCTGACTGCTAAATTGAGTTTGATTCATCAACAGGTTTTTGAAGCTCTACCGGCACAAACAGAGGGTCCTGGACATCCGCTCCAACCTGGTGACTGGGTTGTCACCAGGAATTTTGGGAGAAAATGTAATCTCGAGCCAAGATTTGTGGGACCTTATCAAGTTTTGCTGGCCACAAGGACTGCAGTTCGGTTGGAAGGCAGGAAGAACTGGGTGCATGCCACCCATACGAAGAAGGTTCCACTTCCTTTGCCAGCAGAGAACTGGGTAAAAATTGGAATTGCCCCAACGGAGACCGAGGCCCTTCAACGCTACGTGCCGTTCAGTGATGCTCAACCTGTAGAGGACAATTCAGTTCAGTCAGATACACTTGTTGAATCGTCTGGAACTGTACCTTTGTCTTCAGCATTGGAGAATTCAAGTTCTGAACTGTCATCTGAACGATCGAACACTGCTTTGCCATCTGAACAGTTATTTGAAGAGCAAACTCGATCTGGAAAAAGTCGATATTTTCTTCGATCACGTGACAAGGACTAATAAAACCTTTTTTTTTTGTTTTTAACTTCACATTACCCCCTCACTGTTGCTACGAACATTGTGAACATTTGCATTTTTCCATTTTGTGTTTTTCAATTCCTGTTTTATACATCACGTGTGTTCCTTTTCTGTACAGCTAGGAGACTTGTATTAAAATTGAATGTTTATTTAATTAAAACCTATCATCCGGGTTGACCGTAGGGCCATGCGGGTACCTCCTTCTGTTTAGCAGGTTTCTGACACTAGGTCGGTTACTTTTGTCGATTCCTGGGAACTCCTGGGAATTGATAATCGCTACTCAGAACGAAGTACGTCAAGAACGTTACGGACGGTTTTTAGAGGATGGAGTTCTCTAAGCTGTCGGAAGTAGAGAGGATGGCGCAAAGATCCAAACTGCATAAGGTTTTTCGAACAAAATGTTTTCTGTTTCAGGTATTCCTGCTGTTCCTGACTGTTTCTATGCTACTGGTGGGTGGAGTGTATTTTGGAATTCAGTCGTTATTGCCTTCCACTTCACCTACTTCTTCTTCTTCTCATGATCTGAATTCTGTTCCCACTGTTTCGCCACATTCCTTTCATCTTCTGCCCCAACATGAACAGGTTAGACGTGCAGAATTTATGAACAACTCCTTTGTCCAACTTCTTCATCAACATCAATTGGTGATGAACACTACCAACTGTTGGGTGTGCGGGTTAATGCCACTTCCCATGGATAAGGGTATTCTGTATTTGGTTCTTCCTTACAGCTCCCAGGGGTCAGCTCTAGCATTTCAAACCATGTTCCGTTGTGCACTAGATTCCTTCCCCCGTCGAGAGCCACGCTCCACAGACCTTGGTCCTGGCCCGTACCACAAGTCTTTGGCGATAGCGATTGCTGACTTGGATAGAGATATTTTTGATGCATCGCTTATTCCAGAGGAAGAGGTGCGAGCATACAAGGATCTGAGTGAGGCTGAGTATAGTATGTCAGTGGGTGATGGACAGCTTAAGAGCTCGTCTCCGATCTGGATCGTACCCCACCTCGGTAATTTCTGCTTGAAAGGTCTTGGTTATAATCCGAGAGCTCAGCTTGGGAAGAGTGCTTGTACTGAGACGTACGTTTTACCGATGCTCTCTTCCCCTGTCCTCCTAACTGCCAAGGGTACCTACTTTGTATGTTATGATCGCGCTTATACGTGGTTGCCCCGTGATTTCTCGGGCACCTGCTATATCGCGAATCTTTTGCCACCGACTTTCACAGTTGCCTCAGACTATCACAAGACTAGAGTTGTGAGAGGTGTTATTAGCAAAGAGGACACTGCCGGTCAAGAAGCAGGAGACTTCTTTAAGGGTTTCCTGCCGTTTTGGGGACCTATGATCAATAATAGGAACCTGAGACAGTTGACTCGTGTGGTAGAATCGACTGCTAACATAACTGCAAGTGCTCTTGGTAATCTGACAGCAGAGCTTCAGGCGGATAGACTTATGACGTTGCAGAACCGCATGGTTCTAGACGTTGTACTCGCAGATAGAGGTGGTGTGTGCAAGGTGATCCATTCGAGCTGCTGTATTTTCATTCCTGATAACGCTCCAACTGTTTATCAAGCCATCTCGAAGTTGCACAAGATCTCCGAGTCCATACACATGGACGAAGGTGATTGGACGCTTCTTGGATGGTTTTGGGGTCTGATGTCGACTTGGGGTTGGAAGATTCTGATGATCGTAGGGGTTGTTGTGACGTTTCTGTTCACGTGTTGTCTTTGCGTGCAGTGTGGTCCTGCCTTATGTGGCCTCTGTGCTACAACGTGTATAAGAAGGCCATCTGTTACCAAAGAGACATTAATGGATAGAATAATGTTCCAGCAACAACTGAACGATCTGATGAATATCGAAATCAATTCTGATATCGACTAGTGCTTGCCTACATGAGGGAAAAAGGAGCGTCTGATGTTCCGTGAGAATCGTAATGACGTTTTGGACTTGTTCGAATATGGACGAGTTTGGTATCTATGAACCGCAAATGACGAGTTTAGTGGGTGTACGCGTTTTCGCTACTCTACTTTGCAGCGTTCGTCTTATTCGTGGGTTTCTCCATCTGAACCCACGGGTTCCATTTTAGATACGGCATCCATTTTGTTTCTTGCCCTCACGTAGTCGGCGAACGGACAGTGTTCGCTTCGTGACCCTGGGATTCCCAAGCTCTTGCGGAAGACGCATGTTCCTTTGAGTGTGTCTTTATGACTAGGGGGATGATACGGGAAAGGCAGATGGCTCCGCTCGAGGCTCATCTTGTTGTGCCGGTCTATTGTTTCAGCCTTGCATGCGCTAGGCTCAAATCCTTTGATCATGCTTCCGATATTGCCCCCTACACTCTTTTCAATCTGTTGTCTGTCTTTGTCTCCCTTGCACCTGTTTCTGTCTCTTCTCTTAGCTTGTTTACGACTAGAGTGGAATGTGCTTAATGGTGAGATAACGTGCTTTTACAGTTGGGAACCGGCGATGTTACTGTAATAATGTTCCGGGCTCCTGAAAACATGAATGCGACCCTTTTGAAGTTTACTGTGGGAACTGAGTTGTAACCTTTTGTTCACTATGTTGTGCAATGACGAAAAGGTGTATAAAAAGGAGCGATCCACGTTTGCAATTCGAAGCAGACTCTCAGAACCTACACGTGGTTGTACTTCTTGCGATCTCTGTATCCCTGCAGTAAATAAACGCTGATCTTTGACGCCGAAGGAAGTGTCCCGTGTCTCTGTGATTTGTATGCCGGAACAGGTAACCCACGAAGGTTTCAGGTAATGTCCCCTGGCACCGCTGGGCCTTAGAATAGCCCAGTCCTTCAGCTGCGTGCCCATTCTACCAGGGCAACGGCAGCCACTACTGCCTTGGGATGCGGCGTTCCCTTGCAGGACATTTGTCAGGCAGCTACGTGGACTTCACCGCACACGTTCACCAAGCATTACTGCCTTGACAGTCAAGTCCGGAGAGACGGCTTCTTTGGCTGTTCTGTTCTCCGTGACTTTCTGGTGTAATCTTGTTTTCAGACCCACCACCAGGGTTGGTATTGCTAGGGTATCTGTTCTAAGGTAAGGAATCGATCACTAAAGTGTCTCTTTCAGGTGCACAAGTTACTACTTGTGTAACGATATATCATTTCATTTTTCATTTCAATAAGCTTTATTTCGATAAAAAATATCTTAAAAGCTAGACAATCCAGAATAAAAATATGCAAAATGAGCCACAGGAAACTGACGTCCCTGAAGCGTCCCCTCTAAAAGATCGCTTACTGACTGATCACATGCCCAGAAGCGCCACGTCTTTCACATATCGCTAAATAATTAATAATCTACCAGACCCGACAACCCCCTACGAGATAGGTGGGTGGAGAACGTAGGGGACATGGACGAAACCGAATGGCAAAAGGCTCTGGCATCACCCAGGGAAGTAGGAATACCAGCAAGGCTCCGACTGGTGCAATTAAAGATCTTACACCGCACGTACCACACTAGAACTACACTGCACAAAATGGGGATAGCACAGCATCCATTTTGCCTCGGGGTGTGGGAAGGAGGGATCCTTTTTTCACACATTATGGGACTGCCCAGCACCTACAGAATATTGGCGGGCAGTTCTTCGAACAATGTCCCAGGCACTGGGAGTATCACTTCTACCGGAACCGCGCAGGTGCCTCCTAAACGTATGGGAACCGAACGATTTAGCACTTCCTGGGCAAGCGTGGGCCACGCTTGAACTTATAGTAGCGAAACATAATATAACGCAGAAATGGGGGGCGGTGGAGCTACCTTTGCTGGAGACCTGGTGTAGGGATATGGCCCTTTATATGCTAACAGAGAGGACAGTCTACATAAATCGTAAGTGCCCTCGGAAATGGACCAAAATATGGGCAGCATGGGTTGTATACCGGGGGGATATCTGTGATCCAATACCAGACTCTGATGGGGACAGTTCGGAAGATGAACGTGGGGAGGAGTAGAGTGACTGTTATAGGCAGCTTGCCCAAGGCTATGTTTGTTGATATCCTATTGCATGACGGATCGAAGTTGGATAAATGTCAATGGTCATGTAACCTAATTGTACCGTATACTGATGAACGTACTGTGATTGGTGCCTATGTTTTGAATGAAAATAATAAAAACAGTTTAAAAAACAATACAATGTACAATAAACATTTCGGAATAAGAGATTCATAAAAAGCAGACACATTAAATAGATAAAAAGTTGCTTATACATTTATAAAAAGAGGAAGTAAGTGCAAGTTTTGAGGAACAAAGATCACATGAGCGTTTTGGTGTTTAGGAATTAGCGTGCAAATTTCTCGCTCTGATGCTCCATGCCCATCTAAGAAATTTTGCTAGTGCACAGGCATGGAGATCCCGTGCGTCAGAACTTAAAATGCGCAATGGCTACGGGTACCCAACTTCTTACAGACTGGTTTCAGCCAGCAGTCCCTTGGCAATTTGTAAGCTGGGCAAGCGAACATGAAGTGTGCGACTGACTCAGTGGTGGCCTCACAGCTTGGGCAAGAGGCTGGAGTTTGGTACGAGGGCTTCCACTGGGCAGTCGACTCTCTTAAGAGGAGCATACCTACCCTACGCTCAAAATACAAAGCTTTATCAAATGGTTTTTGTATAAGATCTAGGTAGGGTTCAAGATAGTTGGAATGCTTATGCTGCATGAACTCCTCTGTCAACCTCCCTGCTTTTGGGTTAAGAAGATCGTTCTTGGTGACCCAGAGCCAGTACGCCTTCTTGATTTCTGCCTTGTGAGGAGAGTTTCTATTGACCCATGCTTCCTCAAGATCGAGATCATATAAAAGCTTCTTTATGCCTTTTAACCAGACGATCTCGTGCCACCCATCCATGCCCATTACCTCCCTTAGCCCCGCTGCGTAATTAGATAAGTCTGGTTTCCGCCACAAGCGGGCCCAAAGCAAGAGTGGGCAAAATCTTGCTATGTCTCTAAGCGAGTGGCAGCCTAAGTTCCATAATAGGGGCTTGTTGGGTGTCCTCTGGGGTAACGTCATTAGATCTTTTAGGAATTTGTTTTCCGATCTAGAAATTTGGTCTAAGTTGGAAAGACCCCAGAGTTTGGCGCCGTAAAGTGCCGAACTTACAGCTCTAGCCTTATAAATTGTGAGGGCGGGGGCATTTGGTCTGCTCGATGAATAGCGGTGTTCTTTTGAGATTGTCCTCACCACCCTTTTATGATTTAAGAGCATTTTCTGCATATGTGCTTTCCAAGACATAGAGTCGGAAATACGAATACCCAGATAATCAAAGGTCGTGACCCTCTCTAGTGGGACGCTGTTTAGTGAGGGAGGGTTCCTAAATGGTTTAGATGGATTTAAAGTTAGGAACTTTGTTTTATGTGTATTAATGGTCAACCCTCTAGCGTTACAAAACCGATGGAAGCTGTCTAGGAGTGTCTGCATGCCCTTCGGGGTTTTTGAGATGAGGAGGGTGCCATCGGCGAACAGGAGAGTGGGGATGTTTTCGCCCGCCAGGGCTGGAGCATCAGATGGTATTTGTTGTAAGTATTCAACCACGCCATTCACGTACAAGGAGAACAGGGTGGGAGCTAGCACACAGCCCTGGCGGACTCCTCTGTTCACTGGTATTTGCGGTGTTTTTTGCCCTTGTGGTCCCCATCTCACTTGGGCATAGTTCCCCTCATGGAGCCGGATTAGAATGTTAAGGATGTACCTAGGGACCCCCTGGTCTGCCAGAACCTGCCACAGGAGCCCACGGGGGACCAGGTCAAAGGCAGTCTTTAGGTCAATGAAAGCGAGATAAAGACTGCCTTTGCCTATTTGGACCACTTTCCAATATAGGAGAAGTAACCTGAACGCCTGTTCTATAGTTCCTGTGCCTGCCCTGAAGCCAGCTTGGTAGTCAGAGAGGACTCCATTTTCGTCCGCCCATGTAAGGATCCTCTCCAACAATACCCGGCCAACAACTTTTTGGATTGAATCGATCAGGCTTATTGGGCGGTAATTCACAAGGTCATCCCTTGCCCCCTTCTTGAAAATGGGTACAACCTCCACTCCCTTCCAGGATGCTGGGATAAGGCAGCCCTTGTCTATAGCATTGATTAAGTATGCAACAAGTTTTGGCCATTTAACAGGATCTGCTCGGAGGAGATCCCCTGGTAGGCCGTTGGACCCCGCTGCCTTTGCTGGGCGAATGGCGATTTCCACCTCCAAATCGGAAAAAGGATCTCTGTTTGTCTCCCCTCGGGGCCCCAGGGGTCGATGGATGGGCCGTCGTGGATAGTTTCCTCTGCATCAGAGTAGAGGCTCAAGAAGTGATCATACCATCTTTTGCGTGGAATATGGTTAGGGATTAGCTCGCTGTCAGGGCAATTCTTTTTCCTGATAAGTTCCAAAAAAGACTAGCATCCTTCTCCATGCTGGCTGTTTTTAATGCTTGCCAGTGCTGCTCTTCCCACTCTTTCTTTGCTTTAAGGACTGCCACCTTATACTCCCTTCTAGCTGACCAAATCCTAAAAGAAGACTTGCTTTTGACGGCCATAATTAAGGCAGATTTTTTGCGCCTGCAACTATTTGCATACCATGTAACGGTGGTGTTCCTGCTCAGGGTGTGTGGCCTATTGCCAATGGTTGTATAAAAGAAGGTTCCCAGAGTAGTAACCAGTTTCTCGTAAACTAGGGATATGCTCTGGGTACCATCTATGACGGTGACAGCCTCTTGCATCTCGCTTAGAGCCTCTGCCAGGGTCTCTCTAATGCCAGATAGTTTTTTTTCATCCATGGCCACCTTGTGCCTCTTAAGATGCCTTCCAGAGTTCGAGGGAATTACTTTCCTTGAAGACATTTGATCTACTCTGCATGGGTTCCCTGGGTTAGAAGGCCATAGGGGTTTTAACGAGAGGGATAATGAGTTGTGGTTACTATCAGTTGTTGGTGTTACTGTCATGTCTAATAATTACCTCCAAAGCTTGTAATCTAGCTAAATGTAATCAATTCTTGACGAATGGCCCCACCCTATTATAAGTGTGAACCCCTAGAGGATCGGAAAGTGTCCTCCTGTTGGTTGCCCTGAGCCCATACTCTAGGGATATAAAATTTAGCTGGACAGCTAGCTAGATCTACCTTTTTATCGGAGGCAGGCTCAGCAGGGGGATTCCCCGTTTTGCGTCATCCTCTTCTAGGCCTAACATATCCTCAGCTGGAAGGGGTTCGAATGTGCAATTGAAGTCTCCCGCCACCAGAATGTTCGACTCAAGACGGCAGCGGGAGAGTTCTGCTTCCAGACATGTGATTATGGGGGATTGGGTTCCACCTTTTATTCCACGTACATAGATGTTAAAAATCTCTAGGGTCCTCCCTCCTTTGTTGTCCCTAAGGGTCAGTCTTTAAAGGTCTGGACAATTGCACTCAATCTGTTGTACTGTGCAATCTAATGCAATACTGACCCATATTAGCATGCCACCAGAAGGACGCCATTTTCCTGTTGCTGATGGTACTGCAGGGATATAGTAGGAGGCAAAGCCCACTTTATGGTGGGCGGTCATGCTCCAGGTCTCTTGGAAGATGCAAATAGTATGGCTTTCGACAAAGTTGTACCAGTCAGGCACAACTAGATTCTTGGAAAGGCCAGCTATGTTCCAAGAAAGAATTTTTAGGTTTAAAGTGTTGTCTATAGTGCTCCCTAAATTACTTTCCAGTTCAGTCCGGGGGGAATGAGGTCCTAATGTGCAGCTTGTCGGAGTCCGCACATTATTGTTAACAACTATATGCAAGGAGTGTTGGTTGGTACCAGGTGTATAAGGTGGATCTGTTGCGGATAATATCGCCTGGGTTTATGGGCTCTGTGGGGCGGTGGAAACACTACGTGTCAATGCAATACAATTCGAACAATAAAAAAAAGGCATGTACCTCGGATTAGTACAGATGCGACCGTTAATGCATACAAAAACAATGCATGTGTTACAAACAATGCCAATAGCAATAAGACTTAATATAAACCCTTAAAGGCCGGGTTAGACAGAGATGTGAGATAGCCCTCTAACTTATTATGTTAGTTCTTGGATGTTTTGAAACCATATTAGACTTGACTGTAGATTACATTATCCAAAGCTGAATATAAGAATACCAAAATAATTTTATTTCCAGATTATGTAGCATTAATAACTCAAACTAAATTGTCTGTGCATGAATTACTCGAGCAGATGTGTGCCTCTTGCTCACTGAACGAGCAAGCTATAAATGAAACCAAAACCAATTTTATCATTTTTTTAGATTAAATTAAGGTTTGCTAGTTCCTTGAAGTGCACTCTACAAATTGAAATATAAACCAGTGTTCTAAATCAGGTGACCGGGAAATTTAAAGGTTTAAAATGGAAAGTTAATACAGCTGTACCTCTGGGAGCATGGGGCCCGATGCAGGTAAATCCCATTTACCGATTTTGAAATACCGAATTTTACCGATTCGGTATTTCAAAATCGGTAAATGGGATGTAGGTCCCAACATCTGGATTTGTTACCGAATCCTTAACAATTCTTTAATTACCGATTCGGTAAATACCGAATCGGTAATGCCCATTCATTCCTATGGGCTTTGAAGCCCATAGGAATGATTAGGCATTACTGATTCGGTATTTACCGAATCGGTGATTAAAGAATTCACAAGGGTGCAGGGGGTGTCACTTTGACACCCTCTAGCACCCCCAAAACGGGCATGTGTGCAATGTGGCACACAGACATGCCCTAAGGGCCCGTCTGTCTGTCACATGGCACATGTGTACATGCACAGATGTGCATATACACAGGAATCGGTATTTTACCATGGATTTGTATTCCATGGTAATATACCGATTCTGTAAGCCATGTGCTGATGGAACATTGGCTACCTACATTGCATTTTCGGTAATTTTACCGAATCGTAATCATTACCGAATCGGTAAATATTACCGATTCGGTAAATTTACTGATTCGGTAATGATAACGATTCGGTAAAATTACCGAAAATGTGCCCCTACATCTCGATAGCCCTTTACCGATCGGAAACGGCCGAAAATCGGTATTTTCGGCCGATTCCGATCGGTAAAGGGCTACCTACATCGGGCCCATGGTTTCTACATTGGCACTACATCAGCAGTTTGAGTGTGGACTTGGTCGGTCGGAGACCTTGTAATAACGAGTGAATACTGGTGGCTGAAAAATATTTGTTTTGCTCCTAGTCCCTACTAAGAATGGAGCTAGGTTTAAATGCCATTACAGATATTGTAATCCTTAAGATTGTGAACTACAGGGGCCTGAAGCCTAAATATGTATATGCTTCTAATTAGGCTTGCATTGATGGACCTAATGAAATTGAGTAGAACAATACATTTTCCTTGGGTAGAACACCTAACATAGTCTTGGGTTTCAAAAATGGTGGCTAGACTCTGAGGAAAAAACAATTATGAAGTCAAAGATAGGTACTGGAAATTAAAACTAGAATGTACCATAAACACTGTATTTGAAGGGACAAGACTATTTAAATATTTAAGGACCAGGAATACTGATGGTATTGAAGTATATCCATATTATTTGTCATAGATAACATTTAGACTGCGTATGCTGCAGCTGAACATTTCTACTTCGGTTTGGAGTACAAGCGAGGGATCTGATAAAAGAAGCAATTGTATCTGTAGTATATAGGCTGATGTCTCCAGCCTTCCTTTATAAAGGTATTCAAAATCACCAAGGAGTTCATATACAGATAGACGTGTTATATGGTCATGGAACTCCCAGCTTCCTATGATTGAGAATAGCATGTTCACAAACATAAAGACTATGTCGAATTTATAGAGCAAAATTAAGCACACTGAAAAGCAGATAGATATGTGTTGTAAAAAGATATTAGAATCAGTTTAGTTTAAGATATATATATATATATATATATATATATATATATATATATATATATATATATATATATATATATATATGTATATGTATATATATATCAGTTGTAGCTCTTAATTCATAGAAACATGCAGAGATTATTTCTGTTCTATAAATAAATACCAAAACGTTTTGCCATAAATTTTTCCTTTCTGCTTATCACTCCATCGTTGAAAAAAGGCTTGAAAAGGCAAGTTTTGCTGTCATTTTTTATACTGCAGCTTCAATTATGCTCTGTTTCCCATAAATCACTTTTCACCTCTTTATAATTGTATGTTATGTATGGCCTATAACATCATTAACCTCTGTTTTCAGCTGCCACTCAGGGGAGAGAAGTAATGAGGGAGTTATAGATTACATGGCCTGCCCTCCCTGACCCATATGTGAAAATACAAAAACTCACCACTTTCCTAAGCTGTGCTTTCTGCTTTCAGAGAAAGCAAATAAGAAGCACTGCACTGACAAGCTTCTAGAGAGCACTGTAAGCCTGGCCTGGAAGGCCTTTATGACTAAGCAACAGTGGGTCACAAGTTTTATTATCAACGGTCGCTACGTCATAGCTGTGACTTACCAGATTTAGAATTTGGTATAAATGATAGAGGCTTCCCACTGAAGCAAGGCATAACAATATAATAATTCTAATATTAATATCATTCAATTTGTTTGAAGAATTAATGGTTCTAAGAAGCTGAAGATGAACATGATGAATATATATCACAAGAGATAAAAGCTCATTTTGAAAATAATTCATGTTTTTCTGTTTTTATGCAGGCACGCAGGCGGACTACTACACAGATGGAGTTGCTTTATGCTGATAATAATGATTCAACCACAGATATTGGTTCAGGGGATACCATTTTACCTGCCCATCTTCCATCCGTTGAGGAAGTTCAGGAAACTGGACTCCACAATGAGGCATCAGACATTTCAACTAGAGAAAAGGACCTTGCAGCACCACCTTCCAGTTTGCCATCTAAAATTGGAAACATGTAAGTTTGTCCCAGTGACAATAAAAAATTAGCTTTTTGTCTATATTGCCACTAGGATTGTGCTAATTTAGTTTCTCAAACTTTCGGAAAAATTTTGAAAAATTACCCATAATTATGTGGAATAAAAAATTGACATTTGACACTTCTAGTGTGCAATGTGTCTTTGCATCCATTTTGGACCCAAGGTCGCATTTCGTATTAAAAACAAAAATAGCAGAAATACACAAGCCCCGCAAACAGCAGCCACATGAGTTCTGGTGTGTTATGTTGTTCTTGTGCAAGTTGATGTTCTGACACGAATGGCCTTCTTAATGAAATCCAGCGTGCTAGGGAACAACATCCTTCCTACAACTGCAGGGTTAAAACTATGCCTAGATCTACCCTGGCACCACAACCTGCATCAGCTCCTCCTTTATTGTTGTTGGTACTGATTTGCCAGCATTGATATGTGGTCCACCCTGAACTGACTTCAACACAGTATCGACTCATGTCATGCTATAAAATCATGAAAGTACAATCGGAAACCATACTGTCTGATTCCAGTCCTAGCCCTCTTCTAGAATGAATGCACACTTAGAGGATTCATTGCTATTTCGGCTAACATTATGATCACCAGCTTGCCTCCAGCCAGAGATGATGATGGTAGAAATGGGAATAATGTATCCACTCATTTATTACAATATAATTTTGCAAAAAATTTCAAGAGGCCTGTGGACTTGATACCGCCCCTGATACAGGGTGGAACTTACTTATTTTGCCCTCCAGTGGAAGCGAGTGCCTCATTTGCCATGATAATTTGACCGGCAGCTGAGGTCCTGGGTCTACAACTACCCTCCGTTGAGGTTAAGACAAATGTCCTTAGTGGAAATCTGACAGCCTGGGCCAGCCACATTTGAGGTCTATTTGCAGGAGATTCTTCCTTTTACTGGTTCAGGGAGAAGCTGTGGCTTCCTTTGATCTCCTCGATGCCTACTTCCACGTGCCCAATCACCCGTCCTCTCAGCATTTCCTCTGGTTTTGTGTGGGGGCCGAGCAATTCCAGTTCTGAGTACTGCCCTTTGGTTTGTCTTCTGCCCAAGGGTTTTCACTAAGGTTTTGGCTCTATTGGTTGGGATCCTGCACAGGGAGGGGATTCGAGCGTTCCTGTACCTTGATGATTGGCTGATCTCTGCCTCTTCTTTTTCTAAGTGGACCCTTCATGTCCGGAGGGTGTGCGATTTCCTGGAACAGCATGAGTTCCTTATCAACCACAAAAAGTCGCATGTGGACCCCACTCAGGACTTGGTGTTTATCAGGGGTCACCTGGACATTGTTAAGGGACTGGTGTTTTTACTGCAGGGAGGAGGGCAACCTTGAGGAAGGAACTGAGTTGTCTTCTGGCCTTGGATTCCGCCCCTGTTCATCAGTGGTTGAGGGTGCAGGGTTTTAGGTCTGTGGCGATAAATGTTCTGTCTTGGGCTCACCTACATCTGTACCCATTGGTGAACCATCTATTGGCCCATTGGGCCCCTTGTTCTGCAGACTATGATCTGCTGGGGGTGGTGTCTCCTCAGGTTCGGTCCGATCTGGTTTGATGGATGGTGGAGTCCCATGTGCCCTGGGGTCCCCCCTTTCAGGTGTCCCCATCCCTGGTGGTGATGACAGATGCCAGCCAGTTGGGCTGGGGGGTGACATTGGATTCCTGGTCGGTGCAGGCGGGTTGCTCGTTCAACTTCCGAGAACCGAAGTCCGTTCATTTGACTGTCTGGAGTTTGCTTTGGGCCTTTGGGGGCACCATGTTCTGGTCTCGACGGACATGATGGGTTACCTCAATCACCAGGGGGTGCCAGGGTTCGCTGTCTGTGGCTCCTGGCATAGCAGATTCTGACCTGGGCAGAGGAGACTGTGTTGTCACTTAGGGCGGTCTATCTCCTGGGGAGGGAGACCTGTACAACGGATTGCCTGAGCAGGGTCTTCCCCACCATGGCTTCCATCTCCCTGACGGGGACGGTGTTCCAGCTATTACAGTTGAGGTTTGGGTACCTGACAGTGGATCTGTTTGCAGTCGCAGCCAATGTTTACCTGCCCCACTTATGCTCGATCCTCCTGTGCCTGGAGGCATGGCTGATGGATGTGATGTTGTTCCATTGGCCGGGCTCCCTGCTTTACACATTTCCTCCGATCCCTTTGATTGCTCAGGTTTTGTGCAGGATTCACAGGGACAGGGCGTTTGTTCTGTTGGTTGTGCCCGGTTGGGTTCGTCGCCTGTGGTTTCCTCTGCTGAGGGAAATGGCCGTCCAGGAATGCTGAGCGATCCCGGATCTTTCATATCCGTTGCTGAGCCCTCCTCTTCCTGTGGGGGTTCTGCGTCATCTTCATCTTCAGGCCTGTCTCTTCAGAGGGTGAGCCTCTTGTCTCAGGGCTCCTCCATGGAGGTGGCTGATTTGCTGCAAGGCTCCTGTCGACTCTTCAATTTTATTCCTGCCATTGGGGGGGTCCTTCTCTCGGTGGTGTGTTTCTAAGGGCCTAGACTCGGTTTCTGTGGATCCGATGAGGGTGCTTGATTTCCTGTCGGATGGCTTTGCTTTGGGCCTGGCTCCTTCTATGCTTCGGGCGCAGTGGGCGGCTTTGCTGGCGTTCGCCCATCCACAGTTGGACGGTCTGGATCATTTAGACTGTCTGCCCAGATTCACGGTCAGTCAACCCTAGGTTTGTCTGTCTCCTTGGCTTCTTTCAAGGAGTTCTCTACTGAGGATATCTGTAGGGCTGCTTCTTGGTCTTCTACGCACATGTTCATGGATCACTACGGGGTGCTCCTTCTGGGGTTGGTTTTTGCTGAAGCTGTTCTCCAGGCTAGTTCTTCCGGCTCTTGAGATTCACGCCTTCTGTGGGCATCCCCTGGGTTTGTTTTCCATCTGTGTTGCTTTTTGGATTAAAACTTGCTGTTTGCATTATCCTGTAGTTGTGGTTTTTTGTAGATATTCATGAATCTGCTGGGCTTGGTTATGTGGTCACTTTGTAACTATGGTGGCGAGGAAGACCTACGAGGATGGTAATGCCCCGGTTACTTACCGATCATCTTCATTACTCTGAGTATTGTCTTGCTTGCCACATGAGTTCTCATCCCTCCCTGCCTGTTTTGCTATCTGCTTCATGCGGTTGCTTTTGGGGCTTAGTAGTTCTTCAGGAAGTAGGGTGGATCGGTCCTCCCCATGTACTGTGTCTGGGGTGATGGTGGTTGGCCATGTTGGGGAGGGATGGGAGGCATAGTATGTAAATTGCTTTGGATGTAGCTCATGAGGCGAGGGAAACAATACTCAGAGTAATGAAGATTACCGGTAAGTAACCTGGGCATCCTTCCACACCAAAGATTCTTGCTTTGCCTTGTGCGACTTTGAATGTTTTCTGTGCAGTATAGTTTTTGTTTTGGGTGACAGGTAACACTGTGAGACCTGCATGCAAGAGGACCCTTGAAAAATCCGAACCTGCGCATTGCACAGCAACTGTCCCTAAGGTTTCAACTGTTTTATCTTGTTTCATACAATTTTTATAATTAAAATGAAACTTTACTCCAACTTGTTGTGAAGTAATGTATTTCTTATTTCATTATAAATTTCGATATCTTTGTTGAAAACCTCAAACATTGACAATAGTAAATAATAAATCCGATGGCTTGATGCTATAAATTGTAAACAAAACAATTTCAAATGCCATGATTTATATTTTGTTGTCTTAAATTTCTAGGAGTGAGGAACACAGGTGTGGCTGTGTCATTTATTCATTATAATTGTCGTCAATTTTGTAGCTTGTGGCACCAGTGCAGCAGCCCAATAAGAGATATGCAGCATTTTCCTACATGATAGTTTGACCTCCTATGTACAGTGTTGAATACTGATGACAGTTATATTGAAGCGTGGAGTTTGACCTCCTATGTACAGTGTTAAATACTGATGACAGTTATATTGAAGCGTGGAGAAGCGTGGCTCAATGGTTAGAGCGGCAGACCCTGATGCAGAGGTCTGGCCCGGGACCAGGGGTTCAATTCCCGCCTCGGCGGCTCTTGGACTCAATCTCCCTGGACCTGATCATTCTCGCCTCGGTGCCTAGTCTAATCATGGGTCCCACTCTGTGACTCTGGGCAATAGCTTGCTTAATCTCCATAACGGCCCCAGCAGCGCTTGGATGCCTGGCTTCATCTTGGCGGTGCCCAGGAGTGGACATCTCACAGGAAAGCCAGGAAGGGTTCCACAGCGGTATGAATACAGCGCTACGAGACCTCTGGGTAGAAGGCGCTAAATAAATACAAACACATTTTACATTTACAAAGGCTATTGATTCTTCAGAGGAAACTTCTTTTGCTACGAACGTAACATTTTGCTATAAATATTGACAATAAATATTGTTTGTCTTCTGAGCAGTCAAGTAACTATTATTTTTATTTAGTTCCAGACATCATTCATTAAATGAAAAGAAAGGGCCAGATCATTCGCCCCTAGCAAGAAGGAAAGCGTATGAGAAAGGAGAAAAGCCTAAAGGCAAGGAACAGAAGCTGTAAGTGCTCCCTCTCCCTTTTAATTCTCACCAACATTTTGGTGTTTATTCCCAATAAAGAATGTGGCGCATTTTCACCCTGCTTCAGTCTGTAGAATATCCTTCTCAAATTATTCACTTGAAAATAAATGCCTTGTGAAAATCAAAATGTTTATTTAGTGAGGATGGAATGCTCAAGTAGAGCACTTTGTGAATAATAAAGCGTCGTTCATGGTTAGTATAGTCATGCGTCATTGAAGACATCCAAGTCTCATGATTTGTATTTTGCTTCTTTTTCTTAACAAATGTTTTGCACATCACACCATAATTGTTAGAGATGGCCTTTAGTTTACATTTAGAGCTCTTTTCATGTTTGCCTGGTTACGTTGTAGTCCCTCAATCTGTAATTCATTAGAATATACATGCAATGCAGCTGTTTGGGGAGTGGTAAGGGGGCAAATGCGTGTGTGGCATGCTACATTTAACCTATCTAACTATCCATAACCTTTAAAGCCGAGTCTTCCATGTTGTTTTTTTCTTGTAGCTCAGATTCTGGAACCTCCGAGGCTAGTCTGTCACCTCCTTCCTCGCCGCCAAGCCGGCCCCGTAATGAAAAGAATGTTTTTAGTCGCCTCACTGTTGCTCAGGCAGTCCCAGCAGTTCAGCAGGATAAGTAAGTGACAGGGAATGCTTTTCTCCACTCCTTGGCAGTGGAAGAGCACACACGTTTCCTTAGTGCAGGATGCAATCTTTGATAATATCATAAAGAAATTAACCTCAAACTAATCTTTAATGCCCGGTCTGTAAAACCTGGATCATAGATATACTGAAGAATCATTTCTGAACATGTTCACGACATATGGAAACGTTTCCTTAACATACAGCTCTTTAACTGATACTAACATCCTAACTGAAATCTTAATGCATGTATTTCTTTTGTAGCACTTTTGTGAATATTCGATTTAAAAACCAATACGTTGTTGTTTTTGTTAGTTTAACCATGCAATGCAGCAATATTTAACAGAAAAACACACATGAATTTGCTTTAGATAATTATTGCTGTTTGTTTTTGTGTACCCATTCTAACAGACTACTTATACAGTTTGCCTTTTGCCAAAGACAGTGTCCAAAGCAGGCCCACAAAATGGTCCTATGTAATTCTGCCACAAACTAACTGCATGTAACCTACGCTTGTTAATGTATTGCAAAATATGATTAATTCAACATTGTTGCCATCTGAGAATATTAATTAGGTGAATCATTATTTACTATTTGGGGAGCCTTCAACGTTTCAAAATTGGTTGGAGGGAAAGACCCTACCTATTTTTTTAAATTGACTTTTTTTACTGGGACTTCATCAATTTAAAAGCGATTATTTATATTTAAGCCAGCTGCTATTTTTCAGCGAGTAGATCAAGCGTTTGAGTTCAAAAATCTGCTGGATTGTGTGACGATAATGCAACTTTGTTTTGTGGGATAAATAACCAGATGCAGGCACTACTCGACATGGAGTGTCATGTGCATGTAAATGTAAATTGATACTTGTATAACGCACTGCTCACCCGCAAGGGTCTCAAGGCGCTTGTACGAATACCGCTGTGGAACCCATCCTGGCTTTCCATGTGAGGCGTCCACTCCTGGGCACCCCCAAGGTGAAGCCAGGCATCCTTAGCGTTGTGGGGGCCGTTGTGGAGATTAAGCAAGCTATTGCCCAGAGTTGCAGAGTGGGACTCCATAATTGGAATAGGCACCGAGGCGAGAATTATCAAGTCCGTGGAATTTTGAGCCCAAGACCCGCCGAGGCGGGGAATTGAACCCTGGTCCCGGGCTAGACCTCTGCATCAGGGTCTAGCCCGGTCTCTTTATCTGCGGTTTCTGTGGTGCTGCAGGCTCTGGGTATTCTGTTAATGTAGCAATTTAGCAAGGATGATATATATCTCCAAAACAGGATGGCTTATGTAGCAGTCTGTGCGTCACTGGAGCATTCTAAGCTCTGCTTCTGTTCTCGATGGTCGATGTTCCCTTTTACTTCTGCCCACTCCTATTGTTACAAACTCATCGGGTTTAGAGACATTTGTGTTACTGCCATGCCACATCAAAGCGGTCATTGTGTTTTTTACACATTGCCCAGGAGAACTGTTCGTTTCTGTGTATTAGAAACCGACTACTAACATACTTAAGCAAACACCCACTGTCCTGTGATACTCTAAAAATCTTAACAATCCTGATGGAGTGCCCCTAAAGGTGCTAGACCTGCTCAACAAACTTGTCAGAAATGACTTCACTGGGCAAAGGTCAGGCCCAACGTAGAGCTTCCACTGATAAGCTGCTGTCAAAAATGATTGTAGAGCACTGCTTTATAGTGCTGTTTAGCTTTTAGATGCACAGGAGTGGATTCCTCTGTTGCACGTGTGCATTACCATTGAGTGTGTCTAAAGATGTAATTCTCCTATTTCTGCGCCAGGACATCATTTTTGGGTAACTGAGCACTTTATAGCACAATTTTACGTTACATTTACATTTTACATATGGCACTACCCCTACCTACTCTTAGCCAAGTACTAGATGAGGGTCCTCGCCAGATTGTCCAACTTATTGTGGGCACATTGCATAACTCTGCAGCTGTTCCGAGGCTCTACGAACATCTTCCAGCTTTAGCCATGAATTCACTGCCTCACTTCACCACCTCTAAAAGGTTATCCTCTTCAATGGGTGCATCATCGGGGAATTCAAGTGTGTGTGTGTGTGTGGGTGGGAGGAGTTGGTACAGCCTAGGTGTTTGGACCACGGCGGTGAAGTGTTTCGTTTTTTGTGATGTGTAGTTCGTTGGTGAAAAACTTGTTATGATGTGTGTATTCTTTTTGGGGTCTGAAGAATTGGTTTGACATGGTGGAACTAAGCAGTCTCTTGATGGTTTGGTAAGATGTTTTGGGGGTTTTCTGGTGCTCTTTGAGCAGATATTCTTTTTGAGTTGTACCAGTTTACTGCAATGCCCCACTCTATTTTGTATGCCCGACTCTGTTTTGTTTGTGGCCTCTGTTCATATTGTACTGGTAAAAGTGATGATAGGAAGTATGAAGCTGTTGGCAGTGATGTCTGAGGCTATTGAGGCCCACAGTAAACAGTTACGTGTGTGTGTTTCTGCTGGGGAGGTATGGTATGTGAGCACTTGATAAGTAGACTGGATAGATAGCGTGGTTCAAAAAGGTCATATAGCAGCTTCTGAAAAATAGAAGTTATAACTGCACTATAATGGTTTGAAGAGCTTTGTTGTCAGTTGCATAATATAAAGGGGGTTATTTGTGTGTAGAGGGGCTATGGTCTCATGATGGTGAAGACGGACAGTGTTTAGGTCAAATAGATAGTTATAAGATGTCATTCAGATTCAGGTGATCAGTCTGTGTGTTAATCCAGACGTTGCATAGTAAAGTGTAAGCAGTTACCACGGCTCAGAATGAGTAAAGATCATGCAAGAATTCAAAATCTTTTGATGGGGTTTAGAAGTACAGTGGAATCGGATGTGTTCCTTTTACACATTATTATGTAGAGTGATAGCAATGGCTGACATATCTTGGGCTATAGTGGAGGGCATAGAATACAGCCATCAATTGAGAGAAGTTTCTTACGATTCGGAGCCTGAAATATCCAGATAGCGATCCTAGCCCTAATTTAAAATATGATCCTAGCAAAACCACAAATTGATAGCTGTTAACCTTTCTGCCTATATCAATGGACATTCGCAAAACACCCTCATTAATAAGTTTGAATAACCATTTGAGCATCCAACATTGGTCCATTTGGCATCCAGGACATCTCTCCGACGGCCGTATTCCAATACCGGTGGTTGGAGCTCAGCGGCGGCAGGTGGGGGTGGGGGTTGCACCAAGACCCCTTCGGAATTCTATCCCTACAATGGAGGTGGTGCCGTAGGGATTAAGATGTCCCTCTCCGACTGCCTTTTCAAAAGGCAAAGAGTAACTGACTCTGGGGGCCCCTCATCGGCCACTGCTAAGTGGCCTACACGGCACATGTAGTGCCTCCCCACACATCCATGCTGCCTGGCACACGGTGCACCGATGTGCACAAAGTGCTCATCCCATTTCCTGGTCCGCAGTTCATGCCGCAGTGGTAAAAAGCAATCTAATCTAAAAGGGCAGGCTGGACCGCCCGATACGATGACGGTCTGACCTACCACCATTGTAATAAGGCTCAGTGTTTCTAAAACTATAGGACTCATTCTAGTATCTTTTTACATTGTCCTTCTCTGCATGCATTCTTCAACCCTTCCCACCCCTTTGTAGGTGCTGGTAAAAATTGCAGCAACTAGGTGAGCAATCCTTCTTTCATATAAGCCAGTTCAGGAATTCAGACATAAATCCTTGTGTGATTCTATTTCATTGAGGATTATGACCTTTATATTTATAAATGTCAACTCGCTAGCTTCCGTAGACCAAGCATTCAATCTTCAAAACCACTGGCAACCTAAAAGAAAAAGACTTTCTAAATCAATAATAAGAAACCATTACTAACTCCCACTCAGTTTGAGTACAAACTTCATTCAAAATCCACAATCGCCTCTTTAAAAACTTAACAGACACTTCCATCCTTCATCTACAAATTTACTCATGCCATATGTCCTCATCAGGCCTCTCCTATCATCCATCAACATTGGGATACTCGTGTCCAAACACATCACACAAGTCCTGCACACACCTAATCTTTGGTAATCTGTCCCCTTCTGATTCAGCTTGCTGTGCCCCATCTTACTATCACAAGGGCCTTCCCTTCACCCCTGCCCATTGAATTTTTTTTTAATTGGAGGAGCCCAACCTTCCTAAATCAAACCCAGGCACAATTTAGATATTCATGTGTAAGCTATAAAATAGGATAAAAAGATTAAAAGAGATGTAAATTACCATGGTGTAAATGGTAGCATCTAGAACTTCTTAATGGTTTATAAATATCCTGGACAACTTTTATATCCTTATCAAACCTTGCGAACTTTATAAAATCATTCAGCTTGTTTGGAATTGTTGCTTTATACGTTAAAAGTATTATATTGTTATTAGAATTTGGGGTTGCTGAACATATTGTAAAGAATTGTGTTGTTTAAAAACTGATTGCTTTTTTTTCCTCTGCAAAATTAAATTTCTGGTGGTAATATGACCCTCTAAGAACTTCATTAGAGAAACGAAAAGCAGATGCAAATATCCCTCCATCAGGATAATAGAGAGGGAATTCCACAGTTTTCCATACCAGGATTATTATAAGATTGGTGATAGATATTTGTTTTTCGATGAGAATTACCATCCAAGAAAATGTCCGATATCAACTTTTTCTCTTGCCTCCAAGTAAATGTATTTTCCTGTTTTGTACTGTGTACATATTAACTTTCAGGTTGTAAGTGATGCAATTGTGTATTTTGTCTTCTATCGTTGTAGTCTGTTAAAGTATTCCCTCCCAAAATTTGCCTCCTCATTCTCTACCATACTAACAAACATTGCAAGCCAAATTATTGTTTAGCTGCACACATTTGAAGTCATGCTTTGTCTTGTTAGATATTCTTTTGACTTCATTGTAATAGATATATATTTCTTTGCACGCCTGCATTCCTCTAGTCTAACATAGTTGAATCTTATGTCCTTTCCCATGCCGTCTAGCATATAAAGTGGCTTACTCTCAATCTGTTTCTTTAGGTGTGACACTAATGTGCCCCATTTTGAATAAGACTTTTTTCACATCTGTTAATCATCACACTTTTAATAAAGGGGTTGACATAGCAGAAGTTAGTTAATATGGCCTTGATAATTCTTTTGTACTATGACCGCTACTATGTTTCTTACTTGAAGCATTCTTTTATTTTTCTTCTTAGTCTGATCCTTAACATTTCTGATACCTGTCTTTTCTCTTTCACACCACCACCACTGTTTGCTTTAGGTCTGACGAAAGTGATTCCTCCTTATCGGAGGTACACAGGTACTTTACCTTTCTCTTTTATCCATCTTTCCTATCTTTTATGGGTGTATGGTTTGCTTGTTGCTGCACAATTTTGCTGTTACAGAAGTAGACGTATGCTACAGCTATTCTAACTGTTTTTTGTACTTATGCATGCTAAACAGTAAAGGTATTGGTGATCAATGTAACATGTTTATGTATGCACTTACTGTTGAATCAAACCTTTATTTTTGTGCCTTTCATTTTTTGGGCGTTCGAGGTATGATGTTGGTGATGGAAAATATGTTTTTGTGCCTTTAGAATGTATTAAAGTAGAATACATGCACATCTAAAGAAGTTAATGAATGTATGGAAACTTTGTAAAAAAATAGAAATGTATGGCATTCCTCATTTAGAGTTTCTGAATCACACATATATATATATATATATATATATATATATATATATATATATATATATATATATATATATATATATATATATATATATATATATATATATATATATATATATATATTTATAATTACCTACTGGCGGTCGCCAGTAGGTATATATAGTTAGAATTTTCAGAAATCCCTATTCAAAAAAATCCTATGTTGAATAACTTTAGCGTTGATGGACGGAATTGGCTGAAATTTTCAGGAAAATGGCACATTTTGTTTCTGAGCATCCCCTGAAAGTTGGGGGGGGGGGGTTTCGTCAAGCGGGGGCCGAGAAAAAAGGGGGGTCCCAAAATGTGTTTTTAACATTGAGTTTTCCATAGGGCGGTTGGACTCACTTTTAAGTCGAACGGCTGAATGGATTTCCACAAAACTTGGCAAAATTGTAGGGACTGGTAGCCCGATGTGCCTTTGCTATGTCTCAAGATATATGCTCCAGTGGTTTTTACGAAAATTAACTTTGAAAAATATATATTGGGCTACATTGGGCTATATATATATATGTTAGAGCCCAAATGTAGCCCAATGTAGCCCAAAGATGGCCACCAGAGACAAAAAAAAACAAATGTAGCCCAAATATCAGCCAGATGTAGCCCAACTATAGCCCAGTGACAGAATGTCCCAGAGTGTTCTAAAGAACAACTAGAGCGCCAACAGTCTTACTTATGACAAAAGTATGGCACACCTGAAGTCATCTTGATTGGAATAAAGTGTTAACACTTAAAACATTTAATTTGCAAAGGAACAAAATGAGGGGTTCATTTTGCCATAGAAATGTGTTATATATATATATATATATATATATATATATATATATATATATATATATATTAGGTTATAGACCATATATAGTTAGGAATTAGCATTTACAAAACCTTATTTTACTCACACAAAACCATTGAAATTCGCATACATAGTTAGTTGCACTAACTATATATCGCGCACCCGCAATCCACTGCTGATCATGTCACATATTACATCATTCATGACATGGTCAGTGACATCACTGATGACATCTCAAATGACATCACTGATGACATCTCAAATGACATCACTGATGACATCTGATTTGACATTACTGATGACATCACTGATGACATCATCCATGTGATAATACGATGAACCTCTTCAGACTCTAATATAACCTTAGATACACTCAGTGTAAACAGACACTCACAGACTGTCACTCATCCATGGAGTTACTCACACACCTAGTCAGTCATGCAAAGAATCAATCACACCTCCATTTCCTCAACTATACAGTTATGCAAACCTTACTTATTCAAACATATACTAACACATATTTACTCTCTTATACAATCCCTGATACAAGTTCGCAATGATCCATACAGCCAGTCACACATTCACTGGCTCTTATGCACAGTTATTTATATATGTCAACTCTCACATGTACTGTGTTTTACATATGTACTTGCTTTGACATGTAGCACTGAGATATCCATTCACTCACCAATACACTCATGCACACAGTCAACCGCCCATACAGCTGTTTCGACATGCACTTTTGAACCCATACATCTAGTGAATCAACTGCTCACACATCTATGCACAGAGTCATACACCTCCCAGCCACCCACACACACACTCAGTCTCCCATACAAATACTTGGGCAACCAATCAATAACCCATATAGTTACTCATATAGCTACTGATCAACACATGCAGCAGTTTACAGAACAACAGACATAATGATGCACAAATTAAGACAGTTTAGTCACTAACCCATGCACTCAGTGAGACACATTTAATCACTCACTCATACAGTCAGTCGTGCACCTACTAAATCCTTCATCCAGACACTTATACATCCACTCATTCTTCAATATGTAAGACATATTTTAACTTTACAGAAACATACAGTCACTGGATGTTGTCATCAGTGATGTCATCTGTGATGTCATTTGAGATGTCATCAGTGATGTCATCAGTGATGTCACTGACCATGTCATGAATGATGTAATATGTGACATGATCAGCAGTGGATTGCGGGTGCGCGATATATAGTTAGTGCAACTAACTATATATGCGAATTTCAATGGTTTTGTGTGAGTGAAATAAGGTTTTGTAAATGCTAATTCCTAACTATATATGGTCTATAACCTATGGTTTTTTCAGTGAATATATATATATATAATGTTTAAAAACTTCAAATATTTCATGAAATCTTTTACAAATTCCATTTAATGATATGAAAATAATTCATGCTGCCATAAAATCATTGTACTCCTTGTGTGGTATCAGTAAACACACCAATGTCACTGGTGATACTGCGGTTCCGCATATCCTGGGTGCAAATTGCAGATGTGTGTGCTTTCAGTCCTTGAGGACCCCTCATCCATGTGACCTTAGGTCTCTGGTACTAGACAAGGGAGAAAATTGGTAACAAAAATACAATAGGCTGGCAATTCTGTTGCTTCTTGATGGGTGGATCTATGTCCTTTGTAATACGCTGCCTGTTTCTTTCACATTTTTACATCATTTTCTAATGCAGTTTGTGGCAGCAAATATTTGTAGCTATTTCAATATATGGTTCTGAATCTCCAAAAGATGCAAAACCAAGGGCAGTTGTATCAATCAGAATTTCTCTAAATCGTTGTGATCAGGTTCTGTTGAGCCATGGATCTTCCAAAGATTTACAGGATTTTTCCGTTATTCCCAAACCTCAAAATCATGGGAAAATATATCTTTAGTGTACTGCCAAGGGGAGATTTTAAATTATTTTGAGCTTACTCTAATCATTCACCCTTCAATGATGCCACCTTAGGATCTATCTCTGATTAGATTCATACCATGCTGTGGGTGAGTGGGAGTCCTCTTAGAGTTCTAGCTTTTGTCAACATTTTCACCTAACAAACTGAGTTTGGACTCTCCTTACTGCACACGAGCGTTGCTGAGAGCTGCCCCAAGACAGCTGTGCAGTAAGAGTAATGGAACTTCATTTCATAGAGATAAACATAAAAACATGCTTTGTTCTAGGCATTCCTCAGTGTGGGAAAGAAACATTTTGTACACTGGCCACACTTGGAATGTAATCCCTCTTTATATCCTGATTATAGTCTGCCAGGCTGCAATCTGCAGAGGTTTCTCTTGATCTCTGAAAGAGCTTCTTTTGGTAATGCACTTGAAATTGCGGAATATTGTTGTGCTTATTTGGTCTAGTCAGACCACAGTACGCATTCATTTGAATACATTAGAACAGGATCTTGCACCGCAGAAAGCAACATGTGATCTGAAATTACATGTAAGGTCTACTTTTACAGTTCCCACCAGCTTGACCCCTGAACCCGACATGGGATTTGTAGGTTCTACTTTCATGCAGATTAAGTTGACTTTACTGTAGTGAAGAACCTGCTCAGATGAGGATAGATGACTGGTTCCTCCTTTCAGGTGATTACTGTTTGATTTTCTATAAAGGATGCCAGTCTATTAATGATTCATTTCTGGAAACGGGTTCAGTTACTTAACTGTAGATGTAATACTCCAGCAGTGGTATCTTATATATGTTTATATGCTAACCACCTACCCTCCTGGTGAGTTGTGGTAAAAGTATGAGTAGTATGTGCTCAGAATCTGACTATAGATGGTGCCCGGGTGTTGAATTGCGGCAGGGGGTGAGATGTAGAAGTAAATGCAAGCTTGAATGAATTTAAGAGTAGCTTTTTTGCAGGGCTGTCTTTAAAAACGTGTTACATTTTCTTTGTTCTTGGTTGTAAATTGGGATAAATAGCTACCCTTCAGGCCATAGGATTGGTATCTTGTCTGGACAAGGAGCATCTGCCTGGACAGTAGAACATGCTTTTGCCAGGAGTAGAACATTTGTTGGTGGTTGCTCTCCTGTAGTCTGGGGTCCAATTCCTGATTCCTGGAGCTCCTTGTTGTGAAAAGTTTGGAGAAGAGGAGCTACCAGTGATCACCTATAAGATTTGACAGGGCCAAAATGGCTGATAAATCATCATGGATGGTCCCTCGGGGAACCAATACTTCCCTGGAGCCATTAGATTTCTTTGGTCAGCTGGCTTGCAGATAATTCAAAGGGCACTGAACTGGAGCTGAAGAGGTGCTTTCTTGCTTCATCACTGCTGTTACTCCATCATCACTTACTTACCATATGAGCTAGGGGTGCTCTGCCCCACCCCAGTGGAACACCATGGTCTTCCTTTCACATGACTGCTGTTTGAATCATGGTGGCTGGAGCTGGCATTCCTGAGTCTGGGTCGTCCGATCTATCATTCTAGCCTTGTGATTCTAGTGACAAGTTTAAAACTGCGCTTGGGCTCTACAGCCCAGGTTCTAGTTAGCACTGTGTGATCACCATACTCCCATAGGGATCTTCAACACTGGGAAATCTAGCCTGTGGGTGTCTATTCTCAGGATACTGTGTGGTAACTTTTGGAATGCCATAGTGGCATACCACATTTGATCCACATTCAAAATTGTGAGACCAATGGGATCGTTAAAAAGTCTCAACTGGACAATCCCCTTAATAGATACCTATTAGTGCTTCTGAGGGAGCCCTCGGAACTGGACACCAAGGCTCTTGACACCCTAGAACTCCTTTTACCTCACTTGGGTGCTCTTTGTTTTGGTGGTGGGTAAAATGAATCCCAGCAGGGTTTTGGATCCACAAGTTGTCCACTGGTATACCTAGACCTAGTGGCCATTGTTATGAGTCCCAATCATGCAGGAGGGCTTTAATAAAAAGAGACAGACATAGCAAACTTACTAGATTGTTTTACATTGTCCAAGATATTTTTTTTTTGATCGAGAATCCCATAAGTACCTCCAATGACTGACAGAATACAAACAGTGTCTCCTCAGGGTAAAGTTGGACATATGCCCCAACTGTACATAACACCCTACGTTATTTAAAAGGTAGTGCTTCTTTCCCCATATTAAAGGTTTAGAGCCTTATTTTAACCCAAGAAGAGGTTAGTTCTGTCTCATTTTCACTAAACATTGTTATTTTAAACGTTATGTTTTTTACTATGTTAACACAAAAATGGGCAAAGGAGTAGCAGATTTAACCCCTTAGCTGCTGGGCCTCCTCCATGCTCCCACACCCAATTCTGAGCCCTTTGTTTTGGCTATTTGGGGTAGTTTATGGTTAGGGCTCCATAACTTTTTTTCACATAAGGTATCCATGCCAAATTTGTGTTCTTTTTTCCAACATCTTGGGGTTTCTAAAAGTATCCAGGTTTTGTGGATTCTCCTGGAGGGGACAGAGAAAATAGACAAAATATAGCAACATTTTAAGCTTTTTGAGAAAATAGTAAAAAAGTGCTCTGCATAAAAGTGTAAGTTTTTTCCTAAAAATTGCACCAATGAACGGTTTGCGGAGCTAAGGTCCCCATCTTCCCAGTTTTCAGGAACATGCAGAACTGGCTAAAAAACTGCTTTTTTTTACCACGGTTTTGCCATTTTTCTAAGAAGTAGCCCATTTTTCCTATTTTATTATGTTCTCAACCTACTTCAGCTTGTGGTGGAAACCAACATAAAACCCATAGGAGATCCAGAAAAGCTATAGATTTCTGAAAAGTAGACACAATTCTGAATCCCTCCAGATTTTCCCCAAGAAACTAACTTGAAATAAAGAAATACTGAAAATGAATTGGAAAAACAGACATTTGTGACAAAGTTTTCATCTGTAACTTTTTGTCACAATGTCCAATTTACAAAAGCAATATGCCATTTTGTCCACTAGACCCTTTTGGTTGCGGGGTTAAGTAGAGCGAAAATGGGTATCAAGGAAACCTATGTATTTCTGAAATGGGCACAGGATATAGAGTTTAGGAGCCGTGGTTATTTATACATCGGAGTTTGTGGGTACCTGTACTAAGATATGATTTATTCAAAATGTCTTTTTTATTACACACTGGCTGACATTTGTAAGGCACATATGCAGAAAAATTCAGTTGGTAGTAACAAATTTTGTACTATTCTATGCTCCCATATTTGTGCCAATTTAAAATTGTACCTCACTTGTGTGGGTAGGCCAAGTGCCTGATATAGGAAATGGCCCACAACATGGACACACCACAATTTTCCACTGAAAGCATACACTTTTTTTGCAAAGTGGGTAGCTGTGGATTTTGAGCCCCAACTCAGTTTGCACCTAGGAAAACCTCCAAACATGCAATTTCTTCAACACTAGACTCCTGAGGGAATCCAGAGTGGGGTAACTTGTGTAGCTCTCACTAGATAATTGTACCCAGAAGCTCTTGCAAACATCAAACTTTAGTTTTAAAAAAACATATTTTGCTCACATTTCTGTGACGGAAAGTTCTGGCATCTGCAGGGAGCAACATCTTTCCTAGCACTTGTCCCTCGATAAGAACAGTACCCTGCCTGTTTGGGTAATCCACTCCACGAAAAGGCTCCAAAGTGCTACATTGAGAGATAAGCAATCGGGGTAGCTGCAGTTTTTGGGGGGCCGTGCTGTGGTGCCACCCATGCAAATCTACAAACCAGAGACATTTTTTAAAACTAGGCAACCATGGTGCTGTGCCTTACCAACAATGACATGCAAACCTCAAACTATGCCTGAAATCATATATTCTCCTTACATTTCTGTGATGGAAACTTCTGGAATCCGCAGGAATCCACAAAACTTTTACCACCCAGCTTTAACCCACTTGTGCAGATACAAAATGCTGCACCACTTCTGTGGCTGGGACTAGTGCCCTCGACAGGAATGGAGCAAACCGAGGCCAATGGCAATGGTTTGAGCTGCAGCTAAACCTATTGCTGATCTCTCCACATAGTGCTTTATGGTCTTTTTTGCCAAGATCTCTTGGCCCACCCACCCAAGTAAGGTATCATTGTCATCGGAAGACTCGCGGGATTGCTGGGTGGTAAGAAATGTGTGGCTCCCGCAGATTCCAGAAGTTATCCTCGCAGACAGTTTGTGGTTTGCAGGGCATTGTGGGTAGGAAAATTATGTGGGATCTACACGAAGCACACCACTCTGGACTCCCCTGGGTGTCTAGTTTCCAGAATTCTCTGGGTCTAGTAGATTTTCCAAGGTGGGAGCCTACCCAAGCCTAACCATTCACCATTGTAAGTGGAACGATTTTGAGAGTTAGCCACACTCTCCAGGCCCATATGTAAAAAATACCCAAAGGAATCAAGCTTCTCCTTGTTTTCCATTGGGGTGGGATTTCTTAGTCCACAAGGGAGCAGAGGACTGTTGATGCTTTAGAGGTGAGGGTGGTGCAGAAGTTAGGAGGAGCCAGCCCACCCCAATATTTTATTTAAAAAATATATTTCTGCCGTACAGGGGTAAACTGGGGCAAATCTCCTGTCTTCCCTTGGAGGACAAAATTACTTGTTTGTTCCTTTTTGTGGATGGGGGTGGTCATGGCCAGAGTACATTACCTGCACCACTTTCTTTAGCCACAAAGGCAAAATCCCTGGTGTCAGGTGGACTAACCCTCTACCCCCAGGACATATTTGGGGCAATCTCTCCAATTGGGAAGATACTATTGCCCCCTCTCGAGAAGGGGTATGGCTTGATAGGCCACACCTTCCTTTTGTTTGTTTTGGTTCCTTTTTGAATTGTCTGTTATTTAGTGGGATCTCTGCCCCTGCAGGGGGAGGCAGATTGGGGGTGAATACCCCTATCCAAATTATATTGGGCCACAAGGTAAGGGTGGGACCCCTCAAAAAAGTTTAAATACTGCATAAATGTAGCCCCTGGAGTCTAGAGGGCGCTGTGCCCTTCAGGGGGGACACATTGGGGCAATTGCCCCAATACACCACAATGGGGTGCAGAAATAATATCTAGCGTCTTTTTGGGGTGGGGGAATGGCCATGCCCATGGTGGGCAGCCCTCACCACAATATCTTTTCAAAACTAAAAACATTCCTTGGTGTCACTCACCCCCATCAGCGTCAGAAAGACTGCCAGCTTAGTTTTAGGGGGTGCGAACATGTCCATAGTGGGCAGCCCTCACCCTATATTTATGTTGAAAATTGACCCTAGGGTCTAGTTGCCCCCCTCCCCAAAGGGGAGAAGATCAGGGGCAATAACCTCTGTCTGCCCCAGGTTGGGAGCCTGGGGTGGCGACAGAAAGATTACCTCTCGTTGTGGTGGGGGCATGGTTTTGCCTATGGTGGGCTGCCTCCACCCCTATATTTAAAAAATAAATCCCTAATCTCTTGTGGACTTTCTGCTCTTTTAGGGGGGTGGGTTGGGGGTAACTGGAAGGTGGTCGCACTTAAAAGATTAAAAGGCCTATCCTGGTATTATGTTCCTACGTAATGAATAAACAATGTAACAGAAATGTCAGGCTCTAGGACAGAGGGAGCAACTGTGATCAAAATCCTAGCCCAAAAATCGAAACTCCCCATCTGCACCTTGGTTCACCAGTGCCCTCAGGGTACAAAAACAGTTATGTAGAAACCGAGAGAGACTCTGGAGAAAAACATATTCCTCGGATGAGAAAATTCTCTACAAAAAAGAACTTAGTAAATATAAATCCATGATCCACCAAGAAAAAAGCTTATATTTCTCTAATCTGATCGAAAAATCCAATAACTCCAATAAACAACTCTTCCAGGTTGTTTCCAAATTATCACATCTACCCTCTCAGACTCTCCCACCACCTTCGCAAGCCTTCTGCAATAACCTAGCCACCTACTTCTTTGATAAAGTTAATAATATTTACATAAATTTTTCAGATCACCCCACAGAACCCGCATCCTCGCAACTCATAAGCGACCATAGGCCCACATTCAATCAGTTTCAACCAATCACGGCCACGGAGGTCACTACAGCCATGACTTCCATTAGATCTGGATAGGCCAATTACCCATGCCCCCCTGCCATCCTCCTTCCGGCGGCTGACATCATAGCCCCTCAACTAGAAGAAATATTTAACTCCATGTTTCGCACTGGCATCTACCCCGATATTTGGAAAGACACCCATGTCAAACCTCTTCTGAAAAAAACCCATTTGGACGCAGAAGATACTAAAAATGATAGACCGATTGCTAGCTTACCTTTCGCAGCCAAGGTAGTCGAGAAACTCATGAACAAACGAATTTCACTATATATCGAAGACCATCATCTCCTGGATGATACACAATTTGGTTTCCGCAAGTATCACAGCACTGAGACCGCCCTGATCAAAGCGGCAGATGATATAAGAGCCATTTTAGACCAAGAAGGCACAGCTGTGCTCATTCTACTGGACTTATCCGCTGCTTTTGACACGGTCGACCACAACATCCTGATCGACCGTGTCAACAGCATAGGTGTCCAGGATAAAGCCAGTAACTTCCTTTCATCATTCCTTTCAAATCGCACCCAGCCAGTCACGCTAGGAAACTTCAGATCTGCTCAGATGACACTACCATGCGGCGTCCCACAGGGCTCATCCCTGAGCCCAACGCTATTTAATGTTTATGTAACCGATTTAGCAAGAGTCAAGTCTCATGGGATGAGCCTTACATCTTACGCGGACGACACCCAGTTGGTCCTGGCCATAAAAAACAATGGACAGGAAATAGCAGCCAACTTCCAGCATGGCATGCTCGCGATAAGCGACTAGATGGCCACAAATTGTCTGAAGTTAAATTCCGAGAAAACGGAAGTCATGATTTTTGGCAAGCTCAGCCCGACCTGGCCCACTGCCTGGTGGCCTACAGAGCTAGGTCCCCCGCCCAACCCTGTCACCAAGGTTAGGAACCTAGGTATAGTACTGGACGACAAACTCACTTTTGCCGCTCATGCCAATGCCATTGTTTCCTCCTCTTTCTACAAACTGAAAACTATTAAAAAAAAAATCCTCCCCCCCCCCCCCCCCCCAATTCTGGAAAAATACTGGTCACCGCTTTTGTAATGTCCTCCTTGGATTATTGCAACGGACTTCTTATCAATGCCCAGCAACAAGTCATCCGCAAACTACAGTCGGTACAGAACGCGGCGGCAAGAATGCTCTCGGGAACTCCCAAGTTCAAACCCATTGCCCATATTATCAAAAGTTACCACTGGCATGCAGTAAAAAACCGCATTAAATTCAAAGCTTTATGTATCGCTTATAAAGCCTCACGCAAGCTAGGACCCCGGTTCCTTCTCAACTCCTTAGCTTTCCCCAACCGACTACTACGATCTCCCAACGCCCTCATGATGTTCGTACCACACACCAAAACAGCCTCCTGGGGCGATCGAAGTTTCATTGTTTCTACAGCCAAACTCTGGAACTCTCTTGATTTAAATACGCTTTCCAGTCCCACTCTGTTAGCTTTCAGGAGAAGAATAAAGACCTGGCTGTTTAATCAATAACTCACTCCATCCTCTGCAACGTTCACAGCGCCGAGACGCCCTAAGCATTTGATGCGCTTTACAAATTTCAAAAATAAATAAACTCTGTCTGGATATATTTACGTGTGATGCTTCAAAACATTTTGTATTTTGTTGAAAGATTACATTTAAACAAAAGGAATATTGAAGATACCCCCTCTGATCTAGAGCCTACTGGTTCTGCTATGTAATTTCTTTTCTTTTTTTTTATTTACTGTGACATGTTGTGTCTGATTTTCTAACACCTAGCCCCTTTTAGTTATTGAGAAAAAGGATAAATGTTACATTTGAGCTTTAACTGCTCATCTTCTGTTTCCTTGAGAAGTCAAATGCTGAAGGGAGTAACTTTATTATCCATCACAGTGGAATAGAAAAGGTGGCCCATGGACATCCACAATGTCTATTTTCATTCTCACTTGATTTTGTACTCGGAATGTACTTTTGTGATTTTTAATGAAAGCAGACACCCTTATTTTAAGACCTGTTTTGGTTTGGTATCAGTTTGTTCAAACGACTAGTGGCACGTTTAAGGATGTAGGAAGTGTGTGTATTGCATTGCCTGGATAAGTGGTTATCGATGATGTCTCTAAGAAAGATTCTATACATTCTTCCTAAGACCATGTGCCTGATGTACACTCAGATCACAAATAATATCTGCATATTGTACACCAACATTATGTGACCTATTATTTTGGGATGTGATCTGTGTATTAATATGTTGCATCTCAAAACCTCCAGTCGCAGGGGATCACAGAAGGACATGCCATTAATTAGGTAGATCTTCATTTGCAATCCAATGTGATTGGGTACAAACACAGGGATGTTGGCAGATTGCAAATAGAAAAGTTTTTTTTTATAACAGCTCATGAGCTTTAAAAGAACCAGGTCTCCTTTTAAAAGAATTTCCCTTTCAGGAAGACATTGAGGAGAAAGGAGTGATCCCATGAAACTCACTGCATGTGCCTGCTCAGCCCACCTGGCATTATTCTCAATTGGGAAACTGTCCAACGCAGTTTCCAAAGTGGAAGCTGTTCAACGACGACAGCTTTCTCTTTGCAAGTAGGTTATCATATTCTTTGAGGAAATAATCACTTTTCAGTGGCTTGCAACCACATTTGCAGTTGCAAACCATTGCCATCTCATTGGAAAACCATTGATGCATCTCATTGCAATTAGGATGGAACTCCCCTTTTAGGCCCTCTATTAATTGTAGTTCGGAATAAGTCAATAACCCCATTTTTATGATTTGGAAAAAAAAAATTGAATGGCAAAAGTGGGTGTGCTGTGCAGTACAAAATATTTTGAGGTTACCAGTCCTGTGATTTTGCAAAGAGGTGATGGGGTCATTGGGTTTTCTTACATGGAAACGGTAAGGGAGGCAACGGGTGACGGACTACTCTTCCTCATGAGGATCTCTATTGGACAGATTACTTACGTTTGCTCTTTATATTGTGTTTTTTTACTGTAGTCATTGAATGGAGTTCACTACGGTATGGGGACCTTCACATTTTTTAGGGACCTTGAACCACAGAATAAGAAGTGATACAGAAAGCCTGCGGGTTGGAATTTTTACAGCAAGCAAAGTAGGGATACTATGATTACCCTCATATGCAGGCTCCATCCTTTGTGAGGTTTTGCATATAATTCTAGGGATACACTTTGACACATTTATATTTGACAATGGACCTTTTTCCTCAGGTACGACACACCAACTTGTGAGGTACCTTTTGTCCTTTTCACACTTTTTTCTGATTTCTTTCCATCTACTGTATGTTATGCACACATGGGCATAATGTATGGGTCAAAGTACGGGCTTGTGTGGCATGAAGGTGGTTTGATTTTGAACTTCTGTAATAGGGTTTACTATAACACATGTGGGGTGAATCCACCATGTGTACCAAGTTAAGGTTCAGATACATGCATATTATATAATTGATGTATTGATAATCAAATATACTGTTACTACTTCTGCGCATGGGTTTCCACTACTATTGCACTGTGGGAATCCTTTCTAGGACTTGTTTTGAATATTGCACTTATGTCACTATGGTGATTTTAAATAAGCCGAATGTGCAATCATCCCATTGTGACTCGTGTTATGTATGATTTCTTAGCCCCGAAGAGTCGTGGGGCTTGATACCCGAATAGCGACAAAACACGTGTTGGCTCAGATTTATGCATATGCGAAAGAAGAAGAATAAAAAAATGTACACTTCTGTTGACATGGACCTATTATTTACTTTGTGAAAGACATTAAGCCTGTCCTGGGGAATTGGATGTTCTAATTGGGTGGTCAAGGCCACGTTATAGGGAGAGGGGTGGGTCTCCGTACCTTACGAGCACTGCGTCATAGGTACTAGGCACTAAGATAAGGTGTACTTCCCCTAGGAGCGCCATCTCGCCGACAGTAATCCACCCCGCAATTAGACATTACCCTTTACCTGGCTGAACTGTCAGAAGGCAAATTAGCATAAGTCGCTGCCAACTCCCAGCCACTACTCAAGCCCGGTAATAGGCATGAAAAAGATGAGAAATGCCACCCAGAAAAAAAATAGGCTGACCTGAATGGGCAGTGATTGATTACCCCTCAAACTCCATAGAATCTTCAAAGTGGTGGCTCTGCCCCTCATGTTGACACCAGGTTGTCAAATCCTGCTTGACAGGTCTATTGAGCCACTTGGAGTGCACTTAAGAGGGAGAGACAGGATGTCAAGACAATTTTTGTGAATCCCTTTTCTGGTTGCCATAGCACCCTCCTTTTGTCCTACCAGACTCTGGGTTTGTTGTGGGTATGGTACTTGCTTGAAACTGGATTTTAGTGTTAGATGTGGGGGGACAATGACGTTTTCCCTGTGGCACTCCCACTCACACCCTTCCAGCTCTCAGAGCGCATGTTTAGTGTGGCCTAAGATTTTCCACATCTTAAAAATGCCCTGGCACGTGGCGTGGCATTTTGGCCCTTTTCTACAGTAAGGAACTACTGCAACAGTAGGTAGGTTAGGGTGTGGGAACCTTTACTTCATTGGTCAGAGAGTGTCTTAAGGTGTCCCCCCACCCACCGGCTGGTGATCCAGCCTTCCTCAGTACACTGCTGGACTCAAGAAAGGATACCAGGCCGACTGAACCTGCTGCACTTGGCATCTGTGACATGTGAGAAAGACCTGAGACGGTTGGACCCATTTCCACTTGAAATTCAAGGATAGAAAGACCTCCAAGGATCGTCAGGCTGATCCCTTGGTTGGCTCCTGGAACATAACAAATATTCCAGCTGACCATTGGCAGCTGGACCTCGACTGGACTTTGCTGTTGCCCTCTGCATGACACCCTGAGAGTCAGTAAGTGCTACCCCATGTGTGCTGTGCTGGGTGCCTTGGAAGTGAAATGCTGTGGTTGTTTAGGCATCAAACAAAGTTTGGGATCTTTTTTCAAACCTTTTGCTCCAGAGCTTCAAGGTGGACCGACCGTGAAAGTATCCGACCAGCAGATCCACAGCATCAGATTGAATTTCAGATTTGTCCAGCACAGAGATGTTTTTCTGCAGAAAAACTACAGTCTATTTTTAGATTGCGGCTTAAAAGCTTTTTTGAATTTCCCTACTTCCAGCTTCTTGTGGTATCAGTGTATCTGACCTCACTCAATTGCAGTCAGCCCCAAATATCGCATGGTTCACAGTTTGCTGTCATCATTGACTACTGTTAGCATTATTTTTTGACACTATCTGTGAAAATTCAGATCTCCAGTCCCCCTTATTTATTTATTTTTATTTGTCATTTGGTTTATTACCCTCTACTCTATTATTATTGTTTGACTTTTTAACTGATTTTGTTCTGAATGCTTTATACATTTTTCTACCTAAAGCATATCAAGTATATAGAAGTTAAGCCTGTTAGTTCTGATAGATACATCTGCCGTGTGGATTCCTCACCTTGTGAATATCCCCCTTGCGCCAGCAACGTTCGGAAAATTCTTCGTAGCACGCCGGCGTGGACGACGTCATAGGAGCATGGCATCGCGCGCGACGCCGTCTGACGTCACCGACTCCTCATAAGGCCCACGTCGGCGTGATGACGTCCGTTCCCTTTTTTCCGCGTCGTCGACGCTAACGGTTTCTGGGATCTTCTGCGATACTTTTGTATCTTATCACTGTTTAGCTGTTACAGTTTCTCTGTTGAGATTTACTTCTTCGCCAAGGATGTCGTCGAGGAAGACGGGTTTCAAACAATGTGGTTCCTGTGCCCGTATGATGTCGATCACCGATCCGCATTCCGACTGTCTGTGGTGTCTTGGATCGGATCACGATGTTAAGAACTGTCGTTCCTGTTTCAAGATGAACCCCAAGGCCTTGCGAGAGCGGGAAGCGAACCTTCTGCTCGCGAAGGTGAAGGGAAGAGAAGCCGGAAGGTCTTCGAGGTCGGTGTCCAGGCGCTCGAAGTCGAGGCAGTTGTCGAAGGCGAGGTCGAGATCGAGAGAGAGATCAAGGTCCGGAGAGAGGTCGAGGTCCAGAGGGAGGTCGAGGTCCGGATCCAAGTCGGCCTCGGGCCATGCTTCGAGCTCCTCGAGGAAGAAGCATAAGACATCACTCTGGCAAGGAGTCTTCGGATTCGAGGAAGAAGTCACGTAAACATCACAAGGACTTCGTGTCTCCTTCTCCAGCTCAATCTCATGTGGGCTCTCCAGTTCAGGAGCAGGATCAGGATCTGGAGTCGCACCACTCTTCGGTGCATGAAGAAGAGTTTCCTCGAGCACCGACTCCGGTTGTGGAGTCTGAAGATGAAGAGGGCCAGGGGGCACCTTTGCCGGATCAGCCTCCTTCGTAGCGGCCATTGGGCTCGTACCCTCCCTTTCCAGGTCCAGGTCAGGATCCCTCGCAGTTTTTAAACGCCATGTTTGGTGTTTACTCGAGGGCTATGTACCCCACTGGTGAGCCTGTTGGTCCCATGGGCCCATTGTCTTTTATTTTAGGTGTGCCCCAGGCTTATGCCCCGGCCCCCTTTATGCCGTTTATGCCGACGCCTTGTACTCCTTGGCTCGGTGCGGCGCCGCCGAGGTCGTCGACTTCGCATGCGGCTTTGCCGACTCCGGATCGGCTTCGTGGTGATTCGGATCGTGGTGCTTCCCGTCCTCAAGCTCCTCGCTCGACGTCGGCTCCGGCGCCGTCGGAGTCGTTGCCGGATCCGTCGACTTCGGTCCGCATGGAATGGTCGAGGCGCAGGGCTCAACGCCTCTTGGAGGAGAAGGAGTATATGGACTCCGAGGTTGAGGAAGGAGAGTTGCAAGATCAGGGGGATTGTTTTGAGGACCTCCAAAGCGCAAGTGGCCTGGAACTTTCTCCTGAGTGGGGTTTGCCATCCGTTTCAGATACTCCATCTAAGGACTTAGCACCCTATCATGTTGTTATTAGGAAGGCTGCAGATTTGCTAGGCTTGACTTTTCCCACAGTTGAATACAAGCCCAACATCCTTACGGAAGTTTTGCATTCCCCTTCTTCAATTGTGGAGCCTACACTTCCTTTTACGGAGGCATTGACTGAGCCGATAAAGGAGGTTTGGAAGAGACCTTTGACTGCTCCTGCGGTTTCCAGGTCAGTGGCAAGGCGTTACAGGGTGGCTCCTGATGACCCTGAATTTCTTTACTCGCATCCTGCACCGGAGAGTCTGGTAGTGCAGGCCGCCTGTTCCAACAGGGCTGCGGGCTCTTTCCCTCAGGTGCCGGCAGACAAGGACTCAAAAAAATTGGACCAGTCTGCTAAAAAGATTTTCTCCTCGGGTAGCATGGCCTTGAAATCCACAAATGCTACTTGCCTATTGGGGAGATATGTTCATGCGTTGATGGACTCTGTTAAACAGCTTTCGCCTAAGCTTCCTGAGGACGATAGGAAGAACTTTAACGAAGTGGTCGCTGATACTCAGGCTGCAGCTCGTATGGTTATACAGAGTGGTATGGACACAGTGGACTCTGTTGCCAGGATTATGGGCTCTACTGTTGCAACAAGAAGGGCCGCATGGCTTAAGTCCTCCGATTTTTCTTCTGATGTTCAGTCTACCTTGTTGGACTTGCCACTTGATGGGACAGGCCTCTTTGGTAAGAAGGCTGACGTAGCTCTGGAGAGATTCAAGGACAGCCGGGCTACGGCGAAGTCTTTGGGCCTTCAGACAAGGGGCTCTAGGAAGTTCAGAGGATTTGGCAGATCCAATTTTCGTTCCTACAGCCAAAGTCAGCAGCAGCAGCAGCAGCGACAGAATCCTCTGTATAAAACCTACAGAGGAAAGCAAAGGGGCTGTGGTCGTGGACGTCAGGCCTCCTCCTCCTCCTCTTCCTCTAATAATCAACCCCCTCCCTCTGCAGCAAAGCAGCCCTAGATCCGCCATTCTGGATCATGTGGCTCCGGTGGGGGGTCGGCTTACTCATTTTCTACGGGATTGGGAATCGGTTACATCAGATCTTTGGGTTCTCAATCTCGTAGAGAATGGGTATGCTCTTCCTTTCCAGGAGTTCCCTCCCAATTACCCTCCTTGCCAGGGTTTTTGTTCGGAGGACCACCTATTCGCCTGCAGGAAGAAGTCCTGGCTTTGTTCAAAAAGGGTGCGATAGAGGTGGTTCCAGAGCAGGAAAGGGGTCAGGGGTGCTACTCCCGGTATTTCCTGATCCCCAAGAAGGATGGCAGGTTACGTCCTATCCTGGACCTCAGGATTTTGAATCTCTATCTCAAGCAGGAGAAGTTCAAAATGCTCACTCTTGTGCAGGTTCTTCAAGCGCTGTTGGAGGAAGACTGGATGGTGTCAATCGACTTGCAGGATGCGTATTTTCACATCCCGATCCTGAAGTCGCACAGGAAGTATCTCCGTTTTACGGTGGGATCGCAACACTACCAGTTTGCGGTCCTTCCGTTTGGTCTTACTACTGCGCCTCGAGTTTTCACCAAGGTGATGGCAGTGGTGGCGGCACATCTCAGGAGGTCGGGGATATCTGTATTCCCGTATCTGGACGACTGGCTGATCAAAGCGGAGTCGCCCGAGAAGGTGCTTCATCACCTGCAAGAGACATCGCAGCTGTTGTTCAGGTTGGGTTTTTCGATAAACGTGCCCAAATCTCACCTTGTGCCCTCCCAGCGCAACCTGTTCATAGGTGCGGTACTGGACACTACTGTATGTCGTGCATTCCCTCCTCCACAAAGGATTCGCGACATTCAGGAAATGATTCCTTTATTTCACAATGGAGCGGTTGTTCCGGTCCTGAAGGTCCTTCGCCTGCTCGGTCTGATGGCTTCTTGCATTCTCCTGGTCAACCATGCACGCTGGCACATGAGGGCACTCCAGTGGTGCCTCCGCAAGCAGTGGTATCAGCACAACGGAGATCTCGGGGAGTCAGTGAAGATCTCCAGAGAAACTGCAGCGGATCTGTCTTGGTGGGGCGTGGATGGCAATCTGTCACAAGGAAAGCCTTTCCATCTGCCTCCATCGGTTGCCACGGTGATAACGGATGCGTCCACTCTAGGGTGGGGTGCTCATCTGGGGGATCTAGAGGTCAAGGGTCTTTGGTCTCCAGAGGAAAGGTTGCTTCACATCAACCTTCTGGAATTGCGGACCATACGTCTGGCACTCAAGGCCTTCCTCCCTTCCCTTCGCGGTCGGTCGGTCCAAGTCCTGACGGACAACACGACCGCGATGTGGTACATCAACAAGCAGGGTCACGGTGTCTTTGCAAAGAGGCTCTGCGTCTCTGGTCCTGGGTTCAGGACCACCAGATTTGTCTGATGGCAAATCACCTGGCCGGTGTCCTGAACGTACGTGCGGACGTTCTCAGTCGGCAGTTCTCTGCCGATCACGAGTGGAGACTTCACCCGGAGGTTGTTCACGACATCTTTCAGATGTGGGGAACTCCTCGGGTGGATCTGTTTGCCACTTGCGAGAATGCGCACTGCCCGTCATTCTGCAGTCTCCAGTATCCGATGCAAGGAGCATTGGGGGACGCGTTTCAGTTGAGCTGGGGAGGTCAGCTCCTTTACGCGTTTCCTCCCATACCCTTGATTCCTCGGGTTCTGAGGAAGATTCGCCAAGACCGGGCCCAAGTCATATTGGTCGCCCCGGAATGGCCAAGAAGGGTGTGGTACACAGATCTACTCCACCTCTCCTCTCACCCGCCGCTCCGTATCCCTTTCAGGGCAGACCTCCTCTCTCAGATGGAGGGGCAGGTTCTACACCCCCACCTCCAGACATTACACCTTCATGCCTGGAGATTGAACGGGGCAATCTGAATTCTTTCTCTCTCCCTCACGATGTGGTGGATGTCATTCTTTCTGCCAGGCGTGATTCCACCAAGTCCATCTATTCCTATAGGTGGTCTAAGTTTGTCTATTGGTGTAGGGAGAGGGATGTTGATCCGTTAAAGGCTCCTTTGTCTGATATTTTGTTGTCTGCTCTTTCTCTGGCTCGGCAAGGGTTTGCTGTTGCCACTGTCAAAGGTTATCTTTCTGCCTTGTCGGCATTTCTCTGTTTGCCGGATCAGCCCTCTCTTTTTAAATCTCCTGTGGTATTAAGATTTTTGAAGGGACTTACTAATAAGTTCCCTCCTTCTCCCTTTATTGTGCCTCATTGGGACTTGAATCTTGTGTTAACCTATCTGATGGGTTCCCCGTTTGAACCCTTACACAAGTGTCCAATGAGGCTTCTTTCTTTTAAAACGGTCTTCTTGGTTGCAATTACCTCGGCAAGGAGGGTAAGTGAGCTTCAAGCTCTTAGTTCCAAGCCCCCGTTCTTGTCTATCCATGCTGAAAGAATGGTTCTCAGGACCAGGGCTGCTTTTCTGCCTAAGGTGGTTACTCCCTTCCACCTAGGACAATCCATTACCCTTCCATCCTTTTATCCTCCCCCACACCCTTCCAAGGAGGAGGAGAGGCTTCATCGCCTGGACCCGAAGAGAGCGGTTAGTTTCTATCTTGATAGGACTAAGGACTATCGTATTGACTATCAGCTCTTCGTGGGTTTTGCTGGCTGCAAGAAGGGCAGAGCGGTGCACAAGCGCACACTTTCCAGATGGATTATTCTCTGCATCAAGATTTGCTACTCTCTGGCGGGTAAGGACCCTCCTGAGGGTATTAGAGCTCATTCAACTAGAGCGAAGTCTGCTACTTCTGCATTGTCTAGAGGTGTTCCTGTTGAGGACATTTGCAGGGCCGCGACATGGGCTTCCCTCCACACTTTTGCGAAGCACTACTGCTTGGATGCTGAGGTGAGGAGGGACGGCCACTTCGCGCGCTCTGTTCTCCAGGATTTCCTGGTATAGCAGAGTGGTCACCCTCCTCCGGGAGTGGGGACTGCTGTGGGACTCTATTCACAAGGTGAGGAATCCACACAGCAGATGTATCTATCAGAAGAACAAGTTACTTACCTTCGGTAACGCTTTTTCTGGTAGATACAGTATCTGCCTGTGGATTCCTCACTGACCCACCCGCCTCCCCGTTGTCCACTCTGCTATACCTGGGTTTGTGTGCAAATGTATTTATGATTTTGTATATCTGAAATTGTATAGTTTTGCACTTTAATTGTTTTTGGTTGCATGTACTGTGTACATTGTATATTTATATATATATATATATATATATATATATATATATATGTACTTGTTGGTCCGTCCGGGTGCCTCGAAGGCACGGAAAAAAGGGCGGAACTGACGTCATCACGCCGACGTGGGCCTTGTGAGGAGTCGGTGACGTCAGACGGAGTCGCGCGCGATGCCGTGCTCCTATGACGTCGTCCACGCCGGCGTGCTACGAAGAATTTTCCGAACGTTGCTGGCGCAAGGGGGATATTCACAAGGTGAGGAATCCACAGGCAGATACTGTATCTACCAGAAAAAGCGTTACCGAAGGTAAGTAACTTGTTCTTCTGTGCCATTTGTTCCAGGGGTTGAACTCAATTTTAAATTTATAGGAATCCTTTAACTGGACCTAACAAATTGTCAGTTTTACTTTTGGTGGAAAACCGTCCACTCCAATGAATAATTCACTTACTCTCATTACCCAAGGAGTTATGATAGCTGTATGTCATGTCCTAATACTATGGATTACCATTGCTTAATGGAGAAACAACTATTCATGTTTGCAGTCTCTATTTATTAACCAGAATATGTCAACCCAATAAAGTGAAGGATTGAAAAAGGCACACGTGCCATAGTAAAACACAGAAATAAAGCAGTCAATAGTTGGCTGCAAGAAAAAATAAATATAAGTAGTGACATTGAACATAGATCAGAAAACTCACCCCTATCAATGACATCAGATGTATCTGCCGATGGACTATACATCTAAAGTATGACAAAGGAACGGACCTACAATCAAATATTCTACACGTATGTGAAATGTCTTAAGAAGAAATCACAGTACCCTCCTCTCCACTTCCACCCACAGACCAGTCTCCTCTCTCTCTCTGACTACACCCTGATAGAATGCACCCCTACTTTGCACACATTCTTGCATGCACTTCATACAGCTGCATTTGGGTCACTCATCTGTGCCTATGCCAAGTGCAGTTACGTCATTCTGGGACAGGTTTGTGCGTGACGAATAAATCAAATAAGATAATCAATGAGAGGATTTGTAAAGCGCGCTGCTTACCCGTTAGGGTCTCAAGGCGCTGGGGTGGGGGGGGGGGGCGACGCTACTGTTTGACGATCCAGGTCTTGAGGAGTTTTCTGAAGGCGAGTAGGTCTTCGATCTGACGTAGTTGGGTAGGAAGGGTGTTCCAGGTCTTGGCGGCGAGGTAGGAGAAGGATCTGCCGCCGGAGGTAGTTCGTTGGATGCGGGGATAACCATTACATTTCTCTTTGTTTCAAGCTACATATATAACATCCACATATTGACTCCGCTTTAGGCATCATTAATGAAGTTTAATTATTGCCCCTTCAAATTAGAATGATTGATTAGTTGGATTAATGCCATTGATTTCTATTGGTCGATCTTCGGCTGTGAATGATTAGCATAGCAGCATAGTAAACATGAATATAGAAACATTAGGGAAAACGTTTTAAAACTGTCCTGTCAAAGTATATATTCATTGATTTTGATCTCTATCACATATTTTTTTTAAGTTATGATTTCACTCAGAGCATTGGTACTTAAAGTGCATCATTTTAACGTTCTCTGCTTCCCTTCCCCAGAGGTATAATCAACCCATTTTCATCTTCAAAATGTATCAAGATGTCTGGCCTCCAGTGCATCCATATTGCTGAAGGGCACAGCAAGGCCGTGCTGTGCGTGGATGCAACAGATGACCTTCTCTTCACTGGATCAAAAGGTCAGTTTTTCTTCCCCACTAAAGATTTATAAAGCCAAATAAATATGTGTTTCCATTTGAGGTTGTGTTTGGGAAAATTCACTTAATATATTGTCTCAATTCTTTAAAGCGATCCAAGTCAATAGTGGGTTTGGATTCCATGTTTCCAGAATCTAACCTTTACAAGAACTGTAGTATTCCCTTTCTGATTTACTCTGAGTATCTAGTCAGTAGTACCTTCAGATAACTACACTATGCTGTGATGACATTCTTGATCTAAAACCACGTTGTCTTCAGATATGCCTCCAACTGTATGCCTTTTCATTATGTAGCCCAATGCAGGTTCTAGGAAAACCATCAGAATTTGCACAAACTCTGTGGTTATTTTCTGTGGTTATTTTTCAGGCACTGGCCTTTTCAAAGATGCACATTCATTGAATTATTCCACTTGCCAGGTCCAGAATGCTTGTTAGCAAGGTGAAATAGAAGAGGCATTAAACACGTTTTTAATGTTATTTATTTATTTCATTATTCTGATAGATACATCTGCCGTGTGGATTCCTCACTTTGTGAATATCCCCTTGCGTCAGCAACATTCGGAAATTCTTTTTGTAGCCTCGCGCCGACGTGGACTTGGGCGTCATAGAGACACGGCATCCCCCGCGACTCCGCTGACGTCACCGACGCCTACAATAGGCCCACGCCGGCGTGATGACATCAGTTCCCTTTTTTCCGCGTCGTCGACGCTAACGGTTTTTGGGATACTCTGTAGCTTCTAGTTACTCTGTAGCTGTATTTCTTCGTTGTTTCCAGTTCTCTTGTCACTTTGTTCGTTAAAATGTCAACAAAGAAGACAGGTTTTAAGCCCTGCAGGGAATGTGGAAAAATGATGTCCGTTACGGACCCGCACCAGGAATGTATTTGGTGCTTGAGCTCCGACCACGACGTGGATGGGTGTTCGTCGTGTCAAAAAATGAATCCTAAGGCCTTGCGAGAAAGGGAGTCTAAGCTTCTTGTGGCTAAGCTGAAGGCCGATAAAGAAAGAAAATCTTCGAAGTCCCATTCGAAGAAATCGAGATCGAGGTCTCGGGAGGCGTCGGCTTCGAGGTCTTCCTCGGATCATGCTTCGAGGTCGCGAAGGAAGCACAAGAAGAGGAGACATGAGTCTCGATGTCATTCGGGTGATAAGTCTGGCTCGAGGTCGAGATCACCCAAGAAGATAAGATCCAAGGTAATACCTCCACAAGAGGTTTCGGATCAGGAGGGCGAGGCTTCGCCTTCGGAGTCGCCAGTTCATTCGCCGGCTCCGGCACCCGATCCGACTCCGGCTCCGTCTCCGGCCCAGGAAGAGGAAGAGGAGGTTCCTGAAGAGGTTGAGGGTTCGACTCCTGTTGTTGAGACAGATTCGAATCTACCTCGAGGTCGACCTGAGCGTCCACCTTTTCCAGCTTCAGGTCAGGATCCTTCAGCGTTTCTTAACGCTATGTATGATGTCTTCTCTAAGTCTTGGTACCCCTCTGGAGCGCCTTCGGGTCCTATGGGTCTAGTGGCATTTAATTTGGGGTTGCCTCATTCATACGCCCCGGCACCTTTCATGCCGTTTTTGCCGGCTCCGACCCCGCTGTGGCAGTACCAGGCTCCACGAGGTCGACGCCGATGTCGACGCCGGCTCGTCCGAAGTCTACGACTCCAGCACCGGCGTCGCCCGCTCCAAGCAAGTCTTTGGAACATCCTTCTAAGCCTTCGGGTTCGGTTCCGACGTCGGTTCCGACGTCGGCTCCGGCGCCTTCGGAGTCGACAGTGGATCCGGCTGCACTCCGAGTTAAGCAGAGATCTAGAAGGGAGGCTCAACGTCTGCTAGAAGAGCAGAGGTATTGTGAGTCTCATTCTGACTTGGAAGAAGGTGAGCTGGATGAAAATTATTTCGAGGATCTAGCAGAGGCTAGTGGACTTGAGTTTTCTCCAGAGTGGGTCTTGCAATCAGGCTCTGATGTGCCGTCTAAGGATGTTCAGCCATATCACGTGGTAATGAGAAAAGCAGCGGGTCTTTTAGGCTTAAAATTGCCTACTGTTGAGTTCAAATCGAATCTGCTTACTGAGGTTCTTCATTCTCCGAGCTCAGCAGTGGAGCCCTTGCTCCCTTTTAATGATGCTTTGACTGAACCCATTATGGAGGTGTGGAAGAAGCCTCTTTCTGCTCCTGCAGTCTCTAAAGGTGTGGCTCGGAGGTATAGAGTGGCTCCTGAGGACCCTGCCTTTTTGTCGACACACCCTTCTCCTGAAAGTTTGGTGATCCAAGCGGCATGTTCCAAGAAGTCAGTAGGTGCTTTTCCCCAAGTTCCTGGTGACAAGGAGGCTAAAAAGCATGATCAGGTGGCCAAGAAGACTTTCTCTTCCGCGAGTATGGCGTTAAAATCTACAAATGCCACTTGCCTTATGGGAAGGTATATTCATGCTCTTATGGACTCAGTACGTACTTTGATCCCAAAGGTTCCTGACGACTGTAGAGGTGACTTTGAGCAAGCTTTATCTGACACTCAGGCGGCAGCTCGTCAGGTTATTCAGAGCGGCCTTGATACTGCAGATTCTGTGGCGAGGATCATGGGCACTGCTGTTGCCACAAGGCGTTCAGCAGGGTTGAAATCCTCTGATTTTTCTGCTGATGTGCAATCTGCTTTGCTAGATCTGCCTTTTGATGGAGAGGGACTCTTTGGCAAAAAAGCGGATTCGGCCTTGGAGAGGTTTAAGGACAGCAGGGTGACTGCTAGATCTCTTGGTCTGCAAGTGAGAGGCTCTACAGCCAGGAAATTCAGAGGCTTTGGTCGCTCTTCCTTTCGTACATTTAGGCAAGGACAGCAGCAGCATCAGCAGCCAAACACCTTGTATAAGTCGTACAGGGGAAGGCAAAGGGCGCGTCCTCGAGGGCGTCAGGCCTCTTCCTCCTCCACCTCCTCCAACCCGCCAGCCACAGAAAAGCAGCCCTAGATCCGCCATCCAGGATCATGTGGGTCCGGTGGGGGGTCGGCTTACTCACTTTCTACGGGATTGGGAATCGGTTACACCAGATCTTTGGGTTCTCAATCTCGTAGAAAGTGGGTATGCCCTTCCCTTTCGGGAATTCCCTCCCAATTACCCTCCTTGCCAGGGATATTGCTCAGAGGAACATCTGCTACTCCTGCAGGAGGAAGTTCAAACTCTGTTGAGGAAGGGTGCGATAGAGGTGGTCCCGGAGCAGGAAAAAGGTCAGGGATGCTACTCCCGGTATTTTCTGATCCCCAAGAAGGATGGCAGGCTTCGTACGATTTTGGATCTCAGGATCTTGAATTTTTATCTAAAGCAGGAGAAATTCAAGATGCTCACCCTTGCTCAGGTTCTTCAGGCTCTGCTGGAAGAAGACTGGATGGTGTCGCTCGACTTGCAGGATGCGTACTTTCACATCCCTATCCTGAAGTCGCACAGGAAGTATCTCCGTTTTACGGTGGGATCGCAGCACTATCAGTTTGCGGTCCTTCCGTTTGGGATTACTACTGCGCCTCGAGTCTTCACCAAGGTGATGGCAGTGGTTGCAGCGCATCTCAGAAGGTCGGGGATTCCTGTATTCCCTTATCTGGACGACTGGCTGGTCAAAGCAGAGTCGGCCGAGAAAGTGCTCCATCACCTGCAGGAGACAACCCAGTTGTTGTTCAGGTTGGGTTTTTCAATAAATGTGCCCAAATCTCACCTGGTGCCCTCCCAGCACAACCTGTTCATAGGTGCAGTACTGGACACAACTGTATGTCGTGCATTCCCACCTCCTCAAAGGATTCGGGACATACAGGATATGATTCCTTTGTTCTACAATGGGGCGGTCGTTCCAGTCCTGAAGGTCCTTCGCCTGCTCGGTCTGATGGCTTCTTGCATTCTGTTGGTCAACCATGCACGCTGGCACATGAGGGCGCTCCAGTGGTGCCTCCGCAGGCAGTGGTATCAGCACAACGGAGATCTCAGGGAGTCAGTGAGGATCTCCAGAGAAGCTGCGGCGGATGCGTCTTGGTGGGACATGGAAGGCAACCTGTCTCAGGGGAAGCCTTTTCAGCTACCTCCACCGTTGCCAACAGTGATTACGAATGCATCCACTCTAGGGTGGGGTGCTCATCTGGGGGACCTGGAGGTCAAGGGTCTTTGGTCTCCAGAGGAAAGGTTGCTTCACATCAACCTTCTAGAATTGTGGGCGATACGTCTGGCGCTCAAGGCCTTCCTCCCTTCCCTTCGCGGTCAGTCGGTCCAAGTCCTGACGGACAACACGACCGCGATGTGGTACATCAACAAGCAGGGGGGAGTGGGGTTGCAGTGTCTCTGCAGAGAGGCTCTGCGTCTCTGGTCCTGGGTTCAGGACCACCAGATTTGTCTGACGGCAAATCTGGCCGGAGTTCTGAACGTTCGTGCAGACGTTCTCAGTCGACAGTTCTCTGCCGATCACGAGTGGAAGCTCCACCCAGAGGTGGTGCGTCACGTCTTTCGGACGTGGGGGACTCCTCAGGTGGACCTGTTCGCTACTCGCGAGAATGCTCACTGCCCGTCATTCTGCAGTCTCCAGTATCCGATGCAGGGAGCCTTGGGGGACGCGTTTCAGTTGAGTTGGGGAAATCGACTCCTTTACGCGTTCCTCCCATACCCTTGATTCCTCGGGTTCTGAGGAAGATTCGCCAAGACCGGGCTCAAGTCATATTGATCGCCCCGGACTGGCCAAGAAGGGTGTGGTATACAGATCTACTCCACCTCTCCTCTCACCCGCCGCTCGTCTCCCTCTCTGGGCGGACCTCCTCTCTCAGATGGAGGGGCAGGTTCTACACCCCCACCTCCAGACATTGCACCTTCATGCCTGGAGATTGAACGGGGCAACCTGATTTCCTTTTCTCTCACACCTGACGTGGTGGATGTCATCTTGTCAGCCAGGCGTGACTCCACTAAATCTGTCTATTCGTATAGATGGTCTAAATTTGTCAATTGGTGTGGTGGGGATTCTATTGACCCTTTGAGAGCCCGTTTGTCTGACGTTCTCCGGTTTGCTCTTTCTCTGGCGCAGCAGGGACTTGCTGTTGCTACGGTTAAGGGTTCTCTTTCGGCACTGTCGGCTTTTCTTTGTTTGCCTGACCAGCCGTCTCTTTTTAAGTCTCCTGTAGTTTTAAGGTTTTTGAAGGGTCTCACAAATTTGTTCCCTCCTACTCCTTTTATTGTGCCTCAGTCGGACTTAAATCTTGTCTTGACTTTTCTGATGGGTGCTCCCTTTGAGCCTCTTCATAAATGTCCTATAAGGTTTTTAACTGGTAGTCTTCCTCGTTGCAATAACCTCGGCAAGGAGGGTAAGTGAGCTTCAAGCTCTTAGTTCCAAGCCCCCTTTCTTGACTATTCATGCTGATCTGATGGTTATTAGGACCAGGGCTGCTTTTCTCCCTAAGGTGGTGACTCCTTTCCACCTTAGTCAATCCATTACCCTCCCTACCTTTTATCCTCCCCCACATCCTTCCAAGGAGGAGGAGAGGTTGCACCGTCTGGACCCTAAGAGGGCGATGTCTTTTTATTTGAACAGAACTAAGGACTGTCGGTTGGATGATCAGCTCTTCATTGGCTTTGCTGGCTGCAAGAAAGGAAGAGCGGTCCATAAAAGGACTTTATCGAGATGGATCGTCCTCTGTATAAAGATCTGCTACTCTTTGGCCGGTAAGGAACCTCCAGAGGGTATAAGGGCTCATTCTACAAGGGCTAAGTCGTCTACCTCTGCTTTGGCTAGAGGTGTTCCGGTGGAGGACATTTGTAGGGCGGCAACTTGGTCCTCCCTCCACACGTTCGCAAAGCATTACTGCTTGGACACTGAGGTGAGGAGGGATGGCCATTTTGAGTGCTCTGTCCTTCAGGATTTCCTGGTTTAGAAGAGTGGACACCCTCCTCCGGGAGTGGGGGCTGCTGTGGGACTCTATTCACAAGGTGAGGAATCCACACGGCAGATGTATCTATCAGAAGAACAAGTTACTTACCTTCGGTAACGCTTTTTCTGGTAGATACTATATCTGCTGTGGATTCCTCCCTGACCCACCTGCCTCCCCGTTGTCCACTCTTCTATACCAGAGTTACTGTAATGTATTGTGTATGTATAATGTAATGTTAAGGAGTTGTTTCGATTGCATTTGCTTCACACTGTGTGTGTTTCTCCTTGACTATTGTGTATTATGTATACTATGTATATTTCTGCTAACATTGGTCCGTCCGTGTGCCTCGATGGCACGGAAAAAAGGGCGGAACTGATGTCATCACGCCGGCGTGGGCCTATTGTAGGCGTCGGTGACGTCAGCGGAGTCGCGGGCGATGCCGTGTCTCTATGACGTCCAAGTCCACGTCGGCGCGAGGCTACAAAAAGAATTTCCGAATGTTGCTGACGCAAGGGGATATTCACAAGGTGAGGAATCCACAGGCAGATATAGTATCTACCAGAAAAAGCGTTACCGAAGGTAAGTAACTTGTTCTTCAGTCGCAACTCCAACTAACGAGATTGAAAGGTTTTGAGCTCCTGTCTCCACAGAGGTTTCAACAGCTTAAGATTTTTTACCACACCTCTGTGAAAGGAGTGAATGCTCATTAGCTCAGCTGTGATGATTAGGTGTTTTTATAGTGCTGTAAGACATTGGGTTGTTGGTTGAGGTAGGAGGTGGAAGTCCCACTCAGGCAACAACCACAATCCTTGTTATGGTGAACTACAAAAGTCACTGAACTAACCTGTGCCTAACCCTATGGCAGCTTGACACAAGCGGTCAAACTCAACTTAAAGGCACTGTGTAAAGTATTTATGCAGCACAGAAACAATAATAAAGTGAAAACGCATCACAAGAAAACCAGTAAATAAATTAATCAATAAAATTACACCAAAATGAATGAAATCCAATCAGTAGAATCGGAGTTAGGAACTTTTAAAGTTTTTAGTGAAAAATAGCAACTAAAAGGTCAAAGTGAAAACTGCGGGTATCAGGTCATGCATGACCGCGACAAAGTCAAAAGTGAAGGCTGACCTCGATGGAGTGCAGGTTTAATACTTGAGGTGGATCAGACACGATCTCGGCTTACCTTCAGACTTAGAAGATAATTTTAAGAAAAGTCCTGGAGAAGTTGGAGTTCAACTGGGCAAGACAGCAGGCTTTGCTGGGGAGTCGTCGTTATTGCTGGGGAGCACTGAACAAAGTCTTGGTGAAGCCATTAACAATGGCAGGAAAGATCTGAGTGGGAGAAGCTGAATTCTCAGGTTGAGGAGATGGCCTTTGTCAGTGGGAAGCATGTTACTGTCAAACGCTGAAGATGTTTACCTTTGGATTTAGACAACGTTTTGGAAGTGGAAACCCTCAAGTGGGACAAAGCTTCAAGCTGTAGCCAAAGTAGGCTCCAGGAGGTCAGATACTATTGCTGAGAGGTCCTGCCTCAGCCAGTATTTGCTGCTGCAGAGAATAACGTAGCCAGTGCTACTGCAAAGTGAGGCCAACCGGCAATGCATCTTGGGCAGATTTGCTGGCAGGTAGGTTCGTCCATGTCTTCCGTCTGTTCCTCCAGCGTTTCTCTGTGAACATTTTTTTAATTCTTAACTTTTAGGGGTAGCCAGGAGCAGCACCTCTGACACCATTCCAAGAGTCTAGGACTAGAGGGGCACCACTTGAAGGCTTAGGACTTATTCCAGCAGAGACCAGGTGCATGGTGAAAGGTCTCAGGAGCTTGTTATGTCTCTTTAGCTGACTCAGGAGGCCAGCCAGTTAGCCCTTGTTGCCACTCTGGTAGTCCTGGCTTCATGCAGCAAAGCAGGCCTCTGGCAACTGGACAGTCCTCTGGTAGCAGCAGGGCAGTCCTCTGCGGACAATGCAGGCCTCAAGCTGCAGGGCATGCCTTTGACGTGCAAGGCAGGCCTTTTGAGTGTGCTCAGGCAGGTCCCAGAGTGTACTGAAGAGTGTGTCTCATGGTCGAATATTTAGACCTGATGCCAGTCTTTGAAGTTGGGGAATTTTATAGGCTTTGCCCACATCTGGTTCTGGAAAGTTCCCCTGCCAAGACTTAAAGAAATGTGTTTGCTTGTGCTGGAGGAAACTCTTCTAAGTGTAAGCAGGGTAGGGAACAGCGCCAGTCCTACATGTGAGCTATTCATAGTTATGTAACACAGGACACTGTCAGCAGGCACCAAATGGTTAGGACAATACAATGACAACTTTCTAAAAGTAGTATTTTCAGATGCGTGCCTTAAATTCCAACTTTACCATTAAAGAGGATTTTAAATGACAGTTCACTTTGATCCAAATATGAAATTCTCTACATGTTTCCAGTCAAAAGTTAACACTTAAAAAAATTTAATAAAGTAATGCAATATTATCCTATTGAGGTAGGTCTTATAGTAGTGAAAAACAAATGTAGGAGTTTTTCACTACCAGGACATGTAACACTTGAAAACACATGCCCTGCGTCTGGAGCCTGCCTTAGGGGTAACTTATATGTTTTAAAAAGAAGGTTTAGGCCTTGCAAAAGGTTTATTTTGCCAGGTTAAATTAGCAGTTTTAAAAGTACACTATAAACTACAGTGGCAGGCTTGAGGGGCCACATGTACGACCGTTTTTTGTGGTTGCATAGAGAGATTTTGGCCGTTTGCTACCACTAACAAGGGTCCTTACATATATCAACCCTATTTTGCGAGTCGGTAACCTGTTACCAACTTGCAAAATTGGGTTTGCGAGTTGCTATTAGGAAGGGGCCTCCGAAGGGCGTGTACGACTGGTTGCGACCTGAATGCGGTTGCAAAACAATTGCAATCTGAAAGAGACAGGTTAGTGATAGATTCCTTACCTTAGAATTACCCCCAGGCGTCAGACTGGATCCGGAAAGTTTTCGTCAGCAGTACCCCTGCGCGTTGGAAGGTGGCGTTGTGCGGCTCCGCGTCAGTCGTAGGCATCATGGTTGCCGGGATGACGTCCCCGCAGCTACGTAGACGCCGCCCTTGAACGCTGATCAATGTAGACAAGAAAGGTGACATGGGAATCACCAAGATGCAGTGGAAAGCATCTCATACTGGTAAAGTGGCAACCAAATGGGTAAATTCTAATAAAATATGCAAGTATGCACCCTTGTCATAATCATGGACGTCAATTGGGGGTCGTCAGGGATAGAAACTGCGACTTTTGATCTTTTTCCACTCCAGCAAGCGCAGATCCGGAAAGAGCGGTACCCCCAGTCAATTTGTGACTGAGTTTTTGGGGACTTTTGTCTCTGTTCTTTTGAGTCTTTGACTCCTGGTGTATAGGAATGCCCAGTTTCAAGTCTTGCAAGGCTTGCCCCCGCACGATGTCGGACCCGCACCGCGAGTGTCTACTGCCTGGGGTGCAACCACGACCCCCGTCGTGCCCTGACCGCCGGGCCATGGCTCTGAAAACTTTGTGGGAGCAGTCCCGAAAGTTGCTTGAGGCCCGGGAGTCAGCCCAGAGCCGGTCAAGGTCCCGGTCCCGTGGGAGGTCTGGAGACTGGTTGCGTTGCACTCGGGGTCAGGTAAGAAGAAGGACAAGTCGAAGAAGTGACGTCGCTCTTAGCCTTCCCTTAGCCTGTCCCGCAACACGGCTGAGTGTGCGGGTGGTGCCACCCCCGCTGCTCCAGTGGAGCGTACGTGGTTGCCAACAGCCTACCTGCCCTACCTGGTCCGTCGGCGACTCCGGCCCAGCTGCAGGAATTTCTGTCAGCTATGGCCCGCCTCTTTGGCCTGTCTGGGCCCGCGAGCCCGACTGGGGGTCTTCGCCCTTCTTCGTCAACGGCTCTGGCCTCTGCACCGCAAGACCCCCATGGATCGCTGCATGGATCCCAGCCGATGTCGGTTGGCCTCGTTCGACCGACATCAACATCTACGGCACAGCCGGCAGCGTCGCGCGGCTCCCCGGCCGATGTGTCCCCGGCTTCCTACCCGACATGAAGACGGTGCCGGACCGGTGTCGATTGACGCCAATTCCGACACCAATGGGGAATTTCTATTCCTTCCTCCATCCTCCTCCTCCTTTTCCACCTGCCCAGCAGGTTACAGAGGACGGGGAGAACTGGGAGGGGTTCGAAGACCCTCTCGCTACCCAATGAGAGTTAGACCCGGACTGGGAAGAGGAGTTGGAGGACGCAGGTGGACTGGATTTTTCTCCAGAACATGGCACACTGTCTCCTTCTACCATGGCTACGGAGGAGGGTGGTACTTATTCAGTGGTGTTGCACAGGGCCGCTGAGGCTCTACACCTTGAGCTCCCTACAGTGGCCGTCGGCACTAACCCCCTGACAGAAGTGCTTCAGCCAGCGGCTTCCTCTTCGGAGCCGCTTCTGCCCTTCAATAACGCACTTTCGTACGTTCTTTTGGACACCGGGTCCAGCTCCAACACAGGGGCTCCTGTGGACAAGAACGTGGCCTGACGCCATCGCCTGGCTTCGGCGACCCCATTTTCCTCTCCCAACACCCTACCCCTGAGAGGTTGGTTGGCCAAGCTTCTGCATCCCCGAGCGCATTCCCGTCTCACCTCCGGGTAGGGAATCCAAGAAACTGGAGCAGTTTGGGAAGAAGATATTCTCTTCCACCTGTTCAGGGTTGCGGTCCATGAACACCGTAAGGCCATTAGTCCCAATCTGTGTGGGATACGATGGTGCAGGTGCTGCCTCAGTGTCCGGAGGAGGCCCAGACAGTACTCTCCCAGGCTATTGCTGAGGGGAGAGATGCAGCCAAGTTCACGATTCGTCGTGGTCTTGACACTGCTGACTCGCTGGGCAGAGCGATTTCCACAACAGTGGCGCTACGCTGTCACGCCTGGATGAGGACAACTGGCTTTTCAGGGGATGTCCAGAACACTCTAATGGACATGCCTTTTGAAGGCACTCTCCTTTTTGGGGACAAGGCAGATAGTGCGTTGGAGCATTTTAAGGACTCGTGGGCTACGGCCAAGTCCCTGGGCCTTTCGGCCACACGCATTCCTTCGGCTTCTGCTTTTTGCTCCTTTTGTGGCCATGGAAAGGACATCCAAACACGTTCATTTCAAAGTGACAGGCCTGCGCAGCAACAGTCTCAGCACAGCCGCTGACGTTGACTCAGCGAGGTGGGTCACGGGACCAGCGGACGGGTCAGTCCACCACCTCCCCTGCCGCCACTGCCTCCATTCCTTCCTATTCCAGTGTTTCAGGCACATCACACACCAGTGAGCGGCAGGATTTGCCATCACCTTCCCCACTGGCGACCATCAGTGAGTTTTGCAAATAGTCCGGAGGGGCTACTCCCTCCCCTTCGAGACTACCCCTCCAGCCATGCCGCCTCAGTATCACTGCATGTCCGGGGATCACTTGGTGCTTCTCCACCAGGAAGTTGCAGCCCTCTTGGCCAAGGGGGGCATTGAGCGCGTTCCGACGCCAGAAGTAGGTCGTGGTTGTTATTCCCACTACTTCCTGGTTCCAAAGGAGGACAATGGCCTGCGTCCTATCTTAGACCTTCGGAACATCAATCGCTTCCTCCGGAAGGAGAAGTTCAAGATGCTCACACTTGCTCAGGTTTTGTCTACCCTAGACCCGCAAGACTGGAGGGTAGCCTTGGACTTGCAGGACGCTTACTTTCATGTCTCAGTTCTGCTGGCGCTACCTGCGGTTCATGGTAGGCCACAAGCATTTTCAGTTCACCGTACTCCCTATTGGCCTTACCAGCGCCCCTCGGGTGTTCACGAAAGTAATGGCGGTGGTCTCAGCTCTTCTGCGCAGATCGGGGGTTTCAGTCTTCTCCTATCTCGACTACTGGTTGTTGAATGCGGGCTCACCCCAGTCGTCTCCCACCTCCAGACTATGGCCGACCTCCTGCATTTGCTGGAGTTCTCCATCAGTGTGCCAAAGTCACACCTGATCCCCTCTCAGAAGCTCCTCTTCATCGAAGTGGTTCTGGACACAGCGCAGTTTCAGGTCTATCCTCCTAAGCAGCGAGTCCGGGACATTCGAGCTATGATTCCGATCTTACAGTCCTTGTCCTGGGTTACGGTCATGATGACCTTGAGGCTGCTGGGCCCCATGCCTTCCTGCATCCTGCTGATCCATCATGCCAGGTGGCAAATGTGGGCACTGCAGTGGGACTTGAAGTTCCAATGGGTGCAGCATCAGGGGAACCTGTCCGACTACGTCCAGATCTCAGAGGGCCCTGCACGACAGTTGCAGTGGTGGCTCACAAATCAGCATTGGGTCAATAACAGATCCCTCTCCCTTCCCCAACCGGAGCACGCAGTGGTGACTGTTGCGTCCTGTCTGGGATGGGGCTTCCATATGGGAGAGACGGAGATCAGAGGCCTCTGGTCTCCAGCGGAGTCCAGGCTCCATATCAACCTTCTGAACCTCCGGGCGATCCTACTTGCACTGAAGGCATTCCTTCCCTGTCTAAAGGGGAAGGTAGTGCAGGTGTTCACAGACAACACCACCGCCATGTGCTACTGCAACAAGCAAGGTGGGTGGGGTCATGGACCCTATGCCAGGAAGCTCTGCATCTCTGGACATGGCTGGAACATCAAGTCATTTCCTTGGTGGTTCAACACTTGGCAGGTTCTTTGAACGCCAGGGCGGATGAACTCAGCCGCAGGTGCATGTTGGATCACGAATGGCATCTTCACTCGGAGGGGGCGCAAGGTCCCTTTTTAACAGTGGGGAGAGCCTTGGTTAGATCTATTCGCCACCAAAGAGAACACGCAATGTCATCAGTTCTACACGTTGGAATTTCCAAGGCGGCGCTCGCTCTGCGACGCTTTTAGGCGTGAGTGGAGTTGTGGTCTATTGTATGCCTTTCTGCCTATATCACTTCTACACAGAGTGCTGAAGAAGATCAGGCGCGACCAGGCCCAAGTCATTCTTGTGGCTCCGGACTGGGCTCAAAGAGTTTAGTATCCCGAGCTACCCAATATGAGCGTGGATACCCCGATCCGACTGCCTCTTCAGGAGGATCTTCTGTCGCAGGGGAGGGTCCTCCACCCGAAGCTGTCCAGCCTACACATCCTTGCGTGGAGATTGAGCGGCAACAGTTGATTCCTTTTGACTTGCCTCTTGATGTCTGTGATGTCATTCTGGCAGCCAGGCGTCCCTCCACTAAATCGGTATATGTCTGCAGGTGGAACAAATTTGTGGCATGGTGCACAGCAAAGGCTGTGGATCCCCTTTCTGCCCCTCTTTCAGAAGTCCTTTTGTTCCTTATCTCTTTGGCCCAGCAGGGCTTTGCTCTGGGCACTATTGAGAGCTACCTCTCTGCAATTTCAACCTTTCTCAACCTCCCTGATCAGCCTTCTCTTTTCAAGTCCCCTGTTGTAAATAGATTTCTCAAAGGCATTATTCACCCTTACTCTCCTATTATGTTTATTATGCCGCAGTGGGATTTGAATCGGATTCTTACTTATTTGATATGCGCTCCCTTTGAGCCGCTTCAAAATTGTCCTCTTCGTTTACTTTAAAGACAGCTTTCCTGGTTGCCATCACCTCCGCTAGGCGGGTGAGTGAGCTCCAGGCCCTTTCCTGTAAACCTCCTTTACTTTCTATTCATCTGGACAAGGTTGTGCTCCGCACTCGTCCTTCCTTCTTGCCAAAGGTTGTAACTGCATTCCACAATGGGCAAACTGTCACCTTGCCCACTTTCTTTCCACCTCCGCCCCCTCCAGAGAGGGGGCGGAGGTGGACCCGATGTCTGGACCCAAAACGTGCACTCTCATTTTACCTGAATTGCACACAACAGTTCTGGATGGATGACCAGCTCTTTGTTGGCTACGTAGGCACCAAGAAAGGCCGAACTGTACGCAAGAGGACTATCTCCCACTCCCATCTTGTGTATAACAGCCTGTTACTCTATGGCTGAAATGGAACCTCCGGTGGGGTTGCGCGCCTATTCTACCAGGGCAACAGCAGCTACTACTGCTTTGGGAAGTGGTGTCCCCCCTGCAAGACATGTGTCAGGCAGCTACGTGGGCCTCGCTGCACACTTTTACTAAGCATTATTGCCTTGACAGCCAAGTCCGGAGAGATAGCTTCTTTGGCCGTTCTGTTCTCCGTGACTTTCTTGTGTGATCTTGGTTCGCAGACCCACCACCGGGGTTGGTATTGCTGGGGTATCTATTCTAAGGTAAGGAATCTATCACTAACGTGTCTCTTTCAGATGCACAGGTTACTTACCTTCGGTTACGATATATCTATAAGAGACATTAGTTAGTGATAGACTCTTTACCGCCCCACCCATCCTCCCCGTTCTGTGAACTGATTTCTAGGGTTAAGGTCATCCCTTTCAGGGCCCCCGTTTCAATGCACCAGTGGTCAGTGTCTTGCATGGCTCTGCTTTTCTGGTGTGGAAAGTAGTGTACAGAACTGACGTCCGCGCGCGAGGGCGACGTCTAAGTAGCTGCTTGACGTCATCCCGGTGACCATGACGCCTACAACGGGCGGGAGCCGCACGACGCCACCTACCGACGCACAGGGGTACTGCTGACGAAAACTTTCCGCATCCAGTCTGACGCCTGGGGGTAATTCAAAGATAAGGAATCTATCACTAACTAATGTCTCTTACAGATATATCGTTACCGAAGGTAAGTAACTTGTGCTTTTACGCCTACTTCCTGACGCGGAACCGCACAACGCCACCTTCCGAGGCACACGGGTACTGCTGACGAAAACTTTCTGGATCCAATCTGGCACCTGGGGATAATTCTAAGGTAAGGAATCTATCACTAACTAATGTCTCTTACAGATATATTGTTACCGAAGGTAAGTAACTTGTGCGTTTACACCTACTTCAAGCAGATGGTAAGCCATTCGCAAACGGGAAGGGCTCCCTTCAAACAGGAATGAGGGGTGCCAAAATGTATTCTGAGGAGGCAGCGGTTCCACTGACCACTGCCTACTCTTAAAAAAGAAATGAAAATGTTTTTTTTTTTTACTTTTTTAAATGCATCCTGCTTTCCTTTAAGGAAAATGGGATGTATTTCCCAAAAAATCCCCAGCTTTATTTAAAAAACGTCATATACATGATAGTCTGCTGACCCCAGCAGGTCACCATCCCTGTGAGTGCCGGCCATTCCCAATTCGCTAATTTCGACCTGTCTCATGAATATTAAAGAGGCAGGTCCCTTGTGACCTATTTCGGGATCGCAAACAGTGTCTCAGACACTGTTGTATGTTAAAGATTGCAACTCATAGATTGCGAATTGCTAACATTCATAAATTGCGAGTCAAAATCTCAAATGGTCGTACATCTGGCCTGAGATGTTTTAAAGGGTCACTGTAGTAGGTGGCACAATGGGTGCTGCAGGCCCACTAGTAACATTTAATTCACTGGCCCTAGGTACATGTAGTATCATACACTAAGGACATGTAAGTAAATTAAATGTGCCCATTAGGTGTAAGCCAATTTTACCCGGTTTTAGGGAGAGAGCTCAAGCATTTTAACACAGTTTAGCTCAGGTAAAGTGCACAGAGTCATAATGCCAGCAATCCCCCCCTCCCCCTAGCAGAGAGTAGGGAGCACTACCCTCCCTCATGGGAGTTCACAAAACTAAGGTGGAAGAACCTGGAAATACCATCAGCATTGGAGTGGTCAGTCCCAGGACTGCGTTGCACCATAAAATCCATACAGTTTAGAATTCTCACTCCTTGGCTGCATTAGTCATCTGAGTATCTGTGGTTTGCTTTACCCGAAAGAGAGTCACAAACAAGTATGGTCTCAGCTTCTTCATTGCCCAGACCACAGCAAAGGTGTCTCTCTCAATTGCATTTCACCTCTGTTCAAACTGCAGTAGCCTCCTTCTAATGAAGGCTACAGGTAGGCCTTCCTTATTTAGCGGGGAGAGCACAGACCCTATGCCATACTCTGAAGCGTCTGTCTATACTATATGCTCCTTGGATAAGTGAGAGGCCTTGAATACTGGTGATCTCCTCTTAGCCTCCTTCATGGTGTCAAAGGCGTTCTGGCTGTCCTTGGTTCTGATGACGTTCTTGAGCTGCTTCGTTGATGTCAGCTAGGTCAAGGAGGCAATAATGGTGCATTTGTCCTTGATGTAATATCCAATGAGACCTATGACGGCCCACACCTCAGTCTGAGTCTAGTGTGTTTCCCAAGCCACAATAGTCTTAATGTTACATCGGAGTGGCTGTACTGTGTCCCCGCCCACTTGGTCTCCCAGATAGCCACAGATCCCTACCCTATCTGGCATTTGCTGGCCTTGAAAGTCAGGCCTGCCTGCTGCAGAGGTGGAACAGGTGGACTTCCGAGCTGGAACTTAAGACTGCAATCTCATCTAGGTAGGCAGCACTGAAAACCTCCATTCCTGCCAGGATGCTGTTAACGACCCTCTGGAAGGTGGCAGTGGCATTATTTAACCCAAAGGGTATCTCTTTAAACTGGATGTGGCCTTATGGGGGCAAAATGCAGTCCTCTCCTTAGCCCCCTTGGTTAGGGCAATCTGTCAGTACACAGAAGTCAGGTCAAAAATACTAAGGAACTTTCCAGCTCCCAACTTAACCCTGAGCTCATTAGCACAGGGATTGGGTGTGCCTCTGTTTGTAACTGAATGAGCCCCCTATAGTCCTCACAGAACCAGAGTTCTTGAGAAGTGCCCAGTGGGGCGGATTTGGGTACCAGCACCACTGCGTTGAACCAAGGGTTATTGGAATTCTCAGTCATGCCCAACTCAAGCATCTAGGACACTTCCTCCTCGCACATTGTCAGGCAGCCTTTAAATGTTATTCTTCACAGGCATGCTGCCCCGGTGTCAATATTATGGGCCCACAGCTGAGTGAGCCCATGTATCAGTGAGAATAAAGAGGCAAACTGCCCCAGAAAGTACCTACAATCCCTCTCCTGGGGTGCGGATAGGGGAGAGATTGACCCCTTCCACTGACCCATCGTACTCCTTAGAAGATAGAAGGTCAGGGAGCAGTTCACTCTCCTCTTCCACCTCATCATCCATCACCAGGAGCAGAGTGACCTCTTTTAGTGGGGCTTGAGGCAATTTACATGGAGGACCCGAAAGGGATTCCGGTGCTCTTGGGGTTTACTAGGTAGGCGATCTCCCCATTTTTTTTCTTCACATCATAAGTCAGAGACTAGCAGTCTTGTAGGGTCCTGGGCTCTATTGGCGCCATCACCCGCACTTTTTGGCCAGGCTGAACTGTATGAGAGTGGTCATTCCAGAGCTTCATCACTTCCTAACTAGCTTCCAGGTTCTCATTAGCCTTCATCTGATTCTTGAGAGCTAACATGTAGCTACTACAGCATGGGGCCTTCTTTGGAGTTTGCTCCCACCCATCCTGTACAAGACTGAGAGGTCATCTAACAGGGTTGCCATACAGGAGTTCAACGGAACTGAACCCAACTCCTTTCTGGGACACCACCCTGTTGGCAAAAAGAATGCATGTTAAGAGGATGTCCCACTTCCGCCTCAAGGGCACTGACAGGCCCATAATCATGCATTTGAGAGTCTTGTTGAACCTTTTAACAAGGCCACTGGTCTTGGGGTGATAAGGTGTGGAGAACCCGTTAGTCACTCCACACTCATCCCACATTGACTTCATTTATGCTGATTTTAAGTTTGTGCCCCTGTCAGACATTTCTTGCTTGGGAAACCCCATCTGGGAAATCATCACTGTCAGGGCCCAGGTAACTGCAGGTGCAGTCCCAGTCCTCAAAGACGTGGCCTCTTAGTATCTAGTAGTGTGGTCCACCAAGACCAGGATTAGCCTGTTGACTAAGGCAGTCTTGCGGCCCAGGGTCCCAATAATGTTTAATGCCCACCATTTCCATTGGGGTGCTAAAGAAAGGGAAGGGAACTAGGAGAGCATTCTCCCTGACATCCCACTGACCTGGCAGGTAGGGCATGACCTGCAGAATTCATCTGAGGTCACTCTCATCCGGGGCCAGTAAATGCTGGGTGACAAGCGTGGCAAAGGTCTTGTCTTTCCCCATATGACCTGCCAGGGGTTCATCATGAGCCAGATCCAGTAGGAAAGCTCTGTAGCACTGAGAGGCAATCAACACCCGGGTTGCCCAGGCTCCGGAACCTTAGGCTACCTATATAGGGGGTCATTCTCCGAATATATATGAAGATCTTCAGAGATGTCAACAGCTGCTTGGGCCTCAGCTTGCCGCCTCAGGAACCTCAAAAGTAGGGCACTTCTTTTGAGCGTTGTAGAACTCCTCCTTGGAATACCCTCCTTTAGCTTACAAACGAGGCAGGTCTCCCAGGGCAGCAATGTCCTCCCCTGTAGGTTCTGGAGCATCGCCCTCCAGTTCAGCCTCCTCCCAGACAGTGGGAGTTCCATTGGCTGGTTTCACACACCCCTTGCCCGGTCTCTTCTGGGTAGCTAACTGGACACTTTTTTCAGGCTCCAGGCTTCCCGACTACCTAGTGGACAGGCAGGCCCACTCAGGCAACCCTAACATCTCCAGGCATGGCAGGACTTGCATCGACCCTCGGAGAAGCTGAAACCTTCCCTCCCTACTAAAAGTGAACCAGAGCCACAAAGTAATGACTCATAAGGTTATTTGGTAACACACCTTAGTCGAATGCAATGGGATTACCTGTTCAGAGGTTTTGTCTCCTGTGCCCCTCAGAGCCTCACCGTTGCCTATTGATGATGATCTGCTGTATAGACTTGGAATGATTAGTAGGATAATGGGCTTTTGGCACCATCTCCATATCACCCAGGGATACTAGGGTAACTACATCACTACTCCCCATGCTAACTGGAACCACCTCCTGCCCAAGCACTACTCTAGCCAACCCTGGTGTCTGTGCCATCTTGAGGCCTTTGGCATCTTCCTTGATCGCCCATATGTACAGCACTCCTAACTTTTAGGGTTGAAATCCCAGGCTTCTTTTCAGGAAATCCACTCTTCTTGTGGTCACATTGGGATTGGGTATCCTTCCCTTGAGAACTGTTCTGGGGGCCTTTGGAGAACACACTGTTTTTAATTTTTGTTCCCAACCCTCTTTCTTGTGTTCAGGACCCTGAACACTTTTGGGATCCCATTCCCTACCTGATAGCTTTGGAGACACTCTGGAGCTGACCTCGAGGCAAGCTCCCTAGGTGAAGTGAACTTTCTGTCACTTAGGTGTTGAGACAACTCTGTAAACCTAGAACTGAGCATGTGCTCTCTCAAAAGCTCCTGTGAGCAAAGTGTTCCCCTCATCGGGGTGCTGCTGCTCAGGGCCTGTGTCCAGGTCCTCCTCCTCTAAGTCTACATTCTCTTCAATGTCATCCTATTCTTGCTCCTCTGGGGTGGCCTGCATCCTCTTGCCTTCATCAGAGCCTCTAAGGGCAAACCTGGTGGTCTACCTTGTTGGCTCCCCCCCCCCCTATTCAGATTCCTCCCCTTACAAAGTCTCTGCAGCTCTCCTGTGCTGAGTTTGTCATCACTGATCAGCTCCATCTCCATTGTAGCAAAAAGGATGTCAGGCAAGACTTGCATTTGGGAAGTGGAGACAATATCCAAATAAAAAGGAGAATTTAGAAAAATATCTAAGTTGATGTCATTATTTTTAGGGATTTTTTTTTAGCTATACAAATCACAAGTTTCTGATAGATACATCTGCCGTGTGGATTCCTCACCTTGTGAATATCCCCTTGCGTCAGCAACATTCGGAAATTCTTGTAGCCTCGCGCCGACGTGGACTTGGACGGGATTGGTGTCAGTACAACGCGATGTATTACAACGCGTTCCGTTACAACGCGATTTTTACATCGCAAATACCATTACAATGCATGCCATTACAACGCATGGCATTACATAGCAGATACTTTTACAACGCATGGCATTACATCGTAAGTATAGGTAAGTATATCTTTTTTTTAAAAAATGTAATAAAGTTAATTAAATTAATTTAAAATAATAAAAATAATATAACATTTTTAAAACAGTAATTAATTTAATTATAGTAATTTAAAATAATATAATTAATGATATATAAAAAATTTATAAATAGAAAATAATATAATGTAATTAATTACAATAAATATAATTATAATTTAATTAATTATAAATAATACATAATATAATTATATTTAATAAAATTAAAAGAATTTAATTAATTAAATATTTTTAAATAATATAATTTAATTATAATCGTTTATTAATATAATTAAATTAATAATATATTAATTTAATATATTTTAAATAATACAATTAATGATATATAAAAAAAATTATAAATAGAAAATAATATAATGCAATTAATTACAATAAATATAATTATAATTTAATTAAGTTATAAATAATACATAATATAATTATATTTAATAAAATTAAAAGAATTTAATTAATTAAACATTTAATTTAATAAATTTAATTTATATAAAGTCGTAATACCCCTGTACCCCAAAACCCAAACCCTGCCCTAAAACCTAAAAACACCCCTGTACCCCAAAACCCAAAACCCTGCCCTAAAACCTAAAAACACCCCTGTACCCCAAAACCCAAACCCTACCCTAAAACCTAAAAACACCCCTGTACCCCAAAACCCAAACCCTGCCCTAAAACCTAAAAACACCCCTGTACCCCAAAACCCAAACCCTACCCTGAAACCTAAAAACACCCCTGTACCCCAAAACCCAAACCCTACCCTAAAACCTAACAACACCCCTGTACCCCAAAACCCAAACCCTGCCCTAAAACCTAAAAACACCCCTGTACCCCAAAACCCAAACCCTGCCCTAAAACCTAAAAACACCCCTGTACCCCAAAACCCAAACACTGCCCTAAAACCTAAAAACACCCCTGTACCCCAAAACCCAAACCCTGCCCTAAAACCTAAAAACACCCCTGTACCCCAAAACCCAAACCCTGCCCTAAAACCTAAAAACACCCCTGTACCCCAAAACCCAAACCCTACCCTAAAACCTAAAAACACCCCTGTACCCCAAAACCCAAACCCTGCCCTAAAACCTAAAAACACCCCTGTACCCCAAAACCCAAACCCTACCCTAAAACCTAAAAACACCCCTGTACCCCAAAACCCAAACCCTACCCTAAAACGTAACAACACCCCTGTACCCCAAAACCCAAACCCTGCCCTAAAACCTAAAAACACCCCTGTACCCCAAAACCCAAACCCTGCCCTAAAACCTAAAAACACCCCTGTACCCCAAAACCCAAACACTGCCCTAAAACCTAAAAACACCCCTGTACCCCAAAACCCAAACCCTGCCCTAAAACCTAAAAACACCCCTGTACCCCAAAACCCAAACCCTGCCCTAAAACCTAAAAACACCCCTGTACCCCAAAACCCAAACCCTACCCTAAAACCTAAAAACACCCCTGTACCCCAAAACCCAAACCCTACCCTAAAACCTAAAAACACCCCTGTACCCCAAAACCCAAACCCTGCCCTAAAACCTAAAAACACCCCTGTACCCCAAAACCCAAACACTGCCCTAAAACCTAAAAATACCCAAACACCCCAAAACATATACATCAGTACCCCAAAACATATACTCCTATACTCATACTTATTTTAAAAAATACTTAAATTAATATATTTAATTTATAATATTTAAAAACGAAATAAATATTTTTTTATAATTAATAATAATTAAATCAATAATAACATATTAAATAAAAAAAATAAAAAAATTAAATACTTACCAATACTTACGATGTAATGGTATGCGTTGTAATACCATCTGCTATGTAATGCCATGCGATGTAATGGCATGCATTGTAATGGTATTTGCGATGTAATAGCTGCGTTGTAACAGCATTACGTTGTAAAAGATGCGTTGTAGCGGTAACACACCACTTGGACGTCATAGAGACACGGCATCGCACGCGACTCCGCTGACGTCACCGATGCCTACAATAGGCCCACGCCGGCGTGATGACATCAGTTCCCTTTTTTCCGCATCGTCGACGCTAACGGTTTTAGGATACTCTGTAGCTTCTACTTACTCTGTTGCTGTATTTCTTCGTTTCTCTGTTCTCTTGCTACTTTGTTCGATATTATGTCGACAAAGAAGACGGGTTTTAAGCCCTGCAGGGAATGTGGAAAGATGATGTCCGTTACGGACCCACACCAGGACTGTATTTGGTGTTTGAGCTCCGACCACAACGTGGATGGGTGTTCGTCGTGTCAAAAGATGAATCCGAAGGCCCTGCGAGAAAGGGAGTCTAAGCTTCTTGTGGCTAAACTGAAGGCCGATAAAGTGAGGAAATCTTCGAAATCCCGTTCGAAGAAGTCGAGGTCCAGGTCGAGATCGAGGTCTCGGGAGGTGTCGGCTTCGAGGTCTTCGTCGGATCACGCTTCGAGGTCACGTAAGAAGCATAAGAAGAGGAGACATGAGTCTCGACGTCATTCGGGTGATAAGTCTGGCTCGAGGTCGAAATCACCCAAGAAGGTTAGATCTAAAGTGATTCCTCCACAAGAGGTTTCGGATCAAGAGGGCGAGGCCTCGCCTTCGATGTCCCATGTTCATTCTCCGTCTCCGGCACCCGATCCGACTCCGTCTCCGGCTCAAGAAGAGGTCGACGAAGTTCCTGTGGAGGTTGAGGAATCGACTCCTGTTGTTGAAACAGATTCGAATCTTCCTCGAGGTCGACCTGAGCATCCACCTTTCCCAACTCCAGGTCAGGATCCTTCAGCGTTTCTCAACGTTATGTATGATGTTTTCTCAAAGTCTTGGTACCCCTCCGGAGCGTCTTCGGGTCCCATGGGTCCAATGGCATTTAATTTGGGGGTGCCTCATTCATATGCCCCGGCTCCTTTCATGCCGTTTTTGCCGGCTCCGACCCCGCTGTGGCAGTACCAGGCTCCACCGAGGTCGACGCCGATGGAGAAGCCGTCTCGTCCGAAGTCGACGACTCCAGCATCGGCGTCGCCCGCTCCAAGCAAATCTCTGGAACACCCTTCTAAGCCTTCGGATTCGATTCCGACGTCGGCTCTGGCGCCGTCGGAGTCGACAGTGGATCCGGCTGCACTCCGTGTTAAGCAGAGATCTAGGAGGGAGGCTCAGCGTCTACTGGAAGAGCAGAGGTATTGTGAGTCTCATTCTAACTTGGAAGAAGGTGAGCTGGATGAATATTATTTCGAAGATCTAGTAGAGGCTAGTGGTCTTGAGTTTTCTCCAGAGTGGGTCTTGCCATCAGTTTCTGATGTTCCGTCCAAAGATGTTCAGCCATATCATGTGGTGATGAAAAAAGCAGCGGGACTTTTAGGTTTAAAATTGCCAACCGTTGAATTTAAATTGAACCTGCTTACTGAGGTTCTTCATTCTCCGAGCTCAGCTGTGGAGCCATTGCTCCCTTTTAATGATGCATTGACTGATCCCATTATGGAGGTGTGGAAGAAGCCTCTTTCTGCTCCTGCTGTCTCGAAAGGTGTGGCTCGGAGATATAGAGTGGCTCCTGAGGACCCTGCCTTTTTGTCGTCTCACCCTTCTCCGGAAAGTTTGGTGATTCAGGCGGCATGTTCTAAGAAGTCAGTAGGTGCTTTTCCCCAAGTTCCTGGTGACAAGGAGGCTAAAAAGCAGGATCAAGTGGCCAAGAAAACTTTCTCTTCCGCGAGTATGGCGTTAAAATCTACAAATGCCACTTGCCTTATGGGTAGATATATCCACGCTCTTATGGACTCTGTACGTACGTTGATCCCTAAGGTTCCTGAGGACTGCAGAGGTGACTTTGCGGAAGTTTTATCTGACACTCAAGCGGCAGCTCGTCAGGTTATTCAGAGCGGCCTTGATACTGCGGATTCTGTGGCAAGGATCATGGGCACTGCTGTTGCCACAAGGCGTTCAGCTTGGTTAAAATCCTCAGATTTTTCTGCTGAGGTACAGTCTGCTTTGTTAGATCTGCCTTTTGATGGTGAAGGACTCTTTGGCGAGAAGGCAGATTCGGCCTTGGAGAGGTTTAAGGATAGCAGGGCGACTGCTAGATCTCTTGGTCTACAAGTAAGAGGTTCTACATCCAGGAAATTCAGAGGATTTGGTCGCTCTTCCTTTCGTACATTTAGACAAGGTCAGCAGCAGCATCAACAACAGCAGCAGCAGCAGCAAAATACCTTGTATAAGTCGTACAGGGGAAGGCAAAGGGCACGTCCTCGAGGGTGAAGGCATCTTCCTCCTCCAACCCCCCAGCCACAGAAAAAGAGCCCTAGATCAGCCATTCAGGATCATGTGGGTCCGGTGGGGGGTCGGCTTACCCACTTTCTACGGGATTGGGAATCGGTTACATCAGATCTTTGGGTTCTCAATCTCGTAGAAAATGGGTATGCCCTTCCCTTTCGGGAATTCCCTCCCAATTACCCTCCTTGCCAGGGATATTGCTCAGAGGAACATCTGTTACTCCTACAGGAGGAAGTTCAAACTCTGTTGAGAAAGGGTGCGATAGAGGTGGTCCTAGAGCAGGAAAAAGGTCAGGGATGCTACTCCCGGTATTTTCTGATCCCCAAGAAGGATGGCAGGCTTCGTCCAATCTTGGATCTCAGGAACTTGAATTTTTATCTGAAACAAGAGAAATTCAAGATGCTCACCCTTGCTCAGGTTCTTCAGGCTCTGCTGGAAGAAGACTGGATGGTGTCGCTCGACTTGCAGGATGCGTACTTTCACATCCCCATCCTGAAGTCGCACAGGAAGTATCTCCGTTTTACGGTGGGATCACAGCACTTTCAGTTTGCGGTCCTTCCGTTTGGGCTTACTACTGCGCCTCGAGTCTTCACCAAGGTGATGGCAGTGGTGGCAGCGCATCTCAGAAGGTCGGGGATTTCTGTATTCCCTTATTTGGACGACTGGCTGATCAAGGCAGAGTCGCCAGAGAGAGTGCTCCATCATCTGCAGGAGACAACCCAGTTGTTGTACATGTTGGGTTTTTCGATAAATGTACCCAAATCTCACCTGGTGCCCTCCCAGCGCAACCTGTTCATAGGTGCAGTACTGGACACAACTGTATGTCGTGCATTCCCTCCTCCACAAAGATTTCGCGACATACAGGAAATGATTCCTTTATTTTACAATGGAGCGGTCGTTCCAGTCCTGAAGGTCCTTCGCCTGCTCGGTCTGTTGGCTTCTTGCATTCTGTTGGTCAACCATGCACGCTGGCACATGAGGGCGCTCCAGTGGTGCCTCCGCAGGCAGTGGAATCAGCACAACGGAGATCTCAGGGAGTCAGTGAGGATCTCCAGAGAAGCTGCGGCGGATTTGTCTTGGTGGGGCGTGGAAGGCAACCTGTCTCAGGGGAAGCCTTTTCAGCTGCCTCCTCCAGTGGCCACAGTGATTTCAGATGCATCCACTCTAGGGTAGGGTGCTCATCTTGGGGATCTGGAGGTCAAGGGACTATGGTCTCCAGAGGAAAGGTTGCTTCACATCAACCTTCTAGAGTTGCGGGCGATACGTCTGGCGCTCAAGGCCTTCCTCCCTTCCCTTCGCGGTCGGTCAGTTCAAGTCCTGACGGACAACACGACCGCGATGTGGTACATCAACAAGCAGGGAGGAGTGGGGTCGCAGTGTCTCTGCAGAGAGGCTCTGCATCTCTGGTCCTGGGTTCAGGACCACCAGATTTGTCTGATGGCAAATCATCTGGCCGGGGTTCTGAATGTGCGTGCCGACAGTCTCAGTCGGCAGTTCTCTGCCGACCACGAGTGGAGGCTTCATCCGGAGGTGGTACGTCACGTCTTTCGGACGTGGGGGACTCCTCAGATGGACCTGTTTGCCACTCGTGAGAATGCTCACTGCCCGTCATTCTGCAGTCTCCAGTATCCGATGCAAGGAGCCTTGGGGGACGCGTTTCAGTTGAGTTGGAGAGTCAACTTCTTTACGCGTTTCCTCCCATACCTTTGATTCCTCGGGTTCTGAGGAAGATTCGCCTAGACCGGGCCCAAGTTATATTGGTCGCCCCGGACTGGCCAAGAAGGATGTGGTATACAGATCTTCTCCACCTCTCCTCTCACCCGCCGCTCCGTCTCCCTCTCAGGGCAAACCTCCTCTCTCAGATGGAGGGGCAGGTACTACACCCCCACCTCCAGACATGGCACCTTCATGCCTGGAGATTGAACGGGGCAACCTGATTTCCTTTTCTCTCACACCTGACGTGGTGGATGTCATCTTGTCAGCCAGGCGTGACTCCACTAAATCGGTCTATTCTTATAGATGGTCAAAATTTGTCACTTGGTGTGGTGGGAATTCTATTGACCCTTTGAGAGCCCGTTTGTTTGATGTTCTCCAGTTTTCCCTTTCTCTGGCACAGCAAGGGCTTGCTGTTGCCACAGTTAAGGGTTATCTTTCGGCGTTGTCGGCTTTTCTCTGTTTGCCTGATCAGCCATCTCTTTTTAAGTCTCCTGTAGTTTTAAGGTTTTTGAAGGGCCTCACAAATAAGTTCCCTCCTACTCCTTTTATTGTGCCTCAGTGGGACTTGAATCTTGTCTTGACCTTTCTGATGGGTGCTCCTTTTGAGCCTCTTCATAAATGTCCTATGAGGTTTTTAACTCTTAAGGCAGTCTTCCTCGTTGCAATAACCTCAGCAAGGAGGGTAAGTGAGCTTCAAGCTCTTAGTTCCAAGCCCCCTTTCTTGACCATTCATGCAGATCGAATGGTTCTTAGGACCAGGGCTGCTTTTCTTCCTAAGGTGGTGACTCCTTTCCACCTTAGTCAATCCATTACCCTTCCTACCTTTTATCCTCCCCCACACCCTTCCAAGGAGGAGGAGAGGTTACACCGTCTGGACCCTAAGAGGGCGGGGTCTTTTTACCTGGACAGGACTAAAGACTGTCGCTTGGATGACCAGCTCTTCGTTGGGTTTGCTGGCTGCAAGAGAGGAAGAGCGGTCCATAAAAGAACATTGTCAAGATGGATCGTCCTTTGTATAAAGATCTGCTACTCTTTGGCTGGTAAGGAACCTCCAGAGGGTATAAGGGCTCATTCTACAAGAGCTAAGTCGTCTACCTCAGCATTGGCTAGAGGTGTTCCTGTAGAGGATATTTGTAGGGCGGCGACTTGGTCTTCCCTCCACACGTTCGCGAAGCATTACTGCTTGGATGCTGAGGTGAGGAGGGACGGCCACTTTGCGCGCTCTGTCCTTCAGGATTTCCTGGTTTAGAAGAGTGGACACCCTCCTCCGGGAGTGGGGACTGCTGTGGGACTCTATTCACAAGGTGAGGAATCCACACAGCAGATGTATCTATCAGAAGAACAAGTTACTTACCTTCGGTAACGCTTTTTCTGGTAGATACTATATCTGCCTGTGGATTCCTCACTGACCTACCCGCCTCCCCATTGTCCACTCTTCTATGCCAGAGTTTTTGTAATGTATTGTATATATATTGCGATGTTAAGGAGTTGTTTCCATTGCTTTCTTGCACTTGCTTTGTACTATGTGTTTCTCCTTGGCAATTGTGTGCTGTGTATACTAGGTATATTTCTACTGTCATTGGTCCGTCCGTGTGCCTCGATGGCACGGAAAAAAGGGCGGAACTGATGTCATCACGCCGGCGTGGGCCTATTGTAGGCGTCGGTGACGTCAGCGGAGTCACGTGCGATGCCGTGTCTCTATGACGTCCAAGTCCACGTCGGTGCGAGGCTACAAAAAGAATTTCCGAATGTTGCTGACGCAAGGGGATATTCACAAGGTGAGGAATCCACAGGCAGATATAGTATCTACCAGAAAAAGCGTTACCGAAGGTAAGTAACTTGTTCACTAGATCCCATCACTAAATACCAATGTAAGAAATTGGGTTATATTTGGGGTGGGGGGGGAGACTTACTGAGGCAACAACCACATTCCTTGTCCGGGTGACCCACAAATAGATGATGGAACTGTTAGCTGCGTCTCAAAGGAGTTAATCTCCCAAGATGATATCTAAAAAGTTTACAGTCTTATTGAAAGAACATTGCACAAGTTGAAGCTGCCGCTCCCACCCATGGAAAAATCCAGTTTCCTGTTCACCTTCAGAGATCAAGCTCTTACGACTGACTAGTAGAAGGGGCTCTTGCTCATAAAAAACCCAACAACTATCTCCTTCAGTGTTGAGAGGCTTGACGAGAAATACAAATCTCTTGAAATTTCTCCTGCTTGCTAACTGAGCCACATAAAAACAGATCAAGGTAGTTTGGTGGCTCTCAAATGCAGGCCTAGCAACCCAGTCTCACCCATCAACACTCCACCAGTTGAGGAAAAGGAAAAATGAATGTGATATGCAAGCAAGGAATATTTTCTGCTACTGCCATCCGAATTGCAAATACAATCATGTGCCAGACAATAGAGGAACAACTTTGCCGAATGCAGGGAAAAGGCTACTACATGATCAAAAAGAATAGAGAAAATCCATCAGTAAGGAAGGTCAATTATTCTCAACAGCGATATACATAACTTTGGATGCAGGGAGAACCAAATTCAGATGGTTGGTGATCTGAGTCATCTGAACACATCAGTGATTCAAAATAGCCTCTTTTAGGTCTGCAGTACAGGCAAGGATTTTGGAAGTGCCATGTGTTAGTATTTCTTTATTTGGTAAGCATGTGGAGGCAGCCTTACAGGCAATCAAAACAGACACCGAAACGACCAGGTCACTTTAATCTCTGCAACATCACATATCATACAGGAGACACTCCTACGTAGGAAGAGGGAGCTCACAGTATAACACTGTACATGGGTACAGTATGGAGTCTCACGGTAAATAGGATGTTCGAGGCATGTGGACTGCTGAATTCATATCTGTGCATAGATCGGCATCTAGTGTTGGGTCTGGATGATTGCACCTTGTTGTCCTGAAAGAGTCTTCGAAGTATCAGGAGATAGGTGACTCCTCCCCTGGACTACAGTGCGCATGGGCATTTTCTCCATCCTCAGATTGTTTTTTTCCGCCATTGGGTTCGGATGTTATTCCTATACTCCAACTTCGGAATCGAAACTAAACTTTTCGAAAGGCCAAAAGGCCTTCGACTTCGACGGTATTGTTCTCGCTTGGAACTTCTTGACTCGATCAAACTTTCCACCTCGACCCGGTCTTCGACGCGGGCCGTTGGGCCTTTTCGACGCCACGTGGGCCTGCTGTCGATGGAAAGGAGCCCGTTCAAAAGGTGCCCACAATGCCACTCCGAATTCCCTCATACTGACAAACATACAGTATGCAACAAGGGCCTATCACCAGACCACAAAGAGGAAAATTGCCCAGCCTGTGCCCAATTCCGGTCGAAGAAAACCATCCGGATTCGACGGGCTGCTAGGCAAGAGATGCAGCGATAGGCACCGGAACCAGACAACATCTTCGATGATGTACAAGTCAAGTCAAGTCAATAAATTTATATAGTGCGCTACATACCCAGAGGGTCTCAAGGCGCTGGAATAAGGGTGGGGAATTACTTGTCAAATATCCACGTTTTAAGTTACTTTCTGAATGCTAGGTGGTTCTGAGTAAGGCGAAGGTGAGTGGGAAGTGAGTTCCAGGTTTTAGCTGCCAGGTAGGAGAAGGATCTACCTCCCATGGTGGTTTTGTTGATGCGAGGTACAGTGGCAAGGGCTAGGTTGGAAGATCATAGCTGGCGGGAGGGGGTGTAGAAGGACAGTCGTGTGTTGAGGCATTCGGGTCCGATTTTGTAGAGTGCTTTGTGTGCGTGGGTTAGGAGGCGGAAAGTAATGCTCTTATTGACGGGGAGCCAGTGGAGGTTTTTCAGGTGACCAGAGGTGTGTTCTTTACGCGGGATGTCTAATATGAGCCTGGCTGAGGCGTTCTGGATGCGTTGGAGTTTTTTCTGGAGTTTGGCGGTGGTACCGGCGTAGAGGGTGTTTCCGTAGTCCAGTCGGCTCGTGACCAGAGCATGGGTGACTGTTTTTCTAGTTTCGGTGGGGATCCAGCGAAATGTTTTTTTGAGCATGCAAAGAATGTTGAAGCAAGATGAAGAAACGGCGTTGACTTGTCTGTTCATCGAGTGTGAGGAATCCAGAATGACGCCCAGGTTCCGTGCGTGGTCCGTCGGGATGGGTGCTTTTCCAAGGGCCTCTGGCCACCAAGAGTCATCCCAGGCGGAGGGGGAGGTGCCTAGGATGAGGACTTCTGTTTTGTCTGAGTTCAGTTTCAGGCGGCTGTGCTTCATCCATTCGGCTACTTCTTTCATTCCTTCATGCAGGTTAGTTTTGGCAGTGTTGGGGTCTCTGGTGAGTGATAGGATCAGTTGAGTGTCGTCGGCGTAGGAGATGATGTTGAGGTTGTGTTGGCGTGCGATGACCGCGAGGGGGCTCATGTATACGTTGAAGAGGGTGGGGCTGAGTGAAGATCCTTGTGGTACGCCGCAGATGACTTCAGTGGCTTCTGACTTGAATGGTGGGAGGTGAACTCTCTGGGTTCTTCCGGTGAGGAACGAGGTGATCCATTCCAGTGCTTTTCCTTGGATTCCGACGTTCCTGAGGCGTTGTAAGAGGGTGCTATGACAGACCGTGTCGAAGGCTGCGGAGAGGTCGAGGAGGATGAGGGCGACTGTGTCTCCATTGTCCAGTAGAGTTCGAATGTCGTCTGTTGCTGCGATGAGGGCGGTTTCAGTGCTGTGCTTGGCTCGGAAGCCGGATTGTGAGGAGTCGAGGGATTTGTTGGTTTCGAGGAATGCGGCGAGCTGGTTGTTGACCGCTTTCTCGATGACTTTGGCCGGGAATGGAAGGAGCGAGATAGGGCGGTAGTTTTTGAGTTCGGTGGGGTCAGCTGTGGGTTTCTTCAGGAGGGCGCTGAGTTCGGCATGTTTCCAGCTTTCCGGGAAGGTTGCGGAGTTGAGGGAGCAGTTGATGACGTCTCGGAGGTGCGGTGCTATAATGGAGTCTGCTTTGTTAAAGATGTGGTGAGGGCATGGGTCTGTGGGGGATCCTGAGTGGATAGAGTTCATCAGACGGATAGTGCCCTCCGTGGAGATTGGCTTCCAGTCATTGAGGATGTTCAGGGGGGGTGGGGGTATTGCAGGGGGTTGGGTGGGTTGGTCTTTGGGACGCTTGTCGAAGCTGTTGTGGATGTCTGCAATTTTGTTGTGGAAGAATGAGGCTAGGGAGTCGCAGAGGGCTTGAGAGGGGGTGATGTCATTGGAGTTGGCTGAGGGGTTGGTAAATTCCTTTACGATGTTGAATAATTCCTTGCTGTTGTGGGCGTTGTTATCTAGTCGGTCCTTGAATGCGGCTTTCTTGGCATTCCGGATCAGTTGATGGTGTATGCGGGTGGCGTTTTTGAAGGCGTCCTTGGTGCTGGTGGTTGGGTCTTTTTTCCAGGCCTTCTCGAGGGAGCGACAAAGTTTCTTGGATTTCTTAAGATCATCGTTGAACCAGGAGGCCTTCTTGCTGCCTAGTTTGATTTGTCGTTTTTTCAGAGGTGCTAGGATGTCGGCGCTGTTGGATAACCATTGGGTGAGGTTGGTGGCTGCTTGGTCTGGGTTAGAGGAGTGGGCTGGGGGGTTTTGAAGAAGCGATGAGGAGATCTGGTCGATGGTGATTTTGTTCCAGTTTCTTTGCAGAGTGGGTTGGGGGTGGTTGTTGGATGTGGGCTTGTTGTAGGTAAAGTGAACGCAGCTGTGGTCAGTCCAGAGGAGAGCTGTGGTGTGGCTGAAGGAGACATGTTTGCTGGAGGTGAAGATAGGGTCGAGTGTGTGACCTGCGATGTGGGTGGGGGTAGTGACGAGTTGTTTAAGTCCGAGGTTGGTGAGGTTGTCCAAAAGGGTGGTGGTGTTGCGGTCGATGTTCTTTTCAAGGTGAAAGTTGAGGTCTCCCAGAAGGATGTAATCCTCGGAGGGGAGCGCGTGTGGAGTGATGAAGTCCGTGATGTCTTCGCTAAATTGTGCGTGGGGTTCTGGTGGCCTGTAAAGGAGGACTCCCAGAAGCGGAAGATTTGGATCTAGAGATCGTCACAGTTGAGGACCACTCAGACTCCGATGACGAGATCCCACCCGGGCAAACCGTGAGTACACTGCCCCCGACACCGATTACCCCGTTACCGAAGGCTCGGTCAAGGCATCGCCTAAAGGCCTTAGCCTACATCCAAAGACTCATTCAGAAGCCCCGCCTTCCGGCTCGGCTCCAAAGACTAAAATTAAGCCTTCAGAGACCCCAGGTCTAAGTAATGTTATCCCCAAGAAGGTTCTAGAACCCAAAAAGGTCGTTGACCCGAAGGGCGTCGAACCGAGGAAGCCCGTACAGCCCAAGGGCGTCGACCCGAAGAAGGCTGTCGAGCTGAGGGGCACCGAACCAAAGAAGGCCGTTGAGCCGAAGGCCGCGGAACCGAAGAAGGCCGTCGACCCGAAAAAGGCCATTGCGCCAAAGGTCGCAGAACCGAAGAAGGTCGTCGACCCAAAGGGCGCCGTACCAAAGAAGGCCGTCGAACCGAGAGTTGTCGAGCCGAAGTCGGTGGTCCAGCCAAAGGAGGTCGCATCAAAGGCTATCGAGCCAAAGAAAGGCATCGAACCAAAGACCAGTGCTCCTAAAAAACCAGTCGATCCGAAGAAAGTCATCGACTCGACAAAGGACAGTCAACCTAAAAAAGCCGTCTAGCATAAAAAGCATATTGAACCTAAAGATCCGCTCGATCCGCAATCAGTCGTCGACCCGAACAAAAAGGCCAAGCCGAAAAAGAGCAATAAGGCATCAAAAGTCGTCGAACCAAAAAAGGTTGTCGACCCAAAGGCAACAGTCGATCGAAAAAAAACTAAGCCTAAGAAGTCAACAACACATCCACGGACAGTGGAAGAAGAAATCTTCCATCCAGATCCAACATCAGAGGAACAAGCAAAATTGTATATAAACCCTGAGACGGGTAAAATCACAATTCTACACAGGAAGAAGAGACCATTGGACACGGACTCCCATTCCCCCATTCCTCTAAATAAAAAAGGACTTTGGGACTTCTCCCTATAGACCTTTCACTCCTTTCTATCCCACTATGCCTACTACGCCTTTTGCTCCTTACTCTCCTACACACTCATATTACAATGAGGATAACACAGGGGAAGATCCTCAAGATGATTATAACTGTCCAGAGGATCCTAATCCACAAGATGACACATGGGAAGATCAGAATGACCCATATGACACACATCCCATCCCTGACACCTCCTCATACCCAACAAAGCCGTTGCCTACCGACGACACCATTGTCTTCAACCAACTAATAGATAGGGCAGCACAGTACCACAATGTAGACATGCACAATGACCCAATAGACGAAGACTTTCTATTTGACACATTCCCTACTTCAGAGAAAAATGTCAGGACACTCCTTATGTTGAAAGGGGTACTAAAACACGCGCCAGATATATTTAAAGATACAGCCAGGGCACGTGTGATCAATCCCAGGATTGAAAAGAAATATAGAGCGGCCCCTACAGACCCTACTTATATTAGAGGCCAGTTACCTTCAGGCTCACTGGTAGTGGCTAACGCACGCAAAAGAGCCAACTCACAGACAACAGGAGAAGCTCTGCCTCCTGATAAGGAGTCTAAAATACTAGAGGCCTTGGGTAAAAGGGTAGCATCACAAGCTTCCAATTCATGGAGAATTGCAAACACACAAGCTCTACTAGCTCGTTACTATAGAGCACACTATGACCAACTTGAAAGTTGAATGCAACACCTGCCGGAACCTCACAAAGCCCAAGCTAATGACCTCATACAAGAGGGAAAGTTCATTACAAACGCTTCCATTAAATGTGCGCTTGACGCAGTTGACACTGCAGCCAGGTCCATTAACACTAGCGTATTACTACGAAGACATGCATGGCTACGCATCTCTGGCTTTAAGAACGAGGTGCAATCCACCATTCTTAACCAACCAGTCAATCAAGAGTTCCTTTTTGACCCTGCAGTCGATACCATTTTAGACAAAATGAAAAAAGATACAGAAACTGCAAAATCAATGGGCGCATTGCAGTTTCAACAACATAGAGGTTCCTTTCGACGCTCCTCTTACAGAGGAGCTACACGAGGCAATACTTCACAAACCTCGTCTACATGCAAAAGCAACACCCAAGGTTCCTTTAACAAAGGCTCCAACAGAGGAGGTTATAGGGCCAACAATAACAAGGGAAGAGGACGTGGAGGCAATAACACCAGAGCCTCCACTGCCGCAAAACAGTGACTTCATCACACTACCTCCAGACCATCTAACACCGGTCGGAGGCAGAATCCAACAATTCCTACCAGTCTGGAACGCAATTACCACAGACAGGTGGGTGAGACAAATTATCCAGTATGGTTATTGCCTAGAACTCACTTCTACTCCACCCAACATACCAAACAGACACCGTCCTATATCCAAAGAACACATCACCCTGCTACAACAAGAGGTGAAATGCATGCTGGAAAAGGGAGCCATAGAGCCAGTCCCTTTCCAACACCAAGGGACAGGAGTATACTCACTATACTTCCTTATTCCCAAGAAGGATGGGTCTCTCAGACCAATATTGGACCTCAGACCCCTAAATCAATACATACTGTCGGAGCACTTCCATATGATCACTCTACAGCAAGTGCTCCAGTTGCTTCAGCAAGGAGACTTCCTAGCAACATTGGACCTCAAGGATGCGTATTTTCACATACCTATACATCCAGCTCACAGGAAATATCTCAGGTTCACAATAGAAGGTCAACACTACCAATTCAAGGTTCTCCCCTTCGGAAAGACCATCCGCGTTGTTCCAGGACAGTGTTCCACTGTAAAGTTCATTCCCTGTAGGGAGCTAGACCACCCCAACAGTTAAGGATTCTAACCCCTCATCTGCATTACTCATCTGAGGGGCCTGTGGTCTGTCTGAACCCGGATGCGAGTCCCAAACAAATACGGTGCCTTATCCCTTGGTGAATTTCCTGTAAAAGCCAGTGAGGCCTAAGAAGGTTCTCACTTTTGCCTGGATCTTCGGGATGTCCTAGCCACAATCGTGTCAATCTTTAATTGTAGGAGCTGCACTTTGCCGCCCTGTACTTGGTGTATCAAGAAAACCACAGAACCCTGCCCTATCTGGCATTTATTGGCCTTGATAATTAGGCCTGCACTCTGCAGGGCGCACAGCACTTATTCGAGGTGGTGCAAATGGTCCTTCCAACTGGAGCTGAAGACGGAGGTGTCATCAAGGTATGAAGCACAGGAGTACTCCAACCCAGCCATGACCTGGTTGGCCAGCCTCAGGAAAAAGTCAGGGGCGTTCTTCAACCCAAAAGGCATGACACGAAACTGGTAGTGCCCTTCTGACGTTCAGAATGATGACCTCTCTTCTGCCCTCTCAGTCAGGGCAATCTGCCAGTACCCAGACGTTAAATTAAATGCGCTGAGCAACTTGGCAGCTCCAATCTGATCAGTGAGCACATCAGCTCTGGGGATGGGGTGTGAGTCTGCCTTGGTGGCAACATTGAGCCCACGGTAGTCTGCGCAGATCCAGAATTCGGGTGTGACACCGGGCAGAGCAGCCTTGGGGACCAAAACCACTGGCCTGGACCAAGGATTGCTGGAGGCCTCAATACCCCCTAACTCCAGCATCTTAGAGGCTTCATCCTTGATGATAGCTCTCACTCTGTCACACAATCTGTAAGTTGTGTGCTTAAAAGTTAGGCTATCCCCAGTATCCACATCATGAGTGCACCAATGCACCAACTGGCATGAGTGAGAACAGAGATATAAACTGTCCCACTAACTGGCAACAGTCTCTCTGCTGCTCTAGAGTCAAAGTTGGGAAGAGGCTCACATTCTCTACTGACCCTTTCTGCTCTTTGGAAGATCTCAGGTCGGGGAGAGGTTTACTCTCAACTTACCCCCCATCATCAGTGACTAAGAGCATGGTCTACTCAGACCTCTTAAAGTGTGGCTTGAGGCGGTTCACATGCAGGACCCTCAAAGGGTTCCTAGGAGCATGCAAGTCCACCAAGTAGGTGACGTCACTCTTGCACTCCTTTACCTCAAATGGGCTAGACCAGTGGTCTTGCAGAGCACGGGGCTCAACGGGCACCATTACCCATACCTTCTGACCAGGATGAAACAACCAGAGGGGCATTCTTGTCATACCAGCGTTTCATGTCCTCCTGTTAATATCCTCCTGGATAGCTTCCAGATTCTCCTGGGCAAGTTACTGGAAGCAGGGAGCTTGCTTCCAGCCCTCCTCAACCAAACTGAGAGGTCCTCTCACAGGGTGCCTGTACTGAAGTTCAAAAGGGCTGAAGCCAACCTCCTTCTGTGGTACCTCCCTTTAGGCAAATAAGGCATGTCTGGAGGACGTCCCACTTATGCCTCATGTGTTCCGGGAGACCCATTTTCATGCCTTGGAGGGTACAGTTGAATCCCTCAACCCATTGGTTTGGGGGTGGTAAGGAGTGGAAAACGTGTAGGTTGCCCCACACTCCTTCCAATTGACCTTCATGTACAGGGACATGACATTGCTATCATGGTCAGATACCACCCCCTTGTGAAAACCCACTCAGGTAAAGATCCCCATCAGTTCCCTGTCCCCAGCGGGCACAGTCACCGTCCTCGGAAGGATAGCTTCCAGAGACCATGTGGCATGATCCACCAAGACCTGGATGAACCTGTTGCCCATGGCTGTCTTGGGATCCAGAAGCCCCACAATGACAATGCCCACCCGCTCGAAAGGGGTGCTCACAATAGGGAAAGCTTTCAGGGGGCTTTGCATTTCCCCCTTGTCTTGCCACTCGCCTGGCAGGTAGGACAGGACCTTGAAGGACTGGGTTATTTAGAACCCAGCGGTGCCAGGGCACAACACCTGAAACCTTCGTGGGTAACCTGCTCCGGCGTACCAATCACAGAGACATGGGACACTTCCTTCGGCGTCAAAGATTCAAGGTTTATTTACTGCAGGGAACACAGAAGTCACAACAAGCAACACACGTGCAACTTGGGGAGACTGCTTCAAATTGGTTCTGTGGATCGCTCCTTTTATACATGGTTTTCCCATAGGTTTGCATAGCAGACAAAAGTTTACAACCCGGTTCCCACAATTATCCCCCAGAGGGGTCGCTTTGGTCACTTTGATACACATAAGGCCCGGAACATAAGTGCGGAAACATTTGGCGGTTCCCAACTGTAAAAACCCATCTTCCCAACATTAGTGCATTCCAATCGGCAATAAAACAGATCAAAATAGGAACAAGAACAGGTGTAGAGGAAGACGGAGACAGTGGGGAAATCGGAAAGGGTGAAAAAAGGGGAGGTATCGAGAGACACGAGATACAGGCATCAAAGGGACGTGCCTAATGAGATGCACGGCTAAGACAATAAAACCGGCACGGCGAGATGAGCCTCGAGCGGGGCCATCTGCCTTACAGTATCATCCCCCTCATCATAAAGACACTTACAAAGGACATGTGTCTTCCTCAAATATCTTGGGAGTCCCAGGGTCGTGAAGCGGACATCGTCCGTTCGCTGGCTACTTGAGGGCAAGAGACAAAATGGATGCCGTATCTAAGATGGAACCCGTGGGTACAGATGAAAAACCCACATAGCAAACGAACGGTTTAAGTTAACACAGCGAAACTGCGCACACTTACTAAACTCGTCATTTGCGGTTCATAGATACCAGACTCGACCATATTCGTGCGAGTCGAAAACACCACTTACAATTGTCACGGAACCTCAGACGCTCCTTTTGCCCTCATGTAGGCAAGCACTAGTCGGAATCATACTCAATATTCATCAGACCATCTAGATGTTGCTGTAGCATAGCTCTGTCCAACCGAGTTCCATTGGTAACAGGCGGCTGTCTCATACACGTTGTAGCACAGAGGCCACATAAGGCAGGACCGCACTGCACACAAAGGCAACACGTGAACAGGAACGCCACGACAACTCCGACGATCATCAGAATCTTCCAACCCCAAGTCGACATCAGGCCCCAAAACCACCCAAGTAGCGTCCAATCCCCTACATCCACGTGTATGGATTCAGAGATCTTATGCAACTTAGAGATGGCTTGATAGACAGTCGGAGCATTATCTGGAATGAAAATGCAGCAGCTCGAATGGATCACCTTACATACCCCACCTCGATCTGCTAAGATGACATCTAAAACCATACGGTTTTGTAACGTCATTAGCCTATCCGCCTGAAGTTCTGTGGTGATATTACCAAGGGCACTGGCAGAAATATTAGTTGTCGATTCTACCACTCGAGTCAACTGTCTCAGGTTCCTACTATTAACCATAGGTCCCCAAAACGGGAGGAAACCCTTGAAAAAGTCTCCTGCCTCTTGACCGGCAGTATCCCCTTTGCTAATTACGCCTCGCACAACTCTAGTCTTATGATAATCGGCATCTACAGTGAACGTCGGAGGCAACAAATTTGCAATGAAGCATGAGCCCATAAAGTCAACGGGCAACCATGCATATGCACGATCATGGCAGATAAAGTATGTGCCCTTGGCCGCCAGGAACACAGGGGACGAGACCATCGGCAGAATGTAATTTTCAGTGCAAGCACTCTCTCCAAGTCGGGCTTTCGATCTTCGGCCACGACCCATTAGACAAAAATTACCAATGTGGGGTACGACCCATATCGGAGGTGAGCTTTTAAGCTGCTTTTCACTAGTGAACACACTATACTCGCCTCTACTCAGGACCCGGTAAGCTTGTACCTCTTCTTCGGGAATAAGCGAGGGATCATAGATATCGCTGTCTAAGTCCTCGATTGCTATCGACAAAGGTTTTTGATACGAGGTAGGACCAGAGTAGGGGGAACGTGGTTCTCGAATGGGGTGGAAGCCTAGTGCGCTTCGAAACATTGTTTGAAATGCTCGAGCAGACCCTTGGGAGCTATACGGTAACACCAGATACGGAATTCCCTTATCCGTAGTATGTGGCATCAACCCACACACCCAGCAATTAGTAGTGTTAACCACTAACTGATGCTGATGAAGGAGCTGAATAAAGGAATTATTGCGGAATTCTGCACGTCTAGCCTGCTCGTGTTCGGGTAATACATGAAAGGAATGGGGAGAAGCAACAGTAGTAAGTTTAGAATCAGGTGTAGGAGTAGGTAAAACAGGAGATAGAAAACCAGAGATCATATAATACACCCCACCCGCCAAGAATGCAGAAACAGTCAAGAATAACACAATCACTTGAAATATAAAACATTTCGTACGACTAAGTTGTTGCAGCTTGAATCTTTGTATCTGAGCTTCTTCCAAGTCCATCAGCTTTGAAAATGCCATTCCCTACGACCGTCCGCAACGTTTCTTGACGCACTTCGTTCTGTGTAGCAATAGTCAATCCCTAGGAGTTCCCAGGAACCGACGGTCTTTAACCTAGCGTCAAGACCTACTATGCAGAAGGAAGTACGCGCGCGGCCCTACGGCCTTTATTTCACAAATATATATACATATATATATATACAAAAACAATGTCTCTCGGCTGTGGAAGCAAAAAGTATAAGGAATGAAGCTCAATGTATATACACATAGGAATAATCACAATAATATGAATGTTCAAACTGATCACGGAAAACGGGATAATGTAGTTGTCAATACAGCAAAACAGGATCTTTTATTAGTCTTTAGTGCTAGATCGCAAAAAGTATCGGGTTTTCCCAGGACGTGTCTGCTCGCCAAACAAAGGATCCGTTGAAGAGACAGCGTCCTGCTGATCAGTTGAGTGTTCTGGTCTTGAGTCTTTTGATGACAATTGTTCAACAGTGTCTTTCTGCTGCACTGAGGATTCTCCGACAGGTTGTGCGTCGCTAAAAGGTACAAACGCCGGCAATCCTTCGGTTTCAGTTGATGCAATGCCTCTCCTCACCCACGGGTCTGCCGGCAAGGGGATAGGGACTTTTTTGGTGTGGGTGGCGTGCACCCAGTTTTTCCGTCCCTCAAGACGAACAGCAGTCCTCGTGGCAAGGAGAACCTGGTAAGGTCCAGTAAACCTCGGGTCCAAGTTGTTCTTGCGCGAAAAGTTCCGCGTCACCACCCAATCTCCGGGCTGGAGCTGGTGGCCTGGACCCTCCGTCTGCGTCGGCAGTGCGTCGTGAACCTGTTGGTGAATTAACCTCAGTTTAGCAGTCAAGTCATGAAGATAATCGATCAGCATTGGATACTCAAGATCACAGAAAATACCTGGCCTAGGAACCCCCCAGACATTCGCAGGACGACCGAACACTATTTCATAGGGACTAAGCCCTACTCGGGAGTGTACCGTCGCCCTAGTTGACAGTAATGCTAAGGGTAAAGCGTCAGGCCACGAGAGACCAGTTGTAGCCTGAATCTTTGCTAGTTTCAGTTTAAGGGTGCCGTTATACCCTTCAACCAAAGCAGCTGACTGGGGATGATTGGCACTATGGAATTTCTGATTAATTCCAAGGCCCTTACACACACTCTTCATCACACTTCCCACAAACTCACTTCCGTTATCCGACCACACGACTCTAGGCATTCCATACCGAGGAAAATACTCCTTCAGTAGGATTTTCGCAGTAGACAAAGCAATATTGTCTTTGAGAGGATAGGCCTCGATCCATCGGGAGAATGCGCAAACCACTACTAAAACGTATTTCAGGTTATTGCATCGCTCCATATGGATGAAGTCCAATTGGATCACCTCAAAGGGACATGAAGGGGGAGCAAAACTGCCAGGAGGAGTTGGGGTTCTTTTGCCAGGATTGTACATCATACACACCATACAATTCTTCACCAGACGTTCAGCACATTTCATAATACCATCATTCTTCCACACGGGAGACAACAACTTACAAATACCTTTCGCGCTAATATGTGCTAACCCATGCGCCATTGTCACAACGGCCAGCACATACGCATCGGGCAACAACCATCTTTTCTCATCCGACAAATCAATCCAACAACCATTCGCCTCCAACTTTCCCGTGCTTTCTTTCCACTTCGCCTTTTCAGTCTCGGTGGCCTCATTCTGAATTTCTTTCACACTTTCAATAGTGTCTTCACACATGCTCGACTCTGTAGGCCACCTAACCGAACTCGTCACATACATTCGAGTGCTAAGGTTCCGGGCAGTCTCCTTAGCAATCTCATCCGCAAACGCATTACCACGACCAACATCATCCGTCACCTTACGATGCGCACTACATTTAACAATCGCTACCTGCTTAGGCAACGTCAATGCATCCAAAAGATCATTCACAAGCTGACCATGTTGAATCTTCGTACCATGCGACGTCAAGAAACCTCTCTCTCTCCACAATCGTCCGAAACTATGTGCAACGCCAAATGCATATTGGCTGTCGGTAAACACATTCACACGTTTCCCTTTCGCTAACACACATGCTCTGGTGAGAGCAATCAGCTCTGCAGCTTGGGCAGAATTCTGATTCAATCTTGCAGTCTCAACAACAGTATTTAATGTTACAACAGCATAAGCAGTAGTCACATCGCCATTCGGCAACTTAAAACATGACCCATCCACATACAGTGTTCCATCCGGGTCTTCCAATGGGGTGTTTTTAAGGTCCACTCGACCTTTTGTTTCCTCTTCTGTCCTCAAATAACAATCATGTTCTGTTATTTCATCTGACTCTGAGCTAATTGGTAACAAAGTTGCCGGGTTCAGGACATTACAACGTTTTATTTGAATGTGGCTTGCCAACAACGTCAACTCGTACCCAGACAACCTCGCACTCGTCAAGTGCTGAGTTTTTGTACGATTCAGAAGAGTGTCGACTGCATGCGGAACCATTACCGTAAGCATATTATCCATGACCAATCCTGCTGATTGTCGGATGGAGACCGCAGCTGCCGCTGTTGCTCTCAAGCAACTCGGCAATGCTCTAGCTACTGGGTCCAAGGTCGAGGAAAAATATGCACATGGACGTTGCTTACCACCAAAAGGTTGCGTTAAGACACTCAACGCACAACCTTCTCTTTCGTGAACATATAATGTAAACGGCTTGCTATAGTCAGGAGTACCTAACACAGGAGCCGAACACAATGAATCACGCAATTCAGAAAAACTTTTCTGACATTCTTCCGTCCATGGTAAAGGAGTTGAAACATCCTTGCACGTAAGAGCCACTAATGGTTTCGCTAGCAATGAAAAGTTAGGAATCCATTGCCTGCAGTACAACGTGATACCTAGAAAGGCACGCACATCTCTTTGGGTTTTTGGCACAGCCATTCGGGCAATCGCTGCAATTCTCTCTGGGGTCAACCGCCTTCCCTCCTTTGACAATAAGTGACCTAGATAGGTTACTTCTTGACAACAATATTGGAGTTTAGAAGGTGACACCTTGTGATTTAACTCGCAGAGATGTTGCAGCAACGACACCGTAGCAATTTTACAAACGTCCTGAGTATCAGCAGCCACCAATAGGTCGTCGACGTATTGGATTAAGGCCGCACCAACCGGCAACGTAAACGCATCCAGCTGACCCTTCAAGGCTTGACTGTAAATCGATGGACTTTCACAGTAGCCCTGAGGAGCGCGTTTAAACCGGAAGCTGCGTCCACCGAGAGAGAAACCGAAAAGGTCCCTGCTCTCCTCGGCAATCGGGATGCTGAAGAACGCATTCTTAAAGTCAATCACCGAAAACCACAATGCAGAAGCTGGAATCAGAGTCAGTAGCGCCGTGATGTCAGGCACAACGGGGAACTGAGGAACCACAATTTTATTCACCTCCCGTAAATCGATGACAAAACGATAAACGGGTGGTTTCGAAGGATCAGTACGTTTTAGAATGGGCAGTACAGGGCTGTTGCACACGTTTCCCCGAGTCTCTTCAATAACGTCTTTCTCGATCAGATCATAAATGATCGCTAACAATGCTCGTTCACCATCAAGAGAGATACGATACTGGGGAATACGTGGCAATCGCACATTAGATTTTAACTGAACAACATACGGAGAGATGTCAAGCAGGCCCACATCATTGGGACCTGTCGCCCACAAAGACGCAGGAAGAGAACTCAATTCCGGTGGAAGCTTATCGAGGGACAAATACATAGGTGAGACAACTCTCTCTCCCAACGTAAGCTTTACACCCGCAGGAGAACAATACAAAGTTGCATACAAACGTTTAAGCAAATCCAGGCCCAAAAGATTTTCACCACAGCCAGTAGTCAAAATCAACGGAGCTTGAAGCTCCCGTGGCCCAATTGTAAGGGGCAAAGGGCACGAAACTGGATTGCTAACGGGGGCGCCAGAGAATCCAACGGAAACATTTGTTAAGCCAGACAAAGGTGCGCCAGGGAGTTTCGAATGCATAATAGAACTTTTCGCTGCACCAGTGTCCAACAGAAAAGGCTCAACGACGCCCGATGTAGCAACTGCGACGTAAGGCCCTCTCTGATCAACCGGAACTGATACCACTCCCTCTCCTTGTCTTTGGCTGTCCTAGTAATTACTGTCGTCAGTTCCCTGATCGACGTAATAATCATCTACATTGTACTGCGCAGATCGTCCTTGCGATGATCCACGTTGATCGAAACAATTATTAGAATTAGAGGAGTTATCAGAACGATCATTCTGAGCACCACGACCCCTACCACGTGATACCTGATGTGAACCACCACGACCTCCTTTGGACGAATTACCACTATTGCGATCATTCAGAACAGGGCAATTGAATTTAATGTGTCCCTCCTGTCTACAATAAGCACATTGATTGTACCCTAACGATGATCTTTGGGAGGAGGAATCATTACGCAGCTGCGATCGATTCGATTGCGACTGCGATCTATTCTGTTGGGATGCATTCTGATTTGAACGCGGAGGATACGCTTGTTGAAGCAACACTTTAGTTTTAAGCTCTTTCGTCTTTTTGTCAGCGCGGTCGCTCTCTTCTTTCTCTCTGTTCTCATAATATTGTGCTGTGGCCAATATCTGAGCTGAGGTAGAAACGGCCCATGCACTTTCCGAATTCTTTAATTTATTGCTCAAATCGGGCAGTAAGTTCGAAACAAATTTATCCACAAACAATCGCTGACCACCCTCAGTACCCATATCCTGTCCACTATGGTCAATGAATGCTTCCTCGAACCTCGTAAAGAAGTCGGAAACACTCTCGTCCTTCTTTTGCTTACAAGCTGACAATTTGTCCCAGTTCACCCTCATAGCTGGCATAAGAGTTTTCATTAAAGTTATTATTCGTTGAGGAAGATCAACAATCAGCTGGTCGGGTTTTGCACCACCAGTTTGTCCGGCATCTGCCGCTACAATGGCAGCCCAAGCACCACCTAATTCATTCAGATGGTTTTCCTGACGAATCTTAGCCCATACCGGTTGCGGTACGACATTGCCGAACAACATATCGATATCGGCAAGATTCATTACCGTAGCATCTACGAGCTGCGATAATTCTTTGTAATACCCTGTAGGATTTTTGCGAGGGTCGGGCAAAGACTGCTTCACCTGTAACACTTCCGAGCGTTTCCATGGGAGATGTATCCATACTCTCTGGAAATGCCCCAGTGTCGGAGGAGCAGCATTAGGATTAGGCGGCATCCAAACCGGTGGAACTTCTCGCATAGGAAATTGGCCAGACTCATCTGGCTGTCTTTCAATATCCTCAACAAACAATGCTTGGGGTATCGGAGTGGGACGAAAAGATAGCAACCGCTCAACAGCACGTCGAACGTTGGTATCCACTATCAGTCCGTTCGAGAACTGAAGCTGAAGATCAGACAGGGCGGTCAGCACCTCATCAGGTGCATCGGCCGATATCTGATCGCGTAGGACCTTACACATTTCCTCGAACACATATCTCTGGGTTGGCATATTAAATTGACAAAATGTGTCGAGTACAACGCGTGGCGGATTTCGAAGAGGATGCATCATCCAACCCATCGCCATATTATATAGCGAAGCGCGTTCTCTGTTACCAGGAAGCTGACTACGTCTCTGAGGACCATCGGAACCAGCGGACCCAAAAACAGGTCCGAGCGAATGAAAGAAACTAGCCGCATGAGGAGAATTACGAGAACGAGTAGAGGGAGAAGTATAGGACACAGGACTAACAAGCGAAGGAGTAGAAACAGTAGCAACAGCAGGAGTTAACAAGACAGGAGCAGTAGCTGGAGCAGGAGTATGTGGAAGCGGAGGAGCAGTAGGGATAGCAGTAGGCAGAGGAGCAGGAACAGTCGGAAGAGCGGGTGCAGGTTGAGGAACAGGCACAGGAAGAATAGGCGGAGGAATAGGTACAGCAGGAGCCACGGGAGCTGCGGTACCCTGTACATACGGAGGTGGCGACTTCATAAGATAAGACATTAAAGGATCCTCAACTGACTCTTCCTTCTTTTCCGACTCCGTAGGCAAAGCGGGATAACATTTATCTACGGTCATACGCTGTAGTCTATCAAAAATGTCCTTATCCTTAACCTCCTTGTCGCGCTGAAATTGCTCTGCTTTCTTCACTATGGTAGCAACATTATCTCGCTGATTTCGTTTAGTCTGTCTGATTTCTTTCTGTCGGGCTTCCTTACGCCACAACCGAAAGGCATCAAACATGGCCGGCCTTGACTTTCTCTCGAACAACTTAACCTCTAGATTATCTAAGATCGGGGCCTCGAAGCTACCATGAGGTGGCCAACGAAGGTCACCGTCCTTCTTCGTGTATTTGATCCAGTATGCATTAAAAGTAATCGGGCCTAGCCCATGTTTACTGTAGAGCTCATAAGTGGGAGTTCCAACCGGAGGTATCGGACACGAGTCCTCCAGACGGGAATCCGGACCACAAGGTCTGAAACAACTAAACAAAGTACTGCGACCAGGCATCTTGCACACTAGCCGAGTTTTCACAAACTTCAAGGGTTACGGGATTTACCAAGTCCCAGCAAAGAACAAAACCCTCGGTTTTTGGCGGCTGCTGTCGTCAAACAATACAACAAAGGACCAAGAACTACAAATGCAATGGAACCATGCAACCACTAAGCAACCACAACCAAGAACTCTGGGAGCGACCCACAAATACTTAACTCAAAGATCGATGGCGTCACCAGGAAGGCCCGTCAATCGTCTCGCTCTACCAAGGTCTACGCCAGGCGCCAAAACAGGTCTACAGTCAGGGCAGCAGTCCGTCGCAGCCGTCAGGAGGCGGGAATCTTCGCGGGAAAAGTCTTCGGGCCACTTATTTCGACAACAGGATCGATGAAGCGGGGTGCACCTTCCCTCGGAGATTTCACACGAAGTTCCTCACGATCGTCGGGCTTGGACCGGTACCACTGATGCAGCCCCACGTTGGGCGCCAACTGAAGGACTGGGTTATTTAGAACCCAGCGGTGCCAGGGCACAACACCTGAAACCTTCGTGGGTAACCTGCTCCGGCGTACCAATCACAGAGACACGGGACACTTCCTTCGGCGTCAAAGATTCAAGGTTTATTTACTGCAGGGAACACAGAAGTCACAACAAGCAACACACGTGCAACTTGGGGAGACTGCTTCAAATTGGTTCTGTGGATCGCTCCTTTTATACATGGTTTTCCCATAGGTTTGCATAGCAGACAAAAGTTTACAACCCGGTTCCCACAATTATCCCCCAGAGGGGTCGCTTTGGTCACTTTGATACACATAAGGCCCGGAACATAAGTGCGGAAACATTTGGCGGTTCCCAACTGTAAAAACCCATCTTCCCAACATTAGTGCATTCCAATCGGCAATAAAACAGATCAAAATAGGAACAAGAACAGGTGTAGAGGAAGACAGAGACAGTGGGGAAATCGGAAAGGGTGAAAAAAGGGGAGGTATCGAGAGACACGAGATACAGGCATCAAAGGGACGTGCCTAATGAGATGCACGGCTAAGACAATAAAACCGGCACGGCGAGATGAGCCTCGAGCGGGGCCATCTGCCTTACAGTATCATCCCCCTCATCATAAAGACACTTACAAAGGACATGTGTCTTCCGCAAATATCTTGGGAGTCCCAGGGTCGTGAAGCGGACATCGTCCGTTCGCTGGCTACTTGAGGGCAAGAGACAAAATGGATGCCGTATCTAAGATGGAACCCGTGGGTACAGATGAAAAACCCACATAGCAAACGAACGGTTTAAGTTAACACAGCGAAACTGCGCACACTTACTAAACTCGTCATTTGCGGTTCATAGATACCAGACTCGACCATATTCGTGCGAGTCGAAAACACCACTTACAATTGTCACGGAACCTCAACCTGCAGAACAAATCTGATGCCTTCCTCATCCGAGGCCAATAAAAGTGGGTGACATGCCTGTCAAATGTCTGTTCTCGCCCCAAATGACCTGCCAGTGGCATATCATGAGCCAGACCCAGTAGGAAGGTCCTGAAGCCCTGGGGTACCACCAGTACACAGGCTGAACTAGACTCAGGAACCTTATGCTCTCTATACAGGAGACTAGACTCCCAATATTTCAGGAATTTGCCAGTGGTGTCACCAGTTGCCTGGACCTGCTGCAGAAGACCCACAAGAGTAGGCCTCTCCTGATCTGCACAGAACTCATCCCTGGGGGGGACCTCTGTCCTGCTGCCAAAGTGCCAGCTCAGGTAGATTCCTCAGTTCAGCCACTTTATTCCCTTTAGGTTCCGGGGCATCCACCACCGGGTCAGCCTCCTTCTGGACATTGGGAATTTCTGGAGTGAGTTGCCCGCCCCCTTGCCCTTCCTTTTCTTGGCAGGCACCTGGGCCACTCTTTCAGGCTCCAGGTCCTTCGGATCACCCTCACGTTCGCCAAGGACTGTGTGGTCGGGCAACCCTGACATCTCAAAGTGTGACCTGAACTCCACCTCCTTCTAGGCTCCAAGTCATTGTCCAGCAGACAATCCACAGGCATGGACCGACTCACAGCTACACTCAAGGAACCTGAGACCCCCTCCCCATACAAAGGGAACTTGAGCCACTAAACATTGACTCTCACTGTTGTTTACAGCAACAACTTGGTGGACCACATTAGGGACTGCCTGTTCTGAAGACACCAGATGACACCAGACGGTGGGCATGCTGTGTGTTTCAGAGCCTCCACTCTTTGCCCAATAATGGTAACCCACTGACACTAGGGTAACCTCAGCTGGATCCCCACCTCTAGCTGGGACCAACTCCTCCCCAAGCGCTACACTAGCCATCCCTACTGACTAACCACTAACCACTAACCATCCTCCTTGAAGTGCCCTTCTTGATTGCATTGAAAACACTTCAGGGGTACCTTCCCTGCCTTCTTAGCTATAAGGAATCACTTCTTTTCAGTAGTGGGTTGGGAAACCTGGCCCTGTGTACTAGTTTAGGGCCCTTTAGAGAACTCATTACTTTTGTTTTTGCCCCCATCCCCCACTTCCTTCTTTTGCTAGCGTCCCCGTCCACCCTTGGCTGGATTTTGCCCAGATACCTTGTTCTAGCCCCTGATGCTGACCCAGCAGTTCGCCTCGCTAGCAAGCTCTCTGGGGTCTAGCTTACTATCAATCAATTGTACTTGCGCAGCTCTGTAAAACAAAGACTAAACATGTGCAATTGGTCAATCAAATTGTACATCCCCTGGTAATCTGTCACATTTCTGTCTCCACCGAACCATCCAATGCCTTGCAGAAAGAATCCACACAATCCATCCAGGTCTGTGGGGAAAGTTTCAAACTGTCACTAAGTGTCTGCCAGTAATTCTCTGGGGTCAAACCAAATTTCCTGGTAAGGACCTCCTTATTGGTGGAATATATCTTCCTATCTTCCCCCTCTAGGGCCAGTAAGGTGTTCTTCCTTTCAGATGGGATATGGTTTCACAAACCTGCCCCCCCTCCCCTCCCCCCAAGCAACCTTGGGGATCTTGTGCATTTCAAAGCGATCACGTAGGACTCAAACCACCCATCTATGACGTTTCCCACTCCTTAATCAGGCACCAGACCTAAGGGTATGTGTACCCTTTTTTCAAAGGACAGTGAAGATATGCTGCTACCATCCTTGCTGGACTCAGTCCTCTTGGCTTTTAAATCCAACTCTCTCAACCTAAGCTCCTGAGCTAAAATCGTTTATTTCTCCTCCATTGTCAGTTTCTTTTTCTCCATATCCAATTTGAGTTTTGCAAGCTCCAACTTGAGCTTTTTTCCCCCGCCTGTCCTCCAACTCCGCTGGGGACAGGCCTTTAAAAGAAACATTGCTGCCTGCTCTGGAAGGGGCGCTCCCTCCGTTCAGGTTGGCCCACTGCCCCTCAGGCAGTACTGGATTCTCTAACAACTCCAGATTCTGGCACACTGCCCCTCAGGCGGTGCTGGATTCTCAAGCAACTCCAGATACAGACTTTTCTCTTCATGATCCACAACATCATCCCCCTCCTCTGGGATCGCAGTTGCATCCCTGTCTGCTAACCAGGTTCTTGGTGCCTATTAAAGCTCCTCATTTTTAGTAAATGCCTTTAAAAGAACACTTGAAATCTGTAGGGAAACCTTTGAGCTGGGTCAATGCGGCTGTTCTCGATTTCTCTTGCTCGAACGCTACTACTGTAGGTGCTGATGGCTCTCCAGATTGAGACATGACTGCTGCAAAATGTTACCAAAGAGAACAAAAGTAAAAAGTATATTGGTACTAATGGTCTGAGATATAGAAGTAGTGTACACCAAATACTGTATTCAATGTATAAATACAATTTCTATCTTCACCCCGGTTGTATGACACAACCACACATGCTAAACAACGACTGCGTCTTTACCACGCATGCCTTTACAACGAATTTCATTGTAAAGGCATGGTTGGCAAAGATATATGTGTGGTAAAGATCCCACCCCATCCCCTCCTGCTCTGAGCCCTACATTCAGCCCACCTGCATTGTAAACTACCTGCCCCAGCCCAATTACCTACTCCAACCCTTATGCTGAGCCCTAAAACTCATCACCCTAGCCCATACAAACTACCCCTGCCCCGAACCCTAAAACCTGCCCCTGCCGTAAAAACTACCCCAGGCCTCTGTCCTCAGACCTAAAACCATTCCACACCCTTAAAACCTACCCCCACCTCAAATTACTGAGCCACATCCCGGTCCTTCCTGCTGTATGCCTTCCACTTCCTCTCCTTCCCATCCACTCAGACAGCTAGAACGCCGACTGCCTTAACCACGCATATGCTTGGTTAAGGCATATGCGTTGTTCAGCTTACGGGGAAGCAGCATGCATGCCTAGGCCCATGTAAAGGCTCTTTCCCCCTCACCGCTGATCACCAAAGTTAAGAAATTATATTTCTGGTTGACAGAGGTATGCTCCCTGTCCAAGTAGGCACCACAATCCTAGTCAGGGTAAGTGTAGCACATTCAAAAAGTTTACCTGGGCTCAGCCTCTGGAAGCTTGGCACAGAGCAGTCAGGCTAAACTCAAGAGGCAATGTATAAAGTATTTGTGAACACACACACACACACACAAAGTAACACAATGAAAACACCACAAAAATACTCCACACCAGTTTAGAAAAATAGCCAATATTTATGTGAGTAGAACAATAACAAAACAATAAAAATCCATCAGACACAACTGAAGATACAAATTTTGCAAGATGAAATCAAAATTCAGTGCTTGGAAATCAGTAGCTCCAACTAGGGCCATCTGGTTGCGCTTGACCGTGTTAGCTCCAAATTCTCAGCCGACCATGATGGAGCATGGGCCGGATACAGGAGTCATGCAAACCCGCTGACAGTACCTTGAATGCGTCGAAGTTCGAGGGACAATGCGTTGACCAAAGGAGGGGATGCGTCACTGTTGAAGGCGATGCATCATTTTCTAAGTCGGACAACGTTGTTGATGCATTGATTTCAGGAGCACTTTGCTTCGGCCGATGTTGAAGTGCTGGGCTTTATGCTATGCATTGGCATGAAGCCACGAAGAGCCGGGAATGCTTTGGTTTCAGGGGTGTTGCATCGCAGATGTTGGTGATGTGGTGTCCAAGACTCGTGCAGCAGCAGTGGCTCAGAGGGACTGCATCGGCAAAGTCGATGCTGCTTTGTAAGACGGTCGCTGTATCGCTCAGTCAGTGAGCGGTGTCCATGGCTTTGGTCCAGTCAGTGGCAATGCAGCTATATTGCAGAGGAATGCGCTGGTCTGATCAATGCTTCAGTGTTGATGCATTGATTTGTTGGGTTGCAAGACCAAACACTCACTTCCAAAGACCATGGACTGGAATTGGCTCCACTTGGCAGAACAGGCGTCAAAGCTGAGGAGCCTAGGTGCTGATAGCAAGATGCAGATGAGGTATTTTATATCCCTGAGACTTCAGAAAGAGGAGGGAAGCCCAACAAGCCCTTGGAGAACCTTGAGAGATGCAGGATGTAGAGAGCCAAGTCCAGTCTTTTTACTCCCAGGCAAGAAGCAGCAGTCAGTAGGCCAGCAGAACAAAGCAAGCAGCAAAGTGGCAGTCCCTCCTGTCAGCACAACAGCTCTTCTTCCTTCTAGAATGTCCTCAGTTCCAGAAATATTCTGAGTATATGGTGTCAGAGGTCCAGTACTTATACTCATTTTAGCCTTTGAAGTAGGGAAACTTCAAAGAAAGGTCTTTGTAGTGCACAAGACCCTGCCCTGCCTGCAGGCGCGCTACAGGGGTATGCAACTCTGTGTGGGGATAGGCACAGCCCTATTCAGGTGCAAGTGTCCGCTCCTCCGTCTCACTCTGGTTTAGGAAAACCCGCCAGCCTGGTGATGGGTAATCAGGACATCAGCTACCTTTGTGCCCGACTGTCTAGAGGGAATGCACAAAGCCCAGCTGTCACCCAACCCAGACGTGTATTCCAGAGATGTACAGAGGCACAGAATTGTTAAAGCAACTTTCTAAAAGTGGCATTTTCAGTCCTGTAACCTAAAAATCCAACTTCACTAAAATATGTGTTTTTACAAATTGCGAGTCCAGAGACACCAAATGTACTTTTCCTATATTTTCCCAATTTGAAGTTACACTTGCAAAGTGTTACCCGGCAGCTCCAATGCTAACATAAGGGAGAGATAGGCTTTGCTGTAGTCAAAAAACAAATTTAGCAGTTGTTCATTACTGGACATGTAAAACTCAAAAGTACATATCCTACCTTTTAAATACACTGCACCCTGCCCATGGTGGTACCTAGAGCTACCTTAAGGGTGACTTATATGTGCTAAGAAAGAAAGTTCAGGCCTGGCCAGGTCGAAATGGCAGTTTAAAACTGCACACACAGGCTCTGTAATGCCCTGAGACATGTTTTATATGGCTACTCATATGGGCAGCACAATCAGCGCTGCAGGCCCACTAGTAGCATTTAATTTACAGGCTCTGGGCACATATAGTGCACAGTACTAGTGACTTATCAGTAAGTTGGATATGGCAAGCATGGAGAAACTAAATGGCATTACATTTTAGACACAGAGCACATGCACTTTAGTACTGAAAAAGTGCACAGATTGCTAAAGCCAGTAAAAACGAGGTTCAGCACACAGTCAAAACAGGAGGTCAGAAAGCAAAAACGCAGGGTTAACCCATGCCAAGTCTTAACACTGCTCCTCTGAGAACAGACCAGCCCAAATTGCGAATCCTGGCAGTTCAGGCTGGACTGTTCCTATGAGGAGCAGGTTCTATTCATCTGTAGGCCATATGATCTATCCATTCATCTTCCCTCCCATCCATCCTTCATTTTGTCCTTTACCCTATCCTTTCATTATTCCAACTATCTATTGACATTCCTTCCATCCATCGGTGCACTTATTTATTCAGCCATAACCTATCTTTCAATCCATCTTTACATTCCATCCATTAAATGACCATTCTTTCAGCCATTTGCACTGACAGTCATTTGCCCAACCTCCCATCCAACCTTTATCTCAAAGTAATGACCTACTTTATCCTCATTATATTCTGGGCCAGGGTGAACATGTCAGTACGAGGAACACACATTTGCAGTTTTAGCACCTCCAGAGATCTCCAGCACACTCACTGCCAATTAATCTTGAGACTGATTCCAAGAGAACGATTTATATGACCTGGGTGTCCAAAAGAAAACCCAGGATCTTTTGAGGACGCAGATGCCTTGATGAACAGGCTTACTTTAATTGATCCTTTCTCCTCTCCATTCAACCTTTCCTTTTTCCAACCATTCATGTTTTGACCCTTTCTTTGTTGTTTTCACCGTCTTCCTTTCACTTCCCCTTACTTCCTTACTTGTTTCCTTCCTTTCACCTATCTTTTCACCCTTCGCCGCTTCCTCCTTTCTAGTTTCTAGCTACAGTATTATTTTTCTTTTTTCAAACTCTATTTTCGCTTTTATATTCCCCTTCCTCCAGGTTAATGGGACTCAGGTTACAAGGCTATTGGGTGCAGTAGCTACCCCCCAGATAAGCTGCTAAAGCAAGAGTGTGAATGTGAGAGTGTGATGGGTTGCCTACGCCACTGAATGAAATGGATTCTGAATGTGTGGTGTAAAAGACTGGCTCAATCCTCTCATGTACTAGACCCCGAGCACTTTCCTGAGGCGAAAGCCGGGAAAGCTAGGCACTGAATTTTAAATCTTAACTTTGCTTTTTTTAAATTGCCATTTGTACTATTGTTTGCGCATACGTACCGCATCACCACCCTTGATCCCTCACAGCCGATTAGGCGCTGTTGCGGGATACGCCGGGGGTAAGCCGCCATCTTGGTGGTAGTTTCCGGGTTGCGGCCCAGTTGCTTGGACCTCCCGCCCCCACTGGTACTTAAATCGCGCTAGCACTCTCGCGCGCTGACTAGACCCTGAGCACTTTCCTGAGGCAGAAGCCGGGAAAGCTAGGCACTGAATTTTAAATCTTAACTTTGCTTTTTTTAAATTGCCATTTGCACTATTGTTTGCGCATACGTACCGCATCACCACCCTTGATCCCTCACAGCCGATTAGTCGCCGTTGCGGGTTACGCCGGGGGTAAGCCGCCATCTTGGTGGTAGTTTCCGGGTTTCGGCCCAGTTGCTTGGACCCTCCCGCCCTTATTCTGCATAAATGACCATCATCACCCGGCCCCGCAGCGGACACACGTAGCGGGCGCGCCGGCGGCGCGCCAAAGGCAAGCCCGTCTGCGCTTGACCGGGCCCAAGGGCTATGCCCCCTGCTCAAAAATCTACGATGCGCCTCACTTACTCCGCAGCGCAACTTCATGCGCTCAGACCCATGGACACACAGGACTGTTGCACTCTTGTTATGGATGTGCAATACCCTCGGTCTTGCCCCCGCTGTACTTTTTTTCTGGATGCTCCACAGTTATGTCAATGTTGTGCACCTCGTTCTACTGCTTTTTTAAAGCCCAATTTTACATTTCTTAGCCTTTATTGCCGTTCCTTATCTAAGCATAAGCGAGAGATCTTTGACCTCCTTGTTGATGAGCTACCTGAAGCATTGTTTGTTACTGAGACATGGCATCACGATAGTTCCGGTCCGGACATCGCTGAAGCGCTGCCCTCCAACTATGCCATCGTCAGGATCGATAGACCCAACAAAACTGGAGAGGGCATTGCCATTATATTTAAGAATATCTTTCAATACATGCTCAAACCCATTACTTTGAGTAATTGCGAGGCAGCGCACTTTAAACTTGCCCTTCACCCAAAGTTTACCCTCACAGGACTATTGGTCTATCGCCCTCCCGACCCTGTAAATACTTGGACGTCCCAACTATCAGATTTCATAGCCTCTATACTTATGAACTCCAGCAATTTCTTGATCGTGGGTGACCTTAATATACATCTGGAAGATCTTAAAAACTGTGCTGGTAAAAATCTAATCGCTGATTTTGCGGCCATAACTATTACATTACATAACTGTGGCCCCACGCATATAGGCGGTCACTTACTAGACCCTATATTCTCCAACCTCTCCCATTTACACTGTTTCTCTGCACTACCCCTTCACTGGTCTGACCACTTTCTTGTCATATTCAATCTCACTCTTACTGATGTTTTACTCCATCCTAGCGTGCCATTAATTTCTAGCAAAAGAGACTGGAAAAAGCTAGATATAGTCTCCCTTAAGAATGTCCTAGACACACACCTTCCTACTGACTTTCTCATGTTGGACGATGTGGAAGCAGGAGCCGCCAAGACAAACACCTGGCTCACCGAGGCTATATACGTCTGCCTTCCCCTCTCCCATAAAAAATTGGAAACTCATAAAACACCTGCACTCTGGTTCAACGAACTATTAAAAGCAGATAAGGCTAAATGTAAAAGACTAGAACGTATCTGGAGAAAGGACTATTCCCCCACAGCAGGTTCCGCCTATAAAAGAGAACTGAAGCTTTACCATAAGGCTTGTGCCCTGACTAGGGCCAGCTATGTTGCGAAAACCATTTCAGAAGCATCTAACAAATCTAAAGTACTCTTTGGTCTTGTGAAAGATCTCGCGGGCTCTCATACCATAGCCAAACCCCCACCCCTGAATAGCAACCAATGTGACGAACTTGCACAGTTTTTTACAAACAAAAATAGAAAATATCTACCAAGGCATACCTGATCAGAACTGTAGCAGCTCTTCACTTTCGCCGGCCACAGGCCTGAGAGATATAAATCACCTCCCAATCCCCACTTATGCTCCTTTACTTTCATGGCCTAACCTCAATCCTGAAACTCTCCTTGAGATTCTGGGTAAAGTAAAATCGGGTTCACCTACCGACCCTCTTCCCATTCCCATACTCAGACTATTGGACACCCCACAGCTATCCATGATCTGCAAAACGCTTAATATTTCTTTAAATAATGCTATAGTCCCAGCTTGTTGAAAACATGCCATGGTAACTCCCTTGTTGAAAAAGCCCACTGCCGACCCCAAAGTTCCTTAGAATTTTCACCCAATCTCTCTGCTGCCGGCCTTCACCAAAGTCTTGGAGAGACATATCCATCTCCATCTAGCCCAGTTCATTGCAACCAATGACATACTTCATTCCTCCCAGTCTGGTTTTCGCCCCGGGTTTTCCACCGAAACTACTCTCCTTGGCATTACTGAGAATCTTCAGCATCTTTTAGATAGAGGAGACACAGCTGTACTGATCTTACTCTATCTCAGTGTAGCTTTCGACACCATCTCTCACAACATACTCCTCATATCCCTCGCCTCATGGGCATTGATGGCCAGGCTCTTGACTGACTGGCACCTTTTCTGACCGACCAGACTTTTCAGACTTTTTCTAACACGGCCACCTCCAGAGTCCATGCGTCACCTCACGGAGTTCCTTAGGGCTCGATTCTCAGCCCCCTCCTTTTTAATCTATATGTCACACCTCTGGCCCACATTGCGGAACGCAAAGGGCTTACTCTGTTCACCTACGCCAATGACTCTCAGATTGCTTTCTCTCTATCACAATCCGACCAAGCCTCCACCTATCTCCTTCAGTCAGGTCTTAGGGAAATATCCAACTGGATGAACCTTAACCTACTTAAACTGAATGGAGAGAAGACTGAAGTCTTGGTCCTTGGTCAAAAGCAAGACCTCTGGAGTTCCAAGCATTGGCCATCAGAGATGGACCCCCTTCCATCCCCGTCGGAACAATTGCGCAATCTGGGAGTGACCATTGACATGGCTTAACAATGCAATGTCAGGTTAACAAAATGGCAGCCATTTGCTTCACTATTCTAACTTGGCTGAGGAAGATTTTCTGGATGCTGCCACCTGACACCCAGTGGTCCGTAATAAATGCCCTGATAACCTCTCGGCTGGACTATGGAAACATTCTTTACCTAGGGGCAACCAAGGCAGTTACGAGACGCCTCCAATTAGTTCAAAACGCTGCTGCGCGCTTGCTTTGCGGCAGTCATAAAACTGATCACATCACGGGGCGCCTCCGAGACCTCCACTGGCTGAAAGTGGAGAACCGAGTCAAATTCAAAGCCTTGAGTTATATGCATATAATAAAGACAGGTTGTGCACCCAGTTACTTGCAATCTCTTGTTAAAATCTATTCACCTGCACGCTCTCTATGTTCTTCATCACAGGGCTTTTTCTGCGTGCCTAAATATAGACTAGCAAGAATGGGTGGAAGGTCTTTCTCCTTTCTAGGCCCTAGACTTTGGAATTCCCTCCCCCTTAACATCCGTCTTGAGACCTGCTACGATCGTTTCCGTAGAGCCATTAAGACCTGGCTGTTTAATCAATAATTTCTTTGTTTTCTTTTGTCTTAGTGCTCATTGTCTCTTTCAGCACCGGGAAACCCATAGGGTAGCTGTCGTGCTCTACAAGCCCAATAAATAAATAAAAGAAAATGTCCTGTTGAAGCCTTGATACGATTTCTGTTAGATCAGTCTAAGCTAGGACCCTCACATTAGTTCTGAGAGGTGCAGGCAGTGGCCTAATTAGTTTACATATAAATCTAAATCACTAGTCCTTCATTAGCAAGTCATTCTTTCACGACTTAAGGACTTGAAAGCAGTTTTCCCTCCTAGGTGTGAACTAGCCCCTCACTCACAGCTCTGTTTGGTCCTACCAAAGCTAGAGGGTGTTTGTCACGAGCCTGTGCAGTATTGATATATATAATATCTATAGTTTGAGGCCTATTTTTAAAGTCAGCCCAGTTTGCTATATAAGCGACATGCAAGCATTCTTTGTAGATCTTCTACAGTGTTTTTGCAGCTTGTTTGGTTGTTCCAAAATGTCTCATACGGAAAATGGTCCCCACTTGAGGACATCGCGCTCTTAACACCTCACTGTTTCATTAGTGCGGGTTGCTTCTGGCGGTCTCCTGGCCCATAGTTTTCTGCATCCAACAGGGGTGGAACTACGTCCCCCAGTTGGCTGAGCAGCCGGGCGGGGCCAGAGGGAGAACATCGCGATCTTAAGCACCTCACCGTCTCTAGGTGAAGATTGGGCCAAGATGGGCCATTCTTCAGCCGGAAGAGGCCTGGCCAGGCCACTGTCTTTCTTCATCAATTTACTGACTACTGCCAGCTGGATCAAGTAAGTCCTTTTTATACTTGATTACATAACTACATCGGTTGGCACATACTGTTTTAATCGAATGTGGGGAACCAGAAAGCTGGGAAAATAGCGAAACCAGTCCATGCCAAGAAAACCTTTGGGCGATACATTGGGGCCTCCCCCAGAAAACAACGGTGCCTGTACTCTAGATGACATTGATAATTTAATTGAGGAGGTAGGGTCACTGTTGAGTGCTAAAGTTCCTATGCCCAAAGAAAAACAAACAAAGGTACTGGATATGTTTAGAAAAGCGAAGAATCCACTTGTTAGTTCTGACGTTAACACCAAAGACCTGTGTTAAATAGCTACTGTTATTCACCTTGTACCAGAATCTTCTGAGTCCGTGGTATTAGTTCCAGTCCAGCAGAGTGAGCCTTCACCCATTGATTCATTGGCCACACCACGACAACCATTATCCCCCAAAGTTACCATCATTCCAAACGTACCTTGTTCTAAAAGATTTGCCCCTCTAACTACCAATGGAGTTGTATGCCAGCCCTCCTTAGAATCTAAGGAAACCTCTCAAAAAAAGAAAACCATTAAAACCACCAATGAAACCAATGCTACTCACCAACAGGCACATGCATCAAGCGATTTAGGAATCGCAAACGGTGCGAATCGCAAAAATCGGCCGTTCGCGATTCCTAAATCACTATTTGGGATGCATTATCCTAAAAGTGAAGAAATCGCTATTTTTGCGATTTTTTTAAAGTGCGATTGCTTTTAAGGAATCGCAATTTTGCGATTCCTTAAAAGCAATGCATGAAACTGAAAAAAAGTGCGATTTCGCAATTAGAGAGAAAAAATTACCATGAGGTTGGACCTCATGGTAATTTTGCGAAATGTTAGAAATAGGCAATTTTGTGCATTTTTTTAACTTTCATGTTGTGCACACACATGCCCTTAGGGCATGTGTGTACCCAACATATGTGCATTGTTTGATTTCAGGGGTGCAACAGGGTGTCCTTTGGACACCCTTGCACCCTTGAAATCGCAATCTAAATTTGCGATTAGCTAATTGCGAATCGCAAATTGAGATTGTCTTCCCATTCATTCCTATGGGCCTCTGGGCCCATAGGAATGAATGGGAAGGGATTCCTTAATTGCGATTCGCAAAATGCTAATCGCAATTAAGGAATTTTAAGAAATAGCAATTTATTTAGCGATTTCTTAATGCATAGGCATTTGCGATTCCTTAATTGCGATTCCTTAAAAATCGTAATTAAGTAATCGCAAATGCCGAGATTGATGCATGTGCCCGTAAGTGCTTTGCGAGCACTAATGAACTAATGACTACCAAGCACTTCATTATAAGCTGGATCATTTAAAATGTTTATTCACTTCTTTAATTAATCAGATCACAACCCTACAAAGTAGATCTTGTTGCTGTGGATGTTCGTACAGTGTAGGGTCTTTGAGAACTCCTCAAACACCAGGCTCCTAACCAAAACCCACTATACCGAAATCATTCCAGCTGAGTTTACAGTGCCAAAACCAGGGGTTAGATCCAGTGGCCATTAGGAAACTAGTTCAACTAGATGAAAGGGGCACCTACTTAAAAGAGCAACTATCCTGTCACTACCCTTAGGGTTCCATTCTCCTCCTTTTACTAAGGGCGAAACTGCAAGTGATCAGGCCAACTATCGACTCTCTTATTTATCTCAAAGTAACACCCTACTTTTTCCTCATTATACTGTGGGCTAGGGTGAACATGTCAGTACGAGGAATACACATTTTCAGTACCAGCACCCCCTGAGTTCTCCAGCACACTCACTGTCAATAAATCTTGAGACCGATTCCAAGGGAACTATTTATATGACCCGGTGCCCAAATGAAACCCAGGATCTTTTGAGGACACAGATGCCTTGGTAATCAAAGTAATATATTGACTCAGGATGAAGCGCACGTGCCTGTCTGTAATTAGATCGAATATTGCCTGGCCCAGGATATACTTGATTGATTTATCTACATACGATCATATCTTGGTTATGATGAGCACTCATTTGTAGGCTGAGAATCTTTGAATTGTGTTCTTGCATTCTTGAAGGGGGGCACAAGACTGAAATGCATGTTTTGCATCAGGTAATGCATCTTCTATTAATAGTAGCAAAACTGAAATAATCTTTAACTGTGGTATTAACAATGTCAAGTCATTGAGTAGGAATGGTAATATACTTGATTATGCTTCTGGTGAACCTCTATGTCCATTGAATAATGCTGGTTCTAAGGGTGGCAGTGGTTCTCAGGCTAGTATCATTATGATATTGTGTAATTTGGCCATAATAAAGCCAACGCTTCTGATTGGTTGTTCTATATTGGTAAATGCGATGTGTGACTGTTTCAAGAGACATGGGCCACTGTAAAAGTGCATTTAAATTGGGTTATTTCATATAGTGGGAAGTTAAACCCCCAGAAAATCAAGGAGTGCAATTGGTGGACTTTGAAATTTGATTAAAAATAATTTCCTTTGCTCACACACTAAATTGGTAAAGTGTCCCGATATAGTGGGGATTACAGTCACACTTTCTTCAGACACCCGATTGATATATAAATGTTTATGTAAGATCTGTCTCTGCTAACAGTGAGTCCACTATCTTATCCCTTTTGGATGAGTTAATTGAGCCCCTTCCTCCAAACACAAAAGTAATATTAGCAGGAGATTTTAACACCTGCTTTGAACCCTCTTTATATATCAACAAGCACACTGACTTAGAGGACAAACTATGGAATAGCCCCCTTTTGTCAGGGGAAACTTCTGTGTAATTTTTCTGCCACCGCTCTTCAATTGATTTCTGTGACAGTTGGCAGAGGGTAAAGAGCATGCATTGGGTGAACCATCTCAGACCCAGAGAGATCATCTACATTCAAAAGAGGTCTCCACTCCAGTGTCCTCATCTATACCTGAGACTATAGCCGCTGCTGGGTGACATGAGGATGGATCCCCATTTGGATAGTGACCATAACTCTTTGGTTTTAACTTACACTGGGGAAATCCTGAGAAGGACGAAGACTGTCTGTTACACCACAGTACCTGAACCCATCCTAGCCAACAGCTGTTGCAATGTCTCCTGGCCAAATGTGTCAGAAGCTGTACTCCGAGATCTATGGGTTGTTTGTGGCCTTTTAATCTAACTATGAAAGCCTTCCTAGTTCTGCCATTCCCATACTAAGCATCCACAGACCGTTTTTTTAACAAAATGTGGGATATTTCTTACAAGGAGATAGGCCACAACAATTCCAAAAGGGCAAAACGGTTAAATGGTATGATGACCAGTGTAAATTAGCCAAACAAACTTTAAGGTCAGCTGTCAAGGGTTGCAACCAGGTTATGATTATAGAAGCAAGGCACAAATATAATTCAGCCTTGAGTAAAGCTAAAAAAAATAGGGATGGTAAGATCTGGCAAGAAATGCTCACAGCTATCAAAACAGGAGACAACCGATCCTTTTGGCGTATAGCAGCGCAGGCTCATACAAAAAGTCTGAGAACGTATCACCATCATAGCCAACCTGACAGCTGGGTCACCCATTGCACGACGCTATATGCTACACCAAACCTTAGTGACTCATCTTTGAGTTCTGGCAAGGTGACCCCCATTGAGAACACAACTGCAGATGACGTAGGGAAAGACAATATAGTAGTCTTCAGTGTTGAAGATAGTGCTAGAGCATGGGTACTCGCAAACATTTCCCCAGGGGCTGGAAAGTACTGTGTGTGGCATGCCCAAAGGTGGCACCGATGCCAGCAATGCGAGGGTCGGGTGATGAAAGGTGGGCGGAGGGGGGCGCAAAACACATGCATGGTGTAGACAACGAAACAAGCTTTCACATGACGTCTGTCTGCCACCAATGCTCTATTCTCATGCACCATGAATTAGCTTGCACCTCATTAACTTCTAATGGAAAACACGAGGGAAAAAGATACTCATCTGTTGGCTGAATTGCCAAATGTGAAACCAGAAAACCTGGTATGGGGCCTGGCTTCAACTCTTGATGAAATTGTGTGATCCTAGGCAATTTGTTAATTTCACTTTGCCTCCTCTTTCTTCATTACCACATATGAGAGGCCCTTAAAATATACGAGTTCAGGACGTGTGCTGTACAAAAACTTCTTTTGTGTTTTATTTAATGAATTATAATTTTGTTCCAATTATACAACAACCAAGGCTACACACAAGGTGCACCTGACAAATGACTTGCCTCTTGGTTCACTAAGCAACAAGACACCCATGGGTAGACATGCGCTATATAAATCTTTTTAACATAGCATAACTAATGGCATCTTTTCAGAATGGGGACGGCATGAATGTTGCCATGAACATGTTTGAAAATTGTCACTGCTAATGAATGCCTCTCAATGCAGTGATGTAATCTGATCTACTAAGGTAAAACACTCAAGCATGTTAATAAAATACACTTCTTTTGTGGCTTACAGAGTTTATCTTGTTTTTTACATGTTTTTACATGTTTACAGTAAGAGGGCTTTAGAACTAAAGGTGCTACTAAGAAACGTTGTCTAGGACATCTTATTTTCTTCTTTACCATTTGCCCATTACTTTCACAGCTTTCTGAATGTACCTGCTCTGTCAAGTGAATAGCAGCCCAGTGCTGCTTTTCACCAGGGGGCCGCAACCAAAGGTCAGGAGAGCCACACTTTGAGTATCCCTGTGCTAGAGCTATCGCCCTGTTAAAATCAGCCAAGACCCCTGGGCCTGACAAAATCAAAGCCGACCTGTATTAAACAGAGCCCCAAGTTTGGAGAGCTACATAAACTTACTATAAAGTGCGATTTCGCCGAGTGGGGAAATACACGATTCATGGAGTGGGGCGGAAATAGTCCAGATTTAATTTAAAAAACTGATACCTTCTCCCCCTCTAGCTATAGGCCAATAAGCCTTATAGACAATTTACAGAAGATCTTTGCATGGCAAGTCCAGGATAAATGATTACATTGGGTTAAAGAAGAGCAAATCATGTCTCCTCTCCAAGCTGGATTTCGCCCTAAGTCAAGTACTTCTGAGCAGGTCTTCAGATTTGCAACCTTCTACTGGAAATATGCTTTGCCATCCCGACAAAAGCTCTATGTGGCCTTAGTCAATCCTAGAGCAGCATTCAACCTTATTCCACATAATAATCTGTGGGGAGTTTTGACAAATATGGCTGTCCTAGGGAATCTGCTTCAGCTTATTGTGAAACTGTACACCAAGAATTATTCCCAAGTTTGGTGGGGAAGCAAGAGAGAACTAACAGGTCGCCTTTCAATCATGCGTGGTATATTCCAAGGATAGGTTCTTGCCTCATGAATGGCGTAGTGAAAGTACTCCTGGATTGTAGGAATGATTCACACACTTTGAAAAGTAGAAAGGTTCACAGCTCTCTTTTTATGGATGATTGGCTCCTCATCTTAAAAAAAACCCTATGCGGCTCTAGCACCTGATCAGCACATTACTAGGTTTCTGTATGTCCTGAGGCTTAAAGCTTAACATTAATAAAACCAGGTATATGGTGTTTGGGATTGGCACCATCAAGAACTCTATTATTCATGCTGATAGTGAAGTACTCAGGAGAGTACACAGCGTTGACTATTTAGGGGTCAAACTTACTGATTAATTTAAATGAGTAGCACAACTCATTAGGAGTATGTTGTTAATTGAGCACAGATCCAGTGGCATCTTAAGGCTGTTGAAAGAAATGAGCTCTTGTTCGATATCTCCATCATTGGAGGTGTACTTTCAAAAGCACAAAGCACCATGCTCTTTGTTGTTGAGATCTGGGACTGTACTGACACTCACCAACTGGTCATTGAAGAGAACAACTTAATACGGAAGCTGGTTTCTGTGCCTACCAGCAACCCCCCTTTGACCTAGGTCTAAAAAAAATTTCAGGTTTGGCTTCACTTAAACCTCTAGTGTATTGGGTCCGACTCTAGTCTACAGCCGAGCTCAATGACTATAAAGATTCTTTACGAAATTTAGTAAATACTACTAAAGCCACGCGGTTACCCTGATTAAAATTTTTCTTTGGTTTCATAGGCTAGGCTTTTAGAGATTATGGGAAGAGCCACGCTCCCTGCGTAATGCTGAGCTTGGCGGTTTGCAATCCCGCTATTGGGTCGTACATCCATGAACACTATGTAAATATTGGGGACATGGGTCATCTTATAAATAAGTATTTGGTATTCAAGATTACTCCGTGTTTTGAGACATTCTTGGACACAATTTCTCCGTCATTTAGCTAAGAGCTTGTATGTGTGCTTTCGGCTAGGCCTCTTCCTGCTGGGATCTTTTACAAACAAATAGAAAAGAGAGTTGGCTTTAATCCTGTGCCCAGCTTGTGACCTGGATCCTGTGAACCGTGGTGGATATCATGTTCTTTTGCCTAGAGTACTTGCGGTCTCGTTGAAAGTGGATTTATTTTATTTATTTTAAAGGTTTTATATAGCGCTAGCTCGACCCGGAGGTATCAGAGCGCTTTACATGAGTATCAGACCATAGTTGCAGGTTACATGGTTATAAAGGTTACACAGCTTTTAGAGCATGGCAACATAGTTACATGTACGGTCGAGATAGACAATAAGGACATATACGTAGGGGAAGTAGACCGAGAATGAGACACAGCATGGAAAGAGGAGGGGGAGGGTGACTGGACACAAACTGGTAGACGAGTCAAAGCTGCGTCCAAAGTCCTGTAAGCTGTGATCCCTGGGGAAGTGGTATAATTTCCCCATCTCTGTTGCGAGAGGTTCCCTTTACGCAGTGGACTCTCTCGTGGGGGGTCTCTTAGACTCTAAGGCCTACATACTGGATCCTTCCCCAAAAGGGGGGAGGGAGTGCTTTGGCAAGGGGTGCCATACCATACCTCAATTGTGAATGGCTCTGTTGGCACTGTGGACTCTCTCATCAGGTTCTCTGAGACTCCAGAGTATAAATATTGGATCTTTCCCCAACAAGGGGAGGAGTGCTTAGTCAAAGAGCACAAAGGACAGGGGGCTATGCGGTGTAGCAGGCAAGGGGAGAGATTCAGGGCAGGGGGTAGGAGCAGGGGAAGTAGACCGAGAATGAAGGAGGGAAAGAGGAGGGTAGGGAGAGACACCGCATGGAAAGAGGAGGGGGAGGCCGACGGGGACACAAACCGGTAGACGAGTCAAAGCTGCGACCAAAGTCCAGTAAGATTTGATCCCAGGGGAAGTGGTATCATTTCCCTATCTCTGTTGCGAGAGGTCCCCTTTACGCAGTGGACTCTGAGACTCCAAGGCGTACATACTGGACCATTCCCCAAAAGGGGAGAGGGAGTGCTTTGGCAAAGGGCACAAAGGACGGGGGCTAGGCTGTGTAGCAGGCAAGGGGAGAGATTCATGGGAGAAGGGATAGGAGCAAAGGAAGTAGACAAAGAAAAGAGTACTAAATGGGAACAAACAGCATCAGTTTGGGGAACAGACTGTTTTCTCTCTGTGGCCATGAGTTTGCCCCATCTCTAAGGTAAAAGCCTAGCACAGGCCATATTCGACCAACCTGTCTGAAGCTGGTGGTAACCAGATGTTTAGTAGGCCAGAGAATACTAAAAAGTAACACTTCACCCTTAATTGTGTTTGCAGTCTGCCATTTCAAATAAAGTGTTTGATACAAACGCAGTAAGATCTTATCACAAATTGCTTTATGATTACTAATGCGCATGATCAATAATTTGGATTTTATGTACTGTTTATTTTATTTATGCAGGACCTGTTAGAGCTTAGAATGTGGCACGTACTCTGTGTCCCTAAGTCCAGCTTTATGATGCATGTAGCACTGGCACTTCCTGATTATGGCACCTTTTATATTGCATTTGTAATCGATTTTATCTTCAGAAACGAATGTGCAACTATCAGGAACATCATGACTGTACAACAGTCTCTAAAATTATGAATTTTCATGTACTGTAATTGTTTTTATATTTTTGTCATACATGCGTTTGCACCGTTTTTATGTATACTTTGATTTGTTTTGGATAACTGAATAAAGTATTTTACAACTCCTACCCACTTTAGATGGGTTTAGAATATTGTGTTGATAGAACTTGACAGTTTGTGTAGCTTTTGCTTCCCAGTTCCAGATCTTAAAGTGAACAATAACTAAGTGGATGGTGTCCTGTAGCCAGCTATACTAAGAAAAAGGCAAAAATGGCTTTTCAGGTGACTCCTAAGCCTATTTTAAGCACAGTGTCTAACCAAGTTATATGGTCAGTTATTTGTGTTTGCTCCCTTGGGTTCAGTATTCTTAGAGACATGAATCCTACAGGTATGCAATTGCTTTATACATCAAATACATTAATTCACTATTGAGAAACTTATGTCTCTCTGACCTATCTAAGTAGGTTACATAGAAATCATTTCATATGTTGGGCAAATATTATTGTTTTGTTGTGAATGCAGTGTCATATGTGCCATTGTGGCAAGCATCAGCATTGATCCAGTTTACCTACGCACAACCTTCATCAGTCTTCCAATCTTATTAAGGGAAAGTTATTTACCTGTAACTATCTATGTAAGCATGAATGACCTCCAAAATATGCAAACCTCCCTCACAGCAGAGTCTTGGTGTATCATAAAGAATAACCACAATCAACGAAATGCGGATATGCTCTGCATGAGGGGGCGTTGTCCTGTTAAAGTAAGATGTTTGCCTTAAATGGAGATGGAAATTTTTAATTTAATGCATGAGTGAATATTTGTTCTTTGTGATTTGCATTTTGGTCAGTTTGATGCAGACTAGGAAGACACCTGTGTGTCTTCATGTTTTGTTGTGTTTACATACTTGGTACAACACAGAGAAAGTGGAATGAAGAGCCTCTAAGGCAGAGAGAGGAGAGGATTTACCACATGATGAATAATTTACTCATGTGACTTATTCAATACGCATTACTGACTGGTTTTAATGTTGTGCCGTTGATGGTGATAAACCATATATGAACGTGGACCCAATCTTTATTTTGCCATATGCATTTTTATTTTTAGATCGCACATGTAAAGTATGGAATCTGGTAACCGGCCAAGAAATCATGTCTCTAGGTGGTCATCCAAACAATGTGGTGTCGTTAAAATATTGCAATTATACCAGCTTGGTTTTCACTATATCAACATCTTATATTAAGGTGTGGGATATCCGGGAGTCTGCAAAGTGTATCCGAACATTGACGTAAGTATCTTTGTTGTGTGGGAAGGCAAGTAGTAAAAACATTCTATTCTGTAGCATATTTGTTTTTAGACTAAGGAGTGTATCTGTAAAATTGCACTAGTGCTGTTTCGTGAATCCCTATTAAGTGTGAGCAATGTAATAGTGGCACAAATTCACAAAAAGGTGTATATTATCAGATTTGTTGCCTGCGGAAGTTAGTCTTTGATGCTTAATGTGTTTACAAATTTGATGAATTTGTCCGTATGTGTGTAGCCCACGGCTACTTGACAAGGGTCCCTCACTTAGTTTACTTTTTTCCATCTTTGCAGTAAGAAATTACTCATTAGCATGCATGTATTCAGGTTGGTTCTATTGTGCACTAAAATGATTTCTTTTCATTTGAATATTAAGGTCATCTGGCCAAGTGATGGCGGGTGATGCTTGTGCCGGAAGCCAGAACAGAACTGTAACCATCCCTAATGGAGAGACTCAGATAAATCAAGTTGCACTAAACTCAACAGGCACTTTTCTCTATGCAGCTACTGGCAATTGTGTACGAATGTGGGACCTCAAGAGGTATGACCTAGAGATTATTATTATTTTTTTATGAACAATTGACTTAGCTTTAAAGTGAATTTGTGTAACGTGTTTTTATATGTGCACAAAGGAAACTCCTGAACAAAACTAACAAAAGGTAAAGCTATTTGCATTAATTTATATTGTAGAACCAAAATTACTCAAAATATAACTCCTTTACAATATTTAATATATATAATTACAGTATTCTGGAAGGTGTCCTTGTGAACACATACCAGGTTTCTGAATAGAAGTCTTCTTAGACTATCTCACCACAGGCACCACCAACCTCCTATCAGGGGATTGTAGTATTGCTTTTTTGTCTCTTCCAAAGTGTTGGTGAGCAGTTAGGCCTAGTATTTGTAATGGCGAATTTTAACCAAGCCCTGCTGCAAAGCATCAGTTTTTTCGATCTGTAGTTTACAGCTTTTTTCTTTAGTTTGTTGAGAGAATCCCGGCCGGCGGGTTGAAGGGCAACCAAGTTATTTGGTGTTAATTGTGACAACCTATGTCTTTCACTTCTGGTGCCCTGCGGCTCCTGTTCTTGTGGCCCTCAATGAGAGGGTCAAGACTCTCAGGGTACTGAGGCAAAGCAGTCCAAGGCTAACTCAGGATGGTGTTGAGGGCCAGAAACTCTGCAGCAGTGAGTGCCCTTTCTTTTAAAAAGGAAAAGTGTGCTTCAGGCATATGAGCTGCAGATTACACACTGTGCATAGATCACCACCTAGTGTTGGGCCCGGATGTTCGCAGTTTGTTTTTGTCCTGAAAAGTCTTTGGAAGTCACGGGGTAGGTGACTCCTCCTTTGGACCACATTGCGCATAGGCATCGGCTCCATCCTCAGATTGTTTTTTTCCGCCATCGGGCTCGAATGTGTTTCCTGCGCTCCGTTTTGGAACCGATTTTCCTTCGGCGCACAATCCTCATCTACTCTGACGGTATTGTTTCGAACGCGTTTCCAGTCGACACTACTCTTAAACTCGGAATTCTCCGATTCCAGTCATCGACAAGGCCTTCGGGGCTACCCAGGCCTCATCATCCAGCTCATGGAAAGGACGCAATTTAAAAAATTTCCTCAATGTGGGTCGAAGTTTCCCCACACCGATCTCCATGAGGTGTGCAACCTTTGCCTCTCACCGGAGCACGAGGCCAGAGACTGTTCTGCGTGTGTCTCTTTCTGCTCCAAGAAGACGATTCTGGACCGACAAGCTCGAAGAACAATGGCTCGCTCGTCAGCTTCCATCCCAGACGACATCTTTGAAGAGGGCGTCGACGTGCCAGAACAACTGCAAGAACAGCGTCAACAGCAACTCTGAGGCCGAAGATTCAGATATTGAGGACATCACTCCGGCGGGGAGGGTCGTAAGTAAGAACGTCGACCCCGACCCTTCCTCGACACCTTCCAAAAAGTCTTCGGTCACACCCTCTCCTTCGGGCCCGGGTGCACACCAAGAGACTCCTTCCCATGCCCCGCCTTCGGGCTCGGCAAAGAAGCCTAATAAGCCTTTAGGCAACTCGGGCTCGAGTCAGCCTTCCCCCGGCGCCGGAGCACACCTACTGGCACCGAAAAAGAAGCCATCTTTTTCCTCCACGCCAGCTGCTTCTACATCTAAGCACTAAGCGTCGAAGACTGGCACCGGCTCCTCTGCACCTAAACCACACTCGGAGCCGAGCAAGAAATTGCCACTCAAAGCACCCGACTCCCACACTTCGGAACCAAAAAAGCCCTCGGAACCGAAAAAACCTTCGGATCTAAAAAAGACAAATGTTCCATCAACCAAACACACTGCCAAGGAACATGTTTCAAAGCCAAGAGATGCTCACAGCTCGGTGCACAAAAAACCATAGTCACCTAAGGATCTACCCTCTACAGAGGACCTTTTCCGTCCAGATCCTACGCAAAAGACTCTATTTAAAGATCCTAAGACTGGTCTAATGACTCTTACATCTAAGAAAATACCACTAGGCGCACCTGCACCGGCTCCTCATCCTAAGAAGAAGGACATTGCAACATCTCCTCTAAGGATACCTTCCCCTCTTCCTCCTCCTTCCCCTCCATCTAACATTCCCTCACCACATCCTCCCTACCACATCACTCCCCTATACCATCTCCTACTCCGTTACCAGATGATGATGGGGACACTTCTAATGACACAAGGGATGGCGCAGACAGTGAGCCACCAGATAATTCTACTCCTCCTGGCTCACCTGACCCTTGGAATGCCTATAGCACCCTAGATGTCCCTAACGTCCCACAAGAAGACGTATATCCCTCCTGGCCTGCCTCACCAGAAGACACTATGGGGTTTAACCAACTTGTACATAGGGCTGCCCAATATCATGGGGTTGACCTACATACTACCCCAGTGGAGGAAGACTTCCTTATGGATACCTTTGCCAATACACAAAGGTCCACCTCAACTTTACCTATGCTTATAGGGGTTATTAAGCACGCATCAGAAGTCTTCAAAGATCTGGTTAGGAATTGAATCATCAACCCCCGAATCGAAAAAAAGTATAAAGCTGCCCCTTCTGATAGATACATCTGCCGTGTGGATTCCTCACCTTGTGAATATCCCCCTTGCGCCAGCAACGTTCGGAAAATTCTCCGTAGCACGCCGGCGTGGCCGACGTCATAGGAGCACGGCAATGCGCGCGACTCCGTCTGACGTCACCGACTCCACAAAAGGCCCACGTCGGCGTGATGACGTCAGTTCCCTTTTTTCCGCGTCGTCGACGCTAACAGTTTCTGGGATCTTCTGCGATACTTTTTGTATCTTGTTGCTATTTGGTGTTACAGTTTCTCTTTTGAGATTTTCTTCTTCGTCGAGGATGTCGTCGAGGAAGACGGGTTTCAAACAATGTGGTTCCTGTGCCCGAATGATGTCGATCACTGATCCGCATTCCGACTGTCTGTGGTGTCTTGGGTCGGATCACGATGTTAAGAACTGTCGTTCCTGCTTCAAGATGAACCCCAAGGCCTTGCGAGAGCGGGAGGCGAAGCTTCTACTTGCGAAGGTGAAGGAAAGAGAAGCTGGAAGGTCTTCGAGGTCGGTTTCCAGGCGCTCGAAGTCGAGGCAGTTGTCGCGGTCGAAGTCGAGGTCGGCTTTGAGGTCCAAAGCGAGGTCGAGGTCCAGAGAGAGGTCGAGGTCTGGATCCAAGTCGGCCTCGGGCCATGCTTCGAGTTCCTCGAGGAAGAAGCATAAGAGGAGTGAGCATCACTCCAGACATCACTCTGGCAAGGAGTCTTCGGATTCGAAGAAGAAGTCTCGTAAGCATCACAAAGACTTCGTGTCTCCTTCACCGGCACTTTCTCATGTGGGTTCTCCGGTTCAGGAGCAGGAACAGGATCTGGAGTCGCACCATTCTTCGGTGCATGAAGAAGAAGAGGTTCCTCGAGCACCGACTCCGGTTGTGGAGCCTGAAAATCAAGAGGGCGAGGGTGCACCTTTGCCGGATCAGCCTCCTTCGGAGCGGCCGTTGGGTTCGTACCCTCCCTTTCCAGGTCCGGGTCAGGATCCCTCGCAGTTTTTAAATGCCATGTTTGGTGTTTATTCGAGGGCTATGTACCCCACTGGCGCACCAGTTGGTCCCATGGGTCCATTATCTTTTAATTTAGGTGTGCCTCAGGCTTATGCCCCGTCCCCCTTTATGCCGGTTATGCCGACGCCTTGTGCTCCTTGGCTCGGTACGGCGCCGCCGAGGTCGTCGACTTCGCTTGAGGCTTCGCCGACTCCGGATCGGCCTCGTGGTGATTCGGATCGTGGTGCTTCCCGTCCTCAAGCTCCTCGCTCGACATCGGCTCCGACACCGTCGGAGTCTTTGCCGGATCCGTCGACTTCGGTCCGCATGGAATGGTCGAGCCGCAGAGCTCAACGCCTCTTGGAGGAGAAGGAGTATCTGGACTCCGAGGTTGAGGAAGGAGAGCTACAGGATCAGGGGGATTGTTTTGAGGACCTCCAAAGTGCAAGTGGCCTGGAACTTTCTCCTGAGTGGGGTTTGCCATCCGTTTCGGATACTCCATCCAAGGACGTAGCACCCTATCACGTCGTTATTAGGAAGGCTGCGGATTTGCTAGGCTTGACTTTGCCCACTGTTGAGTACAAGCCCAACATCCTCACGGAAGTTTTACATTCGCCTTCTTCAATTATAGAGCCTACACTTCCTTTTAGTGACGCATTGACTGAGCCAATAAAGGAGGTTTGGAAGAGGCCTTTGACTGCTCCTGCGGTTTCCAGGTCGGTGGCAAGGCGTTACAGGGTGGCTCCTGATGACCCTGAATTTCTTTCCTCACATCCTGCTCCGGAGAGTCTGGTGGTTCAGGCCGCTTGTTCCAGCAGAGCAGCGGGTTCTTTTCCTCAGGTGCCGGCAGACAAGGACTCTAAAAAATTGGACCAGTCTGCTAAGAAGATTTTCTCCTCAGGTAGCATGGCTTTGAAATCCACTAATGCTACTTGCCTGTTGGGGAGATATGTTCATGCGTTGATGGACTCTGTGAAACAACTTTCATCTAAGCTTCCAGAGGATGATAGAAAGAACTTTAACGAAGTGGTCTCCGATACTCAGGCTGCAGCCCGTATGGTAATACAGAGTGGTATGGACACGGTGGACTCTGTTGCCAGGATTATGGGCTCTACTGTTGCAACCAGAAGGGCCGCATGGCTTAAGTCCTCTGATTTTTCTGCTGATGTTCAGTCTACCTTGTTGGACTTGCCATTTGATGGGACAGGCCTCTTTGGTAAGAAAGCTGACGTAGCCCTGGAGAGATTCAAGGACAGCCGGGCTACGGCGAGGTCTTTGGGCCTTCAGACAAGGGGTTCTGCAGCTAGGAAGTTTAGGGTATTTGGCAGATCCACTTTTCGTTCCTACAACCAAGGTCAGCAGCAACAGCAGCAGCAGCGACAGAATCCTCTGTATAAGTCCTAAGGAGGAAAGCAAAAGGGCCGAGGTCGTGGATGCCAGGCCTCCTCCTCCTCCTCTTCCTCTAATAATCAACCCCCTCCCTCTGCAGCAAAGCAGCCCTAGATCCGCCATTCTGGATCATGTGGCTCCGGTGGGGGGCCGGCGTACTCATTTTCTACGGGATTGGTAATCGGTTACATCAGATCTTTGTGTTCTCAATCTCGTAGAAAATGGGTATGCTCTTCCTTTCCAGGAGTTCCCTCCCAATTATCCTCCTTGCCAGGGTTTTTGTTCGGAGGACCACCTACTTCGTCTGCAGGAAGAAGTCCTGGCTCTGTTCAAAAAAGGTGCGATAGAGGTGGTCCCGGAGCAGAAGAGGGGTCAGGGGTGCTACTTCCGGTATTTCCTGATCCCCAAGAAGGATGGCAGGTTGCGTCCAATCCTGGACCTCAGGATTTTGAATCTCTATCTCAAGCAGGAGAAGTTCAAAATGCTCACTCTTGCGCAGGTTCTTCAAGCGCTGTTGGAAGAAGACTGGATGGTGTCAATCGACTTGCAGGATGCGTATTTTCACATCCCGATCCTGAAGTCGCACAGGAAGTATCTCCGTTTTACGGTGGGTTCGCAACACTACCAGTTTGCGGTCCTTACGTTTGGTCTTACTACTGCGCCTCGAGTTTTCACCAAGGTGATGGCGGTGGTGGCAGCACATCTCAGGAGATCGGGGATTCCTGTGTTCCCCTATCTGGACGACTGGCTAATCAAAGCGGAGTCGCCCGAAAAGGTGCTTCATCACCTGCAAGTAACATCGCAGCTGTTGTACAGGTTGGGTTTTTCGATAAACGTGCCCAAATCTCACCTTGTGCCCTCCCAGCGCAACCTGTTCATAGGTGCGGTACTGGACACTACTGTATGTCGTGCATTCCCTCCTCCACAAAGGATTCGCGACATTCAGGAAATGATTCCTTTATTTTACAATGGAGCGGTCGTTCCAGTCCTGAAGGTCCTCTGCCTGCTCGGTCTGATGGCTTCTTGCATTCTGTTGGTCAACCATGCACGCTGGCACATGAGGGCACTCCAGTGGTGCCTCCGCAGGCAGTGGTATCAGCACAACGGAGATCTCGGGGAGTGAGTGAAGATCTCCAGAGAAACTGCAGCGGATCTGTCTTGGTGGGGCGTGGAAGGCAATCTGTCTCAAGGAAAGCCTTTTCAGCTTCCACCATCGGTGGCCACGGTGATAACGGATGCATCCACTCTAGGGTGGGGTGCTCATCTGGGGGACCTGGAGGTCAAGGGTCTTTGGTCTCCAGAGGAAAGGTTGCTTCAGATCAACCTTCTAGAGTTGCGGGCCATACGTCTGGCGCTCAAGGCCTTCCTCCCTTCCCTTCGCGGTCAGTCGGTCCAAGTCCTGACGGACAATATGGCCGCGATGTGGTACATCAACAAGCAGGGAGGAGTAGGGTCGTGGTGTCTCTGCAAAGAGGCTCTGCGTCTCTGGTCCTGGGTTCAGGATCATCAGATTTGTCTGATGGCAAATCATCTGGCCGGAGTTCTGAACGTTCCTGCAGACGTTCTCAGTCGGCAGTTCTCTGCCGACCACGAGTGGAGGCTTCACCCGGAGGTTGTTCACGACATCTTTCAGATGTGGGGGACTCCTCGGGTGGATCTGTTTGCCACTTGCGAGAATGCTCAATGTCCGTCATTCTGCAGCCTCCAGTATCCGATGCAAGGAGCGTTGGGGGATGCGTTTCAGTTGAGCTGGGGAGGTCAGTTCCTTTACGCGTTTCCTCCCATACCCTTGATTCCTCGGGTTCTGAGGAAGATTCGCCAAGACCGGGCCCAAGTCATATTGGTCGCCCCGGATTGGCCAAGAAGGGTGTGGTACTCGGACCTTCTCCACCTCTCCTCTCACCCGCCGCTCCGTCTCCCTCTCAGGGCAGACCTCCTCTTTCAGATGGAGGGGCAGGTTCTACACCCCCACCTCCAGACATTACACCTTCATGCCTGGAGATTGAACGGGGCAATCTGAATTCTTTCTCTCTCCCTTACGATGTTGTGGATGTCATTCTTTCTGCCAGGCGCGACTCCACTAAGTCCATCTATTCGTATAGGTGGTCTAAGTTTGTCTCTTGGTGTAGGGAGAGGGATGCTGTCCCATTGAAGGCTCATTTGTCTGACATTTTGCTGTTTGCTCTTTCTCTGGCACGGCAAGGGTTTGCTGTCGCCACTGTCAAAGGATATCTTTCGGCCTTATCAGCTTTTCTCTGTTTGCCGGATCAGCCCTCTCTTTTTAAATCTCCTGTAGTATTAAGATTTTTGAAGGGACTCCCTAATAAGTTCCCTCCTTCTCCCTTTATTGTGCCTCATTGTGACTTGAATCTTGTGTTAACTTATCTGATGGGTTCTCCGTTTGAACCCTTGCACAAGTGTCCCATGAGGCTTCTTTCTTTTAAAACGGTTTTCTTGGTTGCAATTACCTCGGCAAGGAGGGTAAGTGAGCTTCAGGCTCTTAGTTCCAAGTCTCCGTTCTTGTCCATTCATGCTGAAAGAATGGTTCTCAGGACCAGGGCAGCTTTTCTGCCTAAGGTGGTGACTCCCTTCCACCTAGGACAATCCATTACCCTTCCTACCTTTTATCCTCCCCCACACCCTTCCAAGGAGGAGGAGAGGCTTCATTGCTTGGACCCAAAGAGAGCGGTTAGTTTCTATCTTGATAGGACTAAAGACTATCGTATTGACGATCAGCTCTTCGTGGGTTTTGCTGGCTGCAAGAAAGGCAGAGCGGTGCACAAGCGCACACTTTCAAGGTGGATTATCCTCTGCATCAAGATTTGCTACTCTCTGGCGGGTAAGGACCCTCCTGAGGGTATTAGAGCTCATTCAACCAGAGCGAAGTCTGCAACATCTGCTTTGTCTAGAGGTGTTCCTGTGGAGGACATTTGCAGGGCCGCGACATGGGCCTCCCTCCACACTTTTGCGAAGCACTACTGCTTGGATGCTGAGGTGAGGAGGTACGGCCACTTCGCGCGCTCTGTTCTCCAAGATTTCCTGGTATAGCAGAGTGGACACCCTCCTCCGGGAGTGGGGACTGCTGTGGGACTCTAGTCACAAGGTGAGGAATCCACACGGCAGATGTATCTATCAGAAGAACAAGTTACTTACCTTCGGTAATGCTTTTTCTGGTAGATACAGTATTTGCCTGTGGATTCCTCACTGACCCACCCGCCTCCCCGTTGTCCACTCTGCTATACTTGGGTTTTTGTGCAAATGTATTTATTTATGTATTTATGAATTTGAATTTCTGGAATTTTATGGTTTTGCACTTTAGATTGCATGTACTGTGTACATTGTATATATGTATATATTTGTTGGTCCGTCCGGGTGCCTCGAAGGCACGGAAAAAAGGGCGGAACTGACGTCATCACGCCGACGTGGGCCTTTTGTGGAGTCGGTGACGTCAGACGGAGTCGCGCGCATTGCCGTGCTCCTATGACGTCGGCCACGCCGGCGTGCTATGAAGAATTTTCCGAACGTTGCTGGCGCAAGGGGGATATTCACAAGGTGAGGAATCCACAGGCAGATACTGTATCTACCAGAAAAAGCGTTACCGAAGGTAAGTAACTTGTTCTTCTGATCTAGCATACATTAAAGGCCCTGCACCATTAGACTCCCTTGTAGTCTCCAATGCACCCAAGAGAGCAAATTCACAAACATCAGGCGAGGCTCCCCCACCAGATAAAGAGTCTAAGCTCCTTGATGCATCAGGAAAATGAACAGCGTCACAGGCTGCAAACATTTGGCATATTGCCAATACTCAGACATTACTTGCAAGATACGATAGGGCACATTATGATGAATTAGAATCCATAATGCAGCACCTTCTAGATAAATATAAAGATAGGGCACATAAGCTTATACAAGAGGGTAAAAACATCACAAATACCTCTTTTCGCTGTGCCCTAGATGCAGCTGATACTGCTTCAAGGGCATTTAATACCAGTGTTCTCTTACGTACACATGCTTGGCTACGCATTTCAGGTTTTAAACCTGAAGTACAAAGTGCCATCCCCAACCAACCCTTGGATGAGCAACACTTATTTGGGCCCAATATGGACGTATGCCTCAAAAAAATGAAAAAAGATACAGACACAGCAAAATCTATGGGAGCCTTGCAGTCGCAAGCTCCCAGACGTTCTTTTCGTTGCCCATCTTACAGAAGCACCAACAGGAGATACTCCTCAGATACTCCCTCTAACAAAGCCCCTACCCAATCCACCTATGGCAGAGGCTACCAAAGAGGAGGTTACAGGGGTAACAATAAGAAAGGCAGAGGCAAAAATAATAACTCCAGCTCTGCCTCCATCCCACCCAATTTGCCCAACTTCCCCCACCACATTCCACTCCATTTGGGGGAAGACTACAACAATTCCTTCCTGCCTGGATCAACATCACATCTGACAGATGGGTGCGGCAAATAATTCAGTCAGGTTACTGTCTAGAACTAACATCCATCCCCCAAACATACCACCCAAACAGCTACCAATGTCACAAGAACATTTAGTTTTACTAAGACAAGAGGTAACATCTCTCCTACAAATAAGCGTAATAGAATTAGTTCCATTGCATCAACAAAGCAAGGGAGTTTACTCCCTGTACTTTCTTATCCCAAAAAAAGACGCTCTCTCAGGCCTATTCTAGACCTCAGGCCACTAAACCTGTACATACAATCAGACCACTTCCACATGGTCACGCTTCAGCAGGCCCTTCCTTTTCTGTTACAAAACGACTTCCTTGCTACCCTAGATCTCAAGGACGCCTATTTCCACATTCCTATTCACACAGCTCACAGAAAGTATCTCAGATTTGTACTAGACGGTCAGCACTATCAATTCAAAGTACTCCCATTCGGAGTCACAACAGCACCAAGAGTTTTTACCAAGTGTCTAGCAGTAGTAGCAGCATACTTACGAAGCCAGCACATTCATGTCTTCCCATATCTAGACGACTGGCTCATAAAGCCAGCTCACACAGTCAGTGTGTACAACACACTCACACCACCGTCCAATTACTCCACGACTTGGGGTTCACAATAAACCACACCAAATCTCACCTACAACCATCCGACATACAACAATATCTCGGTGCCACAATAAACACCTCAACAGCGCTTATACATGTCCTGCCAGGATAACAAATATGCAAGCCCTACTAACAAAATTCCAACTGCAACACTCTCTTCCGGCTCGAGTGTTCATGCCACTCATAGGGGTGATGGCTTCCTGCATATTCGTAGTACCTCATGCAAGGCTACAAATGCGTCCTATTCAAGAGTGCTTAGCACGACAATGGAACCTGGCTCAAGGTCAATTTACAGAGCTAGTGTTGGTAGACGGTCGAACTCACAGCTCTCTGCAATAGTGGAACACCAAAAACCTTTCCAAGTGCCGACCGTTCCTAGAGCCAGTCCATCAAATAGGCATAACAATGGACGCATCGCTCTCTGGCTGGGGAGCTCACCTACTGCAGCACACCATGCAGGGCAGGTGGACACCGCAACAAAAGTTACTCCACATCAATCACCTGGAGTTACTTGCCATATTTCTAGCCCTAAAAGCATTTCAAAAGTAAATATCAGGCAAGGCTATCTTAGTCCGCACAGACAACATGACAGACAGCTATGTATTACATCAACAAACAAGGGGGGGAGACACTCTCTGCAACTCTCTCAGTTAGCGCAGCAGATTTGGAGATGGGCCATATCACTAAAAAATGTTCTCTTATCCCAACATGTTCCTGGGGCACAAAACTCCATAGCGGATCTGTTAAGCCGTCAAACGCAACAGATTCACGAGTGGGACCTTCATCCACAAGTTCTTCAACCATTCTTTCAGATGTGGGGACAACCTCAGATAGACCTCTTCTCTACCCATGAAAACACAAAATGCCCAAGCTTCGATGCCAGTTATTCACACCCGCTGTCCAAAGGCAATGCAATATGGATGAACTGGAAAATTGGTGTGGGAGCACACTGCTTCACCTCCCAGCAGGGTCGCCCCTTAGCATCATGGTAGATGTAGTTCGACAAGTGAGTACACTTGCAAAGTCTTTGGAGTGTTTCACCAGGTGGGTGCAGATTAGTGCTGGCCATCTCTGGACACGTGTTTCTAGATTATTATCGGTCATCAGCAGAGATTAGGCATTATTTAGGGTTGCTGAGCAGGCTGCCGTATCCTTGGAACGTAGTATCTCTCCAGGCGCGCAGGTGCCTCTCCACGAGCTCGTCAGCCCACAGCGGCTCGAGGGAGCCTTCAAGTAGAAAATTGGTGTGGGAGCACACTGCTTCACCTCCCAGCAGGGTTGCCCCTTAGCATCATGGTAGATGTAGTCCGACAAGTGAGTACACTTGCAAAGTCTTTGGAGTGTTTCACCAGGTGGGTGCAGATTAGTGCTGGCCATCTCTGGACACGTGTTTCTAGATTATTATCTGTCATCAGCAGAGATTAGGCATTATTTGGGGTTGCTGAGCAGGCTGCCGTATCCTTGGAACGTAGTATCTCTCCAGGCGCGCAGGTGCCTCTCCACGAGCTCGTCAGCCCACAGCGGCTCGAGGGAGCCTTCAAGTAGAAAACTGGTGTGGGAGCACACTGCTTCACCTCCCAGCAGGGTCGCCCCTTAGCATCATGGTAGATGTAGTCCGACAAGTGAGTACACTTGCAAAGTCTTTGGAGTGTTTCACTAGGTGGGTGCAGATTAGTGCTGGCCATCACTGGACACGTGTTTCTAGATTATTATCTGTCATCAGCAGAGATTAGGCATTATTTGGGGTTACTGAGCAGGCTGCTGTATCCTTGGAACGTAGTATCTCTCCAGGCGCGCAGGTGCCTCTCCACGAGCTCGTCAGCCCACAGTGGCTCGAGGGAGCCTTCAAGTAGAAAATTGGTGTGGGAGCACACTGCTTCACCTCCCAGCAGGGTCGCCCCTTAGCATCATGGTAGATGTAGTCCGACAAGTGAGTACACTTGCAAAGTCTTTGGAGTGTTTCACCAGGTGGGTGCAGATTAGTGCTGGCCATCTCTGGACACGTGTTTCTAGATTATTATCTGTCATCAGCAGTGATTAGGCATTATTTGGGGTTGCTGAGCAGGCTGCCGTATCCTTGGAACGTAGTATCTCTCCTGGGATCCCGCACCTACGCGCCGGAGTGGTACTATACCTGGCAGATATTGGCAGCCATCGGCGACCCCAGAACACTGCCTATCCCTGCTGACGAGGGTTGAAAACCCGAAACACGTGTCCAGGGATGGCGAAGACAGCGAAGATAGCAAGATCGAAATATGATGCATCGCGAACACTCTACTACAATGACCAGAGTCCTTAGGGGCAACTTCCGCCGGTGTGTGAGTAGTGCGCGACCCCACCCCCTTTTTGTAACTTTAAGCTCCCTTGAGCAGCGGGCTGACGAGCCTGGGATCCCGCACCTACGCGCCGGAGTGGTACTATACCTGGCAGATATTGGCAGCCATCGGCGACCCCAGAACACTGCCTATCCCTGCTGACGAGGGTTGAAAACCCGAAACACGTGTCCAGGGATGGCGAAGACAGCGAAGATAGCAAGATCGAAAGATGATGCATCGCGAACACTCTACTACAATGACCAGAGTCCTTAGGGGCAACTTCCGCCGGTGTGTGAGTAGTGTGCGACCCCACCCCCTTTTTGTAACTTTAAGCTCCCTTGAGCAGCGGGCTGACGAGCCTGGGATCCCGCACCTACGCGCCGGAGTGGTACTATACCTGGCAGATATTGGCAGCCATCGGCGACCCCAGAACACTGCCTATCCCTGCTGACGAGGGTTGAAAATCCGAAACACGTGTCCAGGGATGGCGAAGACAGCGAAGATAGCAAGATCGAAAGATGATGCATCGCGAACACACTATTACAATGACCAGAGTCCTTAGGGGCAACTTCCGCCGGTGTGTGAGTAGTGTGCGACCCCACCCCCTTTTTGTTACACTATGGATGAACTGGTCCGGCAAATTTGCGTACGCTTTTCCACCTCTCCCACTCCTTCCATTAGTAGTACGCAAACTACAACAGCATTCCCTCACACTCATTCTGGTAGCTCCAACTTGGGCCAGACAACCGTGGTACACCACACTGCTGCAACTTTAAGTGGTACCACACCAAAAGCTGTACCTGTCTCCACGCTTAATAACCCAGAACCATGGAGAGATCAGAAGCCCGGACCCAGCTCAGCTCAACCTGGCAATCTGGCTCCTGAAGTCATGGAGTTTGGGTACCTTAACCTTCCCCCTGAATGTATGAACGTTATTAAAGAAGCTAGATATCCCACCACTAGGGCATGTTATGCAGCCAAGTGGAAACGTTTTGTAATATACTGTCAAAACGACCAAACCAATCCTTTAGATGTGTCTATTCAACCCATCATAAAAAACTTACTACACCTCCAAAAATGTATCCTAGCGTACACGTCTATTAGGCTGCACCTTGCTGCCATTGCAGCATACATACAAAATAGACAACATATATCACTTTTTAGAGTTCCTGCCATAAAGGCTTTTATGGAAGGCCTCAAAAGAATAATTCCACCTAGAACACCACCTGCCCCAGTGTGGAATTTGAACATTGTTCTTACAAGGTTAATGGGACCTCCATTTGAACCTTTACATAAATGTGAACTGCAATTCTTAACTTGGAAAGTTGCTTTCCTAGTAACTGTTACTTCTCTCAGAAGAGTTAGTGAGATACAAGCATTCACCATTTAAGAACCTTTTCTGCAAATGCACCACAATAAAGTTGTTCTACAAACTAATCCGAAATTCCTTCCAAAAGTAATTTCACCCTTTCACCTCAATAAATCTGTAGAGCTGCCTGTATTCTTCTCACAGCCACAAACAGTCGCAGAAAGAGCTCTTCATACCCTGGATGTCAAAAGAGCATTACTTTACTATATTGAAAGAACACAACCTTTTCGCAAAACAAAACAGCTTTTTGTGTTTTTTTTTACCACCACACAAAGGCAACCCTATCTCAAAATAAGCGATAGTCAAATGCATACAAATTTGTTACCACAAAGCTAAACGTACGCTATCTGTTCCTCCTAAAGCCCATTCTACAAGAAAGATAGGGGCTTTAATGGCATTTTTAGGGAACATTCCCTTAGATGACATATGCAAAGCAGCTACATCGTCTACAACGCACACTTTCACAAAACACTATTGTGTAGATGTGCAAACTAAACAACAAGCTACTGTGGGCCAAGCTGTACTCAAAACAGTTTCAAACTACTGCAACAGATACGGGTCGGCGCCACTAGGTGTGCGTACTGCTATATATTCTATGCCCAGTGTGTAATCTGCAGCTCATATGCCTCGAACGGAAAATGCTACTTACCAGAATGCATCTGGTCTTGGCATGTAGAGCTGCAGAGTTACACAAGCCCACCCGCCTCCCCGGCTGCCTTTATCTGTTCCAGTATTATCTTAATTAGATTCAGCTTACATGGACATCCTTCCTTTTCTTCCAAAGCTCCATCATTTCCCTAATGGCGAAAAACAATCTGAGGATGGAGCCGATGCTCATGCGCAATGTGGTCCAAAGGAGGAGTCGCCTATCCCGTGACTTCCAAAGACTGTTCAGGACAAAAACAAACTGCAAACATCCGGGCCCAACACTAGGTGGCAATCTATGCACAGTGTGTAACTCTGCAGCTCTACATGCCCAGAACAGATTCATACTGGTAAGTACCATTTTCCTTTAACACATGCAAAGCTAAGTACTATACATACAATTATAAATAAGATCTAGGCCTTTATGGATCATGTGATTGTGTGGTGACCCATATGGTATCTGATCTGATTGCACAAATGAGATAGAGCACCTAACACCTATTTGTCTGCCCAGTGAGTACTACCCTCTCAGTTTGGCATATTGTGATAAAAAACTTGTACTGACTTCTTTCCCTCCCCTTTTATACTGGTAGACTACCAGCCCATCTTCACCATGGAGGCAGGTGGGATCATGGGGGTCTTGGTGGCATTTGATAGCTGGAGAGATGGAGATGCTGCACGATTGCAGATCTATTTCATGGAGGAATAATTGTCATTCAACCAGTGTAAAAATGAACTTAGACTACAGGAAACATAGCGGTTGAGTTACCTGCAGTTAAGATTTTAGGCTAGCCATTACCCTTTGATGCTAATGCTGTTAGGCTTGCAACCGGCTAAATTTACTCTTATAATCAAGGTAGAATAGTACCCCGATGTTTAGGATCAGCTAAGCTACTCATGGGGCAGCTTTGTGAAAAGGTGTTCCCTCCCACCTTAGGGCATTGGTACCAGAGATTAGGGTCCACGCTAAATGGAGAAACTTATTAGGAACCTTTAACCACACCCCCCCTACAGTTCGAGACGCAGTGGGGATCACTGCTGAGCCACCTCTTGTTAGGCTTCCCTACACAGAAACTGCTAGCCTGGTGGAAGGCCTTAGGACTCTTTTCTCAAAGAAGTGATGAAAAAGGGTAATGTTCTTAAATATTGGAAGGAATGAGAAGGAAAGCATAGTGACATACTAATACTTGTTGTCAGCCCTCACACTGGCTGCCTATAACCAAAAGAGTCCTCCACAAAGTATTAACAATTACCTTTCGTGCTGTACATAATTTAGGCCCCATATACCTAAGAATTTTTTTTGTAAAATACTGCCCAACTCGCACACTACGGTCCTCAAATGCCAATCTTTTGACCATTCCATAGTTCAGACTCAAGACCCGTGGGGGCAAATCCCTAGCGGTATTGGGTGCCAAAGCATGGAATGCCCTACCCCCACCATTAAGAGCACTGGACAAGGAATCTGAGTTCCGTAAACAACTGAAAACCTGGATTTACAATCTTCCAGACTCAACTGCCAGAGCACTAGTGTGACTCCGGTCTTGGTCTCCCTAAGCAGTAAGGCAACCTTTATATCTGGTTGTCCTTTTATTGGCACCGAGATGCTCCTTGGAGCGATTGTTAGCGCGGTATAAATGAGCCCTACATCTACATGTAATCGGGACGTGTCAGTTTAGGGGGGATGAAACTGTAAAGGGTATAAAGAGTATATAAGAGAAATGTATGGAAACTGTGGCACAGGGTTCAATCAATCAGGGGTTTGTAAAGCGCAGCTACTCACCCGTTAGCGTCTCAAGGGGCTGGAGGGGTGTGTGCGGCTCCGTTGAGGTCATCTAAAGAGCTGTGTCTTGAGGTCCTGTCTGAACTGGAGCAGTATAGGGCTTTGCCGGAGGTGGGTGGGGGAGGTTGTTGTGCTTGGCTGCGAGATAGGAGAAGAACCTTCCACCCGCTCTGGTCCTGTAGAAGCGCGGGATGGGGGTCAAGTAGAGGTCGGCAGATTGGAGGTTTCTCTTGGGGGTATGGAAGGAGAGACGGTTGTCGAGGTATTCTGGTCGATGTTCTGGAAGGCCTTATATGCGTGCATGAGCAACTTGAATGTGGTTCTTCTTTCGACGGGGAGCCAGTGGAGATGGCTGAGGTGTTGGGTGATGATGTTGTGCCAGGGGATGTCAAGGATCAGTCTGGCTTCGGCATTCTCGACGGTCTGGAGCTGGCAGAGAAGTTTTTTGTTGATTTCGGCGTAGATGGTGTTGCCCTAGTCCAGTCTGCTGGTGATGAGGGCTTGCATAACCGTCTTTCTAGATTCGGGGGGGATCCATTTGATTTTATGGGGGCGTATGCGGAGGGTATTGAAGCAGGACGAGGATACAGCGCTGATCTGGCAGTTCAGAGTGAGCAATGAGTCCAGTATGATGCCGGGGTTACGTGCATAGTCCGTCAGGTTGGGTGGGTTTCTGAGGGTGGGGTGCCAAGGTGTCGTCCCAAGCTGAGGGGGTGGGGCCAAGGATGAGGACTTCTGTTTTCGCTGAGTTGAGTTTCAGGCAGTTCTTCATCCAGTTTGCGACAGTGGTCAGCCCTTCTCGGAAGTTGTGCTTGGTGATGTTGGGTTCCTTGGTGAGGAAGAGGATGAGCTGGGTGTCATCTGTGTAGGAGACAATGTTGAACTCGTGGTTTCTGACGATGGTTGCAAGGGGGGGCCATGTAGATGTTGAAGACAGTGGGTCCGAGGGAGGATCCCTGGGGTACTCCGCATCTGGTCTATGTCTGTTCTGAGAGATAGGGCGGGAGTGTTACTCTGTCTCTGTGTTCTGGCTGTGAGGAATGAGCGTATCCAGTCTAGGACCTTTGCCTTGGATGCCGGCGTCATGAAGTCTAGTGGCTAGTGTGCGGTGGGAGACCGTGTTGATGACTGCTGATAGGTCTAGGAGGATGAGGGCTACTGTTTGGCTCTGCTCGAAGAGGACATGGATGCCATCAGTGGCGGCGAGAAGCGTGGTCTCAGTTCTGTGTTTGCTTCGGAATCCGGTTGGGAGATGTCTAGGACATTGTTAGCTTCGATAAAGTTTGCTAGCTGGGTGTTGATGGCCTTTTCGATTCCATTGGCTGTGAACGGAAGCAGAGAGATGGGCCTGAAGTTCTTGAGGTCCATTGGGTATGTGGAGGGTTTCTTTAGGAGGGGGTTTACTTTGGCGTGCCTCCAGTCGTCGGGTAAAGTGGCAGTGTCGAGGGAGCAGTTGATCATCCGGCGTGGCTCGGGTGCAATAGCCATGTGGGCCCTGTGGAAGATGTGGGCAGACCGCGTCAGAGGGTGCCTCAGAGTGGATGCTCTTCATGGTCTTTAAGTTTTCTTCTGTCGTGAGCGGAGTCCAGGTGAGTAGGGTCTGTTGGGTGGCGTTGCTGGGGGCTGAGGCAGTACAGAGGTCTTGCGTCTCAAAGTTGTCATAGAGCATCTTGATCTTGAGGTGAAAGAAGGGGCTGAGTCTGTTGCAGAGTTCTTGGGAGGGTGGGGCATCTGTTGTTTCGCTGCAGTGTTTGGCAAATTCCTGTATGATGGAGAAGAGTTCCTTGGAGTTGTGGGCTTTGAAGAGTATTCTGTCTTGGAGGAAGTTCTTCTTTGTGGATTTGAAGAGTTTGTGGTGTGCTGTGGTGGCTGTTTTGTAGGCAGTGCGTGTATCAGTCCTGTGCTATTTCTCCATGTCTTTTCAAGTCATCGGCATGAGCGCTTGGATTTTTGGAGTGCTGTAGTGAACCAGTTTGCTTTCTTGTTGTGTCCTCCTGTAGCTTTCTGGAGGGGGGCCAGTGTGTTGGCGCAGTTGGTGATCCAGCGGTGGATGTTGCTTGCCACGATGTTGGTGCCTGGCGTCGTTGGAGGTGTAGTGCTGATGAGAGTGGAGGTGAGATGTTCTTTGGTGACTTTGTTACTGCTTCTGCGGGGAAGGCGGCACAAGTGCTTGTGTGCGGTGGGTTTTCTAAAGGAGAAGTGGATGCAGTGGTGGTCCATCTAGAGCAGTTCAGTGGTGTGGCTGTAGGAGACTCTGTTTCCTCCTGTGAAGACAGAGTTGAGTGTGTCTCCTCCTGTGTGCGTGCAGGCGGTGACAAGTTGCTTCAGTCCTATGTTGGTGAGGTTCTCTAGGAAGACTATGGTGTTTGGGGCATCGTGGTTGTCCAGGTGGAAGTTTAGATCTCAGAGTAGTATGTAGTGTATGGGGTGAGGTCGTGGGGTGTGATGAGGCTGGCGATTATGTTGGTGAAAGGAGCGCAGGGGCCAGGCGGTCTGTTGACGTGGGTTCAGCAGAGACTCTGGTTGGCTGGATCTGGAAGTGGAGAAGTTCCCTGGGGGGCGAGGCATCATCAAGGTTGGTGGTTGTCATGCGGAGGGAGCTTTTCCGGATGGGGTGTCTTTTCTTAGTACCTTGTGTCAGACAGTAACAGTGGTTGCGATGTGGGGTGCGGGGTTGGTTCAGGTCTCTGTGAGGATGGCGAGGTCAGGCGTGTGAGTGTTTAGGAGGTCCCAGATTTCTATGGCGTGTCTTTGCAGGGAGCGCACGTTGAAGAGGATGCAGTTCAGTGGTTTGTGTGCAGTGATGTTCGGTAGGCTGGGGGCTGCTGCTGGGGTCCGTAGGTGGGTGAAGGTGCAACAGCAGTATTGGCAGTAGATAGGGCCTTAGATGGTGTTCGGCGTCGAGAGCTGGCAGTGGTTGCTCTATCTGGGGTTGAGAGCGTGGAGGGTGCTGGGGTCGTAACGGAGGCAGTTTGGGGGACCAGGGTCCCTGGCGCTGGTTGCAATCTGGTCACGGACATGCGCATACGTGCTTGCCTTTGGCGTGGCATCCATTAAGTAGGGGTCAGGGAGGGCGGGTAGCTGGGAGGCAGGAGCGACACACTGGAGAGGAGAGGGGTCGCAGGGACAGCAGCGGCGGGGAGCGCGGGAGGAAAGAGTGAAAACAAGAGAAAAATGCACAAAAGGACAGAGGGGTCAAAAAGAGAAAAAGGAGAGCAAAAGATTGAGACAAAAGATGTAAAACGGCACAGAGGGCACGGAAGCAGAGCGGAACAGCAGAAGAGCAGAGTTTTCTTCCACTGGACCACCAGGAATGAGACGCAGGGGCCTCATCCCTGGTGGTCCTGCGGGTGAAGGAGGGCCTCGAACACCTGTCTGTCACGGAAGCTCTGGGCTCAAAGGGCAGTCCCTCAACAGTGGAGCTGCGCAGGGGAGTGCAGTGACACTGACCAGGAAGGTCAGTGATATTGTTGTTTATGTAAAGCATTTATCAATGAATTGTTATTTATTTAAAAAAAAATGAAAAAACACCATTTAAAGGGCATTACAAACTGCATGGGGTGCTCATTAAAAGAAGCTCATAGTGATAAAGTAACCCCCTAAATTCAGACTATAACCTGCAGGTGTGGGGCACTTTTAACTGTTTCTACACTAGCAGACCCTTACCCAGAAGTATGTGCATGTTCCACTAGCAAATCATTAAGTATGCAAATATAAAAAAGCTGTCCTACTGGTATTGTCACATAGTGCTTACAATGCATTCAACAATGAGAAAATAACATTACAAGGCGCACAAACCTTTCTGTATTTTATACACAAATATAAAGATATTTCACCATATTTCCACTGTAGACTTAGGTTGCACTGCAACCTCTCAAGACCCAAAATTCAGTGGGACTTAGGCACTCCCACAGAACAGCACATGTTCTGCCCATGAGCGACTAAAAGCAACTTCACTGTCTCACAGGGGCACAGATTCAACATCCAGGTAGACTTAGGGCGCAATTTTTCTCTTGCACATGTGGGTATTTTTGAAGGTCTGTCTTGCTCCTGGCAGCCTACTAGAACCAGCAAACCACGTTTGTGGATGCCCCAGCCCTTTTGAGGCACCACTGCAAAATATGCAAAGTTTCCCGCTCCATTCCACTGTGGTGGTTTTTCACTGTACTGCCTCTACTGCAGCCACTGGGCCGGCTCTTATACATTTACTTTCACACTATTTGTTGTGCCTACCATCTGGATGGGATTGACACATGTATTCAAAATACCTGGATGCTGGCCTAGCGTGCCACCAGCTCCCTCTTCTTTTGATGACATCATTTCCTTCCGTGTGCTGCTTAGTCCTCCTGAGTTCAGGGAGAAAGATGTGCAGGGACAGCATTCTTGTTGGGCCCATGGGATACCCACGCACAGACCCATGGTGATAAGCTCCTGGGAGTCCACAGGGGATGAAGTGGCTTGCAACCTCTCATCCCTTGGCACACGGTCTAAAGTCATTTTATGAGGGACATTCTGGAAAGAGCATTGTTACTTTTCTAAGCCCCCTAGGAGAAACCAACTTGTCTCATGCTTCTTATGGAATATTAGGAAAACCGCTTTGGGATTACTCATTGGAAGCAGGTGCATGCAAGTCCAGGATAAGTCTATACAAGAGTGGCATGGCTCTTCTGACTATCTAAGGCCCCAATGGGTCAAGAGAGATGTGTCCTTCTTGCCAATGCTCCAGGTGGAGTTATGTTCCTAAGCCTCTTGACCCTAACAATTGTGGTTGGCAGTTCTTTATGCCTTTATGTAGTTCCTGGAACTGCTGCTTTCTCATTTTTAAAAGCAGCTAGCTGTAGGTACCTAGATTTGCCCTTGCGTCTAGTCTTGGCAGCTTTCTGACTTGTGGTCTTACTGACAGCGGCGCCACATAGTCCTCGAAGCAGGCAACTCTCCATGCATGCACTTCTCAAGCATCTACGTCTTTAGCCACTTCCTTACAGGTTGTCTGTTAGTCCAGCTAGCAGCCTGTGGTACCCATTTTGTGGGAATCCCCACAAACAGCTTGTGTCTATAGATGTAGAAGGGGACACCCCTAATTATTTCATTTGCCCCTGCAAGTCCACTCCATACTGCCATTGAGAGAGAGATGGGAAACTAAGGCCATTAGTTGTGGAAATGGAGTCTAACAAAAGTCCAAGGAGGCAAGTCCAGACGTGGGTCCTCCATACTCAAGACATGGATACATCAGAAAACTGGCCTGTCTCTCTTCTTCTGTTGCTTCTCTTCTTCTCAACTGTTCTTCCCTTTGCAAGGGTTTAAAATGTTAGTAAAGAGATCTAGAATGTGAGCATATCTAAGCAATCCAGAGATGCCCTTCCACCTCTGACTGGTATTTCCAGGGGCCATCCTCACTGTCTCTACAACCTTATTGCACAACAATTTGAGGAGAATCAAAAGGGAACCTCCATCCAATCAGGTCTGGTTTCTTCCCTCTTAACTTCAAAGAAGCTCAACAGTAGTGACTGGTACTGGGGTCTACCTGTTCTCCCTTTTTCATATGTGTAAACATCCAATGGTTGTCAGGGAGATGTAGCAATTAGCTGATGCCAGGAGATGGTATTAGGATATTTGAATTGTCAGCAGCGCAATTAAATGACCAATCGGGGTAGTTCACTTATGAATTCCATTAACCCTGGCTGAGGAAAGTATTTCCAGTTTTCTAAATATCTATACAAGTACAAATACAGTAAAACGGGTCTGGTTTCGCTTTGTGACCCAAGAACTGACAAGAAAATATGCATCACGTTTTTTGCATACCTCATGGCGATCAAAAGGACATTACTTTCTGATGGATACATCTGCCATTTAGATTCCTCACCTTTTGAATTACCCCTTTGCACAGCATTCCACAGAAACTTTTCTCCATAGCTCTCCCACGTTGACGAGGACGTCACAATGGAACTGCTCTACACGCGACTTCCCGTGACGTCATCGGAGCCATAAGAAGACCTCGTGTGAGATTTACAATACTGGCTTGGTGTATGGCTCTGTTTTTTGGCAGCCTGTCTCAGAATGCTGCTGCTTTAAATCAGCAGTCAGCCCGCCCAAGGATTCGAGCACCACTGTGATATGGTCTAACATTTAGGTGATAGTGATTGAATTGGTCCTTAATTTAGCACATCTTTCAGTGGAGGTGAGCTGACGTATGAAAGTCCCATGGGCAAGGTTTTTCTCTAACTGATTCTTGATATAATCAGCAATTGTATTAATGTAAAGAAATCTTTCTCTAATAGTTATTTGATATTTGGAATTGTATTTATTTTCTTTGGTGTGTTGCAACAAGCTAGATTTTTAAAAAATATTCTTGAGTGGTTTTGGTGCGAAGTCCTTTCTTGTTCCCTGATTGTCTATTTTTAGGTCTCAACTTTTAAAAACAACACATAAATAAAAGGCATTGTCATTTACAATGCCAATAGCTCAAACTCTCGTAAATGTGAGACTTATTGCATTGAAAATGCTTGTTAATATTTGAGGCCGCCCTAAGGTTGGCCTACCTAGCTCTAAAGGCATGGTGCATTATATTAAAACGCTAGACTTGTGTTTCTTAACTTTATATGTCCTGACAGTAAAAACCCCACATTGTTGTTTTTACTATAAAAAGGCTAGTAGCCCCATTGCTGAGTACAGAGTTACACGTTGACAATTCAGACGTGCTGGCTTCTGAATAGGAATATTTGATACTTCAAGGTATAAAAAAAACGTTGCATTAGGCCAGACTTGATGACGTGATGGTCTGGTTGAATTCAATGTAACTTTGGCATAAACGGCAAGTTTAGTAAGTAGCCACTTTTTTGTTTGTTGGCCAAAGTTTTTCAGGGACTGTTTACAGTTGCTGGCCACAAGACAGCACATTGTCCTCTTGGGGGTGGGGGGTGAACAGTATAAAGGACTCTCAGAAAGAATGAAAGGGCATGCCGTTGGAAGAGCTGTGACCTCCCCCTGGCATGAAAGCAAAAACAGGGTGTGAACCCAAAAGACAAACTTCAAAGGAGAAGCCACCTTTGAAGAGCAAATGGGGGATTCACACGATAGGGGCTGCTCTTTTTAGGTCTCGCCTGTCGATGCGCATGCGCATCGAGCAAGCGAGACTATGGGGGCTTATCCACTCTTTATCCACTGCAAGGAATCATGGCGATTCCTTGCAGTGCCCGTGACTTTTAAGCTCAATGCGCATGCGCATTGAGCTTAAAAGCGCGTGCACGTCCGTCTTGTTTTACCCGCTCCGCCCCCTCCCCTTCCCGCCGTGTCGCATTTCTCCTCCCCCCTCCCCTCTCTTCCCTCCGTCTTGTTTGTTTATTTTACCCGCTCCGCCCCTCCCCTTCCCGCCGTGTCGCATTTCTCCTCCCCCCTCCCCTCTCTTCCCTCCGTCTTGTTTGTTTATTTTACCCGCTCCGCCCCCTCCCCTGCCCGCCGTGTCGCATTTTTTTTTAAATCCCCACTTCCCCCCTACCCTCGACCCCTCCCCCTCAACACCTCACCCTCACCCTCACTCACCCTCACTCACCCTCAACCCCTCACCCTCACTCACCCTCAACCCCTCACCCTCAACCCCTCAACCCCTCACCCTCAACCCCTCACCCTCACCCTCACTCACCCTCACCCTCACTCACCCTCAACCCCTCACCCTCACTCACCCTCACCCTCACTCACCCTCAACACCTCACCCTCACTCACCCTCAACCCCTCACCCTCACTCACCCTCAACCCCTCACCCTCAACCCCTCACTCACCCTCACTCTCACTCATCCTCACTCACCCTCAACCCCTCACCCTCACTCACCCTCAACCCCTCACCCTCACTCACCCTCACTCACCCTCACTCACCCTCACTCACCCTCACTCACTCACCCTCACTCACCCTCACTCACCCTCACTCACCCTCACTCACCCTCACTCACCCTCACTCACCCTCACTCACCCTCACTCACCCTCACTCACCTCACCCACCCTCACTCACCCTCAACCCCTCACCCACCCTCACTCACCCTCAACCCCTCACCCTCACTCACCCTCAACCCCTCACCCTCACTCACCCTCAACCCCTCACTCACCCTCACCCTCACTCACCCTCACTCAGCGCAACCACAGCATCTTAAACTAAATGTATTTAATAAACTTTAAGCTATTGGCAATATAAAATAAAATCCATTTTATTTACGTATTAATTATTAATTTTTTTTTAAAGCCATTGATTTTTTTTATTTCAATACATATAAGTCACATATAAGTCCCGTTAATACAAAACATGTTGCTTTACAAATGCTAGAGGTGTCACATTTACAAAAATTATAACTATTGGCTTTGTAAAGAAGAAAGCTATTAATTTCGCTATTTAGAAAAAACAACACATAAATAAAAAACAAAAAAATAAATAACACCTATAGCTCAAACTTTACTACTGCGAGACCTATTGCATTTCCAATGCTTGTTTCTTGTAGAAGGGTGATGTCAAGGACAGAGAGGGGAAAGCTGGTGCCACACCATTTTTTTCCATGAGCATGTAGCCACACCTCTGGGGTGGGCTAGGAAGCTCCACACATCAAGCAAAGGGTTTTGCCACCTTGGGATTGGATAGAATGGTGGACTTCACATGGAGTCATCACTAGGTGGGGGGAGGGACACAGCAGCTCATGGGCTAGTTGTAGCCACATCATGAGGCCACAAACTAGGCATAAAAGGGGCACCCAGATCTTAGATCATGTCTATACTGGAGAGTGAACCAAAGAAGTTCTGCCCTTCTTTTCCCTAAACCCCGCACAGATACAGTGCACCAAGACTGGAATGCACCTGCTGCTCCTTGAGCTAGCAAAGAGAGGACTGTGTCTGTAGTGCCCTGCTCATGAAAAAGTCATCCCCAAGCCTCAGAAGAAGTGACACCAAGAGACAGTTTTCTGCCTTCTGGTTACAGCTACAGGACCTGAAAAGCTGAAGAAGTCTGCCCTGGGTAGTTGGTAGCCAAGAATGCCTGACTGCCAACGTGCAGCCTGGGAGACTGAACCCTGGCCCTCAAAAGTAACATCCAAGTCTGCTGGACCTGGGCGAGGTGTTAGAGCAAAGTTTGGTCACTGTGACGCGGTGGAGAAGCAGACCAGGACAAACAGTTAAAGTTTTACTATGGGGTGCTTTTATTCGGTTCACTGAAACAAGGGTTTGTGGGAATCGTAGGCCAGTTCGTACTCTTCCTTTCTTCACTGTCCTTCGAGACTCCTGGGAAAGGGTTTCCGACTTCTTCTTATGAGCGTGTTTGAATGTCTTGTTGAAACCAGGCAGAGTAGGGGGGAGAGTGGGGGAGTAAAAATAAGAGTTTAAATATTTGTGCGTAGGTTGCAGGGAGGGAAAGTGTCAGGAGTAAACACCCAGTACCGTCACCAGTGAGGAGATCACAGTGGTAGCAGGAGGAACTCTACACGTAGCGGAGTGGTTTAGGCTCTCCCCCCACGTGCACTGCCTTCCCCGTTGTTTTCACCCTCCCCCGTATGGCGCCACACTGCCCCAAGGCGTCCCCGTACCTTGTCAAGCCACGGCCCTCCTGGGCCGTGGCTGGCTTGCTTGTGTTGCCCGATGGGGTCCGTCGTCCCGTCTGTGCTACCTCCTTCCCCTCCCAAGCGTCGGACTCATGCGTCTGGATTGGGGTCTGCGCCGGCCGTAATGGTCCTCCTCTCTCCCTGCTGCGGCGTGACGACGAAGGTCTGAACGCGATAATACTCGTCCTTGAGTCCTTGGTTCTCCTTTTTCAACCCGCCAAACAAGAGCGCGTCTTGGTTTTGTCGTTTTGAGGTCGAAGCAATCACCTGCCTCAGTCACGTGACTCAGAACAGAGCCAGGATTAAAGGGCCAGTGTCCCATCTGCACATCCTGAAAATAAAGAAGGGGACAAGGAGAAAGGTGAGCAGGGAAGCGTTCTGTTCCTTGTGTATCCGCTTCCGTGGTCTGTTCGTCATCACCGTCACCCAAGACAAAAGTTATCACCAGTTAAAGGAAGCCGCTGGTTTTGCTGTTTAAGGAAACCAGTAGACTAGTGGCTGCTGTTTTTTTGGGCTAAACTTCAAATGGAGTTCGAGGGACATTGTCTCCTGTGGTCAAAGTTGCCCCACCATGTTTATGGACCGCTCTGATTGCGAGGTAATTGTTCAGCTAAGCCTCTTTCCCTCTGTGACTCGGTCCCTACAGGAGTTGTCCTCCCAAAATTTGCAAAACTTTTATAAAGTTGTAAAGATTGCAAAGTTAACTTCAAGCACTGTCCATAACAACAATGAATTGCGCTCCGTGAAAAAGCAGATATTTATTATGCCTTGGAAGATTCATATCTCCAGAACCCTCCTGTGGATTTGTCATGAGTTATCTATTGCAAGATAAAATTCCAGCCTATTTTTAGGTCGAGCCTGTGCAGCGCAAGCGCTGCTCTGCGAGCCATGCTGTATTGAGGTACGGCATAGAAGCTCCGCCAATTCCTGTCCCTCTTTCCAATTGGCTCCTGTTACTTTCCTTGCAAAATCATTGTTGCTTTCCATTTGTAAATAGGCTTTGTAGTCCCTCTTTGGTACCGCCCTGTCTGCATTTGTAACCTCACATAACGATTGAACCTTTTACTTGTGGCATTACACGTCTGCTTTATAAGCTGGTGAGCACTATTTTCTTTAATCATCGCCTCCTCCAGGTTCAGGGATGCTTAAATCATGCAATGGGAAGCGAGCGTTGGCACGATTAAAATGCAAATTCTTCCACAAAAAGGAAATGTAATTGTTTTTGAAAACGAAATACAATTCAGCTTGCTCGTAGCTCACACGTTACTAGCTTTTGCTTTTGAAGAAATATTTGCTATACTGCTGTTGAAGCTATTTTCTTAAATGTTTGCTTGCCACTATGATCAGTTGAAGCCCATTTCAACGTCGTCCATGAGCGGAAATGGAGGAAGGAAATAGGCTGGTGGGGGGCGGCCAATCTGTAACCCCTTTTGTAACTAAGGGCAGGTGAGTAAGGACTATTGAACATCTGCCCTACGTGTGCTTTCAAGCCCTGCACCACCGCCCCTCCTTTCTCTGACTGTGCGGCCACTAGTTTCTGATGGGCGTTGCACCACACATACAGTCTACTGGGTACTGCAGCATGCCTACATTATACTGGGCACTGCACCACACTTACATTCTGTGGACACTGCACCAGACATCCATTCTGCGGAGTGCTGCAGCATGACTACCTTATACTGCACACTTCACCACACATACATTCTACTGGGCACTGCAGCATGCCTACATTATACTGGGCACTGCACCACACTTACATTCTGTGGACACTGCACCAGACATCCATTCTGCGGAGTGCTGCAGCATGACTACCTTATACTGCACACTTCACCACACATACATTCTGCTGGGCGCGGCAGCATACCTACATTATACTGGGAACAGCACCACACATACATTTTGCTGGGCACAGCACCAGACATCCATTCTGCTGGGAGCTGCAGCTTGCCTACATTATAATAGGCATTGCACCATACAAACATTCTGCTGGGCACCGCACCAGACATCCATTCCGCTGGGTACTTCAGCATCCCTACATTATACTGTCACAGTACCACACATACATTCTGCTGGCTACTGCACAAGACATCCATTCTGCTGGTCACTGCACCACACATTATACTGGGCATAGCACCACAAATACATTCTGCCGGGCACTGCAGCAGAGATCTATTCTTCTGGGCACTGCACCAGGCCTACATTACACTGGGCACTGCACCAGGCATCTATTCTGGTGGGCACTGCACCAGACATCTATTCTGCTGGGTGCTGCAGCATGCCTACATTACACTGAGCACTGCACCACACATCCATTCTGCTGGGCACTGCAGCATGCCCACATTATACTAGGCACTGCACCACACACACATTCTGCTGGGCACTGCACCAGATACCCATTCCGCTGGGTACTTCCGCATGCCTACATTATACTGGCACTGTGCCACACATACATTCTGCTGCGCACTGCATTTTAAGATCCATTCTAATGGGCACTGCAGCATGCCTACATTATACTGGGCGCTGCACAACACATACATTCTGCTGGGCACTGTACCAGAGATCCATTCTGCAGGGCACTGCAGCATGACTACATTACACTGGGCACTGCAGCCGAGATCCATTCTTCTGGGCACTGCAGCAGAGATCCTTTCTGCTGGGCACTGCAGCATGCCTACATTACACTAGGGACTACACCAGACATCTATTCTGCTGGGCACTGCACCAGAAAAACATTGTACTCAGCACTGCACCAGACATACATTTTGCTGGGCACTACAGCATGCCTACATTACACTGGGTGATATACCAGACATCCATTCTGCTGGCCACTGCACCGCTGCCGGGTACTGCACTAGACATCTATTCTGCTGGGTGCTACAGCATGCCTATGTCACACTGAGCACTGCACTGATCTTTCGGGATTGTTACATTGTATCCAAGCTCTGTTCGGGGCCCTGAAAGCCCTCGGTCACGCTTGCGGATTCCTTCGTGTCTGGAGACACGAAGGAATCAGCCGGCAGTGAGAGTGAATTCCAGAGGAAGCCCATAAAGCTCATTGTGTAAATTCAAAATTAAGTTCTACAAGCGTGACCGAGGGCTTTCAGGGCCCTGAACAGAACCCGGACACAATGTAACAATCCCAAAAGATCTTGAACTGAACACAAGCACAAAACGAATCGGCATTTCTTGTCAAACAAGCCCACAGTGTAACCGAGAGGCCCGTTGCGTTCCAAACAAGATCGGACATAAAGGAACCCTATAAATTGTTTATAAATTGACGGCAACACAAAAAAAAAACCGAACCTGCAAAAGAACATTTAACTTTCAGTCAGGAAGATTGGTCACCAATAGAACACAGATTACACCGTGTTATTGCCCTGAAGAAAATCCCTTGAGTAAAACGGGGATTTGAAACGCGTCAGCACTTTCTTTTTCTTCTTAAAATCCTTGTGAGAGATTGGTTAATCACAGATTCTGTAGAGGGACCATGAACATTGATTTATCTCCACAGACACCGAATTTTCTCCTCAAGCAGAGCAACTCTCTAAAAGAGGAAACCTATTGGGCTTAATGAGAGTGCTCCTTGGTTGAATTGATGTACAAATTATAAACTGGTGTAATTTCATAAATGATTGTATGGTTTATATAGGCACTGAATTTAAGCACAATGGTTTCATTTCACAAATGCACTGTTTGTGAATGTTTTATATATTGACCTTTTGGAATGTTTGTACAGAGCAACATTGATTTGAACTAAACAGTGTATCATATCACTTCATGTTTCAGACTTCTAAAACTGTTGAAATGTTTCTATAAAATGTATAACTCATGTTGAAATAATTAGGCCAGGACCAAGGATTACAAATATTTGCCCCCAGCCTGCTAAAATAAATAGCATGATAAAAATGGTAACCAGGCTCTATTTTTTGTAAAACTTTATTCACGCCCCATTTGGCTACCAATATAGGACAAAATCCCTGTATTAGCTTCACAAACTTCTGAAGATGGCATTTTCAGAATCATGACTTGCAGTCCGACTTAAACATTAAAACGTGTTTTAAATTACAATTCTTTAGATGCCAAACTCAACATTCCTACCTGCTTCAATTTAAAAGTTATCACTTATTAGATGGAATGCAGTTACTCAATATTATCCTGTGAGAGAAGTAAGCCTCACAGTAGTGAAAAAACAAATTTATGAGTTTTTCACTACCAGGATGTGTAAAAGTTAAAAGTAAGTCTAACTTTTTTAAATACATTGCACCCTGCCCTATGAGCTGTGTAGAGCTTACCTCAAGAATGACTTACATGTAATAAACAGGAAGGTTTAGGCCTCGCAAAAATGTATTTTGCCAGGTCGAATTGGCAATTTAAAACTGCACCAATGCAAAAGTTTTTCCCCTGGATTTATTGTTAAAACCAAAACTTTCACCTGTGGATACTTTATCATCAGCACAAAAAAAAATAGATATAAATTTGATGTAAAAAAATAACCAAATATGTTCCAAACACAATATTTAGGATCGCATACATATTTTATAAAATACACCTAAAATTCAAGCGACATTTGTTAATATCGTTTTTCATCCTGACGTAAATAATTAATTTACTCTCTTAATTTCTATGCAGGTAAGTACTTAATCAATAATAACTCAGATCGGGTGAAAAAAGACAGAGTCCGTGGTGTTAGAGTTCTAAGGGTTTTATTCCTTAAAAAGGAATGGTCATGGCCAAGATATCATGTTCTGACCACCACACAGGGTGTCAGAAGGGATAGATGAGCGCGCTAACATTTTATTAACAGTACATAGCTTATATACTTATTGTACACCATTGAAAACAGTATAGAAGGCGTAACAGCTGAGAGAAGACAAGATAACAATATGCACGTGGTATATGTACGTAATCAAGAGGCGTGAACTAGAGGTGTGTTCTGGAAACGTCACTGATAGGTGTCACAAAGGGGTGGCACTAACAGAAAATGTGGCAATGTCAGCAGAAATCGGAAGCTTGGATGCGCACGCAGCTGCATGACGTGTAATTGGAGGGGAGCAGGGGACTTGACATTTACACTGACGGAAAGAGACAAAAGTCTGGCATGTCAGATCAACTTGGGCTTCTATCATATCTGATATCTGATGTTTAGGAACTAAGCTATCTGGGCGGAAAGGTCTCTAGGGCAGAAGCTATTCTATACTTGCTGTGAGTGCGTGTATAAGCGCCTGGGTGTCTGTATGAGAAGCGTGGGGGCATGGGGCCTTCCATGGAAGCATGGCAACGAAGCTATGAATTACTTGCACAGAGACAGGTCGGCCCTTTAGCCCTGTAGCTGAGGAAGGATGTTTACTGAAGCTAGCAGGCAGGAATGTATTTTCGGGGAGGGAAACAGATAACTCGAAGGTTATAGTCAATCTTGGCAGGCAGCAGGCTGAGCCGAGCGCGAGGGGCCGCGCTGAAAGTAAGTCAGAGTTCACGAGTACAGGGGCTGCCTGGGCAGAGATTTCTCGGAGTCAGAAGCCAGAAAAGAGGCTCGGTGGCAGAGATTCAGGGCCTACTTCAGCCAGAGCTGAAAAACGTAGGAGTACACTACAAAAAGACGTTGGCATAGCATACTTAGGAACGGACCACTCGACCCATTCATGGTGGGTCTGAAAGAGGACATGTTAACGTTGGACGCAAATGTATTTGCGTCTTCATAGCTGACACAGGAGGGAAGTTACATGCACTTTAGCTCGTACATGGAGTCGGTGGGGTACTCGCTAGGGAACACAACTTGACCATAAAATTTAGATTACCTCATTCCCTCCTTGTTCCCTACGGACCCTTCATGATATATCGATCCTCATGAATCGATCAGTCTGTTCTTGTAACATTATATGTTCATCTTTCTTTCTTTGACTGTTTGAGAGACAACTGGAATGTTCAATGCACGAGGTGGCACACAGTCCACATATCGCTGGCCCACACTGTAGGCACAGGCAGCAGCTGAATACTATAACAAGGCCAATGCCTAGGAAGGATAAGATCTTCCAACCCCAAGCTGTTAACGTTGTCCAGAACCAACCGGACCAAGTCCAGGTGCCTGGATTCTGATGTATCTGATTCGCAATTTTATGCAGACGGGTAATAGCTTCATAGACAGATGGTGCATTTTGTGGGATGAAAACGCAGCAACTTGACCCGATGACCTTACAGGCTCCACCTCTATCTGCCAAGATGACGTCATGCCGTTTCGGTGTAGTCGACAAGTGGAATATCTCTTTTGGGTCTATTCGGTACTAGATTCGTATTTCTATGGTAATCTGGGGGAGCTAGAAAAACAGGTGGCAGAAGGAATGCAATGTAACAGGTACCATCCCAATCTGGAGACAAACGTATGTAAGCGGTATGACCACAAACAAAATAGGAGTGACTGATCGCTTTGAAAGACGATTTACCATGATCACTGAATTCGCCCACAGTAGTGCATTTACTATGACCTACGTGTACTGAACCTTTCTTGCTAACACATAATTCACCTGTGACTGGTAATACTAACATATGGGGCAGAACTGGAGCAGCCTCGGATTCAACAGTAAGGATCATAAGGCTAATTGTGTAATTACCTAATCCATATACTTCATTTTCTAGATCAGTTCCTATTCGAGTGGGAAGTCCCTCTTTATCAGGATAACAGACGTCGAGCAGGACTAAGTTCAAGTTTCCCCAAACCCAGCCCCCATCGAAAACAGCAATATCAGGATCTAAGGAATTAATTATTTTAAACCATGCCCCACAGGAGCCATTGTGAGTGAACGGGTACGGAAAGAGGGGCAGAGCTCCCTTGTAATTCTGGTAGGGAGGGAGTCGGCCACATATCCAGCAGTCGGTAGCATTATTTGTCTGATGGGAGTGGTGTAACATACTAATGAATGTATTGTTGCGCAGCGCAAGTCTGTAAGAGAGTTCATGTGCAGGAAGTTCACTAAAAGTGTGTTCAGCAGAGACATTGTAAACAGATTGTTCACGCCTGAAAATAGGCCAATATATAGGTAGCAGAATGCTGGCAATAATAATTAGAATACTTAGAAAAAACATTATTAACAACGTCACTATACAGTGACTACGCAGTGATTTACAGTATGTACGTTTCTTTGCTTCTCTCTCTCTCTCTCTATCTCGATCTAGGGGATACATGTCAGAAACTATTTAACCGATTCACCTAGGGGAGGACTTAAACAATTAAACTGTCTGACTTGCTAGATCGGAGTTTCATACGATATAGTTCTTGGGGAGTCTTTTCTCGTTCAGACACTGTAACGTCTTTTCTTTCAACACAGTCTTTGGTGGGGGTGGACGAGTCAGAGTCCTGTTTTAGTCCGTTTTTTAGTTCATTGCAAAGTTTGATGTGACTCGTGTGGACCCACCCCTTTCTCCCCTCTATCTTCACGGCGGTCCTGGTTGTAAGGAGAACGGTCTTCGGGGACTTACAGCGGGGCTCCAGCGGACTTTTCCGGTCGAAATTCCGGACGAGTACCAGGTCCCCAGGACGGACCTCATGCGCCTTTACATCGGTGTTGTCAGGGAAGGCTGCGGCAACCTGTGAACGACATGATTGGAGTGCAGACATCAAGGAGGCAAGGTAATCTGTCAACATATTGCAATCAACATCAGTTATTTTCTTCGGAATGGGCGTCCCCCACATATTCGGTGGTCTGCCAAAGACCACTTCGTACGGGGATAGCCCTGATCTTGAATGGGCGACCATTCTCATGTAGAATAGTGCCACGGGCAGGGCGACTATCCAGTCGACCCCCTTTTCTTGACAGATCTTTGCAAGGCGGATTTTTAGTGTCTGATTATGCCTTTCTACAAGGCCTGCTGCTTCGGGATGTCGGACACAGTGGAACCTCCACTGATATCCTAGCAAAAGGGAAACCTGTTTCATCAACTCGGACGAGAATGGCTGTCCGTTATCTGAATACACGACACGGGGCAAACCGTACCGTGGGAAGAATTCACAAACCAACTGTCGGGCAGTGGTCGGAGCAGTGTAGTCTGGAACTGGGTATGCTTCGGTCCAGCGGGACAGAGCACAAACAACTACAAGGACATATTTAAAACCTCGACAACTGTTCATCTGGATATAATCCATCTGGAGGACTTCAAAAGGGTGATCGGGAGGATGAAATCCACCTTGTTCTACAGGGACGCTTTTACCTGGATTGAACTGACAACAGATCATGCAAGTACGCACTTTCTGTTTTGCTGCTGCTCGTAAGTGTTTGTTGTACCAGAGATTCTGTAAACTGTCTAACATCGCCTTCTCTCCTAGATGTGCCGGGCTATGTGCTGTGTTTATCATGACTTGAACCATTGAGTCAGGGAGAAACCATATAGATTTTTCCTTCGTTATCCAACCTTGATCTGTCTGAATCCCTCCTAGTTCAGTCCATTTCTTTATCTCATCTGGCGTAGCATGTGTCTGAATGTCAATTACGTCTAGGGCGGGATCTCTAACTGCCATACACTTTATCGGTACTATTGTCTTTGTCACATCAGTAATCTGGATGTGAGTCAGTGCTGTATGTTTTGCTGTCTGGTCTGCCAGGTCGTTACCCTGGGAAACAGAATCTGTGACTTTAGTATGTGCCTTACACTTCATGACTGATATGCCCGAGGGCAAATGTATTGCTTCTAACAGTGCTTGAATGAGGGGACCGTGTTGAATCTTGGCCCCATGAGAGGTCAGGAAACCTCGTTCTTGCCAGAGGACTCCGAAGTCGTGTACAACCCCGAAGGCATAACGGGAATCAGTGTATATGTTAACATTTCTGTTCTTGGCTAGAATACAAGCTCGGGTCAGAGCGATGAGCTCTGCTGCTTGAGCAGACAGTGTGTCAATACGATGTGTTTCTTTAACTTCAGTTTCAGTGGTCACGGCATATGCGGCCACTAATTCTCCTGTACTTGTTCTCATGCATGAACCGTCCACATAAAGTGTCAGGTCTGGATTTGTCAATGGAACATCTGTTAAATCTCGTCTAGGCTTTGTTACTGCATTAATGATTTCTATACAATCATGTGGGGCTGGATCTGTCATAACTGTTGGTAACAGTGTTGCGGGGTTCAGGATACTGCAGCGTCTGATTTCTATGTGTGGCTGGAATAATGTTAATTCATAACCTGTCAGTCGTGCTATAGTCAAGTGTTGAGTCTGGGTTCTGTTTAACAAAACCTCTACAGAATGTGGTACTTGAACTGTTAACTGATGACCTAAAACAATTGAGTCACTTTGTCTTATTGCTAACGCTGTTGCTGCTACTGATTTTAAGCACGCAGGGAGTGCTTGGGCTACTGAATCCAATGTACTAGAAAAATAAGCACAAGGCTTATGTGAACCTGCTTGATCTTGGGTGAGGACAGACAACGCTGTACCATCACGTTCTGTAACAAAAAGTGTAAACGGTTTGCTGTAACATGGTGTCGCTAAAACTGGTGCTTGACATAAGGCTTTCTTTAAGTCTTCAAAAGCTTGTGTATGTTCCTGAGTCCAAGGGAGGGCAGTCGAAGTCGCTGCCTCCTGTGTCGTTAACTGGATGAGTGGCTTGGCTAGAAATGCATACTGGGGAATCCATTGTCTGCAGTACGAGGTGAGGCCTATGAAGGCCCGCACTTCCTTTTGTGTCTGGGGTTGTGGCATATTTGCAATTAACTGAATGCGATCGGGAGTGAGCTGTCTCCCCACTTTGGACAGCAAGTGACCCAAGTACACAACTTGCTGAACACAGAATTGTAGCTTCGAAGGAGACACCTTGTGTCCCTTGTCGGCCAGGAAGTGTAAAACTGTCAGTGATGCTTTTTCACATTCGGGCTCACTTCGTGCGGTGATCAGCAGATCATCGACGTATTGCAGTAAAGCGGTGTTAACTGGCATTTGAATACAATCTAGTTGTCTTTTCAGTGCTTGACTATAGATGCTGGGGCTTTCTGTGAATCCTTGAGGTGCGCGCGAAAATTTGAAGCTGCGTCCATTTAAACTGAATCCGAAGAGATATTGGCTCTCTGGATCAATAGGCACGCTGAAGAAGGCGTTCTTGAGATCAATTACAGTAAAGAACGTTGCTTCTGAATCAATAGCAGTCAATAGAGAGGAGATATCGGGGACCACAGGATACTGTGGAATAATGCATTTATTCAATTCTCGAAGATCAATCACCAGCCGATATACTGGCGGTGCATTGGGATCAGTACGTTTAAGAATCGGAATGATGGGTGAATTGCAGATATTGGAGTCGGTCTCGACGACCACTCCTTGGGCAATGAGCTCTTCAATGATTTTCAGTAAAGCCACTACAGCATCGGGTGGTAACTTGTATTGTCTGATTCTGGGTAATACAACACCTGCCTTGAGTGTAACGCGGTATGGTGTAATGTGCATACAGCCTACATCAGTTGGGCCTTTTGCCCACAAGTAATCTGGTACATTTTTCAATCTGACATCAAATTCACGCAGAACGTAATGACCCTTGAAATCCCGCAGAAAGAGTCTAACTCCCTCCGGGGAACAGCATATTATAGCTCCTAGAGCCTTCAATGTTTTAATTCCTAACAGATTTTCTGGACATGATTTCGTGAGTAACAGGTCTGTAACACGTGATAATGGACCCACAGCCAGGGGGACTGGTTCTGATACCTCATTTACAATAGGCTGTCCTGAAAAACCCAGGGAAACATTCTGTGAGCCTGAGAGGGGTGCCCCTGGAACTTCATCATGACTTATTGTAGTGCGACTTGCCCCTGTGTCAATTAAAAACTTTCTGTCTTTTCCCAATACTTGACTGTGTACATAAGGACCTTCTTGATCTACAGGAATCTCAATAAGAGGCAAGCCACCTTCCCTCTCTAGGCTGTTTCATGTATATCGGGAATATTCGGGGTAAGCGGACTGGGCATACTGGTACATCTGCTGTGAAACTTGCTGAGTTGCGGCAATGGGCTGTGGCTGTGGTACTGCTACGGTCTGTGCTGGAGTCGAGGAAACATGCATAGGCTGTGTACCCTGTGTATTCTGTGAAGACTGATGTTGGTTATGGTCTTGTCTAGGCGGATGCGGTCTTTCTTTAGTTTTACCTGTCGCTATGTTATGTTTCAGAACTGGGCATTCATGTACGTAGTGACCTGGCTGCTTGCAATAATTGCATGTCCCTTTAACGGGAGCTGCAGTGTGACTTGTCTGGGTCGCACCCTTTCTATGACCATCGGATGGGACCGTCTGAGCTACTAACATTTTCATTTTCGTGTCTTTCATACGTTTTTGTTCCTGATCTTGTTCTTCTCTGATTCTGTTCTGATGATATTGTAACATTTGTAACATCTGTGATGGCGTATTTGCTTGCCATGTACTCTCGACCTTGTACACACGGTTTTTGACTAACGGTAAGGAATTCTCAACTAACTTTGACACAAAAAGATGCGGGTACGACTCGCTACTTGGCTGGAGGCCATTATTAATAATAAAACATTTCTCGAATCTTGAATAGAAGTCACTAGTATCTTCATCATGTTTCTGTTTACAGGACGATATTGCATCCCAATCCTCCTTTCTTGTTGTCAATAATCTGGGCAGGACCTGTACTATCAAACCTGGTAATGCTTTAGTTTTGTCCCCAAGGCCTAACCCTGGAACCCGTTTCTTCTCTTCTTCCTCTATTTCTGCCCAGGCAATCTTTGTGTCTCCCACCTCCCATTCCTTTTCCTTTAATTTCTCGAATATACCCGTAGGCAATAATACCTTCAACATTTTCATGATATCATCATACGTGTAATCCCCCATTAATAACATGTCTTTAAGCTCTCTATGAAAACCCGCAGGGTCTTTATCATGGCATGGCACTAGTTTCTTCATTTCTAACAGTTCTAATTTAGTCAGAGGCGTGTGTACATACACGCGTTTCAAGGTTTTATCCTCACCCATAACAGGGTGCACTTCTCGTAAGGGGTTCTGACTTTCAATACCACCCCCGCATTGCATGTGGTACATTTTCCTTTCTGGAGGTGGGGCGGGAACCCATTCAGAGCTTACAAAGGTATCATATCTGTGTCGCTGTTCTAGAATTATTTGAATTAGTTTAGTGCTTAGACCTCTCCATCTATCCATCAGTAGTGCTTCTAGTGTTTCGTGTAAGGGACCTGGATCAGAATAATGTTTTCTGTATTTGATGAGAAGGTGCTGAATCATGTATACACCTGCTAATTTCTGTTCGTCGGGGGAGAGGTTCAGAAATGTCTGTGCTACTGTGTCATCATTATATATGTCTGCATTTTCGGCCCATGATACAGCTGATCGGGCTAGTTCTTGTTCATCCATAGAATTGAGTACATGGTACCCAACTCGATCTCGAAGCCTTTTATCAGTTTCCTGGAACTGATGTTCAGCAGAATTCGGATTTGTTAAGGCAGAGAAGAAAACTCTCTTGCTCTCTGGACGGATACCCTTCCTAAGGTAAGTTCCCTTACCTACATATGCTATTGTTCCTACATTTCTTTCGGGTTCTTCCTGTTCTTCTTCCTCCTCGGAGGGAGCCTCTTCTTTCTCTTTCTGGTGTACGGCTATCACTGCTTTCCTAATTTTCTTGTACATAGAGTCTATGCAATTCTGTCTGTCATGTTTTCCATCAGCTATATTTTGACCCCACTTGTTCAATGCATCTAATTCACTCTGATCTGTTCCGGGCCTGTCTCGTTCTCTTATTAGACAATTTATGAAAAATCGTAGTATCAGCGCTTGCATGCCAACTTTCTGTTTCTCCATGGCATCCTTAATACTGTCAGGGTCCTTTCCTGTCTGAACAAACTCATATATTCTGTCTAGACGCTCCTTCATTCCTGCATAGCATAACAAGCTATCAGTAGCAGATCTTAACCGTAATGATGCCAATATCATTAAATCGTCCTTTCCGGGTACTGGATCATACCTGCAAACTGACATGTTTTCTTTTAATGCGTCAAGGCGGGATGAATTAGAGGAATGGGGAGATCTGTACATAAGAGGACTCTGCATACCTTTGATATTGAATCTGTGAGTTGGTGGCGGGGTCTGAGGACCCGCGGTCGCACCTCCTGAAGCGGGAGCTTGTGCATTACCTCCCTGTGGAGTCTGTATCTGAACTTGAACTTGTCGTTTAGGTGGATCAGGCAAACGTGGTTTCGGTAGGTCAGTTTTGAGTACAGGAAGCGGCGGGGCTGGCGGAACGGGGGAGGTCTGTTGCGGTACCGGCGGAACGTGACCTGGGGGTGGAGTGCCACCCCCGTCCCTGTCAGTAGGCAGGGCACGAACAGGCAGATTGGTGTAAGCTGGTGCTACATCTTCTAAGTATGAATTTAGGAATATGTCTTTAGTAGTCTTGTGCATTACTTTAGTTGGAACTAATGGTGACGGCAAATTTTTCGGTATTTCTGAAATGGCGTCAGGTGTACCTTCGGCCAAAAGATACATGTTGTTCACTTGGCTATTTCGGATGCGATCTATTTGTTCTGATTTTACTCGAATTCCTTCAATAACTAATTCGTTTTCTTGGGCCTTTTCTGATTCTTTAAGTCTGTCTTCTCTACGAAGTGCTCTTTCAGCACGTTTATGTGATTCCTTACGCCAAAATTCTATGGCGTCTTTCTGAGATTGTCTGGCTTTCTTTTTCCGTAATGCCTCTTCTACCTTTATGATGCACTCGGCATCCCATGTTCCGTTAACTGGCCATCGGTATCTTTCCTCTAGGTGCTTTGTATAATCGGTCCATAACTCTAGATACAATATGGCGTCTATGCCATGTTTGTTATACATGAAATTACCTGGAGTGTCCCTAGGGGGGATCGGAATTTCTTCCTCTAACATCCCTTTCCTAGTTCCTATCTGCTTTAACTTGTTGAAAAACGGCATTGTGCCTACTTGATACTGAAATGCTCGATCCTTGATACTTAATTCTGAATGTAACTATTTATACAAAAAACACAATAATGCACAAGAAAACAATCACATTCATACCACGACATTAATCACAAAAAAATTTAAAACATAGATGACTACCCCACTATACTAGATGTACTGCTCAACAGTACAGATACACTGTTGTAACAGTGCAAAAATTCAGAAATTCGGAATACTAGATATACTGCTAAACAGTACAGATACACTGCCTAAAAACAGTGCAGACCGGACTTGCGTACCCAAACCCGTCTAGATACGACCCAGCAATGGTACTCACCGGGAAGCACGGAAACAGAAGGCCTCGGAAAACTCGACTGGACTCGACTCGATACTTCGGAAAACTTCGGGAATTTTCGGAAAACTTCGGAAAACTGGTGGGCCTCTTGACACCTCGGACCTTGCTTCTTTCGGCTAGGCTCTGGTCGGGATCCTCCGCACTCCTCACCGCCTCGTCTGGGCACTGTTCGCAGTCTTCGTCACCTCCGTGGGTCAGAGGGAGATGCAGGAAATCCTGCCGGTACGCGTATGTTCCGGCTAACTGACGGCAGGGGACAGAGCTTGCAATGCGCCAACCGGCGCGTGAGGTGGGGGAGGGGTCCCTGTTCGGGCGCCAAAATGACGTAAATAATTAATTTACTCTCTTAATTTCTATGCAGGTAAGTACTTAATCAATAATAACTCAGATCGGGTGAAAAAAGACAGAGTCCGTGGTGTTAGAGTTCTAAGGGTTTTATTCCTTAAAAAGGAATGGTCATGGCCAAGATATCATGTTCTGACCACCACACAGGGTGTCAGAAGGGATAGATGAGCGCGCTAACATTTTATTAACAGTACATAGCTTATATACTTATTGTACACCATTGAAAACAGTATAGAAGGCGTAACAGCTGAGAGAAGACAAGATAACAATATGCACGTGGTATATGTACGTAATCAAGAGGCGTGAACTAGAGGTGTGTTCTGGAAACGTCACTGATAGGTGTCACAAAGGGGTGGCACTAACAGAAAATGTGGCAATGTCAGCAGAAATCGGAAGCTTGGATGCGCACGCAGCTGCATGACGTGTAATTGGAGGGGAGCAGGGGACTTGACATTTACACTGACGGAAAGAGACAAAAGTCTGGCATGTCAGATCAACTTGGGCTTCTATCATATCTGATATCTGATGTTTAGGAACTAAGCTATCTGGGCGGAAAGGTCTCTAGGGCAGAAGCTATTCTATACTTGCTGTGAGTGCGTGTATAAGCGCCTGGGTGTCTGTATGAGAAGCGTGGGGCCTTCCATGGAAGCATGGCAACGAAGCTATGAATTACTTGCACAGAGACAGGTCGGCCCTTTAGCCCTGTAGCTGAGGAAGGATGTTTACTGAAGCTAGCAGGCAGGAATGTATTTTCGGGGAGGGAAACAGATAACTCGAAGGTTATAGTCAATCTTGGCAGGCAGCAGGCTGAGCCGAGCGCGAGGGGCCGCGCTGAAAGTAAGTCAGAGTTCACGAGTACAGGGGCTGCCTGGGCAGAGATTTCTCGGAGTCAGAAGCCAGAAAAGAGGCTCGGTGGCAGAGATTCAGGGCCTACTTCAGCCAGAGCTGAAAAACGTAGGAGTACACTACAAAAAGACGTTGGCATAGCATACTTAGGAACGGACCACTCGACCCATTCATGGTGGGTCTGAAAGAGGACATGTTAACGTTGGACGCAAATGTATTTGCGTCTTCATAGCTGACACAGGAGGGAAGTTACATGCACTTTAGCTCGTACATGGAGTCGGTGGGGTACTCGCTAGGGAACACAACTTGACCATAAAATTTAGATTACCTCAATCCATTGAACCAGATTCATCATTAAAAACAATTAGTCCAAAAATAATACAGAAAACAACTGTATACAATCTAGATACAAAAAAAGTCATTGCCAAAATACTAAAAAAAAGTTTAAAAATGCACATACAAGCTGCAGTGGCAGGCCTGAGACATGTTTAAAAGAGCTACTCATGTGGGTGGCACAATAAGTGCTGCAGGCCCATTAGTAGCATACTACTTTCCAGGGACTTACAAGAAAATTAAATGTGCCAATTGGACATAGCCAAATTTACTATGTTTAGAGGGGAAAGCACAAGCACTTTAAAACTGATTAGCAGTGGTAAGGGTCCTAAAAGCCAACAAAATTGCGTTCAGAAAACAGGAGGGTGAAGGCAGAAATTTGGGGGTGATCCTGCAAAGAGGGCTAAGTACAACGGACACTGATTGATGTTTTCAAAAGATATGATGCTGTTATTACTCCAGGTGGATATGAGACAATGGGCCCACTTGGGCCTGCAGTTTGCATTCTCCCAACAGGGCCGAAACTGGCTCCAACTTACCCTGCTCAGCCTCAGTTTTGCCCTCAGCGGACGGCAAGCTGCATGCTAACACCTTTGTCTTAGGCCCCGACACTAGTGCCCAATTTGGCGCTAACCTCTGCTACAGTGGTACCAGTTCTGAACTCTACCCTGATCTCAGTGTTTGATCTGAAGTCTACTTCAGCCTGACCTCAACGTATGTCACCCTACAAATTAACTAAAGAGGACCTCTAGCTTGGGAAGAGTACACTACTTTTCTCTTGTCTCAGTGCCAACTCTGTCAGAGGTTGCAAACCATTTTCCGTTCTGACTGATGCTGCGTAGGGGCTTGAATAGGTTTCCTGTAACAAAGAGTCCCTCACCCACCAGAATGCAAGTATCTAGGACACTTCTCCTAAAACTGATTTGCCCATCTGCTGCCCTACTAGAAATTGCATGTCCGTTGCATTGGATGTATGCAGAGTAAATGGATTTTCTGATAGATACATCTGCCTTGTGGATTCCTCACCTTGTGAATATCCCCTGCGTCAGCAACATTCGGAAATTCAGTTACCCCTAATGAAGGCCACAACGAGCTTACTGACTGCAAGCTGCGCAGCCAATTACTAATCCATTACTACTATTTAATGAGGCTCTGAATAAGGCTCTTATGGCTGCCTAGACCAAACTGTGTTCAGCTCTACCTGTGAGCCTCCTGATTGCTTGGTGCCACAGGTCTGTTCCTGCTAATTCATACTTTCTGGTGCAACATCTACTCTGGGGAGCAGAGTCATTGAGGTTACAGGGAGCAAATTGAGCACTACTACCTACTGCTTGTCCGGATAAGGAATCCAAAAAGATTGACGAGCTAGGGAAGTTTTCTTGCCTGCCAGTTTAACCTTGCTAAATTATTCTCTAAGGTAAAAGGTTCTTCTTTTCGATTCCTCAAAGAAAATGGAATGGAGAAATCTTTGCAGTCTGATTTCTAATGAATTCAGGGGCATGTCTTTGTAAACGAAGACATAACAATAATAATGACATCAAATGCAAATCACTCTGTAACTGAATGAGATGTATATTAGATTACAAATCACTGACAACCTAATGTTTGGAATTCATGATGATATGAGTTGAGTGGGCGCAGCATCAGGGAAATCTCACTGACTTGGTCCAGATCTTGGAAGGAACTGCATGAGATCTGCAGTGGTGGTTTGCGAAGCACAATTGGGTCAACAGTAGACTCCTCTCTCTTCCCCAACCAGATCTTAGAGTCACGACAGATGCATCACATCTGGAATGGGGAAGCCATCTGGGAGAGGTAGAGATCAGGGGACACTGGTGTTCGGCAGAGCAGAGGCTCCACATTAATTTGTTGGAGCTTCGACCGATTCTGTTGGCATTGAAAGAATTTCTTACCTCTGTCAAGGATAAGTTAGTGCAGGTGTTCACAACATCACCACCATATGATACTGTCACAAGCAGGGCGGGGTGTGGTCATGGACCCTTTGTCGAGACGTCCTGTTCTCCGGACATGGCTGGAACAGCATGGCATAACCATGGTGGTTCAACACCTGACAGGTTCTCAGAATGCCATGCAGATAAACTCAGCTGTTAGTGCCTAGTGTATCACGAATGGCATCTCCAGTCGGAGATGGCGCATGGTCTCTTTCAGCAGTGGGGAGAACCTTGTTTAGATCTGTTCATCTCCGAAGGGAACGCGCTGTATCAGCAATGCTGCGCACTGGAGTTTCCAAGGTGGCCATCGCTTGGTGACATTTTTCGTCTGCAAGTGGAGCTCAGGCCTGTTGTACGCCTTTCTGCCCATACCACTAATGCCCATGGTTCTGAAGAAGATCAGGAGCGACAGGGCTCAAGTCATTCTTGTGCGCTTTTGGTGTGGAAAAATGAAAATTACTGATGTGCGCATGCCTGGGTGGCACCCATATAGGTGACCGCGACATCTGATAAGAGACATCTAGCTGCAGATTTCTTAACTTAGAATATCCCCAGGCGTCTGCCTGGATCTGGTTTTTTTTTTTGCTGCAGCACCTCTGCGCTCCGGGGCACGGCGCCACACAACCCGGCCCTGACGTCGTCCACGGACGTGACGTCAGCGAGGTCATGTAAGACCCTCCCGGCGCGCTGAATTCAGTTTCCTCTTTTCCGCGTGCAACGCGGATCCGGAGGAAGCGGTTCCTCTGGCCTGTTTTCAGGCCCCTTTTTGACGCTTCGCGTCTGGAACAGTGTGCAATGCCTTTGGGCTTTACAACGTGTACCTCCTGTTCGCAGCAAATGTCCGCGACGGTTTCTGTTGCTCAAAGCTTTGCTTCAAACCCACCTCTGCCTTCCGGCCACGCGGCTGCCAGTCCGGAGGCTGAGTCGGTGCTGGTCCAGCGCCGTAGGCTTGCCTCCCCGGCTCCAGCACCGTCCCCTTCTTCGGAAGCAGAGCTTGTCATGGTTAAGGCTGAGTTGGCGGGATGGCGTCTTCCTGGAAAATATCCGGGAATGCCTTGTTGACCTACCCTTTGATGGGGTCCTTTTGTTTGATGCCCACGCCGATTTGGCTGTTCAGTGCCTCCTTGCAGGCTTTTGCCCTCCCCCATAGGTCTCTATTTCGCAGGTCTACATTTGGCATGTTCTGGGGTGGTTACCCTTTTATTTAGTCTCCATCAGTTGTGCTATACGTTTTTTAGGCTGGCAGTATAAGCCTACTGTGGCGGTGTTCCACAGGTTGATTGCGTTCTGTCCTCTGACTGTGGGTTGCCCTAAAGAGGTGTTTCACCATTGTTCTTGGGGGTGTGCCATACTCCAAGCGGGGTACCTGTATGCTGTTATATAGCTCTGCTATGTGTCAGACGGGCATGGAGGCCCCTTTGGACTATCTACGTCCACTGAAGCCATTATCTTATCGTTGCACGGTATTCAGTAATGTGCCTTTTTGCGCCATCTCCTATACGCCATGGGTCGCCTTGCTTGAGCCTTGCATTTGTGCCTCATTCTCCTCCTTCGGAGGTTTTCACTGTATTTTAATACGCTTCAAAATGGGGCTACCTCCTGCCACAGGTGCAATAGGTGGGTTCCTCCTACGGCACCCGTAGTTGCACAGTCGTGGCTCGCCCCATTGCTATATGCATATATATCTACGGATTGCCCATGAGGTATTCCTTTTTCTACATCTCAACTTCTCTTCGCTACGGCAAGATCTGGTCCTATGTCTCCGTGTTTCAAGGAGCAATTCAGTGCTTATACTCGAGTTTGCCCTCGTTCTGCACGGCAGTGTCTTTTCTTAGTACGTTTAAGTGCATTTCGGTGCCTTTTCCTGCATCTTTAGCAATAAGGGTTCCTTGCGTTCTACTCCCTGGGTGGTCCCCCCGCTGCATGATGCTCCTTTCTTGGTGTTCATATACTAAACAGTCCCCCTCTTCTGTGGGGGGTGAATTTCCCCTCAGTGCCGGAGGAAGTGGTCTGGAGATCTGAGGTTCTTCTCGACAGTTATGCAGGTTCCTCTTCACAGCTCCTATTGGCACTTTCGTGCCTCTGCGGCCACTCCCTTCGGATGTGTCTTTTTCAATGGGTGTCACCCTACTCTGTCTGCTGTACCTGCGGGACAGCTCCTATGATGGAAGAACAGGGGTGGGAGCACACTGCTTCATCTCCCAGCAAGGTTTGCTCATGGCATTATGGTAAATGCAGTTTCAGTTACTTGCTTGCTTCAAGAGTGTTCGACTGTTTCGCCACAGTTGGCGTAGATAGTGCTGATCTCTAGACATGTGTTTCTGGTTCTTTAACCGTCATCAGTAGAGATTACAGTCTTTGAAATTTGGGGTTTGCTGAGTAGGCTGCCAACATCTTTCTCAGGTCAGGTACCTCTCACAGGCATGCGGGTGCTTCATCGACGAGCTCGTCAGCTCAGTGACTCACAGTAGTACCATTAAACAAGAACAGGGGTGGGAGCACGCCGCTTCACCTCCCAGCAAGGTTCGCCCCTGGCATTGTGGTAAATGTAGTTTCAGTTACTTGCTTGCCATAAGAGTGTTCGAGTGTTTCGCCACAGTTGGCACAGATAGTGCTGATCTCTGGACACATGTTTCTGGTTCTTTAAAAGTCATCAGTAGAGATTACAGTCTTTGAAATTTGGGGTTTGGTGAGTAGGCTACCTACATCTTTCTCAGGTCAGGTACCTCTAACAGGCATGCGGGTGCTTCATCTACGAGCTCCTCTGATGCAGAGGTCGTCCCAGGTGCTGCACCCTGCATCTCTATATTTCGTGGGTGAGTTCTCACCTTGGCCTTCAAGCTGCCTGGTTGGGCAGTCCCATGCTCATTTTAGCTACTCCACCTTGTTGTCTCCATGGCTGTCTGCACCGTGCATGTTTTAGTTGTGGTCCCCATCAGCGAGCATCAGAGTGATACTGTTCGCCCCTGTCCCCCCTTTGGTGACTCCTCGGTGTGACCTTGGCATGTCTTTTGTCCCACCCGTACTTCTAAGACGTTGCACAGTTCCTACCTCTTGCCCTTCGCTTTCTGTATGTGGCCTCTCTGGCCTCCCTTACATGGGATAGCCTAGTAGGCTCTGGTTACATCTCTTCTTGTTATCCTCTAGCTTTGGTTGGTGTCCACTTAGTGCACCATTGAGCTAGCTGGGAGTAGTCCTTCCTCCTCCTTCGTTCTGGACTCTCTCTTCTGTTCTGGGATATGGCTAGTGCTGTTTATACCTCTCATACTCATACGGGTATGGTGTTGCGCCAATCTGGCAGTATTGGGATCCCTTGTCTCCCATTGTCTTTTTCTCTTTCAAGCTACTTGTGTTGCTATCTGGCTGTTCCGCCACAGCCTTCCTCAGAGTCCGTCACTCTGTTGCCGGTTCAGTGCTTCTGGCACTTAATGTTGTTCTGTCGCAGACCCACCCCCTTTTGGGGTATGGCTGTGGTATCTATCTATTCTAAGTTAAGGAATCTACGGCTAGATGTCGCTATCAGATGTACAAGTTACTTACCTTCGGTAACAATGTATCTGGTAGAGACGTTGTCTAGCCGCAGATTCCTAAACACCCACCCATCCTCCCCGTTCTGCGAGGACCTTGCCAGGTAGTCTTCTCCACTTTGCTCCTTTCAGTTACCATTGCTCTTCTTCCAGGGTGCTCACATGGTTACACCCCCTTTAAGAATTGCCATATGCGGCTGCCTCCATCCAGGTGGCTTCTTTCCTGTAAAGCGATGCCTTTTAATTCACCTTCATCTGTAGATTCTTCTTCTCCTGTTGCCTTCCTTCCCTTCCGTCTTCTCTATTGACTCAGGGCTCTTGTCTCCTCTATAGTCGCCTTCTTTGGGGTTCTGCTGGGCTGTGTTTCGGCCTTCCATTTCTTTAGAGGAAGTGCTATTCTTTTCATACCTTTTTGCAGTAGACAGTTGTTCTTCCTGTGCCCTGTCCTTGTTGGCCGGCACAGTTCTACGTTGTAATAACAATCTACCTTTGTCTGTTGAGATATTCTTTCCTTGTTACTCAGCCTGTGGGGGGGGTCCGTGCTTCGCTTTGCGGGGTTCTTTCTCAGAGCTTTGCTCTGCCTTTACTTCTTCACTTATATGTAGACAGCGTCTGATACTGTCTTTTATTTTTTTTAATTTTTTTTTTTTTTTTTAAACCTTTATTATGTAAAGAAAGAGACAGTTACAGACCTATGACCACGGAGGCTGGTCAATCAAACACAACAACATCAACATCAAAGTACACAGCTCTTCAGCCGGCAACCTGGGGGTCCGGCAGCGAAATTTCGTGATCATGTAGAAGCAGGTGGTATAACTAGGATCAGTGAAAGGTTTCGTATTTTATCTTTTATATAAATAAAATCACAAACAAAACACAAAAAAGATCGAGGCATTACTATGTAAAAACTGGCTGTCCCTTATGGCAGTGGGAGACGGGTGAAAGACGTGTTACAATGTAAGAGAGGAGAAATATCGGGGAGGGTAGCGGGGGGGGCCTGGGAGCAAAACAATACAGTGTAGTCAACAAAAACTAAGTACAGGGAACGCACGTTCAAGGGAGAAGAAGCGGTGTGCGTTCCATTGACCCCAGATCCTACCCCATTTCTTGGGTCTGCCGCGGGAAGCATATACAGTTTTCTCTCTGAACATGGACCAGTCCATATTTTCTTTCCACGTTAGGAGCGTTGGCGGCCTTGGGGAACCCCATAACTGGGCTATGTCCCGTTTAGCAACCATATTACCCAATGTGACCCATTGAGTTTGAGCAAGGGGGCGTGGCTTGGGCGCCGATGGCGATGGTCGCCTGAGAGCTCGGCTCCAGGACTGAGCCCGTGATTATCCTGTAAATCGGAGGCTGCGGGGCACCCCAACCCCCGCATTCTGTTGATCGGCCCGACGGGGACCTGCCGGGGCCCTTGGCGCAGTCCGAACGTGTGGTGACCCGGCGGAAAATCGAAGTTTGTGGAACGGCGGAGTGCGACCCAACATGGCGCCCGGACTTCATTGTTCCCTTGGCCGGGTCCATTAGACTGGAGGAGCATCACTGGCAGCGGCGCAGCCTCTGCTCTTCCATCTCCCAGTGATATGAGGGTCTGGATATCGGTCTGATTGGACTCTTTAACCGGGGATCGCACCTAGATGGGCAGATGCCCTCGCTATAGAGGATCTCGGCACGCGGACGCCTGGAGGCCCCGACAGTAGCCCCACTCCCTGCGCCGCACTTGGCTACTTTTTCCTGGCCGACCCACTTCCATGGGAGGCGCATCCCTTTGGCGCCACAAATCATCCGGCGGAGTTGGTGACCCTCATTCCGGGACTTTATCAGCCACACGGGCCTGCCCGACCTGGCGCCGATTGTCTCCGCCTCCTCATCGGTGCCCTCAGACGGCGTGGTGGTGGCGCGAGCCGAAGCTGAGAAGGTCCAACAGGCCCTGGAGACGGGGATCTCCGGCACTCGACCCGAGGACCAGCAACCGGGAGAGTCATAGCCGGCGCCCGCACTCGGCGGCGCCTGCTCCTGGACCCACATTGTGTGCTCCCGGCGACATGGGGAAACCTAGGGGAGCCAAGGGGACTACCCCAGCCGCCTCGGACTCGGAGTCCCAGGACAAAGAGGAACGTGTGGACCCGGAGAGTTCTGGTGGCGCACCAATGCAGCAGCAATTTGACCGCGTCTTGGAGGCGATTGCGACCACGCGCTCGGCCCTCCAGCAGGACATTGCCCAGGTGGCGACGAGCCTAGGCCTCCTTAGAGCGGATCACGGCAAACTTTCGGACAGGGTCAAGGAAGTGGAGAGCTCGGTGAAAACTTTGGAGCCGGCGCAGCGAACCTTGGCCGCGACTATGAAGGATGCCCTGTCCCGGATTACTGTCCTGGAGCAGCGAGCGGAGGATGCGGAAGGCCGTAACAGGCGAAACAACATTCGTGTGGTGGGCCTGCCGGAGAAGATTGAAGATGGCGACATGGTTGCATACTTGGAAGCCTGGCTCCGAGACACGGTGGCCCCGGAGGGTCTATCCTCCTTCTACACCCTGGAGCGAGCTCATAGAGTCCCAGCGAGGCCACCACAACAGGGACGTGCCCCGCGACCGGTGGTGGCACGGTTATTGCACTTTTGAGACAGAGACCTCATCCTCAATGCCCCCAGACATAATGGTCCATTCAAAGTGGCGAACAGCCAGGTGAACATCTTCCCGGATTACACCTATGAAACCCAACGCAGACGGTTTTCCTTCTTGGCGGTCAAGCGCGAGCTCCGGAGCGAGGGCATCCCATACTCGCTCCTATTTCCTGCAAGGCTCCGCATAATTGTCGATGACAAGACTCAATTCTTTGATACCCCGGAGGATGTCTGTAACTGGCTTGAACTCTATAGAGCAGGGAAAGATGGCTTCGGCTCCTCATCTCAGCTGGCGGCGGAGCCGGAGCAGAGACGGCGGTCTAAAAGGATTCGGAGTCGCCGTGGCCGCTCAGGCGGGCCCTCAACTGCGGAGACATCGACGGAGCGGAAGGGAGTGCTGGAGGTGTTATCTGCGCTGTCTGGCTCACGGGACAGTGCCATTGCAGAGGAAGTGGACCCTGGTGACGAGGGGGTACCGACGGACTCCGAGGAATCGGTGACTGATAGCGTCCACACGCCGGTGATCACACCGAAATCGGTGGAGGACCTTCTGGATGGACAGGGTTAACGGGGTGAGCTACTTCAGTTTGGGTGGGGGCCCGACACGGGGGTGGCGGGTGCCGACGATTGATGCTGACTCCCGGGGAGGGGGGGGTGGGGTGCCTTGCTTTTGCCCCGAGGGTTTTTTAGCACTGTTTTGGGCTTGCCATAGTCCTGGTGGCCTGGGCATCGAGGGCCCACTGCCAACGCCCGGCCCGCACCTGGCCCTTAAGGCCTTCCTACGGTGGCGACCGCAGGATTAGTCGGGGACAGTGGGGTTATGGAGGGTATGGTTTGGATGGGAACTAGATGGTGCTATTTGGGTCCTGTTCTGGGGAGGGTGGATGGGGGTTTGGTTCGAACTGGGGTTGTTAAGTTTTGGTTGGGGAGAATGGCCGCCATCAGTGCTGGGTTGATTGATGCTCTTTCTTTGTTGGGACCCAGATGGGGAGACTTTGCGCGAACGATATGGGACAATGGCTGATGTTGCTAATCTGAAATGTATTACTTGGAACGTGCGGGGGCTTCACACCATGTCTAGGCGTCACAAAGTCCACGCTTATTTAGTGCGTAGGGGGGTACAAATGGCGCGGCTACAGGAGACCCATCTGAACAAGGCGGAAGGGGTGGCGCTACAGCGTAGGTGGAGGGGGCAGGTCTTTTGCACTTCGTACTCCGCGTATGCTAGAGGGGCGCTGATTTGGGTTAGAGCTGGGGTTCCCTTCCAGGTCACGAAAACAGTGATAGATCCAGAGGGGCGTTATGTGGCCATCTCGGGCACTTTGGGAGGGAGGGACCTAAACGTTTGCTGTGTGTACGCTCCCAATATAGACCAGACTGCCTTCCTTTCCAGGTTATCGGGCTCGTTGGCCCACTTCTTCTCCGGGCCCCTCCTGCTCGGTGGAGATTTCAACTCAGTAGTGGATGTGGACACTGACCGCTCGCATCCGCCCCTCCCTGATTCTCCGGTTCGCCGCGTGGCTAAGGGTCGTAGGGATTGGCAGACACACTGGGGTCTAACGGATATTTGGAGGGCGCAACACCCCACAACTAGGGACTATTCCTATTTCTCGGGCCTCCATGAGTTGCACGTTAGACTGGACGGATTTCTTGGCTCGCCTGAACTGGTTTCGGCAGCGGTCCGGTCTGAATATTTGGCCAGGACCATATCAGATCATAACCCCCTCCTGCTGGACCTTTGTTGGTTTCCCGGGGTGCCTGCAGTGCCCACCTGGAAGTTACGGCCCGAGATCCTTGAGGACAGTGTTTTCAAAGCGGACCTAGGCGATAAGATCTCGGAGTACTTTGCGTCCAACGGAGGCACCGCGAGCTCGAGAGCGCTAGAGTGGGACGCTTTTAAGGTGGTGGTGAGGGGATACTGTATTTCTAAAAAGGTCGGCATGAGGCGAATGATCCTTGCCGACCTAGATACAGCGGACCGGAAACTCCGCGAGTTGGAACTCCGCCGCCCCGGGCGCCCTGAATTACAGGAACGCACAGCGGAGGCGAAGGAGGCGGTAGCGGCGGAGGTCGAACGGCTGCGCTGTTTTGACTACAAGGCCTATACGGTTAGGTCCCTCGCAGAGGGGGATAGGTCGAGCGCGTTGCTGGCATGGCTAGCCAACCCTACGCGCCAGACCTCATTGACGACGTCCATGCGCATGGCAGACGGGACTGCGGTACACACTCAACCTGAGATTCTGAGCTGCTACCTGCACTATTACGAAAGTTTGTAGCGCAGCCGCTCTGTCCGAGACCCTGACCTGCTTGATAATTATCTACGGCCTCTGGAGCTCCAAACAGTGGAGCAGGACGTGGCGAAAGCCCTTGGGTCCGACATAGAACTGGGAGAGATCCGCAGCGCCATTAAAAAGATGGCGAGAAATAAAACCCCGGGCCTGGACGGCCTCCCTGTGGAGTTTTATGCGGCTTATGCTGATCTCCTAGCCCCAAGGTTATTAATAGTGTACAGAGAGGCGAAGAGGCTTGGGCGGCTCCCAGGCTCGATGTGTGAGGCCTTAGTGGTTCCCCTCCTCAAGCCCGGAAGGGACTCATCCGATCCGGGGTCTTACCGTCCCTTATCAATGTTGACGGTTGACTATAAAATACTGAGCAGCATTTTGGCTTCGAGGTTGCTGGGGCACATGAGCTCTCTGGTACATGAGGACCAAGCTGGATTCATCCCCAGGCGTAACACGACCATGAACATTCGCAGGTTGTTCCGCCTGCTGGGAGAACCGCTCGTGGACGCCCCGTGCCCGGTAGTCTTATCGGTAGACTTAGAGAAGGCTTTTGACAGCCTGGAATGGGACTACCTTTGCACTGTGTTACGGAGGTTCGGCCTCGGGGAGGGCTTCATCAGATGGACCACGGTCCTATATGCCTCTGCATCGGCCAGGGTTCGGGCGGGCCCGCTAATTTCCTCACAATATCCGGTGGAGAGGGGCACGAGGCAGGGATGTTCGTTATCCCCGCTTCTCTTTGCGCTGGCGGTGGAGCCACTCGCGCTGCATCTCCGGTCGGGAACCCATTATACTGGCCTGTGGACTCCTTCGGGCCCACACTACATTTCGCTATATGCAGACGATCTGCTGCTCTTCCTTGAGGACCCGTTTGCTGCCTTGCATGGAGCTGCGACGGCGCTCACGGCGTTTGGGGAGGTCTCGGGCCTCCGGGTGAATTGGGCTAAGACCTGCCTTTTCCCGGTTCGCAAAGGCACCCCTAGCCCTGCTCTCAGTAGGGAGATTAGATGGGCACCCGACTGCTTTAAGTACCTGGGGGTGTACGTCTATCATGAACCATCTGACCTCCTGGATGGGAACATTGCCCGCGGCACTCGAGCACGTCGGGGAAGTATGGACTTCTGGGCTACACTACCGCTCTCGGTGGCGGGGCGGATCGCTTTGCTCAAAATGGTGGCGCTTCCCCGGTTGCTGTATTATTTCCGGACGCTACCGATCTGGGTCCCACCGGCCACGTTTCGACTATTACGATCAATGATAGTCGGATTCCTCTGGGGCTCGGGCCGCCGAAGGGTGGCCCTCAAGACCCTGATAAGGCCGAAAGCCGATGGTGGGCTTGCGGTGCCGGACTTTGAAAAATATTATTTAGCGGCGCAGCTCCAGACCTTCACCCAGGAGATCGCCCGGGAATTCCGGGGCCCAGAAGACAGAAGGGGTACGGGGATGGCCAGACATGTTCTCTCCTTCATAGCGCTGCGACAACGTTTGGCCTTACAGGACTTGTCGCTTGAGGAGAGGACCGTTCGCCTGTGTTGGAACCGAGCTCACGCCCGGGGCCACCTGAGAATACCGTATGCGCCCGAAATACCTTTGGGGATGCTGACGGCTTTGCCCCATGGCGGCGATTGGTCACGGTTGGTGAACTGGGAGGACGCGGGCTTACAGTTGATAGGTGACCTCTACGAGGACGGGGCGCTCTTGCCCTTTCAGGAGCTCATTGATCGCTTCGAGGTTCCTCGCGGCGACTTTCTGTTGCACTCGGCCCTAGTCCGAGCGATCCAGGCGCACTGGAAACGCGGGCAGGAGGAACCCCCTATATCTCCGGTGTGCCAATACGTCATGATGTCTGCGGGCACGGTGAAGGCGGTCACTTGCCTTTACGGCAGACTGATCAATGAGGGGCTGGCTCCCCTCACTACTCTGAGAACCCGTTGGGAGGAGGACATTGGCAAGGAGATCCCGGAGACGACCTGGTCCCAGCTGGTGCGGCGAGCCTGGAAGGGCACCCGCCACGCCCGCTTTCAATTGGTCCACTATTACGTGCTCCATAGAGCATATCTGACCCCGGTGAAAATCAAGCGATATTTTGCTACGAGCTCGGCGGACTGCCCCAGATGCCCGGCACGGGAGGCGGACCTTCTCCACATGTTTTGGTCCTGCCCGGGATTGCCCTCCTATTGGGTAGAAGTGGGGAAGACCCTGGAGGAGGTGACAGGGAGATCCTTATCGGTTGACGCGGCAGTGGGACTCCTGCACTGGTTCCCTCATACCCCCAAGAACAAAATTACTAGCAAGTTCATTGACTTGGGGCTTCTCCTTGCTAAACGAGAGGTGACCAGGAACTGGAAGGCACGGGCTGGTCCGACAGGGAGCCGGTGGCACAGCGAACTTTTAAAGTGGGCAGCGGGGGAGAGCACACTGAGATACCAGCTAGCTAGGAGACAGCGTAATGAGAAGGCACAGGAGGCAGCGCTAGAGTGGGAGACGTTAGTGCAGGCCCTCAGGGATTATTGCGCCCCCAGCGACTCTGAAAGTGAGGAAGCAGCTCGCCCCAAGTCCCGATAGACGATTGCACTTTTCAGCTCTGTTGCTTTCCCCATGGGTCCTATCGCAGATCCTGCTGCGGTTGTTACCGTGCACTGATGGCGGGGTTGGGTAGGGATTACTTTGGTTCATAGTGTTTTGAGGGTGGGGTTTTCTTTCTGGGTTTTATAGGCTTGTTTGGAAAAGCAGATGACGGACAGTGGATCATCCGGACCAGCTTTGCCTTCCTGCTGAGACCCCATTGAATTTCGCCGCCCGACCGCAGGGTTGTGGGCTGAATGGCTGTGTACGAGAACTACTGCTGGGGGACGGAGGGTTGTGTTTCATTGATCTTGCTTGTTCTATAATGGGGACTACCCGAGCCGCCTCGGACTCGGAGTCCCAGGACAAAGAGGAACGTGTGGACCCGGAGAGTTCTGGTGGCGCACCAATGCAGCAGCAATTTGACCGCGTCTTGGAGGCGATTGCGACCACGCGCTCGGCCCTCCAGCAGGACATTGCCCAGGTGGCGACGAGCCTAGGCCTCCTTAGAGCGGATCACGGCAAACTTTCGGACAGGGTCAAGGAAGTGGAGAGCTCGGTGAAAACTTTGGAGCCGGCGCAGCAAACCTTGGCCGCGACTATGAAGGATGCCCTGTCCCGGATTACTGCCCTGGAGCAGCGAGCGGAGGATGCGGAAGGCCGTAACAGGCGAAACAACATTCGTGTGGTGGGCCTGCCGGAGAAGATTGAAGATGGCGACATGGTTGCATACTTGGAAGCCTGGCTCCGAGACACGGTGGCCCCGGAGGGTCTATCCTCCTTCTACACCCTGGAGCGAGCTCATAGAGTCCCAGCGAGGCCACCACAACAGGGACGTGCCCCGCGACCGGTGGTGGCACGGTTATTGCACTTTCGAGACAGAGACCTCATCCTCAATGCCCCCAGACATAATGGTCCATTCAAAGTGGCGAACAGCCAGGTGAACATCTTCCCGGATTACACCTATGAAACCCAACGCAGACGGTTTTCCTTCTTGGCGGTCAAGCGCGAGCTCCGGAGCGAGGGCATCCCATACTCGCTCCTATTTCCTGCAAGGCTCCGCATAATTGTCGATGACAAGACTCAATTCTTTGATACCCCGGAGGATGTCTGTAACTGGCTTGAACTCTATAGAGCAGGGAAAGATGGCTTCGGCTCCTCATCTCAGCTGGCGGCGGAGCAGAGACGGCGGTCTAAAAGGATTCGGAGTCGCTGTGGCCGCTCAGGCGGGCCCTCAACTGCGGAGACATCGACGGAGCGGAAGGGAGTGCTGGAGGTGTTATCTGCGCTGTCTGGCTCACGGGACGGTGCCATTGCAGAGGAAGTGGACCCTGGTGACGAGGGGGTACCGACGGACTCAGAGGAATCGGTGACTGATAGCATCCACACGCCGGTGATCACACCGAAATCGGTGGAGGACCTTCTGGATGGACAGGGTTAACGGGGTGAGCTACTTCAGTTTGGGTGGGGGCCCGACACGGGGGTGGCGGGTGCCGACGATTGATGCTGACTCCCGGGGAGGGGGGGGTGGGGTGCCTTGCTTTTGCCCCGAGGGTTTTTTAGCACTGTTTTGGGCTTGCCATAGTCCTGGTGCTGGGGGTTTGGTTCGAACTGGGGTTGTTAAGTTTTGGTTGGGGAAAATGGCCGCCATCAGTGCTGGGTTGATTGATGCTCTTTCTTTGTTGGGACCCAGATGGGGAGACTTTGCGCGAACGATATGGGACAATGGCTGATGTTGCTAATCTGAAATGTATTACTTGGAACGTGCGGGGGCTTCACACCATGTCTAGGCGTCACAAAGTCCACGCTTATTTAGTGCGTAGGGGGGTACAAATGGCGCGGCTACAGGAGACCCATCTGAACAAGGCGGAAGGGGTGGCGCTACAGCGTAGGTGGAGGGGGCAGGTCTTTTGCACTTCGTACTCCGCGTATGCTAGAGGGGCGCTGATTTGGGTTAGAGCTGGGGTTCCCTTCCAGGTCACGAAAACAGTGATAGATCCAGAGGGGCGTTATGTGGCCATCTCGGGCACTTTGGGAGGGAGGGACCTAAACGTTTGCTGTGTGTACGCTCCCAATATAGACCAGACTGCCTTCCTTTCCAGGTTATCGGGCTCGTTGGCCCACTTCTTCTCCGGGCCCCTCCTGCTCGGTGGAGATTTCAACTCAGTAGTGGATGTGGACACTGACCGCTCGCATCCGCCCCTCCCTGATTCTCCGGTTCGCCGCGTGGCTAAGGGTCGTAGGGATTGGCAGACACACTGGGGTCTAACGGATATTTGGAGGGCGCAACACCCCACAACTAGGGACTATTCCTATTTCTCGGGCCTCCATGAGTTGCACGTTAGACTGGACGGATTTCTTTGCTCGCCTGAACTGGTTTCGGCAGCGGTCCGGTCTGAATATTTGGCCAGGACCATATCAGATCATAACCCCCTCCTGCTGGACCTTTGTTGGTTTCCCGGGGTGCCTGCAGTGCCCACCTGGAAGTTACGGCCCGAGATCCTTGAGGACAGTGTTTTCAAAGCGGACCTAGGCGATAAGATCTCGGAGTACTTTGCGTCCAACGGAGGCACCGCGAGCTCGAGAGCGCTAGAGTGGGACGCTTTTAAGGTGGTGGTGAGGGGATACTGTATTTCTAAAAAGGTCGGCATGAGGCGAATTATCCTTGCCGACCTAGATACAGCGGACCGTAAACTCCGCGAGTTGGAACTCCGCCGCCCCGGGCGCCCTGAATTACAGGAACGCACAGCGGAGGCGAAGGAGGCGGTAGCGGCGGAGGTCGAACGGCTGCGCTGTTTTGACTACAAGGCCTATACGGTTAGGTCCCTCGCAGAGGGGGATAGGTCGAGCGCGTTGCTGGCATGGCTAGCCAACCCTACGCGCCAGACCTCATTGACGACGTCCATGCGCATGGCAGACGGGACTGCGGTACACACTCAACCTGAGATTCTGAGCTGCTACCTGCACTATTACGAAAGTTTGTAGCGCAGCCGCTCTGTCCGAGACCCTGACCTGCTTGATAATTATCTACGGCCTCTGGAGCTCCAAACAGTGGAGCAGGACGTGGCGAAAGCCCTTGGGTCCGACATAGAACTGGGAGAGATCCGCAGCGCCATTAAAAAGATGGCGAGAAATAAAACCCCGGGCCTGGACGGCCTCCCTGTGGAGTTTTATGCGGCTTATGCTGATCTCCTAGCCCCAAGGTTATTAATAGTGTACAGAGAGGCGAAGAGGCTTGGGCGGCTCCCAGGCTCGATGTGTGAGGCCTTAGTGGTTCCCCTCCTCAAGCCCGGAAGGGACTCATCCGATCCGGGGTCTTACCGTCCCTTATCAATGTTGACGGTTGACTATAAAATACTGAGCAGCATTTTGGCTTCGAGGTTGCTGGGGCACATGAGCTCTCTGGTACATGAGGACCAAGCTGGATTCATCCCCAGGCGTAACACGACCATGAACATTCGCAGGTTGTTCCGCCTGCTGGGAGAACCGCTCGTGGACGCCCCGTGCCCGGTAGTCTTATCGGTAGACTTAGAGAAGGCTTTTGACAGCCTGGAATGGGACTACCTTTGCACTGTGTTACGGAGGTTCGGCCTCGGGGAGGGCTTCATCAGATGGACCACGGTCCTATATGCCTCTGCATCGGCCAGGGTTCGGGCGGGCCCGCTAATTTCCTCACAATATCCGGTGGAGAGGGGCACGAGGCAGGGATGTTCGTTATCCCCTCTTCTCTTTGCGCTGGCGGTGGAGCCACTCGCGCTGCATCTCCGGTCGGGAACCCATTATACTGGCCTGTGGACTCCTTCGGGCCCACACTACATTTCGCTATATGCAGACGATCTGCTGCTCTTCCTTGAGGACCCGTTTGCTGCCTTGCATGGAGCTGCGACGGCGCTCACGGCGTTTGGGGAGGTCTCGGGCCTCCGGGTGAATTGGGCTAAGACCTGCCTTTTCCCGGTTCGCAAAGGCACCCCTAGCCCTGCTCTCAGTAGGGAGATTAGATGGGCACCCGACTGCTTTAAGTACCTGGGGGTGTACGTCTATCATGAACCATCTGACCTCCTGGATGGGAACATTGCCCGCGGCACTCGAGCACGTCGGGGAAGTATGGACTTCTGGGCTACACTACCGCTCTCGGTGGCGGGGCGGATCGCTTTGCTCAAAATGGTGGCGCTTCCCCGGTTGCTGTATTATTTCCGGACGCTACCGATCTGGGTCCCACCGGCCACGTTTCGACTATTACGATCAATGATAGTCGGATTCCTCTGGGGCTCGGGCCGCCGAAGGGTGGCCCTCAAGACCCTGATAAGGCCGAAAGCCGATGGTGGGCTTGCGGTGCCGGACTTTGAAAAATATTATTTAGCGGCGCAGCTCCAGACCTTCACCCAGGAGATCGCCCGGGAATTCCGGGGCCCAGAAGACAGAAGGGGTACGGGGATGGCCAGACATGTTCTCTCCTTCATAGCGCTGCGACAACGTTTGGCCTTACAGGACTTGTCGCTTGAGGAGAGGACCGTTCGCCTGTGTTGGAACCGAGCTCACGCCCGGGGCCACCTGAGAATACCGTATGCACCCGAAATACCTTTGGGGATGCTGACGGCTTTGCCCCATGGCGGCGATTGGTCACGGTTGGTGAACTGGGAGGACGCGGGCTTACAGTTGATAGGTGACCTCTACGAGGACGGGGCGCTCTTGCCCTTTCAGGAGCTCATTGATCGCTTCGAGGTTCCTCGCGGCGACTTTCTGTTGCACTCGGCCCTAGTCCGAGCGATCCAGGCGCACTGGAAACGCGGGCAGGAGGAACCCCCTATATCTCCGGTGTGCCAATACGTCATGATGTCTGCGGGCACGGTGAAGGCGGTCACTTGCCTTTACGGCAGACTGATCAATGAGGGGCTGGCTCCCCTCACTACTCTGAGAACCCGTTGGGAGGAGGACATTGGCAAGGAGATCCCGGAGACGACCTGGTCCCAGCTGGTGCGGCGAGCCTGGAAGGGCACCCGCCACGCCCGCTTTCAATTGGTCCACTACTACGTGCTCCATAGAGCATATCTGACCCCGGTGAAAATCAAGCGATATTTTGCTACGAGCTCGGCGGACTGCCCCAGATGCCCGGCACGGGAGGCGGACCTTCTCCACATGTTTTGGTCCTGCCCGGGATTGCCCTCCTATTGGGTAGAAGTGGGGAAGACCCTGGAGGAGGTGACAGGGAGATCCTTATCGGTTGACGCGGCAGTGGGACTCCTGCACTGGTTCCCTCATACCCCCAAGAACAAAATTACTAGCAAGTTCATTGACTTGGGGCTTCTCCTTGCTAAACGAGAGGTGACCAGGAACTGGAAGGCACGGGCTGGTCCGACAGGGAGCCGGTGGCACAGCGAACTTTTAAAGTGGGCAGCGGGGGAGAGCACACTGAGATACCAGCTAGCTAGGAGACAGCGTAATGAGAAGGCACAGGAGGCAGCGCTAGAGTGGGAGACGTTAGTGCAGGCCCTCAGGGATTATTGCGCCCCCAGCGACTCTGAAAGTGAGGAAGCAGCTCGCCCCAAGTCCCGATAGACGATTGCACTTTTCAGCTCTGTTGCTTTCCCCATGGGTCCTATCGCAGATCCTGCTGCGGTTGTTACCGTGCACTGATGGCGGGGTTGGGTAGGGATTACTTTGGTTCATAGTGTTTTGAGGGTGGGGTTTTCTTTCTGGGTTTTATAGGCTTGTTTGGAAAAGCAGATGACGGACAGTGGATCATCCGGACCAGCTTTGCCTTCCTGCTGAGACCCCATTGAATTTCGCCGCCCGACCGCAGGGTTGTGGGCTGAATGGCTGTGTACGAGAACTACTGCTGGGGGACGGAGGGTTGTGTTTCATTGATCTTGCTTGTTCTATAATGCTGGTCGATTATGTAACGATTTACTGATTCCTGCAATAAAAATATATTTAAAAAAAAAATAAAAATTTGAGTTTGAGCAACAGTACAGTCATTCGGTTCCCAGACATTCAACAGACAACGTCTGGCCTCAGGCAACAACACAACCCCGTCACTTCACCCATAACCGCATGCACTCGGCGCCAAAATGTCGCCACCTCTGGACATTCCCAGAGGATATGCAAAAAAGTAGCCAGCATACCACATCCACGCCTACACAATCCATCCACAGAAAAACCCATATGTATCAGTCGTGGGCCCGTAACATATACCCGATGCAGTATTTTGAGTTGCACCAACCTAAGACGTGCCGGAATCGCAACCTCTTTAGGGGAAGATATCGCCGCCTGCCAGTCTTCATCGTCCAGTTCTAACCCGTCACTGGTCCAAGCATTCCGCAATTGCAGAAGGAGATCCGAGCGATCGTTGATCAGTTTCTTATAAATAAGAGATAGAGTGCTGTCGGGGACGTATCCATCAAGCACTCTATCCTCAAGAGGGGAGGACTCCGGGATTGTAGTGTCAGCCGGGAAAACCGAGTTAATCGCATGGCTGACTTGGAGGTAACGGTAATATTCCCTGTTGCTCAGTTTATATTCCCGCTGGAGTGCCTCGAAGGTCTTAACTTTGCCCTTGGCCCAGAGGTCGCCCACCCTGCTGATACCGATGAGATCCCGTCTGTCAAAACCCTTCGACGTCCACAGGGCCACCTAGCGCTTCCGCGGCGTACAATGGGGTCGATTTCGTCAATTTATCCGTCCAGCCCGTGGCGGCGGTCGCGCTTCCCCAGACTCGCACCGCCACTGCAGTAGGGCCTGTGAGGTGCTTCCGGTCGGCTCTAGAATAGAGCGCTCAATTGTAATCCCCCCGGGGAGTTGCCATCTGTCCATCTCAAACGCGGGGTTCGGGACAGGGCAGTACATAGCGTGGTTCACAGCACTCAACTGGGAAGCCCAATAGTAGCGCTTGATGTCGGGCAACGCGATACATGGTCGCCCACCCCACACCAACCGCCTCTGCAAGCCCTCGATCTCTCGGTAATAGCTGGCAGGTACCAAATCAAGTGTGTTTTGAATGGCATACAAGAAGCTGGGGAGAGACATCATTTTGAACAGGGCCGCCCTTCCCAAGGGGGAGAGTGGCAAGCCGCACCACGCCGCAACATCCGACCGAAGCCGGGAGAGCGGAGGCAACAAATTCCGCTCATAGCGGGCTTTGGGGTCCAGTGAAATGTAGATCCCCAAGTATTTAAAGCCATCCCTAGAAACCGTTATCGGACAATTGCGGGGAAGAAGAGGCTCATCGTCCGTGAGTGGATAGATACAGGACTTGGCCCAGTTAATGACCAGACCGGAATTCCTCCCAAAGGAGCGTAACACATCAAACAGGACGCCCAACGACCTACAAGGAGAGGTAAGATACAACAATATATCATCGGCATAGAGTGATATCCGGTCCTCGAAGTCAGGCGACCATCGGATGCCCTTAAGCGATGGTTCCCACTGCAACCAGGCAGCCAGGGGCTCAAGGGCAAGCGCAAAGAGGAGCGGTGACAGGGGGCACCCCTGTCTCGTTCCCCGTCCGAGGGTGAAGGGCTCCGAAGCCCTACCATTAACCACCACCTGTGCCAGCGGCTGCTCATACAAAAGCCTAATCCACCCAGTGAATTTAGGGCCGAAACCAAACTTAGCAAGAGCAGCCCACAAATATGGCCACTCAACCGTGTCGAAGGCCATCGAGGCATCAAGAGAAACCAAAATGACCGGCTCTCGAAGAGACCCCGCCCTTGTTAAGACGCCATGGAGGCGACGTAGATTGAGCGTGGTATTACGGCTGGGTATAAATCCAGATTGGTCCGGATGGATCAAGTCTGCAATCACTGTAACCAGCCGATTTGCCAGAAGTTTAGCGAGAATTTTGGGCTCAACGTTCAAGAGCGAAATCGGCCGATACGATGAGCAATGATCACGGGGCTTGCGATCTTTATGGATGACCACAATGGACGCCAACCTCTGATCTCGAGGAAGAGAGCCGAGATCTCGCGATGACCGGAACATCCGACGAAGATACGGCGCCATTTTGTCGGGGCATAGTTTATACAGTTCCACCAGTATCCCATTTGGGCCCGAGGCCTTCCCGGAACGAAGTAAACGGATAGCGAGCGCTACTTCATCGGTGGAGAAATCCACCTCCATAAGCTCCTTGTCCGAATCCGACAGGCTAGGGAGGGCGATATCTCGAAGCAAAAGATGCGAATCCTCTTCCGGCCTATCAGAGACCGGCACATAAACGGCCTGAAAGTCCTGGGCAAATGCTTGGACTATATCAATCGGGTCCACGACACGCACACCATCCATACGCTCAACAACAGGCACCACCCGGTTCAGTCTATCCTTTTGGTCCAGCGATGCAATCAACTTTCCCGCCTTATCACCAACATCATACAAACGCCCCTGTTGCTCACGGTGCATCGCCTTGGCCGCATCTGTGACCAGCGCATTATAATCAGATTGTTTCAGGGCCAGAGAATGCATCACCTCCGGAGTGACCCCGGACTCCAACTGCCCCTCTAAGTCAGTGATCTCATTTTCCAGATCCACCACCGCGGCATTCTTACGCCTCCTTTCGCTGGCAATGAGGGACAAGACCTGGCCACGAATCACTGGTTTATAGGCCTCCCACAATGTGACCGGGGAGGATACCGATCCCTCATTCTCAGCGAAGTAGTAGTCCATACATTTCACTACCTCTGACCTGATCTTAGGGTTACGAAGGTGCCAGGGATTGATCGGAGCGATACGGCCCTCGGCACCCAATTGCATGTCAACTGTAAGCCAAAGCGGAGAGTGATCAGAGATTCCCCTGGCCAAATGCCTAACCTCCCGCACAGAGACCGTCTGCGCTGCTGGCATAAGAATATAATCTAATCTCGATAGACTCCCGTGTGCACCTGAGTAGAAAGTATATTGGTGCTGACCAGGGTGTATCTGCCTCCAACAGTCAATCAGCCCGAGCGTATCCAGGAGCTTCCCGAGCCAGAGCTGTGCCGCAGGCAGAGTTCTGGGGGGGGGCTACGATCCTCATCCCCGCTAACTACAGAGTTAAAATCGCCACCCACTACAAGTATGCCTTCAGGAAGCCCCAGGATCACATCACCCAAATCAGCAAATGTGGTAGACTGTAGGCCAGGGGGGACATACACAGATAAAATGGAAACCGTTTTCCCCTCCCACCGACCCGTAATAGCCGCATAGTGGCCCCTGTCGTCCAACACTACGTCATCTATCTCCAAGGGGAGGGAAGTTCATACCATGACCCCCACCCCCCTCGAACCAGATGTGAACCCTGAGTGCGCCACCATACGGTAGTCACGTCTGTGTAGTGCGCGGCATGCATTTCCAACCAAGTGCGTCTCCTGGAGCAAAATCACATCTGGGGCACAGCGTTTCAAATATTGCAATACAATACCCCGCTTTATTCTATCTCCAAGACCATCAACGTTCCAACTCAGCATCCTAAGCTCCCCCCCTCTCATCCCCGCACTGAGCACCCAGCCCCCCTCGCCCGGGAATAAGCACACAGAACAAACAACAGGATATAAAGCAGCTTCGAACAAAACAAAAAGGAAAAGACCCCCCCACCACCCCCAAGGAACCCAGAAAAACACAACCCCCCACCCTGCACCCCTGCATTAGACCAGAAAGCCACCCCAACTTGCTGTGTGCCTGTCGCCCCATTAAACTAACCTACAAGAAGAGAGAGAAGCCCCCAGAGGAGGAAGAGGAGGCCTGATTCCCCCCACCCCCGGGTATCCACATTATAGAGCAAGTCTATTAAAAAGCCGCTGCTAGAAGTCCAAAGTAACCAGTTCGCCGCTGCAGACTCACTACTCCTGTTCAGCCAGGCCTTCCTCGGCACCTCTCGAGCTCTCGCCTCTCATGCGATTTGATGGCAATGTGTCCAACCAGTCACTGGCCACTTCGGGGCGATCGAAGAAAAACGCCCGCTCCTCATACTTGATCCTCAGTCGAGCAGGAAAAAGCATGGCATATTTCAGGCCCATATCTCTAAGCCGTCTCTTCACCCCGGTGAAACCCATGCGCTGATTCTGCACCGCCTGGGTGAAGTCTGGATAGAAACTGACCAAGGCATTGTCAAATTTGGTGGGGCCCGTGGTTCGTGAAGCTTGCAGGATAGCGTCCCGGTCCCGGAAATTAAAAATCCTGGCGATGATAGGTCTTGGTGCGGCCCCCAGCTTGGGCTTCCCACCGGGAACTCTGTGCTCGCTCCACGGTAAAAAGTTGCTGAGGCCCTTAGGTGCAAGATGTTTAAGGACCAGATTCTCCACCAGAAGGTCCGTGGAGACGTCCGCAGAGTTCTCCGGAACCCCCACGATGCGGACGTTGTTGCATCTGGCCCGGCTCTCGAAATCCTCCAGCCGGCGGGCGTTCGAGGTGTGGAGAGTGCGAACCTCAGCCTGGAGGTCCGAGACATCAGTGGTCAAGCTCGCAGTTTTAATGTCCAGAGACTAGACCCGTTCATTCGTCTTACCCAGGTCCGCCCTAATGAGGTTAACCTTGATCGCCACCGTGTCGATCTTTGCAGCGAGAGTTTCATATTGTTGGCCCATAGCCGTCCGAACACTAGTAATGGCTCCCATGATGTCCTTTAGTGTCGGCTCCTCCGATGAAGGAGTACCATCTCCAGTCCCTTCAAGAGCCTTGCTCGCTCCACCTGTGGACCCTTTCGGGCGAGTGTAGCGCTCTATAGTCTGGGTTTGAATAATACCCCCACGATGTGTGCCCTTGGTGTTCCGCTTCTCGGCATCCGCCTTGCCCGCCATAGTGGGCTTTGAACTCCCACGGAGTCGTTGTGATCTGGTCAAAATGATCCCACTCTCGGTGGACCTCAAGGGCAAGAGGGCTAAGAACCAGAGCAAACGCAGGATCCGTAGCTGGGACGAGAAGACGAATGGGGCAGCCGTAGAGCGTCGTCAACAATGGCCTAAAACGAAACCGAATGTACCACAGGGGCTGTGGGCGTGCCAAACTGGCCGTTGTTGTTGAGTTGCCACCTGGGTACCTCGGGGACTCAAGTCCGGGGATGGTCTACGATGTAGGCCGCAGACTTCAGGATGCAGCAAGTCCGGTTTTCGGCGTCCGATTTAAGTTCCCAAAAAGTCCTCAGAATCAGCAGGGCGTAGTCAACAAGTACCCGTCGTTCAAATCAGGATTTGTGGCAGGATAGATGCGGGAGGCGAAGAGGGTCTCAGGAGCCCTGTGCTCAAGCGTCCATCTTGGATCCGTGCGAAGCTCCTCCTCGATACTGTCTTTTATGATGGTGTTTTGCACCATCTGCCGCCTTTATTTTACTGATTTTACATCCTTTGCACACTGTTCCCATACTTACACAGTTTTGTTGGTGGCTCCGCGTTGTGCCGTGGAAAAGTTTCTCCGAAAAAAACTGACATCAGCGCGCCAGGAGGGACTTATAGGACCTCGCTGACGTCACGTCTGTGGACGACGTCAGGGCGGGGTCCCCTGGCGCCATCCCCTGGTGCACAGAGATGCTGCTGCTGCAAAAAAATCCAGATCCATTCTGACGCCTGGGGATATTCTAAGTTAAGGAATCTGCGTCTAGACAACATCTCTACCTAATACATAGTTAACGGAGGTAAGTAACTGATACATCATAACTGATGGCAGTGATGCTGTTGACGTAACGCGTAGGCAAATGGAGCCACCCGGCGGCGCACGCAGAGGGCATTGCTCGAGCAAATGTTTCCAGATCCAGCCTTATGCCTGGGGAATTCAAAGGTAAGGAATCTGCAGCTAGATGTCGTCTCTATCAGATAATGCGTTACCAAAGGTAAGTAACTTGTTCTTTGCTTCATGGTTCTCTAAAAAAACATCATGCCATATGTAGCACTTAGAGATGACTGGTTTGTAATTTGGCACTGTAGTCAGGCAATCACTCAACAATATTCCTTAGCATATGAATCTGAGCATGGGTTGTCAGATCATGTTAATGGGGTAAATCTGAATGAGGATCTGAGTAAGTGAGTCAGTAGTGATGCTGAAGCATGTCTTGATCTTCAAGTAAGAGTGCTGTCATCCGCTTGAATAGAGACTTTTAATGCTACTGATATTTAAAGAATGACTTGTGCAACAACATTGAATATATATGAAAGTGAACTGTTTTCCGCAAACACCAAAAAGTAATGCATCTTTATTTTATTCATTGTTTTTCTTTTAAAAGGTTCCAGTCAACCGGAAAGCTGTCTGGTCATCAAGGCCCAGTTATGTGTCTTACTGTAGATCGAATTTCTAATGGACAAGATCTCATTATCACTGGATCAAAGGATCACTATATCAAGGTAATTGGTTTTAAAAATATCCATTTTTTAGTTTCTATTATTAAGTTTTTCTTTATTATCATTCATGGGGAGGACCTTCATGCATAAATACCTAATTTATCTCTCTCTCAAGTTTTACAGGATTTACTGCCTTTCCGGAACGTGTACACTGAATAACTTACTTAGGCACAAATAAATATTTTAATTCTGTGTACCTGCACCATCACTTTGTTTTCCTCGCTTTATGATTTCAATGAGTGTTTGATTTTCTCACAAAGAAGGAACATGTACAGAATTCGCAGTAAAACACCGAAACCTGACTTTAGTCTGCATTTATACCAAATAGTGTTGTACATGCATGACCTCATCCACTCTTTTAACATGTAATAGCGCACAAAAGATTTTTACTATAGAAGTCCAAAATCAGGGTGGAGGTCTACAAGTTGTCTCCCAGACTTAAAATATATATAGAAAGATCAGACTGATAAATGTTGTTCTACAAGCATTGTTAGTTTATTATCTGGGTCCTGTAAAGAGAAAATGTATCTGAAAGACCAGTACCTGTATTTCAAATCGGTAAAACGTTCCCCAACCACATTGATGTGAGGTGAAAGTAAAACACAAAGTGGCTAAAACTAAGTTAGCTGAGTTGCTGCTGTGACAGGAGTCTACCAAATTGAATACATTACCCTCTCAAACCCCAAATATCTATTGGCTTTTTGCTGTCAGGCTAGTTGATAATGGCAAAAGTCCCTCGCGCTTTATTTATATCTGAAATTATCAAGTATTTCAAGGTTTATTTATGCTTTTAACTTTATTCTACCACCCCCCCAAACAGTTTAACAATTAAGTATCAGTGATGGATTAAGTACAGTTCCTCTTCTATATTAAATTTTAAGCGTTCAGCAGTTGTTGAAGGTTAAATAGTATGAAGCATTATTATTTTTACTTTTTTTTTAGTCACATTGATTGTATTTCCATATTATATATTTTGCGAGGTTACACCGCATGCTAATTGGGCCATTATTCCCACACTCTGTGGGGAAACGTTGCACAAGTGCTGCCACAGGTCGCGTAAGGGTTCGGGCCAACCTTTACTAAACAATATCAGATGGGAGCAATGCAACAAAGTTTGCATTCGATGGTGTCTAGACACAACCAACTCACTGGGCAGATCGATCTAAGCGACGGTGGCTGTCAAGACGCCATGCCTGGCTTTGAGCATCTCGCTTTTCGGGGGATGTTGGGCGTCGCTCATGGACATGCCTTTTGATGGCACCTCTCTCTTCAGAGACAAGGCAGACATGACACTGGAGTGCTTAAAGGACTCATGGGCTACGGCCAAGCCCTTGGGCCTTCATTGGTCACATGTTCCAAGTCTGCCTTTCCCCCCTTTTGTGGCTGTGAAAGGGACTTTTAGCCACATCAGCCAAACCCCAGCCACTGAGCTGCGCAAGTTCAGCAACCCCTACACAGCCGAGGGCACAGTTCCTTCCGACCACGTGGTTCAGATGGCCAGAGGTTGGTTCGGACCATCACCCCCGGCAGCTTCAGCCTTCAAGCCCTCTTAGCCTCACCCTTCCAGACCATGGGTGTCCATTTGGTTTCAGGATCAACCATAATCTCCATCACTGGCAGACCGTCACATTGGATAGGAGGGTCCTCCAGATAGTACAAAGGGGCTACTCCCTTGCCTTCGAGACCAGCCCCTCCCTCCATCCTATGACCAGCTGATGGAAGATCATTTAATTTTTCTCCGGGAGGAAGTCATGACTCTCTTGGCCAAGGGAGCCATAGAGAGGGTACTGGAGCCATAAGTAGGCTGTGGTTGCTATTCCTGCTACTTTATGGTCTCAAAAAAGTACAAGAGCCGTCGTCCTATCCTGGACCTATGAGCCCTCAAATACTTCCTCAAAAAGGAAAAATTGAGGGTGCTCACACTAGCACAGGTCCTGGACCTAGGAAACTGAATGCTATTGTTGGGCTTGAAGGACATCTATTTCCACATTCTCGTCCTGCCCGCACATCTCCGTTACCTGCTGTTTAAAGTAGTTCATGAGCATTTTCAGATCACTGTGCTCCCTTTTGCCCCTACCTGCAGGCCTCGGGTGTTCACCAAGGTGACGGCGGTGGTCTTAACTCATCTGCACAGATCAGGAGTGCCAGTTTTCCTCTATCTCGGTGATTGGCTGCTGAAGGTGGGCTTGCCCCTGGCTGTTATCTATCATCTCTGAACTACAGCGAACCTCCTGCATTCGCTGGGTTTCACTATCAACTTGCCGAAGTAACACCGGACTCCCTCTCAGACGCCCACTTTCATCTGAGCCATTCTGGATACAGTGCAATTTCGGGCTTAACGGTGAGTCCATGATATTCAGACTATGACACTGAGGGTCCCGCATCGCGTCTCCGGGCATTTGACGCTGGAACTGCTGCTGCCCTAGGAGAGGTAGTTTCCACAGCTGCTGGGCTGGGCAGAAAACCATCGGAGGGAGAAACCCAACAACGCCGCACAGGGACTCCAGCGCCCAGGAGTCCGTGCGCCACACCAGCTGAGCAGCGGCCCGCCCACTCAGCCTCGAGCTCTTCATTACGGCTCCCGGAACCCGCTGGCGCGGGTCCCGCATCGCGTCTCCGGGCATTTGACGCTGGAACTGCTGCTGCCCTAGGAGAGGTAGTGTCCACAGCTGCTGGGCTGGGCAGAAAACCAGCGGAGGGAGAAACCCAACAACGCCGCACAGGGACTCCAGCGCCAAGGAGTCCGTGCGCCACACCAGCTGAGCAGCGGCCCGCCCACTCAGCCTCGAGCTCTTCATTACGGCTCGCGGAACCCGCTGGCGCGGGTCCCACATCGCGTCTCCGGCCATTTGACGCTGGAACTGCTGCTGCCCTAGGAGAGGTAGTGTCCACAGCTGCTGGGCTGGGCAGAAAACCATCGGAGGGAGAAACCCAACAACGCCGCACTCCGCACAGGGACTCCAGCACCCAGGAGTCCGTGCGCCACACCAGCTGAGCAGCGGCCCGCCCACTCAGCCTCGAGCTCTTCATTACGGCTCGCGGAACCCGCTGGCGCAGGTCCCGCATTGCTTCTCCGGGCATTTGACGCTGGAACTGCTGCTGCCCTAGGAGAGGTAGTGTCCACAGCTGCTGGGCTGGGCAGAAAACCATTGGAGGGAGAAACCCAACAACGCCGCACGCCGCACAGGGACTCCAGCGCCCAGGAGTCCGTGCGCCACACCAGCTGAGCAGCGGCCCGCCCACTCAGCCTCGAGCTCTTCATTACGGCACGCGGAACCCGCTGGCGCGGGTCCCGCATCGCGTCTCCGGGCATTTGACGCTGGAACTGCTGCTGCCCTAGGAGAGGTAGTGTCCACAGCTGCTGGGCTGGGCAGAAAACCATCGGAGGGAGAAACCCAACAACGCCGCACGCCGCACAGGGACTCCAGCGCCCAGGAGTCCGTGCGCCACACCAGCTGAGCAGCGGCCCGCCCACTCAGCCTTGAGCTCTTCATTACGGCACGCGGAACCCGCTGGCGCGGGTCCTGCATCGCGTCTCCGGGCATTTGCCGCTGGAACTGCTGCTGCCCTAGGAGAGGTAGTGTCCACAGCTGCTGGGCTGGGAAGAAAACCATCGGAGGGAGAAACCCAACAACGCCGCACGCCGCACAGGGACTCCAGCGCCCAGGAGTCCGTGCGCCACACCAGCTGAGCAGCGGCCCACCCACTCAGCCTCGAGCTAACGCCCTATAAATCTACATCAGTTTCCGCTGTGCGGGACGCGCTGGGCTAAGCCCGGGCAAAGGGCGGGCCGCCTGTGGCCGTCTGTGGCCGTCCGGGGCAGGAGGAGGCAGAGCAGGGCCACGCCACCAACATCATCACCATCGTCCCTCCATTATTTAAGGTACTGTGCTTTCAAAATCATTCATAATGGGGAAGAGGAAATCAATGGAGGGCGTCGTAGATGTGCCAAGCTCCCGGGTAAAAAGGAGAAAGTCCAAGAAAGCTACTAAAGTCTCAAAAGCACCCAAACATGCGGGAGAGAACTGTGTAATGACACGCATTGAAGAGTTGATTGAAGATTGTAGTCTCATTCTCACATCCAAGCTACTATCAGAGAACACCTTAGCAGATATGGAAGGGGATGATGTAACTGACTTAACGCAGAAGAAAGGCAAACGGGTGTGACTGTTGTCTCTGGGATGTTCTTAAAGAAAAAGCTCAATTCTACCACTGATGAGCACACAGGGGACACCCCAAGTGATGGCCCAACCATAACAGACACTGAGCTTAACCCGCCCGTATTGTGCTCAAACAGGTACTTACCTCTTACAGACATTGACTGTTCTGATAAAGAGAATGGCGTTCCTCTGATCTAACAAACACCACCAGATGTCGACCATGGCCAGAGATTGGAAGTTAATCAGCACAACCAGCATATATCCACCCCAGAAACTGGGAATGATATTTCTGAACTCTGTAGCCTAGTGAACCGTTTATGTAGCTTTATACATTGCATGCAAGATAAAGTTGACATTCTAACATCTAAAGTTCACAAGGTAATCACTAATGCCAACATTTGCCCCACTTGTAATCCTGTTACAAAACAGTTGAGCACTGGTATTACTGAGAAGCAAAAGGTAACATCCCAGTGTCCAGTATCAAAGCAGCACAGGGGTAGTACCCAGACTAAAGCACATATCTTGCCCACTAAACAAGGCAAAGTTACAGACATGTTAACAAATCCCCTACCAGTGAAAGCAACCAAACCCAAATCCCCCGAAAGAGCTAAAAATAATGGGCACACTAAGCTTACTGATAGGCCTTCTAATACCCCCATCACTAACAGAAATATCCCAAAAATCACTCCTGGGAGATGTCCTTCCTTGGTCCAACCCATATCTCCTGATCTATCTAAAGTATATATGGTGAACGTCCCAAAATTAAGTGTAGGCAAGAACCTGGAAACCAAAGATTCACTGACAAATAAGGCTATCCACTGGATCAGGCATACCAGAGGATGCCGATCAGTGATAAGGGAAGACATCACCAGGGCTTCCAGGCTCTCGCATCCAGGACATAGGACTGATTATATAGAACTCACATTTAAAAATGTAAATATTGCACAAAACCTAATAACGCTGGAGTTCAGGTCTTGCTCCCCCGATCATTCAACCATCCAAATTAGATCTTCACCCCCCCAACAGTGGCTGAATGAAATGGGAACTCAATCACAGGGGGCAGGAGTGGGTGGGTCATCCTTAGATTTAAATGATTGACTAACCCCTGATGACATTAATGTTAAACATCATGACAACCTATCCCTATCGACCGTAACTGCACCACAGAGGTCCCATATAGGAGCATTTTGTGCTTTTCAAGAAGTAGTAGAGTATAATAGGGAAGACATGTCAACAAACAAGAATTCCGATGTATCTGTACTCCAGGACATCCCCACGGGAAATCCTTGTTACTCATTAGATACAGGGCTTGACAAAGGGGGAGTTAGTATACCAAACCTGAACTCTGATGCAAATCGATTTATAGATTTTGACATATTTGGTTCAATTTTGTCATGGAATATTGCTGGGTTGAGTACCAAGGTGCAAAGCCCCGAATGGGCCTTATTTGTCAGCCAGTTCACCATCTGTATACTCCAAGAAACGTGGCTCTTGGACCCATTATATCTTCCAGGGTTCTTGAATTTTAGCATTGCCGCTGTAAAAGGAGACAAGGGACGACCCTCGGGGGGACTAACTATTTGGGTCAAACAAGATTCTGGGATCACTGTAAAGGAACTCACCTCTAATCACAAAGATATACAGATTCTCTCCCTTGCGCTTAATCGAGCTAAACCTTTGTGCATTTATAATGTGTATGCTAGGAGTACAGGGGGGCGGAAGTCAGACACTCTTGTTGCCCTCGAAGGCCTCATTGAAAAATTTTCCCAAGACTCACGGTTGATTATTGCTGGAGATTTTAGGTTTAAAGTATTTTATTAAGGTATAAAAAACATGGGGAAGGGAATAGGAGGTCAAGCGAACATACAGTACAAAAAGCGAGATGTTGCAGCGGTTCAGAAGGAAAGTAGGGAGACAGGAAGCCCCAGAGGGTAACAAGGCATAAGTCTTAAGGCAGTAAGGCATCGCGAATGACCCCCCAGGAGACCCCCATTCTCTTAGCAAGGCCGAGCTGAAATAGCGTCCCGCAACACAGTAAAAAAACACACCATCCCTCCAGCCCCCCAACCCGGAAAATTAGGAGAAAGAGAAGCAAAGGAAGAAAAGGAAGAAAACAATACCCCAACATCCCCGTCCGAAGGTCAGCATTAGAAGCATATAACCCCGCCCCCCACCCCCCGCCCCAAACCCCTGACCCCGCACATTCACTCCGCTGGAGCCGCTGGCGGCGTCAGCCTAAGAAGTCGCAGGTATCGTGGGCATGTGAGCTCGCGGAATTCCGTGGATAGCAGTGCCAAAAAGGGGTGCCAGAGTTCTTCAAACTGGTCAACATTCCCAGCCACCTTCAGCGACATCTTCTCCATGCCCAGTACCTGCCAGAGCCTGTGTAACCAACCAGTGACAGAGGGGGCAGTGGGGGTACGCCAGAGTACAAGGATGTTTTGAACCGCGGAGCCCAGCGCAATCGCAATCTGCCTACCCCTGCGGGACTTCAGCGGGTACATCAGGTCATTGGGGAGGCCTAGCAAGACATACGCAGGGAAGCGCGGGAGCTCAATCTCAAAATGCCTGTCCACCTCATCCAAGACCTCTTTCCAATAGGCCGACAGCACCGGGCACTCCCAGAGAATGTGCGTGAGGGTACCCTCCTGTCCGCAGCCGCGCCAGCAACCTCTATCGCCGATTTTGCGCATCTCGTAGAGCCGCTCCGGGGTGTAATACCAATAGGTGGACACCTTAGTAAAGGTCTCCATCAGCCCAGTGTGGTACGCCGAGTGCCTCGCCCGATACGCAATCCTGTCCCACTCTTGGTGGCTCAAGGTCCTGCCCAATTCCCTGTGCCAGCGCCCCCTCCCTGGGTTATGGTAATGAAACGGCGGGGGTTGGAGAAACTTGTACAAGTCGGTGATAAGCTTGGCATCCGAGGTCCGGGTAACCAGCCAACGCTCATAGGGCGTAATCGAGCGGGCAGCGACGTCGCGCACTGGTGGTTGTAGAGCCCAGTGGCGGACTTGCATATAACGCAGTCTGTCCCCCTCCGTCAGGCCAAACTCCTGTCGGAGCTGCTGGAAGGGGAGTACGCCCTCCGGCCCGTAGATCTGGAAAAGCGCCCTGCAGCCCGCGCTCACCCAGTGGGAAAAGGCTCCCGGTTCCAGGCCCGGAGTGAAGTCCGGATTGCCAGCAATGGGGGTGAACGGCGATGGAAAAGTGGTGAGCTCGCGAAGCTCGCACACCGCGTCCCACGCTCTCAGCGGAACCCGGGTGATAAAAGAGGCGTAGAGGTTTGGCGGGCGGTGAGTGCGCCGCAGGAACGGGACTTCCTGGAGCGTACGGCCCGCAACTGCCTGGTCTTGAAAGAGCCAGTGCTTGTCCGATTCCCACCGGCTCCACTCCACCAGATACCGAAGTTGTGCCGCCTGGAAGTACTTCCGGAGGTCTGGGACCCCGAGACCCCCCGCCTCCGGGGCAAGCATGGAGAGGACCCGCTTCATCCGAGGCTTACGGCCCTGCCACACAAAGCGGGAGATGTCTGCCTGCGCCTGTCGTATCCAACCTACAGGGGGCTGGAGAGGTAGGGCGCGAAAAAGATACAGGATCTGAGGCAGTATCGTCATCTTCACCGCTGCGATACGGCCCAGCCACGAGAGCAGGCCCTTGTTCCATCGGCCGAGTTCCTCTTTGATCTTTTTGCCCAGAGAGGAATAGTTAGCAGCGATCATTGCAGGCAGGGAAGGCGCAAGCAAAATCCCCAGGTAAGGCACCGTGGAGGAGGACCATTGCAGAGGAAAAAGACGCTGGAGGTCCCGCCTGGTGTCAACAGAGAGGGACACGTCCAGGGCGGCCGACTTAGACATATTCATTTTGAAGCCTGCCACACGGGCAAAGGAATTCAGTTCCTGGACGCAGGCAGGGAGCGACCGCCTAGGGTCATCTAGGGTCAGCAAGACATCGTCCGCATACAGGCTGACAGTATGCGTGTATTGCCCCATCCTCACTCCGATAGCGTCCGGGTTATCGCGAATCCTCTGGGCAAACGGCTCCATATAGAGGGCAAACAGGAGCGGTGAAAGGGGGCAACCCTGTCTCGTGCCACGCTCAATGGCAAAGCTGCCGGAGCTGTGTCCGTTTACACGCACCGATGCTGACGGTCTCTTATAGCAATTAAAGATCATAGTGCGGAACTTCTCGCCGATCCCCAGTTTCCCAAGAACCAGCTCGAGGTACGGCCAATGAACCCTATCAAAGGCCTTCTCCGCGTCTACCGATAGCAGCATCCGCTCCCCCGGGACGCGTGAGGCCTTTTCTAGCACGTGCGTCACCCTCTTGGTGTTGTCGACCGTCTGCCTACCGGGTACAAAGCCGGTCTGGTCCGCCTCCACCAAACCTGGTAGATGTAGACCCAGTCTGGCCGCCAAGATCCCCGTGTACAGCTTGAGGTCCACATTTAGAAGCGAGATGGGCCGATACGAGCCGCATAGAGTCCGGTCTTTTCCCGGTTTCGGGATAACCGACACGGTCGCCGAAAGAAGGTCTGGCGGGATGGCTCCCGGTTCGGAGAAGGAGTTGAATAAACGAGCTAGGAGAGGCGCGACAGTGGGACAGAAGGTCTTGTAAAACAAGGCCGTATAGCCGTCCGGGCCCGGGGCCTTGCCGTGTTTCAGCCGTGCAATAGCGGAGATGACTTCCTCCACGTGAATATCCCTCTCCAGGTGGGTCGCCTGGGCGGGGTCCAAGGCCGGGAGGGTCACTGATTCCAGATAGGCCTCAGCCTCTCCCGGTGGGGAGGGCTCTGCAGCGTACAGCGCCTCGTAAAAGGCACGGAAGGAGTCCGCCACCTCCGCGTCACCGGAAACCGGGACCCCATCTGCTCCCACTAGCTCCTTCACGACGTTGCGTTGCTGCGCAGCCCTGAGCGTTGACGCTCCTTGTTCTCAGCCGAGGAGATGGAGATAAACTCCCCTCTGATGACCGCTTTCAGAGCTGCCCACTGCGTTGCCAGGGACGTATCGGGGTTGCTGTTGTGGATCAGGTACTCTTGAATAACCTCCTCCACTCGCTTCACCACCGATTTCTTATGGAGAAGCGTGTCCCGAAGCCGCCACATCCCTCTGGAGGGGGGGGCCGCCGGCCAGGCAAAAACTCCGGAAACCGGCGCATGGTCGGACAGGGACAAAACCCCGATGTCAGCCGCCGTGGCGGCGAAGCGGAGCGGGCCACTCACCAAGAGGTAATCCAACCGCGAGTAAGTGCGGTGTGCGTGGGAGAAATATGAGTAGTCCCTATCGGCGGGGTGCATGATGCGCCAGAGATCATGCAGATCCATCTCTGCGATCTGGTCCTGTACCGCTTTAGAAAGCTCCCCCGTCTGCGGAAAGCGCTGGGCCGACCTATCTAAGGTGGAGTCAAAGACCATGTTCAGGTCTCCCCCCAAGATGACGTGGCGGTCGGGCGAGGCAGTAACGTCTACCAACACAGATTCCAGGAAGCGATCCTGGTGGTCATTTGGGCTGTATACGGAACCAACCGTAAAGGCAACACCTCCCAGACGCATGCGATACACTAGGAGCCTCCCCTTCTGCTCGGCATGTTTATATAGCACCTCACCTCGGAAGGAGCTGGCTAGAAGAATGGCCACCCCTGCAGTCTTAGTCGCCGCCGAGGAAAAGAGTTGCGTGGGAAACTTGGCAGAGCGCAGCCTATGGCAATCTTTAGAGAGTAAATGGGTTTCCTGCAGGAGGCAGATATCCGCCTGCGACCCTTCTAGCAGGGAAAGAATTGCCCTACGCTTCACAGGGTTGTTCAGACCCTTAACATTAAGGGTCACTACTTTCAGGGGCGGCATCACTCCCAGGGAAGCAAAGCGCTGTGCAGCAAGCTCGGGATCAGTGGAAGGGGCGCGCGGGGCAGGGGCGCAGGGAAGGCCAGAATCGGCTCCGCATATGTTCGGACAGTATCGGACTGGACCCCCCCAACACCAAACCAGCTTCGAAACCCCCCCAAAACCAACCCATGGCAACCAGCCAAAACCAAAAACAAGAAAAAACACCCCATAGTCTCAGTCCAGCCCAAATGGGCGAGTCTGCAGAAAACAGTCAAGTGGACGTTCAGCCACACACCTCCAACCTCACCCCCCCAACCCCCAGCCCCAACCCAGCATCGAAGAAGCTAAGAGTCTCTCCCCCCGGAGAAAAGTTAGGCCGTCTGGGCCACGCCATTAGATTCAGGCAAGTTCCTGGCCGCAGTCCTCGGGGCCTCCGCCATATCCGCCCTGATGGTAGGGGAGTCAGGGCGACTCGCTGGTGCTGACGATTGGCGCCTCCTCGATCTCCGTCGGCCTCGCCGCTCGGGGCGCCTCCATGCGGGTGTCGCCCCTTCTTCCTCTGTAGCTGTGAGTCCCAGCACCCCACAGACATCTTGTAAGGAGCGCAGCTGATGTAGCACCCCATTCCATCGGAAAATAAGACGGAAGGGGTGACCCCAGGAGTAGTTCGTCTCATGCTCTCGCAGAAAGTCTGTAGCAATGCGGAAAGACCTGCGCTTCTGCAATGTGATGGCGGACAGGTCTTGATAGAGCGCCACGGGTCGGTCTCGGAAGGACAGCGGCTGCTTCCTGCGGGCCTCTGTCATAATGCGCTCCTTTAGGGGAAAATCCGGCAGGAATGCCAGGATATCAGGTGGGGGTGCCGATGATTGGCGCTGGCGGCCCACTCTGTGTGCTCTGTCTATGCGGATCGGGAAGTCCGCTACTTCTCCCAAGATGTCGCGGAACAGGTCCTGCAAATAGGCCACTAGGTCCGCACCCTCATCCGCGGACGGAACGCCCCGCACCCGGATATTATTCCGCCTGGATCTGTTCTCGAGGTCCTCCGAGTGGGCCTGGAGCTCGACACACTGCTCCCGTAGGCGGAGGACGTCCTGCTGGAGATGAACTATCTCCTCGTCGCGGCGCTGGCCCGCCGTTTCCACCGTGTCGACTCGTTCGCCCAGGCCTTCGATTTCTCTCCGCACTTCACGGACCTCTCCCGCCACCTCGGTCTTGAGAGTCTGAAATTCCTCCTTGAGGGAGCTGAATAAGTCCTCCATGAAGGACCTCGTGACAGGCGGTTCGCCCCCGGTGGCGTCCGTTGAGGCTCGGGAGGACCCCGGGGATGGCTGCGCCCTGTCGCGTAGTTGCTGGGCCCTGCCGAGCAGGTCCGGCAAAGTGCGATCTCCCCGTGTTGCGCCTCGTCTTCCGGCCATCCTGGCCTCCGCGGTAGTCGAGGCCCAGAGCCGGCCGTTGTAGACGCGCCCAGGCGCTCGTGGGCACCAGATGCGAAGTCCTCACCGAGGACAAGGGTAGTGCGTCACAGGCGACAAAATGGCGGCCCGGGTCAGGGCGAGACGACCGCCGGGCCAGGCAGGGCGGTCAGCAATGTCCGAGTCGGAGGCCCTCAGCCGTGTGCCCCCAGGGAGGACAGCAGATGTGTAGGTGCCAAGAGAACCCCAGGCGACCGTATGACCAGGGCGCGGGCGAGGGTCACCAGCATTAGTTCGGCAAAGACAAGATGGCGGGAGGGTAGAACCCAGGATGCCAGCCCAGACCAGCCAGTCTATGGGCGACCCTCAAATGGCCACGGGTCGGGGAAGTGCGAACCCAATGTCTCCCAGTACCATCGGCCAAGACGCCCGGCCCGGGCTCCGCTCAGACTTCACCGTTCCACTCCTCCAGGCTCGGGGTCCGCAAGGCGTCACACTCCGATACCCATGGCGGGGGAGTAGATCGTCGTCGCAGGGCAGGGGTCTGTCGTCTAGCGATGGTCCCGACCACCAGGGCGCCGGTCAGGAAGCCTCCACACTCCGCGAAGTCCGTCGAGTCCGTCCCCCGGGATCTCCAGCTTTCAGCACTCGACTCCGCCGAGGCGCGCGGACAGCGCCGCAGTATGCTCCGCCTCCAGGCCCTTCTCCTCGGGGCGACCCAGGCTCCCTTTCTCGGTTCGATCGTTGAACAAACTTTTAGGGGACTTCCCCCGGGGCAACAGAAGTCAAAGTGGTATCAAAACGTGCCCCAAGAACTCCGGCACAGTTCTCTCGCCCGCAGTGCGACCGCAGGGGGAGAGAAGCGCAGGATTCGGGGCTCGAGCTGAGCCGGGCCGGAGGAGCTACGGGAGGAAGCGTCCGCTCACCCCGCCATCTTGGCCACGCCCCCTTGCTGGAGATTTTAATGTAAACTTTGAACCATTATCGGGTGGCGATTCTCACTTTGTAGATGACCAAGATAGCCAATGGGGGGTTCCTAAACTTGAATTGGACCCAGTGAAAAGATGGACCGATCTGGTGATCCAAATTAATTCAATGTGCATGAATCAAGGATTAAGGGCAGTAAATGGAATTTATTTTATTTATTTATAGCATTTATACAGCGCTCTGTAACCCTACGGGCATCCTGGCGCTAAGGTACGTAGCTGAAACTTTGTGGGGACAGGAGCATGAACGAGCTGCTGAGCCGGGAAGAGTTATTTGTTGCGGAGGGTTTTGGGAGGGTTTTTTGGGAAAAGCCAAGTTTTCACTTTTTTCCGAAAGGTTAGAAGATCACCAGTTATCCTGATGTCAAAAGGGAGGTTATTCCAAAGGTGGGCTGCAGCAATGCTGAAAGCTCGTCCTCCACAGGTGGCTTTCTTGATCCTGGGGATGCTGATGAAATTCATGGATGCGGATCGAAGAGACCGGCTGGGCTCATACCACTTGAATTTGTGCTGGAGTGGTCGGGGGCCTAGCCCGTGAACTGCCCTGAAAACAATACATAGGGATTTGAAGCAGATCCTTTGGTGTATGGGCAGCCAGTGTAGGTCAGCCAGGGCAAGAGTGGTAGAAGATCTACGCTCACGGGAGAGTGCCAGTTTGACTGCTGCTGCCTGGACACTCTGGAGTCTGGAGATGAGATAGGCAGGGGATTCCAGCAGGAGGGCATTGCAGTAGTCCAGGCGGCTCAGGATAGTGCTCCTGACTATGTCTGCTCTGGTCTGTGGGGGCAGGAGAGGTAGCAGTCTTCGAAGTCCTCTTAGTAGGGCGAAACAGCAGCTGACCTGCTTGTTGACGTTAGTCTCTAGGCTTAGTTTGTTGTTAATAGTGACTCCAAGATTTTTTATAGAGCTCACTGGGGTAGGCGAGTCCCCTAACGACTGAGGCCAGAAGTCTGTCGGAAGATTTTTGGGAATTTTTCCTACTGTGCAATGTAGTATTTCAGTTTTCTCACTGTTAAATTTTAGTGAGTTCTGACTAAGCCAGAGGGACATGTCCAGCATACAGGTGTGAAAAGTTTCCATTGAGCTTGCTCTATTTCCGTCCAGCGAGATTATCAGCTGGGTATCGTCTGCATAGTTTGTCACGCTGATGCCATGGCTTTTGATAATCCGCATCAGGGGTTGCATGTATATATTAAAGAGTATAGGGCTGATAGCAGACCCCTGTGGGACTCCATGCGGGAGTTTCGTAAACTCAGATTGGTAGGGAGCGATAGATACTGCCTGCCACCTGTCCGTCAAGTAAGAGCGGAACCAGTCGAGCGCGACCCCTCTGACTCCGATGTTCCTTAATCTTTCTATCAGGATACCGTGGTTCACTGTATCGAATGCGACGGACAGGTCAAGCAGAATCAAGGTTGCTGATTCTCCCCTGTCCGCCCTCATTCGCAGGTCATCCATAACTGTCAGCAGGGCTGACTCCGTTCCATGAACTGGTCTGAAGCCAAACTGCTCCTCTTCCAAGATGTTGTTGGTTTCAAGGAAGAGGGCTAGAGCTCTACTGACCCATATCTCTATGATTTTTATAGGATATGGTAATAGGGATATGGGTCGGTAATTCTTGTGGCAGCCTGGGTCCAGGTTGGTTTTTTTTAGTAGCGGGGTAACGATCGCTAGTTTCCAGTCTTTGGGAACGGAGCCCGTATTCAGAGATTGAATACATAGTTGGTGCAAGGCTGGTAAGACATCATCCTCGAATTTCTTGGCTATCCTATGGGGAAGAGGGTCTAGAGGAGAGGAAGGGTGCTGTCACCTTTAAGAGCGGCAGCAGAGAAAGTAGAATTGATTACATACTAGTCCACCTCGAGGTATGGCACCACTTGGTAGACATGATGGTTGTTGACCACCTAGAGAGTGACCACAACCCCCCTATGCATGATCTTCTCCTACTGGGAAGCTCCAACGACACCAGAGGAGCCAAGCAACGGAAGCTCTCAACCTGTTGTATTGGCAAATGACATGCGCCACCTGAAGTGGGCCAAAGTTGCCCAAAATCAGTCAAACATTGACTTTGTTTTAAAAAATTTAGAGAAAGCTATCGTGGAATTGAGCGCCTGGTCCAACGCCAAACTTTTTACCCCTGAGAGAGAAAGTGCAAGTAAGGTCCATGAAACCCTCTTTCCGCAAATAAAAGGTTTATTTGTCAAACCAAATAATCCGAACAAAAAGAGGACCGATAAATCTCCAAGATGGTATAACAAAGAATGCAGAAAAGCGCGGTTGGAATTAGGTCAAGCCATTAAAAAAGGTTCCAGTGCTAGTGTTCGCATTGCCAGAAGTGCGTATAAAACTATTATTCACAAATCCAAGCGCGCCTGGGATGAAAAAAGATGGGAGGAGCTTAAGGAGACAAGTTCCCACAAAAATTGCAAACAATTCTGGGACCTTTTGAAATGGGGCTGTGAAGGAAGCCCCGAAAAACCCCAAAATTGGGTAGCCCAGGATGATTGGGTAACTCATTTTAGACCCCAATATGCCAAAGGGCCAGAACTACCGGTAGAACAAAGAGAAGGGATCGTATGTACCCCCTGTATGGAAGATACATTTACTATTGTGGACATCCAACGTGCACTAGATTCTATTACTCCTGGAAGGGTGCCAGGTATAGATGGTGTCCCAGCTGACATCTTCCTCAACAACAGAGAACCCTGGGGGAAGTACATACTATTACTGGCTAACATGGTAGCCAGTGGATCCCCAATACCCGAATCCTGGAACGGGGCGGAAATAATCCCCGTCTTTAAAAAGGGCGATAAATCGCTTCCAGGCAATTATCGCCCGATCAGTTTAATTGATACCATTCAGAAGATCTATGGCAGACTGGTATTAAATAAGGTCCAAGAGTGGGAGCGGGAGATGGACATTTTGACCCACCTCCAAGCAGGATTTAGAACCTCCATAAGTACAGTCGATCAAGTCTTACATTTTGCAATGCTCTATTGGAAGGTTGTCCAAATTGGGGGAGGAAGCCTGTATGCTGCCTTCATAGACCTGAGGGCAGCTTTTGACCTTGTACCACGGTCCAACCTTTGGTTTGTTTTGAACGATATGGGCATGCCCCCCACCCTTCTTTCTATGATTATTAAATTACATGAGCATAATTACGCCCAGATAAGATGGGGTTCCCCAGGACAAGTTACTAATCAGTTCCCGGTAGAGAGAGGAGTGCGCCAAGGCTGCGTGTTAGCGCCTACCCTCTTCTCTCTCTACATTAATAATGTCGCAAAGACCCTGTTGGAGGCAAATGTTGACGCACCAATCCTAGCAGGCGCTAAGATACCAATATTAATGTTTGCCGACGACTGTCTCATCATCTCCAAGACCCCAAGTGGTCTGCAAAAAGCACTTGGGATCTTTGAAACATACAGTACTGACCACGGTCTGGAAATTAATGTCTCAAAATCCAAATTTATGTCTTTTAATCAGCACAAGTCATTCAAAGGAAAAGTCCTAATGAATAACCTACCCCTAGAGCAAGTAAAGTCATTTTCATGTCTAGGTGTTACCATCCAACATGACCTACGATGGAACGAGCAGATTGACCTGGCCACCCTCAAGCACAGGCAAATCGCAGGGGCATTGACCCGCGAACACGCAAAATCCCTGACAAAACCGATGGCACCTGCAATTAAGGTTTATAATGCAAAGGCCGTGAGTGCAGCACTTTATTCGGTTGAAATGTGGGGACATGGGAACCTAAGTAAGTTAACGGCCTCCGAAAATAGGTTCCTACGAAATCTTGTTATGCTACCACGCAGTACTCCCATGGGCCCGGTTTTACAGGATTTAGGAATAAAACCAATTGAAATCATTGCAAATCTTCGCCCTGTATTGTACTGGCGACGAATATGGGTAACGCCGGAGTTGAAAATATTTGCCATGGGACTCCTGGACATTATTAAATGTGATGTCTTCCACCAGATAAAATGGCTCTCTGGAATTAGAGCGGTTCTCATAGAGCTGGGTCTGGTGGAAACATGGGAAGACCCAATCAACGCTGTATTTCCATCAAAAAAGGTCATCAAGAGCTTGTACTGGGAAATTACATTTTCGAAACTTTTTAGGTCTATTCCACCACTTTCCCTATCCGGGGTATTTATGGAGTTCAAGGATGAAACTCGTTTCGAGACATTCTGGGACGACATAACAAAGCCATTGGATAGGAAACTCTATTTTCAACTGAGAATTGGTAGTATACCTATCAGATCTTTCACATCCAGATGGTCAAATGGTGGAAGTAGCTCTTGTCCATTTTGCCCAGATCTTAAAGAAACAGTTAGCCACTTACTTATTGTGTGCCCGGCATACTCTGCCCCCTTCGCAGAGTATGGCTGCGACCTATCGCTAAACTATTAGGCACACAGAGTGGAACTCTGGCTACTAGAATTTTGCAGAGTGGAGTCGTGGTCTTTGTCAAGAGGCTCTGCATCAATGGACATGGCTGGAACAGCAGGGCATATCCCCGGTGGTCCAACACCTGGCAGGTTCCCTTAACGTCACGGCGGACGTTCTCCACCGTCGATGCCTAGTGGATCACGAGTCGCATGTCCATCTGGAGGTGGCGCAAGGTCTCTTTCATCAGTGGGGAGAGCCTTGGTTAGATCTGTTTGTCTCGGGAGAAAACTCGCAATGTCATCAGTTTTGCAGGCTGGAGTTTCCAAGGCGGCACTCCCTAGGAGTTGCTTTTAGTCATAAGTGGAGCTCAGGCCTCCTGTATGCCTTTCCGCCCATACCACTCATGCCCATAGTTCTCAAGAAGATCAGGAAAGACCGGCCCAAGTCATCCTTGTGGCTCCGGACTGGGCACAGAGTATCTGGTATCTGGAGCTTCTTCAAATGAACATTGATCCTCCAATCAGGCTGCCCCTTTGGGAGGATCTTCTGTCACAGTAGCAGCAATTGGTCCTCCACTCGAACCTGTCCACTCTAATCCTTCTTGCGTGGAGATTGAGTGGCGGCAGTTGATAGCTTTCTACTTTTTTCCTGAAGTCTGCAATGTTATTTTGACAGTCAGGCCTGGACTGGACTGAAAAAGAGCGTGGTCGTTCTACCTTGACCACAAAAGTGCTCTGGGTGGAGGACCAACTCTTCACGGGGTATGTTGGAGCGAAGAAAGGTTGTGCCATGCAGAAGAGGACCATCTCCCGGTTGGTTGTCCTCTGCATCAAAATATGCTAAGCTCTGGCCAAGAAGTAGCCTCCTGAAGGCTTAAGGGCGCATTCCACAAGATCTAAGGCTGCTACCACTGCATTGCATCCCTGCACACATTCACCAAACATTACTCCTGGATTCTCGCGTCTGCAGGAACAGCCATTTTGGCCGTTCAGTCCTGCAGAATTTTCTAACATAAACTTGTCCGCAGTCCTTCCTCCACCGATGGCATTGCTTGGGTATCTGTTCAAAGGTAAGGACTCTGCGGCTACATATCTCTATCAGATGGCCAAGATACTTACCTTCGGAAAGTCTACATCGATAAACAGCAGAATAGGTCACGGTCAAAACACAATTCCTGCTCCAAGTGGTGAGGCCATGCGCGATCTCATTCAAGAAACCAATCCAGTGCGAATTCCCATTCATGCTCGATGTCTTCTCGTAAGCTGAAGGGCATCTTAAGTGCAAGAAAGCTGAGCAGGTCAAGACCTACTACATTTAATGTTACCTACTGTTGAAATTAAGGTAAATTTATTAACTGAGATTTTTCAAGCAGGTCCTACTTTTTCTAAGCCACTATTGCCACTCAACGAACAACCTCATAGACACTTTTATGGAGGCCTAGTCTAAACTGTGTTGGGACCCTAAGTTCAGTCAACCTGTGCCTGGGACACTTTTGGGGGGGGGGGGTGTCAAGCCATGAAAGTATGCATTAAAAAGGGACCGCAGATAAGGAGCCCAAATTACCTGCTCGGATTTGTATAGATCTCCTGGGACCCTATCCAATCCGGGTGCCTTATTTGGCAAAACTTTGGCCAGGGCCGCTGATACCTCAGCCAAGGAGCAAGGGGGGAAATCAGCAAGTGGGACATGGATAGAGTCAATCACTGATGGCCACATTTCAACAGTTCCCACTTGAGACTTTGTATATAACTTTTTAAAGTGAGATCCCCAAGGTTTGGCTCTATCGCATTGTTACCCTCGGGTTTGCCTGTCTTCACCAAATTCCAAAACCCTCTAGTGTCCCTATCGTCTAGGGCTTTCTTAATGCACTACCACCTATCGATCTCCCATTCAGATTTTGCATTTAAAATGTTTTCTTTAAAAAAGCCCTGGCCTCCCTAATACGTGCAACATCCCCCTTTCGTAGTTTGATCAACAGGGCATTCCTTGCTTCTTTACATGCCCTATTGTACCAAGGACTAGTACCTCTTTCCTCCTTTTTTTTCTTAGTTGCAGTAGTGTAAAAGAACTCTGCCAGTGTTCCAACCAAATCCTGATGGTTTTCCCCCAACTCCTCTAAATAATCAGTATCACTACATCTATCTGCAATAGATCTAGCCTTTACCAGAAAGGGTATGATAGATTTATACAGAGAAGCTTTTGCCTCTGCTGTTTTTAAAAATGTTCCCCAACGAATTCTTCTCCCTCCCTCTGTTGCAATTAAATTAGAGTTGGGCTGAGTAATCTCAGCTTGCCCTGCTGCCAAATGGCACCAATCCAAGGTGATAACCAGTGGGTTATGATCGCTTTAGACGTGAGGCTGTACCAAGAAATTCACTATCCTATGCCAGATGTCCACCTTCACCAAAATATAATCTATTGTGGACGCCTGGCCATTTCTTTCAAAAGTGTGTTTCCCTGGGTTATCCGCAAACAGTCGACCATTACACGCTCTCAGGGAATAGTTAAGGGTCAGTGAGAACAACTTCAAAGCTAAAGGGGTCCAACCCCTCAGCGGGTAATGATTGCTTGCTGGGATTCCCCACAATGCATCCTCATCAGTCGTTATAGGGTGGTATAGACCATTTAGGGGTTCAAAATGGGAACTGAAGTCCCCACCAATAATAGGGAAGACTTGCTCAGGTAACGTAAAGAGAAGAACGCACAGACAGTCTAACGTCTGTGAGGTCTGCCCATACCTAACAGGGCATGAATAAACATTAACAATAGGCACCGTGGGGAGATTGTTGAGAGGGAGTATAATGCATAAAATATCGGGGGAGTGGGTGTCTATCAGCTTAACTAAACAACTGAGATTGTAGCAACCCAGGTTCCCAGCCCCCCCGGAGGGCCTGCCTCTTGGCCCCTGAACAGCCGCTTTAAATATGTGGCAAACCCTGCTCTATACAGCGACTCCAATGCCCAGGAATCCTGGAATAAGCAAATCTCGTGGGAATCAATAAATTCGCCCCACTCAGGGATATCAATTTTTGCTTTTAGCCCAGCTATATTCCAGGACAACATCCTTAACCCTGATGATGAAGCTGCGTTAGTTCTCTGCGGGCCCGTGGTTTCAGCGTTGGAATTGAGGTGACTCACTAATTCCCCTTTATCATTCTCTATTTGGACCCAATCATTGCTTATCAACAGGGAGGTATCAGAGGATTCTAATTTTTTTCATGAAGCCTTAAAGCATGGTGGTACAGGCATCAACAAGTAAAGGCACACCTATTGTCTTTCTAACTAATTCTCTGGGTAGCGTTTTGAAACGTCACGATGCCTTCAGAAAGAAAGTGTTCTCTTCAGCTAGGTTAGCATTGAAATCCTTTAATGCAGTGTGCCTTTTGGGCAGGTCTACCCATGCTTTAGGGGTTATAGCCAGCGGGATCTGGCGTACATAGCAGACTCAAAGTCTCACTGGCTATATCAATATGCCATGGCCAGGATAAAGCCAAGTGAGTTGTGCATGCTGATTTGTACACTACAGACTGTGTTGGCAGAGCTATTGACACCCTTAAAGTGCATAGAAGGCATGCTTGGATGAGATCAACATGTTTTTTATGAGAGGTTCAAGCATCCTTGATGGACATGCCCTTTGATGGTTCCAGACAGTTTGTAGAGAATGCTGATTTAGCGCTTAAACGATTTAAGGACAATCGATCCACAATATGATCCTCTGCAGTCCCACCAACAATACGGGAAGTTTAACGATTATTCCAGAGGGCTAACTCCAGCCCTCCCAACCTGTGAAGTAACAGCAGAACAAATCCTCTCAGGGCAGGGGGTCATGGCAGTGGGCCTGGCCGATCATACCATCTCTCCTCAAACTCCTCCTGTTCTGCTGCAGCAGCTGCCAAGCCACTTTATCTTCCTCTCACAGGTCTATACTCATTTCGAGGGGGACAGGATATGACATTTACATCCTGGCTGGAGATCCATCATATCGGTCTCGCAAATCATTCCCTGGCTTTCATTTCCTCCCAAACCCCTCCTCCCCCATCAGAGCTACTCACTGCAGACCATTCCTCTATATTGCAGCAAGAAGTCAGCTTTCTACTGGCCTCAGCTGCCTTTGACCATGTGCTGAATATGGAAAGATGAGTAGAGAGAAATTTGCACTACTTCCTTATTCCAAAGAAGGACTGTGATCCCGGGCCTACTCCGGACCTCGAACCACTGAATGCCTTTATAAGGAAAGACAAATTCAAGATGCTCGAACTGGCTCAGATTCTTTCTGGTGTGGACCCAGGAGACTGGATGGTGGGCCCTGTATTTGCATAACGCATAGTTTCATATACCCATCCTGCATTCTCACAGGCATATTCTGCAGTTCACAGTGGGGTCGGAACGTTTCCATTTTGATGTTCTCCACTTCAGCTGTATCTTAGCCCCCTGGGTGTTCATGAAAGTGATGGAGGTGATTTCCGCTCTCTGTCAGAGGTAGGAGATGCATGTGTTACCTTACCTCGATGACTAGTTACTTACTGCAGTAGGTCATAGACCACCTCTCGACGGAAGACTAACTCCTGACAGCTTTTTGGTTTTCCATCAATGAGCAGAATTCCCACCTGTGCCTCAGCAGAGGATTCCTTTTATTGGGTCTGTCCTAGGCACAGTGGCTTTCAAGGCTTTCCCACCGCTGCAACAAGTATAAGTCATTCAGGATATGATCCTGAGCTTGTGGGCTCAATCCAGAATCCCAGTGAGGACTTCTGAGACTTTTTAGACTTCTTGGACTCCTAGCCCCTGGCATACTCTTGCCCTGAATACCATAAAACATATGCAGGACCTGCAGTTGAACATCAGGTTTCAGTTGGCCTAGCATCAGAAACGACGGCCTTTGCGACTCCATCCAAGACTTGTAGACGACTGCTCAGGATCCTCTGTGGTGGCAGACTGGTACCAACCTGCCCGTGGGGATCCAGCTTTGGGCAATCATTCAAGCACTCAAAATATTCCTGCCATCTATCAAGGGGAGGCTTGTGCAGATCCACACAGACAGCACAATCACTATGTGCTAATACAACACGCATGGCAGTGTGGAGTCCTACATACTGTGCCAGGAGGCTGGACCTGTAGAGCATCTTTTTGGTAGCAAACGTCTAGAATGATCTCTGAATGTCAGAGCAGACGAGTTAAGCATCCATCGGCTGGCAAATCATAAGTTGTATCACAGTCTCAAGGTGGCAAGGGACATCTTTGATTAGTGCTCTAGTTAAATCTGTTTGCCACCGAAAACACAGTATCAAAATTACTGCACCCTGGATTTTCCTCTTAAAGTCTCTTCAAGACGTATTCTGACGGCTATGGGAGACAGGTCTCCAGTAAGTATTGCAGCATCTGCTTCTGCATGTTCTGAGGAAAATCATGGTTGTGCCACAGTCATCTTAATAATCCCTGATTGGGCCAGGAGAGTATGGGTACCGAGCTTCTGAGCATAAGCATTTGCCCTCCATTTCAGGGAGGGTGTCCTGTCTCAGCACCAGGTTCTGCACCCAAGTTTCCGCAACCTACACCTTCATGCATGGAGATTGTAAAGTTGCAGTTAAATGCTATGATCTGCTGGCCCTAGCAGTTGAAATCCTCACCAGCACGACGACCTTTGACAAAGTCCATCTATGCTGTGCACTGTAAACCTATTGTTGCCTGGTGTGGTACTCATCAGACTGACTCTCTTCAGGCTACACTTTCTAATGTATTAATTTGTTAAATCGTTGGCCCATCAACGCCTTGCAGTAGGCAAAATGTAGGGTTTCCCGTCAGTCCTTTTGGACATTTTTGTGTTTACCTGATCAACCCTTTGTATTTCAATCACTGTTATTCGTATTATCAAAGGACTGACAGACCTGTTTCTCCCAAAGTCATTGTTGATTGAAGGACTGGGTTCTTTTGGACCCAGCGGTGCCAGGGCACAACACCTGAAACCTTCGTGGGTAACCTGCTCCGGCGTACAAGTCACAGAGACACGGGACACTTCCTCTGACGTCAAAGATTCAAGGTTTATTTGCTGCAGGGAAAACAGAAATCACAGGAAGTACATCGAGTGTAGTTCGGGGAGACTGCTTCAAATTGGTTCTGTGGATCGCTCCTTTTATACAGTTTTTACCCATAGGGTAACATGGTACACAAAGTTTTACAACCCGGTTCCCACCATCATCCCCCAGAGGGGTCGCTTTGGTCGCTTTCAAACACATGAGGTCCGGATCATAAGTGCGGAAACAATTGGCGGTTCCCAACTGTAAAAACCCATCTTCCCACCATTAACAAATTCCAATCAGCAGTAAAGTAGATCGGAAATAGGAACAAAGACAGGTGCAAAGGAAGACGGAGACAGTGGGGAGATCGGAAAGGGTGTAAAAGGGGAGGTGTCGGGAAGCACGAGATACAGGCATCAAAGGGACGTGCCTAATGAGATGCACGGCTGAGACAATAAGTCCGTGCGGCAAGATGAGCCTCGAGCGGCGCCACCTGCCTTACAGTAGCATCCCCCTCGTCATAAAGACACTTACAAAGAACATGTGTCTTCCGCAAATATCTTGGGAGTCCCAGGGTCGCGAAGCGGACAGCGTCCGTTCGCTGGCTACTTGAGGGCAAGAGACAAAATGGATGCCGTATCTAAGATGGAACCCGTGGGTACAGATGAAAAACCCACGTAACAAACGAACGGTCTAAGTTAGCACAGCGAAACTGCGCACACTTACTAAACTCGTCATTTGCGGTTCATAGATACCAGACTCGACCATATTCGTGCGAGTCGAAAACACCACTTACAATTGTCACGGAACCTCAGACGCTCCTTTTGCCCTCATGTAGGCAAGCACTAGTCGGAATCATATTCGATATTCATCAGACCATCGAGATGTTGTTGTAGCATAGCTCTGTCCAATCGAGTCCCCTTGGTAACAGATGGTTGTCTCATACACGTTGTAGCACAGAGGCCACATAAGGCAGGACCACACTGTACACAAAGGCAACACGTGAACAGGAACACTACCACAACTCCAATGATCATCAGAATTTTCCAACCCCAAGTCGACATCAGGCCCCAAAACCATCCAAGTAGCGTCCAATCCCCTACATCCACGTGTATGGATTCGGAGATCTTATGCAACTTCGAGATGGCTTGATAGACAGTAGGAGCATTATCTGGGATGAAAATGCAGCAGCTCGAATGGATCACCTTACATACCCCACCGCGATCTGCTAAGACGACATCTAAAACCATACGGTTTTGTAACGTCATAAGTCTCTCCGCCTGAAGTTCTGTGGTGATATTACCAAGGGCACTGGCAGTAACATTAGCTGTCGATTCCACCACTCGAGTCAACTGTCTCAGGTTCCTACTATTAACCATAGGTCCCCAAAACGGGAGGAAACCCTTGAAAAAGTCTCCTGCCTCTTGACCGGCAGTATCTTCTTCGCTAATTATGCCTCGTACAACTCTAGTCTTATGATAATCGGCATCCACAGTGAACGTCGGAGGCAACAGATTTGCAATGAAACATGTACCCATAAAGTCTGTGGGCAACCATGTGTATGCACGATCATTACAGATAAAGTAAGTACCCTTGGCAGCCAGAAACACAGGGGACGGGGTCATCGGCACAACGTAGGTTTCAGTGCAAGCACTGTCTCCAAATCGGGCTTGCGGACTTTGGCCACGACCCATGAGACACAAATTACCAGTGTGGGGTACGACCCATATTGGAGGCGAGCTTTTAAGCTGCTTTTCACTAGTGAACATACTGTATTCCCCTCTACTTAGGACCCTATAAGCTCGTACCTCTTCTTCAGGGATAAGAAAAGGATCATGGATCTCATCTTCCATATCCTCTATTGCCATTGATAGCAGCTTCTGATACGAGGTAGGACCAGAGTTGGGGGGAACGTGGTTCTCGATTGGGGTGGAAACCCAGTGCGCTTCGAAACATTGTTTGGAATGCTCGAGCTGACCCTTGGGAACTATACGGTAACACCAGATACGGAATTCCCTTACCCGTAGTATGTGGCATCAACCCACACACCCAACAATTAGTAGTGTTAACCACTAACTGATGCTGATGAAGGAGCTGAATAAAGGAATTGTTGCGGAATTCTACACGTCTAGCCTGCTCGTGTTCCGGTAACATGTGAAAGGAATGGGGAGAAGCAGTAGTGGTGAGATTAGGGTGAGGAGTAGGAATAGGGGTAGCAGGTAAGAAGTAAGACATAGTGGAATACACCCCACCCGCCAAAAATGCAGAAGCAGTCAAAAATAACATAAACAATTGAAATATGAAACATTTGGTACGACTGAGTTGCTGCAGCTTGAATCTGTATGCCTGAGCTCCTTCCAAATCATTTAGCTTCGAAAATGCCATTCCCTACGACCGTCCGCAACGTTTCTTGACGCACTTCGTTCTGTGCAGCAATAGTCAATCCCCAGGAGTTCCTAGGAACCGACGGCCTTTAACCTAGCGTCAAGACCTACTGTCCAGAAGGAAGTACGCGCGCGGCCCTACGGCCCTCAATACACAATATGTATATATTTTAGCACAATATTTCTCAGCTGTGGAAGGAAAAAGATACAAGGAAAAAGCTCGACATATGTACAAAAAAAATTCCAATGATATGAATGTTCAAAATTGATCATGGGAAACGAGGATATGGCAGTTGTCGATTACAGCAATGCAAAAAATTTTATTTGTCCTTAGTGTGAGATCGCAAAGAATATCGATGTTTCCCAGGACGTGTCTGCTCGTCGAACAAAGGATCTGTTGAAGAGACAGCGTCCTGCTGATCAGTTCGTTGTTCTGGTCTTGAGTCTTTTGCTGACAGATGTTCAACAGTGGCTTTCTGCTGCGCTGAGCGTTCTCCAACAAGCTGTGCGTCGCTAAAAGGTACAAACGCCGGCAACGTTTCTGTTTCTGTTGACGCAATGCCTTTCCTTACCCACGGGTCTGCCGGCAAAGGAATAGGGACTCGCTTACAATGGGTAGCATGTACCCAATTCTTCCGTCCCTCGAGACGAACGGCAGTCCTCGTGGCCAGGAGTACCTGGTACGGTCCGGTGAATCGGGGGTCCAGATAATTCTTGCGTGAGAAGTTGCGGGTAACCACCCAATCCCCGGGCTGGAGCTGGTGGCCTGGACCCTCCGTCTGCGTTGGCAAGGCGTCGTAAACCTGTTGGTGAATTAACCTCAGTTTAGCAGTCAAGTCATGTAAGTAGTCAATCAACATCGGGTACTCAAGATCAGAGAATATTCCTGGCCTAGGAACCCCCCACACATTCGCAGGACGGCCGAACACTATCTCATAGGGACTAAGCCCTATTCGGGAGTGTACAGTCGCCCTAGTTGACAGTAATGCTAGAGGCAAAGCATCAGGCCACGAAAGACCAGTCGTAGCCTGAATCTTCGCTAACTTTAGTTTAAGGGTACCATTGTACCCTTCAACCAATCCAGCTGACTGGGGATGATTGGCGCTATGGAATTTTTGATTAATTCCAAGGCCCTTACACACGCTCTTCATCACACTTCCAACGAACTCACTTCCATTATCTGACCACACAACTCTAGGCATTCCATACCGAGGAAAATATTCCTTCAGTAGGATTTTCGCAGTAGACAAAGCAGTATTATCTTTGAGGGGATAGGCCTCAATCCATCGGGAGAATGCGCAAACCACAACCAAAACGTATTTCAGGTTATTGCATCGCTCCATATGGATGAAGTCCAATTGGATCACCTCAAAGGGATACGAAGGAGGAGCAAAACTGCCAGGGGGAGTTGGGGTTCCTTTTCCAGGATTGTACATTATGCACACCATACAATTCTTCACCAGACGTTCAGCACATTTTGTAATTCCATCATTCTTCCACACAGGCGACAGCAATTTACAAATACCTTTCGCGCTAATATGTGCTAACCCATGTGCCATTGTCACAACGGCCAGCACATACGCATCAGGCAACATCCATCTTTTCTGATCCGACAAATCAATCCAACAACCATTCACGTCCAACTTTCCCGTACTTTCTTTCCACTTCATCTTTTCAGTCTCAGTGGCCTCATTCTGAATTGCTTTCACACTCTCAACAGTATCTTCACACGTACTTGATTCTGTAGGCCACCTAACCGAACTCGTCACATACATTCGAGTACTAAGGTTCCGGGCAGTCTCCTTAGCAATCTCATCTGCAAACGCGTTACCACGACCAACATCATCCGTCACTTTACGATGCGCACTACATTTAACAATCGCAACTTGTGCAGGCAACGTCAACGCATTCAAAAGATCGTTCACAAGCTGGCCATGCTGTATTTTCGTGCCATGCGACGTCAAGAAACCACGCTCTCGCCACAATCGTCCAAAACTATGCGCTACACCGAAGGCATACTGGCTATCGGTGTACACATTCACACGTTTCCCTTTTGCTAACACACATGCTCTAGTGAGAGCAATCAATTCTGCAGCCTGGGCAGAATTCTGATTCAATCTCGCAGTCTCAACAACAATATTCAACGTTACAACAGCATAAGCAGTAGTCACATCGCCATTCGGCAACTTGAAACATGACCCATCCACATACAAAGTGCCGTCCGGATTTTCCAATGGGGTGTTTTTAAGGTCCACTCGACCCTTTGTTTCCTCTTCTGTCCGCAAGTAACAGTCATGTTCTGTTACTTCATCTGACTCTGCACTAATTGGTAACAAAGTTGCCGGATTTAGGACATTACAACGTTTTATCTGAATGTGGCTTGCCAGAAGCGTCAATTCGTACCCAGATAACCTCGCACTCGTCAAGTGCTGAGTTTTCGTACGATTCAACAGAGTATCGACTGCATGCGGAACCATCACCGTAAGCATATTATCCATGACCAATCCTGCTGATTGTCGGATAGAGACCGCAGCTGCCGCAGTTGCTCTCAAACAACTCGGCAATGCTCTAGCTACTGGGTCTAAGGTCGAGGAAAAATATGCACATGGACGTTGCTTACCACCAAAAGGTTGCGTTAAGACACTCAAAGCACAACCTTCCCTCTCGTGAACATATAACGTAAACGGTTTACTGTAATCAGGGGTACCTAACACAGGGGCCGAACACAATGAATCACGTAATTCAGAAAAACTTTTCTGACATTCTTCCGTCCATGGTAAAGGAGTTGAAACATCCTTGCACGTAAGAGCCACCAATGGTTTCGCTAGCAATGAAAAATTAGGAATCCATTGCCTGCAATATGACGTGATACCTAGAAAGGCACGCACATCTCTTTGGGTTTGTGGCACAGCCATTCGCGCAATTGCTGCAATTCTCTCTGGGGTCAATCTCCTTCCCTCCTTTGACAATAAGTGACCTAGATAGGTTACTTCTTGACAACAATATTGGAGTTTAGAAGGTGACACCTTGTGATTTAACTCACAGAGATGTTGCAGCAACGACACCGTAGCAATTTTGCAAATGTCCTGAGTATCAGCAGCCACCAATAAATCGTCAACATATTGGATTAAAGCCGCACCAACCGGCAACCTAAACGCATCCAGTTGTCCCTTCAAGGCTTGACTGTAAATAGACGGACTTTCACAGTAGCCCTGAGGAGCGCGTTTGAACCGGAAGCTACGTCCACCGAGAGAGAAACCGAAAAGGTCCCTACTCTCTTCGGCAATCGGGATGCTGAAAAAGGCGTTTTTCAAATCAATCACCGAAAACCATGAAGCAGTAGCTGGAATCAGAGTCAGTAGCGCCGTGATGTCAGGCACAACAGGAAATTGAGGAACCACAATTTTATTTACCTCCCGTAAATCGATAACAAAACGATAAACAGGCGGTTTCGTAGGATCAGTACGTTTAAGAATGGGTAGTACAGGGCTGTTGCACACGTTTCCCCGAGTCTCCTCAATAACATCTTTCTCGATCAAATCATAAATGATCGCTAACAGTGCTCGTTCACCATCAAGGGAGATACGATATTGGGGAATACGTGGCAGCCGCACATTAGCTTTCAACTTAACAACATAAGGGGAGATATCAAGTAGGCCCACATCATTTGGACCCGTCGCCCACAAAGACACAGGAAGAGAATTCAATTCCGGTGGGAGCTTGTCGAGAGACAAGTACATGGGAGAGACAACCCTCTCTCCTAACGTAAGCTTTACACCCGCAGGAGAACAATACAATGTTGCATACAAACGTTTAAGCAAATCCAGACCCAAAAGATTTTCGCCACAACCAGTGGTCAAAATCAACGGAGCTTCGAGCTCACGTGACCCAATTTGAAGGGGCAAAGGGCGAGAAACTGGATTGCTAACGGGGGCGCCAGAGAATCCAACGGAAACATTTGTTAAGCCAGACAAAGGTGCGCCAGGGAGTTTCGAATGCATGATAGAACTTTTCGCTGCACCAGTGTCCAACAGAAAAGGCTCAACGACGCCCGATGTAGCAACTGCGACGTAAGGCCCTCTCTGATCAACCGGAACTGATACCACTCCCTCCATTTGTCTTTGGCTATCCTAGTAATTACTGTCGTCAGTTCCCTGATCGACGTAATAATCGTCTACATTGTACTGCGCAGATCGTCCTTGCGATGATCCACGTTGATCGAAACAATTATTAGAACTAAATGAATTGTCTGAGCGATCGTTTTGAGCACCACGACCTCTACCACGTGATGCCTGCTGCGAACCACCACGGCCTCCTTTAGACGAATTACCACTATTGCGTTCGTTTAAAGCAGGACAATTGAATTTAATGTGTCCTTCTTGTCTACAATAAGCACATTGATTATACCCTAACGATGATCTTTGGAAAGAGGAATCGTTACGCGACTGCGATCTATTCGATTGAGACTGCGACCTATTCTGTTGAGGCGCATTCTGATTGGAACGCGGCGGATACGCTTGTTGCAACAACACTTTAGTTTTCAGTTCTTTTGTCTTTTTGTCAGCACGGTCATTCTCTTCTTTCTCCCTATTTTCGTAATATTGTGCCGTAGCCAATATCTGAGCTGAAGTAGAAACAGCCCATGCACTTTCTGAATTCTTTAATTTATAGCTCAAATCGTGCAACAAGTTCGACACAAATTTATCCACGAACAACCTCTGTCCACCCTCAGTACCCACATCCTGTCCACTATGATCAATGAATGCTTCTTCAAACCTCGTAAAGAAGTCGGAAACACTCTCATCTTTCTTTTGTTTACAAGCTGACAACTTGTCCCAATTTACCCTCGTAGCTGGCATAAGCGTTTTCATTAATGTAATGATTCGCTGGGGAAGATCAGCAATCAACTGATCGGGTTTAGTAGCAGCCGCTTGTCCAGCGTCTGCCGCTGTAATGGCATTCCAATCACCACCCAATTCATTTGCGTGATCTTGGTGACGAATCTTAGCCCATACCGGTTGTGGTACGACGTTGCCAAACAACATGTCGATATCGGCAAGATTCATCACCGTAGCATCTACGAGCTGCGATAATTCCTTATAATACCCAGCAGGATTTTTGCGAGGATCGGGCAAAGATTGTTTCACCTGAAGCACTTCCGATCGTTTCCATGGGAGATGTATCCATATTCTCTGGAAATGCGCCGCCACTGGAGCGTTAACATTAGTATTATCAGCGGGTACCCAAACCGGCGGAACTTCACGCATAGGATATTGGCCAGACTCGGCTTGTTGGCGTTCAAGATCCTCAACAAACAGTGCGTGAGGAATAGGAGCGAGACGAAAAGACAGCAACTGCTCAATAGCACGTCGGACATTAGTATCGACTATCAGTCCAGCTGCGAACTGAAGCCGAAGATTAGACAGGGCGGTCAGCACCTCGTCAGGCGCAACGGCCGCTATCTGGTCATGTAGTAACTTACACATTTCGTCAAACACATATCTCTGAGTTGGTATGTTGAATTGACTAAACGTTTCAAGAACAACTCGGGGCGGATTTCTCTGCGGATTGTCCATCCAACCCATCGCCATATTATATAGCGCAGCGCGTTCCCTGTTACCAGGAAGCTGGCTACGTCTCTGAGGACCATCAGAACCAGCAGACCCAAAAACAGGTCCAAGCGACTGAAAAAAACTTGGTGCAATAGGAGAATTACGACTACGAGTAGAGGGAGAGAGATAAGACACAGGACTAACAAGAGAAGGAGTGGAGACAGTAGCAACAACGGGGGTTAACAGAACAGGAGCAGTAGCGGGAGCAGGAGTATGTGGAAGCGGAGGAGCAGTAGGAATAGAAACAGACGAAGGAGCAGAAACAGTCGGAGGAACGGGTGCAAGTTGAGGAACTGGTAGAGGAACAATAGGTGGAAGAACAGGTACGGCAGGGACCACAGGAGCTGCGGTACCCTGAACGTACGGAGGTGGCGACTTCATAAGATAGGACATTAAAGGATCCTCAACTGCCTCTTCCTTCTTATCCGACTCCGTAGGTAAAGCAGGATAACATTTATCTATGGTCATACGCTGTAATCTCTCAAACACTTCCTTATCCTTATCCTCCTTATCACGCTGAAACTGCTCAGCTTTCTTTACAATGGTAGCAACATTATCTCGCTCACTACGTTTATTCTGTCTGATCTCTTTCTGTCGGGCTTCTTTGCGCCACAACCGAAAGGCATCAAACATGGCCGGCCTTGATTTACGTTCGAACAACTTTATTTCCAAATTATCTAAGATCGACGCTTCGAAGCTACCGTGAGGTGGCCAACGAAGATCGCCGTCCTTCTTTGTATATTTAATCCAATAATCATTAAAAGCAATCGGGCCTAGCCCATGTTTGCTATATAAGTCATAAGTAGGAGTTCCAACTGGAGGTATCGGACACGAGTCCTCCAGCAGGGAATCCGCACCACAAGGTCTGAAACAACTAAACAAAGTACTGCGACCAGGCATCTTGCACACTAGCCGAGTTTCACAAACTTCAAGGGTTACGGGATTTACCAAGTCCCAGCAAAGAACAAAACCCTCGGTTTTTGGCGGCTGCAGTCGTCAAACAAATACAACAACAAAGTACGCTAGCAAAGTGTCACCGACAAAAACACTCACACAGCGTGCACAACAAAGACACTCGCTAAAGTGTCAACAACCAAGAACTATGGGAGCGACCCACAAATACTTAACTCAAAGATCGATGGCGTCACCAGGAAGGCCCGTCTATCGTCTCGCTATACCAAGGTCTACGCCAGGCGCCAAAACAGGTCTACAGTCAGGGCAGCAGTCCGTCACAGCCGTCAGGAGGCGGGAATCTTCGCGGGAAAAGTCTTCGGGCCACTTATTTCGACAACAGGATCGATGAAGCGGAGTGCACCTTCCCTCGGAGATTTCACACGAAGTTCCTCACGATCGTCGGGCTTGGACCGGTACCACTGATGCAGCCCCACGTTGGGCGCCAACTGAAGGACTGGGTTCTTTTGGACCCAGCGGTGCCAGGGCACAACACCTGAAACCTTCGTGGGTAACCTGCTCCGGCGTACAAGTCACAGAGACACGGGACACTTCCTCTGACGTCAAAGATTCAAGGTTTATTTGCTGCAGGGAAAACAGAAATCACAGGAAGTACATCGAGTGTAGTTCGGGGAGACTGCTTCAAATTGGTTCTGTGGATCGCTCCTTTTATACAGTTTTTACCCATAGGGTAACATGGTACACAAAGTTTTACAACCCGGTTCCCACCATCATCCCCCAGAGGGGTCGCTTTGGTCGCTTTCAAACACATGAGGTCCGGATCATAAGTGCGGAAACAATTGGCGGTTCCCAACTGTAAAAACCCATCTTCCCACCATTAACAAATTCCAATCAGCAGTAAAGTAGATCGGAAATAGGAACAAAGACAGGTGCAAAGGAAGACGGAGACAGTGGGGAGATCGGAAAGGGTGTAAAAGGGGAGGTGTCGGGAAGCACGAGATACAGGCATCAAAGGGACGTGCCTAATGAGATGCACGGCTGAGACAATAAGTCCGTGCGGCAAGATGAGCCTCGAGCGGCGCCACCTGCCTTACAGTAGCATCCCCCTCGTCATAAAGACACTTACAAAGAACATGTGTCTTCCGCAAATATCTTGGGAGTCCCAGGGTCGCGAAGCGGACAGCGTCCGTTCGCTGGCTACTTGAGGGCAAGAGACAAAATGGATGCCGTATCTAAGATGGAACCCGTGGGTACAGATGAAAAACCCACGTAACAAACGAACGGTCTAAGTTAGCACAGCGAAACTGCGCACACTTACTAAACTCGTCATTTGCGGTTCATAGATACCAGACTCGACCATATTCGTGCGAGTCGAAAACACCACTTACAATTGTCACGGAACCTCAGATGCCCTAATGAGACTTGAACTTAATGATGACGTTTCTTATTTGTGCGCCATTTGAGTTGATGCACAGCTACTCATTATGACTACTTATGCTTAAAACATACTTCCTGATTGCCATCAGCTCTGCACACCATGTAAGTGAACTGCCAATAATCTTACGACTGCTCACCAAGAGAAAATCTGAGTTTATATATTGACCGTACTAAAGATCATCAGGTGGATGGTTCTTTGGAGGAAAGAAAAGGAAAGGCAGCACAGAAAAGGACCATATCATGATGAATAGTCCTCTGTATCAAAATCGGTTTTGTTTTAGCCAAGAATCAACCCCTCTGAGGCCTACAGGCTTAATCCATGAGGGCCTATTCTGTAATAATGCCATTGGCGGAAGGGTACCTTTTTTTTTACATATGCCAAGCTGTGACATGGGTGTTGGTGCACATATTCATGAAACACTACATGTTGGAAAATGGCCATCTTTGAAGGGCCACCCCAAACCTTTTGCATTCTTCCTCTTATTCTGAGCATCTTTTTGTTGACTTTAGGATCTGGGACTTTACCACTGCTGACCAGTTCTAAAGTGCATGTACTCTCTCTTCTATACATGGTATAAGTAGTTTACACCTGCTTGGCATATTTGATTTACTTGTAAGTCACTTGTAAAGTGGTATACCATATATACCCTGGGCCTTTAAATTAAATGCTACTTGTGGGCCTGCAGCACTGATTGTACCACCCACAGAAGTAGCCTTTCAAACCTGTCTCAGGCCTGCCACTGCAGTGCCTGTGCCTGTGTGTGCAGTTTGCTGTCACGTCGACTTGCCATTTAAAGCTACTTGCCAAACCTTAAACTCCCCTTTTATTACATATAAGTCACCCTTAAGGTAGGCCTAAGGGCAGGGTGCTATGTAAGTAAAAAGTAGGACCTGCACTTTTATATTTTACATGTCTCCCAGCATATCCCCCACCATCAGGGACCTCATTAACACCTCTCTTTCCCATGGCACAGTGCCTTCCACATGGAAGAGCGCAGTCGTCAAGGCCCTGCTGAAAAAGCCCCATTTGAACCCGGACGATATGGCCAACTACAGACCCATATCACTCCTCCCCTGTATCAGCAAGATGGCTGAGAAATTAGTCAACGTGCAACTTTCCCAATTCCTTGAGACGAACAAAATCTTACGTCAGTCCCAAACAGGATTCCGGCCGGGCCAAGGCACAGACACTGCACTCCTCTCCGTCATCGAGGAGGCAAGATGTATCCTGGATTCAGGAGGATCAGTGGCAGTGATCCTCCTGGACCTCAGTGCCGCCTTTGACACGGTGGATCACCGTGTCCTCCTCCATCGCCTGGCCAGGGCAGGAATTGTGGGAACCGCACATGCATGGATCGAATCCTTCCTTTCCGGTCGTTCATTTCAGGTGTGGGACGGCAACTCTCGCTCAGACCCCCTCCCTCTCACATGTGGAGTGCCCCAGGGGTCCTCGGTCAGTCCCACCCTGTTTAATGTCTACATGGCCCCCTTGGAAGATGTTGTGATCCCCTACGGGATAAAAATAGTAAACTATGCTGACGACACCCAACTTGTCGTTTCTCTTTCCCACCTGGACAACCACCCAGAAATCCTATTGAACTGTCTGCAAGATATACACACCTGGATGTGCGAATCTTCCCTGAAGCTGAACGGTACAAAAACCGAAATCATGCTCCTGGGTAATAAATGGTCCTCCATCCCTCCATCAGTTTGGCCGGACGCCTTCGGTGATATCCCCACGCCTAAGACAGAAATCAAAACACTAGGTTTCTGGCTGGAGCAGGACCTTTCCATGAAGACCCAGGCAGCCAAGACCGCTGGTACTTGCTTTGGCCGTCTCCGATCAATTCGCAAGATTCTTCCTCTCCTCCCCCCCCCTGTCCAGGAAACTTCTTGTTCAAGGGCTTATACTAGCGCGGCTTGACTATGGTAACGCCGCGTACCTCGGCGCTCCTGAAACCACCTTGGCCAAGCTCCAACATGCACAAAACGCTGCGGCGAGGCTCATTTTGGACCTCCCTCCCAGAGCCTCGACCAAACGGGCCCTTAAATCTCTGCACTGGTTCCCTGTGCGCCAGCGAGTAGAGTTCAAGGCCCTGTGCACCACGCACAAACTCATCAATGGGGCAGGACCTGCCGCCTTCAAAGACATGGTCATCCCCTACAAAGCCCCCAGAAACCTTCGCTCTGACAGCGAACATCTGGCCATAGTCCCAAGATTTAAGAAGTCACGCACCGGTGGCCGTCGCTTCTCGGTCAATGCCTCTTCAAAATGGAACGCACTTCCTCGTATGTTGCGTCTTGAACCATGTCACGCCCTCTTCCGTAAAAAACTTAAAACCTTCCTCTTCCCCAAATAGTTCCTGGTCTCCCCCTTCCTGGATTTCACAACCTTACAGCGCGGGGATGCCTTCGGGTCACCAGGCGCTCTATAAATCACAAAATAAATAAATGTACTGGTAGTGACAAACAGCCTATTTTGTTGTTCACTATTGTGAGGCCTACTCCTTTTATAGCCTAACATTGGGAGCCCATTAAAACACTAAAAGTGTAATTCCTGATTAGAGAGGAGTAGCTTTTTCTTATGTTTGGAATGGTAATGATACATCCTTCTTACTGGTGAAGTTGGATTTAACATTACTGTTTTAGAAATGGCAGGTTTTGCCCAAAGTCTAGTGTAATTCGGGTCTCGGTCAAGTAAGCATAGGAACTACCTAACATCTGGTGGTCTTTTCTGGGCGCCTAGATGCTCCTTGGAGCGATTGTCGCGCGTTATAAATTGGTATTTACATTTACATTTACATTTACATTTGAAAGTAATTTCACAAAAAAGAGAAAACCCTACTGAGTTCCAGGGAACAGGGTACTATCGACAAATTAAGCCAAAGGAAAATCCCTGGACTGTGTGCTAATTGCTCTGTAGCTCCTATCTTCATACACAACAATCATTCAAGCATTACAGTTATCATACAATGTCAAGCCAACACAAAAATATGACATTTACAGTCTTTATGTTTTATTAAAATCTTTGTATCCAAGGTTAAAAAACAAACCTTTGTCTGTAGTACATAAAAAACAAATTTGTTATACACTTTTGTCAATTCTAATACATGAAAACATATACATGTGGAAATTTACAAATAAAAAATACAAAATACATTGAAATAAGAAAAAAGGCAAGAAACGGTCATAAAGGTTACACAAAATATAGTCCGCTAAGTTCCACAAAACAACCCCTTTCCACCGTAGGTAATACGTTTTCCCTATTCTTGTTTTGGCATGACCCAGTATCCTCTTGTAGATATAATACACAAAAATACGAATGGTAATCAAGATCACAGTATTCAAAATCCAGGTATATCTGTTCTGTTTGGGATCTGGCTGGGTTCTATTTTATTATGCGTCGACGCATTTCGGTGTTCTCAACTGATATGTATACACCACCTTCAGGACCGCAGTATACGTGGGGTTCATCAGTATTATATATCTTTTTCTGTGTACAAAACAATAGGATACAGTTAGAGGAGGTCTATATTTTATTTACTCTACCTTTCAGTTTTGGCCCTGGTACCCATTACACTGACTATTCTAGACCTGAAATCCTCTATCTGACCATTCCTCTTTTCCCGGGACATCTATGTTGCCCATTAGCCCATTGCCTATTTAAAGAGACATTCTTCTAACATCATTTGGTAATATTGTGATTAAGAGATCCGCATAGGTTTGACAATACCCAACATCACAATTCAGAGAAGGCTCCCAGGTGTCCCTCCGTTATATTTAAGTGTTGGATTCTTGTATTTTCCCACCTCCATTCATCCATTCGCGTTCATTCACATATTTTGCTCACTTTACAAGGAAGGGTAAAATTGTTAACTCACTTCCAGGAAGGTATATCCTTTTCATTAGTCGGTCTCCCCCGTAATAATAAAACAGGTAGAGCTACTTATAGGATCAAAATACACTTTCTTTAATAAGTGGGTTTCTAGATCCCTGACTTTACATTTGTGATTGGATTCGGTTGTTACCTTTTATTATTCAGGCCGTCACTTAATTCTCTTTTCAGAACAAGAGTGAAAATCCTGTTTTACATCTCTATCAAACAGTGGTATACTTCTTATCTTTTGGTGCTAGAATTGTATAAGAAAAAAGATGAAAGAGGAATTATATCATTCCTTATGCCTTTACTCTCATTCTATGTTATTAGCTGTATTCGTTTTTTAGGCATTTATTTACCTTTTCTTATTTTTGGCAGGTGCCTTGTAATTTTCTTATTTGAGTTTCGTTCATGCGCTATCTTGATATTGATATCAGTTCAAATTATTTCTGTAAACAATAAGAAAAGTGTGTTATTGTAATATCCCTCTCTTGTTTTTGCATTTATGACATTTTCTCATAGAGTAACTCCTATCTTGGGTAGATTAAAAATCATAGCATCGAGGTATAGCATTTTTCCTTCTGCGTGCCAGTGAACCGGATATGTTCTGTGGAGGAATGACAACAATGTCCTCCATTATTCTGACTCCCTTTCTGCATCTCTTTTGTTTAGTCATTTTTATTCCATCATTGTGGGATTCTTGTTGTTCTACCAGCTACCCGAGTAGCTGGTAGAACAACAAGAAAACGGCGTAAATGCTATGTCTCTGTCAGATTGTCCCTAAGTGTATTCAGATAACGAGGGCATTCTTAAAAGAGGGAATAGAAATAAATGTTTTCTTTGCAAACAGCTTAAACAGTCTTTTTTAAATAATTGGTCCCACTGTCCTAGTAGGCAGTTTAGACAACAGAGGGCGAAATAATAAGGGAGACACAGTAAGGTCTCGAATAGGGAGATTAACAATACTGAATGGGGGGTTTAGCATGCAATATATCTATCAGATTATACATTTTTTGGAATCCCCAGAGGCCTAAGAGTAATGCAAATATAACTCACTGCCCACATATTTAAATTAAGAACAGCAAAATACTTATGAAATCCATAATGATGGGATAAAAATGACTAAACAAAAGAGATGCAGAAAGGGAGTCAGAATAATGGAGGACATTGTTGTCATTCCTCCACAGAAGATATCCGGTTCGCTGGCATGCAGAAGGAAAAACGCTATACCTCGATGCTATGATTTTTTATCTACCCAAGGTAGGAGTTACTCTATGAGAAAATGTCATAAATGCGAAATCAAGAGAGGGATATTACAATAACACACTTTCCCCATTGTTTACAGAAATAATTTGAACTGATATCAATATCAAGATAGCGGATGAACGAAACTCAAATAAGAAAATTACAAGGCACCTGCCAAAAATAAGAAAAGGTAAATAAATGCCTAAAAAACGAATGCAGCTAATAACATAGAATGAGAGTAAAGGCATAAGGAATGATATAATTCCTCTTTCATCTTTTTTCTTTTACAATTCTAGCACCAAAAGATAAGAAGTATACCACTGTTTGATAGAGATGTAAAACAGGATTTTCACTCTTGTTCTGAAAAGAGAATTAAGTGACGGCCTTGATAATAAAAGGTAACAACCGAATCCAATCACAAATGTAAAGTCAGGGATCTAGAAACCCACTTATTAAAGAAAGTGTATTTTGATCCTATAGGTAGCTCTACCTGTTTTATTATTACGGGGGAGACCGACTAATGAAAAGGATATACCTTCCTGGAAGTGAGTTAACATTTTTACCCTTCCTTGTAAAGTGATCAAAATGTGTGAATGAACGTGAATGGATGAATGGAGGTGGGAAAATACAAGAATCCAACACTTAAATATAACGGAGGGACACCTGGGAGCCTTCTCTGAATTGTGATGTCGGGTATTGTCAAACCTATGCGGATCTCTTAATCACAATATTACCAAATGATGTTAGAAAAATGTCTCTATAAATAGGCAATGGGCTAATGGGCACATAGATGTCCCGGGAAAAGAGGAATGGTCAGATAGAGGATTTCAGGTCTAGAATAGTCAGTGTAATGGGTACCAGGGCCAAAACTGAAAGGTAGAGTAAAAAAAATATAGACCTCCTCTAACTGTATCCTATTGTTTTGCACACAGAAAAAGATATATAATACTGATGAACCCCACGTATACTGCGGTCCTGAAGAAGGTGTATACATATCAGTTGAGAACACCGAAACGCGCCGACGCATAATAAAATAGAACCCAGCCAGATCCCAAACAGAGAACAGATATACCTGGATTTTGGATACTGTGATCTTGATTACCATTCATATTTTTGTGTATTATATCTACAAGAGGATACTGGGTCATGCCAAAACAAGAATAGGGTAAACTTATTACCTACGGTGGAAAGGGGTTGTTTTGTGGAACTTAGCGGACTATATTTTGTGTAACCTTTATGACCGTTTCTTGCCTTTTTTCTTATATCAATGTATTTTGTATTTTTTATTTGTAAATTTGCACATGTATATGTTTTCATGTATTAGAATTGACAAAAGTGTATAACAAATTTGTTTTTTATGTACTACAGACAAAGGTCTGTTTTTTAACCTTGGATACAAAGATTTTAATAAAACATAAAGACTGTAAAAGTCATATTTTTGTGTTGGCTCGACATTGTATGATAACTGTAATGCTTGAATGATTGTTGTGTATGAAGATAGGAGCTACAGAGCAATTAGCACACAGTCCAGGGATTTTCCTTAGGTTTACAAAGTAAACATTTCTCTGTGCTTATACCTCGGTGTCCTTTGCAGCTTTTCTCTATTACAGGTCTGGGTTGGATGACAGCTACGCTTTGTGCATTCCCCTTAGACAGCCACACATACAGGAAGGTGAGGCTCATCTGCATTCTGAGCACTCATCTGCATTTTGATTGGTCTTCCTGGGCAGGAAAGAATGGTAAGGGATGACATGTATACTTCAATAGGTAGTATCCTGTCCACACACAAAGGATTGATTACCCCAACAGATAGCCTGGCAGACAGGACAGGGTTGAAAGGGATCCTTGTGCACTTCAGAAAGCTCCTTTGAAGTCACCTCCTACTTCAAAGGCACATTTTGGTATAAGTACTGGGTCTCTGGCTCTCTAAAAAGAGACACTTTGTCGGACTTGTAGGCAGATACTGCTGGATCTACCTTTGCAAATTACCAGAAGGACTGCTGTGCTGCCTGGAGGGACTGCCATTCTGCTAACCGCTTTGCTGTGTTGGCCTGCTGATTGCTGTGCTGCAGGAGGGACTGTTGCTTTGCTACCTGCCTTGTTGTGCTGGCCTGGTACCTTTTGCTATGCTAAAATTCGAAGTGCTCTCCAAGGGTTTGATGGCATGCCCCCTGTCAAGTATCAGGATCATAAAAGAGTTTGCCCTACTTCTGCCATGAGACTCTACTACTTGTGAGTCCAGCAGCCCAAACTCGACAAAGATCAGCCGTATCTGATCTCTAACTCTACAAAGGTCCAGCGCTTTGTTTGTGGACCTGCAAGGATTACCTACGCCGATCAGAGCTCTGCACCTATCCAGATCACTGTGCCAGTCTTCAGCGTGTTTGTGTGAACTACTGAAGTGCTGGTACTTTTACCAAAACCGAGCGTCCTGCATAGCTGAGGGACGCTGCAGTGCCAAGGGAAACTCTCTCAACATGACCCAGCCGGTTTGCCTTGGGCAACGGCAGCTGTGTCTGCATAGACTTGCGAGCGGTCCGCCCACGGAAGCAGAACTACTGCCTTGTGCTGATGTCGGCAGCCCCTAGGATAGGGACTGGCTTGCAGAGAGGTTGCAGTATCTGTGACTCCCTTTTGGGCTGCAGACCACTGAATCTGCCACTACGACATCCCAGCACGTCCATGCTGCTTCAAGAGAGGGTATTGTAAAGAGACAGGAACCATGAGGTCACTACAGTCAACCTGTACGATATCGCGAGCGGCTGGGTTTGATTCAAGCATTCAGGTCTCAAGGGCCCGACCGTAAACATGCTAATGAATGATTTTGGGATCACTTCACTGTGCGCTTTCACGTTGAGAGAACCCATTTGACTTGCACTTATATTACCGTAGGTCATATAAGAGAAGCAAATGTGTTATCTGAAAGAGACTATTAGTTATAGATTCCTTATCTTAGGATTACTCCCAGGCATCAGACTGGATCCAGAGAATATTTTCTCAGCAGACCCCTGCGCATACGTAGGTGGCATCGGTCGACTCCGCATTTGGCGTTTTGATCGCCGGGATGATGTCGCTGTATCTACTTAGACACCGCACCTGCGCGCTGATGTCAGTTCTTTCTTTTTCCGTGCTAGCCAGCGCAGATCTAGAGAGAGCGGTACCATTAGTCATTTTTTGACTAGTGATTTGTCGACGTTTAACGACATCATTTTCGAGTCGTTCGACTCCTGGTGCATGTAGGGATGTCCCATCGTCAGACTGACTTTAAGCCTTGTGACACTTATCTCAAGTTGATGTCAGTCACAGACCCGCACCTCATGTGCCTTTGGTGCCTGGAGCAAGACCATGACCCGCAGTCTTGCTCCAACTGTCGGGCCATGAACCCGAAGTCTTTGTGGGAGCAGTCCAGAAAGCTTCTGGAGGCCCAGCAGTCAGCTCAGCGACGCTCGACGTCCCAGTTGAGAGGGAGGAGCAGAACCGGTAGCGAAGTGACCACCATCACTCCTCATCGAAGTCTTCGTCTTTGGGTAAGTCGAAGCACAAGAAGAAGGTGAAGAAGCACGTCACTCTTCGCCTTCTACCAGTCCGTCAGCCGACGGGACGCGGAAGGTCATCGCCCTTCGGCTTCACCCGCAGAGCCTACTGGGGCGGCTCCGAGCTTACCTCCCTTCACAGGAGTCGTAGCGTCCCCTGCCCAGCTTTGTGCATTTTACGACGCTCTCCACTCCATCTTTGGGCAGTTCGACTCTGCCGGCGCACCTTCGGGCCCTGCAGACTCAGCTGGGGGCTCTAGGCCTTTGATGCCGATGACTCCGGCCCCCAGCGGGACCCCAGGGATCCAGGCCTGGATCCCGATCAGTGCTGGTTGACCTCATGACACCTCCTCCAGCACCGATACCTCTGACGACCCCCCTGGCACTTCCGACGCCGGTTGTGTCCCTGGCCAGGTTCGACCCCGGCCTCCCCCTCGACTTGGACACAGAGCCGGACCAGCGTCGACCTACGCCGGTACCGGCGCCGACCGTTACTTTTGCACCACTGTTCTACCCTGGTGTTCCCTGCCACCCTGAGTGGCAGCCAGAGGAAGGCGAGGAGGACTGGGAGGGGTCTGTTGACCCTTTGGCAGACCAGCTTGATGAGCCTGACTGTAGAGAGGAGTTGGTTGAAGCCAGTGGTTTGGATACCTCCCCAGACCTTTGCATGCATTTTCCTCCTACCGCAGTCAACGAGGAGGGACCCTTCTATGCTGTGGTGTTGCGTAGGGCGGCTGAGGTCTTGGGCCTTGAGCTTCCTACGGTGGCAGTCATGACACATCTCCTGACTGAGGTGCTTCAGCCAGCAGCGGCCTCTTCAGAGCTGCCATTCAATGAGGCCCTCACAGACATCCTTCTGGGCACTTGGTCCAATCCCCCTGTGGATAGGATGATTGCCCTACTCCAGGTCCTGGCCCCTGGTGACCCTATTTCCTCTCCCAACACCCTACCCCGAGAGCCTGGTGGTCCAAGCCTCAACATCAAAAGGCGCGTTCCCTTCTGCTCCCCCAGATAGGGAATCCAAGGAGCTGGATCATCTTGGGAAGATGTTTTCTTCCGCCAGCTTAGGACTGCAGTCGGTGAACACTGCATGTCTCTTGGTCTGTTACACCCACTCTATGTGAGATACGGTTGCACAAGTGCTGCCACAGTTTTCCGGAGGAGGCCCAGGTCACATTCTCCCATGCAGTCGCAGAGGGGAGAGACGTAGCAAAGTTTGCTATCCGCTGTGTGTTGGGTAGAATGACTTCTACGTCAGTAGCCCTAAGGCGCTACAGTTGGCTGAGATCTACTGACTTTTCTTGGGGATGTCCAATCGACTCTTTTGGACATGCCCTTTGATGGTCGTCGCCTGTTTGTGGCGACAAAGCAGACAGTGCGCTCGAGCGCTTGAAGGATTCTAGAGCTACAGCCAGATACTTGGGCCTCGCTGCCACCTCTCGTCCTGTGCAGTCTGCTTTTCGCCCCTTTCGTGGCTACGGAAAGGGTGTCCTGCCACATTCCACCCAGGGCCACAAGCCTGCGCAAGCTACCCAGCCTTTACGTGGCCAGAGACCCAAAGCCGTGGGTCTGGGGGCATCGGGCAGGCCAGTCCACAAGTGCCCCCTCTGCAGCAGCCTTTAAGCCTTCCTAGTCTGATCTTTCACGGCCACCAGTTGCTAGTGGACGACAGGATCCGCCATCGCATCCCCCAGTGGCACATCACCATGTCGGACAGATGAGTTTTGCAGATAGTCCGAACGGGCTACCCCCCTCCCCTTCAAGACTTCCCCTACTTCCATGCCACCAATTCTCCATTGCAGGTCGGATGATCACTTGGCCCTTCTCCGTCAGGAAGATACATCTATCTTATACAAGGGAGCTATCGAGCGAGTCCCTGTCCCAGAGTACGTCGTGGTTGTTACTCCCACTACTTTCTGGTGCTCAAAATGGTCAAATGCCTGCGTCCTAACTTGGATCTCGGGGTCGTCGAAGGCTTCCTCCGGAAAGAGAAGTTCAAAATGTTGACATTAGCTCAGGTCCTTTCTGCCCTCAACCCTGGAGACTGGATGGTAGTGTTGGACTTGCAAGACGCTTACTTCCACATTCCCGTCCTGCCAGCCCACAGGCGTTACCTACGGTTCACGGTAGGCCACAAGCATTTTCAGTTTACTGTGCTCCCCTTTGGCCTTACCAGTGCCCCTCGGGTGTTCACGAAAGTGATGGCGGTGGTCACAGTTCATCTGTGCAGATTAGGGGTTCCAATCTTCCCCTATCTCGATGACTGGCTGTTGGAGGCGGGCTCGCCCCAGGCTGTCAGATCCCTCCTCCAGACTACAACAGACCTCCTGCATTCGTTGGGGTTCACTATCAACGTGCCGAAGTCGCACCTGATTCCCTCTCAGAAGTTCCTTTTCATCTGAACAATTCTGGGATATTTGGGCTATGATATCGATGTTTCAGCCTCTATTACGGGTTTCGGTGATATTGACCTTGAGGCTGCTGAGCTTCATGGCCTCCTGCACCCTGCTGGTGGACCATGTCAGGTGGTATATGCGGGCTCTGCAGTGGGACCTGAAGTTCCAGTGGGCACAGCATCAAGGGAATCTTACTGATGTTGTGCAAATCTCAGAGAGCACTGCACACCAATTGAAGTGGTGGCTAACGAACCAGGATTGGGTCAACGGCAGTTCCCTTTCCCTTCCCCAACCAGACTTCCCAGTGGTAAAAGATGCATCACTTCTGGGACGGGGGAGACATGGGAGAGGCAGGGATCAAAGGCCTCTGGTCTCCGGCAGAGTCCGGGTTCCACATCAACCTTCTGGAGCTCCGGGCGATTCGTCTTGCACTGAAAGCATTCCTTCATTCTGTCAGAGGAAGAGTTGTGCAGGTGTTCACGGACAACACCACCGCCATGTGGTACTGCAACAAACAGGGCGGCATGGGGCCGTGGACCCTATGTCAAGAGGCCCTCCGCCTCTGGACATGGCTGGAACATCAGGGCTTGTCCCTGGTGGTTGAAAACCTGGCAGGTTCCCAGAACGCCAGGGCGGACAAACTCAGCCAGTGGTGCATGATGGATCACAAATGGCGCCACAAGTGGAATTGCGGTCTTCTATCCGCCTATACCACTTCTGCCCAGAGTGCTGAAGAAGATCAAGCACACCCGGGGCCAAGTCATTCTTGTGGTTCTGGATTGGGCACGAAGAGTCTGGTATCCTGAGCTCTTGAACATGGCCTTTGATCTTCCGATCAGAGTGCCTCTTCAGGAGGATCTTCTGTTGCAGCAACAGCGGGCAGTCCTCCACCCAAAACTGTCCAGCCTCCACCTCCTTGCGTGGATATTAAGTGGCGACAGTTGACAGCTTTTGACCTTCCTCTCGAAGTCTGTAATGTCATCTTGGCAGCCAGGAGTCCCTCCACTAAAACAGTATACGCCTGTAGATGGAACACATTTTTGGCATGGTGCACAGCAAAGGCCATGAATCCCCTTTCTGCCCCTCTTTCAGAGGTTCTCCTCTTCATTTTTTCTTTGGCCCAGCAGGGCTCTGCTCTGGGCACCCTTAAAGGATATCTTTCGGCCATTTCAGCCTTTCTTCACCTTCCTTATCAGCCTTTTCTTTTCAAGTCCCCTATTGTAAATAGATTTCTTAAGGGCATTACTCACCTCTTTCCTCCTAGTCCTTTCGTAATGCCCCAGTGGGACTTGAACCTAATCTTAAGTTACCTTATGTGTGCATCTTTCTAGCCACTACATAATTGACCTCTCAGACTCTTGACTCTAAAGACTGCTTTTCTGGTTGCCATCACCTCTGCTCGCAGGGTAAGTGAGCTTCAGGCTCTTTCTTCTAAACCTCCTTTCCTGGCTGTTCATCCGGAAAAGGTTGTCCTTGGAACTAGACCTTTTCTTCCCAAAGTGGTTACCTCTTTCCATATAGGACAGGCAATCACTCTGCCCACCTTCTTCCTGCACTCTTCCAAGGAGGAGGAGGAGACTCCACCTGCTGGATTCAAAACATGCATTACCCTTTTATTTTGATCACACAAAACAATTTCGGATGGACGATCAACTCTATGTTGGCTATGTGGGTGCCAAGAAAGGTCATGCTGTGCAAAAACGGACCATCTCTCGATGGGTCGTCCTTTGCATTAAGATCTTCTCCTCCTTGGCGAAAAAGGAGCCTCCGGTAGCACTGCACACCCATTCCACCAGGGCGACGGCAGCGACTACTGCTTTGGGGCATGGAGTCCCCCTCAGTGACCTCTGCCAGGCAGCCCCATGGGCATCACTTCACACATTTACTAAGCATTACTGCCTGGATAGTCAAGTCCTGAGAGTCGGCTTCTTTGGCCTTTCTGTTCTCCAGGACTTTCTGATATGAACTTAGTTCGCAGACCCACCTCTGAGGTTGGTATTGCAGGGGTATCTATTCTAAGGTAAGGAATCTATAACTAATAGTCTCTTTCAGGTGAACAAGTTACTTACCTTCGGTAACGATATGTCTGTAAGAGACATATATTAGTTATAGATTCCCTACCGCCCCACCCATCCTCCCTGTACTGCGAACTGACTTCTACAGCACCAGTGGTCAGTGTCTTGCATGGCTCTGCACTTCTGGCGTAGAATGTCGTGTAAAGAAATTAGTCAGCGTGCAAAAGGCGGCATCTAAGTAGACACCACGACGTCATCCCGGGCATCACAACGCTGACGACGAACGCGGAGTCAACCGACCCCCACCTACCGATGCGCAGGGGTTCTGCTGAGCACAAATTCTCCGGATCCAGTCTGACGCCTGGGGGTAATTCTAAGGTAAGAAATCTATAACTAATATATGTCTCTTACAGATATATCGTTACCGAAGTTAAGCAACTTGCTATTTAAGTACTGTGTTTACGTTGTGAATTTAATGTAATAACTTGAAAAGTATCCATTGGATTTTTGGCGTTTTGGTCTTATGTTGGGTAAAATATTCTAAGCTATCTTTAGGAGTCTTTTTGTGATGTATTTATCATGTTACTGTGTATTCCACAAATACGTTGCCTCTCTAGATCATCCTACCTACTCTGTGGCAAACTACTAGAGGTGAGCACGGGTTATCTCAGTTTGTATCTAGTTTACCCTGACTAGAGTGGTGGGTTCTGCCTGGCTTGTGTGCATACCTTAACCAACCAGAAATCCCATTTCTAACACTACTGATTTGGCAGTCAGGGCAGGTGATTGTGTCCCCTGGGTCCTGCAAGTCTTTCTGCTCCCAGTCTACTCCCTTAACCCTCCTACTTTGGGCAGTACTGCTGTGGTATTTATTCTGAAAGTGAGGAATCTGCTGTTAGAAGTTATCCATCTGAAGAACAAGTTGCTTATCTTCTGAAAAACTCTTTCTGGTGGATGCACAATCGAAATGCATCTTTCTCACTGCCTTCACACCTGTCTGTTCTGTAAAGTTGGCTCTTGAACATCATAATAAGGTTTCAGGTTAGATTTTGCCCTGTCATGTACAATTTGTTCTAAGTGTTCTAAGCCTCCGGGTGTGGAAAGAAAAACATTCAGAAACTGACTGTGGTGCTTCTATGCTGCTCTGTTCCATAATTTCTGGGGCGGTAGAGAGTCAACGTGTAGCCTTCGGTGCTACCTTTGGGCGCATGCGGGCAGTGCTTTAAAATTTCCTGAATTCAATCTGTCGCATGGGGTATTCTAAGTGGCAGGAATCCGCAGTAAAAGTATTCACAAGAAAGAGCATTCACTTGGTATTTTGGCACATTCTCATTTAAACAATAATGATAACTGTATATTTGTGAAAGATACCTTGACCAATTTGGAGTTGGGTTTTCCAGAACGATATGGCAGTTGATACAGTGTCCAGCATTAGTAATTTTCTTTTTTCCAAAATATGGCACATAATTGTTTTCTAACAATTGCAAACAGCATTTGTCCAAATAGTTTTTTGTTTTTTTGCCAGTGAGTTCAATGTCTTTTCTTGTGAATAGCACCAACCAATTATCAGTACTGTCCACCTCTTGTCAAAATGAAGGTGAACCAAATGAGCTATGTCTGCACTGATCTATTATGAAATCGGGTATAAAGGATAGATGATATTGTCTCAATGAGGTTTACTTTTAACCATTGCTCCAATAATGTTTTCAAGCTAAACAACTCCCATGTATTATTTAATACCATTGTTTTGTTTCACACAATATAAAAACATAGCATAGCACATACAGCAGAAAATAATGCACAATTACAAATGTAAATATGACTAATATAACATTAGAACATAATGAACACCACCCTGTAAATCTGAATGGAAAAGGTGGTGATTCAGATCAAAATAATCTCAAAATATGCTGTAAAGTTAACGCGTGACGTATTGCAGTTTGTACACAATATAAACCATTTACTTACCCGTTTATCAATATAATACAGTGCACACGGGTTTGGCCCGGTATGCCAAAGTAATTAAAATGGATTTAATTCAAATGTGTCTAAAATGGATTGGATCGATGTCCGGACCGTTTTTCTATACAATAAAATAAAATCCCAGTTGGCTTTTTTTCTTTCCACATCAGGAGTTCATCTAATCCATCAACTTCACATTTCCTGTTGGATCCTACCAACTACAATTTCTCATAAATGTATATTTTCATTTAGGATCTTCTTTGCCACTGGATACCTCACCTTCATAAGATTTCACTTGACTTCATCACACTCTCACCAGATTTTATATTTGTATTGTAAAATACTTTACCTTTATTCTTGCCATAACAACTGGGGACCCCCTTTAGACCAGGAACCACATATAAGCAATATCTGTCTCACTGCATCCACCAACCAAGCTCAGACATTCCAGTGTTTTTCCTTTTGTATCTCTGAAAACAGCAAGAAGGGCACATCTTCGATGTTTCGCTTAGCTTGTTAACGTCCGCAAAACACTATGTGATGATACCATGCACATCCTTGGGAGGCTGGCTCTGTGGGTTAGAGCTTAGAGTCCACTAAAACTCTTTCTTTTATAAATGTTATACCTTTATGAAGGTAGTTATCACAAATGTATGAGTTACATCTTAATAATCGTTTCAAATGTGATTACTATTGGGATATAAATTACCCTAATTTATTATTTGTTTGTTTGTTTTTTAATTATTTTGTCATATAAATCTTTACACCATTTCACTGGCAATTATTACTTCTGCTATTCTTGAGAACCAGTACAATTGTACTCTGCACAGTAAAACTCCTTATTTACCAGAGGATAATGTAGAGGGTTTTCAAGTTCAGGGAATCATTTGCGTGTACACGAAGCCCCTTGGGCCAGGCAAAACTGGTTCCTATTTATTGAAAATGTTACTTTGCTTTCTCAAAGACATCTTTGAGCAAAATGTCGGAATTTTCATTTCCTGGATATATCTTTGATTTTAGTTTTATTGTTAAATGATCTTGAATCTTGTTGCTTCTCTCAATAGACAGATATCAAACTCCGTAAGCTCTCTAAACTTGCCCTGCTATAGTACAGTCCTACATTAAGAGGTGCTTTCCCTTTGACAAATTACAAACAAGTATGTATCTAAAATGTAACAATAATTTTAAACATAAGACCGTGGGTAGGAATGCATGAACCCATTTACACAATCACTGTTTTTATGTGTGCTTGTTTGTGGTCTCCATAACCTGTGGGGCTATCAACAACCAGAATCAAAATTATGTACTTCAATACATTCTGCTCCCATCATGAAAATGGCATACTTTGATTTTATGTACTTGGGCCTACATTTTTAACTAATATACACTCTTTTACACTTTGGATATGTCCACAAGAAGTTCACATTGCAATTTCTAAGCTTTACGAAATAGGACATGTTTATAACGTGTTCTTTATACTTCTAGCTTGTTTTATCTGAGTTGTCAATTTTTTATGCAGACTAAATGAACCTGCAAAGCTGCACATTTCTGAAAGTCAAAACATTAAATTCTAGACTTTTCAGGAGATTGCTCAAAGTGTCCATGCATGTTTCTTAAAAATTAAAGATAATTCAAATGAAACTGAAAATATTTTTTAATAATCTCTCCACTTGTAGCTACGTGCCATCAATGAAGATCTTCCAGAACAATAAAATACTATGTTCCTCTTTCATATTCAGTTAGGAAATACCACGTACATTCTGAGAACAGGTGTCAAACAGATTGCATACCCTAGTATGGCACCCACTAATCTATCAATTTTAAAAAGTAAACACGTCATTAAGGATGATTATATACAATACTAAGCAATGACCAGTGTGGTTTGGCAGACATAATGTTTTGTCATACATGCCCAGAGTATTACTCTGTACTTCTCTAATTTATGTAATAACATTGACGTCTATTTTACTTTTTCGCTCTCTTTCTGTTGCAATCTGTCCTCCACATGAGCAAATCTATCTGTCTGAAAAGTAACTTTGAATGTGCTAAATGAGGGGCCAATTTCATCATTCACAACAGTTATCCTACCTATAATGACCTCAAGGGTTTCTTTAAAGCATGTGAAAGAGACACAAAAACCATGACAAGTTATTTAATGTGTCACATTGCCCACTTGGTAGAAAGATGCCACAACTGCAGAAAAGTTGTTAAAAATATACCTGGCCAGCAGAGGCGTTAGAACTACCAAAGAGACTTATGGTTGACATCATGATATCACAAAAGGCTAATAAGGGAACCTAAAGAGGCGAACCAAAGATTTCTTAAAATCATTCTTTCCTCATCTTTTGGTTACAAAGGTGGTGGTTAAAGGCTCATATTTATTACGGGTATCCACTTCAAAAGTAATCACCAGTCACTAATTAATAAATGGCAGGGTGGCAAAATGTCAAAAAAAAAATCTTAGTAGTGGGATTGAGATACATTTAAATGTTAAGAGTTTAGTGCTACCTCTTCAGAAAATGTCAATGGAATTAATTATTGCAGTCAGTACATTTTAAAAGTTAACAGTGAGGCTACATAGATCTTGATTTGAGTAGTTTTTACCTTTCAGCAGTGTGCATGTTTCCCTTTTTGAGAGTTGTGAATACCATTTCTATTTTGGGTGGTAGATGTTTCTGTTTTGAGCAAGATCTCAGTAACCTGGGCTAAAACACTCTGAGCTGACGAACGCACCAAAGTGGTGGGGAAGTAGATAAAAGGGAAGACCTAACATAGCACAACAGACATTTTTAAACTTTCATTGACTCCTTAATAAAAGATCTCTACCTCCATACTGAGTTTGAAAGTCATTGTGTCTGTATCCCAACCTTGCTGGGGTAAACCTTGAATGCTCCCATGTAGCTCTTCTTGGCAGTCTAGCACAGCAAGCATTGGTAAAGCCAATGAGTCTGACTGTTTGCTTAGTGTAATGACTTTCTCTTTATTTGACATGTTTGTGTTGGTGAGTGTGTGGATGAATGTATGGAAATGTATAAACACTTGGACGAATGAGTGCATATATGAATGAAGTAGTTGAATGCAAAGATGAGTAGGATGGAGGGTGAAAGGTGGAGTGAGGCTAAATGTTTGATTGAGTGAGTCTATTGATGGATAGCTTGACTAATGCATGGCTGGATTATGAAATAAGCACATGTATGGATACCGACTGGCTATGGAAATTACAAGGGAGAAGATGTGGCGCAGTGGCCAGAGTGGCCAATTCGGGCGCTGAGGATCTGGTTTCATGTCTCATTGTCTGCTCAACATCCTATGGTTCTGGCAAATCAGTTAAACTCCCCTGTGCCCATCAACAGTGCCTCAATACTCTCACAGGTGAAAAGCTGCGCTATATAAATGTGCAATTTTTTAAATTTTTTATTAAGGCAGAAGTGACAACATTATTGAAATGTCAAGAAATACCAGTAGTATGCCAGTGCAGGCATTACTTTTGGACTAGGCACCATCATACAAACAGTGCCTACAACATGTAGAGAATTACCACCATTATGTCAGTGTAAGCAGTACACAACAATGCATACAAACATGCCATGGATGTCGCCATACCTTAGGCTGCATTATGTTTGTGCTTGGCACTATTATGTAATGTAAATGTAAATTGATACTTGTATAGCGCACTACTCACCCGCAAGGGTCTCAAGGCGCTTGTACGAATACCGCTGTGGAACCCATCCTGGCTTTCCCTGTGAGGCGTCCACTCCTGGGCACCCTCAAGGTGGAGCCCAGGCATCCTTAGCGTTGTGGGGGCCGTTGTGGAGTTTAAGCAAGCTATTGCCCAGAGTTGCAGAGTGGGACTCCATGATTGGAATAGGCACTGAGGCGAGAATTATCAGGTCCATGGAATTTTTTAGCCCAAGACCTGCCGAGGCGGGGAATTGAACCCTGGTCCCGGGCTAGACCTCTGCATCGGAGTCTGCCGCTCTAACCATTGAGCCACACTTCTCCACTAATCCATTATGCAATGGGTTTCCACTTTAACTTTCTAGTAAGTAGCTCCTTCTGCTCTTACCTATCACATTTCAACTCCAAATGCATTCAAATAATGATGTGTAGCTCATTAAAAAAAACACACCAAGCACAAGCCACCATTACATTAACTTTCTGTAACAAACATATTCTTTCACATTGCCCATACTTACTAAACACTAAAAAAAATGCTTAGACTTGTCACTTCTTCCAGCACATAGCTCTGGTTTATTATCCCTTTAAAAAAGCCTATGTTCTGAGGGATATGATGCAATGACGAAAGGTGAGAGGTAACTAATATTCAGTAGGCTTCTGGTGGCGAAACAGCTTATTGCATAGAAATGTAAGTCAGCCATGTTCTCCACGATTTATGAATGGGCTGGAAAGTTATGGCCATTGCTAGCAATAGAGAAGTTAACGTGGGGACTCCATGATATGGTGTGCAAATTTGTTGATCAGTGGCATCCTCTGGTCGACTATCTTAAAACAGCTGCTTCGGGCCTGGGATGCCCAAGATTGATACGCTTCCTCAGATTTATGGTTGAAGAGGGGACTACTCGGGGCTATAGAGGCTTGCTTAAGCTAGCTTTTCTTATTGTCTTGCTTTTGACATTGGATAGTGTGGTGACATGACACACGTTTCAATTGTGAGAACAGTGTGGGAGCACCCACTAGAGTTTATGATGGATTTCATGGGTGGGGTTTGACAGAGAGGGAGGGCTGGGTGGGTGGTGGGGGAGGGGATTTTTGGTTTTCATTATGAAAATGTGAAATGTCCGGTTTCAAAGGTCTGCTCGCTTACTTGTCTGGTCACTATGTTGTACTACGCACTGGACTAGGTTGTACTGGTAATGCTTTGTGACATTTCAATAAAATATTGTTGAATAAAAAAGCCTAGAAATCCCTGCCAAAGCCCGACCAAAATGCAGCAACACACTAGCACAACACAATATCACCACACAAAAAACTGCAACACAACAGCAATACAAAGCACACCACACAAACACAAAATAAATTAACATAAAATTCCATAGCCTTATTGCTTTATTATTTTGATGTTGTCTTGTATGTTGTGGTGTGATGTTTTGTTGGTATGTTGAGTTTCTGTTGTTTTACTATTAGTGTATTTTTTTTGTTTATTGTTCATGCTCATGGGTTTTCTGATTTTGTATTATTGCTACTACAATGTGGTGTACTATATTTATTGTATTGTTTTTTCTTGTAATGTTTGTTGTCATGGTGTGCTAAGCTTTTATTGTGGTTATGTTTTTGTGCTGTTACTTTATACTACTGGTTTTGTATTGTGTGCAGTTGTGTTGGTGTGTTGTGCAGTTACCTTGCGTTGTGTGTATTATGTTGTCAGTTTTGTGGTGTTAATGTGTGCTTGCCTTGTAATTGTACAACGCCTGTCACACCAACAAGAATTATTAATAAAAGGTTTACAACAATATTTCAGTTTCACAAATACAGTACAAGTCCGATAGAGATTCAACTTCGTTTAATCTTTAGAGGTTTTCCTCCAGTCCAGCCAACACGTGTTTCGTCGATTGGGATGGAACCCACGACTTCATCAGGGCTGCTATTCGAAATTCCTACTCTTTGCGCCTTCTGACTGGTGATAATTCCAACCCAGCCTTATATGGCATGGGTAGTCATATGCCTTCGAATCTTGTAGTAGCAGAATCTTTAAAGACTGTTGATTCCGTGATTTAAGTCAATTCTTCACTGGAATCCAGATTGTATTAGACTATTCTTTTTCTCAAGTAAATTTCAAGCAATGGTGCTCCCTGCTTCTTGCTTTCGAAGTCCAGGGGCTGCGAGAGACAGCTATCCACAGCGCGGTCTTCCGTATTTTGGAAGTCCGCGTCTGCTAGCGGGTGACAGACGCGGGTTGGAATTATCACCAGTCAGAAGGCGCAAAGAGTAGGAATTTCGAATAGCAGCCCTGATGAAGTTGTGGGTTCCATCCCAATCGACGAAACACGTGTTGGCTGGACTGGAGGAAAACCTCTAAAGATTAAACGAAGTTGAATCTCTATCGGACTTGTACTGTATTTGTGAAACTGAAATATTGTTGTAAACCTTTTATTAATAATTCTTGTTGGTGTGACAGGCTTTGTACATTTATATACCTAATCTAAGGATTACTTGGGGATAAGGATGACAACCCATGCCTAGGCACCCAACTACAGATACACTCAGTGGTGTGAAGAGTAATAAGAGCCTATAATTTGTGAAGCGCCAATACCACCAAAATTGGTCATCCTTCTATCTCTATAACTGTGCTTGCCTTGTGTTATTGTATTCTATGTTTTCAGTATTGCATTTCAGTCTTGTTAAGCAGTGCTGCTGTTTTTGTTTTTTTGTGTTTTTTTTGCTTGCAGTGTTATGCTGTCCTGTTTTGTGATTGTACTGCAGTCTGTTATGGTATAGTAATATGATGTGTTTAATACAGTGTGAGGAATATGTGTGGTGTTATGGGTGTTAGAGCTATTGTAGAGGTAATTGTTGCTTTGACTTGGAAATATAATGGTAAAATGTGGTAGTGCAATAGTAGTGGATGCATTGTTTGGGTCTGAGTTGATAATGTGGTGGTGTTACGTTTTAGTGCCTTGGTGGTGGTGGTATTATAGTGAAGCAAAATAATAGCATAGTGACAAGGCTTGGCATTGTGGCTATTGTGGGTGATACTATCGTTCTGTTGGATGGTAGCCCACTGTTGGGCTCACAGTGGAGGGATGTAATATGGTGGGGCTATGAGATGGATTTTTTGGGAGTGGAAATTAGGTTATAGGGCTGGTTGGCTGCTATAGGTTGGTGGTGTTTAGTGCCCAGGAGTATTGTTTTGCTGGGAGAGAAAAGTTGTACGGACATCATGTAGTGTGGTTGTATGCAGTAGCACATCATTGGTGTGAGGTTGTAGTCTGTGCTGTTTGAGTAGAATGGTGTGGGGTGAATGTATATTCCTTTGCTGTTAGTACTGTATTTGCTGCTGTGATAGTCTGATGATGCTGGCTGGTAGTGAGAAACCTTTAGGTTTGTGGCAACACCAGGTTGTGGGCAGTAGGGCTCTGAGGTATTGAAGATGGTTGAGTAATGCTGTGGAGGTACGAGAGAAGACTGGGCAGTAGTATTATTGAGGTGGTAGTATGGCAATGATGAGCGAATTCTGTGGTAGTATGGAGAAGGTGGTGTGGTTTAATTAGGTGGTAGCGTGGTACTGGGCTGAAAGTGCTATGTGGGAATGGTATTCCTGTGCTGTGCCCTGATAGCATATGGAATTGATAATTGTGACAAAAGTGTGATGATTCATTGTAGGTTTACATTTTTAACCAGTCCATTCCTGTGCCTCATAAATTGCACTGATAGCACTCCAGGAGGAATGATATACCTAACAGCCAAGGAAATGCGGCGATAGAAGCCCTCCTGAGACCTAATTTTAGAAGAGTGATTACAATAGCGGTAGCTGTTACTAAAAAGGGGGGTAACTTGGTTTTGCATTTTGAGTGTATTAGTACTGGAGTTATTTTTACATCCTTAAGAAAGGACTGTCCAGGCCATGGACAAGGCGCAGGAGCTACTGGCTGTTCCAGAACCCAGAGAAAAAACCGTTGAAACAAGGTCAGAAATAACCTCTAGTTAGGATATTCCATTTTTATTAGTGGCCTTTAAAGATTGTGACATTTAACTCTTATTAAACCTTGTGAATATTACCTACCAAGTCATGGCCTCCCCTTTAAGTTTGCTTCTGTGTTGCTTGAAGATCAAATGCAAAAATCATGATGGGTATTTTGCGATTGTTCTTTCAGATGTTCGATGTAACAGAGGGAGCACTTGGCTCTGTAAGTCCCACCCACTGTTTTGAACCCCCACATTATGATGGAATTGAGGCACTTTCTATCATAGGAGACAACCTTTTCAGTGGATCCCGAGACAATGGAATCAAAAAGTGGGATCTGGCTCGAAAGGACCTTGTCCAGGTATGTGATTAACTGTGGTTGTTTATTAAAGTTTATATACGAGTCTTACTGATACATGTCAAATATAAGTTTTGCAAGCCGAGACTCAAACATTGGTTCACACTTTGTGGTAAATTTAGAAAGGCTTTGACAAAGCAGTGCAAATTGAAAAGATACATTTTTTTAAAGTGCCAAATGGTAACTCTTACAATTAAAAAAAAGACTATGTCTAGAATTTAGACATCTAAATGCTCGCCTGCTGTACCATTAAGAACAATTTATGTAACTGTCCATCAGAACAAAGTTTAATATTCTTTTCCAGAATAGGTATTTTTCCTTGCTTGAATAATTCCCTGTTGTCGGGCTAGGAATTCGTTATTTCATGATAGCATTTATGAGTATTAACATGACCATAAGAATTTTTTTATTTTATTTAGCAGCATGGTCTGAATGAAACTTGCCTTAGAATAACCCCCAGGCGTCAGACTGGACCTGAAAATTATTTCAACAACTATGTCGTTTCCCACCTCCAGACTACGGCCGACCTTCTGCATTCGCTGGGGTTCTCCATCATCGTGCCAAAGTCACACCTGCCTCTCCCTCAGAAGCTCCTTTTGATTGGAGCAGTTCTGGATACGACACAGTTTCGGGTCTATCGTCCCGAACTTCGAGTCCAGGATATTCGGGCTATGATTCCAATCTTTCAGCCTCTATCCCTTTTTTCGGTCAGGATGACCCTCAGGCTACTCGGCCTGATGGCCTCCTGCATCCTGCTGGTGGATCATGCCAAATAGCATATGCGGGCTCTGCAGTGGGACCAGAAGTTACAGTGGGCACAGCATCAGAGGCACCTGTCCGATAGCGTCCAGATCTCGGAGGGCACTGCACACCAACTGCATTGGTGGCTCACTCACCAGGATTGGGTCGACAGCAGATCCCTCTCCCTTCCTCAAACAGACTTTACGGTGGTGACCGCTGCATCACTTCTGGGATGGGGCGGCCACATGGGGGAGGCGGAGATCAGAGGCCTCTGGTCTCCGGCTGAGTCTGGGGTCCACATCAACCTTCTGGAGCTTCGAGCAATTAGTCTTGCACTAAAGGCATTCCTTGCCTCTGTCCTGGAAAGAGTAGAGCAGGTGTTCATGTACAACACCACAGCCATGTGGTACTGCAACAAACAGGGCAGAGTGGGGTTGTGGACCCTATGTCAAGAGGCCCTCCGCCTCTGGGCATGGCTGGAACATCAGGGCATATCCCTGGTGGTTCAACACCTGTCAGGTTCCCTGAACGCCAGGGCGGACAAACTCAGGTGCATGATGGATTACGAATGGCGTCTTCCCTCGGATGTGGTGCAAGGACTCTTTCAACGGTGGAGGAAGTCTTGGTTAGATCTATTCTCCACCGAAGAGAACGCGCAATGTCAGCAATTCTGCGCTTTGAAATTTCCAAGGCCGCATTCGCTAGGCAACACTTTTCGTCGTGAGTGGAGTTGTGGTCTTCTATACGCCTTTCCCTGTCTTCTGTCGTAGCAGCAGGGGACGCTCCTCCACTTGAACCTCTTTGTGTGGAGATTGAGCAGCAGCAGCACTTAACGTCATTTGACCTACCTCCCAATGTCTGCAATGTTATCTTGGCAGTCTGGGGTCCTTCCACTAAGACGGTATATGCCTGCTGAGGGAACAAATTTTCCTTTCTGGTGGCCATCACCTCTGCCCGGTGGGTGAGTGAGCTAAAATCTCTTTCTTCCAAGCCTCCCTTTCTGGCAGTCCATTCAGACAATGTCGTCCTTAGAACTAGACCTTCCTTTCTTCCCAGGGTGGTTACTTCTTTCTACATTGGCCAAACCATCACTTTACTCCCCTTCTTTCCGCCTCCGCAACCTTCGAAGGAGTAAGGTAAGCACCACAGTCTGGATCCAAAATGTGCGCTTTCCTTCTACTTGGATCGCACCAAACCATTCCGGGTGGACGACCATTTCTTTGTTGGATACGTGGGGGCTAAGAGAGGTCAAGCCGTGCACAAACGGACCATCTCCAGGTGGGTCGTTCTGTGCATCAAAGCCTGCTATTCTTTGGCAGAGAAGGAGCCTTATGTTGGGCTGCGCACCCATTCCACCAGGGCAACGGCAGCTACTACTGCATTGGGACGAGGAGTCCCTCTAAATGACATCTGTCAGGTAGCTACGTGGGCATCGCTGCACACGTTCACCAAACACTACTGCCTGAACAGTCAAGTCCGGACAGACCGCTTCTTTGGCCGTTCCGTTCTCCAGGACTTTAGGTGTGAACTTGGTTCTCAGACCCACCTCTGGGGTTGGTATTGCTGGGGTATCTATTCTAAGGTAAGGAATCGATATCTAATTGTTTCTTTCAGATGAACAAGCTACTTACCTCCAGTAACAATATATCTGTAAGAAACATAGGTTAGTTATAGATTCCTCCACGCCCCACCAATCCTCCCCGTTCTGCGAACTGATTTCTAGGGTTAAGGACTTCCTTTCAGGGCCCTAGTTTTGCGCACCAGTGGTCAGTGTCTTGCATGGCTCTTCGCTTCTGGCGTGGAATGTCGTGCACAGAACTGACGCCAACGCTCGAGGGCTGCATCTATGTACCTGCCGCAGAGTCATCCCGGTGACCACGGCGCTGCAGACGAACGTGGAGCCGACCGACACCAACTTTCGGCGCGCAGGGGTACTGCTGACGAAAAACTTTCTGGATCCAGTCTGACGCCTGGGGCTAATTCTAAGGTAAGGTATCTATAACTAACCTATGTTTCTTACAGATATATCGTTACCGAAGATCAGTAACTTGTTCTTCACTTCATTAGAAACTCCAAAGAGGTGTCCAAACCTCAACTTAGCTCTGTGCAGTTTCTTAATTCAGATAAGGGTTTTCTTTTTCCCAAGTGACTTCTGATTTCTAGGTCCGATTTGAACCCTGATGAGCTAGTGGAGATGTTTCTGGGTCTTCTAGATGAGGGATACCTTGGCTAATCCCCAAGGTAAGGAGAAAAGCAACCCTGTTTCACCTGCAGCTTATCTTAGCGGTGCACTGTCAGAACTTGTGAAAAAGGGAACTGATTGCTTGTTTGACACACATGATACTGTGTTGACAGAAGCAGTTCAAGACTCATAATTATTCAAATAACTTTATGCAATCCGTTGAAAAACAACATGAAGCTATGTAAACCATGAAAGCTCTTTCTTTCAGGGTTTTCTTGTAATTCCCATTCCAATGGATTTCTATTTTTGGGAGTTTTATATCGCGCAAACTCGACCCAAAGTTATCAGAGCGCTTTACATGAGCACCAGTTGTTACAGATGGACACATACATTTTGTTAGGCATGAGGAGATGAAGTGATTTGCCCAGAATCACAGGATGTTGAGTGTCCCTGCTGAGACTCAAATCTGGTTCCCCCAGCTTCGAGGTCGACTGCTGTAGCCGTAAGGCCACATTGACAGGTCTTTAAAAGGATCTTCCTTTATCAAAATAAAGCTTCACTTTTGCTCCTTCCCAGCAATAGATGTCTCTAAGCAACTTTAAGAGCTATCAGTATAGATCCATTCCTCTATTGCCCCAATAGTGTCACAATTAATTCCATCATCTCCTGCTGTGCAAAGACATCCTGAAGCATCATAGAGTTCTGTTATGGGTTACCACTCTACCCGTGCCTCACTTCTTGGTCGCCTCAGCAATGACACCGTTCCCCCCTAAACCACATATTCTTCAAAGAGTGGAGCATGTGACTGACATCATGAATGATGATAGAGTTCAGTCTGTAACTCATTCTATGATAGCCACCACTGTAGTACTTTATTATCCTCAATTTCTGAGATGTCCACCGCTTTGATTTTATGCAAATGCAGATCCTTACTGATGGCATCCCGGAGGACAATGCAATAATTCTTCTCAATTTTTTTTCTCTTTCACCACATTAGAGAGACTATAGTCACTCGTTTAGAGGCTCCTGCCATTTAGCCTGCTGTGACTTGGCTTGTTCATCTTTTATGCTAAAGTTTGCTTGGTGATCTTACATATCCTGCTCCCTTTAGGACTACAACCCAATGCACGCTTCAATAGGTATTTGAGGATACTTTGAGACCTATTGTGGAGTTCCTTATAGCAACATAAGTTTCTTAATCCAATCTCATTCTCTCATTTAATGGCTTCAAATTATCTCAGATCCCATCTACCTCTAAAGCGTCTTCCATAATCCAGTTGACTGACATCAGTCGTTCTTACACCCAGTCCTTTTGGAGGTCTTTGGATATGGGGCCAAACTCGCATCTTCATTAGTGTGTCAAAACTAGCCAGTCTGCCAAGCAGGGATGTAGGTTTTTCAGACCAAAATTGTGTAATACAAAAATGACAATCATTGACTGAAGCAGGTTTACTACTCTAGCCAAATGAATGGCCCCTATAAATGTCCGAAGATGTAGGCTGCTTACAACGTAGCTGTAAAAAGAGATTTAAAGGATGAGTTCTTGTTGAATGAATTGAATAATCCTTTCAAAACATGCGAAAAGTTTGTTAGATTATGGCCCATCAGACTTGTGTTAAAAGATGGAAAGAGCTACCATATATACAGGGATAACTGAAAAACCTAAAGCCATATTTAACTTAGGAGAGCAAATTTTTTAAGTATTGATACTTATCACAGAAATGGTTTGAGATTCTGAGAATCATGCAGTTGGCAAGCCTTGCCAGGGATCCAGGATACAAACATAATTTTGTTTTCTTCTTCGATATTAGATCATGCACCTTGTCCAAAAGGTACATCTAGAACCCCATTCAGTATTTTGTAGTTTTCTTACTAAGACGACGATACTGTCTGTGTTTTTCTTTTTTCTTTTTCCGAAGTGTACATATCAAGAACCACTTCCAGTATTGTGTGTATTACATAGAATACCTCACAGAATGCCATACATAACAGGTTGTGGTTTTCATGTATGTGTTGAAAACCACTTTGAGGGGGTGTTGGATCAATGGCAGGACTAGACAGATACCTTCTGAATACTGCCTCCTGTAGATTGCTCAATCAGTGAAGCAAGGTTATAGGATGTGACCTTTGACGAAATGAGAAAGAGAAAAAATTGATATTAAATGATTTTTTTTGTGTAAGCCCAGATTAGAGGAAGCCCTCATGATGAAACATTGCCTAAGAGAAACTGAGCAAAGCAGCCTGTTGGCTGCCAATCAGGTGGTAGTCTAAAATGGGCAGAAAATAAGTTACTGTTAATGATTATGTAGTGCATGCATGCAGCAATACCAGTCTGAATTTGTTTATTAAACTGTATACCAAGTGGACTGCAATACACCATGTTATGTGAGTTCCCACAAGTTTTTTTAATGAAAATTATGCAGAGGATATAACAGTTGTCATATAGGTCTTATTTACTATGCCACTCATTGTAGGTGCTAGACGTCAGCTATATACTGAAGCTTGCGGTTAAATAATTATAGGAAAGCATTATTTATTTTCTCTATTGAGAATATTTTAGAATATCGCGAGGGAAATTGTAATAACCTTGAATATCTAATGAAAACTGAACTTAAGCTGTGTTTGCCAGTGCACCTTGTGCATAGGATGTATTTGTATGTAATTATTCACCAACTAACCAATCTTAAATGTCTTGATTTCAGCAAGTTCCTAATGCACATAAAGATTGGGTATGTGCGCTTGCAAAAGTACCACACAGTCAAGTTCTTCTGAGTGGTTGCAGAGGAGGCATTTTAAAACTTTGGAATGTGGACTCCTTCTTGCCTATAGGAGAATTAAAGGCTCATGATAGTCCCATAAATGCTATCTGCACAAACTCAAATCAAATCTTCACAGCATCTGAGTAAGTATATGTGTTCTGATATGATTTTTCAAACTCTAAAATATGCTTTTTTGGTTTGACTATTAACAAAAGTCATGTAAACATTTTTCGTTTTCACTTAATTGTTTGCCTTTTTTTGTTTTATTAATGTTCCACACAATCCACAAAAACTTAATTTACTCAAGCATCTGAGGTTGAGACATAAAGAAGTCCAACAACTCTTTCCCCCATATTCACCGCTTCCCCCCAATACAGTTGATAGTAGTCATTTACATTATGAAGTAGTCTACATTGTGAAGTTACTCTTAGTCAACCAATTCTTAAGTCCAAATAAAGTCAATACAGCTGAAGAAAAAAATTGGGAATTCCTTGCACCATTATTTCATCTTAGTTATTCCCTCTTAGTCACCCACTACCATTCCATGTTATGACTTAATCACCAGAATGCCCCTTCCTGGATGCCACCCATGCCAAAGTCATGTCAGCTATGCCTCCTAGTTGTAACTTAATGTTTGCAATATATCTCAAGCCTATAGACCTTCCTCAATCCCTGGAGCCGCAGGGCCTTGCTGGGCCGTTGGAGGAATGTCCCACCTTTATAGTGCTATTTTAATGTTGTAAGGAATCAGATCCTGCTCATTTGGTGCTTTTGAGGCCACACATGTTTCCCCCATTTTACTCTTTTTCTAGGGTAGTTTGTTTAAGGGCGGCACATGCTTCTAGGGAAGGAGAACGGTGGGGGGAAAGAAAGGAGGGGGGAGGGAATCAGTTGGCCCAAGGGGCTTTGATTGTTGTTCTAACGTGTTATTCCTTTTCAGGTTGGCAAATTATTTATATTGGCTTCCACACTGTGCTTCCTTTAATTCCACTAACTATTCATGGTTTCTGGCAGGGTCCACTCGCATCGCTCACAATCTGCCATGGCTCCCCCTAAGCTAACTATTCTCTCCTGGAACATCAATGGCCTCCTAGACCAAATTAAACACTCCAAAGTACTATGGTACATTAAGTGGTGCAAACCAGCAGTTGTTTTATTATAGGAGACTCGCCATCTGGGCACCAGATGCGCCTTTCTTGGACGCTTTGGGGTATGACAGGGTTTTTCACTTCGGGTTTATACAGAGCTCCAGAGGTTTAGCCATACTGCTGCATAAATCATTTTCGCTAGTTGTTAGACATCATGCAGATTCTCAGGGGAGCTATGTGGGAGTTGAGTGCTGCTTGGAAGCTAGGCACTACAATTTCGTATCCTGCTTTGTCCCCCCCACTGCTATATTCTGACACTTCCATTGGGGGTTCACTGTCGTTGGTGGGGACTTTAACATAGTTCCTGACACCCAACTTGACGCCTCAACGAACCCCCATCCTAGCCGGCTCACTCGCTCGATGTGCTTGTCTTCCTGGGCTGACTCTATCCGTCTCTTTAATGTCTGGCACTCCTGGCATCCCGCTATGCGAGCCTACGTTCAGCACTCAGTGGCTCATGATGGAGAGTTGCGCACTGATTTGTTATGGTTACCAGCAGCGGACCTTCTCGCTGTTCAGTCAATACGCATCTTACTGCACAGCATCTCTGATCATGCCCCACTCTTTTTGGAATTGGGCATTCAACCCAGCATTTTCCGTCCAGCTTGGAGATTCAGTGCCTGGCACTTAAAGACTCCTGCATATGTCGCCTTGGTGGAAGGAGAATTACAAATCTTTTTTAGAATTAATGTGGGCTCAGTGTCATTGCCGGTTATGCTGTGAGCATCGTGTAAGCCCTGCTTGAGGGTTCATCTCAAGGGCTATGTACGCCGCTGTGAGGCAGAAGGATTTACACAGATTACTGACCTGGAGGGTCAGATATACTGCACTTGGAGGCTGACTATTTGGTTGTGACATAGATGAAACTCGTAGACTCCTGGCTGTAGCCCATACTGAATTGCAAACTATTTCCCTTGATGAAGCAAAACAATGCTGGAGGGCCTCCACACAAAGAGTGTACGACTTGCGATAAGTCAGGCACATTGCTATATTGGTTAGGGACCCGTGGCATATCTGATAGGGTGGTGCTCGTCCGGGCACATTCGGGAAGAACTATCTGATATTGCTCTTACTTTTGCTGATTTTTACAGAACGTTGTACTCTCTGCACCACCTGCCTTTACCATAGGTAACGAATCCCATTTTATATAGCATCCTGCTGCTGTCCATTCTGGGCTCCTTAACATGAGACTTGGACCGGGCCCTCACTGTTGAGGAAATAGACTCTGCTGTGTCAGCACTGCAGTCAGGGAAGATGGCAGGGCCAGTCGGCTACCCTATTGAATATTATAAATAATTGCAAGATATCCTGATCCTCCATTTAATACATTTCTACACAACCGGGATATAGCAGGGCTTCTTCCCCTCAGAGGCCGACTGTGCCACTATAGTGGGCCTTACTAAGTAAGGTCTTCCTAGAGACCAATGCTTGACTTAATGCCGTATTTCCTTTTTTAATGCTGATGTTAAGATCTATGTGAAGGCCTTGATGATGCACTTGGTTCATGCTCTACCCTATATTATTCATCCAGATCAGTGTGGATTTATGCCGAGCCGAAGCACACGCCACTACATTCGGAGGTTGCACTCTGCCTTATCCCGGATACAGGACCTAGATGGAAAGCTGTCCCTCTTGCTTGTAGATTTTACCAAGGCCTTTGATACGGTCTCTTGGGACTTCTTGGACAGGGTCCTGTCGCGGGCGGGGTTGGGAGATGCATTCTGTCGAATGGTCTGCCTCCTTTACTGCAGCCCTACTGCCCAGGTCTAGATGAACAGTGTTCTATCTCCTCCCTTTTCCATCCGAAGGGGTACGGTCCAGGGCTGTCTGCTTTCCCCATTGGTATTCGCTCTCACAATAGAACCTCTGGCGTGTCTTGTACTCTGTGACGCCCAAATAGGGGGCTGGCGGTGGGGGAATGGTTTTGAAGACCAAATTGCACTATATGCAGGCAACATTCTTCTGTTTTTGAAAGTCCCCCTCTCAGAACCCTGGTGTCTACAACTCCTAAATCTGTATGGTGATGCATCAGGTCTTTTGATTAACGAAGGCAAATCCAGTCTGGTGGAGGTAAAGGGGGTTACGATGGGGCAGCTTTAGTACCCGAATATTCACACTCAACGCAATTCTTTTAAATACCTGGGACTGCACATGTTCCACTCCCAGACCTAGCTTGGGCTCTCAATTATCAGGGACTTGCTCTAGTGGTCAACCGAGATTTCTACTGTTTGCCCGCCCTCCTACTAAATCTCCTAGCGCGCACCGCCCTATTCAAGATGGTGTGTTTACCACGCTATCTATTCATCTTAGAAAATTATCCCCACCCTATCCCTTGCAAACAATTCTGCTCCTTGACCTCAAAAATCACAAAATGTGCATGGGCAGGAGGTAGACACAAGGTAGCTGTCCCACTTTGATGTCTTGGACTGTCAGACATTTATCTTTATTATTTGGAAGCACATCTGGTTTCAATTAATTAGTGGATCTGATAGAGACTACTAGCCGCAGATTTCTTAATGTAGAATTATCCCCAGGCGTGAGACTAGATCCAGAAGCATTTTTTCCCAGCATCCCTGCGCTCCGGGACGACATCGCGCTACTCCGCCCTGACGTCCGTGCATGTGACGTCAGTGAGGTCACATAAGCCCCACCCCGGCACGCCTACATCAGTTTTTTTCCTTTTCCGCATACAACGCAGATCCGGAAGGTGCTCCTTGCCCGTTTATGGCCTTTACCTATCACTTGTTGCGTGTGTTTGTGTGTGGGTTTTAGGACGTGCTCGTTTTGTAGGCGCAAGATGGTGACGGATCCTCACCCCATCTGCATGTGGTGTTTGGAAGAACACCACAACTCCACTGATTGTGAGGCGTGCCAGCAGATGAAACCGAAGTCTCGGTAGGAGCTCAGGATGAAACTTTTTTCAGCTCGCATGTCCAGGTCGGTGTCAACCCCACGTCCGGCCCCTGCGGAGGGTTTCAGTGATCATCGCCTCCGTTTTCGACATCAGCCTTCTCCCAGGCCGCAAGAGCGTCGCTCACCTGTGGGTAAGTGTTGCAGTTTGTCTCTGAGGGCTGGTTCCCGGCCTGTTGGGGCGCGGGCTCTCCGCAGGTGGTGCGGCTCCGCGTGTCGTCCCTCTATCTGCCGTTTCTTGTGTGGGGCGTCTAGAGCCCAGATGGAGACATATGCGGTGGCTCTGCATGCCTTGCTATCTCCTCCTCTTCCTCCTCCTTCCCCTCCTGGGACGTGTGTGGATCCCTTACTGTGTGCGGGGCCCTCCGCGGCGTCACCGGCAGCTCCGGCCCTGGCGCCGACTGGCTCTGATCCAGGATCGGAGAATGTGGTGCCATTCGGGTGCGGCCCTTCGGGGCTCCCTCCTTCGGACCACGGCGCCTCTCGCCGCAAACTCATGCGGGAGCCCCTGTGGTGTCGCAGGAGGTCGCCGGTGCTCGGGTCGCATCCCCGAGTCCCCCCTCGGGACAGGTGGTGGCCTCGTCCGAGGTGACGCCGCTTAGGCGCCGCTGGCTACTGGCCCTGGCGGCGCCACAAGGGCTGGCAGAGGGCCCTTCTCGTCTTGTCACGGGCCGAGGCTGGAGGGGGACTCCCCGTCCTTCCCCGGGTCCCCCTCGCCCCTCCATGCAGGTGGCTGCCTAGTCGTAGGTCGGGTCGACGCCTTTCCGTCGCCGTTCCTTCGCCGCCCAGCCTCGGTCTTCTGCGCCAAGCGCAGTGGCGGAGGTCGTTCCGGTGTCTCCCCTGGCGTCGAACAACGATGTTCTGCCTCAGATTGCGGACTCTATGGCGCCAGGCAGACGTCCAGTCGTTGATTAGTCTTCGGAAGCCTCCTCTTCTCCAGAGGTTCGGAGATTGCTGGTTTCGTCCTCGCCGGAGACGGGCCGCCGCGTTCTGGCTTTTTCCCCGACATCGTCTAAGGACAGCTCCTCGCCATCACCGCAGCCGCGGTCTTCGCCGGAGGCGCTGCAAGTCCCCCACTCCTCGGTCCCTCTTCCTCCCTTCTGGACCTGGCTTGACTCCTGGGGGCGCAATATGTTTGCCTCTACCAGTGTGGCGATGAGGGCCCTTAACACTCTGTGTGTTTTGGCTAGGGCCACTTCTTCCTTGTAGGACTCGGCGGAGTCCCTTATGTCTGCTGCTTCTCAGGAGGGTGCCTGTGTTGATCTGCGGCACTACGTGTTGGATGGCCGGGAGATGGCGGTATTTATTCTGCGCTCCACTCTGGTCATCTCAGAGGTGCTTGGTCATGCCATGGCTTCTTCGATCGCACTTCATCGACATGCCTGGATTTGGGACAGTGTGTTCCCAGGGAACGTTTGAGAACGGCTGGTGGACCTTCCTTTCAATGGCGCTCTTTTGTTCCATGCCCCTGCGGACTCGCCATTCTAAGGTTCTTGGTGGAACTTTCTCCTCCTCCTACTCCTCTTTCCTCCCTCAGTGACCTGGGAGTTGATCTGAGTTTTGGGAGGTGTTCTTCAGTTGGGGCGGGTTGCCCCTGCGTTTCTGTGTGATTACTGTGCATTCCAGTCCTTTGGTTAGGACTGTGGTGCTATTGGCTGCTGGTCTGGCCCCCCTTTTTTGGTTGTGATTTTTTGCTTTTTACTGAGCTGTGCTGGCCCTGAGATTAGGCCTTCTGTTGTTCTTATTGGCTGATTGGCAAGCCGTATGCAGGTTCTCCGCAGGCCTTTTCTGTTTTCCTCTGCTGTGGAAAGATTTTCCTAAGAGGGTTCCCATGTCTTGGGACATAACATGCCCTATGTGGGGTTCCGGTAGCTATTCTATAGCTCTGTCATGTGCTGGGGAGGTGGGGTTGCCTTCGGGCCTCTGCTCTCCGTGGGGTCACGGTATGTTGTAGGTGCGTTCCTCTTGTTGAGGGTTTTGGAATGGCTCAAGCTGCACCCCGGGCTGTCCTTCTCCGGGGTCGCTGGGTTGCTGGATTGGTCTGGCCTGCTGTCTGCAGCTTTACGTCATAGCTCTGTCTGGTTCTGCTTCTTTTGTTGTTTGGGCCGTGCGTGTGGACTTCTCCCTTGGGGTGTGTCGGGGCCTTCTTGGCCTCTATCTTCAGCGTCTGGCTTGTTCTGGGTGCTCCGTTCCGTGCTGTTGTCTGCAGCGGGCTGGGCCTGGGGTGCCGACCTGCTGTTCTATTGCATCGCTGTGCCTTCTGGCACTTTAGTGGGACAGTCGTCCTTGCCCTGTCCGCTCCTTGAGGCTGGGGTGTGTTTGACCCTCTTCCAGTGGGTCCTGTCTTCAGTTCTCCCTTTCCTCCCTGGGGTTACGGTGGTTCTGGAGTTTCTTCAGTTTCTTGTGCCTACTCGGGTGCTGTCTGTCCCTGCGGGGTGTTGGGCGTTTTCGCCTGGGCGACCTCGGGCTCCGCCTGCCTTATTGCCGAAGGCACCATTCTGTCTTGTCCATTGCCTTCCGGCTGTGATAGGCTCAGCTGCCCTCTTCCCTGGATGTCCCGGGAAGGGAGGGGGGTGGGGGCTTGCTTTCACTCTACTTCTTTTTCTTGGAGTCTCTAGGCTGCTCCTATGTGCTCCTCTTACTTGCTTTGGCCTTTTGGCTCCTGGTGAAGATTCTTGATACCCTGTGTGGGTCGCTTTGTCCTTCTGTAGCCTTGCCCTCATTTTTCCTGCTGCTTGTCGGCGGGCGGCCTCTCTTCTTGTTTTTCTGCATCCCCTCTGAGGTTGGAGGTGTTCTGGGTACAGGTGTTCCCCTTGCCTGGTGGGACAAGGTTCTTTTCCCTGTCCGTTGGCCTCATCCCCTGGGGGGCTCTCTATTATGTCCAGGCTGGCGTGTTCCTCTTGCATGCCCTCCTCCCCCTTGGGTATGGCTAGGGTATCTATTCTACGTTTAGGAATCTGCGTCTAGTGGTCTCTATCAGATGTACGATTTACTTACCTTCGGTAAGGGTGTATCTGGTAGAGACGATTATGGCCGCAGATTCCTTCACGACCCACCCATCCTCCCTTCTACGAGGACCCTTGGCTTGGTCTTCTGCACTCGCCTCCCTTTGGGTGGCTATGTTTTCTGTGAGTGCCTTCTTTCGCTTTTTTTGGCAGACTGTTGCCCTGTTATTTGTTCCGAATCCTCCCGTTGGTCATTGGGGGATAGGTTTATAGGTGCTTCTGTGCCCTTACGCTCTGGCTGCTCCAGGTTGGGGCTGCCTTCACTAAGCATGGGCGAATTTTGCGAATTCGTAATACGCGAATTCGCAATCCGCAAAATTCGCTAATTTGCGCGAATTTGCGGATTGTTTTATTTTTGCGTGTTCGCGAGGCGCTTTGCGTGTTCGCGGGTGTTCGCGAGGCGCTTTGCGTTTTCGCGGGTTTTTTTTTTCCCTGGTTAATCACTGCCACCCTCTCGTTTTTTATGCCCATCTGCCCTCTGTACCACTCGTTTCTGTGCCCTTCTGCCCTCTGCCCCACTCATTTTTTGTCCCCTTCTGCCCTCTGTCCCACTTTTGTGCCCTTCTGCCCTCAGCCCCACTTAGAATGGCGCCGGCAAGCTGCCAGCGCCATTCTAAAATAGCTAGAAATAGCTTCAACAGGAAGCACTGATAGATAAAGTAAAGCAGGTGCTCCAGTTGAAGGTCAAATTCAGTTACACAATCATTAATCACCCCAAATTTGGGGTGATTAATGATTGTGTAACTGAATTATCTATTAGAGCTTCCCGTTGAAGCTGACTTTTGTAACCATTTTAGAATGGCTCTGGCAGCTTGCCGGCGCCATTCTAAAAGAGTTACAAAAGTCAGCTTGAACTTTTGACCCAATCCGTTCCGCTCGCGGATTTTGCGGGAAATTTGCGAATCTCGCGTTTTGCGAATTTACCGAAAATCCGCAAAATCCGCGAGCGGAACGGATTTTCCACCCATGCTTAGCCTTCACCCACCTCCCTGTCCTTCTCCCCCTTTCAGTGCTAGGGGTTCTGGCCCCTATGCTTTTCTGCTGCCCTCTAAGATTAGGTTGTTTGGCCCGGCCTCTGCCTTTGTTCCTTATGGGGGGTTGTCATCTTCTGCGCTGGGGCTGTTTTGGGGTTTGTCGTTCCTTGTTTGTTCCGGACTGGTTCCCTGTCATTGTTATTGATTGGGGTTGTAGTCCTGCTACATGTTATCAGGACATTTTTTCATATGTTCTTTGTCTCTAGGGGGGGGCTATTTCCGTACTGGCAGGGTTGCTGATCAGGGCGGTGCTCTGTTCTTTTCCCTGCCCTTAGGTGTTGCAGTGTCCGGCACTGCCCCTTCTGCGGTTGTTCCTCACCATTCCTTTTCTATATATCTACTCTTTAACACACTGTTCCTATACTGTTCCCATACTGTCACAGTTTTGTCTGATGGCGCCGCGTTGTGGCGCGAAAAGTTCTCCGAAGAAAACTGACGTAGGCACGCTAGGGTGGGGCTTATGTGACCTCGCTGACGTCACGTGCGCGAACAATGTCAGGGCGGAGTCGCATGATGTCGCCTCCCCGCGCACAGAGATGCTGGGCAAAAATGTTCCGGATCCAGTCTCACGCCTGGGTATAATTCTACGTTAAGGAATCTGCGGCTAGAATCGTCTCTACCAGATACACCGTTACCGAAGGTAAGTAACTCATACTTCATTGGGGTTTGGAATGCCCCGGCATATCACCTAGAAATCCATTCAGTGAGTCTCAGTGGTCTTGTGGATTTCTTGATGGGGCACGTCTGCCTTCAACCCTGCCTTTTTGTACACAGGTGTCTATTACCTGTTGCAGGGAAGCTCTCTGACTTACCCTTTGGGATCACCAGCTCACTGAGATGACACCTCTGTGGTAGGGTACCTTGCTCAATCACCTCTCTACTTTGGGATCGGATTTGGATCTCATATTTGGGAGATGAATATATATGGGGGGGGGGGGGGGGGGCACCTGATGCCTTTTCATGATCTGAAGGATCGCTGTGCACTGGCGAATTCACAGTTTTTCCATTTCCTTCAGTCACGACACGCCTTTCAAGCACATAGCCTCCCACACACCCCACTGCCTAAATACAACCCACTCGATGCCAAAACCTTCCCTGGGTGCCTGGGGAAGGGTGCCCACTGGTCATTCATGCCCCGGACGGCATTGAGCGCACTAGGCAGAGATGGCTTTCTTTGGTGGGGCGTTATATGGGAACGAGTGAAGGGAGGCATGTATGGCGCCCCGGGAATTGGTGATTGGAAAATGGGCCAATTCAATTATCTCCATGCAACTTGCCTCACTCCCCAGCACTTGCAGCACATTTCATCCACTGCCCAAGCCGCATGCATAAGATGTACACTAATGGCAGACTTTTTTCATGTAGTGTGGGACTGTCCTTCATGTAGCGTGGGACTGTCCGGATTTTGCGGCCCTTCTCGAACTAGATGGGTTGGGAACTGTCAGCCGTCCTGGGATGCCCTCTAGATCTAACTCCCCGTACTGTACTGTTGGGGCTGGTGGAGGAGTTGGGGGCCCGTGAGCATGTTTAGTAGCCAAAAGGGATGTAGCGCTCATGTGGAAACAGTGGAGGCTGCCATGATTGAGTGTTGGCATGGGGGTGGACTAGTGTGTGCATCAAGAGAAGCCTAATTTTGTTGCACGTGGTTTCCCCCAAAAACATGTACAGGTGTGGGGGAAGTAGTGTAGCTACTATGGTTTAGCGATGTGGTGTTACCATGCCAGGAAGATGCCCTATCCCATTGTAATACCTCATGCACATGTCTCTTTTCTTGGTATGGTGTTTGCCTTTCCGCAAAACGTTTAATAAAGTTGGTTATATATATATATTTTTTTTTTTTACAGTATATCTGTTATAGATTTACATGCTACAGTTTGCTATTATCTAGTGTTAAGTTTTGGAATATAGCAACTTGCCTTTCTTTCTGAAGCATTTTGCTCTCTATGTATAGATTGCACCAAGTAGGAGCACACTTATTGAGGCACCTATGCCAAGTCTATCTAGGTTCTTTTGAAGAGACATTTTGAGATGATGCAGAAGAGGCAGGGAAAATATTTTTATACGGGTGTCTTGTCGTGGTCGGTGTTTCTCAGGTGCATTACCCTAAAAAACCCACCTTCAGCAGGCAGCACAGATTCTGCATAATAGTGTACCAGAGTTTCGGCGTGGCCAGATGAGGGGAGGGAATTGGGGAGGGTTCTGTGGGAGGGAGATCTGGAGCGAGAGGATGGCATAACTTCATAACTTTTTCACAATCTTTACATTTGTATGCCTTCTCTTACGTTAATTAACGCTATGCCATGCATTCCTTTGGAAGGAAGACCAGGATGACAGTCCAGCAAGTCTTCTAGTGTTTTCCTAAGGATTATATCACACCAGCCTTAAAACTACGGAGATAAGTCTCTCAAGCCAGCTTTCACTGGAGTGAGTTGTGTTCCATGAAAGGCTAGGCTTTAAGTTCCTTACTGGTTGACTCCTCACTGGACCTTATCACCAATTTTTCAATTAATTTGCAAAGAGGATATTTATCTGTGCTTTCAACCTCTTAGTTTAACAGCAGTCACAATTATTTTAACTGTCGAAATTTCTCTTACCTTGAAATGTTCATGAGCTTCAACTCAGATGTCTGTGCGCTTCCAGAGCTTATACTCTCCACCAAAGAGAACTACAAAAGCAGAAGGGCTCAGATTCACCAGAACTAGGATGCAGCCTTTATGTATAGTCTTGGATGCTTTTAAGATGGAGACCAAGATTTTGTCTTGTTCTCACTATATCGCGAGGCCGCGTTTCATTTTCTACAGGAACATTTCCTTGCTTTTAGAGTATGGTCTGGAAAGGAATACAAAACCGGTTGTGTACTGGCAAGGTGGTACCTTGGGGACATGCAACAGATGTTGTTGGGGGCAATAATGAAAATCGGAGTGGCATGTAGGCACAGGCCAAGACTGGGTGCATACGGGGCACCAGCAGAACTGCAGGTTAGAAGCTGCAGTGTAATTGCAGCCTACCAGTTCTGTTGCGGGTGGTGGGGTAGGGGATGGGGGTGGGGGGTTGGCTTTAACATTTCCTGACTCTCACATTATAACTGACATGAATGGGAATGATATTAGCCAAAACTTCAGAGGAACTTATCCTGCTCTATGTTGAGCTGAGGAACTCCCTGATATAAATGTATATTGTATTGGCTAGAGACTGTTACAGAGACCACCCCGAATCTGCTAAATAAAGAGCCGTGGCTGCAACATTGCTCTCAATTTTCTGAAAAAGACCTCGAAAGACAGCCCTCAAAACAGGGCATAAAGATTGGCCTCCAGAGTAGTAGCAAGTTCAAAAAGGGAATCAAAGTTAAACAGATTATTGCTTGGCACGTCAAAAACAGATTTCATCTGGTGTCGATAGCAATAGGTGACCTCAACAAGAAAAGATTTCGGAGCGTTGCAAGATATAGAATAAAAACACTCTCCCACTCTCTGAAGGGGACAATTTCTGAGTATCTCCCTTCTGAGACATTCCAAATCCCACAATAACCTACATCCTCACAACATGACAGTGAACAAGTTGAGCAAGAATGTGGAGAGTAGGAAATTGACACCAGGGTCCATTTTCAGCTAGGTTACACCGATGCAGAAGTTGTAAATCTAATTAAAGCTTTCACCCTCTCAAATGAAACATTGCTGGAGTCTGCTTTTTTGTCAACAGTGCTTTATTTAAGTTTTTAATCATTCAGAAATGTGTAAATCTGTTTTAGTAACGATTAATTAAATTTAAGCAAGAATTCCGAAGAATCCTGATATTTCAACTAAATGCCAAAAGTTTAACAATGAATATCATATATATCATATATATATATATTCCAGACACTTCGGACGGCGGGCACTCGGGGGGGGGGGGGGGGGGGGGGGGTCGCCAACCCCTATTATTCAGATCCGCTCCTGGTACAAACGATCCTTCACTCGGAACAAAGAACCAGAGCCGAGGCCCAAATAGTGCTCAGTGCGATATTTTTTATTGCCACACAAGAAAAACACCCAACGCGTTTCGAAGTTCCTTTACTTCTTTATTACGGGTGAGGTTTGTTTCGCGGCCATTCTTTTTTAAAGATACAGAAGTACCAGGAGCGGATCTGAATATATATATATATATATATATATATATATATATGTATTCTCCTCCTTGTTACCCATCGATTGAGGACGCCACTCCACAAGAGCTCATTCCAACCGGAATCTTTGATTAGGAAACCAGCATTTTTCCTTTCTGTATTCAACTATCCCCAACGCGTTTCGGAGTTCCTTCTCCTTGGGGGTTACTGACAAGCGGCAGGCTTTTCAAAAACTTCCTTTTTGTATCATTATTACCAGCTTCTCCCCGGTGAGTATTAAGCCTCTGATGGCATGCTGTAAGTTGTAGTGTTTCGGAAATTAGTATTACCCTCCAGTGGGTCCTGTCACAAATCAGTACAATTTATGATGTTCAACAGCCCTCTAGTAGGCTACAGACAGTGGAAATTGAGCGGCAGTTTAAAGGGAGCAATACCTCCTAGTTATGTGTTAGAAGATAGGTAAGTGTAGTCCGCTAACTATACAGCCTGATGGTCTGCAAGTTGGAACTAAATTTGGCGAGCTCCGATAGGTGAAAGGGCTCCAGATTCAATCAAAGACAAGAATTTGGTCCAGCAGGCGATATCTGATATGTTCATAGGCTACTGTTATTGATATTTCTACCAGACATTCTTTGTGTGCAAGGGAAATGCGTTGTCAGCACCGACGAAGAAAAGTTAGTTTGGCAACCACCAGAACAGTATGAATCCACCTCTTCGTGTGCTGGTTCAAATTAGGAACGTTAAAAAGTTTCATGCAGAAAATCAATCCGTCAATACTTGGGATATGGCATTCATGAAGTTTATAGTGGTTTTCATTTGCTACCAGAATAATTGGAGAGAGTGTCAGGATCACAGCAGATGCAAAATGTCCCCCATCCTGATGCCCGCAACTCTCCCCAGAGGGCCGACCAAACAGATAGGGCCCAAACATTGGGCAAGCCACTCCTCCCCGACACACCTGCACGCCCCCAACCAGGCATGCCATTCTGCTTTCTCGCAGCGCGAGAAGCAGAAACATAAAATGGTATTTAAAATACCATTTTATGTTTCTGCTTCTCGAACTGCTAGACAGCAGTGGGGCGACACTGCTCTGCCCTAATGGAGGAGCCGCCCCTGGGACCATTGATAGTAGTTTGTTTCCCACTTGAACCCCTAAGTGTTTGATTTCAGTAGTGGACTATTGACAATGCGAACCTGTTATAACAGACGAGGGTGTTGTAGAGTTCATAGGTAACGTCTCACTCTAGTTAATTTTATATTCATAGAAGTAGCCGAAAAGGGGTATGTTGTCTAATGCATTTGGTAAAGAAGTTTCTGGATTTGTAAGTAAAAGCAGAATGTTATCTGCATAAAGAAGCATCTTTACTTCCCTTGCAGCAGTTTACATACTATTGATCGATGTAGAGGTTCTGATTGTGGCTGCAAGGGGCTCAAGAGCCAGTAGAACAAGCATTGGTAAATGCATTAGACTTCACCTATGTGATTAATAATAAGCAGTTTTTGTTTCAAGTTGTACCTTGGTGAGCAGTTGTGAAATATAAGTTATTTAAAGTCCGTTAAAGTGTAATGACTAGTTTATTGAGAAAGACAATGCTTTCTTGCAAACTGTTTTCATGAAAACACAAATTTGTCATAATTCTGTTATAAGGAAAGAAAGCGATGCTGCGCATTGACATGTGTGCCATGGAGGGCAGAGGGAAGCTGTGCCTCAAGAGCCAGGGGGTAGGAACCACTTGAGAGCACAGCCTGCGTGGGTTGTCTCTAAAGTGCAGTGCAGAACAAACTGCAGCCTTATTTAGCTTAATTAAACTGGAAGGCTCTTGGTTTAGCCAACTCCTTGAGATGCAGTTTATCAAATTGTCACAAACGTGTTGCGTTAAGAGGCGAAGAGCAATCACGGCTGCCAGAAGATTGATTCTTGGCAGCTGCTGTGTGTGCAGCTAATTGGAAGAGGCGCTGATCTGCTACTGCGATTCCGTCAAGAATAAAAACCCTAAGAACAAGCATTTACAATGCAATATGTCTGGCAATGACCTTATTTTGAGCTACTGACATTGTAAATGGCAATGCCTTTATAAAAAATTAATTCATTGTTATTTACAATACCAAAAGCAACACCTGTTGCATTGCATAGCGCGGTTTCCGAAAAGCAAGCACTCCGGTGGAGTGCTTGCTTTGCAATGCATGAGGTTCTATTTACATCCCAAAAGTACACTGAATCACATGTTAAATTGTGTATCTTATATCTGAAAGAAACAGGTTAGTGTTAGATTCCTTACCTTAGAATATCCCTAGGCGTCAGGCTGGATCCGGAAAGTTTTCGTCAGCAGCACCCTTGCGCGTCGGTAGGCGTCGTCTCCGGCTCCACGTCTGTCGTTGGCCTCGTGATCTCTGGGATGACGTCGTATAAGTACTTAGACGCCGCCTTTGCGCGCTGACGTCAGTTCTTCTTCTTTTTTCCGTGCCAGCTAGCGCAGATCTGGGAAGAGCAGTACTCTTAGTCATTTTTTTTACTAACTTTTTGATCTGTTTTGGATCGCTTTTACGAGTCGACTTCGACTCCTGGTGCCGTAGGGATGCCTGTCTTCAAGCTGTGCGACGCCCGTCACCACCTGATGTCGGTGACCGACCCCCACCATCGGTGTCTCTACTGCCTCAGGCCGACCACGACGACAAGTCGGGCCCGACTGCCGGGCCTTGACTTCGAAAGCTGGACTGGAGCAGTCCCGCAAGCTTCTCAAGATCCGGCAGTCGGCTCCGTGCCGCTCGAGGTCGATGTCGAGGAGGAAGTCGAAGGACCGGTCGTGGAGCCGCAATCGTTGCTCGACGAATCATCGGCATCACTCGTCGGGCTCCAAGTCCTCCGGTAAGTCGAGGCACTCCGAGAAGAAGTCGAAGAAACTACATCGCTCTTCAGACTCCGCTCGCGCGACACGGCAAGCGCCTCCTCCAGGCCCATACCCTGCGGTCCCTGCCCTGCGAGCGACGCCGGAGGAGATTCGTGACTTCTTCATTGCCATGAGGACTCACTTCCCTCCGTTGAGGCCTGCTGGCGTGCCTTCGGGCCCCGCAGAACTACCTGGGGGCCTCGGCGGGTCGGTGGCTCTGGCCCCGGTTCCGTCGGGTGCTTTGGCCCCGGCACCATCGGCGACTTCGGTACCGACGCTGCCGGCACCCGTGGGATCCGCTCCCGGATCCCGGTTGACGCCAGTTGACCTTACGACTCCTCCACTGGCGCCGACCCCCCTGGTGTCGCTGCCGGCACCGTCCTCGGACGACCTCAGCCCCAGTTTCAGTCCGGGTCCTTCACCTACGACCCGGCTCCGTCATTCCAGACTGTATACCAGGACACGGATGAATGGGAGGACTGGGAGGGGTCTGAGGACCCTTTGGCACAGCAGTGCCAGTTGAGCCAGGACTGGGCAGATGAGCAAGGGGAGGCCAGTGGTTTGGACACTTCGCCCGACACTGGATTCATCTCTCCTCCCTCCGTGGCTACGGAGGAGGTTGCTACCTATGGTGTGGTGTTGCGCAGGGTGGCCAAGGCCTTGGCTCTTGAGCTACCTGCAACGGCCGTGAGGACTAACCTCCTCACTGAGGTGCTTCAGCCGCCAGTAAGCTCTTCAGAGCCTCTGCTGCCGTTCAATGAAGCCCTCACGGACGTTCTGATGGGCACCTCATCCAAGCCCTCCACAGTGCCCCCTTTGGATCAGAATGTGACCCGATGTCATCGCCCGGCTCCGGGCGACCCTAGCTTTCTGTCCGTACACCCCACCCCCGAGAGCCTGGCGATCCAGGCATCTACGTCCCAGACCGCATTCCCGACCACGCCCCCGGATCGGGAATCCAAAAGGTTTGATCAGTTCGGCAAGAAACTGTTCTCCTCATTGAGTTTGGGGTTGCGGTCTTATCAACACCGCTTTTCTTTTTTGGGCTGTTATACCCACTCCTTGTGGGACACAGTTGCGGACTTGCTGCCCCAGTGCCCGGAGGAGGCCCGGAGCCCTGCTCGCCCAAGCTCTTGCGGAAGGGCGGGATGCGGCACGTTACTCTATCAGGTGTGAACTGGATACCACGGACTCGCAGGGAAGGGCGATTTCTAAGACGGTGGCGATTTGCCGCCACGCCTGTCTGAGGTCCGCCAATTTCTCGGGCGATGTCCAGGCCATTCTCATGGACATGCCCTTTGATGGCCGTCGCCTCTTTGGCAACAAAGCAGACAGTGCGCTTGAGCATTTCAAGGACTCCAGGGCTACGGCCAAGTCCTTGGGCCTGTCTGGCCAGAGCCAGCAAACTTCTGCTTTTCGCCCCTTTCGTGGCCAAGGAAGGGGCACCCCCACACGTCCTGCCAGCCACAGGCCGCAGAACCAACCTCAGTGTGGACGTGGTAACCGCTGTGGCGGCACAGCGGCAAGGCCAGTCCACATACTCTCCCGCATCTGCCTCAAAGCCTTCCTAGCCCGAGCCTTCAGGCCCATTCGATGCCAGTGGGGGGCAGGGTCCGCCATCACCTCGTCCACTGGCGCTCCATCACATCGGACAGGTGGGTGCTGCAAATCGTTCCAGCCATGCCACGGCAATGCCACTGCATGTCGGGGGATCACTTGCAACTTCTGCAGGAGGAAGTTATGGCCCTCTTGGCCAAGGGGGCCATCGAGTGTGTTCTTGGGCCAGAAGTAGGACGTGGTTGCTATTCCCACTACTTTCTGGTACCCAAGAAAGGCAAAGGAGGCCTTACGCCCTATCTTGGACCTCCGGAGTTTCAACTGCTTCCTCCGGAAGAAGAAGTTCAAGATGCCGACTTTACCTCAGGTCCTAGCTGCCCTGGAGACTGGATGGTAGCGGATGCATAGTTCCGCATCCCTGTCCCACCGGCGCTACCTGCTGTTCACGGTAGGCCACGACCACTTTCAGTTTACCGTGCTCCCCTTCGGTCTTACCAGCGCCCCTCGGGTGTTCACGAAGGTGATGGCGGTGGTAGCAGCTCATCTGCGCAGATCAGGGGTTTCAGTCTTCCCCTATCTCGAAGACTGGTTGATGAAGGCGGGCTCGCCCCAAACAGTTGTCTCCCACCTCCAGACTACGGCCGACCTCCTGCACTAGCTGGGGTTCTCCATCAACGTGCCGAAGTCACACCTTTGCCCCTCTCAGAAGCTCCTTTTCATCTGAGCGGTTATGGACTCGGCGCAGTTTCGGGTTTATCCCCCGAACATCGGGTTCGGAATATTCAGGCTCTCATTCCGATCTTTCAGCCTTTATACTGCGTTTTCAGTCAGGTTGACGCTGCGGCTCCTGGGGCTGATGGCCTCCTACATCCTTCTGGCGCATAACATCAGGTGGCGGACGCGGGCTCTGCAGTGGGACCTGAAGTTTCAGTGGTCACAGCATCAGGGAAACTGTCTGATCGCGTCCTGAACTCGGGGGGCACTGCGAATCAGTTGCAGTGGTGGCTCACGGACCGCGATTGGGTCATCGGCATATCCCTCTCCCTTCCCCAACCGGAGCACGCAGTGGTGACGAATGCAACCCTCCTGGGATGGGGGGGCCACATAGGAGAGGCGGAGATCAGGGCCTCTGGTCTCTGGCGGAGTCCCGGCTCCATATCAACCTTCTGGAGCTGCGGGCGATCCGACTTGCACTGAAGGCATTCATTCCCTCTGCCTGGGAAAGTGTAGTGCAGGTGTTCACGGACAACACCACCGCCATGTGGTACTGCAACAAACAGGGCGGGGGGGGTCGTGGACCCTTTGCCAGGAGGCTCTGCGCCTCTGGACATGGCTGGAACACCAGGGCGTCACCCTGGTGGTTCAACACCTGGCAGGTTCCCTGAACGCCAGGGCGGATGAACTCAGCCGCTGGTGCATAATGGATCACGAATGGCGTCTGAACTCGGACGTGGCATGAGGTCTCTTTCAGCAGTGGTGAGAGCCTTGGTTAGATCTATTCGCCACCAAAGAGAACGCGCAATGTAATCAGTTCTGCATGTTGGAATTTCCAAGGCGGCACTCGCTCGGAGATGCTTTTCATCGCAAGTGGAGCTGCGGTCTGTTGTACGCCTTTCCGTCTATACCACTTCTGCCAGAGTGCTGAAGAAGATCAGGTGAGACTGGGCCCAAGTCATCCTTGTGGCTCCGGACTGGGCACGAAGATACTGGTATCCCATGCGGCTCAGCATGTCAGTCGATCCCCCGATTCGTCTGCCTCTTCAGGAGGACCTTCTATTGCAGCAGCAGGAGACGGTTCTCCACCCGAACCTGTCCAGTCTCCACCTACATGTGTGGAGATTGAGCAGCAGCAATTGAGGCCATTTGGACTTGCCTCCTGAAGTCTGTGATGATTCTGGCAGCCAAGCGTCCCTCCACAAAATCGGTATACGCCTACAGGTGGAACACATTTGTGGCATGGTGCACAGCAAAGGCGGTGGATCCACTCTCTGCCCCCCTTTCAGGGGTTCTCTTCTTCCTTCTTTCTCTTGCCCATCAGGGCTCTTCTCTGGGCACTATCAAAGGCTACCTCTAGGCCATTTCAGCCTTCTTAAGGCTTCCTGATCAGCCTTCTCTTTTCAAGTCCCCTGTTGTAAATAGATTCTTGAAAGGCATCACACACATGTTCCCTTCGTGATGCCTCAGTAGGACTTGAACCTTGTACTGACTTATCTGATGTGCGCTCCCTTTGAGCCACTTCATAACTGTCCTCTTCGTTTTCTGACTCTTAAAACTGCATTCCTAATTGTCATCACCTCTGCCGGGAGAGTGAGTGAGCTCCAGGCTTTATCTTCTAAACCTCCTTTCCTCTCTGTCCATCCGAACAAGGTTGCTCTGAGGACACGGCCTTCTTTCCTGCCCAAGGTGGTTTCAGCCTTTCATATTAGGCAGTCCATCACCTTGGCCACCTCCTTTCCGCCTCTGCATCCCTCGAAAGAGGAAGAGAGGCTCTCCCGTCTGGACCCAAAACGTGCGCTCTCCTTCTATCTAGATTGCACACGCCAGTTCCGGGTGGATGACCAGCTCTTTGTTGGTTACGTGGGCGCTAAGAAGGGACGGGCTGTGCACAAGCGGACCATCTCTCGGTGGGTTGTCTTGTGCATCAAGGTTTGCTACTCCTTGGCGAAAAAGGAGCCTCCTGTGGGGCTGCTCGCCCATTCCACTCGGGCCACGGCAGCTACTACTGCCCTTGGTTGGGTAGTCTCCTTGCAGGACATCCGTCAGGCAGCTACATGGGCCTCGCTGCACACATTTGCTAGGCACTACTGCCTGGACATCCAAGTGCGGAGAGATGGCTTTTTCGGCGGTTCTGTTCTCCAGGACTTTCTGGTGTGATCTTGGTTCGCAGACCCACCACTGGGGTTGGTATTGCTGGGGTATATATTCTAAGGTAAGGAATCTAACACTAACCTGTTTCTTTCAGATGCACAAGTTACTTACCTTCGGTAACGATATATATGTAAGAAGCAGTAGTTAGTGTTAGATTCCTTATCGCCCCACCCATCCTCCCCGTTCTGCGAACCGATATCTAGGATTAAGGACACCCCTTTCAGGGCCCGAGTTTCATGGAACCAGTGTCGGTTTTTTATCATTGCTCTGCGTTCCTAGCACGGAAAGCTATGTACAGAACTGACGTCAGCGTGCAAGGGTGGCGTCTAAGTACTCCGACGTCATCCCGGCGATCACAACACCGACGACTGACGCGGAGCCGCAGACGATGCCTACCGATGCGCAAGGGTATCGCGTGCGGAAATATTAAATGGAAATAAGCCAGGTGGACACATTACCTCAGGTACGAGTTGGGTGGGTTAGAGAGCATCTAGGCGCGAGCGAGTTTGTTAGCAGTATCAGAACGCAGGCGGGTATACGTTTGCAAAAATATTGAGGGGGGTTAGACAGGTTAGATTAGAAGGATGAGAGGTCGGACTCGGAGCAATGAGGGAGGGACGAGAAACCTGGGGGGACGAGTGGCCTGGCAGGAGAGGCGATGGACGAGAGGCCTGGAGGGAGAGGTTAGGGACGAGAGGGCTGGTGGGAGAAGAGAGCAGCAGAGGAGGGACGAGAGGCCTGGAGGGAGAAGGGAGACATGAGAGGCCTTGAGGAAGAAGGGAGGGACGAGAGGCCTGAATGGAGAGGAGAGCAGCAGAGGAGGGACAAGAGGCCTGGCGGAGGAGGGGAGCAACAAGTGAAGGACGAGAGGCCTGGAGGGAGAGCAGAGCTGCATAGGAGGTACGAGAGGTGTGAAGGGCGAAGAGAGCATCGTAGGAGGACGAGAAGCCTGGAGGGAGAGGAGACCAATGAGGGAGGGACAAGCGGGCAATTATTCATCAAACAATCTTCCCATGCAGCATTTACTTTGATTATATTCGCAACCATGCGTACTGCAGCCTTAAACATGGGCAAAGAATATTTTCTGATAACGCTCTCCACCCCTCCCCATCCTCAGATGAGTCATGGTCGATCACCCTGGAGGAATCACTGATCCTTATTTTCTAATCCTTACTTTCTTGCCAATGTGCACTCTCCCGGATTAGCCATTATTAAGTCCCTATTAAAAGGCACACTTATTTTATGTGCAAATTCTGTTGCTGGTAAGCACTGGTACCACAGAGTGAGGTATTTGCCAGGTGCACTATTCGCGCATCATGCCTAGAAAGTGAGGTTAGAAAGACGTCTAGCGTACGGTATCAAACATTGCACCCCGACTTTGTTTTGCACTTTCTGAACATTTCTGCATGGGCAAATAGCACAGTTTTTCCAGGCTAAATGTGCCCAAGGAAGGAGGGAAACATGCGTAGGGGTGCTGTGCATATTTCAGAACCACGATTTTTGCAAAAACTTTTATTTTCACTCAAACTAGGGTTTGTAAGGCACAGGCCTTAGTCAACCGGCTTCAAACACATACTGAACACAAGAAACAATTTTGGGCACTGGTGTCTCCCCTTCTAGGAGATACAGTGCCTCCCAGTACCAGTAAGTGCACGCCACCGCTCTGATGGACTAGACAATACATGGCTTTAGCCTCTTACATCATTTTTAAATGATATTTTAACTTTCGAAGGACAAGAAGTATGATCCCCCAAATAAAATATCCACACTGCAATCTTCACCCTATACATATCAGCCTCCACTCTCAAACTGGTCTTACCCCCACCCACCCCTTTATTATAAGAATAGCAAACTGCCCCAGCAACACTCTCATCTAACTGCAATGGTCAGTAAACCACACCGAGGGAGGTACAAGAGCCTGGAGGGAGAGAAGAGGGACAAGAGGAATGAAGGGAAAGGAGAGCAAGAAGGAGGGACGAGAAGCCTGGAGGGAGAAGGGAGCAACAAGAGAGGGACGAGAGGCCTCGAGGGAGAGGGGAGCAGTAGGGAAGGGAGGGGCTGCAGAGCAAGCGAGTGTGAAATATAAAGCACCATGTCCATGAATCGGGAATTGAGCTGAGACAGGAAAATGCTCATTAAAATTGACGACGAGGGGCGCCAAAGTATTTTTTTTTAAACCAGGCAGTTGTTGAAGGGTGGGGCGCTGGGTAATTTCTCTAAAGATGATTTAAGGGCTTCAGACCAAACCATGAAGCACAGCGCGTTTTACTGCATGTTTACGATCAGTGCACACAAGGGAATGTGGAATTGTGATATGGGCCGGGATCACCCCTCCCAACACCAATCCCCACGGGAGGAGACAGACACAGATTTGAACTTTTGGAAGGCGGGGGGCCTCACGACCCCCCCGGCCGTATTTATTAAAATATGAAACAAAATGTAAAACTTTAAATTAAAACGTTTCATGTATCATGTACAAATTCAACTTCAATTACATTTTGATGAAGACAGGTATTCAGGCTAACCTTAACAAATCTCTAATACAAAGGTTTCCTAGCCGAGTCTAACATCCTGACAAATGCATTACATTTGAATTTGTACAACCTAACATTAAGGGCCAACGGCAAGGTCTTAACCGGTGTCAGATCCCTATCACCAACTTCCCGCCCTCACGTGTGAGTGGCGCATGCGCAGAGGGCTTTAGCCTTGCAGCCAACTGTAACTTCCCTTGTCGTGGGGGCCCCCTTTTCATTCGATGCCATCTTAGGGTCGTCCGAGTTCCCGTGCGAGGTATCCGTAAGAAGGAAAGCATGGACTCCCCACCCCCCCCTTTCCCCACACTCTCTTCCGCCGGAGCGGATATCCGGCCCCCGGGAAATTCTGGGTAGGGGCATCTAGCCGTCTCCCCCTGGGAGGGGCCTATGGCCGTCTCCCCCTGGGCGACCCATCCGTAGTGGGTGCCGCCCCCCTGTGGGAGGGGCCAATGGCCGCCTCCCCCCGGGTGCTCCCATCCATAATGGGTGGCGCCCCCCCTAGGGACCTTGAAATCACTGCTTACCGATCATGGCCTTACCGCCCGACCAAAGACTAAATAAATACGACAATTAATTACCTACTATGGGAAAGAAATAAATATGCTTAAACTTGCAACAGTTTGAAAAATCCACTGATTTCAACATTGCTACGAAGGAAAATAGGTCCTAAAGCACAGCACAATCTTTATTGAATCCATTCCTTCACGTTTCTACAAAGGAGAAAAATGCCTATAAGCAAGTCTTCAATTACGTGCATACTTTTGTCATCAACTCATGATGCAAGCAATGATACCAATGCATGTTTTATTACCATCAAATAGCAACATACGACTTTTATTCATTTAAAATATTTTGCAACATGGGGCTGGTGGGTGGGTCAAAAAATTGCAGCTTGTTCCCTTGAGGGCTCACGAGCGACGAGTGGTGCAGCCTTCAGAGCGCAGGAACAAGAGGGAGCTTCCTTGAATTCCCGCGCCTTTTATCCAGCTGCGGGAGGGCGGGGCAGCGCCCCCCAGCACGCCCATCGGTAAACGGACTTCCGGGCGGGTGTTTAGGACAACCCTTTATGGGCGGTAGGGGCGTGCTCCGGCCACGCCGCTTTGGGCATACCGGCCGGGACACGCCCCCCGCCCGCAATGGTTTCCCGGGGGAGCGGGGCACCCACCCATACGTTCGGGGTGACCGAGTGGTCTCCCCTTTCCATATGGGCCAGGATGCCCGCCACCCCTCCCAACACCAATCCCCATGGGAGGAGACAGACACAGATTTGAACTTTTGGAAGGCGGGGGGGCCTCACGACCCCCCCCGGCCGTATTTATTAAAATATGAAACAAAATTTAAAACTTTAAATTAAAACGTTTCATGTATCATGTACAAATTCAACTTCAATTACATTTTGATGAAGACAGGTATTCAGGCTAACCTTAACAAATCTCTAATACAAAGGTTTCCTAGCCGAGTCTAACATCCTGACAAATGCATTACATTTGAATTTGTACAACCTAACATTAAGGGCCAACGGCAAGGTCTTAACCGGTGTCCGATCCCTATCACCAACTTCCCGCCCTCACGTGTGAGTGGCGCATGCGCAGAGGGCTTTAGCCTCGCAGGGTTCGGAATATTCAGGCTCTCATTCCGATCTTTCAGCCTTTATACTGCGTTTTCAGTCAGGTTGACGCTGCGGCTCCTGGGGCTGATGGCCTCCTACATCCTTCTGGCGCATAACATCAGGTGGCGGACGCGGGCTCTGCAGTGGGACCTGAAGTTTCAGTGGTCACAGCATCAGGGAAACTGTCTGATCGCGTCCTGAACTCGGGGGGCACTGCGAATCAGTTGCAGTGGTGGCTCACGGACCGCGATTGGGTCATCGGCATATCCCTCTCCCTTCCCCAACCGGAGCACGCAGTGGTGACGAATGCAACCCTCCTGGGATGGGGGGGCCACATAGGAGAGGCGGAGATCAGGGCCTCTGGTCTCTGGCGGAGTCCCGGCTCCATATCAACCTTCTGGAGCTGCGGGCGATCCGACTTGCACTGAAGGCATTCATTCCCTCTGCCTGGGAAAGTGTAGTGCAGGTGTTCACGGACAACACCACCGCCATGTGGTACTGCAACAAACAGGACGGGGGGGGTCGTGGACCCTTTGCCAGGAGGCTCTGCGCCTCTGGACATGGCTGGAACACCAGGGCGTCACCCTGGTGGTTCAACACCTGGCAGGTTCCCTGAACGCCAGGGCGGATGAACTCAGCCGCTGGTGCATAATGGATCACGAATGGCGTCTGAACTCGGACGTGGCATGAGGTCTCTTTCAGCAGTGGTGAGAGCCTTGGTTAGATCTATTCGCCACCAAAGAGAACGCGCAATGTAATCAGTTCTGCATGTTGGAATTTCCAAGGCGGCACTCGCTCGGAGATGCTTTTCATCGCAAGTGGAGCTGCGGTCTGTTGTACGCCTTTCCGTCTATACCACTTCTGCCAGAGTGCTGAAGAAGATCAGGTGAGACTGGGCCCAAGTCATCCTTGTGGCTCCGGACTGGGCACGAAGATACTGGTATCCCATGCGGCTCAGCATGTCAGTCGATCCCCCGATTCGTCTGCCTCTTCAGGAGGACCTTCTATTGCAGCAGCAGGAGACGGTTCTCCACCCGAACCTGTCCAGTCTCCACCTACATGTGTGGAGATTGAGCAGCAGCAATTGAGGCCATTTGGACTTGCCTCCTGAAGTCTGTGATGATTCTGGCAGCCAAGCGTCCCTCCACAAAATCGGTATACGCCTACAGGTGGAACACATTTGTGGCATGGTGCACAGCAAAGGCGGTGGATCCACTCTCTGCCCCCCTTTCAGGGGTTCTCTTCTTCCTTCTTTCTCTTGCCCATCAGGGCTCTTCTCTGGGCACTATCAAAGGCTACCTCTAGGCCATTTCAGCCTTCTTAAGGCTTCCTGATCAGCCTTCTCTTTTCAAGTCCCCTGTTGTAAATAGATTCTTGAAAGGCATCACACACATGTTCCCTTCGTGATGCCTCAGTAGGACTTGAACCTTGTACTGACTTATCTGATGTGCGCTCCCTTTGAGCCACTTCATAACTGTCCTCTTCGTTTTCTGACTCTTAAAACTGCATTCCTAATTGTCATCACCTCTGCCGGGAGAGTGAGTGAGCTCCAGGCTTTATCTTCTAAACCTCCTTTCCTCTCTGTCCATCCGAACAAGGTTGCTCTGAGGACACGGCCTTCTTTCCTGCCCAAGGTGGTTTCAGCCTTTCATATTAGGCAGTCCATCACCTTGGCCACCTCCTTTCCGCCTCTGCATCCCTCGAAAGAGGAAGAGAGGCTCTCCCGTCTGGACCCAAAACGTGCGCTCTCCTTCTATCTAGATTGCACACGCCAGTTCCGGGTGGATGACCAGCTCTTTGTTGGTTACGTGGGCGCTAAGAAGGGACGGGCTGTGCACAAGCGGACCATCTCTCGGTGGGTTGTCTTGTGCATCAAGGTTTGCTACTCCTTGGCGAAAAAGGAGCCTCCTGTGGGGCTGCTCGCCCATTCCACTCGGGCCACGGCAGCTACTACTGCCCTTGGTTGGGTAGTCTCCTTGCAGGACATCCGTCAGGCAGCTACATGGGCCTCGCTGCACACATTTGCTAGGCACTACTGCCTGGACATCCAAGTGCGGAGAGATGGCTTTTTCGGCGGTTCTGTTCTCCAGGACTTTCTGGTGTGATCTTGGTTCGCAGACCCACCACTGGGGTTGGTATTGCTGGGGTATATATTCTAAGGTAAGGAATCTAACACTAACCTGTTTCTTTCAGATGCACAAGTTACTTACCTTCGGTAACGATATATATGTAAGAAGCAGTAGTTAGTGTTAGATTCCTTATCGCCCCACCCATCCTCCCCGTTCTGCGAACCGATATCTAGGATTAAGGACACCCCTTTCAGGGCCCGAGTTTCATGGAACCAGTGTCGGTTTTTTATCATTGCTCTGCGTTCCTAGCACGGAAAGCTATGTACAGAACTGACGTCAGCGTGCAAGGGTGGCGTCTAAGTACTCCGACGTCATCCCGGCGATCACAACACCGACGACTGACGCGGAGCCGCAGACGATGCCTACCGATGCGCAAGGGTATCGCGTGCGGAAATATTAAATGGAAATAAGCCAGGTGGACACATTACCTCAGGTACGAGTTGGGTGGGTTAGAGAGCATCTAGGCGCGAGCGAGTTTGTTAGCAGTATCAGAACGCAGGCGGGTATACGTTTGCAAAAATATTGAGGGGGGTTAGACAGGTTAGATTAGAAGGATGAGAGGTCGGACTCGGAGCAATGAGGGAGGGACGAGAAACCTGGGGGGACGAGTGGCCTGGCAGGAGAGGCGATGGACGAGAGGCCTGGAGGGAGAGGTTAGGGACGAGAGGGCTGGTGGGAGAAGAGAGCAGCAGAGGAGGGACGAGAGGCCTGGAGGGAGAAGGGAGACATGAGAGGCCTTGAGGAAGAAGGGAGGGACGAGAGGCCTGAATGGAGAGGAGAGCAGCAGAGGAGGGACAAGAGGCCTGGCGGAGGAGGGGAGCAACAAGTGAAGGACGAGAGGCCTGGAGGGAGAGCAGAGCTGCATAGGAGGTACGAGAGGTGTGAAGGGCGAAGAGAGCATCGTAGGAGGACGAGAAGCCTGGAGGGAGAGGAGACCAATGAGGGAGGGACAAGCGGGCAATTATTCATCAAACAATCTTCCCATGCAGCATTTACTTTGATTATATTCGCAACCATGCGTACTGCAGCCTTAAACATGGGCAAAGAATATTTTCTGATAACGCTCTCCACCCCTCCCCATCCTCAGATGAGTCATGGTCGATCACCCTGGAGGAATCACCGATCCTTATTTTCTAATCCTTACTTTCTTGCCAATGTGCACTCTCCCGGATTAGCCATTATTAAGTCCCTATTAAAAGGCACACTTATTTTATGTGCAAATTCTGTTGCTGGTAAGCACTGGTACCACAGAGTGAGGTATTTGCCAGGTGCACTATTCGCGCATCATGCCTAGAAAGTGAGGTTAGAAAGACGTCTAGCGTACGGTATCAAACATTGCACCCCGACTTTGTTTTGCACTTTCTGAACATTTCTGCATGGGCAAATAGCACAGTTTTTCCAGGCTAAATGTGCCCAAGGAAGGAGGGAAACATGCGTAGGGGTGCTGTGCATATTTCAGAACCACGATTTTTGCAAAAACTTTTATTTTCACTCAAACTAGGGTTTGTAAGGCACAGGCCTTAGTCAACCGGCTTCAAACACATACTGAACACAAGAAACAATTTTGGGCACTGGTGTCTCCCCTTCTAGGAGATACAGTGCCTCCCAGTACCAGTAAGTGCACGCCACCGCTCTGATGGACTAGACAATACATGGCTTTAGCCTCTTACATCATTTTTAAATGATATTTTAACTTTCGAAGGACAAGAAGTATGATCCCCCAAATAAAATATCCACACTGCAATCTTCACCCTATACATATCAGCCTCCACTCTCAAACTGGTCTTACCCCCACCCACCCCTTTATTATAAGAATAGCAAACTGCCCCAGCAACACTCTCATCTAACTGCAATGGTCAGTAAACCACACCGAGGGAGGTACAAGAGCCTGGAGGGAGAGAAGAGGGACAAGAGGAATGAAGGGAAAGGAGAGCAAGAAGGAGGGACGAGAAGCCTGGAGGGAGAAGGGAGCAACAAGAGAGGGACGAGAGGCCTCGAGGGAGAGGGGAGCAGTAGGGAAGGGAGGGGCTGCAGAGCAAGCGAGTGTGAAATATAAAGCACCATGTCCATGAATCGGGAATTGAGCTGAGACAGGAAAATGCTCATTAAAATTGACGACGAGGGGCGCCAAAGTATTTTTTTTTAAACCAGGCAGTTGTTGAAGGGTGGGGCACTGGGTAATTTCTCTAAAGATGATTTAAGGGCTTCAGACCAAACCATGAAGCACAGCGCGTTTTACTGCATGTTTACGATCAGTGCACACAAGGGAATGTGGAATTGTGATATGGGCCGGGATCACCCCTCCCAACACCAATCCCCACGGGAGGAGACAGACACAGATTTGAACTTTTGGAAGGCGGGGGGCCTCACGACCCCCCCGGCCGTATTTATTAAAATATGAAACAAAATGTAAAACTTTAAATTAAAACGTTTCATGTATCATGTACAAATTCAACTTCAATTACATTTTGATGAAGACAGGTATTCAGGCTAACCTTAACAAATCTCTAATACAAAGGTTTCCTAGCCGAGTCTAACATCCTGACAAATGCATTACATTTGAATTTGTACAACCTAACATTAAGGGCCAACGGCAAGGTCTTAACCGGTGTCAGATCCCTATCACCAACTTCCCGCCCTCACGTGTGAGTGGCGCATGCGCAGAGGGCTTTAGCCTTGCAGCCAACTGTAACTTCCCTTGTCGTGGGGGCCCCCTTTTCATTCGATGCCATCTTAGGGTCGTCCGAGTTCCCGTGCGAGGTATCCGTAAGAAGGAAAGCATGGACTCCCCACCCCCCCCTTTCCCCACACTCTCTTCCGCCGGAGCGGATATCCGGCCCCCGGGAAATTCTGGGTAGGGGCATCTAGCCGTCTCCCCCTGGGAGGGGCCTATGGCCGTCTCCCCCTGGGCGACCCATCCGTAGTGGGTGCCGCCCCCCTGTGGGAGGGGCCAATGGCCGCCTCCCCCCGGGTGCTCCCATCCATAATGGGTGGCGCCCCCCCTAGGGACCTTGAAATCACTGCTTACCGATCATGGCCTTACCGCCCGACCAAAGACTAAATAAATACGACAATTAATTACCTACTATGGGAAAGAAATAAATATGCTTAAACTTGCAACAGTTTGAAAAATCCACTGATTTCAACATTGCTACGAAGGAAAATAGGTCCTAAAGCACAGCACAATCTTTATTGAATCCATTCCTTCACGTTTCTACAAAGGAGAAAAATGCCTATAAGCAAGTCTTCAATTACGTGCATACTTTTGTCATCAACTCATGATGCAAGCAATGATACCAATGCATGTTTTATTACCATCAAATAGCAACATACGACTTTTATTCATTTAAAATATTTTGCAACATGGGGCTGGTGGGTGGGTCAAAAAATTGCAGCTTGTTCCCTTGAGGGCTCACGAGCGACGAGTGGTGCAGCCTTCAGAGCGCAGGAACAAGAGGGAGCTTCCTTGAATTCCCGCGCCTTTTATCCAGCTGCGGGAGGGCGGGGCAGCGCCCCCCAGCACGCCCATCGGTAAACGGACTTCCGGGCGGGTGTTTAGGACAACCCTTTATGGGCGGTAGGGGCGTGCTCCGGCCACGCCGCTTTGGGCATACCGGCCGGGACACGCCCCCCGCCCGCAATGGTTTCCCGGGGGAGCGGGGCACCCACCCATACGTTCGGGGTGACCGAGTGGTCTCCCCTTTCCATATGGGCCAGGATGCCCGCCACCCCTCCCAACACCAATCCCCATGGGAGGAGACAGACACAGATTTGAACTTTTGGAAGGCGGGGGGGCCTCACGACCCCCCCCGGCCGTATTTATTAAAATATGAAACAAAATTTAAAACTTTAAATTAAAACGTTTCATGTATCATGTACAAATTCAACTTCAATTACATTTTGATGAAGACAGGTATTCAGGCTAACCTTAACAAATCTCTAATACAAAGGTTTCCTAGCCGAGTCTAACATCCTGACAAATGCATTACATTTGAATTTGTACAACCTAACATTAAGGGCCAACGGCAAGGTCTTAACCGGTGTCCGATCCCTATCACCAACTTCCCGCCCTCACGTGTGAGTGGCGCATGCGCAGAGGGCTTTAGCCTCGCAGCCAACTGTAACTTCCCTTGTCGTGGGGGCCCCCTTTCACTCGACGCCATCTTAGGGTCGTCCGAGTTCCCGTGCGAGGTATCCGTAAGAAGGACAGCGTGGACTCCCCCCCCCCTTTCCCCGGACTCTCTTCCGCCGGAGCGGATATCCGGCCCCCGGGAAATTCCGGGGAGGGGCATCTAGCCGTCTCCCCCTGGGAGGGGCCTATGGCCGCCTCCCCCTGGGCGACCCATCCGTAGTGGGTGCCGCCCCCCGTGGGAGGGGCCAATGGCCGCCTTCCCCCGGGCGGTCCCATCCATAATGGGTGGCGCCCCCCTAGGGACCTTGAAATCACTGCTCACCGATCATGACCTTACCGCCACAGGCCAGATAGTTGACCGACTATCTGGCCCCCCCACACCTCCTATAGGTCATGTCTCCTCAAACCCACTAGCCAAGCTAACATGTCTCCTATCAGTAAGTCATTACCCACCCTGGACAGGTGTACCCCATCATTAGAATAACAGTGATCGCCCCAGAGGCGCCCATGAGAAATGCTTTGGAGATGAGCAGAGCGAAACAATTTCTCCATTTAATTGTTGACCCTCTTTACCGAGTGGTTCAAGGCTGTCGTAGACAAACCTCCCCGCCATATCCTCCTGGGAATCATGTGAGACCAGGCAATCGTACATCCCGGGAGCCTTTTGGCTAACCTGCTAACTACAGACAGTATGTGCTCAACTAAAGCCCGTCTTCCCAGTCTCACCAAGTCATTGCCCCCTATGTGCACTATGACTACAGATGGCGGTGACCTGTACCGCCCTAATAGTTCCTCCACAAAACTTTGCAATCGGTCAATACAGAAGCCGCCCTTCCCATGGAAGGTCACCCTGAACCCATATTCCTCCGATGTGTGGATCGCATCACCTGCTTTGAATATGTCCCTGGCACGCCTTACGTATGAGTGGCCCACGACCCAGACCACTCGATCTCCATTCTGTAATCCTGTTGCGGTGGTTAGCTGATACTGGGCCGATCCCAATTTCCGCCCTGCGTCACAGGCTCGTGAAACTGTAATCCAAACAAAAGACAACAAGCGTGAGTGCATTTCATCAGTCTTTTACAACATGTGCAGTCGCACATACCTCTTCAAACAATTCGAGGACCAACAGCCTAACTGTTTCACCTCGTCTGCTTGCAGACCTCGAGCCGTAGCTTCTGTAGCGGCCCCTATTCTAAATGAATGTGTCCCAAAATCCCACGGGTTCAAGCCCGCTGCTGCAATCGTAATTGCCAGCACCCTCTGAAATTGAAATCTTGGCAACGGGGTGCCGTCCGTATGTCGTAGCAGGGCCCCCCCCCCCCCCCCCCCCCCCCCCACGTTGTCAACCTTTGTTTTAGGTAGGCCTCCACATGCCTCACTGGACAACCGGGACTCCCTGGTGCGCGCTGCAACACCACACTATTCCCCAGGGCCTCCTGGTCCATTTTTGACCTGGTTATCGAGATCAGCAGAGAATCCCTCCTTACTTGGATGTGATCCCTGCGCAGACCTCCTTCCACATCTTTCTTATTTGCTGCCACTAGTTCGCTCACCCGCAGGGCCCCATAGAACGCCAATGTGAACGCTGCTCGGAATAGTACTACCTCGTTAGGCGAGGAGCATGTCTCGTCCAGTTTAGCCAGCAAGGTGGTCAACTTATCAAAACCAATCGGGTGCCTGTTATCCCTTCTGCAACCCTCTAGGCGCCGCCAGCCGTGGAGAGCCTTCCTGACTAGAAAGGAGTCAGTTGGGTCCCTCATCCTATGGAGCTGTGCCATAAATGATATGGCGGCCTTATACCGATTTGCGGTTGCCGCCGACCGGCCTTCCTTATGAAGTGCCACTAAAAATTGGACAAAGGACTCCTCCTGCCCCCATCTATGCTCCCCTGCCGGCCCCAGAAAAGCGCAGCATGAGCGGAACGCCCCTTCATAAGCTTTCCTTGTCCTGGGTGCTAAACTGGCTGCCACAAGGTTTTGTAGTCCGGGGCACCGATTTGCCATAGTGCTTCGGGAAATGGTGCCGCAACTAGCTCCGCTGAGGGTAAACAATCCCTGAAAGCCTGCATTTTGAAACGAGAGAGCGCATCAGCTGCATTATTCAGTACACCCGGCACATGTTTTGCCCTAAACTGTACTTTTAATCTCATGCATCGCAATACAATCTCTTTCAACAATCGTAAGATCCATTTGCAGCGCGCTGCCTGTTGATTAATGCACTCAACCACAGTCATGTTATCGGACCAAAATACCACCGAGCGGTCTCTGAAATCCTCCGGCCATGCCAACAGAGCCACCCAGATGGGGAAGAGTTCTAGAAAACCAATGTTACTCGTCAGGCCGTTTGTTTGCCACCACGCCGGCCATCTTTGTGCCGACCAGCGGTTTCAGAGGATCGCACCAAACCCCACGCTGCCCGCCGAGTCGGTCCATAAGCTGAGTTCCGGCGACGAGGCTTGGGGTTTGCTCCAGACCACTCGGCCGTTGAAGTCCGCCAGGAATGCTAGCCAAATGAGTATGTCCTGGCGAACCTCTGCCGACAGTCTCGTGCGGTGATGCCCTTCCCTAAGGCCTACCATGGACTGGGCAATGGATCGAGAGAAAGGGCGAGCCATCGGTATCACTCTTAATGCAAAATTAAGCTGACCCACTGTCTGTTGTAACTGGTGCAAGGTCACCTTCCAAGTCTGGAGACACTGTAACAGGGAAGCCCTAAATTTGGCAATCTTCTCCGCCGGCAAACGGAAGCACCCCTCCTCAGAATCTTGTTCTATGCCCAGAAACTCCAGGGAGGTAGTCGGCCCCACTGTCTTACCTGGCGCCAATGGAACCCCGATACCCCGCATGAGCATGCAGAAGTCCTGCAATGCCCGCGCACAGTCCCGAGTGCCCGCTGGGCCAAGAAAGAGGAAATCATCAAGATAATGCATCACATGTTTGTGCCCTGTGGCCTTTGTGAACACCCACTCCAGAAACAAGCTAAACATTTCAAAATAGGCACACGAAATTGAACAACCCATTGGCATGCACATATCCATGTAGTATTTCCCCTGAAACGTAAAACCCAGCAAGCGCTGATCTTGAGGATGTACTGGAAGCAACCTGAATGCAGATTCAATGTCTGATTTTGCTAACAATGCGCCGGGGCCCAGGCGATTCAACAGCACCACTGCGTCATCGAAAGATGCATACTTTACACTGCAGACCTCAGGGTCTATCGCCTCGTTGACAGAAGCCCCCCTTGGGGCCGACAAATTGTGAATGAGCCTGAACTCCCCCGGGTCCTTTTTTGGCACCACCCCTAATGGGGAGCACACCGAATCAGCCGTTGGCGGGTCACCAAAAGGTCCTGTCACCCGCCCCAAGCTAACCTCTTTTGCGATCTTTTTGGCGGCAACTGTTGGGTTGTGTTGAATGGACAACTGGTTCTTACAGGAAGTGTTCCCACGAAAATTGCCCGCCGGGATCCTGAAGCCATATGAGAAGCCATCTCGCAGAGTCCCGGCGGACGTATGATCAGGGTATTTGTTTAGCCAAGGGGTCAAAGCCAAGATATCAACGGGCGAAGATGTTTGCTTCCGGGGCACCGTATCAATCCTGCTTGGAACCCCCTTTTCCTCCCGTGCCATTGGCCCTGGATCGGCAACTGATTTCCGGGTGAGAGGAGTTACCACAGCCAGAGCACGCGTGCCGGAACCTACACGTTCCTTGCGGCCTGTTACACGTTCCCTTATTGAAACCCCAACACACCCCTCGCTTACTTCCGTTCCCGCCCGATCTAGGCTGGGACTCCCCTCCGTAGTTTGGACGAAAGGGGTGCGACTGCCTCTGTGGGAATGCCCTGGAGCCATTTGTGCTTGACCCCGAAACACTCGCTGATCCTGGCAAGAGCTGCGCATGCCATGATACCGTATCCAGACAATCCCATGTCAAAGCCTTGTTAAACTCCTTCGCTTTTCTAAAAGCCACATCATAGCCTTTCCACTCATCACCTCCATACTTCTCATGGAAGTTCGTGATCCTACTCTGATAACAAGCCAAGTCACTCAACAGTTCTGGTGTACGTTCAGCGATAATCGCCACAAAGATAGAAAAGGCCCTGATCCAGTTCATCATTGTCTCCTCGACCCTGAATTCCACCATCTTGGCCCGCCATACACTGGGGTGCCATAAATCCTTCTGGGTCTTTGCATACTCTAGTTCTCGATGATCAGTCAACAATGAAAACATGTTAATATACTTGTTGGCCCACACCATCTCTTTCGTAACCATGGGAACATGCTGTCCCAAGCTTTCCCGCCTTGAGGGTACTGCGCCCTCCCCCACCATCGGTAACGATCTCTTACCGGTTTCCGCCGCACTTCCAGCCGCGTCCACTGCTTTATCTTGGTTGTCTGCCGGGACCACCCTTGCCACCTCTGGGGAAATAGAAGGCACATTCGCTGTCCCAGCATCCCTCGTCTGCCGTAACTGCTCAATAATTAGTCTGGCTTCTTCGGCCGGGTCTCCCGCAGCCGCGGATCCCCCCGCTCCCCTTTTCAACCATGGTAACACTGCCGCTAACTGAAGCGCTAATTCCGGGGGCATCTGATCGTTCACCAGCGGTGTGATAACCACGGGGATAGGCAACCCCCCCATCCGGAATGGGTACCGGGCTGGCCGCTGGCGCTACTGGGATTGGTGGTTTCTCCACCGGGACTGGGGCCTCGCTAGGACCCGCTTTCACCCTCCTCTTTTTTCCCTTATCCCCTGGGGTAACGTTTGGCAAAGCCGGCCCTATGACTCTCTTAGGTCGTCCTGAGAGGGCAGTTTGAGCCTCCACCTGTTTCCTAAGGGCCGCCAAGCTGCGATCCAGCCGGTCTACTTTACCGAACTTTCGGTCCATCGTCGCAACCTGGTTCACCAATGTACGCAGCATTTTTTCCATCTCGGAGCTCTTTCCGGGCTTTTTGCCAGGCATGTCCGCGTTCAATTAGCTCGACCTTCGGAAGCGACTCGAACTCCAGCTACGCCTTGATGACTGAAACAGAAAAACAAAGATTACAAATTCTCAAAAAATTGCAGCTTGTTCCCTTGAGGGCTCACGAGCGACGAGTGGTGCAGCTTTCAGAGCGCAGGAACAAGAGGAAGCTTCTGTGGATTCCCGCGCCTTTTTATCCAGCTGCGGTAGGGCAGGGCCGCGCCCCCCAGCACGCCCTTCGGTACACGGACTTCCGGGCGGGTGTTTAGGACAACCCTTTATGGGCGGTAGGGGCGTGCTCTGGCCACGCCGCTTTGGGCATACCGGCCGGGACACGCCCCCCGCCCGCAATGGTTTCCCGGGGGAGCGGGGCACCCACCCATACGTTCGGGGTGACCGAGTGGTCTCCCCTTTCCAATACGCATCCTAAAAATAAATACCTAGTAACATTACATAATAGTCAATGTATATGTGCTATGGACTCTGCACTGACGCTACACAAGTATATTTATATTTTTGATTGGGTTTTTGCAAAAAATGCGTATTGTGTAGGATCGTATTTAGTATAATCAGTGTATTAGATGGTTTCTCCAACATAGTGCGCCTTTAGACTTGCTTCTTAAATCTGTAGCAGATGTTCTTGGCATTGCAACTGGCATGCTTGCAGGTTTCTTTCCCATAAGTGCCTAGAGAAATTGCTTGCGCTGCTAACTTTGCATATCACATCGCCATGCATTCTATTTCTGGCTACTGTGTTTTTCTCACTCCATGTGGTATAAATAGGCTGTCATAGTGAACACCTTCTCCTGAAGGAAATTGCTCAGGGTTTAGCAGCGCTACTCGCAAACATGCCAACCAGCCTTGAAACCACATAGAGTACGATTATTCAACAACCTTCAGTGGTTGCCGACAATCTATCACAGTTTGTCTGGATATTGACTGAACTCTTTTCAGTAAACAAACCCGAAATGGCTCAAGCCCGAGCTGCCTGAAGGCTTGATTGGCTTCTTTGCCGGGCCCGAAGGCGGGGCGTGGGAAGCAGCCTCTTGGTGTGCTCCCGGGCTCGAAGGTGAGGTTGTGCCCGAAGCCTTTTTAGAGGGTGTCGAGGAAGGGTTGGGGTCGAAGATCTTACTTACGACCCATTGAGCTGGAGTGACTTCCTCGACGTCTGAGTCTTCGGTGTCTGAGGAGCGGGTACTCTCTTCGGCGTGCTGGTATTCTGGAACGTCGACGCCCTCTTCGAAGATGTCATCAGGGATCAAAGCTGACGAGCGGGGCATTGTTCTTCTATGTCGTCGATCCCGGATCTTCTTCTTGGAGCGGAAGGAGGCACAAGCGGAACAGTCTTTAGCCTCGTGCTCCGGTGAGAAGCAAAGGTTGCACACCTCATGTAGGTCGGTGTGGGGAAACTTTGACCCACATCGAGGACACTTCTTGAATGGCGTCCTTTCCATGAGCCAAAAGTAAGGCCTAGGTAGGCCCGAAGGCCTTCGTTGGCGACCGGAATCGAAGACTTCGAAGGTGAAGAATGGCATCGATGTGGAGCGCGATCGAAACAATACCTTCGAACTGGGTGAGGATTGCGCGCCGAAGCAAATTCGGTTCCTAACCGGAGCGCAGGAAATACAGCCGAGCCAGATGGCGGAAAAAAACAATCTGGGGATAGAGCTGCCCATGCGCAATGTGGTCCAAAGGGGAGTCACCTATCTCGTGACTTCCAAAGAACTTTTCAGGACAACAACAAACTGCAAACATCCGGGCCCAACACTAGGTGGCGATCTATTCACAGTGTGCAATCTGCAGCTCAAATGCCTTGAGAAAGTGTGTTATGAGTCTCTGTTTTTTTTAATAGATATCACCGACTTTGCTTTTCACAGATGCATGCCTTTCCAGACAACTAATCTCATAGCCTGGCATACCCCAGTCTCTGCTAGCTACAGGTTATGTGACAGAGACACTAACTTCAGACAGTCCCATGTCCCAAAGCTCAAACATAGCAACTAGAAATGCTTGGGTGCACTGCCATTTAAGGGTAGAATGGCGGTCTCTTGCTCAGCTCTAGATTCTCTTGCACCCTTTAGCCCTTAAGAGAGCCAAGCTCTCATGTGGCTTCTGCCTGCCTCCCACATTCTAACCTCTGGTGCCCAGAATGAATGCATTAACCATTGATGCAAAAAGGAGAGAAACGTTTACAATCTCAAGCTTGAAAACTGCTAGTAATCTCTGCTTCACCGCTTTGCCTAATTATGTGATACAAGACAATTACGTTGTTTAATGAACAAAAACACCTTGTGTTTATTAGGCAGACTATGGGGTTGCTCCCTATATAATGAAAATCTGGGCCACGGGTCGTAAGTAAGTTCTTCGACCCCAACCCTTCCTCAACACCCTCTAAAAAGGCTTCGGGCACACCCTCACCTTCGAGCCCGGGTGCACACCAAGAGGCTGCTTCCCACCCCCCGCCTTCGGGCCCGGCAAAGAAGCCAATCAAGCCTTCAGGCAGCTCGGGCTTGAGCCAGCCTATCCACGGTGACGATCCTACACCTTCACCGGAGAAAAAGCCCTCTTCGTCAACCACACCGACCGTTGCTCCTACACTGAAGGATACAGCACCAAAGACTGGCAGCGGCTCATCGATGCCGAAACCGCATTCGGAGCCAACTAAAAAACCACCTAAAGCTCCAGATTCACACGCTTCGGAACCGAAAAAACACCCGGAACAGAAGAAACAGGTTCCCGTAAAGGACATTTCAAAAGGGCACACTTCTAAACCGAAATCAGCTACCAACTCGGTGCCGAAAAAACCTACGGAAGCGAGAAAACCTCGACACCGATGGATCTGCCCTGTTCAGAGGAACTTTTCACACTTGATCCTAACCAAAAAACTCTTGTCAAGGATCCTAAGCCGGTCAATTGACTCTCAGTTCCAAAAAGAGACCACTTGATGCGCCAGCACCTCCTCCTCCACCAAAGAAGAGAGACATTGCAACCTCTTCTTTAAGGGTGCCTTCACTTTCCCCTCCTACACCTACTCCACCTCACCATTCACCGACACCATCCCCAGATCCACAAGATGATGTAGACACAGACTCTGATTACACAGATGGAGGTGCACATGGCCCAGCAGGGACCAATAGTCCCCTCAGTCACCTAATCCATGGAAAGATTACAACACCCCTGATGTGCCTTATGTCCCACAAGACGACATATACCCTTCTAGACCATCCCCACCAGAGGACACCATAGGTTTTAACCTACTAGTTCAAAGAGCTGCCCAATATCATGGGGTGGACTTACACACAGATGCAGTGGAGGAAGATTTCCTACTAGACACTTTTGATAGCACACAAAGGTCTACTGCCATTTTACCAATGCTTAAGGGTGTAATCAAACATGCAACAGAGGTTTTTAAAGACCCCGTCAGGGCTAGGGTCCTCATTCCTCGAATTGAGAAAAAATATAAAGCTGCCCCTACAGATCCAGTCTATATTAAAGGTCCAGCACCATTAGACTCTTTAGTAGTGTCTAATGCACGCAAACATGCTAATTCTCATACATCAGGTGAGGCCTCACCACCAGACAAGGAATCCAAGCTACTTGACGCCTCAGGCAAAAGAACAGCGTCTCAAGCAGCTAATATCTGGCGCATCGCCAACACCCAACCGTTGCTGGCCAGATATGACAGAGCTCATTATGATGAACTAGAGTCCATAATGCAGCATCTACCTGACTAACATAAAAATAGGGCCAATGAAATTATACAGGAAGGTAAAAATATTACCAACACTTTCATTCGCTGTGCCCTAGATGCGGCAGATACCGCCTCAAGAGCAATTAATACCAGCACCCTCCTACGTAGACATGCTTGGCTACGTATCTCAGGTTTTAAACCTGAGGTACAAAACTCCACCCTTAATCAGCCACTTCATGAGACACATTTATTTGACCCAAATGTTGACGTGTCTTTAGAAAAGATGAAAAAAGACACCGATACAGCAAAATCTATGGGAGCCTTGCAACCGCAAGCTCCCAGACGTTCTTTTCGTCGCTCATCATACAGAGGCAACACTAGAGGCTACTCCTCCGAAAGTCCCTCCACCTCTTACAAAACCCCTAGCCAATCCACATTCACTAAAGGCTACCAAAGAGGGGGTTACAGGGGTAACAACAACAAAGGCAGAGGCAAAACCAACAACTCCCGCTCTTTCTCTACCCCTACACAATGACTTTTCTCCCCTTCCACAAAGCTCACAGGAAGTATCTCAGATTTGTAATAGAAGGACAGCACTATCAATTCAAAGTACTCCCATTCGGAGTCACAACAGCACCAAGAGTATTCACCAAGTGCTTAGCAGTGGTGGCAGCGCATTTACGAAGATAACACATCCATGTCTTCCTGTACCTCGACGACTGGCTCATAAAAGCCAGCCCATACAACCATTGCGTGGAGCACACTCATGCCACAATACAACTGCTTCACGACTGGGGGTTCACAATAAACCACGCCAAGTCCTATCTACAACCATCCACAGTACCTTGGTGCCACAATAAACACCTCAAAAGCGCTTGCCTATCCCACTCCAGCAAGATAGCCAGCATACAAACTCTTCTAACAAGGTTTCAGCTACAACACTGCCTTCCAGCAAGAGTGGTCATGCAACTCATAGATATGATGGCCTCTTGCATTTTCATAGTGCCCCATGCAAGACTTCAAATGCGTCCGCTACAAGAATGCTTATCACGTCAGTGGAATCAGGCTCAAGGTCAATTGACAGACCTAGTGTTGGTAGACAGTCGGACTCATCGCTCTCTGCAGTGGTGGAACACCAAAAACCTTTCCAAGGGACGACCGTTCCTAGAGCCAGTTCTCAGATAATCTTAACTGCGGACGCATCGCTCTCCGGCTGGGAAACCCACCTACTGCAACACACAATGCAAGGCAGGTGGACACCACAACAAAAGTTACTCCACATCAATCATCTGGAGTTACTAGCAATATTCCTAGCACTAAAAGCTTTCCAAAAGCAAGTATCAAACAAAGCTGTGTTAGTCCGCACAAACAACATGACAGCCATGTATTACATATAGAAGCAGGGAGGCACACACTCCCTGCAGCTATCTCAACTAGCACAGGCCATATGGCGGTGGGCTATACCCCAAAACATATTCTTTCTAGCCCAGCATGTTCCAGGAGTACAAAATACCATAGCGGATCTGTTAAGTCGACAAACACAACAGACCCACGAGTGGGAACTTCATATGAACGTTATTCAGCTATTCTTTCAGATGTGGGGACAACCTCAGATAGACCTATTTGCCACCCACAAAAACGCCAAATGCCCAAGCTTCGCCGCCAGATATCCACACCCACTGTCCAAAAGCAATGCGATATGGATGAACTGGTCAAACCAATTTGTTTACGCTTTTCCACCTCTACCACTCATGCAACTAATAGTACGCAAACTACAGCAGCATTCTCTGACCCTCATCCTAGTTGCTCCAACATGGGCCAGACAGCCGTGGTACACCACACTGCTACAACTGTCGGTAGTACCGCACCAAAAATTACATCTGTCTCCACACCTCTTAACACAGAACCATGGAGAGATTAGACACCCAGACCCAGCTCAGCTCAACCTTGCGATCTAGCTCCTGAAATCCTAGAATTTGGATATTTGAACCTTCATCCAGACTGCATGAATGTCATAAAAGAAGCTAGACATCCAACCACTAGGGCATGTTATGCAGCCAAGTGGAAACGATTTGTAATATATTGTCACAGCAACAATATTAATCCTCTAGATGTGTCTATTCAATACATCATAGCATACTTACTGCATCTCCAAAGATGCAACTTAGCCTATACGTCTATTAGACTACATCTTGCTGCAATAGCAGCATATCTGCAAAACATACATCTATCTCTATTCAGAGTGCCTGCCATTAAAGCCTTTATGGAAGGCCTTAAAAGAATAATTCCTCCCAGAGTACCATCTTCACCTGTGTGGAATTTAAACGTTGTTCTCACACGGTTAATGGGGCCTCCCTTCGAACCCTTACAAAAATTTGAACTACAATTTTTAACATGGAAAGTTGCGTTCCTAGTAGCTATTACCGCTCTCCGGAGAGTTAGTGAACTACAAGCACTAACCTTTCAAGAACCCTTTTTGCAAATGCATCACAATAATATAGTTCTGCGTACCAATCCAAAATTCTTACCCAAAGTAATTTCTCCCCTCCATCTCAACCAATCTGTGGAACTGCCCGTTTTCTTCTCGCAACCACAGACATTACCAGAAAGAGCTCTTTACACATTTCATGTCAAAAGAGCATTGCTATACTACATAGAGAGGACACAACCCTTTCGTAAGACAAAACAACTTTTTGTGTCTTTCGCACCACCACACAAAGGTAATCCCCTTTCAAAATCTGGGATAGCTAGATGGATTGTAAAATGCATACAGATTTGTTACCACAAAGCTAAACATACGTTATCTGTTCCTCCTAAAGCCCACTCTACAAGAAAAATAGGGGCTTCAATGGCATTTTTAGGGAACATTCCCCTAGATGACATCTGCAGAGCAGCTACATGGTCTACACGGCTCACATTCACAAAACACTATTGTGTAGATGTGCAAACCAAGCAACAAGCTAATGTGGGCCAGGCTGTTCTCAAAACATTATTCCAAACTACTGCAACAGATAGGGGTGGTCGCCGCTAGGGATGGGTACTGCTATACAATCTATGCACAGTGTGCAATCTGCAGCTCATATGCCTTGAACGGAAAATGCTACTTACCAGTATGAATCTGTTCTTGGCATGTAGAGCTGCAGAGTTGCACACGCCTACCCGCCTCCCCGGCTACCCTTGTCTGTTCCACTATTATCTTAATTAGATGCAAATTACATGGGCATTCTTCGTTTTCTTGCAAATCTCCATCATTTCCCTAATGGCGAAAAACAATCTGGGGATGGAGCCGATGCCCATGCGCAATGTGGTCCAAAGGAGGAGTCACCTATCTCGTGACTTCCAAAGAACTTTTCAGGACAACAACAAACTGCAAACATCCGGGCCCAACACTAGGTGGCGATCTATGCACAGTGTGCATCTCTGCAGCTCTACATGCCAAGAACGAATGCATACTGGTAAGTAGCATTTTCCTTCTGCTTGGAAATATATGTTTGTGTGGGTGATTTTGTACGGGTGGTGCAGAAGGAGCCCCGGTCTGCTCTCCGTGATGTAACCATGAAGGTTGGGGGGGAGCGGGCGTAACATCTGTGTTTACTTAATATACACTTAACACAATGCCCCTACTGTACGTTTGGTCGGAATTTTGTGGACTATACACTGGTAAATTAGGGGGGACCCATTGTGTAGAGTATTCAAACCTTCGTACGCACCATCGTTTGGACGGCATGCTTGCATGTTTCTCAAACACGCAGCGGAAGATAGGTTGGCACACAAAACTCTGCTTGTAGAGAAGTGGGGTCAATACAACCGAAGTGACCGCAACTTCATCAGTTTGAAACTGTCAAGTCTGCAGAGAACAGGTTCCTTCCAGCTGATTTTCCAATGAGCATCTCCAATTTTAAGAACCTACAAACTATAGGGTCTGGGGCTGCAGTATCCCACTGTGCACCTAATAGTACAAATGTACCTATATTTCTTTGAATAAGGATTCTGAAATATGGAACACATGCGTGGGGCGGGTTTGAGTGTCGGGGCTTACCACGATCCGCCGGTAGGTAATGCCTTGATTCGTTTAGCAGGCAGAAAATGGGAAAGGCAAATAAATGGACAGGACTATAAGTCAGTGCTGCCTTGATGCATAGTTGTTCAGAGCAAGGATATGTTAGGACGGAAAATCAGTGGGTAATCTGAGCAACGTAACCCCGTGCCACATCCATTCCTGTTGGCGTGTAGCCAGGAGGAGGATGATTACATAAACAAGCAGAGCGCAAGCACTGTGCAGAGGAGGACGTTGGTCAAAAATAAAACAGAGGCGACAAGCACGCTTGAAATGCATGCAGCCAGGGGGAGTTTGATTATGTAAACAAATACTGCACAAGCGCTGTGCAGGGGAAATTATGTAAGCAAGCACTGTACAGGCAACACACAAAAAAGTGCCCCAACAGCAAATGGAAACAGTACTTCGGCTACGGGTACTGATAATATATCTATAAATTGGAAACAAATGGCCACATGGATTAAAATATTTTATTTTACTACAGATAATTTTTTTTTTGTATAAAAACGATAGCACAGATCACAGTGCTACCAAAACGCATTTGATTTCAATTAAGCAACCTGCTGCCTAATTACAGATAACCATGCCATCTGCATGTACCGTGTACTCACAATGAACCCGCTTCAGAATCTGATTGGGTCTACAGTGCACGCAGAATATCCATATATCGAAAATGACTCTTAGGGAAAAGGGGTTATCAATTTTTAAGCAATACCATTTAAAACATTACATAATTTGGCTTCTTACACCCTACCGCTCCCTGATTGATCCAATACCCAAAATAACCAGAATTAAAAATAATGCTAAACTCTGACCAGAGTCACTTGCTCTAAATAAACAGTGCTACTATGTCCCAACTCGATATACTTATTAAACCAACCTCAGGAGGTAAGGTTATTTGGGGAGTTAGACCTTCAGTACGTGTACAGAGCACTGCAGGGAACATACTAACCCCACTGAGCTGCAATACCAGCCTTTAATATAGAAAGTGAACCGTTCTCCTTGAATTTCTTTTTATTTTATAGTCTAAAGTATTTCATAGGTGCAGTGCAAGAAAAATGAAAATAGGATAAACAGCAGAGATTAGCAATACAAAGAATCTTTTGATGCCATCTCTGATTCGTTTTCCCACTTAAAACCAAAGTGCAGGTGAAAGAGAAACAGTTCAGAGTTAATCACTGTCTCGACGGTCAGACCGTTGAGACACTGATTAACTCTTAACTGTTTCTCTTTCACCTGCACTTTGCATTTTTCTTGCACTGCACCTATGAAATACTTTGGACTATAAAACAAAAAGAAAAGGATCCCTTCTATATTTGCTTTCTCTTATGAGAACTACATAAGAGGATACAACTCATTCTCTCTGTTTCCCTTAGGGATTAAGGGAGGACGAGAGATAGTTGTTTGGAATCCCAGATGATGACACTGTGGGCACCTAAATGTGTAATGATGGGACACCAATCATCCTGAGGTGGTTCTTGTTAATCTCTTCACTTTTTCTGCACCTTCTTGCTTTCTCCAAGTAATTCTAGGCAGCACATAAAGCAGCAGGTGTCTTCAGATTCACTTCCCGAGGCACGTTGTTTCTAAGGCCACAGATTCTATTGTGTTTTTTGACAAGTATGAATTAAGGGGATTGAATCCTTGATGGCCTGTATAATCTATGCCTCGGACCCTCTATATTGTAGTTTTAATCTTGCTAGGGTACCTGGAATATGAAAGGAAAGGCTGTAGGATGACACTTATTTGTAGCATACAATAAAATAAAAATACCTGTAAAATATTAACTGTACACATTCATCAGTTAGGAAAGAAAACGAAGAACACTTTTTTGTAATTCTGGGGTGTGATAGAAACAAAGATTTCATAGGATGAAGACATTTTACTTGGTGATGCACACATGACGAAAAGTGATTTTCCCCACATTATTTTTTGTGTGCAATTATAGTTTTATCACTAAAGCTGTATGCCTACTCAAATTTAGTGACCATTTCAATGGATAATGTGCTGTCTGTAAATGACAGTGATGCTTTAGTTACATTAAAAAATCGCCCACCCCATGTCCTATAAAGCCAGGTGGGTCGTTCTAAAACATTCGGGAAGCACTGGAGTAATGCATCCCTTGAAGCATGTGGTCTTGAGAACTCAGAAGGGATAAGTCCTTCAATGCTATCCAATGTTTTTGCTGCGTCTAAGGATATTGCAACTTTTGGGTTTTATAGTTTTGTCCTTGCCAGATCATGCGGGAAAGTAGCCTCATGTGTTGAGTTGATAACTGTTTTGGGACAAAATCAACCTCTTCCCTGTGTATTAAGGAAGGGATGGTATCTGTTCCTCCTTGTAGCCAATACTTTGGACAGTTTCTCTATATCTGTAAAAATCAGGGCGACGGGTCACAAATGCCTAGTAACCCACTGATTCATTAATTTTAGCAAATGCCAGGCCGTTGATTTTTAAACTTCACATTAGTTAAGCATATAATCTACCCTCAACAAACAGTCTCATGTTTATCTCCAGTGTCCACAGAGATAGTCCCACTTTTCTTTCTGAATGAACCAGAAGACTTTGGATAGTTTTTTTTTTAATATATCAGACATGTCCCAATCAAACATCGCTTACTACCCTCTTGTCAAGGTATCCAACTCTACATAGTCAGTGACTCCAATCCGACACCCGGTCTGTAATCCAAGGCCTTGGTGAGGCTCTCTTGCGAGCAAGTTGCGTTGCTATATCCCTAAACACCACATACTCTTCCAGTGTCTACTGAATTGTGGTACAGAGGGAAGTACTCATTTATCTAGCACTGCTCACTGTACCTCTGTCCATCACATTGATCACAGAGCTAGAAGCAGCTTCGTCATTTCCTCTGGTCACTCCGTGTTGTGTGCCATAAAATATGAGAAATGCATACATAAACCTCCACTGGCATGGATTAGTATGTGCCACAGTCAACTTTTAATGAGAAATCCTACTATGCGCTCTGTATATCCTACATATCATTCAACACCATATTATTGCAAATGCCATGCCCTATGCATGAAAGTATTAAAGAACCAAGCTGTGTGTTAGGCATTACAATAACTCGTTCACAGTGCTGAGTTTCCTATCTCTGCAATTTTGCATCAGACCATTTGCATTGGTAGTTAGTTCAACCAACGAGCTACCCAGAAAAACATGCTCATGAATTGAGTGTCATATGTGGCCTAGAGCCTGCAAGGCCAGAATGGTTTTATAGGCTATTGAGAATTGTATAGCTACTGCTTCATTTTGCTCACTTCCTCCTGTTCAAGCAACTGGCAGTGTGGGTTTTTGCACCGATATCGGGGTTGAAAACGACAGGAAACCTCCATGTCAGTAACCAAATCTGGCATTGTGCTTTCGAAGTTGTGTGAGTGGATGGTTAAGTGTCTGGGGTACTCCTGTCTGCTAATAATTTAGTTGCATTCCTTTTTTTATTTAAGATTGTAAGAACATTTTAATTTTCTGTATTATTGCCATGGGTTTTATTGTGCAGTTGGATATTTCTAATCTTCTCTTGTTTTCTAGTGATCAAACAGTGAGGATCTGGAAAACTCGTGGTTTACACGATGGACACATCACAGATTTTGCAGAACCAAGTGAAGATGCGGCCAGTAATTGACCTTGAAGTGAGAAGATTGCATCCACAAAATACTGTGATAAAATCTCTGTTTACTATGTTGTAATTAGAGTGCCACATTGGCTAAACAGAGATTCCTGGAAGCAAGGCTGGAATACACTGGAAAAGCTTCGGCGTTCAGAAGTTGATTTGTGTACTTCTCTTCGAACCAATGCCTTGGCCTAAACCTCTGTTTAAACTATTCAACTACACCATGCATATATTCTGTATATTTATTTAAAATGACTGTTTGTAGCCTTCTGTCAGTTGAACGTAGACTGACTGTATAATTAAGGGAATTGTGTGCAGATAATATAACGCAAAAGTTTTTTCCAGAAGCAGGCAGCACTCACCTTTTGTGTCACACTTGAAATCTGAACATTGTGGATGTGTATATGCGAAACGATGAAATGTGAGAATGTAATTTAGAATACTACTCTACTATTCAAAAAACAAAGTTGTCTTTTATTCTCAGGTGTTTGCAGAGATGATGGTGAGCACTTTTGAAAATGTTCATAACAAGTTTACAGTATTTTGCTCAAATCGCCCAGGCAAATGAAGCCAATGTTCTTGCGCCTAGAGTCATTTTACTGAGGATTTCAAACTAAGAAAAGCCTTTGGTGTTGAGTGTTCCAGTCTTACCTAGTGCCCTTGCTGCTGTTGCAGGAGTAGATGCACCTTTGGTGTACGGGGTGACGCCCCAATTCACCTGACTCTCGTATTCTTTTGTCCTTACCACTGAATGCATGGAGCATATATGCAGGTATTTCCAGTTATGTTTCTGCCTTCCCCAAGTACTCCCACCATTCCTAATTATCCTTCTAATATTAAGAGGTGTAACACCCTCTCTTTACATGCTGTTTTACAGACCTCAATGCCATGTGATTGCAGGACTTAGGAAGCCCCCATAGAAAATCCTTTGACTGTCATACCCCTAATGCTCAGTGAGAGCGTATCTGGAAGCAATGCTTCAAAGCCTAAACGTGAGAGCTGGCAATAGGTAAAAAGGCTGCCCCCTCCAAAACAGCTTAATGCTGCATCTTAAGCTTCCTCCAAGCAGACGAGGGGGACGTCTAGGCACTAATGCTAATCAAAGAACATCTTTTGAATTCAAGCAGTGTATCTCCCCTGGCTCTTGATCTATAACTGAAAGTCTCCACAGAGTTTAAGGGGATTCACTGGCTGCCTGCTTGTTTTTCACTTAATGGTCTGGTAGCTGTGCTTTCACCCTTTAGGCTTCTGCAATTCTGGGATAGTTTTCAGCACCTCAAAGCATGCAAAGCTGGTTGAAGTGTTGGGCTAGGTGATTCCATCAGTGTCACTTGCATCCTAATGTTCACTTGTATCTGTGGCCTAAGTACATAGTAATCAGTACAGTGGAAATTATTAGGTCTTCCTCTTCTGTTCCTGTCTAGATGGCCTCCGTTACTTAAATGTCAGCTCACATCCAACTAGGTCAAGAGGTGGGCCAGCATCTCCAAAATCGGTCTCCTTTGGTCTTCATTTTTCATTGAGGTAACCAACATGCCAAATAGTTCACCTGTCTTTATCAGTACAGCAAGGGAGGTCTTTCCTTACTGTCTTTTTGCGGTATGTTTACTGTGTGATTTCTAGCTCACTTACCAAAATTATAAGAATTCCTATTGGCGGAATCCCCACACACCTGTTTATGATTCAGTGTGGTCTGGATGCCTCCCTGGAGGCCGAGTATGTTCTTCTGTCTTGCTGATGTCCTTTTGTGTCATCTTGTTGTCCCCTTTTCTGCCAATGCATTAACTCCTCTCTTCTGCCACACCTGCTTTTTTCAGTCTAATTTTTGTCCTAACCTTACAAGATTGCAGATGTCTCTACATTGTTGTGATTGTTGATCCAGTCCATTAATTTATATCGCGGATAATGCACTACTTGATTGTGAAGGTCTTAAAAAAAGGTAGGAAATGTAAACCCTTTTTATTGGACCACCTAAGGGGTTCAGAAATCCAGTGTTAACTCACAATTCAGTGCCTTTCTTTCATTGTACTTTGACAAAAAAGCCTAAAAATTAGAATGTTAGGTGCACTATTTGAATAGTTTACATTGAACTTCTGTCCTTCCGATCCACAGTTGTATTCAGCATCTTGGCCTTTTTAATCTTGTATGCAAGGTGGAAGCCCAGATGTAGGAATAGAAAGGTAGTTTTCCATGTACTGGTTAAGGATTTTAAATGAAGCAACCAAGCAGATGTTCCACACTCCGGACAGTGACCAAACCTAGTGGACCCATGCGAACACCTTTCCTCTTTGTTTGTGCCATTGGTTTGTGGGGAATCCCATGCATGGACCTATGGCATGTGAGTCTGTCAAAGATAATTTTGAGATATGAAAAACAGTCAATGTTTTTCCTCATCTATCTCAGGTTAAGAAAAGGTCCATCGATTTAGCATGAAGCATGTATTCAGCTAATTGGATCACTAGGACAAATGTCTCAGGATGGCCTAGTACCAACACAATTTTAAAGAGAGCACACCAAGCAACCCCATGTTATCCAACAGCGCTTGTATACTGCTTGTGGCTATTACTTGGGGCATACCAATTTTGAAGTTCTACACTGCAAGAATGAAAGTTTTGTTGCAAAGCTTTGTCAAGTACCACTGTTTTGGATTTTGAGGGTATGCTAGGGAACGGATGTTGTCACTCTAGCTTGCAAAAAGAGGGTTTCCTGAAGGATGTTTTTCCAGGGGGATTACGCCCCACCAGTCAGTTCCGTGGGGAATCCAGACCAAACATTAGTGCTAAATAAAATTAATTTCTTTTCTTGCATTGGCTCTTCTCTCCAGAGTCAAATTACTCTTAGATCTTTTATAGTTCTCCTGTGCTGGGCCTGCTAGTGAAGGCCTGAGGGTTGTTCTCTAGTGTTGGCACCAAGTATGTCCCCGGGATAGAGGCACTCTGGTTGGACTGAATACTTCAAGGACTAAAGATATGGAAACAGTTTCTTGCTTCCATCTGTGCTGGGAAGCGTATGGATGGTGCAATCCAAAAGGGTATCTGCAAGAAACGGCCATGCCTGTGGAGTATTACTTCAATTAACTGGAAACTACCCGTACACAATTAAGATTTGTGCTGTTACTGTACTGTTTTCAGAACAGCAGTCTAAAGAGAAAGCCTGTGATGTTTGTAACTGTGAGTGAGTGTGCATAGTGAAAGATAGCCGAGCACTATCCTGTTTAATTGCCGTTGTATGAGCAGCTGGAAAAGCGCTTATTCTCTCCGACCAAAGCTGTAGAGCTGTGTAGTCCCTTATGCTCAGGATTATAACTGCCGAAAGGTGCTGTTTCAATACTACTCACATACTCCGTGCTTTACATATAGTCTGTGTACTCAGTATTCATGATGTCACTAATAACACATGTACCGTTTTTTAAATTATTTCCTTTATGGCATTCATCTCATTCTCCTATTTAACAGGTGCAAAACACTGTTCTTTCTGTCTACTTTCATATGCTGCTAAATATATTTTGAAATACTGTTTGTTTTGACATCTCGGAAGCATAGTTGCACCTGGTTTGGAAAAAAGCTATGTAAATATTCAGGTTGTACAGAAAGGCTGTTGAATTGTGCCTATGGTGTTCTTAAAAAAATGTAGAATGTGCATATTGAAAAAAGGGCATTTAATTTATCCAGCTGTTTAATTATATTTTGTAAATTTGACATATTGTTTTATGTAGAGTATGAAAAGATTTTACGTTTGATTTTGCACACGTTAGCTTGTATATTTTTTTAGGTCATGCCTAAATAAAGAAATGTGCTCGTATTCATGTTCTGGTATTCTTGTTAAAATTGTTTCTTAATGCTGATGTAATAGCTATTGATACCCTCTTGAAATTGCCTTAAAATGTTTTTCATATTAGTCCTCGTTATTTTTAAAATTGTAAAAATGGGTGAGATTTATTTTTGTTGAATATATTTTAAAGTGATGTTTGAAAACGGCTTCCCACTGGAAACTACATGCGCTAGAATGACTAATAGTGAAGAGGCATATGTGCTGTAGTAGGGAAGTGCTCCAGGAGCCAACATGTAGTACCTGTGAAGCAGGAGTTTCCGCATTTTCATGGAGACAAGGCCCCAAGCGAGTGAGGGAATGACGTTACCTGTTACCCTTTTCTGTATTGTAAATTTATACAAAAAAGCGATTGATAGAATGCTTGAATTAATCTCACCTATTGGTAATTATTCGGGCCGCATCCCAGTCCATTGTTATTTTGCACACCATACCACCTCAGTTTGGACCCATCCGTTTGCAGATCGGTCTCGACTCTACTCCAATGAGAACAGCCCAGCCTGAACTGCTATGCCAGATCCCCCCTGATTGGCTACACGAGCAATGGCTCATTATTCAGTTATAGATTGGTTCCTGTGGCATATAGTGTAAGAGACCCACATCTGGGCATACCCGTCCCACTTAAGGAATCACACTGAAGTATTTTGCAAATGTAGGCGTTCAGACAAAAAGTCCCTCAAAAGGGGCAACACAATGAAGAAAGATGATAAAGGGGCATGCACTAACTGAGTGCTACCTCATAAGTGACTCACTGTTAGTGCACCCTCTGAGGACAACCCATTGGAAGAGGCATTGAGAGTCCCATGAACCCCACAACACGTTGTCTTTCAATGCTGAAAATTATTTTATTAACTTTTGTCTCTGTGTTTGCTGATATGATACTGAAGCACAAATGGCACATTGGAAGACTTATTCGATTTTTTCAAAAATTATAGATGCGAACAGTGTAGCTGGGGTGGCTTCGCAGGCTGAAGTTTTGAGTTGGAATAGCTGTAACAGTGATTCATTTTAGGGCTAATTTTTAATTTGTTGTGTTCGTTCATTTCTTTTTACCCTTAGGCTTACTACATTATTAGAATGTGCCCTGTCACTATACTACTGTGTTTGGAATGAAGGTCCTATATAATGTACAGGTGATACCTATATCTCATCAACTGGTGCAGTATACATCAGAAATACCTTACTGGTATTAGAATTTGTATTCTGTGTGTTACATACAGCTCTCTGCTGTAAGTACATACCTATCACACTGCCCTAGAACCTGTGACGTATAGGTTACCTTATCCTTTTCTCTTCTCACTTTTCTCATTTGTACATCGATCTTAGTTTAATGTACGGAACATCTGAAATGTTAAAGTTAGGCTGTGTTTATGTATTAGAATGTGCAGATTTAACCTACAGTAGCACACTGGGTTTTCATCCATCGCATATATTGGACAAGCATACCCCTGTAGCAGGCACCTTGTAACTTCATCAATGGGAAAATACTTCAATGCATTGCTCACACTGGAGTTAAAAAACCTGAGACTGGGGATTAGGCAAGCAGAGTACTTCTGACAGAGCGACCACTCTGAAGACAGATGTAGGACTTTCAAGTCATGTCCCAACGGGTATGCTACCAAATATCTGGAGGTAAAAGTTACGTTTATCTCTCTGGTCTCTCTAACATTCCAAAAGAGCCGTTTTCCAACACTTTTTTTCACTCTGTAGCTCTGCCATGAGTGCAACTCCTTCCCAAGATCTTTGTTATAAGTTGACTTCCTTTTTTACCGACTAGGTTGCTGTTATATATAATCATTCAGCAGTTGACAGCTTGATTTGATGGACATTAGGGCTGGGAGGCTCTTGTTCTGCCGCAGTTGTCCGTGAAAGAGGTCCAAGGCTTATTAAGTGGGCTCAGATCCACCTCCCAATTCAATTTGTGCTCCGTAGCCATTCTCCTGGCTTTCCCTACAGTCATTGGAGAATATATATATATATATATATATATATATATATATATATATATATATATTTATATATATATATATATTATATATATATATATATATATATATATATATATATATATATTTATATATATATATATATTATATATATATTCAATGAAAAAACCATAGGTTTTAGCCCATATATAGTTAGGGATTATCATTTACAAAACCTTATTTTACTCGCATAAAACCATTGAAATTCACATATATAGTTAGTTGCGCTAACTATATATCGCGCACCCGCAATCCACTGCTGATGATGTCACATATTACATCATTCATGACATGGTCAGTGACATCACTGATGACATCACTGATGACATCATCCAGTGACTGTATGTTTCTGTAAAGTTAAAATATGTCTTAATATTGAAGAATGAGTGGATGTATAAGTGTCTGGATGAAGGATTTAGTAGGTGCATGACTGACTGTATGAGAAAGTGATTAAATGTGTCTCACTGAGTGCATGAGTTAGTGACTAAACTGTCTTAATTTGTGCATCATTATATCTGTTGTTCTGAAAACTGCTGCATGTGTTGATCAGTAGCTATATGAGTAACTATATGGGTTATTGATTGGTTGCCCAAGTATTTGTATGGGAGAGTGAGTGTGTGTGTGTGGGTGGCTGGGAGGTGTGTGACTCTGTGCATAGATGTGTGAACAGTTGATTCACTAGATGTATGGGTTCAAAACTGCATGTGGAAACAGCTGTATGGGTGGTTGACTGTGTGCATGAGTGTATTGGTGAGTGATTGGTTTCTCAGTGCTACATGTCAAAGTAAGAACATATGTTAAACACAGTACATGTGAGAGTTGACATGCATAAATAACTGTGCATAAGAGCCAGTGAATGTGTGAGTGGCTGTATGGATCATTGTGAACTTGTATCAGGGATTGTATAAGGGAGTAAATATGTGTTAGTATATGTTTGAATAAGTAAGATGTGTATAACTGTATAGTTGAGGAAATGGAGGTGTGATTGATTCTTTGCATGACTGACTAGGTGTGTGAGTAACTCCATGGATGAGTGACAGTCTGTGAGTGTCTGTTTACACTGAGTGTATCTAAGGTTATATCAGAGTGTGAAGAGGTTCATCGTATAATCACATGAATGATGTCATCAGTGATGTGATCAGTAATGTCAAATGAGATGTCATCAGTGATGTCATTTAAGATGCATCATTGATGTCATCAGTGATGTCATCATTGATGTCATCAGTGATGTCATCAGTGATGTCACTGACCATGTCATGAATGATGTAATATGTGACATCATCAGCAGTGGATTGCGGGTGCGCGATATATAGTTAGCGCAACTAACTATATATGTGAATTTCAATGGTTTTATGCGAGTAAAATAAGGTTTTGTAAATGCTAATCCCTAACTATATATGGGCTAAAACCTATGGTTTTTTCATTGAATTTCAATGGTTTTTTAATAACAAATATCAAAAGCTGTCAAATGTCAAGTACGTGATAGGTAAAAACATTTTCGTGTTTATGCACGCTGATGTGCTTTAAACGCTGCCCCCCCCCTCTTTTCTCTTAGAAGTACTCTCTCTTTGCAGATAGTGAAGGGTAGTTAACGCAGGCCTTTGCCCCCGTTGTAATCCGTCGTGCCTGCTTGTCTCTCCATTTGATTGATTGTTATCCAAGCATTTACTATTTTAGAATTTATTCTCTTTGGTTCATTCTCTATTTACTAACAAGCACAAAACCACAATACTCTGTTTAGTCTTTGCAGATAGTGAAAAATCGTGTAAAAAAAAAATTATCGAGCAAAATCAGTAGGCCACTAATGGGATCTCTTTTTGACCTCGCTAAAATAGAAACATTAGGAACAACCCTTCATGAGAAATACGAAACTAGTGAGATGAACTGAGCTCCACACCATGATGGCTGCAAGACAGCTCGGCTCCGCCACCCACCCCGCCCAAAATAACGATAAACTCTATGCAAATATTATAAATATATACAACACACCAGCAAAGTAACAGGGTAAAACATTTTATTAAATAACTGTTTACATAACTATTTTATACTTTTTGTTGCCTGATCCGGCTAGCTCAATCGATCGAGCATGAAACTCATGCACTCTGATAGCAAGCGTTGCAGCTGATGCTATGCAAACAAAAACTGGTTTTCAGTTTGTACATTCTTCAAGATTTTTCATCCAAGGCTGGTTGAGAGTTTGTAGAACGATGGCTTCAGATTTTCAACATACGGTGTGGTGGCGCGGACTGGGAGGGTGCGCTTGACTTCTGCCCCCTCCCCAACTCGTGTTGCCCTGGCGTGGCCTAGGATCGCCCCCGACATAGGCGGCCGGCTCCCGGGGTCCGGCGGAACTTTTTGCCTTTTGATGACTCTTCCATTCTGGACCTTATCCCACAATCCGTTTGACCTGAAGACACGCTGTAGTGGGGCGCCCCTTTACCGTTTCAGTTGCCATTCCGCCCGCTTTTGCTACACTGTGCCTCTTTCGCCATTCAGCTGTTTACCGCCCGCTCTTGCGACTACAGCGTCTCGCTCACCATGTAGTTGAGTTGCTCCCGCTCTTGCGAAGCAACTATAGGCGGCTGCCACAGGACTCTCAAAATGGCGGCCGCCTCTTCAGATTTGGGCGTGGTCCACTAAAATGGCCATGGGACACCTTGGAACTCGGACGCTTGTCTGCTAGGGCTTGGGCCCCATTCTCGAAAGCGTCCACTGAGCCTTGAAGATTCTACAAAAGTCTTGGGGGCCCCCACTCCCGCAGGCTTCTGGTGGGGAGCGGCTGCCATGATTGCTCGTGGAATGGCCACGACTGAGATACGAGATGGTGGTGCTCTCATGCTAACGCCAGCTTCAGTCTGAAACATCCAGAAACACTGTAGACTATCAATTCGATCAGTTCTGGTAGCGCCCCAACGTGACCCGGTAGGGAAGAACTTGCCCTCCCCTCTTTGACTGATGGTTCTTGTTGCCTGTCCCTTCTGTTGTCATTTAACAGAACTTTCTAGACTGCTGAAAGGGGTTGTGTTCCGACCGCTGGTTGGTGGAGACATTTTGACTATATTCTGGACCTACGTTGTCGCGTAATGCGTTATATGACACGCCGCGTTAACGCACCCGGAAGTACTCCAGTGCGCGAAGCGCAGCTTCCCGGAAAGGATCCGGGGCGCGGCTCGCAGCGCGTAACGTAAGCATAACAGGTCATGTGACTTGTTAATAAAACTTTTTATTGGTTCATTTTACTTTTGTTATTCTAATGATGAAAGGCTTGGTCATATGACCTAAAAATTACGCTTTTTATTGCTTTCGAACATTATTTTTTCTTAAACATATATATTATAATGTTCCAGGCTAATGTATTTTCCCGGAAAATTTACAACTGTCCTGCAAGTAAAATATATTCCTTTTTCTAGAAAAAGGGCGTTTCTTCGTCCCATGACGGAGCCGTTGAGCAAAAGATGCTCGGCCTGCTGTCTTAGTCGCCGATACGCCTGAATATCAGATTCTTATCGATCACTTTATGTTGCAGGAGTAAAAAACACAACAGCCCTTGACCATTTATCTTTACTGCGTTCCTGCGTATTATACCTTTTATCCGTCATGTAATTGGACTGCTTTATTTCACTTGCCTTTTTACTGATTCGAAAACAGTGACTAAAATTAAAAACTTTACCAATGTAAATACTACTACCATGTTTTGTTTTAAAAACCTTTATTGTGAAAATGTCAGTATACAAATACGGGCCTATAACCACAAGGGCCGGCCACGGAGCAAACTGGAATCGTATATGATGAGGAGACATTTACACTGTAGAGGAACGCAAGGAGCGGGCCATTAGGTTGCAAGAACTAAGGTGTCTAACAGTTGCGGAATCGGTGGACGTACATTTTGTAATTAAAATACGACAGGGCCACTTACAATAAAATTATCTAGATATACATTTGCGGGCAAGTACCATGGGTGACGTTAATTCGAACTTTCAATAGTACAGTAATCAATAACACATCAGAACTTAATATCAATAGGGATGTCGAAATATTCAATCAATTCTCATTCCCGCCCGCCATGTGCTTCAAAACTGCATACGTATCTCGTGATATCAAGGTTGTGCAACCAGTACACAACAAGAAGTTACGAGTCCCATTTATACCGGCGCCATTTTGGGCGAGGCCGGGCAGGTCCAGGATATAGTCAAAATGTCTCCACCAACCAGCGGTCGGACGAGAACCCCTTTCGGCAGTCAAAAAAGGTTCAGTTAAATGACAACAGAAGAGATAGGCAACAAGACCAACAGTCAAAAGAGGGGAGGGCAAGATCTAAAGCCATTGTTCTACAAACTCTCAAGCAGACTTGGATGGAAAAATCCTGAAGAATGTACAAACTGAAAACCATTTTTTGTCTGTATAGCATCACCAGCAACGCTTGAGTCAGCTTTGCGTGAAGCCGCCATTTTGATTCAATCAATAGCGTCCCCCTGCACACATTCAGGGACCTGGTCGTGTCTAAAGGTCAAACGGATTGTGGGACAAGATGCAGAAAGGAAAAGGAAAAAAGTTCCGCCGGACCATGGGAGCCGGCCGCCTATGTCATGGGCGATCTTTGGCCACACCAGGGCAATAGTGAAGCTGCAGCAGGTGCAAATAAGCTTCAGACAGTGTTACAAGCGCTGCTCAGAACTCTCAACTATGACACCACCTCCGTGCCATCCGTATCTTGGCGCCTTGTGCTGGTTCCGACCTATTCACACATCGGTCCGCTACTGAAACCACCTCATAGGCCAACGGGACACCCCACGCCGACTTTCGGCGCAGCATTGTAGGATGGCCACACCAGTGCGGCAACTTGCTAGACACCACCTCGGTGCCATCCAGATCTCGGCGCGTTGTGCTTCCTTCGGCCTACTGTAGCCGCAAGTGCGGACGCAACTCAGCTGGATAGCGAGTGAAACACCAAGGGGCGCCCCACTGCAGCCGAGGAGCCTCCATCTTGGGGGCGACGCACAGCATCACATTGCTTTCTCAAACAGCCCCCACTGACTGACGCGACCTCACAGGCCAACGGGGCGCCCCACGCCGACTTTCGGCGCAGCATTGTAGGATGGCCACACCAGTGCGGCAACTTGCTGGACACCACCTCGGTGCCATCCGGATCTTGGCGCGTTGTGCTGCCTTCGGCCTACTGTAGCAGAAAGTGCAGGCGCAACTCTGCTGGACGGCGAGTGAAAAGATAAGGGGCGCCGCACTGCACATCAGGTGCCTCCACCTGGGGAGGCGAGAGAGGCCAGTTTGCGCCACCTCCCCCCTAGGCACCCCACGCCGACTTTCGGCGCAGCATTGCAGGTTGGCCACACCAGTGCAACTTGCTGGACACCACCTCGGTGCCATCCGGATCTCGGCGCGTTGTGCTGCCTTCGGCCTATTCGCACATCGGTCCGCTACTGACGCCGCCTCACGTGCCAACGGATTTTCTACGCTTTTTATAGCAGCGCGTAACGTAAGCATAACAGGTCATGTGACTTCTTTATAAAACTTTTCATTGGTTCATTTTACTTTTGGTTTCCTAATGATGGAAGGCTTGATCATATGACCTAAAAATAACACTTTTCATTGGATTAAAACATTTTTTTTTCCCAAACGATGAAAGCCCCACCTTGTTTCTAGATGTTTCAGACTGAAGCTGGCGTCAGCCTGAGAGCACCACCATCTTGTGGCTCCGTCGTGGTCATTCCGCGAACAATCATGGCAGCCGCTCCCCACCGGAAACCTGCAGGAGTCGGGAGCCCCCAAGACTTTTGTAAAATCTTAAAGGCTCAGGGGACGTCCGAGTTCCAAGGTGTCCCAGGGCCATTTTAGTGGACCAGGCCCAAATCCGAAGAGCCGTCCGCCATTTTAAGAGTCCTGTGGCAGCCGCCTATCGCTGCACCGCAAGAGTGGGCGCAACTCAACTACATGGTGAGAGAGACGCTGTAGCCGCAAGAGCGGGCGATAAACAGCTGAATGGAGGATGAGGCACAGTGTAGCAAAAGCGGGCGGAATGGCAACTGAAACGGTAAAGGGGCGCCCCAGTACAGCCGACGAGCCTCCACCTGGGGAGACCCGTTCACGACCACCTCCAATGCCCCCCCCCCCCCGGGGCGCCCCACGCCGTTTTTCGGAGCAGCATTGTAGGATGCCAAAACCAGTGCGACAACTTACTGGACATCACCTGGGTGCCATCCACATCTCAGCGCGTTCTGCTGCCTTGGGACTATTCGCACAACAGACCGCTACTGACGAGGCCTCCCCGCGCACCCCCCGGGACGCCCCACGCCGTTTTTCGGAGCTGCATTGTAGGATACCAAAAACCAGTGCGGCACCCAGGTAACATCACCTGGGTGCCGTCCAGAACTCAGCATGTTGTGCTGCCTTGGGACTATTCGCACAAAACACAGCTACTGACCATTGTTGCTTCTTTTTTCAAAAAAATGTTTAAATGTATTTACTGTTTTTGTTGCGTTCTATATATTTAAAAGTTATTAAATTGTTATAATCCTACTTTGTTGGAGTGCTATATATTTATAATGTGACACATAATTGTAAAAACTTTGATGTACAAAGAGGCATCCCTGGAATCTTCCGCTTCAGGCTCGGTCCCACACACCCTCACAGTGAGAATCCCCTCCCCAAGCACAATACAGGATGGTTATCAGATAGTAGGAACGCGTGTGGTGTGACGGATCTCATCGGGTGGGGGCCTTGATCTACTGTAACTCCTTTGAAGAGGGGTGATTCTCTACAGCTGGGGCCATAAACTACATCTGCAGGGCTAGGTGATAGCCTGGGACCGGCCTGAACAATCGGACACAGAGGAAGAGGAGTGTCAGAGGATGCGGTAGTGAATAGGGTGAAAGGGTGGTGTCGGGCGGGCACAGGGTGTGATTCTCAGGGAAGAGCAGCGCACATGGGAGGAGGTTTCTGGCCCAGGCATGAGAGAGAGAGCGGGGGTGAATAGTGCGTGGGGGAGATGCTTGCGAGGGTGAGGAGCCATGCTGAGGATCGGCGGCGTGCAGAGAGTGGGTCTGGTCAAGGCATCTAAAATGGCTGCCGAGCTCAACAAAAGTGTGGCATTGCAAAAAAGACAAGATGGCGCAGACAATGTTTATCAATAAGGATTAATTTATAACAATTATTTAAAACAAAATATTTACTCGCAGTGACAAAATGGCGGTCAACAGTTCCTGATTTCCATCGAATCGAACGTTAACAGACGTCACGCAACAAAAAAAAAAAACGCTCACGCACAGCCGCTGGAAGACATGTATCAACATATATGAGCCTCCTCAGCCACCCTCAGAAAACAAAAGGGGTCAGGATACGTCTCCCGTACCCCCTTATACCGAGTAATTTAATGAAATCGAAACACAAAATGGCGAATTCACGTTTCGCTACCAGTTTGTGACCCGGTTCGCGAACCGAGAAGCGCTTCTACCGCGAAAAATCAAATTTTTATTATTTGCCCCACGGGACCCTTTACTAACCCCAACATCATTCCTAGGGGGTCAAGAGGGGTCTACCTAGCCCCCTTTCATTAAATTCCCCCTTCGTTTTTCTCCTCCTCTTGTCTCTCGATCCTACCGACAGACAAGATGGCGGCCGCACCGGACTGTTTAGAATGTTGACAGACACCGGAGAGCCAATCAGCTTCGCTACGCAATGCTCCGTTACGCGAAAAGTACGCGATCTGGAGCGCTATCTGGGACGCTGTCACAGATATACCTGTTTTTTAAACGTTAATTTCTCAAAATCCACTAGAGCACATATATTGAGACCCAGCAAAGGCACATCGGGCTAACAGTCCCTATAATTTTGCCAAGTTTCGTGCAAATCCATTCAGCCGTTAATTTGCGACCCGGTTCGCGAACCGAGAAGCGCTTCTACCGTGAAAAATCTAATTTTTTTTATTTTCCCCACGGGACCCTTTAATAACCCCAACATCATTCCTAGGGGGTCAAGAGGGGTCTACCTTGCCCCCTTTCATTAATTTCCCCCTTCGTTTTTCACCTCTTCTTGTCTCTCGATCCTACCGAGAGACAAGATGGCGGCCGCTCCGGACTGTTTAGAATGTTGACAGACACCGGAGAGCCAATCAGCATCGCTTCGCAAAGCTCCGTGACGCGAAAAGTACGCGATCTGGAGCGCTATCTGGGACGCTGTCACAGATATATAAATTTTTCAAAACGTTAATTTCTCAAAATCCACTGGAGCACATATATTGAGACCCAGCAAAGGCACATCGGGCTAACAGTCCCTACAATTTTGCCAAGTTTCGTGCAAATCCATTCAGCCGTTCGAGCTAAAAGTGAGGCCAAACGCCCTATGGAAATTAACATGGGAAAAACGCGTTTTGGGACCCCCCTTTTTTCTCGGCCCCCCCTTGACGAACCCCCCCAAATTTTCAGGGGCTGCTCAGAAACAAAATGTGCCATTTTCCTGAAAATTTCAGCCGATTCCGTCCACAAACGCCAAAGTTATTAGACATAGAATTTTCAAAAGTTCCATAGAGAAAAAATCCTAACTATATATACCTACTGGCGACCGCCAGTAGGTAATATATATATATATATATATATATATATATATATATATATATATATATGTATATGTATATGTATATATATGTATATGTATATATATATATATATATATATATATATATATATATATATATATATATATATATATATATATATATATCCAAAACCAAACGCTCACCTCCAAAGAAAGTAAGCGGGACACAGCTCCGAAAATTTCAGCCGATTCCGTCCACAAACGCCAAAGTTATTAGACATAGAATTTTCAAAAGTTCCATAGAGAAAAAATCCTAACTATATATACCTACTGGCGACCGCCAGTAGGTAATATATATAATATATATATATATATATATATATATATATATATATATAATATATATAATTATATATGTATATATATATATATATATGTATATATATATATATATCCAAAACCAAACGCTCACCTCCAAAGAAAGTAAGCGGGACACAGCTCCGAGTGCTAACAGAGGATTTATTTAAGCAAACCACAGCTTTGTCCGCGCAGTCCGTGAAACGCTATGGCAGACGCGTTTCTAGCCGGACATGGCCGTCATCAGTGCCGGTTCACAGGCTAGTTAGTAAGTCCTGGACAACGAGACTGCCCCCTAAGTAGCAGTCTCTCGGCTCCTCCTCCTTAATGCAGGTACATGGGTGGATACTTGTGACTCAAACGAGTGGTGCATGGTGGGAACTGGAGTCCATTTTGGTGCCGCATACAGTGATGAGGTAAACCAAAACACCAGGTGGTGTTCCACCAAATTCATGGCGCTGGACTGTGTGCCTCCATATCTGAAAGAGACACGTTAGTGATAGATTCCTTACCTTAGAATATCCCCAGGCGTCAGACTGGATCCGGATGTTTTTGCGTAGCAATACCCCTGCGCGTCGGTAGGCGTCGTCTGCGGCTCCGCATCCGTCGTCGGCGTCGTTAGCGCCGGAATGACGTAGTCGGAGTACTCAGACGCCGCCCATTTTTTCCGCGCCAGCTAGCGCAGATCCGGAGAAGCTCTACCCCTAGTCATTTTTTGACTAAACTTGATCTTTTTGATCATTCTTTTTCTTCGAGTCTTCGACTCTATCGGTGCCGGTAGGGATGCCCGGGTTCAAACCCTGCTCGAAGTGCGACCGACTGATGTCGTTCACGGACCCCCATCGCCGGTGCCTGAAGTGCCTAGGCCTCGATCACGACGACCGCACCTGCTCCGACTGCCGGGCCCTGACGTCGAAGGCTAGGTTGGAGCGGTCCCGCAAGCGGCTCGAGCTCCAGCAGTCGGCCCGCGCCACTCCAGGTCCCGGTCCCACGAGAGGTCGAGGGGCAGGTCGCGAGGTCGGAGTCAACGGAGCTCCGGGATTTGACACCAGTCGTCAGGCTCCAAGTCCTCAGGTAAGAGGCATGAGAGGTCGGAGATACGTCATCGTTCCTCCGACCCACCCCGACGCTCGCACGATGTGGCCGGGGGCTCAGGCGACACCGCCCACGCTGCTCGGCGGGAGTTGCAAGCGTCGCCGCCTGCCCCACACCTTCGGGTCCCTGGGCACGGCGCGACGCCGGAGGAGATTGAGCGGTACCTCATGGCCATGAGGTCCCTCCCTCCTCAGTAGGGTTCCGTGGCGCCTTCGGGCCCAACGGTCGCGGCCGTGAGGACTAACCTCCTCACTGAGGTCCTCAACTCCAGCGAGCATCTGCTGCCGTTCAATGAGGCCTTATGTGACGTTCTTGTGGGCACTTGGTCCAAGCGGGAACGTGGCCAGACGCTACCGCCCGGCCCCGGGCGACCCATGATTTTTGTCCACCCATCCCACCTCCGAGAGCCTGGTCATCCAGGCCTCCAATTCCCAGACCGCATTCCCGTCGGCCCCGCCCGACCGGGAATCCAATAGATACGAACAGTTCGGGAAGAAGGTGTTCTCGTCTGTTAGCTTAGGGCTGCGGTCTGTGAATACCGCCTGTCTCTTGGGCCGCTACATCCACACTCTGTGGGACACTGTTGTGGAGGTGCTGCCACAATGCCCGGAGGAGATCCGGGCTAAACTCGCCCAAACCCTTGCGGAGGGCCGAGATGCAGCACGTTATTCCATCCGGTGTGGGCTGGATACAACGGACCCACTGGGCAGAGCAATGGCAACGACGGTGGCGGTTCGACGCCACGCCTGGTTGAGGTCTGCAAACTTCTCGGCCGATGTCCAGGCCACACTTCTGGACATGCCGTTCGATGGCCGTCGCCTCTTCGGCGACAAGGCAGACCATGCGCTGGACCGTTTTAAGGACTCCAGGGCTACGGCCAAGTCCTTGGGCCTCACGGCCCCATGCCAGCAAACGGGTGCCTTTCGCTCCTTTCGTGGCCATGGAAGGGGCGCCCCCACACGTGCTGCCAGCCACGCACCGCAAAATGTTCAGGTGGCGGCCATGGAAACCGCCGTGGCGGCGGTCGGGGACAACGACGAGGCCAGTCCACACCTCCCTCCACAGCACCCGCCTCAAAACCTTCCTAGTCTGAGTTTTCAGGCCCATGTGACGCCTGTGGGAGGCAGGGTTCGCCATCACCTCTCCCACTGGCGTACTATCACTTCGGACAGGTAGGTGCTGCAGATCGTCCGAACGGGCTACTCCCTCCCCTTCGAGGCGACCCCTCCATCCATGCCACCGCAATGCCACAGCGTGTCGGGGGATCACTTGCAACTTCTGCAATAAGAAGTCACGGCCCTCTTGGCCAAGGGGGCCATCAAGCGCGTTCCTGGGCCAGAAGTAGGGTGTGGATGTTACTCCCACTACTTTCTGTTACCCAAGAAGGGCAAAGCGGGCCTACGCCCTATCTTGGACCTGCAGAACGTCAACAGCTTCCTCCGGAAGGAGAAGTTCAAGATGCTGATTTTGGCTCAGGTCCTGGCTGCCCTGGACCCGGAAGACTGGCTGGTAGCGTTGGACTTGCAGGACGCTTATTTCCACATCCCAGTCCTGCCGGCCCACTGGCGTTACCTGCGGTTCACGGTAGGCCAAGAGCACTTTCAGTTTACCGTGCTCCCCTTCGGCCTTACCAGCGCCCCACGGGTGTTCACAAAGGTGATGGCGGTGGTCGCAGCTCATCTGCGCAGGTCAGGGGTGTCAGTCTTCCCCTACCTAGACGACTGGTTGTTGAAGGCGGGCTCGCCCCAGACAGTCGTCAGCCACCTCCAGACTACGGCCGACCTCCTGCATTTGCTGGGGTTCTCCATCAATGTGCCGAAGTCACACCTGTGTCCCTCTCAGAAGCTCCTCTTCATCGGAGCGGTTCTCGACTTGGCGCAGTTTCAGGTTTACCCTCCCGAACAGCGGGTTCGGGATATACAGGCTCTGATTCCCATCTTTCAGCCGTTATCCCGAGTCTCGGTCAGGTTGACGCTGCGGCTTCTGGGGCTGATGGCCTCCTGCATCCTTCTGGTGCATCACACCAGGTGGCGGATGCAGGCTCTGCAGTGGGACCTGAAGTTTCAGTGGGCCCAGCATCAGGGCAACCTGTCCGATCATGTCTTGATCTCGGAGGGCACTGCGAGACAACTGCAGTGGTGGCTCACGGACCGCGACTGGGTCAGTGGCAGATCCCTCTCCCTACCCTACCCGGAGCACGTGGTTGTGACGGACGCGTCCCTCCAGGGCTGGGGAGGCCACATGGGAGAGGCGGAGATCAGAGGCCTCTGGTCTCCGGCTGAGTCCCGGCTCCATATCAACCTTTTGGAGCTGCGGGCGATTCGTCTAACACTGAAGGCATTCCTCCCCTCTGTCCGGGGGAGTGTAGTGCAGGTGTTCACGGACAACACCACCGCCATGTGGTACTGCAACAAACAAGGCGGGGCGGGGTCGTGGACCCTATGCCAGGAGGCTCTGCGCCTCTGGCAGTGGCTGGAACATCAGGGCGTGACCCTGGTGGTTCAACACCTGGCAGGCTCTCTGAATGCCAGGGCGGATGAACTCAGCCGTCGGTGCATGATGGATCACGAATGGCGTCTGAACTCTGCCGTGGCGCAAGGCCTCTTTCAGCAATGGGGAGAGCCTTAGTTAGATCTATTCGCCACAGAAGAGAATGCTCAATGTCATCAGTTCTGTGCGTTGGAATTTATAAGGCGGCACTCGCTCAGCGACGCTTTTCGTCACGAGTGGAGTTGCGGTCTATTGTACGCCTTTCCGCCTATACCACTTCTGCCCAGAGAGCTGAAGAAGATCAGGCGCGACCGGGCCCAGGTTATCCTGGTGGCTCCGGACTGGGCATAAAGATACTGGTATCCCGAGCTACTCAGCATGTCAGTCGATCCCCCGATTCGTCTGCCTCTTCGGGAGGACCTTCTGTCGCAGCAGCATGGGACTGTCCTCCACCTGAACCTGTCCAGTCTCCACCTACAAGCTTGGAGATTGAGCGGCGGCAGTTGAGGCCATTTGACTTGCCTCCCGAAGTTTGTGATATCATTCTGGCAGCCAGGCGTCCCTCCACAAAGTCGGTATACGCCTGCAGGTGTAATGGATTTGTGGCATGGTGCACAGCAAAGACTGTGGACCCTCTCTCTGCACCCCTTTCTGAAGTTCTACTCTTCCTTCTTTCCCTTGCCCAGCAGGGCTCTGCTCTGGGCACTCTTAAGGGGTACCTTTCTGCTCTTTCCGCCTTCTTACGGCTACCTGATCAGCCTTCCTTATTCAAGTCCCCCATTGTAAATAGATTTCTGAAGGGCATCACACACATGTTCCCTCCTGTTCCCTTCGTGATGCCCCAGTGGGACTTGAATCTTGTACTCACTTATCTAATGTGGGCTCCCTTTGAGCCGCTCCATAACTGTCCTCTCCGTCTTCTTACCCTGAAGACTGCTTTCCTGGTTGCCATCACCTCTGCCAGGAGAGTGAGTGAGCTCCAGGCTCTTTCTTCTACTCCACCTTTCCTCTCTGTTCATCCAGACAAGGTGATGTTGCGTACACGACTTTCCTTTCTGCCCAAGGTTGTCACGGCCTTCCACATCGGGCAGTCCATCACCTTGCCCACCTTCTTTCCGCCTCCACATCCCTCGAAAGAGGAAGAGAGGCTCCACCATCTGGACCCAAGACGTGCGCTCTCTTATTACTTGGATCGCACACGCCAGTTCCGGGTGGATGACCAACTCTTTGTTGTTTACGTGGGTGCGAAGAAGGGAAAGGCGGTACACAAGAGGACCATTTCACGGTTGATCATCTTGTGTATTCAGGAATGCTACTCCATGGCCAAAAAGGAGCCCCCTGCTGGATTGCGGGCTCATTCCACTCGTGCCACGGCAACAACAACTGCCCTGGGCCGAGGAGTCCCCTTACAGGACATTTGCCAGGCATCTACGTGGGCCTCGCTGCACACGTTCGCAAGACACTACTGCCTGGACAGTCAAGTCCGGAGGGATGACTTCTTTGGCCGTTCCGTCCTGCAGGACTTTCTGGTGTGATATTGGTTCGCAGACCCACCACCGGGGTTGGTATTGCTGGGGTATCTATTCTAAGGTAAGGAATCTATCACTAACGTGTCTCTTTCAGATGCACAAGTTACTACTTGTGTAAAGATATATCTGTAAGAGACATTAGTTAGTGATAGATTCCTTACCGACCCACCCATCCTCCCCGTTCTGCGAACCGATATCTAGGGTTAAGGTCATACCCTTTCAGGGCCCTAGTTTCATGGCACCAGTGTTGGTTCTATCATGGCTCTACGTATCTGGCGCGGAAAAGCTGTGTATCAGAACTGCCGTCAGCGCGCATGGGCGGCGTCTGAGTACTCCGACGTCATTCCGGCGCTAACGACGCCGACGATGGACGCGGAGCCGCAGACGACGCCTACCGACACGCAGGGGTATTGCTACTCAAAAATTTCGGGATCCAGTCTGACGCCTGGGGATATTCTAAGGTAAGGAATCTATCACTAACTAATGTCTCTTACAGATATATCGTTACACAAGTAGTAACTTATTCACCATTCCCAGGTTTGTTTTTCCAGCTTAAACCTCCGTTAGCACTCTTATCAGGCAGTGAGATACCGCCTACTCTCTCCCCTTGCCGAAATGACCACCTGGTGGCAATGACTTTTGCTTGGGGGGGCGCTGCGTTGTGCACTCCTCGTACTCTACCACAGTTCTGCCTTTAAACGCAGAGCACCAGATCGAGAGGGTGTGTCCTGTACCGGTATCGGCAACCCGGTATTACAAATCCAAAACCAAACGCTCATCTCCAAAGAAAGTAAGCGGGACACAGCTCAGAGTGCTAACAGAGGATTTATTTAAGCAAACCACAGCTTTGTCCTCGCAGTCCGTGAAACGCTATGGCCAAGGATTGGGTTAAAGAGCGCGAGGAAGCAGTGCTTGACATCTTCAGCGATAAAGAGAACAGTGCCGTATTGCAGTCCACGAGTGGAACCGCGCAACCAGTAACAGCAGGCAGCGATTTGAAAAAACTTCTTAATGAACTGGAGAAACTGAGCAGGCATGAGGTAGCCTCCTCATGCCTGCGCAGTTTCTCCAGTTCACTAAGAAGTTTGGATGTGGGCCGCATACCGAGAGGACTGAGGATTCTCGTCACCCCAACCTACGAGAATCCGGACCCTGCAATGCTTCAGGAATGGGCTGACAACAGTGCACAATCGTCGAGAAATAATCTGCAGATAATAATCAAATTCGCCACAACAGACAGAGAGAAAATATTGGCTAGAATAGAGGAAATATATAAGGAACTTGAAAAGATGACCAACCAAGACAAGGTTAAAAAAGGATTAACTGACATAAAGAGCCGTGTATTGAAATATGCAGTACAAAAGGGGGTGGTGATGGACGGTGTGAGTGTTTGGTTGGTTCAGATGCTCAGTCCATCACCACCCCTTTTGTACCGCTGTGTATTAAAATATGAGCAAACAATAAAAGAAAGGAAAGCGAGCAAATTCCAGCGGGATAGAAATGATTACCTGTATGGCAGAATCTACACTTTCTCAAGGAAGTTTGAAAACACGTCGCCAGCAGCTATCATCAACACTCACTGGCCCACAGAGATACAACAAACCCAGCTAATCCGACCTGAGTTCTGAAATAGAATCGGACCCAGAAGGAGTGGGACGTGGGAACCAGGCACGAAAGGTCCCAACACCTGTCCAGGAGTTCGTTTTTTTACGCGTGGAACGCCTGATGAGCCTACAACCAAGACCCACACGACAGGAACAGGCACAAAACATGACTCAAAATCAAGAAGCAGAAGGAGGAAAAACTGGAGATGGGGCAGGCACAACACAAAGAACGGAGAAACCCACATACAGATGGAACAGAAGGAGATAAAAGACACAACAGGGACAGAAAACACAGTTACAAATCTAACTTTACATGGCTCTATCACATGAAGAAGAACAAATCCTTGCCCTAGGTCTATCATTTTGCAAAGATACAAACTTTGATTATACACAGACCAGGATAGACCTGTACCATTTCATACGCAAATTGAAGCTACGTAAGCACTTTTTTTACATGCAAGAAAAAACTAATGAAGGAGAGACGGGAGACATGGCCGCCATAGCAATGAATGCTCTGTTTTGCGGATATGACCTTTTTGAAAGACATGACGGAGTTAGGCAATGATGATGAAACGGGCATAATAAACACCAGTGAAGCGCCAATCGGATCGGACTTGAATATTCATGGTACTATGTCTACACCCTTCAGACCCAAATCAGTCTTTACTCCGCTCATGCCCAAAGACAACATTGACATTTTTGCAGATAAGGTGACCAAAGACCTGAAGGAACTGGCCATAGACAGTAGCAATGATTTAATTAAGTCTAAGCATAATCAAAGGACAGAATACTCCAAAGTCATGCAAAAAATAAAGGAACGGACTGATCTAGTTGTTCGGTGGTCAGCCAAGGGGGGAAACGTGGTCCTCTGGCCCCTTGAAATGAACAACAATGAAGCAATGACACAATTGCAAGATAAGAACTGTTACACCCACATTAGCATCACCAATATCGTCCGTATCAAAGAAAGGTATCACAGATGTTTGTATGATTGGAGAGGAGCTGGACTTATCTCCAGACAGGAGTTCAAATTCATGAAAAATGACTATCCTGTGACACCACAACTCTATTTGATCCCCAAAGTTCACAAGAATGCAAAATGCCCTCCGGGTGGACCAATCATATCTGCCCTTGGAGGGTTATTTGAAAATACCAGCAAATTTATTGATTTCTTTCTCCAGCGGTTTGTCCAAGCATTACCAGCCTATACAAGGGATACTGGAGACTTTCTGACTAAAATCCTTTACTATAATTGGTATGATGATTATGTGTTCATGACATTAGATGTGCAAAGCCTATACACCAGCATTAGACATAGGAATGGCCCCAATGCTCCGAAACACTTTTTAGGTACCAGAGGCATAGAATTATACCAACACACACTTACGCTATTGCACATGGTTGAATGGTGTTTAGAGAACAACATCTTCATTTTTGACAGGCTCCTGTACAAACAGACACAGGGCACAGCCATGGGTACTTGCTTCGCCCCCAGCTATGCTAATTTGCATATGGGCTGAAGGGAGGAGCAAGTACTCATGAAGACATACCACACACAATATAGTACCACTGACAATATAGTACTGTACCATCGCTACATAGACAACATTTTCATTCTGTGGAAGGGTACAGAACAGAGCGCAATTGATTTTGCTAATGAAATCAACAGCAATGCCCTCAATCTGAAATTTACATGTACTGCCAGTAAGGAATCCATTGTATTTCTGGATTTGGAATTATATATTTTCAATAACTAAGTACAATCCAGAACATACAGGAAGCCGACATCAGGGAATGCCATTCTCCACGCCAAAGGTTTTCACCCAACCAATCTCATAGAAACATCCCTTATGCAGAATGCCTGAGAATTAAGCATAATTGCAGTACCCAGGAAAGCCTAAAGAAATCCACCGAAGGCATCTTTACGAGACTCAGTAATAAAGGTTACAAGACCAAAACCCTAGAGAAAGCAGGACAGAAGTGTGCGGCCACCAAAAGGGAAGATCACATTTTTAAAAACAAAGAAAGTGAGCAAGGCCCCAAAAAGCTCAGAGACAGCACGCCAAGACTCATCACAGGGTACAAGTCATACCACTCAAACCTACGCAGAATCCTGTACAGGCACTGGCCAATAGTACGTAGTGCTCCCACTATAGGCCCCTCTTGCACCAAGCTTCCACAGCTAACCTTCAGGAGAGCCAAGTAAATGAAACAAGAGCTTGTTTGCAGTGCACCCGTGCAAGACAAAGGTTCAAGCTAGCTCAAGTCTCAGAAAGGTTTCCATAAATGCATGAAGTGTAAAGCCTGTAAGCACGGCATGAACACCAAAACATTCTTGCTTCTCTTCAGAAAGACTCCGCTTGAGATCAGGGAGAACTACACATGCAGAACTGATTTTGCTGTATACGTGCTGCGTTGCACTTGTAACAAAACGTACGTGGGAAGCACCAGTCATCCTGTGCATGTGAGGATACTACAGCACTTAAGAGCCATCAGCAAGGATGATCCTGCATATCCTGTAGCCCATCACATAAACACACGACGGTGACAGAGCGGAAGATCTCACATACTTTGTCATAGACAGTATTAGGAAGAACACCAGAGGAGGCAACAGACAACTAGCCCTCTGGAGACTGGAATCCAGATACATAATCTCACTAGATTGCAAATTCCCTAACGGCATGAACGCTGACAAGGCAATGAGTGTACAGCTATATCCTGCCTCTGTCGCACATAGATAACAGTAGCTGCCCCCACCAGATCGTTAACCCAATCTATTAACATCTGTCTCACCCTTCCCCACATTTTTAATCTACACACTTTTCTTTTTGACACACACCACTCTCCATCTATAAAAACATTAGATACCCAATTCACAAGACCCAAATCCAGAGATAAAACACAAACAGCAACTGAATACCAAGCCTACCAACTACCAGGGTAGCGTAACTAATACCAGCCACTTAATATTAAACTTCACAGCAGAGGCACTGGATGGTTCACTGCCCACTTGGGCTTCACGTGCAAATACATACATACACTCCGGCGTAATGAGACTAATCAACAGGATGAATTACAGCCACTCAGGTGAGACAGATATCTTGAATTTACCTCTCAGAAACAGCAAGACAACATTTCCATTGGATTGTCCAATGAAGGACCAACTACTGAGTATACCAATACTTTATGAACAATGTAATTAGTCACTGAGACTTAATACACTTAAGAGGACATATTAAAATTAACAATATGTGAAGGAATGGAATGAATGTGTATATGTATGTATATATATATATATATATATATATGTATATATATATATATATATATATATATATATATTTATATATATGACGAAAATTCTTCCAACAAAAGAAGACAGAGGCCGGAGGGGAGTTCTGAAGGAACAGCTTACTTTATTGAGGATGATGCCAGCAGCGGCGAATGCATTTCGGTCAACAGACCTTCCTCAGCGCCCAGTACTGTGTCCTTTCCAAGCAAAGTTCCTCCTGCGTGAAATACATGACTGCACTCTTGCTCCTCCCCCTTAAGCTGTAGGCACACCTGAGCAGCTCCAATTCAGTCCTAGGAACTGCATTTCCCAGCATGCACAGTCTCGGCAGTAACCTGGTCGGTGGCGTGGGGGTGAACTTTCAAGACAATGGGTCCGTGCTGTCACAGGTGAGTTGGCAAGGACTGTTCACACCGCCCCCAATGATGTAGTCATTCCTCTTTGTCCCCTCACTCCTGCCATGGCCATTTCCCTAATGCTGAAACTACGAGGGAGCTGCCAAATGCGAGGCGTGTCTGCTTATGGAGATAAAATACCTCCATCCTCGCATTCCAGCATCACGTTCCTGGCGGTCTCCGACTCTTGTTGATCCCTCAACTTCGATGAACGCTGGAGCAGCGGAACGCCAGTTATAGAGCTGAGTCTCTTTTTCTGGCAGGGGCCTTCTGTAATGCGCCTCTGGCCGGCGCAGAAAATGTGACGAAAATTCTTCCAACAAAAGAAGACAGAGGCCGGAGGGGAGTTCTGAAGGAACAGCTTACTTTATTGAGGATGATGCCAGCAGCGGCGAATGAATTTCGGTCAACAGACCTTCCTCAGCGCCCAGTACTGTGTCCTTTCCAAGCAAAGCTCCTCCTGCGTGAAATACATGACTGCACTCTTGCTCCTCCCCCTTAAGCTGTAGGCACACCTGAGCAGCTCCAATTCAGTCCTAGGAACTGCATTTCCCAGCATGCACAGTCTCGGCAGTAACCTGGTCGGTGGCGTGGGGGTGAACTTTCAAGACAATGGGTCCGTGCTGTCACAGGTGAGTTGGCAAGGACTGTTCACACCGCCCCCAATGTTGTAGTCATTCCTCTTTGTCCCCTCACTCCTGCCATGGCCATTTCCCTAATGCTGAAACTACGAGGGAGCTGCTAAATGCGAGGCGTGTCTGCTTATGGAGATAAAATATATATATGTATACACACACACACACTATGAATGGCTCCTGCTTCAGGCATTGTGCTGCCCACTGGAAAATGGTACAATGCTCCCATCTTGCTCACAAAGCTGAGCCTTAACCCAGCTCTTATGGAGAACTACCATCCAGTCACTCCCATATATGCTATTTCCAAAAAAGAAAATTGTTGTCTAGGTATCTTAAGGACCAGGGGTCCTGCAGTGGTTTTAGGAAGGTTTTCTCTCTAAACACAGCACAGCACTGTGACTGTGGTTATTGCTTTTCTGCATGATTTATGTACCATCAAGGAAAAGGGTGGGCAGGAATGTATCTTATTACACTTGCTGATTCCTTCAGTGCAGTCGACCATGAGATTCTTCTTGACTGGCTAGCTGAAGCAGATTGACCATGACTGATTTAGATGTTTTCTGTCACACAAATCTTAGGTGGTTTCTCTGCTGACCTTTGGTTTGGTACTGTTCACATCAAGTGTGGCATGCCTCAAGTCTCTGCTCTTTTTCTTGTATTGTTCGACCTATATTCCTGCCTCTAGTAGAACTGGTGAGGTCTTTGACTTTTTTACCTTCTCCCATGCCGATGACACTCAGTTTGTCCTAAGGTACTAGGCCTTTACCAATTCATTCAATAGACAGGGTGAAAGTTTTTTCTGCCTTTCAAAATTGGCTGGCTTTCAACTGCCTTATATTGAACTAGCAGCCCGCCCCAGCGTTGCCTGGGGCAGAAACTCTTGTGACAGAGGCCGGTTATTGGGGCGTTATGTGTGTGTGGGGGACACACATCAGAGGTGTTTTCATGCTTACAGATGTGTATAGGTTTGTAAAGCCCTTGTGACAATGAGGCCAGTTGTGGGGCGTTGCGTTTGTGGGAACACGTCAGAGGTGTGTTCATGCTTAACAGACCTATAAAGGTTTATACATTTTTTGTGCCCAAGAGGCCTGTTGTGGGGCATTGTGTGTGGGTGGGGGTTGAATGACACCAAAGTACTAACATCTGTTTGGAGTTGCTTGCTGACGCCGATTCCTTGCAGAAGGTGATGGCGTGGTGAGGCCTGTCTCTCATCTCGTGCTCGGGAAGTTAGAAAGATTTGCCGATTTAGAAACAGTGCGTGTCCAATTATCAGATGCATGGATGCGTTGGGTGGGGGCGCTCTTCTGTGGCTCATATTTCAGGGGGTGATGGCCCCAACAGCCTTGAGAGCAAACTTTAATTTCTTACCCCCTCCCTACCCGTACAAGGGATCCGCGGAGCCGTTCCAGATTTAGACTTGTTATGTTCTCAGGTGATGAGGACTTGTGTATTTTCTTGGTCTGGTGGGAGGTGTGAGAGTTGCCTGGGGCAGAAAGGGGCTGGGGGCAGTACACCCGCTCCCGCCCGACCCCCTCCCGCACCGACTCCCTCCCGCCCCGACTCACTCGCGCCTCCCTCCCGCCCAGACTCACTCGCGCCCCCCCGCCCCGACATTTTGATTTACTGCTGCCTCCTTCTTTTTCCTTACCTGTGCCGCCGCTCGTCACTGCACCGCCCTCCTCCTTGTCGTCATCACGCACGTCCCGTCGTGGCCAGCGCTAGGTCCAGGCCGGCGCTACTTTCAGGGGACTACTTTGTTTACAAACGCAATTTTTTTAATTTACTTTTTTATTTTATTTATATAGCCTATGTCCATCTACACACCCTGACATTTTCATGGATGTATCGGGTGTGTAGATTGGCGCTGTGGTTCCCGAGTTTACCTGGCCAAAAGGTGCAAGTTCTCTCTTTATAATAGTAGTATAGATGAGAGGGACAAGACCGAGATTTTGGTGATAAGCAAGGATACTTCTTGCTGGTCAACCAGTTGTTGATCTCACACTTTTTTAATAAGCATTTTTATTGTAATTTTCCATAAAGTTACACAATTTGCATCACTATAAAATTTAGAGGCATGTACAAGTAACAGTGGTTGTTCATTAAACAATTGTTTGCGTATGTTGATCTCACCCGTGATGCCCTGTCCCAGATCAGCAACCACTATTAACAATCTTGGTATTAGTCAATCAAGACCTTGCTTTTCACGTGTAACTGTAAAAAAAAGTCTGGGACGAGGTTATTTGCAACTGAAGCTTCTGTGCAAGGTATTTAAAACCCCCCTCTCTTGTCGTGCTGTATGCCTTGTTGTGCTGAACACGATCACTGCAATTCAGTCTGCCTGAGGCTTCCGTTTAAGACTGTTGACATACTTCAAAGGATAGTGAATATTGAGGTCTGGGGGCCTAGACAGTTGCAAAAGTAACTCATGTCAGCACATGTATGGGGCCTATCTAGGCTCCCTATCCTTTTTAGAGCGGAACGGCATCAGCACGGCGCCTCACTACATCACCTACCTGGGTGCAGAGGTGCTACTGAAAAGTTTCCAGATCCAGTCTGATGACTGGGGACTATTTAAAAGGTGAGGAACTGTGGCTAGATAACTTATTTACCAGAAAGAGCGTTACCGAAGGTAAGTAACTTGTTCTTCTCGTAAAGTGGTATCTGTCTTCCAGCTTTCTGATCCGTCTAGTTATCAAGGCTTCACAGTAGCGTGTCTTTAGAAAGCGAAACTGTCCTTTCTAGATGTAAAACACTTTCTGCAGAAGTCTAGTACAGGAATAAATGCGGGGGTACAGGTGTAAGTTGGGGGGTTTAAAAGACTTGCTCTGCAGACACCCTTACAGGTCTGGCCTCATGTTTTCAAAAAATTCTCATAAGAAAATGTATTTATATATAGAGGCTTTTAAATAGCACTCTTTCACCGTTGGTCTGTTCAAATGTAATTCAAATTATGCGCCATCCCACCACAGAACTAAGTGTAGGTCAACGGACCAGTCCACATCAGCTATTGGATGCCTTCATTTTGAGTGACAGCACTTTGTCTTCACACATGTATACTTGCACCTAAAAAACATTACCACAAAATTAAGCTTTTCATATACTTGTACTTCTTAGTCAATCAATTAGTATTTCTAGAGAGCAGCTAATCACCCCTGGGGGTACGCAGGCGCTGGGGTGTCTGAGGTCTCTAGTCGAAGAGCCAGGTCTTGAGTCCTTTTCTGAAGTCCGCCAGTGTAGGTGATGTTTGTAGGTGGAGGTAATTCCAGGCCTTGGCAGCGAGTTAGGAGAATGAGTGACCACTGTGCCTGCATCTGATGTGGGGGCCATGAGCGAGGAAGGAGAAGCACAGTTGTTTTGTTAGCTGGTGGAAATTCAGGTGGTGGTTAATGTAGGCTGGACCCTGGTTGTGGATCCAGAGATCCGATTGGCTGCCATCACATCAACAAGCTTGTGAAGGCAGCCATCTTAGAATTTAGGATTTGGGACTCAGTCCTAAGGAAGAAAGTAAAAAAACAAAAACATAAGGGACAGGTATGTCAGGACACCCTAGGCCAGGTGCTCTGGGGGCAAAAATGTTTTTTGCTACAAATTCAGAAAATTAAATTTAAAAAAGCACAGCCTCACACTATGAATTTAACCCCCCTCCCCACCCCCTGGAGGAGGGCCGATTGGGGAGGGGGGGGGGGGAGGGGGGGGTTAGGTGGGTTGGCACCTTTTATTATTTGTGGGGAATGGGCGCGTGGCCCCCCTTTTCAAGTCTCTAAGAGGCCGAGGCCCCAGGGACCTCATCCACCAGGGCCAATACTTTAATAAAGGGGAGGAAGGCGTGCTGCCCCCTTTGCAAGACTTAATAGGCACCCCCTGGACCCTGAGTTCTATTGACGCTTGGGGAGGGAGGAGACACTCCCTTTATTATTGAAATTCGGTGCCCTTAGTGGCTTGGGGAGGGGTGCCACACACCCCCTCACCTTCATTTTTTTTTAAAAGGCCCAGGGAATGGGTTTCCAACTACCCGAAGTGGCTTGGGGAGGGGGGCTGTGCCAAGGAGTGGAGTTGGCTGTCCTTGGGGGTTGAAGCAGGCACTGGGTGCAGGGAAGGCCCTGCAGCCAAACCGAAAACCCACGCTGGTCGCAGCCAAGAGTGTTGACTGGTGTGTCGTTGACTTCCTGCCGGGATTGGACACAAGCCTGAAGCCAATCCCCTGGTGCTCTCTGGTAGCAATGTCCCCATTCTCATCCCCAACTCCGGTGCCGACTGGGTCCAAACCCTGTAGAGGGGCTCCTGTGAACAGGACAATTGCCCGCCACCACAACCCCACTCCAGGGGACTCCAATTTAGTGACGCAACATGCTACCTTGGAGAGCTTGGTGGTCCAATCCTCCACCGCCTGTGTAAACCCTAGCACATTCCCTACCACTCCGAGAGGGTGGACGCCTTAGGCAAGTAGATTTTTCCTTCCACTAGTCTGGCACTGCAGACCATGAAAATCGCATACCTTTTGGGCCATTACTCCCATTCCTAGTCGGATTCAGTTGCACAGGTGTGTCCTTTGGTCCCAGAGGAGGCCCAGGCCATAATCTCTCAAGCTATGACTGATGGGAGAGATGCAGCTAAGTTCCCCATTCAATGTGGGCTGGACACAACTGACTCGCTGGGCAAGGTGGCTTCTTCGTTGGTGACCTTACGGCACCAGACCTGGCTGAGAACAACTGGCTTTACAGGGGAAGTCCAAATGCCGCTTATGGACATGCCCTTTGATGGCTCCTGTCTCTACAGAGGTCAGGAAGACTCAGTGCTGGAGCACTTCAAGGATAGTAGAGCTACGGCCAGGTCATTGGCACTTTCAATGGCCCCTCTCCTACTGCAGTCCACCTTCCGCTCCTTTCGTGACCACAATAGGGGCTTCCAGCCACGTCTTTACCAGCCCAGCCACGCGGCGCACCAGTTTCCCAGCCTCTGCATTGCTGAGGACGCGGTTGCCACAAATGCCATGGTCAGGCAGCCAGAGGTCAGACCAGTCCACCACTCCCCTGGCAGCCGCAGCCTCCAAACCCCTTGGATTTCCCTTGTACAATGATAGGCACCCAGTGGGGGCAGGATAAGCCATCGACTGCCCTGCTAGTGGTCTATAACATTAGACCGCTGGGTTCCTCAGATTATCCAAAGGGACTACTCCCTGTCCTTCATGGCTACCCTTCCACGCATGCCCCTCACTTACAACAGGCTGACTAAGAACCATCTCTCCTTGCTCCGCTAGGAAGTGCCGGTTCTCTGGGCCAAGGGAGACATAGAGAGGGTGCCGCTGTAGGTTGCAGGTATTCCTGCTACTTTCTGGTGCCAAGAAGGACAGAGGCCTTTGTCCTATCCTAGATCTGTGCCCTCTCAATTTCTTCCTCAGGAAGGAGAAGTTCAAAATGCTTGCGCAAGTCCTGTCTGCCCTAGACCCGGGAGACTGGATGGTTGTGTTGGACTTGCAGGATGCATACTTTCCCATTGCCGCCCTGCCTGGCCATAGGCGTTACTTGAGGTTCATGGTGGGCCACAAGCACTTTCAGTTTGCTGTGCTTCCTTTTGGCCTGACCAGTGCCCTTTGGCCGTTCACCAAGGTAATGACGATGGTTGCAGCTCATCTGAGGAGATCAGAGGTGTCTGTCTTCCCCTATCTCGATACCTGGCTGTTGAATCGGGCACGCCCCAGGCTGTTGACTACCACCTCCAGACTACGGCAGACCTCCAGCACTTGCTGGCGATTACTATCAACGTGCCATAGTCACACCTGACTCCTGCTCAGATGCTCTCTTTCATCAGAGCTGTTCTGGGCATGGTGCAGTTACTGGCCTATCCTTCTGAACGGCAAATCAAGGATATTCAGCCTATGATGCTGATGTTCCAGTCTCTACCCTAGATATTGGTAAGACTGACTCTGAGGCTGCTGAGCATCATGGCCTCCTGCAGCCTGCTTATGACTCATATCTGAAAGAGACACGTTAGTGATGGATTCCTTACCTTAGAATATCCCCAGGCGTCCGACTGGATCCAGAAAGTTTTTTTATCAGCAGTACCCCTGCGCGTCGGTAGGTATCATCGTATGGCTCAGCGTACGTCGCTGGCATCGTAGTCGCTGAGATGAGATCGCTGGAGCTACTTAGACACGCCCATGAGCGCTGACGTCAGTTATTTCTTTTTCCGCACCAGCAAGCGCAGATCCGGAGAGAGCGGTACCCCCAGTCAATTTTTGACTGAGTTTTGGGAGACTTTTGTCTTTGTTTTCAAGTAATCTATGCAATCTACAGGTGCATAGGGATGCTCGGTTTTAAGACTTGTGTGGCCTGTCCCCGCACGATGTCAGTGATGGACCCGCACCCTGAGTGTCTCTACTGCCTGGGGTGCAACCACAATTCCGAATCGAGCCCCCACTGCCTGACCATGGCTCCGAAAAGTTTGCAGGAGCAGTCCCGAATGTGGCTGGAGGCCTGGGACTCGGTTCCGCGCCATTCACAGTCCCGGTCCAGAGGGAGATCGAGGGACCGGGCGCGGAGCCATCACCATCACTCGAAGCCTTTACACTTGGAGTCAGGTAAGGCGAAGCATAAAAAGTCGAAGAAGCGCCGTCGCTCTTTGCCTTCTTCTAGCTGGTCGTGCGGCGCAGGTAAGGGGGCAGGTAGGGCCACCCCTACGGCTCCAGCAGAGCCTACGCAGTTGCTGATGCCAACTCCCCCCCCACACTTTCCAGGTCAATCGGCGACTCCGGCCCAGCTGCAGGAGTTCCTGTCAGTCATGGCATGTGTCTTTTGGCCGTCCGGCCCCGCCAGTGCGACGTTGGGCCCCTCAGGCCCGGCTGGGGGTCCTTGTCCTTCAATTTCGCCGGCCCGATATTGTCGATGACTCCAACATCGACGCCGAGGGACCTCCGTGGATCCAGGCCTGGATCCCCGTCCATGCCAGTTGGCCCTGTGCGACGTACACCGGCATCGATGGTGCCAGCTGCAGCCCCAGCTCCCCCCCAGCGTGGGACAGGTGTCCCGGAATGATGTTGACCGACGCCAATGCCGTTTGGGAATATTTTTCCCTTTGTCCATCCACCTCCGTATCTTCCACCTGTTCCACAGGCTATGGATGAAGGGGAGGACTGGCAGGGGTCTGAGGACCCTCTTGCAGCCCAATGCGAGTTAGAACAGGACTGGGATGAGGATCCAGAGGATGCAGGTGACCAGGATTATGCTCCTGAACCTGGTGTACTATCTCCTTCTACGTGACTACAGAGGAGGGTGGATCATATTTTATGGTGTCGTGTAGGGCAGCCGAGGCTCTCCACCTCGAAATCCCTACTGTGGCCGTCGGGACTAATCTCCTGACAAAGGTTCTTCGACCAGCTTCTGCTACTAAGGAGCCACTGCTGCCCTTTAACGACGCACTCTCAGACCTTCTTTTGGGCACCTGGTCCAGGCCCAACACAGGGGCCCCTGTGGACAAGAACGTGGTCTGACGCCATCACCTGGCCCCTGGCGATCCCGTTTTCCTCTCCCAACAACCCACCCGTGAGCTTGGTGGTCCAAGCCTCTATGTCCCCAAGCGCATTCCCTTCCGCACCTCCGGACAGGGAATCCAAGAAATTGGAGCAGTTTGGGTAGAAGATTTTCTCTTCCGCCAGTGCAGGCCTGCGGTCTGTGAACACCGCATGTATCTTGGGCCGTTACTTCCATTCTGTGTGGGTTACGGTTGCACAAGGGCTGCCTCAGTGTCCGTTGGAGGCTCGGACAATTCTTTCTCAAGCTATTGCTGAGGGGAGAGACGCAGCCAAGTTCACTATCCGGTGTGGTCTTGACACTGCTTATGCGCTGGGCTGGGCAATTTCAACGACCGTGGCACTACGCTGTCACGCCTGACTGAGGATGACTGGCTTTTCTGGGGATGTTCAGAACACGTTGATGGACATGCCCTTTGATGGCACTCCCCTGTTTGGCGATAAAGCAGACTGCGTATTGGAACGTTTTAAGGAATCGCGGGCTACGGCCAAGTCCTTAGGCCTTTCGGTCACATGCACTCCTTCTGCTTCTGCTTTCCACTCCTTTCATGGCCAAGGAAGGGGCGCCCAAGCACGTTCATTTCAAAGACACATGCCTGCGAAAGCAACAGTCTCAGCGCAGCAGCAGACTTGGGACCCGCAGAGGTGGGTCACAGGGCCAGTGTGTGGGTCTGTCCACCACCCCCACTGCTGCCGCTGCCTCCAAACCTTCCTAGTCCAGTGTTTCAGGCCCACCAGAAGCCAGTGGGTGGCAGGATTCTGCCATCACCTCCACCACTGGCGCACCATCACATCAGACAGGTGGGTTCTGCAACTGGTCTGAAGGGGCTACTCCCTCCCCTTCGAGTCTACTCCTCCAGCCATGCCACCACAGTACCACCGCATGTCAGGGTATCACTTGACACTTCTCCAGCAGGAAGGTACTGCCCTCTTGGCCAAGGGGGCCATCAAGCGTGTTCCGAAGCCAGAAGTAGGTTGTGGTTGTTATCTTGGACCTTCGGAATGTCAATGGCTTCCTCCAGAAGGAGAAGTTGAAGATGCTCACACTTGCTCAGGTCTTGTCTGCCCTCGACCCGCAAGACTGGTTGGTAGCGTTGAACCTTCAGGACGCCTATTTTCATATCCCTGTCCTGCCAGCCCACTGGCGTTACCGGCGATTCATGGTAGGGCAGGAGCATTTTCAGTTCACCGTGCTCCTCTTTGGCCTAAGAAGCGGCCCTCAGGTGTTCACGAAAGTGATGGCGGCGGTCGCAGCTCATCTGCGCAGATCAGGGGTTTCAGTCTTCCCCTATCTTGATGACTAGTTGTTGAAGGCGGGCTCGCCCCAAACAGTCGTCTCCCACCTCCAGACTACGGCAGACCTCCTGCATTTGCTGGGGTTCTCCATCAACGTGCTGAAGTCGCACCCGATTCCCTCTCAGAAGCTCCTCTTCATCGGAGCGGTTCTGGACACAGCACAGTTTCGGGTCTATCCTCCCGTACAGCGAGTCCGGGGCATTCGGGCTATGATTCCGATCTTTCAGCCCTTGTCCTGGGTTCCGGTCAGGACGACATTGAGGCTGCTGGGCCTCATGGCCTCCTGCATTCTGCTCATCAACCATGCCAAATGGCATATGCGGGCTCTGCAGTGGGACCTGTGGGCGCAGCATCAGGGGAACCTGTCTGGCTACGTCCAGATCGCGAAGGGCACTGCACAACAATTGCATTGGTGGCTCATGAATTATCATTGGGTCAGCGGCAGATCCCTCTCCCTTTCCCAACCGGAGCACACAGTGGTGACAGATTCGTCCCTCCTGGGATGGGGGGGCCACATGGGAGAGGCGGAGTTCAGAGGCCTCTGGTCTCTGGCGGAGTCTCGGCTCCATATCACCCTTCTGGAGCTTCGGGCGAACCTTCTTGCACTGAAGGCATTCCTTCCCTCTGTCAAGAGGAAGGTGGTGCAGGTGTTCACAGACAACACCACTGCCATGTGGAATTGCAACAAACAGGGTGGGGTGGGGTTGTGGACCCTATGTCAGGAGTCTCTGCGCCTCTGGACATGTCTGGAACATCAAGGCATTTCCTTGACGGGTTCAACACCTGCCAGGTTCTTTGAAGGCCAGGGTGGACCAACTCAGCCGCAGGTGCCTGATGGATCACGAATGGCATCTTCACTCGGAGGTAGCGCAAGGTTTTTTTCGACAGCGGGGAAAGCCTTGGATAGATCTATTCACCACCGAAGAGAACGAGCAATGTCAGCTGTTCTGCACGTTGGAATTCCCAAGGTGCCACTCACTCAGCAACGCTTTTCTTCGCGAGTGGAGCTGCGGTCTATTGTACGCCTTTCCGCCTATACCACTTCTACCCAGAGTACTGAAGAAGATAAGGCGCAACAGGGCCCAAGTCATTCTTATGACCCTGGACTGGGCTCAAAGAGTTTGGTATCTCAAGCTACTCAGTATGAGCGTGGATCCCCGGATCCGACTGCCTCTTCGGGAGGATCTTCTGTCACAGCAGCAGGGGACGGTCCTCCACCTGAACCTGTCCAGCCTCCGCCTACATGCGTGGAGATTAAGCGGCGACAGTTGATTCCGTTTGACTTGCCTCCTGAAGTTATGTTATGTTAACTCCATTTTTAAGCGCACAGCTGCCCCAGCTAAGAGGCGTCCCGGCGCTGCGCCTGGAAAGGAACACAACACAAACCGAGCGAAAAGAAAGAATCCAGAATAAGGAAAATTAACATCTGTTTGGGAAGATATAAGTTTTTACCGCTTTCCTGAATGTCAGAAGGTCATCAAGAGCACGCACATGGGCAGGGAGAGAGTTCCAAAGTTTAGGGGCAAGCACTCTAAAAGAGCGACCGCCGGACCTACTCCTTAGAAAATGAGGGACTTCAGCTAAATTTTGTCCACAGGATCTCAGCAGACGGGAAGGGGTGTAAGGAAGAATGAGATGCTCCAATATCTGGGGAGAGGCAAGTTTTAATATCTTAAAAGCAAGACATAGAGTCTTAAATTCTATCCTCTGAGGCACAGGCAGCCAGTGAAGTTTGATAATAGTGCTTCTAGCAGAACAGAATCTAGGGAGACCGACTAAAGCCCTAGCTGCAGCGTTCTGAACGCGCTGCAATCTCATAATTTCAGCCTGATTGGCCCCAAGCAGCAACGAGCTCGCAAGGTCGAGCCTTGACAATATGACTGCCTGAATATTCAATTGGCGAGTCGGGGCGTCAACAAATTTCAACACCAGTCTGAGCCCCCGTAGATAACCAAAGCAGGTCGCAGCTATTTTCTTGGTATGACAAGAAAAACTGAGCATAGAATCCAGCCAAACGCCCAGATTTTTCACCTCAACAACCGGAATCGGAGTTGGGCCGAGGTCAGCTGGCCACCACTTATCACCCCAGAGGCTACTCTGTTTGCTCACAATCAATACCTCGGTTTTTTTGGCGTTGAGCTGCAGGCAGTTGGCCGTCATCCATCCAGCCACCGCACTGAGACCCTCACAAAAATTAGCAGCCGCACTATTGGAGTCCCCACTAAGTGCAACCTTAAACTGCGTGTCGTCAGCGTAAGACACCATTGTAAGGTCCCATCGCTTGGCGACAGCAGCCAGCGGCTGCACATAAAGGTTGAAAAGCGTGGGGCTCAATGCCGATCCCTGCGGAACTCCCTGTTTGATGCTATGGGGTTTAGACTCAAAGGGAGGCGTAGAGACCCGGAAGGTATGATCTGTGATGTCATTCTGGCAGCCAGGCGTACCTCCACTAAATCTGTATACGCCTGCAGGTGGAACAAATTTGTGGCATGGTGCACAGCAAAAGCTGTGGACCCCCTTTCTGTCCCTCTTTCTGAGGTCCTTTTTTTCCTTTCTTTCTTTGGCCCGACAGGGCTCTGCTCTGGGCACCATCAAGGGCTACCTTTCTGCTATCTCAGCCTTTCTCAGGCTCCCTGATCAGCTGTCTCTTTTCAAGTCCCCTGTTGTTAATAGATTTCTCAAAGGCATTACTCACCTTTTCCCTCCTATTCCGTTTCTGATGCCACAGTGGGACTTGAATCTGTTACTTACTTTTTTATGTGCCCTCCCTTTGAGCTGCTTCACAACTGTTCTCTTTGTTTGTTGACTTTGAACACTGCCTTCCTGGTTGCTATCACCTCCGCTAGGCATGTGAGTGAGCTCCAGGCTCTTTCTTGTAAGCCTCCTTTTCTGTCAGTCCATCCGGACAAGGTTGTGCTTCTCACTCATCCTTCCCTCTTGCCAAAAGTGGTCACTGCTTTTCACACTGGGCAGACTATCACCTTGCCCACTTTCTTTCCGCCTCCGCACCCTTACAGAGAGGAAGTGAGGCTCCACCGTCTGGACCCAAAACATTTGCTGTCTTTCTATCTGAACCGCACACAACAGTTCTGGGTGGATGACCAGCTCTTTGTTGGCTACATGGGCACCAAGAAAGGCCAAGCCGCACACAAGAGGACTGTCTCCCGCACGGTCATCTTGTGTATCAAAGCATGTTATTCTCTGGCCAAAAAGGAACCTCCGGTGGGGTTGCGCGCCCATTCTCCCAAGGCAACAGCAGCTACTACTGCATTGGGACATGATGTCCCCCTGCAAGACATCTGTCAGGCAGCCACGTAGGCCTCGATGCACACTTTTACCAAGCATTATTGCCTTGACAGTCAAGTCTAGAGAGACTTCTTCTTTGGCCGTTCTGTTCTCCGTGACTTTCTGGTGTGATCTTGGTTCGCAGACCCACCAGCAGGGATGGTATTGCTGGGGTATCTATTCTAAGGTCAGGAATCTATCACTAATGTGTCTTTTTCAGATGCACAAGTTACTTACTTGTGTAACAATATATCTGTAAGAGACATTAGTTAGTGATAGATTCCTTACCGCCCCACCCATCCTCCCCGTTCTACCAACCTATTTCTAGGGTTATGGTCATCCCTTTCAGGGACCTAGTTTCAATGCACCAGTGGTCAGTATCTTGCATGGCTCTGCGCCCCTGGTGTGGAAAGTCGTATGCAGAACTGACGTCAGCGCACGTGGGCACGTCTAAGTAGCTCCAACGACGTCATCTCGGTGACTACGATGCCAGCAAAGTATGCGGAGCCCTACGACGACGCCTATCGACGGGCAGGGGTACTATTGATGAAAACTTTCCGGATCCAGTCTGACGCCTGGGGATATTCTAAGGTAAGGAATCGATCACTAACTAATGTCTGTTACAGATATATTGTTACACAAGTAAGTAACTTGTGCGCCAGCTGACATATGCAGGCTGTGCAGTGGGATCTGAAATTCCAGTGGGCACAACATCAGGGGAATCTCTCTGATATGGTCCAGATCTCGGAGGGAACTGCAAAATATCTACAATGGTGGTTAACAACCGTGATTGCAGCAGTGGCAGACCCCTCTCCCTTACCCACCAGATCGAGCAGTGGTGACAGATGCATGTCTCCTGGGATGGGGCAGCCATCTGGGAGAGGTAGAGATCAGCTGCGGAATCCGGCCTCCAAATCAACCTACTGGAGCTCTTGGCGATACGACTGGCATTAAAAGCCTTTCAGCCCTCCATCAAGGGAAGGCTGGTGCAAATGTTCACAGACAACACCGCCATGTGTTACTGCAACAAACAGTGCGAGTTGGGGACCGTGGGCCCTCTGTCCAGAGGCCCTGTTTGTCAGGACATGGCTAGAATGTCAGGGCACTTCCCTGATGGTGCAATACCTGGCAGGCTATCTGAACGCCGGGGCAGACAAACTCTGCTGATGATGCCTAGCGGATCACACATGACGTCTCCATCCTGAGGTGGTGCAAGGTCTCTTTCAGCTGTGGAGAGAGCCTTGGTTAGATTGGTTTACCACCGCAGAGTATGCACAATGTCAGGAGTTCTGCACACTGGGTTTCCAAGGCGCCTATTGCTCAGAGACACTTCATCTCAAGTGGGGCTCAGGCCTCCTGTATGCCTTTCTGCCCATACCACTCATGCCCAGAGCTCTCAAGAAGCTCAGGAATGACTAGGCCCAAATCATCCTTGTGGCTCTGGACTGGGCTCAGAAAGTTTGGTATCCTGAGCTGTTGAGCATGGCCATCATTCCTCTTGTTATAATGTTCCTACCAATTTAGTAAGATCTACTCATATCATCAGTAAATACTGGTTCGGCTAACTCACAGTACCACATCTAAGCTTCCAGAGTTGTAGATACTTATCAGTAGCCTTAAACATGACAACTCTGATTCCCAAGGAATTAATGGAAGCAGATCTAACCCGTTTGTTTCACTTTTGCACGCCCAACATATTACAAAGAAAAGAGGCAATAAAACATTTTCAGATGTTTATTAAAAATTTTTAATCCTTGCAAATAAGATGTGACCTGCAATTATTAGATAAATGAAACACATCATTGTTATAAGCATTATTATATTGGTAAACAACACAAACAATTCAACCATGTTAATTGTTCCTAATGTTACTCATACCTCTCAAAAAAACTTTTACCAAACAAGAGCATAATGGAAGTATCCTTCTGCCAGGCACATTTGGAATGATCTATTTCATACGTTGGTGTAATGTCTCAGAAAACCAGCCTCAGTGCGTTAATGAATGCACACCATCTGAGTGTGCAGCCTGCACACATCTCTGCTTGCACAGCTATCTTCTTTTTAAGGATCATTATCATTGCATGGGGCTGAATGTCATTCAAACCTCTCTGCAGCATTCATGATAACTTCAGCGCGAAGTGCCTCTCACTAAGTTCAACACAGGCATGGTTAAAATAATAAAGCACTGGTCTTTTCACATTCTGTTTGGCATTCATAATAACAATATTACTTACTCTACAGGGAAGAGTTGTCTTCACAAGCACATAATAAAACAAGTACATTGTGGTCTGATATGTGTGTTCCTGAAACTAGCAATGCAAAATATAGAACAACAATGTCTACTAAAAATAAATGTGTACATAGCACGTTATTGTGCTAGTGAAATACAAGTTCAAAACCACCATCTTAAAGAGATGCTAAGTTAAAAAAGTAAAATGAAGACCACATATAATGCATATGAGGTTGCACTCTCTGAAACCATACGGGTCGGAAGGCAAGAGACCAGTTCTCGTTTAGTTCTAGTAACAATGTCCTCCAAAATACTGTATGATGCGTTGACAACACAGAAGGACATATGGTAGTTGAATTTCCATTTGGCCTCGTTGTTGGACATCCATTGCGGTGCACCAAAAATAGAACCAAAAATACAACATTGAGCAACCGCACAATCGGAATGCCTAGAAAAATACTTGAAAACCAGGAGTGTAGAAAAGTCTGGAATGTGGTAACCAGTCCAGACCCAATTGCTCTAAAAAAGTGTGCCACTTAACCCCTTGGATGTGTTGGACGCACAGGAGCCATCCGATGCAAAAGTGCTCATGTGTGAGAGAGCGCAATTTGAATAAAATGTATATCTGAGTCATATTTAGAGGTATATCATATAAACGTAGGAATGAAATGTATATTGAACGTGAAGTTGACGCTTATAGCATAAAGTTAACAGATGTGACTAAGGTAATATAGGAAATAACTGTATTCACTTTAGAATGCATTAGATTTAGAAGGCCCGTATACGTAATGGGCTAATGTAGAAATGCTTACGAACAGAAGAACGTGCAAAGTAGAATTCATGTACGTGTGTAACTTGAAATGCAGAAACGGCGAGAAATGTAACATGGAGAAATGTGCAGAGAGCATACACATAACGATGTAACAAATGTGAATATAAAATTATATTCTACGTAATTGTATTCTATGTAAAATGTATTCACATATAAGCAAGGGATTTGCTAAATGCGTTCATATATAAATGTATGTTAAAGGTTATACTGTGTAGAAGAAGTTTGTAGGAATGTTAGAAGTTTTAGGTCATTTGTGATTATAACCTGACTGACCAAGGGTTCGCAGGAGTGTAGTCTGCTGTTGGTAATTTAGTGGGCTCACAGGAGTCGTGAATAGCCTTCACTTGAATGTGCGAGCCGAAGAGTCTAGTTCTTGTTAGATTTAAGGTGACATATGTCGAACGAAGTTTATTGCCTGAACATGAGGGGAGACGATTGGAATTTGAGTCTTGTTTTGAAATGACCATTCACAGGACCAAATGAGGTTAAAAGTACAGCCGTAAAGAATAAAAGTTCTGATAAGGTGATAGATTTTACTCCGAAAGTGTCAAAGGTAAAGTTGAATGAAGTCACCAGCAAGAAGACGAAGATGGCGTCTAATGAGAAAGGTCAACTTAACGGACGGCGAAGAGACGAAGCCATGGAAAGAGCTAGAAGATGACCTCACGGGGAAAGTCCGTGGTGGGCGTCGAAGGGGCGTTCCACCCACACTGTGATTGTGTATTTTAGGGACAGCACCCCGGGGAGAAGATAGCGATTAGCGGGAACAGCGAAGAGCTCAGGACAAGTTAGAAAGAGCAGATGACTTGAGCAGATGCGCTGAGAGAGATCAGAGCGCAAGGGAGCAGTAGGCCGAGGACCCTTAGAAGAGCGGATGGGTAGGCAGAGAGGGTACTGCTTCTTAAACTTAAGTTACCTTTAGAGGCTAAGAGAGTTTGAACTTCTTAGGGAGTCAAACTGCTGACACCTTTTTAGGGTTTTAGAACTTGCGAAGTAGGGATGTCACCTAGTATAGAGTAGGGACAGATTTAACTTGATTATTTTTCTCTTTCTGTAGATGATGCAGAAGAACCACTTCATATCGATGCTTTTTAATTTGCTGATTTTGGAACTGACTTTAATTGTATTCGTTTGTAGACTGAGGTTCTTTAGGGAATATATGTTCCTATTAGTTCCTGTATATTTGATGAATTTGATCCTGAGAGGATTGTATATGCAACTTTTCTTAATTTTATATTAAACCTTTTAAACTTTATCAGTTGTAAGTGGTCCTTCAGAGTGGCGTCAGTTAATGGGGTTTATCTAAACTTATGTGGGGATGTCTTTTACTCAATGACAGATAAAGATCGATCCAAAATTGTCGAATGAGATAAGTTATCAAATTGATCATAAAAGATATTAAAATCTCATTCCCCGCAGTTGGTAGCAGAGAAAGATGGTTTTCTTCTTGAGGAAGACAACCTAGGTCAGGTTTAGTTTACCCCAAGGTCCCTAGTCATCGACGACCAGAAGAAGAATCCCTGCCGAAGAAGGTGTTGACGGTGCGTCGAGAGAAAAGCAGCAGAGTCGGTCGAGAGTGAGTATAAGGGTCATGCGTTGTAAGATTGCGGTGTTTTATGTTGTTCCTGTGTTGTAATGTCAAGCGGAGTTGAATGCCTGTAGTGTGATTGAGGGAAGGTTGTGAGCGCGCGCAACCGGATAAAATCTTATGTCCAGAGAGGGCTTAAGTGGTTCGGGTGTATCGAACACCCAGAGTAATTTGTCTACCATTTAAAGGGGGTCATGAGGTACCATTGATCGCCCGCAGACCGATGATAGGGGGAGCGTTTGAGTGAGTGTATGAGTAAACGCATGCTGGTCGTACGTTTACTGTGTGTAAGTAACCTATCAGTTGAGGTGAGCGTCTGACCGTAAGAGGAAGACGTTTCGCCAGTTGAGGTGACAATTACAGTTAGACTGTGGCCGTACAGTCAGAGAAAAGTGATCGCTTGGACGGAAGTAGTCATTTTTCGGCGTATGAATGAAACGCATGTAAGACCGCGAGACGAGTTGAGAAACGAAGGAAACTGCTGCAGAGGGGACAAGTGACGTCAGCGTAGAGCCGCGCTGAGATTGGTCGGTTAGCGTAGAACAGCGTTGAGATAGGCTGATTAGCGAGAGTCGCACAGGGATTGGTGTTTTGTCATCAGGACGTAAATAAGGAAGAGAATTAATAAGGGAAAAATCGTAGATTATCAAAAATGAAGTGCTTTAAGGGTTTAAGAAAAATCTTTAGGAGGAATAGAAGAAACTTATATGCTGGAGAAGAAGCTCCACCAGAAGGCACACCAGCTTATCATATGGCAGTAAATGTCGGCTTACACTCGATATTATGGATTTCCGAGTGGAATAGGCTAACGGAAGGGGAAAAGGAACTGATGTTTCCGAGATTCGGAACATTTAAGCTAGACGTGTTGAACCAACTGAAAGCGGTAATGCTTGCAACAAGACCTCTACCGAGGCCAACACAATTCGAAGCCCTTAGTGCATGGTTTAGAGCAGCACACGAAAAGAGCATAAAGAGGCGCCAAGAAAGAGTGAGACGATCAGTAAAGGCAGTGCAGGATGCCAAATGGGATGAGGAAGCTAAGAAGTGGAGAGTGCAAAAGATAGAAGCAGACAAACTGTTCACCATGATAGAAGCCACGGGAGAAAAGAAACCTCTAGAGGAGGAAGATGAGGAAAGCGAGACGGAGGAGGATCTGATAGAGAGGCTATTAACAGATAGACCACCTCCGTATAACAGTGAAACCGCAAGTCCCATACTACAGCAAGGGGACGGAGCTAGATGGGGGGAATATAAATCGATCCCAGTAACGGAGTGGGACTCCAACAAGAGTGAGGAAATACCCCAAGCTAGTTCCGAACAGAGAGTAGTGGGAAGATTCGTGGTCCAGAAAGTGCCAGAAACACAATGTGTAAGGTCGTACCAAATGCCAGATGCTCTACAAGTACCTGTTACCATAGGCCCTATAGTGTCAATCTACAACCCAGAGGGGGTCCAGCAGGAGGAACAGGCACGATGGGACAGGGAAAGGGCAGAGATGGAGAATAGGAATAACACGATGAATCCTCAAAGACAGATACTAGCACCAGTGAGTCGGAGTACCCCATTAGATTCCGCAACGGGTCCCTGGATAGAACTAGGGGGTCAAAGAGGATCAATGGATCTGAGGGGACCGAAACCGAAATCCTATAAGGAATTAAGGGAATATCTGAAAGAATGGGATACTGCCGAAGAGGCTCGGAATAAAAGTTTAGAAACAGGAGCAGAGTGGAGAGACCAGGATAACAAGATCCTCTCTCATTGTGGAGCTGGCGAAAGCAGCCCGGAGTGGGAGAGAGGGAGTCAAGGAAGCAGGGGAGATACTTGCCCTACTACTAGTGGCAATCGGCAAATGTGTAACGACAGGAGTGCAGGGTGTGGGGAAGTGCCTCGCGTCACTTTTAGTGAGGGAGAACGAAGGACGCAGGAATACCGAAACACTTTCAGATGCACACACCATACTCCGGATGAAAATGTGCAACATTGGAATCACGGGAACATGGAGAGTCGTGAAACGTCTCGACATGCCTCCGGTGATTACGGACGGAATCACAGGTACATGGAGAGCCGCGAAGGGTCTCGCCATGCGTCCGGTGAACAAGAACGAAGTCATGAGAATACAGGGAGTCGCGAAACGTCTCGCCATACATCCGGTGATCACGAACGAGATCGCGGGAGCATGGAGAGCCATGAAGGACCTTATCGTTTGTTGAGTGACACCAGACAGCAAGCGAGTTACAGTGGTTTAGAACAGCACGGAGGATCCTATCTCGTATCTGGAGAAACTGAGTCAAAAAGACGGAATGTAGGGTTGAGGGATGGAGCATTGTTCCACCACACCCCAAGGGAAGATGGAAAAGCTTGGGATCTAGAGAGGTGGGAACAAAGAGATGGAAGAAAAATTCCTCATAACTCACCTGTGCTTAGGCGTAGGGCGCATAGTGGAGGTGAGAGGGATGTAAGAGAACAACCTAGGACTGACGTACTGAGAGCTGAAATAAAAGCAAGACGCATAGATGTAATGAGTTTAAAATCAGACTTGGACGAAATAATTGACGGCACAGTGGCAATTGAGAGGTTAGAGCTGTACGCACCAGATGAGATACTGTTTTTATCTAAAGACGTTACTCGGAAAGCGAGAGCAGCTCATGAGAAGTTATCTGAATTGGCAGAAAAGTACATGATAGACATATCACGAACTAAGGCTTTACAGGCCAACCATAGGCTGAATTGCACGGATCAAGATCTAGATGAGCGCAGAACGATTGGGCTGAGAGTACACATAAGAGAATTGGTCATGTGTATTAGGATATGGAGAGATCTGGAGAGATGGGAGGAAAGATGGTCCAAGAAGGGATCTGTCAGACGGAGTACACTTGTGAAGTCTCAGGATACAGAACTAATGCGAAGCTTTCCCTTTGCGAGAAATCGCGAACGGAAACTACGTGCATGTACCATGGAGTAGGGGGGATTTAGCGGCATTCACTAATTCCTTCCCGAAGCTTAGAGAAAATCCCGTAGAGTGGTACAAGCAGGTAGAGAGATTCGTGAAGATCTCTAAGGTACTGTGGATCGATTTGAACACTTTGTTCGATATCGTGGTACCCGGAGATTTGTGGACGGCATGCAAACTTAGTATTGAATGGCCCGCTTGTGAGCCTCCGAGGAATACACAGACAGGCGGTCCGTCAGACAGAGTCATGGAAAAATACGAGAGGGTAATAACATGGCTGAAAGAGAAAGTGCCGGTGCAGGATATAGACTGTGTTAAGATAGATCGAACAACTCTGGAGCCTAAAGAGACAGTTCACGAGTTTTATGAGAGGTTACTGAAAGCATTCAAGCAGTACAGTGGGTTGGACGTAATGGATCCTAAAGACATAGGACAGTTTGTGTCAAAGTTTGTTCTTGGACTGAGACCAGACATAAGCCTGATGATTCAACAGCATTTGATCTGTTGGCAGAACAAACCTTTAGATGAGATTCTGAGGTATGCAAGGTACTGTAGCGATGAGATAGATTTGAAGGCAAAGAAGCTCAAGGAAAAGCTGATGTTAGTACAGATGAAATCAGCTGGAAAGGGTGGACAGCGACAGCAGGGAACAGGAGCGCAAGCAAAGAAACAGAATAATCAGAGCAGAGATGAGGAAGAAAGACCGAGACCGAGAATGGATATCGCAACACTGAAAAGGACAACCAGGTGTCATCAGTGTAACGAGGTGGGACATTGGAGACGCGAGTGTCCTTATAATATTGAGACAGGGGAGTTAGAACAGGAGGAGGAAGAGGTACAGAATAACGTGGTTAAGGGAGCATCAGTCCCGAAGGGAAAGTTTATCAAAGGGGGGACTCAGACTCCTCGAGCCCCGTTTCCTCAACCGCCTCGAGTTTCGAATGGAGGGAAAACTTATAGACAAATGCCATTGTTCGTAGGAGGAGAAGAATGCTACTACATTGATCCTCTTACAGGGCAACGAGTGAATAGGGAAGAAGACTGTACTTTAGGAGCAGCCCTAGAAGTAGATCAGAGAGGACCATACGTAGAAGCCGAAGTAGCTGGATGTCCTACGACCTTTTTGGTGGATACGGGAGCCACTAGATCCACATTGAGAACAGCGGTAGTCCCAGGTCTGCCGATATCAGGAGAAATGATTCAGGTGGTAGGAGTCGCAAACAAGAGGATGACGAATCCTCTGACGGAACCAGTGTCAGTAAAGATAGGGAATTACAGTGACGAACATCAGTTTGTGATCTGTGATTCTAGCCCGGTGTGTTTACTAGGAAGAGATCTGTTGTGTAAACTGAATTGCACAATACATTGCACACCTGAAGGAGTAGAAGTGCAGACCAATGATGAAGATGCCGATTTCAAGGTTGTAAATTCGCAGGAATGCGTGGAACTATATCCTACCTTAACAGTGGAGGAACTTCCACAGGATTTGAGGGAGAAAGTGTCAGCTGAGGTGTGGGATTTTACTGGAGAGGAAATAGGACTGATCAAAGGGGTAGAACCAGTAAAGATCATGGTAAGACCCAATGCCGAATATCCAAGAACACCACAATATAAGTTGACACCGGAGACGATTGCAGGAATAAAGCCTGTGATCGAATCCATGATCAAACAGGGAATACTGAAGGAGATCGTGGGTAGTCCATGTAACTCACCGATTATGGGTTTTCAGAAGCCTAGTGGAAAATACAGAATAGTGCAGGATCTTCGAAAGATTAATAATATTGTTGTCTCATGTTGTCCAGTGGTACCGAATCCATCAGTGATATTGTTTCAGATACCGTTCCAAGCTGAATGGTTCACAGTGATAGATTTGTGCCAGGCTTTCTTTTCGATTCCTTTGGATGAAGATAGCCAGTATCTTTTCGCTTTTAAGCTGGAAGATCGCGTTTTAACATGGTGTCGTATCCCTCAGGGGTATACAGAAAGCCCATCGATTTTTAACCAGCTATTAAAGAGAAATCTTGAAAGTCTAGTACTGCCCAAGAACTCAGTTCTAGTCCAGTACATAGACGACCTCCTAGTTGCGTCAGAGACAGAGGAAGCTTGCAGAGTAGACACCATCACCTTACTAAATCACTTGGCCGAGAATGGGCATAAGGTGTCTCCAAGTAAATTGCAATATTGTCTTACCGAAGTGCAATACTTGGGCCACAGGATTGAAAAGGGGAAACGGAAGGTGTCTCCAGACAGAATAGAGGCGATTATGAAAATGAACGCGCCTACAACACAGAGAGGTCAGGATGTTTCTAGGCATGGTCGGTTATTGTCGACAGTGGATAGCCAACTTCTCACTGAAGGCAAAGCCGTTATTACAGCTGACGCACAAAGGAGTGAGTGATCCGGTACCATGGGACAAGGATTGTTTGATGGCGTTTTTGCAGCTGAGGGAGGACTTATGTCGCGCCCCGGCTTTGGGAATGCCTGATTACACAAAACCATTTTTGCTTCACTGCTGCGAAAGAGAGGGATGCGCTTTAGCAGTTTTGGCCCAGATTCATGGAGATGCGCGTAGGCCAGTAGCGTATTTTTCGGCTACATTAGATCCAGTAGCCGCAGCGTTGCCCGGATGTCTCAAATCCGTTGCTGCAACGGGTGTCAGCATTGAAAGATCTGAAAGTGTGGTAATGGGACATCAGTTAGTGGTGTACGTACCGCATTCTGTGGAATTGTTAATGACCAGGACTAAGACTCAGCATCTGACGAATAGCAGGCTCACACGCTATGAGCAAGTCATACTGGCTGCCGAGAATGTGACCCTAAAAAGATGCTCCGTCTTGAATCCTGCAACTTTGATGCCACTTCCAAATGAGGTGGATGATGAAATTTGTACAGATCATGATTGCCTTGATGTGACTGAACTATGCACCAAACCGAGACCCGATATCGTAGATGAGCCATTGACTGACCCCAATGAAATTTTCTTTGTTGATGGTTCATGCGTAAGAGACGATATTGGTCAGCTGAGAGCAGCTTATGCAGTTTGTACAATTACCAGAGTTGTAGAAGCCGCTTGCCTGGAAGGAGTACACTCCGCTCAGGTAGCTGAAATTATTGCTTTGACGCGTGCCTGTTTAGCAGGTAACAAAATTCGAGTCACCGTATACACCTATAGCCAGTATGGTTTCGGGGTAGTTCACGATTACGGGCAGTTATGGTCTCAAAGAGGTTACATGACCTCCTCGGGTTCTCCCATTAGGAATGGAGAATTCGTGAGATTATTGTTAGAGGCATTGCAAGGCCCGACAGCTATCGCAGTAGTCAAATGTGCTGCGCATACAAAAGGTATAGATTTTGTATCACAATGTAACCGCTATGCGGATGAAGTAGCGCGTTACTGCGCAGAGCAAGGATATTCTCACACTGATGTGAAAGTGGGGGGAATTCAAGAAAGAACTGAATTGACAATGTTGTTAGACACTGTAGATACGTGGGATGAGCTAAGGAGTGTTCAGGAGAATGCACCAGATGATGAGAAAAAGGGCTGGGAAACAGCTGGGTGTATAAAAAGCGAGATGAATTTTTGGATCTCTGCCGATGGGAGAGCAGTTTTACCAAATGAACTTGTTAGTCCAATGGCAAGGAAATTGCATGGATCAGCACACATAGGTAGAGATGCCATGGTGAGAGTATTCAGACAAACGTGGTTTAATCCTAAGTTTAGAGTGGCGGCAGAAGCAGTATGTCAGCGATGTGCGATCTGTCAGCAACTAAACGTGGGAAAGAGAACACCAGTTACATTGAGTCACATTGGGAGGTCTGGGGGGCCTTTCAATAGAATGCAGATTGATTTTATAGAAATGCCTAAATGCAACAAACTTAGATATGTTTTAGTGATTGTCTGTATATTTTCTAGATGGGTTGAAGCTTACCCTACACGTAGATGTGATACACTTACAGTAGCAAAACTGTTACTTAGAGAGTTAATACCGAGGTTTGGGGTGCCATCCTCTTTGGAATCGGACAGAGGAACTCATTTCAACAGCGAAATAGTGAAGATGTTGTGCTCAGCTTTGAGTATCGATCAGAAGCTCTATTGCAGTTATCGACCAGAAGCTTCAGGGATTGTAGAGCAAATCAACAGCACAATTAAGTCCAGACTTGCCAAAGTTTGTTCATCAACATCCCTGAGTTGGCCAGACGCACTACCAGTGGTTCTTATGAGCATACGTAGCACACCAGATAGAAAAACAGGCCTCTCTCCACATGAAGTGCTAATGGGGAGAGCTATGAGATTGCCATCGGTTCCGACTGCAGCGTTATTGAACATCACAGACGACTTGATCTTGGACTACTGCAAGGGACTATCTGATGCCATTAATTCTGTGTCCCTCCAGGTCCAGGCTGCAGAGGTTCCATCAGCACAAGACTTGTGCCATGACCTGAGTCCGGGGGACTGGGTTTTGGTGAAAAAGCATGTCAGGAAGAACTGCTTAGACATGCGTTGGCGAGGACCATTTCAAGTCATACTTGTCACGAACACTGCAGTGAAGTGTGGAGGCCTGCCAAATTGGATACACGCTTCACACACTCGAAGAGTGCCAACACCTCTAGAAGAAACAGCTCCTCTCTCGGATGAGAATCCAGCGGAAAGCGGAGAAGCCATAGAGGGGGAAAGCCAAGCTGTAGAGGTGATCGAAGAAGCTGAAACTGTGACGGAACAGCTCGATGAAGGTCAGGACACTAGTGAGACCGAAGTCGCCTCAGGAGAAGAAAGTAATTGGGAGATTGAATCGGATACTGAACAAGCTGAGAGTGACCAAGAGACAAGTCCCAGAACAAGGAGCAGGAGGACAAGGAGTGACGAAGACAGTTGGCCAGAGAGAAGAAGGAGGCCAAGCTTGAAGGCACAACAGGAGAAAACTCTTGTCCCGATCTCTGAAGAATCAGACCAAGAAGAGGAAACTACAGACTCAGGCACGGAGAGTCCAAGAAGATCGAGAAGGGTACGTGTGCCCTGCAGAAGGTACGCCACCCCAGAGTGGACTTATCTAGTAGATGTCTTGGGGACAGAAATCTGGGAGAGTGGAGAACGTGAAAGTAATAGATCTCGATCCATTTGTGGCAGTGGAGATATGGATGTTGACTCCTGGACTCGAGACTGAGGGATTATTGACTTTCACACTTCCCATACCCCCATACTTGAGTCAGATTAAAGATTTAGTGTTAAACAGATTACAATTTCCAACATTTGGTCATCAAATTCCGGAAGAAGAAGAAAAAGTCATTCGTTTTGAATTATTGGAACTTGTTGCAAGAGCTGCAGGTACAAGAATAATTGTTGATGTATAAAGACTGTAGTATATAAGTTATAAAGAAGAAGATAACCTAGCGCCGAGTGGAAAGAAGAATAAAATTAGGGATTACATTTAGAGGACGGAGAAGGGTTAGGGTTGTCTGTTGTTAAAAATAAAAAAGAGACATTGTTGCGAAAAAGAAACTTTGTTGATAAAGAGCACTTTACGAACTGAGAAGAAAACAAAGCAACCTAAAGACTGGAAAGGAAAAGAAAACTTTTTCGCGAAAGAAAGAGTTACGCTGTTTTTGACAACATGGAGAACGGCAACCCAAACAGAAAAGCTAAATGTATAATAGGTACACTTATAGCAGTAGTAATATTTCTCATAATTACAGTAGTGACAATATCATACATAGTAGGACATGAAACTGATAAAGAAATAGCAGATGTTAAGCCTGTAACGACTTTGAAACCTGCTCTTGATGGGAAGAAGGAGGAGAGCAATGTTATTCGTGAAAAAGCGTTACTGGCAGATGAATCTCGTATATTACATGTAGACGAGTCACAGGGAAACTTTAGGTCAAACGCATATGCTAAACTGTTGTACGAGTATATCGATGCCATGGAGGCCAAAGATTGCTATGTATGTATGCAACTGCCGGCTTCTGTAGATGAGGGCATCAGATATCATCATCTCCCATTAACTTATGGGATAACATGTAGTTTACTGCTTAGTATATTTTATGGTAGAGAAGGATTTGAGTACTACTTTTCAAATTATGATTCGGTGCTGCCTGAAGTTCCGAATTATAAGCAAATGAATAAGTGGGACTATTACAAAAAGGAGGATAGACTAGCCAAGTTCTTCCTTCCTTGGGATACGCTAGATACATCATACGCACGCAGAAATAATCTGACTTGCAAAGTGTCAGAGGTTGAGAAAAAGTTCATAGGACAAGTAGATGACCGATATAGAAGGCAGAAGATTCTAAAAATGTCAGGACAGTGGAAAACTGATTGGACCGAAGAAGAGAAGGCACATAAAAAGAAAGGGAGCAATGGTCCAATAGCATTGGATAGAACGCAGAAAGGAAAGTTATGTTTAACTCGAAGCAAGACATATTATGAAAGTGTATTTGTAGGTGAAGTAAATTGCGAACATTCTTTTCGATTGGAATACTATACGAAAGATTTCATGAAGGAGATGCAAGTGATTCCTAATGTATATTTTGTATGTGGAAGAAATGCCTATGTAAAACTGCCTGACAATTGGTATGGTTCGTGTTACTTGGCAATTGTCTTCCCCAAAATATATCATGCAAAGGATTTAGCGATCATAGAAGGAAAGGCTTCGACAAGAACGAAAAGAGAAGTAGGAGATGCAGAAGTGGTAGGAGACGTATTTGGAGCGATGTTTCCTATGTTAGGTTTAATACTTAACGATGTTAAGATCAGGAGACTAGCTACAGTTGTAGATAGATTATCTGCAAGTACTGCAAGGTCATTAATGCTAATAGAAGGTGAGATGCAATCGATTAGAGCAATGGTTCTTCAGAACAGACTTGCTCTTGATGTGCTATTAGCAAAAGAAGGCGGAGTTTGCAAGGCTTTGAAGGTTCAGGAATGTTGTACTTATATTCCTGATAATTCAAAACCACTTGAGAAGGTCATAAGAAACATTACACAGATTCATCAAGAAATCGAAGATTTGACAAAAATAAATGTTTGGGAAAAAGTAGGTCATGGAGTAGGAAAGGTTGGAAGTTGGTTTGCCAATCTTGGTAAAAGTATAGTATGGTACATATTAAAACCTGTGTTAATAGTATTAATTTGTATAATCACATTGTTAGGATTTGTGAAACTATATAAATGGTATAAGACGAACCGGTTACAAAGGTCTATGAGAGAACAAGAAAGGAGATTAGCTGCTTTACAAGATCAACAGTATAAAAGCTTGAGAGCACTTGAAATGATGAAAAGAGGAAATGATGTAACTAGTTCGGTTTAAAGGTATTCAAATTGCATTTAGTGATGACTCCTAAAAGTCATCAAAGGGGGGAACTGAGAGAGCGCAATTTGAATAAAATGTATATCTGAGTCATATTTAGAGGTATATCATATAAACGTAGGAATGAAATGTATATTGAACGTGAAGTTGACGCTTATAGCATAAAGTTAACAGATGTGACTAAGGTAATATAGGACTTTAGAATGCATTAGATTTAGAAGGCCCGTATACGTAATGGGCTAATGTAGAAATGCTTACGAACAGAAGAACGTGCAAAGTAGAATTCATGTACGTGTGTAACTTGAAATGCAGAAACGGCGAGAAATGTAACATGGAGAAATGTGCAGAGAGCATACACATAACGATGTAACAAATGTGAATATAAAATTATATTCTACGTAATTGTATTCTATGTAAAATGTATTCACATATAAGCAAGGGATTTGCTAAATGCGTTCATATATAAATGTATGTTAAAGGTTATACTGTGTAGAAGAAGTTTGTAGGAATGTTAGAAGTTTTAGGTCATTTGTGATTATAACCTGACTGACCAAGGGTTCGCAGGAGTGTAGTCTGCTGTTGGTAATTTAGTGGGCTCACAGGAGTCGTGAATAGCCTTCACTTGAATGTGCGAGCCGAAGAGTCTAGTTCTTGTTAGATTTAAGGTGACAAATGTCGAACGAAGTTTATTGCCTGAACATGAGGGGAGACGATTGGAATTTGAGTCTTGTTTTGAAATGACCATTCACAGGACCAAATGAGGTTAAAAGTACAGCCGTAAAGAATAAAAGTTCTGATAAGGTGATAGATTTTACTCCGAAAGTGTCAAAGGTAAAGTTGAATGAAGTCACCAGCAAGAAGACGAAGATGGCGTCTAATGAGAAAGGTCAACTTAACGGACGGCGAAGAGACGAAGCCATGGAAAGAGCTAGAAGATGACCTCACGGGGAAAGTCCGTGGTGGGCGTCGAAGGGGCGTTCCACCCACACTGTGATTGTGTATTTTAGGGACAGCACCCCGGGGAGAAGATAGCGATTAGCGGGAACAGCGAAGAGCTCAGGACAAGTTAGAAAGAGCAGATGACTTGAGCAGATGCGCTGAGAGAGATCAGAGCGCAAGGGAGCAGTAGGCCGAGGACCCTTAGAAGAGCGGATGGGTAGGCAGAGAGGGTACTGCTTCTTAAACTTAAGTTACCTTTAGAGGCTAAGAGAGTTTGAACTTCTTAGGGAGTCAAACTGCTGACACCTTTTTAGGGTTTTAGAACTTGCGAAGTAGGGATGTCACCTAGTATAGAGTAGGGACAGATTTAACTTGATTATTTTTCTCTTTCTGTAGATGACGCAGAAGAACCACTTCATATCGATGCTTTTTAATTTGCTGATTTTGGAACTGACTTTAATTGTATTCGTTTGTAGACTGAGGTTCTTTAGGGAATATATGTTCCTATTAGTTCCTGTATATTTGATGAATTTGATCCTGAGAGGATGGTATATGCAACTTTTCTTAATTTTATATTAAACCTTTTAAACTTTATCAGTTGTAAGTGGTCCTTCAGAGTGGCGTCAGTTAATGGGGTTTATCTAAACTTATGTGGGGATGTCTTTTACTCAATGACAGATAAAGATCGATCCAAAATTGTCGAATGAGATAAGTTATCAAATTGATCATAAAAGATATTAAAATCTCATTCCCCGCATGTGCATCGGATGACCCCTGTGTGTCTGACGACATGGCACATGAAATCCCTCAGGTGCGGGCACCAGAGGAATTTTCTTTCTCCCCAAACAGCCTCTGGAGCTGGGGAAGAGCAGGGAGGGGCAGAAAGCCCACTAGACACCAGTGATTTAATTTTATGAAAGAGGGTTGGGGCTGCCCACAAAGGACAAGAACATGTCCCCACCCAAATATATTTGGGAATGCTTTCTGCCCACTAGATGCCAGGAATTCTTTTCTTTTTAAAGTATTTTGGAGTTGGACTCCCCTAAATGGGCATGTCAATGCCCCCAGACCCACCAAACAACCCAAGGGGTCTTACCCCTGATCTGCCCCCGGGGGGGGTGGGGGGGGGCAGAAAGCCCCCTAGACACTAGGGATTTTTTTTATGTAAGTGGGTTGGGGGCTGCCCACACAGTGCAAGGCCATGCCCCAATCCAAGTATATTTGGAAACAGTCTTTTTGCCCACACCCGGGGGGCAGATGGCGGCAATAGCCCTGATCTGCCCCCCCCAGGGGGGTCAGAAAGCACATTAGGCACCAGGGATTTTTTTTGTTTATAGTGGTGATGGCTGCCCAAAATGGCCATGCCAATGCCCCCACCTCCCCAAATTCCAGAGTCTTTCTGCCACCCTTGAGAGGATGATCAATGAATCAATCAGGGGCTTATAATGCAAGCTATTTACCCATGAGGATCTCAAGGCACTGGGAGCAGCTCCGGATCAGTCGAAGAGCCAGGTCTTGAAACCCTTCCTGAACGTGTGCAGGGTCAGGGAGCGTCTGATGTTCACATGGGAGAAAGTTCTAGGTCTTGGCTGCGATATAGGAGAAAGCTCTCCCGCTTGCTATGTTTCTGCGGATGCAGGGGACCACTGCCAGGGTGAGGTCAGCGGAGCGGAGGTTCCTCTTGGGTACGTGGAAAGAGACTCTCTCGTTGAGGTATTCGGGTCCCATGTTGTTGAGGTATTTCAAGGCGTGGGTGTGGAGTTTGAAGTTGACCCTCTTCTCGCACGGGGAGCCAGTGGAGGTCTCAAAGGTGTTGGGTCATGTGTTTGTGACGCGGAGTCCCGAGTACGAGTCTGGCTGCGGCTTTCAGGATGGTTTGGAGTTTGTTTAGAAGAGTTCTGTTGATTCCGGGTTATAGGGCGTTTCCGTAGTCCAGTCTGCTGGTTATGACCGTCCTTATGCAGTTGGGGGGGATCCATTTGAAGGTCTTCGGGAGGATGTGCAGGCAGTTGAAACTGGTGGAAGCAACGGCATTGATCTGGCGATTCATGGAGAGGGAGTAGTCGAGGATGATGCCAAAGTTCCGTGCTTGGTTTGTGGGGGTGGGTGGATTCCCGAGGGCCACCAGGTGTTGTCCCAGGCGCAGGTGCAGGGTCCGAGGATGAGAACCTCGGTTTTCTCTGAGTTCAGCTTCAAGCCGCTTTCTTTCATCCAGGCTGTGACGTTCTTCATTCCTTCATGTAAGCAAAGTCTGGTGTCTTCAGGATTCTTCATGAGTGAGAGGATGAGCTGGGTGTCGTCTTCGTAGGATACTATGCTGAGCCCATGCTGTCTGATGATGGCGGCGAGGGGGGCCCTGTAGATATTGAAGCACGTGGGGCTGAGCGATGATCCTTGGGGTACTCCGCAGTTGATATTGGTGTGTTCGGAGAGGTAGGGAGGGAGTCTTAACTTCTGCGTTCTGCCGGAGAGAAAGGATTGGATCCACTTGAGGGCGGCTCCTTGTATCCCCACGTCGTGAAGTCTGGCTGCGAGTGTGCGATGTGAAACTGTGTTGAAGGCTGTGGAGAGGTCTACAAGGAGGAGGGCCGCAGTGTGTCCCTGGTCGAGTAGCATGCGGATGTCGTCAGTGGTGGCGAGGAGGGTGGTCTCAGTGCTGTGGTTGCTGCGGAATCCAGACTGGGAGGCATCTAGGATGGAGTTCTCTTCGATGAAGGCGGTCAGCTGGGCGTTTACAAGTCTCTCTGTGACTTTGGCCGCAAAGGGGAGGAAAGAGATGGGCCGGTAGTTTTTCAGGACCGTTGGGTTGGCCGTTGGTTTCTTGAAGAGGGGGTTTAACCTTCGCCTGCTTCCAGTTTTCCGGAAGACGCCGGATTTGAAGGAGGCGTTGATAGTTCATCCTAGTTCGGGTGCACTGGCGGCGGCCCAGTGGAATATGTGCAGTGGGCAGGGGTCTGTTGGGGCTCCTGAATGGGTTTTCTTCATGGCTGTGGTGATGTGATCGATGGTGGAGGGATTCCAGGTCATGATGGTTTGCTTCTCGGCGGTAGTGGCATGGGGGGTGGTGTCCGTTGTCTTAGAGGACCTTGATCTTCAAATGGAAGTATGAGCTGAGCTTGTCGCAGAGTTCCTGTGAAGGTATGACTTCCGTGTCTTCGCTGGGGGGGTTTGGTGAATTGTTGTATGACGTTGAAAAGTTCCTTGGCGTTGGTCGCGTTGATCTGGACTTGGTCTCTTATGAAGGGCTGTTTGGTATCTCTTATGTGCTGGTGGTATTCCTTCAGGGCGCTCCTGTGGTTGTTCCATGCTTCCAAGGTCTTCTGGTTGCGCCAAGTTTTCTCTAGGCGTTTGCAGGATCACCTGGCTTCTTGTAGTTCTGTGGTGAACCAGGCGGCCATCTGAGGGTTTTGTTTGGCGGGGTGGGAGAGGGATGCGAGCTTGTCGGTGCAGCAGGAGCTCCAGCGGTGAAATTCTTTGGCTGTGGAGTTGGTGTCGGTCGTCTCGCTGGGGGGTCTTGGAGGAGGGTGGTGTTGAGGTGTTCCTCTGTGACCTTGCTCCAGTTCCTTTGTGGTGGGCGTGAATCAGGCTTGGGTGCAGTGGTAGTGTTGAAGGTGAAATGGACGCAGTGTGGTCCGTCCAGGGGGGCTGGGTGGTGTGGCTAAAGCAGATGTTTATTCCTCCTGCGAAGATGGGGTCGAGGGTGTGTTCAGCTCTGTGAGTGGGCGTGTTGACCAGCTGTTTCAGTCTGAGGTTGTCGAGGAGAGTGGTGGAGTTGGGGTTGTTGCAGTTGTTGAGGTGGAAGTTCAGAATGTAGTCCATGGAGGTGATGGCATGGGGTGTCGCGAGCTAGTCGATGGTAGTTGAGGACTGGGTGCGAGGTCTTGGCGGTCTGTAGATGAGCGTATCGTGGTCCTGGGGGTGGTCTGGTTACAGAAGTGGAGGTGCTCCGTGTTGGAGTGTGGGCCACTTGTGCTGGATGTGGAGAGTCGGAGGGGGGTCCTGTGTGCGATGGTGAGTCCTCCTCCTGGACGGTGGGGGTGGTCAAGTCTCTGGATTTTGTAGCCGTCAGGGATGGCAGTGGCGATGTCGGGGCCAGAGGTGACGTTGTTCCAGGTTTCCGTGAAGAAGGCGTCATCAGGCGATAGGGTGTCAATCAGGTCCCAGATCTCTAGGGCGTGTCTGTGCAGGGAGCGCACGTTGAGGAGGATCAGAGTTTCTGCGGTGCGTGCGGCAGGCGGGCCTTCGGCAGTTGTGGGCGCTTTGTCGATGGTGAAGGATCTGCGGCAGATTCTGCATGAGAACTGTCCATGGGTGGTGTTCGGCGAGGATCTTTCGTAGTCGGTGTGTCTTTCAGAATTGAGTGTGTGGAGGGTGGTCGAATCGTAGTAGTGGGGCCTAGGAGAACCAGGGTTCCTGAAGCTGGCTGCGGAGGGTCACAGACGGGCTTGCCTTAGGCGCGCCAGCGGCGCAACCGTGCAGTGGCCAACATTAAGTAGGGGAGGGGGTGGGACTGGCGGTTGGGAGGCAGGAGCAGAGCTGTGTCGGGGGAGGGGCGGCAGGGGCAGCAGCGGCGGGAATGATTCAGAAATTCAATGCTAAAGAAAATAAATAAGACAAAACAATGAACAGGATACACTACAAAGTAACAATGACTCAAAAGCTCTAAGGGAGAAAGTGGGCACTGGAAAATGTACCGGAGCGGCACAAGAGCCGGGGGCTGCTGATGCGAACACCGGAGGCTGAAGGAGGGCTCTGGATGCGGCGTCTGAAAGGGGAGCTGCTGGGGAGAGTGTTGGCCTGGACCAAGGTCTAGGTGGGCACATGGGCAATAACCACCGATCTGCCCCACAGGGGGGAGAAAACACATCAGGCACCAGCAATTATTTTTTTAATGTAGATAGGGCCAGGGGTGGCCCAAAATAGGCCCATGCTCCACCCCAGAAAAAAATCCACAGTGTTTCTTCCCCCCCCCCCCCACTCCCCCCGGAGGCAGATTGGGCAACACTAGTGTCAAGCACCGGATTCTCCAATGAGGCAGATCGTAGCAAATCCCCAATGCCCACTCTCCACAGCCCACTGCTTATGTGCAGCTTCTCCAGGAAAGGGGAAATGGGATTGGGACAGAGAAGAGAAACTCGAGTTGGTCCTGGCTCCCTCTTCTTCTGACTCTGCTTGGCAGTTGCTAGAGTTACTAATGCACACAGGAGATACAACTTCAGGACAACCTAAATAGACCTTCCCTTTCTAATTAATGTCAATTACATTTGTACTCCCCCTACCAGATTCAGCTTGAGCTCTTGCTCCTCTTTCTCTAATATGGTAGCATCAGCATGAGGTATTCTGGAGCTGAAGGTACCTAATGTACATAGGAAAATACAATGCCAAGATTGACCTCTTGACCCTTCCTCACTAGGACAGGCTACCCATATACTAGATTATTCCTACCTAAAATGATTGGTGTTAATCTTTCATTAATACTGCTCAAAATAGGTAGGCACAGTTATGAAATAGTAAGTTTCTTGAAGGAGTAATCCTGTCTGCTGATAGTCAATGTCTCACTTGAACTATTATTTCATTACTGATGCAGGTAAATGAATCCTGAGGAATTCCAAGAGCAAAGCTTCACAGAGGGAGAACGGGCAAAAAGATACAAGGAAGGTAAGAGAGAGAGAGGACAGAATAGGTAGGAACGCCAGGAAGGAAGGGAGAGTGAAGCTTGGGCTGTTGAGCTATGCGTCTGCTCTGCTGCCGAATGCGCTCACTTCAACTGCTGCAGAAATGTACAGTAATATGCGGCTTACTTGAAAACTGCTGAATGAGCGAGAGACTCGCGGGACCCGCATTTGATTCCATGGACACTGGTGCTCGACGTTAAGCCTACCGGAGCTTGGCGGCAATGAAGACGAGCGGAACTTCGAACGATGGAACAGATGCAGAGAGTTCAAGTGCAATTCATGGAAGGTAAATTCACTTGGAACAACTAGTTCTGAACTCTCCATGACTATGAGTAGCTGAGGGAAATTACTTGACATGGGGAATAAATAAGGAAGTAATTACAGCCTTCAAGAACTCTAAGATAGTCTTGTGACTAACTGGGAACAACCTAGATATTCTGCTTACCACTAAACTTTCTGGGAGAGCGTCTGAAAACCAAACTTCTTTTCATGACTAGCAAATTGAAGTGCGCTGTGGAATGCGCATTCTCGCGACTCGAAATCTCGAGACTACGAAATTTCGTAATTCTACCCAAACAATGCACTGAAACTAAGGGAAACCTGGCGGCCATCTTAGAGTGTGCCTACTCTCTCACGTCAACCCACAGAGTGACACAAGAGGGTTTTACAAGGTCCCTGCGCTTCTTACCCAAACTCTTTCCCAGGGTAATGACACTCGCTTGATTCCTGACAGGCACCAGGGATTTCTTTTATGTCTATAGGGGTGGGGGCTGCCCAAAATGGGCATGCCAATGCCCCCCAAAACATTCCACAGTCTTTCTGCCCCCTGTCAGGAGGCAGAAGGGAGCACAACAGTCCCTGATCTGCCCCCCCCCCCCCCGGGGGATGAAGAAAGCCCACTAGGCATCAAGGATTTGTTTTTAATACGTAGGGGTTGTCCAAAATGTGCTTGCCAATACCCCCACATCCCCAAAACAACTTGCCATAGTCTTTCTTATCCCCCCCAGGAGGCAAGGGGAAGCCCCATAGGCAAGAGTCGCTCCCCTTTTTTTAAGGCACACATTTTGGCTATTTTAGTGATATATTTAGTCACATCTGCCCCAAGTAGGGGCAGAAAACATGTGCCCACCTATCTATCACAAAATGACCTGGTTTTTCGAGGGGTGCACCTGCGTTTTGCTCCAGGGCTCAGCAGCCATCTAGGAAAAACCTATCAACCCAAACATTTCTGAACACTAGACAGCAAGGGGAGTCCAGGGAGGTGCGGCTTACGTGGATCTCCCAACATTTTCCTACCCAGAATCCCCTACCAACCTCTAATGTAGCTAAAAAACGAATTTTCTCACATTTTGGTGTGGGATTACCACACTGGAACACCTTTCCCACCACCCAGTGTTCCCCTCAGTCTCCCGATTAAAACGATACCTCACTTGATGAGAGCCATACAAGTCACCCCATCCTAGATTTCCCTGGGTGTCTAGTTTTCAAAAGTGTACAGGTTTTCTAGGTTTCCCTAGGTGCCAGATGAGCAAAGGTCCAAAATCCACAGCTAGGCACATTGCGAGAAAAAGGGTCAGTTTCTACTGGAAAAATGTGATGTACCCCCTTTTTTGTTTTGGGCTGTTTCCTGTCACGGACACTAGGTCTACCCACACAAGTGAGGTACCATTTTTATTGATAGACTTAGGGGAACACAGAATTGTAGAACAAGTGTTATTACCAATTGACTTTCTATGCATTTCTACCTTCCAAATGTAAGATAATGTGTAAAAAAAGTCACTTTGTAAAATGTCCTCTAATTCATATGCTACTATGGGTACCTACAATGTAGGAGATGTGCAAATAAGTACTGATTCTACATTCTATATTTTGTTCCCATTTCAGAAATACATAGGTGTCCTTGATACCTATTTTTCACTCTTTATATTTTACCAAATGAATTACTATATCCCCTTTACACAATGAAAACCCATTGCAAGGCGCAGCTCAGTTATTGGATCTGGGTACCTGGGCTTCTTGGTGAACCTAGAAGTCCTATATATCACCACAACTAGAGGGTCCAGCGGACGTAACTGTATATTGCTTTAAAAAATCTGCCATAGTTAGAAGTTACGGTTGAAAGCGTTGGCACAAATGGCTGTTTTCGTTTTCCAACTCAATTTCAATATTTCTATTATTTAAGTGTTTCTATAGGAATACCTTGAAGGATCTACACAAGTGACCTCTTAATAAATTCAGAATTTTGTGTACATTTCTGAAATGTATAGCTTTCCGGGATCCATTATTGCTTTCACACCCATTTCTACCACTAACTGGAAGGAGGTTGAAAGCACAAAAAATTGTAAAAAAATGGCTATGTCCCAGTAAAATGCCAAAACTGTGTAGAAAATGTTGGTTTTCTGGCAAAAGTCTGCCTGTCCATGAAAGCTGAGAAGATGGTAATTTCAGCACCACAAACCCTTTGTTGATACCATTTGCAGGGGAAAAAACAGAAGCTTTGTACTGCAGCACTTTCCCCCCATTTCTTCCCCCAAGAAATCGAAATCTTACTGTATTTTGGCCAATTTCTGGGTCCCCTACAGGGGAAACAACAAACCCTGGGCACCTTTAAAGTCCTCAGAATGTTGAAAGAAAAGGATGCATGAATTTGGCATGAATACCTTATGTGGACAAAAAGTTACAGGGACCGAAGCGCAAACTGACCCAAACAGCCAAAAAATGGCTTAGCATAGGGGGTAGAACAGGCCTAGCAGCACAAGGGATACGCTGTATTAGAAGCTTTGAAATACGGTGTACAAGCTCAGCCAACCGGTGTGGCATTTGAGTGTGCAAAAGGGATCGCACCACTGATGAGGAATGTGCAATTTGGAGATCAAGAGTTTCTCAGTCACGTTTGAGAAACACATCAGTTTGAATCAATAAGGCTTTGAATCTGCTCAACCGATCAAAGTTAGTTTCTGTTACTGGGACCTTGGGCCACAAAGTAACCTCTCCAATAGTATGTGTGGGAGGATACAGAACGTGCATACAGCAAGTGACTATCTTGGAAACAATGACCACATGAAGGACACCTGGTTTCATCCTGCAACAACTTTGATCATTTAAATTAGATAGCTTTCATTAGAAAGCAACAAAAAATAATTTGTGATCAATTGTACGTGGACACCCTTCAAATAACATGCTAAGTTAAGAACAGAAGCATTACATACTCTATGTGGTGTAATATGTTTGCAGACCAATGAATGACCTAAGCAACTTCCACAATCACGGAGACTAAGAAAGGCTTCTTTGTTCTTGTGCATGCATCTGTAATAAAAGGGAGAAACCAAGCCTTCGTAGAGAAAATGCATACCCATCCCTTCACATCTGCCTACTTGAGAATGCCAAAGACATGACATGGAATTAAACATGGAAATCGGAAGAAAAATGAAACCATGAATCACCAAATGGCAGAGGGAGTTTCAGCAACCAAAATGGGGACTTTTTCTAAACATTCAATACTAAGCAGAGTGCAGTTGGCATCTTTTTTATGCTTACTTTTTTGCATACGTGTCAAATTAAAAGGCAAAAATAACGTGGTTGCATTCAAATAATTCCATTGCACTCTATTAGATTTTAAAACCTGCAACGTCCAATTCAATATCAAAATCAATCTCAACTGACTCTGGTCATGTTTAAGCATAATAAACCCATGGAGATGATGGACGGAGCGCTGAAATTCTTCAGACACTTACCCCCCAGTCACAGATCTGGGTTGAATCCATCATCGTTCTATAGCTCACTTCGCCATCCCAGTTCAGACACAGCTATATGCAAATCAGTCTTGACCCTCTGCCTCATGGGGACAGTTGAGCCCGAACTGCCAAGCCATGACTTTCCTGTATCTGAATCAAGCATCCTAGGACTGGTTTCTGGCTATCAGCCGTCATCAGCCAGGATAGCTTGACTCCAGTGGCGTAGTGAGCATGGGACCCACGTCTGGGCATACCCTTCCCACATAGGGCGAACAGCAAAACACACAAGATGATGGACGGAATGTTGCACAATGGCAAAACATTCACCCCCAGTCACAGATCTGGGTTTAATGCATCGTTATTTTGCTCACCACACCACCCCAGTTCAGACATGGCCATATGCAAATCAGTCTTGACCCTGTGCCTCATGGGAACAGTTCAGCCGGAACTGCGAAGCCAAGTCTTCCCTGGACCGGAATCAAGCATAATAAGACCGGTTTCTGGCTATTAGCCGCCATCAGCCAGGATAGCTTGACTCCAGTGGCGTAGTGAGCACGGGACCCACGTCTGGGCATACCCTTCCCACATAGGGCGAACAGCAAAACACACAAGATGATGGACGGAATGTTGCACAATGGCAAAACATTCACCCCTAGTCACACATCTTGGTTTAATCCATTGTTATTTTGCTCACCACGCCACCCCAGTTCAGACATGGCCATATGCAACTCGGTCTTGACCCTGTGCCTCATGGGAACAGTTCAGCCGAAACTGCGAAGCCAAGTCTTCCCTGGACCGGAATCAAGCATAATAAGACCGGTTTCTGGTTATCAGCCGTCATCAGCCGTCATCAACCAGGATAGCTTGACGTCCGAAACCGGTCCTAGGATGCTTGTTTCCAGTCCAGGGAGGACCTGGCTTTGCAGTTCGGGCTGGACTGTTACCATGGAGCACAGGGTCGAGACTGATTTCCATATGGCTAGGTTCAAACTGGAATGGCATGGTGAGCAAAAAAACGATGGATGTATGCCCAGATCTCTGTACTGGGGTGTATGTATGACATTGTTCTGCATTCTGTCCATCAACTGTTGTTTTTGCATTTGTCACCCCGAGTGGGACAGGTATGCTCAGACGTGAGTCCTGTGCTCTCCATGCCACTGGAATCAAGCTATCCTGGCTGATGAGGGCTGAAAGCCCGAAACCGGTCCTAGGATGCTTGTTTCCAGTCCAGGGAGGACCTGGCTTGGCAGTTCGGGCTGGACTGTTCCCATGAGGCACAGGGTCAAGACTGATTTGCATATGGCTAGGTTCAAAGTGGAATGACTTGGTGAGCAAAAAAAGATGGAATTAGGCCCAGATCTCTGTACTGGGGTGAATGTATGACATTGCTCTGCATTCTGTGCATCAACTGTTGTTTTTGCAAAATCCAGTGTTAGGCATACTTTGCATGGGAGGTGGAATGTGGGGTTACAACCACAGAGTCGTATCAGCAAGGTCATTGCTGTTTTGCAGGGAACATCATTTTCTTGCTATAGCTGGAATTTTCATCGCCAATACGCTAAGCGTTGTAAATACAGCGCTGGCTTGGCGATGAATTCCAGCGATAGCCGGCGATAGGGAAGCTCGCGCTGGGCGCGGCCAGCGAAAATTATCACTGGTGCTTGTTAATATGCCCCAAGGTCTTTTACTTTTGAGGGAATTTCAGGAGACGTCTGGTTTCTTTCAGTATACAATATTTAATGGATAACAGCAATGATCATTGGAGGGAATCCTGTAAAAGTGTTTAAAGTTCTGTCAATAACACAAGTAATTATATTCTTGCACATTTTCAATGGAAAACGTGATCATTACAAGCTAATCAGCAGCAATCTCACAACCATGTTTTTGCAAGACAAGCATTCCTCTAACTTTACTGCAAGGGGCACTCTTCACTAACTAATCAAGTATGCATAGAGAATCAGGCAGTTTACACCAGAATGGAAAAAACACGTCTTTTCTATAAGATATTGGGTTTCTGGGGGGGGTTGAACCCCTACTCAAGCAGCAACCACAGTCTCTGTTGGGGTGAATTTACAACTAAATCCCAAATTAACCGGTGCTTAACCCTCTGGTAGCTTGGCTCAAAAGCAGACAGACTTAAATTACAGGCAATGTGTAAAGTATTTATGCAGTAAGTCAAACAGTAATAAAGTGGAACCACACCACTAGGAAAATACCACACCAATTAAGAAAAATAGAGACACATGTAATACATTATTTGAGACCAAAACAACAAAAATCCAGTCAGTAGAACAGAAGATATGCAATTTTAAAGATTTAAGTAAAAAAAAAGAATAGTGCCTAAAAGCACATATTGACAACTGTGATTATCTTGTTGAGTCGTACCAGGACAAAGTCACAAGTTCAGGCCGACCACAGTGAAGCACGGGCCAGCTACAGGGATCAAGTTAGGCCTCCTGAAAAAGATTACCTTAAATCCAGGTTGCAGAGCGTGTGAGGTGCTGCACCGAGGATGCAATGCAAAGCAGCAGTTCCAAGGAGCATCGTTGTCGACAAGGGGCATGCGATGCAAAGTCCAGCATCCCGCAGCAGAACTTCTGAGAAGACTGTGGGATGCGGTGCATCAGTTCTGCCCACAGGAATACTGCTGGGCTGCCAGAGTATCTTCAGTCCCATTTCCAAGGGTTCAGAATTGGGTGGCACCACTTGCGGGGGGACAGGACTTACAGCAGACAGAGCCCAGTCCAGGTGCTGGGTTCAAGGTGGTTGGGGCCTTTTCTGTCCCTGAGGCTCTGATCAGGAGATTAGCCAAATAGCACTTTGAGTCACGCTGATGGTCCTGGGTTCAAGATGCAGATCCAGTCCTTCTCACTCGGGCAGCAGAGTAGCAGTCCAGAGGTATATGAAAAGTTGGGTCTAAGGTTCCAATATTAATACCTGGTACCCACTTGGAAGTAGGAGAAGGTGATCGAAGTTTTCTGCCCCCTTTCCCTAGTCTCAGCTTGGCTGGCGTCACAAAAGGCTAGTGTCAAACCCTTTGTGAGAGTGCGCAAGCAGAACCTTTGTGATGTGTAAGTGTGGTAGTTGACAGCTTCTCCGCCTCCTCAAGTCAGAGATGGTCCATCCAGCCAACACCTAATCCCCCTTTGTTTTACTTTTCAATCAGATTTCGAAAAGCACCACCCAATTAGAATAAATTGCCACTAAGCTTGATTGGTAAAGTTCATAAGCAAACAGTAGTTCCAAATGGAAAACGCTGAATCCGTGGTTGCAAAAGAGTTCTTTTAATATGCCAAGAGAAACCAGCCAACGCGTTTCGTTCCGTCAAGCGGAACTTCTTCAGGGCGCAATAATGTACACGAAGGTAGGGATATATTCCAATTCACAAAATCTATTTGAAAGAGGAGCCAAATCCTTCTATCTGAGCGTCCGATAGATATGATCTTCACCTAAGAGTACATGCAACAAATAGGTGCCTTTTGTATTCACGAAGTGTTGTTGTCAAAGGGCGCTCACTTATCTTCACGTAACATTTTTGACGTATTATGTGTTCCACTGGGCCCAAGTGTTGGCCTTCAAATAGTCTGACGTGCACTTTGTTGGCACCGTCGTGTATTCAGTTCCAATGGTCTGCAATTGGCTCCAAATGTATAGTCGCATTAAGGTAATTACCTTTTGGGGTCGTATCTGTTTCCCCAGTTGGAGTGTTCACGGTCCGCGCGCCAAACACTTCCCGGCAGATACCTTACTGCAGTTGCGTCTGATTCGTAAGAATTGTCCGAAGGGCAGATTAGTACGTAAGGCCCTCGGATGGTGACTCTTAAAGTGTAAAAGACTGTTGCGGTCAGAGCGCTTCCACAGCTTCATTGATGATATTCTGATCTTGTGGAAAGGCCCACCCATGTCACATGAAGCCTTCCTGGTTTGGGTCAATTCTCTTAACCCTCACTTACACTTCACGATGACCTCCTCACCCAAGGAGATCGCCTTCCTAGATCTAACTATAAGACTAGAAGACGGGTCCATCAGCACCACTATGTACCGCAAGCCCACTGACCGTGGGCTTGCGGTACATAGTGGTATCTGACTGAGGTATCTGACTACAGAAAGGAGTCCGAAATCCTATCGAGGAATCTACTTGACAGGGGCTACCCCAGACACGATGTCCAAAAAGCCAGGAAACGCGCTAGAAATAACAACAGGGAAGCGCTTTTAGAGAGACAAGAAAGATCCCCAGTTGAGGATCAACCAATCACATGTGTAACAACATACACCCCTCTGTCCACTGAGATTAGGGGTACCATCAGACGCCATTGGGGTATCCTAAATACAGGCGAGTTATCCCTAGAAGAACCTAGGTTCGCCTTTAAGAGATCCAAAAACCTGAAGGACATCCTTATCAGTACTAGGCCCAAGTGCACCAGAAAAGACACCCAACAAACTTTATGGCACCTACCCCCAGTAACGGGCCACTATCCATGCGGAATGTGTGGTGTTTGCAGGTACACCATGACACTTAAGACGATCCAGCTCTCCGAGACCTTCAAATGGGAGATCAGACACCACACAAATTGCAATACATCAAATTGCATATACATGCTCAAGTGCCCGTGTGACCTACTCTACATCGGGATGACCACCCGTCCGATCAAAACGAGAATTATTGAACACCGCAGCAACTTCCGTTGCAAAAAGACCCACACCAAGATGTGCAAGCATTTTGTTGAACAAAACCATGATGAGGACTCCATGAGATGGGTGGTACTTGAAGCTAGCCCTAACTGCCCGAGCAATGCCCCGTTCCGGAAAGAGCAAAGGTGGATCCATCGATTGTCCACAGACAAACAGGGTCTCAACGAGGATATTCCATGGCATTCACTGTAGGACATCAAGGTCCTTTTACTATCCCTCGCATAACCACTCGCCCTGTACACGGGTCACATGGTTGACATTGATCCTCCTTAATCATCTTAACATGTCCCTGCTACCAGTCCCTGTTGCCAACACTACACTCTATGTAGCATGACACCACATACTATGCATACGTGTCCCATATGCCATTCATGCACCTTAGGCAGTAGGCTCACCAAAACACAGCATACAGATACGTTTTCATAACCAATTTGGTGAGCAGAAGCCCGGAGCATATCCCATACCCATCACATAGTGGCCGACGCACTTCATACATAAGAGCGAGTGATATTGTGAACACACCACTACACACGCACGACAATGGTTTCTTGCCATTGTGAGTATGGGGTGATGACAACAACTTTTTGACCCCGTCTAAATGACATAAATAGTTTTACTTACATTTAGAAGGATGTGTATTTAGCGTTAAGCACAACACAACACTGCTCTAAGATGGCCGCCACAAAAAGCGCCCCAACCACGTGATCTGACAGAGGAGGCGGAGACGCGCCGTCACACGCCGACCTGTCAACACGCTTTAAATTTCCCCGGCCGCCGAGCTCTCACATCTACTCGAGCTCGGCGGAGAAGGGTAGGTCTGACTGCGCGGACACGGGTGAATGGAGGTGAGTCCAACTTGACAGGGATTCAACAAAGGGAGTTAGCATGTAGGTCCTTGACCTCACAAGCCTTACTCTACTTGGAGACATCTTTTAACACTAGCTTTAGCAACTTTCCAACTCGAGGCGCTATGTTATTTCATCTCTAGCTAAAACCTTGGGCTCTTCCCTGATGTCTAGTCCCGCCGACCCCTCATGTGGCATATAATCCTTAACCATTAGGTAAGTGGGACATGTGAGACTTCTCATTTCCCCCTTTGGGACACAGTGTGTGTTTGTTGTGCATGTATTTACAAACGGTGCCTTATATAAAAATATACCTGCTCGAATTCCACATTAAAGGAGCAGTCCAATCCTCTGAACCTGCTGCATTTTTAAATCTTTCTTTAAAACTGGTTTTAAGATATTGATTTTAGCCAGCACTCCACCACAAACCTCCTCACGGACTCTACAGTTGTGTGTGCTACTCACTGCGCACTTTGCACACAGACTTTTGCAAAGCATGCTTTGGCGGTTGTACATTACTCCTTAACACCAATAGCATGCTGCACTGTATAAACACCCTGGCATAAACTGGAACTGTTGACATGCAGATTAGCATTTAATGGTTGTCCTTCTTCTTTTTTCTCTATGTCTAGGCATAGGAGTACCCACAGAGGTAACAACTGACACACATGACACTAGCATGTTTTCCCTTGCACATTATTAAGGTCCTGATGAATCGCGGGTGACTAGACCCACAGCGTGAAACATGTCGACCAACATCACTTTTAGTCTCATCTAGGGTCACCCGACCTAACCTACTGACACCTAGTGAGCTAACCCCCTTTTTTAACTGCAGCCAGGGGACCCCCAGAATAAACTTAATTCCGGTACCCCTTGCTACATTTTAAAACCCCACACACCACTACACCTAGCCCAGCCCACATACCCCCACCTCACCATAAGGCAGTTGGAAAAAGATCTCCGCCAAAGAGCCCCTCTTAGAGGTGAGCCCGTCGGGGATTGCACCGCCTCCCCGACGAGGAGCAACCGCCGATGATGAAGCATGACATCCTTCGGGGTGTGTGAGGCCATTACATCCAACAAAATGGATGCCCCAGGATGTTACTCTAACATCTGTGGTCATGCCAGCTAACACTTCCCTCAGTTTCCATAGGAACAGTACAGCAACCTCCCTTGTTTCCCTAGTGCATAATACGGACACAAGCTGTAACTGGACCTTCCACCTCCCTGTGTGGAAAACCGTGTCCGCTGATCCATTGATCACCTACTTTAACTCCCTCCCTTTGATACAGACTAACAAAATGTATTACCATATGAAAGGTAGTTGTGCCTTAGTATACATAATTTTATTGCTGCCTTGCTGAGGGTCTCCTGTTGCTCCAGGAATTATATGCAGGCAAACACTCCCTCCTAATGTGGGGTATTGTTCTAAATCATCGATCTTAACTCTCTCGGGTGCGCGTCCAGTGGCCTTAGCACAATGAGGCGCGGGAGCGACAGAAAAACGACTTGCACACTGTATCCAACTGTAGGTGCTGGGTAACGGACTCTGCTTTGAATAAAGGCAGTATATGAAGCACTAAATGAAAATTTTTTTGTTCAATTATTGATTTCACTACACAGCTCGATTGCATTCATTTTGCAGACTCAAGCTTAGTCCAAGTAGATCACATGCATATGTTTGCAGAAGGCGCAGAGCTGATTGAACTATATCTCTGAATTGAGCCTTGTGACTTGCAGGCTACGCTAGAATCTCTGCCACAATCACAACATGACCTCTGACAATGATTAGAACCTCTGATCTGCAGGGCAGAGCTTAGAGTATAGATTTTGCTCAAAGCAAAGGTGGTACCATAATATGTATTTGAGTTGTACAGTATCATCATGGCTCCGAAGGGAACCAGGCTATGAGGGCAGTGACAGGCACACCATTACAAGTTGGCACATAAGACTGGGAGCAGCATGTCATTCCCATAGGGAACATGGGACGACATGTGCGCAGCTTTGCTTGCAAGACTTTCTATGTACAAAACCCTATTTTGTGATTGAGTAACCTAATACCGAATCAGAAAACAGGTTAGTGATTCGATATTAGCAGGAGCGCGTTATGGGCGTCCCTTCCCAATAGCAGATTGCAGTGGTATTTATAAATATTTTGCGACTAAAATACGGTCACAAAACATTTATTTTTTAACATATTCAAAAATAGGAATCTTTGTAAATGTAAGCTACAGCGTTTTTTAAGAGCAGGCAATGGCCTACACTGTTGTACCAAGCTTTTTGCGATTTCCTAATAGCAAATCACAAATATTTGCAATTAGGAAATCGCAAAAGGAAATGTTAGTACATGTGGCCCCAAGTCTCCATCTCTTAAGTTAAGCAATGTTGCTTCCTCTGCCTTACCGCTAAACATGTGTTTGGGCAGTACTTTAATTGAGCAGGTACTGTCTGGCACTGAGTACCTGACGTTCTTTAATTTGAAAGGGTGAGTACTTGCACTTCTAAGCGCTGCAGCAATACAATACATTTAATGGGAGAGTACCAGCACTTTTCAGGAGTAAACAGGTGCCCTGAAAAAGAGTACATTCACTTAAATATTTCCACGCAAAGCACTAGTTGGAAGGGAAGAGCGCATGACTTGTGCATCAGAAGGTCCTACCACAGGACCCTACAGGACTGGAGAAACGTAACCACTTGAGAACCTGTGACAACAAGCAGGCGTTCAACTGAGAGCTCCATACAGTTTAAAATCCTGCAAATTATTCAGATAGATCCTGACTAAAAACTTAGGACTGCGAATTAGAAGAGTACTCTTTTAATTCCCAGTCCAAAGTTTTCATTCAGGATCTAGCTTAGCCTGGCTTGAGCTTTATTGTAACCATCCTACCCACTCAGCAGAGCACTTCCTTGATCCAGTTTTACCAACATATCTAATGGATGCTTTAATACCGCTACAGAGCACCAATCATTTTGCGATTTTGTTTTGGTTACCTGTGGTCTCTAGTCTATCGATCTTGAAAGAGCTCACTAGGGGGAGTTGGAGCGCACCCTGATTCTGTGATTGAGACTCTTGATGGAAACGTGACTTGTGAAATTCTATTGTTTGTGAGACTCTTGTTATGTTAAACTGTGTGATTTTATTCAAGACTTTTTGTGGCTGCTGACTGGAGTGATAGTCATGTGAACCCTGAATCTAGGTTCTGATGACATCCTGCCGCCTAAACAGGAAGACATAGTGCTGCCCTGAGACACTCTTATATGTAGAACGGGCGAACGAAACACTAGGGACATTTAACTGGAAAAACAATTTCTGAACATAACATCTGTGACATTGAACTGGATGAAATGTATGTCAGTTTAGAAGTCACTTTTGGTACAGCCAAGTCAATTAATTGTGCAGGTTTAACTCATGAGGGTTGTATTCTAATACGGCCAGGGACATTTACCTATTTTGTTGGGTTTTCATGACAGGATCCATGGGGCAGGTCACGAAGTATCCTCACTCATTTTTGGAGCTGAAACGTCTGCTATCCAATGCCGCAGACAGGTAGTGTGTACACTAGCAGAAGATGGCCCTGCAGTGGATAGTAGGTATCTTAACATACAGTCAGCTCTGCTGCAGGTGGACATGGTGATTAGAGAGCTTAGGGAATGCTGGTGAAGAGTTATATGGGTTGGTAGTGCAATTTGAAATTAATCTAGGGGCTACGTCAACGCGGCCCATCGATCGGGCTGAGGGGCCACACTCCCAAACTTATTCCCCGACAAGCAGAGTGCCTATCAGTCTGAGCAAAGGTCAGCCTGCCATCTTGTTCAGATCAGGCAGCTAGGAGCTAGGAGCTAGACATGCTCTGAATGTGCAGGCTGCTGGCTGGTATGAACTGAACTTTGCCACACTGAGGATTTCCCTGTGGGTGTGACCTCCTCAGCCTGGCAAAAGTACCTTGATGCCCTTCCCCTCATGATGAGGGGGAGCGCCTCTGAACTGGGCGCTTCAATTCGAAGCCATGAAGTGCCCAGGGCCGAGAGTCAATCAGTCCTCCCCACTAAAATTACAGTCCACTACTCGGCCACAGGGAGGGACTTAGGGTTTCTAAAGCAAGAAAAGCAAGATAGCCACATCCCTACATATGTGCATCTTTGCATGCTTTTGTTAAATTTGAATAAAAAAACATTCAGGGAAACCATATTTAACAAAGCAAATCCCTCAGCAGCAAAATCCAGATCTATTGGCTTTGTCAATGCTTACAGAAGAAAGTGATCCTACAATCACCTGATAAAGGATTTACATAAGTATAACACTGAAGAAGAGAGACAAAACTCGTGACCAAATGTTAGCAATTTTTAGCATTGTATCGAATCGTTAAAGCTCTCAAAGACATCAGAAAAGTCAACAAAAAATACATTGAAGTGGTGCAGCTCCCATACTAAAGGCATGGCTATCAAGAAAGTCCAATGCCACACTACAATGTACCACTGACATTTCTTCACCCTTACCCACCATAGCTCCTTCACCGATCTGTTAAAAATGGGTGCTTAAATCTGGTTGTAATACATTGGAGCCTTAGTTGAGGGGGGATGAGAACCAACCTCAAATAATAATCACAATCCTTGTCAGGGTGAACCACAAAAGACACAAAATAAACCTGTGCTTAACACTGGTAGCCTAGCACAAAAGCAATCAGGTTTAACTCGGAGGCAATGTGTAAAGTATTTATGCAGCACTCACACAGTAATACAGTGAAAAACAGTACAAGAAAAACAAACATTTAGAAAAATAGATGTTAATACATGGTAATACATACAATGTTACCAACCAACAAAACCAAATAGATAGAACTGGAGGTATGATTTTTTAAAGTTGTACCCCCAGATTCATCAAGAACACATTTTGCGATTCTTTAATAGCGAAAAATACCGATTTGCTTTTAAGGACTTGCAAAATGGAATGCACCAAGAAATCACTAAAAAAAATAAAATAGCGATTTCTTAATATTCCTTAATTGCGACTCGCAAATTGCAAGTCGCAATTAAGGAATACCTCCCCATTCATTCCTATGGGCCGAGAGGCCCATAGGAACGAATGAGAAGACAATCTCAATTTGCGAATCGCAATTAGCGATTCGCAAATTGAGATTGCGATTTCAAGGGTGCAGGGGTGGCCAAAGGGCACCCTGTTGCACCCCTGAAATTGATTTGTGCACATATGTTACGCACACACATGCCCTTAGGTCATGTGTGTGTGCAACATGAAACTTTGAAAAATGCACTTCAGTGCATGTTTCAAAGTTTTTGCAAATTACCATGAAGTTGTACTTCATGGTAATTTGCGTGCCCTATTAGCGAATTCGCTATTTTTTAAACTTTCATGCATTGCGTTTAAGGAATATCAATTTGAGATTCCTTAAATGCAATAAATCGCAATTTAGCGAATTCTCTATTTGCGATTTTTGCATTTGGGATGATGCATCCCAAATGCAAAAATACCGGTCGCAAAGGGGCAGATTCTGAGAATCTGCCCCTTTGCGAGCAGATCTTGGTTTGATGAATTTGGCCCTAAGATTCAGAATAGCACTAAAAAGCATTCAGCGCAAACCGCGCTAATCTTGCTTCAGATGACTGCGTCAAGAATAAGGTTTAAGGCTAACCACAATGTAACACCGATTAAACACAGACACTAGGTCTGTCTCGGTGAATGGGTCTACCTTTAGAATTGGTCTCTAGAATGGAAGTCACAAATCCTTGGTGGGCCAAGGCAGCAGTCTGTGGCTGAAGAGGGCTCCACGTCGTCAGATAGCCACAGGATAAGGTCTTGGTGAAGCCATTAATTTTGGCAGGGAAGCTCCAATCAGGAGAAATTGGAATTTCTCACTCAAGAGGTCGCTCACCAGCTAGATACTTTTTGCACCTTTGCTCGTTGGAGATTTCTACCTTTGGACCTAGTAACGTTTTGAAGCTCAGATTTTTCCAGTAGGGCAAGGCTGCAGGTTGTTGCTGAAGAGGGCTCAACGAGGTCAAAGAACTTTTCCGCAAAGTCCCACTGGACTGGATTTGCTGTTGTGGATTAGAACGTAATCTTTGTCCCAGCGCAGCCGCACCTTTAGTCTGATTGGCTTGGCCGGTTGGTTCCGGACTCCTGTCAGTCCTCAGAGCAAAACGTCTCTATGTCTCAGGTTTCAGAAAACTTTGGAGGATTAGACTTTGACAACTGCCAAGGATCCAGGACTTTGAAAACAGCTTTTTGGAGGTGAAAACTCATTCCAGCAGAGGCCAGCATTAGGGTGGGCCCAGTTGCTGGTTAGCTAGGCAGTTGCCGAAAAGGTCTCTGGAAGCTTGGTGCATCCCTGTAGTTCAAACAGGAAGTCAGCCTATTGACCCTTGGAGACCCTTCTGGAGTCCTGGATTCTAAGAAAGAGAACCAGTCTCCCTTCAAGTTCTTCAGACAGCAGAGCAGTCCTTCCTCTGATTCTTCACAGGTCCAGAAGTGTTCTTAGGAGGGTACTGGGGTTGCCATATGCATACCCGGTGGGTGGGGTCAACTCCTGGCAGCTTCCTACCCAATTAGCAAAAGTTTCCAAATGCGACCCTACCCACTTTTGCTGCACTTCCTATGTGTTTTACTGTAAACTATCCCACAGTGCGGGGCACTATAGAGGCCTACCACAAGATGGCTGCCTGGTAATGAGGCTCTGCTGCACAGAATGACAATCCAGCAATTATTTGAGTATATAGATGGCATCGAGGAGAGTACAACAACACCCTACAACTTGATGCCCTGCTGCCCAGGCTAGTGCCACCATTGAGATGGAGAGTTCAGTTCAGACAGAGATCGCACTCCCGGCGAGTTGGACCTGGTTTCTAGGTCTGCTGGGGGAGCCACCTGTGGTGAGCACCAGTGCTGTGGACGGATGGCCAGTGAAGCTTCACGCTCCATGAAGGGGACCGTGTGAAGTGGAGGAGGCTGCGAGACTCTGGGTGGGCTAGCAGGGCCCCGGAGATGAGTTATAATGCGGGGCTTGCCGAGGCCCCACGCTCAGAGACGTGAAGTGTGGTGCAGTGTGTGGACTCCTGCTGGGCCGCGGGCTATTGCTGGGCCCACCGTTGCTGACTAACCGTTCAGAGATGCCCACACTGGAGATAGACATGCTTGCTGCCACTAGGGGTGCTTCCTCGTGGTGTGGCTGGGCGGAGACAGGAGGGCCTGGACAGACCTGCTTGCGTGGCCATGACTGGACGAGGACTGCGGGAGCGGTGCGGGACACGCGCAGCCTGGGTGAGATTGGCAGCATGGCCAGCCCTTGCCCTGGGAATAGCACCAGAGGAAATGCCTGCAGTGCAGGCCCCCTGAGTGGGAGGATTTGTGGGCCTGTGATGTTGACTCTTGACATCTGGGTTTCGCGGCCTGCCAGATGCCGCAGACTTACTCATGCCCCCCCCCCCAGATTTGGATCTCTGGGGAGAAGTTTGGCCCAAGAGCAGGGCCATGCATTTGTGGCCTAAGTGGCCTACCTACAATCCTCTCTGCTAGGCTGGTGAAAAGACCTGCTGAGAGGAGATATGGGGTTGGGGAAGGCCTATCCTGCTCCACCATGATGAATCATCTGCCTTGATTTCCCTGCACTGCCCTGGGAATCGATATTGCATGGTGGCGTGATCCTGGGGTTAGGGCAGACCGTCTTGTGGAGTGGCGCCTCACCTGGTGTAGCCTGCAAGGACGACTGGTGCCCAACCTGGTGATTGCCATGAGAGAAGCAGCGCTCTTTTGGGCTGGAAAGGTATCTTGAGCCCTGTGGCCCAATGACCACCTCGGGCCTGCTCTTGCACTCTGTGTTTGCGACCTCGATGTGAGGCAGGGCCCTTAGGCAAGGCCTTATACTAGTAACACGTCTCATCCTCAACAAAGCTACATGAATAGACTTGACCCCTCGCGCAGGCCCCATTTGGTGCTGGACACACTTGTAGGGATACTGCCTGTCTGATTACACTGCATTGAGGTGCCTGACTGAACTCGCCTAAACAGCCCTGTGGTGCCCTGTGGTGGAGTGAGCGTCGCGGGCTGGAAAAGCAGGTGAGGAGGCCGTATGTAGTGGGCAATACTGGTCTTTTATTATGGAGTAACAGAAGGGACTGTCACAACTGTCAGAAAGGGAGGCTCCAGGTGATGTACTCCGGTCCTGGTCTTCTGTTCCGCTCGGCGTCTTCCGACACTCCAAGGACGGCTCCGATGACGGGGAGGATCCCAGGAGGGCAGAAAGAGAGGGAAAAAACAAGGGACCGTTAGTCCTATCCAGAACTCAATGCAGTATATACTGATCACCGTCACCCGGGTAGTGCGAGAGAGGGCGGAAAGAGGCAGTGAGGGAAGGAGGGTACCGGGAGGGAGGAAGAAAGGTCGGGAAATAGAGAGGGTGCCGAGGCGGGACGTGAGAGGAGCGGTTGGGGTCTTCTGTGAGGTGCTATACACTTATCTTACAGTGCAGGGGAGGTGAGACTATGGAGAAAAGGAAGGTATTTACAGGGACTTTACAGGGACTCCTAGCGAGTAGGGAAAAAGAAGGTTAAAGGCACTCACGCGGTCCGCCGTAACTCTCCAGTGAGTTACGGCCGCTCTCCAGCCACCTCCTTAGGACTCCACCACTCTTCTGTCCACACGTCTTCGTCGCACGTCTGCTCTCCTTCTCCGTCTCCAGCCAGAGGGTCCTGCCACGAAACTCCGACGGCGTGTTGTCCTCGATCCTCGGTTTTATCCTGTGCTGGCGCTGCCTCTGGGGCGGGACTTCCGGGGGCAGCGAGATATGGTTCCTCCAGACCTGGTGCTCTGGTTGGTCCCTGCGGGAGAGAGAAGGGCGGGGCTTCGTTGGTAATGGCTGGTGTTCCGAGTCCTGTCTCGGCTATGGCGTTTTGGCTGCAGGGTTGTAGTCCCGGTGGAAACGGATGAGGTACGTGCGGGGGAAGGTGGCCTCCATGTGGGGTTCTTCGGGACGCCGTCTCACATCCCCTTCCCCTAGCTGTCCTTCCTGTAGTGGATGGAGAATGAGGGTAACGGGAAAGGTAATCTTCATTACCCTGATCGGAGCCTTTCCGGTGTTTTGTTTGGAAGTGAAAGGGCTGTAGGGACAGAAACCAGCGTAGGACCCGGTCGTTCTGACCTTTGTTTCGGGCCATCCACTCTAAGGGGGCGTGGTCGGTGTAGAGGACAAAGTATCTGCCCTCTAGATAGTACCGCAGATTGTCCACTGCCCATTTTATGGCCAAGGCTTCCTTTTCAACCACAGCGTATTGTTTTTCTCTGGGAAACAATTTGCGGCTCACATAGAGTATGGGTCGTTCGTTGCCTAGGGCATCTTTCTGGGATAGCACGGCCCCCAACCCATGATCGGAAGCATCCGTTTGCAGGATGAAGGGCAGCGAATAGTCAGGGGGTACCAAGACAGGACTTGAAGTCAAGGCGTCTTTTAAGTCCGTGAAGGCATGCCATGCTTCGGGAGAGGGGTTTCGTAGCTTCTCATCGGAACGGTTTGTTTTCTTCAGTAGGTCCGTAAGGGCTGCGGCTCTCTGGGAGAAATTGGGCACAAACTGCTGATAATACCTGAGAAGCCCCAAAAAGGCTCGAAGGTCTTTTTTTGTTTGGGGAAAGGGAAGGGACCGGATCGCCACGGTTTTGCTTTCTTGGGCTCTTATCAGGCCATCCCCAAAAGAAACCCCAGGTATTTGACAGTTTACGCCGCTAAGGTGGTTTTGGCTGGATTGATGGCAAATCTGAAGGAGCCCAAGGAGGAGACGACGCTGAAAAGATGCCTCAAATGCTGGGGCCAGCTGTCACTAAAGATAATGATGTCGTCTAAATAGGCGCCTGCGTACTGTGAATTGGGTCGCAGGACGTGGTTCATAGCACGTTGAAAAGTGGCTGGGGCGCCATGAAGACCAAAGGGCATGACTAAAAACTGGTATAACCCCTCAGGGGTGGAAAAGGCAGTCTTCTTTTTGTCTTGTTCCCTGAGGGGTATCTGCCAGTACCCTTTGCAGAGATCGAGGGTGGAAATATACTTTGCCTTCCCTATCCTCTCAATCATTTCGTCCACCCGGGGCAAGGGATAGGTGTCGAAGTTAGACACTTTGTTGACCTCCCTAAAGTCTATGCAGAAGCGGACCGACCCGTCAGGTTTTGGCACAAGAACAATAGGGGAGTTCCACTCGCTGACTGAGGGCTCTATGATTCCCATCTGTTGCATGGCTTCTATTTCCTGATGGATAACATTCCGGCGGGCCTCCGGTACTCTGTAGGGTCTCAGGCGGACAACTTTCCCTGGTTCTGTTTCTATTGTATGTTCAGTGACGTTGGTCCGACCCGGAGAAGAGGAGAAGACTTCTTTCAGGGACTCTAGGGTTTGTCGCAGTTCCTGGATTTGTACGGGGTTTAGTTCAGGGTCAATACAGGGGTCGAAAGAGAAGAGGAGACTTTTGCTGGTTCCGGACAGCACCGGACGGGGTCCTTCCCATTTTTTAAATAAATTCATGTGGAATATCTGGGAGGTGCCCCGTGTGGGGTCCAATTCCACCTCATATGTAACTGGGGTCACCTGCCGGAGGATAGGGAAGGGTCCTTGCCACTGTCCGAGAAGCTTTTGGTCGGACGAGGGCATCATGAGAAGAACTAAATCATTAACAGCAAAGACCCGGTTGCAAGTGCCCTTGTCATATTGCTTCTTTTGGTTGTCCTGGGTGTTCCCTAGGTTTTGTCTGACTATGTCCCGGATCATGGACATGTGGGTTTTAAGGTTTTCCAGATATTCGGGAAGCGGACGAGTGCGGTCCGGTTCAACTTCCCAGGCCTCCCGTGCCATGTCTAGCAGGGAACGAGGGGGACGCCCGTACAGCAATTCATATGGGGAGTATCCGGTGCTGCTCTGCGTTTTACAGCGGATTGCGAATAAGGCCAAAGGAAGCATATCTTCCCATGTTTTTGCTCCTAGGCCTAGGAGCTTTTTCAGAGTCTGCTTCAATGTGGCGTTGTAAAGCTCCACCAATCCGTCCGTTTGCGGGTGATATGCAGACGTCCTGATTTGTTTAATCCCCAGTTCAGAACAGACACGTTTCATAAGAGCAGAAACAAAAGGCGTACCCTGGTCTGTCAGTATTTCCCGGGGAAACCCAACCCGAGAAAACAAGGAGATCAGGGCCTTTGCTATAGTCTGGGTGGTGGGTTGGCGTAGGGGTATGGCCTCCGGAAAGCGGGTGGCATAGTCGACTATGACCAAGGCATATCGACACCCACTACGGGAGGGCAAGAGGGGCCCAATAATGTCCATTCCTATGCGGCTGAAGGGGACGTCTATGAGAGGGAGGGGTTGTAAAGGGACCCGGGGTGGTCTGTGACGACTGTTTCTCTGGCATACTACGCATTCGCGGCAGTAGGTCTTGATCTTTTGATAAACCCCCGGCCAATAGAATTTCTCCAAGACGGCTTGGCTGGTCTTCTCGTCCCCGAAATGACCCCCTAGAAGATGACTGTGAGCCAGGAAGAGGACTTTGTCCTGGAAGGGACCGGGGACAAGTAACTGGGCGTTTTGTTGTGCACCCCCTTTTCGGTATAGCAACCCGTTTTTCTTATAGAAGTAAGGACCTACTTGCAAGGGGTCCTCGTGATCAAGGGCTCTTCCCCAGGCCTCCTGTAGGAGGGGATCCTCCTGCTGTGCTGCCCTGAACTCCCGGTCGGTCTGCCAATGGTGTTCTTCAACGATAGCGGGATAAGCGCTGACGTACTCTTTCTTCTCTCTTCTTTTCTGGCTTTTAGGTTTGTGGGGTTTTGGAGCTGTCACTGGATTGGGTTGTCCTGGATAAGGAGCGTCTTTCCACCACTGGGCCAGGGAATCAGAGGTGTCTTGAAGGAGCGTAGGTAGTCCCGGATAATCGCTCCCTAGAATGGCTTGTTCTGGAAGAGCGGGTACAAGACCTACAGTGAGACAGGTACCGGGGTCCTTGGAATGTTGGACTCGCACCTGAGTCGTGGGGTACTGTTTGGTGTCACCATGGACACATTGGATGGCTACTACTCCAGTAGGGTTCCTGACTGGGTGTGCAAGGTCTTGTGGTCTTAGAACACTCTGACGGCAACCAGTGTCGGCAAGGGCCATGAGGTGTTGACCGTCAATTGACACAGGGCAGTGGAACGGTGGGGGTGTGTATCCAGGAGGGGTGCACAAATAGTTCCTTACAAAGCCGACCTCCATCGGCTCTTCCTTCTGCGGGCACATCCGGGCGATGTGTCCGAACCCTCCACACGAATAACACTGGAGTCCAGGAGTAGGGGTTCGGAACACTACTGGGGAAGGAAAAAGGGGTGATGGTTCAGGTCTGCGGACCTGTGGTGGCCGGGTTGGGCGAGTGGTCATAGCAGACGGGGGCCTGTGGGGTTGTTCCTCCTTCCCCCGTTGGAGTTCCTGAGCACGGCTATAGGCAGAAGCTATCTCTATGGCCGTCTCCAGGGTAAGTCTGGAGTGCTGCCTCACCCAGCGCTGTGTGACCGGGTATAAGGAGTTAAGGAATTGTTCCAGATATATCTTCTCCAAAATGTTGTCCTTTGTGGATGTCTCGGGCTGAAGCCATCGGTTTGCGAGATCCCGGATCCGGAATGAGAGAGCCCTTGGATTCTCTTGGGGTCTTTCCCTGGCTTGGCGTAGTTTCACCCTATAGGTATCATCGTCAATGCCAAGACGTTCTAATATACACCGTTTAATGTCTGCATACGGTGTGTTGCCCTGTATGTTGGCCTGCTGATAGGCGGCTTGGAGGTCGCCGGTGAGGAGCGGACCCAAGTATTGGCCCCAACGGTCCTCTGGCCAATTGGCGGCTTGGGCTATTCTTTCAAAGTTTGTGAAAAAGTAGTCCGGATCTTCCCCGGGGACATACTTTTGAAGGACCACGGAGGGGAGAGAGGTCACCGGCCTTTGTTGGCCCAGGGCATCCGTTAACTTTACCATGGTTTGCTCGTGGGTCACCCCCTGACCCTTCAGGACATCATGAAGCTGTCCTCTGTCGTCTTCAGCGGTCTTCAGGAACTGTTCCATCAGTTTACCGAACTGTTCTTGGGATTCCGCCATCTTCCTAACTACGGCCTCCATGCTTCCAGCAGATCCCACTTCTGACACCAGATGTGGTGGAGTGAGCGTCGCGGGCCGGAAAAGCAGGCGAGGAGGCCGTATGTAGTGGGCAATACTGGTCTTTTATTATGGAGTAACAGAAGGGACTGTCACAACTGTCAGAAAGGGAGGCTCCAGGTGATGTACTCCGGTCCTGGTCTTCTGTTCCGCTCGGCGTCTTCCGACACTCCAAGGACGGCTCCGATGACGGGGAGGATCCCAGGAGGGCAGAAAGAGAGGGAAAAAACAAGGGACCGTTAGTCCTATCCAGAACTCAATGCAGTGTATACTGCTCACCGTCACCCGGGTAGTGCGAGAGAGGGCGGAAAGAGGCAGTGAGGGAAGGAGAGTACCGGGAGGGAGGAAGAAAGGTCGGGAAATAGAGAGGGTGCCGAGGCGGGACGTGAGAGGAGCGGTTGGGGTCTTCTGTGAGGTGCTATACACTTATCTTACAGTGCAGGGGAGGTGAGACTATGGAGAAAAGGAAGGTATTTACAGGGACTTTACAGGGACTCCTAGCGAGTAGGGAAAAAGAAGGTTAAAGGCACTCACGCGGTCCGCCGTAACTCTCCAGTGAGTTACGGCCGCTCTCCAGCCACCTCCTTAGGACTCCACCACTCTTCTGTCCACACGTCTTCGTCGCACGTCTGCTCTCCTTCTCCGTCTCCAGCCAGAGGGTCCTGCCACGAAACTCCGACGGCGTGTTGTCCTCGATCCTCGGTTTTATCCTGTGCTGGCGCTGCCTCTGGGGCGGGACTTCCGGGGGCAGCGAGATATGGTTCCTCCAGACCTGGTGCTCTGGTTGGTCCCTGCGGGAGAGAGAAGGGCGGGGCTTCGTTGGTAATGGCTGGTGTTCCGAGTCCTGTCTCGGCTATGGCGTTTTGGCTGCAGGGTTGTAGTCCCGGTGGAAACGGACGAGGTACGTGCGGGGGAAGGTGGCCTCCATGTGGGGTTCTTCGGGACGCCGTCTCACATGCCCTTAACGTGGAAAAACCCGACACGGGAGACTAGCAGTTCCTGAGCTGAGGTGGGTCCCCCCCGTAGCTGTCTGCGTGACCCGACTGCACCATGGGTTAAACGGACAACAAAAAATCCACGCTCCCCTTTGAATTATGCAGGACGACACTCACCACTGTTTCAAAGACTTTATTCGGTACTTAAAAAGACACCATAAAAGCACAAATTTTAAAAGGTACATAAAAATACAATTTAAATACACGTATGTTAAAAAATATAGTTAAAAAATACACAGTTCATAAGGCGTGGAAAGGGGGTTATTAAAGTGCTTGGTTATGTAGTATTGCAGTCCATTATCTCTCTAGTATTTCTTAGCCTCAATGCCAATCGAATAAAACTTACAGTTCACAATAATGTATAATGCCAATCGAATAAAACTTACAGTTCACAATAATGTATAAGCATTTGCGGCTTCCTGCAAGAATTTAAGGGCCAATTTTGCTTGTCTGAGTTTAGTTTCTTTTAAAAGCTGTACTAAAAATTTACGTCTTGGGACCGAATAAAAGGGGCATAACAAAACGAAGTGAAGGGTATCCTGCGGAGACCTAGTGTCGCAGCCGCCGGTACCCTTCTTCCCAACTGTAAGAGTGAAACCAGAGGGGAGGGCTAGTAAGTGGTGAAGCATATTCAATCTAAAACTCGTCTTGTAATAACGATCCTGGACATTATACATGACTCTCAAGTACGGTTCCATTCCTTGCTTTTCAGTCAATTGGCAATAAGTTGCAATAGTGGGCTTACATCTTTCCTTCTCAGCCCTAGTGGTGAGGGACCACTCTGAATAAAGTTTCTTTAGGATTGTCTTGTCCTTTGCAGTCAAGGAATCTGGGTCGATAAAAAAGTTTATGCATCCAATTGCCACCATGGAGTCTTTTATATACTTCAGCCATGGTATCAGGTCCCATTTGTCACGTAGTAGACAATCTTTTATAATCAATCTAGTCAAACCCGCTTCTGGGTTGACCCAAATTTTAACCCAAGCCAGGAGGGGTTTGATTTTTATCTGGTCCTCAATAAAAGGTTCTCCCAATTCCTTATGGATGATGTAGGCCGGGGTGTTTTGCGGCAGTTTCAGAATTCTTCTAAAGAATTTATTTTCTTCTACCTGAATCTGTAGCAATTTCTTACCCATCAAACCCCATACTTCTGCTCCATAGGTGACCTTAGCACAACATATTGACCTGTACAAATTAAGGATTTGCTCTGGTGACCATCTGCCCAGCCTTATCCCGTAGGCCATGATGGCCCCTGCCGATGACGCCAGCTTTGTTGCATGTTTCTGTGCCAGATTATTAAAGGTCCATTGATCGTCAAATAATACACCTAGATATGAGAAGATCTTAACCTGGCCGATTTTATGTGAACCAATCTTATAAGTAAAAGTCCCTTTTCCCTTTACTCCTGTGGACATGATATAAGATTTTTCCAGGTTTGTTGACAGATCAAGGTTGGCCATAAAGTTGACAAAGCCATCAATCAATTTTTGTAGGCCCAATGGAGTTATGGCTAACAGTACCGCGTCGTCGGCATAGAGTAATACCGGCATCGCTCGATTGACAATTTGGGGTGAATCTACTTGTAGTTTCAAGAGTTCTTTGTCCAGGAGGTTAATGTATATGGAAAATAGGAAAGGTGCTAAAATACAACCCTGCCTAACTCCACTGGTACATGGAAAAGAATCAGTCCTACTTCCTTCTTGGTTGTATCTTACACTTGCAGATGTATTCCAATGTAAGTTTTTTAGGACGTCTACCAGGGATTGATCCACTCCTAGATTTGTTAACAGGGCCCAAAGTTTTTCCCTATTCACCCGGTCAAAGGCCGCAGAGAGGTCCATGAACCCCATATATATTGACCCCCTGCTAGCGATGGTATATTTTGCTGTCAGGAGGTACAGATTCAAACATTGGTCTGTGGTGGATCTGCCCTCCCTGAAGCCATATTGAATGTCTGTCAAAATCTGGTGCTCCTCTGCCCATTCCTGCAAGCGATGTAAGATGACAGGGCCCAGAACCTTTGCCGTTACATCTATGAGGGATATTGAGCGATAACACTGTGGGTCATCGCGATTCCCTTTCTTGTAAATCGGGACTATGGTTGCTGTTGACCAGGAACGAGGCAGCCCTGCCACCACGGCCTCGTTCAGTACCCTTGTGATTCCTCACAGGAAGAACATGATCTGGGCCCTCAGGAGGGTGCTGCCCTTGAGCCAGATATATGTTCCATGTTTGTCAACTTCAAACAAAGCCTGCATGCCATTGACAAGAAGATTGACAAGCTCGCAGACCGCTTTAACGGCATCAAGGAGAGGGTTGACAGGTATGAGGAGCTGCTGGACCAACTCGAACACCGCACATTGGATGCAGAAGACACACACTACTTAGCTGGAGATCACCAGCTACAGATGGAAAAGGTACTCGAAGTAATCCGCAATACAAAGGAGGACTGGGAAGTGTGATCACAATGTAACAATATAAAAATTATCGGGGTCCCAGAGGAGACTGTGATGGACCGAATTAGGACTTTGTGGAAAACATGCTTCACACCCTCTTCAGGGAGGCCCTCTCCCATTTGGTCATCGTTGAGAGAGCACATAGATCACTGGGCCGTGTCCACCGCCGGTGGCCCCTGCCCACCCTCTCATAGCAAGACTCCTAAACTATTGTGACAGGGATACCATGCTTTGCCTAGCCATGGCAGGACGTCCTCTTCAATACCAGAGCAACAAGATGTCTTCCTTGACAGATTTTATGCTGGCCCTTTCTCTCTCTATAGCACACAATGCAGAAAACAGATGGCAAGTACTCCCTGATCTACCTGGCCAACCTTTGTATTCATCTGGACAAAAATACACCAATTCACTAACCCTAAGGCTGCCGTTAAATTTGCTAATGGACTTGCTTTGCTGAACCTGCCCCGCAGCTGTTGCCCATGGGGTCGGGCCGCGGCCACCTGAGTGAAAACGATAGATTGTCCAGCCTTTGCATAATGCATATGCGGCGTTACCTTACTAGGATGAAAACAGTTGTGGACACTTTCTTTCTCCACCCTGAATACTAACACTGAGACCTTTGTGACTAACTGTTGATTGGGGCAGAATTGAAGACCTGATTTCCCTGCAGAGATGTACCTTGCCTCAGCTGTTTTGAGTTTCTCTTCGCAGTGTTGGGCTGCTTTGCCGCCCCTCACCCTCCCCCCTCGGGAATGAGTGCCTATATATTTTCCTTTATCTCTGGGGCGTTGACTGGTGGGTGGGGAGTCTTGTTTATCCTGATTGGAGGGCCAAGGTGGGTGGTGGGTCATTGGTTGGGGCAATGTTTATGTTGAATTACTCCCCCCCCCTGTTTAGGCACTCAGTACTGAGGTCTGTCCCCTCTATACTACTCACACCTGCTCGACTAATGTCATCTCTCCAAGTATCTCCCTGTATTTCAGTGATATCAGTTAAATTTTTGACATCGAATATTAGGGGCATGAACGACAGACGGAAGGCACGCCAAGTGTTTGCATGTCTGCAGTGTCACAACATAGATATTGCATGCTGCAAGAGTTGCACTTGACGAACATCATGCAAATGCACCTAAAGGCGAGCTGGATTGGAGAGATACATGTAGCCTGATACTCGTCTTACGCAATGGGGCTTGCCATGGTGTTCCGTACAGGACTTCACTGGCAAATACCCTGTGCGCTTTGTAACGCACGTGGTCGCTATGTTATCTGGCAGGTATACTACGGGGACGCCCATTGATACTGACCTCAGTATACGGCTCCAACACTCATGATCCCCTCTTTTTTGTGGAGGTCTGGGGCGGGTGGGGATGAAGGGCCTGAGAGAGGTGCTTTGGATAGGTACTTCAATATAGTTTTGGATGCCTGCACGGATCGATCCATCAAGACATGCCAACCACACCCACAAGACACTGAGTAATTGCATACCATTATAAATATCCAGTGGCATAGCAAGGGAGGGGTGGGGGGGGGGCGGTTTCCCATCAGCACAAGTTTGTGGGCCGGTGGCCTCCAGCCCTGCTCTTTCATGTGCCTCCATGGGTGGCAGCGCAAACACCGCCAGCCCCCTACCCCAGCCCCCCGCCCCCCCTCTTTCACTCGCCCACCTTTTCATATTAATTTTGAGCTGAGCTGAGCCTTTTTGAGAAGAGGCCCATCAAGAACTTCACCCTCGCTGCAGGAGCCATTCCAGGACTGGGACAGAAGCCACCCAGAGCAGAGACAGGATCCACCACAGGGGGGACAGGAGTCATCACAGGCGGGGGGAGGGGGAATAGGAGCCATCACAGGCGGGGGCCGGAGCCACCACATGGGGGGGAACAGGATTCACCAGGGTGGGCACAGTATCATTTTGGTCTCTTCCAGAGTGGGGGAGGGCTCCTCACCTCCTCCTGGACAAGACAACGAGAAGACGGGCTCTGTTTCCCAAATGTTAGTTTTGCCCCCCCCCCCCCACACTGATGTACAATACTGAAAGGAGATACTTCAAGAGAACTGATTTAGCTGATTGTCCTCCATACTTTGTTAATCAGTGTGGGTGCGATTGTGCCATTTCTTTATTTTATTACAATATAGACTGCATGTTTGAAGAATAGAGGTTTGTTTACAATTTAGTGACAGTAATTAAGCTCTGTGAAGAGAACCACGTGCTGCCTTGGTGTAATCAGGGCTCTAGGATGTTTGGAGCCCTGGGTAGAAAGGGAATGTCTCACACCAATTGCAGATACAAGACACATTCAGTGCTGTTTGCATCTGAATAGATGCCCCTGCCCCTGAAGCTGCAGCCCCTCCCTCTCAGAGGGTTGCCATCCCGCTGTGCAAGTTAGGATGATGCAACTGGACACTATTGATTGAGAAGGATATTGGCTCTGCTGAGTAGCATGTTTTTTCTCTTGTTCCCCTTTTCCTTCTCTGCCTGGCCTTCACCTCCTCCCCCCTCCCACTGCCCCTCTTCTCTATATTTCTGGTCCTTACTTACCTGTTGCATTCCGGAGATTTGGATTGCTTAGTCACACTGCTCCACTGTGTGTATGATTCCTGACTGCATACTGTTTTGTTTCTATGCTGTTGTTGATTATTGCAAAATCCAATAAGTACATTTAAAAAAACGATCCCACTGTGCCTCACTGTAGTTAAATCCAACATGGCATAACCGTCTTTCTGTTGGTCAGAGTTCCCTGTTAAATTGGATTTTAAATTACTATTAAAATGAGTTCTTGAATGTTTTTTCCATCTGCTTGCAGACTGAAAGGAAACAGTATAAATTGTTTTAATTTAGCCCAGTGTTTCCCAATGAGAAAGCCAGCCTTGCTGCAGTCTAAAACAACTTTGTGGGGAAAGGGGTGTTCACTGCCAGGACATGTTAAACTTTATATATACATGTCTTACATTTTCAATACTATGCACCCTGCCCCATAGGCGAGTACAGCCTACCTTGGAGATTACTTATAAATACTAAAATGGAAGGCTTAGACCTAAAATGTAAGGCTTAGACCTGGCAAAATGGTTATTTTACCAGGTAGAAATGGCAGTTTAAAACTGCACACACTGGCTGCAAGGGCAGATCTGGAGACATGTATTACAATGCTACTTTAGTATGTTTCAGGAGCATTGCAGCCACATGCAGCACTTAAGTGCAAGCCCTCTATACATGAAGTAATATATACTAGGTACTTATAAGTAAATTACATGTGTAATCTTCCCATGTATAAAAGGGAGAGCACAAGCATTTTACCACTGGTTAGCAAGAGTAAAGTGTGCAGAGTCCTATGGCCAACAAAACCAGGTTCAGATAAAGAAAGAAAAAATCTGGGGGTCCTTTTTAACACTGGTCCTATAGAACTTGACTAGGGCAATTCATCATGTTTTATCTGTATTTGATTCCTCATAGTTCATCCTTCGTTGGCACCTAAGAAAGGTCATTCCCGCCCCATAGGTTAACATTGACTTTTAAGTTCTCTGTTGTTTTTTAAGGACACTTTTTCCATTTTTCTTTTAAATCATAATTCTTTGCCCCCTTCCTCAATATTTGTCATTTTGGTCTAATTTTAATGATTACATTTTATTTTGTTCCTCCTAAATTGACTATGGAATTTATTTGATTTACAGCTAGAATTTAATGACTTTGGGTGTTGCTCACACAGCTTATGTATTTTCTGTGGCAGACTCCTGTTAACTGGTCTCAAGCTACCAAGGAACGTCCAGCATTCTTCATAGAAATTCGCTATTTTTGTAGGAGCTCAATCACAGCTGACACCAAGGCTGAGACCTCTCTCGCACCTCAATATCAAATTTCCTACATTACTCTTACATCCAAACAGAACAGTGGTTATGCACACTAGTCCTTCTCAGTCCCTGGGTTAATTGGGAACCGTGTACTTCCCCTTTCCTATGGTCCACTCACTCCACTCAACATGTGGAAAATCCTGGAATTTACCATGGGCCTATCAGTCATGCATGTTATGTCTCTGGAGCTTTTTGGTTCCTTAAATATTATGCTATGTGCAGCAGCGGCTCCTCTGCTAAGGTGGAGGAGTGTCGCCCCACTGCTCTCCGAACAGGGCAACAAGTAAAAATAAAATGATATTAACACATTGTTATTGTCATTGTATTTTTCTGCACGGAGCCAGGTTGGATGGGGATGGACTGGTTGGATGTGCCATATAGTCTACCCCATTTGCTTTTAATAAAGATGAATTGCAGGCAGGAGCAAATGGTTAGCAGGAAGATCCTAGGGATTGGGTTAGGGGAGCCGGGGAGCTTCACGGCAGCCCACTGGTACTGAGAGGTCAAGAGTCTGCCAGCAAGAGGTGCCATATAGTCTACCCCATTTGCTTTTAATAAAGATGAATTGCAGGCAGGAGCAAATGGTTAGCAGGAAGATCCCAGGGATCCTACCACCAAATACAATAAAAATGGAGCTCTAGTATGCAGTGGATAGTGCGGGTTGAATAATAAATGAAGCCGCATGATGGTTTTAATACCTTCAAATATATGTAAGTGACATTTTTCTCAAGTTGCGTTTGTTTCCCTTACCTATCACAATTGACAATTTTTAGACCAGGAATAGCCAATGCTTCTGTTCTATTTGCAATATATAGGGAGATCTAGGGCAGCCCATTTAATATCCAAACATAAAGGACTAAAACAAAGTCTAGTTTCAGAAGCACTGGATCCATCTGCAATACAAGGAAGTGAAAGATGGCGTAAAGGACAAAGATCCTTACTGAGACACACAAACCAGGACATAGCAGATTAAATGAAACAATGGGAAAATAAGCAGTGGAATGGTAGTAGAACTGATTGCCTATAGTTTGGCATTGAGAATAACAACACAAAAATGAGTAAACTAGTATTTTTAATATTGCTAATTTCCTCATTGTGGCCGTAAGATTAAAGAAGAAAATTAGATGGGATTAGTTAATGCGATGATTCTGACGAAATTAACTGTGGTTGAGGACTTTCTTTTTTAATGTTTACGTGGTTTTAAAGGATGTTTTTAAATGAAATGATAATAGGTACTGTATACATTTTCAGTTTGCACTTTTTTATTGTATGTTTATGGTTTTCTGTTAATAACTCTGGTCTTGACATAAAATGTTTAGTGTACTTTTATGGTTTTTGTTATGAACCGAATAAAGTATTTTTGACTGACTGAGTAAACTAGTAAACAATTCACCTAACGTGCTATACTGGATAAATGCTTTAGTTTTCACCACCCTTCAGTCATCTTGAATCCGCATCTTTTTTTGTTTTGCTTTCTGCTTGGTGTACTGGAAGATTGCACCTAATAACTGCTTTAGAATCAAACATGTAGATTGAGTATTGCAAGGCATTTATGTGCGTGGACTGCATTACAAAGCAAAGAGGGTTGAGTTCTTATCTAGAAGTACATAGTTATGGCTTAACTTTTCCAAGCATGGTGAAGAAGAAGGGGGTCCATGAAAAAGGGTTAGCAGAACTGGATAAAACTAGAAAGCCCAGTAGGATTTTGCAATCGAGTTATAGTGCTGAAAACATGGTTAAAAAGGCTTTTGTCTACAGACATCCATTGTTGGTGGCCAGGGAACAGCCCCTGAAACTTTGGCGACCATTGATATAACCAGAACAACACTACTCAGCTTTTTACAAAGTTGGAACTCAGAACTTTTCTTATTTCCAGAGTAATGGCTCACGGTGGCAAGTGTATAAAAAAAATGTAGTCCACCACTGCAGGTCCCAACAAGCTACATTCCATGACCGCTTCTTGACTTCTCACAATGACAATCAGATATGGGATGACACTAACAAAGTCCATCCCAGCAGATCCCTCTGCCATTTATTCCGCCAATCTCTGCCTCGTAAAGACCATGCATTATAAACAATTTCTCAGTATTTACAGCCCGGCACAGTAACCAGTTTAGTGGACTATGATCATAAGAAGTACCTTAAAGGACTTGATCAAGGCTGCCAGCTGAATGGAAAATATAACTGCACACCTATCTCTCTCACCCCTTCAACCATCACACTGGTACCACTGCATTCCGCACCTCGGTGCTCGTCACACACAATAATGCAACATTTCCCACCTTAGGTCAAAAACAATATGGCCGAGATACCCGCCACCCCCTCTCAACACAATCCCCAAAAAGGAGGGAAACTGGAAACAGTTCTTGAAGTTTTTGGAAGTGGGATGGAGTGACCATCCCGGCCGTATTTATTAAAACAAAATTAAAAAACATTAAACGTTTCATGTTATGTACAATTTCATTACCACATTGCGATGTTTGGCTAACCTTAACAGATTCTCTAATACAGAGGTTCTCCTAGCCGAACTAGCATCCTACAAAACATTTTCTTGACATATTGAAATTGTACATCCTAACGTTTAAGGGCCAACGGCAAGGTCATAACCGGTGTCAAGATCCCTAACCAGACTTACCCCTCCCACTTGGGAGGGGCGACAGCACGGAGGCGTACCTCAAGTGCAACTACTACCAATTTCCCTTGACTTGACGGGGGCACCTAAAAACTCGACGCCAGTTAAAGGTCGTTCGAATACTCGTGTGAGGTATCTAGAAGGTATCGTAGACCTTATCCCAACCCCACACAACTTACCGCATCTGCCGTCGCAGATGTCACTGGCCCCGGGAAATTCCCCAGGAGGGGGCTGTAACCCCTCCTACAAAGGAAGGGGCCTTGACCGCCTTTCCTTTACTTCCGGCGACCCATCCTTAGAAGGGACCGCCTCCCCATTGAGGGGCCAATGGCCACCTCTCCCGAGCGCTCCCATCCGTGTTGGGTGACGCCCACTCATAGGGATCTACTAATTAGTGCTCACCGATCATGACCTTACCGCCACAGGCCGGATAGTGGACCGGCTATCCGGACCCCCCACAACTCCTACCTAAAGGTCATGTTTCAACGTTTTTAACCATGCTAAGAAGTCTCCTATGAGTAACTCATTTCCCACCCGAGACAAATGCACACCATCCCCTAAATACATACTGTCATCATTAATACAACCATGCGAGATAGAATGCAATGTCTTGGAACGGAACAACCTACTCACTTTGTTATTAAGTTTTCTAACAGAATGGTTCAAAGCAGGAATCGAAACAGCCCCCCGCCACACTTTTCGTGGGATCATATGAGACCATGCAATTAAGCACCCCGGAACTTTCCTCGCCAACCAACTTACAGTGGAAAGCATTGCCTCTAGGAGAAGTCGTCTACCGGAGGTGACCAAATCATTGCCCCCTAAATGTACTATGACTATAGACGGCGGTGACCTCGTCTGCCCTAACAAACCCTCAAAGAATGCCTGAAACTGGTCAATACAGAGACCGCCCCTTCCGTAGAAGGACACCCTGTACCCGTATTCCCCAGCTACGTGAATCATGTCACCTGCTTCGAATACGTCTGCGGCACGCCTCACATATGAGTGGCCCACGACCCACACCTCTTTTCTCACAGCCGGTGATGTCTGACCGCTGGCCTGGTGTTGGGTCGACTGCATAGTCCGCCCCGCCTCGTAGGCTTGTGCAACTGAAAACCAAACAAAAGACAAGAAGCGTGAGTACATCATTACAGCTTCACAACATGTGCAACCGCACATATCTCTTATAACAATTGGAGGACCAACGCCCCACTCGTTTTACTCGTTCCACATTAAGACCCCTAGCTGTAGCTTCAGTGGCAGCCCCTATCCGAAAGGAATGGGTCCCAAACTCGCCCGGGTCCAAGCCCGCTGCGGTAATTGACATCGCAAGCACCCGCTGAAACTGAAATTTCGTCAGTGGGGTGGCGTCCGCGTGTCTCAACAATGTCCCTCCCCATGATGCCACCCTTCGTGCTAGGTAGTCTTCTAAACACTTTACCGGACACATGGAGGACCCTGGAATCCTGCGAATGACTATGCAGTCACCTATCCCACCTTGATCGGTCTTGGACCTGACAACGGATACAGTCATCGTCTCACCCCTGATCTGAACGTGTTCCCGGCACAAACCCCCCACCACATCCCGTTTGCTCCTTGCCACCAGCTCACTTATCCTCATCGCCCCGTGAAATGCAAGCGTAAAAGCAGCTCGGAACAAAAAGGCCTCGTACTGAGACGAGCATGTGGCGGGGAGTGTGGCCAGTAACTGGGACAACCTATCCAGACCTATCGGGCGCCTCTCATCTACTCTGCGACCCTCAAGGCGTTGCCACCCCCGCAGCGCTTTCTGTACCACAAAAGACGCTGTCGGGTCCTGGATATTATGAGCCCTGGCAACAAAGGAAATGGCAGCACGATGCCTCTGGGCTGTAGCCACCGACTTCCCAGCCCTACGCAAGGACATCAGAAAATGTACTACCCAATCCTCATGCCCCCAAAGCCCCTCTCTCTCAGTCCCCAAAAAGGCTAAATAGGCCCGAAACGCCCCTTCATATGCCTTCCTCGTCCTTGGTGCTAGACTCTCTCCCACGAGGTGACGAAGTTCGGGGCACCGAGAGACCAGAGAGCTTCGGGAAAGGGTGCCGGCTCTGGGTCCGCTGAGGGAAGGAAACCCGAGAAAGCCTGCATTTGAAAACGAGACAGTGCATCAGCCGCCTGATTCATCACCCCTGGGACATGTTTTGCTCTGAATACCACGTTCAGTTGCATACACAGTAAGACAATTTCTTTGAGCAGCCTTAAAATCATTTTACAACGTGCTGCCTGACTATTGATGCATTCTACAACGGTCATATTGTCAGACCAAAATATGACAGAATGATCTTTGAACCCATCGGGCCAGGTTCTGAGGGCCACCAAAATGGGAAACAGTTCAAGGAAAGCAATATTACTCGTCAGCCCCTCTTCATACCACCATGTTGGCCACCTTTGTGCCGACCATTTTGTGCCGAAGATGGCGCCAAAGCCCATGCTTCCCGCTGAATCTGTCCATAGACCAAGCTCTTCAGAGGACATGGCTGGTTTGTTCCAGACGACTCGACCATTGAAGTCCGCCAGAAATGCTAACCAAATACGCATGTCCTGGCGGACCTCAGCCGATAGTCTCGTGCGATGATGACCCTCCTTTAGGCCAACCATCGCCTGGGCAATTGAACAGGAGAAGGGGCGGGCCATTGGGATCACCCTCAGGGCAAAATTCAACCTCCCCACCAATTGCTGCAATTGATGCAGCGTAACTTTAGATGCATTTATACACATTTGCAGGGCTGCCCTGAATTTCGACACTTTGGCAGCTGGTAAACGAAAACAACCCTCACTAGAGTCCAACTCGATCCCCAGAAACTCGAGGCAAGTCGTGGGACCCACAGTTTTACCTGGTGCCAATGGCACGCCAAATTGATCCATTAACACACAAAAGTCAGTCACGGCCCGGCCACATTCGTCATCCCCAGCGGCCCCAAGGAACAGAAAGTCATCAAGGTAATGCATTACATTTCGGAAACCCGTGTCCTTCGTGAAGACCCATTGTAGAAAACTACTGAATTTCTCGAAATATGCACAAGATATAGAGCACCCCATCGGCATACACCTATCCATGTAATACGAACCTTGAAACATGAATCCCAGAAGACGCTGGTCGTCCGGGTGTACCGGGAGCAATCGGAACGCTGACTCGATATCTGATTTCGCCATCAGCGTCCCGGGCCCCAGGCGATTCAAAATGGCTACGGCCTCATCGAATGATGCGTACCGCACCGAACATACCTCTGGATCAATTGCATCGTTCACAGAAAGACCATGAGGAGCTGATAAATTGTGGATCAATCGAAACTCACCTGGGTCCTTCTTGGGGACCACCCCTAAAGGAGAACAGACAAAATTCTGTACCGGGGGTACACTAAACGGGCCGGCGACCCGACCTCGGATAACCTCTTTCCGGATCTTATCCTGCACTACGGTCGTATGCTGCAAGACGGAAAGTTGATTTTTGCACGTCCCGACACCCTGAAAGTCCCCCACCGGGATGCGGAAACCATATGAAAAACCGTTCCGCAGCACCCCAGCAGTAGTACGATCTGGGTATTCACTGAGCCAGGGAATCATCGCCAAGGTATCAATCGGGGTTGGTAAAGGCGCCCCTCGGACTACATTAGACCTGTTTGGCGCCTCCTCTACCCCCATTCTCACCCGTTCTGGCTCTGCACGAGGACTCAGGATGGGGTGCCCCACAACCACTACATTCGTGCTTGAACTTACACGATCCCGAGGGCCTAGTACATTTACCTTTGTTGAAATTGAAACAGAAACCCCTCTTCCCCGTATTGCCGGCAGGTCTTGAATAATCGTCGGTACCCGTACCTGACCGAAAGGGCGTCCCCCCATATTGGCGGGAGGACTCACCAACAGTGCCCCCCACCAACGGCATTTTCAACATCCCTGACTCTTTCATTTTATCCCATGTCAAAGAATCATAACAGTCCCAGGTTAAACTTTTGTTATGCTCCATCGCCTTCCTGAAAAGGTTATCATAACAGAACCAATGGTTACCTTGGTGCGATGTCGAGTACCCCATAATTCGTGACTGATAGACTGGAAACTCAGGGAGCAATTCAGGCCTACGTTCCCCCAGAATCGACGTAAAAATTCCCCATGCATTGCCCCAGTTGCCAATATTCTCATTCACTTTAAAGGCGGCCATTTTTGCGCGCCAAACACTTGGATGCATCAGATCCTTTTGACCCTTAACAGTTTCAACCTCATAATGATCAACAAGCAAGGAGAAAATGTTTACATATTCCCCCGCCCAAATCTTTTCCTTTATTGCCAAAGGAACATGTTGCCCCAATTTTTCTCTACGAGAGGGTGTTGACTCATCCCTCGCGATCGGCAATGGCCGCTTACCTGCACTGGACGCTGCTTCCGCCACTCGTGGCTTGTCTATCACTGCAGCCGGCGCGGGCACCTTGGCTGCATCACGTTTCTCGCGCAACTGTTTCATCAGTGCTTGCGCTTCGGCAGCCGTGGCGCCCTCGCTACTGTCGCCCAACCACGCTGCTAGCTGTGCCGCCAACTCGGGAGGCATAGCCTCAGTGGATGTCGGGGTGACTACGACGGGAATCGGATTCCCTTCCACCGGTACCGGGGCTGGCGCTTCGAGCGGGGCACAGGGAACCGGGACGTCTCCCCCGGCTGGCCCCCTTCTTGGCCTCTTTGGCTTCCCTCCAGCCGATGGACGCCCCGATCCCTCCTCCCCGTCTCGCCCCGCCAACCGCTTCTTTATTTCGGACATCTCCTTCATGAGGACTCGAACCATCTGGTCGGTCGTCATTCTCTTCGCGCCTTTCTTGGGCATCTTTCCAACGAAGTATCTGGAAGACAAAAGGAAAGATCAAAACGCTCAAAATTGGCTCTTCGTTCTGTCCCGAGCTCACGTGCAGCGAGGAGGTGCAGCTTCAGAGCACAAGAACAAGAGGATGTCTTCTGGTCTTGCGTCCCTTCTTATCCGTCTTCGGGGCGGGCGTACACCCGCCCCTGCCTGCCCCGAGGGCGTGGCTGGCTGCGTCAGTGTCTAGGCCAGCCCACTCCAGGGCGGGAAAGGGCGCGCCCCAGCTACGCCGCTTCGGGCATACCAGCCGAGACGCGCCTCCCGCCCAAAATGGCTTCCCGGGGGGATCGAGGCACTCTGCCATAAGTTCGGGGGGACCGAGTGGTCGCCCCTTTTCCATACTCTTCTATCCACACACCCTGCTCGGGATAGCATGATGACCATGTAGGTAAGCGTGTCAGCGCCTCACATAAGAATAATAAGCGCTAAATAAATGTTACAATACATCAATAGAGCTCAAATCCACGTCCATTTTAATAGCCCAGTAGGATCACAGCCGTAAATCTAATTGTAATGTTGACTGGCCTGGTAACAAGGTTGTTCCAATCTCAGAATGCTCATTTATTTGATTGACAGGTCAGCCAAGAAACAATTTAACATCTGTTTTTTTTAATCATTTCAATTAAGCCATGGCAACTGTGGTATTTTTGGAACGAGTCTTTGATTTTTTTTTTTATAAATAAGGCCGCAAAATGAAAGTAGGGTGCAAGGGTCAGCATAAAGGAGGCTTTCAGACGCTGCATTCCGAAGTGATATACTTTGTACTTAATGTCCTATTTTCTCACCATCACAAAAGCAGACCTTGAGAAGATAATGATGTGAGAAACAGAGAAAACATTTTAGCTAGATCTTCTTTCATTGTAACCAGAAAGCACAAAAAAAAGTACAGACGTCGAATTCTCTGCGTGCGGGTGAAGCACACTGATGAGATTTGACAGTAGACCCTTTAAATGGTTGCGACATGGGTTGTGGGGTCTGTATAAACAACAAGGAAGGTTGCAAGTTACCCAGAATGATCTATTTATTTATATATCTATTAATTTTCATTATTTATGGCTTTGTTGCGCGAGCCAGACCTACTAGGGCAGTAAAGCGTTTTTAAGGTAATAGAAGAGGTCTTTCCATTCAACTGTGCTCTACACACAATACTGAAAACAATGTAGGGCTATACCATTCACTGATGACCTGCTTATCATATTAATAATAAATGCATTTATATAGCACTTGCTAACACATTTTACGATTGTGTGTTGTAAAGAAGAGATGTTACTATAAGTCAACTTTAATGTTTCGACCTCAAAAGGATGAACTGGCTGGGAAGTTTGAGGCCGCTGGGAATTGAACCTTTAGTCATAAGGTTATACTCGAATCTCAGTTATAAGAGATTGACTCACTGAGCTATCTTTCCTGCTCTGATGTTAATGGGACATGACAGAGATTGCAGAAGGTAGGATGAGGCTCAGTGACTGTTGTCCTTAATTATGAAGGGTCAGCGGCACACTGGGATATTCTGTCCCAACCACTTTACCCCCTTCCGAGTACATTTCCAAACTAGGATATTTTTAACCCACTTTCATTGCATAGCTCAGGTTCACGAACAAACTCTACTCTGCCAAAGGAAAGGATGAGCTGCAGAGAAACCATTAATCTGTCTTTTCTTCTCCCCTTAGAAGGTTGGTTGGCGCTAAACAGAAATTGTTTCTTGTTTTGGTACCGTACCGCGAATATTCAAGTATTGTGAATTACGCGAACGGGTATTACAAGAAGTGATCACCACTTACATACCACCAGCATTCAAATTAATCCCAAAAGGTGCGTAGAATGTGATGTGGAAAATAGGCAGATAAAGTCATGTCCTGCCCCGAGTCCTGACAACTATAAGCCAAACTGATATTCAACACAAACACCTACTTTAGTTGTTGGACATGGCTAACCCCAAGCACAGCCAAGGGTAATATGATTGTGTGAACAAAGGGGTTACAAGTAAACCCAGCACAATGACTTACCTCCTATTACCCATCATTAAACTCCATTTTGGGAGCGGCATGGGTGCCTCCCCCAAGAAGTTTGAGGCCTCTGAGATGTAGATAAATCAATGGTGACTGAGCAATACAGCTTATGTTCTCCTTGCATGCCTGAACATACTTTGTTTGACAAACAAGCCCTACACGACACCTGTGTTAGCTTCATCTGGAACTGAGTGGTTAAGTGTGTAACAACTCCTACTAATGCTGAGCTGCAAAGTCTCTATAATGAGGGAGGCTTAGTATTACTTGTCAGGAGTGCTGTTAATTCCAAACATAGACCAATCACAGCAGATGACTGGGGTGAATCCCTCTTTTGGCCATTGGCCATGTTTTAGAAAATCAACTCTTCGTGAAAATACTGCTAAGACCTACAATACCCCCACATCTCAATATTCTTCCTCTCTCTCCTTACGCTTCACTTCCTTTGTTTGCCTTTCCCAATAATATTAATAGTGGAGATTGCAAAGTGCATAGCTACTTCAGAACAAAGTGTTGAAGCACAGAAGGGCCAAAATTCCGCGTGCTATTCACTCGCAAAAGTTAAAGAATCAATTCAATCTGAACAACCAGGTTTTTAATTTTTCCCTAAAAAGGAGTTCCGAAGGGGCCCGCTGGACAGAAAGGGGCAGCAAAATTCCAAAGTTTGGAAGCTAAAAAGCTGAAAGAGCTGCCCCCAAAACGCACTCTTCTTACTTTTGGAACACAGACCCTCCTAGCCCTAAAGATCTGATGTTCCGCAGCGGGACATAGGTTTGAATGCAAGGCTGCAAGTACCAAGGGCTGCTATTTGTCAAAGCGTTGTAGCAGTAGCACAAGGCCTCGAATGAGAGCCTCTGCATCACAGGAAGCCAGTGTAGCTTAGCATGTGAAGACTTCATTGAGGCGCATTTCGGAAGATTGAGTAGTAGACGAGGTGTCACATTCTTCACTCATTGGACTGTGCCAACCCGAGGTACACTACATTACAGTAGTCTAGTTTAGAGGTGATTAAAGCCTGGGCAACAGTTTTCTTTGAGGATTCTGAGAGCAGTCCAAGGATCTTTTTCGGGGTCTTGAGGATTCCAAAGTATTTCCCAGCCAAAGACAGGTTCTGGTCAAACCAAATACCCAGATTTTTAGGTCTCGGCTAGCGTGGCTGCGCACATGCGTATCTCTCTCGGAGAGATTTAATGATTTTAAGTAACTTCAGTAAAGGGCTTTAAGCCCCACCCCTCTTTTCCATTGCCTGGCGTCACCGCTTATGCTAATCGGTGGCCAGCCATTTGAAAAGAGCTTTTTATGACATGTACTTTTGGCTTTTTTCCAGACGGCCCACTTGGACGAGCTTGTCTGCCTTCCGTGCGTCGTGAAAGGTTTCTTATCTTACTTGGCGTGCTTTTTATTATATTTGGTGTTTTTCCCCCTGTTAATTGGAGCTTTGCGGTTGCTTTGCTGAGAGAGGAGCGCTTCCACGTGAAGGTACATTAAACATTTTTTTATTCTTTGTTTTTTTACTTACATTTGTGTATAATGTGTTTTTTCTGTGTTTAATTTGCAGGCGAACTGAAGCAAAAGTAAATACCTAGGCAAATTGTATTAAAATATCTGGCAGAGTAAAATAAAATAAAAAGGAACAACACAAGGGGAAAAAGAAAACAACAACGTGCTATGATAGTATGAAGAATTTAATTATACTTATAAAAATTGATATGGACATATTCAATGATACAAATTTTTCTAAAATACATTAAAAAAAGACCAATTTTCCAGTCAAGCTGATGCGCAGTATTCATGGAAATGTTAAAGTATTGATAGTTCCCAGAACTGGTTGAAGAAGCTGAATTCTGTCAACGCGTTTCGACACATACAATGTGTCTTCATCAGGACAAATTCAGCATAATTCTAAAATTAAACAGATAATGTTTTAAATCATTTATCCTTGTGTTTAATACAATACAGTTGTTATAGTTCATCTCAATTGTAGTATAATCTTTTGCCAGATAATTGATGATTCGACATGATATACCGCTAGAAAAACATAAACAGATGACTAAATGAAATATTTACATTAGGTACAATGGTCATATACAGTCTATAAACTAATATAAACACGCATATTCAAAAACTCTTATCACAAGAAAGAAGATAGAAGAGTTTTTGATTATGCATGTTTATATTAGTTTATAGACTGTATATGACCATTGTACCTAATGTAAATATTTCATTTAGTCATCTGTATATGTTTTTCTAGCGGTATATCATGTTGAATCATCAATTATCTGGCAAAAGATTATACTACAATTGAGATGCACTATAACAACTGTATTGTATTAAACACAAGGATAAATGATTTAAAACATTATCTGTTTAATTTTAGAATTATGCTGCATTTGTCCTGATGAAGACACATTGTTTGTGTCGAAACGTGTTGACAGACATCAGCTTCTTCAACCAGTTCTGGGAACTATCAATACTTTAACATTTCCCTGAATACTGCGCATCTACTTGACTGGAAAATTGTTCTTTTTTTAATGTATTTTAGAAAAATTTGTATCATTGAATATGTCCATATCAATTTTTATAAGTTGTTGTTTTCTTTTTCCCCTTGTGTTGTTCCTTATTATTTTATTTTACTCTGCCAGATATTTTAGTACAATTTGCCTGGGTATTTACCTTTGCTTCAATTTGTTTTACCCTGACCCAGGAAATGTATCACATTCAGGGGGTCCTTGTTTATTTCTAAAAATAATTTGCAGGCGGACCCCATCCCATTTCGGTAGCAGAGAGCACGGAAAATGTTGTGCTTTCGCCGGGAGCGAATACGGCGATGCTATGCAGGCGGCCCCCAGCCCGTGGTATGTAGTATGTACGCTAAGATAAGCGATGTTGGCTCTGTTTTTCTGTTTTCTATGTGTTTACTTTGCAGGCTGACCCCAGCCCCTCTCTGTAGGAGAGAGCAATGAGGATTATGTGCTTTCGGGGATATGTATGCAGCGATGCCACTTCAAGTAAGGTAAGCGATGTTAGCTCTGTTTTTCTAATGTTTTCTTTGTGTTTACTTTGCAGGCGGACCCCAGCCCGTGTCTGTAGGAGAGAACGGCCAGGACTGTGTGCTTTCGGAGGTATGTATGCAGCGACGCCACCTCAAGTAAGGTAAGCAATGTTGGCTCTGTTTCTAATGTTTTCTTTGTGTTTACTTTGCAGGCGGACCCCAGCTCGTGTCTGTAGGAGAGAGCGGCCAGGACTGTGTGCTTTCAGCGGTATGTGTGCAGCAAAGCCACCTCAAGTAAGGTAAGCAATTTTGGATCTGTTTTTCTAAAGTTTTCTTTATGTCTACTTTGTAGGTGGACCCCAGCCTGTGTCTGTAGGAGAGAGCGGAGAGGACTGTGTGCTTTCAGCGTTATGTATGCAGCAATGCCACCTCAAGTAAGGTAAACGATGTTGGCTCTGTTTTTCTAATTTTTTTTTAAAACATACTTTGTCAATTGCATAGAAATTGCAGAGCTCTGCACATCAGAGTCATCTGCCGAATCATACCGCACATTATTACAGGAGCAAGTGACTTCCATAGGCATTCTCTAAGAAAATGATAAGAATTCAAAACACAATATAACCAACCCCCCCCCACTCACCCCTCCCTCTCCCCACCCCGACGTCCCACACCATCCGTGTAGTCCATGTCACTGCCTCAATATATATCAACAGAATCTCAGCACAATCCCTGAATCCCCCCCACCCTGCACCTCCACATCACAGCGTACATCATAACTCATCCCAATGGGTGAGCCTCCTTGGCAGTTGGCGGCTACAGCCACAACCCCCGGTAATCCGCCCATCTTTTCCATATTTTGAAATGTTTGCATGAGCAACCCCTGGCTACGAACACAGGCTGTTCCAGTTCCATACAAAAATCCAAGCCGTTCTTCCAGGTGGTCACCGATGGGGCCTGTGGCGCCTTCCACGCTCTGGCAATATCCCGCTTCGCCAGTGTGAAGCCAAGTTGCATGAGATGCAGTTTATAAATGTTACCCCCCATGCCCTCCACCCCAGGACCTCTGACAGGCATGAAAACACCCCCCCTCCAAAACCGATCCAGAGAAAGGCAGAGCCAGGTAGTATGTATGAATGTACCCTCGTCCCGACCACACCTGAGGCACTCCGGGGACGTGATCAATCCCGCTCGGTACAGTCGAGCTTGAGTAAAGTAAACCCTATGCAAAAATTTTAACTGGATGAGGTGAAGACGCATTGCTATAGCCGCTTCCCTAGGTGCTGCCAAAGCCTCCCTCCAGTCCTCCTCCTCCAGCTCACCAACATCCGACTCCCAATCCCCTCGCGGCTTCTGAAGGGAGATGAGCAGTGTATAACCAGGGATTGATAGATCCGGGAGATCTTCTTGGCCTCAAAATCGCCCATAAAAACCTTCGCCTCCAGTGGACTAAATTCAGGGAGAGGTTCCAGACCTCTATGCTAGGGAACAAGGCATGGCGAAACTGGAGATACTTATAGAACTGTGTCTGGGGCATTGAGAAGTCCTTCTGCAGAACCTGAAAGGACTTGAGTGTTTGCCTCTCATAATCAATCAATCAGGGAATTTGTAAAGCGCGCTACTCACCCGTTAGGGTCTCAAGGCACTGGGGGGTGGGGGGTGGGAGGAATCTACTACTGCTTGAAGAGCCAGGTCTTGAGCTGTTTCCTGAAGGAGGGATGGTCCTGGGTCAGTCGCAGGTTGGTGGGGAGGGAGTTCCATGTCTTGGCCGCCAGGTAGGAGAAGGATCTTCCTCCGGTGGTGGTTCTGCGAATGCGTGGGACGGTGGCGAGTGTGAGGCTGGCGGATCGGAGCTGGTGGGTGGGCGTGTAGAATGTGAGGCAGTTGTTGAGGTATTTGGGCCCAGTGTCGTGAAGAGCCTTTTGAGCATGGGTGAGGAGTCTGAACGTGATCCTCTTGCTGAAGGGGAGCCAGTGCAGGTTTCTCAGCTGGGGAGTGATGTGGCTGTGGCAGGGGGTGTCCAGGATGAGTCGTGCAGAGGCGTTCTGTATGCGCTGGAGTCTTTTCTGTAGTTTGGCTGTGGTTCCAGCGTAGAGGGTGTTTCCATAGTCCAGTCGGCTGGTGATGAGGGCCTGGGTGACTATCTTCCTGGTGTCGATGGGGATCCACCGGAAGATCTTTCGGAGCATGCGCAGGGTGTTGAAGCAGGATCACGAGACGGCGTTGACTTGCTTGGTAATCGTGAGGGAGGAGTCCAGGACGGAGCCCAGGTTGCGTACATGGTCCGTTGGCTTGGGTGCGGTGCCCAGGGCAGGGGGCCACCAGGAGTCGTCCCAGGCGGAGGGGGATGTTCCCAGGATGAGGACTTCCATCTTTTCTGAGTTCAGTTTCAGCCGGCTGGGCTTCATCCATTCCGCAACATCTTTCATTCCTTCCTGGAGGCTGGCTCTGGTGGTGGCGGGGTCTTTGGTAAGGAACAGGGTCAGCTGGGTGTCGTCTGCGTAGGAGATGATGTTTAGGTTGTGTTGGCGTGCTATGGCTGCGAGGGGGGTCATGTAGACGTATAAGAGGGTAGGCCTGAGCGAGGATTCTTGCAGGACGCCGCAGATGACTTCGGTGGCCGCTGACCGGAACGGGGGGGAGGCGGACTCTCTGGGTTCTACCGGCGAGGAACGAGGTGATCCACTCCAAGGCCTTTCCTTGGATTCCGATGTTGCTGAGGCGCTGTATCAGGGTGCGGTGGCATACAGTGTTGAAGGCTGCTGAGAGGTCCAGGAGGATGAGGGCGACTGTTTCCCCGCTGTCGAGCAGGGACCTGATGTCGTCGGTGGCTGCAATGAGGGCGGTCTCGGTGCTGTGGTTTGCTCGGAAACCGGACTGCGAGGGGTCGAGGGATCCGTTTGTCTCAAGGAAGGCTGAGAGTTGCTTGTTGACGGTCTTCTCAATGACTTTGGCCGGAAAAGAGAGGAGCGAGATGGGGCGGTAGTTCTTGAGATCCGTGGGGTCCGCTGTGGGTTTTTTCAGGAGGGCGCTGAGCTCGGCGTGTTTCCAGCTCTCCGGGAAGGTGGCCGATGCGAAGGAGCTGTTAATGATGTTTTGGAGATGGGGTGCGATGGTGGAGGCGGCTTTGTTGAAGATGTGGTGTGGGCAGGGGTCGGTAGGGGAGCCGGAGTGGATGATGTTCATCGTGCGGGTGGTATCTTCGGTGCTGACCGAGGTCCAGGTGCAGAGGATGGTGGCGGGGGGTGCTGGATTTGTGGTTGGGTGCGTGGTCTGTGCGCCGAAGCTGTTGTGTATGTCGGCAATCTTGCGGTGAAAGAACGAGGCGAGTGAGTCGCAGAGGTCTTGCGAGGGTGAGATGTCCTTGTTGCAGGCGCTGGGGCTGGAGAGCTCTTTAACAATGCTGAAGAGTTCCTTGCTGTTGTGGGAGTTGTTGTCCAGCCATTCTTTGAATGTGGTCCTTTTGGTGGGTCGAGATGCCAATATCATCCCATCCCCGGAAGCCCTGTAGGGCCGCTAGCTCTGGTAAGTGCCCATTGTTCCAAAGGGGGGCTCCCTAGTCATAGTATTCCACCAACCCATACGGCGCAACGTCTGCCGCCATACCAGGAAAACCCCCTGTGTGGCTGACGGCATCCTGCCACGCAATGGCACCGAATACAGATTGGAATGCAGCATATGAGACCCCATGAGCAGTCATTCCAATGCATATGCCGGATCCCTTCTATCTCCATACCACCACTCATTGAGGACAAGTAAGTGCGAGGCCTGATAATAAGAAAGGATGTCCGAGGACGCGAGTCCTCCACAATAGGGGGACAGAAAACCTTGCCTCCCTCCCACAGGAACTGCCCCAGCACAGAGTTCAACAGCCTGAACCTTCTGGGCTGGATCGGGTACAGGTGATTCTGCAGCTGGTAGAGCAGCCGAGGAAGCGCCACCATCTTGAAAATCGTTGACCTGCCGTACAGTGTCAGAGGCATAGGTGACCAGGGCTTAAGGTCCGCCCGGACACGTTCCCACACTGGTACCAGATTTCACTGCCAGGAGACAGCCGGTACATCCGACAGGAACACTCCCAGGTACTTCATCCTCCCCCCGCTAACTGGAGTGTGTTCGCCCAAGCGCACGGCCTCGTCCGATCCCCCAGAACCCATAGCGTAGATTTGCGGGGTTCATATATAGTCCCGACTTCTCCCTAAAGATCTGCATGGTCTCTAAGAGCTGAGGTTCCATTCTATCTAAGGCCATGAGAAAAAAACAAGACATCATCCACGTACAACGCGATCCTGTCGAATAAATCCACTCAAAGCCCCGGACCTGCACATCCATGCGCACCCATGCCGCCAGTGGCTCCATGGCGAGCGCGAATAAATACGGAGACAGGGAGCATTCCTGCCGTGTACCCATCTGAATCAGGAAGATGGGAGAGGCCACCCCCGCTACCCGCACCGTCACCATCAGGCCTGTATAGAGAAGCATTAAATAAGAGAGAAAGCGCGGGGTCAGGTTAAGTCTGCGTAGCAATGCAACTAAATACACCAAACTCAGGGAGTCGAACGCCCTGTCCATATCAGCTAACAAGAGTGCTGCCCGCTCCACAGTCTGTTAAACCGATGCCACTGCGACGTGTGCTCGCCGTATATTATGCCTCGTTGCCCTCTGGGGCATGAACCCAGCCTGATCAGAGTGTACGAGCGATGATATGTGAGGCAGAAGGCGATTAGCCAATGCCTTTGCCAAGATCTTGGCCTCCACATTGAGGAGGGAAATGGGACGATATGAAGCCTGTTGTTCCGGTGGCCGGCCGCGCTTAAGAAATACCACCACCTCCGCATGCCTCCAGTCTGGAGGGAGTATGCCCTTTTCCCTGGCCTCCTCCACCACTGCCGGGTAGTAAGGAGCCAACTGCGTATTATAGCGTCTACAAAATTCACTCTGGAACCCATTAGGCCCGGGGCCTTCCCGGTGTTAAGCTCTCCCAGGGCCATGCCCAATTACTCATCAGTTAAGGGGAGTTCCAATAGTTCTCGCACAACATCTGACACCGTCTTGGGCAGCAGGTCGGCTAAGAATTTATTGATTGTGATCGCTGGCAAGCACTCACGGGGGCATGGAGATCCGAGTAGTAGGTAGCAGAGCTCCCTGCTATAGTGATTGGATCGGTGATCGGTGTCCCCTTCTCATCTAGAAGACCCAGGAGGGCCTGGTCATGGAAGCATCTTTCAGTACTTGTCCCCCCATTCGTATACCCTGCTACGTGTCTCCAGCCATACTTGACAGGACTCTTCCATTAGGAGGGCGGCACAAGACTGTCGAGCCTGAAGCAGTCACCGCACTAAATGCCCCCCCTCCTCCTGTGACCAGCGTTCGAGTATCTCTATGGTGGCCTCCACATGAGTCAACTCCTCCCTGCGCTTAACGTGAGCCGCCATGCACCAGGATATATCCACACCACGTAGAGTATGCTTCAGAGCCTCCCACATAGTCCCAACACTAGACACCGACCCCTCATTCGAAGCAAAGTATTGAGCAATGGCCTCCCGCATGTGTGTATTGTATTTATCATTCTGTAGGTGCCACACAGAGAGACGTCACCTAAAGGGTTGTCGCCCCTGGCCCATATATATATCTTGAGGGACATCGGGGAATGATCTGAGAGGCCACGGGTAAAATCTCAGCCCGTGCCACCTTACTGCCCAGCCCCTTGGGAATAAAGATTAGTTGAGCCTGCAGAGAGGTATGTGTATTTCCGCCTGTCACCTTGAGCCCATCGCCACACATCCAGCCAGTCGAGACTGGTGACCTATGAGTTCAATTTCGTGGGTTGCCCCCTCCCCCGTACACCCCCACCCCCACTCCTATCCCTGGCCAAGCCCATCACATCGTTCCAGTCCCCGCCCACCACAGAGAGCACATCTGGCATATATGCCCACAGGGCCAGTAACTTCTCCACAAAGGACCACTGCAAAGGGGGGAGCATAAACACAGCCCATAATCACGGGGACCTCCCCAATTTTCCCCTGAACAAACAGATACTGTCCCTGAGTGTCGGCCACTGCTGCGCATGAGTATATGGGATTCTGTGATGGACCAAGATCGCCACCCCCCTGGAGCCCCTCGTGAACCCTGCATGGAAGACCTGTTGATATCCATATCGCTGTAGGCATAGTGTCTTCGTCCCCATGAGTTGTGTCTCCTGCAACAGAAGAACATCCGCCCTTGCCCTATTAGCCTGATGTAGTGTAGCCCCTAGTTTAATCTTGTCCAGGGCCTCTCGCACATTCCAGCTTATATTTCAAAGAGTACACAGGGTTCCCTGGTCTACACTAGGCGCGCTAGCCATAGAGAAGGGGACCTGCTCATACCATCGAGAGAACCACGGCTATATGTGTGTACAGAGTCTTGAAAACAAATCGGAATCGCGACCTGGAACTTTAAAAAATGCCCCCAGCAAACCCCCACCCCATACCTCAAGAACGGTGAAGTATCTGTTGCAGCGAGGCGAGTACTCAAACCCCAATGGGGGTCCCAGCACTGCCCCATCCAATGGATCCCCAACTTACAGCCCATATTCCTTGGGCAGGACCCTGACCAGCCCAAGACCGGCAGGGAACCAGCCCACTTTAATGTTCCCCCGACAGATATACATCAGAGTACTTGGTGAGCCAAAGGGACCGCCACTGCACCAACTCAGCCCCAAGTGTCAAGGATCCAAAGCTTGGCACCCAGGAGTAGGGCCCCCCTTAGCGGGAGCCCCACAAGACAGAGAGCGTCTCCGGGAGCCTGACCGCCTGTTGCCCCTCTGCTGCTGTCCCTTGAGGACTTTCTGGGCAACCTCACTGGAGGCGGAACCCGACTCCCTGCCGGGTGGCATGTGGGCCCTCATACCCACCATCTCATCCGTCCAGTGAAAGACCTCCTCCTGGGTGTCAAAGAAGTGGGTGTGGGATTGATCTACCACCCTCAGGCGAGCGGGATGCAAGAGGGCGTATGGGAGTTTAAGATCCCGTAGGCGGGCCTTCGCAGCCATGAACGATTGACGCTGTTGTTGCACTTGTCGTGTATAGTCCGGAAAGATTAAGATGCGCATATTGTCATAGAGCAGAGGTTCCTTGGCCCGGGCCTGCTTGAGTATGGCCTCAAAGTCTAAGTAGTTCAGGAGCTTTGCTGTCACTGGCCGCGGGCGAGCCCCCAGCGGCGGTTTCTGCATGAGCGCCCGCTCCACAACGAAGCATTTCGACATAGCGCTGGCGGCAGCCAGCTCTCCAACAACTGAGTGAGGAAGCGTTCCATGTTACCAGCCTCGCAGCCCTCCGGAAAACCCACGAATCTCAGGTTATTGCATCAGTAGCGCCCCTCTTCATCTTCCATCCGAAGACCAGATCATTCTGATCTTCAGTATGGTGACATTATCCTCCACACCAGAGATACGGGTCTCCGCCTCTGTGATGCGATTGACCGTATTGCGTAGGTCTTGACACAGCAGCATAACATCGGACCCTACTGCCCCGATCTTAGCATCCAGCATGTCCCCGGATTCGGGTAATGGCTACCATGAGGGCTACGTTACCCAAGATAGCCTCTGATTGACCCCCGGCCACACCTGCAGTCGCTCTCGGGCCTGTGAATTTTTCGATCAGCCCATGTTTGGTGGACCCGCTCCCTTTATCTCTCGTCATAGCTGCCCCAGGGGTCTGCCCACAGACCCAGATGAAGCGGAGCTAGGCGCCGGTATGGATACGCAAGGTTTGATGGGTCGCCTCGTGGGGTCCGATTCCCTCAGGCGCCCCACACAGTGTATACCACTGCTGGGGAGGGGGCCAGGCCCAGGCACGCAGCCAGCCAAGTACCACCACCAGGCACAGTGATTTCTGAGTGTCAGAGTCATATGGCCAGGATACCCCCCGCACAGGTGTCTCTGGACCGGAGAATAAGGCACTCAACCACACCTCCTGCGGTCCGTTAGTGCCACCGACCCCTCGCCACCAAGGCGCGCCGCCCACCACCGTCTGAAGCCACGTGGAGGGTGTGGGCTCAACCTGCGGCAGTTTGTCTCACTCCCACTTCAAGCGGCCCCCTTCCTGCCCGCAGCACTCCCTCTCTCCTCACCTCTGCGGCCCAACCCAGCCGCCGGGCCGACCTCGACGACTCCTCACAGGCAGCTCCACGGATTCAAAGGGGGGCAGCCGATCCCAGGGCCGCCTCCACCAGCCCCCGATGTCACCTCAGCCTCCTGGGCAAGGCCGCTCACAAGCGGGTGGATGGTCAAGGTCCTGCAGGCCTCCACTGTGGGCACTTGCGTAGTAGGAGGGGATCTTGTGCCGACTGCGGAGCTCACTGCCACGTGGCCCCACCGTGCACCAAGTCCACACCACAGCTCTGGCCAACAATGGAGGATGTGCATAGGGGGGAAGCAGAGAAGCACCCCCGCAGCCTCCCCGTTGTCCGCATGCCCAAGCACTCCACCATCAGGAAGCGGCCCGGAGTCAGGGAGCCAGGACACCGCCGCCGCCTCTGCCACCCCTCAGTCCTCCTCATCGGTGCTACTCAATCTGACTGACGGGCGGTCCCTGGGCTCCACGCCGCCTGATGCCCACGAGGCCTCAGGACCGCAAGTGACAGTCTTTCCAGCGCCGGCTCCTGCAGATGCTCGATCCGCCAGTCACCCGTCCCCACTTCGGGCGGGGTTCAGGAATGTGCACAGTCCTCGATGCCTTCCGGGGATCCTCACGTAACTCCCTGGCTCCTCCTCAGCTGCCAGGCCCCTTTTTCACACTCAATGCGATCTCGCCACCAAAAGTGTGTGTGAGAGCCCCTAAATCCCGCCAGATGTCTACAGGGGTGAATCAGCGACTCAGTAGCTTCTTCAGAGTCTAGTCCCCCGTTTTTCTAATGTTTCTTTGTGTTTACTTTGCAGGTGGACCCCAGCCCGTGTCTGTAGGAGAGAGCGGCCAGGACTATGTGCTTTTGGCGGTATGTATGCAGCGTTGCCACCTCAAGTAAGGTAAGCGATGTTGGCTGTTTTCTTCTAATGTTTGTAATTTTTGTATTCTGTTTTCAGCATGTAATTTGTGTGTTTTTTTTCTTCTGTAGGACCATCATGAAGTTCTAGGGAGTACAGGAAGCAAGCCGAAAGGAACACGTGGAGACGCAGGTAAAAGGATTTTTTTACTATGTGTTCGTTACATAAAAACAGCGTTTTGTATACTTGTGTAAAGAAACTTTAGTTGTTTTTAATCTTTCGAATATGCTTTTCTAATTTGTTAATTCACGTACCTTTACGTCAAATTTGCGGGGATTGGTATTTTCGGGGAAGTTCCATGGTTAACGGTAGCACAGGGATGCGCAGCCACTTTAAGGTAAGGTTGATTTTATATTTAAGTCGTGTTTTTTCATGTATGTTATTTGTGGATTTACTGTGTTTTTAAAGTACATGTTTAATGTATTTTCCGATTTCTTACAATTGTTTTTGATTCTGTTTCCTTCCATAATTGTTGTTGTTTCTTTTATATTTACAGGAACGTATTGAAGGAGTACATAAAGCCAGCAGAAAGGTTGCAGCTATTTATTGATGCCACTACAATGAGCTTCTACAAGTAAGGTGTCCTTTTGTCAATTCTGCTGACGTTCTCTATTTTCTTTGATTTTGTTTTCCTCCGAAAAGCAGTTGCGTAAGGTAAGCGTACTCATAAGGTAACAGTATGTTTCTTGGTATTGTTTTCTTGTTAATTATTGTGTATTGTGGTATCTTTTCTTTCATGTATTTTTTGTGGTTGGGGTGTGTAGCCTAGGGCAGCGGCAAGCTCCAAAACGGTAAGTATTTATTTACCTTTTACCGTGTCCATTTGATTGTATTGTAATGTTTTACGCTGTTTAATTTTCAAGGGGACCCCAGACCGTTTCAGTTGGAGACAGGGGAGGACTGTGTGCTTTTGCCGGGATGACTACAGCAAGGCGACTACAAGTAAGGTAAGCTATGTTTAGTTGTGATGGTTTGTTGCTTTTCTCCTAAATGTGTACTTAAAAAAAAAAAATCAGTGTTTTTTTTTATTTGGCCAACGGTTGTACTTTTTATTATATTTTGTTTTCTGCATGCAATTTTTATGTTTGTTCTTCTATAGGAGTGTCGTGAAGCACAACGGAGTACAGATGCAGGTAACATTTTTTTAGGTCTCGCCTAGACGAAAGCAAAAGCGAAGCTTTTGCTGTCTATGCGAGACAACTTATGTTGCCGCTTTTCTGGGAATATTGTGGACATCAGACTGTTACGAGCTTTTTCTGCTGTAGTCAGGCTGTCACGAGCTTCTCCTTTGGAGATTTGACCTCGTGAGCGCGCCTTGACTGCATCTAATGGGCCGTGCGCTTCCGTGCCACTCGCTTTTCCTGCCGAGATTAGACCTCGTGAACGCGCACACATCCTCTCTCTTCAAAGAGAATGTGCACGCCCTTCAACGCCTCTCTCACCTCCCCATCTGAAGTTTGCTGTCCTCTCTCTCGCTAAGGCTCTCTCCGGGTCCTTTCCCTACCTGCCTCTCCATGCTCCGCTCTCTGTCTCGTGGGCCGCGGTGCTCCTCTATCTCTTCGGTGTCGAACGTAGAGAAGTCCAATTTTGTATATATGGTTCATGTTTAGGAAACTAGTAATGTTAGAGTGAGTACTTATCAGATATATATGAATGATTTCTGGGCAGAGTTGAAATTATGGACAAAGAAATTGTCCTATAAATGTATATACACATAATTAGTATTAAGATATCGCGTTTTAAGCGAATTCCTACATTCCCAAAATGCTCCTTGGCTATATGCAAATAAGGTTTGCACACTCATTGGAGAGTGCGTCTACCCCCTTTCACACACCCCTTTCGTTTGTGCTCCTTCCGATTGGCTTACATCGGAACTGAAAGGACGCTACAAAAGCCACCATCTTGGAAGAACTAGATACCAAGCCCAGTCAATACAGATCTACCGGTAAGAAAGCAAACGTTGCGACGTTTATCTGTTTAATGCAATTAATGTGAATTTATGAGCAAGAACAAAAACATGTTGCATTTGCTACATGTTGTAATTTTGCTTGAAATTTACATTGAACAACAGAATCAAAAATTAGAAAATTACACGGACATTTACAATACCTGGGTATATAAGTGCTTCATTTCAGTTTTGACGCAGAACTAAACCGGCGAGCACAAGACAAGATGCACCACTTTCATGACGATCGTTACACAAAAGGACCGCCTTCATTCTCATGCGTGCCTGGAAGTTGCCTGTTTGTCCCTTTTCTGTGTTGCTGACAGCCAGACCTTGCCCGCTTCTCAGACACGCCTCCACTAGTTTGTACAACTCTCTTGCATATCTTTGGCTCTCCTCCTTTACGGCGAGTACCCTGTTACCGATTGATGCTTGGGCACTGTGCTCCACTGTTAAGGTAAAATAAAATAAAATAAAAACTGTTAAATAATAATTGACGTTTTACAACGAGGAGTCACATTGTTTTCGAACTTATCTGTTTTGACTTTTTGCCCAATGTTCCTTTAAATCCCACCGAGTTCTTCTTTGTTGCATCAGGTGACCGAGGAGGCTCCTTCAGGAAAGTATATTTTTTCAACCGATTTTGCAGGAAAGAGCAGGCTGAATCAATGTTTTTCTTCAATCCGAATCAATCAGGAAATGAATTTCCCCTGCATTTTTTCCTGAAACTCTCTCTAATCTATTCCAAAACATCGGACCACATGAATTCCCCTATAATTGCAAAGCACTAATGCGCTTCGATGCCTCTTTAGGGGTTTAACTCACAGCGCATAAGAAGCTCCCCAAACTGCTTTGTCTTGTTCAGTAGAGAAAACATCTATAATTGTTTTATTTATGCGCCGCAATGTGTTTCAGAAAACAAGAAACTTTGACTGTACCGGATTTGTTTATTATAATTAAATGCATGTATTGTGTTCTACTATTTTTGTGACTAGAATAGCCGCGTAATTAGGTCCCGATCCCCGAAATTCTGCAGGACGCGTGTTATTTATTACACTCCCGCTTTTTACTTGCCTTCTCGGACACTGACAGAAGGAGACCGCTAGAACTACTTATCCCTTCAAGCTCCGTGGCTGGCAAGTTGACATACATTCTGTGCGACGTGGAGTGCTGTTTACGGTAGCTGAAACTGAGGGCTAGCGATATCTCTGTTCCCGGCCCTTTCTGACAGTACAAATGACGTTCAAGCCAACAAAAGGAAAGGTGAGTGAGAGAGAAAGTCCTGCTTTCTGGTGGGAGCTTGGGGACGGGTAGTCTGAGTTCGTAGAAGAGTTCTTCTGTTTCCCATGCGCATGTTTCAGAACCTCAACCAGGCAAGTCTGATGCTATCTGGGACTTGCAGTCCTGTGTATCCCAGTATAAAATCTGTTCGTCAGTACACAGACACAACAGGATTACCTATTGACGCTGGATTGGGAAAGAAGAGAGCCCTTGATAATGTGCAAGATGCACCATACCACTGAAGAAAGAGTTTAGAAATCCCTGCGACTTGGGAGTCAGAGAAAAGGGATCCCATGGATACGGGGGTAAAGGCATTATTTTATGTGTGGGAGTGGGGATAGGGGCCGGGGCAGAGGTATAGGAGACTACATTTCTGTTGTGGCGAGCGTGGGCCGGTAGCGGGGGAGGTGCTGTGTTTGGTGGCAGGGTCAATTTTTGGGGACCCACTACAAATTGCCTTTGGGCTTGAGGCCTGTTTCTGTCACTCTGCTAAATTTATTGTGCCTCGCACGTGGAACACGCTGCACCGTATTCACTACATCCACCTTTCCCAGGCAGTCTCATGTCTCATGCGCATATAAACAGCATCTTGGTAATGAGCCGGCTCTGAGGGCTGCGAACAAAAATATCACTGAGCATGCTTCCTCACTCCCAAATCAGATTCCGGGTCTACAGATCGCACTGTGCAGTATGTCACTGTGTTACTTTTAGGGTGGTTTTGGATTAAGATTCGCTGCTTTCAGGGCTCTTTTCATGTCTGTCTGTCTGTCTGCTTGCCGTGTGTATCTGGGCTGCTTATTAGGAGCTAGGGAGTTGTGCCGTGTTTCCTTGCTTCTTTTCGTCTCTATCTTCCTGGACTGATCTTCAACAGGGGATAGTGCGGTGAACGCGGATTCTATTCTCTCATCGGTTTTCATAGTGAGAGGGTAACCATAACCTTTTTTGCCTGTTTCTGTCTCGGTCTCCCTCTGTCAAAAATTGCGCTTGGGGGCTGTGTGTATGTGCCTTGTCTGTCCCCCAAACTCTGCACAGTCGCATACATTCGAGAAGAAAATCTTTCATCTGGAATATTACAATGAAAATCAGGGAAGGAATATCCAAGCCGGATTCAGAGGAGGTAAGCACCAATTGTTGTTGTATGTGTTTTTATTTTTTAGCTGTGTAAGAATTTATTTCCTCGATGCCAAGGACTTTATAATCCTAGCTCTTTTCTGGTGTTATAATTGTGACAAATGCCTTGATGAATTGACTTACATTTGTCGTCCTCCTTAACCTATTTTCTGAATTCCAATGGTTATACTTAACTGCTCAGATAAAGATTTTTTACCTACATTGTGCTTGCTCTCATCCCCATCCTTGTGGGCGATCTTACTTTGATCCATCGGTTACATGCTGTATGTGCATATCCACACAAGCCCCAGACATGATGCACAAACTCGCAATTAACATTGGCATGGCCTGTCTGTACCCGTCATTTAGCTCATGTGAGGGGGTGACCCAGTGCCTTCAGACCCTGACCGGTGCGTAGTTGTGCTTTACCAACTCCTGATGGATTGATATGTCTCTGCCACTTCTATCATTCATACACTCACCCTCTTTGCACGGTGCTCATGCTGGAGATGCAGGGTCGAAGAGTTCTGTGTGCCCTATACACCTAGCCCAAATAAAGTCTCCGTGCACAGCAGTTCCGTTTTTAAGCTGAGAATGTTCACAGCCCTGGAAGATGTTCTCTGGCCCCTCACTGCAGTCTTCCCCTCGCCTTCAATGCACATCTTCTGTGATGTCATTCAGGTTGAACTGTTATGGTGCTTGCCTGCTAGGAATGGTTTGTCCATGCTCCTAGTGCATGTGTTCGCTGCCAGGGAATGCTTGTGCTCACCTGCAAGGGATGTCCTGTCCACTCTTCTGATCTATGAGCCCGGGTGCAACAGATTGTTTAGTTGTACAAAAAATGGATATATTCATGTGCAGTGGATGGTTAGTGTGTTTTTAAACCCTTCATGGTGTGGCAATCGGCTGATCTTGCTTGGTGCTCACCTGCATTATTGCCTATGCAGGGTGGCTGCATTGTTTCTTACCCTTGCTACAGGCAGTCTGTCTGAGTCAAGCATGATGTTTGCACAGCCATGAGTTTTCTACTCGTGTTATAATTTGTGAAGCACACATTGGTTTACCACATCCTGAGTGTTTGCTTGCATTAGCCTCTCTCTTACCTCACCTATTGGCCTTCTATGTCTCTCTATTCATTGATGTCCTCTTTCCCTCACATTTTCCCATTATTTTATTTCTTTCTCTCTACAATGCTCTCTCTGCCTCTTCTGCTCCATCTATCACTCCCTTTGCTTTCATCTCTCTTTCTATCCCCTTCACTGTTTCCGTTCACTCTCTCTGCTTCCAATGTCTCGCTCGTTTAATACACCTGTCTTACCTCTGTCTCTCTCTCCCTATTTCACCATTCTCTACTTCTCCCTCGCTCTTCCTCTGTATGAGCCTCATCTCTTTACCTCATCTGCACCTCTTTTCTCTCTACTTCAATGCAATAGCTCTCGCATTTGCGAGAGATTAAGCTATTGGCATTGTAAATGACAATGCCATTTATTTATCTGTTTTCAAAAACAAAACATAAATAAAAATGTTGGCATTTACAATGCCAATAGCTCTAACTTTTCAAAAGGCGAGACCGTTGCATTGTAAATGCTTGTTTACTATGTATTCCATAGATAAAGAAAGCAATTTTTATGCTTATGTAAAGTAAATTTGGTTGTTTTTAATGCTTCGAATAATAATCCACGTCCTTTTATGTTGAATCTATGGACATTGGTATCTTCAGGAAAGGTCCATGGCTAATGGTAGAACAGGGCGGGGCGCAGCCACTTTAAGGTAAGCTTAACTTATTTGGGATTTTGTTGTATTTTGTTTACAAATTTACTTAATCAGTGTGTTTTTCTCTGTTACACCTGCGTTTGTTTTTTTCTTCTAATTGGGTTTCTGCCCGTAATCTGTGTGGTTTTTTTTTAGGACCATTGTGAAGGTCCATTAGGAAGCGAGCAGTAGGAACACGTGCAAACAGAGGTACAAGTACTTTTTGGTAAATAATATGTGTTTATTAGGTAGAAAATGCGTATTTGTATGTTTATGTAGGGGAACTTTTGTTGTTTTCATATTTTTGATATGTTTTGGTAATTTAATTGTGCACCTCTGTTTATGTCGGAATTGTGGACATTGCTCTTTTCTGGGAGGTTCATCGGTTAACGGTAGCACAGGGCGGGGCACAACCACTGTAAGGTAAGTTTAACTTATTTGGGATGCTTTTTTATTTGTATTTTGCTTGCATGCATTTATTAGGTAGGAAATGCATATTTGTATGTTTATGTAGGCAAACTTTTGCTGTCTTAATGTTTCGGATTTGTTTTTGTGATTTAATTATGCACCTCTTTATGTCGAATCTGCGGACATTGCGGTTTTCTAGAAGGTTCCTTGGTTAACGGTAGAACAGGGCAGGTGCACAACCACTCTAAGGTAGGTTTAACTTATTTGGGATGCTTTTTTGTTTGTATTTTGTTTACATGAGTTTATTAGGTTGGAAATGCGTATTTGTATGTTTATGTAGGGAAACATTTGCTGTTTTAATTTTTCAGATATGTTTTTCTAATTTGATGATTATACACCTCTTTATGTCGAATCTGTGAACATTGCGACTTTTTAGAACGTTCCTTAGTTAACGGTAGCACAGAGCGGGGCACAAACACTCTAAGGTAAGTTCAACTTATTTGAGATGCTTTTTGGGCTTTTGTTCACAAATGTAAGTTTATAAATTTTTTAGTCTGTGTTTTTATTTAAATTCCGCCTACGTTTGTTGTTTTCTTTGATTCCGTCTTCAACTTGTAATTTCTGTTGTTTTTTTTGGGTGCGTTGTGAAGGCCCACGGAGTACAAGAAGTGAGCAGTTGGAACACGTGCACAAGCAAGCTAAAAGGGACATGTGGAGATGCGGGTAAAAGCTTTTTTACTATGTATTGATTAGATAAAGAAAGCGTTTTGTATGCTTATGTAAAGAAACTGGTTGTTTTTAATGTTTCGAATATGTTTTTCTAAATTGTTAATCCACGTCCTTTTATGTTGAATCTGCAGGCATTGGTATCGTCGGGAAAGTTCCATGGCTAACGGTAGAACAGGGAGGGGCGCGGCCTCTTTAAGGTAAGTGTAACTTATTTGAGATTTTCTTTGTATTTGCATTTTGTTTACAAATGTACTTGTTGAAAAATTATTAATCAGTGTGTTTTTCTCTATTCCGCCTGTTTGTTTTTTGCTTCTAATTGGTTTTCTGCCCATAATCTGTGTATATATATATATATATATATATATATATATATATATATATATATATATATATATATATATATATTGCGCTCAAACTTTTCAAATCCTTGCAGAAAAGGCACAGCACTCAAGGAGGGTTGTGGAAACCACAGAAAGTTTTATTTAGGGAAACTGCACAGACGCATTTCGACGTGCTGCCTTCGTCAGTGTGTCAATAGCACCAAACGATTCGCATGTTAATAAAGTTTTCACCAAATCATGGAAACAAACATAGGACTGACCCCTCAAATAACATCATGAGCGCCATGTTGGAATGAGTTTCGGAAACTGTATTACATATATAAAATATATATAAAAGACTGATAACGTCCACTGATGGACTGCGTATTCATGGTTAGAGGGTCTGTTCATTGCATATGTCAAGAAAATAGTGATAAAGAATAAAGCTGTGGATCAGATTGTCCCAACATGATTATTATACATTCAAAGTGTACCGAAAATAATACAATAATTCATCAAAACCAACACTTTGACTAATCGAATTACACTGGCAGTCACAAAATGCATTGGTACTGCATATAGGAAATTGATTCAATGGGCAAATGCAATTTACTCATTAAAAAAGATTTCATTCATAAAGTCCAATTCCAATAACAGTAATCACATGACTTAAATGACGTATGAATATATGTATACAAATGTCAATATATATATGCATATATCTTTCCACATATATATGCACATATATACATATATGTATACACTAAATACCAAACATTACAAATGCGACAGGTCTTGCATTTGTAAAAGTTGAAGCAATTTTATTAAAGATATCCATATCCATATATATACATATATCCTTCCCAATATCACTAATAAATGCTTTTATACATGTATATATCTGTATATGTATGCACACCATGCGATTATATACTGATATAAATATATACACCAACATATATGCACATATGTACACATATAATACATCTGCATATCTAAATAACGAAACAACTAAATGCATGCATACATATGCATTTTATGTACATTGAAAAATGCTAACACAATAATGAAAACACTTTTAAAAAGAAACACCATTTGCTAAAAAAAATGCTTTAACTTTTACAGACGAGACCTGTTGCATTTTTAATGCTTGTTCACCATGGGCTTGGGGCTGGGTAGAGGGCCAAAAGTTTAAGGCCACCAGGAGGTTGACCAGATGTTAGATTGTTTGCCCAGGATCAAGACCTTTGTATTCCCTGCATTCAACTTTAAATAGTTTTTCTCCACCCACCCTGCAACCTCCTCCAGACCCGACCTTAACAAAGTAGCCATGTTTTCAGCATCCTAGGAGAGGGCGATAAGCTGAGTGTCATCAGCATACATGATCACTGTGAACCGATGCAGTTCACTGATCGTAGTCAGGGGAGCATGTATATATTAAATAAGGGTGGACTCCGGGAGGAGGCCTGAGGCGCTCTCTGCTGCGAAATAAACACTTTGGAATGGTGTGGTTTTTGACACACATGGAAGGTGCGTCCCTGTAAAAAAGTGGCAACCCACCATAAGTCCATATGGCTGACACAGCATCTCCACAAACGCTCACAGAAGTTATGAAGGCCACTTCAGGACAGCAAGAAAAACTAAACCTGGGTCTGAGAGCACATATGCCAACGGATCCGATTCAGGCAGGAGACTCCAGATTTTTAAAGAAAAAAACTGGTTTCATGTAGCTGTCTAACACCAAAAATTGCCTCCACTTCAATGCAAGTCCATATGGAATCTAACCCCGCCCTCCTCCCCGCCCCAGAATATTTTTGCGAAGCTTCTGCTCCCAGGCAGGCCAGTACTGTAGTTCAAAATCACATTTGAATTCTTAACATTTACATTAGACATTTGCCATTTCTGTTTGCAAGTCAAACGTTCATTCCTTGCATGACAACCACATTTTCCAAAATACCTCCGAGCGTCCTCCTTACTCAGAGGAAACCAACACTTTTCTGTTGACCGATTTGACATTTCTCAGCGTTTACCTCTTTACTACTGCAGATGTGTGGCCACACAGCTCCACCAGGGGGCAGCAGTGCACAGTAGAAAGAGCTCAGGCCGTCTCAAAATGTTTGGTATGACAGTTTACACTTGTTGCTGCCCTCGAAGGCAGGAGTATAGTGTAGTAACAAACAGAATACATTGCGTTGCCAAATAGTTGCAGGAGAAATCCCGTTTGAAAAGAATCACCTAACTCAGCTCCGGCATCTGAGGTGCCTTGGATTACAAGCCACATCATCCAAAGAGAAACAAACCTGCGACCAGCCTTCTCTTGCTGTTAATATTGTGTTAATCTTGACATTAAATGCATGTGCATGTAAAAAGGTGGTCTTCCACCTTGTCGAACAGCGGGCACTGGGTGTTTTATTACTAAGCAAATGCTGACAACAAGCAGTTGCAAATCCAAACATAGCAACAATCAAACAGCGCTTGCGCCGGAGCTTGTCTTTATGGGATCATGTGTTTGAAACACATGGCCCCATAAAGAGAAGAAAACGCTTGCGACCGGAGGAAGGCAGACGAGCCCGTCCAAGTGGACCATCTGAAAAGCCAAAAGTATACGTCATACAAAGCTCTTTTCCAGTGGCTGGCCACCGTTTAGCATAAACGCCAGCCAATGGGAAAGAGGGGCGGGGCTTGAAGCCCTTTACTGAAAGTCCTCAAAAACATTAAATCTCGCCGAGCGAGCTGCGCATGTGCGCAGTCATGCTAGCCGATACCTAAAAACCTGTACTGTGACTTTTTAATCAGAGGGACTACTACTGCATGCTTCAACTGCTGAGATGATTCAGAAAAGGGGGTGGTGATGAACAGAGTGTCTGAATTAAGCAGACCACTCTTACCCAGTCCAAAGATCAGGGCTTGATCCATCACCGTTTTTTAGCTCACTGCACCATCCCAGCTCAGAACCTGGCTACATGCAAATTAGTCTGTCCCTGGCCCAGTGCATCATGGGAACAGGGCAGACCAGACTACCAAGCCAATTCTTATACTGGGAAGGAAACAAGCTTCCGGGGACCGGTTTCTGGCATTTCAGCCGTCTTCGGCCCGGCTTGCTTGAATCCTGATGGTGCAATGAACAAGGGACTCACATCTGAGTATACCCTTCCACGCTTATGGTGGACAAAATGATTCAGAAAAGGGGGTGGTGATGAACAGAGTGTCTGAATTAAGCAGACCACTCTTACCCAGTCCAAAGATCAGGGCTTGATCCATCACCGTTGTTTAGCTCACTGCACCATCCCAGCTCAGAACCTGGCTACATGCAAATTAGTCTGTCCCTGGCCCAGTGCATCATGGGAACAGGGCAGACCAGACTACCAAGCCCATTCTTATACTGGGAAGGAAACAAGCTTCCGGGCAGCAGTGCACAGTAGAAAGAGCTAAGGCCGTCTCAAAATGTTTGGTATGACAGTTTACACTTGTTGCTGCCCTCGAAGGCAGGAGTATAGTGTAGAAACAAACAGAATACATTGCGTTGCCAAACAGTTGCAGGAGAAATCCCGTTTGAAAAGAATTACCAAACTCAGCTCCGGCATCTGAGGTGCCTCGGATTACAAGCCACATCATCCAAAGAGAAACAAACCCGCAACCAGCCTTCTCATGCTGTTAATATTGTGTTAATCTTGACATTAAATGCATGTAAAAAGGTGGTCTTCAGGGGAAGCCAGCGCACCCTTCCTCCCACCTTGTCGAACAACGGGCACTGGGTGTTTTATTACTAAGCAAATGCTGACAACAAGCAGTTGCAAATCCAAACATAGCAACAATCAAACAGCGCTTGCGCCGGAGCTTGTCTTTATGGGATCATGTGTTTGAAACACATGGCCCCATAAAGAGAAGAAAACGCTTGCGACAGGAGGAAGGCAGACAAGCCCGTCCAAGTGGACCGTCTGAAAAAAGCCAAAAGTATACATCATACAAAACTCTTTTCCAGTGGCTGGCCACCGTTTAGCATAAACGCCAGCCAGTGGGAAAGAGGGGCGGGGCTTGAAGCCCTTTACTGAAAGTCCTCAAAAACATTAAATCTCGCGAGCGAGCTGCGCATATGCGCAGTCACGCTAGCCGATACCTAAAAACCTGTAGATTGACATGCTTCTCAATGACTTTGGCCAAAAGTGGTACAATGAAACAGGCAGTTCTCAGGAATGTTATGGTCCAACTGTGACTTTTTAATCAGAGAGACTACTACTGCATGCTTCAACTGCTGAGAGACCAGGCCAGCTGCCAGGGAGGTATTAAGTAGGTCAAGACCAAATAATAATAATAGGCATTTATTGAGTGCACAGCTACCCCAACGGGGTGTCCCGGCGCTGTAGTGGGCAATAAATGAGGCAGCAGACGGAGCAACAGCTAATCAAGCCGGCTAAATAGCTAGGTCTTAAGAGCTTTGAGAAACTCACATTCAGATTGAATCAGACGCAACGGGAGAGGTAGCTTATTCCAACATTGGGTGATTCCTTCCTCAAAGGTTTTACCTCCTGATCTAGCTCTTGAGAACCGAGGAGTAATGAGCAGGCGCTTGTAATTGGACCATAGAGATTGCGATTGACAGTAGGGACGGAGTCTCCTCCTAAGGTAGACTGGACCACGGCCTAGTCCTGCCCTGAATGCGAGTGTCAGCGCCTTGAATTCTATGCTTTTAGCCATGGGAAGCCAATGGAGTAGTCGAAGATACGGGGAGATATGTTGTCGAAGTGAGACTCTGCATACCAGGCGGGCAGCCGCATTTTGGACCGTCTGCAGTGTACGGAGCAAGCCTAATGAGAGACCCACGTATAAGCCATTCACGTAGTCTAAATGGGATATAATCACCACCGTTTTCCGGGTTGCATTGGGCAGATAGCGAATAAATTTCTTGATGATTTTAATCTTGCCGAAACAAGCGGCAGCCACCGCTTGAACCTGTGTGGCAAGGGACAGCTGATTGTACCATCTAAATCCCAGATTCCTAACCGAGTCCTTGGGTGCCGGAGCAATGCCCAGTTCCTCTGGCCACCACAGATTAGAAAAGAGGGGAGAAGGTTGGTTAAAAAATAGGATCTCGGTCTTATCTGGATTAAGTTTCAAGAAATTGCGGTCCATCCAGGTCGCAATATTCTTGAGACAATTTTTGAATGGGTCAAAAGTAGTGGCAGACACAGCATTAAAGGTGAATAGAAGCTGAGTATCATCAGCATATGAAATGATTTTGACCTCAGATGTGGCAATCTATTCAGCCAGCGGGGTTAAGTAAATATTAAAAAGCAGAGGGCTCAGAGGGGAGCCCTGCCGCACGCCCCAGTTCATTGGTTTGACTGGGGAAATGAACGGATAGGTCCGGACCTGCTGTGTGCGGTCAGATAGAAAGGACGATATCCAGTTCAGCACTGAGGCCCCCACGCCAATGGTCTTAAGGAGGTTCAAAAGAATGGGATGGGCGACGGTGCCAAATGCTGCAGATAAGTCTAACAGCACCAACACCGCCTTGAAACCTCAGTCGACCGCCCAGCGTATAGAGTCTGCCATTTCAATGAGGGCCAACTCTGCACTGTAGCCGGGACAGAAGCCGGATTGAGAGTCGTGAAGGAGGCTATTATCTTCAACAAAGGCCATCAGTGCTGATAGACCAAATTCTCTAAAATCTTGGCAGGAGCTGGTAAAAGAGAGATATGCCTATAATTGCAAGGAGACTCAGGATCTGCATGGGCTTTCTTTAAGATGGGCAGGAGGAACGCATGTTTCCATGCATCCGGATAAGAGCCCAATATGAGGGAAAGGTTCCAGATGGCGTTTAATAGGGGATTGAGAATTTTAGCAAGGATGTTGTATTGCTTGGCGGTCAAGGGGTCACTAGGGGAAACAGATTTACACTTTTGCAATTTGAGAAGAGAGGCTTCTTTTGAAATTGCGGCAAATTCTGAGAGCACAGAGCTGAGAACCGGCATTACTGAATGATCCTCAGACATTGGAGTGATATCATGAGGCTCCGGAAAGGACGCATAAATAGATGCAATTTTGTCCTCAAAAAACTCGGAGAGTTTATTACAAAGGGTCTGTGAGGGGGGTGGGAGTGGGTGAGTGCCAGAGGGTCAGTGAAGGACTTAACAATTTTAAAAATCTCCCTAGACGAGTTTTTAGCATTCTCAATCCTATCGGCTAGAAAATATTGTTTATTATTAATCAGGAGTTTGCGGTATTCTTTAAGAGCTAGGCGATAGCTTAGTTTACTTGCTGCAGAATAGGACAATTTCCAACTGCGTTCAAGTTTTTTGCACTCAGATTTTTTTAGTCTGAGTTCCTCTGAATACCAAAGTGCTGAGGTGGAGGATCTAGAAGACTTTACTGCTTTCAATGGGGCTAGAAAATCAAGCGCGCCACCTATCCAACTATTCAGGTTGGAAATGCCAGCCTCCAGAACGTTAGGGGGAGTGGTTAGGGAGTCCTTTAGATGATGTGTGAGAGACTCTACCGTAACTTTCTTCCAATTCCTATTGAACTCTTTAGGGGTGGAGGTAGCTTTCTCTGAGTTGACCAGCTGAATTCGAAAAGGGATCAGGAAATGATCTGACCATATCACTGGGAGTGGGACCAAAGGCAACATAGCTTCCATGCCTCGTTCCATAATGGAGGGCGAAACTGGGTCAAGCAGAAAACCTGACTTGACGGATGTGAGCAATGCAGGCAGTTCCTCAAATTGGATACGTTTAAAATGCTGCAGCAATGAGCTATCCCTAGTAGGTTCAAACCAGGAGTCAAGGCATATTAATTCTCTAAACTCCCCTGGAAAGGAGTCATAAATCTTTGCCATCTTGTCTGAAAAAAACTGAGTGAGGGTATTGCAACCCTCTCCTGAAAGTACAGTAGGTGCTGAGACTCGAGACAGAGAAGTGGGAGACTTTACAATAGCAGACACTTCTCACGAGGATTTCTGAGCCGTAATCATTTTATTTAAGTATTTATTTATTTAAGTGGTGTGGCTCACTGGTTAGAGGCGGCAGACCCGTAAGCAGAGGACGGCCTGGGACCAGGGTTCAATTCCCGACGCGGCAGGGTCGTGGACCATGGTCAGCGGGCTCGATAATTCTCGCCTCGGTGCCTACTCCAGTCAGGGACCACACTCGGCAACTCTGGGCATTAGCTTGCCTCATCTTCACAACGGCCCCCCCAGACTGCCGGGGATGCTTGGTCGCACCTTAGAGATACCCATTAGGGACCATCTCTCAGGGTGAGCCAGGACGGGTTCCCCAGCGGTCAAAGCGCGGAGATACTCCTCAGGGAGTCGATTCCTAGCGCTATATAAACCCGCAATTAAATTAAATTAAATTAAATTTGAGTAGTAATCCTGGCGAGAATACTTGATGCGCTTGTGATATTGTTCAAGTGCAGCCAAATAATTGGTTTTACTGTCAAATTCATATGCCCTGTGCCAAAGGCTTTCAAGGTGCTTGCACTTCTTTTTGAGCCCTGTAAGTTTGTCATTGAACCATTCAACAGATGTAAGGACATGCAGGTCAGAGGGGCTATTTGAACTAAGCAACCACGAATCCAGTTTTACAGTAGGAGATTGTCTCCTTCAACACAATCAACGAGGCTAGGACGACTATCATTCAATGCTTTGGTAAAACTGGAAGTGATTGTAGACAAGTAGTATCTTTCTGGCATAGATAGCCCCACTTTTTGCCTTGTGTTATGACTGTAGTTCACTGGGAGCCTGCTAACCAGTGGCAGTGCTCTCTCCTCTAAATTCAATGATAAGTACTTTGTACACCCCACAATTGTCATTCTGGGTACAACTGTAAGTCCATAGTAAATAGTACTGAGGTACCCAGGGCATTGGTACACGTGGGGTCTCCCATAGGCTGCAGCATGTATTATGCCACCCATGCAAAAAAAAAAATAATTTAATGGGGGGCCAGAGGGGGCGACCACCACCCCCCAGGGCTGTAAAATTAATGGTTAGGGGGTTTCAATCGCCAGCCCCTGAAAAATACATGGGTGGGGGGCTCAAAGGCCCCCCAAGCCCCAGGGACTGCCACCCCCGGGGCTTTGAATGTTGTGGAGGGGGCTGCATGTCCCCCTCCTGGAGCCGTTGAGGGCCATGGGGACCGCCACCCCCCCAGGGCCGGCTCCTGCAGTGTCTCGGGGTGCCCACCCCTGGGACACTGCTGTTTGCTATGGCAGGGTGGGAGCCGAGGCTCCCGCCCTGTCACAGCAAACTTGGTTTGGATTTTGACAGAAAGAGCAGGGAAACCTGCTCTCTCTTTCAAAATGCAAACCATTTTGCTTTTCCACACGGGGAGCTGGATGTTAGCAGCTCCCCATGTGGAAAAGCAATGCCAGCTCCCTCCACAGTCCCCAATGTTGCATATAGGCCCCGGGGGATGGGGTCCCCAGGGAGAACAGAAATTAGTCATAGGAGCTATTTTTTTATGGTAAAATTAGGAGTCGCGCACCCAGCGTGGCGCTCATCGCAGACCCTGGGCCGAATCCTAACATGTAGGGAGCGCGACTCTAGCACGTTTGGTGCACAACTAACACGTTGGGTGCGCGACTCCAGGCAAAAAAAAGTTATGTTTTTCAGATATACATCAAGCTTATGTGTTTAGATCTTGGGTGGCTCTAAAAAGAGCTGTTGTATTTTTTGAGAGATTTTGGTACCTATAAGTACCTATGCAGAGTCTAAAGTTGATTAGGAAGACCCTGTTACTCTCATCTGTAAAATATACACCATCTTTCCTATAGATGCCATTCATATTGAAACACAGATTGTTGTGGTAAATTGACCCCATCCTATAATCTCGGAGAAAAGCAGAAACAGATTTATTGACATGTTTCCTAGCTTTCTCAATCTGTGGACAAAATTGATTGGACTAGTTTCATTTCTGCCTTTGGCATATGTTAGAATTGAAAAGGCAGTTTGGGGGAAAAGTGACATCAATTTTCCAAAGGTGTCCTTCATAAGCATTTCCAGACCTGCCCCAGTCAAAGTGCCTAGGTCATTGCCACCACAGTGCACAATTATGAGGTCAGTGTGTTGGAGATACCAATGGCATCAATTGGTGCCACTTTAACCCTCTCTGTCCAATCCATTTAATGTCGACATTTGACAAAGCTAGGTCTTTGTCAATGCCTCTATTTTCTGCATACCTTTGGCTCCAGAAAATATAGCTGTGTCCCACAATTCACACTCCAAGCATCTTGAAAGGAGGTCTGGAGGCACTCAGATGGTCTCTGTAAATGAAATGGCAGTTTGAAAACTATGATTTTTCTAAAATGGTGGATAAAATGCAGTTTTGAAAAAAGAAAAGAAATGATTGGCTGTTTGAGAGCATTCTAGACTGAAAAGTAGGCTGCATGTTTCTGTTTTTCAAAAGCATGCTTCTTGTTGGTTAACAAAAACTTTGAAAAGAACATTACATAGGATAAGGTGACATTTTGAAAAGTCAAGTGCCATTGCTGTTTGGATTAGCAATATTGTGTACTGAACTTGTGACCTGTGTGCTCAGTTGCTCCATGTGTTCCATGAACTGTTACTAAGGTAACAGGCAGTAAGCTGATTGGGGGTAGGGTTCAAACTTATGTCAATTGGAAAGGGTTGAAATGTGTAACCAATAGAAATGTGTGTTAGCTTTTGAATTAACGTGGGAAGCAATGTGTTTTGATATTTACATGTATATGTGTGCAGAATGAGAGGGTTGGTTTTGATCAGACCAGTGCTGTACAGAGATTCTGAATAAGAAAATCTGGTGTGTGACTGACATTCTTCTTAATCTACAAATCAATTTTAGAGGTGACTTATTAATTTGTGAGGGGTTGTGTGTTGTGTCTTTGTTTTTAATAAGATTAATGTGTTTTTCCTGGTAAAGTCCAGGGAGTAGTCTTTCTTGTCTAGAATCACACTGTGAGTCTGTGTGCATTTGGGAACTATTGTGACAGAAGCATTTGGATACTTCATGTTTTTGAAGACATATAAGTGCTTAAAAACCTATCCTGTTCTCAAGTTTTGGTAGAAATAGAAACCAGTCATTGCTCATGTATTTGCAAAATGAGCCAGGCTTCCACACTAAACTGCAGTTCTAAAATATGTGGAATGTATGCAGTTATCTTATCTCTTCAAAACTAGTGAATAGTGTTGCTTGTCCAGAATCACACTTTGAGTCTGTGTGCATTTGGAAGCCTTTGTGAGAGAAGCAGTTGGTAACCTCATATGTCTTTATGCTACTCTAATTATTCACTCAGTATCTAAGTAGTCATGCGGCGAATCGAAGCCTTAGCACATGGACATTTTTTTCAAAGTCTTTTGCAATAGGCATGTACTTCTTTAACCACTTATACACTTGTGTTTGAGGCCTACAATTCCCCAGTCAAAATCCATACACTCCAGCAAACAGCCTCACACTGCCCTTGCAGTTCTGCAGTGACTCTTTTAGCTTTATGTACTAATCTATTCACTGAAGTAAAACGCAAGCAACTATGATTTCACCAAGTGTCTCTCCTTATAGTACTGAAATCATTCAGGCAGTGTCCATGTACTCAAGCAGTGAGCTAGCTAGACTTTAGGACATGGACTGCTTCAAACACATATGCACTATGGATGTAGTGCTGTAACCACCTCTACATTTGTGTTTCAGGCCTACAATTACCTAACCAGTTTCGATACACTCCAGCAAACACCCTGTCACTGGTCTTGCAACCCTATAGTAACCCTTTCAGCACCATGTACCAATCCATTCACTGAAGTGAAACTAAACCAATTATAAATTCACCTAGTGTCTCTCTTTGTACTACTGTAATCTTTCAGTTAGTATTCATGTACTCATGCAACAAGCCAGGCCTTAGGACATGGACTGCTTCAAACTCATATGCAATATGCATGTAGTGCTCTAACCACTGTTTCACTTGTGTTTTAGGCCTACAATTCTATAATCAAAATGCATACACTCTAGGAATCATTCTGTCACAGTTCTTGCAATTCTACAGTGATCCTTTCATCTCCATGTACAAATCTATTTACTGAAGTGAAACTCAACCAATTATGAATTTACCCAGTGTCTCTCCTTATAGTACTGTAATCATTCAGTCAATATCCATGTACTCATGTAGCAAGCCAGGTCTTAGGACATGGACTGCTTCAAACTCCTATTCACTATGCATGCAGTGCTTTAACCCCCTTGAGACTTGTATTTCAGGCCTACAATGTCCATGTCAGTATCCATACACTTCAGCAAACACCCTGTCACTGCTGTTGAAATCCTGTAGCCCTCCTTTCAGCACCATGTACAATCTCTGAAGTAAAACTGAACCACTTATAAATTCACTCCGTGTCTCTCCTTATACCACTGTAATCATTCAGTCAGTATCCATGTACTTATGCAGCGAGTCAGGCTTTAGGACATGGACTACTTCAAACTCCTATGGGCTATGCATGTAGTGCTCTAACCTCCTTTACACTTGTGTTTCAGGCCTACAATTCCCCAGTCAGTATTTATACAATCCAACAAACACCCTGTCACTGCTCTTGCACTTATATAGTGACCCTTTCAGCACCATGTACTAATCCATTCACTGAAATAAAACTCAACCAATTATACATTCACTCAGTATCTCTCCTTATACTACTGTAATCATTCAGTCAGTATCCATTAACTCATACAGTGAGTCAGGGTTTTGGACATGGATTGCTTCAAACTCCTATGCAATATGCATGTAGTGCTCTGACCACCTTTACACTTGTGTTTCAGGCCTTCAATGCTCCAGTCAGTATCTATACACTTCAGCAAACACCCTATCACTGCTGTTGCAATCCTATAGTCATCCTTTCTGCTCCATGTACTAATCCACTCACTGAAGTAAAACTGAACCAATTATGAATTCACTCAGTGTCTCTCCTTATACTACTGTAATCATTCAGTCAGTATCCATGAACTCATACAGTGAGCCAGACTTTAGGACATGGACTGCTTCAAACTCCTATGGACTATGCATGTAGTGCTCTGACCACCTTTACACTTGTGTTTCAGGCCTACAATTCCCCAGTCAGTATCCATTCAGTCCAGCCAACACCCTGTCACTGCTCTTGCACTTATATAGTGACCCTTTTAGAACCATGTGCTAATCTATTCACTGAAGTAAAACTCAACCAATTATAAGTTCACTCAGTATCTCTCCTTATACTACTGTAATCATTCAGTCAGTATCCATGTACACATGCAGTGACCAGGCTTTAGTATATGGACTGCTTCAAACTCCTATGCACTATGCATGTAGTGTTGTAACCACCTTGAGACTTTTGTTTCAGGCCTACAATGCTCCAGTCAGTATCCATACACCTCAGCAAACACCCTGTCACTGCTCTTGCAATCCTATATTAACCCTTTCAGCACCATGTACTAATCCATTAACTGAAGTAAAAGTAAACCAATTATAAATTCACCCACTGTCTCTCTTTGTACTACAGTAATCATTCAGTCAGTATCCATGTACTCATGCAACAAGCCAGGCCTTAGGACATGGACTGCTTCAAACTCCTATGCAATATGCATGTAGTGCTCTAACCAGCGTTCCACTTGTCTTTTAGGCCTACAATTCCCCTGTCTAAATGCATACACTTCAGCAAACACCCTGTCATTGCTGTTGCAATCCTATAGTCATCCTTTCAGCACCATGCACTAATCCAGTCACTGAAGTAAAATGTAACCAATTATAAATTCACTCAGTGTCTCTCCTTATTCCACTGTAATCATTCAGTCAGTGTCCATGTACTCCTACAGCGCGTCAGTCTTTAGGATATGGACTGCTTCAAACGTCTACGGACTATGCATGTCTTGTTTTAACCACCTTTACACTTGTGTTTCAGGCCTACAATTCCCCAGTCAGTATCCATACAGCCCAGCAAACACCCTGTCACTGCTCTTGCACTTATATAGTTACCCTTTCAGTTCCATGTACTATTCCATTCACTGAAGTAAAACAGAACCAATTATGAATTCACCCAGTGTCTCTCCTTATACTACTGTAATCATTCAGTCAGTATCCATGTACTCGTGCAGTGACCAGGCTTTAGTATATGGACTGCTTCAAACTCCTATGCACTATGCATGTAGTGCTCTAACCACCTTTACACTTGTGTTTTAGGCCTACAATTCCCCAGTCAGTATCCATACAGTCCAGTAAACACTGTATCACTACTCTTGCAATACTATAGTGATCCTTTCAGCATCATGTACTAATGCATTCACTAAAGTAAAACTCAACCAATTATAAATTCACTCAGTGTCTCTCTTTATACTACTCTAATCATTCCGTCAGAATCCATGTACTTATGCAGTGAGTCAGGCTTTAGGACATGGACTGCTTCAAACTCCTATGCACTATGCATGTAGTGCTCTCACCACCTTCATGCTTGTGTTTCAGGCCTATATTCCTCAGTCAGTATCCATACACTACTGCAACCACACTGTTATTCTCCTTGCATTCCTATACAGTTATGTATACACCTTGAATTACATTTTCAATTAGTGATGAGAAAAGAAAGTGATTAAATAATTTTCATATTCAATGTGTTTGTATAGTAATTTGCAAAGTATAAATTATATATTTATTAAAATACATTTATTTATGTTTATTTTTTTACAGACATTGTTAATCGTCATTAAAATAAAGTTATCATGCCTGAAAAATCAAGAAAGAGAAAAAGACAGCAAACGGATATTTGTTTTAAGAAAATTCAACAAAAAGTATTGGATGAGCAACATCATGTGGAAAATCGAAAACATCTCCTGGTAAGACAACTAAGGAATTCATTAAAAAACTTTCTAAGCCCACAAACAGTGTGCAGAATGTGGAAACACATGAGAATAATTCAACCAGAAAAAATAATAAAAATAATAGGAAAGGAAAAAAACAAATTTACAATCAAAAGACACGACGTATGGTAGAAAAAGGGAAAATCAGTATAAAGAAATAAGTAAAGAAAATGTGTAATACAGTGGTACATAACTTGCTTAAAAAGGTGAAAAAATATAGGCAGAGAGCACTATTTTATAAAAAGAAGAAGCATATTAAATCCATTGTTCAAAAGGCTTTTGAAGTAAAAAGCAAATTATTCATTTTAGTTTTAAACAGAATTTGATCACTAGATAAACCAATCCATTTAATGAAGGCCAAAAGTAAGAGGAAAAGAGTAATTAACAGAAATAATTTTTGTGATTTTTTTGAGTGAATGGAAACACAGTTTAAGTTCAGAGCCTTTCTTTAATGAAGAGAGTTATTTTCAGACCAATGATTTATTGCATGCAGTTGATGCCAGTGGTCGAGCTTATGAGGTTAGAAATGATTGTCCAGTTGAGAAAGAGAAAATGGTTTCCAGAAATGCAGAAGAAGTGTTAGCTGATAACGTTCTAGGCAGACGCCCTAAAGCCCCAGTGTGCACTTGGGACTGTAGTAGTGTTTGTAGTGTACAACAAGAATCTATTGATATTTTACGCAATTTCTTATGAGAATACAGTAAAAAAAGTCTTAAACAAAAGATTAACATGTTGCAAGGACTAGACCCTTGCCGAGTTAGAAAAAAATACTGGTTTGCAAGGTCATTCTCTGGCTAGTCTTTCTCAAAAAGTATGTCAAAGTGTTTTTCATCATTTCAGGATGTTAGCAGTACATCATTCTCAAATGCGGAAGTTAGTCAGAAGATTGTATTATGCAAAAAGTCCAGCACTAAAATTAAATGAGTTGAACGGTTCTCTTTTGCGTGGGTCAGTTTCAGATGTGAAGAAGGTTTGTGATGAAATTGAGTTTTGTTACTTTGGCCCTGAACAAGAGAGTGCAGAAAATGAGACATTAGTAGAAGAAAATGTTGAAGAGAATGTGCAACATACTACTCCAAAAAACTGTTGAGGAACAATGACAAAGTTTAAGGTGATTTCAGGTGAAAGGCCAAATTATTCTTGTATTTGTTGTCGGCGAACTCACTATAAAAATCAGACTAGGACTGTTGATCTGTATTTAAAGAGAAAATATTGATAATTGGAAGGAATTTGCAACTTATTTGTTGGTAGAGAATTGTTTTGATTTGGGTTCTGATCAGCGTATTTGTAAATATTGTTACGATAAATTAGATGAGACTAAAATGCCTGCTAGCGCTGGCCATAATAATCTAGAGTTGGTAACCATTCCTCCAGAATTGATAGATTTAAATGCCTATGAGTCTATTCTCATTCAATGTATACACCCATTGCAGCCTAAATCAGGTAAATTGCCTCCTTTAGATGTACTGAGAGGATTAAAAGGAAGAGTTGTATATTTACATCTAGATTTAAAGAAAAGTGTTGAAACTATTGGTGTAGAGTGTGTAGAAAATGAACCACTAGTCATTCTAGTTAATGGCGTGCCTACTAAGAGCAAGAACATCTGGCAGGAGTTAGTGGATGTTAGGAAAGTGCAAAAGGCGTCTTTGTATTTGATAAAAACATTGAGTACTATAAAAATATGTATATGGGAGAAGACATACTTTTAGCAGAAGATACTGAAAAGTCAAGTGGACAAATTGAAAAAGTGGACATGTCCAGAAGTGAAGAAATCTATGAACATTACAGTGTACAGCCACTTCATTAAAAATAAGTGATGAGGAATACTATTGAGTTATTCCAAATGAAAAAAGCGAAGGGAAGTCCCATGAGTGTATGGCAAGAAAGCTTAGAAGCTCATTGTTTTCCGCAGTTGTTCCCAACAGAAAAAAGAGGACAATATGATATACGACTTGTGCAGATCCCTACATCTGAATATCGGACAACAAGATTTCATGCAGAAGATCCAAGATTTTCTACAATGTATCCCATATATATTTCATCTTTTGTTTGAAAGTGACTTGTATGGACTTTCATAAGCAGTCAATGACATATTGAAAACGGGAGTGCATCTGCAAAATGTTTCTGAAAAGTATTTTATGGATAAAGTGCCCCAGAGAGATGAACATTTAGAATCTCGGCTGATTAATCTGATGGCATGTCAGCATGGGACTAATGAATATTGGTACCGTCATCATGGAGAACTTAAATTATGCTAAGGAACTTAGGAACTCCTACATGGTTCCGTACCCTAAACTGTGCTGAGTACGCTTGGGATGATTTACTTGAATTTCTTCAAGAGGCAATTCCAATATAAAAAATATTGAATACAAGACACCAGGAGAATTGTGCTCTTTGGAACCTGTTAATGTATGCAGGTATTTCAATCATAGATTTGAAGCTATGATGTCTTTTATCTGCAATAAAAAAATCCTCCTCTTAGAGAAGTTGTGGATTTCTTTTGGAGAAAGGAGTATCAAGCAAGAGGTGCTCCTCATGAACATATGATGTTATGGATCAAGGATGCCCCCAAATTCGTAACAGATTCGGATGATACTGTTTTGTCTTTTATTGAAGAATATGCTACATGTGTTATACCCAAAAGTAGAGAAGAAAACAATTTAGGACAACAAGTCCTACGATTCCAAAGCCATTGATGTGGAAAATACTGTCAACGAAAGTACAAGTCTAAGGATAAGTTCTATACCAAATGTCATTATGCATTTCCATGTCCTGTAATATCCAAAGGAAGAGTGAACAGTTTTATGTCAGCTATGCGACATACCATCACAAGAAAGTCTCTAAAAAATACCTACAATTTGAGAAGAAGCAAAGAATCAAAATACATAAATGAATACAATCCGGTTATTCTGCCCATGTGGAGTACTAACATGGATATTCAGTACGTTGCGGACAATTCCATTGCTGTTGCTCGATAAGTAACATCCTACATTACAAAATCAGAAAAGATGGAATTGAAAGAAATGTGGGAAGAGATTTCTCACGAGAAGAGTCTAAGTAAGAAATTATACAGTTTCAGTTTGAAGATGTTATCCCATCAAGAAATTGGAGCATATGAATGCTGAGATCGGTTATCATCTACAAGTCTATACTCCAAATCTAGAAGAATCATTTGGGTAAGTCTAGGTCTTGCTGCAATGCGAAATCGAGTACTTAAATCTGTACAAGAAATTTAATATTTAGCAGAAAAAGATACAGAAAGTACAGATGTTTTGAAAACGAATATGTTGGACACATATTACCCAAACAGAAGTCATCATCTTGGGAACATGTGTCTCTACGAAGTGATGCAAAACTACACTTTTAAACGGAATACTACAGAGAACATCAATGATGGAAAAAATGGAGTGATTGGTTCTGAAGGATGTTTGGTGAAACAAATAAAAGGAAATTCGATTAATCACAGGAAGCTGAGTTGAGACACTGCTGATAAATGAGAATTTTACTATTTAGCCCCTTTGCAACTGTTCAAACGATAGCATTCAGAATTGGAATTACTTAGAGATTTTCAGAACTATGATGATTCCTTCAATGCTTGTAAAGATACCATAGAATGCACTGTTTTTGCAAATTATGTTAAAATGTTGAAAGATAAAATTGATCAAGAAGCTACTATTGCAGCTGAGATTGCTAGAGACAGTTCTCAAGACAGTCAAAGTTCTGCTCCACTGAGTCAAGATCCACTAGGAAAACCAATTGTTGAAAATGAAGCAGCAATCGCCATGAATGAGGTGGAAACAGCAAGGCATCAAGCTCAAGAAGATATAATGGACTTAGCAAACTTGGAAGAACAACTAAATGTTGAACAGAAAGAAATACATCAGCAAGTGAGACAACAGATTGACAATGGATTTCTTCATGAAAAGAAAGAATGCACATGCACATCATTTCAACCTATCCGAATGTATGTGAGTGGACAAGCTGGAACAGGAAAAAGTTTCTTAATTAAAGTAATCACCAGTTATCTACAGAAAACAACATTTGTCTTGTGTTGTAATTGCTCCAACTGGGTTGGCAGCACACAACATTAAAGGAATTACATTACATCATTTACTTATGCTACCTGTGGAGCATGAAAAAAAATTGGAATTTCACAAGCTATCTGGAGAAGCTTGTTGTGAAGTTTCAAGAGTGCTAAAGAAAATGTACTTCTGATTATTGATGAGGTAAGCATGGTCTCAAACTTAATGCTTGCTTTTTTGCGTTTAAGAATGCAGCAAATTCTTAAAACGGAGTACCACGTGTGATTTGGAGGAAAACATGTCATAGTTTTTGGAGATCTCCTGCAACTTACTCCTGTAAAAGGACAACCATTATTTAAAACACTTGCGCATGAAGATACCAGAAAGTCTTTGGGTAGTGTTGGAAACGTTAACATTTGGACATATTTTGAATACAAAGAACTCATTACAAATATGTGACAAGCAAATGATGTTGATTATGGAATTATTCTTCAAGATATAAGAATTGGAGTACTAACAGAACATGGCAAAAGAGCTTTGCAGAATCGATTACTTTCCAATTTGTTTCCAAATGAAAATATAGTTCCTGAAAAAAATATATATGAAAATTGCAAAAAACAAATCTCTAATATGATTAATGCCAACACTGCGCGAGTGCTCTATATTGAATGAACAACTTTTGAAGCTGGAAAAAGAAGAAATAATAAAAATGGAAGCCATTGATAAAATACAGCATGAAGGAATCACTATTATTTTGACAGAAAAACTGAAAACTAAATTGGATTCATTAGAAAAATCGATATCTAAAACTGCTGGTTTAGAAAAGAATCTATATGCATGTATAAACTGCCGGGTAATTTTAAGGCGAAATCTGGATGCAGAAAAAGGTTTAGTTAATGGAGCAATGGGCAAAGTTGTGGATTTTGTTAACCCCTTCGGTGCTCATAACGAGCTCAGCTCGTCATGAGGCACGGTGCTCGTGTGCTCATGACGAGCTGAGCTCGTCATGACTACACCCATTATCATTATGGCCCAGCACAGGAGAGGGATATCCTGCTCAGCCAAGGTGTTAATAATCAGAATAAAGATGGAATTGAATTTTTTTTAATTTAATTTGATCAGATTGAAAAAGTAAAATAAATTGGTTGTTGTTCAGTTCATTTTTTGCTTGTTAAAGATGTATATGTCCGTAGGAAACAGTTTCCACTTTCTCTGGCATATGCAGTGACTATTCATAAATCACAAGGTTTAAGAGTAGACAGTGCTTTAGTGAACATTGGAAGTACCATGTTTAAAGAGGGTATGGCATATATTGCTTTGTGCAGAGTCAGAACTTTATGTGGTTTGTTTTTGATTGATTTTGATGACACAAAGGTTACTGCAGATGCAAACTGTGTAAAAGAGTATAATAGGTTAAGAAGAGCGTATGCTCCCAATTTAGGGGAAAAAAAACTCTAGCATTGATGATTATCGATTGCCCTTCAAACTAAATTAACAGACTGCTCAGAGCAATCTGTTGCATTTCACACAGTGTATTTTAGCTTTTGCCAATTGGGGACGTATGTCCAGATTTGAGCTTGAAGTTGACGCCCCAGAAGTGCTCGGAAGTGCGGGTGGTGGTGGTAGACTCTCCTACAATCTTCTGCACTCCTCTTTTGCTAGGTTCACAGGATGCATGCATTGTAGATGTTTCAGAATACTTTCTGTTCCACAGGAGTATTTTTTATTAGGGTCTCCACGTGATAGGACTGATTTGAAAATTTTCCAAGTCACTTTGGTTGCATTTACTTTTTTCAGTCCCTCTGGAAAGGTGAAAAATTTCCACACAATCGAAACATACTTTTGTGGACGTAGACGTTCTGGTACAAATCTGTCAGGGTTGGAGTCTTCATAAGCTGAGGATTCCTGTTGTTGTGAAGTCATTTTTTCAAATGAAAGCAATACCAGGTCTGCAATAAAAAAAAATGGGGTTCTTCTCAGACCATCCTCCAAAGATGGTCTGAGAAGAATGATTGAAATGGGTGGGGTACTTCAATAGTTAGAATAGGAAGTGTTATGAACCAATCAAATCTCTTTTTTTCTGGTCACATGGGATCTGCGTAGGGTGGGCACAAGCAGCACGCGCCCAACGCGACTTCGCAAAATTGCATTTAAATATAATATAAGTTTATTAAAAGTAAAAATATATAATTTTTTATGATTATGTCAGATAATGTCTTGCCCTAATATTTATATTAAATACCTAAATATATATATGTTTTTAGACATTAAAAAATGTCACGGAGTCGCGCACCCAGCGCATAGAAAACGTATATGACGTCACGCGGAAGCGCGTGAGCGTCGCGTAATATAATACGTATATGTCGCGTATACACCAGAAATCTCGTACCGGTCGAATAGCAATCGTGAAGGAAAATACGCACCCATCGCACACCCTACGCGGATCCTACATAACAATCCTAAAATGGCGGCTAGGTTCCGCGCTTTGTTCGAGAAAGGTACACTTTGGGTACGCGACTCCAAAAAGAAAATTGAAAAAAAAAACAATAAAGAAAATAATATATATATTTTAAAAAATATAAAATAAAATAAAAATCTTAGAATTTCAATATTTTTTAAAACTTTTTTTAAATTAATATTAAAAATATATAATGTAATAAAAAAACTAAATATCTAAAAATGAATAGTTTAATAAATGCACTAAATCAATATGACAAAAATAAATATAACAATTAATACATTTACAAATTATCATTGAGAAAACCTTTGAAATCCACTGAAAAAACCATAGGTTTCAGACATGTTATAGTTAGGAATTAGCATTTAAAAAGCCTTTGAAATTCACTGAAAAAACCATAGGTTCCAGACATGTTATAGTTAGGAATTAGCATTTAAAAAACCTTAGAAATTCACTGAAAAAAACATAAATTTTAGGGATGTTATAGCTAGCTGGACATTTCACTTGTACAAAACGATTGAAATTCCTCTGTTATAGTTAGTTGCAAAAACTATAACTTGCGCGCCCGCAATCCACTGCTGATGATATCACATATTACATCATTCATGACATGGCCAGTGACATCACTGATGACATCAGCGGTACAAAAGGGGGTGACATCATCCATGTGACAATCTGAAACACCTCATCACACAGTAGTACAACATTTAATCACTCAGTATAAAATATAGAGTACCATGTTTAAACCATTGACACACCAATACAAGTTTCTAAAAACCCACTCAGTGATTTGTAGATCTACACACACATCTAAACATTTACCTATAGATTTACTCATACATGCTGAGAAAGATCAATAGAACAGTATTAAATATACTTATACACCTATATCGACGTTAGACACCAGCACACATCCTATTCACTTAGGCAGTCATCCTACTCACTTATGCAAACAATTGAACATACTTACATCTACTCAGCTACACACTTATACAAACACCACTTTATTTATTGATATAGATAATAACTCATACTTAGTGTGTTATAAAATCACTATTATAAGTATATAGTTTTCCATACAGTAACTCAAACAATCAATGAGTCTTATGTATACTTATTTATATACAACAAATGTCACATACATTGCCTTTTATATTTCTACTTTGTTGGACATATATCAATGAGAAATATATTTACTCATCAACACACCCATAAGAGATTCACTCACCCAAACAACTGTTTTCACATTAAGTCTTAACCTCATATACCTACTCAGTCAACTATTTACACATCTTTCGACAGTCACACACCTCCAATTCAACGACACGCACATTCACTCTCTCATACAAATACTCACATAACTAATTAAAAACGAATATAGAGTTTCACATAGCTAGTAACCAACTTATGCAGTAGTTTACACAAGAAACAGATATTCACACAGTTAAATCACTATCCCATATATTTAGTGAGACACTTTAAATTAGTCACTTAGACAGTCAATCACAGTACTACTAAATCCTCCATCCAGACACTTACACATCCACTCAGTCTTCAATGCAGATTCCAATATATATATATATCACTTACTTAAATAACAAACCAAACCACATTCACTGGATGATGTCATCAGTGATGTCATCAGTGATGTCATTTGAGATATCATCAGTGATGTCATCAGTGATGTCACTGACCATGTCATGAATGATGTAATATGTGACACCATCAGCAGTGGATTGCGGGCACACGAGTTATATATAGTACAACTAACTATAACAGAGGAATTTCAATGGTTTTGTACGATTGAAATGTCCAGCTAACTATGAAACCACTAATATATATATATATAATTATATATGCAAAGCACCTACAACAGATTAAAGCAGGAGACGGCACTCGGCTGGAACAAATTCTTTTAATTGTTCAAAGCAAAGGCAGACGTCTACGCGTTTCAGCTTGAAAGCCTTGTTCACAATGCTGGTTTGTTCACAATTCAAGTATTACATAAAGTTACACCCATAGAAAGCGGCATACTCTATGCAATGAGTCTTAAAGTAAAACAGTCGGCTAATTTAGAACATGTTTTCAATGCATGTCTCATAATAAAAATTGAAGTAATTGCACATGAAATGGTTGTACAATACAAGTCCTGTCGCAAATAAACACATAAAATTTAAATAGAATTAAAGTAAATTCAGCCCAATTGGGCAGAGGTCATAATATATGAATCAGGGACACCTTGTCCAACCTATGTAGCTTAAAAAATGAAGAAAGGACTTGAAAGCGTATCTCTACAGCTGCACAAAGAGATTATAGTTGAAAATCAGCCCCAGTGGGCAAAGTCATCCATGTAAATGCAAAGGACATCCCATACTAAACCTTAACTACACAACTGTTATTGCTGGTAGACAGAGATTTTTGAGACAGAAATACATCTTGACCATTGTTGTAGGTTAGTTGATTTACAGTGACACGTGTACAACACTGTCACACGAATACCGAAAGGAAAATGTAATAACAAGAAATAATGATAGTACTAATAAAGCCAATAAAATAAAATGAAAATTAAAAATGTAACTGAAAATAGAAAATTAGATATCTTAGCTCTTAAGCTGTCATCTTATGATTATCCATCTGGATAACCTACAACAAAAATAAGAAAACATAGAATGTTAAAATACTTGTCCTGGTAACATAAACAGCAGAATGGAAGTTAACAAGTTAAAAGGCCTTTAAAGGCATATTGCTACAATGCACAGATCTTCAACTAGCAGAGTCCAAGTGAAGAACACAGAGAAATACGAACTTTAGGTTCATAATCATTCTATCAAAGGGAGACATCTAATATGCACCCCTTTATAAAAAGTTTATATCTCCTCATTGATGTTCATGCCTACTGGCTCTTTTGTACCCATTCTCAAAATGTATCTGCATTCGAGTTGTCTCAGGGCTTTCTCTCCATATCCCCTCTCAAGTTTTGATAACCTGATCTAGTATACAATTTGTCAATTTGGAGAGGTCCCTATTGTGGTGTTCCATGAAATGTTGAGCTACTGGGCATGTTGTGTCAGCATTCTTAATAGCACGCAAATACTGTAAGACTCGCTTATGGGCCTCTACGTAAGTGCTCCCGATGTATCCTTTTGTCAGGAACCGCAGCTTGTAGCGCCTACCCAGAGTAAAACCAATCAAAAAACTACACATCCCATGAGTCTCTGTGCTGGAGGCTCATGGGATAAATTCAGGAGACACACAGGGAATTACTTGAGTAATTCTGGTTTCTGGATGCTACCTGTACTGAGGGGAGAAGTTTGTCTTGGACCTCGTCGGTGATCTGGGTGGAAGTGAAATCGTGGTGTGTCTTTTAGCCTCCTATCTTTCCTGAGGTAAGGAAAGAAGCATGTTTCCTGAACAACTCTCAGTTTGTGTTAGAAACCGGTACCAGTGTTCTATCAGACCAGTTTGAAACAACCTGTTTGGCTGAACGGATTTCAGCTAACCGCTCTTTCTTTTGTTTCCTGCGCGGTGTCAGGGAAAGTAAGATGGCTTTTGTTTTGGGGGCTCGTTTCTAGAGCGGAATGCTCTAATGCTATTCTTCCATGGTGCTTCACAGAATATTTACGCCCCATTAAAGCCTTCCACTTTGAGACAAGAGTGGAGAGGCTAGTCCTATTGTTCCAGTGCTCATGAGGGTGTGAATTAACATCCATGGAAATTGACAGTGCTAGACAAACTTTAGTTTTCTTTTGAGGAGTTCAAGTAAACTGCTCTGATTCTCATTATCTCTATGACTCCACATTCTAAATAGTAGCTCCTACCTTTGGATTGGTGTTCAGTGTGAACGTGAAGAAGTGGATTACATTGAGAGACTTTGATTGAGCTAAAGGATTTCCTTTTGTACCCATCACTATTGTCGTACAGAAATTTGTCATCGACTATTTATGGGGAGCTCTAATAGTTCTTTATTCTTTCATTTATGTTTTCATGCTTGCAGGTATCAGCAGGCAATAAGAATCCTAAAAAAGCTTGACTTAGACTGTGAAATTCTTGTAGATGTAGTCTGCCTGGGGTTCTTAAGGTATCTATACAAAATGCGAGAATTAAATGAGAGTAGTCTTGATTCAATGAGTTAAGGTATGTTTCTTTGTTCTTTTCAGATGTCAAGTTCCCTGCTTTTCCTTTTCCCAATTCCTTTTCCCTCACCTGATCTCCATCGCTCTGTGGTTGAATGTTCTCAGAGTTGGGGCTAAAAGGTGGTGGACCACTTTGTACATCATTCCGATTCTGGAGAGTTTTCGTTTGAGGATCAGGCAAAGTCAAAACATTTAGGGCAGGGACATTCCAATAAATAAACCACATATTCAGACTTACAGTTCAATGGTTTTTACATTTTTAAGTGTTCTCCAGAACAAATTGTTACCTCTGTTACATTCTTGCCATGCTGAGAGGCCTTACATTTTGCACATTTCTTGAACCCTTTGTTAGGTGTAAGCCACTGTTGCTGTGTAATAGTGTAGGTATTGACTAATTTATTCCCTATTGTTTGTGAACGTCGGTATGTCAAATCGAGTTTACGAGGCATATCTTTACTTATCATATGCTTTACTTAGCATATGCTTTACTAAATGCCAGTGCCTGTTTAGAGCATTCCTCAATTCCTTGTGCTGTCGATTATATGTGGTGATAAGCCTGGTTACAAGCTTCACCATCCCTTCTTCTTCCAACTTTAAAAAAAATCTGTCTTCTCACTTGTCTGGCTTTAAGTTTAGCATGTCCTAAAATAGGCTTTGATATCCTCTGGCTGTAAATCTAGCGCACATTTTTCGTTCAGCTTGCTTGTATTCCCAGTAGGAAATGCAAATTCTTTTAGCCCTTAATAGCTCACCATAAGGGATGCTATTCTTGAATGGTTGTGAGTGTGAACTGTTTGAATGCAGCGTTGCGTAACCTGCTATTGGTGCACAGTAAAGGGAAACGCAGAGATGTTGTTCCTTGACTTCTACTATCACATCTAAAAATTCACTTTCTGTATCACTGATTCCACTTGTGAATAGTAGATTCAAATTCTTAGAGTTGAAGGAATCGACAAACTCTGTCACAGAAGCTATATTACCCTTCCAAAGGATAAAAAGATCATAAATATACGGTAACCATGTCACTATATGTGACAAGCACTTTTCCATTTCTGGCCCATGGAGCACCTGCTCCTCCCATCAGCCCATATGCAAATTTGAATAGCTGGGGATGAAGCAGGTGCCCATAGCTGTCCCTTGTGTGTCTGGCCCATGGAGCACCTGCTCTTCCCATCAGCCCATATGCAAATTTGCATAGCTGGGGGCAAAGCAGGTGCCCATAGCTGTCCCCTGTGTTGTTTATACAATTTGTTATCAAAAAGGAAAATGTTACAGGTCAAACACCACTTAATCCTTTCAATTAACATTTTGTTATGGTCTGCAAACTGTTGGGGCCTATGGTTTAAAAGGTGTTTGACATCCCTCAGTCCATCATCGTGGCGAATGCTCATATATTGCACTATAATTGTAAAGCACCACGTTTTGCTGGCCCTTGTCCTGGTTGCTGGTATTTGGCGGCCATCTTGGGTGAGTAGGACGCCTGACGGCGCCATTTAGTTTTGACGGTCTAGACGTTATAAGGATGCTAGACCTCTACATAAGGAGGTCACGCAGACGCGCAGCGGGATCGCCGGTTTTCCGCCGGAGTTACGCCTGAGTTCAGCCCGTCTGCGCCCGTCCGACCTTTATATCTAGCTCGGCTGTTTGATCCGTGCCTTCCGGAATTTATTCTTATACCGGTGAGGTTTTAAAGTCCTTACGCCCTCCTATACACTCTGACTGCACCTCCTGCTTTCTACTGATTCATAATTTTAAATGCGCTGGCTGTAATTTCTTTACTGGTAAAATGTCCAAATGTAAAGCAATGAGTCAGGTTCGAACACGAGGTAGAACAAAAAATCCTCTTAGCTGCCCTACACTCCAGTTTTGGAGTATTAACTGCAGGTCCCTCCCGAAACATAAACAAAATATTTATGACTTTCTTGTTAATGAGCAGCCTGACGCTATTTTTCTTACTGAGACTTGGCTTCAGGAAAGCTCTGGTCCTGACATTGCCATTGCAGTTCCTAACAATTATGTTATAGTGAGGCAGGACAGAGACTCCGGAAAGGGGGGGGCATTGCTATAATTTTTAGGTCTATTTATAGCTGTAAGCTTGAAGCCTTTCCTTTGTCCGGATGTGAATCTGCTCTATTCAAATTAGCAATTAACCCCCAACTCACCTTGTCAGGCCTCCTGGTTTATCGCCCCCCCGACAATGCTCACATTTGTCGAGAACATAGCTCCCCTTGTTCTCAGGGCGGCAAATTTCACCATTCTAGGTGATCTTAATTTGCATCTTGAGGATCCTTTATGCACCACTAGCAAGCACTTCCTATCTGATCTGGAGGTTCTCAATCTTTCGTTGCGTAATTTTGGATCCACTCACTCTGCTGGACATAAATTGGATCCCATTCTTTCCAATCTCCCCTTTGATTGTTCACAGAGTGCCCGCCCGTTGGAGTGGTCCGACCACTTCGCAGTCCACTTTTCCTTATTCCATACTAAGAACTTGGTAAAGAGTGGTTGCGGTGAGGGCGAATTAACCCACGGTGGGGTAAACTTGATGTTACGAAGTTAAACCAGCACCTTTTGAACACCCGCCCTGAGGACATTGATATTCCAGTTTTGGAATTGAACACCGCTGTATCACACTGGCTCACCAATGCTGTAACCACTCTTCTTCCTTTAACCCTGAAACATTTTAGGTCTCACCGTTCCCCGGCACCCTGGTTCTCTGCTGATTTGAAGATCCTACGAACCAATTGCAAGGCTCTCGAAAGGAAATGGAGGCATTCCTACTTGGTTTCCTGGAAAACTGCCTACAAAGAGGCTCTGAAGGGGTACCACTCACAATGTAAAATTGCGAGAGCTGCATACACTGTGAGTACAGTGACGCAAGCACAGAATTGCCCACGTACTCTTTTTTCTGTTGTCAAGAAGTTGCCAGGAGTGGATACTGTCCCGATTCCTCCAGCTTTGGAGGAAGTTCAGTTTAACTCTATTGCGGAATTCTTTATTGCCAAGGTTGAGCGCATATATGACTCTATGAGCGCTCCCTTGACAGTAAATGAACACCGATCGGGACAGGTTGCGGCGACCGAACAACCGCTTCCAATGGCGAAAGTTACAAACTGGCAACTGTTTGATGATACCTCATTCCTCTCCTGCCTGAGCAGTGTTAGAACTGGTTCACCTTGTGATCCTGTACCTACGAAAATCCTAAAGTTACTGGACCTTGAACCCCAGCGGGTTCTCATGAGACTCCTTAATGCATCTTTAACTGAGTCTCATGTGTTACAGGAATGGAAGCATGCAATGGTTGTTCCTCTCCTAAAAAAGGCAGGAGCCGATGTGTCCAACCTTGCCAACTTTAGACCCATATCCTTGTTGCCTGTTTTCTCAAAAGTGCTGGAAAGGCATGTTAACACTCAGTTAAACCATCTTGTGGAAAGCTCGGGATTTCTACATTCTTCCCATGCCGATTTTCGAGCGCATCATTCCACCGAGACCGCGCTCCCTGGGGTGACGGAGAGTTTGCGGCACGGTATTGACCGCGGGGAAACATCTGCACTCATCCTTTTGGATTTGAGTGCGGCGTTCGATACCGTGTCCCATTCCATCCTTTTGAATTCTCTCCGGTCCCTGGGAGTAGATGGTCCTGCGCTAGCCTGGATTGCCTCCTTTCTAAGTGAGAGCACTTTCCAGGTTTTCTCAACGAAAGCCGTATCTGCCACTTGTTCATCGGCGTATGGCGTTCCCCAGGGGTCCATACTCAGCCCCTTACTATTTAACATCTATGTCAGACCCCTGGCTACCATCGTGGAGGACGCTGGGCTGACTATATTTTCATACGTCGACAACACTCAGATTGTTTTCTCCCTTTCCAGCAGTGAGTGCAACAGTGTATCGATCTTGAAGGTCGGATTGTCACGTGTAGCTGAGTGGATGCAAAGGCATCTCCTCAAGTTAAACGGTGACAAGACCGAGATCGTCATTTTGGGGAAGAATAAAGATCTTTGGGGCCCGCAACACTGGCCCAGCGACATGGGACCCCTCCCCCAGCCGGCCTCTGTGGTTCGCAACCTCGGATTTCCTATAGACGACAAACTCTCTATGAGGCAGCAGGCCACTAAGGTGGCCGCCATCTGTTTTGCCACCTTGAGATGGCTCCAGAAAATGTTATGGATGCTGCCCCATGCCACCAGGAGAACCGTTGTCCAGGCGCTAGTAACTTCTCGCCTGGACTATGGAAATGTCCTCTATCTCGGTGCCGACGCTGCTACCATCAACAAACTCCAGGTAGTACAAAATTCGTCGGCCCGACTTCTCTGTAACATTCCGAGGAGATCTTCGGCCTCACAGGCTCTTCGCGATCTACACTGGCTTAGGGTCCCTAGCCGCATTAAATTTAAAGCTCTGTGTTATCTTTTTAAAATTAAGCAGGGCTCGGCCCCAAAATATCTACAGAGTCTTCTCCAACCTTACAAGCCCAGTCGCACACTAAGATCTTCCACAAACTGCGATTTTGTTGTTCCAAGATTCAAACTTGTAAAGATGGGGGTAGGTCCATCTCCCATCTAGGCCCTAAATCCTGGAACGCGCTACCTATCGCCCTGAAATCAGAGACCAACTTATTTTGTTTTCGGAAAAAATTGAAGACTCTACTCTTCCAATAGATCTATTCTGTCGCTCTAGCTGGTTCATTGTACTGTTGTTGTGCCTTCTCTTTCTACTTTTGTCTATCCCTGGCGCCGGGAAACCCACTGCGGGTAGCTGTTGCGCATTAGTGGAGAAGTGTGGCTCACTGGTTAGAGCAGGCAGACCCTGAAGCAGAGATCAGACCCGGGACCAGGGTTCAATTCCCGACGCGGCAGGGTCTTGAGCTCAAATGTCCATGGACTCGATAATTCTCGCTTCGGTGCCTGACCTAACCATGGGTTCACACTCTGCAACTCTGGGCATTAAGCTTGCTTAATCTCCACAACGCCCCCCCCCCCGCGGCGGGATGCCTGGCTTTCACCTTGGGGATGCCCTGTAGGGGCTATCTCACAGGGAAAAGCCAGGACGGGTTCCCAAGGCAAGCGCGAAGATACCCCTTCGGGGGTCGAATCTGGCGCTATATAAGAATATAATAATAATAATAATAATAATTATAAGTTCAATTAAATAAATACATTAATAATAAATAAATAAATATAAGGAACTGACATCAAGGCATACCATGAGGAAATCTGACTCCTAGTGAATATCAAAGATCTGCTTTAGAAAGTCAGTTGTGTCCTGTATATAGGATGGTAGGTCTTTCACCATTGTTTGGAAATAAAAATCAACATATTTTGCAACATTTTCCAACAGACACCCTATTGCAGATATGATGGGTCTGCCTGGGGGACATTCGCTGTCTTTATGTACCTTAGACAGGAGATAAAGGCTAGGCACTCAAGGAGATTTTACTTTGAGGAAACTATATTCCTCTAGCGTAATAAGACCAAGGTCACGGCATGTCGTTAAGTTGTCATAGAAATTGTTCTTGAGTTTGTCATACTCTCCCTATGTAATGATTCTATAACATGAGGCATCTCGTAATTGAAGGTTGGCTTAATCAATATACATCTTAAGTGGCCAAATGAGATTGTTGCCACCCTTATCAGCATTTTGTATAACACAGTTTTTTTCTTGTGTCCACTTAGTGAGTACCATATTAAGTTCCCTTTCCCTAGGTGTAGGCATTTGATTATTCTTGAGTTCTCTCTGTTTGATGTTCTTAATTTCCTCAACCACTGTATCATTGAACACATCAATGTTATCAAATGGAAGAATGGGGTTAAATTTAGATTTGGGCTTGAACAGTGATTTATCTATGGAGGTAGGATTCACATAGTGAATGCTGAATCGGAATCTGTACTGCCCTCCAATTCCAGTTCATGTAGAACAGTAAGAAGATTAGTGTCTGTAGTTGACAAACTACTGTCTTGTTCGCCCCCAGAGTTGGTCAAATTCCTACAGCTATTTTTTACCTATTGTTTAAAATATTTTTTTAGTTTCAGTTTTCATATGAACTGATATAGGTCAATACGCGTTTTGTCATAGTGAAATGTAGACTCTGGGCAGTAAGAAAGTCCCAAATTCAAAATACGTCTACCTTCTGTAGTTAGTGGAACTTGGCTAAGGTTAATTACCTTATTATCATGTTTTACTTCTTGGTCTTGCTCCTTCCTTTTCTCCATTTCCTCTTCCCCTTGCCGCCCCTCCTCGCATTCCTCTTTTCTGTTGTGGTGTTGGGCGATTGTTTGTATAACGTCCTAAGCGTAAAAAACAGAATTTGTCTTGAACGGATGTTCTTCTCAGGTTATCAATTGGACCTTTCCGGTCTGATTCAGACCCTGTGTCTGAACTAACGTCGCTTAACGACACCTCTTGTCTGATTTTATTTGTCACTTCCATTCTTTCTCTCTGTATATTGTCATACTTTTGCGAGAAGGTGTAAATCCTTCCTGTTTCATAGTCCCTTTTGTTGCGCTTGAACTTATGCGCCTTCCGTGACGTTATGACATCCTCATTTTTTTAATTCATTCTTTCATGTCCTTCACACATTTTGCAACCACTTCTTTGACAGCTAGCAAATGTAGCTGAGCTGAGACATTGTTAATATGTTGAACTATGTTTTCCCTGTCAATAGTAGCATATTTTATTAACAGGAGTGTCATCTGCTTGGAGCATTCGGCGTTCAATTCAGCCCATTCCTTTATTAGCTCAGGATGAGGATTTTCATATTTGGGGGTTATATATATATTTTTATTTCCACTAAAAAAACAAAGTTTACAGGGACGTTATAGTTAGGCTCGGTATTCACTCGTACAAAACCAGTGAAATTCAGCAGTTATAGTTGGCTGAGCTAACTAGAACTCCCACCCCATAATGCACTGCTTATGACCTCACATATTACATCATTCATGACACGATTGGTGAAATCACAGATGACATCACTCATGACATCCCTGATGACGTCATCCAGTGGCTGTGAGTGTTTTTTTAAAGTTTATCAGTGTTAAAGATATATACCACGGTGTATTGGTGAATCAGTAGTTGTATGAGTGCCGGTATGGATAATTCAGTGGGCGCGTGACTGACTGTATAAGTGAGTAATTAAGTGTCTCAGTAAATGCAAGGGTGAGTGACTGGTTGTGTGAATGTCTGTATCAGTCTCTCAGTTGGTGTCCAAGTGGCTATATAGCTATGTGAGTGGGTATGTGTGTGGCTGTATGGGTGAGTGATTGGTTATCTGAGTTCCTGTATTTCATAGATTAGCTCCATCCATCTAAGAACCTAGTATCATGAACAGTGAATAATGTTTTTTTGAAAATATAAACAATAAGAAAAAAGAAAAATGTAAAAAATGTACTGTGAAGTGAAATTTGACATCATTATATTGTCAATGATTTTACATTTTATGACTTTCTCTTCTATAGAAAAGGTAAAAAAGAGGGTGAAGAAAAAGAAAAAAACTAGATAAAATTGCTTTTGAAAGTATGTTTTTTATATCTATGATGATGTTTAAAACTCTCTGGTTTGTGGGTTTTTTGAACTTTGAGAAAGGCTGGGATCAGTCAAAACACGTCAGTGACAACGTGCTGCAATAAAGAATTGAAAATTGGATACCTGGTCTAGAGTGTCCAGGTTTGTCCTGCTTTTGTGGGAAAAAATTTAAATGTGGAGGCTGGAGCCATTTCAGCTGTTGAGCACCCACACATAGGTGGATGTGCTCGCGATTACAACGTGGGTTTACTTTTTGTGGTTCCGAGTCACTGCTGCCATGCTGGGAGTGTTGGTATAACCAGGAAAAGTGATCGAGCCACCAGTACTTTTCAGTGCGAGCACAGTGGATGACTGGTGAGAAGAGACCCAAACAGAGGATCCTCTGAGGAGGGATACAGTGCGGCAGTGTCAGAGGTTCACTCTCAGAGGAGGTGTAGGTACCTGGGAATGGGAGTGCGTGATAAGATGTATCAACTGTGAAAATGGAGCATGCAGCGAAGTCTGTGAAAGACTTTGATCAGGAGTGGATGGAGGCAGCAAAGTATGTTTTTGACTACATGAAGGAAGCAGTTGCTGGGAGCTGTACCAGTGGAGCTATAAATGGGCCTCCTGGTACGATGTTGATTGAATAAAAATAAATGCGGTTAGAAAAATTGTCAAAAAAGGAAACCAGTAAGTGGTGGGAGCTGACCTTGCTAATGCAGTCCCCACATATGAAGTCCAGCATCCGGGATTGCTGGAGGAATGGTCAGCATTTACTTTATTTGGCTAAAATTCATGGTGAGTTGAAAGTTTCACAAAACGAGATTGAGAATTTGGAAAATCAAGAGGCAGTATAAGGAATTACTACACAAAATGATGGAGCGCCTTCGAAAACCTGAAATTGGGGTGAATGTAAAAAGGCAACAGAAATTCCAAAGGGATAAACGGGATTTAGGGGATGGACACATTTAACCTGTACAAGAAAGTATGATATCTATAGAAAAGAAGATGCTTCAAGAGGATTCAGAGAGAAGACAAGACCTTATATCCACAGGATCTAGCTCTGATATCAGCACAGATATTGAAGATGGCAACAATCAAGCTGGAAGAATTTTCACTTTGGGTTTTCACAGCGAATATCGCTTGCTGAGATAAGCAAAAAAACTGAAGGAGGACCTAGCCCCCCAAGGTAGAGGGAGGGGAAAAGGAAAAAACACAAACAAAGGCGTAGGATCAGACGAAGTGATGGAAGGAACACCACAAAATGAACGTGCAATGTGCCAGAAGAAGAAAACCGAGAAGAAAAATTGACAGTGCTGAATTTATCGCAAAGGATTCTGACCAAAGATTAAGTTTCTCTTTTAGAATTAGGACTTTCATTTTGTCCAACACAGGGGATTTAATTATATGCAGGTCATGATTTACCTTTATTTGTTTATTAGAAAATTTAAATTGAACAAAATGCAGAAATTATTGAAGACTCAACCGAGTATGATTTCAAAAAGTATGACCACTTGTGATTTTCAGATTGAGAAAGCTGAGGGACTTCTTACTCTGGAAACCTTATATCATGAAAACAAAGGAGGGGATCCCAATATTGAGATAGACCAAATGATGGAAATCTTGGGGATTTATATTAGAGCTGCTAGTGGGAGTGGCTTTAAATCTAAATTACGGGCAATACCTACAGCTCCCCATGATCATTTGGATGTGTTCCATCAGTTGGTGATTAAAGATTTGATGAGGTTAAGGAAAAATGTTAGTATATATACTGATAAACTCACGGAAGAGCAGAGAAAGGCATTACATTCCCTTAAGGATGATACCTACATTGTAATCAAGAAGAGTGACAAGGGATGAAATATTGTTATGGATTCAAATGTTTACGAGCAGGAAGTGATGAGACAATTGGGGGAGACTGACTGTTATGAAGTGATTTCAGTGGAGGAGTATAAAGCCTCCGTCAGCTCATACCAATCCTTGTTGAAGCAATGTATGGATGGAGACATTTTAGGTCAGGGTGAATATAATTTTTTAAGATCAGAAAATCCTAGCATTCCATAATTTTATATATTGCCGAAGGTACATAAAAGGTTAACTCATATTAGAAAATAAGAAAAAAGAATAACGTAAAAAATGACATGAAATAATTTATTACAAATATGAAATGTACATTGTATGAATTTATCTTCTATAGAAAAAGTTAAAAAAAGAGAGGGCGAAGAGTAAGAAAAAAAGAAAAAAAGAAAGAATTGAAAATTGGATACCTGGTGAGCTGGGCTAACTATATCTTGTGCCCCTGCAATACACTGCTTATATATGACATCACTGATGATATCTCAAATTACATCACAGATGACATCATCCAATAACTGGGAGTGTTTTTAAAAAGCTTATGAGTGTTAAGTATATATACCAAGGTGTATTGGTGAATCAGTAGATGTATGAGTGCCTGTATGGATGATTCAGTGGGGGCGTGACTGACTGTATAAGTGAGTGATTAGGTGTCTTACTGAATGCATGGGTGCGTGACTGGTTGTGTGAATGTCTGTATCAGTCTGTCAGTTGGTGTCTAAGTGGCTGTATGGGTGTGAGACTTTGTACCTGAGTGGCTGTATGGGTGACTGATTGGTTATCTGAGTATGTGTATGGGTGTTTTACTGTCTCTGTGGGTAGGTGATGGATGTGTGACTGCCTATTCCTGTGATGAGTACATGGGTGAGTCATTAGCTGTATGAGTTAGTGAGTGAATGTGTGAGTACAGGTGTGAGGGGCTGTGGAGGTGAATGGATGTGTTTATGGCTGTGTGGGTGAGGAAGTGGATGTGTCATTGTTATATGGGTGAGTAACTAGGTATGTCAAAGGTAGTATATGCAACTGATGGGATATATGAGTGACTGGGTGAGTGAGTGAATGTGAGAGTTACTGTAGGGGTAGTTGAGGCACAGCTCTTGTCTGGCAAATGGTACATTGGTTTGCATAGGGCAGAACCACTCCATCTTGCATAAATGTGAGAAGGTGTATAGATTCTAGTTTGCCAAGTTCTACTGTTAGTAAATTGGTATTACCCTTATATATAAACACTTGTTACATGAATGCTTCCTATTCTATAAGCCATTTATGAGACTTGTCTCCCTTTCTCTATAGCTCTTCACCAGGAATTTAAATAGATTGGCTGCTGAAGCTCCGCCTATCCACTTTATTTTTGATAATGATTCATATTGGTTAACGTAAGAACAAAGGGGCTTATTTATGAGCCGTTGCGTCACTTTTGCACCGCCGTGGCGTCACTTTATATGACGCACCAGTGGCGTAAAAGATGAGCCTTGTTGCGCCATATTTATAAAGTGACGCATCTAGTTAGATGTGTCACTTTGTAAACCCCTGCACCACATTATACATGCGCCAGGTATAATGTATGCGGGGGGGGGGCGTTCCGATGCAAGAAAGGGTCGTAGAAGTGACGAAGTGAAATCTGTAAGATTTCTGTGCGCCAATTCTAGGACGCAAATCCGTCAATATCTTTCACCTGCCTCATGGCAGGCATAGGACTGATGCAGGAACATTTCACATGGGACTTGCCCATGTGTAATGACTCATTGCTGGAGTTGTGTCACTTTTGTGACACACTCCAGCAATGCATCATTTTTGCCCCTACAGATACGTCAGAAATACTGTTGTATCTGTAACGCCTTGCGACATGATGCATCATATTGTAAATATGACGCATCATTGGTGTCGCAAAAAGGGCACAGTGAAAAGTAACGCATCGCTGTTTTCTCGCAGCAATGCATCACTTTTCATAAATGAGGCCCACAATGTTTCCGATCCTGTCGGGCATCTTTTAAGAGCACTATGCTTACGAGTGCTTTTGCAAAAGAATCTCACACAAGTTTCTTCACTCCATGAGTGTGCACAACACCGTTGTTTCCAAAAGTCACCTGCTTAACTTGAGCATAAGTTAAGCATCTGAACCAATCAAACACTCACACCCAGTCAACAGATCTGGGTTTAATCAATCACCATTCTTTAGCCCACTCTGCCAACCCAGTTCAGACTTGGCCATATGCAAATCAGTCTGACTGTGTGCCTCATGGGAACAGTCCAGCCCGAATTGCCAAGTCATGCCTTCCCTGGACCAGAAACAAGCTTCCTAGGACAGGTTTCTGGAATTACAGCCGTCTTCAGCGAGGCTTGCTTGAATCCAGTGGCAAAATGAGCAAAGGACTCACGTCTGAGCATACCCTGCCAACTTATGGCGAACAAAGCGGTACAAAAGGGGGTGGTGATGGACGGAGCATCTGAACCAAGCAAACACTCACACCCAGTCAACAGATCTGGGTTTAATCCATCACCGTTCTTCAGACCACTCTACAACCCCAGTTCAGACATGGCCATATGCAAATCAGTCTGACCCTGTGCCTCATGGGAACAGTCCAGCCCGAACTGCCAAGCCATGCCTTCCCTGGACCGGGAACAAGCTTCCTAGGACCGGTTTCTGGCATTACAGCCGTCTTAAGCCAGGCTTGCTTGAATCCAGTGGCAAAGTGAGCAAGGGACTCACGTCTGAGCATACCCTGCCAACTTATGGCTAACAAAGCGGTACAAAAGGGGGTGGTGATTGACAGAACATCTGAACAAATCAAACACTCACACACAGTCAACAGATCTGGGTTTAATCCATCACCGTTCTTTAGCCCACTCTGCCACCCCAGTTCAGACATGGCCATATGCAAATCAGTCTGACCCTGTGCCTCATGGGAACAGTCCAGCCGAAATGCCAAGCCATGCCTTCCCTGGACCGGAAACAAGCTTCCTAGGGCCGGTTTCTGGCATTACAGCCGTCTTCAGCCAGGCTTGCTTGAATCCAGTGGCAAAGTGAGCAAGGGACTCATGTCTAAGCATACCCTGTCAACTTATGGCGAACAAAGCGGTACAAAAGGGGGTGGTGATGGACGGAGCATCTGAACCAATCAAACTCTCACACCCAGGCAACAGATCTGGGTTTAATCCATCACCGTTCTTCAGACCACTCTACAACCCCAGTTCAGACATGGCCATATGCAAATCAGTCTGACCCTGTGCCTCATGGGAACAGTCCAGCCCGAACTGCCAAGCCATGCCTTCCCTGGACCGGGAACAAGCTTCCTAGGACCGGTTTCTGGCATTACAGCCGTCTTAAGCCAGGCTTGCTTGAATCCAGTGGCAAAGTGAGCAAGGGACTCACGTCTGACATACCCTGCCAACTTATGGCTAACAAAGCGGTACAAAAGGGGGTGGTGATTGACAGAACATCTGAACAAATCAAACACTCACACACAGTCAACAGATCTGGGTTTAATCCATCACCGTTCTTTAGCCCACTCTGCCACCCCAGTTCAGACATGGCCATATGCAAATCAGTCTGACCCTGTGCCTCATGGGAACAGTCCAGCCGAAATGCCAAGCCATGCCTTCCCTGGACCGGAAACAAGCTTCCTAGGATCGGTTTCTGGCATTACAGCCGTCTTCAGCCAGGCTTGCTTGAATCCAGTGGCAAAGTGAGCAAGGGACTCATGTCTAAGCATACCCTGTCAACTTATGGCAAACAAAGTGGTACAAAAGGGGGTGGTGATGGACGGAGCATCTGAACAAATCAAACACTCACACCCAGTCAACAGATCTGGGTTTAATCCATCACAGTTCTTCAGACCACTCTACAACCCCAGTTCAGACATGGCCATTTGCAAATCAGTCTGACCCTGTGCCTCATGGGAACAGTCCAGCCCGAACTGCCAAGCCATGCCTTCCCTGGACTGGAAACAAGCTTCCTAGGATCGGTTTCTGGCATTATAGCCGTCTTCAGCCAGGCTTGCTTGAATCCAGTGGCAAAGTGAGCAAGGGACTCACGTCTGAGCATACCCTGCCAACTTATGGCAGAGAAAGCGGTACAAAAGGGGTTGGTGATGGACGGAGCATCTGAACCAATCAAACACTCACACCCAGTCAACAGATCTGGGTGTAATCCATCACAGGTCTTTAGCCCACTCTGCCATCCCAGTTCAGACATGGCCATATGCAAATCAGTCTGACCCTGTGCCTCATGGGAACAGTCCAGCCCGAACTGCCAAGCCATGCCTTCCCTGGACCAGAAACAAGCTTCCTAGGACCGGTTTCTGGCATTACAGACATCTTAAGCCAGGCTTGCTTGAATCCAGTGGCAAAGTGAGCAAGGGACTCACGTCTGAGCATACCCTGCCAACTTATGGCGAACAAAGCGGTACAAAAGGGGGTGGTGATAAGCATGGGCGAATTTTGCGGATCTCGCGTTCGCGAATTTTGCGGATTTGCGGATTCGCAATCCGCAAAATCCGCGAATTCCCGCGAATTTGCGGATTTTTTTTTTTTTTGTGTTCGCCCGTGTTTCTGCCAGTTCGCGAGGGTTTTTACAATTTCGCAATTTGCGAACTTACCTGTCGGGTCGCAAGTTTTGCGAACTTGTTGTTTCTACATGTCCAGCCTGTTTGGGACACTCTTCTTCATCACTGCCACTCTCTGTCACCACTGCCACTCTCTGACTACTCATGCCACCCTCTGGCCCACCCATGCCACCCTCTGTTTCATCACCACACCCTCTGGTTGTCCAGTGTACATTATTTTCGGCAAAGCAAAGCACACCTTCCCTGCCTCAAGTGACTTGAATTAATTTGGGGCTGATTAATGTGTCACAGAATATTTTTTTAGCTGGCACCTGCTTCCTTAGTGCGCCCTGATTAGTGATCTTTTGCACTTGCTAAGTGCTTTCATTGTTGCAAAATTAGTTACAACACCTGCCCTGCCCCAACTGACAATAATGAATTAGGGGCTAATTAATGTGTCACTGAAAGAATTTAAAGTTCCAGCCTGGCACCTGCTTGTCTGCTCCTTTAGCTGTAAATCAGGACCTTTGTGGCATACAGTTAAGGTCAGAGCAGGGTCACACAATAGTTGCAAGCAGGCAACCGAATTCTGGAGGGCCCCCTCAGGAAGCACTACAAAGAATCGTTACAAATCATGAGGTTGACCTTTTGCACCTGCTCTTTGCTTTTGCTTTTGCTGAAATCGTTTTTCGTTTTTTTTCGCGCTATTCGCGGGGCGCGGCGTCGTGCGAAACCGACCGCGGAAGCCGCCAATTCGTGCGAATGAGCATTTTATTTTTTTGCGGCTTGTTGTTTCGCGAGTTTTTTTGCAGTATTCGCGAGCCGCTTGCAGCGCAACACGCGAATTTACCCCAAGGTCGAGTACGGGCGCGGCCATTTTGTTTGCGTGACGTATTTCCGTTTCCGCCCGCTATGTATAATCTCGCGCAGTAAGCGCATTGCGAGTAGAGGGTCGCACGAGATCGCGCGGGAAATCTAGAGGTTCGCACGAGATCGCGAGGAAAATCTCGCGCGAACTTACTTTTGCGCTCGTGAACGGGCGCCGGCCATCTTGTTTTTCATTCATTTCCTGTGTCTGGGCATGGTGTTTAATCCTCTTGGTATCTTTGCCATCCTTTGCTTGTTTTCAGTTTTTTTTTTACGATTTTGCTTCTTATCTATCCCTCTCTTTTCCTAGCTGTATATTTTTGTCTTTTCTGCTATTTTTCTTTACTTTTAAACTACATTTTTAAACTCTTTTCTTTTCTTCTTCCCTATCCTATTCTTTCTTAATTTTCTACTTCTTCCTACCTTACCTGCCCAGACCATGGTCAAGCCAGGCGCCGTGAAGCTGCCCAGGCACTTGAGGGCCGCAGCGGCGGCGGGGAGTAGTGCTGGACCCAGTGGCAGGACAGCATGCGGGAGATTGAGGGGGGAGCAGGTGACGCGACGGGAGATCTTCAGCCCGGAGGAAGTGGGCGCGCTGGTCTACTTCGTCCAGCGCCGCCTGCCCAGGACCATCGCGGGAGGCGGCAGGATCGCGGCCGGCGGGTACAACATGCGGGAGCGCCGGAAGCGGTGGGAGAAGGTGTGCTGGGCCATATCCCACCTCTACGGGGTCCAGCGCACCTACAGCCAGGTCACCCATCGCTGGACGGACCTCCTGGACCGCGAGCGCGACCTGCTGGACCAGCTCGGCTTGGAGATCCCCGGGCTTGGTGAGTAGTAGTAGCCATTTAATCACTCACTACTATGATGTTTTCTCCTGCTCTGTGTTGTTGTATTGCAAATATTTGTTTTTTACATGGAGCAAGCCAATAATGCCGCTGATGACGATTACATTGTAGTTAAATTATATTTCAAAATCTTCTGTGCATTTCAGGTGCACTGCTCTCCTTCTCAGTGGCGTTGCTACTATGCTTATTTGTTTTCTATTTCGTGGTCTCATTGGCCTGAGTAACTATTATGTATGAGTGTACTTTACAGAACTGCGTAATGCTAGACACTAGGGGGCAGATTACATTTACAAGCCCCTTGCGCCACGTTTACGTTGCCTTGCGTGACGCAACAGCGGCGTAAACGTGCCGCATCCCTGCGAGTCATTTACAGCATGACGCATCTAGGAGATGCGTCATGTTATAAAGCCATGGGCCTGCACCACAATGGGTGCGTTCCTAGTACGCAGGGTGGGCGCCGCGGTCCAGCGGCTGTGCGCCTCGCAAAATTGCCTGCGTGAAATGTACAAGATTTAACGCAGGCACTTCTGCGACGCTGCTACGTCAATTCAATTCCTTATGTCTGCTCGAAGCAGGCGAAAGGACTGACACAGCATGTTAAGTATTGGGTGGCCCTGAGCATTACTGGAGTTGCATTGCGTTGGCGACGTGACTCCAGCGATGCGCCGCTCTTACGTGACGAGATGCCTCACGCAAGTGCCTACCCTTGCGCCAGGGCGCGCCGCATTGTAAATGAGGCACATCTGCCGTGTCGCAAGGGTAGTTTTGCGTGACGCATTTGATCTGGCGCATCTCTGGAGATGCGCCAGAACGCGTAAGTAAGTATGCCCCTAAGGGGCAGAATTGCAATTACCGTCGCATCCCTGCAAAGTAGCAGGGATGCGCCATTAATTGTGCGGCCCGCTACCACCACCAAACATGGTGCGCCGTATTCGCAATGCGGCGCACCATGGGCCCAAAACGTCACCGAAGCTTTACTGCTGGAGTTGCGTCGCAACGATGGCGCAGCTCCATCAATGCTCTGGGGTACCCTATCTCCCCAATGCTGGGTCAAGCCGTACGTCTGCTTCAAGCAGGTGCAGGGTTTGTGTGACGCATCATTGTCCTAAAGGTGACTGATTGATATTTTGTAGATTTCCCTCAGCCACTATTAGGATGTGTTCCAGCGCAGGAATGCCCTCCCTTGCGCCGGAACGCCCCCTGATGGCGCAGGGCTTTATAACGGGATGCATCTCCCAAATGCGTCACGTTGTTATAATATTATACGCCGCACCATGGCGCCCTTTTTTGTTTAGCTGCTGCGTCACAAAAGTCACGCAAGAACGGCGCAAAAGAGCCGCAAGGGCTTAAATCTGCCCCTTCCTTTGTAACCCTGACAATAAGAAAAATAGTGGCGGTGGATTGATAGTTTGACTATTTAAATGACTGGTAATGTAGCAGGCAACTGTTAGTGTTGTCACTGATCTGACTGAAATCACAATGGAGTTTGTCTGTCACTTTGCGTCTTGCCTGCGGACTGCTGCCTGCCAGTCCTAGGTGAACGTTTCAGTACTTTGTTTAGTGAGTTACGTGACTTTCGAAGTCACAGGTCCGCATATAAATGAAAAGTAACCATAATCAATATAATTTCGCAGAAATATTTTGTTATTGTTCTTTTGAAATGTTTGATTTGGTTGACATTGACAAGCAACAATCATCCATGTTTTCTGTTCTTTCTTTCATGTTGTACGTCAGCTCCCCCCAGGGGCGAGAGGAGGACACAGGAGCAGCAGGCGGCGGATGCTGTTCATCAACAGGGCCAGGATCGGGCAGGCGAGGGCTCCTCTGCTGGCCCCAGTAAGTTTTCATTTTAGACTAGTACCTATTTTTCCTAGCGTTCCTCATTTGACTTTTTTCAAAATTGTCTTTGCTCTTCTTGTAGACTGTATCTAAATTCTTATCCTGCCTCTACTATGACTCCCTGTGGTATTACTAGATTATTCTTATTAGTCTGTCTGTGTAGCTAACTAAGATTGCACGGTTGGCGAAACTCCCATGATTCTAGTCAGCAATAGCTCTATCAACTTAGTGCAGTCCTCTGGGATTGTCCATAATGTCTTTTGAAGTGTTCTATCTGGACTCATGCTTGCAAAAATTGCAAAACCTTTCGCTCAGTCACTCTAGTCTGGACCAAAAAACACAGATTGTATTTAAGTTTAAAAGCTTTATTAAAAGTAAACACATTTATTAAAATGAAGTCATAATAAAACTAAACGTTTAACTGATAATGGAAAAGTGGTTAGTGCTGACGATTAATTGAAGACATTTCTTGTGGTCGAGCCGAGCTCTCACCTGGTTTCAACTTGATCTTGTTGTTAGAAGTCCATCTTCTGTCTGTGTGGAGAAAAATGGTGCGTGTTAAAAAAACAGCCTTCATCAGTTGTGCCAAAAAGTGCAGCAAGACAACCTTCCCTGGAAAAAGGGACATTTTTTTTTAACTTTAACGACAGTCACAAATTACATTGTTTTCACATGTCTTCATTCCTAGACCAAATACTAGTGACTGCTTTATTCTAACATTCTTAAATGTACTTTGTAGGTGGAACATCTGGTGGCGGGGCCAGTGTGGAGGTGGTGGTGCTCGACACCGAGGCGGAGGGCGAATCGGGCGATGCTTCAGGGGAGGAGGCGGCGGCGGCAGCTGTGAGAGTTGAGACGGTGGTGGTGGCGGCCAGAGGTAAGCTCTTATATATTCCTTACTTATTGAGATTGAAGACTAGCTGGGAAGGCAAGAATATGAGATGCATGGCTGGGTGAATGATGAAGCAATGATGGGTGGAAGGACAACAGCCTGGGTGGGTGACACAGAAACTGTATGTGTCCATATACCTGGATCATGCTACTATCTGACTCTTAGATAGCATATGTGTATCTAGAGCAGGGGTACTCCTAGTACGGCCCGCGGGCCGGTGGTGGCCCGGCAAGCCTTCGTTGGCGGTGCGCTGACCTTGCAGACAATCACTGCTCCCCCGGCCCCCACAGAGCAGAGGCTTTTTTGTATTTCACCTGTTAGCGCCCCTGCATCTCCACTCTGACAATCACTGCTCCCCCGGCCCCCACAGAGCAGAGTGGAGATGCAAGGCCACAAAGAGGTGAAATAGAACTAAGCCTCTGCTCTGTGGGGCCGGGCAAGCAGTGATTGTCAGGGTGGAGAAGCAGGGGCGCTAAAACAAACAAAGCCTCAATAATATGTTAATGGTCTTTTAAAGACCTGTTAAGTACTTTGGTGTTGTTGTCTGTGTGTGCGCGTTGAGGAAGCGGTCTCAACCCGGGCTGAAGGCTGACACAGATAGACACACACACAGTGAGATGACAGAGGGGGAGGGAGAGGGAGGGCAGGAGGGAGAGAGAGATGGAGGGAGGGCAGGAGGGAGAGCAGGAGGGAGAGAGATGTATGTAAATGCTGGGTCTGGTGGCTCAGTGGATGAGGGCATCTGCTGCAGGGACCTGTGTGCAACCTCATGGTCACAAGGTATCGTTTTGCTTTAGCCCCGCCCCCTCTGACTCCGCCCCCACCAGTGCGGCCCTCGGCCCCAAACTACACTGTAAATGTAGCCCCTGAGAGAAAGTTTGTGAGTACCCATGATCTAGAGAGAGTAGACGGTCAGTGGATGAACTAAGTGTAACTTTGAAGAGCATGTAACACTAACACTGCACCCGCACGTCCGTTCCAGTGTAGGAAAGGCAAGGAAAAGAACTTTTAATTTTGTCCAAATACTACCATAAATAGTAGCAGTAGTTTGTATTGCAAGCACTGCATAGATCCGGTTATTATGGTGGCCACTCCCTACCTCTCTTAATAAGTTTAGTAGTACTCAGTCATTCATGTGTGGATGTATCACTGGTCACTCAATAAAAAGCAAAGCACCTAAAGTCATCCCATATATAAGCAAAAACATCCCATGTGAAGTGATAGATAATCAGATTATTTATCTTCTTCAATTTTCCATTTCTAGTACTCATTTCCACTGTAGGGTGAAAGTTAAATTAATTAAGCAGTAGCCCTTGAGTTGTAACAGAGTATTCTCAGTGCCACCCGTACTAGAAAAGTAAGAGATTCACCACCTGCATGTACTGGACGGGTACAGTAACGCAACGGCAACGCAAGTCTAGGTCACTCCTCATGGCGTGCGTCTCTTTTTCTCGGGTGCAAGTTTACCGCGCTGGCATTATGCCGGCTTGCAGAAAATAACGTACCAATTTTCCAAAACAAGAGATAAGAAGAAGAATAAGACTGGTGTACTTTCATAGTCGACTCCAATGGAAGTCCACAGTGCTCGTAGACTTTGTTCCTTAAACTCCCACTAATGTTAGAGCAAGGATGAAGAAGTGTGAGGTTAGATAGATACTGGCCTCAATAGTTATGTAATGCGCTTGCAAGTTGCTAGTTGTACTGCAACACAAATTTCTGCTGAATGATTGAGTTAATCTAAAAGAGCATTGGTTACAGACTATGTCTTTCTTTCTTCATATAGGTTCTCCTTCCAAACGGACAAGGAGGAAGGAGCTGGCTAGAGCGGCCCGGCAACGGAGGATCGAGGCCACTGTTGCGGAATATCGGCGGCTGGTGGCCCTGGAGGACGTGGAAAGTGTGCAGTCGACAACTACAACAACGTCGTCTGCATCAGCCTCCGTGGCCCCACGGGCTGCCACCCAGCACAGTGGTCCACCCAGACTTAGCCGGGCTGCCAAAGGCAAACGCTACCACCGAGCAGCAAGGCCAACAGCTGCCTCTCACAGGCATTGCACCTGCAAGGCAGTGAAGGCACGCCTGCGCCGCACCACCCTGATGGTGTCCCGCCTTCAGCAGGAGCTCGCCTTGCTCCGCGAGGAGCATGATGCCCTGGCCCAAAAAGTGAACAGCATCCACCCATAGTGTCCCTTGCCCCTTTTTTAGAGACTTTTGGGGGGTGGGAATTGGGAGTTGGGTTTTTGGGGACTTTTGAAGGACAATCGTTGGGGTTAGGGAGGGTCTTGCGGGAGATTATTTTGTTAGGGATATAAATATACTTTTTCAAACTTTATCTGAGCATACCTGTTTTTTACTGCTTGCCTGGTGGGTGGGGGTTTAACGTTGACTGTTTTCCTGAAAGTTTAGTTCCATTTTCTTCCTTTAAGTGTAAATGCCCAAATGTTTTCAACACTAAGTGCCTCTCACAGACTCAGTGAAGTGAATCCAAGAGTCCTAGGACTTTAGTAGTACTACCTTCAGTCTCTCGTCTCTCGTACTAATACTCCATTATACCCCCAAACCACCAAACGCTTATCTTACCTGTAATTTGTGTTTGAAAGTAGGGCTAGACCCAGGGCTGGCTCCACGGGAAACACCGAATAACGTTGGCAATCTTGGTCGGATAAAATTTCCTCATAGCGGTGGTACTATTGTTGTGACACAGTGGCAGTTGCATGCCTATGAAAAAAAAGAAAATGAAATCTGGTTTGTCCTCCTGAGCAATTCAACGGTACAACTGAGAATATAGCATGTGACAGAAGTACAGTAGAGCAGTGCCACATTGTAGCCTAACAAATGGTAAAGTATAACTACTAATTCGGTTGAAGTTCTTTCACATTAGCAATGGTTCTTTGTCAAGCTGAGTAAGAATATATCATCGACAACTGTGGAAAGAAAGAATGCGACAGTACAGGGCCTGTGTGGAATTATTGATAACGATATTCAACATAAGGTCTCTGTAGCCAGATACCCGAGAGCCTTGCTGGTCACTATAAATCCATTCACAACAACACTCAATGGGGTTGGTCTGGAAGGTGTCCGGTTTACTCCCCGTGATCCAGTCGATGCAAATATGGTTCCACTTCCAAATGTCACCAACACCCAGAAGTGTAAACACAGGGTGTTCGAGGCATTAGGCGGGGGAGAAAAATAACAAACTAAAATAAAAAATGTGGGATGGGTAAAGGTAGGGTCAGCAGGGAAAGGATACCTGTAACAGAAGACAAGACAGGCATCAGTGAAGTGCTGTCCTAACATACAAGAAGAAGGTATAGTAGATAGAAAAGGAGAAATTGCTTTTTTTCTAGGTGTCCCCTCACTCACCAGGGTTGCCCCTTGGTGACATGCTTCATCATTGGGGCCATCCCAGTCCTCTACGGCCTGGGGCGTGCTGCGACTTGCGAATTACGTAGGAGCACTTACAAATGACTATGTGTGGTGCAGATGTGATAGTGGAGTGGACTAAGTGATGTGTTAAGGGATCAATGTAGAAGCAGAGAGAGAGCCAAGAAATGCAGTCACAGTCAGAGAAAAAGGCAAGGGATACTGTATCTATGTGGTTGTAGTGGTCCTGTTGGAAGTGGTAAGTAAGTTGCCCGCAGAAAAAAAATCCTCCTATTAGCGGCACTCCTCCATTGCAGCCGACGCTTCGTCCATCGATGTTGGTCACCAGAAGACACCCTGTCCACTGCCTGCCTGATGCTGAATTGTGGCTCGCTACTGTGAAGCCTGACTCCATCCTTTTTTCCCCATTGCAGAGACTGAAACCCGGCCTGTAATTATTCAACGAAAAACAGGAAGTGATATAATATTACAACACCACTGATAAATAAATATAAGGCATGTAGGCTGTGGAGTGCAAAAAGTCACAATTTGTTTTTCCTAGTAGACAGTACAATGTTTTTGAAAGTGCGTACTCTGAGTCACCTTTTGAAGGATGTATGGGCAAATTAATGTATCGGATCTTGCCCCTCAAGCTAGGTGTACTGTAAACTGTGTTTTAGAACAAAATTAGATCTTCCTAGCAGTGCTCCCACCCAGACCCTTACTAAAGCCAGTCGCAAAAATGTAGAAGACCCCCAATCAAATCTCAAAAAACGAGGCCTAGCAGAAAACTGGTGACAAAACTTACTTTGAAAGTAAAAGTAGGCCGAAGTACCCTAATTACCCATTACCCACCGTGGATTGCATTCAAACCACTTGCAAGCAACCAAGCAAAAGTAGCCATAGCCAGCATCGCTCCAAGACTCGAAATCCCCCCCACTCAAACACATGCAATAGAAATACTGCTAACCCTAACGAACCCTAAGTTAAGAATAGTGGCAAAGGCTTTCTTTAACTATGCCAAATCCCCCCTTTCCCACCAGGGATTTTCTTCAAATGACTTGCAACCAAAATTACACATTCTCACGAGTGCTCTAAGACCCCAGAACTCAGTTTGAAAAATCTAGAACACCCCGAAACACATGCAATCCTGCTGCTAGGGCTAACCCTAACGAACCCTAAGTTACAAAAAGTGCCAAAACTAAAGGCTTTTCTGCGCGGATTTTGTCCCAACCACTTCTACCCGGTATTAGACCTTCCCAGGAATGCCCCAAGACCCGGCAACCCACCCGCCAAGAAGCGTAACACCCCCAAACAGGCCAAAAGCAAAATCTCATACTTGCAATATTTCTGGGCCTTCGGTCCAAACGCGCTGCGTAGCTAGGCCATAAGTCGGGGTTGGCACGACGGATTTCCTGAAAAGCAAATGCAATCAAGATTAGAGTGTCCCAGCAGTGCTCCCAGACCACGAAACTCACCCGCAAACAGACGGAACCCCCCCTAAGAGCACCTCAAAGGCAAGCAAGTCATCAAAAACACAAAAAAAATTCCGCCTGGGATTTGGTCCAAAACACTTTTATCCGGTATTAGAGCTTCCCAGCAATGGCCCCAGAGCCGTCAACCCAGGAGAAAACGAGTAGAAGACCCCCAAACAGCCAAAGAGCAAAAGTACAAAAATGGGGACTTAGTCACTTTTTCACAAATTTCCCAAATCACTCCGCGCGCGCTCTGCAGCTAGGCCCTAAGTCCCCTCAGCCACCATGGATTTGCTTCAAACCTCTTGCAAAGTAAAGTATATATAGCCAGCAGTGCTCCCACACCACGAAACTCACCCGCAAACACCAGGAAGCCCCCCAAACAGGCCCCCGAAAACGCTACATAGAGCAAAATGTCAGAAATAGCCCAAAAAAAAATCGGCCTGGATTTTGTCCCAACCACTTCTACCCGGTATTAGACCTTCCCAGGAATGCCCCAAGACCCGGCAACCCACCCGCCAAGAAGCATAACACCCCCAAACAGGCCAAAAGCAAAATCTCATACTTGCAATATTTCTGGGCCTTCGGTCCAAACGCGCTGCGTAGCTAGGCCATAAGTCGGGGTTGGCACGACGGATTTCCTGAAAAGCAAATGCAATCAAGATTAGAGTGTCCCAGCAGTGCTCCCAGACCACGAAACTCACCCGCAAACACCAGGAAGCCCCCCAAACAGGCCCCCGAAAACGCTACATAGAGCAAAATGTCTGAAATAGCCCAAAAAAAAATCGGCCTGGATTTTGTCCCAACCACTTCTACCCGGTATTAGACCTTCCCAGGAATGCCCCAAGACCCGGCAACCCACCCGCCAAGAAGCATAACACCCCCAAACAGGCCAAAAGCAAAATCTCATACTTGCAATATTTCTGGGCCTTCGGTCCAAACGCGCTGCGTAGCTAGGCCATAAGTCGGGGTTGGCACGACGGATTTCCTGAAAAGCAAATGCAATCAAGATTAGAGTGTCCCAGCAGTGCTCCCAGACCACGAAACTCACCCGCAAACACCAGGAAGCCCCCCAAACAGGCCCCCGAAAACGCTACATAGAGCAAAATGTCTGAAATAGCCCAAAAAAAAATCGGCCTGGATTTTGTCCCAACCACTTCTACCCGGTATTAGACCTTCCCAGGAATGCCCCAAGACCCGGCAACCCACCCGCCAAGAAGCATAACACCCCCAAACAGGCCAAAAGCAAAATCTCATACTTGCAATATTTCTGGGCCTTCGGTCCAAACGCGCTGCGTAGCTAGGCCATAAGTCGGGGTTGGCACGACGGATTTCCTGAAAAGCAAATGCAATCAAGATTAGAGTGTCCCAGCAGTGCTCCCAGACCACGAAACTCACCCACAAACACCAGGAAGCCCCCCAAACAGGCCCCCGAAAACGCTACATAGAGCAAAATGTCAGAAATAGCCCAAAAACAAATCGGCCTGGATTTTGTCCCAACCACTTCTACCCGGTATTAGACCTTCCCAGGAATGCCCCAAGACCCGGCAACCCACCCGCCAAGAAGCATAACACCCCCAAACAGGCCAAAAGCAAAATCTCATACTTGCAATATTTCTGGGCCTTCGGTCCAAACGCGCTGCGTAGCTAGGCCATAAGTCGGGGTTGGCACGACGGATTTCCTGAAAAGCAAATGCAATCAAGATTAGAGTGTCCCAGCAGTGCTCCCAGACCACGAAACTCACCCACAAACACCAGGAAGCCCCCCAAACAGGCCCCCGAAAACGCTACATAGAGCAAAATGTCTGAAATAGCCCAAAAAAAAATCGGCCTGGATTTTGTCCCAACCACTTCTACCCGGTATTAGACCTTCCCAGGAATGCCCCAAGACCCGGCAACCCACCCGCCAAGAAGCATAACACCCCCAAACAGGCCAAAAGCAAAATCTCATACTTGCAATATTTCTGGGCCTTCGGTCCAAACGCGCTGCGTAGCTAGGCCATAAGTCGGGGTTGGCACGACGGATTTCCTGAAAAGCAAATGCAATCAAGATTAGAGTGTCCCAGCAATGCTCTCAGACCACGAAACTCACCCACAAACAGACGGAACCCCCCCTAAGAGCACCTCAAAGGCAAGCAAGTCATCAAAAACACAAAAAATTTTCCGCCTCGGATTTGGCACAAACCACTTTTAGTGCTTCCCAGCAATGGCCCCAGACCCGTCAACTCACCTGCAAAGAGGTAGAACAACACCCCCACAAGTGCTGAGTCTTTCTTCATTGGGCGTAAACCAGCCCTCTGCTTTGATGGAAATAGGAGTCTGGAGGAGGAGGATAGAGGAGCATGTTCTTCTGAACTTGTGAACCTGAGGAATGCAGACTGCGGCACCTTCAAATAAATTAGCAAACAAGTGAAGACAGTTCTGCTGATGGGCTTGTCTTTGTGATTATCTGATTAAAGTTTGAATTATATTAACTGTGCACAACAAAGAAAGACAGACACACAGGAATAAAAGTGAATAAGGATGAAAAAGAAAGTTATTGATTCGTTGTCTCATTTTCAGGGCTCGAAGTCGGTATCACGGTCCAGGAATAAGAATAAGGCTTCGTCATCATACTCTGCGAATTCAGCCCGGGTGAGGTCAGTGCCACCTGACAGAGTAGAAATTCCCTCATCTATGGTGCTGGCCACCTCCTATTCATCCGGCACGCTCTCTCGTACTCTTATATCTGGTGGTATGAGGTGCTGATTCATCTTGATCATTGTTAACCTCTCCACATTTTTGGGCGAGAGGCGGCTCCGTTTGGGAGTTACAATCCCACCAGCCGCACTGAAAACCCGTTCAGAAGACACACTTGCGAGTGGGCAAGACAAGTAGTTTATAGCCAGGTTGGTGAGCTGTGGCCACAATTCTTTTTTCCCATGCCAATACGCCAATGGGTCAGAATTAACATAGACCTCTGTGGAGTCATTCAGATAGTCCTTCACCATCGACTCAAGGTCCTCCTCCAAGGTTCCTCCACTTTGCGTAGCTCTTGCTGTGCCTCTGACCTTTTGAGAACCAAACCCACGCAGAGCTAGCCAATCCTCTTCAGCCTCCAATGTTTCTGTTGTCTTTCGTGCAGATGATCCGGTTGCCGGTGTCTTTAACGGCTGAGAGGTCACTTGTGCCACAGCCACAGGTGCAGAAGTGGATTGTTTTGACTGGGGATGGCCTGCTGATGTACTGCCATTTCCTTCAATTTCCAGCCGTTCTGTTTCAAACTTCTTGGCTGACAAGGCTAGCCAACGTTTGTACTTTGTAACATCTTCATCACCAAAAGGAAAGAATGCTCTGCCTGCCAGCGCCTTTTTGTAGCGTGGATCCAGAATAGTAGCACAAATGTAATGCTGTTCTGAGTGGATCTTTTGAAGACGTTCATCACCTTGTAGGAGCTCTAATAATTGCTCAGCCAGAAGCAAAGAGTCTTTCTTTTTGTCATCTTTTCGAAACACAGAACACACCTCCTTCAGTTGGTCCTCCAGCATGTACAACAATGGGATAGCTTTTCCCAAATTAGAGTCCTCCTTGCTGACTGCACGCGTGAAGACCTCAAAAGGACGAAGCATGCGTGTTAGGCTTTCAACTATGTTCCATTGCGGCCCACCCATCCTCAGCTCCTCTATACCCTCTTTCAAGAAATATTGATCGAGTTGCGTATACTGCTCATACAGACGCTCAAGCATGTAGAAGGTTGAGTTCCAACGTGTTACCACCTCCTGGATGAGTGCTTTCACTGGCATTTTACATTGATATAGCATGCTCCTCAGCTGCTTCCGGGCCTTAAAAGAATGCCTGAAATGCTTGCAAATTTTTCGTCAGTTCTCCAATACACTGTACGCTGCACTGCTTTTATTACCCAAGAATTTTTGGACAACCAGGTTTATACAGTGCGCCAAACACGGCACTCTGAAATAGTAACCGTCCCTCATGGCCTTAACTATATTGGAGCCATTGTCCGTGGAAACATAACCAACCTTGCGTTTTAGTGGGGACAGACAGTTAAGGACCTTTGTGTTAAAGACATCCAAAATGTTTTCTGCTGTGTGACGTTTCTCCAAACCAAACATGGCTAGTGTTGCATGTTTCCGAGCACCTTTAAAAACAATGTTAGTGTCAACACCTGAGTTTAGCTTTGCTTTAGCCCCTGAAAAAGAGACCCAGTGTGCAGTGATGCACATGTAATCAGCGCCTGCGCCACTGGTCCACATGTCTGTTGTCAGATGTATAGTGTGAACAGCACTCTTCTGCAAAGCTGCCCCAATCACCTTCAGAACATCTTCATGTAGTGCTGGAACCGCAACTCGGGCAAAATAGAACCGGCTAGGAACCTTCCATTTAGGGCAGAGCACTGCCACTAATTCTAGAAAACCAACCCCTTCTACAAAAGAAAAAGGGAGAAGGTCCAGAGCTAGCATTTTAGCCAGCTTAGTGTTATACAGACGGGTCATTGGGTGGTTGCGTTCATATTGCGCTTCTGTAAACAACATCTTTTTAATGTTGCCCTGGACCAATGATTTACGGGATGATGATGATCTCTTCGACCCAGTTACGCTCGCTGATGAACTTTTCCGCATTGATGTCTCACTCTCTCCCACACTCTTAGTGTGGCTCCCATGGGGTGTGCTGCTGACATGGGAACTGGGTGTAAGTGAAGTGTTTGAATCGTCTTCTTGTACCTCCTCGTCATCAGCAGATGACAAATCAACGTTTTCATTACGTGCAATTCCGGCTTTCTTGACCGCCTCTAGGTGCGGAAACCATTGGACAGGGTGCGCTCTCTCAAGATGACCTCTCTGGCCTCCGGTACCATAGTTAGAACCAAGCTTACCACGACTAACTAGAAGCTTACAAAGGCTACAAATGGCTACGTTTTCCTTTTTTGGGCAAACACTAAAGAAGTCCCAAACTGGAGACTTGAAATGTCTTCGGGGGCCGGAGGAGGCGGCGATACTGGTGGTGGTGGTCCTGCTGCTAATGACAGATGAAGTGGAGGATGTGGATTGCCGAACTTCAGTACGTTTTGCACTTTCACCACCACGAATTGAGGTCGAGGACGAGGTGGGTACCTTCTTGCGAAGAAATATGGAAGCGGTAGGTTTTGGTGTACTACTTAACTCCAAATCTAATGATTCCATTTCCATTGCCTCCTCGCCGACATCATCATCACGCTCAGCAGCTTCTCGGGATAGGGTCAAAATGTCTCTTTGCTGCATGCCCGGTGGGGCTGCAGTGACCTTTGTGATGACTGGCTCGTCGTCATCGTGAGAGGCTTCATCACCAGCAGTATCTGTCACTTCTTGTTGAGCCTCATCACACTCCATAGGTTTGAGTTTTTGGACGACCTTCCTTTTACGCTTAGGTAACGGTGTCAGATCATGGTGTGCCTCTGCCTCACTGTCAGACCGCAGTTGTGGTTCCCAAGACAGATCACTTGCACCAGAACGAGGTGGGCTTGAAGAAGATGTAGACACCCCCCTTGATCTTTTCCTTGCTAGGGATGTGGAAGACAATGAATGATCATCAGGAGGAGTGGCTTCCAATGATACCTCAGCTTCATTGTCGATTTCCAAATGTGCCCCTACTTCGGGAGGAACAACTATTGTGGGCACTTGTGAACGTCCATGCACCTTTGCTTGCGCATCTCCTTTTGCTGCCTCTCCTTCCACATGTACTTGGGCGTGTACTTGCACATGGTGTTGTTGTTGCGGCTGTGGTTGTTCAACACTTGTCAGATGAGTTACAACAACCTGTGTTGATTCAGGGACATTGCTGCTACTTTCTTGCGATGAGCCAACATCACTGGTCGATGGTGATTGGAGAAGTACACTGACTGCCTCTGAAGCACTCAAGGGCTTTGACTTAAGTTGGCGTGGTGGTGGAGGCACTGAACCCAATGGAGCAGGGGTGCTGCTCTCAGGTTGGTCCCCAGCAGATCCTGCTGCTGCAGGCGTACTTTTTTTTTTGCTCCCAAAAAAAGTGGCGGGTGGCACACCAGCCTCCTTGGTAACTTGCTTCTTCTGCTCCTTACTAGCAACTTTCTTGCTAGAGGAGCTACGGAGAACTTTCTTTGGGGCCATCTTCTTCAGAGCAGGTCAGACAGCAGGCCGCAGTTGCACGAATTGTAGAGTTGTCTGAGGCCAGACGTGACGTCGCGTGACGTTATGCTGCACACACACACCGCTGCAGGACTTCTTCCTGGCACTGGTGGTTCTCTTGAGTCTTGTGCACCTAAAAAAAATGGAAGACAGAGGAACATCAGTTCAGTTATAGAGCACAAAAAAATCGAAAAACACTGCAAAATCAGCACAATCCCAATCCATCCATGCCCTCCATAATGTTTAAATTCAAGACAACCCACAGAAAGACTAGGCCCATGCAAGACTCACTACCCCTGGGCATAAATAAAGGTTGAAAAGTAGGCAAAATGGTTGGAGGCCTAACAACAAAGCCTGCATTCAAAATGGCCACTTGCCTGCCAGCACATGGCCAGTGCCTGTAGCTGCACTCAAAATGGCCACCAGCCACATGGCATGTCCCTCCCCATGAACACCCCCAAAAATCGAAAAACACTGCAAAATCAGCACAATCCCATTCCATCCATGGCCTCCATGATGTTTAAATTCAAGACAACCCACAGAAAGACTAGGCCCATGCTAGACTCAAATACCCCTGGTGAAAAGGCCACAAGTACAGGCCCAAAAATCGAAAAACACTGCAAAATCAGCACAATCCTATTCCATCCATGGCCTCCATGCTGTTTAAATTCAAGACAGCCCACAGAAAGACTAGGCCCATGCTAGACTCAAATACCCCTGGTGAAAAGGCCACAAGTACAGGCCCAAAAATCGAAAAACACTGCAAAATCAGCACAATCCTATTCCATCCATGGCCTCCATGATGTTTAAATTCAAGACAGCCCACAGAAAGACTAGGCCCATGCTAGACTGAAATACCCCTGGTGAAAAGGCCACAAGTACAGGCCCAAAAATCGAAAAACACTGCAAAATCAGCACAATCCCATTCAATCCATGGCCTCCATGATGTTTAAATTCAAGACAACCCACAGAAATACTAGGCCCATGCAAGACTCACTACCCCTGGGCATAAATAAAGGTTGAAAAGTAGGCAAAATGGTTGGAGGCCTAACAACAAAGCCTGCATTCAAAATGGCCACTTGCCTGCCAGCACATGGCCAGTGCCTGTAGCTGCACTCAAAATGGCCACCAGCCACATGGCATGTCCCTCCCCATGAACACCCCCAAAAATCGAAAAACACTGCAAAATCAGCACAATCCCATTCAATCCATGGCCTCCATGATGTTTAAATTCAAGACAACCCACAGAAAGACTAGGCCCATGCTAGACTCAAATACCCCTGGTGAAAAGGCCACAAGTACAGGCCCAAAAATCGAAAAACACTGCAAAATCAGCACAATCCTATTCCATCCATGGCCTCCATGATGTTTAAATTCAAGACAGCCCACAGAAAGACTAGGCCCATGCTAGACTGAAATACCCCTGGTGAAAAGGCCACAAGTACAGGCCCAAAAATCGAAAAACACTGCAAAATCAGCACAATCCCATTCAATCCATGGCCTCCATGATGTTTAAATTCAAGACAACCCACAGAAATACTAGGCCCATGCAAGACTCACTACCCCTGGGCATAAATAAAGGTTGAAAAGTAGGCAAAATGGTTGGAGGCCTAACAACAAAGCCTGCATTCAAAATGGCCACTTGCCTGCCAGCACATGGCCAGTGCCTGTAGCTGCACTCAAAATGGCAACCAGCCACATGGCATGTCCCTCCCCATGAACACCCCCAAAAATCGAAAAACACTGCAAAATCAGCACAATCCCATTCAATCCATGGCCTCCATGATGTTTAAATTCAAGACAGCCCACAGAAAGACTAGGCCCATGCTAGACTGAAATACCCCTGGTGAAAAGGCCACAAGTACAGGCCCAAAAATCGAAAAACACTGCAAAATCAGCACAATCCCATTCAATCCATGGCCTCCATGATGTTTAAATTCAAGACAACCCACAGAAATACTAGGCCCATGCAAGACTCACTACCCCTGGGCATAAATAAAGGTTGAAAAGTAGGCAAAATGGTTGGAGGCCTGACAACAAAGCCTGCATTCAAAATGGCCACTTGCCTGCCAGCACATGGCCAGTGCCTGTAGCTGCACTCAAAATGGCCACCAGCCACATGGCATGTCCCTCCCCATGAACACCCCCAAAAATCGAAAAACACTGCAAAATCAGCACAATCCCATTCAATCCATGGCCTCCATGATGTTTAAATTCAAGACAACCCACAGAAAGACTAGGCCCATGCTAGACTCAAATACCCCTGGTGAAAAGGCCACAAGTACAGGCCCAAAAATCGAAAAACACTGCAAAATCAGCACAATCCTATTCCATCCATGGCCTCCATGATGTTTAAATTCAAGACAGCCCACAGAAAGACTAGGCCCATGCTAGACTCAAATACCCCTGGTGAAAAGGCCACAAGTACAGGCCCAAAAATCGAAAAACACTGCAAAATCAGCACAATCCTATTCCATCCATGGCCTCCATGATGTTTAAATTCAAGACAGCCCACAGAAAGACTAGGCCCATGCTAGACTGAAATACCCCTGGTGAAAAGGCCACAAGTACAGGCCCAAAAATCGAAAAACACTGCAAAATCAGCACAATCCCATTCAATCCATGGCCTCCATGATGTTTAAATTCAAGACAACCCACAGAAATACTAGGCCCATGCAAGACTCACTACCCCTGGGCATAAATAAAGGTTGAAAAGTAGGCAAAATGGTTGGAGGCCTAACAACAAAGCCTGCATTCAAAATGGCCACTTGCCTGCCAGCACATGGCCAGTGCCTGTAGCTGCACTCAAAATGGCCACCAGCCACATGGCATGTCCCTCCCCATGAACACCCCCAAAAATCGAAAAACACTGCAAAATCAGCACAATCCCATTCAATCCATGGCCTCCATGATGTTTAAATTCAAGACAACCCACAGAAAGACTAGGCCCATGCTAGACTCAAATACCCCTGGTGAAAAGGCCACAACTACAGGCCCAAAAATCGAAAAACACTGCAAAATCAGCACAATCCTATTCCATCCATGGCCTCCATGATGTTTAAATTCAAGACAGCCCACAGAAAGACTAGGCCCATGCTAGACTCAAATACCCCTGGTGAAAAGGCCACAAGTACAGGCCCAAAAATCGAAAAACACTGCAAAATCAGCACAATCCTATTCCATCCATGGCCTCCATGATGTTTAAATTCAAGACCGCCCACAGAAAGACTAGGCCCATGCTAGACTGAAATACCCCTGGTGAAAAGGCCACAAGTACAGGCCCAAAAATCGAAAAACACTGCAAAATCAGCACAATCCCATTCAATCCATGGCCTCCATGATGTTTAAATTCAAGACAACCCACAGAAATACTAGGCCCATGCAAGACTCACTACCCCTGGGCATAAATAAAGGTTGAAAAGTAGGCAAAATGGTTGGAGGCCTAACAACAAAGCCTGCATTCAAAATGGCCACTTGCCTGCCAGCACATGGCCAGTGCCTGTAGCTGCACTCAAAATGGCCACCAGCCACATGGCATGTCCCTCCCCATGAACACCCCCAAAAATCGAAAAACACTGCAAAATCAGCACAATCCCATTCAATCCATGGCCTCCATGATGTTTAAATTCAAGACATCCCACAGAAAGACTAGGCCCATGCTAGACTCAAATACCCCTGGTGAAAAGGCCACAAGTACAGGCCCAAAAATCGAAAAACACTGCAAAATCCGCACAATCCTATTCCATCCATGGCCTCCATGATGTTTAAATTCAAGACAGCCCACAGAAAGACTAGGCCCATGCTAGACTCAAATACCCCTGGTGAAAAGGCCACAAGTACAGGCCCAAAAATCGAAAAACACTGCAAAATCAGCACAATCCCATTCCATCCATGGCCTCCATGATGTTTAAATTCAATACAGCCCACAGAAAGACTAGGCCCATGCACCACTCACTACCCCTGGTCAAGGCCCCAACAACAGGTCAAAAATCGAAAAACACAAAATTTTACAAAAAAAAAAAATCGAAAAACACAGAAAAATCAGCACAATCCCAATTCATCTATGGCCTCCATGATGTTTAAGTTCAAGACAACCACAGTCCACCCACCACTGAGTACCCCTGGGGAAAAGGCCCCAAAACAGCCCAAAAATCGAAAATCCCAAAATTTTAGTTGCAGCAACTGTAATGCCCCAAACAAACTTACTTGTAAAATTTCTAATCCAACAGTGATCCAAAGAAAGTCAAAAAGGCCTCAAATCCAAAGATCCAGCAGCATCCACAAAAAGTAATCCTTCCAGGTCCACATCCGAATGAAAAGTGACCAGGAGATGGACAAAGCACTGGGAGGAGCCTGCTGAACAGGAACAGGAAGTTGAAGACTATGGGGCACTTCCTTCCTCCCACCCCCCTGCCCCCCATCCCCAAAATGGACTCCTCGCTAAAAAAGTGCAGGCAAATGTCAAACTAAGGAGTTATTCACATAAAAATCATCATTTCTAGAAGGTTTATGCTGCTTGCTGGTGGATTTCTTGTGCAGAATTGCAAATTTATATTTTCGCTCGCCGCATCTCAAATCTCGCAATTGCGAAGTACCGCGAGACGTGATCTCGCCGTACTCGCGTTGACAAACTATCGCTGGCAAGCCGCGATGACGTAATCGCGCTCGCCAATTCCCGCGGGATCACACAGCAAGATCCAAAATGGCGCAGCACTCGCAAACTATCGAAAAAAAGAACTCGGCAAACGATGATAAACGCCGCGCGCCGCAAAAATTGTATCACCAACGCCGCGCGCCGCCAAAAAAATCCGCTGCGTGCGAATTTGCGAATTTTGCGGGAAATCCGCAAATCTCGCGGATTGCGGATTTCCCGAAAATCCGCAAAATCCGCGAGCGGAACGGATTTTCCGCCCACGCTTAGGTGGTGATGGACGGAGCATCTGAACCAATCAAACACTCACACCCAGTCAAGTGTGGCTTTAAATCTAAATTACGGGCAATACCTACAGCTCCCCATGATCATTTGGATGTGTTCCATCAGTTGGTGATTAAAGATTTGATGAGGTTAAGGAAAAATGTTAGTATATATACTGATAAACTCACGGAAGAGCAGAGAAAGGCATTACATTCCCTTAAGGATGATACCTACATTGTAATCAAGAAGAGTGACAAGGGATGAAATATTGTTATGGATTCAAATGTTTACGAGCAGGAAGTGATGAGACAATTGGGGGAGACTGACTGTTATGAAGTGATTTCAGTGGAGGAGTATAAAGCCTCCGTCAGCTCATACCAATCCTTGTTGAAGCAATGTATGGATGGAGACATTTTAGGTCAGGATGAATATAATTTTTTAAGATCAGAAAATCCTAGCATTCCATAATTTTATATATTGCCGAAGGTACATAAAAGGTTAACTCATATTAGAAAATAAGAAAAAAGAATAACGTAAAAAATGACATGAAATAATTTATTACAATTATGAAATGTACATTGTATGAATTTATCTTCTATAGAAAAAGTTAAAAAAAGAGAGGGCGAAGAGTAAGAAAAAAAGAAAAAAAGAAAGAATTGAAAATTGGATACCTGGTCTGGAGTGGCTACGTTTGTCTCGCCTTTGCGGGAAGAAAATGCAAATATATATATTTTTTTTCCATTGAAAAAAAACAAAGTTTACAGGGACGTTATAGTTAGGCTTAGGTTTCACTCATACAAAACCAGTGAAATTTAGCATTTATAGTGAGCTGGGCTAACTATATCTTGTGCCCCTGCAATACACTGCTTATATATGACATCACAGATGACATCATCCAATAACTGGGAGTGTTTTTAAAAAGCTTATGAGTGTTAAGTATATATACCAAGGTGTATTGGAGAATCAGTAGATGTATGAGTGCCTGTATGGATGATTCAGTGGGGGCGTGACTGACTGTATAAGTGAGTGATTAGGTGTCTTACTGAATGCATGGGTGCGTGACTGGTTGTGTGAATGTCTGTATCAGTCTGTCAGTTGGTGTCTAAGTGGCTGTATGGGTGTGAGACTTTGTACCTGAGTGGCTGTATGGGTGACTGATTGGTTATCTGAGTATGTGTATGGGTGTTTTACTGTCTCTGTGGGTAGGTGATGGATGTGTGACTGCCTATTCCTGTGATGAGTACATGGGTGAGTGTGGAGCTGGGTGGCGGGCGGACCGGAATAACAGGCGGGGAGGCCGGATATAGTGAGCTATGACAAGTGTTTATTTTCAGTTGAAGAACAAAGTCACAATGAGGGAGGGACGCAGGGTTGAATCCAAGGGGTGGTGGGCCGATATTAACTGCGGTGGACCAGGCTCGGTGAGGATGTAGGGGATCAGGATGCGCTTCTCCTTGTTCCGCCAGTAGTCTCCTCGGTGTGGTACTGGGGCTCCTTGGAGGCTTAAAGAAAGGAGAGAAGTGTAGGGCTTTAGTCTGAGTACTCCAACAGTACACCCCACCACCTACACCGGGGAGTGAAAGGATACTGAGAAAGTCCAGTGAGGACGGGACGGGAAAGGGGGGGATGGAACAGGCAAGAATGAGGCAGGAGGGAGGAAGGCGGGATGGTGCAGGACAGTGCTCGGTCTTTGTACAGTGCGCGTGAGAAATCACTAAATATCCCTGTGCTCGTGCAGTCTAAGGACTATATACAAGGCTATTTACATATACTATCTACAAGAGGGAACACGGAGAAAGGGTAACTGGTACTCACGTGCCCCGCCGCAACTCTCGTCCGAGTTGCGGCCGCTCTCCAGCTTCCTCCTGAGGACGCCACCAGTCCTCCGTCCAGACGTCCTCTTCCTCGTCCTCTCTTCGGTCTCGCAGTGTTGCTCCTCTCTCTCTCAGGGGTCCGTCGCTGTCCGTTGTCTCCTGCCACGAGTCGGTTGCTCCGAACGCCTCTCCTTCGTCCTCGGGGCTTTTTCTACCTTCCGGGTTCTGGTCTGGCCGTCCACTTCCGGGGTCGGGGTCGATCGCTTCCGGGTCGCTAGGGGTCGACCCACCGTCACTTCCGGTGTTCCTGGCGAGGGTTTCCGGTCCTTCGTGCTCCAGTGTCGGTACCTGCAGGGGACGACAAAGAAAGGGTGTCCTGGGTGTCCGGGACGTTAAGTGACCGGGCGCGGGAGACAGGACCCCTGCGCCCGGACTTGGTTGCGCCGAGGTAGGTGCCGCCTCTGCTCCACAGTGAGTCATTAGCTGTATGAGTTAGTGAGTGAATGTGTGAGTACAGGTGTGAGGGGCTGTGGAGGTGAATGGATGTGTTTATGGCTGTGTGGGTGAGGAAGTGGATGTGTCATTGTTATATGGGTGAGTAACTAGGTATGTCAAAGGTAGTATATGCGACTGATGGGATATATGAGTGACTGGGTGAGTGAGTGAATGTGAGAGTTACTGTAGGGGTAGTTGAGGCACAGCTCTTGTCTGGCAAATGGTACATTGGTTTGCATAGGGCAGAACCACTCCATCTTGCATAAATGTGAGAAGGTGTATAGATTCTAGTTTGCCAAGTTCTACTGTTAGTAAATTGGTATTACCCTTATATATAAACACTTGTTACATGAATGCTTCCTATTCTGTAAGCCATTTATGAGACTTGTCTCCCTTTCTCTATAGCTCTTCACCAGGAATTTAAATAGATTGGCTGCTGAAGCTCCGCCTATCCACTTTATTTTTGATAATGATTCATATTGGTTAACGTAAGAACAAAGGGGCTTATTTATGAGCCGTTGCGTCACTTTTGCACCGCCGTTGCGTCACTTTATATGACGCACCAGTGGCGTAAAAGATGAGCCTTGTTGCGCCATATTTATAAAGTGACGCATCTAGTTAGATGTGTCACTTTGTAAACTCCTGCACCACATTATACCTGCGCCAGGTATAATGTATGCGGGGGGGGGGGCGTTCCGATGCAAGAAAGGGTCGTAGAAGTGACGAAGTGAAATCTGTAAGATTTCTGTGCGCCAATTCTAGGACGCAAATCCGTCAATATCTTTCACCTGCCTCATGGCAGGCATAGGACTGATGCAGGAACATTTCACATGGGACTTGCCCATGTGTAATGACTCATTGCTGGAGTTGTGTCACTTTTGTGACACACTCCAGCAATGCATCATTTTTGCCCCTACAGATACGTCAGAAATACTGTTGTATCTGTAACGCCTTGCGACATGATGCATCATATTGTAAATATGACGCATCATTGGTGTCGCAAAAAGGGCACAGTGAAAAGTAACGCATCGCTGTTTTCTCGCAGCAATGCATCACTTTTCATAAATGAGGCCCACAATGTTTCCGATCCTGTCGGGCATCTTTTAAGAGCACTATGCTTACGAGTGCTTTTGCAAAAGAATCTCACACAAGTTTCTTCACTCCATGAGTGTGCACAACACCGTTGTTTCCAAAAGTCACCTGCTTAACTTGAGCATAAGTTAAGCATCTGAACCAATCAAACACTCACACCCAGTCAACAGATCTGGGTTTAATCAATCACCATTCTTTAGCCCACTCTGCCAACCCAGTTCAGACTTGGCCATATGCAAATCAGTCTGACTGTGTGCCTCATGGGAACAGTCCAGCCCGAATTGCCAAGTCATGCCTTCCCTGGACCAGAAACAAGCTTCCTAGGACAGGTTTCTGGAATTACAGCCGTCTTCAGCGAGGCTTGCTTGAATCCAGTGGCAAAATGAGCAAAGGACTCACGTCTGAGCATACCCTGCCAACTTATGGCGAACAAAGCGGTACAAAAGGGGGTGGTGATGGACGGAGCATCTGAACCAATCAAACACTCACACCCAGTCAACAGATCTGGGTTTAATCCATCACCGTTCTTCAGACCACTCTACAACCCCAGTTCAGACATGGCCATATGCAAATCAGTCTGACCCTGTGCCTCATGGGAACAGTCCAGCCCGAACTGCCAAGCCATTCCTTCCCTGGACCGGGAACAAGCTTCCTAGGACCGGTTTCTGGCATTACAGCCGTCTTAAGCCAGGCTTGCTTGAATCCAGTGGCAAAGTGAGCAAGGGACTCACGTCTGAGCATACCCTGCCAACTTATGGCTAACAAAGCGGTACAAAAGGGGGTGGTGATTGACAGAACATCTGAACAAATCAAACACTCACACACAGTCAACAGATCTGGGTTTAATCCATCACCGTTCTTTAGCCCACTCTGCCACCCCAGTTCAGACATGGCCATATGCAAATCAGTCTGACCCTGTGCCTCAAGGGAACAGTCCAGCCGAAATGCCAAGCCATGCCTTCCCTGGACCGGAAACAAGCTTCCTAGGGCCGGTTTCTGGCATTACAGCCGTCTTCAGCCAGGCTTGCTTGAATCCAGTGGCAAAGTGAGCAAGGGACTCATGTCTAAGCATACCCTGTCAACTTATGGCAAACAAAGTGGTACAAAAGGGGGTGGTGATGGACGGAGCATCTGAACCAATCAAACACTCACACCCAGTCAACAGATCTGGGTTTAATCCATCACCGTTCTTCAGACCACTCTACAACCCCAGTTCAGACATGGCCATTTGCAAATCAGTCTGACCCTGTGCCTCATGGGAACAGTCCAGCCCGAACTGCCAAGCCATGCCTTCCCTGGACCGGAAACAAGCTTCCTAGGATCGGTTTCTGGCATTACAGCCGTCTTCAGCCAGGCTTGCTTGAATCCAGTGGCAAAGTGAGCAAGGGACTCACGTCTGAGCATACCCTGCCAACTTATGGCGAACAAAGCGGTACAAAAGGGGGTGGTGATGGACGGAGCATCTGAACCAATCAAACTCTCACACCCAGGCAACAGATCTGGGTTTAATCCATCACCGTTCTTCAGACCACTCTACAACCCCAGTTCAGACATGGCCATATGCAAATCAGTCTGACCCTGTGCCTCATGAGAACAGTCCAGCCCGAACTGCCAAGCCATGCCTTCCCTGGACCGGGAACAAGCGTCCTAGGACCGGTTTCTGGCATTACAGCCGTCTTAAGCCAGGCTTGCTTGAATCCAGTGGCAAAGTGAGCAAGGGACTCATGTCTGAGCATACCCTGCCAACTTATGGCTAACAAAGCGGTACAAAAGGGGGTGGTGATTGACAGAACATCTGAACAAATCAAACACTCACACACAGTCAACAGATCTGGGTTTAATCCATCACCGTTCTTTAGCCCACTCTGCCACCCCAGTTCAGACATGGCCATATGCAAATCAGTCTGACCCTGTGCCTCATGGAAACAGTCCAGCTGAAATGCCAAGCCATGCCTTCCCTGGACCGAAAACAAGCTTCCTAGGATCGGTTTCTGGCATTACAGCCATCTTCAGCCAGGCTTGCTTGAATCCAGTGGCAAAGTGAGCAAGGGACTCATGTCTAAGCATACCCTGTCAACTTATGGCAAACAAAGTGGTACAAAAGGGGGTGGTGATGGACGGAGCATCTGAACAAATCAAACACTCACACCCAGTCAACAGATCTGGGTTTAATCCATCACAGTTCTTCAGACCACTCTACAACCCCAGTTCAGACATGGCCATTTGCAAATCTGTCTGACCCTGTGCCTCATGGGAACAGTCCAGCCCGAACTGCCAAGCCATGCCTTCCCTGGACTGGAAACAAGCTTCCTAGGATCGGTTTCTGCATTATAGCCGTCTTCAGCCAGGCTTGCTTGAATCCAGTGGCAAAGTGAGCAAGGGACTCACGTCTGAGCATACCCTGCCAACTTATGGCAGAGAAAGCGGTACAAAAGGGGTTGGTGATGGACGGAGCATCTGAACCAATCAAACACTCACACCCAGTCAACAGATCTGGGTGTAATCCATCACAGGTCTTTAGCCCACTCTGCCATCCCAGTTCAGACATGGCCATATGCAAATCAGTCTGACCCTGTGCCTCATGGGAACAGTCCAGCCCGAACTGCCAAGCCATGCCTTCCCTGGACCAGAAACAAGCTTCCTAGGACCGGTTTCTGGCATTACAGACATCTTAAGCCAGGCTTGCTTGAATCCAGTGGCAAAGTGAGCAAGGGACTCACGTCTGAGCATACCCTGCCAACTTATGGCGAACAAAGCGGTACAAAAGGGGGTGGTGATGGACGGAGCATCTGAACCAATCAAACACTCACACCCAGTCAAGTGTGGCTTTAAATCTAAATTACGGGCAATACCTACAGCTCCCCATGATCATTTGGATGTGTTCCATCAGTTGGTGATTAAAGATTTGATGAGGTTAAGGAAAAATGTTAGTATATATACTGATAAACTCACGGAAGAGCAGAGAAAGGCATTACATTCCCTTAAGGATGATACCTACATTGTAATCAAGAAGAGTGACAAGGGATGAAATATTGTTATGGATTCAAATGTTTACGAGCAGGAAGTGATGAGACAATTGAGGGAGACTGACTGTTATGAAGTGATTTCAGTGGAGGAGTATAAAGCCCCCGTCAGCTCATACCAATCCTTGTTGAAGCAATGTATGGATGGAGACATTTTAGGTCAGGATGAATATAATTTTTTAAGATCAGAAAATCCTAGCATTCCATAATTTTATATATTGCCGAAGGTACATATAAGGTTAACTCATATTAGAAAATAAGAAAAAAGAATAACGTAAAAAATGACATGAAATAATTTATTACAATTATGAAATGTACATAGTATGAATTTATCTTCTATAGAAAAAGTTAAAAAAAGAGAGGGCGAAGAGTAAGAAAAAAAGAAAAAAAGAAAGAATTGAAAATTGGATACCTGATCTGGAGTGGCTACGTTTGTCTCGCCTTTGCGGGAAGAAAATGCAAATATATATATATTTTTTCCATTGAAAAAAAACAAAGTTTACAGGGACGTTATAGTTAGGCTTAGGTTTCACTCATACAAAACCAGTGAAATTTAGCATTTATAGTGAGCTGGGCTAACTATATCTTGTGCCCCTGCAATACACTGCTTATATATGACATCACTGATGATATCTCAAATTACATCACAGATGACATCATCCAATAACTGGGAGTGTTTTTAAAAAGCTTATGAGTGTTAAGTATATATACCAAGGTGTATTGGTGAATCAGTAGATGTATGAGTGCCTGTATGGATGATTCAGTGGGGGCGTGACTGACTGTATAAGTGAGTGATTAGGTGTCTTACTGAATGCATGGGTGCGTGACTGGTTGTGTGAATGTCTGTATCAGTCTGTCAGTTGGTGTCTAAGTGGCTGTATGGGTGTGAGACTTTGTACCTGAGTGGCTGTATGGGTGACTGATTGGTTATCTGAGTATGTGTATGGGTGTTTTACTGTCTCTGTGGGTAGGTGATGGATGTGTGACTGCCTATTCCTGTGATGAGTACATGGGTGAGTCATTAGCTGTATGAGTTAGTGAGTGAATGTGTGAGTACAGGTGTGAGGGGCTGTGGAGGTGAATGGATGTGTTTATGGCTGTGTGGGTGAGGAAGTGGATGTGTCATTGTTATATGGGTGAGTAACTAGGTATGCCAAAGGTAGTATATGCGACTGATGGGATATATGAGTGACTGGGTGAGTGAGTGAATGTGAGAGTTACTGTGTGGGTAGTTGAGGCACAGCTCTTGTCTGGCAAATGGTACATTGGTTTGCATAGGGCAGAACCACTCCATCTTGCATAAATGTGAGAAGGTGTATAGATTCTAGTTTGCCAAGTTCTACTGTTAGTAAATTGGTATTACCCTTATATATAAACACTTGTTACATGAATGCTTCCTATTCTGTAAGCCATTTATGAGACTTGTCTCCCTTTCTCTATAGCTCTTCACCAGGAATTTAAATAGATTGGCTGCTGAAGCTCCGCCTATCCACTTTATTTTTGATAATGATTCATATTGGTTAACGTAAGAACAAAGGGGCTTATTTATGAGCCGTTGCGTCACTTTTGCACCGCCGTTGCGTCACTTTATATGACGCACCAGTGGCGTAAAAGATGAGCCTTGTTGCGCCATATTTATAAAGTGACGCATCTAGTTAGACGTGTCACTTTGTAAACCCCTGCACCACATTATACCTGCGCCAGGTATAATGTATGCGGGGGGGGGGGGGCGTTCCGATGCAAGAAAGGGTCGTAGAAGTGACGAAGTGAAATCTGTAAGATTTCTGTGCGCCAATTCTAGGACGCAAATCCGTCAATATCTTTCACCTGCCTCATGGCAGGCATAGGACTGATACAGGAACATTTCACATGGGACTTGCCCATGTGTAAAGACTCATTGCTGGAGTTGTGTCACTTTTGTGACACACTCCAGCAATGCATCATTTTTGCCCCTACAGATACGTCAGAAATACTGTTGTATCTGTAACGCCTTGCGACATGATGCATCATATTGTAAATATGACGCATCATTGGTGTTGCAAAAAGGGCACAGTGAAAAGTAACGCATCGCTGTTTTCTCGCAGCGATGCATCACTTTTCATAAATGAGGCCCACAATGTTTCCGATCCTGTCGGGCATCTTTTAAGAGCACTATGCTTACGAGTGCTTTTGCAAAAGAATCTCACACAAGTTTCTTCACTCCATGAGTGTGCACAACACCGTTGTTTCCAAAATTCACCTGCTTAACTTGAGCATAAGTTAAGCATCTGAACCAATCAAACACTCACACCCAGTCAACAGATCTGGGTTTAATCAATCACCATTCTTTAGCCCACTCTGCCAACCCAGTTCAGACATGGCCATATGCAAATCAGTCTGACTGTGTGTCTCATGGGAACAGTCCAGCCCGAATTGCCAAGTCATGCCTTCCCTGGACCAGAAACAAGCTTCCTAGGACAGGTTTCTGGAATTACAGCCGTCTTCAGCGAGGCTTGCTTGAATCCAGTGGCAAAATGAGCAAAGGACTCACGTCTGAGCATACCCTGCCAACTTATGGCGAACAAAGCGGTACAAAAGGGGGTGGTGATGGACGGAGCATCTGAACCAATCAAACACTCACACCCAGTCAACAGATCTGGGTTTAATCCATCACCGTTCTTCAGACCACTCTACAACCCCAGTTCAGACATGGCCATATGCAAATCAGTCTGACCCTGTGCCTCATGGGAACAGTCCAGCCCGAACTGCCAAGCCATTCCTTCCCTGGACCGGGAACAAGGTTCCTAGGACCGGTTTCTGGCATTACAGCCGTCTTAAGCCAGGCTTGCTTGAATCCAGTGGCAAAGTGAGCAAGGGACTCACGTCTGAGCATACCCTGCCAACTTATGGCTAACAAAGCGGTACAAAAGGGGGTGGTGATTGACAGAACATCTGAACAAATCAAACACTCACACACAGTCAACAGATCTGGGTTTAATCCATCACCGTTCTTTAGCCCACTCTGCCACCCCAGTTCAGACATGGCCATATGCAAATCAGTCTGACCCTGTGCCTCATGGGAACAGTCCAGCCGAAATGCCAAAGCCATGCCTTCCCTGGACCGGAAACAAGCTTCCTAGGGCCGGTTTCTGGCATTACAGCCGTCTTCAGCCAGGCTTGCTTGAATCCAGTGGCAAAGTGAGCAAGGGACTCATGTCTAAGCATACCCTGTCAACTTATGGCAAACAAAGTGGTACAAAAGGCGGTGGTGATGGACGGAGCATCTGAACCAATCAAACACTCACACCCAGTCAACAGATCTGGGTTTAATCCATCACCGTTCTTCAGACCACTCTACAACCCCAGTTCAGACATGGCCATTTGCAAATCAGTCTGACCCTGTGCCTCATGGGAACAGTCCAGCCCGAACTGCCAAGCCATGCCTTCCCTGGACCGGAAACAAGCTTCCTAGGATCGGTTTCTGGCATTACAGCCGTCTTCAGCCAGGCTTGCTTGAATCCAGTGGCAAAGTGAGCAAGGGACTCACGTCTGAGCATACCCTGCCAACTTATGGCGAACAAAGCGGTACAAAAGGGGGTGGTGATGGACGGAGCATCTGAACCAATCAAACTCTCACACCCAGGCAACAGATCTGGGTTTAATCCATCACCGTTCTTCAGACCACTCTACAACCCCAGTTCAGACATGGCCATATGCAAATCAGTCTGACCCTGTGCCTCATGAGAACAGTCCAGCCCGAACTGCCAAGCCATGCCCTCCTGGACTGGGAACAAGCGTCCTAGGACCGGTTTCTGGCATTACAGCCGTCTTAAGCCAGGCTTGCTTGAATCCAGTGGCAAAGTGAGCAAGGGACTCATGTCTGAGCATACCCTGCCAACTTATGGCTAACAAAGCGGTACAAAAGGGGGTGGTGATTGACAGAACATCTGAACAAATCAAACACTCACACACAGTCAACAGATCTGGGTTTAATCCATCACCGTTCTTTAGCCCACTCTGCCACCCCAGTTCAGACATGGCCATATGCAAATCAGTCTGACCCTGTGCCTCATGGGAACAGTCCAGCTGAAATGCCAAGCCATGCCTTCCCTGGACCGGAAACAAGCTTCCTAGGATCGGTTTCTGGCATTACAGCCGTCTTCAGCCAGGCTTGCTTGAATCCAGTGGCAAAGTGAGCAAGGGACTCATGTCTAAGCATACCCTGTCAACTTAAGGCAAACAAAGTGGTACAAAAGGGGGTGGTGATGGACGGAGCATCTGAACAAATCAAACACTCACGCCCAGTCACCAGATCTGGGTTTAATCCATCACAGTTCTTCAGACCACTCTACAACCCCAGTTCAGACATGGCCATTTGCAAATCAGTCTGACCCTGTGCCTCATGGGAACAGTCCAGCCCGAACTGCCAAGCCATGCCTTCCCTGGACTGGAAACAAGCTTCCTAGGATCGGTTTCTGGCATTATAGCCGTCTTCAGCCAGGCTTGCTTGAATCCAGTGGCAAAGTGAGCAAGGGACTCACGTCTGAGCATACCCTGCCAACTTATGGCAGAGAAAGCGGTACAAAAGGGGTTGGTGATGGACGGAGCATCTGAACCAATCAAACACTCACACCCAGTCAACAGATCTGGGTGTAATCCATCACAGGTCTTTAGCCCACTCTGCCATCCCAGTTCAGACATGGCCATATGCAAATCAGTCTGACCCTGTGCCTCATGGGAACAGTCCAGCCCGAACTGCCAAGCCATGCCTTCCCTGGACCAGAAACAAGCTTCCTAGGACCGGTTTCTGGCATTACAGACATCTTAAGCCAGGCTTGCTTGAATCCAGTGGCAAAGTGAGCAAGGGACTCACGTCTGAGCATACCCTGCCAACTTATGGCGAACAAAGCGGTACAAAAGGGGGTGGTGATGGACGGAGCATCTGAACCAATCAAACACTCACACCCAGTCAAGTGTGGCTTTAAATCTAAATTACGGGCAATACCTACAGCTCCCCATGATCATTTGGATGTGTACCATCAGTTGGTGATTAAAGATTTGATGAGGTTAAGGAAAAATTTTAGTATATATACTGATAAACTCACGGAAGAGCAGAGAAAGGCATTACATTCCCTTAAGGATGATACCTACATTGTAATCAAGAAGAGTGACAAGGGATGAAATATTGTTCTGGATTCAAATGTTTACGAGCAGGAAGTGATGAGACAATTGGGGGAGACTGACTGTTATGAAGTGATTTCAGTGGAGGAGTATAAAGCCTCCGTCAGCTCATACCAATCCTTGTTGAAGCAATGTATGGATGGAGACATTTTAGGTCAGGATGAATATAATTTTTTAAGATCAGAAAATCCTAGCATTCCATAATTTTATATATTGCCGAAGGTACATAAAAGGTTAACTCATATTAGAAAATAAGAAAAAAGAATAACGTAAAAAATGACATGAAATAATTTATTACAATTATGAAATGTACATTGTATGAATTTATCTTCTATAGAAAAAGTTAAAAAAAGAGAGGGCGAAGAGTAAGAAAAAAAGAAAAAAAGAAAGAATTGAAAATTGGATACCTGGTCTGGAGTGGCTACGTTTGTCTCGCCTTTGCGGGAAGAAAATGCAAATATATATTTTTTTTCCATTGAAAAAAAACAAAGTTTAGAGGGACGTTATAGTTAGGCTTAGGTTTCACTCATACAAAACCAGTGAAATTTAGCATTTATAGTGAGCTGGGCTAACTATATCTTGTGCCCCTGCAATACACTGCTTATATATGACATCACTGATGATATCTCAAATTACATCACAGATGACATCATCCAATAACTGGGAGTGTTTTTAAAAAGCTTATGAGTGTTAAGTATATATACCAAGGTGTATTGGTGAATCAGTAGATGTATGAGTGCCTGTATGGATGATTCAGTGGGGGCATGACTGACTGTATAAGTGAGTGATTAGGTGTCTTACTGAATGCATGGGTGCGTGACTGGTTGTGTGAATGTCTGTATCAGTCTGTCAGTTGGTGTCTAAGTGGCTGTATGGGTGTGAGACTTTGTACCTGAGTGGCTGTATGGGTGACTGATTGGTTATCTGAGTATGTGTATGGGTGTTTTACTGTCTCTGTGGGTAGGTGATGGATGTGTGACTGCCTATTCCTGTGATGAGTACATGGGTGAGTCATTAGCTGTATGAGTTAGTGAGTGAATGTGTGAGTACAGGTGTGAGGGGCTGTGGAGGTGAATGGATGTGTTTATGGCTGTGTGGGTGAGGAAGTGGATGTGTCATTGTTATATGGGTGAGTAACTAGGTATGTCAAAGGTAGTATATGCGACTGATGGGATATATGAGTGACTGGGTGAGTGAGTGAATGTGAGAGTTACTGTAGGGGTAGTTGAGGCACAGCTCTTGTCTGGCAAATGGTACATTGGTTTGCATAGGGCAGAACCACTCCATCTTGCATAAATGTGAGAAGGTGTATAGATTCTAGTTTGCCAAGTTCTACTGTTAGTAAATTGGTATTACCCTTATATATAAACACTTGTTACATGAATGCTTCCTATTCTGTAAGCCATTTATGAGACTTGTCTCCCTTTCTCTATAGCTCTTCACCAGGAATTTAAATAGATTGGCTGCTGAAGCTCCGCCTATCCACTTTATTTTTGATAATGATTCATATTGGTTAACGTAAGAACAAAGGGGCTTATTTATGAGCCGTTGCGTCACTTTTGCACCGCCGTTGCGTCACTTTATATGACGCACCAGTGGCGTAAAAGATGAGCCTTGTTGCGCCATATTTATAAAGTGACGCATCTAGTTAGATGTGTCACTTTGTAAACCCCTGCACCACATTATACCTGCGCCAGGTATAATGTATGCGGGGGGGGGCGTTCCGATGCAAGAAAGGGTCGTAGAAGTGACGAAGTGAAATCTGTAAGATTTCTGTGCGCCAATTCTAGGACGCAAATCCGTCAATATCTTTCACCTGCCTCATGGCAGGCATAGGACTGATGCAGGAACATTTCACATGGGACTTGCCCATGTGTAATGACTCATTGCTGGAGTTGTGTCACTTTTGTGACACACTCCAGCAATGCATCATTTTTGCCCCTACAGATACGTCAGAAATACTGTTGTATCTGTAACGCCTTGCGACATGATGCATCATATTGTAAATATGACGCATCATTGGTGTCGCAAAAAGGGCACAGTGAAAAGTAACGCATCGCTGTTTTCTCGCAGCGATGCATCACTTTTCATAAATGAGGCCCACAATGTTTCCGATCCTGTCGGGCATCTTTTAAGAGCACTATGCTTACGAGTGCTTTTGCAAAAGAATCTCACACAAGTTTCTTCACTCCATGAGTGTGCACAACACCGTTGTTTCCAAAAGTCACCTGCTTAACTTGAGCATAAGTTAAGCATCTGAACCAATCAAACACTCACACCCAGTCAACAGATCTGGGTTTAATCAATCACCATTCTTTAGCCCACTCTGCCAACCCAGTTCAGACATGGCCATATGCAAATCAGTCTGACTGTGTGCCTCATGGGAACAGTCCAGCCCGAATTGCCAAGTCATGCGTTCCCTGGACCAGAAACAAGCTTCCTAGGACAGGTTTCTGGAATTACAGCCGTCTTCAGCGAGGCTTGCTTGAATCCAGTGGCAAAATGAGCAAAGGACTCACGTCTGAGCATACCCTGCCAACTTATGGCGAACAAAGCGGTACAAAAGGGGGTGGTGATGGACGGAGCATCTGAACCAATCAAACACTCACACCCAGTCAACAGATCTGGGTTTAATCCATCACCGTTCTTCAGACCACTCTACAACCCCAGTTCAGACATGGCCATATGCAAATCAGTCTGACCCTGTGCCTCATGGGAACAGTCCAGCCCGAACTGCCAAGCCATTCCTTCCCTGGACCGGGAACAAGCTTCCTAGGACCGGTTTCTGGCATTACAGCCGTCTTAAGCCAGGCTTGCTTGAATCCAGTGGCAAAGTGAGCAAGGGACTCACGTCTGAGCATACCCTGCCAACTTATGGCTAACAAAGCGGTACAAAAGGGGGTGGTGATTGACAGAACATCTGAACAAATCAAACACTCACACACAGTCAACAGATCTGGGTTTAATCCATCACCGTTCTTTAGCCCACTCTGCCACCCCAGTTCAGACATGGCCATATGCAAATCAGTCTGACCCTGTGCCTCATGGGAACAGTCCAGCCGAAATGCCAAGCCATGCCTTCCCTGGACCGGAAACAAGCTTCCTAGGGCCGGTTTCTGGCATTACAGTCGTCTTCAGCCAGGCTTGCTTGAATCCAGTGGCAAAGTGAGCAAGGGACTCATGTCTAAGCATACCCTGTCAACTTATGGCAAACAAAGTGGTACAAAAGGGGGTGGTGATGGACGGAGCATCTGAACCAATCAAACACTCACACCCAGTCAACAGATCTGGGTTTAATCCATCACCGTTCTTCAGACCACTCTACAACCCCAGTTCAGACATGGCCATTTGCAAATCAGTCTGACCCTGTGCCTCATGGGAACAGTCCAGCCCGAACTGCCAAGCCATGCCTTCCCTGGACCGGAAACAAGCTTCCTAGGATCGGTTTCTGGCATTACAGCCGTCTTCAGCCAGGCTTGCTTGAATCCAGTGGCAAAGTGAGCAAGGGACTCACGTCTGAGCATACCCTGCCAACTTATGGCGAACAAAGCGGTACAAAAGGGGGTGGTGATGGACGGAGCATCTGAACCAATCAAACACTCACACCCAGTCAACAGATCTGGGTGTAATCCATCACAGGTCTTTAGCCCACTCTGCCATCCCAGTTCAGACATGGCCATATGCAAATCAGTCTGACCCTGTGCCTCATGGGAACAGTCCAGCCCGAACTGCCAAGCCATGCCTTCCCTGGACCAGAAACAAGCTTCCTAGGACCGGTTTCTGGCATTACAGACATCTTAAGCCAGGCTTGCTTGAATCCAGTGGCAAAGTGAGCAAGGGACTCACGTCTGAGCATACCCTGCCAACTTATGGCGAACAAAGCGGTACAAAAGGGGGTGGTGATGGACGGAGCATCTGAACCAATCAAACACTCACACCCAGTCAAGTGTGGCTTTAAATCTAAATTACGGGCAATACCTACAGCTGCCCATGATCATTTGGATGTGTTCCATCAGTTGGTGATTAAAGATTTGATGAGGTTAAGGAAAAATGTTAGTATATATACTGATAAACTCACGGAAGAGCAGAGAAAGGCATTACATTCCCTTAAGGATGATACCTACATTGTAATCAAGAAGAGTGACAAGGGATGAAATATTGTTATGGATTCAAATGTTTACGAGCAGGAAGTGATGAGACAATTGGGGGAGACTGACTGTTATGAAGTGATTTCAGTGGAGGAGTATAAAGCCTCCGTCAGCTCATACCAATCCTTGTTGAAGCAATGTATGGATGGAGACATTTTAGGTCAGGATGAATATAATTTTTTAAGATCAGAAAATCCTAGCATTCCATAATTTTATATATTGCCGAAGGTACATATAAGGTTAACTCATATTAGAAAATAAGAAAAAAGAATAACGTAAAAAATGACATGAAATAATTTATTACAATTATGAAATGTACATTGTATGAATTTATCTTCTATAGAAAAAGTTAAAAAAAGAGAGGGCGAAGAGTAAGAAAAAAAGAAAAAAAGAAAGAATTGAAAATTGGATACCTGATCTGGAGTGGCTACGTTTGTCTCGCCTTTGCGGGAAGAAAATGCAAATATATATATATTTTTTCCATTGAAAAAAAACAAAGTTTACAGGGACGTTATAGTTAGGCTTAGGTTTCACTCATACAAAACCAGTGAAATTTAGCATTTATAGTGAGCTGGGCTAACTATATCTTGTGCCCCTGCAATACACTGCTTATATATGACATCACTGATGATATCTCAAATTACATCACAGATGACATCATCCAATAACTGGGAGTGTTTTTAAAAAGCTTATGAGTGTTAAGTATATATACCAAGGTGTATTGGTGAATCAGTAGATGTATGAGTGCCTGTATGGATGATTCAGTGGGGGCGTGACTGACTGTATAAGTGAGTGATTAGGTGTCTTACTGAATGCATGGGTGCGTGACTGGTTGTGTGAATGTCTGTATCAGTCTGTCAGTTGGTGTCTAAGTGGCTGTATGGGTGTGAGACTTTGTACCTGAGTGGCTGTATGGGTGACTGATTGGTTATCTGAGTATGTGTATGGGTGTTTTACTGTCTCTGTGGGTAGGTGATGGATGTGTGACTGCCTATTCCTGTGATGAGTACATGGGTGAGTCATTAGCTGTATGAGTTAGTGAGTGAATGTGTGAGTACAGGTGTGAGGGGCTGTGGAGGTGAATGGATGTGTTTATGGCTGTGTGGGTGAGGAAGTGGATGTGTCATTGTTATATGGGTGAGTAACTAGGTATGTCAAAGGTAGTATATGCGACTGATGGGATATATGAGTGACTGGGTGAGTGAGTGAATGTGAGAGTTACTGTAGGGGTAGTTGAGGCACAGCTCTTGTCTGGCAAATGGTACATTGGTTTGCATAGGGCAGAACCACTCCATCTTGCATAAATGTGAGAAGGTGTATAGATTCTAGTTTGCCAAGTTCTACTGTTAGTAAATTGGTATTACCCTTATATATAAACACTTGTTACATGAATGCTTCCTATTCTGTAAGCCATTTATGAGACTTGTCTCCCTTTCTCTATAGCTCTTCACCAGGAATTTAAATAGATTGGCTGCTGAAGCTCCGCCTATCCACTTTATTTTTGATAATGATTCATATTGGTTAACGTAAGAACAAAGGGGCTTATTTATGAGCCGTTGCGTCACTTTTGCACCGCCGTTGCGTCACTTTATATGACGCACCAGTGGCGTAAAAGATGAGCCTTGTTGCGCCATATTTATAAAGTGACGCATCTAGTTAGATGTGTCACTTTACAAACCCCTGCACCACATTATACCTGCGCCAGGTATAATGTATGCGGGGGGGGGCGTTCCGATGCAAGAAAGGGTCGTAGAAGTGACGAAGTGAAATCTGTAAGATTTCTGTGCGCCAATTCTAGGACGCAAATCCGTCAATATCTTTCACCTGCCTCATGGCAGGCATAGGACTGATGCAGGAACATTTCACATGGGACTTGTCCATGTGTAATGACTCATTGCTGGAGTTGTGTCACTTTTGTGACACACTCCAGCAATGCATCATTTTTGCCCCTACAGATACGTCAGAAATACTGTTGTATCTGTAACGCCTTGCGACATGATGCATCATATTGTAAATATGACGCATCATTGGTGTCGCAAAAAGGGCACAGTGAAAAGTAACGCATCGCTGTTTTCTCGCAGCGATGCATCACTTTTCATAAATGAGGCCCACAATGTTTCCGATCCTGTCGGGCATCTTTTAAGAGCACTATGCTTACGAGTGCTTTTGCAAAAGAATCTCACACAAGTTTCTTCACTCCATGAGTGTGCACAACACCGTTGTTTCCAAAAGTCACCTGCTTAACTTGAGCATAAGTTAAGCATCTGAACCAATCAAACACTCACACCCAGTCAACAGATCTGGGTTTAATCAATCACCATTCTTTAGCCCACTCTGCCAACCCAGTTCAGACATGGCCATATGCAAATCAGTCTGACTGTGTGCCTCATGGGAACAGTCCAGCCCGAATTGCCAAGTCATGCCTTCCCTGGACCAGAAACAAGCTTCCTAGGACAGGTTTCTGGAATTACAGCCGTCTTCAGCGAGGCTTGCTTGAATCCAGTGGCAAAATGAGCAAAGGACTCACGTCTGAGCATACCCTGCCAACTTATGGCGAACAAAGCGGTACAAAAGGGGGTGGTGATGGACGGAGCATCTGAACCAATCAAACACTCACACCCAGTCAACAGATCTGGGTTTAATCCATCACCGTTCTTCAGACCACTCTACAACCCCAGTTCAGACATGGCCATATGCAAATCAGTCTGACCCTGTGCCTCATGGGAACAGTCCAGCCCGAACTGCCAAGCCATTCCTTCCCTGGACCGGGAACAAGGTTCCTAGGACCGGTTTCTGGCATTACAGCCGTCTTAAGCCAGGCTTGCTTGAATCCAGTGGCAAAGTGAGCAAGGGACTCACGTCTGAGCATACCCTGTCAACTTATGGCAAACAAAGTGGTACAAAAGGCGGTGGTGATGGACGGAGCATCTGAACCAATCAAACACTCACACCCAGTCAACAGATCTGGGTTTTAATCCATCACCGTTCTTCAGACCACTCTACAACCCCAGTTCAGACATGGCCATTTGCAAATCAGTCTGACCCTGTGCCTCATGGGAACAGTCCAGCCCGAACTGCCAAGCCATGCCTTCCCTGGACCGGAAACAAGCTTCCTAGGATCGGTTTCTGGCATTACAGCCGTCTTCAGCCAGGCTTGCTTGAATCCAGTGGCAAAGTGAGCAAGGGACTCACGTCTGAGCATACCCTGCCAACTTATGGCGAACAAAGCGGTACAAAAGGGGGTGGTGATGGACGGAGCATCTGAACCAATCAAACTCTCACACCCAGGCAACAGATCTGGGTTTAATCCATCACCGTTCTTCAGACCACTCTACAACCCCAGTTCAGACATGGCCATATGCAAATCAGTCTGACCCTGTGCCTCATGAGAACAGTCCAGCCCGAACTGCCAAGCCATGCCTTCCCTGGACCGGGAACAAGCGTCCTAGGACCGGTTTCTGGCATTACAGCCGTCTTAAGCCAGGCTTGCTTGAATCCAGTGGCAAAGTGAGCAAGGGACTCATGTCTGAGCATACCCTGCCAACTTATGGCTAACAAAGCGGTACAAAAGGGGGTGGTGATTGACAGAACATCTGAACAAATCAAACACTCACACACAGTCAACAGATCTGGGTTTAATCCATCACCGTTCTTTAGCCCACTCTGCCACCCTAGTTCAGACATGGCCATATGCAAATCAGTCTGACCCTGTGCCTCATGGGAACAGTCCAGCTGAAATGCCAAGCCATGCCTTCCCTGGACCGGAAACAAGCTTCCTAGGATCGGTTTCTGGCATTACAGCCGTCTTCAGCCAGGCTTGCTTGAATCCAGTGGCAAAGTGAGCAAGGGACTCATGTCTAAGCATACCCTGTCAACTTATGGCAAACAAAGTGGTACAAAAGGGGGTGGTGATGGACGGAGCATCTGAACAAATCAAACACTCACACCCAGTCAACAGATCTGGGTTTAATCCATCACAGTTCTTCAGACCACTCTACAACCCCAGTTCAGACATGGCCATTTGCAAATCAGTCTGACCCTGTGCCTCATGGGAACAGTCCAGCCCGAACTGCCAAGCCATGCCTTCCCTGGACTGGAAACAAGCTTCCTAGGATCGGTTTCTGGCATTATAGCCGTCTTCAGCCAGGCTTGCTTGAATCCAGTGGCAAAGTGAGCAAGGGACTCACGTCTGAGCATACCCTGCCAACTTATGGCAGAGAAAGCGGTACAAAAGGGGTTGGTGATGGACGGAGCATCTGAACCAATCAAACACTCACACCCAGTCAACAGATCTGGGTGTAATCCATCACAGGTCTTTAGCCCACTCTGCCATCCCAGTTCAGACATGGCCATATGCAAATCAGTCTGACCCTGTGCCTCATGGGAACAGTCCAGCCCGAACTGCCAAGCCATGCCTTCCCTGGACCAGAAACAAGCTTCCTAGGACCGGTTTCTGGCATTACAGACATCTTAAGCCAGGCTTGCTTGAATCCAGTGGCAAAGTGAGCAAGGGACTCACGTCTGAGCATACCCTGCCAACTTATGGCGAACAAAGCGGTACAAAAGGGGGTGGTGATGGACGGAGCATCTGAACCAATCAAACACTCACACCCAGTCAACAGATCAGGGTTTAATCCATCACCGTTCTTCAGACCACTCTACAACCCCAGTTCAGACATGGCCATATGCAAATCAGTCTGACCCTGTGCCTCATGGGAACAGTCCAGCCCGAACTGCCAAGCCATGCCTTCCCTGGACTGGGAACAAGCTTCCTAGGACCGGTTTCTGGCATTACAGCCGTCTTAAGCCAGGCTTGCTTGAATCCAGTGGCAAAGTGAGCAAGGGACTCACGTCTGAGCATACCCTGCCAACTTATGGCTAACAAAGCGGTACAAAAGGGGGTGGTGATTGACAGAACATCTGAACAAATCAAACACTCACACACAGTCAACAGATCTGGGTTTAATCCATCACCGTTCTTTAGCCCACTCTGCCACCCCAGTTCAGACATGGCCATATGCAAATCAGTCTGACCCTGTGCCTCATGGGAACAGTCCAGCCGAAATGCCAAGCCATGCCTTCCCTGGACCGGAAACAAGCTTCCTAAGGCCGGTTTCTGGCATTACAGCCGTCTTCAGCCAGGCTTGCTTGAATCCAGTGGCAAAGTGAGCAAGGGACTCATGTCTAAGCATACCCTGTCAACTTATGGCAAACAAAGTGGTACAAAAGGGGGTGGTGATGGACGGAGCATCTGAACCAATCAAACACTCACACCCAGCCAACAGATCTGGGTTTAATCCATCACCGTTCTTCAGACCACTCTAACACCCCAGTTCAGAAATGGCCATTTGCAAATCAGTCTGACCCTGTGCCTCATGGGAACAGTCCAGCCCGAACTGCCAAGCCATGCCTTCCCTGGACCGGAAACAAGCTTCCTAGGATCGGTTTCTGGCATTACAGCCGTCTTCAGCCAGGCTTGCTTGAATCCAGTGGCAAAGTGAGCAAGGGACTCACGTCTGAGCATACCCTGCCAACTTATGGCAGAGAAAGCGGTACAAAAGGGGTTGGTGATGGACGGAGCATCTGAACCAATCAAACACTCACACCCAGTCAACAGATCTGGGTTTAATCCATCACAGGTCTTTAGCCCACTCTGCCATCCCAGTTCAGACATAGCCATATGCAAATCAGTCTGACCCTGTGCCTCATGGGAACAGTCCAGCCCGAACTGCCAAGCCATGCCTTCCCTGGACCAGAAACAAGCTTCCTAGGACCGGTTTCTCGCATTACAGACATCTTAAGCCAGGCTTGCTTGAATCCAGTGGCAAAGTGAGCAAGGGACTCACGTCTGAGCATACCCTGCCAACTTATGGCGAACAAAGCAGTACAAAAGGGGGTGGTGATTGACAGAGCATCTGAACCAATCAAACACTCACACCCAGTCAACAGATCTGGGTTTAATCCCTCACCGGTCTTTAGCTCACTCTGCCACCCAAGTTCAGACATGGCCATATGCAAATCAGTCTCACCCTGTGCCTCATGGGAACAGTCCAGCCCGAACTGCCAAGCCATGCCTTCCCTGGACCAGAAACAAGCTTCCTAGGACCGGTTTTGGCATTACAGCCGTCTTCAGCCAGGTTTGCTTGAATCCAGTGGCAAAGTGAGCAAGGGACTCACGTCTGAGCATACCCTGCCCATTTATGCCGAACAAAGGGGTACAAAAGGGGGTGGTAATGGACGGAGCATCTGAACCAATCAAACACTCACACCAAGTCAACAGATCTGGGTTTAATCCATCACAGTTCTTTAGCCCACTCTGCTACCCGAGTTCAGACATGGCCATATGCAAATCATTCTGACCCTGTGCCTCATGGGAACAGTCCAGCCCGAACTGCCAAGCCATGCCTTCCCTGGACCAGAAACAAGCTTCCTAGGACTGGTTTCCGGCATTACAGCCTTTTTCAGCCAGGCTTGCTTGAATCCAGTGGCAAAGTGAGCAAGGGACTCACGTCTGAGCATACCCTGCCAAGTTATGGTGAACAAAGCGGTACAAAAGGGGGTGGTGATGGACGGAGCATCTGAACCAATCAAACACTCACACCCAGTCAACAGATCTGGGTTTAATTCATCACCGTTCGTTAGCCCACCCTGCCACCCCAGTTCAGACATGGCCATATGCAAATCAGTCTCTGAGAGAGTACGCGCGGGGGAGAGAGCAAGCACGCGCAGGGGAGAGAGCAAGCACGTGCGGGGGAGAGAGCAAGCACGTGCGGGGGAGAGAGCAAGTACGCGCGGGGGAGAGAGCAAGCACGCGCATGGGAGAGAGCAAGCACGCGCATGGGAGAGAGCAAGCAGGCACGGGGGAGAGAACAAGCAGGCACGGAGAGAGAGCGAGCATGTGTGAGGGGAGTGAGCGAGCACACACGCAGGGAGTGAGCAAGCTCGTGCGCGGGGAGTGAGCGATCACGCTTGTGGGGAGAGAGCGAGCACGTGGGTTGGGAGAGAGGGAGCACATGGGGGTAGAGAGAGAGCACATGCACTGGGAGAGAGAGCACGCACACGGGGAGAGAAAGCACGTGCACGGGGCGAGAGAGAGTATGCGCGTGGGGAAAGAGAGAGCACATGCAGGGGAGAGAGAGCACATGGGGGAGAGAGAGCATGCACAGGGGGAGAGAGACCATGCGTGGGGAGAAAGAGCACACACGGGGGAGAGCGAGCACATGCAGGGAAGAGAGAGCACATGTGGAGAGAGAGAGCATGCATGGGGGAGAGACCACACATGGGGGAGAGAGCATGCATGGGGAAAAAGCACATGTGGGAGGAGAGAGCACACTCAGGGAGAGAGTATGCATGGGGAGAGAGCTTGCACAGGGGGAGAGAGAGCACATATGGGGAGAGAGAATGCACAGGAGGAGAGAGCAAGTGCAGGGGGAGAGGGCACACGCAGGGTGGAGAGGGTGCACAGGGGCAGAGAGCATGCGCAGGCAGGGACCACATGCAGGGGAGCGAGCACGCACGGGGAGAGAGCACACTCAGGGGGAGAGAGCATGCACAGGGAGAGAGCACAAGCAGGGGAGAGCACAAGCAGGGAGAGAGCACGCATGGGGAGAGAGCACGTGTGGGGGAGAGAGAACATGCGGGGGAGAGAGTACAATTGGCAGAGAGAGCACAAGCATGGAGAGAGAGCACACATGGGGAGAGAGCACACGCGGAGGACAGAGAGAGCACTCGCGCGGGTAAGAGAGAGAGTACATGTGAATTGGTGATGGAAATTATCATGGTTTTGCTCATTTCCTATTCCTCATAAGGAATTGCCTAATGTTCTCTGAATATCCAAGTCCTTCTTAGCGCACATAAAATATCAATTGGAGGACCAGTGATTGAAGTAGGTAATGTTCTGGGCCCAGTGAATGAGATGACCAGATTTGTAAATCAGTAATGTTAAGAAATTTTTGCTCAGCCTTCCACTGCATCAGGTCTGTGCCAGGCAGTGGGGAGATGCTTCTAAGCCATTGCGGAGGAGCCACCACGGATTCTGTGCTTTATTAAATTGAAACATGATTAGACAATAGGAGCAGGAGATTGAATTGGCCAAGAACATACAGAATCTGATAAGAGGTCTCAGGAGCACAATGATAAAGCATTCACAGAAATACACACGCATTCGATGCAATTCAATATACATTCACCACAAATATGAACGCATTCAAGAGTAGAAAACTACTTAGTTTGTTAAGCATTGCAATAAAGGATGTGTAGAGAATTAGGCTAAAGCTTTGGGTCACAGGTTACTTCATGTTTTGTAGCATAGGGGTCAATTAGGATGGCGGTCAGAAAACCTTTCTGACCGCCATGGTAGCGGAAAATAATCATCCACAGGTACTGCGGCAAAACTGGTGGTCAGATTAGGATCAACTGCCAGAAAAATCCGGCCGTGGCAGAACGATGCCACCAAAGACCGCTGGTAGCGGGCGGAGCAGGTGAAAATCCGTCTGCAGCGGTCTGATTTGTGGCACACACAATTAGGATACCATTGAGGTGACAGCGGATCGCTCCGCTGTTTCCGACCACCACGATCGCCAACAGTGATGAATGGGAGAGCTGGCGGAAGGGCTGTTGCATACCCACCGTCAGGACTGATACACCACTATTATGTCGGTCAAAAAAAAAAAACACAACTAGGCCACCAAGTGCGCACATCACACTAACTCAGCCCCCAAAAACACCTAACACACCCCAAGGACACACCCCCAGAGCAACTAAAAGAATACAAATGTCAGGACAACCCACACAACATGCCTGACTGCCATACACCTTTTGGACATACCCACATAGCTGAGTTTAAAACCTGCCCCTTCCCTGACCAGAATCCTTTGCACTAATCCATCCCTGAAGGAACTAAACCCTACAACACATTGGATAGGCAAAACACAACACATCTCATCAGCACAACCACACACACACACACACACCACCTACACAACCCCTACCACCCTCACAACTGCACCTCAAACCATTTGCACACCACACACCAAGGCACAAAAGAAAATGCCCAAATTCACTGACAATGAGTTGTCAGTCATGGTAGATGAGATAATCAGAGTAGAACCACAATTGTTTGGTCACCTGGTCCAACAGACACCATTAGTCACCAGAGCACAAATGTGGGAAAGGATAGTAAACAAGGTCGATGTAGCAGGGACAAACCCGCGCACCAGGAAGGAGATTATGAAGTGGTGGCATAACCTGAAGAGGCAGGTGAAGGAGAGAAACAACAAGAACCAACAGCTGGCTCAGATGACTGGTGGTGACCCTCCCATTCCACCAAGCACATTCACTGCATGGGAGGAGAAGGTGCTTGCCATACTGCATCCAGAGAGTCTCGCAGGAATACCCCGGGGAGTAGAGGCTAGTAAGTACAAACAAATGTCTACCATCACACTGCTATGTACTGTCTTGCACAGCTACAAAGCTACACCTCCTAGGCCCAAATGCACCCATGTGCACCACTCACTCCCCAACACATGTCTCACAGATCTAACATTCACTCTGTCTCTTTCACTCCAAAGGTAGGTAGCAACATTCCCTGGGTTGCATGTGTACAGGCAGCCAGAACTACAACTCCCACCACTCAGCAAGATGTAGCACTACCACCCCAGCCAGAAGCATGTGGCAGCCATAGCATTGCTCACTTCAAACTAACAGTTAGGTAGCCATCTTCCCAGGGATGGGTGTTGGTGGGTGGGAGGCCAGCACTTCAACTCCCAACAGGCCACCTTGTCCCACCCCTGAGCAGGATGGAGCACTCCACCCCACCCAGAAGCATGTGGCAGCCATACTCACTTCAAACGAACAGGTTTGAAGTGAGTATTGCTCACTTCAAACTAACAGGTAGGTAGCCATCTTACCAGGGAGGGGTGTTGTTGGGTGGAAAGACTGGACCACAACTCACACCAAGCCCCCTGTCCCACAGCTCAGCAAGATGGAGCACTCTCCCACCCAGAACCATGTGGTAGCCGTTGTACCTCTTCAACCAAACTCACAGGTAGGTAGCCATCTTAAAAGGGAGGGGTGTTGGTGGGTGGGAGGCAATCACTACAACTCCCACCAGGCCCCCTGTCCCACAGCTCAGCAAGATGGAGCACTCCCCCACCTAGAACCATGTGGCAGCCATTGTATCTCCTCGACCAAACTCACAGGTAGGTCAGCCATATTCACAGGGATGGGTGTTGATGGGTGAGAGGCTAGCACTTCAACTTCCAATAGCCCCCCTTGCCCAACCCCTGAGCAGGATGGAGCAAACCCACCACCCAGAACCAAGTGGCAGCCATTGAATTTGACTCATCAAACTTACAGGTAGGTAGCCATCTTCACAGGGAGGGGTGTTTGTGGGTGGGAAGTCTGCACTACAGCTCCCAACAGGCCCCCTTGTCCCAAAGCTGAGCAAGATGGAGGACTCCCCCCACCAGAAGCATGTGGCAGCAAATGTACCTCCCCAACAAAACTTACAGGTAGGTAGCTATCTTCACAGGGAAGGGTGTGTGTGGGTGGGACGCCAGCACTACAACTCCCAACAGGCACCCTTATCCCACAGCTGAGCAGGATGGAGCACCCCCAGCCAGAAGCATGTGTCAGCCATTGGATTGCTCACTTCTACCTAACTGGTTGGTAGCCATCTTAACAGGGAGCGATCTGGTGGGTGGGAAGCCAGCACTACAACTCCCAACAGGCCCCTTTGTCCCACTCCTGAGCAAGATGGAGCACCCCCCACCCCCAGCCAGAAGCATGTGGCAGCCATTGTACCTCCCCAACCAAACTTACAGGTAGGTAGCCATCTTCACAGGAAGGGGTGTGTGTGTGTGGGAAGTCAGCACTATAACTCCCAACAGGCACCGTTGACCCACAGCTGAGCAGGATGGAGCACTCCCCCCAGCCAGAAGCATGTGTCATCAATTGCATTGCTCACTTCTAACTAAGTGGTAGGCAGCCATCTTCACAGGGAGGGATGTGTGTGTGTGGGAGGCCAGCACTTAAACTCCCATCAGGCCCCCTTTTCCCACCCCTGAGCAGGATGTAGGAAACCCACCACCCAGAAACATGTGACAGCTATTGAATTTCACTCATCAAACTTACAGGTAGGTAGCCATCTTCACAGGGAGGGGTGTTTGTGGGTGGGAAGCCTGCACTACAACTTCCATCAGACACCCTTGTCCCAAAGCTGAGCAAGATAGCACACCCAGAAAGATGTGTCAGAAATTCCCCCCAAATGTGCCACCGAACAGGTAAGTAGACAGTGCACGCCTCCCGCAATTTCTCTCAAAAAGCATGGAGCCATATGACTATACCAGCCCTCATATCCTACCAAACCTGGCATAGATCCAATAGCCACTTCCAGTGTGCAGACAGCTAAGCGTATGTAACTGTTACAGAAACCTAAGTGTGACTCACCAAATCAAATGTATAACAAATTCAGGGAACAATAAAGCACTGCGCTGAATGCTATCTGTAAGTGCCATGGGGGCAGAACATCAAGGCCCATATGAAAACAAAACAAGCATGGTCTGTAGTAAAAAAAATGGCAAAAGCACATGATAAAGGTATGCATAAGATTACAATGTCTAGTTCATGCTCAGATGTAAAATCTTCCATGCATTCAACAAAGAAGATTCACATAAAGTTGTTGTGCTGCTAGTCGTTAGATGACATGTCCTTGTAATCACAAAATCTGCATGTGGCGCATGGTATCTATTGCCATGTCACACCAGGGACAATTCATGTTTGTACCTCCACATCATCACATCATGTCCCGATGCACAGTACTGTGCAGACATACAATGTGATATCGATGTAAACTGTGTGGTGTATAACTTGTAAATAAAAAACATCTAACATCAAGCTTGAGGGGTGCACTTCAATGACCATTTCCCCAGGTGACCAAGAACTGACAGCAGAAGATGATCACACCGGAGACGCGCGAGCGCGTCAAACAAGATGGCCGCCATTCCCGGAGCTCCGTAACTTCCTCAGCCCGACCTCTCTGCAAACGCCGATTTTTGTGTCAGATAGTCGGCGGAAATGATGCCGCTTACCTGCTTATGTGCTTGCTGACGTGTGGAGTGATTTTGGGGCAAATTCCTGTGGCGGAACGTCGATTTTTGGCTCCATGGTTCTGGACCCCGGTCTCTCCTTCAGGTACTGCCGAGTTTGAGTGCTTGGGGGCGGAGCAACGTCTCTGACAGAGCCTGGCTTGGGCCTAGCCACGCCTCCTGTCTAATTTAGCTGCTGCACCTGCTGCATTTAAGACTTTGTTGGTGTTTTTTGTGGCAAATACCTAATTTCTCTTGCATTTTGAGGTTGTTTTTCATCTTTTTGCCAATTTACACGTATTGTGCAGCCTTTACATCACCTCAAAATGGATTCTAAGAATTCCAATGCTAACAAACGCAAGCAGCAGGTTTCTCCTCCTCCAGCAAAGTCTAAGATGGTCGAGTCTTCAGAGCCTGCTTTTGCTCTAATTTTGGAGGAAATTAAAGCACTACGCTTGAATACAGATACAATTGCTTCAGATATCAAAAATATCCGCAAAGATATGGCTTCTATGTCAATGAAAATTTCTGACAATGCCATTAAAATTCAGAATAATAAAAACAAAATTGACACTTTTACTCCGTTGATGGCCAAAATTGTTCCAATGCATAATCAGCTGTTGGATATGGAAAATCGTAATAGGCAATACAATTTACGTATTTTTAATTTGCCTGAAGAAGTTGAGGGGACAAGCTGTCGTCTATATCTTGAATCTCTTCTGCCAGGCCTTTTGAATATAAAATTCGCTGAAAAATTTGAGATTGATAAGGCCCACAGAGTCCCTTCCCATCGTAATCCGAGACATACTAAACCCAGGCAAGTGATTTTCAAGGTTCTGCATCATCATCATTTGGTCCTCATTCGCAAGGCTGCAAGAGAAATTCCTTCCTTATTAGTGAATGGGACCAAAATTTTTATTCACCAGGACTTTGCCAAAGAAACTGTTGCTATTCGCAAAGAGTTTTCTACCTATCGTCCACAGCTGCGACACCTGGGATTTAAATATGGTCTTTTTGATCCTTCAACGATGCGTGTCTGGAAAGACAATGTCTCCAATCTTTCCAACATCCTGAAGATCTTCGTTTGTTTCTTGAGCAGCAAGCTCCTCCATCTATGGATACTCAAGATCCTAATTCTTGATTTCGCATAGCCTGACTTTTCTTGTCACATCTTTGCATATTCTCATGCTTATGGGCTCCAGCGGTTTCTGGCCATTCTTGTGGAACGGGTGTGCGTTTCTTTGTCCTTATCTATGTTCCTTGTTTGTCTCCTTTCCTTTTTTGCTTTCTTCCTCTTGTGTCTTTCCTTAACTTACTCTCTGCATAGAGTCGCTCCTTTTCCATGGCTATTTCTCCATTCTTCTTTTTCTGTGTCATTCTTTTTTCCTTTTCTTCTAATGCACAATGGCTAATATTCAGAATGTTAAAATTGTTTCTCTTAATGTTAAGGGTTTGAGGCATCCGGTAAAGCGCACTAAGATCTTAGATTACCTGGGTGCATGTAAAGCTGACATTTGCTTTATTCAAGAAACGCATGTTGATGATAAAATTCTCCATTATATGAAGAAAAAATGGGTTGACAATATTGTTTCCTCCCCTGCACAGGGAAGGAAAAATGGGGTTGCAATTCTTTTTGCATAAAGGTTGCATTTTCAGATTTTTAGTAAGTTTACTGACTTAAAAGGTAGATTTATAGTGGTTAAGGTTAAAATTCACGACTCAACTTATTTTCTGCTTAATGTTTATGGTCCTACAGCTGACAACCCTTCTTTCTGGTCTGCATTAACTTCTGAGGTACTGAAGTTCGAGCAGGTCCCTTTGATTGTTGGGGGGGAGTTTAACGTAATTATTGATCCATTACTAGATAGGCTTTCCACTACAAAATTCCATCCTCCTAAAGTATTTCATGCCTTTAAATCTTTTCTTCACACAACCAAATTAGCTGATATATGGAGGTTACACTTTCCTACGGAGAAATGGTTTTCCTTTTTCTCTAATCCCCATAATTCTCATTCCAGAATTGATTATTTTTTGCTTTCACCTTCGTTACTTCAATCAGCCACCAACCCTGTTATAGGTAATATTGATGTTTCGGACCATGCATTGATTTCTTTTGTGTTAAATATTTCCTCTACTTTTACTAAACAAAATCGTTGGCGTATGAACACAAGTATAGTCCTAAATGATAAACATAAGCCCAAACTTTTGCAATCTATTCAAGACTATTTTGTATTCAACCCTGAAGGTTCAACTTCTGTTGTAAATAGGTGGGATGCTTTAAGGCCTACATTAGAGGTACCACTATTTCTATTATGGCACATGAAAATAAACAATTTAACTCTAATATTAAACAGTTGGAAACGCAAATTGCTAAATATGAACATGTATTTATTTCCTCTAATGACCATCAGTACAAATCTAAACTGCAGAAGCTTCGTTATGAATTTAATGCTATACTTAGTACTAGAGCTGGAATCCAACTTACGAAATCTAATGCTAAGTTTCGCTTTAACACCAATAGATCTGGGAAGCTTCTTGCAAACTATTTACATATTAAACGGGACAAAACTCAAATAACATCGATTCGTAATCCTAATGGTCGAGTTGCTATTTCCCATAATGATATTGTACAAGAATTTCTAAATTTTTACTCTCATTTATATAGTAAACCAGTGCCTTGTGATGACTCTTTAAGTGATTCCTTTTTAAATCGGTACAAATTACCTCAAGTCTCCCCCTCAGACAGATTAAGTTTAGATTCTCTGATTACTTCAGATGAAATTCTACTTGCTATCAAATCACTTCCCAAGAACAAAATCCCCAGGCCCAGATGGTATACCCGTTGAATTTTATAAAGAATTTCAATCCTACCTTTTACCTTATTTCCCATTTTGGTTCCTCTGGCACTATTTCAGGCTCCTTTACGGACGCTTTAATCATTGTTTTGCCCAAGCCTGATAAAGACCGTGCACTGGTTGCTAATTATCGGCCTATTTCTTTAATAAACCAGGATTGTAAACTTTATGCCAAAATTCTTGCCACTAGATTAGCTCCCATCCTTCACTCCATCATTCATCCAGATCAATCTGGTTTTATGAAAAATAGGTATTCAGCTAACAATACTAGATCCCTTTTACACGTTATTGAGCAAAGTCCTTGTCTTGCCTCCCCTGCGGTAGTGATGGCTTTGGACGCAGAAAAAGCTTTTGATAAAATTCATTGGCAGTTTTTATTTAAAACTTTATTGTCCTTTAATTTTGGTACCCATTTTATTCGTATGATCTCTGCCTTATATTTTGCCCCTACTGCTCGTTTGTTTATTAATGGCCAAATTTCCACTCAATTTTCCCTCTTTAGAGGTACTAGGCAGGGTTGTCCCCTTTCTCCACTATTGTTTTTAATAGGAATTGAGCCTTTTCTTAATTATATCCGTTGCAATGACAATATTCAGGGAATTACGATAAATGTTGTCATGATTAAAACTTTGGCCTATGCTGATGATGTCTTATTGTTTATTAATAGTCCACTTTCTTCTGTTCCTTCCCTATTAGACATTATTAGAAAATATTCGGTGGTTTCTGGTCATAAATTAAATGAAAGTAAAACTGAATTTTTTCCCCTGAATGCTTTTTGCACCCCGGATATGCTACCAAACACAGATATTATTTGGCAGAACTGTAAGCTGAAATACTTAGGTATTCTATTTGCCTCCTCGTTACCTGCTACTTTGAAACTTAATGGTGACTTTATACTTGAATATATTAAGAACAAAACATCCAAATGGTCTCCCCTTTTCCTTACCTGGTGGGGTAGAATGGAAGCTATAAAAATGAATGTTGCTCCAAAAATTTTCTACTCATTGGCCATGATTCCCACTCAGTTCCCTCTTAAATTTTATAAAGATATTGACAGATTGTTATCTAAATTCCTTTGGTCTAATAAGGTTCCACGTATTGCATATAAGAAACTAAAACTCCAGTCCCAGGCTGGCTTTGCTATTCCGGACTTTTACCTCTATCATAAAGCTTTTATTTTAAAGCAAAGCTCCTTATGGTTTACAGCCTCTCCTATGGTCAAACCCCCAATTTGGCTTGATATTGAGTCTTCAATTGTTCGTCCTTTTTCATTGCCCTCTGTACTGTCAATGTCTTCTACATCCAAGGTTGTTCATAAGTCCTCTATCATCAAATCCTCTAGATTAATAATTAATGATTTGGATTCTAATTTTGAATTACCCTTACTATCCATAGTCCACTTGTCTTTATGGCACAGTGCTTTACTTAAACTAAATAGAAATATTACTTTTTGGTCCTCATGGATTTCAAAAGGAATTTTTTATCTAAAAGATGTCTTTTGTGGTACTGCTTTTATTCCTTTTGAGCAACTACGGTTAAAATTTGATATCCCAGCATCTGATTTTCTTAAATACCAAACTTTATGTAATTCAATGTTGGACTCTTTTCCCAATGGTATTCCCTCTTCCACCACTAACGACCTACTGACTTACCTTGCGGCTGTTACATCATCCCCCAAAGCTGTCTCGGTATTTTATAAAAAATTTACTTCTTTCCAGGGCTCCAATGTTGGTACGATATCATCTTTTTGGAATACTGAATTGTCCATCTCCCTCTCCGATGACATATGGTCATCAATATGGCTTAACAGCATTTCTGGTTGGCTTCCCGTGTCTTTGTATCAAACTAATGCTTTTATTTTATTTAATGCCCTATGGACTCCATTTCGCTTACACCATGCAAAATTGTTACCATCTGATGTTTGTTGGCATTGCACTTCCAGCTCTGGATCACTTCGTCATATGTTATTTGATTGCCCAATTATTTTAACATTTTGGTCGGATGTTTGGATTGTAATTTCAAAAATTTTACCTGTACAAGATGATATTTCTTATGCTATGTTAATATGTAAATCATTTGCCCTTTCCCATCCTCTTAGTGAGTCCGAAGCTAAGTTATTTAATTTCTTTATCACAGCTGCGTTAAAATCTATTACTTTTTGTTGGAAAGATGCTTCTTCTCTTTCAGTTCATGCCTGGTGGTCATGGATTATCTTTACTAGAAAAGGAGCACAGTTGTCTCTTAAAGGCGTTGTTCATAATTCACAGTCATTTCAATCTTTTTGGTCACCTATTGATTCGTATGTTTTGCAATGATTTAGGTGTTATGTAATGCGATGGCCTCTAGTTCTATGCTGTATTTTGTTGCTTACCCTCCCCTAGGTTACAGGCCTTTAAGATTTATTTCAATTAAGATTTATTTCAATTATGACTCCATTTTGTTCTATTCTGCGATTCCATGATATATCCCCTTCCCCGCCCTTTCCCTCCCCCTCTCCCCCCTTTTTTCTATTCCCTGGATTATTGCATTTTATGTTCGCTATTTCATCATTTACGCATATAAGAGTCATTCTTTTGTATTGTATGTGTCTCATTTATTCTGTTTGCATTTTGTTTCAATAAAATCATTCTGAACAAAAAGAAGATGATCACACCAACCTGCAGAGCCAGTCTCCACCCCCGGACCATGGACTCTCTGATGCTGACTCCCTAGATTTCTTGGATGCTGAGCCAAAAGCTGGCTCAAAAGGCATGCCAGGGAGCAACAGGTCCCAGGACCCCACTGTCCCCCCGCCACCACCTCAGCAACAACAACTACGTTGACCCCTGCTGTAAAGACCTGTGAGGCCTCCACCACCACCCGCGTCACCACCACCACCAGTGCTGCCTGCAACACTCTCCCTGCCTCAGAGAATGACTACCCTACCCCACAATCTGAAGAGGGCAGGGAGAGTACGCGGGTGTGTAGAGTGCCACAGGTCCGGGACAGCAGGGCAGGTAGGAGGGCAACTGGGCATCAAACATAGTCAGGCACTGGGACCGAAGCCCTGGCCAACATCGCCAGAATCCTTGGGAGCCTTTAAACGGGCCCAGGGACATACGGGCCAGGCTTTTGAAGATTACCGTGAGCTCCCCCTGCTGTTGAGGTCCATAGACAACCACATGGGCCAAATCGTGTACCTCTTGGGCCAGCTTGTGGTGGTACTGAGAGACAGGCCTGCAGCCCAAACAACACCTTCACCTCCCTCCAGTGGCCCGCAGAATGACAGTTCCTCAACTCCCCTGCGGCCACAGAGAGGGTTGAGTCCTCAGACCCTGCTAAGCCCGCAGCAGAGGCAGCCCTGCCAAATGTTTAAGGGGCCGTCCAAAGAAAGCCCAGTGAGCATCCCTTGGCAAAGCACCAGTCAAGGAGCCAGCCATGATGGCACCCCTCTTCACCTTGCCATTGACTTTGTTGACTCTCCTTCCTCACACTGCCAGGATAATGGCATACATCTGTTGGACTAGGTCACCACATCAATGTGGTGACTACTCGTTTGTCTCATCTTCTATCACTGACAACTCATTGATTCACTTTTCACCTTTTTGTCAAAATTCACTTCCCTGTCACATATACCCATTGTAAATAAACACTCTACACAGCTATTGTTTTGTGTCAGCTCCACGTTTATCACAGGATGTACAATGTTGACTCTGTTTACAATGTACCAGGAGCACTGATTGTTTGGAGGCATTGAGAGGCTGAAGGGACCTAGGAAAACACAAGAGAACACTATTCACTTGTCAGGTTAGGGCATCACAGCCATTACACAACACTTGTCATCAAGGTACTCAATTCTGCACACATTACATTGAGCAACAGTACCAACAAAGACATCCTATAGTTACCCTGTTCCAGAAACATTAGCAGCCAGCACAGAGCCAACAACAGACAGCAGTCACAAAACTCACCTAGGCCTTTTCAACAACAATAAAATCTGCATACAATGGCACAGGTGCACATTTTCACTCACCTTCAAGGAAAGTAGCGGTTGATGAGCTGTTGACGCAGGTCGACACCTTCCGCCTCTCTACTATCCACGTCACTGGACATGTGTGGGTTTGCAGACGGTGGCCTCAGCTGCTCGTCATTGTCCAGGAGCAGGTGAATCTCCTTGTGCAAGGCCAGGTTATGGAGCATGCAGCATGCAACTACGATCGGACACACCTTTTGGGGACAGTACATCAGTTGACCTCCGGTCTTGTCCAGGCAGTGAAATCGTGAATTAAGAAGACCAAAAGTACGGTCTACCACACGACGTGTCCTGCCATGGGCATCATTGTAGAAGACATCACCCAGGGTCCTGGGATTCCTCAGTGGTCTCAGCAACCAAGGCCGGTTGGGATATGCAGAGTCATCTAGGTGTGAGATACACAGACCAATTTTGTAGGATAAACAGTAGCTGAGAACAGCATGTTACACATACAGCACACCACTTGACTCTGCGTACTCACCCACAATCCACGCACCCTCTAGATACAGATTTGCCATCAGCTGTGGTAAAATGCTGTTACGCAGGATGTAGGAGTCATGGGCTGATCCTGGAAGTTTGGCACAGACATGTGAGATTATCATGTCCGCCTGGCATACCACTTGCACATTAATGGAATGGAAATGCTTCCTGTAGATGTGCTCACATACCTGTGGTGGAACCAGGCCAACATGAGTGCAGTCAATGGCACCAACAACGTTAGGGATGTGGCCAAGTACATAAAAATCACCCTTCACAGCCGCCAATTCATACCTACTGGGGAAATGGATGTATCTGTCCTTGTAGATCATCATAGCAGACAGGACATCACGTAGCACCATGCTGAATATAGGTTGCGACATCCCACCGGCGGTGGACACTGTGTACTGGAAACAACCAGTAGCAAAGAAATGCAGGGCCGCCATCACCTTACAAGTTGGCATCAAAGCAGTCGGATAGGTACTGCGAGGCCTCAGATGGGGCTCCAACAAAGCACATAGGTCTTGAAGCGTAGGTCGATCCAGACGGAATTTACGTATGTTGTCCTCATCCTTCATGTTCCCCAGCACTGTGAATGAACGATGCACATTTGGTCACCTCCTAGGTGAGATGAAAGGGCACACATGTCAATTAAATCCCCCTATGTAAGGTGTCCAATATCTTATGTGTTGACTGAGACAGCGCCAACAATGATTGGCAAAAACATTTCAGCTTACAGCACAACTCACATGTAGGGACACCTTGACCTAAACTAGTCGCACACTTGTCCAGTATTCACACAGAGATTTCCCCCAAAACAGATTCAGACTATATGAATTCAAATAGGTACATCACAACATTTTGTGCCACTAGCTTTGAGAGTAGTTGACACAGCACATGTGTGAGACAGCACCACTGCTAGCTTCAACGTAGCTGCTGCACCTGCCACATCTTCTTGCGTATTTTAGACAGGGCACACATTAACAACACAACCTGCACAGTGTGTGCACAACAATCAAGTATGAACATGAGTTTAGCAATTTACACAGTGAAATAGGCACAATATGTGGTCAGCCCCTCATTACTGTGCGTCGCTTAAACATCTCACACATTGAATGTGTACACATGTGATAGTCCATCACACCACAGATCTGTGTACATGCACAACAATTTCATAAGTGACATGTGAGTGAGTACATACCTGTGCAAGCAATATTGTGCACTGACATGGCATGTGTAGTCATCAGTGGTCTAAATGTCACACTAGCATTGGTCTGCACTATCTGGTGGCATGATTCATGTGTCTACTATACAATGTTGAGAACTGGTCATTGACACTGTCACAGCATGAAGTGCCCATAGGTTGCTTAAGCATGCACTGCCACCACAATCTCGGCCATGGGCACCAATGTCAAGCAGCCAAATCACGGTAGCGACCGCCTGGCCCCTGCGGTGTGCCACCGCCAATGCCCACTGCAATCGCGATAGTGATATACACTTTGTAAAATGGCGGTCGATGTGCTCTGCCACCAGAATCACGGCCATGGGCAGGAATAGCCAGCGACTGCCTGGCCCCTGCTGGGTGCCACCGATAATGCCCAGCGCAATCGCTGTAGTGATTTACACTTTGTAAAATGGCAGTTGGTGTGCTCCGTCACCAAAATCACGGCCATGGGCACAACAGCAAGCAGCCAAATCACGGTAGCGACCGCCTCGCCCCTGTGGTGTGCCACCGCCAATGCTCACTGCAATCGCGGTAGTGATTTTCCCTTTGCAAAATGACAGTTGGTGTGCTCTGCCACCAGAATCACACCCATGGGCACCAATATCAAGCAGCCAAATCACTGTAGCGTGCACCTGACCCCTGCGGTGTGCCACCGCCAATGCCCATGCCCTTACAGCCAATGAGAACCGCAATCGCGGTAGCCAAATGCAATTTTGAAAATTGCGGTAGGCGTGTTTTGCTACTGCAGGACCAGTCATTGAATGCAATTGTAAGATGCACGATTGCGGCAGCAACTGCATGGCCCCTGCCATGTGTCACCGCCAATGCCCATGCCCTTACACCTAATGGGAACCGCAATCACAGTAGCCAAATGTAATTTTGAAAATTTGCAGTATGTGTACTCCGCTACCCCGGGGCAGGTCATTGGATGCATTTGAAAAAAGCTGACCTGGAACACCAATTGCAACAGCTTAGTACCACTGAAACAACCCCAGGGGGCTATATATGTGTTGGAGAGAGACACGCATTTCCACTGCTTCCAGACCCTGCTAACTGACACCCTTCACGGACCCAATGATGGTGAGGACTGAGAACATCAGGGCCCATCCTATTACTACAGAGTAGCTGGAGGTCCTGGTGGACCAGGTGCTCACACAGAATGCGAGGCTGTATGGTGCTCCTGATGTCATTGTAAGTGTTTCAGAGTGAAAGTAGGGGAGTGCAGGGAGTGCCCAAATGAAGTTGATCTGCTGCAGTATGTGCCTGAGAGTGAGGGTTTGTGTGATACACTGCCTAGCATACTGACTTCAGGGGAAAGAGGTCTGTAGCCTTTTTTTACACCTTTGCCTGGCAGTATATAAGAATGGGAGGGACATGCATTGTTTTTGCAGCCATACAGTGACACTGCAAGTTTGGTAAGTGGGAGTCAGGACAAAAATTACCTGTGCTAATGGATGTTTGGGTCCATGAGGTATTTCACAGGCTCATCTGTGACATTACAAAGAGTTTACGTCCAGATCTACTGATGGAAGTGTGTTTGACTTTATATTGTCACCATGGATATGTCAGCATTATGCACAAGAGTGAAATGCCTGAGGGTGATACTCTTGTTGGACAATCGCCAAAGTCACAGCAGATTGTTGTACTTTTGGAACATCCCCCTTCCATTTTATTCCAAATGTGTACTGACTCACTTGTGTAGGCACATTTTCCCCTCACATATTGTACATGCATGTGACAAATCTGATGTCCCACGTTAGACCGCAGTGTGAGCCCCCCTGGCCTGCACAGTTACTGCCCTATTTGTCAGGGACCTATTACTAAATGGACAAACTGAGTGAGACATATGGGTTGTCTGCTACCCTATTCCTCAATGAGCTATCTTACGCCTGTGTATTGCACAAGACAGACCTTGTGATAAGGGTGTGAGATTGTGAGATATTGTCCCTATATGTGACCTCCATGACACAGCTAGCCATTCACAGGCCAAGGGCACTGAGGGGTGTGCAGTGCTGGACACAGTGAGTCAGCCGCAATACATCACTTCAAATGTAATGTATGTCTTGCTCCCTCACATACTGCATTGCAGATGTGGGCCATCTTCACCTTGCTTCCTTTGCTGACATTCTGCATGTATATGACATGGCTAGGTACTCTGTCCATACTAATACCTGCATGCATCTAGGTATGATTATCTCATGCTGATGTACTATGTGTCATGCTGTATTGTCTCTGCTAAAAATGTATGAATAGCTGTGCTGAATGTGTGCATGCTCCTGTACTGAGACACAGTGGTATGACATTTGCTCTCCTTGTCTCCCACGCCTTCAGCTCAAAGTCCACCAGCGTAAGGCCATATCAAGGGCCATTGCACACAAGGTGCGGACTCTAGGTGTCTCCAATGGATGGCACACATACTGTCACAAGTAGTGGGATGACATCTGCCGGCAGAGGAAAAAGGTGGCAGAGATGGCGCTGGGGCTGCTCCCTCGGACTGGCAGGTTGGCGCGGAGGAGCATGACACCACTAATGGCCGGCATCTTTGCTGTGACAGAGCCATAGCTGGATAAATGTTTGAGGGCCTATCAGCAGCAAGATGGGAAGGGTGACTGCATGTATTACAGCCCTGAGCCAGTGCTGCGCTCTGTGATGTTGCCAGTGTGATGCAATGCCTTGTAAGTGGCCTCCTGTTAGTGCAGCTGTCATGAATTTTCGCTACATGTAGTTTCGCATGTCATTGATGTAATGGCCCTTGACGATGCATTCTGAGTTGTGGCCTTATGGCATCAGCTGCATTAGGGGAGTCAGGGACATCCCATGGCAGTGAACGGCAGTGTGCCTCATCTGACTTTTCTGTTGTCAATGTGTGCAGTGCCTGTGCTCGAAATTGTGAGATTTACACATCTGACACCAATGTGCAACTGTAGTTGTGCAGCAAAGCATGACATGGTGGATAGCAGGAGCTCATGGCCATTGCTCAATGACATTTTGGAGTGTGTATCTGTGAAGTTTACTTATGTTTACTCCATACATGACAACATGTTGTGATGTGCATCTTTTTCACCCACAGGGAGCTAGGTATGCTCACAGGGATCTGCATGTCAGGTTACACGGAGGCACAGGCAAGCTATTTGGCTGCGTGGACATCACATGGGTCAATCATGCCAAGTGTGCATGTTACCATGCATCTTTTGAGTTTAGAATTAAGGTTGCACAATGTGACTGCACAGGGTGGGGTGCAACTTGGGGGTATCATCATCTTGTTTTGTGCTTTGCTTGCATATGAGGTTTGTGTGTATGACACTAAACTGAACCTATGTCTCTGTCTCTTGCAGCATCTGCCAAGGGCACATAGGGACAGGGAACGGACACCAGTGGTGAGGCACCTTGCATGACTGCTACACACAAGCTCACTGACACTGATGTGACTAGCACCTCGGAGAGAACCAGGAGTGTCCTTGAGGAATCACACCCAGAAACACCAACCTCAACGTCATCTGACACCAGCGGTGACTCCTCAATGCTGGCAGGCACAGGGAGTGGGAAATCTGCCTCCTCTTCCTCCACATATTGTTCGGTGCCTGCCCTCCCGGCTACTTCCACTAATGCTGCCCGTGCCCCTGGCCCTAGGAAGGGTAGAGTGTCCTTCCCCTCAGGCACCGCTGCCCCTGCCTCTGTATCCCCTGCTGCCCTCAGTGTTGAGGAGGTGGACCTTTTGCACCAGCTGTGTGTGGGTCAGACAACTCCCCTGAATACCTTCCAAGACCATGACAAGAAGTTGGCACAGGTAGTTGCTTTCATGGAGGGCATTCATTGAGATGTGGGTGGGCTACACAGGACTGTCCAGTCTTTGTCCTCCACCACGACGGCAGCCATTCAGCTGTCACAGGCTCAGAGTCCAGCTCCAGTCTCTTTAGCAACCCCCCTGCAGTGTCTACATCTGATGAGAGTGACCACACACCACCGCCCACAGGCTCCAGGTACATCACATGTTGCACACAACAAGCACCCCAAGAGGCCCAGAGTGCAGACACCATCCCCCAAACAAACTAAAGTGACACAGGAGCGCAAAGGCAAAAGCCCTGCAGTTGACGCTTAGGGCCACCAAGCCAAGAAGCAGGCTTCAGGCTCACATGCCTCAAAATCAGTCCCATCCAAGGACACTCCCGTCCCAAAAGCATCTCCCAAAGACAGGCAGACAGTTGCTGTGCCTGCTGTGAAGCTGGTGCCTGCTATGAGTCCTCAGAAAAAGTCCTCTAAGGCAGACTCACCCACAACTACAACTCCCACACACACTCCTGTGAAGCTGGGTAAGGAGGGCACTGTAGGGGGTTTACCTGGTCAACAGGGGAGGGAGGGGAAAAGGCAAGGCCAGGCCAAGCGTACCTCCTGAACCAGCAGATCCTCAGAGGGAGGGCCACCACCTGCACCTGATGCACCTGTGGTGGAGAGTGAGTCTGTTGTGCCCGCCCCACTTCCAACTCTGCCCAAGACAGTTATTCCCTATCGAATCCCCAAGAAGTAGAAAGCCACCCCTCCACATTCACCCTCCCACACTGTGTCTCAGGGCAGCATGTCTCCGCCTCCACGTACCACCACACCACCCTGTCCAAGCAGCCCTCCGGCTCCCAAAGCACGGATACCTCTACCTCAGGTGGTCCTCTCTCTCCCCTGTCCAGTCCTCCAACTGGCCCTGACAATCAGCCACCTCCCAGTCTGACTGACAGCCAAGTCTGAGGCTAAGTCCCCCTCTCACACCTATCTCTCCAACAGCGGTGCCTGGACTGCCCATTGTTATACCCCTGGCTGTGTTGCTTCCCATCTCAGTGTACAGTGTCACCCATTCACTGTGCAGATCCTCATGAACGCATGTGCCTACTGTGAACTATGACCTGGCCACTGGCCTTGCTGTTGGTTACTATGGATGCCGAGTCCCTGTGCACGTTCTCATGCACACATGTGCCTACTTTGAACTATGGACTGGCCACTGGCCTTGCTGTTTAACACTTTGGATGCCCATTCCCTGTGCAGTTTGTCAAGCACACATGTACCTATTTTGCACTTTGTACTGGCCATGGGCCTTGCTGTTGGTTACTATGGATGCCAATTCCCTGAGCAGCTTCTCATGCACACATGCACTCATGCACAGCCTACTTAAGACAGAAGCTCCTGTGGGCTTTTCTGTTACCAGGTAAATTGAAACTTGAGAGAAGAAGGCTGTGACTCTTTCAGCTCCTGTAGGCTCGCGCTGCTGATTTGCGCGTGATTGTGGCACTCTGTGCATTTTAGTGTAATATTTTAAAATCGCCAAATTTTGTTTGAATAATTGCTGATTATTGCCCCTCACTTGCACCATATAAACAACCAATTCACCGCTGTTTGGCGGGTCCCGTGAATTCCCCTCGAACTTTTTGGAGGCGCCATTTTGGATTGGGCTGGCTGGGTTGCTTGGCGGTCGCCATCTTGGGGCAGCATAGGAGGAGGTAGGCGGGATCCTACGAAGCCTACTTAAACCTGCCTCATGCTAGCGCGCAGCGTTTGTGCGCAGCGGACGCGCCGTGGGCGCGCCGGAGGCTCACCAGAGGCGAGCCCATCTACGCCCATCCACGACCAGACGGGACCCGGGGCCAGATCCCCTGGTTCCAACACCAGGCATAGCAGGAAGGAACTGATGGACCTACATAGAGGTAACCTGCAGCTAGGACAAGACTGTTTACAAAGGTTACAAAAGGAGGGGTTGCTGAACCTCTCGCTGACACAGGTGGGGAGGAGATACAGGAAAACAAAAATAGAAGTCCCTTTCGGTCTTCTAAATACTCAGTCACTCCAGAAACATAATCTGGAAGTGTTCACCCTGTTGCAGGAGGGTGAGCTAGACATCCTAGGGCTAACGGAGACGTGGTTAGAAGAGTCATCCACGCCAGATGTGGTGGCCGCTCTTCCCCCCAACTACCTGGCTCTTTGCCAAAACCGGTCAAAGGACCAAAGAGGTGGAGGGGTGGCGCTTTTGTGTAACAGTCGCTGGAAGGCTGAAAGAATCTGTGCTGAGTGTTATGGGGGCGCAGACATCTTAGGGGTTAAATTTGAGCTAGGCACTGAGTGTTTGGTTATTCTATTGGTCTATCGGCCTCCACGGGCTACACCGGATTTTATGGATAGCTTCGTCGAGCTGATATATGACCTCAGATCCCGTTACAAGGATATGTTGGTGATGGGAGATTTTAACTTCCATTGGGAGACCATCCCCAAAGAAGGACAGGCTCTCGTTTTAGAGGAAGCATTAACTGCGTTGGGGATGTCACAACAGGTGGCTGGGCCAACGCACATAAAGGGCCACACCCTGGACCTGGTATGGTCAACTGAGCCAGGCTCAAGGGTGGTAACTGGGAGCCCTTGTGCATGGTCCGATCACTACCTTATTAGGGGCCAGAGAGTGGCATCTAAGGGTGGAGGGAAACCCATGGCCACCTGGAAAATGGTAAGGAAATGGAATTCAATAAATGAGGTGGAATTGGTAACTAATCAACGAAATGCAGTATCCCATTCGGGTCAAGATGCTGACATCGAAGTAGTCTGTCATAAGGTAGTTGATAAATTGAAAGCCGCCATTGAAATTGTGGCACCAGCTAGAAAGGTGAAAATGGTGGGCAAAGGAGCAGGAGCACCTTGGTTCAACGACTCTCTGAGAGCTAGGAAACAAGCTCTTCGGAAGGCGGAGAGAGCCTGGCGAACGGACTACAATGCGGCGGCACATGCATTGTACGGGCAGGAGCTCGCTACATACAAGAGAGCGATCCTTATACGCAAAGCAGACTTCTTCGAGACAAGAATTGCTACGGCCCAAAACTCCCAGAAAGAAATCTTTAAAGTGCTCTCTGAACTAAGGAAGAACAGGGAACAGAGGCCCGAGTTTTCTCTTGAGGATTGTCATAAATTCCTTGAATTCATTACCAACAAAATTGAGGAGCTCTTGTTGGAAATCTCGAGCTCCCCTGTGTTAGAATGCCCACTGCAAATTACTCCTTGTAGACCTAAAATTCAGGTCCCTATGAACAGTATACCTCTAGTTAAGAAGGAGACGATAGCTAACCTAGTAGGGAAGGTGAAGTCAGGCTCCAAGGTAGACCCCTGTCCCCCTAGCGTGTTTAAGCAAGCCATGCCAAGGATGGAGGAGGATGTGTTAAACCTCCTAAACAAATCACTGGAAACGGGACTGGTTCCAACCATGCTTAAAGAGGTGCGGTTGATTCCATTACTTAAAAAACCCGGAGCGGATGTTAAGATTTTAAAGAACTTCAGACCCATCTCCCAGCGACCGTTCTTGGCGAAGGTACTAGAACAGCATGTATTGACACACCTCTCCAAGCACCTGGAGACCAATGATCTGTTGGAACGTAATCAAGCTGGTTTTAGGGTACATCACAGCACGGAGCTGGTGATGGTCTCCATCTTGGACGAACTGAGATGCAGAGCTGATAAAAAAATCCCCGGGGTCCTGGTGCTGCTTGATCTCTCTGCGGCTTTTGACACGGTGTGTCATAGTCAACTGCTGTCGCGTGTGAGAGATCTAGGCATCGGGGGAACCGCACTAGGCTGGCTTACTTTCTTTCTGCAGGATAGATCGCAGAAAGTACAGCTTTCAGACCTAGTATCAGCAGCAGCGGCCATCACCTGCCGAGTGCCGCAAGGGTCCGCGCTCTCGCCGCTCCTTTTTGATATCCATCTCCAGCCCCTGATTTCAGCGCTCAATCACATGGATTGTCAGGTCTATAATTACGCTGACGACACACAGTTCATCATCCAAATAGAGGACACTCCTGGAGCCCAAGCACACTTGCATAACATTCTGAGATACACAGTAAACTGGTTGACTGCCAACTCCCTGAAGATCAATCCTGACAAAACAGAGGTGCTGCCAATTACCACCGTAGGCAGCCCCTGGCACGATGGATTTTGGCCCAGGGAGTTTGGCAGGACGCCAGTTCCAGCTACTGTGGTAAAAAGCTTGGGCATCCTTATTGATGGCAATTTGACCATGAGAAAGCAGGTGTCCTCAGTGGTGGGTACATGCATAGGCCTCCTTAGGCAACTTCGTAAAATCTCTAATTTACTGTCCTTTTCTACTCTAAGGAGTGAAGTGACAGCTATGATTCTGGGGCAACTGGACTACGGAAATGCGCTATATTTGGGTCTGCCCCAGCAACAACTGTCGAGGCTTCAAACTGTGATGAACGATGCAGCAAGAATAATCTATAGGAAGCCCAGGAAGGCACATGCTTCTCCGCTCCTGCGCCAGCTGCATTGGCTCCCTGTTAGACAGAGGGCATTGTTCAAAGGCCTATGCATCTCCCATGAGGCTATCTATGGCAACGCACCGAACTACATTAAAAGTAGATTATTGAATTACACTCCAGGAAGAGCATTGCGGTCTTCAGAGGCTACGCTTCTGACTAAACCTCGCTATCGTCTGTCAACTCAGGGCGGTCGAGCTTTCTCTACTTTGCTCCCGGCAGCATGGAATAAACTTCCACCAGATCTCCGTAAGGAACCAAAGCTGCTGCCATTCCGTCGGATGCTAAAAACAATACTGTTTCGAGAAGCCTGGGGAGAGTTGTAGGGGTGCTGTCTGTTCGATGGAGTTGTCTGTTTACCTGGTACAAGCGCTTAGAGACCCCCGGGTGATAATGCGCTATATAAATTGAAATAAATGAAATGAAATGAAATGTACTTTGTTCTACTTTGTACTGGCCATTGACCTTGCTGTTTATCTTTTTTTTTTATTACTTCACAGCAGCAATAAAGTAAAATACAAAATCAATACAATTTGTAAAAATATCAAAATAAACAATTTTCAAGAGTTCATTTGGTCACGGAAAGTCCCCCAAATTTTCAACCCAATCTTGCATTTATTTAACCCTTTGACTGAAAATAAACTCCATTCTAAATTATAAAGATTATACATCTTAACACGCCACACCTCAAATACCGGGGGTTAAATCTGAAGCCATTCTGAAGCAGTACATAACCTAGCAACTGTCATTGCAACAAAAATCAAGTAACAATGTTTATATAAAATTGCCCCCTGATCAGTTTCTGGCCCCATCCCTAACATCATTATAGCAGGAGTAATCCTAATCGGGCCCCCCATAACTATGGACAGGAATGTCTCATATCCGCTATAAATCTCGACATTTTACTACAATTAAAAAACACATGCAGACTATCTGCATTATCCCCCCAGCAACGAAAATATTTCCCATTGAACCCAGATCCTCACGTTGACATGCGAGCCAGGGTATAGTACAAATCAAATACTGTTTTGAAAAGTTGGACTTTCAAGTTAGCTGATAATAACACATCCTGGGATCTGACTATAACATTCTCAACAGAAATAATATTTACCCCCAAGATTGTAGACCATTTGAATGAAATTAAATGAAATGAAAAGAGAGTTTATATAGCGCGATAGCTGCCCTGAGGCGTCCTAGCGCTAAATGAGTGATGCTTTCAGGTAAAACTGCTAAAAAGAGATTTTATTCAGGTTTCTTAAAAAGCATTGTGTTTACTTGAGTCATCCGGTCTTAACTATAATAATAATTTATATAACACCCCAATTTTCTCCTGTCGTCTAATGGTCTCTACCACTGGATTGGATAGCAAAGTAACTTTTTTCCATAGTACAAAGTCCCGAATTTGAAGAAATGTAAAAAACTGAGATCTTGACAGATTATATTGAATCGTTAGTTCTTCAAAGGGCATAAATATGCCTCCGGGGGTAAAAAAGCCCCCTAAATTAATTATACCTTTATTCATCCGGCCAGAGACTATATTATCTTGAAAAATTGGGGGAAGAAGCCTAGCAGCCTTCAAGGGGGTGTAATAAGATAATCTCTCAAGCAAACATATTTTTCGTATTCTCTTCCACACTTTAAAGGCACCATCAAGAACTTTAAACCTTGTACGTTTGAAGTAACTGTGATCAACTTCTTTAAATAAACAGCGCCGAGCCTCTGAGCCCAGCAAAATCTCAAAAATTGAGGGTGCCTCTGCACAGTCGAGCATCCCTTCCCCGGTCAATAATACCCGCATTTTTAGCAGAAAACATGCATAAAATTATAAGACAAAATCAGGTATAGCTAGTTCCCCTCTCTCACCCGGTAAAACCATAAATCTAGTTGCACGCCTTGGTTTACCTGGGGACCATAAAAATGTTGAGCCTAATGATTGAAGATGTTGTAACTGGCCAATGGAAATTTCAAAGGAAATAGATCTAAATAAGTATAAAGCTTAAGGAAGAATATACATCTTTATAATATTACTTTGTCCAATTCACGTAAAGTGTAGTCGCCCCCATTTATCCAGAGATTCCTTAACACTGTGCAACAACAAGTTCCAGTTGGCATCCACCACCACGGTCATTACTGTCCAAATTTTAATGCCCAAATATGTCACCTCTTTTAACACTCCAGCATCTTGAAAGGCACAGGTCTCTGAACAGAGAATTTGTGTTTTAGTCACATTGAGCTTATAGCCCAAAATTTGACCAAAGGTTGTCGCTACTCGCTCAAACTCTTGAAGTGCAAGAGAAGGATCAGCCGAGATAACTGCTATATCGTCGGCATATGCAAAAACTGAAAAAGGGACTTCATGAACAAAAAAAGGTTTAATACAGGGATTATTGCCCAACTGCTCAACAAAAGGATTAATGTGTAAAGCAAACAAAAGTGGAGAGCAGGGGCAGCCTTGCCGAGTGCCACAAGAGATTCGCACAGATTCTGATAGTAGAACCATTGCGGTGATCATAGCAGTTGGTGCCGTATATAATACTTGCAAGGCATGCATACATTTCCTTCCAAAACCCATTTTAAACATCAATTGCCATAAATATTCCCACTCCACCTGGTCAAACACTTTCTCTGCGCCTAATAAAATTAACCCCAGGTCCCATTTTTCAACATGGGCCACATCGAATAGTGTCACCACTTTATTCACGTGGGTCACAGTCCCTCGAAGTGGTATAAACCCATGCTCGTTTATGGAAACTAATGTACTAATGATTTTAGATAAACAATTTGCTAAGATCTTGGAGTATATTTTGCTGTCACAATTCAAAAGCGAGATCGGGCGATATGAGCCCACAAGATCCGTCTCTTTACCCTTTTTACAAAAAACTGCAATCGTAGCTTCTGCCCAGGATTTGACCGCTTGGCCCTCTTTTGCCACCCTGAAACCACCCAATATTTTGTCTTTTAATTAATGGAAAAAAGCTTATATACCTCTCCCGGGATCTTGTCTGGCCCGCCGCTTTCCCTGGGGCCAAGCTCTTAACAGCTGCTTCTAGTACTTGGGCTATCCAATTGTTCTGAGATAGAAGGATCTAAATATGATAGTCCCTCCTCTAAAAATATACTTGTTTCTGCTACTACCCCCGTTGTGTATACAGATCAGTATAATCTTGATGAAAAATGGATAGTATTTGTTGTGGATCCTGACACACTTACCCATTCTTGTCCTTCAAGGATGTTATGGTCCGAGAAGACTCTTTCATACGTAGCCGTAGAGCCAAGCGTTTGCCTACATTTATGATTTTGCTTTTTATAAATTAAGTACTTTCTAGCATTCTCCAGATTCCACAAACCGTGAATTTTTGCCCTAGATCTGGCAACAGAATTTTCGAACTCTAGAACGTTGTGGGCCTGCAAAACAATCCCCTGAGTTAATGCACCCTCCACCTCTTTCAAAGCAGCATATAGCCCCTGTAGCTCAAGTTTAGTTTTTTTTGCTGATAAAATCCAAAACTAAATGCCTCCTCCCAAAAACAAGCCTCAAACGTATCTCAAATGATAGCAATATGGGCAGACTGACTGTTATTAGCAAAAAAATCTTTCATCCAGCATTGCATATAATCTCGAAATTCTTCATTTAAACAATGTTTCCGATCGAAAGAAAAAGGATTAGATTGGACCTTCCGGCCTGGCTCAATCAATTCTAATACAGTTGGGGCATGATCAGACGAGATCCTCGGAAAGATTTGGATAGAGGCATCTACTAAAGAAATAATGGGTGCAAAAAAATAATCCAAACAAACTAGTTTTTTTTTAGAAAAAGAATAAAATGTATAGCCCGGATCCAAAGGGTTTAACTTTCCCTAGGCGTCCACTAGCCCATGGTCCCTAACTAAATGATAAAGAGCTTTAAAAACCTTTGGTTTGCGCCCTTTATATTTGCAAGGCCCCTCCTGCAGTTCTTAATTAGCCAAATTAACATTTATATCACCACAAATTAGCAAAGGCTGTCCCCAAGTGGCCAGCTCCAAATGTAATTCCTCTAAGGTTTCTCCCTCATCCAGGTTAGAATCATAAATGGTGCAAACAGTAAAGTTACTGTCCCCAAACCTACACTCAGCTATGGCCCAGCGACCAATTTTGTCAACCAAGGAGCGCCTAGTAATCAAAACGTTTGGTTTGGCATAAATAGCAATACCCCACGTCAGGACGGATTGCTGAGAAACCGCAATTAACAAAAACCCAAGTTCTTTTAAGATATATTGTTTAGGCCAAGGTATATGTGTCTCTTGAAGACATACCATATCTGGTTGAATAGCTCGGAGTTCAGCAGCTACCATCTTCTGCTTAGACCAATTATTAAGGCCGGAGACATTTAACGAGCAAATTTGAATCCCTCTACGTATCATTACAGTAAATCAACAGAAATCCTACAACGATCCATTTCACCTATAATGCCATAGCCCAAGCTTACAAGACGTGTAAAACATACATACTCCCTTTGTGACCATGTTAAAACATTATTTTCCCTTACATTTCCCCGCAAAGTTGCTACTGTAGAGTTTTTCCCACTTTTACCCCACCTAAGTGTCCCCCCCGTGCCCCAAAAACACTAACCACCCCACCCCCGATAACAAGGCTTTAGGACGCACGGCCCTGTAGATGCAGGCTCCTGGCAACCCCCTGCCATCCCTCAGGAACTTCATACCTCTGAATAGACAAGAGTACACCTCTGTACTCTATATACTAAAATAGAAGGAAAGAAAAAGAAAGAAATCTACGCCAGGAGATATTATCACTCAAATCTACTTTTAAAGAAGGAAGAGAAAAAGAAAAAAGATCCTAAATTGAGCTTAGAAACTCCTCGGCAGACCCTTCAGTCATAAAAAAGCGAGTATGATCTTTAAAAATCACTTTTAACTTAGCTGGGTTCAACAGATAAGCTTGAGGTCTTTTAGCCTGAAATTGTGGTATCAGCTCCCAAAGTTGCCAACGGAGCCCAACCGTGGCCCGGCAAAAATCTGGTCGCAAAAAAAACTCAAAATCGCCCCCTGCTCTTTTTTTATCAGGTCTCGCTAAATTCAACACCTCCTCCCGCGCCAAGAAACTATGAAATGAAATTAAGAAAGCTCTTGGTTTATCATTAGGTTGACCTGCCGAAGGCGAATATTAAGGTGGGCACGTTCAATCTCTTTGTCTCAGTCCCACTTAGACAACTCTGGAAATGCTGTTGTGAACAGTTCCACAATAAATCGGCGCAAATCCTATCCTTCCTTCCCCTCCGGAATCTTAGATTGTTCCTGTGCGCCCAGTTTTCCATATCAGGGAGCTTCCATTGGTTATCGTCTCTAGCTGATTGAAAGAGGCAGTCAGTTTTTTTTGTTGGACCAGTTCATCTTCCAAGTTAGATATTTGCACTTCTGCCTCATTAAATCTTGAGATAAAGTCTGCATGGGATTTAGACATTTGCCGAATGGAGTTTTGCAACTTTCAACAAAGATTTTGAACACGCTGCCTCTCTTCCTGTGTCTCTACTCGATGAAACATAATTGATTGATGGATTAGTGCAAGAGAGATATCTTGCCCGGTATTTGGTATGTGCTCACCCAACTGTGTTGCTTTTTCCGTATCTTTCTTACCAGTATTCAATTCTAGTTTCTTCCGGACAGTATGTGGAATACCTTCCGTAAATTCCCCCATAAAGTGCCCCAACTCCTCTAAAATAAACTGCTGTGGTCACTGCCATCAGTGACATTCATCTGTGCTGCGTATTGCACCACTAAATCCACACAAGAGGAGGCTAATTGATCGGATAAAGAATAGAAATCCCCGGATTGGGTATCTGGCAGCAGTCCCAGTGTTTGATCCTCCATATGTTTATTAGAAGGTGTGTTAGGGCATTAGTTCCCCACTAGCTTGCCCAAATCTGTGCCACCATGACTACCCTGAGCAATACCATCCCAAATAGAAATATCTTCAATTAGCATGGGTACAGGTACACTTGACACAGGTACTACTGGAATGTCGGGCTGGGAGTCATTAACACACCTTTGTACTTCTGTTTCTATTGCTGCTATAAGTGTGTTTACTTTCATATTTAACGTTCCCTCTGTGTCTCCTATAGTGGGCAATATCACAGTATCCTGTTCCTCTGGGACGGTTACCTCCTCCGAAAGGCATACATTTTGCTTCCCCTTACGTTTCTCAATGGCTGCAGAAAATATCGCGGGGATCTTTTTTTTTTTAGTCATGGCCCCCTTCACTTTTGGCTTTACAATCAAGGCGTCCACGGTAGCATTTTTTCCCGGTTTCTCGTTTTCGGCCGTAGCACCATTTCTCACCTCAGGACCCGACGTTTCTGTGGTTTCAACCGTTCCATTGTCCTGTACTCTAGGCCGTCCACGAGTTCCTTTGGGAGGCATCTCCGGTGCCCCTCTCCTCTCCAGCTCCAAAGTCAGAGACTCCAAAAGCCTATGTGCGTACCGCCAGTACCCAAGTGGAAACGCCCACCAGCTGCGTCGAGTTCGGGAGAGTCCCGCCAACAGTCCAGGCAAAGTCCTCAGCATCGACAGATCTCTGCGTTTCTCCGGTGTATGAAATCCAGCGTCTGAGCAGCAATAACGCAACACCGCTACCAAAATGTGTCAGGTAAGAGCCAGGCACCGCTACAAAGTAGCAGGTTTCAGATGAGCCATAAAGCAGGAAACACTGGATATGCTGCCGATAGTCACATTCCTTCTCCCTTCTCCCTTCACGCTCCGGTTCATGAGGTCTGGCAGGAGCGGCGAGCCTACACATTCGCTACTGTGGGTGCCATCTTGCTTTGCTGTTTATCACTTAGGATGCCCATTCCCTGTGCAGCTTCTCATGCACACATGTACTTTGTTCTACTTTGTACTGGCCACTGGCCTTGCTGTGTATCACTTAGGATGCCCATTCCCTGTACATTTTCTCAAGCACACATGCACCTACTTTGCACTTTGTACTAGCCACTGGCCTTGCTGTTGGTTACTATGGATGCCCATTCCCTGTGCAGTTTCTCATGCACACATGTACTTTGTTCTACTTTGTACTGGCCAATGGCCTTGCTGTTTATCACTTAGGATGCCCATTCCCTGTGCAGTTTCTCATGCACACATGTACTTTATTCTACTTTGTACTAGCCACTTATTCAATAAGGATGCCCATTTCCTGTGCAGGTTCTCATGTACCTACTTTGCACTTTGTACTGGCCACTGGCCTTTCTGTTTATCACTTAGGATGCCTATTCCCTGTGCAGTTTCTCAGGCACACATGTACTTTATTCTACTTTGTACTGGCCAATGGCCTTGCTGTTCAACACTTTGGATGCCCATTCCCTGTGCAGGTTCTCATGCACACATGTGCCTACTTTGAACTATGGACTGGGTCCTGGCCTTGCTGTTGTCTACTTTTGATGCCTATGTGAGTAATTTGTAATAAAGACAGTTACTCCTGTTGTCTGCTTTGTTAGTGTCCTTGCTTAATAAAAACTTTTTATATGGGTATGGTTTCATGTGACACATGCTCTGTATGCCACTTTGACATTGCCAGTTGCTTGTTTTACGTTTTCAGAGTTTGCCAGAGGGGACAGGCACTTCAGTTATTCTTGACTCTGGGGCTTGGGGGTGCAATGATGGTTGTTTGTGTTAATCTACTGTTATCCTAATCATTCTGTGGTCAGGTTTGCTAAATTGTACACCTCATGTTTGGATGCACTACCAGCACAGAGGGGAATTCTATCCACAGGATTACAGGCAGGCTGGCCAGTTTCCATCATGTCTCTGTGATCTTTCTTGATGTGTGAACAGCTTTGTTGATGTATGGTCATCTTGTGATGGCCTGTCTTCCTAGTCACACTGGTACATTTGAATGTGTGCACTAGAGTGGTCATGGAGTGTGAAGGGGTGACTGTGTCAGTAGTGTTGATGTGGTGTGCCCCTGCAATGCAAACTGCACACATGCACGGCCCAGGAGCTGTGTGCCTGTTTGTTTGAGTTGTCTGCCATGTGCTTGTGACTGTGGGCACATATAGGAGTAGTAGGTTGTGCACTGTGTAGTGTGTTGGCGTATCCTTGCACTCCTGGGGGACACCTACTTGTTGGTGCCAGTTGTGAGTATGGAGAGTGTGTGACTGCCAAGTCTGTGTTGTGTTGATCAGCCATGTGTCTTGTTCCTGTTTGTGCTCACTTTGCAGACCTGCTCAGCCACACTGACATTGTTGGTGAGTTTTCTCATGCATTGCTGTCACTTGAGCCATTTGTGGCTCCAGTATGGTATGTGGGATTTGGAGTCATACCATCCCCTGTCTGTGCTTCTGATGCTTACCATTGTGAGTGACTCCTCCATGTGTTTGTGTACAGTACACTCCTGACCTGTCCACTACTGATGTACACACCACTTCAATCTCATGTCACCTACCCCTTGGGTTGCCAGTGTGTGAGCCTCCCCCGACTTCATTTGTAACACTATGCTTTGTGGTGCTGATCTGTGCACATGACCAATGTGCCATTCAAGACAGTTTCCCAATTAGTTAAGAGAGATTTTCTTTTACTGGTTTGCAGTAATGGTTGCTCATGTGCAGTGCAACTGTTTAGGCAGCACAGTCCTCTGGTCATGTTGTTTGCACCTGGGTGTCCCTGAGTTGTGCATCTGTGGGTGTTGGGTTAGCTGTATGTGTGTTTGCTGAGGTACTGCTACCCTTCCCGGGTGTGATGTTGTTTCTGTGCTGTGCTGATTTGTGTTGTTGGGGTACATGTTGTGGAACTAAGATGCGTGTGCTACTGATTTGGTTGGTATGCACACACTGCAAGCAGTGCTGTGAGTGTATGTTGCCTTGTACTTGCCTGGTGTGCATCCCCCTGATGTCCAGCTGAGTTTGCAATGTGATGGATTGGCATGTGCATCTGTTGTGTTTTTGTTGTTGATGATATGCAGTGTTCGGCCTGTGTTGACTCTTTCTGCTGACAGATGCTCTGTGTGTGGTGTTCTATTTGCATGACATTGTGTATGAGTAGTTTGTGCATTGTGATACATTCTGATGTGTGTTGCAAGTCTAGGGTCCACGGGGACTGGAGTTAGAATAGTAAATTATACTTACCACTATCCAGCACCCCAAAGCGCTATGCGTTGTAGTGGTATGCGTTGTGAATACCGCGTTGTAATGGTATGCGGAGTAAAAGTATGCGTTGTAACGTCATACATCCGTGAGAAAGGCGACCGCTCTCCCTACCACATCCGGAAAGAGCAGTTTTTACATTGCCAAGAAGAGCCTGTCTTTTTCTTCATTTTTAAGTCACCCTGCAACAACTATTTTTATGTGCAGACTGTGCTAAAGAGAGCCAATCGCTAATGTGGGCTGACCCATTGCTACTTGCTATAAACTGTGGTGGGGCTGAAGGTAAAAGCCCTGACCAAATAATGTATGTATATTAAATATGTATATTAAATACAATTTTTTGTTGATCAATAGGCTGACAAGACAGCTAAAGCAGTTTCAAAAGCCAGACCTAAGAACACACTATAAGATTGGTAATAATTTCAAACTCAGTGCCACCTTTTTGCTCTCTCCTTACCGCCGAACAGTTCACAGTGTGAGAACAGATCTTTGTGTTTCCTTGAAGAGGCAGCCGGTCTTTTTTCTGCACTTCATGCTCTGCCAGTATACTAATGGGAAAGTGCTCTACCATATTCCTCATCATAAACCTCTCCACACTGGGGGCCTCATTTTTTTGAAAAGTGACGCATCGCTGCGAGAAAAGAGCGATTTGTCACTTTTCATTGCGCCCTCCTTGCGACACCAATGATGCGTCATATTTACAGTATGACGCAAGGAGTTACAGATACAACAGTATTTCTGACTTATCTGTAGGCGCAAAAATGATGCATTGCTGGAGTGTGTGTCAAAAGTGACGCAACTCCAGCAACGAGTCATTACACATGGGTAAGTCCCATGTGAAATGTGCTTGCGTCAGTTTTACGCCTACCATGAGGCAGGCATAAGATATTGACACATTTACCTCCTAGAAATGACGCAGTGCAATCTCATAGATTTCACAGCATCACTTCTGCGAGGCTTACTTGCGTCACAATGCCCACCCTGCATACATTATACCTGGCGCAGGTATAATGTGGCACAGGGGTTTAGAAAGTGACGCATCTACCTAGATGCGTAACTTTGTAAAGTGGCGCAAGGGCTCATAAATAAGCCCTTGGTAGTGGCAAACTTGTAGACGGGTCAGTCACAATGGGTTCAGTTCACCTGAGAATCTTCACAGAACACAGAAAAGTGATGCACACTGTACCTCCTCTCTCCCCCACAATCATCAGGCCGCCAACCCTAGAGAAAAAGAGATCTGCCAGCTCCACACCTACATTACCATCACTACTGGGTGCACCATTACTAAGAAACTTTCTTGCCACTGCAAGCTGGCATTCTTTGGATCCTGCTGCTGGGCCTGACTGTACCATGCGGAGTTCTCAAACAGGGCTGTTCTACTGTCACTGCAAGGTAGTCCATACATTTCAACAGATCCTCGTCTACATTCTATCCTCTCATGAATTTCACATTCAAGCCATAATGTGTGCTCCATAACTCGTAAATTGTACTGCTTCTCTTTGGAAGGTGCACTACACACTTCTCTGATAAATTGGAAACAGTCCTGTCACCCTCTTCTGTACCTTTGACTTGTATTTGTACATTCTTTGGCCTGTAATCACAATACGTGAAAATGCTTCTTGGCTTCGGTTTAAATGCTGGGGATTAAAAGCTGACCGATGGATCACAGTTCCGAGCTGTGCAGTAATTATCACAATCCTACTGTTTTCCCTTGACAGATTTTGGCAGGGCAAAATTGGCAAAATCTATGTGAGGTGGGGGAGCAAAACTTGGATAAATAAAAAATTAAACACCCAAAACTTGGTGCTTTAAAAGCCCATTCCGCCTGTAAGCCACATTTCCAAGAGAAAAACAAGAGCAAGAGGTACTTAAAAAATGCTCAGGAAATACCTCAGCCAGGGGTAGTAGGTGAGGCAAATACATTTTCCAATGAGCCCCCCTTGTAATCAGGGACTTTGTAGGAATTTATATTTTGGCGGACTGAATACGCAAACGTGATATCTCATCCGCCATATTACAAGTGCCATAGGATTTATTCCTTTTGTTTGTGACTGAGTATCCTGTCCGCCAAAATATATATCAGGCCCTTAGTCTGGTCTTCGGCAATGACATCACTGACACAGGTGTTTATTCACAGATATTTAATACAAGAACAGGCGTGATGGAAAACCCTTGGTGGGTGTTGCTGTTGCTCCTGGCCTGCGGTTAAGTTATGACGTTGAGGGAGGTCCTGGGATGGGGATGGGAACATCAGAGTTCTTCAACCCTTAGAGCAGTAGTTTTAACCTTTTGACTTCTGTCGACCACCACTTTATCATTTCCGGAATCTGGGGACCCCTACTGAATCATTATTGGAATCCATTCACCCCTATTCTGTCATAATGTAAGCCAGGGACACCAACCAATTTTGATGATTTGAACCACTAAGAAAAATAAACATTTTAATTTTAATGGGAAGGTTGAAGCTTTTCTAAATTGAAATGAGGCCATCTTCCAAACTGTAGTCTGCTTGATGCACTTGCACTGCTCACACTAATCAACTTGAGGATAGCAGGTTACGTTTTAGCCTCCCATTTCAAATTCCTTTACATTTACACGAGGTTTTAACATTTTCAGTTCAGTTTTACATTTTTTTTTGTATATATATTTTATTAATATGTGGACCACGGGGTAAGAACCATTTGCCTTGCAGAAAGAAGATGTTGACTTGCATTACCTTCTCTGGATTCCTTGTGAGATGGGTTGGTCTGGCCCAGTGTGGGGTGAAAGGTGTAGTGACGTGAAAGTCAGCAGTCTAGTGCCCCAGTGCATGTAATACACTATACACCCACCCACCATAGATGTCACTGGTCAGGTGACGCTGTTCTAATAAAAGTGGCAGAGCGCACGTGCTCTGGGCCAGTTCACCCACTATCAATCCAGTGTCCGTGTCACACTCTTTTTAGCAATGTGGGCCTAGCGCCCACCATCACCACATTGGTGACGAGGGCGGACACTAGCCATGCGTGCCGCAGCTGAAAAACCAAAAGAAGGAGGGAACTGCCCATGAGAAGGGCACTCCTTCGGGGAAGCGGCGCCAGCCGCCGAGAGGCCCGTGGGGCGTGTGCCGTGCCCCGGGTCTAAAGATCCATGAACAGGTGACCGAGAGCCTACCCCGCACCTCGCGTTCCAGCAGCGGACTGTCCGGTGGGGAAGGGACCCCCACCGAGAAAGCGGACCGGCTAGAGCCCACCTGTACCGGCCGCAAGTGAGTCTGAAGATAAGCGGACCAACCGGAGCCCACCCGCGTGGGCCACCACTGACCCCCGCCACTGAGAGTCCAGGCGGAGCCCACCCGCGCTGAGGAAAAGGCCCATAGGCCGGAGGTGAGCCCGGGCACTGGGAAGTTCCTGAGGGGCTATGCAACAACAGAAGCGACCCCCCCGTAGAACTGTAAACTAAGCGGAGCCCACCCGCATGTCCATGGCGCCTTGAAATAAACATACTGTGAATCAAGGCCAGCGGAGCCCACCTGCGGCATGCCTGCAGCGTCCCATGTCCCCCGCCGCGCAGCGTGTGTGAAGAGAGGCTGTGGCGGCGGGGTGAGCAAACTTCAATGAGAGCACCCGCAGCGTGCGAGGAGTTGCGGGACACTGATATAGAAGCGGAGACCACCCTCAAGTTGACACTGCAGCCCAAGCCCCCACCCGAGCAATGAGCCGCCCAAGAGCACTGCACACCAAAAGAACTCACCGGCATCAAAGTGAGTGCCCCAAATGGTGTGTGGACCTTCCCCACCCCGCACGGTGTGAGGAATGAGCCAGTGGCGGTGTGGGGAGGCCAAAAATGGGACAGTGAAAAGCGCCAGCGGCCGATCAGAGCGACCCCCTCCCCCACAGCCCGTGAACACTGTGCCTGTTGCGAGGGGCAGGGAGCGGGAAAAGTGAAACGAAACGCTGCAGCAATTTGATTGAGCCGGCGGGTGCTCACACCATACAGCGCAAATAGGAACTAGCCCCCCCCCTGCGCGAGGACTGTGAGGCTGGCGGCAGGGAGGGCGAAGCAAATGCAGAAAATCGCTGCCGCCGGCGAAAAGCAAGATGCCCCCATCTCCTGAGTCCCCGGCAGCAGAATGAAAGGCCTGCAAGCGGCCTGCCAAGTTCAAAGACGGCCCCCACTGTTGGGAACTGTTTATGTAATGCGAGCTGCCACGAGCGTGCTGCTCATGTCACGGCTCGTGACTAGCTTGTGTATAATAGGAATGTTGGGAATCTTGTTATGTTTCGAATAGGTGGAATACTGAGGGGGTACAGTGGTTAGGAGGTTGTTGGGGCATTCTCTGGCTAACCTACATGAAGAATGGATGTAAAATAAACCTCCTCTTACTTCATGCTTGCTTCGTGTTATTTATACTTCAAGATTGACTTCCAACACCCACCCCATGCAGCGTGCGCATGAAGTGACTGCTGCGGGCCGGGGGTGGAGGAAAGAAAGCGGAGTAGCCGTTCCTGCCCCTCCAAACCCCTATGCGTCCTGCAAGTCTGCTGCAACCGAGGAGGAAAGAAAAAAAAATACCAGAAGCACACTCCTGTAGCCTACTGCCCCAAGTTTCAAAAGAAAAAAAAAGGATGACTTACCTGAAGGTGACGTCCTGCTCATGATGTCTGGGGTCAGCAGTGGCTCCAACCCCCCTCCTGCACACTCCATGGAAAGCTGGTCCTACAAGCTGCAACAGCAGGAGAAACAACATGAAAGAAAGTCAAGCTGAAAAAGAGTCTGCTGCTGAAAGAAGACCCTATCCTACATTGTCATCTAGTGTACATTGGGAGGTACTGCACCAAAAGAACCAAACAAGCCCAAGACAAGCCAAGGAGAGGATTAATAGAGAAAAGTAAGCCTGCAGCGACGCGGACGAAGACTGAGACCCACACTCACTGCTGAGGAGAAGTGTGGTGACGCCTGGTGGCCACAGGTGCTCACCGCAGCCGCAGTAACAACAACAGTGCCACGCTGGACAGCAGCAGTAGTATTTCAAGACCGTCCACCGCAACCAGCAAGGCTCAAGTGCAACTGATGGAAGCACGCAAGTAAACCCCGGACGCGGACGGTACATGACAGCGCCCGAGAGCAAGGAAGCAGAACCAAAGGAACTAGAGGCGTAAATGCGCAGAGCTGCACGCCAAGTAGCGTCTAGGCGCCACTGCAACAAGAGAAGGGAAAAGTAAGCAACTCACACATTCAATGACAGACATGTGCCATTGCAAGCAGACAGAGAAGGCGCGCAAACAGGTGACATTGCGCCGAAGACGTACCACGCATGGTACCGACTGGAGCAGAGAATCAGAACCCTACAAGAATGAATGCCCAGGTAGTTGCACAACGCGACTTACCCTATCCAACCGACCTGCGCAAAGGTCGCGGAGAAGCCGGCTCGGCAGAGAGCCGCAAAGAAGACGACTTGCCCGAAGGTCGCGTAGAAGCCGACCAGCCAGAGGGTCGGCCACAGAAGTAGAAGCCGACCAGCCAGAAGTCGCAAGTACCCAGACGGTCAATGGACGTGACACATCCCTGAAAGTCGAGCAACACAAAGGTCGCGGAGAAGCCGGCTCGGCAGAGAGCCGCAAAGAAGACGACTTGCCCGAAGTTCGCGTATAAGCCGACCAGCCAGATGGTCGCCCACAGAAGTAGAAGCCGACCAGCCAGAAGTCGCAAGTACCCGGACGGTCAATGGACGTGACGCATCCCTGAAAGCCGATCAACACAAAGGTCACGTAGAAGCCGTCCCAGCAGAGAGCCGCGAAGAAGATGACCTGCCAAGAGGTTGACCCGCAGACAGTTGCGGACAAGAAGCCAATTCGCCAGAGAATTTCAGAACAACTGAAGAAGAAACTCTAGAGTCAAAGGAACCCGACAAAGTAGGAGAGTCATGACGAGAATGACCAAGGAAGGGTTTCCTGATTAAAAGCAAAAGGAGTGATCAAGTAAAAGGAAGATATGACGACAGGTCTAGTCACCAAACCAAGTGAAGACAGTGTCCCACCGCATGGACAAGACCAGAGGGAAACATGTAGAAGGCCCGCTACATGGAGAAGCCTTATTCGAGTGAGTATGCAAGAGAGAAGACTGGACCGCGTCGAGAAAGAGCATGAAGAGAAAGAAGGAGTAACACAACGTCACTCCACAAAGGAACGAAGAGAAAGAAGGAGTAACACAACATCGTTCCACAAAGGAACGAAGAGAAAAAGGAGTAACACAACATCATTCCACAAAGGAATGAAGATAAAGGAGGAGTAACACAACATCACTCCACAAAGGAACAAAGAGAAAGGAGGAGTAACACAACATCACTCCACAAAGGAAGCGAAAGAACCACGTTCAGTAGACAGGAACATCAATGATGTCAGAAGAGCATCTCATCATCCGTGTGGATCCCAGCAATCCAGACAACATGCATTTGAGGAGGCTGACCACAGAAGAACTGTCTGGGTGCCCCGTGAACCTGAAGCATGCCGAAACAGAGCATACCCGAGCACTAGACAATTCACCCTTGGGGACTACACAAGACTCGACTGTGGCCCTGTCCGAAGTTCCACAGCGACCCGCACAGCCCACACGGTCACGTGGCTGTCCAGGGGACAAGGGTCTTGGTGGAATTCCTGCGAAAGAGGAATCCGTATGGAAGAGGTGCAGCAGTGGCAGCTCCACGACAAGCAACAGGAAGCAAACAGGAAGGCGTCAGGTGAACAACTGCCACCGAGAAACGATCTGAAGAAAGCATGGAACGTATGTCCTAATGGCGAGACCATCCAGGCTGATAACACCAAACCCCCCCTCCCGGGGCAACATGAGCGACTAGGCGGTGAGTCCGTTGGCAATTCCTCAGCGACGCCTCGGCGCGGCTCATGCGAAGCCCACACGGTCCACCCGGTCCCATCGTGTCCAGCAAAAGGGTCCCCCCCAGAGACTCCAGTGAGAGAGGAGTCCACGCAGGAGAGGCCAGTCTTCGAGGCTCCAGTGAGAGAGGAGCCATTAAGAAAATGGGGCAAACCCAAAACTGGTCAACGGACCTGGGTATTGAATGATATAGAAAAAATGGTCCTAGACACAATTCATTAAACAACAATGAATGCACAACTCATATTAAATCTGAGTTAATCCATGGGACTTTATCCTGCAATATGCTTCTACGCCTCGTTCCCCGGTGGTTTGTTGATCCCGGTTGACTTAGAGGAGCGCTACCCTTGGAGGTTTTGCCAGAGCTACACCATGGACATATTGTGTGGCTGCTGAACAACTTTATGCAGTATTTCGTGGTGCAACTATTAAGAATCATTGATTACGATTGGGAATACATTTTCCGCGTTGTGATTTCTACATTAAGGGCTGAGTGATACACCCTTGTTCCTAAGCTTTGGAATAATTGAATTCATCATTTATTGGTGGCCAACCTCATTTGCTGGGGCTTTGTCTCTTTGCAATCTAGGTCTCCCTCCCCGTCCTGAAGAAGACCCGCAGCTGAGGTGTTGATCCTCCCTCTACAGCAATAGGGTCGAAACGTCGACAATCTCTCCCCCTTTTTTGACATCTGTACCCCTTTCTCATTACCCTCTTCACCATTGAAGAACTGTAGACTGAGCGTATGACTTAAATACTTGGGGCAGGCGCCATATACTAAGTGAATAGAACCTTAGTTCACGTTTCAAAATATTGGATTACTCTTTTTACTTACTTTTCTCTTTTCACTTGAGCACATACTTTTACACTCTTTACTGCACCTGGCAGTTTTTCCTCCCAATTCTTGGGATTTTTAAATATTGTGTATATAGGATTGTGAAATAAATTGGCAGACTCTTTTGCTGCTTTATAAACATTGGTGTTCACGATTAATATTTTGGGTAGCATTATTAAGACTACAAACGCTTTTGGCTTTTCTGTTGCTTTTTTCTTTTTTATATTGCAGGATAAAGTCCTATGGATTAACTCAGATTTAATATGAGTTGTGCATTCATTGTTGTTTAATGAGTTGTATCTAGGACCATTTTTTCTATACCAGTGAGAGAGGAATCAGGCAAGAAAGGTAAGTCGGAAGGTACTTGGCTGGCAGGAGTCTTGGAAGCATCAAGTACAAGGAAAGACCTCTTGTGCCGCAGTGGTCTCCAACAACCAACAAGCGTTGTCATCCACCGGACTCGGAACACCAGCGAGACCCTTCAACAAATACTCCTACTCTGCTCCTGATACGCCGAGTGCTGAACATTGTACATAATGCCAACGCAGCGAAACCAAGACGATCTGAACTACACCGCTGAGGTGAATCTCATGACTGACCTTGCGGTCCAGAACTCTAACATCTCCCAGCCGATCGCCTGAAGAGACTCCGTTGGGGTTGTACAGTTTGGGTTGTTGTTTCTTTTGCAGGTTGGACATTTGTTTTCCTTTCTTAAATTTTGGGAGGGATGTAGGGACGTGAAAGTCAGCAGTCTAGTGCCCCAGTGCATGTAATACACTATACACCCACCCACCACAGACGTCACTGGTCAGGTGACGCTGTTCTAATAAAAGTGGCCGAGCGCACGTGCTCTGGGGCCAGTTCATCCACTATCAATCCAGTGTCCGTGTCACACTCTTTTTAGCAATGGGGGCCTAGCGCCCACCATCACCACAAAAGGGTATGTGCTGGAGGAAGGTCATTGTATTGGGACCCTCCATACCCGCCTCCCCCGAAGGGCAGAAACCTTAATTTGCAAGGAAATGCGCTTCCATAGAAATGAGGCATCTCCCTATTATAACTGCGTGCCCTAGGCAACAGCAGGCATGCGTTCAATATTGCCAATGGGGCAATTTGTAACGCGAACAGTGACTGACCCCGCAAGACAAGCAACAACATGTGTGCAGTTTCTGTTACAGCTGCAGGTTTATTAGTGGTGCGAAAATGCCTTTCTCAGACAGGTAATTCAAATAGTTTTTGGCTATACAGTTGTCGTTGTTAACAATTCACTCTGTGTGGAATAGGTTTTATTTCGGCCTGGTTAAGTATCATTTTTCCTAGGATTCCGAAAATTAGGTTTCAAGAGATGGGTTGTTCGAAAGAAATTGACCACAAGATGGCACTAAAGACTCAAAAGTCAATAATTATGTTTTTCAAACTCTTCGCATGGATATTTGTTATTAAATTCTGCAGTTGCCTTTTCCAGAATGATTAAATGTAGGAGTGATATGTCATATTGCTAGCTATTTTTAGAACGCCAAATGTACTCGCTAGCCTTAGGATCAATCTCGAAAAATCTTCCATAAGCAAGCTCTTTTTCATAAACATATCTGATTCAAAACATCGTTTGCTTCGGAACTCTATTGGGCGGTACGTGCAAATAAAAAAACATGTAAAAAAATCCATCTGGACATCGAAATTGCTTAGTATGGGGTCCCAGGACATAAATGACAAAAAAAGGGTGTTCCCGAGTTCCAGTAATGATTAAGTGGGGTTTCCACAGAAGTCAACAGGTTCGGACCACGTTCAAGAGTTGAAGATCCCGCGCCTGGAAAACAGCGTCATCTATGCATTAAGGGATACAACCATGTTTTGTGAAAGTAGTGCAAACTGAAGTCAGATAAGAAGTAGAGTTTTTGGATAGGCATTCTCTTGATACAACATTTCTGCAAGGGTGCAACTATTAACAGAGCACAAGGTGCAGAGCAGCAGGGCACTATCTCTCTGTCCCCAAGCATTAACTCTATTTCACCAGCAAAAGTGCTGTTGGGCTCATTTTTAGGTCTCGCCTAGTATTGAAGGGCATGCGCTGCTCGCTTGGCGAGACCTATAGTTAGAGAGGAGATTTCAGTAGGGGGCTTGAGGCCCCGCCCCTCATTTTCATTGGCTGGCGTCACCGTTTATGCTAAAACGGTGGCCTGCCATTGGAAATGAGTTTTTTTTGTTTCCCCCCATTCTCCTTTTGGGACAGCCAGTTCGGACTGGATCGCTTGCTTTACGGCTGTCGTGACACACTTTCCTATCTTCACGAGGCTTGTTATAAAAACAAGCCATGATACAATCCAGATGGGCCATCCCAAAAGGAGGCAGGGCTGCAGGCAGGCACAACGCGGCCCACCGTCACTTTACTCCCTCCCTCTACCGTCCAGAGAACACAGAGTTTTCTTTGTTTCCAAAAAATAAACAGGATCTTGCGCGGGCTCTACCTCTCCTCCCGTCTGCACCCCTATTCCCTTTCAGATATCCCCACCCTTCATTTTTCTCCCTTCCTCTACCGTCCCGAGCGCGATGGGGTGATCTTTTTTCCCCAGGGAGGGCTCCGCCTTTACCCGATACTAGTTGTTTTATGTTCCTGGAAAACTACAAGTTAGTTGTCCAGTACCGAGGTAACCAAACATCGCCCCAGGCCAGTGTCTCTCGAATGTCTTTGGTGATACGCTTTGCAGAGTGAAAGCTGGAGGGAACTAGTTTGCCATGTCTACCTCTTGTTTGCCTGCTATGGCGACAGAGCAGACTGTCAGCTGTCAGAGGGACGAGGGCTGCGCTCCAGCGCTCCAGCGCTCAGGGGGTGTCAGTGATGTCACAAAGCGCTTGCTGAGCAGCGACGGGGGGAGCTCCTTACAGGATGCCCGGAAGCGACGAGCAGGCTCTGGTGCAGCTCTACAAGAGCCGGTAGAGATGATGCCTGGTGCAGGGACAGAGCCGGCAATCTTGGCTCCGGGCTCAGAGGAGGCATTTCCCAGAGAAGTCCCAGAGTGTCTTGGCTCAGCCTCCGTCGGAAAGTGCAGTGTCAAGGGATTTGTGGACCACAGCACAACCGCCGGGGTGGGAGAAGAGGCACTTCCTTAACCGAGGTCAGGGCACTGCTCTTTTAATTCTAATCTAAAATTACATATGCAATCATTAAATGTGCTTAAATATCCGCCCCTCTTGCCCTCTCTATTCTCCTTATATTTTGCAAGTTATCATGTCTTCAAGTAACTAATTCTACTCGGTGGCAGACTTTTGTACAGCCACGATTAGAAGGCACAAGTATCTCCTGAACCTAATGTACAAGAAAATGTCGAACCAGGTAACTCATTGTAGATGTGATGTCAAAGAAATTTAAGGTTGAATCATTATTAAAAGGTACAAAATTACACTATCCTTACAGGTATGGGGAAAGAGGGCATCGGGAAAAACACATCCTGGACTGTTAAAACTACTGACTGCATTCCACGGCCGACACTTTTCAAACTGCATTCAGCATCTAATAAAGAGCAAGACTCCGGTCCTGAAGCTGGGCAGCTCCATTGCCCAGGACATTCACAGCCTCTCAGAGATGAAGCTTTCCAGTTTGCTTGTAACTGAGCACTCTAACATTTGTAATTTGTTAAATAAATTTGTAGGGACCTGCTGGAAAATAGGAGACAGGAGAGACAGAGATTGAGATATAGAGGGAGAGAGAGAACAAGAGAGAAAAAAATATAGGAAGAGACAAAGTCATAGAAAGTCATGGCACGATGGTGGGAGAGCCAGAGTGAGAAAGACAGCAAAAGAAGGATAAATACAGAAAGAGACAAAGTCAAAGATTGACTGAGCAATGGTGAGAGAGAGAAACTGAGAGAGACAGCAAGAGAAGGAAACATATTGAAAGAGACAGACAAAGTCAAAGAAAGACATAAAGCAATGGTGTCAGAGGTCTAGGGAGAAAGAAGGCACCTACCAAAGTGAGTCAGGAAAACCTACAGAATTCAACGATGGTACATATATGTTGTGTTCCTTAATAAGTGCTGCAAACCCTAATCCTTTCCCCAACCTAGATCAACACGCATTTGCAATGCAATAGGTCTAGCATTTACGCGAGTTTGAGCTAATGGCATTGTAGTGTAGTTCCTATATTCCCAATAGGCTCGGCTCATTGGAATAATATATCCTGTAGCTTAGACGTAGGAATGAGGTCTACTAGGTCTTAATTGTGAGTGCCAGCTAGCTCAGACGTCACTAGAAACTTTCTCGAATAAACAAGAGGGGATTAGTTTCTGACAACCGCATAAAACATGACAACTTTGTTTCCCAAGAATAAGAAATCAAATCTCTAGAGTCGCGGAAACAATAGATAACTATTTCACTCAGTCAATCGTGCATGCTTAGTTTCACCAGAGGTGCAAGAGAAATAGAGAGACGGGCGTTTTCAATAAAAAGGTATTTATTGAACAGTCTTTTTTCTCAAGCATTGAAAATGAACTGCTACAATAGTAAAGCTTACTACGAAGTACAATGCATATAATACGACCAGTATTATAAAGTAGTACTGTGAAAGCATGATATGGTTTCTAAGCCATAAAGTGCATAAAATGTATAAAATACGTAAAATACATACAGTGATAAAAGGATGACTAAAATACTCAACTGGTGCTTCTAGAATACGCCTACCCCGGTGTACCTAACCTAAGTCTGGTAAGAGGGAGGGAGTATAAGAGGAGTAGCTTAAGTTTTTGGAGTTCTCTCCCAGGAATCTGATTCCAATAATTCTTTAAGAGGTCTAATCAGCTCCGTACCTTTGCTCTAGAATGAAGGAGGTCTTGTATCTCGTTCTCGGGACTCGATTTCCCAGATACCCGCAAGGGTAGCCTGGAAACACTGGAGCTGGATTTCTCGGCAGGAGAAATGACAGAGTCTCGCAGTGCGTCTGCTGGAGGGTCGGCTTCCTTCGGCACTTGCTGCTGTAGGGCGTTGGGCAAGTAGATAGTCGATCTGCTCCAAACCACCGTGTATTTGTTTAGGCAAATCAAGGCATATTTATACTTTGAGGGTGCCGTGTTTGACGCATGTTTGGACTTAATAACGTCACTCAAAGGCTCATTTCTTGGAAAACGCCGGGAGTTCTAGGAGAACTTAATATTCAAGCAGGGGGAAGTCCCGGGCTGCTGAAGGCGGGTTTTTCCAAGAAAACGTTGTTAATTCTTGGAGCTTAGTGGAAGTATCCATGCTGTATTTGGGCTGTATGGTTTAGGCGAAATATGGTAATGATTTCTATGCCTATATAAGGGAATGATAAAGTATACCTATATAAGGGCATGAATCGGGAAATTTATACTAGGGTCCGAGATTCATTTACAACACCCACTCCATGGATATTAAGTTCAATAAAGCTAATCTAGCAAGCACTGAACATATCTAAATCTAGTGTTTACAATCCCACCCCAATACAAAGAATGCATTTGAACTGGGTAAGCATAAAAAATATTTTTAGCATTTCTACAGTACACAATATACTTAAGGGAAAAATTTCTAAGCATACAGTCTTTTAGTCTAATTTATGCAATTTTGAAAAGAATCATGAGATTACATTTATAAAAACGTCTCTTAAATACAGATGAAAAAGTCGAGATCATTTCACAACATAACATGTATAGCAATCTTTCTATTAATAGGGATGAGGCCTAAATAGTTCTTTTAGTCAGTCTTTAAAAAATGACATGTTCTCTAGGAATAGTTCTACTTTAAGCAGATTAGTCTGTGCCAAAAGTTCAATGTTTTGGAAAGAGAGAAAAACTACAACTTTGTTGTGAAAATAGAGTCCAAGATGGCGGACTGAAGACGCCGCCGAGAGGTCACTCCCGCAGGCACCCTGCACTCTGAGAGAGATACTGGCGTTTTCTCGCCGATGTGATTCGTCGCTAATTGCTTTTTGATAGGCGAAACTGTGGGGATATACATAGTTCGACAAAAAAGCGTCTCAACTTGCGGACAACAGATTCTGTGCGAGACAAAGTGGTTGAACGTTTCACTGGCTGACTTACCGAGTCTGCAACTCCGGTGTGCTCCGGCGGGGGTCTGCCGAACCGCTGAACTGCCGCACCGCGTATCACGTGTGTGGGATTGCTGTGACAGCTGTGTTACTCAGGCTGTTTCCTTTTGCTGATTGCTGCCGCTTCTCCTGCTTCGCCTCATCGTTCTTCTAGACATTCTGCTCGGGCGGTGGAGGTTCCGTGTGCTCGAGGGCGTGCCGCGCTGAGGCAATCAATCGAGCCGACAGCCGGTGAGGGCTGGGTGCCGGCTCGTGGTGAAGGAGAGAGGCGCACCTGCAACTCATGGTGAAGAGAGCAACAACATAACTGGTGGAGGGGAATCAACTGCCCAGATGACACGAAAGAATCCTTTACGTCAGAATAGAGTGGCGAAAGACGCTTCTTCCGGGGGTAATGCAGGAGAAACGACCCTGGTTTTCAAACCTATTAAGCCAATATCGCCAGCAGTAGTAGCGAGGATGCCACGCTCTACTTTAAAAACCCCTGAGAATTTGGCTGCCGTGGAGAAACGGACCCGTAAGCTACAGACTATTGTCCCGCATGCTTTACCTCTTACTACCCCTCCTGTACTCTCTAAGGATAAAACACTGATGCAAAATATAAAAATTAATGAGAATGAAAAGAAAAAAGAGTTAGATTTAGGTGTTACAGGGTCCCCTCCATCACTATCTCTGACTTTTGCAGCCACTGATACCGATACTGATAATGCCATTGAAGCTGCTAAATCAAATGAAGTTGCTACATCCAGTGACAATTTAATTGTGGGCTTGGAGGGCTTCGATGTGTCCATAGAGAAGCTGGGTGAACCAGAAAGTACACACAGAGCGCCAATTATAGAGCAAGGAGATATGGATGCGTCTATTGAGCTCAATCCATTTTTAATAAATGGCGCTTCTCAATATAATAATCCTTCTGAATACACCCAACCTGTTAGTATTACTGGCAATATTACTACTACGGGCACTGGTCCTACTGGAGGACCACCCACGGTGGCAACGGCTAGTGCTATGACATTTGACACAGATATGGAAGATACAACAAAAGCTATAAAAGCTATAATAGGCACAGATACAGAGGATACAAATGGAATTGCAATAACGTCTATTCCCCAGATATCAACTTCCCAGATACCTATGAAAGCATCAATTACAGCGAAAATACAAACACCAGATTTAACTTTGGGAGAACAGAAAATTAACAGCGATGATGTGGATTTACAAAATCAAGAATATGATTCCAATGATGAATACGAGGAGTTTTTTGAAGAAGGGGGGGTGCTCGAAAAGAAAGACTACTCTAAACCACAAACAGAAGCTAACAACCCCTCAAGCCTCAAGAAATGGGGAAAGCTAAGAGCCAAAGCAAAGAAAGGTGGGAAAAAATTGAAACTTGCTGTGCTAACTACCACTTTAGCTTTAGAAATCGCTGGAGGGAAAGCGACAAGTGACCAAACCCCTCTGCTCAAATGGATGCAACCAAGAGGACGGTTTAAGAATACTTCCATGTCTGGCTCAGGAGCCACTTTTGCAGAAGTCAATGCCTCCAAAAATTTGCAACTCTCCACCGCTAACAATGTGGATTTGTTAGACCAAGATATAGACCTAGGATTGCTGGAGACATCTTCGATCAAAACTTTTGCTGACACTGCTGATACTATACCACCTAACACACTACCTATTGGATTAACACAATTGAACTCTAAAGGTAAAAATAAAGATACACTCCATGTTGATATTAGTCTAGATAGCGAGACCTTACCTGTACCACAAACTATACCATTCCCATTAACCCCAAATCCTTCCAAGACACCCTCTGAAGCTTCCTCCTTGGATCTTATCTTAAAAACTTTGATGATACACCGCCAAGAAACGCAACAGAATTTCCTCCAACTAAGGGAAGATAATATCAAGGTACATAATTGTCTTCAGGAAGTTACTAATAAATTGAATGGGGTCACAAAAGACATCGAAGGATTACAACAAAGGGTCGTTGAAGTAGAGGAGACGCTGGTTACCACTTAAGCTCAAACTAGTCAACACAAAGAAGATATAGGGTCACTACATAGCAAAATCAAAGAATTGGAAAATAGGCAGCGCCGACAAAAACTGAGACTTTTTGGAATACCTGAAGGGTCAGAGGGCTCGGATGCCAGGGCTTACTTGGTTAAACTTTTTCAAAGAGCTTTTCCAGACCTCTCTGACTGGGATTGGGACTCCCAACTACAACGGGTACACAGACTGCCTATAACTCTAAGGAACAAAGAAAGCAAATATCCACGACCTATTATGGTCTATTTCGGTAATTACTTGCTAAGACAAGCGGTCTCAATCAAAGCTAGACCGAATACCCCAGTGACATTAAACAATGTAACTTTCTTTGTTAAATCCGATCTTAGCAAGTCCACTATGGATAAAAGATGGGGACGACGCAAATTAATTGACCCTTTCAAGTCCCTGGCGGCAATAGTCTATCTTCAAGAACCGGCCCGCCTTAAGGTTATGAAAGCTGGCCATACTTATTTTTTCACTGAGGTAAAGGAAGCTGAGCAACTCCTTGCAAAAATGAGAAAGAGAGAGGGGGGAGAGGGGAGGTTGAGAGAGGTAGAAAATGAGACTCATGCCTAACCATAACTGCCTAGCGCAATTTAACAGGATACTCGGGCATATATTGTGAATTTGACTTCGAATCTTTTTTTTGTATGATAATAATACGGAGTGTGGGGGATCCTGGGGAGACCTCTCTGATAGGCTGCCCCTTGAGCGGCAGCAGAAGATAAAGGTAGGCCTCTGGGTAGATACTGGTGGGAGGGGTCATGGGTTGAAGGGTAGGGTGGGCTGGGTGGGATGGTTGTGCGGTTTTGCTGGGGGTGGGGCTAAAAGGGGAAACACTGTATTGCAGGAAAAAAAAAGATGGGCAGACACAGAGACAAAGCTTTTTTATTTTTACATATTAAACGATATATAATGCAGAGGAGTACGAAAAATTCAGTTATAATTAATGTCTTTTTTTAGATGTTTGGTGTGGAATGTTGCTGGCCTCAACAGTAAAGATAAAAGGAGAATGGTACAAGAAGAAATGAATATGTACAGACCCCATATGGCACTTATTTCTGAAACCCATATTGGGTTTCAAGATCGTAAACTTTTATCTCAAATGGGCTATGATCTTGTTGTTTGCTCAACGTTAGGGGCTTCAATCCGGGGGGTAGCTATTTTGAAACAGAAACATACAAGAATGGCTATCATTAAAACTGCTGCTGATGACAGGGGAAGGTGGGTAATTGCTCAGGTGCAACTTGCTGAAAAATATTATGTATTCTGCTTGGTTTATGGTCCTAACGTTGACGAACCCAAACTCTATGAGCAATTAAACATCAAATTACTCGAGTGGGAGGGTGAGCTATTGATAATGGGAGATTTCAACTGCGTTATGAATTATAAGAAGGATTCCACAAGTAAAATCAACACAATAAGGATGCGTAGAGTTAGAGCAGCTATAGTGGAATTGGGTAGGATACACAATTTGAAAGATGTCTGGCGCACTAAGCACCCTACTACAGCTGGATATACATACTATTCGGCCCCCCATAGAGTCTGTTCCAGAATTGATATGGTATGGGCAACAGATAGAATTGTGGATAACTGTAATATAGAACTTTGCCCGAGAGTTACATCTGACCACAACCCTATATTGTTTGAATTTAAAACCCTTAACAAAGAGCAAACCCCCCGACAGTTTACATTCCCTAGGTATCTATGTACAGATGCTGAATTTGTCTTGGGCATTAAAGCGCATATAAATGAATTTATAACTTTTAATATTAACTCAACCACGGTTAATTTTGTGTGGGATGCGTGTAAATGTAGCATTAGAGGCTATGCACAACAATACATTTTAAGGAAAAATACTGAAAGACGGAGGGCAGATAAGTTAACTTTATCTAGTATTCTATCAGCCGAATAACAATTGATAGATGCTGTAATACAGGGGAAGACGAATATTGAAGAACTGAGATTAGGATTGGTGTCAATGAGGTCGGCATTAAAAAAGACTCTTAGGGAGAAATTTAGTTCCAAAATACATAAATATAAATTAGCCCAATATGAAGGGGGCGATCGAATCGGCAAGATCTTGGCCTATAAGGTAGCCAATAAAAAAGCTAAATCCACTATAAAATCAATAATAGGGTCAGACTTAATTGAATATAAAAAATCTGAGCAAATCTTAGAGCAATTTGCTAAATACTATTGCCATTTATATACCCCAGATAATTCACCCTCTCAGGAAGAAATTACAAATTATTTAGATAAATATTTGCTCAGCCGACTAGATACTGAAGCAATTAAGCAACTTGGGGCTAAGATTACTATAACTGAAATAGAGCTAGCTATTCAAGCACTACCTTCAGGAAAGGCTGCGGGAGAAGACTGCTTGCCTATAGAACTATATAAAATCTGTGAGAAAGAACTCATACCGCTTTTTCATTTGGTGATAGATTCTGTAGGTCAAACAGGAAGTGCTCCTATATCTTGGAGAACTGCAAAAATAATATTTTTTCTAAAAAAGGGCAAACCACCAAAGGACCGAGGGTCTTATAGGCCCATCTCATTAATAAATACCGACGCCAAGGTCTTTGCCAAAATCCTGGCTAACCGTCTCGCCCCTATTATGCCTGATTTAGTGAACTGCCAACAGCATGGGTTTGTAGTGGGGAGAGACACCACTACCCATATTAATACTGCAGTGACTGCATTTGATGTAGCCTCGACAACTCACACCCCACTCGGAATGGTTATGCTGGACGCGGAGAAAGCGTTCGACCGAGTGGGGTGGGAGTATTTGTGGGCGGCGTTGAGCGCTTTCTGTATACAGGGACAATATCTCAGATGGGTTCGATCCTTGTATGAACTACCAATGGCAATAGTTAGTTATGCTGGAGTTAATTCAGCTAACTTTGCAATTAAAAGGGGGACAAGGCAGGGGTGTCCTTTATCACCCCTGCTTTTCGCTCTAGCCCTGGAGCCATTTTTAAATGCTTTGTCCGTCCAAGATAATATAATACCAATACAACATGGTGGCAAGAGTTTGAAAATAACCGCTTTTGCTGACGATATAGCTATATTCACTACAGACTTAGTTTTGGCACTCCCTGAGATAATTAAAGAAGCTAGTAAATTTGGAGAGATATCAGGCTATAAACTAAACGTTGGAAAGACCCAAGTAATCGCCAACTACAAACCTGCTCAACCGATATTGGGACTCTGTACTAATGCTATCTATTTAGGAGTTAAGCTGGTAGCAGAAATAGAGAAAATCGTAGCATTGAACTATGACCCTTTACTTAAGGAAATAACTACATCTTTAAAAAACTGGCATAAGATACCATTGAGCCTGGTAGGACGAATAAATTTAATAAAGATGAAGAAAATAGAGTTCCAAATGTTAGAAGTCATTGTTTTGAAAAAATGAAGGCCGAATTTCAGAGTTCAGAGAACACTGTGTGCATGACTCAAAAGTTATTCTCGGTGTTAGGAGAAAACATCAAGTCGTCTATGCTGGCAAAGAAATTGTCTACCAAAGTAGATGAAAGTGGAACCACTTGATCCAGCAGATCAAATGTGCATAGATGAGAAGCATTGCCGTCAGCGATTGTTGCCGCATTAGCAATGGTCATATCAGATGGTACCTATGTGCCTGGTGTTTCTCATACCTCACCCTCAGTTAGACTTACTGGTGAGATCTCAATGAATGCCATCATCAGGATCTGTAGCTGTTGGGGGCAACACAATGCATGAGCCGTTACAGGACCTAGCAAGGCGTCGACATCCGATGGCAGGACTGATGGAAGTGTAAGACAAATGTCTAACACACATTCCTCTCCGCAAAGCAGGCATCGTAGAACAGGTAAGATGCAATCTTGCCAGATTGGTCTGAACGATAGAAGCCATGTCGTATTCAGATCTCTTAAACGAGCCAAGCCGAGAATCTGTGTTATCCTCTAACGATACCTCTGGGCACAGACCGTCTGTTCCATGAGGTTCTGGGTATCGCCGGTTACAGGACTTGCCATATTGGAGCAGAAGAAATAAAAAGAGTATTCCTGCTACGAGTCCCAAGATGAGAGGCAGGCCGCCGAACACAGAGTGCACGAAATGTGGAAAAATGCAGAGGACTGCTTCAAATGATGCTACCAGTCCCGATAAAATCGTCTTAAATACATGTGCGATGCCACTGTTATCAGACATGTTTAAGATTTGACTTAACATTTAAGCAAAATGTACAGGGCAGTTTGTTGATAATAATGCATGTATCTCTGCAGATGTCCTTGCAACTTGCAGATCATACGTTTCTTTTTTTTGAAAGATCTTTATTGTCAGGAAGGCAAAAGATATATTCACAATAACATATGTAGATTGTGTTTGCATAGCATTAGTGGTTGTCATAAAGAGAAATGGAGAAAACACGTTGCGCTCCGACATAGGGCACACGCTTCCCTGATTTGGACATTAAGCAATTAGGAGCAACTGACCTATACATATTCTGTCACATCTTCATATCATATCCATTTGTTTTTTAGTGACCAGCTCTCTTTTGGTACATTTATCAGTTCCCAACAAATTCAACTTTCAGAAACAGAAAAAAACAATAAAACCCAACTAATGTCATCACTGGGCAATGGATTATATCCTTCCACAGTCATTTGTCGGCCATTGCACATGTTCAGCACTATATCAAAGGCAATGTTACATTCCTGCACCCACTCGGCACATATCAGAATTCAGTATGTAATCCCACACTGTCTAGTCCTCATCCTCCTTCGAGTCCGAGCCCTCGCCTTCTGTTAAGGGTTCACATGGTTCCCCCCTGTATTTGTTCCATGGTGTCCACACCTTATTCCATTTACGGGGGCAAGCCCGTAGCACGTACACTGCCCTCTCCTTCACCATCAGGAGGTCCATATTTCTGACCCATCCAGCCACCGTAGGCAGTTCCGGGGCACCCCATTTTTACGCAATGTCTCGCTCGGCCACTGTCACCGCCAATGTGACCCATAGCTGTCCATACCTGTCCAGGTCATTAGGGTCCCAAATGTTCAACAGGCACTTACGGGGTTCAGGCAGGATCGATACTTCAATGGCCTGGGAGACTGTGCGCATAATTTGCTTCCAGATGTCTTGGATTTGAGGGCATTCCCACAACGTGTGGAGCAGAGTCCCCTCCTCCCCGCATCCCCTGAGGCAGTATGGGTGTGGCGCCCTCTGTATTTTGTGAAGAAGTGTTCTGGTGTAGTAAGTGCGGTGTAAAATCTTGAGTTGCACTAATCGGAACCTGGCCGATATGCCTACCTCTCTTGGTGAAGCAAGCGCCTCGTTCCACTCAGTATCGTCCATTTCTCCTAGTTCCCTAACCCAGTTCTCTTTAAGTTTCTGTGTGGGGTCTGGCAGGTTGTTAACCAGTTTTTTATACGTGAGAGAGGTTGCCTTTTGTTCCATAAATTCCGTCAGTAGCCTGTCCTCTAGTGGCGACGAGTCCGGGAGTGTGGTGTCAGGTGGAATTGCCTGTAGTAGAGCGTGTCGGATCTGCACATACCTGAATGTTTCAGTGGGGCCCATACCATATTGTTGTTGGAGTTGTGAAAATGCAATCACCGTGCCTTTGTCCCAAAGGTCCCCCACCACCGAGATCCCTATGTTGTCCCATTGTGCGAATCCCTTACAGGACCTTAAGTTACCCAGTGCTCTAGTGTCCCACAACGGCGTTAACCTGGTAATTTTTCCCTTCCAGCCCAGCCGAGATTGTGCTGTGTGCCATAATGTTGCCGTGTGAAACGTCGGACCGAGTAGGTTCTTAACTTGTGAGTAATTGTACAGCACTGAAAGCATGCCTTCTGTTCCCAGCTGCGACCAATCCGCCTTATATGCGGGGTCCCCCCGCGGGATGTGGATCCAGTGATTAATTATTTTAAGTTGGGACGCCCAATAATATAATTGGAGATTGGGCAGTGCAATCCCTCCTTCATACCAGATTTTCACTAATTTATCATGCGCTATTCGTGCTGGGCCGTTGCTCCACAGCAAGCTGGATATCAGTGCAGCGACTTGTTTGAAGTATCTCGGGCTCACCCTATAAGGGGAATTTTCAAGCACATATAGAAACCTGGGGAGAGCCATCATTTTATATAGCGCCGCCCGCCCAAGGAGGGTCAGCGGCAGTGTAGCCCAGTATTTAACGTCTGCACGTAGGCGCGCCAGAGGTGGCAGCAAGTTCTTGGTATAAAATTCCGTGGCATCAGTAGTAATGAAAATTCCCAGATATTTAAAGGAGGTGGTCGCTATTTTTAGGGGACAGTCGTCCTGCAATAGTGGCTCCGGGCCCCTGAGCACGTATATTATTGATTTGGACCAATTCAGGGTGTAGCCTGATGCCTTGCCATGCCCATCGCACAGAGCCAATAGGGCAGGGATCCCCTCGTCGGGATTGACCATGTATATCAGCATATCATCTGCATATAAGGAGACTTTATCTTCCCACCCTTCCTCCCAGGTGATGCCTCGAAACAGTGGTGTTGCTCTGATCAGGATTGCCAACGGCTCTAGTACCAATGCGAAGAGAAGGGGCGATAGCGGGCACCCTTGTCTAGTTCCGCGCCCCAGTGGGAATGTTGGCGAAATGTGACCATTCGCCACCACCTGGGCAACCGGTGATGCGTAAAGTAACCGCACCCATGCAAGATATTTTGGACCGAAGCCCATTCGGGTCAGGACAGCGAACAGATACCCCCACTCCACCAGGTCAAACGCCATTTTGGCGTCTAGGGATAAAATTACAGCTTGGTTCGAAAGAAGGTGCGCCCGCGCCAATACCCCATGTACCCTCCTTAGGTTCATTGCTGTGCTCCTGTGAGGCATGAAACCCGACTGATCGGGGTGTATCAGGGTGTGCAGGTGCTGGGTCAGGCGACTGGCCAGGAGTTTCGCCAAAATCTTCGCTTCAATGTTGAGCAAGGAAATGGGTCGGTACGAGGTGCATTCAGTTGGCGGTTTAGCAGGTTTAGGAATGGCCACGATCGTGGCCGTGCGTTGGTCGAATGGGAGCACCGCCCTCTCTACACTTTCAGTGTACATATCCAACAGGGGTTTGGCTAGCACGGTGGCTGTCGCTTTATACCATTCTACAGGTATCCCGTTGGGTCCCAGTGCTTTGCCGGATTGTAACGCCTGTATCGCCAATTGGATTTCGCCCTCCGTCAAGTCTGTGTCTAGTTCCTGCTGCGATTCTTGTGAAAGCCCGGGGATAGTAATGTGCTCGAGCGAGGCCATTGCCTCCTGTTCCGTGACGGTCCGTACCGGGGTGTATATCTCCTGATAGTGGCGTGCTAGGGTGCGTACTATTTGGTCAGGGTGTGTCTGTAGTTGGCCAGTATGATCGTATAGTCTCTGTATCCCTCTGTTACTACCGCCCCGCTTGTCCAACCAGGCCAGCATCCTCCCGGCCTTATCTCCCACGTCATATATTCTGTGTGCGGTGTTTGCTAAGTGCCCCTTAGTGATCGTTGTGAGGTGAGCCTGGTGTTGCTGCTGTCGGAGGTGTAGCGTATGTGTGGATTCAGGGGTGGGGTCTGACATGTGGGCGGCGTTCGCAGCATGGAGTGCCAATTCTAAGTTTGCGAGTTCATTCCTGGAGTCTCTTTTATGCCCTGTGATTGCCGCTATGGCTGCGCCGCGTAGGACTGTTTTGTATGCCTCCCAGAGCACCGAGGGCGAGGAAACCGTTCCCACATTTTCATTAAAGTAGTGTGTTGTGGCCAATTTGAGTTTCTTTCTGACTCCAGGGATCTGTAAGTAATTGGGATAAATCGGATATACTCTGGCGCGCTTCTTCTCTTTGGTAGTAAGGTGGAGGGACACTGGGGAGTGATCAGATATGCCTCTGGGTAGAATTTCCAGCTTATCTATGGAACCCAGTCCCACCCCTAAAAAGAAAAAGAAATCAATACGCGAGAGGCTGTTATGTGTGGAGGAGTAATGCGTGTATTGAGTTGCCGTGGGGTTCAGTTGGCGTCAGACATCTGTGAGGCCTGGTGCGCTCAGGAAACCAGGAAGCGCGGTGGCCCCTCTCGGGCGGTCTCGTATGGGAAAGGTGTCCAGCAAGGGGTCCGTTATAGCATTGAAGTCCCCCCCAACGATTATATCACCCTCTGGGAGGTCAATGAGAAACTGCCCAAGGGCCGGCAGTGCTGTAGAGTGTAGCGCCGGGGGGATGTACACGGATACCACATTGAGGGTTCTCCCCTCCCACTGGCCAGAGAGAGCCGCAAAACGTCCCTGATCGTCCACCCTGTGGCTATTGACCAGAAAGGATGAGTTTTTCTTAAGGAGTATCCCAGTGCCCCTGGAACCCGTAGTGAATTCAGCGTGCACTGCCATGGTGTAACCGCGTCTATCTAGCGCCTTGCATGTAGCCCCCGCCAGGTGTGTTTCCTGAAGCATTACCAACTCAGGCCTATGGCGTTTGATAGTTTGCAATACCAAACCTCTTTTAATTCTTTCCCCCAGTCCTCTGACGTTCCACGTAAGCAGTTTTAGTGGGGGTACCATAGTCATCGCAGGGGCGCCCTAAGTGGGTGCAACTTGCTCTTGTTGTGCCATCTGGACTCATGACCAGTGATGCTGATGTGTGGCAGTGTGGTGTAACCTTTATGCATCGACGCGTGCCGGGGTACCAGGAATGGATGGCCAGCAGTGTGACTGTGTTCCACATGTAAGTAGTGATGACTAATAACAATAACCGTAACATTACAACTCTTTTCCCCCACCCCCTCCCTGCTCCCCTGCTCCACGGATGAAGTCCCGCCCGCATCCCCAACTTGGCAGAGTGCTTAATCCCATCCCTATCTATCTTACTTGCTCGTGGGGTTGGTGAGTCCCCTACAGGCACCGGCCAATGCCCGCCCTACTCAGCTTCATCAGCTCCGAAGTCCCAAGGGCTGCAAGCATGTCGTCCCATATGCAGCAAAGCTAATCAAACCCTGACAGGCTGTCCTGAGTCGAGTGGATCCCTCTCAAGATCAGAGTCTAGTCCTGCGGCTCCCTCTTCGGTTGTGGGGCTATTGGACTGGTGTTCCGTCGGCCTTCCGTTGCGTTGGTTGTGGCGATACCTGTGTGGGCGCTAGGGTTGGCCCACCTGTCTCCATCCATCAAGCCATTCTCGTGCCACCTCCGGCGTATCAAAAAACCACGTTTTTCCCTCGGCCACAATCCGCAATTTGGCGGGGAAAAGCATCGAGTAGGGCAGGCCCTTGTCACGTAGCGTCTTTTTCACTTCAGTGAAGGACTTCCGGCGCCTGGCCACCTCTGCCGTGTAGTCCGGAAAGAAGGCCAGAGTCGAGTTCTGAATCTTTACAGGCGGTGCAACCCTCGCTGCTTGCAAAATGGCGTCTCTATCTCTAAAGTTAAATAGTCTAGCCAGAACAGGCCGCGGTGTGGCTCCCGGCTTGGCCGCACCTCCAGGGACCCGGTGTGCCCTTTCAACAGAGAAAAAGTTTGACAAACCTTTAGGTTGTAGCTTGGTTTTGATAAGGTCTTCGATGTACAGATCCATGGCACCTTTCCCCTCCGATTCCGGAAGGCCTAGGATGCGGACGTTGTTCCTCCGGGAGCGTCCCTCCTGATCATCCAGCTTTTCCTGCAGCTGCTTAGTGACTTTTTCCATTCGCTCCATCGCCACCTGCAGATCCGAAGTGTCCTCAACGAGCGATTTTGTAACCACCTCCACTTGAGACACCCTTTCTGACATCTTCTTAAAGTACGCCCTTAGCAGATTAACTTCGGAGGAGATAGTGCCCACTGTCGCTTGGACCTCGGTGAGGGTTTTCATAATGTCTTCCAGGGTTACCTTCCCGGCTCCGTCTGTGTCTGGAGTTGCAACAGCGGAGTGGCGCCCGTTTCCCTGAGAGTGTCCACGCTGATTATACGCAAATTTATCAAGTTTCGATTGCGTCGCCGCACTCCTTGTGCCTTTGCCAGCCATGGCGTCGTGCTTGCGATTGTACAGCCCGTTCTCCGCGGTAATTCCAATGCTACTCGCCAATGGGCCGCGTTGTCCCCCGGTCGCCAGGCTGTGCGTGGTCGGGTGGGCGTCCTACTGATATCAAGAGTTTGAACTGCCACTCACAGGGTTCCAGTATGTCTCGGCCGGGGGCCGTAACTGCCAGGATGCCAGTTTCCGTGCTAGTGTCGTGTTGCCCACCACGTGTTTACTCCGTTCCCTCGTGGTCGCTTTAGCGTGCCTCGCTTCGTTGCTGTGGTGTGTCGCCGGCGTTCCCAGGGCAGAAAGCACCCTGCAGTCAGCATCTGATTCTCGCTGTGTATCAGAGCAGCAGCGCCAGGGCGGAATTGCTCGTTCAATCACGGTACCTCCCAGTAGGTCGGGGCCCACTACTGACGCCTCATCAGGACAATATCCTTGCGCTATGAATCAAGGAACCATGTCCGCCTCCCCGGTAGTCCTGGGCGAGAGTCTGATTCACGGCGCTGCGGGTGGGCGGCAGGGTCCCTGGTGCACTCGGTCTCACCTCGCAGTGGGAGCGGTATGTCTGATTGTCTGCCCAGCCCAATATGGCGTCGCCGATATCCAGGGACGTCTCCGCCTGCGAGGGTGTTCGCTCTGTGTTCGAGTGAGGCACGCAGTCAGCTCTGTAAGCGGCAGTCTTTCTCGCTTCCACAGGGGCCCACACCGGCTATGTGGAGCGCCGGAGCACTTCCCTTTTCGGAGTATTGTAGGGGCCGGTCGGAGCCACTGCGTCCCAGCCGATCAGGGCGGACTTCCGCCCGGGCCCGCTGGTTACGCCAGGCCGGTGCTGCCGGGCAGTCAAAGGCCCCAGTAGTACGCTGCAGAACGGAGCACTTCCCGGCATCCGATTTTCACCGGGAGCAGATCAATTAGTGCCGCTTGTGTCCCTGAGCCGATGTCGCTCCTTCGGGCGGGCGATAGTGCGGATATATGTACGGATGTTAGAGCGGGCCGCTATGCCTTGAGGAGCTCCCGCTTCAAGCTGCCGCCATGCTCGTCAGTTGGCCACGCCCCCATACGTTTCTTTTGATGATGTCAGTGGCACAGATTTTTGCAAAAGAATAGACTTTAGTCTGCTTAAAGTATCAATTTGTATAGAAGAGACATTCAATGAAGGCCATATTGCCGTCTGACTGTCTGACTTGCGAGTTGGATACAATACTTGCATACAACAAGTGACCATGGACGACACACTAACCAGATAAACTTTTCCTGGCACCATTCCACAGCAGTTGTGATCATTTAACATAACGTAACTGCCATTGGATAGCTGCCTGAAAATGGGTTCTATCAGTGTGGAGGGAGTACCGTGCAGGTGACATGAAAGGTTATTCGCAGAGCCATCGCAGGCTCTGTGTAAATTAATACCCTGGCACAGAAGTGTACCACTTAGTGAATTTTTACAATTTTTCCCACTAAGGAATACTTCTTTCCCCTTATTCCAACAACTGTGTTTATATGGTAAAGTCCATGTTGACTTAATGTATTCTTTATCCAACCTTTCATACATGCCTTCTGCTATATGCTGTAGACAATACTGAAACTGGAAAATCGTCACTGGAATCATGATGGTGCAATGAATTATCCATTCTATTACAGGTTTCTCAGAAACTGTCAATGGTAATCTTTCCAGTTTTTCAATGCTCCGGACCGTATAGTCTGCTCCTCTTCATGCCAAAGAGATTTGTTTATCTGTAAGGTTAAACCCAGTAAACAATGAGGTTATGTTGATAAGCCTCCATGGCACGTAGCCTGAACGCAGATTTTGCAATGTCCAGCCTAGCTGCATTATAGAACGCAATTGAGACTGGCCATGTTGTAACATTAGCAAGTCTTGTTCCATTATACCAATTGCAGAGGATACAATGCTGTCCAATGAATAAATTCTGGAGGACAGAGCAGTTAACCCATTGTCCACTACAGAGAGAGCTCTCTCCAAGTTAATACGATCAATTTCTCGTATTCTTTCTGCAGTTTCTAATTGTGTTATTTTCCACGCCTCGTTGTACGCAGCATATATACCGGTGTATATGAAACGTTTTTGCCGTGGTTTGCGAGGTCCCAATAAGAAATCTCGCAAATCATTGCTTTCTTTAAGTAAAGTCAAGTGTTGTTTAATTTCTGGAAGTGTAGAAGTTTTCAGCCATTCAAGGCATAGTTTCCCTACACTATGATTGATTGATTGAATGGCAATTTGTGTAAGCGCTACTATGCCCAGAGGCGTCAAGGCGCAAAAGATGGAGTAAAGGCAGGTACTATCCCTGGATGTTTTCTCTGGGAGTATCTTGGAGCCCTGTTTGTGGATTTCTGCCCTACAGAAGAGGCTACTCACTGCACTCTGGTGGGTTTATTGTCGCTGCTTTCTTTCCTGCTGGGACCGGGTGCTCGTTGCCAGCTGTCTCCCCCGCCGCCGCTGCCTATTTCCATCCTAGGCGCGGCCGCTGTGCGGGGAACCTACATCAACCAGGAGCCCCGGGACCCATATTCCCGGACACGCCCCCTCAGCGCGCCTGGAGGCGTTTAAATCTCGGACCTCACCTTGGCTAAGGGGGAGCCCTGTTTGTGGATTTCTGCCCTACAGAGGAGGCTACTCACTGCGCTCTGGTGGTTTTATTGTCGCTGCTTTCTTTCCTGCTGGGACCCGGTGCTCGTTGCCAGCTGTCGCCCCCGCCACCGCCACCTATTTCCATCCTAGGCGCGGCCGCTGTGCGGGGAGACTACATCACCCAGGAGCCCCGGCACCCATATTCCCGGACACGCCCGCTCAGCGCGCCTGGAGGCTTTTAAAACTCGGACCTCACCTCGGCTGAGCAGGAGCCCTGTTTGTGGATTTCTGCCCTACAGAGGAGGCTACTCACTGCGCTCTGGTGGGTTTATTGTCGCTGCTTACTTTCCTGCTGGATCCCGGTGCTCGTTGCCAGCTGTCTCCCCGCCGCCTATTTCCATCCTAGGCGCGGCCGCTGTGCGGGGAGACTACATCACCCAGGAGCCCCGGCACCCATATTCCCGGACACGCCCCCTCAGCGCACCTGGAGGCGTTTAAATCTCGGACCCCACCCCCGCATCGCAGGACACGCGCGGGCGGCGCCGGGAGAAGCCCGAGACAAGGGCGGGACCGTTTGTGGCCGTTAGTGGCCGGGTGAGGCTGGGCTGGGCCACCTCTCTAGGTCCTATGGTTCCGTGCTCCAGTACCTATACAGGTTGTCTTATGATCTTGATATCTGCTAGTTGTACGCCTGTAAGTAGTTATTAGTCAAGGACTGAAGGCATATTTAGAATTATTTGCCATAAGAACTTTTATTCCTCTAGGGTACTACACCTTGCTATATCTAGGGTGGTTTTGGTAAGCGTTAATCTTACATCTAGTACTTAGATTTCTACTTTTCATCAAGATTGTCAAGGAATGGGGTGGCGCAACACCTCGAAAACTGCCCCTGCACCCAAGCAAAATGCAGCCACTAACCCTCAGCTTCCTAGCTTGACAGCGATAGATCGTATGCTGCAAAAAACAATCAGTGTAGTGGCAAACGCTATAGAAAGTGCAGAACGTCGTCTGTCACTGCCTGTGGGCTTTCTCCCTCCCCTGCCCCCTTCTAATACATCAATGATTAGCACCAACTCCCAAGATTCAATCTTGGCACCCTCATTTGTTTTCCTTCCAGGTATTCGTCAGGTCACGTCGGCTCAAGCTCTATCTCCTGTGAATAATAATGTGCCCTTTGTGACATTACCTTTATCCCCACATGATAGGTTGTCCCAGACCACGAACACCCCCTTATCCCAGCCAGATGACTCTAAAAATAGCGAGAACTGGGAAATATCACCAAGTTTAACCCCGATTTCCGAGGGAGACCAAAGTGTAAATAGTCCGCGTGCAACTACCAGAGGACAGCTGGCTAGGCTTAGGTCCGAACTTGTTTCTAGAGAAAATCTCTTTGCCCAAAAGACCAAGGGGAGTGCAGGGGACAACAGGAAAAAGAAACAGAATGGGGCTGGAAAACACTATGTATCACAGGAAAAGAATATTAATAGTAGCTATGTATCTGACCCTGTAATTACATTAGCTGAAACTGGAGGTCCAATAACTAGTGAACTCTTCTTGCAAAGACTGGAGGCCTTGCTGGAGAAACCTTCTGCCCAAACCAACAGCGGAACTTTTAATACCAATACTGTTCCGCCGTCTGGTGAAAGTCCAAATCTAGAAATCCCACCCAGTCCTCCCAAAGATTCTCCTCTCATCGCCCACATTGAACAGATCATGAAGTCCCTTATACTGCCGGTACTTGAGAGGGTAAAGGCTCTATCAAAAAGGCTTGATAGCTTTTTACTAGGGACTCTGGATAACTTCTTTTCGGTAAAGGCACTAATTAAGCTACATTCCAAAAATAGCTCTGCTTCTGATGAACAGAAACTGCAAGATCTGTCGCAGATATGTATCATTCCTTCTCCAAACCAAAAAGGTTTCCTTAGGACAACGGGCAGTAATAATCCCTCAGTACCAACTTCAAAAAAGGGGGGTAAATTCAGCAAACATCCAATAGCAAAAAGGGATAAGGGGCGTAGCGATAGGGAACCCTCCCAACCCCGAGCAGACAAAAATGCCCCCAGTAATATAGCAACTATGGAAGGCAAGGGAGATAGTTCTGCTGTAACCATGCAGACTTAGAAAGATAAAAATACTCCCAGTAATGTAGCAAACGTGAGGACAAATTTGGCCTATAGGTCGGGGGAAATTGACAGTGAACGGCCTAACTCCCCTCATATTGACCTGCCTCCTGCGAGTATGCCCTATGTAGTTGTTTTGGCAGGAGTTCCTCGGCTACTACCTGGCAAAACAGAACTCAAAAACAAAACTACATATTGGTTAAACAACAACAAGCCTTTGCTGAGACAAATAGATGGAAAGCTTTTGTTTGTTAGAAGAGTTGGCTGGGTGGGAAGCAGAGTGAAGGATGTCCCAGGCGATTGTATCCTAGTTAATTTTTGTTATATGCGCGCCGCAAAGTTCATTTGCAATTATCATAATGAGTCTGGCAATACTGGAATAAGAGCATTTGGTTTGGGGCATTTTTACCCACAACAAGTGCCGCAGACCTAATAGCGGAATCATCGATACCAACCCCGGGGAGGGTTTCCTAGTGATTACTGTACCTATCCCCCTATAAACGCTGGTAATAGGCAAGAATATTATGACCCTGACTTAGTGTACTGACATATCGATACCCCCTTTTATAATCTAATAGATAAGTGACCCTTTGACCCTAGCAGAACATCCAATTGACCAGGGAGATGCCCTGAATTCGGGCATATCCCCCCGCCGTACCTCGGCCATTGAGCTAGATAGTGCAGAACTTAACCCCCGCAGAACACGATTGAACTCCCCAATGATCCAAGTATTAGATGCTACTGATTTACTTAAGGTTATCAGTTGGAATATAGCAGGTATTCATTGGAAATTAGGCTTACCAGACTGGAACACCTTGGTGGAAGCGCACAAGATTTGTATTTTTCAGGAGACGTGGAGCCTGAAGCCCATCCACAGAGCTGGCTACGTCACCTATTTTCTACCTGCAGTACCTCTAATCACTGGGAAGGGCCGTCCCTCTGGGGGGCTTCGCATTTGGGTAAGCATTTCCCTGGGTTGCCATATTACGCAAAAGCAGTGTAATTCCCCAGACATTCTTAGAATTTTGTTGAGGGGCCCCAATAGGGGGCGAACTCTCGAGTTATTTAACATCTATGTTAGGGGCACAAAAAATGGCTCTTTGTCTCCAATAGTAACCACCCTTGAAAGTGAGCTCAGAGACTGTAATGATGGCATGCAAGTCCTGGTCGCAGGAGACTTTAATTGTACATATGAGCCTCTTGCGACTGAGGATATTTTGGACCTTGGTGAGGATGACGTAAGGAGGGGTATACCCATGCTAACCATTCAACCTATAAAAAGATGGTCCCAAAGGGCGATCCAGCTGAACGCATTGACCATGGAGTTTGGGTCAAGAGCTGGTAACGGTCGAACTAATTCGGACTCCATGGGTGCTGATACATTTAATAGGCTGAACCACACGACAAGGATCGATTACATCCTCCTTGATTTTATGCTCTGGAAGTTTGTCCAGGATATGGTTGTCTTACCCACTGTAGATAGTGATCACAACTCGCTCTCCCTAACCCTTAAGAGTTTGTGGTCCAGGAAAGCTAATGAAGCAATGCCAAGTAATTTGAAGCTTCCCCCTAAAGGTATCCTATCCAACTGTGGGAGATGCCTTAAGTGGAGTAAAGTAGCCCTGGATGAAGCAAAGCTAGAAGCTATAGACATAGCCAGTCAGTCAGTCATTATACTTTTATTCGACACATGTATCATAAAAAGTACAAACATACAATACACACGTGAATATAAAAACCATTTCATCATTTAAAAATATACATATACAAATCATGTGGGAATGTTGACTGAAGAAACATTTTTTAACAACTTTAACCTAATGATCCAGGCACATGATAGAAACTTTGCAACCCCACAAATAGTAACCATACAAGAGGTGTTGGAGATGAGGATACGTAATGCTGATTTGTGATCCCTGACTCCAAGATTCTTTAATACAGGTTTTAGCCATTTGTTCCTAGGTAGGGTATATGCTTTACAGGCAAAAAAGAAGTGGCCTAATGATTCTTCAGGATTTGTACAGCCTGGGCACTTTGTATCCTCTTCCCTCCTTCTACTCCATCTAGACGTGAAATTTTTAAGGGGCATTGTTCCATGTCTAAATTTCAGATAAAGTGTCCTATCCCGAGGAATCTGGATAAAATCCAAAAACAATTCTAGCTTTATATTACACTTATGGGTCAAAAAATTCTCAGTTAGTTGTCCCCAATTTGAGTTCTGTAAAGCCTTGGCCTCAATCCAGTCCCAGTATAGTTTTTTTACCATTTGTTTTGGTGGAGGGGATTGGGAGGCCCATGCATCGCATAAACCCATGCTAGCTACAAGTTGTTTTAAGACATTTAGCCACTTGACTTTACCTGAAGTGTTTAATTTTAACATTTCATCCAACACTAAAGCATAATTAGCTAATTCGGGAGTCCTCCTCAAACGTACCCAATATAGGAGGGGACGAAGCTGAACAATGTCCAGAATGGACCTCCTACCTAGATCTGCAAATAATGGTTTTAATGGGGTAGAAGTTGGTAGTGAAACCAAGTCCCTCATGAACTTATTCTCAGTTAGGACATGATTATTGATGTTCTCGATGCCCCATATTTCTGAGCCATAAACCGCTGAGGCTATTGCTTTTCCCTCATAAACTGACTAGGCAGGGGCAATTGGCCTGCTCACTGAGAGACGCTGTTTTTTTAAAATAGTGCCGGAAACTCTTTTAAGGTTTAAAATCATTTTACTTATATGGGGTTCCCATTTCATATTATTATTAATTCTAACACCAAGGTAATCAAACTCTTCGACCACCTCAAGGAGAGATCCATTCAAGGTCAGGTGTATATTCCTGTGGTTTCTCTTGGCGGTCATGACCATTAGTTTGGTTTTTGCAGTGTTTATTGTAAGTCCCCGTTCCTGACAAAAAACACTAAACTGGTCAAGGAGAGTTTGGAGGCCCTTGGGGGTTTTTGATAACAGAAGGGTGTCGTCGGCAAAGAGGAGCGATGGTGTTTTCTCCCCGGCTATAATGGGGGCATCTGCCGGTATCTCTTGCAGATGTTTCACCACCCCATTTATGAAGAGGGAGAACAAAGTGGGGGCCATCACGCACCCCTGCCGCACCCCTCTGTTAACAGGGATACTCTTTGTGAGTTGTCCCTGCGTCCCCCATCGTATCCTAGCATAGGTACCCTCGTGAAGTTTGATAATAAATTGTAGCAAATAGGATGGGAAACCCATGTCCAATAAAACGTCCCATAACTTGGCACGGGGTATTACATCAAATGCAGTTTTTAAATCTATAAAGGCCAGGTAAAGACTCCCTCTGGCTATTGACACTGTTTTCCAAAAAACTGCACAAAATCTAAAAACTTGATCGATTGCTCCTACATTACCTCTGAATCCTGCCTGGAAGTGGGACAAAATGTTATCTTCCATAAGCCAGCACTCAATCCGATTTATAATGACCCTACCAACTACTTTTTGAATGACATCAATTAAACTAATTGGTCTGTAGTTGGCATATATATGTATAGACATAGCATTAACAGCCTCGCAAAGGGAGCTGGACACTATCTTTTTAGCCCACCCTGTCCCAGGTAGAGCAACGTTGATTTTCCAGGATACCATCAAGACTGTAGGGAAATTATTTCTGAAGCAAGTACGCGGGGGTAAGATGACAGGGTCCCAGAAGCCAAAGGGTGCGCATGATTGGTTCACTCCTACATGCAGGCATAAAAAGTCAGCCCTGATTAAGGCTATTAAAGGGAAGTCACAACCTTCGATTCAGTGTGCTAGAAAGGAGTATAAGCAGGCAATAACAGATGCAAAAAAGGAGTGGGAAGATCAGTACTGTTAAACATTAAAAGAGGCTAGCTCTAGCAAGGATGCTAGGCACTTTTGGGATACAATAAGAGCTATAAATAGACCAGATAGCGACCTCATTACATGTAGCATCACTGCCAAGCATGGTTCGATCACTTCTTAAAATTGTATCCCTGCCAGCATGGGACTAGCGCTTTAGTTACTTCTAATTTTCATGTTTCGGAGGGTGATCTCAATGAGTTCCCCTTCACAATTAAGGAAGTGGAGCATGCTATTAGCACCATCATGCCCCAAAAAGCAGCCTGCCCAGACGGCATTCCTGGGGATTTGCTTCGATCAGATAAAGCGAAATAGGGGAAGCTTATTCACTCTTTGCTTATTGCCATCGATAGAGGCGCTGACATCCCTGAGTCCTGGAAGGGGGCAGAGGTCGTGCCCATCTTTAAAAAGGGGCTGAGGGACGACCCTTCTAATTATCGGCCTATAAGTTTGTTAGACTCAACCCAGAAGGTTGCTGGTAAGGTGCTGTTGGAGAGAATATTACAATGGATTGACGAAAATGAGATTCTCTCCGATTACCAAGCCGGTTTTAGGGCTGGTACGGGCACAATAGAGCAGGCATTCAGATTAATGTTAATCTACTGGAAGGGGGTGGTTATAGGCAAAGGCAGTCTTTATCTCGCGTTCATCGACCTAAAGACTGCCTTTGACCTTGTGCCTAGGGAGATTCTTTGGGAGGTACTTTCAGAAAGGGGCTCCCACATTACATCTTGTCCATATTGGTAAGGCTCCATGAAGGCAACTTTGCCCAAGAGAGATGGGGAACAGAGGGCGAGAAAACCAACAGAATCCCGGTAGAGAGAGGGGTCCGCCAGGGATGTATCCTTGCTCCCACTCTTTTTTCATTATATGTAAATGGTGTGGTTGAGCATCTGCTAAAAGATCCTTCAGATGAACCATCCCTGGCGGGTGAGCGAATTCCTACTCCCCTATTTGCGGTTGATACGCTTCTAATATCTAAGACCCCAATGGGCCTCCAAAAACTCCTTGATAAGTTCCAGTCTTTTTGCTTGCAGCGGGGTTTAGTAATCAACACCGACAAAACAAAGTATCTGGTAATGAATCCCCGAAAAAATTTGGCCGTCCCCCTACACTAAACCTTGTGCCATTGGAAAGGGTCACTGTCTTTGATCATTTAGCCATACGTATATCGCACACCATGCAGTGGACCCCGCACCTCTGCAAAATGTTACTAACCCATAAGAGGGTAGCTGGAGCATTGCTCAAGGAACAGCGCTCCTCTTCGATAAGGCCAATAGCCCGTGTGATTGACATTTATAAAGCAAAGGGAGTTAGCTCTGCTCTTTACGGGGCAGAGCTATGGGGAACAATCGATTCAGATGAACTGACAAGGTCCGAAAACAAATTCTACAGGGACCTTATGTCACTTCCCCAGAGTACCCCACTGACTCCTTTATTGCTTGACTTAGGCTGTCGTCCTATTAGTGATTTGGCAAAGCTTTGGCCCTTGCTCTTATGGGCCCGGTTGTGGCGGGTACCTGAATTGGCCAAATATGCTAAAGAGCTATCTGAAGTAATGTCATTGCCTGGATGGCATAAAGTAAAGTGGCTAAAGGATGTTAAAGCTTTGCTCGGCGACCTGAACCTTAGAGAGGCATGGGTTGGTAGGTCCTTTCCTCCGAAGGCAACCTTAAAGAGCCTTTATTGGAACTGGGTTGCGTCTAGAACAAATACTGACCACTCTTTGGGCAGGCTTACCGAAGACTTCCTAAAGTTCAAGGATTTGCCGATCCGGGAACTCTACCTAAATATCATTTGGAAGCCTTTCGATAGGGCCCTCTATTTCAGGTTTAGGGTCGGGGCTCTCCCAGTGCGTGCCTTTACAGCTCGCTGGAACCCCCCGGCTCAAACAACAGCATTTTGCCCAATCTGCCTAACCAGACCAGAAACTATAGCGCATTTTATGTTTGAATGCCCGGCGTATATACACCCAAGAAACAGGTGGCTCAAACCTCTGTGTCGGTTGTTAGGTACTAGGTCTCATAGTGAGGCGCTGTGTATTTTAAAGGCAGATTCACGGCCATTGTATGCTTGTGGCCTCTCTAAATTTTTATCATGGGCATGGCATGTCAGAAACAAAAGGCTTAAATGAAATGTTAAATCTGTTTTTTAATCAATTGCTCAAAATGTTGTTTTTTAATTTGTAAATACTGGTTGTAAAATTGGGTGTAAATAGATTATCTTTTTGCTTTTAATTCCAAATGTGTTTTTATAATGTGAAGCTTTTATGATATGTTTTTATCGAAATAAAGCCTTTTGACTTGACTTGACTTGTATCTTGGATCTGGCCTGTTAAGAATAAAACCCTGTGTTTTGTTCAGGAATCTATCTTGACAGTTATTGGTGTCTGTGGGCCAGATTAACCATTTTTTCCAATTCGGACTAGTTCTGTTCAATTTGAAAACATATTGTACGTCTATCTCCCCTTCTGTAGTTTTGTTATTTTCAGGTATGGGCTTTTGTATAGACAGGTTTATTTAAATCTTTTATTTTTGCTATGCCAAGACAAGAGGTTTGTTGCACAGTGTCATTTAAAAACATTATGTGTTCAGGTATAATGCAGGCTCTGAATAAAGTTTCCAGACCTTGCATCTGCCATTCTTTTGTGCCCCAGACAGTTTTTGTCTCGATGTTGTCTTTCCAGAAGTCGTAACCCAATGTGGACAACTTAGCATAAAAGTTTGCAGAATAAATTTGTTTGGAATTGGTCAACATTGTTTTTCAATCCTGTCTTATTTACATTTTTTAAATAAAACATTTCAGGATCTGTAACATTAAACCCTGAGAAGTAAGGAAACTTTTCAAAAAATGTTTTAGAGTTTCCTTTTTGTGGTGTTGGACAATGTTCCCATTGATTATACATAAAACATTTCTAGGGCTTGCAGATTTGTGTAAATAGTGATGACCAAAATGGTTAAAACAATACATTTATTTACAGTCTGATGACCCTTCTAAATAGTCATGTTCAGTATATTTCGCAGACATTTCTAAATCTGATATCATATTATTAATTGTCTCAAAGTCCCAATCGTTAGAGAATGTGCTGGGTGTTACAAAGTCATTCACAGAAACCTTGAACTGATGTGGAATCCTCAGCATCTCTACCGGGCCATAGATGTCATAATCAGATCTATCCCTTACTATACCTCCTGGTATAGGGATGGCTATGATGTTTACTGATGACAGTTCTCTTTTTTCAACATGTGATGATTTGTGCGGTTTCAGGACCAAGTTAATTTTCTGACTTGCTGTGTCCATTGTACTGTTTTTTCCATCTATCATTTGTCCCAGGCTTAAAAACCATTATTAGCCAGAGTAGGAGGAAAAATGCATCTAAGCCAATCCAAAATTCAGTCCATGGTGAAACCAGATATATGTTTTCAAGTTCATGAAAAAGTTATGTTGTTTTTTCTTTGAGAGATTTCTTTGTTGTTGTATCTTCAGGTTCACTTGGATCCTCAGAAAAGTTATCAAAGTTGATGAAATATCCAGATGCAGTTTTGTCAATTGTTTGAATGGCATCCGGGTTTGTTGAAATTGCTGGAACTGATTTCTCCTTTGTCATGTTAGTGTATTCAGGTGCTACATCATTGTAGACCGGTGTTTCTGGTCGAACAGATATTTGGGTCTCAAGAGGCACGAGTTCCATTGCTTTGTTGCATAGTATTTCTTTTCTTACTGCAGGTTTATCAAAGGTGTAAGTCTTTCAGTTTGAACCTCTTAGATTGTAGCAAGATTTGGCTATCTGCTATATCTTGGGAGTCCACTTGGCCTACTACTTATTATTGGCTACATGTTGTGGTTTTACCAGGTCGATGGACACAACTCTGTTCTCCTTTTTACCAGCAAGGGGCGGTAGTACTACTGATCTCGTTCCTTGGATTGCTAAGACTGGTACTGCTTTTCTGTAAGAAGTTCCAAATTCCTTCTTCACCGCTATCTTTTCCCTAACTAGATCCCCAATCTTTGGAATCCAGACAAGTCTTGCTGGGACAGGTGGTTTATCTTCAGTGGCTGTTGGCTTTTGTGTTGTGTTACTCAGACTTCTTCTTGTTTCATTTAAGCCCTGTAAGACAGCCAAACGATTTTTGACATCAAAGGGTTTCTGTTTTACCACTGAAGTCTGACAATCGGGATCCTCGATTATCATTCTATAACCAAATAGTAGCTCATAAGGAGAGATTCCCCCCAGAGAATTTCTTGGCAGATTGTTAAGACTACGTTGGACACTTATTAGATGTTTGACCCACCCATCACCCGAACCTAATAACTTTGCTGCTATGGATTGCTTTATGTCACGTTTTTTTCTTTCTACTACCGCATTACCCTCAGGATGGAAGGGACTAGAATACCGCAATGCAATGCCCAAACTAACCATGGCCTCTTTGTAAGCTCGAGAGCTAAACGCAGGACCCTGATCAGAATGTAGCGTGCCTATTGCGTATGTGCCGATAAAGACTCGCAAATCCTTTATAACAGTTCTGGCATCAGCCGAGCGCTGGGGCCATAACCAAATCAATCTCGTGCAGGAATCCACTGCGACCATGATATATTTATAGTTGCCATCCCGTGTTAAGGGACCACAGTGGTCCAGATAAACACACACTAGTGGTTTATCTGAAATCAGAAGGGGTGTTTGCGCAGGACATTTCAGTGTAGAAACTTTCATTTTCTGGCAGATTTCACATTCCAGTACATAGTCTCTAGTTTGTTTCCTCATGCGTGGCTACCAGTATCTCTGTTTTAATATTAATACTGTGGCGGAAACACCTGCGTGTGCAGAAGCAAGCCCTTCATGTGCTGCAACGATTAGTCCTAACCTGTGTTCCATGTTTAGTATTGCCCTATCCCCCACTCCAGGGATTCGAGCAAAAGGAACATTGTTTGCATCAGTTATATATGAGTACTTTACTGGAAAGCCTTTCAGGAGTGTCTTACCACTGTCTTTGATTGAAGCAGTGACAGCTTGCATTATTTTGCGGTCTATTTTTGTTTTTGACCGGGTGATAGCAGCTACGGAAGGCGTTTGCACAGCTGCTTTCACGGCTTCATCAGCCAATGAATTCCCTGCAACGTGAACGACATCACGCTGATGACTCAGTGTATGTATCACATGAGTCTTTTGTAGTTCTTTCGGTAAAAGAACTACTTGTTCCCAAAGCAACTTATGCTGATTGTGCCACCTTTAGCATCTTTGAATCCGTTTTGAACCCAGTTCTGCAGATACTCATTGTAAGATTGGACGCAGTAATACGAATCGCACACTATAAGTGTGGGGAATTCGCGATCTGTATTTTCAAGCGCCATCTTGAAAGCCTGTAGTTCAGCTCGCTGAGCTGTACAGTCTCCGAGTGATTGAGTTTTTGTGACCATAGGTCTAAATTTGCCTTTGCGCCAGCGACCTTTAACAATCACGCATTCAGCACTATAGGCTTGTTTACGGGCTGTGCTGATCCATCTATATATATTATACAGCCATAATGTTCAAGAGGAAAAATTTCGATTGGCAGAGGACATTCGTGTTCATATTGAAGAAATTATTGTGTCTTTAGACTAGGGTCAAAAAAGTATTGAACATCTGTTGCAGCAAGAGAGTTAACCCATTGTATCTATCTCGGATGTAGAGCTTTCGAATTAGGAATGCTTGCTCTTGTCACTGCCTCTAAGGCAGGTATAGGTGTAACGATCATTATGCGTTTACCCTGCGCGAGAGCTCTCTCTTTTGCTACAGCAGTTTGAACCGCTGTCAGAATTTTCTCTGTAGAAGTGAACTTCATTTCTGCTTGTGTGTACAAGTGTGATTTGTAAGCTATTGGTACCGTTTCTCCTTCATCAAAGGTTAGGTACGTGAATCCGCATCTTCCTGGAATGATTCGGATTACAAGGTTGCGAACGTTTTCGCATGTGTCTAGTTTAGTTTTTGCTAACATGTCTGTTTGGACTGAACGTAGAATTTCTGTGTGTGTTTGCGTGCAATATGTTGGTTTAAAATCAGGTTTGATTAATTTGTAGAGAGGTTTAACCCTTTCTGCGTAATTCAGAATGTAAGTTCTTTCAAAATTCAGGAAACCTAGAATTGACTGTAAGTTTTTCAGCGTCTTTGGGGGTTGGAGCAGCGCACATTTCTCTAGAAAGTTTGCTGCTAGGCTTTTGCCTTCACTTGACAACTCATATCCCAAGAATATGACATTCTGGTGGGCAATTCTTGATTTTTTCAAATTGAATTTATACCCCTCAGAAGCGAACCCAAGTATTATGGTGTTCACTCTTTTCAAGTGCTTGTCCAAGTCGTCATCCGTAGGATAGATGTCATCGACATAAGATAATGCCTCATCATCGTACACTTGGAGTAACTCCGTTACTCTCGCTGAAAATAACCCTGGGCTATTCTTGAATCCTTGGGGGGGGGACGAAAAAATTGTCGTTGTTTTCCCTAAAATTGAAAAAGCGGTCAAATGCCTGCTTTCTGGTGCAATATTTTGACAGAAAAATCCATTTGAAATATCTAATGTCGTTTTATATTTTTTGCGCACGATGTTATTCATCAGTGCTGCACTGTGTGAGTTTTGTACTGCAAATGTTTTGCAACAAGAGTTTAAGTGTCTGTAATCCAATACTAGACTATATGATTTGTCTGGTTTGGATACAGGAAACAAAGGATTGTTAATAGACGAGGTGCATGTTTCAATCACCCCTTGGTATTCAAGTTGATTTAAAATCTCCATGACTTGTTTTTTAGCTTCTTGCTTAACTGGGTACTGCCTTTGTGCAATGGGCTGGTTTTTTAACTGGATTTTATGGTGAGGAGAATCCTCATTCCATCCTGCGTGATTTTTATATAATGCTGGAGCTTGGGCTACTGCCCATTTTCTGGCATATGTATATTTTCTATGAATTGGAATGTGATTAGAGAAGGCTGGCATAATTATCTCTTCACAATGTGGGCACTCCCTGACAAATTCAGGTGGCCAGTCTTGTTCAGCTAGAAGAATGTCATAGCCCTTAGAGAGCTTCTCCCAAAAGAGTGCTCTTATTTTTCTAGTTATGTTCCCCTCCATCCGGAGTGTTACTTCATATAACTTATGGGGTATACTAACCCTGGTGTCTGCAGTTCCAACCTGAATGCATTCATTTAAGTCCAGTGTCTCCAGATGATACTTCAGGATCTTGCGAACTATGGTTGCTTCTGCTGCGCTGTCTAGAATTGTCTGAGCCCACTCCCCGTTCTTGAGTTGTGTCCTCAAGATCCTCGGCATGTCTGACCTTTATGTTTGCTACCTTCTTTTTGGAAAACTGTCAGGTGAATCAAGTCACTCTTACCTGTATGGCACTGTGCTCTTACCTGTAAGGTGCTTGTTGGGTTTTGCAGAGACGGTATGAGCCAAACTCCCAGAAACCTATCCTACCTCTTGTGGTTTTTTTAGTAATTCACCAAGACGCTAGATAGCTATTAGGGAGAGTGGCCGGATCTGACGCTAATGTGAGTTCTTGTAGTCGACCTGCAAAGCAACAAGCTCACCTTTAGAATCTTTGTCTACAACAGACTTACCACTCTCTAACTTAACTCTATGATACTTTTAGGCATTACACTAGATTTCGGTATCCTACCTCCGATATACTAAGAGAGGCTTCGCGTCCTGGACGTGGTGTGGAGTTTGTCAGGTTAGCAGAGATGATGATATGTTGACGTCCTTGTTGTTAATTCAGCAAGAGATTTATTCCGTTTTCTCTACAAAGATACAATTGCACAATTATAATTTATTCTGTCATAAAACATTTTAATTTGACTTTCTCTCTACTTGCACTTACTTATTTGCTAACTGCTTTATATTCCACCACTTCCACGTTTTCAATCTTCTGAGAATTACTGCTTCAAAAATATGGAGACAAACATATAGCAAAGCCTACTATGAACTGTTATATAAATAAACAAACTATTCCAAATGTCTTTCTTTCCTTTAGTTTTCCTCTTGTAAATTCAGAAGAAAGGTTCCAAAAATTGTTCTTTGTCCCAAAATCGAGTTGCTAGCGTTGGGCGCCTTTCAAGTAAAAATTATGTACTTAGCTTTCTTTAATCCGATACTGCATCGTCCTGAATTCTCTTTTCAAATGATTTTCACTGAAGCTGTGACCTCTGAAGGGACCTTGAAAATCTTCAGGGGGTGCGCGATGTCTGATGTGGAGAAGTGTGGCTCAGGGGTTAGAGGCGGCAGACCTGGAGCTTGAGTTCGGCCCTGGACCAGGGTTCAATTCCCCGCCTCGGCGGGTGTTGGGCTCAAAATTCCACGGACTCGTTAATTCTCGCTCCGGTGCCTTCTCGACTCACGGGTTCACACTCTGCGACTCTGGGCAATAGCTTGCTTAATCTCCACAACGGCCCCTCGCGGTAGGATGCCTGGCTTTCACCTTGTGGATACCCTGCCAGGGTTATCTCACAGGGGAATACCAGGACGGGTTCCCTAAGCAAGCGCTGAGATGCCCCAGGGTAAGTCGTGCGCTATATAAGTTTCATTCATTTCATTTAATTTCATTTCATTTCATTTCATTTCCCGAAGAAGGCTGGAAGGCTAAGCGCTGTCTGGAAGGTCGGGTGTGGTTTTTATACCTGAACCACACCCGAACGTCAAGACGCTTGCGTGCAGTCTGCCGCTTGCTTTCTCTCAACGCGTAAGAGAGAAAGATAAACAAACGCGTCTTTTCCGACTTTTGCCTGAAGCGAGAGCACAAGTCTGAGAGTCACAAAACAGGAGCATGCCTTTGAATAATTCTAACATGACGAAGTTTCTAAGTGATATTAGACCCCGCCAAGAGTCACTTTCATAGTAATAAATCACCCCGCCAAGAGTCACAAAAGAAAACAGGTGTAAACACGAAACATTAAGCAATAATACATGTAAACTCTCTAAACCACGTTTAGCACCACAATAAGCATATTAACATGTCAATGAACACAAGGAGTGCTGGATGCACTGGACAGGGGTGGGTTTCGATAAATATAATACAGAATAAATTCAGTCTTTTAACGTGCGTGTAGCTGAGTTTTACATTCAATGGGGGTTGCTGGAGCTGTGACTGCGGAATCATGACAGTACCCCCCTCGTAGAATCCCTCCTAAAACTGTAGGAACTGGTTTAGGCTTATCAGGGTATCTAGCATGGAATACTTTCAGAACTTTAGGAGCATTTTGCAGATTTACCAACGGTTCCCAAGTTCTTTCTTCGGGACCGTAACCCTTCCAATCAACTAGATAATGTAGTTTTCCTTTCACCCTTTTAGAATCTAGGACAGCCCTAACTTCAAACTCTGGAACTCCATCAATACCAATAGCTGGAGGATGACTAAGATCTCTTGTTCCTGGATTACAAGGTTTAATCAAAGAGATATGAAATACAGGATGAACGCGATACTTGGCAGGTAGTTTTAATTTTACACAAACTGGGTTGACCACTCTTTCTATAGGAAAGGGGCCTATGAATCTTGGGCGAAAAGTTTTATGACATTTCAACCTAAGATTTTTAGTTGCTAACCAAACCTTGTCTCCTACTGAATAAAGTGGTGACTTAGAACGATGCTTATCAGCATATAATTTTTGGGTTTCCTTTGCTTGTGCCAAATGTTGTTGTGCTTCTTGTTGAATACCAACTAGCTCCTTTACATAATCAAAAACTGCCGGAACTAGAGTCGAACCCAAATCTGATCCTAGTATTTCCTTAGGATGATAACCAAATGTACAAAAGAATGGGGACATACCAATTGAAGAATGGTCAGAATTATTGTATGTGAATTCTGCGGCCCATAAAATATCTGACAATTCTTGATCATGAGTGACCAACATGCATCGTAACAGCTGTTTGACAGTTTGATTTGTGCGTTCTGTCAAACCATCAGTTTGTGGATGATAGCTGGTAGAGGTACGAACTTCCATGTTCAAAGCCTTCCCCAAATTTCGCCAAAAATGGGAAATAAACTACGGCCCCCTATCGGAAATTAAAACTGATGGTATTCCATGTAATTTTACAATCTCTTTCATAAATACTTGGGTTAATTCGGAAGCAGAAGGAAGCTTCTCAAGAGGTATGAAATGAGCATAACTGGTGAAATGATCTACCTCTGTAAGAATTGTAGTGTAACCAGACTTAGAGCGAGCCAACTCAACAATAAAATCTAAAGACACAGTGTGCCAAGGCTGAGGTGGCAAGGTTAAAGGTAAAAGAAAACCACTAGGAGCATGATGTACAGACTTGTTCTGACTACAAACGGTACAAGTATCCACGTAATATTGTATGTCTTTGAACATTGAAGGCCACCAAAACTTTCTCTTAATCAACTGATACATTTTTGTCACCCCAGGATGTATAGATAGAGAAGTATCATGGTACAATTGTAAAACACGTTTTTGAAGAGATTCAGTAGGTACAAAAACTTGATTGTTCATGTATAACAGATATTCTTTCCACAATAATAATGGATAGATTTTGTTCCATTCTTCTTTTGATTGTGATTGAAAGGCTTCTTTAATGTCGGAAACTACATCAGAGTCTATAAGACCTACAAGAAAACGTTCAGCAGGTATAATTGGAATTACAGGTTCTTGTTTTACATTCATGTCATCACTAACTCCAATTCTTGATAAAGCGTCCGCTTTATTATTTTCTTTTCCAGGACGAAAGGTGATGACAAAGTCAAAATCATTAAAGAATAAAGTCCATCTTAATTGTCGAGCTGATAAAGCCTTTATAGATTTAAGTGACTGCAGGTTCCTGTGGTCAGTATAAATAGGCACAGGATGACGGGTCCCTAGCAAGTAGTGCCGCCATTCTTTGAAAACAGCTTTTTTGGCTAATAATTCTCTATCTGCTATGGCATAGTTTTGTTCTGTGGGATTTAATTTCCTAGAGTAATATGCAATGGGATGCATTTGACCAGTACTTGTAATTCTTTGGGAAAGAATACCTCCTATAGCAAATTGAGAGGTGTCTGCTTCAACAATGAACGGCTGAGAAGGATCTGGATGTTTCAGAATAGGAGCGGTTGTAAATTGAGATTTTAACTTCTGAAAAGCTGATTCAGCTTCTGAATCCCTTCAAATTTTGTGTTTTTTCTCAGTAATTTTGTAATCGGGGTGATGATTTTTTAGAAATCCTTAATGAAACGCCTATAGAAATTTGCGAATCCCAAAAAGCTTTGGACTTGTTTTACACTAGGTATGGGCGAATTTTACGAATCTCGCGTTCGCGAATTTTGCGGATTTGCGAACTCGCAATCCGCAAAATCCGCAAATTTGCGGATTTTTTTTTTTAATGTTCGCACGGGTTTCTGCAAGTTTGCGAGGGTTTTGTACAATTTCGCGAAATTGTACAAAACGCGTGCAAACTTGCAGAAACCCGTGCAAACACAATGTGCCCAGTAGGGTATGTGCCTCTTGTGTGAATAAAAGGTCAGAGAAAGATCAGTTCAGCAGATGAAGAGAAAGAAGCTCGGGTATTGCGCTCGTGAAAGTCAAGGATGTAAAGCCTATCCAGCATCACAGCTGATTTTCCACGGTAGATTTGGGAAGAAGGCACACCTGTCCAGCCTCGACGACGCTCACGATTGTTTTTGGGCTAATGAATGAGTCACTGAATTTGAGCATCAACTAGTTCGAGCGACCATGTGTGTGTTACTATGCAATCGCCCCGAAGGGCGCAGGGGTCCCTTGAGTGAGCTGCATACCTGTGCCCAGCCATGCAACTATTTTACAATGGCGCCAGCAAGCTGCCAGTGCCGTTGTAAAATAGTTACAAAGTTAGCTTGCACAGGAAGCACTGAGATAAAATAAAGCAGCACCTGCTTCGTTTTATCTAGTGGTTCCTGTGCAAGCTAACTTTGTAACTATTTTACAATGGCGCTGGCAGCTTGCTGGCGCCATTGTAAAATAGTTGCATGAGTGGGGGTTCAACTTTTGAACCCGTTACGTTCGCGGATTTTTTTTGCGGATTTTGCGGGAAATCCGCAAAATTCGCGGATTGCGGATTTCCCAAAAATCCGCAAAATCCGCGAGCGTAACGGATTTCCCGCTCACACCTATTTTTGGCCAATCAATTATGGCTTGCACTTTCTTTTGATCCATTTCTATGCCAGAAGGACTGAGGATATACCCCAAGAAATCCACTGTGGTAACATGAAACAAGCTTTTCTCTAATTTGGCAAATAAAGAATTCTGTAAAAGCTGTTTTAAGATGGCTCGTACTTGCTTTACATGCTCAGATGTGTTTTTAGAATAAATGAGGATATCATCTATATAGACAATACAACAGACGTCAAGAAATTCTCTTAAAACCTCATTTATGAAGAATTGAAATGCTGCTGGAGCATTACAGAGTCCGAAGGGCATGACTTGATACTCATAACGTCCACATTTTGTACTGAAAGCTGTTTTCCATTCATCGCCCTCTCGGACTCTTACTAAATGGTACGCGCCACGCAAATCTAGCTTTGTGTAAATTGCTGCATCTTTAATTTGATCAAGTAAAGTTGGAATCAAGGGCAACGGGTACCTATTCTTGACAGTCATGTTGTTAATTGCGCGATAGTCGATGCATGTGCGCAATTCTCCCCCTTTCTTCGGTATGAAAAATAAAGGGGAAGAAACCGGAGACTTAGAATGTCTAATAAAACCATTTGCCAGATATTCGTCTAAATATGTACGTAAATGTTCATTTTCTTTCTCAGTGAGGGCATAAATTCTACTACATGGTAAGGTAGCTCCAGGAATTAAATCAATTTGACAATCATTGTCTCTATGAGGTGGTAAGATGTTGGCCTTTTTTTTGTCAAATACATCCAAAAGATCATGATATTCTTCTGGAACCCCTGTGATCGTTAAAACGCTCTGAGTATTTTTAGGAAAATTGTAGCCCTGAACTATAAGTTCTGTACCTGGATATTGTCGGAAACATTTTGCGTGACAGTAATCAGATTTAAATAGAATAGTTCTATTCGTCCAGTCAATGTAGGGGTTGTGGAGTACTAACCAAGGAATACCTAAGATTAAACCAAACTGAGGGGCATCGATTATATCAAAGGTTATGTCTTCAATGTGTTTTGTTGCACTTGTCATAGTTAAAATCTCTGTGTTGTATTGTATTGGACCAGAAGTCAATTCTTTTCCATCCACGGCCCTGACTATTTCTGGAGAGTTTTTCTCAGATCTTTTTAACCCTAATTTCACAAACAATTGTGTGTCAATAAAATTGCCTGTGGCTCCTGAGTCTATCAAGGCATCTACAGACCATGAGTGATTCTTTTCCAACTGTGATTGAAGTAGAACTCTAATACTGAGATGACTATGTGAGGTGGTTGGTGCATTAGAGGCCAAACTAAGTTGTTTACCCGATAAACTGACCTCCTGATCTACTGAGTTTGTTAGTTTTCCGACTGTAGTACTGTGTTGACATCAACTGATTTTGATTTTGGTCTTAAGGGTCGAGTTGGGCACTCCTTAACGAAGTGTCCTGTCTTTCCACAATACATACATTGATTCAATTTTCTTCTCTTCTCTCTTTCATCTTTAGACAAAGGCCCTCTAACTGTCCCTATTTGCATTGGCTCAACCGGGTCTAATTTAGCTGTGGATTCAATTTTAAGATTTGTCTTGTCTCTTGATAAAAACATTTTGAAATCTGTTTTTCCCTTTTCCCCCTTCCTTTCTATGATGCGATGATTGAGTTTAACTACTAGATCGATAAATTCCTCACAGCCTGTGGGAGGGTCAAGAATTTGTGTTACCATATCTTTCAATTCGTCTCTTAACCCTCTATAGAATAAGGATACACGTTTGTCTTCTGGCCATTCTGCCTCAATAACTAATCTATTGAAGGAAGAGATGTAATGTAGAAGATCTGAGGACCATTGTTTTAAGTTTAGCAGTTCATAATCTGCGGACTGCACAAATACATGTTTAGCAAATCATTTTTTCATGGTGTTTTTAAAACGCCCTAAATCATAGAGGATTGTATCATTTCTTTCTACATAAGGTACAGACCAAAGAGATGCTTCACCACTCAAATATGAAAGAATAAAAGCTACTTTCGAAGAGTCATCTGGAAATGCTGTGGGTTTTGCCACAAAATGTAAATGGCATTGATTTAAGAATATGGCAATCTTGTTACTGTTGCAATAAAACCTCTCTGGAGGCGCAAGGGGTACAGGAACAGGGGTAACCACCTGAATTTGGGTGTTTGTGGAAGGGGAACTCGATGCGTTACCACTATACAAAGTTTGCATTGCTGGTTGAAAGGTTGCAGGTTTAATCGGAGAAGTCCAAGAAGTACTAGTAGTTTGAATCTTACTTTGCATGTCTGAAACATCCCTACGTAGTTCTGCGTTTTCATGTTTTAACTCAGCTAACATAGCGGCTATGTCTTGTAGAGACACCTGTGAAGTTTGGTCCATAGCGCCTGGGCAAAACTGTATCCGTGGGCTTAGCCTTCTGTCAAGTGAATCAAGTCACTCTTACCTGTATGACACCGTGCTCTTACCTGTAAGGTGCTTGTTGGGTTTTGCAGAGACGCTATGAGCCAAACTCCCAGAAACCTATCCTACCTCTTGTGGTTTTTTAGTAATTCACCAAGACGCTAGATAGCTATTAGGGAGAGTGGCCGGATCTGACGCTAATGTGAGTTCTTGTAGTCAACCTGCAAAGCAACAAGCTCACCTTTAGAATCTTTGTCTACAACAGACTTACCACTCTCTAACTTAACTCTATGATACTTTTCGGTATTACACTAGATTTCGGTATCCTACCTGCGATCTACTAAGAGAGGCTTCGCGTCCTGGAAGTGGTGTGGAGTTTGTCAGGTTAGCAGAGATGATGATATGTTGACGTCCTTGTTGTTAATTCAGCAAGAGATTTATTCCGTTTTCTCTACAAAGATACAATTGCACAATTATAATCTATTCTGTCATAAAACATTTTAATTCGACTTTCTCTCTACTTGCACTTACTTATTTGCTAACTGCTTTATATTCCACCACTTCCACGTTTTCAATCTTCTGAGAATTACTGCTTCAAAAATATGGATACAAACATATAGCAAAGCCTACTATAAACTGTTATACAAATAAACAAACTATTCCAAATGTCTTTCTTTCCTTAGGTTTTCCTCTTGTAAATTCAGAAGAAAGGTTCCAAAAATTGTTCTTTGTCCCAAAATCGAGTTGCTAGCGTTGGGCGCCTTTCAAGTAAAAATTATGTACTTAGCTTTCTTTAATCCGATGCTGCATCGTCCTGAATTCTCTTTTCAAACGATTTTTACCGAAGCTGTGACCTCTGAAGGGACCTTGAAAATCTTCAGGGGATGCGCGATGTCTTCCCGAAGAAGGCTGGAAGGCTAAGCGCTTTCTGGAAGGTCAGGTGTGGTTTTTATACCTGAACCACACCCGAACGTCAAGACGCTTGCGTGCAGTCTGCCGCTTGCTTTCTCTCAACGAGTAAGAGAGAAAGATAAACAAACGCGTCTTTTCCGACTTTTGCCTGAAGCGAGAGCACAAGTCTGAGAGTCACAAAACAGGAGCATGCCTTTGAATAATTCTAACATGACGAAGTTTCTAAGTGATATTAGACCCCGCCAAGAGTCACTTTCATAGTAATAAATCACCCCGCCAAGAGTCACAAAAGATAACAGGTGTAAACACGAAACATTAATCAATAATACATGTAAACTCTCTAAACCACGTTTAGCACCACAATAAGCATATTAACATGTCAATGAACACAAGGAGTGCTGGATGCACGGGACAGGGGTGGGTTTCTATAATACAGAATAAATTCAGTCTTTTAACGTGCGTGTAGCTGAGTTTTACATTCAATGGGGGTTGCTGGAGCTGTGACTGCGGAATCATGACAAAAACTGAGCTTTTTTACTTTTGGTGAACGGGTTCCTTGTCTTTGGACTTGACGCGTTCTTCCTTGTGTTCTGACCGCCGTCTTCTTTCCGATTTCTGCAAAGAAGTCTGAAAAGATCGAGAGAGACGTGTATCATTATCTTGATATCTATCAGGTTTTTTCAAATTATGCCTATTCCTAATATTATATCTCTTTTCAGAGGGCTCCCTTTGGGGAGACTTGTCTCTCTGTTGGGGAGATTTTCCTCTGGGTTGAGAATAGTTTTCTCTAGGAAGAGTTTGTTTATTACTCTCCCACCTCTTTTTTGGAGTAGTGAGATTATTCTTAATACATGTTTTTTCAGGATTTTCAGTTAATTGGGGCTTCAACGCTTTTCCACCCAAACTATCTCTACCTAATTCTTCATATGATTTTTCAATAATTCTGGCAAGCTCATAAGGTTGGTCTGCTATATCTGTTTCTTTTAACTTCTGGCGGATTGCCACGGATGCTGCTTCACCTCTAATGTTAGCTAATAATATAGCTGAGACCTGTTTGAAATCTTTCAGTAATTTCATACCTAGATTTAAGGCTGTTCTGGGCCATATTCATTCTGAATTTGTCTCAGAACATCTGGTATTACCGCCATGGACGGTACAGCATGTGTTTTTGTGTAGATTGAAGCAAAGACTGTACCCCAAGTGTCACAGTCCTCCATATGCGGTGCAATCCCCATTGGTAAACAGATTGTCGGAATTCTGTGTTTTTCATGAGGTGTACTATCTGGGAATACTGCCCCTATTTGAGTAATTTTTTGTGCTAGACAAAACTGAATTTGTTCCCTATTGGTGGGTAACTTGCCAATGACTGACTGTATAGTCCGTGGTGTAATTTTATTTGTGTTCCCCTGGTACGGGGTGTGTTGCGGAATTTTTATCGCTGGTTGGACAGTTAAAGTCCTCATGACATATTGAACCAATTGTCTATGTATTTTTATTAATTGTTTTAGCTGAGCTAAAAGTTCTCTATCTGACATTACTTCAATGTTAGGATGTGGTGTATAGCTGGCTAGAACGGTATGCAACGTTTACAACGACGTACCATTACCACGCGGTTGTAACAACAAAAGTTGTTACAACGAATTGCGCTGGGGGGCGCCCAAAGATAGTAAATCATTTAATTTACTATCCCAACACCTTCCATACTTGGTGTTGGAATAGTAAATTAAATGTTTTAAATTTGTGCCCCCCAACGCAAGTCGTTGTAACGACTTGCGTTGTTATCGCCGCGTTGTAATGGTACGTCGTTGTAACGCGCGCGTGGTAATAACATACATCCGGCTAGAACCGGCCGTGTAGCTCCTGGTCTACCTAGTGGACCGAGCCTGGTAATGTGATTTTGATGTTTTAGGGCGCCATTAAACCAGAGCTGATGCTCTTGGTAAGGTAGTGGAATTTCAACGTCCTCAAAAGGAACGTATTCCGCTGGAGGTTCCTCTGCTTTGTAGTAGTGGAACTCCTGTGTTACTGGATTTGCTTGTGGAGCAGTAATCCATGAATAGAATACCTCTGTCTGCCGATATTCATGTGCCTCTAACACAAATATAACTTTACCACCTCTCAATGATACCCCATTTTCTATAAGTTTTATAGTTATGGTTTTCCTTATATTTGCCGGGATGAATATAGCATCCGGGTCATTTTGTTGGAGAGCTGTGTCATCTAAGACTGCTTGAACTGCTATTCTAGCTCTCTCCCTTTCGTCGTCACTCTCCGAAATTTTTATTTACTAAAAGTTTCTGGAGAACAATTTTCAAGGAAACAAAGATTAGGTGCACAATATTTTGGAACACTGTATCCTTCAACGTTGACTAAACCAAAAACTACTACATAGGATTCTTGTCCTACTAAGTTTTGGCGGATATTATGCCCTTTCAGCCACTCCAGAAGTCTATTGGAGTTTTTACGGGAAAGAGGGGTCTGTGTGAAAAACACGACTGAGTTACTCTAGTATCTAGCATTAAATTTTTGCCTTACCAAACGTTGGGCGCCATGTAGTGTAGTTCCTATATTCCCAATAGGCTCTGCGCATTGGAATAATATATCCTGTAGCTTAGACGTAGGACTGAGGTCTACTAGGTCTCTACCGGTTATATTAGACTTAATTGTGAGTGCCAGCTAGCTCAGAGGTCACTAGAATCTTTCTCGAATAAACAAGAAGGGATTAGTTTCTGACAACCGCATAAAACATGACAACTTTGTTTCCCAAGAATAAGAAATCAAATCTCTAGAGTCGCGGAAAAAATAGATGACTATTTCACTCAGTCAATCGTGCATGCTTAGTTTCACCAGAGGTGCAAGAGAAATAGAGAGACGGGCGTTTTCAATAAAAAGGTATTTATTGAACAGTCTTCTTTCTCAAGCATTGAAAATGAACTGCTACAATAGTAAAACTTACAATGAAGTACAATGCATATAATACGAACAGTATTATAAAGTAGTACTGTAAAAGCATGATATGGTTTGTAAGCCATAAAGTGCATAAAATGTATAAAATACATAAAATACATACATTGATAAAAGGATGACTAAAATACTCAACTGGTGCTTCTAGGATACGCCTACCCCGGTGTACCTAACCTAAGTCTGGTAAGAGGGAGGGAGTATAAGAGGAGTAGGTTTTTGGAGTTCTCTGCCAGGAATCTGATTCCAATAATTCTCTAAGGGGTCTAATCAGCTCCGTACCTTTGCTCTAGAATGAAGGAGGTCTTGTATCTCGTTCTCGGGACTCGATTTCCCAGATACCCGCAAGGGTAGCCTGGAAACACTGGAGCTGGATTTTTTGGCAGGAGAAATGACAGAGTCTCGCAGTGCGTCTGCTGGAGGGTGGGCTTCCTTCAGCACTTGCTGCTGCAGGGCGTCGGGCAAGTAGATAGTCGATCTGCTCCAACCCACCATGTGTTTGATTAGGCAAATCAAGGCATATTTATACTTTGAAGGTGCCGAGTTTGACGCATGTTTGGACTTAATAAAGTCACTCAAAGGCTCATTTCTTGGAAAACGCCGGGAGTGCTAGGAAAACTTAATATTCAAGCAGGGGGAAGTCCCGGGCTACTGAAGGCTGGTTTTTCCAAGAAAACGTTGTTAATTCTTGGAGCTTAGTGGAAGTATCCATGCCGTATTTGGGCTGTATAGTTTAGGCCAAATATGGTAATCATTTATATGCCTATATAAGGGAATGATAAAGTATACCTATATAAGGGCATGAATTGGGAAATTTATACTAGGGTACGAAATTCATTTACAACAGCATTGTAAATGAAAATGTATTTTTATTTATGTTTTGGTTTTTTAAACATAAATAAAACACATTGTCATTTACAATGCCAATAACTTAAACTCGAATAAATGCGAGACCTATTGCATTGCAAATGCTTGTTCTTGCTAGAGTTAGGGGCCATGTCATCCTTGCTACAGCACAGAATACAATGTGCTATAGTCTTCTAAGGAAAGCAGTGTAGTGTCCTCAGGGCACAAGTCCTAAAAACATAAGTGGGGGGACTAATCAAATTAATCAGTATGCAAGTGATATCACAGGCATGTGACATCACTGCGTGTGACATCACAGGAAGTGGCATCATAACAAGTGACATCAGATCTTAAGCCCTCACATATATGTTTAATAGGTCTATCATGAGTACATTAAGAGAAAATTTCGAGTATACAGGGAAACCCTCTTGATATAAGCAGAAGATTCACCCTTTTGTAAGCTACACATCAATGTTGCCTTTTTTCAGCGTAAACTTCCTCTACCCATAGTGTTTTACAAGAAAAAATAGTGACATTTAAATTATTACAACACCTCCTCAGGGGTAGTAAGCATTATATAAATGCTATTAGTTTGTGAAAATACTGGGAAAGGCTAACATATCTGACATTCTTACAGTGCATACATGTCTCCTAAACAGAGCCTGAACACAGTGAAATGCTGCCTCTTTTAAGTATGTGTGAAGTGCTAACAAGGTGTGAGCCTTTGTTTCCCCTCCGCTGCATTTGCTTCTAGGTGTGAGGCTACCGATTGCTCCCAGCCAAGAGACTCAAACAAAAGGAGGCCTGATGACCCCTCAGATTCCGCCTTTGTTATGGGCACAGCAGGAGTCTGGCATAAGAAAGCCCCTTCCCTGCCTGCACGTTGTTGTGGATCAAAAGCAGATAACAATGTGCAGGCACTGCTGAATGTGTCCCGGTGTTTGCAAATTACACTGGGACGAATTCAACATATTTTTTAGTGAGGCCCCAACTTCTTGGCAGGGTGAAAATAATGGGTGTGTACCCCCGACTCATGCCCTGAGTGTCCTGCAAGATATGTTCTAATGTTCCACTTTGTATTATACCCACATTGTACACCCACCCATTCACAGGCATCACCGGTCAGGTGACCCTGCTAATAAAAGGGGCCAGGCGCAAATGCCCTGGGGCTGTTCCAGTACCACATAATAGATGTCTGTGTGGTTCTTACCGCAGCATGTGGGCCTAGAGCACAACACACCTCAATGGCAATGAGCGGGTCTGACCCCACGTGTATGCTGGCTGCTCCTCCATCGTGCCCCGGAGGGGAAATACAGGTCGAGTCACTCCACACTGGGTGCCTGTAAAGCATTCCCCTGCACATGGACCTGCACACGATTGCCCAGACGGAGACAAAAGGGTTGAAGTTCCGCCCCATCGCCGATATACCTCTTCAGCATCTACGTCGCCTGCATGAGATAGGGAACCATGCCCAGGTGTCTGCAGCAACAACAACAGAGCTGCAGCCCCAGACCGTCATCGGGTGATAACAGTACAGTGGGCCGATGACCAGGTGACCCGCCAGCAGGGGAGTAAGGTGAAGTTCATGCCAGTACTGAAAGCCCCTGGCATGGACGACACCCGCACCTACACCATCAGCTCCTGCGTGCGCATTGCTGACTGTGCAAACACCCTGGTGGACAACGCTGCTGCCCCCAGTTTTAGGAGGGGAGACAACAGAGGTCAGGTACCTCCCCTCCTCAGTTGCCCATGGTCTGCAAAGAGCCCTGTGGCCGAATGTCATACCCAGCAGACAGAGCAATAAGGCAGTGAAGACGCCACAGAGCCTTGGCGCCGCTGAGTGGGCATGGTACATTTAAGTGTACACAGAGGAGCGGTGGAAAGCCCCTGACACTCTCGTGGCACCAGCGCCACCCCAGTGTTGTCCTGGTCCCAGAACTGGAGCGGTGAATCGCTTCTCAGCCAATAACGGCACCCTGCCAGCCTGTGAGGTAACCCACAGTGGAGAAAGCCCTCACCTCTCCCCTCAGCATTAGAAGCAGCCCATACTTGGTGTGAGGCCCGCGGGTTTCATCTGCGTGAGGACAAGAGATGCGGTCCTGAGGACAGTCCAGCTCAACACGTCTTCTCAGCAGGCCGGCCTGAGCGCTGCTGCGGGCCCGTATTGACATTTTCAGGGGCCTGCACCTCAGCTGGCTGCCTGTGGCGGGTGTGTGGGGAGTGCCCCTGGCCTCACAGTGCTGCACTGTGCCCAGCGACCGCAACCTCCGTGAGAAGTAGCGCCCGTGATTGGTGCCAATATCGGCCCACTCACCAGCCCTCTTGCAGCAACATACATGAAGCATAAACAAGCAGACACGACAACTTTTTTGTTGGAGAAAAAGTAGCTGCAGGTTTATTAGCATACACATATGCCAACATGGTGGGTTATCTTACAGGCGATCCAAAGGCAAGCCGCCCCTCGCGGCCTACCACCTGAAGGGCCAACTTGCATCGTGGCCTTAGCCATTCGTTGCTTAGCGGTTGTGGTGAGGGATAGCCACTCCCACTTTCGGTGAACCATTGGTCCACCCTCTTGCTCACGCCCCCCCTACGAAGGGCGGAGCGTTCAAGCGACCCCCGGTTGTACAGGTTTCCAACCGACCGTAGTATAGCGGGACACCGTCGCACCCCAGGGTCCACCGCACAGACTTCCTAGGGATATGAGGCCTCAGCACCCTTTGTGCTCCTGAAGATGGGTACCCCGGAGTACCTCTACGCCTCTGGATCACCCTGTAACTCCGCCACAGCCCTGGGTGTGGCGACCGTCGCAGCCAGGGCCCCCCACCAAGGCCGGCATTCCTACTTACATCCTGCTATTTTTAGGGCCTCTCCCCTAACCAGCACAAATCGGTCAATGCTTATACTGGGCAGATGTACCCCTCGTTCTCAACACACCCTGTGAATTTGGCGTGTAGCACCCAGGTCTAATGAGGCCACGTATCCTCTGCCCAGTGCATTTACACATATCACAGAACTTCCTGCGCGCAGGCTCCAACGCCTCCCCTGCCAAGCTCCCTGCCACAGGAGCCAGGGGTGATTTCCGACCACTGACGTTTACCTGTCCCCCACTGGTTGCCAATTTGCCCTGTGTGGTCATTATGGTCTTCATCCCTGGTTGATACTTTGCCACATAGACCAGACAACTTCATAGTTATTTTCAAATTATCCCTGGTGCCATAGCAATGTTGTTACACAGGTATTGAGGGAATAAGTGTGTGATGTCCAACATTAGACACTGCACAATATCGTGAAGTGCCAACCTACAGGTGCCAACCCGGTGCCCGGACCTTGTTATCCACCTGTGACCCTTGATACACATGGACAGTGTGGATGACCCTGACAGCATAAAGCTAAAAGACATCACCTCATCCTTAGGGCTCATCCCGTACCTTCGGTCCCCCACTCACTGCAAGGGTCACACGTTGGACCAAATATTCTCTACTGTCCCTGTGGTCCTGGCCTCTCTCGCTCCTGTCCTGTGGTCCGACCACTTTTTAGCAGACTTTGAGATCCCCCTTAATGAAAAGTACACTTACAGTGGACAGTGGCGTGAGGCGCACTCCTCCAAAGCATTCCATCGGGTTTCCCCAGCTATGCTGACATGGGCCTTAGACACCTAGCCATGCCTGCTTACGGGTACTTTGGAAACGGACCTAGAGCTCTTGCAGCTCTGGCTGACCCAATGGCTAGATGACTTAGCCCGTCCTCAGCCCCCTTGGGCACCTTCAGTGAAAGCATCCACCCCTTGGTTTTCGCTGGCACTTGCCGAAAAGCGACGGCAATGTAAAAAAGCAGAAAGTGAGTGGCGCAAGCACTATGATGCTAGCTCTAAGGAAACTTATAGGGCAGTGGTTAGAGATTACCACCACGACATCAAAGCTGGCAAAAAGTCCTATCTGTCCAGAAGGATTGAAGATGCTTCCAGCTCCTGTAAGGAAATTTTCAGGATAGTCAAGGACTTTATTTCCCCTCCTTTGTGCACTCCCAGATCCACGCATTCGGAGTCATGGATCTCCGAACTTGCTGACTTCTTTGCCAGCAAAATTCGGACTATCCAAGCCTCCCTTAGAACTGCAGGCACGCCTACTACTCTGAATTTGGGGCCCCCCTACCCCTGCCTGATCTCCGCGGGCCCTGCCCTCTGGAACTTCCCATCTCTGACCATACAGGCCTCGTTGGATCTACTTTCCAAACTGAAATCTGGTGCCCCATTAGACCCGTGTCCTGCTAAATTCTGCGCGCAAATGGCCCCTACTCTCAACCATTTTATTAACCCGTTACTTAACCTTTCTCTTAGTACGGGTGAGGTTCCCCAGCCTGGGAAACAGGCTCTAATCTTTGCCACTTCTAAAAAAAACAACCTGGACCCTAAATCCCATGCCAACTATAGAACCATCTCCCTCCTGCCTGCGCTTGCGAAAGTGGTTGAGAAACATGTCCATACCACCCTGACTCACTTTCTTGAGACGAACAACATACTCCATCAGTTGCAGTCCGGTTTCCGCTCCAATCTGAGCACGGAAACAGCTTTGCTCGAGGTCACCGAGGCTGTCAAGGAAACCTTGGACAGAGGAGGCAAAGCCATGTTGGTTATGCTTGATCTCTCTGCGGCTTTCAACACTTTTCCCCCATGACCGTCTCCTTTCAAGACTCTGGGAGATTGGTCTGAGGGGTACGGTGTTCCGGTGGTTTAGGTCGTTTCTCTCAAATCGCCAGCAAACGGTCTGGGCCCCCCCTTTCTCTGCCGCAATGCCGCCTTTGGAGGTCGGAGTTCCGCAGGGCTCAATTTTGAGCCCTTCGCTCTTTAACATCTATATGACCCCTCTGGCGGCACTGGCGGAGGATTTTGGGGCCCAGATCGTGTCGTACACGGACGATACCCAACTTCTGTTCACGTGCGACAAGGGCTCCGATTTTGATGTGGCGTCCATCCGGGGTTGCCTTGGGGCAGTGTTTGACTGGTTTGGTCGGAACAGCCTCAAGTGCAACTCCGACAAGTCCGAAGTGCTCTTCTTTAGCTGCCCTGCGGACCCCAGGTGGAAGGAATGGTGGCCCACTGCCATGTTCCCTCCTGCCAGCGATTCGGGGGCTGCTAAAAATCTGGGTATTCAGATTGATAACAGCCTCTCCTTCAAAGCCCAGGTGGCTGGTCTGGCCGGAAAATGTTTTGCGATCTTGAAGATGCTAAGGAAGTTCCTGTCGCTCTTATCTTTAGAGCATAGAAAGGTCACGGTACAGGCCCTGATAGGCTCTTGCCTGGACTATTCCAACGTCCTGCACCTAGGCCTTCCGGACTTCCTTCTGGCGCGTCTCCAGGTTGTTCAAAACTCAGCGGCCCGGGCCATCTTTGGCCTCACTAGGAGAGCCAGGGCCAGCGACCTTCTCATGACTCTTCTCTGGCTGCTTATTAGGAAGCGTTTCACTTTTAAGGCCTTGACCATTGCCTTCAAAGCCCTTCATGATACAGGTGCCTTTTATCTCCGGAAAGGGATTAGTTTCTATCTGCCTTCTAGATCTTTGCGATCCTCTATCGAGGCCATGGCGGTCACCCCGGTGATCCGACGTGCGCGCTGCGGGGGCTTTCTTTTAAACATCTCGCCCCTCGGTTGTGGAATGCTCTTCCTCTGTCACTCAGATCCAACACCAACCTGCTGGCATTCAGGAAGGATGTGAAGACCCTGCTTTTCATCCAGTAATTCATCCCATTCTGCTTTCAGCACTCTCTCCCGTTTTGCCTCCCACTCTGGGTCCGTGACGATCTTAAGCACCGGGACACTTTTCGGAGTAGCTGTGCGCTATAAAAGTACCCTATTAACATAACATAACATAACATACCATACTATACCAGTAATGGTGACAAACTACAAGATAGTGTATCACGTGTTTCGCTATGATCCTTTTTGGTGGATTCGCTGGGACCCATCTGTGTCCCTGCCAATGCTGTGTCCCCCAATTCAGCCCTATAATGCCCTGGCCCATCCCTCAAAGACACTTACAGACTGATACCCCCCGCTGACTTGTGAGGGGGATTTAGAGCCCAGCGCTCCCCGTCTAAGTTTCTAACCTTTCTCTCCCTTGCAGGCTCCAGCTCGTGTGATCGGCTATCCCTGTCCTGGCGAGGCATATCAAGGCCATTTCCCACCTTAGGAACTAACCTGCCCTGGGAAAAGTGACATAGTTCAAGTTCAGAAATTTGTATAGCGCACTACTCACCCAGAGGGTCTCAAGGCGCTTGAGGGAGGATGGGTGATTTACTTATCGAATAGCCAGGTTTTTAGCAGCTTTCTGAAGGAGAGGTGGTTCTGTGTGAGGCGGAGGTGGGTGGGGAGGGAATTCCAGGTTTTGGCTCCTAAGTAGGAGAAGGATCTTCCCCCCATGGTGGATCTATGGATGCGCGGAATTGCGGCGAGGGCTTGATTGGACGATCGTAGTTGGCGGGTGGGTGTATAGAAAGACAGTCGTGTGTTGAGGCATTCGGGTCCTTGGTCGTAAAGGGCCTTGTGTGCGTGGGTGAGGAGACGGAACGTTATTCTCTTGTTGACGGGAAGCCAGTGGAGGTCTCTCAGGTGACCGGAAATGTGAGCTTGACGGGGGATGTCCAGTATGAGTCTGGCTGAGGCGTTTTGGATGCGTTGGAGTTTTTTCTGTAGCTTGGCTGTGGTTCCGGCATAAAGGGTATTTCCGTAATCCAGTCGGCTAGTGACCAGTGCGTGGGTGACTATCTTTCTTGTTTCGGTGGGGATCCAACTGAAGATTTTTTTGAGCATGCGAAGGATGTTGAAGCATGAAGATGAGACGGCGTTTACCTGTCTGGTCATTGAAAGGGAAGAGTAAAGGATGAAGCCCAGGTTGCGTGCATGATCTGTAGGTATGGGTGCTGTACCCAGGGCTGGAGGCCACCATGAGTCGTCCCAGGCAGAGGGGGATGATCCTAAGATGAGGACTTCCGTTTTGTCCGAGCTTAGTTTTAAACGGCTGTTCTTCATCCATTCGGCTACTTCTTTCATTCCTTCGTGTAGATTGTTTTTCGCGCTGTTTGGGTCTTTGGTGAGGGAGAGGATCAGCTGGGTGTCGTCTGCGTAGGAGATGATGTTGAGGTTGTGTTGTCGCGCGATGGATGCGAGGGGACTCATGTAAACGTTGAAGAGGGTGGGACTGAGTGAAGATCCTTGTGGTACGCCGCAGATGACTTCGGTGGCCTCTGATTTGAATGGGGGAGGCGGACCCTCTGGGTTCTTCCGGCGAGGAACAAGATGATCCAGTCCAGGGCTTTTCCTTGTATTCCGACGTTGCTGAGGCGTTGTATGAGGGTGCTATGGCAGACTGTGTCGAAGGCGGTGGAGAGGTCAAGTAGGATGAGGGCAACTGTTTCTCCGTTGTCCAGTAGTGTTCGGATGTCGTCTGTAGCTGCGATGAGGGCGGTTTCGGTGCTGTGTTTGGCTCGGAAGCCTGACTGTGAGGGGTTGAGGGAATTGTTGGATTCGAGGAAGGTGGCGAGCTGACTATTGACGCTTTCTCAATGACTTTGGCAGGGAATGGGAGGAGTGAGATGGGGCGGTAGTTCTTAAGTTCAGAGGGGTCTGCTGTGGGTTTCTTCAAAAAGGCGCTGAGTTCAGCATGTTTCCAGCTTTCTGGGAAGGTGGCGGAGTAGAAGGAACAGTTGATGACATCGCGGAGATGGGGTGCGATGATGGAGTCTGCTTTGTTGAAAATGTGGTGGGGACATGGGTCGGTTGGCGATCCTGAGTGGATGGAGTTCATCAGGTGGATGGTGTCTTCAGTGGTGATTGGGTTCCAGGAATAGAGCTTGTGAGGGTGCTGTACTGTATTGGTTCGGAGGGGGGTGGAGTGGACTGTTCTTCGGACTGGTTTTCAAAGCTGTTATGTATGTCGGCGATTTTGTTGTGGAAGAAAGAGGATAAGGAGTTGCAGAGATCTTGGGAGGGAGTGAAGTCGTTGGTGTCGGCGGTGGGGTTGGTAAACTCTTTGACGATGTTGAATAGTTCCTTGCTGTTGTGGGCGTTGTTGTCAAGTCGATCCTTGAATGCTGATTTCTTGGTGGATCGGATCAATTGATGGTGTTTGCGGGTGGTGTCCTTGAAGTTGGTCAGGTTGTCAGTGGTAGGGTTTTTTCTCCAGGTTTTCTCGAGAATACGACATAACTTCTTGGATTTCTTGAGGTCCTCGTTGAACCAGGGGGCCATTTTGCTACCTAGTTTGATCTGGTGGTTTTTCAACGGGTGTCCATGTGTCTTTGTTGTATAAAAGGGGGAAACGCATGAATGCAAAACACTTGACCCTTTTTGGGCAGTCGGACCGCCAAAACAACCTTCTTCATTCCTTGTAGCCAAATTATGTTGACCCCACGTTCTCCTCAGGTTATTGCACCACAACCCACAGTTTAACTGGCAGCTACCACCACTTCCAAGCTCCCTGGCTCTTGCGCAGGTGTTATTGTCTGTCTCGAATGGACTTGAGCATTCATCACTTGGTGCGTGCTTGCCCTTAATGAAATCACCTTGGTTGTGCAAGCCCCTGCCTGGCCGCAAGCTTAGCTAAGCCCCTGTGGAAATCACCTGCCTGTGTAGGCCGACCAAGCTACCTCCCTTGGCATCCCGTCCCTACAACACAAGGCTTACCTCTTAGGCATGTCACTAATAGTCTCCATCATGCATCTAAGGCTTGTTGGGACCTTCTTAGGCAATCTCCCTTCTAGTAAACCGTGCCGAGTAACTATTAATGTCTGTCTCTTGACCAGTCACCCCGATTGGTCACTCGTTGGACCCAAGGCGGCTATTAACCAATGTATATATCAAGTTGGGCAACTTGGGACACTACTACTTTCTCACTGTGTACTTCCCGGCGTGGAGATACTGCCTACGATCTCCCCACCTTAGGTCCTGAATAACGACTAAATAAATCTTACTCAGGCCGAACGATTACTAGTGCACCTAGCCAAGTGCATGTAAACCCCAGCAATTCGTTTTAAGACTGTGGTTATTACCTGCCCCCATCTGGACCCTACGAGTCAAACCCTGCCAAATCAATCTCAGGCCCTCCTGTTAAGACACAACCCTATCTGGCCGTTATGCGCCAATAAGTGTTTAAATATTCTGGGCACCAGAATTTACAATAAACCAATAAAATCAAAGGCAATAGTCAACAATGATCTTGCCTTACCCCGTGGCTGTTGTAGCGGTCTTCTCTGAAAGCCAGACAGTGCTATTTAGTGACAATCGAGGGACGGTGCCCCTGGACAGGCCCTCTCCCCTGCTGTGTGCAAACCCTATAGTTTGTCACAAGTACTGACCTTCAGATAACTTCTGGCAAATACCCCTGGGCACCCCCCTAAAAATTGCCATACCAGTCTACTGCCGATCTACCTGTGTGGTTATCCCTCTTGTCATCTATGAGTTGAGGCCAGTGGCTGAAGAAGGAAAATGAGCACAACTGAGCTGAAGTGTAAGGATGTCATGGCAATAGCACAACCGCTATACTTAACACTGCTTCTACTTCTCCCAATGAGAAGTCTGAACCGAGTTGCCACCTTGCCCCCTAGGAGCACTTAACCTGGAACAGCATTCAGGCTCCTGGTCCGGAGCACGCCCTGGCAATTCCTGTTTCCGTTCCCACCTGTCCTTCTCAGAGTGGTACCTGTGTACCTAATCCGATAGTCCTGAAATTTAGAAAAAAGGTTACACTTCAATCCAGGACTTGCTGACCCAGAACCCCACACACTGGCCCCAGTGTGTATTTCCCCTGTATCTGCTCCAAGCCCTGGCAGGCCGGTCTGCTAGGCGTGGATTAACCGTTATTGAATGAAACCCGTGTGTTTCTGGAAGAGAGAAAAAATCCATGACAACAGCTGCTGACCGGTAAGCCTATTGCTAACTCGATCACCAGGATCAGAGCCCCTTACTTGCTCCCCAGTTACTGTACAAAAGAGCACATTCCATTATTACACATGGGATGCATGATATGCCCAGACACACAATTTGTTTAAAAGAAAACGCATTTCGATTTTGTCACCGGGAATGCAAGATTTGTCCACACTCTGACATTGCTTACCTAGGGAACACCCCAATTAATTTCCTAGTAAATCAACAAATTGCCCAGACTCCTCAGTTGTTTTAAAAGAGAGAACATTCCATTATTGCACAGGAACTACCTTCTCTGCTTAGATTCACCCGTTGATTATCCATGTATTACTTCCATGGGGTGTAACCTGCGTGCCCCAACACAGGGACAGTTGTGACTGCTGGGGAGAACCTGGTTGTACCAGACCCTAGCTCACTGCCCCCCCCAGTGTACATGACCCTTATACCAGTTGATAGTTCAGGTGCCCCCCCTGTGTGTCGGGAGGTTCTCCAGCGCTGTTCCTGCATGTGAGACATAAAACATCCATTAGAATCGCTGTCCCCCCTCATAAACCAATATATATTCTCTGCAATGAGGCAGGGGCCATCAATGCCCCCCCCCTCGTTACCAAGGCCACACCTGTTTGTCAGTTAGGATAACTAGCTTGCCCAAATACATTCTCGAAAGGAGTTGGGTTTGGCAACACTTGCGTACCGCCAGAGGTGGTAGTGTAGTGTTGAGTCTTGAACTAAGTCAATTATTCAGATGCAGTCTGCTAATGACCACAGCACTTTGGTGTGTGTGATTTAGTATAACGTCCCAACTCGTCCCCTTAACACCTACCCAGGTACACCTCCTCTTCCCAGGCCTTCAAACTGACCTCAAAGATCTTCTCCTTGTAAGGCACTTTCAAATACAATTCATGCCCTCTACAATATCTGAAAGAATGCCCTTTCTTATTCCCAGTTCTATTCTCCTTGACAATGGAAGTGTCTTCCCAAAGGTTATTGTGGTTAGAGAGTCTGCCATTTATTATTGCAGTATTATCCTTCTACCTTGTTTAGGTACTCTTATGTAGCATGCACCCGTCACTTTTATCTTGTAACACACCGATTGCTGCCTCTTACATCGTGTTTGCTTCCGGTACTTACACAAGTGCCACCATTACTTACGTAACGTTTGTTCTTGTGTTGGACTGTCTGCCATATATAACAGTCTTGTACTTAATATTCTTATGAACTTGCACTCTTGTCAGGTTATCCTCCTGTGCAGCACCGTTAGCCCCTCCTTGTATTATTTTCCCACGTATGTCACTTTGCTTCATGTAACCTAGCGTTTGCTTTTGAAAGGAGTTCACCTATTGTGCTCCCACGTGTCCGTTCTGTTCCTAATGTGAAGCGCCTGAGCTGCAGAAAGAGCTCTTGAGTGCTGCTTCGCTGAGGACCTGACTCAGGGAGGAGATCGCCACATGAAAGGAGGGAGGCAAAAGGTTCCCAAGGAACCTGCCTAGACTAAAACGGGTCTGAGGATGCCCACCCACAATCCGGCTCATCATAAAAGAAGTCCCGACTACCGTTGTGAACCTTCTCGGACGATGCCGGGTCTGAAACTAGCCCCTTTGAAGTTACATCCTAACCCAGTCTCTAAAACCTTACCGCATGTTTGCAGCGATACTCCTGTGCACACACCCATAGCGTACAACACGTCAGGACCTCATCACACTAACGGAGAGGAAGGGAATCCGATCTGGCCAGCCTCAGCAATGCTGTCAGCACTGGCTGCACGCCATCCACTGTATGGCAGCACAAGCTTGCATGCATTGCCGACACGCTCAACTAATGCGGTACCCCACTGCACCATTGCCCATGACCCATGAAAGAGACCCCTGTGGCCTGAGGCACCACTGCGCTCTAAGCTCCGCTAATGACTCCACCCGAAAGGGAACCAAAGAGAGCGCTCCTAAATGCCGGCAACATGGTCAGGGTGTCCTTCCGCCTTGCACTTGGACAGACCAAGCCAAAGCTTCTGTTGCATAGTGATATTACGACTCACCCTGGAAGCATGAGTGATGCACCAAGGCAACAAAAAATAGACAATAGACTTCTCGGAGTAGGCACTCGGTATTTTCCATGTGCACTGAAAACCACAACCTTGCTCTCACTCTTAAAATCACGAAACCAACTCACACCAACCACGCCACCAAGTGGCCACGTGCCTAAGTGCCTGCGACCGTGCCAAGTGCTGGAAAACCATTGGCTCAAAAAGTGCAGGGAAAATACCGGTGAGGCAAGTGAAGGGCTTCGTCTATCTGAGGGCGACATGTTACCCAGCACGCCGCTAGGCCGAGGGGATCAGCATAAGATAGCAGGGCAGCCCAACAACCCAGACCTCGATAAGCAACAACCATATTGAATTAGCAAACTCGAGCTGCTCTACATGAAATGCGTTGGACTCTTATCGTCTCTAAGACCAAGGGCAAAGCGGGTTGAAGGAATTACACAAGAAAAAGGTATGCTTCTCAACTTTGCTTTTCCTGCTCAATGCACAACTTCTGCGGGACACTCTGTTACTTTAACCCCTGCAGTGCAAAGCATGATGCTGTACGCCAAACACTTCCACCAGGGCCCTGACCTGTAACCCTTGCCCCTGGCCCCACCGTTCTACTAAAGGCAAAAGTCACTGCTCATCGACACCTAGGACGAAGTGTTGGGCGTCAGAGACACAATAGAGGAGTTGCTTCCTGCGGCCGAAATCTTCCACCGCTAGCGCCACTTAGCATCTGGACTATATGAACGACAACAAAGAAGGGGGAGCCACGCGGCACTCGCTGCCCTCCCCCAGCGTGACCCCTGGCTCCGTGCGTCTCTTAGCTGCGTATATGGCCAGATTAAATTGGGGAAAGAGCCCGCAAAATTCACTGCCCCCCACTGGAGTTAATGACGAGACAGGTGTCAAAGTCAGCTTCTGCCTTTAAAAATAGAATCGTCACCCCTACATTTAAAATCTTGTGACAGCAACTTCCTAGGACAGGTAACATGTCCCCGAATACCAGAATACTGACATAGCCTCAGACGAAAGATCCCCTCCTCTATCTACGCAGCGCTAATCGCATTCAAAATTCCAACATATGACACTCCTCCAGTTTTTATTCAGCCCTTGCACCAAGTTCGTGTTTCCGAGAAAAAAGGCGAGCCTTAAGCGAGGCCCACATAAGGCCAGCCAAGCGCAACTAAGCTGTGTAAACAAAATTAAAACCTGCACCATGAAGAGGCTGGTTTCCAAAACTAGCGCAGTTCCAGCCAGGCCCCCGCTGAGACCAGTATACACCACTTCCCCCACCGCCAGGGCAGGATCCAAAAACCGGCCAAGACGAGACCCCCGCCCGAAAATACACCTCCGGGGCCAACGACAGAGAAAGCGGTGACTTTATAAAGCTTTCTGAGCCAGAGGGAGGCCAATATACCGAGCATTCCTCATTTCAACATCCCGTCCAAAGAACATGACTACAGGCGGGATCCCGTTCGTGCTGAGGAGTGATGGAAGCCTCCCGCAAGTCCTCCCGAGGCCGGCCCAATCACAAGTCAGGGGATGAGTGCTTCAAGACCCGACGGCGTGGCCTCGGCCCGGAAAACGGGGCGTCGAGGGCAGAGACACCGCACCTCTCACTATGCCCCCGTCTTCCAGACAATAGGGGGGAGACCCGACTCACCGGATATTGACGACGCATCGGAGTTGGCCGCAGTAATGTCCGTCCGCTACCTCCAGTACTTCTATTTCTTAGTCACGAAACCATGTGCGACTGCCAAAGTGTCGGGTAAGTCCCAAACCTTCCCTCTTAGGCCTCATCGATCCCGCAAAGGCCGGACACCACCTACCCCACGCAGGGCCGTTTCTAGGTGTTTTGCCACCCTAGGCGAGAATTGAAAAATGCCGCCCCCTCCCTTTTACTACCATCACTCTCCCCCCCTGTCATCCTGACTAGTTAATTTCATTTAAGTTAATTTATTCTTCAGCCCACCTCTCTTGGTCACCAAGTACTAGGGAGTGAATGCAACGAGTTAACACTTTCTAACCAGCAGCCTAGTCTGCAAAAAATCTAACACTTGGACGTGATTCAATAATAATTCATCGCCAAATACCCTCGCAAAACTGACTGGTGAAGACTGAAGGACGAACTTAAAGCACACCCCAAAAATAAAATAGAAATAAAAGTGTCCAATTAGGAGAAAACAGCTGTACTAGAAAGTTGTGGCAGTCCCGAAGAAGGATTGCTTTTTACGAGGCTACCAGTAGCCTAACGCCCCGCCCTGTAGGAGTGCTACGACTTTTATGGCGACCATGCTGGACATCCCTGTTTTAAGGCTCTCTTTCAGAGCGCTTTACAGCCATTCCCATTTGTCATTACAAATGGTCACCGACAGCTAGTTGGCGGAGGCGGTCTACACAGACTCTCTCCCAGCTACATTTATAGGAGCCACGCGTGTGGAGGCAGGGAAATTGTGGGCATTTTAAAACTGAATGCAGTAGCTTTATTATGAAAATGAATGAAACTATTTATAGAAATGTCTTTTGCTATTGGCTAGGCTGTGTTTGCCAATCTGATTAATGCAGGTGGAGGCAAGGGGGAAATAAAGCATGACACTTCCCCTACTCTCCTAGAGCTCACTTGCTACCTACCCTTCCCCCTTGCCCACGGCCACTTACGGACGCCAGCAATTGTGCACAAATTTGCAGTATCTTAGAATCCCTGTCACCGAGAATTATAGAGAACACAAGTGAGGTGCCAGTTCTCCTCACCACTGAAATGTAAATCAGTCGAAAATTCAGAAGATTTGATTGTAAAAAAACAATCTTTCAAGAATAACGGGACCTGGCGAGAGGGTTAATGAAGATCCTGGCTCAAGTGCAATGCATTGAACCTTGGGGGACTGCAAAACGTGCCAAGTAGTCAAACAGAGTATATAACAGTGAGCAACCTGATATACCCTTGAGGGCTTGGGTACAAATATATGAAAAGGTAGGAGGTGCCTCCAAGGGAATTATTTAGAAAGTGAATTTTTATGAATTAATTAAAGAAAACTTAGAAAGACAAATCAATGGTCCTATAATGGAATAACTCAATATTAGTGTGTTTTACTGAATAATACACATTAATGTTCAACACAAAACATAAACACAGAACATAAAACAGAAACCAGGTGTATATGAAAATATTGAATTTATCAATCAGTTAAGAGGCAATCAGAAACAGGCCTACAGGGAAATCAATAAAACATGAATGTTAAACTCTGTAGGTCCTGATGGCGCCTTTCCTAATTTATAAGTTTGTCGATTGAGTAGGAAAAGAGCGTAGGTTGACGTTTCGGTCTCCTATGTGTGTATCTGTGAGACCATCTTCAGGACTGTTAAATTGATAATTGTAATGCCCTAATGTAAAATGAAACAAAAATATTTACAATTACATTCTGATCCTTAATTTGGACACATTTCTAATCATTACACCTGTGTTTATACGAAAATACAAACAAAGACACAGAAAAAGCAACACATCAAAACATATACATTCATAAATTATTTCACTGTTTAGTTTTGATAATAACTTGTATCACACATTGATGATATACCCATGTTGATATTTCATTAGGCAATCAACTTATACCAGGATCATAGTGATTGATATTCGGACATTTTTAGTCCTCCTAAAGAGATAGACTGGGCTTCCCATGTCTAAATCTCATGAAATGAATAAACATAATTTTTAAACATAATTTTTAAACCAAAGGAGAACATATTCCTTAAAATGTCATAGCGTACATGAATTAGCTTCATTTTAGCCAAGAGGCAATAAAGAAATAAAGAAGTATACTCCAGTGTAGACTATTTACGAATTTCACTACTGGTAAATAACTGCATTAGCTTCTGTTCATGTTTCAGTAACTTGGCTCGAGTGACTCAATGTTGTCTAATCCTGTATATAACGTGCACAATCTGAAGACCAATTGACATACCTTTTTGATCAGCCAAGTTCGATTAAAATAAGGGGCTGATATGGAAGTCTTTGATTTAAAAGTCTTGATTGGCAAGTGCAGCAATAGGAACTGAAAAAAGACGTCAGAAAACTTGCTGTATTATTTTTAACTCTACGTTTATACTTTCTATATTTTAGTCAGAAATCTTTCAATCTACCTGGAATTCGATGTAAATGGGATCGCGGAAGAGTTGTCTGTGTGGAAAAATTACACCCTTCGGCTGCCAAGTTGGACGGAAATCTTATTAAGGGTCTACGTTCTGAAAGAAGTGGCCGCATTTAGAAACCAAGAATTTATTTGAATAAATATATACGCATCAAAAATGTGGATTTACCTTATATTACAGGGAGTGACCGCATTGATGGAAAGGAAGAGAAGCAGTCTAAAAGTAAATAGATTACCAATAAGTACCGATAATTGTATCAGAGCCAAACTATATTCGTTGCAGTGATGTTGCAACAGGAGTTACTAAAGTGATTAGCCGCTGTGGTGGCGTCCCCCAGGGCAAGGCTGCCTCCTTTGGTCTCCACAGACCTGGGCATGGCAGCTGGCAGTCTCACCAGAGACGGGGGGGCATGAGTGGCTCTGTGTCTGAACCGGCCCCCCTCCTCTCCCACCGGAGCAGGCCTCTGCAGCCCCATGCTGAGGGGAGATAAAGCTGTGCTGATGGTGACTCGCGCTGAGCTGCTCCCAGCGTGAGCGCGCCGCTGTGGGCTGGCACAGGACCCCAGTGATGTAGGCTCGCACCAGCCAATTCGAACAGACCTGTTCGTGCCTTTTAGGGGATCTCCTCACCTGTAGTCTGGGTGTCCTGTGCCTCGTTGCCTTGGGGGATGAGCGGTGCAGGCGAGCACAGAGGTACTACGAGAGCGGGCACGCAAGGCCCCCGCCTGTAGCGCCGAACGTGACATCACACAACCTCACGTCACGTTGAATATTAGAAGGGGCAGGGCCGTTTCTATCATTAGGCAAGACTTGGCGGCCGTTCACTCAAGGGGATTTCCAAATTCATGGTTTTTGCCGCCCTCCCTCTTTTGCCGCCCTAGGCAGCCGCCTAGTCTTGCCTAATGGTAGAAACGGCCCTGACCCCACGAGGCTTTGGGGGGGGGGCTTTACAGACGTCTCCCCCTCACTTGCAGCGCCTACGTACGACGGTGTGAAACTCCGCTTGAGGAAAGACTGCGCTCAATCGTAATAACACTTATGATTCACTCCTAATGTAAGCAAAACGGATTCCTCTCACACTTGGGGGGCTGGGTTAGCTGCCACCCCTATCGCCTGTTGAGCCGACTGCCGAGTAGAATTGCCATTGTGCCACGCAGCCGCCACTCTGTACACTCGTTTATAATGCAAGTGAAATGTTAATAAATGGATCCAGTCCTACCTCACTTATCTAATTCAGGATTGCCTCCTTACTTCCCAAATAAAAACACAATATGAACTTCTGTTCACCAAAGCACCACCGCACTGTTTGGTCTCCATCGGAAATAAACTAATCACAATCGCTGCGCTCAAGCATTTGCGGCAAGCCGCATCTCACCATCCATGGCCTCTCCATGAAATCCTATTATTTGAACAAAACAAGGGAACCCAGGGCGCAATATGCTAAGGACCTTGGGTAGGTACTTATTTTCACAAACAGTGGTCCTTAGACAAGAGAGAGAATGTGGAGGGAATAAATATAGACTAAATAGGACTATATTTTTAAGAAATGTCCAGCCGGACAATTTAATATCTTGATAAAAATGATCACAAAGAAATAAGACACAGAGTGTGATGGGCGTGGGACACCAGCCGATGTCCGACTAACACACTGGAGGGACACAAACAGAACGTAAAAATGGTAGGCAAAATCGGGTCATCTGAATATCATAAACCATAAACGGATAATCCACAATATACAAATATGCATGAACAATTAATGCCAGCTATGCATTTAGTGCATTAAGGTCGACGACGTTTTAACCCATACATAATATCGGTTCATCCTCAGGACAGAAAATCATTGCCTAAAGAAATAACAATTTCAGTTGAACCCACGGTGAAGTGGAGCTGAAATAATTTCAGCACGGTGTGCCAGATTACGCGATTTCCGTGGGGTTGAGCCGAGGCGGATAATGAAGGGATCAGCGGGAGCAATGCCCTTGTCGAATGATCAGACAGTGGAGGATGCAGGTCCGCAATGGGGGTCCTTGCATGGCGTGAGAGATCTACACGGCCGTGTAGATCTCTCACGCCATGCAAGGACCCCCATTGCGGACCTGCATCCTTCACTGTCTGAAATTATTTCAGCTCCACTCCACCGTGGGTTAACTATATGTCTAACACTTCTGGGAACTAGGTGTCCCAGCAGGCTTATACCGTAATTATGTGTTCCGCGTCCACATCAATACTAACCCTTTGGGACGTTAGCACCTTCATATAGTCTCCATTTGTACATTCTTTTGTATCCCATTATGACAACTGGGATTAAGAAGTGATATTTCCGCACTTCGTTTTGGCTACGGTATGTGCAAATGCAGAATACACAACACTGGGGATTACTCTTCCCAGCATACCCGGCGACCACGTCACGCAGTCATTACGTGACCCCGGAAGTGGGCGTGTCTAACCCAGCCTCTCCCGCGCTGGTGAGGATCATTTTAAACATTAGTTGCGAAGAGCCTTGGAATCCAGACCTAGTAGGATTTACAACCGGGCAGGACCCTGGAGGCGTAAGTAGTAGTGAGCCCGTTTGCTGAGTGCAGGTACGAGCATAATTATCTTCAAATCAGATGACATATACTGCTAATAGTAACTTGGTTTCTTGCCTATATGTCTCAATTTATTTTCCTTTCATTCATGAATTTTACAATATGCTGGTCCTTTTACAACTATCATACGATAGAGTGTGGCTACAGGGCTACCCCTTTCACAATGTGAGGTCCCTCATGGAGTACAATCTCTCCCACAATGGGGTAAGGATTGCAGTTTGAACGTTTTGGGTGTATGAGTTTCACAATGACTGGTAGCAGCATTGGCTGTTTTGGAGTGGATGACACAGATGTCAGACAGTGTTTTACACACACAAGTATGCAGGTACTGACAGGATGCGACAAATTGCCGCCACTACACGATCTTTGACCACATAGTTGAGTGTGGTAAAGTTAAACAATATTATCTCACACACACCGAATAGGTATGTTGGATGTTGTGTTTGTCACCTTCTTGCTATTAAGACACAGGGGGCAGCAAGCAGTACAACTCTTAATGGGAAGTAACAGTTCTTACAAAGTATGATACACTATGTCTGGTTCTGTTGTTTTTATTTTTTCACAGATGGAGTAACCAAAAATGACAATTTGATATTTATTTGATATTTATTGGTTTGTATAGCGCTGAATCGCCCATGAGGGTATCTCGACGCTGGGGACGGCGGAACATCAGAACAGGAGGGAAGAAATTTAGAAGAGGTGGGTTTTTAACATCTTTCTAAATTGAATCAGATTGTTTCCTGAGCGTAACTGAGGAGGCAGTCTATTCCAGAATCAGGGGTCAAGATAAGAAAATGCCTTGCCACCACTGCGAGCCTTTTTGATTCTGGGAATGGTGAGCAAATGTTCGGTGCTAGACCTGAGAGTTCGTGACGGGATATAGGAGGAGAGCTTGTTGGTGAGATTCATGGGGCCCTTGCCATTACGGGCTTTGTGAATAACACAACCTATTTTGAACTTTACTCTTTTCTTTATGGGGAGCCAGTGAAGTTGATTGAGTAGGGGTCCAGAGGGTGTTCTAGATGGGGCATTGTTGGTGAGTCGGGCAGCAATATTCTGCACTACCTGGAGTTTATTATTGGCACTTTCGTTGGCCGAAAACAGGAGAGCATTACAATAGTCAAGCCTGCTCAATATTAGGGCCTGCATGAGTGTTTTTTTTGTAGAGGAGGGTAAAAGTGGAAAAATCCTACGCAGAAGGCCAAGAACATAATAGCAGTAACCTGCGGTGGTATTGGCATGTGCGTTATATGTGAGTTTGTGGTCAATCTTGACACCCAGGTTATTAACAACTTCTTTGGGAGAGGGGGTGGTTCCCAGCTCTTCTCGCCACCAAGTAGGTGACCAGATAGTGGTAGCTCCTCCAAACAACATGATTTCTGATCTGCCCCCGTTGAGTTGTAAAAAGTTGTTACGCATCCAGGCAGCGATAGATTTCATGCCTTCGGAGACAATACTCTGCTGATAGGAAATGGAGCAGCTATCTGCCCTTATTGTAAATAGTATAGCGAAATTCCCTCACTATTGTCTATTCCAGGAGGTATTGCGTTATCACCTTGAAGAAAGTCCAGCACCCGTTAGCGGCTTAAGCGGACTGAAACATGTTGGCACTAGGGTCTTAGGACCATATTATTCCAACTAACCCTTTTTCATCTCTGTTTTAATATCCCTGACAGATCCAAGAATAAAGGGAAACAGGGATCTGTCTGCAGATTTTTAATCTTTATTCCCCCTGGCCAAAAACTTCTCTAAGAGCTCCCTGAAATATGGTTGAGCCCACCCTGACTTTTAGGCATCAGGGTGACCCGATGATGAAGAATGACACCAATAGGGTGTGTGAGGGTATATAAAACAAAAGTTCTTATTTGCTGCCCCACTTCTTAGTGGCATATTATACGAAGCTTCACATAGGGACTTCCCATCACTGTTGGATCAGCATCCATCTATACAATAGTTAGAGGAGGACTACTCTGTGTGATTTACCAGGACAGTACCCCCTTAATGCCAAAACAAGGGAAGAGAAACTAGCCAAGTGATCACCACATGCCTCATGTTCACTGCACATCACTCGCTGCAAGAGGGTGAAGACCTAGTAACCCCCGCAAGGAGCAACAAGACGCTCACCGCTCCCCCGGCCAAGAGAAGCGTCAAGTGGCAAGCAAGGTCCAGAGAAGGCAATAAGACTGAGTGCAGCTAAGCCCCATGAAGACACAAGAAAGACACGCACTGAACATGCAACCCCCAGTGGCTGCCTTACGCTACTGCATGCAAGAAGAGTGCGCCATCTGTCCCAAGAGGTGAGTAGCCACCACCACAAGCTACAGAATGGGCACAGCAGGTGCCAGAAGAGAGCACCCAGAAGAGAGAGACCGCTCCACAGTAAAGAAGCGAAGCGTAAGGCAACACGGAGAATCTCCACATCTCCACGGCACCAGCAGCAGTGAAGCCCCACAGTGGCCCAAAAGACAGCACAGCGTCTTCCCTCACACTGCCTCAAGATGGAGTTGCCGGTGGCCCAAGACAGGCAAGAGGAGAGTCGCACACTCCATGTAGTCAGCTGCCACTGGAACATGTGCTCAGGTGACACGTGGCCAGACGCCACATTCGTACAGCACGGACGGAGTACGTCACACAAAGTGACCGACCCGCCAAGCATGCCTGCATGGAAGCAGGAGCAGGCGCCATGACAGTGCAAGCTTTAGGCGCATGCACGACACTCTCAAGCGAAGAGGTAACCTGCCGTCCGGGCAGAGGAGCACTGCGAAAACCCCTGAGGAAGGGAAGGGGACTGGAAGAGGGCCTCGAGGAGAAGAAGCACGTCCTACCAACAGGACAGACTTGTGACAGGTCAGCGGTAGAGTAAAGACCATCACAAGAACAGGACACGACCAGTGAGATGTCCATGTGGCACAAACATGAGACATGTGGCAGGAAGCCACATCCACACGAGGAACCTGATTGGAAGGAGGAGAAGAGCGTGGTAGGATGCCACTCCACCAAAGTGGAAAGGAGAGTGGCAACATGCCACAGGGCCAACAACCACCACAGGCGCTCAAGGTTGAAAAGGAGAAGAGCGAGAGGACAATGGACTCATGGCAGCACCGGAGAAGGTGTTCATCAGCACAAGCCAGCCACCGGGGTTCAGAGACGTCGCGGCAGACAGCTTCGTGGGAAACTCCCGTTAAAAACTAAAAAATGCATCAGTGGAAAAAAGTTGACTCGGTAACTCTAACCGACGCCCTTTCCAAACATGTACAACAGTCAACGATTCCACATGACAACTCAGACTTAGATCAAAATTATAACACCATAGTGGCGAGTCTTAGACAGTCTATTGACCAGATAGCCCTGGAAAAGATACAGAAAATGAAGGGCGCGGAAAAAGGGGCCCCTTGGTTTACCCAGAGCTTGAGGGATCAAAAAAGAAAGCTCCGCCACCTTGAGAGATGTTGGAGGAAGTCTAAAGTTGATACAGATCGCGAACTCTATAAAACATCTTTGCAGTTGCACAAAAAACTTATTGTATCAACTAAAAAGGACTATTATGAAACCCGCATAAAAAATGCAGTAAATGTCCAGAAAGAAACCTTCAAAATTTTAAAAGAATTAAGTAAGAAGGATGAAAAGGTAGATACAGTGATAGATTGCAACACCTTCCAAGGCTACTTCCTCGAAAAAGTGGCAACCATTCTGTCAGATATTAAGAAGGATATCCCCAATATGCCTACTATTCCACTGCCCCCGAAATTCCTCCGACCTCCACTATCTCTAGATTCCCGAGCATAGATTCTACAACTCTCAGACAGCTTGCTATTTCAACTAAGTCAGGCTCCCCTGCAGACCCCTGCCCCCCTGGAATCTTTCGGCTGGCACTTCCCATTTTGGAGGACCAGATTCTAGACCTCCTAAACAACTCACTAGCCACAGGACTATTACCAGCAAGCTTTAAAGAGGCACGCGTCAAACCAACCCTTGATAAAAAAAACAGGGGCTGATCCAACCAGCCTGAAAAACTACAGGCCAATATCCCAGCTGCCTTTTCTGTCTAAGATTTTAGAACAGCATGTATTAAGATCATTGTCACCCTTCCTGGAATCATATCATCTACTCCAGGAGCGGCAAGCGGGGTTTCATGCCCATCATAGCACCGAATTAGTAATGCTCTCGGTGCTGGATGAGCTTAGATGCCTGGCTGACAGTAAAAAACCAAGCACCCTGATACTTTTAGATCTTTCAGCTGCGTTTGATACTGTCAGCCATGCATTGCTCCTGGACAGGCTGGCTATGTCTGGGATAAAAGAACAGGCTATCCAATGGCTAACATCTTTCCTGCTAGGGAGGACGCAGAGGATTCAATTAGCAGATCGTGTATCTGAAGTGGGTGTTTTGGAGTGTGGAGTCCCGCAAGGGTCCGCACTCTCGGCACTCTTGTTTAACCTATACCTGCAGCCACTGATAAACTCCTTGGTGAACATGGGCTGTAAAGTCTTTAATTATGCGGAAGATACTCAGCTGTTGCTGAGTATCGATAATACAACATCGGCTCAGTCCATGGCCCAGAATATACTGCGGTTTACAGTGAGCTGGATGACGACGAATCTGCTAAAGATTAATCCAGATAAAACGGAGGTCCTGGTAGTTTCAACTACCACTTCACCTTGGAATGATCTGTTCTGGCCCCAAGAACTTGGACCGACCCCAAAACCATGCCCCAGCGTAAAGAGCCTTGGTATTAAGATCAACCAGGAGCTCTCGATGACCAGCCAAGTATCCGCCATTGTTGGATCTTGCACCAACTTGATTAGGAAGTTGCGAAAGTTAGTCCCTTTGCTTTCTACAAATATGCTCCGAACCATTGTTTCGGCAACAATAGTCTCCAGGATCGACTATGGGAACGCATTATATCTAGGTCTACCAAAAAATCTAATCAACCGCCTACAGGTCACCCCGAACGATGCAGCACGGTTAATCTTTAGATCACCCAGATAGACCCATGCTTCCCCTTTATTGCACAGGCTACATTGGCTCCCCATAAAGCAAAGGGTGGAATTTAAAAGCCTGTGCATTGCCCATAAGGCAATTTATGGGCAGGCACCTGCCTATATAAAAGAGAGGCTTGAAGTCTATAATCCCAAGCGAGCTTTAAGATCTTCCAACTCCCAATTGCTATGTCCGCGCTTTAAAATGGCGACCAAAGGCGGAAGATCCTTCTCAGTCCAAGCCCCTACAATGTGAAATAAGCTACCTGAGGCCCTTCGTAAAGAACCTAATCTCCTCCTTTTTAGGAAATCTTTGAAGACATTTCTATTCAGAGACGCCTTTGCATCTCTGTGAGTTAGGCCGATAATCTTCATCCTGTTCATCCTACTTCCTGTTGCTGTATCTGTCAGAAGCGCCTTGAGACCTGACGGTGATTTGGCGCAATATAAAACCCAGTTAACAATAACAACAATAACAATAACAATAACAATAACCAACCGTAAGCCGCTAGCAAGTGCAATCTGTGTGCAGGCCCATGCATCACTGTGCGACCGTCCACTCACCTGTCACTGGCTGCTTGGCATGGATGACATCACGTCTAATAAGTGCACATGCCAGAAGATAACCATAAGTGGCCACGTATTCTCTCCAGTCCTCCTCACTCCACGAAGTTACCTAGAGCCGGAGATCGCCGCCTGTTTGCCCAAGTGTAAAATAAACAAATTTAATTATGTTCCTCATCTAGGTGCATCATCACCAAGAACATCAAAGGAGCATTGCACTACCAGAGTGGATGCAAACATTCAAGACATCTGGAGGTCCAAGAGGAAATCCTGGTGCTATGTGAGGCTTGCCACCCAGGAACCTTCTGTGTGTCCTCATAGACATGGAATACTTGTGGAGGCGTAGCACACCTTTTTGGATTTTTTTTAAAACTGGTTCAAGACAGGTAATCCTAAAACCAATAGTTCACACTTTTTTGGGCGCCCCAGGATATTGTCCCTTCTGGCTAGTACGGGACATGAAGTGAAGACTAGTATCAGGAGAGTGTAGGGGATTCCTACACAAGATCCTGTGGGTGCTCCTACGGAGGATGAAACCTCAGTGTTCAAAGTTTCTTAAGCAAAGAGTTCACCAGACAATAAATGTATTTTCATCTGAGTATATTTTTAATCCAAAGTTCATATATTGTATTCCATATAGACTTGGTTAATGTTCAACAGACATTCTGTTCGTTATTCACCATCAAAACAATTTGTAATGCCAAAATCCCAATGCATTTCGGGACAGGGGTCCCTTCATCAGGGGAACAATGTGATTCTGTAAGAGAAGCCAAACACTGTATAAGGGAGTGGACATTTCTGCAAGAACGTAAAGAAAATAAAGAAAAAAGGAAAACCGATGGCTTCGAAACCTCACCATATAGCATGTGGTAATGAGAAGAAAAACCGTGAATCACTGAACGTGCTGTGAACAGAGTCGGAAATAATCGGGTGGCAGAAGTTACACCGCAAACAGCAAGTGACCACGGATATTAAGAAATCGTGAATATCAAAGTTATGTTGTGAATGCACTATTGATCTCCTAAAAAAAGTGCTCCATGCGTTTTTACACCAGTTAACAATTGACACAATACGGGTTCAAAGGAAGTATGAATGCAAAGAAAATGCCGTGCACAAAGAAATTAAACCACACGGGTTTCCCAAACGTGATGCTTACCGGAATCTTCAGAGTCTTACGTTCGAAGACCACAAACTAGCGGGACGACTTCCGTAAGTGAGAGGGTGGTGTGTTTATAAAAGACGGACCAAACGTGCATAAGAGTGAGTAACATAGAAAGGGGACTACAAGCCCGGTTACCACAGGAACAAAGTGTACCAAAAGATCGTGGCAGTCTATTCTATGGGGACAATGAGTCAATACGGACAAAGTAAACGAATATATAATGATAATGGCAACAAGTTAACTCAATAGTGGAATTTATCATTTAAACACAGTTATTCATGTGCATCGGCGTGTCAGCCATCGTAGATAGGGAGAAAGAAAACGAAAAATGAAATAAATACTGCCGCAGTAGATTAGGGAAAAGTAGTTAGAGGATGGGTAAACAGAACTATAGGTAATGAGTGAGAAACAAAAAAACAGTAAGTAAGAGAAAAGGAAAATAAAAAGTATAAGGAATGGGGAATATGAACAATGAAATTTAGTATTAAAATGAAAGAATAATGACAAGTGAGGTAAGTAGGAGAATCAATCAAGTATTAAGGATAAACAGACATGTTTTAGAGAAAACAACTAAATTCAATTCGATCATTGAGTCCTTTTGGGTGGCATGATTCCAACAACTTAATCCAAAATAGTTCACGCTGCAAGAGTTTTTTACGGTTGTCAACGCCAGGTCTCATAGGGACAACCTGTAGAACAAGGAATCTCAACTGGCTTATGTTGTGTTGGGATGAGATGAAATGTGCAGCTAAAGGAGATTTTTGATTCTTATTCCTGATTGTGCTCTTATGTTCAGTTAATCGAACTTTGAGTTTCCTTTCCGTCTTGCCGACGTAAGGTAGGCCACAGGGGCACTTCAAAAGATACACCAAATTCGTAGAGTCACATGTGGCATTAGTTCTTAGTTTGATTTGTTTCCCAGACCGTGGATGGTTAATGGAATTTCCCTTGATTATATTGTTGCAGTGACTGCAATTGTGACAGGGTTTAGTTCCCGAAAAAACACAATCTGATGGCTTGGGGTTGAATTCCAGCATGTTTTTGAGGTTCTTGGCTCTTTGGTAAGCGAACAATGGAGGACAGTTAAAGATTCCTTGAAAATCTGGTTCAAATTGTATCATCTGCCAATTACTGAGAATGATATTTTTTATCGCGAGACTTCGAGAAGAATATTTGGACACAAATACAGGTCTAAATGGTTTATTCGTTGTCGTGTTTGGGACCAAAAGATCTTTTCTGTCTTTCAAAGCAATTCGATCACTAGCGACCTGCAAAGTCTCTTCAGGGTATTGTCTGTCTCGGTATTTAATCAGGATGGTCTTTTCAGTACGCTCATTTTCATCTGGTTCAGAACATATCCTTTTGGCCCTCAATAGTTGAGAGAAAGGTAGATCTTTTTCAATGGGGTAGGGTGACTGCTGGTATATAAGAGAGCATTATTTCGATCAGTGGTTTTAGTGTACAGTGACGTTTTTAAGCAGTCATTGTCAAGGGTTACTAAAATATCCAAGAATGGTAAACTCACCGCATTAACACTGTGGGTGAATTGGATATGGTCATCAACTCCATTGATGTACGAAATGAATTGTGAAATTTCATCACGGGGTCCAGCCCAAATCAAGAAAATGTCATCTATGTACCTCCAATATGTGGTGATTTTGTTTCGCCAATGAATGTTTTCCAAACTGTGGTCAATCTCGAGGCGGTGCATGAACAAATTTGCGTAGCTGGGGGCTGCACAATTGCCCATTGAAGTTCCCACTAGTTGGAGGTAGAAGTCATTGTTCTAGGTGAAGTAGCTGTGGTACAGCATAAGTTGCATAAGTTCAAGTAACAGCACTTTCAAATCATCATTCATGGTGTTTTGGAGTAAGAAGGATTCCAAAGCTTCAATGCCCCTGTTGTGAGGTATTGATGTATATAAGGCGCAAACATCGATCGTAACCAAAGTGTATTCAATGTTTGGTGTTAAACTCACTTTTTTCAATTGATTTAAAAAATCGGTGGAGTCACGTATATAGGTAGACATGCCTCTCACAATAGGCTGAAGATACATATCACCAAACTTCCCAGTAGGTTCATGAATGGAGTTTCTGGTAGACACGATCGGTCTGAATGGTGGTTGCTGCAGGTTTTTATGGATTTTGGGCAGCATATGAATGCTGGGGCATTTCGGATACGGGTGGATCAAATATTTCAAGTCTTTTTATGTGATAGTACTCATTTCCATGGCTTTTTCTAGAATGCTTTTCAGAATCTTTGAGAAAGTTTCAGTAGGGTCAGATAGTAGTTTCATATAGAGATCTTTGTTGCCTACATGTGCAGTGACACTTGTTTGATAGAACTCTTGGTCCAGGACAACCAAGGCTCCGCCTTTGTCCGCTTTACAACAGGTGATTTTCTTGTTGTTGGTAATTTCTTTGAGAGCTCTGTATTCTCTGGTTTTGAAGTTGTTAAATTTTGAAGGTGGTTTCTTGAAACTTTCTTTCAAGGCATTGAGAGTTATTGTTTCATAAGAATCCAAAATCTTATGGCTCACTGGAACCAAAAGGAGCTCTGGCTTCTGAGATCTTTAAAAGCGTGTTGAACAGGAGGACCTGTTGGAGAATTGACGTTGGTAAAAAAGTGGTGTAAACGAAGGTTGCTCATAAATTTGAATAAACAAATTTCCATCTCCAATTCGTTGGTGTGATAGGTGGGGACAAAGGATATCCCTTTTTGTAGTACGTTCATCTGGTTGGTAGTCAGTGAGGTTCGTGAGATGTTAATCACTAAGTTCTTTTGCTCCTGGTCACTTGAGTTATGGATGTTGTTGATGGTGCTGCGGCCGCGGCTTCTGCCCCTCCTGGTTCTACGGTGACTGCTGGGCCTTTCTCTAAAAAAGGAACTGTGGAGGTAGTAGGGATGTTTTGAGTGATATTCGATCCCCTGTTTCTTGGGGGGGGTCGTTCTTTGAGGTCTGCCCTGTGGTTGACCACGTCTTTGGGTTGTCGATCCGTCCGAAGAACTGACTTCATCAGAAGACGGATTGGTAAATGGTGTTTGTTGTCTACGTTGGGCACAGACCTCTGCCCAACTGTAGACCTCCCCCAATTTGTAGTCCATCGTATCTCTTTTATACTTTCTTATTTTTCTATCATTAATTTCTTTAGTATACTTGTCCAACTGGATGTTGATGTCCTCAAGGGCTTTGACTAATTCATCCTTGTTCATATTTTTCTCCAAGTTTTGTTGCATCTGGCCTATTTCCTTTTCAAGGTCATTGATGACTTTCGAAAGTTCTTCAACAATTAGAAGAATAAGATCCAGCGAGCAACGATTCAAGATAGCGTACCAGCGTTCCGTGAACTTCGGGTTGTTCCTACATAGAGTAGGCTGTTAGGGCTATACGGAGACCTCTAGGTATGCGTTGATCTTTGTGGTATCTAATTAATGTTCCAGCGTGTAGTCGTTGGTTGATGATCCTTTTTGATGTATATAAAAGTTGTCTCAACATGCTTGGGTTAGAAAAGGTACTTGTAGAAGTTGGGTCCACTCCCTTAACAAGTGAGTAGATTTGTTTGGTTTCATCTAGGTCAAAACCAAAGGTGGACACAAGCCAGCCACCGGGGTTCAGAGACGTCACGGCAGACAGCTTTGTGGGAGGACCAACCTTAAGCCGCTAGCAAGTGCAATCTGCGTGCAGGCCCCATGCATCACTGTGCGACCGTCCACTCACCTGTCACTGGCTGCTTGGCATGGATGACATCACGTCTAATAAGTGCACATGCCAGAAGATAACCATAAGTGGCCACAAATTCTCTCCAGTCCTCCTCACTCCACGAAGTTACCTAGAGCCAGAGATTGCCGCCTGTTTGCCCAAGTGTAAAATAAACAAATATAAATATGTTCCTCATCTAGGTGCATCATCACCAAAAACATCAAAGGAGCATTGCACTACCAGAGTGGATGCAAACATTCAAGACATCTGGAGGTCCAAGAGGAAATCCTGGTGCTATGTGAGGCTTGCCACCCAGGAACCTTCTGTGTGTCCTCATAGACATGGAGCATGCCGAAGAAGACCATGCCCAACCATTGGACTATCCACCCTTGAAGCTATACGAGGCTTGACTGTGGCGCTGTTGGGAGTTCTGCAGTGACTCCTCAGCGCGGCCTAGGAAAAGCCCACACAGTCCGGGCGGTTACGTGGCAATCCAGGGGCAAGGGCCTCAATGGAGTTAATGTGAGAGGGGAACTGGAATCAGAGACATGCATCGGCAGCAGATCCAGGGCAGGCACCAGGAAGCGTGGAGGTCACAGATGGAGACTGGTCACCCAAAGAACAGCTTAGGAGGGAATAGATCCTGAGTCCTGACGGCGAGTGCACAGAGACCGAGACACCACCCTCTGAGCCTACATGAGCAATGTGACTGTGGTCCTTTTGGCAGTTCCTCTGGACGCCTTCGCGTGGCCTACACGAGGCCGGCACAGTCCCCATGGTATCATGGCAGCCCAGGAGGAAGGCCCTCCAGAAGACTTCACTGAGAGGGGAGTCCAGGCAGGAGAGGCAAGTCTGAAGCTGCTCGGCCACTGGGAATTGGAAAGCATCATCGCCTCCAAGGAAAGTCCTCATTCACCAAGGTCATCCTCCGTGGTTGCAGGTTGACTGTCCATCGGAGCTGAGCGCCTGCAATAAGATCTCCAAATGAGACTTCACCACCACTCCAGATGCACAGCTATTTTTAAACTTTGTAAATAGACTCCAACACTGCGAGTCAAGATCGATCTGAACTTTATCACCAAGGCGGACAAAAGTTTCCTGACTGGGTGGTCCAAAGCATCAGCACCACCCAGCAGATGGCCTGAAGAGACTTATTGTGTATTGTTGTATGTTTTTCTTCATAGGTTGGACTATTTGTTTGTTTCTTTTTCATTAAAGTTTGGGAGGGATGTAGTGTCCTATTTCACCAGATAAAGTGCTGTTAGGCCCATTTCTTCTTGTTAGCGTTAGGGGCCATGTCGTCCTTGCTACAGCACAGAACAAAACGTGCTGATGCCCTCTATGGAAAGCAGTGTAGTGTCCTGCTGGACACATTCTAGTGTTCCACTTTGTATTACACCCACACTTACACCCACCCATTCACAGGCGTCATTGGACAGGTGACCCTGCTAGAAAAGGAGCCGGGCGCACGTGCCCTGGGGCAGTTCCAGTACCACATAATAGGTGTCTGTGTGGTTCTTACTGCAGCATGTGGGCCTAGGGCCCAACACATCACACGCAGCATCATCATCAGCCCTTTTAATTTGAGTGCTCACCAAAGAAGCACAATTCCGATTGAGTACATTGCAACTTAAAACCGTGATAAGCCTGGTAAAGATCAAAACGACCACTTTAAAGACTGCACTATATTATTTGATTTATTTCTCTCCAAACACAACTTTTTGGGAGAATGTAGATTTCTGGCATACAGTAAGATATTTTTGAAAAATACACACATTCATATGGTGTGAGAAAGGAATGAAAAAAACGGAATATAAATATGAGCATGAGGACTTGCATATTTTTGTAAATTGCTGTCAGTGATGTGCACTCCACAGTTTAAGTTTTGTTTTCACTAATAACTTTGGTGCCGTGATGAACCTATAAGAAATGTGACAGACTCTTACTCCTTTCACCAAAGTTTCTTATTTCAAAATTTAGGATGCCTGTTAAAGGAAAGGGGCAAAGTGATTTGAGTAGGAGGCTTGATCAAAAACGACACTGGCCATTTTAGGGTTCGGAGGAAGTTCCACCGCCCCCTTCCCTATTACCACACACAGTGCCGATTCGAATTTGATGACTCTTGCCAGGTAGACAGCATTTTACATAAAAGAGATTATTTACCTCGGTTGGTGTAAATCTGTTGGATGCTTTTATAGATAACTGTGTTAGAACAAGGATTCAGACAGGTATCCAGAGATGGTTGTTTACAAATGTTTACACTGAAACTGCAATACGCTAAGGATATGCATAGTGTGTGGCCATAAAACAATGTTTAAAAGGTCTGATTGGCCGATGAAGCATTTTCTTCCATTGGTAATTTGTGGTTCAGCGGATGAATATTTGAATCTTAAATCCGATTTGCTAACCACAAAAGAAAATTATATAGCAGCTGTTATTACATGGGAAGGGTATGCGGGTCCACGGTGTGAAAAAGTATATCGACGAGTATAATGGGGACAAAGGAGCAGATCCCATGGAGCATGAGGGTGGACTTTGAGGGACTAATCTGCCCTAAAAATTCTGAAACAAAAACATGTTTTCATTGCAGGCTCTCCAACTCTAAATGGTTCAGTTATTGTAGGTACACAATTAGATCTTTTATTTGTAGTAATTCCTTAATGGTAGGAGTGGGGGGTGTATTTCATTTGAGATCAGAAGAGATAAAAAAAAATGCAAAACTTCAATGCCAAAATGGTCACAGAAGATGTAGGGTGTGAGGAATTAGTAAAGGGTGCGGGGAATGAGATTTTGATATCTTTTCTGATTACTTTGATACCTATCTCATTCATCTATTTTGGATCGATTATTTTCTGTCATTGAGTAAAAGGCAAACCCCACATAGGTTAAATCAACCCCATAGACTGACGCAACTCTGAAGAACCACTTACGACTGATAAAGTTTAAAAAGTTTAATATAAAATCAGAATTAAGTGCATATACAATCCTCTCAGGATAAGATTCAACAAATACACAGGAACTAAAAGGAACATAAATTCCCTAAAGAACCTAAGTCTACAAAAGAAAACAATTAATATCAATTCAAGAATCAGCAGATTAAAAAGCATAGACACAAAGTGGTTCCGTTGCGTCATCTATAAAAAGAGAATAAACAAGTTAAATCTGTCCCTACTCTATGCTAGGTGACATCCCTACTAGCAAGTTCCTATTACCCTAAAAAGGTGTCAGCAGTTTGACTTCCAAAGAAGTTCAAACTCTCTTAGCCTCTAATGGTAACTTATGTCGAGAAGCAGTACCCTCTCTGCCTACCCATCCGCTCTCTAAGGGTCCTCGGCCTACTGCTCTCTTGCGCTCTGTTCTTTCTCTCTATGACTCCTCAGGCCATCTGCGCTAACTTCTCCCCTGGGTGCTGTCCCTAAATACACAATCACCGTATGGATGGAACGCCCCTTGACGCCCACCGCATACACATTCACATGATGTCATTCTCTAGGTCTTTCCATAGCTTCGTCTCTTCGCGTCGTCCGTTAAGTTGACCTTGCTTCTTAGGCACCATCTTCATCTTCTTGCTGGTGACTTCATTGACATTCCAGTTGACACTTTCAGAGCAAAGTCTATCACTTCATCAGAACTCTATGCTTTACGATTGTATTCGTAACCTCATTTGGTCCTGTGAACGGTCATTTCTAAACAAGACCCAAATTCCAAGCGTCTCTTATCTCACTTAGGCCATAAACTTCGTCTAGCATTGTCACCTTAAATTTAACAAGACCTTTGACTCTTGGCTCGCACGTTCAGATCAAAGCTATCCACGATTCCTGTGAGCCCACTAAATTACATACAGCGGACTACACTCCTGCGAACCCTTGGTCAGTCAGGTTAAAATCACACATGACCAAACTCTTCTAACATTCCTACAACTCTTCTACACAGTATAACCTTTAACACACATTTATATATAATCGAATTTAGCAAATCACTTGATTATAAGCGAATGCATCTTACATAGAATACAACATTTATTCTCATGCTTACACCGTGCTATATGTGCTGCACATTTCTTCACTTTACATTTCGTAACGTTTCTCCGCTTTATAATTACATACGTCTATTCTATTCAGCACGTTATGCTGTTCTTAAGCATTTCTACACATTTCTATATTAGCCCAACCTATATATACGGGCCTTCTAATCTAAAGTGAATACAAATACATTTCCTATTATATTGGTTACATCGCCTAACTTTACGCTACAAGTGCTACTTCACATTACAAGTTCTACGTTTGAGTTATAGGCTTGTGAATATGGTACAGATATACTTTTCATTCAAATTGCGCTCTCTCAGTTCCCCCCTTTGATGACCTCTAGGGGTCATCACTAAAATGCAATTTGAATGACACTTTACACAGAACTAGTTACAAGATTCCCTCTTTTTATCGTTTCGAGAGCTCTCAAACTTTTGTACTGTTGATCTTGTAAAGCAGCTAATCTCCTCTCCTGCTCTCTCATGGATCTTTCTAACCGGTTCGTCCTATACCATTTATACAGTTTCACTAACCCCAACAATATGATTATGCAAATCAATATTATCAAGACAGGTTTCAATATGTACCACACAACACTTTTACCAAGATTGGCAAACCAATCTCCAACTTTACCCATTCCATGACCTACTTTTTCCCAAACATTTATTTTTGTTAAATCTTCGATTTCTCGGTGTATCTCTGTAATGTTATGTATGACTTTCTCAAGTGGTTTTGAATTATCTGGAATGTAAGTACAACATTCCTGGACCTTCAGAGCCTTGCAGACTCCGCCCTCTTTTGCTAGCAGAACATCTAAAGCAAGACGGTTCTGAAGAACCATTGCTCTAATCGACTGCATCTCTCCTTCCACTAGCATCAATGATCTTGCAGTACTTGCAGATAATCTATCTACAACTGTAGCTAGTCTCCTGATCTTAACATCGTTAAGTATTAAACCTAACATAGGAAACATTGCTCCAAATATGTCTCCAACTACCTCAGCATCTCCTACTTCTCTTTTCGCTCTTGTCAAAGCCTTTCCTTCTATAATCTCTAAATCCCTCGCATGATATATTTTGGGGAAGACAATTGCCAAGTAACACGAACCATACCAATTGTCAGGCAGTTTTACATAGGCATTTCTTCCACATACAAAATATACATTAGGAATAGCTTGCATCTCTTTCATGAAATCTTTCGTATAGTACTCTAACCTAAAAGCATGTTCGCAATTTACTTCACCTACAAATACACTCTCATAATATGTCTTGCTTCGAGTTAAACATAACTTTCCTTTCTGCGTTCTATCCAAAGCTATTGGACCATTGCTCCCCTTCTTCTTGTGTGCTTTTTCTTCTTCGGTCCAATCAGTTTTCCACTGTCCTGACATTTTTAGAATCTTCTGCCTCCTGTATCTGTCATCTACTTGTCCAATGAATTTCTTTTCTACCTCTGACACTTTGCAAGTCAGATTATTTCTGCGTGCATATGAAGTATCTAATGTATCCCAAGGAAGAAAGAATTTTGCCAATCTATCTTCCTTTTTGTAGTAGTCCCACTTATTCATTTGTTTATAATTCGGGACTTCAGGCAGTACCGAATCATAATTTGAAAAGTAGTACTCGAACCCTTCTCTACCATAAAATATACTGAGCAGTAAACTACATGTTATCCCATATGTCAGTGGGATATGATGATATCTGATACCTTCATCTACAGAAGCCGGCAATTGCATACAAACATAGCAATCTTTGGCCTCCATGGCATCGATATACTCGTACAATAGTTTGGCATATGCGTTCGACCTAAAATTTCCCTGTGACTCGTCTATGTGTAACCTACGAGCTTCATTTGCCAGTAACGCCTTTTCACTGATTACACTGCTCTCCTCCTTCTTCCCAACAAGAGCAGGTTTCAAAGTCGTTATAGGCTTTACATCGGTTGTCTCCTTTACGCTTGTATGTCCTACTATGTATGATATGGTAACTACTGTAATAATGAGAAAAATTACTACTGCTATTAGTGTACCTATTATGCATTTGGCTTTTCGGTTTGGGTTGCCGTTCTCCATGTCATCAAACAGCGTAGCTCTTTCTTCCTCGCGGAAAAGTTTTCTTTTTCAAGTCTTTTCTTTATTCGATTTCTCAGTCTGTGGAGCGCTCTTAATCAACAAAAGTCTCTTTTTCACAACAATGTCTTTTTATCTTCAGCAACAGACAACCCTAACCCTTCTCCGTCCTCTAAATGTAATCCCTAATTTTATTCTTCTTTCCACTCGGCGCTAGGTTATCTTCTTCTTTATAGCTTAAACACAAAAGTCTTTATGCATCTATGATTATTCTCGTACCTGCAGCTCTAATAACATGTTCCAATAGTTCCAAACGAATGACTTTTTCTTCTTGTGCTGGTATTTGATGACCAAAAGTCGGAAACTCTAATCGATTTAGCACTAGGTCTTTGATCCGACTTAGGTAAAGGGGAATGGGAAGTGTGAAAGTCAGTAACCCCTCAGTCTCGATTCCAGGCGTCAACATCCATATCTCCACTGCCACAAATGGATCGAGATTGATCACCTTCACGTCTCTCACTCTCCCAGATTTCTGTCCCCAAGACATCTGCTAGATAAGTCCACTCTGGGGTGGCGTACCTTCTGCTGGGCACACGTACCCTTCTTGATCTTCTCGGACTCTCAGAGCCTGAATCCGTAGCTTCTTCTTCTTGATCTGAATCTTCGGCGATCGGGACAAGGGTGCTCTCTGGATTTGCTCTCAAGGTTGACCCTCTCCTTCTTTTGGCCAACTAGTTTCTCCATTCCTTGTCCTCCCGCTCCTTGTTCTTGGACTCGTCTCTTGATCACTTACAGCTTGTTCGGTATCTGACTCGAACTCCCAGTTACTTTCCTCTTCTGAGACAGTTTTGGTCTCACTGGTGTCTTGACCATCATCAGCCTGTTCCGACACAGGTTCAGCCTCTTCAATCACCTCTACAGCTTGACTTTCCCTCTCTGTGGCTTCTCCGCTTTCTACTGGATTTTCATCCGAGAGAGGAGCTGTTTCTTCCAGAGGTGCTGGCACTCTTCGGGTGTGTGAGGCGTGTATCCAGTTGGGCAAGCCTCCACACTTTACTGCAGTGTTCGTAACTAGTATGACTTGAAATGGTCCACGCCAGCGCACGTCTAGACAGTTCTTCCTGACATGCTTCTTCACCAGGACCCAGTCCCCAGGACACAGGTCATGGCACAGGTCTTGAGCTGACGGAACCTCTGCAGCCTGGACCTGGAGGGACACAGAATGAATGGCATCAGATAGTCCCTTGCAGTAGTCCAAGATCAAATCGTCTGTGATGTTCAACAATGCTGCAGTCGGAACCGATGGCAGTCTCATAGCTCTCCCCATTAGCACCTCGTGTGGAGAGAGACCTGTTCTTCTATCTGGTGTGCTACGTATGCTCATAAGAACCAATGGAAGTGCATCTGGCCAACTCAGGGATGTCGATAAACAAACTTTGGCAAGTCTGGACTTTATTGTGCTGTTGATTTGTTCTACAATCCCTGAAGCTTCTGGTCGATAACTGCAATGGAGCTTCTGGTCTATGCTCAAGGCTGAACATAGCATCTTCACTATTTCGCTGTTGAAATGAGTTCCTCTGTCCGATTCCAAAGAGGATGGCACCCCAAACCTCGGTATTAACTCTCTAAGCAACAATTTTGCTACTGTGAGTGTATCGCACCTACGTGTAGGATAAGCTTCAACCCATCTAGAAAATATACAGACAATCACTAAGACGTATCTGAGTCGATTGCATTTGGGCATTTCAATAAAATCCAGCTGCATTCTATTGAAAGGCCCCCCAGACCTCCCTATGTGACTCAACGTGACTGGTGTTCTCTTCCCTACGTTTAGTTGCTGACAGATCGCACAATGCTGACATACTGCTTCTGCCGCTACTCTAAATTTCGGATTATACCACGTTTGTCTGAATACTCTCACCATAGCATCTCTACCTATGTGTGCTGGTCCATGCAATTTCCTTGCCATTGGACTAACAAGTTCATTTGGTAAAACTGCTCTCCCATCTGCAGAAATCCAAAAATTCATTTCACTTTTAGTACATCCAGCTGTTTCCCAGCCCTTTTTCTCATCATCTGGTGCATTTTCCTGAACACACTTTAATTCGTCCCACGTATCCACAGTGTCTAACAACATAGTCAAATCAGTTCTTTCCTGTATTCCTCCCACTTCTACATTGGTGTGAGAATACCCCTGTTCTGCACAGTAACGTGCTACTTCATCTGCGTATCGGTTGCCCTGCGACACAAAGTCTACATTCTTTGTGTGCGCGGCACATTTGACAACCGCGATAGCTGTCGGTCCTTGTAATGCTTCTAACAATAATCTCACGAATTCTCCATTCCTAATAGGAGAACCCGAGGAGGTCATGTAACCTCTTTGAGACCACAACTGCCCATAGTCATGAACTACCCCGAAACCATACTGGCTATCGGTGTATATGGTGACTCGAATTTTGTTGCCTGCCAGACAGGCACGGGTCAAAGCAATGATTTCAGCTACCTGAGCGGAATGTACTCCTTCCAGGCAAGCGGCTTCCACAACTCCAGTAATTGTACAAACTGCATATGCTGCTCTCAGCTGACCAATATCGTCTCTTACGCATGAACCATCAACAAAGAAAATTTCATCGGGGTCAGTCAATGGCTCATCTACGATATCTGGTCTCGGTTTGGTGCATAGTTCAGTCACATCAAGGCAGTCATGATCTGTACAAATTTCATCATCAATATCACTTGGAAGTGGCATCAAAGTAGCAGGATTCAAAACAGAGCATCTCTTCAGGGTCACATTCTCAGCAGCCAATATGACTTGCTCGTAGCGTGTGAGCCTGCTATTCGTCAGATGCTGAGTCTTGGTCCTGGTCATTAACAATTCCACAGAATGTGGTACGTACACCACTAACTGATGTCCCATAACCACATTTTCACATCTTTCAATGCTGATACCCGTTGCAGCAACGGATTTGAGACATCCGGGCAACGCTGCGGCTACTGGATCTAATGTAGCCGAAAAGTAAGCAACTGGCCTACGCGCATTGCCGTGTATCTGGGCCAAAACTGCTAAAGCGCAACCTTCTCTCTCGCAGCAGTAAAGCAAGAATGGCTTCTCATAGTCAGGCATTCCCAAAGCCGGGGCACGACACAAGTCCTCCCTCAGCTGCAAAAATGCCATCAAACAATCTTTGTCCCATGGTACCGGATCACTCACTCCTTTGTGCGTCAGTTGTAGTAACGGTTTTGCCTTCAGTGAAAAGTTGGCTATCCACTGCCGACAATAACCAACCATGCCTAGAAACATCCTGACTTCTCTTTGTGTTTTAGGCGCGTTCATTTTCATGATCGCCTCTATTCTATCTGGAGACACCTTCCGTTTTCCCTTTTCAATCCTGTGGCCCAAGTATTGCACTTCAGTCAGACAATACTGCAATTTACTTGGAGACACCTTGTGTCCGTTCTCGGCCAAGTGATTTAATAAGGTGATAGTGTCTGTTTTGCAAGCTTCCTCAGTTTCTGACGCCACTAGGAGATCGTCTATGTACTGGACCAGAACCGAGTTCATGGGCAGTACTAGACTTTCAGGATTTTTCTTCAACAAGCTGGTTAAAAATCGATGGGCTTTCTGTATACCCCTGGGGAATACGACACCATGTTAAAACGCGATTTTCCAGCTTAAAAGCGAAAAGATATTGGCTCTCCTCATCTAAAGGAATTGAAAAGAAAGCCTGGCACAAATCTATCACTGTGAACCATTCAGCTTGGAACGGTATCTGAAACAATATCACTGATGGATTCGGTACCACTGGACAACATGAAACAACGATATTATTTATCTTTCGAAGGTCCTGCACTATTCTGTATTTTCCACTAGGTTTCTGCAAACCCATAATCGGGGAGTTACATGGACTTCCCACGATCTCCTTCAGTATTCCCTGTTTAATCATGGATTCGATCACAGGCTTTATTCCTGCAATCGTCTCCGGTGTCAACTTATATTGTGGTGTTCTGGGATACTCGGCATTGGGCTTTACCATGATCTTTACCGGTTCTACTCCTTTGATCAGTCCTATTTCTTCTCCAGTAAAATCCCACACCTCAGCTGACACAGTCTCCTTCAAATCCTGTGGAAGCTCCTCCACCGTTAGGGTAGGGTATAGTTCCACGCATTCCTGCGAGTTTACAACCTTAAAATCGGCATCATCATCGTTAGTCTGCACTTCTACTCCTTCAGGTGTGCAATATATTGTGCAATTTAATTTACACAACAGATCTCTTCCTAGCAAACACACAGGACTAGAATCACAAATCACAAACTGATGTTCATCACTATAGTTCCCTATCTTCACTGACACTGGTTCTGTCAGAGGATTCGTCATTCTCCTGTTTGCGACTCCTACCACCTGGATCGTCTCTCCCGACATTGGCAGACCTGGGACTACCGCCGATCTCAAAGTGGATCGAGTGGCCCCCGTATCCACCAAAAAGGTCGTAGGACATCCAGCTACTTCAGCTTCGACGTATGGTCCTCTCTGATCTACTTCCAGGGCTGCTCCTAGAGTACAGTCTTCTTCTCTATTCACTCGTTGTCCCGTAAGGGGATCAACGTAGTAGCATTCTTCTCCTCCTACGAACAGTGGCATTGGTCTATAGGTTTTCCCTCCATTTGCAATTCGAGGCGGTTGAGGGAATGGGGCTCGAGGAGTCTGAGTCCCCCCTTTGATAAACTTTCCCCTTGGGACTGCTGTTCCCTTTATCATGCTGGTTTGAACCTCATCCTCCTCCTGTTCTAATTCCCCCGTCTCGACATTATATGGACACTCGCGTCTCCAATGTCCCACCTCGTTACACTGATGGCACCTCGTTGTCTTTTTCAGTGTCGCAATATCTATCCTCGGTCTCGGTCTTTCCTCCTCATCTCTGCTTTGATTATTCTGTTTCTTTCCTAGCGTTCCTGTTCCCTGTTGTCGCTGTCCACCCTTTCCAGCTGATTGCATCTGCACTAGCATCAGCTTCTCCTTAAGTTTCTTTGCCTTCGAATCTATTTCATCGCTACAGTACCTTGCATACCTCAGAATCTCATCTAAAGGTTTGTTTTGCCAACAGATCAAATGCTGTTGAATCATCAGGCTTATGTCTGGTCTCAATCCTAGGACAAACTTCGACACAAACTGTCCTATGTCTTTGGGGTCCATTACATCCAACCCACTATACTGTTTGAATGCTTTCAGCAATCTCTCATAGAACTCGTGAACGGTCTCTTTAGGTTCCTGAGTTGTTCGATCTATCTTAACCCAGTCTATGTCCTGCAACGGCACCTTCTCTTTTAACCATGCAATTACCCTCTCGTACTTTTCCATGACTCTCTCTGATGGACCATTCGTCTGTGCATCCCTCGCGGGTTCACAAGTAGGCCATTCGATACTAAGTTTGCATGCCGTCCACAAATCTCCGGGTACTACTATATCAAACAGAGTGTTCAAATCGATCCACAGTACCTTAGAGATCTTCACAAACCTCTCTACCTGCTTATACCACTCGACGGGGTTCTCTCTTAGCTTTGGAAAGGAATTGGTAAATGCCGCTAAATCCCCCCTACTCCAGGGCACATGAACGTAGCTTCCGTTCGCGATTTCTCGCAAAGGAAAAGCTTCCATTCGCATTAGCTCTCCATCCGGGGACCTCGTAAGTGTACTCCTTCTGACGGATCCCCTCTTGGACCATCTTTCCTCCCATTTATCCAAATCCCTCCATACTCTGATACTCAGGATCAGTTCCTTTATGTGTACTTTCAGCCCAATCGTCCTACGCTCATCTAGATCCTGATCCGTGCAAGTTAGCCTATGGTTACCCTGTAAAGCTTTAGTTCGCGATAAGTCTATCATATACCTGTTTGCCAAATTAGATACATTTTCATGAACTGACCTCGCTTTCCGAGTAACATCGTTAGACATAAACAGTATTTCATCCGGTTCGTACAGCTCTATCCTTTCTATTGGCAATGTGCCGTCTATTATGTCCTCCAAATCTGATTTTAAACTCATTACATCGAGCCGTTTTGCTTTTATCTCGGCTCTCAGTACCTCACTCCTAGGTGGTTCTTTTACATCCCTCTCACCCCCACTACGAGTCCTACGTCTGAGCACAGGTGAGTTGTGAGGCGTCCTTCTTGCTTCTCTTTGTTCCCACCTCTCCAGATCCCAAGCTTTTCCATCCTCCCTTGGGGTATGGTGGAACAAGGATCTATTCCCCATCACTGCATCCTGTCTTTTCGGATCGGACTCTTTAGGTGCAAGATAGGATCCTCCGTTCTGTTCTAAAGCACTGCAACTCCCTTGCTGTCTGGTGTCGCTCAATAAACGGTAAGGTCCTTCACGGTCCTCCATGTTCCCGCGATCTCGTCCGTGATCACCGGATGCATGGCGAGACCCTTCGCGACTCCCTATACTCTCGTGATTCCAATGTCGCACGTTTTCTCCCGGGGCATGGTGAGTGCACCTGAAACTATCTCGGTACTCCTGCGTCTTTCGTTCTCCCTCACTAAGGATGAGGCGAGGCACTCCCCCACACCCTGTACTCTTGTCTTCACACATTTGTCTACTGCCACTGGTGGTATGGCAAGTATCTCCTTTGCTTCCTTGACTCCCTCTTTCCCACTCCGGGCTGCTTTCGCCAGCTCCGCAGTGAGAGAGGATCCTGTTATCCTGATCTCTCCATTCTGCTTCTGTTTCTAATCTTTTATTCTGAGTCTCTTCGGCAGCATCCCATTCTTTCAAGTATTCCCTTAATTCCTTAAAGGATTTCGGTTTCGGTCCCCTCAAATCCATCTGTCCTCTCTGACCCCCTTGTTCTATCCAGGGACCCGTTGCTGAATCTAATGGGGTGCTCCGACTCTTTGGTCCTAGCAACTGCCTTTGGGAATTGATCGTATTATTCCTACTTTCCATCTCTGCCCTTTCCCTGTCCCATCGTGCCTGTTCCTCCTGCTGGGCTCCCTCTGGGTTGTAGATTGACACTATAGGACCTATGGTAACAGGTACTTGTAGAGCATCCGGCAATTGATACGACCTTGCATGCTCCGTTTCTGGCGCCTTCTGGACCACTAATCTTCCTACTACTCTCTGTACAGGACTAGATTGAGATACTTCCTCACCTTTCTTGGGATCCCACTCTGATGTGGGGAGCGATTTATATTCCCCCCACCTAGCTCCGTCCCCTTGCTGTAGTTCGGGACTTTCGACTTCTCTGTTGTACGGAGGTGGTCTATCTAATAATAGCCTCTCTATCAGATCCTCATCTGGCTCGCTATCCTCATCTTCTTCTAGAGGTTTCTTTTCTCCCGTAGTCTCTAGCATTGTGAACAGTTTATCTGCTTCTATCTTTTGCACTCTCCACTTTTTAGCTTCGTCGTCCCATTTAGCATCCTGCACTGCTTTTACCGATCGTCTCACTCTTTCTTGGCGTCTATTCAAGCTCTTCTCGTGTGCTGCTCTAAACCATGCACTAAGGGCTTCAAACTGTGTTGGCCTCGGTAGAGGTCTCGTTGCGAGCATTACCGCTTTCAGTTGGTTCAATACTTCTAATTTAAACGTCCCGTATCTCGGGAACGTTAGTTCCTTATTCCCTTCTGTTAGCTTATTCCACTCAGAGATCCATAGTATTGAGTGTAAGCCTACATTCACAGCCATATAATAAGCTGGTGTGCCTTCTGGTGGGGATTCTTCTCCTGCATACAAGTTTCCTCTATCTCTCTTAAAAATCGCCCTTAAACGCTTAAAACACTTCATTTTCAAGAATCTACGATTTTCCTTTATTACTCTTCCTTATTTACTTCCCGATGACAAACCACCAATCCCTGTGCGGCTCTCGCTAACCAGCCTATCCCAGCGCGGTTCTACACCAACCGGCCAATCCCAGCGCGGCTCTACGCTGACGTCACTCGTCCCCTTTGCAGCAGTTCCCCTCCTTTCTCAGCTTGCCTCGCGGTCTTGCATACGTCTCATTCATACGCCGAAAAATGACTACTTCCGTCCAAGCGATCACTTTTCTCTGATTGTACGGCCACAGTCTAACTGTAATTTTCACCTCAACTGGCGAGACGTCTTCCTCTCACTTCAGACGCTCGCCTTAACTGATAGGTTACTTACACGCAGTAAACGTACGTCCAGCGTCCGTTACTCATACACTCGCTCAAACACTCCCCCTATCATCGGTCTGCGGGCGATCAATGGTACCTCATGACCCCCTTTAAAATGGTAGACAATTACTCTGGGTGTTCGATACACCCGAACCACTTAAGCCCTCTCTGGACTTAAGATTTTATCCGGTTGCGCACGCTCACAACCTTCCCTCAATCACACTACAGGCATTCAACTCCGCTTGACATTACAACACAGGTACAACACAAAACACCGCAATCTGGCAACGCATGACCCTTATACTCACTCTCGACCGATTCTGCTGCTTTTCTCTCGCACCGTCAGCACCTTCTTCGGCAGGGATTCTTCTTCTGGTCGCCGATGACTAGGGACCTTGGGGTAATCTAGACCTGACCTAGGTTGCCTTCCTCAAGAAGAAAACCATCTTTCTCTGCTACCAACTGCGGGGAATGAGATTTTGATATTTTTTCTGATTACTTTGATACCTATCTCATTCATCTATTTTGGATCGATTATTTTCTGTCATTGAGTAAAAGGCAAACCCCACATAGGTTAAATCAACCCCATAGACTGACGCAACTCTGAAGAACCACTTACGACTGATAAAGTTTAAAAAGTTTAATATAAAATCAGAATTAAGTGCATATACAATCCTCTCAGGATAAGATTCAACAAATACACAGGAACTAAAAGGAACATAAATTCCCTAAAGAACCTACGTCTACAAAAGAAAACAATTAATATCAATTCAAGAATCAGCAGATTAAAAAGCATAGACACAAAGTGGTTCCGTTGCGTCATCTATAAAAAGAGAATAAACAAGTTAAATCTGTCCCTACTCTATGCTAGGTGACATCCCTACTAGCAAGTTCCTATTACCCTAAAAAGGTGTCAGCAGTTTGACTTCCAAAGAAGTTCAAACTCTCTTAGCCTCTAATGGTAACTTATGTCGAGAAGCAGTACCCTCTCTGCCTACCCATCCGCTCTCTAAGGGTCCTCGGCCTACTGCTCTCTTGCGCTCTGTTCTTTCTCTCTATGACTCCTCAGGCCATCTGCGCTAACTTCTCCCCTGGGTGCTGTCCCTAAATACACAATCACCGTATGGATGGAACGCCCCTTGACGCCCACCGCATACACATTCACATGATGTCATTCTCTAGGTCTTTCCATAGCTTCGTCTCTTCGCGTCGTCCGTTAAGTTGACCTTGCTTCTTAGGCACCATCTTCATCTTCTTGCTGGTGACTTCATTGACATTCCAGTTGACACTTTCAGAGCAAAGTCTATCACTTCATCAGAACTCTATGCTTTACGATTGTATTCGTAACCTCATTTGGTCCTGTGAACGGTCATTTCTAAACAAGACCCAAATTCCAAGCGTCTCTTATCTCACTTAGGCCATAAACTTCGTCTAGCATTGTCACCTTAAATTTAACAAGACCTTTGACTCTTGGCTCGCACGTTCAGATCAAAGCTATCCACGATTCCTGTGAGCCCACTAAATTACATACAGCGGACTACACTCCTGCGAACCCTTGGTCAGTCAGGTTAAAATCACACATGACCAAACTCTTCTAACATTCCTACAACTCTTCTACACAGTATAACCTTTAACACACATTTATATATAATCGAATTTAGCAAATCACTTGATTATAAGCGAATGCATCTTACATAGAATACAACATTTATTCTCATGCTTACACCGTGCTATATGTGCTGCACATTTCTTCACTTTACATTTCGTAACGTTTCTCCGCTTTATAATTACATACGTCTATTCTATTCAGCACGTTATGCTGTTCTTAAGCATTTCTACTCATTTCTATATTAGCCAACCTATATATACGGGCCTTCTAATCTAAAGTGAATACAAATACATTTCCTATTATATTGGTTACATCGCCTAACTTTACGCTACAAGTGCTACTTCACATTACAAGTTCTACGTTTGCCTTATAGGCTTGTGAATATGGTACAGATATACTTTTCATTCAAATTGCGCTCTCTCAAGGGCTTGGCTGAAGGTCATGAACGACGCCCAGAGCAGCAATCACACAGCCAAGTCCATTGATCTATTTAACTGCCATTCAAATGTTGCTTCCACCCACCACAACATTGGGCATTGCGTCATCCCACTTCAGCAGTTGGTCTATTGCACTTTGAGTGGTAGCATTTCTCCTACTCACATGTGTACATCCACCTACAAAGTAGTTCTTTAGGGCCAGGGCTGGTGGTCCAATCCCTCATTTTATTGCATTTTGATTAACTTTTCTTTTAGGCTCACAGGCTTGCCAATGTCAGACCTACTGTCTTGCCAATGCTTCTTGTAAATAGAATATGGTCTGCACCCAGTTTTAGGCACTTATTTACTATAAGAGATGGGTTGATGGAGCAGGGTTTTGAGAAAATAAAACCTGCTCGAAATAACCCCCAAGTAACTTTTGCTAACAGTGTGCTGTATGATTAATATGCACCAACACGAACACAATAGGAAAATGCTTTGCGCATGCTCGCAATAATACGAGTCTAATGCATGTCAGACTAGGCTGCACTGTGCGTTCTACTTCTAAAGTAAAATAAAATAATGCTGCTTTGCACATTAATGCATTTGCTTAACATGGGATAGTGCAATGGTGGGTGGAAAACAGTGAGAAATACATTTAGAGAAATTAATAATGTTGGTGTTCTATTTATTATAGAGAAAGGTATGGGCCTAGATTCTGCATGAATATAACGGGTTAATGGGAAAAATCCATTAAAATGCCTAAAATTGAGTTTTGAGAGAGAAATCGCAGTGGCTGAAGCTAACAACCTTCGCAAGGCTTTTGTATGTCTGCCAAGAGACGGAAGGATGGCCATGAGAGGCAAAAGAAATGTACAAACTTCTTCCATAGAAAGTGTCTACAGAGAACAACAAATGTGTATTAATCTGTAACATGTTGTTTTCTAGAGGAAATAGGAAATCTTCACACGTGGATAATGTAGGGTAACTTGTGCAAAACAAAGACCGTTAGAAAAATACGATTGTGATTATCATGGTGTGATAGAACACCCCCGAATCAACCAATGAGAGACTGAGTTTTCGCAATTGTTTCAACTATTGTGGGTTATACATGTAGGTTTTAGGGTATAATTGAAGTGTCTTAGGGGGGTGTGGTTAGCTCGGTTGAAGTGGCGTTGAGAGAAGCTTAGAGGGAGATCGCCGCTGTCTGTCGGTTTGCTGAAGCCTACCTGTTTTCCTGTTCCTCTCCTGTATCAGTATTCTTGCAATCCTTGTTCCCTGAATCTATCTTGGGGGACCTCCTCCTATCTCCGTGGCCAGGGGGTGGTATTTCATTATTTCCCTAGGTTAGTATTTAGCTAAATGATCTGTACTTTGCATAATTATTTGCAAAATGTATTTTTGTCTCTGAAACGTTTGTCTCTTTGCCTATCCACTCCTTCATATGCATTTTGTTCGTTTGATATGAGTTTGACACTGTTTGCATTGATAAATGTTTTCTTTCTCTATCTGTGATTAATGTACTGTTTGCTTTGTAAATTTGTACATGTCGAGTTATTATTCGCTGCATTATTTGGTGATAAACTTTTTTTAACTTTACATTGAGTTTGTGGTTATTTAGTAACAAGGATATATAGACAGTTAGTTATTATTATTACCTTCAACTTCTGAACTTTAGGTCCATCGACTAGAGGAAGGAAGTTGGTATGCACACTCAGGTATGTATTTATGTTATGTTATGTTATAATGTATTTATAGTGCTCACGGATACTCAAGAGTGTCCCGGCACGAAGTGCCAACGTTAAGAGCAGTGGAGGCTGGGAATAGCAGGCTTAATTAAAGAGCAAGGTCTTAAGTTGCTTCTTGAAAAGCCTGGTATCTTCGATATTGCGCAGTTCCAAAGGGAGATAATTCCAGGCTTCTGCTGCCTTAAAAGATAGGGAGCTGCCCCCCATAAGAACAAGGCGGATGCGGGGGACCACTGCCAAACGCTGCCCAGCAGAACGCAGTGTCTTTGTGGAGCATAGAAGGCGAAGCGTCTCCTAAGGTAAAGTGGCCCCAGTCTGTGCAGAGCTCCATAAGCCAAAATGAGAGCTTTAAACTGGACATGGCGGGCCACAGGAAGCCAGTGGAGATAACGCAAGTGTTGATTCATACTTGATCTACCTGGAATACCAAGCAGAACCCTATCTGCTACATTCTGTAATGTTTGCAATTTTTTTAGCTGGTAGCCAGGCAGGCCAATGTACAATGCATTGGCATAGTCAATGCGTGACAGGATAAGAGCACGGGTCAACATTTCCTTGGCTGGCCGAGGAAGCAAAGGGAAAAACTTTCTGAGCGATTTCAACGTGCCAAAGCACACTCCCGCAAGTTTTTTTTATCTGCAAGGAGAACCTGAGTTCTTTGCTGAACCAGACCCCCAGGTTCTTAGCAGGGTTACCAACAGAATTAGGCGGGGGTACTCAGTGGGCCATAGAACCTCCCTAAAGTGAGAGGGAAGGATCCATACAGAAGTACCTCCGACTTTTCCTCATTGCACCTCAGCTGCAAGCCATTTAAAAACAGCAGAGAGACAATTTTTAGCTTTGTCAGGAGACAGGTCATTTTCCCTCCAGGTGAAGAGGAGCTGAGTATCATCAGCATAGGCTATGATCTTAGCTCCCAGCTCATCTGCTAAGTAAATCAGGGGAGTAACGTAAATATTAAAAAGCAGGGGGCTCAGTGTGGAGCCCTTCGGAACTCCCGTAGTCACCTTTCTGGGGGTAAAAAAAAATGGAGGCAGCCATACCTGCTGGGTCTGTCCTCTAAAAAGGATTTGAGCCAGTCCCAAGCCTGTCCAGATATACCAATACTTGAAAGACGAGCAAGAAGCTGATGGTGGGGCACTGTATCAAAGGCGGCAGATGGGTCCAGTAAAATCAGAGCCGCTCTGCTGCCTGCATCCAAGCATTCCCTAATTGCCTCAGCCATTTTGACCAAGGCAGTCTCTGTGCTGTAATTTGCCCTAAATCCTGATTGGGCTGGATGGAGGGCGCCAAATGTCTCAACAAAGGTGGCTAACTGTTTAAAAACAGCTTTCTTGCATACCTTTGCCACGAGTGGAAGGAGAGATATAGGTCGATAGCTAGCAAGCGTGGCAGGATCTAAAGAGGGCTTTTTTTATAGCGGGAGTAGTTTAGCCTGCTTCCATTTCAGAGGAACAGTAGCAGTCTGGAGAGAAAAATTTATGATGGTATTAACCTCAGAATTGACCACCTCCGCAACCCCTGCAAGCAACCTAGCCTGGCATGGGTCGGTTGGCGAACCCGACTTCAGCGATTTAAGGATGATGGACAGTGTGTCAGGCGGGGCAATGGGTGACAACCCCATCAGCAGGGAAGCTGATGGGGTGGATGCAAAGGTGTCCAAAATGGAAAACCTAACCTGCCCGTTCTGTATAATGAACAACTGATTTTGAGTATTCATCAGTCTTGAAAACTCATCCCAGCGTCAATTCAGCGGATGTTGGTTGGGTAAGTTTATTGTATGGGCCTGTGTGTGTATTTTTTTAATGGATTATCGATCCCTGATTGGCGCTGGATCCGTTTTTGGTAGCAGAGGATGGTTATTTTTGATTAATTTGGTAATAAGTATTGATTATTGAATATTTGTTTCCCAACATGAAGAGTTCGTTTTTTGTTCTATGTTGTCTAGCAATGCGGGTATGGAGTTACCTGAGATGCCGGGATAATAAGTATTAGCCTGAAGTAGGCAGAGGAAGAGTGTGGATAAGTTATCACACTACAAAAGTGCTTTGTCTGTTGTCATAATACTAAACAGCGAAAGGCTGTAGGTGTTATCTTAGGGACTATTCGTATGGGAGTAGATTTTTGTGTGTTATAGCAAAGGGTCCACTTTCGAAACTCTGGCCTTATCCCCAGGGAAGTAACAAGACCTCTTTAAATAAAGTCCTGTTGAAAAACATTAGCCTTATCAATGGAGGAGTACCAAGTCCGCCTGTAGCTTGTTTGGGTGTAGAATAGCGCTGGTCGTTGTTTTACTCAAAGTGTAAGAATCTCTCATTTGAAGTAAATACTATCTCTTTATTTAGTGGAACAGACACGGTAACATTGTTTTATGTGGTTTCATGTGGTTATTAATAAGATTTTGGTTAAGTAAAACTTAGAAAATAGATTGCTGTATTGTGAAGGGAGGGTCAGTAGAAGGAGTAATACTGATGTCAGAAAAAGCTGCGCTGGCTTTGGTCAGATAGCGGGAGCTTAGAGAGCTGTGATTGGTTGCCTCTTGTGAGCTGTGTTGGTATTGGTCGAGATACTGATTGAGTAGGAGTGCTCTAATTGGTTGATTGGTGTGAGTTGCTCTGGTATTGGACAATCGCTAGTAAATAGAAGTTACAGAAGTACGAAGAGTTTGTTGTTTACACTAGTGTAGAGAATCGGAAAAATTTATAAGATAAAAAGTTTCTTTAAAAAGGACAAATCAATAGTGACTAGAGAGGGGATTCTTATTCCACCTCCAAGAACGCCTGCTTCCTATTTGATGTTGGAATGTGGTTACCATACGTGTACTTGGTTAGATAATTGGATGAAATATACAGAAGATGATGGTGTTTTGGCATTTCCAGGGCATGTTACATTTAATTTAATGTAACAATTCTACAGAATCTGAAAGGACAAATGAATTCTTTAGAACCAAGACCTAGACCTGCTCATTATGAAGAGCTCGAGGAATGGGAATTTGAGGCATTTGCGTGAGAGAAATATAGGGGCGGAAGAAAATACAGGAATTTAATGACTAGATTTCCTTTTGAAAATCAGGAAGAAAGATTGAAAAGATGGAGGAGAGATGTAGTAATAGAGGGTTCTGTTCCAAGGCCACGGAAGTCATCTGCGGCATTCCGCAAGGATCCTCGCTCAGCTCCACTCTCCTCAACGTCTACATGAGCCCCCTCGCAGCCATCACACGCCAACACAAACTAAACATCATCTCCTACGCTGCTGATACCCAGTTGATCCTCTCCCTCACCAACGACCCCACCACCGCCAGAGCCAGCCTCCAGGAAGGAATGATAGACGTCGCGGAATGGATAAAGCTTAGCCGTCTGAAACTGAACTCAGACAAAACGGAAGTCCTCATCCTGGGTCCTTCTCCCTCTTCCTGGGACAACACCTGGTGGCCCCCTGCCCTGGGCACCGCCCCCAAGCCAAGGGTCTATGCTCGCAACCTGGGCTTCATCCTGGACTCCTCCCTCACGATGTCCAAGCAAGTCAACGCCGTCTCGTCATCCTGCTTTAACACCCTGCGCATGCTCCCAAAGATCTTCCAGTGGATCCCCACCGAAACCAGGAAGACAGTCACCCAGGCCCTCGTCACCAGCCGACTGGACTACGGGAACACCCTCTATGCCGGAACCACAGCCAAACTCCAGAAAAGACTCCAACACATACAGAACGCATCTGCACGACTCATCCTGGACATCCCCGTCACAGCCATATCTCTGCCCATCTGAAATACCTGCACTGGCTCCCCGTCAGCAAGAGGATCACGTTAAGACTCCTCACCCACCCACACAAGGCTCTCCACGACATGGGCCCCAAGTACCTCAACAGCCGCCTCGCTTTCTACACACCCACTCGCCAGCCTCGCCCTCGCCACCGTCCCACGTATTCGCAGATCCACCGCCGGAGGAAGATCCTTCTCCTACCTGGCGGCCAAGACATGGAACTCCCTCCCCACCCACCTACGGCTGAGCCAGGACCATCTCTCCTTCAGGAAACGACTCAAGACCTGGCTGTTCGAGCAGTAGCTACTCCCCCCCCCCCCCAGCGCCTTGAGACTCTAGCGGGTGAGTAGCACGCTCTACAAATTCCATGATTGATTGATTGATTGAGGGTTTATATCCAGTGTCAGTTGCTGAGGAATCGACTGGAGGCAAATGTAAGGAGAAAAAAAACATATAGAGACATTGGGATTGAATTTTGATGATTCGAATGATGAATTGTTAGATGATATTTTGACTAAAAGGCCTCGAGTGAGTCAGTTCCAAATGCACCATTAATGGGACCACCACTAATTTCACAGGTCTCACAAGTTCCAGTGGTTACTAGAGTTGTGCATGAGAGTGAAATGGATATGTTGAATAAAGCAAGAGAAGAGTTGACTCAGAAAATTAATCAATTGAGTCTAAATGCAGAAGCATTGACAGTGCCAGGAACAATTGGTCCTATAGTTCCATTGTATTATTATTATTATTATTATTATTATATTCTTATATAGCGCCAGATTCGACCCCCGAAGGGGTATCTCCGTGCTTGCCTTGGGAACCCGTCCTGGCTTTTCCCTGTGAGATAGCCCCTACAGGGCATCCCCAAGGTGAAAGCCAGGCATCCCGCCGCGGGGGGCCGTTGTGGAGATTAAGCAAGCTTAATGCCCAGAGTTGCAGAGTGTGAACCCATGATTAGGGCAGGCACCGAAGCGAGAATTATCGAGTCCATGGACATTTGAGCTCAAGACTCTGCCGCGTCGGGAATTGAACCCTGGTCCCGGGTCTGATCTCTGCTTCAGGGTCTGCCTGCTCTAACCAGTGAGCCACACTTCTCCATGTATGGAGATAAACCGAATATCTAGAGAGCACATGCATTAAAAGTCCCAATGAATAGTGTTAGGAAAGAAGTAGTGACAGTAGTTGATCAGGCTAAACAGGTAGAAGCAAATACTTCATTAATTGATCTTCCAGTTTGTGAGATGATAACAAAAACCCCAAAGAGAATAGAACGAATAGATTCAAGGACATTAGTCCCAAATGTTACACCAGCATCAGAGAGTTCAGTGGGTCCCTCACCAGATGAAGTGGATGACTGGATAAGGGGAAGGGAAAAGCAAAATCCTCAACCACAAAGTATAGATGTGAATAAATTGAGAGTGGCTCTGGAGGAAATGATTAGTGGTACAATAAGTCCAGACTGATTAGATACTTATCGATATGAAGAGTTATTATTCTTGTGTAAAAATATTACATGGAGAGCAAGGAATCTTCATGAGAAATTAGCAGAGGGTGCTTGTGAATATGGAATAGACATAGAGAAGTTAAAGGTGTTGCAGAAAACGTATAGGATGGATTTTCTGATAAGGATTTAAAGAGTTTGAATGCGCCTGGCAAAAGAGTGCAGATAAAGGAGTTGATGATTACCTTGAAGAAATGGGGAGATGTAGAAGGATGGAAAGGCAGATGGGAGAAAAAGAAGGATGGGATGGCTTCTGACAAAAATGTGTCTTTATTTCCATTAAGGGAGACAGAGCAAGCTGAAAGGGTGTGTCCAATGAGAGAAGTTCCAGGTGGTGGATATGTTCATGTTCCTTGGAATAGACAAGATATATTGTCCTTTACAAATGACTTTCCTAGATTGAGGGAAAAACCAGTTGAGTGGTACAAACAGATCGAGAGGTTTGTGAAAGTTTCAAAGGTCTTATTGAAAGATCTAAATGGCTTATTTGAGGTTGTTGTTCCAGCTGATTCGTGGATTGAGTGTAGGATTACTGTTGATTGGCCTAAAGAGGAATACCCAAGAGACCCAAAAACAGGTGCACCATCAGATGAGGTGATGAAAAAGCAGAATCAGGTAATAACTTATCTGAGGAGCAAAATTTCACCAAGAGAAACAGATTAGGTTAAAATAGACAGGACGACCCAAGAGCCAAAAGAATCGGTATATGCATATTATGAAAGGTTTTTACAAGTGTTCAAACAGTACAGTGGGTTTGAGAATATTGGAGATAAATATATGGGACATTTTGTGTATCATTTTCTTTTTGGACTGAGACCAGAGATTAGTAGTTTGATTCTGCAACATGTTGGCAGAGCAAGACGATTGATGAAATACTGAGGTATGCTAAATATTGTAGTGATGATATTGATTCAAGATATAAAAAGTTAAAAGAGAAAATGATGTGGGCACAAGTGAAGGTAGCAGAGCAGCAAGAAGCAAATAATGGTTCCCAAACAGATTATCAGATGAAGGGTCTGAACCAGAGTGGTCAAGCTTCTGGTGGTGGTAGAGGTAGAGGTAAAATGAGTAAAGAGTATTTGAAAAAGAAATATCCTTGTCATGCATGCGGAAAATATGGATATTGGAAAAACGAGCGTATATCTGTTCAAAAGAGTAATGGGGTGAATACAAATTTTAATCCGCAGATGCAGAATGAGGTGGTTGTGAATCAACAGCAACAGCAGAAGCAGGTAGTTACTCCACAGTTACAGGTGCCACAAGGTCCTAAAATCTGAATGCTCAAGTACAGAGATACAAGACAAACACTGGATTTCAAGCAGGTGAACAAGTTGGTAAGAATCAAAATGTGCAAATGGTTTTGCAATACTTGCTGAAATGCAATGAGAGTGATTCAGACTCATCTCAATGATGGTGCCTGTGGGGGAGGAAGAGTGCATGCTTGGAGCAACTCTAGCGGTAGATCAGTCAGGTCCATTTGGTCATGGAAAAGTGGAAGGTAATGATATTACATTCCTAGTGGATACTGGTGCTACCCGTTCTACTGTGAGCAGCAGCAGAAATTCCTAGCCTACCCCTCTCAGGAGAAGCTATCCAAGTTGTAGGAGTATCTAATAAACATATTAAAACTCCAATCACAAAGTTCATACTGGAAGTTTCAGAGACATGCATCAGTTTGTGGTATGTGATACGAGTCCGGTGAATCTCTTAGGGAGAGATTTACTTTGTAAGATGAATTGTACCATCTATTGTACGCCAGATGGCATTGCTCTTCAAACACCAGATGAGGATGTAGAGTTCAAGATGATGCTAGCAAAGCAAGGGACAGAAGCAGATGAGATGTTCTGACTTCTCACTGAAAATGATTTGCCTGTTGAGCTGAGAAATTCAGAAAGGTCTGATGTATGGAACTTTACAGGAAAAGAAATTGGTCTGATGAAAGGTGTGGATCCCATTCAAGTTACAGTGAAACCTGGTGCGACATATCCAAACACACCTCAGTATAAAATGAGTCCTGAAATAACAGCAGGAGTTACTCCAGTGATTGATCAAATGATTGAGCAAGGTATTCTAAGAGAGATACTAGGCAGTCCTTGTAATTCGCCTATTATGGGAATTAAAAAACCAAGAAGAAAATATAGAATAGTGCAAGATTTGAGGAAAATTAATAAGATTGTGGTACCCTGTTGTTTATTAGTGCCAAATCCAGCAGTGATTCTTTATCAAATTCCCTATGATGCAGAATGGTACACAGTAATTGTTCTGTATCAAGCCTTTTTTTCTTGATTCATTTACATCCGGATAGTCAATATTTATTTGTATTCCGGTTCGGAGACTGTGTGTTGGCATGGTGCCGAATTCCTCAAGGGTATACAAAGAGTCTTTGGATTTTCCATCAGATTTTGACAAATTGCTCAGAGACTATGATTATGCCATAACATCAGTATTGGTTCAGTACATTTATGACCTACTGGTGGCATCAAAAACATGGGAGGCATGTATGACAGATACAGTTGCCTTATTGAACCATTTGTCAGAAGGTGGACATAAAGTATCACCGGCAAAATTTACAATTTTGTAAGCAAGATGTCCAATATCTGGGACTCAGAATAGAGAAGGGAGTTAGGAAAGTGACATTGAAAAGGATCAGTGTAATTCAACAAATGAGTCCTCCAAAGACCCAGAAAGAAGTATGAAGTTTTTGGGAATGGTTGGATACTGCAGGCATTGGATCAGTGGTTTTTCACTGATTGCAAAACCTCTACAGAGGTTGACACAAAAAGATGCGACATACCTGATTGAGTTGGATGATGAAAGCATGAGAACTTTTATTGAGTTGCGAGACAGTCTTTGTTGAGCTGCATTAGGCATACTGGATTATGCAAAGGATTTTGCATTATACTGTTGTGAGAGAGATGGGTGTGCATTATCAGTTTTGACTCAGAGACATTGAATGGCTCTATGTCCAGTGGCATATTTTTCTGCTACTTTGGATTCAGTGGCAGCAGCGTTACCAGGGTGTTTGAAAGCAGTGGCTGCAACTTGTGTGAGTTTGGAGCACAGTAAATCGATTGTGAATGGACATACAGTCAAAGTATATGTGCCGCATTCAGTTGAGATCCTTTTAACAAGGACCCAGACACAGCATATGACCTATAGTTGGCTATCTAGGTATGAAAGAGTGATTTTGGGTGCTGAAAATGTGACAGTGGTGAGATGCACTATAATTAACCCAGCAACTCTGTTGCCTAGTCTTTTTTGTGAAGAAGTTAAAGATGAAGAACATCATGATTGTTTGGATGTGACAGAATTGTGCACAAAGCAAAGGCCGCATAATACAGATGTTCCACTGGAAGAATCAGATAAAGTGATGTTTGTTGATGGATCTTGTCTGAGAAATGAAAGAGGTGAATTGAGTTCAAACTATGCAGTATATACAGTGGCTGTAGTTTAAGAAGCATCCTATCTAAAAGGGGTAAACTCTACACAAATTGCTGAACTAATCGCTCAGATTAAAGCATGCAAAATTGGCGAAAATTTGAGAGTAATCATATTTACTGATAGTCAATATGGTTTTGAGGTAGTCCACAATTTTGGGCAGCTATGGATGCAAAGGGGATTTCCGACTTCCAAAACTTCCCCTATCAAAAACAGAAAACATTTGAAAGATTTATTGGATGCTTTACAAAAGCCCAAAAAGATTACACTGGTGAAATTTTGTGCACATAAATCAGGGAATGATTATATAACACATGGTAAAAGATATGCAGACCCAGATGCATGTTTCTGTGCACAAAATTTAATTGCATCAACAGAGGGGTTGAAAAGGAAAATACCAATTACCACTTGGTGTTTTCTTCCCTGGAAACTTGGGATGAGATTAGGCAGTTGCAGGATGAGGCGAGTGACGAAGAAAAAGAGCTTTGGATAAAATCAGCTGTAAAAAGAGAGCAGAAGATAAAGTATGGATGTACATTGACGAGAGGCCAGTCATACCAGACTGTTTACGTTCACAAATGGCAAGGGTATATCATGGAATTGCACATGTTGAAACAGATACAATGATTCGGCTCTTCAAGCAGTCATGGTATAACCCAAAATTCAGTGTCACTACAGAGAGCCTTTGCCAGAGGTGTGTCACCTGTCAGCAGCAAAATCCAGGCAGAAAAACAGTTGTTAGTTAGGGACGAATTGGAAAAGCAGCAGGACCATTTACGAGGCTCCAGTTTGATTTCATTGAGCTTCCCCCATGTAATGGACTCAATTATGTGTTGGTCGTTGTTTGCTTGGTTTCTCGTTGGGTAGAGGCTTATCCCACAAGAAGGAATGATAGCCTTATCATAGCAAAACTGCTTTTGAGAGAACCATTACCTAGATTCGGTTTTCCAGTCACTTTAGAAACAGATAGACAAAAGAAGGAGCTTTTTTATGGTCGATCAGATATGACGCCTGCCGTGTGTAACGTCAATCAATCACTCGAATGCTTAATCTGACGGTGCCACAGAAAGTAGGAGAACCCACAACCTCCAATAGGGACCTGGATCCACAAACAAATGATACAATAGAGATCTGTTCACACACCTTCTTATTGCAGTGTTAAATACTGTAAGTAATAGTACAAAGAACAAAAAATTATAATAAATGCAGAGGTAGTCTTGATTGATGTATTTCTTCAATTCCGATTTAATCACAACGGCCAGCCAACACGTGTTTCGTCAGGGAACTTTGCCCATGACTTCATCATGGCTCCACAAAATGTACAATGGGCGCAGGTTACATACATGTAATTGCACCACAGACATCACTATTATCCATATCCTAACGAAGGCGCCAAGGTGACTTTAAGTGTGAGCACACACCCCAAACCGAAGAGAGAGGTTCCCAAGATGTTCGCACGTTCAGTAGAGGTGCCTTGTGCTGTGCATATGAAGAAAACTAAGTCTTTTGTGAATAGTAGAGAAGTGGCACACATTGTCAAAAGGTAGCAAGCGTGAATCCCCATGTGACTGTTACATGGTCAACTAATATGCATATACAATATATAAAAAACACAGTTTGAAACAATATATGAACAGAGCGTCATTCATAAAACTCTATGTTTGGCTCTGAATATGTCAACATATCGTGACGTGGTAGGGGGAGGATCAGGGCCACCCATGCTGTTAAGTGACCCATTCAGAACAGTTGGGTGAAGGGAAACAAAGAAACAGTGAAGAAGAAGATCAACACCCTAAGGTTCTGCACAAATGTGTACATCTTACCCGAACGGGCAGTGTTTCCAAAACTTTTGCCACAATGGCTATGTGCTGCAAAAACAATAAAACCACAAGGGCGTCAATATGTACTGAGCATACTGTTCTATAGCATTTATAAGCAACACCAATGCGACCAACCACAAAGAGAGAATGTCTCACCTCTCCGCCGGTTCTACTCCCGTCCCGGCTGTCGGGTAATATGGGAAATAATGCTGAACGTAATCAGCAGTGCGTAAGCTGGTAAGTACTAGTTCTTAAGGAGCACTGGGGAAGAAGAAGTAATGGCAGTTATTAGTCATGGTAGACTTGTGTAAGTGGTTAGCAGTCTAATAAACAATCAATACTATACTCGCCATATGCATATAATCTCTGCCTGGCTTATACAGCGTGACCGAATGCAGTTTATCTATATTACTCACTGGACACTATGTGGCCTTCAATGCAATATATAATACAGTTACTCGGCAATACGCCTAAATAAATATCCATATATTATTCCTGTATCGTAGACAATGACCTCGCTCTCCATAAATACTAAATCTTATAAAATAAATTTTCCATTAAAGCCGTTCTGCTCTGCAAAGTAACCCACCTGCAGAGTCTAAAGCAGGGGAGGGGCTCTCTACGTATTCATATTAGCTGTAATCTCCCTTAAGCCTGTAAACCTCATAGAAAACGGGAGAGTATTTTAAACTTACCCGCAAGTGTGTTCTCCTGCACGGCAGCTCAGGTCTCCCTGCCTTCCAGCGCGTCCGCGTGTGTCTGCGAAAATACAGTCTATGCCCCAAATCTCACGTTAAAGTAATTGCGCGCTCTACTAGAGCGTTAAACCGACAAGTTAGACAAGCGGAAGTCAACAGATGTGGAGCCGGAAGTGAGTATCCGTGGCCTCAGTCCTCAATTCATAAAAAAGACGCAGGCATCAGATGTGCTCTGCCCAGGATCATCTCTATCTTGTAATGAATGTCCATCATGAACCATACTGCCCATATTCACCCCAATCTAGCGTCTGCTGCACCAAAATAGCAATGGAGCCCCCAGTTCATCTTGCGCCTGTTCAGGCTCCCTATAATGAAGGTACCAGGATTTGTAATGTCATTACCGAATGTCAATACTCTGTCAGTGCTCCGAGGTTTGTCAAATTCTGAACAATCCAAGACACAACCCCATCGTCATGCCCGAAAGAGTATCCATGTCACGTTTAAATTAGGAGAGAGAGCGAGCTAAAGTATCCATAGTAGAGTAAAATTAAACCAACACTTAGATCATTGGGAGCCAAGATCGACAGGTTTGAAAAAAAGTGTAGTGATCGGTGATTGTTAAGTAACCTTTAAGATTTACCACATACATGGTCTCATACATGTGGTCAGGTTACTTGTGTGAAGATGCCGCGTGCAGAGTAAATGACAGAAAAAATACGGAGTGACAACCTATGTATATAAATAATGTACAGGTTGTATCATGAGATGCAATTGTATAGTACATATGTTCATTTCAGGCAAACCATCCAGCGAGTCCACAATTACATCAAAGACCAACGTTCCCGATCATACAAGATGGATGTTACAAATTCCATCATATGAATGACCTCCATGTTTAAATTTTCCACGAATCATGTATCCATCATCATTCTAAGTATCTCAGTCACCCAGGAAGTATTGTAGCTGGTGAAGTCGTGATGCGAGATGAGATAGGATCCCAAGGGGCCTACGTGCTCAGATTTTCCCCACGTACGATGAGCTGGATGAGGATCTGCTAAAGCTATGGGAAGATTCACTAACTCTGAACTCCAAGACATTAATGGGGATCCTATTAGACAAAGCAGACCGTAAGGTAACAGCATATCAATTCGAAATCAACAAATTGGAGGGTGAGATAAAAGATTTGAATCTACCGGAAGTGACTGAAAAGAATTATGCCATCTTGACCAATGTGCTTTCCAAACATCAGGAGGACATCAAGTAGCGTAAAGCTAGAAAATGAAAGCGAGACGAAATATACTACAGAGAGGGGAGGGTGTTTACTCGCCCGCAAATACGATGAACTAGCAACAGGTGATAGCAACATCAACAGGCTAGCAAATCAGAATACCAATTCATTATCATCTAGCTCCACCTCCATTAGTATTCCTTTATCGAGCGATGGGAATTTAGATAGCGGTGCAAGTATAAGCAATCCCACTAGGGCAGAGAACTCATTTTCTAAGGAAGTACAGATAATTAAGAAGAGAAACAAAGTGCAGCCAAAAATGGTAGCACAAACAACCAAAAAGTTAGGAGAGGCAAAAGAGCCGGTCACAAACGAATACAGGCGCAACCTGAGATCAGGGGACAAGAGAGTTTTAGAGATGAGCAAGAACAAGGGGTAGAAATTATCAACTTGCCTTCTGTGATTTTGACTGAGGACATGACTTCAATATTGAAGAAAGGTTTGGGGTTTTGTCCAAAAGAAACTGGTGATGTTTGTAAAGCCAAAATAGATTTGTTTAAGTATGTAAGAAATCTGAAACAAAAAAAAGTGTTTATGAATAATCCAATTAGAAATAAAAATGTGAAGCTTATTCCTGAGTGTGGTGTGTTAGATGGGTTAATCATACAAGATGTATTAGACACACAATTGTTACTATCTATCACTGATCAAGATATGTCACCGAATGATATGAGCCAATAGCTAGCTGATCTGGATGTGGAGTGTGATGTGAACATAGCAAGTGGTCTTAAATCCAAGTCCAAATGGATACCAACCTTGACTGGGGGCAATATGATTGACACATTTCACAAGCTAGTTGAACGTGACATAGATAAACATCAATCAATAAACAAATTCTACAGGGGAGCGAAAAAAGACAACTTGACACACGGGGAAAGAAAGGCTTTGACCTCACTGTCCACTAACAGTTCAATCATTATAAAAGAAGCTGACAAAGGGGGTAACATTGTGATCATAAATAGGGTAGATTACAACAATGAGATCTTGGGGCAACTGACGGATACCTCCTGCTACGAGCCACTCAGAGCCAATCCTATTAACACACTCACCATGCTTTTTAATAAATATCTCAAACAATGGCATGATGAAGGTCTTCTAAGCACTGAAGAACATCTCTACTTGAAAGTACATAAACCCAGGTACCCGGTACTGTACACATTACCGAAGGTGCACAAAAATCTCCCCTTCCCACCTGGCCCATCGTATCCAGCATTAGTGGAACATCTGAAAGGATGGTGGAGTATGCGGATTTATTTTTACAACCAATTGTGCAAAACCTCCCTGCGTATATCAGAGACACGAAGCATATTCTATGCTTACTAGCAGACATCAGCTGGGAGGATGATATTATTTTAGCCTCCCTAGACGTGGTCTCACTATATACCAATATTGACCCCGTTTTAGGTATGACAGCCATGGAATGGCCTTATGGTAAAAAACCAGCAAGACAATGGAAACACAGCAGGATGCTTATGACGATGATTGAACTAATACTTAATAATAACTGGTTCACATTCGAGGGCAAATGGTACAAGCAAGTGAGGGGAGTGGCAATGGGTTCTAAATTTGCACCATCATTCGCAAACCTTTTTATGGGTTACTTTGAAGCCAAGTGGATTTGGAGTGAGAAAGGGAGCAGATTCAGTCAGTATATCCTGTACTGGGGGCGGTTTATTGACGATTGCCTTCTTTTATGGTCAGGCTCAGAACAAAAACTACAGGAATTCTTTACATATCTCAATACAAACACGTTGGGTGTACAGTTGACACATAATTGGAGTAAAAGCAGCATCGTCTTCTTGGACGTAGAGATTTTTGTGCAAGATGACGCAATACATAACAGGTTATATCGCAAATCCACCGCATGTAACTCGGTACTTCATGCTGCAAGTGCACACCCTGTCCATCAAATCAGAGCCATCCCCTTTGGAGAATTTACCAGGGCGAGGCGTAATTGTAGCACTGATGGAGACTTTCTAATGAACCTAGATGCCATGAAGAAGAGGTTTGCTGCCAGGGGCTACCCACGTAGCACTCTTGAAGCATTCTTCATACGCATACAACGGGTGACAAAACAGCCAGCTCTGCATCCAACCACCTGTGAGGTTGGTCACAAACTTTAACCAACAAACAGACCTTGTAAACAAGTTGATGCACAAACATTGGCACATTTTTAAGGCTGACAAATCCCTGGATGAGTTTACCTCAAATAAACCTATGATCACCTACAGGAGGGGCACCTCACTGAGAAGTATACTAAGCCCAAGAATCCCGGCCACTCAAAAAAACACCAATTGGCTGTTAAAACGCACATTGGGTTTCCATAAATGTGGTACATGTGGGGTTTGTAAATGGGCATTAAACAACATCACAAAATGTCAAGGCCCTAATGGGAGGAGATACTGTATTAAACAGAACATAAACTGTCTCACGAAATTTGTTGTTTATATAATCACCTGTAAATGCATGAAACAGTATGTTGGCAGCACCATTTGGTGCCTTAAGGATCGCATCAGTGAACATGCTAAGGGCACTGAAACAGGGGGATCCTAGGTATCCTATGGCTATACATGCCATGACATGTGTTAAGCAAGGGCCCTATAAACAATTCAATTTCTTTGGTATTGAAAATGCGCCTCATCAAAAGGGGAGGTAACAGGGAATTATCTCTCAGTAGGGCAGAAGGAACTTGGATAATGCGTCTGAATGCCGTACATCAGGGGTTAAACTCAGATTACGAGCTACAATACTTCCTGGGTGACTGAGATACTTAGAAAGATGATGGATACATGATTCGTGGACAATTTAAACATGGAGGTCATTCATATGATGGAATTTGTAACATCCATCTTGTATGGTTGGGAACGTTGGTCTTCGGTGTAATTGTGGACTCGTTGGATGGTTTGCCTAAAATGAACATATGTGCTATGCAATTGCATCTCATGATACAATCTGTACATTATTTATACACATAGGTTGTCACTCCGTATTTTTTCTGTCACTTACTCTGCACATGGCATCTTTACACGAGTAACCTGACCACATGTATGGGACCATGTATGTGGTAAATCTTAAAGGTTACTTAACAATCACCAATCACTACACTTTTTTTCAAACCTGTCTATCTTGGCTCCCAATGAACTAAGTGTTGGTTTACGTTTGCTCTACTATGGATACTTTAGCTCTCTCGCATTCCTAATTTAAACGTGACATGGATACTCTTTCAGGCATGACGATGGGGTTGTGTCTTGGATTGTTCAGAATTTGACAAACCTCGGAGCACTGACAGAGTATTGACATTCGGTAATGACATTACAAATCCAGGTACCTTGATTATACGGAGCCTGAACAGGTGCAAGGTGAACTGGGGGCTCCATTGCTATTTTGGTGCAGCAGACACTAGATTGGGGTGAATATGGGCAGTATGGTTCATGATGGACATTCATTACAAGATAGAGATGATCCTGGGCAGAGCACATCTGATGCCTGCGTCTTGTTTATGAATTGAGGACTGGGGCCACGGATACTCACTTCCGGCAACACATCTGTTGACTTCCGATTGTCTAACTTGTCGGTTTAATGCTCTAGTGGAGCGTGCAATTACTTTAACGTGAGATTTGGGGCATAGGCTGTATTTCCGCATACACACGCGGACGCGCTGGAAGGCAGCGAGACTCGAGCTGCCGTGCAGGGGAACACGCTTGCGGGTAAGTTTAAATTACTCTCCCGTTTTCTATATGGTTTACAGGCTTAAGGGAGATTACAGATAATGTGAATACATAGAGAGCCCCTCCCCTGCTTTAGACTCTGCAGGTGGGTTACTTTGCAGAGCAGAACGGCTTTACTGGAAAATGTATTTTATAAGATGTAGTGTTTATGGAGAGCGAGGTCATGGACCACGATAAAGGAATAATGTATGGATATTTATTTAGGCGTATTGCTGAGTAACTGTATTATATATTTCATTGGTGGCGTCATAGTGTCCCGTGAGTAATATAGATAAACTGCATTCGGTCATGCTGTATAAGCCAGGCGGAGATTATATGCATGTAGCGAGTATAGTAATGATTGTTTATCAGACTGCTAACCACTTACACAAGCTACCATGACTAATAACTGCCATTACTTCTTCTTCCCCAGTGCTCCTTAACACCTTGGGTGCTAAGCAGATCCCCCTCCTGTGCTGAAATTGACAGAATACCCTTTTACATGACGAGCTCAGCTCGTCATGAGCACACGAGAGGTGTACCTCATGACGAGCTGAGCTCGTCATGAGCATCGAAGGGGTTAAGAACTGGTACTTACCAGCTTACGCACTGCTGATTACGTTCGGCATTATTTCCCATATTATCCGACAGCCGGGAAGGAAGTAGAACCGGCGGAGAGGTGAGACACTCTCTCTTTGTGGTTGGTTGCATTGGTGTTGCTTATAAATGCTATAGAACAGAACGCTCAGTACATATTGACGGTCTCGTGGTGTTATTGTTTTTGCAGCACATAGCCATTGCGGCAAAAGTTTTGGTAAACACTGCCCGTTCAGGTAAGATGCACGCATTTGTGCAGAACCTAAGGGTGTTGATCTTCTTCTTCACTGTTTCTTTGTTTCCCTTCACCCAACTGTTCTGAGTGGGTCACTTAACAGCATGGGTGGCCCTGATCCTCTCTTTACCACGTCACAATATGTTGACATATTCAGAGCCAAACATAGAGTTTTAGGAATGACGCTCTGTTCACATATTGTTTCAAACTGTGTTTTTTATATATTGTATATGCATATTAGTTGACCATGCAATAGTCACATGGGGATTCACGCTTGCCACCTTTTGACAATGTGTGCCACTTCTCTACTATTCATAAAAGACTTAGTTTTCTTCACATGCACAGCACAAGGCACCTCTACTGAATGTGCTAACGTCTTGGGAACCTCTCTCTTCGGTTTGCGGTGTGTGCTCACACTTAAAGTCACCTTGGCGCCTTCGTTTGGATATGGATAATAGTGATGTCTGTGGTGCAATTACATGTATGTAACCTGCGACCATTATACATTTTGTAGAGCCCTGATGAAGTCGTGGGCAAAGTACCCTGACGAAACACGTGTTGGCTGGGTGTTGTGATTAAATCGGAATTGGAGAAATACATCAATCAAGGCTACCTCTGCATTTATTATAATTTTTTGTTCTTTGTACTATTACTTACAGTATTTAACACTGCAATAAGAAGGTGTGTGCACAGATCCCTATTGTATCAGATAGAGGTTCTCATTTTAATAATAAGATAATTAGGATGATTTGTGCAGCAGTACAAATTGGGCAAAAGCTCCATTGTGCCTTTTGACCAGAAGCTTCTGGAATAGTGGAGCAGATCAATAAAACTATAAAATCTAGACTGGGAAAAGTATGTGCATCCACAACACTGAAATGATCAGATGCTTTACCACTAGTATTGATGAGTCTTAGAGGTATTCCTGATACAAAGACTGGATTGAGTCCTCATGAAGTCCTAAAGGGAAGAGCAATGAGACAAGTGATTGTACCAGCAAACAAACTGATGAATATGTCTGACGATCTAGTGCTTGCTTATTGCAAAGGATTGGCTGATCTGGTACATTCTGTGTCTCATCAGGTAGGAGAAATTGCAATCACAACACAGTCAAATCAAACTCATGATTTGAGTCCTGGTGAGTGTGTTCTCATCCAAAAATATGTGAGGAAGTCGTATTTAGAACCCAGGTGGCACGGACCATATCAGATTATTCTGGTGACTTCGACAGCAGTAAAGTGTGGTGCATTGTCAAACTGGATTCATGCGAGCCATACAAGAAGAGTCCCATGTCCACTTGAAGTAGGTGAGCAGCAACTGGTGAACAAAAGCAAGAATCCAGAAGATAGAGGTTGTGAAGCTAAATAATCTAGAGTGACAGATTCTGATGAGCCTGTGGATGATGAACAACCAAGCACAAGCCAAGTAAAATGGGCACCAGCTACTGGGTCTCAAAAGATTGCTGTTGAGCAAGAAAAGGAGAAAGTTACATAAAACAAAGACCAAGTACAACAAAGAGAAGGGCTAAATGTGAACCTGAAAAAGAGGGTGAAGAAGAGGTTCAAGCAGGAAGAGCGAGAAGAGGAGACAATTGGCTGAGTGGAGTGAAAAGACTGAAATACACTCTTGAAAAGAGAAGGCCAGAACAAATAAATGAAGTTTCAAGTCAGACTGAACAAGAAGAATCAGAAAAAGAATTAGTGAGACGAACAAAAAGAATTAGAATTCCAAGCAAGAGATATACAGCCCCAGAATGGAATCACGTGATATTGAAAGAGATTGAGAGCATTGATCAAATAAAGAAAGAAGCTGGTAATGGTATTGAGCAGGCTAATGAGAGCAAATTGAAACCTCCTTAAAGAGAATTGTAAAAGATTAAGGTGAATAAACTCCAGTCAAAATAAGCTGAAAAATTTAGAAGAATCAAAGAAGATTTGAAAGAGACTTGAAAGACTCTGATTAAAAAAAAGAGAGAGAAAAAGAGGGGGTAAAGAAGAAAGCCTTGAAGTGTTTGGATACACTAGAAGAGGGTTTTCGAATTTTCCAATAATTTTTGAGTTTTTAGAAAGATTTATCTAGTTTTTATTTTTTATAGTTTATAAAATGGCAGAAGCTACAGTGACTGGACATCCAAATTATAGTCTAAAACAAAGGTGTATTCAGGTTTGCTTATGTAGTGTCTTACTACTAATGTTGATGTGGATAATATTAACTGTTATCATGCCTGTCTTAATGGTGACTAAAAATAAAAATAATAATGATAATGTAATAAGTGAAAGAGTGAATGCTGTGACTAAAGAAACACCTAATACTAATATAGAACAGATAGATGTAAGTATTTATCATCATGATAAATCACTTAATGAGTTTTCGTTGAATGTCAAACGTATTTACGAATACGTAGAGACAATGGATGTGAGAGATTGCTATGTGTGCATGCAATTACCTTTGTCTGTCTCAGAGGGAGTTACTTACCATCATTTACCCTTAACGTACGGTGTGCAGTGTTTTAACTAGTTTATTTTACGTGACAGGGAAGGTGCAATTCTATTATTCAAATATGGACTTAGTATTTTCGGAAATTCCTATTAGAAAAGATATGAATGAAGTTTATAGTAATAGAAAAGCAGAATATATGGGAGAATTTTTCCATACTACAAAGACTTTAAATTTACCATATGGTCATAGAAATAATCTTACTTGTAGTTTGCGAGCTGAGGAGAAGGAGTTTATTTATATGATAGAAGACAGGATTTTCAAAGAAAAGCTGCTGAACAGTAGTCACATGTACTACCATGGGCTTTCAGAGAGGGTAATTATAAGAAAGGCGAGACTTACGCTGCAATGTCCCTGGATTGGTATCATAAAGGGAACCTTTGTTTGTTTAGACTAAAAACTGACTATAACAATTAATTCAATGGTACTAGTGAAGGTGCTCATACTTTCTCAATAACTGGTAAATAGGGATTAAAAGGGGGAACTGGGAACTGAAACTAGCCCTGGCAAACTGCTCAGCCAGCCCCTCCCACCCCCTCCTAGGGGGAGAGGGGGTGCAGCTGAGCTGTTTGCGAGGACTGGTTCTGGCCAGTTTTGTTACCAGGGCCGATAATGCTGACCCCCGGTAACAAAAACGCCCCCCAGATGCCCAAAACCGCCCCCCAACCTGGCGGCCCACTGGGGAAATGCTCGGTGCCCGCTACGGCCAGTACGGTCTTGGAACTGATCCTGTTTTCCCAGGAGTTTATTATGTGTGTGATATGGTGCCTACTATAGGTTGCCTGCACATTAGTATGGTAGTTGCTATTTTGGGATTGTTTTCCCTAAAGTCTATCATGTTGATAGGTATAACAAGATCAATGAAATAAAGTATGGACTAATCCACAAAAAGAGAGCACGTTTTTCAGAAATAGTAGGTGATATTTTTGGTGTATTGATACCTTCAGTTGGGGTCGTTCTAAATTCACATATAATTCGAAAATTGTCTACAGTGGTTGATTATTTATCAACAGATACGGCTGGAGGGTGCTTAATGATAGCTACTGAAATGGTTGCAATTAGATCAATGGTTTTGCAAAATCGACTTGCCGTTGATATTTTATTGGCAAAAGCGTCTGGAGTCTGTAGGGGTATATTAGGAATATTATGAAATTACATGAAGATTTGACCCAACTAGAGCTGATAGTGTTTGGGATGAAGGACTGGGTTCTGCTAAGACCCAGCGGTGCCAGGGATAACACCTAAAACCTTCGTGGGTAACCTGTTCCGGCGTACAAATGACAGAGACATGGGACACTTCCTTCGGCGTCAAAGATTCGAGGTTTATTACTGCAGGGAACACAGAAGTCACAAGAAGTACAACGTGTGTAGGTTCGAGGAGACTGCTTCGAATTGCTACTGTGGGTCGCTCCTTTTATACAGTTTTTCCTCATAGGTTAACATGGTACACAAAGGTTTACAACTCGGTTCCCATCATAAAGACCATAAGGGGTTACTTTCATGTATTCAAGGCCCGGAACATAAGTACGGAAACGTTTGGTGGTTCCCAACTGTAAAAACCCATCTTCCCACCATTAGTACATTCCAATCAGCAGTAAACAGAGCGAGGAAGGGACAGAAACAGGTGCAGAGGAAGACAGAAACAGTGGGGAGATAGGAAAGGGTGTAAAAGGGGTGGTATCGGGAAACACGAGCTACAGGCATCAAAGGGACGTGCCTAATGAGATGCACACCTAAGACAATAGACCGACACGGCAAGATGAGCCTCGACCGGGGGCCATCTGCCTTACAGTGTCATCCCCCTCATCATAAAGACACTTTCAAAGGAAACGTGTCTTCCGCAAGAGTTTGGGATTCCCAGGGTCACGAAGCGGACAGCGTCCGTTCGCTGGCTACTTGAGGGCAAGAGACAAAATGGATGCCGCATCTAAGATGGAACCTGTGGGCTCGGATGTAGAAACCCACGAAATAAGCATGGCCGGAAAATCCGTTTCGCTCGCGGATTTTGCAAATTTTCGGTAAATTCGCAATCTGCGAGATTCGCGAATCTCCCGCAAAATCCGCAAAATCCGCAAATCCGCGAGCAGCGGATTTTATGGCTTGCTCGCACTGTTCGCGTGAGTTCGCGGCTTTCCAGTACAACTTCGCGCCCCGCGAATAAGCGCTAAATTGCAGAAATACGATCTTAGCAAAACTGAAACTACTTACCAGGTTCAAAAGTTCAGGCTCATCATTAGTAGCCATTTCCTGTAGTGCTTCCTGAGGGGCCCCTCCAGAGTTCAGTTGCCAGTTGCAACTATTATGTGACCCTGCTCTGAACCTCAGAATAGTTACACATATGCCACAAAGGTCCTGAATTACAGCTAAGGGAGACAAGCAGGAGCCAGGCTGGAAGTTCAAATCCATTAATCAGTCCCTAATTCATTATTGTCAGTTGGGGCAGGGCAGGTGTTGTAACTAATTTTGCAACAATGAAAGCACTTAGCAAGTGCAAAAGATCACTAACCAGGAAGCACTATGGAAGCAGGTGCCAGCTAAAAAAATATTCTGTGACACATTAATCAGCTCCAAATTAATTCAGGTCACTTGAGGCAGGGAAGGTGTGCTTTGCTTTGCCACAATAATGTAAAACTGGACAACCAGAGGGTGCTGTGATGAAACAGAGGGTGGCATGGGTGGGCCAGAGGGTGGCATGAGTAGTCAGAGAGTGGCAGTGGTGACAGAGAGTGGCAAACACAAAAAAAAAAAATCCGCAAATTCGCGAGAATTTGCGGATTTTGCGGATTGCGAGTTCGCAAATCCGCAAAATTCGCGAACGCGAGATTCGCAAAATTCGCCCATGCTTACCACGAAACAAACGAATGGTTTAGGCTAGCACAACGAAAACGCGTACACCCACTAAACTCGTCATTTGCGGTTCATAGATACCAGACTCGACCATATTCGTACGAGTCAAAAACACCACTTACGATCGTCATGGAACCTCAGACGCTCCTTTTGCCCTCATGTAGGCAAGCACTAGTCGGAATCATACTCGATATTCATCAGACCATCCAGATGCTGCTGCAACATAACTCTATCCATCAGAGTTCCTTTGGTAACAGGCGGCTGCCTTATACACGTCGTAGCACAGAGGCCACATAAGGCAGGACCACACTGCACACAAAGGCAACACGTGAACAGGAATGCTACAACAGCCCTGATGATCATCAGAATTTTCCAACCCCAAGTCGACATTAGGCCCCAAAACCACCCAAGTAGCGTCCAATCCCCTACGTCCACGTGTATGGACTCGGAGATCTTATGCAACTTCGAAATGGCTTGATAGACAGTCGGAGCGTTATCTGGAATGAAAATACAGCAGCTCGAATGGATCACCTTACATACTCCACCTCGATCTGCTAAAACAACGTCTAAAACCATACGGTTTTGTAACGTCATAAGCCTATCCGCCTGAAGTTCTGCTGTAATGTTGCCAAGGGCACTGGCAGTGATATTAGCTGTCGATTCCACCACTCGGGTCAACTGTCTCAGGTTCCTACTATTGACCATAGGTCCCCAAAACAGGAAGAAACCCTTGAAAAAGTCTCCTGCCTCTTGACCGGCAGTGTCCTCTTCGCTAATCACGCCCCTCACAATTCGAGTCTTGTGGTAATCGGAGGCGACTGTAAAAGTCGGTGGCAACAAATTTGCAATGTAACATGTTCCCGCAAAGTCAGAGGGCAACCATGTGTACGCACGATCATGACAAACAAAGTACGTACCCTTGGCAGTCAGAAACACAGGGGAAGAGAGCATCGGTAAGACATACGTCTCTGAGCAAGCACTCTCTCCAAGATGTGCTCTCGGTCTTCGGCCACGACCTTTTAGACAGAAATTACCAAGGTGGGGTACGATCCATATTGGAGACGAGCTTCTAAGCTGTCTTTCACCCACGAGCGCACTATACTCAGCCTCACTCAGATCCCTATAGGCTCGCACCTCTTCCTCTGGGATGAGCGACGGCTCATAGATATCCCTATCTAAATCAGCGATCGCTATAGCCAAAGGCTTGTGGTACGGACCAGGACCAAAGTGCGGAGGACGTAGCTCTCGATTGGGGTAGGAATCTAGTGCACTTCGAAACATTGTTTGGAATGCTCGAGCTGAACCCTGGGAACTATAAGGAAGGACCAAGTACGGAATCCCCTTATCGGTGGTATGTGGCATCAACCCACACACCCAACAATTGGTAGTATTAACCACCAACTGATGTTGATGAAGGACCTGAATGAAGGAATTGTTCATGAATTCCGCACGTCTGGCCTGCTCGTGTTGGGGTAAGATGTGGAAGGAATGGGGAGAAACAGTGGATGTGGTTTTAGGTTCAGGAGAAGGGGTAGGTGAGGCAGAAGGCAAAAACGTCAATATCAGGTAATACACTCCACCCACCAATAGCGAAGAAACAGTTAGGAACAGAAGGAACACTTGAAACATGAAGCATTTGGTACGAGTGATTTGCTGCAACTTGAATCTTTGAGCCTGAGCTTTTTCCAAATCCATAAGCTTAGAGAACGGCATCCTCTAAAACCGTCCACGACGTCTCTTGACGCACTTCGTTCTGTGTAGCAGTAGTCAATCCCCAGGAGTTCCCAGGAACCGACGGCCTTCAACCTAGTGTCAAGACCTACTAACCAGAAGGAAGTACACGCGCGGCCCTACGGTTCACCCGGATGCAGGGTATTTCTATTTACAAATATATACAAAATCTCCTAGCTGTGGAAGCAAAACACATGTGTGGAAACAAACTCACAATATTTACAAAAACCAAAATCATACGAGTGTGCTCAAACTGAATGGTGTCAATGGGGTAATGTGGATGTCGAAAAGGGGGAAGCAAAGGCTTATTTTTTATTAGTCCTTGGGATTGGATCGCAGAAAGTATCGGCTTCTCCCGGGACGTGTCTGTTCATCAAAGAACTGATCCGATGGTGGGACAGAGTTCTGCTGGTCAGTCAATTGTTCAGATCTTGAGTTTCTCGATGGTAAGGGCTCAACAATGTCGTTCTGCTGCACTGAGGGTTCTCCAACAGGCTGAGCGTCGCTAAAGGGGACGAAGGTCTGTGCAGTTTCTGTTTCCGATGAAGCAATGCCTTTCCTCACCCACGAGTCTGCCGATAAAGGTATTGGTACCTTTTTGGTGTGGGTGGCGTGCACCCAATGTTTACGTCCTTCCAAACGAACAGCAGTCCTCCTGGCGAGTAACACCTGGTAGGGTCCAGTAAAGCGGGGTTCAAGATTTCGTTTCCTTCCGAAATTGCGGGTTACCACCCAGTCTCCGGGCTGGAGCTGGTGGCCTGGACCCTCCGTCTGCGTCGGCAGTGCTTCAAAGACCTGTTGGTGAATTAACCTCAGTTTAGCAGTCAGATCATGCAGATAATCGATCAACATTGGGTACTCGAGATCAGAAAACACCCTCGGTCTAGGAACCCCCCAAACATTCGCAGGACGGCCGAACACTATTTCGTAGGGACTGAGCCCTACTCGGGAGTGTACAGTCGCCCTAGTTGACAGAAGAGCTTGTGGCAAAGCGTCAGGCCACGAAAGACCAGTCGTAGCTTGAATCTTCGCCAACTTCAATTTGAGCGTGCCATTGTACCCTTCAACCAAACCCGCTGACTGAGGATGATTGGCGCTATGGAATTTTTGAGTAATTCCAAGACCCTTATACACACTCTTCATCACACTCCCCACAAACTCACTTCCGTTATCAGACCATGCAATTCGTGGCATTCCATACCGAGGAAAGTATTCCTGCAGTAGGATTTTCGCAGTGGACAAAGCAGTGTTATCTTTGAGAGGGTAGGCTTCAATCCATCGGGAGAATGCGCAAACCACAACTAAAACGTACTTTAGATTATTGCATCGCTCCATATGGATGAAGTCTAGCTGAATTACTTCGAAGGGACATGAAGGGGGAGCAAAATGGCCAGGAGGTGTAGGGGTTCCTTTTCCAGGGTTGTACATCATACATATCATACAATTCTTAACCAATCTCTCAGCACATTTAGTGATACCGTCATTCTTCCATACAGGGGACAACAACTTGCAGATACCTTTCGCACTAATATGTGCTAACCCGTGTGCCATCGTCACAACAGCTAGTACATACGCATCTGGCAACATCCATCTCTTATGCTCCGACAAATCGATCCAACAACCTTTCGCATCCAACTTTCCCGTACTCTCTTTCCACTTCGTCTTTTCAGTCTCTGTGGCCTCGTTCTGAATCGCTTTCACACTCTCAATAGTGTCTTCACACATACTAGTTTCTGTAGGCCACCTTACCAAACTCGTCACATACATTCTCGTGCTAAGGTTCCGGGCAGTCTCCTTAGCAGTCTCATCCGCAAACGCATTCCCACGGCCAACATCATCCGTCACCTTACGATGCGCACTACATTTAACAATCGCCACCTGCTCAGGCAAAGTCAGTGCATCCAAAAGATCATTCACAAGCTGTCCATGCTGAATCTTAGTACCATGCGACGTCATAAAACCTCTCTCTCGCCACAATCGTCCAAAACTATGTGCGACGCCAAAAGCATATTGGCTGTCGGTAAACACATTCACACGTTTCCCTTTCGACAACACACACGCTCAAGTCAAGGCAATCAGCTCTGCGCCTGGGCAGAATTCTGATTCAATCTCGCAGCTTCCACAACCGTACTCAATGTCACTACAGCATACGCAGTCGTTACATCACCATTCGGCAACTTAAAACACGACCCATCCACATACAAAGTCCCGTCTGGATTTTCCAAAGGAGTGTTTTTCAGGTCCACACGACCGTTGGTTTCCTCCTCAGTTCGTAAGTAACAATCGTGAGGTGCTACTTCATCTGATTCCATGCTGATTGGCAACAAAGTCGCCGGGTTCAGGACATTACAGCGTTTTATTTTAATGTGACTTGCCAAAAGCGTCAACTCATAACCAGACAACCTTGCACTCGTCAAGTGCTGAGTTTTCGTACGATTCAAGAGAGTGTCAAATGCATGCGGAACCATCACCGTAAGCATGTTATCCATGACCAATCCTGCAGATTGTCGGATGGACACCGCAGCTGCCGCTGTTGCCCTCAGACAACTCGGCAATGCTCTTGCTACTGGATCCAAGGTCGAGGAAAAATATGCACATGGACGCTGCTTACCGCCGAATTGTTGCGTCAAAACACTCAACGCACAACCTTCCCTCTCGTGAACTTATAGTGTAAACGGCTTACTGTAGTCAGGGGTACCTAACACAGGAGCCGAACACAACGCGTCACGCAGTTCAGAAAAACTTTTCTGACATTCTTCCGTCCATGGCAAAGGAGTTGGAACATCCTTACACGTAAGAGCCACCAATGGTTTCGCTAGCAATGAAAAATTTGGAATCCATTGCCTGCAGTATGACGTGATACCTAAAAAGGCACGCACATCTCTCTGAGTTGTTGGCACAGTCATTCGGGCAATCGCTGCAATTCTCTCTGGGGTCAACCTTCTTCCCTCCTTTGACAGTAAGTGACCTAGATAGGTTACTTCTTGACAACAATATTGTAATTTAGAAGGTGACACCTTGTGATGTAAGTCACAGAGATGTTGCAACAACGATACCGTAGCAATTCTGCAAATGTCCTGAGTGTCTGCAGCCACCAATAAGTCATCGACATATTGGATTAAGGCCGCACCAGCCGGCAACACAAACGCATCAAGTTGACTCTTCAAGGCTTGACTGTATATCGATGGACTTTCACATTAGCCCTGAGGAGCACGTTTAAACCTGAAGCTGCGGCCACCAAGAGAGAAACCGAAAAGGTCTCTACTCTCCTCAGCAATCGGAATGCTGAAAAACGCATTTTTCAGATCGATCACTGAGAACCAAGATGCAGAGGCTGGAATCAGAGTTAGTAGAGCCGTGATGTCAGGCACCACAGGGAACTGAGGAATCACAATTTTATTCACCTCCCGTAAATCGATGACAAAACGATAAACAGGTGGTTTTGATGGATCAGTGCGCTTCAAAATGGGCAGTACAGGGCTATTGCACACGTTTCCCCGAGTCTCCTCAATAACGTCTTTCTCGATCAAATCGTAGATGATAGCTAACAGTGCCCGTTCACCATCAAGGGAGATACGATACTGGGGAATACGTGGCAAGCGCAGATTAGATTTCAAATGGACAACATAAGGGGAGATGTCAAGCAGGCCCACATCATTGGGACCTGTCGCCCACAAAGATGCAGGAAGAGAACTCAATTCCGGTGGAAGCTTATCGATGGATAAGTACATAGGAGAGACAACTCTCTCACCCAACGTAAGCTTTACTCCCGCAGGAGAACAATACAAAGTCGCATACAGACGTTTTAGCAAATCCAGACCCAAAAGATTTTCACCACAACCAGTGGTCAAAATCAGCGGAGCTTTCAGCTCACGAGGCCCAATTGTAAGGGGCAAAGGGCACGAAACCGGATTGCTAACAGGGGCGCCAGAGAATCCAACGGAAACATTTGTGAAGCCAGACAAAGGTGCGCCAGGGAGTTTCGAATGCATGATGGAACTTTTCGCTGCACCAGTGTCCAACAGAAAAGGCTCAACGACGCCCGAGGTGGCAACTGCGACGTAAGGCCCTCTCTGATCGACCGGAACTGATACTACTCCCTCTCTTTGTCTATGGCTGTCCTAGTAATTACCGTCGTCGATATTGTGATCAACGTAATAATCGTCTACATTGTACTGAGCAGATCTGCTTTGTGATGATCCACGCTGATCAAAACAGTTGTTAGAATCGGAAGAATTATTAGAACGATCAGCCTGAACACCACGACCTCTACCACCTGATGCTTGTTGGGGGCCGCTACGACCTCCTCTAGATGAATTACCACTATTTCGATCCCGCAAGACTGGACAATCGAATTTCAGATGACCCTCGTTCCTACAATAGGCACACTGATTGTACCCCAATGAAGATCTGTCAAAAGAGGAGTCATTTCGAGATTGCGATCTATTCGACTGAGGCTGCGATCGATTCCGCTGTTGCGAATCGTTCTGATTCGAACGTGGAGGATATGCTTGCTGTAACAACACTTTCGTTTTGAGCTCTTTCGTCTTTTTATCAGCACGGTCATTCTCTTCTTTCTCTCTGTTCTCATAATATTGTGCCATAGCCAATATTTGAGCAGAAGTAGAAACAGCCCATGCACTTTCGGAATTTCGCAATTTGTTGCTTAAGTCAGGCAGCAAATTCGAGACAAACTTATCCACAAACAATCGCTGACCTCCTTCAGTACCCATATCCTGACCACTATGATCGATGAATGCCTCCTCAAATCTCGTAAAGAAATCAGAGACACTCTCGTCATTCTTCTGTTTACAGGCAGACAGTTTGTCCCAATTCACCTTCATAGCTGGCATAAGAGTTTTCATAAGAGTAATAATTCTCTGAGGTAAGGCTGTGATTAACTGCTCAGGTTTAGCCCCACCAACTTGCAAGGCATCGGCCGCTATAAGAGCAGCCCAATCACCACCCAACTCATTTGCATGATTTTCTTGACGAATCTTTGCCCATACCGGTTGTGGTACGACATTACCAAACAGCATATCAATGTCGGCAAGGTTCATAACCGTAGCATCCACAAGCTGTGACAATTCTTTATAGTACCCTGCAGGATTTTTGCGAGGGTCAGGCAAAGATTGCTTCACCTGCAAAACTTCTGATCGTTTCCATGGAAGATGTATCCATACCCTCTGAAAGTATGGGGGAATAATGGGATTAGCATTAGGATCGCCAGGCATATACACCGTTGGAACCTCACGCATGGGGTACTGACCTGGCGCTCCTAACGGCCCCTCAATGTCTTCTACGAACAATGCTCGAGGCATCATAGAGGGACGAAAAGATAGCAACTGCTCGACAGCACGTCGAACATTGCTACCCACTACCATTCCGCTCGAGAACTGAAGCTGGAGGTCAGTTAGCGCAGACATCGTTTCTGCAGATGCATCAACTGATATTTGGTCTCGCAAAACCTTACACATTTCCTCAAACACGAATCTCTGTGTCGGTATATTGAACTGAGAGAACGTGTCGAGCACCACACGTGGCGGATTCCTAAAGGGATATTTCATCCAAGCCATCGCCATATCATATAGACAGTCACGTTCCCTACTACCGGGAAGTTGACTTCGCCTTTGAGGACCATCGGTACCAGCGGTCTCAAGAATCGGTCCAAGAGAATTGAAGAAGTTAGCAGCAACAGAAGGGACACGTCGTCCAGTAGACGGGGTAGTAGAGTAACTCAATGGGGTAACAAGAGAAGTACCAGAAACAGAGGGAACAGCAGGAGAAACCAGAACAGTAGAGGCAGCGGGAGCAGGAGTATGAGGAAGTACAAGCGGAGAAGCAGTAGGGACGGAAGCAGGTAGAGGAGCGGGAACAGCTGGAAGTACAGGAGCAGGAATAGGTTGGGGAACAGGGACAGGGGGACCACAGGAGCAGTGGTACCCTGTACATACGGAGGTGGTGACTTCAGGAGATAAGACATTAAAGAGTCCTCTGTACCTTCCTCCTTTTTATCTGTATCCGCCGGTAAAGCAGGATAGCACTTATCTACAGATATACGCTGCAATCTATCAAAAACTTCCTTTTCCTTTTCCTCCTTATCTCGCTGGAACTGCTCTGCGTTTCTCACCATAGTCACAATTCCTTCTCTCTTATTACGTTTAATTTCTTTGATTTCTTTCTGTTTGGCTTCTTTACGCCACAACCGAAAGGAATCAAACATGGCCGGCCTTGATTTTTTCTGAAACAATTTGGCTTCGAGATTATCTAGAATCGGGGTCTCAAAACTACCATGAGGTGGCCAACTAAGGGCACCATCCTTTTTAGTATAGCGAACCCAACACTCATTGAATGTAATTGGACCTAACCCATGCTTACTGTACAATTCATAATTTGGAGTTCCAATCGGAGGTATCGGACGCGAGTCCTCCAATCGGGAATCCAAACCACAACGTCTAAAGCAACTGAACAAAGTACTGCGGCCAGGTATCTTGCACGCTAACCGAGTTTCACAAACGTCAAGGATTATAGGATTAACAATGTCCTGCAAAGAGCAAAAACCCTCGGTTTTTGGCGACTGCAGACATCAAATATCACAACAAAGAACCAAGTACCAAGAACCACAAATGCAATGGAACCATGCAACAACTAAGCACCCACAACTAAGGACTCTGGGAGCGACCCACAAATACTTAACTCAAAGATCGATGGCGTCACCAGGAAGGCCCGTCTATCGTCTCGCTGTACCAAGGTCTACGCCAGGCGCCAAAACAGGTCTACAGTCAGGGCAGCAGTCCATCGCAGCCGTCAGGAGGCGGGAATCTTCACGGGAAAAGTCGTCGGGCCACTTGTTTCGACAACAGGATCGATGAAGCGGGGTGCACCTTCCCTCGGAGATTTCACACGAAGTTCCTCACGATCGTCGGGCTTTGGACCGGTACCACTGATGCAGCCCCACGTTGGGCGCCAACTGAAGGACTGGGTTCTGCTAAGACCCAGCGGTGCCAGGGATAACACCTAAAACCTTCGTGGGTAACCTGTTCCGGCGTACAAATGACAGAGACACGGGACACTTCCTTCGGCGTCAAAGATTCGAGGTTTATTACTGCAGGGAACACAGAAGTCACAAGAAGTACAACGTGTGTAGGTTCGAGGAGACTGCTTCGAATTGCTACTGTGGGTCGCTCCTTTTATACAGTTTTTCCTCATAGGTTAACATGGTACACAAAGGTTTACAACTCGGTTCCCATCATAAAGACCATAAGGGGTTACTTTCATGTATTCAAGGCCCGGAACATAAGTACGGAAACGTTTGGTGGTTCCCAACTGTAAAAACCCATCTTCCCACCATTAGTACATTCCAATCAGCAGTAAACAGAGCGAGGAAGGGACAGAAACAGGTGGAGAGGAAGACAGAAACAGTGGGGAGATCGGAAAGGGTGTAAAAGGGGTGGTATCAGGAAACACGAGCTACAGGGATCAAAGGGACGTGCCTAATGAGATGCACACCTAAGACAATAGACCGACACGGCAAGATGAGCCTCAAGCGGGGGCCATCTGCCTTACAGTGTCATCCCCCTCATCATAAAGACACTTTCAAAGGAAACGTGTCTTCCGCAAGAGTTTGGGATTCCCAGGGTCGCGAAGCGGACAGCGTCCGTTCGCTGGCTACTTGAGGGCAAGAGACAAAATGGATGCCGCATCTAAGATGGAACCCGTGGGCTCGGATGTAGAAACCCACGAAACAAACGAACGGTTTAGGCTAGCACAACGAAAACGCGTACACCCACTAAACTCGTCATTTGCGGTTCATAGATACCAGACTCAACCATATTCGTACGAGTCAAAAACACCACTTACGATCGTCACGGAACCTCAGGGAGAAACTTGGTAAAAAAAATCCTCTTTAAGTAAATGGTTTTTCACATTTGGGAATAGTTTATTAGGGACAATACTAATACTAGTTGTTTCAATAGCTATAGTGACCTTATTAATAATGATGACATATAAATGTTGCAAGTGTAGATGTGGGAAGAAAGTGACAGAGTCAGATAACAAACGTAGAGCTAAAAAGAGAAAGTGAAATGAAATTGAATTAGAAGAAGTGAAAGGAAATTATTATGAAATGATGAAATATTTAGATGAAAGAATGATAAAGAGAGAAAAGACTAAAGACCTTTAGATAAAATAAAGGTGGCAATTGGTATGATGGGTATTTTATGATGGCTGAAAAATGCCATCAAAAGGGGGAATTGATGGAGCAGAGTTTTGAGAAAATAAGACCTGCTCGATTTAACGCCCCAATAACATTTGCTAACAGTGTGCTGTATGATTTATATGCACGAACACAAACACAATGGGAAACTGATTTGAGCATGCTTGCAATAACACGAGACTAATGCATGTCAGACTAGGTAGCACTTTGCGTTCTGCTCCTAAACTAAAATAAAATAATACTGCTTTTGCACATTAATGCTTGTGTTAGAGACTAAATATGGGATAATGCAATGGTGGGTGGTAAACAGTGAGAAATACATTTCGAGAAATGAATAATGTCTGTGTTCTATTTATTATAGAGAAATGCATGGGCCTAGATTCTGCATGAATATAACAGGTTAACAGGAGTAATCCATTCAAATGGCAAAAATCGAGTATTGAGAGAGAAATTGCGGTGGCTGAAGCTGGTAACCTTCTTAAGGCTTTTGTATGTCTGCCAAGAGATGGAAGAATGGCCATGAGAAGCAAAAGAAATGTACAAACGTCTTCAGTAGAAAGTGTCTACAGAGAACAATGAATGTGTATTAATCTGTAACATGTTTTCTAGAGGAAATATGAGATCATCGGACCTGGATAATGTAGTGTAACTTGTGTAAAACAAAGAACATTAGAAAAATACGATCATGACTATGGTGATGTAATAGAACACCCCCTGAATCAACCAATGAGAGACTGAGTTTTCGCAAATGTTTCAACTATCGTGGGTTGGGCATGTAGGTTTTAGGGTATAATTGAGGTGCCTTAGTGGGTGTGGTTAGCTCGGTTGAGGTGGCGAGAGAAGCTGAGAGAGAGATCGTCGCTGTCCGTCGGTTTGCTGAGGCCTACCTGTTTTCTGTACCTATCCTGCATCAGTATTCCTGCAATATTTGTTCCCTGAATCTATCTCGGGGGACCTCCTACTATCTCCGTGGCCAGGGGTGGTATTTCATTATTTCCCTAGGTTTGTATTTAGCTAAATGATCTGTGCTTTGCATAATTATTTGCAAAATTTATTTTTTCATGCATTAACCACGATGCACACTTTTTCTCCTTTCCCTGCACAAGGTACTTGTGACTGAGGTACCTGCAGGGCTTTTCCTGGTACCATGCTATTTGGGCATTTGATCCATGGCATGGCCTGCCCTCACGCTCTGTGCCCAACACCCACGCTGGTAGTACACGCAAGGCAGGTACAACCGGTGGCAATGCTATATGTGTGTGGCCATCACCTCTGACTTACATCTATGCATGGCATGTGGCCTCTGCCAAAGAGGCAGGCCTCCCTTTTATTCTAAGCCAAACATGGCCTACAGTCAATGCTCTAACAACACTGAGGCCAGCGCACAGTCTGTGGCCATGTTCTTTGTCCATTATCCTTTGCCCCTTTATTATTTTACGTTTCTGGATGAGCAGTCCACAATGTTTGCAAAAGGTAATCTAAAATGTATATATTCTGTCTACGGATCCCGCATGCTGGGATCTGTGAACATAAGACCAAAAATGTGTGTTTTAAAAAAAAACTGTTGTTCATTTTCTACTTGTGGTAAACGTTATCCGCCGCTCACTACCAATTTGATTCAAGGGCGAGGCTTAGATTCAGCTTTGAAGATTTCACGAATGCGGCTAAGGCAAAGTATTTATAACATATTACACATACTATTGCATAAAGCCCCGCGAATTTACATTAGGGATGCTACCAGTCACGGAGGGGGTTGCGCCACAAAGCATTATACCGCGTGTTTAGTATGGCTATAGCTTAACAACACTGTCACTTACACCTTTATACTCTGGTTAATGAAAAGGACAGCAGTGTTTCGCTTTTGAGGCAGTTAATAGATACGTTTATATTGGGAAAAATATTGCATTCTTTAAAAAATCGCCGCAGTGTGCTAGTTTATTAGTCCTCAGGGTACAGCAAAGTTGTCTAGCGGAATGGGAATCCATACTTGTCCCGCAAGGGCCTAATTCAATACTATTGAACACAGGCACTCGCTGGAACATATTAAACAAGAGTATGTACATGTAAATCAATTGGGAAATTTAACTGAGGGTCTCGTTAATTTTCAGACCATCTACGACTGAATCCAATTACTGTAGATATTTCACCGCCTGCCTCAATACTTCTCTTACACAAATGGCTACCGGTCCAATAAAAATGTACTGAGGCGTAATGTATCCAATAACATTAACTTGGGTTGAAATTGATTATATCTTCTAAGTCCAAGCGAATTTAAAAGAAACGAAGCTCTATCTAATCTAGAAAGCAGAATGCAGCTGCACACTGGAGAAACAAACCCTTGCTGGAAAAAACTGAAAAGAGCAACTAAAAGTCTGACCTGTAAAGAGACACTCAACGAAGATGCTATATTGACAGCGTGGGTCTTGGGTCAGCACACTATGGGTTAGATTTAGTAACATTTAAAAGTGACGCTAATCATCACAAAAACTTTTTTTCCTAATTTACTTTCCAGTGTAAAACTTGTTTTGCGCTGGAAACTATCCTAAAAGTAACGTAAAGCAGCGTGAAGCACTGTTTTGCTCCACTTAGCGCCAAGGAGGTACCTGTGTGGTACATGGACCTTCACATGCCACTCTGGAATGATTTCATAAGGCATCTCTCTTGACTGCCTGTACTGAACATGTCCCTTGGGTTGGTGCTCCTTTGTGGGATTCTGTACAGACCCGCTCATTCACTTATAACAATTAAGTTGGTGTAAAGTGTCCGCATTCTGGGCCTCATTTATGAGAAGTGACGCATCTCTGCGTGAGAGCAGTGATGTGTCACTTCTTAGTGCGCCCTCCTTGCGACATGATGGATGCGTCATATTTACTGTATGACGCACCATATCGCAAGGAGTTACAGATACGTCAGCATTTCTAACATGTCTGTAGGCGCAAAAGTGACGCATTGCTGGAGTGTGTCATAAAAGTGATGCAACTCCAGCAATGTGTCCTTTCAAGGGCCTGCGTCTGTCTTACGCCTGCTGTGAGGCAGGCATAAGATAATGACGCATTTGCACCCTAGAAGTGGTGCAGTGAAACCTCGTAGATTTCACTGCGTCACTTATACGAGGTTTACATACGTGGGAACGCCCACCCTGCATACATTATACCTGACTCACGTAAAATGTAGCGCAGGGGTTTACAAAGTGACGCATCTGCATCGATGTGTCACTTTGTAAATAAGGCGCAACAGGAGGCATGTTTTACGCCGCCGATGCATCACAAAAAGTGACACCACCGAAGTGCAAAACTGTCGCAAGGCCTCATAAATAAGGCCCACAATATCTGGGTTTTCATCCCACCATAAATCTCCAAGGCACCTTGACCCTACACAAGAGACGAGCATCACCTTGGTCATTCACACATACCAATACGCTCCCACACAGGCCACCCAGCAATTTAAACACTTCCATCCAGGATCTCCCAAGCTGTGGAGGTGCTTACCTGTGCGCTGTATGCACTTCAGCAATGCATCAGGGGTGTGAAGCTATATATAAATGCAATTACAATACTAAACTCAGTTCCTTTGGCATCACAGAAGGCCACTCAGGAAGTGACTTGCGAGCATTGATTTAAAAATGCCTTCTTAGCTCATCACTTTTATCACCAACAGTTTGTGCCATTATTTAGTCTCAAAATGGTTTCCTGAATGAAACAGATTATTAGCCAGACAGGTCCAAACACTTCACAAATTCTAGTCACAGTGGTGCAAGTATGCTTTCATTTTGACGTAGCAGCATGTGAGGAGCAATGCTTTTAAATGGTAAATGGCGCATGTCTGTTTTCTGTTCTTCCTTTCCCTCTGCTTCCACATGTTCATTCAAATATAAGTTGTTAATTGCCTGCATTTGAATCACAAGGAGCAGGCCACATTATTCCAGCGTGTGCTTTACAGCAGATGGATGGTCTGCTCGATAATGGATGACATATGATAGTAACTGTTGACTAGTACTTACGTTTTCCATCAATGGAGGATCTCTTATTTATTTATTTATTTTTGAGTTTTAAGAAGTAATCAAACATAAGAAGTGACCATAGTAAAGCATAGTGATTCGTGATGAGTAAAGTTCAAACACACAGAGTAGCAAATCAGACCTAATGATCTGTGATGTGAACAGTTCAAACAAAAAGAGTAACCGATAGACTCCATGATTCGAGACAACTCCAGATCGGTGAGGGGGAGCACCGGAGCGAGACGAGAGGTGAGAGAGGTATCTGTCCTCTAAACAGAGTGAATGTATACTGCAGTGTGGGGGATTCGATGTGGAGTGTCAGCTATCCATTCAGAAGAGTTCGGTTGAGGAAAAGGTCTTTGAGCTGGCTTTTGAATTTAGGAAAGGAGGGGTTAGTCCTGATATGAACTGGGATGGTGTTCCAAATTTTGGGTGCATTTTCAGAGAAGGAGCGTGATGAGGCTTTATGTTTGTGAGTTTTTGGCGGGATGAGATGTAGAGTGTTAGTACTCCTTAGGTTCCTTGACTGACCAGCTTTGTTTAGTTCGGAGGCCAGGTAAGCGGGTTTGCCGGTCTTTGTGAGTGAGACAGGCTGTTCTGAAGCTGGCGCGCATTTCGGTTGGTATCCATTTTATCTCTCTGAGAGCAGGAGGGGTGTGTTCATATTTTCTTACTCCGGTGACCATCCTGGATGCTGCATTTAGAGTTCTGAGGGGAATAAGGTGGGACGTTGCTGTGCCTGTGAGGGTTGCATTTCCGTAGTCCAATCTGGACAGAACGTTTGAGATCATTGGGGGGGATAAATGGCTTTATTTTGTTGAGCAGTTGTTGATGAACGCGCTCTTGGCAGTATTTTTGATGTGTTTGACCATGTCTAAATTAGGGTCCAGAGTGATTCCCAGTGATTTTACAGAGTCTGCTGGGATGAGGCTGCAGTTTAGAGCATCAATAGTTTTTAGCCATTCTGTGATTTGGGGGGGCTGTGCTTTGTTGGATAAGATGAGTATTTCAATTTTCTCCTGGTTTAGTTTCAGGTGGTTGAGGGATAACCAGTATTGGATTTCTTTCAGGGTGAGGTTTAGTCATTTTATGTCTTCAACAGAGGAGATTTCAAGGTAGGTCTGGGTATCGTCTGCATATAGGTGGAAGGGGATGTTGGCTTTGTTGAGTGGCTCCATGTAGATATTGAATAGTGCCAGGAAAAGAACTGATCCTTGCGGAACCCCACTGTTTACAGAGAGTAAGTCTGACATATTGTTTTAAATTTTTATTCTTTGGGTACGGTTCTGCAGGAAGTAGGAGAACCACTGTATTACCACCTCGTCTGCGCCGACCCTTCCCCATAGTACATTAATGAGCAATTTGTGATCAGCCGTGTCAAAGGCTGCCAATAAACCTAGGAGGATGAATTGAATCTGGTGGCGATTTACATCTTTGCAGTCTTGTTGTCTTTGCTATAGGAAGATTCATTTTAGCACAGATTTCTGGATAAAGGAGCATGAGGAACAATCACATTGCTGAAATGCGCACAAGGTCACTGCAGACATTTCCTTGTGGTCCATTATGCAGTTGTAGTGTAGAATATGGACCAGACATTTACCCAACAAGGTAGCACTTACTAATTAACCAGCATAAAGTACTGGTGTTGGGAAGACATGTGGTGCAAAATTGTGGACTCTTGTATAAACGGGCAGGTGAAGTTCCTTACTAGCCCTGATGCTCATTTCACAGAACTTAAACTTCAACAGTAAGCACGTACATTTATAATTATAGCAGGTGCCCCTGAGTGGAAGCTCCACTTCTGTAAAGGACAAATGATCTTGAGCTTAGCAAAGGCAAAGCAAATGTGTGTTCTCAGCAATTTCACATTGAAAAACTATCTAAAATCCTTGGCGAAGCTGAATGCATTGTTGATCTATCTGAGTGCAATCTGTAATGACTGTGACAAGTAGGTTCTTTCTTGGCCTCTCCTGGTGCGAGTAGAGCCCATGGTGCTTCCTTTAAATGACCACAAGTATGTAAAAGTGCAAAATCACATGGCGGCATTGCCCATTTGGCCCCACCCCAATTACCTTATTAGTATGCTACTCACTTTTTCTGTGAAATGAGAACCAGGGTCAGAACGGACTCTCATCTGCCCCTTTATCCAACAAGATCACACAGTTTTGCTTATTTTAAATTGAGATGGGGGCTGCGTGACCCCATCCCCAGGCCGATTTCAGGCCTGTGGTCCCCCTGAATGTAATGGGGGAAGGAGCCACGTGACCCTCCTTCCTGGGTCGATTTTGGTCCCAGGGACCCCATCCCCTGGGGCCCGGCTAAATATTAGAAGGGGGGCTGCACAGCCCTCTCCCTGGGGCAATTTGTGTTCGTAGGACCCCATCTCTGAGGCCCGGTAATCTAAGGCTGGGTGCCCTGGTGCCCACCCAGGGAGAACTGCTGGTGACCGCGGGGAGCCCAATGCCCCTGCCACCAGCAGAAGCAGGCATTGATCCTCCACGTAGGGAGCAGACAAAAATGCAGCTCCCTGCATGCAGGAGCAATTCTATCATCTGTTTCCCTGCCTGCTTGACAGTGGGCACAAAAACAGATGAAAAGACCGCTCCCAGCAGATGGGAGCAGTTTTCCTGCTCCCACAGCTGGGAGTGGAGTTACTGTTTGCTCTCGTTTGGCGGGAACTGTTATAGCTTCCGCCAAGCAAGAGCAAACAGCTATGCCCTGGGGGTGGGCACGTCTTGACATAGAGAACCGGTCCTCAGGGGAGGCAGTCCCCAGGAGGGGGGCTTGCCCCCCTCTTTCAGTTTCCACGGACCAGGAGGAGTGGGCCCAGGGATTCATATGGCCCAAGAGAGGGGCCAAGTGCCCCCCCTAGCCTTTGCATTTGTCCGTTCCCCGGTAGGGGGGTCCCCAGGGCCAAATATGGCCCCCCTCCATTTGTAGCAGTACTTTTGTTCCCCGAGGAGGTGGCGGTTCCCTGGGGTAATTACAAAGTAGGAGGGGGTCCATGCAGCCCCCTCTTTTATAACTTGGGGTAGTGGTGGTCCCAGAAGCCTTTGAAGGCCTGAGGACGGGGGCAGCACAGCCCTCCTTCCTAATTAATAAATAAAGGCTCGGGGAGGTTGCGGTCCCCAGGGTTCAAACTGGACTTGGGGAGGGGGGCCACACACGTCCGAATTTAATAACATTTCAGTCGCCGGGGCCTGGCCCACCTGGGGGCTGAGAGAGAAACAAGCGCAGGAGATCGTGCTTGTTTTTTTTCTTAATTTTTGCAGTGAATTCACAAATTCTCGCATTTCTGTGGCAAACATTTAAAAATGTTTTGCCCTGGTGGGGTCCATGGGAGACTCCAGCACCAGGGCTGGAGGGTCAGGGTATTCCTACATTGCCCCCTTTTCTTAATTTTCACATTTTTATGGGACTTGGCTGAGGCGGAGTCTCAAAATGGCTGCCAACACTTCTTGGATGAAGTGTTGGCAGTCAATCAGATCACAGCACGAGATTGTCAATATTTGCAAATTATTCACACAAACAGATATACAAATTTAGATTTTCTTTAATATCTCCAAAGCTACTGAATGCATTTACACCAAATAACAAAAAGGATGCTTTCTGGACCAAGAACTACCTTTCTGCCAAATTTGGGGTAATTCTGCCCAGCGGTTCGGATTGTAGTCAGATCTAAAATCTCTATGGAAATTAACATGAGAAACACACTTTTATGACCTCTCTTTTCTTGAAACCCACTTGATGGATCAGCCCAAAACACTCCATACACCATTAGAATCCGCAGCACACAATTTTTCTACAATTCTGTGAAGATTCGTCAAACGGCGCTAAAGTTGTAGGAAAATCACAATATGCTTTTCCTATGGAAACTAGATCCTACCTATAACTATATATAAATATATATATGCCTTAACACCTAGCAGTAAAATTCAACCCGCTAGAATGATCACTCATTACAATTCTAGATCTGCGCAACTAGTGAGTATCTTTAAAAAGCATTGGCATATTCTTAAAACAGATTCCATCATGAAAGATGTAATTCCAGTCTGACCCTTGGTCCCTAAGAAACTCTGCAAATTAGTCAGTGATTATTTGGTCTCGAGCGATTACCATGCACCTACACACAGGCAAGACAACATCATTGAATTTTATCCGTGTAGGCAACGCAAGGCCTGCAAATATAGTCAGAAAGTCAATAGTTACAGTACTAATGAGGGACCCACTGTGAAGAGAAAAATCAGGTGTCTGTCAATTTGTAACTCAGACTTCAGGATGTACTGCTTAGAATGTCAATGCTATAAACGGTATGAGGGGAGCACCGTCCATCTGGCAAAAAAACGTGTCCTAGAGCATATGCGCGCAATTGCCAAGAAAGACCCTACATACCCAGTGGCTCGACATTTTGAGTTAACACATAATAGTTATCGTGATCTGTTATCGTTCTTCTGTACAGATCAGACCCCCAAACAGGAAAGAGGAGGGGACAGCATCAGGATTCTCCGGAGAATGGAGTTTGAATACATCATTTACCTTGATACCATGGCACCAACAGGTTTGAATGTAACAGAAGAACTCTGGACCCACCTAGATGATCATCTCTAGTATTAAGTGCTGTCTATATGACTTTCGCTTTGTCTTTCCTGTCTATTTGTGGTTTTGCTAATCATCTAACCTAAGTTAGGCACGGGGACGTATTCCATGTCAAAATGAAATTGTTGAGAATTAAAATTGGTTCCATAGGTGTATTAACAAATATGAATTTTCTCTTTGATGAACCAAGGGGACCCATTTCGCAGCCCTGTTGTTCCTCCTACGAGGTGTATCATTTTCTCATTCAGGGCTGGATTGTTTTGATCTGATTCAGTATTTACAATTAATTAGAGGGGAAAATAAGCATAATTTCAAAATGTGCAATATTTTACGATATTTGTTTTATATCCTCTATATAATATTTGTATTTTTGCTAGTCAATTGATTTTTTTTTAATACCTGCCTGTTTTTCATACAGTAATTGTATTGGAAATAGATTTGTATATATACACATTACTGCCAGAGACATGCTAAAAGATGGCAGCTCTGATGGACACTGCATCATGGTGCAAAGAATTGATCGGGGCCGTCTTCGCTGTTTATGAATTTGGTTTTTAAGGTAAGCACTGTGCACTTTAAAATGGTGGCTTGGATAGGTTCTTACCAACATCGAGGAAGGCGGCAACGCCGAAACGCATCTGTTGATGAGGGGGGGGTTTGCACAAATAAATCACTCAAAAGAAATTCCCGTGAGTGATGTCCTTTTTTCGGACTGAATGGGATTGTTCACCGTTGTGGCATATATATATATATATCCTACTGGCGGTCGCCAGTAGGTAGTTATAGTTGGGACCTGGCTACTATAGGAAATCCGCAACATTCTATTGGGAATAACTTTGGCGCTGGTTGAGGAATTTGCGTGAAATTTTCCAAAATTTAGGCCAGCTCCGCTCCGCTCCTTCCCTGGAAGTTTTGGGGGGATTCGTCATGCGGGGGCCGAGAAAAAAGAGGGGTCCAAAAACGTGTTTTCCCCATGTTAATTTCCATAGGACGATTAGACATGGCTACAGCCTGAACGGCTGAACGGAATTACACCAAACTTGGCAAAATTGTAGGGACTGGTACGCAGAAGTGCCTTTTCCATATTTGGTGAAAATTGCTTCAGTGGTTTTTACGAAATCTAACTTCAAAAACACATATATATCTATATGCGCGCTTCGAGCGCTTACAGGTACGCGCACCGGGGAGCGCACCCGGCGCGACACGGAAGTGTGCGAGCGGAAAGCTGATTGGCTCTCGGGTGTCTGTCAACATTCCAAACAGTCCGGAGAGTCCGCCATCTTGTGTCTCAGTAGAATTGAGACACAAGAGGTGAAAAAAAAGGGGGAAATGATTATAAGGGGGCAGGGTAGACACCCCTTGACCCCCTAGGTTTTCTGAGGGGGGCCTAGAAGGACCCTGTGATGCAAAAAAACTTTAAAAAAAAAATTTTTTTTGCAGGGTAAGCGCTGGGTGCGTTCCCATGTACGCTTCCAGGTACGAGTACCCAGAGCGTACCACAGGGAAAAACAGTGAAAGAAAATAGTGTAAAATAAGAATTTGGATTGCTTAGAGGTAGGGTAGCTCTAACAAGAGCTTTTGTGTTATGTGGGTAATTTAAGTACCTACAAGTAGGTACCGATGCAGAGTCTAAAATTCAAGAGAAAGACTCTGTTCCCCTCATCTGCGAAATGTACACCGTCTCCTCTGTAGATATCTTGCATGTTGTAATGCAAGTTATTGTGGTATATGGAACTCATACCATAGTCTCTCAGGAAAGCAGAAACTGATCCTTGAGGGACCCCCTGAGGTGGTCTAGGGGGTGAGGGGCACTCTACCCTGCCCCCTTTTCACGTTCTGAACTATTATATTTCACTCTCTTCTGTAACTACACAAAATGGCGGCAATAGGGTGCATCAGAGACAGACAGTGAGAGAAAGGAGGCAGGAGATGAAGAAGAGATGTCAAATACACATTGGAGAAAATATAGTGGGAAAAGACAAGTAAATATGAGTAAACTTACTATGTAATATAAAAATGTTGCACTCTATACTATAAGTCTCATATTATACTACAATCACTTCGCTACTACCTCATAAATTAGAAATAAAAATGAATAATATGTCAAACAATTTTTGATTTCTAAATATTAATTTATTGTTCTGAATTTTCATAATTTAAAAGAACTTGTAACATGTCCTCATCAGGAATTTCCTCTTCAATCATATCATCAGGAATCTCCTCATGAATAGTCTGCAATGATGATTGTTGGAACTCTATGGTCTCCAAACATTCGATAAATTCGCTGTCAAGAGACTGATCAAAAAAATCATTCATTCCTTGTGAAAATATTTCATAATTAGTGCTGTCAATATCCGGGACATTTAGAATTTCAATAAATGTAGTGGAAAATTCAAAAGAAATTTCCATGTTCTCTTCATTCTGATCCATTTTATTTTGAAATTTCTTGCTGTAAATTGCAGAAAAAAGTAATCAATTTCATTTATCGTTTTTAGTAATACATAATATAAACTAGCTTTATCATGTACTTGGGGCCAGATGTAGGAGCCCTAATACCGGTCGGAAACGGCCGATTTCGGCCATTTCCGACCGGTATTAGGGTTTTCAGATGTAGGGGGCTGAAAAATACAGAATCGGTATATTTACCGATTCGGTAAAATTACCGATTCGGTAAATTACCGAATCGTTAAATATACTGATTCTGTAATTACAAATGTAGGGGGCACAGTTTACAGTGCCACAGGCCCTTAAGAGTCGGTATTTTACCACACAATCCTATTGTGTGGTAAAATACCGAATTCAGGTGTGCATGCACATCTGTGCATGCACACCTGTGCAATGTGACACACAGACATGCCCTTAGGGCATGTATGTGTGCCACATTGCACACAAGCCAGTACTTGGGGTGCTAGAGGGTGTCAAAGTGACACCCCCTGCACCCTTGCAGGATTCGGTATTTATCGATTCTGTAAATACAGAATCGGTATTTCCCATTGATTCCTATGGGCTTCAAAGCCCATAGGAATCAATGGGAAATACAGATTCTGTATTTACAGAATCGGTAAATACCGAATTTTACAGATTCGGTAATTCAGATTTTAAAAATACCTACATCTGCCCCCTTCCCATTTACAGACTCTTAAATACCGAATCGGTAAAAATTCGGTATTTAAGAGTCTGTAAATGGGAATTACCTACATCTAGCCCTTAGTTCTTTAAAATTAATTGGGCAGTGTATAGTATCAGGCAGGAACTAGAAATATAAAGCACTGCATGTGATGAAGCCTATCTTAATCCATAATTATAACATAAGGACTGTAAATAACTAACAGAAAACATTTTTCAAATTATCTTAAAGTGTACAACATAGTTCCCCTTACAAATTAACAACTCACCTTTTTGAAAGTAGGAGAAGAGTTAGTACTGTGTAAATCAAACACCAGAAATTGAACACTAAAAATTCCTCACAAATGTACCTCAGACAGTAGTATCACAAAATGACCGTGTTTCCCTCTCATTTTTCATATATATTCATGTACATAACCAATCAAACTTCATCACACACAAATTCAAAACCAAAGTAACATTTTAATTGGTTCTAAATTTCAATACTTTCAAATGTGTTTTCCCCATGCAATTTTCCATAGGACATTTAGACACGGCTACAGCCCGAACGGCTGAACGGAATTACACCAAACTTGGCAAAATGGTAGGGACTGGTACGTAGCAGGGCCTTTTCCATATTTGTTTAAAATTGCTCCAGTGTTTTTTATGAAAAGCAACTTCAAAAACACATATATATCAAATTGCACGCTTCGAGCGCTTACCGGTATGCGTACCGGGGAGCGCACCCGGCGCACCACGGAGGTGCGCTAGCGGAAAGTTTATTGGCTCTCGGATGTCTGTCAACATTCAAAACAGTCCTGAGAGTCCGCCATCTTGTGTCTCGGTAGAATCGAGACACAAGAGGTGTAATAAAAAAGGGGGAAATGATTAAAAGGGGGCAGGGTAGACATTCCCTGACCCCATAGGTTTTCTGAGGGGGGCCTAGAAGGACCCTGAAGGCCAAAAAAACAATTATTATTTTTGTTAATTTTCACGGGGTAAGCGCTGGGTGCGTTCCCATGTACGCTTCCCGGTACGCGTACCCTGAGCGCACCACGGGGAAAAACAGTGTAAAAAATTAGAGTAAGAAAATAATTTAGAGTGCTTAGAGGTAGGGTAGCTCTGAAAAGAGCTGTTTTGTTATGTGGGTGTTTTTTGTACCTACAAGTAGGTACCGATGCAGAGTCCAAAATTCAAGAGGAAGACTCTATTCCCCTCATCTGTAAAATGTACACCATCTGTCCTATAGATGCTTTGCATGTTGTAACGCAAGTTGTTGTGGTATATGGAACCCATACCATAGTCTCTGAGGAAAGCAGAAACAGATTTATTCACATGTTTCCTTGCTTTCTCAATCTGTGGACAAAATTGGTTGGACCAGTTCCATTTTTGCCTTTGGCATATATTAGAAAATACCAAGGCAGTTTTTGGAAAAAGTGACATAAATTGCCCAAAGGTGTCCTTTAAAAGCATTTCCAGACCTACCCCAGTCAAAGTGCCCAGGTCATTGCCACCACAGTGCACAATTATGAGGTCAGGGTGTGGTAGATGCATAAAGGATTTTACCAATGGTATCAATTGGTGACTTCTCAATCCTCTCTGTCCAATCCACATAATATTCACATTTGGTAAATTAAGGTTGTGAATACCTCTGTTAGCTGAATATTTTTTACTCCAGTGAAGAAAGCTATGACCCAAAATCCAGACTTTTGGCATCTTCAAGGTAGATGTAGTTGTATTCAGATGAGTTGTGGAATGAGATGTCAGTTTGAAGGTAGGAGTTATGAAAAAAAAGTGGTTGAGATTCAGTGCACTTGAAAAAGCAGAAATGATTGGTGATTTCTTAAAATTCTCCACTGTAAATTAGGGTGCATGCTTTTGTTTTTAGAAAGAAGTAATTCTAATGGTTGAGAAAAAGTCATTGAATGAAACATTGCACATGATTAGCTAGTATATTGAGATCTCAAACACCCTTGCTGAGTTCATTTGCAACATAGTATGATGAACTTTTCACCTGTGTGCTGAGTTAGGTGGGAGTTACCATGGTAACAGGTTGAATGAGCACTGGGGGGATGGGTGAATATTATGTGAGTTTGAAAGTGTTGAAATGTAGAACCAATTAAAATGTTAGTTTGGTTTTGAAATAGTGTGGGCTGAATTTTAATTGGTTAAGTCCAGGGATATGTGTGAAGAATTACAGGGAATCAGGGCCATTTGTGGTTGCAGTGTCTGAGGTGCATTTCAGAGATTCTGCTTAAGAAAATCTGGTGTGTGTGACTGACACTGTTCTAAATCTTCAAAAGCATTTTTAAAGGTGAGTAAGGATTCTTTTAATATAGATAGAGTGCTGAATGCACTATGGGGAAGATTAAGAAGCATATTGTGCTTCTTTATTCTTGCATTGTGTGTCATTTTTTTTGTAATGCTGGTAAAAAATGTAATGGTGCATATTGGAAATGTATTTTGGAAATGAGTTAGGTTTCTGCCTTGTAATGTAGTGGTCATTTAAATGGGCTGTGCTCTGTGTCTAAAACGATTTACTCTGGTAAATGTTTTCTGGTAAAATGGCTGGCATTAAAATTTTGGTCAAGGATCACACTGAGTTTCTGTGTGAAATAAGAAATTATATTTCACATTTTTCAATAATCTCACCTGTGTCTGCTGACAGTTTGCCTCTCTTAGCTTAAAGGGTACTTTGTGCCTGTGTCTCATGTCACTCTGTACCTGCTCCATCTCTCTCTTTGTGTGTGTCATTTCTCTCTTTGTGAGTATCTCATGTCACTCTAGTAAATGTTTTCTGGTAAAATTTCTGGCTTTAAAATTTTGGTCAAGGATCACACTGAGTGTGTGTGTGAAATAAGGAATTATATTTTCACATTTTTCAATAATCTCACCTGTGTTTGCTTACAGTTTGCCTCTCTTAGCTTAAAGGGTACTCTGTGCCTGTGTCTCAAAAACAAAACTAGGGAATGCCAAACTGCTCAACAGGAGAAAAAAAAAGGGGACAAATTAGGGCCGAGGGGGGCAGCGGTGTTCTTCCCTGGTTCTCACAATTATTTGAATGCTCTGCTCCCCATAACAGAGCAGTTGGTCACACTGCTTACAACGAATTGTAATGTCACCAAAAACAGGTTGAATATTTGGAATCATCAGTTCTGGTCTTCCTCTCACTGATGATGTGGAAGCTCCGGTGGAAGTGGAGGGGCCTTCTTGTGGTAGATTGCGAGCCAGGGCTCTGGTGCTCTCCCGTGCATAATTAATCAGGTGCCTCCTCTCAACATGCCTGATTAATGTTGCATTTCCAAAACTATATTTCCGGGTGGGATCTCCACGTGAGAGTACAGTGTCACACATTTTACACGTGACTTTTGCTGCATTGCATTTTTTCTCCCCCTCTGGAAAAGAGAAAAACTTCCAAATGAAGTGGTCCTTCACTTTTCTCTGTGGGGGGTCCTCAGGTAGGAATTTATTGGAAGGGTCTGAGACTGGTCCTGGGAAGGGGGTCTGGGAACCAGACATGATGGTAGAAGTTTTGTTTTTGCAGGAACAGACAAGAGGTGTTGTCTCTGCAAAAGCAAAGAGGTTGTGAGAGAAATGGGTGGGGTGCTTCCCTACTTGTGAAAAAAACTTTTATTAACCAATCAAAAGTGTTGTTTTGAGGTCACATGGCTTGTTGCGCACTTATGCTACGCGCCCCGGGGCGCTTACGTGGCACGTACATAGGCGCTTCCGGGTACGCTTCCGGGGGCGCTTACGCGGCGCGTCAGAATGACGTTTTGCTAGATTTTGTTAAATGCGTTTAAAGGTGAAATACGGATATTAAAAATGCAAATTAGTAGTTTTAAGAGTATGCCACTGAATGTCTTGCATTATTATTTACTTTAAATACATAATTATAATTTTCTTCGCACGCAGGAATAGCGCTCTTGCTACCTTTACGGGTGCATTTACGGGTGCGCGTACCCTGAGCGCTCCGGGGTAAAAGGATAAAAAAAAAAAAACAGGAAAAATACATTGAAAAATTAATTTTAGAAAAATAGAAATTAGTTAAATAATTTTATAAAAATTATAATTATTAATAGCTATAAAAAATAGCTATTAAAAAAACGTAATAATTCACTTTAAAAACTGTAGGTTACAAACTTGTTATAGTAAGAAATTAGCTTTTAAAAAACCTTTGAAATTCACTGAAAAAACCATAGGTTTAACACTCGTTATAGTTAGGAATTAGCATTTAAAAAACCTTTGAAATTCACTGAAAAAAACATAGGTTTCACACCAGTTATAGTTAGCTGAACATTTTACTCATACAAAATCATTGAAATTCCCACGTTATAGTTAGTTGGACTCACTGTAACTCGCGCGCCCGCAATCCACTGCTGATGATGTCACATATTACATCATTGATGTCATTTGAGATGTCATCAGTGATGTCATCAGTGATGTCACTGACCATGTCATGAATGATGTAATATGTGACATCATCAGCAGTGGATTGCGGGTGCGCGAAATATAGTTAGTACAACGAACTATATAGGAGCAATTTCAATGGTTTTTTAAATGCTAATTCCTAACTATATAAGGCCTGAAACCTATGGTTTTTTAAGTGAATATATATATATATATATATATATATATATATATATATATATATCCAAAACTCATTTGCCACAACAAAAGGAAGGAGCCCAAAACAGGAATCAATTCTGCTCGTAATTTTAATGAAGGCTTGCAGTTGGTTTACAAAAAGTGCGCAGCTGGTCCGTGTTGTTCCGCCTGACGTGTTTCATATTTTCATGCTTCATCAGAGGCCTGGAACAGCAAACGTGCACAAACCTGTTGCGGTGCACTTTTAAATACGTTCCAATACCAACACTTGTGGGCGTGGCCGTTCACACGGCATTCTGGTATTGGTAGTGTACTCGCTCTTCCTACAGTGAGTTGTTGTGCAAGTATTGCCGAAATAAAATTCATAATACCCAAGTGGGGGGGCTGTCAACATTCTGCGCAAAACAAAAGTCTTGTTGCTGCTTTCATTAGGCAATTCCTGTCCCTTCATGAAGTAATGCTGCCTGCGTTACCTCGGGTCTGTCTTTGCAGCAGGGCTCCATCCACGGCCTTGGTTGGCCGTAATAAATCCAAAACTCATTTGCCACAACAAAAGGAAGGAGCCCAAAACAGGAATCAATTCTGCTCGTAATTTTAATGAAGGCTTGCAGTTGGTTTACACAAAGTGCGCAGCTGGTCTGTGTTGTTCCGCCTGACGCGTTTCATATTTTCATGCTTCATCAGAGGCCTGGAACAGCAAACGTGCACAAACCTGTTGCGGTGCACTTTTAAATACGTTCCAATACCAACACTTGTGGGCGTGGCTGTTCGCACGGCATTCTGGTATTGGTAGTGTACTCGCTCTTCCTACAATGAGTTGTTGTGCAAGAATTGCCGAAATAAAATTCATAATACCCAAGTGGAGGGGCTGTCAACATTCTGCGCAAAACAAAAGTCTTGTTGCTGCTTTCATTAGGCAATTCCTGTCCCTTCGTGAAGTAATGCTGCCTGCGTTACCTCGGGTCTGTCTTTGCAGCAGGGCTCCATCCACGGCCTTGGCTGGCCGTAATAAATCCAAAACTCATTTGCCACAACAAAAGGAAGGAGCCCAAAACAGGAATCAATTCTACTTGTAATTTTAATGAAGGCTTGCAGTTGGTTTACACAAAGTGCGCAGCTGGTCCGTGTTGTTCTGCCTGACGCGTTTCATATTTTCATGCTTCATCAGAGGCCTGGAACAGCAAACGTGCACAAACCTGTTGCGGTGCACTTTTAAATACGTTCCAATACCAACACTTGTGGGCGTGGCCGTTCGCAAAGACAGACTCGAGGTAACGCAGGCAGCATTACTTCACGAAGGGACAGGAATTACCTAATGAAAGCAGCAACGAGACTTTTGTTTTGCGCAGAATGTTGACAGCCCCCCCACTTGGGTATTATGAATTTTATTTCGGCAATACTTGCACAACAACTCACTGTAGGAAGAGCTAGTACACTACCAATACCAGAATGCCGTGCGAACGGCCACGCCCACAAGTGTTGGTATTGGAACGTATTTAAAAGTGCACCGCAACAGGTTTGTGCACGTTTGCTGTTCCAGGCCTCTGATGAAGTATGAAAATATGAAACGCGTCAGGCGGAACAACACGGACCAGCTGCGCACTTTGTGTAAACCAACTGCAAGCCTTCATTAAAATTACGAGCAGAATTGATTCCTGTTTTGGGCTCCTTCCTTTTGTTGTGGCAAATGAGTTTTGGATTTATTACGGCCAGCCAAGGCAGTGGATGGAGCCCTGCTGCAAAGACAGACCCGAGGTAACGCAGGCAGCATTACTTCACGAAGGGACAGGAATTGCCTAATGAAAGCAGCAACGAGACTTTTGTTTTGCGCAGAATGTTGACAGCCCCCCCCCCACTTGGGTATTATGAATTTTATTTCGGCAATGCTTGCACAACAACTCACTGTAGGAAGAGCGAATACACTACCAATACCAGAATGCCGTGCGAACGGCCGCGCCCACAAGCGAGGTGCCTGCCGGTTCGCGCACGCAAAGGCAGGGGGGTACCATAGGTCAGAAAAAAGATCCCCCAGCCATCCTAATCTGGCGGGGGTCTTTTTTCTGTCTGCAGCGGTTAATCCGCATCCTCCGGGCCGGCGGTGGCTTCCGCCGGCCCGGAGGATGCGGATTAACCGCAATCCTAATGAGTATGAATATAAAGTTAGTCAGGTAGGCATCCCTGAAGAATAGGAACCCAATATCACGCTCTATGACATATACTTTTACTCTTTAAATGAGCTCCTTTAAGTTTCCTTTTGGTTAAAATCTTTTCTGTTTTTTCTCTTTAGCATACTGGTTAGGACCTGATAGTGTGCTGCACTTCCATCACTTTCTAGACTCCAACGGAGTCTTTTTGCCTTAATTTGGGAGTAAGGGGGGAGGGAACAGGTGGGTTGGGGAGAGGGGGCTGGGGGGGCTGGGATGGAAGGGGAACGAAACACAAAAAATGCAAACAACTCCATACTTAAGAATCCGAAGTAAATTAATGAATTGCCAGGACACGCTTCACAATGCAACTATATATATCAGTGTTAGCAAGGAATCAAACTACTTAGCTTTATGGGGAGGATAACTATCTATAGCTGGAACGTAGCAGGGCTGCACGATCAAGACAAACGTGGGCGGCTCTTTGAGATAATTAAGCGGGATTCGTTAGACATTATATGTCTTCAAGAGACCCACTTACCCTGGGAAAGCAAAGCCTGCTTAAAACTCAAGGATATAACGTTCTGGCAACCACAACCCAAACGACTAATACCCGGGGGGTAGCCATATTAGGTAAAAACTATATAGGGAAGCCTCTACGCCAAGGTTATTGTAGAACTGGCTCTCGGGCTAACCCTTTGCTCAGTGTACGGTTCGAACCTGGATGATCCATCTGTGTTTGAGAGTCTAGAGTTGGAATTGGCAGGGTGGCCGGGCCCACCGATCTTTGCGGGAGATTTTAATATTGCATTTAACTCTACTCGCAACAACCTAGCAAACCACATTTAGGGGTCGATTACGATGGCGGACGGAAGGGTGACCGCTGGCCTGGAGTAGGCGGAAAGTGCCTTTTTCGTGTCCGCCTGCCGCGGTCACTCCGTCCGCCATATTAGGATTGTAAACACTGTCAAAAGTCCGTGCGCGACGAAAGAGCACGCACCGCCGTGGAACTACACCCGAGCCGGCGGCGGACGTAACCAATCCAAAGACACCGCGGTACGGAATGATGTCTCCGACCATCCTCCAAATCACGATGGCGGAAAACACACATCAAATCGGTGCGGAAAAACAACCTGTCTGAACACGGCGGATTCCCCACAGCGAAGATAGAACACATTGCAGAGATACCCACCACAAGCAGCTCGCCCTCATGGACCCAGCGCTGCACGCATTTCCGATACTCTTCGTGCTCCACCACCAGCAAGTCATGGACCATCTTGGACGACGACGCAGGTGCGCAACACACCATTTGCTGTCGGAAGGGGAGTACCTGCCAGGGCTGTGACGTTGGAAGGGGGAGTGTCATGTTTGAGAAACTACATTAGATCGCACAAATATAGCCACAATTGAAGTACACAACCAGGAATGACAACGACAAACCACTACACATGATTGACTTGCTTTATTAAACATAATAGGGGTATAATCTCTGAGTATGCAAGAGCATGGGCACTGGGTACAACAGAGCAGGTACATCAGAGGCAGCACATGAGAGGGCAGAATGCAGTATCAGAACAGCAACAGGGCATTGTGGCCAACAGAGCAGGTACATCAGAGGCAGCACATGAGAGGGGCTAAGTGCATCAACAGTCCATTGCACAGAACAGGTACATCAGAGGCAGCACATGAGAGGGGCTAAGTGCATCAACAGTCCATTGCACAGAACAGGTACATCAGAGGCAGCACATGAGAGGGCACAATGCAGTATCAGAACAGCAACAGGGCATTGTGGCCAATAGAGCAGGTACATCAGAGGCAGCACATGAGAGGGCAGAATGCAGTATCAGAACAGCAACAGGGCATTGTGGCCAACAGAGCAGGTACATCAGAGGCAGCACATGAGAGGGGCTAAGTGCATCAACAGTCCATTGCACAGAACAGGTACATCAGAGGCAGCACATGAGAGGGGCTAAGTGCATCAACAGTCCATTGCACAGAACAGGTACATCAGAGGCAGCACATGAGAGGGGCTAAGTGCATCAACAGTCCATTGCACAGAACAGGTACATCAGAGGCAGCACATGAGGGGGCAGAATGCAGTATCAGAACAGCAACAGGGCATTGTGGCCAACAGAGCAGGTACATCAGAGGCAGCACATGAGAGGGGCTAAGTGCATCAGCAGTCCATTGCACAGAACAGGTACATCAGAGGCAGCACATGAGAGGGGCGAAGTGCATCAACAGTCCATTGCACAGAACAGGTACATCAGAGGCAGCGCCTGAGAGGGGCTAAGTGCATCAACAGTCCATTGCACAGAACAGGTACATCTGAGGCAGCACATGAGAGGGCACAATGCAGTATCAGAACAGCAACAGGGCATTGTGGCCAACAGAGCAGGTACATCAGAGGCAGCACATGAGAGGGCAGAATGCAGTATCAGAACAGCAACAGGGCATTGTGGCCAACAGAGCAGGTACATCAGAGGCAGCACATGAGAGGGGCTAAGTGCATCAACAGTCCATTGCACAGAACAGGTACATCAGAGGCAGCACATGAGAGGGGCTAAGTGCATCAACAGTCCATTGCACAGAACAGGTACATCAGAGGCAGCACATGAGAGGTCACAATGCAGTATCAGAACAGCAACAGGGCATTGTGGCCAACAGAGCAGGTACATCAGAGGCAGCACATGAGAGGGGCTAAGTGCATCAACAGTCCATTGCACAGAACAGGTACATCAGAGGCAGCACATGAGAGGGGCTAAGTGCATCAACAGTCCATTGCACAGAACAGGTACATCAGAGGCAGCACATGGGAGGGCACAATGCAGTATCAGAACAGCAACAGGGCATTGTGGCCAACAGAGCAGGTACATCAGAGGCAGCACATGAGAGGGCAGAATGCAGTATCAGAACAGCAACAGGGCATTGCGGCCAACAGAGCAGGTTCATCAGAGGCAGCACATGAGAGGGGCTAAGTGCATCAACAGTCCATTGCAAAGAACAGGTACATCAGAGGCAGCACATGAGATGGGCCAAGAGCATCAACAGTCCATTGCACAGAACAGGTACATCAGAGGCAGCACATGAGAGGGGTGAAGTGCATCAACAGTCCATTGCACAGAACAGGTACATCAGAGGCAGCACATGAGATGGGCTAAGTGCATCAACAGTCCATTGCACAGAACAGGTACATCAGAGGCAGCACATGAGAGGGCACAATGCAGTACCAGAACAGCAACAGGGCATTGTGGCCAACAGAGCAGGTACATCAGAGGCAGCACATGAGAGGGGCTAGGTGCATCAACAGTCCATTGCACAGAACAGGTACATCACTGGCAACACAAGTACGTGGGTCAAGCGACCCGTCCCAGGGACATTAATAATGGAAGGGTGGTTAAATTTGTCAATCTACACACAAAGTAAAATTACATGTGAGTGATGGTAACTAAACCTCACACCACAGAATCTGGTGGACTACTTGAACTTCTCACCTCGGACACACTTCCAGCACCAGGAACAGGAGTGTGAGACACAGCCACAGATCTACTGACTGAGACATGAGCCATAGAGCCAGACACACTGTCAGCACCAGAAACAGGAGTGTGAGACACAGCCACAGGTCTACTGACTGAGACATGAGCCATAGAGCCAGACACACTGCCAGCACCAGAAACAGGAGTGTGGGACACAGCCACAGATCTACTGACTGACACATGAGCCATTGAGCAAGACACACTGCCAGCACCAGAAACAGGAGTGTGAGACACAGCCACAGCTGTACTGACAGACACATGAGCAATAGAGCCAGACTAAGCATGGGCGAATTTTGCGAATCTCGCGTTCGCGAATTTTGCGGATTTGCAAACTCGCAATTCGCAAAATCCGCGAATTCTCGCGAATTTGCGGCTTTTTTTTGTGTTCGCGAGGGTTTCTGCCAGTTCGTGAGGGTTTTGTACAATTTCGCAAACGCGAACTTACCTGTCGGGTCGCAAGTTTTGCGAACTTGTTGTTTCTACGTGTCCAGCCTGTTTGGGACACTCTTCTTCATCACTGCCACTCTCTGTCACCACTGCCACTCTCTGACTACTCATGCCACCCTCTGGCCCACCCATGCCACCCTCTGTTTCATCACAGCACCCTCTGGTTGTCCAGTCAGTGTACATTATTGTGGCAAAGCAAAGCACACCTTCCCTGCCTCAAGTGACCTGAATTAATTTGGGGCTGATTAATGTGTCACAGAATATTTTTTTAGCTGGCACCTGCTTCCTTAGTGCTTCCTGATTAGTGATCTTTTGCACTTGCTAAGTGCTTTCATTGTTGCAAAATTAGTTACAACACCTGCCCTGCCCCAACTGACAATAATGAATTAGGGGCTGATTAATGGATTTGAACTTCCAGCCTGGCTCCTGCTTGTCTCCCTCAGCTGTAATTCAGGACCTTTGTGGCATATGTGTAACTATTCTGAGGTTCAGAGCAGGGTCACATAATAGTTGCAAGTAGGCAACTGAACTCTGGAGGGGCCCCTCAGGAAGCACTACAGGAAATGGCTACTAATGATGAGCCTGAACTTTTGAACCTGGTAAGTAGTTTCAGTTTTGCTAAGATCGTATTTCTGCAATTTAGCGCTTATTCGCGGGGCGCGAAGTTGTACTGGGAAGCCGCGAACTCACGCGAACAGTGCGAGCAAGCCATAAAATTCGCTGCTCGCGGATTTGCGGATTTTGCGGGAGATTCGCGAATCTCGCGGATTGCGAATTTACCGAAAATCCGCAAAATCCGCGAGCGAAACGGATTTTCCACCCATACTTAAGCCAGACACACCGCCAGCACCAGAAACAGGAGTGTGAGACACAGCCACAGATCTACTGACTGACACATGAGCCATAGACCCAGACACACTGCAGGACATGTCCCTGTACAGTGACCAACAAATACCATGCCTGCATCTGACACATGAGAGTGGCGGACACACACAGTGCCAGTACCTGAAACAGGAGAGGGCACAACTGACACAGCGCTACTACATGATGCATGACCGCGAACAATAGACACAGTGCCACCATCTGACACATGAGAGTGAACTGCAGCTGAGCCACTAGGACCACTGAAATGATGAGCCACAGGGCTGTATGGGCCAGGAGGCAGGGTGGCTCTGGGAGCTGGGGACAGCTGTACTGGGGCGACATTGGGGTGGTCAGGTCTCACTGGTGTGTGTCTTCGTCTCTTCGTAAAATGTAGGCGCACCCCGGACATGACTGGACTGGTAAGTGGAGTGGCCTCATCAGACATCAAAGGTGGATCATGTGCTTGTGGTGGTCTGCTCTCTGGGGACGTGCTGGACCCTGCCTGCCTTCTGCCCTCTGCATCATGTGTAATGGGGGATGCAACAACAGTGTACTACTTCCTGTGCTTCTGCGTGGCGTGGATGGGAGTAGAGGTATCAGGGCCGTCTCTAGGCATGTGCAAGCTGTGCACCTGCACAGGGCCACCAAACCCCAGGGGCCACCACGCCAATATATATCCTTAATATATTAATCCTCTGAGGATAGATACATATTTGCGTGGTGGGCCCTGGCAGGGATTTTGCGGCCTCCGGCTCTGTTCCACTTCTAAACTCCCTGACCCCCTCCCCTCTTTACTGGCCTCCGTGCTCCGCCCCGCCCGGACCCCCTCTTCCGGGCCCCCTACCTACGCTCCCTGCCCAGGGCCACCATGAGCCTAGAGCCGGCCCTGGAGGTATGGGGGGACTCCACCGCTGACACGTGTGTTTTACGTTCCTTCAACAACATCTGCCTCAGTGCAGCCAGGGGTGATGTATGCCTGTCCTTGATGGAGTTCGTGTCTATGGGAGAAACCCTGGACCTGGGATGTGCCTTGGCCGTAGGAGGTGTCCTGTCTCTGGAATGTCCCAGATCCCTGGGTGCAGACGTGTCCATTGTAGTGTCCCTCTCCTTAGAAGCGACATTGCCCTTGTGAGTGTCCCTGCTCTTTGGAGGTGCCCTTTCCTTTGAAGCGTCCTTGTCCTTGGGAGTTTCCCTGCTCTTTGGAGGTGCCCTTTCCTTTGAAGCGACCTTTTCCATGGGAGTGTCCCTGCTCTTGGGAGGTGCCCTTTCCTTTGAAGCGTCCTTGTCCTTGGGAGTGTCCCTGCTCTTTGGAGGTGCCCTTTCCTTTGTAGTGTCCTTGTCATTGGGAGTGTCCCTGCTCTTTGGAGGTGCCCTTTCCTTTGTAGTGTCCTTGTCTTTGGGTGGGTCCTTGCTCTTGGGAGGTGTCCTTGCCTTGGGAGTACCTTTTGTGGGGGATGCCTGTGTAGCATGTGAAGCCATTTCCCCCAACACCCCTTGAGGATCCTGTGTGTCAACTCCAGTGTAGCTCATGTCGTATTCGGTGAAAGTTTTCCCTGTCCTAGGGGATGGTATCTGTGCCCTCCATGCCCTGCCTTGCTGCCTGTGGCTGCTTCTAGTGAAATGACCTGAAAATGAGGCCTGGTCTGAAAATTCACCCTCCCCTGAGACATCAAGTGGTGTGGATGTTGGAACAGAAGTAGCATCCTGTCTATGCGACTGTACAATGGCTGAAGATACAGTGTTTGCTAATGACTGAACTGTTCAATGGAGACCAGCAACATCACCATGCATACCCTCCATGAATGCCACCACCTGCCCCAACTTCCTATCATGGTCTTGGAATGCATTGATCATGTTGGTCTGCCCTACACACAGCTGTCACAGCAGATCTATTGCCTCAGCACATAGTGCACTTTGTTTCACAGGGGCAGGCTCTGCGGTGCCTGCACCGAATGCAACACTGCTCCCACTACTCTGGCGAGCACGAGCAGTACATGTTGCAGTGGGTGGCAGTGTGGGCCCTGTGTGCTGTGTCCAGACTGAAGGTGTTGATTGCCCACTCCCTGTCTGTGACAACAGTGCTGACTCACCAACACTGTCTGAAGAGGAGGACGATGGTGTTTCCACTTGTGAGTCCTCTGGTACGGTTCTGTCCCCCTCTCCGTGGCTGCCCTCTTCAGTGTCAGTCTGCGTGTGTGTGATTTCGGATCCGGATGCATTGCCACCACTCATCTGCATAGTCTTTGGGTCCGTGCCCTCTGCCAAAGCTGAAAGAGAGAGAAAAGAGTGTTACCTAAATGCCAAACTCACGTATTGTAGGTTACAAAATCACAACTTTCCTTACAGTCGAATAACATGTATCACCCATCCTGCACACAACCTACCCCTTCCAGACATCCTCATGATAAAGAACCGGTGTTGGCTGTGAAACATGTACATCATACAAACAGGGCAACTTCATGCAGACCAGCACACATGTCATGCCATGGGACCACAGACCTCAGGGGCATGTCCTGGAACCCTCAAATACAAAGCAAGTGGTATGTCCACCTGGCGGACATGGAGGCTACCGCTCACTCCGCTAATGGCACCTACATGCAATTGAAGAAAAACAAACGCAGCACTGATGTAACTACTGTGTATGAGCACCAATACATGCATGCACTCACAAGTCTCACACACATACAGTCTGCTTACCGCTAGTTTGCTGTTGATCCCCTCCCAGCCGGGCGGACAGGTCAGGATGCGTCATAGCAATGATACGGTGCATTAGAGGGGTCATGGTGCGTCGGGCCAGACGTGTTGATCTTGGAATCTTCTCCAGTGTCATCTCTGCAACATTCTTGCTCAGCCTGGATATGTCGTCCCAGCGCTTGTGGCAGTGTGTGTGTCGTCTCTTGCACACCCCCACTGCCCGTACATCACGTGCTATGGTCCTCCATACGGCCTTATAGCTCATATCATTGGCACACGTCTGCAGCAATTGGTTTTCCCGGAATGCCTCATTTAAAAAGAACCAATGAGTGGCCCTGGTGTGGCGGTGCATGGCTTCCGCTATATTTGAATGCGCATACGCGCCCCGCGTAACCTATTTCCATTGGCTACATGTGCACGGACCGTCACGGTCACAGATCTGCAACCGCATGTGCGCGCCTCTGCCACGGTGCATCATTTGAACAAAATCAAAGCCTGGCGTCGCTATGGTGGTGCACGCATTCCGCGTGGGCAGTGCAGGCTAACACATACTTTTGAATATGCAATTCGAAATGTCAGTTGATACCCCCCCTTACAGTCACATTGCAGCACCCACCGAGACCGCCGGTCCAGGCCGGTCACCCACCGCCGGTCCAGGCCAGTCACCCACCGCCGGGTGGTGGCCGGTCACCCACCGCCGGGTGGTGGCCGGTCACCCACCGCCGGTCCAGGCCAGTCACCCACTGCCGGTCCAGGCCAGTCACCCACTGCCGGTCCAGGCCAGTCACCCACCCCCGGGTGGTGGCCGGTCACCCACCGCCGGTCCAGGCCAGTCACCCACCGCTGGTCCAGGCCAGTCACCCACCGCCGGTCCAGGCCAGTCACCCACCACTGGTCCAGGCCAGTCACCCACCGCCGGGTGGTGGCAAGTCACCCACCGCCAGGTGGTGGCCGGTCACGCACCGCCGGTCCAGGCCAGTCACCCACCGCCGGGTGATGGCCGGTCACCCCCCGCCAGCACCCAGCGGTGGGTGACCGGCCTGGACCTGCGGTGGGTCATACTATTGACCTTGCCAGTGGTTAACTATGGCTATTGATGTGCACCCAATTTGAAACACATGTGCATGTCGACGTGTTGACGTCTTGGTTTTGCGTACACACGTTTAAACATGTACACATCTACACAGTACATTAAGGGTGTCTGACCACATTCAGAAGCTGCTGTGAGTGTGTGGTTTGTGTGTGCAAGTAACACTGGTGGAGGTATACATGCATTCTGTGTATGCGTATGTCTGTTGCTTGTTATGTGCCCATGCATGTCATGTGAGGATGCCCAGCATTGTAGGTGGGGTCATTGGTGCATGAAGACAAGGAGGGTGTGTTCCATGTTCGTATTGTGTGTGCACGTGCATGTGTGTCTGTGGTGACGCGTGTCCACATTTGGGTCCTCATTCATGTGTTGTTGGCTGTTATTTAGACATGTGTGCACGTTACATTGGACATGTTTGCACGCATGAAGTTGTTTGTGGCTGAACATTGTTTTTGTAGTTATCTGTTTTGCATGAAATATTGGTCACGTCACACATATAATCATTGTCGGCAACATCTCTTATTTGTATTGTGTTGGTCAACATGTGATAGTGTGGAACAGCTATGCGTTGTTGTTCAATTGACGTCTCCTCCCATCTACTCCCACACAGGAGAGCTCCAAATGTGCATCGCCCATACACTGTGCTGGAGGGCATGGTTGACGAGTAGGTGATCCGCAAATTCCGGCTGGATCGACGTAGATTGCTGGAGCTTGCAGATCAATTGTCACCTCATCTGCAGCCACGCAGAACATATCCTGGAGCTATTACACCCACAGCAAAGATGTTGGCAGCACTTCACTTCTTTGCAACTGGCACCTTCTAGTACACAGTTGGACATGGCGGGGGGATGTCACAATCAATGTTCAGCATGGTACTGCGGGATGTTCTGAATGCCATGATGCTTTACAAGGATGATTACATCCATTTTCCACGGCCGGCAGAGTTGGCAGCAGTCAAAGGGGACTTCTATGCCCTGGCACAGATACCACACGTAGTGGGTTCCATTGATGGGACACATATCGGTCTCATTCCACCCAGGCACGTGAGCCTGTATATCGCAATCGAAAGCACTACCATTCGATCAACGTGCAGGTGGTGTGCCTGGCTGACAACATCATCTCCCATGTGTGTGCCAGATTTCCAGGCTCCGCACATGACTCACACATCCTGCGGAGCAGCATTGTCCCCCAACTGATGGTTAATCTGCATCCAGAACATGCGTGGCGTGTAGGTGAGTATGCTGTGAGGACAGTTGTGTTGTATGTGTGGCATGGTGTACCCACCAAATCTGGTTATGATATTTGTGTCTGTCATCCCCCCACATAGGCAACTCTGCGTACCCAAACCAGCCGTGGCTGCTGAGTCCCATACGTAATCCTCCTACAGCTGGTGAAATGCGTTATAATGATGCCCATGGGAGGACACGTCGAGTGGTGGACATACTTTTGGACTGCTGAAGTCTAGGTTTCGCTGCCTGGATAAAACGGGAGGGGCCCTACCATACTCACCAGGCAAAGTATGCAAAATCGTGATTGCCTGCTGCATGCTCCACAACCTGGCCTTGCGCAATAACATTGAACTGATCATGGACCCTGAAGAGCAACAGGTTGCTCGGCCTCCCATCCCACCCATGTCGACTGATGAGGATAGTGGTGAGGAAGAAGGTGTGGACCAGTGGCGTCAGCTCATTGATCGCTATTTTCCTTTGAATGTGAGTAACTACCTCTTGTGCAGCTAGACAATGCGTGATGTATGTTTGCTGGTGGAGTGTGGATGTGGTGTGTCTATGCTGCTTGTTCTGGTATGTTCTGTTTGCAAATGTGTGTGGTAGATGGTGTACATGCAAAGCTTCCTGATGTGTGTCCTTTGATCCACTTAATTGGTGATGAGTGTGGTTTGTGGGATGTTGCAGTACAGTGTGTTGTGATGGGTGTGAATCACTTTCCTGTCGTGTGTTTGTTGTTCTCTCATTATCCCTAGGTCACTCCCACATAGGCATGATTCTCAACAACATTGATCCCTGCACCTGGTAACGTAATATTCTAAGACAAACATGTGATTAAAATATGGAGGACACACATCATTGAGTGTTTACGTGATGTTTATTTACAGGTTGAGAATTGATGTTGGTGCATATTTGCAAGGAAGTGTTGGGGGGGAAGTGAGAGTTGAAGGTCATGGCAGATGAAAACACCGTGGGGACACCACATTGTGTGATGTGCAGCTAGTCCAACAGACGTGTGCCAATGCTTGGCATTGTGGGGCAGGATAGTTGGCAGGGTGAATGGCAGGCTCAAGCAAGGGTGAAGTCATTGGCGGCCCCTCTTAGAGCGGGTAGATGGGGCTTTTCCACTGCTCTCACCTGGATCCAGCCTCGGATGGCCCCTCCGCCTTGGAGCCGGAGGGGAGACAGCTGTGGGGGCAGGTTGGTCAGGGGCCACCTCCCTGTCCGTGGGCTCAGGTGTGGGTGGCGGTGGTGTTGTGAGCGGTCCCACTGGGCACTTGGGTGAGGGGGTGGTGGTGTTGTGCGGGATAACCAGTCTCTCCACAGAGCAGTTTGCTGGCCCATGAGGTCCACAATTTGGCCTATGTGGGTATCAATGGACAGTAACAGATGACTGTTCTCTTGTGAGTCTTGGTGGGCCCGATCGGACTGAGCCTGCGACCGCTCATAGGAGGCATGGACTCTGGCGATGGCTTCCAGGGTTTTGGTGCCAGGATGGGGTGGGCGTCCTTCCCCACCTCGCCGGACAACTGCACTCCTGGTTGTGAGCTGTGCCCTCTCCTGTGTCCTCTCACGTCCACTCTCCCTGCTTGCCTGGGATGTCAATGGCCCATCATCGGGCGATGGGTCAGGCAGGGTGGCACAGGCAGGAGTGGTGGTGGTGGTGGTGGCTGCACAGCTCACAATGGCAGGTGTTGGTGTAATGACACAGGCCAAGGTGGTGGAGGCAGGGATGTCCTGGGAGCCTGATGGCCCTGGCAGTCTGCTTGGGCCTGCATCGTCCTCTGCACCCGAGATGGCAATGGGATAGTCGCCAGAGAGTCCGTGCTGTGAGTGGGGCGACTAGTGCTGGCGGGAGCTGCATTCACCAGTCAAGTTGCGATCACCTGAGGGACAAAATTTTCATGATCAATGGTGTGGACATGACATGTTTTTGGTACCAACATTACAAATCACTAACCTCTCACACACCCCACCCACCTCCACCCTCCCTGTGGGCATGGGGGCCTGTTGGGAGTGGTAGTGCTGGTCTAACACCCCCCACCACCCTCCCTGTGGACATGGGGGCCTGTTGGAGGTTGTAGTGCAGGTCTAACACCCCCCCCACTCACCACCACCCTCCCTGTGGACATGGGGGCCTGTTGGGAGTTGTAGTGCTAGTCTCTCACACACCCCACCCACCTCCACCCTCCCTGTGAACATGTGGGCCTGTTGGGAATTGTTGTGCTAGTCTCTCACACACCCCACCCACCTCCACCCTCCCTGTGGACATGGGGGCCTGTTGGGAGTTTTAGTGCTGGGAGGGTTGACAACATGCAAGGATGGAAACGTAGGAGGCAACATTTGTGTTTGGTTATGGTGGGTGAATTTGAGCCCAGGCCTTCACATTTGGGTGACTATGTGGCCCACATGCATGGATTGGAGCCTGGGAGATGTGTCTTGGTAGTTGTGCAAGCAGACCATGTCAGTGTGATAGTGGTGATTGGTTTGTAGTTACCAGCCTCTTGTCCCTCTTCGATTCCTTCCAGGCTCTCAGGGTGCAGTATGCCCAGCACCTTCTCCTCCCATTCTGCATATGGTATGGGCTCCGGGGGAGTGTCGCCGCCAGTGTGGTGTGCCCGCAGGTGGTTCTTTGCCCTGATGCCTTTCACCCTTGTCTTGAGGTCCTGCCACCGCCTCTGGATGTCGTGTTTGGTGCGTGGCACGGTCCCTAACGCATTCACTCGGGTCACTATCCTGTCCCACATGTTTTTGGTTGCCACTGTGGTCTGCTGGACTAGGGTGCAGAAGAGATGTGGCTCGACACGGATGATTTCATCCACCATGACCTTCAACTCACTGTCTGTGAACTTGGGATTTTTCTTTGGTGGCATGGTGTGTGATGTGCAAGGTGTTGGTGGGGTGGGGTGGGATGTGCAGGTGTGTGGTGTGTAGGGATGGTGTGGTGGGTGTTTGTGTGGTGGGTGTGTTTGTGTGCAGGTTGTATGTGTGTTTTCGTGTGTCTGCTGTTCGTGGTATTCAGCCTCTTGCTTGCAGCTATACTGTGATGCAAAGGATTGTGGTTGTGGGAGGGATACATTTTATACTCTGTGTGGTGGTTGTGTCCCAATGGTTGTTGCCAGTCAGGTGTTCTGTGGGTGTGTTGACTTGTGTGCATTTTTAGGTGCTTGGGGGTGTGTCATTGTGTCGTGTAGTTGCTGTGGGTGTTTCAGGTGGGTGGGTGTCCTGTTTAGTGTGTTTTGTATTTACTTCCGTCAGCCATTTTGGAATCGGTTTGACGGAAGGGATGGTGTTCGTGTGGTCCTTCTGCAGTCTTGCTCCATTTGTTGATGCATTGTTTCCTCTGCGGTCGAGGAAGGAGGTGAGTTCCGTTGGACTGGCGGCGTTATCCTAATCGCGAGGCCGGAGCCTCCGCAGGTATTGCAGTGACTGTGCCTGTTCCCGTGGTCATGTTCGTCCGCGGCGGACGGTGTTACTTTAGTACCGTCTGCTTGCGGCGGTCTTTGGTGTGCTCTGTCCGCCGCGGACGGTGTTTGATGTGGTCCGTCCGCCGCGGTCCGAGTTTCTTGGCATTATCTTCCTAATCGCACTGGCGGTTTATCCGCGGAGCGGTCGGGAGTATTTTGGCCGCATCCATGGCATAGACAACTAGAGCCCAGTTATTTTAAACAAGCATTTACAATGCAATGGTTTCGCCTTTTGAAAAGTTTGATCTATTGGCATTGTAAATGACAACATTTGTATTTATGTGTTGGTTTTGAAAACATATAAATAAATGGCATTGTTATTTACATTGCCATTAGCTTAATCTCTTGCAAATGTGAGACCTATTGTACCCACAAATGAGCTCAGCAGACCGCAATTACAGCCACACACACACACTCAGAGCCAGCCACACACACACACACACTAAGAGCCACACACACACACCCATAGCCACATACACACACCCTGGGCCACACACACATCCAGAGCCACACACACCCACACACCCAGAGCCACACACACACACCCAGAGCCACACACATACAGAGCCACACACACACAGACACACTCAGAGTCACACATACACACATACCCAGAGCCACATACACACCCACACACCCAGAGCCACACACACACACCCAGAGACACACACACACCCAGAGACACACAGACACACACACATACCCAGAGCCACACACACACACACACCCAGAGCCACACACACACCCAGAGCCACACACACACACACACTCAGAGCCACACACACACACACACACTCAGAGTCACACATCCACACATACCCAGAGCCACACACACCCAGACACACACACACACACCCAGAGCCACACACACACACACACACATAGCCACATACACACACCCAGAGCCCCACACACACCCAGAGCCACACACACACACACACCCAGAGCCACACACACACACCCAGAGCCACACACACACACACAGAGCCACACACACACACACTCAGAGTCACACACACACACACACTCTCAGAGTCACACATACACACATACCCAGAGCCACACACACACACCCAGAGACATAAGGTGGTGCTAAATGAATAACATTTCTAAACTTTAATAACCTGACAATAACCTTCACACTGTGACATGCCAAAAATGGCCAGCGTATACGAACATACCATACTAAACTGTTGCGACATACAATTTGCAATCTTCAGTGGCTTAAAACAGAATATGTGTTGCCTAAGCCCTAACAGAATGGTAAGTATTGCAACAGCAGTGCAAAACCTTCCAGCTGCAGAGAATGGGAACCTGTTTGTCCGGTAAGCATGAACTGTCAATAACTTCAGAAACAGAACCCTTTGTAGTGTGTCTACACACCTCAGAGACACAAACTAAACATTCTCATGCACATAGTGTTGCAAAATATATATGAATATCCATATAAATTCATGTGTATGCACTTCAAAAGATATCATGCTTAGATATATCACATTAACATGAGGCCTGGAGCTCCAAAGGGCTTCCTATCTGACCTTGCCTGGACAAGCTTCAACAAGCTATTCTGTACCCCCTTAGAGGTCACTTTGCCTGTCCTGACAACATCATATTCCTTAATCTGGTTGTGCAAGTTGCTTACACAGTGAGAGCCAGCCTTTCTGGTCTGTCCATACCTGGCTGTTTATAATTTGCATGATGCAGACATTGCACATCCATGTTAGCCATATTTGGCTTGGTGCCTTATTCTAGTTCCGCTGACATGGCATTTCTTAATGTATATATCACCTAGAAACCTGACACTCTGGGAAGAAGCAGTCTGGGAGCCCCTAAGGTGGCAGATCTGACGTATTCCTTGTAATTAGCAATGATGCATGCATTTGGCACCAATAAATACATTTCACTCTGTTTCTGAGCAAACCTGCTATGTCTGGTGAGTTTCATTCATTTGCTCCTGGGAGGGTGCCAGTATTTCCCCATCACATAGCTTAAGACAGTCAATTCAAGTATGGGAAAATGTGAACACAAAATGGCAGTTTCAGCATACCACTGGTGATCTTGGAATCAAGTATGTATGTACTGGAACCCCAAAGGGTAGGAAATTCCACATTCCCAATACTCCGGTAGGGGACATCCCACTGAGCCTTTTTCTAGATGACATAGCTATGTAGCGGGCTAAGGCCAATATGAATGATCTGCACACAGAGGTATTCTGATAGGTTAAAGGGCTGTCAATGAGATTGGATAATAGACATAGGGGGGCACTCTGGGGCCTGATCATGACCTTAGCTGCTGCTGCTGAAGGGGCCAGGAGAACGTAATGCCCCAGGAAACTCTGGGCGAGTTGTGAGCTCCTCCTTCAGGAAGCGATATATAGCGCACTTATTCCCCCGCTGCACTGGCCCATCCAAGCCAGAAACAGGGCAGTCCTACACCCTTGGCTCAGCTTTTCAGAGTTTGTTCTATTGGAAACAGGGGACAATTATGCCGCCTGGTAGAGTGACCCAGAGGGTTCGACAACAAGTAAGGTACTTTTAATAATCTATGACTAGATACGAGGAATATACTTTTCTACATGTTTGCGGGTCAAACATCTACAATTGGACTACATGAATACTGCATTTGCTTTCACAGCATCACTAGGACAAACTGGTTTCTCACTTCAAAATATGTTATATGGCAGAGTTTGTTAAAAGGTAGAAAAAGGGCATGCTGGGAAGTTACTCTTGTGGTGCATTTCTGTACAAGCACTTAGGGGGTTATTTAAAGATGGTACATCCGCCAAAAAACGGTAGATACCAAAAGAATAGTGCACATATGGGACTGGACACTCACCAATTGTAAATGGATGTCCCACATCCACCAAACTCGAAATAGCCAGCTAAAGTGTTCAGCCTTTCGAAATCATTTAAATGGTGGTCTCTTGACAAATCAAACGTTTCCTCCAATGTTTAGACTAATATATTATATTAGGCAGCTGGGAGGTCAGAAAGGCTGATTCCCCCGTGTCTTCTGGGTCATCTTTATAGCATAGATAGTCCAATGTTTGGGAAGGGAGAGGAAGGTTACTGTCCTCTTGCAACAGCGCCCTCTTCACTGTGTTACCTGTAGGCAGTTGCAGAGCCCAGAAGAGGTGGATCCCTCTGAGAATTGCCATCTGGATACTAAGAAACATGAGTTCCATCCAACCATATAGCATCTCAAGAGTCAGAAGTTATCCCACTAAAAACAATCTCAAATCCCAATGTCAATATAGTGTGTCTGCATACCTCAGAAGCAGAAGAGTTACCACTAATCAACTATTCTCAGACCCAGACCATGATTTGGTACCTTTGCACACCTAGAGGCAGGGAGCCTCACTGTAACAGAAAAATCACATCCAAGGGGCGAAAACATACATCTGTGTGTAAGCACACCTCAGAGATAGAACATTTCAAACTAACAGTCTTTTCCAGGAACAAAGCGTGGTACATGGAGCTTCCCTATACCTACTAAATTTTTCGCCATTCTAGTGCCTTGCACAGTCACTGTATACCTCTGGGGCTGGATCCTCTCTAACTTATAAATCAGTAACAACAAAGCCCATGCACTGGAGAGAAACAGTAATTTCTAGGTGATTTACAGTTTCAATGAGAAAAGTAATATGAGCACATCAAGACTTAAGTGATGCAATAAAAGAGTTCAAAAGATGTAGAGTTCTTGGTGTATAACACCGGTTTAATGTTCCTCTGTACTGGCCAACACGTGTTTCATCGCAGGGAACAGACTGCGAATCTTCAGGGCGTCATAAGCTATGAAACGAAAATGGTGATTTGGCCACCCGATGGGAAAAGATGTGTAGAGAAAGAGCGTTGCTCGCGTGGTTGGCAGTCTCTCATTAGTGTACAATGGAGGCCAAAACCGGGAGGAGAAGATTTAGCGCAGTAGCGCTCGAAATCATAGACAGGCGGATACACCTGACTAACCGCATTCCCCCTCCTGTAGTTCCCGGCGCCGTGTTTCAAAAGGACCAGTTGAATTCTAACTTATAAATCAGGCCCAAGCACCTGAACGTGCTGCTTCCTGGCTTTGATGCACCTCAAGTCTTACATTGGCAACAAAACGTCACCAGTGACCCGGTGGATACATTCCTATGGAATGTGCTTCCTTTTGGCCATCCTGTTCACTCAAGGAGAAAGGAATTCTACCAACATCAGCTGTTTGCTGGAAAGGCCACCGTGACAGTATTAATCAATGGTTCCAAGCTCAAATAATACTAAAGATGGCATGTCACTTTGGTTAATGACTGGAGCTAAGCTCAAAAGGGCCACATAAGCACTACCCCCAAAGTAACAAATAACGTGTGCTGAATGCATTATCACATTGCCCACAGAATGGCTTCAAAAACTCCAGTCATTGCACAGACTATCCGTGTTGTATTTGTTCTAAAGAAATTTGACCAGATTTCAGAGAAACAAGCCCAGCTGATCTGGCCCACCATCATTGACATCCTTCAATGGGTTGCAGCCATGACCCCAGTGTCAGGTACAGAAGGTAAACAGGGCCCTTATGAGCAATGTTTACTTTCTGGTGTTCCCATTGTGGCGTTACACAGTGTTAGGTAAAATTAATGTGTGCAGCAGTGCAGAACTCTTTAGAACACATCCTAAAATGAAACAAACGAAAATATTACACATTTTGTTAACTTGTTGCCATGCTTCTTTATTGTGAATGCTTAAAAACGAGCATTGTCAACGTCAATATAGCTGTCTTTGACAAGCTGGTGAGATATTTATTTTTTATATTCTTGCAAAAATGTGCCACAAAATGAAAAGATGAAAAAATAGCACCTAAATGTTGCCGCATGGCTTGCAATAATATGGTTCAAAAATAACAATTGCATACAATATTATAAGAACAGTAGGTTTTTCGTAGCAGGGAAGCTTACTTAGAACATGTATAAAATCCCTTTTTAGTTTAAACGCGCATCACAGGACACTAGGATTCTTAATGGTGCAAAGAAAAGGTACTATTAACTCAGAATCACTGTAACCTGAATACATAGTTTAAACATACAATTTCGTCATTCAAAAATGTTTTATGCTCTAACGTGGATCTAAAATGGCATATCCGGAAATCACGTTTGGGCAAATTTGGTAGTCAAGCCATATTAGTGGCTAAGGGTAGGTAGATGCTGGAAATCATTGCTTCTGCATATACACCTAGAACAATTGAAAACCTGTCTGTGGGGATATAGTATCTGGGTCATTTTATTACCCTGTTTTTTATGGTGTTCATATTATTTTATGAGTTTTCAGATGCATCGTCGGGCATTTGATTGAATATTTTAATTTTTTGTCAAGGACATATTATCTATTACATGTACATACTAATGTATGGTTTATGTGGGTAATTTTACTCGGTTGATATTTTTTTCATGCGCCTTTGAAGCTGATATTACTGGCACAGTTAAGAAACAAACAAACAAGCACTGAAAGTGTATTACATGTATTTCTCTTGCTTCCATTCGGGAGAGCACATGAATCCTCAAGGTACTTGTGGAGTTGTGAATTCTCTGTTAAGCTATTAAAATGCTTTTCATTTTATTAAGAAACAGAGAGTGCAGCAATTAGCGGTTAATGGAACCTCGTTCCCCATAAGACTGTCCAAAGATATTGCAGACTATTTTGACTCCAGCTTGTGGAGTAATTTGTAAATAATGCCTTGGTAAGACAGAGGAGTGTAGAAGGTACAGCTGCTGTTTGTTTTTCATATGGATATCGGACTGCAAAATGGGAGAGTAAAGAGGCATTAACTTCATCTACTTCATTTACTTTTAGATTGTAATCGCATAGTCACGAATACGCCACGTTTACTAGCATCACTCAAGAGAAATGGCCATATTAGCGGTTGTATGGGTATGAAGGTCATGTCCTCAAAGATCAGTCAATGAGATGTTAAGTACCGCAGATTAATACAGCGCACCTCCTCAGGGAGGGGGCGAGGGTTGGACCGACCATTTTCCAGGACTGCTGTGCCGCAGCGACCCCTCCCAGCCCTCTCCTTAAGGAGCTAAGCCCCCCCAGCTCACAACGAATCTGAATGGCTGATAGACAGGCGTAGACACCTGTACCGGGCTACTCAGTGCTTCTTAATCCGCCCCTGCCGGGCCTTCTCCTACAAGTCCCCCAGCCCCAGGAGACTCTACCGCAGTAACAATCCACCCAGGCATGGAAGCCCGGTGCTACACCCCTCTGACTCACAGGGAGCTGCTCTCACACCCAGCCAAAAACCTCCACTTCTCTGCACCTCCAGTGGTGATAAGCGCGGGACACGTTTTTATTAGGATTTCCGTGGGAGGACGTAGAACTGCAGCAGGCACGACTGATGCGGTCCTGCGGTCCTGCGGTCCCCAGACTGCGTGGGCGGATGGATGAGCCCTGCGCAGCCGGCGTGGCGGGAGCAGGGCGCGAGCCTGGGACTGAGATGGAGGGAGGCAGAGGACGGCACACGGTTCCTGAATGGACGCTTCCTGCAGCCAGGGGAGGAACTCGAGGAAATCTGATAACAGGGATTGTATTTAATAAACAAGTCTGGAACAGAGCAACAGGTCGTTTCGCGATTCAGGGGCGTGTTTGCGTGCTCTCCCCTTCCCATTGGCTAGAAGGTAACATTCCAGCCAATGGGAAGAGGAGAGGGTGGGACTTAAAAAAAGACCCAGAAACGCCCCCCAATCGCATCAAGGCGGGCCCTGAACTGAGTGACGGTCCTCTCCTCCAATTGCTGACCAGCATGTACGAGGCCAGCCAATGGAGAAGAGGGGCGTGTTCAGGCCCCCATACTACAAACATAGGATTTCGGCTCCGCCCACTGCTTACGCAGTGCGACGGTAGCCGAAACCTAAAAAGTTAAGTTCAAAACTGTTACTGGGGCATGGAAAGTATGGGCAAAGATTACTAAACATATGCAAATTCCCAAATTAAACAGCTACACTCCACTCTGTCACTCATCTCTGCTTCCTCTAAATGTGAATGATACGATTTCCGCTAGCTAGGAAAGACGGGGTATAATTTCCCTTCTTGACTTCCTTGGCACAGATATGAAAGCTAGCTTCACCACCCTTCAGAACCAGTTTAATATACCTGCCACAGATTATCTAAAGTTTTATCAAGTAAGAACTATTTTAAACACTAAACTGCCCCGTGTAAGCTGGAATAAAATACCTCTTATTGAAGACATCATTAAGCCCTCCGCCAGAATTGGCACTATCTATACTTCCCTGCACCAAAAAACTCCAGATGACTTGGAATCTACTGAAGTATCATGGGCAAATAGGCTTGACAACCCAGACATAGACATTGACAAGGTTCTGGCACTGACATCTCAATTATTGCTCTCCACCAATCTAAAAGCACAACTCTACAAGACAATTTACAATCTGTATTACACCCCAGCAAAACTGTACTCATGGGGAAAAAGCAGCAACGATCACTGCCCTAGGTGTCCGTGTGGACCGGCCACACTACTACATTTTATGATTGCATCAAGCTTATACTTCATAAGAAAATGATATGGGAATTCTGGGAGGAGGTCTTTGGGCGAGTCTTGCCTGAATCACCCACCATCTGCATGCTCGGGTATGATGGTACACTAAATTTGAATCCGAGTGAGGTTGATGTGGGAAGAACATGGTGGCTGCAGGCTAGTGCGGCGCGCGCATCAAACGCCGGTTCTCTGAGGTACCGCGGTGCTGCTGCCCTTCTGAAGTGCTGATGGAGCCCCGAATTCAGTGAATTGTTTCCCGCTTATCCCGCTCGCTCTGTGCAGCCGCGGAGACGTCTCCCATTTGCTCCGTCAGTGTTTTGGCGATTTTTCCCCGTCGTGAGACTCGCGGATGTGCCAAGTTAAAGGCACTGCTTCCCGACCCCTCCCCCCTACCTCGCTGCCTCTGTGGAGCCGGTGGCGGAAAGCAGCCGTGGAGCTCCGCCGAGGTCGCACGGCTCGGGGGCTCCTTCGAGGTAAGCTGGGCTGCAGTGGGAGTGTGGTTCAACAGCAGACCTCCTCAGAACTAGCCAGAAACCCCAGTGACGGTGAGAAAAATCAGGGGAAAGTCTATTCGGAGGGAAAGTCTGGATGCACTCCTATTGTGACAGTGGATCCCATAAAGGAGGTCGGGGGTAGAGGAGGATACGGAGTCAGATAAATTCAGTAGCAGGAGAGCCCCTAATCGTAAAGTAATTTGTAAGAGTGCGAGCAGGAAGCGGGGGAAGAATCAGAAGCCTGAAAAAAAACCTGAAAAGAAACTACAAGTCCCAGAATCCCCCACTACAGAGGGAGCTAAGTTCGCAGAATCACCTGCCTCTGGTATAGAAAGTATAGAAAATACCAGGCTCAACCAAGGGGCTAATAGCAGTAAGGCTAAGGCTGAGCCTAAGGATTAAAAAAAACAAAGGAGGTCCTCAAAAGGGGTCTAACACTTGAAGTTCAAATAGTGCCACTGGAAAGATCACCCCCTCACTGCGCTCATATTTCAAGGTTTTGCCCCAGGTGTTGGATTTGCTTCCTGCTAAAATCCCTGATAAATCCGTTCAACCGCCGATATCTCTCCCGAATTCACCTACATCTTTGGGCACTCTCGCTGATAGTTTCAACAGTAAAACCCTCACATTAGCTCCAGCAATGGCTGAATCACCGCCTCTTCCAGCCGGAGGTGTTGAAGGCAATATTGGGCGCGAGAAGTCAATTGATTTAGAGGAAGGAATTGACGCAGGGGCCAAAAGTAAGAAGGCATTTAATACCGAAAGCGCTTTGGAAGCCCTCGCAGCCTCAATAGCGTCAATGAGAGAAGAAATCAGGAATGATTTCCTGATTTCTAAAGCAAATCAGAATGATATACGAGCATCATGTGAGGTATTGGAGAGGAAAGTAGATGGGCTGAGTGAAAGGACCAAAATACTTGAGGGCTCTGTGGGGGTATTGAAGGCAAGCCTGGAAGTGGCCGAACTAAAGATCTAAAATTTACGGAGGGAAGGAGATGTCATGAAAGAGAGAGTTGAATCGTTGGAGAACTATTCACGGAGAAACAACCTGAGACTCCTGAAGATACCAGAGGGAAAGGAAGGGGGGGACCTCAAGGCCTTTACAATCAAAATATTGAAGGACTCCCTTAATCTTGACGAATCTGTCGAGGAACTTGACAAAGATATCCAACGTATTCATCGCGACCCATTTCGTTTAAATCCTAGCAGAACAAAGCCTATGAAGATTTTGATTAATTTTCTTACGTACACTCTGAAGGAGAAAATTCTAAATCTCTCACTAAAAGTAAAATCATTAAAGGGCCCTGACTTCTCCTTTGAAGTACGATCCGACCTCTCTAAATCCACTGTTGATAGACAGTGGGAACTGGGCCAGAGGATGGACAAGTTTAGGTCTGCCGGTGCAACTGTCCAGATGAGGTTCCCCGCATTTTTGCGGGTTATGTACATTAACAAGATGCACACCGTCAGATCCCCTCTGGAGGCCGACAAATTGTTGGAGTCCATCAGAAGTCACTCTCAGGGTGGAGTTTAGTGCTGGAACAATTCGAGCGGGCTGGGCACTGTTGCCCATACTCTCCACTCATAGATAGGTAATATTTGCGGATTTTGTACAAGTTACCACTTACTTCTTCCCTCTTCCCATGCCAACTAATGTTCTGACTTGTAACTTACCTTGAGCAAGCTCGAAAAATAGGGTAGAGTATAAAGGTTGAGGTGGTAAAATGGAAGTATGAATAATAAAAAGGGGAAGATTGGGTTTCAGTTTGAGTCCTCTAGGAAAAATTTATTTAAAAAAAAGGGAAAAGAAAAGAAAGAGAAGGGGAAAGAAAAAAAAAAAAAGAGAGTTGAAGGGTGAAGGGGGAAAGCGGGGGGAAAAAAATAATAATCAAAACATCTAACCACGTGTGTTTGTTCCAGAGGTGTCCAAGGGGCACTTAGCGGTGCTGGAGGGAACGGTGTTCTAGGACGCAAATCCGGCCTCACATCTGGTCGGAGTAAGTATGGGAGGGTTCTTCAAGGGAGGGGAGGAGGGAGTGGGGGGGGGAGGATAAAAAAGGAAAAAATCCTCAGAAGTCAGGACTTCCTATCTGTGTTTTGTGCCCTAGTTGGGTATATTGCCAACCTTGGGAAAAAAGAATTTGTTAAGAGGAAGGAAATGTGAAAGGGGATAGATACCAGTCGATGACCTAGGTTAAATTTTTGTCATGGAATGTCAATGGTCTGCGCGTGAGCGGCAGAAGAGTGCGCATTTTACAATACCTAAAAGATTCCCCCGCACAGATCATTGTCATCCATGAGTCACATCTTCTAAAAGCAGAGGCCAATATCCTTTTAAAAAGGCAGAGATGGATAGACAAATTTATCAGCACTGACCATGTTATGTTATGTTATGTTAATAACTTTTATTCGGCGCACAGCTGCCCCAGCGAAGGGGCGTCCTGGCGCCTGATCAGGTACCACAACATAACAGGTCAAAGCTGAAAAGAAAGGAATCAATTAACAGAGGCGAACAGGTGGGTTTTAATGGCGCGTCTGAAAAGAGTTAGGCTATTTAGGGCACAAATGTGTACAGGAAGGGAATTCCATAGATCAACCGCCAGAATACGAAAAGAGCGTCCTCCCATCCTACTCAGTCTGAATCTAGGCTTAATCGCCAGATGGTGAGATTCAGACCTGAGGGACCACGTGGGGACATACGGAGAAATAAGGCCCGCGAGGGCAGGAGGGGAGGAAAGCTTCAGAATCTTAAATGTCAGACAGAGAGCCTTAAATTTGATTCTCTGTCTGACCGGAAGCCAGCGAAGGGAGGTCAGGACAGTGGAGACAGAACATCGTCTCGGAAGGCCCACAATGGCCCGTGCAGCAGCATTCTGCACCCTCTGAAGCCTAGTAGCCTCAGCCTGATTAACTCCAAGCAGCAGAGCACTCCCGTAGTCCAGCCGAGAAAGGATAGAGGCCTGAACCACCAGTTGCCGCGTGGGAGGGTCGAAGAATTTGAGGACAGGTCTCAGTCCTCGCAGAATACCAAAGCAGGTAGCTGCTGTCTTCTTTGTATGACTGGTGAAAGAGAGGTTAGAGTCCAGCCAGATCCCCAGATTTTTAACTTCGGCCGCTGGAATGGGGGACACCCCCAATTCGGGAGGCCACCACTGGTCTCCCCAAAGTTCCGCCTGCTTCCCTAAAATCAGGACCTCGGTTTACTTAGCATTAAGCTGTAGGCAGTTGCTACGCATCCAATTAGCCACAGCTATAAGTCCTGCACGGAATCTGGGCGCATTCGCCTCAGGGTCCCCACTGAGTGTCACCGCCAGCTGCGTGTTGTCGGCGTACGATGTCATGGTAAGGCCACATTGCCTGACTACAGCGGCCAGCGGTTTCACATACAGGTTGAACAGTGTGGGGCTTAAGGCAGAGCCCTGAGGGACTCCCAGACCCAGAGAGTGGAAAGAGGACTGGCCAGGTGGAATGGCTACTTTGAAAAGCCGGTCCGAGAGGAAAGAGCGGAACCACTGAAGAGCATTCCCCACAATACCTACTTCCTCCAAGCGCCGCATCAAAATGTCATGAGACACCGTGTCGAACGCGGCGCTCAGGTCTAGCAATAGGAGTGCCGCAGTCTGCCCCGCATCCAGCACTGACCGCAAATGCTCGGTCATAAAGAGCAAAGCAGTTTCAGTGCTGTGTTGTGAGCGAAACCCATTTTGACTCTCGTCAAGAATATTATTACGAGAGAGATGGGCAGACAAGATAAAGTTCACGTGTGCCTCAGTGACCTTGGCGGTCCATGGCAGGAGGGAGATGGGCCGATAATTCTCCGGGAGCAAGGGGTCTAGGTTGGGTTTCTTCAAAATAGGGCTGACCACAGCTTGCTTCCAGGAGGAAGGAACCACACCCTCACTGAGGGAGAGATTAATCAGATCCAAGATGGGCTCGCGACAGAGGGGCGGGAGAAGAGTAAAAAACTCCGGCTTCAGCGGGTCTAAGGGAGAGCCAGATTTAATTTTGAGGCTCAGAGTGTCAAATACCTCATTAGACATGGCCGGCAAGGAGGACAGAGTTTCAGAAACCGAGACCTTCACATCACTAGGAGCATCCCCGGGAACAGATGGTATAAATCCTCGGTAGATTGCCTGCACCTTCTCCACGAAAAAGGATGCCAAACTTTCACAGTGCGAGTCCGTGCAGATTTCTAGCGAGGTAGCCCGTTTCCCCATCAGGTCTTTGAGTACCTTGAAGATTAATTTGGAAGGGTTAGGCCTGTTGAAAAACTCAGCTGCGTAATAAGCAGCCCGGGTTTGACAGATAGCTCTGTGATAGATCTTAAGCTGGGCAAAGTACAGCGATTAATGTGGGATCAAAGGATTTCCTCCAGGCCCTCTCAGCTCGCCGGCAGGTTCTCTTGAGCTCGGCAAGAGTCTCATTATACCAAGGGCTGCGGGTTTTGGCGTCACATTTAGACCAGCGCAGGGGTATAAGAGAATCGAGGGCAGTAAGGACCCAGTTGCAAAACTGTTCATATCCCTGTTCCACATTCTGCAGTTTGCCTAGGGGCTGTGCCTCCAATATCCTGACAAACTCCTCCAGCTTGAGTTTACGCCAATTGCGCTTTAGGATCTGTTTATCCACAAGTTTAAGTTGTGGGTTATCTAAGGGAGATGACACTTTAACCAACATATGGTCCGTCCAACCCACCGCCATCGGGTCAGATGTTCTAGCCCGGACTAAGGTGGTGAAGAAGGGGTCAAGTATATGTCCTCCTATATGGGTGGGGGAGGTGACTAGTTGGTTAAGTTGCATCGCTTCAAGGTCCGCTAACAGGGAGCTGATGGGTAGAGATGACGTCTGATCAAGATGTATATTTAGGTCACCTACTATGTTAAAGTTAGCACATCTAGGAGCCAACAAGCTAACCACATCAGCAAGAGCGGCCTTGAAAGCAGTGTCGTTCCCAGGTGGACGATAGATAAGTACGCCACTAAAGGTAAATTGATGACTGACCGTTACCTTAAAAGAGGCGCTTTCACACATTGGAAGATCCAAAGCTTTCCACTCAGCCGGGAAGCAGGATTTAGTCGCCATGGCTATACCACCTCCCCTAGACGAGCGGTTCAAGGTAAACACCGTATAGGTAGAAGGGAAGGCCAGGTTTATTATGGCGGTGTCGGCGTCCTGCAGCCAAGTTTCGGTAAGAAAGATGATATCAGGAGAGTCCGTATCTATCATGTCCCGGAGTGACTGATAGTGCTTGACCAAAGATCTAACATTCAAGCTCCATATATTGAGTACTCGCTCGGTACAATCCGTATGAGTGCTTCGGGCGGTCACCTCAGCAGGGCGCACCCCGATAGGGGAGCCCAGAGTGAAACAGCCACACGCACACTCGTAAGGTCCCGAAAGAGGAGGTAAAGGTACATGGTTGCACACCAGAAGACTGTCTCTTATGGAAAAGAGGTCAGCGCGATCGTACCTGAGTGTCGCTATGTTACACATGATGGTATAGAGGCAGGAGGCCAGAGTCCATAGCCCGCACCCGCTACCTCGACGCGGACGAGCGCAGACGGGCAGGACTCTGGCACGACTCCGGCTAAGCGACGGCGTCCCACTGCGCGTTCCCGCTGCGCGGGAGAGGACGACTTTAAATAGGCGTCTCCCTGAGCAACTCGAGCGTCGGGACGCTCCAAAATGGCTCCCGCGCTAGATCACACTCACCCCAAACTAAGATGACGCCCACAGGAATCCAGCCCCGGGACCCGGACCCGCCGAATGGCGGTGCGTCTTCCTTAAATTAAATGCGAGTATGGGGACAGAAGCCCAGTCACTATGATAGGATTAAAATCAGGGGAAAAGTAAAATCAAGAAAACCAAAATACAATAAAGGCAGGTTTAAAATATCGCAGCTCGCTGGCAGCGCGACCTGCGCTAGTGCAGCAATGATCAGGGCGATGGAAAACACGAGTCCGCCTTAAAAAGGCGTCTCCCTGAGCAACTCGAGCGTCGGGACGCTCCAAAATGGCGCCCGCGCTAGATCACACTCACCCCAAACTAAGATGGCGCCCACAGGAATCCAGCCCCGGGACCCGGACCCGCCGAATGGCGGTGCGTCTTCCTTAAATTAAATGCGAGTATGGGGACAGAAGCCCAGTCACAATGATAGGATTAAAATCAGGGGAAAAGTAAAATCAAGAAAACCAAAATACAATAAAGGCAGGTTTAAAATATCGCAGCTCGCTGGCAGCGCGACCTGCGCTAGTGCAGCAATGATCAGGGCGATGGAAAACATGAGTCCGCCTTAAATAGGCGTCTCCCTGAGCAACTCGAGCGTCGGGACGCTCCAAAATGGCGCCCGCGCTAGATCACACTCACCCCAAACTAAGATGGCGCCCACAGGAATCCAGCCCCGGGACCCGGACCCGCCGAATGGCGGTGCGTCTTCCTTAAATTAAATGCGAGTATGGGGACAGAAGCCCAGTCACAATGATAGGATTAAAATCAGGGGAAAAGTAAAATCAAGAAAACCAAAATACAATAAAGGCAGGTTTAAAATATCGCAGCTCGCTGGCAGCGCGACCTGCGCTAGTGCAGCAATGATCAGGGCGATGGAAAACACGAGTCCGCCTTAAATAGGCGTCTCCCTGAGCAACTCGAGCGTCGGGATGCTCCAAAATGGCGCCAGCGCTAGATCACACTCACCCCAAACTAAGATGGCGCCCACAGGAATCCAGCCCCGGGACCCGGACCCGCCGAATGGCGGTGCGTCTTCCTTAAATTAAATGCGAGTATGGGGACAGAAGCCCAGTCACAATGATAGGATTAAAATCAGGGGAAAAGTAAAATCAAGAAAACCAAAATACAATAAAGGCAGGTTTAAAATATCGCAGCTCGCTGGCAGCGCGACCTGCGCTAGTGCAGCAATGATCAGCCAATATAAGAGGAATACTCCTAATATGTAAAAAATCAGCGAAGGCTCAGATTTTAGATTATAAGGAAGATCAGAGTGGAAGATGGCTTTTAGTGAATATGTCTATTGACGGCTGGGTGTGTAATCTAGTTGGGTATTATGGGCCTAACATTGATGACCCGTCCCGATAATAAGGAACCATTTAATGACCTCCCAAGTTCCTATCATCTGCCCTCCAAATCCAGACAGTCCCTTATAGGAATAATGACACAGCTGGGTTTGGCAGACCTATGGAGAGAAAAGGCGGGTAACAAATTAGGGGTTTCTTATAGGAACCTCAAATATAAACACAAATCAAGAATCGATTACGCGCTATTTAGTTATTGTCTTAAAAATTCCCTCTCTGGGATAAACTATCTTCCCTCCCATCTATCGGACCATTCAGCTCTTTTGCTTGCTCTCAAACTTGAAGCCCAGACTAAACATCCATCTTGGTCATTCGAACGTACAATCCTATTAGAAGAAGAGGAAGTCAGGTTTTTGGTAGGTGAGACTACTTCATTCTTGGATGCAAATCTAGATTCTGCAGCACTAGTTACGGTTTGGGAGACTCTGAAAGCATTCCTGCGAGGATGCATAACAAACAGAGCCTCCTACCGACATAGTATGCATCGAAAGAAGATCAAGAATCTTGAGCAGGAAATGGAGTCGATTGAGCAGAGGCTTGGGGCCTCAATTGGATCATCTGACGGCCAAAAAAATCTGGGCGAACTGAAAAATCAATTAGAGAGCATTCTACAAGAAAGAGTCACAAAGAGGTGGGAGGCGAGTAAGATCTCTCATTTTTAGTTTGGGGAGGCTGCGGCAAGATATTGGCATGGAAGGTTAAGGCAGACCAAGCCCAAAATTACATCAGAGAAATCAAGGTTGAAGGTGAGAGCGTAGCCAGGATTTCTAATCAGGAGATAGGCACTGCTTTTAGGGAGTTTTTTGAGGGGATATATAGGGAAGATACGCCGGACGACCAGCTGGTAAGGGATATATGGTTGGACCAGATCTCCCTACCGTCTCTCTCACTAATACAGAGCGAAGGTATGGAGATGGAAATATCTGAGGCCAAAGTTAGGAAAGCTATTAGGCAAATCAAACATGGGAAGGCGGCAGGTCCTGATGGGCTACCAGGTGAACTATACCGTGCCTTGGGGGATGCCATCACCCCTACTCTGACTGCCCTCTTCAATGAAATCCTAGGGAAGGGGCAAGATCCCCCTAAATCTTGGGGTGAGGCGACCATAGTACTGATCCCCAAACCAGGAAAGGACCCAACTTTATGTGGGTCTTATCGCCCGATATCGTTATTGAATAGCGATTATAAGATCTTTGCTTCCATTATGTCAGCTAGATTGGGGTCAGTAATAGGGGAAATTCTACATCAGGATCAGAGGGGATTTATCAAAGGGCGTCAGCTATCTGACCTGACGTACGAATTGGTGGGGGCAATAGATATAGCTTCGACCTTTTCTCTTCCACTGGCCACACTCACCCTAGACGCGACCAAAGCATTTGATAGGGTCAATTGGCCCTATCTGGCCGCAGTGCTGAAGAAGTTTAACTTTGGGGAGAATTTTTGTCGGACCGTATCCCTAATGTATAATGCTCCGTCAGCAAGGCTGCTAATTAATGGTGCTTTGACAGACTCTTTTAAAATTATGAGAGGTACGAGGCAGGGCTGCCCGCTCTCTCCCCTCCTCTTCATTTGTACATCAAACCGTTTGCACAAATCTTAAGGGGAGATGAAAATATTCCATCATTCAGATTTGGGGAGTGGGAAAGGCGAGTCGCACTCTATGCAGATGACATTCTTATTTTAACATCAGATCCGGAGACATCATTCCCTGTGGTTATTAAGAGGGCTGAAGAGTTTGGTTGCATCTCGGGTATGAGATAAATGCTAGTAAAACCGACATCATGGCATGGAACAACACTAATTTACAGCTGGATGTGACCAACTCAATGCGATATCTGGGAATCCGGGTGATTAAAGATGTCGGAGGCATCGCTCAAGCTAATCTAGAGAGAGTGTATAATGAGTGTAGAAAATTGTTTAAAACTTGGTCCAATCTTCCACTAACCATATTAGGCAGAGTGAGTCTGATAAAGAGGTCTATCCTTCCTAAATTTACATTTATTTTTAACACTATTCCCCTGGCCTTTGATGGTAAAACCTTGGATAAGTGCCAGAGAGATAAATTCCTTCATTTGGAAATATAAAACGGCGAGGGTGGCATGGAAGAAGCTGAGGAGGAGGAGGGAAAAGGGGGGGCTAGCCTTGCCGGATCGGCAGTACTATGCATGGGCTTTTCAGTTGTCCCACTCTAGAATGCTTTTAAAATCACCGTCAACTTCATCTGTTGGGACAATGTTTAAAGCCATGCTGGTAGGTGCGTCATTACCAACGGACGGATATTTGTTCAAATTTGGGGACCAAAAATACTTTTAATAAGTCAAGTTAAAAATCCTAATGTCTCAGGCGAAAGCCTGGCTACAGATAAGTAAACGATTAGGTTTGCCGTACTTTTCAAACTATGCACCTATCTGGGACTCCCCGGGCTTGCCACTATGTCTGAAAGACAGACTAGCAATTCCAGTGAGGGACGGAGGAATAACATGATGGGGAGAACTGATGGAACGAAGGTCCTTGAGGTCTTGGGAGAAGCTACGGGAACAGTTGGGCCCTGGGTTCTCTAGATTGAAGTTCTTACAACTAGACAGTTGGGTCAAGGCCCTGTGTAGGACAGGGGTAACAATTGGGAAGATTAGTACCATGGCACAGCAGTTGGTGGAACAACAAGGGGGGGGGGAAGGTGACTCAGTGGTACTGGAGCTTGCTAGAGGAGGCTGATGGAGTGTTAACTCTCCCGGAGGAATTGTGGGGGGAAGAGTTAGGTACCCAATGTACAGAAACTTGGAAGGGATCTTGTACCCTTCCGTACAAAATTGTTAAACCAGCATGGCTGAGGCGTAATCATTTTTTTACGATACACCGAGCCTACCTCTCACCCTTGAAACTGTCTAAATTTATCCCAGGTAAGAAATGCAATAAGTGCAATTACATCGAGGCCTCGGACGTCCATATGTTCAAGGACTGCCCTTGCATCGCCCAGTTCTGGGAGGAAGTGAAAGTAACTCTAGAATCAATCCTAAACATATCCGTGTCCATCACACTGCCACTTATTATTTTTGGCTGGGATGCTAGTATAACTGGTCATGCAAGGTCTTTTTTGTTTTATGCAGTTTTGTTGGCCAGGAGACAGATATGTAAAGTCTGGGCAGAAAATACGGCACCATTACACGCAAACTGGTTGTCATCTATGTACGAAACATCTAAAGTGGACATGGCTAGATCTTGCAGTAATCGCAACTTGGCTTTTTGGGACCTTCTGGTTCAGTGGAAATAGCTGCCGGGGTTTTTTTTTTTCCCCCCGGTCCTATGATTATGCCATTCTACTCCAAGGGCCAGGGTCCCTCCCCTTCGTACCATGGTTGGTCCTACAGGCAATTAATACCAAGATGGAGAAAGTGCAGGCCCGCTCCTGTTCATTCCCTATACCTCTTAAGGTCCATCTACTGACAATCTTCAGAAATCATGTCACCGAGTAGGCAACAGTAAGCACCTTGTATCTCGGAGTACGACACACATGGTGGTTGGCGGCTTACTAAGAGGAGGGCAAGGCAAATGAGGACAAAAAAAAAAAAGCTTATACTTTATAAGAAAATGATATGGGAATTCTGGGAGGAGGTCTTTTTGCAGAGTCTTGCCTGAATCACCCACCATCTGCATGCTCAGGTATGATGGTACACTAAATTTGAATCAGAGTGAGGAAGCTATGCTCTTCATCGGAGCTGCTGTCTACTGAATTACACTTGCCGCACGCTGGAAAGATAGTGACCCCCCGAGCTTCCAAATGTGGCTAGCCCGATTCTTGGGCGTCTATAACCACGAGACAGCAATCTATGCCACCAGGGGGTTGAAGTCTAAGAGACGAGGTGAAAAAATCTGGTCGCCTATCACAACTTGGTCTGCCACTCCCATTTCAAACTGAAGGGTTAAATCTATAGTCAGCAAATTGTATGTTTGACCTTATCTGACTTCTTCACATTTTCTATTTTTTACGTTTCTGGTATTTTGGAAAGTATTTATTACTGTAGCCTTTTTTCTTCTTTTCTGCTTTCCTTTCCCTCCGGCTGTTCATCTAAGCCTTTGACAATGTTGCAATATCATGTTTTTGCATTTATTTGCATGCTTTTTTGTTGATATTTTTTTTTGATGATGTTACTATTGCGGATGTAAAGTATATGCCCTTTTTTTTCTATTGTATTGGAGTTGTTTGTAAAATAAAAAAATAAAAAAACCATATAGTTAAAAATATTGTTTGTTTATTAATGTTATGTATTTTAGTATATATTTTATATGTATATGTTGTATGTTTTTGTATAAGAATTGTTTGTAATTTTAAATATTTGGGTAAAATTTTTAGTAGTTATACATCTTTTTTTATTTGAATTAATTTCTGTACCGGGTTGTGGGAAATTATTTAATTATAATAAATGTATTGTTTGTTTGTATTAATTATTATTTGTTTAATTGAGATGTTATAGTGTTGAATGTGTAAAGTAATGTATTATTAAATAATAATTGGTTGTCAATTAATCTAAAATTAATAATTGGTAATTAATTATGGTAACTGTGTCATTAATTTTAGGTGTGTGTTGTGGTGTTTATAGGTGTTAAGGGTAGGAAGTAATTTAGTTTTTATTGATGAATTATTAATTGGATGTTAATTAACTTAAATTAACTAATTGGTAATTAATTATGTTAATTTGATAATTAATTGCAGGTGTGTGTTGTGGTGTTTAAAGGTGTTAAGGGTGGGAAGTAATTTATTTTTAATTGATGAATTAATAATTGGATGTTCATTTTAATTCATTAATTGGTAATGAATTACGGTAATAGTGTAATTAATTTTAGGTGTGTGCTGTGGTGTTTATAGGTGTTCAGGGTGGGAACTAATTTATTTTAAATTGATGAATTAATTGGATGTTAATTCTAATGAATTAATTGGTAATTAACTATGGTAATTGTGTAATTATTTTAGGTGTGTGTTTTGGTATTTATAGGAGTGAAGGGTGGGAAGTAATTTGTATCTAATTAATATATAGTTGTTTATTAATGTTAATTATTTGATAAATATTTTGGGTAATTATTTATTTTTCTGTCTGTTTTTACTTTTAAAGGGGTAACGAGTGGGTATTAAAGACATTTGAATTACTTTATTATTAGTTGTTAATAGTAATAGTTTTTAATCTATAAATATGTTTTAATTGTGTTTTGTTATTTTAGAGTTTAATGTAGGCGTGTGTTGTGAATATCATAGTGTTAAAGTGTGTGTAGTCAATTAATGTTTATTAGTTTATTTATTTATAATATTTTTTAAATTGATTATTAATAATGTTAATTTTGGAAAATAATTTAACTAAAAATATTGAAGTGTTGTGGTATTAGTGTGGTGTTATAGGGTAGGAAATATATTAAATACATTTATGTATTAATTTATTTTTTATAGATATTTTCTAGTTTAAAAGAAGTTTTTTTTAAATAAATGTATTTATTATTTTATATTATTTGTTGTTTTTATATGTATCTGTAATTAATATTATCATATTTTTTCTTTTTATATATTTAATATATTTGATTTTTTATTTCTAAATATTGTTCATCTATTTTTATAATTTTGTATAATTTTTAATGTTTTTTATTTTTGTTTTAACTGTTTGAGTGTGAATAGTAATGTTGGTCTCTTCGCTTTCCAACACATTCCCTAATGTTGCACTCACTGGAGTGGGAATATTAATTTTTACCAATCTGCTATCCAACCCTTTTCCTACTGTTGCACTCACTGGAGAGGGAGTAGTATTTTTATCCCTCTGCTATCCAACATTTTTCCTACTGTTGCACTCACTGGAGTGGGATTAGTAGTTTTTACCTCTCCGCTATCCAACACTTTCTCTACTGTTGCACTCACTGGAGTGGGAATATTAATTTTTTCCTCTCCGCTATCCAACACTTTTCCTACTGTTGCACTCACTGGAGTTGGAATAGTAATTTTTGTACCTCTGCTTTTCCAACACTTTCTCTACTGTTGCACTTACTGGAGTGGGAAGAATAGTACATTTAATTTATAATTAATTATATTATAATTTAATTATATATATAAATATATATGTCTGTGTATATACATATATATATATATTAACGCTCAAGCACGCAGCAAACACCACGCTTGACGCCACCATGTGTTGGCCAAAAAGTTTATTAAAGTCGGCCCTTCGGACGCGTTTCACCTGATCCGCAGGCATGTCATGAATGATGCAATATGTGACATCAACTAACTATAACGTCCCTGAAACCAATGGTTTTTTCAGTGGCTTTCTAAGGTTTTTTTAAATGCTAATTTCTAACTATAATGTGCCTCAAACCTATGTTTTTTACAGTAAATTTCAAAGGTTTTTTAAATGCTAATTTTGAACTATAACGTGCCTGAAACCTATGGTTTTTTCAGTGAATTTCAAAGGTTTTTTAAATGCTAATTTCTAACTATAAGGTGCCTGAAACCTATGGTTTTTTCAGTGAATTTCAAAGGTTTTTTAAATGCTAATTTCTAATTATAATGTTCATTAAACCTATCTTTTTTCTTAGTTTTTTAATTATTCTCCCATTCTCAACCTGGTGAAAACTGCAAATCTCACCACTTTTCCATCGATACCTTCCGCCAATAAAATCACCACAAATGAGAGCCACAACTAACGCTAATGACATGCAAAGTAGGCGTTCCCGTGCAAAAAAACCATGAAAAAACCACTTCCCCATATTTTCAACGACCAGCCAAATCTGCAATGCGATCCAAAAAGCAGGCGATAAGCTCAGTTAGCAGTAACAAATTAACATCAACCTTTAAATGGTGTAAGGAGGTCGACTATCTACTGCGTGAACTGGAGCCAACTCACAGCCACATCTAAAGACCAACACATGATAGAGCTACTGATCATGCAGCTCCAACACCCAACAGGGCCACGACACCCAGCGCCGCCACCACTAGAACCTCCCACCCGGACCATCTCACCCCTACTACCACTGAGTCAGCGCAAAACAGGACTATGACCCATCCCAAAATATCATGGCCCCTCAGCCGCACAATAGCGGAATGGTGGGAGATCTGGAGATATACTATTGATACTTGTAGTGTAGTGCATAGTGGACGCAACCATGTTACCTCAGGCAGTGGGGAAGATCTTGGGGAAGATCTTGGTCATGTAGCTGTGTTGTCCCCCCCTGGAAGCAGAAGCGGAGTGGGCTGGTCCAACGTGCAACACTGCAGCATAGGAGTATGAATAAATAGGCCAGGCCCTAGGCGTGATTCACTTGTGGGAAGACCTACGAGTCTGCCAGAGCGGCAGCCCTCACCCTGGCATGTGGCTGCCTCCATGACCGTGGGCCTCCTCCACACAAGCCCCCTGTGAACCCAGCGGCACAGCACCGCAGACTTATGTCTGTACCGACTACTGCCTTTGATCTACACCGCGGACAGAAGGGCTCAGTTCAGTTTATAGAAGGCTTTATTCGATTGATTCATCATAAAAGACACACATTACATAATACACATGATATAAAAAATTGATACAGTACAGAATAAAACCGTCTAAAACTACATAAAATAATTTATAGGGCTTCATAGGAACAAATACAAAAATGCAATAATCACAAGAGGGTACCACAATAACATTGTTTTTACTATCTGATGGTGTTTTTACTATCTGATGGTGTCTGGAAAAGCGCTGGGATGCCTAAGGGTAACTGCGCGCTATATAAAATTTTAAATAATAATAATAATAATAATAATAATAATAACACAAATTGGTATAAACTGCCCAAAAGTTAATTAGCAGAGGGTTTTAATAAACACCTAAGATACTTTGATGAACCTGGTCCTTAAGATCCAGGCCCAGCCTAAGTATTTTGCTACACCTATTACAATTAATGGTGACAGATTTGTTTTTAATATTCTACTGGCATTGACAGCGGAGCGCGTTCCCAGGTTTCTACAGAGACAAACAAAAAGTGGTTTAGGCTTTCGCCTTGACCCGGGCATTTTGGGCAATGCCCAATCCCACCTAAGCCCCATTTTTTGGTAAACTCCCTTAAGGGCAGTGAACCGCATCTAAATTGATGGAATAATTTGCGGTCCAGGGGCTTTGTTATGGCATCCCAGTATTTTTCAAGATTGGGTGCATCTTTGATTGCCACAAACACACTAGTAAGATTACCAGAACCCATTCTTGAGTGTCTGTTTTGCGCCACCCATTCCCAGTAGTGTAGTTTCATAACCTTTCTAGAGGGAAATGTTGCTGATGCAGGATCGACCCATAGATCGCCATACCCCATAGAATTCAAAATGGTTCTTAGGTCCTTAAACCAGCCTATATTGCAAGAACCCGGGCGGTCTCTGACCTCCAAACAGGCCTTTGCATATAGGTGGAGTTCCGGCGTTGTCCAAAGGCGACGCCAAAATGCTAGTGGACGAAACCTGGCCTGATCCTCCACTGGCTGGAACCCAAGGTCATACAGAAGCGGGATCATTGGTGTTGACTGCGGAAGACCCGTTGCTAACCTAAGGAATCTATTTTGAGCTTTTCTCAGGGATTCCAGGTTACTGAATTCCCAGAGTTCCGCCCCATATAGAACAGAGGGAAGAATCTTAGAACCATAAATCTTCACTAGAGGAGACAAAGGCCGGGTGTATGAACCTTTGTGCTCTTTAATCAAAGCTCCTCCTATCTGCCTATGCTTTAGGGCCATCATATCATACTGATGGGACCAATTGAGGTTCTCACTAAATGTAACTCCCAAATAAGTAAACAACTTGGTTTGTTCTAGGGAGGTACCCCCCATAGAAACCTTTGCTGCAACCGGTTTATTTCCTCTTAAGACCATGAATTTGGTCTTAGACACATTCACCTCAAGCTCATGTTCGCTGCAAAACAATTCAAACCTCAATAGGGCCTGTTGGAGGCCCTGTCGTGTCTGTGAGATTAGTAGAGTATCGTCAGCGAACATTAGCAGGGGGATTTTCATTCCAGCTAGGGATGGAGCATCGGTGAAATGATTGACAAAATACTTGATGACCCCATTAATATATAAGGAGAAGAGGGTGGGAGCTAGTACGCAACCTTGTCTAACACCTTTGGCAACTGGAAACCTAACCTATCCCCTGGTTTGCCCCATCGTATTTGTGCGTTGGTGTGTGCGTGTAGGTTCACAAGGAGGTGAACAAGAGAGGCTGGCATACCTAGTTCTGCTAAACATTTCCATAGCCCAGCCCTCGGAACAAGATCAAAAGCAGACCTTAAGTCCACGAAGGCCGCATATAGGTTGCCTTTTCCTAAGAGGACCGTCTTCCAATATAGAAGAATGAAACGAAAAGCCTGGTCTAAGGTACTCACATGAGACCTAAAACCAGCTTGAAGCGGGGTTAAGATATTGTACTCATCCATCCAGTCCTGAATCCTGCCAAGAACAAGACGGGCTATGATTTTTTGTACTGCGTCAATAAGGCTGATCGGCCTGTAGTTGGAAGGCACAGACCGATCACCTTTCTTGTATATTGGCAGGATTTCAGCCCCCGCCCAGGATTCAGGAACCCTTGCACCCGTGGCCGGGGCATTAATCAGTTGAACAAGGTAGGGAACCCATAGGTCCTGATCTTGTAGAAAAAGGTCAGCTGGAATGCAGTCGGGCCGGGTGCCTTACCCCTAGGTATAGACAACAGAACAGTTTTGACTTCTCCACTTGTAAACTCTAGTGGATCAACCAACACAGGACGAAATATAAAATCCTGTGCACTACTATGGCACCTAAATTGTTCCTCGAAGTATTGTACCCATTGTTGTTGACCCACCGAAGCTGGGCTCGGGCGGTCTTCCTGGGAGGGACCCCATTTTAGTAGGTGCCAAAACCGTTGTAAATTCCTAGAACTGCATGCTTCTGACAGCATAACCCACCGCTCTTCATCCCACTTGGCCTTAGCTTATGTTTAGCATTATTAAATGCCTTTCTACAAGACCTGATTAAGGTATAATTCTTAATCTTTAATGCTTTAAACAGGGCACCATGGGTCCGACGGCACTCATCATCGAACCAATTGGAAGTTTTCAATTTCCCCCTGTTACCCCTTTTGGATATAGTCTTTATAAACAGTTTTTTTAGAGCTGTGAAGAGACTGGAATGAATATCAGTAATGGCGGCATTAATGCCCTCCCGGGTATCATATTTTAAAATTTCTTCCAATGAGTTAGAGACCTGAGATCTAATCGTTTTTCGCGCTTCGACATCTACAGAGATTTTTGGCCAGCGAACCCTTCTCAAGTCATTGGTGAGTGTAATTTCGTCCTGAACTACATTTATCGTACTTTTCACTGGCCCAGAAAAGCTGAAATCCCTCAGTTCGGCCACCATCGGATCGTGATCGCTTTCCGGACGGGACATAACCTCCATATCCTCTACAACGGCCCACAACCTAACGTCCAATAAGATATAATCAATTCGGCTGCTGGATCTCCCATTACAAAAGGTATGTCTGCCCGACTTGTCTGAACGCACTCTACCGTTAAGAGCACGCAGACCCTGATCCAGACACAATCCTTTAATAAAAATAGCCGCTTGTGACCATTTTTTGATCGGGGCCAACTCAAGTTGTGGAATCCCCCAGACCAGGTCTTCGGCCTCAGTGATTAACCCATAATCCACACTCAGTGGTTCAAAACAGGTGTTAAAGTCACCCATGACGATCTTATGTCCTTCCACCGATGCACCACTTAAAAAGTCGTCCAAAAGGAGGAGTGTTGTGGGAGACCCTTCCCTCCTGAATGCCTCTAACGTAAGTATTAATCAATAGAATATTCAGTCCACTAGAGGATTTAATACTTACTATTAATATGTCGGGACTATCAATAGGAATTTCCTCAGCTAGTACACCCTCATACTGTCGCACCCAAATGGTCAAACCATCCATAGCTCGTCCTCTATGGCCTTTGGTTGCAGTTTTGCTGAAGTTCAAGTAACCAGTAAGGAACATTGGTGTGAGTGCCCAAGTTTCTTGGAATGACCAAACGTCTACTAACTCGATAAAAACCACCCAGTCCGGGATGCACATGCGGGACCAAGACCAGCTATGTTCCAGCATCCAAGCTTAAGACCACATGGACTTACTAAAACACTAGATGTGACTTTAGGAGAGGAATAGCCCACATTGTGTGGCAGGGGGGCTTCATATTCAAGAACGTCATCTCTCCTTTTGTCAATGGTACAAACGGACCTTCCCTGAGTGCCAAACCCCATTACAACATCGTCTGCATTTAAATCAACTTGTGGTGCCGGGTCTAAATCTGATGTTGTGTCCCCGGTCCCACTCAAAAAGACAGAACCTCCTTCAACCCTTGAAGTTAACTGGCCCCGTACGTCGACAAAACATAATACATTATCTGGGGTTACATTGGTACCCGTACAATCTTCATTAACCTTGGAAACAGGAGGTAGGATGGATGGTCAATCATTATATTCCAACCCCGAAAGTGGTTTGTAGAGATTGCTCAACGGGATGTTCCAGTACGCTTTTGTTGGGTGTGATTATCTGGATAATTTGGGTAGGGATGCAGACTGTGTGGCTGGCGAGAATATTGGAAGGTTGATATTGGGGGGTATTGTAAAAGGCAAGGACTGGGGTTAACCCAATTTGGAGCATGTATGAAATTACTATAGCTTGCTTGAACCTGAGGTCTAAACCGTGCCTCCAGGTTAATAGGTGGACCTTGGAAGCTAGGAGTAGGGATAGCCCTTTTCAGAGAGTGGGGTACTTTATTGGAACGGGGTTGAATATGTGGTTTGATCAAACTCTCTGGGTAGAAATAACCAAGATTCCGTGATGAGATGCCTCCTGCATTATTTCCCGGGTACCAATCACTAATATGGGAAACAACTCTATGATCCTTAAAGTTTATGATCACGATGTCTCCCTCTATGTCCTTAGGACGAAGACCCCCCAATTCACATCTTCTGACTGATATAATGTCCCCATTTAAATGTGCAGGAAGGGGTCTATTAGTTTTCAGCCAGAAGATAACTTTGTTTTTCAAATAAGCATTATTTTCCAAAGTTCCATTAGAGATTGGAGGCACACCCGTCAAAACAATGACAAAGTTAGCAGAGTCTGGGGGGAGATTAACTAAGTTCTTACGACTTACAGAGTGACTATAAGTGGCGTTATTAGTTTTAGAATCCCTTTGCCTAGCAGATGGCTTTTCTCCCAGTGTAGTTGACTTATTTGTATCTAAAAGTGGCTTATCCTTAACAGAGGTAGTGGAGCTGGGGGGTTTAGTTGTCTTTTGGGAAACAATAGATTTAGAGCTAATAGTGAGATTGCTGTTTTTCATATGGGGATTATTAGAAACAGCACTATTAACACCAACATTTGGTAAAGAAATAGGCTGGGTAGTGGTGATCTTAGGGGGAGATGTTACGGCTGTGGCCAGAATACAATCCATTTTTTCTCCCAAAATCCTAACCCGTTCCAACAAGGGGAGCATATAAGATTTAAGGAGTTTCTCGAATATATCGATACACTCCTTATTGAGCCTCATAATACTATCTTTAGGAGGAATTACACATTGTGGGGTACTTACGGGAACCTCAGACACGGGAGGAACCATGGGGCCAGTTGTAGAAGTAGCTGTAGACAGGGGAGATACCTGATTATTAGTGCCTTTTCTTTTGGCACCCCCCCTTTTTCTCTTTTTCCTTGGAGGGGAACACACAACCCTTTTAGGGTTCCTAACCTTAGATCCAGTCTCATTATTTGTGTGTGGCAGAATGTTGTCGCATGGACCAGCACTATCTAAGGAACGATTGGTAAGTGGTGAGTGCAGGTTGGGCGTTGTAGTTTGGGCAACAGGAGAGTTAAGATCGATAAGACTAATAGAGACAATAGGATGACTACTTGTGTTACCCTCGCTAGTAATTACAGAGTGAGTGAGGGAAGTATTCCGGACCCGAAAAATACTAGGAAGTTGGTCGGTGGTAGATATATCAGCTTCACCAGCCACCATCCCAGTACTGGTGATATCTTGTAAAGTGTTTGAGGCTGGTTGGGTAGTGAGTGGGTTGTTTTTCAGATGTTCTATAGAGCGTCGGCGCTCCGCTCGTTTCTCAGCTAATAACAACTCTTTATTGATTTCCTTGTTCGCCTTCTCGAAGTATTTATCGAGAGGCCCAAGGAACGATACACCAACATAAGGGGGGAGTGAGTTAGACATAACAGAAACTGGACAGGGATAATGATATACCGCAAAGTTTGGGACACCAAAGAGACAGAACACCAAAATTTGTAAAACGAGATATAAATGTTAGAGACCGGGCCCAGCCCAGCCTCTTTCAGCCGCTAACGGCCACAGACGGCCCCGCCCTTGTCCTGGGCTTCTCCCGGTCGCTCCCGCGCAGCGGGGCTGGATGGATATGTTTATACTATTAGTGTGAGAGGGGAGGAGCATGCAGGGAGAGCGGCCCAGGTGGTGGCAATTGGGTCTGGCGGGCGCTCCTGGGACTTGGAGTCCTGCGCCCGCACTCGCTCGCAGCCCCGCACAACACAGCACAGTCACCCACAGTCAATGCCCCAAACAAAGAACGACTGACTCCACGTCCGACCTCCGTGAAGCTAGATGGAGCCCCCACACGAAGCAGGACCCACAAAGCAGGTTCCGCGAGCAGTTACTTCAAGGGCGGCAAGAGCAGGTAAATCCTCTACGGCACGGAATCCCAGCGTTAGCACTTCCAAATAGTGTCCCAACAGCAGCCAGGGAAAGAGGGTTTTCAAATAGAAATGGTGGGGAGGAGCATGCAGGGAGAGCGGCCCAGGTGGTGGCAATTGGGTCTGGCGGGCGCTCCTGGGACTTGGAGTCCTGCGCCCGCACTCGCTCGCAGCCCCGCACAACACAACACAGTCACCCACAGTCAATGCCCCAAACAAAGAACGACTGACTCCACGTCCGACCTCCGTGAAGCTAGATGGAGCCCCCACACGAAGCGGGACCCGCGAAGCGGGTTCCGCGAGCAGTTTCTTCAAGGGCGGCAAGAGCAGGTAAATCCTCTGCGGCACGGAATCCCAGCGTTAGCACTTCCAAAAGGGCTCACAATTCAGATGCAGTGGTTATTGCAGATGACGCTGTCCAGTACGCAAGACACGTTGCTCGCAGTGCAGCCTGCACAGACCACGCATGATCGCAGGCTGAGCACACGCTGTGTGCCTCAGGTGCTGCTAACTCACTGCACCATAAGTCATCGCCACGTGGCCATATCAAGGCAGAATTAATTAGACAAAAGACATTGCTCCCAGTGCGGCCCGCCGGGACCAACTATCATCACAGGGTGCGCACATGCTGAGTGCTCCAGGTAACACTAACTGTGCAGCTGCACATAACACCATGTGGCTGTGCGCCCATCCGGACTGCTGCCTCCGCCCTACACTGGGGTTTGCATGGTTCACAATTCAAGATTAGTAGCAATGCAAATTGTGTAAGAGACTATAATGGGTTGAGAAGACCAAATGTTCCCAATCTGTGCAGCTCAAGTCAACGTCATGTGCCAGTGGGCCTTTGCGGACCGCTGCATCCGGCCTATACTGTGGAAGACCAGCGACAAGTGGTGCCAACTAACCCTGTTCAACACAAGCTAATCCCACATGTGTAACTGTGTCCTGAGTCCTGAATGGCAGTGACACCAACTCCATGAGACAACCACAGTAGCGGACTCCCTTCGTTCAGTGAGGCATATTTCCATATGGAAGGCCGGCGACACCTGCTGGCACTAACTCTGTTCAACACTAGCCAATCCCACATGTGAAACTGTGCCCTGAGTCCTAAATGAAAGTCACCCCAAGTCCGTGGCAGCGACCACAGCACCAGGCTCCCTTCGATCAGTGAGGCATATTTCGATATACAAGGCTGGCGACACGTACTCCCACTAACCCTCTTTAACACAAGTCAATCCCACATGTGTAACTGTGCCCAGAGTCCTGAATGGCAGTGACCCCAAGTCCGTGGCAGCGACCACAGCACCACACTCCCTTCGATCAGTGAGGCATATTTGGATATGCAAGGCCGGCGACACGTACTCCCACTAACCCTCCTTAACACAAGCCGATCCCACATGTGTAACTGTGTCCTGAATGGCAATGACCCCAAGTCCGTGGCACCGACCACAGTACCACACTCCCTTCGATCAGTGAGGTGCATTTCGATATTCAAGGCCGGCAACACGTAGTCCCACTAACCCTCATATACGCAAGCCGATCCCATATGTGCAACTGTGTCATGAGTCCTGAATGGCCGTCACCCCAAGTCTGTGGCAGCGACTACAGCACCAGACTCCGTCTTATCAGTGAGGTATATTTCCATATGCAAGGCCGGTGACACGTAGTCCCATTAACCTTCTTTAACACAAGCCAATCCCACATGCGTAACTGTGTCCTGAGTCCTGAATGGCAGTCACCCCAAGCTTGTGCAGCGACCACAGCACCAGACTCCCTCTGATCAGTGAGGCATATTTCCATATGCAAGGCCGGCGACACGTATTCCTACTAACCCACTTTAACACAAGCCAATCCCACATTTGTAACTGTGACCTGAGTCCTGAATGGCAGTGACCCCAAATTTGTGACAGTGACCACAGCACCAGACTCCCTTCGATCAGTGAGGGGTATTTGCATATGGAAGACCGGTGACACGTGGTACCACTAAACCTGCACTACGCAAGCCGGTGGGGCCACCAATGTATGCACGTGGCTGTGGGCCCTTCCTCACCGCTACCTCTGGCCTACACTACAGTCAGCAGGCCTCATAATTCGGCTAGAGTCCTGATTCCACAAGACTGTCCGGTAGGCAACACACATTGCTCCCAGTGAGGCCGTCCACATCAAGCATCATCACAGGCTCATACAGTCTCAATGCTTCTGGTGCCACTAACCCTATTTAACACAAGCCGCTCTCACATGTTTAACTGTGTCCTGAGTCCTGAATGGCAGTGACCCTGACTTCGTGGCAGCAACCACAGCACTAGACTCCCTGCAGTCTTATTTGTTGTTCTTTTCTTTAAATACATTTTTTTATATGTAAATTTATACATGACTAAGATTCTTCTTTGTCCAACCGCACAGGGACACTTCCGGGCCCAAGAAGGTTGTTGGGGGTATGTTAGTAATGTTGGAAGAGGGTGCATTACCTGCTGATGTGTGGAGAGGCAGCTTCAAAGGGGTATCTCTCACCGAAAGAACTTCAATATGTTTTCACAAATGCCTCGGACAGACGCCAGCTGACGTACTGAATCACAAAATGATACTTCAATACTTTTCTGGCCGACCGTACCCAGACAGTCAAGTTGGGTAATTTCTACTCTCCCGTCTCTACACTACCTTGTGGAGTTCCACAGGACTCCTCGCTAAGTCCTACGCTATTTAACATCTACGTAGCGGACTTAGCGAGGGTAATAAAGGCCCACGGGGTGCGATTGACATCTTATGCAGACGACACCCAACTGGTGCTGGCGATCCACAAGGACGGCCCAGTGGTGGCAGCCAATTTCCAAGGGGCCATGCTCGCTGTCAGTACTTGGATGTCCTCCAATTGTCGGAGGCTTAACTCGGTCAAAACCGAGGTTATGACCTTTGGCAAACTCTCCCCAGAATGGTCCTCCATTTGGTGGGCCAACCAGCTGGGCTCTCCACCTGTCCCAGTTGAAAAGGCGAGAAACCTGGGAGTTATTTTCGACAGCAAGCTGACTTTCAACCTTCACGTCAACAAGGTAGTGTCATCTGCCTTCTTCATTCTAAAGAAAATTAAGAAATTGCTGCCTTACCTCCCTATCTCAGCTGGGAAGACCCTAGTTACCACCCTAGTGTTTTCCAAAATTGATTATGGAAATGCCCTATTTCTTAACTCTCAGAAACTCGTTTTGTCTAAACTGCAGTCCATACAGAACACGGCTGCTAGAATTCTTTTAGACATTCCTCGCCGCCAGCCTACTACTCTCGCCATTCGCCAGCTTCATTGGCTTAGAGTAGAGGGCCGAATTAAATTCAAGGCCCTCTGCATTGCCTATAAGGCAGTGCATGGCGTCGGACCCAAGTTTCTGACTGATGCATTTCAGTTGTACACCCCTAAAAGGCTGCTGAGATCTGCCAACACCTGCCTCCTATCGGTACCTTGCACAAGAACAGCAACTTGGGGAGACAGACGTTTCCTGGTTGCTACGCCAAAGCTTTGGAATCTTCTGCCACTTACTAACAAAAACGCCCCCAATTTGATGAGCTTCCGTAGGCTCTTAAAGACATGGTTGTTTAATCAGTGAGTTCTGTTGTTTCGGTCCTGCTAGCCCCCTCATGCGCCGAGACACCTTCGGGTATTTGTATGCGCAATAAAAATTCCAAAAATAAATAAATAAAATAAATATGTGGTGCGAGTTATGAACAGTTCGCACCCAGGCTCGCAGAGGGACAGGTGCAGCCCATCCGCTTGACTCACAGACGCAGTACTAGGAGCCGTCCACGTCATTGTGCCATCGTACGCCATGCCACTCCGATTACGTTCCAACGTTGGCTACCTGTCGCAGGCGTACTCGCTGTTGGTGTGCAGGTCAGTGGTCTAGTTCTCAACATCTCACGGGCACTCCCTGAGGGCAGGTTTGCACCCACAACACACCCATCCGGCACATGCGTCACAGGCCGTGTGACCAAGCAAATATAATGGATCGACAACGTCACATCCTTTATTGCCGGTGCTGACTGGATCGCGGACGCTCCACGAGTCTCAATCATAAAGAGACCATGAAAAGTTACACAGAAAGTTAGTTACACCCTGAGCTGTATGGCCATCTGGAGCCTACCACCCCCTTGGCGCGCACTTGAGATGCACAGGGTTAGTGCCACCCGAAGCTCATGTGGCCATCAGGGGCCTACCACCACGTGGCACAGACTTGAATTTCACAGGCTTAGTGACACCAAAATCTGATGTTGATGACTCAGGACTCAGCGACATGTGTGAGAACTACCCGGCCACGGAGAAACTGATGTGGTCTCTGCCATTGATGACTCTGGACTCAGTCACATGTGTGAGATCTGTTGGGCTGCGGAAAACCTGATGTGGTCCCCGCCATTGATGACTCAGAACCCACGACATGTGTCAGATCTGCCGGGCTGTGGAGAAGATGATGTGTTCTCCACCATTCATGAGTCAGGACTCACCTACAACTCTGGGGTGCGCGGAGTTTTGAGGGGCACATGGAGTGCCCACTGCTGCACATTCCGGTGGTACAAAAGGGGGTGGTGATGGACGGAGCATCTGAACCAATCAAACACTCACACCCAGTCAAGAGTTCTGGGTTTATTCCTTCACCGTTCTTTAGCCCACTCTGCCACCCCAGTTCAGACATGGCCATATGCAAATCAGTCTGACCCTGTGCCTCATGGGAACAGTCCAGCCCGAACTGCCAAGCCATGCCTTCCCTGGACCGGAAACAAGCTTCCTAGGACCGGTTTCTGGCATTTCAGCCGTCTTAAGCCCCGCTTGCTTGAATCCAGTGGAAAAGTGAGCAAGGGACTCACGTCTGAGCCTACCCTGCCAACTTATGGCGAACAAAGCGGTACAAAAGGGGGTGGTGATGGATGGAGCATCTGAACCAATCAAACACTCACACCCAGTCAAGAGATATGGGTTTAATCCATCACCGTTCTTTAGCCCACTCTGCCACCCCAGTTCAGACATGGCCTTATGCAAATCAGTCTGACCCTGTGCCTCATGGGAACAGTCCAGCCCGAACTGCCAAGCCATGCCTTCCCTGGACCGGAAACAAGCTTCAGAGGACCGGTTTCTGGCATTTCAGCCGTCTTCAGCCCGGCTTCCTTGAATACAGTGGCAAAATGAGCAAAGGACACATGTCTGAGCATACCCTGCCAACCTATGGCAAACAAAGTGGTACAAAAGGGGGTGGTGATGGACGGAGCATCTGAACCAATCAAACACTCACACCCAGTCAAGAGATCTGGGTTGAACCATCACCGTTCTTTAGCCCACTCTGCCACTCCAGTTCAGACATGGCCATATGCAAATCAGTCTGAGCCTGTGCCTCATGGGAACAGTCCAGCCCAAACTGCTATGCCATGCCTTCCCTGGACCGGAAACAAGCTTCCAAGGACCGGTTTCTGGCATATCAGCCGTCTTCAGCCAGGATAGCTTGACTCCAGTGGTGTGGAGAGCATGGGACTCACGTCTGAGCATACCCATCCCACTCGGGGTGACAAATGCAAAAACAATAGTTGATGGACAGAATGCAGAACAATTTCATACATTCACCCCAGTACAGAGATCTGGGCCTAAATCCATCGTTTTTTTACACTCCACACCACCCGAGTTCAGACATGGCCACTGGATTCAAGCAAGCCTGGCTGAAGACGGTTGTAATGCCAGAAACGGGTCCTAGGAAGCTTCTTTCCGGTCCAGGGAAGGCATGGCTTGGCAGTTTGGGCTGGACTGTTCCCATGAGACACAGGGTCAGACTGATTTGCATATGGCCATGTCAGACCTGGGGTGGCAGAGTGGGCTAAAGAACGGTGATGGATTAAACCCAGATCTGTTGACTGGGTGTGAGTGTTTGATTGGTTCAGATGCTCTGTCCATCACCACCCCCTTTTGTACCACTTTGTTCGCCATAAGTTGGCAGGGTATGCTCAGATGTGAGTCCCTTGCGCACTTTGCCACTGGATTCAAGCAAGCCTGGCTGAAGACGGCTGTAATGCCAGAAACCAGTCCTAGAAAGCTTGTTTACGGTCCAGGGAAGGCATGGCTTGGCAGTTCGGGCTGAACTGTTCCCATGAGGCACATGGTCAGACTGATTTGCATAGGGCCATGTCTGAACTGGGGTGGCAGAGTGGGCTAAAGAACGGTGATGGATAAACCCAGATCTGTTGACTGGGTGTGAGTGTTTGATTGGTTCAGATGCTCCATCCATCACCACCCCCTTTTGTACCGCACATTCCGGTGGCACCAGGTAATTATTTGCTCATGGATGCACAGGAGTGGCAGTCTCTCTTTCTCTCTCTCTCTCTCTCTCTCTCTCTCTCTCTCTCTCTCTCACTCTCTCTCTCTCACTTCCCTCTCTTCACTCTCTCTCTCTCATTTTCTTCATTCCTTACCTTCTATCTCTCTTTTCTCCCTTTCACACTCCCTTTCTTTCCTTTCCTATCTTATTCTATCTGGCTGTTTTTCCTTCTCTGTTTCTCTGTGTCTCACTCCTTTGATATGCGCATTACACACATCCTTATTTTGTGCTTTATTTTCCAGGCTCGGTCAAAAAAAAAATAAAGTTTGAAAATAGTTTATCGTTTATATATATAGGTTTATAAAAAAGTTACGTTTGAGAAAAAAACTAAGTTTTGGTTGTTTTCTTAACTGCAGTTTAACTCTTTCTTGTTCTTATTACTGTTATTTGGTGGTGTCCACCATGGTGTTAAATTGTGGGGCAGTTATTGCGGGAATATTGGTGATGTCTGCAGTTTGCACCAACTTCTGAATAGTGTGTTAGATTTATCTCAAATTTAGTTGCATTAAATTGCTGAAAATGAAATGCAGAGTAGCCGTTCCCGTTTAAAAAGACACAAGGTGCATCTTTGCAATTTATTCTAAATACTTTGCACTATGGTAGTGGGTGCCCTTATAGTGCACACACAAAATCAATTAAGAAATCTCATTGTGTTTATAGTGATTGGGTATAGTGGGTCAGGTGCTGGATCTTGACGGGATACACTGCCCAGTTTGTTTATTGTTCTGCACACGAAAAAATCACATCACAACTTTCACAACAACTGCAATGTGGAATAAATTCTGGTGATAAGCCACGTTAGCACCAGGGATTTTACTCCTGCTTTCTGCTGGTGTTAAGCAGCATGACTACCTGCAGCATGAAATGGAACACAGCCAAGAGCCACACCGGAACACCCACAGGTGCCATAGAGTCAATGAGCATGATACAGGGTTACCCATGAGGGCCACAAGACTCATCGCAACAACCCCAGGACCGCCAACACCCCCCAAACCCGCATCTGAGTGTGTCCGTGTGGTCATTGTGTTAGCATGATAGGCACGGGCCCTGCAACATCACAGTGTGCTATCTTCAGCAGACATTACCATGTCACCTCAACGTTGGTAGTGAGCTTGGACATGTAGCTACGCATGCAGCCTCCTGCATGCACAACCGGCGTGTGCTGGTCTGGCGTACACAGGTCAGCGCAGGGTTGTGCCTATCCGGCAAGGAGAACCGGGTGTCTCAGACATGTCCGTGTGCAGGAAGTGCGGTAAGTGTGTCTCTGTGTTCTGGTGTGGCCTTCCACAAGGGCCTCAGCAGTCGATGTTATAAAGTGGCATGCACCACCTCCAAACGTCACTGTCATGGTGTAGTTGGAATGCCGCAGGACATGCACAATTAGGCATTACAATGGTGTGCCGTACGAGTGCGTGTGATATAACAGCGCACCGTACAAAAGTATGGGGGCTTGTGGAAGGGAGAAGCAGCTGTTTGGCAACTTAACACACAGTGAACACGCCCATGTGCCACGTGCTGGGCATCTCATCCATGATGACCAGGGTTGCAGACATCCCACAACACCCACGACTGGCCTTTGTACACATCCTGTATGAATGCAGCTGGATAAGTTACTGTAGGGATGAAATGCTCTTTGTCTGAGCTATCTTACGCTAGCACATCTGCTGCTCCGTGAAGGAACTTGCAAGTGGCCAGCCCCCCTTGACAGTCAAGATAATATTTGCAGCCGTCTCCCACACTAGGCACTCCCCGATTTGAGAAGCAGTACACATTCCACACTCAAAAGTCCTTTGTCGTAGTTAGCGTGCGTGAAATGGCCTTCACAGGTACTCCCACCACACCCCTACCCTGCACCCATTGCAAAAACACCCGACTCATTTCACCAAGCTGTGCCATTTCATCCACAACTCTGGCACACGGCAAGCCAGTGCAGCTACAAGCAGAGCCACTGACGCAACGTCAGGGCATCCTGAACACATGGTCAACTCCATTCACGCCCACCTATACCTTGCAGGTCTGCTGCATGTCCTGGATGCACTGCCTTTTGCAGTACTGTGGCTCACTTACCGGCTGAGCTTCCGCATTGCAGATGTCACCTGCGTTCAACCTGTATTGCAATGTCGCACGTGCCTATCCGAGTGGTGCATGGACGTGTCCCTCTCCAACGAGTGGGTAGCTGACATGGATTACGACGGGTGTGTGCGCCCCCTGCTGGCCCTCGACCAGGAGTGTCGTGGCGAAGCCCGTTTATAGCATGCATGGATTTTTGGCATGCATGTTGGGAGCTGTGCCAGGGAGATTGCACGTGTTGTAGTATGCAGTGACCAAATTGACCGACTACCCAATTCTGCTTTAGAGCACATTGGGTACAATAGTTGGAGTCAACACATCTGTCCCGGTCACCTGATGGATTACATCTACGACATGTCAAATATTGTGGCCAACCATCACTCATTAGAGATAGTGGCTTACGCAGTTGCACTTGCGTTCATGGACGAGGGACAAGGTACCTGAAACCACGACTCGATGTGCCACATTGCACATGTTCCGTCGCATCATTGCACTTTGTATTTCTGCTGCTCACATGTCCCAAAACAACAGTGGACATGGCTGCATTGGCACCGAATTATGTCTGAGGCGCGGACATCCAATGCTGCTTGACACCAACACCTTCGTGTGTTGGTGATGGACTACCCTGAGGTGAACATGGATGTTTTCCTATGTTTCTTATTCAGGCATGCTGCTGCATTTGTCTGCATATCGTGGCAATGACACACACTTTCTTTTTAATAAAGTTTCCACATTTTCACTTGTCTCCAAATGTGTAATGTCTTGATTTGTATGCCAATGTGTGTGTCACGCACTCTCTGGCTGCCTGCCGTACGTGAATTTCTACCCCATCCGGACTGTGGGTTTGTACCTATGCGTTCTCATGTGCCTCTTTTGTACTGACGCTTTTGGACGCTTATCCGCCACAGGCGAGTACATTTGTCTCCGGTGTTCGATTGTACGAATGTTTGTGTTTGGACAACATTGTGTTGGATCTGGATGTACTCTGCTTCATATGTGTGTGTGCTGCATTATGTGTGAGATGTCCTTTCATGTGAGGTTTTTTTCACCCTTTTCCCTTTCAGGCAGTGAGGTTTTCACTTCTATGCTCGTTCAGTGGTGTGATGTTGGCGGGTTGTGTGACTTGTGCTCCTTGTTGGTGTGTTTCATTTTGGCCATTGTTTGTCCATACTTCTGCTGTACCTAATTATGCATATGTGCCATTGTGCCCATCTCCCCCCCCACTCCCTGCTTCTTCCTCTTCCTGGTGCTGTTGTGTCTGTAATTTTGTTGTTCCACACACACATACATGTAATGAACAAATTAGAATAGTTCCTTGATTCTTTTCTGTTTCAAAACTTCTCTCTATTAGTTTCTTTTTAATTTTCCATCTAAACGGTTTTTTAAATATTCAAGGACACATAGAAGTCAGAAGTGCAACATATTCTATCAACACACTTTCTAGAACATTTAACGGCACGTGCAGGTTAAAAGTTCACGATTGTTTTAAGTTCAAACGGTGCCTTCCAAATGCAAGTAGCAGGTGTAGTTGAGTTGAGCAAATGTTATCCTGTGAAATGTACTCCACGTTGAAACTGCTTTTTCTTAACCAATCACAAAGATGCTTTTCCACAAAACTAATGTGCACCCTACTTTTAAAAAACAATGCTTTTCATCTCCCAATCAGGTATCGTTTTGTATGGCAAAAAAAAGTAGTTCCCTATCTTTAAACATATCTCTTATTGTACGAAGGAACTGCATGAGCTACAGACATCTTTCCATACCTTCCAGCCATACCTTCAAAATGCTATTGTGGATCGTAGGACATAGCTATGTTTTCTGGTGCAAGAGGTATGCAGGATAGAGGTTTACAAAATGTGGACATTAAATGGTTTCCACAAAGAGGATCGAAGTGACACCAATTGCTACCTTTGGTTGAAACCTCTTTGCATCTTCCACACCCTGACCTCATGATTGTGCATTGTGGTGGAAATGACCTAGGCACATTGACTGGGGTAGGTTTGGAAATGCTTATGAAGGACACCTTTGGACAATTGATGTTACTTTTGCCCCAAACGGTCTTTGGATATTCCAATATATGCCAAAGACAGAAGTGGAAATGGTCAAACCAATGTTGTCCTCAGATTGAAAAATCTAGGAATATTGTCAACAAAGCTGTGTCTGCATACCTCAAAGACCATAGAATGGTGTTGATCTACAACAACAACATAGGTTTTGATATGACTGATATCTACAGAAGTGATGGAGTACACTTCACAGATCAAGGAAACAGAGTTTTTCTGAATAACCTGAAGTTGTGCATCCACACCTACATGCAGCTCCAACTAATAAACACAAGAGCACTTTTTAGAGCCACCCTATAACTGACAACTTAGGCCCGCTATTTAAGGGCCAGGTAATGGCAACTCCCGGACCCTCGCCAAAATGTATTCTCCACACAGATGTGGCACAATGGCCAGACCATCTGATTTTGCAGCACAGAGCTCTCGCTTTGATCACCATCTCTAGCGACAGCTCAGGATAGCACCATGTGACTCTGGGCAATAGCTCACTTAATTTCCATGCCGCCACCCAGCGCCTGCAGACCCGCACGAGTGAGTAGTTTGCACTTTACAAATACCGGATTGATTCAAAACGGCAGGATTGAACTTCACACTCCCTCTGTAGCACCCCCCAATCACCCTACAGATGTCACACTGTTTAAAACAAAAGTTCCTCCTGGTACGTATGCACACATGCTGACACTACTTGGACAGGTGTGCCGCAGCGGCCAGAAAACATGAGTTCAGAGCACAGGGCTCACGGTTTAATCCCCTGCTCCGACAGCAGCTCAGCTCAGCACCATATGACTCTGGACAATAGCTCACCTAATAGCTCACATAATTTGCATGCCGGACTCCAGGGCCTTCGGACCCATAGAGGTGAGTAGTTTGCCCTTTACAAATACCGTATTGATTTACCTTCGCACTCCCTGTATAACACCACCTAGAGCACCATATACAAGTTACAGTGTTCCAAACAAAACTTCCTCCTACTACGTATAAAATATTGCTGATACTACTTGAACAGGTGTGGCACAGTGGCCAGAGCACATGACTTCACAGCATATGACACACAGTTTGGACTCACACTTTCATCCCCGAGTCCGGCAGCAGCTCATCTTAGCACCATGAGACTCTGGACAATACCTCACTTATTTTCCATATCCCCGGACTTTCAGACCAGTAGGGGTCAGTAGTTCGTCCTAGTAGGTATAAACACATGCTGACACTACTTCCACAGATATGGTGCAGCGGCCAGGGCACATGACTTCCCTACATAAGGCACACAGTTTGGGCTCACGCTTTGATCCCCGAGTCCCGCAGCAGCTCACCTTAGCTGCATCAGACTCGAGGCAATACCTCACTTAATTTCCGTAGCCCAGCCCTTTCAGACCGGTAGGGATAAGTAATTTGCTTTGCACCCCCTCTATAGCACATCCTAAACCCCCCACAGAGGTTACAGTGCTCCTACCCTCCTCTTTCCTACTTTTTTCACCCTTTTGTCCCCTTACTCACTTCAACGGAATCACAAAATGTCTGCCGACTCTTCCTAGTTGCACCGCTCGCAGCCAATAAGCAGCAAGCTCGTGCTTATAACGACTCAGCCAATCAGATGGCAGAATTCCCAAATATCGATATCTGTAAATTTCAATATTTCTCCAAAACTATTGAACGGATTTACACCAAATAAACGAAAGCGTGCTTTCTAGACCAAGACCCTTCTCCCTGGCAAATGTGGGGTAATTCTGTTCACCCGTTCGACCTGAAGCCTTGTCTAAAGTTTCCTATGGAAATTGCATGGAAAAAACAGGTTTTGGGACCGCCCCTATTTCTCAGCCCCCCCTTGACGAATCACCCCCAAACTTTCAACATAGGAGCTGATATGAACAAAGAATTAGTTGTGAACATTTCATGAAGATTCATCAAACGACGCAAAAGTTATAAGCAAAACAGAAAATTCTCTTCCTATGGAAACTTGGTCCTGACTATAACTACCTACTGGCGACCGCCGATAGGTAAATATATATTATATATATATATATATATATATATATATATATATATATATATATATATATATATATATATATATATATATATATATATATATACACATATCAGCTCAAAAAGCACCAGAACGCTGCACTCCCAGGCGGGTGCTTCGGTTGCGAGGGTGCACTCGCAAGTCCAATTCTGCTCCACCTCCCAATAGCGAAAATCTCCCTCAGGAAGAAAGGAAGCACTCTCGGAGGTACGTATTCACAAGTTTATTTTCCACAGCAAACTGACGCGTTTCGGTCGGAACCTTTCTCTAAGTTTACCGAACCGGCAGAGGCGTCGACATTTAAAGCACTAGGGTCATAGAAATCAACATAGGACATGCCTACGGGGAAGGGAAAGAAGCATGAGCGCCATATTGGAGTGTCTGAATATCAGTAGTCAATGACTGAACTTAAATATCATGATTACGCCCTGGATGGGCAATGCAGTCAGACAAAGCATAATTAATATTATGAAACACAAGTTTCCTGCGCTCCTCCTAAACAAGTAAATATGGTTAAAGTACAGATGTACAATAAAACTAAAAATTCATGTACATTTTCCCATATCCCCACAAAAAATCAATCAAAGTATAAATACCAATGATGACATCAAGCCCTGGATGGGCCAAATAGCTAATGATTCAACCAATGAACCAAGGATGACCCTAACCCCTATGCATCTAGTACCCAAATACGGAGACTCATGCATTCTAATCTAAAATAAATTAAAGTAAATCAAAACAAAAACAAAAACCACAAAACCTGACAGCATAATCAATAGCATATGTAGCAAGAAAAATATATATAGCAAGAAAAATATCTATCCAAGTAGAGCTCCAATACCCTAAGCTGAATAATTCCATGAAATTCAATTACCTAAATTCATACATAATGAATGTAGGACAAAAACAAAAATTGTCATAGATAATGTGTAGCGCAAGCAAATTGAAGTAAAAGTAGAAACAGAACAGAACAACTATCCAAGTCATCACCTAAATGTACCTGAAGGGATACCAGGTCGGATACACATACAGCTTTAAAATCATAATCGACATCTGGTACCTATAGAATACATACATACAAGTGAACTAATGGAGTCTACTCCCCCAGATGAGATGACAGTTCTTCATGTATATTCATACCCAATGGCATTTTCGTTTGCAGATCAATTATGTATCTAGACTCGAGTCTACGGAGTCGGACAAGCCTGTCTCCTCCTCTCGGGTTCTGTGGTACATGGTCCAGGCCAAAGAAGCTTAACTGATCCCTGTTACGCTTATGTGCTTGATCGAAGTGGCGCGCCACCGGGTACGCCTCATCAAAGTTGGCAATAGCACGCATGTGCTCTAAAACTCGCATCTTCAGTGGATTGACTGTGCTGCCGATATACCGTAGCCCGCAAAGGCATGTGAGGCAGTAGACGCAATAAGGGGTAGAGCAAGTTATACATTTGTTGATCCTACGTTGTATCCCAGTATTAGGGATAGTGTAAGATCGTGCTCTTTTACTAAACTTGCACGCCTTACACTTCCCACAAGGGGAAAAACCACAGATTTCACCAAAAGCGTTGGTCTTAGGGGACTCGGTCAAATGGCTCTGCACCAGATCATTCTTAATGGAACGTGCCTTCCGATACGTGATCTGGGGATTGGCTGGTAAATCATCTTTGAGTAGGTTATCTGTCTGTAGAATATGCCAACTTTTCTTGAAGGTTTTATTCAAAAAAGCGGCATCCTGGGAGAAGGTGGTTATAAGCCTAAATTTACCCCCACTCTTAGCTGATGTTTTCTTGCCTTTGCTTTTAAACAGATCTTCTCTGTGTGTGGAGTTGGCTCTTTTATAAGCATCATTGAGGAGTTCCCCCCCATACCCTCTCGTCTTGAAGCGTTTTATGCATTGGCTGGCTGCCATTTGGAATTCCTCGTCATCCGTGCAATTACGCTTTATCCTGAGTAATTCCCCATAGGGGATACTCTTGACAAGACTGACAGGGTGACTGCTGGTGGCTCTCAGGACACTATTACCCGCTGTGGGTTTACGGAAGAGTTTACTTTTGAGTGTTCCTCTCTCTACATAGATCGTCACATCGAGGTAATTCACAGTGGTTTGGCTCACCTCACCTGAGAATTCCAGGTTCACACTATTCTCATTCAGTATCCCCATGTACTGTTTAGCACTCTCAGTAGTTCCTTTCCAGACGATGAATAAATCGTCAATGAAACGATACCAACTAATCAAGTTGCGGGTCCATGATGCGTTTTCTGCCCCCCAGGCCAATTGGTATATATTTCTACCAATTTTTCTCAGAGACGAAGCCACACTCCGCATCAGGTAAGTGACACACTTTATTAATGAAAGCATACAGCTTCTCATCCCGTTTTCCGTGTCTGGCCCAACGCGTTTCAAAGCCTCTTCGCTTCTTCGTCAGGGGCCGTGTCAGAGGTCCATTTTACATTGCTGCTGCATTTTCTCACGTGTGCCTTTTAAAGACAATGGCTTCCGGTGCGCCCTTTAAGTAGATCCTCATTTAACACTGCACCTTGGGACATGGGCCCCTGGTTGGGACTCTGTACGCTTGAATAATTCACCTGCTGCGCCCATGTACAAGCGATAATTCACTTTCGCGGACCCCCTGACTGGTGTGTGGGCGGTGCGTCGGTTCCACGGCCGAAGCCACCGCGATTGTGTTTCTACCAATTTTGCTCAGAGACGAAGCTGCACTCCGCATCAGGTAAGTGACACACTTTATTGATGAAAGCATGCAGCTTCTCATCCCGTTTTTCGTCTCTGGCCCAACGCGTTTCAAAGCCTCTTTGCTTCTTCGTCAGGGGCCGAGTCAGAGGTCCATTTTACATTGCTGCTGCATTTTCCCACGTGTGCCTTTTAAAGTCTATGGCTTCCGGTGCACCCTTTAAGTAGAGAGCCCAATGGAGGGTTAATTAGTCCCTTAATATGTGTCAGAGCCCCAACCCACTGGAGGGCAAAGAGAATGCGATGGACTGCATGTCCCAAGGTGCAGTGTTAAATGAGGATCTACTTAAAGGGCACTCCGGAAGCCATAGACGGGATGGAAAATTGTCCATAATTACCTGCAGCGGAGGTAACCCACTAGAGGGCGTTAATTGGCAAAATGAGACCTCAAATCCCAGCGTGCATTTAAAAATGAACTGCCACCAAAGGAGGAGCACTGAAAGCCCCCTATTACGGAAACACGCAGGGGAGATGCGGTAGCCACTAATCACCTCCGCTGACATGGCCTCTGAGGAGATGCAAACAGTGGCATCGAAACGCGCCAGGCCATGGACTTCAAAGGGATGTTAAGCTGCCTGCTTGGTTTAAATAGAGTTGTTACTCACCTGCAGTGCTGTGCGACCTCAAGCTTCTTTAATTACTCATCACCATACCGCCATGACGCGTTTCGGTGCAAACAGCACCTTGATCACATGACAATGATACAAGGCAGGCGTGCTCAATTTAAAGGGACTCAGAGCCAATGGCCAGTTACCAATTGCATAGATATAGAAAGTGTACTGTCACGAAAAGTAACTGCATAAATGCATAATTACAGTTTTGTCACCAGTGGACATGATTATAACAGTTTGGTTACACAGTTGAAGATCTTTGGTTATGATACAATATTTGTTCAGATCACATTGTGCACCGAGTTTATAAATAAATAAATAAATAAATACATATATATACATACTCATTTAAAATTCATCTATTTACATCACTAGCAGCAACAAGTAAAATTAAAAAACGTTTTGCAACGCTGCTCAATATGATAAACTAAAGTGCATCGTGGAGGAGCTCTCTATACGTAATGTAAGCATCAGGCATTATATGTGTGAATATATAAATATATAAAAATATATACATACAAATGTAAATATACATGGATCTTAAGTTCATCATAAATGCAGCCATAAAAATGCTGTTATCCTTCCATTTAATGATTCATGTAGGGCTCCCCATATAATTTAAAATTCTTCTCGCATGAAGTAACCATATGTCATAGGGATAAATCCCTTAATGAGATGTACTTGTGTGCCCACTCAACCTATAGGTGACTAATGGTTAACTGACATTTGGCTCCCGAGCTGTTACGTGCAACCCTGTGATAATATGAAAATCAGTGCGCATTTAAAATGTGATATTTGGTTGAGGCAGCTGCTATGTTCCTTCCGGTTTGTTAAGCCGAAGTGCCTGGCTACCAGGTACGCAGTGTCGCCGTTTTTAATGGCTCTTAGGTGCTGGAGTATACGCTTGTACACCTGTGGCCTCGTGCTACCAACATAGCGTAGGCCACAGGGACACTCCAGCACATACACCACGTACTCGATGCGGCAGGTCAGCTAATACCTGATGGTGGTCGGTATCTTGCTAAAAGGCGTAACATAATCTTTCCTGCTAACTCCATTCTTGCAAGCCTTGCAAGTTGGACAGCGCAGAAACCCCTTGCTCTTGTCTAACCATGGAGTCTCTACACGTGTTTCTGGACTACTGGATACCAGACAGTTACCAAGTGTTCTTGCTCGCTTATAGGCAATCATGGGAGCCCCCTTAAACTGATTGCCTAATACTGGGTCACTCGTAATGAGTGCCCAGTTGCGTTTAATGATGTTCCTTATGGTACGGTGCTGGTTACTGTAGGTGAAAATTAAACGGGTTGTATTTTCCTCTTTGCGGTCAGTTGACTGCACTGCACTAGTTGTAGTTCCCGTGGATTCTGTGAGATCGCAAGATGTTATTGCTAATAGTGAGGTTATTGCTTGTGCATTTGCACGATTCATGGCCCTCTCTATCACAGCCTTACTGTAACCTCGCTGGCTGAATCTCACACCACATTCTAGCTGCGCCGCTGTCAAACACAAGTTTGCCTGGAAACAGACAGAGCCCACAAGCAAGGTAGGATTACAGCAATTTTTATTCCTGTTGAGAGCAGCAACGAAATGGATGCAAATTCCAGCAACAGCATCACAGTCCAGCCTGACGCGTTTCGTGACCTTACTTCATCAGAGGCTTGGGCTAGTACTCGAAGGCAAGCATTTTTCAGTCAACATTATAACTCCCACCTCAGTGGGCATTGCCAAACACATGGCCTCTTGGTAGTGCAGGTTGAGATCACTGATGTTAAGAACTCTAATAAATTCCTCCGCTGTATTCATCCCACCGTTCCAGACGATAAATAAATCGTCGATGTAACGATGCCAGCATGTAACATTCCCTGTATCAAGACCCACTGTGCAGCTTCTGGGCACCCGCTCCTCCCACCAGCCGATGAACAAGTTCGCATAGCTGGGGGCGAAGCAGGTGCCCATCGCCGTCTCCGATGTTTGGATGTATAGCTGGTCCTCAAAAAGGAAAATGTTGTGAGTTAGACAGAACTCTATAAACTCACTGATCATTTCATTATGTCTAGCGAATCTCATCTGGCGCTGTTCGAGAAAATACTTAGTAGCTTCTAGGCCCTGTCTATGATTTATACATGTGTATAGGCTAGTAATATCTAGAACCATCAGCAGATATCCAGGGCTCCATGTTAACTCCTGGATTTTAGTCAGAAAGTCTTTGGTGTCCCGTATGTAAGATTTTAATTGCACCACCAAAGGAAACAGAATATTGTCCACAAAGCGTGACATGTTCTCTGTTAGACTGCCAATGGAAGAAATAATTGGGCGGCCAGGAGGATGTTCCATGTTCTTATGTAATTTAGGGAGATGGTAGAAGGTAGGTGTCATGGGGGTATTGTTTCTTAAGAAGAGATGTTCATCTTTACCAAGCATATTGAGGTTGTACCACTTTTGTATTAGTGTGTCATATTGAGTGATGCTGTTTTGGTATGCTGCAGTTGTACACTCCATGTAAAAGTTTCTATCTGCAAGTTGCCTCAATGCTTCTTCTTTGTATTGATCTCTGCTCATTAAGACCACGTTTCCCCCTTTGTCAGAGGGCTTGATCACCAGATATTTATCGTTGACCAAACCCCTCAGCGCCAAGCGCTGACATTCAGTGATGTTCTTCAATGCGGTACGATGTTCCGCTTTCCTGTATAACAGGAGATCATTCTTCATGGCCTCTGTAAATACGTCCACAGCATCCCATGGTGATTGTGGCTCACAAGTAGAAATGGGTTTAAACATACTTTCATCTCTTTCTTGATCGACTCCTTGAAGGATAGCTCGTTGTGCGATAGTTAGATTTTCAAAGTCATGTTCTTGTTCTAATCGCAAATCCTCAAGTGTCTCAATAGCTGCTGAGAGAGTCCGTTGCAGTTACTCTAGTGCCCTTTTGGTTGCGGTTTTTTAAGTGGGGACGTAGTTTGAAATACTTCTGGAGCTTGAGCTTCCTTGTGAAGCGAAACAGATCTATTCTTGTCTGTGTATATTCAAGGTCATTAGTTGGACAGAATGTGAGACCCAGGCTCAAGACTTCAGTTTCTGCATCAGTCAATTTTTTCTTTGTCAGATTGACTACTGTCAGATTAACTGGACTACCTGGGTCTAGGTTGTCAGTTCTTATTGTTTCTTGTTCGCCTTGCGGTTGGACCAACGGGAGATTCTTGCGTTGCTTCTGCCTCCTCTACTCTCCGCCTGCCGTCCTCGTCCTCCTCCTCTTGTTGCTGTCGATGTTACATCTACATCTGGCGGTTTGTTCTTGCCATCTCGCAGCCAAGACTTTCTGATGACCTCAAACTCCTCCTGAAAAGGAGTTCTCTTTGGTCGGGCCCCTTGTGTGGCATACACTGCATCTTGATTACCCGGGCCATTTTGCCCTCGTTGTTCGTCACCAGACTCATTCTCAGTGAGGTCGGACTCTGAGGTGGCAGGCTCTGATTCCGGTATTGCACCTGCGCTGGCAGTCACGGTTACTTTCTGGAGAGCCTTACGGGGAGCATCATATTTCTTAGCATACGTCAGTAAGCATACCGTTTGATAGTCGTTGGCATTGCGCTCGTATTTTTCTTGTTTGCGCGTTCTTATTTTCTGCTCATATTTTATGAGCCTTGCCTTCATTTGGTCTTTCATTTGGGATATTAATGTTTTCTTCCCAGAATCCTCTTCTTTCTCCAGTTCCTCGTTTATCAATTCAATTTCTGCCAGCGCTTTCTCCCTGTCGCTCCAGGCATATTTTACAAGGATTTTGAGGGTGCCTTCGCAGTAGGAAGCAGTGTGCTCGAACCAGTCCGTGAGCAATTGAGGATCAGGGTGCTCGTAGGAGGGTACTGTATGGACTCTCATACCCCTCGGGACCCTCTTTTCCTCCACATAGTTCGTTAAGCTCGTGGCCTCCCATCATTTGCGCACTTCGCGCTCATGGAGTCTCTCCAGCTTCATAAGTGTCTCTTTTAATTTACAGTCCTGTGGTGCTTCCTCCGGCGTTTTTGTCGCTGCCGGCTGCGAGGGTGTTCCTTTGCGCTTAAACATATCTTTTGCTGCATTGATACGCTCCGTATCAGAAAACATGCTGTATTTACAGTTAATGCGCTATTATAGTCCTCGCAACATTTAATGCGTGCTTCCCCACCCCCGTGAGACCTCTCAGTCTTATGGTCGCTCTGTTTTCAATACCGCTGTATCTTTACACTCACGCGTGAAAAGAAAGTGAAAGAAAATCGGCTCACCGGTATGCACGTCTCTCGTCAGGGGCTCTAGAAACAGTCCAGCGCTCTCCTTACGTCGATGCCCTCAATCCGGATTAATTGTATTCCTGGAATCTCAGCCCAGCGGTTACAACGGTGCACAGCGTAACGCCTCCTCGAAAACGCTCAACTCCCACGTAGATCTGTGCACTCACGAACGGGTGCTGCTAGCGGCTCGCGGGAGGCCGCATAACATGACGCTCAAAACCTTTCTTCGTTCACAAGAAAAGAAGCAGCACTCATAGACTCAGAGATATCACGGTGATGATTTAATGTGGGGAAAAGGGAAAGCACAAACGCGTTTCGGCGTAAGCCTTCATCAGTGTGTCACTCGTGACATGTAAACAGCAAGTTTATAAAGTTGTTTTACAATCATTGAAAGTGACATAGGACTTCGCCCCTTTGCACCACTACGGGCGCCATTTTTGAATGGTGTTCTATCCATTTACAGGGGTATAGTTTATATAATGTCCATAAACTTTGATGCTGTAAAATAACGTATATTTATTACGTTTATATAGCATATGTCCATCTGCACACCCTGACGATTACAACGATGTATCGGGTGTGCGGATTGGCGCTGTGGTTCCCGAGTTTACCTTCCTCAAAGGTTCAAAGTTCTTCCTTTATAATAGTAGTATATATATATATATATATATTCACTGAAAAAACCATAGGTTATAGACCATATATAGTTAGGAATTTGCATTTACAAAACCTTGAAAATTCACTGAAAAAACCATAGGTTAGAGACCATATATAGTTAGCTGGACATTTTATTGACATAAAACCAATGAAATTCCATATATAGTTAGTTGCACTAACTATATATCGCGCACCCGCAATCCACTGCTGATGATGTCACATATTACATCATTCATGACATGGCCAGTGACATCACTGATGACATCACTGATGACATCTCAAATGACATCACTGATGACATCACTGATGACATCTCAAACGACATCACTGATGACATCATCTAGTGTCTGTGTGTTTTTGTAAAGTTTAAATATGTTTTACATATTGAAGAATGAGTGGATGTATGGAAGACTGAGTGTGTGTGTGGCTGGCTGGGAGGTGTGTGACTCTGTGCATATCAATGTGTACTTGCATCAGTGATTGTATAAGAGAGTAAGTATGTGTTAGTATATGTGTGAAAAGTATGGTGTTCTGTGTTTAACTGTATAGATGAGGAAATCGAAGTGTGATTGATTCTTCACAGGACTGACTAGGTGTATGAGTGCATATGATAGTGTTGTAATAATGAGTGACTGTATGTATGAGTGATTGTATGGGTGAATGAGTGAATGTGTGTGTAGACGTAGGAATCAGTGAGTGCGTATGTAGTAACTGGTATTGGTGTGTCATGATGTCATCAGTGATGTCATTTGAGATGTCATCAGTGATGTCATTTGAGATGTCATCAGTGATGTCATCAGTGATGTCACTGAAGTATGGTGTTCTGTGTTTAACTGTATAGATGAGGAAATGGAAGTGTGATTGATTCTTTACAGGACTGACTAGGTGTGTGAGTAACTCCATGGATGAGTGGCAGTGTGTGAGTGTCTGCATAGGTGTATGAGTGCATATGATAGTGTTGTAATAATGAGTGACTGTATGTATGAGTGATTCTATGGGTGAATGAGTGAATGTTGGTGTAGACGTAGGAATCAGTGAGTGCGTATGTAGTAACTGGTATTGGTGTGTCATGATGTCATCACTGATGTCCTTTGAGATGTCATCAGTGATGTCATCAGTGATGTCATTTGAGATGTCATCAGTGATGTCATCAGTGATGTCACTGACCATGTCATGAATGATGTAATATGTGACATCATCAGCAGTGGATTGCGGGTGCGCGATATATAGTTAGTGCAACTAACTATATATGGAATTTCATTGGTTTTATGTCAATAAAATGTCCAGCTAACTATATATGGTCTCTAACCTATGGTTTTTTCAGTGAATTTTCAAGGTTTTGTAAATGCAAATTCCTAACTATATATGGTCTATAACCTATGGTTTTTTCAGTGAATTTCATTGGTTTTTTAAAAGCTAATATCTATAGCTGTAAAATATATTCTTTATTACGTGACGTATCACGTAGCCACGTGAGACGCCTCATGACGCGTCGCATAACCGTGACGTATCGGTTCTGCAGCGCAAACAAAACCCGTAACGTAAGCGTGCCGGAGCACGCTTACAGATATATATATTTTTTTTAACCTTAATTAGACAAAATCCACACGTGCACATATCTTGAGGCCTTGCAAAGGCACATCAAACAAACAGTCCCTTCAATTTTGCCAAGTTTGCTGGAAATCTATTCCCTTCATTTTTTTTTTACTGTTTCTCTTGGTTTTCCCCTTGTTACGCTTACCGGGACGCTACCCGGTACGCGAACCGGACGCTCCAAAAACACAAGATGGCGGACTCCCGTTATGCTGCCGGTTAGCTGCCCGGTTCGCGTACCGGGAAGCGCCTCTACCGCGAAAAATCGCGGGGGACTTTAATATCCCCCTCATCAATCCTAGGGGGTCAGGAGGGGTTTACCTTGCCCCCTTTCCTTCATTTCCCCCTTCTTTTTTCACCACATCTTGTCTCTCGAACCTACCGAGAGACAAGATGGCGGCCGCTCCGGACTGTTTACAATGTTGACAGCTACGCTGCCGGTTAGCTGTCCGGTTAGCTGCCCGGTGAGCTGCCCGGTTCGCGTACCGGGACGCGCCTCTACGGCGTAAAATCGCTAAATTTTTTGCCCCTCGGGGCACTTTAATATCCCCCTCATCAATCCTAGGGGGTCAGGAGTGGTTTACCTTGCCCCCTTTCCTTCATTTCCCCCTTCGTTTTTCACCACATCTTGTCTCTCGATCGTACCGAGAGACAAGATGGCGGCCGCTCCGGTTTGTTTAGAATGTTGACAGACACCAGAGACCCAATCAGATTCGCTTCGCGAAGTTCCGTTACGCGTCAGGTACGCGAACCGGGGCGCTAACCGGAGCGCTGTCACAGATATATATATTTTTTTAAACGTTAATTTCTCAAAATCCACTGGAGCACATATATTGAGACATAGCAAAGGCACGTCGGGCAAACCATATCTACAATTTTGCCAAGTTTCATGTAAATCTATTCAGGCGTTCGAGCTAAAAGTGAGTCCAACCGCCCTATGGAAAAATGAATGGGAAAAACACGTTTTGGGACCCCCCTTTGTTCTCAGCCCCCCCTTGACGAAACCCCACCAAATTTTCAGGGGCTGCTCAGAAAAAAATGTGCCATTTTCCTGAAAATTTCAGCCAATTCCGTCCACAAACGCCAAAGTTATTAGACATAGAATTTTCAGAAATCCCATAGAGAAAAAATCCTAACTATATATACCCACTGGCTATCGCCAGTAGGTAATATACATATATAAACATATGTAATTTGCATATCTATATAAATATAAATGCATGCATACATATACATATATGCATACATATGCATGTTATTTACATGAAAGTTTTAAAAACACTAATAAAAGCAAAGCTAAAAAGCCACCTCATTACAAACAGAATGGCTTTAACTTAAACGAGGGCGAGATCTATTGCATTTTCAATGCTTGTTTACTTTGGTTCTATCAAGAAGGCATTCAGATGTGTCACACATTTGCCATAAATTCTGAATGTTAGCACTCTAGTTGCTCATTAGATCACTGTAGTAAAGCTAGTGCTCACCAGGGAAGTCTGCTGCTAATCATGGTTTGCAGCCATTTCCCGCATTTTTTATCCCGCAGACTTTCAGTCCGCATACCATTATCCCGCAAGGTCATTGAGCTCGCATACCATTATCCCGCATTTTTTCAAAACGCATGTGCATTTATCGCGCATGCCTTTACAAAGAATTACGTTTTAAAGGCATGTATGGTAAATGCATTTGCGTTGTGAAAACCACGATGACGAGAGAGGTAAGTGGGTTTGTGTTAATTTTTTTCGTGGGTTAGTGATTGTGTAGTGTAGTGTAGTGTTGTGTAGTGTAGTGTTGTGTTAGTGTAGTGTAGAGTTGTGGTGGTTGTTTAGTGTAGGGTCATGCTGGGGGTAGTGTTTTAGGGTTTACGGTTGTGTTGTAGTGTTTGCTTAGTGTAGGGTCATGCTGGGGGTAGTGTTTTAGGGTTCAGGGTAGTGTTGTAGTGTTTGCGTAGTGTAGGGTCATGCTGGGGGTAGTGTTTTAGGGTTTAGGGTTGTGTTGTAGTGTTTGCGTAGTGTAGGGTCATGCTGGGGCTAGTGTTTTTGGATTTAGGGTAGTGTTGTAGTGTTTGCGTAGTTAGGGTCATGCTGGGCGTAGTGTTTTAGGGTTTAGGATAGTGTTGTAGTGTTTGCGTAGTGTAGGGTCATGCTGGGGGTAGTGTTTTAGGGTTTTGGGTAGTGTTGTAGTGTTTGCGTAGTGTAGGGTCATGCTGGGGGTAGTGTTTTAGGGTTTTGGGTAGTGTTGTAGTGTTTGCGTAGTGTAGGGTCATGCTGGGGGTAGTGTTTTAGGGTTTTGGGTAGTGTTGTAGTGTTTGCGTAGTGTAGGGTCATGCTGGGGTATAGTGTTTTAGGGTTTTGGGTAGTGTTGTAGTGTTTGCGTAGTGTAGGGTCATGCTGGGGTGTAGTGTTTTAGGGTTTTGGGTAGTGTTGTAGTGTTGGCGTAGTGTAGGGTCATGCTGGGGGTAGTGTTTTAGGGTTTTGGGTAGTGTTGTAGTGTTTGCGTAGTGTAGGGTCATGCTGGGGGTAGTGTTTTAGGGTTTTGGGTAGTGTTGTAGTGTTTGCGTAGTGTAGGGTCATGCTGAGGGTAGTGTTTTAGGGTTTAGGGTAGTGTTGTAGTGTTTGCGTAGTGTAGGGTCATGCTGGGGGTAGTGTTTTAGGGTTTAGGGTAGTGTTGTAGTGTTTGCGTAGTGTAGGGTCATGCTGGGGGTAGTGTTTTAGGGTTTAGGGTAGTGTTGTAGTGTTTGCGTAGTGTAGGGTCATGCTGGGGGTAGTGTTTTAGGGTTTAGGGTAGTGTTGTAGTGTTTGCGTAGTGTAGGGCCATGCTGGGGTGTAGTGTTTTAGGGTTTTGGGTAGTGTTGTAGTGTTTGCGTAGTGTAGGGTCATGCTGGGGGTAGTGTTTTAGGGTTTAGGGTAGTGTTGTAGTGTTTGCGTAGTGTAGGGTCATGCTGGGGTGTAGTGTTTTAGGGTTTTGGGTAGTGTTGTAGTGTAGGGTCATGCTGGGGGTAGTGTTTTAGGGTTTAGGGTAGTGTTGTAGTGTTTGCGTAGTGTAGGGTCATGCTGGGGGGTAGCATTTTAGGGTTTTGGGTAGTGGTGTAGTGTTTGCGTAGTGTAGGGTCATGCTGGGGGGTAGCGTTTTAGGGTTTTGGGTAGTGTTGTAGTGTTTGCGTAGTGTAGGGTCATGCTGGGGGTAGTGTTTTAGGGTTTTGGGTAGTGTTGTAGTGTTTGCGTAGTGTAGGGTCATGCTGAGGGTAGTGTTTTAGGGTTTAGGGTAGTGTTGTAGTGTTTGCGTAGTGTAGGGTCATGCTGGGGGTAGTGTTTTAGGGTTTAGGGTAGTGTTGTAGTGTTTGCGTAGTGTAGGGTCATGCTGGGGGTAGTGTTTTAGGGTTTAGGGTAGTGTTGTAGTGTTTGCGTAGTGTAGGGTCATGCTGGGGGTAGTGTTTTAGGGTTTAGGGTAGTGTTGTAGTGTTTGCGTATTGTAGGGTCATGCTGTGGGTAGTGTTTTAGGGTTTAGGGTAGTGTTGTAGTGTTTGCGTAGTGTAGGGTCATGCTGGGGTGTAGTGTTTTAGGGTTTTGGGTAGTGTTGTAGTGTTTGCGTAGTGTAGGGTCATGCTGGGGGTAGTGTTTTAGGGTTTAGGGTAGTGTTGTAGTGTTTGCGTAGTGTAGGGTCATGCTGGGGTGTAGTGTTTTAGGGTTTTGGGTAGTGTTGTAGTGTTTGCGTAGTGTAGGGTCATGCTGGGGGTAGTGTTTTAGGATTTAGGTTAGGGTTGTAGTGTTTGCGTAGTGTAGGGTCATGCTGGGGGTAGTGTTTTAGGGTTTAGGGTTGTGTTGTAGTGTTTGCGTAGTGTAGGGTCATGCTGGGGGTAGTGTTTTAGGGTTTAGGGTTGTGTTGTAGTGTTTGCGTAGTGTAGGGTCATGCTGGGGTGTAGTGTTTTAGGGTTTTGGGTAGTGTTGTAGTGTTTGCGTAGTGTAGGGTCATGCTGGGGGTAGTGTTTTAGGGTTTAGGGTAGTGTTGTAGTGTTTGTGTAGTGTAGGGTCATGCTGGGGGTAGTGTTTTAGGGTTTAGGGTAGTGTTGTAGTGTTTGTGTAGTGTAGGGTCATGCTGGGGGTAGTATTTTAGGGTTTAGGGTAGTGTTGTAGTGTTTGTGTAGTGTAGGGTCATGCTGGGGGTAGTGTTTTAGGGTTTAGGGTAGTGTTGTACTGTTTGTGTAGTGTAGGGTCATGCTGGGGGTAGTGTTTTAGGGTTTAGGGTAGTTTAGTTGTTTAGTGTATGCTAAAGGCATATTCGTTCTAAAAGTTTTCGTTATTTTAATTTGCGGCCTAATAGTATATGCGGGATTTTTTTTGCGGACTGATGGTATGCGGGATTTCGTCATATATTCGCTAATCATACTTTCTATGGCAAAATGAACCCCCTCATTTTGTTCCTTTTTAAATTAAATGTTTTAAGAGTTACCACTTTATTCCAATCAAGATGGCTTCAGGTGTGCCATACCTTTGTAATAAGTAGGACTGTTAGCACTCTAGTTGTTCTTTAGAACACTCTGGGACAATCTGTCATTGGGCTATAGTTGGGCTACATCTGGTGATATTTGGGCTACATTTGGTTTTTTTTATCTCTGGCGGCCATCTTTGGGCTACATTGGGCTACATTGGGCTACATTGGGCTACATTTGGGCTCCAACATATATATAGCCCAATGTAGCCCAATATATATTTTTCAAAGTTAATTTTCGTAAAAACCACTGGAGCCTATATCTTGAGACATAGCAAAGGCACATCGGGCTACCAGTCCCTACAATTTTGCCAAGTTTGGTGTAAATCCATTCAGCCGTTCAGGCTAAAAGTGAGGCCAACCGCCCTATGGAAAATTGCATGGGAAAAACACGTTTTGGGACCCCCCTTTTTTCTCGGCCCCCCCTTGACGAAACCCCTCCAAATTTTCAGGAGCTGCTCAGAAACAAAATGTTCCATTTTCCTGAAAATTTCAGCCAATTCTGTCCTCATAAGCCAAAGTTATTCGACATAGAATTTTCAAAAATCCCATAGGAAAAAAATCCTAACTATATATACCTACTGGCTATCGCCAGTAGGTAATATATATATATATATATATATATATATATATATATATATATATATATATATATATATATATATATATATATATATATATATATATATATGAAGAATGGTTGCCCCACCGTTGAAGAGCACTCAGATAGGGATCCAGTTGCAGGGTCAAGCGCTCATGGCACAAAGTCTATCTCAGTATTTGCCTACGCGTTTCGGGCTTGACGCCCTTCTTCCTGGGTAAACAGCAACAAAAATGGAACATGTGTAACTTCAGGCACATCCCCTTTTAACGAAGCATGCATGATTGACTAAGAGAAATACTTATCTATTGTTTCTACGACTCTGAGAGATATATTTCTTATTCTTGGGAAACAAAGTTGTCACGTGTATGCGGTTGTGAGAGACTAACCTCTTCTTGTGAATTCGAGAAAGTTTATAGTGACCTCTAAACTAGCTGGCACTCACTATTAAGTTTAGTATATTCGATAGAGACCTAGTCGACCTCAGTCCTACGTCTAATCTATAGGATATATTATTCCAATGCTTAGAGCCTATTGGGAATATAGAAACTACACTACATGGCGCCCGTTTGGTAAGGCACTAATTTAACGCTGGATACTAAAGTAACTCAGTGGTGCTTTTCTCAGAGACCCCTTTTTCCATAAAAATACTCCAATAGACGTCTGGAGTGGGTAAAGGGATAAAATATCCACCATAGCGGAGTAGGACGAAAATCTTATGTATTAGTTTTTGCTTTTTCAACGTTGAAGGATACAGTGTTGTAAAATTTTATGCACCTTATCTTTGTTTCCTTGAAACTTGCTCTGAAAACTTTCATTAAACAAAAATGCCGGATAGCGACACCGAGAACGGTGAAGCTACAGACGGCAATGCAGTACAAGCTTTAAACTTTACAGGTCTCCAAGAGACCAACACGGATGCTATAAGCATTCCAGACACTTTAAGGAAAACCATCACTATGAAACTTATAAGAAATGGCCTATCAGCAAGAGGTGGTAGGGTAGTTTTTGTGATTGAGGCACACGAATATCATCAGACAGAGGTATTCTATTCATGGAAAATCTTCCCTGAAGCAAATCCAAGAACAAAAGTGTTTCACTTCTACAAAGAAGATAAAGCTCCAGAGGAATACATTCCTTTCGAGAATGTTGAAATTCCACTAACATACCAAGAGCATGCGCTCTGGTTTAAAGGCACCCTAAAACATACACATCACATTACAAGGCGTGGTCCACTAGGTAGACCAGGAGCAACATGGCTAGCTTTAGCCAACTACAGACCTGACCCTGACATTGAAGCAATGTCAGGCGATGAATTACTACGTAATATAGAAAGATTAGTAGAATTACACAGTTAAAGGTCTTTATTAAAACACTACTACTCATTTCAGAAAGAAGTGGGAGAACACTAAACAAACTTCTAAAGCGAAGCGTTCTCAATCCCGAGGTAGGTCTCCTCAAAAGGAGCCGGTATAACCTCAGAAATAGGGATAAGTTGAGAAAACCTGAAAGATATCAAGATACTGATACACGTTCCTCTCGTACTTTCAGAATTCCTCACAGAAATCCGAAAGAAGAGGACGATCAGAACAAAAGGAAGAACACTTGAAGTCCAAAGACGATCAACACGTTCCAAAAAATAAGAAAACTCAAATCACCAAAAAGAAGGTATCAGGTCTAAAAATCAGACATGCCGAGGATATTGAGGACACAACTCAAGAACGGGGAATGGGCTTAGATGATTTTGTACGGAGCAGCAGAAGTCACCATAGCTCGCAAGAACTTGAAGGATCATCTGGAGACAGTGGACTTGAATGTGTACATCCAAATTGAAACTGCAGATACCAGGGTTAGTGTCCCACATAAGTTATATGAAGTAACACTCCGGATGGAGGGGGACATAACTAGAAAAATAAGAGCACTCTTTTGGGAGAAGCTCTCTAAGGGTTATGACATTCTTCTAGCTGAACAAGACTGGCCAACGGAATTTGTCAGGGAGTGCGCTCATGGTGAAGACATCATTATGCCAGCATTCTCCACTCATATTCCAATTCATAAAAAATATACCTATGCCAGGAGATGGGCAGTAGCCCAGGCTCCTGCGTTATATAAAAATTATGTAGGATGGGATGAGGATTCTCCTTAAGATAAAATCCAGTTAAAAAAAATCAACCAACTGCCCAAAGGCAGTACCCCGTTTAGCAAGAAGCTAAAAAACAGGTCAGGGAGATATTAGATCAACTTGAATACCAAGGGGTGATTGAAACATGCACCTCGTCCATGAATAATTCTTTGTTTCCTGTCTCCTAACCAGACAATACATATAGTCTAGTTTTGGATTACAGACATTTAAACTCTTGTTGCAAAACTTTTGTGGTACAAAATGCACACAGTGCAGCACTAATGAATAACATTGTGCGTAAAAAATATAAAACCACATTAGATATTTCTAACGGTTTCTTCTGTCAAAATATTGCACCAGAAAGTAGGTATTTGACCGCTTTCTCAATTATGGGGACACAGCGTCAATTCTGTCATCTCCCACAGGGATTCAAGAATAGTCCAGGGTTATTTTCAGCCAGGGTAACAGAGTTACAACAAACCTATGATGATGAGGCATTATCATATGTCGATGATATCTATCTTACAGACAATGACTTGGATAGGTACTTGAACAAGGTGAACACCATAATATTGGGCTTCGCTCGGAAGGGTACAAATTCAATTTTAAGAAATCATGAACTGCCCATTTAAAAATCCTTTTCCAAGGATATGAACTTTCAAGTGAAGGCAAAAGACTGGCAGCAAACTTTCTAGAGAAATGTGCGCTGCTCCAACCTTCAAAAACGCCGAAAAACTTAGTCAATTGTAGGTTTCCTAAATTTCGAAAGAACATACATTCTTAACTACACAGAAAGGGTTAAACCTCTCTACAAATTAATCAAACCTGATTTTAAAACAGTTAATTGGACTCAAAAACACACAGATATTTTGCGTTCAGTCCAAACAGACATGTTAGTTACAAAACATTTTTTAAACACGTGCATACATATGCAATTTAGTGATCCGAATCATTCCGGGAAAATGCGGATTCACATACTTAACCTTTAATGAGGGAGAAAAAGTACCAATAGCTTACAAATCACACTTGTACACACAAGCATAAATGAAATTTACTTCAACAGAAAAAATTCTGACAGCGGTTCAAACTGCAGTAGCAAAAGAGAGAGCCCTTGCACAGGGTAAGCGCATAATGGTCATTACTCCTGTACCTGCCTTAGAGGCAGTGACAAAGGCGAGAATTCCAAATGCTAAGGCTTTACATCCAAGATGGATACAATGGGTTAATTATCTTGCTGCAACAGACGTTAAATACGTTTTTGACCCTTATTTGAAAACGCAAGAATTTCTACAATATGAACAAGAATGTCCTCTGCCTACTGAGATTCTGCCTCTAGAACAGTATGAATGTATAATTTATACTGACGGATCAGCACAGCCCGCTATTGGGGGTAAACAAGCTTATAGTGCTGCGTGCGCGATCGTTAAAGGTCACTGGCGCAATGGCAAATTCCGACCTATGGTCATTAAAACGCAATCTCTAGGAGATTGTACAGCTCAGCGAGCTGAACTACAAGCATTCAAGTTGGTGCTTGAAAATACTGATCGCAAATTCTCCACACTCATAGTGTGCGATTCATATTATTGCGTTCAATCTTACAATGAATACTTGCAGAACTGGATTGAAAACGATTTCAAAGATGCAAATGGAGGCACAATCAAGCAAAAGTTGCTTTGGGAACAAGTAGTTCAGTTCCGACAAGAAGTACAAAAGGCTTACGTGATACATACACTGAGTCATCAACGTGATGATGTTCACATTGCAGGAAATTCATTGGCTGATGAAGCCACGAAGACAGATGTGCAAACGGCTTCTGTAGCTGCAATCACTCGTTCAAAAACGAAAATAGACTGCGAAATAATGCTAGCTGTCAATGCGACAGGCAAAGGCAGCGGTGCAGCGTTACCTCAAAACTATCCACTCAAATATTCCTACATAATTGACGCAAACTGTGTTCCTTTTGCTAAAATCCCTGGAGTGGGGGATAGAGTGATTCCAAACAGGAAACGTAGAGTAGCTTTGATACACGAGGCACATTTGGGAGAGAGTCTGATGCATCAGGGGATCTCTAAAACTATACTAGAATTTAAAGAGACGTACTGGTGGCCAGGGATGAATGGTCACATTCACACATTTGCAATTGATTGCCATGACTGCAACAGAGATCGCAGCAGAGAACGCCACCAGATACCTGACTGCAGTATAGCCAGACCAGTACAGACACCATTGTTAGACAGCATTAGACTTTCTACACGCAGATGTCCCTATGGACAAATGCGGTCCCACAAATATTAAGACAAGATTTTTTTGGATCTGGCCTCAGCGCCTGGCTGAAGCTCAAACTGTTATAAAAGATTTGCGAGTCTTTATAGGCACATACGAAGTCGGCACGCTACATTCTGACCAGGGTCCTGCGTTTAGCTCTCGAGCTTATAAGGAGGCCATGGCCAATATGGGCATTGCATTGCGGTATTCTAGTCCATTCCATCCAGAGGGAAATTCGGTAGTGGAAAGAAAAAAACGGGACATAAAGCAATCTATAACAGCTAGGGTATTATGCTCAGGTGATGGGTGGGTCAAACATCTAATAAGTGTTTAACGTAGTCTTAACAATCTGCCAAGAAGTTCTCCAGGGGGTATCACTCCATATGAAATCATTTTTGGTACTAGAACGATTGTGCCGGACCTCGATTGTCACACTTCAGTGGTAGAACAAAAACCCTTTGATATCAAAGAACATTTGGCTGTTTTGCAGGACTTAAATGAAACAAGATCCAGACAAAGTACATGTAACATACTCCTGAAGCCAACAACCACTGAAGAAAAACCGTCCGTCCCAGCAAGACCTGCCTGGATTCCAAAGATTGGGGATCTAGTCAGAGAAAAGATCGCAGACAAGAAGGAATTTGGGCCTTCTTACAGACAACCAGTACCTGTCCTAGCCATCCACTTCAAGAACAGTATTACTGCCGCCCCTGCTGGAAAAAAGGAGAACAGGTTTGTGACTATCGACCTGGTCAAACCACATCATGTGGCCGATCATAAGTAGTAGTCCAAGTGGACTTCAAAGATGTAGCAGACGCCCGATTCTGGCTACTATCCAAGAGGTTCAAACTGAGAGACTCATCACCTTTGAAGAATCTACAGTACGAAAAAAAGGACTATGCAACAAAGCCATGGAACGTGTACCTCTTGAGACCCAAATAACTATTCGTCAAGAAACACCTGTCTACAATGAAACATCATCTGACTATACAAATATAACAAGTGATCAAGTGGTTCCAGTGATTTCAACGAATCCTGAAGCAATCCCAACAATTGACAGAACTGCCTCTGGCTATTTTATTAACTTTGATACGTTTTCCAAGGGTCTCAGCAAACCTGAAACAACACCAGCTAAAATAACTTTTAAAGAACAAGCAACAGAACTTTTTCATCAACTGGAAAAGACATATCTGGTTTCACCATGGTTTGAACTTTGGATTGTGTTGGGTGTACTTTTTCTTCTACTTTGGTTGACTCTTGTATTTTCTTTGGGAATGGAAGATATGTTAAAAAGGACACAGCATGTAAGACCATCAACTTACTCCTTAAGCCACACAAATCATCTTGTGAAAAAAGAGCCTCGTCATTAGTGAACATCACAGCCGTTTCTATACCTGGTGGTATAGCTTGGGACAGAACTGAATATGACATTCTTGGTCCGGCGGAGCTGTTGAAAATACTACACCAATTCAAGATTTCCTTGAGTGACTTTGTTTCATCTAGTACCTTTTCTGATGATTGGGACTTCGAGACTATTAATAATATGATGTCAGACTTAGAAATGTCTGCAAAATTTACAAATCATGAATAGTTAGAAGGTTCATCAGATTATGAACACAAGTATTGTTATAATCACTATGGTAAATGTAAATGTAAATGTAAATGTAAATGTGTAAATGTAAATGTAAATGTATTGGCATTTATATAGCGCACTACTTACCCGTAGGGTCCCAAGGCGCTTCGACCGCTGCAAAACCCTTCCTGGCTTCCCTGAGAGATGGTCCCTTAATGGGTATCTCCAGGGTGAGACCAGGCATCCCCGGCGGTCTGGTGGGGCCGTTAGTGAAGATGAGGCAAGCTAATGCCCAGAGTTGCCGAGTGTGATCGCTGATCAGAGTGGGCACCGAGGCGAGAGAATTATTGAGTCCGCTGACCCTGGTCCAGAAACCTGCCGCGCCGGGAATCGAACCCTGGTCCCGGGCCGTTCTCTGCTCTCGGGTCTGCCGCCTCTAACCAGTAAGCCACACTGCTTCATTCACTATGGTCATCATTTCTTAAATAAAACTGCAAATCCTAGAAATGTATTTACTTCTAACCAATGGGAAAATTGTCCTACGCCACCAAAGGGTGGCTCAAAAACATTTTTGGGCAAATTTCCATACTTTTCAGGGTATGATGTTTCAAATCCAGGATCATTTTACTTTAAAAATGTTAATAGGACAGGAATGAAAAGTATGTTATATCAACAAGAAGGGGAACCATGAGTGGACGATATTTAACGGGGTCCAGTGTACATATCCAGGAAACTAGTAGCACAAGAGGGGTACAAAGTTCCCTGATGGGAAATATAAGACACAAGAGTGTGTGCAGCGTAGAGGAAGGTAAAAGGGAAAAGGGCATTTCCCTTTTTGGAACTAAAACCCTCACACACCTAGCAAGCTAGATGTCATGCTTCATCATATGGGTTCTGCTCCTCGTCAGACTGGCACTGCAATGTCTGACGGGCACCTGTAAATGGGCTCTTTATCGGAGATCTTTTGTTCCAGCCATATGGTGCATGCAGAGGAGAGGGCGAGTGAAAGTGTAGTTGTGAAGTAGTGGTGAATTAAAAAAGGTGGGTCAGTCCACAGGGAACTTTATTAGAGTGGCTGACACCCTTGGTTAAAAAGGGTGGGAGGGGAGATATGTACTGGAAAAGTTAACAGCAAGACATCTACGACCCTCTGGTCAGGTCAACATGTTTCTTGCCGTCATGGCAATTCTTCAGGACCTAAGTGCTCAGTACTACACAGTGGAAAAGAATGTAAATTACAACCTTATTGCAGGAGGTCAATAAGTTGGCAGGCCAGCAGGTACTGCTGGAGCAATGCGACCCTAAGTGAATCCCTAAGGCGCCTCGCAGTCTGCTCCCGTGGGACCTGCACCAATGTGTCAGATACCTAATACGCGTGCGGTCTCAACCGTCACAACCTCCCCCCACGAGCCTGGTCAGGGCGTCAGAGTGACTGGTCCTGACCAGGCTCGTGGGGGTAGGTCCTGAAGATTTGCCATGATGGCAAGAAACATGTTGACCTGAAAAAGTCCATGGGGCGGCCAGGGAGCGTCCGCCGCCGCTTAGGAGGACGACCGCCGCGTTGATCACCAGGGGGCCACCATCTTGTCGGCCTCGCGGCCAGACCGAGTCAGAGCAGTGGAGGCGCCCGCAGCCCTCCGGGAGGCACCAAAATTCGCCAGGAGATGCTCTGCAGTCAGGACAGTGCGGGGATGCCAGGTGAGTCCGATGATGGAGGCTGTTTAAGGCGGATGACAGATGGGGGTCCAGAGCACTCTTAAAGTGCGACCGCCATGGTGATGTCCTAGGCCACGCCCCCCCATAGTCAATTTTAATTGACCAAACCTGGCAGAAAGGATCCTTCACGCAGCTAGCCACTGGAACAGCATGGGCCCGAATTTTTCCATCAGGGTTCTTCCCCTGGGCTATTTCTATCCACACTCACCTGTGACATTACAGTCTAGAAAGCCTATGACCCTGACCTTATTTGAATGACCTCAAGTGTCCTCACTGGTTTCTCTTTTCAACTCCGCTGCACCACTGGGGCTACTCGACACCTGCTATTGACTGGACGGGCCAATACCTATGATTCCCAAGGTGCCTTTCTCACGTTTTGATCCAAAAGGACCAGCCGGCTCAGGGGTCTTCCAGCAGTTATGTTCTGGATAGCAACTTTTGTAATATCATTTCTTGGAATATAGCCGGTCTGGCCACCAAGTTTGTGGAGCTGCCATGGTTATGCTTCATCATTTTTATGACATTATTTGTTTGCAGGAGACCTGGACCATTGACAATACCTATTTTTAGAGGGCTTTAAGTTGTTTAACATCCCTGCAATCCTCTCAAGGGCTGGTCGACCGAAGGGTGGCCTTGCAGTCTACGTGCCACTTAGGTGAAGAGGTGGTACTGTGTTCTTGAACACGGATAACCCATGTCTTCCAGCGTTATCCTTTTTATTAGGGTCATATAGATAACTGCTCTTGAATTTTTATAACGCCACTTCTTCCCTTCCCGAGGTGTGTAACGTTACCCCATTAGGCACATTTCTGACACATGTTGTGGCCTCCCCATGTAAGACTGGTAACATAGTTTTGTTAGGGGATTTTAATATTCATGTGGGTGGGGATTCAAAGCGGTTGGGTTTAGGGGACAATGAGGATTCCTCTTGCTCACACATAGCGGTTGTCCATTTCGAACATATTAGACAGGGGGAGAAATGAAATGCCCAAGTTTGTGATTTGGATTTGCAATCAACTATGGGAAAAATGGTCCCCAACAGGACGTATCTAATCCCCACTTTCAAGGGGCTAGGCTGTGAAACCTCTATTATTTATTTTATTTTAACCTCCACCCTCCTTTTTTATCTGATCTTTGAGTTTTCAGTGATAGCAAGCAATCACAGAGACCACAATCCACTGAGTAATAAAGCTAACTGGCCAATAATAGAAATAAAAAAGTGGAGTACTGGAGGTGGGGATTTGTGGCCCAAGGATGGAAGAAAACGACTTAGATGGGCGCAGATCCCGTCAGACTCCCTGTTTGAGTTCCTCCTGGAGAAGTGCTAGAGTGAGTTCCAGGTCTGCCAGAACGCGAAGGCTGAGTCGGATGAGTCCATCATCCGTGCCTTCGAATCTATCTCCAGTTCAGTTGGCGAGTTACTAACATTATCACACACAAAAGAGAAGGGGAGATGGTACGGTGCTCCCCTACTCCGAACCTACATTGAATACTTGTACACACCAAAAAGAGTAAGGAGTATGAAAACGTGTTGTCATGATCTGGTGTGGGCACGTGCGGTGTGTTCTAATACTGCCCTCACTCACACAGATGTGTGACATGATTCATCATAGGGCTGTTTACAATACACCCCAGCGCAACCAACTCATGGGGTGAAGCAATAGGGTGGGGGAAGACTAAAACAACATAAAGAGAAAAGAGAACAATATTCCAACTTGTGACTGGGAACAATGGAGGTGAATGTGCTGCGAAGTGAGTGTTAAAACTAACTCTGAGGTGTCCCTAAATTTAGACTGTGTGAATGAGGATAGTATTAGAACACACAATACGTGCCCACACCAGATCACGACACCGCGTTTTCTCACTCCCTACTCCTTTTGGTGTGTACGAGTTACTAATGGTCCCTGCCCACGAAGCTCTAAAGGAAAGGGCCCTCAGATGGTTTAATCCGGAATGCTCGCTTGCTGCTAGGAGGCTTAGCTCAGCCTAGCACGCCACCCCTAGGAATTCCAGGCTAGTTAAAATTCAAAGGAAGCAGTACAAACTAGCCCTTAGCAAGAACAAGGAGGCAGTGAAGGAGGAACTTGGGGTAAACTCACGGAAGTAACAACTTACAAGTGCAGTGCCAAGTGTTGGAGTATTATTAATAGTCCCTTCCTAGGTAGAGAGGCCATAAATGCCCTTGATGCTCACATCCCAGAGAATGATTGGGGGCAGTAGTTTGAGGGAATGTTTAAGGGAGCTTCGGCCCTGTCACCATTACCTGATTATGGAGGCAAACTCACAATTCTATCTATATCGGAGGAGGAAGTGAGGTGAGGTATCACTGGCATGACACGTAATAAGACCCTGGGACCTAATGGAATTCTCCCTGATCTCTATTTGTCAGACGTGGCGTTCTTGGCCCCATTGATAACCTCCGTAATTAATACAGCTGTTAGGTCTGGTATCCCTGCTTCTTGGCCCACCTCCATCATTGTGCGAGTCTTTAAAAAGGGGAACAGGGACAGTACCCTTTGCTCTAGACCTTTTTCCCTGTTAGACCCCATGGTGAAAGTGGTCGGTGGAAATTGTTGGGAAGTGTATTGGCCAGGGCTCTTGACAACAACATCTTGTCCGGAGGCCCAATAGAACTCCCCCTCTGGTCACTCTACAATTGACCAATGTCTAAACCTTTTCCTGATACTGAACAAATACACTGTAGCACGCCCAGGTACCATTTTTTTGGCTTTTATGGATCTGTCTACCGCATTCGACTGTGTGAATAGAGCCAAATTGTGGCAGATCCTCTCTACTTTAGGAGAGGATACTGCAATAGTATCCTTCCTATATGACCTTTATTGAGACACCAAGGCGGTTGTGCACTACTCGTCCGGCCTGCATGTATCACGCTCGTTTTACCGTTAGGGGTGGTGTCTGCCGGGGTTGCAACTTGGCTCCGTTCCTATTCAGTCTTTATATTGATAAGTTAGCGAAAACACTCCAGGAGACCAAGACAGACTTCCCCCAGGTAGGTCGGCAGGGTCTCCCGGTCCTGCTATACGCAGACGACGCCGTCTTGATGGCAAGGACCAAGCAGGATCTACAAAGCCTTCTATCCACATTTGCACAGTTTATGGATTTGAAGATTAACAATTCCAAATCATGCATCATGCAAGTGGGGGCACGGCCCAATAGACCGTACACCTTTAAGGTAGGACTAACCCCGATCCCTAAGACGGACGTATTTTCCTACCTGTGGGTACTCCTGGATGACAAAATGAAATGGGGACCCAAGCTTTCATGCAAGAGCAATGTCCTCAACAGGGAGACCGCAGCAGTTTTCAATTTTGCCTCCAGACTGGGTAAAAGTTTTATCTTCTCCTCACCCAGCCTAGGGGACTGAATAAAGGGCACTCTCTTTCGTCCTGCGGCTGTGATGGTATATCTCTACAGGACATGGTTCCTTTCACGATGTTTTGCCCATTTTATGATACTCCCAGAAAATCCTTTTCAATTCCCATCTTGAAACAGGTGAATTTTAGACAAGTTCAGCCCGCCTATTTATTTCTTCAGATGTTGACGGTTAATACAGTTTTTTATGTGTTAACCTTTTTAAAATCTGCCAATAGGCTTAGGGGAAGCTGTGACTAACTTGCTTGTAACTCGTCCCAATCTCCGGTTTCATGCACCTTATCTTGCTAACTGTCCATGGAATCAATTAGGTTTTTAACGTATTACCTTGTTTTTTATTTATCTCTTTTTAGTGGGAGTATATGTTTGTCTTGTATGCCTTGTTTACTAGTTGTAATAAGTATGTACAAGATTATCTATTGAGATGCTAATATTGGGTTGTTCTGGTCGTGTTTGCATATACTGTAATATATTTGAACCTGTATTTGATATTGTCCTTTTATGGTTTTTACATGAAACCGAATAAAGATATTTTATATATATGCTACCTTTCCTGGGAACACACACAACAGCTCCATCTTCCAACTTTCACTTCTTCCCTGTCAGCTGATTGCTGGGTATTTCAGTGTTATGTGGCTGGTAGAAAATGTATAATAACTCTTATTAGGGCTTTATGCATACCTAGGGAATGACATCTCACAGGTTGTCACTCTTCACATGGTCCCATCCTTTTACCATAATATTACAATTGCATGTACAGAATGACTGCAGCTTTTACAATGAACCTACATTTTACAAAAGTACCATGCCTTTAATATTGATGATGCCATCTATGTCCTCTCTTCCCATCTCCTCATCCCCTTCCGCATAGCCTCAACAGAAGGCCAAAAAGGCATTCACATGTACCCAAGCCATAGTCAAGCATACTTTTGGCATTCCCAGCTCATGCTTCAGATGTGCTGATTGTACAGCATAGTGTTTGACTATTTATCTGACGCTGTGTGTAGCCTGTTGTGCGTAAAACTCTCCCTACAGCCCCATCCAAGTTTGCGTGGTGGAGCACCTAACAGAGATCAGGGTGAATTGCACTACATCCTAGCTACTACTGTGGTTGTTGCATCACAGGTGCTGGACACTGCTGAGTCAATGATGAATGATAGACTATGACACCAATCGCAAATACCAACCTGAGACAACACTGATGCACGATCATGGTGTCACAACCGAAAAAGCAAGTCTCATTGTAATATGCATACCTTAACATATCACTAACTCACTTATTCATTCATGAATTACATATTGGGAGTACAAACATTATTTACCTACAATACACATACATTTATACAAACGTTTGACAGTTAGTTTTTTTCATATTGTGTAACAAGGCTCTTCCAGATTTCTCTGCCTCCAATACATATGTAACGATCTCTGCCTCTCTTTTTCATAAAGATAATCACTGGGCTGGACATTATGTTATTGTGTCTGTTATTTGACTGTTAAGTTCTGAGCTCTTGCCCCACACTCTACCTCCATGAGAAGTCTTTGACTGCTCGCTACCCTTTGAGTCAAGTGTGGAAAGCCATTGTAGGATGAATCTCAAGACACCAGTGGCGAATAACCTCAAACAGACGTCTACCCTCTACCCCATTTAACTTTATTTTGTATGTGGTTTCCACATAACCCTTATGACCTTTGTACTCTATTTCATTTTAGAAACAGATCTTACAAAACACTTCTCTGTCATATTTACATGCTTTAACACTTAAAAGGATGTACATACAATGTCCAGTTAGAGTAGTCAACCATCACATATCCAAAATCTAGTCTTGAAATGTCGGAAAGGACCCTATAGGGTGTATATGAATACGAGACCCTTACGTGAGGTTCGTGAGGAAATCACCTGGGTTAGGGACCCACCAGTGGTCACCTGGGTAACTCTTGGTACGGATCCTCTCTATTTCAGGAAAATGGAGGCAGACCAAAAGGAATTGACCAATCCAGATGAGAGTGGACAGAAGAAAAGGGGGATCAAGACGGTGAACGTGGTGAAGTCATGGAGTCCGGAAGAGACGAGGAGAAGACGCAAGGAATCAGGACGACGGAACCACAGAAGACGCCGGGGAGACCGGGAACATCACTGAAGACTCCGGAGACGCCGAGGAGTGGTGGACTACTTTCCCCCAGGAGGACGTGAATGCCGCCGTAACTCAGGAGAGTTATGGCCCGGACGGTGAGTGACACCATACACAGGGTACGGCATTTCTAAGACTGGAAGCAGGAGGGATACTGTGGGAGGAGGGAGAGTGGGTTGAAAGGTACGGGACAAAAGAACCGTGGGCATCAGGGCTTTAAGTGGGCCGGGTCTCAGGGGGTCTGAGCACAGGCAGTTTTTTTAAGGGGGCCTCGAAACGGGTCTCTATTGGGCTCTGTTTTGACCCCTGGCACAGGCGCTCCCTTTTTTTCCCGGACAGCAGTGAGAGCACAGTTTACCCGATAGAGACCCGCTTCGAGACAGAAGGCACATCGATGTGCGCTGCCCACACTGCTCACTTTTCACAAGTGGAGAAGTTACAGCATGACGTCATGCCAGGGGAGCGTTCAAGGGGAAGGGAAATCCTTTAAAGAGAGTCATTTTCTCTCTGGATTTCCCTTCTCTTTCTGAAACGCAAGAGCAGCAACATTATGATAGGGCCTCCAGGGCTTTAATTTGAAGCTTTATCAATATTACTAGCAGCCTGCCCCAGCGTTGGCCGGGGCAGAAGGGGGCTGGGGGAAGCATTTCAGGCTTGCGTGCACTCCATCCCCAGCCCCCGCCCGCCACAACATTGTCTGTGTCCCGGACAATGTCGTGGCGGGCGGGGGCCGGGGCGGGAGTGCACGCAAGCCTGAAATGCTGCCCCCAGACCCTGAGCCTTACCGCAGTTGTTCCGGGCCAACCTCCCGCACCGGCTCCCTCCCGTCCCGTGTCCCAGAGCCTTACCTGAGCCGCCGCTCCTCTCCGAGCTCCTCACTTCACCGCCGCTCCTCCTCGCAAGCCTGAAATGCTGCCCCCTGACCCTGAGCCTTACCGCAGTTGTTCCGGGCCAACCTCCAGCACCGGCTCCCTCCCGTCCCGTGTCCCAGAGCCTTACCTGAGCTGCCGCTCCTCCCCGAGCTCCTCACTTCACCGCCGCTCCTCCTCGTCATCACGTACGCTGCGGCCAGCGCTACGTTGTTGCCGTCAGAATTGCGGCTGGCGCTAATTTCAGGGCACTACTTTTTTCTTTAAGTTATATTTTTAAATGTACGTGTTTTTTTAATTTTCTATAGCCTATGTCCATCTGCACACCCTGAGGATTACAACAATGTATTGGGTGTGTGGATTGACGCTGTGGTTCCCGAGTTTACCTTGCCAAAAGGTTTGTGTTCTCTCTTTATAATAGTAAGTATAGATATGTAACAAGCCATAGTTACAGCTTATTTATCTTATGCAACTAATACCCATTGACAAGGTCAATAATCCTGACCAGAAACAGCGAAATACAAGTCGGGCTGCACACTACGCTAAACACATATTTTTTGCCTAAAAAGTGTTTTAAAGCCACGACTCGAATTACACTGGCCACGCCCCTTTGAGAGACCCCCCCAGTTTTTTCATCCCACTTAAAGCCCTGGTGGGCATTGCATATAAAGGGCACTGTACATAAAACCTCAGTTAAGCACCAGCGCCTTTTTGTTTTCTCTAACATGACCTCGCCCCCTTGGTCTCCCCACAAGTACCTTATAGTACACCGTTTTGCTTCCCTACAACACCGCATATGGTCCTAATAGAAAAGCTAAAGTACACTTACTAGGACTGGATATAAAGAGCTTGTTGGCCATTGGTGTACATCCTGAGTTGTTCCCCTATACACCCGGTGTGGTGAAGGTCTTCCACTTTACTCTACAATACCACATAGGTCAAACTGCTTACCGTCCTCTTTGTTTCTTTTCCTGAGCTCCTGGGGGCGCCGACAGATGCATCTGAACAATCATGCCTGAAGAAAAGGAGATAAGAAGATGCTACTTTCCTTCAAAATACCCCGGACTCTCTTATTTAGTGACCACCTACTACAATAAAAGTCCATCACTGACAAACTACTAAAGCCTCCTAGCTTCTATTTCCGCCCATCACTCTCACATGGATGCTTCACCCTTCAGTGTTTGAACAACCAGTCATATCTAAGTTCATCAACTAAGGGTGATATTGTGCAAGTTATTCTAGGTATCCCACGTCCAAAGGTGTTTTGCCATGTCTAACATAATCAAATAATACTGTTTAAGGGTCAATTAATTAATAAATACAATAATGATATAAATAATTGATGTCCTTTGCGTGCATAATCTTTAATATTAAACAGCCAAGGCTGGACAGGTCATTCTGCCACTCTGACATTTTTTCATTAGGCAGCAGGGCAAGGGGCTGCTTTCTGAGAAGGAAGGGGTGCAAGTTCTTCAGAACTTAATATTGGCAATTTAACCTTCTAAAATAGGTTTATATGATAACTCAATGCCATCACAGACCCTGTATTCCAGTTCTGGACTTTTTTTCTAGAAATCACTGTTTTCAGCTGCATTGACCCAATTATTTCCTTTGAAACCCACAAACCTGCACTACAACTCCCATATTGCACCAGAGTGTTAAAAGAAATGGTGTCCCTGACTACATTGAGCCTTTTGGTAACGTTATTTAAAAATGTATAATTTATGCAGAGAGGGGGGACTACGATTCACTGTACACTGGCTCGGCCTCAAAAATCGCCCTGCAGGTGAAATTTACAATGTGATTTACACCATCAATTATTAATAGAACACTCTCCTGTGTTAACCTTTTATCGATACCTGTTCGACATGTGTGGTAGAAATGGTCGCAAGCTGACATTGCAGCGCTGTACAAAGCATCCTAAATAAACAAGTTTGTAAAAAATGTTTTTAAAAAATCCAAACGAAAGTATAATGGTATAGAGTAGACATTATTAAATGGCGCACTCACTGTAACACTTACAATCGTTATCGCCAACACCCTTTGATAGTAGCTATGTTTAGGCCTAATCATTAAAGCAATTGTACATACCTCGTTTCCTCAGCTGACAAAGGCTGTCTTCATTTGTTGAAGCTTCGCACCTTCCTACGACGAAGCCGCTGTGTTTCGTCGGCTTTCAACTGCTTGGTCTCTCATACGCTGAGATTTGGATGCGCGCGAGGGGTCAGAAAGCAGTTGACGCAGCGGACTCTAATTAGAGGAGTTGCTAACTTGCTACCCTGGTCGTTTCACACCAGTGTCCGTCTGGGTGGGGCGTGCTGATGTGTGGGGCTGAAGGACAATCACATCGATGCGTAAATGTCGGAATATTAGGAAGCAAAAGCGAGCTTAAGGTTTATGTAACGAAAGAAGCAATGTGATAAAAAAGAATAACCTTGCATATTATTCAAATATGCAATACCCCCAGTTCAGGGCCGTTTCTAGGTGTTTTGCCGTCCTGGGCGAGAATTGAAAAATGCCGCCCCTCCCATTTACTACCATCACTCTCTCCTCTATCATCCAAGCCAGAAGAATGAATGTAATAGATATTTTATTTGTATTTCCTTTTGCGGCAATTGGATATTAGCGTGACTAGGGTATGGCATCTTGTGAAAGCAAACAAAACGGACCCACAACCTCCGGCTTTGAAACAAAACAACTGTAATTAGAAAGCAGTGAGCTTCTTACGCACTGTACCTGATGCAGTATTTACAGCTATTCGCCTGGCTTCTTCCTTAGACTTTCTATAGACTTCATAATGAAATCAAATGGGATTTGAAATGTGCTTAAAATTCTATGTTAAAATAAAAATCTTTAAAAAAAATAGTAAAGCCAAGATTAAGGCAAATTGTGGGATTCCTAACTGTCTGCTAAATGGTTCATGTGAATAACATTTTGTGTGTGGAATTCTCACTTGTGGATCATCTGTGACTGGGGCGGTGAGGCAGGAAGGCTACAGCAGAGAACCCCTTCAGCAGGCAGGTTCCTCCTGGCTGCTCTGCTGAATAAGGAAGGGCTCAATGAAGAGAGAGCCGGTGCAGCCAGAAGTAAATCAAAACTACTCAAAGTGATTGTGTGTGCGCGTGGGTGTGTGTGGGCTTCAGTGTCTGAAAGAGAGTTTATCTATGTGTGGGGGTTTGCACGTATGTTTGTGGGTGTGTCTGCGTGAATGTGTGCTTAGGTGTCTACAGAGAGGTTGTGTGGGTTGCTTAGGTGTCTCTGTGGGGAGTCGTGTGTGTTTGGATATCTATGGGGAGTTTGAATGCGTGTGTTTAGATAGGGAAATCATTTGTGTGTGTTTGTGTGTCCATATAGAGAGCTTGTGTATGTGTGCCTGAGTTTATATATAGCGAGATAATATGTGTAAGCATGCTTGTATGTGTGTAAGCATGCTTGTATGTGTGGAAGGCTGCTTACGTGCATATGTGGGCGAGGGTTGTGGGTACGGGACATTTGTGTGAGAAGGGATGTGTGTATGTGTTGGAGACAGTATGTTTGTGTAGGATTGCTTGCATGTACAATGTGATGCTTCTGTGTTTGTGTGTGTGGTGCGTGTTTGTGAAGTCTGTTAGGGGTTTATGGTATTGCTCGAGGTTGAAGTGGGCAGTTCTCCTTCCAAAAAGAGCTTCAACGAAAACACTTTAAAATAAACTATTTTTAATGTAAACTAAATCGGCGGTACCTGCATATGGATATATGATGTTACAACGCATACTATAACAACGCATACCGTTACAACGCATCTTTTACAACGCGAATACTGTTACAACGCATGTTTTTACAACGAGTACTATAACAACGCAAAATAGTACTTAATTAGCAAAAATACCATTACAACGCAACATATAACAACGTATACCATTACAACGCAGAAAAAAAAAATATATATTTTTTTGTAACATAAAACCTGGCAGGGATGCAGGGAAAATAGGGGTTTTGGGTGGGGAAGTGTATTAAAAATCGGTGAGAAAAACTACCATATTATTACAAAACCTAATTAATTATTTAATAAATTAATACTCGAGTATTAAAATTAATACTCGAGTACTTAAATTAATACTCCGACTGGTAAAAATGATATCTCGTGAAGGAGTCCTTGCTGCCTGTTTCCTTGCTGGACCTTGGAGCCCCGTAGGGCAAAGCTATATTGTGCCAGGAGCCCCGCTGGGCGTCGGAATCACCGTGGGGGAGTCGCCAGCAACGAGGACGGGACTGCGAGTGCCAGCAGGCTGTGCGTGTTCCAGCTAGCACACCTGCCGCCTCTTCCCGTGTCTCCGCCCCCCGCTGGACTGTGAAAACTCCTCGCGGCCCCCGCTTCGCGGGTGCCGCTCGTGAAGGAGTCCTTGCTGCCTGTTTCCTTGCTGGACCTTGGAGCCCCGTAGGGCAAAGCTATATTGTGCCAGGAGCCCCGCTGGGCGTCGGAATCACCGTGGGGGAGTCGCCAGCAACGAGGACGGGACTGCGAGTGCCAGCAGGCTGTGCGTGTTCCAGCTAGCACACCTGCCGCCTCTTCCCGTGTCTCCGCCCCCCGCTGGACTGTGAAAACTCCTCGCGGCCCCCGCTTCGCGGGTGCCGCTCGTGAAGGAGTCCTTGCTGCCTGTTTCCTTGCTGGACCTTGGAGCCCCGTAGGGCAAAGCTATATTGTGCCAGGAGCCCCGCTGGGCGTCGGAATCACCGTGGGGGAGTCGCCAGCAACGAGGACGGGACTGCGAGTGCCAGCAGGCTGTGCGTGTTCCAGCTAGCACACCTGCCGCCTCTTCCCGTGTCTCCGCCCCCCGCTGGACTGTGAAAACTCCTCGCGGCCCCCGCTTCGCGGGTGCCGCTCGTGAAGGAGTCCTTGCTGCCTGTTTCCTTGCTGGACCTTGGAGCCCCGTAGGGCAAAGCTATATTGTGCCAGGAGCCCCGCTGGGCGTCGGAATCACCGTGGGGGAGTCGCCAGCAACGAGGACGGGACTGCGAGTGCCAGCAGGCTGTGCGTGTTCCAGCTAGCACACCTGCCGCCTCTTCCCGTGTCTCCGCCCCCCGCTGGACTGTGAAAACTCCTCGCGGCCCCCGCTTCGCGGGTGCCGCTCGTGAAGGAGTCCTTGCTGCCTGTTTCCTTGCTGGACCTTGGAGCCCCGTAGGGCAAAGCTATATTGTGCCAGGAGCCCCGCTGGGCGTCGGAATCACCGTGGGGGAGTCGCCAGCAACGAGGACGGGACTGCGAGTGCCAGCAGGCTGTGCGTGTTCCAGCTAGCACACCTGCCGCCTCTTCCCGTGTCTCCGCCCCCCGCTGGACTGTGAAAACTCCTCGCGGCCCCCGCTTCGCGGGTGCCGCTCGTGAAGGAGTCCTTGCTGCCTGTTTCCTTGCTGGACCTTGGAGCCCCGTAGGGCAAAGCTATATTGTGCCAGGAGCCCCGCTGGGCGTCGGAATCACCGTGGGGGAGTCGCCAGCAACGAGGACGGGACTGCGAGTGCCAGCAGGCTGTGCGTGTTCCAGCTAGCACACCTGCCGCCTCTTCCCGTGTCTCCGTCCCCCGCTGGACTGTGAAAACTCCTCGCGGCCCCCGCTTCGCGGGTGCCGCTCGTGAAGGAGTCCTTGCTGCCTGTTTCCTTGCTGGACCTTGGAGCCCCGTAGGGCAAAGCTATATTGTGCCAGGAGCCCCGCTGGGCGTCGGAATCACCGTGGGGGAGTCGCCAGCAACGAGGACGGGACTGCGAGTGCCAGCAGGCTGTGCGTGTTCCAGCTAGCACACCTGCCGCCTCTTCCCGTGTCTCCGTCCCCCGCTGGACTGTGAAAACTCCTCGCGGCCCCCGCTTCGCGGGTGCCGCTCGTGAAGGAGTCCTTGCTGCCTGTTTCCTTGCTGGACCTTGGAGCCCCGTAGGGCAAAGCTATATTGTGCCAGGAGCCCCGCTGGGCGTCGGAATCACCGTGGGGGAGTCGCCAGCAACGAGGACGGGACTGCGAGTGCCAGCAGGCTGTGCGTGTTCCAGCTAGCACACCTGCCGCCTCTTCCCGTGACTCCGCCCCCAAGGCGCGGTTGATTTATCAATAGAAGACTCGCGCGTTAGCGGGACGCGTGTGCGGGACATCACCCGGGACAAAGCCCGGACTAAGGGCGGACCCTCTGAGACCCTCCGAGAACCGAGGAGACCGGACTGGTCACAAACCCCTGGTATTTAACCTGTGCCATTTTGCTTCTAGATTGTTGTGTTCCTGTGCCCTTGGATTTTAGTTAGTTACTTAATTCTTGCGGCAGATATGTCTGAAAAACTGGGAACCTTGTTAAACAAAACTCTTGATGATTATTTCTCTAAGGTTTCCCCAGACACGCCGCTGGAAATAGTCCTGGCAGAGCGTCGTGCAGAACGTCGCCGCTCTGTGGAAAGTTTAAAAAGTCGCCCACTGTCCCCAGTATCTACACCTCCCACGAATACTAACGCAAATTCACAGTTAGCTGATGTTATCATCCACATAACGGATACCCAACATGTGGTTCCAATAGTTAGTATCCCCTGTGCTAATAACTCTCCCCAACTGGATTTGATTGATTTTGAGGGCATTACACACACGAGTACTCCTAATGTCCCAAAACCACCCACGCCTAAACCATCAAAAATAGTGCATGGTAGAGCCAAGAAGCCGCCATTACCTTCAAGAGTACATGGGCCACCACCATGCAAAAAACGACGGAAAGGCGGGGCTCAAGCTCCATCAAAACTAAGTCATTCCGACTTTGGGAAAAAAGCCAAAGGCCCTGCTGACAGCATCATTATTACACCTGCCAATACACCTACTGACAACGAGGGGCCTAGTGCAACTGTCTCTCTGCCACCTACTGCTGTATTCATACACACGGAGGAGGTTATGGAAGTCTCTACGCAGTCAAAGGCGCCTATTGTAGCCTGCGATTCTGCTACCTTAGATTCCATAGAAAACTTAATCAAAACCTACTCAGCATCTATCTTGGAGAGGTTGCTTGAAGTAGAATCTAGATTAAGTTCACTTGAACATGCACTGAGAAGTAAGGGCGAAGTAGTTGCAAAAACACCCTGCATAATAGACCCCAAAACTTCTAATGTGACCAAGCCAAGCGCAGTTGCCCCTGTACCATCAGCTAGTCTCACACCGCTGATGATCCCCCCTAATTTGGCGCCCAAAGGGAACACTTTAACAACTGTCCAAATAACCCAACCGCCAAAAAATCCACAAAATAAATCTGCTCCTAAGTCAACCACCGTCATAACTAACACAGCTAATGAAGGAGCTAGTACTTCAAATGAAAATTATCGGATGGAAGTAAGGGAGCAAAAACCAGGATGGGGAAGGCCTAAACCAATTCCAAACCCAGAACTACCACCAGAGGCAGTGCCCTTTGTGGTAGTCCTAACGGGGGTTCCAGTGCTACCAAACAACAAAAGGGAGGGTTTTGCACAACTTAAAAACAAAATCATGCATTGGCTAGGGTTGTATAGGCCCATAGCACCTCATATAAACGGAGAAATCGTGCATGTCCGCCGCCTTCAATGGTTGGGCAGTCGAACAAAAAATATTGAGGGAGATGTGGTGGTTGTAAATTTCAGGGATCCCAATGCAGTACAATTTGTATTAAATTGGCCACCGGGAATTACAAACAATTGCATAATACCCAGGCCATTGACATATTTTTACCCCAGGTCTGTGGTTTTTCCCTCTCAACATCAACCAGCCTCTTATGTACCATCTCAAACTACATCCTGCACTTATCCACCAGTCATGCAGAGGGCTGGTAATACTCAACAAATGATGCAACCACCCATTAGAACTAATCCCATGCAGCCTTCTTTTCCCCCAAATCCTCCATCTGCACTTGGAGCATTTGGCTGGAATTACGTCCCGCAAAGGCAAAACAATCCCAATAGAAGAATGGACCACTTAAAGCCCTTCACTCCCTTGGAAACCTTTAACAGATTCGACATTTTTAGCGGTCTAGATGACTGTGATTGATGCCAGCAGTCCAAGGGGTTGGATGGAAATGAATTGTTGATTACAGATTTGTTGGGGGGGGGGGGAACAGGGAATGAACTTTGTATGCAAAGAACTGATGTCACCACTATTGAAACTATTTTTCCTGATGATGCAATTGTACTACCGGCGTTGGTCCCCATAATTAGGGATAGTTTAACACAAAGGGGAGGTGTTTCTGCACAAAATGATTTGGTTCCGGAGGCTGATGTAAGCAACCTTGAATGCCATACCACAGTCCCTGAGGTGGTGGGAGACGTAGTGATGCAACCAATTCGAGAATCATGGCAAACTATCAAATTGGTTTCCTGGAATATAGCCGGGATTACAAAAAACCTAAGGGACCCGGAATGGTCAAGTTTCATTGATACTTTTGATTTTTGTATGATGCAAGAGACCTGGTCTGTTGAAATTACTCACAGGCTAGGCTACAAATCCTATGGTATCAGTGCGACCCCCTCCAGAAGTGGAAGACCCTCGGGAGGATTGTTGATTTGGGTAAAGGTTAATTTAAAAGTGAATATAGAAGTTGTGGACACCAATTCCCCTGATATACTGATTTTGAAAATTAATGTTTCCAGAGGGAAAAAACTTTTTTTGGTGAATGTCTACAACAGACCAATACCTAAATCAAAAGAATCTCCCTTACTAACCCAGCTAGACCTTCTATTGTGTAAATTAGACACTAGAGAGAATTATGTGATCATGGCAGGGGATTTTAATTGTAATTTTGAGCCTGTTGTGGGGTTCAGTGACATCTTTTTAGAAGAAGATGAGGCAAATGGTATCCCTGCACTAGATAACATAAAAACAGTTAAATGTAGCCCCCAGGCACTCCAACTGAACAGGATATGTGCAGAATACTGCACTAGAGCATGTAATGGGCGGCTACCTTCAGAAGTCAGGAAAAAATCTACCTTCTTTAGAGGGAACTATAAGAGCAATATAGATTTCATCATTGCCTCAGTGCCATCGTGGGAATTTCTCCTTGACATGGAAGTAATAGAAAGACTGGAAAGTGACCATTTCCCTCTAGTTCTCCAGCTCAAGGACTCCCTATTAGGGGATTCAGTTCTTCCTTTGACCAGCGAGGCAGCCAACCGTGACCAAATTGAGATACATATTAGCAACAACAGGCGTTCCCTCAAATGGTCACTAATATTGGAGAATGGTGAAGCTATTGCTGAAATCTATAAGCTCTTTGCCAACATCTTTGAAGGATATCTAAATACCAGCTCAAGGGAGGGGAGTGGTGGTCTTTTTATGAAACTACACCAAGAATTTTTTGAAGCCTTAAAACCCCTTGTCACCAAGATGCCAAAGAAGGGGCAGCAAAAACTACAAAATTTGCCCCATAGTAAACCATGGTACAACAGGGACTGCAGGGAATCCAAGAGGGCACTTTTAACTGCAATAAAATCAAAGGACCGTTTGGACATCCTTTCAGCCAGGAATAATTACAAACTGGCTCAAAGAATGTCTAAAATGGCATGGGAAGAAGCTAAATGGGCAGATCTCCTCCATGCAGCAAAAACTAGAGATAACATAGCTTTTTGGAGGCTGATAGCTAATGGAGACCATCTAGGCAGAGCGGTCAAAGACGTCTATCTAGACGAACAGACATGGGTAAACCACTTCTCTAACCTTTATAAGGAATACGAGGCACCCATTTTAGAAAGAACTCTAAGCAAGGCTACCACGGGGGGTTCCCTGGATTTTACCCTAGGTGAGACAGAACTGGCAATAACCCAGATCAAGTCGGGTAAAGCCCCTGGGCTAGACAAGATTCCGGGAGACCTATATAAACACAAAGTAGAAGTATGGGCTCCGTATATTAACCATCTGTGCAATGAGCTATCCCGGAGTCTAGAATTCCCAGAGAGCTGGAAGGGGGCGGAAATAGTTTTAATATATAAGAAAGGTGATAGGATGGACCCCTCAAATTATCGACCAATAAGCCTTATGGATATTTTACAAAAAGTTTACTCCAGACACATCCTATTCCGAGTTAATGATTGGCTAGAGGAACATGCAATTCTGTCTAGATATCAAGCAGGATTTAGAGCCAAAGTGAGCACTATCGATCAAATCTTTCGCTTTTGCTGCCTTTATTGGAAGTATATTAAGATCAAAAAGGGGCAATTATACGTCGCGTTTGTCGACTTAAGGGCGGCATTCGATTTAGTCCCACGCAATTTATTGTGGGAAACATTAAGTCTAGTAGGGATGCCACCCATTTTAATAACACAAATAAAAGAACTACATAGAGGCAACTTTGCCAGAGTACGATGGGGCCCCAAAGGCGAATTAACTCCAAAAATCCCAATTGAACGTGGCGTGCGCCAGGGGTGTGTACTGGCCCCCACTTTATTCTCGCTATTTGTAAATGATATCCCTACATACTTGGAGGGGTGCAAAAATGACTCCCCCAAGCTGAATGGCAAAAAAGTCACCTCCCTATTGTTTGCGGACGATACTATCTTAATCTCCCAGACAAAAAAAGGTCTCCAAGCCCTCTTGAACTCGTTTAATGATTATTGCACTAAAAAAGGATTGGAGATAAATGGTAAGAAAACGAAATGTATGGTCATAAATCCATCTAAAACTGACAAGGGTTGCTTAAGTTTGAATGGATTAAAATTGGAATCAGTCCCACACTTTGGATACTTAGGTGTAACTTTGGATTCCAATTTTACTTGGAAAGCCCAATTGGAAAAATGCAAGATGATGTTTAACCAGAACGTAAAACCCATTCTTAGGGAGCAGGGTAAAAGTACAAGCAAGGCCGTGTCCCCTGCAGTTGAACTTTTTAAATTTAAGGTCCAACCGGCAGTGCTATACGGCTCGGAAATTTGGGGCCCAGGGTCTATAGACACCTTTAGGGTCCTGGACAACAACTTCCTGCGAAGCTTGGTCAGAGCCCCCAGAAGTACTCCACTGGTCCCACTTCAGCTTGACCTAAACTTCCGCAGAACGGACCATCATATCATTCTGCGTCCTTTACTGTTATGGATTAGGTTGTGGTGTGTACCCGAGCTGAAAGCATATAAGGATGGGTTAGTAGAAATTATGGAGCTTGACATCTTCAATGTGATACCGTGGTTTAAACATATCAAATTCTGGCTTACCACAATAGGTTTGTCGCATTACTGGGAACATCCTGATTCACTCTCTTTTCAGTCAAAAAACATGGTAAAAAAGAGCTTTTGGTCGTACATTATGGAAATGATCAAAAACGCTTCTTCAAATGGGTCTCTTGTAATAAGGTTTCTAACCTTTAAAGACGATCCATTTTTCGAGAGTTTCCTTGATGAAATAGAACCACCCCTAGCAAAGACCCTATTTATGAAGTTTAGATATGGAAATCTTCAGATTGGTTCCACGCTAGTCCGCTGGTCTGGTGGTGCAAACTCGGAGAATTATGTAGAAGACGAACTGTGTACCATATGTGGTTGTAACCAAAAGGAAAATGAATCACATATCCTCTTTTTCTGCCCAGCATATGCACAGGCTAGAAAGAGATGGATTAAACCTATATGTTTAACACTAGGTGTAAGATCGTGTTCCCAGGCTCTAAGGATCCTTTCGTCTAACACTAGCCAACCCATTGTATTTAGTGTAAGCAGATTCTTGCATAGTATCTTCTTCCTAAGAAGAAAGATGGGCTATAAACTGTAAAATGTGGCTATGTTCAAAGTGCTGTCGAGCATCAACTGAGGGCCAATTAATGAAATCTTATTCATGATGCCCATAAATGTTCTCACCAAATATTAGGTATGCCTTGAACACTGTGGATTCTATTGTATGTATTTTTAACATTGATAAGAAAATTGATTGTTTTATACTGCATGTTTTGCATTTTTTTAAAAACGAAAAAGGAGAAATGTTTTATTGAATTGATGTATTTGTCTTTTATGGTATACATGCCGAAATAAAGATTGAAATGAGAATGAAATGAGATATCATTTTACCAAATTACATTTCTAAAATTAAAAAAATGATACATTAATTATACACACGATATTTAATTTTGCTGATATTAAAACAAGAAATAGTAGGATTCATGGACGCCATTTTGAAAAGGTATTACAATAATTAGTCCTACTATTATTTCAATGAATAAATACTACAACACATTATCCAAAATGAATGCCAAAACGGCAGCAAAAACGCTATCTAAATTACTTATAATTAATTTTTAAATTATACGTTTACACAGAAATAAATGTAAAATTTTAAACCAATTCTAACGCATATTTTTACAAATTAAATTGAGTTAGTAAACCAAACTTATAAATAGTAGCCAGACACCATTTTGAAACTAGTTGATCCTCAACTACCCGAGAGAGCAGACGTGAAATCTGAACTTCTGACCTTTTCACCCTTTGAGACCAGTTAGACTGACAGAGCTACTGAATAAAACGATTTACAAGTAAGTAACGTTTACAGAAAACGTTAACAAAATAAAAACATTTTATTGTAAGTGAATATCGAACAAAATATTAATAAATATTATTATTATTTAAACTTTAATTAGATATTACGAAAATATTACTGGCAATTAATAAACACAAACGAGAAAGAAATACATTTTAATAAATTACGAGAAATATATATTGTAACATAGAATTATTTTAAATAAGTAGAAAAATAAAACGCAATATAGTTTAAATGCGATAACATAAAATTAAAATGCATTTATTATATTACTCATAGAAATCACTTCCAAGCCGCAGAAAACGTGAGACCTGAAAAATAACATTATTTTGGAAAGTACGAACCGTTATTCGAAGTTAGAAGAAGGTACATAATCATTATTTATTACACAACTTTATCATGCAGTACTCGAAAAAGGTCGCATTACAAATAAATATTGTGAATTATTTTGACAGAAAAATCACTTCTAAACTAAATTCCGGATCATAACTGCCCAAAAAAAGTGTGTCGACATCTTTAAAAAAAGGTAATAAAAATATTTTCCTGACAAAGTAAATACAGCATTTTTATTCAAAAAGAAATGCACTAGAAACGGATAAATGCATATTATTTTTTTTATGTTTCAGTCAGAAAAAACAAGTCTTGAAAAGAGATTAGAAAAAAACTTCAATCTGTGAACAATCTAATATCAAAACCTTCATATTAAAAGGTAAATCCGAATTTTTTTAAAAAAAATATATGTTATATATATAAAATATGTTGAGTCTGTAACATTTATCAACATTTACTCCATCAAGTATTTTATTGGGAAAGTCCAAAAGTATAGATACAACTGAATGATATGATAAATGCTACAGAGGATAAAATTGTAAAAGGAAAGTGCTGGATAGTGTAGAGGTGTAAATTACTATTCCTACTCCAGGTAAGTGCTGTAGTAGGGAAAGTGTTGGATAGTCTAGAGGTATAAATTACTATTCCAACTCCAGGTAAGTGCTGCAGTAGGGAAAGTGCTGGATAGTCTAGAGGTGTAAATTACTATTCCTACTCCAAGTAAGTGCTACAGTAGAGAAAGTGCAGGATAGTCTAGAGGTGTAAATTACTATTCCTACTCGGGGTAAGTGCAGCAGTAGGGAAAGTGCTGGATAATCTCGAGGTGTAAATTAATATTCCTACTCGGGGTAAGTGTTGCAGTAGGGAAAGTGCAGGATAGTCTAGAGGTGTAAATTTCTATTCCAACTCCAGGTAAGTGCAACAGTAGGGAAAGTGCTGGATAGTCAAGAGGTGTAAATTACTATTCCAACTCCGGGTAAGTGCAGCAGTAGTGAAAGTGCTGGATAATCTAGAGGTGTAAATTACTATTCCTACTCGGGGTAAGTGTTGCAGTAGGGAAAGTGCTGGATAGGGTAGGGGTACAAATTACTATTTCAACTCCGAGTAAGTGCAACAGTAGGGAAAGTGCTGGATAGTCAAGAGACATGTAAATTACTATTCCTACTCCGGGTAAGTGCAACAGTAGGGAAAGTGCTGGATAGTCAAGAGGTGTAAATTACTATTCCAACTCCGGGTAAGTGCTGTAGTAGGGAAAGTGTTGGATAGTCTAGAGGTGTAAATTACTATTCCAACTCCGGGTAAGTGCAGCAGTAGGGAAAGTGCTGGATAGTCTAGAGGTGTAAATTACTATTCCTACTCCAGGAAAGTGCTACAGTAGGGAAAGTGCAGGATAGTCTAGAGGTGTAAATTACTATTCCAACTCCGGGTAAGTGCAGCAGTAGGGAAAGTGCTGGATAATCTCGAGGTGTAAATTACTATTCCTACTCGGGGTAAGTGTTGCAGTAGGGAAAGTGCTGAATAGGGTAGGGGTACAAATTACTATTTCAACTCCAGGTAAGTGCAACAGTAGGGAAAGTGCTGGATAGTCAAGAGACATGTAAATTACTATTCCTACTCCGGGTAAGTGGTGCAGTAGGGAAAGTGCAGATCAGACGCCTTTTAAATATTATATAGTTCTAAAATTGCGATTTATTTAAATGTTTATTGTATAAAAAAAACATGTAAACTTTAAAGTAGTAAAAAGGCACTTTATTCACAAGTTATAAGTCACACATTTATTACCATACATTTTTTTTTTAAAGGACACAACCCAGCAAGATCTTCAAAAAGATCAACTGAAACCAAAAACAAGATCAGAAACCCATCTCAGCAAAGTAAAGATCTAATTAGAAAAGTAAGTGAAAATCCATTTACATTATACACATAAGAATAAAGCATGAATAAAAATAAGTGCTGGATAGTGTAGAGGTACTAATAACTATTCCAACTCTGGGTAAGTGCTGCAGTAGGGAAAGTGTTGGATACTCTAGAGGTGTAAATTACTATTCCTACTCGGGGTAAGTGTTGCAGTAGGGAAAGTGCTGGATAGGGTAGGGGTACAAATTACTATTTCAACTCCGAGTAAGTGCAACAGTAGGGAAAGTGCTGGATAGTCAAGAGACATGTAAATTACTATTCCTACTCTGGGTAAGTGCAACAGTAGGGAAAGTGCTGGATAGTCAAGAGGTGTAAATTACTATTCCAACTCCGGGTAAGTGCTGTAGTAGGGAAAGTGTTGGATAGTCTAGAGGTGTAAATTACTATTCCAACTCCGGGTAAGTGCAGCAGTAGGGAAAGTGCTGGATAGTCAAGAGACATGTAAATTTCTATTCCAACTCCAGGTAAGTGCTACAGTAGGGAAAGTGCAGGATAGTCTAGAGGTGTAAATTACTATTCCAACTCCGGGTAAGTGCAGCAGTAGGGAAAGTGCTGGATAATCTCGAGGTGTAAATTACTATTCCTACTTGGGGTAAGTGTTGCAGTAGGGAAAGTGCTGGATAGGGTAGGGGTACAAATTACTATTTCAACTCCAGGTAAGTGCAACAGTAGCGAAAGTGCTGGATAGTCAAGAGACATGTAAATTACTATTCCTACTCCGGGTAAGTGGTGCAGTAGGGAAAGTGCAGATCAAACGCCTTTTAAATATTATATATTTCTAGAATTGCGATTTATTTAAATGTTTATTGTATAAAAAAAACATGTAAACTTTAAAGTAGTAAAAAGGCACTTTCTTCACAAGTTATAAGTCACACATTTATTACCATACATTTTTTTTTAAAAGGACACAACCCAGCAAGATCTTCAAAAAGATCAACTGAAACCAAAAACAAGATCAGAAACCCATCTCAGCAAAGTAAAGATCTAATTAGAAAAGTAAGTGAAAATCCATTTACATTATACACATAAGAATAAAGCATGAATAAAAATAAGTGCTGGATAGTGTAGAGGTACTAATACCTATTCCAACTCCGGGTAAGTGCTGCAGTAGGGAAAGTGCTGGATACTCTAGAGGTGTAAATTACTATTCCAACTCCATGTAAGTGCAGCAGTAGGGAAAGTGCTGGATAATCTAGAGGTGTAAATTACTATTCCTACTCAGGGTAAGTGTTGCAGTAGGGAAAGTGCTGGAAAGTGTAGAGGTGTAAATTACTATTCCTACTCCGGGTAAGTGTTGCAGTAGAGAAAGTGCAGGATAGTCTAGAGGTGTAAGTTTCTATTCCAATTCCAGGTAAGTGCAACAGTAGGGAAAGTGCTGGATAGTCAAGAGGTGTAAATTACTATTCCAACTCCGGGTAAGTGCAGCAGTAGGGAAAGTGCTGGATACTCTAGAGGTGTAAATTACTATTCCAACTCCATGTAAGTGCAGCAGTAGGGAAAGTGCTGGATAATCTAGAGGTGTAAATTACTATTCCTACTCAGGGTAAGTGTTGCAGTAGGGAAAGTGCTGGAAAGTGTAGAGGTGTAAATTACTATTCCTACTCCGGGTAAGTGTTGCAGTAGAGAAAGAGCAGGATAGTCTAGAGGTGTAAATTTATATTCCAACTCCAGGTAAGTGCAACAGTAGGGAAAGTGCTGGATAGTCAAGAGGTGTAAATTACTATTCCAACTCCGGGTAAGTGCAGCAGTTGGGAAAGTGCTGGATAATCTCGAGGTGTAAATTACTATTCCTACTCGGGGTAAGTGTTGCAGTAGGGAAACTGCTGGATAGGGTAGGGGTACAAATTACTATTTCAACTCCGGGTAAGTGCAACAGTAGGGAAAGTGCTGGATAGTCAAGAGACCTGTAAATTACTATTCCTACTCTGAGTAAGTGGTGCAGTAGGGAAAGTGCAGATCAAACGCCTTTTAAATATTATATAATTCTAAAATTGCGAATTATTTAAATGTTTATTGTATAAAAAAAACAAGTAAACTTTAAAGTAGTAAAAAGTCACTTTCTTCACCAGTTATAAAACACATTTATTACCATACATTTTTTTTTTTAAGGACACAACCCAGCAAGATCTTCAAAAAGATCAACTGAAACCAAAAACAAGATTAGAAACCCATCTCAGCAAAGTAAAGATCTAATTAGAAAAGTAAGTGAAAATCCATTTACATTATACACATAAGAATAAAGCATGAATGAAAATAAGTGCTGGATAGTGTAGAGGTACTAATAACTATTCCAACTCCGGTAAAGTGCTGCAGTAGGGAAAGTGCTGGATAGTGTAGAGGTGTAAATTACTATTCCAACTCTGAGGAAGTTCTTCAGTGGGGAAAGAGTTGGATAGTCTAGAGGTATAAATTACTATTCCAACACCAAGTAAGTGCTGTAGTAGGGAAAGTGTTGGATAATCTAGGGGTGTAAATTACTATTCCAACTCCGGGTAAGTGCAGCAGTAGGGAAAGTGTTGGATAGTCTAGAGGTTTAAATTACTATTCCAACACCAGGTAAGTGCTGTAGTAGGGAAAGTGTTGGAAAATCTAGGGAAGTAAATTACTATTCCAACTCCGGGTAAGTGCAGCAGTGGAGAAAGTGTTGGATAGTCTAGAGGTGTAAATTACTATTCCTACTCCAGGTAAGTGTTGCAGTAGGTAAAGTGCTGGATAGTGTAGAGGTGTAAATTACTATTCCAACTCCGGGTAAGTGGAACAGTAGGGAAAGTGCTGGATAGTCAAGATGTGTAAATTACTATTCCAACTCTGGGTAAGTGCAGCAGTAGGGAAAGTGCTGGATAATCCACAGGTGTAAATTACTATTCCTACTCAGGGTAAGTGTTGCAGTAGGGAAAGTGCTGGAAAGTGTAGAGGTGTAAATTACTATTCCTACTCCGGGTAAGTGTTGCAGTAGAGAAAGTGCAGGATAGTCTAGAGGTGTAAGTTTCTATTCCAATTCCAGGTAAGTGCAACAGTAGGGAAAGTGCTGGATAGTCAAGAGGTGTAAATTACTATTCCAACTCCGGGTAAGTGCAGCAGTAGGGAAAGTGCTGGATACTCTAGAGGTGTAAATTACTATTCCAACTCCATGTAAGTGCAGCAGTAGGGAAAGTGCTGGATAATCTAGAGGTGTAAATTACTATTCCTACTCAGGGTAAGTGTTGCAGTAGGGAAAGTGCTGGAAAGTGTAGAGGTGTAAATTACTATTCCTACTCCGGGTAAGTGTTGCAGTAGAGAAAGTGCAGGATAGTCTAGAGGTGTAAGTTTCTATTCCAATTCCAGGTAAGTGCAACAGTAGGGAAAGTGCTGGATAGTCAAGAGGTGTAAATTACTATTCCAACTCCGGGTAAGTGCAGCAGTAGGGAAAGTGCTGGATACTCTAGAGGTGTAAATTACTATTCCAACTCCATGTAAGTGCAGCAGTAGGGAAAGTGCTGGATAATCTAGAGGTGTAAATTACTATTCCTACTCAGGGTAAGTGTTGCAGTAGGGAAAGTGCTGGAAAGTGTAGAGGTGTAAATTACTATTCCTACTCCGGGTAAGTGTTGCAGTAGAGAAAGAGCAGGATAGTCTAGAGGTGTAAATTTATATTCCAACTCCAGGTAAGTGCAACAGTAGGGAAAGTGCTGGATAGTCAAGAGGTGTAAATTACTATTCCAACTCCGGGTAAGTGCAGCAGTTGGGAAAGTGCTGGATAATCTCGAGGTGTAAATTACTATTCCTACTCGGGGTAAGTGTTGCAGTAGGGAAACTGCTGGATAGGGTAGGGGTACAAATTACTATTTCAACTCCGGGTAAGTGCAACAGTAGGGAAAGTGCTGGATAGTCAAGAGACCTGTAAATTACTATTCCTACTCTGAGTAAGTGGTGCAGTAGGGAAAGTGCAGATCAAACGCCTTTTAAATATTATATAATTCTAAAATTGCGAATTATTTAAATGTTTATTGTATAAAAAAAACAAGTAAACTTTAAAGTAGTAAAAAGTCACTTTCTTCACCAGTTATAAAACACATTTATTACCATACATTTTTTTTTTTAAGGACACAACCCAGCAAGATCTTCAAAAAGATCAACTGAAACCAAAAACAAGATTAGAAACCCATCTCAGCAAAGTAAAGATCTAATTAGAAAAGTAAGTGAAAATCCATTTACATTATACACATAAGAATAAAGCATGAATGAAAATAAGTGCTGGATAGTGTAGAGGTACTAATAACTATTCCAACTCCGGTAAAGTGCTGCAGTAGGGAAAGTGCTGGATAGTGTAGAGGTGTAAATTACTATTCCAACTCTGAGGAAGTTCTTCAGTGGGGAAAGAGTTGGATAGTCTAGAGGTATAAATTACTATTCCAACACCAAGTAAGTGCTGTAGTAGGGAAAGTGTTGGATAATCTAGGGGTGTAAATTACTATTCCAACTCCGGGTAAGTGCAGCAGTAGGGAAAGTGTTGGATAGTCTAGAGGTTTAAATTACTATTCCAACACCAGGTAAGTGCTGTAGTAGGGAAAGTGTTGGAAAATCTAGGGAAGTAAATTACTATTCCAACTCCGGGTAAGTGCAGCAGTGGAGAAAGTGTTGGATAGTCTAGAGGTGTAAATTACTATTCCTACTCCAGGTAAGTGTTGCAGTAGGTAAAGTGCTGGATAGTGTAGAGGTGTAAATTATTATTCCAACTCCGGGTAAGTGGAACAGTAGGGAAAGTGCTGGATAGTCAAGATGTGTAAATTACTATTCCAACTCTGGGTAAGTGCAGCAGTAGGGAAAGTGCTGGATAATCCACAGGTGTAAATTACTATTACAACTCCAGGTAAGTGCTGCAGTAGTGAAAGTGCAGGATAGTTTAGAGGTGTGAATTACTATTCCAACTCCATGTAAGTGCAGCAGTAGGGAAAGTGCTGGATAATGTAGAGGTGTAAATTACTATTCCTACTCCAGGTAAGTGCAACAGTAGGGAAAGTGCTGGATAGTCAAGAGACATGTAAATTACTATTCCTACTCAGGGTAAGTGTTGCAGTAGGGAAAGTGCTGGATAGTGTAGAGGTGTAAATAACTATTCCAACTCCAGGTAAGTGCTGCTGTAGGGAAAGTGCTGGATAGTGTAGAGGTGTAAATAACTATTTCAACTCCGGGGAAGTGCTGCAGTAGGGAAAGTACTGGATAGTCAAAAGAAGTAAAATACTATTCCTATTCCGGGTAAGTGCTGCAGTTGAAAAATAGAGGAACATGTAGAGGTATAAGATACTATTCCAACTCTAAGTTAGTACTACATTAAGAAAAGTGCTGGAAAGTTCAATACTAAAGATACCAGCAAATGTATAAATATATTAAACAGAAATGTTATACAAATGGAATATGTAATACAGAACTAAATTTGAAAAAGCAACATAATGTACAATTTTGCTTTGATTTACAATAACTTTAAAAATATATATATTTTTTTCTTTTCAGGCAATGTCTACACATCCTACAGCGAATTATGTCATGTCCAGGAAAGGAAATCGACTTCTTAACCATGCAGGTTACATTTATTGTAAGGAAAGGATAAGTTTTCCACGGAATCATTGGAGATGCGTGCAATACGTTACAACCCGTTGCAGCGGCAGAGCGGTTACGGTCGATGATATTATTGTAAGAACAACCGACCATAACCACTCTGCCTCTGCAATGGAAGTTGATGTAAGACACACAGTAAATGAAATGAAAGTTATTGCAAGCACCTCCAATGATTCCACAGGATCCATATTGAGAGAGGTTGCTCAGCATGTCCCTACCCATGTTGCTAGTAATATGCCTACAATTCATAATTTGCGAAGAATTATACAACGTCAAAAGCAGGCAGTAATACTCAAATTAGGACTCCACATACCTTTTCTGATATCAATATTCCACACGAACTTACTATTTCTTTTGCTAATGAACCTTTCCTTCTGCATGACAATGAAAACCCTCAGAAGCGTATCCTAATTTTTAGTACTCCCCGCAACCTTTTAAAGCTTGAAAGTAGTGAAATTTGGATGATGGATGGAACGTTTAAAAGCACGCCCCATCCATTCACCCAAATTTATACTATACACGCTAAAATTAACAATAATGTAATACCCCTAGTGTATAGTTTGCTGCCTGATAAGACTTCTGCAACTTACACAGAATTTTTAACTGTGATTAAATCTAAAACTACCCAAAGCCCTAGGAAAATAATAATGGATTTTGAATTAAGTATGATCAATGTGATCACCAAAATGTACACGGATACCCAAATTCAGGGGTGTTTTTTCCATTTTTCCCAGGCATTCTGGGGTAAATTACAGAAAACACCCTTAGTTACAGAATACTCAACGGACAGCAAACTTCAAGTGGAATTAAAAAAACTAACTGCTCTTTGTTTTGTCCCTCCCAAAAGTGTAGATGAGTACTACACTGCCATTACAGAATCTGAGTATTATTTAAGTAACGAAGATAAATTGGCACCAATTCTAAATTATATGGAAGACACATGGATTGGACACCTAGGCAGATCGGGTCGCAGGAGGAAGCCACGTTTCCATGTGGAGTGGTGGAACTGTTATTCGAGTTGCCTACAGGGAGAGGCTTAAACAAATAATGCCATTGAGGGATGGCATAACTCCTTCAATCATATAATTGGAAGACCCCACCCGAATTTCTATTCATTTCTTGAAACTTTGAAGAAGGAGCAAAGTTTTCAAGAAATGAGATTATCACAAACTCTCACAGGTAGTCTAAACTCACGGATTACTCAAAGAACAAAGGAAATGTCTGAACGACTATTGGGACTTATACAACAGTTTTTGTTGTGTGTGGCTCTAGATTACCTTGAGAATCATCCTTTCTTTTTAAACACATATTGACATTACTTTCCTGCTTTGCTCTAAATTTACTCCCGACCTAATTTTATTTGGCTATTAATATTTTTTTAAAAATTTTTTTTGCTAAATTAAATGTTGGGTCACCATCCTTTTTATTAATTTTACTTTTTCTAAACGTAATTTTTTTTTAAAGTTTCTAAATCATCCCCTTACAGCAAATAATATGTTTTTACACATTCAAAGCAAAAACAATAAAAACCAAACAAAATGTTTTACATTATAGAAAATCTTTTGAACATTACTTTGCAAATATTATAAATGCATTTTTACAAAGCTTATACTCTTCATCTTTCGAATCTACAACGTACAAATGTTGATAAAACTATTTGTTTAAAAAGTAAGGTGATATTCCTCTGGTAATACCGATGTAGACAAAATTAATGATCCATTTTTCCATAAATTTATTATAAAACAACCTTCAATGTTTGTAACCTACAAATCATTTTTTCCTTACATATCCACATTTTTTTTACTCTCCACCGCATTTTTGAGAATTGACTGAAAAACAATTCAACCATTCATTTAAAAAAAAAATTCTTTTTTTAATTTATCAATGCATAAAATTCGAAACAACCCAAAAATTAAAGGAAAGATTTTTTTTTCGCCCGAAATAGTTTCACAGATTTAATCACAAAAGTTATCCTTCCGTTTTTGGTGCTAATAAAATTGTTATACAATTCGACCTTTCATCATAAATTTTTTACCAAATTATACAACATTATCAAACATACCTAAATTATCCTTTTTCAATAATCACGAAAATACCATGGGATAAATCACTGTTTTCTTACGAATAATGTTTTATCAACAATTACGTGAAACTAACTTACTCCAACATCATTTCATTATACCGTTTCGATGCACAAAAATGCATTTAAATACTTTGCATATCAATAAAATAACATTTTGGTTATACATACAGTGTAAATGACTTAGTCTACATTAAATACAACTAATTATTCTTAAGTAACAGTTTCCGTATGGTTGGGATACCCGTCACCCCCTCCCAACACAATCCCCAAGAATGGGAAGACGGATACGGTTCTGAACTTTTGGAAGGCGGGAGGGAGTTACCCTCCCGGCCGTATTTATTAAAATATGAAACAAAATTAAAACATTAAAATAACAGTTTCATATCATGTACAATTTCATTTACACATTACGATGTTTCTTGGCTAACCTTAACACATCTCTAATACAAAGGTTCTCCTAGCCGATTCTAAAACATCCTGTAAATGCATTTCTCAAAATTCAAATTGTACATCCTAACATTACGGGCCAACGGCAAGGTCGTAACCGGTGTCAGATCCCTAATACCAGAACTCCCCCCTCACTTGTGAGGGGCGGGCGCACAGAGGACTGTACCTCTGTGCCAACTTCCAATTTCCCTTGTCTTAACGGGGGCCCCCTGTGTACTCGACGCCATCTTTAGTGGTCGTCCGAGGACTCGTGTGAGGTATCTAGAAGGTAGCGTAGACCCCCCTCCCACCCCACACTGCTTACCACATCTGCCGTCGCAGATGTCCTGTCCCCGGGAAATTCCCAGGAGGGGCCCGTAGCCCCTCCTCCCCAGGGAGGGGCCTATGACCGCCTTCCCTTTCGGCGGCCCCATCCTTAGAGGGGACCGCCTCCCCGCTTGAGGGGCCAATGGCCGCCTCCCCCCGGGCGCTCCCATCCATAATGGGTGACGCCCCACCTCTAGGGATCTTCCAATTACTGCTCACCGATCATGACCTTACCGCCCGACCAAAATAAATACAACATTTTTAAACTAAAGAGAATAAAACAGCAATTATACTGAGCAATTCAAAGTATAACTTCTACTAAGCACTACATTTAACTCTGCTGCAATTACTTTGCCGAAATACATGCTGAAAGAGCAACCACTTTATTACATACCAAAATTATCACTTTATTCACAACAACCTGTAAAAGAAACAGTATCAAGTCACTCGACTTTATTCCAAAACAAATCGCTGTCATCAGGGGCTGGTGGGTGGGTCAAAATTGGCTCTTCGTTGTGTCTCGAGCTCACGTGCAACGGGGAGGTGCAGCTTCTGAGCACAGGAACAAGAGGATGCTTCCTTGGCATGTTGCTCCTTTTATCCTTCTTCGGCGGGCGTGGACCCTCCTCCAATCCACCTCCGGGGCGTGGCCATCGGCGTAGGTGTCTAGGACAGCCCCCTCTTGGGTGGGAAAAGGCGCGCCCCGGCTACGCCGCTTCGGGCATACCAGCCGAGACTCGCCTCCCGCCCAAAATGGCTTCCCGGGAGGATCGGGGTACTCCACCATACGTTCGGGGGGACCGAGCGGTCGCCCCTTTCCATATGGTTGGGATACCCGTCACCCCCTCCCAACACAATCCCCAAGAATGGGAAGACGGATACGGTTCTGAACTTTTGGAAGGCGGGAAGGAGTTACCCTCCCGGCCGTATTTATTAAAATATGAAACAAAATTAAAACATTAAAATAACAGTTTCATATCATGTACAATTTCATTTACACATTACGATGTTTCTTGGCTAACCTTAACACATCTCTAATACAAAGGTTCTCCTAGCCGATTCTAAAACATCCTGTAAATGCATTTCTCAAAATTCAAATTGTACATCCTAACATTACGGGCCAACGGCAAGGTCGTAACCGGTGTCAGATCCCTAATACCAGAACTCCCCCCTCACTTGTGAGGGGCGGGCGCACAGAGGACTGTACCTCTGTGCCAACTTCCAATTTCCCTTGTCTTAACGGGGGCCCCCTGTGTACTCGACGCCATCTTTAGTGGTCGTCCGAGGACTCGTGTGAGGTATCTAGAAGGTAGCGTAGACCCCCCTCCCACCCCACACTGCTTACCACATCTGCCGTCGCAGATGTCCTGTCCCCGGGAAATTCCCAGGAGGGGCCCGTAGCCCCTCCTCCCCAGGGAGGGGCCTATGACCGCCTTCCCTTTCGGCGGCCCCATCCTTAGAGGGGACCGCCTCCCCGCTTGAGGGGCCAATGGCCGCCTCCCCCCGGGCGCTCCCATCCATAATGGGTGACGCCCCACCTCTAGGGATCTTCCAATTACTGCTCACCGATCATGACCTTACCGCCCGACCAAAATAAATACAACATTTTTAAACTAAAGAGAATAAAACAGCAATTATACTGAGCAATTCAAAGTATAACTTCTACTAAGCACTACATTTAACTCTGCTGCAATTACTTTGCCGAAATACATGCTGAAAGAGCAACCACTTTATTACATACCAAAATTATCACTTTATTCACAACAACCTGTAAAAGAAACAGTATCAAGTCACTCGACTTTATTCCAAAACAAATCGCTGTCATCAGGGGCTGGTGGGTGGGTCAAAATTGGCTCTTCGTTGTGTCTCGAGCTCACGTGCAACGGGGAGGTGCAGCTTCTGAGCACAGGAACAAGAGGATGCTTCCTTGGCATGTTGCTCCTTTTATCCTTCTTCGGCGGGCGTGGACCCTCCTCCAATCCAACTCCGGGGCGTGGCCATCGGCGTAGGTGTCTAGGACAGCCCCCTCTTGGGCGGGAAAAGGCGCGCCCCGGCTACGCCGCTTCGGGCATACCAGCCGAGACTCGCCTCCCGCCCAAAATGGCTTCCCGGGAGGATCGGGGTACTCCACCATACGTTCGGGGGGACCGAGCGGTCGCCCCTTTCCATATGGTTGGGATACCCGTCACCCCCTCCCAACACAATCCCCAAGAATGGGAAGACGGATACGGTTCTGAACTTTTGGAAGGCGGGAAGGAGTTACCCTCCCGGCCGTATTTATTAAAATATGAAACAAAATTAAAACATTAAAATAACAGTTTCATATCATGTACAATTTCATTTACACATTACGATGTTTCTTGGCTAACCTTAACACATCTCTAATACAAAGGTTCTCCTAGCCGATTCTAAAACATCCTGTAAATGCATCTCTCAAAATTCAAATTGTGCATCCTAACATTACGGGCCAACGGCAAGGTCGTAACCGGTGTCAGATCCCTAATACTAGAACTCCCCCCTCACTTGTGAGGGGCGGGCGCACAGAGGACTGTACCTCTGTGCCAACTTCCAATTTCCCTTGTCTTAACGGGGGCCCCCTGTTTACTCGACGCCATCTTTAGTGGTCGTCCGAGGACTCGTGTGAGGTGTCTAGAAGGTAGCGTAGACCCCCCTCCCACCCCACACTGCTTACCACATCTGCCGTCGCAGATGTCCTGGCCCCGGGAAATTCCCAGGAGGGGCCCGTAGCCCCTCCTCCCCAGGGAGGGGCCTATGACCGCCTTCCCTTTCGGCGGCCCCATCCTTAGAGGGGACCGCCTCCCCGTTTGAGGGGCAATGGCCGCCTCCCCCCGGGCGCTCCCATCCATAATGGGCGACGCCCCACCTCTAGGGATCTTCCAAATACTGCTCACCGATCATGACCTTACCGCCACAGGCCGGATAGTTGACCGGCTATCCGGACCCCCCACAAAACTCCTACTTAAAGGTCATGGCTGCACAAACTCTTTAACCAAGCTACGAAGTCTCCTATGAGTAAAGCATTCCCCTCCCGGGACAAATGGACCCCATCCTCCAGATACATATGGTCCCCCCTGATACATCCATGAGGAATAGAATGCAATGTACTTGTACGAAACAACCTACCAAGTTTGTTATTCACTTTCTTCACCGACTGATTTAAAGCTGACACAGAAATAGCCCCCCGCCACACCTTCCACGGAATCATGTGTGACCATGCAATCGTGCACCCCGGGACCCTTCTCGCCAACCAACTTACTGTGAACAGTATTAATTCGAGAAATACTCGTCGACCAGTGGTCACCAAATCATTGCCCCCAAGATGCACTATGATTACAGATGGCGGTGACCTTGTCCGCCCTAACAAACCCTCCATAAAATTCTGAAACTGGTCAATACAGAGCCCGCCCCTTCCGTAGAAGGTCACCCTGTACCCGTATTCCCCAGCCATGTGAATCATGTCACCTGCTTTGAATACGTCTGCGGCGTGCCTCACGTATGAGTGGCCGACGACCCACACCACTCTTTCCTCAGCCGGTGATCTTTGACCGCTGGTCCCCAGGTGTCGGGTCAACTGCACAGTCCGCCCCGCAAAGCCTGCTCGCGAAACTGAAAACCAAACAGAAAACAAGAAGCGTGAGTGCATGACATTAGCTTCACAACATGTGCAACCGCACATACCTCTTATAACAATTCGAGGACCAACGCCCCAACTGTTTCACTTTATCAACACTCAAACCCCTGGCTGTAGCCTCTGTAGCAGCACCTATCCGGAATGAGTGGGTCCCAAAATCGCTCGGGTTCAAGCCCGCTGCCGCGATTGCCATTGTTAACACCCGTTGAAACTGAAACCTGGTCAGTGGGGTGGCGTCGGTATGTCTCAGCAAGCTCCCCCCCATGATGCCGCCCTTTGCGCTAAGTACTCCTCTACGCATTTCACTGGGCACATGTGGGACCCTAGCATGCGCTGAACAACCACACTGTCTCCGATCGCTCCCTGATCGGTTTTGGACTTGGCTATAGTGACTACCATCGTGTCACCCTTAATCTGGATGTGTTCTCGACACAGACCTCCCCCCGTATCCTGCTTGTTCCTTGCTACCAGTTCGCTTATCCGCATAGCCCCATGGAATGCTAATGCAAAGGCGGCCCGGAACAGCACTGTCTCTGACTGAGATGAACAAGTCGCAGGGAGTACGGACATTAACTGGGACAACCTTGCTAACCCTATCGGGCGCCTCTCGTCCCCTTTCGCCCCTCCAGGCGTTGCCACCCACGCAGCACCTTCTTTACTAGGAAGGATGCTGTGGGGTCCTGAATGTCATGAGCCTGCGCCATGAATGCAATGGCGGCTCGGTGTCTATTGGCTGTTGCCACTGATCGGCCTGCCTGATGCAATGATACTAGAAATTTCAGGACATACTCTTCCTGCCCCCAATGCTCCCCCCTAGCTGGACCCAAAAATGCCCAATAGGAACGGAACGCCCCTTCATATGCCTTCCTCGTCCTGGGGGCTAGACTCTCTCCCACGAGGTTTTGTAATCTGGGGCATCGAGAGACCAGAGAACTTCGGGAAATGGTGCCGCCACCAAGTCCGCAGAGGGCAGATGGCCCCGGAAGGCCTGCATGTGGGAACGAGAGAGTGCATCAGCCGCCTGATTCAGTACCCCAGGCACATGTTTTGCTCTAAAGTGGACGTTCAATCTCATACATAGCAGGACAATTTCTTTCATCAACCTCAAGATCAATTTGCAGCGTGCTGCCTGATTATTGACACATTCTACCACGGTCATATTATCCGACCAGAACACCACAGTGCGATCACGAAACCCCTCCGGCCATGTCCTCAAGGCCACTAGAATAGGGAACAGTTCAAGAAACCCAATGTTACCTGTGAGCCCGCTCGCGTGCCACCATGCCGGCCATGTTTGAGCCGACCAATGATTACCAAAGATGGCGCCAAAACCCACACTCCCTGCCGAGTCGGTCCACAAACCCAGCTCCCCGGAGGAAACCGCTGGTTTGTTCCACAGGACACGACCGTTGAAATCCGGCAGGAATGCCAACCATATGCGCATGTCCTGGCGAACCTCTGCCGAGAGTCTTGTGCGGTGATGCCCTTCTTTAAGGCCAACCATGGCTTGAGCAATAGAGCGAGAAAAGGGGCGAGCCATTGGTATCACTCTAAGGGCAAAATTAAGCTGACCCACAGCCTGCTGCAACTGATGCAATGTTACTTTCGTCTCGCCAATACATGTCTCGAGCGAGGCCTTAAATTTCAATACCTTCTCCTTAGGCAAACGGAAGCACCCCTCTTCAGAATCGAGCTCAATTCCTAGAAACTCGAGTGAAGTAGACGGCCCCACTGTTTTGCCTGGTGCCAGCGGCACGCCAAACACTCTCATGAGATCACAAAATTTACTCAAAGCCTGCGCACATTCCGTGTCCCCGGCTGCCCCTAGAAACAGAAAATCATCAGGGTAATGCATAACCTGCGTAAAGCCTGTGGCTCTGGTGAACGCCCACTGTAAAAAACTACTGAATTTTTCAAAATACGCACAAGAGATGGAGCAACCCATTGGCATACATTTATCCATGTAATAGCGTCCCTGGAACACAAAACCTAACAGACGCTGATCCTGTGGGTGTACCGGGAGCAACCGGAACGCTGACTCGATATCAGATTTTGCCATCAGCGCTCCGGGCCCCAGGCGATTCAACATGGCGACAGCCTCGTCAAAGGAAGCATACCGCACCGAACAAACTCCCGGGTCAATCGCATCATTCACGGAAAGACCCTTAGGAGCGGACAAATTATGTATCAACCGAAACTCACCTGGGTCCTTCTTGGGGACTACACCCAACGGTGAACAAACAAAATTATGAACAGGCGGGTTCGCATATGGACCCGCAACCCGACCTCGGGCCACCTCTTTTGCAATCTTTGCCTGTACTACAACCGTATTCTGTTGAACCGACAATTGGTTTTTACACAGTGCTTCCCCCCGAAAATCCCCCGCCGGGATGCGGAAACCACATGAGAAACCGTCCCTCAACACCCCAGCGGAGACATGATCAGGGTATTCGTTCAGCCAGGGGATCATTGCCATAATGTCGATAGGAGTAGGTAGCAGCGCCCCTCGGCCGTCATTAGACCTGTTTGGCGCCGCCTCTGCCCCCTGTATCGCCATTCTTGGCTCGGCATGAACTCTCGGGGTGTGAAGATTGTCCGCACCCTGCACACTCATGCCTGAACTTGCACGTCCCCTGTGGTCTAGTGCACTTGCTCCTGTTGAAGCTCCAACAGACCCCTTTCTTGCCAGAGTTCCCATTACTCCTTGTGTGCTGATCACTACCGTCGCCCGCTCGAAAGGGCACCGACGGGGAATGGCGGGAAGGCTCTGCCCCATTCCCGCCAAACGAAGACGGCTTTGCCGTGTTTGACCTAACCTGTTTCTGCCAGGAAATAGAGTCGAAACAATCCCACGTCAGGGATGAGTCGTGCTCCTTAGCCTTACAAAATTTGTTATCATAACACAACCATTGATCACCATCGTACGATTCATAAAACTCCATTATTCGTGTCTGGTAACAAGCTAATTCAGTCAATACCTCGGGCCTACGTTCCCCCATGATTGCAGTGAACATCCCAAAAGCCCTGGCCCAATTAGCGATTGTCTCATCAACTCTGAAACCCGCCATCTTTGCTCGCCATACACTTGGATGCAACAATTCCTTCTGATTTTTAACGTGTTCTATTTCATAATGATCAGTCAATAGCGAAAATATGTTCACATATTTATCCGCCCATATCATTTCCTTTGTGGCCAACGGGATATGTTGGACCACCTTTTCCCTCCTTGAGGGGAACGACCCCTCCCCCGCCATTGGCAACGGCTTCTTACCCGAATCCGCTGAACTCGCTGCTGCCGCTGTTCCAACGCTCGAAGACGGTTGTTCCGCGGGAACCTGAGGGGGAACAAAAGGACAAGGTGCCTTGGCAGCATCTCGCGATTGCCGCAACTGCTTCATTATCAGTTTGGCCTCTTCGGCCGTATCCCCTGGAGCTATGGCACCCTCATTATTCTTGCCCAGCCATGCCGCCAACTGGGCGGCCAACTCGGGTGGCATATCCCCCTCGTTCACAGGTGTAACTACGACAGGGATCGGCTGTCCTGCATCCGGAATCGGGACTGGGGCCTCGACTGGCCTGACCGGGCTCGCCGGAGGAGACTCGGGAACCGGAGCCTCACCCCCTGGCACCCTGTTCCTAGCCCTTTTACCTCTCCCGGCAGGGACTATCCCCGGCAATGCTGGTCCGATGACTTTCTTGGGCCGGCCCGTACCGTTCATGGCCGCCATCTGCTTCTTCATGTTCGCCATGTCCTTCACCAGCATACGAAGCATTTGGTCGGTGCTAACCTTCTTTCCGACCCTTTTGCCCGGCATTCTCTCACGATAGTCGACCGAAAGGTCCTGGAACCAAAGTTCGAAGCGCTAAAAGAGAGAACACAAAAATTACAAATTTTCAAAATTGGCTCTTCGTTCCGTCTCGAGCTCACGTGCAACAGGGAGGTGCAGCTTCTGAGCACAGGAACAAGAGGATGCTTCCTTGGCATGTTGCTCCTTTTATCCTTCTTTGGCGGGCGTGGACCCTCCTCCAATCCGCCTCCGGGGCGTGGCCATCGGCGTAGGTGTCTAGGACAGCCCCCTCTTGGGCGGGAAAAGGCGCGCCCCGGCTACGCCGCTTTGGGCATACCAGCCGAGACTCACCTCCCGCCCAAAATGGCTTCCCGGGGGGATCGGGGTACTCCACCTTACATTCGGGGGGACCGAGCGGTCGCCCCTTTCCAATCTTCCCCCACCCTTCGACCCAACATAGGCATATTCTAGAAATACGGGTATCGACATGTGTTATTATTTATTTACAATTCGAGCAACCTCAACTTATCCTTTCCTTACAATAAATGTCAATCTTTTAATCTATATATTTATTATTTAAGGTTAAAGTTGTTTCCTACCTGGATGTAGATCAGCTTCCTGCTGCTTCCTGCTCCGATACTCCCCAAAATGGCCGATGACGCTCACGTAAACGTCATGACGTCTAAAAGAGCAGCAACGATAAAGAAAGGACTAATGTACATTGAAATACAGTACTTATTTATTATTAAAGTTATTTTTTATATAAATTTTACAATTATGTATAAAAATTTACAAAAAATGGCATTACATGAATAAAAATTGGATGTTTTTTTTAACAATTATTTTGCTATGCAGAAATAAAAAATAATTTGATTTTCAAACGGATTTATAGTTTTATGTTCTTATTACTTTGCTTAATTTTAAAACTACTTTACTTAAAATTAACTTCTTACATTGCTTACCTGTTGTCTTCTATTTTTTCCACGTTTTGCCGACTCTTTCCTGTGCTTTCATTTTCTATTATTCCGGACCGCTATACACTTATCCTGAAATCATAAACATAAATGAAGGAGAAATGTATCCATTGAAAACAATGTGAAACCGTGGGAACCATATTTTTTACAAATGTAAATCAAATAAACTCTAAATGAAAAATGTTCTAAAAGTTCAAGAAATATAAACGTAATGTTTTTAAATAAGAAATAGTTGTAAAATATCATTTTTTTTTTAAAAACAATTTAATCAAAAGAAATCAATTTATTACATCACATTTATATCAAAATCAGATATAAATTTTGAAAATTAATACAATAAATAAAATTACTATATTAGCCTATGTTTCTTTACTTTAAGAAATTAAAAAAAAAATATTATTAAACAAATAATATTTTTTTAAATTTTGATAATAAATTTTGATAATAAATACCCTTTAAAAATTATATTAATATTAATCTAGTTCTTTTCATTGTAATTTTTATTTTTAAATAAATACGCTAATTAATTAATAGATAAATTAATTAATTAATTAATATAGTCATATTTAGTACTAAATAAATAATACTATGCCTTTTATTCAGTTTTTCATATATAAAAAAATAATACTATGCATTTATTCATTTTATTATACATTTATTTTAATAATTAAATCAATAATACCCAAATTAATACTCAAATTATTAAATAAATAAATTAATTAATATAATCATATTTAGTACTAAAAACTTAATACTATGACTATTATACAGTTTTTCATAATTTTATTTTTATAATTAAATCAATAATACCCAAATTATTATTCTAATTAAATTATAAATAAATTTTTAAAATAATATTTAGTACTAAAAATTGATACTAATTATACAGTTTTTCTTAATTTTATTTTAATAATTAAATCAATAATACCCAAATTAATACTCTACTTTATAAATACATAATACTACAAAATTAAATTTTTAGATTATTAATTAATAAAATATACATTACAATAAATTAAATTAATACTATAATACCCTATTTTAAACATAAAAATTATATCTAAAAATATATCAAAAATCCGTTGTAAAAGTACTTGCGTTGTAAAAGTACTTGCGTTGTAATGGTATGAGTTATAAAAGTATGCGTTGTAACAGTATTTGCGTTGTAATAGATCCGTTGTAATGGTATTGCGTTGTAAAAAATGCGTGGTAACAGTTGTATACCCCTGCATATATATGAACCTAAAAGTGGGTTAAACGTGCAGATCTTACATGCTGTGGGCGCGAGGGGCTTCGTTCCTGTGCAGAAAAAAGCACACCTTGCCTTCCTAGAACGACGAGCCCGTCAGAAACCTGATATTCTGGACTAAATAGAGGGAAAGACCCTTCACCACCCCCTTCCCCCCAACAGTCCCATGCAGCTCGTCTGGATATTTGGCACAGGGCATACATACATTGCAGCAAGAACTGACACAAAATAGTTCTCATAGGAAAGTTTGCCTCCCTATAAGGTTGTATGGAATGAGAGTAGGCACTGAATAAAAACAGTTAATTAGACAGATTTCGCAAAATGTATATGAAGGCTTTACATCAGCTGTTGAACTCCAGGGTGAGTCTTGGGCTGACCCTGGCTTTATCAGCAACCTAACCTTGCATACTAGGACCTGTACATTCAATTTTCTTATTAGATGTCTGAGCTTAAATCTCATAGAATGCAAAGCGATGTTGATCAATTACATGCATAGCTTGGTAGCTGTGATTTGCCACTCTTCCTAGTCCAACCCCCAGATGCATCAAAGTTATGTTTTGCGAGTACTTAATAGCGAATTTTAAGGAATCGCTATTAAAGACTCGCAAAACGGGATGCATGTAGGAATCTCAATGTTATTTGCGATTCCTACTGATTCCTTATTTCCGATTCGCTAATTGCTAATCGCAAATAAGGAATGGCTTTCCCATTCATTCCTATGAGCCTAAAGGCCCATAGGAATGAATGGGAAAGCCATTCCTTATTTGCGATTAGCAATTAGCGAATTGCAAATGTGCCGCTATTTCAAGGGTGCCAGGGTGTCCAAAGGACACCCTGTTGCACCCCTGAAATGGTAATGTTCACTGGTGTTGCGCACACACATGTCCCAAGAACATGTGTGTGTGTAATATACAACTTAGAAAAATGCACTAAAGTGCATATTTCTAAGTTTTTGCTTTTTACCACGTAGTTTGGATTCACTGTAAATAGCGACCCCAGATTGCGAATTCGCAAACTTGGAATGGTTCTTGCATTGCATTTAAGGAATCGCAAATTACGATTCCTTAAATGCAATCGCAATTTGAGAACTCGCAATTATTTGCGAATTCTTAAATTGCGAGTGCATGAACCCTTGATGAATCTCAAATGCCATTTTTGCGGGCGCAAACGGGCGAATGTTGCGATTCGCACCGTCTGCGCTCGCAAAAATGCTTGATGCATCTACCTGATAGTCCTTTGCAAAATGTGACTTTGTCTCTGAGGTAAAAGACGTTTAGTGCTTCCCCTTCCCCATCACATAACAATTTTCTAAAGAAATTAGCTTAACAGCTGTATGTTCTAAAAGCAGTTCTGAAGGCACACACATGAAATACTCCAGTAGGTCATGGCCTGCTTAGTAAGCCCGACGATCTCCAATAACATTCCTTGAAAAAAAAGGTCTAAAGACTAGGGGGCATATTCTCAAGGAGTTATCGCAGAGTTAACAGCACTTTAACGCAGCCAAAGTCGCAATAAAATTATCACCCCATAAACAAGCTGGTGCCAATAGACCATAGCACCAGTTTACCTGAGATAGCAGCCGCAAAAAACATCGCCACAGATGACCCCCGCAACTATTGCTAATGAGATGCAGAGTAGGCGTTCCCATGCAAAAAAACGCGACAACACCACTCTGCAGCATTCTCAACGACCAGCCAGATCGGCGATACGACCACAAAACATGCGATAAGGCGCGTTAGCAGCAGGAAACTAACACCTGCTCTGACCTGGTGCAAAGTCAGACCACAGCCTGCACCACAAAAGGGAGCCCAGCCCACAGCCACACCTGAAGGGCAACAGATGCCATGGAGCCACTAATCATGCAGCTCTGAGCCCCAACAGGACCACAACAGCCACCAAAACCACCCCCAGGACACCCCCTATTCCCCCCCCCCCCCCCCCCCCCCGGCCAAAGCCATGCCACATCAACTACACAGAATCATGTACCAAATAATCTGCCTGATGTCGCACAATCACATCTGGTGACATGCATGTGACGTCACAAAAATGAGCATCACACATTCACCTTCGAATCAACAAATGAAAATGTATTCAAATAAACACAGTACAGAAATGAAGAAACATGGCGGCTCCCCTTGGGACAATCCGTAAGTCACAGCCTGCAAGAGAAAAATCATGAGGAGAAGGTATGTCCTGCGCACATCAAGGGAAAGAGAGAGAGCAAAGGAGAGAGGAAGACAGAGAGAGGGAAAGAGATGGAGAGAGAGATAGACGGGCAGAGAGGGGGAGGGAGAGATAGACGGACAGAGAGGGGGAGACAGAGATAGATGGACATAGAGGGGGAGCGAGAGATAGATGGACAGAGAGGGAGAGAGAGACACAGAGAAAAGAAGAGAGGGACAGGGAGAGAGAGTGCCAACACTGTGCACCCAGCCCACACTGCTCACCTGCTGCCATTGGTGTGTTTCAAACCACGTGCCGGTATGTAGTGCAGTACACCAGGTCCCACATCTGAGACAAAACGGTCATCTGAAACAGAGTCCGGATACATGAGTGGCACAGTACATACAATTCCACACAATATCATAGCCTGTCCGCCCCTGCGCACCCAGGCAGCTGCACCCCAGCCTCTCCCACCGCCCAGCGGTGCATGCCCACCCCTGCGCACCCAGGCAGCTGTACCCTAGCCGCTCAGCAGCGCATGCCTGTCCCTGCGCACCCAGGCCTTACAGCTCACCTTCTGTCACCAGCGTGTAGAAAAAAGGGCCAACCACATGCTGCTGCAAGCCACAAACTGAAGAACCGGGTTTTAAACCCAGCGGCACCAGGGGCACGCCCAAAGTCTTCGGATTCACCTGTCTTGGTATACAGAGACACGGAATACTTCTGGGTGGCGTCAAAGACCAAATTTATTAGCTGCAGCTAGTAACAGTAATCCCAGCAATACAACATGGTGTACAACTCAAGAAACTGTTAAAATTTGTAGGGTGAAACATCCCTTTTTATACCCAATATTCACATTACAAATGGACACCCACTGCACAAAATTGTAGCCAATAAGGTACATTTTCAAACGAAGTATCACATGACAGAAAACTAAGCTTGCAATAACCCAACCCAAAGTAAATTATTAAGAATGTCCCAAATCCAATCTCCACAAGCCGGACAAACCCATAATTGAAAACACAATGCATGTAATGAAGAAACATAGAAAGGAAACAATGACAGATAACAAGCAAGATAAGGCATGTGTAGAGAAGCTAAAACTTAACGATGTCCTGAACATTGACTGGAAATCTCAGATAACGATCAACCAAGGAAATTGGGTTAGCGAAGTCAGTTTCAGGTGAAGGAGTCAGTTCCTTACAATTCACCTTAGAGTCAAGAAGAACCTAGTTAATGTATACCAGTTCGACAAGGCCAGGTCGGTTTATTTGTTCGACCACATTCATCGGCCTGCGTGATGGCAACACAAAATGGAGGCACAGACAAAATGGAACCCATATTTGAGACAAAGTCTCTGAATACGTAATGAACTCGCTAGTTAACGTGACGAATTCACTCCATATTAGCCGTACTTGCTAGATACGGTACAATATCACCAAAATCGTGGCGGAACCATAACCTCACTAGACAAGACAGAAATTACAGAACCACAAAGCCACATGGCCCGTGGACATGGCACCCTCCACATCATGTAGCCCCGCTCCGCAGACCACCAGGTCTCACTTTTGATTCTGGATCTTGATTTTGCCATGGCAGATGACATACCAGTGCACCCGGCATCATTGCAGGCTGTACACACGCTCAGCCTCATAGGTGCCACTAACTCTGTGATCCAGGAGTTGACGCCACGTCGTGGTAGGCCCCCCGCTGTCCACTAGCTCAGGCCTAGACTGCGGTCCAGCAGGGCACACAAAACCTAAGCAGTCCGGACCGCCGGAACGGGGCATCTTCGCAGGCTGCACACCCGCTCATCACTTAAGGTGCCCTACCTCAGTGCACTGAAAGTCACCATCCCGCTGCGGTGTGCCTGTGCTGACCGCAGTGCATCCGGTGCCATCAAGTCTGTGCCCCAAAAGTCATGGATCCTCTATGATTGGGTATCGTGGTGCGGACGTCATCAAATCACCACCGTGCCGGCGGAATGTGATGTCGCAGGCCCCTGGGACCCCTTACCTATATGCACACCACATGGATACACCCGATAGAGGTCGGAAATGACATCAAGCACGTGCGCCTGGCCCTTTTTATAGCCTGGGTCACATATCCTGTGACGCGTGTGCTGGGTGGGTGTGGGATTTTCCGTGACAGTAGGCTGACTGGCAGGAAGTTTGAAGTTCAAATTAAGACGAATACTCCAGCCCCAAGCCACGTACAGAGAGAGTCACGAGGGACTATTAGAAATATATCAAAACTACACCTGGCGATAACAGCACGGAGGTTATAACGACCAGAGTGTACCTGGGAGAGCACAATTATTCATCACGCTACTCCGACTGGACCATCCTGACACCAGCATATAATTGATAGCTGGATCGCAAGGGCCATACCTGAAATAAGCAATCCTCGAGGGAAGCTTTTAACGAAAATATAGAGGAGAATCATCGTTTTGCCATACAACTCAATGTATTTTTCCTCAAGGGTCCATTAATTGGGGGAGAAAGGATCAGTTTGAGGAAGTTCTGAGAGACGACAATGTACAACTAATTGTCTTGAAAAAGGCGGTATTAATTTAGGAGAAACTGCTGAAACACGTTGACGCACAAGGAGCGCAATTGACTAAAAGCCAAAAGGAGGGTGCAAATTTTAAGTCAATATATTGACCTCTGTTGGTTTAATATCAATGTGCAAATAGATCGGACAAGGTTTTTTTCATTTATGTTGTCTCATTGATCTTGGTTATCCAGGTCATAATCAGTGTAATAAGACATGTGAAATATATTTTTATATGTAGGTTACATAAACCTTTTTATGTTTTTTAGTGTCTGTGGAAAAGTGCTATTACGAATGTATTGGATGTATTGATTTAACAATTGTTTCTCTTCTGTACACGATTTATGGTGAATACAAAGCCATAACTGTTTTTAATGATTCAAGCCAATCTGGCAGTATAATAAATTACATATGTATTTTCTTTTGTCAGTGTTATTTAGCCTTTTTTTAAATAAGTAACATTTATTGTTGATGTGTTTCTATTGTATCTTGAATGTATTACAGTGTGTTTTAAAAGCTTGTAATCCACATAGGATATATCTAAATCAAAGGAATTATCTCTTTGTATTTGGTATTGTACCTCTATTCCCTTGGTTGCACTAGGGGTCCCTCTCATATTTTTGTGGGTGTCAAACAGCCATGAGGGAGTGGCTGTGGCATGCTGACAACTAGAACTGTGGTCAGCAGATCACAACATGTAGCGTTGTCTCCCCCCCCGAGAGCGTAAGCGTAGTGGGCTGTCCTGTCGTATGCCTGTCCAGCATAATGGTTTGAACAATGACCCCGGGGCTCTGGGCGTGGATCCGTACGGGGCTGGACAAGGAAGTAACAAATCTTAAAGGATTTTAGGTCTGGGGATGTTAGACCTGGCATCTTTGGTGTGGTTTCCCCTGTCTTTTTGCCTCTTCCTCCGGTATTTTTGATGCTGTGCTGGATTTCGTTTTTGCTGGTTTAGATGCTTTGGGCACTTTGCCACTGCTGATCAGTGTCAAAGTGCACGTGCTCCCTGTATAATTTGCTATTGTAATTGGTTATCCATGATTGACATATTTGTATCACCAAGAAGTCCCTAGTAAAGTGCACTGAGTGTGCCAGGGCTGGTGATACAAATGCTACTAGTGGGCCTGCAGCACTGATTGTGCCACCCACATGAGTAGCCCTAAAATGGTGTCTCAGGACTACCACTGCAGTGCCTGTGTGGTTCAGTCCACATGAAAACAGGATCCTGATAATGGAGGTGGTAGAACACCATCAACAACTGTTCAGCACCTCCACTGTGTCAATGGCAAACAAAAGTGGACTATGGCAGTCCATTGTGGACATGGTGAATGCAGTCGGAGTGCTGAAGAGGACAATGGAAAAGGTCAAGAGGCGCTGGAATGATGTCAAGCGCAAAACCCAGCTGAAACTCACAAACAACCGAAGGCAGCAATGCAGACTGAAGGTGGTAGTCCTGCGCCACAGGAGGAGCTGGACGAGAAGGAGGAAAAGGTGTCCACAGTCATCAGTGGAGAGACAGTGGCTGGAGTCAGGGGAGCGGACACTGCTCAACATGACTGGTAACACCAGCTCCAGGGTAGGTAACGACCAGGGACTGGGAGGACGGGGGGGAGATGGGCACAATGGCACACATTCACATTTGAGCTGAACACATCTGCAGACAAACCATGCCCCAGCCCCCAACTCTCACCAAGAGACCAATGTACCCAACTATGCAACATCTCAGCACTGTATAAGGACAGAAGTCAAAGGCACACCGCATGAAAGTGATAAGGGGCAGCAAAATCAGAGTTGCAGGGGCGACTGTCCCAAAATGCAGCACACACACATAACATGCAGAGCACATCAACACTGACAACAATGTGGCACAAACTGCACCATGTCCACAACAGAACACAGGACACAACTGGTGCCGACTGAGTGTAGACACTGGCCAATCACAATTGGCACATGCTCTGGTAGTGAATGACAGCCAGTTTCGTTTTGCACTATTGTGAGGCTACCTTGCTCATAGGCTATCATTGGGAATGCTGGCTACAGTGGCTACCAGCATATCTTCCCATAGGAGCAAGGTAGGACATAAAAGTCTGGTATCCCTGAACTCAGAATTTAATAACACATCTTTTAGGAAAGGTGTTTTTTAAATCCTGTGTTTGAGAACAGCACTTTTAGAAAGTGGCTGTTTTCTTGTCTGGTGTTGTATGCTGTGTGGTCTGTGCAGGGGGTGGGGTGTCCTCGTTGCAGCTGGGCTACCCTGCTCCTGGAGGTGGGCTGTGGAAGCTGTCAATAAACTCTTGGAGGGCATCAGAGACGAAGCTGCGGTGGCCCTCTTCGTCATCGGAGAAGAGAGGGTCGGGCTGCTCTGCAGGAGGTGTTGATTGTCCCTCTGCAATTCTTCCTACTCTTCTTCTCCTTGGCCTTCCCTGACCCTGAGGTCCCAGGCAGGTCCTCCGGGAGGCTTGTGGGGTTCTGGTTCTCCTCCGTACTTGCTCCAGCAATATCCATTATGCTTCGCTGTTGTAAGGCATTTGTTTGTCAGGTTTTATTCCTACTTTTATGGCGATTTTTCCTGCCTGATGCGTGTGAATTGTAGGCCTGCATCTGGTTTTCGCTGATTTTTGTATTGCGATTGGCCTCATCGCAGCTTTTTGAGTTTGCGTTTTGCATTTTTGCATCGCATTTTTGCGGCGTGGCATTGATTTTAATGCGACAGTTGACGCATTATCTTGAGACTATTGCATGGGGTTGCCGTGTTGAGAATGCTTTATTATCGCGGCGTCATTTTCCTGCAATAGACTGCGATGTTGGAAGTTGCGTTAAGTTACTTTTGCGATGGTTATCACACGTTCTTGAGAATATGCTCCTAGATTTTAGAGGTCAGTGTCTCTGAAAAAAAACATAACAACTACGCCATGCCTTTGCAGGCATTTCAAATTATACTTCAAAACGTATTAAGCATCTAATTTACCTCTACCTTCCACTTTCTTCATCTTTCCCATTCTTCTTTCAGGTGGATTTCTGTTTTTTAATATTTATTTTATTTATTTTATTTTAAGAGTTTCATAGGGCGCGAACAAGACCCTTGCGGGTATCAGAGCGCTTTACAATAGGTGAGGATCTTAAAACAACAATTAAATGCAGGTTAAAACATATACATTATATATTGTAAAAGTAAAGCAGTAAGTACAACATCGAAAACAGTCCCGATGAGTCAGGTAGAGGGTAAATATAATGGCTAGGCTGTCTAGAGGGACCCTTGTCATGGTAGGATTAGTAACACAGGTACGCTTGATCTCGAATACTGTACTCAGGTGAATTTTGCCATGAGAATCAATTTAACTTCCTTTTTGAAAGATGCAGTTGAAAAGATCAGTCTGGTTTTTGGGGGTAAAGCATTCCATATCCTGGGCGTCATTCCTGAAAAGGTCTGTTTATATGTTTTTTTCTTGTTGAATCTTTGTGGTTTTAGTAGTAGGTTATTCGCACTTCTTGAAGATCTTATCCCATCAGAGATCGTCAGTTTCTGTATCAGATAGCTTGGTGCATTGTGATGCAAGGCTTTATGCGTCATACATGCTATTTTCAGGTGGATTCTGGCTTCCAGAGGTAGCCAATTCAAGGATTTTAAGTCTGGGGATGTTAGACCTGGCATCTTTGGCGTGGTTTCCCCTGTCTTTTTGCCTCTGCCTCCTGTATTTTTTACGCTGTGCTGGATTTCGTTTTTGCTGGTTTAGATGCTTTGGGCACTTTGCCACTGCTGATCAGTGTCAAAGTGCACGTGCTCCCTGTATAAAAGGCTAGTGTAATTGGTTATCCATGATTGGCATATTTGTATCACCAAGAAATCCCTAGTAAAGTGCACTGAGTGTGCCAGGGCTGGTACCGTGAGATGTTTGCCCCAGTCTTGCATAATGGGGACATTGGCGGGTGGAGCTATTAGGAGGAATTCAGTTTTTCGGGCATTCAGTTTGAGATGGGTTTTTTCCAGCCATGTTTGGGTGTCCCCAAGCGTTGTGGTTAGAATTTTGATGTCTTCCAGGGTGTGGATCTTAAGGTAAAGTTGTGTATCATCAGCGAACATGTAAAATTGCACGTTGGACGCGTGTAGCATTTCAGTGAGTGGTTCCATGAAAAGGATAAACAATGTTGGGGATAGTGAAGACCCTTGTGGGGCTCCCAACGTTACATGGATGGGTTTGGACAGAGAGTTGTTAACCTTGAGTTTTTGTGTCCAGTTTTGGAGGAATGAGGTAACTAATTTAGCACTGACCCTGATAGCACCGTTCTATGTTTCATTAGATCTATCCAGTTCTCATATTTTACCGTATCAAAGGCTGATGAGAGGTCTATCAGGATGAGTAGGCATGATCCGTTCTGGTCAAGGATTTGTAGCGCGTCATCAATTATGTGTGTCATGGCTGATTCGGTGCTATGCCCTGCTCGGATTGGTGTTTGTTAAGAAGGTTAACATGATCAATATGCCTTGTCAGTTGGTAGTGTACACATTTTTCCAATAGTTTGGCCAAGGTAGGAATATTGGAAATAGGGCGATAGTTGTTTTGGTCTGTGGGGTCAGCCGTGAGTTTCTTTAGAATGGGTGATACCTGACCAACTTTGAGAGAGTTCGGGATGTAACCTTGTTGAAGAGAACTGTTAATCTTATCTTATCTTATCTTACTTATCTTTGCTTTTGTTTTTTCTATATGTAGTGCAATGAACTTTCAAGACTCTAAACCACTTTCCCCTTGCACAACGTTAAATACTGAATTGCAAGCACATGGCATTTCTGTTGCCAATGTTTTCCTGCGCAATCTTTTTCTTGCGATTGTTTTTCAGTTCTTCGTTTATTTCTGCTTCAATTTTTTTTCCTTTACATCATGTTTTTCTATTTTTTAGAATTAATGACTAGTAAGTCGGGAGCTGTTAAAAAACCTTAGTTACCTTGTCCTTGCCGTGCAAACCTGCTAGCCCACACTAACTGCTGGAACTGCTGAAATGTGCACTGGGGGTCCCGCAGAAGCCGCCACCACCACGAGTCACTGGACCACAACTCCCAGCAACCTTTGCGGCGCGCATGACCCCACCGCGCTAGGGAGGCACCAGGAGGCGTTTAAAAGGTACTTGCAGCCCCGCGTTGCGGGACACACGCGGGCGATGCTGGGAGAAGCCCGGGACAAGGGCTGGACCGCCTGTGGCCGTCCGGGGCCTGAGGAGGCCGGGCTGGACCACGTTATTTGGTTTGCTTGGTCCCAGTTTCTCTTGAACTAATGATTTCTTGGTGTAAATTTAGTCACCATTTTTATGAACTCATAGCAATACTGTACTAAATATTTAATCTAGTCATTTAAATAAGAGAATATGTTCCATTTCTCAGTGTTTGATTCGCTTTCTCATATGCTGGTATTACTGCATTACTTTTGATATTAATTCCAAAACTGTTTGCATATTTTTGTGATAGATCATGGGAAAGAATACTCCCATACAGCCAGTTCATGCTACAAAACAAAGGGTAGTTTTAAAAACTCCTCTCCATAGTCTGACAGCAATCGATCGTTTGCTGCAAAAAACTATAGGGGTGGTAGCGTCTGCCATTGAAAGCACAGAAAGGCGCCTTTACCTCCCAGCTGGTTCGCTCTCCCCATTGCCTGCCACAAATACATCGATGGTTACAATAAATTCTCAGGACTCGATATTAGCACCATCTTTTGTTGCCTTGCCAGGGGCTCAACCTATCCTATTATCACATGATAATGTGCCTATCACGGGTAATGTACCCTCTGAACCCTTGCCCTCTTCAACCAGGCTATCTTTGACATCTACTATTTTTGCAAAGGATGTAATCTCGGAGCCCCCGCTTTTGATTGAGGATCTCACTGAAAAGATGGGGTGTGATATGCTTTTAAGTCCGATTTCTGTTTCAATCTCAACCGCTAATAGCGATAGCCCGCGAGTTACGACCAGAGGACAGAAGGCAAGACGTAAACTAAAGAATACCAATAGGGAAGGGTCATCTACAAAAAATGCTAAAGGGAATGCGGGTCATAAATAGCGAAAAACTGCTGCAAAACAAACTGGAACAAAAGGAAATAAGGGTAACAGTCAGATTGAAACTGCACTTCCCTCAAATGGCATAGGTAATTTAGCAGTTGAGGAGTGTTTTTGGGGAAGAATGGAGACCCTTCTAACAACCCTTCTAGAAACCATTTGTTTAAAAATTACGAACATAGAAACCAGGGTAATTAATATGGAGGAAAAGTTTGCTGGTAATCTGCAGCCTATCCAGGACAAACTAATTCCTATATTACCTCAACCTATTCTTACTGACTCTAATGGAAACCCTAATAATACATCAAGGGCCCCAGTCACTCAAACTCAATCCAACAATAATGAGGTTAATGGACGACTGGAGTCCAAGAGACTAAGGGGTAATACCAGAATTAATTAATTAGGTCTATCTGGTCCTGCCCAAGCTATTACCAACAAAACTTTAAGTTATTTGAGAAGAGTTGAGGACACTAGTGAGGTTACTGTAACTACGATCTTACCCATTTTAAATCTACCTCCTGAGGCTATGGCATATACTGTGGTGTTAGCCAATGTCCCTCCTCTCCTCCCCAATGCCTTTGAACATTGGTCGACTTTGAGGAATAAATCACTCCATTTTTTATCTACTAAGCTTGGATTTGCTAATTCCTTGTTTTCTGAATTTAAGATGGTCAGAAGAGTTAGTTGGTTGGGCACGCCAACTAAATCACTGAGTGGGGACTGTGAAATCCTAACATTTCGCTCTCCACCACTAGTTCGTATCTAATTGATAGGGGTTGTACTGGGTCAGTTGACCCGTCTTTGTTAATATTCTCCCCCTTGGTTTCTTTTACTGCTTACCATGGCCAGATAGGTGCACAGGCCCCCTTTGTCCACCATTAAACAATGGGAGCAAGAAGTTATGGTATCCCGACGTTTAATCCCTTTGATACCCTTAGTGGGTTAGAAAACAATGATTGACTGCAGCTAGACACCCCACAAAATTTTCCAACCATAGCAGCTGATTCCATACTTGCTGCCAGCCACGGGGGAAATGCAGAGGAAGGTATGGGGAAAGCTTCCAATTGGATAAGGAATGAGGCTCATAAAGGGGGGTCGGATGTTGTGGATGATGGGCTAGAGGTAGGGAGGGAGCACAGGACTACGACCGTACTCGTAAGTCCTAGTCCTGTAGCTCCTGTCTCTCCCCCCTTGGTTCGGCCGTTATTCAGTGTTTCCTCCTGGAACATTGTGGGCATTAAATCTAAAATTGGCAACCCATTATGGCAGGACTTTATTCAGACCCAAGATGTGTTTTGTCTTCAAGAAACATGGAATAGGGATCCAGTCCACCTAAACGGTTTTAAGACCTTCTATACCCCGCTGTTGATGTTATGCATGGAAGAGCGAAGGGTGGATTGAGTATCTATTTGTCAATTAAGCTGAATACAACAAGGGTAATACAGCCCGTTAAAGATACTTATTTCCAACTTCTGATACTTGTCTTGGGTTCGGACATTCCAATTGCCCTGCTTAATTTATATGATAATATCCCCCTTGGCGATCTCCCTAACGTCCTTAAAAAATTGGCCAAGGCATTGTTTTTACAGGAAAAAACCTTTGGACATGATCTGATGATACTCTTTTTTGGAGATTTTAACTGTACTTTGTGTAACTTGATGGATGATAACCGGTGTGGATTGATACAGGAAGACGGCTTGTACCAGTGACATTTTAATCATTCCCTCCTTGGTGAACAACTTAATGTGCTATGTGGTAAATTTGATCTGGGATTTGTAAATGAAATTTGTATGACACCATCTTCCCTCCCTCCACCATTTAATGGGAGGGGTTGTGCTTCTACCATTGACTATGGGCTGATAACAAATAGGCACGCAAATAGAATTTACTCTTTTAAGGTTTCAGACATTGCTTTAAGTGACCACTTTCCACTCTGTGTAGCCATTGTGTTCCCGGAGAAGTCGTCTTTCAAACGTTATATAGAAAGAGACAGTGTGGACGAAAATTTGTCCATTGGTAGCGCAAATGGTTACTCGTTAAGATGGGCCATGGTGGATCAAACTGAAATACCCAATTTAATAACTGGTAAATGCATATCTGAGTTGGTGATTTGTTTGGGGGAAGACTATACATCGAAAATGCTCCTCGCATCCTTCCTGACTATATCTAATGAAATTAGGGCTTCCCTTATGAGACAGGGAAAAAAGGTTAAACAAAAAGGTTAAACAAGGTTAAACAAAAAGGAGGTTGGTTCAACCCTAGTTGCACTAGAGCTTATGCACTCCTAAAGAAAGAATTGCACAAGAAACCTAGGTGCACTGAGGAAGTTGGTAGACCTAGGAAAGAGTATAAAATCGCCATAAAAGATAGAAAGAATGAGCTAAAAGCAGGAGCCTGGGAAGCCGTGCACCTAGCGTCCGGAAGGAATGATAGTGCGAGCTTCTGGAAGATTGTCAGAACACCTTTCCTTAGGGAAGAGGCAGGTCCCACACTTGAGATAGCAATCCCTGAATCAGATTGGATCAGGCATTTTTCTAAAGTATATGAGGGTGAGGGATTGGCGAGTTCTCCCTCTATCCCCATTGCCTACTCCACCACAAGGAACTTAATGTTCACCCTAGAAGAAGTTGAAAAAGCCTTGCATGTGAGTCAGGGTGGGAAGGTCCCTGGCCCGGACGGTGTCCCTATAGACATCTTCAAGGCCACCATTTCTCTTTGGGGCCCCCTTCTGGTCCAGGTGCTGAACTCTAGTTGTGTTTCCGAATTCTTGCCTACCTGGGTGAAGTCCATCATAGTGCCCATCTATAAAAAGGGGGATAGACATTATCCGGGTTGCTACAGACCCATCTCCCTTTTAGATTCCTTTACTAAAATAGCAAGCCGCATACTTTTGGACCGCCCTTTGGTTTGGGCTGAAGACAAAGCTATCTTATCTGATTTATAATACGGCTTTCGTTCTGTCCTAGGAACCGTGGAACAGGGCCTAAATGTTTCAATTCTGGTCGGTAAGTACACAAGGGCCAAGACAGGGCACTTGTTCCTGGCCTTTGTCGACCTCTCGGCCGCATTTGATTGTGTGGTTGATTCCAAACTATGGATATTGTTGGGACAACTTGGGGTTGAAGAAAACATTATTTATTTTTTTAAACGTTTTTACAGTGACGCTTCAGCCGGCGTCCGTTAGCTGGCCGCCCTATTCCAGTGCTTTTGTATGCTGACGACACTGTGCTAATGTCTCGTACTCAAGTGGGTCTTCAGCGCGTGGTGGATTGTTTTGCCCTCTTTATGAGTGACTTGGGCTTAAGAGTAAACACGTCCAAAACATTCACCATGCTCTGCGGCAGATACCCTAAAACCTCAAGGGCCATTTTTATAGTAGGACAGAAGCTTGAATACACCAAGCAATGTTCCTACCTGGGTATAGTGTTCACTCAAAGCGAGTCATGGGGACAGGCAGTGGCAGCGAAAAAACTTGCGATGATTTGCTCGACGGCTGCACTTAAGACTTTCTCGAAGAAATTAGGCACCAGACCTCCTGTGGAGTTGATTAAAATCTACAAAGCCAAATGTGTATCTGGTGCAATTTACAGTAGCGGGGTGTGGGGATTTGTAGACCCTATACCCATCCAGGTAGTTGAGAACTCCTTTTTAAAGTTCATCCTTGCAGTTCCTAAGAGCACTCCTAATTATAACTGCCATGCAGAATTGGGTCTTGCCTTTATATCTGATCTCATCAAGCTTGAGCCTGTGCTATTATGGCACAGGCTGTGGACTGAAGAAGAAATAAAGCTGAACAGAGATATTTTGACAGATATTTTTAAATTGGAAGGAGCTATGAGGATACCATGGCTGAGCTATGTATGTAAATTTTTAACGGATATTAGAAGGTTAGATTACTTTCTAAATCCTCTTACTATCACAGCCACTTCGCGCAAGGACCTGAAGAAGGAGGGCCTGGCTTTTTTGGATTCTTTAAGAATTGCATCTGAGGTTTTAAAACCTACTGTCCTGCAACATCAAATGTTATTGACAACTTTTAATATTCAACCCTATTTGGTACATGTCCCCGATAACTATGATAGATTTTTGTTATCCCGTTTTAGATTTGGAATTTTCCATAGGTTGGTTAGTTTTCCAACAGTAAATAACTTGACACAAGACTTACCACCTTGTCCCTGTGACAATGTTTCCCTTCAAAGCACTATCTTTTCTTTTATTTCGTAAATTTTATAGCTTGATTAGGTGTAGTGTTTTTTGCTGCTTTTGAGAGAGATTATTATATATTCTTATATAGCGCCCGAAGGGGTATCTCCGCACTTGCCTTGGGAGCCCGGCCTGGCTTTTCCCTGTGAGATAGCCCCTACAGGGCATCCCCAAGGTGAAAGCCAGGCATCCCGCCACGGGGGGGGGGGGGGGGGGGGGGCCTGGCTTTCATGCCCAGAGTTGCCGAGTGTGAACCCATGATTAGGTCAGGCACCGAAGCGAGAATTATTGAGTCCATGGACATTTGAGCTCAAGACCCTGCCGTGTCGGGAATTGAACCCTGGTCCCGGGTCTGACCTCTGCTTCAGGGTCTGCCTGCTCTAACCAGTGAGCCACACTTCTCCACAGAGATGGGCCATCGACAATGCTGCGTGTCAATGTTAAGCATTCAATACCTGGATAATCATCTATGTGTTGCAACAATTACATGGTTTTTGAAAAAAGTGATGCGCAGTAGGAAAAGTTTGATCATATAATGCACTTTAATGATATTGAGGTTGTTTATGTATTGGAAATTTTTAACTACCAATGAATTTTCTATTTTGCATGACACTGAGAGAATATACAACGGAACTCTAAAGATTTTTTTAATGCAACGTTTTTTTATGTACTCTTTTATGATTGCTTTTTAACAATCGAATAAAGTTATATTTAACTTGATTTTGACTAGTAAGTCAGATGACAAGTGACTGGGATAATTTTGACCGGCACAATTTTTCAGAACGGGCCTCTGCGCTTCGCCTTTTCTGTGTGTAAATGAAGGCACTAGATGTCAAGCATGATAGGGTGGCTGCATTTGTGCCGCTAGCCGCTTCACAGAGTCCCGGCAGGTAGTTTTAATAATCGTTAGGCATGTGCTCAACTACAATCAATTAACAGAGCTAATTTACATTTTTCCAAAGGTTACGTGCTTTCACTATCACATTTTTGCTAATTGACGCTAATTGCTCATCCTTCTCTTTAGAATATTGGCGGATGTGAAGTGAGACAGCTTTTACACTTTCCGAAAATTGCACTTTTTAGAATAATCATTAAAAGATAGACAGATGTTTGTGCCTAATGAGTGTGTTTGCATAATCTAGATTTTGATACAGCCAAGTGAACATTGTAAAAAAAAAAGGCGAAGGGAAATAAATATACATCAGCTTCTTTTACGATCGAATTGCTGATGACTTTGAAATGCAAAGTTGCAATTCATAATGCACAAATGTACATGACAATCTGGGGCGTAGCTTCAGGGGGATGTTTGGGGTATTACACCACCCCCCAACAAATGTATTTCTGACAAATAATTGGTCACATGTGCTTTCAGTCGGGTATAGTGAGGTGTCTGTCGGATTTCACCAAGAATATTTACATACACACAGATAAAAACGCATACACACTCTCTCTCCTTCTGTTTTGAAATTCCTCAAAAATGTTGGTTATTGTACAAAATATTGTGTGTTCACTCAGTGCACCTACCAATCCGCATTCTTCTCCTTGTCCACTGACCCCTAGGCCCCCCTCTTGCACCCTGCTTGTCCTATAATGTATTTGAACCTAATATGCCAGCATGATTGTTGAAAAATCTAAAGTTCACCCCCCCCCCCCCCGTCCCCCCCCCCCAACCTTACTGACCAAGCTACGCCCCTGATGGCAATACGTAATTGGCAATGAAACTTGCAGTGCATCTACTGCAAACTTATATAGAAAGAAAAAATGAGATGCAAATATGCAATAAGCAAAATTCGTTTGTATCAGTGGTTTACAACCGTGCAGGCCGCTTTAAGCATTAGGAAAGTGAAAACTGTCATGGCAGACAGCTTCCAAGGTGCGAACTGGAACCCAGTGCTTACTTTGTAGCAATGGTTGCACATGGTGGCCATTATTACTGATTTTTGGGGACAAGAGCTTATCTTTTATTATAAAAATTTCATCCAGCGCAATACAGAGAAAAGCAGAGAAGGAATAAAAGTGGAGGAGGTGAACAATAGGAAAACAGAGACAATGTATACAAGCATTGGCGATGCCATTAGGTCTTGCCTATGCAAGAGCTATTGACTTTGCCAAAATGTTTTGGCCATGTTGTACACCAGTGTGGCTGCTGTTCAGCATGGCTAAAAGTTAATGGGGTAAAGGAGAGTAGTGTGGAGTGGAATGTTGCACAGTGGAGTAGAGTGAAGTGTTATGGAGTGGTGTTAAGTAGAGCTGAGTGGAGTGAAGAGGAGGGTAGTGGAGTATAATGGAGTGGCTAGAGTGTTTTGGAATGTCATGGAGTAAGTAGAGTGTTGTAGAGTGGAAGAGCGTACAGTGGAGTAGAGTGCTGTGGAGTGGAATAGAGTGTCATGGAGTGCTGTAGAGTAGAGTGGAGTGGCTTAGAGAGTGTGAAGTAGAGTAGAGTCGCATGTAGAAGAGTAGATTGTCATGAAATGGAGTGGCGTAGTATGAAGTGTCATAGAGTGGAGTGGCATAGAGTGGTGTGGAGTGGAGTAGAGTTTAGTATTGTGTCTTAGAATAGAGTGAATTAAAGGGGCATGGATTGGTATAGACAGAGTTGTGTAGAGTATTGTAGAGTGGAGTAGTGTTGTAGAGTGGAGTAGAGTGAAGTGGGATAGAGTTGAGTGGTGTAGGGTAGAGTGGAGTAGAGTACAGCGTCAGAGTGGAGTATTGTAGAGTGTATTGTCGTAGAGTGGAGTATAGTGGCCTAGAGTGAAGTGGCATAAAGTACAGTGGTGCAGAGTGGATTGGCATAGAGTGCAGTGGTGTCGAGTGAATTCGGTGTGAGTAAAGGGGTGTTGAGTGCATTGGCACAGAGTGCGGTGATGTAGAGTAGAGGGTTGTATGACGTTACAACGCATTCCGTTGCAATGCATGCCTTTACCACGAATGCGTTACAACGCAAAAGCAATTACTACACATAACCTTTACCTCGAAAATACCTATACCACGCATATTTTTACAACGATTTTTGTTGTAAATCCATGCATGTTAATGTAATTCTTTTGGTAAAGGTTATCTCCGATCCCTGCCCCAATTCTATAAACTGCTGCCAATTCCCACCCACAAACCCTTTTATCAAATACCCTTCCCCTTAACCCTAATAATTTACCCCATCCCTTAAATTTTTATTTTTAAAAACTCCCCCTTACCTTTCCTCGACCTCTCCTTTTAAAGCTCTTCCATTGTGACGTTGTACATCGTAAAGAGGAAGCGGAAGTGTCTTTCTGTTTCCTCTAACGATGCCGATTGCCTCCACATCGCTATGGAAACAGGTGAGCCCCCTTCTTTTTCTCATGTTTTCTTTTTTCTTGGGGGGGGGGGAGACCATCCAAGCCCCATTTTTTAATAATAGCCTTTACCACAAATGCCTAAGCTGTTTCGACCACCATGCTGCTGTTCTTTGGAATTCTTTTACCCTCCATATAAAGCTGAATGATAACATCCTCAGCTTCAGACAATCCCTGAAAACCTGGCTGTTCTCTCAAGCTTATTACTGATAGCACAGCTTCACTCTTTGACTGCCTTGCCTGGTTCCTCCTGCAGCGCCATGAAGCCTCCGGGCGTACGAGCGCTTAACAAATCCCAACTAACATTAACATTAACATTAACTACGTATTTCGTAGTAAAGGTATGCGTGGTAAATGCTATTTGTGGTAACCATGCATGCATTGTAATGCATGCGTGGTTAATGTTATGCGTGGATACAGTCACGTTGTAGTGGTTGTTTCCCAGAGTAGAGTGGTGCAGAGTAGACTGCAGTGGTGTCGAGTAGATTGTTTCAGAGTGATGTGGCGTACAGTGGGGTGCTCCATGGTAGAGTGGTGTGGTGCAGGGTAGAGTACAGAGGTGTAGAGTAGAGTGGTATAAAGTGCAGTGGCATGGCATGGAGTGCAGTGATGCAGAATCGATTAGAATAGAGTGGTGTGGAGTGATGCAGAGTGCATTGGCCTACAATGCAGTAGAGTGGCGTAGAGTTGGGTGGCATAGAGTTGAGTGGCATGTAGTAGAGTGATGCAGAGTACAGTAGTGCATTGTTCGGGGCTGCAGAGAGCAGTGGCATAGAGTACAGTGGTGCAGAGTAGAATAGAGTGGCATAGAGAGCAGTGACATAAAGTACAATGGTGTAGAGTGGCGTAGTGTGCAGTGGCCCAGAGCAGAATGGCATTGTGTTCAGTGGCAGAGAGTGCAGTCAAGCAGAGTAGATTGTTTTAGAGTGCAATGGCATAGAGTAGAATGGCACAGAGTAGAGTGGCACAGTGTAGAGAGGCGCAGAGTTGAATGCCACAAAGTAGAGTGGTGCACAGAGAGTGGTGTGGACTACAGTGGTGCAGAGTAGAATAGAGTGGCATAGAGTGCAATGCTGTCGAGTGGTGAAGAGTGCAGTGGATTAGCGTGCTGTGGCTTACAGTACAGTCGTGCAGAGTAGAGTGGCTTTGAGTTCAGTGGCGGAGAGTGCAGTCTTGCAGAGCGCATTGGCAAGCAGTAATTTGCACAGAGTAGAGCAGCACAGAGTAGAGTGCCGCAGAGTAGAATGCCGCAGAGTAGAATAGTGCAGTGAGCAGTGGCATAGATTACAGTGGTGCAGAGTGGAATAGAATGGCATAGCATGCAGTGAAGTACAGTCCAGTGGCGTAGAGTGTTGCAGAGTAGAGTATAGTGACATAGAGTGTGTACAGCTTAGACTGCAGTGGCGTAGAGTGCATTGGCTTTGAGTAAAGTACTGTTTAGTGCATTGGTGTAGAGTGCAGTTGTTAAAGTGGAGTGGCATAGAACAGAGTGGTAAAGAGTAGAGTGGTGTAGAGTGGTGCAGTGTAGAGTGCAATGACATGTTCAATGGCAGAGAGTGTAGTGTTGCAGAGTAGACTGTCCTAGAGTGCAGTGGTGTATGGCAGAGTGGCATAGAGTTCATTAGCATGGAGTGCAGTGGTATAGAGTGTTGCAGAGTGCAATGGTGCAGAGTAGAATAGAGTGGCATAGAGTGCAGTGATGTAGAGTATAATGGTGTAGAGTACAATTGCCTAAAGTGTTGCATAGTGGAGTATAGTGATGCACAGTGCAGCAGTGCAGAGAAGATTGGCTGAGAATGCAGGGGCATAGGGTGCATTGGCTTTGCGTAAAGTGGTGTAGAGTGCATTGGCATTGAGTGCAGTAGTGAAAATTATAGCGGCGCAGAATGGAAGGGCGCTGGTTGGCATGCAAGTGAGTGTAATGGATCTGAGTACTGTGGCATAGAGCAGACTGGAATAGAGTTCACTGGTGTATTGTGGAGTGCTACAGAGTAGAGTGCACTGGCACAGAGTGCAGTGTTGCAGAGTAGAGTGGTGTAGAGTGCAGTGGTAAAGAGCACAGTGGTGCATAGTAGAGTTGTGTGGAGAAGAGTGCATTGGCATAGAGTAGAGCGGTGTAGAGTAGAGAGGCATAGAGTGAAGTGGCGTAGAGTGGAGAAGTGTAAAGTAGAGTGCAGTGATGCATCGTGGGGTGGTGCAGTGTGGAGTAGTTCAGAGTAGAGTGGAGTGGCATAGAGTTGAATATAGCACGGGAGACCTCCTTTACATCGCATGCGATTACAACGTAGTTGTTACAACGGCTGCTTTGTGACATCGCAAACCATTACAACGCAAGTCGTTCCAATGACTTGCTGTAGGGGGACGAAGGTGTTGGATTTAAAATCCAACACCTTCCATACTGTTGCACAGACTGGAGTTGGAATAGTAAATTATACTATTCCAACATCCAGCGCCCCCTACAGCAAGTCGTTGTAGTGACTTGTGTTGTAGTGGTATGTGATGTACCAAACCGGTCATTGTAACAACTGCGTTGTAATGGCATGCAATGTATCGCATGCCATGTAACATCGTATGTTCAGTAGCACAGGGCCATTACTGACAACACATCCTTTATTGAAACTATCATTACATTTGCACAGACATACAATTTTACTGATAACAGTATGCAGCACACAAACGATAATGTGTAGAAATGTCATGTATTGATTTGCTATGAATGTATTAAAACATTTGTTTCCACCACACTTCTGAATTACCAAAAAAGTTGCTTCATTTGTGCTTTTCTAATTCTGATATATTCTGAAATATCTGCACAGTTAATTTCCAGACATTTAAATGTTGTTGTGTGCTAGAAAACAAAATAGCATTGTACAGCCTTCCTCAAGCACTTCCCCAGTAACCAGCATGATTGTCACATAAATCCTTTCACTTTGAAGTCAGAGAAAGAAAAGTAACCACCAAGCTCCCTGGAAGACAGAGCCTGCCATTTGGCCTCTGTCTTTGAATGCACAGCAAATGTGACAAGATAACAAGATTTATAAAGGCCTGTTTACAGAAATCCAGTACTGGTGGAAGAGTACATTAAATTGGTTTGGCCAAGGAAAGGGCCGAACTCAAGCTGGACAGCCTAAAAAAAATAGAGCCAGCAAATAGAAAGTAAGCAAATGTGAATTAAAATCACAAAGCCAATAGTAAGCAATGGGCAGAATGATTTCCAGAAGAAGCTTTTCGAATTTCCCCAGGATATCGTTAGTAAATCAGACAGCAGTGCTATCTGGTAGGCTTTCACCTTAAAAGCATGGTTTAAAGAGATCTCGAAAGAAAGAGTCATAGAGATAGGACTTGTAGGTTTGTGAAAGAAAGTAAGGAAATAGAGAAAGAATAGGTATGAGAATTAAAACAGAGACAACTGGTGTAGGCAGGGGTGGATCATAACCTGAAAGAGTGAGATAATACAAGAGACTCCAAAAACAGTTGTAGGATCCGTGCATTTTAAAAATTATGTATTACAATTTAAGCACATGTGCACCTGCCAGTACGCCCATTTAACAACGCACTTTTATTTATGACATTGTTAGGACAAGTTTCAACTCAAGGATTATGGTGGCTTCAAGCAAGACATATTTTTGGTGTCTGTTTAGAACAACTTTGAATGTTATTACTCATTTCAACTGTTTCAAGTCCAGATGATGCCAAACAATATTGCATGTATGTTAAAATGTTAGAGATGGGATCACACAAAAACAGTTAATATCTGTCTTGTCCAGTTCCCCAAAAATTCTGAAGATGACACTTGGTAGCTAGAGACAGGGTGATAGGTAAATACAGGCAGAGAGAGGGAGATAGATTGTGACAGAGAACTTGATGAAACAAATGACAAATAGAGAGAGAGAGAATTCATCTTCTCAGGAGGGGCACTTTGGAAGGAGATGGCCTTGGTAATTGCCCACTTGCCCATGACGTAAAACGTCTCTGGTGAGGCCTGTTCGTTTAGGGTGAATGAAACGCAAATCAAGCACATTGAGTTTGGCCATGAATGGCAGGTGTTAGTCCTTGCTTTTTTGTACAATAAGGAATGAGGACAGGTCCCACTTCAGTACATATTAGGTGAATTATGACTGGGGAAATGTGCTTAGGATCTTTTCCAGGAATCTCAGTGGTACATCAGGGAGAGGCAAATGAGTCTACATTCCTGTTCTGCTATCCAAAAGATTGAGTAGTACTGCCACTGGGCTAGTTAGTTCCTCATGCAACAAGGTGACTTTTGATGGTCTTGATGCCATCATCAATAATTGATAGCATTCTGTAAGAATATGGGTTGTTGGTTGACTGGGGTGTAAGCCATGGTCATACAATAGCCACAATCCTTGTCAGGATAAGGCAGAAGCAAACCCCAAATTAACCTGTGCTCGCGCCCTTGGTATCTTGGCACAGAGCATATGATGTACAAGATATATAGAAGATGCTGCTGATCTTCATACAATCATAGTTACAATATCAGTGAAGGTTAGGTAGATGGGTCCATTGAGCAGGAAACAGTTATGTACAAGTTGCAGATATGAAAGCGCTGTGGCTCTGGATACCCTCATAAAATCGACCATTACAAAGAAACTAGAGGATTATGTAAATAGATGGGTAACTTGTAAGTTTAATAGCTAACAAGTGTATAGTTCCACGAGGCATATATCATAAAAATGTATCGCTTTAAGAGTCAAGAGAAAATAAACGTAGGAGAACCAGGGAGGGTAGAGGGAGGATCGGGAGGCGGGGAAGGCAGATATCTGAGACCTGTGTATAAGTAAGTGTTCAGGTTCAGGAACCTGTTATAGGTTGAGCTGCAAACCTGTGCTTATGTAGTTCTATGTATTTATCTAGGGATCACCATACAACACTGGAGACTGAGGGGGTGGATTGGATTTTGGAATGTTAGCTATGTGCACCTCTAAGATATGAGACCCATGCCCACCATGTGTGATGTGATAAGTGATTAAATGATTTTCATTGGGAAAGGATGACTTTCACAGCAATGGTCAGGAGAAGGTCTAGCCATGCTGTATCATTAGCTTCTAGACTCAAAGAGGAACAGGGGCCAAGTGCTTCTTTGGGGAGCTCAGTGTTTTGGGTATATTAAATATAAGTGACAGCTGATTCTGTATTGGTAGCCAGTATGGGCCAAGTAGTTAGCAAACAAAGAACATGTGTTGGTGTGAGCCTGGATCTTGGTTGGAGTTCCAGCATTTATCATCTTCTTGCAGGTTTAATTTATGTTGTCTGCATGGGGTCCAATGCAGGATATTCATTGTAAAGTATTTGGATTGTATAAGAGAGGGGCAATGTTATTGCACAGAGAAAATCTGCCAATCGTTTGCCAGATATCATTAGTAATGTGATCAAATACATCTGGGTTAAAATGCTTGGTCCGTTTTGAGTGTAAAATCAAATTTTGTGTTAGGAGTGGGTGGGATAAGAACTTGTAAATTTTTAAGGTGATATATCCTGAGTTATTAACACAAAAAGGCCACTCTGGGTCAAGACAAAGGAAGAAAAAGTGAGAGGAGTGTAAGGGGGGGGTTCCCTTTTATAGGGCGAATTCCTTCACTCACCCATGGGGGCATGCTTCATCACCTGGAACCTCCTCGAACTGCGAACCTGGTCGCAGTGCGGGCTACAACCCCTTCTCTGACAGGGAGGAGCTCAGGGATGTTTTTGTTGTGTGTGATAAGAGGTATACTAAAACCTTATGATGAGCTGGGTGTGGAGGGAGAGTGTGAGAATGAAAGTGCGCGTGAAGTCAAAACTAACTACTTGGTATGTTGAAAAACTATTTTTCTGGTACATCCAGGGGTCAGGGTTAAAAAATTGTTGTAATCCCATGCCGGGAGAATTCAACCTAGCATGGATGTTAGTGATCATAGGGTCGACATGTTTCAGCCATAGTGCCCTCCGTAGAGGTGCTGAGTGTTACTGTCTTTAGGACCTAATGAGAGATGTGTGAAAAAGTAACACCAGACCAACTCAGGTTGGTGTTTGAAGGATGTGTCGACTGGCAGATTGGACATCAGTCGTAGTTAGCTGGTGTTCAGCGGTGTTCCCATCATTTGAGGGGAGCTAATGGCAACTTATCCTCCTGCTCTAATCGGACGCACTACTGAGTGCAGCAGTCCTCGAGCAGAGGTTTTGCGGAACCCTCCTCGAGTGCGCCAGCACTTCTACAGAGGGCACTATGACTGAAGCCAGGTTCGCTGTGCGACGAGGTTTCCGATGATGAAGCATGCCACCCACGGGTGGGTGAGGGAATTTGTCCGATAACTACACTCCTCTCACTTTTTCTTCCTTTTTCTTGACCCAGGGTGCCTTTTTGTGTTATTAGTTCATTATAGGGGAGCCGCCCCCTGTTGGTCGTTAAATCTCATCTGGCTTTCTGTGTGGTTACATATCCTGAGTTATACCATAAGGCAAGTCGGGTTGATAGGATTAAGTGTTTATTAAAGTGAAGCTTGCAAGATTTTACTTTAATCATTAAGAAACGGTAAAAGCCTAAGAGGCTGATTTAGATCTTGACAGTAGTGCTGCTGTCCAGTGGGGGCGGCAGTCCCTAGTACTCGTCAAGCAGACGGGGGACCGTCAGCGCGATTTAGATGTATACGGGCTGACTCACAGCTGTTGTAGATGGAGTGGTCCTCGTCGTGCCTAACTGCAGCTGACACAGCAGACTTCAATGTTGACAAATAGTACTCCGTCGCAGACAGGGCGGTGGAGCTGCACGGAGCCTATTTAGATAATACAGTTGGCCTGACAGTCTTATTGTGGTGGTCTACCGTCGGGGGAGGTGAGCATTGCAAAGCTTTTGTGGCTGTAGGATTGATCCTAGCATCACATACCTGATTTCAATTGCACAGTTGTGAACACCTGGCTACTACACTATAAAACACACCCAATTTCAGATCATGATACTTTGACATACCACAGCACCACAACACTGAAGCGGATCGCAGAAATCAAGACGTTTTTTTTGCTGCTCTCCATGTTTCTTCTCCCTCCTTTTATAGTGTCATTTGTTCCCTTGTGTTCATTTAATATTATTTAAGCATGAAATTTTGTCCACAATGCCAGGCCCCAAAAATCCCTGTTTCACAGAGGGTGAATTGTCAGCTATGGTGGGTGAAATCATAAAAGTAGAGCCACAATTGTTTGGAGCACAAGTCCAAAGGTCAAATCACAATATTCAAGTCCTTTTCCCTTTCAGGTGTCTACATTATAGTTGCTCAAAACTATTTGGATGTGTAATCCACCCTTTTACTGCCACAGTTTTGCTTACATTCCTGATGGGTCTAACTGCCACATCACATGGCCAAACATCTGTTTCTCCGGATGACTCCACTCCACCCCATGAGAAACCCTCCAGGGATGTCTCCAATGCAGAAAGTTTGGATAAACACGACATGGCTGGTCCATCGCATCAGCCTAGGAAGACCGCTACAGTGAGTCTTACTTGTCCCACAACAAAGCCTCCCACCCCAGCTGCAACAACACCACAGCCAATAGATATCTCTACTTCCTATGGACAAAGTGCAAGAAGCACCATCTTGTGCCCCTCTGTTCTGCCTGGTGATGAGCTAACACCACAATCATCACATCCAGTCGAGCCAGGAACCAGTGGGATATGGCACACTGTGCCAAGGCCACAGGTTAGTGGGGATAGGGGTAGTGGGGGTGGCTCTATGGGCCAGCTTAGTGAGGACACTAAGCTGGGTCAGTATCACCCAGGCCAACATCACCCAGTTCTTGGAATCATTACAGCAGTACCAAGAAATGATGGGCCAGGTCTTTTCCAGGGTGCAGGAGATGACACAGTTGCAGAGGGAGCACAATGTGGAGATGCAGAATCTAAACTCCAGTGTGGGCTCTCTGACTGGGGTCCTGCACTACATTTCTACCCATCTGAGCAGGGATTTCCCTACACTATCTTCCCCTTTCTGTTGGCCTCTCCATCTGGCACTGCTCCATTAGCCTCAACCACAGAAAGGAAGGCCCTGCCACCAGAGGCAATACCTGCAGCCACCTCAGTCTCTGCAACTATTGATTCACTAACCATCGGCAGACGCATATGTTCATCCGGACCACCAGGAAAGGTTTGCAAGACCCCCACCACCAGCAATAAACCACAATCCTATTTTCATCTAGTGTGGGACTACCATTCACCCTGTGGACTATTTCTGGTCACATTTACTCCTCTGAGGACAGGTGTATTTTGGACATTGAACTACAAATAATTGTAGCTGAACAATTGTGGTTTAATTCGCCATGACAGGCTTTTTATTATTTTGCTTGCTTTCATCCCCATTTTCGATTAATTTCCCTTTATGCAATAAAAGAAAAAATAACAAATAGAAGACTGGTGTTGAAGTTATCGTTTTGTATTCATGCTATTGATATACACTCCATCATACTTTTTAAAAAGTTTCAAACAAAGGTGTGTATTTATAAGTGAATTGCAAGTAGTACTGTTTCTCACTAACTTCTACCATGACAGCCAAATACAAACACCAAAAAATTATTAACAAGTATTTCATTCCATTTGAACCAGATTGTTTGGATTATGTCATCAGCTGATGCTAGATTTTCTGCATCATAATAGCATTAGTACAACAATACCACCAATAGTCCTAAATCCTGTCAGTGCTCAATTTGGTGGCCACAGGATCAGTCCAATACATTGTTGCAGTAACTGGGGAAATATCACAACCAACTTTAGGTGTTGTGCTACAAGAAGTTCTTTCTACAATGGTGACACACCAACATATTCATACACTTAACACAAAATAAACATTTTGCCAATATGGAGGGCGATGGCTATGCTTTTGGTTGACTACCACATGTGGTTGGAGCAAATCAAGCAACACATATTAGCTTGGTGCCACCATTCAACAGAAAATAAATCAAATGCGATCTTCAAAACTTCCATTCAATCACTGTGCAAGTTGTCTCAGTACAAGATATGTACACCCAAAGTCTGTGAGTGTCTTTCACTGGATCAACCCATGTTCCCTCTGTACTTCGCAACAGCATCATATAACTGCAAATGTTCAAGCGTTGACATGTCCAAAATAAGATGACATGGTGAGGAACTTAAAAAAAGAAAGTCATCTTAATTACATAACATATTTGACACATTACAAATGAGTACTTTTGAGGTGATATTTTCTAAGAACAATGAAAGAGAAACATTTTAAATTAACCCATTAGTCAATGCGTCAACACTTTGAGCAACAAACATCTTGGGCCCGGACTTCACAAATATGCCCTCTAAGAAAAAATACCCAGCAGAGACTCTACTCCTCACAAGATTAAAAGTTGGTTTGAACTTAATGTCATGAAATGTAGATGTATACTTACTCTCCGGTGAAGTAGTTGGCAATCAAGGAAGCAAACTCGTAACAAAAAGGTAAAAACCCACTGCCCGAACAATGTTTAAATAGGCAGAATATCTCACACATATTTGCATCAAAAATATAATTTATTTATAATATTCATCATATGAAGATATCTGTATGTATATGAAAACACACAGATATCTTCATATGATGATTATAAATAAATTATATTTTTGATATAAATATGTGGGATTATGTCAGGTATTACCTTATGTTTATCAGTCTATATTGTGATAGAAATTTTTCATTCATACCTTGACTCCATGATGACTTAAAAAGCTGTTTTGAAGTCGGGTGAGATATTCCGCCTCTTTAAATGTTGATATTTCATGGTACAATATGTATGGAAGGAGTCCAGTAGACATTCCAATCCTTTTGGGGTTTGTGAGATTAGAATGGTATCATAAGCAAATAAAAGTGCTGGTATCCTATCACCCCCCAACTTAGAAGCATCATTTGTGCAGCCATTCAAATAATTGGGGATGTCGTTTACGTACAGTGAGAACAGGGTGGGCGCTAGTACACAACCCTGGCGCACACCCCTTCTCACCGGTATTGCCTTAGTAAGTTCACCCCTCGGGCCCATCTTACTTTAGCAAAGTTATCATCATGGATCCTAATTATTTGTTTGAATAATTCGCCTGGCACCCCTTGACGTCTCAACAAATCCCACAATAAGGTTCGGGGTACGAGGTCAAATGCTGCCTTTAAATCTACAAAACCAATGTACAAGTGACCCTTCCTTAAGTTTATGTATTTCCAGCACAGGCATGTGAATCTTAAAACGTGGTTAATCGTGCTGGTTTTGATTCTGAATCCTGCTTGGAATTTTGAGAATACCTTGTTCTCTTCAATCCACTCAATTAATCTATTTAAAATGTGCCTAGCAAAATGTTTTGTAAAATATCTATTAAACTAATAGGGCGATAGTTTGCTGGATCACTTCTTAAAAATCGTAATAATTTCGGCTCCTTTCCATATTTCAGGTAACGGTGTGCCTGAAACTATTGCGTTACACAAAAAATGTATGTATGGTTCCCAAACACTAATGTCATGTTTCAGTAAGTCTCCTGGAATTTTGTCAGGTCCAGGAGCTTTCCCCTATTTAACTGCCTCAATTGCCAAAGTTGTTTCCTTCAAGCTAAAATGTAATTTGGTAACCTTAGGGGTCATTGCCAAATCTTCAGTGTTAATGAATTCCTTGCATTCGCTGTCAGAATAAAGGCTGGAAAAATGATCAAACCAGGTATTAGCATCCAGAAAGAGGTCCTTGGTGACCCTTCCTGCCTTATTCCCTTTTGCTATCAGTCTCCAAAAGCCTGACTGGTCCTTAGACTTAGCTGCACTAATTAAGTCTGACCAGGAGTCATCATCCCATGTTTTTTTTTAGCATTTGCAAGGGCTCTCTTGTGTTTGATTCTTTTTTCCCTTATTTCAATTACGTTGCTATTTTTGATTGCCTAGATGAGTTCTGCTTTCGCCACCCGGCAATCTTTGTTATACCAGGGGTTTACTGCCTCATTCCGCTTTTTGATTCCTGCATTGTTCTCCTTTGTTATATTGCTTATAATCGGAGTTAGAGCATCTACAAGGGTGTAGTGTATGTCTAATGTTGGAATTTTATCTACTGGTAAATGCATAAAGGATGCAATAGTGTCTGCAAAAATGTTATAGATACTTGTCATAGACTGAGTATTCCCTAGAATATGAGGCCACTTTACAGCTCGTCGATTATTGCCTAGTATGGTGTCATCCTCATGGATACTATCATCTCTGCCAACCATAGTAGTGGAAGAGAAAAGTTGCGGCGCTAGCATCAACTGTAGGGGATGATGGTCATTCTCAGTTCTAAGGTCTATTTTTAAGTCAAGAGCGTATGGCCAGAACTCTATCGAAACCGATATATAATCTATATTGCTCTGAGAGCTGCCTCCACAAAATGTTAATGCATTTGGTCTGTCGGAGGGCAAACAACCATTTCGTGCTCATAATCCATGGCCCGTAGCGAGCTTTAAAATTTGTGCGTTGCTACTGTGCACCACACTTCCCTATTACTTTCTATGGAAGGAATATTGTTTGCCATGTCTTCACTCTCAAAAAGATTATCGAACCCCACTACTGGTTCATTATTACAATTAAGGTCTCCTACAACAATTACCATCATCTTTGACCCTATTGTACTTTGAAAAGAATCAAGCTGTTCTATTACTAACGATCCTTTGTAAGCAGGGCTTGGTCTATCGTAGATGTTAATTAGGTATAAATCTTCGCCGGCCCGTGTGACCATTTTTACGCCAACCATATCCTGAGATGTAATGTTATGTTAATATACACTTATAAAGCGCATTATCACCCAGGGGTATCTAAGCGCTATCAGCGGACATACACAACCAACGAGAGACGTAGAGCCACCAGTTCAGAGGGGCCCCCAGGCTTCCAGGAAAAGCTCAGTCTTCAGATTCTTCCTAAAAGGGAGTAAATTAGTTCCTTCCGAAGTTTAACTGGAAGGCGATTCCAAGCCTGAGGGATGGTACTAGAAAAGGCTCTACCGTCCATGGACACAAGGTTAAACCGGGGACAGACCAAATTACACGCATCAGCTGACCGAAGGGCCCTACTCAGCGTATAACTGATCAATCTGTCCTTAATATAGCTAGGGGCCGAGCCATAAATGGCCTTGTGTGTAATACAGAGGTTTTTGAATTTAATTCTCTGGGCAATTGGAAGCCAATGTAAATCCTGAAGTAAAGGTGTGGCCCGGGTTCGCCTAGGTTTTTTAAAGATCAGTCTGGCGGCATCGTTCATCACAACCTGTAGCCTAACCAACAGGTTTTTAGGAAGGCCATAATATAAAGAGTTGCCGTAATCGAGGTGTGCCAGAATCAGGGCAGAAACCACCAGTCTGAGAGTGGAGAAAGACAACAGTGAGGATAATTTTCGAAATTGGCGCAGCAAACTAACACATGTACCCACCACCGCCGACACCTGCTGTGTCATGGATAGCCGGGCATCAATTTTGATGTCCAAACTTTGTACTGCCCCTGCGGCTACTGGAAAAGGCCCCACTTCTGCCAGCCAGAACGAATCACACCAGGGATTAGAAGCTGTGGTGACCGCTAGGAATTCAGTTTTGTCAGGGTTTATTTTTAATGAAGTATCCGACATTCAGTTGATGGTAAACTTGAGAATGTCTTGCATTCTCAAGTAAGCCATCGGTGAATGGTCAATCTGGATCAGGATTTGAGTGTTGTCGGCATAATTATAAACCCTGCAGTCCATCAGGTTCAGTGCTGCTATCAGGGGCTGCAAGTAGATATTAAAAAGCAGAGGTGATAAAGCTGAACCCTGGGGCACTCCACATGTCAGCTTGGCTGGTTTGGACACTAGATCAGCTAGTTAGACTCGCTGAGAACGTTCTTTAAGAAACAGGTTTTCTTGTCAGCCCTGAGTCTCAGGTCATCCAGCACGGAAAGCATAACCAATTCCGTGCTGTGATGAGCTCTGAACCCAGCCTGATTGGGCTCAAGGAGATGATTACATTCCAGGAAGTAGGTGAGAGAATGTAAAACCTGCAGTTCTAAAACTTTTGCCAGGAAAGGCAACTGAGAGATTGGCCTAAAGTTCTTTACATTTTTCGGGTCTGCACCTTGTTTATTTAGAAGCAGAACCACCCGTGCTTCCTTGAAGTTAGAAGGGACAAGTTCTGTCTCCAAGGACCGGTTAAAAAGGGCAAGCACTTTATCCTCCATACCGACCATCCTAGCTTAAACATTTTTGGAGGGCAGGGGTCCACTGGAGAGCCTGATTTCACCTGGCCTACTAAGGTGGACAAGGACTCCTTAGTAAGGGGGGGCACACTAGTTAAGAGATTCGTAATCGGCCTAGGGGGAATGGAGGGAGCTCAATTGAACAAAGAAGGGTAGGGGTATGACTAATTTCTATCATCAAATCCTGTATCTTATCCAAGAGAAAGGTTTGAAAATCATTGCAGTCCTTTTGGCTAAAAGTCGGGTTTGGCACCCTAACCGTCCTCAGATCGTTTAGGACCTTAAACACTTCTTTCTGCGGTTTAGTAGCCTCAGTGATTGTCGCCTCATAGAATTTGGCCTTCCTCAAGCAGATGGCTTTTTTGTATGCAGCGAACTTCAGTGATACGCTGCAAAAGCACTGGGTTTGTGAGACTTACGCCAAGCTCTTCCACATTGGCGGAGGGCTTGTTTTTGTTCCCTAAGAGCATTATTGAACCATAGTGTCCCCTTGCCCTTGTCTACTAGTCTGATTTTATGGGCCGGTGCTACTACCTCGATGGCATCCTTAAGTGTAGACAGCAGGGCAACGCTTTCCATCTCCAGATCGGCCTTCATGGGCAGAGAGTTGACAGAATGTCGTAAAATAGCTGTCAGGTCAGTCACTTTGACATGCCTCCAAGTCCGCAAAGTTTTCCATTCTAGTTTAACTTTAACTCTTTTTGTAAAGAGAGGATATTGGCCTTCAATCAGATAGTGATCTGACCAAGAACATGGGGATGCCACTAAGGGACCTATAAGTGAGCAGGTTGACCAAACCAGATCCAAAGTGTGGCCCCTCTCATGTGTAGGCCCACCCACCATCTGACTAAGTCCCAGATATGCTAAAACCTCTTCTAGATCTTTAGTGTGATCGTCCTTCGGGGTTATTTCCCATTGAAAATTAAAATCCCCGAGCACCAGTCCTTCATAGTGGGTGCGGAAGTCATGAACCAATTGCAAAAAAGGTTCCATAAACCTAGTTGTTGTGTTAGGTGGACGGTAAACTAAGAGGAATGCCACGCAGTCAGTAGGAGAGCAGAACTTGACTCCTAATACATCAGTGCCTTCGATACATTCAGAGCATAGTGTTTCAGTTTTCAGAGCATCATTAAAAAGGAAGGCAACACCAACCCCCCTCATATTATCAGGTCGGTTAGCATGAATAGCAGTAAAATTAGGGGGCAAGGCCGCCACCAAGTCCGGCATAGAGGAATCATTAAGCCAGGATTCAGTGACACAGAGGAGGTCCAGGTTGTCCTCTTGCAGCAGCAAGAAGACCTCAGAGCAGTGCCTCTATAATGAGCGAATATTAAGTAGTGCGAACCTGCACCCTTGGCCTGTTTTGGGGGGTTGGTTGATAAAGGGGCCATTGTTACATTCCTGGGAGTTGCATGAGGTCTCAGCAGCCCCTCCCGATCGAGTTTAGATATCACCCTGTCGGGTAGCGGATGGGCTATGACCTTCAAGGACAGCAGAGCCTGCAAGGAATATACCAAGGGGGGACCAAGGGTCCAGGCCCCTGGGCCCGGCCTGGTGCGGACGGGCGCAGACGGGCTGGTATATACAGTGGAATATGCAATGGAACAATATCGATTTTGAGGGTAATCTTTATCCAAATTACAAGGTGGCCCCCTGATGGCCTGCCTTTTGTTGATGAGCTGGAATTCACACTAAATGTCTTGAAACCCTCTCTATGGGGGGATTCCAATGACCAGGTCTCCTGCAGGAGGCAGATATCACTCTGTTCTACATATTCGTTCCATACCATGTTTGGTAAGTTCCTATTTAGCCCTGCTACGTTACACGAGGTAAGACGTACTTTCATCAGCTTACTTTGTTCTATGGTCAATTGCAACCCAGTTTCCATATTACCTTGCGACAAATTTGCATGCTGATTTCCGTTGTCTGATCTAAGTGCGACTCTAAAGAAGAGTTTTGAATGCTAGGTAAAGACCCTACTCCCTCCTGCTTGGATAGTTCGTGAATCCCATCAACCTTTGTAGCACACTGTGGAACTTCTACATTTTGTGCATACAAGGAGTGAGACTGGGCCATGTGGTTATTTAACTGGGTTATGACAAGACCATTATTCCCTGTACAAAATAGGGATTTTTGTTGTCAATCTAAAGATCTAATCCCTCAAATATATTTGAAAGTGGAACAGGAGTGACCGCATCATCGACACCATTTCTAGGGGTGGTCTGTAGAAGTATCCGAGTGGAAGAGCACAGACACTAGTATTTTGGAGAGATATCTCCTCTCTATATTTAGTAGGTTCCGAACCATCTGGGGGCATCTTAACCCCTTCGACACTCATGACGAGCTCAGCTCGTCATGATATAGCCCTCTCATACACTCATGACGAGCTGAGCTCGTCATGAACAATGGGATATCAGAAGAAGCAGCACAGCAGGGGAAAACCATTAGCAGCGATGGTGTTAAATGATTCACCACACAGTAACCCTTTATGTTCTTTGAGGATTCACCAACGCCCCTACCCTGAGAACCATGAGAATATCATCAGTGTTTAGCAGGTTGAATTTTTTGTATTTCGCTAACCAGTCGACTGTTTTATTGCACAGGTTACACCAAGACTCTTTTTGTTCTCTTCTTAAAATGGGGACCCCGGCTAAAATTAGCACATAGGGGCAAGTAGCGGGGTGCAATCTTAAGACATCAGTGTTTGGAATTAAGTCTGTGCATTTAGGACTATATGTTACTGCCCGACCCGAGTGGATACCCAGTCCACCGGGAGCTGCTTGCACGGGGTGACTATCAAGCAAACTCTCCTGGTTTCCATTTATGTCCTGAGGCCCACCCTGCAATCTGCCCACCCTAATATTAGCTGCAGTGTAGAAATTTGACAAGGGTGTGTCCCTGCCCACATAGCTCATGTTGCTTATTTGCCCTTGCAAAATAAAACAGGCCCTCCGCTTGTGAAGGTAATTGTGTTGGTAATTGATGTCGTGTAGTTTGGTGCCCTTCTTCATAAACGCTAGAATAGGCGGTGCCACTACTGTTCTTCAAATGGCCTATTGTAGTGTTCAACTGCTCTATCTTCTTATCCACTGAACTTAGTTTCTCATTCATAAGTTTGACAATCTGAGTTAGCATAACATCATGTGCTGACTCTATGGACATTTTGATAATTGGCTCTATATTCCCAACGATTGCTTCCATTTGGGAGAAGTGCAGAGCATAATCTACCTCAGTCTGTGTGCTAACCGAATTCTTAATTGCCATTTGAGCGTCTATGTGCTGATTTGGATTTTTCGTGTGACCAACCCCCCCCCTGCTTTCTTTGCTTTTGATTTCCCAATGCCAGGGTTAGCTCTCTTTTTTACCCGTGTTTATCCCTCCTTACACCCCACTGTTGATCTTAATGTTCCTAACCTGGGTGCCATACCTAAACTGTTTGTACTGTTTAAATCATCTGGCACCGCGGATAAAGAAGTAGTTGAAATATCGAGTACCGGTGACTCATTCAGCAATAACCCCGTCTCAACGGGGTTATTTGCGGAGTGTCAATCGGTTTGGGAGAAAACAATTGTCTGTATGTGGGTAGGGTAGCAGGATCAAGGGATAAGCTCGTTTCTGTTATCTGTATCTCGTGAGCTAGTAAGGATTCTGCTCTAATGACAAAAGCATTCACGGTCGCAGCAGCTCCCTTACGCTTACTCATGATTTTACAGCGCCTAGGCCTATACAGGCTTGCAAATGTTACAATAGCTCTACTCAATGGTTTGTATGTCCCTCTTCAAATGGATGCTTGCTTTGATGCTAGTAGTTAAGCTTTCCACATAATTTATCGAAAGCCTGTTCTCAGAGGGGTGACCCAGCTAGTCTCTTCCAGTCCCTGATGGGCAAAGGCCCGCTCTTGGTCTGGGCTTCGTCTTGGCTGTGTCCCGCGCGCGTCCTGCGCTGCCGGTGAAGAGGCAGCGCTATATGCGTGATGACATGCCTCCCCCTCACTCGCGGCAGCCGGAGCTGAAGGATAGCACTCTGGGAGTTGAAGTCCTCCTCCCGAGTGCAGCAACGGCAATGCAGAGATTTTGCACCCTGGGACCTCGTCCCACCAGGGTATTACGGCCAGCAAGGATTGCAGGGAAAGGTGCTGCAAAGTGAAGACCTCGTTAGGAGCAACAGGGACCCCAATACTAGGAATTTTTCTATGTCTTTAATGGCACATTCTTCTTCTGTTTCAGCCACTCCTTTTAGAAACTTCACTGGTTCAGCAGTTAAAGCTCCAAGCTTTGTTCCAATTTTGCTCATAGTGTCATCATCAGTAAGAATATGTGCCTTACATGCAGTGAAGGAAAGAGTCTTGGGTGTGGCATTATTGCTCGAGGCTAGGCGTTGCCTGTTGAATGTATGGGAACCGAATGACTATGATATGGCACAGACGCAGTGGGCGACCCTTTGGAATATGATTGCTAAGAGAGACATTGCGCAGTTGTGGGGCTCCCAGCGGCCGCCCACGGTTTTGGCATGGAAGGAGAACATGGACTGGTGTATGTTTAGGGAGAAGACGGTGTATGTGGCATGGGGTAGACCCAGGAAATGGAACAAAATTTGGAGCCAGTGGAACTCCTACCGTGGGAATGTATGTACGCCTCCATTCGTGGAGACCCCAGAGATTTCCCTTTCCCCCTGATCCGGCGTTCCAAGTCTTGTGCAGCTTTTATGATTACTGATTATGTCTCCTCACTGCCCCCCCCCCCCCTTGCAGCAATGATGTTTGTATTATACTGTACTGCAGTTGCACTCCTCCTTGGACACATCCGAATGTATTGTCTTATTGCCTTGTGTCTAAGTTCTTTTTTCTTTAATAAAATAAAAAATTATACCAAAAAAAAAAAGTATATGCGCCTTGATAAGAACACTGGGCATCTCTGGGTCGAGTTTCTTGTATATAATCTGAATCGGGATTAAGTGTATTTTCTCGCCTGTTCCATAATGTATCCAGAACTCTGACAAACCTTGACTAATTAAGATTGCAACAAATCTAAGTAGCACAATATTAACATCTGTGTCATTTGACAGTACAATGACTAGGTTGGAACCATTTAAAATAGCCCAATCAACATATGGCACACAACAAAGGCCAGCTTCCTCCAATTTGCTGTTAAGTTCTTGAACAATATGACCCGTACATTTTGAATATATTTCTGCAGGTACCAACTCTCATTTACAATCATTCCACTTGAAATAATTGGAAATTCAGAATTCAAAGAAGCATCAGCAATGGTTTGGCGAGTTAAAATTTCCAAGTTCATCTTGTTCACTATTGATAACTAGAGTTTATCAAGTTGCACAGGTGTAGGTGTCGATTTTTTAATGCAGGCTAGGCCAATTGTTCCACTTATAGATATTTCTCTGATTCTCTCGCATTCTTTGACAGGTAGTTCAAGATAATTGTCGAAGACAATGTGCAGTTCTTGCAAGGTGAAGGCTAGCTTGATATCTATAGAACAGTCTGAACAATCTCTCTGAAGTTTTGCATGGATGAAATCTTAACTTTTCACAATTGTGACACATAGTCCACAACAACAGAAGTTTTTAATAAGGGCACATTTTCGAATTGAAATTCTTCAGGTGAAAATTCTTTTTTGAGCTCTTCTACGAATTTGTGCTTCACTGGTTTTGTTGCAGCATCTCCATCAAATAATGTGTTTGTTGGAAGAAGACCCTGTAACAGAATGTCCTTGATAAATGTACCCCTTTCTTTTGCTACAACCATCTCTCTATGTGCTTGTGAAAGTTGATTTTTTTGTATCCTGTTTTTTAGTGGCTTGTTGGATGAAACTCTCAGTCTGGCAATTAAAGTGGGAAAGTGTATCTTTAAGAATAGTAGTATTTTATTCTGCATGATTAATTAAAACCGTTGCATACATTAAAACATAATTGAAAAAATCTTGTTCATGTACATTTAAAAGCGCCGGTAAAAAGGCCACATATTTAACTTCAGTTACTCGTTAAAAAAAAAAAGGGGGAGGAGGAGGACATTTGCCACAATTATTAGACTTTTTCCAGTGTACCATCTAACATTTTTCCAAAAAATCGCAGTGTTATTAAAAAGAAGACTGTGGCCAACATAAGGAGATTCTTCAGTGTCATTGCCTTAACACATATTTTCCGTCGACAACTTGCAACACTCAGTCAGGATAAACCCCTACAGTGTGATTATGCTGAAAAGCACTGAGGCAGGCCAGCATTCTTTACTGCTTTATACTAAAGAAAAAATAAGAAGAGATTTTAGGGCGTTGGTTCAGTTGATAACTTTTCTCCCACTTATTCTATTTGGTAGATTAATTCATTTGGCAATGCTTCAGTTGTTAAATATTCCAAGGGCAACGTGCATGAATTTTTCAATCTCTTGGCTGTTATGTCGAAAAACTTTGTAAGTCGACAATTTAGCTGCACTTTCTCTGGATTGAAACACAGCAGTGCCACTTGTCTGCAGGTCCTAACTCCATACTGTTTGAACATTGGTTTAAAAGGCTTATTCTTATGTCTCTTAGGTTGTTGCAGGTGCAGATAACGTGTAATAGGTCCTCCACTCCGCAGCTACAGAGGCGACAAGGCTGATCACCGCCTTTTCTCTCCCAAGGAGGAAGAAACTGATTAATTGCACCAATCCCCAGGCGGAGTTTTAAGAATTTTTCCTTGGTTATTGTTTTTATTCCAATTTTCCAGTGTGATTGGGGTTTTAAGGCTTTATACGTATTTAGTACTACTCAGCCATGGGATCGTTTGGATAGCGTATTTTTATCCTCTGTGACTGACAATTGACGGGGTACCTTTGTTACAGTTTATTTAAATACAGAGTGTGACACAGTGATGCTCCAAAGGTCTGTCAGTCATAACAGTTTGATAGAGTCCTGCAGGTACTCTCCAGCTGGCAATTTTTTAAGGCCGAATAACGCAGTCCAGATTTGGCTATTCAAAGATCCTTCCTCTACTTCTTTGATTGTATGCCAGCATTTTACGTATGCTTCCCTTCTTTCAATTGATTGTTTTTGTAGCCCAAACTCCAACCGTATATGGGCCGAGGAAGCATACTTAGGGAGCTGAAAGATGGCTCAATATGCGTTAGTTATTGTATTCCCTACAGCTGTTGCATCTTTGCCTTTCATTGTTGTGCTACCGTATGTTATTGTAGGGTGAAGTTTTGCTTGCAGGACTTTTATTAAAGGATCAAGTGTTAAGTCCGGCAAGAGCTTCTTTAGAGTTTTTATAGCTAGATATATTGTTACCCCTTTCCTCTCTAAGGATTCTATCTGTAGTTTGAAAGAATTGTTTTGATCTAGTATTAATCCCAGATATTTGTAGCTGGGTGCTTGGTCTAAGCAGTGACCGTCCAGGAACCAATTGAAGCTTTTTTCCCATGATGATTTACTGCAAATATTTTTATCTTACTGTAATTTATTTTCAAGGCGTTTCGTTCTAAAAAACTGTGAATCACATTCAGGAGATATTGTAGTACAACGGGGGTCCGGCTTATCAGAACTAAATTATCGGCATATAACAGGTTTGATAGGGTTATATTTCCTAATTTTGGTGCATGATTTTTGCACTTGTCCAGTTCCCCTGGTAAGTCCGCTAGGTAAAGATTAAATAGCAACGGGGCTAGGACGCACCCTTGTTTTAACCCTTTTGAGGTAGGATTTCTTTGGATACATGAGTCCCTGCACCAAGCTTTATCCTTATCCATGTGTTTGTATGCAGGTTCCTAAGCTGGTCTAAAAGCGGGGGCGGTATTCCCCTACCATGTAGTTTTTGCCAACGCTTTGTTCTGTCCACCTGGTCAAAGGTGGCTGTAAAATCTATGAAGCAGAGAAACAGGGGATATTTCCCCTATTTTGCTGCGTCCATAAGTAAAGTTAGAGCCATAATGTTTGTTGTTGTCCCTTGACCTTGCCGAAACCCTGTTTGTCTTGGGGAAATAATGTGCTTATCTGAAGCCCAAGTTGTTAGGTCATTTAAAATAAGCCCCGCAAAGTATTTAGTCTCGATGTCTATGAGGGCTATCAATCTGTAGTTTTTTGGTTCAGACCTCTTGCCTTGTTTGTAAATTGGGCTTATAATTGAGCCTCTCCAAGACTGTGGGATTGTGTATGTTCCAAATGCATATTTGAAAATAGGTTCTAATGTATTGCTCCAAAATTGGGGAACGTGTTTGTACAATTTTGGAGGAATGCCGTTGGGGCCTGGTGCCCCTGCCAGTCTTCCCTTTGCTATTTGTTTCCGGATCGAGAATATTTCCAAGCTGATGGACATCTCTTTTGTGCTTGTGACATTACATTGAGCTGGTCTTAAGTCCGTATGCCCTTATTGTTGGGTAGAGACTTGCCAGAAGTTTTCGTCTGGAGGGACGTGGTTTTGGTATAACGTCTCCTTTGGAGGTCTGATGACTCTCTCAGTTCTCGAGCTAGCGGTTAGAACAGGTGTGGAATTAGTTTCATTAAAGTGATTATTGAGAAAGTTGACCCAGGACGCTTCGGAGATATTAAAATTTATACCAGGATGGGATGGGCGTTGCAGTCTGTTAATAGATTGCCAGCAGTCTGTTAATAGATTGCCAGAACTTGGCACTATTTTCCATGTTCGATTCGTAAAGTAGTTTAGCCATAAATCATTGTTCAGTGTTCTTTTCCTGTTCCATCTCCTTCCCTTTAAAAGATCCTTTGATTCACAGAGAGATTGCTGCAGTTTTTGATTTGCCGGTGATTTACAGAGTTGCCTTAAGGTGTAATATATCATCTGTTTCAGTTTTTTTGAGACAGGGCTCAAAGCCATTTTTGTTAAAATGACAGCCTTGCTCCTCTGTTTCTGGTTAGTCCCAGTTGGAATTTTATATCCAAGCGACGTGATGAATTTATCCCAACTATCCATCGGATGAGCTGAGTTTTCCTGTACTCGGATTAGAATGGTTTTTGCTGTATTTGATACTACCTCCATATTGATTGAGCTGCATTTTAGTCGCTTGAGATTTGTTGCTTCAACTGAAACAATATTTTTGTCAGCCTCCAGTAGTAAGACTGTCTTTGGTTTTAGTGTCAGCTCCTGTGGCATATGGTCACTCGATACATTATTGCCTATTTTGAAAATGGCTATTATATTGAACAAAGATAAAGACATAAAAGTCAAATCCAGATGGGACGATGTTTTTGCTGAGTGATATGTGGGAGCTGGTGGGTTGTCCTCCTTATAGCGACCGTTCACTGATCTTAGATTTAGGATTTCCAGTTCCTGAATAAGAAATTTGGAGCATCGTGTTTGCTTCACTTTTTTTGCAGGGCCCTGCGCAGGAATTCCCCATGCATCTGTGAGTTCCTGTGCGATGTTGTCATCAAAATCTCCCCCCAGGAGGTGCATGTTAAAATCACAAGCCAGGATGATGTGTTCGGTGTCCTCTTCCTCCATTATTTTTTTTATTTCTTTAATCAGTTCTTCAGCTGTTTTTAATTTGTATTTTGGATGTACGTAGATGTTTATCATTATTACCTTTTGTGCAGTTTGATTCAGGAACAATTTTACTATTGAAGCCTGAATGCAACTTGGAGGAGTCATACAGATCTTTAAAGGAAAGGTTTCGTTTATTCGGGTTATTGAAAATAGGGACTGTAGGCCCCCTGAGCGACCCCCGTCCTCTTTAGTGCCGGAATAAAGCTAGAAGTATAACCTTGTAGCTTGGGGGGTTTTTCTTCTCAGGTTTCCTGAATAAAGATGATGTCAAAGATTGTTAAGGAATTTAGGACTTCTTAGTCATTTAATTTGGATGCTAAACCATTTATATTCCAAGTACACATGGTAATCTCTTTTTTTGCCAGTTGTGCATTCTGTAAATTAAACTTCCCATGTCAATTAGGTTGAGCTGACTATATTGTTCGTTGTATGCCCTGTAAGTTGCTCTAAGGCGCAAAGAGAATTAATGCCGATTGACCTGGGGTTAGACAGCTTCCCCTTGCTCCTTTTAGAACTGAGGAAAGCTTACTGTTTTCGTTGTTGGTGGCTGTTCTTAAAAAAGAAGCTGGATAAGGTGGTTTTGCGACTGGTTTCAAGACTATCCGGCAGCTTTGGAAAGTATTTGATTCCTGTATTATTCTACTTGCTATCTCTGGTGTTTTCCATCTAATTTTTGTAACCTCTGGGTTGGACTGACTACTGTTTGGCTGGAATTCAATTGACAGTAGGTCCGAGGTGTTAATATTCACAAGGTTGGGGTAGATAGCAGAAGTCTTAGTAAATTTCCTCTTATTTAAAATGTCTCCTCAACCCCTTGATTTATAGTGGGGGGAAAAGATTATGGTGTCTGTCTCTTCTTCATCATAGAGTTCGTAGTTTGCATACTGAGTGAGCTCCACATTAGTAGTAGTATGCTCTTCTGGCCTTGTGTTGTTAGTGCTGTTTGACCTACGGTCGGTGCTATATTGCAAGGTTGACTTTCAATCAATCAATCATGACATTTGTATAGCGCGCTACTCACCCGGAAGGGTCTCAAGGCGCTGGGGGGGGGGAGGGGTCCGCTACTGCTCGAAGAGCCAGGTCTTGAGATGCTTCCTGAAGGAGAGGTGGTCCTGGGTTAGCCGAAGGTGGATGGGAAGGGAGTTCCATGTCTTGGCTGCCAGGTAGAAGGATCTTCCTCCGGCGGTGGCTCTGCGGAAGCGTGGAATGGCGGCAAGGGCATGGCTGGTCGACCGTAGCTGGCGGGCGGGCGTGTAGAAGGTCAGGCGGTTGTTGAGGTACTTGGGGCCCAGGTCGTGGAGAGCCTTGTGTGCGTGGGTGAGGAGTCTGAACGTGATCCTCTTGCTGACAGGAAGCCATTGTAGGTCTCTCAGGTGGCCGGAGATGCGGCTGTGTCGGGGGATGTCCAGGACGAGTCGTGCGGAGGCGTTCTGGACGCGTTGGAGCCTTTTCTGAAGTTTGGCTGTGGTTCCGGCTCAGAGGGTGTTTCCGTAGTCCAGTCGGCTGGTGACGAGTGCATGGGTGACTGTCTTCCTGGTTTCGGTGGGGATCCATCGGAAGATCTTTCGGAGCATGCGCAGGGTGTTGAAGCACGATGATGAGACGGCGTTGACTTGTCTGGTCATCGAGAGGGAGGAGTCCAGGATGAAGCCCAGGTTACGTGCGTGGTCCGTTGGCTTGGGAGTGGTGCCCAGGGCAGGGGGCCACCAGGAGTCATCCCAGGCGGAGGGCGATGACCCCAGGATGAGGACTTCCGTCTTGTCTGAGTTCAGTTTCAGGCAGCTGTTCTTCATCCACTCGGCAACGTCTTTCATCCCTTCGTGTAGGCTGGTTCTGGCGGTGGCTGGGTCGTTGGTGAGGGAGAGGATCAGCTGGGTGTCGTTGGAGATGATGTTGAGGTTATGTTGGCGTGCAATGGCTGCAATGGGGCTCATGTAGACGTTGAAGAGGGTGGGGATGAGCGAGGATCTCTGGGGTACACCGCAGATGACTTCGGTGGCCTTGAATCTGAACGGGGGGAGGCGGACTCTCTGGGTTCTTCCTGCGAGGAACGATATGATCCACTCCAGTGCCTTCTCTTGGATTTAGAGGTTGCTGAGGCACTGCACTAGGGTGCGGTGGCAGACAGTGTCGAACGCTGCGGAGAGGTCCAGGAGGATGAGGGCCGCTGTTTCCCCATTGTCGAGCAGGGATCTGATGTTGTCCGTTGCTGCGATGAGGGCGGTCTCGGTGCTGTGGTTGGCTCGGAAGCCGGACTGCGAGTGGTCGAGGGATCCGTTCATCTCGAGGAAGGTGGCAAGCTGTCTGTTGACGGTCTTCTCGATGACTTTGGCCGAAAAAGGGAGAAGCGAGATGGGGTGGAAGTTCTTGAGGTCGGTGGGGTCCGCTGTTGGTTTCTTCAGGAGGGCGCTGAGCTCGGCGTGCTTCCAGCTTTCTGGGAAGGTGGCGGTGTTGAAGGAGGCATTGATGATGTCCCAGAGTTGGGGTGCGATGATGGAGTCGGCCTTGTTAAAGACGTGGTGGGGGCACGTGTCGGTTGGGAATCCGGAGTGGATGGTGTTCATCGTGCGGGTGGTGTCTTTGGTGCTGACCGGGGACCAGGCGCAGAGAGTGGCTTTCTTGCTGCCGTGTCTGCTGGGAGGGGTCTTCAGTGGTGCGAGGTCATCTGCGCAGTTGGTGATCCACTGTGTGAGGTTGTTTGCTGCTTCGTTGGGGTCCGTTGTGCTGGCGGAAGGGTTCTGGCTGAGGGAGGTGGTGAGCAGGTCGGCGGTGATCTTGTTCCAGTTCCTGCGTGGAGTCTGTTGTGGGTGGTGGTGGGTCGTGGTTCTCCTGAAGCTGAAGTGGACGCAGCTGTGGTCAGTCCAGTGAAGTCCGGTGGAGTGGCTGAAGGAGATGTACTTGCTGGAGGAGAAGACTGGGTCAAGCGTGTGGCCGGCGTAGTGGGTGGGGGTGTTCACCAGTTGCTTGAGACCTAGGTTGGCGAGGTTGTCCAGCAGGGTGGTGGTGTTGCAGTCTTTGTTGTTCTCCAGGTGGAAGTTGAGGTCCCCTAGGAGGATGTAGTCAGCGGAGGGGAGGGGTGCGGGCTGATGAAGTCTGTGATGTCTTCGCTGAATTATGTGCGTGGTCCCGGGGGTCTGTAGATGAGGGTGCCTCTGAGTGTGGTCTTGGGGTCGATGTGTATCTGGAAGTGGAGGTGTTTGGCGGCGGTGAAGGTGTCGTCGGAGCTGGTCGTGATGCGGATGTTGTTCTTGTGTACGATGATGATGCCTCCTCCAGTCTGGTTGACACGGTCCTTCCGGGTGATCTTGTAGCCGTCCGGGATTGCGATTGCGATGTCGGGCGCTGAGGAGGCGTTCATCCAGGTTTCCGTGAGGAAGGTGACGTCTGGTGATGTTGTGTCGAGGAGGTTCCAGAGTTCCACGGCGTGCCTGTGGACGGAGCGGATGTTGAGCAGGATGCACTTGAGGTGGTTGTTGCTGGTGTTCGGCTTGGTGGGTGCGGTACAGGTCCGGAGGCAGGTGAATTGGCAGGCTTGGCAGGAGAAGGCTCCGTGGGTGTGTTTCGGGGCGGCTTGGTAGCAGGCGGGGTTCTGGCCGGCATTAAGTGCGTGGAGGGTGGCGGCGTCGTAAGTCCTTCGGGTGCGCTGGCATCATCGGGGACAGGGTTCGTGTTGCTGGGCGCGGTCCAGGCGCGGACGGGCGTAGACGGGCTTGCCTTTGGCGCGCCTTCGGCACATAGTCGGCGCGTCTGCTGCGCGTGACCTCTGCACGTACGCGCGGTCTCCATTTAAGGCGAAGTGGGAGGGAGGAGCAGCTGGGGGGCGGGAGCGGGGGGACACAGAAAGAAAAGGGGGCGGGCTGCGATGTAACAGTGGTGGGAAGCGGGGAGTGGAGGGGGGGTCACACCAGTGGAACAGGTGGCAAAATCGCTAACCTACAGAAAAAACAGAGTTACAGTGCAATACAAAAACGAAACAAAACAGAGGTACAGGAGGGCAAAAAACGGAAGTAATAACGAGCAGCAGCGAGGGGGCACCAAGGTCAAGGGCGGACCTGAGGTGCTGGGGCACAGACTCGCCTACAGCTGGAGGGCCATGCGGCGTGGGGGTGTCCTGAGGTCAGGTCACACTCACCTGCACCGCGCGGTCTCCCTTTAAGGCCAAGTGGGAGGGAGGAGCAGCTGGGAGGCGGGAGCGGGGAGGACACAGAAAGAAAAGGGGGCGGGCCGCGATGTAACAGCGGCGGGGAGCCGATGGGGGGTCCCACCAGGGAAACAGGCGGCAAAATCGCTAATCTACAGAAAAAACAGAGTTACAGTGCAATTTAAAAACAAAACAAAACAGAGGCACAGGAGGGCAAAAAACGGAAGGAATAACGAGAAGCAGCGGGCGGGCACCGAGGCCAAGGGCGGACCTGAGGTGCTGGGGCACAGACTCGCCTACAGCTGGAGGGCCGTGCGGCGTGGGGGTGTTCTGAGGTCAGGTCACACTCACCTGCGCCGGGCGGTCTCCATTTAAGGCCAAGTGGGAGGGAGGAGCAGCTGGGAGGCGGGAGCGGGGAGGACACAGAAAGAAAAGGGGGCAGGCCGCGATGTAACAGCGGCGGGAAGCGGGGAGCCGAGGGGTGTCACACCAGGGGAACAGGTGGAAAAATCGCTATCCTACAGAAAAAACAGAGTCATTTATGTCATAAGGTTTCCTGGTATTATTCCTGCGCCATTATGACATGTTGGTAAATTGTGCTTAGTGAATGCTGAGGCTCTTTTAATTTGTCTTGTGTATGGCTAACCCGCTTCATTATTGTGTGTCGGACGGCTTCGTTTAATGCTCTGCTAGCCAAAGGGCCCTTGGTAGACGTGCTTTTCTGACAATCATTCTTCTGGTTAATCGGAAGGTTAATGTTTTTTATTTGTTCGCTACCAGGGGGTGTCCTCAATGCCTCGTTAATGCCACTCTTCCTTTTTTGTAATTTTTGTGGAGGGGAGGAATCTCCTAACTGTGTCCTCATTGGATCTCTAGGTCCTTCTTCCATTACTTGTTCCAGAGATCTTGTGAGCTGATGAAGCTGATTTGCCCGTTGCTTGATCTGAAAAATTGTTGTATTGTTCCTTCCTTTCCTTTTTTTCTTTCGCCGGACGTTCTTTGTCATTGAATCTTTATCGAATGATTCCTTGTTGTTATTCTGTTCAGTCTCTCTCCCTCCAGAGGAGGGATCTCTGGGTGTTTTTATTATCTCCAAAACTTCAGGTTCTGATTCTTTTCCCCCTCAGGTGGGCTGGTCGTCACTCACTGTATTCTGGATTTCATTTTTTGGTTTCACGATTGAAAGGAAGTCACGCAGTATTAATGGAAGCGTGAGTAGTTTATCTACTATTATAGTGCAAGTGCATTCTTGTTGTTGTAACCTATCCTTGAGGGCTTCCTCTTGCTCTCGTTTTATTAGCCCGTTCAAATCAGCTAATTTCCTGTCAATCCCTGACGTGAAGTCAGCTAATGTTTGAAGTACTGTTAGCTAAAGATCCATTTTGTGGGATTGGTATTGCAGTGCTGCAGTTGAAGATTGCATTGTGCTCAATAGTGTTACCCAAATCGAGTCCTGGGTCATATTGGTTTTTTCATTGGTTTCTGGGTTTGCACAATTTGTTAAAGTTTTTTGGTCGTGGCTGTACGACGCAACTAATTCCTCCCATTCTTGCGACGCTAAAAAACACATATCGCCGTTAAGATTATAGTTACTTTCTTGAAGGGGCACCTCACTCTGTTCTGGTGTTAGAATGTCTCGAGGGTTGCCGCGAGACGTTTGGGGTGTTAAGATTTGTAGTTGATTAATTGGCAGTTGTTGAGTATTGGTGGTTTTATATAGCGTTTTTTGCTTCCTTGATTTATTTTCTTCATGATTAACTGTTTTACTGAGGGTGGTTTGATAAAATCTGGAGTCAGTCAATTTTGTCGGGCTAAGTTGTTGCAGTGCTTCGCAAGTTTTAGAGGCAGCTTGTGTCTCCTCTGCCTGGCAGAGTGTTTGGTTAAATTTAGAGTTGGATCTGATTTGTGACCTACCCAGCTGTTCCGTTTCTGGTGTTGCAGGCTCTATGCCCTCTATGGTAGCCTTTGGAGACTGAAAGGGCTCTTTGAAGATGTCTGTGGTGAGCTCAGTGCCCACCGCACCTTCCTGTGTCACCTGCGTTTCCTCAGTTTCGATTGCTCTTATTTGTTCTTCGTGACTGATGTTTCCGTTTTCTTTTTTGTTTGTAAACCCCCTAGTTGTTTCCGACTTGTCATTTTCTTCTGGATTTTGTTGAAATTGTTGTATACCCCTGCTGATGTTTCCTCTTCCATTGGTTGGGGCTGATTTTTCTGAGTGGATTAACCAACCGTTTTTTTTTCATTTGTTCCCTTTGTTTGGCTTTTTATTAGGGGTTGCAAGAATTGATCTTGATTTCTTGGTTACAAAGGAGTTTGCAGCCCTTTTATTTCCCCTGTTTTTCAAAATATTGCAGTCCCCGGGTCTTTTAGAAATGAAAACTTAGTATAAATCTGAGGCTGAAATAGGCAGAGATTTCTCGACTGCGATGAGCCCTTTATGCTTGTTAGGTCTAGAGTGTCAGGGCCTGAGCTCAAGTTGGCTGTTATGTCTGCTTTTGCCTCTGTTTCTGTTCCTTCTTCTGATAATAATTTCTTTTCCTGTGTGGTTGAGATTTTTTGAATTAGAGTTTTGGTGAGGATACTTTGAGGAAATATCAGGGTCTCATTGGCTTCATTGGTATCTTTTTTCCTTTCTAACTTCCCATGTTTTGTTTTTTGTCCGGGTGGGCTGCTGCCTTTGCTGCTATCCCCATTTTATCCCTCCTTTTTCGATTTTTATTATTTTTTTTCTGTGATCTTAGATTTATTAGAGATTTTCTTTCTTTTCCAGACCTCATAGTCGCCTTTTAGCTGAAAATAAGGGTTTTTTATATTTTAAGTTCGTTGTTTGCCGTTTTTATTTATCGTTTTGTACTACTTTATTGATTCCCGAGGGTAATTCTTATTGCAACTTACTTTGCTTTGCCTTTGGCTTTGCTTTAACTAACTAACCAGAGTCTGTTGGTAGACCTCAGGGTTCTCTTAGCTTGTTCTCTTTGCCGGGTCGTCGAAGTGTTGTTGCTCTGATTGTATTCTTGATCTCTTTGTGCATATTAATGTTAAAGTGGGCCAAAGAGAATTAACTGAAACTCTGCTTGTGCTCTACTTATACGCAGCAGTTAACTACTGAATTAGTTGTTAGTATGAGCTTACAGCCTCTCGAACAGCTTCTTGAACTGTGGGCATCGTCTATGACTGTACTTTAAGTGGCAGTTCAACAATTTTGTCGGAAAAAAAGGTACCGGAATTAACAGGACCAAAAGTTAGAAGCGCAACAGGCCTCGATTCTGGTTGTGATATTCTGTGTATTGAACGTTGAAGTGTTTTGGGTTTATGGTTTTTTTCAAAGCTGAGGTGGAGGTAGATGCTCGCCCTCTCTCCTCATACCCCACACCTTTCACACCGGGCTCTCACCTCTCCTCTCCTTTTACTGTGTAGTCGGTGGCTCACTGGAGCTCCAGGATGTTGCCCGTCGCCATAATCACTGTAGTCGTTGTAGTAGTTGAGTCCTGGCCTGTTAGACCTCTTGCACCTACACCTGCTCTGGCACTCTGCTCCGCTCGCTTGCCCACTGCTGGTTCCCTCTGCTGCACAGCCACCTCCTAGTGTTGCACACCTGCGAGGGAGGGGGGGGGGGCTACCGTGATGTTGCTGTAGTGTCTCCCCAGGAGTCCTGCTTCGCTGTCCTCCCTAGTGTAGGACCGGCGCAACCCCCGGAATGGTACCTGCACCGGTGTTGGCGTGAACAGTGCACAGTGCAGGCTGGCGGAAGAGCCTGCAGGGATAGCACGTCCCGAGTGTCCAGCAGGAGTCAGTCGGTTGGTCCCGTACTCCCACACACGGAAGGGGCTGGAAGCAATGCCAAAGGTTTGTAACAGGCCACTCGGGAGTGCCGTGTGTCGTGTCTCGGCGTCTCGGCTCCCGCAGCTCTACCCAGGCGGCTCGACTCTCTGCGCTCTCCACACTCGTCAGCTCTCTGTTGGCGGTCAGTCGGAAAACACGTAATGGATTCAAACACTCTTGGGATGGTACACATTAGTGGTGTATCTTTAGTGATTATGTCAAACAGCTTATCTCTTTCAATACCAATCTCTCTTGCTTCAGTTCTGCATATGGTTTTGATTGATGTTCCAGGACATCTAGTAAGATAAGTCTTTATATTGTTATCCACATATTGTTTGGTCACAAAGTTGTGTAGTCGCACAGGCTCATTAATTTCAAAAGAGTTTCTTTGCTACTGCATTAAATGAAGAAGGCTGTCAACATGTTTAATAAAATGTTCCCCTCTCTTTCCCACAAGTGAGGTGAGGAACAATTTCACGATGGTCCATTAATTTTGAATTTGTCATCTCCCTGAAAACACTGCAAATGGAAAGGACTTCATGATAAACTAGCTGCCATTCAGCAACATATTCATTTTTACATGTCTGATCAACAATTCCTTTAGAGCTTAACTGTGATCTCTGGATCGTTTGTTCCAGTTTCAAATCTGGAGCCACAGCATTGAAACTTCCCTCTCTGTCTACCATCACACAATGTCTTTGGGTGAATTTTATGTAAAGTTATGGTGTTTCCACCACCTACAGCTTCTTCAATTTTTCCAAATACCAAGACCCATACATCAGGTGGTTTATGCAATTGAATCGTGAACCAGAGTAATCAGTGACTCCATAGTCTTCACATGCAGCTCCCAATTACCTTCCAGATCAGCATGTACCATGTTTTTCATTAAAGCTATCATATGTAAAACATTTCCCCAATACTTGCAAAGTTCTGATTTTTCTTCACATCCTTTGGCAAACTCTGTGAACTTGGTTTTCAGGTATTCTGATTTTCAACGGAGTGTATTGAACATTGCCTTGCTTTGCATTATGTCTTTTGAATGAAGTGCACCCTGTGCTTTGTTCACTTCTGAGATAAGATATGCAAAAATAGCTTATCATTCTTGTTCCAGAGAACATTCCAACACAATCTTTCTATAGCATCAGATATGATGAGCATACCTTATAATGAACAAACATAAAGAGTTCCGCTCACACACTTCGTTACAGCTTTTGCAGAGCTATTCTAGAGTGTCTTCCATCCCATAAGAGTTGTCTTCATTTGTTATCTATCTTCTTTAAAAAGCTGGGCGGTATTGCACAAGGGGTATTTTGCAGAATGTATAAAAGTCTTGGCAATGCCATCATTTTAAAAAAGGGCGCTCGTCCCATTAGGGACAATGGGAGTTTTCTCCAGTGCAGTGGGTCTCTATGCAGTCTATCTAGCTGGGGAAGGAGGTTGTCCTCTAGGAATTTGTTATCTGCTTTTGAGATTATTATGCCAAGGTATTTGAATCTTTCTCTTATCACTAGGGGTTGTACACTTGTTGGTAGAGTCTGGTCTCCTTGGGACGAGTGGGACAGGTATGCCCAGAAGTGAGTCCCGTATTCTCCATGTACAGGAGTCAAGCTATCCTTGCTGATGAGGGGTGAAACCCCGAAACCAGTCCTAGAATGCTTGCTTCCAGTCCAGGGAGGACCTGACTTGGCAGTTCGGGCTAGACTGTTCCCATGAGGCACAGGGTCAAGACTGATTTGCATATGGCTGGGTCCAAACTGGAATGGCATGATGAGCAAAAAAACAATAGATTTAGGCCCAGATCCCATGTACTGGGGTGAATGTATGACATTGTTCTGCATTCTGTCCATCAAATGTTCTTTTTGCATTTGTCTCTCCAGCCAGTACATAGAGAAGAGACTAGTTCCAGTTTATCCTATATCCCAAATAACTCCCAAACAGATGGAATAAGTGAACTACTTGCACTTTCGAGGGCTTAGGGTGGGTGGCATATAGTGATATTTTTTCCTCCCAGTCACTTCCCCAACAGATTCATCGGATTAATGCGTCTACTTTGACCCATGCCGCCAGGGCCTCAAGTTCAAGGGTGAACATCATGGGGGGAAAGCGGGCAACACTGCCTTTGTGCCTTTATGCAGTTGAATCTTCCTTGATGTCGCTCTGTTCACTCGTACACTGGCTAGCAGGTCCACATAAAGGAGTCGCACCCAAGCACAGAATCTGGGCCTGAATCTGAATGATTCCAACACCGCAAATAAGTATGGCCACTCAATATTATCGAATGCCATACAGGCGCCTAGTGTTAGGAGCACTGCGTCCTCTCCTGGGTTAACCTTGGTAGTATGCATCATCCTATATAGTCGCCGCAGATTAAGTCTGGTGTTCCTATGGGACTTGAACCCAGATTGATCAAGGTGTAATATGGAGGTAATGACAGTACCAAGCCTATTTGCCAACACCGTCACTAGTAGCTTAACTTCTACATTAAACAAGGATATTGGACTATAAGATCCGGAATCCATTCTCGGCTTTCCCTGTTTCGGTATCACCACAGAAATGGCTAATCTCTGATCTTCGGGTAGTTTACCTCGGGCTAGTGCCTCTTGATACATATTTAACATATGTGGGGCCACTTTCGATGCCACTCCCTTATAGAGTTCTATTGGTAAGCCCTTGGGTCCGGGCGCTTTACCTGACTGTAGATCCCTAATGGCCCTTTCTATGTCTTCTGTCGTGAGTTCTTTGTCCATCTCCTCCCTTTCTTTCCTGCATAATCTTGGGATATGAAAGTCCCTAAGCAGCTTTGCACAGTCCACCCTTGTTCTAGTGGATGTAGACTTATACAGCGTCTCGTAATGGTCTGCAAATGCGTAGGAATTCTCCTCTCCCATCTTTTTAATCCCTGCCTGCAGGGTGTGTATCTCTACTACCCAGTTTCTTTCTTCGCCCCTTTTTTCCAGCCAAGCTAGAAGCTTATTAGCCTTGTCCCCAGCTTCATATAGTTGCCTCTAGGTTGCCTTTCTTGTGTTTTTGCTGCTTCCTTCGCTATGTCTTTCCTATCTCTTTGTTTAATACAGATCTGCTGTCTAATTTGTGCTTATATCTCGCTGTTTACCACAGCACTCCTTTTCAGTGGTAGGATGTCTTTCTCCAGAGTGTCATATTTAAATTGTTGTTCTTTTTTCCTCCCCCCAGGTATTCCCTGCCCATAACCTTGCATTACTGTCTTATATGCCTCCCACAGTGTAAAGGTCGAGTTCGCCGTTCCTTTGTTGTCTTGGAAGTATTGTTCTGCCCGTTCCCTAGTTTATCCCTAACCTGTATGTCTCGAAAGAGCAAAGGGTCCAATTTGGAGGGTAAGGTATAGTCCCTTCTGGGCCCTCAGAGGTGCGTTTCTATAGGTGCATGATCGGACATTCCTCTTACCTTATATACCTTTCCTCTAAACCAGTGCGCTTTTGTTCCTTGTGTCATCAGATAGTCTAGGCGAGAATGTCCACCATGTGGGGCTGAGTAATATGTATTCTGTCTGGCCTCTGGGTTATGTTCTCTCCACAGGTCCACAAATCCGAACATTTTCGCAAAGTCTCACAGTGGTTCATCCCCCTGTCCGGATCAGAGGTCATTATCCTGTTCAGAGTCAGGTCCATTGTTGCGTTCATGTCCCCTACCATAATTAAGCTTCCCTCCGGGAGGTCTAGTAGTAGTGCACCTATTTCCTTTAGAGTGTCCGCGTTTATTTTTTATTTTTTATTTTAAAAATGTATAAAGCGCATAGCTGACCCAATGGCGAGGCGTCCCAGTGCTACCCCAACAAATGACACTGGACCACTCCAACCCAAGTGAGTGGCCTACGCAGGGAAAAGCCAGGTCTTTATGACCTGTTGAAATGCAAGATGGTTCTGAAGGCCTCTGATAGACATTGGAAGAGAATTCCACAGATACGCCGCCTGGACCTTAAATGAGCGGCCACCCGCTCTAGCTCTTTGGAAGCGAGGAGTACAAACTGAGCCAGAGTTGGCCGAGTGCAGAGGGCGATTAGGCACATATTGGACCAGAAGATCCGCTAGGATCGGTGGACCTTAATGTGTCAAGATTTTATGGACTACACACAGCGTCTTAAAGTGGATTCTTTTAGCAATCGTCAGCCAGTGGAGTTTAGGCAGGAGGTTCGTAACTGAACAAGATTTGGGCAATGCAAACAGCGCACAGGCTGCCGCATTCAGGATTCTTTGGAGACGTGAAATACAGGATTTGTTGGCACCTAAATAAAGCGAATTCCCATAATCCAGTCTCGATAGAATTGTAGCTTGAAGAATAGTTTGACGAACCTCAGGGAAAAAATAACCAAGAAGCGGTTTCAACCCTCTCAGGAGACCAAAACATGAGCCCACTAAGGCTTTTGATTGTACGCCAAATTAGAGCTCGCTATCCCAAATAGTTCTTTACTGCCTTCTTTAAATAGGGTGCGGGTTTTAATTTACCAGGCCACCACTTTTCCGACCAGAGGGCCCTGTCTCTACCCATCACCAGAATTTCCAACTTGGTGGCATTCAGCTGTAAGCAGTTTGCCGTCATTCAGTCAGAAATAGCTAGAAGGTACTCTCCAAATTTCAAGAGATTGTCTTGACACTCTTTAGAGAAGACGATAACTAGCTGGGTGTCATCGGCATAGGAAACCAATGACAACCCTCTACTTTTTGCTAACAAAGCTAGGGGTTGCACATAGATGTTGAAAAGAAAGCCCTGAGGAACCCCATGCTTGATGGCATGCTCCTGAGAGTGGAAAGGTGGTACCACCACTTGAAAAGTTCTGCCTTCCAAGAAGGACTGGAACCACGCCAAAGGTGACCCAGTGACTCCGATATCATGTAGACGATCTAGAAGAATGTCATGGGAAACAGTGTCGAAGGCGGCACTTAAATCCAACAGAATTTAGCCTTGGTGGTACATACACTGAACACATGTTTAGGACTTTGCCTTCCCATCTTCCTGCTATGGCCACATATTTACCCGACTGATCATGCCATATCTTACCATGTATGAAGGAGAGGGTCGTTCGGATCAGAATCCCCACTCCTCTAGACCCGGTTGTAAATCCTGCGTGCTCTACTAGTTTATATCCTAATCTGTCTAGTGCCTTGCATGTGGTACCCTTGAGGTGTGTTTCCTATATCAGTACTAAGCATGGGCGAATTTTGCGAATCTCGCGTTCGCGAATTTTGCGGATTTGCGAACTCGCAATCCGCATAATCCGCGAATTCGCGGATTTTTTTTTTTTGTGTTCGCACGGGTTTCTGCCAGTTCGCGAGGGTTTTGTACAATTTCGCAAACGTGAACTTACCTGTCGGGTCGCAAGTTTTGCGAACTTGTTGTTTCTACGTGTCCAGCCTGTTTGGGACACTCTTCTTCATCACTGCCACTCTCTGTCACCACTGCCACTCTCTGACTACTCATGCCACCCTCTGGCCCACCCATGCCACCCTCTGTTTCATCACAGCACCCTCTGGTTGTCCAGTCAGTGTACATTATTGTGGCAAAGCAAAGCACACCTTCCCTGCCTCAAGTGACCTGAATTAATTTGGGGCTGATTAATGTGTCACAGAATATTTTTTTAGCTGGCACCTGCTTCCTTAGTGCTTCCTGATTAGTGATCTTTTGCACTTGCTAAGTGCTTTCATTGTTGCAAAATTAGTTACAACACCTGCCCTGCCCCAACTGACAATAATGAATTAGGGGCTGATTAATGGATTTGAACTTCCAGCCTGGCTCCTGCTTATCTCCCTTAGCTGTAATTCAGGACCTTTGTGGCATATGTGTAACTATTCTGAGGTTCAGAGCAGGGTCACATAATAGTTGCAACTGGCAACTGAACTCTGGAGGGGCCCCTCAGGAAGCACTACAGGAAATGGCTACTAATGATGAGCCTGAACTTTTGAACCTGGTAAGTAGTTTCAGTTTTGCTAAGATCGTATTTCTGCAATTTAGCGCTTATTCGTGGGGCGCAAAGTTGTACTGGGAAGCCGCAAACTCACGCGAACAGTGCGAGCAAGCCATAAAATCCGCTGCTCGCGGATTTGCGGATTTTGCGGGAGATTCGCGAATCTCGCGGATTGCGAATTTACCGAAAATTCGCAAAATCCGCGAGCGAAACGGATTTTCCGCCCATGCTTAATCAGTACTATATCGTGGTTTTTCCTATGGAGATATTGTAGTACCACTATACATTTTATTTTGTGCTCCAGACCATTTACATTCTAAGTGAAGGCTCCTAAATCTGTGCTTGCAAGGGAGGGTACTCGCAGATTATTCTAATCTAGTCTCTAACTTAACATGGGTATTTGTTTGAATATTCAGACTGTACCCGATCTGTGTTGCCTTGTTAGGGTGTCTGTTCCCCCCCATGTCCCTTTGGATTGCCTCATCTCTCTCCCCAGCCAGGTTATCAACAGTTTAACTTTAAAACTGTGCCATCCCTGATGGCTACTGAAACATTTTAAACAGTCCCTCCCCCTCCCTGCTGCCCTGTACTGTGGGTTAAGAACCACCCACCCCCCCAATTTGCAGATTGCCTTTCGACCCATATTAGCAACCCCAAAGTCCAGTAGGCCTGAAGCCGGAGAGTCAACCAGCCCCTCTACCCCCCAAAAAACCCCTAGTCATACATTTTGTGGGTGTTATAGCGACATGTGTCGAGGCAGGTTTAATGACACATAATTATAAGCATCGATACATAGAAAAGCGTAATTGTTAATTGCGGATGAGTTCTTGCCCTGTGGGCCAATGGAATGTTTTCTCTCCAGTTCATATTGGTCAGCAGCCAGTATTTTATTCGCAGAACCTACTGGATCTCTCTCAGAGTAGTCCTTCCCGCTTCTGTGTAGTGTCCCTCTTCCAGTAGGTGTCCATTCTCAAACTCAGCATCGGAAATCACGTCCTCTGCCTCTGGCGCTGATGCTTTCCTCTCTCTGTGTTTTGATTTCTTTGGTGTCATTAAGCCGTCCAACCAGTCTCGTGCAGCCCGAGAGTTGCAAACCACCATATCTTGCCCTCTGCCGCCAGTCGGAGGTTTTCCAGGAAAAGCATGGAGTACTTAATGTCTTGTGCGCATAGAGTCTTTTTTATTTCTAGGAAGCTTCATCTTTTTTTGCTGAACTTTCAGTGTAAAGTCTTTGTAGAAGATGAAGAGAGCATTCTCGTATTTCAATGGTGGGGCACTTCTAGCCGCCTGAAGAATTATGTCACAATCATGGTAATTAAACTGTCTCGCTATTATGGGTCCCGGTGAGGCCCAAGGCCTTGGCAGCATACTTGGGATTCGTGGCACGCTCCACGGAGAAGATTTTTGACAGGCCTCTGGGCTGGAGCGATTTCATTATGAAGTCCTCGACAAAGGTATCCACTGCTTGTCCCTCCGCTTATTCTGGCACCCCTGATCTGTCTCTTGCAGGCCGGGGCTCCGCTGCAGTGCGTGGCTGCCGTCCGATGGTCTGTGGGCCTGTGCAGGTTTCTGCCCTTCTGCCGCTTGGGTGACTCTGGTCGCTACTCACTTCATCGCTGGGTCCCGCTGTGGGTTCCATGTGGAGCTTACTGCTGGTTCCTCCCTTTGTGCGCCGCTCTTGTTTCCCGGCTCCAACACTTGAGACCGGGGATTCCGGACGCTGACAGGCTACTTGTTGTTCTGCCTCTATCTTAGGTCTGTTTTGCTCCTTTGGGGCCGACGTGGCACCCGGGCACCGAGTGGGTTATGAGGATCTTGCTCATGCCCTCTCCATGGATATTTACATTGATTATTAAGGGGATATGTGAGGTAGCCCGGCGGAGCCCCTCGATCAAGCTGCCTGTGCTCTCAGAGGCAAGCCACGTCCCCCTCGCCCATCAGTTCCAATCTTTTGTGATCTTTGTCTTGCTGTATTTCTGCAGCATCTCACACTCTCTTCTTTCCAGTCGCAGTTGATGTTAGCTTTTCGTTCAGATTCATTTGGTATATGACACATTTTTCTTTGTTGAAGGAGTTCCCAGATTTTATAGTTAGCAACACTCTGTCAGGAGGTAAAGAGCCTCTACTATCACCTGCTTCGCTCATGTTTATCAATTTGATTCAACGTGAAACCTGCATTAAAAACAATGTTAGAATAAATGACCAATATGATGGCTAAAACACATCATTATAGAGTCTCCATTTTTGAAAATGGCGGGGAAGGTTGCTCTGAGGAATGTTTTTTCTGTCTCTATAAGACTATTTTACCCACAAAACCTATGTTTTGACACCAAAAGGAAGTATATAGGTCTCATGGTTCCTGAAATATTACATCATCATTGCAACACATTCGCCACTTTTAAAAAAGTCGTCCAGAAAAATTCAGCCTGGATTAGCAATGCCTACCCAAGCTAAATTGCTTCTCTAATGATACAAAAGTCCAAATCAAAAATGAAAATCTCTAGACAACTATTTTTTAATGAAGGTATAACAAGGGGCCCGGACCACTTGATTTACATCTTCTTTGCACCAGTGAGCATTCCCTAGTAATGGCGGACCTGCCAGGAAGTGTTACACCTGTATTGTTGCCTGCCACCCCATCTCCACCCTTCATGCTGCTCCCCCATCTGGCCACCCCTGCACTCCTAAAAAGAATGCTGTCTTCTTTGCCCCAGCACCTCACCCTCTGTCGCCCTGGCTGTGCTCCGTGACGAGGCTGTTAGCCTCCTAATCACGATTGCTGTATGGCAGACTGTCCTGCTGAATATCAAAGGCAACCAGAGCCACCGGTAGTTGACTCTCAAGATTGTCGACAACTATGACCATGAGAAATATGTTAGGGCGGACTTGCTCCGAGGATACCAGCTGACACTTCACAGTAGTCATGCTTGCTCTTTTGTTCTTAAGAGCTTCCACCCATTGCCCATTGATGGTAACCCACTACCCATACTTAGAGGTGTTGGCAGGCATATGGGCTTTTGGCAACATCTGCATATCCCCCAAGGAAATTAGGGTCAACTCTGTCTGCTCCCCAAAGCTAGCTGGGACTACCTCCTCCACAAGTGCTACACTGGTCAACACATGCATCTGTCCAGCAGTGGGATGCTATACCCTCTTGGGGCATTTGGAGTCACCCTTGGAGTGCCATATGTATAGCACTTGGTTCACTGGTGTACAAACCTACCTGTCTGCTTGCCAAAGAAACTCTTTTTTTAGGCTCAAACTGGGACTGGTTACCACTGTTTCCTTAGGAATAATTTTGGGGACTCTTTACTTTTTATGTTTTTCTCCCAACTCTTTCTTTTGGTGGGACCACCCACCCCCAGATACCTTTTTGGACACTCTGGTGGTGGCCTAGAAGTGCGCCTCCTCAGTAAGCTTCCTGGGTCAGTCTGCTTACTGTCAACTAGGTGCTGGCGGAGCTCTGTAAAACCAAATACTGAACATGTGCTTTCTCAGAATCAGATTTTATAACCACTGTAATCATTAGCACTGCTGTCCTGCACCCATGAATTTAGTGCTTTGCTGGAATAGTCTACAAAATTCACCCTGGACTCGTGGGGGTGCTTCTGATTGCACCTCAACCTTTCACAGCACTTTTCAGGGGTCAGCCTAAACTTAGCAATGAAGATGGCTTTCATTGGGGTGCACATGGTTTGGTCTTCAACTTCTAAATCAAGGAGTGTCCTGCCCGGCTGTAGGTATGTGTTTCCATACCCCACAGCACTCTTCTGGGATCTTGTGAACCCTCTGGGCTATCTCATATAGAGAAAAACATTTGTTGATATCACCTCCCAACACATAACCAGGCTTTCTGTCTTCTTCAGGCACTGCAGGTATGCTGCCACCATCACTGCTGGACTCTGCCTTTCTGGCCTTGATGTCTAGCTCCTTAAGGTTCAGTTCATGAGCCAGTAACAACTTTTTCTCATCGAAGGCCCTTTCAGCCTTCTTCTCCTCCATGGCCAGTTTCCTTTCCTCTATCCTTAACTGGGCCATCTGCAACTTGAATACCCTCTCTTCTCCACCAGCTCCTCTGCGGTAAGAGTTCAGGAAGAGACATTTATTTGAGCCCTGGCAGGGGACTCCATTCCAGGGGGCAAGCCGTCTCCTTCCACTTCATATAGCTCCCCAGGAAAGTCCTCTCCAGGCCCCTTTCCCATTATCCTCTCCTGTGGCTTCAACCTGTGTTTGGTGGGGTTATGTCCAGGCCTTCAGCACCTTTTGCAACTCTACCTACCAGGTGGTGCTCTTAGTAGGCATGTTCACCTTCTTGCAGAACTCCTTGAGCTGGGCAACAGTGTAGACATTGATGTTGGCCATCTCAAACTCCATTCTTGCAAATGTGGCCTTAAGCTCAATAGTCGGATTTTTTTTTAGAAAAAGCGAAAAGGTCAATGAGGGAGAATTTAACTCAAATTGATCTTAGAATATTTATGTAGGGTGGTAATGTTATACAAAATTACTGTAGGGCACTGAACAAGCACACATATAATCCCACTGATAATCCCACTGCTGCAACCAGTGCAAGAACTTGGGCTGTTGGTTGACTGGGGTTTAAGCCCTGATCAAGCAGCAACCACAATCCCTGCCAGGATAAGGCACAAGCCAACCCCACATTAACCTGTGTAGCAGTTCTTTCAGAGCAGCAGACCAGCAGAGCAGCAGTCCAGTAGAGCGGCAGTGCTTCAGCAGCACAACAGTCCTTCTTTTGGCAGAGAATCCAAATGTCCAGAAGTTTACTGAAGAGTTGGGGGGTCATTAGGATGGCGGGCGGGCTTTGGCCGCCCGCCACCCTACCGGGGATGTGGACCACCCGCCTACAGGGCGGGGGTCCCGAAATGGGCATTAGGATGCGCCCGCCACACAGGCGGGCGCATCCTGTATATTTACCATTGCGGCGGGCGGAGCTGAAATCTCCGCCCGCCGCAATGGTAAAAATGCACGTTGTGCATTTCAAAGCACAACATGACAGGCACCGCGCGGTGCCTGCCGTGTTGCACATTCAAATGCGGGGGGGTACCATAGGTACCCCCAATGTGCACCCCCCAAGCCCCGGACTCCCAGGGGGCCCGCAACGGGCCCCCGCAGGGAGTCTCCGCATGCCTTTCCGTGGCGGCATTGCCGCCACGGAAAGGCATTGACAAATGCCCATGGTAATATGGCGGGCGGTGTCTAACAGACACCGCCACCATGTTACTGGTTTTCCGCCCCGGCCGCAAGGCGACCGGGGCGGAAAACATGCGGGCGGTGTTTTGCACCGCCGCGGTCCCCCCCGCCATACTAATATGGCGGGGGGGAATTGGGCTGTGGATGTCGGGCGGATTTGCTCCGCCAGGGTGGCGGTGGCCACCGCCACCCTGGCGGAGCAAATCCGCCCGACATCCTAATGACCCCCCAAGTGTCCAAAATCCCCTTTTTATAAATTTTGAAGGTTAACAAGTACATCCACACCAGACGTTGCCCCATCTTTCTCGCCTTTAAGTATTTGTCCACTGCTTTTGATTCAGTAAACAGAACCAAATTGTGGCTAATGTTGCTGGATCAAGGAATGGACCCTACTCTGGCGATTGTTTTGTATTCCCTACATGCTGATTTTGTGCAAGAGTGTGCTTAACTACTCAAGGCGAGCTTTCATCTGATTTCCCAAAAGGGTCATGCACAGGGGTGAATATTGGCACCTCTGCTTTTTATTTTTTACATAAGTGAGCTAACAGCTCACTTCAATTCTAGCTAAGTAGATACACCAAGAATGGCAGGCACATTTGTGCCTGCCTTACTCTATTCAGTTGATGCAGTCCTTTTAGCCCTTACTCCGAACGCAGTGAGGCAGTTGGTGGATTGAGTTGCCCTTTTCATGCAAAATCTTGATTTAAAAACAAATTACATTAAATCGCACATCATGTCATGTGGGCCTGGCAAATCAAACATTAAATCAAATTAACATTAAGGGGCATGCATGCACGAGTGTCTGGGTGTGACCTTCAGTTCATCATGGTTTTGGCACTCCCAGATCAATAACTCTAGTCTTAAACTTTCTCGAGCTGCAGGTACAGTGTGCAATCTTATTAGACCTAGTATGAGAGGGACTATCTTGCCAGCCTTGCGGGTGTATAAGTATTAGCACTGCTACATATGGCGCAGGTGTGTGGGACAATGAAAGCTATTCCCTACAAGTAGAGGCGAATTGTTTCCTTCGCTGCCCGTTAAATTTACCACCATCCACCTCTAGTTTCATTGTCCACTCAGAGATGCATCAGGAATTTATTCTAGTAAGATCCACTTGGTGCCTCTTTTGTTTTGGGTTAACATCTGGACTAATCCGGCTGCAATGCTATGTAGAGATATCATCCTCTAGTGTCTCTGTCTTGAAAAGGCTTTTTCAATCCCATGACCGACCTACATTCAGGTTAGCCTAGCATCCCTGAGATTGTCTTCCTAGTTTATTGAGCACCGCAGTCTCTCTAACGCTGATAAGTTAAAGATGAAAGTAGCCTTTCTGCAATATCATGAAGACCTAAAAATACAAATGAGCTAGGGAAATCTTCAGTTCTGTGAATATTATTGATCGGTAGCTACAAGCGAAACCCCCTTTTATCTAACCCTTGATCTCACACAATGGGAACAATCACTTCTTTTCCATTTTAGAGCGGGTTCTATATAATGGTCTTTTTTGTTTTAACAGCATTCCAGATTTAGAGGAGAATATAGTTGCACCCTGTGCATGTGACAATCAATCTGCACAAACACTACTGCACTTTATGTTTTTCTGCAAATTGCAGTTTGCCATGTAAGCACTTTTTGAAACCCCTGCTTTATAAATTAGGATTTCAACGATGCTGAGTAGCTTTGATTCATTTGCCGTTTTTAAGTTCTCCCGAAATTTGCTTTTGTGTCTGTGCTTTTTTTAAATCAGCTATTAGGGCAAGAAGAACTATGATAAGGTAGCTGCACATCAGTTGCACTCATTTTTTTTTACTTTTATAGTATTTTTAAGACTTTTTATATTTTAGTCTACTAGAAGTTTCTAAAATGTGCCTATGAATTTACTGCATTGGAATTAAGTGAGTATTTAGATCATGTCGCTTACAGTTTCATATTGATATTTGGCTGTTCTTTTATCTACATGCATTTTTAGATTGTTTTGTACTATTGTACTGTGGTTTCATTTATGACCTATACATTGGTTGAATAAAGATTTTGAATCGAAAAGAAAATTGCCACCAAACTTAAAACAATGATATATTCCCAGTTGGAAATTACACTTATAAAATATAATAAGGCAACTCCAATGATATCCAATGTGAGAGATATGCCTTGCAGTAGTGAAAAACAAATTTAGGAGTTTTTCACTACCAGGACATGTAAAACTTAAAAGTACATGTCCAACGTTTTAAATCCATTGCACACTGCCCTCTGAGCTGTGCAGGGCCAACACAGTGGGGACTACTTACGTGTGTGGTATAATTAGCGTTGTAGGACTACCAGTAACATGAAGTTTACAGGCCCTGGGCACTCATAGTTCCATTTACTAGGGGCTTATAAGTAAATAACATTTGCCAATTGAGTATGAGTGAATATTACCTCAGATTAGAGAGCACATGCACATTAGCACTGCTAAACACTAGTAAGGTGCTCAGTCCTTGGGCCCAAAAGAAAGGTCAGCGAAAAATGAACGAGGAAGGCAAAATGTTGGGGGGAAGACCACCCTAAGGCTGACAGGTCTAACATAATCCTTCATAAGGGAAGTTTGGCTTAGCCCTCTTCGGCCATTAACTAACCCTCTTACGGTAATGACTTGCTTGCTTGAAGTTTTGGAATCAGCCCACAACATATTGCAGAGGTTTACATTTAGTAAAATAGTGCAGCTTGAGGATGGCAGCTTCACTGCCCCTCCACCCTTGCCTCCTTCGCAATGCAACTATTTCATTGTCCTCTTATTCCACTGCTGCAGCATGACAAAGCTTATTCCTATTCATAAAGGCTCCTGCTGGTGCCAGGATACATCCATTTTCTGACCAATCCAACAAGGTTTCCATAGATTTGTGCTGTGTGAATTTGGCGACATAAATATCTGGTGTGAGAAGCTGGCCTGGTATATGATGTCCACTAATGTAAGAGGGCACCTTGCACCAGTCCAGACAACACTTATGGTGATTTAAGAGGTCTTAAACAACCTTAGAAAGCTCTCTAAGTGGTAGCTGTGGGGAGCAGCCTTCAGGCTTAGTCCAGAAGGAGTGTAAAGCAGCCTATGTTTCCAGAATGCAATCTTATAGTATAGATTAAGTGAAAAAGAACCACAACAGGTGTTTATACAAATATGTATTTATTACATGATACTCTCTAACACCTTTAGCTATCGTCTACCCGGGGACAAACACAATGCACACAACACTTTGCAAAGAAATACAGTAAATAGCAAAGAATGCACAGTGGACCCCAGGGGGGGACCAAACCATATACTTAGAAAGTGGTATAAGAACCATAACTCGGGTCAAGACAATGTCAAGAGGACGCAGAAGTGCTGGAAACCCAAAGAACCACCCAAGGTGAGTGACACGTAGAGCGTGTGCAGTGTGTTAACACGACTGAGTGCTCTGTACAACTCTACGTGTAAGTCACGGTTGGATTTTTAAAGATTAAAGACCCTTCCCAGTAGACCTTGATGAAACCCTGTGAAAGACAGAAAGTTGGAGAGCTACCCTACCTGTTATGTTATCTGGAATTAGTAGAGGGCACGGCTACTCCAAAGAGTATCCCGGCGCTACGAAAAGACCACCATAACCGCTGACAGACAAACACCTCAACCACAGAACCGGAGAGGCCTAAAGCTGGAACAGCCACGTCTTCAGATTCCGCCTAAAGGTCAGGAGGTCCGGGATCTGTTGCAACGGCGGGGGCGGGGGGGGGAGGCTATTCCAAAGTCGCTCTGCTACTACCTGAAAAGATCTTCCCACTACCCGTAAGAGTATGACCATCAGAGTCAAGATCAAGCACTGTGTAGAAGACCTTAAAGAACGCTGAGGAATATAAGGCTGAAATCTCTCCCTAAGATAAGGATCCCCAATTTTATGGAAAGCTTTGAAGACCAGTGCTAAGGCTTTAAAGTGGATTCTCTTTCGCACTCGGAGCCAGTGAAGAGTGAATAAGAGATGAGAGGAATATGTCCTAGGTCTAGTTAAGAAAATGGCCCTGGCTGCCATGTTCTGAATAGTCTGCAGACGACCTAATAGATACTCTGGAATTCCCAAATACAAAGAATTGACATAATCCAGTCACGATATCACTAGGGCCTGGACAACTGTTTTACGATGCGAGACTGGAAGTAAAGGGAGGAAGTTTTTCAACATTTTCATTGTCCCAAAACAGGTGCCTGCCACTGATTGGACTTGCGCCTTCATAGAGAGTGCAGAATCCAATTTGACCCCCAGATTTTCACAATAGAGACCTCCTCCGACGGGGGGACATGTCTTGTGGCCACCTAGAGTGCCAGGCTTCATGTGGACGAGGGCCAAAGAAAATATTCTCTGATTTATCAGAGTTACACTTTAGTTGGTTACAGCTAAACCACGCGAAGACTTCAGAAAGGCAATCCTTTATTTTGGTCCCATTGATGTCAAAGCCCTTCTCACACGTGAACAACAATTAAGTGTCATCTGCGTATGACACTATTTAAGCGCCATGCTTCTCGGTCAGAAGGGCAAGAGGAGCCATGTAAAAATTAAACAATTTGGGACTCAAAATCAATCCCTGCGGAACCCCCACATTCAAGGGCAGGATTTCTGCTGAAAAAGGTGGTGCCCAAACTGTTTGATGGCGGTTGCGGAGAAAGGATATCATTCATTTTAACACCATTCCTCCAAACCCGCCCCCCACAAGTCTTTGCAAAAGTTGCTAGTGGGGGACAGTATCGAAGGCTGTGGAGAGGTCTAGCAGCACCAAAACCGTGCTTCCTCTTCTGTTCAACGTGGCCTTGATCGTCTCAGCGACCTCTAACAAGGCAGTATTGGTACTAAAATTGGCTCTAAAGCCAGATTGACTGGGGTGTAAGAGAGCGTTGTCCTCTGCAAAGTTTGTGATAGCTTTGTTCACGTATTTCTCCAAAACCTTGGAGAAAAAGGGCAAGAGGGAGATAGGCCTGTAATTACTGGTAACCTCAGGGTCTGCCATAGTTTTTTTTTAAAGAAGAAGGATTTTAGCGTTTTTCCAAATTTGGGGCATAAAGCCCTCCCGCAATGTGGTGTTTAAAATCGAATTAACAACCGGATTGATCACTTCAGCTATGGACGACAAAACTTTGGCTGGGCATGGATCTGAGGGTGAACCAGACTTGAGGTTTTTCATAAAAGAGAGAGATTGATTGAGGCTAATACTCTGGAATTTTAAAAGACAGGCGTCCGTGCTGCGGCGATGGGGTGGATAACTAACTTCCTCCACCTCTAAGGGTTGGTCTGCAAAGGAGTCCTCAATACTTAGAATTTTTCCATAGAAGAACTGGCCATACATTTGGTCCAATCGCTGGTGGAGATAAAAGGCCGGCTAATGGATGAGGGAGATGAGAAACTTTTTACGATATTAAAGAGTTCACTACGTTTGTTTGCGGCCTGTTCAATTTTAGTGGCAAGGAAATATTTTTTTCCTCTTTTCCTGTGGCTACCCTAGTACCCACGGTACCAACACCAGGGAATCCAGGTGTATAGGTGTGAAGGGGTGTCGGAAACCGCTGTCGAACCCAATGGAGGACTTCAGGAAAGTTCCACTGCTGAAGAAGGAGAATGTGTCCGGTGGAATCCAAAGGTGGATTCTAGTTGAGAGGTACCTGCAAGCAGAGGGGACAGAGTCTATGTCACTCAGGAGTGACCAGGAGATCTGGAAGACGAATGCCCACCAATGTCAGGAGATCTGGATGACGAATGCCCACCAATGTTGCAGGAGATTTGACAAGGACCTTGACTCTGCAGCTGTGAGGACCGGGCGACACTGAGAAAGACCAGGAGCCATGCACGAGCTGTCCATTGTTGGATATCGAGTGATGAGGGGTCGGTGTCGGGCGGGAGCACCAACAAGCCTTGGCAAATGCAACCAATGCAGAAGAAAGAAGATGCAACGTTGGGACCAGCAAGGTCAAGGGGACTCACCACAAGCAGGAGCGTTTGGGCAGGCCCTGAACAATCAAGAGAGCCCAAAAGAAACAAAGGTGACTCTCAAATTGACCCACAGACTGGAGGCACTGGATTCACGAGAGGACCTCAAACAGCTCACCAAAAGCTGCAGGCCACGATGCACGCAGTGTGGCTGAAGATTCTGGTCAATGGAGGTGCTCAAGGTTGGGGCTACGTGGAGCTTGAAGATCTTTTTGGAAGGAAGACAACAAGCCTTTGCAACTGCAAGTTGACGTGGTGCACAGGGGTTCGTTTATTGCAACCCCCATGAGGGATACTGGCCTCAAACTTGGTGAGAGGGCAAGGCAGACCTCGGGAGCTTTGGAAAACCACCACCTGTGTTGCAGAACATTTTGGAGTCTGGAGAAGCTCAGGATCAGCAGACTGGTCAACTTAGTTGCGGTGCCTGCAATTGCAGGGGAGTGACTCCTTCACTTCAAGGGTGCTCCTTCACCCTTCAGGTGTCTTTGATGTCCACAGGCCCTGGAAGGGTCCTGTAGGTGCACAGGTACAGACGATACAGCAGACTGGAAGGGAGACAAAGTGTAGCCCAAATGAAGCCCAGAGAAATCCAGAGTGCCCTGACGGTAGAACCACAGTATCCAACTGGGATGTACCTAAGTACTCGACATAACAATTTAAGGGAGAATGCCCCCCCCCCCGAAGCCGTAGCGGGCACCGGGCAATCCCCCGGTTTGCCGCAAAATCTAGGGACCTACACCCAGGTAAGCCCTTATGTACCCTAAGGAAAGGGTCAGGATGATTCAGGAGACCAGGGCCGGACTGGCCGTAGCTGGCACCGGGCAACCCCCCGGTGTGCCGCAAAATCAGCCCTGAAACAAAATCGTCCGAAAACCGGCCCTGGCAAAGAGCTCGGCGGCACCCCACTGCCTCCCCCACTGTGGCCGAGCACCTTGCCAGGGCCGGTTTTGGTTCCCAGTCCGGCCCTGCAGGGGACCCTCCCAGGGGAGGGTCTGGACAGAGGGGAGGTTACTCCCATGTCCTTTGTCCATTTCCGCGCCAAAGCGGGAGCCAATGGCTCCCAGAGCTGGTTTGAACTGGACTATGCATGAGGATACCAAATGTGCCCCTCATGCAGAGTGGCACTGACAAGCCCACCCACCCTGCCCCAATACACTAAATCCTGTCTGGGAGGTGGTCAGACCTCCCTGTGACAGGATGCCTATTGTATTGCCTTGCCCTACTCGAGCTTGGCACAGCAACAGGAGGGCAGTGTCTCTGGTCGGCAGCAACCATTTTGTGCTGTCCGGGTCAAGAAGGCTGGTACCGGGACCACTGAGAGCCTAATGTCTCCCATGATATATTGATTGGGAGACTGTATGATATCGGAATTTGGGGCACCCCTCTGGCCAGGATCAGACCTTTTTTAAGTGACCGGACTGTTATGGCTGTCTTTCTGCTAGCTCTTTGGAGAAGGAGAGTGATGGAGAGTGACTCCAGCCTATCACCCCCATAGCATAGGGAGTAGGCCGATAGACAGGGACCCTGTCTTACATATATTAGGGCATTTTCGTACCATTTTCCTTAGAGTAAGGCTTATGAACTTAAGTTAGGGGATAGATATATAAGTATTAGTCATGATTTGCTCATTTGCTAACATGCTAGGCTACTTTTCATGGAGCTATGCATATTATGGGCTCCGTAGGCCTTAAACGAGACAGACTCCATTTTGCTTTCTGCCCAGTAGCTCGAGAAGGCTTTTTAGGTGAAGAGTAATGTTTTAGTTTCAAGCTGTTGTTCGCTTGGAGAGAACCGGTTCAGGCTGACCCTTATCGAAGGAATGTATTTTTCTCCACTCCGAAGACACAACTTCAGGCCGGCCGGCTGGGAAAGTGTCCTTGGTACGGGGAGGTACAAGAATTTGGTGGGCGGCAGGTTACTGGCCGTAACTTTCCATGAAGGAACGGGCTTTGATATTAGCGAAGGTGTTAGTCAGTTTGTGAGTTAGTCCGTAGGCGGCATCTAGCCGTTAGCATCTCTGCCATTATTCATGTTCATGGTGGACAAGTCGCCATCTTTGAAGTCGGAGAAAGATTTAAGACCGAAACTCTCTGAGATAGACTGAACGAGAAGTAGCGCGGAGCGCACTAATACAGAGAAAGAGAGAGACGGTAGCTAATAATCAGCAAGGTTCCGAGGTCCTGAGGGGAAGCAGACGAGGTTGAGCCTAGCGGTGCAGACGTGTACTTGTGACGGCTGAGGGTGACTGCGAGGCGAGCCAGGACACAGAGACGAGAAGGGAACCTAGATGACTGCCGAGTCCAAACTTCATATTAATCAGGTGACGTCCGACCAGCTCTAATCTTTATCTTTTCTTTGCAGAAGTTATGTTGCATAGTAATGTGATTTGTGTCTATTGTTAATAAATACCCTAATTCTTATGGAATTATCGTGTGCCTTGTGTTCCTGTTCAATCTCGGTAAATGCATCTTCTAGTCGAAAGTTGTTTATGTGAACGGATGTGTAATCCCGATCAGGTAAATGGTGATCGAACAAAGAGGGAGTGAGTGGACCTTTGATGCCAAGAACAGAAAGTACACCATACAATTTGGAACCGTGTTTAAAGTCATTATTATAGTTTTATTCCGAGTAGGTAACTGAGATATTATCCTGATAATTGTTCATAGGAATGTGGTCGTCGTTGATATGCGGCGTTAGTGAGAACACTGGGGAGGACTACCAGTGCCGATACCCACAGGATTGTGGCTTGAATAAGTGAGAGCGCCAGGGGGGATACTGACGTGGAGTTCGACAGGATTGTTGAGCGTTTGGAAACGGGAGCATAGGGTTCTGCAGGCCCATGTGTAGTCGCACCGGATTGTGCGCAATATCTGCCCTAGGGTAGATCGGTCTGGGTCAGGGTGGCCGCGAGACCAACTGATGTGAATAAGATATTGTAGAAAATTCCTATATATGTATATTATCATGCCCCATCCTTAGGTGCGACCTATATATATATATATATCTGTAAATCTATCCATTGTAAATGCGATCTGAGGAGGGAAGGTGAGTGCGTTTTGGCTGGGTCATAGGGGCCCCTGGGGGCTGATCCCATCTAAACAGAAAACCCAGCCATAACACGGACCCAACAGGTTTTCCTCCAACCATTTGTTCGGAGAGGAAACCGCTTAGTTTTGGGGTCCCACAGGGCTCTGCCCTCAGCCCGCTGTTTTTTAATGTTTATGTCTCACCTCTGGCGGCAGTTGCGGAATCTTGTGGGGTCAGAGTGATCTACTACGCTGATGACACACAACTTGTGCTCTCATTTCGAGATTACTCCGATTCCAGCTTTCTGAACTTCCGCCGCTGTCTCTGTGACATCGCAGCCTGAATTTCCCGCAATACCCTCAGGCTTAACTCAGATAAAACTGAGGTGCTGTTTTTAACCATAACCCCGCCTTCCTCCATACTTTGGTGGCCTCCTGTAATGAATCCCCCTCCTGTTCCGGTAGCTTCAGCCAGGAATCTGGGATTCATATTTGATAATTAACTATCCTGCAAAACTCAAATAAATAAGGTCACCTCTGCCTATTTTGGTAAACTCTGCATTATCCGGAAAAGTCTCCCATTTCTTCCCGCGGATGCCCGACGTACCGTCATCCACGCCCTCATTACTTCCCATCTGGATTACGCAAACAGCCTGTATGCCGGAGGCCCAGGCTATCAGATCAAACGGCTACAGATAGTGCACAATGCGGCTGCAAGATTGATTTATAACGGTAACTGGACATAATATCGACTACATATTATCGAATGGACAAAATATCGACGGAAAAATATCGACATTACCTAAATATCGACTATAGGAATATCGTTGGACAAAATATCGACAAAAAAAATGACCCAAAAATATCGAATACAAATATATCGACTCAAAAATATCGACCAGACAAAATATCGAAATATAGTGAAAGTAAAAAATATCGAAAATATGTAGAAAAAAATGTAAAAAATATATATATATATAATATTTAAAAAAATAGTAGTTAATGTTTAGGAGCGGGTTGTGGGTTTATAGGGGAATAGGGTGGGAAGTAATTTAATAATAATTAATTAATCAATACATGTTTGCTAATTGTTTTAATTAGATTTTAATTGGTAATTAATTAATATTAATTAGTTAATTGTTTAATAAAGTATTTAGCATATTATTTAATTGCGTAATTGATTAATTAATCATTAATAATTATTGCTTTTTTTTAATTGATTTGTATATTATTTTAATTGATAATTTGGTTATTAATTATAAATAATTAGTGATTTATATTATTATGAATTAGCATATTATTGAAATTTTTAAATTGCTAACAAATTAATTATAATTAGTTAATGATCTTATTAATATTTTGCATATTATTTAAATTAATTAATTGGTAATTAATTTATAATAATGACTTAATTACATTAATTGGATACATTTAAATGTAATGTATAAATGTATGTTCATGTTAATTAATTAATTGGAATTAAACAATATTAATTAATCACATTTATTATTATAGCTAATGTGATAATATATTTTCTTTTTGTTTTTGTTAAATATTATTTTTTTGTTAATTAAATATTAATGTTTAATGTTGTGTTCATTATCATTTATAGTGTTCATGGTCAGTTTAATAATTTTTGGTATAGGGTAATTTTTTAGGGTTCTGGGTAACTTTTCTGTTCGTGATTAAAGGTGTATTTAGTGGGATTTGGGACATTTTAAAGTTTTTGGGTAAAGGGGTTTTGAAAGGGTGAAGGGTCAGTTTTCAGTTTGTGGGTAAAGGTGTATTTGTAGGGTTCAGGGTCAGTTTTCAGTTTGTGGGTAAAGGAGTTTTTTTAAGGTTCAGGGTCAGTTTTCAGTTGTTGGGTAAAGGTGTATTTTTTGGGATCAGGGTCAGTTTTCAGTTTGTGGGTAAAGGGGTATTTTTGGGCATCTGGGTCAGTTTTCAGTTCTTGGGTAAAGGGGTATTTTTAGGGTTGAGGGTCAGTTTTCAGTTTGTGGGTAAAGGGGTATTTGTAGGGTTCAGGGTCAGTTTTCAGTTTGTGGGTAAAGGAGTTTTTTTAAGGTTCAGGGTCAGTTTTCAGTTGTTGGGTAAAGGTGTATTTTTTGGGATCAGGGTCAGTTTTCAGTTTGTGGGTAAAGGGGTATTTTTGGGCTTCTGGGTCAGTTTTCAGTTCTTGGGTAAAGGGGAATTTTTAGGGTTGAGGGTCAGTTTTCAGTTTGTGGGTAAAGGGGTATTTGTAGGGTTCAGGGTCAGTTTTCAGTTTGTGGGTAAAGGAGTTTTTTTAAGGTTCAGGGTCAGTTTTCAGTTGTTGGGTAAAGGTGTATTTTTTGGGATCAGGGTCAGTTTTCAGTTTGTGGGTAAAGGGGTATTTTTGGGCTTCTGGGTCAGTTTTCAGTTCTTGGGTAAAGGGGTATTTTTAGGGTTGAGGGTCAGTTTTCAGTTTGTGGGTAAAGGGGTATTTGTAGGGTTCAGGGTCAGTTTTCAGTTTGTGGGTAAAGGAGTTTTTTTAAGGTTCAGGGTCAGTTTTTAGTTGTTGGGTAAAGGTGTATTTTTTGGGATCAGGGTCAGTTTTCAGTTTGTGGGCAAAGGGGTATTTTTGGGCTTCTGGGTCAGTTTTCAGTTCTTGGGTAAAGGGGTATTTTTAGGGTTCAGGGTCAGTTTTAAGTTTGTGGGTAAAGGGGTATTTGTAGGGTTCTGGGTCAGTTTTGGGCTTTGGGGTGAAGGGGTATTTTTAGTGTTTAGGGACAGTTTTGGGTATTTTAGAGTGCTGGTGTATAGTGTAACATAAAACACTTATACATTAAAGCTATTATAGGAAAATACTAAATAATATAACTTGACATTATTAAGTTTTACTTTGATCTAAAAAATATATGTATTAGCATGTTTCCAGACAGTAGCTAGAGTGGAGTTGGAATTCTAATTATTAATTGGTTAGTGTCCAGCACCATCACTGATATTACCTACACTGGAGTTGGATTAATAAATAAACATTGGTCAGTCTCCACCACATTTTATGATATTAGCTTGAGTGTAGTAGGAATAGTAAATAATTTTTAGCTAGTGTCCTGCAGCTTCTATGATATTAGCTTGACTGGAGTAGCAATAGGACATATTAAATTGGTCAGTGTGCAGCACATTTGCATACATTTGTTCATTACTGTCTTTTAATATTAAAAAAATAATGCAACATGGATGTTTTCAAAAAACTTTATTAAACTATTTTTTAAATTTTTATTGTGTACTACAATACAATCACAAACAAATATAACATCACATGTTTTTGACTTTTAGTATTCACAGAATAACATATTTACATTTATATACATGTTGTCAATCATAAAAATAAATTTGTTTACAGCATTCTTTCAGTAAATGTTACATATTCCCATCAGTCACTTACAGTTTCAAGTATTTATATAGAAATACATAAAATAATGATTTGTTATACATTTTTTTACTTTAATATTTAATAATGTTAATATTAAATATTAATATTAGTAAATATATATAAAACATTTTTTATTTTAACAAGTAACATGAGTATTATTACATTTGTTAGAAGAAATTGAAATACAAAATAAAATATTTCTTGGTGTATATTTCTGAAAATGTTGTTTTTACATTCAACATAGAAATCGATTCGGTTGTAAAGTTTATAATTGTATAGGGAAACAATATGTTTAATTATAATATTTGGTATTGCCAAAATATTAGTTAAGCTATTATATACTTTTGTTATAGTTAGAAATTATTATAAAACATTTTGTCATAATTAATAAAAATAATAATTATTTTATTAATCATTATTATTATTATTAATTCATAAACATAAACATTCTTTTCTTATTTTCAAAAATATATACATTCATAGATAAAATAAATAGTTTTTTCTGGCCATTGTTTATATAGTAAATGGTTCAAATTGTTATATTAATAACAATAAATAAGTTATATTATTTATCATTATTAATTATTACCATAAACATTTATAATGTTTACTTAAAAATAAACACAAACTTATTCATATAAATATACACAATAACAAAATATTTACATCTTTTATTCAAAGTCTTACATATTTTTTTAATATTATTAATATATAATAATTATTATATATTAATTTATATTAAATATATTTATTTTTTTTAAATAAGGAAAATTGTAATGAGTATAGTGTATTAATTTGTTACATTATACATGTGTATGTATTATATTTTTTACATATTACATTGTATTTTCTATTATCCTTTTACACAAATGGGTTAAGGGGACTACTTTTTTACCGCGTAAGGTTATTGCGCTCCATTCTGGACTGGAGAAGCTCGCGGTTGGGAGTTGCTTCGCGTGGAGAGAGGTAAGGTTATTTTTACCTACAAATTATAAGTAAGTGGTCATGTTTGAGGGTATAATCGAACTTTGTAGTGTTTTTTGGTGTATGTATTAATAGTTTAAGTAGCGTTTGGGTGAAAAGTCTCCGTTATAGATGTGTCGTGCTTTTTTTGCTTCAAGTCTTATTTTAAGTGTTCGGAAATGTCTTCTTACATGGTTAATGTTAATTGTTAGTATATTTACAAATGTAAAGGGGGTATTTGTGGGTGGGTTTCGTTATGTATGTTATTTTACAGGTTTCGGTTCCTCGCATGAAAAGTACATGGAAGGAAGCGTGTTTTTTAACGGAGAAACAAATGTTTGAGTTATTATGCTTATATTTTGACATTTATCTCCTATTTTTCGTGTTTGCCAGGAGCGGTTTTAACACTTTTTCAACCTTTTTCATGTTTTTTTGAGGGTTTCGATTCGGATTGATACATTGATATGCGTGACCGGGATCACTGAAATATTATCGACGGTCACATTATCGACTTACCAAAATATCGTTGACAAATTATCGACGACAAAAATATCGACTTTCTATACTTATTACACAAATTACAAAAATATCGAGTAAAAAATATCGAGTACTAACTATATCGAATACATAAATATCGCCTCAATAAATATCGACTACAAATATATCGTTGCACATGAAATTAGCACTAACACTACAAAAATATCGACTACAAAAATATAGACTACCATAATATCGTTAAAAAAAAAATATCGAGTTCATGTTTGTACACTTTCTTTTCTAAAATACCATCTTTATCATCAATAAAAGTCATTTCTCTATCCAAAATACATTTCACATATAATACCTGTTACTTACATACAATTACTATTAATACACATTTCCTATACATTCTATTACATGCATTTTATCAATATCTAGATATTCTTTGCATTTAACTAACATTTTCATTACTTATTTTCACATAAAAATATATTTCATTTAAAAACAAACCTGCTTTAATGCGGGAATCACCACATACCACCATTCTCACATCAACAAACACTCCAATTAACTAAAAAAAATTCAAACTAGCCTATACAATGCTTCCTTACATCCTACAACCAATCAAATCAAAGCACACATAATACATATACTATAAAAGGGATACATGCATTCTACCATTTGTTGCTGCTACCTCTCTGGAAAGTAGATGCCAACACTCTGAAGATTTTGTTGCAGAATAAACATCTTTAAAGATCCAGCTCACTAGCTAATTAATCAAGTAAGTAACACAGCATTTTTGTAGAAATCTAAATTAGAAGTGCACTATTTTCCTTACATCTCCTAAGTCTTACACTTATTTTATTTTCATCTCTTCCTACATTTCTGATAGAAACTACTCCAACACAATTCCTATTACATGGTCATATTTCTTCACGTGCAAAATCAGATAGTAAGTATATAATAATGCTCTGTTATACACCAACTGCTGTTTTTAAACACTAATTTACAAGAGTATTTAATTTTTAAAAACATTATATTTACAGATATACTCAGATTGTCCTATTTCTACACCAAAAAGGATAAAACTACACTAATTACACATGTAAGTATAGATGTGTTTGTTATAAAACAGCCAATTTCATTATTGCACATTTCGAATGAACATATCTTGCTTTTTACATCTTCCCTATAGATCATTTGAAAGATCCAACATCAACTATACCAAAACACAAGAGTACCCTTCAGAAAAATGTAAGTATAATTGTAATTTGTCTAAAAGTGGGCACAAAAAACGCAAACTATATTCTTAACACCATGTTATATATTTTGAATTGCCTCTACAGATATTCTGAAAACATCATACATCTATTCTACATATCCTATGAAAACATCCAACACAAACTAATCCAATATACAAGAATAGCCTTGTAAAAACATGTAAGTATACTTGTCATTTCTCAAAAACTGCCGAAAATAACACAGACTATGTTCTTAACAACATGTTATCTATTTTATATTTCCTCTACAGATATTCTAAATACATCATACAGCTATTCTACCTACAACAAAGAAAACGACTTATTTAGAAGTTAGTATACTTTTAAATATGTTCCATTTCCAAATGGTTCAATATAAAAATTATAATATTTTGCTTTTATTTCTTCTATCTACTCTACAGATCAAACCTGTACTAACTTGATGTACTCCAGCAATTACTACTACTCTACTATTTAAACAAGTAAGTATATGGAATGTTTACATCCAATGTACAAGTAAGCAAAAATGACAACTGCTTTTGAGTAGGAAATACGTTTGTTATGTGTAAACATTAACGTTGCTTTTCTATATTTTCATACCAACAGCAAATAAAGACATACATACAAGAACATCCTTCAAAAGACATTTCTGCTTCTGTGACTACTACTTTGATTAACTGAAAGTATAAATGCATCAATAATGATGTTAGCACCACAAAAGGAAAAAAATGTGTTCTGATTTTGTTTCTTTCTACTCTTTCCTAGAACAAGTAAATCAAAATGACTGAAGGTGCAGAATTTGTCATGTCTCAGAAAAATAAATTACTATTATGCTACATGGGTTATGTGTATAATCAGGAAAGACAAAGTGGTAGAAAAGTTTTTTGGAAGTGTACCAAATATTACTCCAACAAATGTTATGGGAGGGCCACTACTGAGGAAACGAATGTGCTATTTACTAGGGAACACAATCATCCCCCAAATGTCACAGAAATTGAAATTAGAGATGCTTTAGAAAGTATTAAAAGTGCTAGCACACAAAGTGACAAACCAACAACCCAAATCCTTAAAGAAGAACTGGTAAAAGTCCCAGCCCATGCTTCAGGTCAACTACCCTCTATTGACTCCCTGAAACGCACAATTGCACGCACTAAACGACTCACTAGCACAACCCAACCCAACAACTTTTGAGGAAATTATTATTTCACCAGAAATGGCCATCACTCACAATAAAGATAAATTTATTCTTTTTGATAATGAAAGCAGTACAAACAGAATAATTATGTTTGCAACTGCAAGTAATTTACGAAAAATCCAACAGTGTCCCCAATGGATGATGGATGGAACATTTAAACCCTGCCCAAAACCTTTTTATCAACTGTATTCCATCCACGGTTTATACCATAATTCTAACATACCTTTCATTTACTGTTTGCTACCCAACAAACAGCAAACTACTTACACCGAAATATTAAATGTTCTCAAAACGGAAATCAATCATTATTTTCCAGAAAAAATAATTATTGATTTCGAATTAGCTATGATTAATAGCATTTTGAGAACATTTCCCCACACAGCAATCCAGGGTTGCTATTATCATTTTAATCAGAGTATATGGAGGCATCTCCAAAAATCTACTTTAAGTATACTCTACTCTACAGATAGCACCTTTGCCTATCAAGTTAAAAAGTTAATAGCCCTGGCCTACGTCCCTGTTACAGATGTAGCTGAACATTACAATTTATTAATTGACAGCGCATATTACAAGAAGAATGAGGATAAACTAACCCCATTACTGGACTATTTTGAAGACACTTGGGTGGGAAGGTTGCACAGATCTGGACATCGACGCCAGCCCAAATTCCAAATCCCTTGGTGGAATGTCTATCTTAGTACTTTAAACCAAGAGGCTAAAACTAACAACAGTGTAGAAGGGTGGCATAATGCTTTCCAAGCAACTACAAACAGAGGCAAACCCACGTTCCATAACCTTCTAGAAGCTTTGAAAAAAGAACAAAGCTATCAGGAACTAAGAATGGAACAATCAGTGTCACAAATAGGTCCAAAACTCACTAAACAAACAAAACAAATGTTCCGACTACTTCAAAGTCAAGTCACACAACTAGAGGATTAGAATACCTGGCAATAATAGCTAAAAGTCTACTATAAAAATGTCAACTAAATATACGAATGTCTTCTTACAATAATAGTAAAATTTACATGTCATACACATATATAATGAATTATAAATAATACATATTTGTTTCACAAACTTATTAAAATTATGAAAAAAATATCGTAACAAATATGCAATGTTTATAATTTATTCACACATACACATAACATTAAAAATCGACATTTCCCACCCAATCAAAATTGTAAATTAAATACTTACAATTTTTGGAGATGAGAGACGCAATCAAGGAAAAAGCAATCCATACAATCCAATCCAATATCTTACTATTCCAATATGGGAAACCCTCAAAAACCCGAAAATAAAGTGTAAAACGTAAAAAAACGCTCCAGGAAATTCCGAAAACAGTAGTATGGACACTTTAGTATTTAAAGTGATATACACACAATTTCTAAAAAACGGTCACGCATATCAATGTATCAATCCGAATCGAAACCCTAAAAAAAAACCGAAAAAGGTTGAAAAAGTGTTAAAACCGCTCCTGGCAAACACGAAAAATAGGAGATAAATGTCAAAATATAAGCATAATAACTCAAACATTTGTTTCTCCGTTAAAAAACACGCTTCCTTCCATGTACTTTTCATGCGAGGAACCGAAACCTGTAAAATAACATACATAACGAAACCCACCCACAAATACCCCCTTTACATTTGTAAATATACTAACAATTAACATTAACCATGTAAGAAGACATTTCCGAACACTTAAAATAAGACTTGAAGCAAAAAAAGCACGACACATCTATAACGGAGACTTTTCACCCAAACACTACTTAAACTATTAATACATACACCAAAAAACACTACAAAGTTCGATTATACCCTCAAACATGACCACTTACTTATAATTTGTAGGTAAAAATAACCTTACCTCTCTCCACGCGAAGCAACTCCCAACCGCGAGCTTCTCCAGTCCAGAATGGAGCGCAATAACCTTACGCGGTAAAAAAGTAGTCCCCTTAACCCATTTGTGTAAAAGGATAATAGAAAATACAATGTAATATGTAAAAAATATAATACATACACATGTATAATGTAACAAATTAATACACTATACTCATTACAATTTTCCTTATTTAAAAAAAATAAATATATTTAATATAAATTAATATATAATAATTATTATATATTAATAATATTAAAAAAATATGTAAGACTTTGAATAAAAGATGTAAATATTTTGTTATTGTGTATATTTATATGAATAAGTTTGTGTTTATTTTTAAGTAAACATTATAAATGTTTATGGTAATAATTAATAATGATAAATAATATAACTTATTTATTGTTATTAATATAACAATTTGAACCATTTACTATATAAACAATGGCCAGAAAAAACTATTTATTTTATCTATGAATGTATATATTTTTGAAAATAAGAAAAGAATGTTTATGTTTATTAATTAATAATAATAATAATGATTAATAAAATAATTATTATTTTTATTAATTATGACAAAATGTTTTATAATAATTTCTAACTATAACAAAAGTATATAATAGCTTAACTAATATTTTGGCAATACCAGATATTATAATTAAACATATTGTTTCCCTATACAATTATAAACTTTACAACCGAATCGATTTCTATGTTGAATGTAAAAAAAACATTTTCAGAAATATACACCAAGAAATATTTTATTTTGTATTTCAATTTCTTCTAACAAATGTAATAATACTCATGTTACTTGTTAAAATAAAAAAATGTTTTATATATATTTAATAATATTAATATTTAATATTAACATTATTAAATATTAAAGTAAGAAATGTATAACAAATCATTCTTTTATGTATTTCTATATAAATACTTGAAACTGTAAGTGACTGATGGGAATATGTAAAATTTACTGAAAGAATGTTGTAAACAAATTTATTTTTATGATTGACAACATGTATATAAATGTAAATATGTTATTCTGTGAATACTAAAAGTCAAAAACATGTGATGTTATATTTGTTTGTGATTGTATTGTAGTACACAATAAAAATTAAAAAAATAGTTTAATAAAGTTTTTTGAAAACATCCATGTTGCATTATTTTTTAATATTAAAAGACAGTAATGAACAAATGTATGCAAATGTGCTGCACACTGACCAATTTAATATGTCCTATTGCTACTCCAGTCAAGCTAATATCATAGAAGCTGCAGGACACTAGCTAAAAATTATTTACTATTCCTACTCCACTCAAGCTAATATCATAAAATGTGGTGGAGACTGACCAATGTTTATTTATTAATCCAACTCCAGTGTAGGTAATATCAGTGATGGTGCTGGACACTAACCAATTAATAATTAGAATTCCAACTCCACTCTAGCTACTGTCTGGAAACATGCTAATACATATATTTTTTAGATCAAAGTAAAACTTAATAAGGTCAAGTTATATTATTTAGTATTTTCCTATAATAGCTTTAATGTATAAGTGTTTTATGTTACACTATACACCAGCACTCTAAAATACCCAAAACTGTCCCTAAACACTAAAAATACCCCTTCACCCCAAAGCCCAAAACTGACCCAGAACCCTACAAATACCCCTTTACCCACAAACTTAAAACTGACCCTGAACCCTAAAAATACCCCTTTACCCAAGAACTGAAAACTGACCCAGAAGCCCAAAAATACCCCTTTGCCCACAAACTGAAAACTGACCCTGATCCCAAAAATACACCTTTACCCAATAACTGAAAACTGACCCTGAACCTTAAAAAAACTCCTTTACCCACAAACTGAAAACTGACCCTGAACCCTACAAATACCCCTTTACCCACAAACTGAAAACTGACCCTCAACCCTAAAAATTCCCCTTTACCCAAGAACTGAAAACTGACCCAGAAGCCCAAAAATACCCCTTTACCCACAAACTGAAAACTGACCCTGATCCCAAAAAATACACCTTTACCCAACAACTGAAAACTGACCCTGAACCTTAAAAAAACTCCTTTACCCACAAACTGAAAACTGACCCTGAACCCTACAAATACCCCTTTACCCACAAACTGAAAACTGACCCTCAACCCTAAAAATACCCCTTTACCCAAGAACTGAAAACTGGCCCAGATGCCCAAAAATACCCCTTTACCCACAAACTGAAAACTGACCCTGATCCCAAAAAATACACCTTTACCCAACAACTGAAAACTGACCCTGAACCTTAAAAAAACTCCTTTACCCACAAACTGAAAACTGACCCTGAACCCTACAAATACACCTTTACCCACAAACTGAAAACTGACCCTTCACCCTTTCAAAACCCCTTTACCCAAAAACTTAAATAATGTCCCAAATCCCACTAAATACACCTTTGATCACGAACAGAAAAATTACCCAGAACCCTAAAAAATTACCCTATACCAAAAATTATTAAACTGACCATGAACACTATAAATGATAATGAACACAACATTAAACATTAATATTTAATTAACAAAAAAATAATATTTAACAAAAACAAAAAGAAAATATATTATCACATTAGCTATAATAATAAATGTGATTAATTAATATTGTTTAATTCCAATTAATTAATTAACATGAACATACATTTATACATTACTTTTAAATGTATCCAATTAATGTAATTAAGTCATCATTATAAATTAATTACCAATTAATTAATGTAAATAATATGCAAAATATTAATAAGATCATTAACTAATTATAATTAATTTGTTAGCAATTTAAAAATTTCAATAATATGCTAATTCATAATAAAATAAATCACTAATTATTTATAATTAATAACCAAATTATCAATTAAAATAATATACAAATCAATTAAAAAAACAATAATTATTAATAATTAATTATTCAATTAATCAATTAAATAATATGCTAAATACTTAATTAAACAATTAACTAATTAATATTAATTAATTACCTATTAAAATCTAATTAAAACAATTACCAAACATATATTGATTAATTAATTATTATTAAATTACTTCCCACCCTATTCCCCTATAAACCCACAACCCGCTCCTAAACATTAACTACTATTTTTTTAAATATTATATATATATATTTTTTTTAAACATTTTTTTCTACATATTTTCGATATTTTTTACTTTCACTATATTTCGATATTTTGTCTGGTCGATATTTTTGAGTCGATATATTTGTATTCGATATTTTTGGGTCATTTTTTCAGTCGATATTTTGTCCAACGATATTCCTATAGTCGATATTTAGGTAATGTCGATATTTTTCCGTCGATATTTTGTCCATTCAATAATATGTAGTCGATATTATGTCCAGTTACCGCGTGACCGTTTTTTAGAAATTGTGTGTATATCACTTTAAATACTAAAGTGTCCACACTACTGTTTTCGGAATTTCCTGGAGCGTTTTTTTACGTTTTACACTTTATTTTCGGGTTTTTGAGGGTTTCCCATATTGGAATAGTAAGATATTGGATTGGATTGTATGGATTGCTTTTTCCTTGATTGCGTCTCTCATCTCCAAAAATTGTAAGTATTTAATTTACAATTTTGATTGGGTGGGAAATGTCGATTTTTAATGTTATGTGTATGTGTGAATAAATTATAAACATTGCATATTTGTTACGATATTTTTTTCATAATTTTAATAAGTTTGTGAAACAAATATGTATTATTTATAATTCATTATATATGTGTATGACATGTAAATTTTACTATTATTGTAAGAAGACATTCGTATATTTAGTTGACATTTTTATAGTAGACTTTTAGCTATTATTGCCAGGTATTCTAATCCTCTAGTTGTAGGGTATAGTGTGACTTGACTTTGAAGTAGTCGGAACATTTGTTTTGTTTGTTTAGTGAGTTTTGGACCTATTTGTGACACTGATTGTTCCATTCTTAGTTCCTGATAGCTTTGTTCTTTTTTCAAAGCTTCTAGAAGGTTATGGAACGTGGGTTTGCCTCTGTTTGTAGTTGCTTGGAAAGCATTATGCCACCCTTCTACACTGTTGTTAGTTTTAGCCTCTTGGTTTAAAGTACTAAGATAGACATTCCACCAAGGGATTTGGAATTTGGGCTGGCGTCGATGTCCAGATCTGTGCAACCTTCCCACCCAAGTGTCTTCAAAATAGTCCAGTAATGGGGTTAGTTTATCCTCATTCTTCTTGTAATATGCGCTGTCAATTAATAAATTGTAATGTTCAGCTACATCTGTAACAGGGACGTAGGCCAGGGCTATTAACTTTTTAACTTGATAGGCAAAGGTGCTATCTGTAGAGTAGAGTATACTTAAAGTAGATTTTTGGAGATGCCTCCATATACTCTGATTAAAATGATAATAGCAACCCTGGATTGCTGTGTGGGGAAATGTTCTCAAAATGCTATTAATCATAGCTAATTCGAAATCAATAATTATTTTTTCTGGAAAATAATGATTGATTTCCGTTTTGAGAACATTTAATATTTCGGTGTAAGTAGTTTGCTGTTTGTTGGGTAGCAAACAGTAAATGAAAGGTATGTTAGAATTATGGTATAAACCGTGGATGGAATACAGTTGATAAAAAGGTTTTGGGCAGGGTTTAAATGTTCCATCCATCATCCATTGGGGACACTGTTGGATTTTTCGTAAATTACTTGCAGTTGCAAACATAATTATTCTGTTTGTACTGCTTTCATTATCAAAAAGAATACATTTATCTTTATTGTGAGTGATGGCCATTTCTGGTGAAATAATAATTTCCTCAAAAGTTGTTGGGTTGGGTTGGGTTGTGCTAGTGAGTCGTTTAGTGCGTGCAATTGTGCGTTTCAGGGAGTCAATAGAGGGTAGTTGACCTGAAGCATGGGCTGGGACTTTTACCAGTTCTTCTTTAAGGATTTGGGTTGTTGGTTTGTCACTTTGTGTGCTAGCACTTTTAATACTTTCTAAAGCGTCTCTAATTTCAATTTCTGTGACATTTGGGGGATGATTGTGTTCCCTAGTAAATAGCACATTCGTTTCCTCAGTAGTGGCCCTCCCATAACATTTGTTGGAGTAATATTTGGTACACTTCCAAAAAACTTTTCTACCACTTTGTCTTTCCTGATTATACACATAACCCATGTAGCATAATAGTAATTTATTTTTCTGAGACATGACAAATTCTGCACCTTCAGTCATTTTGATTTACTTGTTCTAGGAAAGAGTAGAAAGAAACAAAATCAGAACACATTTTTTTCCTTTTGTGGTGCTAACATCATTATTGATGCATTTATACTTACAGTTAATCAAAGTAGTAGTCACAGAAGCAGAAATGTCTTTTGAAGGATGTTCTTGTATGTATGTCTTTATTTGCTGTTGGTATGAAAATATAGAAAAGCAACGTTAATGTTTACACATAACAAACGTATTTCCTACTCAAAAGCAGTTGTCATTTTTGCTTACTTGTACATTGGATGTAAACATTACATATACTTACTTGTTTAAATAGTAGAGTAGTAGTAATTGCTGGAGTACATCAAGTTAGTACAGGTTTGATCTGTAGAGTAGATAGAAGAAATAAAAGCAAAATAATATAATTTTTATATTGAACCATTTGGAAATGGAACATATTTAAAAGTATACTAACTTCTAAATAAGTCGTTTTCTTTGTTGTAGGTAGAATAGCTGTATGATGTATTTAGAATATCTGTAGAGGAAATATAAAATAGATAACATGTTGTTAAGAACATAGTCTGTGTTATTTTCGGCAGTTTTTGAGAAATGAAAAGTATACTTACATGTTTTTACAAGGCTATTCTTGTATATTGGATTAGTTTGTGTTGGATGTTTTCATAGGATATGTAGAATAGATGTATGATGTTTTCAGAATATCTGTAGAGGCAATTCAAAATATATAACATGGTGTTAAGAATATAGTTTGCGTTTTTTGTGCCCACTTTTAGACAAATTACAATTATACTTACATTTTTCTGAAGGGTACTCTTGTGTTTTGGTATAGTTGATGTTGGATCTTTCAAATGAACTATAGGGAAGATGTAAAAAGCAAGATATGTTCATTCGAAATGTGCAATAATGAAATTGGCTGTTTTATAACAAACACATCTATACTTACATGTGTAATTAGTGTAGTTTTATCCTTTTTGGTGTAGAAATAGGACAATCTCAGTATATCTGTAAATATGTTTTTAAAAATTAAATACTCTTGTAAATTAGTGTTTAAAAACAGCAGTTGGTGTATAACAGAGCATTATTATATACTTACTATCTGATTTTGCACGTGAAGAAATATGACCATGTAATAGGAATTGTGTTGGAGTAGTTTCTATCAGAAATGTAGGAAGAGATGAAAATAAAATAAGTGTAAGACTTAGGAGATGTAAGGAAAATAGTGCACTTCTAATTTAGATTTCTACAAAAATGCTGTGTTACTTACTTGATTAATTAGCTAGTGAGCTGGATCTTTAAAGATGTTTATTCTGCAACAAAATCTTCAGAGTGTTGGCATCTACTTTCCAGAGAGGTAGCAGCAACAAATGGTAGAATGCATGTATCCCTTTTATAGTATATGTATTATGTGTGCTTTGATTTGATTGGTTGTAGGATGTAAGGAAGCATTGTATAGGCTAGTTTGAATTTTTTTTAGTTAATTGGAGTGTTTGTTGATGTGAGAATGGTGGTATGTGGTGATTCCCGCATTAAAGCAGGTTTGTTTTTAAATGAAATATATTTTTATGTGAAAATAAGTAATGAAAATGTTAGTTAAATGCAAAGAATATCTAGAAATTGATAAAATGCATGTAATAGAATGTATAGGAAATGTGTATTAATAGTAATTTTATGTAAGTAACAGGTATTATATGTGAAATGTATTTTGTATAGAGAAATGACTTTTATTGATGATAAAGATGGTATTTTAGAAAAGAAAGTGTACAAACATGAACTCGATATTTTTTTTTTACGATATTTTGGTAGTCTATATTTTTGTAGTCGATATTTTTGTAGTGTTAGTGCTAATTTCATGTGCAACGATATATTTGTAGTCGATATTTATTGAGGCGATATTTATGTATTCGATAGTTAGTACTCGATATTTTTTACTCGATATTTTTGTAATTTGTGTAATAAGTATAGAAAGTCGATATTTTTGTCGTCGATAATTTGTCAACGATATTTTGGTAAGTCGATAATGTGACCGTCGATAATATTTCAGTGATCCATTTATAACACCCCATATTGCCACTCAATCTCACCGCACCTAAAAAATTTACACTCGCTGCCCGTGATGAGGTGCATTCGCTTTAAATCCTTAGTTTTGGCTTACTGAGCTGTGGGGGGGTCAGGGGCCGGCTTACATTAGAGCTAGACTCAAACATGGCAGGCCTCCCACTCCATCAGATCCAACCATCTTCTTCTCATACGTACTCCCCGGTTCCGCCGGAACAACTTGCCACTATCTCTCCGTTTGACAGAATCAGAAGGCATTTTTCGATGCAATTTAAAAACCTGGATGTTCACCTCCTTTAGTTGCTGAGTGTCCTGTATGAACCTATGCTGTTCGCAGTGCCGGGACACCCCCGTTGGGGGTAGCTGTGCTCTTTATAAGATTCTAAATAGCCCAAAAAAATGGAGGGCTCTTCCAATGCTTGGGATCATACCTCGCACACCGTTTACGGTGTGGAGGTATGATTCCAACATGTTTGATACCAAGCATGATAGGATTCGTTGCAGCCAGTTTTGAGATGGTCTTAGTGTAATTACGCGGTGCCCCTCTATATTGTGTATGGCTGCTTCACTTACATTCCGGGAGAATGGATTCCGTAGGCTGTAGGGGTGCCCTTCTCATGTGGGGGCACCCTCACTTTTAGAACCAACACCCTGCCTTCAGGACTGATAAGGCCTGCTAAAGGGGTGACTTGTAGGCTTTAAGTGCAGTGGCTCCAGATATAGAAAACCTATATCTTTAGTAAGTGGTGCTAGCACCAGCTTACACAGGCTGCAATGGCAGGCCTGTGGGTAAATTTTGAATGGTCTCAGTGAGTGGCATAATTCATTCTTCAGCCAATGGGGGACCTCTGGGGTACCTATGCCCTGGGTACCTTAGTAGCATATACTAGGGACTGATAAGGGTACCACAGTATCCAACTGGGATGTACCTAAGTACTCGACATAACAATTTAAGGGAGAATGCCCCCCCCCCCCCCGAAGCCGTAGCGGGCACCGGGCAATCCCCCGGTTTGCCGCAAAATCTAGGGACCTACACCCAGGTAAGCCCTTATGTACCCTAAGGAAAGGGTCAGGATGATTCAGGAGACCAGGGCCGGACTGGCCGTAGCTGGCACCGGGCAACCCCCCGGTGTGCCGCAAAATCAGCCCTGAAACAAAATCGTCCGAAAACCGGCCCTGGCAAAGAGCTCGGCGGCACCCCACTGCCTCCCCCACTGTGGCCGAGCACCTTGCCAGGGCCGGTTTTGGTTCCCAGTCCGGCCCTGCAGGGGACCCTCCCAGGGGAGGGTCTGGACAGAGGGGAGGTTACTCCCATGTCCTTTGTCCATTTCCGCGCCAAAGCGGGAGCCAATGGCTCCCAGAGCTGGTTTGAACTGGACTATGCATGAGGATACCAAATGTGCCCCTCATGCAGACTGAGTGACACTGACAAGCCCACCCACCCTGCCCCAATACACTAAATCCTGTCTGGGAGGTGGTCAGATCTCCCTTTGACAGGATGCCTATTGTTCTGCCTTCCCCTCCTCAAGCTTGGCACAGCAACAGGAGGGCAGAGTCTCTGGTCGGCAGCAACCATTTTGTGCTGTCCGGGTCAATAAGGCTGGTACCGGGACCACTGAGAGCCTAATGTCTCCCATGATAAATTGATTGGGAGACTGTATGATATCGGAATTTGGGGCACCCCTCTGGCCTGGATCAGATCTTTTTTAAGTGACCGGACCCAATAGGTTTTCCTCCAACCATTCTTTTCGGAGAGGAAACCGCTTAGTTGTGGGGTCCCACAGGGCTCTGCCCTGAGCCCGCTGTTTTTTAATGTTTATATCTCACCTCTGGGGGAAGTTGCGGAATCTTGTGGGGTCAGATTGATCTCCTGCGCTGATGACACACAACTTGTGTTCTCATTTCGAGATTACTCTGATGCTTTCTGAACTTCCGTCGCTGTCTCTGTGACATCGCAGCCTGAATGTCCCGCAATACCCTCAGGCTTAACTCAGATAAAACTGAGGTGCTGTTTTTTAACCATAACCCGCCTTCCTCCATACTTTTGTGGCCTCCTGTATTGAATCCCCCTCCTGTTCTGGTAGCTTCAGCCAGGAATCTGGGATTCATATTTGATAATTAACTATCCTGCAAAACTCAAATAAATAAGGTCACCTCTGCCTGTTTTGGTAAACTCCGCATGATCCGGAAAATTCTCCCATTTCTTCCCGTGGATGCCCGACGTACCGTCATCCACGCTCTCATTACTTCCCATCTGGATTAGGCAAACAGTCTGTATGCCGGAGGCCCAGCCTATCAGATCAAACGGCTACAGATAGTGCACAATGTGGCTGCAAGATTGATTTATAACATCCCATATTGCCACTCAATCTCACCGCACCTAAAGAAATTACACTGGTTGCCCGTGATGAGCTGCATTAGCTTTAAATCCTTAGTTTTGGCTTACTGAGCTGTGCGGGGTCAGGGGCCGGCTTACATTAGAGCTAGACTCAAACATGCGCAGTCCTCCCACTCCATCAGATCCAACCATCTTCTTCTCATCCGTACTCCCCGGTTCCGCCGCGCAAGAATAGGGAGAAGAGCGTTCGCAGTCATCACTGTCCAAGCTTGGAACAACTTGCCACTATCTCTCCGTTTGACAGAATCGGAAGGCCTATTTCGATGCAATTTAAAAACCTGGCTGTTCACCTCCTTTAGTTGCTGAGTGTCCTGTATGAATCTATGCTGCTCGCAGCGCCAGGACACCCCCGTTGGGGGTAGCTGTGCTCTTTATAAGATTCTAAATAAACAAAAAAATGGAGGGCTCTTCCAATGCTTGGGATCATACCTCACACACAGTTTACGGTGTGGAGGTATGATTCCAACTTGTTTGATACCAAGCATGATAGGATTTGTTGCAGCCAGTTTTGAGATGGTCTTAGTGTAATTATGTGGTGCCCCTCTATATTGTGTATGGCTGCTTCACTTACATTCCGGGAGAATGGACTCCGTAGGCTGTAGGGGTGCCCTTCTCATGTGGGGCACCCTCACACTTAGAACCAAGCACCCTGCCTTCAGGATTGATAAGGCCTGCTATAGGGGTGACTTGTAGATTTTAAGTGCAGTGACTCCAGATATAGGAAACCTATTCTTTAGTAAGTGGTGCTAGCACCAGCTTACACAGGCTGCAATGGCAGGCCTGTAGGTACATTTTGAATGGTCTCAGTGGGTGGCATAATTCATGCTTCAGCCCATGGGGGACCTCTGGGGTACCTATGCCCTGGGTACCTTAGTACCATATACTAGGGACTGGTAAGGGTACCACAGTATCCAACTGGGATGTACCTAAGTACTTGACATAACAATTTAAGGGAGAAAGCAGATAAACTGGCATGCTGATTAGCAGGATACCAGTCAGGCTAATCAATAACAGCTTAGCACCAGGCACACAGTGGGGATAACCATGCAGAAGGATCCTACCTTCCTACATCTGTTAGTCATGCTGTATTCTCCTTGGTCTTGAGAGCTAACAGAGTTCATGAAATGGAGGTGAGCTTGGCAGAAAGCAGTACATTTAGAAAGGCTCACAGTTACACATGGAGAAGTGGTTGGTGGCCCAGGAATGACTAGACTAGCTTCAGGAATAGTAAACACACTGGAACTGCTCCAAGGTGGAAAAAGAAGGATGGCAGGTGATCAGATTCACACACCCTTTGAGAGAAGGCTACAGGTGAACAGTAGAAACATTTTGGAGGAGCAGGGAGGGTCAAATATCCCCCACTTTCCCAACTGAACCCCAGTAAGGCAATCCATACATCACTTTGTACAAGGAAGGTGAGAGAAGAAGGTTGTGGGGCAGCAGTAGCATAGCTAGACCTTGTGCCACCCGGGGCAATCCCTGTGTTTGCCGCCCGCGGCGTCCGCATGTAAGAGCGGGGGTGCTAGCGAGTCCTGCAACGGTCACCCGTGACGGGAGCAGGTAAGAGCGGGGATAGGCTGCCGCTTCTAAAACTCATGCCTCCACCCACGGTAGACCACAAGCCCCGACTCCTCCTTGATATGCCACTGTGGGGCAGCAAGTCTTTGCCAAAGCGCAAACAAGATGGTAATGATAAATGGAGGAATCAAAAAGGTTTTAAGGGCTCAACTTGATAAGGTCCTTTGCTGTCCTGCCACTGATTAGTAAGACAAGAGTATGCACTGAAAGCTTGGGTTGGTTGTATTGCAATGCCCCCACGCCCCCCCTCCCAAACCCCATCCCAAGAACTGAGCCAGTCGAGATGATTGAGACACAGGCAATACTCTCCTCCATTGTCATCCTTTCTTCTCACCTGTCACAAATCTACTTATGAATCTTAGAGAAAGATCTCACCACTCTACAACTAAGGGACATAGGATAAAAAGTTCCGCTGGCAATCCCTTTGGCAGCCCGTTCCGGGTGGGACTAGCACGGCCTACGGTACATTAACCTTACTATTGGTATCTGCTGTATGGCACCACCACAAGAGTCCCAATCGGTGCGCATTATTGTGAAATATGGTCTCAAAATGGCCTTGCTGCTATGGAGCGGGAGGGCGGAACAGCAAACCCACTTTTTCCTGGGTTATCTGAAAATCCTTGCTCGGAGCTGGAGACCAAGCTTGTATCTTGCTGTTTAGACATGCTAAACACAGTAAATGTGTTCATTTTAGGAAAAAAGGTTAAGATGGGAGCAGGGGACAGTTTTATCCACTGAGTTACTATTTTATCAGAAAAGGATAGACAACCCGCAGACAGGAAGGGAAAGCAGTGCTGGACCAGATAGAACAAATACTCACGAAACTAATCTCCCCTGGAGAGAGAATACTGGAAACGAGTTGTGTTTCTCCGATGCACTTTTATGTCTTTTCTATAGCTCGAACAATAACTAAATGATCAGTTTAAGTTGGGTTTTAGGGCAAAGTTCCAATAAAGTATTTTAACATTTCAAGAGATGTTTCAAGGCTGTGCTAGTCTGGGAACCGCTTTTGAAGTCAAATCTTGGCAGCTCAGAGAGGAGACTGTACAGCAGGAGAGGACCTTTCAATTTAAATGTTCTCATTATTTGTCTCGAGGCTATTCCAATCGCCATTACTAAAGCTTGACAGCAGAATAGTTGCTGCCAATCTAGGCCCTCAGTCGTCTGCGTGATCTTCAGCTTTGCAATCATTACCAGCCAGCTCTGCCATAAACCGCTCAGTCACCTACTTCAACAGAGCAGAAGGGTTTTCACCTTTTTCTTTAAAAAATACCTTTGATTTTTCGTGTTTTGCGATTTGGAAGTGCCGTTGAGCGAGATACTATGTCAATTCCGTGGTATTATTTTGATTCTATTTCGCCTTATTTTTACGGTGTAAACGTTTTAAGTTAAAAAAATAAAAACCAAAAAACGCTTTTGCTGGTTTTTACCAATGTGTTTATTGGGCTTTACAAAAAAAAAAAAGAAGAAAAGAAAAATACTGGGCAGGTGGCACCCCATCAGCATGTGTCCTTATTCGATAACATTTGTGCACACCTAAGTGTTACGTAGTGTTTATGAGTCTCAGATTTGGGATTCCTGTAATATTAGTGCAAGAACTTCTCGGCAGGGGTTCAGGGTTTTTACGGGACATTATCCATACACCTCTGTGGAAATGCATGATTTTTAATGGCACATTACCAGCACTTCGAAGCAAGGCGGTTATACATTCTCAATGGAAATCTACCAGCACTTTCCAGGAGTGCAGCTATGCATTTAGTGCGTGAACAAGAGTACTTCTCAGAATTGCTTCCAAATCAAAGCTACTGCACTTCAAAATGGTTCCTTTTTGACCAGGCATTTTTTAACAGACTCGTCAGTTGCTGCTCGTGGTTACTGAGATGCCCTCACGGCCACGCCACGCTGACATCCAGCCAAGCAGAAGTCATGGCTTTGTGAAGTGCCCAAGTGGATCAAGTAAATTGTAAGTGATTAAAATAGAGTTGAAGAAGAGATGAGAGTTTGGCCAATGAAATGGTTTACACTTGCAAACCTCACAACAGGCTCAAGTTTACTTTGTGACCTATTTAACTAGACTATGAGCCGCTACCCAAGGTATCTCATAGGATTACTTAGAGTTGGGTGACCTTTAATGGGATCCGACTACCTGGTCTCACTGAATTTAATGCAACCGCCTGTTAGCCGGATATAGTGAACGCAAAGCGCTTTGCTGAGTGGACACCGTACTGGCCCCTCTCAGCAAAGTGGGAGTTTGTTTATAAAAAACAAGAAAAGGAACGGTCTAGATTGCGGGAGCTCGGAGTTTATTATTTCCCAACCATCACTGAGGTGTCCCCAACTAAAAAAGGATGGTATGCCCAGAGGGGCAGACAGATAAGTGGCTGACAGGTGTTCTCAGGGTTGAGGTGTGGAGGTGCTTGAGATACCAGGGGAAAGGAGGATGAGCAACAGTCTGAAACCCAAACAGTCGTAAAGCCCTTCAAATCTGTACAAGCATTGAGGTCTCTCTTTATTAGTTAAAAATGACTTGCTGAGAAGGTCAATAGATTGGTGGAACTATGTCACATGCAGGCTATAGGGTCCAATCACAAAATAATACTTCAGAAGTTTGAGTGTCTTCTGCAGTGATCTGTGTGGGATCTGCAAATCACAGGTTGCAATGCAGTAAGGTACCTTGTTGGGCTGATGCATTTGCTCTGCATTTGCATGCATGTGAGAGATCTCAAAGTGAGTTTGATGTTATTAGGTATTTACTATAGCATCAGCCCACCTCCAAGGCGCTGTGGAGACATTTTTTTATGTAACTAGGAACAACTCATCTTGAAGAGCTTCACCTGGAACAGTATTCTGCCTGCAAGATCTGGTTGAAACCGAGAACAGTTACCCTAATGTGAGTAGAAAGTGGCGATAGAAACATATTATTGGAAGTTTTTTTTAATTAGGAGTAATAACCCAGGGTTCGAGGGCAATAACATGCTACAGGTTGTAAACCTCCACCAAGCATCAATGATAAAATCTGCTATGCAACATTCAGTAACAGTTTGAGAATATATGTGTACTAACCAAATTGGGGTCTTAAATTCACAATTTTCTAACTAAAAAGGGACAGCTCTGAAATATGAATGAATAAATGAAAAGCTTAAAGTTTGGGTGCATTACCTACTCGCCCCTGTACAACTTAGCAATTCAAGGAGGGATTGTGTTTATTATTCTGCCCTGCCATTCCAATACCCTCCAAAAAACAAAAGAATCAAACCATGGCCCTCTGGTCCCTCCTTCCCATCACATCCAAGATATGTTCACTGTCTATGAGCATTCAAAGAGTAGTCAAGTGAAAATTACTTCTGTTAGGGAGATAAGGCTAAAAGAATAATTTGAGTCCAAAGGAAAACTCGGCGCAGAGACTGCCACACCCAACTAGGAGTCTTTGAACCAAGCTAGCAGCACCAGAATGCAATTAATACTTCAGCCGTTTCCTAAACCTGCTCTCCTAAACACCGTCTGCATACAGGGACAGTACCTTAGTAATATTAGTGCTTTAAATGAAAAAAGATAAGGGCAGGTACTCAGCAAAAGGAGCGGTGGATTGGGGGGTGGAGTGTGGGGCGTGCATAAGGGTGGAGCGAGGGGCGGGGCTAGGTTTTCAACCTTTCCAAGCTTTATATGCAAAGAATCCAAATGCATTGTAAGAAGTTTGGAAGTATCTGGCCAATGGTTATGGCCTGAATAACCATTTCTAAAGCATTTACTAATCAGGGTATGTTCAAACCAGTCTCTGATTTTTGCCATCAAAGCTTTGCATGCTGAGGTTTCAGAAAGGGGCACTACAAGTCCCAAAATGCAAAAGAATGCCAACTAAAATCCATAACTGGATGAAAGTGAAAGACATTCCATGGAGCATCCTGTCGCATTTGGGTTTTGCATGGTTTCCCATAGGAAACAAGGGGTTTAAATGCCCAAAACCAAAACAATTGTGTTGCCTTTAAGGTATTTTTTTGTTTGAGGGTATCATAAAATTGGTGGCAAGGGCAGGGATTTACATTCAAGGAAAAATGATGTATTTAAAGTGCTGATGAAATAACATTTTCAGTCATTTAAAACAACGGGCATGCTAAAAAGCGGTACTGCCTTGAAGAATGCACCCCACACCCTCATCCATTAGTTTTAAGGGCAGACTGTCAAACACAAGATGTATGGAAGAAGGCTGAAAGTGAAGAACATCAATACATAACAACTGTTGGGTAACAGCAACTACCCTTCAAACTGTGCTTGTAGGGGAACCAGAGTTCACCTGTCTATGGGGTCTTGGGCTTCCTCTCTGTGTGGGGGCACAGGGTAATTTCATTTTTGTTGGGAACGTACATTTGCTTACACGAGCTGTCACGAGCGTTCAGGCGTGTCTGGCTGCTCGTGGCAAGCTCGTGTTGTGGAGACTGTGTTATTGTTTAAATATGTAGAATGTAGACAGTTATGGCTGTCATCTGTTATGTCATTACAAGCTTGGATTTGAAGGCGTGAGCATCCAAATAAACTCCGTCTACTAACTACGACCATCTGGTGTTATTTCCGACTTTCCTACACTGGCGACGAGCGGGAGCTTCTCTACCTACGTTAAAAGGACCTTGAAGAAAAAAAAAAAAGGATAACTATTCCTTTTCCTTCTTATCCTGGAATTTCACTGAAATCGTTCAGCGCTGTCAGGATTTTACATGGTCAGCCTTGGATTTATGCTGTTCTAAGGAAAGCGGAAGATTCGTTTAAAAAAAAAGGAATTTAAGGTCTTTTCTTACTTATTTAACTGTGGCGTCTTTTGTCACTCGCGAGCACTGCCAGCGTACGTGTGCAAGGGTTCGCGCATAGAATTCTAAACAGCGCAGATCAACGCGACGTCCTTTGTCATCGCGCAACGTCATCGCGCAACGTTGCTAAGTGATCGCGCAACGTTGCTAAGTGACTATCGTGCCAGTCTCTATCATCGCGCAACGCAAGAGCAATAGAGACGATCCCTTTTGCAGTTTATACTTTACTTACCGCGTCTTCAATCTGGAAATACTGTGAAGATCGCAACAACGCTCAGCCTTCAATCACCTGTGGAAATTGAAGATATATTTTTCTTTCCTTTTGTCATTTGAAGGTTTTAGTCACACGCAATTAGTGTTGTGCACTTTAAATATTTACTGTGACCTTAAAGTTGAGTTTTAAGTACATATTTGTATAATATATATATTTTTTTTATCTTCTCATTCAACTCATACATAGCTCGTTTAATAATTAAGTTAACATGTCTGGTATTGTACCTCCCCCTTCCTTTCTGTCCTCACCTGGTGAACCACCAATGGCTTGGGAGATTTGGGAACCTGTTTTCTTGGCCTATGTTGATGTATTGGAAGAAGGGGAGTGTGAACCAGAAAGGAAGCTATCACTATTAAAACATTGTTTGGGTGGTATAGCTTTAAAAGAATTTAAAACATTACCTGATCTAGTAAATCCGGGGAACATCAATGTGTACGAGTATGCTTCACAACAGTTATGCTTAAGATATGGAAAAAAAAAGAATATTGTCATGGAGAGGTTTATATTCTATTCTCGGAAGCAACGTGCAGATGAACCTGTAGAGGATTTTGTGTCAGCCTTAAGATCCTTGGCTGTTACGTGTGATTTTGAACACATATCTTATGAGCAGGTGCTAAGGGACCAACTCTTGATGAGAACTAATAACAAAAAAGTGCAAGAACATCTTTGGACAACCTCTGATATGTCTCTTAATAATGCTATAGATATTGCGAAGTCTATAGAACACTCAGAGAAATTTGTCAAGGAGATCAGGGGTAATGATAAAAGTGATGTTTTTAGCGTATCTAAAGACGTGGACAAGTTTAAGAAAAGTTTTTCGCAGAGAAATGAATTTCATCCTAGAAATGATAACAAATTGAGGAATCAGAAATATGAAAGGAAAACCTCAAAACTATTGTGTTTTAGATGTGGAAGTGACGGACATTTAGCAGATCATAAGAATTGTCCTGCCTTAGGGAAAACTTGTTCAAAGTGCTACAAGAAGGGTCACTTCACAAAATGTTGTAGATCACTACCAGGGAAAATGAATTGTGTACATGTATGCTGTGAAGAATTTCAATCGGGTGATGAGGAAACGTTTCAAGTTAATACTGTCATCAATGTATGTGAAGATGGGGATTGCACCAAATTTCCATCTTGTATTATAACTATTGATGAAGTAAGTTTGGAGATTTTCGTAGACTCGTGTGCATGGTACACTATAATTTCTTTAAATGTTTTCAGAGATAAATTTCCAGATAAGAAGTTACTCGATTCAGATGTATCTCCTGGTGGTTACACAGGTCACAAAATTGACCTTATTGGTTATTTTATAGCAAATATACAATTTTCTGACCGACACATTTCAGGAAAAGTTTATGTGTCAAGATCTGGGTTGTCTTTGTTGAGTTGGCCACACCAATACCAATTTGGGATGAAAATTGATCCTAGGGCTGATCCTCCTGTGTATGTTGTGCAACCATTGAATGTGTCAAGTGTTGTTGGGGACAGTTCGCTACTTGTTGAGGATTTATGTTAATCTTTTCCTACTGTTTTCAGTGGTACCTTAGGTCGGTATAAAGGTTTTGAACATGTCATCAAATTATGTGAGAATGCCATTCCTGTAAGACATAGAGTGAGGAATGTTCCTTTATCTTATAGAGTTAAACTTAAAGATATGCTAAGAGATCTTTGTCAGAAAAACATTATTGAACCTGTTGAGTCGTCACCTTGGGTTTCTCCGATTGTTATTTCGGTTAAGACCAATGGCGAACTTAGATTATGCATTGACCTCCGCAGTGTAAATGGCGCAATTTGGGTAGATTCGCATCCTCTACCCAACCTCCATGAGATGGTCTCAACGCTGGCTGGTGCACAGGTTTTCTCCTGTGTTGACCTAGCCAGCGCTTACCATCAGGTTGTACTTGCTGAGGAATCCAAAAACATTACTGCCTTTATCACACCTGAAGGTTTATACAGGTTTTGCCGTATGCCTTTTGGACTGGCGAGTGCTGCCTCCGTGTTCCAGAGACTAATGAGGGACACTTTGGAGGGTTTGAGTGGTGCCATAGCATTCCAGGATGACATTTTAGTGCATGGGAAAGATGACTTTGAGCATGACAATAACCTAAGGTGTGTGATTGCTGCGTTAGCGGAGAAGGGTCTCATACTTCGCCTTGACAAATGCAAATTTAGGCAAAAGGAGGTGGAATATCTAGGGCATACTATTAGTGGAATGGGAATCAAACCAAAGAAGAATCATGTTAAGAGCATCACGAATGCTCCTGTGCTTACGTCAAAAGAGCAACTCGTGGCTTTTTTAGGCCTTATCGAGTTTTACGCTAAGTTTATCCCAAATTTTTCGGTAAAAGTTGACCCGTTCAGGTGTCTTTTGAAGAAAAACGCTAAGTTTGTTTGGACTGATGAAATGACACATGCTTTTCAATCTTTAAAAGTGTTTATCGTAAATGCTCTGTGTCTCAAACCTTTTGTGGTTGGCGTGAAGTGCATCATCATGGTGGATGCTAGTTCTTCCGGTTTAGGTGGAGTACTTCTGCAGAAAGATTGTGAGAAAGAATGGGTCGTGGCCTATGCATCTAGAGCTTTGCGGGATGCTGAAAAGAATTATTCTGTCATAGAAAGAGAGTTGCTGGCATGTGTTTGGGGAGCTGAACATTTCAGACCTTTTTTGTGGGGTACTACATTTTTGATAAAGACTGATCATAAGCCTTTGGTGTATCTCATGGCCCCAGGTGGAGGGAGAACTATGTCGGCACGTCTCCCAAGATTAGCTTCTAGGTTGCAATCTTTTCAGTACACTATTGAATATGTTCAGGGGAAGGCGAAAGTTCATGCAGATTGTATGTCCAGACTGATTTCTGATACTAATGTTTCTTTTTTAAGAACAAAAAGCAGTGTAGGGTGAAAAGAAGAGAAAGTGAGTGTAAAATTAGGTGAACTGGGTAGAAAATACAATATTTATTAGTGTCTCCCAGACCCTAAGGCTAAAAAAGAAGTGAAATAAGCGGTTTCAGAAATAATAACCGCGTTGAGTAGTGGTCGACATGTTTCAGCGTAGATTGAAAAATATATATTTTTTTTCAATCTATGCTGAAACATGTCGACCACTACTCAACGCGGTTATTATTTCTGAAACCGCTTTCTCTTCTTTTCACCCTACACTGCTTTTTGTTCAGTTGCCATTAATTCCTTTTGTTACTCTCCTCTCACATCTCCATTTCGGCACAGGTAATGTCTGCCGGCCGTCATGTTTAGTCTCCTGGGCAAGGAGAATCCCAAATGATGTACAAGAGGGCAGTACAGTGTGGCTTCTGATGGGAATTTTTTTCCACATGTCCTTGAGTCCTAACTTGGCCAATCCTACACTTTATGTAACGGGTGTGTTGTGTTCCTGTGGGTGTTATCTGCACTGCACTTGCACTGTGATCCCGGATGACTGACTCTCTTGACCACGAGGTACCACTGGTTGTTTAGTCATTGTGTTCTGGGGCATGTACCTTGGTGGTCGTTAAAATTGCCCTTGGGCCCCCTTTAAATTTTTGTTGTGTAAGCCTTCGATAATAGCCAAAGCCTGGGGAAAGGAGGCTTCGTGTTCCGGTTCAGATGATCTCAAGTTCTGGGAGGTACCTTGATGAGGTAAAATGTTCAAAATGATTCTTGTGCTATACATGGAACACCTGACATTGCAAGCCTGTCCGTGCTGGCTGGTAAGTCTCCTTTTCACGGACAGAGCCCTTTCTTGATAAAGCCTGCCCTAGAACTAGGCCTCTACAGAAAATGATTCTATTCTTCCCCGACTGGGTAAAAACTAGAAGTGGCCGGAGCCCGCAGAGTTTTACTCTTTGGAATTCCAAGGAGTTACACTCCGTGAGAGTCTGCAGAGTTTTGCAAATGATGGAATTCAGCATGTCACGGTGCTCATGTTAATATTTAGTGCTGGGAGTTTGTTCCCCACTGTAAAATGAGCACAAACTGCACCACACCAGAGGGTGTTGCTTCTTTCTTCCATTTGAGTAGATTTTATATTCGAGGGGCAGCTTTGTCAACGTGAATGGTAGTGACCTTCTGCAACTGCTTGTGTTGATAAATCTCGCCGGGAGGCGTTCTAACACTCAATTTTTTGTTTGCCAGCTTAACATTGGCGAGCCTCACGACAGAATGAACTCGGCCAACTGGCGGTCGGTTGTGTTTTTCTGGAACTGGGCAAAAGTCTGTGAACTCTGAGCGTGAAGTGGAGGTTTATCGCTCACCCCTAGTAGAAACCCTAGTGAGCCTATCATCATAAACAACAAACGAGACATGGCTGCCCAAGTCAAAGCAGTTGACTCATCCTGATTTAACACTCTAAAGGTGCTGAAAAAAATGTTCATGTGGTTACCAGACAACACCAGGAAAGCAATTACCCAGGCCCTCATCACCAGCAGACTAGACTATAGGAACACCTTGTAAGCAGGGAAAACAACCAGCTCACAGGAAGAATGCAAACCGCCCAAAATGCAGTAGCCAGACTAGTCCTCAACCTCACACGCTGAGCCCACATCACACCTCAGGGATCTCCACTGCCTCCTGGTACTCCAACGTGCACACTTCAAACTCCTCACCCACACCTACAATGCTCTCCAAAACACAGGTCCGTCCTACCTAAACAGCCGCATTCTTTCATCAATCATCCATACACCTTTGCTCTGCCGGTATCTCACTAGCACACATCCCACACATAGGCAAAAGCAGAGCAGGGAGCCGTGCCTGCTCGTAGCAGGCCCATGAAGCCCGGAACTACCTCCTACAGCACATCATAGCCTCCCCGTCCCTTCCCAACTTTTGCAAGAAGCTGAATAAATGGCTTTTTGAGGAAGTCTTCTCACACCTGCTGAGGAGCGCCTGGATGCTTTCACAGGTGATTTGCGTGCTCTAAAAAAACACCAATAACATAACATTTCAATATTGCTCGAGCTACATCGGAACACAGGCTGTCAAACTGGAAGTGTTCATGTTAGTCTCTCCCTACTCCTTAGCCCTTACTCACCCCAGGGCGAAGTGGAGGTCTGGCGAAGGCCTTCATCAGTGGACATCTTGCCCTACTCAAGTCCAGGGGAAAAGCTACATGGAAGCTCTGGGCTTCCTGAGTCCTAAAGGAAATAATGAGAACATTACATGACGTGCTGGAGGCTCCCTGTAGGAAAGTAGGATATAATTCTATGGTTAGCCCCACTTTTTTGCCTGTTGCTAAGCTGTATTTTGACTAGTCTGACTGGGATCCTGCTAATCAAGACCCCAGTCTATCTGCTTTCTCCTTAAATTGTTGTGTTGAGTACTTAGGTACACTCCAGATTGGATACTGGGGTATCTAGTATATGGTACTAAGTTACCCAGGGCATAGGTACCCCAGAGGTCTCCAATGGGCTGAAGCATGCATTATGCCGCCCATGGACGACCATGGAAAATGAAACTACAGGTCTGTGATTGCAGCCTGTGTAAGTTGGTGCATGCACCACTTACTGAAGATAAAGGTTTACTATATCTAAGGGGCGCTACACTTAAAACCTATAAGTCACCCCTACAGCAGGCCTTTGCAATCCTGAAGGCAGGCAGCTTGGTTCTAAGTGAGAGGGTGCCCCTGCATGAGCAGGACACCCCTGCAGCCTACGGAGTCCATTCTCCCAGGTTGTCATTAAAGCAGCCATATACTATATAGAGGGACACCGCGTAATTACGGGATGACCATCTCGAAAACGGCTGCACCGAATCCTATCATGTTTTGTATCAAACATGTTGGAATCATATGCCCACACTGTAAATGGTGTAGGAGGAAGGATTTTAAGCACTGGAAGAGCCCTCCGTTAGGCTCTTAGTGTTCCCGGTACCAGCCTTCTAAACCCGGACAGCACAAAATGGTGGCTGCCGACCAGAGAAACATGTCTGCCCTCCTGCTGCTGAGCCAAGCTCGAGCAGAGGAAGGTGGAACAATAGGCATCCTATCGCAGGGAGGTGTGAACACCACCCAGACGGGATTTAGTGTATAGGGACCCGATGGGTGAACTTGCCAGCGTAAGAAAGTCTGCATGAGGGGACCCTTGCTGTCCTGTGCATAGTCCAGTTCAAATCAGTTCTGGGAGCCGGTGGCTCCCGCTCTGGCGTGAAACTGGACAAAAGACATGTGAGTAACCACTACCCTGTCCAGACAACCCCTGGGAGAGTCCCCTGAATCTTCCCAACCCTTTCCCTAGGGTACTTAAGGGCTTACCTGGGTGTAGTTTCCCAGATTCACCGTGGGATAAGATTAAGATCAGACACCACTTCACTTCTACCGTCTGGGCACTCTGGACTTTGCTGGACTTCATTTGGGCCTGACTTCGTCTCCTTTCCAGTCTGCTGCATCGTTTGTGCCTGTGCATCACACAGGAACCTTCCAAGGCATATGAAGCATCAAAGGCAGCTGAAGAAATCTCCCTTGGAGTGAAGGAGCCATTCCCCTGCATTCCCAGGCACCACATCTAAGTCGACGATTTGCAGATTCTGAGCTCCTTGGACTCTGTGGGCTATGCAGCACAGGTGGTGGTTTTCCACTGCTCCACAGGCCTGCCCTACCCTTTCACTAAGTTTGAGGCCAGTATCCCTCATGGTGGTTGCAATAACCGAAGCCCTGTGCACCACATCCACCTTGCAGTTACAAAGGCTTGTTGGCTTCTTTGCAAGAAAGTGTTCAGGCTCCAAGTATCCACAATTGCGAGCACCTCCAGTGACCAGAATCTTCTGTCGCACCACATCGTGTGCACATGGCCTACATCTTTTGGTGAGCTGCTTGAGGTCCTCTTCTGACTCAAGTGCCTCCGGCATGTGGGTCCACTTGAGGGTCACACTTGTTTCTTTTGGCTCCCCTAATTGCCTGTTGGCTGCCCTGACTCCCCTGCCTTTGGTGAGTCGCCTGGACCTTGCTGGTCCCGCCGTTGCTCCGTTTTAGATTCCTGGGTGCCTTGCCTTTGCCAAGGCTTGTTGGTGCTCCGGCCAGACACCAACCCCTCAGCACTCAACACCCTTTGTGGGACAGCTCGTACATGGCTCCTGGTCCTCACAGCTCCAAAGTCAAGGTCATTGTCATCCATCCTGGAACACCCGGCATCGGAGGGCATTTGTCTTCCATGTCTCCTGGTCACCCCTGAGTGACATAGACTGTGTTCCCTCTGCTTGCAGGTAGCTCTCATCAAGAATCCATCCTAGGATTCCACCGGACACTTGCTTCATCTTCACCAGCTGCACTTTACTGAAGTCCTCCATTGGGTTTGACTGCGGTTTCCGACACCACTTCACTCGTATGCACCCGGCTTCCCTGGTGTAGGTAACATGGGTACTAGGGTATCCACAGGTGGGGTGGCTCTCCAAACTTCTGTCTTCCACAGAGTTTCCTCAGGGTCCACTGGGAAGGGTCTTTAATCTTTAAAAATCCAACCCCGACGTACACATAGAGTTGTATGGAGCACGCGTCATGTTTCCACACTGCACACGCTCTCTGTGGGGTCCTTATCTACTCACCTTGTATGGTTCCTTGGGGTCCCAGCACTTCTACGTCCTCTTGACACTGCTACGTCCTCTAAGGGTCCTCTAAGGGTCACAGCACTCAAAACCTATAAGTCACCCCTACAGCAGGCCTTTGCAATCCTGAAGAAAGGGTGCTGGGTTTGAAGTGAGAGGGTGCCCCTGCATGAGCAGGACACCCCTGCATCCTAAGGAGTCCATTCTCCCGGGTTGTCATTAAAGCAGCCATATACTATATAGAGCATGGGTACTCACAAACGTTCTCTCGGGGGCCAAATTTACAGTTTGGTTTGTGTCCTAGAGCCGCACCGGTGGGGGCGGGGTCAGTGGGGGAGGGGGCAGGGCTAGAGCAATAAAAAAAACTGACCATGAGGTTGATCACAGGTCCCTGCAGCGGACTCCTTCGTCCACTGAGCTACCAGACCCGGCATACACACATCTCTCTCTGTCTTTCTCTCTTGGTCTCCCTCTCTCGCTCTACCTCTCTCTTTCCCTTTCTCCCTCCCTCTCTCCCAGTCTCCCTCTTTCTCACTCCCTCTCACTCTCTCTTACTCCCTCTCAATCTCTCTCACTCCCTCTCAATCTCTCTCAATCTCTCTCACTCCCTCCCTATCACTCCCTCTCTCCCTCTGTCTCACTCACTCTGTCTCACTCCCTCCCTCTCTCCCTCCCTCTCTCTCCGTCTCCCTCCCTTTCTCTCCCTCTCACTCCCTCTCCGTCTCCCTCCCTTTCCCTCCCTCTCTGTCTCACTCCCTTTCCCTCCCTCTCACTCCCTCTCCGTCTCCCTCCCTTTCTCTCCCTCTCACTCCGTCTCCCTCTCCCTCCCTTTCCCTCCCTCTCCATCTCACTCCCTTTCCCTCCCTCTCACTCCCTTTCCCTCCCTTTCTCTCCCTCCGTCTCCCTTCCTTTCCCTCCCTCTCTGTCTCCCTCCCTTTCCCTCCCTCTCTGTCTCCCTCCCTTTCCCTCCCTCTCTGTCTCCCTCCCTTTGTCTCCCTCAAACTCCCTCTCCCTCCCTCTCACTCCCTCTAACTCCCTTTCCCTCCCTCTTCCTCCCTCTCACTCCCTCTCCATCTCACTCCCTCTCCCTCCCTTTCACTCCCTCTCACTCCATCTCCCTCCTTCTCCCTCCCTCTCACTCCCTTTCACTCCCTCTCCATCTCCCTCCCTTCTCCTCCTCTCACTCCCCCTCACTCCCTCTCCCTTTCCCTCCCTTTTCCTCCCTCCCTCTCACTCCCTCTCCCTCCATCTCCGTCTGCCTCTGTGGAAAAAGGTAGGGCTAGGACCTTTCTCAAGATTTGCCCGGCGCTAACCGCCCTTGTACCATTCAAGTTTACCAAGCAATGAGGCAGGCGCCGGAGACCAGAAGGCAGGAAACAGAAGTTTATTCCGACGGAGCAGAACACATCAGATCAGACAACAAGGTATCGTCTCGAGGTGCTCTAACAGCCTCTCGGAGGCCTGGCCTCTTATACACTGGTTTATGGCATGTGACCTTCTTTTAATACAATCAGATCTTTGTAAAGCAAGAAAAAGACATCCCCGTAATCCTAGTGTCAATCCCACCCCCATATACCTTCACAATAGAGGTCCTCAACCTGCTGATAAGAGGAGGGGGTCATCACGCAGCTGAGTGTTCCGCCGAGTCTTAGGATGTGTGCGCCTGATCATGTCACAGGGGGTGGGGAGGCCTGGATCAATAGAGGGTCCTTTGAAGGAGAGCGACCTCATACAATAAAGGGCAGTAAATGGGATCTCCCGGCTTAGGCAATGGCCTCGGACCTGTGTGGACAGTCGGACACGGGGTGAGGGGCCATCAATGGAGTGGTATTCATGCTGCGTGGACAATCCAGCGCAGGAGGGAGGTTTATCAACAGAGGGGCATTCATGGGAGGAGAGGAGGTGTTGGTCAGGCGTTGGCGTGACTCCCAAGGACAGGGTCATGCAGAAGGGTCATGCTCATAAGGAGGAGGAGGGAGGGGGAGCCAGGGTGCACGGGGAATGCTTGCTGGGTCAGAGGGACGTGCTGGCGATCGATCGTGGACAGGGAGACCATGATACCTAAAATGGCTGCCGTGCACGTAGTACATAGGTGACCTAGAATAGCCGCCGTGCATGTAGTACATAGGTGACAAGCTGGCGCAGATGATGTTCAGATCGCAAATTAAAATTCCACAGTCCTCCCTTTTAACATATCTCGCCAACTTGTCAGTTTGGATTTATCCCCATAAGGCCACGTATTTCTACTTCATAGAGGGGACTCATGTGCTCATTTCGGAAGTCCAAAGTCTTTGGGCACATACAGTTAGAGACAAGGCCGCACAAAGGTGGCAGACATTGGATACCTAAACAACACCCACATAAGATCACAACAGGTATCAGCACGAACGAAAACAACCTCCAACCCCAATTCTTCAAAGTGTCCCAAAACCAGCTCCCAAGCGACCATCCTTCCTGTTCTTGGTGAACCTCCGAAGAAAGTCTGTGGAGGTGTTCGATGGCTTTGTAGACTGAAGGCGAGTTGTCAGGCACGTATGTGCAGCAGCTGGATCCGATGATGCGGCACGCTCCTCCTCGGTCGGCTAGGACCACGTCTAGGACAAGTCTATTTTGAAGGGTCACAAGGCGGACCGCCTGAAGTTCCGCAGTGTTGTTGGCGAGGATACCAGCAGTGATGTTGATCGTTGTTTCTACTGCCTGGGTCAGGTGTCGGATAGCACGGCTGTTTGCCATTGGGCCCCACAGAGGAACAAGTCCCTTTGCTGCATCTAGGAACTGTGCTCCGGTGGAGTCGGCTTGTCCAAGGTCGTCTGCACGCCTCTGCCGGTGATGGTTGGCAGGGGCTACATATGTGGGTGGAAGAACGAAGGCAATGTAACAGATACCCTTCCAACCCTTCGGGAGCCAGGTGTAAGCCTTGGTGCCACACACAAAGTACATGTTCGGAGAAGCAACAAAGGAAGGGGGGTCAGCTGAGTCCAATGTTCTGGTGATTCGGCAGGCGCTGTGACCCACCAGTTGCGTTCCCTGGCCTTCTAGGCACACAAGGCCGGTGACATTGATAACAGACAGGGCCACAGTCAGAGTGGCGGTAGTTTGTTTTTGCAGATGAGAGAAGGTGGTTCTGGCTGGGTTGTGGAGCACCTGTACTTCGACTCGTTCCTTGGCTGGAATGTCTTTGAGGAAGGTGGCGCCGGCGAGCGCAGGACACAGGGCAGTAGGAGTCTTTCCTGTTTTGTTCAGCCAGAACCCAGAGTAGAAGTGTGACACTGTCCGGCCGGAGGTGGCGTTGTCCTTGTGGCTCTCTTGCATGAGGATCAGCCAGGCGAGGCAAGAGCCGTGAACTGAGAAGGGTGAAGGGATGAAGGGAATAGAGTGTCCAGTGGCATGTGGGAGCAACCCGCAGATCCAACAGTTCGTAGCATTCGCAGCAAGGTTGTGTTGGTGCAACAGTTGCACGAAGGAATTGTTCCAGAATTCCCTGCGCCTTTCTCGGAGCTGAGGCGACAGAGAGATTAGGTGATGCTCTTTCAGGGGGGTCGGCTGTGCAGTAGGTAGCAATGCCTCATGAGCTGGTGTGCTTTCCTCCAGAATCCAGAAGGAGGTCATGAGGAGGAGGCAGAAGAGGAAGACAATGAAGAGTGCGATTGTCTTTGATTTGTGCAAGTTGTCAGTCTTTGGATTTCTATACTGGGCATTTCCTGTTGCTTCCATCATCTTCTTATCTGGCGCTTCCATCATCTTCTTATCTGGCGCTTCCATCACCTTCAAGGGGGCTCGGTAGCGGGCAGAACCACAGACTTCGTTTAGCTTCTCTCCCGGCAACCCTTGATTGTGTTTAGGTCACCGTTCTGAGATTTAACTTAGTCTGTGGCCTACTTAGCCGAAACTCCCTCCTTTCGACGCAGGAAATACCCTTCTCTGGATGGCACAGTGGGATCAGAGAATTTTGCAAGTTCGAGTGCCTCAGTATCGGGATAACAGTCCAATATCGGTCGGTCTTTGCTCAGGAGCTCTTCTTGGGTGCTGACGTTTTCTGTCGTGGCCAGGTTTGCAGAGACCTTTCGGCAATGATGCGCGTGCAGCCAGTGCTTCTTCCCCTCCACTCGGAGTGCCGTTCGGGTGGTGATCAGCACTTGCCAGGGGCCCGTCCACCGAGGTTCCAGACTCTTGGTTCGCTGGAAATTTCGTATCAATACGAAATCTCCCGGTTGGATGTCGTGGCCGGGGCCCCTGGAAGCATCGGGGATGGCCTGCTGCACCTGTTGATGAATGACAGACAACGTTTTAGTTAACTTGCACAAATAATCAGACAGTAGGACGTCCGGGACGTCATGAATGGAGGTCGGTTTGGGAGCAGTCCAGAGATTCATCGGTCGCCCAAACACGACCTCGTAGGGGGTCAGATGGTGCTTGGTGGGAGTGGAGCGCATCGATAACAAGGCCAGTGGGAGGGCATCCGGCCAGTTAAGTCCAGTGGTGGCCACTATTTTTGCCAGTTTCAGCTTCAGTGTGGCATTATGGCGTTCCACTAGACCGGCGGATTGGGGGTGGAAGACCGCATGAAATCGTTGCTTCACCCCCAACCCCTTTAGGATTAATTGGATAACCTCAGCTATGAAGTGGGGGCCATTGTCGCTCCATAAAATTCGGCAAAGGCCATAGCGAGGGAAGAATTCCTTCAGTAGTACTTTGGCAGTAGTCATGGCAGTGTTGTCACGGGTTGGATAGGCCTCTACCCATTTACTGAAGGCACATACAATGACTAGTACATACTTCAGGTTTTGGCATCTCTCTAGTTGGATGTAATCCATCTGAAGGACCTCAAAGGGATGATTGGGGGTCCCGAACCCTCCCCGGGGTACTACAGTTCCTTTCCCGGGGTTGTGTTGCAGACAGATAAGGCACTGCTGAACTAGGCGTCTGGCTGAGTCGGGGATTTTGTCGTTATGCCAGACTTTGGAAACGAGTTCGATCATGGGTGCAGATCCTATGTGTGCGGGGGAGTGAGCCATTGTCAGTATGGGAATCAGATATGAGTCGGGCAGCAACCATTTGTTTGCATCTTTTGTTCGCCAGCAACCCTCTTCGTCCTTCAAACCCACCCTTGCCCACTTAGTCAATTCGTGAGGGGTGCTGGCCGACTGTATGTCTCTGATCATTTCCCTTGTGTCACTCCATTTTTCTGCTTGCGACCTGGTCACATATATGCGTGTCACCGTCCTATTCTCAGCTGTGGTTCGTGCAGTGATGTCGGCTAATGCATTCCCTTGTCCGACTAAGTCTGTCACTCTTTTGTGTGCCTGACATTTGATCACCGCTAATCGTTTGGGGAGGAGAACTGCCTCAATCAGAGCGGAGACTAAATCTCCGTGGAGGATTGGGGTACCGTGGGACGTCAGGAATCCCCTCTCCCTCCACAGGAGCCCAAAATGGTGGACCACTCCGAAGGCATACTGGCTGTCCGTATATACGTTCGTGGTGGTCCCTGCGGCTATGATGCATGCTCGGGTGAGGGCTATCAGCTCTGCTGCCTGGGCAGATCGTTGTGTGATGCAGGCTGTCTCAACTACTGTTCGGGCTGTCGTGACTGCATAGGCAGCTGAAGTGGTGCCATCCGGGAGTTTGATGCATGAGCCGTCTACCCATAGCTCTCCATCGGGGTCAGTGAAAGCAGTGTCTCGGAGGTCAACCCTACTCCTAGTCTGTTCGTCTGTGAGGGTCACACAGTCGTGTATGGGAGGAACGTCGGGGTCGTTTTCAGGCAGGGGTAACAGTGTGGCAGGATTCAAAGTCGTGCATCTCTTTAGTGTGATGTGGGGTGCAAGCAGAGTCAACTCGTACCCTGTCAGTCGTGCGCTAGTCAGGTGTTGGGTCTTTGTCTGGTTCAAAAGGGTGTCTACTGCATGGGGCACTAATACAGTGAGGGAGTTGGAAAGTACAATTCCCTCGCTCTGACGGATAGAGACAGCAGCGGCAGCTACTGCTCGAAGGCAGGCAGGTAAGGCTCTGGCTACAGGATCAAGAGTGGCGGAGAAGTAGGCACAAGGGCGCTGCTTAGGGCCAATCGATTGAGTCAGGACAGACAATGCGCATCCCTCCCTTTCGTGGGTGAAGAGGGAGAAGGGTTTGGAGTAATCCGGCGTTCCGAGGACGGGTGCTGAGCAGAGTGCATCCCGCAATTCCTTAAAGGAGGCTTGACACTCAGTGGTCCAAGGAAGCGGGGAGGGGACATCTTTGGTCAGCAGGGCAAGTAATGGTTTCACAATGAGGCTATAATTAGGCAACCACTGTCTGCAAAAAGAGGTTAGGCCAACCAAAGAGCGGACCTGTTTTTGTGTTTTTGGGATGGGGGTGTCTAGGATGGTTTGGATTCGGTCAGGGGTAAGTTTCCTCCCTTCTTTGGACAGAAGATGGCCTAGGTAAGTCACCTGTGGCTGACAGAACTGTAACTTCTTTTTGGAGACTTTATGGCCATTTTCTGCAAGGAAGTGTAGGAGTTGGACAGTGGCTGTCGTTGCAAGCGGGGTGGTGTCGGCCGCCAAAAGGATATCGTCGACATATTGGATCAACACCACTCCCTCTGGTAGCTGGAAGGCATCCAGTTGTCTTTTGAGGGCCTGGCTGTAAATGCTGGGACTTTCAGTGTACCCCTGGGGAGCTCTACAAAATCGGTACGAGCGGGATTTTAAAGTGAAGCCGAAGAGGTAACGGCTGTCTGGATGGATGGGGATAGAGAAAAACGCGTTCTTAAGGTCGATAACAGTGAAGGTGGTGGCGGTGGACGGGATGAGGGTCAAAATGGTGGTGATATCAGAGACTACGGGATATTGGGGTACAACTACTTTGTTAATCTCTCGCAAGTCGATGAGGAAGCGGTACGCTTTCTCATCTCCTTCACCTTGCTTCTTAACAATAGGTAGGATTGGGCTGTTGCAGACGTTACTAACCACCTCTTCAACCACTCCTGCATCTACCAGAGACTGAATGATCGCTACCAGTGCCTTCTCACCCTCTGGGGATATCCGATATTGCGGGAGTTTCGGGAGCATAGCGTCCTGTCGTACAGTTATGTGAATAGGATCAATCATCATTCGTCCCACATCAGAGTCATTTTTGGCCCACAGGTACGGAGGCAGGGTGTCAAGCAAGGACAGGTCAGCGTCAGTTATGGAGCACATGTGTCGCGGGGGAGGGGACCTGGGCATGTCTGGGTTGTCGTACAGGATGACTCGTATTCCATCTGGGGAACACCTAATGGTAGCTCGAAAATGCTTCAGTAAGTCAATGCCCATAATGGCGTCAGGGGAGTTGGAGGAGAGTAGGAATGTCGCGTCAGCAGTGTTGTTTTCTAGGTCAAAGGTAATAGGTACGGACAGGGGGTTAGTGGAGGGCGTCCCATCGAAACCTATCGACGTTATGTGTGAGCCAGACAAGGGTGCCCTTGGAATCAGTCGACTACGTGTCGCCCCAGTGTCTACCAAGAATGGAGACTCTGTACCCAAGACCTTAGCGGTGACATAAGGACCTTGCTGGTCAACACAGAGCTCGACTGGATCCCTCCCTTGCCCCTGGCAGTCCTATGCAAAATCGGGGGCATTTTCACCTTCGGATAGCTGATATTGGTTCTGTCGGGGACGGTCAAATGTGTTCAGTCTTCCTGATCTGTCATTGTTGGTGTTGTTGGAGTTCCCTCGTCCCTGTACTCTATTCCTCGGACCACCTGCCACATCCCTGGAATCCCTATTTCTATTCATCACTAGCAGAACCGGACACTGGGTTTTCCAATGGCCGAACCCTTTGCAGAAGGCGCATTGGTCATTGCTAATGTCTCTCCGTCCAGTGTGGGATGTTGGGGTGTGATCTTTAGGAGGTAGATCTCTGGGGGTGTTTGATTGGTAGTTCCCCCTTTGATGTTCCCGTCCTAGCGCTATACCCTGTATCTGGGCTATCATTACCCTTTCCTTTAAATCTTTCTTCTTTTTCTCGGACGCCCTATCATTCTCATTCTTTTGGTGCTCGTAATACTGAGCCATCTGAAGGATAGCTGCAGGTTTGGAGGCCCCCCAACTACTCTCACTCGTCTGCAGTTTTTGGGAGACTTCTTGTGTTAGTCCCTTTACATAATTTTGCACAAACAGGTGCTGTCCGGTTGCGGTGGTCATGTCTTGGCCACTGTAGTCGGAGAACACTGTCTCAAATCGGGAGAAGTATTCTGACACATCTTCCTGGGGTTTCTGTCGACAGGCCGTGACTATCGACCAGTCTACTTTTCTTTCTGGGACCAGTGTTTTTAATTTCTGGACTATTTTATCTGGGAGTTCCAGTATGTCTTTCACTGGTTTACTCCCCGGCTCTCGCTGTCTATCTAGTTTACCGAGTTGGTCCCAGGTATGTCCAAACAGATCCGTGTGGTCAGCCTTCCGGATTTGCTTCCACACGTCAGCCGGCAGACATAGCCCAAAGAACAAGTCAATATCTGCTAAAGTCATTATTGTCGAACCCAAGGCTGTGCCTAATTCGGTATAAAATGCTGTCGGGTTCTTTCTTAAGTCGGGCAGGGTTTGCTTAAAGGTTAGGATATCTTGTCGGTCCCATGGTTGGTAAACCCAATTGTACACAACCCTTCCCTTTGCATTTTCGTTATTAATATCATCGCTCGTTCCCTGGCCCCGTGGCGGGATCCAGTAAGGAGCCGCTTCTCTGATAGGCATCATAGTATTGGCTACTTCTGCCGAGGTTGTTTCAGGGACCGTTACCTTGGCTTCTGGTTTCTGTTCCGCGAGGTGGCGGAAGACCTCAAGCATTTGCATGAAGAGCTCCGTCGCCTCACGTTCAGTCCCATCTCCAACATCAATTTTCCTATACAGTGTTGTTAGTTTAGCGGGTCCCTTACTCTGATACCTATCTTCATACGCGTTCAGGGTATAGTAGCTGAATCGCAAGATGAAATGCCGTCTGTGGCTGTCGGCATGTGAATTATATACGCTCATTGTGTAATCTTCGCTCTCCCTTCGTTCTACTAATGTCTTTGCTATTTTGTCGATCCCATCCCGCTCATCTTTGCTCAACCTATTTAGTCTGGCTGGTGATTGTTTGCTAGGCTCGGGGTCGTCTGATGAGGTTGTTAATGTGGCTGGTGCAAAGGCCATAAGGGCTGGTGCACTAGCACTGAGATCGCTTTCGCTCACACTCGGAGCGTGAAAGCTTTGTCGGCAGGGGGCATATGGAGGGGGCATGTAGATGATTGGGGGACCTAGTAGTAACTCATCGTTCGCCCGTTGTTTGGAGGGCAATTCAGGGTAGAGCGCAGAGGGGGTCCTAACAGGACATTGGCCTGTCGACCCTGATTCTTGGTTTTGCATAGTATCTTTTCTTTCTTTTATTTCTTCTTCTAGTTGCTTCGCGGCTAGGTGGGCTGCCTTTCGTAATTCTCTCCCTATTTTTGCTTCTTCTCTTTTCTTTCGTTGTTCCGTTTCTTTGCGCCACATGCCGATACTGTCGAGCATAGTGGGCGTGGTCTTATTCTTCTGGAGCGCTATTTCTAATGTTTTTATTTTATTTTCGTCAAAGGAACCTATCAGTGGCCACTGACTTTCAGGGTTCTTTTTCGTATATTTATGCCATAGTTTAGTGTAAGCTATAGCGACTAGTCCATACTTAGTGAACATGTCCTTATTAGGGGTGCCCTCCAGTGGAGCTGGATGGTTCATCTCTAATAAGCGGTCCGGGCTAAACAGGCTACCAACCAGTGGGGAGAAGACAGGCATGACGGATTACAACGGGGACAAAAGTCTGCACTACCTATCTTATCACGGCGGACAAAGACTAGACAGAATATTTATATTCTACGTTATTTGGAGGCCGTGAATACCTCAAAAGAACCAATACCGAATAATCGGCCAATCAAACAATCCAGTGGGGAGAATAAGTGGGCACGAAAAATTATCGTTACCCACTCTTTCTCTACCTGCAAAGAGAGACCATGTTCTTCCCTGTTTGCAGACAAAGAATCTCCAGACAATAATCCACGAACGACAGTTCGGGAAACAGTGGGGGAGGAAGATAGGCACGACGGATTACAATGGGGACAAAAGTCTGCGTTACCTATCCTTCACTGCTTGCAAAGAGAGAGCCTGTTTGTTTTTCCCCGTTTGCAGACAGTGAATCTCCAGAGGGTTTCAACAAAGCGTAATACTAGTATTATCCAAACAAAAACAATTTTCCTCAATTCGTCGTGTTTACACGACCTTACCCGGACCGCATGGACGGTTTCCTGTCCTCTGGATCCAGCGCCCGATCGTCCTCTCTCCTTCGTGTTGTTCGCGGCACTCCTGATGGTTCCCAGTCAGGACCGTAGATCACTCGAGAGAGGTCTGTTCAGAACTAGTGAAGGTCGGATGATCGGCTGTCAGACGAGGGTCTATCGGACACGAGCTCTTCCCGATCGTTGCAGTCGTTCACTCTGTCATCGGGACCTCTCCCACTGGATCCACGTGTCGCTGATGGGCCCCACGCTTTGGGACGCCAATTGTGGAAAAAGGTAGGGCTAGGACCTTTCTCAAGATTTGCCCGGCGCTAACCGCCCTTGTACCATTCAAGTTTACCAAGCAATGAGGCAGGCGCCGGAGACCAGAAGGCAGGAAACAGAAGTTTATTCCGACGGAGCAGAACACATCAGATCAGACAACAAGGTATCGTCTCGAGGTGCTCTAACAGCCTCTCGGAGGCCTGGCCTCTTATACACTGGTTTATGGCATGTGACCTTCTTTTAATACAATCAGATCTTTGTAAAGCAAGAAAAAGACATCCCCGTAATCCTAGTGTCAATCCCACCCCCATATACCTTCACAATAGAGGTCCTCAACCTGCTGATAAGAGGAGGGGGTCATCACGCAGCTGAGTGTTCCGCCGAGTCTTAGGATGTGTGCGCCTGATCATGTCACAGGGGGTGGGGAGGCCTGGATCAATAGAGGGTCCTTTGAAGGAGAGCGACCTCATACAATAAAGGGCAGTAAATGGGATCTCCCGGCTTAGGCAATGGCCTCGGACCTGTGTGGACAGTCGGACACGGGGTGAGGGGCCATCAATGGAGTGGTATTCATGCTGCGTGGACAATCCAGCGCAGGAGGGAGGTTTATCAACAGAGGGGCATTCATGGGAGGAGAGGAGGTGTTGGTCAGGCGTTGGCGTGACTCCCAAGGACAGGGTCATGCAGAAGGGTCATGCTCATAAGGAGGAGGAGGGAGGGGGAGCCAGGGTGCGCGGGGAATGCTTGCTGGGTCAGAGGGACGTGCTGGCGATCGATCGTGGACAGGGAGACCATGATACCTAAAATGGCTGCCGTGCACGTAGTACATAGGTGACCTAGAATAGCCGCCGTGCATGTAGTACATAGGTGACAAGCTGGCGCAGATGATGTTCAGATCGCAAATTAAAATTCCACACCTCCCTATCACTCTCTCTCACTCTCTCTCCGTTTCCCTCTCCCTCCCTTTCCCTCCCTCTCTGTCTCAATCCCTTTCTCTCCCTCTCACTCCCTTTCCCTCACTTTCTCTCCCTCCATCTCCCTCCCTTTCCCTCCCTCTCACTCCCTCTCACTCCCTCTCCCTCCCTCTCTCGCTCTCTATCTCCCTCCCTTTCCTCCCTCCCCCTCACTCCCTCTCTCTTTCCCTCCCTTTTCCTCCCTCCCTCTCACTCTCTCTCCTTCCCTCTCCCTCCCTCTCCCTCCCTTTCTCTCCTTCCGTCTCCCTCTCACTCCCTCTCCATCTCCCTCCATTTTCCTCCCTCTAACTCCCCCTCACTCCCTCTCCCTCCCTTTTCCTCCCTCTCACTCCCTCTCACTCTCCCTCCCTCTCCGTCCCCCTCCCTCTCCGTCCCCCTCCCTCTCATCTCACCCTGCCTGCCTGCCTGTGTGTCAGCCACTGCACACACACACTCACAGCCGCAAACAGAGCAAACAGGGTTGTGAATAGATAACACCTACAAAAACATATTTTTTAAAACAAATGTAGCGCATCATTTCCGGAAGCCATAGGGTCAAATATAGAACTAAGAGTTGGAGCTGAATCAATAGTACATACACTTCTTTAACCAAATAAACGCTGGGCAATCCCTCTTAGTAAAACCTGACCTGTGCTATGAATGTGTTGCTGAATTTGAAAGAGTATTCGAATTCTTACAGGCATCTAGGATAGGGAAAGTGCTAAATTACCTTGTTTGGGTTTAGAACCGATTACATGTAAGAAGGTTACTCAAAGCTGCAGTAGCATTTGTTAGCGCTGATTATTTTTGGACAAAAATGTAAATCGTAATTTTCTCTCGGGTGGTCTTGCATCCCATGGTAGACCCTGAATGTGGGGCAATAGACTGAGCAAGCGAGAAGTGCCGATTAAGTAGGTGGTTTTCCAGCTAAAGAATGCGCTTTTCTTTTGAGGTGTGCATGTGCTTATAAGAAAAATGGAGAACAGCACTCCCATGTGGGAATTCGCATGCCAACTTCGAGACAGTGATCAGGGCTACAGTGCCTAAGGTAGCTGCTCAGATATTCATACTCGCTAACAAAATGAAGCACTGGCTTTCGATTAATAAAAAAAGCGCCTTAAAATACTGACTGTCTAATACTTTGAAAATAGTTGGCTGGTGCGTGGTTGGGAACTGTTTTTGCTAATTTCACCTGAGGATTGAATAATTACCAAATACAAATGGGGTATGCGTGACTCATAAGACCACGGTAGGTTTCCCCTCCCTCTCACTCTCCCTCCCTCTCATCTCACCCTGCCTGTGTGTCAGCTGGGGCACGCACACACTCACGCCGCATCCGAGCACTTAACAGGTCTTTAAAAGACCATTTTCATGTTAATGAGGCCTTGATGTATTTCACCTCTTCTTGTGCCCCTGCAGCTTTACTCAGGCTATCACTAGGATCGCCCGGCCCCCACAGAGCAGCAGAGTCTCTCGCACTGCTGCAGAAAGTCTTAAAAAAAAATTTTTAAACACAGGTATGATGTCTCAAGGTCCGCGGGCCGCCATGGAAGGCTTGCCGGGCTGCCAGCGGCCCGCAGGCTGTACTAGGAGTACCCATGATATAGAGGGAGACCGCGTAATTACGGGATGACCATCTCGAAAACGGCTGCATCAAATCCTATCATGTTTTGTATCAAACATGTTGGAATCATACGCCCATAATGTAAATGGTGTAGGAGGAAGGATTTCAAGCACTGGAAGAGCCCTCCATTAGGCTCTCAGTGTTCCCGGTACCAGCCTTCTAGACCCAGACAGCACAAAATGGTGGCTGCCGATCAGAAACACATTTCTGCCCTCCTGCTGCTGAGCCAAGCTCGAGCAGAGGAAGGTGGAACAATAGGCATCCTGTCACAGTGAGGTGTGACTTCCACCCAGATGGGATTTAGTGTATGGGAACCCGGTGGGTGCACTTGCCAGCGTCAGAAAGTCTGAATGAGGGGCACCCTTGCTGTCCCGTGCATAGTCCAGTTCAAATCAGTTCTGGGAGCCAGTGGCTCCCGCTCTGGTTCGAAACTGGACAAAAGACATCTGAGTAACCACTACTCTGTCCAGACCATCCCCTGGGAGGGTCCCCAGAATCTTCCCAACCCTTTCCCTAGGGTGCTTAAGGGCTTACCTGAGTGTAGTTCCCTAGATTCATCTTGGGATAAGATTAAGATCGGACACCACTTCACTTCTACCGTCTGGGCACTCTGGACTTCGCTGGACTTCGTTTGGGCCCTATTTCATCTCCTTTCCAATCTGCTGCATTGTCTGTGCCTGTGCATCACACAGGAACCTTCCAAGGCCTATGAAGCATCAAAGACACCTGATTAAATATCCCTTGGAGTGAAGGAGTCATTCCCCTTTATTCCCATGCACCCCAACTAAGTTGACCGATCTGCAGATCCTGAGCTCCTTGGACTCTGTGGGCTCTGCAGCACAGGTGGAGGTTTTCCACTGCTCCAGATGCCTGCCCTACCCTCTCACCAAGTTTGAGGCCTGTATCCCTCATGGTGGTTGCAATAACCGAAGCCCTGTGCACCACATCCACCTGGCAGTTGCAAAGGCTTGTTGGCTTCTTTGCAAGAAATTCTTCAGGCTCCAAGTAGCCCCAACGGCGAGCACCTCCAGTGACCAGAATCTTCTGTCGCACCATATTGTGTGCACATGGTCTACATCTTTTTGTGAGCTGCTTGAGGTCCTCTTCTGACTTCAGTTCCTCCAGCCTGTGGGTCCACTTGAGGGTCACACTTGTTTCTTTTGGGCTCCCCTAATTGCCTGGGGCAACCCTGGCTCCCCTGCCTTTGGTGAGCCGCCTGGACCTTGCTGGTCCCGCCTTTGCTCCTTTTTTGATTCCTGCGTGCCTTGCCTTTGCTAAGGCTTGCTGGTGCTCCAGCCAGACACCGACCCCTCAGCACTCAACATCCTTCGTGGGGCAGCTCGTGCATGGCTCCAGGTCCTCACAGCTGCAGAGTCAAGGTCATTATCATCCATCCTGCAACAACCGGCATCGGAGTGCATTTGTCTTCCATGTCTCCTAGTCACCCCTGAGTGACATAGACTCTGTTCCCTCTGCTTGCAGGTAGTTCTCATCAAGAATCCATCCTTGGATTCCACCGGACACTTTCTCCATCTTCACCAGCTGCACTTTACTGAAGTCCTCCATTGGGTTTGACTGCGGTTTCTGACACCACTTCACACGTATGCACACAGCTTCCCTGGTGTAGGCAAAATGGGTACTAGAGCATCCACAGGTGGGGTGGGTCTTCAAACTTCTGTCTTCCACTGAGTCTCTTCAGGGTCCACTGGGAAGGGTCTTTAATCTTTAAAAATCCAACCCTGACGTACACATAGAGTTGTATGGAGCATGCGGTCATGTTTCTACACTACACAGGCTCTCTCTGGGGTTCCTATCTACTCACCTTGTGTGGTTCCTTGGGGTCGCAGCACTTCTGCGTCCTCTTAACACGGTCTTGACTCAAGTCATGGTTCTTCTACCACTCTCTTAATATATGGTTTGGTCCCCCCTGGGGCCACTGTGTTTTTCGTGCTATTTACTGTGTTTCTTTGTTAACGTATTGTGTGCATTGTGTTTAGCTCGGTGTTGGAGATATTGGAACGTACAACAGAGTATTATATAATAAATACGTATTTTTATAAATACTTGGTGTGGTTCTTTTTCACTTAACCTATACTATAAGTTTGCGTTCTGGTGAAACAAGCTGCTTTGCACTCCTTCTGGACTAAGCCTAAAGGTTGCTCTCCACAGCTACCACAGAGCTTTCTAAGGTGGTCTAAGACCTCTTAAATCACCATAATATAACGGTTGTCTGGACTGGTGCAAGGTGGTCTCTTACATAAGAGGCATCATATACCAGGCCACCTTCTCACACTCCCACACTGACAGTTAGCCCCCCAATGTTCACCCATGTGCCGTTCCTAGGAGACAACCCGTTAAAGTAAAAAACACTAAACAAAACAGACTCTAATTTACTTCATGCAACCTTTTTAAGAACTGAGGACTACACAAAAATATTAATTCCACTCGACCAATTTAAACTTTAAATTTAAACATGTACGATCCCAATTACTTATTTCCCTGGATAAAGTACACCGTGAGCACTTTCACTCACTCACTAAAATAAAAAAAATACATAATTTCCCACAAATTTGCAAACTGTTACATTGGTTTAAAATCAATAAAAGTCTGATATGGCTCATTCATTTATTTAGTTTTCGTATGTGATATCCAAATATGTTGTATTCAAATGAAACACGGAAAATATAGGCTAGGTGAGTGAACAGAGCGGTTTCAGCTGCGTCATCATTTCTTGCACACAGGTTTAGGCTGTAAGCCTGAAGCAGCTACAGCGTATCAAAAGTTCTCCTTGCTGAATACATTGTCAAGTGCGTTAAATGCTAAAATGGCTGTGGCGTTTAATAATGGGAACCCGGTACGTGGTTTTCTCTTCCACTCCCACAGCAAGAAAGCTCACATCTACTCTCTGTACGCTGTGTACTGAAAGGGTAGATATGAATTATTTATCTTCTTTTCAATCAAGCACAGTGCGCCATTTTAAAGTGGAACTGTAAAGGGTTTTATTTGGAACGGTCGCCTGCATCAGATATGAAACCACCCGCTCCGCGGCGCAATGTTCTGCAGAGAGGTCAGTAATGGTGGGCCAAGTGCTCTTCACCTGCACTGGTAGCTGGTTAATGCACAGCTGTATTCTTACTCCGAGCTCACAACGCGAATATTTAATTTTGTCCAACTGAAGAATGTATCGATCTCCAGTAAAATGCGCTTTATTCCTTAACGGGTTAGCACTTTCATTTAAACTGCCCCCGAAACATTTCGCGAATAACTACTAAAGCCAAGAGTGCAATCACATGTTGTGGAAAATACTTGGATTGTTGTATATTTTACGGGGTCACCCAGAAGCTTTTCTGCAAGTCGGGACAAAAGCTATTTGTAAGGCCCTGAACCAAAGCACCATGTTGCATTCCTGGAGTTCCAGCTTGACCAAACGGTGTAACCCTGGGCAATTTTTTTTCTTCAATGTACATCCTTTCCCATGATCACACCTGAGAGCAGCTTAAAATACGTCATTCAGGGTGCATAGTGTACATAAACATTGTAAAGGCTTATTTAGTCCGCACAAGATAACTGACTTGCCTCTTGAGTTATTGATAAAATCTTCTGGCCAGAAGGGGCATGGTTTACTAATAACGATGGACACTCAGTGCAGTGGTATAATTTAAAGTGGTAATGTAAAACAAATGAAAATACACTTTATTCAATGTAAAAGTTCGTACCTCAGATATAAATAAAGTGACAGTCAGCGGCGATACTCGCAGCAGGATGAGAATTCCAGCTTCAGAGCTGTTCCCCTCAGCCTCTGTGGCGCAATTCTTCCAAACAGGATGCAACGCTGCCGGTGCTGCAGAGAAATATGTGGCCTACCCATCACTAACACTGGGCAGGGAGTCATCTGAAGGGTGTGTAATTTCCTCCGACACAGGAGCTGCTCATATCTATGTTAACAGGTGCTCAGCTGAAGCAATATTAAATGTTTAGGGAAAGTTGGACAATAGAGCGACTGGCCATGGTTTAGGTGGCAGACGATGCACAGTGCAATTGGGCCTTCTTCTCACCCAGATCTGGTTATTTACGGTTGAGAGATACTTGGGACTGTCTTGCTGATGCAAACTTCTTTTTTTAATCTCAGCAACCATATTATTTGTTGCAGTTTCACGGACAGCGGGTGCTGGATACAAGTAGTCATCATTCTTCCATGAGCAGTAAATTGGATCAGAACACAGACGCTTCTGCGTGTACCACATCCATAATCCTTTTGGGGGGTGGGGAAGGGTTATTTCCTGTCCAAGACAACACCTTTACCTGTTGTTTACCTGCATACTTAACCGTACCACTGCTCAATAATGTTCTCCAGTGTGTAAACCTGGCTGCCTCATTGTGTCAGTCAGTCAGTCAGAATATCTTTATTCGACTTGTTCCAAGTCATACAAAGAAACAAAAACAATAAAAACCATTACATGCAGTACTTATTACTCATTGTGTCAGCTTTTCTCAATGCCCACCACTGCACCCAATTATTGTCTCATGATACTCCCCATCATTACTAGATGCTCCCTCAAGTGGATTAGGACTTCTACCCCTGAAGAATGTCTGATACCTAATTAGCCAGGTCACTGAACCCTCTATTTTCCTTCAACCCTTCCAAACTGGAGCGGACATCACACCCATATAAGCTGTTTCTTGGCCGTTGCCCTTCATGGTCATACTCACGTCTGTATGCTGATTTCAGCATCAACTGATAGGACTCTCTGGCCTCAGAGACACAGTTGATCTTCCCTTCATGCCAGCCACAACTGCCCAATCAAAAATGTGATGACTTGTCACGCCTCCTTCCAGTAAAGATATTTTGCAGACGACTGTCACTTGGCCCCAACAAACAGTCTCTTACCATAGTGTATCATATTCCTGTTTCACGAGTCTTTTGCGGCAAGCTAATAACAATGCAAGTGCCCATCCCACTATTGGTCCCTTGAAACCTCAAGTACCTACAGCCACCCACAAGCTAGAAGTCACCATCACCACTTTGCCTTCAAGGATCTGTCAAGGACATTGCAAAGCCTTCTGGCTTTTCGCCATGAGACCTGTTGCTCCACATATACCAGACAGAGAACCATGTTTTGCCCCGCTAATTTCTGCTTGCACCCTCAGGAAATGCAAACTTTTCTCATTAGTGAATATAGGAATAATAACAACAAAGATTTCACTGGTCTGAAGATTAAGTGAGAGCTGGGAAATAAGTAAAGCAGCCATGACAACCAGGTGGAACTCTGGCTAGTGGTAGAGGTGACTCTGATAGTTAAGTTTCTTGAGTTTGAGTGTGTGGATCACTAGAAGAGAAATAGGTCGCTGTTACAAACAGAGAGAAATGGATATGGCGAAGGTAGGACCAGTCAGACTAATCAAAATTAATTCAACCTGCTAACATTTGAGGACGGATCAGATATTGATGTGTTCTTAGGCTGAGAGAGACCTCTGGTCACATTTTCTTTGGAACAAGGAAGGGCAGTAGATTCTGGCACCTTTGGCTCTTGCTTAAGGATGAACAGAGATAAACACTAAATGAGAAGCGGAAGAAAATGATTTTTAGTGGCTCTGTAATCCTACACCCTTTGTGGGTTAAAAGGAATAATTGCCGCTCGAGGCTTTTGACCGTGAGGAGCTGCTTTTTACCTGACTCTGGGGCTCTCTTTCAGAAACGCGACGAGGGGCAGAGGTGGACTGCTGCTGCATACGGGACTGCGAGGGCCAGGCTGCTTTGCGGCGAGTGACCGGCCGCACCTGGCTCCTCTTCCCGCCCCGCCTCTCTCCACTTATTAGCGCCTCGCGGCCCCCGCTCCGCAGGTTCCGCTCGAGGCTTTTGACCATGAGGAGCTGCTTGTTACCTGACTCTGGGGCTCTCCTTCAGAAACGCGACGAGGGGCATAGGAGGACTGCTGCTGCATACGGGACTGCGAGGGCCAGGCTGCTTTGTGGCGAGTGACCGGCCGCACCTGGCTCTTCTTCCCGCCACGCCTCTCTCCACATTACCACCTCCTATTTAGCCTCACCAACCCACGTGCACGCGGGACGCGCGCGCGCGTGCGCCGGGCGAAGCCCGGGCCAAGGGCGGGCCCGATTGTGCCCGTTCATGACCGGTTGTGACCGGACCGGGCCCCCCCCCTTATTTTTTTTCAACCATCTGCACGCTCCACCGGGATAATGGCTGGCCGCGAAACGAGGAGTAAGACCTCGCTTGCTGGAGGATCTGCAGCCGGAGGTATGGAAAAATTTCTTATCAGAGCAAACACCATTATTGACACTGAAATCAATATTCTGGAGAAACGCTTGTCCAAAGAACTGTTGGCCATTAAGAGATACTCCCTGGGGACTATAGCTAATGCCAAAATCACCGAAAGAACTGTTGATATTTCTACCTCGGTTATGGCTAACCAAGCACCCCTTACTGAAACTGATCATCAGGCTTCAGTGGACCTGGACATTTTGGTCAACGAAATGCTCCCTGAAATTAACTCAGTTCTTGATATTAATAATGCATCCACTGTCTCTGAACTCGAGGATACTGCTAATAATATAATGTCACAGGGGGTTAGAGAAGGGGCTGCTTCTAAACGCAAAAGGTCGTATAACAAGAAAGCTGGTAGAAAATCGAAAACTGCTAAGTTGCAACACAATCTTGCACCCCCTCCAATAAACCAATCCCAATCCCCGCCTAGTAGCGAGGTTTCCATTGAAAGCTTGGGTGCCCTTCTTAAATCGATCGTATTCCCCCTAGAGGCCAAATTGGGAAGGATTGAACTGAGACTGTCTATTATAGAGAAAGCCACAGCTACTATTTTAGCCAATTCTAACATAACTAATAGCCCGAGTATCCAGCAAATCACCTGTACCATTTCTGGCCCCCTAAAGTTAATGAGGCCCTAAATCCCCTCACCGTCCCCATAGGCCCCCCTGTAGCCCACCAAGATTCCAACCAGTGTAGTAATGCACCCCCACAACATACATCTGGGCCGCAAATACTTAATACTAATACAAACGGGCTCACGGTCGATGGTACACAAAGCTCCCCATCTAAAGCACTTAGACCCCCTAGACTACGTTTGCCCGACCTTCCACCTGAAACAAATCGGTATATGGTAGTTTTAGCGGGAGTACCCACACTGGAGACAGGAGAGACTGAAACCTTTAGTTCCCTGAAAGGTAAAGTTGTTAAGTGGCTTAACTGGAATAGACCACTCCCGGCCCACCTCCACAACGAAATTATTATTGTAAGAATGGTGCCATGGCTTGGCAAGACAGTTAAGACCATAAATGGGGACTGTATAACGGTCAGTTTCAGAGATCCTAGAACTGTGTCACATATCTGTGCGGGTTTTAATAGGTCCTTTGACTCCACCATCCAAACCCTTCCAGTGTTCTTCTTTTTTCCACCTAATTTTATAACCCATGGCAGAGGTAGGGACGACTGGATAAGGGTTGAACGGAGGGGGAGACATATGAGATATGATGCTAGACCGGCTATGCTGCCGCAATACACTCCCTTCCATGATACTAACCGGTACAGCTGCCTAGATAGTTTGGAGGGAGTTGACTGACTAACCCCTATACTTGATTCAAGGTTCTCCGTAACTGAGATGGTTAATGGCCTATTCGATAGTGAAGCTGTGACTAATGTAGTGTGCCCAGACAAGTGCCTGCTAATCACCTCCACATCTAAAAGGTTGCCAATGGAGCCTTCCTTGCATGATGGCTTAGCTGACACCGACCATCTATCTTCTGCTTTGGATATGTCAGGGGAGCTGCTACCCACTCCTATTAACCATGCGTTGGTAAGAGCCTGAACCTGAACCGAGCCCCCCAGGTTTTAAAATCGCGAGCTGGAATATTGCCGGTTGGCAACAGAGGATGTCATCCCTGGGCTGGAGGGAATCCATCTCCGGGTTTGACATCCTCTGCTTACAGGAGACCTGGTCTACGACAGATATCCATTTTGATGGTTTTGTGTCATACAATTGCTTAGCACAAGAATCCACCATGGGTAGGGCAAAAGGAGGGTTGGTAATTCTTCTATCTGTGCACTTCCCAGCTCGCGCGGGATCCCATTCTATTGTAGGTTCACACTCCCAAATACTTAGGTTGGAACATAGAGGGGGTCGGGACATTTTGTTAATCAATCACTACAATAACTTGTTCGACCCTACGAGTACACTTGTTGTGGATGAACTCGAGTCAGCTGTAAACAAAATATCTGGGTGGGCGATTTTAACATTTGAACCTGTCCACATTCATATAGTAATGTATGCAGGTTTGATGGGGATAATGGGGAGAACCGGGCTCATTTCACCCACACTGCTTATGGTGACTCCCTTAATACCCTCCTGTTAAATTTTGACCTGGTCATCCACCAACCTGCTTTGGATAATGAGGGTAACATCGTTCCGACGTTCACTGGGAGAAATTCAGCCTCAGTTATTGATCATCTGCTGATATCGGCACACATTGCCTCCCTTTGTACGATCCCCATCATCGTGGATTTGGGAACTAGCGATCATAATGCCATCACTCTGTCAATACTCATCTGGGGCCCCGTGACCCGCTTTAATGGCAGGATTTTTTGATGAGATTACTCCCTGCAGGCAAAATGGTATTCAAATTAAATGGTGTGGGGATAACTCTGATAAACTGTTACAGAAAATTGTGGGAGCAGGCTCTGAGGTGCTACTACGTTGTCTTGTAGTTGATGCCACCCCAAGTTGCATTATTGCCGATTTTGAGGAACTTGGCAATATAATTAAATCGTCCCTTACCATCACCAAGGGTAAATCTAGGCGGGCATCGCTAGGTTGGTTTGATAGAGCTTGTACGTCCTCACTACAAGATCTTAAGAGGGCACTGTCCAGCCACCCCAGAGACAGGGATGCTATAGCCCTCCTCAGGGCTGTTTATAAATCCCAGCTGAACCGTAGGAAACAGGAACTCGGGGAACTAGCCTGGGAGGATCTGACAAAGGCGGCTGAACTGCGGGACAGCAAGTTATTCTGGTGCACTGTCACCAGCCCATTCCTCCAAAAAGAGGAATTCCCAGTCTTAACTGCCCAGGTTAGTGAGGACAGTTGGGTCCAATACTTTACAGGAATTTTCGCCCCAAATAGTGAGGTACAGGATAGTCCTGGTGCCGACACTATCAGACCTATTCAACCCCTGGGGATTACACTCCTAGAAGTCGACAATGCCATCCGAAACAGCAAAGGGTGGAAGGCCCCAGGACCGGACGGCGTACCGGTAGATCTAAATAAAACTGATCTGGCCCTCTGGAGCCCCCTTCTGACCCAGGTGTTTAATGCTGCTGTCACGACACTACTCCCTCCACCTGCCAATTTATAAGAAGGGAGATAGAGGAGAGGCTAAGAACTACCGCCCTATCTCCCTCCTGGATTCCTCGCTAAAAATTATGAGCAGGGTTTTATTGCTACGTCTAGAGGAATGGGCTGAAACCAACAATATCCTTGTGGTTTCCCAATACGGCTTTAGGAAGGGCCTTGGCACTATTAAGCAGTGTATTAATTTAGATCTTCTTATAGGAAAATACACTAAAGCTAAACAGGGCTCTTTGTTCCTTTGTTTTGCAGATCTCTCTAGTGCCTTCGATCTGGTCGACCATAATTTGCTGTGGTCAACCCTATTAGATACGGGAGCACCGGCCGCTATAATTTACTTCCTGGCTAGACTCTATAGCAAGCTATCTGCCCAAATTCGTTACGGACATGAGGGGGAATGTACAAGGAAGATCAGGGTAAAATCTGGCATTAGACAAGGTTGTGTCTTGGCCCCACTACTCTTCTTCCTTTTTATACATTCCATGGAGTCCGTTTTGAAGAATGTCCAAGCCGATGCTCCCCAAGTCGAGGGACAACCAATCCGACTACTGCTTTATGCAGATGACACGGTTTTACTATCTAGAACACCCATAGGTCTTCAGAAACGTATGAATCATTTCTACGATTTTATACAGGGGAAGAAACTAAAAATCAACAACTCTAAAACCTTCATCATAGCCTGCGGAAAAAAGGTGAATCAACTTAAAACTTTTTACTTTAAGGAAAATCAAATTGAGGTTGTGAACAGTTTCTGTTAGCTGGGTATAACCTTTAACAAAAGCGGGTCTTGGGCCCCGGAATTACTTAACGTCAAGGCTAAGATGGGCAAGAGCGCTTCGGGGGTATTCCGATTCGCTGCTAAACTAGGTAGCCGTCGCATCCCCGACATGTTGAATGTCTATCGGCACAGGTGTGTTTCAATTGCCCTTTACGGCTCAGGAGTTTGGGGACACTGGAACCAGGGTGATCTGCAAGTTGCTGAAAATATATTCTTAAGAGACTCCTTTGCCTTCTACCTTCGGCATCTACCGAATTGATTCACAATGAGGTAGGGCTGGACTATTTAACCGATCTAACAGGATTGAGACCCCTTATGGCCTGGAGGTCTATCTGGTCTAAAGATGAAACTGGCTTTACCAGGCAAATAATTCAAGACTGTTTACGCCTGGACAATGCCCGTCTGATCCTGTGGTTGAACTATGTCTTAACATCTTTTAAGGATCTTTTTGACCTGGATGTCCATGGTGATCCCTTATGTGCCATTGACTTATCGAAGCAAGAGGTTAAAAGAGTTTTTCTGGGGCATAAATATAACAGACGTAAAGAACTATGTAGCCACTATCCAACTCATGTTTACTATTATTCTAACAAACAGGAAGAGTATGGCATGCCCATGTATTTAAAAGTTATCACCAGACAGTCTCATCAATACGTACTTACAAGGTTGAGACTAGGCATTGTACATTACCTGGTGGCATTCTGGAGAATGGGAATTTACACCTCTACTCCCTGTCCGTGTGATGGAATTACTAAACAAAGCACGCTGCACTTTATGCTACTATGCCCACTGTTTAAGCATCTGCACATCTGTTACCTCAAACCGCTGTTTAAGATCAACTATGTGTTCAGTACTGTCAATGCAATGAGATTTCTTTTTGCTCTTGCTACCCCAGATATTTGTTTTTTTATCGCAACCTTTATTTTAAAATCTATATCTGTTAGAAAAAGCCTGGTCTTTTAATACTGTACTAGTCCAATCTAGTTACTGCTAAGCTCTTGATATTGCCCCTCCGAGTTGTATCAACCTCTTTGTACTGAAATCTCTTGTTCTGTAACATTTTTTAAATGTGTCCTTCTTTTTTAAAATTGTACGCTTTTATGATTTTTTTTTTATGAATAATCGATTCACAGGTAAGTGATACTGAGCTGAGACAGTGCACTTTGGTGGGCAAAGTAGGACAAGTAGTAACTCCCTTATTTCCTTACTTAATGATTATAGGATCAGTGGCTGAAACCATGACTTGGAACAGAGGGTGGAAGACGAAGAGGTGAGCTAAGAGTGAGAACAGTGAAAAGTAGACTTGCTTGATTAGGAGACATCTGGGACAGCAACATTGCTGGGTGAGATAGATGACGGCAGGGCTAGACATAATATCTGTGATATAAACCAGCCTAGATTACAAAGGGTTATGGTCAGGGCTTCAAGTGGGAAAGAAAACTGGGGGTGCTCTAAAAGGGGTGGGGCAAGCCTCAAAGGGGTGTGGCCTATTTAGTAGGGGTGTGGTCTAAATAAATATAACTAGTGTAGAAGTACCCCCTGCTCTGACAAGCCGTCAGCTCTAGGACTCCTCAGATCCCCCCGCCCCCTCTGTGTGGCAGTCAAGGCTGAGACAGCTTCCCGGGCGCACACGCAGCCGCACCCAAGACCTGCACAGGTCTTTAAAAGACCATTTGCATGTTAATGAGTCTTTGTTGTTTTTTCACCCCTTCTTAGAGCCCCTGCATCTCCACACTTCCTACTACTGTGCCTACGGGCGTTTTGTTCAACAGTGCAAATGCTCCCTCCTCCCCTTTGCCGTCCGTGGGTATGCCAGTGGGTGCTTTTCGCCAAGACACTGAATAGGCCCCTCTGTGGCTTTAACACTGGCGGTAAACACACCAAGAGGTTTGTGGTGTTCCAAACAACAGGGCGAGGCTGCTGGCCAGCGTCGCAGCGCAAAAAATTAACCTGCTGTTCTCACGCTTGCAAAATAGGGCTGTCACATCCTCGTTATGATGCAGTCACATAAAATTTCCTTCTGTGCAAACATGTTTGTATTATTTCACGTCTAACTTTTGCTTGACTGGACTTTTACAAGCAAGTTTCCCATGATCAGAAGTAAAGAAGAGATATCAAAATGTAGGCAGTTTCTCACACAAAGTGGTTTAAGCTGCTAAATGATCCCAGTTGAGTTACCATTGATCTACACAATGGTGCGATGAAAGCACACTACCAAGGAGTTGTGGGCACTCTAGTTGCGCCTCTGATCAAGCTGGTGTAGGGGTGCCAGGGGTACTGGAAGCGCATTAGCTTGATTTGCTTAAGCAGTGCGCGTGCATGCTCACCCGAAACACCAACAAAAACCAGGATGTCTGTTCACCCTAACGGTAACCTTTGAGGCCCGAAAATAGACCCCCATAGAGACCCCTTTTGAGGCCCCCCCAAAAAATTGGGGTGCTCAGACCCCCACAGACATCCCCACTTAAAGCCCTGGTTATGGTCCTACATTGCTTTTCTGCCTATACTTCCAGAGTGAGAATCGGCTTGATGCAGCTCATGTCTTGCTCAACACTTTGATGAGTGCAGTTCAATCTTCCAGGAAAAATAACCCAAACCAACTTGTGACAGATGGTGCTAGGGCTAGCAGGTGTTCTATAAACACCACATGTAGGTTCCTACTTCTCATTACTATGTGGGATTATTGTGATGCACACAGCTGCAGGATCGGACAAACTATTGTAACCCACCTAGCTTTACTGCACATGAGTCCGCGATGATTTTTTAATGCAACAGTAGATAAGCTTTCAAAATGCGGTGATTTTTTCTAAAATGACATACTCTTTTCAACTTTTAGGGTTTCTCCCTAACAGCAATTGTTTGCAATTGTCACAACCTTGACCATGCCCTTCCATATGTGTTTATCAATCTGTGGCCAAGTTGTGCAATTGATCGGTGAACTGCAGTGAAGCTGAAAATAAACACAGGGGGGATAGCCTTTGTCATCTGTTCTCTGAAATCTTACAAGGCTTCTGACAAATCTTGGTGTTGATACCAGTGATTTTAACAAATTTGAAAAACCAGTCGGCAGTACAGTATCTACCACCTGCAATAACAGCCAACACAAAGCTTTGGTGGAACTAGCTCTTTGCACTGACTGCAACCTTCCGCTATAACCGTTAATAAGCCATCTGCATTATGCGCTTTCATCGACTTTCTGCAATAGATCACCCAATGGAAAGCTGCAGCAATGGTTGACTGTTTGTGCTACAGCAGTGACCCTCCATGATGCTTGACCTACTTTCTGGTCCGAAATCCTCTTCCTCACGGTCTCCTCCAACGTGAAAGGAACTCTTCATGCAGGACTTGAGAAGGTAACTCTTCAGCAGGACTAACCAGGTCCCTGTATCCAACCTGCACTCCATTAGGGTTGGCCTCAACATGTGACTTTCCCCGGTCTAGGACGACTATAACTGTGAGCGGCGCTTTCTACTTCTTGGCGCTATATTCACTAAAACAGTTTAAACTCAATATCTATGGTTCTACGGATTGGACTTTTGTTCTGGTATTATTTTGTTTATTAGAATTTTATCTATATTTAAAAATTAGTTTGGGATTTTTCTTTTCACTTTATTACTGTATGTGTGCTGCATAAATACTTTACACATTATGTCCAAGTGAAGCCTTACTGCATTGTGCAAAGCTACTAGAAGGTTAAGCACAGGTTAATTTAGTGAATTTTATGGCTCACTCTGACAAGGACTTTCGTTGTTACTTGAGTTTTGTTGCCTCAACCAAAAACCCAAATTCTTACAGCTATTTATAATTTTTTCTGACTATATGTTTTTGTATTTGACTAGATTGTTTTCTGTACTTTTATGTGTGTCTCTAACATGCAAATAAAGTTTGTAGAAAGATGTGTACATTTCATTCACGGGTATTTAAATTTTATTGTGTTACAAAAAATTTAACAATCTGCATCCTTTCCTTTCACACTGCAGTACCCCTGCAAAATTGTCACATAGTAGTTCACTTAAAAACTCCTCTCACTTTGCAGTGAGAGAAAGAAAAGTAAACACCAATCTCTGTGTCAAAAGAATAAGCAGCAGTTTGTCAGAAGGCATAAATCTGACAGTTGACCTTAGTCCAGAGTTCTTCAATCTGTGGGGCGCGCCTCCTGGGGGGAGTGACACCATCCCAGAGGGGGCGCGCACTCCACTCCAATCTTTCCTTTGTTTGGAGAACTCTGGTATGGCTGGAGGGGGTGCGAGGGGAAATCGATGGGGCACTACGTGCCCGTCCTTTTGTCTGGGTAATTGTCCCAGGAGGGGGTTAATTCACGGAGTTAACAGCTTCAGCAGCAGTGTGAGGCAAGGATTCCCCTCTGCTAAAAACAAAAGCAAACAAACAGACACTCGGTTTTAGCAGAGGAGACCCCTTGCCTCCCACTGCAGCTGAAGCTGTCATCTCCATGAATTAACCCCCTCCTTGGAGAGTTAGCTCTTCCCAGAAAGGACCAAAGTTTCCAGAGAAGTTTTAAGGCATGGGCAAAGTGGGCTCTGGCCCAGGGCCCCAACCTTTCAAAGGGGGTGGGAGCGAAGGGCGGGGGTGAAAGAGCCAGCTCTATTCTACAGAGTCTTGCCCTCATGACCTTGAGTAATTTTTAAACACAATGTTGTAAATAGTGTTTTTTATCATTCATATTTAATGTGTATTGCAGACATTTTGCAGACAAAATGTGTTATACAAGGAAGCCATAGCTGGATGGATTAGTATGAATGGATGAGTGAAGGGGTGAATGGAATGATGAGGGAAAGGATGGATAGATGAGTGAATGAGTGGAAGGATGGATGAGAGAAAGGCTAAATAAATAGATGTCTGGGTGGAATGGTAGATGTATGGGTGGAATGGTGGATGTATGGGTGAAATGGTGGATGTATGGGTAAAAGGGTGGATGGATGAGTGAAAAGATGGATAGATGAGTGAAAGGGTGGATGGATAATGAGAGAAAGGGTGAATGGATGATGAGAGAAAGGATGGATGGATGCATGAGTGGAAGGATGCATGAGAGTAAATAGATGTATGTATGGGTGGAAGGGTAGATGGATGGGTAAAAGGGTGGATGGATCAGTGAAATGGTGGATGGATCAGTGAAATGGTGGATGGATCAATGAAAGGGTGGATGATGGACGAGCCAATGGGTGGATGGATGAGAGAAATGGATGGATTGATGTATTGATAAGTGAAAGGGTGAATGAATGAATAGATAGATGGATGGATGAGTGAAAGGGTGGATGTGAGGATGGATGAGTGAGTGAGGAGGGTAGATGTGCAAAAGGACGGATAGAAGAGTATAAGGGTGGATGAGTGGTCAATGGATGGATTCATGAGTGGATGAGTAAATGGATGAGTGGGTGGATGGGTGAAGGGTGGAAAGAAGGATGGGTGGCTAAGTGAAAGGGGAATGGAGAGGGAAAGGGAGGATTTATAGATGGATGAGGGAAAACATGGAGGAATGATTGGTAGAATGGATGGGCAAATGTGTGCATGGATGAGTGAAAAGAAGAACATAAAGATGGATGAGTCAAAGAATGCATACATGAGTGAAAGTGAGGGTGGAGAACAGGAAGAAAGGATGGATGGATGGATGAGTGAAAGGTTGAATGGGTGGACGGATGAGTGACTGGGTGGATGGATGAGTAAGTGAAAGGATGGCTGGATGGTGAAAGGGTAAATGGTTGGATGGATGATTGCATGGGTGGAAGAGGGGATGGATGAGTGAAAGGATAGCTTGGGTGAATGGATGGATGGATGAGTGAAAGGGTGGATGGAGAGATGGATGGGAGGATAGATGATGGATAGGTTTGCAAATGTTTGAAAAGGTTTGGATATGGATGGGACACAGATGGAAGGACAGAATGAATGGTGAAAGAATTAATAGATGACAAAATTTACATGATAAATGGGGAGGGTTGTGATGACTTACTTTGCTTTCTTGGTGCCATAAGAGCTGTAGTTCAGAGTGGGAGGTATTTAAATTGTCTGGCTACTCCCTTGCCTATGTGCTACTATTCTGTATTCTATGTGTGCTCATGTGTGGGATCTATACATCATGCAAATGGCATTTTGCGTGACATCCGACTGCTACTTGAATGCAAAGCCCCCATAAGCAAAGTCAGGTTCCATATTTTAAGTTCCACGTAATGAAACACCCATAATGTATTACCTATAGTGGGTTCATCACAGCAATCCTCCCTTTCGTTCACTTATGCATGGTGCTTTACATCTTACAATTTATTTATTTATTTATTAAGGAATTTGTGAAATTGGGTTCTCAGCACTTGCGGTATTAAAGACTAAGTACCGTTCAAGACTGGATGTGGAGCACAACCTGAGGATGGCAGGAGTAAAAATCTACCCACAGATTGATAGTCTAAATGTGGCTAAACACCGGCACACCCATCACATTCATGTTGGTGGTGTTAATATTAATCTATATCCTGTGTAAAACAAAGCATCCTAGTAAAAAGAATTTGCGCACATTTTATCTTGGAAAATTATGTTTTGGGTTGTGTAATACGCCTCTGTCATTTCATCGCACCCATTCACAAACCAGCAGTTTACTAAACACCCTTATTGTGTTGAACATTATTTGCCGGATATGGCCCGTAATATGCGTGTGGCAGTCGATCATGTAGTGTACCAGATTCCAGAAATTTCGGTCAGGGGGTGGGGGGCCCCAACATCTAAAAAAATTCAGGTGGGGGGGGCTCAACCTAAAAAAGTTTGAAGACCTCTGCCTTAGTCTCTGAAGAACAGGAAATGTGATAAGAAAAATACGAAATGTAAAGTCAGCTTTTATTTGTTGCTCTTTCTGAGCCACCAGATATTGGCTTGTGACCCACCTGTGGATTGTGACTCACAGTTTGGGAAACGCTATTCTAGATACTTTAAATAACTTGCACTTAACATAGATGTTTCCGAGTACCAGCAGGAATTTTACGCAGATGTTTATAAAATAGTAGAGTTAAGGTGTGTCACCAGGCACAATCACATTGACAATGTCTGTCCAATTACAAAATCCTGAGTTTTTAACTAGAAGATTCACAATGAGTTACCTTAAATCTAATGGTAACTCATTGTGAGAAACAACTCTATGAAAAGTAGTGCAAATGTTCAACATTGATGGTTTGGTTATGTTGTAATGGTGCTGTATGAGCATTAGAATGAACAAACTGTAGACATAATTAAAGTGTAAATCACTTAGGGCCGGCCTTCTTCTGAGAAAAATTTTCTATAATAGAAATATGTAACATTTTCTGTAGGAAATGGTCCTTATTAGGTCGTGCCTTGCGGCAGCAAGCATGCGCTGCTCGCTCTGCGAGACTGCTGTAGTAGAGTATGGGAAAGAAGCCGCCCCCACTCTCCGCCCACATTTTTCATTGCCTTGTGTCATTGTCTTTCATAAATGCGGCCTTTGGATTCGTTAATAGACTTGTTAGTCCCTCCTTAGTACGAACTTGTCTTCATTTGTAACCTCCCATGGTTACTGGCCCCTTTACTTCGGTTGTTACACAGGACCTGTTATTTAGTCTGTAAGCACTATTTACTTTATTGAGTTTCTCTTACTGCAGGCCAGACTTTCGATGCTTCAGCTGAAATCGCTTGTGTTTTTTTAAGCAGCATGGCCACCCCATAACACGGAGCCCACTTTCAATCACTTTAACCCAACATTATCTCGTGTCTGTTTCAACCCCACAAGTAAAATAGATTTATAATGATTAGCGAATTAAGTCAAGTGAATTCCTGGAAGCCCATAATTGTGTCCTAATGGGTAGGGGTGGGTGGAATTTGCATAATCGTGTTACGCAAATCTCAGGAAATTGTAAAAAATCTCCGCGAGCACGCAGAAACTCCGCGAAGGCCCATAGTTGCTTGTCCCGCCCGTTCGCAATGTGTTTTTGCGTGCTCGCTGGAAAATATATCGCTAACTAACTTGCCCATCACTAATGGGCACGGCCATCTTGTTTTTCACTTGTCCCGCCCACTCTCATTGGTTATTTCCTTTTCCGGGTCGTGTATTGCATGCTCGCGCCCGCTCGTGATGCTTATTTCCTGTTCTGGGTCGCATATTGCATGCTCCCGCCTGTTTTCAATAAGTATTTCCTGTTCGAGAACGCACATTACGCGTTCGCAACGCTTTTTGCGTGCTCGGGGAAAATATTGCACAAACTTGCCCATGCGGTCGCAACGGGCGCGGCCATCTTGTTTTTCACTCTATTGCTATGGTTCTGGGCCTCCTTTTCAATCCTCCCTCTATCTTTTCAATCCTTTGTTTCTGGAAACTTTTTTTTGAACTTTTTTATTAACTATCTATCCCTCTATTTTCCTGACTCTATATTTTGAGTTTTTTCTACTTTTTGTGTGTTTATCTCTACTTTTTTACTCTTTTTCTATTACCTGCTTTTTTTATTTCTCTTGCTTACTTTTTTCATTCCTACCTTTTCTGTACCACCCCCGCCTACCCAGAACCATGGCAAAGGGCTGCAGGGCTCGTAGCCCTAGCCAGAGCCACGACCGCCTTCCTTGCGAAAGGCGGCACCCAAACGGGGTGCAGCCACGGGCCTTATTTGGTGAGACGGAGGTGGCCGCACTGTTTTCTTTTGTTCAGAGCCTCCTCCCCTTAACCCTGGCAGCAGGTGGCAGGCCTTGGTCCGGGTACAGGAGCATCGGCAGCAGTGGGGAAAGGTGCGCCGGCAGTGTTTCGCTGCTATGGTGTCCGGCGCACCGATAACCAGCTGACGTACCAGTGGTCCGATATTCTGGACCGGGAGCAGGACCTGCTGGACCTGCTAGGAGTGGAGGTCCCAGGGCTTGGTAAGTAGGTATTTAATATTACTACTTTGTGTTCTTCTGCTCTGTGTTATATATTGCAAATATATATTTTTTCCTACCAGCAAGAATGCTGCTGCTTACATTGTATGTAAGTTACGTTTAAAAAATCTTCTGTGATTGTTATGTCACAGGTGCTCGCGCTACTAATCTTACTTGTTAGATAATGCTAGAGAGACTGTCGTCCTTCCTTTGTCCTCCTGCCACTAAGAAGAGATAGTGGTGAATTGATAGGTTAAGTTCCTTATTAGAATTAGTTGGTACATTTTAAGTGGTCTGCGTGACGCATCCTCTGTCACGTCTCGTGCTGCAGAGTGCTGCTTACCCCAGTTCTTAGTAGAACCTTTTGTAGTTTGTTTAGTGAGTGTTAATAGGCTTATCATCACTAGCTGAACATCAGCAGCAACCAACCAACAATTTGGTGTATGCAAAAATGTATGCATGTGTCCTCCATCTATGCATTTTTGAGGACTAAAATAAATGGAAATGCAGACTTAGTGAACAATTGGCCCATCTGGAATAGGTGGGCTAGGTCAGGTGGTACTAAAGCTTACTGGACGGTCCGTGAATCTCGCAATACTACTAGTCAATCAGATTAGATAGGTCAATTTTATTGCAATTGTTCACAAAGATGCTTTTGGAGCGTATTTTAAAATATTTTATTTGTTTCACACCAAACATTATTGTTTGTCGCTTTCTTTATTAAATCTCACATGATCAGCACCCAGGAGCAAGAAGACGGAGTCCAAGTCGGCGGAACCAGACCAACATGCCTCCTAGGGCAAGGACCACTCCTCTACCGCGGGCTCTGCTGCTGGCCCCAGTAAGTCCTCCAGTGGGTAATATTAATAATTATATATTTCCCTAACTTTCCCAGCACCTTATTTTTTCCGAACTATTATTTCGGTTTCCTAATTCTATTTTTTACAAATTCTTCTTCGATCTAGACTATCTGTTTCTAAATTCTTGTTATCTCTCCCTCTAACTGCCTCTGCTATGATTCTCTGTACTACTACTATTAGTCTGTCTGTTGCTAAGCTTGCCCAGTTGTCCACTCTTTATTTAAACGTTTTAAATAAAACTCAGATTCACCAATAGCTCTAGCCATTGAGTCCATGTCTTTGGGTTGTCCTCTTCTACTGCTTCCAGTCTTCTTAATCTTGAGGCTTTTTGACAATTCCCACCAGCAAAATGCTCAAACAGATTTTACTATTTTTGATAGGATAGGACATACTACTACTGTTGTAGGGATTCTGCACATACAGAACTTTGCACAAGAAAATAGGACATTGGTGATGGGAGGTTGGACCTTCCTCACACCTCATTCAGAACCCACCACAATCCCCTGACTGACTAGTAATAGTGTCTCATTACTATTAGCTCTCCGAACCCCCCAAGATACCCAATGAGTAGACAACCCAGAACATAACACTCCCGACCTCTCAGTCACGGAAGCAATGCAAACCCTTTCACTCACTCACTCGTGTAAGTCCACACCAAATACCACAGAGTTTATGTAAGTTCAAAAGGTTTATTTTCAACTGACAAGCTCTGTACGTTGTTCTATAATGCAGCACCAACAACGACATGCATAAGATTAAAACAATAAACATTGTTGCACTTAGTTATACTTACAACTTCAAGTCCAAAGAAGACAAAAGGCGAAATCATGATAACTGAACAGTGGTGGGAGAACCACCCTCCCCTTGGTAGGAATATAGTTTATATAAAATTATAAATGAAGATCTCTGAGCGAATTCTGGGGACCCCTCACCTTAGAAGAACCTAGTACTTGTTATATCATAAGCTCTGCAAAGCTTTGGTTCGTAGAAGGGAATCTTCCACCTTTTATGAGACAAATGAGAAAAATGTAGTGCGTTAGTATATTGCAAGCATTTTTAAGTTGTGCCAAAAAGTGTAGCATTTTTATGGATAAGCAATATGGACTAACACCAGAACTCCGTAACAAAGTGGCTTGTTTTTCGACTTTGTACGCAGCGCTCATACAGTAGCAGTTTGAGCTCATGTGAGCTCGAAGGCGTCTTACACAACAAGTTGTGAGATAACATGCACAAAATTAAAAGGCACAAAGCTAAAATGGTTGCATGGCTTGGGCTAACTAAGCAAAGACTAGGAGGACCCTAGGGACCATATAACACTACTCTTGTCTACTCTACTACCTGATTTGTACTAGTGATGTATGTTGTATATGTATGTATTAACTTTTTTTTCAATCGTGCTCTTGCAAAATAGGGGTAGGTGTATATGGCATCTAAAAAATGTGTAATGTTTTTTCTAGGCATACTACCGACCACCGCGGCCAGCGGCGAAGGCGACACGGCTGCTGAAGGAGGAGATGCAGCAGTTGCAGAAGGAGCTGCAGGGGGTGAGCCAGCAGCAGTGGCAGGGGTAGTAATCTATATTCCTAATCCTTATTTATTGACATTACACTCACTGCAAAGGTGTACTGCATACTGTACTGTTGAGACTTATTAAGTAAGAAGTTGTTCTGAACGTTTTAAGAAGACACCCTTTATTTAGCACTAGCAAAAGCATTAGCGGCAGGAGTGTTGAGTAACCAATGGCCTCTTCTATCTGACTTCAACTCGGCTCTGAAAGTTTTATGGAGAAGACCTAAAGTCAGATCAGATGACCTTGATCGATGGGTTGAATGAAAAGGGAAAGAAGGGTGGAAGGAGGAAGGACGGGCGAGATTTAATATTTATGACTGGCAGAGAAGGATACGTGGGATGCATGCATGCATAGGTGGCTGATAGGAATCAGATGCATGGGTGGTTGAATGCCTGAAACTCCCACAAATATTAGAGGCCGAGGAAGTGAGAAGATAGATACATACCATAAATGTTATGTACTGTGCTTGCTAGTGCTACCGTGCCACTATGTGTAGAATTAATTTGTCTTACTGCTTTGCTAAGAATAGATTTTACAATGGCCTTGTTTTTTATTCTTGACATAGTTACTCCTTCCAAAGGGAAACCGGACAGGAAGGAGTTGTCAGCAAAGGCCCGGAAGCTGGAGGCCATACAAACGGAATACCGGCGGCTGGTGGTTCTGGTGGAGGAGGAAGAGGAGGAGGTGGCAGCAGCTGCAGCCTCTTCCAATGCCCAGGGCCCCAGCCACCCCCCTCCAGTGCTACGGCGCCCCCGTCAAACAGACACCTGCCGCCACCCTTCATTTAATAGCACTGCTGCCCCGTGGATGCAATTGCCGCGCATTGAAGCACCGCATGGCCCGTCTAGATGAGCAAGTTTGTGTCCATCTGGAGAGTGGAGCCCGCCGATCAACAGACCCTGTTGATTGCCCCTTTTTTATTGCTTCTTTTGGGGGGTAGGAATTGGGCATTGGGGTTCACTTTATTTGGACAATTGAACATTTAGTTTGTTGGATTTTTTGTTACGGACATTGGTTGGGGTTAGGGAGAGGGGTGGGTCAGGTGTTGTGGAATTTTTTACATAGTTTATTTTTGTTAGGGGATTATTATTATATTTTTATACTTTACATTCAATGTTGTTAATGTTTTGTGGGTGGGGTTACTGTTTTACATTACACTGTTTCCTTGCTGGTGCAGGGCCACAACCAGTGTTGGATTTAAATAATTGGCTGACTTTATAAAACACAAACAGTTAGATGCGGTACCTCTCACTGAGTGACTTGTCCTACTAGTACTGTCAGTCTGTCCTCCTAGTCTATGCATTCTGCAACTGGACTCAAAGGGGTGTGTGAAATTGAATTAATGAAAAAATGTCCATTATTAATTATGCCTCCCCCAAACTTCTTCTCTTACCTGTGCTTGATGTTTAACTTAGAAACAACAATGGGTATGGCTCTTATCAGTAAAGCTGAGCCCTTTAGCATAAAAACAACCAAAAATGCCAATACTGATGAGCAATTTCTAAACAATTAGCCAGGCGCATAAGCTACAAGTCAATACAAGGCTTAATCAATAGTATTTATTATTGAAATGAGGTTTAGGATCCACTTTTTATCTTTTCCAACAACACATATCTTAATGTACAAAAAATACCACAATAAAGCATTCAGAAGAAAAAAAAAAGTTATTCAAGGAAAAATATCACAAAATAACACAATGACCGCACCACACCATAGCATGTCATAACATTTACATTCATACTTCCACTATCATGCCACATTCATCATTCACCACACAAACATACTTCTTACACCTCCTTGGTATTCCAAGGGATTTTTGTCCTCTATAATCATGTACCAAGGAAACATAAACCAAACAAAGGAAATTTGTAGTCTGACTTGGTTGTGCAAAAAATCTAATCAAAAATGGCAGCTTGTTCAATTCAGGAACTATTCAAAGGTGCACAACCGGACTGATGTATTTTTAAATTCACATGTTTGGTAAACAACAACAGGTCTACGTGTTTCGAACCCCCCTGTGGCTCTCCTCAGGACCAAAAACCTCTGTGGAAAAAGAGAGAGAATTCAAATTTAAAACCATGACTTGCAGACAAATGAGCATTCCACCTAGAGGTCTCAGCCATATTGTTCTTACCTAATTAGATCTGATCTCCCAATGATCAAATGACTTTTCATCAAAGCACGAAATCTACAGTGGAACAAAATCAAAAAGAGAGAGAGGGACAGCGCACTGTCAGAAAAGAAGTGAAAAAATGTTGTCTGGGTTTAAAAACTGTACAGTTTTTCAAGGATACTTACAATGTTAAAACCTCTAATGACGTGGTGCTACGTTTAGTGCAGCGTTGGATTTAGCTTGGAGTTCCAATCTGTGCGGCCTGTGTCAACAATACAGCAAAAGTGAACGTCAGGTGAAAATATCGCAGTGTATTTACAAGAGCCAGGCTATTCTACAACCAACGCTAGAGCCCGTGCATACCTTCAGGTGAAGAAAATAAAGAAGACGCAATCTCGCTTTTCGTTGGGTCGATGGTAAGAGCAACTCCGTTTCTTTCTGTGTTACAACGATGTGGCAGTGTGTTTGATCGAAGTGCCCTTCTCGGTGTTTGACGTTTACAAATGCGTTCTGTTTTAAAAAGGGGGAGAAAAAGAGAATGACATGTGCATAAGTATTCTGTCTAAGTGAACACCGCTTGATGGTGTCGACAAAATGCTGGTTCCCTACCTAATTTGATCGCACCGGTTCTTCATTTTCACTCCTGATATCAGTGTTTAATGAATGCTCTGTTGGCGTATGTTGTGTTTCAACACACTTCATTTCTGGGGATAAAGAGACATGTCTTGAAATGCGTCTGTCTTAACAGAAGCGGCGTGCTGCTAACAATCGCGTTGCTCTACACATACCTGTTTCTTCATTTATCGCTCTTTCTTTCCTGCCACCATCTCGAGTGCTTGCTACAAAGTGAGCGATATGGCGGCCATTGCCTAACATCTGCCTAGGCGGTTCAAAGGACTGCTGGGAAATACCGGCATGGGATTCTAGATGACGTAGTCCCATTGTGGTTCTTGACAAGATTAAACAATAACAAAGCTTTTGACAATGCCGTACCAATGTGGAATAAAAGATCTCACCAGAATCTTAGACTGAAAAGCTCTCTACAGATTGAAAATGTCCGATAATTCATTTAAACCTGAACATGTTGTGTCAAACTTGACAATTAACATTCATGTTGAGATAATTTTAAATCGAAATTACCACCCCTTTGATCTCTTTCAATTTTAGAAATAATCGTCCAACGTGAATCTTGTTCTGAGTGTGATTTTTTAGTCCAATGCTTTACCAATGGAGCGGTTTCAACATTTATCCGGATCCGGGATGTGTGTTGTGTGATTCGCTGTCGAATATTCTGATTCGTTTTCCCTATGTACACCATAGGGCAGGGACAGAGGACTCCGTAGATCACATTTTCAGTTTTGCAGTTCGTGAATGTGTCATGCTTCCAATAAATACCATTGTGGCTAAACAAAGATCCCTTAATCGTCTGTTCGCAACATGTACATGTGCCACATTTATGGTGTCCTGTCACAGGTGTTAGCCCCATTAATTCTCTAAGTGTAGGTTTCAGAGGTGTCTTTAAGTCTGCCCTGACAATGTGGTTCGACAAACTTTTATCTTTTTTGAATGCGAACAATGGAACATTTGCAAAAGCTGGATCCCAGTTCTGGATTAAGTGCCAATTCTGGTTGATGTTTTTTTTTTTAAGTTTGAATTTGGACAAAAGGTGTTAACAAAGACTTGTCTTTGAAGTGGCATTTTTTCTTTTCTCTGTAGTAGTGTTTCTCTGGGGGTCCACCAGGCTCTCTTCATCGCAGATTTAACCAATTTTTTGGGGTAGCCACGTTCCAGTAATCTCTCACCCAAGCTATTGGTATGTTGGTTGTATTCATCTTTAAAAGAACAACTGTGACGGATTCTCAGAAATTGTCCATAAGGAAGGTTCTCTTTCAGACGTCTTGGGTGATTGCTTGAGAACAGTAGTGCCTTATTTCTATCTGTAGGTTTTTTGTAGAGTCTTCTGATGGATATACTTCCACATCTAGTAAAGGTATTCTGTGCGAAGACTGATTTATGCTGAACTTGATGTCTGGAGAAAACCAAAAGTGTGCCTATGCCTCCAAAAATGCAATGATGCAAACACTGAATGTTTACAGATAAACCATAAATTTATTAGTTTATCTCGACAAAACTTTTGTCATTGAATCAATACGTAAGTTGCAAAATTCACTTATTTAAGGAGCAGACAAAGAGATAACCATCGACTTCATTTCTAGCCATATGGAGATCAATCAAACAATGTGTGTATATTTACAGTGAACAAGTATAAAGCAAAAACATTGCACTAAATCGTACATTCATGGACATTAATAAATCAAAAGAAACTTTTCAAGGAACAGGTAAACAATCACAGTTTGAAAATCATAAGTACAACAACATGTGAGAGCAGGGGTGAATCTTTCAAACACAACAACCCCTGGCTCGTGAAATGAATTCGTTTGTGTAAATAATCACAGTAAGCCCATTTTGAATATGTGACTATCAAAAGCCATTGGTGTGGAGACAAATGTCTGAGTTCAAATGTCAAAATGCCTAAAGTCAAATGCCGACGCGTTTCCAATCCTGTCAGTGGTTTACAGGATTTTCATCAGGGCGGGGATGGAGTCCACGGGAACTGTTTTCCAAAAAGAATAAAGAGTTTGTTTTAGCAAACTACAAACAAACGGCATTATGTTCAAATGCAAAATGAACCGCAATGTAGTGCGGCATACCTTGAAGGTAGTGGCCTATGTGGCTTCTATTTTAAGAATAGCGCTTTGGGTCTTTGGGTAAGGCGTGTCTGGGCTGTAACAAGAAAAAAGACTGATGTCACTGATTTGAAAGTGACACACTGCACGCTAAGGAAAATATCATGGAAAAAAAATATCATGGAAAAAAACTAATTTTACCTTGGGTCTTTGCAACATTAAGTCAAAGCGGCCGGTAGCAGGGTTATTTTTCGATTAAGTTTGCTGTGGGGACAGAAATAAAAGTTGACGATATTTTGGAAAGTTGTGCCAAAGCGATAAAAGAACGGGCGCTTGAGCGTCACCGCTCCGATGGGAACACTTACTTTTAAAAGTTGAACACGGGCGGAGGGGTCGGACCGGTGTTTACAATGGAACGCTGTCCGTTCTAAAAAATAAGAAGGAGAAGGAGGCTAGCAACTATGCGCTGAATCACGCAGTGAAAAGATAAAAGCTAGCACTCAATGGCAGGTGAAGAAGGGATCAATCGCTTACCAAAAAACGCCGCAAAGGGCTCTGCTAAACTGCATCCTTGCTTCTACCGGCACCTACAGGGTTTAGTTGTCCAGGGCGCTGCCGGTGCTGGTGGTAATAAAAGCATGTGTGTGCTAACAGCCAATGGGATGAATCGAGGGTGCTACTGCATTGTGGGAAATGGAGTCCAAGTGTGGAGTCAAGCTCGATTGATTTCACTAAGAGTGTTTAGGCCCTTGTTCACACTATCGAATCGCAGTATGAGGTATGCCTCCTTACGCAACAGCATAGTTTCTACGTTAGGGTAGCGTTTAGAGTCCAGCCAGACAAGTGGTGTCCATTTGAAATCGTTTTCAGTGTGCTGGTTATTTACGAAGTGTTCAACCATGGGTGCAGTCATTACTCGTTTTTTTATCCGAGATCGGTGTTGTGTGATGCGTGCATTAATGGCTTGATTTGTCTTGCCAATATAGACCTTGTCACAAGGACAGACCACTGCGTAAACGATATTTTTTGTTTTACAGTTGGTGAATGCATCATGTGTCCATTTGATGCCATGATTAATGAAGGTGTCCCCTTCAATTGTAGAAGAACATGAAACACAGTTACCACATTTGTGGTGCCCAGTGATTGGTCTGAGGTTCCACTGTGATATGAGGTCACTTTTGGGCGGCGGAATATGGGTGTCTGCCTTGATGAGAACTTGATGTCTGGCATCTTTTGATTGAGCCATTCATAAAACTGTTGTAGTTGGTCAGTACTCCCAGACCAGACCACACCAGGAAGATGTTGTCTATATAACGCATCCATGATGTTATGAAATGTCTGAAAGGGTTGTTCTTGTACACAAACTCTTCTTCATACATTGACATATAAAGTACAGCTAATTCTGGGACAAAAGGACACCCCATTGCTACTCCTTTTGTTTGATAAAAGAACTCATTGCCAAACATAAAGTAATTTGTTTTTAGTGCAAATGTCGCCAGTTCGAGAATAAATTCTATGGGGACCCTTAGGGGTTTTGTTCTTTTTTCCAAGTAGTACGACAAGACCGCCAGGCCATCATCTTGCGGAATCTGGGTATATAATGAAGTAACATCCAGTGTTACCATTATATCTCTGTTGGCTTGAAAAGACACATTCTCCCAATTTGGTTAATAAAATCAGTGGTATCTTGGAGGTATGATTGGATAGGAAATGGTTGACGTATTTTCGAAATCGGTTCAATCAAGGAATCACACCCCGAATCTATTGGTCTTCCAGGAGGGCACGTCTCATTTTTATGAACTTTGGGTAAAACATAAGACACCAGAATTCTGGGAAATTTGTTTTGCAGAAAGATATATTGCCCCAGTATTGGAACTTTCATAGATTCCTATGCTTTTGTATCATTCCCCGTCGTCGGAATGGGAGTCTCGGTAATAAAAAATACCATAGTAGTAGGTGCAAAAGAGAAAGGAAAGGCCTAGGCCTCATTCCCTTTTGTAGCATATCAGCCTCTTTTTGTAAAAGAGACCAAATTCTTGGCATCGGCCAATCAGAAGAGCCTCACCCTTGGAACCTTCCTGAAGGAACCTCAGAGCCTCAGATTTTCTACCGCACGTTGTGCTAGGGAGTCTCCTTTGAGCTCTGCTCTATTTTCAACTCTTCAAGTAGATTTCTACAGTGTTTTCTTCAGGATTACTTCAGGATTTCTTCAGTTTGCTTCAGCAAATCTCTCCTTTTCATCAGGATGGCTGAAGTTGAGAAAAAGAAAGCCCTTTTCAAGCCCTGTTCCACCTGTGGGAAGAAAAGGCTGTTTGTGGAAGACAAACACAAGGATTGTGTTTACTGCCTTTATCCAGATCACAAGGCAGAGGACTGCAAGATTTGCCGCACTCTCTCCACCAAGACCTTGAGAGATCGTGCTGGAAGACTGCTTACATGGCTACAGAGGCAGAAGGAGAGGAAACATGGAGTTTCAAGTGATGAAGAGGAATCATCTTCATTTGCTTCCTCAAAAAGGCCAGTGAAAAGGGGTAGAGGTTCCCCATCTTCCTCTGTTGGGCGCCCCTCGAAGACTTCTAAAAGTACCCCCAGAGACTCGGAGAGCCGGGGTTCAGGAGGTTCCCCCCACCGCAGTGGGGAGGATAAGACAGAACTGGTTTCGCCTCCTAAGGGTGAGAAGACAGACCCAGCCTTTAAAAAACCCTCTTCACATTCTTCAGAGAGGAGTTCTAAGTCCTCTACGACGAAGACATCACCGACGGTGGTTCCGTCGACGAAGAAAATGAAGCCAAAGCTCCAATTGGTCCCGTCAACGGGCTCGTCGGCGGGAGGATCATCGACGAAAGCTTCGTCGTCGTCGTCGAAGAAGGTATCGTCGACGGCAGCGTCGACGGGGAGTGTGCCGACGACATCGTCGACGAAGACGTCGTCTACGGCTTCATCAACATCGTCGACGAGGAAACCCTCATCGTCGACGGCAGTGACGACGACGGCGTCGACGACGGTATCGACGACGGTGGTGTCGTCGACGAGTGCATCGACGACAATTTCTACTACGTCGGCGGGCTCGTCGACGGTGATGTCGACGACGACTTCTGTTATTCTAATATCGTCGACGAAGATATCTCCGGCGTCGACGGAACCATCGACGATACTGGCTACGGAGAGACGAGTGACGGTTTCTTTAACTAGAATCACTCCGGAAATGACATCCCCGAGAAGAGTGTCCTCTTTACCGCCAACTTTGTTGTTGGACCAGGGAGAATCTGAGGATGAAGGACAGGACACTTATGACTATGCCAATAGCCCGTCTCAGCTATTGATCAAAAGTCAAGACACAGATCCAGAAGGGGCATATGGCCAAGGGGAAGGAGAATATCACCAAAGGGCCCACTCTAAGAGCTATGAGCCACAGGACATGGTTTCGGTTCCTACAACATTCCTGCATGACCTCCACAAAATGCTGCAGGACTATAAGTCAAAAGCAGAGAGACCATCACCACGTAAATCTGCTCCTTCCACACCAGTGAGGAAACCCTCATCTGTAATTCCTCCGGAACTTCCGATACAAACGCTGCATCAACCTCAGCGGCCGGTGCCTCAGGCTCCTTCAGAGCCAGCTGATGACCCGGATGGGGATAATGACGATGATTCATCCAATGATGACCAAGACTCAGATCATGATGAGGATGAATATGATGAATACATCATCCCAGACCAAGCTTCGCCTCATCCAGACTTGGTGGATTCTCCTCCAGTTGACATCGGCAGTTTTCACCAGCTGATGGAACGTGCAGCTGGGAGATTTAAACTAGTAATGCCCGCTCAAACCACGGACTGTTTCTTATATGATTTCAAAGAAACACACCGCAAGACAACAAGATCGATTCCGATTGTGGATCATTTGTGGGAGGAAGGTTTGAAAGCTATGAAAAACCCAGCGACGGTGGTCCCTGTACTACCGCCTCTGGATAAAAAGTATAAAGCACCAGATGATGGACCTGCAGCGCTAACGGGCCATCCAAAGCCTGACTCGGTCATCTCGCAGGCAGCACAGAGGAAGTCAAGGAACCCCTCTGCTCCATTAACGGCCCCTCCTGACAAAGATGGACGATGTCTTGATAACACGGGCAAGCGCTTTTCATCGATGGCTAGCCTGCTAATACATGCCGCAAATGCGTTGGCGATATTGGGACGATATGATCGCCAATTATGGTGCGATATAGCTCCATATCTCGAACAGCTTCCACAGGAGTCAGTGGCGGAAGCAAAAAAGACTTTACAAGAGGGTGAGGCGGTCTCTATGGAAATTATAGACTGTGCCATGGACATTGCCACGACGTCGTTTCGGGCGTTGGCAGGAGCGGCAGTGTTGAGACGCCAAGGATGGCTGAAGGCAACTTGGTTTAGACCGGAAATTCAAAACAAGGTCCTTGATCTGCCCTTCGATGGCGACGCCCTATTCGGGAAATTGATAGATGATATTCTTCAAGAGATCAAAAAGGACACAGAAACAGCCAGGTCGCTAGGAACCTTACAATATCGCAAGTCTCCCTTCAGAGGTTCAAGAGGCAGAGGAGGTGGTTATAGAGGTTCATACCAACACCAGCAGCAACGCTATTCTTCTAACAGCTCAGGATACCACCAAAACTGCCAGCCTTACCAGCAAAGACAGGGCCAATCCTCAGGTTACTCGAGGCCTTACAACAAGGGCAAGCAGGCTGCCCGTGGACGGGACACGTACAAACGCCAATAGCGGCCTCCTGGCTCTGCCTACTGTTCCCTCCTCCAGGAAATTATCAGTTGGAGGCAGGGTGTCAAAATTCCTTCACAATTGGTCCAAAATAACATCGGACCGTTGGGTGATCAACATCATAAAACGAGGACATACTTTGGAATTTATGGAAGTCCCTCCACCCAGACCCCCGACAGCCATTCCATCGAAACATCTCCTAAGGCTCGAAGTGCAACAAATGCTCCGCAAAGGGGCGATAGAGCTGGTCCCCTCCAAACAACAGGGCCAGGGGTTCTATTCCAGGTTCTTCCTGGTGAGAAAGACGCTGGAAAAATGGCGCCCCATCCTGGACCTCAGGGAGCTAAATACCTATCTTGTCTCCCTATCCTTCCGGATGGTATCCCTACAGGTCATATTGAAAATGATCAGCCCGGGGGATTTCATGGCCACACTCGATCTGGAGGATGCGTACTTCCATGTCCCAATTCACCCAGCACACAGAAGGTTCCTACGCTTCACAGTAGCCAAGAGCCATTTTCAGTTCAGAGTTCTGCCGTTCGGCCTTCGCTCTGCCCCAAGGATTTTCACAAAGGTGCTAGCACCGGTGGCAGTATTTCTCTGAAGAAACCACTTCCAGGTCTTCCCTTATCTGGACGATTGGTTACTGAAGGCCCCGACCAGAAAATTAGAGCAGGACGCAGTGCAGGCTTGCACCAATCTGTTCCAAAATCTGGGGCTCACTTTGAACAGAGAAAAATCCACGCTGATGCCCTCAAGAAGAGCACGGTTCCTAGGAGCAGTGTTAGATTCAAAGCTCTCGAGGGCGTTTCCAACTCAAGAGAGGATGGAGAAACTACAACGGTTGGCACGAAACCTTCGAGGAAAAAGGTCTATTTCTGTTCGCAGCTACAAATCGCTGCTAGGGGTGATGTCATCCTGTATTCCCCTGATTCCGCACTGCAGACTGCGGATGCATCCCCTGAAGGAACAACTGGACCTCCAATGGAAACAAGTGCACGGATCATTCGAGGACAAGGTGATGATCACTCGAGAGATGAAAGAGGCAGTAATTTGGTGGTCACATCAGGACAATTTGTGCCAAGGTCTATCCTTCGCAAACGTACCATCGCCTCAAATACTAACGACGGATGCGTCATTGGAGGGATGGGGAGCAGTGATGCAGGATCTGCAGATCAGCGGCCATTGGTCTCCTCGCGAGCAAAAACTGCATATCAATCTGTTGGAGCTGAGAGCGATCAGGCTAGCTCTTCAAGCTTTTCTTCCGCGACTCCAGGGTTCACAAGTGCTAGTCAGGACGGACAACACCACAGCTATGCATTATGTGAACAAGGAAGGAGGAACGAGATCACTCCTCTTGTCACGAGAAGCTCAACAGATACTGGAATGGGCAATTCTTCAAGGAATTTCACTAAAGGCGGAACACTTACCAGGAGTGCTGAACGAAGGCGTCGACAGACTGAGCAGGTTGGCATCAGTCAGTCACGAGTGGGAGCTAAAACAGAAGGTTCTAGATCTACTCTTTCAGACATGGGGCACACCGGAGGTGGACCTCTTTGCGACGCCAACCAACAAGAAGTGCCGGACATACGCCAGCAGGTTCCACCATCAGGGCTCATTGGGCAATGCCCTATCGATAGCCTGGACGGGGATGTTTCTTTACCCGTTTCCACCAATTCCCCTGATTCCACGCCTCATCAGGAAAATGAAGACGGAACCATGCAAAATTATCCTTATAGCCCCGGCATGGCCGAGACAATTTTGGTACACCGAACTGCATCTGCTGTCGCTAGTTCCTCCAATGTTGCTGGAGGAAGTTCCGGATCTCCTGACAATGTCCGGAGGACAGGTTTGGCATCCAGACCCAAGATCGTTGCACCTGACTGCATGGCTCCTGACCAGCGAGAATTCATGAATGTCCCTCTTTCCAAGGAGATCAAAGACATCCTTTCTCAGGCAAGAGCACCTTCAACAAACAAGACATACAGATTAAAATGGAAAAGGTTCTGTATTTGGTGTAAAAAGGAAAAGGTTGATCCTTTTACTTCAAAACCGCATCAACTCCTACCTTATCTCCTCTCGCTAGCAAAGTCTAATCTGACCCATTCTACGATCAAGGTCCATTTGGCGGCAATTTCAAGATTCAGGAGATCTGCCTCTGGTCCTTCTTTATGGTCTTCAAGAATTGTCAAGCAATTCCTCAAAGGCCTGTTCAGGGTCTAACCACCAGTGAGACCTCCTCCTCCGACATGGCATTTAAACTTGGTCCTGGCTCAACTGATGAAGGAACCATTTGAGCCGATTCACCGCTCAGACCTGAAATACTTGTCATGGAAATTGGCTCTACTCTTAGCCCTCGCCTCGGCAAGGCGAGTGGGGGAGTTGCAGGCTCTTACGATCCAAGAACCGTTTTTGCAGTTCAAAGGAAACACGGTCATCTTGCGGACGAACCCAAGATTCATTCCTAAGGTTCCTACAGACTTTCACTTAAATGAGCCAGTGATTCTGAAGACATTGTTTCCAAACCCAGTCACTCCAGCGGAGAAGACATTGCATACTCTGGATTTACAACGATGTCTAAAGTTCTACATAGACCGTACCAAGGAATTTAGAAAGACTTTGCAATTGTTCATTGCCTTTGGTGGTCCAAGCAAAGATCTCCCTCTGTCCAAACAGGGGATCTGAAGATGGATTTCGAGTGCTATTCTGCATTGCCACAACATGGCAGGAAAACCTCTGGTGGGCAGGATTCGTGCTCACTCAACGAGATCAGTGGCATCCTCAACAGCCCTCTTTGCGGGGGTACATATAAAGGACATTTGCAGAGCTGCTACCTGGAGCAGCGTACACACTTTCACTAAGCATTACTGCTTAGGGTCCTTGCAGCAGGATGAGGCGGCGGTGGGCCAAGCTGTCTTGAGGAACCTCTTCAAGTGATTGGTGAGCTTTCCTTTCTATCCCACCTTCCAGTGGTAACACATTTTGTGATTTCATTTTTTACTGTTATAAGATACTTATTTACAAAATGTGTTTATAATGGTTTACTGCTTGCTATTCTGATACAAAAGCCTGGGAATCTATGAAAGTTCCAATACTGGGGCAAGAAAACAAGTTACTTACCTGTAACTTTGGTTCCCCAGTATTGGTAACTTTCATAGATTCCCATGCGCCCACCCACCTTCCCGGGGAAAGCTCAGCCTTCAGCAAGTAGGGTGTATAGCACACAACGGCTACGAAAATCTGAGGCTCTGAGGTTCCTTCAGGAAGGTTCCAAGGGTGAGGCTCTTCTGATTGGCTGATGCCAAGAATTTGGTCTCTTTTACAAAAAGAGGCTGATATGCTACAAAAGGGAATGAGGCCTAGGCCTTTCCTTTCTCTTTTGCACCTACTACTATGGTATTTTTTATTACCAAGACTCCCATTCCGACGACGGGGAATGATACAAAAGCATGGGAATCTATGAAAGTTACCAATACTGGGGAACCAAAGTTACAGGTAAGTAACTTGTTTTCTTCCGTATGACCCAAGAATCCTTGCTCAAGACCATTCTTTAAAATGGAGAAGAGGGGACTCTGAAGTTCATTAGTCGGATCTTTTCGAATACGCTTGTAGCAAGCAGGATCATTAAGTTGTTTGAGTGCTTCTATTGAGTACTCTGGGGTGCCCCAGACTACAATTGAGCCCCCTTTGTCCGCCTGTTTGATGTGACTGAAGGGTCATTTTTGATTAAAACTATAGCGTCTCTTTGTGCCTTTGTGATGTTATGCTTGACATATTTGGTCTTCTTTTCAATATTTGAGATAGCCGAAAGAATGTTTTTTTCAAAAGTATTGATCTCGTTAGGAATCTTATTGGCAGGTGGGGAGAAATTAGATTTTTTGCGGAGCCCTGTCACTTCATTTGAAGTTAGCGTCTCTTTGTCAGTGAAAAACATTTTTAAACGAATCTTCCGACAGAATTCAATCGCTTCTGTTTTCATTTTTATAAAATCAGTTTTTCTTGTGGGGACAAACATAAGGCCTTTTTTGAGGATACTCTCTTCAGCTTCAGTCAGAACACGTCCAGATAAATTAAAAATTGGTGATAGGTTCAATTTTAGTAGTGCTGCTGCCTGGTGGTCATTCTCCAGGGCTGGTTGTTGAATCTGGTCCGCCCTCTTGGTTTTGACTGGCCTCTCCCTAAAAAAGACAGACCTAGCAATTGTTGGGTATTCCATTGTCTATTTGTATTAGGGCGTCCTTCGCCGCTGTCTGTTTTTCCCCCAGAAGATGAGGTGGTGTCCGAAAATGTAATAAACTGACTTTTTGATCTTCCCTGAAAATCAGGTAGATATCTGCGTGATTCTGCTCTCGTATAGAAGTCTTCCTGCAAATAAGGATAGACTGTGTCCAAGGCAAAATTCTTCTTGTCTTTTTCAAATTTATTCTATTTTAGACTGATAGTGTAGTCTTTGAACTCCAAGATCTCTTTATCCAATAAAGTTTTTGAATCTGTGATCAAATGATTGTTTTTGATCAGATCTAATTAGGTAACAACAATATGGCTAAGACCTCTAGGTGGAATGCTCATTTGTCTGGAAGTCATAGTTTTAAATTAGAAAACAGGAAACAGGGGGTTCGAAACGCATATACCTGTTGTTGTTTACCAAACATGTGTATTTAAAAATATATCAGTCCGGTTATGTACCTTTAAATAGATCCTGAATTGAAAAAGCTGCCTTTTTTGATTAGATTTTTTGCTCAACCAAGTCAGACTACAAATGTCCTTTGTTTGGTTTAGGTTTCCTTGGTACATGATTATAGTGGACAAAAATCCCTTGGAATACCAAGGGGGTGTAAGAAGTATGTTTGTGTGGTGAATGATGTTGATGAATGAAGAATGTGGCATGATTGTGGAAGTATGAATGTAAATGTTATGACATGCTATGGTATGGTGTGGTCATTGTGTGATTTTGTGATATTTTTCCTTGAATAACTTTTTTTTTCTTCTGAATGCTTTATTGTGGTATTTTTTGTACATTAAGATATGTGTTGCTGGAAAAGATAAAAAGTGGATCTTAAATCTCATTTCAATAATAAATACTGTTGATTAGTAACGGTGTGTATTGACTTGTTGCTTATGTGCCTGGCTAATTGTTTAGAAATTGGTCATCAGTATTGCCAGTTTTGGTTGTTTTTCTGATATTTAACTTAGGCACAGCGATGGCTGCATGGTGATGATGGTTTTCTTTCCCAACATGCCATGGTTGTGGTGGTAGTAGTAGTAGACACTGGCAGTACCATTTGCAAAAAAAGAAAATGAGACAGTCAGTCGCCTGAGAGAGACTGTGGGAGGAGTCGTAGAACAAAGTACAGTACAGAACTTACTGCCAAACAATAATATGCCAAAATACATTAAAACATAATGGTGGTGGGGATAGCCTAGTACATAGAGTTATAAACTCTAGTTGTGTTGAGTCACTCGATTAGGCCTACAGTACACTCGACCCAAGTGTAACCGTTAGTGCCGTGTAGGAGGATGACAACAAATCCAATCGATGCCGGCAATGAATGCTGATGGATTAGGTTCCTTTGGTAAAAAAATTACCTCGCAAATATACTGCGCATGGGTGGGCAAGCAGAAGAAGACGATCCTCGCCTAAGTTGGCAGGGTATGCCCAGATGTGGGTCCCTTGCTCACTTTGCCACTGGATTCAAGCTAGCCTGGCTGATGATGACTGTTTAGCCAGAAACCGGTCAGAGGATGCTTGTTTCCGGTCCAGGCAAGACATGCCTTGGCAGTTCGTGCTGGACTGTTCCCATGAGGCACAGGGTTAGACTGATTTGCAAATGGCCATGTCTGAACTGGGGTGGCGGAGTGAGCTAAAGAATGATGATGGATTAAACCCAGATCAGTTGACTGGGGATGAGTGTTTGCAATGTCCAACACTCCGTCTATCATGCCCTTTGGTTTTGCTTTGTACACCCTAAGTTGGCAGTGGTATGCCCAGACTTGGGTCCCTTGCTCACTTTGCCACTGGATTCAAGCTAACCTGGCTGACGTGTGGACGACCGTCGTGTCCCGAGAATCAATAAACAACCAACTAAGATGGCCACTAATATAAGACTGACTGCCACGAAAATATCTTGCACCTCTTAGGTGTTTTAGTAAAACCCTCACACACCAACCTAGTTGGTGTCATGCTTCATCATCGGGTCCAAGCTGAGTAGCCGAATGCTACTCAGCTGTGTTACGACACCAGTTTACAGTGGAACAGGTTTTTGAAGTGTTAGTGAGTGTGATGAAGTGGTAGTGAATGTTAAAAATTCCTCTGGATACTACCTGTTAAATTTATTCTTGGAGATCCAGAGTATAATTAAAAACTAGAGAGTGGATAACGGGTACTATGTGTAGCCTTATATTTATCCAAAGGTGGTCAACATGTTTCAGCCCACGTAAAAAATGGGGGGGGGGGGGATTTTGTCAGGACCTCTCAATTAACGTGTAAAGTGCAAGTGTGTGGTATATATCACCACTTGTGCAGCATTTTTAGTGTTCACGCTAAGGGACACTCTATATGCAAAAAGTAGAAGGACTGGCCATGATTTTGTTCCTTTCTTAGGCTGATACTTTTATCCGTTATATGGCTCGTGTATCTGCTTCTGGGAGGCTGGGGGGAGCCGTTACATCACTAACATTTTCATTGTGGTCTCTCCCGCCGGGTACCTAATCGGGTTCCTCCTGGGCAGGCTGGCTAACGGGAGGCCAGTGTTCGCGGTTGTTATGTGAACTGGCCGGAGTAGCAGGTTTAATCCATCATCATTCTTTAGCTCACTCAGATCAGTTGATTGTAGGTGAGTGTTTGCAATGTTCAACACTCCCTCATCAAACCCTTTGGTTTTGCTTAAGTACATTACTGCCATTATCCGTGGCAACAAAACCTTTCTTGCTGTTAAACTCTTCCAAAATGTTTGCAGCAGTATGAGATTTCTCCAAGGAGAACATTGCTACACTTGCATGTTTTCGAGTAGCATTAAAAATCTCAGATGTGTCAACAGCACCTACTTCAGATAGCTTTTATATAACCCCCACAAAAGAGACCCAGTGTGCAGTGATGCTCATATAATCAGTGGCTTGGCAACTGGTCCACATGTCTGTTGTCAGATGGATATTCCGAACAGGACTCTGCTGCATAGCTTGTCCAACCAATTCCAGCACATTGTGATGTAATGCTGGAACAGCAAATCTGGCAAAATAGGACCAGCTGGGAACCATCCATTTAGGGCAGATGGCTGACACTAATTCAGGAAACACACCCCTTCCACAAATGAAAAAGGGAGAAGGTCAAGCGCTAACATTTTAGCCAGCTTCGCATTGTACAACCGTGCCGTTGGGTGGTTGCGTTGGTACTGCCCCTCCGACCTAAGCATGCTGTCAATGGTAGGCTGGAATATTTTCCATTGTGGTGCAGCTGTCTTCTTGAACCCAGTTAGGCTCAACGACGACGCACTTTTTCTCATTGCAGTACTCGGTTGCTTTGGTGTCTCAGCCTGACTCTTACTACGGTGCCAGCGAGATGTTGCTGAGGATGTGGGCGGTACACTAAACTGCTGGGTACAGGGCTAGAAATGTCTCCCTCTTGTTGACCTTCCACTGCGATCATATCTTCCCCTACTTCTTTATCCCAACAATAGCAATGGGTCCAGTTTTACTTTTTTCTAAGCGAAGTAGGTGAGACTCCCACTTGATACTGTGGTGTTTTTTTTAGATGACTTGTTTGGCCTCAGGTACCATCGTTTGTACCAAGCTTACCCTGCCGACAAATTGAGCATATAGCAGCATTCTCCTCCTTACTGCTAACTGAAAAGACACCCAAACTGGGGAGGAGAACTTTTCTGGCACTGCTGGAGGTGCCACTTTCAATACCAGATGAACTGGAGGGTGTGCCTGGAATTTGACTCTGTGCAGTTACACTACCACTACCTACTGAGGTGGTGATTGAGCTGGACCTACTGAGGTGGTGATTGAGATGGATGTAGGTCCCTGCTGGCCCCTTGAAAAAGCAAATTTGGAAGCTGGAGGTTGTGTTGTTGTTACCTGTGTTGGTGGTATCCGTGCTACATCCCTCGCAGCGCATTTGGATAGTCTAAAAATGTTGGTCTCCTTCTCCTCTGGGCCGGGAGTGATGTTCATTATGACTGGCTCTTCATCATCATCACACCCCTCGTCTACATCTACCTCCATAACGCTAAGGCTTTCTGGAACCTTCCTTTTCACTAGCCTTGTCGTGTGGCGTGCATCACTCCCAGACTGAGCTGGTGGCTTCCAAGTGGCATCTAGATCATCAGAAGGTAGGCTTGAAGAAAAAGTTGCTGGACTAACCCTCCTTTTCCTTGCTGGGGGTCTGGAAGACAATGGATCTTCTGAAATAGTGGCTTGCTCCTCTTCGTCTGCAAAAAGCTCGATTTCCTGAACTGACTCTACTTCAGGTGGAACAACTACTATTGTGGGCTGAGGCTGTGGTTGCTGCTATGGCTGCAACTGGGGCTGCGGCTGTGGTTGTGGCAGTGGCTGTGGTTGCCACTGTGGTTGTGGCTGCGGCTGCGGCCGTGGTTGCGGCTGTTGTTGCCCACTTATCTGCTGAGTTTCCGCCTGCGAGTGCGTTGATTGGGTACTACTTTGCGATATTGACATTTCAACATCAATGCTTGTTAGTAGACAGGCTACCTCTGCCACACTCATGGGTTTGGGCCTAGGTTGGTGGGGTGGGCCCACTGATGCGGAGGTGCTGCTCTCAGCTTGGTCCGCGCCGGACAACCCTGCTGCAGGCGTAATTTTTTTCTCCCCAAAAAAAACACATTGGGCGGCAAAACCAGTCTTAGAAAATAAATGCCACTTCCTTCTTCTGTTGCTTCTTCTTCTCACTGGCAACTTTCTTGGTACTGGAGGATCTGGTACCTTTCTTTTGGGCCATCTTCTTCAAATGTCAGCAGGACGCAGGTGCACAAGTTGCAGGGATGTCTGTGGTCACACGTGGATGTGACGTGGTGTGCAGCTGGACTTCTGTCTGGCAGTGCAATGGGTGATGATGATGATGATGACACCTCCTCTCTGTCTTTTCGTGCACCTAAAAGCAAAGAAGCCAGAAGAAGAACATCAGTGAAATGTTGCATTTGTTGTTGTGGTTCAATTAACACTAGTACAAACAAACAAATAAAATATATAACTTAGTTTTGCCATTTGTGAGACTTTGTCAACAAGGGCTTTCATGGTATACTGTGTACACTCTCAGGAAGGATAGGAAAGAAGAACAACAACAACAAAAATACAAATGTAACGGAAGTGGACCCTGTTTGGCATTACATTATTTGCTCATCACATCAATCAGGGAGCTGCAGCTGGCAAAGGGGATATATGGAAGAAGTAAGCCAAGAGGAAAACCATGCAGGCCTAAATGGCAAAAGCAGCACACTTATAACTCCCACCAGAAATGGCCACCAGCCACATGGACACTCACAAATCACAAGCAACATGCAGGAGGCCTGGAAAACAATGTACTGAAAACAGGCCCATAATAGCCAGGCAGAGGCTGCATGCTAAACCACACTGCTTTGCCTGTGATGCAATAAAATGCAAAAACAAAAATCCACAGGGCTAAACAAGGTGTGCAAGGTACACAACACACCGCACACACAACAAAGGCATTTATTTAACACACAACCAAACAATGAAATACACCCATCAATACACATTTTGCAATTCAATCCAATGCCATCCATGCCCTAAATGATGTTTAAATTCAACAGAACACACAGAAACAGTTGTTTTATGCACCCCTGACTACCTCCGAGCCTAGTAGATGAAAGGCCTGTTGGCAGACTAGGCCACAAACTTGCAGGCCTATGGATAAAAGCACATTACTGGGCTTCAAAATGGCTACCAGCCACATGGCCACGCCCACAACAAAAAGTAACCGAAGACAGACAATGCAGGCCTATGGCAAAAAGCACACTGTCTGGCTTCAAAATGGCCTCCAGCCTCATGGCCAGGTCCACAACCACATGAAACTGAAGACAGAGAATGCAGGCCTTTGGAAAAAAGCACACTGCCTGGCTTCAAAGTGGCCTCCAGCCCCATGGCCAGGTCCACAACAACAAGAAACTAAAGACAGACAATGCACGCCTATGGCAAAAAGCACACTGCCTGGCTTCAAAATGGCCTCCAGCCTCATGGCCAGGCCCACCACAACAAGAAACCGAAGACAGACAATGCAGGCCTATGGCAAAAAGCACACTGCCTGTCTTCAAAATGGCCGCCAGCCTCATGGCCAGGCCCACAACAACAAGAAGCCTAGGCCACAAAGAAAACACATGCAGGCCTAAATGGCAAAAGCAGCACACTTATAACTCCCACCAGAAATGGCCACCAGCCACATAGACACTCACAAATCACAAGCAACAAGCAGAAGGCCTGTAAAACAATGTACTGAAAATATGCCTATAATAGCTAGGCAAAGGCTGCATGCTAAACCACACTGCTTTGCCTGTATTGCAATAAAACGCAAAAATGAAAATCCACAGGGCTAAACAAGGTCTGCAACACACCAAACACAACTAAGGCATTTATTTAACACCCCCCAAAAATTGAAATACACCCACAAATACACATTTTGCAATTCAATCCAATGCAATCCCTGCCCTAAATGATGTTTGAAATAAATAAATAACTACATCAGACAGCAAAAGAACAGTTGTTTCATCATGCACCCACCCTTGACTAGCTCTGGGCCTACTGGCTACCCAAAACTATTTGTATTTTTTTTAATTATGAAAAGTACCAAAATTGTAGTTGCAGCAACTGCAATGCCCCAATCAAGCTACATCAACTTGCTTGTAAAATCTTAAATCCAAAAGTCCTCAAACCCAATGAAAATGATGCAACAGACATAAAGATTGATCCTTCCAACTCAAATCCAAAATGAAAAATGACCAGGACATGGACAAAGCACTGGGTGGAGCCTGCTAGACAGGAACAGGAAGTAGGAGACTCTGCGGCACTTCCTCTCCCCTAAAAAAATTTGACAAAAAATGACAGCCAAATGTCAATCTGAGGAGTTTTTTTTATCCAAATCATCATTTTATAGAGGGTTTTATTCTGCTCGAGATATTATTTTTCTTCAGATTGAAAACAATGCGTGTTCAGGATCGCAAGCTTCACCAACATTCCGCCGGATGCCCGATGGCGCCAAAATGACGTGCTTGCGATCGCAATCTCTCTTGCGGTGCACATTGGCGCAGCAAATGACGTGTTCGTGATCGCACACTCTCGCAGGATCGCACGGCCGGCTACCAAAATCTCGTGGCGCACCCGAACGGATAGGAAAACTCGTCAGTGAAAGCAGAATCCCAGTAAGTCGCTGTTGTGCGTGCTAGAATGCATTTTTAAAGCACAAACAAGAAAATAATTCCGCTACACCACGGATCGCAGAATTGTTGGCAATTTTGCGCACTCCGCGGAACGCAAAATTGCTTTGATTCCGCAAATTCCTTGATCTGGAGCGGAATTTGATGCCCAGACCTACTAATGGGCTGAAGCTGACAACAGCACATCTGTGTTACGCCATCTGCACTAAAGACACCTGACGGGTTGTTTTCAAAAGCCTTTTTTATTAACAACACCACCACCAGCACCAATTCCACCACCACCAATATTACCACCACCAATACCATCACCACCATAACCACCACCACCACCAATACCACAACAACCCATACCAATGTAGTGGGCCTCAGCAAGGCCTACCAGTGCTAGGGGTTCTCCCTTCTCTGCACAGAGTCTTCAGACCATAGAACAGAAATTGGCAAAGAAACTGGAATAGAAAATACAAGATTTATTAAACCTCATGAGGTGGAACTACATTCACACAGCACCCTTCGGTAATGTATGAAGTAGCACACTGAATGGAAGGAGCTTGGTCCTTTTATACCCACACAGAGGCTCAAATTAAGGTGGTACAAGTACAAAATGCTGGTTTAGGTACATATAAGGTCATACACAAAATGCACAGTCAACAAATGGGAGGAGCTAACAGTGGCTGTTTTTGGCAAACACATTCTGACAGTTACATTCTAGTGGCAGCTGAAAAGACAGCTGCAAGCTCAACTGAGCATGTGCGAAGGTGGAAGATGATAACTATATCTCGTCTCTAGGCAGATTTCAAGAGCAGTTAACAGAAAGGTAGGACAGAGCACATGGCGAGCACGTGGTAGCACATGGCAAACAAAATGGCTGACAGAAATACAAAATGGATTCCACAAAACGGACAAGATAGTCTCTAAATACAGGATGGCTTCTGCTAATGCTAACCTAATGGCTGCCAAATTACAACACCAATACCACCACTAATACCACCAACAATACCTCCACCACCACTAATACCACCACCAATACAACCACCAATACCATCACCAATACCACCACCACCACCGATACCACCACCCCCATTACTACCACCGCCAATACCACCACCAATCCAATACCACCACCACCAATACCATTACCACCGCCAATACCAATAGCACCACCACCAATCCCAACACCACCACCAAAACCACCACCACTGATATCACCACCACCAATCCAATAACACCACCAATACCACCGACAATACCAATACCACCAACACCAATACTACCACCAATCCCATACCACCAGCAATACCGCTACCAATACCACCACCATCAATACCACCAATATCATCACCACAAATCTAATACCACCACCAATACCCCATCACCAATGCCACCACCAATACCACCACCACCACCAATACCAAGACCATCACTACCACCACCAATACCAATACCACCACCCATACCACCACCACTACTAATACCACCACCAATACCACCACACCCACCACCAATACCACCACCAGTACCACCACCATCAATACCACCACCACCACGAATACCACCACCACCAATACCAATACCATCAATACCACCAATACCAACACCACCACCAGTACCACCATCACAAATACCAATACCAGCAATACCACCACCAATACCACCATCACCAATACCACCAATACCACCACCACCAATATCACTACCACCACCAATTCTAATACCACCACCAATACCACCACCACCAATACCAACATAACTACCACCAATGCAATACCACCACCACCACAACCAGAAATACCACCACCAATACAAATACCACCACTAATACCACCACCAACAATACCACCACCACCAACACCCCCACCACCAATACCCCACCACCAATTCCCTCCACCACCAATACCACCACCAATACCATCACTAATGCCACCACCAGCAATAACACGGCCACCACTACCAACCCCACCAATACCACCACCAAAACCACCAAAACCTATACCACCACCACTGCCAGTACCTCCACCACCAATATCAATAGCACCAGCAATACCACCACCACCAATACCAATACCGCCACCAATACCACCAGCACCAATTCCACCAATACCACCACCAATACCACCACCACCAATACCACCACCACCCCCAATACCACCACCACCAATACCACCACCACCAATGACAATACCACCACCAGTACCACCACCAATACCCACACCACCAATACCAACACCAATACCACCACCAATACCCCCACCACCAATGCCACCACCACCAATATCAGTGCCACCACCACCAATACCAATAACATCTCACCAATACTAATACCAATACTGCCACCACCAATATCAATAGCACCACCAATACCACTACCACCAATACTGCCACCAATACCACCAGCACCAATTCCACCAATACCACCACCACCACCAATACCACCACCACCAATACCACCACCACCAATGCCAATACCACCACCAGTACCACCACCAATACCCCCACCACCAATACCAACACCAATACCACCACCAATACCCCCACCACCAATGCCACCACCACCAATATCAGTGCCACCACCATGACCACCAATACCAATAACATCTCACCAATACTAATACCAATACTGCCACCAATTCCACCACCATTACCAATATCTCCACCACCACCAATACCACAACCACCAAATCAACAACCACAAATACCACCACCACACATAACACCACCACCAATACCACGGATCCCACCACCAACACTAATACCACCACCACCAATACCAATACGACCATCTCAGCGCCTCTCGGTCACTAGTAATAGCAGGGGCACTGTACGAGGCCGGAGCTGCAGCCAAGACCATCCCTCCCTCCCTCCATGCAAGCCTTAAAGCACAGCCCGCCCTACACCAGGAGGTGAAGCCAGGGTCCTACTACAGCTGGAGTGTTTTTTATTAGTCCAAAGATAGCAATGACATTACGCAATGCCACACTGCACACTGCCGGGCTCTTCCTCTGATATTTACAATCTAACAAGCGGTTGAGAGGTATCACATTTCAGAGAGTTTAAGCTATTAGTATTGTAAATGACAATGCCTTTTATTTATGTTTTAAAACCCAAAACATAAAAAAGGCATTGTCATTTACAATGCCAATAGCTCAAACGCTCTTGAACGTGAGAGCTATTGCATTGCGAATGCTTGTTTTTAAAAGGACTCTCACCCACGCTATCGAGTGACATGCACTTCGTCATTGAGTTCTTTGTCCGGTACACCTCATGCTACCAGGCGGGCTCAGCCTCACTCTTGGGAGGGATAACTCTGTTGTTGATGAACAGAAGGAATCTGAACATGTTTAACTGGCCTGCGGATAAATTCTTCTAATTTTATTTTTAGGATGCCTTTGGCTTACTAAAAACAGGATGGGATGTGCCCTTGTATATGTGAACAGCAACACAAATATTAGCAATGGCTATAAATATTTCTTTTTGGGACAGTTGTTATGGGATAGTAACTAACCTGTTGTTATTTCTTTTAAAATCTTTGTATTAAATGTTTGAATTAAAGGTTCTAATCATATAACAACGGCAGTGCCAAAACAACGTGGAGGGTACCATTTCTTCACAGTTTACACTTTACAATCACAGACCGAGTCTTCTTAGATACATCTATAGGTCCATGCTCATTTCAGGGTTACCCAATGCTACTTCACAGGCAGTTCATACTGTAGTCTCTTGCCCTCACCTCCTTCTCGGGGGTCTGCTTTTTGGGAAATCAAAATTTATTATTAGCAATTCTGCCCTTTCCACAAGATCCTTCTGCACTTTATCATCTCTTTGAGTCATTTCATATACTGTTCATCAGTTATAGCCCACTCTAGTAAAACCCTCTTCCATGGCTCTAACCCCAGAGCTCCTGGAGGAACCCAGTATATAATTCTCCTTTTTTCCAGTACTGAACCCAGTGCCCACATCAGCAACCTCCTTTTACAGTGCTTTTGTTTCGGCCATATAATTAGCAGACACAACGTTTTTACAATTTCACTCCAGAAGCTCTGCGCCCTTGGGCACACCCACGCCATGTGTAAGAAATCCGTCTGACGCAACACATCTGCCGCATGCGGGTAAATCAAGGCAGGCTTACTGAGGGTTATGTGTGTTTTATGCAAACAATTGAATTGCAGTGGCTTGAAACGGGCATTCGGGAAGAACTTATTAACTTGCTCACACACCTCCTTTGACTCAGAGCCCTTCAGGTCTGTCGGGCATTTTACCGCCCAGATGTCGAAGTGCGTGCATGGTGAAAACGTGCTGAGTGCATGTAAAGGCACAAGATGTACACTACATAAAGAATGCAGTGTGGAACAGTGTACACGAGGTAAATGCGTGTGCTCTGGCAGAGGGTTTTTAAAGTGACACACTTTGGTGCAGTACAGAGAGACTAATAGCTAGATTCATCAAAGGCCCGTTTTGCGAGTCAGTAATAGCGATTATTAAGGAATCGCTATTACAGACTCGCAAAACGGGATTCATGTACAAATCGCAATTTATTTTGCGATTCCTACAGCATCCTTATTTGCGATTAGCTAATTGCTAATCGCAAATAAGGAATAACTCCCCATTCATTCCTATGGGAATGAATGGGAAGACATATCAATGTGCGAATCGCTATTAGCGATTCGCATTTTGAAATTGCGATTTCAAGGGTGCAGGGGTGTCCAAAGGACACTCTTTTGCACCCCTGAAATGACATTGGACGCTGGTGTTACGCACACACATGTCCCAAGGACATGTGTGTGTGTAACATACAACTTAGAAAAATGCACTTAAGTGCATTTTTCTAAGTTTCCGCTATTTACCACGAGGTTTGACTTCGCGGTAAATAGCGGACCAAAATTGCGAATTCGCATTTTTTAAATGTATCATGAATTGCATTTAAGGAATCTCAAATAGAGATTCCTTAAATGCAATTGCTCGCAAATTTGCGATTTCTATAATAGTGATTTTTGCATTTGGGATGATGAATCCCAAATGCAAAAATTGCGCTCGCAAAGGGCCAGATTCTCAGAATCTGGCCCTTTGCGAGCCGATTTTCGTTTCATGAATCTGGCCGTAAAATTGAACAGTGTGCGCAGACTGGGTGCATGTGCTGTGCTGCATGTGGAAAGGCTGGAGGTAGCAGTGTACATGGGCACAACATAACTAGACAGTGAAGTGTGCTGTGACTGTATGCTGAACACAGAAGTGTCTGCACTGGTACATTATAAGAAGGACCTTTGCTTCCATTTCGGGAAGCCCAGGTCTGCTTGGTGGAAACATGACTAATAGAGGAATCTCCTTCAGTCAGAATTGTATATTGCTGCATTCCTGTAAGCTGGGTGAGACAAGCACTGGGTGAGGGGGAGCCAGGCTCCCCCTGTGCATTTAAAAGGGCTCTTTGATTCAGTGACAGTTCACAAGGAAAGGGCCTGGACAAGTAGGGAGACACAAGGCCAGCTTTTCTTATGCGTCGTGCAGAGAGGGGAGAAGAAGCTCCTACTCTGTTGCTATCTTTGACACGCCACACCGAGACTCACCTCTTTCAAGAACACATAATGCATTAACTGTTTACAACTCAGCTTCCTCTCCTATTACTCACTCTTTTGGATTCAAACAAGTGTTAGCAAGACGTTTTCATATCTGTGTATGGACAAATGAAATTGACAAAAAAACATATAGGAAATATTACAGTTCCAATGAGGAGATATGGTCATGGGTTTCTCGAGAGTTAACTTGGAGTACTTATTAGAAAAATATATATTGATGACCTGATAGAACTGCGTGATGTCACGTATCGGATGGTAGCAACCAGAATGATTGACAACCCAGCATCACTAACTATGTCAGCACTCAATGGAAGATTTGCTATTTGTAACTAAAAATGAATTATTATAATTTACACCCTGTGAGGTACGCAACACCTGGCTCATAAGTTCGGGCTGATATAGTGTAGCATGGGTGTGAGAGAGCGCAAAACTGAGAAAATTGTATAAGTGCACCATATTTACTAGTTAGATGCATGAAATAGTTAAAGCACGTAGAAGTGTTGAAAATTACATAGAAGCACATATACCAACGAATGTTTAATCAATGTAGAGTGCATATTATAGAGCGTGAAGCTAATATAGTAATGTCTAGAAATATTAGAGTGCTGTCAAGACTCCATGTTATGTGGCTGTTACAGAAGAAAAGTAATGCTGCTAAACGTAGAAACGCAGGCCTCATGGCAATGTACGAAGAACGAAAACATGCTTTGCAGTACACACATAACAGATTAATACTTTCATTGCTATTTTGAATATTATTAATCATGCGTTAGAAATCATGTTTGTAGAAGTGTTTCATATAACCAGAGTGTATTAAATAGAATTGTTTTAGTTTTAAGAAATAAAGGTTCACAGAGTGCAGGCCTCTTGCAAAGTAATTCAGTAGGCCTGGAAAGATAAAGTTGCTTCTTTGATCTGCACGTGTTAGTTAGAATGGAGTCTCGTTAAGCATAAATTGTCATTCTTGGTAGAAGTTTTATGGCCCAAAGCAGATAACTGAAGGTTGGAATTTGGGGCCCTACTCATGGGTATCTGTTTGCAGGTGTGAGGGGGTTCCAATCAAGGGAGTGATGAACAGAGCTCTGTTCGGGGAGACAGGCACAGGCCTGGAGGAGGTTCCAAGAATGTAATGGGGGGTACCGGCGAGTAGAGAAGAAGCCTGGGAAGCAAGCTCAACGCTAACGAAGAGGCCCAAAGGAGTATCGTTATGGAAGAAACCAGAATCGAAACCACGTGAGATGTGTACATGAGGTGCGTCTCTGAGGGGCGTTTCAACTACAACTGTGATTTTGTATTAGGGACAGCACCCTGGGGTGGAGTTAGAGCAGATGGCCTGAGGACCCTTGGAGAGCGGATGGGTAGGCAGAGAGGGCATGACTGCAATGCACAGATTTTCACCTAAGACTAAGAAGAGTGAGTGAACTTCTTTGGAAGTCACCACAACTGACACCTTTTTAGCTTAAGACTCTGTTAAGTAGGGATGTCACTTAGTCTAGTGTAGGGACAGTCTAACCTGACTCTTTCCTTTTTGTAAATGACACTTAAATTACAACTAGTGTCCATTCTTGTGTATTTGCTGATCTTTGAGTTGGTTCTTGTAATATTTTTCTGTCGATTAAGATCATTCAGAGAATTTATGTTCGTTTTAGTACCAGTATACCTGATGAACCTTTTATTGAGATGTTTGTATATCCAGTTAACTTTGGCTTTATAATAAATCTTTAAAACTGATTAGTGGTAAGTGGTTCTTCAGAGTCGTGCCAATTATTGGTTTGATTAACCTGGTAGTGGATTACCTTTTACTCTATGACAGGCAACAAAGATTCAGTCGACCTGATTGGGGATTTAGATGTAGAGTGATCAGATAAGAGATCAAAAATCCCGCCTTCCCAGTTGGTAGCAGAGGATGGTTGCCTTCTTGAGGAAGGTGTTCTAGACTAGGTTAAGATTTTCCCCGAGGCCCCTAGAGATCGAGAGATGACCAGCAGCAGAAGAATCATCTGCCGAAGAAGGTGCTGACGGCGTGAGAGAGAAAAGCAGCAGAGTTGGTCGAGAGTGAGTATAAAGGGTCATGCGTTGTCAGATTGCGGTATTTTGTGTTGTATTTGTGTTGTAATGTCATGCGGAGTTGAATGCCTGTAGTGTGATTGAGGCAGGGTTGTGAGCGCGCGCAACCTGGTAAAAATCTTAAGTGGTTTGGGTGTATCGGACATCCAGAGTAATTGTCAACCGTTGTGAAGGGGGTCATGAGGTACCATTGATCGCCCGCAGGACCGTGATAGGGGGAATGCAAGAGTGAGTGTATGAGTAACGGACGCTGGTCGGAAGTTACTGTGTGTGTAAGTAACCTATCAGTTAAGGCGATTGTCTGGACGTCTACGGAAAGACATTTCGTCAGTTGAGGTGACAATTACAGTTAGACTGTGGGCGTACAGTCAAGAAAAGTGATCGCTTGGTCGGAAGTAATCATTTTTCAGAGTATGAATGGGACGCATGCATGACCGGGATACGAGCTGAGAAAGGAGGGGAACTGCTGCGAAGGGGAGACGAATGACGTCAGAGAGAGCCGCGCTGTGATAGGCCGGTTGGTGTAAGACCGGGCTGTGATAGGCCGGTTGGTGGAAGACCGCGCTGTGATAGGCCGGTTGGTGTAAGACCGCGCTGTGATAGGTCAGCTAGCAAGAACCGCGCTAGGATTGGTGGATTGTCATCAGGAAGTAAATAAACGTAACAAAGTAGAAAATTGTGAATTTGATCATGAAGTGCTTTAGGTGCTTCAGAATGATCTTTAAGAGAGAAAATAGAGAATCGGTGGACGGGGAAGAGGCCCTGCCGGAGGGTACACCAGCTCATTATATGGCTACGAATGTTGGGCTACATACTATACTGTGGATTTCTGAGTGGAGTAAGATGACAGAGGGGAATGAGGAATTGACATTCCCGAAATACGGAACGTTTAGGTTAGAAGCATTGAACCAGTTGAAAGCAGTAATGCTCGCAACGAGACCTCTACCCAGACCGACACAGTTTGAAGCCCTTAATGCGTGGTTTAGGGCGGCGTACGACCGGAGCCTGAACAGGCGTCAAGAAAGAGTGAGACGATCGGTAAGAGCAGTGCAGGATGCCAAATGGGATGAGGAAGCTAAAAAGTGGAGAGTGCAGAGAATAGAAGTAGATAAATTGTACCCAGTGATAGAAGTCACAGGAGAAAAGAAACCACTAGTGGAGGATGATGAGAGCGAGACAGAGGACAGTCTGATAAATAGGTTATTGATGGACAGACCACCTCCGTACAATAGAGAGATGGAAGGTCCCGAGCTCCAAAGGGGGGACGGGGCTGGTACAGGGGAAAATAGACCACCTCCTATAGCAGATAGAGAATACCCCAAAGGTGAGGAGATTTCTCAGCCTAGTCCAGTACAGAGGGTAGTTGGAAGGTTCGTGGTACAAAAGGTGCCAGAAATGGAGTATGCCAAGTCCTACCAATTGCCAGACGCTCTCCAAGTACCTGTTACTATAGGTCCTATAGTGTCGATTTATGACCCAGAGAAAGCACGAGAAGAGGAACAGGCACGGTGGGACAGGGAGAGAGCAGAAATGGAGAATAGGAACAACATGATGAATTCTCAAAGGCAGTTGTCAGGCCCAAGAGATTGGAGCACTCCATTAAATCAAGCAGGGGATCCCATAATAGATCAAGGGGGTCAGAGAGGACCGATGGATCTAAGGGGACCACGATTGAAGTCCTTTAAGGAATTAAGGGCTGATTTGAGAGAGTGGAACGCTAGTGTGGGAACCCGGAGTAATAGGTCAGGAGCGGAAACTGAATGGGGAAGCCGAGGCGACGGAACGTTGTCTCACTGTGGGGCTAGCGAAAGCGGCCAGGAGTGCGACGACAAAAGTAAAGAGAATAGAGAGGTTACATGCCATTCCCTTAATGGAAACGGACAGGAGCAAGAGCATAGAAGTGCAGAATGTGGAAGGGTGTCTCGTCTCATCCACAGCGAGGGAGACCGAAGGACACAAGAGTACCGGGATAGCTTTAAGTGCACTCACCATGCACCTGGCGATAATAGACGACATTGGGATCGCGGGAACATGGGGAGTTGTGAAGGGTCTTACCATGTGTTGAGTGATACTAGGCAGCAAGAGAATTGTGAAAGTAGGGAGGACAATGGAAGGTCCTATCGTACATTAAGGGAGACTGAACAGAATAGACAAAGTGGGACTGTGGGAAATCGAGTATCATTTCATCACATGCCAAGGGGGGATGGAACTGCATGGGACCTCGAAAGATGGGAACATGGGAGGACTCCCCATAACTCGCCTGAGCCCAGGCGAAGGGCTCGGAGCTGGGATGGGAGAGAGGTAAACGGACCCTCTAAGAATGAGACGCTGAGGGCTGAGATAAAAGCAAAAAGGTCAGACGTGACCAGTTTAAAACCAGATCTAGACGAGATCATAGATGGTACGTTGCCTTTGGAGAGGGTTGACATGTACGAACAAGATGAGGTACTGTTCATAGCAAAGGATATCACTCGGAAAGCGAGAGCAGTACATGAGAAATTATCTGAATTAGCAGACAAGTACATGGTAGACTTGTCGAGGACAAAGGCATTACAGGGTAACCATAGGTTGCATTATTCAGATCAGGACCTCGAAGAGAGGAGAACAATCGGATTAAAAACACACATCAGAGAACTGATTACAGGGATAAGGACATGGAGAGATCTGGATAAGTGGGAAGAAAGGTGGTCCAAGAAGGGGACCGTTAGACGGAGCACAATTGGGATGTCCCCAGAGGGAGGGCTACAGAGAATGGAAGCCTTCCCTTTGCGAGAAATAGCGAATGGGAGCTATGTGCTTGTGCCATGGAGTAGGGGAGATTTAGCTGCATTTACCAATTCCTTTCCTAAATTGAGAGAGAACCCCATGGAGTGGTATAAGCAGGTAGAGAGGTTTGTGAAAATCTCTAAAGTACTGTGGATTGATTTGAACACTCTATTTGACATCGTAGTCCCAGGGGACTTATGGACTGCATGTAAGGTTAGTGTACAATGGCTCACATCTGAACCGGAGAGGGATGCTCAGACCAATGGACCGTCTGAAAAGGTCATGGAGAAGTACGAAAGGGTAATGACATGGCTGAAAGATAAGGTGCCACCGCAGGACATAGATTGGGTAAAGATAGACCGAACTAGGCAGGAACCCAAGGAGACAGTCCATGAATATTATGAGAGATTACTGAAGACATTCAAACAGTACAGCGGACTAGATGTAATGGATCCCAAGGATATAGGACAGTTCGTGTCTAAGTTTGTGTTGGGATTGAGACCTGATATTTGCTTGATGATACAGCAACATCTAATTTGTTGGCAAAATAAATCGCTAGATGAAATTCTGAGATATGCAAGATACTGTAGTGATGAAATTGATTCCAAAGCAAAGAAGCTTAAGGAGAAGTTGATATTGGTTCAGATGCAGTCGGCTGGAAAGGGTGGACAACAACAACAGGGAACAGGGACCCTGGGAAGGAGGTTGAATAATCAGAATAGGGACAATGAGGAAAATTCGAGACCTAGAATAGACTTGGCTACCTTGAAAAAGATGACAAAGTGTCACCAGTGTCACCAGGTGGGACATTGGAAACGTGAGTGTCCCTATAACCCTGAAAATGGAGAACTAGAGATAGAGGAAGAGGAAATCCAAAGTAGCATAGTGAAAGGGACAATAATACCCAAGGGAAAGGTGGTCAAAGGGGGGACCTCAGCTCCTCGAGCCCAGTTCCCCCAACCACCCAGAATAGCGACAGGGGGAAAGACCTATAGACAGATGCCACTCTTCGTGGGAGGAGAGGAATGCTATTATGTTGATCCGTTGACCGGACAGCGTGTGAATAACCTAGAGGACTGTACCCTCGGGGCAGCTCTAGAGGTGGACCAAAGGGGACCATATGTAGAGGCTGAAGTGGCAGGGTGTCCTACGACCTTCTTGGTGGACACGGGGGCCACTCGATCCACTCTGAGATCAGCAGTGGTCCCAGGTCTGCCAATGTCGGGAGAAACAATTCAAGTGGTCGGAGTCGCAAATAGAAGAATAACTAGCCCTTTGACGGAGCCAGTATTAGTGAAAATAGGGAAATACAGTGATGAGCACCAGTTTGTGGTCTGTGACTCCAGCCCCGTGTGTCTGTTGGGAAGAGACTTATTGTGCAAACTAAATTGTACAATATACTGCACACCTCAGGGAGTGGAGGTACAGACTAACGATGATGATGCCGATTTTAAGGTTGCGAATTCAAGGGTGTGTGTGGAGCTGTATCCTACCTTGACAGTGGAAGGGCTTCCATGGGACCTAAGAGATACGGTGTCATCTGAAGTGTGGGATTTCACTGGGGAAGAGATAGGGCTGATCAAAGGAGTGGAACCAGTGAAAATCATGGTAAAACCAAATGTTGAATATCCAAGAACGCCACAATACAAACTGACCCCGGAGACGATTGCAGGGATAAAGCCCGTGATTGACTCCATGATTAAGCAGGGAATACTGAAAGAAATCGTGAGTAGTCCATGTAACTCCCCGATTATGGGTTCACAGAAACCTAGTGGGAAATTCAGAATAGTGCAGGACCTCCGAAAGATTAATAACATAGTTGTTTCATGTTGTCCAGTGGTACCGAATCCATCAGTGATATTGTTTCAGATACCATTCCAAGCTGAGTGGTTTACAGTGATAGACCTTTGCCAGGCCTTCTTTTCAATCCCATTAGATGAGGAGAGCCAATTTCTTTTCGCTTTTAAGCTGGAAAATCGCGTATTAACATGGTGTTGTATCCCACAGGGGTATACAGAAAGCCCATCGATTTTTAACCAGCTGCTGAAGAAAAATCTTGAAAGTCTAGTACTGCCACAGAACTCGGTTCTGGTCCAGTACATAGACGACCTGCTTGTGGCGTCAGAAACAGAGGAAGCTTGTAAGATAGATACCATCACCTTGTTGAATCATTTAGCTGAAAACGGACACAAGGTGTCTCCGAGCAAATTACAGTACTGTTTGACAGAAGTGCAGTACTTGGGTCACAGGATTGAAAAGGGAAAACGGAAGGTGTCGCCAGACAGGATAGAGGCGATCATGAGAATGAACTCGCCAACGACACAAAGGGAAGTCAGGATGTTTCTAGGAATGGTTGGGTATTGCCGACAGTGGATAGCTAACTTTTCCCTGAAAGCAAAACCCTTACAAAAACTGACGCACAAGGAGGTGAGTGATCCGGTACCATGGGACAAGGATTGTTTGATGGCATTCCTGCAGCTGAGAGAGGACTTGTGTCGTGCTCCTGCTCTGGGAATGCCGGACTATGATAAACCGTTCTTGCTTTACTGCTGTGAAAGAGAAGGTTGTGCTTTGTCAGTTTTGGTCCAAATCCATGGAAATGCCCGTAGACCAGTTGCATATTTCTCGGCTACTTTAGACCCAGTAGCCGCAGCGTTGCCCGGATGTCTCAAATCCGTTGCTGCAACGGGTGTCAGCATTGAGAGGTGCGAGAATATTGTTATGGGACACCAGTTAGTGGTGCATGTACCTCATTCTGTGGAACTGTTAATGACCAGGACCAAGACACAGCATCTGACAAATAGCAGGCTCACGCGCTACGAGCAAGTCATTCTTGCTGCAGAGAACGTGACCCTTAAGAGATGCTCTGTTTTGAATCCTGCCACTTTGATGCCACTTCCAAATGATATAGACGATGGAGAATGTGAAGATCACGATTGCCTTGATGTGACTGAACTATGCACCAAACAGAGACCAGATATTGTAGATGAGCCGTTGACTGACCCTGATGAAATATTCTTTGTCGATGGCTCATGTGTAAGAGACAATATCGGTCAGTTGAGAGCAGCTTATGCTGTTTGTACCATTTCTGGAGTTGTGGAAGCCGCTTGCCTGGAAGGAGTACACTCCGCTCAGGTAGCTGAAATCATTGCATTGACACGTGCCTGTTTAGCAGGTAGCAAAATTCGAGTCACCATTTACACCGATAGCCAATACGGTTTCGGGGTAGTTCATGACTATGGGCAATTATGGTCTCAAAGAGGTTACATGACCTCTTCAGGTTCACCTATTCAAAATGGGGAATTTGTCCGACTATTGTTGGAAGCATTACAAGGTCCGGCAGCAATTGCCGTTGTTAAATGTACAGCTCATACAAAAAACACTGACTTTGTGTCTCAGGGAAATTGGTATGCAGACGAGGTTGCACGCTACTGTGCAGAGCAAGGATATTCCTTCACAGAAGTGGAAGTGAGTGGGATACAGGAAAAGACAGAATTAACTATGATGTTGGAAACTGTAGACACCTGGGATGAACTAAAATGCATGCAAGAAAACGCACCCGACTTTGAGAAAAGGAAATGGGAAACCGCAGATTGTGTAAAGAGTGAAATGGATTTTTGGGTTTCAGCAGATGGAAGGGCAGTGTTACCAAATGAGTTAGTGAGTCCAATGGCGAGACAGATTCATGGCCCGGTACATCTAGGCAGAGATGCTATGCTTCGGGTATTTAGGTTGGAAACGGTCTATAGTAACAAGGACAGAGCTATATTTGGACCCAAATTGCAACATCGGGACGGCTATTTACAAATATTCCGGCGGATTCATGACCACGGTATCTAAATTATGGCAGCAACCTAGAAAACCCTACATTTAGAAAATCGTGGCTATTTGAAGACCACGTTAAGTTTCATCAAATTTAATTGTCAAGAGCTTGCAGCTAAAATAAACACCCTTCTCTAGTTTGCATATCAAGGTCTGGATATCTTTGGTTACAGCAATACACGGCCACCTGAGGAAGGCTACATTGGCCGAAACGCGCGTTGTGAACCATCTTGCCGTATTGCTAACACTAATTGTTCTCTCTGTATTTATTGTTTGTCTATAACTGTTTTAATAATTCATGTATGTGATTTATCAACTATATGATTAATTGTTATGTAATAATATGAAGAAAAGATAATTTTATAAATAACAAAAATACTACAAAAAGATAAAAATATTTGCAAGAGTCTTATAATAAATAAATGAAATAATCTTTTTCTAAATTGATTTGTTGGGTGACTTTTTCACTTAATCACTGGTAATTGACAAATATATATATATCATGGTAAATATTATATAGTTTTTATGAGTTTCGAATCTACTTGACTATAGACCGTTTCCAACCTGATTAGTTTCCCTATGTATAGCAAGTATATAACTATTAATATATAGGGGTCCCCTACTTTCATAAATATGCTTCGGGTATTTAGACAAACATGGTATAACCCCAAGTTTAGGGTAGCCGCAGAAGCAGTGTGTCAGCGGTGTGTGACCTGCCAGCAACTGAATGTAGGAAAGAGAACACCAGTCACGTTGAGTCACATAGGGAGGTCTGGGGGTCCGTTCAATCGGATGCAACTAGACTTCATTGAGATGCCAAGGTGTAACCGCCTCAGATACGTTCTGGTGGTTGTCTGCATCTTTTCCAGATGGGTCGAGGCTTACCCTACTCGCAGGTGCGACACACTCACAGTAGCAAAGTTATTGCTTAGGGGGTTAATACCGCGCTGCGGGGTGCCGGCCTCTTTGGAATGAGATAGGGGAACACATTTCAACAGCGAAATTGTGAAGATGCTTTGCTCAGCATTGAATATCGATCAGAAGCTGCACTGTAGCTACCGACCAGAAGCTTCAGGAATCGTGGAGCAGATCAATGGGACGATAAAGTCCCAAATTGCTAAAGTGTGCTCATCGACATCTCTGAGTTGGCCCGATGCACTGCCACTGGTGCTCATGAGCATACGTAGCACACCAGACAGGAGAACCGGTCTCTCCCCTCATGAAGTGTTAATGGGGAGGGCTATGAGACTGCCATCAGTTCCTACAGCAGCTTTGTTGAATATCACAGATGATCTGATTCTGGATTATTGCAAGGGACTCACTGACGCCATTCATTCTGTGTCTCTTCAGGTGCAGGCTGCTGAAATCCCGACATCTCAAGACCTGTGCCACGACCTGTGCCCTGGGGACTGGGTCGTGGTGAAGAAACACGTCAGAAAGAATTGTTTAGACGTGCGCTGGCGTGGGCCCTATCAAATTATCCTAACATCGAATACTGCTGTTAAGGTCGGAGGGCTGCCCAACTGGATTCCCGCCTCCCATACGCGGAGAATTCCAGCACCCCTGGAAAAAACAGCTCCTCTCTCGGATGAGAATCCAGCTGTGGACGAAGAAGCCATAGAGGGGGCCAGCCAAGCTGTGGGGGTGTCGGAGGAAGCTGGGAGCGTGTCAGACCAAGTGGAAGAAGGGCAAGACGACAGTGAAACTGACATTGCCACAGAAGGAGAAAATAGCTGTGAATACGAAACGGACACTGATCAAGCTGCAAGTGATCAAGAGTCGAGTGTGAGGACAAGGAGCAGGAAATCAAGGCGTGGAGAGACCAGGTGGCCTGAAAGAAGAAGGAGGCCGAGCCTAAAGTCGACTCTAGAGAGAACCCTGCTCCCATATCCGAAGACTCAGTTCCAGACGAAGGTGCACAGAACTCAGAAGCGGAAGGTCCAAGAAGATCAAGGAGAGTGCGTGTGCCCTGCAGAAGATACGCCACCCCTGAGTGGACCTACCTAGCCGCAGATGTCTTGGGCACAGAGATCCAGGAGGGTGAGGGCAGTGATAGTAGTCAGCACTGACCCCACCATCAAAGTGAAAGTGCGGTTGTTGGTGCCTGGAGTCGAAGCCGAAGGGTTGCTAACACTCAATATTCCCAATACCCCTTACCTAAGTAGAATAAAAGAACTGGTTTTTAACAGAGTGGAATTTCCAACTTTTGGCACAACAATAACCGAACACGAGGAGACCATTCTTCGCTTAGAAATCTTAGAATACGCTATTAGAGCCGCTGGAACCCGTATCATAGTGGACACTTAAAGACTTTGTAAATACACAAGATTGAGAAGATAACCTAGCGCCAAGTGGAAGAAGAGAAAATTTAGGGACTTTTCCATTTAGTTGACGAGAAGGGCTAGGGTTGTCTGTTGTTACGTTTCAAAAGACCGATTGCAAAAAGAGATTGCCAGCTTCCTAACGTGTGGTTCAAAAGACTGAATGAACAAAAAGAGACTGTAGAGGAAAATAAAGAGAAAGAACTTTGCTTTGAAAAAGGGACTAAGAAGCTACCCCGTCTGAGAAACATGGAGGCCGGCAACTCGAACCGCAAAGCGAAATGTATAATAGGTACACTTTTAGCAGGAGTTATTTTTCTTATAGTTTTAGTAGTCACTGTATCCTATATAGTGGGACATGAGAACGAGACGAAAGCCACAGAAACAAAGGTTGTGGTAACATCAAACCCTATTATTGCTAGTAAAAAGGAGGACAATGCAATACAGGAGAAAGCTTTACTAGCAGCAGAAGCCCGTAGGTTACATGTGGACGAGTCACAGGGCAACTTTAAATCAAACGCTTATGCCAAACTACTGTATGAATACATTGACGCTATGGAGGCGAAGGACTGCTACGTGTATGCAGTTGCCAGCCTCTGGGATTACATGTAGTTTATTGCTTAGCATATTTTATGGACGAGATAGCTTTGAATATTATTTTTCAAATTTCGATTCAGTATTACCGGAAGTTCCGAACTACAAGCATATGAACAAATGGGACTATTACAAGAGTGAGGATAGACTGACGAAATTCTTCATTCCTTGGAATACCCTAGATACCTCACATGCTCGTGGAAACAATCTTACTTGTAAAGTGTCAGAAATTGAGAAGAAATTTATAGGGCAAGTTGATGACCGTTACAGAAGGCAAAAGATTCTGAAAATGTCAGGACAATGGAAAACAGATTGGACCGAAGAGGAGAAGGCACACAAGAGGAAGGGTAGTAACGGTCCAATAGCGTTAGATCGAACACAGAAAGGGAAGTTATGTATACACAGAGGTAAAACCTATTATGAAAATGAGTTTGTGGGAGAAGTCAGTTGTGAACATGCCTTCCAATTAGAATACTACACGAAAGATTTCTTAAAGGAAATGCAAGTGATTCCTAATGTGTATTTTGTCTGTGGAAGAAATGCCTATGTGAAACTACCAGACAATTGGTACGGTTCATGCTATTTGGCAATTGTCTTCCCCAAAATCTACCATGCTAAGGATTTAGAGATCATTGAGGGAAAACCCCAAGCCAGAGGGAAAAGGAATGTAGGTGATGCCGAGGTAGTTGGAGATGTATTCGGTGCTATGTTCCCTCTTCTGGGATTGATACTAAATGATGTCAAGATCAGGAGATTGGCAACAGTTGTAGACAGATTATCTGCCAGTACTGCTAGATCTTTAATGTTGGTAGAAGGAGAGATGCAATCGATAAGGGCAATGGTTCTTCAGAACCGACTTGCTCTTGATGTTCTGTTAGCCAAAGAGGGCGGAGTCTGTAAGGCTTTGAAGGTCCACGAATGCTGCACTTACATTCCAGACAATTCAAAACCTCTTGAGAAGTACATACGAAATATAACTGAGATACACCAAGAAATAGAGGACCTGTTCAAAGTAAACGTGTGGGAAAAAGTGGGTCATGGAATGGGTAAAGTTGGGGGTTAGTTCGCCAATCTAGGGAAAGGCTTTGTGTGGTACATTCTGAAACCTATCATCATAATAGTGATCTGTGTGATCATATTGTGGGGATTAGTGAGGTTGTACCAATGGTACAGAGCAAATAGGTTGCAAAGATCCATGAGAGAACAGGAGCAGAGACTAGCTGCAATGCAGGACAACCAGTACAGGAGTCTGAGGGCTCTAGAAATGATAAAACGAGGGGGCCTTGCAACGAGCTCTGTTTGACACGAATTACGGATGGTGTTGTGATGGTGATGACCCCTGAAGGTCATCAAAGGGGGGAACTGAGAGAGCGCAAAACTGAGAACATTGTATAAGTGCACCATATTTACTAGTTAGATGCATGAAATAGTTAAAGCACGTAGAAGTGTTGAAAATTACATAGAAGCACATATACCAACAAATGTTTAATCAATGTAGAGTGCATATTATAGAGCGTGAAGCTAATATAGTAATGTCTAGAAATATTAGAGTGCTGTCAAGACTCCATGTTATGTGGCTGTTACAGAAGAAAAGTAATGCTGCTAAACATAGAAACGCAGGCCTCATGGCAATGTACGAAGAACAAAAACATGCTTTGCAGTACACACATAACAGATTATTACTTTCATTGCTATTTTGAATATTATTAATCATGCGTTACAAATCATGTTTGTAGAAGTGTTTCATATAACCAGAGTGTATTAAATAGAATTGTTTTAGTTTTAAGAAATAAAGGTTCACAGAGTGCAGGCCTCTTGCAAAGTAATTCAGTAGGCCTGGAAAGATAAAGTTGCTTCTTTGATCTGCACGTGTTAGTTAGAATGGAGTCTCGTTAAGCATAAATTGTCATTCTTGGTAGAAGTTTTATGGCCCAAAGCAGATAACTGAAGGTTGGAATTAGGGGCCCTACTCATGGGTATCTGTTTGCAGGTGTGAGGGGATTCCAATCAAGGGAGTGATGAATAGAGCTCTGTTCGGGGAGACAGGCACAGGCCTGGAGGAGGTTCCAAGAATGTAATGGGGGGTACCGGCGAGCGGAGAAGAAGCCTGGGAAGCAAGATCAACGCTAACGAAGAGGCCCAAAGAAGTATCGTTATGGAAGAAACCAGAATCGAAACCACGTGAGATGTGTACGTGAGGGGCGTCTCTGAGGGGCGTTTCAACTACAACTGTGATTTTGTATTAGGGACAGCACCCTGGGGTGGAGTTAGAGCAGATGGCCTGAGGACCCTTGGAGAGCGGATGGGTAGGCAGAGAGGGCATGACTGCAATGCACAGATTTTCACCTAAGACTAAGAAGAGTGAGTGAACTTCTTTGGAAGTCACCACAGCTGACACCTTTTTAGCTTAAGACTCTGTTAAGTAGGGATGTCACTTAGTCTAGTGTAGGGACAGTCTAACCTGACTCTTTCCTTTTTGTAAATGACACTTAAATTACAACTAGTGTCCATTCTTGTGAATTTGCTGATCTTTGAGTTGGTTCTTGTAATATTTTTCTGTCGATTAAGATCATTCAGAGAATTTATGTTCGTTTTAGTACCAGTATACCTGATGAACCTTTTATTGAGATGTTTGTATATCCAGTTAACTTTGGCTTTATAATAAATCTTTAAAACTGATTCGTGGTAAGTGGTTCTTCAGAGTCGTGCCAATTATTGGTTTGATTAACCTGGTAGTGGATTACCTTTTACTCTATGACAGGCAACAAAGATTCAGTCGACCTGATTGGGGATTTAGATCTAGAGTGATCAGATAAGAGATCAAAAATCCCGCCTTCCCCGGTGCCACGGGCCTTAACACAAGCAAAGACAGTGGCCCTGTACCCGTGGGTTGCTGATAATAAAAACAGCTGTATTTAGGGTGTTATTGGCTCATCACAACCCTAAGCCTAGGTGCCACTGCACCTATTGGCCTAATGGCAGCTACGCCCCTGTATAGTCGAGAGGGTGAAGGGATCCTAGGCAGAAGAGTGTTAGAAAAAAATTCCAGGAACTGAGAGAGGCAAGTGGCGGCAAATGGAACCAAGGCGACATGTAATTGTAATCGATCTATGGAGATGCTAGTACATGAATTGGGCAATTGGCATAAAGTTAATACATGTTAAGATGTGATATTACCAAGAAGCATCGATGCAAAGATGTTCAAAGGAGAAGAGACCAATTGGTAAAGTTAAGCTGAGGCCCGGGAATCTAAATGTACCAGGAAACAACTTTTAGTTGTCTCATGTATGCTGTAACACTGTCGAATGCATTTTATGTTTATTCTAGCTTAAGGTTTACTGGCTCACCTTTGAAATAAATGCTGTGCATGGGTTCAGGGGCATGGCTCTTACAACCTTCCCTCACTTAGATGCCAGTGGTGGTGGCTTTGTCTTGGCACCTCTCTCCTCATGCTCTCCCTTTTTTTGTGATAGTCTTTCCTGCTACCCCTTAACCAGGTCACTATTCAAAGGGCCTGTCCTATGAACTCTCAAAGCTCGGATGCCTCTCCTTTCTCTCCTCCTGCGACAGTTACAGCGCTGTGGCGAGGTTTCAACCTGTTCACATCGTCCACTCGTGTTTGCAGGATGTTTCACAGGGATTGCAGGGTGTTTCAATTACAGGCATTCACTACGGAAAGACATTTAAGCAACATCAGGAATTGGGTTAAAAACAGACTTTGCTCTCCCTGCTACATTAGAAGAGGGCCAGAGGATTGTATGCAGTGACATCGAGAGATTTGCAGGGACGGTGTGCTACAGACGAAAAAGGTACTGAGGCCTGTGCAGGCTGATGCCAGGTTAAAGGCCATCTCTCCAGAGAGGCAACGATTCTCTGCTTGCATTTAATGGAGTGGTAGTTATTCATTTAGGCTGATATCATTTAAGATACAGCAGGGAGATGTCTTGCGAAGGTGAATGGTAGAAGGCTCGAGGTCAGATTTTCGGCGTAAGAAGTGAAAAGACCTAATTGCAAATAATAGTTTGTGCAATTAGGCAGTATTTAATCAGAAAATCCTTACTATTTATGGCCTTATTTAAGTGTGCTAATATAGGCAGAGGACGCACCAGACAATTTGTTTAATATGGGCTACAATGTTCTTCTGATTACAAGTTAAATGAATGACTCATGCCAGGGGCAATTTGGAAGCTCAAGGGAGATATCTTTCCTCCTCCACTTTGATTGACAGAACGGTGTCCAACTGTGTCATCTGTGGGATAAAGCTATCTAGGTTTATTTTGGAGAGTCGATTTGGATTTGTGGATGTCTGTTACCATTGGCAAACAGTTGAAATGCTATGTTGATTGGTTTGAGTTTTGGATAGGCACTGGACATCCAATTCTGAAAATGTTTGAGGCACGTCTTGTGCCACTGAATTCTGTGAGCAGTTGCGATTTTCATGTATAGTTGTGTGTCAGCAGCATTTTGATATATCTTGATGTTGCTGTCGGTGAGAAGGACAATAAGGCATTTCATGTAGAGGATGAAGAGAATAGGTGGGGTATTATGGAGCCCTTGGGTGCTTAAAAGGAGGTGTAGAGTTTCTTCCCCCTCGTATTGCCATCTTGAAAAATGGTGGCAGTTGAATCGAACCAGTGCAGGACCCTATCACAGAATTCTGTCTGTGTTTCCAATATGTGCATAAGTACTTAGTGGTCCACTGAGTCAGATGCTCCAGAGAGGGCAGAGAGATTCAGGGGGCAGGGAAATTTTAGTCAGTGATCACAATGGACTCTTTGAGCCAGTCCTACCTTTAGCAATCAGGCCACATGCTCCTCCAACAATCCCCACATTTGTTTTCTATTTTGTTTCACTGGTCCCAGCAGCCACACTGTGCCACACACTCTTCCCTCGAGTGCCAGAGCCCCCTGTCCCATCTTAATTTCAAGCTCCCTGCAGGGACCCCACACTTTACACCTCGTTCCATTGCCCCAGACTGCTTCACCTTGCTCCATGCATCTCTAGCCAACAATTTAACATACTTCCATCCTATATTTTCATTACTTTGGGGCTCATCATGCCTGTAATCCCACGATCTCTCCAGAAGTCACTTTATCTGTGATTTACTGCACTATAGAGGGCAGTGTAGCACTACCAAGCTACTACACCAACTGTCTTTTTCTTCCCAGTCCAGGAGGAATAAAGGTCATTTTGGAAAACTTGATGGTCAGTACTCCCATAATAAAAAATTTGCTCGATGCGACGTAACAATCCATGAATGAATTAAAAACCAGATACATGGTTTACTAAACCCTACAGTAGGATAGCAAACATACAATGCTCTTATATACTTTTTATACATTTTATATAGTGGATTGCTATCATAACTAGAAGTCTTTATTAAACTGTCTATCGAATTGTTTAATATCTTTTTTTAAATGAGGTAAACTTTTAGATAATGATTGCTATAATGGTTTTACAAAATAATGGTGTTTTTCTATGTATTGTCTTTTATGAATTGATATTCGAAATAAAGACTTTTGAACTGAACTGAAAAAATACAATGCATTTTAATACGCTACTGTTGGACCTTGCATCTTTTTGCGTGGTTTTCCCTGTCTTTTTTGTTTCTGGTGTCCTGTTTTCGACTGTGTGTTGAACTTCGTTTTTGCTGGTGTTAGGACTCTGGGCACTTTACTACTGTTGACCAGTGCTAAAGTGCATGTGCTCTGTGTCTGAAATGTAGTGGCATTTGATTTCTCCATGATTGGAGTATTTGATTTACTAATAAGTCCCTAGTACAGTGCACTGCATATGCCCAGGGCCTATAAGTCAGATGCTACTAGTCGCCCTGCAGCACTGATTGTGCCACTCACATGAGTAGCTCTTCAAACATGTCAGGCCTGCCACTGCAGAGTCTGTGTGTTCAGTTTAAACTGCCATCTTGACATGGCAAGTTTACCGACTTGCGAGGCCCAAACCTTCCCTTTCATTACATATAAGTCACACCTAAGGTAGGCCGTTGGTAGCCCCACTAGCAGGGTGCAATGTACATAAAATGTAGGACATGTACTTTTAAATTGTACATATCCTAGTAGGGAAAACTGCTATATTCTTTTTTCACTACAGCAAGGTTTATCTATCCCATATGTTAGCATTGGAGCTGCCTTGTAACACTTTACAAGTGTATCTTCCAATTGTGAGGAGGTAGAAAAATGGAGTTTGGTGTCTCTGGACTCACAATTTAAAAACACATCTTTTAGTGAAGTTGATTTTTAAATTGCATGTCTGAAAATGCCACCTATAGAAAGTTGACATTTTCTTACTTTATCCATTCTGTGCCTCTACCTGTACCTGGCATACACATCTTGACTGGATGACAGATGGCCTTTGTGAATTAATTCTAGATAGTCACACACACAAATGAGCTGATGTGTGCCCTGCATATCCTCACGTCCCACCAAAGGCTGATGAGTCTTCCTGAGCTGGAGTTATGGGAGGAGCTGAGACTTGCACCTGAATAGGGATGTGCCTGTCCCCACACAAAGAGCTGCATACCCCCCTGCAGTTTGTCTGGAGCCCGGAAGGGCCGGGTTGAGTGCACTACAAAGACATTTCTTTTAAGTCTCCCTACTTCAAAGGCTAAAATGAATATAAGTACTGGACCTCTGATCCCACATACTCATAACACTTCTGGACTGAGGACATTATTCTACCAGGAATGAGAGCTGTTGCGATGCCAGCAGGGACTGCCACTTTGCTGTTTGCTTTGCTGTGTTAGCCTGCTGCCTGCTGCTTCTGTCCTGGGAGTGAGAGGACTGGACTTTGCTCTCTAAATCCTGCTTTCTAAAGTTTCTCTAAGGGCTTGAGTTGAGCTTGCCTCCTGTTGGAAGATTCAAGAGCATCAAAGACTTCACCTGCTGCACCTGGGCTCCTCTGTTGGGAGTCCTACTCTGCCGAGTGATGCCAAATCCAGCTCCTGATTCAGAAAAGGGGGTGGTGATGAACAGAGTGTCTGAATTAAGCAGACCACTCTTACCCAGTCCAAAGATCAGGGCTTTATCCATCACCGTTTTTTAGCTCACTGCACCATCCCAGCTCAGAACTTGGCTATATGCAAATTAGTCTGACCCTGGCCCAGTGCATCTTGGGAACAGGGCAGACCAAACTACCAAGCCAATTCTTATACTGGGAAGGAAACAAGCTACCGGGGACCGGTTTCTGGCATTTCAGCCGTCGTCGCTTTTTCCCTTCCCAGTGTAAGAATTGGCTTTTGTAGTTTGGTTTGCACTGTTCCCATCATGCACTGGGACAGGAACAGACTAATTTGCATACAGCCAGGTTCTGAAACTGGGATGGTGCAGTGAGCTAAAAAACGGTGTTGGATCTAGCCCTGATCTCTTGACTGGGTGAGAGTTTCCTGCTTAATTCAGAGACTCTGTCCCTCACCACCCCTTGTTGTAAATATTTTTGTCCACCCTAAGCGTGGATGGGTATACTCAGACATGAGTCCCTTGCTCATTGCACCATCAGGATTCAAGCAAACCGGGCCGAAGACGGCTGTAATGCCAGAAACCGGTCCCCGGGAGCTTGTTTCCTTCCCAGTGTAAGAATTGGCTTTTGTAGTTTGGTTTGCACTGTTCCCATCATGCACTGGGACAGGAACAGACTAATTTGCATACAGCCAGGTTCTGAAACTGGGATGGTGCAGTGAGCTAAAAAACGGTGTTGGATCTAGCCCTGATCTCTTGACTTGGTGAGAGTTTTCTGCTTAATTCAGAGACTCTGTCCCTCACCACCCCTTGTTGTAAATATTTTTGTCCACCCTAAGCGTGGAAGGGTATACTCAGACATGAGTCCCTTGCTCATTGCACCATCAGGATTCAAGCAAACCGGGCCGAAGACGGCTGTAATGCCAGAAACCGGTCCCCGGGAGCTTGTTTCCTTCCCAGTGTAAGAATTGGCTTTTGTAGTTTGGTTTGCACTGTTCCCATCATGCACTGGGACAGGAACAGACTAATTTGCATACAGCCAGGTTCTGAAACTGGGATGGTGCAGTGAGCTAAAAAACGGTGTTGGATCTAGCCCTGATCTCTTGACTGGGTGAGAGTTTTCTGCTTAATTCAGAGACTCTGTCCCTCACCACCCCTTGTTGTAAATATTTTTGTCCACCCTAAGCGTGGAAGGGTATACTCAGACATGAGTCCCTTGCTCATTGCACCATCAGGATTCAAGCAAACCGGGCCGAAGACGGCTGTAATGCCAGAAACCGGGCCCCGGGAGCTTGTTTCCTTCCCAGTGTAAGAATTGGCTTTTGTAGTTTGGTTTGCACTGTTCCCATCATGCACTGGGACAGGAACAGACTAATTTGCATACAGCCAGGTTCTGAAACTGGGATGGTGCAGTGAGCTAAAAAACGGTGTTGGATCTAGCCCTGATCTCTTGACTGGGTGAGAGTTTTCTGCCTAATTCAGAGACTCTGTCCCTCACCACCCCTTGTTGTAAATATTTTTGTCCACCCTAAGCGTGGAAGGGTATACTCAGACATGAGTCCCTTGCTCATTGCACCATCAGGATTCAAGCAAACCGGGCCGAAGACGGCTGTAATGCCAGAAACCGGGCCCCGGGAGCTTGTTTCCTTCCCAGTGTAAGAATTGGCTTTTGTAGTTTGGTTTGCACTGTTCCCATCATGCACTGGGACAGGAACAGACTAATTTGCATACAGCCAGGTTCTGAAACTGGGATGGTGCAGTGAGCTAAAAAACGGTGTTGGATCTAGCCCTGATCTCTTGACTGGGTGAGAGTTTTCTGCTTAATTCAGAGACTCTGTCCCTCAACACCCCTTGTTGTAAATATTTTTGTCCACCCTAAGCGTGGAAGGGTATACTCAGACATGAGTCATTTGCTCATTGCACCATCAGGATTCAAGCAAACCGGGCCGAAGACGGCTGTAATGCCAGAAACCGGTCCCCGGGAGCTTGTTTCCTTCCCAGTGTAAGAATTGGCTTTTGTAGTTTGGTTTGCACTGTTCCCATCATGCACTGGGACAGGAACAGACTAATTTGCATACAGCCAGGTTCTGAAACTGGGATGGTGCAGTGAGCTAAAAAACGGTGTTGGATCTAGCCCTGATCTCTTGACTGGGTGAGAGTTTTCTGCTTAATTCAGAGACTCTGTCCCTCACCACCCCTTGTTGTAAATATTTTTGTCCACCCTAAGCGTGGAAGGGTATACTCAGACATGAGTCCCTTGCTCATTGCACCATCAGGATTCAAGCAAACCGGGCCGAAGACGGCTGTAATGCCAGAAACCGGTCCCCGGGAGCTTGTTTCCTTCCCAGTGTAAGAATTGGCTTTTTTAGTTTGGTTTGCACTGTTCCCATCATGCACTGGGACAGGAACAGACTAATTTGCATACAGCCAGGTTCTGAAACTGGGATGGTGCAGTGAGCTAAAAAACGGTGTTGGATCTAGCCCTGATCTCTTGACTGTGTGAGAGTTTTCTGCTTAATTCAGAGACTCTGTCCCTCACCACCCCTTGTTGTAAATATTTTTGTCCACCCTAAGCGTGGAAGGGTATACTCAGACATGAGTCCCTTGCTCATTGCACCATCAGGATTCAAGCAAACCGGGCCGAAGACGGCTGTAATGCCAGAAACCGGTCCCCGGGAGCTTGTTTCCTTCCCAGTGTAAGAATTGGCTTTTGTAGTTTGGTTTGCACTGTTCCCATCATGCACTGGGACAGGAACAGACTAATTTGCATACAGCCAGGTTCTGAAACTGGGATGGTGCAGTGAGCTAAAAAACGGTGTTGGATCTAGCCCTGATCTCTTGACTGGGTGAGAGTTTTCTGCTTATTTCAGAGACTCTGTCCCTCACCACCCCTTGTTGTATATATTTTTGTCCACCCTAAGCGTGGAAGGGTATACTCAGACATGAGTCCCTTGCTCATTGCACCATCAGGATTCAAGCAAACCGGGCCGAAGACGGCTGTAATGCCAGAAACCGGTCCCCGGGAGCTTGTTTCCTTCCCAGTGTAAGAATTGGCTTTTGTAGTTTGGTTTGCACTGTTCCAATCATGCACTGGTACAGGAACAGGCTAATTTGCATACAGCCAGGTTCTGAAACTGGGATGGTGCAGTGAGCTAAAAAACGGTGTTGGATCTAGCCCTGATCTCTTGACTGGGTGAGAGTTTTCTGCTTAATTCAGAGACTCTGTCCCTCACCACCCCTTGTTGTAAATATTTTTGTCCACCCTAAGCGTGGAAGGGTATACTCAGACATGAGTCCCTTGCTCATTGCACCATCAGGATTCAAGCAAACCGGGCCGAAGACGGCTGTAATGCCAGAAACTGGTCCCCGGGAGCTTGTTTCCTTCCCAGTGTAAGAATTGGCTTTTGTAGTTTGGTTTGCACTGTTCCCATCATGCACTGGGACAGGAACAGACTAATTTGCATACAGCCAGGTTCTGAAACTGGGATGGTGCAGTGAGCTAAAAAACGGTGTTGGATTGGATCTAGCCCTGATCTCTTGACTGGGTGAGAGTTTTCTGCTTAATTCAGAGACTCTGTCCCTCACCACCCCTTGTTGTAAATATTTTTGTCCACCCTAAGCGTGGAAGGGTATACTCAGACATGAGTCCCTTGCTCATTGCACCATCAGGATTCAAGCAAACCGGGCCGAAGACGGCTGTAATGCCAGAAACCGGTTCCCCGGGAGCTTGTTCCCTTCCCAGTGTAAGAATTGGCTTTTGTAGTTTGGTTTGCACTGTTCCCATCATGCACTGGGACAGGAACAGACTAATTTGCATACAGCCAGGTTCTGAAACTGGGATGGTGCAGTGAGCTAAAAAACGGTGTTGGATCTAGCCCTGATCTCTTGACTGGGTGAGAGTTTTCTGCTTAATTCAGAGACTCTGTCCCTCACCACCCCTTGTTGTAAATATTTTTGTCCACCCTAAGCGTGGAAGGGTATACTCAGACATGAGTCCCTTGCTCATTGTACCATCAGGATTCAAGCAAACCGGGCCGAAGACGGCTGTAATGCCAGAAACCGGTCCCCGGGAGCTTGTTTCCTTCCCAGTGTAAGAATTGGCTTTTGTAGTTTGGTTTGCACTGTTCCCATCATGCACTGGGACAGGAACAGACTAATTTGCATACAGCCAGGTTCTGAAACTGGGATGGTGCAGTGAGCTAAAAAACGGTGTTGGATCTAGCCCTGATCTCTTGACTGGGTGAGAGTTTTCTGCTTAATTCAGAGACTCTGTCCCTCACCACCCCTTGTTGTAAATATTTTTGTCCACCCTAAGCGTGGAAGGGTATACTCAGACATGAGTCCCTTGCTCATTGCACCATCAGGATTCAAGCAAACCGGGCCGAAGACGGCTGTAATGCCAGAAACCGGTCCCCGGGAGCTTGTTTCCTTCCCAGTGTAAGAATTGGCTTTTGTAGTTTGGTTTGCACTGTTCCCATCATGCACTGGGACAGGAACAGACTAATTTGCATACAGCCAGGTTCTGAAACTGGGATGGTGCAGTGAGCTAAAAAACGGTGTTGGATCTAGCCCTGATCTCTTGACTGGGTGAGAGTTTTCTGCTTAATTCAGAGACTCTGTCCCTCACCACCCCTTGTTGTAAATATTTTTGTCCACCCTAAGCGTGGAAGGGTATACTCAGACATGAGTCCCTTGCTCATTGCACCATCAGGATTCAAGCAAACCGGGCCGAAGACGGCTGTAATGCCAGAAACCGGGCCCCGGGAGCTTGTTTCCTTCCCAGTGTAAGAATTGGCTTTTGTAGTTTGGTTTGCACTGTTCCCATCATGCACTGGGACAGGAACAGACTAATTTGCATACAGCCAGGTTCTGAAACTGGGATGGTGCAGTGAGCTAAAAAACGGTGTTAGATCTAGCCCTGATCTCTTGACTGGGTGAGAGTTTTCTGCTTAATTCAGAGACTCTGTCCCTCACCACCCCTTGTTGTAAATATTTTTGTCCACCCTAAGCGTGGAAGGGTATACTCAGACATGAGTCCCTTGCTCATTGCACCATCAGGATTCAAGCAAACCGGGCCGAAGACGGCTGTAATGCCAGAAACCGGTCCCCGGGAGCTTGTTTCCTTCCCAGTGTAAGAATTGGCTTTTGTAGTTTGGTTTGCACTGTTCCCATCATGCACTGGGACAGGAACAGACTAATTTGCATACAGCCAGGTTCTGAAACTGGGATGGTGCAGTGAGCTAAAAAACGGTGTTGGATCTAGCCCTGATCTCTTGACTGGGTGAGAGTTTTCTGCTTAATTCAGAGACTCTGTCCCTCACCACCCCTTGTTGTAAAAAAATATACATCTCCTTGGCCCCTGGGAGTGAGTTTGCTGTGCTAAAAGAGAAGAAACCAGATCATCAGCTTTGAGTGTGTCTTCGGAGCCCGTGCGGTTCTTCGACACTGCCTGCACCAGACCTGTGGTCCCCACTGGTTCCAACAGCGGACACTTGAAATCCAGGTCCGACGCCACTGCAGCGCCTCCAAAGATCCGCCACAGTGAGAGTCCCGAGCCCCATGGGACCGAAGTTTGTGATGCCTAACTCAGACTCCGCTGCAGCACCTGTGGCCCTGTAATGTGACATCACCACAACAAAGTTGATGCCTCGTGGGTTGACCCTCAACACCTCATCGACCCTGCACCACCAGCGGAACCGATGCCTCGCTGCCAAGGCCGCAACACCTCCCCTGCACCTCACAACGTCCCCAGGCATCAGTGGCTCAAAGACTCAGCACAACCTTTAGGAACAGACGCCTCAATTGCTTCAGTAATGCCTCACCTCTTTGGCACCTCACAATGTTTGTGTTATGTCATTGATTCCAAGGTACTGTGCCCGAGGTCTGTACGACTCCATAGCCAGCCCGCCCTCCATCGCAGTCAGCCAGAACTTGTGGATTTGACTCGGCCAAGTGCGTCGTGATAGCTCCTACCAAAGTTATTGTGATTCTAAGTGCTATAACGGCATTTAATCTTTAAAGATTCATATATTGACTTGTGTATGTTGGAGTTTTGTCATTTTGGGCTTGTTTTACTCAGATAAATATGAAAACTTTTTCCAAACTGGTGTGGAGTACTTTTGTGGTGTTTTCACTGTGTTACTGTGTGCTTGTGCACAACTTCTTTATACATTGCCTCTTTAGTTTAGCCTGACTGCTCTGAGTCAAACTACCAGAGGGTGAGCACAGGTAAACTTAGTGCGTACTATACTTACCCTGACTAGAGTGGGGGTCCTTACTTGGACAGGGTGCAAACCACTGCCTACTAGAGACCCCATTTCACACAGCTACATTGCAAATGCACAACTTTATGCAAGAAAGCCACTGTTTTCTGTCTATGCAATCTAGGAGTCTGTGGGTGTTAGGGCGCTGGACCCTTGTTAGAATATTCTAAGAGAAATAAATAAGAATGTAGATTTCCCTCCACCCAAATACAATGTTCTCTTCTGACCCCTTCTTTTGGAAAACAGGATGCAAGGGCACCACACACCTAGGCCCAAATAATGTTTAAACACTTCGCCAATATGTCCTATGAAACTGAAATGCTCAACCATTTCAGGAACCACCCTCAAAGCATATTCCACTCTTAGAACCACATCACCACAAATAAAAATATATGATGTAGTGCCACGTGTCAAATTCAATACAGAGAAGGTTTGTTTTTGCTAAATGGATGCTGATAGATTCATAGGTTCTTAAATGTAAAGCAGCTGCATGTCAACAGTGACATTTTAATGTCTACAGCACTTTGCATGATGGAAATTGTAGGCATGCTTATGTTAATAACTATACTACAAGTAGCAGAAAGCAATCTGTCTTCACTTGAGTCCCAGGCCTGTCATAATATGTCATACACGTCATAGAGCCACTTGGTAATAATAATAATCCACATTTGTAAAGCACACAATCGCCTGTAAGGGTCTCTAGGCGCTGGGGGCCGTCGGGAAGATTAAGCAAGCTTTTGCCCAGAGTCACATGGTGCTGGGCTAATCTGCCGCCGGTGCCGCAGATCGAACCGTGATCCCCAGATTCCCGAGTCAGTCGCCCTAGCCGCTGTGCCACACCTGCTCTTCTTCCCACTGTATTGTGGTAGGCAGTGTTCCAAAATCCCTCCATGAAAAGGAGTCAGCTGTTGGCTCGTGGTGTTTGTGTGCTGACACATGCTTGAGTTTCTCAATTCCTGGAGTGGAGTAGAATCTCCAACTCATTTTTGTCCTTGAATTGAACATTACAAAAAGAGATGCAATCTCTTTATTAATAATTAAACTCTTTTGCCTCTAAAAAACACATATCCAGGTGGCAATGAAGGGGAGTGGACACTTCAGAGGAGTGGTACCACAGAAGGAGCAGTCAGCTGAACGGGGCTACTTCTCATAGGAAATACACCATCGAGGGTGCACATCAGAGAGGTCACACTAGGTAGAGTGAATGAAGGAATGAATGAATGAATTATGGATTTATAGAGCGCGACTAAACCCATAGGCATCAAGGCGCTGAAAGATGGTACAACTGTTTGATCAGAGGAGGGCAGGGGGCAGATTACAGGTAGGCTTCTTGAAAAAGCCAGGTCTTGAGTGTTTTGCGGAAAAGGGCATGGGAAGCAAGACCCTTAAGGTCATCAGGGAGCGTGTTCCAAAGTCTGGGTGCGAGGAAGCGGAAGGCCCTTCCGCCCCATCTGGCCTTGGATACTCGGGGGACAACCAGCAGATTTTTGTTGGCGGCACGAAGAGCCCTACCGGGAACATAGTGAGACAAAAGTAAATGAATGTCTTCGGGCCTGCGGGGAATGAGATTTTAATATCTTTTATGATCAATTTGATAACTTATCTCATTCGTCAATTTTGGATCGCTTATTTTCTGTCATTGAGTAAAAGACAGCCCCTGCATAGGTTAGATAAACCCCATTAACTGACGCCACTCTGAAGAACCACTTACAACTGATAAAGTTTAAAAGGTTTAATATAAAATTAAGAAAAGTTGCATATACAATCCTCTCAGGATCAAATTCATCAAATATACAGGAACTAATAGGAACATATATTCCCTAAAGAACCTCAGTCTACAAACGAATACAATTAAAGTCAGTTCCAAAATCAGCAAATTAAAAGCATCGATATGAAGTGGTTCTTCTGCGTCATCTACAGAAAGAGAAAAATAATCAAGTTAAATCTGTCCCTACTCTATACTAGGTGACATCCCTACTTCGCAAGTTTCTAGTACCCTAAAAAGGTGTCAGCAGTTTGACTCCCTAAGAAGTTCAAACTCTCTTAGCCTCTAAAGGTAACTTAAGTTTAAGAAGCAGTACCCTCTCTGCCTACCCATCCGCTCTCTAAGGGTCCTCGGCCTACTGCTCCCTTGCGCTCTGATCTCTCTCAGCGCATCTGCTCAAGTCATCTGCTCTGTCTAACTTGCCTCTCGCTGTTCTCGCTGAGCTCTTGCTTCGCCTTCGCTATCTTCTCCCCGGGGTGCTGTCCCTAAAATACACAATCACAATGTGGGTGGAACGCCCCTTCGACGCCCACCACGGACTTTCCCCGTGAGGTCATCTTCTAGCTTTTTCCATGGCTTCGTCTCTTCGCCGTCCATTAAGTTGACCTTTCTCCTTAGACGCCATCTTCGTCTTCTTGCTGGTGACTTCATTCAACTTTACCTTTGACACTTTCGGAGCAAAATCTATCACCTTATCAGAATCTTTATTCTTTACGACTATGATTGTAACCCTTCTAGGTCCTGTGAATGGTCATTTCAAAACAAGACTCAAATTCCAATCGTCTCCTCTCATGTTTAGGCAATAAACTTCGTCCGGCATTGTCAACTTAAATCTAACAAGAACTAGACTCTTTGGCTCTCACATTCAAGTGAAGGCTATTCACGACTCCTGTGAGCCCACTAAATTACATACAGCGGACTACACTCCTGCGAACCCTTGGTCAGTCAGGTTACAATCACAAATGACCTAAAACTCTTCTAACATTCCTACAACTTCTACACAGTATAACCTTTAACATACATTTATATATGATCGCATTTAGCAAATCCCTTGCTTATATGTGAATACATTTTACATAGAATACAAATTACGTAGAATATAACCTTATATTCTCATTTGTTACATCGTTATATATATGCTCTCTGCACATTTCTCCATGTTACATTTCTCGCCATTTCTGCATTTAAAGTTACACACGTACATGAATTCTACTTTGCACGTTCTTCTGTTCGTAAGCATTTCTACACATTTCTACCTTAGCCCATTACGTATACGGGCCTTCTAAATCTAATGCATTCTAAAGTGAATACAGAATACATTTCCTATATTACTTTGGTCACATCTGTTAACTTTATGCTATAAGCGTCAACTTCACGTTCGATATACATTTCATTCCTACGTTTATACGATATGCTTGTAAATATGACTCGGATATACGTTTTATTCAAATTGCGCTCTCTCAGTTCCCCCCTTTGATGACTTTTAGGAGTCATCACTAAATGCAATTTGAATAGTATCTTTACACAGAACTAGTTACATCACTTCCTCTTTTCATCATTTCAAGTGCTCTCAAACTTTTATACTGTTGATCTTGTAAAGCAGCTAATCTCCTTTCTTGTTCTCTCATAGATCTTTGTAACCGGTTCGTCCTATACCATTTATATAGTTTCACTAATCCTAATAATGTGATTATACAAATTAATACTATTAATACAGGTTTTAATATGTACCATACTATGCTTTTGCCAAGATTGGCAAACCAACTTCCAACCTTTCCTACTCCATGACCTACTTTTTCCCAAACATTTATTTTTGTTAAATCTTCGATTTCTTGATGTATCTGTGTAATGTTTCTTATGACCTTCTCAAGTGGTTTCGAATTATCAGGAATATAAGTACAACATTCCTGGACCTTCAAAGCCTTGCAAACTCCGCCTTCTTTTGCTAATAGCACATCAAGAGCAAGTCGATTCTGAAGAACCATTGCTCTAATCGATTGCATCTCCCCTCTATTAGCATTAATGACCTTGCAGTACTTGCAGATAATCTATCTACAACTGTAGCTAGTCTCCTGATCTTAACATCGTTAAGTATTAAACCTAACATAGGAAACATTGCTCCAAATACGTCTCCTACTACTTCTGCATCTCCTACTTCTCTTTTCGTTCTTGACGAAGCCTTTCCTTCTATGATCGCTAAATCCTTTGCATGATATATTTTGGGGAAGACAATTGCCAAGTAACACGAACCATACCAATTGTCAGGCAGTTTTACATAGGCATTTCTTCCGCATACAAAATATACATTAGGAATCACTTGCATCTCCTTCATGAAATCCTTCGTATAGTACTCTAATCGAAAAGCATGTTCGCAATTTACTTCACCTACAAATACACTCTCATAATATGTCTTGCTTCGAGTTAAACATAACTTTCCTTTCTGCGTTCTATCCAAAGCTATTGGACCATTGCTACCTTTCTTTTTATGTGCCTTCTCTTCTTCGGTCCAATCAGTTTTCCACTGTCCTGACATTTTTAGAATCTTCTGCCTTCTGTATCGGTCATCTACTTGTCCTATAAACCTTTTCTCAACCTCTGACACTTTGCAAGTCAGATTATTTCTGCGTGCATATGATGTATCTAATGTATCCCAAGGAAGAAAGAATTTGGCTAGTCTATCCTCCTTTTTGTAATAGTCCCACTTATTCATTTGCTTATAATTCGGAACTTCAGGCAGTACCGAATCATAATTTGAAAAGTAGTACTCAAATCCTTCTCTACCATAAAATATACTAAGCAGTAAACTACATGTTATCCCATAAGTCAATGGGAGATGATGATATCGGATGCCCTCATCTACAGAAGCCGGCAATTGCATACAAACATAGCAATCCTTGGCCTCCATGGCATCGATATACTCGTATAATAATTTAGCATATGCGTTTGACCTAAAGTTTCCCTGTGACTCGTCTACGTGTAATCTACGAGCTTCATCTGCCAGTAACGCTTTTTCACGGATAACATTGCTCTCCTCCTTCTTCCCATCAAGAGCAGGTTTCAAAGTCGTTACAGGCTTTTCATCTGCTATTTCTTTATCAGTTTCATGTCCTACTATGTATGATATTGTCACTACTGTAATTATGAGAAATATTACTACAGCTATAAGTGTACCTATTATACATCTGGCTTTTCTGTTTGGGTTGCCGTTCTCCATGTTATCAAACAGCGTAGCTCTTTCTTTTGCGAAAAGTTTCTTTTCCTTTCCAGTCTTTGGTTTGCTTTGTTTTCTTCTCAGTTTGTAAAGTGCTCTTTATCAACAAAGTCTCTTTATTTTTAACAACAGACAACCCTAACCCTTCTCCGTCCTCTAAATGTAATCCTTAATTTTATTCTTCTTTCCACTCGGCGCTAGGTTATCTTCTTCTTTATAGCTTATATACAAAAGTCTTTATGCATCAACAATTATTCTCGTACCTGCAGCTCTCGCAACAAGTTCCAATAATTCAAAACGAATGACTTTTTCTTCTTCTTCCGGAATTTGATGACCAAATGTTGGAAATTGTAATCGATTTAGCACTAGATCTTTGATCCGACTCAAGTATGGGGGTATGGGAAGTGTGAAAGTCAGTAATCCCTCAGTCTCGAGTCCAGGAGTCAACATCCATATCTCCACTGCCACAAATGGATCGAGATCGATTACCTTCACGTTCTTCACTCTCCCAGATTTCTGTCCCCAAGACATCTGCTAGATAAGTCCACTCTGGGGTGGCGTACCTTCGGCAGGGCACACATACCCTTCTCGATCTTCTTGGACTCTCAGTTCCTGAGTCTGTAGTTTCCTCTTCTTGATCCGATTCTTCAGAGATTGGGACAAGAGTTTTCTCCTGTTGTGCCTTTAAGCTTGGCCTCCTTCTTCTCTCCGGCCAACTGGCTTCATCACTCCTTGTCCTCCTGCTCCTTGTTCTGGGACTTGTCTCTTGGTCACTCTCAGCTTGTTCAGTATCCGATTCAATCTCCCAGTTACTTTCTTCTCCTGAGGCGACTTCGGTCTCACTGGTGTCTTGACCTTCATCGACCCGTTCCGACACAGGTTCAGCCTCTTCGATCACCTCTACAGCTTGGCTTTCCCCCTCTATGGCTTCTCTGCTTTCCGCTGGATTCTCATCCGAGAGAGGAGCTGTTTCTTCTAGAGGTGTTGGCACTCTTCGAGTGTGTGAAGCGTGTATCCAATTTGGCAGGCCTCCACACTTCACTGCAGTGTTCGTAACAAGTATGACCTGAAACGGTCCTCGCCAACGCACGTCTAAGCAGTTCTTCCTGACATGCTTTTTCACCAAAACCCAGTCCCCCGGACTCAGGTCATGGCACAAGTCTTGTGCTGATGGAACCTCTGCAGCCTGGACCTGGAGGGACACAGAATTAATGGCATCAAATAGTCCCTTGCAATAGTCCAAGATCAAGTCGTCTGTGATGTTCAATAACGCTGCAGTCGGAACCGATGGCAATCTCATAGCTCTCCCCATTAGCACTTCATGTGGAGAGAGACCTGTTTTTCTATCTGGTGTGCTACGTATGCTCATAAGAACCACTGGTAGTGCGTCTGGCCAACTCAGGGATGTTGATGAACAAACTTTAGCAAGTCTGGACTTAATTGTGCTGTTGATTTGCTCTACAATCCCTGAAGCTTCAGGTCGATAACTGCAATGGAGCTTCTGATCAATACTCAAAGCTGAGCACAACATCTTCACTATTTCGCTGTTGAAATGAGTTCCTCTGTCCGATTCCAAAGAGGATGGCACCCCAAACCTCGGTATTAACTCTCTAAGTAACAATTTTGCTACTGTAAGTGTATCGCACCTACGTGTAGGGTAAGCTTCAACCCATCTAGAAAATATACAAACAACCACTAAAACGTATCTGAGTCTGTTGCATTTAGGCATTTCTATAAAATCAAGCTGCATTCTATTGAAAGGCCCCCCAGACCTCCCAATGTGACTCAATGTAACTGGTGTTCTCTTTCCCACGTTTAGTTGCTGACAGATCGCACATCGCTGACACACTGCTTCTGCCGCTACTCTAAACTTAGGATTAAACCATGTTTGTCTGAATACTCTCACCATGGCATCTCTACCTATGTGTGCTGATCCATGCAATTTCCTTGCCATTGGACTAACAAGTTCATTTGGTAAAACTGCTCTTCCATCGGCAGAGATCCAAAAGTTCATCTCGCTTCTAGTACAACCAGCTGTTTCCCAGCCCTTTTTCTCATCATCTGGTGCATTCTCCTGAACACTCTTTAGCTCATCCCACGTATCTACAGTGTCTAACAACATTGTCAATTCAGTTCTTTCTTGGATTCCCCCCACTTTCACATCCGTGAGAGAATACCCTTGTTCTGCGCAGTAACGCGCTACTTCATCCGCATAGCGGTTACCTTGTGACACAAAGTCTACATTTTTTGTATGCGCAGCACATTTGACTACTGCAATAGCTGTTGGGCCTTGCAATGCCTCTAACAAGAGTCTCACGAATTCTCCATTCCTAATGGGAGAACCCGAGGAGGTCATATAACCTCTTTGAGACCATAACTGCCCGTAATCGTGAACTACCCCGAAACCATACTGGCTATCGGTGTATATGGTGACTCGAAGTTTGTCGCCTGCTAAACAGGCACGTGTCAAAGCAATAATTTCGGCTACCTGAGCGGAATGTACTCCTTCCAGGCAAGCGGCTTCTACAACTCTGGTAATCGTGCAAACTGCATAAGCTGCTCTCAGCTGACCGATATCGTCTCTTACGCATGAACCATCAACAAAGAAAATTTCATCGGGGTCAGCCAATGGCTCTTCTACGATATCGGGTCTCGGTTTGGTGCATAGTTCAGTCACATCAAGGCAATCATGATCTGAACAAATTTCATCATCCACATCATTTGGAAGTGGCATCAAAGTTGCAGGATTCAAGACGGAGCATCTTTTTAGGGTCACATTCTCGGCAGCCAATATGACCTGCTCGTAGCGTGTGAGCCTGCTATTCGTCAGATGCTGAGTCTTAGTCCTGGTCATTAATAATTCTACAGAATGCGGTACGTACACCACTAACTGATGTCCCACTACCACACTTTCAGAACGTTCAATGCTGACACCCGTTGCAGCTACGGATTTGAGACATCCGGGCAACGCTGCGGCTACTGGATCTAATGTAGCCGAAAAATACGCTACTGGCCTACGCGCATCTCCATGAATCTGGGCCAAAACTGCTAAAGCGCATCCCTCTCTTTCGCAGCAGTAAAGCAAAAATGGTTTTGTGTAATCAGGCATTCCCAAAGCCGGGGCGCGACATAAGTCCTCCCTCAGCTGTAAAAACGCCATCAAACAATCTTTGTCCCATGGTACCGGATCACTCACTCCTTTGTGCGTCAGCTGTAATAAAGGTTTTGCCTTCAGTGAAAAGTTAGCTATCCACTGCTGACAATAACCGACCATGCCTAGAAACATCCTGACTTCTCTCTGTGTTTTAGGCGCGTTCATTTTCATAATCGCCTCTATTCTGTCTGGAGACACCTTCCGTTTCCCCTTTTCAATCCTGTGGCCCAAGTATTGCACTTCGGTAAGACAATATTGCAATTTACTTGGAGACACCTTATGCCCATTCTCGGCCAAATGATTTAGTAAGGTGATAGTGTCTACTCTGCAAGCTTCCTTAGTTTCTGACACAACTAGGAGGTCGTCTATGTACTGGACTAGAACTGAGTTCTTGGGCAGTACTAGACTTTCAAGATTTCTCTTTAATAGCTGGTTAAAAATCGATGGGCTTTCTGTATACCCCTGAGGGATACGACACCATGTTAAAACGCGATCTTCCAGCTTAAAAGCGAAAAGATACTGGCTCTCTTCATCTAAAGGAATCGAAAAGAAAGCCTGACACAAATCTATCACGGTGAACCATTCAGCTTGGAACGGTATCTGAAACAATATCACTGATGGATTCGGTACCACTGGACAACATGAGACAACAATGTTATTAATCTTCCGAAGATCCTGCACTATTCTGTATTTTCCACTAGGCTTCTGCAAACCCATAATCGGGGAGTTACATGGACTACCCACGATTTCCTTCAGTATTCCCTGTTTAATCATGGATTCGATCACAGGCTTTATTCCTGCAATCGTCTCCGGTGTCAACTTATATTGTGGTGTTCTTGGATACTCGGCATTGGGTCTTACCATGATCTTTACTGGTTCTACCCCTTTAATCAGTCCTATTTCTTCTCCTGTAAAATCCCACACCTCAGCTGACACTTTCTCCCTCAAGTCTTGTGGAAGTTCCTCCACTGTTAAGGTAGGATATAGTTCCACGCATTCCTGCGAGTTTACAACTTTAAAATCAGCATCTTCATCGTTGGTCTGCACTTCTACTCCTTCAGGTGTGCAATGTATTGTGCAATTCAGTTTACACAACAGATCTCTTCCTAGCAAACACACCGGGCTAGAATCACAGATCACAAACTGATGTTCGTCACTGTAATTCCCTATCTTCACTGACACTGGTTCCGTCAGAGGATTCGTCATCCTCTTATTTGCGACTCCTACCACCTGAATCATCTCTCCTGATATCGGCAGACCTGGGACTACCGCTGATCTCAACGTGGATCTAGTGGCTCCCGTATCCACCAAAAAGGTCGTAGGACATCCAGCTACTTCAGCCTCTACGTATGGTCCCCTCTGATCTACTTCCAGGGCTGCTCCTAAAGTACAGTCTTCTTCCCTATTCACCCGTTGCCCTGTAAGAGGATCAACGTAGTAGCATTCTTCTCCTCCTACGAACAATGGCATTTGTCTATAGGTTTTCCCTCCATTCGCAATTCGAGGCGGTTGAGGAAACGGGGCTCGAGGAGTCTGAGTCCCCCCTTTGATAAACTTTCCCTTCGGGACTGTTGCTCCCTTAACCACGTTGTTCTGTACCTCTTCCTCCTCCTGTTCTAATTCCCCTGTCTCAACATTGTAAGGACACTCGCGTCTCCAATGTCCTACCTCATTACACTGATGGCACCTGGTTGTCTTTTTCAGTGTCGCAATATCCATTCTCGGTCTCTGTCTTTCTTCCTCATCTGTGCTCTGATTATTCTGTTTCTTTGCTTGAGTTCCTTGTTGCCGCTGTCCACCCTTTCCAGCTGATTGCATCTGTACCAACATCAGCTTTTCCTTGAGCTTCTTTGCCTTCGAATCTATCTCATCGCTACAGTACCTTGCATACCTCAGAATCTCGTCTAAAGGTTTGTTTTGCCAGCAAATTAAATGTTGTTGAATCATCAGGCTTATGTCTGGTCTCAATCCGAGAACAAACTTTGACACAAACTGTCCTATGTCCTTTGGATCCATTACATCTAATCCACTGTACTGTTTAAATGCTTTCAGTAACCTTTCATAAAACTCGTGAACTGTCTCTTTGGGCTCCTGAGTTGTTCGATCTATCTTAACCCAGTCTATGTCTTGCACCGGTACTTTCTCTTTTAGCCATGTTATTACTCTCTCGTATTTTTCCATGACTCTGTCTGATGGACCGCCGGTCTGTGCATTCCTCGGAGGCTCACAAGCGGGCCATTCAATGCTAAGCTTGCATGCCGTCCACAAATCTCCGGGTACTACGATATCGAACAGGGTGTTCAAATCGATCCACAGTACCTTAGAGATCTTCACGAATCTCTCTACTTGCTTGTACCACTCTACGGGATTTTCTCTAAGCTTCGGGAAGGAATTAGTGAATGCCGCTAAATCCCCCCTACTCCATGGTACATGCACGTAGTTTCCGTTCGCGATTTCTCGCAAAGGGAAAGCTTCCATTCGCATTAAGTCTGTATCCTGAGATTTCACAAGTGTACTCCGCCTGACAGATCCCTTCTTGGACCATCTTTCCTCCCATCTATCCAGATCTCTCCATATTCTAATACACATGACCAATTCCCTTATGTGTACTCTTAGCCCAATCGTTCTGCGCTCATCTAGATCCTGATCCGTGCAATTCAGCCTATGGTTGGCCTGTAAAGCCTTAGTTCGTGATATGTCTATCATGTACTTTTCTGCCAATTCAGATAACTTCTCATGAGCTGCTCTCGCTTTCCGAGTAACGTCTTTAGATAAAAACAGTATCTCATCTGGTGCGTACAGCTCTAACCTCTCGAATGCCACTGTGCCGTCAATTATTTCATCCAAGTCTGATTTTAAACTCATTACATCTATTCGTCTTGCTTTTATTTCTGCTCTCAGTACGCCAGTCCTAGGTTGTTCTCTTACATCCCTCTCACCTCCACTATACGCCCTACGCCTAAGCACAGGTGAGTTATGAGGAGTTTTTCTTCCATCTCTTTGCTCCCACCTCTCTAGATCCCAAGCCTTTCCATCTTCCCTTGGGGTGTGGTGGAACAATGCTCCATCCCTCAACCCTACATTCCGTCTTCTCGGCTCGGTTTCTCCAGATACGAGATAGGATCCTCCGTGCTGTTCTAAACCACTGTATCTTGCTTGCTGTCTAGTGTCACTCAACAACCGATAAGGACCTTCATGGCTCTCCATGCTCCCGCGATCTCGTTCGTGATCACCGGATGTATGGCGAGACGTTTCGCGACTCCCTATATTCTCATGACTTCGTTCTTGATCACCGGACGCATGGCGAGACCCTTCGCGGCTCTCCATGTTCCCGTGATTCCAATGTTGCACATTTTCATCCGGAGTATGGTGTGTGCATCTGAAAGTGTTTCGGTACTCCTGCGTCCTTCGTTCTCCCTCACTAAAGGTGACGCAAGGCACTTCCCCACACCCTGCACTCCTATCGTTGCACGTTTGCCTATTGCCACTAGTAGTAGGGCAAGTATCTCCCCTGCTTCCTTGACTCCCTCTCTCCCACTCCGGGCTGCTTTCGCCAGCTCCACAATGAGAGAGGATCTTGTTATCCTGGTCTCTCCACTCTGCTCCTGTTTCTAAACTTTTATTCCTAGCCTCTTCGGCAGTATCCCATTCTTTCAGATATTCCCTTAATTCCTTATAGGATTTTGGTTTAGGTCCCCTCAAATCCATTGATCCTCTTTGACCCCCTTGTTCTATCCAGGGACCCGTTGCAGAATCTAATGGGGTACTCCGACTCACTGGTGCTAGTATCTGCCTCTGAGGATTCATCGTGTTATTCCTATTCTCCATCTCTGCCCTTTCCCTGTCCCATCGTCCCTGTTCCTCCTGCTGGACCCCCTCTGGGTTATAGATTGACACTATAGGGCCTATGGTAACAGGTACTTGTAAAGCATCTGGCATTTGGTACGACCTTGCACATTGCGTCTCTGGCACCTTCTGGACCACGAATCTTCCCACTACTCTCTGTTCAGAACTAGCTTGGGGTATTTCCTCACTCTTGTTGGAGTCCCACTCCGTCACTGGGATCGATTTATATTCTCCCCACCTAGCTCCGTCCCCTTGCTGTAATATGGGACTTGCGGTTTCACTGTTGTACGGAGGTGGTCTATCTGTTAATAGCCTCTCTATCAGATCCTCCTCCGTCTCGCTTTCCTCATCTTCCTCCTCTAGAGGTTTCTTTTCTCCCGTGGCTTCTATCATGGTGAACAGTTTGTCTGCTTCTATCTTTTGCACTCTCCACTTCTTAGCTTCCTCATCCCATTGCGCATCCTGCACTGCCTTTACTGATCGTCTCACTCTTTCTTGGCGCCTCTTTACGCTCTTTTCGTGTGCCGCTCTAAACCATGCACTAAGGGCTTCGAATTGTGTTGGCCTCGGTAGAGGTCTTGTTGCAAGCATTACCGTTTTCAGTTGGTTCAACACGTCTAGCTTAAATGTTCCGAATCTCGGAAACGTCAGTTCCTTTTCCCCTTCCGTTAGCCTATTCCACTCGGAAATCCACATTATCGAGTGTAAGCCCACATTTACTGCCATATGATAAGCTGGTGTGCCTTCTGGTGGAGCTTCTTCTCCAGCATATAAGTTTCTTCTATTCCTCCTAAAGATTTTTCTTAAACCCTTAAAGCACTTCATTTTTGATAATCTACGATTTTCTCTTATTAATTCTCTTCCTTGTTTACGTCCCGATGACAAACCACCAATCCCTGTGCGACTCTCGCTAATCAGCCTATCCCAGTACGATTCTACGTTAACCGACCAATCTCAGCGCGGCTCTACGCTGACGTCACTCGTCCCCTCTGCAGCAGTTCCCTTCGTTTCTCAACTCGTCTCGCGGTCTTACATGCGTTTCATTCATACGCCGAAAAATGACTACTTCCGTCCAAGCGATCACTTTTCTCTGACTGTACGGCCACAGTCTAACTGTAATTGTCACCTCAACTGGCGAAACGTCTTCCCTCTGACGGTCAGACTCTTGCCTCAACTGATAGGTTACTTACACACAGTAAACGTACGACCAGCGTGCGTTACTCATACACTCACTCAAACGCTCCCCCTATCATCGGTCTGCGGGCGATCAATGGTACCTCATGACCCCCTTTAAATGGTAGACAAATTACTCTGGGTGTTCGATACACCCGAACCACTTAAGCCCTCTCTGGACATAAGATTTTATCCGGTTGCGCGCGCTCACAACCTTCCCTCAATCACACTACAGGCATTCAACTCCGCTTGACATTACAACACAGGAACAACATAAAACACCGCAATCTTACAACGCATGACCCTTATACTCACTCTCGACCGACTCTGCTGCTTTTCTCTCGACGCACCGTCAGCACCTTCTTCGGCAGGGATTCTTCTTCTGGTCGTCGATGACTAGGGACCTTGGGGTAAACTAAACCTGACCTAGGTTGTCTTCCTCAAGAAGAAAACCATCTTTCTCTGCTACCAACTGCGGGGAATGAGATTTTAATATCTTTTATGATCAATTTGATAACTTATCTCATTCGTCAATTTTGGATCGCTTATTTTCTGTCATTGAGTAAAAGACAGCCCCTGCATAGGTTAGATAAACCCCATTAACTGACGCCACTCTGAAGAACCACTTACAACTGATAAAGTTTAAAAGGTTTAATATAAAATTAAGAAAAGTTGCATATACAATCCTCTCAGGATCAAATTCATCAAATATACAGGAACTAATAGGAACATATATTCCCTAAAGAACCTCAGTCTACAAACGAATACAATTAAAGTCAGTTCCAAAATCAGCAAATTAAAAGCATCGATATGAAGTGGTTCTTCTGCGTCATCTACAGAAAGAGAAAAATAATCAAGTTAAATCTGTCCCTACTCTATACTAGGTGACATCCCTACTTCGCAAGTTTCTAGTACCCTAAAAAGGTGTCAGCAGTTTGACTCCCTAAGAAGTTCAAACTCTCTTAGCCTCTAAAGGTAACTTAAGTTTAAGAAGCAGTACCCTCTCTGCCTACCCATCCGCTCTCTAAGGGTCCTCGGCCTACTGCTCCCTTGCGCTCTGATCTCTCTCAGCGCATCTGCTCAAGTCATCTGCTCTGTCTAACTTGCCTCTCGCTGTTCTCGCTGAGCTCTTGCTTCGCCTTCGCTATCTTCTCCCCGGGGTGCTGTCCCTAAAATACACAATCACAATGTGGGTGGAACGCCCCTTCGACGCCCACCACGGACTTTCCCCGTGAGGTCATCTTCTAGCTTTTTCCATGGCTTCGTCTCTTCGCCGTCCGTTAAGTTGACCTTTCTCCTTAGACGCCATCTTCGTCTTCTTGCTGGTGACTTCATTCAACTTTACCTTTGACACTTTCGGAGCAAAATCTATCACCTTATCAGAATCTTTATTCTTTACGACTATGATTGTAACCCTTCTAGGTCCTGTGAATGGTCATTTCAAAACAAGACTCAAATTCCAATCGTCTCCTCTCATGTTTAGGCAATAAACTTCGTCCGGCATTGTCACCTTAAATCTAACAAGAACTAGACTCTTTGGCTCTCACATTCAAGTGAAGGCTATTCACGACTCCTGTGAGCCCACTAAATTACATACAGCGGACTACACTCCTGCGAACCCTTGGTCAGTCAGGTTACAATCACAAATGACCTAAAACTCTTCTAACATTCCTACAACTTCTACACAGTATAACCTTTAACATACATTTATATATGATCGCATTTAGCAAATCCCTTGCTTATATGTGAATACATTTTACATAGAATACAAATTACGTAGAATATAACCTTATATTCTCATTTGTTACATCGTTATATATATGCTCTCTGCACATTTCTCCATGTTACATTTCTCGCCATTTCTGCATTTAAAGTTACACACGTACATGAATTCTACTTTGCACGTTCTTCTGTTCGTAAGCATTTCTACACATTTCTACCTTAGCCCATTACGTATACGGGCCTTCTAAATCTAATGCATTCTAAAGTGAATACAGAATACATTTCCTATATTACTTTGGTCACATCTGTTAACTTTATGCTATAAGCGTCAACTTCACGTTCGATATACATTTCATTCCTACGTTTATACGTTATGCTTGTAAATATGACTCGGATATACGTTTTATTCAAATTGCGCTCTCTCAGGCCCAGTCCCGTTCAGGGCACGGTGCGTAAGGCAGAGGGCCTTAAAGTTCGTCCTAGCCTGCATGGGGAGCCAATGCAGGTTCTTCCTGATGGCAGAGCCTGATGAGTACTTCGGGGCATCCACGATAAACCGGGCTGCTGCATTTTGCACAATCTGTAGGCGTTGGACCAAGCCGTTGTTAATGCCTACATATAGTGCATTGCAGTAGTCCAGCCTGGAGGCTATAAGAGCCACCGCGACCTGTTTGCATGCTTCTAGGGAGAGATAGTGGGGGATTTTTCTTAAAATCCTTAGGGCACCACAGCAGGTGGAAACTGTCCTGCTAACCTGTTTGTCAAGGGAAAGAGTGGTGTCCAGGATAACACCCAGGTTGGGGGCAGAGGAGGATGGCGTAGGGCAAGCGCCAAGGGCAGAGGGCCACCAGTCCATCGACCAGGTCTCGTGTTTGCCTCCAAAAATGAGGACCTCAGTTTTCTCCCCATTCAACTTAAGGAAGTTCTTGACCATCCAGCCGGCAACCGCCTCCCTACAGTTTTTAAAGTTTAGAGCTGTTATATTCACAGATTGTGATATGGAGACCATGATCTGTGTGTCGTCGGCGTAGGAGAGACCTTGTAGCCCAAAGGATCTTACAAGCCTGGCGAGTGGGGCCACGTAGACGTTAAAAAGCGTTGGGCTCAGGGAGGAGCCCTGGGGACCCCACACTTCACAGGCTTGATTGGCGAGATGAAATCGCCCAGCTTAACCCTTTTCTTCCAATGGTCAAGGAAGGATGTAAGAAGGCTAAGTGCAGGACCATCAACTCCCAGCTTACTGAGGCGGCTAGCTAGAATAGATGGAGAGAGGGTGTCGAAAGCCGCCGTTAGGTCTAACAGCACCAGTAAAGTGGTCTGGCCACTGTCGACCTTAGCCCGGATGCTGTCGACAACCACTGTAAGCGCCGACTCGGTGCTGTGTGCCCTCCGAAAACCACGCTGTGAGGGATCCAGAGAGCTGGAACTGTCGAGAAAGGCATTCAAATGATGGTTAAGGTGTGCCTCCAGGAGCTTAGCAGGGGCAGTGAGAAGCGAAATGGGGCGGACGTTTTTTAGAATCCCGGGGTCCAGAGTAGGTTTTTTCAGCAGGGCTTGACAATGGTCATTTTCCAAGTGAGGGGATAGACCCCTTCTGAAATAGCCAGATTCATTACGTCAACAAGGGTGGGGGCAAAATTACCTGCCTGCATTCTTTCAAGATTTTCAGGGGACAGGGGTCAAGCGAGGATCCGGACTTGAGCTTGTCCAAGAGCAGGCTAAGGTGGTCGTGAGTGAGGGGGGAAAATGGGTGAACCGACTGTGGGGTTCGGTCACCTGATTCTCCAGAGTCGCGGCGGGTGGGGCAGGGATCTCTGGGTTGAGATTAAGGGCTTCCAAGTCTGTGTAAATATCCATGATTAGTATGGAAAAAGGTGGAAATCTGATCACACAGATCTTGGGAGGCTACTATAGGGTCAGGTGAATGAAGGAGGGATAAAGTGTTGACTATTTTGAACAGGTCTCTGGGGGAACTAAGTGAGGCAGTTAATTTGGAATAATGCGCCTTCTTTTCTGCCAGAGTGCACATTTTGGTGACTGCACATTCAGATGAAGATGGCACCTGAGTAAAGCAGTAAAGCTGCACTGGTCCAGAGATGCTTGGGCGACTTCCAGCTGTCGATGTCTCTAGAAAAAATTCGAGCTTGGTCAAATGGTAAAGCATCAATCAAATGGCTGTCCTGGCTTGTCTTCTGGTGGGGAGAGCCTCAGTGGGAAAGCTGTAAAGAAGAGAGAGAGGCTTATGACCCAGCTGGGCACATAGTCATATAAAGTTAATACCTGTTATTCATGATAGTGTACGGTAAAGTTAATTTACACACTTTGAAATACGCCTTAGTTGCATAGCGCACCTTAGGTTCCAGGCCGGACTGGGAAGCAAAATCAGCCCTGGCAATGTGCTCGGCTGGCCCCCTGGGGGTTTGGGGGTACGGCCGGGCTGTTTGCCAGGGCCGGTTTCGGACGATTTTGTTATGGGGGGGATATTACAGCTATGCTGCAAAAACGGCCCTGTAAAAAATAAAAACGGCCCCCAGGGGCCCAAGACAAGCCCCCACCCTGTCGGCCCACTGGGGAAACGCCCGTTGCCGCTACGGGCAGTAGGAAACTGCTGAGGTTGAATTACATTTTATCGGTAAGATTTTGTAGTGAAATGTGCACCTCAAGACAAGTGAAAGTTTTAATTTCCTCTTTTCAAATGTTTGCATCAAAGTTCCATATAATCCGTATAATTAGGTTTGGTCAGTTAAAAATTGTACCAGTGGAAACTACCAGCGTGGAAATGTCAGCGAAAATGGCACCAGTGCAATCAATGAAAACCAGCCTCAGGGATCACCAATACAAGGTTTTCTAAAACAAAACTCAAACCGAGTTCAGAGATGCGCTCTCAAAAACCCGTAGAATAATACATCTGTAGTGCTGGGATCAAAGGCCAGCACAGCAGTGAAATGTAGCCTGATGAAAAATGCATTTTAAAACATCGCATATTAAGCATGTGGAAGAAGACGCCAGCAGAGGGCAGAATTGCACGACTGCCCCATGGGGCGCTGAGAGTGAACATATCATCCATACCGAGCCCCTAACAGGGCACAGACAATTATTTCACAGGCAGACGGTGATAGGGTGCAGCTAGATGGCTATGGTGTCGGCAACCCTCAGAATAAGACACAGAATCACCATGTTACTCAATATTTCAATATTTGCACAATCATGGTCTTGCTAGAGCAAAGCCCCTGTGCACATAGTGTCCTTCCAAGGTATGTTTGATTTGCGTTGCTCAATGGGCTCGTCAGTGGGCAGCTATCAGCCTCAGGACTGTGAACGATTAACCAGGAAAATGCTCGTTCCTTTTTAATACGAACAAATTGCACAGCTATAGACCCACTGTGAAGGAGTAAACGAACAAAACATGTGTGAAATTTACCAGGCCTTAAACAAGCATATTTTAAACATAATCAGTTTAACTACACCAGGGGATCTCATAAAAGTACCAATAAAAATCAAAGTTTTCTCAACATGGGAAATATTTTTCCATGTACAGAGAACTCTTACAGTACAGCCCCCGAAAATAATTTCGAGGTATGAGAAGGGAGAGAAAAGGGGGATCTTTTCTTCCCCAAATACACAATTACGGCTACCTTTTTGTGAAGTACTTTTGCACATTCGTTTAAGGTGGGGAAATACATTGGGAATGTTTGCAAATACTCACAAAGAATCAGGTTTATGGATGTTCCTAACATTCCCAATACCATGCCTCTGCTGTGGGGATTCATATTGTACATTTTAATGAGTTCTGTTAAAAAAATGGATGATAGCACACACCTGTAGGTTCCAATTATAGAAATTAATTTTGCACACACTTGTAAATAGTAGGTGTTAGAAATTGGGTCTCTAGTTAGCAGAGGTATGCACCCTGTCCATGTAAGGACCACAGTCCTAGACTTAAGTCACAACTGAATTATCCTGTGCTCACTTTCTGGTAGCTCGGCACAAAGCAATCAGACAGTTAGAGACAATGTGTAAAGTATTTGTGCATCACTTAAACCAGTAATAGAGTGAAAACACCACTAAAGACTCTACACCAGGTTGAAAAACAGATTATGATTTTAAATATAAAACAAGACCCAAACAACAAAATCCATCCAGTATAAGTCGAGATATGAATTTTTAAAGATTAAATGCAAATATAACGCTTAGAAGCAAATAGCGCTCAAAGAATTAAAGCAGCTGCTCACTGTAATCCACACGCAGAGATACAATCAGGGGAATATCTGGAAGCCACCACGACCTCTGCACACCTTAAAGTAAAATATTACGTGGTCTTGAAAAAAGGTATTAACGGTGGAATTATACGCTGTACCCTGCAGGATCCCCAACATGGCGGCTGCTCGAGGAGTAAAAAATGGCAGCCAAGGCCAGATGGTTAATGCAAATTAAGAGATATGCTTGAGAGATAGGCCATCTATCAAATTCTGAGTTCCTATACGAAGAATGCAAGCTACCAATCAAAAGCTTTGTGACAGGTGTATGACAGGTTTGTGACTGGTTTGATGATAGACGGTTCATCCCTTAACTGACTCTACGAAATAGGTTCTATCAAACCAGAGTATGTAGCAGCTCAAGCATTTGTAGAGGAGCCTAACCAGAGCTTTTACTAAAATACAGGTATACCTCTTGTAAACCCTGAAATAAGTGAGCAGACACTGAAACAAAGGAGCATATTTGAAACTACAGTGCTCATATGTGCAAATGATGACCCCTGTCTATCGCCTCCTGTAGGGTGTATATTCTTCGAATCACTCTAATCTGCATGCCTGTATAGGTCTCATTGCTGTAAAGAAGGTCTTGCTATACATTACAACCAAGAGACAGATCCTGCCCAACTTCTAGGTCCAACCTCGAATCAAGGCTGATCCACTAAACCCTGCCTCGCTGACTAAGATCAAACAAGACATTAATTCCACCATGGAAACTATACTAACAAAACTTGCAGATGTCCATGAACTAGCCAAATCAATGAAAGAAACACAGATGTTATGTAGAATGAGATCGTTGCAATCCGTCAAGACATTAGAGAGACCAACTCAAGAACTGCAGAAGCAGAAAGTAGGATCAGTCACCTGGAGGATTCAGATGCTAAATTGACTAGATCCATTCAATCACTCAATAGTTCATCGATCGCTCTCACTAAACAGCTTTCGGACTTGGAAGTTAGGAATAGACATGGGAATCTACGAATATTTGGATTACTGGAAGGGGAAGAAGATTTAGCTGGGTCATGCATCTATTTTTTAGAGAAATGGTTTATGCAAGCTACAAATCTGGTATTCAGTAAACCCCTGGAATATGACAGGGCCAGCAGAGTTCCGACATGGAAACTGCTACATCAAAAAGCCCCTAGACCAATCGTTGCCAAACCACTCCCCTACCAACATGTGGAACTGATCCTATTGTTCATGAGGAAACAATCATATACTCTGGAAACACAGCAAAATCTTAATTTCCCAGGATTATTGTAAGGAAACGGTTAAAGTAAGGAAAGGTTTTCTGGCCCACCGTCCAAGACTTAAAGCCATGAACTATCAGCTCTCATTTGCAGGCCCAGACAAATATTGCGTACTGATTCATGGGACACCACATATTTTTACTGATCACATCGCTCTGAAAAAATGTTTAGAATTGCTATTTCTTAATTGCGACTCTTACTGAACCACAGTTAGGAGATCACAATTCCTGATGGACGAATACCTACATCTTTAAAATAGTGATTCCTAGTGGGTTGCACATCGACCTACTTCATGAATATTAATGAAGTAAGTCACATTTTGTGACACATTCGGAAACGAGCCATCACAGGGATGATGGACATCTGAGATCAGTAGACTACCATGTCTGTGATTGCTTTTTAATAAAGCAAACATTTTTTTTAATGCAACCTCTTTTCCATTAAGAAAAAAGAGTAACACATAAAAAGGAAAAAAGGAAACTTTTACGTTTTATTCTTTAAGAGTAGGCTGTGGTCTAAGAGTAGGTAGACCACTGCCTGCTGTTAAAAAATATTTTTCAACAGTCTCAAAGGGGAAGGAACCCCAAGGGACCCCTTCCCCTTTGCAGAATGGGTTACCATCAGTTTTAAACTGATGGTAAATTATTACTGTTTGGTGACCGTAATGTGGTCACAAAACAGTAATACATTCCATACCAATTCGGTATTTGGAGGGGATGCCCAAAACACCACTTTTCCAAATACCAAATCAATGAATTACGATTCAGTAGTATGTTACAGAATCACAATTTGTGCTTTTGTACATTTTAAAAAGCATTTTTGCAGTTGCAACTGAGTTTCCAACCACAAAAATGCTTTGTACATCTGGCCCTTAGTGAATGTATCTTTCATTTTGAAGAATTGAAAGCTGATTTTGTGTTTTGAGTGCTGTGATCTTGTCAGAGCTCTAATTCCTTTCAAATTATCAGCAGTTCTTTCTGATGAGTAAATCATCAGCAAATCATGAGTTGACACATGTGGGCAATATTACCCTAAGCCTGTATGTTTTTAATTTGTCAACAGTTTGTGCTATTTCGTAATTATAATGCGAAAGAGGCTATTGCCTATTTGTTGATTAGCTGTAACTGTACCTAATGCAAGCACAAAAGTTATCATCTGAGATCTCTTTGAAAGAGTGTTTTAGACTGCTTCTTTGGGGTTGGGGTTTGGTGAAGACATATGCATTTCAGATTTATGAATGTTCATATGCATGATGTAGTGGTCGGACTATTGCTTTTGGTATGAGTGGGTAGCTTAAGATAGTTGTTTTACATTATGTTTTTAGAAAAGTCTGGAGTGATCGGAGTATTGCACCTTTTAGATCCCACCAATTAGGTTGCAATTTCCTAGGTGGATATTTGTCTGTGCTAGAATTTCAAGTTTATTCTCATACTCTGAAAATTCATCTGGGAAGTCCATATCCTTTTGCCAGGTTGTCCATGATGTGAGAGAAAATACTTAAATCAGTTGGGTAGAGCAGTTAAGAGTCACTATTGTCCACTGCGACCTTTAGTCTCACTTAGGAGGCATGTATGTATATAAATTGAGGACGATAAGTTGTAGGCCTATCTAAATTGTTCAGTTCTCTTGCTCCTTCTTATTACTGTTTGTTGTTAGAGGATTAACAGTATGTCCCTTTTGTAGTTATGTTACATTGAACTTTGTAGTATCCAAATGACCAGTAGTCTCTCCAGGCAAGCAAACAGTAAAATACATGAAATCTAACATAGCACCACCGACAGACTGAGACCAGGTCAATAGAAGTGATTTACCATATTGTAGAGTTTTGTGTGGTGTTAAAGTGTGGGGACAGAAAGTTTTTTATTTAAGAAGTGATTCTGCCAGGTATTAAGCATTAAGTTTTCTGCTGCACAGTAAATCTCTTCCTATGAGCATGCTCACCTTCCTCTATGCACCGACTGTTCTGAGACAACCAGACCCAGTCGTGGCCATTTTCAGCATTACAGAGCCAGTGTAACAACTCCCTCAGGATCACAACTGCAGAATGTTTTAATCATGTTCCTGTGAACTCTTGTCAGGGGGCATTCTAGCCTCCATAGCTCTTGACCACCAACATCTTGAGAAAGTATCTACATCGTGTATCACAGTGTACATGCACCGAAATGAGCAATAGTACTGAATCATTACCATTCAAAATAATTCAAGTTTGAAATATGAGGCCATCAATCAACTATTGCTAAAGCCTTTGCTAGAGGGAAGAGTCTCATGAGAATCTATCGCTCCCTTCTTCCCTTGACACTATTTTCCTCTGCGGTCCCTCACTCTTGGACACTTATGTCCCTTTTGTCTCTAGATCTTCCTAAAGTCCCTCATCTACACATCTCACTCATCATCTTCATCACTGTCTTTTCACTCCGTCCTTCTGCGTGGGGTTATCTTTGCACCGCCTCCTCACCATGACCTCTCCCTTTCCCACAATCATTCTTTTTTCTCATCTGCAAACAAAGAATGTTCTTTTCCTTTAACCCCTTCCATGCTGATGATGGCCCTCGTCCGTCATGCAACACGGTGGACATGTGCTGTTGAAGCTGGGGGCCGTCATGATCCCGCCCACTCTTCAGAAGAGCCGCACAGGCGCAGAATCATGGCTGCGCCCAAGGGGTTAATGCTGTCCATATTTTGGCAGGCTCTTTGTTCACTTCCTTTCACATATGTCACCATTTCCCTGTGAGCTCTGAAGACAGGTTAAGTATTGGATGAGAATGCAGTTTGAACACATTTGTTACTTCCCTTCTCCTCTTCTGTGCACTGTGAATAACTCTCACTACCTTCAGCCTCAACTCAAGCCCTCTGTCGTGCCCTGTCATGAACACTCATCACACCCTGAATTCACAGTGAAACCTAAAGTCAACTTTGTTCATTGTATGGACTATACAATAGTCGTTTATTGCTTTAAGAAACAGACACAGTCATAATATATGAAAAGGCAAATATTTTTATGGAGCAAAAGTTGAAGTATAAACTGCATCCCTACCATCCCCTTACCTTTATTGTTATTACTGTCATTGTTAGTGGAGCAGTGAGACTTTGACCTCATCTTGAGATAAAAGTAGGAGTGCATCATAACTATGAGTAGGGAGCACTTAAAATTATTTTTATTTCCGTGATTTTTTATTGAGTAGAAAAAAAATGTATTTACATGGAGCACATTAAAAAGAAGATTGAGTTCTGTATATGTAAAGTGTTTCACGTATAACATACAGTTTATAAAAACGTTTGTTCAATTGTGACTAATGAGGAAATATAACGTGCTAATAATTATAGCTGTAGAGAAACATTTAAGTACATGACACGATTTACTGTGAGACTAATGAAACAAGATGTGCAAACTAATGTTTACAAGTTCATGTGTAACACAAATTTATATTCCCTTGATTGTATTTTATTAATATTTCATAACAGCCTTTTACATTATTCATGTGTTAGGAGTCTTCATGTGTGATACATTTATATTTGTGCACGTATTTGTAACACAGTGCAATTGCTAAATTAGCTTTATAGTGGAGGCCTAACCTATAATTTAGTTTAACTTCATGTGGAATTTATTGTAGCCTAACGTTTAATTTCAGTGCAACCTCGCATTGCAGTTTCACATTTTTTCGTGCTTACAATGTGGAATGTTTTGTTGTATTTTGTTTCCACTTCAGGTGTGGAGAAAGCCTCATTAGTTAGTATAGAAGAGTTTTTGTTTTCGTTAGATAGCAAGTTATGAGAAGCTGGAGTTTGGCAAGGAAAGAGGTGGTAACGACCTGGGGGATGAGTTCCCATGGTGGAAGAGAAGAATGACCAAGGAATAATGAAGCTGCAATGTATCGATGTGTGAAAGGTGGCGGAAGTGTCCAATTTGTGCTGAAAGCATGAAAATGTACTGGAAAGGGAGTCACGTGGGATTGCCTACCTTGAGTGCAGCTGATATTACATGCAGTGTTTATTGAGGGACAGGGAATAACAACTTGAGACTTTGTAGGGTAAAGACCTATGCTTCTGCGGCTATATGCTACTTGAGCAATGCCTGGAGTATTTCTACCGAAGACTCCAGAAGCTGACACCATTCTTCATTATTTCTAGTTTATACTCACCTTACATGCTTACTAGGATAGGTTGTCCCATTAGAATAGTGTAGGGAAAGATAGAACTAATGCTTTTGTTTGAAAACCTACTGATGCAATTTGACTCTCAAATCATTTTCCTCATTACCTGCCCAACCATAATCGAACTAGCCACTTTCTTTTTTCTGTATAGGGCGACTCTCTGCAGGAGATTTGGACACATTTTGTTTGCTCTGTATATCTATACCCAAATGCTGAGATTGGTTCAAGTAAACATTTCTGAATTTATGAAAAAAATCTAACCAATCCCATATACGGTTGTGGCCTGGATTATTGTGTGACCAAATTGGTTACACTGTATTTTAAATCTGATGACTAATAGTGTTCCCCCCTTACCTCTCATGCAGCTAATAAAGACCATCTGGTTGAAGGTAAATGTGTAAATGGGTCCAAGCTCTCTCATAAGAAATTGATTATTATTTTTCTTTGTAAAGATAAGGACATGAATATAGGGCACGAAAGGGACCCCTTTCAAAGTTAGTTTATAATTACTGCCAGTCATAAAATATGGACCTCAGTTTGACTTAAATCCTAAACTCACCCTTTTTCTGCACTTTCTTTGTGCCTACTTGTTGTGGCCTTATGTCCCATCTCTTTTCTCTCCGCTGTTTTCCACTCATCTCATTAAATAATAGTTGGGAAGTGTGCCGCTACCCAGTTCTGAGGGAGAAGGGAGTGCCAGTCGCACCGTATATCATGCTCCCAGGTGACAAGTATTCCATAGAGCTGAAAACTCTTGGTATGCTGTACTGAAGTAGTTTCTAGAGAGCATACCCTGCAGAACCATGCAGACTAGCACAAAGGCACTGCAGGGGTAAGCTATGCCCAGCTGTTTGCTGATATGCTTAAGAACTCTGCTGGGCATAGCTCACCCCGCAGTGCCTCTAGCTAGACTGCCTGGTGCTACAGGGGATTTCGCCCCAATCCCACTTCAGTGTTGGTGCAAGTCTGACTTGCCTGGGGTTGGGAAGACGTCTCTGTGAGATGCCAAAACCTACCTTCACGGCCTCTCAGTTGAGGATTCACTGCTTGGAGCCAGAGGTGTGGCTACCAATGGTGCAGTAGGTACAGCGGCACCGGGCCATTGGACCCTGGCAATTAATGTCTTTTACAACCGCAATAGCAGTCAAAGGGGCCATTTGGCTTCCTTGCACCAGAGTCTATTTCATCTTTGCTACACTACTGCTTTGGGTGCACCACAGAGTCTGACAATCGAGTCTGCTGCACTCATAGGTTGCATGTGAACAGGAAGCAATCCTTCCAGCTTTCTTTTCCTAGGCATTTCTTTTTTTCAGAATGGAACAGTTACAATGGTAAGCTGTATGTGTACCATGTTACCACCTCAGTTTGTTTACAAAGCTGTACAGCCTGTCCAACTAGCTAGAGACAAGTGGCTGAGGGGCCCCTTGAGATCAGAGAGCCCGGGGCCTCCCCTGCGTGGCGGGGACTGCGGTGTTCTGTGTTATGTCCACGGAGCCCTGTCAAAAATCATGGGTGCTTTTGCCATGCCATACTCCTGGTTTACCACATCATACAAAACATAGATTATGGTCAGGACTCCACTGGTGAGAATCACCTGGCTCTGATGGCGGAAACAATTAACCTGGTGGCCCGTGGTGGTTGCCATGCCCTATTTTGGGTGGGGGAATTGTCAGTAGGTTTTCCTACCTGAAACTGCTATTAAAGGCATGACCATCCCGGGTTGGAAAATCCATCAGAGGCCTCACAAGCAGTAAGCCAGGGCCATTGACTGTCAAAACGAAGACCTGCTTTGGGAAATTGTTACTGTAAAATTAACAGAAATCCTAGTTCGGGTAAAAACAACATGGCATCAGCATTCCACAGAGCCTACAGTGCAGCTGTCTGATTTTTAATTCGGGATCATCCATCAGGGATCGGAGGAATGGTCTCCGGTGACCTGGCGGGTTAGCTGCCGCCTGCCATGACCCTCCATTTTATTTGCAGTTAAAAGCACATTTTCTCATTTTACAATGGTACTGTAGGCTTGCTTTGAAAAAATGTAGCTTTAATGAGGCTTCTGCTAACTGGCAGGCACTAAAACAATGTTTATTACCTGTTATGTGCTGCTGTCCAACCCTTGGGCAAGAACCGCACAAATAAAAGGAGAAAGATTGGACAGTGTAACGTATACTGCAAAAACAGACTGTATCCAGATCTTTGTAGTTTTGCTGTCATGGATCCTAAAATCCTTGTTAGATACTAGTATGGGTCAGTTTAAGAGACCCACACATTTGTTGAACTTTGGGGATTATAGTCCCTGTTTAACTTACATTAACTCACTGCTGCTGGCCACGTTCTTATCTGCCATGCTCAGGCCAGGGGCCTAGCTTAGTCAGTGTGGTTTGGGAGATGTGAGTCTCAGATTCCCCAAATAAAAAAGCAGTGGTCTACAGCGTGGCGGGGTAAGAGGATCAAGGCTCATTATGGACTGTTTCCGATAGGAACAGGGACAGAACTGATTTGTATTTGCTGATTTGCATTAGGTGGTCCTCTGTCTAGAGTGGCACAATAGGAAAAAAAATCATGGGTTGGCATGCTACCCCAAGCGATTGGCACTGGTTAGACTATTTACAAGCATTCACCCCATCACCATTTGGGTGTTTGATTGCCGGAAGTGTGCTAGGGAACCTGAGACTGGCCCAGCTTTCCAAGCCTACTACTGCCAACGCTTGTGAATTTCAAAAAGATAGAAAACTTGCACCCATTCCAGGAGTTCTTCTATGGATTTAGACTTACTATTTTTTCTGCTAAACCAGTCATTAGATAGATTTAAATTCCTGCTCCCAAAAAATAAATAACTTAAAAGCTCTTAGCAAAATTTCGAACTTTGAAAAAATGAACACAGACCTAGGAAACATAAGTAAAGGCCCCAGGCCCAACTACCACCAAACCGAGGATGCCTTTGAAGGGTGCCACAACCAACAACAACTTCCCTAAAGCTACGCACCTGCCCGTTAGACCTGAGAGTGGTAATCGCCCTTGGTAACTCTTGACAACGATCATGTACAACACAATGGCCTGGAAACCCTGCCCTGTGATCACCTATTTTAAATGTATTTTCACTGCGCACATTCTTTGTCTTTGCTCCGAGGGGCTTTGATGACAGAGTTGTCAAATTGGTGCATGTAGACAGGTCTTGGAGTTTCTAGTCCTTTCTTTTTTACAAATCATTTTTGAAAATTCATTAAGCTGAAGTTGCACCTAGCGAAGAGTGGGGCCATAAATTAACCCCTTCGCTGCTAGGCCTTTTCCCCCCTGTGCTAAGTCTTTTTTTTGGCTATTTAGGGTAGTTTGTGCTTAGATCCCTGTACCTTTTTGACCACATAAGGTATCCACGCCAAATGTGCGTCCTTTTGTTCCAACATCATGGGGATTCTAAAGGTACCCAGGGTTTGTGCATTCCCCTGGAGGGGACCCAGAAATTATCCAAAATACAGCAACATGTAGGTTTTTTGGGGAAAAATGCAAAAAAAGGGCTACAGATGAAAGCGTCTGTTTTTTTCCCTGCAAATTGTATCAAAAATGGGTTATGGTGCTGAAATTACCACCTTCCCAGCTTTCAGGGTCAAGCAGACTTTTGTCAGAAAACCAAAATTTTATACACAGTTTTGGCATTTTTCTGGGACATTGCCTATTTTTGTCATTTTTTGTGCTTTCAACCTCCTTCCAGTTAATGGTAGAAATGGGTATGAAAGCAATAATGGATCCAGGAAAGCTATTTTGGAAAAGTAGACACAATTTTGAATTCAGCACAGGGTCATTTGTGTAGATCCTTCAAGGTTTCTTTTTAGAAACTAACAGTTAAATATAGGAAAAATTGAAAATTAGTTGAAAAAAACAGCCTTTTGTGTCAACGTTTTCGCATGTAACTTCTTCTAATTATGACACCTCTTTGAAAGCAATATACCGTTACATCTGCTGGACCTTCCTAGTTTTGGGGATGTATAGGACTTGTGGTTCACCAAGAACCTGACGAACCCAGAGCCAAAAACTGAGCAGCGACTTGCAATGGTTTTTTATTATGTACTGGGTATATAGCAATTATTCTGGGAAAATGTGTACATGGAAAATCAGTATGAAAGACACCTATGTATTTCTGAAATGGGATCAAAATATAGAGTTTAGAAACAGTAGATATTTGCACATTTCCGAAATTGGGACTACTCTTACTAGCATGAGAATTATCGATCATTTTTCAAGATTACTTCTTTTTTACACATTGTCTTTCATTTGGAAGGCAGAAATGCATCAAAAGGTAATAGGTAATAACAGTTGGTTTAAAAAGTCTGAATTACCCTAAGTCTCCCAATAAAAATGGTACCTCACTTGTGTGGGTTGGCTTAGTGCCCACAACAGGAAACGTCTCACAACGCAACGTGAACACGACCACATTTTCACAATGAAAAATTACCCTTTTTTGGCAAAGTGCCTAGCTGTAGTTTTTTAACCCTAGCTCTGCCGGCACCTCGGGAACCCTAGCAAACCTATAAATTTTTGAAAACTAGACACCCAGGGAAATCCAGGATGGGGTGACTTGACTGGCTCACACCAGGTTCTGTTAGCCAGAATCCCTTGCAAACCTAAAAAGTTGTCAAAAATCCCACATTTTCCTCACATTTCTGTTGTGGAAAGTTCCGGAATCAGCGTGGATCCACACATTTCTACCCACCCAACGTTCCCTAAAGTCTTCCAAGAAAAATGGTACTTCACTTGTGTGGGTAGGCTTAGTGCCCTCGACAGAAAACGGCACAAATCGCAACGTGGACACACCACAATTTCACAGTGAAAAATGACCCTTTTTTGGCAAAGTACCTAGCTATAGTTTTTTAACCCTAGCTCTGACAGGACCTAGGGAAACCTAGCAAACCTATACATTTTGCTAACCCCATATGCCCCCCAGGGGGGGAAGAAAGGCTGTAATGGTGGTGGGGGTTGGGGGCCTTGGTGAGCCCCCAACCCTAAATTTTTTTTCAAAACATGAATCCCTGGTGTTTAGTGGGCTTTCTGAATGACTGTAATGATTGCAGGGGAGTGTGTGGTCGGGGGTCGGTCATGGGCATGCCTGTTCTGGGCAGCCCCCACCCTTGCTTTTATATACTGAAAAAACTGGTGTTTAGTGGGCTTTTTGGACCCACGGGGGGCAGATTGGGGGCAAAAATATGAAACACTAGCTTCAAAAGTGTTTAAAGTGTTTTTTTTAACATTCTGAAGTATTTCACCTTAGTTCATCAGACTATATCACTAGATAGGCATTTAATAAAAGTGATAGTTTTTAAACATGAACCTAGAAGCATTGATGGCTCTACCCCCCCCCCCCCTCCACACACACAACAACAATGCCTTTACTCAACTACGAGGCAAGTCAGTAGCCATGTAAATCTCAATCATGGCCTAGATTCTTATTACAGATGGAGCGACATTATAGTCTATCGTCTATTAAATCAAACTTGATAGGTGCTTTTACAACTCACATTCTGAACTCAACCAATTGAAAATTCTTTCATATGTGATAATAAAGAACTCTGGGGCATATTATCAAGGGGGTTTATCTCCGTTTTTTGGCTTTAAAAGCCAAGAAAGCGGGTTTAAAATTATCTCCCTATTACCTAGCTGTCGCTAACACCAGTTAGCGGCAGCTAGTAGGAGATAGCGACCATCTTGGGCCCCACTTTGCATGTCAGAGAAATTTATCACTAATGACATGCTAAGCGCGAATATCTCCAAAAGCTAACACCTGCCCTGAGCAGTTCTTAGCCTTGTTATCCAATGGGAGGTGGATAACACGGCTAAGAGCATTAGCTCGGTAATGCCAGAATATCGCTGACTTTTCAGCGATAATCATGCATTGCACCCGATTTTTATCGCATTTGTGATAAACCTTGGTAATACCAAGGTTTATCTGCGATAAAAATCGCCGCAGGTCGGCGATACATTTTTGTCTCTAACCAAGCAATAGCGATAATTATCGCTATTGCTTGGTAATATGCCCCTCTGTGAAATAGAATTCATGCCTAGGATTATACATGTTGGACAAGCAGGGAAGCCGGTATTTATTCTTGTTTTCTGGATTTACATTTTGAAACTTGGGCAGCCGAGGAAGCAGATTTGTATCTCTGTCTTTCGCCTTCTCTCTCTCTTGTTTTACATCCAAGGTCACTGTTTTTTCTTTTATTCTTGCTGTACAATGAGAAAATATGGCACAGGCACCGCAGACGCCCGAGAACCAACTACCAAGCCAAGAATGTTTTTATTTGTCCGTGAGTCACACCCCGGCCCAAACATCACCCCTGAAGAAACGCCCCTGGCCACGCTATAGATACTATTGCCTTTTCTCTGAATTAGGAGCCAGCTTTGCAGTGTAGGGGAGGAGCTGACGTACATGGCAGACAAACCACCTCCATGTAGTGTCTATTTCGGGTCGATCCTCACAAAATAAATCCCATCTAATAAGCAATAATATGTCCATTCTCATACCAGAAACCCCGCAAAACAACAAAGTAACGTTAAGAGGGCTTTGTGCATACGAAAAGTGGAACAATCATCTTGCAATAGGAAAGAAACACTAATACATTTAGAGTGAATTGATAAACCATGCCCTGCCCACCATGTAGCAAAGACACCACCACAGGCAACATATTTCTTATTAATGTGCAAGGCTACCCAGATCACTTATTGTTTCGGACAATGTGTTCATGCTTCTCCTGGCATAAATTTGTTGCCTATCACATACAAAGGATCTAAAGCCTGAATGATTGCTTTATAACAACGCAATAGAAAACCTTAATGTAGCTTCGAACTTGCGCTGACAGCAGGTTAGGTCTGAGAGTCAGAGTGAGTCAGTGCTTATTTTGAGCAGGTGGTTGCAGGTAGGGCCACTAGGACTCATTTTTGGTGACCAACACTTACATTTCCTCAACAAACTTCAATCCAGAGCAAGAGAGAGAAAAATACACAAAAAGTGGGGAGGCAGAAGAGAGAGATAGGAAACATTGACAAAGGGAGAGAGCAGGGATGAAAAAGAACCTGCAAAGTGAGATGAAGGGTCAAGGAGTGTTTGGTGGCAGATAAAAGAGAAACATCCGGTGGAATCAAAGCTTCCCACCTTTGGTATCCCGACCTAGCTAGCATCAGCACAGGGCTCCCGAGCAAAACATTGGGCCCAACGCTTTTTCTTTTACAAGTTAAGCCTTGTATAGAGACCAAGACTATTCCATGCCAGGAAGAAGTTAAACGATTGATATAAGATGAGGGTTTCTGAACACCAAAACCCGCAACTGTGCTTGAACGGAAGCACTAACATTGCTTGTGCCTTATGCAGTTAGGCGCACATGTATCAACAAAAATACCGGTCGCAAACGGGCGATTTGCAGAATCGGCCCTTTGCGACCTGTATTTTTGCATGTGGGATGCATCAATCCAAATGCAAAATTGCAAAATAGGTAATTTCAAAATGTGTGATTGCCTATTTCGGGATTGCATTTAGGGAATCGCAAAAGTAAATTTTTCAAAGTGCCATGTGGCACACAGACAAGACCTTGTGGCATGTCTGTGCGCCACATGTGCCCACATGCCAATTTCAGGGGTGGATCAGGGTGGCCTTTTGGCCCCCTTGTACCCTTGCAATTGCATGCTCAATTTGTGAGTATCTATTTGGTATTTGCAAATTGCACATGCGAATCCTATTCATTCCTATGGGCCTTTGGCCTTTGGCCCATAAGAATGAATGGGACATAGGAATGAATGGGAAGCTAGTCCTTAATTGCGAACTGCAATTTGTTATTCACAATTAAGGAATATGTAGGAATCACAGTTCTTTTAGCAATTCCTACATGCATAACGAATTGCATTGCGGTTCCTAAGTAGCGATTTCTAAGAAATCGCTAGTAAGGAATCGCAATTCCTTATGTTGATGCATGTGCCCCTTTGTATTTTACTGCACCTAATCTATAAACATTTCATGATTTTTTTTCAAACTATCAGCAATTTCCTACGGGGTATGTGATGCATTGTTGAATATGTGAATATGTATCTACTCATTAGCAACTCTGGGATTCCTCTAATACCCGACAGGCTGTTTCATTTCACTGCATAAAGAGTTTGAGCAATGTTTTTAATGTATTAAAGAGGCCTCATTTTCATTGTAAAAAGACAGGCATCAAAAATTAATAACACATTAACAAACACTGTTCTCATTTAATATACTGCAATGTGCGTTTACAGAATACGTTTAGAGGAGAAAAAAAAGCATTAATTTAAAAAGCTTTTGATTTGTTAATGTTCCAGCCTTTCCTACTATCTCATTTAAGACAGAGGGATGCTTGCTCCATTGTACACAATATATCTAATGGATAAAGTATTAAAAAGTTATTTGAGTGAAACCTGGTTGTTGAGCATAAACATTAGTTATCACAACTATCACACCTGTCAGTCACACTGTCATACAGTTTTTAATTACTATTTTAAGCAGATGATACGCTAAAGGATGCATGTCCACAGTCACCTGCAGGAACCGTTGGTGAGTAGCTGAGAGGAAGACGTCCATACACGCACAGCAAACATCTGTGGCATTGCCAGGTAAAATGTCATTCTATCCCGTGCCCAGGGGTACATAGTAGATACCCATATTTGCCAATGTTAAGTGACACCTGCTTCTCTACAACATATCTTCTTGAAGCGCTCTACACCCTCTCAAATGTCAAAGTAATAACTTTTATTCCCCTGGAGATAAAAAAGCCTAATGCTGATGCATTTCATCCATTAGAGGGGGACAGTATGCAATCTTTTTTAAAAAAACAATAATGTTGCATTGCAAGCTGCCATCTCTGTGTCTTTCACTGGGGCAAAGTAAGAGGAGGTTGTTGGCCCAATACAGGAGGGTACCTCCAATTTCACCTCTCTGCTGGCCAACAGCCTCTCTTAGTGCAATCCTCCAGATTGTAAGTCCCAAGTCCCCAGCTAAAAAGCTGCAGTTGGCGATGCAGGGCGCACCCCAAGCCCCCTTCAGTCTGCAAATATCTCATTTGCCTGTCCTATTTATCAAGAATATCTCTATCTTCTCACAGAGTGGAAATCCAAGGTGAGGCTGATAACTCCCCCATTGAGCAACCACACACCCTACAGCCTTACAGGGGCCATATTACACATGGGGTGAATTTTCCTGGATTGCGTTGGGTGCACCTTTCTAAAGGTGCGCCCAGCGCAATCCAGGAAAATGCGGCACATTGTGGTGAATGTACTGCCCCCAGGACAGCTGTGACCTTGTGCTGGTCTGGGGTCAGTCCATTCAAGTGAAAAATCGAGCAGCTGCTTTAACCCCTTGCATGAGCATGATGGAACCACGTCGTCATGAGCAACGGGCGGCGTGTGCTCATGACGGCGTGGTTCCGTCATGCGGCTGCCGCTCCGCCCACACGGCATTAATTCCCCGCCTGTGCGGGCGAATTAATGAGCGGGCGGGCCCGTGACAGAACCACGTCGTCATGAGCACACTACACACGTGACGCATGACGGCGTGGTCCGTCACGAGTACGGAAGTGCCGCGCTCACCCCCCCCCTTTTGCGATCAAATTTGTGCCGCAGTGAAGGTGTTAAAGCAGCTCTGTGTTTTCGCAGTGAGGCTACACCCACCTGCACTTTTAACTGTGAATAAAGTTCCCCTTGCAGATGGGTGCAGTGAGTGACTGCACCCACCTGCAAGAGGATGTTTGGGATGTCCATAAGACCCTCTTAACCCCCGACTGAGGGCTGCGCTCAGTGGATCCACTGACAGTGAGTCACCTTTTAGTTGATGCACTGTCAGTGCGCCTCCCGACAGCTTCTTTGCCTCTGCGCCTGGGTCTGTAATACGGAGGCAGAGAGATTTCCTCATTTGCATGGGGCACACCCCCATGCAAATGAGGAAATGTCCCCTGTAGATAGCTCCAACGCTAGCGGTATTACAGAAGGGGCCACACAAGCATCTGCGGCCCCTTCTGTAATACCGAAGTGCCCCGGGGCCACACAAAGAGTGTTTCAGCACCAGTAGCGCCCTCAGGGCACTCTCTTTCATATGGTCCCGGATGTCAACCTTCCGTGTGCAGGGCAACCGGTTGGGTCTCTCAGACCACGCATGCAGGGAGTGGTGGGGAGTATTGGCCTAGAATAGTGCTGTCCTCTTGGAGGATCATTTTTTTCAACCACAGTGCTCTGTGCAGTTTGGGATTTGTTAAATGGGGGTCCAAACGTGCCCTACATTTACAGCCACCTGGAAGATCTCTGAAGAGTGATGGAGGGACAATCCCATGTCTTGGAGAAAAAAGACAAAATTCACAGAACATTGTGGGGCTGCATCAGGGACACCGCTGGACGTTAAGGGAGGAGGATACAAGGCATCATACTATGATCTTAAAGTTCATACAGGTCGTGTCATCCAGTGGCTGTCAGGATTCTGAACCAGCACAGACATCGAGTTACTTACAGGGTTATTCAGAGGGATTGAAAGACATGGAAATTGTGGCGACAGGGCAGTGTAGATTGGACTCACGAAGAAACTAGACTGCACAACAAAGTTTAAGTAAAAAGCCTCACTGGGTATTCATGGGTAATCATGAACAGTTCCCGGGAAAATGTGGGACAGTCAGTACTTAAGGCCATTTCTAAAATGGAGCAGTTGCCTGACAACATTTTGTTTAGTGCCTGTGGTTTTAAGCTTACCATTAGTTTACACCCATTCATTTGTCGCTGCACTTTCTTGTTTTCTCCCTTTCCGGCTTCTCACGGTAATGGTTCGCCTTTGGTTCTCTTCTAAGTGCTTTTTGTCTATGCCATTGTTTCTTTCTTAGTTCCTAGCTTACTGTTTTGATTCTTTAGTTTTTAACCTTGTGGTTTTTTGGCATTCCTGCCTGATATCCTGGTCAGACAGGAGCTCATTACAGCACCATCAGCATTTATGCCAGGGAAGACTTGCTCTACCTTTCGACAGTATCTTCGTCTCCACTTTTGTACTGTATTCATATCTGTCCTGTTTTACTTGCTGCATAGCTGGTACTTACACTGTTACACCCTGGTAGAAGTCCTAGGAAGCCTCCCCTAAATAAGACAAACCACTCAAAGGGTGAATCCATGCCCAGGAACTCATTCTACCCTCTTCCCTGTATCTCACCTAGTTCCTCTGATGGGGATCTTGTTTTCCAGATATCTCAGTGCAGCGATTTTGGGACAGCAAGAGTTTTTACAGGCAACTACCCATCTTAAATCCCGATTCAGGCAATGATGTGACAGTCAATAAAATTCATGAAAAGTTGTGTTTAACCACACCCATGTTACGGCAGGGTCAATAGATGCACTCACCCGTGCTGGGTGAATCGTAATGAGATATTATGCAGGTTGACAATGGATTCTACAGTAATCCTTCGGTATCTCTTCTTCATCTTTTTGTCATCCCACTCCAGGTCCCACTAAGAAGTGACAGGACTCTCTGCCTGTCCTTGAATATCCTGTGAAGTAGGTAATATCCACCTACGACAGTGTGTAGATAGTTTTTTACTATTTAGGTCCTGATGAATTGCACTGTATCTATACGAACATATAGCATGAAACATGTTGACCATTAGGTAGAGCGTACTTTCCTGCATCCTTGCACCAGGTAGTAATCTCTCCTCACTGTTTTTAATAAGGTAGTTAGCCACACCATTAAAGTCACGTAGTGGACTACCTAACCTTTTGTAACCATCACTATTTCCCGACATCTACACTTCCCCTAGGGCACTCACACCCACAGCACCAACTAGGAGGGACAAAAGAACTCTGATAAAGAACCCCTTTATGGGTGCCCGTCAGACATTGCACCGCCATTTTAACGAGGAGCAAAACCCAGATGATAAAGCAGGACACCTAGCTTGCTGGGTGTGTGAGGGCTTTAGTCCCAAAAGGGAGTATTCCCCTCCCTTCACTCTATATATATTTTTTGGTTCCTGTTCCCATTTCTCGGTTCATCTCCCTTTAATCACCTTGGGGAACAGCGTACTTTTCATTGATTACATAGTCTCAGGGCATGTACACTGGACCCTGGTAAAAATAGCCCTACTTGTCCCTCTCTTTGTTTGCTACTACAACCTTTTTGGTGTACATTTTAGTACAACCACAAATCTTTCAATGGATACAGCTAAAGTGGCTTTTGTGCACTCATATTTTAATGAAGACACCCCGATTGGGCTACATTGTTAATTTAGAATGACAGCCCCAGGCTCTATAATTGGGACCAGTTCCTTACACAGTTCTGAGCTATTTTTGGAAAACAGCAAACTGAGCAGGTTTTGTACACAAGTTGTTATCTCTCAAATAGGGAAATAATTAACTCAGCTACCAGTCTCGGAGGCAGCGTGGACAGACAAGCCTGCCTCAGTGGCCTTTAATCAAGGGTTACGAGTAGAGCTTACCAATGCATCAGTGCTTAATTTGAGCCAGTGGTTTCCGGTGCTCAGCACCTGCACTTCATTGTCAACAGCGGCGCTTGTGACAATCTGCAACAAGGTGGTGCTGCCTGGTAAATACATTAAAAATTACTATTACCTGCCACCCAGGTCATTCTTTTTGCTTTGGAGGCATGAAATAGTTTGTATTGTCACATTTGTAGGAGTGAGGTGGTTAGTAGTTGTGTTGTTACTATCATTGGCAGCGCTGGCTGGGTGCATTGTGTGGTGCACGCTGCCGTGGGCTCCTGACAAGAGTCCTGGCGCTAATTTTGTTTTACAAATTGTGCCCTTCAATGCATAGTTTTTAGTAGTAAACGAGCCCAGTACATCAGCAGCTTCAAGTGACTTAACTATTCAGATTGATTCTCAGCAGAAAACTTGCCGTGTGGAATAGTAACTGACCCGTCTGAAATTACTCTTGCACCAGAAGAACCCAATCAGACTGGGATACTGCAGACACTCTTTACAGGAGAAGAGGAAGAGAGAAGGAGGAAGGCAGGTCAATGCTTATACTATGGCAAACTGGAATATTTGATGTGATCTTGCCTTCAAAAGCCAGGAAATTGATCTGCTTATTCCTAGGCAATGGATGAGCGATAAACAAAATAATCAATGAGGTTTCTGATACCAATAAAGCTCATTTCCGTTTACAAGGATTATTAACTATTCCTCAAGGTCCTCTCGCAGTCTTTGCTCTTCTGAGTTCAGTGGCTTTGGGATGTTTCATGGATTAGGCTTAAAAATATAATGTTCATGTTCCTATTATGAAAAAGAGACACCAAAGAAGATAAAGGGGTTTGATGTTGTGGATGTGGGGAACCCTGCAATTTTGACACCCCAAAAGACTTGTTTTTAAATTCTGAGTCTGAGGGCCCGATTCACAGAACTAACTTAAGACAAAATCCTAAACTTACTACCATTTTGGTATTCACAGAAGGCACTTACTCATTTTGGTATTCACAGAAGGCACTTACTCATTTCGGTATTCACATAAGTTAGGATCTTTTTCAATTTAGTAGTAGTAAAGTTAGGACCCCTAACTTTCGGACTCCTAAATGCCTTCTGTGAATACGGAAAGTCTTAAAATTAGGATTTTTCTCAATTTAGTAGTTGTAAAGTTAGGACTCCTAACTTTCGGACTCCTAAATGCCTTCTGTGAATACCAAAAGTCTTAAAATTAGGATTTTTCTCAACTTTACTACTACTAAACTGAGAAAAATCCTAATTTTAGGACTTTCGGTATTCACAGAAGGCATTTAGGAGTCCTAAAGTTAGGAGTCCTAACTTTACTACTGCTAAATTGCGAAAAATCCTAATTTTAAGACTTTCGGTATTCACAGAAGGCATTTAGGAGTCCTAAAGTTAGGAGTCCTAACTTTACTACTCCTAAACTGAGAAAAATCCCAACTTTAGGACTTTCGGTATTCACAGAAGGCATTTAGGAGTCCTAAAGTTAGGACTCCTAACTTCTGTGAATACCGAAATGAGTAAGTGTCATCTGTGAATACCAAAATGAGTAAGTGCCTTCTGTAAAAGCGAAAATGGTAGTAAGTTTAGGATTTTGTCTTAAGTTAGTTCTGTGAATCGGGCCCAGAGACACTAAACTCTAATTTTCGATCTGCTCCTAATGAGAAGTTACTGTCACTAACCTGCGGATCATGGATATATACCTGATCTACCCAATACCGAATGCGCCCTTCTCTTGTTACAGGGCCGGCTGGACGATGAGATACTAATATGAAGCCATTCAAGCCCCATTAGGACAAGTTTCTTAGAGGGCATGCTCGTGACCCAAGCGAGAGGCAGCGAGTCTGGCAATGGAGAAGAAAGAGGAGGAGGAGAAGAAGATAGATGGAGTAGAACACAGAGTTTCTCGTCGTCAGAGGGTGAAGAGAGAGACCTCGATGCACGAAGTGAGAAGATTATAGAGACATCGTCCCAGGAACCAAGAAAACCAAGCATTGAGATGCTGCAGCCATCCGAGGGAACCAAGGAGAGCATGTGGCCTAACGTCTAGGGTGGTCGACCTTGGAGCTGGGGAACCAGGTTCGAGTCTCGACAGGGACGGTCAACATTCTGTGATTCCCAGCTACTACAAACATGAGATATGCCCCAGAAGAGACACTACAATCCTCTCCCAGCCTGCCCCTCTCCCCCATCTCCCTCCAACCTCCCCCCTCCAACCCAACTCAACAACCTATCCCCCCAGCGCCTCCCACCAGTCCACCCTCCAACAGCCTGCTCCTCTCCCCCCTCAATACTTGTCACCACTCTAATCAAACGACAAGGAAAACATACCTGCAGATAATAGCCCCTAACTCTCTCAATGCACTAAAACCTATGAAACATCAAACTAATTTGTCACAACACTCCCCCACAATTATTCCCAAGAACCACACAGACATTAACAGCACTATGAACCACAACGTCACTGATAAGATCGCTCCACCCATAAACATTGACATGAACAACACGACAAGCCACTCCTCCCCCAACACGCCCCCCCATAGATTGCCCTGCTCAGGACATCCTGAAAACAAACTCCCGTTCACCCCCGCTATGACTACAACCCAAGGACCGGCACGGCTGAAATATCAGCTTGAGATCATAATATAGGGTATCACCAAAACCCTATCAAACCGCACTTCACCTTCGGGACATACCCAACGCCCACTGCCCACACCCACAACCACTTCCAGTAAACACATGGGACCTCACAAGGCCCAAAGGCTCAGATAGAACACAACCCCCACAGGAAGCAGCTGCAGAGACCCAGAAGAACAAGCACTGCAATGTCCATGACAGAGGCAAGGGTTCTTGCCGAATTCTATACAGAAACTTCATCTGTCCACCCCAGCTCCGAGATCCAGGTAATCACTGGATTTGGAAGAGACCAAACCGTACCGAGAACGTTGAGACCTATATCATACCTCACCAATATCCCCATGGACCCACCCAAATGAGAAACACAATAACAAGAAGGCGACCAACTGGATGCTCATAAACTGTAGATCTGCAGCCAAACACGCAACAGAACTGGCAGAAAGCATCCTCACCCACGACATTGATATCACGTTCATCAGAGAGACCTGGTTGAATGTATCCTCACCCTCCATCATCAACATGCTTGTACCCCCAGGGTTCTCAATCATCAATAAAGACAGAAAGAACCAACGAGGTGGGGGCACCGCAATCATCCACAAAACTAACATCTCTGTACGGAAATAGACTCCTTCAAATATAACACTTTGGAATACTTAACCGCCACCATTAAGACGACGGACAACAAAATGCTTTATTGCCACCTCCTATACCATCCACCAGGCAACTCCCCCACATTTGGAGAACACCTTTCCGATCTAATGACACACTGCTCACTCTCGGACACGACCAACCTAATACTAGGCGACCTAAACCTACACTGGAATGAAGAAAACAATCCTCTGATACAATCCATGAATAAGCTTCTTCGTAATAATAATTTGACCCAACAATGCACAGACAAGATCCACATCAAAGGCTCCATCCTAGATGCCATCATAGCACACAAAGACATAATACCCATTGACCGTATCCTCCCTGTAGACTGGTCAGACCACCATATCATTCTATTTCATATCAATCAAAAGACCCAAAGCCTTCCTCGCACAAATGAACCTCTTCACTGGATGAGAAACTTAAACCGGATCCCCCTCGCCGAATATGAAGAAAAGATAAGTGCACTCCTCCTCAACAACACAGGAGACAGCTCCATAACAGAACTCACCTCACATTACAATTCGACAATGACCAACATACTTGACCAAATGGCTCAGCTGAAACAAAAAAAAGTCAAGAACATTCCTTCGAGATCGTGGTTCAACACAGACCTAAACTCAGAAAGAAGACAACTAAGAGCTGCAGAAAGACTCTGGTGTAACAACCCCTCGACCATCCACCTTGACCAACTCAAAGCGGAACGCAGGAAAAATAGGACTTACATCAAAAATGAAAAATCCATCTTCTTTTGTGATGCACTAAACAATGCTAAAAATCGCTCCAAAGAACTCTTTAATCTCATCATACAGCAAACATCTAACCCCCGCCGTAATGCCGGCATCCAAAGACCTATGAGAAAACTTTGCCGATTTCTTTGATGAAAAAGTCTCAAGGATTGAGCTCACACTGGAGGTCCACCACCGACCACCCAACAAAAGCCCGCCCCATGCGAAAAAGTCAACAACCCCCCCAGGCAACCCCCAAATATCTGGAAATCATTCAAACCCATCTCCGAAACAGGAATTTAGACAGTGACTACCTGAACAAAGCCATCATCACACATTGAAGACCCCCTCACTGCTCAATCGGCCAAAAAACCCAAACTCTCACTAGCCCCTCTCTGGACAAAGATTATAAATAGCTCCCTGAAAACAGGAATCATGCCAGAATGCCTCAAAACTGGTCAAATCACTTCATTGCTGAAAAAGACGGGCACTGACACAAACGATCTCAATAACTTCAGACCCGTCGCCAATCTCCCATTCCTAGCCAAACTACTAGAAAAATGTGTTCTCCAACAACTCACCCTTCGCTAGGACTACAACAAACTCCTAGACCCTCACCAATCGGGCTTCAGAAAAGGTTGCAGCACAGAGACAGCTATCCTGAATGTCATTGATGACGTCTACAAATCACTCAACCAGGACTGCTGCTGTGTACTCATACTCTTAGACCTACCTGCTGCCTTCGACACGGTTGACCACAAACTGCTCATCAGTGTACTTCGTCAAAGGGTAGGAGCAGAAGAGGTGGTCCTACAGTGGTTCACCCCCTTCCTACAGAACCGCTCACAAAGAATAAAAATCAGAAACTTCAGGTCTGACCAACGCCCTGTAAGCAGGGGCGTACCCCAAGGATCAGTTCTATCACCTGCACTGTTCAACATATACATGGATCCCCTCACCACCATACTCAAAAAAGCCAAAAAAGCCTTCCACCTATATGCGGACGACACCAGATCTACCTAGAAACTTCCTCCATGACGGACATGAAAAGACTTAATGACACCTTAATAGAAGTCCAACAATGGCTATCCCAAAACCACCTAAAACTCAACCAGGACAAGATTGAAATTCTCCTCATAGCCAACAAAGAGCAAACCCCCCAAATCACAGAATGGCTAAAATGTATTGATACTCTCGACTGCAATCTCGTCCCAGCCGACTCCATGAAATCACTGGGAATAAATCTGGACCCTAACCTAGACATGGTCAAACACATCAAAAACACTGCAAAGAGTGCTTTCGTCAACCTTAAACTACTTAACAAACTCAAACCCTTTGTCCCTACAAAAGGCCTTAAGCAAGCCAAGCAATTCCTTGTGCTATCCAGATTGGACTACGGAAACGCCACCCTCACAGGCACAGCAAAATCACACCTTGCTCCTCTCAGACCAACCCTAAATGCAGCAGCTAGAATGGTGACTGGAGTAAAGAAATTCGAACACATCTCCCCTGCCCTCAGAGAGCTAAACTGGCTCCCAATAGAAACACGTGCAAACTTCAGAACTGCTTGCCTCACTCACAAAGCTCTACACACTGGCAAACTGGCCTATCTGTCCTCCAAACTCAACAAAGCAGGGCAGACAAGAAATCTTAGGAGCAATAACACTCTACTTCCCATCCATCCGAAAATTCGCAAAAAAACCCTTATCACGCTTCTTCTCTGGAAATGCTCCCAAAATTTGGAACACCATCCCAGTACACATCAGGATGAACCCTTCCTTGGTAAAATTCAAAAGCCAACTTAAAGCCCTCTTCTTCAATTGAGCTGTTACGAAGTAAGAGCGGACCCACGAGGCGCGAATCGCGTCCATCGGGGCATACAGACACTATGATAAGATTAACTTCTTAAAGCATCTACCTCCTGACTCGCTCCTTTGCCCCCCCAAGAACAAGATCCTGCACAAATCAATATGTTTACTAATGCTATTCTATGTACTCGAATGTTTCTTGACAAATGTTGTAATGCGCTCCGTTACCTTTGGGTCTGGCCACCGCTATTTAAAAATCTTAAATAAATAAATCACTTAATTTCCCCATGCCTTAATAAAATGAATGTGTCCTTCTGTAATGTAACTGGTGCTCATGTAAAGTGCTCGGATATCTTAGGGTCTATTCACGCTATATAAAACTCCCCCCAAAAAAAAGCACCGGAGCCCAATCTTGTCTGCTGGTCTGTTACCCGTCACGCTCTTGGAGGAGCGCAACTTTGCCAGGTGTGTACAGGGCCTAGAGTTAAAAGAGGGATACCAAGGAGTAGGGCAGACAGAAGGGAAGAGGTAATTTTACTTCTACACAGAGGGATAAAAACAGACTGCTTTTAAGAGTCTGCCAAAGTGAAGATATGGTTTGCTTGGCAACTGTTGTTTCCAGTTTATGTTCTATTTTGTATTAAAGAAACCTTTATAATTAGACAAATTCCTTTCTCAGCAGTTTGAGGATCTATATTCACTTACCATCTCATACTAACATAACCCTAAAAGATAGAGAAATAATAATAAAAAAGACTCATGATTCTGAATCCACATAAGGGAGTGTCCTGGTAAAATATAACGGTCACTTACCAGGCCTTTTCCTTTCTGTCGAGTGTACCAGTGGACTGGAGTTCCAAAGGACCTAAAGAAAGGAAGAGAAATACAGACTTTAATTAAAGATAGCAAGTGACCATCGAAAAAAAATATATATGAATAAAACCAGTTTTTCACATTAGAGACGATTCCAGTCTTATATTCTCCTGTCAAGTGTCAGTTACTCTCAAAAGAGGTTTTAAGGCAATCCCCATGTTACCTATGGCAGAGATAGGCCTTGTAGTAGTGAAAAATGAATGTAATTATTTTTCACTACCAGGATATGTAAAACCCAAAAGTGCATGTCCTACCTTTTAAGTACACTGCACCTTGCCCTTGGGGCTGCCTGGGGCCTACCCTAGGGGTGTCCTACATCCAGAAAACGGGAAGGTTTGAGCCTGGCAACTAGTTTAACTTGCCAGGTCGAAATGGCAGTTTAAAACTGTGCACACAGGTTAAGCATGGGCAGGGGCAGGCCTGAGCCGTATTTAAAGGGCTACTGAGAGGGTGGCATAATCAGTGATCAGGCCTACTAGTAGCATTTAATTTACAGACCCTGGGCTCAGATAGTTCACTGTGCTAGGGACTTACAAGTAAATTAAATATGCCAATTGTGGATAAGCCAAAGTTATCAGGTACAGAGCATACGCACCTTAACACTGGTTAGCAGTGGTAAACTGCCCAGAATCCTAAAGGAAGCATAAAGAAGGTCAGAAAAATAGGAGAAGCAAGGCAAAAAGTTTGGGGCAGCCCTGCAGAAAGGGACAGGTCCAACAACCCTCAAATTATTATGTATGCTGTTGTATCATCATCGCCTGACCCTGCGCATGGACAGGGCAGGAGGAACAGGAAGGAGCGAAAGGGGCCGGAAAAGGAAAGGGAAAGCAGTTAGTTAGGAATAGACACTGGTTGAATAAAGGAGTGTCTAGATATACTCCTGGCTCCTGAGTTTTATTTGGGGGACAAGGCGACACTGGCGACGAGGGTGGGATCACCATCAAAACCCCACACGCCTTGAAAGTCCCTGCCGTCTGTGCATGGCCAGAAACAGCGAGCCTGCAGCCTGTTGTCGGCGCCGTGTAGAATAGCGCGAAAAGGAAAGAAAGGGAAGAACGCTCTACACATCGTGTTTGATGCTGCCTGGAAGCGCGACGACTCCACAACCTCAAGGAAGAGCACGCGCTGCTCTCGATCGTTACCTCGAGTCTGCCCGACTCGGCATTTGCATTGGACTTGCCTGTCCGACCTGGAAAAACAGCGCGAAGCCACAAAGACACCGGAGAACGTCCCGGAACCTGCCAGCTGGAGCAGAGCGTGTGAGGGTGAGTCTCGAGCGCTGAAATAGCCAGCCAGAGTTAACCTAAAGGGTGGAAAACACAGAAACAAGAGAAACTGTGAATTCAAAGGGGAAACAATTTGTCCCAAGCGGTGGCCATCTTGAGGTCAGGCACCGACCATAGACACCTATTGGATTTTTGGGGTCGGCCATTTTGAAGTCAGGCAACGCCAAATTTACATCTAATACAGCTAAATACATCAAAAATCAGCGACTAGATTTAATTCAAGATGTCGGTCACCAACCCGACAGGTGCTCCAGGAGCAGGAGCAGCAACCCCGGCCCCAACACCTCTCGCACCATCTCCCCAAGTACTCATGGGGGTGCCATATCTGCAGCCACCAGACCCTCTAGAACTGACATCCGGAAACACCATGGGGCCCAAGTGGAAACGCTGGGCAGAAAATTTTGAAAATCTATATGACCGGGTCTCAGGTACAAGATCCTAAACAAAAGCTAATAGCCTTGCGAAATCTAGTTGGAAAAGACATTGCGCAGATCATCAAAGAACTGCCTGCCGCAAATGCTACTTCCTATGATGAGGTCAAAGGGGCCCTTGATCGGAGGTTCCTACACAAACGCAACCTAGGTTATGAGCACTACACATTTATTCTAGCATCCCAAGAAAAAGATGAACACATGTGTGACTTCATTGTGCGCATCCGGCGTTTAGCCCGACACTGTGAGTTCGATACTTTCACCACTGAAGATGCGCTGCGACTACGCATAATTGAAGACTGTCAATCCGAATCTCTGCGATGGCGACTGCTGAAAAAGCACTATACTCTCAAGGAGATTGAAGAAATGACACGAATCAACGACCAAGCAGAAGATCACGCAAGGAAGATGGAAGTTCACAAGACTGCAAGGAAGGAACAAGTATTCAGGATACAGGCTCACAAGGAGAAGAAGCATCCAGTCAAGACCCTGTCTTCCAAGATGTCATGGCACGCATACGCAACAACTCGTGGAGACATGTAAAAGACAACCCCCAGAACTCTGTTCAAAGTGTCTAAGAACTCGTAGCCTTCAAACACATCCAAGAAGAACTGTCCATCAGTGCGGATGGCTTGTTATTGAGAGGGGGGAGGATAGTAATCCCACAAAGACTACGTCAAGGAGTGATCAACCTTGCTCATAAAGGTCACAGAGGAATAAGTGCCATCCAGAAGGCTCAACAAGAGCATGTCTGGTTCCCGTCACTCGATCAGATGGTGGAGGCTACTCTCAAGGATTGTGTCTCATGTCAACGGTGAGCCGTGATGAACCCCCAGCTCCCTTGCAAATGTCAGAGCTACCTGAAGGAGTATGGCAACAAATCGCCATTGATTTCTTCGGCCCCCTCAAATCGGGCAAGTACATTGTCGTCATCATGGACGAATACTCCCGATTTCCGATCGCACATCTAATACCATCCACCAAGGCGACTGCAGTAATCCCAGTCCTTGATGAGACATTTGCAGCGTGGGGTATTCCGCTAGGAGTGAAGTCTGACAACGGACCTCCTTTCAAAAGCCACAAATTCGCGGATTTTGCAAAGCACCTAAACTTTAAGCACAAAAATATCACACCACTGTGGCCTCAAGCTAACGGCATGGTGGAGCGCTTTATGGGAACTCTGAAGAAAGCAGTCCAACAAGCAGAACTGGCTCACCGAGACATACAACAAGCTTTAAATGAAGTACTGCGAGCCTATCGCACCACACCTCACAGCACCACCAACCAATGCCCAGCCACCCTGATGCTAGGGAGAATTCCTCGCACCCGGCTGCCCACATTAGATTGTCCCCTACAACCTCAAGCCGTGAACATCGATCATGACACACTGGTCAAACTGGATCATGACAAGAAACTAAAAATGAAGACCTATGCCGACCAACGCAGACATGCGAAACACACAGGCATCCAAGAAGGAGATTGGGTGATGGTTCAGCGTGACCGAAGAACGAAAGCGGATAGTCGTTACCTTGCCCATCCCTTGAGAGTCTGCAGTCGAAAAAGGGACCATGATCACAGCAAAGGCAGATCACAAACGGATAACTCGCAACATCTCACACTTCAAGAAGTGTAACTCTAACAGTCATGATGAGGTTCAACCATATGAGTCTACCACTGAGTCTGTGAGTCAAAGCGAGAACAGTGATAGAGAATTCTCCAGTCCGGCGAGACATGGAGAAGCGACAATCCACTGAGTCATGACACCGTAACAGCCCAGCCGTCCTAGGCGACATGTCAGACGACCAGCGCGCATCATTGAAGAAATCTGAGAGACAGTAAGACTCTTTGTACGAAAGGAGGAGGTGTCGTATCGTCATCGCCTGACCCTGCGCATGGACAGGGCAGGTGGAACAGGAAAGGGCGAAAGGGGCCTGAAAAGGAAAGGGAAAAGCGAAAGCAGTTAATTAGGAATAGACACCGGTTGAATAAAGAAGTGTCTAGATATACTCCTGGCTCCTGAGTTTTATTTGGGGGACAAGGCGACATATGCCAACACATTTCGACCGTCTTGGGGGGCCTCAATTTTAGATGAATGTCTTCCTCACGGCACAAAGTTTGGATTGAGGACACTGGCAGTGGTGGCTGGTGAGATTTGAAAGTGGTGAGGCGAAACTTTCTTTGGGAGAGCATCGCATCGAATGAGCGTAGCGAGCGAGCCCGAACAATTAAAGGGTGGTTTTGAAAAATGAGTGGGCAAATTGTGCATTTTCAAGCCAATTTGAGAAGCAAGAAGGCTAATAAAGCAATTGTGAAAGTGAATTAATACATTAATAAAGGGATCTCCTATAACAACATGGTAGCTGCTCATTCAGTATAACCACAGCGCTTCATAACGGACAAAGCCCCCAGCAATTAACATGATTCAGAGATCACTTCTGTGTGAGGTGAACGGACCATGCTGTCTGGAGAGGACACACAGAGCCCAAACAAGCACTTACAAAAATACATTCCACTGATTAAATACATTACTGAAAACGGAGCATCGTACCCCGTGGAAAATGGGGCACACTGAAGAAATGCATGATCTTCAAAAAAACGTTAATTTTAACAGAGGTCCATGCAGTCATGTAATCAAAGCTACCAAAGTGAAAGTGAAACACATTGTACGGTGCAATCCTTGCACTGCAGTACATCTGCTTCAGACCACCCCTGGACTACAGTACCCGTACTTACACCATACTATGAGGACACTGCGCATGCTAATAACATACAACACGTGGGCGCAAGGCACACTTCGGGTTTCACTCACTGAGTGGTTCTCGCACTATAAGGTTCAATCTCACTCACTGAAAAGGACTCTGAACACACTGAGTGAACCCCTACACAGTGGCTGGACTGGGTGGTGTGTGGCTGTGATGACTGCATGGCTTGCCTCACTCCGAAATATTTGAAAGTCACTCTGATAGCTTGAGGCAGTCTCAAACACGGGAGCACACTAACGCAGGCTCTGTCATGTCTCAAGCACCAGAGAACAGCCACATCAGGTCCGAGTCTCACACACACCTCGTGACACAGACAGACGCTCATCAGATGCGATCATGCAAATCTCACACACTGTTGCACAGACACATACATTGGATCGAGTCTCACACACATTGAAGCGCTGACAGTGACAACTCATCATTCAAACGTTACATAAGACCCACACTTTGAAGCACTGCCAAACCCAAATGTCCATCGATCATGTCCGGGGTGCCACTCCTTATCGCCTCGGCATTAGGACTCACCGCCACCCCCCTGCTGCACACAAGCCCCGGGAGGCCGTGACTAGTTTAGCTGTTTGTGCTCTCAAGAGCAAGACTCTCTCCCCAGAGCGTGAGCTTTGCCACACCTCAGCACTAGCACCCCACAGCCCCACCCCCCAAAAAAGAAAATACCTCACCCTGGATAGGACTGGTCCAAAGTGTCTTTAGTGGCACTGTGAATGAACAAAATACACCTTCATTGCACGACCACCTTTTGCGTTTCTCTCAATTCCACAATGAAGCACCGCCGCCCCCGCCCGGTGCTACCATTGGTCAAGCTCGGTGGTGCAAACCACCCACATCAGTGCCAATCGAGCATCACCCCCCAAATAAGTGAGGACCATAGGGCATAACAGCCCATGGGGGTCACCCCATGTGGAGCACAGGCTTAAAGTGTAGACCTGAATGCTCAGACCCCACCCCCATCCATTGAACAGACACATGTCTGGGGTTGCTTAGATTGTTTTTTAGGTCTCGCCTGTCAATGCGCTTGCGCATTGAGCTTGCGAGAGATATTGGGGCTTAACGAGAGCTTAACCACCGGGCAATTTCATGCTGTGCCCGTGAAAAGCAAGGCTCAATGCGCAAGCGCATTGACCTAAAAAGCGCGTGCACATGAAAGCCAGCCATCTGTTGCTTCCCCAGCGTGGTGCTGCCAGCAGCTTCACTTGAAAGGGATCCGCTCCGCCCCCTGCTGCATCAAAGGCTTTTATTTCGCACTTTTCACGGCTGCCAGGCCGTGTCGCAGTTCACTTTGACGGCCGGTAGGCCGTCTCTCGTTTTTCTCGTTTCTGTCTCGGTCACCCTCTTTCCAAATTTGCGCTTGGGGACTGTGTGTATGTCAATAAATACATTTTCTAAGAGGGTCAAAGGGAATATGTTTAACGACCTGTCATTTCACTTACCTACCATCATCATATCAAAATATCAAACAAAATGACCGGTCCTCTGTATTAGCTTCTGTACTAGTACCTGAGAAACCAACAGGACTCATGCAAAAAGTTAATGAGTTACACCTGGCTGAGATATACCCATCAGCCCACCCTTCTGGCGGAACCTCATCATATGGGATTTGTTAATCCATCCAAAAACTGCCCAAACCATCAAATGACGGTGCGGATATGGATATTGGAAAGAAACTCTAGCCAGAATGTTACTCAGAAGGTGAAAGGCGTGTAGTGCAGTGCTCTATTGAAGTGAAAATTAAAATTAATGACTTAGACAAAAAATATGTTTAATGAGGATTGTCCAAGTGTCAGAGTTAAAACCACATTGGGATTATGATTTTAGCTGCAAACATGGATTTAAGTCCCATCGTGTTGTGGTTAGAGGCCTAAATGGGCACAACCGCCTCATGTGAAATAATATGGGCCTTTGAACAGTGTTATCGTGTTAAAATGATAAAGATGAAAAAATGGATAAAGCTGGAAAAACATTGAATAAACTTGTGGAAAATGAAAAAGGTGTACAGTGATTCTTCAAAGCTGTGCGACTGGGTGTGCAGTACAATGTTGCTGCAACTTGTCAAAGTTAAAACCACGCCAGGTAGTCTGAATGTATAACTACACTATGGCGCTGTGCAGGACGGTCGACATGTTTCAGCCAAATGGAAACTCTATCCGGCTTTCTTCAGGACCTTTAATGACAGTAAGCCACTTCAGCATATGACAAAACGAATGTGATATGAATGTGCAACAAAATTATTTAAGTGCAAAAAAATTGAAATAATGTATTAAAATACTTATGTCTACCAGGAACTTGGAGCCCCAATGTACACTGGAAGAAGTAAATAGTGTTTATCCCAGCTTTGCGTGGGGAACGACCTCACCTCACCCGGCAGCCGCTCAGGAATATGAGGCCCCGCTCTGTTTGTCGGTACCTCTCTCTGTCATCCGAGAGGAAGTGGACCTCTTTTATTCCCTCTTCGACTTTTAATTCCTTTCCCTTCTCTTTGTTTCTTTCTCGCTCGTTGTTTCTTTTGCCCTCTTTTTATTTCCTGAGAGACCTCACCCCTTTCCTTCAAAGCCTTTCTTCATTTGCTTCCCATTTTTGCTGATCTTTTCATTCTTCCAGGATGCTCTTCATTTCCTTCCTTCAGATTTCACTTTGTTTTTCTCGCTAGGTTTTGTTCTTTAGTTTTGCCTACTTTCTGTTCCCCACTGCCATGTTTCGTGTCTGTTTCCGTTCTTCTAGCGCTCAGTTCTTTGTCTTCCAGCTGTCCCTCCTCCCTTTGCCTCCTCCAGCTGACAGTGCCTTCCCCGGTGTATGTCTCAGCTGTTGTTACAAGAGTCGGCCGCGGGCGCTAAGGCTTCTTCCACAAGAGATAGACCACGGAACACACGACAGTGAAGCGACGTTCCTTCTCTTTTGCATACATCACTGAATAAGATTTGTTTGTTTCTACTTTTTAAAACCAGTTCTTCAGCGGAAACACTGATCGTGTGCTTGTTTTTCTGCGGCAACATGTCCGTGTTAAGGCAGGTATAATAATGTTTCAGCCACTGCACGCAATACAGGTTTCTGCCGAGACAACATGTTCTTCATTGCGCTCTCCGCCCTCCGTGCAGATATGTGGGTCTATGTCACATACCACCACATTATCACTCCGCACTACCACAGCACCACTCAACACCACCACAGCACCACCCAGCACCACCACAGCACCACTCAACACCACCACAGCACCACTCAGCACCACCACAGGATCACTCAGCGCAACCACAGCATCACTCAGCGCAATCACAGTGTCACTCAGCGCAACCACAGCATCACTCAGTGCAACCACAGCATCACTCAGCGAAACCACAGCATCACTCAGCAGAACCACAGCATCACTCAGCACAACCACAGCATCACTCAGCACAACCACAGCCTCACTCAGCACAACCACAGCATCACTCAGCACAACCACAGCATCACTCAGCGCAACCACAGCATCACTCAGCGCAACCACAGCATAACTCAGCCCAACCACAGCATCACTCAGCGCAAACACAGCATCACTCAGCACCACCACAGCATCACTTGTTCAAATATGTTCTCTCAATGTTTCAAGCTTTATTACAAATGACACAAACAAATGTTAAATAATGCTATAGGTGTCACATTTGAAAATTCTTTAAATATTGGCATTTACAATAACAAAATTAATACATTTGCTATTATAAAAACAAAAACATAACTTAAAAAATTATTAGATTTATTATTATTATTATTTAAAATCTTATATAGCGCGCAGCTACCCTTGGGCATCCCGGCGCTTCCAGACAACATCAGATGGTAGAGGGGACAGCATCGAGGCGTTATGTCGGAAACAGAAAGGTTTTAAGACCTTTGCGGAAACGCAGTGTACAGGGTTCAGCTCGAAGTTTTAGGGGGAGCGAGTTCCAAAGCTTTGCCGTATTAAATGAGAATCTTCTCCCACCAGTGCGGGCCTTTTTGACTCTAGGCACCATCAGGAGATGTTTCGTGTCTGATCGCAGCGTTCTGCCAGCTTTGTAGGGAGTCCCTAGATTTTTTAAAATAAGGGGGCCTTTACCTGCGAGAATTTTATGCGCGGTGCAAAGTGCCTTAAAGGTCACTCTCTCCCGCACGGGGAGCCAATGCAATGCCTTCAATGCTGGTTTCGCTGATTGCGTCCTCGGAATGTCCATAAGCAGCCTTGCCGCTGCATTTTGGACCTGTTGAAGGGTCTTAAAGGTTGATTCAGGGGCGCCCAAAAAGATGGCGTTACTATAATCGAGTCTAGATGTTATAAGACCCTGAATCAGCAGCTTCCTCGATGTTACCGGTAGTAGAGGGAAGATTTTCCGAGCCGACCTAAGCAGGGCATAACATACTCCTGCTGTTTTCTTGGCTTGGGTGCGGAAAGACAAGTCTGGTTCTAGCCAGACTCCAAGGCTTTTGATCGCATCTTTGGGGGCCGGGGGATCGCCCATACATCCCGGCCAGCTGAGCGGCGGGAGAAGGGTAGTTTTACTCCCCAGCAGCATTATTTCCGTCTTTGAGCCGTTTAACTTGAGGGAGGAATCTCCCATCCAAGTGTGAACATCTGCCAGGCAGGAGTTCAAGATGTCAGGTTTGTCGGCCAGATGTGATAAGGAAACCACTAGCTGCGTATCGTCAGCGTAGCTGACGATTTTGATGTCATATGGGGATACTACGTCCTCCAGGGGGGCCATATATACATTAAATAATGTGGGGCTCAATGACGAGCCCTGTGGCACTCCACACTGGAGGGATTTACAAGACCAATAGCTCCAACTTTTCTAATGCGAGACCTATTGCATTTCCAATGCTTGTTCTATCTGTGCCCCAGCCCCATCAGCCTGACCAATGCAAGCAGCCTGTACAAACAGCAGATGTCATCTCTCAGATCAACACTATCTGCTAACAATGCAGAGCGTGTGTTCCCAGCCATGTGCCCCCTCCCTCCGGTAGGAGCCGAGAATCAAGTCTACTGATAAGAGCGAGACAGAGGCCTCAGTCACACACTCTGGACTGACAGTGCTGATTAAACCACAGCTCTGCAGAGGCACCTCAGATGTGCAACAACACACAGCCTGCTGCTGCCCCAGGTTTAAGACACACACACCCCTCTGTTACAGTTCTGGGATGCACGCTCAGATGTCAGTGCACCTCAATCCTGAAGTGTGGCAGGTCTACCATTTCAGTACTTCAATTCACTCAACTCTAACGACGCGCCTCATTCCCTCTAATGGAGACTCGCTCCCATTCCAGGAATTGAACCCACGCACATCTTTCCGGAGCTGTAGCACTTTCCACTGGAAGCTGGCAAAAATACACAGATCCGCCAATCGGCATTAGCAGCGACTTTGCTATCACTTCAGATCTGACCTGCAGACCTCCGACCCCCAATTTCAGTGCTGGGCTCTTTTTTATGTGAAAGGTTTAATAGTGCGCGAAAATGCAATATGAACAGGGATAAGCTGTACACATTACCATAACCAATACAATCGAAATAACGTTGCCATTTCGTTACTTGCACCCCCATGCAAGTCCCACTTTAAGTACCTACCTCCTGCCAAAATAGTAAGGCTTACAGTCATCTCTGCCAATGCACATCAGACATAACTAGAGTACCTCTAGTATCTCAGGCCTGGGACCCACAAGCTGCTCAAACCTTAAGGCTCCCAAGTTCTGCCCTACAACATCTCACCTGGCATGCCGACTCTGCCAATGCACCTCCCACTTAATCTGCAGCCACCCACAACAACACGGCCGTCTTGAGGTCCACACAAGATTCAACGAACGTACATCCATCCTCCCAAATGACACTGTCTGCAGTTGCGGCTCGCGGGTGGGGGGGGGGGAGGTCACGGGGGGAGTCTCGTGGGGGGATTAAATATGAAACAACTTACCTTACAGCTGGTCTGCGCCACCTCTGTCCCCCTTGGCGCTTTCACGAACGGCTTGTAGTGGACTAGCAGCCCCTCTCATCCAATCCCACCATGCGCCCATTAGGAGACCGAGGGGCTCCTAATGGGCATGCGCAAGCCAGTTCAAACACAAGTGCGTATGACTGGGCACGGGCTAAGAATTTGCCCTCCGTCCCCATTCATGCGAACTTGTGCTGCAGCCTGTTGTCCCGGTCTGACAATCATGTCAGTCAGCATGACGCCAGACCGCCCACCCCCTTCAGACTCTGAAGGGAGTGGCGGTCCGACATCATGCTGACTGACATGATTGTCAGTTCTCCCTTGGCGTCTTTGAACTTAAGTAAACTGATTCAGTTTACTTAGGTTCAGTCAGATGCCCGATGGGCTGCGGGCGGGGGGGCTATGCCCATACGCCCCAATGACGCACCGCGCCTGGACACTGGATGGGACAACAAAGGGAAATGTCAGATCAAACTTGGATCCTTTTTCTTTTGAGTAAGTCAGATATAGGAAGAATTAAGTCACATGTCCAAGTATGTTCTGCAAGATTCTATGCTATAAATCTGAAGATAAGGATGACCTCAAACAAAATGCTGTATTGGTCACATTTATTTTCATTGGCTTGATATAAATAGGTCCAGATTTACTAATCCTTTACCTTGTTTTGCGATGCAAGTACAATGCAAAGGCTTCAGTGGGACTATTTGCAAAACCGGACCAGGGGCGATTTATGGCACCTTGCATGAGTTTGTAAAGAAGTGAAATACAACGCAGTGGCTTGCTCTACGTTACAATCAATTTCGAGCTGGGAGGTGTTCCGTTTATGGAGCATGGGTGATCCCGTGCATCCACCCATTGATCTGACTCATCTGCACATTTATAAAGGATTGGAAACCTGGAAGTATGTCAAATTATTTTGCATCCCAGAGAATGGTGAACCGAGGAGAAAAATATTTTTTGCTCATCGTTATGTCCTCTTTTTATGCCTAATGCATTTTGTACAATGCATAGAAAGTGGAAAATCTTTTCCTGCACAGAAAAACCCTGCCTGTAATGCAGGCACCCTTGCAGCATGGGCAAGGTGCCTATGTTGATGTGAGGTAGCCTCAAGTGTGCCAGCGCATGGAGGGAGCAGAAATGCGCCATATATAATAGTAAATATTAGGCCTGGGCGGTAAATTCTGTTCCGCTCATAGAATTTGGGTAAGTTCGCATTCCGCGTAGAATGCAGAATTGCCAAAAATTCCCCGATCTGAACCTTCATTGAATTTTTTGCATGTTCGCGCTTTGAAAATGCGTGTTTACAAGATATTTCTCTCCAAGCACGCACACGGCGTTCGCGAACAGGAAATAACCATGGTGAATGGGCGGAACAAGCAATTCCGCATGTTCACTGAACTATTGTGTGCTCGCGGAGATTTTTTACCGTTTCGCAGCTACGCAAATTCCACCCACCCCTAGTAAATATGGTGCATTTCTGCTCTCTCAGTTTTTTGAAATGCAACACTGCAACTTTACTTGTTGCCCAGCGTTGTATGAAACATCAGTAAATATGCCCCAGACAGTACATACCGACTGCATTTGGTGTAATATGGAACTGCCATTGTTTGCTTAGGAGAAGGGACAAGAGCAGACACTTTAGTGGACTGTGATTCGCCTACTTCCCTCAACTGTGTAAATAAATAGCATTTTACGTAGTTTTTTCATTAGTCAAAAATATAAACAAATATATTTAACCACAGCCACAGCAAAAGAGGATAAATTCATGCCATGAGATGAAATCTCCTTAAATACTCATTTTGAATATGGGCGCACTTATAGTACGCGCACAACTTGACATTCACTCCTCCCCAACTTTCGTCCCCTTTCCTCCCCACATTGCCCAAGAACTCTCAGAATCAGGATATGTTGTCCAAGGCATAGCCTTTTTATTCACATCAAACCAGGTAATTCACCACAAACCAATACGAGGGTAAAAGTATCCTACTTGGATATATATAAAAATTATTCACAGCTTCACACTTTAGCGGCATCAACATGACAAAAGCAGTAAGAAAATTAGGCACGACATTACACTTGAACTTGAACTTGGCCATACCATGAACTTTAACTTGGCGTCTTGGTCCCCCAAGCACCCACTCTGCTGTGCACCTTGTGCCAGCATGCCCCAAACCACTACAGTAAACTGTTGCACTACTTGAAATGCAGGGCACCACGTAGCGCACCAGCCGACCGGGGTACCTGAACACAGGCGGCCTCCCCAAGGTTCTACTCAGTCCATACGTTGCGGGTTAGGGTAGTAGAGTTCAGGGCCACCAGCAGGTCAGTCACCCCTCCATGCCTACCCTCTGCACACGTTGATCCCACCCCCTCCTGGGGTTTATCCAGTCGCTGAACCTCTATTGTTGTGCATCCCCCTTTGTTGTTAACTATCAGTGGTCCCCCACAGGGTGAGAAGCTTCCTGGCACACTCGCCCTCCCCCCTTGTGGTGCTGACTATGCTCCACAATAGCCCCCATTATAGTCTGGAAAAAGAGCTCCTGCCCTTTTACTGACAGATGCACCCCATCCTGATGAAACATCTCCCTTTTCTCTCGCTGGGGCAAGTAGTGCCAAATTGTGCCCATCGTGGAACCTGCTAAGATTCTTTTGATCGAATAGTTCCGCTTCTTTACTGATTCCTTCATTGCCTTAACCAGAGCCCCCCCAGCCTATACCGCCCGCGGCATTACTTCCGACCACAATATTAACGCTGTCAGTAAGTATTTTCTAATCCTGGACACGGCTGCGAACAAGGCCTCCCTGCTTTTGATTCTATTGCTTGTTGAAGTTGACCAAACAGATCCTGCAATTTTAGATCCCCACCCCAATCCAATGGTTTGCAAACCCAGTGGCCCCATGTGCTTCCTCCAGACTGGAACCACAGAATTGTTGCTCCGCTCTGCGAATAAAGGAATGCCCACACAAACATACGTGTACTGAGCTGCGCACATCAACTGAAAGAGAGAGAGAATTGCTGTTATGACCAAAACTGGCGGGCCTCTGAGCATCATTCCTCCATCTACACGAGACTTGGCCGCACGTACCGATCAAAACATGCTGAGCGCCATCGACTCACCATTTTGATTGCTTCTGCTGGCATGCCCATCGCTACTGCTGTGGTGGCCGCCCCTATGCAAAATGAATGGAAGCTAAACTGAGTTGAATCCTCGTCCAGGTAGGCCAGCGCGTGCCTACACACCTGAGTGAACTGGTATTGCGTCATTGGTGCCCCATTCATGTGTCCTAAAAGCCTGGTTGAGGCCCAACGCTGGGCGTCCACTTAGGTACTCCCTTGCCAATGCCACTGGACAATACGCGGTGTTGTGCGCTGCGTGCAATTTCACCCATGCGCCTTTCCCTAGCCGGTCTGTTTTTGACCTCCTAACCCTGAGATGGATCGCCTGAGGCGCCCCTGCAGCTTGCCTTAGGTCCTAGGGGACAAAGAGGCTGAAAACCCAGAGGCGCTGCCTTAAATATCCTACTAGGTTTTCTGCGCACCCCGATGATGTCACCTGACCTCTTAGTTCAACTGGCCCCCTTCTTGGCCCCAGAGGAGGCTCAGTCCTGTGGCACCACTAATGGCGCCACTCCCCTAGGCATGGGGGCGCCTGTTCATTTTCCTCAGTGTATGTTTGTATTATAGAATCGATGAGGCAGAAAGCAGTGACTTTGAAAGTAAATTAGGCTATACTATGGTAAATAATATGGAATTTCACGATTATGTACAGTAATAAACGTCTGGTTGTATGGGCATCAGCTTTATCCTTTGACACATTCATTTTTACTGGCATGGCATAAATATGAGTCACTGACACAATATCGACGGAAAAAATATCGACCTACAAAACAATCGACGTTGGAATATCGTAGACAAGAATATCGACAGCCTATCTACAACATGGTAAGTACAAAAATATCGAAACCAAAATATAGATGCTAAAAATATCGTAATTAAAAATATCGTTTTTTTTTAATGAAAAAATTTAAAATAAAGTAAATAATAGTTATAAACCAAATAAACATAGTTAAAAATATGTATTGTTTAAAATTAATAAATAATACAACTACAATATTATAAGATTAATTTAACATATACATCAAAATTATAATATATACTTACTTAATAATATGTTTTAATATTTATTTAAATAACATAAATTATTAAAAAGTATTATAAATTACAAGTACATCTACACACATAAAACAATAACATAAATAAAAAGTAAATTATATTTAATTAAATTATAATTTAATTATATTTAATACATTTTTAAAAAAATGTACTTTCAATATTTTTAAAATTAATATTATACTACATTATCAAAAATAATAATAAAAATATTAAATAGCTAAATAAATAAAACTACTATTCAAAGTCCAAAAAAAACTACAGTAATGATAACATTGGATAGCGAGACACTTAAAATTACTATTCCAACTTCAGAAAAGGCAACAGTAGGGAAAGCATTGGATAGCGTAGGGGTAAAAATAACTATTCCAACTCCAGAGGGGGCAACAGTAGGGAAAGCGTTGGATAGCGTAGGGGTAAAAATTACTATTCCAACTCCAGAGGGTGCAACAGTAGGGAAAGCGTTGGATAGCGTAGTGGTAAAAATTACTATTCCAACTCCAGAGGGTGCAACATTAGGGGAAAGCGTTGGATAGCGTAGGGGTAAAAATGTATATTCCAACTCCAGAGTGTGCTACAGTAGGGAAAGCGTGGGATAGCGTAGGGGTAACAATTAATATTCCAACTCCAGAGAGAGCAACAGTAGGGAAAGCATTGGATAGCTTAGGGGTAAAAATTACTATTCCAATTCCAGAGGGTGCAACAGTAGGGAAAACACTGGTTAGCGTAGAATTTAAATATAACAGACATATAAATAATTTTTGTATATAAAATAATAAATAATTAATGTTTTTAATAACTCTACATCATTTACAAATACCCATTAATAATTATTAAAAACATAATTAAAATTGAATAATTAATTAACAATAATTTAACAATAATTTAACAATAAATTAACAGTAAATACCAATAAATATTAATTATTAAATATTAGTCACCAAATAATAAATATTGAACAATGAAATATTTTTCATTACAAAAAATATTAATTATTTAAAATTAATTCGCAATTTAAAAATATTAAACAATAAAATTATATTTCATACCAAATACTTTTTATGAAACATTTATTACCAATTAATTAAAAATATTTTCCAATTAATACAAATAATCACCAATTAAGAATAGTAATTGCCAATGAACAAAATTAATTACCAATTACAAACATTAATTACCAATTTAAAAAAATAATTATCTATTAAAATAATTAATTGCCAATTAATAATAAATTAAAAAGAAAGTAATTATCCATACCAATAAAGAAAAATAAATCATTAATTAATTACAATTAAATTACTTCCCACCCAATTCCCCTATAAACCCACAACCCGCTACAGAAATAAACACAAAAATTAATTAAAATTAATTTATAATTCCTAAAAATTAATAATTAATTTAGTATATTTAAATTACTTCCCACCCTATTCCCCTATAAACCCACAACCCGCACCGGTACTAAAACATAAAATTTACTTAAAAATAACATTAATAATATATAAAAGTAATACACATATAATTTAAAACAAGTAAAATACTTAACAAAAAAATATTACACATACATAATAAAATACATAACATTAATAAAAATATCGATATTAGTAACTTCGATATTACTTACATAGATATAAAAAAATCGATATTACCTACCTTAGGGTCGATATTCTGTCCAACGATATTCTTAACCTCGATATTCTGTACCTTAGATATTTCCAACTCGATATTTTTGTAGGTCGATATTTCAAACTCGATATTTAGACTGTGCACCCATAAAGATATATATGCATATATCTTGATTTTGTCTCAAGAACCCAAGAGTCACCAGCAACTTCACTTATTGGTCAGAACCATTATCAGACAGAGCTGGAATACAGAATGCCACTCGTATCAGAATTTCCTGGGCGCAATATCACTGCAACTAGGTAATGTTCAGATTGATGAATTTCAGTGAGCGGATGACAAGGAACAGCCCGTGCAGGTAAGAGCGGTGGGGCAGTTAGACCGGGTGGTGGAGGATTCGACAGACAACGAAAAGGGAAAAATAATTATTTATCTCATTTTCCCTCGTCATCATCTGTTGAGTCCCCTCCCCACCTCCCAACCACTCTTACCTGCACAGGCCGCTCCTGCGGATTACTATCCTTATACCAGGGACTGAGCAATTTTGAACTTCTGACCCAGCAATTTTGCTCTTTCTTTGGCATTAACCACCCACACTAAAATATAATTTTCTGTTAGTGGGCGTGTCAATCTTGATCTGATTAGTCACACGGATGTAATACTCACTAGTTAGTCGTTGAAATGCTACCCTAAAACTGCACCGTCAGCAGTGCAAAATTGCTCAGTCGCTGGTGAAGATGCTATAATATCGTCCTTCATTCCATTACAAATATTTTTCAGACCTCTGAGTTGGAACAGCACTCTTGCTATCTATGCTATTCTATCATTAAGACACGATGGCCTATTTCTTAGTGAGCTGATTGACCATAATCCCTTTAGATGTTCTAATGTTGATCTAGGACACACACGCAACATTGGTTGCACGTGTGACACACAACAAGATGACCTCTTTCTGGCCGAACTGATTGACCATTGGCCAGCAGACCCTAAACATTCCACTGCCTGTTCTAATATTAAGTGTGTGCGTACCTGTCTCGTTTTTCGTATTCATTTCAAGCAGTGTATCACAGCATTATTTGCTACACAAATGGAGGAACGTAGAAGTATTTTTTCAATAGCTCATTTTCTTAATGAAAAAATCGGTAAAGAGAACATAAAGAACATATTTAAATAGAAAATGGAAACTAACTTTTCCTTACATTTAACTCCTGAACATGGACTATTTACTGTGCCTGTATGACCAGGTGTAAGCTTTTTTAGGCCCCACCTGCGGCTTTATTGAATCCTGTGATTTGAAACAACCATGATGTGTAGTGTAAAGACTGTGTTGATTGAATGAACGACCCTGCTGTTCATTGGCTGTGGCGCAGCTTCACTGTAGTTGACATAGTTTAGGCCGCGCGTCCGTTTCATCCAGTGGACTTTCAGAACCCCATCACTGCATTCTTCTTGGTTTCCGGTCCTTGTTTTTGCTTTGTGCGCAGATGTGGTTAAAAAAAAACATTGGAAATTTGCAGTCATATTTGTATTATTTTTAGAGGTGGGACCTTCCAGCTGGATTCGTGGTTATCTCTGATGCCCTGTCCCTGTCGGCTAACAATCAGTAAAAGAACGCTCTTTGCCTGCCTGTTCCTGGCTTAGCCTGGGAGCAAAGAGAAGGGGGCTTAGGCAGCAGACGCTGATCAGGTATGACTTAACGTGATAACGTGATTGACGCATGCTTTTCCAGTGGGCGTTAGATCTCCTCTCCCTCCTTGCACTCACTCGAAGTTCCAAATTGGCTGGTGGCTTCATTCGATGCTGTTTTTCCAAGCAGAATAAACGCTGAATTTCAGTAGAAAGGCGAGCATCCAGGGAGGCTATGCCGACCTCAAGTAGGTAATAATCATGGCTACCATATGCGGCTTATACTGTATGTCTATCTTAAAGTCCAACCTTTGTAGGACTGCATGTGCGATCAATTATACTGGGATAGCTGCTTCTTGAAATATGTGGCCACAAGACACACTAGGACTGTTCACTGCTTAATTTGTAAAATATTAAGTGCAGGTGCTCAATATTATTCACGAGACCACACCCACTTCCTCTACTAGCCCCACCCACTTCCTCTATTGGCCCCACCCACTGAGCTTAACAAAACACACATACAGCCTCAGCTAAAGCAAAGTGGAGATCACCCAAACATATGAGTGAGCTGGAACCTGCTCTAAGAGATCCACCCAACGCCATCATTTGGCACCTGTGTTTACAGTTTAAGCAGACAACTTGCACTTTGTTTGGATTTGGCATATCCCCTGTGCCTAGAGCACACATTCTCATCACCTTACATAATTTGGGGAAGCAGAAAATATTTTTTCACCTTCTGTACAACGAAGGAAAGGTGCATTCAAAGCCAGGCTGTAGTACCTGCAGACAAACCTGTTCAGAATATGGCCAGAAGCAGGTGATCCCCAGGTATCACTGAATACATTTTCATGTCTACCAAGCAGCAGACACAAAACAGGGCCTCCCTGAAGCTGCTGCCTCTAGAGGAGATGTGACCCAGTGTACATGGGCCTAAGTTGGACACCCCTGGTTTACAGACCTGCAGAATGACTAGCCCTTTCCCTTCTTTGCTGCTGTCATATGCATGTCACGAACTCATTGCATATGGGCCTAAGTTGGACACCCCTGGGTAACAGACCTGAAGAATGACTAGCCCCTTTCCTCTTCTTCATGCTGTCATGACCCCAGCACAGACCCAGGGCACATGGACCTAAGTTGGAGACCCTTGGCTTACAGACCTGCAGAATGACTAGCCCAATACTTCTCCTTGCTGCTATCATAAGCCTAGCATGGAGCCAGTGCACATGGACCTAAGTTAGACACCCCTGGATTACAGAGCTGCAGACTGACTAGCCTCTTTCATCTACATGCTGTTGCCATAATCACTGCAAAGGTACACCAAAAACAAGGGTGGTGTAGAGAAACAGGTTCTGCACACGCTAGTCCCTTCGATCACCCGGTCTCTAGGGGTATAACATGAGATTGGATGCTCTAAAACAGCATAACCAGGCTGCTGAAGGCATACCTCCTCGTTACCATGTGACTCAACACCTTCAGTCTCTTCACTGGTTCTCCGTGCAAACACACTCAGTGCTTAGAGCTCCCTGTATGAGATACCAGGCACTCTTAGGAAAAAAACCTGCAGACATCAGGTCTCTCTTCATGCTTGGTTATTTCTGTAGAACTGTCTCTCCCTTCTTACCTTTACAATATAGAGCGACAGGATGTCCTTTCAGAGTTGCTGTGGCACTATACAGGTACATTGTGATCATTCTTGGGGCTTTGTTTGGGTTTCATAGCACTTTCTCTCCCCTACCCTTGGTATTTTAAGTGAAGAAAAAAAAAGGGTATAACAAAAGGTGGGGGTCGCTTGCTATTGTCATCTCTCCTTTGAACAAACGAATCTCAAAAACTAAGGATCAGTTTAATACAAAAACAATGCATCTACCACTGCACTGCCAACTACTACCTGTTTAAAAACAATGGTCAATGCAGTTTTACATCTTATACACTCTCGCGGTTCTGGAAGCAATCTAACAGGAACGTTGAATAGACCCCTACTAACTCTCTTCAACTAAGCTATGAGAATGGCTGATTTGCGAACAACTGACCCCGCCATTCACATCACTTTAGACAACTCTTTCCAAAGAGTGCTGCAGACAGGTTATAAAACTGAACAAATTTGAGTGCATTTGGAAATCGAAGGGTGTCATTTCAAAACTGCGGCTGCACTCATCTTTTCATTAAAGCGTATTTGAGATGAAAAGTAGGAGGCGCCTGTTGCGAGCTATTGAAGTAAGCAGCGCTAGTTTTTTAATGTCAGTTGATAACTTTACTGGGAGTACATGATGGGCTAAAAAGAACTAACTGCTGATTTTATAAAAGGAGGCTGCGATCAGCCGGTGCAAAGGTGCCAGTATGTACTTTTTCTGGGAAAGTCCGCAAAAACAAGGCTTGGATATACAGGAAGAGTGTATGAGGAGAGAAAATCGTTTTTGTGCGCTCAGATTTATGAATCTTCATTCTCTCAGCTCACCAGTACTTGCATATTCGTCCGACTACCATATTCATTCGAATTAAAACTTCATTTTTTGGGAACTGCATCAAGCTCACCTTTTCTGCCTACAGCTGCTTGAATTACATTCCAGGATAGGGAATTATTAATCCTCCCGCATAGTTTTTGCTGCTTTCACTGTTAAAAGGCTCTAACTGCAGCAAAGCATGAAATTCCTTCTCAGTGCAGGCCTGCTAAGCGCTAACAGGGTACAAGCGCCCTCAGGAGAGTTCATTGCAAAACTGGAAACACGGTGTGTTCCGTGTAGTCTCGGCTGGGCCTCTGGATAGCTGCAATGGGCAAACGTAGTACCACATCTAAAAGGCCTCAGCGGCACGTCCTGAACTTTCCCAGCTTGCTTTGCCCCTACCTCACTATCAGCCCGGCCTCAGCCGCAATTATACAAACGGATTGAGTATGGCGATGCTCGTTGGTGAAAGGCACGCGTGTACTGCTGACATCACTAACATGATGCAGTCATCATGCCTGGACCTGGGTGGCCTGTTCTCTGCTGACATACTAGGCAGGCATCCAAACAGTGGCGGCTGGTGACATTTGAAAGTGGTGAGGCGTAAAATGGTAATCATAGTGCACCATAGCGAGCGAGCGTAGCGAGCGAGCCCGAACCCCCTAAGGAGGGTTCGGAGGGATTCCCCCCCGAGAAAATTTTGAAAAAAGATGGACAAATGGTGCATTTTCAAACAAATTTGAGTAAGCAGGAAGGTTAATAAAGAAATTGTGAAAGTGCAGTTATTACATTAATAAAGAGATGTCAATGTCATATAATAACATAGGTAGTTGCTTATTCAGTTTAATAACAGAACTTCATAACAGACTTCGAGATAACAATGCTGAGTACCATTCATACATTCCACATTTGCCATCAAAATGCTCTTTTTTTTTTAGTTAGCTCCAAGTGAGCCCAACCGATATAAGTCAATATCAGGGGGAGAGGGTTCTTCCTCTGCCCTTTTTTTGCTTTCAAAAACTTCTCAAATAGTGCATTTTAAGCTAATTTAGACCCAAAAAAATGAAAAAGCAATAAGAATCTAGACCACACGTAGGGTGCACAACAACTGAGTTGCCTCTGTGTTAATGGCATTATGTTAAGGGCGGAGGCTGAACACTTCTAATAAAGTACACCTGCACCCCAGTAAGCAGTCTAGGGACATAGCGGTGACTAAACCTGACTTGTATTTTTATTTGTGACCAATCTAACATACAATGAAAACATACGTGGGCAGTGTAAGGCACAATACCCACCATGAAAGCTTTAATGTGAAAACACACTTCCTTCTGTAATAGCTAAGACATACACAGGGACAGTCCTATCCTGCCTCGGCATTGTAGCTTTTATTGACAAAAGGACACCAGACGGAATACATAATCTCCCAAATACATTCCATAACTATTTCTCACAACGAAACATCGATCACATGCATCAGTGTACAATGTTGTTGCTATATAAAATAGAAAGCCAACTGTTAAAAAACTGCTGAAACAAATATTTAAAAATCATAACAAAGCACAACAGTGCATGACTGCTGCATAATCAGTAGAATTTCCTGTAAATTGGACAATCACCCGAGGTCAGCTCTGTACCCCCAGAAACGTCAAAGTTCAAGATCATATAGGTGTATTGCAAGGTATGGGAGATTGCATGCAGTTTACCTGCTGCAGACAATGTTTGTGGTAGTACCAGAGAAATAAACAGTAAAAGCAGCCTTCCAGACCATAAAACAGGAGCACAAACATAAAAAAATCTGCCTACTCTTTCCATTATTAAACGTTACCTCACTGTGTTAGTGATGAGGTCACTCGGCCTCAAGAGTCTGCTGAGAGAAGGGTTCCCACTTCACCTCTACTCTCGCCTTCTGTCAGCAGAATCTGTTGTGCAAATTGCACTGCATTTTATGCTACTAAATTAAAGGCATCAAATGGCGTGCCAGCCACCTAGCTTAGGCGGCAAGGAGCCTTTGATGCGGTTTCTAACACTTGCAATGATCTGAAACTAAGTAGGTATTCTGGGTTTGCAGACCTCTTTACAGCACTAAAAAGTGGAATAACTTGCTCTCTCTGACGTACTTTGGGTGCTTTTGGACACCAATCTATAAATAGGAGCAGATCGGCTTAGGTGGGCACACATGTATCCATGTCAGAAAGTTGTGGCGGAACCTGCCATTGAGCAGCACTGATGCTTGGTCCTGAATCCGAAAGTGGACCCAGCTTTAATTTGAAGAACCCCGGGTGCTTTCTGCCCTCTTACTTTCCCTGCTCTGCCAGTGGTTCTCTAATTACCCATCTGCCTCCTTCTACCCCTCTCTGACTCTGCCTTCTGACTCTCCCCTCTCTGCCCTTCTGCCGTCTTACTCTGCCCTCTCAGCATGCGGTTCTCTTACTGCCTCTCCTTCTCTGCTCTCCTACTCCCCTGCTCTGCCTGTACTCTGCCCTCCTACTCTCCCCGCACTGCCTGTCCTCTGACTGCCCCTCTGTATTTGCCCTTCTCTGCCCTCTTACACTCAGAGCTCTGTCTCTGGCCTGACTGCCCCTCTCTCTCCTCCTGCTACTCTGCCCCACTGCTCTCTCTGCCTCCCAGGCTCGCCCCCCTCTTACTCTACCCTGTCTACCTGCAGTTCTGTTTCTGCCTCTTTCTCAGCCCTTCTACTCTCCCCGCTCTGCCTGTCCTCTGACTGCCCCTCTGTGTCTGCCCTGCTTCTCTGTCCCTGCCCTGCTCTACGCTCTCTCCCGCCGCTCTGACTGCCCCTCAAAAACCCCAAACACAAAGATGCAACCAACAAAAAACAAGCCTGGCGAGAAAAACACACAGGCAGTCGGTAAAGCACCAAGAAACACAATGTGGCAAACTAAGTCACTTTACAATTAAATGGTGTCAAGTTTTAAATTAAAATGTACACATCGGCAGATAGCAGTACAACAACTACATCAGTTGTGCAACTATGGGTAAAATGACGCACGCACGCAGTTGTCCCTCAAAAACCCCAAACACAAAGATGCAACCAACAAAAAACGAGCCTGGCAAGAAAAACACACAGGCAGTCGGTAAAGCACCAAGAAACAAAATGTGGCAAACTAAGTCACTTTACAATTAAAGGGTGTCAAGTGATCTAATCGGTTTCAGGGACAGTCAGATGGAGCCAGACTGCCCTCTCCCTCCTCCTGCCATCCTCTGCCCCACTGCTCTCTCTGCCTCCCAGGCTCTCCCCCCTCTTACTCTCCTCTCACTGCCTGCAGTTCTTTCACTGCCCCTCTTTCTCTGCCCTCCTACTCTCCCTGCTCTGCCTGTCCTCTGACTGCCCCTCTGTCACTGCCATGTTCAGCGCTCTCTCAGCGCTCTCTCGCCGCTCTGACTGCTCCTCTGTCTCTGCCCTCTTACAGTCAGAGCTCTGTCTCTGTCCTGACTGCCCCTCTCCTACCTCCTGCCACTCTGTCTCTGCCCCACTGTTCCCCCTGCCTCCCAGGCTCTCCCTCCTCTTACTCTCCCCTCTCTGTCTGTGGTTCTTTTGCTACCTCTCTTTCTCTGCCCTCCTACTCTCCCCGCTCTGCCTGTCCTCTTTCTGCCCGTCTGTCTCTGCCCTGCTCCTCTGTCCCTGCCCTACACTCTTTCTCTTGCCGCTCTAACTGCCCCTCTGTCACTGCCATGCTCAGCGCTCTTTCTCTCGCCACTCTGACTGCCCCTCTGTCTCTGCCCTCTTACACTCAGAGCTCTGTCTCTGTCCTGACTGCCCCTCTCCTACCTCCTGCCACTCTGTCTCTGCCCCACTGTTCTCCCTGCCTCCCAGGCTCTCCCTCCTCTTACTCTCCCCTCTCTGTCTGTGGTTCTTTTGCTACCTCTCTTTCTCTGCCCTCCTACTCTCCCCGCTCTGCCTGTCCTCTTTCTGCCCATCTGTCTCTGCCCTGCTCCTCTGTCCCTGCCCTACACTCTTTCTCTCGCCGCTCTAACTGCCCCTCTGTCACTGCCATGCTCAGCGCTCTTTCTCTCACCACTCTGACTGCCCCTCTGTCTCTGCCCTCTTACACTCAGAGCTCTGTCTCTGTCCTGACTGCCCCTCTCCCTCCTCCTGCTATTCTGCCCCACTGTTCTCCCTGCCTCCCAGGCTCTCCCCCCTCTTACTCTACCCACTCTACCTGCGGTTCTCTTACTGCCTGTTTCTCTGCCCTCCTACTCTCCCTGCGCTGTTTGTCCTCTGACTGCCCCTCTGTCTCTGCCATGCTCCTCTCTCCCTGCCTGCCCCACGCTCTTTCTCTCGCCGCCCTAACTGCCCCTCTGTCTCTGCCCTCTTACACTCAGAGCTCTGTCTCTGGCCTGACTGCCCCACTCCCTCCTCCTGCTACTCTGCCCCACTGCTCTCTCTGCCTCCCAGGCTCACCCCCCTCTTACTCCACCCTCTCTACCTGTGGTTCTGTTTCTGACTCTTTCTCAGCCCTTCTACTCTCGCCGCTCTGCCTGTCCTCTGACTGCCCCTCTGTGTCTGCCCTGCTCCTCTGTCCCTGCCCTACGCTCTCTCTCGCCGCTCTGACTGCCCCTCGAAAACCTCAAACACAAAGATGCAACAAACAAAAAACGAGCCTGGTGAGATAAACACACAGGCAGTCGGTAAAGCACCAAGAAACAAAATGTGGCAAACTAAGTCACTTTACAAATAAAGTGTGTCAAGTTTTAAATTAAAATGTACACATTGGCAGATAGCAGTACAACAACTACATCAGTTGTGCAACTATGGGTAAAATGACGCACGCACGCAGTTGTCCCTCAAAAACCCCAAACACAAAGATGCAACTCTTAGCTGTGGTACATGCACTGTCTCTGAGAAATTCTGAGTTAAATGTATGCGGTTTAGAAATTGAGGACCTGCGGCTGCTCCCAAGGAAAAAATGTGGGGCCCTCCAAACTCAAATATCTGGTTCCCCTTATTGGATATTGTGATTTTGTTGTAATGTTGTTTATTGAATTTTTACTCTACTTTTCTCATTCTTTTGGGGATTTTTATTGTGCTGGAGTTTTTCTTTATTATTGTGTTGGTGCTGCTTAAATACTTCATACACTGCCCTGAATTAAGCCCGTATGCTCTGCGCCATTGAGGCAGGTTCATGTTTTGACTTTGAGGGTTCGCCCTCACAAGAGTTATGATTATTCCATGAGGTTGCTACTCACTCACCCCAAAACATCAATTTTTTGCAATAGGTATATATGCACACATACATCCAAAATAAGATGTGAACATTTTAAGCCTATCCATATATTTACCTTTGCAGATTGAAATGTGGCTCCAATGTGCAACCCCCCCCCCATAAAAGTTACATCTAGAGACGCCTCTGATAAATACTGATAAAATGATATGGATAAACATGTGGGAATGTTGATAACCTCTCTACAAGGAGACCTGTTTTAATACATTGCAGGCCTTTTGTCTGTGCCTGAGTCTTAGAGTCTTGAGATGCTGCTATGTGCGGTTTGTGCAACTGCTTCAAAGAAAACCCAATTTCGCTAAGTGTACAAACAAAGGTACACCACTTGCACCAGTGGACACTCAGCAGAACATGTGCCTGTCCTTGATTATACAACCCCAGTGTCACATTCTGTGGGACCCATGCTGGCATCTTATTTCCCAAGCGCTTCGCTTTTACACAAGTCACCCTTCTTTAAGGGGCTGCATTCCTTGTTTGTGATGGCGTTTATCAGAAATTAAAACCTGCTTTCTTGCTCGGAGTCAGATCCATTGATCCGGTCGCACTGGGCGTTTTAAAGTACAGAAATGTGATTTTGAGGCAGTTTAGTGTTTACATTTAATAAGTAATAACATTTATAACCAGTTCTATGTGTCACTCGTTCCCTAAGTTGTACTCTTTCGTATTACCGTGAATACTAGCCATTATGACTACTTATCTTATGGGTACTCATATTAAACGTGCCTCAAAAGATGATGAGCTAAGTCAGCCCTGCTATCATTCGAACCTGTGATTTACCGTTCCTTGCAGATTTCTCCAGCGAGCCATTAACCCACTGAGTTGTCTCGCCAGCACCAGGACAAAGCCTAGCAAATATCGGGAAGAAACAGCTTTAGGGGTTACCTTCAGCTCAGACGTCTGCCATCAAAAGGCGTAACAAATCAAGAGGAAAACAAACTACACTTCGGACATTGGCACCATATTAGTTTAGGCCAGGATACAATTTAATGCTAACAGTTTTTAAAATTGGAAATTTGCCTTGCTGAGCGCCTGGGATGGGGACTGCAGAGACAGCTCAGTGGACTGCAGATTGGACGTTCAACGCACATCGCAAAGGTAAATGAGGCTGCGCTCACCTAACACCTCTCCTTTTTCCACGTACTGCGCCACTGAATGCCATCTCCAAGAGGATGTTCGTCCTAATATGCCCGCTATGTCATCGTCGAGCACACACCCACACTTGAGAGGCGCCACAGTGTTTGGAAAGCTCTGCATTACTTTGTAGTGCAGCACATGTGTGATGCACCTAAAATTACACTGGAAACAGAAAACTCGAGTCTGCACAGTGTGTCTTCAGGAATCCTGTGGACACACTGCGCAAAATCAAATCTATACTTCCCGCCTGCCTGGATCCTTTACCCCACCCCTTGCCAACTCGTCACAGGGTGGGACCAACCCCCCTGTGACGAGTTGGAAATGGGTGGGGTAGCCATGCACTTCACTCCTGATTGACGTGAAGCCCCGGGCACTACAGGGCTTAAGCCTGAAGCGCCCGGGGCTATCTTTACCCCTACGTCATCAGGGGGTGGAGACTGAGGCTTTGGGCTATCTGTTTGCCGAGCTGATGACCTCACAGACCTCAGGTCGGTGAGCTCTTCAGCCCGGCAAACAGTTTGCCCAACGTCACTCAACATTACTTATAGCCGCCCCCAACAGAGAAAACAAAGATGCATTGGCATACGAGCGAATTTAGGTGAGTGCAGCAGCCTGCATTTTCGAATAAACAAACAGCAAACTGTGTTTTTTTGGGGAGAATGTGAACCAGCAAATGCTGTTTTTTTTATTGTGGAGAATGTTTATGTTATAGAGATAAAAGTAAAGGGGGCGGAGCCCCGACGCCCTATACAAGAAACCGCCACTACATCCAAACCGAATTGGAAACGGGACAGGTACGTAAATTTATTTTTAATTATTACTGGGCCCATGGGAGAAAAATTCTATAGACCAGGCCCTGAAATATAAGTGCAAGTGCTAAGCACTGGCACAAATTAAGCACCGACTGTTGCAGCCCTGCCACTGTGTGGACACATTAGTTTTCTCTGGACTAAGAGGAACCTCTTCCCGACTCCACTCCAAAATGGTGATTTATAAATACCTCAAGATTCTTTTACATTCCACCAGGCCAATCCATAACACATTCTATTTGCCTCCTCATCCTATCCCTTCTCTTAACTCACATACTGATTTTCTATGAAACCATCTCTAATTGATTCTGATTGTTCTTAAATATAGTTGTTAGCATCTAATTGTATCTTTTAGGTTTTGTTGTACTTTTATTCAGCCAGTTGAATTTCATTTTCTTTTGCCTTTGACATAGATATAGCCCACTGTACAAAAATACAGGCCAGAACAGCATCTACTGCAAAGTATGAATAGTTAATTTGATATTTTTACCATGGGAATCTGTTGTCTCTCTTCTCCTCCTATCCACTTGCCATCAAACTATGGGGGTGATTACGATCGTAGTGGTGTTTGGGACTGTCCGCCAGACATGCGGAGGTCCCTCTACTGTGATTAGGATGTGACACAAACAGAGCAGCGGAGTCAACATCAACCCCAAACAGAGAATTATTACCTTTTTTAGGTCAACGGGGACGGGGGAACCCTCACAATCGCCCGAGAGGCAACGGGAGAGGGAAGTTTTACCCTCAACCTCAACAACAGAGGAGATATTACACAAGGAGCCAACAAAAATGGGATTAGATCAAAAAGCAGCCATCGTAAATCTCTCTAATATCACTCTCAATGCAATAGAAAATCAAGTCCTAGAAAAGGGTTTAGGCTTTGCCATTAGTACTCGAGTTAATAAGTATAACTTAGAAAGAGACCAGGGATTTTTTAGAAAAATCAGGCTTCAGGAGTTCTTTAGAGACAAACCACCTAGAGAGGGCCCTACCAACAAATCGGGCCTTAAACCAAAATCAACCTGGACACCTAATATAGGCATGGTCAACAAACAAGTTGACTTATTTGAAAATGTGGTAGAAAGTAACATCTCTTCACTGTTAAAGCATCCTCTAACTGGCATGAACAACCTAAGTGGAGATGAAAGGACAGCATTAAAAAATTTAGAAAACAATGAGCTTTTAACCATTAAACCTGGAGATAAGGGTGGCAGTATAGTTTTAATGAATACCGATGATTATAACAATAGAATGATGACTTTATTAAATAATGTGGAACATTATTGCCCTGCAAGTAGACAAGAATGGAATACGTTGATCCATAGAGTTAATGCGCTTCTTAAATTTGCCCATGAGGATGAAATAATCTGTTTAGATGAATACAATTTCCTAAGAAATGAGACACCTATTATTCCTGCCCTGTACGGACTCCCAAAAGTCCATAAAAACATATTAGACCCGCCTATGCGTCCTATTGTATCATCTATTAATTCGATTACAGAACCCCTTAGCAAGTACGTAGATAGGTTTCTTCAGCCGATCGTAGCAACACAGAAAGCGTACATAAAAGATACAACCAGTATGATTGATAAAATCGAAGGTCTACCATATGACACTACCACACAATGGCTAGTGACATTAGATATAGAGGCCCTCTATACCAATATCCCACAGGATGACACCATCAGGATGTTAGAGGGCCTCTTAAAGAAGGATGTAGAAGAAATAGATCAACATGCTACATTCATTCTGGATTGCGCAGAAATTATTTTGAAAAACAATATTTTTCTATTCAAAAATAATTTTTTTAAACAGATAAAAGGGACCAGCATGGGGGCAACCTGTGCCCCTAGTCTAGCTTGCTTATATGTAGCAGCTTTTGAAGACAAACACATTTTTAATACCATGGCACCATTCAGTGAAAACATTTCATGTTTGTCGAGATACATCGACGACATTTTTTTCATTTGGACGGGCACTTTAGAATCATTAAATGAATTTATTCTTTGGTTGAACCTTGGGGATAAAAACCTTAAATTCACCTCAAATTATAGTAAAGATGCAATTGAATTCTTAGACATTAAAATCAGAGCCGACAATGCAGTCTTCTGCGTCGATCTATATACTAAGCCAACGGATCGAAACACACTGCTTCACTACAAAAGTAATCATCCCAATAGCCAGAAGGATAACATACCGTTTGGTCAGTACTTACGCATCAGAAGAAACTGTACTAACATACAAGACTATAATAAACATGCAGATGTTCTATCTGAGAAACTTAGAAAACGTGGATACCCAAATAAATTAATCAAAAGAGCGTACAAACGCGCTAAATATTATAATAGGGAATCATTGTTTAATAAAAACAAAGAAGATAATAGGAACAGAATAAATGACAGATTAATTTTCGTAACTAATTATAGCGCAGCAAGCAATAAGATAAAAAACATTATAAATCGCAATTAGTCATTACTTAACGACAGACCAGGCGTGAATATCCCGAAACCTATGTTCAGTTTTCGACGAAACAGAACAATCAGAAATTGTCTAGTTCATACTTTTAAAAAGAAAACCCAAAATACTTGGAACACAATCAACAATACCCCTCTGCCTACGGGGAACTTTGCTTGTAATATGTGCACTAACTGTACATCTATGATCAAAGGAAATGTAATACAGTATAATGGAATAGAACATAAAATAAAAATTTTTGTAAACTGTAAAACGAAAGATCTGATCTACATGATTCAATGTCCATCTAATAAAGCATATATTGGAGAAACAGCTAGAGAAGTAAAAACAAGGATAACAGAACATAAGTCTGCTATCAGGACACAAAAGAAATCAGCCCCTCTTGTGGAACACTGGATAACCCATAACCACAAATTAGAAGAACTTAAATGGTGTGTCATTGAGACAATAACACACAGCACCAGAGGTGGCGATTGGAATAATAAAAGAAAGAAGAGAGAACAGTTCTACATGTCTTTATTCAATACTTTTCGCACTGGCTTAAATAACAGAGAAGAGTGGGAAAGACTAATCTTATAAGTTCTGCCATTATCCATATGTAACTGATCCCATTCCATAAAAACTTATAGTCCAGAACAACCCAGGAAACTATGAATTATAAACTTTATGGTTTGAAACCACCAGTTTAGGTCTTGGGTTGTTTGTATTTGTTATTTGGTTTTTTATTTTTATTTCAATACAGTTATGTACATTAGTCAGTGTTTATATTTTGAAACGCACACAAATATAAATTGTTGACAGTTTGTTCATGAATTTATTTTGTTAATTAAATAAACAACGCTGTTTTCTCTGAGAGTAATGATTATCTCCAATGATATAGTGCCAATATAAATGCTGAAAGGACATATTGTATATTTATGCAATGTACTATGATATACGCCTCCTATGTTTAAATGTGAGAAGGGCCGGAAGATAATGCGTTGAAACTAAACAATTATTCCAGCATTAGCAGGTTCGATAAAAAGGTGGTTATGGATAGGTTCGATAATATTGCAATTCCAGCATTATTACACGATCGCACATATTTGTGAGTGTTTAAGCCACCTATGTAAACAGTATGTTGATTCAATCCATCCAGTGTTTTCCCAATCCAACATGGCCGACACGTAAATATGCTTTGGAAATATAGATCAAGAACTTGAAGCCGTTATAAACCCATTTATGATATATAGTCTACATTAGTAAATACGCAGGCCAACAAGACTCCATCTAGTATACTAGGATTAATTTTAAATAAAAGCCGATATTAAATTAATCGACTTCCGGGTCACTCTGCATTTTTTCCGTAATCAAATTAGATACTAACACTGAACAAAACCAGGCTATAGGATACAAACATAGAGCCCTCATTTCGGGTTTTGGTCTGATTCAATTAACGGCAAGAAAAACTACAGAGTAATCAGTCCGTTTCATCACTTCCGGGTTATGTGCAGCAGCGTCAGCATAAAGACGCCGTCTTAACAGTCCACAGAGCAGACCTCGAATCATCACGAAGGCATTCCAGACGGGAGCACGGAGGAGCAGGGAGGCCGTATCTTTCACACAAGGTAGGCAGACGCTGAGCCGTTCGGTTTAGACATAGATTGTGGGCAGACTAGGGGTCACCAATAATTTTTTAAAACCGAAGCTGGAGGTAGTCTCTACCCCCGGGTTGGGTCATTAAATCCTTCTGAGTACAACTGTAGGAATTACGGGTAGATTACACAGGGAATGTTTCATGGCGTTTCCCTTTTCCTTTCTTTATCGTAAATGTAACAGACGCTGAGTTAATAGTAAACGAACACTGGACAACAGCATAATATAGAAAATAGAGGTATCGCTTTACAATAGCGAACAAAGAGTTACATCCTCTCCTTTTTTACATTGTTTCCCAACACAGACTCTCTTCACAAATCAAAAAAGAGAAGTTTTGTTTCGACAAATATCGTCAAGTTTAAGAAACTCTATGACGAACCTGAATTAACAACAGGTTAGTAAATATGGCCGGCAACTTGCTTGTGATATGTACAGTATCGTCTTAATGAATTAAATATAGAAAATTACAGATTAATTTTTAATCTATCCAGGTTTTTAACTGTCTCATGAAATATCCCCAGCATCAACGGTGGCCCCTCCGTGCATATTGAATATTGGTACATTAATATTGAAGGTAAACCAGCACAATATCAAATTCATCACAACTATTAGGACTTTACAGTGGATAGGAAACCACTAATAATATCCCATGTTTATTTTTTGCATATAGCTCCAATGAGAGTAGAACAGCTGAGTATTCAGTATAACAGTGGAAAAGAATTGATATACTCTTCCCAATAGAAACACAGGTATGATCAAATAATTCTTTCACAGACACAATAGCTGAGTAGTGGTTCATTTATACACAATGATGCCTTTAAGTAATGCAATAGAGATCATGTATGATAAAAAGTACAAAGAGAGGCCATGCGCCCTTAATGTCCGCCTGTTTTTCTCGTTATCCAAAAATCTAGAGAGCGCTGGGTATCAGTAGCATAATGAAAATACTAGCAATGTAATTCTGAGACCCTATATAACAACCAGGGTCGCAAATGTCCTAAAGCTGTTCTTTCTAGGTACCTATTATAAATAGAGTAACCAGTCATCATTTCATGTCTCATTGAGTAGTCTTGTATATAGTGTAGTAGGTGCAATATTCATCCTTTGTAGACAAGTAGTATTAAATTACTTTTATTTTAACTTCTTAGATGTCAAGTCAATTGTTAATGTCCTGAAGAAGGTGTGAAGATCAGACAAAGCACCGAAACGCTGCGTCAACTGTTTTTTCTCACTTGACTGTACATGATTGTTTTACCTTTGTTTGCATATAAATATATGACTGTGTCACTGTTGGTGGCTTTTATTAATTGTTTTTAATATGTTTTAGATTGTAACCCGTTCGGGAGGAAATAAAATCCATGTTTTAATTGTGATAAATTTTGGTTGCTTAGTGTTATTAATCCTAAGTGATCCTATGGTTTTTGTCTACTTTGCACTTGCTTTTGGTTTTTGAGATTCACTAGCCATTCATTTATTACAAGGTGATAAAGAGTTACTTTAATGTCTAAAGGGAAACCCTAATCAGAAGATATGGTTAATGTATCTAACCAATCACAATAAAGACAGGGACCCTAACAGCTTTTCTAACCTTACGATCCCCCTCCCTGTCATATACTACAGGGGACCCTCCTTCCTTATTGTATATTAGGATGTGCCCACCATACTGGCAGGCGCATCCTGGGCTTTTAATATTGTTGGTGGTACTGCTGGCTGCAGTACTGTCCATAATGTTAAAAGTGTTTGCACTGCATTTCCCTGCACTACGTGGCAGTCACCACGCGGTGCCTGCCACTTTGTGCATGAAAGTGCAGTGACACCCCCCAAACAAGGGGGGCCCTCAACGGGTCCTCAAACCCAATCCCCGCCAGCCTTTCCATGGTGCAAAAATCACAGTTGATGGACAGAATGCAGAACAATGTCGTACATTCACCACTGTACAGAGATCTGGGCCAAAATCCATAGTTTTTTTGCACTCCACACCACCCCAGTTCAGACATGGCCATATGCAAATAAGTCTGACCCTGTGCCTCATGGGAACAGTCCAGCCCGAACTGCCAAGCCATGCCTTCCCTGGACCGGAAACAAGCTTCCGAGGACCGGTTTCTGGCATTCCAGCCGTCTTCAGCCCGGCTTGCTTGAATCCAGTGGTGTGGAGAGCATGGGACTCACGTCTGAGCATACCCATCCCACTCGGGGTGACAAATGCAAAAATCACAGTTGATGGACAGAATGCAGAACAATGTCATACATTCACCCCAGTACAGAGATCTGGGCCTAAATCCATCGTTTTTTTGCACTCCACACCACCCCGGTTCAGACATGGCCATATGCAAATCAGTCTGACCCTGTGCCTCATGGGAACAGTCCAGCCCGAACTGCCAAGCTATGCCTTCCCTGGACCGGAAACAAGCTTCTGAGGACCGGTTTCTGGCATTCCAGCCGTCTTCAGCCCGGCTTCCTTGAATCCAGTGGTGAGGAGAGTATGGGACTCACGTCTGAGCATACCCATCCCACTCGGGGTGACAAATGCAAAAATCACAGTTGTTGGAAAGAATGCAGAACAATCTCATACATTCACCCCAGTACAGAGATCTGGGCCTAAATCCATTGTTTTTTTGCTCTCCACACCACCCCAGTTCAGACATGGCCATATGCAAACCAGTCTGACCCTGTGCCTTATGGGAACAGTCCAGCCCGAACTACCAAGCCATGCCTTTCCTGAACCGGAAACAAGCTTCCGAGGACCGGTTTCTGGCATTCCAGCCGTCTTCAGCCCGGCTTGCTTGAATCCAGTGGTGTGGAGAGCATGGGACTCACGTCTGAGCATACCCATCCCACTCGGGATGAAAAATGCAAAAATCACAGTTGATGGACAGAATGCAGAACAATATCATACATTCACCCCACTACAGCGATCTGGGCCTAAATCCATCCTTTTCTTGCACTTCACACCACCCCAGTTCAGACATGGCCATATGCAAATCAGTCTGACCCTGTGCCTCATGGGAACAGTCCAGCCCGAACTGCCAAGCCATGCCTTCCCTGGACCAGAAACAAGCTTCCGAGGACCGGTTTCTGGCATTCCAGCCGTCTTCAGCCCGGCTTGCTTGAATCAAGTGGTGTGGCGAGCATGGGACTCACGCCTGAGCATACCCATCCCACTCGGGGTGACAAATGCAAAAATCACAGTTGATGGACAGAATGCAGAACAATGTCATACATTCACCCCAGTACAGAGATCTGGGCTTAAATCCATCATTTTTTGCACTCCACACCACCCCAATTCAGACATGGCCATATGCAAATCAGTCTGACCCTGTGCCTCATGGGAACAGTCCAGCCCGAACTGCCAAGCCATGCCTTCCCTGGACCGGAAACAAGCTTCCGAGGACCGGTTTTTGGCATTCCAGCCGTCTTCAGCCCGGCTTGCTTGAATCCAGTGGTGTGGAGAGCATGGGACTCACGTCTGAGCATACCCATCCCACTCGGGGTGACAAATGCAAAAATAACAGTTGATGGACAGAATGCAGAACAATGTCATACATTCACCCCAGTACAGAGATTTGGGCCTAAATCGATCGTTTTTTTGCACTCCACACCACCCCAGTTCAGACATGGCCATATGCAAATCAGTCTGACCCAGCGCCTCATGGGAACAGTCCAGCCCGAACTGCCAAGCCATGCCTTCCCTGGACCGGAAACAAGCTTCCGAGGACCAGTTTCTGGCATTCCAGCCATCTTCAGCCCGGCTTGCTTGAATCCAGTGGTGTGGAGAGCATGGGACTCACGTCTGAGCATACCCATCCCACTCTGGGTGACGAATGCAAAAATCACAGTTGATGGACAGCATGCAGAACAATGTCATACATTCACCCCAGTACAGAGATCAGGGCCTAAATCCATCATTTTTTTGCTCTCCACACCACCCCAGTTCAGACATGGCCATATGCAAACCAGTCTGACCCTGTGCCTTATGGGAACAGTCCAGCCCGAACTGCCAAGCCATGCCTTCCCTGAACCGGAAACAAGCTTCCGAGGACCGGTTTCTGGCATTCCAGCCGTCTTCAGCCCGGCTTGCTTGAATCCAGTGGTGTGGAGAGCATGGGACTCACGTCTGATCATACGCATTACACTCGGGGTGACAAATGCAAAAATCACAGTTGATGGACAGAATGCAGAACAATGTCATACATTTACCTCAGTACAGAGATGTTGGCCTAAATCCATCGTTTTTTTGCACTCCACACCAACCCAGTTCAGACATGTCCATATGCAAATCAGTCTGACCCTGTGCCTCATGGGAACAGTCCAGCCCGAACTGCCAAGCCATGCCTTCCCTGGACCGGAAACAAGTTTCCGAGGACCGGTTTCTGGCATTCCAGCCGTCTTCAGCCCGGCTTGCTTGAATCCAGTGGTGTGGAGAGCATGGGACTCACGTCTGAGCATACCAATCACACTCGGGGTGACAAATGCAAAAATCACAGTTGATGGACAGAATGCAGAACAATGTCATACATTCACCCCAGTACAGAGATCTGGGCCTAAATCCATCGTTTTTTTGCACTCCACACCACCCCAGTTCAGACATGGCCAAATGCAAATCAGTCTGACCCTGTGCCTCATGGGAACAGTCCAGCCCGAACTGCCAAGCCATGCCTTCACTAGACCGGAAACAAGCTTCCGAGGACCGGTTTCTGGCATTCCAGCCGTCATCAGCTCGGCTTTCTTGAGTCCAGTGGTGTGGAGAGCATGGGACTCACGTCTGAGCATACCCATCCCACTCGGGGTGACAAATGCAAAAATCACAGTTGATGGACAGAATGCAGAACAATGTCATACATTCACCCCAGTACAGAGATCTGGGCCTAAATCCATAGTTTTTTTGCACTCCACACCACCCCAGTTCATACATGGCCATATGCAAATCAGTCTGACCCTGTGCCTCATGGGAACAGTCCAGCCCGAACTGCCAAGCCATGCCTTCCCTGGACTGGAAACAAGCTTCCGAGGACCGGTTTCTGGCATTCCAGCCGTCTTCAGTCCGGCTTGCTTGAATCCAGTGGTGTGGAGAGCATGGGACTCACGTCTGAGCATACCCATCCCACTCGGGGTGACAAATGCAAAAATCACAGTTGATGGACAGAATACAGAACAATGTCATACATTCACCCCAGTACAGAGATCTGGGCCTAAATCCATCATTTTTGTGCACTGCACTCCACACCACCCCAGTTCAGACATGACCATATGCAAATCAGTCTGACCCTGTGCCTCATGGGAACAGTCCAGCCCGAACTGCAAAGCCATGCCTTCCCTGGACCGGAAACAAGCTTCCGAGGACCGGTTTCTGGCATTCCAGCCGTCTTCAGCCTGGCTTGCTTGAATCCAGTCGTGTGGAGAGCATGGGACTCACGTCTGAGCATATGCATTCCACTCGGGGTGACAAATGCAAAAATCACAGTTGATGGACAGAATGCAGAACAATTTCATACATTCACCCCAGTACAGAGATCTGGGCCTAAATCCATCCTTTTTTTGCACTCCACACCACCCCAGTTCAGACATGGCCATATGCAAATCAGTCTGACCCTGTGCCTTATGGGAACAGTCCAGCCCGAACTGCAAAGCCATGCCTTCCCTGGACCGGAAACAAGCTTCCGAGGACCGGTTTCTGGCATTCCAGCCGTCTTCAGCCTGGCTTGCTTGAATCCAGTCGTGTGGAGAGCATGGGACTCACGTCTGAGCATACCCATCCCACTCGGGGTGACAAATGCAAAAATCACAGTTGATGGACAGAATACAGAACAATGTCATACATTCACCCCAGTACAGAGATCTGGGCCTAAATCCATCATTTTTGTGCACTGCACTCCACACCACCCCAGTTCAGACATGACCATATGCAAATCAGTCTGACCCTGTGCCTCATGGGAACAGTCCAGCCCGAACTGCCAAGCCATACCTTCCCTGGACCGGAAACAAGCTTCCGAGGACCGGTTTCTGGCATTCAGCCGTCTTCAGCCCGGCTTGCTTGAATCCAGTCGTGTGGAGAGCATGGGACTCACGTCTGAGCATATGCATTCCACTCGGGGTGACAAATGCAAAAATCACAGTTGATGGACAGAATGCAGAACAATTTCATACATTCACCCCAGTACAGAGATCTGGGCCTAAATCCATCCTTTTTTTGCACTCCACACCACCCCAGTTCAGACATGGCCATATGCAAATCAGTCTGACCCTGTGCCTTATGGGAACAGTCCAGCCCGAACTGCAAAGCCATGCCTTCCCTGGACCGGAAACAAGCTTCCGAGGACCGGTTTCTGGCATTCCAGCCGTCTTCAGCCTGGCTTGCTTGAATCCAGTGGTGTGGAGAGCATGGGACTCAGGTCTGAGCATACGCATCCCACTCGGGGTGACAAATGCAAAAATCACAGTTGATGGACAGAATGCAGAACAATGTCATACATTCACCCCAGTACAGAGATCTGGGCCTAAATCCATCATTTTTTTGCACTCCACACCACCCCAGTTCAGACATGGCCATATGCAAATCAGTCTGACCCTGTGCCTCATGGGAACAGTCCAGCCCATACTGCCAAGCCATGCCTTCCCTGGACCGGAAACAAGCTTCCGAGGACCGGTTTCTGGCATTCCAGTCGTCTTCAGCCCGGCTTGCTTGAATCCAGTGGTGTGGAGAGCATGGGACTCACGTCTGAGCATACCCATCCCACTTGGGGTGACAAATGCAAAAATCCCAGTTGAAGAGGGCTGGAATACCAGAACCCGGTCCTCGGAAGCTTGTTTCTGGTCCAGGAAAGACATGGCTTGGCAGTTCGGGCTGGACTGTTCCCACGAGTCACAGGGTCAGACTGATTTGCATATAGCCATGTCTGAACTGGGGTGGCAGAGTGGGCTAAAGAACGGTGATGGATTAAACCCAGATCTTTTGACTGGGTGTGAGTGTTTGATTGATTCAGATGCTCCGTCCATCACCACCCCCTTTCGTACCGCTTTTGGCCGCCATAAGTGTGGCAGGGTATGCTCAGACGTGAGTCCCTTGCTCACTTTGCCACTGGATTCATGCAAGCCGGGCTGAAGACGGCTGGAATGCCAGAAACCGGTCCTCTGAAGCCTGTTTCCGGTCCAGGGAAGACATGGCTTGGCAGTTCGGGCTGGACTGTTCCCATGAGGCACAGAGTCAGACTGATTTGCATATAGCCATGTCTGAACTGGGGTGGCAGAGTGGGCTAAAGAACGGTGATGGATTAAACCCAGATCTTTTGACTTGGTGTGAGTGTTTGATTGATTCGGATGCTCCGTCCATCACCACCCCCTTTTGTACAGCCTTTCCATGGTGGCATTGCCGCCATGGAAAGGCCTTTTAAAACCCACATCCTGATTTGGTGGACGGTGCCTGCTAGGCACCACCACCATATTAGTGGTCGTGCTCCGTCCGCCAGGCAATCGGTGCAATTGCCTTTGGCTGTGGCTTTGCGTCCGCCGCAGTACCCACCACCATCCTAATTTGGTGGTGGGTAAATCACTATGTGATGGTGGAAGGGCCGCCACCACTGACCCGGGGGTGGCGGTCCTTCTGCCATCATAATGACCCCCTATATTCCTAGCTTCTACTCTTTTTCTCCACTTCTTTCTCTATTAACCCTTCAATGTGCTATTAAAGCTGACATTTTGTATTGCACAAATGAAATTAGTTCCCCACCGCCTCTGTTCCAGTCTTCAAAATAGGAGTCTTTGTTTGGGCTACTGGGCATTCCTTCTAGTGTATATTTTCCAGGTTTGCATAAGATCATATGACAATTCAGGCAAAGTCAAGGGCACAATAAGCTACAATAGGCTTTTTCCTGCAACTGCCCAGCTGACCAGGGACAACTGGACCTGGACAGGACCCTCCTGTTGGCCTCTGCTGTCACCCTGTGAATCCCTATCGTTAGGTCCTGGGGCTTTAATAGTACACTCCTGTGTTGAATTGGGATTTAAACAGCGGATGTTGTGTATACGATCCGCACTGTATCACAGTCAGCCTCATTTTACACCTAGGTCCTGTTTCACCACAACCATTAACTATCATTGGCACTTTTTGTGCTGCTGGGCGCTATTTCCACTTAATACTTAAACATTTTCCATCTCTGGTACCAGTATTGTACTTTTGTCATTTTGGTGCCATTTTGTTTATTTGATCTTACTCTAGTTTTCTAATTCATTTTGGAATTTTAGTGTTTTGCATTTCGACTTGGTTACTGTTTTTGTATGGCATAAAGGCTTTACACATTGCCTTTAAGTTAACAACCCCAGGGGTTGTAGGGGTGAGCTGAGGTTAATTTGGTGACTTTAGTGGTTCACTCTGACATGGCCTGTGAATATTACTTAAGGTGGATTTATAAGCTCCTATATATATATATATTCACTGAAAAAACAAAGATTACAGGGACGTTATAGTTAGGCTCAGATTTCAATCGTACAAAACCAGTGAAATTCAGCAGTTATAGTTAGCGGAGTCAATTATAAGTTGCGCCCCTGCAATGCACTACTTATGACTTCACATATTACATCACTCATCACATGGTCAGTGACATCACTGATGACATCACTGATAACATTTCAAATGACATCACTGATTACATCATCCAGTGACTCTGAGTGCTTTTAAAAAGTTTATGAGTGTTAAATATATATACACCAAGGTGTATTTGTGAATCAGTGGGTGTATGTGCCTGTATGGATGATTCAGTGGGTGCCTGACTGACTGTATAAGTGAGTGGTTAGGTGTCTCAGTGAATGTATGGGGGAGTGATTGTTGTGTGAATGTCTCTATCAGTCTCTCAGTTGGTGTCTAGGTGTCTTTCTGGGTGTGTGAGTGGGTAGGTGACTGGCTGTATGGGTGAGTGATTGGTTGTCTGAGTACTTGTATGGTTGTCTGAGTGTCTATGTGGGTGGGTGAGAGGGTGCGTGATTGCTTGTATGGGTGAGTGAGTGGGTGAGTTAGTGGCTGTATGTGTTGGTACGTGCATGTGTGAGGGGCTATATGGGTCAGGGATAGTGTGTATAGCTGTGTGTTTGAGTGAGTGGCTGTGTCAGTGGTATATGGGCGAGTAACTGGGTATGTGAAAGGCAGTATACATGAGTGATGGGATATATGAGTGACTGTATAGGTGAGTGTGTGCTTGTGCCTGTAACTGTATGGGTGAGTGAGGACATGTTTGTATCTGTATGACTAAGTGAGTGACTGTGTGTGTGTATCTGTATGGGTGAGTAAGTGGCTGTGTGACTGAGTATATGGGTCAGTGACTAGGTGTGTGAGTAGCTCTATGGGTGTCTATGGGTGACTGACTCTGTGTATGAGTGGCTGTATGGGTGTATGAGTGGATATGTCAGTAGTTGCATTATTCTCATAGGTCACTCCTGCATGGCTAAATCTGCATTTTAAAACTGTAAAGCTACGGAAGCGTTTTAGATTTTCAATACCATGACACTTACGATGGTGCCCGAATATTTTAAATATAGTTTTCTTTTGTATGTATTGCAATGGTTTTAAGTAACTCTGCAAATAAATAATTTGTACCTCATTTGCATTAGTGAGTTAGTGGGTTTATGAGTGGCTGTCTGGGTGAATAAATAGATGTGTGTACAGATCTATAAATCAGTGAGTGGGTGTGTAAATACTTGTATTTACTGGCTCCTTATTGGTGGTGCTCCCGATAGTTCACTTCCGTTTTCATAGTTCGGGAGCACTGGCCAATTACAGTTTTCTTATGGTGTAGTTGTGTTTATTTAGGGCCTACTTCATTTTTTGGCAGCTGCTCTTCTCTTGATTCCCCTCTAGTCTTACTAAAGTTTAATAAGTGCATCTTTTTACTTCCCCCTCCCGTTATATGTGTTGCCCACGCCCCTCCTCCTCTCCCTTTTCTTTCCCCTGCACTCTCCTCTTCGGGTGCCTCCTTAGGGTTGCTTCGGAGAGAAATGCTTCAATGCATCCTCTGCTTTTACTTTCACTGCATTTGCTTAAAGCGTTCTGGATTTGAGGGATCATTCCACTGTTACTGACTATACGGTGCCTGTTCTATCTGTGATTAACAACCATTGTGCTCCCTAGCATGTTGCCCACATGTTGTTGTACACAATTCACAGGCCGAGAATTTTATGCAAAAGACACGACTACATCCACTTCCTTTACCATGAAGGATTATACTGGCTTCTCGTAAGAAATGCGCATTCGCGGGAGTGCGTGCGCGCATGTTTTCTTAAGCAGTTTTTCTAATGGCAAAGAAGAGGAGGAGGGCAGCCCGGGGATGCCGCCGTTAAGGTAAGTGTTTTTTAATTCCTTTAAGTTAATGTTAAGTTATAAATTAATAGGGGGGAGGTGGCGGGCAGCGGGCCAGCTTTGCTCAGCTGCGGAGTGCGTAGAGTTTTGCCTTCTCTGCGTTCCCCGCGGAACGCGGAGTAGGCAAAACTCTGCACACTCCATGGGCAGAGCGGAGTTCTCTGCCCACGGTTAATGCACACACACACTCATACTCACACTCACTACACCACACAGAACTCCCTGCTCCTTTGTATACCTCAGCCAGTTAGGTGTAATTAACACTTCGGGCACATTGTGGAACCTGCTTGTGTGTTGTGGACTTTTTCTTTTTTTATATACTGCTACTTGAAAGCAGAGCCATAGCTTGCTGTATATTTTCTTCCCTGTTGCTATCGGAACTCTGCCTGGTGTGTAAAAACTGGTAAAGTGCTAGGTTGCAATCTGTGTATGATGGAGGGCAGCATGACAATCCCATGCAGTTTGTAGCTAAAGCAAACACTGCACTGCGTGTCTGAGGCAGGGAAAAGAGGGGATGGTAAGTTGGTGCACTCTCCGGTGGGTGTGAATGCCGTTTCTAAATGTGGCGGTGCTTCCAGTTTACATTTTAGACTTAACGCACCAATACCATACTGGCAAACCTAGCCAATGTAATTCAGTTTTTCACCATACTCCTTGCTTCTTCATTTGTCTGAGACAGTTGCCTTTCTTGCCTCCAACGAACTCACCCACGTTTTGCACATCTGTGTTGTATTTGGATGCAATCTAAATCTCTCAAATGCCTGAGTGGGGTAGTAAACACTATAAAAATGCAATGACAAGTGTAAGAGAATCCCCAAGAGTCTAAGGGTGGGCATAGTTATCAGAGTACCACTATACGGAATTCTGCGGAATTGATCAAAAACTCTGTGAGTTCCGCTCCGCAACGCCGTCTCATCACAATTATGAAAATAGAATCCTCACATAGCCTTGAAAAAACGACAAGTAACATTATTACATGCTAAAAGGCATATAATCATCCCATGAAAGTGAAAATGAGAATACAACACACAGTGAGAGAGGTGATGATTTTGATGTCCTCAATAACCTAGGAAGAGAACCAAGCGGATGCCTTGAACACAAAGAACACATCCTGCTGAACGATTGTTGGTGGTCCCATCCTCCTAGGAAACCCCAAGCAAAGTTATGGGCAAAAAATACAATCCCAACCAAAGGCCCTGCAAAGCATTATGGGACAATATTCTAGGGTGCAGTGAATATTATAGTATCCAATAGCAAAATATTCCTCAAGGGGCAGGCTCTCGGGCTCAGCTGAGAGCTAATACTATAATATTCACTAAACTCTAGAATCTCACCCCATAATGCTTTGCTGGGCTATTGGTTGGCATTGTATTTGTTTGCCCATACTTTACTTGGGGTGGTCCTAGGAGGATGGGACCACCACAACCATTGAGCAAGATATGCTCTTTGTGTTCAAGCACCTGCTTGGTCCTCCCCCTAGGTTAGGGGGGACCCCAAAATCATCACCTCTCTCATTGACTAATGTTTATCAAAGCTCACTTTTGTGAATTAGTTACATGCTATGTAGCATGTAAGGTAACATTATTTTATCAAAGGAATGTGGTTGCAGTAGCCTATTCCAGAGTTTTTGTAGGAACTCCGTTGTGGTGTATTAATAAAAATATTTTATACAGAAATCTCACATACCTTTGGTAAAAAAAAAGCTATTCTTGCATGCTAAAATCATATAGCCATCTCACAAAAATAAAAATATAGCAAACAGTGCTTTTAATTAAACAATAAATTATTCTATCTTTACATGCTAAAATGCATGTAGTCATCTTACAAAAGTGAAAATGGAAAATAGCAAGCAGTGAGAGACGTGATGACTTTCGGGTCCTTCCTAACCTAGGGAGTGGACCAAGCAGATGCCTTGAACACAAAGAGCACATCATGCTGAAATGATTCGGTGGTGGTCCCAACCTCCTAGGACCACACCAAGCACAGGTATGGGCAAAAACACAATCCCAAAACAAAGGCCCTGCAAAGCATTATGGGATGATTTCTAGAGTGCAGTGAATATTATAGTATACAATATCAAAACTCTCCTCAAGGGGCAGGCTCCCCGCCTCAGCTGAGAGCTAACACTATAATATTCACTAAACTCTAGAATCTTGCCCCATAATGCTTTGCTGGGCCTTTGGTTGGCCTTGTATTTTTGCCCATAACTTTGCTTGGGGTGGTCCTAGGAGGATGGGACCACCACCGAATCATTCAGCATGCTATGCTCTTTGTGTTCAAGGATTCTGCCTGCCCTCCCCCTAGGTAAGGGGTGATCCCAAAATCATCACCTCTCTCATTGCCTGATGTTTTTCAAAGTTCACGTTTGTGAATTGGTTATGTGCTTTTTTTTTTTAGCATGTAAAGGTGCAGCTGATTTACCAAAGGGTTGTGGGTACATTAGATAACTCCATTGCGTAGCAGAGTGGGAATTCTTGCATGAATTCCGTGTTTTCCATGAAATGCGTAATAATTCTCTGCAACTTCTGCTAGCGAATGAAGTTAATTGCCCAGGGCTACAAGAGCCTATTGTCCTACCTCTCTACAGCCAAACTGGCAATAGCAATCCAAATGTAAATGCCTGTGTGCACCTAACACAGATGAATACTGCACATGTTAATGGTGTTGTTTAAGCATAAGGAACACAGGCCCTGCCCATCTCACTTGTTTTGTCAGACACATAAAGCAAGAGAAATTTAACAAAGAGGAAATGGTTAAAGTATTGTTCAGATGTTTTCTTGGCAATATTTTAAAAAAAGGGATGTTCAAGCTAAAGCTCATTAGGAATTGCAGAATTGCCTGATATTCCACATTGTCACCAACATGTGCATAATAAATCTCCTTCAGGATTAATTTACATTCATTGTGACTGTCACTGCAATTTATCAAAAAAAGCATAGGTTGCAACAAAATGCTCGCAAATGCATTTATATTTTATTTAGAAGCTGTTTCATACCCACAGGTACTAATTAACAGCTCTTTTTAAAAAGCTGTTAAAATAGCATGTTTGATTCTGGGTTTAAAAACAGATGTTTTTATTTATTCCATTATGTTCATAAAAGCTGTCATTCTACGCCCCTCATATAATGTTCAATTAGTCCTTCTATTTTTTGGTAAAATGTCATTTTTTTTGCTTTCAAAATCTGGTCACCCTACTTAGTGCTGGCTCTCAAGATGACCCGTGCACTCATAACCACCTGGAATGAGAGGTATAAGTTATATATACCATTCTTACAAAAAATACCTGTATATTACTAAGAAAAACAACTTAGCATTACTGAAAGTTCAAGCTGTTGGCATTCCAAATAATAATGTTTGTTAGATTTAATTTGTTGATAAAAAAATCGCTGAAGGGTGGGTACTCCGGGACATAGCAGCACTTGGCCCTGGGGGGGGGGGGTAGTAATCCCCTGGACCATCTATGGCTTAAGCTTGCCCCAACCTTCATTGCTGGACACAGCCCCTGGCAGGTGGTAGCCCCCGTTGCTGCGGGGGGCCATGTGGCCCCCTTCATTAACTGTTTACATTTTCCCCAGGGAGGTGGTAGCCCCTAGGGCTGTGGGGGTGGTGTGTGCCCTCGCATTAATTTTACATTCAGCCCCGGGATTTACTGGAGGTAACAGAAAGGGTTCCTGCCCCCCAAGGACCCTGAGCATCAAAGAATACATCAGGGTACGTGGTATCTGACAACCTCTCAGCAATCCTGCTCTTTGGGACTTACTTGAGGTAACAGGGGGGTAGTTGGCCCCCAAGGACCCTCAGCAGCCAAGGGTACTACATACCCCAACTAGCAGTGCATCAGGAAGCACGTTTGCAGAGTGGTGGACAAAGGGAGCATGGCCTCCGAATACCTCTCAGGAAACCTGCAGTGTAGGACTAACTGGAGGTTGCAGAAGGGGTAGTTGGCCCCCAAGGACCCTCAGCAGCCAAGGGGACTTCATCCCCCAACCAGCAGTGCACCAGGAGGTGTGCTTGCAGAGTGGTGAAGAAAGGGGATGGGGCAACCGGCATTCTGACGGTCTTTTATTTTATGTATTTTTTACTATTTCCCGAAGGGGGCAGTGTGCCCCCACTTCCCAGGGCTAATTTTGGCCCCGGAGACTTCATCCCCTGGGTCCGGCCTTTTAATTTATAAAAAATGTTTAGATTTTGGGAGGGGTGCTGATTTTGGCCCTGAGAGCCCATTCCCCTGACCCGGCCTCTATTGTGTGTGCCCTGGTCCCACCCAGGGTACCCACTTGTCACTCAAGTGCGTCAAGGCCCCCACTGTCCTTGTGAACTCCCGGGATCCTGCAGGATCTGGCATTACTTTGACACTGAGGGTGCTGCTAACATGCACCTCCCTCTGTGTCAAAGCAATTGTGATCTGCTTTGAGCAAGCAAGAGCAATATGCTCAAAGTAGAGCACAGTTTGCTATGGCTTGGCTGAGAGGTAAAGCTCCTGCTAAAGCCATAGCAAATAGCTATGTCCCGTGGGTTGGTACTTCGGGACATAGCAGGAGCTGGCCCTGGGGGGGGGGGGTGGCAGTCCCCAGGGCCATCTATGGCTTAAACTTGGCCCCCCCTTCATTGCTGGAGGTGGTAGTGCCTGGTGCTGCGGGGGCGATGTGGCCCCCCATATTTACTTGTTTTCATTTGCCATGGGGAGGTGGTGGTGCCCTAGGCTGCGGGTGGTCATGTGCCCCTGCATTCATTTTATATTTAGCCCCAGGGAGGTGGCGGTCCCCGGGGCTGTAGCGGGGCCTAGCTGGACCCTCACAATAATACATTTGGCCATGGAAGGATGCAGCCCCCAGGGTAACCACCGCATAGATTGTAATGAATGCCCCAGGGAGGTGATGGTCCCCAAGGCTGCGGGGAGTTCCATGCAGCCCCTTGTAGTATTTAAATGTAAAACCCCAGGGAGGTGCTGGCCCCTGAAGCTACAAGGGGTCCGCATGTCCCCCCCAATTTCTATATTGAATAAAGCTCCAGGAAGGTGGTAGTCCCCGGGGCAGCGGGGAGGATTTACTGGCCTCCCCCATACTCATGTTCCACGTAACCCCAGAAGGTGGTGGTCCCTGGGGCGCCACATGGGCACCCCTGCATCATTATAAATACTGTGCCTAGGATTTGGCCACCCGGGGGTCTTCATAAAAAAGACGTGAATTTGCTGTAAAAATCTTTTTTTTAAAACACATTTAAACCCCCAGCAGGGTCCCTGTAGGAACCTACCACCATATCTAGGAGGGGTCAGGGTATTCCTACCCTGCCCCCTTTTCCTTCTTTTTTACTTTTTTTGTGGGACTCTGCTTCAAGTTGGCTGCCAACACTTCCTGGTTGAAGTGTTGGCAGTCAATAACGTTTTTGTAGGATCTGCGAGTCCACTGCAAGGAATTGTGTCCCCAGATATGTATATATTTTTAACTTTCATATCTGTGAAACTACTAAATGGATTTACACCAAATCATAAAAAGCACGCTTTCTGGACAAACATCTAGCTTTCTGCCTAATTTTGTGTAATTCAGTTCAGCAGTTCAGGCTGTGGTTGTGTTAAAAAAATGAAAAATACCCATTTACATAACATGAGGAAAACGCAATTTCGGACCCCCTTTTTTTCAGCCCCTGCTTGATGGATCACCCCCAAACTTTCCACATGATGCAGGGCGCCACATGGGCACCCCTACATCATTATAAATACTGACCCCAGGATTTGGCCACCCGGGGTCTTCATAAAAAAGACGTGAATTTGCTGTAAAAATCTTTTTTTTAAAAACACTTTTAAACCCCCAGCAGGGTGCCTGTAGGAACCTACCACCATATCTAGGGGGTCAGGGTATTCCTACTCTGCCCCCTTTTCCTTCTTTTTTACTTTTTTTGTGGGACTCGGCTTCAAGTTGGCTGCCAACACTTTCTGGTTGAAGTGTAGGCAGTCAATAACATTTTTGTAGGATCTGCGAGTCCACTGCAAGGAATTGTGTCCCCAGATATCTATATTTTTTTAACTTTCATACCTGTGAAACTACTAAATAGATTTACACCAAATCATAAAAAGCACGCTTTCTGGACCAATATCTAGCTTTCTGCCTAATTTTGTGTAATTCAGTTCAGCAGTTCAGGCTGTGGTTGTGTTAAAAAAATGAAAAATACCGATTTACATAACATGAGGAAAACGCAATTTCGGACCCCCTTTTTTTCAGCCCCCACTTGATAGATCACCCCAAAACTTTCCACAAATCAGCCAAACCAAAAAGGGGATGTTTTTGAACATTTTGTGTAGATTCGTCAAACGGAGCCGAAGCTATTGGCAAAACAAAACCGCTTTTCCTATGGAAATTTTGGCACTAACTATAACTAATATTATATATATATATATATAAATTGTCAAAATGAATTGGTTTATAGACAATCAATACACTCATTGTAGGAAAATAACATGACCGTATAGTATCATGTTAGGAAAATTCTTCCTTTTTAAAATTTAATTATACATAATATTTGAACTTTGTGGTGCAAAAAGAAGAAAAGGAAAAAAGCATTTGAGCCCTTATTATGCACAATTATAGTATGTTTACCATGTCTATGAATGCACTGTCACTTTAAAAATGAAGGTTGTACACACCAATGCTGTCATGTGATCAAGGCAGGGATTTGCCGAAACGCGTTGTGATGGCCGCTGGTGGTGTTTCTGAATAAAAAATTTGCACCCAACCTGGGTCTATGCTCGTCTTTTCGTGGTTGGACAAACTGTGCAAGGTGTGACAATTGTGGCATATGTATATATATATATATAGATATATTACCTACTGGCGGTCGCCAGTAGGTATATATAGTTAGGATTTTTTGTCTAATAACTTTGGCGTGTGTGGACAGAATCGGCTGAAATTTTCAGGAAAATGTTTCTGATCAGCCCCTGAAAATTTGGGGGGGGTTCGTCAAGGGGGGGCCGAGAAAAAAGGGGGGTTTTCCCATTCATTTTTCCATAGGGCGTTTGGCCTCACTTTTAGCTCGAACGGCTGAATGGATTTACACGAAACTTGGCAAAATTGTAGGGACTGTTAGCCTGATGTGCCTTTGCTGGGTCTCAATATATGTGCTCCAGTGGATTTTGAGAAATTAACGTTTAAAAAAACAGATATATCTGTGACAGCATCCCGGATAGCGCTCCAGATCGCGTACTTTTCGCGTAACGGAGCTTTGCGAAGCGAAGCTGATTGGCTCTCCGGTGTCTGTCAACATTCCAAACAGTCCGGTGCGGCCGCCATCTTGTCTCTCGGTAGGATCGAGAGACAAGAAGAGGAGAAAAACGAAGGGCGAATTTAATGAAAGGGGGCAAGGTAGACCCTTCTTGACCCCCTAGGAATGATGTTGGGGTTATTAAAGGGTCCCGTGGGGCAAATAAAAAAAATTTGATTTTTTGCGGAAGAAGCGCTTTCCGGTTCGCGAACTGGGTAGCGAATCGGGACGCGAAACGGGAATTCGCCATTTTGTGTTTCTTTTAATTAAATTACAAGATGGAGGAAAAAGAATGTGAGAAATGGGTATAAGGGGGTACGGGAGAGGTATCCTGACCCCCTATGTTTTCTGAGGGTGGCTGAGGATGCTCATATATGTTGATACTTGTCTTCCAGCAGCTGCGCGTGAGCGTTTTTTTTTTTTTTTTGCTGCGTGACGTCTGTTAACGTTCGATTCGAAGGAAATCAGGAAGTGTTGACCGCCATTTTGACACTGCGAGTAAATATATTGTAAAAAATAATTGTTATAAATTAATCCGTATTGATAAACATTGTTTGCGCCATCTTGCTTTTCTTCCAATGCCACACTTTTGTCGTGCACGGCAGCCATTTTAGATGCCTTGATCAGACCCACTCTCTGCACGACGCCGATCGTGACGTCTGTTAACGTTCGATTCGAAGGAAATCAGGAAGTGTTGACCGCCATTTTGACACTGTGAGTAAATATATTGTTAACAATAATTGTTATAAATTAATTCGTATTGATAAACATTGTCTGCGCCATCTTGCTTTTTTTCCAATGCCACACTTTTGTCATGCACGGCAGCCATTTTAGATGCCTTGACCAGACCCACTCTCTGAACGCCGCCGATCCTCAGCATGGCTCCCCACCTTCGCAAGCATCTCCCCCACGCACTGGTCACCCCCGCTCTCTGTCTTATGCATGGGCCATAAACCTCCCCCCATCTGCGCTGCTCTTCCCTGAGAATCACACCCTGTGCCCGCCCGACACCACCCTTTCACCCTATTCACTACCGCACCCTCTGACACTCCTCTTCCTCTGTGTCCGGTTGTCCAGGCGGGTCCCAGGCTATCACCTAGCCCTGCAGATGTAGTTTATGGCCCCAACTGTAAAGAATCACCCCTCTTCAAAGGAGTTACAGTAGATCAAGGCCCCCACCCCATGAGATCCGTCACACCACACGCGTTCCTACTATCTGATAACGATCCTGTATTGTGATTGGGGAGGGGATTCTCACTGTAAGGGTGTGTGGGACCGAGCCTGAAGCGGAAGATTCCAGGGATGCCATTTTGTACATCAAAGTCTTCACAATTATGTGTCACATTAAAAATATATAGCACTCCAACAAAGTAGTAGGATTATAACACTTTATTAACTTATAAATATATACATCGCAACAAAAACAGTAAACACCTTAATATCCTGGGCGGGTGATGGAACTGGGATTGTTAATGGAAAAACATCTACAGAGAAAACTATTGGTGAATTATACTTCTCCGGAAATTTAAAACTCACAAATGTTTCATTTGTGTAATCGTTTCATAAACATGTACATTAAAAAACTAAATACGCTCCACTGTTTTAGAAAATCTTTACAGCTTGCTAGATCACCCTTTAAAGTTACAACTACGACTAGATCACCCTTTAAAGTTACAAGCTAGCATATCATATGTTTAAAAGGTTAAACATAATTGATATGCAAATTTAAATACTACCCTTTCTTAATGGTGACACTTTATCTCTCCTATATCCCTCAATTTCCATGAGCAAAGCAAAAGAAATTCTGAGGCCCTGAAGAAATAAGGCTTACTGTGGGGTTCAACTCAATCTGGTGTTTGGGCGCTTTCATGTTTTGGGGTGATATTCTGTGACAGGGTGCAGGCACCAGAAGAATTTTAGCCTAGTTCATCACATTGGAGAATGAGGGTCTGGGTAAATATCTAATCTGGTGAAGAACCATCCCTTCTTTAAACCCCATGGTGACCAACTATAGTTTATTCTCTATTTCGTTCCCTTGCCATAACAAAATAAAAGTCTTGGGTTATTTATGGAAGGGAAGACTTTTTGTTTCTTCCAATTTTTTTTTAAAACAAAGGTTTAAGGAAAGGCAACCCTTAATGTGCATGTTTTCCACAGAAATTTGCCTTTGAAAACTAGATGCAATAAATAAGGCCGAAATCTGTATTTTGTTTTTGGATACACATGTTATTTGTGTCTGTGTATTCATTTTTATGCATGACTTTATATGGAATGGTTAAAATAACTTATGATGCAACTTAAAAGGAAAGATCACAAACATTCCAATGAGTGCTATGTCCCAGGTTTTACATAAAGTAGTGTTTACCTAGAGTGGTGCTGTGTAGGACACTCTGAATGGAAATTAACCAGAACTATAACCATCTACTTCCAATAATATAACTTTTATGCTCAAATTACGCAAAGATTTAGCTAATCTGCTAAAGGGGGGAGTCGCCATTTCTTTTGACAATTTATTCACCCATCCGTAGCCTCTCTAATCTCCAATACAATGTGTTTGTTGCTGTCGCTAGCTGATGAAAAAACTAAAGTGACAACTTCCTCATCCTTAATTTGTCTTTCTTTGTTCCTTAAGATGTCATCTGTGTCAACCTCTTCCGAGAATGCAGATGCGTTAGGGATTTCCTTGTGTTTCTTAATAGCATTGGTGTCTGCACACTTCTTTGTCAATTTGTCAACGCAGGTCCAGAATATAGTCAAAATGTCTCCAGCAACCAGCGGTCGGAATACAACCCCTTTCAGCAGTCCAAAAAGTTCTGTTAAATGACAAGAGAAGGGACAGGCAACAAGAACCTTCAGTCAAAGAGGGGAGGGCAAGTTCTTCTCTACCGGGTCACGTTGGGGCTCCACCGGAACTGATTGGTAGTCTACAGTGTTTCTGGATGTTTCAGATTGAAGCTGGCGTCAGCATGAGAGCACCCAATTCTAAAACAGTAAATGCTTGGATAACAATCAATCAAATGTAGAGGAAAGCAGGCACGACGGGTTACAACGGGGGCAAAGGCTTACGTTACCTACCCTTCACTATCTGCAAAGAGAGAATACTCCTAAATGAAAAGAGGAGGGGGGGGCAGCGTTCAAAGCACATCAGCGTGCATAAATACAAAAATGTTTTTACCTACCACGTACTTGACATTTTACAGCTTTTCATATTTGCTATTAAAAAACCATTGAAATTCACTGAAAAAACCATAGGTTATAGACCATATATAGTTAGGGATTAGCATTTACAAAACCTTGAAAATTCACTGAAAAAACCATTGGTTATAGACCATATATAGTTAGGGATTAGCATTTACAAAACCTTAATTTACTCGCACAAAACCATAGAAATTCGCATATATAGTTAGTTGCAATAACTATTTATCGCGCACCCGCAATCCACTGCTGATGATGTCACATATTACATCATTCATGACATGGTCAGTGACATCACTGATGACATCACTGATGATATCCCAAATGACATCACTGATGACATCACTGATGACAACACCCAGTGACTGTATGTTTCTGAAAAGTTAAAATATGTCTTACATATTGAAGAATGAGTGGATGTATAAGTGTCTGGATGAAGGATTTAGTAGGTGCATGACTGACTGTATGAGAGAATGATTAAATGTGTCTCACTGAGTGCATGGGTTAGTGACTAAACTGTCTTAATTTGTGCATCATTATATATGTTGTTCTGTAAACTGCTGCATGTTTAAATCAGTAGCTATATCAGTAACTATATGGGTTATTGAATGGTTGCCCAAATATTTGTATGGGAGACTGAGTATGTGTGTGGGTGGCTGGGAGGTGTATGACTCTGTGCATAGATGTGTGAGCAGTTGATTCACTAGATGTATGGGTTCAAAAGTGCATGTGGAAACAGCTGTATGGACAGTTGACTGTGTGCATGAGTGTATTGGTGAGTGAATGAATATCTCAGTAGCTTCCGGCGGGCCAAATCCCAGGGGCAAAAAACTAATTGTTGGGAGGGGCTCGAATGCCCCTTCCAGTATAATTTGTGGTTTGGGGGCTCAATGGCCCCCCAAGCCCCAGGGACCACCACCCCCCAGGGCTTTATGTATTGTGGGAGGGGGGCTGCGTGGCCCCCCTCCTGGAGCCCTTGAGGGGCCTGGGGACCACCACCCCCCAGGGCTGGCTCCTGCAGTGTCCCGGGGTGCCCACCCCAGGACACTACTGTTTGCTATGGGAGTACGGGAGTCTCCCGCCCTCCCATAACAAACTTGGTTTAGATTTTGAAAGAGAGAGCAGGGAAACTTGCTCTCTCTTTCAACATCCAAACCATATTGCTTTTCCACACGGGGAGCTGCATGTTAGCAGCTCCCCATGTGGAAAAGAAATGCCGGCTCCAGAAGGACACGGGGAGCCAGCTGGGACCTTTGGGGGCTTTAGGGCTCCGCCCATGGTCCCCAGTATTTTTTATAAGCCCCGGGGGATGGGGTCCCCCGGGATAATAAAAATTAATGATTGAGGCTACTTTTTTTTCTGTAAAATTATGAGTCGTGTATCCAGCGCGGCTCTCAGCCCTGGTGTGCACGGTTGGATGCACAACTACTAACCTGTAGGGAGCGCATTTGGTGCATGACTTCTACGTGTTGGATGCACGATTCTGATGTGTTGGATGCGCAACTCCAAAAAGATATACATCAAGCTTATGTCTTTAGATCTTGGGTGGCTCTAAAAAAACATTGTGTTTATTGACAGAGTTTTGGTACCTACAAGTAAGTACCGATGCAGAGTCTAAAGTTCATGAGGAAGAATCTGTTTCCCTCATCTGTAAAATGTACACCATCTCTCCTATAGATGTCATCCATATTGAAACGCAGATTGTTGTGGTAAATGGACCCCATTTTATAGTCTCGGAGAAAAGCAGAAACAGATTTATTCATGTTTCCTAGCTTTCTCAATCTGTCGACAAAATTGATTGGACCAGTTCCCTTTCTGCCTTTGGCATATGTTAGAATACAACAAAGGTAGTTTGGGGGAAAAGTGACATCAATTTCCAGACCTACCCCAGTCAAAGTGCCTAGGTCATTGCCACCACAGTGCACAATTATGAGGTCAGGGTGTTGGAGTTGCAAAAAGGATTTAACCAATGGCATCAATTGGTGCCACTTTAACCCTCTCTGTCCAATCCATTTAATGTCTACATTTGGCAAACCTAGGTCTTTGTGAATGCCTTTGTTTTCTGCATACCTTTGGCTCCAGAAAATATAGCTGTGTCCCACAATCCACACTCTAAGCATCTTGAAGAGAGGTCTGGATGCACTCAGATGGTCTCTGTAAATGAAATGGCAGTTTGTAAAGTGAGGTTTTTTTTAAATGGTGGTTAAGATGCAGTTTTGAAAAAAGAAAAGAAATGATTGGTTGTTTGACAACATTCTACACTGAAAACTAGGGTGCATGTTTATGTTTTTTAAAAGCATGATTCTTACTGGTTAACAAAAACTGATTGAAAGGAACATTACATAGGATAAGCTAATATGTTGAAAAATCAAGCACACTTGCTGTTTTGATTAGCAACATTGTGTGGTGAACTTGTGACATGTGTGGTCAGTTAAGTGTTCCATGAATTGTTTCTATGGTAGCAGGCAGAAGGCAGATTGGGGGTAGGGTTCACATTTATGTCAATTGGTATGGGCTGAAATGTGTAAACCAATAGAAATGTGTGTTTGCTTTTGAATTAATGTGGGAAGCAATGTGATTTGATGTTTAAATGTAAATCTGTGCAAAATGCGAGGGAAACTTTGCCATTCTTTGGTTTCGCTGAAATGTGCACATACAGAGATTCTGTATAAGAAAATCTGGTGTGTGGCTGACATACTTCTTAATCTCCAAATCAATTTGAAAGGTTAGTTATTAATTTGTGAGGGGATGTATGTGGTGCATTTTGATTTTAATCAGATTAATGTGTTTCTCCTGCTAAAGTGGAGGGGGTACTTTTTTGTCTAGCATCTTATTGGGAGTGTGTGTGCATTTAGAAACCATTATAAGAGAAGCATTTGTGTATTTCATGTGTTTGCAGACAGATAACTGTGCTGTTCTCATGTTTTGCTAGAATTAAAAACCAGTCATTGTTTATCTATTTACAAAATGAGTCAAGTTTCTACACTAAAATGTAGTACTGGTTCTAGACTATGAAATGTGTTTTGGTAAAATGCAAGGGATAGTGATGTTTGTCTACAATCACACACTGAGTCTGTGTGCATTTAGGAATCATTTTGACAGAAGTACTATATACTAATGTGTAGTAGAAAATGTTGTGGAATGTGTGCAGTCACCTTACGTCTTGTAGACTATTAAATGTGTTTTGGTAAAATGTAAGGGGTAGTGTTGCTTGTCTAGAATCACACAGTGAGTCTGTGTGCATTTAGGAATCATTTTGAAAGAAGCATTTGGGTACTAATGTGTAGTAGAAAATGTTGTGGAATGTGTGCAGTCACCTTACGACTTGTACACTAGTAAATGTATTTTTGTAAAATGTAAGGGATACTGTAGCTGGTCTAGAATCACACAGTGAGTCTGTGTGCATTTTGGAATCATTCTGAGAGAAGCATTCTATATAATGTGTAGTAGAAAATTGTGTGGAATGTGTGAAGTCACCTTATGTTTTGTAGATTAGTAAATGTGTTATGGTAAAATGTAAGGGATAGTGTTGCTTGTCCAGAATCACACTGTGAGTCTGTGTGCATTTAGGAATCATTCTGAGAGAATCATTTTTGTATTTCATGTGTTTTCAGACATATACCTGATTAAAAACCTATTCTGTTTTCACATTTTTGTAGGATTAGAAACCAGTCATTGTTCATATATTTGCAAAATGAGTTAGGCTACTACACTAATATGAACTATCCCTTCCGGACTACTAAATGTGTTTTGGTATTATGCAAGGTACAGTGTTTGTTGTCTAGAATCACACTGTGAGTCTGAGTGTATTTAGGAATAATTCTGAGAGAAGTATTTTGGTATTTGACTGCTGTTGCAATCCCATAGTGACTCTTTCAGTACCATGTAGTAATCCATTCACTAAAGTAAAACTCAACCAATTATGAATTTACCCAGTATCTCTCCTTATAGTACTGTAATCCTTCAGTCAGTAAGCATGTACTCATGCAGTGAGCAAGGCTTTAGGGCATGGAGTGCTTCAAACGGCTATGCAGTATGCATGCAGTGGTCTAACCACCTTCACACTTGTGCTTCAGGCCTACAATTCCCCAGTCACTATCCGACCACTCCAGCCAACACACTGTGACTGCTGTTGCAATCCCATGGTAAATCTTTCTGTACCATGTAGTAATCCATTCATAAAGTAAAACCGAACCAATTATGAACTCACCCATTGTCTCTCATTATAGTACTGTAATTATTTAGTCAGTAAGCATGTTCTCATGCAGTGAGACAGGCTTTATGGCATGGAGTGCTTTAAACGGCTATGCAGAATGCTTGTAGTGGTCTAACCACCTTCACACTTGTGCTTCAGCCCTACAATTCTCCAGTCACTATCCATACACTCCAGCAGACACACTGTGACTGTTGTTGCAATCCCATAGTGACTTTTTCTGTACCATGTAGTAATCCATTCAGTAAAGTAAAACTCAACCAATTCTGAATTCACCCAGTGTCTCTCCTTATAGTATTGTAATCATTCAGTCAGTATGCATGTACTCATGCAGTGAGCCAGGCTTTAGGGCATGGAGTGCTTCAAACTGCTATGCACTATGCATGTAGTGGTCTGACCACCTTCACACTTGTGCTTCAGGCCTACAATTCCCCAGTTACTATCCATACACTCCAGCAAACACAGTGTGACTGCTGTTGCAATCCCATGGTGACTCCTTCTGTACCATGTAGTAATCCATTCATTAAATTAAAACTCAACCAATTATGAATTCACACAGTGTCTCTCCTTATAGTACTGTAATCACTCAGTCAGAAAGCATGTACTCATGCAGTGAGCCAGGCTTTAGGGCATGGAGTGCTTCAAACTGCTATGCACTACGCATGTATTGGGCTAACCACCTTCACACTTCTGCTTCAGGCCTACAATTCCCCAGTCACTATCCATACACTCCAGCAAACACACTGCGACTGCTGTCGCAATCCCATAGTGACTCTTTCAGTACCATGTAGTAATCCATTCACTGAAGTAAAACTCGAACAATTATGAATTCACCCAGTGTCTCTCCTTACAGTACTGTAATCATTCAGTCAGTAAGCATGTACTCATGCAGTGAGCCAGGCTTTAGGGCATGGAGTGCTTCAAACTGCCATGCACTATGCATGTAGTGGTCTAACCACCATCACACTTGTGTTTCAGGCCTACAATTTCTTAGTCAGAATTTATATAAAATGTGTTTGTATAGTAATAGAAAAGTATAATTTATAAAGTTAGTAATATACATTTATTTATGATTATTTTCTACAGATACTGTTTATCATCATTAAAATAAAGTTATCATGCCAAACAAAGTAAGAAAAAGAAAAGAACAGAAAAAGGACAGTTACTTGAAGAAAACTCAACCACAAGTAGCGGATGTCCAACATAATGTGGCTAAAAGACTAAATCTTCTGGTAAGACCACAAAGCAATTTAATAAAAATGTTTGTTAGGGCCAGACAGAATGTACAGAATGTGAAACTACTGACAATTCTTCAACTAGAAAAGTTTGTCAAAATAATAGGAAAGGAAAAAAAGCAAATAGACAGTCAAAGGACACGATGTATGGTAAAAGAAGACAAAATCAGTATAAAGAAATAAGCAATAATTATTTTACAACAGAGTAGTACATAATTTGCTGAAAGATACGAAGAAATATAAAAAGAGAGCACTATTTTATAAAAAGAAGAAGCATATCGAATTCATTGTTGAAAAGGCTTTTGAAGTAAAAAGGAACTATTCATTTTAGTATCAAACAGATTTCGATCACTAGATAAACCAATCCATTTAATGAAGGCCAAAAGTAAGAGGAAAAGAGTAATTAACAGAAATAATTTTTGTTATGTTTCTTTAGGGGAATGGAAAAACAGTTCAAGTTCTGAGCCTTTTTTTAATGGAGAGAGTTATTTTCAGACCAATGATTAGTTGCATGCAGTTGACACCAGTGGTCGAGCTTATGAGGTTAGAAATGGTTGTCCAATTGACAAAGAGAAAATGGTTCCCAGAAATGCAGTAGAAGTGATAGCTGATGAAGTTCTAGACAGACGTCCTAAAGCCCCAGTGTACACTTGGGATGACAGTAGTATTTGTAGTGTACGACAAGAATCTATTGATAAATTACGCAATTTCTTACGAGCATATAGTAAAAAAAGTGTTAAACAAAAGATTAAGGTGTTGAAAGGACTAGACCCTTGAGAGTGAGAAAAAATACTGGTTTGCAAGGTCATTCTCTGGCTTTTCTTTCTCGGAAAGTATGTCAAAGTGTTTTTCACCATTTCAGGATGTTGACAGTACTTCTTGCTCAAATGCAGAAGTTAGTGAGAAGATTGTATTATGCAAAAAGTCCAGCACTAAAGTTAAATGAGTTGAACTGTGCTCTTTTGCGTGGGTCAGTATCAGATGTGAAGAAGGTTTGTGATGATATTGAGTTTTGTTACTTTGGTCCTGAACAAGAGAGTGCAGAAACTCAGACATTAATAAAAGAAAATGTGTTTTTTTTGTACAATAAGTAAAACCTTGATTTATGACTACCCAAACAGAAAACATAAATTACTTCATTTTTCCTTACTTTTACTCCCTACAAACGCCCTAGGACCCCCCCATAGTGCTCCTACGCCAACCCCTGTGCCCCTTCCCCATATTGTGGCCCTTCTTTCCTCTCCCACGTCATCCACAAAACCCTTCCCCCTAACAACTCGGGTGTCCTGTTGTTACACCCCTGGGACCCCTCCTCCTCCCCCCCACAGTGTATATTGTCCAATATCTAGTGATTCATTCAAAGCATTTAGTGAATAATTGATTAATCCAAAAATGTTAACACATCATTGAGCTTCCAGCCCATAATACACCCTAATACCTCCTATCCAAAGGCCAAGTGACAAAATCTAATCACTTAGGTAACCATTCCTGTATTTGACACCCATAGGTTTTAGCTCTATTCTATCTTTATATTTTCCATTCACCCCTTACAGCCCTGTGAAATCTCCTTCAGTAATTCCTGTGCTTCCTCCAAGTCTGACAGCATATAGAATTTGCCTTTCACCAACACTTTCAGTTTGGATTGTTGAGCAATCGTGGCCTGGGCACCATTTGCTTTGATTAGATGGAGGATTTTCACAAATTCCTTCCTCCTGCGCGCTGTTGCTGCTGACATATCTGAAAAAATTTGGCACTTAGTTGTCTCATTAACTGCAAACTGTCTTTGCTGAATCGCCTTAGATAATATAGTTTCTTTGATGCGAGGGTCTGAAAAATATTTAGGATTGTACGTGGCAGGAAAAGGGTGGGCAGGTACCCGGTGCGCCAGAGTTATAGACAAGTCCCCTTCATATTCTGGGATTACTTTTTGTTTTATAAATGACATCACCCATTGAACTGTATTTGAACCCTCTAGCCCTTCAGGGACTCCGACTATTCGGAGATTAGATCTTCGCGTATAATTTTCCAGCTCATCCAGTTTTATTTCGAGAGCCTGTTTACTTTTATTTACCACCTTGACCTTTTCTCTGACCTCCGTCATCTGGTCCTCCAGGGTTGAGATTCGGGTCTCAGCTTCTTGAAGTCTAAGTGGAAAGCTTGAGACCACATCCTCAATCTTCACCAATCGCTGATGAATAGAGGCTAGCTCAGCTTTCTGAAATCTTTTCAGCTCCCAGACCTCATTCAAGATTACATTTAACATATCTATCACTGCCATCTGGACCTCGCTTACTGATTCAGTATTCAGGCTGAGAATGGGACCAACTGTACAGGATGGCTCACTATCTATGCCATCATCCATAGACATTGGTAGGGCCGCCTTCTGTAATGTGGATTGTGGTTGTATATGTGATTCAGCCAAAGGAGATTTAGTTTTGGAGAAATTGAGGGCACTAAAAACACCCTTAGACCGGTTCTGGCCTTGTGCTGTTTCGATGTTTCCAGGACAAGGGTACTTTTGCACAATCAACAACGATGATGCCTCATCTGGGTGGAGTATCAGACCCGGCAGTGATATGTCATTTGATCCCGGGTCGACTATAACAGAGTTGGTTATAACAGGCTTTACATGCAAAGAGAGGGTCACTGGTTGGGTAACCCCTAAGTTTTCACCTGTAGGCTGCAGAATTGGAGCAGGGCTGCCAGGGGTTTGCGCATTAGGTTTCCTAACAAAGAGAGGGAACTGCTTTGGCCCCTTGGCAACAACAGCAGGATTTTCTTTTTTAAGGCCATTAAATCCAATATTCTCCGACTGAGCTACTTCCGGGCTGGCAATTGACACATTCATATCATCCAGAGTCGTGTTGGCTACAGGACTAGTCTGATTTGAATGTTCCATAGACTGTGACTCTTGCTCATCTGAGCTCTCAGCGGATTCCTTGCCCATCAACCTGGCTGCTTCTTTGACTTCCTTTGCCTGAAGCCGGCGAGTTCTGGCTTTGATCCGTTCATTTAGTAATTTGCCCATGTTCTCCTGTGCCCTTGTACTCTGCTCAGGTTCATTTTCTCCTATTTTATCTGCCCAGGAATCCTGACTTCCCTCAGCGGGAACCACTTTAGAAAGATGTCTCTCTCCCAGTTCTTTTTTTCACGGGAGGGCAAAGGAGCTCCTTACCCCGAACCGGGGCACCAGATTTTCCACAGCCACTACAATTACCCAAAATACACTGAGTAGGTCAGTCGGGGTGCTTTCTCATTCCTTTCTCCTTGAGAATTGCGTTTGCAGTAATACAGGAATCAGGAATACAGGAATACAGGGGTAACCCTAAGTGGAGAAAACCATAACTCTTCCTTGGGAGTAAAATTCAGGAACCCCCCAGCTCGAGCTCAAGGCTAAGTCATTCAGCAAAAAAATACTTTCCATCGTGGAGTGGCTCTGCACATTCTAGAAAGTGTGTCAGGAATTATGGCCAATTCACAAAAAGTGCCGTTTATAGGAGTTTTTTAAATTTTTTATTCAGATTGGCTAACAAGTCTATGACTGATCTTCGCATTTCCTTTAAAGCGGCATACTTATGCGGAGCGAGTTATTGTAATAGTTATAGTCCATCAAAACCCCAAATCCAAAAAGTTCAAAGTCCAAAAGTCCAAGAAATCCTTCAATCCATCAGCTGGCGATGCATGGCTGACCAGGCTACACTGCAACCATCGAAGCTGCTGCTATCGCGGGAGCCGCGGCCCACACTCAGCCCCCACTCAGCCTCTCTCCTCGTTTCCTCCTCTCTCACCTGCCGTGGTTCCAGCTCACCAGGAAAGCTCGGGCGGGTGCAAACGCTGCAATTCAGAGTCAAAGCAACAATTTCCGTCGACGCTGAACAGCCCGATAAAGCCGCAAACTTGCTGTAGTGCAGTGCCTCAGAATAGGTATCCGGACAGGAGCGCAAGCAGACCAGCATGCCGCCAGCGATACGCCATCATCGGGGGTGGAGCGAGGATCTCAGGTGACTACGTGGAGGCGTGGTACTCCGCCATTCCACCTCAATAGAAGAAAATGTTGTAGAGAATATTGAACATAGTTGTACAAAATTTTTTGAAGGTGAAATTACAAAGTTTAAGGTGATTCCAGGTGAAAGGCCACATTTTTCTTGTATTTGTTGTTGGCGAACTCACCATAACAAATCAGACTAGGAGTGTTGATCTGTATTTAAAAAGTGAAAAAGAAAATAATGATAAGTCGAAAGAATTTGCAACTTACTTGTTGGTAGAGAATTGTTTTGATTTGGGTTCTGATCAGCGTATTTGAAAATATTTTTATAACAAATTAGATGAGAATAAAATGCCCGCTAGAGCTGTGCATAATAATTTTGAGTTTGTTGCGATTCCTCAGATTTGATAGATTTAAACACCTATGAGTCTATTCTCATTCAATGTATGCACCCGTTTCAGGCTATTGTTAAATGGAGCCTAAAACAGGTAAATTGTGTCCTTCAGATTTACAAAGAGGATTAAAAGGAAGAGTTGTGTATTTAACATTAGATTTAAAGAAAAATATTGAAACTATTGGTGCAGAGAGCGTAGAAAGTGAACCATTAGTTATTCTTGTTAATGGTGTGCCGACTAAGAATAAGAAAATCTGGCAGGAGTTAGTGGATGTTAGGAAAGTACAGAATGCAACTATGAATTTGATAAAAAACAATACATACGATAACAAATGTTTATATGGGAGAAGAAGACATACTTTTAGCAGAAGATACTGAAACCTCAAGTGGACAAATTGAAAAAGTAGACATGTTAAGATGTGAAGAAATCCATGAACATTACAGTGTGCATCCACTTCATTCAAAAGAAGTGATGGGGAACACTATTGAGTTGTTCCAAATGAAAAAAGCAAAAGGAAGTTCCATGAGTGTATGGGAAGAGAGCTTGGAAGCCCGTTGTTTTCCGCAGTTGTTCCCAACTGGAAAAGGAGGACGATATGATGAACGTCCTGGGCAGATTCCTGCATCTGAATATCGGACAACAAGATTATATGCCGAAGATCTAAGATTTCGACAATGTACCCCTTATATATTTCATCTTTTGTTTGAAAGTGACTTGTCTGGACTTTCATATGCAGTCACTTACGTTTTTAAAACTGGAATACATCTACAAAATGTATCTGCAAAAGATTTTATGGATAAAGTGCACCAGAGAGATGATCATTTAGAACTGAAATGTATGCTACGGAACTTAGGAACTCCTACATGGTTCCTTACCCTAAGCTGTGCTGAATATGCTTGGGATGATGTACTTGAATTTCTTCGAGAGGCAAATTCCAATATAAAAAATATTGAATACAAGACACCTGGGGAATTGTGCTCTTTGGATCCTGTTAATGTATGCAGGTATTTCAATCATAGATTTGAAGCTATGATGTCTTTTATCTGCAATAAAAAAAATCCTCTTGGAGAAGTTGTGGATTTCTTTTGGAGAAAGGAGTATCAAGCAAGAGGTGCTCCTCTCATACATATGCTGTTATGGATTAAGGACCCCCCTGTTGTGGATTAAAGACCCCCCCCAAATTGAACAATATACCACATGTGCTGTACCCAAAAGCACAGAAGAATACAACTTAAGAGAACAAGTCTCACGATTCCAAAGCCACCGATATGGAAAATACTGTCGACAAAAGTACAAATCTAAGGATAAGTTCTACACCAAATGTCGTTTTGCATTCCCACGTCCTGTAGTATCCAAAGGATGAGTGAACAGTTTTATGTCATCTTTGTGACATACCATCACAAGAAAGTCTCCAAAAGATACCTACAACTTAAGAAAAAAATGAATAGTCAAAATACATAAATGACTACAACCCAGTTATTCTGTCCATGTGGAATGCTGACATGGATATCCAGTATGTTGCGGACAATTCCATTGCTGTTGCACGATATGTAACGTCCTATGTTACAAAATCAGAAAAAAACAAGAATAGAAAGAAATGTGGGAAGAGATTTCTCACGAGAAGTCTCTAAGTAAGAAACTATACAGTTTGAGTTTGAAGATGTTCTCGCATCGAGAAATTGGAGCATATGAATGCTCAGATCGGTTATCATCTGCAAGTCTATACTCCAAATCTAGAAGAATCATTTGGGTGAGTCTAGTTCTTGCAGCAATGCGAAATCAGGTACAGAAATCTGTTCAAGAAATTGAATATTTAGCAGAAAAAGATCCAGAAAGTACAGATATTTTAAAAACCAATATGTTGGACACATATATCACCCAATCAGAAGTCATCATCTTGAGAACATGTGTCTCTATGAAGTGCTGCAAAACTACACTTTTAAACGGAATACTACAGAGAACATCAATGATGGAAAATATGGAGTCATTGGTTCCAAAGGATGTTTGGTGAAACAAACGAAAGGAAATTTGATTAATCACAGGAAGCTGAGTTGCGACACTGCTGATAAAAGGGAATTTTACTATTTAGCCCTTTTGCAACTGTTCAAACCATGGCGTTCAGAACTGGAATTACTTGGAGATTTCCAAAGCTATGTAGATTCTTTTAATGCTTGTAAAGATAGCATACAATGCAGTGCTTTTGCAAATTATGTGATTGAGTAATTGTTGAAAATGAAGCAGCAATCACCATGAATGAGGTGGAAACAGCAATGCATCAAGCTCAAGAAGATGTAACGAACTTAGCAAACTTGGAAGAACAACTAAATGTTGAACAGAAACAAATATATCAGCAAGTTAGACAACAGATTGACCATGGATTACTTCATGAAAAGAAAGAGCGCTCATGCACATCATTTCAACCTTTCCAAATGTATGTGAGTTGAGAAGCTTGGACAGGAAAAGGTTTCTTAATTAAAGTAATTACACGTTATCTACAGAAAACAACTGAGTTGCATTTGTCTTGTGTTGTCACTGCTCCAACTGGGTTGGCAGCACACATTAACCCCTTCGGGGCTGATGACGAGCTGGGCTCGTCATGGCGTAGCCTCCTCGCACGCTGATACCGAGCCCAGCTCGTCACGTAACATGGGATTTAGTAAATCATCGCGTAGGAGGGGAATTGCGCTAGCGCGCATGTGGTTAAAGGAATTACTGTACCTCGTTTACTAATGCTACCAGTAGAGCATGAAAACAAATTGGAATACCACAAGCTATCTGGAGAAGCTTATTGTGAAGTTTCAAGAGTCCTGAAGAAAATGAAACTTCTCATTATTGATGAGGTAAGCATGGTCTCAAACTTAATGCTTGCTTTTGTGCATTTAGGAATGCAGCAAATTCTTAAAACAGAGTACAACGCTTTATTTGGAGGAAAACATGTAATCGTTTTTGGAGATCTACTGCAACTTACTCCTGTAAAAGGACAGCCAGTATTCAAAACACTTGCATATGAAGACACCAGAAAGTCTCTGGGTAGTGTTGGAAACGTGAACATTTGGTCATATTTTGAGAACAAAGAACTCTTTACAAATATGCGACAGGCAAATGATGTTGATTATGGAACTATTCTCCAAGATATAAGAATTGGACTACTGACAGAACAAGGTAGACAAGCTTTGCAGAGTCGATTACTTTCCAATTTGTTTCCAAATGAAAATGTAGTTCCTGAGAAAATATACATGAAAATTGCAGAAAACAAATCTGTAATCTGCTTAATGCCAACACTGCGCGAGTGTTTTATATTCAACGAACAACTTTTGAAACTGGAAAATGAAGAAATAATAAAAATGGAAGTCATCGATAAAATAGAGTATGAAGGAATCACTATTATTTTGACAGAAAAATTGAAGTCAAAATTGGATTCTTTAGAAAAATCGATATCTAAAACTGCTGATTTAGAAAATAATCTATATGCATATAGAAACTGTCGAGTCATTTTAGGGCGTAATTTGGACCTAGAAAAAAGTTTAGTTATTGGAGCAATGGGCAAAGTTGTGGATTTAGTTAATTATCAGAATAAAGATGGTATTGAATTCTTAAAAATTAAAATTGATCAGATTGAAGAAGTTAAACAAATTGGTCGTTGTTCAGTTCATTTGTTGCTTGTTAAAGATTTACATGTCCGTAGAAAACAGTTTCCAGTTTCTCTGATATATGCAGTGACTATTTATAAATCTCAAGGTTTAAGTGTTGATAGTGCTTTGGTGAACATTGGAAATACTGTGTTTAAAGAGGGTATGGCATATGTTGCTTTGTTGCGAGTCAGAACATTATCTGGTTTGTTTTTGATTGATTTTGATGACACAAAGGTTATTGCAGATGCAAACTGTGTAAAAGAGTATAATAGGTTAAGAAGAACATATGCTCCCAATTTAGGTCAATATCCTGTATTTGAAAAGCGTGTAGTAGGTCGAAAAAGAAGGTATGAGAATATCTGTACTGAAAGTGTAGAGAAGGGAAAAAAACAAGATAATGTTGTCATTGCAAGCAAAAGAAAAAGGACACTAGATTGTTGGTTATCAGTTCGAAAATAGTTCAGGTGTCAACTGCTCTGCTAATGTAGTGGTCAATGTTGCTTTTTTTTGTTGAAGGCTTGCAACAGCAAATTATGGAGAATCGGGATAAAAGATTTTGGGCCCGATGTAGGTGGCCCAATACCCATTGGTAACGGCCGAAAATACCGATTTTCGGCCCTTACCGAGCGGGGTCGAGCCATTGGGATGTAGGAGCCAGAAATCCGTAAAAATATGTATTTCCGAATCGGTAAAATACCGACTCGGAAATACACCGAATCGGTAAAGTAACGAATCGCTAATATACCGAATCGGTAAATATACCGAATCTGACCATTTACCGATTCGGTAGAGTTACCGAATCGGTAAATATTCCGAATCGGACCATCTACCGATTCAGTAGAGTTACCGAATCCGATTCGGACAGGCAAAAACTCAGATAGAGATGTAGGGAAGCACAGAAATACCGATTCAGTAGAGTTACCGAATCCGATTCGGACAGGCAAAAACTCAGATAGAGATGTAGGGAAGCACAGAAATACCGATTTAGGCTCAAAATCGGTATTTCAAAATCGGTATTTACCATGGATTGGAAATAGGTGGTAACCAACTGCAACCTATGAAATTAGACCCAAAATGCAATGCAACTTGCAGGATGGCGGCATTTTACGTCATTGCAAGACGGATACGGCTACAGCAGGAAGGAGAGAGGGAATGGCAAAGAGAGGAGCAGGTCTACAGACAGAGGATCACCCTGTTCATGCTCACAGAGGCAGAGATCCTACAGAGGTACAGGCTGGACTCAGACACCATTCTGGAGCTCATCAGGGACCTAAAACCACTGTTGGACCACCCCACCCCAAGGGCACACACCATCCCAACGCACGTGCAGGTGCTATGCAGCCTACACCTGCTTGCGTCTGGCAGCTATCAAAGTGCAGTTGCTGCGGTAGGAGGGGTGACCCAGAGCAGCCTGTCAAGGTTTTTCCACAAATTCCTTGACGCCATGATACAGAGGATGGACCAATACATTTCTTTCCCTGCAACCCATGCGGAACTGGTACAAACAAAAGCAGACTTTTACCAGATGGCACTATTTCCCCACATCATTGGCTGCATTGATGGCACGCACATTCCGATTTGCCCCCCCTGCTGACACAGAATACATATACCGCAATAGGAAGTCTACGCACACCATCAATGTGCAGGTGATTTGCAATGCAAAGTGCGCCATCACAGACCTGGTTGCAAAATCCCCAGGGAGTACCCACGACTTCTACATATTTCAAAACAGCGGCATCTATGCACGTCTGACAGCAGGGGAATTTGATTAAGGATACCTCCTAGGTGAGACACATCATCAGACCCCATAACAAAAATAGCACTGTGAAGTACATGTGTGCATGTGAGTAATGTTACCCCTTTTCCTTCTAGGCGACAGTGCATATGCCCTCCGCTCATTCATACTCACCCCCTACCTCAACCCCTCCACACCCAGCCAAAGGAGGTATAACCGGGCCCACAAAAGCACAAGGAATGTAGTAGAACAGACCTTTGGCATCTGGAAAAGCAGGTTCAGATGCTTGCACAAGAGTGGAGGTGCAAGGCAGTATACCCCCATCACCTGCTGTAAGATAATAGCTGCCTGTGCAATGTTGCACAACCTTGCGGTGAAGAAGGGCACTGAGGTGGAGTTTTCAGACTACGAGGACCATGACGACGACGTTGCCGTGCCACAAACACAACCTGCTGGGGTGTCTACACCAAGTGATGGCAGATACAGACGTGAGGAGATAACAGAAAACTATTTCTGAGTGAGTACAGATGCACAGACAGGTTATGGATGTGAAAAAAATAATTTAATAATGTTGGCACAACGTTAAAGCACTGATGTGCAACAAATGAAATAATGAAATGAAAGGTGGGGACTGGAAATGGGCCGGGTTGCCTCACCCACACTGGCAGAGTCATTTCCTGCTGCGCTTTGCAGAGCCACTGGGATGCTGCTCACCCCCTTCTGCATGGCTGGCTGCCTCTGCGGAGTGCCTGGTGCTCCTGCGCGGCTCTGACACAGCTCTGGCCGGGCTGCTGCGGCTGCTGCTGTCCCCAGCCTCGGCCATGTCCAGGGCAGGATTGACCACTGTGTTTGATATGATGAGGGCCTCCATGGCACTGGTGATCTGGGCCATGCCCCTGGTCACCTCTGCAGTGTTCTGTGTCAGGCACTCTTGCATATTGGCCCCTCGGCGGCATAGCTGGGACGTTGCGGCGGCAAGCCGGTTAATTGCCCTGTTTTGGACACGGGCATCCCTGCGCCTTGTGTGCTCATTATTTTCCATCTTGGCACAAAGCTGTGTGATGGCGGTCGTCATGCAACCCAGTCCTGTGGCAATGTCTCTGTTTGTTTGTGCCACCTCCTTGTTGCTTGCCACCAACTCACCAAAGCCCTTTGCCATTTCTACCATCTGCAGGTTGTGTGCACGCAATTGGCGGTGGCATGCCAGGATGGATTTTGCCTGCAGCCGCTGGATTCGCACCATGCTCCCCTCAAGTCCTTGGAAGACTGTGCCCTCTCCTGATGGACATGCACTGCTGGGAGTGCGTGGGCGGCGGCGATTGGTGCTGGCCTGCTGGGTGGACTGCTGTGCCACAGGTGTCACTGGTGTGGGTGCTGGTGCCTGACCCGCAGCTCCCTCCATGATTGTAATTGGGGCCACAATACTCCTCCTGGCTGGTGATGTGGCAGGTGCTGGCTGGGACCGTGAGGGGGAGTTCTCTGGTGAGAACTGCAATGGGGGGATTGTGACAGTTGGGGGGAGTGGGGAAATAAGAGGGCATGTACAGGGTCGTCCTCATTGACCATGGCACTGCTGTCCTCCTCCTCCTGCGAGGCATCCATGGTGCTTGGCCCTGCCACCACACTGTCCGCTGTCGCTGGAGCTGTCGCTTGTGCAGCTGCTGCTCCACTGCCTGATGGCGCCCCTAGGTATAAAGAAGCATTTGTGAACTGAGTGCAAATGTCTTACAGTCACTACAATAAAAGCATTGCACATGTCACTTTCATTACTCTGATTATTTTTTAAAGTGCATTGCAGATTAATGTGCACTGACAAATGTTCCTACATTAGCTGACTACATTTCCCATAATGCATTGCTCATATATGGTGCTTGCAGTACTGGACTGGGGTTTGGCTGTACATTGAGGCTAAAGGGGAGGTGTCTGGTTGGGTTTGTCATGCTGCGCATGCTTCTTACCTTTTGCTGTAGCTCTGGCTGAGCTGTCCATGTCCCCTACTCCCACCACACTCTCCGTCTCGATGGTTGTGGCCACCAGTTCCTCCAGGTCAGTCAGGGGGGGGCGCGGGGTTCCTGCCTCCACCGGTCAGACCTGCCTGCTTGTGGAGCTCTGACAATTTCCTCTTGGTGAGGCTCCGGATATCATAAAACCTCTTCTTGAGGTCCTCCAGGCTCCTGGGGGTCACACCAACAGCATTGACCCTCTCACTGATGGCACTCCACAATTTCCTCTTGGTGGACTCTGGGACTGTGAGGGAAACCTCGAGCCTTGTATACCAACACGCGGGACGCTTTTTGTATCAGAGCTGAAAGAGAATGCACGCAGCTAGAACCTCGTGTGATCTATGATTCCCGTATTGTGGGACTGTGTATCATTAATGGACTTCTGAATTCAGACTCCACAGAGTGTGTATGTATATGACCACACTTATACCGCGTGTTTGGCTTACATTATCCCGGACTTATACTAAAGCTGTTACTTATGAAGCTCAGAAACTACGTCGCTGTCCCCTTCTAATTTATTATTACGACTATTTAGGAGGACGATTCTGTTTTTAAATGTTGAGAAGATAATTCGCTGGACGAATATCTCTTGTGATTGAGAAGGAGGCAGAGCACCCCATATCATATACTGAGTGATACTTATCAGTTGAGAACCATTGGGAAACATTTATTGCAATTGTCCTGATGAAGGCGGTCAAACATTAAATATACCGCCGAAACGCGTCGATGCCTAAGGAGCAATACTGGAATAAGAAATTAAGGAAAATTCGAAAAAATTGTTTTGTTGGAATTTAGTCCTTTTCCCGTAGCTCCTTATTCATTGGAATGTTGAATTTATTTATTTCATAGTGTTCCGTCCTGTATATGTTTCCCATTTTTAACAAAATATAGTGTATGTCAATAAATTGTTTAGATCTACTTTTATTATAGTGTTTTCACTTAATTTTTTAATATTGTTTATATTGCTTCCTTGTTATAATTTGATATTGGTGAGTTTATGTGTTTGTTTGTAAGAACTTGTCTTTCTACGGTAATTCGCCCAAAGGGAATAATATTTTGACTTGTGCCAATTGTGGAACCCTATCCCTTTGGTTTTGGGGTCCCTCTCTCTTTACTTAGAGATGGAGTAGATTTGTGCCAGAGAATACCATTGCAGACAGGTCTCAAATAGGACACAACTTCAAAGCACGTGTCTGCAAGACACATGGCATAGTATACAATAGAGCGATATGGTGGTATTGTAGGGCCTGGTAATTTCAGAATTAAAAGAAATAAAACTCTTTAACTTAAATCATATCACTGAGTGTTTTTTGCACATGTCATATTAGGCCCCATCCCTTCCTTTCAGTAATACATAAACATGTCCTATAAGTTTCCTAAAACGTAAGTACTTATAAATTTATCTTGTTCTCTGTTAGCAGTACATAAATTTACTCCTATAATAAGAATTGGCCTAGCCATTAACTCTCTTTCATATTTACAAGGAGAGTAAACTTCACTGTGTATACCTTTTGTTTTCCATGTAAATACAATCTCATCATACACACCACTTTGCGTTGAAAAGGCGTTCTATAGGTGTTGCTGTGCATGTTTGCACAGAACACTCCTAGAACAAGACACATCTCTAGTTTTATCAAAAATCATAAATCTGGACATGTGTGTCAATGCTGCACCATCCTCCAATTGGTGTAGCAAGGCACAACAAGGAGAATTGTTTTTACTTCTCATTTTTTCTCTTTCAATATGTACTACAATGCATATTGAAGGAGAAAAATGCCTTTACTGTTTTTGGTTTTTTTGTAGGAAGGTGTGCCTTCCTGCACAAAGACAATGTCCGCGCGACACAGACATCGTTGCAACATGGTGGAACATGGTGGAAGGGTGTCTGTGTCACCACATGGCTGCAGTTTAAGCAGCTGTGCAGAGGGAAGCACCGACTTGCAACATATTTATGTACTTATGTTACATCCCTATGCTTCGGAAGTGCTTCAGCTCGCTATAGCTAAACACTTTACAGTGTCATGCTGCAGCACTTCCTTATAGTTCTGCACTTATCCATTCAACATACACCACAAATGCTTTGTTTCAGTCAATTATCTACTAGACATACATTCATGTAAACTTTCACACACTAGCATACAAGTTTAGCTCTTTCTTTATCCAGAGTAGTTAGTTCTGAAAATAACTTTTTTTTTCTTTTTGTTGTTTTATATTTATTTTTTTGATTTTTTGAACGATTTTGTGTTTTTTTTTAAAAGAGGGAAAAATGTCAACAGGACAAACAGAACTAAAAACTAGGAGGAGAAAAAAAATGGAAACTAGCAATGGTGGTTGTCGGTGTCACGACAAACAAGGTCCACTTACTGCTCTCCATTAGAATACGACCGTTGCATTGCACACAATGCATCCTGACTCTCCCAAATTGGGGACGAAAATCAGGAGGAGATGTTGAAGTCAATGGTGTTGCTCCAGATGTACTCGGAACAGCCGGTGGTGCAGGAGCATTTTCCCTTAGTCGTTTCATTTCTCCTCTTGCGAAGTTGACCGGATTTCGAGTCTGAAGATGTTTTCTCATACTCGCAGTTCCACAAGAGTATTTCTTAGTAGGGTCTCCCCTGGAGAGAACCGCCTTGCAGATTTTTCAAGTAACTTTGGTTGCATTAGCCTTTTTCAGCCCCGGTGGAAAAGAAAAAAACTTCCACACAATTGAAGTTCACTTCTCTGGAGGGGTGGTTCAGGCACAAATTCTTCATTATCAGAGTGTTCTGACGATGATGGTGGATTAGCTGCCATGTCTCCAAGTAGGAGGACAAACAGGTGTACAATAACCAAAAAGAGCAGTTCTTGCTAGCAGATGTCTTCTCCTAAGGAGGTTCTAATAGGAGTGATTGAAATGGGTGGGGTCCTTCAATAATTACAATAGGAAGTGTATTGAGCCAATCAAATCTCTTTTTTTTGGCCACATGGTGTACACGTAGGGTGCACGTACGCAGCTCGTACCCAACTCGCACCCAGAGCGACTTCGCAAAATTGCATTTAAAAGAAATTAAACTTTATTGAAAATTAAAGAATATTATTTTTATATTTAGCTCAGATAATGTCTAGTCTCAATATTTATATTATATATATATATATATATATATATATATATATATATATATATATATATATATATATATATATATATATATATATATATATATATATATATATTACTACAAGTTGCTTGCAAGCAAAAGACGCAGTCAGGAATATTGCAGCATAAAGGGTTTATTATCCAGTTAACACGCTACGCATTTCGACAATAACTCTTGTCTTGTTCACACGTGAAGAAACCCCTGCTGGTCACATCATAATATACACATTCTGTATCAGTTCATAAACATAGAGGAGGATTATCTCTAACAACCAAACTATGTCATGTGGTGTTCGGTAGTATAACAAGCTGCCATCTTAGAATCGTGTACCTTGTGTATATTTGCAATGCTCTAAGCATGTAGTGAGCACACATTGTCAAAGACTACCCCATGTTTTCACCTGAAATATAGTTATAAACAGATGATACAGTAATTCAAGAGATACATGTACAGAAATTATTGCATGATGTTTATATTTTATATTGGGCTTAAAACATATTTCCGTAGAAATTTTGGATCTATGACCTGATGTATTTACCAAAATGGATTTTAGCCATTTCCATTATAGTTAAAAACAACTTTTTATATATAAGTTTTGGAAATTGTTTGGAAAACAGACTTCCCAGTACTTAATTTGGAGTATGTCCTTTATTTCTATGAACACATGGTGTTATGTATGAAAAAAACAGAAAATAGAGAGAAAAAAATACTAATTGAAAAAAATGCTAATTGAAAAAAGCTGTGAAGCACTAGCTATTTAACTGTGAAAGTTTTACTTACTGACTGTCTGTGAGCAAGGGCGGATGCCCGAAACGCATCAGATTTAGTTGGACTCAGCTTGTGAATAAACTTTGTGCCTTCAAACACGTTGGATTCGTGTGGTTTCCTTGGGTCATTCCGACGGAGCTTTTGGAGACTGCTGTTGATCTATTCAAATTTCGGGAGGTGATTGCTCCCGAGGCGAATCCACTCCCTCAAAGCGGCTGCGGTGTGCAATCAACTGTGCTTTGTTTCCTGAACGGAATTTCGTCAACTGCAGCCCCCGTGTTCATTGAGCTGGATATTTACTCGAGAAGAGGATTGCATCAGCGGCGTCTAAAATCACACCGGGCGGCCTGCCCGACGCTGTAAAGCGAACCTTGCGGTGAGTGCTCATTCATTGTCCTGACACGGTGGGGAGGAGTATCTGGCACTGGTGTGCGGCCCTGGGTGCGTACCGAGCTCGGGTCGCTTTGCGCTAACTATTTGAAAAGCAATTTCGAGTCCGACGCCATGTCAGCGGAAACCGTGCGTGGCAGAGAGGCGGCGGCTGCCGTACTCTATTCTAACCTTCCCAAGGTTACACCCAATTCTGGAGTAAATAAAAAAGCAAATGTGTCTGCTAATGATAATACAACGGAAAGCCAAATACAAGTAGCACTTAAAAGATTGGAAAAGTGCATGTATCAGGAAATGTCCAAGTGGTGGGAGCATAAATCTCTCTCAATGTATTTGGAAGAAAATCGTGTACCACGGGGTTTGCGCATCTTTTTAGCACCTAGCTATGACAAGCCCAATCCTAACATGTTGAAAGAATGGGGGCAAACAAACTTGGAATCCTCCACTAAATTGATACAAATCCTTGTAAAGTATGCATCTATTGACAGGGAAATATTAATTAAGGAGATTGAGGAAATAAATGATTCTTTGCAAAAATTTGAACCCCACGAAATGATTGCTAAAGGACGGAAAGAGATTGATGAAAAATTGTCTAAACAGGAAGAAAAGATCAAGGCAAGAAAGGTTTATAAATTTGCCAGAGATAAGGAGGACTACGCTCAAGGGCGCATTTATACGTTTGTGCGTAAGTTTGATAGCGCCAAGCGTTCGAAATTAGCGCAACAGTTACAGCTAGCACAACAAGCTAAACAAGGAAATATAAGCCAAGCGGAAGCCTCCACTTCAGCACATGCACCATCTGCAATGACCAATAATCAACAAATAAGCGGAAAATGATTCACTCACAAGTGGTCAGACATCGGATGAGGATGGCAATACTCAGTGGGACACCAATTCTCTGATCCTTGACCTTGGGGAAGAAGTTGATTTTTTAGTTTCGGATCGGTTACAGACTCTAAGGCCCCGGACCAAACATCCACAGAAGGGGCAGCAAAAGCAGCTAAGCGAGCCAGGTGCAACAAAAGGAGAAGCGAACGCCGGAAAAAGCGGAAAATCACCAAAAAAAACAAAGCGGCAATATTGGCGCAAAAAGAAATGAGCGACAATACAGTAATTAACTTATCTGATGTTACCCTCACTGAAGCGGAAAAACAACTTTTAAGTTTGGGGTTAACATACTGCCCTGCATCTGATTTCAACTATGCAAGAACTCGCATAGATGTCTACATGTACATAAGGAAACTAAAACTTAAGAAATTCTTCAACTTTAAGGAGGGCTCAAATGAAAAAGAAAAAGACAAAGAAAAGGATCATACTAGCTCTAATGGTAGCAACAACATACCACTAGCTCTACCCTCCAGATACACCAAATCTTTGCTAACTTTACATCATTTGGCCTCTGACATTTCTATATCTCCTGATGCGACTTCCACTCAAGAGGAATTGAGAGCGGCATCAATTGCACAAGTTGGGGCTAACATCAGCCCTTTCAAGCCTAAGTCAAAATTTAATCCCACCATGCCTCGAGATTCAATTGATATTTTTCAGGACGTGGTGGTTGAGGATCTCAAACAATTACATCACAAGGTGAAACATAAGAAACGTTACAAGAGCAAACATGAAAATAACTACTTTTCACTCATTAAAAAGTTGGGAAATGATCAGAATATTGTTGTTACTAGTGCGGACAAAGGGGGGAATATAGTTATCTGGCCCCAAGAAGCTTATATCAAGGAAGCAAAAAGACAACTAAATGATCCAACTTGTTATTCCAAAACAACCATCAAACATTTTAATGATGCTAGAGATGGTTTGAAAAAGTTGTTGTATCAATGTAAGAGAGACGGTATGATTTCCTCTCAAGAATTTGAATTTCTCCACATTGAGTTTCCTATACTGGCCAAGCTATATTTACTCCCAAAGATTCATACGCAGGTAGAACCAGTCCCTGGCCGGCCAATCATCTCGGCCATTTGGGGGGGTGGCCGAACATGTCACACAGTACATTGACTATTTCCTCCAGGACTTGGTTAAGGATTTGCCTACTTATGTTAAGGACACCGGCGATTTCATTGCCAAAATTAAAAACATCCCATGGGACAATGACATGTTAATGCTCACATTGGACATTGAGTCGCTCTACACGAGCATAGAGCACACATCGGGTCTTAAAGCTCTTGAATTTTTCCTTGGAAAAAGACCCATTAACTGTTATTGTCACAACAAAGTATTAATTGAGTTGACCACATGGTGCCTTAACAGCAATTTCTTTTTGTTTGGTAATGATTTGTTTATACAAAAACGTGGAGTTGCTATGGGGGCCTGTTTTTCCCCCAGCTATGCGTGTTTACACGTAGGCTGGTGGGAGGAGCAGGTCCTCAGGCGACAACACGCGGTTGCTTTTGATCAACATGTTTTGCTTTGGATCCGTTATATTGATGATGTTTTTGTTTTGTGGCGAGGGGATTTTATCAGTGCAGAGAATTTTGTCACCAGTCTTAATTCCAATCAATAAAACCTTAAGTTTACTAAATCTATCAGTAATTGCGAGGCAGAGTTTTTGGATGTCAAAGTATTTGTACATAACGGACATTTGGCAACCAAATTACACAGGAAAAGCACTGCTGGCAACAGTATTCTTTACGCAAGCAGTGCACACCCCAGACATGTAGTAGATAACATCCCACTAGGTGAGCTACTTTGGATCAAGAGAATCTGTAGTACAGAGATTGATCTTGATGTCTGTACCAATGAGGCTCTTGATTGTTTCAGACAAAGGGGTTACCGCGAATCTATCTTAAAGACGGCTGTGCAGAAATCTAAAAATAGAACTCGTGAGTCCTTGCTCGTTCAGACACATAACAACGTGTCAGACACTGTCCCTGATGACAATACTGGGGCACCCAGTTTAATTACCTCCTATAGTAGACAAGCAAGACAAATAAAATCTATTGTGACTAAAAGATGGCCGGTTTTACAAACTGACCAGGTTTTGAAACCTAGATTGCCTGATGGTCCCATTGTGACCTTTCGGAAGGGCCCTTCCCTTAGGTCACATATTTGCCACGATTTTCCAGAACTTAGGAAAAAACAGGATTGGATGAAATCTTTATTTGGGTTCAAGCGCTGCACTTCTTGCAGGGCTTGTAAATTTGGCAAGTCAACCACTCAGTATAATACACCTTTCAGTCCTGACCCTATTAACATCAAGGGTCAATTTACTTGCAAGACTGAGTTTGCCATCTACGTCCTGACATGCACATGTGGACTCAGATATGTCGGCAGTACGCGACAACCGGTGCATGTCAGGATTCTCCAGCACTTACGTGCCATCGTCAACAATGACCCAGCTTACCCGGTGGCCAGGCATTTTAAGAGTATTCATAACAATGATTTACAGTGCCTGACTTACTTTGTTATCGCCTCAGTGGAGAAACCTACTAGGGGCGGTGACAGGGATAAGTTGCTTCGGAGACTTGAGTCCCAATTCATTTTGGAACTAGACAGTCGATTTCCAAATGGACTGAATACTACAGAGGATTTATACGTTTTTCTTTGAACCCTTTTGGATTAGTTTCAGGTTAGTTAGTTTTATTCGGCAGCCGCCCCACACCTCCAGTTCTTTATCTTCCCCGATATATTAGTTTGTTTTCCTATAATGATTGTAACACTTTCATTACCTTCCCTTAATAAGTGGCTTCATAGCTTTTGCTATACAAGTCTTTCTCACTTTTTTGCTTTTTGGTGATAGTAAAGTTTTTTTATTCACTTGTTCTGGACACAGCCACGTGGTACTACTTGTGAATGTCTATTTTCTGTCTAACTTTATTGACAAAAATGAGTTAATATTGCTTCTCCTCAATGGAATTCATTTCTTTTGGAGTATATCAATTGGGCCATTTAAAATTCTACATTTATGCTCTTTGTTTCCATATTACATTGAATACATCCATGACCTTGCCATTTTGGATTTTATCCTATTGTCTATATTCTTTGCATAACTTGCACTGTTGGCACTTGTCACTTTACATGTCCATATTGCATTTGCACTTTATGGAAACAACTATCAGGGTTGCACTTTATTGCATATTTTGCACATTGACTAGGTTGACTGGTATAAACTGTATTGTATTCAATGAAATTTTCAATATGGCATTATAATCTGTATTATTTTTTGTATATTCTTTTGCATTTTATGCATTTATTTATTGTACAGAAATTATTGCATGATGGTTATATTTTATATTGGGCTTAAAACATATTTCCGTAGAAATTTTGGATCTATGACCTGATGTATTTACCAAAATGGATTTTAGCCATTTCCATTATAGTTAAAAACAACTTTTTATATATAAGTTTTGGAAATTGTTTGGAAAACAGACTTCCCAGTACTTAATTTGGAGTATGTCCTTTATTTCTATGAACACATGGTGTTATGTATGAAAAAAACAGAAAATAGAGAGAAAAAAATACTAATTGAAAAAAATGCTAATTGAAAAAAGCTGTGAAGCACTAGCTATTTAACTGTGAAAGTTTTACTTACTGACTGTCTGTGAGCAAGGGCGGATGCCCGAAACGCGTCAGATTTAGTTGGACTCAGCTTGTGAATAAACTTTGTGCCTTCAAACACGTTGGATTCGTGTGGTTTCCTTGGGTCGTTCCGACGGAGCTTTTGGAGACTGCTGTTGATCTATATATATATATATATATATATATATATATATATATATATATATATATATATATATATATATATATATATATATATATATATATATATATATATATATATATATATATATATATATATATTACCACAAGTTGCTTGCAAGCAAAAGACGCAGTCAGGAATATTGCAGCATAAAGGGTTTATTATCCAGTTAACACGCTACGCGTTTCGACAATAACTCTTGTCTTGTTCACACGTGAAGAAACCCCTGCTGGTCACATCATAATATACAAATTCTGTATCAGTTCATAAACATAGAGGAGGATTATCTCTAACAACCAAACTATGTCATGTGGTGTTCGGTAGTATAACAAGCTGCCATCTTAGAATTGTGTACCTTGTGTATATTTGCAATGCTCTAAGCATGTAGTGAGCACACATTGTCAAAGACTACCCCATGTTTTCACCTGAAATATAGTTATAAACAGATGATACAGTAATTCAAGAGATACATCGTTCTTGTCGAAATGCGTAGTGTGTTAACTGGATAATAAACCCTTTATGCTGCAATATTCCTGAGTGCGTGTTTTGCTTGCAAGCAACTTGTGGTAATATTGACTTTTTGGCCGGTGTGGTCCGCTGAACGTGAGACGCCACCTGACTGGGGAGGAAGGATCCCGGAAGGACCCTGTTGTTGTTTTGGAATTGACTCGAGGGATCCAGTGCCTGCCGCCGAGCCACACCTACCACGGATGGTTTTTGGAATCGCCTTGGAGAACTGACGCCCTGACTCTCACGGTGAGCCTCTTGCTACTTGGTGCTAAGGCGGGACGGGGGAGGAGGGCACAGGAGTGTGTCATTTTCCCCCTTGAAGCTGGCGGCATATGGGGTTAGAGTGTTCCCGTGAGGGCGGGCGGATGTGAGGACATTCTGGGATTTCCCGAGTGCTAGCAACCGTGGTTGCGATCTATCTGTAAATCCTCACCCTTTCGTGTAATTCTCTGGGGCTTATCGAGCGGCATCAGGAACCACTCATCGAGTGGGGGAATATGCAGCAGAATACAACAAAACAGTAGACAGTAGTTTTACCGCTTCTTTGTCCAGCACAACTACGAGTGCAAGAGATTATTTCGAATCATACAGAGACTTCATTGTTGAAACTGACATTATCAGTGGCTTAATATGGATGAGCAGGGAGAGAGAAAACGCGAGGCGGTGACGCTCTTTGCTAGAGCACCAGGGAAAGGCAATACCCAGCCTACAAACAATGAAAAATCTGACAATAAGTCCCTCACCACGCAGCTGAGAAAATATGAAAAATTATGCAAACAGGAGAGTGCCCGATGGTGGAAGGCCACCTCATTACAGGACTATGTGGACAAAGAGATGGTGCCACGTGGTCTTAGAATTTACATAACACCATCCAACAATTCTCCCAATCCACAGATGCTAGAAGGTTGGGCACGGAACTCTGCAACGAGCAGCAAAAACATGCTCCACATTCTAATAAAGTACGCATGGGAGGAACGCGAAGAGATCCTCAAACAACTTAAAGAATTGGATGAGGAGTTTTCCAGCAGTCCAGACTAAGAGACCTTTGCTAAATTCAAAGAAGAATTGAAAATTCGCTTAAAGAAACATGAAGATGACATAAAATATCGCAAGCAGCGCAAGTTACATAGAGACTGCGGCGACTATGAAAGCGGACGTATCCTCACATACAGCCCTAAATATGATTATATGTACAATCAAGCGGGGTTACAAAAACAGAGCACACCCGCAAGTACAACTGTGACTGAAGCAGGAACGTCCAATATACCGACAGAATCAGACAGTGATGCATCTGGACAAAGCACTAGCACGGCATCCGAGTTGGAAATAGTCACCAAGCAAGCAAATTTTTTAGACAAATTCAGAGTGCTGAGGACAAGACGCAAAAAGGCACAGGAACCAACCCCCACATTCCACAAAAATCCCGTACGGGGATGACCAAGGGGAAGAGGAAAAGGCAGGGGAGGTCATTCGGAAGACGACTCAAGCTCCAGCAGAGGAGAAGAAAAGAAACAAAAACCAGTGGGAAACAAAAGAGGTGGTTACAAAAAGAGAAAACAACCATGCATGCATAAATGGTAAATAAAACTATCATCAATCTCTCTTCTAGAACCCTAACCCACTCTGAAAAACAAACTTTATGTTTGGGTCTTACTTTTTGTCCCACAGAACTCTTCAACTATTCGGACACCAGGGTGGACATTTTTAAGTTCACGAGAAAATTAAAATTGGGAAAATGGCACTTTCTGAGACAAAATCAAGGTGCCTTACACATGGAGGGTGGGGCAGATATGGTAGAAATACCGCCAGAGGAAGATACAATTGATACTATTGACCTGACCATATAGGAAAGTCAGGGTGAAGCCAACAACACGACCTTGGAAGAAACCAGAACTGATAAAGCAGCATGCTCCTCATTCAAAACCAAATCAGTCATTTGCCCGATCATGCCCCATGACGCCATAGATACTTTCCACGAAGTGGTCACTAAAGAACTGACCAAACTTAAACACACTTCTGGAGGTTGGAGGAAAGGTGATTTTAACCTCACCAAAACCCAGAGAGAATTCATTCTCTCATTGGCAGAAGATACTAGCATCATAATGAGACCTGCTGACAAAGGGGGAAATATTGTTCTTTGGGGCAGGGACATGTATGTTAACGAAGCACTTAGACAGCTTAATACCAGTAACTTCTATGCTAAAAGTACTATGATGCAGTATAATAAAACTATAATGGAAACCTGGGAATTATTGACTGAATGGCCCAATAAGGGTTTGCTTACATGGCATGAGTTTTGTTTTCTCAAAAAGGATTACCCTAAACTGCCTATATTTTACCTTTTACCTAAGGTGCATAAGGATGCCAGGGTTCCTCCTGGCAGACCTATCATTTCATCTATAGGAAGTGTAAATGAGAACCTCTCTCAATACATCGATAATTTCTTGAGGGAATATGTTTGTGGGTTACCAGCATATATCAGGGATACCACCGATTTCCTCAATAAGATTGGCACCGTACAATGGGTAGAGGGCTCTCTACTCATTACTATGGACGTCAATGCCCTATACACGATCATTGATCATGTCCAGGGCATGGAAGCTAGTCTAAATTTTCTGAGACAAAGAGATATATGCTACTCAGGCCATACCCACATGCTCATTGAGATGATGAAGATTTGTTTGAGGAACAATATCTTCATGTTCCATGGAGCAATGTGTAAACAGATACGTGGTGCGGCCATGGGTTCAGCATTCGCGCCGAGTTTCGCGAATCTGTTCCTAGGCAAATGGGAGGAGGAAATTAGATTTGACATCCATCTTAAGAAAGATTTTGAGCAGGTCTCTACCTGGGTCAGATACATAGATGACCTGTTTGTTATATGGGAAGGCACACGAGAAGAGGTTATCTTGTTTGTTGAGAAACTCAATACTAACATCTACAATATACACCTTACTCATAACATCAATGAGAAACATGTAGAATTACTTGACACTGTGATAGAAGTGATTGATGGCAATCTCACTTCTAAGTTACATAGGAAGGACACGGCAGGAAACACCTTACTCCATGCCCTCAGTGCTCACCCTGATCCTCTCAAATGGAGTATTCCGTTTGGGGAGCTACTTAGGGCTAAGAGAAACTGCAGTGATGAGGCTGGTTTTGCTGTTGAACAAATAAATATGCTGAAAAGGTTCAGAGAAAGAGGATATCCTGAAGGGGTCCTTAGCAAAGCAGTCCTGAAAGTGTCAGCTATAGATCGTAATGATATGCTCAATCCGATAGCTCCAGTGACGGACACTCATACCGAGAGTGGTACCCGAGTGATAACTACATTCAATCAAAAATCAGATAAAATCCGTAAAATCCTTGCCAGTAATTGGAATATCCTCAAGGCTGACAGCATAGTGGGCCCTCATCTCAAAGACAGACCCCAAATCATTTATAGACGAGGCAGGAATCTCAGGGACATGTTGATTAAAGGTGATATAACTGCAAACAAACGTCATGTACACGGCTTAAAGGGGTTTTACCCGTGCGGGCACTGTAAAGCCTGTACAACTAGTATTATGGTCAAGTACATCGACATACCAGGCAGGAAAGAGCCCAAAATGATCAAGCAATTTCTGACATGTACTACCACCTATGTCATTTATGTACTTGAATGCCCATGTAAAAAGAGGTATGTGGGTAGTACCACACGTATGGCCAAGAAGAGGATGCAAGAACACCTCAGGGCCATTACACATGCAGATAGCCACTATCCCATTTTTAGACATTTCCAGGAAAACCACCACTCTGACAACTCCCTACTGAGATACTTTGTAGTTGAGCAGGTTAATATTGGGAGAAGAGGGGGAAACCGTGAACTAGCGCTGAGGAAGAAAGAATCGCGCTGGATCATGGAACGCATGCAGACCGTTGAAATTGGATTGAGGAGTTGTTAAAAGGGTGTTATGGGTTCGCACGCATTCATTAGAAAAAAGTATTTCTAAAACAGCTGGTTTTGAAAAGACTCTGAATGTGTGTTTAAATTGTTGTATCATTTTGAGAAGGAATTTAAATGTTGAAAGAGGTATGGTAAATGGAGCAATGGGTCATGTTGTTGATTTTGTGAATTATAGAAATAGAGATGGAATTGAATTTTTAAAAATAAAATTTGATGGCATTGAGCAAGTACGACAAATCAGTCGTTGTTCTGCTAGATTTTTGCTTGTAAAAGACTTATATGTTCGCCGAAAACAGTTTCCTGTTTGTTTGGCATATGCAGTGATAATTCATAAATCTCAAGGTTTAAGTGTAGATAGTGCTTTGGTGAACATTGGAAGATCTGTGTTTAAAGAGGGAATGGCATATGTGGCATTATCACGAGTCAGAACTTTATAAGGATTGTACTTGATTGAGTGTGATGAGACAAAGATTTGTGCAGATCTAGATTGTGTTAAAGAATACAATAGGTTAAGAAGAGAGTATGCTCCACATTTGCCTCAATATCCTCTGTTTGAAAAACGTGTGGTAGGCCGAAAAAAAAGAAATGAGAATAATTGCAGTGAGGTAGTAGCAAAAAGACAAAAAGTAGATGAAACTGTAATTCAAAATAGAAAGAAAAAGGATTCTGATGAAAATGTTGTTGGATTTCAGTTTGAAAACAGTTCTGGTGTCAACTGCTATGCTAATGTAGTGGTTAATGTTGTTTTTTTTCTTCAAACTTTACAAGAACAGATTGTTGAAAATCGGGATTAAAGATTGTGTGGTTTATTGAATTCTGCGTTTGAGAAATGTAGCAGTGATAGAGCAAAAATAGAAAGTGTAACAGAAATTCGAAATATTTTAGATATGTGTTCTGGTCAAGATAAATTTTCACAGAACATTCAGCAGGATTGTCAGGAATTTTTAATGTATATGTTTGGTGTTTTGGAAGATGAAGGTGTAGATGTAGATACTCTTTTTAGCCTTTCTTATCAATGGCAGCATGACTGCCACAACTGTAGTTCATCAAGTACTACTAGAATAGACACTGAAAGATTTATATATTTGACTTTACCAGACTGTAAATCAGTGTCATTTAAAAATCTAGTTAAAGCAGCAGATCATAATATGGTGTGTACCCAATGTAAGTGTCCAATGCTATCCACATTATTTATACAAAGTTATGGTCAGTATATCATTTTAGTTTTCCAACGATGTAGACCTGATGGAAATAAATTGACAACTTGTATCAAAAAGTTTGTGGCTTCTCAGTTATCAATTTCAGGAAGAACCTTTACAACTGTAGCTATTATTTATCATGACGGTCCTTCGACAACATCAGGACATTATACATGCTACTTAAAATGTCAAAAAGTTTGGAGTTATTGCAATGATTCTCCTTTGACTTATAAACAATGTTTGCCTTATGACTTTAAAAATTCTTACCTAGTGTTTTTAAAACCAAAGTTTTAGTAAAGGTAATTGGTCTTTGAAGACGGGAGTAGTTAATAAAAGTTAGTTAGTTAGTTAGTCTAATGTTTAAAATTATTGATCTCATATAGGTATTGTAAGTGGATCTCATAATAAAAAATACTCATATATCTGACACTATTTGGCCGTAAGGAATGTGTAAGGTATGATCTTCTTAGATCTTTTTTCATAGGAAGTCGATGAAATGGAAGTTATAGAGAACAGCAGACTTTTTTTCCACCAAAAGGACCTTCACTATCTACTATTTGGCCTCAAGGAAAAGTAAGTGAACCAAAGATTAGTGTACATATATGATTTGTAAGTTTTTATGTTTTTTTTAAGCACAATCTTTTAGATTGTGTTTTTTTTCCCGCTGTTATATGATGAAGAGTTTGAACTCACTAATTTAAGTGAAATTCAATATATTCTGAGAACAGCAAAAATAAACAATGTAACATATTGTATAAGTCATTCTATAGTTTGCATTGTGTAATTTATATTGTATTCCCATTGTCTCACACTCATTTTCCTTTTTCCACCCTTATTTAGCTCTCTTTACTCACTTACACTGCCTTTCTTTCACTTTGTTTCATCGCTGTTCCTTCACTCCACTTCTTTCACAACTCCTCAATCCAATTTCAACTGTCTGCATTTCCTCTCTCCCTTACACCACTTTTCAGCTTTCTCACATTCTCTCAGTACCACTGCTTTAGTTCTCTTCCCCTCTCTTTCCTTCTTTTGCTCCTTTACTCTTTTTCCTTTCTTCACTCATTATACTGCAGTTCACTCAGTCCTTCCCTTTGTCTTTCTGTATACTTACTTTCTCACTCCTTTTTCCTCTATCGTTCTATATTAACCTCATTCCTTTCATCCCTTCACTCTGTGACTCCCCTTCACTCACTCTTAGTCATCTTCCATTCCTCTTTCCTATTAACGGATCCTCATTTAGACTCCTTTCCTTTTCACTCATTTTCCTTTTACTTTCTTCTCTTTCCTGATTTCGTTTTGGTATCTCACATTCTTTTAGTATCTTACTTATCTTCAGTAATTTGTTCTCCTTCTATTTCTTTTTCCCTCTTTTTTGTCTTTCTACATTACTTTATTTCTGTTTTTGTATCCTTCACTATTGCTTTATTTCTTAGTACACTTTTTTGAATTTTTTACCTCTTGACCTGTTTCTTCTTTTTTAAAATAATTATACCTTGTTTTTTGTTTTGTCTTTTACAGATACAAAGTGTAGTTTAAACATGCAAGTAAGTTTTTATTAATTATATGGTAAGTGTGACTACAAAATGTAGTTTGTCATCACCCTTTGCTTTAACCTCACTACTTTTCTCTCACCCTACCTCACCCCTGTTTCCTTATTCTGCTTCCCTCACTTATTCTTATCCTCCATATTTACTTCTCTTTTCCTTACTTTCCTACCACATTCAACTTCTTTCAGTGCCCCTGCTCATCCACACTCCCTCACTTACCTTTTTTTCTGGTTCACTTAGTCCCTTTCTGACACTCCTTCCTTTACTCTCTATGTTCTTTCTCTCTGTCACTCCCCATGTCTTACCCTTATTCACTTTTATCCACCCTCTTTCACTCCTCTTTACTTACACTCACTGCTATTTTCTTTCCCTCCGTCACCACTGTTCCTTTTCTCTGGTTCCGTCACTACCTGTCATTCCCCATCCTTTACTCTCCTTCCTTTTACTTTCATCACTCATTCTCCCAGAACCTCTGCTTTAGTTTTCTTCCTCTTTCTTCTCTTCTTTTGCTCCCTTATTCATTTTCCTTTTCTCAGTTACTTCCTCTTATACCCTTTCTCTGTTTTACTATCTATTACACAGTCCCTCTGTGTTTCTCCCTCTAGCTCTCTTTCTCTTTACACCACTCTCTTTGTCCCCATTCCTCATGCTCACTCCTTCATTATTATTATTTTTTTTTTTTTGGTGCACTGACGGGACGCGCCCCGGTACGCGCACCGGGGCGCTCACCGGTACGCGCACCGGGAGCGCTCCAGAGTGAAATATAAAAAAAAATTTAATATACTTAAAAAATATATATTATATTAATATACAATATAGGATTCATTTTTAGAAAAAATACCTTTCTAAGCTATAGATATTTGCGAAAAAATAACCTTAGAAATTCACTAAAAAACACATAGGTATGAGGCCCTATAAAAAGTTAAAAAAAGCTCATGGAGCTCTAATATAGAGCAAATCAATGCGGATTGGAGTACTGACGAGACGCTCTTCAACTACATTCTGTGCGAATACTAGGCGGTGCAGGATCAAAAACTGCTCGACTTATCACTTACTCCAATCCGCATTGATTTGCTCTATTGTTGCTACCGGTGATTGACAAGATTTCATTTCACACACCGGATGCTCTAGGTCTTCCGACAATATTAGAGCTCCATGAGGAATATTTGTTCTCAACCAAAGCTTGAACTATCACGTGAAGCCCATTGACTCACAACTAATAGTCTGTTTTTAAAGATACCTCGATCCACATTTATCCATGAGATGCAATAACGATACTCTATGAACAGATAACAATATTTCTATACAGACCACAATTAATAGCAGTCCTGAGGATGGTTTCAGCAAATTAACGCCTAAGAAACCGAAACGTCGACTATACACCTTATCCCTTTCTTTGTTTTACTCAATGTGATTTGGGATAGGTGCTTTTTTAGGTTCTGTTGTGTCACCTAGTAATTTACTTATGTGTGTACCCACAGTCCTAATCTTCATTTGTTTATTGATCTGTATATGAAGTTGATTTTCTTTGAATGAACCACTTGATAAAAATATATTTTTTTCGTATACACCTTGTGTCTTTGTTTATATGTTTATATGTTATATGTTGAAGCAATGTTTTTTAAGTAAATTGTTGATTTATTCACTTTAAGGACAATTGACTGGTCCTTTTCCAAACAATCTTAACTAGATAAAATACAGATTAAATAAAGTCCCTTGAAGGCAAACTTACCCTTTCACTTTCATTACCCAAGCCCTCAAGGGTATTTCGGGTCGCTCACTCCCTTCAAAAATAGCTCCTGTATAGAGCACCCTCAACACCAGTGACACTCTAAATTTTCTCACCTCAAAGTTTTTAAGCATAGGATTAGCACAGTGCTATCCATGCCGAAAAAGAAATGGACAAAGTCTTTTGCCATTTGTACAGCAAAGTCTTTAAGCATAGGATTAGCAATGGACTATCCATGCCGAGCTGTAAAATGACAAAAGCCATTTACCATTCCAGGCACAATATTACAGCTTTGGATTGGTAAAATGCCATCCAAACCAACCGGAAATGAATGAAAGCAACCCCTGACACGTGTTTCACTGTCATTACAGCTCTTCAGAGAGGTTTAGCTTTGTCCAGACACAAGGGAGCACCCAGTATAAGTCTAAACAATTCCCTTGCAGGCATAGAGTGACGCATAAGTTATGCAAAAAAGAAGGAGAGAACTCTGTGTAGTTCCCAAGTTTAGGTGGAAGGCAGCTCCTGTATAAAGCACCCTCAACACCAGCGACATTTTAAATTTGCTCACCCCAAATGTCTGCTTTTCTATCAAAGTTTTTAAGCATAGGATTAGCACAGTGCTATCCACGCCGAGATAGAAATGGATAAAGTCTTTTGCCATTTATCAGCAAAGTCTTTAAGCATAGGATTAGCACAGAGCTATCCACGCCGAGCTGTAAAATGACAAAAGCCATTTACCACTCCAGGCACAATATTACAGCTTTGGAATGGTAAAATACCATCCAAGCCAACCTGAAATGAATAAAAGCAACCCCTGACACGTGTTTCGCTGTCATTACAGCTCTTCAGAGAGGTTTAGCTTTGTCCAGACACAAGGGAGCACCCAGTATAAGTCTAAACAATTCCCTTGCAGGCATAGAGTGACGCATAAGTTATGCAAAAAAGAAAAAGAGAACTTTGTGTAGTTCCCAAGTTTAGGTGGAAGGCAGCTCCTGTATAGAGCACCCTCAACACCAGCGACACTCTAAATTTGCTCACCTCAAATGTCTGCTTTTCTATCAAAGTTTTGAAGCATAGGATTAACACGGTGCTATCCATGCCGAGATAAAAATGGACAAAGTCGTTTGCCATTTGTACAGCAAAGTCTTTAAGCATAGGATTAGCACTGTGCTATCCACACTGAGCTGTAAAATTACAAAAGCTATATATATATATATATATATATATATATATATATATATATATATATATATATGTATCTATAAACACACACACACACCCACACGCACGCACCACACACTCATACAAACGGTTCTGAGATTCCAAATGTCAAAATCAGTATGAGAAATTATTGAGTATAAAAAATTATTTATGTTCCAATCGAAATATGATAAGTTCTTTGTTGGTTAAATCCATTCATAGTCATCTTCAATAGGCCAAATAATATTAAAGGTTACACTGTTTTGAGATAGCCAACACGTGATTCACGAATTGCTCACTTCTGGAAGGCTGTCAACCTTGTAATGAAAATCATGTCTTTAAATTTGAATTTCCTAATCATACATGATAATTTATGACAATAAAAGTAAATATGAAACTAAAGAAATATACATATATCAACAAGGAGACACATGGAAAGTCCTGACAACATAGAGGTCAAATACATAATTATTATTTTCAAGCACCATGAGTGATAGATCTGGCATTCTTAGGGTGGTCTTATCCTAGACTTTTTGCCTTTTGCCTCCATGTTTTGCAGATTCTTTTTGTTGGCCTTAGGACTCTATTCATTTCAAGAGACAGTAGCCCCTGAGTTAGTGAAGAGTGTATATACAATGAATAAGCCTTAATCAGTACTACATTTTAGGCCATATGCAGCCCGACAAAGGCGATTTAATATGCAAAATAGTTGAAATAGAACAAAAATGCGAGTCAAATAACTGTGGGATACAAGCCTGTATCCAAGAACCCACATATCAAACAGACAAACAAAGTAAAAGTCTCAGGTAGTTTGTGGTTGTTTCCATAAGGTAATACATAAATAGAGAAACAACAATTATGAGAAGGTCACCTTTACACAAATTACATATACGAATCACTGTGCATAAGGTTTTACAACTATGTCGACGGCGTTTCGATCCTTTGGTGAAGGACATAGGATCATCATCAGGACTATCAGATAAAGTGCCTGAAAACAATTGCCTGTAATTTACTGTATATTTAACATGGAAACAAAGAAGAAAAGGGGAGAGAAAGAAACGTATAAAGTGGTAAGTCATGGATTAATAATGCAGATATACACAAATAATACCGCAGAAGGGAATTGCGGCAAAATCATAGCAGTTACTGATCTATTGTACATGTGGAGAAGGCGTGATGCCTAAGATGCGGAGAATCAAGGTGACGTGAGGGTAGCAAAGGAGTCGCAACAACCATACATTAAGCAGGCATGGACATTACGCATGGAACCAGTAAGGTGATGTAACGTGGTGACATACTTGTGGTGTATACTATAAATAAGTGCTACTTTACTTGGTGATTAAAACCAATATGCGCGCGCTTTATCGGCGACATTTTGAAAGAGGGAGAGTACCTGCAGTGTAGCCCAATGGGCAAGGGCTAGAGTGAACGTATCCAGATTGTAAGCGAGGCACATGAACCTGAGCATTAAATGAGGAGGGCATTAGGGGAAGCAAGATCCGGCAGTGGAATTGGGGGTAAGGGAATGTTGCGTGGTTTACCCTGGAATAACGGATTGAGTCACAGAAAGGTTTGTGATGAGCGAGATAGGTGTCTTCACTATTATCAACATAGAGCGTGTTTCCTCATATGGTAATCAAGGTATAGCGGCCTGAAGGAAAGGGAGATAGCAGTGTGAAGTTTGCTGGGGCATAGGAAACTTGCTCTGGGGTCAGAGTGAGGGTCTGCTTACCTCACAATGAGAGCAATGCTATGTTGGTCCCGGGTCGGTACGTAATGCGAAATGGACCTGTAAGAATAAAACATGGCTAAGGATCGGTAACCTTTGTGGTGGTTGATAGAGGGGGGTGGGGAGTGGACGCTTACCTTGTATGTATCTCATAACGGCATATTGATGTAGATGAAATCCAAGGAGAACGAGCGGAGGGCTTGTTGGGGTTTAAATGGAAAAATCCGATTCATCATGTGACTCAGAGAGGCTGTCATGTGACTGGGTGTGTAGTTGAATAACGTGTGTGGTTTATGGAGCGGCCTTCGTACTCTAAGCACTTGTATACCAAATACCCAGGGCCTGCACTTCAAATGTTACTAGTGGCCCTGTTGCACTAATTGTGCCTCCCACAGAAGTAGCCTTCCAAACTTGTCTCAGGCCTGCCACTGCAGTGCCTGTGTGAGCAGTTTATTGCCACTTTGACTTGGCATTTAAAACTACTTGCTGTGCCTTAAACTCCCTTTTAATACATATAAGTCAACCCTAAGGAAGGCCCTAACTAACTCGAAGGGCAGAGTGCCATGTACGTAAAAGGTAGGCCATGTACTTTTATGGCTTTGCATGTCCTGGTAGTGACAAACAGCATATTTTGTTTTTCACTACTGTGAGGCCTACCCCTCTCATAGGCCAGCATTGGGAATTCCTTAATACACTTTTAAGCTGTAATTCCGTATCAGAGGGGAGTAGCTTTTTCATGTTTCATACCTTTAGAAGGGTAATGATAAATACTCCTTATGGTGAAGTTGGATTTAAAACTACTGTTTTAGAAATGCAACTTTTAGAAAGTGGACATTTCCCTGCACTTATTGCTCTATGTGCCTGACAGCCTGTCTCCAATACACGTCGGGGTGGTTCACAGATAAACTTTGTGTATTCCCTCTACAGAACCACAAACACAGGAAGGTGAGGCTCATCTGCATTCTGAGCACTCATCTGCATTCTAATGGGTTTTCCTGGTCAAGGAGGCATGGGAGGGACTGACACTTACACTTCATTTTGTAGTGTCCTTTCCACACACAAAGCACTTATTTGCCCACCACAGATAGCCTGATAGACAGGACAGGGTTGAAAGGGATCCTTGTGCATTGCAGAGAGCTGCTTTGGAGGCACCCCTATATCAAAAGCACTTTTAGACACAAGTAGTGTCTTTCTGACCCCCTAAAATCAGACACTTCAGGATCCTGAACTGATCATCTGTCAGTTGGACTGCTGTGCAGCTTTGAGGTTGAGGTTTTCTGGATGGACTGCTTTTCTGCTTGTTGCCTGGCTACCTGCTGGTCCCTGACTATGCAGAAGGAGAGCTGGATTGGGGAAACAACAGTTACAACGCAACTATTACAATGGACTACTTTTACAACGCAACTACTACAACACAGGATCCTTTACAACGAATGCCTTTACAACACATTACATTACATAGCAGGTGCTATTACAACGCATGCCATTACAACGTAAGTATAGGTAAGTTTATCTTTTTTAAAACATTTATTTAATTTGTGTTTTGGGGTACTGGGGTATTTTAAGGGTTCAGGGCTAGGTTTGGGTTATGGGTTACAGGGGTATTTTTAGGGTTCAGGGCTTGGTTTGGGTTTTGGGGTACAGGGGTATTTTTAGGGTTCAGGGCTAGGTTTGGGTTATGGGGTACAGGGGTATTTTTAGGGTTCAGGGCTAGGTTTGGGTTTTGGGGTACAGGGGTATTTTTAGGGTTCAGGGCTAGGTTTGGGTTATGGGGTACAGGGGTATTTTTAGGGTTCAGGGCTAGGTTTGGGTTTTGGGGTACAGGGGTAGCTTTAGGGATTAGGGATAGGTTTGGAGTACAGGGGTATTTTAAGAGTTCAGTTTTTTTTTAAAGCTACTTTAAATAAATTAAATTAATTAAATATTTATTACTTACAATATAAAAAAAAGATATACTTACCTATACTTACGTTGTAATGGCATGCGTTGTAATAGCATCTGCTATGTAATGACATGCGTTGTAAAGGCATTCGTTGTAAAGGATCCTGCGTTGTAAAAATCGCGTTGTAATGGTATGCGATTGTGGTAAAATGAATTTACCTCTACTGAATTTCTATGCGGTAAAAGTTCAATAAAATAACTCAATCAGAAAATGAGAGGCAGAGTCCGTGGCATCTGAGTTTATAAGGGTTTTATTCCATAAAATGGAATTGGTTTGAACCAGGTATCATGTTCCATCACCACGAAGGTTCAGGAAGGGATAGACAATGCTTTATTAACAGAGTACAATATATATAGTAAATGCATATAATGGTGATGGACACAGAAGGCGTAACAGCTGAGAGGAAAAAGATAAGAACACGTGTACGTAACAGAAGGCGTGCACGAGGGCGTACACGGAGGTGTGTGCTAGAGACGTCACATGAAAGTGTCACAGGTGGGTGGATCCATAGAGGAATCCTGCAGTGTCAGCAGAAATATATGGCAGAGATGCGCGCGCAGCAGCATGACGTGTGATTGACGTGGAACTGGAGGGTGAAGGGGACTTGACATTTAGCTCTACATGAGGCGACAGAAGTCTGGAGTGTCAGAACAACCTAATCCCAAATCATATCTAATATCTTATGTTTGAGGAACTGTATTATCTAGAAGTAAAGGTCTCTCGGGCAGAGGCTATTCTATACTGACTGCTAGTGCGTGTATAGGCGACTACGTGTCTACGTGTAATGCGAGGGGGCCATGGGCCTACCATGGTAACGGGAGCAATGAATTACTTGCATGGAGACAGAAAGGCCGGGCCCTTTGCTCTGCAGCTGGGGAGATGTTTTCCTAAATCACTAGACAGGAATGTATTTTCGAGGAGCGGAGCAGATAACTTGAAGGCAAAATACAGTCTTGGCAGGCAAGCAGGCCGAGCCTGGCACCGCTCGCCGCGCAGGGAGTAAGGCAAGGGTCACAGATACAGATCCAGGCTGTAGCTTTCAGAGACAGAAGGCAGAAAGGGCTCGATGGTAGGAATCAGGGCCTAGCTCACCAGAGCCAGGAAAACGTGAAAGTGCACCATGTAAAGACGGTGGCAAGGCATACTTAGGAACTGAATATTCGACCCATTCATGGTGGATCTGAAAGAGAACATGTTAACGTTGGATGCAAATGTATTTGCGTCTTCATAGCTGGTTGTGGAGGGAACATACATGTACTTGAAGCACGTACATGGAGCCGTTGGGATCTACGTTAGGGGACACAATGGACCATAAAATTCATATTACCTCATTCCCTCCTTGTCCCCTACGGACCCTTCATGATATATCGATCCTCATTAATCCATCAATTTGTTCATATAACATCATTTGCTCTTCCTTTTTCTGTCGGGATTTAGAACGTGAACTTGAATGGGGAAAACATGATGTGGCGCACAAGCCGCAAATCGCTGGCCCACATTGCAAACATAGGCAACAACTGAATACTATGAGAAGGGCTATTCCGAGGAAGGATAGGACTTTCCATCCCCAGGCTGATAACACGCTCCAGAACCAACCGGACCACGTCCAGGTGCCTGGATTCTGGTGTATTTGACTTGCAATCTTGTGGAGACGGGTAATGGCTCTATATACTGATGGTGCGTTTTCTGGAATGAAAACACAGCAACTCGATCCGATGACCTTACAGGCTCCGCCCCTATCAGCCAGGATGACGTCAAGGACAAGACGATTTTGAAGAACAAAAATCCGCATAGCAGACTGCTCCTCTGTTAAATTGCCTAGGGCGGAAGTAGTTTCATTCACTACTGCTTCGAGGGTTCTTGTTAATTTGCGTATCAGTTTACTATTAAAGACAGCACCTAAATAGGGAAAGAAACCTTTATTGGAGTCTGTATACTGCTCCCATGCCGTTTCAGTATAGTCGACAATCAGGAGATCTCTCTGGGGTCTATTGTGTACGAGATGGGAGTTCCTATGATAATCAGGAGGGGCTAGGAAAACAGGTGGCAGAAGGAATGCAATGTAACAAGTACCATCCCAATCTAGAGGTAAACGTATATATGCTGTATGACCACAAATGAAATAGGAATGACGGGAAGCTTTGAATGTAGACTTGCCTTTATCACTGAATTCGATCACAGTAGTACATCTACTATGACCTAGATGTACAGAACCATTCTTTCTGACACATAATTCACCTTTGACTGGTAATACTGGCATAGCGGGCAAGACTGGTTCGGTTTCGGACTCAACATTCAGGATCATGAGGTTAAGTGTAAAATTACCTAATCCATATACTTCGTTTTCTAGATCAGTTCCTGTCCTTCGGGGAAGACCCTCCTTGTCAGGAAAACATACTTTATGCAGAACTGTATTCAGATTTCCCCACACCCATTTGCCCTGGTAAACTACGGAATCAGAATCTAAAGAATTCATTAGACTAAACCATGCACCACAGGAACCATTGTGTGTGAACGGGTACGGAAAGAGGGGCAGAACTCCCTTGTATTTCTGATAGGGAGGGAGTCGGCCACATATCCAGCAATTGGTAGCATTGTTGGTCTGATGGGAATGATGTAACATACTAATGAATGTATTGTTGCGCAGCGCAAGTCGGTAAGATAACTCGTGTGGGGGCAGTTCACTGAAAGTATGCTCGGCAGTGTTATTTGAAGAAAAATGTGTACGTTTGAAAATAGGGAAATACACGTGTAGCAAGATACTTGCAGCAATAATCAAAAGACTCAGAAAAAACATAATCAATAATGTCACAATACAGTGACTACGGAGAGATTTACAATATTCATGTTTCTTGATCTGTTTCTGTCTATCTCTCTCTCTATTGGGGTCTAGCGGGTACATGTCAGGAACTTGTCTAACCGATTCACCTAGGGGAGGACTTAAACAATTAAACTGTCTGACTTGCTAGACCTCAGCTTCATGCGAAAGTCCTGGGAAGGAGTTTTCTCTACCAGGGGAAATTTAGTGTCAGTCTCTGGAGGAGGGCAGGGCTGGGAGTCTAGTTTCGGAGGCGGTCCATAATGTCTCTTTACATGACTCGAGTGAAGCCAGCCCTTGCGGCCCTCCACCTTTACCGCTGTCCTTGTTGTTAATAACACGAGCTTCGGCGCCTGCCAACGGGGCTCCAGTGGATTCCTCCTGTCGAAGTTCCGTACAAGGACCAGGTCACCAGGGACGATCTCATGGGGCTTCACCTCGGTGTTGTCGGGAAAAGCGGCGGCAACCTGTGAACGACATGATTGTAGTGCAGACATCAAGGAGGCAAGGTAATCTGTCAGCATGTTACAGTCAACATCGGTAATTTTACGAGGCAGGGGCGTCCCCCACATATTCGGTGGCCTACCAAAGACCACCTCATACGGGGATAGCCCTGTTCTTGAATGCGCTATCATTCTCATGTAAAAGAGTGCAACTGGTAAAGCTACTATCCAGTCAACGCCTTTCTCTCTACAGATCTTGGCAAGACGTGTTTTCAGGGTCTGATTATGTCTCTCTACGAGACCTGCTGCTTCGGGATGTCGGACACAGTGGAACTTACACTGATAACCTAGCAGGAGTGATACCTGCTTCATGAGCTCGGACGAAAATGGCTGACCGTTATCTGAGTAAACGATACGGGGCAAGCCATACCTGGGGAAGAATTCACGTACCAGCTGCTTGGCAGTGGTCGGGGCAGTGTAATCTGGGACTGGATATGCTTCTGTTCAACGGGAGAGTGCACATACAACTACGAGGACATATTTGAATCCTCAACAACGTTCCATCTGGATATAATCCATCTGGAGGACTTCAAAAGGGTGATCGGGAGGATGAAATCCACCTTGCTCTACAGGAATGCCTTTACCTGGATTGAACTGACAGCAGATCATGCAGGTACGTACTTTCTGTTTGGCTGCTGCTCGTAAATGCTTATTGAACCAGAGATTTTGAATACTGTCTAACATGGCCTTTTCTCCTAAATGTGCAGGACTATGTACAGTGTTAATGATAACCTGAACCATAGAGTCGGGGAGAAACCATGTGGCTTTCCCCTTCGTCATCCATCCCTGTTCTGTTTGGATCCCTCCTAGTTCAGTCCATTTCTTGATTTCGTCTGGTGTAGCATGTGTCTGTATGTCAATTACATCTAGGGCGGGATCCCTAACTGTCATGCAATGTGTCGGTGTCTGGACTATTGTCTTTGTCAGGCCAGTTGCGTAAGTCTGAGTCTGAGCTGTATGCTTGGCTGTTCGATATGCCAGGTCGTTACCCTGGGAAATGGTATCTGTAACTTTCGTATGTGCTTTGCATTTCATGATGGATATGGCTGTAGGCAGATGTATTGCGTCTAACAGAGCTTGAATGAGGTAACCGTGCTGGATTTTGGCCCCATGAGAGGTCAAGAAACCTCTCTCTCACCAGAGTACACCGAAGTTGTGTACGACTCCAAAAGCATAACATGAATCTGTGTATATGTTAACTCTCCTGTTCTTTGCTCGAATACAGGCTTGAGTCAGAGCGATGAGCTCTGCTGCTTGAGCTGACAGTGTATCAATACAGTTTGTTTCTATGACTTCAGTTTCTGTCGTGACTGCGTAGGCGGCCACTAACTCTCCTGTGCTTGTTCTCATACATGAACCATCCACATAAAGTGTCAGGTCTGGATCTAGTAATGCAGTGTCTGTCAAGTCTTGTCTGGGTTTCGTCGTAATGGTAATGACTTCAATACAATCATGTGCCAAAGGGTCTGTCTCACTTAATGGCAGAAGTGTAGCAGGGTTCAATGTATTGCAACGTCTGATTTCTATGTGTGGCTGAAACAATGTCAATTCATAACCTGTCAGTCTTGCTATAGTCAAGTGCTGAGTCTGTGTTCGGTTTAAAAGAACTTCCACGGAATGTGGAACTTGTACTGTCAATTGGTGTCCTAACACTATGGAATCACTTTGCCTGATTGCTAGAGCTGTTGCTGCTACTGATTTCAAGCACGCAGGCAGAGCCTGGGCTACTGGGTCTAATGTACTAGAAAAATAAGCACACGGTTTGTGTGAACCTGCTTGATCCTGGGTAAGTACTGACAATGCAGTACCTTCGCGTTCTGTGACAAAAAGTGTAAAAGGCTTACTGTAACATGGTGTCGCTAAAACTGGTGCTTGGCATAAGGCTTTCTTTAAGTCGTCAAAAGCTTGTGTATGTTCCTGAGTCCAAGGGAGGACAGTCGATGTCGCTGCCTCCTGGTTTGTCAATTGTATGAGTGGCTTGGCTAGAAATGCGTACTGAGGGATCCATTGTCTACAGTAAGAAGTGAGGCCTATGAAGGCCCGCACCTCCTTTTGTGTCTTGGGTTGTGACATGTTTACAATTAACTGGATACGGTCAGGCGTTAGCTGTCTCCCCCCTTTGGACAGCAAGTGCCCAAGGTATACAACTTGCTGAACACAGAATTGCAGCTTCGAAGGGGACACCTTGTGTCCTTTGTCAGCCAAAAAATGCAAAACCGTCAGTGACGCTTGTTCACATTCTGGTTCACTTCGGGCGGTGATCAATAGATCATCGACATACTGCAGCAGGGCAGTGTTGTCAGGCATGTGAATACTGTCAAGTTGTCTTTTCAATGCTTGGCTATAGATGCTGGGGCTTTCTGTGAATCCTTGAGGTGCGCGTGCAAATTTGAAGCTTCGGCCATTTAAACAGAATCCGAAAAGATATTGGCTTTCCGGATCAATTGGGACACTAAAGAAGGCGTTCTTCAGATCAATTACAGTAAAGAACATCGCCTCTGAATCAATAGCTGTCAATAATGAAGAGATGTCTGGAACCACAGGGTACTGTGGGACAATGCATTTATTCAATTCTCGTAAATCGATCACTAATCGATAAACTGGGGGTGCATTTGGATCAGTACGTTTAAGAATCGGAATGATAGGGGAATTACATAAATTCGAGTCGGTTTCTACAACCACTCCTTGTGCAATGAGCTCGTCAATGATTTTCAGTAAAGCCACTACAGCATCTGGTGGTAACTTGTATTGTCGAATTCGTGGTAAAACAACACCTTGTTTCAGTGTAACTCGGTATGGTGTAATGTGCATACAACCTACATCAGTGGGGCCTTGTGCCCATAAATGTGCAGGAACATTCTGTAATCTGGGATCAATATCTCTCAACACATAGTGACCCTTAAAGTCACGCAGAAACAGTCTTACTCCTTCCGGAGAACAACAAATGACAGCTCCTAGATCTTTCAGTGTCTTGATACCCAATAGGTTTTCTGGACATGATTTCGTGAGTAATAGATCTGTAGTGCGAGATAACGGACCAACTGAAAGGGGTACTGGTTTCGATACTTCATTTACAATAGGCTTTCCTGAAAATCCAAGGGAAACATTCTGTGAGCCTGAGAGGGGTGCCCCTGGGACCTCGTCGTGACTTATTGTTGTTCTGCTTGCCCCTGTGTCAATCAAAAACTTTCTATCCTTTCCTAATACCTGACTATGTACATAAGGACCCTCTTGATCTACAGGAACCTCAATAAGAGGCAAGCCAACCTCCCTCTCTAGGCTGTTTCATGTATATCGCTGGTAATCGGGATAATCTGTTTGTGCATACTGGTACATCTGCTGTGTTGCATGTTGTGTTGTGGCAATCGGTTGTGTCTGTGGTACTGCTACGGTCTGTACTGTCTGTTGTGGAGCATGCATAGGCTGTACATTCGGTGATACGTGTTGTTGGACCTGATCTTGTCTAGGTTGCCGCGGTCTTTCTTTAGTTTTACCTGTGGATATATTATGTTTCAAAACTGCACAATCGTTTACATAGTGACCTGGCTGTTTACAATAGTTGCATGTCCCTTTAACAGGAGCTGCCGAATTATTGGACTGTGGCATACCCTTTTTATTACCGTCAGCTGGAACTGACTGAGCAACGAGCATTTTCATTTTTGTGTCTTTCATACGTCTTTGTTCGTGATCATGTTCTTCTCTAATTCTGTTCTGGTGATACTGTAACATCTGTAACATTTGTGAAGGCGTATTTGCTTGCCATGTGCTCTCAACTTTCAGTACACGATTCTTAACTTGGGGCAGAGAATTCTCAACTAATTTGGATACAAAAAGGTGTGGGTATGACTCGCTACTTGCTTTCAGGCCACTATTAATAATAAAACATTTCTCAAATCGGGAATAAAAATCACTAGTATCTTCATCGGGTTTCTGTTTGCATGCTGAGATTGCATCCCAGTCCTCCTTTTTAGTTGCTAATAACCTTGGCAATACTTGTACTAATAATCCTGGTAATGCCTTAGTTTTGTCCCCAAGACCCAAACCTGGGGTTCGGGTCGCTTCTTCAGTTTCTAATGCAGCCCAATCAATCTTTGTTTCTCCCACCTCCCATTCTTTTTCTTTGAGTTTCTCGTAAATACCGGCAGGCAATAAAACTTTCAATATTTTCATAATATCGGGATAGGTATAATCACCCATGAGTAACATATCTTTTATTTCACGGTGAAAACCTGCAGGGTCTTTATCATGACTGGGCACTATTTTCTTCATTTCTAACAATTCCATTTTAGTTATGGGCGTGTATACATACACACGTGTAAGGGTGTTATCATCATTCTCATCGTATCGGAGCAAACAAAAAAGCCTGGTACACCCCAGAGCTTAGAACCCTTAAACAACTCTGTAAACAGAAAGAGAGGCTCTGGAGAAAAGACTTCCAAAAAACTAGTAAGGATATCTATAAGATTGCTCTTCGTAATTATAAAAAACTGATTAAATCCACTCAATCCAAATATTACCAGGAAAAAATTACTTCTGCCTCCAGCTCCTCCAGGGAAATCTTTCAAATATTCAAGTCTTTAGCAACCCCATCTACTTCCACTGCTGACCCCAGTCTTGCATCTACCCGTTGCAGGGAACTGGCTAATTTCTTTGTATCAAAAATAACAGACATCTATTCTACCTTCCGTGAGACTCCATGTATATCAACCTCGCCCCCGAGTTTTGAGCTGAATCTCCTTGAGACATTTCCCCCTCTTGATTGCCCCAAGGTCCAATCACTTCTGAGTAACCTTAAATCAGGTTCACCGGTCGATGTGGCACCCCCCACCATGCTCAACTTGGTCTCTGATGTTGTGGCCCCGGTGATTAAGGAGGTGATCAATACTTCACTCTCAGCGGGGGAAGTCCCCCTTCATTGGAAACATGCTAGAGTAAAGGCACTACTTAAAAAGCCCAACCTCAATCCTAACGACTGGGCTAACTATCGCCCTATCTCTCTGCTGCCCACAATTAGCAAACTTACAGAAAAATATGTCAATTCCCTGATTTCCAACCATCTAGAAACCCAGGATTTACTGCATCCTACCCAGACCGGATTCAGGTGCAAACAAGGCACTGAAACGGCTCTGGTAGCAGTTATTGAGGAAGCAAGAAGGATTGTAGATGAAGGCAGTTGTGCAGCCATACTGTTATTAGATCTCAGCGCGGCCTTTGACACCGTTAATCACTCTATTCTGATCCAAAGGATGGGTGATGTGGGTGTCACTGGTACCGCGCTGAAATGGCTGCTATCCTTCCTCTCGGACCGGACTTTCTCGGTATTTGAGGATGACATCTCTTCTCCACCTGTGCATCTTCACTGTGGCGTTCCCCAGGGGTCATCCCTCAGCCCGACCTTATTTAATATCTATATGAGGCCTTTGGCTGAGGTGGTGTTACCTTGGGGAGTGCAACTAGTGACGTATGCAGATGATACGCAGCTTATCATCACCCTCTCTGGCCAGATGTCATCCTATGATAAACTCTCTTCCTGTCTTAGTAAGGTTCGTGAGTGGATGGATGCATCCTTCTTGAAACTTAATGGAACAAAGACGGAGATCATGATGTTGGGACATGATGCTCCCTCCGCGGTCGACGGATGGTGGCCTACCACCTTGGGTCTCCCCCCTTCCCCTAAAAAGAAAATTAAAAGTCTAGGGGTTTGGCTAGACCCAGCACTTAATTTTTTGGTGCAAGCTCAGAAGGTTGCAGCGAACTGCTACGCCCTGATGAGGTCCCTTAGAAAAATTATTGAATTGCTTCCTTTTGAAGCAAGGCAGATATTAGTCCAGGCCCTGATTTTAACTCGCCTGGACTATGCTAACGCAATATATTTAGGAGCACCATTAGGGACACTCAGGGTTTTACAGACGGTTCAGAATTGCGCAGCTCGGATGCTTTTAAAGATACCGCGTAGAACTTCTGCCAAACCAGCACTCAGGCAACTCCATTGGCTGCCAATACAACAAAGGGTCGATTTTAAGGCTATGACTATTGTACATAAAGCCTTGACTAAGACAGGGCCTGCTCTAACTCAATCTCTGTTCTGTCCTTACCAAACCAATAGGACCCTTAGATCCAGTAGTAAGAACTTCCTGGCAGTCCCTCGAATAAGGAGAATCCGCATGGGTGGCAGACGTTTTTCTGTCCAATCAGCTAAACTCTGGAACAACCTGCCGGACCATATTCGGATGGAAGAGAACCATCTTAGGTTTAGAAAGATGCTAAAAACCTTCCTGTTTCTGTAATCTCTCGGGTGATGAATTGGTACACTGAAGCGCTGGGATGCCTCCGGGTAACCACGCGCTATATAAATGAGTATTCATTCATTCATTCATTCATTCATTCATTCATTCATTCATTCCTGACTGGGTGTACTTCTCGTAAGGGATTCTGCCTGTCTATGTAAAACATTTTTCTTTCTGGGGGTGGAGCTGAAACAAACTGTGGATTCAGAAAGGCACTATATTTGCGTTGATGTTCTAGAATTACTTTAATTAAATCGGTACCCAGGCCTCTCCATTTATTCATGAGTAACTCTATTAATACATCGGGTAGGGGACCTGGATCAGAATGTTGGCTTTTATACAGAATAAGGAGATGCTGTATCATGTACATACCAGCTAGTCGCTGTTCGTCTGGGGAAAGATTCAAAAATGTTTGCGCTACTGCGTCATCATTATATTTATCAGAATTGTCAGCCCATTGTACTGCTGACCTGGCTAATTCTTGTTCATCCATGGAATTGAGTACATGGTACCCCATTCGCTCTTGAAGTACTTTATCGGTAGCCTGAAATAAATGTTCAGGAGTCTTCGGATTTGACATAACAGAGTGGGATGTTTCTGGTATTGGACAGGGGTAATGTTTCTGCTTTTCACACGTTTCTTGTTTACGCATGGGTCTGTCGAAGGGCCTATCAAGAGGATGCGGTCTAGGGAATTTTCCTCTGCCTACATATCCTATCATCTGTTTGCCTGACTGATGCGAAGTTTCTGCTAGATCCTCTGTATCATCCTCCTCCTGTGAGGAAGTCGGACCGTCTGATTCAAGGTGTTCTTCAGGCGCCCGCCGGGCATGTATATCTATTATTTCTTTACGGATCTTTCTAACCATAATATGCACACTATTCTCCTTCTCATGTTGACCATCCGCGATATTTTGGCTCCATCTATGCAGTCTATCCATTTCATTTTGCGGAAAACCTGCCTGATCTTGTTCTCTTATTAAACAATTAACCATAAATCGCATTAATAAACCTTTGTTCTCTACTTTCTGACGTGACATGGCTTCGGCAACACACTCCATTCCTTCTCCTGTTCTAATAAAATAATACAATTTGTCTAGATGTTCTGGCATACCTGGTAATAACATCAGATAATCTGTAACACGTCGCAAACGTAGGGACGCTAGCAACAAGGGTCCTGTTGTACCGGGCACTGGGTCATATCTACAATCTGTAAGTTCTTTTCTAAGCTGTTCTGCCGGTGCACCCTTAGGTGTCTGAGCCTTTGCTAAATCTCTCATTGTCACTCGGTGTAATGGTGGGGGTGTTTGATAACCTCCAGTAGCACCTCCTGAAGCGGAGGGTTGACCATAACCTGGCTGTAGGGTTGGTACCTGCTGTAACTGAGTTGGGGCCTGAACCGCACCAGGCCCAAAAGGATTATGCGGATTAATAGGGGGTGCAGGTAAGGGTGGAGGAAGCAGACCGGGAGGGGTCTGCTGTTGCGGACCTGGGGGCTGAAGATCAGGAGGCGGGTTACCGTCAGTAGGTGGCACACGGGCAGGCATACTAGCATATGCGGGAGCTACATCATCCAAGTAGGATGAAATAAAAATGTCTGCTGCGGTCTTGTGACGTAATTTAGTCGGAACCAAGGGAGGGGGCAGAATTTTCGGTGTTTCTGGGGTCGCCTTAGGCAGGCCCTCGGCCAGGACTGGATACAATCCTGTCATAATTGCGTTACTCTTTCTGTCGTGTTGTTCCATTCTAACTCGTTCCCCTTCTTCTAGTAGTTCTTTTTCTTTGGCTTTTTCAGAATCCTCTCTACTTTTCTCTGCTTTTCTGAGTGCTTTCTCTGTCCGTCTGTGTGATTCTTTACGCCATAGTTCAATGGCATCTTTCTGTGACTGTCTGGCTTTCTTTTTCCATAATGCTTCTTCTACTCTCATGATGCAATCGGCATCCCATGTCCCTGTAACGGGCCATCTCTGATTTTCTGCTAAATCCTTGGTGTAATCCACCCATAAGTCGAGATATAATACAGCGTCTAAGCCGTGTTTGTGGTACATAAAATATCCGGGAGTGTCCCTGGGTGGGATGGGAACAGCTTCCTCGAGTATCCCTTTTCTAGTTCCTATCTGTTTCAGTTTAGAAAACAGCGGCATTTTGAGCCGTGGTACCTGATACTTGATACTTACTCGGATTTTGACACCACTAATACAATAAACACAGTAATGAAAATCAAACAATCACTCATACCACGACATTAAAACACATTAAAACAATTCGGAAAACGAACAATAACTTGATAGCTGAATACTTGATATACTGCTAAACAGTACAGATACACTGCTAAACAGTGCAGACCGGGTCTGTGTACCCTAACCCGTCTTGACCGGACACAAATTAATGCACCCGTCTAGATGCGTCCCCAGCAACGGTACTCACCGGGAAGCACAGAACGGAAGGCCTCGGAAACTCGACACTGGACTGGACCGGACTGGACTCGACTCGACTCGTGACGTAGGTACTTCGGAACTTCGGAACTGGTGGGCCTCTGAACACCTCGGACCTTGCTCTCTCGTCTGGGCTCTGGTCGGGATCCTCCGCACTCCTCACCGCCTCGTCTGGATGTCGATCGCAGCCTCAGTCACCTCCGTTGGCCTGAGGGAGATACAGGAAATCCTGCGGGTACGCGTAGTTGTCCGTCACGGCTGTGGCAGGGGACCAGGCCTGCAACGCACCGCCGGCGCGTAAGGTGGGGGAGGGGTTCCTATTCGGGCGCCAATTATGTGGTAAAATGAACTTACCTCTACTGAATTTCTATGCGGTAAAAGTTTAATAAAATAACTCAATCAGAAAATGAAAGGCAGAGTCCGTGGCATCTGAGTTTATAAGGGTTTTATTCCATAAAATGGAATTGGTTCGAACCAGGTATCATGTTCCATCACCACGAAGGTTCAGGAAGGGATAGACAATGCTTTATTAACAGAGTACAATATATATAGTAAATGCATATAATGGTGATGGACACAGAAGGCGTAACAGCTGAGAGGAAAAAGATAAGAACACGTGTACGTAACAGAAGGCGTGCACGAGGGCGTACACGGAGGTGTGTGCTAGAAACGTCACATGAAAGTGTCACAGGTGGGTGGATCCATAGAGGAATCCTGCAGTGTCAGCAGAAATATATGGCAGAGATGCGCGCGCAGCAGCATGACGTGTGATTGACGTGGAACTGGAGGGTGAAGGGGACTTGACATTTAGCTCTACATGAGGAGACAGAAGTCTGGAGTGTCAGAACAACCTAATCCCAAATCATATCTAATATCTTATGTTTGAGGAACTGTATTATCTAGAAGTAAAGGTCTCTCGGGCAGAGGCTATTCTATACTGACTGCTAGTGCGTGTATAGGCGACTACGTGTCTACGTGTAATGCGAGGGGGCCATGGGCCTACCATGGTAACGGGAGCAATGAATTACTTGCATGGAGACAGAAAGGCCGGGCCCTTTGCTCTGCAGCTGGGGAGATGTTTTCCTAAATCACTAGACAGGAATGTATTTTCGAGGAGCGGAGCAGATAACTTGAAGGCAAAATACAGTCTTGGCAGGCAAGCAGGCCGAGCCTGGCACCGCTCGCCGCGCAGGGAGTAAGGCAAGGGTCACAGATACAGATCCAGGCTGTAGCTTTCAGAGACAGAAGGCAGAAAGGGCTCGATGGTAGGAATCAGGGCCTAGCTCACCAGAGCCAGGAAAACGTGAAAGTGCACCATGTAAAGACGGTGGCAAGGCATACTTAGGAACTGAATATTCGACCCATTCATGGTGGATCTGAAAGAGAACATGTTAACGTTGGACGCAAATGTATTTGCGTCTTCATAGCTGGTTGTGGAGGGAACATACATGTACTTGAAGCACGTACATGGAGCCGTTGGGGTCTACGTTAGGGGACACAATGGACCATAAAATTCATATTACCTCACGATGTAAAAGTATGCGTTTTAACGTCATACCTCCGCTGGATTGCGGTAGACCTGAACTTTGGATTAACACAAGTCCCTCAGGACCTCAAATTACCTTTTAACCATTAGTGACTTCTAAGCACTGTTTTTGCATTTCATCATATAAAATTCCTATCTTGATTTCTACTGATTCGATTTCTGTTGTGTTGGTTTTGTTTTCTTCAGGTAAATATTCTCTATATATCAAAACCTGTGTGGAGTCTTTTTCAAAGGTATTCATTGTGTTACTGTGTGTGTGTTGCACAAACACTTTACACATTGTTTCTTTAGAGAAGCCTGACTGCTTTGTGCCAAGCTACCAGAGGGTGAGAACAGGCTATCTTTTAGTGTGTATCTAGCTTACCCTAAGTAGAGTGATGGTTTCTACTGGGCCTGAATGCATACCTCAGCCAACCAGGAATTCCATTTCTAGCATTGGGGATCAGCGGTGAGGCTATGACTTGTGTTTGTGCAATATCATACAGTAACTTGTCCACCACAACTCTATGCTTAGACCAATTCAAGCCTTTTTCAATTCTCCCTGTACTGACATCTTTTGATTTTTTTCAAGGTACTTTTGCCCAAGTCCCATTTTCTCTGCAATGTCTGTAGTCCTACGTGGCAATATGGAATATGAGCGGCCAACTTGGAGGCATACAAAGTGGCCCAGCTCATGGAACTCTGACAGGAAAGGGGAGCGTACAATAAGGAAAGTGTCAAGAAGGCAGAGCTTCAGAAAGCCTTAAGAGCATGGGCAGAGGCTCACTCAGAAGGTGAAGTGGAGGAGGGATCTGTGTCTAAGGAAGGATCAGAGCCAGACCTGACAGAGGGTCTTGTCATGCAGTCTACAGAGGGGGGTAGCAATTTCTTCCCAGGACTGCAAGTCCACTCTAGAGCAGGCAGCAGTGTGTCCTCAAAGATCCTGCCCCCAAAGGCACTGGCAGACAGAATGGAGGAGAGAAAGCTAAGAATAGAGCTTGCAACGATTGACAGGGAGCATGCCCTTGCCAAGATTGAAATGGAGCAGGCTTTTGCCAAACTGGAGAAGGAGCAGGTCCTTGCTAGAATGGAGAAATATCAAGCTCTAGAGGAGAATAGGCTGGCCATGGAGGAAAGGGAGATGGTCCATGAGCTTAGCTTCAGGGAGCTGGATTTCAGAAACCAGCAAGAGGGGTACAGAAACAACAATACTGGTGGCAGAATACCTGCAATGTCTCTACATGAGTCCAGATTTCATATCCTAAAAGATATGGTGTCCAGTTAAAATGTGGAGATGACATAGATAAATGGTTGGTAGCCTACGTAATGGCTTTGAGAGTGTGTCAGGTCCCAGAGTAGCTCTGGGAGAGTAGCTTATTGTGGTACTTGCCCGCAGTGGGGACTGACACACTCCTTACACTAGAGGTAGAGGACCAGGCCAACTACACTGCCATGAAGACCATTTTAGTCAGTAAGCTTGGGTTGACACCTGAGAAGTACAGGCAATGGTTCGGGCCAGTCAAAAATCAACAACACAAACGGGTAGATTTCTTGTACTATGCTGGTAAGGCACTGAAGGGTTAGGTGAGGGGCAGCAAAGTTAATGATTATAAAGGGTTGTACAACTTGTTTTTAAAGGAGCACATCCTTGATACCTGGTTTCCTGAGCTGCGCCAACACCTAGCTGATAGCAAGTTTACTGACTCCAGGAAGCTTGCTGAAGAGGTGGACCTCTGGGTCAGCACCCAATTGTACAGAAAGTTATCTGGGGGGATTCCCAAAAGGGTGTTATGGGTTCACACCAGAAGATAGAGGGATAAAAAGACTGAGATCTCTGAAGGCACCCAAAACAACTTACAGGAAAAAGGGTCTGGTTCACATTCCCAATCTGGCCACTAGAAGAAAAGGTACCCTGACAAAGGTCAGCAGCCCACACCCCTAAGTGCTATGAGTATGGACACTAGAAGGGGGATCCCAAGTGTGCAGAAAGAACACCACCTCCTACTGGAGGAAAGCTTCCAGGGGTAGCTAGCATAGTGCTGGGAGAGGAGTTTGTCCCAGTTAATGGGGGGGGGGGAGTCATTAGGGGTTAACCTAGTGACCCTGGTAGACAGTGAGATAGGTTCTAAGATCTATGTGCCCTCAAATACTACTAAGAATAGGCAATGGGTCAACATCAATGGGCAAGGTGTGGAGGTTCTGAGTGCTACAGGAGCCAGCATGACTATGGCAAGGAGTCAGCTGTTCCCCCAGATCAGGTAATTCCTATTGCATACCACCATTTTGTGGTGATTGACTACAGAGAGGGTCACTATCCTGTGGACCTTGTTCCATTTGAGTGGGGGAAAAAGAGGGGCTCAGGTCTTCTGAAAGTTGTGGTGAACCCTGCCATGTCTGTGCACTGTTTGTTAGGTAATGAATGTGTAGCAGGGATTCTGCTCCTATACAGAACTGTGCATAGAGACTTAGAACCTCAGTGAATTAGGGTGTGCCAAAACTCACCTTAGTATCCAAAATCCCCTACCAGACTAGCAATCAGTGTCTAATTGGTTCTTACCGACCCCCAATGTTTAGGCAACCCAGAACATGGACTTAGAACACCTCAGGTAACGTGGAATACATGAACACTCTTTCGTTATACTAACATATCAATCCAGAACGAGGAGTAAATGAGGACATATGCAAGTTTGAAATGTTTATTTCTAATAAAGTGTTCTCAAGCGCAGTATCTTAGCTAATACAAGCAAACATATTATAAGGAACATGGTTAGCAGCATAGTTACTGTTCCATAAAATACAAAGGGAGAAAGCATGTTAAAATGTTAAAGAAAAAAGTTCTACATAGAACCTCAAATTACCCTCCCTTGCTAGTATATTATATTATATCTACAGAAGGTCTCTTTGAGTTCAAAAGGGCAGGCCCATACCTTTGGGTTCAGCAGAAATGGATCACATCATCTCTTGCACCAACTCTCTGCATACGAATATTCATCAAGTGTGTAACTCATGCTCTGTGCAGTGCATTATTAATTGCGCCTAAAACCCAAAGTTGGCTACAGCTGCATATGTATTATGTCTAGCCAGTGTGCTGATCAAACTGAACAACAAGCGCTGTGTTGAAATAACCTTGAAGGCCTCGGCACTCACTGTACTGACATAGCTTACCAAGCAAACATATTATTCTCGTGTGAAGCAAAATATTCAACTAGGCGAAAAGCTTTAATAACAAAATGTATCGTGTGCAGAGGCTGCAGAAAAGGAAAATGGCATTTAAACTTCTAATAGGCTCATGCTAACATAACACAGTGCAAAGGTAAACCCAAACCACATGACACCCTCCCTTTGATCCGAGCACGGATAGGACAAATAAAAGGGGCAAATGTAGGAATGCAGAGTTCAAGATCGATAGTTCGAACACAAGTCTCCAAATCGGTACCTCAAGAACCTAGATAAAATAACCATAATTGTGAAGAGAAAAAAATCTAGCCTTTGGACATTGATAAAGTCAATTTGGTTGGAGCTCAAAAAAAAATTTTTGGCCGAAAAATAAATCCAATTATCCAATGAAAAGTGTTGGTTAAGGAAGCGAGACTGCAAACACAGTTCATCCAATTAATGAATACGCAAAATATGCAGCAACAGCCTCCAACAGGAAGTCACTGTTATCATCCGAAAATAATTCGCCCATCCAATTTAACAAGGGGAAAGAACACACATGTTCTTCAATCACCGGAGCCTCTTGCACCATCAGAGCACAACTCGGTGCGTTTTCGAGGAAGCTGCGTGCCAAGAAATCTTGCGCCGCTGCAAACACATTCCAAGGACCCAGTATTCCATGCATGGCTGCAAAGGCCATAATCCCTCAACAGAACAAAGCAATTCATGAGCAACTAAGGAACTCATAGGTTGATTATAATCCACATCGGAAGACACCGTATTGCAGAGACACAAATCCAGGGCCCATTCGAAGTCGCAACTCAGGCAATGGAAGACAGGCTGGATGCACGTAAAGTAGGAAAATCGAAACGATAATCCATAAGCTGCACTCAAGGTAGCAAGAGGCAGCGCTCCATAGTACTCAAGCATCCGGCCCCGAAGCTGCCCTAGCCGGGACAGCTCGTCTTGTAACATTGGATGTGCATCCATTTTGAAATAAACAAAACAGCAATAGCACGCCAGCAGCAAGAGCCAGTAGCAAGGGAAATCCACCAAACAGGCTGGAAAAAATAGAATGGAAGAAAGCTGGAAAGTACCGAAAATCGTTTGGAAGGAAGTCACCAAGCCACTGCTTACAACTTTAAAAAAGTGAGCCAGCCCCGATGTGGAGGACGGATTGAAGATTGTGTGAATTAATTCACCGAAGTGCAAGGGCAAATCAGTATTTAATAAGGCACGCACCTCTGTGCGGGTGTTAGCCACGTGAAGGACAAATGTTTCACAAGCAGATGTGAGGGCAACTTCTTTTTGCGACTCATCTTATTGAACTCTGCTTTCAAGGTCGGAATCTTAGGCCAGATGGAAACATCCAGTTTTCCATGCGGGGGTGGATACATTACATTCTTGCAACAAACAACACGCTCACTGACGGTAACTACATAAGCAATCCCTTTCAATAAGCCACAGCAATCTTCATTGTTTAAAAGTAAGTAACTCCCATTTGCCAGTAATGTGAATGTGGGAACGATTGCAGGCACGGGGGTACCTTTCAAAATACAGGCTAAATTTGGCTCATTTTGATTACAGGAGCCATGTAATTGGATATGTTTACACATTAATGAATGATCCAGTGTTTCAGTGCATTCTTCACCATTCAAATAAACTTCCTTTCCCTCCCTAAGGCATCTATATGTAAAAGGAAGCGACCAAGCTTCATGGAGGTAAGAACTTCTAAGAGGTTCGTATCTACCAATGGCGAAGTACTTCATACAGTTTTTAAACTCAAACAAAGGAAACAGGAGAGTTATTAAACCGTGAATAAGCTATGTTGCAGTATTGGCCTCTGCCACAGAAAACGGTAAAGGCTCCAACCTTTCAATGTGTAACATGGAAAAAGAAGCATCTTTCATCGACAGTAAGCGCTGCTTGTCAGTCAAATTAAATGGGGTAAACAATGATGATGTATTCATGTAATGCCAAGGCACTTTTCATGCCTTAAGGGTCTGCAATGTCCATGCAAACTGCATAATGGAACGCATTTGATTTTGACCATGGCACAAAACAGACATTTCATCTTGCACAATATCTACAACAGATGACACAATATTATCTAATGTGTAAATGCGGGAAGAGAACGTGCCAATGCTGTTATCTACAACTGCTAGCACTTTTTCTAAATTAGCTTGATCTATAGCTCTAAGGCGGGTAGCCCCCTCAATCTGTAATGTTTTCCAGAATTCGTTATAAACCGCATATATCCATCTTTTAGATCTACCTTTAGCTGGGCCTTTTATTAAATCATTCAGATCAACATCGTCAGTCAGTTTAGATAAATGCAGTTTAACTGACGCCAAGGTAGAATGTCTGAGCCAATTCTGACATAATTTGCCTACAGAATAGGTAGTCACAGAATGGCCACTTTCAAAACGGGGATCTATCCTGACCTGTGTAAAGCCATGAGCTAAACCCAGAAAATGATGCTGGAATGAGTCAGCACTTCTGTGCCAGAGCAACCAGCCTTCGGGATCCAAACTGGATATGTTAAAGGAGGAATTCAATAACAGAGTTTGTAACTCTCTCATGGAAAATTTTGTAGTATTACTCCAATCGGAATATTCCTCTAAATCAGGAAAAGAAGGAGCATTTAATCTTTTAGGAGTGGCCAATCCAAAGCATGTTGTCTGTGAAATAGTAGAATTCAAAAACAACATATGGTTCGGGATGAGGCATGCATGGTGCAAAGCCTCAGTGACTTGCACTTGCCAGCTTTTAGAACCTAAACTGATTTAAGGTCAATGGTATCCTTCCACAACTCCTAGCCCCCAACAGCCAACTGGTCTAGAAAGGACTTTGAATACAATAATTTAGTATTGGTAAGTCAAACTTTGGATGTGGACTTTTCAGTCATTTTAAAATATAATGCATTGGGATTAGACTGATTAAAATCTGTAAAGTAAGTGAACCTTTTCAAAAAGATAACAGAATTGTCTTGTATAGGAGCTGGGCAGTGTTCCCACTGGGTGTAATTTACAGTAAGCCTCCTGGTATTAGCTTTATGCAGGTAGTGATTGTCAAAATGTTGATAAAATTACAAATCACCGTAATTTGCAGACTCCAAGTACAAAGCTTCAGCATCAAAGGCAGCATAATATTTCAAATCAGAAAACAATGATTCTACGCCCTGAACATCCCACTCATCAGAACGTATATGTTGTTTAACTACATCCCCCATAGACACTCTAAGCACATTAGGGACATTTATAACCTCAGTGGGCCCATGGGTTTGAAACCGAACAGCATCCCATAAATCCCATCTGAGACATGCCAAGCAGTGATATTAACTAAAGCCAAGTCTCTCTTCAATCTGTGTGATGAGGAATGGGCAGCTAATGTTCCAATGATATGTCGAATGCATGTTCTCTCTTTGACATAGTGTCCATTGACGAGACGGAAAAAATATAACACAAAACCAATTGACATAAAAAGGTAAATCGAAAAAAGCACCTTCCAAATATAAGTTCAAGGGGGAATCAAAAAATGTTTTTTAAACAGTCTTGCCAGAACAGAAATCTTCGAAGGCTTTTTTGATGTGTGGGAAACAGTGTCAAATGAAAATCTGGATTCTGTAGCTAAGCGAGTTTGAAAATCAGGCATCGATAAGTAAGTTGGATAAGTATAGTCAGTTTAATCATGTTGAGTACCAGGCAGTATAGTCATTAAAGGACTGGAAATAGCAGGCGTCTCGAGAGCAACATCAGGCACAGGATTGGAAACCGGGGCCAAAACAAAATTTCTCAAAATCGAAGGACATGAGACTGCCGGTGTCATACTAAGAAAAATCAGCCACTCTGTGGAACTTGGCATTGTCAATGGAGATATACCTGTTCTCCTTACGACCTGGAAGTGGTGGTAAAACAACTGTTATTGTGCCCTTCACTCCAATTACTGGAACCGGAGCTCGATAAGAGGGACCAAATTCTTTCTTGTTTTCGATCTTCTCACGAACCAGTTCTCCAACTTGGGGTAGCCAACCAACTACCGGGATCTGCAACGCATCATCCGGGGTGGAGGGTAAATGTTCCTATGAAAGACTGTCTCTTGTCTTTTGTAGATCCTGTAAAACATTGCAATGTTCATCTACGTCAAAGGAGGCAGCTTGAGCCACCGAGTCTAGACCGTCAAGGCCCGGGACATACATCTTGATACCAAAGAGCATCTTGTATGGGGTCCACCCACCCAGAGACCTTCTAGGGAGATTATTAAGAGCACACTGCACGTTATTGAGGTGGGACAGCCAGTTCCTGCTAGTGCCTATAACTTGAGCTGTCAAAGACTGCTTTAAATCTCTGTTCATCCGTTCCACAACACTATTACCCTCAGGTCTGTATGGAGACGAAAACTTGACTAGGACCCCCAATGAAGTCATGGCATCCTTATACGCTTTAGAGGCGAAAGCCCGACCCTGATCCGAATGGAGGTACCACAGGCAAAAATCCCTCCAAAGACACGCAAGTCTCTTATGACAGTCCATGAATCAGCGCTGCGGTGTGGCCACACCCACACAAAGCGCGTGCACAAATGAACTGCTACTAAGATGTGATTTTCACATAATGAACTTTATCAGGACTAAAGTGGTGTGAATACTTCGAAGAGAATCCTTTTGGATATTTACCTCCCTTCTCAGTCGCAGCAACAGCTGCCAAGATATCATCATCAATCTTACTTTTGGAACGTGTAACTGTTGCAACCAAATATGTTGATACTGCTGATTATGCTGCTTTATCTGCAAGCGAATGCCAACAGCGTGGACTCCTACACGCTGATGACCGAGAGTATGAATCACAAACACGAGGGGCAACTGCTCTTTAAGTTCAGCCTCTCGGACCCAGATCATTTTATATTTTACTGTGCAACACTTGGAATCACGAAAATCATTCTGAATCCAATAGAACAGGTTTTCATTGTAAGACTGGACACAGTAGTAAGAATCACTTACAATAAGAGTTGTCACACTAGGATCTGCGTACTCCAATGCAAGCATCAGAGCACGAAGCTCTGCCAATTTGGCGGTGCAGTCCCCAAGAGTCTGCGTGTGCACGACTCTGGACTTGAACTCATCATTCACCATGGCACCTACCACAATAGCACAAGCGGAAAAGTATGCGTGCTTAGACCCATGCGCAACCTGCGCTGAACCATCAGTGTATATGATGCAGTGGAAGTCCTCCAAAGGTTGCATAGCCAAAGGGGCAGGATGAACAAATTCATACTGCAAAACTCCTGTGACTGAAAGGAGGCATCAAAAATAAACGTGACATCTGGAGATGTCAATTATGCTGCCCATTGTATCCACCGTGGGTGCAAAGCTTTAGAATTTAGTACACTGGCTTTCGTCACTGCCTCTAATGCAGGAAATGGGATTACAACCAACATGCGTTTTCCCTGCGACAGTGCATGTTCCTTAAGAATCGCCATTTGCACTGCTGTCAAAACTTTTTCCACAGAGGAAAACTGCATTTCAGCCGGAGTGTACAAGTGCGGCTTGTAAGCAATAGGTACTGTGTCTCCTTCGTTAAAAGTAAGGTACGTAAAACCCACCGCCCCAGCGATGATTCTTATCATCAGGTTGGTGTGTTTGTCACGAGTCAGTAAGAATTTAGATTCTAGAAGATCAGCCTGCAAAGATTGCAATATAGCTGAATGTTCTGGCAGCCAGCAAGATTTGTTAATAGTTGGTTGTATCAAAGCACACAAAGGCTTGATATGCTGGGCATATTCGGGAATATATGTACGCCCGAAATTCAAAAATCCCAGCAAGGACTGTAATTTTTTCAGAGTTGTAGGAGTGCGCAGTTGTGCGCATTTCTCCAAGAAGTGAGGAGCCAATCCTTGACCTTCATTGTTGAGCTCATAGCCCAGGAACAACACTGTGTACTCTGCAATGTGAGACTTTGCAAAGTAGAACTTGTAACCAAAGTCTGCAAAGTTACAAATTATGCGGTCAACGCGACACAGATGAGCCCAACGCTCGTCGTCTGTGAGATAAATGTCATCCACATACGAACACGCATCAGTGTCTATCCTCTCTAAGAGAGAGACTATATGGGCAGCAAACATGCCTGGACTATTCTTATAGCCCATAGGTAATCGTTTATACTGGAGTTGCTTGCCGCCACAGGTAAAACTGTACTACTGGGAACTCAGTCCGTCCAAATTGTGGGCAAAAAAAACCGTTGGATATGTCAAGCGTGGTTTTAAACCGTTTACACACAAGACCATCTACAAGAGCAGAGCCGTGAGTATTCTGTACTGCACAGGTACGGCAATGCGAGTTCAAATGCCGGTAATCCAATCCCAAACGGTAGGAGCTGTCAGGCTTGGTCACAGTAAAAAGAGGGTTATTCATCGGTGACACACAAGTTTCAATCAAACCTTGATATTCCAATTGTTCAAGGATTTCCGCGATGGAAGCCTTAGCTTCACGTCGGATGGGGTATTGAGGTTAAGGCTGTGGCATAGACCGCAAAGGATTCTCGTGGTGTGGGGAAAATGTATCCCAACCACACTGTGTACGGTTCAGAGCCGGTGCAAGAGCCTTAGCCCACTCTTCTGTGAAATTCAGCGCATGCTCTTTCGAGACCGTGTGCGCAAAACTAGGAAGGATTTCCTCCTCCCCTCTCGGAGCTGCGAGCACAAAAGGTGGGTGCCAGTCAGCCTCTGCTAACAAAATGTCATAGGTAGTCGTAAGATTTTCCCAAAATACCCCTTTGATGGTACGCTGTATGTCACCTTCAATTAAAAGGACTATGTTATAAAGTCTATCAGGGGGAGCTACTCCAGTATCAGCTGTCTCCACAACAACATATCGGTCAGTCGCTGTCACCTTCAGTAGGAGACGCAGGGCCTCTCGCACTATGGTAATCTCCACCGCGCTGTCCAGCAAGGTCAGAGCCCATGTCTGATTCCGAAGCTGCGTTCTCACTATCTGTGGCATATCTCGCTGTTAAAGCAGCAACTTTCTTTTTCTGAAACTGGGGTCATTTCGGTGTTGAATCGTCCTGCTTGCCTTTACTGTCTTTCGGGCGGGGCTGGTCGCATCCCTGCTGGCCATCCCGACCTCTGCCACTTCCTCCACCACCGGTCGATGAGGCCGATGAGTCCTGAAAAGAACGAGGAGAGTGTTGTTCAGAAACCTGAAAAGGATCAGGCGATTTTATCATCGCGTGATCGCGCAAGTCATAAACACGTTCTGTAGGCACAGGCACTGGAGATGCAGGGCGAGACTCCTGTTTCTGCTGTTGTTGTTTACCCTGTTTTTGTTTTTCTGCCAATTTTGCTTTTTAGCCTTGGGCTGTTCGTCAGTCTCTGACCTCTGCCCTTGGGATTTCTTTTCTCTTTAGTGGAAAATGGCTTGACTCCCAAACTATTGCGGTCCACGGTCTTATAAGCCGCCACAATAATTCTCGGTAACTGACTGGGTTTATCGGCATCGGGTACAGCCTGCAAAGCATTAGATACCTGAAAGCTCACAGCATCTCCCCTGACATTCGCAAGAATGAGATTGGAAACTACATCAAAACTGCCGCAAAGGCGCATACCCAATTCAACCGCTGCCTCAGGTCCATGCTCATCTTGAACACGCTTAACGACCGTCGGAAGGACAGTCATTGACGGTGTGCCGAAGCACCTCGTATACACTGCCGCAAAGATCTTTTCCCATGACTCACAGTCACCAGCTTCTGGGATCAAGTCTTTAGGCATGCTAATTGTCAGAATCCTGTGTTTTTCTCCAGGAGTCGTGTTAGGAAATACCGCTTCCAGCTGGTCAAACTTCTCGGCAAGCCAGAAACCAAAGTCTGCAAAGTTACAAATTATGCGGTCAACGCGACACAGATGAGCCCAACGCTCGTCGTCTGTGAGATAAATGTCATCCACATACGAACACGCATCAGTGTCTATCCTCTCTAAGAGAGAGACTATACGGGCAGCAAACATGCCTGGACTATTCTTATAGCCCATAGGTAATCGTTTGTACTGGAGTTGCTTGCCGCCACAGTTAAAACTGGTCTACTGGGAACTCAGTCCGTCCAAATTGTGGGCAAAAAAAAACCGTTGGATATGTCAAGTGTGGTTTTAAACCGTTTACACACAAGACCATCTACAAGAGCAGAGCCGTGAGTATTCTGTACTGCACAGGTACGGCAATGCGAGTTCAAATGCAGGTAATCCAATCCCAAACGGTAGGAGCTGTCAGGCTTGGTCACAGTAAAAAGAGGGTTATTCATCGGTGACACACAAGTTTCAATCAAACCTTGATATTCCAATTGTTCAAGGATTTCCGCGATGGAAGCCTTAGCTTCTCGTCGGATGGGGTATTGAGGTTAAGGCTGTGGCATAGACCGCAAAGGAAAGGAAAATAATCCTTATTCTGGGGGCACTTGCCCATCACAGCGTTGACCATCACAGGACTAAGGTTCCTTCCGCCCTGTCCGGCACGAAGCGCCGCACCACCTGGGGCCCCGCCTGGGAGATTGCGGGTAATGTATTGTACTAACAACCGAATCACGCTAATTGCAACTACGTGTAGTCATCTTATATCAGCTATGGGACAAGCCCGTGTTTAGGATGAGGTGTAAATCCAGCCAAAACAGGCCAAGTCGCGCCTGGAATTGACAAGGGACCTAACCTCGGAGCTGTCAAAGAGTGGGGTAGGACGCCATTAAACCAAACTCGGTGCTGCCAAGCATTAATAGGAACTTCCTGTGTCCTATATGGAGCATAGTCCTGCATCACAGCAGTGGGACTGTACGTGCCGAACACAGTAGTATTTGCGTTCACAGCTAGGAAGGTCACCCACGAATAAAAAAATTTGTACGGGTAAGCCACCTCTGCACACACCACCATAATTACTGCCATGCCATCCACGGGGACGTTATAATTCTGAAAGTGATTGCGCACCGCAATGCGACTATGTTGCGCAATGTCCACCGTGGCCATAGTGACACAGAAAGGAAAAGATACAATAAAAACTATTTAGCACAACTGGGTAGTAATTCAAAGAAACCGTTTTGAAAGAATCAAGCTTGAAAAGACCTATGTAGGTAGGTTTGTCCAACACCACTGTCTTCCGCAAACAATAGTGAAGGGTGTTAAGGACCGATACAAGTACTACTCAAGTGTCATGTAATAAGACCACCAACGATCGGGCGCCATGTAGCAGGAATTCTGCTCCTATACAGAACTGTGCATAGAGACTTAGAACCTCAGTGAATTAGGGTGTGCCAAAACTCATCTTAGTATCCAACATCCCCTACCAGACTAGCAATCAGTGTCTCATTGGTTATTACCTACCCCCAATGTTTAGACAACACAGAACATGGACTTAGAACACCTCAGGTAACGTGGAACACATGAACACTCTTTCGTTATACTAACATATCAATCCAGAACGAGGAGTAAATGAGGACACGTGCAAGTTTGAAATGTTTATTTCTAATGCAGTGTTCCCAAGCGCAGTATCATAGCTAATACAAGCAAACATATTATAAGGAACAAGGTTAGCAGCATAGTTCCTATTCCATAAAATACAAAGGGAGAATGCATGTTAAAATGCTAAAGAAAAAAGGTCTACATAGAACCTCAGTTTACCCTCCCTTGCTAGTATATTATATTATATCTACAGAAGGTCTCTTTGGGTTCAAAAGGGCGGGCCCATACCTTTGGGTTCAGCAGAAATGGATCACATCATCTCCTGCACCAACTCTCTGCATGCGAATATTCATCAAGTGTGTAACTGATGCTCTGTGCAGTGCATTTTTAATCGCGCCTAAAACCCAAAGTTGACCACAGCTGCATATGTATTATGTCTAGCCAGTGCGCTGATCAAACTGAACAACACGCGCTGTGTTGAAATAACCTTAAAGGCCTCAGCACTCACTGTACAGACATAGATTACCAAGCAAGTCTTATATTATAAGCAAACATATTATTCTCGTGTGAAGCAAAATATTCAACTAGGCGAAAAGCTTTAATAACAAAATGTATCATGTGCAGAGGCTGCAGAAAAGGAAAATGGCGTTTAAACTTCTAATAAGCTCATGCTAACATAACACAGTGCAAAGGTAAAACCAAACCACATGCCAAATGGAAGCACACTATCTGGAAAGAAGTGGAGCTCAAGTCTCATATGGTGCTGTTAGGGTTACCTGAGTGGACCATTGACTCCCATCATCCCATTACACCAGTAGAGACACTAAACAAATAAGATGCAATATCACTTGCCTCCATCACCCGTCCGCTGACACCTCACAACACACATTCAGCTGCATGCAATAGCAGTCATCCCTCCAGAACACCCACTATGACACACACTTGCAGCACGAGTCACTCACTTCACTCTCTAGCCTTCAGGCAGTTGCAACCGTACTTACTTTTGCCAGCAACCACTCACACTATCACACAAACACATGATCACTTGTCCACACATCTACCTCTCATCTCAACAACTAACTTCACAACTCACCTCCTTACTCTGGCATTTGTATCCCTTGAACATTCACAAAACCACTTTCCCTTCACTCATGTTCAGTAGCCATTCACCTCTGCTGCTTTACTACTAAGTCCTTACACCACTCCTCTAAATAACTCTTACCACTTGCTTACTACCTCAAAACCTTTAACACCTTTTAATCAAACCACTCTTCTTCAGCTACATGCATCATTCTTTCTCTGTTTTTCTCAATTCCAGTCATCCATAACACCCACCAACAACCATAACCACAATGGCATCCTTTTACTCACACCAGCAATGATCCACTGTCCAGCTTGCTCACGCCAATTACCTATCTCAGCCATTTCAATCTTCACTCACCCATGCAATCAGTCCCATGAGCAATTCAGTCACTTCTCACCAACAGATATATGTAACTCTATTCTGCCTCACAGCATGACCCAGACCCCCAACTTTTCTTTCACAGCTCAGATCTACATTGCCATAACTCAAAACTCAGCCACTTGCAACACTCATTTGCTTCTTCACATCATTTGCAGACCATACCACTCATTACTTACCAAAGTCCTTCACAACACAACTCATAAATCCTCCCCAGCAATTTGCTGCACTAACTCACAATCATTCAGCAACATTAGCCCGCCCCATATCCACTCATAACCCCACCAGCAATATACTTTATAGTTAGTTGCAATAGTCCTTGCCACATTTGTGTAATATTTCACAGCACAATTACACAGCACCCACACTCACTATGCATCCACATTCCTAACACAACCCAGTTGCACTCACAGCACTCACTCAGAACAACAAGGACCACCAAAAAATGCTTGCCTTCACCCACATCTATCATATAATCATTCACATCACCACTGAACTGCAGCATCCAATTGACCACGTAAAGGCTTACTTACAGACACTCAACCATAAAAAACCTCTTGAGCAGTCTCTTACATTCACAGTAACTCACTCAAGACCAGTCTTGTACTGATGGTACTAACCTCTATACTTACAATCATTGCTTTACATCTGCTGTCAAGAAAATTACTTGTTTGGAAGGACAGTAATCCAAATGAAAGAATAAGGGTGAGGCAGAATTAAAAGGAGTGCAATAATAATATTAGTGGATCTCTGCTCAGTGCAATAAATCAGCACACAAGCGTTATTAAGTTGCAGTGGTAAGTGGCAATCATAGAAAACTCGTAAAGAAGTAATAGTGGAATTATATTGGAGAAACTTGAACATATCCTAAATCCTTTACAGTTAGGCCTGGGTAAATTTTCTGTTGCAAGTGAAGTAAATTTCAAGTCAGGTATACTTTTTTTGGTTCCCTCTTCTTTTTGTGTACAAATAAAATAGTGAGAGGTTTCCTTGTGTTCAGACAAGGAAACCGCTCTTTTTGGTTGACCACCCCTGAAGCATTTATTGGTTTTTTTTGTAGCAGTAATCTGCTCTGCCAATGAGCTAATAAAACTGCAGGGTTCTTAACTTCCTATGTATGTCAAAGGTTTACATTTTACTACTCAAGATCATCCTAAAATAGTGCATCCACATATTGAAATTGCCATGCAGTAATACAGCCGGAACCCATCCTAGGTTAATACATACCCATCTTGAAGTCATTACTGACTAGTACGGACCCATTCTAAATAAATTTAGGGATCACCTTTGAGTAATACAGCCTCTTTCTGACGTCATCACAAGATCATTCTGTAATAACACAGATCCATGCTGAAATTCTTACAGGATCATCCTGGAGTAATAACGCAGAATCCTGAATTAATCATGGGATGATCCTGTAGTAGTAAAACATCATTACATGTTTTCCACGAAATAATCAGGAAGCAATCCGGGAGTAGTTGCTGTGATGGTTCTAGAGTCATGTCATTTAAATATTTCTCACCATACACATACTTCAGAATGGTTTAGGATGACTTCCTCAGATAGTTACAGGAATAGTTGCAGATGACTTCAGAATGTCTCCAGGATGATCTTCCTTTTTAGTTTGAGCCTGGGCAGCGCATGCGCTGCTCTGCGAGGCATGCTGTATTAGAGTATGGACTTAAACCTCCGCCCACTCTCCGCCCATGTTTTTCATGCTTGTATCATTGTCCTTCATAAATGTCGGCTTCTGATTCTTTATCAAGCTTGTTAGTCCCTCCTTAGTACCGCCTTGTCTTCATTTGTAATCTCCATGAGGACTGGTCCTTTTACTTCGGTTGTTACGCGGTACGTCTTATTTAGTCCGTAATCACTATTGTCTTTAATTAGTTTCTCCTACTGTAGGTACAACGTGCTTTCCTGCAGCATTCAGCGCACCATGCGCACTTTCATGTTTCAAGCAGATGTGAGAGGACAATAGTGGCCACTTCTTTGCAATGCAATAGGTCTCGCATTTAGGAGAATTTGAGCTGTTGGCATTGTAAATGACAATGCCTTTCATTTATGTCTTTATTATCAAAACAGATTAATAAAAGGCATTTTCATTTACATTAGCAATAGCTTAAACTCTCGCAAATGCAAGACCTATTGCATTACAAATGCTTGTTGACCTGGGTAAGGAGCTTGCACCTCTTGCTCTAAGAAACTCTGGGGCCGATTCACAGGATTAATCTGGGACAAAATCCTAAACTTACTACTTTTGGAAGACACTTACGATTTTTGGTATTCACAGAATGCACTTACGACTCCCAACTTTACGTCCGCACTCGGGTCTGAATTTCTGCACCCGGACTGTACTCTCCACACCAGGATTGTGCTCTCAGGCTAGGGCTGTACTCTTCGGCTCAAGTCGTAATCTTCGGCTGGGATCTGAAAAAGTGTAATCAATGGGCCAGATTGCATTTTTGGGAACGTGGAATAAATGGTAGAGAAGATCATGAAAATCAGTTTGGGCAGGAAAATGGGTGTGGACGGACACTACATAATGTCGGAGAAAGGTTTTCTCCTTTGCGTCATGGTACATACAGTGCACAATTTGCGCACCCTTAGTGTTGACTGTAGAGTGTTGACACTACAGTCAACACTGAAGGGAGAGAAAATTGTACCATGATACAAAGGAACAAACTTTTCTGGGTTATGATGTAGTGTCTGGCCGTACCCTTTCCCCTGCCCAAGCAGTTTTTCATGACCTCCTCTACCATTTCTCACAGATTCCTAATGTTCCTTATTGTAAAAATTGCAATCCGGCCCATTGATTGCATTTTATGGGTCCCAGCCTGAGATTACTGCTCGAGCCAGAGAGTACGGCCCTAGCCGGAGAGAACAGTCTGTGTGCGGAGAGTACGGTCTAGGTGCAGAGAGTACCGTTCGGGTGCTGAGAGTACGGTCCAGGTGTGGAAATTCCGGCCCGAGTGCTGACTAAAAGTTAGGAGTTGTGAGTGCATTCTGTGAATATCAAAAATCGTAGGTGGCTTCTGTGAATGCCAAAAGTAGTAAATTTAGGATTTTGTCTCAGCTTAGTTCTGTGAATCGGCCCCTCTGAGTTTGATTCCATGGTACTTTTCTTATTTGGAGAAACTCAACAAAATATTTAACAAATAAAAATCATGTTATTTTATATCTTCATCCTAGTCTAAATGTATTGAAAGGTGTTGGATTCTGTATGGTGGACAAAATTATTAAGTTAATCACTTGCAGCTTACATCTGGGTGTAGCTCACAAGTAGGGCTCCCAGCAAAGTCGTTCATCTATTTGGTACCATTACATTGGGTAAAGGTGACACTTTTTATTTAACTGCATCAAGACACCAGACATCTGTTTTGAAACCAACATTTAAAAAACTTGCTTTGACTCACTAAGAGATATGCAAAATGGCAAACAGGCTTAAACTACGACATTGTGAAAACGGGAGGAAACGATTTACCCTGAAGGAATCACCTTACGAATAAAGGAGGAAGGGTGTGAATTGAGGACATTTCCTTAATTCAGTTTGAAAACGTAAAAGTTAAAACAATTGATGAAGTTGGTGCTTTATCAGCTTTTAACATATATAAATGATATTTGAGTAATGAAAACGGTAGCATTTGCACACATGTCATGATTCTTTGGAGCATATCTAAACGAAAACGACCCCACCTCGAGTGCCCGGCCTTGCTTATCGGTCCTTTCCGTCGGACACACGAGAGTTGGAAAGCGTCCGGCAGAGTCAGACATTACCTTATCGCTGCTAGGACCGGACACTAGCACGAGTCTGCGCCTGTTTCTGTCCCCGGAATGTTTGCCATTTCACAATATGCGGGTCAGTCAGAGGTGGTTTAGCTGAACATAAAAGTGCAGGATTTAGTCCAGGTACTTGCTCAATCATGAATCGGATGCAGGTGCTACGTCTTTTTACTGCTGCTCTTGCAGGTAGGTTTGCTGCAGTCTTTATTTAATTTAGAAACATTCACATTTTCAATCTCTTTATGAAGTTCTGCACTCAGAAGGCGTTTACAGTCAGTGCTTAGTTTGAGCGGTGGTTACCGATGAGGCCCGCGACCACTCGTTTTTGGGAAACAGAACTTATTTTTTTCATCAATCTTTGATCCAGTGCGAGGAAGGGCGAATGAAGGATTACGACACGAGCGAGGAAGGGAGAAAGGAAGGTTGAGAAACAAAGTGGAAGAGCGAAATGACCAGCCAGATAATTGCGGGAGATGGTTAGAAGAGGCTTTTTTGCAACCCCTATTAGGCTGCAGGTTTCTGAGAAAAACTTTGGGATGTGGCACGTATTCTTTTACAAACTAAGCACTGCACCTAGCCTGTAATATTTTATACCACAAGAATAGCTTCACCACAATCTGCAGAGTCACTGCCACCGCACAGCTCCCTCCTGCCTTCCCTACAACAGCTGGTGAGGTCTCTGTCAAGGTTCATTGCGCATGAGACTGCGAATACTTAAAAACTGAAGCAAAACAGAGAGTTCTAGGAAGATGTTGGGAAGATTGGCACAGGCCGTGCTTGAAATGTCTTTGTTTTTGTAAATCTGCCTCCAAATGACCTGCCAGCAAAATGTGGCTAGTACTTAACCATGGAAAAGCAAGGGCTATATTTTTCTAACTATAGCAATTTTATTGAGTGCTGCATAAAATCATACATTCGGATAGGGAAGCAAATGCATGATACATTCAAGATAATGTCACGCACTTGCACCCATAGGATACCAAACACGGAGGATATTTCACTGTATGAACATTTCTCTTGGAGAAAAAAAACAAAAAACAAAGCCCACCCCTCCGTTTCTTCCCCCTTAAAAGGTCTTCGTCCAAGCCCACATGTTTGATCTAGGTAGACTTTATTTAGGGTAGCAGAAAATCCATATTGCTTGTCCATGACAGTTTTATTTTGGCATTAATATTATGAACTGTTTAGGGCACTTTGGTAAAGTTCACATTGCTGCCTCGATGCTTCGTCTTCTAGACTCAAAAAAGTTCCAGCATCTTCATCTTTGGTGAATATGACCCCGAAGAAGGGCCCTCTGAAAAAAATGACAGTAATGGGCTCCATGCTTTGTCAAAGTCAGTATTAGTACTATCCTGGCCTCTTAAACATTTTCCATTGCCATACTTGTCCAGAGACGTGGGGAGTTCTTTCTTGCGGTTGTCTTTGCGGCCCCCATGCAGTTCCAGACCAGTGTTTTATGGCATTTAGATTGGTAATGTGCGTCACATATCCTTATCCATATGTGCATCCATATAACGTCCATTGATATCGAATAGCCCGAAATAGTTCAGAGGTTTTAGAAGACCTCTCTCTAGAAGGGTTCTATTTTAGAACAATTACACCATAAATGGAGCATATCGCCCACCTCCCCACAAACCCTCCAGCACATAGGACTAGTTGAGGGGTGTCATTTGTGCAACTTGGCAGTATTGAGGTACCAGTCCAAAGGTAATTTGTGCGAGCCCATTTATCGAATATGCTATGTGTGTTTTTGTTGAAATGTCTTTAATAAACAAAGAGAATCCAACCCGCAGGTAGGGTGAAGTGTTCAACATGTGTTGGAGCACTTAGTCTTTTGTAAAATACCCCTCACACACCAACAGGCCCCTTGGTGTCATGCTTCATCATCGGGGTCTTTGCACCCCTCTAACGGGATGCGGCGTGCTGCGACCTACGACTACGTGGGAGCACTTATAGTTAATGACTATATGTGGTGCATGTGTGTAGGGTGTATTTACAAGTGAGTGGTGGGACGTGGTGAAGATTTAAAAAGTACCTGGCACATGAGTATATTGGAAAAAAAATTATTCTAAACTCTGGCTGGTACTAATAAAAAAAGGTGCAGTGTGAGGTCAGATCTGTTGTATTAATGAACAGGACCTCTGGTGTGCGTCGACATGTTTCGGAGGCAAGCTCCTTCTTCAGGACGGGGGCACAACTTCCCCACCTTACTCACGTATTTCTAGATAATATCGAGATGTATTTATAAAAAAGTGAAATATAAGGCTAACTGTGCCTACAGCGGTCTTCTACAAGCTCAATGACCTGTAGAAAGACAAAAAGAAATATCAACTAATGGTTACCCATGTACCGGGTAGTTCAAGCAGGTGCAGTCACCTGGAACCTCACCATTTGCTTTTAATAAGCACTGTAAAGGAAAAGACACTAACATCACATACAACACAGAAACACAAATACTAGGAGTTACTGGCAATAGTTGTCATACTTATGAAGCTTGCTTGCTTGCTTCATGAGCAATAGGAACGTCTGGGGTGTTTGCTATTTTTGCAATCTGTAGTGAGAAGTAATGCAGGTGTAAAAATACATTCTCACTTACTTAGGAAGTTTGTTCTTATGACCGTTTAGGTTTTACACTCACAGGATCGGGACATAGTAATCTCCGCCTTACCCCCACACGCTGCTCCGCTGAAGTGAGGTGATCACAGGGTTTTCGCTATTTATACCCTGTACTTAATTGAGCGGAAATGTTACATGGCCAAACATGGGTGTTCCGATGTCTATAGTTAATTGAATGCCCTTGTTTGGAAAGTCCGATCATTAGCCATATATATTGCGGCTTGATGTGTCAGAAGGGACTTGTGATCGGCGAGCATCGCTACACACGAGTGGTCGTTTAGCGCGCATGCGCGAGGGTCTGGTGGTAATCCTTTGCGCATGCGTGTGGTGGCCTGGAATTCGTTCTCAGGCGGCAGTGGTCCTTCGCGCATGCATCCTGGCACCGAGTAAATGTTCAGAGGCGATGTGTCTTATCATAGCGATGTTGTCAGGCGTATGTGGAAAGACAGATAAACAAAGTATACAAAACCCATATCAATGATGGGAGTGTTGTCATGGGTCATAGTTTGAGCAGTACAGGAGGGTTACTGTTATTAAACATCGATCAGTGAGAATCATTAATTTATATATATAATATATATAAAAAAATTGAAAAACAATTCCTGCAGCAGGCTTAAGTTCCTTGAGGCGGTATTTTAGTTGGATAGTTGCCCCCAAGGCACCTCATCATTCAACCCTGTTAGCTGGGTGCCAAGACGGAATACCCATCTTTGTTCTTTCAAAAAGAGACTGTCCTCTGAAGGTAGTTGCTCAATGATTGTCCATTTCAGGTCATTAACACAATGTTGTGCCGTAAGGTAATGTGTGGCCATTTTTGTGGTGCTTTTCTTACAGCGCACGTTGCTTTTGTGCTCATTCAATCGTGTTTTCATTGCCCTTGTGGTCATGCCTACATATTCAAGATTACAGGGGCAGGTGATAAGGTAGACCACGTTTTTAGAGTTACAATTTGTCATTCTCCTTTGTTCCCAGGTTGAGCCATTGCGGAAAGTTAGTCTTGTGCTCTTCTGAGTGAGATGGCAACTGCTACAGTTCCCGCAGGGGAAATGACCTTGTACTCCTATGGATGGTTGTATGGCCATGGATGTCGGTTTTGGTCTGGTATGAACCAATATATCTCTGAGATTGCGTCCTCTACGGTGAGCGAACATTGGTTTTCCCAAATTCAAGTTACCACATGTCAGTATACTCCAATGTTTATTGACGATCTTAGACACTTCGTTGGACATGGTGTTATAGGTCGTCACACAGATTGGTCGTTTGCCTTCACTTGGTTCTTTTTGTCGCTCTTCCAGTAGTGCCTCTCTGTTGTTATTTTTTGCTCTCTTCATTGCTTTATCAGTGATTTTGATCGGATATTCTCGTAGTTTCAGTTTTTCTTTCAGATCATTGGCCTGTAGTCTGAAGTCTGACACATCAGTGCAGTTACGCCTTAAGCGTAAAAATTGTCCGTAGGGTAAGTTTTCACGTAGGTGCCGGGGATGAAAACTATCAAACCGTAGCAGGCAGTTCCTAGATGTTGGTTTGAAATGAGTGGTTGTTTTCAAACGCCCTCCTTCTGCATGTATGTTTAGGTCCAGGAAAACCAACGTGTTGTCGGAGACCGAGCTCGTGAAATTCAGAAAGGCGTTCTGGTTGTTAAGCCATACTTCAAAGTCTTGTACAGATTGTCGGTCACCCTCCAAGATGACCAGGATGTCATCTATATACCTTCTCCAACATTTGATATTTGATCTGGTTGTGAAGGATCTTGGTAGTTTCAAGGTGGTGCACATAGAGTCCAGCCAGACTTGGAGCAAATGTACTGCCCATGCTGGTACCATGGCACTGCTGTTAGATTGTTGTTTTGTATTGAAAAAAGTTTTTCTGCAGTGCCAGTGAAATGCATTCTAATACCAGATCTCTTGGAGTTTGGTATTTCCATGGCGTGGAGAATAGGATTTCCTCGATGATGTTTCTGGCATCGGCTCCATATTGGAACCTCTGTCTAATTTTGCAGACGCCTTCCTACGACCATTGGTACAATTAACCAACACTTACCTAAAAGACACCAAGTCTGTTTTACAACTACTTCAGGATGCGACCTTCGACCCCCTGACCCAACTCTTAATCAGCTTGGACGTGGAAAGTCTCTATACGAGCTTGCCCCACGACGAGACACTCCTGATCATCGAGGAAATCCTATTCTCCACGCCATGGAAATACCAAACTCCAAGAGGTCTGGTGTTAGAATGCATTTCACTGGCACTGCAGAAAAACTTTTTTCAATACAAAACAACAATCTACCAGCAGTGCCATGGTACCAGCATGGGCAGTACATTTGCTCCAAGTCTGGCTGGACTCTATGTGCACCACCTTGAAACTACCAAGATCCTTCACAACCAGAACACTTACAGATCAAATATCAAATGTTGGAGAAGGTATATAGATGACATCCTGGTCATCTGGGAGGGTGACCGACAATCTGTACAAGACTTTGAAGTATGGCTTAACAACCAGAACGCCTTTCTGAATTTCACGAGCTCGATCTCCGACAACACGTTGGTTTTCCTGGACGTAAACATACATGCAGAAGGAGGGCGTTTGAAAACAACCACTCATTTCAAACCAAAATCTAGGAACTGCCTGCTACGGTTTGATAGTTTTCATCCCCGGCACCTACGAGAAAACTTACCCTACGGACAATTTTTACTCTTAAGGCGTAACTGCACTGATGTGTCGGACTTCAGACTACAGGCCAATGATCTGAAAGAAAAACTGAAACTACGAGAATATCCGTTCAAAATCATTGATAAAGCGATGAAGAGTGCAAAAAATAACAACAGAGAGGCACTACTGGAAGAGCGACAAAAAGAACCAAGTGAAGGCAAACAACCAATCTGTGTGACGACCTATAACACCATGTCCAACGAAATGTCTAAGATCGTCAATAAACATTGGAGTATACTGACATGTGGTAACTTGAATTTGGAAAAACCAATGTTCGCTCACCGTAGAGGACGCAATCTCAGAGATATGTTGGTTCATACCAGACCAAAACCGACATCCATGGCCATACAACCATCCATAGGAGTACAAGGCCATTTCCCCTGCGGGAACTGTAGCAGTTGCCATCTCACTCAGAAGAGCACAAGACTAACTTTCCGCAATGGCTCAACCTGGGAACATAGGAGAATGACAAATTGCAACTCTAAAAACGTGGTCTACCTTATCACCTGCTCCTGTAATCTTGAATATGTAGGCATGACCACAAGGGCAATGAAAACACGAATGAATGAGCACAAAAGCAACGTGCGCTGTAAGAAAAGCACCACAAAAATGGCCACACATTACCTTACGGCACAACATTGTGTTAATGACCTGAAATGGACAATCATTGAGCAACTACCTTCAGAGGACAGTCTCTTTTTGAAAGAACAAAGATGGGTATTCCGTCTTGGCACCCAGCTAACAGGGTTGAATGATGAGGTGCCTTGGGGGCAACTATCCAACTAAAATACCGCCTCAAGGAACTTAAGCCTGCTGCAGGAATTGTTTATGAAATTTTTTATATATATTATATATATAAATTAATGATTCTCACTGATCGATGTTTAATAACAGTAACCCTCCTGTACTGCTCAAACTTTGACCCATGACAACACTCCCATCATTGATATGGGTTTTGTATACTTTGTTTATCTGTCATTCCACATATGCCTGACAACATCGCTATGATAAGACACATCGCCTCTGAACATTTACTCGGCGCCAGGACGCATGCGCGAAGGACCACTGCCGCCTGAGAACGAATTCCAGGCCACCACACGCATGCGCGAAGGATTACCACCAGACCCTCGAGCATGCGTGCTAAACGACCACTCGTTTGTAGCGATGCTCGCCGATCACAAGCCCCTTCTGACACATCAAGCCGCAATATGTATGGCTAATGATCGGACTTTCCAAACCAGGGCATTCAATTAACTATAGACATCGGAACACCCATGTTTGGCCATGTAACATTTCCGCTCAATTAAGTACAGGGTATAAATAGCGAAAACACTGTGATCACCTCACTTCAGCGGAGCAGCGTGTGGGGGTAAGGCGGAGATTACTATGTCCCGATCCTGTGAGTATAAAACCTAAACGGCCATAAGAACAAACTTCCTAAGTAAGTGAGAATGTATTTTTACACCTGCATTACTTCTCACTACAGATTGCAAAAATAGCAAACACCCCAGATGTTCCTATTGCTCATGAAGCAAGCAAGCAAGCTTCATAAGTATGACAACTATTGCCAGTAACTCCTAGTATTTGTGTTTCTGTGTTGTATGTGATGTTAGTGTCTTTTCCTTTACAGGGCTTATTAAAAGCAAATGGTGAGGTTCCAGGTGACTGCACCTGCTTGAACTACCCGGTACATGGGTAACCATTAGTTGATATTTCTTTTTGTCTTTCTACAGGTCATTGAGCTTGTAGAAGACCGCAGTAGGCACATTTAGCCTTATATTTCACTTTTTTATAAATACATCTCGATATTATCTAGAAATACGTGAGTAAGGTGGGGAAGTTGTGCCCCCGTCCTAAAGAAGGAGCTTGCCTCCAAAACATGTCGACGCACGCCAGAGGTCCTGTTCATTAATACAACAGATCTGACCTCACACTGCACCTTTTTTTAATAGTACCAGCCAGAGTTTAGAATAATTTTTTTTCCAATATACTCATGTGCCAGGTACTTTTTAAATCTTCACCACGTCCCACCACTCACTTGTAAATACACCCTACACACATGCACCACATATAGTCATTAACTATAAGTGCTCCCACGTAGTCGTAGGTCGCAGCACGCCGCATCCCGTTAGAGGGGTGCGAAGACCCCGATGATGAAGCATGACACCAAGGGGCCTGTTGGTGTGTGAGGGGTATTTTACAAAAGACTAAGTGCTCCAACACATGTTGAACACTTCACCCTACCTTCTGGTTGGATTCTCTTTGTTTATTAAAGTATCTCTATGGAGCAAGAATCCATTCCCCATTTGCTCTACCTCCCCCTCTTGTTTTTTGTATTTGTTGAAATGTCTCCAGCCATACGTCCATTGTACATCTGCAATATCCTTGGCAGTAAAAGTGCCCAAATTCAATCTGCATGGGTTGGAGGGATTCTAGAGATGATTCTGTGAGGAGTTCATATAGTGCAGAGATGACCCCCCTCCTTTGTGTGCGCGGAGCACACATTACTCCATTGGTGTAAATTCTATATCTCCAGCCTCTTTATCAAGGTGTTGCATAACCCAGTGCCCCAGTTGTGGTTAATGTGGTCTCTTCTCGTGTAGCAGTCATTAAATCATTTAAAAATCCCCTTACTAAACATATCTCAAATCATATGACAATCTTCCCATCACCATACGTCAAAGGGTCCTGAAGGAGAACAGGCTAAAAGATGGATTAAAATGGATCACAATGCTGAGGGATGGATATGTAGTTAAGTGTACACATCTATTTGTAATGTCCGAGGTTGAGAGGTAGTGGCAAACCTTGAGTGGAGGCTTTTATTTACAGGTCTGTCTCATGCAAATTCCCACACCGAGTGCCATAGCAATGGACCTGCCACTGCTCCAAATGTTCTCACATTTTATCCATCTCGTATACACTCCAATCTGCCAACACTCCAATCTCTACCGGCCAATAATAAGTGAGCATATCTGGGAGTGCAAGTACCCACCTCTCTCTTAGCCTGCACAATGTCTTGCATAAAACCGTCAAGCCCCCTTCCTCCAGATATATTTCAATGTTATCCTTTTTTATTGGGGAGGAGAAAGTGACAGTGATTTTTATGGTGAGGGCTTGGAACATGTAAAGGTGCCTAGGTAAAATGTTCATTTTTATAACATTATTCCAACCCAGCCACGACACCACTAGATTCATTGATTGTTTGGGGTCTACTCACATCTCTGCAATAAGGAGCAATATATTGGTTTTATATAAATCTGTGACATTTAGTGTGATTTTAAACCCTAAGTACATGATATGTTTGGAGGTCAATCTAAAATTGCAGCCTTCTTTGATCACATCTGTCTCTGCTTGTGGAAGTGTTAAATTCAATATTTCTGATTTCTTGGCATTGATATTGAATCCTGACATCCTCTTGAATTTCTCTAATTGAGATTGTAGTCTAGAAAGATATTGAGTCAGCTCTGTCAGGGTCAGCAGGACATTATTCACAAAAAGCATAGTCTTATGTTCTTCCCAACCAAAGTGTAAGATTTAAATCCCCATGTCTCTTCTTATAATTGCTGCCTAAGGTTCAGTGCTGAAGGGTGAAAAGGAGAGGGGAGAGAGGACACCCTTGACGAATGCTCCTTAACCGCATTGCTGCTGCGGTGATTTTTGCGCTGTGCGGCATTCTTAAAAATACCGCGTTACATGATGAGCTCATCTCGTCATCAGCACACGCCACCCGAGGCTGATGACGAGCTGAGCTCGTCATCAGCAGCGAAGGGGTTAAAGCTTCATCAGCTTAGACAGCCCTCCATTGAGCCTTATGTTAGCCATGGGGGCTTGATAACCAAAGAGATCTAGCACCATGAACTAAAGACCAAAACGCTCTCTACTAAGTACCTGCATCAGGAAGCCCCAGTCTATTCAGTTGACAGCTGTTGGTGTACCTAGTATGACTACAATTGCCGGAATTGACCTCTTTTGTGCTTTCTCGACCCGGTGAACAACCCTCCTGATGTTGTTGTGGGTTTGACAGTGCTTTATAAATCCCAATCGGTCCATGTTAAAAATGGGGGTCTCAAAGCGCTGAGAGGGGCAAGGGGAATGTTGATCCATCTGGGCCCTGGGGCTCAGTCAAAGAGCCAAGTCTTGAGATCCTTCCTGAATAGGGTCAGCGATGGGGCTTGCCTGAGGTGGGGAGGCAAGGTGTTCCAGAGATTGATGCCAAGATAGGAGAAGGATCTTCCTCCGGTTCTGGTCTTATATTTCCATGTAACGGTGGCCAGGGCCTGTTGGGTGGATCGTAAGTGTCTGGTGGGTGGGGAAGTGGAATAAGAGGAGGTAGTTAAGATGTGCTGGTCCTGCATTTTTGTAGGCATCTGTGAGAAGCTTGAAAGTGACTCTTTTGTTGACTCGGAGCCAGTGTACTTCTTGCAGGTGTTTGGTGATGTGGCTGCAGCGGATGATGTTGAGGACCAGGCTGGCTGAGGCATTTTGAACATTCTGTAGTTTCTTGAGGAGTTTCTGGGTGAGACTGGCGTAGTTGCTGTAGTAGAGTCTGCAGCTGATGAGTGCGTGGGTGCATCAGTTCCTTACTCACAGGGTAGGTGATGTGTTGATTCCTTACTGCCAGGGGAGGTGACATGTCTGTTCCTTATTGCAGCGCAGGGTAGGTGATGTGTCAGTTCCTTACAGTGAGGGGGGGGTGATGCGTCAATCTCTGGACACTCAGCCTTGGTTCCTTACTGCTGTGCAATGATGATAAAGAACCTGGTGCACAGGTATGATGTGTCGAAAATCCAAACACGCTGGGACGATGCGGTGGTGGTCAAACAGGCTCTGCATAGATTTTTTCAGCCGCACAGCAGGGCCTGCATCAGAGTTGGAGAGCTTGCCTTGGACATCGGAGGCCTGGTGCTCAGGGCTCGGGCTCCTGCGATCTTTCAGCCACACGGCAGGCGCTGCATCGATTACTCTCCCACACTGCTGCGATGCGTTGATTTTTCAGGAGCACGTCGGTGCTGCGTCAGGAAAATCAGGCAACCCTATAGGGGAGTGGAGACAGCTTTGTGTGAGGACAGGCACAGCCCTATTCAGGTGTCTGTGACAACTTCTCCCACTACTCTAGCTCAGGAAGGCCCATCAGCCTGGTGATGGGCCCTCAGGATGTGCAGGGTATACCTCAGCTACCTTTGTGAGACTGTCTCGAGTGTATGCACAAAAAGCCTAACTGTCACCTTCAGTCAGACGTGTATTCCACAGGCAGGCAGAGGCACAGAATGGTAAAGCAAGAAAATACCCACTTTCTAAAAGAGGCATTTTCAAACATGCAATTTAAAAACCAACTTCACTAGTTCAAGGACCCGTAACTCCAAATCCCTAACCCTTCCCACTTTGAAGTTACACCTGTAAGAAGTCACAAGGTAGCTCCAATGAGAACCTATATGAGAGATAGTTCCTGTAATAGTGAAAAGGGAAATTAGCAGTATTTCACTATCAGGACATGTAAAACACACCAGTACATGTCCTAACTTTCAAATACACTGCACGCTGCAAAGGGGACTAAAATTGTGCCAACCTGAGGGGTACCAAATATGTAGTAAAAGGGAAGGTTTGGGACTGAAAAGTGGGTGCACTTGCCAGGTCAGCATGGCACTCATAGAAACTGCAGTGGCAGGCCTGAGACATGTTTGCAGGGCACAATTAGTGCTGCAGGCCCACTAGAAGCATTTGAATTACAGGCCCTAGGCACACACAGTGCACTTTTCTAGGGTCTTACCAGTAAATTTAATATGCCAATCATGGATAACCAATAATAATCACAATTTAGACAGAGAGCATATGCACTTTAGCATTGATTAGCAGTGGTAAAGTGCCCAGAGTCCTAAAGACAAGATAAACAGGATAGAACCAATAGGAGGAAGAAGGGAAAAGGTTTTGGGATGACCCTGCAAAAGAAACCAGGTCCAATACAAGCCCCTTCCAGCCTAAAGCCAGGGTAGACTAATCAATACCTTAATGGACTTCCCTGCTTAGGACGAGAGAACATGGACCCTGGCCCGCATCAGCAGGGGCACGTTCCAGTTCTACACCTCTCTGAACCCAGTTGGATCCCTCTGTCCATACTCTCAGGGCCCACTAAGCTAACCCAAGGGGGAATCCTTCTTCTCACATGTGCTCACAGATGTATCCCAGTAGGCCAACTGTACCTCTGATACATGAATGGAAGTGGATTGGTCCTGGTCTCGGTTTCAATTAGGACTTAGAATAATTTCAAGGTAAAGTTCCTGAAATGGTAAAGCTCAGTCTGGCAAGGCAACTGACAGTTTCCGATGAGGAGGTATCGTCTTTGAGGAGTCACTGGACAACGTCACAGTGAAGATTTCCGTGTTCAGACTTTATCACTTTTTTGGAAGTCAAAAATCTCCAACCGGATGAAGCTACAGACTGTCATTGATCAGGGCTCAAAAAAGCTGGATATCTCTTCCAAAACAAGCGGCTGAACAAGATTTGCTGCAGTGAAGAATAATATATAGTAGAAGCTACTGTGAAGTCGGGTAGATTGGCAAGCAGGTATGTCCTGGTCTTCTCTCGGTTCACAGACAACTTTGTGGTATAAACGTTTTTAAGTTCCAAGTTTCAGATTTTGACTGAAGGGGCACTTTTAGCACCACTTCCAAGGATACAAGACTGGGTGGAGTCACTTGGGAGGGTCAGGACTCACTCCAGGCAGAGGCTAGGTGCAGGGTTCAGGTCTCTGGAGCTTGTTATGTCTCTATAGCTTACACAAGACGCTAGCCAACTAGCTCTTGGAGTCACTCTAGTAGTCCTGGGATGAAGCTGGAAGGCAGGCATGAAGCATCAGGGTAGAGTACAATACAGACTTCAAGTAGTAGGGCAGTCTTCTGAGGTACAAAGCAGGTCTCAAGCAGTAGGGCAGTCCTCTGAAGTACAAGTAGTCCTTCTGGGGTCCTCTGCAGGTCCAGGAGTGAACTGAAGAGTTGGTCAGGAGGTTCAATATTAATTTCAGTTACCATCCTTTGAAGTGGGGGACACTTCTAGACTACCCCCACGTGTGGTTCTGGAAATTATCTCCCTTCCCCTATCCATGCTCCAAATGTTCATAGCTCCCCTTTGTTTCACTGTCTGGGAGGGATACACAAGACCCAACTGCTAACTACTCACAGTCATGTGAGCCAGGACACAGGCTGCAGGCGCCAAACGGCTAGCAGATGAGAAGATGCCAACTTTGGTATTTTCAGAATCGTGACTTAAAATTCAACTTTACCAATAAAGAGGATTTTAAATTATAATTCTTTTAAATTATGAGATTTCTATATGTTCCCAATCAACAATTAGCACTTATTAAGTATAATAAGGTAACCCAATGTTATCATACAATAGCGGTTCTTGGACCAGGCCATCTCTGCATGATCACCCCCAAACCTTTTGCTTTTACCCTCCATTTTTTGTGTGAATTCATTTTTGTTGGTTTTAGGACTCAGTGCTCTTTATCACAGCTAACTCATGGTAAAGTACTTCTGCTCTCTCCCCAATACATGGTTAAATTAGCTTGGCATATTTAATTTACTTGCAAGTCCCTTGTCGAGTTGTATACCACATACCCAGGGCCTGTAAATTAAATCCTACTAGTGGGCCTGTAGCACTTATTGTATCACCCATTTATGTACCACTCTAAAACTTGTCCCAAGCCTTCCATTGCAGCCTGAATGCAGTGTTACACTGACATGTCGACCTGGCCATTATAACCCTCTTGCCAAGCCTTAAACTCTCCTCATATGACATATAACTTACCCCTAAGGTAGGCCATAGGTAGCCCATAGGAAATGGTACTGTGTAACTAAAAGGTTGGAGATGTACTTTTAAGTTTTACATGTCCTGGTAGTGAAAAACTCCTAAAATAATTTTTCACTTCTGTGAGGCATACTCCTCTCATGGGATAAGATTGAAGATTTAGTTTTACATTTAATACGCTGTAATTTCCAAATGGGAACTGGTGGCTATGCCACATTACCCTCTTAAAAAGTAAAGTCTGATTTTTTATTATAACTTTGAAAATGCCACTTTTAGAAAGTTGGCACTTTCCCGTCCTTAGTCCTTTTTTGCCTGTAGCCTGTCTTGAGTCAAATAACTGGGTGTAGCTGGCAGTTGAACTTTGTGAATTCCTCCAAGACAGTCACACAAAAGAGGGATGATGTGTTCCTGAAGGGGCCATATGCTGACAGGATTGGGGGTGGAGCTAAGCTCAGCCCCAGTTACAACTGAATAGCCTCTGCTCTGCGTTTACACAAAGGGCCTAATGACCCTGCATTGTCACTTCAGCTTGGAGCTATAGCAGGGGAGGCAGGGAAATTCATGCACTTCAAAGTTACTGTCATTGCTCAGCTTCACATTTTCTTCCCTTACCTCTTTTTATGTAAATCTGTGTTGCTCTGGGATTTTTGTCTATTCCTTTCTTTTCCTTTTCTCTTCTTTTTCCTCTTTCTTTATTATTTTCTTCTTTTTCTGTTCTATTCTTCTTTCCTTTCCTTCATTCTTCTTTCTTCTTGCACTTATTTTATAATCTTTTCAATATCATTGCATTTAGGATTATGGAATATACGTTATCCTTATGTTCTCATATTTATTGTATTCTGTTTAATGCTTTTCTTCATTTGTACCATTTTTTACTTACCAAAGATTTTACTCTGTATCATTATTTGCATCTGTACTTTTATCTTCAAATTTCCAATAAAAAATGTCAACACAAAGTTACTGTCTATAAGCTTCTCCTACCTTCCAGAATTAGGGTACCAGGATCTTAAAGAAAAACCCTCAGACATCAACTCTTCAGTACACTTCAGGGCATGTGAATACTCTGCCAAGAAGAAGGATTGACACAATAAGTGCTACAGGCTGACTAGTAGCATTTAATTTACAGGCCCTGGGTATATGTAGTACCACTTTAATAGGGACTTAGGTGTAAATGACATGTGCCTATTGACTGTAAGCCAATTTTACCAAGTCTAAAGGAGGGAACACACTGGCCCTTACCTTCCCAAACCACTGGGAAAATGCATGGTGCCCTATAGCATCAGTCCATGCCTAAATACCTCCTTTAATAACTGAAATTCTTACTCTTGGCCTTCTTCCCAATTAAATGTCATCTCTTTCATAGTAAAGCTGGTTATAGGCAGCACAATCTTGGAAAATTCCCTCACAAAATACTGATAAAAAGTGCCCCATTCTAAACATGTATGAATCTGTTGCTGGGAATGCCACTCCTGTACTGTTTTTATCTTCTTCGAGTCAATCTGAAGGCCTTGGTCAAAAATAATAAAATTTGAAAAGGTGTGACTATTTGTTTCTAAGACACATTTGTCCAATTTAGCTTAGACATAGCTCTTCTGCAGATGCTCTAAAACCTCCTTTGGGTGGGTTTAGGTGGATTCAATGTTGTTCGCAGGTATCTGAAAGCACCAGAATGTTGTCTAAGTAGATCATGATGGATAGGTCTAGATTTATACAAAACACATAATTTATAAAATGTTGGAAAGTAGCGGATGCAATATAATATAAATAATCACCAGATACTTGAAATCCCCATATCTGGTATTATAAACCATCTTCCACTCATCACCTCCTTTGATGTGAACCAGGTATAAGCTCCTTGTAACCCATTTTCTCGAAAATACTGCTGCGGTGTCACCTGAGCCAATAGAACAGATATCAATCAATCAATCAGGGTTGGTGAAGCGCAATTGCTCACCCATGAGGGTCTCAAGGAGCTGGGGGGTAGGTAGGCGGCTCCATTGAGTTCTCTCCATTGAGGTGTCAGTTGGAGGGGAAATCTGCTCCTTACAATGATAAAAGTCAGATCTCTATAATACATTCATATAGTATAGCATTACTGTCTGGTAGGGAAACAGAGTGCCTAATAAAACCCTTCCGTAAATTCTCATACAGACATCGTTGCTTGTTGATTGAGGTGTATTCCTATGAGGGTATAATTGTTCCACTCCTACTGAAAACATCACTACATTCTTTATGAACCCTGGAAGAAGTGACTCTTCTTTTTTTGGCTTGGACTGCAAAACAAGTTAAGGGCTGTCTTATTTGCATCCCAGGTTGTGAACAACACTGTTATTAACAATTCTCTGATGATAATTGTAGTTACTCCTCTTTCCAATTTATGTATGGAATATGTGTTCTAATCCATGAGGTGCACAATACTATTGGAAATATAGGAGTAGCAATGACAGCAAAGTACAAGGATTTCACGTGTCCAGTCTCCAAGACCTTCACAATCAATCAATCAAGGTTTGGTTAGCGAGATTACTCACCCATGAGGGTCTCAAGGTGCTGAGGGGGGGGGGGGGGTCTTGAGGAGGTGGCTGCTGATCCGTCTGCATGCTGGGGTTCAGTCAAGTTCAAGTTCAAGTTCAAAAGACCGTTATTCGAATTTCTTAAAATTTATAAAAGTGCCACAATAAAAACATACATTTACACAACAAAAACAGGTATACAAATTCATAAATTGTTAAAAACTGATGCATTTCTCATAAGACAGTCTTCAAGGGTTTTCCATTGTTTTACATACACAAGTTATAGTTCTAAAAAAAGTGCTAGTGCGAAAGATTAATTCATCTGTATCCAGGGACAATAACATTGAGTAGGATTCCCCTAACGAAAGGGGTCTGTGTTTCCTAAAATACGGGGTTAAAAACCAATTAATATATTTTAAGTAAAATTTTCAGAAGAATAGAAAGTGCAAATCATTCTGTTTGCTAATACCATCACATGGGCAAGGGTTATAATATTTTGTATGCTGATAGCCCAGGGGAAATCCCAGCAAGAATTTTATTGAGCCTGCCCTTAGTCTCCCAGTTCGTCATGGGTAAGGTGAGGTATTGTGCAAGATTACGTCTAGTTAGATCATTTTTCTGATAAATCACAACAGTTGATTTGAGTGTTTCTTTTTCCATTCGATCTGAGCTATAAAGTGCATACAGTGCTTGTTTGACCTCGTTTTTATCTTTAGGTTCAATCTTACTGGGATCGGAGAATAGATCTTCCCTGTTCACATCGCTAAGTGATTTTAATACATCCGCGAGCCAGGGGATTGACATGCCATGATCACAATTAAGACAGTCTTTTATAATATTTTGAGTTAAAGTTGCTGAATCATTTCTCCAGATCCTCAGCCAAAAGAGAGCTGGTCTAGATATAATATAATCACATACATAGGGGAGGTTAAGTTCCTTGTGTCAAATCAGTTCTGAGGAGGAGATTGGGGCACCCAGGATTTTCCTACAAAATTGACTTTCTTCACGCTGGATTCCTGGGCTTTTTCCCGATCCCCAGACCTCAGGCCCGTATGTGGCTACCGGTAGGCACTGTAGCTTAAAAAGTTTTAAGATTGCTCTAGTAGCACCTATTTTCTTTGGTCGGGACAAACTCAAAATAGAGTTGTTGGCCTTCGAGAACTTGCTCATGGCGTGGGCCTTATGCCCACTCCATGAGCCGTTCGCAGCGAAGACCAAGCCAAGGTAGGGGAATGAGGTTACAGATTCTAATTTATCTGTCCCTATATGTATGGTATTGAGTTTGCGTTTCCCGGGGCCACATGGCATAATAAAAGATTTTTTTAAATTGACGCGCAGGTCTAGGCCCTCCATGTACTGAACAAAGCCTTTAACAAGTAGACGGAGGGCATTGGGTGTACGTCCCATCAAGACCGCGTCGTCAGCGTATAATAAGACTGGCAATAGGAGCCCCTGGATAATTGGTACATCACTAGTCACTTGTTTTAGGGCTTTGGCCAGGCCGTTAACATAGATGATAAACAACAGGGGTGCTAAAACGCACCCCTGTCTTACCCCTCTGCCTATTTTGATGGGTCTCGATACTTCTCCGCCCGCCCCAATCCTGACTTGTGCTTTGAGGTCAGTGTGGAGGTAGGCCAGGAAATTAACAAGCGCCTCATCCAGTCCATAATTCAAAAGAATTTCCCATAATTTGGATCTGTTCACGAGATCAAAAGCAGATGAAAGATCCATAAATGCAAGATAGATAGGGGACGATTGAGCAACGCTATACTTATCGATGATCAATTTCAGATTTAAGCATTGCTCGACAGTCCCCACCCTACTTCTGAATCCCATCTGGCACGGGTCTAATAGACCCGTATCTTCGGTCCACTCTACCACCCTATTATAAATTATTCGTCCCAGAATTTTTAAAGTGTTGTCCAGAAGAGAGATTGGGCGATAATTCGCTGGATCCGATCTCTCCCCCTTCTTAAAAATTGGGACTATGATGCTAGTGGCCCAGGTATCTGGCAAAGGGACTGTGGGGAGGCTGTTAAAAACATTAAGGAGGATTGGTGCCCATAGGTCTGGACTATACTTAATTACATCTATGGGTAGGCCATCAGGGCCTGGCACCTTGTTTCCAAGGTTCTCTTTGATGGCTGTCACCACCTCATAGAGATCTATTTTTAGACCGTGAAGCTGGCCGCGGGGAGAGCCCGGTATATCTTCAGATGGGGAAGCATATATTTTAGAGAAATGGGCCTCCCAAGAGTTGCCAGTTATATTGCAACTAATTGGGGTTAGTTGTTTGCCCATTTCTCGCGTTTTTTTGACAGCTGACCAAAAAAGTCCGCTGTTTTTCAGATTAGCACTCTGAACCAGCGACTCCCACTGTTCTGTTAATAAAGCGGCCTTCCTTTCGGCTATCTTTAATTTGTAAGTTTTCCTGGCTGCCTGGACCTCTACTAGACACCTTGGTTTGGTGGTTAATGCCCTGCGCAGTTCCCTATTTGCTAGTGAACAGGCAGAATCAAACCACCTAGGTTCTTTCCTCTCTTTTGGTAGTGGGACTGACAAAGAGGTTTTTATTGCTGAGCACAGTTTCTCGAAATCCTCGATTATCCTGTGACAGTTCCCATCCATAATTAGGCAAGAAGTAATTAAATTAGGGTATGCCCTAATTACACTTTGTAGCACAGCCCCACTGTCGACTCCTCTCCATTTGAGGCGCAGACCATCACCTAGCTGTAACATGACATTGAGGGGATTATGGTCACCAAACAGGGTTTCAATCACTGTAGATTTTATCACACAGTCTAGTTGGGGGGTCATGAAAATGAAATCAATTATAGAAGAACAGTCCCGCCCTCTGAACGTAGGGGCATAGAATTCACTAGAAGTATGGCATATATCCATAACATTAGTTAGGGTGTGCTCAGTTAGTATATTAGCTAGTTCAATACCCCTGCGTTCGGCCGGGTCTAAGTGATTTCTTCCCTCAGTGCTGCAGTTACTAACAATTTTGGCATTAAAATCCCCCCCCAATGAGGATCCCTGTTTCCTCCCCAGTTGCGAAACTCATTTCAAGGTTCCGTAAAGTCTTAGAGAGTGCTTCAAAGTTTTTGTTGGGAACAAAAGAAAAATCATTATTATAAAAGTTAATTAAATAAATCCGGGTCTTTCGCTTGAACTCTAAAATTTGAATATTCGGGTGTCCTCTTGAAAGATCTGTGATTATACCACCGGCCAATGTCTTAATGCCAATGAACAGGCCTCCCACTGCACGACCAAAGTCTGGTTTGGGTGCTGTCACACTGAAACATTGATAGCCTGTATAGATTCTCCACTGCCCAGGTCTCCTGGAACATAATAATGTCTTTGCCATCCAGTATCTTAATCCATTCTGGGTCTTTCAATCTTGACTCTAATCCTGCGACGTTCCAGCTAAGAATGGATAGGTCACAATGTTTAGTATATCTGATTGATTTACTACTAACATTCTTAGCTGTATGCATAGGGGTAATTGAAGTCGAAAGTACAGCCTCTTCTGTAGTTACAGATGTAATAGTCTGGCTTTGTGCCAATATTTCCTGGGTTGTAGTAGGTGACACCCGGGGTGGACATTCCTCAATATACGCCCTTACATTTCGACCTTCGTCGCTACTTCCCTTTATCCCCAGTCAGTCTTGTTCTTCTAGATTTGAGAAGGCATATTCAAATCGGTTATAAGTTGGAATGTTATATATAGGCCTCAACTCATTGTAACCTGGATTAGGATTTATATTGGGACCGAAAAGTGGCCTCTCGCTATAATTATACTGAGGTGTGATGGGGAATTGTGGATATGGTATCGAATATCCCTTAAATTTAGCCTGATGACACTGGGCTGGGCCGTTCGCAGGGTTGAAATCTTGGTTCAGTTGATGAGATGGATATAGGTCCCTGATTCCAAGATTTCGCTCCTGGAGTTGCGCGGCCGGGTTGAACATGGGCTTAGGAGCTGGGGCTAGATGTCTGTAGAAATAACCCAGAGGAAGCAAAGTCATGTTAAATTCCCAAGGGGAGGGTAGTGGTGCGTTGGCAAGAGTTTTTTGGGCCCATTGAGGGGACCTAAAATTTATGACAACACAGTATCCCTCTAACTTTTTTCTCAATGGGCCCACCCACCCGACTCTTTGTGTTTGGATGATCTCCCTTGCTCCTTCCATTGGGAACTTACAGTTAGTGGATAACCAGTGGAGAATCCTATTATTAAGAGTTGTGTGATTTTCCTCTTGGTCATTCTTTAATTTAGGCACGTTGACCAAGATCAGCACATATGCCCCACATTCAGGGGGAAGATTGATGCGGAAGGGCATCTTCTTCCTATGATTTGTTGTGTTAGATTCAAATTGAGCTGTAGGGCCATTTTGGGGTTGTTATTAAGTTGATGGGTTGTGGCCCTTTCACTTTTATCAGTGTTGGGGTCCATCCTTGACGCACTGGCTGTTTTGGTTATATTTAAATTAGGGGCCTGTTTGGGTAGGGGATGATTTTTATTAGTACTCGGTGCGGGCGCAGTTAAAGTTGGTTTATTATGACCCGCAGTTTTTGGATTGGTATTAATATTAGGACCACTATTTTTGGCCTTAGTAGGGCCTGGTATACCATTAGCAACTTTATTAATCGAGATCTGCCCTGTTCCCAATTTCGATACACTGTCGTCCAACACTTTCAGCCTTTTGTCCAAATTTAGGATTTGTTGGTTAATTGGACCTAACAGTGTGGACAATAGTGTCTCCATCCTCCCTCAAAATGCTTCATTCCCTGATGCTGCACTGACGTCTGTGGGTAGAGTTTTTGCTGCCATGATGTCATCATTCCCCTTGGTCTTTTCCTGATCTACGGGGCAGGAGCTCTTCGATTGCGCTTGCGCCCTCCTTTGGTTCTAGATGTTTTTGATGGGGACTCGATATTTAGGTGCTTCATTTTTCTTTTGGCTTTTTGGCCCCAGGTTCGCACGGGGATGCTGTCACTTTTGTCTCCCTCGGTGATAGATATGTCAGAAACCACTTGCGAATTGTAACCATTTAAGCGCAGCTTATCGTTTGCCAATAGTGCACAGGAATCTTGGCTAACGTTCGTATCATGCCTGAGCAGGGTTGGGGCAATGGGCAATGAAAGCTGCACTGACCTCTTGAAGAGTGCCCAGGCAGTTATCTTTTTAAGTACTGTGTACCAGTAGATGAACATTTATTGTTGTAAAGTCATTAACCATTGAGTTCTCCCAATCCTTTAGGGTTTGCAAGTCACATGGGGTTTCTTTAACTTCCCTGCAAAGTGTCAGCATTTGTCACATTATGAAAACAGCACCTCTTTCCTTCTCGTTTTTCTTTTTTTTAGGGAGAGCTTTGCTGGCATAATAAGTTTGATTTCCTCTTTGCTTATTCACTATCCTTTCCGAATTAGCAGTCACTGGCATAGGGAGGGAAAAGTTTGTCTAAAGCCCTATTTTCTTTTGGTGTGCCAAGTTCTTTGTGAAGTTCCTATTTGGAGCTTTGTCTATAAAGGCATCACACATGGTAGGTCTATTGTCCACTAACACCAAAACTCCCTTTAAGTTTTACATAAACCTTTATAGATGGCAGCTGTGGTGTACTCATCCATCCAGTTAGTCACAACGTTTAGTTGTTAGAAGGGACATACATAGACCAGACATTTTTTCACACTCTGTAACAATGTTAGTAATTCTATGTGATTTACATCGACCACAATTTTTCATAATCCCATAATTGCCATTTACGTGATCTTACATCTATCAAAAACCTTTGAAGATGTGATGAAAATCCCTTAAAGTTTCTATTGAAATACCAACACAACATACAAGTTCCATGGCAAACCTAACCAACATAGTGCAATGACAGCTCTTTATTCAGGTGCTATTAAACTTCTTCCCTCTCAAATCCAATATGAGAGAAAACAAGCCCATTCAAGACTGATATTAAGCATGCTTGCTTCTGTGAGTTATCTAAAATGAATTTTAGTGGCTCAATTCCTTGCCCCAATGTTCCTTATTCAATTTATGTTTTGGAAAACTATAATTATAAAGGATGTCCATGGACAGTACCTGGAAACTCAGCAGAAATTCCAAGATGTCTATTTTCTGACCAGCATCTTAAAATTTCATCAGCAGATCAAGAAATCCAGAGAAAGCTATGTAAGGACATTGGGAAATGCCTATCTCTACCCATAAAAGGAATAACAAACTTAACATTCCTCTATTTATTTAATTTATTTATTTGCTTATTAAGCGCCTGAGTCAATTCCCGAAGGGATATCTCTGCGCTGTTGCTTACACTGGACCACTTGTAAAAGACTAAGACAAGCTACCCAAGTATAGAGTTCGGGGAGATGGGATCTTAGAGCCTAAAACACTGATTTGAACCCCAAAAAGTAGCGTTCATTGATAGTGAGACCTCTTTTCACCTGCAGAGAATTTAACAGTTGTCTAGATCATTCTTTTCTATTGAGCTGTCATAAACATTTCATTTTTGAACCATTGACTATGAATCACCTAGGTGTGGACTTACCCCCCATCCCCTCACATGAGTGAGTAGAGCCTCCTGCAACAGAATTTACAGGTGTGAAGTTACTACTATTAACTTTCCAACTGTTGGTGGAAATCTTCAGCACCGAAATCCAGATGTCCCTTTAGCAAAGCATGGGGAAATTTTAAAAAGCTTTATATTTTTGAAGAAAATGTTTATAAAAATATCACATATTTGAATGTATAGTATACATTTAGATGATTTATTTTTAACTTGTGTTTAATAAAAAAAGATGTTACAGAACATTAATAAATAATAAAGTCATCACCAAATCAGTATGCCTGGTTAGTCATTGCAAAGTGAGAACCAGAGAGTTTCCCAAATGTTGCTCTGTTCTCAGTAAAAGTCCCTTACCCACCTCAAATGAGAGTCCAACCTTTGTATTTCTCAAAAAACGCATTTTTCTTTGAACCAACCTAGAAAATACCTCCAGGTCCAGAGACACACCTGGATTTCTTGCCTGCTCAGCCAGTTATTTTTATTAATGGATCCAAGGTGGCCAACATCTTGTTCTTGCATGCTGACAAAGCTCTCTCCACATCCCTTTAGGGATCCTTAACTCCTCTGCTGATAAATGAGATGATTTTAGTGTTCATAGATGAGGTGATGGCCACTGTATCTGTAATAACTGGTCTAGGGCATTTGGCCCTCATTTTAAACCAAGTGGTTCTGCTAATAGAACTTCTGATTTTGGACTTTATGTAATCATCCACAAATGGAAGTGGAAACCTCTTAGCAGAATTAAGGTGCTGTTACAATCCCGGGTAAAACAAGTAGTTGCTATCTTCATCCAAAATTACTGTTTGAGGCTGGTCAACTGATTTAATATTTTGTAGAGAGATTAGTGGCATTATCATCCATATAATATGCAAAATTATCATACAAGTCACAGTGCTGATCATTCAGATCATCACATGGCCTCTTGTTTGGCCCACCAAATGGACACACACATAAATCCTGCAATAGGATCTTTAGGTTCTTTTCATACTGTGGAATGCTCATTTTCATAGAGTTAGTGACTAGCGAATCATTACAAGAAGCCTAGCATTATGCATCAACTTTAAGTCACTCCTTCTGAGCAGCAAACACTTCAAGGTTCCATGCAATATAACTGTAAATGAACACACAATGAAATTAGAACTCTGCAGTACCATCATAGCACCCTGAACTCCATCCTCTTCCACTTTTGTAGAAGTTATCTTCTTTGCCTCAACATTCTCCTATTCCTCCAATTCTCTATAATAATTTTCTTTAACAAAACAAATTATTTTGCAATGCACTTAATATAAACTGTTCCTTGAAAGGGAACTACCTAATCCTTACACTTTACTAACAAAAATATTTACATAAATATTTCATCGTCTTCCTCTTATGTTACATCCTATTATAAATACCCTATTACGTATTTCTTGCTCAACCAGGGAGGGGTGGATAATGTCAGCCTCCTTGTCTTTAATAAAATTACGATTCTCTAAATATCAAACATACTAGAATCTGCATTTTATGGCAAGACAGGAGGTTAGCATAATATATAGTCAAAACCTTTCAGCGCACACCCTGAAACATGCTTGATTTGTTTAAAATAGACATTTCTGCACATGTGTACATTAGAACAATCTGCAGTCTTCATAATCTCTTCTAATTTTCCACCCACACTAAAAAGTAGCCAAAGATACAGTTTTAAATGTGTTTACGTGTGACAACAGCATCTGATCGACATTAACCTCCTGCTTCTTTAACAAATGCTTCACCTCCTGTTTTATCATTTGTATCTTCTTTTCTGGCATTGGAAGTTCTACCTTCATCCTATCTATCATAAATCCTAGAAAACCCATACTTTGAGAATGTATTAAAACTGAATTCTCTTGATTCACAATGATCCCTATCAATTCTGACAATTCTTTCAGCAAAACCAACTGTGATATTAAAACATCCACATTCAGCTTCATTATCAAAATGTAATCTAAATATATAATCAACCATTTTCCTCTATCTCCTTCAGAAAACCCACTACTGGTCTCAACACATTTGTAAATCACCCAGGGGCTGAAGAAAACCCAAAAGAAAGGCATACAAACTGGTATAACTGACCCTTCTATCGGAACATCAGGCGTTCTAATGCAACAGGAATAGTAAAATATGCATCCTTCATATACATCTCCACCATTCCAACCAAAACCTGAAAATATCCATTAACAGATTAATAACCTCCATCTTGAAATGTGGATATGTTACAGAATAATGTATACACATTAAATGTATCACAGGTCTCCAACCCTTGTTCTTCTTTTCCACTAAAAATAGAGTGCTCACAACCCGAACTAATTGTTGTTCACCTTCACTATTTCACCCGTTGCCACATTTATTCTATTTACCCTACAACACTATCCTGTTGTTCCTTTCTGAAAGACAGATCTCTTGTTTTTTAAATTTTTTATTATTGAAACGGATCTGATTTGAATTCTATTGCATAGCCTGTCACCATTGCAATAACCCAAGGACCCTTTGGTTTTTTTTGGGGGTCCTTTCAAAAAGTGTATCGGTCTTCCTCCCACTCTTCCCTGGGTAAAGCCAGAAATAATCCTCATACTCACCTTGTCCGGGAAAGCTGTTTTCTCCCCTTCCTCTTGTGCACCTAGTCCTTCCTCCTCATCCTCTTTGGTGCAATAAACCTGTAGAACCATGGCTTCCTATAAAAGCTCATCTGCATTGTCCAAATTGAGTCTTGTTATAAATATGAGTAAACCCTCTCTTTCTGGCCCTAGCTTCTAAACTAGTACCTCCAAAGACTTTGGCATGGATGTTTGGGCTTTATCTGGGGCAGTAGATATCTGAACATAGTTCCCTAATGACCTTACCATGTTCACACCAAATATTAAACCTCTAGCTTCTTCACTGCACTCCTTTCTTGTAAGATTACCCAATTTCGGGCTTATGTGAATCAATACTGTCTTGCGCCTTTCTGCACAGAGGTTTGCATTTGCATTCCGGAGAAAGCAAATTGTTCACTGGCTTTTGGCTCTTAAACGATTTAAATCAAGGTCGCTTTTTTTCAAATATGCCTCTTTGACCAAGCCAAATATCCTTTCCAGAGGACTAACAATGTCTAATAATATGGCCTCACTTTGTTTTAATGACCGTTCCAACTCTTTTCTTGGATCTCTCACAAACATATACCTATATGGTATTAACTTTGGGCCTGATTCCAGGCTGCACTTTGTAGTACATTTTGTAGTACTACAAACATATTACAAAATGTACATTTTGGCTGTACTTATATGTGTGGAGTTCTCTGCACAAGCAAGTATAGTTTGTAGTTGTAAGGCACACAGGGGAATGGGTGGGAAAAGAGTTAGACTTACTACCAATGGTGATGTGAACAGGGAGGAGTAAGAGGGTTTTAGGGAGTGTTAGGAAGAGGTTTAGGGAGGGATGTTACCTACCCACACAAAAGAAAGTCAATTGCATTACTTTGGGGGTGGAGACATCTAAGTTGCACTTTTGTAAGTTTACACTCGGAGTATGGTAATACCAAAAGTATTAAACTTACTACGAAGGGCCTGATTCCGATGCGGTTAGGAAGGTCTCCTAACAGTATTTGCTCCATCCAAATTGGATTGGGAATGTGTCTTTCCGACCGACTCACAAAGGTTTCCGACCGACCAAGTACGATGTGAGTTAGGCGTTAGGAATATCCCAATCCGAACCCAAAGGCATTTGGAATGACTGAGCCTTACGGAGCAGAATCGTACGTCTCTACGGGCCACATTTCAGAACGATCGAGTACAATGCTGGATTTGGACAGCCTTTCCAAATTGTGCGGTCCACCTCAAATCGGCAGTCGGAATCAGACTTTGGGGCCTGTAGTGGGCCCCCCTTAAACCAGAGCCTTGCCAATCAGGCCTGTGGGAGCACCCAGGGGTCCTCCGATACCTGCCATGCACAGTGTGGCAGGCACCAGGGGGTGCCCGCCACATCGTGCCCAATTTTCCCCAGGTACCGGTTTTCTCAATGGGAACCTATGCATTCGGTCGGAACAAAGGCTCCCATTGAAGTCAATGGGAGTCCATCCAAATTGCATCTGGAAGCATCTGGATGCATTGTACTCGGTTGATTGGACTCTACCGATCCGATTCGGTTGGAAACCATTCCCAAACCCATTCGGTCGGGAAGCTTTCCAAGCCACTTCAGAATCGGGCCCTAAGTAAAAACCTACTCAAAAGTGTAACTTACCATTGAGAACTAGGCACAACAAGTCTAACTTAGGAGTCATTGTCTCTTTATCGTCAACCACCGGGCGTAAGCAATCTGCCCCTTTAATGTTCTTCTCTCTCTCCAAAGACCTCCTAATCCAAAATTGTATATACTCTGCTACATGTTCCACAGGCCACCATTTAGAGCTTCTTGGGTGTCTTATATCCATGGGATAAAAAATCTTTTGCCCCATTGGATCTTTCAAAGATTTAAAAAATATATATTTTTCACTTTCTCCAAATTCATCATCAAAGTCATTATTACATCTCTGGTCTAGGAGATATTGATCAATATCTTTATCTATGTCTAATTGGTTTATGTTATGTAAGAATACCGTTTCATCTGCAGGGTTATCCTGCCAACTCTGTGTGCCATGTGGGACATCAGTCTATTGAGATCCTCTAAGGATTCCTGTCTTTCCTTGATCAGACATCCCTGCAACAATGCTTTCCTTTTTTAATTCACTTCCCTACTGAGCCTCTGTTAGCCCTTTCTTCTCCTTCAGATATAGTCCAATACTCATCCTCATCTACATAAGTATGGTTTCTTTCACTATCCTTTAACAAGTACTTAACTCTTTCTTGGATAGTTTACATTTTTTTTATTGTTATCTAGTTATCAGTTTCCTCTGTATCTTGTACAACATTATTTTGTTCTGACATTTTTCTTAATATAAATATGTAAAATTCTCTTGCTATCCTTATTTTCCTTAAACATTTCAGTTACTGAATACCGATATGCTTTATCTACTATAAGTAACCCAATATTTTAAAAAATAGTTTTCTTGTTATCCTCAATATGCATTTAAAAGATTTATGCAATGTTAATTTAAATGATATACTAACAGCATCTTCATCTTTGCACCAAATAGCTGTAATGAGGCAAAGGAAAAAATTATTCATCTAGCAGCAATAGATGTGCCTAATTGCTCCTAAAAATTCCTTTAAGCTTTGATTCAAGCCATATCGACTTTAAAAACAGGCAGGTGATGATGCTATGTTGACACAAAAATCTCAAAAGAAATACGGCCACCCCACTCAACTGTGCTCTACTTCTCTTTGTCCGATACCTAGCCTTACAGTTTGAGCATGTTGTTCTGATGGTCAGCATAACAAAACCTCAAAACGGATGTAAATCTCTGTTGTTATTTGCTCTAGCCAGGCTCTGCCACAGTTAGATGCATTTTCTCAGAAATTAATATATTTAAACAGTTATGTTTTAATTGAAAATTTCACTCTCTATCCCCTAATATTTTAACCACAACCTAGAACAAACTAAAAGCCACAAATTGGGAAACCCATAAACTATACCTATTTACATTCACATGTCATCTTATAACATATTATTTTTGTATACTATAATTAACAGGCAAAACAGATTAATACTTATCTGCTCAGTAGCTGCAAGCTAAAGAGGAAGAGAATGGAGGAGAGGAAGCTTAAATGGGACTGCAGAGTTCTAATGTTATTGTGTATTCATTTACTTGTCTTTTGTATGTATCTTTGAAGTGTTTGCAGCAAAGAAGCAGTGAATAAAAGTGAATAAATAATGCTTACCTCCTGATTTACAATAAAATTGAACCACCACCATCCATATCATGCTCAAACCCTGATTATTCTTAGTAATCAACATGTGTTTATTTTTTGTTAATCTTTTGCCCCCTGTGGGTGCAGACAAGGTGCTTGTTTTAAAAAATATATATATTTTATTGGCATTTTCGCATAATAACAATACACATTTACAGTTATCATTGCTACTGACATATATCTCTTCTCTTCATGTCCTTGTATTGGTATATATATATCTTGACATTTTTAATCCTTATATGTTAATTCTTATAGATATATATTTCAGGTTATTATGTCAGTTTAACAATAAACAAACTATAATCCCCGACCCTCCCCATTGTCGTGTCAGATCTCTGAAAGAATAATAAAACAATCTTCCCAGGTCATATCTTGCATCTAGAACATTGTCTCTTCTTTCCTCATCTGGTCACTCCCTCTACTTCCGACCTCTCCATTCCTGCCTACATTGGTTCCTCCCCTGAGGCGGGGGATATTTTATGTCTGTTAGCATGAGGTACCAGGCTCACGCACCCTCTCCTACCTTTTCATCCCTTCTGACCCTTTTCATTCTAACTAGCTCTGCAGTTGCCCATTCATTCAGGTCTTTTTGCCATCCCTCCAAAGTGGGGGGGATTGAGCTGAGCGATCTTATCGCTATTCTCCTTTTTGCCAACACCAGCCCCAGCAGGACAAACCTTCAACTAAGATTTTTGGATTTTGGCATTGGGAGCAGTCCCAATATGACTACCAGGATTGTTTTGGAGATTTCACACCCTGTGGCAGTTTGTAACGGATCTATTATGTTTCCCCAGTATTGTGTCAGTGTTGGACAAGCCCATATCATGTGAATTAAGTGCGCTTCTGCTTGTCTGGTCTGCATCCAGGGCATTTGTTAGGGCGGTCCAGGTATATTCTATTTAAGATCTGCAGATACGTTTGATGTATAATAATATATTGTATGAATTGAATCTCGCGTTTTATCTGACCCGTTTAACTCCCTGATGTATCTTTGCCCATTCGTTATCTGCCAGGGGTTCAGCTAAACTGTTGTCTGATCTTGCCTGGACTGGAATGAGTTTATTGTGGAGGATCGTCCCGCAATGCCATATATATATGTGAGACAAGTCTACAGCCTCCAGTCAGGCCAAGCAGTGCCTGTAGTGTCAATGTAGTGGGCGGTTCTTGCAGAAATGTGGGACATATTTCATAGGCAGTTGCTGAGATCTTTGCATATTGCAAAAATGACCACTTTCCAAATGCAAATGTATTCTCAGCTTATTCCCTCATTATAAAGTGTTCATTACTAAATAAATCACCCATTGTGTGACATCCAGCTTCCATCCATCTTTTAACGGACATAGAATCCGCTACCTTTTTGAAGGGTTTCACCACCCATATTAGCATATCTGGTGAATAGGGTGCATGTCGAACTACCTTTTTTTACTGCTGTTTCCCATACTGCTGCAACATGTTGAATAATATATGGATATGATCCGGGAACCCCAGCCCCCAATATAAGGAGCTCTAGTTAGGCTACCCCTCCATGTGTACTGGCTAGTAATTGTTTCTCCCAGTTATTGTGCTCATCTATCCAATGCACATCTTGTTGTAGTTGTGTGGCCATATAGTATAAATCTAGGTGTGGGACCTCCATTCCTCTCGCCTCCCATTTATTTTGGAGGAATGTCTGACATAATATCGACAGACAAAATATCTACATACAAAAATATCGGCACAAAAATATCGAAATCAAAAATATCGGAGTCATATCTTCATAAAGGTAAGTACAAAAATATCGAAAAATTAATATCGTAGAACAAAAATATCGAAATTAAAAATATCGTTTTTTTAAATGTATTAATAATAATGTAAAAATAATTTTAAAATACATATAATTTTACAAATATTAAATAAAAATATTAAAACATAATTAAAAAAGTAAAACGAATACATATACATTTAAAATAAATTAAACACTTAATACTTTAATGTAATTTTATTTTTTTAAATTTCATTTAATTGATTTAATTTCAATTTATTTTATTTTTACCCTGTATGCCTGTACCCCAAAAACCCAAAACTGACCCTGAACCCTAAAAATATCCCTGTACACCAAAAACCCCAAACTGACCCTGAACCCTAAAAATACCCCTTTACCCAAAAACTGAAAACTGACCCTGAACCCTAAAAATACCCCTTTACCCAAAAACTGAAAACTGTCCCTGAACCCTAAAAATACCCCTTTACCCAAGAACTGAAAACTGACCCTGAACCCAAAAAATACCCCTTTACCCAAGAACTGAAAACTGACCCTGAACCCTAAAAATACCCCTTTACCCAAAAACTGAAAACTGACCCTGAACCCTAAAAATACTCCTTTACCCAAAATTAATTATTATTATTTAATTACCAATTAATTATTAATTAACAATAACAATAAAGTAAATATATTAGCACATTAGCTGTAATTAATTTAATTTAATAATTAATATTATTTTTTCCCAATTAATTAATTAAGAATAACAAAAAATTATATATATACAAAAATTACTCTAATTAATGTAATTAACTAATTAATATTAATTAATTTCCAACTAATTAATAATTAAAAATATGTACAAAATTATATTAATTAATTAACTAATTAATATTAATTAATTACCAATTAATTATTAATTAAAAATATTTACAAACATATATTAATTAATTAATTATTATTAAATTACTTCCCACCCTATTCCCCTATAAACCCATAACCCGCTATAGAACATATTTATCAATTAATCAATTAATTAAAATTAATTAAAAATTAATTCTCAATTAATTAATTAATAATTCCTACTAATTAATAATTAATTTAACACAATTAAATTACTTCCCACCCTATTCCCCTATAAACCCACAACCCGCTACAGTACTAAAAGACAATATTTAATTAAATTACGTTAAAAATAAATAATAAAACATAATAAATACAATATAATATACACAAAATGTATTTAAAAATTGATATTAGTAACATCGAAATTATTTATTTCGATATTATTGACATCGATATTTAAAACTTCGATATTACTAATATCATACTAATATCGATATTAAGACTGTCGATATTACTTACCTTCTATATTATGTCCCACCGATATTTAAACTTCAATATAATTGTATATCGAAATTTAAAACTCGATATTTTGTCTGTGTACCATTTTGGAAAGTATCTAGTTTTTCCCGCTTCCTCCTAGTTTCCCCATGATAGTTCAATCAATAAATGTTCTAGTTGTGTAAAATATTGGTGTGAGATGTTATACAATGAATTCTGCAGAACATATAAGCACCTTGGTAAAATGACCATTTTTATTAGCGCTATTCTTCCCATCAGGGAGAGTAGAAGTTCCTTCCAAAACTTGATGGAGTAGCTGATACCCTCCACTGTTCTCCCTATGTTGTTTTCTAGGTAAGTGTTAGGAGTAGGTATTAATCTAACCCCCTGCGTCACCCATGTGAGCCCTACACTGGGTAGCTCATTCTCTTTTTTCCCCGCTAGTTTTCAGATAGGGAACAGTTTTGACTTTCTGGTGTTAAGGTGAAGACCAGATATTGCCCCAAATTTCTGAAGTTCTGTAAGGAGAGCTGGTACCGCTTCATCCAGTTGGCGCATATATACCAGCGTATCAGCTGCGTACATCAAAACCATGTGGTTAATCTCCCCTAGTAGAATCCCCATCTTCCCAGCTTTCCCCTCAATGTAACAGTCAGGGGCTCCATTGCCATGGGTAATATAGGAGGGGACAAGGGGCAGCCCTGCCGGGTGCCTTTCCTCAATACAATCGTCCCGAAACCTGTCCCCCCACTTTCACTCTGGCGATTGGGTTGGAGTAAATTATTTTAATTCATTGTATAAACTTTTGTTCCAGTCCCATTTTATTAAGGGTCGCCCATATATATTCCGCCTGGGTGTAAATCCAGTTTGGTCTAGGTGGATAAGTTGGGGCATGTATGGCAGCAATTGGGTCACCAGGATTCCACTTAAAATCTTGGCATCTAGGTTTAGTAGGAATATCGGTCTATAGGAGCTCAGAGCTAGGAAATTTCTATCTGGGTTAAGGATTATAGACACCACTGCTTCCTGCATAGCTTTTGGTAGGGATCTCTTTGTTAGGGTAAAAGTCTGCCAGGGTAATTTTCTGTTTTCAGTTTTTTAATGGCTGTTAGCTGTTCTTATTTTCTGATCGGCGCCCCCAGGGTTTTGGCATCCTCCCTCACTAGTGAGGGTAGTTCTGTATTATTTAGGAAGTCCTAAAGTGCTTATGTGGATGGTTGGAGGTTATGTGTGTATACCAACTCTAAATGTAATGCTAGTTCTCCTATAATCGCCCTCTGTGTACAAACAATGTCCCCATTCTTATTTTGGAGTTGAAATATAGGTGTGGTCTCTTTATCCGTTCTAATGAGTCTCACGATTAACTCCCAGCCCAGTCTCCTTCCACGTGAAGCCGCTGTTTATATGCTGTATATTAAAAATTTTCAAATCTATGCCATGATTCTAATAATTCTTCTCAAACTTTATTCCATTTGGTCCTGTGTTGTGTCATAGTGTGCATGTCGTCTTCTAGTTTCTGCAACTGCCTTTCTTGTGTTTTAATGTCCCTTTCTAGTTGTTGTCTCACCCCATATGTAGTCCTCATGCTAACTCCCCTTATAACCACCTTCATAACCTTCCATTCCGTTGATCTATTTGCTGTGGACCCACAATTTTCCTCAAAATAATGGTTTATAGCCTCTGACACTTGCGCCGCATAGAGTGGGTCAGTAAGCACCTCAGCCCAAAGTCGCCATAACGGGATTGCCGGATGGCCCTCCCATGTTTCAGCGTCAATAACAGTGGTGAGTGATCGAGAGGTATCGGGGTAAATAGGACACTGGTTCTGTCGCAACTGATAGTTCGGGTGTAAGGCAGAGGTAGTCTATGTGGCTAAATGTATTAGATGCTGGGGTGAAGCTTGAGAATGTTTTCTTGTGTGGGTTTCTAGCTCTCCATCTTGCTGCTGCTTGCCCAGCATTATTGTTATCAGTGATGCTGTCATTCTGAGTATGTGTTATTTCTAGGGGGCTCTCTATTAATTGTGCCCTTTCACACTGGTTATCGTACCTCCCCATATATGTGTCTCTGGTAGGCAGGCTATTGCCACATTATAACATTTCAGGAAGGCATGTATTCAGCTTTGTTTCTCTAAGCCCGCTTTACCCCGGACGATCTTCAATACTTGTGCCGCCATGTTTAACTGTCTCTTTCCTCATTACACCCCCATCCTCAGTGAGAATGTTTACTTCTCCTTCCCATATTCTCTGGGATTGCATTTGAAACCATTTTTCTTTCCCTAGACCTGACAATGTGAACTTCCCCCAACTTGATAGAACATGCTCAACTGAACTTTCCCATTTCCCCTTTCTCCCTGTGGGCAGTCGTGTTGACTCTCGCCCTAGTTGTTATAACTGATACAAAATTCAACACATACTGCCCCATTGCCCCCCCGATAATCATTTACTTTTAGATTCCATAACATTAGATTCTGAGTTCTGGTTCCTTTCCAATCATTTGACCGTAGCGTCTTTACCAGAGTTTCTGTGAAGAGCTGCTGTGCCAGTGGACTAACTTTTGCCGGGATGCGAGGAAGCTCCTCAAACTCCCCAGGTGAAGTCTAGCCTCTGTGTGGGGAGATGCTGCCCCTCGGCTGCCCAGCTCCATCCTAGGGTATTTCACATTTATATGTTTGCCCTATCTCCTTATACTTACATTTATAATCATACCGGTGTAAACAAGCTTGTTAATCACTTATCTGCATTAGTCTCCTTTGCCCTCTTGGTTCTGCTCATTCATGTCAACTCCCGGAGACTCCAGGGTCTGTTGTTCATTCCTCTGATGGCATTTCTGACTCAGACAAGGTCTCTGTATCGAAGGCCTCAAGTGTCCCATCTAAGAGAACTTTGATTTGTTCCAGGCTGCCAGACCTTCCTAGTTGTAGGTGTTGTTTTGTTTTCCAGTGTTCCTGTGTCCAATCTCCGGTCGCTGGAATTCTGGTAGAACCAGTGGATGCTTCCCCTGATATCCAACCAGACCTTGTCTCAGTGGCCAAAAAACAGAGTAGAGCACGGCCCTCATTCTCCAACTTGAGCTTTGCTGGGTACATGAGGCTATTCTTTAGCTTCAGGTCACAAAGTCTTCTTTTGACCATAGTAAAGATGTTTCTCTGTTCCTGGACTCTGTGTGTGTAGTCCAGGTATATGGAGATGGGATGTCCTGCATAGTATATCTGGCCTCTAGTACAGGTAGCTTGCAAAATAAAGTTGTGGTCCCTATAATTAAAAAATCTGGCAATGATGGCTGGCGGAGGTGCACCCGGTTTGGGTGTGGGAACGAGCGCCCTATGCACTCTTTCGACATTGAAACATTTAGAGACTCTTTTGGGGGCAAGTTCTTTACTGATCCAGTCTTCCAGAAATAATTCCATTGAGGGACCCTCCGCCTTTTCCGAAAAACTAATAATTCTACGGTTATTCCGCCTCGATCGTCCTTCGGAGTCCTCTGCTTTCTCATCCAGCTGTTTTACTCTCTTTTTCAGGTCAACCAACTCGGTGCTAAGATTGCACATTTCCTTCTGAAGTGTGTCTGTATTATTTTCGGTAGTGGTCACTCTGTCCGACACTTTCCTTAGGTCACAACGCAAAAGATTTATGTCTATGGCAACTGCGTTGATTCTTTGAACCATGTCGTCTCTTGTCGACTGGATCACTTGGATTACATCTGCCAGCCTGGGGGAGCTGCGTTGCTCTGTTCGTCTGAGCCCTGCCCTCCGTTAGCATCCTCTTCTCTGGTTTCTGGGACTTATATGATTGGCTGGGCATAGTTCAATATTTTATTTGCTTGTGCCTTTGATGCCTTTTCTTTCATCCTTATTGCAATGGCCTTTCTCTTCAACCCCTTTAATGTGATGTTTTAGGTCTTTGCAATAGGATCACTGGTCTACAAGTCGTTTCTTTCCTGACTCTTTGGTTTCTTTATTGGACATCCTAGTCTCAGCTTATACACTGACCCTTGTGCTTATAAATGGTAGGGTTTTTTAGGTATCTTCCTGCACAGACAATGACTATTCCCAGTTCCCATGTGCTACTCTATACAGTAAGCCTCCTTTCCGGCCCTTTATATTTGATTGGTCTCTCCGGACTGTATGCGACTATTGTAGACTCCTGTGCTGGTCGTCGCTCTCTCCGTGTGTCTCTTCCACTTTTTTACTTATTTGGGCCTTCCTCCTGGTGTTTGCCTTTGTGAACGTGGGGTAACGGCAGGCTAGAAAAGCAGGCAAGGAGGCCGGATGTAGTGGGCAATATCGGTTCTTTTATTGCACCACAAAGTCGGGTATCAAGGAATAATAAGGAAACAAAAGCGAGGCTCCAAGGTAAGGCGTCTTGATCCTTTCGAGGTGGGGCTGGGTCTTGGGTCCTCGGGAAGTCGGGATGTCCGGAGAAGGGGAAGGTCCTCGGAGGTCAAGAAGAGAAAAGAAATAAGGAGCGGTTAGTCCTGCTGGGCTTACTATAGTCACAACCGTTACCAACACCAGGGTTCTAGTGAGGGACTCGGAAGACGACCGTGAGGGAAGGGAATCGGGGAGGAGGCTTTAGGGGGAAAGAAAGAAGAGTGTCCGGTGAAAGGCGTGAAGGAAATGGAGTAGTTTTTAGTGCTTTACAGGGCACCTAGTGCTTTACAGGATATTACAGTGCTATCAGGTCCGTGCCTAAAAGAGAGGGACTGAATATATACAGAGATACTATATACAGAGCACCTAATGTACTACAAAGGGGGAGGTTTGTTGGTAATCACACGCTCCGCTGCAACTCTCCAATGAGTTGCGGCCCCTCTTCAGCCACCTCCTGGGGACTTCACCAGTCTTCCGTTCACACGTGTGCTTCTTCCTTCGCCTGCTCCTCCTCCTCTGTGGTCTGAGTCTCCTGCCACGAGATCGCTGCTCTGACGGCGTCTCTCTCTCGGCTTCCGTCTTTACCCTGTTCCGGTGCTGTAGTCGAGGCGGGATTTCCGGGGTCAGGGCGATATGCTTCCGGTACGTGACCTCCTCCGATTGGCTCCTGCAAGAAAGAGAGGGGCGGGGACCTTGTTGTCAGGGTTGCTTTCAAGAGTGCCTCGGGATACGTTTCTGAGAAGGGCAGTCCTCGGAGGGGAAGAAGTCCAGGCGGGGTGAGTAACGGGGTCGTATCACAGCCTTATTTTTCCCATCTTGATCTTATTTTTTCCTACGGGGCCGTGCCGTCAACCAGCACTGGTGTAAACCGTAGGGGGCGACAATTCTTGGTTACTGTGAGTGAGTCGGATCTCATACTCTCTTCTCTTCTGGTTGCCCCAGTTACTTGTTATCGGCAGCGGATCTCCTGATCTTAGCCTATTCTCTACTCCTTGCTGGTTTTAACCAGAGAATGTAAGTATTCTCTTGTACAACGTCATTCTCCAGTGGTGTACGGTTTCTAGGCCCAATGTCCACGCATTGTTCTGAGCACGGCCTCCTCTCCGCCCATCCACATTCACTTGCTATCCTCAGTTCATGTGCATCTAGCATAAAATACTCTGCACCGCTTTTTCTATGTGCCACTCCTCCTTATTACGAGTCTGGGCTCATCCCGGGCATCCGGCTCACCTTGGACCACAGCGCAATCTGGTTTGGCCTCACTGGGGGGTGGTGCAGCCGCTCAGCGCTGGAGCAGACCCGACGGCCGGCAGCTCTTTGTGACCACGGGTGGATCGGGTCCTGCTCTCTCCTACCTGTCAGACTCCACTCTGCTTCTCTTTATGGTCGGACCTCCTGTTGCCCTTTTTGTGACCCTAATTGTTCACTGGGCTCTCAGGCGGCTGTTGTTTATTGCGGTGATTGCACGCTGCTGCCGGCTCTCTTCTTACGCAAGATGGTGCCGCCCAGCTCCCCGGAGCTCGTCTTTCCTTTTTCCGGTTTCAATACGATCGGCTGTTCTTGCAGAGGCCGCCTCACCCCCCGAAGGGGGGGAGGCTCAGGGGCTGGCGCCATAACCCGCACTGTGACCCCAGTGGAAAACCGAAGCAAAACAGAGGGGGATGCCTCCCCCCAAAAGGAGAGCGTCTGATGGCGCCAAAAGGTGACCAATGGGCAGGTGGCACTAGGTATGAACCCCCCAATCAGGGGGCACCACCTGAGCACCAAGGTGGTAGAATTTGCGAATATAAGTCGCCGCTCGCCCAGGTAGCTCCTAACTTCGTGGAGCAGGGAGAGCGGCGCACCGACGGACTTCTGCAGACCCACCCACCCACACCTAAGGAACAGCAGTGTGGCAGGGCTGGATAGAGGCAAGGGTGTTTTGGCGGAAATTGCTATAAGGATTGGCTAAGGAGACACACCGACGGGCGGTGTGTAGGATGAGGGCCACTCACTTTTGGATTCCGCACGGCATGGTGAGGTGGCCGCGCCAAGGAGAGGAGTAGCAAAAGAAGATGGCGCTCGCGGCCCAGACCCGGCCGGACGGCAGGGCACAAAAGGTAGCGAGCTGGGGGCCTAACTCCAGAGAGAGAAGCTACCCTCCACTACACGCAGAGAGCGTGGGTGATCAACCAAATGGTGATCCCAGCAATAACTACCAAAGAGGACTACCAAGGACTAACAAAAGGAACTGGTTTTGGAGTGCCATTTACGAACTGATGTGTACCACAAGAGTATCGGCCCAGAAGCGGCCCAGGATGGTTTATGACATGTATGATTTATGACCAAGCTACGGCAGTTCGCAAATGACAAAGGTATAACCAGCATGTGTACAATCCTAATAAAACTGCGGCCAACAACGACCACAACAGATCCACGTGTTGTTGGCTAACTTTATTGTGATGATGGTAGGCGGGAGGGGGGCATACGTATGTCTTTCATGGAATGGGCACGGTGCGAGGGTTATTCGCCTCAGTTAATCACCGAAGGGAGTAGTGCTATTATCCAACATAGTGTGGGCACTTCTCCGGAGCAGGATATGGCAGGATAATGTCAGATTGGATGGCCCGCGGAAGGGAGCTCCGATAGAAGCATCTAAGTGGCCATGTTGCTAGGCCACGCCCCAGACAAGGTGCCTGTTATAGCATTTGCCACTAAGTTACCAATATCGAGAGCCACATTTTTAAAGGAGGACACATCTCCCTTTTGTATTGAGTTGGCCTTGAAATTATCCAAAAATCACACAGGGTTTCCTTGCATACTCTTGAATACCTCATCCTCCCTTTTTCCTTATAAATGATGCTATCGTGCTCATTGTTCTTATTCCTAGTGCCAAAATATTCAAACATTGGGAATGAAACGCCCATAAACTGTAACTTTACAATAAATGATAAGCAGCAATTATTTATGAGTATAAACATAACAAGTATAATTGTTCAGATTTGCTTTTGAAAACAATAGGTAGAATACTTTACATATTTCTTTCACTCTTAATAATCCTATTGAAAACCCAGAAAGCAGGGTTTCCGTGCACTGATTTTCAACATGTAAGGGATGTAAGAAAATGTCAGTCTAAACATCGAAACTCTTTGTAATTGAACACACCTCAGAGCCAGCTGATACTCATTAAATACCTGTGATACTGAACTAAGCAAGTGCTTACTGTTGAAAGACTCATTCTGTGCAATATAGTATCAGACAGTAAATTGTTCATCTGCAGAACACTTAACCACAAGGTCCATTACCAAGCGTTCAGCCACATGTGGCGCCGGCTTCAAAACTACCACAGGGAATTAGAATGAATTACTCAAACAAAGATGAGTTCAGACACTTTACGCTGCTCACAACATAACTGCATATGCCTGCGAATGCAATCTAAACACATTTACAACAGCCATATGTTCAAAGTATGACCAATTTCAAACAAAATAGTGCATAGGTCCAATATCGACTTAAATTAAGCAGCAGGAAAAGTGTATGTACTTTATGTACTGCCCTATTTATAGTGTTTGGTATATTTTTACTTTGTTGTCATTTCCAGCCCAGAGGAGTATGATTTTGAGAAATGTATTGTACTTTAGAAGTGCTACTTAATTAATACAAGGATTAGAGACTGCAAACTACGAACCTTCCGATTTGTAATACATTTTAGCAGTGAAAAAAATGAATAACCTTGTCATCCAGAAGGACTCATATCTGTCTGATATAATATAGCAGTACGCAAATAGTCACTCAGCAGACATAATTACATCAGTAACTCTATGCAGTGATAACTAAGGCTCATAAGAAACTTCTACTTCCTCATTGACAATGGCTAAAAACGCACACCGATTTGGACTAGTAGGATCTTACGATACTGAAAACTGTACAGTAATTTCTCAATTTACTCTCTCATTAGCCCTTTTATAAGAAAATGATTATGCAGGTGTGCAGTGGGTGAGTTATAGCACTTCCTGTTCCTTTAGAATTGAGAGGTAATCCATGGTGTGCAGTCCTTTTGGTGTAGAATGAACAACAAGCTTTAAAATGCAACCCATCTGTTTGTCAGATCTGCACTGCTGAGCTCCTAAAACTGTTATGCTACTTTGTTTTTGACAACACTTGCATAGTGCCTTAATAACAATAAGTAAAACAGTAATTTGATTATTTGTCCATTCCATCAGTTACCATATCACAGCAGCGCCCAATTGAGATTATTGTGCTGGATGCTGTTTCTGGGTAGAGGAATTCTCTAGGAAGAAATGAGTGTAGGACAATTGTGCACAGTCCTGTAATCTGATTTTTTGTTATGTAATTGATGGTATGTTTTAGTTGTTTACCCACCCTAAAAGTTTGGGTTCTGTTCACAAAAAAGTAGTAAATCTGTATAGACAGATTTACTTCTACATGCATGTGCAGATGTACTACTTTTTGTAAATTACCAATTCCTTTTGGAATCAGCATGGAAGACCAATCCTGGCTCAGATTTCCATGTGGATTGCATTGGGAAGCATGTCATTTCAAACTTTTTATTCCAATAACTTGATATAAAGTTGTTTGTGGTGGAGAACTATGCACAGTGTGAATCGATTACCTTGTGAGAATGTATTTTTACAAAATACAATTTTCTCTGGGGAGAAGATGTTATTCCTCGTGAATAAGACGCTCCTTGTGCATTTTCCCAAATATGGGGGTGACACATTCTGCTTCGCACACTGGAAGGAGAATTATGCCAGCCCTGTGCTGAAATACATCTCCTACCATGTCAAGGATGAGAATGAGTGGGATCCGGGCCGATCATGATGGCGGACGGACCTGAGTCCGTGCGCCACCATAGAGTAGGAGGGAACCTCCGCATGGCCTGCGGAGTTCCCTCCTGTGCAAGTAGGATGTGACCACCACCCTGGCGGTCACATCCTCTATGTTTACCATTGCGGCGGGTGTGGCTTCAAGCTGCATCCGCTGCAATGGTAAAAATGCATACTTTGCATTTGTATGCAGAAAGCGGCAGGCATCGTGCGGTGCCTGCCGATTTCTGCATACAAATGTAGGGGGGTACCATAGTTACCCGCCATGTGCACCCCCCACCCCCCCTTCACCCAGGGGGCCCGCAACGGGCCCCCGCAGTGAAGTTACACATGCTTTTCCACAGCGGAAAACCCGCCGCAGAAAAGCATTTTTGACAGCCCATCCTAGTATGGCTGACGGTGTCTGAGAGACACCGTCACCATATTAGAGCTTTTCCGCCGCGGTTGTAAGCCACTGCGGCGGAAAAGCTGCAGATGGAAACCAGGACCCACCAGCCATCCTAATGTGGCGGTGGGTCTTTGGTGGGTCCGCTGCGGTTTTTCCGCATCCTTCGGGCCGGCGGTGGCTTCCGCCGGTCCCGAGGATGCGGAAAAACCGCAATCCTAATCTGCCCTTATGGGAATGTGACAACGTCTATGTCTGGGAGAGCTCCCAAACTTTCAAGTCGTCACATCTTGAAACGCCCACTTTTCTAAACCTTTAGTGGATTTACTAGAGCGGAGATCCCCGCACTCTTGGCAAAGATCTCAATAAAAGGTACATTTGCCCATAACCCTAAGTTTAAAACCAAAAATACCTTTCTGAATGTGGCGCAAAGAGATTTTCATGTGCAATAAAAATATGATAAAGAGATTCATTAATGCTGTTTGATCTTTCCTTGCATAGTTCTAGCTCAGTGCCATCAATCAAGTACCTGCCCAACAGATATTCCAGAACAACTTCGTAAGGACTGCCACCCTGAACCTGGAGCTTCCCCAGAAGGCTGTGCAGCAAGAGGATGCTTATGGTGTCCCGCTCACATTCAAGGAACCCCATATTGTTTTCATGCTAACTCCACTGCACTCGAGTGCCACCTCATTCCAGACCACTCTAAAAAGGACTGCCATCCTGAGCCAGGGTCATCCGAAGCTCACTGCCTTGCTAAGCACTGCTGCTGGGCCGCCTCCAGCACACCGGGGACTCCCTGGTGCTTCTTCAGCACCGACGCATGCTCTATAATTCCTCCATCTAACCGAACTGATTGCCACCCTGAACCAGGTGCCACCCCCTCATCTTGCAGGAAGCGTGGATGTCTGTGGTGTGAGACAAGTGAAAGAGAACCTTTCTGCTTCCATGCCCCATATCAGCACCCATCATCCTGCTCTGCTGATACCCCTCCTCAGGAACGCATTGACTGCCATCCTCAACCTGGTCCAACTCAAGAAAAATGTCGCGTAAAAGGCTGCATCTGGTGTTCAACAAACGTCCCCAGTGCCCCCTGGTGCTTCTATCCAGATGCTGGGCAGCATGAATATTCTATGAGTGAAGGGCCAACAAAGACACCTAAAGGATGGAGGTAACTCTTATATTTCCTCTATTAATTTGAGGTTTTACATGACACTGTTGTGCTTTCTCGTTTTGTTTCGGGTAGGAGCCAGGGCCTGGACAGTTATGGTTGACGTGACGGTTCACTGCAAGAGCGACCTATCTGAGTCAATTTTAGTAGCAAGAAACTTGCAGCATTAGTCAGTGCTGAATCGAGAAGTGGAGTGTATTGCTAAATGTGCTGGCTCGGGAAAGAGGGGGTACGTCTAAATGTACAGGCCGGAAAACAAAAGGATGCACTGCTAAAATTGTTGTTTTAGGAAATCGGGGTTCACTGCTAAAATATGACTGGGGTGAAACGAGGAAACACTGCTAAATAATACTTTGGATACGCAGATTGCTGCATCGAAAACACAAATCCAGAAGCAGGGATTCACTGTAGCGCTCAGCTAAATGATGGGTCAGGGACTCTCTTGAATGGGAGAGTCAGTCAAAAACTGAAAGCTGCATCCGCGAAAAATGCTGGAATGAGGTCTGAGGTAATTGAGTTCATTTTTCAAAAATGGAACTCGTGCATCTGACAGTAAATGTGAGTATTTTCTTAAACAGGCAAACTGGTATTTGGAGTCAAAAAGCCTTTCTCAAAAAATATTTAAAATTTAGATTGCGGTTATAATTTATGCTGAGTTTATGGGAATTATTGCTGATATTTTTCTCCGTGGTCTACTTATCAGTGTCAGGAGTGAAAAATTCAAACAACTATATTTTCTTTTTTTTTTAAATTGCGTCCAATTCTTATGACTTTCAACCGTTTTGAATAGACACTATCCTGGCAAAGATATCAAGTTGTATACACACTTTCAAGGCTTTCGTGGACAGAGTGAATCCCTAAAATACCTAGGTGAGTCAAGCTCGCTTGGCATGCTATGAAAGTATTGGAATATTTTATGAATGGTATATCAAAACCTATGAATTATAATTAAGTGTGTAAATAATAGTCATCTTTAGTTTTCTCTAGTTTTCTGTTTAATTAACCTATTTCATAATATTATAAATGAGCTATAAAGTGCAAATATTGCAAGCCGCTTAAAATTTAAATTCCATAAAAAATAATCTTTCAGTGATTCACCATTCATACTTGGTTCAAACTTTGTGGCCTGCAACGTGGATCTGCTATGTAGTGCTCCATGTAAGAACTTGGGGGCAGATTTATAAGCCCCATGTGCCACTTTTGCGTCATTTTTCCCATGTTAAAAGTGACGCAAAAGTGGCGCAAGGAGCTTGTAAATCTGCCCCTTGATGTTTAACATAAAACAGAGCCTGTTCTATAATGAAACAAAACGTAATATTTGTGTTTTAGTTGTCACTATGCCTTATCACATTTGATGCATAAAACTGGGCACTGTGAAGCAGCGAAACACCTCTCAGTACATGGGCTTTGACCCTTCAAACATGCTGAATTATTGGCTTACTCCAATTGGCATATCTGACGTTTAGGTAAGGAATTGGTTAGATAGGTATATACGGACTGCACTTTGTTAGATGTCTCATGTTGGATGCAGTATGGCCTTGCCCAATCCACATGAGAGGCCTTTAAAACATCAGGGCAGAGCTGCCATTTCAGTGCTGAATTGCAGTAGGCCAAAGATTCAGCAATCAAATGCCAGAATAAATCTTTCAGAAATGTTTACACATGGCTCCTAACATTAACTAGGACAACTAAAAATGTACCTTAGAGTCTACAAGGCTGAGTGAGGTGTGTAATGTGTAGAAGTGAAACATTCTAAAAAGGTGATTTGTCTGTGTAGGAAAATAGCCCTTTCTGCAGGGTCACTTCCAAACGTTTGCCTTCCTCCTCCTACTTTTTGCTGAATTCGTTTTTGCTGATCTTAGGGCTATGAGCACATTACCACTGCTATCATGGCTAAAGTGCATGTGCTCTCTCCACTAAACATGGTTAAAATGGCACATACTCAATTGGCAGATTTAATTTACTTATACGTCCCTAGTAAAGTGCACTACATGTACCCAGGGCTTGTAAATGCAGTGCTACTGGTAGGCCTGCAGCACTGATTGTGCCACCCACTAAAGTAACCTTTAACCATGTTTCAGGCCCGCCATTGCTGAGCCTCTGTGTGCAGTTTACACTGCCATGTCGACCTGTCAAAATAAACACTTTATCTCTTCTACAGAATTTAAGATTTTGGAATCGATACAACGCAGTTCATATTTACTTGGTATTATACAGGTATGCTTTACGCATGTATTCTCACCCGCATGTTAACCATTGGTTCGGTTCAGACATTTTTTTATTTTGGGTGTCAAAGAAAATACTTCGTAAACACTCTCGAATAATCCCAGTTCAATGCATTGTTTCACTTCGCACTAAGAGCACTCATTAATGCTCTCTTAATCTTGTGTTTCCCAAATTGTTCCGCTGCAGTGAATACATAGAATGACATATAATACAGAAACTCCTTCAGTCAGCTCAGTTATCTATGCCATTTCTCGCAGTTTTCAGGAGCACTGTGATTCGGCGCATGTTTTCACCCTTATTACACAGCCACATTCGATGTAATTGTTACACCGGCACCAAATTATATATATATGCTTGAGATGGTGAAATTTTGTTTCTTTGCTGGTATTTAACCAAAGGGTCTAAATGCTTGATCATTATCATCATTTGTTCTTAGGATACACAGACCCCTGATGAAGGGTCCAAGACCCGAAACGCATAGGGATGATTGACATGGTATGTTGAATATCCGAAATACCAAGAATGAATCAACATGAAGTATATGCATCTATGAGAATTATCATAATGATGTCATGAAGACACAATAAAAAGTAATTCATTGACCAAAAGAAATTACAAATAATTGTGGATTTTATTTGAAATCAAAAAGGTTATTATAACCATACCTGAGTGCAACAGGGGGACACTAAGTTACTGCTAACTTAGTGCTACATATAGAAAATAAACCCTTTGCCAGACCCAAACCTTCCCTTTTTATACATGCAAATCACCCCTAAGTAGGTCTTGGATTAGCCAGAGGTCAGTGTGCAATTTATTGTGCAGGACAATTTACATGTCCTGGTAGTGCAAACCACTTAAATTAGTTTTTCACTACTGCAAACCTATCTCTTCCATAGGATGACATTGGGATTACTTTATAAGGGTACTTCCCAATTGTGAAGAGATAGACTATTCGAGTTTGGTCTTTCCGGTCTCACAATTTTGAATCCAAACTGCTGTTGAAATCGGACTTTAAATTAAACTTCTGGAAATTACATTTTAGAAAGTTGGAATTTTCTTACTTGAGCCATTTGGTGCCTGCTCCCTGTCTCTGATCACATGTCTGGGGTGGGTGACAGATGGCTTGTGTATTCCCCCTTGACATTCACACACAACGGGATCTTAGGTGGGATTTTTTAATTTTTTTATTTATTTTTTTCTGGATTTTTATATAGCACGAACTTGACCCGACGGTATTGGGTATCAGTGCGCTTTACATAGCACCAGTTGCGTACCAGTTGTGTTACACGAGGACACATTCATTTTTGTTAGGCATGGGGAGATTAAGTGATTTGCCCAGAATTACAGGATTGCAGCGTCATTGCCGAGACTTGAACCCAGTTTTCCAGATTTGAGGTCGACCGCCCTAGCCGTTAGGCCAACTCCTCTCCCCAACTTGATGGGTCATCCTGACAGGATGGGAAGGGGAGCTGGACCCTGCCTCACTTACACCTGAATATGCTGTATCCTGTCCCTAATCAAAAGGACTACATACCCCCTTTTAGTTAGTCTAGAGCCAGGGCAGGAAGGGAGGACCTCTGTGCACTTCAAAGGCATGTCTTTGATGTTTTCCCCACTTCAAAGACACAACTATCTATAAGTACTGGACTTTTGACACCACCACGTCAGTATACTTCTGGACCTGTGAAGACTCTGCCAAGAAGAAGGAAGGCTGTGTTGCTGTAAGGACTGCCACTCTGTTAGACTGCTGCTTTGCTGGACTCCTGCTTTGCTGGGCTGACCTGCTACCATACTGCCTTTCTGCCTGGACGAGATTGACTAGACCTGCATCACTTGAACCCAGAGTGACTCCAAGAGTTAGCTAGCTGGTCTCCTATCTTAAGTCTCGGGACATAAAAGACTACTGACCAACCTGATTTTGCACCTAGACTCTGCCATCTGTGAGTTTGCCCTGCCAAGTATTACCACCCCAGTCCTGGCTCCTTCGAAGTGAGCCCAAGGTGTATCTCCAGTGGGACCGATGCATCCTTTGCTGAGCAATGCATCCCCAAGCAGATCCGATCCATCTCCTCGGCTGAGTGGCACATCTGCGAGCAGAACCGATGTATCACAGCTGTTGAGGGGATTTGGCCCATTGCAAAAGACTCACATGGCCGCAGCCTCCTGCATTTGATTTATTTATTTATTTATGAGCTTATAAAGCGCGCTTATGCCCAAGGGCGTCCTGGCGCTACATACTGACTCTGGAGCTGAACAGGGAGTTAATCCATGAATAGCCAGGTTTGAGCCCCTTTCGGAATGGGAGAAGCTCTGGTGTGTTTCAGGTAGGCTGTTCCAAGCTTTTGCCGCACAGAAGAGGGAGCTGCATCCTCCCCATCTGGCCTTTTTTGCCCGTGGCACCACCACCAGTTTGCTGTCAGCTGATCGAAGCGCTCTGCCCAGCACATACCTTTTTATCACACTGCTCAAAAACTCTGGGCCTATGCCCTTCAATGCTTTAAAGACTGTACATAAAGCTTTGAACTGAGTACGCCTAGGTACTGGCAGGCAGTGCAATTGTCTGAGCCCCTCACGTACTGACACAAATCTGGGAATACCAAGCAGCAGTCTAGCCGCCGCGTTTTGAACCAACTGGAGTCTATATTCATACTTTTTTTTCAGATTGAGATACAGGCTATTGCAGTAGTCCAAACGCGACAGTGTGGCGGCAGTAAAAGCCGTCCTGAAACCCTCCACTGGTAGGAAACATTTATTTTTCCTTAATGTCCTAAGGATATGAAAACTGGATGATACTACTCCGCTAACATGATCCCCATAATCCAGGTTGTGATCAATAATCACACCCAGGTTTCTGGCCTTCCCAGTACCAATAGGAGGATTTCCCAATGCCTCTGGCCACATATCCGGGGTCCGGATGTTGGGATTGTTTCCAAACAGAATAACCTCGGTCTTCCCGGCGTTCAATTTAAGACAATTGTGGTAAATATTTGATTTACCGTCTTAATTTCTATGCAGGTAAGTACTTAAACAAAGATAACTCAATCGGAAAGAAAGAGGCAGAGTCCGTGGTGTTAGAGTTCTTAGGGGTTTTATTCCTTAAAAAGGAATGGTCATGGTACCAGATCGGATATCGGGTTCCTGCCACCACTGGGGTGCAGGAAGGGATAGAGCAATATTTTATTGACAATACATAGCTTATATACTTAAATCACATTATAGAAACCAATACAGTAGGCGTAACAGCTGAGAGAAACAAGATAAGAGCACACACGTGGTAGTGATACGTAATTAGAAGGCGTGAACTAGGCGTGAATATAGAAAACGTCACATGTAAGTGTCACAAGTAGGTGGGTGCAAAGCAGAATATTGCAATGTCAGCAGAAATCGGAGGCCTGGATGCGCGCGCAGCTGCATGACGTGGGCATGACGTGAAACTGGAGGGTGCAGGGGACTTGACATTTACACTAGCGGAAAGAGACAGAAGTCTGGCATGTCAGATCAACTCGTACCACTATCATATCTGATATCTGATGTTTAGGAACCATATTATCGAAAGGAAAAGGTCTCTGGGGCAGAAGCTATTCTATACTGACTGTGAGTGCGTGTATAAGCGTCTAAGTGTCTGCATGAGATGCGAGGGGGCATGGGCCTACCATGGTAACAGAGGCTATGAATTACTTGCACGGAGACAGTGAGGCCGGGCCCTTTGCTCTGCAGCTGGGGGGATGTTTACTTAAACTAGTAGGTAGGAATGTATTTTCGAGGAGCGGAACAGATAATGCGAAGGTTGAATTTGGTCTTGGCAGGCAGCAGGCTGAGCTAAGCGCCGTGAGCCGCGCAGGGAGTAAGGCAGAGGTCACGGGTACAGAGGCAGCCCAGGCTGAGGCATTCAGAGTCAGAAGGCAGAAAAAGGCTTGATGGCAGAATTCAGGGCCTACTTCGCCAGAGCTGAAAAACGTGTAAAGTACACCACAAAAAGACGTTGGCATAGCATATTTAGAAACTGAATATTCAACCCGTTCATGGCGGGTCTGAAAGAGGACATGTTAACGTTGGACGCAAATGTATTTGCGTCTTCATAGCTGGCACAGGAGGGAAGTTACATGCACTTTAAGTTCGTACATGGAGACGGTGGGGTACACGTTAGGGAACATTTCTTGACCATAAAATTTATATTTCCTCATTCCCTCCTTGTTCCCTACGGACCCTTCATGATATATCGATCCTCATGAATCGATCAGTCTGTTCTTGTAACATCATTTGCTCTTCTTTCTTCTTTTTGCGTTTTGAGTGAAAACTGGAATGTGCAATGCACGATGTGGAGCACAGTCCACAAATCGCTGGCCCACATTGTAGGCACAGGCAGCAACTGAATACTATGACAAGAGCAATGCCTAGGAAGGATAGGATCTTCCATCCCCAAGCAGTCAACGTTGTCCAGAACCAACCGGACCAAGTCCAGGTGCCTGGATTCTGATGTATCAAACTTGCAATTTTATGAAGACGTGTAATAGCTTGGTATACCGTTGGTGCGTTTTCTGGAATGAAAACACAGCAACTTGACCCGATGACCTTACAAGCTCCGTCTCTATCTGCCAAGATGACGTCAATAACAAGACGGTTTTGAAGAACAACAACCCGCATGGCGGACTGCTCCTCTGTTAAGTTGCCTAGAGCGGAGGTAGTCTCATTCACTACTGCTTCGAGTGTTCTAGTTAATCTACGTATTAGTTTACTGTTTTGGACGGGGCCTGTGAAGAAAAAGAATCCTTTATTGAAATCTGTGTATTGCTCCCATGCCGTTTCAGTATAGTCGACAATTGGGAGATCTCTTCTGAGTCTACTCTTTACTAGATTTGTATTTCTGTGATAATCAGGAGGGGCTAGGAAAACAGGTGGCAGAAGGAAGGCAATGTAACAGGTACCATCCCAATCTGGAGGTAAACGTATGTATGCGGTATGGCCACAAACAAAATAGGAATGACGAGTAGCTCTAAAGGAAGACTTGCCATGATCACTGAATTCGACCACAGTAGTACATTTACTATGACCTAAGTGTACTGAACCCTTCTTTCTGACACATAAGTCACCTGTGACTGGTAATACTGACATAGCAGGGAGAACTGGTGCAGCTTCGGATTCAACAGTAAGAATCATGAGGTTAATTGTATAATTACCTAATCCATATACTTCATTTTCTAGATCAGTTCCTGTCCTAATGGGAAGTCCCTTCTTGTCAGGGTAGCAGACGTTGAGCAGAACTAGGTTCAGGTTTCCCCAAATCCAATTCCCCTCGAAAACAGCAATATCAGAATCTAAAGAATTAATTAACCTAAACCATGCACCACAGGATCCATTGTGAGTGAACGGGTACGGAAAGAGAGGCAGAACTCCCTTATATTTCTGATAGGGAGGGAGTCGGCCACATATACAACAGTTTGTAGCATTGTTAGTCTGATGGGAGTGATGTAACATACTAATGAATGTGTTGTTGCGCAGCGCCAGTCTGTAAGATAGTTCATGAGGCGGTAATTCACTAAAAGAATGTTCGGCAGTTACATTGTAAGCAGAGTGTTCACGCTTAAAGATAGGGTAGTATATTGGCAGTAGTATACTAGCAACAATAATCAAAAGACTTAGAAAAAACATAACCAATAATGTCACTATACAGTGACTGCGGAGTGATTTACAGTATGTACGTTTCTTGAGTTGTCTCTCTCTCTCTCTATCTCGATCTAGGGGATACATGCCAGAAACTATTTAACCGATTCACCTAGGGGAGGACTTAAACAATTAAACTGTCTGACTTGCTAGATCGAAGTTTTGTTCGATACTCCTCTTGGGGAGTTTTCTCTCGCTTGGGAACTTTAGAGTCACTAGATTCGAGGCAGTCCTTTGAGGGGGTGGACGAGTCAGTTTCTGGCAGCAGTTCGTTACATTTTTTAATATGACTCGTGTGGATCCACCCCTTTCGGCCTTCCACTTTAATCGCGGTCCTCGTGGTAAGAAGGACGATCTTCGGCTCCTTCCAGCGGGGCTCCAGCGGGCTTTTCCTGTCGAAATTGCGAATCAACACAGTATCGCCGGGACGGACATCGTGTGGCTTTACATCAGTGTTGTCGGGAAAGGCTGCGGCAACCTGTGAACGACATGATTGGAGTGCAGACATCAAGGAGGCAAGGTAATCTGTCAGCATATTACAATCAACATCGGTGATTTTCTTAGGCATGGGCGTCCCCCACATATTCGGTGGTCTGCCAAAGACCACTTCATACGGGGATAGCCCTGATCTCGAATGGGGGACCATTCTCATGTAGAACAGTGCAACTGGCAGGGCGACTATCCAGTCGACCCCTTTCTCTTTACAGATTTTGGCAAGGCGTGTTTTCAATGTCTGGTTATGCCTTTCTACAAGGCCAGCGGCCTCGGGATGTCGGACACAATGGAATCTCCACTGATATCCCAGCAGAAGGGAAACCTGTTTCATGAGCTCGGATGAGAATGGCTGTCCGTTATCTGAGTACACGATACGAGGCAAGCCGTAACGTGGGAAGAATTCTCGAACCAGCTGCCTGGCAGTGGTCGGGGCAGTGTAATCTGGGACTGGATATGCTTCGGTCCAACGGGAAAGTGCACAAACAACTACGAGGACGTACTTAAATCCTCGACATCGGTCCATCTGGATATAATCCATCTGGGGGACTTCAAAAGGGTGATCGGGAGGATGAAATCCACCTTGCTCTACAGGGACGCTTTTACCTGGATTGAACTGACAACAGATCATGCAAGTACGCACTTTCTGTTTTGCTGCTGCTCGTAAGTGTTTGTTGTACCAGAGATTCTGTAAACTGTCTAACATAGCTTTTTATCCTAGGTGTGCTGGACTATGTGCTGTATTTATTATGACTTGAACCATAGAGTCAGGGAGAAACCATGTAGATTTTCCCTTCGTCATCCATCCTTGATCTGTCTGAATCCCTCCTAGTTCAGTCCATTTCTTGATTTCATCTGGAGTGGCATGTGTCTGAATATCGATTACATCTAGTGTGGGATCTTTAACTGTCATACAATGTGTCGGTACTATGGTCTTTGTCACGTCAGTTGTCTGGGTGTGAGTCAATGCTGTATGTTTTGCTGTTTGGTCTGCCAGGTCATTACCCTGGGAAACAGAATCTGTAACTTTAGTATGTGCTTTACACTTCATGATGGATATGCCTGAGGGCAGATGTATTGCTTCTAACAGGGCTTGAATGAGGGAACCGTGTTGGATCTTGGCACCGTGAGAGGTCAAAAAACCTCGTTCTTGCCATAACACTCCGAAGTCGTGTACGACTCCGAAAGCATAACGGGAATCTGTGTATATGTTAACATTTCTGTTCTTGGCTAGTATGCAGGCTCGGGTCAGAGCAATGAGCTCCGCCGCTTGAGCAGACAGTGTGTCAATACGATGTGTTTCTTTGACTTCAGTTTCAGTGGTCACTGCATACGCGGCCACTAATTCTCCTGTACTTGTTCTCATACATGAACCGTCCACGTAAAGTGTCAGGTCTGGATTTGTCAATGGAACATCTGTTAAGTCTCGTCGGGGCTTTGTTACTGCATTAATGATTTCTATACAATCATGCAGGGCTGGATCTGTCATAATCGAAGGTAACAATGTTGCGGGGTTTAGAATGCTACAGCGTCTGATTTCTATGTGTGGCTGGAATAGCGTCAATTCATAACCTGTCAGTCGTGCTATAGTCAAGTGTTGAGTCTGGGTTCGGTTTAGAAGGACCTCTACAGAATGTGGAACTTGCACTGTTAATGGATGTCCTAATACAATTGAGTCGCTCTGTCTGATTGCTAGGGCTGTCGCTGCAACTGACTTTAAGCACGCAGGGAGTGCCTGGGCTACTGAATCCAATGTACTTGAAAAATTAAGCGCAAGGCTTATGTGAACCTGCTTGGTCTTGAGTGAGGACAGATAACGCTGTACCATCACGTTCTGTAACAAAAAGTGTAAAAGGTTTGTTGTAACATGGTGTTGCTAGAACTGGTGCTTGACATAAAGCTTTCTTTAATTCTTCAAAAGCCTGTGTATGTTCCTGAGTCCAAGGGAGGGCAGTCGAAGTCGCTGCCTCCTGTGTTGTCAACTGAATGAGTGGTTTAGCTAGAAATGCATACTGAGGAATCCATTGTCTGCAGTACGAGGTGAGGCCTATAAAGGCCCGCACTTCCTTTTGTGTCTGGGGTTGCGGCATATTTACAATTAGCTGGATGCGATCAGGAGTGAGCTGTCTCCCCACTTTGGACAGCAAGTGACCCAAGTACACAACTTGCTGAACACAGAATTGTAGCTTCGAAGGAGACACCTTGTGTCCCTTGTCGGCCAGAAAATGTAAAACCGTCAGTGATGCTTGCTCACATTCGGGTTCACTTCGTGCGGTGATCAGCAGATCATCGACGTACTGTAGTAAGGCAGTGTTAACTGGCATTTGGATACAATCAAGTTGTCTTTTCAGTGCTTGGCTATAGATGCTGGGGCTTTCTGTGAATCCTTGAGGTGCGTGTGAAAATTTGAAACTTCGTCCATTTAAACTAAATCCGAAGAGATATTGGCTCTCTGGATCAATGGGCACACTGAAGAAGGCGTTCTTGAGGTCAATTACAGTAAAGAACGTTGCTTCTGAATCAATAGCAGTCAATAAGGATGAGATGTCGGGAACCACAGGGTACTGTGGAACAATGCATTTATTCAGTTCTCGTAAATCAATCACCAGCCGATATACTGGCGGTGCATTGGGATCAGTACGTTTTAGAATCGGAATGATAGGGGAATTACAGATATTGGAGTCGGTTTCTACGACCACTCCTTGGGCAATGAGCTCTTCAATGATTTCCAGTAAAGCCACTACAGCATCGGGTGGTAACTTGTATTGTCTGATTCGGGGTAAAACAACACCTGGCTTGAGTGTAACACGGTATGGTGTAATGTGCATGCAGCCTACATCGGTTGGGCCTTGTGCCCACAGGTGTTTCGGTACATTTTTCAATCTGACATCAAACTCTCGTAATACATAGTGACCCTTGAAGTCTCGCAAGAAAAGTCTAACTCCTTCCGGAGAACAGCATATCACAGCTCCTAGAGCCTTCAATGTTTTGATACCTAACAAGTTTTCTGGACATGATTTCGTTAGTAATAAGTCTGTAACACGTGATAATGGACCTACGGCTAGGGGGACGGGTTTCGATACCTCATTTACAATAGGCTGTCCTGAAAAACCAAGGGAAACATTCTGTGAGCCTGAGAGGGGTGCCCCTGGGACTTCATCATGGCTGATTGTTGTGCGGCTTGCCCCTGTGTCAATTAAAAACTTTCTGTCTTTTCCCAATACTTGACTGTGTACATAAGGACCCTCTTGATCTACAGGAATCTCAATAAGAGGCAAGCCAACCTCCCTCTCTAGGCTGTTTCATGTGTATCGCTGATAATCGGGATAATCTGATTGGGCATACTGGCACATCTGCCGTGAAACTTGCTGTGTCGCGGCAATGGGCTGTGGCTGTGATGCCGCTGTGGCCTGTCCTGTATGTGATGAAGCATGCATAGGTTGTGAATTCTGCGAAGTCTGTTGTTGGCCCTGGTCTTGTCTAGGCGGATGCAGTCTTTCTTTAGTTTTACCTGTTGCTATATTGTGTTTCAGGACTGGACATTCATGTACGTAGTGACCTGGCTGCTTGCAATAGTTGCATGTCCCTTTAACGGGAGCTGCTGCATTACCTGTCTGGGTCGTACCCTTTCTCTGGCCGTCGGCTGGAACCGACTGGGCCACTAACATTTTCATTTTCGTGTCTTTCATGCGTCTCTGTTCATGATCCTGTTCTTCTCTAATTCTGTTCTGATGATACTGTAACATCTGTAACATCTGGGATGGCGTATTTGCTTGCCATGTGCTTTCGACTTTATATACTCGATTCTTAACTTGCGTTAGGGAATTCTCTACTAATTTACTTACAAAAAGGTGTGGGTATGACTCGCTACTTGGTTTCAGGCCACTATTAATAATAAAACATTTCTCGAATCTTGAATAGAAGTCACTAGTATCTTCATCGTGTTTCTGTTTACAGGCTGAGATTGCGTCCCAGTCTTCCTTTTTAGTTGTCAATAATCTGGGCAAGACCTGTACTATCAAACCTGGTAATGCTTTAGCTTTTTCCCCAAGGCCTAGCCCTGGAGTACGAATTTTTTCCTCGTCTTCTATTTCAGTCCATATAATCTTTTTATCTCCCACCTCCCATTCTCTTTCCTTGAGCTTCTCGTAGATGCCGGTGGGCAACAGAACCTTTAACAATTTCATAATATCAGTATAGGTGTAATCTCCCATGAGTAACATATCCTTAAGTTCTCTGTGAAAACCTGCAGGGTCTTTATCGTGACAGGGTACTAGTTTCTTCATCTCCAATAATTCTAACTTGGTCAGAGGTGTGTATACATACACACGTTTCAGGGTATTATCGGTGCCCATAACTGGATGTACTTCTCGTAATGGGTTCTGCCTTTCAAAATGCTCCATATGAAACATTTTCCTTTCTGGGGGCGGAGCGGAAACATATTGTGGGCCTAAGAAAGTGTTATATCTGTGCCGTTGTTCTAGAATTATTTGAATTAACTTGGTAATTAGGCCTCTCCATCTATTCATAAGTAGCGCTTCTAATGTATCAGGTAAGGGACCTGGATCAGAATGTTGATTTCTGTATAACGTGAGGAGGTGCTGAATCATATATATACCTGCTAATTTCTGCTCGTCTGGGGAAAGGTTCAGAAATGTCTGTGCTACTGTGTCATCATTGTATATATTAGTATTGTCAGCCCATAATACTGCTGACCGGGCTAGTTCTTGTTCATCCATAGAATTGAGTACATGGCACCCCATTCGTTCTCGAAGCATTTTATCAGTGTCTTGAAACAGATATTCAGGAGAATTCGGTTTTGATATGCCAGAGAGAAAAACTCTCTTGCTTTCTGGGCGAATGCCTTTCCTAAGGTAAGTTCCCTTACCTACATACGCTATCGTATCTGTAGTCGTTTCTGGTTCTTCAGGTCCTTCCTCCTCCTCGGAGGAGCCATTTTCTTTTTCTTTTTCGTGTATTTCTATTACTGCTTTTCTTATTTTCTTGTACATGCTAGATATGCAATTCTGTCTATCATGCTTTCCTTCGGCTATATTTTGACCCCACCTGTTTAGTGCTTCCATTTCTTCCTGGTCTACCCCAGGCCTGTCTCGGTCTCTTATTAAGCAATTTATGAAAAAACGTAATACATATGCTTGAGTGTCAACTTTCTGGTGCACCAGGGTCTCCTTAATACTTTCAGGATTTTCCCCAGTCTGGACAAAATGATATATTCTATCTAGATGATCAGTCATCCCCGGGATTAACACTAGATAATCTGTGGCTTGTCGCAAACGTAGTGATGCTATCAACATTCTATCGTCTTTACCGGGTACTGGATCATATCTGCAAACTGGAAGGGGTTCTTTGAGTATGTCGAGACGGGGTGATTGGGGTGTATATGGCTTCAGCGTGTCCCTAACGTGTAATCTGTGTGTTGCTGGCGGGGTCTGAAGACCCCCCGTTGCACCTCCTGGGGCGGAGGCTTGGGCATTATCTCTCTGTGGAGTCTGTATGTGTACCTGACCTTGTCTCTTAGTTGGATCAGGCAAAAACGGATTTGGTATTTTAACCTTAGGTGTGGGAAGTGGTGGGGGTGGAGGGACAGGCTGTCGAACGGGGGAACTCTGTTGCGGTAATGGCGGGATATGGTCTTGAGCCGGGTTGCCACCTCCGTCACCGTCAGTAGGCGGTACGCGGGCAGGTGGGTTGGTGTAAGCGGGTGCTACATCATCTAGATAGGAAGCCAGGAATATGTCTTTAGTGGTCCTGTGGTTTACTTTAGTTGGAACCAATGGTGGCGGCAGATCTTTCGGTATTTCTGAATTGGCTTCAGGCGAACCCTCGGCCACTAAGTACATGCCATTTACAAGATTGTTTCGTGCGCGGTCTACTTGTTCGGCTTTTACTCGGATCCCTTCTTTAACTAATTCATTTTCTCGGACTCTATCCGGCGCTTCTCTAAGTCTGTCTTCTTTTCGGAGTTCTTTTTCGGCTCGTTTATGTGATTCCTTACGCCATAATTCTATGGCATCTTTCTGTGATTGTCTGGCTTTCTTTCTCCATAGTGCTTCTTCTACTTTCAGGATGCACTCGGCATCCCATGTTCCTGTAGCGGGCCATCTGTGTCTTTCTTCTAGGTGCTTAGTATAATCGGCCCATAAATCTAGATACAGTATGGCGTCTATGCCATGCTTATGGTACATGTAATTTCCAGGCGTGTCCCTAGGGGGGATAGGAATTTCTTCCTCTAGCATCCCTTTCCTAGTTCCTATCTGCTTTAACTTATTGAAAAACGGCATTTTGTCTACTTAGTACTGGATACTCAATCCTTGCTACTTTAACTCTGAACACAACTAGTTACACAAAAACACAATAATGCACATTAAACAATCACTCATACCACGACATTAATCACATGAGAGAACATTTTGAACATATATCTCTACCCTCGGAACTAGATGTACTGCTAAACAGTACAGATACACTGTCGAAGACAGTGCAAGAACTTGAATAACGGATATACTGCTAAACAGTACAGATACACTGTCTAAAACAGTGCAGACCGCGTTTGTGTACCCAAACCCGTCTTTACCGGATACATTATAATGCACCCGTCTAGATACGTCCCAGCAATGGTACTCACCGGGAAGCACGGAAACAGAAGGCCTCGAAAAACTTGACTGGACTGGACCGGACTCAACTCGACTCGACACGTGGATACTTCGGAAACTGGTGGGCCTCTTGACACCTCGGACCTTGCTTCTTTCAGCTAGGCTCTGGTCGGGATCCTCCGCACTCCTCACCGCCTCGTCTGGGTGCTGATCGCAGTCTCCGTCACCTCCGTGGGCCAGAGGGAGATACAGGAAATCCTGCGGGTACGCGTAGTTCCGTCTTGACTGATGGCAGGGGGCAAAGCTTGCAACGCACCAACCGGCGCGTGGGGTGGGGGAGGGGTCCCTGTTCGGGCGCCAAAATAATGTGGTAAATATTTGATTTACCGTCTTAATTTCTATGCAGGTAAGTACTTAAACAAAAATAACTCAATCGGAAAGAAAGAGGCAGAGTCCGTGGTGTTAGAGTTCTTAGGGGTTTTATTCCTTAAAAAGGAATGGTCATGGTACCAGATCGGATATCGGGTTCCTGCCACCACTGGGGTGCAGGAAGGGATAGAGCAATATTTTATTGACAATACATAGCTTATATACTTAAATCACATTATAGAAACCAATACAGTAGGCGTAACAGCTGAGAGAAACAAGATAAGAGCACACACGTGGTAGTGATACGTAATTAGAAGGCGTGAACTAGGCGTGCATATAGAAAACGTCACATGTAAGTGTCACAAGTAGGTGGGTGCAAAGCAGAATATTGCAATGTCAGCAGAAATCGGAGGCCTGGATGCGCGCGCAGCTGCATGACGTGGGCATGACGTGAAACTGGAGGGTGCAGGGGACTTGACATTTACACTAGCGGAAAGAGACAGAAGTCTGGCATGTCAGATCAACTCGTACCACTATCATATCTGATATCTGATGTTTAGGAACCATATTATCGAAAGGAAAAGGTCTCTGGGGCAGAAGCTATTCTATACTGACTGTGAGTGCGTGTATAAGCGTCTAAGTGTCTGCATGAGATGCGAGGGGGCATGGGCCTACCATGGTAACAGAGGCTATGAATTACTTGCACGGAGACAGTGAGGCCGGGCCCTTTGCTCTGCAGCTGGGGGGATGTTTACTTAAACTAGTAGGTAGGAATGTATTTTCGAGGAGCGGAACAGATAATGCGAAGGTTGAATTTGGTCTTGGCAGGCAGCATGCTGAGCTAAGCGCCGTGAGCCGCGCAGGGAGTAAGGCAGAGGTCACGGGTACAGAGGCAGCCCAGGCTGAGGCGTTCAGAGTCAGAAGGCAGAAAAAGGCTTGATGGCAGAATTCAGGGCCTACTTCGCCAGAGCTGAAAAACGTGTAAAGTACACCACAAAAAGACGTTGGCATAGCATATTTAGAAACTGAATATTCAACCCGTTCATGGCGGGTCTGAAAGAGGACATGTTAACGTTGGACGCAAATGTATTTGCGTCTTCATAGCTGGCACAGGAGGGAAGTTACATGCACTTTAAGTTCGTACATGGAGACGGTGGGGTACACGTTAGGGAACATTTCTTGACCATAAAATTGATATTTCCTCACAATTAGAGGCCATCCAATCTGCCACGCTCTTCAAACAGTCATGACACCTTGCTTTCATATCCACTTGCGACCCTCGTTGTACTGATAACACAATTTGGGTATCGTCTGCGTAAGATGTAATTTGCAGACCGAAAGACCTTATCAAGTCCTCCAGCGGGCTGACATAAATATTAAAGAGCGTGGGGCTTAAAGAGGACCCCTGCGGTACGCCACAGGGAAGGGCAAAAGGTCTAGATATATTCACCCCCAGGTCAACTGTCTGACTTCTGTTGGTCAAAAAGGACTTAAGGAGACTCCAAACCGGGCCCTCAAGTCCTGCCTCCGCCAACCGATACTCCATGATGGACCGTGTCGAAAGCTGCCGACAGATCCAACAGAATCAGCACAGCAGCCCCTCCCTGATCTACCGCCGCTCTCACCTATTCCGTGGCCTTGATAAGGGACCTGCACGGAACCCAAATTGTGTTGAGTCTAGAGCATTGGTCTTCTGAAGGAACGAGCTGAGTTGTTGATTGATGGCCTTCTCTAAAATTTTAGCTGGAAAAAGAAGGCGGGATATGGGTCTATAATTGTTAGGGTCCTTAGCATCCAGACTGGGTTTCTTTAAAAGGAGAAGTATAGATGCAGATTTCCACTTCCTGGGGTATACACTCAAATCCATGATCTTATTCAGCATGGGAGTGAGAGTGGAAGCAATGACCTCAGGGCAGGTTTTAAGAACTGCGGGCGGACAAGGATCATTAGGCGACCTAGATCGAACCGTCCGCACTAGGTTTAAAACCTCTGAGTATTGTAAAGGGTTGAACCGCTCTAACCTATCCTGGTTAATCCCCATTCTTTTACCAGTACGGGCTACCGAAGCCCCCGCCTTACCTTTGATTTCGGAAAAGGAGGAAAAGATCCCTTCAACCTCATTCCTAAAAGATAAAGCTAAGGACTCACATAAAGTTGCACTGCTCTGCGTGCATGGCTTGGTTGGAGTGGTCAGTCTGATAATGGTCTTGAAGAGTTCTCTAGAAGAGGAGCTGGCCCTATCAATTTGCTCAGAAAAAAAGGCCTTTTTCGCCTCCACAATCAGTTGTTTATAAAAAATCTGACTTTCTTTATATTTTTCCATGTTTGAGGGGCAGTAATCCCTTCTGCAGATCCTCTCACGCCTTTTACACTCTGTTTTGTGTTTTTGCAAAAGGTCTGAAAACCAGGGTGCTGATGGCTGCGCTCTCCTGGGTGTGAAAGATTTTGTTGGTGCAAATTTATCGCAGGCATTCTCGATCCACCTTGTGTACAAATCCTCTGCAATGTTAACATTTGTTGGAAATTTAGGCGTACTGGACGTTAACAACTTCCCTATCTCCTCCCCCTTTATATTTTTACAGACCCCGACAGCAATTTTATTCCTTGATTCAGCCGAGGCTAAATTCCCAGACCCTATTCGGAGCAAAAAAAGAATGGCAGCATGATCGGACCATGAGAGAGGTCGAACTTCCCGCAAGTCCAAACCGGCATTGTTGGAAAAAATGCCATCTAGCGTGTGCCCAGCTGAGTGCGTAGGACCCATCACCCTTTGGTCTAGTCCTCCATCCCCCAAAAGGCCAGTCAGTCTATCAGTATCCGAGTCTAGGGCATTCTCTAGATGAAAGTTGAAGTCTCCCATGATCGTGAAGGTTTTCGCACATAGCTCCGCCTCCAGCAAGGTGCCCAATGAATCCAGAAACAGACCACTGGGCCCTGGGGGCCGATAAACCAGAATCCCTTTAAAGGTGTTATGGGGAGAAAGACGCATGCTGATGGACAGAGCTTCACATGAGTCAATAGATGCAGTGGCGAAAGAGGGCTCAAGACTGCAGTGGTAAATAACAGCCAGTCCTCCCCCCTGCCAGAGGGACGATCCAGCGTGTGGCATAAAAAGTTGGCAGGCAGGGCCTTCCCAATATCGGGGCCAGAGGTACAATCAGTCCAGGTCTCCATAATGAAGGCCGTCCCTATCTGATGATCTTCCAACAGTAAGCTGCACTCTAGACCATGTTTAACCAGTGACCTGGCATTTAGCAATACACAGTTTAAAGAGGGAGCGGGGGAGCAAACCTCCAGATGGTCCCTCACTTTCCTCTTAGTGAGGCCACAAGGTTTGGGACCCAAGCATCACCTGCGCAACCGTCGCATGCAACGATTTACCCGGGACAAGACCCTGGCATCCCTCTTCAATGGCAGCCTTGACGACAATATCAGATCTCTTCGTTCCAGCTTCACAGCTCATCAGAGGTGATGCATTGCCCCTGCTATGCCTCTCATCCTCAACACTGGACTTTGTATCATAAGCCCCGTCGACAGGATCCACAACATTGACACATCAGGAACTCCCACCGCAGCCTTGCCGCAATTCAGAACCGCCGTTCTGCCTCATTTGCAGGATTAAGGTACTTTGGTTCAGTGGACCTAAATGGGTCCCTGCGCTGGCCTGGGCTGCATCACGGTCGGTCTGAGCTTTTGACTTTGTCCCGGTCCGGCACAACCAAATATCCCAAATAGTGCGTTTTGCTTCTTGCCGCTATTTTTACCTAAAATCTTTTAAATTCCAGATCTCAAGTTCCACTTATTGTATTTTTGTCCTGTTGGTCTTGGTTCATTTATTAAGTTACTCTCTATCTTTCTAACCTGGTGTGGAATCTTTTTTGCGTGGTGTTTTCACTGTTTTACTGTTTGAAGTGTTGACCAAATCCTTTATGCATTGCCTCTAAGTTAATCTAGACTGCTCTGTGCCAATTTACCAGAGGTTGAGCACAGGTTAATTTAGGGTTTGCCTACTTCTTACCCTGACTAAGATTGTGGTTGCTGCTTGACTAGGGCTCAAAGCCCAGTCAACCTACGACCCAATTTCCAACAGTTTGCTTTAACCCAATTATAAAAAGCTACTCACTGTGATTCAATGAGGAGTATTGCCTCCTGGTTCATTGTGAATCCTTACATTTCTGTTGACAACTAAGTACTAAAGGATCCAGGGTCCAACCAGGACATGCTTGCTTACCATGGAATTGATTTGCTGGGAGAAGAAGAAAGCAAAACCAAAGGTAAAGGAGCCTTTGGCTGTGCTCCATTATGTAAGCTGGCACATATATGTTTCCACTTTAACAGATTATCTTAAGTAAACAAAGAGGTTTCTGCTTATCTGGGGACTATTGTTTAGAACTAAGTATGACTTTACCAAACCAGTTGTAAAGGTTTGGACTTTTTCTTCCATCAGCTACTTTTTAATCAAAGACAGTTGCTGCAAGTTAGTGAAGCTGTGTTTTTAAAAAGCATTATTTCCCCAAAAGGTATTATAAAAAAAAGACATTTCACGGGCATCGCTTCATTTCAAAACCAAAACTAAAATACAGTTCTGCCCTCATAGAATTGAGAATCACAACCCAATCTTTTTTGTGTTTAAGTTTTAATTTAATAATGAACAAATTCTCAAAAGTAACTTACACTTCTGAGTAACTTTACTACTTTCGGTACTCACAAACTTACTACAAAAGTTCAATTACATGTCTCCACCCCCTGAGTTTTGAAACTGGCCTACTTTTGTGTGGGTGGGTGACATCCCTCCAAAACTCCTCCTTGACCATCCCTAAAACCTTTTTACTCCTCCCTTCATCCCCTCATGTATCAAATGTGCCTCTTTTTTTAAGCCACTTCCGTATCCCTTCCACATTTACTACTAAAATATATACTTACATGTATGGAGACTCCACAGTCGAGAACTTCACACATCTGAGTAAAGTAATGTAGAGGCATACAACTCTGCACATAGTTTGTGAATTGCAATTGTTTGTATCTTTTGTAGTACTATAAAGGGTACTCCAATGTACAGTTTGTGAATCCAAGCCTAAATCTTGTGTTAATTACATTCCCTTTGCAGCACTCTGGTTCCATCTTACAAGTCTTTTTAATAGTAACTATTTTACTTCTGACCAGATACCGTAATGCCAGCTTTTAGTATGGGCCTATATGCTGTGCTGTTAGCAGTTCTAGACACAAATGCGTATTTGGCATTTCAACGATAAGTTTATGATACCTAGAAAAAAACAGAGCAAATCGCAGAACCTACATGCCAAGAAGCTTGAGCTTAGATCTAAGTTTCTGCAGTGAAGTAAACAACAATGTGGGACATTCTCTAGGATACACCCACTACTCTTGTACAGCCCGATTATAGTTAACCTCCGTGACAATGAACAAGAGGAAACCATTTTAATCTGGAAGTATCACCTTTTATGCTAAAATTAAAAACCCTTGAGGAAAAGAATTTGTATTTCATAGGCCGCCGGCGGGGGGCGTTTCTCTTTGCGTTCTCCTTTACACCAGCCTACGCTTCTCTAATAACAAGTAGCGGTACAGGTGGCTAGTATGGCGAATACGGATAACAAAAAAAAATGTATTTCTTAGGAAGAGAGAGATCGGGACACCTAAGGACATAATATGTTATCTTATTACGGAATTTATCCCTCAACAGATATAGTAAATGTTATCCAAAAAGGGAATGCCAGTGTTTGATTTACTCATTTGATTGTTTTCTTTCTTCAAAGCAATCCCCCCTGACATGAGACAGTAGCTTTCTATTGAGTCGTTTGTTGCATTTTTTGTCAATTAATCTTTTTCTATTTTTAGGGTTGTTCTGACAAAAGAGAACTCAAAAGCAGCATTTGGTAATGAGATCAGTCCAATCGCAATGGACGTGGAATTTCATACGAAGAAGAGACTCCGATTCAAGGTTAGTACCATAATATGGTAACTGTCTTTAGAAGAGTAGATTTACTGTTGTCTCTGGATATGGGTTTAAGTGCAAGTACTATCAGGTCACAAATAAATTTCCCTAAAAGGTTTGTGAATATCACTTTTTCATTCATAAAGTTTAGTAGAAAAGGACACTTGGATGTACTTTATTTGCCAAAGAATTCTTTATTAAAACAAAAAAAAATACTTTATACACTGCTTGTACTCTTACTGCTGCAAGAAAAATTGGATTGGGTGTTTTGTGGAGAGATTTTTAAAGAGACTGACAGGCTGTAAATTATCTGGTTCAAACTGAGATACTGTTATTTCTTAACCTGAATAGGCACTTAGTGGTGCTCAGAAATGATGGAAAACCATTGAACTCATGGACCTCTAAGAAATGGAACCATGTCGGTACAAGCAGTTGCACGGGTGCCAACACCAGAACTCATCTCGTACAACAACCCTGATTGTTCTTGGTCAGAAGCGCCGCCTGTTCAATCCAATTATTTGAGCATCAGATGCAAGTTCATAACTGACTGGGATACACTTCTAAATGTGATTAAACCCTCTGCCTGACGTTTTTTTAGAATACAAATGTGTCACTTTATGTAGGTAGATGGTGGCAGGTAAAGTGCAAAACAAAACCTTTGAAACATACGCATTCACTACGGAACACACACTTGCCAGAGTCTACATTTAAACAAAATGACTTGTAACCATTTTTTTCTGTGGCTCTGAAAAGTGATGGAGTGGATTCATTGAGTGGGAACTCTTATACAGCACACCCTAGGCCTAGAGAATATATCTCCGATGAGCTGAGCCGCCATGTGCCTGTACTACAGGGAGAGTATTTGAGAGGCCTCGACTTGGAATGAATGGCTTATGACAAAAGGTCTGAATCTTGAATGAGTAGTTTCTTAATGAAAATTGCAAGTGCGCCGATGTCAGTGTTTGGAAATCGTATTGGTAGAGTGACATCCTTTCACCACGCAGGGTGTCATATGAAAAGGCATATTATTGTCATATAATTCTGGTATCCATGTGGAAAATTGTTTTTCTTTGCGAATCCATAAGCCCTAGTTTACTCTGCATTTGTGGATTAAATAGACATTCTTGTTTACCAATAGCCACAGAAGCTTCTCTAAGCTGCAAAAACCCCATCTTTCTATGTAGCTCAGCAGTGGATCAAGCCATATATAGATTTCTGAAATAAGGGATAATTACTCCTAGATATTGGTAATTAGTCCTAGTAATAGAGGTATTGCTAAATGTATTTATATGAATATGTCAGAGGTTGACTCGTGCTCGCATGAATCTCATTTCTTGATGTAAAATATGATAAAGAATAGTTGTAGTTGCATTGGCCATCACAGGGGAAATGGAGAGTTATTTGTCTGATATGACTGGTTATGTCTTGTTCAAGAACTCGGATGTGCAATACCTTTAGAGCTTTTAACTCATTGGCCATTTGTGACAAGTATGATCACTTCGGGTTTGCAGTATCGCACACCAACCATCTTGTACACCTACAGGTTTCTGTTCTTGAGAGATAAGGAATTAGTATATCACACTATCACAAATACACAAAGAAGTTTAAAATATTCTTGAAGTCCTAGTCTTAGCACTGAAAACTGAACCAACTGTCTCTGACGAGGTCCAAAAGAGTTAGAACACAGGCTACATATGACTGTCATAACTGTCAGCACAAACACCTCTCCAAAACCAAAGTGTTAGATGAGAAGCGGCATGAAACATGGCGGCCTTTAAGCAGCCTTACAGTATCTTCAGAGGAGCTGCCATCTCCTTGAAGGAACGGAGATTTTTAATTTAACCTCTAAATTACTTACTACTACAACTATCTAAGAAAGGAAGTCCACAGTGACAAGGTCACTTATCAACAACAAAATAGACTTTAGCAGGTGACTGCTCATGTTCATCGTGAAAAATCGCCTGCATAGTTTACAACACATTTACAATCTAATCTACTTTAATTAAAGGACTGACACTCAGGGCGTTGTTTCCAAGGTAAGAAATTAATTGAGTTGACTCCTGGTTGAAGAACAGATCTATGTTACGAGTACTTGACTCATATACCAGTTAAACAAGCATTGGCATAGCCAATAGGTCTCGCCTTTGGGACATTATAAGTGTTTAGCCATGCAACAGTTGATGTTGCACTAAGGATATTGTGCTGCATAATTAAATACTTATAAGGTCCGAAAGCCGAGACCTATTGGCTATGCCAAAAGGTAGCGCGTGCAAGTTCTGTCAGCTATTCGGCGCAATTCAATCAATCTGAACAAGAATTGTTTTTAAAAAACATCGCACAAGGTACTGTCAGTTTTTAAGTGCAGTTCAAACACACTGAATTTTCAAGCAGAGCACGTAAAATACTATCATTTTTTTTAAATGCCACTTCTAAGTACACACAGGAATATTTTAAAAAAGGTTCAGTGATTTTAAAACTGATTCATCTGAGCGCGATCTTGATTTTGCCCCGTGTCCCTTCTACCATGAGCAGAGTGTCAGGTAATCTCTCTTACTTACTTAAGAAACCCATATTTACACAAATAAAAAATATATATATATATAATTTCAAAACCTAAATATATCCATAAACAGAAATGCCGACAGTGACAATCCTCGAAGGTCCAGCAGAACAGTGGATACATTGTAACATTCTTCCTGGCTCACTTCTCCCCTTGAGTTCTGTAAACAAAGTCAAGGTAAAAGAACTGAAACTCGGCTTTTTCCAGTGGAGGCGAGAACAGCGCTATCTCTAGATGCCCATGTTAGATGAATTGTAGCGCCTTCCTGTCTAAGCGCACCTTAAACTGAGTGGAGTAATTTTTACCTGTTGCACAACCCTATATGTAAATAAAGACCTAATGCCATTAGAGGTCATAAGTCTTACCATTTTCTGGGCCACGCCTCGACTTCTGAAAATAACAAGCATTGGTACCCAAGAAGGTTACTGTAGCAGACAGTAACCACGGACATTCAGAACCAGAGATAAGGCCTCAAAGTCAGGGACGTGAGAAGAGTTTGTCTCTGAAAGTTTGTGAAGCTCGGTTGAACTTTCGCAACTCCACAACGTAGCAAACATTTACTCTTCTCCATAGCAGCATGAAATTGTGACTTTTGCTATCATGTCGGTGTCTGGTGAAGTCCAAACAAAACTTCTTCTTTTTGGCTTATATAGTGGGGGCGACGTTAAAGCGATTAAATGTTGTGGAAAAACCGTGACGAAAAAATGCATTGCAATGCTGAAAGCACAAAACACAAGAGCTTCGAATTAAATACAACCTTTCGGTCCAGCAACATGGCTTGCCATTTCCCCGGCCGGTGCCGCCACCTAGTGGTTACTTCTGGTATTTAGCAGAATCCAGAGCCAGACAGAAGCTTCTCTTCCGTATAATCCTCAAACCTCAGTGGAAGATCATGGATTACAGAGTAATTTCAACAACCTTCACCTAATGAGCTACAACTATAAGAACGTTGAAAGAAGGCAATGGGCCTGCTTTGCACACAGTGGCAGCAGGGGATTTTTGTAAGTGGTGGGTGTAAAAGTTAGGTATGACTTCTATCGAGTAAGCGAGCGAGCTCCATGGACAAAACAAGCATTGGCCGCGCGGCCGTGAAAGTGATTCGGCTGTCAAAGTGAAAGTGATCGCGATAGCGGGCTGTAAGGGTGCCCGCGAGCGATGCACTTAATGAGCCATGACAAGAGAGGAAATCCAAATGGCACCTCTGCTCGTAACTGTGCGCGTAACCGCATGCTCTAGGCTACACAAAAAGTTGTGGTTGGCTTTTTAAAGCCCACTCACTAAATGTCTTGCCAGGTTAGTGCATGCGCTGGCTCAGGTGAGACCTAAAAATAATCTATGGGAAACTTCTTACCTGTGTGCACAATAAAATCAAAGCTTATATTCCCACTGGACATCTGGATCGTCGGAGGGAGGGCTTCTAGTATTTCCTGGATACACCATAGAGCAGTAACAAAAACATGTTTAAACTACTCTTCTTAGGAACATTTCAGTTTGAAAGGTAATTTCCGCTTTTCTCAATGGGGTTAAATCAGTTCCTCTTTCATTTGCTGCAATACGATTATCCCTACCTCCCCCATTCAGGCATAGAGACAGACCCGTAGTCAGAAGTATATTTTTAGTGAGGCATGGCACTCAACTATGACCAGACATTAAAGCTCTACAAAATAAGTGCATTCTTTCCCAAATACTTGTAGGGAAAAGGGTACAGTATGCATGGTTTTAAAGCACACAATGATTTTTGTTTTTTCTGTTATTGTTGTCCTTGGTGGTACTAGTAAATATCGACCCCCAGAATGAATATCTTGGTACCTGCATATCAAGGACAGACTATCAAAAGGTAGGTACAAATAGGGAAGTATAGGTTTACTGTCCCTAACTCTACATCTAGGTTCCTTGAAGATATATATATATACATATATATATATATATATATATATATATATATATATATATATATATATATATATATATATATATATATATATATATATATATATATATATATATATATATATATATATATGTATATAAATTTGCATCCATTTCATTTAGGAATCAACTGCAACAGGAGACGCAGAGAAAACAGTCACCATCTGTTCTTTTCAGCCAAACCGGTTTCGGGAATCCTATCCCTTTCTCAATGGCATCTGCTGGCAATGATGATGCAGCATGCACAGTATTTAAAGCGCCTGCCTCCAAGGGCGTGGTCACATGAAATGGCCTTCTGGATCTTGTAGTGCATGAACCAATTGTCTCGAGTGAGTTCATCATTGAAGCAGTGAATAACTGTGTGATTAACAACAAAAAAAACCCTGTGGGCTGGTGAAAATGGTGCGCTGGGTGTCCTATTGTCTGTAGTCAGCTGCTTCTGGACAACAATCTCCCGTATATTGATATCGCCATTGGGTGCCATCACGGGTCCGCAGCAAGCAGCAGGCTTTCTTCCGCGGCTGGGCTACAGCCGCAAACATACCATCGTAGAGTTTAGCCCTCAAAGGAAGAAGCCACAAGATCAGTAAAATTTGCATCCATTTCATTTAGGAATCAACTGCAACAGGAGACGCAGAGAAAACAGTCACCATCTGTTCTTTTCAGCCAAACCGGTTTTGGGAATCCTATCCCTTTCTCAATGGCATCTGCTGGCAATGATGATGCAGCATGCACAGAATTTAAAGCGCCTGCCTCCAAGAGCGTGGTCACATGAAATGGCCTTCTGGATCTTGTAGTGCATGAACCAATTGTCTCGAGTGAGTTCATCATTGAAGCAGTGAATAACTGTGTGATTAAAACCCCTGTGGGCTGGTGAAAATGTTGCGCTGGGTGTCCTATTGTCCGTAGTCAGCTGCTCCTGGACACCAATCTCCCGTATATTGATATCGCCATTGGGCGCCATCACCGGTCCGCAGAAAGCGGCAGGCTTTCTTCCGCAGCTGGGCTACAGCCGCAAACATACCATCGTAGAGTTTAGCCCTCGGAGGAAGAAACCACAAGATCAGTAAAATTTGCATCCATTTCATTTAGGAATCAACTGCAACAGGAGACTCAGAGAAAACAGTCAACATCTGTTCTTTTCAGCCAAACCGGTTTCGGGAATCCTATCCCTTTCTCAATGGCATCTGCTGGCAATGATGATGCAGCATGCACGGAATTTAAAGCGACTGCCTCCAAGGGCGTGGTCACATGAAATGGCCTTCTGGATCTTGTAGTGCATGAACCGATTGTCTTGAGTGAGTTCATCATTGTAGCAGTGAATAACTGTGTGATTAAAACCCCTGTGGGCTGGTGAAAATGTTGCGCTGGGTGTCCTATTGTCTGTAGTCAGCTGCTCCTGGACACCAATCTCCCGTATATTGATTTCGCCATTGGGCGCCATCACGGGTCTGCAGCAAGCGGCAGGCTTTCTTCCGCGGCTGGGCTACAGCCGCAAACATACCATCGTAGAGTTTAGCCCTCGAAGGAAGAAGCCACAAGATCGGTAAAATTTGCATCCATTTCATTTAGGAATCAACTGCAACAGGAGACGCAGAGAAAACAGCAACATTCTGTTCTTTTCAGCCAAACTGGTTTCGGGAATCCTATCCCTTTGATTATATATATGTATATATATATATATATATATATATATATATACATACATACATACATACATACATACATACATACATACATACATACATACATATATATATATATATATATATATATATATATATATGTATATATATATATATATATATATATATATATATATATATATATATATATATATATATTACCTACTGGCGGTCGCCAGTAGGTATATATCGTTAGGACCTAGTTTCCATAGGAAATCCGCAACATTCTATTTGGAATAACTTTGGCGTCGATTGACGAATTTTCGTGCAATTTTCCAAAATTTTGGCCAGCTTAGTTCTGCTCCTTCCCTGAACGTTTTGGGGGGATTCGTCAAGCAGGGGCTGAGAAAAAAGGGGGGTCCCAAAATGTGTTTTCCCCATGTTAATTTCCTTAGGACGTTTAGACATGGCTACAGCCCGAAAAGCTGAACGGAATTACACCAAACTTGGCAAAATTGTAGGGACTGGTACGCAGAAGTGCCTTATGTTTAAATGGTGTAAATCCCTCCAGTAGTTCCTGAGAAAATCAAAAGAAAAAACATATATATATCTGGGCGGAGCCTAACCACACATCTCATCGGGAGATCTGATTGGCTGTCAGCACTTCATCCAAGAAGTGTTGGCAGCCATCTTGGGACCAATATACATGATAGCACCTCAATAAAAAGCATTGCAGTTAATAGAAGGTTTTAGGACTTTAGTTACATTATAAATCATTTGTTGATGGTACCATATTCATTTTAGGAATTGTGGTGTGTTCTAAGGTGATTTTACCATGTGAAAAAGCCTTCAGCTGGGATATCATGACTCATGTTTGATAGGAAACTATTATCTCATGCTTGTCCTACAGTGGTTTGGAAGGGGATCTATAAGCTAAACTGAAAGCATATTTTCTGTAAATTCACATTATCTTTCTCAGTCATGTGAGAATGAAGTCTGACATTCCCAGTAAAACATGTACATCCAACAAGGACAGAGACTGTCAGTTGATTCCTTTTTGTTCTACTGCTGCCTCCTAGAGTGTTCTTTAGAACAACTAGAGCGCTAACAGTCCTAATTATTACGAAGGTATGGCACACCTGAAGCCATCTTGATTGGAATAAAGTGGTAACTGTTAAAACATTTAATTTAAAAAGGAACAACATGAGGGGGTATATTTTGCCATAGAAAGTATGATTAGTGCTGCAGAAAGAAAAATTAGGGCACATTTTGAGTGACTTCTCAAATCCTCTTCTATTTTATTAAGAAATTCTGACATGCGGTCTCCCAAGATGGCCACCAGAGACAAAAGAGCCCAAATGTAGCCCAAATATCACCCAGATGTAACCCAAGTGTAGCCCAATGACAGAATGTCCCAGAGTGTTCTAAAGAATAACTAGAACGCTAACAGTCTTACTTATGACAAAAGTATGGCACACCAGAAGCCATCTTGATTGGAATGAAGTGGTAAGTCTGAAAACATTTAATTTAAAAAGGAACAAAATGAGGGGGTTCATTTTGCCATAGAACGTATGATTAGTGCTGCAGAACGAAAAATTAGGGCACATTTTGAGTGATTTCTCAAATCCTCTTCTCTTTCATTAAAAAATTCTGACATGCAGTCTCCCAAGATGGCCACCAGAGACAAAAGAGCCCAAATGTAGCCCAAATATCACCCAGATGTAGCCCAAGTGTAGCCCAATGACAGAATGTCCCAGAGTGTTCTAAAGAACAACTAGAGCGCTAGCAGTCTTACTTATGACAAACGTATGGCACACCAGAAGCCATCTTGATTGGAATGAAGTGGTAAGTCTGAAAACATTTAATTTAAAAAAGAACAAAATGAGGGGGTTCATTTTGCCATAGAAAGTATGATTAGTGCTTCAGAAAGAAAAATTATGGCACATTTTGAGTGACTTCTCAAATCCTCTTCTATTTCATTAAAAAAATTCTGAAATGCCGACTGAAACATGCACTTTGAATACCAGCAGCAGACTTACCTGGTGAGCAGTAGCTTTACTACAGTGATCTAATGAGCAACTAGAGTGCTAACATTCAGAATTTATGGCAAATGTGTTACATATCTGTAGTGTCGTGCATGCAATAACGACAGACACTTACTTGAGAGTTATGGAGCTTTATTGGCACACTCCTTACTCGTCCCTGTCCCTACTCTAACTGCCCCTTTCCTGCTCATGCTCCTCCTCTTCCTCCACCCCATGACTCCACCCACGCCCAACTAGTAGAATGCTCAAAACATAACATCTCCCCCTTTGTTAACAAAAGAACAAACTGACTATATTAGAGTTCTTCAATCAGTCTCTGAGGCCTGTGAATGTTCCTTCTAGGTCGCAGATTCATGCCACCATCATCCAATTCAGCTTCAGTCCTCTGATCAGGTCTCTGGGCTGTGCCCGTTTGATTGGGTTCTTGTGTTTCCAGTGGATCTCCATCCTGTTCAAGCGCCTCTTTCATGCCAGGCGTGCACTTTTGAAAATGAGACACATTCCTGGTGATCCTTCTATTTTCGGACGCCGCCGTGACCATGGTGCCCTTTTGTTGGGTGACAACCAAGGGTTCGTCTTTGAACGTGCAATCTGTTTTTCGGGATTGTTCTTGTTTGACTACCACACAGTCCCCTGTCTGTAATGAAGGAGACTTGGCTCTCCTTCGAGTGTCTGCATACAATTTCATTTTTTTTTACTGGTTTGATCAGCCAGGGCCACTTCTTGGTGGACATGTGTCGGAGACACTGGTAGCAGAGCACCTTCCCACGTCGGAATCCTTGTTCTGATGGGTCGCCCCAGCATAAGAGTGGCCTGGGATTTTCCTGTGGTGGCATGTGTGTAGTTCGGTATGCTCGCAGGACTTCGTTGAGGGCAACTTGCAAGTCTTTCTTCTCGAGCGTGGCTTGTTTGAACGTTTTCTTGAGAGTCGCCATGAACTGCTCAATGGTGCCATTAGCCTGGGACCACAAAGGCGTGACCTATCGATGTCTAAAGTTAAGGTGTCTTGCGAACTCGCGAAACTCCTGGCCATTGAAAGGAGGGCCATTGTCTGTTTGGAGTTCCTTTGGGACACCCCATGCGGCAAACACCTCATCAAGTACCGCAATTGTGCAAGAAGCATTAGTGGATGGTACGAATTGGGCTATCGGAAACCTCGAGTACTCATCCATGATAGCCACCACATACTTGCTGGATTGGAGAGGTCCGTAAAAGTCCATGGCTAGTTCTTGCCATATCCCACTGGGTAACTTAGTCATTTGAAGCGGAGCTGGGGGTGTTCCATGGCTAACGAGTTGACACTGGGGGCAGTCCTTGAGGGGGGCCTCCACCATGGAATCAAGCAGCGGGAACCAGACTCGCTCACAGAGATTTCTTTTGGTTGCAACCACTCCCCTGTGGCCTTCATGAGCCAGGTTACTGACTCCTTGTCGTAGCTGCCTCGGGATGACAATCCGATGGTCTCTCAGGAGGAGCCCCTCCGAGTTGGCAGATAGCTCATCACTAATGTGCCTGAACGCTTGCATTTCTTGGCGGACCTGAGGATCGGTCTTCTCTTCCTCACTGTTGTGCCTCCATCTATGGGAGCGCAGTCGGCGCATCACTTTCTGAAGAATGTTATCTTGGGCAGTAGCTTCCTGGATTGCCTCTAATGGAATGGCTGGAGGTCGGGCTGATCCTACTACAATGTGTATGTATTCTTCAGCTATTGATGGAGGCGAGTCCTGGGATGCCTGAGGGTGTCGGGACATATAGTCCGCAGGGTTCTCCCCTTTCCCCGGTTTGTGTATGATTGTGTATGTGTATTCCTGTAGGCGCAGGCCCCATCGTTCAATTCTAGGTGGCATCTTGGCATTGGGGTTGCCAAATATGGTGACCAATGCCTGGTTGTCCGTTATCATGGTGAAATGTTTACCATATATGAAGACATGAAAGTGCTCGCAAGCCCAGACGACTGCGAGGCTCTCCTTTTCTGGCTGAGAATAGGCCCTTTCAGTTTCCGATAAGCTGCGACTGGCACAGGCCACGATGTGCCGTTGATCAGTGTCTTTGTCGTACTGGGCTAAGATGGCACACAGACCCACTGGACTGGCATCCACCATTATTTAGTCTTCCTCTTGGGGCTAAAGTATGCCAGGTTGTCCGCAGCCTCAACGGCTTGTTTGATTTCCCGAAAGGCCCTCTCACATTGGGAGCTCCACACAAACGGTTGTCCTTGCTTGGTGAGGGTTCTCAATGGATGACTGATAGTGGCGTAGTCTTTGATGTATCAGGCACAATAGCTCGTCATGCCCAGAAATGAACGAATGTCACTAACATCTTGAGGACTCTTGGTAGCATTGAGTGCAGTCACTTTTTCCGGGTCAGGCCTCATGCCCGCTCCCGAGAACACATGGCCAAAGAACTTGAGAGTGGATTGGTGGAACTCACACTTGTCCTTATTTAGGGTCAGGTTGGCCTCTAGAAGGGCAAGGCATACTCGATCTAGCGCCTTGTCATGCTCCTGTGTATTCGACCCATATACCAAAATGTCATCACTGCAATTCAGCGAGTTGGGTATGTGTCTGATGGTCTGACGAATCATCTCCTGAAATATTTCGGCTGCTGATGAAATGCCAAAACTCAGTCTCTTGTATCTAAACAGACCTAAGTGGGTAGCGAAAGTGGGTATCTACCTTGATTTCTCATGGAGTTCCAGCTGGTGATAGCCTTTATTTAATTCAATATTTATTTTTGTATTACAAAAGGTCCTCGGATTTTTTGGCCATTGTGCTGCTAGACGGGAACCCATTGCGGCCCCACTACGAGTACATCACGGCTCGCACGGAAAAGGCTTATGCTATCGAGCGCCTTGCGTGGATTACAGACCACCGTTCACGGCTACAACTTTCAATTGAAGTTCCACATCAAGCCCACGCTATATGCTAGGCTCTATCGGTCCCAATTAATTCGACCTCAATTGGCAGGTATTAATCCTCCTTGTGATTCCGGTGAATCGCTACCCGGCATCAACTATAATTGGAACTGATTGCCTTTGGAAGTGCCTTCATCCACGACCGGCCCACCCAGCCCTGCTCGTGGCTTACTCGACAAATCAGGCAAAGTCAAATTTTAGTCCTGAAGATGATCCCACTATATTATTGGAGATAGGGATCGAAACGTTCGTCGACTGTTTTGCAGTACTGCTCGTTGTATGATTTTTAATTTTCTCGGCAGTTACTGTGGGTTTGTGCTTATTCAAGAACTGTTTGCATTGTATTATAAGCCACCCTGTTCTCCCTGTTTGCCTGTGATTTCTTTGTCTTTTTCTTTTGTATTGTCTCCCTCTGACTTGGTACAGGCTTGTGCCCAGTCATTAATGTGCGAATTGTTTCGCCTTATTCTGTTTATTTTAACCATCTTCAAAAAATAAACGCTTCTAGGTCCGGCTGGACACTGAAGAAGAAAAACACAGTCTTTATTTTGAGCCTGTGAAAATTAATCCTCTAGATATCACAAAAATCCGAGGACCTTTTGTAATACAAAAATAAGTAGTTTAACCCATGGTCCTTGGCCACTCCTTCGGGTTCCCTTGTATACTAATACCTACCTTTATTTAATTCAAGCTTTGAAAATACTCGGGCTCCATTCAGGGCGGCTATTATATCACTTAGGTGGGGTCCTGGGTGACGCTCTCTCTCTATGGCAGTGTTGGGAAGTCTCATGTCCACACACAAACGCACCTTGTCCGGAGTGCCTTTCTTCGGGACGATGACGACTGGTGACACCCATGGTGTGGGACCATCTGTTTTTTCAATAATGTCAGTTTGTAACAGCTCCTGAATCTCATCTTCCACTGATTGCTTAAGATGAAAAGGCACTCGTCAAGGGTGTTGAGCTACACGGCGCAATTGATCGTTGATGTGTAGATGGATCTGACATTTGTTCTTCTTTCTGAGCCCAGTGAATAACTTCGGGAATTTACGGATTATGTCCGGATCATCGCTGACTCTATAGAGGATCTCTACAAGGCGGAGACGTTCCGCAGTCGGCAAGCTGAGGAGGCACTCAGCCTCAGGGCCTTCAATGACATGGATGTATGCTGTCACAGACTTGTCTTCATGGGTGAGAGTCGTTTCAAATTTGCCCAAACATGGAAGTGGTTTCTTCGCCATCCAGGTGAATACTCTTACGTGTGCTGGACTCAGTCGAGGTGGTGATTTCATTTTGTTATATTCTGTCACGGGCATGTAATTTAGGGATGCACCACTGTCGAGCATGAATTGTGTTTCATGGGTCCCCACTCTTATGTCCAACGGGGGATACCTTTTTAGCTGATCTGGGTCTGATACCATGCAAACATATTCATCTGTATACTCAGACTCTGTGGACGTCGATCTTGATTCTCTCGACGGCGATCGCTTCAGTGATCTCCTGGTCCACTGGGATCCATGAGAGTCTGGGCTGGAATGGGACGATCCAGAGGATGACATCGGTCTGTCTTGCACTGCTTTGGCGAGATGTCTTCTGGGATCAGACCGCAGCTTGTTCGTTTCACCTCTTCTTTCCTTGTTGTCTACCCCACACATCGCTTCAAAGTGATTCTTTCGCCCACACTTGTGGCACTGTTGACCCATCGCCGGACACACATCGGCATGCGGATAATCGTACCTACATCAATAGCATTTTCTAGACCGTTCTGACTTTCTTGCATGTTCGGCCTTCTTGTCTCTCTGGCTGGACCCATAGCGCCGACGTCCTTTGTGTTGATGACGAGAGGCCCGTCTGGACCTTCTCTGTCGTTCAACTGATCTCCTGCGAGTGTTGGTGTTTTGCGTCCAGAATGCTTGTTCTTTTCTCTCACTTCTTCCTGTCTCCATGCTTTTGACGTGCTCCTCCGCTTGATAGTGTACCCTTGTCATTTCTTCTATCTCATCAAGATTATGGCGTTTTCTTAGAAATTTCCTCCGCAGTGTCTCTGAGTGTCAACCCTCGATCACTCTTAGTCGGATAGCTTCTTCCGTTGAGAACACATCAAAGTTGCAATACTGAGATAGTCGATGTAGCCTGGAGATGAAGGTGCTCATCCTTTCTTCCTTGTCTTGACGAGCTTGATGAAATACATATCTCTCATAGTCCACATTCCTTTTGTGTATGAATTTCTTATTCAGCCCCTCTTTCGCTTTGTCATATGTTCCTTTATCGTCTGCCGGCAGCTCTTTAGTCACTTTGCTGACCTTCTTGCCAACCAAATTACGCAATGCAATGAGTTTGTCTCTATCTACAGTGACCTTTGACCCTTCAAGATAGTCCTCAAAATCTTCTAGCCACTCCTGCCATCGGGGGCCCATGCTTCCACCAGCCACCAGCGTTAGTGGTTCAGGGGGACGCAGGTGTGATATTCGAGGCTTAGCTGGGGTCACCACAGTAGCATTGTCACCATTCTGCTGGAGTGGATTTAACATCTCTGCAAGTGATTGTCAGCGTCACCTTTCTTTTCACTGGTGTCGGTTGCGATTATCAATGTTTGTTTGGTATTTATCAATGCTTGTTTTCATTTACCAGTGCTTGTTTTCATTTACCAATGCTTGCCTTCATTTACCATTGCTTGTTTTGCATTTGCCAGGGCTTGTTTTCATTTACCAATGCTTGTTTTGCATTTGCCAGTGCTTGTTTTTGCATTTACGAATGCTTGTTTTCGTTTACCAATGCTTGTTTTGCATTGGCCAGTGCTTGTTTTTTGCAGTTACCAGTGCTTGCTTGCTGGAGCCATGAGCCGCCTGACTTCAAAATGGCCGCTTTCCACTCGCACATAAGGATTGTCCTGTTGGCTGCCTGACTCCAAAATGGCCGCTGCTAGTGAAATCTCGGCTCCTGCAAGACTTCAACTTCATTCATTCTCTTCGCTCCAATCCAGTCACTGAGACTCACCGGACCGCCGATCTTGTCAGCAGCACCGTAGCAGCCACGCTCCACTCACTTTCACTGGAGCTTCTTCACGATGGGGTCAGGGTAAGCTCCCGATTCTGTCGCTTCACTCGCGGCCACTTCCGACGCCTTGCGAAATTGCACGCATCTAGGGTGAGCTCCCGTTTTGGCGCGAAGTGACTCTCGGCAGTAAACTTCTTCCAGCACTCACTCGGCAGCTCTCCACACAATCGACGGATAGCAGAGCTGTCACAGCTGTCGCTGGCCTGGGTCCTCAGGCGGCAATCTTCTCAGGGGGGCACACATGTTGCGACGGCGACTACTTCTCGGTGCTGCCCAGGGACAGGGCACTCTCTCTCTCAGTGTGGGGATGGCAGGTTACCTCATCCCACCCTCGTCGCCAGCTGTAGTGTCGTGCATGCAATAACGACAGACATTTACTTGAGAGTTATGGAGCTTTATTGGCACACTCCTTACTCGTCCCTGTCCCTACTCTAACTGCCCCTTTCCTGCTCATGCTCCTCCTCTTCCTCTACCCCATGACTCCGCCCACGCCCAACTACTAGAATGCTCAAAACATAACAACATCTGAATGCCTTCTTGATGGAACCAAAGTAAACAAGCATTCAAAATGCAATAGATCTCGCCCTCGTTTAAGTTAAAGCCATTCTGTTTGTAATGAGGTGGCTTTTTAGCTTTGCTTTTATTAGTGTTTTTCAAACTTTCATGTAAATAACATGCATATGTATGCATATATGTATATGTATGCATGCATTATATTTGTATTTATATAGCTATGCAGATTATATATGTTTATATATGTATGTATATATATATATATACACACACATACATATATATAAATGCATATGCATATATATATGTGTATATGTGTGCGTGTAGAGAGAGGTAGAGAGGTAGAGGTAGAGAGGTAGAGACTAGTAGAGAGGTAGAGACTAGTAGAGAGAGGTAGAGAGGTAGAGAGTAGATAGTGAGTAATAGAGAGTAGAGAGTGAGTAGTAGAGAGTAGTAGAGAGCAGTAGAGAGAGTAGCAGAGAGTGAGTAGTAGAGAGTAGTAGAGTGAGTAGTAGAGAGTAGTAGAGTGAGTAGTAGAGAGTAGTAGAGAGTGAGTAGTAGAGAGTAGTAGAGAGTAAGTAGTAGAGTGAGTAGTAGAGAGCAGTAGAGAGTGAGTAGTAGAGAGTAGTAAAGAGTGAGTAGTAGAGAGTAGCAGAGAGTGAGTAGTAGAGAGTGAGTAGTAGAGAGTGAGTAGTAGAGAGTGAGTAGCAGAGAGAAAGAATAGTAGAGAGTAGTAGAGAGTGAGTAGTAGAGTGAGTAGTAGAGAGTAGTAGAGAGAGAGTAGTAGAGAGTGAGTAGTAGAGAGTAGTAGAGAGTGAGAAGTAGAGTGAGTAGTAGAGAGTGAGTAGTAGAGAGAGAGTAGTAGCGAGTGAGTAGTAGAGAGTAGTAGAGAGTGAGTAGTAGAGTGAGTAGTAGAGAGTGAGTAGTAGAGAGTAGTAGAGAGAGTAGTAGAGAGTGAGTAGTAGAGAGTAGTAGAGAGTGAGAAGTAGAGAGTGAGTAGTAAAGAGTAGTAGAGAGTGAGTAGTAAAGAGTGAGTAGTAGAGAGAGTAGTAGAGAGTGAGAAGTAGAGAGTAGAGAGTAGTAGAGAGTGAGTAGTAGAGAGTAGTAGATAGTGAGTAGTAGGGAGTGAGTAGTAGAGAGTACTAGAGTAGTAGAGAGTGAGTATTAGAGAGTAGTGGAGTAGTAGAGAGTGAGTAGTAGAGAGTAGTGGAGAATATTCCAAAGTTTGGCACAGCACCACTTGCACAACAAGTCTAATCAAATCGTATCACTTAGAGTCCTTATTGAAGCGCTGAATCTTGGTGTATATTCAAATGCTTTTATTTTCCTTAAGTTTATGTACCACAGCCAGCCGACGCATTTCGTTCTGTACAACAGAACTTCTTCAGGGCGTTCTTATTTCCTTCAAGTTATGTCGGTATCCTGTTGTCATATAACTAAATATTTTTCCAAATGTTAGACGAGACGTAAGTACATTCTTATTCAAAGTGACTAGGTATCAATTTTACCAACACACTTCGGGCAGACTTGAGTAATTTATAGCATCCTCAAAGTCAGTCTTTAAAAAATTCCAAAGTATAGGACATGATAATCCAAATCCAAATGTTTCTCAAGAAAAGTCATTTTCAATCGTTCAGAATATCGGCGTTTGGCCAGATATGACCCACGGACACGGTTTATGACTTTTCTTGAGAAACATTTGGATTTGGATTATCATGTCCTATACTTTGGAATTTTTGAAAGACTGACTATGAGTATGCTATAAATTACTCAAGTCCATTGATGCTGCTGGGAACGCCCCCAGCAACACCCATTGCACACCCCTTTAACGCAGGACACTGCGTTAAAGGGACTGATATTTATCAGGCAGGATTACGCCACAAAAAGTGGCTTAGTCCTGCCTGATAAATATCACTCAGTCTTCTACCCCACCGGAACGTCAAGAAAAGTGCATCATTCATGACATGGTCAGTGACATCACTGATAATTAAACAACAGGGGGTGGTGATGGACAGAGTTTCTGAATTAAGCAGAATACTCTCACCCAGTCAAGAGATCAGGGCTTGATCCAACACTGTTTTTTAGCTCACTGCACCATCCCAGCTCAGAACCTGGCTATATGTAAATTAGTCTGTCCCTGGCCCAGTGCATCATGGGAACAGGGCAGACCAAACTACCAAGCCAATTCTTTCACTGGGAAGGAAACAAGCTTCCGGGGACCGGTTTCTGGCATTACAGCCGTCTTCGGCCCGGCTTGCTTGAATCCTGATGGTGCAATGAGCAAGGGACTCACGTCTGAGTTTACCCTTCCACACTTTTGGTGGACAAAATAATGAAACAACAGGGGGTGGTGATGGACAGAGTTTCTGAATTAAGCAGAATACTCTCACCCAGTCAAGAGATCAGGGCTTGATCCAACACCGTTTTTTAGCTCACTGCACCATCCCAGCTCAGAACCTGGCTATATGCAAATTAGTCTGTCCCTGGCCCAGTGCATCATGGGAACAGGGCAGACCAAACTGCCAAGCCAATTCTTTCACTGGGAAGGAAACAAGCTTCCGGGGACCGGTTTCTGGCATTACAGCCGTCTTCGGCCCGGCTTGCTTGAATCCTGATGGTGCAATGAGCAAGGGACTCACGTCTGAGTATACCCTTCCACGCTTATGGTGGACAAAATAATTAAACAACAGGGGGTGGTGATGGACAGAGTTTCTGAATTAAGCAGAATAGTCTCACCCAGTCAAGAGATCAGGGCTTGATCCAACACCGTTTTTTAGCTCACTGCACCATCCCAGCTCAGAACCTGGCTATATGCAAATTAGTCTGTCCCTGGCCCAGTGCATCATGGGAACAGGGCAGACCAAACTACCAAGCCAATTCTTTCACTGGGAAGGAAACAAGCTTCCGGGGACCGGTTTCTGGCATTACAGCCGTCTTCGGCCTGGCTTGCTTGAATCCTGATGGTGCAATGAGCAAGGGACTCACGTCTGAGTATACCCTTCCACGCTTATGGTGGACAAAATAATTAAACAACAGGGGTGGTGATGGACAGAGTTTCTGAATTAAGCAGAATACTCTCACCCAGTCAAGAGATCAGGGCTTGATCCAACACCGTTTTTTAGCTCACTGCACCATCCCAGCTCAGAACCTGGCTATATGCAAATTAGTCTGTCCCTGGCCCAGTGCATCATGGGAACAGGGCAGACCAAACTACCAAGCCAATTCTTTCACTGGGAAGGAAACAAGCTTCCGGGGACCGGTTTCTGGCATTACAGCCGTCTTCAGCCCGGCTTGCTTGAATCCTGATGGTGCAATGAGCAAGGGACTCACGTCTGAGTTTACCCTTCCACGCTTTTGGTGGACAAAATAATGAAACAACAGGGGGTGGTGATGGACAGAGTTTCTGAATTAAGCAGAATACTCTCACCCAGTCAAGAGATCAGGGCTTGATCCAACACCGTTTTTTAGCTCACTGCACCATCCCAGCTCAGAACCTGGCTATATGCAAATTAGTCTGTCCCTGGCCCAGTGCATCATGGGAACAGGGCAGACCAAACTGCCAAGCCAATTCTTTCACTGGGAAGGAAACAAGCTTCCGGGGACCGGTTTCTGGCATTACAGCCGTCTTCGGCCCGGCTTGCTTGAATCCTGATGGTGCAATGAGCAAGGGACTCACGTCTGAGTATACCCTTCCACGCTTATGGTGGACAAAATAATTAAACAACAGGGGGTGGTGATGGACAGAGTTTCTGAATTAAGCAGAATACTCTCACCCAGTCAAGAGATCAGGGCTTGATCCAACACCGTTTTTTAGCTCACTGCACCATCCCAGCTCAGAACCTGGCTATATGCAAATTAGTCTGTCCCTGGCCCAGTGCATCATGGGAACAGGGCAGACCAAACTACCAAGCCAATTCTTTCACTGGGAAGGAAACAAGCTTCCGGGGACCGGTTTCTGGCATTACAGTCGTCTTCGGCCCGGCTTGCTTGAATCCTGATGTTGCAATGAGCAAGGGACTCACGTCTGAGTATACCCTTCCACGCTTATGGTGGACAAAATAATTAAACAACAGGGGGTGGTGATGGACAGAGTTTCTGAATTAAGCAGAATACTCTCACCCAGTCAAGAGATCAGGGCTTGATCCAACACCGTTTTTTAGCTCACTGCACCATCCCAGCTCAGAACCTGGCTATATGCAAATTAGTCTGTCCCTGGCCCAGTGCATCATGGGAACAGGGCAGACCAAACTACCAAGCCAATTCTTTCACTGGGAAGGAAACAAGCTTCCGGGGACCGGTTTCTGGCATTACAGCCGTCTTCGGCCCGGCTTGCTTGAATCCTGATGGTGCAATGAGCAAGGGACTCACGTCTGAGTATACCCTTCCACGCTTATGGTGGACAAAATAATTAAACAACAGGGGGTGGTGATGGACAGAGTTTCTGAATTAAGCAGAATACTCTCACCCAGTCAAGAGATCAGGGCTTGATCCAACACCGTTTTTTAGCTCACTGCACCATCCCAGCTCAGAACCTGGCTATATGTAAATTAGTCTGTCCCTGGCCCAGTGCATCATGGGAACAGGGCAGACCAAACTACCAAGCCAATTCTTTCACTGGGAAGGAAACAAGCTTCCGGGGACCGGTTTCTGGCATTACAGCCGTCTTCGGCCCGGCTTGCTTGAATCCTGATGGTGCAATGAGCAAGGGACTCACGTCTGAGTTTACCCTTCCACACTTTTGGTGGACAAAATAATGAAACAACAGGGGGTGGTGATGGACAGAGTTTCTGAATTAAGCAGAATACTCTCACCCAGTCAAGAGATCAGGGCTTGATCCAACACCGTTTTTTAGCTCACTGCACCATCCCAGCTCAGAACCTGGCTATATGCAAATTAGTCTGTCCCTGGCCCAGTGCATCATGGGAACAGGGCAGACCAAACTGCCAAGCCAATTCTTTCACTGGGAAGGAAACAAGCTTCCGGGGACCGGTTTCTGGCATTACAGCCGTCTTCGGCCCGGCTTGCTTGAATCCTGATGGTGCAATGAGCAAGGGACTCACGTCTGAGTATACCCTTCCACGCTTATGGTGGACAAAATAATTAAACAACAGGGGGTGGTGATGGACAGAGTTTCTGAATTAAGCAGAATACTCTCACCCAGTCAAGAGATCAGGGCTTGATCCAACACCGTTTTTTAGCTCACTGCACCATCCCAGCTCAGAACCTGGCTATATGCAAATTAGTCTGTCCCTGGCCCAGTGCATCATGGGAACAGGGCAGACCAAACTATCAAGCCAATTCTTTCACTGGGAAGGAAACAAGCTTCCGGGGACCGGTTTCTGGCATTACAGCCGTCTTCGGCCTGGCTTGCTTGAATCCTGATGGTGCAATGAGCAAGGGACTCACGTCTGAGTATACCCTTCCACGCTTATGGTGGACAAAATAATTAAACAACAGGGGTGGTGATGGACAGAGTTTCTGAATTAAGCAGAATACTCTCACCCAGTCAAGAGATCAGGGCTTGATCCAACACCGTTTTTTAGCTCACTGCACCATCCCAGCTCAGAACCTGGCTATATGCAAATTAGTCTGTCCCTGGCCCAGTGCATCATGGGAACAGGGCAGACCAAACTACCAAGCCAATTCTTTCACTGGGAAGGAAACAAGCTTCCGGGGACCGGTTTCTGGCATTACAGCCGTCTTCGGCCTGGCTTGCTTGAATCCTGATGGTGCAATGAGCAAGGGACTCACGTCTGAGTATACCCTTCCACGCTTATGGTGGACACAATAATGAAACAACAGGGGGTGGTGATGGACAGAGTTTCTGAATTAAGCAGAATACTCTCACCCAGTCAAGAGATCAGGGCTTGATCCAACACCGTTTTTTAGCTCACTGCACCATCCCAGCTCAGAACCTGGCTATATGCAAATTAGTCTGTCCCTGGCCCAGTGCATCATGGGAACAGGGCAGACCAAACTACCAAGCCAATTCTTTCACTGGGAAGGAAACAAGCTTCCGGGGACCGGTTTCTGGCATTACAGCCGTCTTCGGCCCGGCTTGCTTGAATCCTGATGGTGCAATGAGCAAGGGACTCACGTCTGAGCATACCCTTCCACGCTTATGGTGGACAAAATAATTAAACAACAGGGGGTGGTGATGGACAGAGTTTCTGAATTAAGCAGAATACTCTCACCCAGTCAAGAGATCAGGGCTTGATCCAACACCGTTTTTTAGCTCACTGCACCATCCCAGCTCAGAACCTGGCTATATGCAAATTAGTCTGTCCCTGGCCCAGTGCATCATGGGAACAGGGCAGACCAAACTACCAAGCCAATTCTTTCACTGGGAAGGAAACAAGCTTCCGGGGACCGGTTTCTGGCATTACAGCCGTCTTCGGCCCGGCTTGCTTGAATCCTGATGGTGCAATGAGCAAGGGACTCACGTCTGAGTATACCCTTCCACGCTTATGGTGGACAAAATAATTAAACAACAGGGGGTGGTGATGGACAGAGTTTCTGAATTAAGCAGAATACTCTCACCCAGTCAAGAGATCAGGGCTTGATCCAACACCGTTTTTTAGCTCACTGCACCATCCCAGCTCAGAACCTGGGTATATGCAAATTAGTCTGTCCCTGGCCCAGTGCATCATGGGAACAGGGCAGACCAAACTACCAAGCCAATTCTTTCACTGGGAAGGAAACAAGCTTCCGGGGACCGGTTTCTGGCATTACAGCCGTCTTCGGCCCGGCTTGCTTGAACCCTGATGGTGCAATGAGCAAGGGACTCACGTCTGAGTATACCCTTCCACGCTTATGGTGGACAAAATAATGAAACAACAGGGGGTGGTGATGGACAGAGTTTCTGAATTAAGCAGAATAATCTCACCCAGTCAAGAGATCAGGGCTTGATCCAACACCGTTTTTTAGCTCACTGCACCATCCCAGCTCAGAACCTGGCAATATGCAAATTAGTCTGTCCCTGGCCCAGTGCATCATGGGAACAGGGCAGACCAAACTACCAAGCCAATTCTTTCACTGGGAAGGAAACAAGCTTCTGGGGACCGGTTTCTGGCATTACAGCCGTCTTCGGCCTGGCTTGCTTGAATCCTGATGGTGCAATGAGCAAGGGACTCACGTCTGAGTATACCCTTCCACGCTTATGGTGGACAAAATAATGAAACAACAGGGGGTGGTGATGGACAGAGTTTCTGAATTAAGCAGAATACTCTCACCCAGTCAAGAGATCAGGGCTTGATCCAACACCGTTTTTTAGCTCACTGCACCATCCCAGCTCAGAACCTGGCTATATGCAAATTAGTCTGTCCCTGGCCCAGTGCATCATGGGAACAGGGCAGACCAAACTACCAAGCCAATTCTTTCACTGGGAAGGAAACAAGCTTCCGGGGACCGGTTTCTGGCATTACAGCCGTCTTCGGCCCGGCTTGCTTGAATCCTGATGGTGCAATGAGCAAGGGACTCACGTCTGAGTATACCCTTCCACGCTTATGGTGGACAAAATAATGAAACAACAGGGGGTGGTGATGGACAGAGTTTCTGAATTAAGCAGAATACTCTCACCCAGTCAAGAGATCAGGGCTTGATCCAACACCGTTTTTTAGCTCACTGCACCATCCCAGCTCAGAACCTGGCTATATGCAAATTAGTCTGTCCCTGGCCCAGTGCATCATGGGGACAGGGCAGACCAAACTACCAAGCCAATTCTTTCACTGGGAAGGAAACAAGCTTCCGGGGACCAGTTTCTGGCATTACAGCCGTCTTCGGCCCGGCTTGCTTGAATCCTGATGGTGCAATGAGCAAGGGACTCACGTCTGAGTATACCCTTCCACGCTTATGGTGGACAAAATAATTAAACAACAGGGGGTGGGGATGGACATCACTGATGGCATCACTGATGACATCTCAAATGACATCACTGATGACATCACTGATGACATCATACATGTGACAATCAAATACACCTCATCACACTCTAGTATAGTCTTTTATCACTCACTGTAAAATAGAAAGTGCCATATTTGAAACCATTGACACACCAATAGACACCCACTCAGTTATTCATAGAACTATACACACATCTAATCACTTGCCTATAGATTCAGTGTTATATGCAGTTAATAATTAACAGAACACTATCAAATATACTTATACGCCTATTTCAACATTACACACCAGCACACATTGTATTCACTTATAAAGACATCCTTCTGACTTATGCAAACAATTGATTATACTTTCATTTACTCACCTACACACTTATACAAACACCACTTCATCTATTTATATAGATAGTAACTCACACTTAGTGTGTTATAAAATCACTATTACAAGTATACAGTTATCCATATAGTGACTCATACAATCACTAAGTCTTAGGCACACTTAATTAGATATAACTGTCACATACACTGCCTTTTTTTTCAAGTTTAATGGAGATGTACCATTGAGAGAAATATTTCATCAACACCACACCCATAAACATATACACTCACTGAAACAACTGTTATAACATGTAGTCTTAACCTCATATACCTACTGAATGAACTATTCACTCATTTTTTGGCAATCACACACCCCCACCAAACCCCATAGACATTAATTTACCCATATAAATACTCAGTTAGGAAACCAATAACAAAGATAGTCTTTAACATAGCAATTAAGACAAAGCAATAAAGACTTTCACACAGTTTAGTAACTACACATTATATATAGTGAGACTCTACAAATTAGTCAAGGAAACAATCAATGACACTGTTATAAATCCACCATCCACACATTTATATTTATATATCCACTCATTCTTCAATGCAAAGTAGTGTATTTATAATACATATTTAAATATCAAAGCAAACTACATTCACTGGATGATGTCATCAGTGATGTCATCAGTGATGTCACTGACCATGTCATGAATGTTGTAATATGTGACATCATCAGCAGTGGATTGCGGGCGCGCAAGTTATAGTGAGTACAACTAACTATAACGGGGGAAGTTCAATGGTTTTGTATGAGCAAAATGTCCAGCTAACTATAATATATATATATTTATATATACGTGCGCGGACCTTCGCGTGCGCGAGCTGCATGCTGATTGGCTGCCAATGTCTGTCAACACTCCAAAACAGAAATTGTCGGCAGCCATCTTGTGCCTCGGTAGACTGAGGCAGAAGAAAGCAGAAAAACAAATGTGTAGAACTCAAAAAGGGGGCAGGGTAGAAGCACCCTGACCCCCTAGGCCTGCTCAAGGGGTCCCACTAGGACCCCCCAAGGCAAAAATAAATAAATAATTGTTCGAAAAATCGCGGGGTGCACGTACTGTGCGCCACGGGTCCACGTACGTATGCGTACGGTACGCGGACGGTGCGCGTACCTTTCAGAGAAAGCTGCATGCTTATTGGCTGTCAACACTACAAACCAGGAAGTGTTGGCAGCCATCTTGTGCTCATTAGACTGAGGCACAAAAAGGGGGCGGGGTAAAAACACCCTGACCCCCTAGGCCTGTTAAGGTGGTCCCACAAAGACCTCCAAGGCCAATTATTTTTTTTTTGAAACCCGGTATGTTTTTTTTTTAATTACCCCCCAGGGGGACCAAATCGTGGGGGCATAGTGATAAAGAAGTGTGGGGGGTGCCCAATCCCCCCCACCCTGCCCTGGGGACTGCCCCCCTCCGTGGCAAAGCAACACAGCCTCCTGGCGCATACTGGAGGCTCCTGGTGGACTAGTTGGCCCCAGGGACCCCCAGTATGCAAGGGGAATTAGTTCCCCCTCTTCAAACATGCAGGGGGGCTGCGTTGCAGAGAGGTGTAAAAAAGGGTGTGGCCTCATTACACCTCTCTGCAATGCAGCCCCCTGGCGCATACTGGAGGCTCCTGGTGGGCTAGTTGGCCCCCAGGGACCCCCAGTATGCAAGGGGATTAGTTCCCCCTCTGCAAACACGCCAGGGAGCTGCGTTGCAGAGAGGTGTAACGAGGGGCATAGCCCCATTTCACCTCTGTGCAATGCAGCCCCTTGGCACATACTGGAAGTTCAGGTGGGCTAGTTGGCCCCCAGGGGCCCCCAGTATGCAAGGGGAATTAGTTCCCCCTCTTCAAACATGCACGGGGGCTGCGTTGCAGAGAGGTGTAAAAAAGGGTGTGGCCTCATTACACCTCTCTGCAATGCAGCCCCCTGGCGCATACTGCAGGTTCAAGGTGGGCTAGTTGGCCCCCAGGGACCCCCAGTATGCAAGGGGAATTAGTTCCCCTTCTGCAAACACGCCCGGGGGCTGCGTTGCAGAGAGGTGTAAAAAGGGGCGTGGCTTCATTACACTTCTCTGCAATGCAGTCCCCTGGCGCATACTGGAGATTCCTGGTGGGCATTCCGGTCTTATATAGTTAGGAATTAACATTAAAAAAACCTTTGAAATTCACTACTGAAAAACCATAGGTTTCAGGCCTCATATAGATAGGAATTAGCATTTAAAAAACCTTGCAAATTCACTGAAAAAACCATAGGTTTCAGGCCTTATATAATTAGGAATTAGCATTTAAAAAACCTTTAAAATTCACTCAAAAAACTATAGGTTTTAGGGGTGTTATAGTTAGCTGGACATTTCACTCATACAAAACCATTGAAATTGCTCCTATATAGTTAGTTGTACTAACTATATTTCGCGCACCCGCAATCCACTGCTGATGATGTCACATATTACATCATACATGACATGGTCAGCGACATCACTGATGACATCTCAAATGGCATCACTGATGACATCATCCACGTGACAATCACATACACCTTTTCATACACTAGTAAAAACTTTCATCACTCTTTGTAAAATACAGAGTATCATATTTGAATCCATTGTCACAGCAATACAAGTATCTAAAAACCCACTCAGTGATTCATAGATGTATAAACACATCTAATCATTTAGCTGTAGATTCACTCATACATGCTTTCAATGAACAATAGAACACTATCAAAAATACTTATACACCTATATCGACATTACACACCAGCACACATCCTATTCACATATGAAGTCATCCTACTCACTTATGCAAACAATGGATCATACTTACATATTTACTTAGCTACACACTTATGCAAACACAACTTCATCTATTCATTTAGATAGTAAGTCATACTTAGTGAATTATAAAATCATTATTACAAGTATACAGTTATCCATACAGTCACTCACACAATCATTGAGTCTTATGTATACTTATTTATATACAACAACTCACACATAAACTGCCTTTTATTTTTCTAGTTTGTTGGACATGTACCATTGAGAAATATATTTGCTCATTACCACACCCATAAAGATATTTACTCACCCAAACAACTGTTAGAACATGTAGTTTTAACTTCATATACCTAGTGAATCAAGTATTCACACATCTTTGGGCAGTCACACACCCCCCACCGAACCACACACATTCACTTTCCCATACAAATACTCGGTTAACTAATCAATAACTAATATAGACTTTCACGTAGCTAGTTACCAACTGGAGAACCAGTTTACACAACAACTGACAAAGTGATACAGATATTCACACAGTTTAGTCACTATCCACTATATTTAGTGAGACACTATAAATTGGTCAAGTAAACACTCAATTACACTGCTACTAAATCCTCCATCCAAATATTTATTTTTATATATCCACTCATTCTTCAATGCAAATTGCTATATATATAATGCATATTTAAATAACGAAGCAAACCACATTCACTGGATGATGTCATCCGTGATGTCATCAGTGATGTCATTTGAGATGTCATCAGTGATGTCACTGACCATGTCATGAATTATGTAATATGTGACATCATCAGCAGTGGATTGCGGGTGCGCGAAATATAGTTAGTACAACTAACTATATAGGAGCAAGTTCAATGGTTTTGTATGAGTGAAATGTCCAGCTAACTATAACACCCCTAAAACTTATAGTTTTTTCAATGAATTTTAAAGGTTTTTTAAATGCTAATTCCTAACTATATAAGGCCTGAAACCTATGTTTTTTTCAGTGAATATATATATATATATATATATATATATATATATATATATATATATATATATATATATATATATATATATATATATATATATATATATATATATATATATATCTTCTATACTACAATTATAAAGAGAGAACTGGAAACCTTTGAGGCGGGTAAACTCAAGAAGTACAGCACCAATCACAACACCCAATACACCATTGGAAAGGGTAGTTTCAGCAGGTGGACATAGGCTATACATCTGGCCACCATATACATTAGAAAGGTCAAAGAACATAGGGGGGTAAAGTAGTCCTTTGTGGGCGTTGTCGTGGGTGTGTTAAACTCCATTGGGCGTGTCATGGGCGTGATCGGGGGCGTGGTGTGTGGCGTCTCATCAAGCTCCAAGTTCGCCACATTAACTCCAGTGGGCGTGACATGGGCATGGTTTGGGGCGTTATGCTATAGTAAATGGCCGCGGCGTGGGGTTATGGTGTAGTAAATGGCCATGTACTACAATCAATCAATGTGGGCGTATCGTGGGCTCCAATCATATGGGCATGTAAATGGCCGCGAACAACAAATGAAGCGCCGCCGCTTCATGCGCAACTTTCGACATATGGACGTGTAAATAGCTGCGTACTAACAACAATACGCAAGCCCCAAATCATGCACAACGTTAATCATATGGCCCTGTAAATCGCCGCGTACTAACAAAAATATGCAATCCCACAATATTGATCAGCATAAAAGGGGCACGGCTAACAACAGCAATCACGCGCCAACATACCTTTCTCATGATTGGACGCGTCAGCGTTGTCAGAGAGGGTTGCAATACAAGGAAGTAAAGAAAAAAAACGCGGCTTCCGGAAACATTGAGGATCTGCCAGGACGTGAAACTTTAACTCTTTTTGCCCACTTTGCGAATTACTCCAAACAACTCTGTCACGCGGCTACAACGAGCCAGTACAAAGAAAAAAAGGAAAAATCCCTACCATTCAAACCAGCACAAGCAAACGCACTTTCACGCAGGACAAATATTCAACATCATCACGGACGCACATTCACGCCGGAAAAACTTTCAAAATCAGCACGCACACACAACGAAGGAAGTAAAGATACAGGCAACGCAGAGGCACTCAAACAAGCACTCGATAACGCACATTGACGCCACACAAATATAAAAATTAATCACGCACACCCACCGAAGGAACTAAATAGACGGGCAACGCGCAGGCACTCAAACCAGCCCTCGATAATCAATACAACGACAACACACATTCACGCCAATCATTAAGACTCACCGGGACACACAACAAAAAACATAAATAGAACAACAACGCGCAAGCACTCAAACCAACACTCAAAAAAATGCACGCTCACGCAGGCAAATAACTTACAAACAAAAACAACACACAACCAAGAAGATAAAAATACAGGCAACGTGCAGCAACTGAAACCAGCTATCGAAAACGTGCACTCACGCCTGGAAATCATTCAAAATAAACACGTACAACACACACAGAAGGAGCAAAATATAGGGAAAACGATGTAGCACTCTCTAGGGTAGCCAATGTACTAAATCAATTTATTCTACAGCCACATTCCAATGAAACCAAAAATGTTGTATACCGTGAAATCTTACAATAATTTAAAGTTTAACATTACAAACATTACACACATACATTTTCAACCCCGGACAACGTCGGAATGGGCTGCTAGTATATATATATATATATATTCACTGAATAAACCATAGGTTATAGACCATATATAGTTAGGAAATAGCATTTACAAAACCTTTTTTTACTCACACAAAACCATTGAAATTCGCATATATAGTTAGTTGCACTAACTATATATCGCGCACCCGCAATCCACTGCTGATGATGTCACATATTACATCATTCATGACATGGTCAGTGACATCACTGATGACATCACTGATGACATCTCAAATGACATCACTGATGACATCACTGATGACATCTCAAATGACATCACTGATGACATCACTGATGACATCTCAAATGACCTCACTGATGACATCACTGATGACATCTCATTTGACATTCCTGATCACATCACTGATGATATCATTCATGTGATAATACGATGAACCTCTTCAGACTCTAATATAACCTTAGATACAATCAGTGTAAACAGACACTCACAGACTGTCACTCATCCATGGAGTTACTCACACACCTAGTCAGTCATGCAAAGAATCAATCACACCTCCATTTCCTCAACTATACAGTTATACACACCTTACTTATTCAAACATATACTAACACATATTTACTCTCTTATACAATCCCTGATACAATTTCACAATGATCCATACAGCCACTCACACATTCACTGGCTCTTATGCACAGTTATTTATATATGTCAACTCTCACATGTACTGTGTTTTACATATGTACTTACTTTGACATGTAGCACTGAGATATCTATTCACTAACCAATACACTCATGCCCACAGTCAACCGCCCATACAGCTGTTTCCACATGCACTTTTGAACCCATACATCTAGTGAATCAACTGCTCACACATCTATGCACAGAGTCATACACCTCCCAGCCACCCACACACACACTCAGTCTCCCATACAAATACTTGGGCAATCAATCAATAACCCATATAGTTACTCATATAGCTACTGATCAACACATGCAGCAGTTTACAGAACAACAGACATAATGATGCACAAATTAAGACAGTTTAGTCACTAACCCATGCACTCAGTGAGACACATTTAATCACTCACTCATACAGTCAGTCATGCACCTACTAAATCCTTCATCCAGACACTTATACATCCACTCATTCTTCAATATGTAAGACATATTTTAACTTTACAGAAACATACAGTCACTGGATGTTGTCATCAGTGATGTCATCAGTGATGTCATTTGAGATGTCATCAGTGATGTCATCAGTGATGTCACTGACCATGTCATGAATGATGTAATATGTGACATCATCAGCAGTGGATTGCGGGTGCGCGATATATAGTTAGTGCAACTAACTATATATGCGAATTTCAATGGTTTTGTGTGAGTAAAAAAAGGTTTTGTAAATGCTAATTCCTAACTATATATGGTCTATAACCTATGGTTTTTTCAGTGAATTTTCAAGGTTTTGTAAATGCTAATTCCTAACTATATATGGTCTATAACCTATGTTTTTGTTCAGTGAATATATATATATATATATCATTTCTATGGCAAAATGAAACCCCTCATTTTGTTCCTTTTCAAATTAAATGTATTAAGTGTTACCACTTTATTCCAATCAAGATGACTTCAGGTGTGCCATACTTTTGTCATAAGTAAGACTGTTAGCGTTCTAGTTGTTCTTCAGAATACTCTGGGACATTCTGTCATTGGGCTATAGTTGGGCTACATCTGGTTGATATTTGGGCTACATTTGGGCTCTTTTGTCTCTGGTGGCCATCTTGGGAGACTGCATATCAGAATTCTTTTAATGAAATATAAGAGGATTTGAGAAGTCACTCAAAATGTGCCCTAATTTTTCTTTCTTCAGCAATAATCATAATTTCTATGGCAACATGAACCCCCTCATTTTGTTCCTTTGCAAATTAAATGTTTTAAGTGTTAACACTTTATTCCAATCAAGATGACTTCAGGTGTGCCATACTTTTGTCATAAGTAAGACTGTTAGCGCTCTAGTTGTTCTTTAGGACACTCTGGGACATTCTGTCATTGGGCTATAGTTGGGCTACATCTGGCTGATATTTGGGCTACATTTGGTTTTTTTTGTCTCTGGTGGCCATCTTTGGGCTACATTGGGCTACATTGGGCTACATTTGGGCTCTAACATATATATAGCCCAAGGTAGCCCAATATATATTTTTCAAAGTTAGTTTTTGGAAAAACCACTGGAGCATATATCTTGAGACATATATCTTGAGACATAGCAAAGGCACATCGGGGTACCAGTCCCTACAATTTTGCCAAGTTTGGTGGAAATCCATTCAGCCGTTCAGGCTAAAAGTGAGTCCAACCGCCCTATGGAAAACTCAATGTTAAAAACACGTTTTGGGACCCCCCTTTTTTCTCGGCCCCCGGTTGACGAAACCCCCCCAAACTCAGGGGATGCTCAGAAACAAAATGTGCCATTTTCCTGAAAATTTGAGCCAATTCCGTCCATCAACGCCAAAGTTATTCAACATAGAATTTTCAGAAATCAGAAATATATATATATATCTATATATATATATATATATATATATATATTCAATTACCGCTCCGGCGCCTGAAACCACCAAACGGAGAAAGACACGGACTCCAAAATCAGCTTTCACTGCTGGCTGCAGTGACTTTATTTATTTATTAATAGTGCGAATGTCGGGCAGGATTATATATATATATTCTATTGAGGTCAGCATTGGTTTTTATATATATATATATATATATATATATTAAGCTCAGGTTACCCCACGTGTTTAGGGGGCACTCCAGGAACAACCATGCCCCGAGACTCAGCAGCTCACAAGATGCGGCCTGACGCGTTTCGCATTTTTGCTTTTTCAAAGGCCGTTTCTGTAGGAAGTCGGCAAAGCAAAAATGCGAAACGCGTCAGGCCGCATCTTGTGAGCTGCTGAGTCTCGGGGCATGGTTGTTCCTGGAGTGCCCCCTAAACACGTGGGGTAACCTGAGCTTAATATATATATATATATATATATATATATATATATATATATATATATATATATATATATATATATATATATATATATATATATATATATATATATATATATATATATATATAGTGAGGTCATAAGGTTATAGTAAGGGGTTAACATTATAACATACATTACATTTTAAAAAACCTTGGGAATTCATTGAAAAAACTCTACTCACAAGGAATCATATCGATCATTTGAAGAGGTTAGTGGCAGATTTAACATCAGGCCTCTGGATTCTTTTACAGCTGAGGGATTTCCTATTGAGAAAGGTTGGGGTATTATCTGGCTTCACGCTGATCCCGCTGATGGAGATGTTAACAAAGGGCATTAGCTGTTCAATCTCACAAATATATGGGTGGCTGTTAGAAGGGGTCCCAGATGATTTGGAAAAACATGATGAAAAATGGCGGGCAAGGTTAGACTTGGTAAATTCTGGCTTTTCGAAATTGCTTGAACTGGGTGAGTCAATTTTATGTTAATAAAACCAGCAAACACAACACTAGAAAATTATTTTTGATTTGTATATAACACTTGCCAAAATGTCTAAATGGAACGGGTTGGCCGGGACTCGGTGTCCTAGATGCCGTGTATTTAATGCAGACCTGGTCTACATGTTCTCCTCTTACCTCTGCCTAAAAACAGTTAGTTTAGAAAATCGCAGGTTTTTTAAGCGAAGTCCTCAAGGTGAATATATTCCCGTCCCCCTAGCTCATGTTGTTGGGTGTGGATGAATTAAATACAGGTGATGGGTTCAAGTAATTTTTATAGCTATGGCGGTTTTTAGGCTTTGTGTGGCCTCTGCTTGATCCTTTACCCCTAACATTTCAGCAATGGAAGAGGCGTTTTCTATATGTTTATAATTTAGAAAAAGCACTTTATGAGCGAAAGGTTGAGAGGGCGAAAACCAAAGGAAGGAGATCTGGTTTTTTTTTGATCTGGGTATTTTGTATAAATAAATAATACCTGCTTGATTTAAATGATAAAGGGTTTTGGGTTGTGGGATTTGGTTAAGGATATATATGGCAGTTTTGGCCAAGCTGCTCTGCTTTGATGCCCGAAAAGTATCATTAAGTTGTGCCAATTACTTGACAAATTCGATCTATGACTAATTTGCCAGATTGGTTCATATTTAATGTATTTATGTAATCTTGCTGCTACAGTTTTGCTAATAAAACATTTTTTTTATAAAAAAAACACTTCAGTTAAAATGTACAGTTGTAAATTAACAAGACCACTGAAATTCACTTGTGCCTTGAGGGAACTGTAACTCGCGCCCTCGCCATGCACAGTCTTGTTATCAATTATGTCATTTCTGATGTTGCAGTCATGCTATGAAGGCATGAGTGATGTAATATATTGGGTAATTAGCACTGCAGGATGATGACACAAGTTATAGTTAACTGATGCTTTAGTTAAGGGTGACCAGACCCTACGTCCACTTCTTGTGGGCAGCCAACACCCCCCCCCCCACTTATGGCCTTTGGCAGAGGGCCAGCTGGTGCTGGCAATTTCTTTTATATGGGGGTGACTCACTGCCCCTCTCCTGAGCCTTTTGGGACCTGAGGATCCCATCCCCCAGGGCGGTTTCATTTAATAAAGGGGAGGCGGGCACACAGCACCTCTCCCTGAGCCTCTGTGAACCCCAACGACTCAATCCCTTGTGGCTTTTTTAGATTTAATGGGCGGGGGCACATGTCCCCCTGCCCGAGCTAGTACTGGCCCGAAGGACCCCCTTGCCTGGGGCATAATATATTTAAAGGGGAGGAAGCACGTGCCCCCCATAGTCAATGGTGGCCACAAGGACCCCAACCCCTGGGTTCTAAACATATGTTCAATGGGGAGATACGTTCATGGTCCCCGTACCCCATCCCTGAGGCCTTTGCTTTTTATGGGGAGGGACACATGACCCCTCTCTCCAAGCCAGACCTGGCCCTTTGGAACACACCCGGAAACCCACACCACAGTCTGTTGGATGGCCGCTGGGGGAGACCAGGGCCCCCATGTTCCAGCCAGCTTCTTGCATGCACCCATCCTAGTTGCAGTGGGAACCAGAGTTGCTCCTGCCCTGAGGGAGCAGCTGCTTTACCTTGCTCACTCCAGGTGAGCAAATTTGAGCTTTCCTGCCAAAAGGAGCATGGGCATGGAAACAGAAGTCTGTTCTCACACGGCGGGAGTTTTTAAACATTTTTCTGGGAAGAAGCAGACATACCTTCCCTGCCCATAGGAGGGTGGGCAGGGAAGGCATGTCTTCTCCAATCCTGTGTCACTAGGTATATATATGTGAAGTAAAATATAGAACATCTACTCTTACTTAGCTGTTGATGTTTCGGATCAGATAGTCTGTCCTCAATATGTTGTGCCGTCGATATTCAGGGTGCACACTGTGAATCTACGTAAAGGAATGTGTGAATTTTTTAAGGTGCATATTAAAATACACTCAATCAACTGTCCACAATCCAACTTGAAATCCTATTAATTAGATGTGATTGAAATTAGGGGGGTGTAACATAGTAAAATTGGCTGACTCACTGCTTTGTTTATTTTCTAAACTGTTCAGGTTTTGTGAAATGCAAATTTTATGTAGCTCTTGAAAAAAAAAATAAGATACTCTCAGCTCAGAGACCTCCCTCCCAGACCTCTTATTTGATGTGGTGCATGTCCATTGTCCACACTCAATATTGTTTGCTGTAGGATATCTTTTTTGGACATTCTGCATCAGTAAATCATCACACCTGGAAGACCAAAGGGATAAACCTGAACTCAAGAAAAGTTAGGAAATTTCATCTGCTTCACCAAATGTGGAGTTTCCTAATTTTATCCAACTTTGTAAGTGAGGTTTTTATTTATCTTGCCATTAATTTAAAATAACGCTACAGAGAGCTTGGAGCAACACATAAGAAGGAGGTGCCATTGTTAAGCAATTTGCAAAAAGCAACGCAGATCAAGTAACAAAGGTTAGACCTTAATAGGACTTCGAAGACCACTGTTCAAGGTGATTTCTGGATTTTACACTAATATCCTTTTTAGAAAATAAGTACAAGTTTGTGCATTGAAATCACAATGAAATTACAATACAATACATTACAATACAATACAGATGAATTGACTAACACATGATTAGCCATAATTCCACTTTAACCCCTCCGCCGCGGCCGGAATTCTGCGCCTGTGCTGCACATTCTGATCGCGAGTGTGGTCATGACGGCTCCCGGCTGTCATAAGTACACGCCCACCGCAGCTGATGACCGGGAGCCGTCATCAGCACCGAAGGGGTTAAATCTTCCATCCCCTTTTCTGAATGCATATCCATCTCTCATTTTGCTCCTTGGGGACCTATTGACATTTCTCTCTCCTCTCCTCATCTCCTAACCTCCCTTATACTTTTCCCCACTACTCCTTTCAGTTTGCCGCTGCATCTGCCTATCTTCCTCTTCCTGTGTCTTCTGCTCTGTCCCTTGCTTTTCTATGTCTCTCCTTTCTTTCTCTCCTTCTACTCTATTTTACAAGAACCTCATCTCTCTATCTTCTCTGTACTTCTTATTATTTTTATTATCTCTCTGGCTCTCCTTATAATAGACCATGTAGGGAATCTGAAATTTCCTCTTGGTTGTGTATGGCCATGACCAGGCACTGCAACCTATATTTGGCCACTGTGCTTTTTGTTCCTCAGTCCCAGAAGCCTATCATCCTGGGGACCTTCTGCATCTGGAGACGTCCCCTTCAACCATGGGACAAAGACAAAGGAGGCCATCCTTTTTCTGCAGCTGATTGTCCATTACTGTTGGACAGAAAATAAGCCTGCATGGATTTGGTGGGTATTAACTGTTGTAGGGCACAGGACGACCTGTGACATCCTCTGCACTACAGTCACAGTGTGATGGACTTCAATATGTACTAGAAAAGAAAATGTTTCTGGTAAAAAAAAGTTGGAATGGAAGGGAAATGTGTACCTTCAAGTTTCAGGTTTCCTTTTTTGTTTTGATAAATTGAGTAATATGCTTTGCGCTGACGTCAGAGCAAGGCAAAAGTGAAAGCAGACTACGCAAATGCAATCTACAGGTATCCACAAATGTTCTACCATACAGTGTTTCTACACGTCTCCCAATAACAATACTACCTCACTTATGTTGGTGGGCTATTGCCCATGAAAGTAAGACCCCACAATGCAACAAGGAAACATGAAGAGTTTGCTTTACAAATTGACCCATTCTGGCAATGTGGGCGGCTGTGGAATTTAGGCCATAGCTTGGTCTGCACCCAGAGAAACCTGACAGGCCTAGAAGATTTCCGAAAACAAGACACCCTGGGGGTAGTCTGAGGTGGTGTGGATTGTATGGATTCCCAAATGCTTTTCTTACCCAGAAAGCCCTGCAAGCTCCAAATGTTAGCAATATCACAGCTTTTCCTCATATTTCTCTGAAGGAAAATGTCAGAATCTGTGAGGATCCATAAAATTCCTACCACGGGGCACCCAACACTTCTCCCAACAAAAAAGTTACCTTGAATGCTCGCCAAGTATTATACATTTTGCACATTATTTACATAGGACTTCATAACACCAGCTTATTTGATACTAGCTTACCCGTCGTGCGTTGCTGCAATCTCAGTAGAAAGGAAATTTAAGGAAACTCATTATGATAACATTAAATTTACATTGTGTCATTGTTATTGAAACTTATTCATTTTATTTTTGAAAACATTTCTAAGTGTGGCTTGAGCAGTGCGTCCTCGATTGGCTTCCAATCTTGATTCTGGTAGCTCTCCTGTTTCATTCGAGCGGGCTAGAGCAGTGCGTAATTGATTGTTTTCCAATCTTGATTCTCGTTGCTCTCCTGTTTCATTCGAGCGGGCTTGAGCAGTGCGTAATCGATCTGTTTCCAATCTTGATTCTCATTGCTTGTTCGTTTGAGAAGAATGGGCTTGAGCAGTGCATACTCGATCGGCTTCCAATCTTGATTCTCTTTGCTCGATGGTTTGAGAATTACAGTCTTGAGCAGTTTGTATTCGAACAGCATTACGGGCTTGAGCAGTTTGCATTCGAACAGCTTCTAATCTTGCTTCCCGTTGCTCGTCTGTTTCTGAAGCTCGTAATGCCTTTTTATTTTGTGCTTCTGATGTAGAATGACGAATCGATTTCCGTTTGGGACATAACTGTCGACGATGCTTGCAAATTCGCTGTCTATTTCAGGATTCGAAAGATTAAGAGGGCCCTGGGGGGGCTGATTTAAAAAAAATATTTTGACAGAAAACCTTCGCGGGAGTGTACTCAACAACTCCCCAAAATTTCATGGCGATCGGATGAATGGTGTAGTAATGCATAAAGGACAAACAGACAGACAGACATACTTTCGTTTTTATATATATAGATGAACATAAATTAAACAAAGTAGAATTTCAAAGGATTCAGAAAAGGGGGTGGTGATGAACAGAGTGTCTGAATTAAGCAGACCACTCTTACCCAGTCCAAAGATCAGGGCTTGATCCATCACCGTTTTTTAGCTCACTGCACCATCCCAGCTCAGAACCTGGCTACATGCAAATTAGTCTGACCCTGGCCCAGTGCATCATGGGAACAGGGCAGACCAAACTACCAAGCAATTCTTATACTGGGAAGGAAACAAGCTTCCGGGGACCGGTTTCTGGCATTTCAGCCGTCTTCGGCCCGGCTGGCTTGAATCCTGATGGTGCAATGAGCAAGGGACTCACATCTGAGTATACCCTTCCACGCTTATGGTGGACAAAAACGATTCAGAAAAGGGGGTGGTGATGAACAGAGTGTCTGAATTAAGCAGACCACTCTTACCCAGTCCAAAGATCAGGGCTTGATCCATCACCGTTTTTTAGCTCACTGCACCATCCCAGCTTAGAACCTGGCTACATGCAAATTAGTCTGACCCTGGCCCAGTGCATCATGGAAACAGGGCAGACCAAACTACCAAGCCAATTCTTATACTGGGAAGGAAACTAATTTGCCTATTCTTATACTGGGGACAGACTAATTTGCATGTAGCCAGGTTCTGAGCTGGGATGGTGCAGTGAGCTAGTTAAAGGTACTTTACATTGTCCATCAAGCCTATCAAGGAAAAGGACCTATACCTACAAGGACAATGCACTCCAGGCTTGCACCACTTAATATCATACCATCTTTCCATGAGAAGCCTGCAGAAGACACTGTTTTCTCAGTACAAACTACCAAGTTCTGGAATTTACTACCAGCCAGCATTCGAAGCAGCCAGTAGCATTTATACTTACAAGACCTGGCTGTTTTTAAGACAACAACACCACAACCCAGCAACAGAACCTGGAGCGGAGAGACAGTTGCATCCTCAAGCTCAATCTTGACATTACAATCCATAGATTGGAAACACCCTTAACAGCAAACTACTTTCAATAGGTTTGTATGTTAAGGAGGGCTGATCTACAGTTATGTAATTTGATATATAACATTTCTGACCCACACTAACACTAATACCATAACAGTCAGTTTCCAGAAGCCAACTGTAACCTATACCTCTTACATTACCATAGGACATATCTGCTACCAGCATACTGGCATATAGGGACTGGCATATAGGGCAATCAGGCAGTGTCAGAGGGGCTGGTCTAATAAGTCAGTGTGCGGGCCAGTTCTTTGGAGGTTTGTGGGCCTGTTTTATGGTCTTATGACCTGGGTTTTACTGTTGACGTCCCTCATATTACCACAAATATTGCATGTAGCAAGGACAAATGCATGCAGTCTCCCATAGTTTGAAAAAAAACACCCATACAACATGTCTTTAAAGGTTCAAAACTGCCTTATTTGCTAATTTGGACCACATTCTCAGCTACCCAATTCACTAATGGGGGCCACATTATTTTTTGGTGACCTGAGTGTATTTTCTGTCCCTGTGCAACCATTTCTGCTATGAGGGTTGTCCATCATTAGTACTGTGCAGCTAATACACCAGCAATCACCGAATGAACAGGCATGGAGTAACTGAGGAGACTTGTTGCACACTTCAGATCAATCGGAGGACTTTAATCTAGTTCAACACTAAAGGTCCCAAATATCTATAAAACTATACCCTCTTCTTTACATCTCACAATGGCACTCAAATATGGGATTGACAGTAATAATGTCAATCCCAACCAATCTCTCCACTACTCTTTCCCTCCAACCATGTTAGTTTAGGCCCAAATCTATACACAACATTTCAGATTGTAAAACACAGAGCAATAACCAGCTAAGAAGACTATAATACTAAGAAATACCATAATTTGACCGGTAGAGCTGTTCAAAACCCATAAACTGAGAGTCCCTGTCTCTTAAACCTCATCATTCATCACACTGCTGTGCGATGCGTCTCATAACATGGCAACCACAACTCGGTGGTCATCAGGCATCAGATGGAAACACTTCCCACATAGGATCACAAAACAAAAACAATGCCCTTCCAACCACACACTCTATAAGATGTAGCTTGCTGCCCAATTAGGGACGCTCTTGAGTGCCCACTTAGAGGTGGTAAGCACTATACAAATGCAGGAACACAATACAATTGCAATATTTATCATTTGCACATAAACCAAACTTGTGTTGATCCTATTAAAATCTTTTTTTCCATCTCACTTCAGAATTACAAAACTAGGATCCAGATTAACAGTTAACAACATTTTCACCCAGCACAGCACCCACAGTTGCTGTGCTGCATTGTGTGGGAGAGAGATAGCATCTACAAAGATATTGCACTGTGTTGCTCTCTCCCTAGCGCTGTTGCACAATCAGGCTGCTGAGCACCTCGCACACACCTTTGCACCACAGTGCAAAGGTATCTGTGTGAGTCTAGCATAGGTTTTGTACAGGAAATGTGCCCTTACAGTACAAAATACTATGCCAAGACAAACTTTACAACTTTTAACACTTCGTTGTGTGCTGCAAAATGGTAAAACTGAAGAAAAATAAAAGCATTTTTCCTTTCTGAAGTCTAAGTGGCATTATATTTTGGCACAATTCCCTGTCTACTATTATTATAAGATATGGTTTTGCATTTAAAACCACTGATGGTTGTATGGGAACACCCATGAACCACCCACGGAATGGCACCTTGACGCAGACTAACACTGAACTTTGCTCTGCTTTGTGTTACTTTTAGACAACTTTCCAGTTAAAACCAGTTTAGCACTGGTAAGAAAAAAACATTTTGCTCTGGTGACGCAAATATAGTTGTTAATCTGAGCCAAAATGTGCCTCAGTTGTGCTTCAATAATTGCTCATTTATTTGTACAATTTATGTTTTGTATTTTCATTTTGTTATATATTAGAAACAAATGACATCATATACTCTTTCTTTGCGTTCTATCTGTGCCCCAGTGAAATTGTCTCATAGTTCACTTCACAATATTCTCCCACTTTGGATTCAGAGAAAGAAAAGTAAAAATCTCCCTGTTAAAGAATAAGCAGCAATTTGTCATAAGATCTAGCCTGTCATTTGACCTCTGCCTTTGAATCACAGCAAATGTGTCAAGATAAAAACAAGATTTAAAGACATCTATATTTTTTATTGGTCATTCTCCTTCTGAACTCCAGCATAAGTATTTTGGGATGCTGAATCTCTTCCCACCCCTGCACCACACTGCATTTTCAATACATACTGTGCCAACTGCCTGAGTCATTTGGGGGGGGGGTCCAAAGATTACTATGGGATGGCCAAGTCTTCAAATGTCCCCTGTAGCTACGGCCCTTGTAGAGGTGACTTGCTGCTAGTGTTCTGTTCCTTCCTTTTGTTAAACAAACATGCAGGAGAAAGTAGGGATCCCTGAGGGAGTACTCTTATTATGTGTCTGCAGGAAACAACTGTATTGTCCCCTTGTTTGGTGAGCGGAGCATTTGACTGCAAGTTTTTCAGTAAGAAAGCAATATGTTCCTCCTTGAAAAAAGAGTGTATTATCAGTGGGCCTGGAGGCAAGGCAGAATGTCAAAGTACATTTTGTGAAAGTAAAAGAACATTTTTCAGTTTTAAAGTGATTTTACCTAGTGAATCAGTGAAAAATTGTGGTAGTATGGGCTCAAAAAGCTCTTACAAATGCCTATAAATGTTTATGTAGTGCCGTCAAATTTTCAAAATGAGTTCCCAAAATGCTAACATTTAATGTCAACAAAATCCACTCGAAAATGTCATCTTCGAATGTTCTCAAAATAAATCGCCCGAAACCCATTCCAACAAGCATCTTGAAACTTTAAAAGGCTGCAATGATGTATCGGTTTTAATGCCACCAATAATAAAATGCCCATAAAGACATAGTATACTCCCAGTACTTGTGCAACATTTTCAACAACAACTGCATATGGGCTTTCATTTTTCGTGTGCTTTCACCTTCTCCATATATCTCCATATTATCCTACACTGATGACATCCAGATCATCCATTCTCTGACTGACAAGTCCACCTCCACCAGAACCAACTTCTTCAAGGGCATGATCAATATAACAGACGGGATGAGGTCTAATTGCCTGACACTCTTCGCTGACAAGACGGAAGTGCTGATCTTCGGGAACAAGAACTCCCCTTGGGGCTCCACATTGTGGTCATCAGAGCTCGAACCCACTCCCATTAACCACACCAGAAACTTGGGACAACATGCTCAACATGACAGCACAAGTAAACACAGTCATAACAAGCAGGTCAGACTACCGCAACACACTCTACGTCAAGATCTCCAACCATCTCCTCCACTGACTCCAGACCATCCAGAACACTGCATCAATACTCATCCTTGACTTCATATGACGCATTCTCATCTCATCACACCTCAGTCAGCTCCAGTGCTCCCCATCTACAAATACAGTCAATTCAAACTTCTCATGCATGCTTACAAGGCACTGCACAACATACCTGAACAACTGCCTTCACCTTCACCAACCCACCAGTCACCTACACTATCATACATCTCTTGCATCCAAAAAGCAGTACGGGAGGTCGCGAATTCTCCTACATCGCACCCAGGACCTAAAACAACCTCGACCAACACATCAGGGCTTCCTCATTGCGTCTTGAATTCCACAAGAAGCTGAAGACCTGGCTCTTTGACTAGTTCTATGAGGCACACACCTAACACCCTCGGTCCTACACCTACGCACCTGTTCCAGTGCCTGGATACTCTCATGGGTGAGTAGTTGTGCTTTACAAATCCTCATTACATAACATAACATCTGTGCTCTCTAGCTCCGTCAGTGCTTTTAGCCTCTGCATTTCTTGAAACACAATTGTATGACAATGGATCCCGTATACTCTTATGTGGCTCGGACTCTCCATAAAGTACGCTAATATCCCTGAGTAAGATTTGATCTCCCATTCAAAAATCTGGACAACTAGGAAGACCATGGCCCTCTGCACTCTGATCATCCTTAGTGTGCCTTAAATGCCTTGGCTCGGCTCTAACTTCACATGGTGCTTGCTAAACCCCAAATGTGCATTCTGACCCAGATTTACCAAACTGTTCCACAAAACAGTGCAGCTGCCAAAGTTGCTGTGCTGCGTTTTCACCTCTCCTTTCTTTTCTGTGCAGACATCGCCAACACAGCGCTGGAGCTCTGTGTACACAGTGGCAAGGGTTTTTAACAGGGACGGCTTCTCTGCTATGGAGGAGGAGCATCGCCCCACCTGGTGAAATGCCTCACACCGAAGAAAAATAATATGACAATAAAACTACTTTATTTTTATTTTATTTTTCACTTACAGTCAATGAGTCTAGTGCGGGGCGGGCCATTTCTCGGATACAGCAGCAGGCGGAGGAGTGGTTTTAGTCACTGAAAGTTCACATGTCGGTTTGGTCTGCTATCTACGGTCAACCAAACTAACATGTGCATTTTTATAGCTCCAGGTTGTTCAATAAAGTTTCTATTTATAAACATAGACAAATATGTTGTCACTTATAAATATGATGACAGTGATGTGTTCAATGTATGATAACTGAGTATATTTTACAGATGTATAAAAATCTGTCGTGTATTGCAATGGATAAGGAAGGGTATTAAGAAACAGCCAATAGAGAAATGGAGAGATTACTTCTCTAGGCTTATCTAGGATGTGACTGTCAATGTCTCAAGCCAACGGCTTTAGCTTCATGAGCCAAAGAAGCCAATGCCTAAAGAAGGCTGAGACATAGCCCCTTACTGTATGGAGAAGGTATGTATTGAATACAATAGGTCTGACAAGAATGCAACACATCATTGCATTTCAAAGGAAAAATAGTAATTCCAAAATGAACCCCAATATATAGCCGGAAATGAAACTTAAAGACGTTTTTGGTTTATTCTGTGAAAAAATTATTGACATCTAACAGATTGAAAATTGAACATATTCCAACATGTAAAATTGTGACGTTGTATTTAAACCAATTGTAAATAAAGGCAACATTTTGGAAGTTTCCAGAATATCACAAACAACACTGCCCGGGGCACATTCAATCAATCAATTTTATTGTTTTAGACCTCAGCTGAGATCAATAATTTGAAATGCATAAACAAATAATTGTTATACTATACACAGCAGTAGAAAATATCAGGATAAATTGTTCTTTTAAAATATACATAAAAAAGATTTTAAGAATGTATATGTATTAAAACACACAAATTCATTCGGTGGAGATTTCATGAAAGCAATCAAATCATAAATAGAGGAAAGATTATACCTAAAACTTAAAGGTTTTAAAATGTGATTCCTTGCCTTTACCAGAGCATCATGATACATCATCTGACACTGTACTCGAGAGAAAATTTCAGGTATTTTGGAGTGGTTTTTAATATGATAGAAGCTGCAAAAGACTTATAATGAGATAATTGCCAGCAGTGCTCCATGTCAAGATTGAAGCTTTATCACGGAGTTGTGTGTTTTAGATATAGCTTCAAGTGATCTGGGGACCAACTCCGTAAAATACTTTCTGAACATTGAAAGTTCTCAAGTGCTATGTTGACATTTTTGTTGAAGATATATTGGTTTGATCCCACCTGAAAGGTTTCGTAATTTAGTAAGGCCCTTAGAGAGCCTTCTTCCTCATGTAGGAGGTTAATTGAGCATCTGATAACATTAGCCAGAGCATTTGAGTATGCGCTAGAGATCAGTAGCGGCCGGTGGTGGGGGTGCTGCCAGGCGGTGAGGTGGGGCGGAGGAGGGGCAGGGTGGGGGGTAGTAAACTACAGAATACATCCAAATACAAGTAAGTAAGCATATAAATAAATAAAACCAATTTTGTTGCGCGCACTGCATAGCCAAATCCAATATATCTCTAGTAGAGAGTGTAAATGTTCCTTACCAGATGAGTTATAACATTTCGTGAGGGCATTTATGTGATCTAATGCTTTTTGGTCCATGTGCTGGAAGTGGGAGGTCATTTCTTGTGTTCGTTTAAATACTCTCCCTAGATAGCTGTATGCTTTAGCCACCTCAATCGGCATCCCATCTAATTTCCAAATATAGTGAATGAATTTTTTCCTCCCCCTAAAGGGAATCACTTTAGTTCTGGAGATATTTACCTTTAGAAAATTTGCTTTTGTGAATCTACAAAGAGCATTGATGTTACGATGTAAGCTGAGCTGTGTGAGATCAAACAGAACCACATCGTCAGCATACATTAGCACATGGATGCTAGCGGAAGCTATTTTGGGGGGAAAGAGCTGTCTGGCAGATCACTTAAGTAAAGTGAAAATAAGAAGGGGGCTGAAGGCAGCCCTGCTTTAGACCATTTGAGTTGGGTATCTTGTTGTTCTGACCCTTTTCTCCCCCATCGGGACTTTACGCCATGTAAGGGAATGGAGGGCAATAATTAACCTCAAATGAGCGACTGGCATCTCCATTTTCATTAATTTCCTCCACAGAGTAGGTCTATTGACCCTGTCTGTCAAAGGCTAAAAAATGGGCTCACCTCTTGATCGTCTCGATTCTGATTGTAATAAACTCAGAATTTTAATTGGATCAAGCGAGGGAAGAAAAGAAAGGGAACAGCTGGGAGGGAGACATGAAGAGAAAGCAACAGCATGCAAACCTTGCTATAAACAAACCACCTTTACTCCATAAGTGTCTGCTTTTTTCATGTATCTGTACCATATACATAAGAAGTCTATTCTTCATAAAACGCCTGGGTGAATGTAAAAGTCAAACTCCTTATCCTTTTTAGATGGATTGTCAGTTCCTTTTTTAATTCTGTGAAGAATAATGAATAAACATCTACTAAATAAATTATGAACATTGAAAAATATAGCGTTGACACTAATCGCTGTTTTCCCTTAAAAAATACCCACTATGTATCTATACCTGCCCACCGTCACAGGGAAGAAAATAACTCCTCTTTTGCCTGAACCCCTGTTAAATGGCAAAATAAACACAACAGAATATTATTCTCCATAAAGCGATTTTCCTTGCATATTCGTCTTGAAGCTCAACATTCATTGTAGGCATGTATTTTTGTATGGAAATTACTCAAAGCATTCTGTCTTTTCTTCCTCCAATGATTGGTACATAAGGCATATATAACAAAGAAAACTGAAAAGAATACTCCACCCTTACGTGTTTTAGCCTCCACACCAGAAGCCTTCTTTATCAAGTGCGGTTACCAGCCGGTAACAGCAAGATTCTTATTGAGTCTCGGGCCATTCCAGATAAAGTTAGAAAAAGTCCCCTCTATTTTCCGTATTTTTTTACCATTAGCTCTAGTGGGATAGCCCGGATTAGATACAGAATATTTGCAAAGATTTTCATTTTAATTACATTTATCCTTCCAATTATTGTGAGGTGTAAATGGTCTAGCCGTTTCAACTCCCTATTAATTGAGGCCATCACTGGATCTATATTTAATGCCCATAGATCAATAATCTTAGATGTTAATATGACTCCTAAATATGTTGCTGACTGCACCACTCTGGAGTCTTGTAATATACATTGGGAAGAGCAAATAATTTGCGTCTTTGAGCTATTTAAAAGGTAACCCGATCTCCTCCCAAATTTTTCTGCGAGCTTTTCTACTTCTATTATTGCCTCTTGTGGAGCTGAAGTTAATAGGGCAATATCATCAATGTATGCCAATATTTTTGTCTCGTATCTATGAGAGACTACTGGTTTAATTATTGGATTATTCAAAATTAGGGAGATGAAGGGGTCCAAATAGAATGCAAACAGGATTGGGGAGCAAGGGCAGCCTTGACGCATACCCCTTTCTATCTTCAACCGCTTAGAGGTATATCCCATTATTTGGATCTTGGCATGAGGCTTGTGATACATAGCCTGTATTGCCCGTATAAATCCTCGACCAAAGCCTCTCTCAGCCAATTTATCCCACATGTAACCCCAGGTCACCCGATCAAAAGCTTTCTCTGCGTCCAGGAGGACCACAGCCACTGCTCTTTTCTCTACCTCGGCGATGTCCAATATTGATATTACTCGCCACGTGTGGTCTGTGGTCCCCCTGCCAGGGATAAAACAGTGTTGCCATGGTGAAATAGTTGCAGCTATATTCTTTAATAATCGGGAGGTATAAATAGTGGAAAATCTGGTGAGTGGGATACATTTTCATTGTGGCCAGTAGCTTTACTTGGGGTACTATTAAATAATTGAGGAGACTGCTTTTGTAGTTTTGGTTCTGACAGAATAGTGGCCTGGTTCAAATTGATGTCCAGGAGAGTAAAGTCAATCACAGGAATGTGTGTTGACACCCTTGATGGAAGAGTTTGTGGCTGTAGAGGACCTTTTGATGATCCGCAAGTGATCTGCCCTTTTATTACTTTTTTTATATCTGTAATTGAAGATGGAGTTTTTACTGGGTCTTCAGATGTTGCTCTTTGCGTTTCTGATTTAGATATCATTTCTTGATCTTTTTTTGCTGTCTGAGCGCTGGAGGGAAAGAATTCAGGTATTGTAATTGAGCGTGGGAGAATGCCAATGAGCGCAGCCCGTCTTTTACTTTCTCTGAGACTTTTCTTTTTCCAGTATTTTTATGAAAATTGTACGATTTCTTAATTTTTTTGTAGGCCATAAAATTTACTCTGTAATGGTGTGGTTTTCCTTGCCAATTAGATCAATAGGGTTGAAGCAACAGCTTATAATGGTGGTTCTGAAATACAGCAACTTATAAGAGAGGCACTCTTATGGACTCATTTTATGGTCAACTGTCCTCTTTATGGTAAACCTTATCTCTTTTTTTGGGTTACCGCAGAGCATGCTGATCACCCTGTTGGATGCTGTAACCCCTTGGCTCTTTACTTTACTTTTGGTATTACTTCACAAGACATTCTGCCGGTTCAAGGTTTCAATCGTCTACAGAAAAAAGAACTTGTTCTGGAGCCGTTGACTGCCCTTCCTACATTTGTCGCTGTGCGGCCAGATTGCAGCTTCACATGGCGGTGTGCTGATTCTATTCCAAGCTAGTTTTTTTGTCACAGAGCAGGAAACAAAGTCCCTACATGTGCAAGCCACACCAGCCTAATGCTAGCCACCTCCGTGAACCTCAAATCCTCCTGTAGCTACCTACATCTCCCCTCCTATTTTAGGTCTTGGTGTAGGCAGAAAGAGTCATAGAGATTAGTAAAGGCTGAGAGAACGAGACAGAGGGCCCAGGTGGGAGCACACCAGGGTGACCGCAAGCCACACCCAGAACTAGCTGGGCCGCTTCCACAGGGGCCCAGGCTCTCACTCTACAAGCAGCAACTAATGCTGTTGCACTCGGGAGCCTTAGCTTGCCTCCTTCTATTGATAGCTCTGCTCTGTTTTTCTTTAAACCGATCAGCCCCCCATCTGCTGGCTGCTGCTGGCTGAAGTAGCCGGCCCGATATTTTCACCACAGGGGTACCATGGCATTGTGACAGCTCGTCAGCTCACAGATGCTCGCAGCAGCTCACAGCTTGCTTGCTGCACCTGAATCGAATTGGCTCTGTGGAACTGACATAACTGACATAACTGATGTATTTCGAGTGGGTGCCAAAGTAAGGGCTAGTACAGCTGTTCACAACCTGGGGCACATATTAACCACTGAACACAATCTTGTTCCCAAGAAAGTGTAAATAAAAGCAGAACAAAAACTGCACACAGTAGAGTGAGTTCACATATGTTCTTTCATTTTTAGGTCGAGCTAGAGTTGCGCATGCGTAGCTTGCGGTAAAGCTCGACAACTATTGTTTTCAGTTTCCTGGGAATCTGAGACAGGGTTCGGACACGAGCGCCGATTGCACCTCATGGGTGAGCACGGCGCCGTGCCCATCTCCTGCCTCAGATTCCCGTGCGCAAACACACACACAGCCACACTCACGCATGCGCACATACACAGCCACACGCATACACAGGCACACACACACTGCATACACACACGCACCCCCCCCTTAAACAGACACACGCGCACACAGACAGACACACGCACAGACACACTCGAACACACACAGACACGCGCGTACACCCCCCCTCCCCCTCCACTCACCGGGCTCTTTCCGCGTGTCCCTCGGCAGCCAGCATTCAGCATGCAGGGTTCCAGGACGTTCTCCCGGCAGTTCCTTCCTGTTTCTTTGCAGGCCCCGCCCATGTCCCAACGAAGGCTGCCTGACTTCCGCTAGCACTCCGTGGCATCACGCTGAACTTGGCTTTCGGTCACGAAGCAGACAATGCCGGACACGGGTGAGTGACGACAAGGTTCCCTACAGAGGTGTTTGGGTGCTGCTTGTTCAATACCTGACTTGTTATTTTTGTTGCTGGCTTGTTCTCTCTGCTGTCAGTGGTTGGCTTCATGCAGGACTGGCGTTAGTGCTGGCGGCGCCTGGTGCAACAATCTTTTTAGGCGTTTCCCTACATTCTCCCCCTTCCTTTACATGAATTACCTCACTAACACGCTCCAACAGTGCCCATTATCTCTCCCCTGTCCATCTCTGTCGTACAAACTCTCAGCACAGCCTCGATGATGCGAGGAGCAGGGGGGTATGTGAGCAGAGCAGACTCTAATCGACTCCATCCTCGAGACCTCGACACCCCTAAAAAAAAACTCCATCAGTAACACTGGTGCCGAAAATCAGCGCTTTCTTAAGAGTGCTGAGGCGCTAGGGCCCAGTGTGTCATCACTAATCTCGTGGCATTTCTTTTATCGACCTCGTGAGTCTGAATGGTTAAGGTGCACTGTCAGGATTCCAACATGTAACATGCGATTTGTACACAAATGTATGCCGCAGAAACCAATGGGCCACGCTCAATCCACTCTCCTATCATGCTAATGAGCGGCCACTATCCACTCAGCGTTATTTTTTTTGTAGTGAACAGACTAAGCAAAAGTGGAAACAAAAGCAGCCTAGCGGGTCAGGAGGTTCACTCCATCAGTAACACGGATGCCGAAAATCAGCGCTTTCTTAAAAGTGCTGAGGCACTAGGGCCCAGTGTGTCATCACTAATCTCGTGGCATTTCTTTTATCGACCTCGGGAGGATGAATGGTTGAGGTGCACTGTCAGGATTCCAACACGTGACATGCGATTTGTACACAAATTTATGCCGCAGAAACCAATGGGCCACGCTCAATCCACTCTCCTATTATGCTAATGAGCGGCCACTGTCCACTCAGAGTTATTTTTTTTGTAGTGAACAGACTTTCTATCATAAATTAAACAAAAATGGAAACAAAAGCAGCCTAGCGGGTCATAATTCCAATCATGTTATGCAGAAAGAAAGAACAAATGCCAGGCACGACAACAGTTAAGAAACTAAAAGTTCTGCTGTGGCATGAATGGTTTCAAAAATCTGATTATGAATACACTGCACAGGCTTTCAATTCCCACAGAGAGCCAACCATATCCCGATTTACAACCCAACAGCAGGCAGTACATGACAAACAACAAATCCAGAGACGGAGGATGGTGAGAACGGGCAAGACAGCCTGCAATAATGTAGGGTTTTAAACCATTCTTTAAACATTGAAGTCCTCAAATGCTGACACCACTGCATCTAATAAGGACAGGAGGTTCACTCCATCAGTAACACGGGTGCCGAAAATCAGCGCTTTCTTAAGAGTGCTGAGGCGCTAGGGCCCAGCGTGTCGTCACTAATCTCGTGGCATTTCTTTTATCGACCTCGGGAGGATGAATGGTTGAGGTGCACTGTCAGGATTCCAACACGTGACATGCGATTTGTACACAAATTTATGCCGCAGAAACCAATGGGCCACGCTCAATCCACTCTCCTATTATGCTAATGAGCGGCCACTGTCCACTCAGCGTTATTTTTTTTGTAGTGAACAGACTTTCTATCATAAATTAAACAAAAATGGAAACAAAAGCAGCCTAGCGGGTCATAATTCCAATCATGTTATGCAGAAAGAAAGAACAAATGCCAGGCACGACAACAGTTAAGAAACTAAAAGTTCTGCTGTGGCATGAATGGTTTCAAAAATCTGATTATGAATACACTGCACAGGCTTTCAATTCCCACAGAGAGCCAACCATATCCCGATTTACAACCCAACAGCAGGCAGTACATGACAAACAACAAATCCAGAGACGGAGGATGGTGAGAACGGGCAAGACAGCCTGCAATAATGTAGGGTTTTAAACCATTCTTTAAACATTGAAGTCCTCAAATGCTGACACCACTGCATCTAATAAGGACAGGAGGTTCACTCCATCAGTAACACGGGTGCCGAAAATCAGCGCTTTCTTAAGAGTGCTGAGGCGCTAGGGCCCAGCGTGTCGTCACTAATCTCGTGGCATTTCTTTTATCGACCTCGGGAGGATGAATGGTTGAGGTGCACTGTCAGGATTCCAACACATGACATGCGATTTGTACACAAATGTATGCCGCAGAAACCAATGGCCCACGCTCAATCCACTTTCCTATCATGCTAATGAGCGGCCACTGTCCACTCATAGTGCATGCTTCCATCATGCACACACACTACTAGCTATCTGTGCACGCTTTCACCAGGCAGACACACACCACAAGCTGCCAGTGCACGTTTTAACAGGCACACTCCTCCAGCTGTCAGTGCACACCTTCGCCAGGCATACACAACACCAGCTATATTTGCATGCTTCCACCAGGCACACACACCACCATTTGTAAGTGCACGCTTCCACCAGGCATACACACCACCAGCCATCAGTGCACGCTTCTAGCAGGCAGACACACCACCATCCGACCCACCTAATTGTTAGACAACTATTTTTTTATGTATTGTCTTTTACACACTGTTGTTAGGCTGATCTATTTTAGTACACATTATGCTGCAATCTGGGGTTTATGAGTTTTTTTCTGTCACACCTCTACCCCAAAGCCTCTCACTGAAATGTGTAAACTCTAGCACTGCCACGCTCACGAATGCCTTACAGTGCAACCACACACACAACCACACACACACAACACCACACACACAACACCACACACACACCACACAAACACAACCACACACACAACCACACACACAACACACAAACACAACCACACACACCCACAACCACATACAACCACACACACAACCACACATACAAACACACACACAACTACGCTAAAAAACAAACCGTCAGTGCACAATTTCACCACCCACAGACACTATCACTCATCAGTACACACTTTCATCACACACAAACACCACCAACCATCAGTGCACGCTTTCACCGGACACAGACATCACCAGCCATCAGTGCACGCTTCCACCAGGCACACACCAACAGACATAGTACACACTTTCACCAAGCACACACACACCATCAGCCATCAGTGCACGCTTTCACCAGGCTTCTAACTATCGCCCTCACTCTACCTATCGCCCTAACTCTATCTATCTATCTATCGCCCTCACTCTATCTATCGCCCTCCCTCTATCTATCGCCCTCCCTCTATCTATCTATCGCCCTCCCTCTATCTATCTATCGTCCTCCCTCTATCTATCTATTGCCTTCACTCTATCTATCGCATCACCACAGCATCACTCAGCACCACCACAGCATCACTCAGGGGCACCACAACATCACTATGCTCTACCACAGCATCACTGAACGCCACAGCATCACTCGTCGCCACCACAACATCACTCAGCACCACCACAGCATCAATCTGTACAACCATTCAACAAGAACTGGTTCAAATATGTTCTTTCAATGTTTTAAGCTTTATTACAAATGTCCCAAAAATATGTTAATATTTCACAACTGTTCTTGTATTTTCGTCACAATAAAATACACTGAACATAATCTTCACAAAAGTTATTTACAAAAGTTTAAACTATTGCCATTATAAATTACAATAACTTTTAAGTATTCATTATTTAAAAAAATAAAAACCATTGTTATTTGTAATATAAATACATCTAAGTCACGTAAATACAACACATATTGCATTACAAATGCTATAGGTGTCACATTTGCGAAAAGTTAAAATTATTGGCATTGTAAAGGACAAAGCTATTCATTTCGCTACTTTCAAAACCAACACATAAATAAAAAAAATATCATTTACAATACCAATAGCTCAAACTATCCTAGTGCGAGACCTATTGCATTGCAAATGGTTGTTTATTTGAGTGACCAAGAGAAACAGTTCATAAGTATCATTAGAGACATGCCACAAGAGTGCAACAGGACAGAATGGCAGGCATGGCTACTCCATTGATCACTTGGGTATATTGGAGCATTTACTGCTCCAGTTCTGGTAGATATGGTGTTGGCCAACTAGACGTCTGGAGGCAAAATACAAAAATGTTCTTTAAGGAGTCAGAGAGCCTTTATCCCATAGCAGCCGCAAACATTCAGTCAGCTTGAGCATGGCAGGATACAGGTGAAAATTAGGCTGCCATTGATGTTAATATAAAAATAAGTCTTTCCATTTTAACAGAACTGTGACCTCTTCACAATCTTGTGAGAATTGTTCTCATCTTGCTAAACTCTCATGTGTGGATTCCTGTGAATCCAACTTGGAGTAAAATTCAAGATTAGTGACAGACTCCAAGCTTCACTGACCTTAAGTCTCTTATGCATCAAAATGATTCCTGTGAGTGGTCCAGCGTAGGGAGAGGGATTCCATGCTGAGACTGGCCCGCCTGGGTTGGCCGGAGCCACAAGTGGAATACATACCTCTACACAGAAGGTAATGGCTCTCGCAAGGCTGTGCCAATAATTTCTGCACTTTATTGTATGTTCTTTTCTCAAGAAGGATAGCAGTATTTGGAGTAACCCTCATTTCTTTGTATATTAAATGGGTGATATCTGCACTTTACATCATATTTTATAATAGTTGGGAATCAATGAATTCAATGAGAAATATTTTACATCTATACATTTATGACTGTGTTTGCTGTCAGCCAACACACTAGTAGAAATATGGTTTGTGGAAAGGAAGACTTATCTGCAAGGCCCCTTAAAAGTGACACAGTGCTGAGGATTCTGTGATCATAGACCTCTGGCAGTTAGTCTTTAACCCCAGAAGGCGTAGAGAATCATCATTGACCTTGGACGAGTTAAAGATCATCGCAGAGGAGGGGTCTCAGTAACTGTATTTTTAAAGACAAATTCACACCATTCGACACTGAATAACTCTATCCTTAGAACCAGTCAGGTTCTAGGACTTTTTAGGTTTTGACTGGCGATGCGCACGTAGTGCGCATGTGCCAAAAAACCTTATGATTTGTGTGTGTGGGTCGGGTATACGCCCCCTCCTCCCATTGGCTAGCTCCATAAATGGAGGCTAGCCATTGGGAGAGGGCTCTGTCCGTCAATCTCGGACCAGATTCGGGGGCGTTCCCGAGAATCTTTGGTTTTTGGCGACGTCAGTCTCGGGAATGCCCCCGAATCTGGTCCGGCATTGAAGGCACACGCCTTCCTGAACAGGCCGTGCTTTGAACGGGTGCGCAACGTTTTGCTGTGTCCCTGAGGCTGAGCTGCCCCTTTAACTGTGAAGTGGTGTACAGCATCAGAAGACACGGGTGAAAGTATGATGCTTTTCAGGATCGGCTCTGACTCCCGGGTGGGGCCTCTACTGATTAACAGGCAGGAGGCTTGTCAAAAACAAAAACGGACTCTCTGGTCACCGTCCATGGTGGGCCCCGGGGATTAGATGCGCAAAGTACCTGTTTTCTTGAAGAATAGCTGCGGGGCAAAAGAAGATGTTCCTCGGCGGGCTGTCCGTGGACACCCGGCCGTAGAGAGGCGCCGCGGTGCCGGGCGTCTAGGCGGGACCTCGAGGGGGGCGCAGCGGAGGGTCCGGGCACAGGCAATCCTTTGGGGGCTCAGTGGCTCCAGAGCAGGGAGGCGGCACGGAGCGGCCTGTACGGGGTCAAAGGTACAGGATGGCTCTCAATGCAGCACGGCTCCGGGGAGAGCAGTTCGGTGCAGTACGTCTACCAGGTACGCACCGTAATGGACTGGGCCAAAAGGAAAGGCTGGCGATGGCGGCGTACGAGCCGTGTCTTCTTGGGGGACGCTTGTTTCCACGAGGTGTGCAAGCCCAGAGCACAGGCGTACGCTTCAGGAGTACGCTCAGAACGTACTGCGACACCTTGCCAAAGTGTACGCTTCAAGCGTACGGAGCGTACTGCGACACCTTGCCAAAGTGTACGCTTCAAGCGTACGGGGCGTACTGCGGCACCTTGCCAAAGTGTACGCTTCAAGCGGAATGAGTGTACGGCGACACCTTCCCAAAGTGTACGCTTCAAGCGGAATGAGCGTACTGCGACACCTTGCCAAAGTGTACGCTTGAAGCATACGGAGCGTACTGCGACACCTTGCCAAAGTGTACGCTTCAAGCGTACGGGGCGTACTGCGACACCTTGCCAAAGTGTACGCTTCAAGCGTACGGAGCGTACTGCGACACCTTGCCAAAGTGTACGCTTCAAGCGTACGGGGCGTACTGCGGCACCTTGCCAAAGTGTACGCTTCAAGCGGAATGAGCGTACGGCGGTACAGGGCAACTTCGGGGGCTGGAGAGTGCAGGTCACAGGCTGGCGGGTCCGGGCGGCTTGAAGTCAGTGGCAATGCGGCTCGTGGGGGAAAAAATGGGTAGCACAGTGCAAGGCGGCCCAAATTAGGCTACGGTGCGGACTCCGGCTCGAGGAGGAGCGGGGCCACACGGAGTCAGGCGGCACAGCACAGGCTAGATTCACAGGGCAGGTCTTTGAGGCGCATTCAGCGACGGCTCCAGCGGCGGGGACACAGGCAGGTCAGCACTCTTCAGCGAAGGCAGGGGAGAAGAGCCCAATGGTCCTGGGGCTCAGGTCAGGGGGCCAGCTCACTTCCAGGCCCTTGGAGGTCAGCGAGTAAGCACAAAAGTTTGTTGAAAGTAAAATAAAAGTAAAGTCTTTCAAAAAGGGGTCTTCCTCTCCTTTGGTAGCAAGGTTCCCACTGCAGGTTTAGTCCCCCAGGATAGGGACAGGCTCTCTCCTTCAGCTTCCTTGGGTCCTTCTCCTCAGGCAGAGGGGCGTCTTGGTTCACAAGCAGGATCTAATTTACAAGGAGCAGGGCTCCTACTTTTATACCACATGTGCCCCTGTTGCCTGCGTGTGCCCCCGTTTGCCCCTGTTGCCTGCTTGTGCCTCCGTGTGCCCCTGTTGCCTGCTTGTGCCTCCGTGTGCCCCTGTTGCCTGCTTGTGCCTCCGTGTGCACCTGTTGCCTGCTTGTGCTGTGTGGGTGTGTGTGGAGGGCTCTGTGTGGCTGTGTGCGTGGGAAGCTTTGTGTGGCTGTGTGTGTAGGAAGCTTTGTGTGGCTGTGTGTGTGGGGGGCTTTGTGTGGCTGTGTGTGTGGGGGGCTCTGTGTGGCTGTGTGTGTGGGGGGCTCTGTGTGGGTGTGTGTGTGGGGGGGGCTCTGTGTGTGTTTGTGTATGTCATTTGCGAGAGATAAAGCTAGTGGCATTGTAAATGACAATGCCATTTATTTATGTTAAAAAAAACATAAATAAAAATAATGTCAAGAGCAATGCCAATAGCTCTAACTTTAACAAAGGCAAAACCATTGCATTGTAAATGCTTGTTGACAATATGAGTTCCTCTCTTCAAGAAGGCACTTTAGAAATCTAATATTCAAGGTTCAGTGTGGGATCCCACAAAGCTCCCAGCTCTCACCTATGGTCTCAGACATTTATGTGCAACCTTCTGCACCAATGATCGGATTCTATGGCTACCCAGTGTTAGCATGTATATGACCCACAGCTTATTGTATGACTGGGCAAGGCTCTGAAAGGCTAATTAACATTGCTAGTGGGTGTCTTTTGGGTATGCATGATAGATGAGTAAGAACTTTCTCAAGCTGAATAGCAAACTGACCTGTGGTTGGCAGATAGGAGCAAGCACTGTGTGAGCTTCTCTGCCCCCCCCCCCAGGCTCAGCAATTCTGCAATACCTTTTGATAATGTCTAGACCTTTCACGTGCTGCCTTCTCCTTTGTAATGCCAATTCATTCCATCTCATCAGCCTGTTTTCAGATTTTCTACCTAATTTGGAAAACTCTCCCTTTACTTGAGGAACGTCATGCCATGGTAATCTCTATTTGTGTGCTATCGTGTACAGATTAGTGCAATAATCTGTCTTTGCCTGGACCTCATGAGTTCTGAATTTTTAAAGCCACAGTATATTCGGTACAACTGTCAGGAAGCAACTGGCTTAAAGACATTTGATCATTTCTGTGTTGCAGGATTCTCAATGTGAAGAAAAGGGTCCACTTTAGGCCTCTATAGATACAACATAAAATGTGTTATGGGCTTGAAAATGTGCTCTTCTATCTATCTCATTATAACCTCCTTGTGCATGATATTCAGATGACACTTCCTTGAGCAGACATGCGTTTCTTTAAATACCATAGCCTCGTGATTTGGAGTATTGCAATAAGGGCCATTTTTTCTTCACGAATACACTGAAAACACAGCACTTATGTTACCTCTAGCAGTAGAACTTGTCCCTTTATACCTGTGAATGTCAGTTAGGGGATGCCCAATGCCAGTATGCTTCTCAGAGTACATGTGCTTGCCAGATAATAATCGATGATGAGGATGAAGCAGTTGTCTTAGACATGAAGGTTATTTGACAGGTGTGGTCTTAACACAAAAAGTAAAGCCCTTGTGTCCAGAGGATTAGTCTTTATTTAGACCACGCTTTACTTTTGTATTAGTGGGAGGGCCTGCAAAGGAAGTGTTTGTCTTTATGCATAAAAGCACATAGCAGCTGAGGTTGTATGTAAACCTTAGAACTCGCTAGAGTTCGAATTATCCTACATCAAAGGCGAAAGATGTGTAGGCACTGTAGGACATATGTAATTGCTTACAATTTTCAGCGCACTTTACTATCTAAAAAGACTACATTTGGAGGCACTTTGTTTTCATTGATCTCTGCCAACATAGTCATTAAAGGTTACCTGGCACCACAATAACATTTTTAAATTAATGATCCAATAATGGCTAAGATGCTTGCATACTAGTCTCACTGTAAGCTAAACACCCACCATCTGTGTCTAATTGAAACCATGGACATGTACATCAAATCTAGGCATGTACAAGACCACAAGAGATAGGAGCAAGCCAGATAATTTATAGCTCAAAAGTCCTTGCTGATGAATATGGAATATTTTCGAATGATGCCCATCATGGATTATCTGGAAACAGGACTTAGTGCACGATTAGGACGGCGGGGAGGCCGCCATGGACAGACAGTCAGTGGTGGTTTCCTTGCCATCCGTAACGGCCAATTCAACCTTCACATTACCATGGCGGTCGGATCGGTGGCGGTCGGAAAGACCGACTGACATGGCACCGATGGTCGGAAGCATTCTGACCGCCTGGCGGACTGCCTTCCATCCCCAGAATGGCAGCAGTGCCTGTCAGGCACTGCCGTGGGGGTTACAATATCCCTTTCCACTGGTCGTTCTGCGGCGGTCAACCCGCCGTGAAACGGCTGGTGGAAAGGTATTTGGAGGCACTTAGCGGGCCCCCTTACCCTATTGGGCTGGTACATGGGCCCTGGGGGACACCTTTGGCTCCCCCTACATATCCTTGTACAATGTGGCAGGCATCTTGGTGCCTACCACGTGGTGCAGGGATATGTAATTACCCTATTTTATGTATTGCGGAGGGGCTGCTGACCGCATCCCCACCGCAATACAAAATATAGGCAATGCGACTGTCATGGTGGTAGTCGCATTGTAATTCAGAGTGTGGGTAACCCGCCTCATGGGCGGCCGGTCCCCATTCCGAGACGATGGCAGATGGACTTAAATCCATCCGCCATCGTAATGAGGCCCTAAATATCCTGCATTATATGTACAGGGCCATTAAATGATAACTTACCTATGGTTACCCCATATGGTTGTGTTTATGTCATGTACCAAGGAATGGGCAGGAATGGCCCATACTATGAACAAATACCCTTGAGTATGAGCAAACAACTGTGGCTGCTTCCACGCCTGTGGACCTCCTTCTTCCAAAACTGATTCTTTCCTTATGACAGTATGTAAACTATGGCCTTTACTGCTTGCTATCCTTGAAGCTTGTTTACTGCATACAGTTGAACAATATGACCCATATGCCCATGGAGGGTTCAGCTTTCTAAACAACTAAGGGCTAGATGTAGGTAATTTAGATTTACCGATTCTAAAATACCGAATTTTACCGATTCGGTATTTAAGAATCGGTAAATCTGATGTGGGTAATAATTCGGTATTTTTTACCGAATCGGTAAGATTCGGTATTTACTGATTCGGTAAATACCGAATCGGAATTTGCTGTTGAATCCTATGGGCCTTGAAGCCCATAGGATTCAATAGCAAATACCGATTCGGTATTTACCGCATCGGTAAAAATACCGAATTGCAAACGGGGACAGGGTGTCACTTTGACACCCTGTAGCACCACTGTAACTGGCTTGTGCGCCATGTGGCACACAGACATGCCCTTAGGGCATGTCTGTGTGCCACATGGCACAGGTGTACATGCACAGATGTGCATGTACACAAGAATTCGTTATTTACCATGCAATTGTATTACATGGTAAGTGACGAATTCTAAAGGCCCTGTAGCACTGTTAGAAGTGCTACCTACATAGGAAAATACAGATTCAGTAATTTTACCGATCGGTAAATTTACCGAATCGGTAAAATTTACAGATTCTGTAACTTTACAGAATCGGTAATTTAACCGATTTGGTAAAATTACCGATTGGGTAAATTGACCGAATCTGTATGTTTTCAGTGCCCCTACATACCAATGTCAAAATACCAGTCGGAAACGGCCGAAAATCAGTATTTTTGGCCGATCCCGACCGGTATTTTGACACCTACATCTGGCCCTTAGTGCTTCATAGAGCTATGTATTTGGTCATGGGAATATTTCACATATGAAATTTTGGGGTGTAGACGGGGAGAGTTATTTTCTCAATTTCAGCTGTAATAGCAGTAGCATCTGTACATTTATTTACTGATGATGGATGAGGTACAAATTCACAAAATGAGCTTTCAGCTTGTTTGTGAAGTGGAATAGTGAATGAGTGCGCCTGAGCTTCCCTGAAGTGTTGTTCCAGATCGTGCATAACTAGTTTGAGAAGACCTTTAGCTTTTTACTTTACTTTTAGTCACTATGGTTATGTCCAGTTGTTTTATTTTAATGGTCATGGCAAGATAAGGTTTCTTCCAGGTAGGGGATGATTCTGCAGATCTTCACAATGATGCTGAAAGCAATGGTAGACACTGAAGGAGTGTCAAAGCAATGGTGTTTGTAGCCATTGATGAGCCCAACAGTGCCACATATGATATGAGCTTGAAGGTAGTAGGTGATCTTCTAAAATAGGTGGCTCACTCAGCACTCAGGCTTGGGTGTTGGTCAGATCTGGAAAGGTGTGGTTTTGTTATGTGCAGAGGTGACAATGATGCCTTCTATTCCAAACTAAAATATATAATGTTTTGTTCTTAATTGTGTTCTCTTCTCGCTTAGATTTATGATCCAAATAATCAGCGATTTGAAGTGCCACTCAAAATTGAGTCCCCTTCCGAAGAAGCTGTTGACCTTGACTATGACATTGTCTTTAAGAATGATACATTCTTCCATTTTAAAATCGTAAGGAGAACTACAGGAGCTGTGCTGTAAGTTCAATAATTTGTTCCATGTAATGTTGTTTGATGTAAAGCTATATTGGAAGGATCTATGTGATCTAGATCGAAACTAACTTGTACAAATCTGTTGATGAGAAAGGTTTTCTATGAGCTGGTTTCCACAACACTTCCAAAATGAGCAGAATTGATCAATTTTTAATCCAATCTGGTGAAAGACATTCATCGTGAAATATTTACTTGATCCCCTTTTTAATCTGGATCACTTAAATCCCTTTTGCTTTTTTCAGGTGAGAACATCATTTAATCAACTCTTTTGTTAGTGTGGGTTCTGAATTCTCTCAGCTAATCTCTGTTTGTTCTCTTGCTCCTTTGACCACTTTTGACCCCTTCATCGCTAAGCTCTGCTTTTTTTCCACAATATGTTTTGATATCCCGTGTGTAGCTGCAAGCCAGTACCTTTTCTAAACACTCCCTGCAGCCTAACCTCATTACCTATTTTCTGTATGCTGCCTTCATGTGTCCTGCTCCTTAGTCCCTCAGCCGTTCCTGTTTCTGTAAGGGACACAGTGTACATGGAAGTCAGTCTACCACAACACATGCTTTCTTTTTATTGTGTGGAACCAACTTCCTATCCTTTAGAAAAATGGGGATGATTACGAGTCTGGAGGTCTTGCAACCGAAAGACGCGCAGTGGCAAAGCAGTGGTGGTCCACTGTTGTGCGAATTATGACTTCCAAAGTCCTACTGGCAGTGGACTGCCGGCTGTGCCAGAGAACAGTGGCTCCCCAGGCAGTGGTGCAGCTGTGCCACAACACAATGCGCTGAGCAGGTACTGGCACAGTCCCTCTCAGCATATTATAAGTTCTTGCACCTCCAGCCATTTTATTGCAAAGCCCCGCCATGAAAAGGCTGGCAGTGGAAGAACAAAAGGGCCCCTTCAGGGTCCTATATTTCCCCCGCCATGGAAAAACATTATGGGGGGCACAACATGTGCCCCCCTGTCGGTATTCCCACAAAGTTCCAGCATTGCACATTTTTTACTTTTAATACTGCTAGCGGTCCTTGAGCAATATTGGCATAGCAGTGAGAGCATTGAGCCGGCGGCGCCTTTGCGCCAAAGTCGTAATCGGGCCCAGAGATACGAAATCAAGGTCACCAACCTATTGTTCAGTACAAAGCACAAGATACAGACTCAATTCTATCATTACACTATTGGGAAGATTTACTCAAGCATCTCCATCAATAATTGTTTGTTTTGCACAAAAAGTGAATGATCCAGTTGGCTAGGGAAGGCAAGACGTTTTTTGGGGACTTAAGTAGAAAACAGCGGGGACATCTTTGAAAGGCAAAGGAAAGCTTGGAGACCTAAATGTAAGTAAATTTGGGATTCTAGTCGGAAAGGAGGGTGCGTACATGATGTGAGCGGCTGTCATGGAAAGAGGAAGTGCACTTACAGAGAGATAATTGCACATAGAGGATTACCCCGTTGGCTGCGTCGAACATTCAGCTCCAGCTTCAGCTCGAGTGGGGCAGCGTCGGCCAACGGACGTGCGCAGCACTACCAAGGTAGTGCACACGATGACCTTTGGCCGACGGCAGCACCCAACGGGTTACAATACGTCAGAGGATAATGAGACAAGAAAGTAAGGTTTGTGAATGAAATAAACGTTCATTGGTAACATCTGTGACTATGATAGGTTATATCTCGCAATTTCATTCCAGCATTTCATCCTTCTTAGGTCACTCATTTGATACTGTTAAACTGAGTGATAATAATACCAGTTATTTACAGCGTGCAGTAATGGGAGAAGTGTGGTATGATGTGCTGTAACTCTGGAATCACAGAAGTGCTGTGATGCCACATTAATGGCATGATGCGTGCTATAGATATGTTAAATAACAGCAATGTAAATAAATTGTTACTAATATTCTTAGTAGTAGTAGTAATAATACTACTACCAGTAGTAGTGTTTGCAAAATAGTATACATCGTCCCACATTTTACAATCTGTCTAGGCTATATTGACACAATGTCAATTTGTGAAGGTCAAGGGAAAAACGGCTGTAATTTATGCAAAGTCGAAACTACATTGATGAACATGCATAGGTTATGCTTTGTCGCTGTTTTACATACATTTCAGTGACACTTGCATCGTTATGCATCTTGCACATAGTCGTATTGCATCGTGTACACTGGTGACTTTATCTCATATCTCTAACGCTACATTTATATTATGTATACAACTACTTCCTCTTGCATACAGTATAGGAAAAGAACCAATTCCAATATTATGTATCACTTCCCATTCCTAACCTTTGTCTAGAGTCCCACGCCATGCAAATTGTGCTCTCGATGCAGGGCCTGACTTTCAACAGGCTATTTCCTCATTACCCTTTCCCTAGAGACCACTAGGACTGTACTTCTTATGCACAGCAGACGCCCGGCTCAAGGTCTGGCCTTTGACCTGAATTTTCGCTTGCCCACTCTGCAGCTCTAAAATAAATTCTTCCGAAACAGTTGTGCCCCCATACTTTTTACATCTACCTTATCATTTAAGAGTATGCCTTATTGTGGGATCTCCCCCCTGGAAGCAATACTTATTACAAGGATTGCCTACATGCCCCAGGATTCTATAGGTCCAGAAGACCTAGCCAGACATTGGCTCACACAACGATTAAACAAGAAGTTAGAATCAAAAATAAATTCCCAAAAACACAAAATCGCCTCACATTAAGGGCCAGATTACGAGTCTGGCGTTTCTCGGCCCGGCAGACTCATGTTGGCAAGCAGGTTGCAGACGCAGCCACCACCGCACCCTCTGTCCGACTGCCAGATTACCATTTGGGCAGTCGGACCGCACTAGGACCACTGGCTCCACCAAGGAGCCGCCATTCCCTGGTGTAGGAGCGGGGGTCAGAGGCTGCAATATGCTTGGCAGGACCGCCACGGTCCAGCCAAGCATATTATAAGTTTCCTCTCAGCAAGGCTTTTCATGGCGGTTCCACCACCATGTAAAGCCTGGCCGAGAGGAAACAAAGGGGGCCCTACAGGGCCTCCCTGTGCCTCAGACATATGTGGATGCAGTCAGGGGACATTACATGTTCCCCCCTGTGTGCATGCACATAGTTTCCTGCATGGCATGGACTTACTAGTCTATGCCGTGCAGGAGCCTTGTGAGGCATTCCCATTGCGGGCACTGCACCCTTTTAACGGGCACCGCAGGGGGAACCGCCAAGCCACCCGCCTGCCAAACTACGAATCATAATCTGTCGGGTCGGGCAGCGTGAGCTTTGGCATAGTGTTGGCACGGGGATTTCTACCGCCACGCCAGCGCTCCGCCAACATGGTCTGGGACTACCGACCACCCCCTCCCCATCATGCAAACACCACATACAATCCCCATAGTAATTTAGCCAGGCAAGGGATTTCTTTGGAAGGCAGGGGGTCTTGTGACCCCCCGGACGTGTTTATTAAAATATGAAAACAAATAAAAATTGGTAAAATAAACATTATTTACATAATGATTAAATGCAAAATTCTGACATTAGATTTACAGCAAGGTAGACAGGTATGAAGGGCTAACCTAACAAATGTCTAATACAGCGTGTTCCTAACCAAATCTAACATCCTACTTATCAATGTTGCATTCAGAAATTCTGGGCCCACGGCAAGGTCACTAACCGGTGTCAGATCCTTTTCCAGCTGCGCATCACGTACGAGTACGCATGCGCAACAAGGGCCTGGTTACCGGGAGAGTACGTACCTCGCCTGGGTACCCTCGTACGCACCGTGAACTCCATTTAACCATAACAGGAGGGCCCTTACACGTGCGCCATTTGATGATGTCATAGTGTATGTGCGGGGTGGCTACCAGCCTGAGGAAAGCGTGACTCCCTCCCCCGCACCCTTCCAAGCAAGCGGATATCCTGCCCCTGAAGTTCTGGGAGAGATCAATGGCCCTTCCCCCTAGGTGACCCCATTCGCTGAATGGTGCCTCCCCCTAAGGACCTTAAATTGCTGCTCATCAATTATGACCTTACCGCCTGACCAGTATAATAAATACGACAATTAAGAAACCTGTGAAGGGAAAAAAGGCCTAAGGAGAGAAACGAGTAATTACACATCCACATAACCAATTGAGGACATTCCACTAATATTGCCTGTAGAAGGGAAAAAGGCCTTTGGAAGAAAATTACACACATATCAACAGCGTTCACTACCATCACCTATGATGCCTACCAACGTCCAAACTGAATTTCTGCTAATAGGGATGGTGGGTGGGGAAAATTTAGTGGCCCCTGCAGCAGGGGCGAGGAGCGAGCCTGGTGAGCGCGGGTACAAGAGGCCGCTTCCCGCGCCCCCCAGGCTTTTTCTAACCTCTTAGTCCCTCCCCTTCACTCGGAAGCACTCACACTGCTTCCGGGTCATCGGTGGGACCCATAACAAACAGGAGTGGAAGGGGGGGCCGGGTCCAGCCATGCGTGCGTGGGGGCCGAGCGGCCCCCTCTTTCCTATCTCGTAATTTGTCTCTAAGTGTTTCGTACTGAAGTGACTCAAACCTACTCAAACCTACGAGGTACTCTTAAATACACTCAGGAAACATGCTTCTGTCGAGTAGTGCAAAATGTAATGTAAAATGCAGCACCAAGAGCGGCACTGCAGTAAGATAAGATCTGGAGCTCAGGCAAGGCAATATTAGGGAGCACAGTAGGGTTCCACCAACAGGGGGCTACAACATGACTCCAAAACCAACTACAAACTGTAGCCCCCATAGTCACCAAAAGGGGATGGAAATCTTTCTGTTTAAAAAGGGCAGCAAAAGCCCTTGCATTGGTCCCTCGAGGTGATGCTGTTTCAGTTGGATTCTGTCTGTTGAGCTCTTCTGACCTGAGAAAGGCCCCTCCCATCCTGATGCCCTTGAAAAGCTTATTCCACCTGCATCATCCTAACTACGTTTTTAAAGTGACCTCTCGCCCCCAAGGAAGACACTGTAACACTTCACTGTCTTCACATGCGCAACACGTCTTCGTGACACATTAACACACTTCCCTATTTGTAACACTTCGACATGACACTTTACAGGATTCACATTTGTGCAGAATTTCCTGAAAATGCGTTTTCCCTCCCATGGCCTTTGAAACAGAGGGCGTCCACGGTTCCGGCATTTGCAGAGGTGAGGTGTTATTTGCACGCGCGCTTGCTGCATTTACAGTTTAGGCATGTTGGACCTGACCTACTATCCTTGGCTCTGTCAATAATTCAGACTGCTTTAGATTGTTTTCTAAAACTAAAAGGGAGCTGGGGTCTTTGTCTAATGAATGAATGATCTGGCAAGTAGACAACCAGCGAAGCTGAAATATTGTGTAATTTCTGCAGTTACTATCTGGCGACATACTGAATAACATTAATTTCGCTTTAAAATTCTTCCAAACACCTTAGCTGTGTGCTAATAAATGCTGAGTTCTCACTTTGGTTACCTCGCCAGGAACAAACTCAAAACACCAGTCAAGAAAGGCTAGAATGCACAAATGCACATACATGTGCGTGTGTATTTTAATATAAAAAGGACAAGTTGCATTGGAAATAGAACAATGTCATATTGGCTCTGTTCCACTGCACTCTTTCTCTGTATCATCGACTTCTGCTGAAAGAAAACACATTTTTTCTTCTACAGTCGCTATTACTAAAATTAATTTGGAATATTCTGTAAATTAATGTTTTAAGCAAAAACAACAGGGAGCTGCTGAATGCAGGGGTCAAAGCCAGAAGACCACTGACTTGCACATTTGAAGGGTAACAGAGCTCCTCATCCTTACCGTAATTATCATCAGTAGTTTATAACGAGATTGTTTTCTCGGCCTAAAAGCTCATTCTGCGGAATGTTTCGGCTGATTGAAAATTGACTGCTGTTTGCTTGGTATTCCTTAAAAAGATGGCATCAAGGATCTGCATGAAATAGTAGAACGTTCTTGCCCTTCAAAGAATGGCAGCTAAGAACAAGCATTGGCAAAGCCAATAGGTTTCGCCTGTGCATGAGTTATTGGCTTTACCAGTGTGTTTTAGACATGTTGTAAACCAGCGTGGTTGCTGTTCATCATGGCTAAATGGTTGTGGCATAGAAGAGAGTGGTGTGCAGTGTCAAGTCATGCAGTGGCACAGAGTGTTGTGGCGTAGAGTGTCGTAGAGAGGCATAGAGTGTCATGGAGTGGTGTAGAGTGGCATAGAATGGAGTGGGAGTGGTGTAGAGTGGAGCTGCGCAGAGTGGAGCAGAGTAGATGGGCATAGAGTGGAGGGGCATAGAAATGTGTACAGTGTTGCGGAGTGGCATGGAGTGTGATTATGGAGTGGCAAAGAGTGAAGGAAAGTGGCGTGGAGTGGCAGAGATGGAGTTGCGTTTAGGGAAGTAGTGTGTTGTGGCGTAGAGTAGAGTAGATTCATGTAGAATGGAGTGGCATAGGATGCAGTAAAGGGTCATAAAATCGAGTGGTAGAGTGGAGGGGTGTAAAGTGTCGTGGAGAGGCATAGAGTGTCGTGCAGAGACATAGAGTGTCGTGGAGTGGCCTAGGCAAGAGCGGCTGGTGTCAGGGAAGAGTGGTGGGTGGGGGCGATGAACCAAAATAAAAAATAAAACATAATAAAGAACTTACCTTTCGCTCTTCTGCTCCTTTCCACTGCAGGTACAGGCTCCCAGACTCCACTGCGGCCAGTCCAAATTTTGGTCTCATGCTGCTGGCAGCATGAGTACAGCGTCAGGATTGGCTTCAGCGCCCTTGATTTGTGCTCCCAGGGAGACTGGGAGCCTGTGCCTTCTGTCTCTAACCCAATAATGCAGCTCGGGTTGGAGGCAGATCAGTGTACATGTTTGTTTGGCCGTTCTAAAACAGCCGGCCAAACCGACATGGCCACTGACAACAGTCACCCCCTGTCACTGTAACCCCGATTGCTCCGCCCCCCCAAGACTCTGCCGGGGAAGGAAAAATAAAACAATAATGGACCCTTTTTATTATAGTTTTATTTTTCAAGTTTTTAGGCTGCTGGTGGGGGGCGACACTCCTCTGCCATAGCGGAGGAGCTGCCTCTGGGCATAGGTTGTCATGGAGGACAGTAGAGTGGAGTGAAGGAGAGGTGTTGGCCTAACGGCTAGGGCGGTTGGAAACGCTGTCCGTAGAGCTCTACGATTTAGCTTCGGCCGACACGGATACTGCAAGAGTCGGTCGTGACCGATTCGGAATTACTGAACAGTTCCTCTTCTGACCATGAACATCGTAATTGGTCGGGCAGATTGGAATCCGACGAATCAGGTGGATGGGTACCGACATGATCTAGGAGAATCCGACTGATGGGCAGAGACTTTCCGTACAACTAAGTAATCGGCCCCTAAATGCACAAAAACCCCACAAGCAACACTATAACTTATCTCTAGACCTCCCTCCTACATTCCCTTATCATCTAAACCCTAAGAAAACTTTTAAAAAGGTTTAAACTGTTTGAACAAACTGCAGCACCTTACCGTGACCTGGATCTCAGTAAATAGATCAAAAATGACACAAATAAATTACAAAATAGCAGGTTGCAGTCAAAAAAGACTGCTAACTGAAACTAAAGAAATGACCTCCCCATAGACATGAATGGGAAAATATCTAAAAAAAAAATGTTCAATAAATATATAAAAAAATGTAAAAAAAATTAAACATGCAAAACATTTTGTAAATTTTAAACAATTGTAAAATATCAAGCAAAAAAATATACAATTATTAATATATACTGAAAAACGTATATTAAACTGATGTTGAAAATATGTATATGAAACAGTTTAGGACATGTTAACAAATGCTGAAAAATGTAGAAATACAATATTATTTAAATATGATTTACATTGTTGATTTATTATTAAAAAAGTATTATTTATTTTTATTTTTTTTATTTACCCATACATAAATGTTTATGTTTAAACATTTAAAAACAACATTAAATAAACTTAGAAAAATATATATATATGATACGTCTTTATTCTATGAAAATATGTAATTAATAATGATAATAATTAATAACATACAACAATGTTTTTAATTATCTTTCTAAACACTAAAAATACTAATAAAATACCATCATCTACTCCCACTACATAGAAATAGATTACACTCCAATCAAAACCAATTTGGGAAAGGTGTTGGACATAAAAGGGGTGCCATTTACTATTTTATTCCAATCAAAACCAATTTATGGAAGGTATAGGACACTAAAGAGGTGACATTTACTATTCCTACACTAATCTCATTGAATTTAAGTAAGGTGTGAAATTTACTACTAAAAAAATTCCTATATTTGTAGAAAATCTAGAAGGAAGATTGATGCACAATGCAACCACCCACTAAAGCTCAAGCTGAAGATGAACGACTGTCTGACCTGGCATCTTTTTGACTTTAGACCTCCTGTTTTTGCTCACTTTCTTTTTGCTGGCCTTAGGACTCTCTACACTTTACCACTGCTAACCAGTGCTTGTGCTTTCTCCTTAAAACATGTTACATTGACTTTTACCCAACTGCCACATTTAATTTACATGTAAGTCATAGTAAAGTGGGACTACCTGTAAATGAAATGCTACCAGTGGGCCTGTAGCACTGATTGTGTCTCTCATTAAGTAGCACTGGAAACATTTGTCGGGCCTTCTACTGCAGCTTATGTGTGTGCAGTTTCAAACTGCCATTTTTGACCAGGCAAAGTAAACCATTTACCAGGCCCAAACCTTCATGTTTAATAAATATAAGTCACCCCTAGCATAGGCCCTGGACAGCCCAGAGGGCAGGCACATTGTATTTGTAAGGTCGGACATGTAATTTTAAGTTTTAAATGTCCTTGCCTCTCCCATAGCATAACGTAGGAATTGCCTTATTACATTTTATTAGTGTAATTTCTAAATGGGAATATCTAACCAGTTCATGTTTGGCATCTTTGGAATCATAAATTTAAAATCCTAACTTATAGTCAAGTCAGTTTTTAAATAGCAATTCTGAAAATGCCACTTTTAAAAAGCTGAGTGTTAATTGGGGGTTCCGCCCAACCGGGTGGCCAGGTAAGACGTGGTTAAAGTTTGTGACAAAAAGGACCCGGCTACCAATTTAGTTGCTGACATTTATTTCAGCAAACTAACAGCCCATACATTTAGTCTTTGGGCCTGATTAATAATTTCTCCATGATTTACACTTTTAGAATCAATTATTTTTATAACATGTCAATTTTGTCTAAGACATTCAAAGATAAATAGCTAAAAAAATCTAATATACATTAAACTTAGGCTTAAACATACACTTGTAGAAGTTAAAAAATGGGGAACGGCAAAATCATGAATTTAGTGCATTACAATCAATTATGAGAAATTACACCAGCATGTCTTGAGACACATTACTAAAACAATGAGGACTCTCTTAAGGCCCTTTAATTAGCTTGTGAAGGAGAGATGCTCTCCATGAGGTAGAAAATAAATATATGTGGGGATATATCTGTGTATAAGGTCGAGGAGCATTCCTAATTTTAAAATCCAAATCTAACCGCAATCTATTTGCCTTTCTTCAGAGAGACATTTCTCAGTTTAGGCTATAAGATTCTTAGTAAAATTATTGCAGGGAGGATTTTACAGATGCTTTCTGCCTTAATACAGCGAGACCAAAAAGGGCTTGTTCCTGAGACTTGCTCTCACTCAGCTTTCCTGGTGCTTGAAAGAATCAAGTTGAACTTCCGCAAGTGAACACTGAAACTAACCAAACTGCTCTACACTGACCCCACAGTTAGAATTCAAGTTGGGAGACTCATCTCTGCCCTTTTATAGTCAATAGAGGGACTTACCTTGGCTCTTCATATCCCCCTCACTTTTCTCCTTTGCCATGGAGCCCTTGGCCTTTGAGCTGTGCCAAGGCAGGTCCACTAGAGGATCCCTCTAGATAAAAGACTTCATGCGGTATCTCTTTACATGGATGACATGCTGCTATACCACAGGGACATGCAGACAGAGTATAGCGGTATAGCACATAATCTTCCAGGATTTGACAGGGCAGCAGGACTCCACTTTAAATTGCTAAAATCCTGTGTTTTCCCCCACTGCCTCAATGCTCCACCAGCCATGAGAGACCTGGGGAAGGACCACTTCTTTGAGAGGGTTTATCCTTCAGCTACTTAGGGGTTAGACTCTATCATTTTAAGTATGATCTGTTGGACAGCAATCTTATCCAGCGCTATTAGCACTGAGGGCCCAGGTTCTATTTTGGGAGACTCTACTGCTCATGATCATAGGCCGCATTGCACTGTTTAAAAGGATGATCATGCTCCCTCGCCTCCGCTGATACTTCGCTAACATCTAGCTTAACTTTTGAAGACATTTTTCCACACTTAGGCACAATGCTGTGGAATCCTCTTTGGAGCAACATTAGCAAAATTAGCTAAACTTCAACTCCTTTGGAAATGGGGGGATAAGTGTTCTCAAATTTGACCATTATTACCCAGCGGCTCAGCTGAAACCGTTCAGTCTATGGCTCATGGGCATTCCGTAGATGGTACCTGCTCAGGACAGGCCCACTGCAACTCATACACTTGCTTCATTTTTTTTCTCCTCCAAGCCAAACCTTTGAGAGAGCCACCTCGGCTGCTGTGGGTAGCCTGAAAGTGTGTCCATAGATGCTTACTTAATAAAAGCACATGATGCCTTAGGCACCTGCCATACCCCTCTTGGGTTTATCTAAGCAACAGGGCTGCCTGCTCCTAGTTGAATTGTGGCACTGTAGTTCAGATAGCCTCACAGAACTCAGTGACTTATTTCAGGAATAACAGCTTCTTACATTTGAATCAATCGTAGAGCAGAAAAACATCTGTATGGAAAAATGTCTGACCTACAGAATTCTGACCAACACTTGTTGAACCACTTGGAACATTGTAGGAGCTACACACTTATTTACTCTTTCATTCCTTATGTACAGTGGCACTGGACTAAAAAGTTGGATGAGTAAGGGCTTGGGTGAGCATAGACAGATATTGCTGCGGAGCTGCTTGAGGACTGGAAGTCAGCGGCAGGGAGACCATTTTATGACAGGGAGTTGGAAAGGGTACGGTACTTGTGTATCCATACAGAATCTCATGCAACACTCAGTTCAAAAACATCCAGTTTAACATCTTAGACAAAGCCGATCTCTGCCCTGACAATATTAATAGAATGTTCCCCGCTGGCAACATTTGTTGTCCCCGCTGCACCATCTCACCAGCAGATCATCAGTACATGTTGTGGAGTTGCCCCTCCCTAGCAAGCTATTGGCCCAAAATCACTGGCACACTTGCTTCTGTCGTTGGCTTCCTCAATCTTGATACCTGGCAAGCCTATGCCCCGGGCTACTTCAAGCATACTAAAAGAACAAAGTGGCTGTCTGCTTTATAGATTTGCCGCTACTATTATCAAGGTGAACCTTAACACTGAAATGAAGAGGGAACATACCTCTCTTTAAGCAGCTTATTTAAGCAGCTTAGCTGCACTCCATGTCAAAATTGGCGGAGGCTGAGAGCAAGGCACTGAGAAGTGAAGAGGTGAGAGTTCTCACAAAATGACAACGAGCTTTTTCAGCTCCAGATTTACTAGAATCTGCAGCACACATAAAAGGAGCAAAATGCCATTAATGATTATTTTTGTGCAGGAAGGTGTCCATTCCTGCACAAACACAATCATCCCTGCAATCCAGGCACCTTTTCACCATGGTGCAAGAGGGCATGTGATGTCATTAGGCATTTTTTTAGCACCGGTGCAGCGGTGAGCACAGGGATGTACCTGTTCATGCCCCACTGGAACTGTCTTTGTGGAGTAAGGTGGGACCTGGCTGGAAAGCAGCGCTTGGGACGATCCATCGTTCTGCTCCATCCCCCTTTGTGGACACAATTCCCTTGCTGTTCTTTTGCCCTCTATGATGGGGAAGATGGATGCAAAGCAATCTAAGCTCACATTTGTCAAATGCCGGCAAACGTGCTTGACGGAACCATCAATAGCAGATCATCAACCATGCCTGGGAAGTGGCGAGGACACCTCCCAAGAGCCAGATATTTGTGCAATGTTTTTAGACCTAAAAAACAGCCTAACTGCCATTGATACTAAGATTGTACTTTTGGTCACAGATTCGATTGGCTCAAAGAAAGAGTCAAAAGCCACATTGAATGCATAACTTAATTTGAAAGTCGCACATCTACAATTATAGATGGAAAAGTGAATTTGAGTGAGAAAATGCTACAGATGGAAAAAGTGTTACAGGTCATCCGCAATAAGAATTAAGACCTTGAAACATGCTTGTGATGGAATAACCTGAGGATTATTAGGGTTCCAGAATCCACTCCAATGGAACCCAATGAAGATTATGTCAAAACAATTCTATGCACACCTTTTGGGTAGTCGCTTTCTGCCACACTGACAGTAGAGAGAGTACATTGATCCCTAGGCCCCCGCCTGGAACTCAGGCTCATCCCATAATTGCCAGGTTATTACATTATAGGGACAGAATCACAGTGTTGCGACTTGCTAGAGATCAACAGACCCCTACGCATTAAGGCACAACTGTTTCACTCTGCCTGGATTTTAAGGTGGCTGTTCAGGTTCAGGCAGTTAGGAGGGTCTTCAAGTCCGTTAAACCTTCTAAAGAAAAATGCTAAATACTCCCTGCTATACCCATCCAAATTACGTATTTTCCATGCCGGAAAGACCACTTAATTAACTGATCCGAAAGCAGCAATCAATTATGTTAAAGGCATCCCTCTGGCTGTGACTCAGCTGCAAACAGAATCTAACAATGCCGAACTTGGTCATCTTAGGGAGAACGATTAAGCTCAAGTGTAATCACAGCATTGTACTCCCTGTTTGATCATAAGTTACTACTGCATCTTTAGGTGGCTGCCCATAGGTGGCTGCCCTGAGACATCTCATTCTGACAGGAGCTCCTGGACTGTTGAGCTTGCAACCTGAACATTTATTGTAAGCCTGAATGATGGCGGGAGCCGATTGCCATTATGACTCTCCCCCGATCACCTGGATTCCATATAGATGGGAGTGTGCCGGAACACTGGCTGCCCACTTGGGTTGAGTCTGTGGTTACCTACGTTTTCTGGCACTTGTGGCTATGTATGTGCTGGGGTGGATGTATTCGGCCTGGTTGGGGGGGCTGAAGTGAGTGATGGATGGGTCTTTGTTGGGGTATTGTTTTTTACTGTTATGGTACCCTTTGTTCTCTTTTCCCTCCCCCTCCCTTTCCTCTCCTCTCCACTCAGTGAATATCCTCTCATCCAGCGGTGTGCTGCCCCTGCCGTGATAGTGCACTGATCCTACTGGCTTAGCTTGCGAGGAGACTGCTATTGCAACACTGACATGTGTGACATGGAATGTCCGCAGACTGAATGAAAAATGTAAGGCTCAACTGGTGTTAGGATATCTGCTTCCTCCAGGAGCTGCATGTAACAGAATACACATTGGTGCACCTGCGGGTGGGTTGGATTGGATAGAGATACATAACACACTACTCAAACTATGCACACGAGTTTGCTATACTTCTCCATAGGAGCTTGCCTTGGCATACACGCCAAACCATCTGTGATAAGCAAGGTCGTTATGTGATACTTTCGGGCACACTACAAGGTCACCGGCTTCAACTCATCTCAATCTATGGCCCCAATGTGGATGATCTATCTTCTTTTGCAGAAGTGTGTAGAATAGCAAGTATTGTTGGCCCTGGGTCAATATTATGGGGTGGAGATTTTAATGTAGTGCTTGACCCTTTTGTAGACAGATCATGTGATTGTCGATGACCCCACCCTTGTGCAGTCACCTTGCTGCACTCTCTCCTGGTGGTTAATGATCTTACTGACCTCTGGAGGGCCCGTCATGAAGACAGGTGGGACGGAACATGTGTAGCCCCCATCCATCTTGCCTGGTCACGTATAGATTTTTGGCTGGCAATGTGGGATGTTACTTCGTGGACCAATGAAGTTCTCTACATGCCCCGCTCTTCGGCAGACCACTCCCTAGTTATGCTGCGGATCTCCCCTCCAGATTTTCAGTCTTGCGCTCCCACATGACGCCTTCCATCAGGGGCACTGCAGGATCAGGTTTTCCAGGAAGAAGTTCAGGTAGCAATTGTGGAGTACTTTGTACTCAATACAGGCATGGTGGACACTTGCTCCACCCTCTGGGAGCCATTTAAAAATGTAATCAGCTCAGTATGTATGGGCAAGCATGCTGGGGTACTGCACACCTTGTATGTAGACTTGTCGCTCCTAGAGGCAGAAAGCAAGCTCTAGAGCTCCAGTTTTATACATGACAAAAGTGGTTCCACTCTGGCTAACATCAAAAGCAAATTAATGATTTTAAAGCAGCTGCACAGCGGGAAATGCATTATCTCAGTCGGGACGCCCATGCCCGGAGATCCAGTGCGGGCGACAGAGCAGACAAGACTCTTGCACATATGCTGTGCAGGCCCTGAGCTAACAAGTATATTGTTGAACAGAGAACCAATGATGACAAAGTGGTTGCGGGAACAGAAAGAAATTGCCAATTTTTACTCCTCACTGTATCAGATAGCTCAGATGACTGCTTCCACCAACCTTACTCCCTGTTTTGATCAGCTACAACTGCTATGGCTGGATGATGGGCCCGCAGGTTCCTTGATAAGCGGTTCACAGTTGAAAAAGTAATACTGATGATTAGAACACTCCCTGTGGACAGAGACCGTGGTCCGGATGCTGCAGTTTATAAAGAGTTCGATCCCCTCCTCGCCCGCACCTCCTCGCCATGTACAAGGAGTTCTTGACAAAGGATGTGCTGTCCCTCTCCCTTTGAGAGGCCCTGATTGTTACTATTTTGAAACCTGACTAGGATCCACAGAGATGCGAGTCACACAGACCATTATCCATGATTAACATGGATAATAAGATCTTTGCCAAGTTGATAGCCTTCCGGTTACTCCCGTTGCTGCCGCTCATGGCCAGACAGGTCAGTCCGGGTTTGTCCCTGGGCACTCTACCTCTCACAACTGTCTGTCCTTTTTTGCACTACTACACACCATTGAGCCCAGCCTTAGTGCTGTTGCAATTATTTTTTAGATGCCAAAAGCATTTGATTCATTGGAATGGCTGTACCTTTTTGCGTTATTGGCTTGGTTCGGTGCCAGCCCAAAAGTCAGTCAACTCATTCATCTCCTCTACGCACAACCTGTGGCCTGCCTTCGAATCACTGAACTGATTACTACTCTTTTCCCAGTCTTCTGCGGCACGTGCCAGGGATGTCCCCTATCCCCCATCCTCTTTGCCATAGCAATGGAACCACTCATGGCTAACCTCTAACAGCAACATTCTCACTGTGGCCTGGCCTTTACATCCCATGTTGTTTTGGTCTCCATGTAAACAGACAATGGTACACTGTACATTAAACATCCTCATGATAACTTAGATCACTTGATTAGGGAATTCACCTGATTTGGGTGACTGAGACAGTCAACTACTTGGGAGTCTGGCTCAGCTGATACTTGGACACCATATGGAGATCAAACTATGACCGCCTGATGAACTGGCTGGAGGAGTGAGTAGAAATATGAAGGAAACTACTGCTCTCCATGGCCGGCAGACTGGCTCTGGCAAAGATGGTGATACTACCAACGATTTTATACCTGTTCATTAACCTAATGCTTCCGCTGCCACTATTGTTTAGGCGCCAACTCTGTTACCTTCTTGTAGCTTTGTCATGGGCTGGGGGACAACCTTGAATACCATGGGAGACTCTTACAGTTCCCTTTGAGCAGGGCGGGCAGGCAATGCTGGATATGGATTAGTATTACCACTGTGCGCAAGCACAATTCACACATTGTTAGCTGTTCACTACCAGATGTATTGCCCATACAGCGCTTGAACATGACCACGCTGCTTCACAGTCCCCTTCAGATGGCACTGTACCAGGCCCCAAGATTCCCACTGGTCAAGCTTGATACTTTGGGCTGAACAGTATGGGCATGGGACAAATTGGGAATTCAAGCCTGGATGTATGCCCTTTTCTGCCCCTCTGTCCCACTGATTTGTCACCCCTCAATACCCATCACACAAGATGCCAAGCAATAGATTACAAAAGCTGGGCCTCACCACTATGGACGGCATCTATCCAGAGGGCTCCATTACTTTATTCACAGCAAGCTCTGCATATTAGACACATTCACATACTTTTAGCTTAGGGCTGCGATGCGCGGGAACCCCCCACATTCCCTTGAAGCCTTCCTGGGGAACCCGTCCCTGCACAGTCTTATTACCATAATATATGCAGATATGCAGGAAACGGTCCCAGTGCGTGTCCCTGGCGCTAGACAGGCATGGTCAGATGCTTTTGCCATCCTCATCTCGGAGGAGCAGTGAAGCTTATGTTGGGCACAGGCTCAAGCTCTATCACCTAACTATTGCCTAGAATTAATCCATTTTAAATACATATGCTCTATCGCTCACCAGAACGGCTGCATAGGATGGTTCTCCTGGATGGTGCCCACTGCATACGATGTTGAGCACCACGTGCTGATTTTCTGCATGCAGCCGGGGCCTGCCTAGGTGTTGGGAGGTTCTCCTGCTCGGTTTTTGATACTAATGATGAAATTGACATTATACAGCTGGAGTGAACGCCAAGGTTGCAGTGCTTGGCTCTGTAAAGGAGGCACCCCCATAGCTTTGAAAGCTGTCTGTTCTCCTGCTCCCTAAGAGACAGGTAGAAATGCATTGGGGGCACCGCCCAGTACCGAAACAAGATGATGGCTCAAAGATGCAGAGCACTGTCAGGATAACTTAACAGCATTTTGGGAGTTGATGCCAGTGAGAGCTTGCCCAATGGACATTTGGACCTCTTTAGAGCTGTACTTGGTTGAGCGGGCTAAAAGGGGTGAAGACGCCAATGCTTCGGGAGTGCTGCTGACTGATTAGGAGATGAGACGCCTGTTTTCTGTGATGTCCAAAACTGCCGCATGATGTGCACTGCGGAGATAACCTTTGTGAAGTACGATCTCGGCTAACCCTGGGCGGAGAACTCCACTCCGCTTGCAGAGTTTGCAGAGTTTTCCTCGCTCCGCGTTACACGAAGCAGAGTTTTTTTCCTCGCTCGCGTTCACCACCATCAAGTTCGTGAGCGCGAGCGAGGAAAATCCACCTCACGGCAAGATATTTCCTCGTTCGCAATGGTCAACATCAAGTTGACGAGCACAAGCGTGAAAAATAAACTCCTGGCGAGATTTCTCAATGCGGGGGGGTAAGGTTTCTCATTGCGAGTGGTCGCATATGCTCGCGACCCCTTGCAAAAGGAAAGAAGGGTCCACTTGCACTGTGCAAGGTGCCGTTCACAATGATTGCACAGTGCGGACAAGCATCCGGCACTGTGCAATCACAGCAAACTGTATTTTTTTATGGAACTTGGCCTCTTGCGAAGCTCCCAGTACTGCGATGGAGTTTTCTGCTACTATGCATAGTTCCGCGTAGTGCAACTCCGCGAACTCCGCCCAGGGTTAACCTCAGCCCGCTTAGATTTTGAGGAGTAATCACTTCTCCCTATCTTCCTTTCCCTTCCCTTTGTTTATATTCATTGCTCTTCTTAGGAGATAATTCTTTGCATTGTGTGGTAATTGATTTCGTGCCACGCTGCCATTGTTGGAATATTGCTGACAAAAGTAATCGATGTATACCGCTGTGTCCTTTGTGCCAGCCTCCTACACTTTTTCATTTAAAGATGTTAATTTAAAAAAAAAATATTGCCTTCTTTCTTCCAGCACCTGGACTCTCGTTGCCAGTTATGTTATCTAAATAGGCCCTTTGACGTCTTATGTTGCACAACACACTTTGCTGTCTCACTGCAGTGGCATAACGGACACACCTGCAGCCCGCAGTGGGGGTTGGCCCCCTTTCTTCTATATATGAAGTCGGCCCCCTTAGCTTGTTTGTCCAAGGTGTGTGTCTCCGGTAAAGCAGATGCAGTTTGCAGTCTGCTTTGAGGTTCTCTACACTGACACTGGCTGGCTCAGAAGTTAAGAGAAACAAAAAAAACTTTTGTTTCTCTTTCACTGCCAGGCTCCTTACAAGAGCAGATACCCCCCTCCAACCCCCCCCCCCCAACACTCCTCCTCACAGAAAGCGTCTTTCTTAGAGCACTGCTTGTCTGCGAGGGGAAGAGGCTGCACAGAACTTATTGGAGCAGAGATAAGGTTACTACCTTTAATTGCAACAGACAAATATAGCCATCTGTTCACAATTCAACATTCTGCAAAAAGGCCCCAATATGGTTCAGAAATAGACCTTAATAAGAAATAATTGTTATTCGTTTGTTTGAATATGGCCTTTCTGTCTTTGTTAGTCAGGGGTCACCAGGGCATCTATAGAACACACTTAAAGTGTTTTCTTCCTATATTGCCTGTTTAAACTATGAACTAATAAGGGAAAAAAATACATATCTGATTTTTCTAATTGTTGTACCGGGCGGGACGTTAAAATACAGCTCATGCCCATATAAAACCAGTTGGGTGGCAACCCTAGGAAGATGATGTGTGCAACTGCAGAAACATAACCAGGACTCCACCTAGGAGCAATGGAGGGACAAAATATAGCTGGAATGTTGAATGAGTGGTGAAGTATGTGAAGGGGTGATTGCATATGAGCGATTGTGGTAGGTGAGCGCTAAGGAAGTGGACCCCCTCCCCCAAAAGGCTCTCCTGCAACTAGCCTTTTTTTCTCAATGACAAGCACAGTTGTGCCTTGCACAGGATCTTGTTTTGTTAATGGTCTGCTGTAAGGGGACAGGGATAGCATTTTTCTAAATAGTCAAATGCAGGCATGGTGTCCTCTGCACCCAAGAGGAGTTGTTGTGTACAGTGCTTAATTTGTAAAATATTAAGTGCCAGGGCCCTGACCAGGAGGCCACTGCAACTTGCACCATTCATCGCTCTTGTCATTGCTGCCAAAACAACTACTAGCCATCTCTCTCGCCAGCAAGTGCTACAGTTCCGAATATTCATGGTCCCCAAAGCTAAAGGAATGACTATGGCGACAGATATTAGCAATTTGTATTGTATATTGTATTTATAAACAACCGTTGTTCTGCTCATCTCTAAATTAGATGAGAAGCTCCACCAGGTGCAGACTGCCCTAAATGTGGTGTTGACAATTCAGTGCCGGTGACGAGCACCAGAAACTAATTATGATCCAGTGTTGAGCACCAGAACACATCAGCTCAAATTAAGCACTGGTTGTGTGGGCACGTAATATATTTTAATCAAGCAGGTAAATTGAAAAGGTAATTCAATTACAAGTGTTTTAATATATTACCCAAAATCAGCAATTACCCATGCCTGCGTGGACTATCACAGACATCTGCACTATTTTATCTATGCGTTTTTTATTGTATGAATTGTCTAGAAAATACAAGTCAAGTCAAACTTTATTTCGGTCGTTCCGACCATAAAAGTGCAAATGCTTACAGTGCAAGGAAATGGAAATGAATACATTACTATAGTGTCTTAAATGTGTTAACGCCTTAACTCCTTCGACGCTCATGACGAGCTCAGCTCGTCATGGTGTACACCTCCATACACTCATGACGAGCTGAGCTCGTCATGAACAATGGGAAAATCAAATGTCCAGCAAGGGAGGAAAATAACACTAGCATCGATGGTGTTAAAGGAGCAAGTGCTTACTGTACAGAACTTCAAGTTTGCTCGCATGACAATATTAATTGAATAAATTACAGTAGAACATTTATCGGAGGAATAGCAATTGTAGGATGAAAATAGTTCAAATGATCAGTTAAAAAACGTAAAAGGGTAAAAGGTATAAATTAGCCAAGGGAAAAATCTTGATAGAGTACATTAAAAGTCCCACTATAAAATCACAATAAACAGATCGAACCACAAACAATTTTTAAAATCCTATTGTTGCTGGCATCTTCTCAAACAGTGAATTAGAGAAGGTGGAAAAGAAGAACGCTAGGACAAACATTATCACTTCTTAAGGGTGCGCCTTCGAATTATCCACATTTTTCCTAAAAACTGAGCTACTACACAAGCAACTAGCGTTCTTGAGTCCGATTTTAAAATACTTAGCGCTTCCTGATGACATTGTGTTCCCAGCAGCCTACAAACGGATGCCAACCATTTGCGTTTGGGGGAGATGTACAATGGGCAGACAAAAAAAATATATGGGATTGTCTCAATGGACCTAGTGCAGTCCATCGGTACAGGACAGCGCCACACAGTTGTAAAGGAGTTCGCAGGAAGTGATCCAAATCTAAATTGGATATAGAGCTTTCTATCCTGTGGAATTGTAATGGCCTCCAAGTATAGTTCATGTCCACTAGAATATAACTAGTAGAACTATCTGTAGTGTTCTTAGAAGCAAATTGTAGGAGGGCGCACATTACGCCATAGTTAAACTGGTGAGTGTACTTGATGAGATAAAGTAGCTCCAGCCATACATTATATGGATATTGCAACTCACTGAGGAGTTCCATGACCGTATAGCGGAATGAGGCCGAAGATGACTTACAATATCATTATCATCTATGGCAGCAGGTACTTTATTCCATGTAATACATGGTCATACCATCACCTTTCCCACAAGCCACTTAAAACCTTGGTGTGTAGCTAGTGGTGTAACAATAGGCCCTGCAGCACTTATGGTGCAGAGGGCCCCGGGGCTCCAGGGTGCCCCCATCCTGCACTGTGCATGGGCGGTGAGGTCCCTGTCCTTAAAGCGCCTGACAGGGTCCAGGGAGTGAGGGGGCCCCCCTCTGTGAAATTTACAGGGGGTCCCCCTCAGGTTTCGTTTCGCCACTGTCTCACTGTTCCGTACTCGCCCCTGTGCTTTCCACATTAACTGTTGTAGTTGTGGTTCTCTACAGTTCGAAATGCTGCGTACTGGTTGTGGCTTTAATTTCACGACCAACTGTAATTAATAGCAGACATCTCATTCTGCTGTTAAAGTGATGAAACACTTCTACAAAGAAATGAAAGAATAACTATTTTCTCTGCAGGCTCAGTGCAACTTCGATATGTTGACTATAAAATGCAAATAAAAATAATAATTGAAAAAAGGAGATCACTGTGATTGTCTCACTGTGTAATAATGTAAAACAAAGCCGAGAAACATCTCCATAACTCCGTGTTACGAAAAGGTTGCAGGATGTAGGTACAGATAAAGGTTAGTTTTGAAAAATGTATCAATATTTCATCACCAAAGCACCAGCTCACACTGTGAACTGGGATAGAAGTGCATTGTGGGAGCTTTGCGGATGTCCCAGTACTGTAAAACCAGTGCATACTGCAGGAGTGAATAAAGGTACTATGTGAGAGCTCAGTACTTGGAGTTCAGTGCATTAATGTTGAAGACGTAATTCCTGTGAAAGCTCTGTCCATGTCCTGGTTCTGGTGCAATAGTGCCTAATGCAGATCATTCTAGAGATGCATTGGAGAGCACTCTGATGGCTCAGTGCTGAGTGAACTTTATATTGGACGGATCAGTATAGAGAGGTATGGAGTTACCACCGAAGTGTATACCCCGTAACTACTGTATTTACATTGCTAAATCTGGAGTCAGGGATTTCAGCTTATTTATGCGGCTTTTAGGTTATTCCTTCGGCAGTCAAACTAGCTGTTTCGTGCACACCTCAGCAGCCATTAATAAAACAAAAGAAAATGGGGCCTACCGCCCACTCTGTATTTGTATCACTTCATAGGCAATCAGTTGTGCATCCAATCCTCGTGTAGAAAATGGCATGCCTGTTCAACAAGCTTTAAGGTAATGAGCAATCTGTACGTAGGTGTTTGGTTCTAATTTCACTAATAATGGATATTTAGATACAGACAAGTAATTATAGGTGTTAATTAGCATCCAAACCCTTTGCCTCACCTCTGAATGCAATTTTGAATCAACTCTAATGATTCAAACAGATCCCTGCTGGTTAGAAGCATATATTTTCTGCAGGCACATCACCCTCTGAACTACTTGTCAGAATACGTACTTGTGCCTTCAGGTTACATAAGACCCTGAGCAAACCCTCTGAAACCCCAGTCGGCTATCTTTTAACGACTAGAATATGTGATCTGCACATAATAAGTGTTGAAAAAGGAGGTCTCTAGTTGACAGTTTGGTACCCTGTCCAAGTAGGGACCCTTCCTTCTAGTCAGGATAAGGGAGTTACACTCCTAAAATAACTCCTGCTCTCTCGATTTGGTATCTTGGCACTGGCCAGTCAGGCTTCTCTCAGAGGCAATGTGTAAAGTATTTGTAAATGACACACACTAACACAGTGAAAACACTACAAATGGAGACCACACCAGCTTAATAAAACAAAGTACCTTTATATATATATATATATATATAAATAAATAAATAAATAAATAAATAAATAAAACAAGAATAAAATTACAAAAATCTAACATACAGGTATCAACATCTGACTTTTAAAAGGTATAACAGTTCTGTCCATGGAACACTATTGATGCGTCACTTTTAGCACAAAGTACCTAGGTTGCATCAAAATTACAGGACAAAGACAGGTGCAGGAAAGGGGATGCAGTGGTTCCTTCCTCACCACGAAGGTAATGCATTGGTTCCTTGCTCCAGGGGAGGCAATGAGTCGATTCCTTACTGCCATGCAGGGGAGGTAATGCATCAATTCCTTACTGGAGAGGAGTTGATGAGTCCGTTTCTTAATGTGTGAATTGATAAGTGCAGGCCATATATGCATCTTAGGTCAGTTGATATTTTCTCAATCAAAGGATCAAAATACATTTTTGCTATGGTAGTTACTTTGTGGCTAATAGGGACTGTGAGATACAAGACTGAATCGATACGCCGAGGGTCTTGAAAGATGAGATTGTCCGTACAAATGACCTGTGTTTTATTTTTATTCAGAGAGTAGCCTGAGATTTTACCAAAGTCTTCGGCCATAGCTTTTATTTCCCTGATTTCTCCTTTGGGCTCAGTGGTAACAATAGCAATGCTGTTGGCATATGCAAGAACCTTACTCTCATACCCATCACTGATTAGGGGCCTTATCCCCTGGTTATTTATAATCTTCTTGATCAGAAGGTTTATATAGAGGGCAAATAAGATGGGGGAACATAGACACCCCTGCCTAGTCCCCCTCTAAACCCTTATAACACCTTATTCCTCTCCCATTAGTTGGAGCTGTGCATATGGAGAGGAATACATAGCTATGATAGCAGTGATTATTTGGGGACCAAAACCCCTTAGTGCTAAAATACCCCACAAGAACCTCCAATCCACCGATCAAAGGCCTTTTCAGCATCGAGTAGGGTCATAGCCATCTGTCCCTCTGTCCCTGCTGTAATATCGAACAGGTTTATTGCCTGCCTTATATGATCCGTGGTCCCTCTGCCGGGTATGAACCCATGTTGCCATTGTGACACTAAATGAGCTATGACCCTAGCCAGCCCAGTTGCCAAGATTTCAGAATAGATCTTGGCATCTGCATTTATTTATGAGATCAGCCTGTATAAGGCATGATTATCGGGACTTTTTACCTTTCTTGGGGAATATTACAATATCAGAACCCTTCCAAGATTCCGGGGGGATCCCTGTATCTTGCACCCCCAGAAACAGATCTAATAGGAAAGGGGACAGATGTTGCATGGCTGCCATGACCTTCTCCAATGTTATTTCTGCTTCTAGTTCAGCCCTAGTAGATTGATCTAGACCTGCCCCGAGATCCCCTTCTAAGATTTTATGAGAAATATCCGAAGGTAGCCCATCATTTCCTTTGTATAAAACCTGTTGAAGCTCCTGGAATATCCCAAGTATATCACTGATCTTTGTATAGGTTCTTTCATCTTTCTGTATTGAGGATACCCTGATTCTGGCTTCCTTTTACTGTATACGTAACACAAGTATTCTACCAACGGACTCTCCAAATTCATATATTTCATTCCTATGGGTTTGATATTCCTCAGCAATTCTCCCATTCAACCAGCTATTAATTTCTGCCTTCAGGGTGATAAGTTTAAGCTGGGTTAGGGCCATCCCCTGTGATATCTATGACACATGTTCTTGCTCAGCCTCTGCCAATTCCCTCAGCAGCCTTTCTTTCTTAGCCTGGAGCTGTCTCCTCCCCTGGGCGACAAAACAAATAATCTGCCCCCTCTGGTCAGCCTTGAAGGTGTCCCATACTATGGCACGTGAGGCTCTATATCCATCAGTGTTGTAGAACCCCAGTAACCAATTCTTAATAGAGTCAACAAAGGTTGTATTTACACACAACTTTCTATCAAAAGTCCAGTTTCTGTGACATTTAACATTTGCTTGGACTTCGACACCCAAGATTAGTGGGCTATGGTCAGAAACTACCTTCGGGAGTTTCCTGACTCTACTTTTCCTCAACAAACTTGTTGGAATTCAAAAATATTCAAGTCATACATATTCCTTAAGGGACAGGAGTAGTAGGTGTACACTGGATCACTAAGATACTGATAATTCCATGTGACTACCGAACCTTGGCTATCCATAAGGGATGTTAAAGACCTCTATACTCGAGGTTTCTTCCCTTGATATCGCTGCCCTCACTGGAAACCAGCAGCCTGATGTATGTTGAAGTCTCCACAAATAACCAGCGGCTGTGGCCAAGATGCCAGTTCAACCTCAAGATTCTCAAATGTTTTCGAGTCATCTTGAATTGATCAGTAAACTACCCAGGGTACAAACCCTAACTCAAGTTTGACTAATGCCCACCTACCCTGAGTGTCCATGAATTTACGCCTAGCTGGCCCTATGTGTGGCTTGGCTAGTAGAACCTCCCCCGAATATTGGTTCTCTGTGAAGAACATGCCAGCAAGTTATATCCCCTCTTTGTAATCAACTCCATTCTATCCCATGGAACATGCATCTCTCCTGCATACATATGATATCAGGGGCTATTACCCTCAGAAAGTCTGCCACCCCTATACGTTTTGTCCTATCATTCAACCCCCTACATTCACCGAACATATAGTGATTTTAGCCATATGAACTATACTCAGGAAAACCCCTGCTGTTCTTAATTATATCTTTATTAATATTACTTCAAAGATAAATACATTGGTCTAATTTAGTTCTTGCTCTGAGTGTTTTTTCTATTTTTCAAACCCCACCCCACCCCGTCGCCACCCCCACTGAGCTCCCCTAGCCCAACACCACCCAACCCTCCCCGAACCCTCCCCACACCCCCTACCCGGAGAAGCTAACAGAGCGCTAAGCAGTCTGAGAGGAAATAGAAGCAACGCATGTGACCCATTGATTATACTGATATTACATAATAGTGCTAAAACGCGCAGAAAGGAAATGTGTATAGGAGTAAGAAACACCACAAGTACAATAATAAACTAATAGAACAAAGGTAAATCCCTATTTCCCCATGCCTAATCCTAATCCTGACATCTGAGGCCTCATTACTAAAATTGGCAGAGTAGGCCTGTAGCCTTACTCCTTCATTTCTTACAATTGTGCCCGCTTGATGCCATTTAAATACCCCTTAGCCCTAACCTCAGAGTCGAAAAACCGAGTGTCCCCCTTCCAGATCACTTTTAGGCGGGCTGGGTCAATCACATAGGCCTGTTCATTTACATCTTGAAAGGGTTTTATCATCTGCCGCAGCCGCCCGCATCTCTCGACCATAGCATGACAAAAGTCTGGTCGGACATATAACAAGCTATCTCCACTAAGACGTTTTGATTCAGGTCTTGCTTTGTCTGAAATGGCTTGTCTGAGGAGGAACTTTCTGAGGTAGATAAGAATAGCCCGAGGCCTCACTCCTTCCCTAAGTGGTTGTCTTAGTACAAAGGGATCCCTATAGGCTCGCTGGACTTCTTGTTCCCAATTCCAACCTGACAGTTCTGGGAGGGCTGTCCGTAGGAGTTCCATGACAAAGGTCCAAATGTCCAAGCCCTCAACCCCTTCCAGGACCCCAAGCAAGCGGATATTGTTACACCTCTGGCGGTTTTCTTGATCTTCTAGCTTCCATTGCATATCCACCAGTCACGCTTCGTGATCCACAGCTTGTGCCTTAATGACAGCGAGATCTGTCTCAGTCACGGCAGTATTAGACTAGGTCTGTAAAGCAATCCCCAATGATGTTCCACTCTTTAGTGAGTTTTCTAACCACCATTTGAACTTTCCTCAATGCAGTTTGAGGCTTGCGACTGTCTTGAGGTGTCTCCTTGTGATGCATTGAGACTGCTTGGTAGATTGCATCTAGTGTAGGGGAGTCATAACCACCTGCCTTCTATAAATTCACAGAGGGGGAGCCAGCCAGGCGCTCGGTAGGTGTATAGTCCCAGGCTAGATCCTTGCCCTTTTAGGATCGCTGGCCTGATTTTGTACTGATCTTGCGAGCGGTCATAATCCTGCTCTTTTTGCCCTCTTCAAAATCACTGTCATTCTTGCTAAAGCTGGAAGAGGTGTTCTGACCCCTCCATAGAGCGCTCAGCTGTGTCGGAGAGCGGGTAAAAGCAGTCACTAGTTTCTTTTTCCATCTCAGATTTGCCAGCCTCAGCCCCCCCTGCTGCAATCCAGAAGCTGCTGAACTTACAGCGAGTTCTTTGTTCTGGCCTAATGACACACCAGGTGCAGAATCAGGAGGGTTACAATTATGTTGTTCGTGTGAGATTTCAGGTGGGTGTGAGCTCTGCGGGATCAGACTTACATTCCCCCTTGTGAGAGTCACAATAGTGCCTTTAGCCCCAGCTGTATGATCAAGAGCCATTGTATTTACCATGAGCCCCTCACTCAAGTTTAGGTTGTTGCCCTTGCTGTTTGTGGTCTCCTTTATCTTGGTGGTCACACAGCTTTTAATTGTGTTTGGGGGCTGGGTAGAAAAGTGCTCCTGCATACCTTGATTATGCTACATGGCGAGGGGCTCTGCCGCCAAGGGCTGGACCCATTTTGAGGCGCTGGTAGGGCTGGATCTGCGGGCTCCTGAAGTTTCATTGACCTACAGCAAGCAGATGGATGCGGTCTTGCTGACTGCACGTAGCACTGTCACGTGCCCCATGGAACTTTATCCCTATTACGGAATCTTCGCACAAGCTCAAAAGTGATGCGGACAGCCTGCCACAGATCCGCTCGTACTATTAACTTGTCTGTGGACTACAAGTCACGTTTGGAGTTACTACACCGACTCCGGCCCATACACGTTGAGTTGTATCATCCGCTTCAGCGCTGTATTATCTTTTTTTTTTTTTAACCTTTACTAGAACAACCCCATACATCATTGCACATACAGATTGGTCACTTGAATACGAGGCACAATTCAACAGATTACAATAGATGAGATCACACTTCACAGCAGGCATGACACATTAGAGTCTCTGGAACGGCCTAACATATGATGCAATGAACAATGTACAGCAGGGCCAAGTTACAAAAGGGGGAGTATCACAACGGATAGGGTCTCAGCTCAGTATAGTGTACAGTGTACGGTATCAGTAGATATCAATAATTCCCAGCGCTGTATTATCCTTTGATTGCCGGCCTACACCCTCACCAGGGAACCCGGCTGGGTCTCCCTGTGAGTACCTTCTCTTTTTTCACCATACCCACGTTTGGCACACTCCCTTCACTCAGCTAAGCAATTGAACGTTCAGATGTCCCTATAATCATAGGTCCTGATGAGACTCTACATTCTATAAAGGGTCGAAATACCGTCAACAGTAAATATGAAAGCGAACCACTGATTCAGCACGTATTAATGTATATAGTTACTGTATATTTTGTATAAATTCAGAAATGGTCACTTTCTGTAGAAAGACTCCTTGAAACCTTCTAAATATTGTCACCTTATGTCACATATTTTTTAGGTTCTTGTTTCACTTGGGACACTTCACACAACTGCCTATTTCAGTTTATTATTTGAGTAATACATACATATGTGTTCAACAAAACCATTGGTGTATATGGTTCTTTCTCTCTGACATCACCCTAACCCTTGTATCACGATTGCACATTTCTGCACAATTATATGACTATACCACTCCACAGGAACCGCTGTTTCTTCTATTGCTTAATCACCCTGGTTCCGTAGTGAGTAGGGTTCCTTTGTTTTTTGTTTTCGGCCTGAGGTTTCAGCACACTTCCTGCGATCTCTTCCTGCCTCTGCTGGTCCTGTCTCAGGCCTGATCCCCTTAGGAGCTCGACAACTGTTGGGCCAGTCGGATGTGGACCGCCGGTAGTCCCGCCTCTCCCATTCCTCTCAGTCTCCGATTCCTGAGCAGGGGGAGCATGCCGTCCTGGCCGCAGGATTGGCACCGGGGCCTCACCCCCCTGCCCCAGCAAACCCATCTGGATGGAAGGGTGGGCCACCTTCACCTTCTGGGCTCCGCCGACAGTCTTAGGCCCTTGACCCAAATTGAAGCATGGCAAATAGGACAGTCCGAGTGGAATAGGATGGCTGCCACCAGACACCTGAAGGCAGCGAGGCCCTTCAAGATTAACGCTGCTCACGAACAAGCCCCAGGAGCTCCGAAGTGGCTATGGAGAGCATTGAAGTCCACTGACATCTTCAGAGGTTAGTCTATTCCCACAGTATATCCGCCTGTCAGTGTGCTGCTGCTATCGGCCACTACGCAACCGCCATCTTGCATCTCCCTTTACAACGCTGATTTGTATTCCTTAGTTCCTTTGATGCTTATGGGAAATGTGCTCCAGATGCCTGGTTAACACCATCTTTCTGTTTCCGAGCTTTCTTTTGGTCTTGGAAGACAAACATTAGTCAAGCACCTGAAGGCATGGGAGGCTTTCCCAGTTGTCAACCCTTATATTTTTCATTCTCTTATGTGTGGCAGTGAAGTTGGCTTGTAGTATTTGGGACCATACCCCATCACTGGTAGGCACAATGGGCTACATTTACTAAAAACTCACTGAACACAGGACAGAAACCAAAGTTGCTGCACAACGTTGCATGGTTTGAGAGGGAGAAAGCCTAGCACCGACATAGCTAATAAGGAATGGTGCTGTCCTGCTCACTCCATAGTGCTGGCACGCAATCAGACTACCTAGTGCTATGTACATTCCGCTGCAACATAGTGCAAAGGTGTCTGTGGCATGCCTGGCACTATACCTAGACAAACTTTAAAACTCTTACAATTTTGAATGTGTGATTTACAGTACAGGGCATATGCAAAGCCAGAAAAGTATGGAGAAATCCTTTCTAACACCTCCCTCAGCAAGATGTTATTTTGGAGCATAATCCTGCCCAATATCATTATTACATAGCATTTTGTGTAAAAATCCATGGGTAGCTGCAGGGTAGTGCCCATATACCACCCATGGGAGGTTCTGTTCAGGCAAAGTAATGCAAAGCATCCATAACAGCGCAAAGCTCTGCATTGCATTGCTTTTAGGCAACTTTACAGTTCAAAACAAGTTTTGCTCTTGGAGTAATTCCTAAATAAAAACATTGCACCCATTTCCCTGAATTTTGTGACCCAAACTAAGAGCAAAGTATTGGTAAATCTGTTCAAATGTCTTTAGTTGGTTCAGCTCCTTTCTGCAAGGCATATCGCAGTCAGTATAGTTAGCTAGGTACACACATTCTCCAAAACCTATTTTCCTGCATCCCTCAGAGCTAGTCTATTAGCCCAGGAATATTAAATATGTACTTGAGACCTTTAGCTTCTTCGAATGTATTATTATGGTTTCATTATTTACATTTGTGCTAATGATACACAACTAATAGCCTGGATGGTGAGATTGGCTGTATTCACTACAAATTACACAAATGCATGATGACTGTGGATGATGATGTATGAACTTCGACTGAAGAATAATAAAACAAAGGTGATAGTCATGGGCAATAAGCCCAAAATTTGGACCAACAGCTGTAAGTCAGGCAGCATGGGATGGGTGCCCCTACAGTGGAAACAATGAGAACCCTGAGGGTATTTTTAATTCTATACTCACCTTAGCTCCCCAAATCAAGAAACTTGCAACATCTAACTGCAGAAAAATTGTAACACCAGCTGCCATTATGTCCTGGTTATACTACAGTAATTCTCTCTATGTGTGACTACTTAAATATTTTCAAGACAGACTTCAAATGGTCCAGAATATGGCAGCAAGATTAATCAGGGCTCATCAGGAAAGAATCAGGCCTGGGCGGACATCGCGGTGTACCACAAAACTTCGCCAATTTCCGTGGAGTTCTGCAAGTGAGCTGAGTATTGCTCGGCCACCCCTAATTTTGTGCTAGCGTCTGCCCTTTAAGCCCAGCTGGTATGTGTGAAAGAGACATGATTTCAGGGACAATCTAAACGTAGAAATGATGCCTCACTTTGATGCAGCTGAAGCTCTGGAGTTACAGCCAACTCTGATAGACCTCGAGAGAGATAAGCAATTAGGCATTCTTCACAACTTCACTGAATCTGCCCCAGAGCTCTTTCGGGGAGCATTCCAGCAGAGGGTATGCATGTTTCCATTGTTCATTTGCACACCATCGAACTCTGCAGCCCTTGCTGAGATTAAATATAAGCCAAGACTTTCGTTAGAGTTGATATGCAGGCAGCAGCTGTGCATGTGTGCACTTCCCATGTTGCAAAAACCAAACGATGGAGATGTACGCAGCCAAAATGTGCGTCAAGAAGTAGTCACAAGCGCCCCTCTCTCAGGATTGTCAGGCCAGGCGCAAGGCATGGCGCAGCATTAAGGTAGATGGGTACCCACCCTAACCATACACTCACCCCACTGTCCTCAGAAAGCATGTCCAGGAGGTTTAGGAGGACTCGGGGAAGGTAGGGGGGCTTCCGGTGCGCAGTTGCATCCTCTGAGTTGTACTTCCGCCCTTCCCAGATGTGGTCCTGTGCCTTGCAGTAGGATGAGGGTGACAGTACAGCACACATGGGATCAGCTGCTGTCGCAGGTAGTGTTCTCTCCTTCTGCGCATTACTTGGCGATGCAGCATCGATGCAGTGAGTGGACAGGGGTGGGCGTAGCAGCGTTCAGTGTACATTGCACGTACATCACGAAATGACAAGCATGACCTCACCATCAGCATGTTAAACAATTTTCTACTTTAACAAGCACAGAAGATAGCATGTACCAGGCATGATCCAGATGAGTTGGTATCTCCCAAGTCCATTCCCATTGTTTTCCAAACCAAACGCCATTACTTTCTTCTTGAAAGATGGACCAGGGTCAGATTATGCGATCTACTCTGCATGATGACATTTGCCTAAACTACCAGTGGGAACGCAGAGACGCTTGCAAATGCTCAATTGTCATTTTATACACTAGACTGTTTGTAGGAGGTGCCATCTACTAGAAACGAATGAAGATTACTTACTTATGGGGGTTCGTGCCTGTAAACTGTGCTCTGCAGGAGGGCAGAGTTTTTGCTGAACTCCATGCTCCAAGCAGAGCACAGGGTGCCAAAACTCCAGTAACTCCGCTAGCAGAGCGGAGTTTCCCGCTTACCCCTAGAAAGAATCAGTAAGCCAGCATCTCAGCAAACTACTTTGGTTACCTGTCTGTAAACAAATGGTTTTTAAATGCCTCTGCATTGCACTTTTTTTGAGTTAGGTAATATCTATTTATGTGAAAAGTGTATAAAATACATTCACATTTGCTGCTTAAAATAAAAAACTGTGATTCCTTTGTAAATTAAAACAAGCATTTGCAATGCAATAGGTCTCGCATTAGGAAAGTTTGAGCTATTGGTATTGTAAATGACACATTTTTTATTTATGTGTTGGTTTTCAAAGTCGCAAAATTAATAACTTTGTCATTTACAATGCCAATATTTTTAACTTTCGAAAATGTGACACCTATAGCATTTGTAATGCAATATGTGTAGAATTTACATGACTTAGATGTATTGATATTACAAATAACAATTGCTTTTAATTTTTTTATAATTAATCCTTAAATAAAAGTAGAGTGAGGGTGATAGAGTGAGGGCGATGATAGAATGAGGGCGATAGAGTGAGTGAGGGCGATAGATAGATAGAGTGAGTGAGGGCGATAGAGTGAGTGAGGGCGATAGATAGAGAGAGGGCGATAGATAGAGTGAGGGTGATAGATAGAGTGAGGGCGATAGATAGATAGAGCGAGGGCTATAGATAGAGTGAGGGCGATAGATAGAGCGAGGGCGATAGATAGAGCGAGGGCGATAGAAAGATGGAATGAGGGAGATAGATAGAGTGAGGGCGATAGATAGAGTAAGGGCGATAGATAGATAGAGTGAGGGCGATAGATAGAGTGAGGGCAATAGATAGATAGAGCAAGGGCGATAGATAGATAGAGTGAGGGCGATAGATAGAGTGAGGGCGATAGATAGAGTGAGGGCAATAGATAGATAGAGTGAGGGCGATAGATAGATAGAGTGGGGCAATAGATAGAGTGAGGGCAATAGATAGAGTGAGGGCAATAGATACAGTGAGGGCGATAGATAGAAAGATAGAGTGAGGTAGATAGATAGATAGATAGATAGATAGATAGATAGATAGATAGATAGATAGATAGATAGATAGATAGATAGAGTGAGGATGTTAGATAGATAGATAGAGTGAGGGAGATAGATAGATAGATAGATAGATAGATAGATAGATAGATAGATAGATAGATAGATAGATAGATAGATAGATAGATAGATAGATAGATAGATAGATAGATAGATAGATAGATAGATAGAGTGAGGGCGTTAGATAGAGTGAGGGAGTTAGATAGATAGATAGATAGATAGATAGATAGATAGATAGATAGATAGATAGATAGATAGATAGATAGATAGATAGATAGATAGATAGATAGATAGATAGATGGATGGATAGATAGATAGATAGATAGATAGATAGATAGATAGATAGATAGATAGATAGATAGATAGATAGATAGATAGATAGATAGATAGATAGATAGATAGATAGATAGATAGATAGATAGATAGATAGATAGATAGAGTGAGTGAGGGCGATAGGTAGAGTGAGGGCGATAGGTAGAGTGAGGGCGATAGGTAGAGTGAGGGCGATAGATAGATAAAGTGAGCGCGATAGATAGATAAAGTGAGGGCGATAGATAGACTGAGGGCGATAGATAGATAGAGAGAGGGCGATAGAGTGAGGGCGATAGATAGAATGAGGGCGTTAGATAGAGTGAGGGCGATAGATAGATAGAGTGAGGGCGATAGATAGATAGAGTGGGGCAATAGATAGAGTGAGGGCAATAGATAGATAGATAGATGATAGATAGATAGATAGATAGATAGATAGATAGATAGATAGATAGATAGATAGATAGATAGATAGATAGATAGATAGATAGATAGATAGAGGGCGTTAGCTAGATAGGTAGAGTGAGGGCGTTAGAAAGATATATAGATAGAGTGAGGGCATTAGATAGATAGAGTGAGGGCGTTATATAGATAGATAGATAGATAGATGGATAGATAGAACATTTTTACTAGCAAGGTAGCATTTGCAGCAGACTTCTATACCCCACAATGACCCGGACTGCTTCCCAGGGTCAACCTCAGAGAATCTAGTAAATTCCTAACTTGCACTCCACCACAGAATCAAACAATACAGAATGAGATCAATTCTGTTGTCTCTGGAATAAGAACACATTAACCATCTTCTGCGAAACAACGAAGTGTGAGAAAACACTAACTGCATAATGTCCCAGGCGTGTTTCAAGGCCAAAAACCTGTAGATTGTAGTAACGACAATATTCCCAAGGATAGTAGCGTGAGACAGAACAGAAAAAGACCCAGCTCCGATAGAAATGTTAAGAAGCGAGGAGAGCAGATGCCACCGACGCAGCGTTAACACCCCACTTCGGCCCTCATGCCTATGGACTAGTAATTAATAGGGCATGCCAGGAACCGGACGACAAACCTGGGGCCTCATTTATGAGGCCTTGCATCAGTTTTGCTCCTCCGATGTGTCACTTTTTGAGACGCATCGGCAGCATAAAACATGCCTCCTGTTGGGCACTATTTACAAAGTGACGCGTCTAAGCAGATGCGTCACTTTGTAAACCCCTGCGCTACATTATACCTGCGTTAGGTATAATGTATGCAGGGGGGGGCGTTCCCCCGCAAAAAGCCTCTTAGAAGTGACACAGTGAAATCTATGAGATTTCACTGCGTCACTTTGAGGACACTGTTGTGTCAAAATCTTGCGCCTGCCACACAGCAGGCGTAAGACTGACGCAAGCCCTTTCACATAGGGCTTGCCCCATGTGAAAGGACGCATTGCTGGAGTTGCGTCACTTTTGTGACACACTCCAGCAATGAGTCACTTTTGCGCTTACAGATACGTCAGAAATACTGATGTATCTGTAACTCCTTGCGACATGATGTGTCATACATTAAATATGACGCATCAGGTATGTCACAAGGAGGGTGCAATGAAAAGTGAAGCATCGCTGTTTTCATGCAGCGATGCGTCACTTTTCATAAATGAGGCCCCAGGTGTTTATCACCCTATTGAGCGGCACCGCTCCGAGGGCACAAAACGAGCCCACGCGCTATGAGCACCCAGTTAGCATCTGAACATGGAACGTGCTGTGCCCTGGAGGGCAGCACGACCGTCCCTGCTTGAGCAAAGGCTTCCACATCAAAGAGCAGGTGTCAAGGGGGCGCCATGACGAAGAGGAGGAGAGTGTGAGCGGGGACCCCAGTCGGCGATGCACACTGACGCGAGAATGTCATATAGTGCAGCATGCGTGTGCTCTCGGGTGACTGAAATCTAAGGGGCGGTGTGTGTTCCACCAGCGATGGGGCCCTAAGGGGACAAAAGGGTATGTGTTCTCGGGTGACTCAGATGTAAAGGGTGATAGATGCCCAGAAAAGTGGCACAGAGTGAATGAGACCCGATTAGCATCTGAACATGGAACGTGCCGTGCCCTGGTGGGCAGCATGACTGTCCCTGTTTGAGCAAAGCCTTCCACATCAAAGAGCAGGTGTCAAGGGGGCGCCATGACGAAGAGGAGAAGAGAGTGAGTGGGGACCCCAGACGTCGATGCGCACTGACCCGTGGATGTCATATAGTGCAGCATGCGTGTGCTCTCGGGTGACTGAAATCTAAGGGGCGGTGTGTGTTCCACCAGCGATGGGGCCCTAAGGGGACAAAAGCGTGTGTTCTCGGGTGACTCAGATGTAAAGGGTGATAGATGCCCAGAAAAGTGGCACAGAGTGAATGAGAAATGTTCAAAATGCAGCAAAGAATGAGTGAGAAAGAATGAGAAAAGCACAGAAAAGGGACTGAGAGAAAATGAGAAAAGCACAACAAAGCAGCAAGGAGTGAATGGTAGGGAATAAGAGATGCACAAAAGACAGCAAAGAAAGGATGAGAAATACTCAAAAAAGAAGCAGAGAATAAAAGAGAAATGAAAGAGAATGAAAGAGAAAAATGCACAAAAAAGGGAGTCTAACAGAGGGCAGAAGGGCAGAAAAACAGGAAAAAACAAGTCTAATAGGGGCAGAAAGGCACAAAAAACGAGCCTAACAGGGGAAGAAAAAACACGGCCGTGAAATGAAAGTAAATAAACGTGGCCATGAAATGAAAGCCTTTGATGCAGCAGGGGGCGGAGCGGATCCCTTTGAAGTGCAGCTGCTGGCGGCACCACGCTGGGGAAGCAACAGATGGCTGGCTTTGATGTGGTGATGTGAGGCAGGCAGGCGGATAGATGCGCGTGCACGGGACACATGCACTTCTGGAAATCCGCACTTTTGACAGCTTAGTTTAGCTCTTAGTTTCGCCCCATTCGTCTCGTCCTATTCATTCCTTGCGAATAGGACGAGACCTAAATTTTTTTGAGACTAGAACAGTAGAGAAAGATTTTTCTATCCACACAACCGCATTTTAGAATCAACTTCTGCTCTAGATAAAGGAGTAAGCAAATCATTCCAAATTCCAAAAAATATTTAAAACGTAGCTGTTGTAGATTCTCGCTCTTTGTCGTGCTGTTACCTGCATTCAGGCTTTCTATATTCTTAGTTTTTCCTTGCTGTGTCTGAGCTTTTCTTGGTTCCTCTCTTGAGTGTTCCACCAGCACCAGGATGCCGCTGGTGGTTGCTGCTGTGCTTTACAGATCAGCTTTTATTCATTCACAATGTACAAAGCTTGGGTACAAGTTTTAGTTGGACTGATTGAAAATAGACCCTTCCTTGAAGATTTTCCGGGTTTCCGATCAAATCATTTTTCGTCTATGCAGAGAGGGGATTCTTGGTGGTACAGTTAGAGGCAGATAAACCCCCTATTTACCTTCTTGCGACCTTTATAAGACACATGTTTAACATCTGTAGATGCTGACAATCTTCGAAAAGCCTGTTCCAACTCTGCTACTGAGCAGCATAGCCTTTGAACTGCTGAGCATCTGCTAGATATTCTGCAGGAGGGACTACGACAGTCTCAACAGCTCTTCTGAATTACTGACAGTTTCTTTGGATGAGTTAAAGGAAAACGGTACAATCTTAACTAGAGCGGAGCTTTGGGGACCTGTGGATAGACCCTGTCCCTCATTGACTAATATGCCACATGCTAGTATGTGGGCATAGAAGTTCTTTAGTCTTTCTGCTTCGTGGATCCAAATGGTGTAACCTATGGACACTGCTCTCCAGAGCTGTGGCTGCTGCATTTACAACACCGTAGTTTATTTAGGGGCATGCTTTTTTTCCTCTCTGTCACTTGCATGTGCTAAACAAGTCAAGAACAAGCAACTATAAAGACAGTCCTGTTGCAGGGAGAAGGAAAGAGAAAAGGAGAGGCAATGGTTCTTCTTAATTTACTTGTCAACTGCAAGTTATAGAAGGCCGTAAATTAACAAAGAAGCAACACATGGACTTCAGCACTGAAGATTCTCCATTTAGGGAGTATTAAAAGTGATGCCTATGTAAGTCAGCATTAGGGATCCAGAGAGGCCTTCTGCTCACAAATTCAGATGACATCAGAGGGAGTCTGATGCTCTTGTTGCTAAATCTGCGTATAGTAATCTCAGTAGGGTAAGCTTCCTCTTGTATTAGTCCCAGGCACTTTTTAGATGTTGTAAACCCTCAAAAGTCTTCTTAGCCCCCTGAAATTCTGATTTCAGCATTTGAAAAAAATTGAGGCAGTTCACTCATTGTTGAAACAAGCAAAGTGCAGCATCAAGAAAATATCAGGACTTACTATTTTTTTAATGAAATAGATTGTTTGTATTGCACACGAAGACAATGGTTACACTTATTTTTTTATTTGAAGCACATGCCAGAAAATGAGAGGAGCAAAAATTAAAATAAGCTGCTTCCTGAACTTCATGGGCATATGCTTGCAAGAACAAATTTGCAATTAAGAATTAATTAACCATCACATCATTTTTGTAAACTAGTAGAGGTGATTTCTGGCAGAGAGGTCTACCTAGACTAGGTTATGTATATTTTCTAAGTTTTAAGGCACATCATAGGCACATGCTATTGGCTTTGAATCACTGCAACCCGATGTGATGTGTGTAAATTTCTGGAGAAAACTGAGAAACCACATTGGTGAAATGCAAATCATGGAAAAACAATTTTAAGGAAAGACAATTGTAAGGAAATACTAAAAAATCAAAAATTAAAGGAAGCATTATTAAGGAAAGATAATTTTAAGGAAAAATCCAAAATGACATTAGCCTTGGGGGGAGTTTAAGACTATGTCAGAGTTTTTGGGTTGGGCATGACGGGGGTGTTTCTAGGAGTCAGGAATATTTGGAGTTCTGGCATAGAAAGAGGTTTTAGGATTCTGAGAGGGTGGAATGTAGGGGTGAGGGGTTTGTGAAGTTCTGGTTCTAGTTTGTGGGTGATGCGTCGGAGAGGCATGGCGCACCGGTGCGATGTGTGGAAATCCGGGAGGTGTTGGAGATCAATGTGGTGGCAAAAAACATGCTCTGCGCCAGTTTTTTCAACCGCGGTTTCACGATGCATTGATCTTTATAGCTGCACAGCAGGACCTGCATCGGAGTCAGTGTGGTGGTCTAAGACCACGGAGACAAGGTTCGCTGAACTCGGCATGCAGAAGATTTTTGGGACACGGTCAGGCGCTGCGTCGATTTCTCCAGCCACACGGCGGCGTTGTGTGGAAATTTCTCTCCCGCGGCAGTGCTGTCAGAAAAACAGGACCTGGTAAGGCAATCTGTCGATTTTGATGTCTTCAAGCTGTTCTTTGGAGCAGGAACAACCTCCAAGGGCCCAGAACTGGAATTGGCACCACTTGGCAGGTCAGATCTCCTGGCCTTGAGACTTTAGAACAGGAGGCAAGCACACACAAGCCCTTGGAGAAACTTCACAAGCAGGAAAACCACAAAGTCCAGATATTTTCCTCTCCAAAGCAGAAGCAGCAACTGCAGGCTAACCCAACAAAGCAACACACAGCAAAGGGGTAGTACTCCTCCTCACAGCTCTTCAGCTCTTCGTCTTTGCAAAGATTCCTCTTGATCCAGAAGTATTCTAAAAGTCTGGGGTTTTAAGTCCAATACTCATCCCCTTTTGGCCTTTGAAGTAGGGATACTTTAATGGATTTTCTTTGTAGTGCACAGGTCCTTGTCCAGCCTGATCTTGACTCCAGATACACTCCAGGGGGTTGGAGAAGGCATTGTGAAAGGCCAGGCACCACCCTATTCAGTTACATGACAGCTCCTCCCACCACTCTAGATCAGCCTGGTGATGGGCCATCAGGATATGCAGGGCACACCTCAAATCTCTTTGTGTGACTCGCTAGAGTAAATGCACAAATGGCCCCTGTCAGTCTAAACCAGATGCTGATTCCACATGCAGGCAGACGACAAGATGGTTAAACAAAGAAAAGCCCTCTTTCTAAACGTTACTTTTTCACACACACACTTTAAAAAACACCTTTACTTAAAGATGTGTTTTTATATTCTGAGCTCAGATGAAAGTTACACTTGTAAAATGTTACAAGGCAGCTTCAATGATAGCCTACAAGAGAGCTAGTCCTTGCAATAGTGAAAAACGGAATTTGCAGTTTTTCACTATAAGGACATGTACAACACACCAGTACATGTCCTACCTTTCACATACACTGCACCCTACCCATAGGGAAACCTAGAGCCTACCTTAGGGGTGACTTACATGCTGTTGGACTTGGCCCTTCTGGCATGTTCACCCCTGAACTTTTTGCTTTTAATGGTGACCTGGTGGTAATGATTTTTGGTTTCTGCGCACTTTCACTGTGTCCCAGTGGAAAGTGCAGGCGCACTCTGAGTGCGTGGAGTGAGGTTGGTCTACCCTCCCATAGGAATGCATGGGGAATGTCTGTGTCCCTGGTAGTTCCTGATGCATGAGGCGTGCATGCTCAAGTTTGGTATGTGCGAACTCGTGAGAGTGAATGTATGTGCGGCGTGTATGTGTCTAGTGGGGAAGTGCCACTTCTAGACATGGCTGTACGTGTGCTGTGAGGGTGCTGGAGTGTGATTGGCTGGAGCTGGCTGGGAAGCCTGGCTCCAGGAAGGCTGGATGTGTCTGCCCAGTGGTGAGTGCTGAGATTAGCTTGCTGATGTGAGGGGAGGAGTGCACCTGTGTCCTGAATGAGGCTGGGTTTTCCCCACACAATGCTGGCTCCGTCCCCTGTGGTGCGTCTAATGACCCTAGCCCTGCCAGTGAATAGAGTGAGGGCTGAGCCCATCAAGGGTGCACTAAAACCAGCTGCGACTGGTTTCTCCCCCACCCTGCACCTACAGACAAAGGATTTACTAGTATAAGAAGGGGCTGTGTCCCCTTAGAAGTTGTTCTTTCCTGATCCTACTTGAGGGGGGGCTGCTGCTGGTGCCAGGAGGAACCGCCACTTGGACTGCCTCCCTGCCTGGAGGGCCAGTGAGCTGGCCCCTGGCCTAGCCTGCCCCCCCTGCCTTTCTACATCCCTGGAGGACTTTTGCTGGGCTTGTTGGCCCCTAGCGCCTGGGAGCACTTTATTTGGGGCCTCTACCGCTTGAGAGCGCTTTATTTCTTCCTAGCGCTGGGAGCGCTGTTGTAAGGCAGGTGCCCACCCTGAATTTTGCTACTCTAGCGGCTGCCCACGCCGCATATTTGTGTGATTTATTTAAATTATCGGGAGCTCACCCCGTGTTAAAATCACCGCCGCAGCCTAGGAACCCTGCCGGGCCGCCGCGCTGCCTACGGCGACCCTGAAGTCCCGCCTCCATTCCTCCAGCGCCACGCTGCTATTGGCTGCAGCGCAACCCGGAAGTCAGGCAAGCTTTGGTGGGACGGCAGGAAGCAGACAGGAGCCCACCCCGCGCTCCTGCACCGGAGAAGAGAAGACCGGCCAACTCTTTCCCCTGGTCTGGGGAAGCCAAGCCGAGTCCGCGCCCAAGGAAGCAAGAGGAGTGGGAGGAGACCGCGACCGAGGAGAGTCCCGAGGAGCGGGAGCTCTCCAGCCAGCTGCCGTGAGACCGGGTGAGTGACGGCGCAGTGGTTGCTCCAAAGAAGGGGGAGGCGTCGGGGCACGTTGCCGGTGCCCGCCCCCCCCCTTCGTGCTCTCTCCCCGAGTGAGGGGAAATTGTTGTTAGAGCCCGAGAGGCTCTTGAGGGGCAGTTTCCTTTTGTTTCTGAGCGGCCCCGGTTGGCAGAGGGCCGCACCAACGACCTGAGAGCACATTTGTTGAGAAGCCCACGAGGGGCTCAGGCGCCATTGTTGAGAGCCCAGAAGAGGCTCTAGGTGCCCCAATCTTACTTCGAGTCCCCAGAAGAGGCACTCCAACGTGCGCGGCATTTCTTGGTTTTGCGAGCCCAGAGAGGCTCGTGGGGGCATTTTATATTCAGAGCCTCAGGGGACCTTCTATTTGCTTAGAGCCTGTGAGGCTCCAACGTTGCGCCCCATCATCCTTGCTACAGCTGCCCAGCACTTCGTGGGCAGCTGCTACGTTTAGGCCCTGACATTGGGACACAGGGCGTCCTAGCCCCCACCAGGCCAGAGGGCCTAGGGACAGTCACAGGTGGTGACTTCTGTGAGTTTGGCGCAATTGTTCTTTTGCTGCACCTCTGAATGTGTTTTTATGCGTCATGTGCCTTGTTTTTACACCTCTGAATTTGTTTTTATGCGTCATGTGCCTTGTTCTTACACCTCTGAATGTGTTGTTGATGCATCATGTGTCTTTCTTCCTTACACCGCTGAATGTATGTTTATGCATCATGTGTTTTGTTCCCCGGTCTATACCCCTAAATGTATGATGATATTTAGTTGGTTGTTTTCTCCTAGTACAGGTGGTGCTAGTGAGGTCCTGGTTCCCTGCGTGACCTGTTCCTAAGGTGGTTAGGATTGCATTGGTGGTACTTAACCTTTACCAGTAGTTACTGCTTGTGTGCTTTATGTTCTATTTTGTGCTACAGTGATTTATACTCCATGTTCTAAGTGCTAATTCTACCTACTGCTAAGTTCTAAAAGTGCTGATTCCTGACAGTAGTCCATGAGGCCCTGTCTTGTACATATCCCCTGTAAATTCTGCCCGTGCCTGTTGGCACATTGTAAAGTGTGTGTTTTTATCAAATGTGTTTTGGTGTAATACAAAGGCTATTTCTATATATAACCTTGTGTGGAGTTTCCTTTGTGGTGGGCCTTGGGTGTTGTTGCTGGGGTGCGTGCGCAAATACTTAACTCACATCGCCTCCAAGTTTAGCCTTGCTGCTCGCGCCACGTTACCTAGAGGGTGAGCAGGGGTTATCTTGGCGTGTAACTCCCTTGCCCTGACTTAGGAGTGGTGGTCTCTGACTGACTTTGGCGCAAGCCCTGGCCAGCCAGGGATCCCATTTCTAACACATGCTGTAAAAGGGAAGGTTGGGGACTGGTGTGTGCACTTGCCATGTGGACATGCCAGTTTACAACTGCACTTGCAGACACTGCAATGGCAGGTCTGAGACACGTTGACAGGGCTACTCGTGGGGGTAACTACCAGTGCTGCAGGTCCACTCATATCATTTGATTTACAGGCCCTGGGACACAGTACATGTCCTACCTTTCACATACACTACACCCTTCCCATGGTGGTACCTTGTGCCTACTTGAGGGGTGCCTTAAATGTAGTAAAAGCGAAGGTTAGGGCCTGACGAGCGGGTGCATTTGCCAGATCAACATGGCAGTTTAAAGCTCACAGACATTGCAATGGCAGGTCTGAGACAAGTTTACAGGACTACTCGTGGGTGACACAATCAGTGCTGCAGTCCCAGTAGTAGCATTTACTTTATAGGCCCTGGGCACAAGCTGTGCACTTTACTAGAGACTTAAAAGTAAATCAAATATGCCAATCATGGAGAGCCAATCAGAATTCCAATTTACACATGAAGCACCTGCACTGTAGCACTGATCAGCAGTGGTAAAGTGCCCACAGTACATAAACCAGCAAAAACGAAGTCCAGCATAACATAAAAAATACAGGGGGTAGAAGCAAAAATACTGGGGAAACCACTCCAAGGATGCCAGGTCTAACAGGGAATGGGACAAATATGTTCAAAATTACCTCACCTGGACTTCAGCATATTAAACATATTCCTTGTTAGGTGTATTTAAAAAGCAGCAGCGCATAACAATGATTAATTGAGCTGCTGCCAGGTGCACATTAACCGAAGTGCCTGTTAGTCCTCTGCTAGGCAGCACACACGATACACACTGTGAACCAGAGACAGCTGACCTGATGTTTTTAAATGAAAAAGTCTTTAATCAATGTCCAAGCCTGTACGTCAGATCAGCTGACAGTTTTAAAAAATATACTCCTCAAGGGACCAGGAATAGTCACACTGACCTGTCAGTGGTTTTGACACAAAAACTCTTCACCAGTGGATACAGCGTATTTTTCATTTACAGACATCATCTATTCTGTCTCTTATGTATCATTCTTGCCTGGGGAGTCATTTATCAGCCATGTATCCCTCTCCCACAAAATATGTAACAATAAATATGAAGCTTGCTGTCACCTGACAGGAAGGTGTGGACAGAAATGTAATTCGATAAATGGCGAATGCATTCCAGTTTAGCAGTATTCAAGAAAACAAGGTCAATTTGTTGTTAATGCTGCCTCTGTATTGTACCAAAATATTGTGTTTTAAGTATTGTGCTGCAAAACTATTGTAGCTAAAATATTGTGAAGCGAAGTATATGTTGAGAAGTATATATTTGCTATTCCTAACTCCACAAATCTGTACCTTGAAAATATATAGATATATGTTTATGGTACGTGTACATATGCTTACCTTCACAATATTTTTCTAATCTATATACTGGCTATGATATTTTTATAGAACACTATTTTGTACTGAATATTCTGACATACATTGGTTGCCCCTCTACAAACATAACATAGCCCTTAAAGCAAATGTTTGTGGGACCAACTCCCAGGCTCATTACAAGTGAGCCAGTACGTGGCGTATTGTGTCACTTCTCAGCCTCAGAATTACCAATAGTTATGTTATGTTATGTTATATAATAGCATGAGAATTGGTTACTCTAGGGAGGAATTACTTTTTTTTGCAAGATAATGGGGGAATAACATGCAGGAATCAGTGTTTCCAATCCCACTGCCCGCGGAAATTCTGCACTTGCCATTTTCCCATACGATTTTAGTCCCACTAAAGCTGATAACTCTTATTTCAAGGCCCTTTGGGATTAAATAGGGTGGATTTTATACACTGTGCACAAGGTCCTATTTAGCACTGATGTGCTATTTAACACCATGTTACATAAAGTAAGTCTGCTATTTTGAACCATTTCTTTTGCAGCAAAATCTGAATGTCGACTTTTGCTGCACCAATAAAGGCATGGACCATCATAAAAAGAAATGGCACAAAATACCACACATTTACAATATGTAATATGGTGCAAATTAGCACCATCCAAGCTGTTTGAGTAACCATACCCAAATTCAATAGACCAAGATGTGCAGCAGTAGCAGAGCCAGACTGGGAACCCATAGCAGCCCTGGCAATTTTGACAGATCAGTCCTCTCCCACCACCATCCTGAGTTGCTTTGTAGGCAGTGCTATTAAGGATCTGGAAGGCTGGCTCGAAGTAAGTAATGTACATGACTATGAGGGACTGTACAATTGATTGATGATGGAGCACATTCTTAATAACTGTCCAAATCAGCAGCTGCACCAGTACCTGGTGGGCTCTGATTTGGCTTCTCACCAAGAATTGGGAAAGAAGGCAGACAAATGGGTCCGCACCAGGGGCAAGCAGAAAAACAATGGTGGTGGTGACCAGAAGAAGCAACATTCTTCTATGGCCCAAGAGAAGGGTGGGGAGAAATGTAAAGACAAAAAGGAGTCTTCACAAGGTCTGGGGATGGGTCCAAGAACTTATCTTCATCTGGCAAGAAACCTTGATGTTACCTGTGTAAGGAGAAAGACCACAGAGCAATGGATTCCATTTGCTCTAAAGCTAGCACCAATGAAACTACTACTACTGCCCCTAAGACAACTAGTGCCCATAGCATCAGTACAGGTTGTAGTAGTGCCCCCGAGGGAATAGTAGGGTTTGCATTGTGTTCTGAAGTAGGTTCTAGTCTAGTAAGAACACCCACTCACGCTGTCCTGGTCTGTGACAGTGGCATGGAACTTGCCACTTGTAAGTCCCAGTAACATGGGCAAGTACAGGCAATAGCCTCTAATTAATGTTGAGGAAGCTGTGGCATGCCCTGACATAGGGGCCAGTGTCCCTATGGTGATAGTGAATATTGTGTCTCCTGACCAGATCATTTTTGGTCAACTTTACCAAGTGACCAATGCAAGCAATGTCAGGACTGACCATTCCTTAGCAGTTGTGAATCTCAGCTGGGGAGGGGTAACTGGCCCTAAAAGAGTTCTGATTTCCCCAGACCTACCTGTGGACTGTCTGCTAGGCAATGCCTTAGAACCTTCAGCCTCGTCTGAAGTGGAGTTCAGGACACATGCAGAGATTATGGTAATATCTGCCAGTGCGTTTGCTATTACTAGGGCCCATGCCAAACAGGCACTCTGGATCCTGGAAAAATGAACCGGCTAGATTATAAGAAAAGGAGCAGGAAGGGTAAGGAATTATCTTCCTCCCAGACCGCCAGTGAGGATCAGTCTCCTGAGGGAGATGATCCTAGCCCCTGGAAAGGAACTGTCCCAGAGGTACTTGGGCCTGACACGGCAGAGTTCTTAGGGGCAGGGGGCCCTCCAGGGCCGACTTGAGTCCGGAGCAGAAATCCCCCCTCTCTCATGAACAGCTCAGACAGGAAGCTTCTGATGAGGAGGCAGGGACTGGGTTGGGCTACAGCCATTTGAACTTCTGTTTGGACATCCAGTTAGGAGTCCGCTGGAGGGCTTGAAGCAATCTCTCAAACCGCCTAAACATGACATAGTAGACTATGTCCTTGGCATGCGTTCACATATGGCTGAGTACATGAAGAAGGCCAGCAAAAACCTTGAGGCCATCCAGGAGCTTCAGAAAGCTTGGCGTGACCAAAAGGTTGTACTGACTGTTTACCAGTCAGGACAGAAAGTGTGGGTTTTGGACCCTGTGGCCCCAGCAGCTCTCCAGGACATGTTGAGTGGCCAACACACTCTTCTTGAGAAAAAAGGTGAGTTCACCTACTTAGTTGACACAGACAATCCCAGAAGTCCTCACAGAGTTCTTCATGTTGACCACCTAAAGCCTTTTATTGACAGGGCTGACATGAGCTTGCTCATGGCAACTGAAGAGGGACGGGAAGAAGAGAGACTCTCTTCCTTATCTCCTCTCTCAGGACCTTGTTGATGGGTCAGTTGATGGAGTAGCCTTGGGAGGCAGACTCACTGGCCAGCAATAAGCTGATTGTAGGCAAGTCCTCATTCAGTTTTCCAACTTGTTGACTCCTTGTCATATCACCTGGTGTACCCATGAAGTGGACACAGGTGACAGTTGGTCTGCCAAGAATACAATCTACAGTCAGCCTGACCATGTCAAATACTGCATCAGGACTGAAGTCCAAAAGATGCTGGATGCGGGGGTCATTTAACCTTCGGATAGCCCCTGTGCTAGTCCTGTAGTTCTTGTGCCAAAACCTCACACCCAAGATGTTAAGAGAGAGATGAGGTTTTGTGTAGACTGTAGAGGTCTCAATGCAGTGACTAGGACTGATGCACATCCAATTCCCAGGGCAAATGAGCTGATTGATACCGTGGCATCTGCTGAGTACCCCAGTATATTTGACCTGACTGCTAGTTACTGGCAAATCAGACTCTCTGAGGATGCCAAACCAAAGACCGCATTTTCAACCCATAGTGGGCATTATCAATTTATTGTAATGCCGTTTGGCCTGAAGAATGCACATGCCATATTTGAGTGGTTGGTGAACAAAGTCCTCACAGGTCTGGAAGCCTATAGTGCAGCATATCTAGACAATTTTACAGTCTTTAGCTCCACCTGGAAGGATCACCTGTTCCCAGTGAGGAATGTTCAGGAGGCCCTGCAGAAGGCAGCCCTCACTATCAAGGCCACAAAGTGCCAGATAGAGCAGAGCTAAGTTGTGTACTTCGGCCACCGTGTAAGCGGAAGCCAGGTTCAACAATTGGGGCCAGATGTAGGAGCCCTAATACCGGTCGGAAACAGCCGATTTCAGCCGTTTCCGACCTGTATTAGGGTTTTCTGATGTAGGGGCATGTTATTTTAAGAATCAGTAATTTTACCGATTCGGTAAATATACCGATTCTGTAAAATACCGAATCGGTATATTTACCGAATCGGTAACTTCTAGATGTAGGTGGGACTCTTCTGAGTCCCAAAGGCCTTCCAGAATCGATATTTTACCACCCAATCCAATTGGGTGGTAAAATACCGAATCCAGGTGTGCATGCACATGTGTGCATGCACACCTATGCCATGTGACAGACAGACATGCCCTTAGGGCATGTCTGTGTGCCACATGGCACACATGCCTGTATTTGGGGTGCTAGAGGGTGTCAAAGTGACACCCCCAGCACCCTTGCTGGAATCGGTATTTACCGAATCGGTAAATACCGATTCAGTAATGCCCAGTGATTCCTATGGGCTTCAATGCCCAAAGGAATCAATGGGCATTACCGAATCGGTATTTAGAGAATCGGTAAATACCGAATCTTAACGATTCGGTATTTACCGATTCTGTAATACCTACATCCCCCCACTCTATTTTACCACTTCTTAAATACCGAATTGGTAAAATTCGGTATTTAAGAAGTGGTAAAATAAAATTACCTACATCTAGGCCTTGGAGAGTTAAATCCAGACCACAATGGACTGGGTTGCTCCCACTACCGAGACTCAGGTCAGAGCTTCTAGGTCCTGACTGGGTACTACAGGAGGTTTGTTAAGGGTATAAGTCCATAATGATTCTCCTTAATGACCTCACCTTCAAAAGAATGCCTGAGAAAGTTCAGTGGACAGTTAGCTGGTAGAAGGCATTTGACGACCTGAAGCAGGCCATGTACAATGCTCCAATTCTGCAAAGACCAGATTACTCCAAAGCCATCATTGTCCAGACAGATGAATCTGAGATAGGGTAGGTGCAGTTCTATCACAACTTAATACAGATGGCCAGGACCAACCTGGTCAGCTATTGAGAGGGAGGCCTTTTCTGTGGTCTGGGCCTTGAAGAAGTTGAGGCCATACCTGTTTGGTACTCCCTTCATTGTTCAAACAGACCATAACGCCCTTTATGGCAAAACAAATAGGGTGTAAATCCCAAACTTTTGAGATGGGTCATTTAGCTGCAGGGGATAGACTTTTCTGTGGAACATAGACCTGGGAGTAACCATGGCAAAGCAGATGGACGCTCCAGATATGTCCACTTAGAAAATTAAGACTCAACTGGGCAAGGTTAGTCTCATTTACTTGCATTGGGGGGGTTTGTGTAGGAAAGTAGAATCTGCTTTCATGGTTACCCCCACATTTTGCAGGTGCCAGTATATTGTTTTGACTAGCATGACTATGATCCTGCTAATTAGGACCCCAGTCACTGTGCTTCCTCCCTAAATTGACCATGGTAAGTACTGTTGTACATCCACAATTGTGTACCCTTGTAAGTCCCTAGTATATGGTACTATAGTGCCCCGGGCATAGATACACCAGGGGTCTCCCATGGGCTGAAGCAAGTATTCTGCCACCCATGAGAGACCACTAAAACTGTGACTACAGACCTGCCATTGTAGCCTAGGTGAGTTGGTGCTAGCACCCCTCACAACAAATATGTTTTCTTATATCTGAGGTCACTGCACTTAAAACCTATAAGTCACTCCCTCTAAGTGTGAGGGTGTCCCTGCATGAGCTGGAAACCCCTGAAAACCCCAGCCTCAATTCCCCAGGCCTTGTAAGGGCGCTCAGCCATTTTAATACATTTAGTAGACATCAGTCATTACGAGATGTCTCACTATATAGTGGCTGCATGGAACCCGGTCATGTGTGATATCAAACATGTTGGAATCATACCCCAACACTGATTCTACTGTTGGAAATAGGATCCCATGTACTGAGCTGCTCCCTTGAGATACCCCCCTGTACTCCCGTTTACAGCCTTGTAGGGTTTGACAGCAAGACTAGTGCTGCTGCCGACCACAGACATGATTCTGCCCTCCTGCTGCTGAACCAAGGGAAGGTAGAACAATAGGTTTTCTGTTGCAGGGAAGTGTGACCACCTCCTAGACAGGACTTAGTGTATTGGGCTGGGGTGGGGGCACTTGCCAACACCCCCAGACTGCTATGAAGGGCACATGTGGGCCTTCCTTGCATACTCCAGTTGGAACAAGTTCTGGGAGCCCTTGACTGCCTCTCTGGTGCAAAATTGGACAAAGGACATGAGAGTATGCTCCCCTCTGTCCAGCCCCCTCCTTTTGGAAGGTTACCGAGCCATTCCAAACCTTTTCCCAGGGTACTTAAGGGCTTACCTGTGGGTGGCTCTTCAGATGTATCATGGGACAAGACTCAAGCCTGAAACTACTTCACTCTTCGACAGTCTGGACACTTGGACTTCTATGGATTTTGCCTGGAACCGAGACTGCATCAAGGAAAACTCCTGCTACTCCTGGTCTCACTGTTCTGCAAGTGTTCTTCATCATCTTTGTTTGTGCTTCTTCACCAGACCCGTGGGCATCAAGAATACGCAAAGTAATCTCCCTTGGAGTAAAGGAGTCACTCCCCTGCATCTGCAGGCACTGCAACAAAGCTGATCGGTATGCTGCTCCTGATGTCCCATGGACTTGGAAAGGCTCAGCAACACAGGTAGTGGTTCTGTAACTCCCTCGAGGCCTGACCTGTCCTCTCTGCAACCTTGAGGCCAGTATCCTTTGTCAGAACCGCTGGGACCAAACCCCTGTGCACCTCATCACCTTGTTGTTGCCAAGACTTGTTAGCTCTGCAATCCAGAGATCTACAGGCAACAAGAAGCTCCAGCCTCCAGCATCTTTTCTGGCTAAGTACAGTGTCTTCACTGCATCCTCTGCACCATGTGTCTTCCGTCTTGATGAGCTGCTTGAGGTCCTCTTGCGAATCCTGCGCTTCCAACCTGTGGGTCCTCTTGAGAGTCTTCTCCTGCTCCAGTGAGCTCCCCTGCTTTCTTGAGGCCTGCTCTGACTCTCCTGCTAGTGGTGTGTCCCTTAGACCTTGCTGGTCCTAAAAATGCTCCTTCTCCGCTATCCATAGCTGCCAATGCTTGTAGATGCTCCAGCTGGAGATAGACCCCCTGGTTCTCGATTTCCAATGTGGGGCAGCTCATGGTCTTCCTCAGCTTTGCCTGGTCCTCACAGCTGCTGCACAAGGTCACTGTCAACACTTCTGAACCATCTGTCATCGGTGGGCTTGCTTTTCCATGCCTTCTGGTCACCTCCAAGTGGCATGGACACTGTCCTCTCTGCTTAGAGGTGTTTCACTTCCAGAATCCACCCTTGAATTCCACCAGACTCTTGCACAGTTTTCTCCAGAGGCATCTTACCTGAAGTCCTCCATCGTGGTCTACGGCGGTTTCCGACATCTCTTCGCACCTATGCACCCGGCTTCCCTGGTGTAGGTATCCTGGTTCCTGGGGTATCCACGGGTGGGGTGACTCTCCAAACCTCTGTCTTCCATGGCGTTTCTTCAGGGTCCAATGGAAAGGGTCCTTTTTCTCCAAAACTGCAACCCCGACTTTCCTATATACTTCTATTGGACACACAGTTGTGTTTTCACTCTGCAAACAACCTTGTGGGATTCTGGGGTACTTACCTTGGGTGGTTCCTTAAGTCCTCAGCCCCTCTGAGTCCCCTGGTCCGAGTCCCAACTGCAGTCGCAGTTCGCATTCCACTTTCTTAGTATAGGGTTTGGTCTCCCCCTGGAAACCACTGCATTTTGTGCTTATTTACCTTTTGCAATTGAATTATTGTTCTGTATTTGTGTTTATATCTCTGGGTAGGAGATATACCAATGTGTTAGTGAGTGTTGTGTAATAGACATATTTTTATTTATATTCACAGTGTGGTTCTTTTTTTTTTAACCTACACTACATATTTAGATATGGTAAAACCAGCTTCTTAACACGCTTTAAAGAAAAGCCTGAAGGCGGCTTTCCACAGCTACCACTTAGAGAGCTTTCTATGGTTGTCTAAGACCACTAAAATCTCCATAAGTGTTAAATAAGTGCACACTCATATACTAGCCCAGCCTCCTACAGTGCACATCTGTAAATCCATGAAGGGGACATTCCCATCCCAACACCACAGTCAATTCTTTTTTGTTTTCAAATCCTTTTTATTGAATTTCAAGAAAAGAACAAATAACTATAGAGACACCACAGTCAATTCTAAATTCAACAACCGGAGGTAAGAGCAGGGGGTGGGGGGTACCATCCCTTGCGACGGCCACAGGTTGGACGCAGTTAAGGGAGGAGGCCACAGCTCCCAAAACTTGTGCTCACTGGTGCGGACCTCCCCGTCCTTCTCCTTGCTACCCCATTGTGACTATATGACCGGTTTACTTGGTCATGCTGTTGGCTTGCTTCAGCTAGTCCCATCTGTATAACGGATTGGCGTTTCCTCACGTGACTAAAAGGAGGGTGGTTACTCACCTTTCAGCGCCTTGCAATATTCAATCTAGCTATTCCGATTTGTAAAATTATTACACACCGCCTTATACAACAAGTCTCTAAAAATAAATCAATGACAAACAAAACACAACTAGCAATCCCACTGTTAGTTTTAGTACAACTGTGACCAAATTTCTGAACAGCGCCCTTGCAAAACTCGTGTCCCAAACCACTATCGCTGCTTTCATTGAGTTCTCCACCACCACTCTTGTCTACTGAAAATAAAACTATAATATTAAGGTTTGGTAATCAAACTGTGTGCATTGTCTGCAAGTCTTTTTAAGTCTTTCTTCCCGTAGCACAGTTTTCTCATTTTCAACCTCACGTCATTACTGAGGAATTCACCCTTTTCCCAATCTTACATTAATTGGTGTGTTTATTCGTTGTTGGCTGGATTATTATAGCAAAAATATCCACTTGTGCCCTTGTATGAAATATTCAGATATTGTTGTGGCTTGAACAAATATGCAGGCAAGGTAAGCGTCAGTCTCATAGTTAATATGAGAAAAGCTAAAGGTGCTGAAGTCAGAACTGCCTCTCGGGACTCCGGCTCGGAAACAAATGTGCCTGTCAGCACCATCCAGGTCTGACTGGCACTTGAAGCCTGCCTTTCTGTCTGCCTGAAAACAGGATGCAGACCTCTGACCCCGCAGCGCCTCAGACTGTTTGTACCTGAGGGGACTCATGAGTCAAACTGACATCCGTCATACTTCGAGCCTAAAGCTCTCCAACTCAGCCAAGCAAACAATCCTGCTTCATTTTAGTCTCATGGAGGGTGGGCGCGCACGTAAGCGCACAAGCGCGCTTTTAGCTACCTGATACAAAAAATCCATATTTCTTCTTTTGCCACAGTGCATACCCACGGATTCTTATTTCGCAAATTTGTATTTATTGGTTATTTGGGATTGATCCCTGAGCTACAGGTTTCATTAAAAAAAAAATTTCATTTCTTTATTTGCATTTTCAGTATGTACAAGTACAATATCCATAGGATATTCTTTACAGTATGTATGTCAAGTTTTGGCGTGTAATCACTGCTTTAAACTGTTCAGGCTCAACAGTTTTGATACATTATTAGTGCTAGGACGTTTTTTTGAAGTCCTTACATATTGTCCAGCTACATATTGAAATTGTAATTAACAGAAAATAAAGAAGAACTCCATAGTCTTGTGGTATCATTGTAACATAACGAGCATACCTGACAATTGCACATCATTAGATTTCACTGGGCTTGCTTTGCCAGTACTATGTGGATTGGAACAATGCAGTGCTAACATGATTAGAAACATAATTCAACAAACCAACACAACTTATTAAGTCGGTTCCATTTTAGTGTTTGCGTCCTGAGGAATTCAATGCCCCAACCCCAGTGTCCCCCTACCGCAAACCAACATATTTTAGAGTTTGTGCATATTTGTGCCTTGGGGTCGCTTACGCGTGCATCGCCAAGTCAATGAGGTAGCATCATTCACGTTTGGTACATGAGTTATGTTCGATTTAGGCGTCCACAGCGTCTCTGACCCCATCCTCGTTTTGTGAGTTGTTCCCCTCTGATTTGTGCTCCGTTTGTTGTAATTCTGCCATTATTGTGTTCCAATATTGTGCTGTAGGCTATTTGCGCAGGCTAGCTATCTCTTTCCTGTGTAATGCAGTGCTTTCTGCTTGGGCCCACACCGGAAGCAAGCGTTTCCCGTTGTTAAGGATGGGGGGTACATATTTTTCCATCGTCGGGTGACTAACCTTTTTGTGACTATGAGTCCTAGATCTATGAATCTGGAGGTGACTTTTTGTTTCCTGGATCTCCCAGTATGCACTCCTCCCATGTGCGTAGTTACGGGCGGTCAGTATATTGCGACAGGCCCACTGTTACTTCTTGCTAGTACAACGCAGGACAAGACCACAACATGTGGAGGAAATCTGCTCCTACTTGATTACAGTGGGTACACTCCGAATTAGTAACTTGGAAATATTTGTTTCTTTTGTCTGCGACAAATACGCCCTGTGTATAATATATGTCTGCATACTGTGAAATTTTGCGTTTCGTATCGCACTTGCTAGGATTGTGTCCCATTCTTTCTCTGCCCATGGGCCTCCCCCATCTTCTTCCCATTTTGTACACAAGGGTGTTAGGGGTTGCAGCGTGTGTGTTAGTAACGCTTCTGTCAGCCAGTGTATGATGTGACTCCCATTCCCCATTACATTCAAATATTGAGTCACCGGGTGCAACTGAGGTTAAATGTTCATGCCTCCCCAAGCTGCCGTTGTGCTCTAATAATTGAGTTTTGTAGTATAAATTGACCTGCCGGAAAGTCCGTTTCTCGGGCCAGTCTGTCAAAGGGTAACAGTACATCGTCTTCGTATAAGTCTCCCAATGTGCATATCTCGGCAGCATGCCAAGGCTCAAGTGCATGATTTGAGGTGCCCCTTTTATTTCTCATGATAGCAAGGAGGGGAAGTGCAGGTGCATTGGGAGTTGCGTGTTTGGTGAGATATAAGGTACAACTGTGGCATCGATAGGCTAAGGCTGGGCAGGTCGGTGATGGGGTGGGGGTCTTGTCACTGGATGGAACAAGTGGTAGATCTGAGATAGTGTCCATGCCGGGTGTGTTGTGGCTGTTTTGATTAAGTTTAGCCCAGTCAACCAGTTCACTGTCCATTGCAGAAGTGCGGCTGGCTAATAGAGCTCCATGTTTGGAACAGCTAATCCCTCTTTGTGCGAGCATGCGTATAGTTTCCAGAGTGCTATTCTGTGGCAGCTTTTGTTCCATGTGAAGTCACTGGTCATTTGTTCCAGTTCGCAAAACATTTTGGTCAGAACATGAACGGGGAGGTTTGCAAAGTAGTACAGCAGTCTGGGTAATATTACCATTTTGGTCAAAGCTATTCTGCCCATCACATTTGAGGGCAGTGTTTTCCAAAATGTTATTTGTGATCTAATGGAGGAAGGAGGTCTGGTCAGGTTGCCTCCTAAAATGTCAGCGGGCTATGGTATGTGAAAATGCCCAGATATCAAAAAGAGATTGGTTGCCAACTGAGGGGTGCATCATTAATCAGGAGGTCAGTATTCTGGGTCCCGGTCCTGAAGCGGTACAGACACGACTTGTTCCAGTTCACCCTCAGGCCTGACAACACTTTAAATTGCCATAAGGTCTCAGCTTTGGTATCTGGTAGAGTGTGCAGGTCCCTGAGATACAGTAGTAGATCATCAGCATATAAAGAGATCACATCTGTTCCATCTCCCAGTGGGATGCCCCAGTTTTCACCTCTCCTACGCAGCTGTGTTGCAAGTGGCTCCATGGCTAATGAAAACAACAGAGGGGACTTCAGATGCTGCTTGTAAATGAAGGTGGTCTGGAAATTCAGTAAAGAAACAAATTTGGTCTTTCAGGCCATTATAATTTACATGTTCTTACTAAGGCATTTATGCCCCACTGGAAATACAGCCAAGATCCTCCGGGGGGGCGCACCACACAGTTTGAAGACCTCTGCATCAGAGTAACTAGAGTGTATATGCAATTTTTAGGTTGAAGCTACACCCCTACAGGATTGTGATTGGCATTTTAACCACCTACATTGGACTTGAGAAAGCCCTCTAGTAACTACTTGTGGAACTGCATCTCCCCTATAGGAGTGTTGAATGAGCACTTTCAGTATGTGCAAACACTCCTTTCAAATCAAAGATAAAGGTTACACCCACCAAAGCATAAACAACCAAAGAAGGCTACCTAATTATACTTATACTTACAAGTGAATGAATGTTCCTATAAGTAGTAGGGTGTGATCATATACTTAAAAAAAATCACGAAATGTATTGAAATCTGTCATTTTTATTCATTATATACAGGCTTTGGCAAATAAATAATCCTTTGGAAAACAAGCACAAAAGATTAAATTTGCAAAAGTGTGTTTCAAATTTATATATTGAAGTCACACCCTCTTAGCGTGGTGCAGGTCGTTTTAAGAAGTTAACTGAAGCTTCATGAAACAATTTCAGTGCTTTTGCTCTTGACGTGTGAGGGACACCAAGTAATGACTATTGGAACTGCGGTTCAATGCTTGTGCATCTGACTCGATAGGGACACCTAGTAGTTATTAGTAGAACTACAGCTTCATGTAAGAATTTCAAAACTTTTAGCATTTGAGTAGAAATGGGCACACAGTAACAACTTGTGGAATTGCAGGTTCATGAAAGAATTGCAATGCTTTTGCATTTGACTTTTGAGAGCCACCTATTAGTGACTAGTGGTACTACGGCTTGATGTAAGATTTTCAATGCTTTTGCATTTGACTTGTGACAGACACCTTTTAACAATTAGTGCAACTGCACCTTTAGGAAATAATTTCAATGCATTTGCATTTGACTTGAGGGACACAACTAGTAGTGACTAGTGGAACTGCAGTTTCAAGTAGGATTTCAATGCTTTTGTATTTTTCTTATGAAGAACACCTAGTAATGACTAGAAGAGCTGCAGCTTAATAAAAACATTCAATGTTGGTGCATTGACTTGTGAGGGCCACCTAGTAAAGACTTGTGGAACTGCACCTTCAAGAAAGACTATCAATGTGTTTGTATTTGACCTGTGAGGGGCATCTAGTAACAACTAGTGGAATTGCAGCTTCATGAAAGTGTTCAAATGCTTTTACATCTGACTCAAGAGTGTGCTCTATTAACATCTTGAGGAACTGCAGCTCTGGGAATGAAAATAATTTTGAAGATTAACATTTGACTTTAGAGGGATACTTAGTAACAACTTGAGGAATCGTAGGCTTGAATATACACATACATACAAGCGGGCTCACACACACACACGCACACACCCACACACACCCGCGCACCCACACACACCCACACCCACACACACACACACCACACACACACACACACACACACACACACACACACACACACACACACACACACACACACACACACACACACACACACACCCACACACACACACACACACACACACACACACACACACATATATATGTATATAAAAGCCCTTCATCAAATATCTTTATGTGTTGGCTAGCATTTTGCTTCTTCCTACCACAGCCTATATGCAGTGGGCAACTTGCTTTAACCAGTGATTGCTAGTGCCTATATATACTAGGTCGTCCTTACATGTGTTCCATTGTAATCAAGACATTATTTGAAAGTTGTGATGTTGATTAATCAGCATATACCAGCATTTACATATTTACTTACTCTTTTGAAATCAAGCACAGTTTAATAGAGTAGGAAAAGTGGATATGTATATTTTTATGTAGAAGCCTCACCCCCTCAACTTTGTTTAGTAACAACGTGAGTTATTACAGCTTTGTGACAGACGTGTTAAGCAGTTGCTTCTGACATGAGAGGGACATATAGCTAAGTTATGCAGTGCTGCAGTCTTGATTAAGACATCGTACTGTTTTTTCTGACTCAAGGACATCTAGTAGCTACTTGAGGTAACTGTAGCTATGCGAAAGGCCAGAACGATTGGCTTTTTCAATGCTTGGTCTTAGGTGGTCTAATGTTCTTCTGCATCATGTTTTTAAAGTGAAAGTGCATTGCGTTATTTTTGCGAATGAAAGCCTGTTTATGTTAGTAGCCAAACTGGCTAAGTAAAATGCCACTAAACTGGAGCAATCCCGCGGGAGGGGGGAAAACCCATACCAACAAATGCTGAGCTCCCTATTAGGAACTATATACTTATGTGTCTGTAAATGCTGCCTGTGCTCGTTATAGATAGAAAACTGTGGTTGCAATAATGACATTTTTTCTCTGCACCAGAACACTACTGTTAAAAATGTGAATTGTTCATTTATCATATAAAGTGCTGTTTTATACTCTCTGGTGCTCTTAAGTTAGTAGTAGTTGAGAGATCCATTTACAAGAAAATTATTTTGCCCCATCATAAACACCCACAATCTTCACTCACCCAGAAACTTCGAGGAGACTCAGGTCATAGTATGCACACTAAAGTCAGATGTTGCATGAAAAACTTCAGAAACAAAACATCTGAAAAAAGCAAACAGTCTTAGGGTATGTCAGGGGAAGTAAATAAAACATGTGAACTGTAAAAAGGGACTGCATTGCTGACATGGATTACCTTAATGGTGTTTACATTTATTGTTGCCTGTATAGTTAAGGGCATGACTAAAGGGGCAGATTCTTGGATTCGTGAAGATGGGACTTCAATAATAGTGAAACCTTATTTTTTGCCCACTCGCGGCATTTTGTTGATGAAGGTGCGAGTCACAGGAAAAAAATTGATTTTTTTAAATTTATGTTAATGTTGTTTATTTTCTATAGTGGCAGCTCACCATCTTTACCTGAACAATTGGATTGGGGTCGTGCTGTGCTCCGATTGGTTAGTCTGAAATAGATTTTGTAATCAAGTGAGCATCAAACAAACGTATTTTTATGCAAATGTTCAAGTGTTGCCTACAGTGTCAGTAAATGCAATATCTTTCAATAGAAACGGAGAGAGCTCGGGCACTGTGACTTGTAATATTTCCCGTGTCAAACAGGAACATCACATCTGATTCAGACAGGCATTTCTCTCTTGTCCTCTTGTCAAAATAGCGACAAGTCCCTGACAGCCAAAGTGAAGAGGAATTAACAATTACCCCTGTCGACATAGCGCTATCACTGAATATTTCAACATCTAGAAGTCTGGTGACATTTTCGCTTTAATTGGATATTCATACTCATACGTGAGGTCTCAATCAAGTTCGTTTAATGCTGACATTATCCATAAAAATGCCTGTTGTAGATTGTATTTGTTTTTTTGGATTAGCTCGTCCTTGTTCCTGTCTATCAACATTATACAACCCACGCATGCTCACATGAAATGAAGGAAAGCTGTGCCTATTTCAGTGAGTATAGAGTTGCAGATGGTAGGTACTATCTCCTGCAAAATGTATGTGGCAAGAGGAAAATGTATGTGGCATAGGGAGTGTAATGTAAATCCACTGTCCCATAGTAAAGTGCAAGTAGGCTCAATTCACAGAGATTACCCCCAATACTACTCAAGTAGTGCTCCAGGTCACCCAAGATCGAAGTCACACCCACCCATCACTGAAGTATGCCTCACTTCACACAACAGTCACTCACTAGACATGCAATTAAATTATACTGGAATTAACACTGAAGGGACAAAGGAGAACGGTAACATTCAATGTCAGTGGTAGACATGTATAAATCACAAAGTCAGCACCATAACAAAATGTACACACTAAAGGGCTGAGGCAAACACATTTTAAAATAATGAAAAAAAGACAATTTGAATAATACAGTAACTAGACATATTTGCCATTTATGATTAACAATAAAAACACACACACAAAAATGGTGACTTAAATTAACAAATCTGAAAAACCGTAGTAAACCAGATAATCATAGCACAACATGTAAAACCACAAAACAGCAATGCATCAGAAAATGCAAAGTTCACACACCCTACACGTACCTGCCAATCTGGAGGGGGTGAGGGGGCTATTGTTAACCTTAATACCATAACCCTCCTCACCTGCATCTTACCATCCAACCAATCAATCACACACTGGTCGCACCATACATTAGCCAGCTACAAAAACGTTCACACAATATCAGCTGCAGTTTTTTTTACATTTCTACCCACCCAGACAAATACCAACTTGATAATACACATTCAGAGGAACACTCTCTTTAGTATGATCGAGGGTGATGTGTTGGGGAAATATAGCTTTCCTCCTAAAGTAAGACTGAGTGGGTAAAGGATTTTCCATGGCTCTCTGAGGCCCCCTGAAGTGTTATCCTTGATGTCATGGGCAACTTTAGAACGTTTCTTAAGTGTGGAGGTATGTATGCTGTATATTACAGCACGCATGCAAAGTTATTAACATTTTGAGAAAATACAACTTTTCTCACAGGTTACGTCTGCCTTTTTAATGCAAATCCCTGTTTAACCTATTTTAGTATATTTGTATTGGGTAGGTGCATAGGAACTGCTGTGTTCCACCCGAGGTATGCCCACTTGACACAAAGTAGCACAACGCGTTATTTAGCTCACTTTAAGACTGGAAAGTAAATACGAAAATAACCCTTTGTTGAGATTGTAACGCAAATCTGACGCAAAGTATGTGTAAATCTGAGCCATAGTGTTATGTGTAGTAGGGCCATATCTATAGTTTCACATGTAAGTGTACACTTCATGTGATGTGGATGGTTCTAAAGGAGCGTGTCAGAGTACGTCAAGCAGAAACATATGTGTATCCTCTGTTTATACTTCCATTAACTGTATTTTAAGTATATGAGCTCAGTTTGGGTATCTGTGCCTGTATCAGGAGCTAGGTTTATAGACTTCTGCTTATATGGCACGGAGCTCTTATGTTGCTTATACATCTTTAAATCTGCTACACGTGGTGCATTATTATATACGTAATTCTAATTGTTAAATAATATATAGAATACTAACCATAACAGAAATGCTCAATTGTAATTATAATAATATTCCTCCCAGAGCTCATGCAGAAGGTACTCTACCTCAAAATGACATTCTTACTGCCATAAGACAAGGGGCAGATCTTGTCTTTTTAAATAGCATTGTACCATAACCGTATTTTTTAACCACACATTTGAACTTTTCGTCACTGCTCTACCCATGAATTCCACTTAGTCGACATAATTTCGAGTCCTGCCCTGCTAATGAAGTGGAAATAAAAACATAAAACCTCACCCTATTTTGAGGATAAAAAACCATGGTGCACAGTAATAACTCTGCACCTGATATTACTAGTTTCATGAGTTATTTCTCATATGTTCATATGAGAGATTGACCCACACTTTTATATAGCCTGACCAGATTTTGAAAACCAAAAAGCGGGACAGTCCAGAGACAATGAACGACTACAATTTGGCATTGGTCAAGGGGATTTGAATGACCTATTGAAAAGCATTTACCAACAAAGAAAACACTATCAATGAGGTGTTAATTAAATAGTTTTTTGATAAGGGGCTGGGAACTACTTATGCATTGAAACACTGAAAACCTGCCTTCCTGTGTGTTCAGTGGACTCTCTCTGAAAAACGAGACAGGTGCTAAATGTACTGACATTTGAGGTACAAATGCTAAAAAAAACTGAAACTGTCCTGGAAAATATGAGAGGCGTAGTCACTTATCTATTTCCATTGGCTTCCCTTTCTACCATTTTCTGGCTGTGCTTCCACCGGCTATTGGCAAATGGAACCCAACCATGTTTCAGTGCAACAAGGTATTTTGGAAAGTGGAGGCACCATGTGGCCTATTACGATGTTGGTCGGAGTTTCCTCTGACCAACACCATGGTGGAAACAGGACCGACCGATCTCTGGATGGTGGTCCTGACCGCCTAATTATAATGTGACCATAGGGAGCTTGTGTTATGGCTGGAAACTGGCCGTAACACAATTTCCCATAGAAAAATGGGAGATTGTGTAAATCCCTGCACCCCGTGGCAGACACCTCAAGGTGCCTGCCACAAGGTGCAGGTATTAACAGGGGGGTACCAAAGGTGCCCCACCGCCCCCTACCGGAGGCCGCAAAGGAAAGGGGGCTCGAAAACACGCTTTCCGGCAGGATTTCCATGTTGGCAAGGCCGGCATTGAATCTCTGCCTGAATCCGTGCATCGTAATCTGGGCAGCATAAACCCCATCCATATGGATTAGGGGATGGTTCAGACTAGCCGACGGGCTCCTTGAGCCCATCAGAAGCCTGCTGGAATGACCAGCTGGTTTCAATTCCAACTGGCTGTATCGTAATCAGCCTGTCAGAATTGAAACCGACGATGTCGGTAGTAATCAGCCCTCAAGTGACTTGGAATAGGCAGCACTGGACCCACTACAGGTATACCATTTCTCTCAACTTGTTATAATAAGGTTCATCAGAATATCAGTTGTTACTTTGCAAGCTTTACATTTTGAGTCATTACATCACAGTAAGTACAACAGGAGTACTTTTACATCTCAGTATGTTACAGCAGGATTGCTTTACTTCACAAATAAGTTATCAATCATTATGTCTAGCCTCTACACACTCACACAGGCATTCTTTTAAAACCAGTTTTTAAAAAAGTAGGAGTGACAACATGTCGGCAAGTACATATGCTTTGTCATTTGGGCTCATGAATTTCCTCCACTTGCCGGTTTGGAATGTTAACATCTTTATCTTAAATGTCTCGTATTGTTATGTGCTTTCTTTTTACTTGTTCTCCTACACAATGTATCTATGCCCTATGGATAAACAGTGATAGTTATGCAGCTAAAAGATGACAATTTAATGTTAATCATTTAAGGCTTCTTGTATTGATAGCTGAGAATGATTTGAACATGCCCAATTAAGAGTTATCAAATGCTAACTATGTTGGCATTGCTCTGAATGAATTGGATAGAAGTTAAGCACTTTAGCCACTAATATTTCAAGAAAAAAAATATATACAATGATGGTAACATTGATACCTGTTCCTTGAAGGAATGGAAGCATTTCACACTTATGCCTGTGAATAGTCTGTTCAAGTTTTGACCCTTTTTAGCATAGCCGCAATAACTGAAAGATATGTAAGATGTGACTGCAATTGATTTTCTCCTTACCTTACTGCTAAAATTGTGAAGTTTGCACACTAACTTAGACTAAGTCTGTTGTAAAATTGTCTCTTTTGATATTGGGGAAATGGTTTTATATTGTACATAACATTAAGCACAGTTGGGTGTTTTGTGAGGCTCTCTCTTCCAACATTAATAGGGAGCAATGGTCCACAATAGTATGTTGTCCAGGAATGTGGAGAATGACGTATTTGTGTCTCGTGAGGTGGTGGGTCTTGCACACTTTGAGAAAGGCTTACAGAAGTTGAAATTTGTCAGTGTTTGGAAATATTGCTAATAAACATAATTTAACTAAGAAGCTGTCGGGAGTGCTCGCTTTTCATCAGAGTACCGAGGGTGAAAGAAAATATTGAGGCTGGAGCCACGCAAGCCGTGGAAGTACACATTACGAAGGTAGATGTGATCATGATTTGCAACATTATTGTGTATATATATATATATATATATATATATATATATATATATATATATATATATATATATCCTAATATAATAAAGAGAGAGCCCAAACCTTTGAGGCGGGTAATCTCAGGAACCACAGCACCAATCACAACACCCAATACAGTGTTGGAAAGGGCAGTTGCAGCAGAAGGACATAGGCTATGCAGACGCCCACCATATACATTTAAAAGGTAAAAGAACCATGCCAGCAAAGTAGTCCCTTGTGGGCGTGTCTGCGTTGTGCTGTGGGCGTGCACTGGGGGCGTGACAAACCCTGGGGGCGTGTGGTACGTTCCGCCCTTCATGCCATGTCTCATATTGTGTGCTAATCCCACCCTGCTCCCTTTAAATAACCCTGCACCCCATAATCATAACCCACCCTTACTCCTTAAAATACCCCAACACCCTTAAACACTAACCCATCTTAACCCTATAAATATACCCTGTACCCCAAAACCCAAACCTATCCCTAAACCCTAAAAATACCCCTGTATCCCAAACCCCAAACCTAGCCCTGAACCCTATAAATACCCCTGTACCTCAAAACCCAAACCTACCCCTGAACCCTAAAAATACCACTGTACCCCAAAACCCAAACCTACCGCTGAACCCTAAAATACCCCTGTACCCCAAAACCCAAACATAGCCCTGAACCCTTAAAATACCCCTGTTCCCCAAAACCCAAACCTACCCCTAAACCCTAAAAATACCCCTGTACCCCAAAACCCAAACCTAGCCCTGAACCCTAAAAATAACCCTGTACCCCAAAACCTAAACCTACCCCTGAACCCTAAAAATACCCCTGTACCCCAAAACCCAAAGCTAGCCCTGGACCCTTAAAATACCCCTGTACCCCAAAACCCAAACCTAGCCCTGAACCCTAAAAATACCCCTGTACCCCAAAACCCATACCTATCCCTAAACACTAAAACTACCCCTATACCCCATAACCCAAAACTATATCTGAACCCTTAAAATACCCAAACACCCCAAAACATATACCTCAGTACCCCAAAACATATACCCCTATACCCATACTTACCTTATCCAAACATTAAAAAACATGCTTTTACCATTCATGCATTTACAATGAATTTCGTTGTAAATGTATGCGTGGTAAAAGCATGTCAAATGTAATGCCATGCGTTATAATGGCATTGCGGAGTCATGGTACTTTCATAATGAAAGTATGCAGAGTGATGGTATGCGGAAAGAAAGTTGCAGAATAATGGGTGTTTACCCTCCCCCCGTTAAGTACATTGGTGGCACGGCGGCCCACATCTCCAGCAACATACTCATATTTTTTCACCACCCATTTGAAAAATGCACAGGTCTCTCTCATTGATGGCCAGCACCGACATACACTTTTAGACACACCTCCCGCCACAAGTTCTAGGATTGTGAACTTTAGAGCTGGGGAGCTACGTTCGAATCTCGGCATCAGCTCAACATCCTGTGATTCCAGGCAAATCGCTTTGTCTCCCCGTGCCTACTACAAATGAATGTGTTCTTCTGTAATGTAAATTGTGCTCATGCCATGTTGTCGAGTTCGCGCTATATAATATTGCAAGGGAAAATAAAGTAGGGAAACTCGAGTTCACACACTACTGAACGCGCACTCTTAAGTGCATCAGCAGCGCACTGTGAATCGGAGCGTTTCACAGGCCTGTCACAGATAAGAAATGCTATCAAAAGGAAATCCTACAAAACAATATACTACTGGCCGGCAGCAATTCATACCCGGACAACGTCGGGACAGGCTGCTAGTATATATATATATATATATATATATATATATATATGAAAGAAATGTTCCTGTTCCATCAATGAATGACGGAAGCACACCAGGTGCGGACCTCTAGACCAACCTCGTCACTGCAGCGAAAGATTTTTCCAAAAGAAGATGCAAATCCTCAAATAGGTGGCAGAGTAAAGTTTTTATTTAAATTAAAGGACAAATGTCCATCCGATGACGCGTTTCACTCCTCTAGGGAGCTTGATCACATGAAACGCTCAGAAAGCTGGACCATTATATAGTGAACATAGTAGTGGGACAAATTAGTTAAAGTGCACGCCCTCACAGTGAAAAGAGTGTAAAAACAAATGACAGACCAAATGTTCTAGTTCTGCTTGTAGTATACAAACATAAACGCCATTTTAAAACGATTAAAGTGCCTGAAAATGTCAATACATTTTTTTAAACTTAATACATATCTTGTAATCAATTGTAATCACATTAGCCCTTTCGCTGCGGTGGCTATTCCGCCGCAGCGCTAAAAGGGCGCGGCGTCCGCGCGGCAGCCGCATGCTGGTGACAGAACCGCTCCGTCACCAGCCGCGGTTGAGCTGTGCTCGTGACGGAGCGGTTCCGTCATGGCCCGCCCCTCTCAATAGAACGCGCCGAGCAAGCGCGAAATCAGCGCCGTGCATGCGCGGCGGCCGGGCCGTGAGGGAACCGCTCCGTCATCAGCACAGCCCAACCGCAGCTGATGACGGAGCGGTTCCATCATCAGCATGGAACGAGTTAGAGCAGATTCTTTTCAGTTTAGAAGCGGAATCATCAGCTAATGAATTGATTCAAGGCAAAAAGTAATAACCATTATGCAAAGCAAAAAATAATTCCGACATAGTGTCCTAATGAGAATTTGCGTTGCAAATAAATATATATTTTGACAAGTGTCAATAATTTAAATATATGTGAACAATTCATATTGTTGTTTCCGCAATAAATGATACTGCAACATTTTTCCCAAAATTATATCAAGTATGCATATAAATAGTTTAGTACTTTTATACGTTTTAAAGATTATCGGTTGTCAATAAAGTGCTCAAAAAGTGCAGTTTCATAACAAACATAAATCATCATAATTGTAACCCACAAAATCACAGCCGAGTAAACAATCATGACAGCCTTACATAGTCCTGTAATGATATGTAGAAATTGTTAAAGGTGTTATTACAGATAAATTCCTACATGAAAAGATAGTTTCTTTGGTTATCATCTGATGACCAAATTAATATAATACAGTCTAATAAACAAAAAGGGGATACCCAAACATCATATGCGTTACCTGAACGGATTAGTCATTTAAATTGACTTTACAGAAAGTTGTTTAAATCTTCCGTTAAATTCAGACCATTTGGAGCCATGGTATCTAAAAATAGTATAAACTGCGATTCTTTTTGCCTGAGTAATTTGTCTCGGTTGCCACCCCGTCCGGGCTGAGGTACCGAACACAAAACAGTATATTCAAGGTCTTTCAGCAATTTGTTGTGTACTGACCGAAAGTGCCTTGCCACTGGATAATTTTCATCACTGTTGACGATTGCTCTTATATGCTGTAAGCTGCGCTTATGCACCGGGAGTTTTGTGCTCCCTATGTATTCAAGATTGCAGGTACACTTTAATTTGTAAACTACAAATTCTGACCTACAAGTTAAATGTTCTCGAATAGGCACAGGAACCTCACTAAAAGCTGTCATATAGTGGGTACTGTGTTTTGCAAATGGGCATGCGCGACAGGAAGTGCCCTTAAAGAATCCCGTTTTGTGATACCACGGTTTTTTAGGGGAAACCTCAGGTGATGGTCTGTCTAATGCATCGCGCATTGAAGGCGCCCTCCTGAATGTTATATTAGGTGTGTTTGGTAGAATAGGGCCTAGAATGACATTGGTTAATACTATTGGCCATTCCGTGCAGATGATACGTCTAATTTTACGCTCTTGTGCACAAAAAGTTGTAATAAGTCTGACTGAGCATTCTGAAATGATATTGTCAGACTTCTTTGGTGCAAGCAGGGATTTACGGTCAAATGACCTAGCTTTAAGTAAAGCTTGTTCTAGGATATATTTAGAATATCCCCTGTTCAAAAAGCGTTGTTTTCATTCATTTAGACATTGATCAAGTGATGTTATGTCACTGCAGATTCTACAAATGCGTATAAACTCCCCATAAGGGATACTACTAATAGTGTGAGATGGATGAGCACTACGGGCATGAAGAATTGAATTGCCCGCTGTAGATTTGCGGTGAAGTCGAGTCTCAAGTTTATCATCTTTTATAAACATCTGCACATCAAGGAATTCAGCCATTTCTGAGGTTTAGTAGCTGTGAATTTTAAGTTGAGTGTGTTCGTGTTCAAATCAGATACAAATATTGATGCCTCCTCTACTGTCCCCTTCCAAATTATATATATATATATATATATATATATATATATATATATATATATATATATATATATATATATATTTAGAACAAAGAGGGCGGCACAACTGGATACTTATTATGAAGCTTTAATCACACAAACACTCCACCGACGCGTTTCAGCCTCACGGCTTTTCTCACGGTCAGCAAGTCCCTTTTTGCTTTTTGTTTATATACTGCCCCATCTTAGCCATTAAGTGGCATTATGGGATATATAGTTTATCAAGCAATATGTTTAAAACAATGTATTAAAAACAAAGGACTGGTGTGCTCTGATTGTATAAGTATAGTACTCTAGCGTCCATAGTTATTTTCACTTAGGGCATAGTATACATTAATGATCTTTAAACTGCAGTATTGGGTATAGTACCCTATTACAGTCAATTACAGTTCATGCTGAGTTCAATATCACTCAAGATGTATGTGGAGATCTTCTCCAAAGTTCATGCCTCTGGGGTGTTTTGTTCGGAATTGGATTATGAGACGTGATTCCATCTGTCGTAGGAGGCGCACTGTGTCCCCTCCTCTGTCTAGTTTGGTCAGCATTTTCAATCCATAGAAATTCATAGCTAGCCAATCCTCATTTTGACAGGTGTTTAGATGTTTGGCTGTGGCATATAGCATGTTAGAATTTTTTACAGCCCGGATATGCCCCAGAATTCTTTTCTTCAGCATACATGTTGTGGATCCTATGTATTTCATACCACATTTGCATTCTATCACATACACTGTCGAGCGCTCTCAGGCTTGAAAGGATCGCTTTGTGAATATATATATATATATATATATATATATATATATATATATATATATATATATATATATATCTGGCAGTCACTAGTAGGTAGTTATAGTTAGGACCTAGTTTCCATGGATGTATGACGTTACAACGCATACTTTTACAACGCATTTTTTACAACGCAACGTCCATTACAACGCATTCCATTACAACGCATGCCATTACAACACATTTTTTAAAACTACCTTTACAACGCATTCCATTACAACGCATACTACCTTTACAATGCATACCATGTCAACGCATACAATTACATTGCATGTATGGTAAGTATTGGCTAGTGTAGGGGTAAAAATTACTATTCTAACTCCAGGGGAGTGCAACAGTAGGGTAAGTGTTGGATAGTGTAGCGGTAAAAATTACTATTCCAACTCCAGGGGGTGCAACAGTAGGGTAAGTGTTGGATAGTGTAGGGGTAAAAATTACTATTCTAACTCCAGAGGGTGCAACAGTAGGGTAAGTGTTGGATAGTGTAAGGGTACTATGCGTTGTGAAGGTATGCATTGTAATGGTGTGCATTATATTGACTGCGTTGTAATGACATGCTTTGTAGTGGTATGCGTTGTAGTGTCATGCGTTGTAATGGTTGCGTTGTAATGGCATGCGATGTAATGGATGTTGCGTTGTAAAAGTTTGGTTGTAATGGTAGTGGTTTGCCACTCACTTCAGCTGCTTTCTTGAAGGTTTTGGGTGATCCGTCAAGCGGGGGCAGAGAAAAAGGGGGGGGGGTCCCAAAACGAGTTTTCCCCATGCAATTTCCCACAGGGATTTTGAACAACACGATTACAGACCAAACTGCTGGATGGAATTACACCACATTTCTCAGAACGCTAGCCCCTGGTCAAGAAATAGATCTTTTTTTGTTATTTGGTGTCAATCCATTCAGTAGTTTTGGAAATATTTAAGGAAAACCTAATTTGTATGTCTAGAGGCACAGACCCTCCGCGGATCTTACTGATCTTGTGCAGGGATCTGATTTGCTGCCAAAACTTCAACCAGGAACCATCTTGGGACTCTGACTCAGTTGAGTCCCCCCTAAAAAAGTGAAATATAAAGAAAAGAGGTTGTGTAGAAATATCCTGTCCTCCTAAGTTTGGTGGTGGGGTCCATCATTGAACCCACCAGGGTAAAAAAGCATTAAAAGACATTTTTGGCTGAAATCGTGGCAGAGCCATGAATCTCTGTGTAAATGAAAAAAAACAACAACCACGGGTTCTGGCCTTTTGGCTCACCCTGTTTTCCTATTAGTATGCAGAGGTCTTCCTGCCTTTTCCCACGTGGATTGGCAACTTACCACTTGCGTTTTCTGCTGATTTTGGTGACACGTTCTCGATGTAGAGGAATTTGAAGTCATCTCGATGCAAAGGAGCACTTACGTCATATAGTTAGGAGGAAGTGCCCTTATTTAGTGGAAATTCCCCTCTTTCCAGTCTCGTCCTTTACTCCAGATGAGAATTCATGTTATCACAGATTTGTGGATCAAGAAGTTCGAGGAACAATCACAATGCCAAAATTACATGTACACAAGGTCACTTGGACATTTCCCAATGGTCCATTAAGCAGCTGCAGTGTAGAATATGCACTAGTTATTACCCACTTACTAATTAACCAGTAGAAGGTACTCCAGTTGGGTAGACTTTTTGTGCAAACTGTGGACTGTTGTTGGAAAAAGGGGCAGGTGAGGTTCAGTTCTGGCCCAGTCACTCACACAGCTGCTGACACACCCACACAGACACTCAGTCACCCACTCACACACCCATTCATCTACTCTCACATACACTCACAGACCCACACACCCACTCACAGACCCATACAGCCACTTACACATCTACTCACACACCCAGATACCCACTCACACACCCATTCAGAGACCTACACAACCACTCACACACCCACTTATATACCCAAATAGCCACTCACATACCTACACAGCCACTCACACACCCACATCCATACAACCGCTCACATACCCATACATCTAATCACATACCCACACAGCTACTCAGACACCTACTCATACACTCACGCGCCCATACAACCCCTCACCCACTAACTCAAATACCCATACAACCATTCACACATCCATGCACCCACTCACACACCCAGAAAAGAACTCACAAACCCAGTCACAGAGCCCTATAGCCACTCACACACCATTTGATAGATCCATTGAGCCACTCACACACCCACAACCATACAGACAGTCAGACACCCACTCACGCACTGACACAGACAGTCACAAAGTCACTTAGATGACATATGTTAGAAACAGTATCACTCATTAGCAGTACAGAAAGAACAGCAATGTAACTTATGCTGTTGCCTAGAATATATCTTTAAGTCTCTGACATATTTACGAAACACACTCACTGGATGATGTCATCAATGATGTCATTTGACATGTCAGCAGTGATATCATCAGGGATGTCACTGGCCATGTCATGAGTGATGTAATATATGAGTTCATGAGCAGTGCATTGTGGGGGGAGCAAGTTGTAGTTAGCTCAGGAAATTATAACTGCTGAATTTCACTGGTTTTGTATGAGTGAAATCGGAACCTAACTATAATATCACTGTAACCTATGGTTTTTTTCAGTGAATTTCTAGTTTGTTTTCCAAGTAAATGAATTATTTTTGTGAGTGCATGTCTGGTAGAATTACTTTGTAATATATGTTGTGTTCTGGCATTATTTTAGTAAAAGAATGTTGTTTTGTATTGTAACAAAACAGGATAGGGTTCACAGTTTGCATAATCTTTGTAAACTGTATGTGAGTATTGAACAGAAAATGATTCAATAGAAACTGTTTATTTGCTCAGTTATTGTATCTCTGATATCAAGACATAACCAGCAGTCTTTTTCTGAGGTGTCATTACTCTCACAATGATGGGTGTGCATAGTAAGGTGTGGTGAGGGACTGGCCTCTCTTTTCATACCTCTCTCACAGATGATGGGTGCATGTAATAGGATGAAGGGGAGGGACTGCCCTCTCCTTTTAGATCTCTCGCTCAGATGACAGGTGTGTGCAGTAGGGTGTGTGGAGGGAATGGCCTCTGTTGAGACTTCTCTCTGTAATGATAGGTATGTGTAGTAAGGTGTGGAGAGGGACTGCCCTCTCCTTTTAGACCTCCCTCTCAGATGGTAGGTGTGCGTAGTAGGGTGTGTGGAGGGACAGGCCTCTGCTGAGACCTGTCTGTAATGATAAGTGTGCGAAGTAGGGTGTGAGGAGGGTATGGGCTCTCCTTTCAGACCTCTCTCTCTCACATGATGGGTGTGTATAGAATGGTGTGTGGCGGGTCTGACCTTTCTGCTGATACCTCTCTCTGTAAAGATAAGTGTGCATAGTAGGGTGTGTAGAGGGACTGGGCTCTCTTTTCAGACTTCTCTATCGGATGATGGGTGTATGCAGTAGGGTGTGGGGAAGGAGTGTCCTCTCCTTTTAGCCCTCTCTATCAGATGATGGATGTGCACAGTAGGATGTGTGGAGGGACTGCACACTCTGCTGAGACCTCTCTCTGTAATGATGGGTGTGCATAGATGGGTGTGAGGAGGGTCTGGTCTCTCCTTTCAGACCTCTCTCTCAGGTGATGCATGTGCCTAGTAGGGTGTGTGGAGGTACTGGCCACTCATTTCAGACCTCTCTCTCTCAAATGATGGGTGTGTGTTGTAGAGTGTGGGGAGGGACTAGCCTCTCCTTTCCGACCTCTCTTTAGGGATGACTAGCGTGCATAGTAAGGTATGTGGATGAGCCTTAACTTTACTACCAAGTCTTCTCAAACCAATGACCATAAGGAGTAGAGTCTGAAAAGCACCATCTCCAGTAAGACTACTTCATACAGTAACAAATGTGCATAGCAGAGCGTATTCAAACATCACATACTCCTTTCTACTCTCCCTGCATGTCTGATCACCCTAAAGCTTTCCAGGAAAGAGCTGAGGTGTATGAGCTTTTTTTAGAAAGTTTCAGTAAGATTTGTCAAACGGGGCAAAAGTTATTTGTTAATCTAAAAAACGCTCCATCTATGGAAAAGCAGACCTAGCTATAACTACCTGCTGGCAACTGGCAGTAGGTAAAAAAAAAATACAAAGAAAACGGACTAGGTGTTTCTATTACTATGCAGCAGTCATTTTGGAACGTAAAATAATAGCTGTGTATTCAATGCATACATAGCATGTTCATATTTTATGGTATATATTAAGATTATTGTTTGAATCGTGCAACAGTCATTCTGAAACATCCATCGCCCCATTGGGCGCATTGTCATCAATTCTGCTATACATGTCAACTTTATACATAATTAAGATATTGTGACAGGATAAATTAACAATATTGATAGCGAACCCTACTATCAATAGAAATGCATATTGTGCCACTTTGAGCATATTTATCAAAGATTACTAATAATTTTTGCTTATTTGGCATCCTCATATATGATTGAAATTGAACAAAATTCCTCATCAATACCTACAATCAGCAGTATTGCCCCATTGGGCCATCCAATGTATTACTGTTCATTCCTCCTTTCGGCATGTATTACTGAACTTAAAAGTGACTGTCTCTATATGCAAACAAGCATTCTTGGAAATAGTTCCAAAATAGAGATATTGTAGCTCCCTTGTGTTCCAAAGTGGTCCTCATCTATAGCATGTCGCACCTCTGCGTGTCTCCCTGTAAATAAATCAACAAGATATTCATCAATGATTGTACAAATTTAAAGACATAAAGCATTTTCTGTGCAATACTAAAATGAAATTGTTAAAAATATTTCAAAACAACTGAGGCTGAGACTCTTGTGTTTACATCTTTTCAGGGGTATGTGTACATATCCTCATCTGTATTCAAACCTATTGGCTCCTTGTGCCTATTTTTAGAATGTATTTGCATTCAACTTGCGGTGATGTTCGTTCTCCATCTCCTCCTTGTGGGGTTTTTGCTATACAATCCAGTACACTGTATTTTAAAACATTTGGATCACTCTTGTGATAGGCCTTGAAGTGTTGTGCTACAGGATAGGTGTCAATTCGGTTTTTTATTGCTCTTAAATGTTGTGAAATTCTCTTATGCACTTGGAGCTTAGTGTTACCGATGTCTTTTTAGAACATGGGCATTTTAACATACGGATTGCAAATTCATTTTTACTCTTGCTTTATCAAAATCCTTTCTCCTATGTCTGTCTTAATCTCAGTGATGTTCTCTTCTTGTTGAAATGCTTTGCATTTAGTACACTTTTTGATACTTTCTGTATCTTCAACCAGCTGGTTTTACTATGTTCTTAATTTCTCACTAGGTTATCCTTAATAGATCATGATTTTCTGTTTATGACCTGTCGTTTAGGACTGGATTCATGACCTACTACTGAGTCTTGCCGGATAACATGCCAATGTTTATGTAAAGCCTGCCAAATCTTGCTATGTTGTTCATTGTCAATCTGTGATTTGCGTGTTTGCTGTTTAAAGAATAACCCTGCTCTAGTCTGTGTTGCTACTCTTGCTTTTGCTTGATTCAATGTGGTTTCCTTGTAGCTTCTTGCTCTCAATTGTAGTCATACTGTCCTGTGAAGTTTCAATTGCTTATTCTGAGTTACAGATTCTTTTTGCCCTTAAGAGCTCACCATAAGGTATAAGTCCTTAAGTGCTGCGGGGTGTGCACTCTTCGCATGTAGTGTGGTGTTACTTGCTGTTTTATTCCTGAATACTGCCGAAGTGAGTTGCTCACCTACCATTTACAGTTTGATATCCAAAAATACACTATATCACTGAAGCGACTAGTGTAAGAAAGATTGGGATCATTAATGTTGATTTGTCTAATGAACTTTTCTGCTGACTCATGACTACCTTTACAGAGTAAAAACAGGTTGTCTACATACCTAGTCCACATCACAATGTGTGAAGACCATGTGTGTAGTTCTGTTTTGTGTAGCATCTTCTCCTCCCACCAGCCTGAATGCAAATTCACATAACTGGGGGCAAAGCAGGTGCCTTGTGTCTGTCAAAAGATCTCCTATTAAATAAAATATATTGCTTGTTTGACACCAGGTTATCACTACTAACAACATTATATTGTGTCTGCGGAAGTGTATTGGCCTGGATTAAAAAAAATACCTTACTGCTCTTATTCCGTCCTCATGTTTTATGCTAGTATACAGAGAATTTACATCAACATAAAAAATCCAAAATCTTTTTTCCTGTGTACATTGAACACTTGCATCAAAAAGTCTGTAGTGTCTTTAATGTACAAAGGTAAGTTTACCACTAAAGATTGCAAAAAATAACCCACACATTTTGACACATTCTCTAACTACCAATTGCAGAAATAATTGGCCTGCCTGACGGACAATCTCTGTCCTTGTGTATTTTCGGGAGTAAATACAACACTGGTAATCTAGAATGTGACACCTTGAGGAAACTGTACTCTTCCAAAACTTAGCAGATCCGCTTCTCGCCACCCTTTCCACTCTGCATAAACATTCTCCTTAAAAAGTGTCTACTAATTTTTCTAAATTTTGTGATAACATGTTTTATCATTCAATTGGGAGTAAGCCTCTCTCATATACGTTTCTTTTTGGCCAAAAGACAACATTGCTTCCTTTATCAGAGTTTCATATGATGCAATCATAATTTTTGTACCATTTTTCTATTACTTTTCTTGACGCTGCAACAGTGATCTGCCGTGGTTGCCGAGATAAAATAAAACAGAACTAAGCTTTACCTGGAGTGTGGTTCTGTTCATAAATGACAGAAATATTGTTATGTTAATACGCCCGGGCATTTTGCGTGCACCCCCTGCGTTGAGTCTCACGTCAGCTATGCGGATTGACCAGATGATTGATATATATCTCTTACCTACTGGCAGCAACCAGTAGGTAGTTATGGCTAAGACCAACTTTTCACATAGACAACACGTTTTTTGTTTTGCTAATAACTTTGCCACCGTTTGACGAAATTTTCAAAACTAGTGTACTAGTAGTTACTGTAGCTGCTGTCTTTAAAGAATCAGGCTGATTCGGCTAGCCGGAGCTGAGAAAAAGGGGGTCCCAATACTCTTTTTCCCCATGTAATGTCTATGAGGACTTAGCAACTTTAAGATACGACTACAGCCGGAACTGCTGAATGAATTACATAAAATTTTGCGGAAAGGTAGATCTTGGTCTAGAAATGTGTAATTTGTGGCCCGGGGTAGAGAAAAATGAAGTGTCAAAACTGATAAGGGATTAGGATACAGGTATCCTGACCTAATAAGACACATGGAAGGGTCCCTGGAAAGAAATTTCCCCCAAATTTTGTTTGGGCATGAATTGAGGATCCGCATGTACCTGTGGATCCTGCAAATACCTGCTGGGGATCCTCTGGATCCAAAGCCCAATGGAAAAAAAGTCACTCACTCACATGCCATACTACCACTGTGCATGGCCAAAGCCCATGCATAGCGTGGGGTTGGGTGCATGTGTGGGATTGGCAGCAGGGCCTGGCCGCAGGCGGTGGTTGTATTAATGTACGTTAATTCTATATTACTTTAAGTTTTAAAAAAACAAAGAAATTCACTTCAAAAGTCAAAGGCTACTGTGACGTTATACTTAGTTTGATGTTTACACACATAAAACCATAGAAATTCAGCAGTTATAATTATACTTATAATTATTCTTCAATGAAGTATCTATAACTCGTGCCGTTAAGTAACTTTAGGCCATGAGTGATAGTTTGTTAACATAAGTATAACTTTAACTATAAATGCAGAATTACTATGGTTTTGTGTGGGTAAAACATCAACCTCACTGTGATGGTCCTGCAACCATTTTTTTTACTAGCGAATATATATATCTCCACATGATTAAAACATTTTTTTTTTAAAAAGGGTCTGGGCCTAAGTGTTTGTGGTGACTTCCTCTGGCCAACCCAGCACTGCTGCCAAAGGCCGTTCCCGGTTTTGGGTTGGTTGCCTGTGGTGGGGTAGAGGCTGTCGTGCATGTTGGGGGTTGGCTGCACATTGGGGGCTTAGTCGCTGGGCCTGGCCATGCTGTGCCACACGGCCAAAGGCCACAGTGCACTGCTTATGACTCTGAAAATACATCACTAATGACATGCTCTGTGACATTATTGATAACATTACTGATGACAATGGAATTGCCATCATTGACAACAATACTGCATGACGAGTTATAGTTACATTGTGGCACAAGTTATAGTCACTTTAAATACCTGCGAATGTCGGTGGTTTTGTTAGTTTAAAACTATGTTTTAACTGACTTTTTCACCTAGCTATAACATCCCTTTAACCCCTTCGATGCTCATGACGAGCTCAGCTCGTCATGAGGCATGGTTGAGCTGTGCTGATGACGAGCTGAGCTCGTCATGAACAATGGGAAAGAAACACGCTGCTCCTGCTTTCTACCGTGTCACTGAACACAGTAGAAAGCGGGAGCAGTGTGTTTTCCTTCGGAATGAAGATATGGAATACTGAGAACCCAGAATTAAAGGTGGAAAGGAGCCTGTACATCTGTTTAAATATCGTGGACACGCCGCATACATCGGAACCCCAATGTGGGTTGGAAGTATCACCACATTTCAAAAGTAACGGACCTGAAGCATATAAACTTTAGGAAGTCGCAGGACTACATCCGCAAAAGCGACGAAACACGTATTGGCTGTGCTATGGGTACCCCCATATGTCAAAAATTAAATCCATTGTGCCAGGGCCAGCATATTGTCGTGGGTGTCTCCATTTTACATGGGTGCATCTCAAAAATGAGTATGGCAGTGGTAGAATATTGCACTGAATGCCATATATATACCATGAGCGACCCTTATGTCACAAATTGCCTCAAGTTATCAGGGCCAGCATTTTGGCATTGGTTGCTACCATCTCATATGTCAAGTTGTTCACCTTTATGCTAAGAATTATCTTCAGTGTGCTCATGCCAAGATTTTGCCACTGGTGTCCACATGCAAAGAATTTTCTCAGGTATGCCAGCAATTTTCCATTTAGGCCCCCTATGCCAAGAATTACCTTAGTGTGCCAATGGCAGTAACTTGTCACAAGTGTCTGTCAAGCTAAGAACTCCTTCAAGAATGCCATCTTTGGTATTTTGCCCTGGGTGCGTCTATAAGACAACAATTACCTTCAGTATGCCAGGGCCAACGACAAACTTGCAAGTATCATATTACATTCTAGCTCACCCTCACATTCAGGTATTTAAACTCATTCTCTCACTCACATTCATTCATTTTCTCCTATACTTTTGTATGCACTTGCACCCATTCTTTGTCATTCTTGCTCACTCAATTGTATTCACTCTTAATCCCCCTCACTCATTTCCACTCGCTCCTGCTTACTGACATTGAATCTCACACACTACCTGTTACTGACTTTCACACATTTTCAGTCACACACATACGCTTACACATACAGACATATATGCACACACATACATGTGCTCTCTCTCACATAAACATGCTCTCACTTGCAAGCACACCAATAACCACAGCGACCACCAAAGGACCTGTTCAAGCTAGGTGTGCTCCATTTTTTATTACTGTAATAGTAAATAATAGAATATCATTCGCTAATAGTACTAATAGTATAATGAAAAATGCGTAGAAAATAAGGACTGTAGAGCCACCCCTGTGTTCTTGGCACTGACTTTGCCAACTCTGAGGCCAGGAGTCACCCCTAAATGATGTCCATAAAAATATTTAGTATGCATATTACGCGCTTATTATAATGAAAAAAAACTGTGATGCCCATGGTTTGACTGTAATGAAAAACGTCAAACTCTCTGACAATACCCCCACCTCCTCCACCTCCCACATAATTCACATAATTTGCTTATGTGTAATTACATGAAATTTTGGGGAAATGATGCGTAATCATGAGAAATGCTAATCCATCATGTAGCTCTATATTTTTGTGCTCCATGGATCCTCATGTCAATTTTGACACACGGATACATTTTGCGCAAAAACAATTGCGCAAAAAGCCATAATTTCCACCAACAGTCGCTTGGGTTCTGGTTGTTTGTGGTGTTCCTGTGCTCCCGCGCTACAATTTTGCCATGAACAGCTGCGTATGGCATAATGGTGTCATTTTGCCAATTTTGTGTGAAAAGCACAATGCGAAATTTCCAAAATCACACAAATTACACCATCATAATTAAAATTTTGCACAGGACACATAATTTGATGTTAAAAATTATTCCGAAAATTCATGCTATGATCCGCAGATTTTTTTAATGTAATTCCACAGCAGCTGCAGAACATGGGGCCTTTAAATATAAAGCTAAACGAGTTGTCTACATTTTCAATTTGTTAAAGTACTGGAGTCAGGTTCAGTATGCTCTGCTTGTCCCCAGGAGCTCAAAGAGAGCGCCTCTGTATGGATTTATCCTGGCTGCTGTCGCATCGTATTTACTGCTATGGTCTGGAAATTTGATATAGCCCTCTACACATATTCTTTCCCCAAAAACATACGTCTAAAAAAAGACGCGTTTTATTTCAAATCTATGAAGGGAGCCTACTTTGACAGATGCTGCCCCTAGGCCTGGATGTCCCCTGGAATACAAACCGCTGATGGCTTCTCTAGTATTGTTACTTTTGACTTCAGTCCATCCCCTTTTTTCTGGAGGTCCTTGCTAGAGGTTTCTGAAATGCGCATAATTTCCTTGTTCGTATACTTGAAAAAATTCTGGAAAATTACACAGAATGCAAACCGAGCATGTAGAGCCATATTTGAGTGTGAATTGCATCCATGTATCTTTTTGGACATGAACATGCATTTCGTTCTGACAAAATAGTGCAAAGACCACAAGTGCTGTGAGCAACAGCTGCTTGTGTTCTGTTCTCTCCAAAGGGATTTTTAGCCGCGCCCAACTGAGATTTCACAACGTGACAAAATGGTGCAATTTTTGGAATTTCACGTAACAGTCATGACGTGAAATGGCAGCAATTTCAAATTACAGGAGATTACGCCAGCCAAACGAAAATTTCACCTGAGTATAATCAATGCCTCTCTTCTTGCTGTTAATGATAACATGAAACCTCTCTTTTGGACAGTTTTACTTTTAGGAAAAGATTTTTTTCATTAGTTTATTTTTAATTTATAACAACCACATTAAATAATATCAGTCAATAGAGGAAAAACCCCTAAAACATTATTGTAAAATTTTGAAACATAATTTGATAGATATCATTAAATGATACTTCATGCTATTCATGCAATTACTCAGATTCAATGCATTGTGTGAACATCGCATTTTTTAGTTGTTTTGATGTCAATTCTGAGAAAGTGGAAAAGTTCTACCAATTTTGGAATGGACCTGTGTTTCTTTTGGAACATAGACAAAACAAAGAACATAAAATCATTTACATTTTTGTGTTTCCACAATCAGTCATAAATAAAAGTGAGAGAAAATGGAGCATGGGCATTCCAAAAGCAAGGAATGAAAGGCTTTTCCAGTTAATATGCTAGCTAACAATACTAGCTAACAATCTCACATTTCCATTGGAGAAATCTTAGTTACTTTAAGTTTTACAGTTTTTAAAAACTAAAGGTAAATGCCTGTGGATAAACAATGCTTCTCTGCCCAGACAATCTAACCAATTGATTTTACAGTGTCATAATCCTCTCCCTTTGCTTATATTTTCTTAAATAATCACAGATGGGAATGGACACTTGTATCTACCATAACCATTGGTTATTTATTGACAACCCTCATAGACGCTGAGATGTTAAACGTGCGGTTTATCTTTTGTCCGCCCCTTCTCTAGCGTCATGGCATATTCATCGGGTTGACAAATGACGTGCTTTATGCCAGCCTCGCCCGAGGCAACCTCTGGGAAGAGTAGAAGTGTCCAGAGATAATGAGAGTTGGAGTGCAGTGCCACCAAACAAAAATTCTAAAAAACAGTGTTGCACCAAAAACAAAAAACTATATTTATTATAGAGAAGATGCACACTGCAAATTAAAAAGAGGTGAAATAGGGGTATATTGGGTAATCGAGTTACAGGATTACCATATAACTCTATCAATAGGTCGACATGTTTCAGCTCTATTTGGCCCGGTGGGTCTGTAGAGCTTTCGTCAGGACAAAACAAACAAACAAAATTGAATACTCACATTATTAGTGTAGTGTTCAAATAGAGGTATGAAAATTTCACACTCAGATTCCTGTATAAAGGAAACAAAATAGGTTATGACATTTTTAGAACAACCTTAAACAATATTTCATGGCATATAGCCTGCAGTAAGACGGTCTCTTAGTATTGACCAAAACACAAATGAGATAGCAATAAGTCAATCTCTATTTTTACTGTTGTAAGCACCGCACTGTAGGTACTACAATACATAAGAGGCAGGGAAAATAGAGAACAAAAGAGCGGGTAATTCCACTAGGACTAAAGATGAGGTCTGATTGAATGTCATTAGTAACGTGTTACACCTGCAGCTGAGTAGAGAAAGGGGAAAAAAAAGGGGAAAAAAACCGCAAGTTGCATGTAATTGCGTGGCTAGAGGGAGTCAGAATGGTAGTCTTCCATTACTACCGCGCTCACATTAATGTAATACTACTCTGGGAGCATGGAAACGCTGTCTAAGTTCGGGAGCGTTGATTTAAGTATCAACGTATGGGTTCGCGTGCACAGAACTTGAAGCACGATGTTGGCACTCAAAAAGGACAAAACAGCGATGTTACAAACTATGAGCGTTTAATTTATGTAACAGCAAGTTGCATGTAAGTGCAAGATTAGAAGGAGTCAGAATGAAAGTTTGCCATTACAGCCACGCTCTCACGAAGATATTACTACTGAGAGAGCATGGAAGCGCTGTTTATACCGGAGCGTTAATGTAAGTCCCAGCGTGTGGATTTGCGTGCACAGAACTGGCAGCACGATGTAAGCATTCAAAGAGCAAGATAGCGTTATTACAGGAGAGAGCGGTTAGTTTATGGAACAACGTGCATAGAACATTGAGCACGGGTAGAATATTAGGCGCGTGAGATGTAAAGCGTTGCAACATTTCAAAGGTTTATATACAAAAAGCTATGGAACGGCGTGATGCCCAACGCCCGTATATGTGAAATACCTTAATTTACAGGAAATCTCTCTGCATCAGACGGGCCCAAGAGTTGCCACACACAAGGCGTTTGCTAAAAATAGAGCAAATGCGTCGCTGAAACATTACAAGATTAAGACACCACCACTTACTATGTTGGAGGGAGCTTCCTAACGCCATTCTTACCCCCGTGTCACTTGCAATTCTAGCTTGTGCTGACTCTGCCCCTGGAAAGTGGGAGGGCATTTCCTTGTTCGTTTTTTAAGGGATTGAAAGCAACGAAGGACTGATGTGTTCATTGGATATTAAAGGGGCAGTGAAACTTTTGACTACGCTATAATTGTGAAGGGTGTCAGAAACTTGGGTTAATCTGCAGTTAAACAGACCGAGAGAAGGACACACTATGACATTTGTAAAGTGAAAAGTGTCTGTCTCGAAAAGCCTGACGTTGTACATAGTGGGCAAGATGTCAGTTTATCTTAAAAGACATGACGCTATGCACTAAGTCTTGGGGCAACTCTTCAGGTGATTATGGACAAGTGGTAGCTAGAAAAACAATTATCTTAAAGCAGATTTTAGTGTAACTATGATGCTGAGAATCTAGTATCAGGTGTGGGGAATTATTCTTTTGATAAAAACATATGAAATCAATAGAACTGGTGCCAAGGAATGTTATCGTTCATCCCCAGTATATGGGTTCTCAATCGATTGACCCATCGTTGTTCCCTTTCAAACAGTGTACGTTCAGCATCATTGTTCTTGTCCTAGAGCATTTCCAAGATTGTCCATCTAAGGTCGTCACACGAATGTCCAGCTTCCACAAAGTGTGTGCAGAGTTTGGTGGTACTTTCTTTGAGTCGTATATTGCTCCTGTGTTCTCCTACGCGGATCTTAACTTTACGGCAGGTCATCCCTACGTATTGTTGTTGACAAGGACATGTTATAAGGTACACCACATGGGTGGAGTTACAATTAGTATGTTGTCTTTGTGTCCATGTCAAACTTTCAGTGAGTTGTAGGGTCTTGGTGGGATTTGTAAATTTGCACACTCCACAAGTACCACACGGAAAATGGCCAGTTACTGGGGTCATATTGATGTTTCTTATCGTGGTCGTGGTTGGTCTTCTTCTTGGGCGAGTGTGGACTAACACATCTCTAAGGTTTTTTGTCCTCCTGTTCTCGAATCTAGGCTTGGGCCAGTCATAAGTCCCTGAGGTAATTATTTGCCAGTTTTTCCTTATAAGTTTCTGTACTTGATAAGTAACTGGGCAAAAAGTGGTCACGCATGTGACAAGATCTTTTGTTGGTTCCTTTTGGTGACTCTGTAGTAGACATTGCCTGGGTTGGTTTTTTTGCTCTTTTTTGCACTTTGCGATTGTCTGTGGAGTGTAATTTCTTGCTCGTAATTTTTTACTCAGAAGTGTGGCCTGGTGTTTATAATCACTTTCTTTACTGCAATTTCGTTTGTGTCTAAGAAATTGACTGTAAGGGAGGTTGTCTCTGAGTGGTTGAGGGTGGAAACTGAAATATGAGAATAGGCTGTTCTTAGCTGTGGGCTTTGTATAGGTCTTGGTCTCTAATTTGCCATTCTCAGAAAAGATGGTCAGGTCTAAAAAGTCAATACTCTCCTTGTTGGAATTAGAGGTAAACCTGAGCCACCGGTCTCTGCCATTCAGCCAGTCCATGAATGTAGATAGGCAGTTCTTTGTATCCCAGATGAGCAGGATATCGTCGATGTAACGTTTCCAGTATAATATACTGGAAACGTAGGGATTGTCATTGTTAAGGACAAAATTCTGTTCAAATTGACCAGCGAATGCGCTCCCTATATAGCTGGTTTGTATGTGAGTCAATTTGAACAGAAATTTGTCCTTAACAATGACAATCCCTACGTTTCCAGCCTACCTACATCTGCACCTGGACTCTGCCATCTTTAAGTATGCTCTGCCAAGTGGTGCCACACCGGTCCTAGACACTTGGAAGTGAGGCCTAAGGTGTTTCTTTAGGCCAACCCATGCATCAACATTGGAACTGGTGCATCTTTGCCTTTGTGTGGCTTGGAACTGGCACATCATCGATTTTGAGTGAATCAGAACTGGTGCATTCTCGTCGTTGCATGGAGCGGACACAACACATCTCATTCAGAACCAGCGCATCACACTCGGAACCGACGCATCGCCGCTATTGCATGGAGAAAACTGATGCCTCTCGTCCACTCCAGCCCATGGTGTAATAAACAATGCAGCCATTACAGAATGGAGGATAAAATCAAGTACAAAGCAGCACTCACTAACTATACCAATCTAATCAATGCTGCTAAAAAGAATTCTACAACCAGACCAATAAGGCTGATAATAAACTAACTGAGAACTTTAAGATTGTAAAAAAGTTGCTGAATCCAATAGCATGTTATGATAGCACAGTTCCCATGGCCAAATGGAGTGAACAACTTGCTTCTTTATTTAAGAACAAAATTGCAGAAATCCAAAGTAGTCTTACAGCATTGTATCATCCTTTGACCCGATTCCATTTGAGGACTTGAGACTCGCCAATTTAAATCTCAAATTTGGCTCTCCATCTCATCTCAGTCCTCGGTCTGTTTTTATGAAGGGAGTGGATGCCCTTAAGCAGTGCTGAACTCTCTTTTCAACAGACCCCTGGCATATGGGATCGCTCCCACCACCTGAAAGCAAGCTATGATTCTGCCACTTCTAAAAAAAACAACTAACACAGACCCAAATGTTCCAAGTAACTATTGACCCATTTCTCTGCTGTCTGCTCCATCAGAAATAGTGGAGAAGGTTGTTAATTGGTAGCTTTCAAATTACGTTGAGTTAAATAGGCTCCTCTACCCTAGCCAGTCAGGCTTTAGACCCAGATTCAGCATGGAGACTGTGGATACGGTCCCGCACTCCAAGCTACTTGCCCGGCTGTCTGACATTGGCATCAAGGATACAGCATTAAGATGGCTGGTCCCCTTTGTTGAGGCTAGACATTAAGCGGTCTAGTTGCCATCTTTTTCCTCTAGCATGAGTAAAGTCTCAGGGGGTGTGCCCATGGCTCAGCCCTTAGCCCAACCATATTTAACATCTATCTTTCACCTTTAGCTACCCTGGTTGAGTAATTTGGGGCCATAGTATCTTACGCCCATGATAGTCACTCACTTTTTGCTTTCAAGAAAGATGAGCCAATCAATCAAGGCACCATCAAACGCTGCTTTCCTGCGGTTCTTCAGTGGCTAGGTTTTAACCAACTCAAGTGCAACACTGATATGACCAAGATTCTTAGCTTCAGACACAATTTTACCTTTGACTTTCAAAAACACTGGCCAGACGAGGTGTGTGATCTCCTAACGCCCAAGCTGAAGTAGTAAAAAACCTGCGTGTCAGGATCGAAAGACTACTAACTTTACAAACACAAATAAATTTAGTTGTCGGTACTTGCTTTGGATTGCTGCACATGGCCAAAATATTTCTGCGAATTCTCTCCGTGCCTGCTAGCATCACAGTTCTTCTGTCTTTGGTGGTATGTCGACTGGATTATGCTGATGCCCTTTATGTAGGACTCCGACAATATCTACTGCAGAAATGTCAAACTGCTCGCTTGGCCATACACTTATCCAAGCAAACTTTCATGACTTCTCAATTGAATAATCTGCATTGGCTTCCTGTCAGAAATAGGATTTTGTTTAAGACATGACCCTTGTACATTGGGTGCTGCACCAATCTGGCCCGGATTATTTGGCTTCTAGAATCTAATTTTACTCTCCCTCTAGATCTTTGCGCTCTTCACTTTGGTCACTTAACCAAAGATCCTAGTGTAAAACGAGCCAGATATGGAGACAGATCTTTTTCTCCTCTGGGCCCTGAAGCCTGGAACAAATTGCCCATTGAACTATGTCAAGTGAACAATGAACAATCGTTCAGAAAGCAACTTAAGACTTGGCTTTTTACTCTTTAATAAGTTCCTTTCTAACTTTCTGACTTCTATTTCTCATACAGCACCAGAACACTCCTCGTAGTAACTGCGCGCTTTAGAAACTCCTTTATTTATTTATGGCTCTTCAATGACGCATCGCTTTGGCTGCACCTCGCTTGCTTTTAAGTGCTATTTTTCAGTTTATTCTTCCAAAATTCATATCTTGAATTCTACTTATTGGAATATTGTAATTTTGGTCTTGTTTTATTTGTAAAATTATTCTCAACTATTTTTAACCTGGTGTGCCGTCTTTTTAGAGTATTTTCACTGTGATACTGTTTGAAGTGTTGCACAAATACTTTACACATTGCCTCTTGCCTGACTTCTCTGTGCCAAGCTACTAGAGGATGAGCACAGGATAATTTAGGGTGTGTTGTGACTTTCCCTGACAAGGATTGCTGTTCCTGCTTGGACAGGGCTCATACCTCTGATAACCAAACCCCAATTTCTAACAGTCATGGAATAAAACAATGAGATATTTGCTCTGGTAGGAGTTTGATTGAAATACCAACATGAGTTTTAACTTAAGCACTTGACCCATCAAGACGTCATACCTCATGACACCCTACTTCTATGGAAATCAATTTCTTATTCCTAACTAACATTGAAAAACACGGGTTTCAATAATTCTATTCATTTTGCTCACGTGTAGGGATCCCACTGTAGCCCAAGATGATAAAACTGTCACAATTTGTCATATCGGCCATTTTTGAAGGCCTTATTAACGTTTATGCACATTACTGAATCATGCTAATCAATTTATTCCCCAAAGTTTGTAAATTAAACAAGTTGGAGATTCGCACACTGAAGCACGCAGCTGTTTGCTACTGAACAGATTTACCAACTTTGGGCCTTCAAGATGCCAATTCCCAATATTCGTATTCATCTTTGTTTTATCCCTTTTGATATTCATTGTACACAGCGCTGCATAATTAGGGCAACCAGTCTGAGCATGTATCAGCGAAATTGAAGTAATACAGGCCTGTAGGTGCTCATCTTTTTTCTTGTAGTAGTTTTTCCCCCTGCAACCAGACCAACAAGTATTTGTTTCAGGGGCTAACCATCTTAAACAAAAAGTCTGATGCCGTCTGGAGACCCTGAAAAGTATGATAACAGGTTACAATATATTTGACATTTTCAAATTTTCTTTAGAGATTTCCCAATATAGATCACATAGCATGGGGGTAAAAACGCATCCCTACCGAACACTAGCATACTGTTCTCCATACACTTTCCTTTGATTATTACAGCTATCAAATAATAGGTGTATAATTCACAAATTAAAGCAACTAGATTATGTTAGCCTTATGATTTATTAAATTATTCCACAAAAGGTATAAACGAAGTTGTGTAATTCAGTGGCAAGCCACCTAGATGCCCACTTGTTCTAGCCCGAGGTGCTAGCCCTGTTGCTTTGTGCATTTTTGACATTCTCTTACAGAAAGTAGGCTGAGCTAGTCCAATACTCAGTCATTCCAGATCTAGGTGGCCATTGGCAGGACATTAGCAAAGCTTTTTGGTAAGAGAACATGAAACAAAAAACGATAAAGACTGATTTGGGTAACATATGTTCCCCTTCACTGCTCCTGGTAACAAAATGGTCGCAGTCGAAAAGGATGTGCACGTGGCTACATTACAGATGGGTAGCAAATGCGAGGCCCACCACCTTGGTCCAGCCCTTAATACCGTGTCTGCCCTCCCACCATGCCCCAAAATGATAGAAGGTTTATGAGAAGCCCCCTTTTGACTGCTAAATGCCAGAATAATTCATCTTTAAACTTTTTATTACTTCCAGCATTCCCTTCTGTTTGGCACCACTAGGGCACCGTAAGTGACTTGGAGGGAGACCTCTTGAATGGGATGTACGACATTTACCTCTGTAGTGAAAGAGGGAGTTGTGCCATGAAGCCCTTGCCAGGAAACAAGGCACACCGATAGACCGGTGTATAGATTGGTGTTACTTCCCTGTGACTGGGTGCTTTACGTCTCTGAATTGAATAGCAATCTTGAAACGGTTCCTTTGTAGTTAATGCCAGAGCCCCTTTTATGGGAAACACTGTTAAAGTCTGGAAATGTAGATTTTCTCTAGTGTATAAAGAGCAACCATTGTTATAATCACACGTATAATTTGCTTGTCATAACATGTTATGTGCTTAACATTTTCTTTCACAACTAGATAATCATTAAACGACATTGTAATGTAATGTAATGGTGTCTTGTAAAGCGCATGTATTACCCCGCCATGGGGTATCTCAGCGCTGTAGACCGCTAGGGAACCCGACCTGGCTTTCCCTGTGAGATGGTCCCTGCTGGGTATCTCCAAGGTGAAACCAGGCATCCCCGGCGTATGTGGGGGGCCGTTGTGGAGATAAGACAAGCTAATGCCCAGAGTTGCCGAGTGTGATCCCTGGTTAGAGTAGGCACCGAGGCGAGAACTATCGAGTCCGCTGACCCTGGTCCACGACCCTGCCGCGTCGGGAATTGAACCCTGGTCCCGGGCCGTCCTCTGCTTCCGGGTCTGCCGCCTCTAACCAGTGAGCCACACCACTCCACATTCTCTACCTGTTTGAACATATGGAGTCATGGGAACCCCATGATAAGTCTATGAAGATGAGGTTCGTTTTGATCCAGAAAGTATATAATGTTGTGTCTGCAATTAATTGGTATGTCAAATTCAAGTGCTAATGTAGGCGATTGGGCGAGGGGGGAGGAGGGAGGGGCAAAGACTTGAGCTGTGCCACTTAACTCAAGGGGGACATGTTGGAAGCTTGCATGAATATTGGTGCCTCCAAGAGGAGGCGATTTCTTGTATACTGGGCAGGACCATAATTCTAATGTAGGAAGCTGATATTTAAATAATCACATATTTCCACAGTCAGTAATGCTGCTGTGAACATGTGTTCTGGGACCGAGCAGGGCTGGGCATTTGTGTATTGCACTGTCCAGTGCACATACACTTAACATTGAAGTTTCCTGAAAGAGTGCATGAGCTGCAGCTAAACAACTGCCTCTCCTTCCATGCACTCAGTAGACACCTCCGATCAGCTGCCCTCTCTCTGGCCACAGCCCCAAGCATCTACAAGACTAGAATGGGAGGCAAGTCCTTTTCCTACCTCACAGCCAAGGCCTGGAACGACCTCCACCTCCGGCAAGTCCCCACACTGCTCCAGTTCTGGAAGGACCCCAAGACCTGGCTCTTCGGATGACCCCAGCACTCATGGAATGCTCAATTTAAAACTCTGCAGCTGATGGCTTCTTTCAGTTCTAGGCCAGTTTGAACACACTGCAAATATGAAACCATTTGACAAAAGTACCAAATGCGGTGCACTGGGTGGGGCCCGAAGGGATTCCAGCTGGAAATAACTGTTCTGTTATAATGTTATGGTAGCTGAGATAATCAAGGACATGTCATAAAAACAAAAACATATAGCTAAAAAGCGTCCATTTATAGCTGTCGTTGTGAGCATTACATTGTATGATGTAATACCAATTCCTAATGCTCCATGGGGTGATTGACAATATACCCCTTGTTCTTAGTCATACCTAATCCTGCAATAAGTTGCTTTACGCCCCTATGCTGTATCAGTTTTCCTCAAAGTATTAATTGTATGTAAATGTGAACCTGTATTAGGAATATATCTGCTACCAGTGCATAGTGTAAGCCATTATGCATCTAATTACATTTACTCGTTTATAACAATCTTGTAACCAAGACCTGGTTGCAAATGTGGACCCTTCCTAATACCACAAACCAAACATTGGCTTTGTCAATGCTTGTTTTGTCGTGGTTTTTGTGAAGGCTTTTTTTGTCGGGTGGTGCTGAACTCTCCACAATATTAAGCACACTGCTTACAAGCAACGTGCTATAGTAGTTCCTGGCAACAAAGACCACTACTTTGTGTGTGCATGTGCTGCTTGTGAAAGAGAAGAAGGCCATCATTCACAGTGAAGTTTGCTAATGTTACAAGCTGGCTGGCCCACTGCCTCATGCTGTAGTGAGTAGAAGAATATATGAATGGCACAGCAACAAGCCAATGGATTTTAGAAGAGTGGCTGAATGCATATTAAATGTGAGTATTGTTGTATTAAAAGCAAAAGGTCTTGGCTATCCCATATGCAAAAATACTCTTTACCACGCACCATTTCCACACATTTCAGACTCCAATATGAACATTCAAGCAGACGCTCTTCTCATGCTTATGGAGTTTTCAGCTTAGCTGACACTAGTGAGTGTCACCCAGAAAGCGAACAAGGAAATGACGTGCACAGTCACACTGTCAATACTTTGTGAGGATTCACTAACAATTCTCAAATCATTTTCTAGTCATGCCTGCACAGGTGAATTATACCTCAAAGGTATAGGATTTTCACAAAGTTTGTGTGAGAAGGGAACAGGTTTCAAGGGAACAGTTTTTGCTAAAGACGTAATAGTCAATTAAAAAAATGCAAAACTATTCAAAAGAATGTATACAGTACTGTATTCAGTGCTTGATGTTTATACATGTGGAGTTAGGAAAACCTGCTCGTCAGCAATGCTGGTTAATAATATGCACTTGAAGGTATAATGTAGGCCAGAAATTCTTTGCCCTTACAAATGGCAATACATGTGTGGCAAACGACGTCAAAAGTATGGTTCTTGAAAGTTTTCGAGCGGTGATGCATCGGTGTACGTTTTATGCACGTGTCACAACTGAATTATTAGGCAATAAATAAATGTGACCGCAGCAGTCGCTGCCTGGATCTTTGTTGGCATGACCTGCAGGCTTGAGGCTTCAATGACTGAAAGGATGTGCTGATCTTTGAAATTCTGCTAAAGCCGTGCTGGCAAATCCTTGGGTACCTTTAGGGTTCTGTAAACAAACTAAGTACAGAAATTAAAAATAAATGCTCAGATCAGCAAAATGAAGACAGCAAAACAAATCAGAAACCATCAAAGGGGCTGCTGCATAAATGAAGAGAAAAGCATAGTCCATCATCTTAATTATGTTATCTGGACGTCAGCTTCAAGGGTGCCTCCTCACTGGGATACAATGCTTCGGAGATTCACCCACTTTACTTGTTTTTTCAAATTATTTATTTAAACATTAGTATTTGATATACTATATATATTAACTATGAACCAAAGAGTGCATTTATTGATCTGCCATAAACTAACCCGAGTTTCGAAAGGAGTCAACTAGTGACAATATATGGGAGTGGGATGAATGATTAAAAAAAAAAAGAAAAGAAAATGTGTAATAATTTTAACGTAGCCCCAGGAAGGAGTCCATGCATATTTTTTTTAAACCAGCTGATGGGGTTGGCACTCATGGAGTTGTAAAGAGCAGAACATTCATAAGAGATATAAGAAACAGAATTGTAATATTAGCCTAGGAACTTTAGAACCTGAGCTAATTTAAGGATTTATCTAAATTTACTTTGAATCAAATTCTGGAATGTTATTCATGTCTTATGTGTAGGAATCTGTCGGTGGTTGGGATGATAACAGACTGATGTATGCAATGAAAGATGCTTTTTCGATTTGATCTAATGTATTTAATAAATAAGCAGAAAACAATGTATATCGAGAAGAGAATAATCTCCCTTATTTTGCTAAATTGATATCCAAAACATAGGAAAAATGTCCTAGCTATCATAACGGAGTTTCAATTCTATTAAAGATTCAGAGGCGAGGATTCTGCTATTCTTCCTATGCTTTATTTTGATAGCAGCCATTTTAAAACTTAACAACCAGACCACATTTCCCAAACACCCTCTGGAAAAAGTGGTCAAAAAGAAACAAACAATGGACAGCATATCCCTGAGTCCGTAGACCAATCACAACAGAGGGATCCACATATAGTCCCTCTTCAAGCCACTGCCCTTCCTCTTTCGTTGCGCGAGTCATGCCATTCTTCCTGGATTAGCCTTCCTGATTTCCGGAATCCGCTCCTGGAAGCAAAAGGACAATATCAGGCTAGTAAACCCAACAGTGACCAAAAAGCAAGTTTAACTTCATATCAGCTAACAACATCACTGAAAGGGCAAGTATATGAAATAGTGTGTCATAGAATGTGCTAGGAACCATAGGTCATAGCTCTAAAGTCCATAACTGACACACTTGAACCAGATATCCAACAAGAAAATCATAAGAGAAATGTACTTACTCCTATCGGGTGGGTGATTTGTCCAGCCATCAACAGGTGGGATAATCCTTGTCTCTGATTCCTTAATATAATTGACACTTTCGGTTACGATAGCTAGAAAATTTTTCATTCTATGCTCGGCCCGGAGGCTTCGGATTATGCTAGTTTAAAGATTACTCACCACCAAATGAGCCATGTCAATGATACGCTTGGAATAAAATCTCTTAAAGACTGAATCTTAGGACCAGTTTGCAGCGTTCATTATGTCCTCTATCTGCCATCGCTTCCCTGGCAAAATGGGCTCCGAATGGCCTCCGGCTAATGCCTGCTTCCTACATGACACATCGCACCCATTGTGCGATTGTCGGAGATGAAACACCTTATGTGGTTTTCTGAGAGCATTCAAAAGCTGCCTCTCTACCAGAGGCCTTAATTCCAGAGATATCTCTTTATAGACTTTTAAGCATCAAACCACACACAGTTTAGGGAAGTCTGGAAATGCTGGATATTCTATTACCCTAGTATGACCCTTCATCCGACGCCTGAGGGAGAAAACACTCTGCCCATGATATCCAGGTCACGGACATCGGACGCTCTTCTACAGGAGACCAGACAAAGCAGCATTGCTGATTTGAAAGATAGCTCTTTTCTCAACAGGTACTCATTCGGTTGCCACAACAAGAACAAATTGAGCACTCTATTCACATCCCACAATTCTGAGTAACGTGGCTCATGCGGAAGCGACAAACGGAGTCCCCGCAAAAGGTGACAAATAAAAGGGTGTTCACCCCGGGATTGCCCTGTATTTGCGCATGTCCTGCCGAGATAGCGGAGCAAAAGGTATATACTGATCGGTAGGCCAAACCCTGTTGTGCCAGACTCACTAGGAAATTCAAGATGTGGACTAAATCCGCACACACGGGATTACAACCCCGTTGCACACACCAACTACACCATCGTCGCCAGGCAGATTGATATCGCTTGGTGGTGCTATCCGCCAGGCTTTGGATAAGAGGTTTTCAGCGAAGTCCGAAAGGCCAGGGATAGTCCATCTACTCCTGTAATCCTCCACGCTTTGAGCTGTAGGGCTCCGTTGAGTACCATTTGATGGGTAACCTGATCTGGATTGAGAAGGAGTTCCGGAAAGTGTGGGAGTTGGACACCTGGCACCCCAACCAGATCTGCTGGCGTCTGACTCGTTGAACAGATCTGGGGCTGAGCCGAAAGTCCTTCTCCCATTCCAGGCTTCCATGAGAGAGAGCCACCAGCTACTCTCTTCTTGTGCCTCCTCTGACAGGGAAAGTGGATGGGAATAAGGCAACCCCTTTTGCAAATGATTTGCTTTGAGGCGCTGCTAGGCCCGGTAGTGCAGTTGGCCCCGGAAGATCACTTGGATGGAAGCCGACAGTAGCCCCACCATGCGGTCAGCGTATGCCACAATTTGTGTTCGATCTTGGCCAGCTTTCGTGCTGGAAAGCTGAGGGCTGCCTCAACAGACTCTATCACGAACCCTAAGAATGTGACCTTCTGCGCTGGAACCAGAAGTGACTTCTTGGTATTTATCACAAACCTGAGACTTTCTAAAAGGGTGACTGCCTGTTGCAACTGATCTTCGAGCAAGAGAAGATCCTGGGACAACAGAAGCAAGTTGTCCAGGTACACACTGAGGCGTGTTCCTCGAGGTCGGAGGTACTCCACGACAGGTCTGAGCACCTTCGTGAAGCACCAAGGAGCGGAGGACAGCCTGAAAGGAAGAGTCTTGAACTGGTACACCTGTTGCCTCCAGAGGAACTGAAGGAGCTTCCTGTGAGCTGGAAAAATGGGGATGGCCAAGTAGGCATCTTTTAAATCCAATCGGGCCATCCAATCTGTGGGCCTTAGAACATCCCTTAGGAGATCAATCCCCTCAATTTTGAAGTGGTGATAAACGAGCCACTCGTTGAATTCGTGGAGATTGAACACTGGTCCCTGAGCCCCATCCGGCTTGTCCAATAAAAATATGTTGCTCAAAAAACCTTGAGGAGTGCGGAGACTTCCGAGTTCATCAAATCCGCTTACTGGCAGGAAACTGGATAGGCCTGGGTGACACCGATTGCTTTTGTTTGCCGCAAAACTCAACTTGAAAACCCTGGCCCATTTGCAACACCCAAGCATCAGACGTAACTGTTCTCCTCGCACTCAGAAACATGGCCAACAGGCCGTCCACACGCACCTGTGTCTCTGACAAGATAATTACCGGCGGTAGAGGAGAGGTCCCCTCATTTAAAGCCACAACCTCTGGATCTGCGTCTGTAGGAATGCTAGGAATTATTGTACCTTGGTTGGCTTTAATACTGCCCTTGCCTGGAGCCTTCCCCCTTGGGGGACAAGGCCCCAGGCAACCATATAATAAGGTATGCCATGGGGTATTTGGTAACTCTTTTTTTTCAAAACGAGTGTAGTCCACCGCTTTATTTCGTACAATTGGTTTATTATTTGTAGTAAAACCCCGGCCTCGCCTCCCCAGGATTGATTCAAGATACACTGGTGTCTTCTGTTAAGAAGCTATCAGAAGGTATGAGTTTTACCCTAATGTACCAAATGGAGCATGTTAAAGGGGAAATAGGAGCTTAAATAGTGATGAAAATATTTTTGTTGTTTTAGATTGCTTCAATATGCTTTTACTAAGGAGCCCTGATGAAAGCCCTCAAAGGAATTAACCTTGGCCAGAAACGCGTCGGCATATTCTTATTTGATATAAAACAAGCAAACTGTTAAATCAGGACATCTATATTGAATTTATCTGTGAATGATTTAGTTCCTCTGGTTGTACATAATAATTATTTATAATTTGTATAACCAAAAGTGATTTGTTCACTATTCATATGACATATTGTGCAATTTATGAATGTTTGTTATTGGAGTATTATTGATTTTGTCCATTGTAAATGTATAAATGTGATTAAAGTGCTTATACTTTGGTATTTTATGTAGACTTTGTTTATGTTTCTTTTGGAAATAAGACAGTTTCCTATTTAAACCAAGAATTAATTAAAAAACAAATGAGTAAATAAACAGACCGTACCACTAAAAGCATATAGAGTGGTCGTGTTTCATAAAATAGTTTGGATTCCAGGTACCTTTTTATTTACACAAATTGAACTTTATAAAAGTGGCATTTTTTTTATTTGTGATACAAAATCCGGACTCCAGCACTAAATGCAGCTTTCACCCCTTTTCCAAAGAACAAAACATGAAGTGTTTATCTCTTCCCATTTGGAAATTACACATATAAAATTGAATAAGGCTACTCCAAAGTTATCCTATGAGAGAGATAGGCCTTGCTGTAGTGAAAACAAATGTAAGAGTTTTTAACTACCAGGATTTATATTATTATTTGCCCCAGATATATGACAATCTGTTTCACTGGGGCCATGAAGGAGGACTTCAATTTAAGCACTTATAGTGTGTTATGGTTTCATTTCAAAGTTTTAAAATGGTTTGTCTCACTACCAAGTGAGTATTCTACGTGTGGAGACCAGTGTAGTGATGAAGCTTGAGGTTCAAGTTTTATGCTCAAATTTATTTTTCCGACATTCTTTACTGGAAGAATTCTGAGTGATAAATATGCTCACATTTCCACAAAATGCACTTAGTGATATAGTTTGTGGGCTCCATAGTTAACTTCTAATAGGGAGCCTAATGGTCTTATACATGGTGTTGACTATGCCATAGGGTATCACAAAAACACATGGACTTATTGTATAACTGGCAGATATCCCAAACACAAATAGTGCAACTGGGTACATATGTTCCTTAACCTCATCCAAACCTAGTTTCACTCTCAAAGAGGTTTAAAGGTAAAAATGCCCTTGACGCCCCACAAACATATTTTCAGCTGTCAATATTTATTTAGTGTGTTTCTATTCACTAATCTCATCTTTTTCCCTCAATTGTTTTTTTGGAAATACTGAATGTGCTTGGTAAATTCCTTGGGAATGACAAGAACTGAAGACTGGCATAAAAGTGTCTCGTCATCACTGTAACAAATGAAGGTGCTTCAATCATCCTCACTATGACACATCTCACAGAATAGTATGTTGAGCAAAGGAATGCTGGGTTGCAGTGCTACAACGAGCTAATGCCAGTGGTTAGACTTATTGCAAGCAGCCCCATCCCCTTTTGTGTGTTTCACATCTCACAGGGTAACAGAAGAGAGTAAAATAACCGTAAGTGCACCACCTTGTACTGATCCCAAAGTACAGTGAATGACAACCACAGGTTGCCCTAGTATAAAATTACCAACATTATGCCACCAGGGAAGATACAGCAGTAGAAAGCGAACGAATCAGACTGCAAAATGTGATTCAAAGTCAAAGTCAAAAGATCTTTATTTCAGCCCTATCAACATGGACCTTTAAAACACATGCTATAAATTATATAATATCATACATCAAGAGACAAGTTAACTGTTAACATGGGAGCTCCAGGGATAATTAAAATTAACAGTACTAATCCAAAATGTTGATACATTCTTTTCCTGACAAAGATTGTTTTACAAATAAAAGATGCAACATTAAAACAAATGGCTGGGGACTCCATAATCACAAAGAAGACGCATAGCAGATTTGTGGTCTCTGATGTTATGTGCAATAAAAATTAGTTTTAAAAGTTGCTTCCTTAAAGTTGAATTAAATTGACAGAAGAGCATAAAATGCAAAGTTCACTGTTTGGATATGCAATCACACGGGCACGTAACCGTTGTTGTATCCCATTGTTTCATATTAGAGAAACAGAAAAGGTGGTGTACATTACTCAACCATAATTTAGTCACGGCTAGGCTAGCTAGGGTTAAAAACCTACGAGTAGAGTATAGGAAATATATGTAACCACCGTTTGTTTAGTCTCATCAGCAGAGGCTCTCTTCCTTACCTTCGTATCAACCAAGGCTGCCTTCATTGCCGATTACTCGAATATTAGGATCTTACCCGGGTCTTAAAACCCAGGAAAGCCAAACACCGTCCTAAGACTATTGTTGATGGAAGATAGCCACGGGATATTAAGGACATGATCTAAAGTTAGGCAGTCCTTTATTATTGCCTTTGTAAGTTCAGTCTCAGGTTTGACCCATATAGAGCGCCACAAGGAGATGGGTTTGGATGACAAAATGTCTTCTAGATGGCTCATCCCTACTTTCCAGTGCAGGATAGTAGATGGTGCCGAGGGGGGAATACACAACAATTGCCTCAAAAATGTATTTTCCTCTACCTGTAAAGAATTTTGTGGATGAGTGGCCCCATACACCCCCACCATAAGTTGCAACAGATACATCCTTTGCTTAACCGCATCGCTGTGGCGTCTTTTCCTGCTGTGTATGGCAAATTTAAAAAAGCTGCGTTACATGACGAGCTCAGCTTGTCATCCGCACACGACCACCGTGGCTGATGACGAGCTGAGCACGTCATCAGCAGCGAAGAGGTTAATAGATGGTAAGCATTTCGTTGATGGTGCAACTCCCAAGACTAATTGAAAAACTAAATACCCCCTCACAGACTCTTTTCATCTTAAGCTGGCAATTCTGGATATGATCAGACCAGGAGCCCTTTCTGAATAGGAGGCCTCCCAGGTTGCAAAAGGACTTAACCGTAGCTATCTGAAACCCCTCAAGACAGAATGATCTTACAACCTTAGGGGGTTTCCCACAGGTCATTATACATGTCTTGGACTTAATCATCTTTAATTTCCTGGAATCTAAAAAGTCTGCAAAGGAGTCCAATAATCTCTTCAACCCGAGTGGGGTCAGCATGTAGGAGCACGGTGCAGAGAGGCTGGCAATCATTGGCACCTAAGCCTGCAAGGACCGTAAAGTATCATCTACCCTGTTTATAAATAGTGAAAATAGAAAGGGGGCCAGTACACATCCCTGTCATATTTCCGGCCTGATTCTAATAGAAAATGACAGTTCACCATCATGGCCAAATCAAACTTTAGCTGAGAGGTTCTTGTAAAGCTGTGCAAGCAGGGAGCCCCATAAGAACGCAGGGTATGCCACAGTTTAGAGTGATCGACTAAATCGAATACACCAGTGAGATGTGCAAAACAAAGATACATCGATCCATTTTGCTCTTGTATATTTCCCAATCAAAAGTTTGAGATTTAGACATTGCTTCACCATCCCAAGTCCCTTCCTGAGTACATACTGGGTGTCCAACAGGATGTAATTGTCAGTTGCCCAATCCTCCAATCTCCTTAGGACAAACCTGCCCAGGAGTTTTACGGAATAATCCAGGAGGGAGACAGGATGGTTGCACTTTATGCCTTTCTTGTATACTAGCAGCCCGTCCCGACGTTGTCCGGCTATGAATTGCTGCCAGCCAGTAGTATATTGTTTTGTGGGATTTTGTTTTGATAGCATTTCTTGTCTGTGACAGGCCTGTGAAATGCTCCGATTCACAGTGCACTGCTGATGCACTTAAGAGCGCGAGTTCAGTAGTGTGTGAACTCGAGTTTCCCTACTTTATTTTTCCTTGCAATATTATATAGCGCAAACTCGACAACATGGCATGAGCACAATTTACATTACAGAAGAACACATTCATTTGTGGTAGGCACGGGGAGACAAAGTGATTTGCCTGGAATCACAGGATGTTGAGCTGATGCCGAGAATTGAACGTAGCTCACCAGCTCTAAAGTTCGCAATTCTAGAACTTGTGGCGGGAGGTGTGTCTAAAAGTGTATGTCGGTGCTGGCCATCAATGAGAGAGACCTGTGCATTTTTCAAATGGGTGGTGAAAAAATAAGAGTATGTTGCAGGAGATGTGGGCCGCCGTGCCACCAATGTACTTACCGGGGGAGGTAAACACCCATTATTCCGCAACTTTCTTTCTGCATACCATCACTCCGCATACTTTCATTACAAAGGTACCATGACTCCGCAATGCCATTATAACGCATGGCATTACATTTTATATGCTTGTACCACGCATACACTTACAACGAAATTTGTTGTAAATGCATGAATGGTAAAAGCATGTTTTTTATGTTTGGATAAGGTAAGTATGGGTATAGGGGTATATGTTTTGGGCTACTGAGGTATATGTTTTGGGGTGTTTGGGTATTTTAAGGGTTTAGATATATTTTTGGGTTATGGGGTACATGGGTAGTTTTAGGATTTAGGGATAGGTATGGATTTTGGGGTACAGGGGTATTTTTAGGGTTCAGGGCTAGGTTTGGGTTTTGGGGTATAGGGGTATTTTTAGGGTTTAGGGGTGGGTTTGAGTTTTGGGGTACAGGGGTTTTTAAGGGTTCAGGGCTAGGTTTGGGTTTTGGGGTACAGGGGTATTTTAGGGTTCAGGGGTAGGTTTGGGTTTTGGGGTACATTGGTATTTTTAGGGTTCAGGGCTAGGTTTGGGTTTTGGGGAACCGGATATTTTTTTTAGGGTTCAGGGGTAGGTTTGGGTTTTGAGGTACAGGGGTATTAATAGGGTTCAGGGCTAGGTTTGGGTTATGGGGTATAAGGGTATTTTTAGGGTTTAGGGATAGGTTTGGGTTTTGGGGTACAGGGTATATTTATAGGGTTAAGATGGGTTAGTGTTTAAGGGTGTTGGGGTATTTTAAGGAGTAAGGGTGGGTTATGATTATGGGGTGTAGAGGTGTTTAACCCCTTCCGTGCGGGCGGTTTTCCCCGCCCATGCTGACTCCGCCTTGCGCGGGCGGAGTCATGACGGAACGGTTCCGTCATCCGCACAGCTCACCCGTAGTGCATGACGGAACCGTTCCGTCAGCAGCATGGAAGGGGTTAAAGGGAGCAGGGTGGGATTAGCACACGATATGAGACATGGCATGAAGGGCGGAACATACCACACGCCCCCAGCATTTGTCACGTCCACAGCACAATGCAGACACGCCCACAAGGGACTACTTTGCTGGCACGGTTCTTTTACCTTTTAAATGTATATGGTGGGCGTCTGCATAGCCTATGTCCTTCTGCTGCAACTGCCCTTTCCAACGCTGTATTGGGTGTTGTGATTAGTGCTGTGGTTCCTGAGATTACTCGCCTCAAAGGTTTGAGCTCTCTCTTTATAATATTAGTATGGATAGGCATAATAATGGACTTAGCCCAAGAAGAGGGAATAACACCCTTTGCCGCCACATCGAAAACATGAATAAATATTAGGTGCCGCAGCTATCCCATGCCTATAAAGACATTAACTTGAACCCCATCGAGCCTGGGGACTTTCTCCTTTGCACACGTATGCATCGCCCCCGAGATTTTATCTAGCGTAAATGCCATGGGCGGGGTGCTAGTTAAGATGGAACTCCTGTCCAAACTCTCCAAAGCCAGTGATGAGGTCCTCATAGCGTTGGTAGATGCAGAGTCAAACGTCCTCTCAAAGTTGTCAACCCAAGCCTGTAAGGGACAAGTGAAGTGAGGACAGGGGCCAGAATTGTTCTTTAAAAAAGGGGAATTCACATTATCTAAAACATAGATATTTTGTTGGTTTCAGCAGCCCACACCAAGTTTAGGCATGCCTTGGCTCTGCTTTCCTGGCTTATAGGACCTCATTATACTACTCCCTTAGTGAATTAACAGAAGCTTGCTCTCTCGTGACATGATGTAGAGCAGCCCTCAGTTGTTTTAAAGCTGGAGTACATTTATGATTGAACCATCCCTCTTTTGCAGGCTGTCCTATTTTTGCCAGATGTACGAAAAGGGAATTAAGGGCCGCTGTGATCAGCTCAAAGGCTGAGACCAGGAGTCATTTCCACACAGGGGCTAAACATATGTTAAATTCTTTTGGTACTTGGTATAGAAGCCTCCTCATTTTGCATGCAGGGTCAATTCCCGACCATCTAATGTGAACTCTATTTAGCCTAATGGGAACAATGTGTGAGATCTTTGCAAGGGCTATGGAGAAGTTGGCTTTTAAAGAGATAGATAAAACTAATGGGTTATGATCCCTAACTACTGTTTGTTTGTTTCTAAAGCTAGCTTATCAAGGGATGTACTAATCAGAATGTGATTTATCGTGGATTGGTTGACCCCTAACACGAACATGCGTGTCTGAGGACTGCTTGGCTATTTATTTCTTCCAGCAGCATTAGGGAGTACTTATGGAATGAGTGGTGAAGCAGACTGCTGGTTATGCTAGGACTAGGAACGACAGGTCCCCGGGGCCCTTGTGCCAAGATCCGGGAGAGATGGTAAATAGTGTGTGGCAATCCCTTCCGCCCCTTGCTCACAGGTGGTGGGTGATGTGGCTGGAAAGGTGACACCTTTTATATTAAGACCCATTAGAAGTTCTTCAATTGAACCCAACCTAAACTGTAAAGGTGCTCGTCGAGATGCCAGATAGCTGCACATCACCAGATAGGTGCTTATTATGATCTCCATCTATCAATAAAATTCACCTGACCTATACTTGCCACATAGTCATTTTAGCTTAGGACATTACATATTTCTGCCAATACGCTAGGACCTTGGACAATACACAAACACTATACAGATCTGGAGTTTTAGCGGATCACAGACACACTGCTCCAACCCCAAGGATGCATACTCGATGGTGCGTACATTTCTACCAGCCACCTAAAATACCACACACTTACAGTGACCTGATCTATACTTGAGTAAAATTTCACTACAGGACATGGCCTTCTATGCTGACAAATATCCCACACATAGATTTGATTTGCGTCCATTTGTGATACATGTCACAGGAGTACCGTTCCAAAGTGCATCATACTGTATACCCACCACTCCTTGGTGAATACACGTGGAATATATGACCTCATTTATACCTTATATAAGCCTTGAAAAAGTCAATGCGTGATAAAACGTGTCAGCCTGATCTATACTTGAGTAAAATTTCACTACAGGACATGGCCTTCTATGCTGACAAATATCCCACACATAGATTTGATTTGCGTCCATTTGTGATACATGTCACAGGAGTACCGTTCCAAATTGCATCATACTGTATACCCACCACTCCTTGGTGAATACACGTGGAACATATGACCTCATTTATACCTTATATAAGCCTTGAAAAAGTCAATGCGTGATAAAACGTGTCAGCTGTTGTCCAGCTTCGAAGAATGAATATATGAATGTACTTAAGATCACCAAATCATCGATAGTTTGAATAAATAGTTTTGTTTAACCCAAGTCCTTACTGTTTGGACCATATGAAATTTTTTGGACTAATGAGTGAGTGCTATGGTTTCCTTCCTTAAAGTTTATACACATTGGATCATTTGCTCCAAAATGAGCACACACCTCTGGTAGTAGGGTGTGGGATACCCAAAACGCACCATCCTATAAATCTATGCTATCATTGTTCTGTACCTTAATAAATTGTTTGCTCTAACGAAGTGCAATTGTTAAACCACTACTACGTCTTGCCTCTACTGATGTTATAGAAAATAACACACTGTTCTTTTGTGCAATTTCCACAATACCTGGTGGGCATGGGGGAATAAAGGAGTAGGGCGTTCTTCTTTTAATATAACTAGCGGTGGTCAAACCGTGTACAAAATATAAAAGTCAAACAAATTGTTCTGCACTATTTGGCGCTCTGACGCGGCAAGCAGGTGCTAGCAATATAGAGGGCCTCCTCCATGCCTTGAGAATTCCTCCATTAGATAAGTGCTTTGTGCTTTTAAAATTACTGCCTGAGGACCCCCGGGAATGTTTGGGAAACAGTGCCCTACAATATCCAACACTAGACGGGAAACAGCCATTACAACACAACTTTCACAACGCACTACCATTACAACAAAACTTTTACAACTCAGGATCCATTTATTACAACGCATGCCATTACAACATAAGTATGGGTAAGTATTTCATTTAATTTTAACCCCTACACTATCCAACACTTACCCTATTATTGCACCCCCTGGAGTTAGAATAGTAATTGTAACCCCTACACCAGTGGTACCCAAACTTTTGACCCATGAGGACCCCCATTGAGTCACCACTGAAAGCAGGGGACCCCCAAGCAATTTGTATGATTTACATTTCAAACATTAAAACAGTAATTCGAAAACAATAAACACACATGTGCACACAAAACAAATACTCAAATTACTAAGGATTTTAGTATTTTATATTGAAAGAATTAGCAAAAAACAGGAAGGTTAGTTCTGCATCTCCATAACTAACTTTTAAATGGTTGGTTTTATTTCTCAGTACGAGGCTCCTGGCAGGGCCAGACTGGAAACCCAAAGCAGCTGTGGCAAATGTTTTCAGATCAGAGTCCATACAGTGCACACCAAGTGCAGTGAGGGAGCCTGACCACTACAAAGAGGGCTTTGGGAGGCTCTCCCCCCAAGAAAATGTAGGAAACAATGGTGCATTCTACAACAAATGTATCATTATATATTGAAATGTATCAGCTTTTAAAGAATAGTAAATGATGACCTTACTATGCACCAGGAAATGACGGATGTATCAGGTTAGCACGCATACTATTACCACGCATACCTTTACAACGCGGTATTTACAACGAATACCGTTACAACGCATAGCGCTTTGATGTGCTGGATAGTGGTAAGTATAATTTTATATTCCAACTCCAGTCCCCGTGGACACTAGGGAAGGTGTTGGATATAAAATTAAACGTATTCCCTATCCCAGAGCGCCCCCCAGCGCAATGCGTTGTAATGGTATGCGTGGTAATGCCTGCGTTGTAATGGTAGTGCGTTGTAAAAAATGCGTGCTAAACGTTGTATACCGGAAACGACAATCTTTGTTGTGGTTCTTCAATAATTCCCTTATTATCACCCTCCAACAGTGACTCTCGTCTCTCCATAGGACCTCTGACACATGTATTTCATTTGTTTTATAGCATCTCTCATACCATTGAAGGATGTCAGAGCACCTTACATCACACACATTTAGGGGCAGATTTACAAGCCCCTTGCGCCACGGGTGCGTCACAAAAAGTGATGCACCGGTGGCGCATTTTAGTGCACCATATTTCCAAGGCAGAAAAAGTCACCCTGCGTGACTTTTCCTGGTCTTGTAAATATGGCCCATTTGCACAAAGCACTTTACATGAAAGGGGCATTCCATGGGTGTTGCTGTGGGTGTTCCCACACAACACCCATGAAACCAGACACATTTCCAAATTTACTATAATTCGTAAATCTGGAAAGGTGTCTGAATGCTATGCCTCCCCAGGGGAGGTGTAGGGAGGTGCAACGTGAAAAAATTTATTAATTTCTTCTCGTTTTTTCCTCTTTCTATGCGTGTTGCATTCTGCAGCACACATAGAAAGAGGATATCACCTCTGGTGATTGTTTATGTGCAGGAAGTTGTCCCTTCCTGCACATAATCAGTAAAACAATGACGTTTTGCAAGTTCTATGTGTGCTAATGCAGCACACTTAGAAGTTGAAAAATGTCGTCAGTTTTGTTTATGTGCAGGAAGGGAATCCTTCCTGCATATAAACAATCTCCCCACAATTCAGGCATTCTTGCACCATGGTGCAAATGTGCCTGTGCAGGCGCATCGGGAGCAGTTTTTTGCGCCAGCGCAGGGGGAAGTACAGAGATGCGACATATTGTTGTAAATATGTTGCATCCCTGTGCTTTGAAAGTGACTCAGTGCGGCGCAGCCAAATGGCTTGCGGCACACACTGAGTCACTTTCCTTTTAAATCTGCCCCTAGAGACAATGATTCATACGTGTAAGTCAGTGTATAGAAAATGTTACATAAGGCAAATGCGACTACAAGGTGTAGGATTCACATGTCATTCATACTGGTAGGCATTTTTAAAGACTGCTTGGTCTGGAGAAGCACAAAGTCAGGATTCAGAACATAACACAGTGGTTAGCATTGAGTTTAACAATAAAAATGTATTACAACCCAAATAAACCTTTTTAGCAGCATCAGGATAATGAAAGACTTGGAAAAAAACATATGTTTCGAACTTGTACACTGCAGTTTGCAAGCAGCTCTTAGATGACAGTTTATAGGTCACTGTGCTAGATTACGATTATCTCTTATGAACTGCACAGTAACAAAAGCATCTCTGTGACAGAAGCAGTAACCCAGTAACCTATGCACATAAAAAAATGTTTTTTTAAATGCATGGTACATATTCTTTGCAGTTGGCATATTAACCCTCTGTACTACATTAGATAAGTTAAAGATGCCACTTGATAAAACTCTCACCTCTCTCCAGCAGGTACATTAATCACTGACGTTATCTTGACACTTTTATTGTTGCTGGAAAACTGCAAATTCTACAAGGAACTTTGTGCTTTTAAAATTACCGCCTGAGGTCCCCCTGGGAATGTGTCACAGACCTCTTGGGGTCCGCGGACCACAGTTTGGGAAACACTGCCCTACACTATCCAACACTTACCCTACTATAACACCCCCCTGGAGTTAGAATAGTAATTTTAACCCCTACACTATCCAACATTTACACTACTATTACATTCCCATTAATTAAAATAAAAATAAAAATTACCCATACTTACGTTGTAATAGCATGTGTTATAATAGCATCTGCGTTGCAATGGCATGTGTTGTAATGGCATGCGTTGTAATGGATCCTGCATTGTAAAAGTTTTGTTGTAATGGTATGCGTTGTGAATGTATGCGTTGTAACGTCATACATTCCCCTCGACGATACTGGGAAGAGAGGAGTGAGGAAGCTGGTGACAAAAAGTCAGGCTTTCATATTTCCCAGTGAAATAACCAGTGAAAGGATTGACACCAATACAAACAGCACACTCTATTGTCCAGATCCAAGCAGCCAGATAACTGAGTCCCACTCCTTGCACAAAGTCAGTCGACAAAAGTGATAGACAAGCAAGAACATTAGTTTCGTACCTGGGTTTAAAAAGAATGGGAAGTCCAACAACATCCAACCAGCCAGAACCAAATGGGGTGGCTCTACCCTGTCTATGTAGCACGTGGTAATCAGGAGCATGTGCAGCAAGTGGTAAGGGCTGCCTCCAGGACCCTCTAGGTTAACCTGGACTACAGTCCAGATGAATATGTCGATTTTCGTTCCCCCACAGTGGGATACATGTAGGCGCTATATAGCGCATGGAAATCCGGGGCAGGGGCGGCAAGTAATAAGGGCCGCCTCCAGTACCCTCTAGGTATGCCGAATTTGCCGATTTTCGTACCTCAAACATGCAGTGCCTAAGTGGCCTTGGAGTGAAATTGTGGTCCAAAAGCTAAAGATTACACTCGTTAACAGAAGGCGTGAGCTCTGATCCTGGCTTCCATAGATGACAAACTTTATTATTCAGGGTAACCTCTATTATATATCTCTATGCCACAATGTTCCTACCTACCGCAGTAGGGAGCAACAGTCTGGCTCACTGGAATGGTATGTCAGTAATCCACTAAAGCCTGAAGACAGAGTAATGTACAGTGAGTTATTATCAGGACCTCCTTGCAATTTTAACAATCATATTGTTCATCTACATAGCCAAATAAATTAACTTGTGCCAATTAATCATTTTGTTATAGCCTTATAGTACTCAATATATAAACTTCGGAAGGATAAAGGCTGGGTAAACACTGGCATTTGCCACTGTGTCCTGTTGGTTACTCGCAAACTTCAGAATCAAGCCATGAACTAATTTAGGATTTTAATGCTGCACAGTGTGGAGGGAATGACACTGTGCCTCTAGAGGTTCCCCTGGTTTTAAGTGATTGTCAGTGAGATACCAGGAGAAGGAGTAGAATAATTAATAGTGCACTATTAGGAACCGTCCCAGCATGCACTATAGGGGGCTCACCCCAATCACACTAGTCTGACGCCAGCAGTGCCCACCAAGCACTGACTTCAGAATCAAGTGACTAGCATTTTGGCACTCAGACCTGACCCCAACAGAACAGAATTTAATGACTTACAGTAATTGGAGTTCGCTGGTTGAATCATTATGCAAGGGTGCAAGTGTTGTCTTCAAGCACTACTTGGTGTGTTTCTGGTGAGATGTTGTGAAGTCACAACTGAAAAACAGTTGTCAGGTGAAGCAAAGAAAAATATGGTTAGGTGTGTAATTGTAGAGGCGAAAACCTTGAAGGTGTAGGTGAAGGAGGATTTAACCCCTCCCACGCTCATGACGAGCTGAGCCACGGTTCTCGTGTGCTCATGACGAGCTGAGCTCGTCATGACCGTTAGAACGCTCACACTCGGGACTAATTCCCCTGCTGTGCTGGGCGTTCTAAGGTACGGGCGTGGTCATGACGAGCTCAGCTCGTTGTGTGCACACGAGAACCAGCACAGCGGGGGAATCCGCCCAGCAGCGAAGGGGTTAAAAATTAATCAAGCTGCACTGTTTTAAAGAGGTGAGTATGGATGTTTGGACACAATTTTAAGTTGTCACTATCGGGAGACAGAAATATTGGAAATAAAATATTGTGATATAAAGGAGTATGAAGTTCTAATGGTTGCTGATGATGGGGTTGTGGCACTTTTCTGCAGTGGCGTAACAAAAGTTGAAGGGGCCCCACTGCAAGGCACATAGAGGGGCCCGCTCCGGATTTAATCAGAGTCTCTCAGGCCTGAGAACTGGGCCCGAGGCAGCCCCCTACAGCTTTTCTGTTCATTCATTGTAGGGTTGACTGACTGCACAAGTTGGATTTTTTGATCTGTTTGGATCTGATTTTGGTGGCGTATATAATTCTTCTAGTTTTGAACTTTGTTGTTTCATACATGTATTTGACAGTGATTTTGTATGTAGATTATATTTTGGGTACGACATGCTCAGAAATTGATTGTGGTAAAGGCAGTCGCAGTAGTGAACAGTTAGTCTTTGGCAATTTTTTTAAGTGTGGAGCCCTAGACTGTCAGAACAAATTATTACACGTCCCAGGCAGAGTAATCAGGGTTCTATTTCACTATTAATGTTACTTATGTTAATCCACGTGTATATGCATGTATATATATTTACTCAAAACCTATGGTGCTCTATAATGGCCACTTACTATACTATTAAAATTACATTCCTTAAAAATTACCAGTTCAATAGATATTATGGCTGCAATCCAAACACTCTGAAATTCACAAGTTATGGCTAGCTGTGCAAACATAACTTTGTCCCTGAATGCACTGTTCATAATCACATATGACATATCCAACAACTCCAGCAGTTACATCTCTGATGACATCATTAGTGCTTCATTCTTAGCATATGACACACAGCAATGGCCTGTAGCCATGCTATGTATTGTACCCCTGCAATCCAGCATGCTATCATTTTAGCTACAAGGTGACCTCAGGTAAATTCTTGAGTGACTGAGATTACTGAAGCAACTGTTGATGAAGATTTGGTCTGTGAGCTGTTTATAATGTTCGCTTGAGGTGGATGCAATAAAGGAATTAAACTGAAAAGTGTTGGAACACTTATTAACATCATGTATACAGTGCACACAATGCATGGCCTTTAGCCATGCCTCTTGCCAGTGAGCTACAGCTATAATTACATGGCAACTAGAATTATGTGGCAGTGTAAGACCAAATTATGTAGCAGGGTTTATTATAATATGAAGCAAATGATTGTGACATTATGTGACACATTCTGTGCTGGCCAGTATGATCTTCCTATTTTATCATTTTAACATGTTGATCTAAAAGGGATCTCAAACACTATTCAACATATAAAGGTTTATTCAGAAAGAAATCTATACACATTACCCAGCACTTATGCAAAAGGTGATTCACCAAAATAAAAATGTTGTCTTCCCTGTAAGTACACGGACACTATTTCATTCAAACGGACCTTTCTAGCTCCACGACATAAATAATGTGTGTTACAAAAGGTGCTCAGGTAGGCTTGTTTTCTAATGCGTTCTGCTGCACTCAGTGAAAAACATACCAAGTGCACGTCTTTTAAATAAATATTTATGGCTTATGTTATGCACATCCCCCTTTTGCTTTACGATTTGTCTTGACTTTTTGCTTTAGTTTGTGTCTGTACATATGTTGTACGTATGCCTTTAGAAGCACATCCGTGGAGAAGTGTGGCTCACTGGTTAGAGGAGGCAGACCTGGAAGCAGAGGTCAGCCCGGGACCAGGGTTCAATTCCCGGCTTGGTGTGGTCTTGAGTCCTAAAATGTCCATGGACTCGACAATTCTCGCTCTGGTGCCTACTCGATTCACGGGTTCACACTCTGTGACTCTGGGCAATAGCTTGCTTAATCTCCACAACGGCCCCCTGCGGCGGGATGTCTTGCTTTCACCTTGCGGATACCCTGCCGGGGTTATCTCACAGGGGAATACCAGGACGGGTTCCCTAAGCAAGCGCTTAGAAACCGCTCGGTGATTTGCGCTATATAAATTCCTGTACATTTACATTTAAGACCATGAAAAGGAGCCCTACAGCACAGTATTGCAAATTCCACTTAAGGGGCCAAATTACGATACGGCCCGCAAAGGCTCTGACCTTTTGTTGGAGCATTTAGGGGTGCATCGCTGTGGGCTGGTCAGATTCTTTTCCGACCACCTCATGTTATGCAGGAGGTCTGAAAGGAATCCAACTGGTCATTCCGGCTGGCTTCCGATGGGTGAGCCCGTCTGCCTGTCGGAATGCAGCCTGTAAGCTCAAGGGCCCTTGAGATGACAATGCACAGTTTTCTTACATGGTTTCCATGCTGGTCTGTCCATGTCGGAAAGCTTGTTAGGGGCCACCAGCAGGGACCCATTTGGTGCACGGCCTCTGGTTGGAGGCCGAGGGAGCACCTATGGTGCCCCCCTGTTGATCCCTGCACCTTGTGGCAGGCACCTTGAGGTGCCTGCAATGGGGTACAGGGATGAACTGAACCTCCCAATTCACTATGAGAACAAGCATTACAGCTGGTTTATAACTGTAATGCATGCTTCCATAGTGAAATATAGGAATGCAACATCCTAATGGGGTGGTCGGGACCGACCACCAGGTGTCAGTTGGTTGACTAAGTTGGTGTCGGGCGGAAGTGATTCTGCCCGACATCGTAATGAGCCCCTCAATGTAAGTATCTCACTAGGAGGCATTGTAAGAGTCATAACATCAAACTTTAAAAAAGAGAAGTAAAATGCTTCGGATTTTTATGTACTCTGGTCTTCAACCTTGCACTGGGCACGATATGTTCAGTCACATTATGAGTGTGTGGCATGGTTTGCATCCTTGATTATGTCTTTGTCAATGTAAACAGTGATATCATTAGTGAAATCATTAATGACATTTGTTATCTCATTTTATACATGATGTCATATTCAGTGCATTGAGTACATTATGTTTGCACGTTTACACTCTAACCACCGAATTTCTGCATTTCATTAGGGATTGTGGATCATATCCATAATATTGATTTTTAAGGGGCCGATTCCGATCCTGGAAAAAAAAACGTCCGTACGATTTTCATCCGGAGCCATCGCCGTATGATTCGTACCCGTCTGTCGAGTCGCGTAGTACGATCCGTATTTCGTTAATCTGTCTGAATCGTCGCGATCCGTACGTATTGCAAGGCTGAAACTGTGGACCGTACGACTCGTACACATGCCGTACAACCCGACGAGTACGATCCGGACCGGGGTATGAGGACGCGATTCGTACGGTCCACGTTAGGTAAGGGCGATTCGTACGGAAAAGCACACAATCACTTACACACCGTACTGTGCGTACACCTCATGATAGCAGGAGTAAGGTGCGTACCCCTGTGATCTTGGGGTGTACGCACCATACCCCGCAATTGCAGGGTGTACGCACCGTACATTCACCGAACATGGGGTACACCCCAAGTTTGCGGGGTACGGTGCGTACACCCCGTGATCACAGGGGTACGCACCGTACCCCTGCGATAATGGGGTGTACGCACCGTACCCGGGCGAGCCGTTCCGTACCTGTTTCGGGGTGAACTCTGCTTTTACGGCTGTTTTCTGCTCCTGTAAAAAAAGGATTCAGAAAAGGGGGTGGTGATGAACAGAGTGTCTGAATTAAGCAGACCACTCTTACCCAGTCCAAAGATCAGGGCTTGATCCATCACCGTTATTTATCTCACTGCACCATCCCAGTTCAGAACCTGGCTATATGCAAATCAGTCTGTCCCTGGCCCAGTGCATCATGGGAACAGGGCAGACTAAACTACCAAGCCAATTCTTCACCAGAAAGGAGACAAGCTACCGGGGACCGGTTTCTGGCATTTCAGCCGTCGTCGGCCCGGCTTGCTTGAATCCTGATGGTGCAGTGAGAAAGGGACTCATGTCTGAGTATACCCTGCCACACCTATAGTGGCGATTCAGAAAAGGGGGTGGTGATGAACAGAGTGTCTGAATTAAGCAGACCACTCTTACCCAGTCCAAAGATCAGGGCTTGATCCATCACCGTTATTTATCTCACTGCACCATCCCAGTTCAGAACCTGGCTATATGCAAATCCACCCTAAGCCTGTAAAAAAAGGGTCGTACGGTGCGTACCCGACACAAATCGTACTTGCCAGGTCAGCAAAAAAGCAGCCGAGAACCGTACAAATGTCGCGTACAGCGGGTTCCGAGGGAGATTCGTACGGGGATTTGATTTGTACGGTCTCTGTACGATTCGTACAGAGTCCAGCTCCTGGTACGAATCGTACTTCGTCGTACGTACGGGGGACGTTGCAGGGTACGATTCGTACAGGAAAAACGCTCCGAACGGCTATTCGGAGCGGTTTTTCCCGAATCGGAATCCACCCCTAAATGTTATGTTATGGACTGTGTAATCCATTATATCAGTGTAAGTAGGTATGTTCTTCTTCAAATGTTTTTTTCACATGCTCACAGAAATGCACAAGCCATTGCCTAAGGCCATACTCTTTCACTACTGTGTACCCTTCACTTAAGCCATCTGTCCAAGAATCATACCTGTATTACATAAAAATTATGCAAACTTAATTCATAACAACTACACCCTAACGTTAATGCTTTTTGTTCTTGTACATTGATTAAATGTTTTTTCAAGCTATAGGTTAATATTTCATCATAATAAGATATGTTAGCTGGTGCAAACTCGTGTGACTCAGTATGTGATGTAAAGTTTCTCCTGAGAATGGGTGTTTGGAAAAAAATCTTGACTTGTAAGTATCAGGAGATAGAAATAGCTGAAATAAAATATTGTGATACACAATTAATGTGATGCAAGACTACATTTTTTTTAGATAGGTAATATCATTTTTAAGGATATAGTTTTGAGAAATATAATTATTTAACCTATTAGGTCGACTCTGACCCAGCATTCAACTGCTGCAGACCGCGGCTGTCTGCATCCTTCACTCTCCTTGTACTTGGCCTGGACTTCTACTCGGTCTTCGCCTGAAACAAATCTCCTCCAAGTCACTCTGACCTGGATGTAGGCAAAATGTATACAGACATACCATTGTTAATGTCCTGATGATGATCCTATATCTTTTGTAAGGATCGAAATGCTGTCGACTTGTTGTACACCATATACACCTCTTTGTTTAATACTTATTATGTGTAATGGTTTCTCACTATAATTTGTTTGTCCTACCAAAATGTGTCTCATACAAACAATTTACTCTGCCTGAGTCTTTTTGTTTCATGTTCTACTTCCTTCCCACTAAGTTGGATACAGGCTTGTGTCCTACTTTATATGTTTCTTTCTGAATTTTGTGTATATTTAAGCAACCATATATTAAAAACACCTGTCTGGCTGGACAGCTGCAAAATATAATACTGATTGTGTCTATATTTATTGTGGTCTAGGGACCACTGTCTTTAGAAATAACAATTTTTATATGTCAGCAACCTGCTCTGTGGGCTTATTAGGCCCATTGTAGGGGTGACTATTGAAAATATAGAAATAAGCCTACATGGCAATGGTATTTGTTCCTGCCATGTTTCACTGTAGGCATTTAAACTGCAGCCTAACCAGTGGTTCTCTTGGCAAAAATATTTGTCACATGTATGGGTGGTGTAAATATACTCTGTAGCACAGATATGCCATTTACCTTTCCATGCCATTGGTACACTTTAGGCACTATTTACAATGGACATATAGGGAAGTTGGCCAAATGTACTGATGTGCAGCACATGTTTTAGAGGGGATGCAGAGACACTTTACTACTGATTGGTAATGAACACAGAGTCCTAAAGGTATTAAAAATATGGTACAGAAAATGGTAATACATCTTGGGTGATCATTCATAAAAGCGATCATTCATAAAAGATGAACCTGGTGGTGTTGTTAAAACTGATGGTTGTGGTGTGGTATCAGTGGTGGTGTTGGTATTGTGGTGGCATTGGTAGTGTTATTGGCATATTGATAGTTGTGGGGTGTAATAGTGGTATTAGTGGTGGTGGTTTTGATGTTATTGTTGGCACCAATATTGATATTGCTTGTGGTACTGCTGATGATTGTATTGGTAAAATGATAGTGTTGGTATTATTGGTGGTGGTCTTGACATAATACGTATTAGTAGTCTTGGTCATTGTATCTGTTGTGGGATTGATGGTGGTGGTATTGATGGTATTGGTCGCAGTGGTATTGGTTTGTAGCATTAGCAGTGGTATTGCTGATGTGGTGTTGATGTTGTGGTATTGATTGGGGTGGTATTGGTGGTGGTTGTATTGGTGATGGTTGTATTATTGGTAGCATTGGAGGTGGAAGTATTTGTGGTGGTGGTGCTATTGTCGTTGGTGGGGGCACTGGTGATTGCTGGTATTAGTACTGGTGGTAATGCTGGTTTTATTTTCATCTAGATGTTTTGTTGGAGGTGGTGTTTGCAGTTGAATTGGTGGTGGTGGTGGTTGTGGTTGTGGTATAAGGATGGCCTGACCCCTAAATGGTTGTCTGTTCTGATACACAAAAGCAATTAAAAAGCTGTGTTAGCATCAACTCGCATTTGTGTACTGACAAACGCATTCTAAAAGCCTGCTGGTGTTAAAAAATGCTTACTGTATACAATGAATATATGAAAGAAAGAACTGAACATAACAAAAAGTGTAAAAGGTTCACTGTACTTTTAAAATGTAAAATAGTACCTCATGACTTGCAATGTACACACTCCAAAAGAGGTGGAATGACACGTCAAATTCTACATAGTGGAAAGAAATATATTCTTCTCAATTGATATAAGAAGTGATTGTTAGTGTCTCACGTCAGTTATTAAAAGGGGATCATCACAAGCACAGTTCATTTGCATTGAAAGCAGATGGTCAAGCAGACGCTGTACTTTCAACCATGACCTAAAATGTAAATCGGCTGTCTTTCAAGCAATCCAAATTTTAAATTCAGAGCAAAATCACAAGCTGTATTTTTCTTCTTATGGGAAAAGAAATGCAATGCAGAGCTAGCACTTTCATTTGTAGGTTTGTTAGGTTGCTACATTTCACATCCACACATCTCATTTTCACACATCCTTCTCTTGCCCTTTAACACCATCGATGCTAGTGTTATTTTCCTCCTGCGCTGATCCTTTAAAATTCCCATTGTTCATGACGAGCTGGGCTCGTCATCAGTGTTTGAGGAGGCTACACCATGACGAGCCCAGCTCGTCATCAGCCTCGAAGGGGTTAACAAAGCAGAGAAATATTACCACGGGTTAACCTAGATTATTGAGCAGTAGGCTCAGCAAAACCTGCCATACAAAATAATTTCATAATATCAACACCATATGGAACATAACCCTATGTGCTGAAAAACAAAGTGAAGAAAGACTACCTTCGTACAAATACATTTCTGGGCTTACCAGTTTAACACCTTATATTGGTTTAATGGTGGCAACAGACAGCAAACCTTTTACTGCATGGACTGGCAAGACAAATTCCCTAGCACTGAAACATGTTTAGTTAACCTCATGAAGCATTGGCAATATTCTATTGATACTGAGTGGTATTTGTACTTTTGCAATGCACAGAATTTATTTTCGATTGTGAATTAATTCAATATGTAAAAGACTGCAGGTAACCTATTTTAATAAAGTAAATTAAAATAAAACTGAATGGGATAGGAGGGGTGGCCTTGAGATATAAAGTGCACATTACAAAATAATGAACAATATTTTAAAAAGCTATTTAATTCAGTTATTTAAAAAATCTAAAAATGGGTTGTGTGTGAGGGGATATGTAAGGGGAAGAGGGAGCTTTGAGAAAAGATTAAATTTTTAAAAAATGTTTGATAATTTAATTTGTTTTTGAAAATTATAAAAGTATGCTTTGCTTTTAGTTTAAAGGGAAAATAAATAACGATTACTAAATAAAATAAAAGAATACATTAAATAATATTAATGTTTTAGTATTATTATAGCCTTAGTTTTAAAATATTATATTCAATTAAAGGATATTCATGTAGAAATAGGAATGGACTTAGGGTTTTTCATAAAAAAAAAGAAAGTTAAGGTTACTATTAGAGTTAAGTTAAAGTCAATAAATACGTTACGTAAACTTTTAGCATTAGAAAAATTAATGCAATTCCATTAATTAAATAAAAACGTAAATACCCGTCTAAGCAAAAATAAATAAAAGTAACATTTAACACCTTGACCGTGCCGCGAATTCCGCCGCGGTGCTGTAATTCTTATCAGTGGGCGGGGTTCGGACAGTCGTCCTCCGCACTCGCCCGCCGTCACGTGGGACGGCCGGGGGCCATTCGCAGCATCGAAGGGGTTAAGGCATGAAAATGAAGAAAAGGATTAAAATAACAGTTAAAGTTAAGAAAAGGCTAAAAAAATATTTAATTACAAAATGAAATGCATTGCCTTTGCCCTGAAGACAATGCAATGTCCTGTGATGTAGTTGTGCTCTTCGTGTGGTGCCCTCCATATAGCAATAGACAATGTAGAGGTATGCAACCATACCATTTTTTTAATTGCCTAGGAGGCAGTTCCCTAACAAAAGCACATTAACACCATCCTCTTACATCACTAGCTTCCTTGTCTGATACATATGTGTGTCATAGATGTAATCAAACATACACCTCCACCATATTTCTCTGCTACTGCCACATGATATTTATTATCCTGTCTCAGAACTATGGGTCTAATTACGATGACCGTGAAACCGCCACCGACAGCATGTCAGTGGCTGTCTCACCGCCATCGTAAGCATGTTGACCTCCCTCCCTATTACAAAGGCGGGCCCGACCGCCATGCATCCGACGGGCTCCTAGACGGGCTCAAGGAGCCCGTCTGTGTGTCAGAGGCAGCCATAATCTCTACAATGGTGGCAGTGCCTGCCAGGCACCACCGTAAGGATTATGAAGTCCCTCCCAGCCAGCCATTTCATGGTGGTTTACCTGCCATGAAAAGGCTGGCGGAAAGGGACACTGGGGGCCCACAGCGGGCTCCCTTTCCCCTGGCAGTTATGGGTGCTGGTGGGCATCTATGGTGGCCCCCTATATATTCCTGCACCATGTCGCAGGCACCGCATTGTGCCTGCCACATAGTGCAGGGATATGTGTTATGTCTATTTTTTGTACTGCAGCGTGCACTGCAGCATGCAGCACCCGCAGCAGTACAAAACATAGACATTGCGACCGTCTTGGAGGGGGTTGCATTGTAATTTCAATAGGGGGACCTCCAACAGAAAGTCAGGTGGTCCTGTCGCCGTAATGAGGCCATTTGTCTCCGGCCAGAACGGAGCTTGTAGTCTAAGGCTTATGAGTAATCTGCGGAATGACATTTCCACTGCAAACCAGAAATCGAAAGTGAAGACTTTGACAGGTTTTCCAACAAGATAACAAATTATCATTAACTTTTTACACCAATGAGCGATGCCACTGGCTCTTCTTTCTCTAAAAACTACACTACTTGTAATGTGCTATTTTATAGGGAGCAGAGAAGGTGTTACTAAATTCCTAGGTCTTGCTTTTTCAGCTGCCCAACCAACCTCAAGTTTAAAAAAATCATAATAAAAATGTATACATACGTACGAAGACTGCTTTTGGTTAGCCTGTTCATCCATTCATATGTTTTAGTGCCACTCACATTTTGCTTCCACCCATCAATGCCTAGGGCAATGTGGAGACTGCTTCAATATTGGCACTCTTGAACCTTAAGTGACAGCATTTTGCCTGAACACATTTGCTCAGTCGCCTGTGAAAGAGTACATTTTCATATGCCTGCCACGTTTGGATGGCAGCTCCATCACAATTTTTCTTTTACTTGTCTTTCGAGTTCAACTTTTATGTAGATGATTTGTTGGCTTTGCCAGTGCTTGTTGATTCCTGTTTTCACCATTCTTACTAGTTTCCTAAATTTTTCTTCCTTCATTTGACTTCCTTTCTACCATTCTCTCTCTGGCTCGGGGTCAAAGCCTGATGATAGAAAATAAGTCCTAGTCCCAAAAAAAGATTACCCTGCCCACCACCTGAAACCACAGGCAGAAAATAAGTACTGCTTATCTGGATTGAAATCTAGGCCTGCTGTTGACTTACAGCTCAAAATTATGATCTTAATGAAATATAGGAAGAAAAACGTGTGGTTGAAGTATTAAAGTATTAAATGTAGCCTACGTTTCGATGTTAATTTAAAGCGTATGGAGCGCTGATAGTGCATTTTGCACATTATGACCTGTAGTGGTAAAGGGGGGGAGGGGGGGGGGGGGGTAGCAAAAGGCTTCTAGTTTTCACAGTAACTCTATGGTAATTTGATAGTGCATTTTGCACATTATGACCTGTAGTGGTAAAGGGGGGGGGGGTAGCAAAATGCTTCTAGTTTTCACAGTATCTCTATGGTCATTTGATAGTGCATTTTGCACATTATGACCTGTAGTGGTAAAGGGGGGGGGTTAGCAAAATGCTTCTAGTTTTCACAGTAACTCTATGGTAATTTACTGCTCTGAAAATACCTTATCCATTGAATAGTACCTATTGCATTCGGGTTATAATTAAAAAAAATTTAAAGCGATTTTTGGCAGTAAAACGTTGCGCATGCATCAAGATAATCTATATAGGATTTCAAATGTTTCCAATGGCGCTTTCCTACACAACCATAATTGAGGTCGCAAATTTTACAGTAATCCATTTACTAAATTAGATTGTTCCACCCTCAGCTTAATGGACTTTTGCTCTCACATATCAGTGTAGTTTAAGCTTGAGACAGAACTGGCTAAGTGGGCAGGAGTTGAAAAATAGAAATCATGGTTCATACAAGTTATATGATGTCATTATTTTAATGAGGTGCACCCATTGATTTTGTAATTTAGCCAGCCATGTGCGACCTTAACTAATTCCATACACCATTATTTAATCATTTGTTGAACATTGTGACTGACAGGTACAAATTACTAATCGAAGAATAATTTCCACGTGCTGTTTTTTCTCCAATTGTTTGACCTTTTCCTTCGATCGTTTCATAAAATGATCTACACAGAGTACTGATGAGTACATAACAGGAAGAAAATAACTTTGATGTCATCAGAAATGGGTGTGCGGGCAGCTAAGCACAAAACATGTATTTTCAAAAGAGCATATCGTGAAGGAACAAGAATGAAGGGGTAGTGGAAAGTTTGTTAAAAATGTAAATTCAAATTTCCCCTCTGTATCTAGGGAGGGAGAATTCATTGATTTCAATCCCTTTCAATGAAGGTTTATCATGTGGGTTGGCGGAATGCATCAACTGACACTCCTGCTCGCACTATTGCATTACAGTACTTAGGCATAGCTGCATCAAGGTAAAACCCGCTCGCAAAGGGGCAGATTCTCAGAATCTGCCCCTTTGCGACCGGTATTTTGGCATTTGGGATGCATCATCCCAAATGCAAAAATCGCAAATTAAGAAATCGCAAAATTGCGATTACTTGCATTTAAGGAATCTCAAATTGAGATTCCTCAAATGCAATGCATTAAAGTTTAAAAAATAGCGATTTCGCTAATAGGGCTCGCAAATTACCATGAAGTTGAACTTCATGGTAATTTGCAAAAACTTTGAAAAATGCACTAAAGTGCTTTTTTCAAAGTTTCATGTTGCGCACACACATGCCCTAAGGGCATGTGTGTGTACAACATATGTGCACAGATCAATTTCAGGGGTAAAACAGGCTGTCCCTTGGACACCCCTGCACCCTTGAAATCGCATTCTCAATTTGTGATTCGCTAATTGCGATTTGCAAATTGAGAATGTCTTCCCATTCATTCCTATGGGCCTCGAGGCCCATTGGAATGAATGGGGAGCTATTCCTTAATTGCGAGTCGCAATTTGCGAGTCGCAATTAAGGAATTTTAAGAAATTGCTAGTTTTCTAGTGATTTCCTCATGCATTGCATTTTGCTATTCCTAATAGCGAATCGTAACTTTTCGCTATTAAGGAATCGCAAAATGGGTTCTTGATGCATCTGGGGGTTAAAGTCTAGGTATTTTGACCACGTTGGGCAAACGAAAAGAAAAGAAACCTCATTTAGGATTCGAAGAATTTGCAAACATTTGACCTAATTCTTTTGCCACACATACCTGCAGTTAACACAGATTGTAAGAATGCAGTAATTGTGGGGCATATTACCAAGCAATAGCGATAATTATCGCTATTGCTTGGTTAGAGACAAAAATTTACCGCTGAGCTGCAGCGATTTTTATCGCAGATAAACCTTGGTATTACCAAGGTTTATCGCAAATGCGATAAAAATCAACCGCAATACATGAATATCGCTGAAATGTCAGCAATATTCATGCATTACTGAGCTAATGCTCTTAGCCATGTTATCCACTTCCCATTGGATAACATGGCTAAGAACTGCTCAGGGCAGGTGTTAGCTTTTGGAGATATTTGCGCTTAGCGCGAATATCTCCAAAAGTTGGTAATAGGAGATAGCGATGTTAGCGACTGTTTCCAGTCGCTAACATCTTGGCAAGCCCACTTTGCATGTCATTAGTGATACATATCACTGACATGCAAAGTGGGGCCCAAGATGGTCGCTATCTCCTACTAGCTGTCGCTAACTGGTGTTAGCGACAGCTAGGTAATAGGGAGATAATTTTATCTCCGCTTTCTTGGCTTTTAAAGCCAAAAAAGCGTAGATAAACCCCCTTGATAATATGCCCCTGTGAGTTTAAAAGTAATATGATATTACTGTACCTCATCGCTGAATATTTTTGAGATAGTACCACAACCAGAAGTCTGGCGATAACAGCATGGAACATTTTTTACCACAGGTTTTTCACCATTATTTTCATTTAAACTCTAAATCTCGGGATAATACAGAATGGTCACATTTTACTGCATCACTGTAACAATGACGATCAATGCCCTCAGGATCTGTTCGATGCACAGTAGGGTTCACCTCTCAATAGCCTCAATTCCATCTGCTCTTATAGTACAGAAGTCTGAAGTGATCAAGTGAGGAAAAGAAAGGGAAGGGAACAGCTGGGAAAGAAACCTGGAATAAGCACAACATACATTAATCACTCCACACATTGTTTAACATAATACATATGTTCACTATACCTCAAGCTTTACCTGTAACAAAACAAAAGGTTATAGAGCAACTGACCTCTACAATGATTCATGGAACATGTAGTTCTAACCTTCTCCATCCGAAATTCTGCTTCTGTGATGCCCTATGAATTCGCTCATAAACTCCACCATCTTGTGAGCTTATGAAATAATGACAGTAACATCTGTTCTCCAGAAATGGCTACTGGTAAATCTACTATTACGTTGTTTTGCTTTGTGTCAGTGTTCATGTCCCTTTTACCACTGACGGGTTCAGTAATAGAACATCGATGTAAAAAACACTGATATAAAAATATTTAAAAAAATATAGATAGCAAAAATATCGACTCTCATACCTACACCGACTCAAACATATCGATGTTAACAATATAGAAGTAAAAAATATCGATTTTGAAATATATATAAATAAAATAATATATATTAAATATATTTAATATTAGTTTTAACAAAATGAATTAATGCTAATATACATTTTTACAAAATATTACAAATAAACTTAATTAAATAAAAATAAACATACAAACATAATAATTTTTATATATATATTAACTTTAACATAATAAATAAACTATTATCTCTCAGTTATTTTAAAACTTTAGAATTATATAAAAATAAATACATATATAAATAATTTAAAATATAAAAAAACATTCTACAATAAATTAAAACATTGAACTATTAAAAATAGTTAAACTTACATTGCCAATACAATCAATGCAACAGTTGGAAAAGTGTTCGAATACAAAATAATTAAAATTACTATTCCCACTCCAGTGAGTGAAACAGCAGGGAAAATGTTGGATAGTGGAGGGGTAAAAAATACTATTCACACTCCAGTGAGAGCAACAGCAGGGAAAGTGTTGGATAGTGGAGGTAAAAAAAAATACTATTCCCACTCCAGTGAGTGCAACAGGAGTGAAAATGTTGGATAACGGAGGAGTAAAAATTACTATTCCCACTCCAGAGACCACAATAGTAGGATACGTGTTGGATATCAAAGAGGTCAAACATTTATATTTCCATTCCAGTGGGAGCAACAGCGGGGAAAGTGTTGGATAGCAGAGGGGAAGAAATTACAATTCCCACTCCAGTTAACACAACAGTGGGGAAAATGTTTGATAGTGGAGAGGTAAACATTACTATTCAAACTCCAGTGAATGCAAAAGTAGGATAAGTGTTGGATAGGGGATGGGTAAACATGACTATTTTCACTACAGTGAGTTCAACAGTAGGGAAAGTGTTGGATAGCTGAGGGGCAAAAATTACTTTTCCCACTCCAGTGAGTGCAAAAGTAGGGAAAGTGTTGGATAGCATACAGGTAAAATTTACTATTCCCAATCCAGTAAGATCAACAGTAGGGAAAGTGTTGGATAGCAAAGGGGTAAAAATTACTATTTCCACACTACTGAGTGGAACAGTAGGATAAGTGTTGGATAACGAAAATGTAAAAATTGCAATTCCAACTCCAATGAGTGCAACAGTAGGGAAAGTGCTGGATAGCAGAGGGGTAAAAATGACTATTCCCACTCCCGTGTATGCAACAGTAGGGAAAGTATTGGATACTGCAGAAAAACTAAAATACTATTCACCCTCAAACGCAAAAATATTTTTATAGATTAAAAAATAAAAAGCAATAATAAAAATTAATAAACAATATTAATAAATACATATAAAAAGAACACATATTATAATATTAATTACATATAACAAATACTATATATAATAAAATAATAAATACATGTACAAATAAATATTTCTTTTAAACAAGAAAATATTTACAAACAAAACAATTAATTACAAAATAAATGTATTTATTTTGTTTCCTAACACGTAACAGCGCACCAATAACAAAACACTTTACATTTTATATTTAAATGTATTTACATATTTAACATAATTAATAATCAATTAAGAAATATTAGTAATTAAAAACTATACACATTAAGTTATTACACACACTTTAACACTATATTTTCCACAACACAGACCAAAATTAAACTATAAGACAATAAAACACAATTAAAACCTATTTTAAAAGTAAAAACTATTACTATTAACAAATAATATTTAAATGATTAATACGTATTTAATACCCACCTTTTACCCCTTTAAAAAATATATAACCAAAACAATTTTAAAAATGACCTAAAATAATTATCTATTCATTAACATTAATTATTAACTACATATTAATTAATTAAACACAGATTACTTCCCACCCTTTACACCTTTAACACCACAACACACACCAAAAATTAATTACGCAATTACCAAAATTTATTACGAATTAATTAATTTAAATTAACAACCAATTATTAATTCATGAATTAAAAATACATTACTTCCCACCCTTTACATCTATAAACTCCACAACACACACCTAATAGTAATAACACAATTACCATAATTAATTAACAATTAATTATTTAAAATAAATTAACCACTAATTATTAATTCATAAATTAAAAAAATACTTCTCACCCTTTACACCTATAAACACCCCAACACACATGTAAAATTATTTATACACTTACCATAATTAATTAACAATTAATTAATTAAAAATAATTAACAATTAATTAATAGTTAATAAATTACTTTACACATTTAACACTATAAAATATGAATTAAAACAATATTAATAAATAGAAACTAATCAATTCATTTAATGTAATGAAATTACTTCCCACCCTATTCCCCTCTAAACCCACAACCTGCTACGAAACTAAAAGTGCAAAATTAAAAAAAATGTTTTTTATAACTACTAAAATGTAACATATATTAAAAATACAAACAATTCTTATACACAAAAACATACATCACATACATATAAAATATATACTAAAATACATAATAATAAAAAACTGTATTTATATCAACTATATTTTTGCAAACAATATTAAACACTTAGATATTTAAAAAATGGATACTACTTACCGTAATTCGATATTCTTGACCTCAATATTCTTGCTGTCGATGTTTCTGACCGACGATATTTGCAACTTGATATTTGTGCAACTCGATATTTTGTACTCAATATGATGTCTCTGCACCCCCCTGAGCTTGTTTTAGTTGTAAAAAGCACTGATTTATAAGTGGGAGAATATTTACCCCTTAAATTGGACCATGTCAGGAGAGAAGGAAAGGGAAGAGCTATTCAGAAAGTTGTTAAGTTTAGGAAGAACATATCTTTAGGAATATCAGTGGAATGAGACAAGGCAGGAATCTGCGTTTGGTGAAGGGACTCAGAAACCAGTGCTGGGAGCAAGATGAACAAGCAATAGCATTCAGTACTTTCGTCCCTAAAAACAATAGCGATCGGCGTGCTACACAACAGATGTCAGTCAAATACAGGTGGAGAGCAGGTGCCTGGAGTAAGCTGCTCTGTCAGTAATAATCTGCGTTGGTATTTGAGCGGCCATTGAGAGAGCTGCATTGGTCCTCTGAATTACTGGCATGAAAAGCTTGGATAAGGTGTGATTGAAAAATGTGTTGGGAAAGGGCTAATTTTGGGCAGTATGATGCCAGATTCATTGGCAAATTGTGAACCGTAGTGGAAAACATGTAGCACAAGCTTGACAGAGCCGTCTGAAGAAGGGGGCACCTTCACAGAAGGTCAAGCCAAATGCATGCATCTGCACTCTTGGAATCTCAGCCAGAAGACAAAGAATGTTGAGTGGCATCCTGCAAGTGCATGGTCAAGCTGCCACTGCAATCAGTATCAAAGCAGATGCTGAATTTTGTTTATCAGTCTGTACTTCACCAATCATTAAAAATACTCAGAAACGTTGTTAAGCCTTGGAAAAACAATTAATACAATTAATACAAAAAAAGATCATCTTTAATCAGGCAACCCAGCAGACTTCCTTGTCCGCCAAATATTTTACTTCCTCTATTCAGCCCATCACAATTCTTTTTTTGGCTAGGTGCCTCAGTGGCTCAACACTCTCCCCTTTCTTTACATTATGCACCTACCGATTCTACTCAATCTCAAAAACTCCTACAAATTACTTGTTACCAATTTGCTGATGACACCCAGATCATCTAAAAGGTAAAAATACCATTAGCAGCAAATGTCTTTTAGGAGTGGAACAATGGTTGCTAAAGAATAATCATGAACTTAAATCCTACAAAATGGAAATACCCGCCTGTGGATTGCAGCAGAATTGTGACCATGTAGACACAAAACCTCTGGAAACAGGGCTGCCTTAAAGCACATCAACTAAAGTGGAAAAATCTCAGAGTGTTTATGGATTCCAAACTTTCGCTTAAAACCTATCTCAACACAGAGAGTGAGACTCATTCTACATGATAACGCCACAACATAACTTCCCTCTCTGGCAGGATGGAGACGTGCTGGTTGATCTAGATTACAGCGATGGACTCTTTTTCATATTCGCTAGACACTTAAACTGCAAGCTAAAATAAACCAAAAGGAAAGCAGACAAACACGTTCCAAATCTGAGCAGAAGTGATCATATTACCCTAGATTCAGGGCTCTACACCTGTTATCAGTCATAAGAAGAACTATTTTAAAGACATCTATGTTGTGCACTGGGCAAAGAAAATGGGATGGGACCACTCATAACTTTCTAAATTCAGACTTTTCAGAGAAAGGAGACACCTCACATTAAAAAGCATCCACTCCTAATAACCCTCCTTTTTCAAAAAGCCCCCATAAGGTGGGAGTTCTTTCACTGCTAAGACTTGTAATCCGTGTTCTAGGCTCCCAAAAGAAAAAGGCTAATTAACAGTGTGTTAACATTCAGAAAAGCAAGGAAAACCTGGCTGCTTCCAAGTCGTACATCAAGTTACTCCAAGACTACTAGTCAGACTGCTTTGTATTCACCAGGCATCACATACAACTCCAAATCCCAGCACTAACAAATGACACTTCAAAAAACTCCTTTTTAAAAATATTCACCACAGAGCAGTTACTTATTTGACCAACTCTAAATTGCTTTGGGTGTTCTTCATGTGGTAGAAAGTGCAATAGAAATGGCAACAAGCTTGGTGGGGGTTGTTCTATGGCAGGAACTTTGGGAGCATGAGCATACATTTTATACGACTCCTCACCAACCTGCCTGCTAGCACCTCACTTGTCTCCCTCTTGTTAGATCCAGGTTTAGATCCCTCGTCTATAGAGTAAGACTCGAGCCCCTGTTGTAGTGGAGGAGAATCTGGTCCACTGTAGATTTAGTGCCCTATTGTATGGGTTGAGATGAAATCCTAAAGCTCTCTGGGGCTGTTAGGATCCATGATTGGGATATATCAAATGCTGTTTGACAAAGATTGGGTGTGAGAAACTTTGGTTGCACCCAGAGACTGCATGTACTGTATCAAAGCCCACAATTAAGGGGATGTATTGGAGATATGTGGATGAAGGGCTCCATTGGTCCAGGAGGGTGAGCTCTCTGACCACAGCCTTTCTAGAGTTCAACGATGTTCACTGTCTGGAAGAGTATATGGATGCAATTGAGCCCCCTGTTGCTAGAACTCTGTATATCAAATTTCGGATTGGGACGTTGCCTCTTCGAACATTTACTGCGAAATGGCATCGTCCCCCTTCTGAACTACACATGAATTGCCCCTTCAGATCTGAGACAAATGAATGTATAGATGATATCCTATTTTTGCCAACAATACCATGCCTACAGGAGGATATGGATCCTGCTGCTGTGTCGCTACTTGTATGTTAGGGTCTATAGAACTGTATGAAGGGCTTTTAGATCAAACACAGCTAAACCAACTGTATTTGCCGTTTCTCGTTTCCTATTACACATGTGGAAATGTAGACAGAAAAGGATTGTTCTGTTGCCACTAACTTTTAACAAATTGAAAAATTTTAAGGACTTTTGAAACTGTGTTTGAATTTGTTTGTGTTCATACCTTTAATCGTTGATTTCTCTCACACCCGGCTCAGGTCCCAGTTACTTCCTGGTGTTCACACCCACCCGGGTGCCCAATCACATAGAAGGGGGGTGGAGCCAAGGCTGCTACCGGCCATTTAATGTCGGTTGCAGCACGGGAGCGGGCACTCTGAGCCAAGTGCTGCTGCCTTATGGTCTGACTTTTAACTTTTAACAAATTGAAATATTTTAAGGACATTTAAAAATGTATTTGAATTTGTGTGTGCTCATACCTTTAATCGCTGATTCCTCTCACACACGGCTCAGGCACCAGTTATGGCTCCTACAGGTCATTTAATTCCGGTTGCAGTACAGGAGCGCAGCGGACTCGCGCAGCGGGTGCCCTGGTGGTGCGCCAAAGGCGTGCCAAAGGCAAGCCCCTCTGCGCACACCTGCAGACGTCCGGGGCCAGGGGCCAGTCATAACGCCCCAATAACAGCCTACTCCGCTGCTGAGCTTAAACAGCTTCACTTAGACAAGCTCCTACCCAATCCCTCCATTTGCACCAGCCTGAGGCTAGTCCCATTGCACCTAAAAATCATCCTAGCATCTTCAAACAATTTCCAACAATTAGCAACCAGACATTCTTGAACTTCCTCTCCAAAGTAAAATCAGGCTCACACAACGACTGCTGCCCTCCTGGCATCCTAAGGGAAGTATTCACTGTTCTCCCCGGTCTAGCTCTATCTTTTCTGAACGAGTCACTGTCCCGGGGCCTTGTCCATGAAAACTTCAAGTAGGTAATTGTTGTCCCCCTCCTGAAGAAATTAGGAGCTGACCCTCAAACTCTGACTAATTACCGTCCGATCTCTCTACTTCCATACCTGGCCAAGGTCTCAGAGGCTTACGTGACTAGATGCCTCTCCATATTCTTGGAAGAGTCTGAATACCTTGACCCCCATCAAGCAGGGTTCCGCCCAGCACATTCCACAGAAGGCTGTAATAGGGAGAGGTGTGGCGCCGCGGCCAGGGTGACTGACTCCGGAATCTGGGAATCACGGTTCGATCCCCAGGGCCGGCGGCAGATTAGCCCAGCACCATGTGACTCTGGGCAATAGCTTGCTTAATCTTCCCGACGGCCCCCAGCGCCTAGAGACCCTTACGGGTGATTGTGCGCTTTACAAATGTGGATTATTATTATTATTAATACTGATGATACTGGACACCCTCCACATTGAGGCCGATAGGGGCTCCCCGCAGGCCCTGGTACTGCTTGATCTCTCTGCGGCTTTTGACACATTTGACCATGGTATACTGGTTGATCATGCCAGAGACGCAGGGATCCAGGGACTAGCCCTGGGTTAGATCAGCTCCGTTTTGGAAAACCACTCACAGCCGGTTCTCACTCCCCACGCCACACAGCTTCACCTGACTGCGCCTGTGTCTTTGCCCAGCTGCTGCTGCGAGTTGGAGGCCAATAGTAGGCCGTAGGTTGCTTTTGACTGTTTTCACGGTTTTCACTGTTGTTTTTATCTCTGTTGCCTGCTCCATACTGTTATTTCTTTTTGTGCCTCTTTCATTCCTCCTGACACTTGTGCCCGTTTTTTTGCCTTCTGTTCCCCACTGCCCCCGCTTTCCCACCGCTGTGTCCCCTGCGGCCCTCCTGCCCGCTCCCAGTCGTCTGCTACCCCCCTCCCATCTCCCCTTCTTGAAGTTGAAGGCATGCCTAAGGCAAGCCCGTCTGCGCCCATCCACGCCTGGACCGCGCCCAGTGCCAGAACCCCTGGCCCCCACGAACACCACGACGCCCGTCTATGCTACGATGCGAGCACCCTCCATGCTCTCAACACCGGACGTCCACACTACTGCTTCCAGGCTGCACCGAAGCACACCCACAGAAGCTTCTCCTTGCGGAACTGCAGCTACACCAGCATCCAACCCGACAACCCACCAACCTGGAAAGAACCCAACTACCTCAGCTGCATCCTTCTCAACACCCGTTCCGCCCGCAAGCGCCATTTAACTTTGGGACCTACTCGACTCCCCAGACGTCGGCTTCCTGACGGAGACCTGGATGAACTCCTCCTCTGCACCCGACATCGCCATAGCAATCCCGGAAGGCTACAAGATCACCCGCAGGGACTGCACCAACAGAGTAGGAGGAGGAATCGCCATCATCTACGGGAACACCCTCAGAGTCTCGACCAACATCGACGACACCCTGAGCGCCGCTGAACACATGCACTTCCAGATCCACACTGACCCCAATACCACCCTCAGTGGAACCCTCGTCTGCAGACCCCGAGGACCCCGCCCACAGTTCGGCAACTCCATTTCTGACTGAGTCAGCTGACACACCCTCGCCTCCCAAACTACATCCTCCTTTTGGACCTAAACTTACACCTGGAGAATAACAACGACACCAATTCCACCACCCTGATCGCCAACCTAGCCAACCTTGGACTCAGACAACTCGACACAACATCCACCCAATCCGCCGGCCACACGCTCAACCACATCTTTTCCGCTAGCCCCCACGTCTCCTTCAACCACACCACCAAACTCCACTGGACCAACCACCGCTGCATCCACTTCACCTTCCGGAATCCTACCACACACCACCGCTCCCAACAGATGCCTCGCCACTACTGGAGCAAAGTTACAGAAGACCAGCTAACCACCATCCAAGCCCAGAGCCCACCCCGAGCTCACCAATACTGCTGCACGCAACCTCAGACTGCACCAACACTCTCGGCCTGTTCAAGAAGCCCTCCAACAGTCACACCAGCAAAAAAGCCAGCTGGTTCACTGAAGACTTCCAGGCCTCCAAGCAAACCTGCCGAAAGCTGGAGAAGAACTGGCTCAGTGAACGAACACCAGACAGCTACGCAGCCCTCAAGAACGCCACCCGCAGACACCATCACCTCATCAGATCAGGCAAAAGGGCCTCCTTCAAAGACCGCCTAGACAACAATGCACACAACCGCAAAGAGCTTTTCAACATCGTGAAGGAACTCTCCAACCCCAGCTCTAACACCAACGACATCCCACCTTCGCAAAACATGTGCGACTCGCTGGCCACCTTCTTCCATCGCAAGATTTCAGACATCCACAACAGCTTCAACATGACTACCCGACAACCACCGAAACCCCCACCCCCACAACCACCATCCGCACCAACTGCCCGCTCTCCTGGACCAACATCAACGACGACAACACCATCAAGATCATGAACACCATTCACTCCGGATCTCCGCCAGACTCTTGCTCACACCACATCTTTAGCAAAGCCAGCACCACCATCGCACCCCATCTCTGGAAAGCCATCAACATCTCCTTCAAGACAGCAACCTTCCCAGAGAGCTGGAAGCACGCCGAGATCAATGCCTTACTCAAGAAACCCAAGGCGGACCCCAAGGACCTCAAGAACTTCCGGCCCATCTCCCTTCCTCCGTTCCCGGTGAAGGTCATCGAGAAGACCGCCAACAAACAACTGACCCGCTACCTAGAGGAGAACTGCATCCTGGACTGATCCCAGTCCGGGTTCCGTAGCAACCACAGCACCGAAACTGCCCTCATCGCCATCACCACTGATGACATCAGGACCCGGCTAGACAATGGAGAAACCGCTGCCCTCATCCTCCTGGACCTGTCAGCTGCCTTCGACACAGTCTGCCACCGCACACTACGAAGACGCCTACACAACGCCGGGATCCAAGAGAAGGCCCCGGACTGGACCACCTCCTTTCTCTACGGCAGAACACAGAGTGTCCGCCTCCCGATTCCGCTCCGAAGCCGCCAAGATCATCTGCGGCGTACCCGAGGGCTCATCCCTCAGCCCAACTCTGTTTAACATCTACATGGTGCCACTCACCCACGTCGCCCGACTGCATCACCTCAACATCATCCCCTACACCGACCACACCCCACTGATCCTCTCCTTTACCAAGGACCCCACACAGCTAAAACCAACCTCCACAAAGGAATGAAGGCCGTCGCCGAATGGATGAGGAACAGCCGACTGAAGTTGAACTCTGAAAAGAATGAGGTCCCCATCCTCGGATCCACCCCTTTGGCCTGGATCAACTCCTGGTGGCCGACCACACTGGGAACAGCTCCAGTACTCACCGACCATGCACGCAACCTAGGGGTCATTCTCGACTCCTCCCTCTCCATGACCGAGCAGGTCAACACCGTCTCGTCCTCCTGCTTCAACACCCTCCGCATGCTTTGCAAGATCTACAAGTGGATCTCCCCAGAGACAAGAAGAACAGTCACCCAGGCCCTCGTCAGCAGCAGGTTGGACTACGGAAACGCCCTCTACGCAGGAGCCTTGGCCAAACTCCTGAGACGGCTTTAACGCATCAAGGATGCATCTGCACGCCTGATCCTCACCATCCCTTGCCGCAGCCACATCACACCCCACCCGAGAGACCTGCACTGGCTACCCGTCAACAAGAGGAATACCATCAATCTCCTCACCCACGCATACAAGGCACTCCACAACACCGGACCAGTGTACCTCAACAGCCAACTCAGCTTCTACACCCCAACCCGCCAGCTCCACTCTGCCGACCTCACCCTCGCCACAGTCCACCACATCCGATGAGCGACCTCCGGCGGCAGATCGCTCTCCCACCTCGCCGCCAAGACCTGGAACACCCTCTTCATCCACCTACGGCAAACCCAAGACCTGCTATCCTTCAGAAGACTACTCAAGACCTGGATCTTCAAGCAGTAGCAGCACACCCCAGTGCCTTCAGACCCTCACGGGTAGGTAGTGCGCTCTACAAATGATATGATTGATTGATTGATTCATTGAGGCCTTGAAAGAGAGGAAGGTTTGCACTTTAAACTACGCCGAAGACTTTCAACTAATATTGTCCATCAGCAACTCCCCCAACTCAGTCTGTGATTTTCAGTCCATCATGCTATTCATTAGCGGGTGGATGAATAGCAATCACCTGAAACTCAATCTGGACAAAACTGAGCTAGTTCTAACAGGGGGTACCCACAACCCTTGGGGTCCACACTTTTGGCCAATGGAACTGGGCCGATCCCCCTCCCCATCTGCCTCAGCCAAAAGCCTTGGAGTAACAATAAACCATGACCTCACCATGAAGTCCCGAATTGGGTCAGTGATATCTACCTGCTTTTTCCAGTTGAGGAACATGAAAGATCAAAAGATTTCTCACAGAGGAAGCTTTGATCCAGGTGGACTAAGCAAATTCACTATACCTTGGCATCCCACTATACCTAACCACGCATCTGCAACTGGTACTGAACCAAGCAGCGGAACTGATTTTTCAGAAACCTACGCAACATCATATCACCCCCCTCATGAGGAAGCTGCACCAGATCCCTATCACAAAGCGATGCACCTTCAAGGCATGCAGTCTCATCTTTAAATCTCTAAATGGAAGGAGCCCTAAATTTGTGGATAGCCTTATTCAGAGGCACCTACGCATGCACAATCTGTGTTCAGCCCACAAGCATCTTCAGTCAACTCCCTCCGAAATCCGATCCTGCACCGACCTAGTCAGTTTCAGGAGGCTCCTCCAGACCTGGCTGTTTAGACAAGCTAACGAGCAACTCCCTAGGGCTCTGGTACCTCTCAGAGCGCCATGAAACCAATCCGGTGTACGTGCGCTTTACAAAACTTTTTAACATAACATAACATAACACTAGACTAGGCTTGAGGGACTTGTATGCATTCTATGTTTTTTGCAACTGGTTGTTATTACATGAAATTTATGTTGTCCTTTTACTATGGATTTGATTATTAGCAAAATGAATGAAGTTAATGTATTTTACTCTTTCTTAGCACCTAAATGGATGATTCCTATACGCTGCTATTTCTTGTTTCTCTTATGGATTTCTTTTAACATTATTTATTGAGACGATTTTAATGTTTTCACTGTCCCAATGTATCTTATCTTATGCGCCGGTCTTCTGCTCCTCTCATGGATCAACTACAGGAACAGGATCCCAGAATCGCAAAGCTGCTCTCATGCATGAGAGCAGCTTTAGGATTGGCCTGAGTGCCCTTGATTTGTGCTCCCAGGGAGACTTATGGCCTGCGCTTGCTCACTCCAACCCGGCATCGCAGCTGGGTTGGGGAGAGTTTCAGTGCATATGTCGGTTAGGCCGGCCTGAGACACCGGCCAAACCAACATGTGCACTGATAGCAGTGCCCAGCACTCCACGTGGGTGCCTGTCATCCCTGTATCCCCGCCCTACAAGACTCAGCCGGAAAACATATGCTGCTTGCATTGCAAGGGGGGGGGGGTGATGCTCCTCCGCCATAGTGGAGGAGTCACTGCTGCCAAAGAATCAGACATTTTAAGTATCCGATGGTCTTGAAAATGCAGAAACTATTCCAGAAGATATTTCATGTGATTTTTGTGCATTTATATGATTCCCCACTGCGACTGAGTTGATATCTTTCTATTCTATTTGGCTTCTGATGAGAGGAATTTAATACCTCATGGTGGAGGTTGTAGATCCAGCCTCAATACGGACCCTTTAGCATTAAAGGGAATGATGGATCTTACTTTTGTCTCTGCCTCCAGGTCGTGAGAAAATCAGTGACAGCTATCCAAACCCCGAGTAATCATTTGATGCTTGTTCCAAAGTCAGGAAGTAATTTTTTCCGTAAGGACGGTTGTGGGATAAATGTTGTCGCCAAGACAGGTGTACATCAAAACACGTTTAATTGGGTTAATAGGAAAACCAGGCATGCATAGATAGTTGGCTACATCTGACTTCCTCAGTGGGCAGTGGCAAACTGCTTTAAATCATTCAGCAAAGGAGAAAACATTTTGCATAACGCTTCTAAAGCATAGTGAAGTAGTTCATTTAAAATAAAATTCCTCTGCCACCGTGCAAATTTAGGAAGGTATTGGCTGGTTTGAATAACTACTGTGTGACTTATGTGGGTGACACTTCCACATCTGGCAATGCCGGTAAAAAACACATGTAATATATTGGAAGTGTTGTTCTGGTGCTGAGCAATCTTTCTTCGTTGCAGGCTGCCCTTTAATCTGCCTGTTGAGCATTCAGTGCTTTTATAGCAGAAGATTTATGGGAAGGTTCTCTCTTTTGCTTGATGAAACAGAAATGTTTCACTCTAGGCAGCAGGATAAGAATAATTTACAATGAAGCATATGGCAGGGAACATATTTCCTGTCCCCCGGCTACTCTACTCATTTTAATTGTAATTGTTTGGAACGGTGCTTAATTTGTAAAAAAAAAAAAAAAGGGCCAGGGCTCTCGTCAAGAAGCCACTGCAGCTTGAACCAAACATTTCCCCTGACAGCGCTGCCAATAATAGTAACAACACAACTACTAACCATCACATACCTACAAGTGTGACTATTTGCACTATTCCAGGCCCCAAAGCTATAAAGTACTAGTAATTTTGAATGCATATTGAATTAATACTTGACTGTTGCCATGGTTATCTCTAAATTATCCAGACAGTGCCATCATGTGGCAGATTGTCGCAAGCGCCCGTGTTGACAATTAAGTGCCAGTGCCAAACCCCGGAAACCACCGGCTCATATTAAGCACTAGTTTGGAAGCAAAACGTATGGGAAACATCACTTACAACGCATTTATTACAACGCACTACCATTACAACGCAACCATTACAACGCAAACCATTACAACGCATTGCGCTGGGGGGCGCTCTAGGATAGGGAATATATTTAATTTACTATCCAACACCTTCCCTACTATCCACGGGGACTGGAGTTGGAATAGTAAATTAAATAAATCACTATCCAGCGCTTAAAAGCACTATGCGTTGTAGTGGTATGCGATGTAAAAACCGCGTTGTAACAGCAGGCGTTGTAATAGCCTGCGTTGTAAGGACACCAATCCAAACGTATATATGATAGTTGCCCACCCAATGCACAAAATTACATGATTATTTTAATAATACATATATTTGCTCTTCAAATTGAGAAAGGTTGGAATAGGCCTCACTGCAGTGAAATTCAGGTGGCCCTTCGTTGACATTTCACATATAAATTTACTAACGATTAAGGAAGGAATCTCAGTGACCAATGAACAGTAGTAACAAGGGGCTATGAGTCTTGGTTAAAAAAACAACTAACTAGCACGTTGAATTTTCCTAAGGGTAGCAGATGATGTGCCTTAACTAAGGAGGTTTCAAGCGCTAACTAAAGTGGCCAAACAGTGTTCACATCTCTTTTATCTTGATAGCTTTTCAATCTACAGTATTATTATTATTATTATTAGCGATTTCTAAAGCGCCTGGTGACCCAAGGGCATCCCCGCGCTATGAAACTTCAAATCCTAATGAGGGGGAGAGAGGGGGGAAGCGACCGAAGGGTGTTATTTGGGAAACAGATGAGTCTTTAGTTTTTTGCGAAAAGCAAGGTAGTTGGATTCTAGTCTGAGGGTGCGAGGGAGTGCGTTCCAGCCCTTAGCCGCTTGGACGGAGAATTGTCGACCTCCTGTGCGGGTTCTTTTGAATCTGGGGGTGCTGACTAAATTCTCATTTTGAGATCGTAGGGATCTGGTTGCTGTGTAAGGTGTGATCATTTTACTGAGGATCGCTGGGCCAGATCCGTTGTAAAGCTTGTGTGTTGTACACATTGCTTTAAAGTGCACCCTTTGGCGCACGGGGAGCCAGTGCAGGGTTTTGAGGGCTGGCTTGGCGGACGTTCTGGAGGGAGTGTTAGTAATCATGCGTGCTGCCGCGTTCTGTGTCCGCTGGAGTTTCGTGATAGTAGACTTGGGGGCTCCCAAGTAGAGCAGGTTGCTGTAGTCCAGGCGGGACAGCACTAGTCCCTGGATGAGAAGCTTCCTGGACATAGGTGGGAGTAAGGGCAGGATTTTACGGGTCGTGCGCATGAGCCCAAAGCATGTGCCCGAGGTTTTGGTTGCTTGGGTTTTCATCGTGAGCTGTGGCTCAAGCCACACCCCGAGTGTCTTGATTTCGCGTTTTGGGGGGAGGAATTTCTCCGAACACATCGGGCCATAGTGTAGGAGGGATAGTTGACCATTGCTTGCCAAGTAGCATTACTTCTGTCTTTGTCCCATTCAATTTTAGTGATGAGTCATTCATCCAGTTGTGGATGCCTATGAGGAAGTTAGTCAGATTTTCAGGATGGTCAATCAACTGGGACAGGGAGACGACTAGTTGGGTGTCGTCAGCGTAACTCACCATTTTTATGTTAAATGGTGTTACCACGTCCTCGAGGGGGGCCATATAGACATTAAAAAGCGTCGGGCTCAGGGAAGAGCCCTGGGGGAAGCCGCTGGTGAGTGGGAGGGTGGATGAGTGATGGTTATCGTCCCACACTTGGAAAGTGCGTCCTGCAAGAAAGGATTCGATCCATTTGATTGCTGTCCCGGTAAGTCCTGCATTCGCCAGTCTATGCAGAAGGACACGGTGGTTGACCGTGTCAAAGGCTGCACTTAGATCCAGGAGGATCACTGCCACTGATCCTCCTGAATCCAGTAAGCCCCTTGCCTCTTCAATGACTGCGAGGAGTGCGGTGTCCATTCCATGGCCCGGGCGAAATCCGGTTTGGGATTGTCGCAGCAGGTTATTAGTTTCAAGGAACTGGGATAGTTGGATGTTTACCAGTTTCTCAGTGACTTTGCTGATGCCAGGGAGTAGGGATATTGGTCTGTAGTTGGACAGGTCCGATGGATCTAGCTGAGGTTTTTTTAAGAGTGCTTTGACCACAGCACTCTTCCAGCTGTCGGGAACAGTTCCGTGGGCGAGCGAGCAGTTGATGAGATCCGTGATGGTAGGTACAATTACTGAGGCTACGGTCTTGAGGAACCTGATAGGACCTGGGTCCAAGGGTGATCCACTTTTCATTTTTGTTAGGGTTCGCTCAACCTCTAGGGGGGTGACAGGTCGGAATGTCTGAAGCGTGGGGCGACAGATGCTTTCAGTCTGTTCGAGGGGAGTACGGCTTTCCGTGAGGCTGGGGGAGCTGGGGGGTGGGAGGGAGGCCAGGATGCGGGTGATTTTATCGTTGAAGAAGTTCGCTAGCTCATTACTTCTGTCAACTTTAGGGGTGTTGGAGGGGGAAGTGGTGGGGACCTTGATCAGCTCTTTAACGATTAAAAATGATTCTCGGGCTGAATTAGATGCTTCTTGTATTCGCGTATCATAGTATGAAGCTTTGGCTGATTTAATGGCCTCTTTGTAGAGTTTGACCGTAGACTGGTAGGCTTCTTTGTTGGCATGTTGCCAATTTTTTCTCCAGAGTCGTTCGGCTTTTTTGCAGTTTTTGCGAAGTGTTCTTAGATCTGCGGAATACCATGGTGCTGAGCCATGTTTGCCGTTTTTGTCTTCCCTATTTCTGAGTGGGAGTACTAGGTCTAGGGAGGCGGTAATCCAGTCCCTGAATCTTCTGTCTGCCGTAGTTGGATCTCCAGCGTGAGCAGGGATGTTTTTTTCAAGGGTCTTAGCCCATTCATCCGTGGGGAGTCTGGACCAGGTCCTGTCCTTACTGAAGGTGGGGGGTATTCGATTTTTCCTGAAGGTTCCAGGTAATTGGAAGGGGACAAGGAAGTGGTCTGTCCAAGGGAGGGGAAGGGCCTCCTTTGCTAGCATCGAGGGCGAGCTGGTAAACACAGGGTCTAATAGGTGGCCCTTGGTGTGGGTGGCTCCGGAGTTTAATAGGCGGATGTCAAAAGCCGCTAGATCTTGAATCAGATCATTGGCTACCGAGTCGGCCGGATCTTCTAGGTGGATGTTCAGGTCCCCAACTATCATATAGTTTGATAGGGAGTGGGCCTGAGTTGTGACTAGGTCTAGAAGAGAGCAGGTGAAGGGGCCTGGGAGGCCGGGGGGGCGGTAAACAAGGAGTCCTGTTAGAGAAGTGGTTGGGTTGAGTGTAACGGTAAAATGCAGACTTTCTGCGTCGGTAATCTGTGCGTCGTGGGTTTTGCAGTGGAGGTGTTCTCGATGAATGATCGCTACACCGCCTCCTCTACCTAGAGGGCGGGGTAGGGATTGAATACAGTAGCCCTGTGGTGTTGCTAATACCATGTCTGATTGCGAGTGAGGGCCGAGCCACGTTTCCGTGAGGAAGAGTATATCAATTTCATGATCTTCTATGATGTCGGTAATCTGTGTCGCATGTTTTGGAAGTGAACGACAGTTTAGAGAGGCAAGGTTAAGGGTGGCGGGTTTGATAGGTTTAGTGGGGAGCGTGAGCTGGACTGGCTTGCATAAGGAGCAGCGAGTGAAAGGTCCATTGAGATCATGGGTGTAATCACAGGAGGGTGGGGGGGTCTGAGGCTCAGTAGTTCTCTACGAGAGTACCTTTTATTTGGGTGAAAAGAATCGGGCAGGGGTTCTAGCCCTAGGCCCGGTCGTGCGCGGACGGGCGCAGACGGGCTTGCCTTAGGCGCGCCTTCGGCGCGCAAACTGCGCTCCCGCTGCGCTCGTCCGCTGCGCTGGTGGGGGCGGCACATTTGTAGTAAATGGTAGAGGGCGTGGCCTCGCAGGGGGCGTGGCTACACCTTTGCCGCGCTGGCAGAGAGGGCGATTTTCAAGTCGATCTGGGGGTCTGGCTGGCGCTAAGAGGCAGCGTTTCAGTAGGTGAGCTCGTGAAGTTAAGTGGTATAAAATCAGAAGTTACCATTTTTAAAAACAATCAAACAGTGCGTGAGCGATTAGCAAACCTCCGGCTTCCGCCTCAGAGGGAGTTTCAGGTTAAGTGATTTCGTTGCGCTTTCTAGCGTTTTTATACTGATTCCTTGGTGGGCGTGGCCTCGCAGGGGGCGTGGCTACACCTTTGCCGCGCTGGCGGAGAGGGCGATTTTCAAGTCGATCTGGGGGTCTGGCTGGCGCTAAGAGGCAGCGTTTCAGCAGGTGAGCTCGTGAAGTTAAGTGGTATAAAATCAGAAGTTACAATTTTTAAAAACAATCAAACAGTGCGTGAGCGATTAGCAAACCTCCGGCTTCCGCCTCAGAGGGAGTTTCAGGTTAAGTGATTTTGTTGCGCTTTCTAGCGTTTTTATACTGGTTCCTTGGTGGGCGTGGCCTCGCAGGGGGCGTGGCTACACCTTTGCCGCGCTGGCGGAGAGGGCGATTTTCAAGTCGATCTGGGGGTCTGGCTGGCGCTAAGAGGCAGCGTTTCAGCAGGTGAGCTCGTGAAGTTAAGTGGTATAAAATCAGAAGTTACAATTTTTAAAAACAATCAAACAGTGCGTGAGCGATTAGCAAACCTCCGGCTTCCGCCTCAGAGGGAGTGTATACACATTAAAAGTGACACTGATACTGTGTGCTGAGTTGCCACTCTGCTGTATTGACAGGGACTGCCGGAGGACCCCCCCCCTTCTGTTAACAAACATTATTAACAATGTCGTGCAACCCCCTGCCGTATTTATTAAAACATAAAATTAAATCAAAAATTTTAATAAACAATATTTACACAATTACGCAGAAAACGTTCCATGACATTTGATTACAATTGATATATACAGATATCAGATAGCTAACCTTAACATATTTCTAGTACAAGGTATTTCCTATCCGAATCTAACGTATCAATCATACAATAATTACTTTTCTGCGTATCCTATTTGGGTCTATGGCAAGGTCACTAACTGGTGTCAGATCCTTATCGCTTAAACCACGCCCTCCTGTCGGAGTGCACATGCGCAGAGGGCCTGTTTACCGAGAGGGTACTTCCCCCCGGTCACCCCCGTACGCCCTATTACCCACGCCCTTCCGTCAAAGTGCGCATGCGCAGAGGTCCCGTTTACCGCGAGGGTACTTCCCCCCCAGTTACCCCTGTATGCTCTATTAACTCCATTAAAGGGGCCCCTTGCATCTCTGTGCCATTTACTGACATCATTGTGCACGTGCGTGGTGGCCAACTAGCCTAGAGAAAGCATGACTCCCCCCTCCCCCGCACCCATGTAGCCAACAGGCTGTAACTGCCCCTGGAGTTCTAGAAGAGACCACTTGTCCCTCCCCTTGGGCGACCCCATTCAAGAATGGCACCGCCCTCTAAGGACCTTAAATTTACTGCTCACCAATCATGACCTTACCGCCTGACCAAGGAATAGCAATAAATACGACACTCCTCTGCCTTTTAAACCCTCACTTGCCAGGCTGGATCTAACTGGCGTCGCCCTTTGTCCCACAGTGACCCGGAAGTGATTCAATCACTTCCGGGTCACTAGGATACCCGGGGTCCAATCGATGTTGAGGCGCGCCTGCCGCATCATGGTGATGCAAAGGGGGAGCGCCCCACCACCGAGAGCGGTTGGGGGCGGTGCGCCCCGCCATACTTATGGCGGGCGGATGCCGGCCCCGCCTTTCTCTTTGCATCTTATAGTTATGTATAGCCTACCTAATTGCTCCTTCCCACATGCTTGCATACATTACACTACCCTTCCATGTTCCTTGCATTCCCACATAATTATTTGTCCTGAACCTGAATTCTGTATATTGTGCCAAAGGTGTACTGACATTGTGTATTGTGTTAGTATGCCTTTGAGCTATAAAACATATTAATTTACTTTTTTTGTTAATTAGGTGATCCATTTCTTTAGCTGTCTTTACCTAAATGAATAGAAAGCGGGCTTCATCTCGTACCATATATCAAATATATTTTAGGATTGAGCTTCATACTAATAATGCAGTATAGTTGTAAATTGTAATGGGACCGCGGAGTCTGCCGTATAACTATAATCAATCTGATCAAAAGTTACAGGATCAGAATCTCTGCGATGTCGTTATAGCATTATGATGCCATACTGGCTATCAAGGTCAGTATTTGCCAAGTGGATAAAGTAAGTGTAATTATCTTGGTCATCAAGTGTGCTGAGAGAAGATCCAACTTCTCGAGGTCATAAACCTGGTGCCTATGATGTGTCAAAGACCTAGGGTCAGGTTTTTGCCTTTTTGGCTACTGCAAGAAGCAATAGGTGTTATGTCATGGTTAGAGGTACAAAAAGGTTCCTGTTACCTCCCCCATTTTAAACTTAAGGAATGTGGTACTATTCCACATCTTTCAATCGCGTATCCATCTGTAGAAGGCTGTGACAATTCAGGAAACAAGCAATCACTAGAGGCTTTTTCTTCGGATTTTAGCGAACCACAGAGGCCAAAAGCATTGCAGGAAGTTACTTAACACAACATTATGAACGGCTGCTTTAAAAAAGGTGGGTGCCGCTGCATTCTACTCCAGGTCCAGAAAAATATCTCCTTGTGTGATACAGCCACAGGTTCAATGTTTTGCCACACTTAGTCAAGACGTATTGCATTAGTGCTCACGATTTATTGCAATTGACTTCTAAGGGGCTCATTACGACTCACGTGGTAAACTTGAAGGGTCCATCAATCATGGTAGCTGATCCACTCAGGATTATGAGATCTGCAGCAATTCCACCGGGTCAGTCTGTTTCACTCAGACACATTGTCTGAAACTCTAGGTGAAAGAGCAGCTAGGGGAATCGGACATGATATTCTCAATTCTTTGGTAATTCTCATTTATGAGAGAGTATACCAGGTATTCTTCAGTAATTCCGTATCACCGAGATTATTAATGCTTCCGAATGTGAGATGGGAGAATCTGGTCAAAATAAATGGCATTGGTAATGAGGTTCAGAGACGTAACTCAGAAAAGTGAATTTCCATAGCAAACCCAAATGGCTGTCTAAGAGTTTAAGGATACCCTCTGTGCATTTCCCTATCCAAAAGGACTGACTTCACTAGGAACTCAAAGTGCATTGGTAGTATGGTGGAATAACTAGACCTTTAATGTACACAATCCTCAGCAGTACTGCATTTTCAGTCAGTTCCCTTTTTTTCTTTTTCTGAACTAGGGTTTGAGGTGTGATGTGAGAGAGTGTGTATGTGTGTGTGTCTGTTTTGTGTTTCTTGATCTCGTCTGTGACACATTAAATCCTTGTGAAGAACAACGTAGCAAGTGTAAAAACTCTTCTAATCCTCTTTAACGTCTGTCGGTCCAATGATACGTTTGTTTGAATGTCACTACAAATACAAATACTCTATTAGAGAGCTGTGTGGACATTTTGTTGGGGATACCCAAGTTTACTAGGTTATAACAAGCAATTATAACGAAATTAGGTATAGCATATCATACCTTCAACAAAAGGCATGCCACTCCATACATTCGTGTGAGCATCGATACATCATGCAATTATCAATCAGTTGCCATTCTGAGGCCAAGTCTGTCATACACCCACCTTTTGCCCCAGATTTTGGAGTGTTTCTGAAGGCAGCTCATAGCTACATCGATAGTCTCTTTTTGCTGCGCATACCAGTCTACTCCTTTGTACCATTCCGCTAGTATGAGGGGATGAGGGCTGTTCCAGGTGCATGAAATATCCCTTTTGGCCATCAAGGTGGCCATACCTATTAGTGTTCTCTCATCCTGAGTGCACCCTAGATCCTCCAATATTCCTAGCAAGGCAATTCCTGGGTGTCAAGGTGATAGGCTCCCCAGGACTTAGGAGAGAGTATCCATCAACAAAAACACTCAATCACAGTACATCACCAAACAACATAGACGAAGTCAGCATCTAGGCAGTCACATTGTGAGAGGCTGGGCCTTCACGCTATAGGCTTCAGGAAGTGAGGTACTTTGTGTGGAGGTAATAGAGCTGAAACAGCTGAAGATGAGGAGATATGGTCAGTTCACAGGGGGCTGTGCAGGCCTCTCACCAGTTGATGTCTTCAAGGGGGCCCACCCAGCTATCCCATTTCTGCCTAAGGGGACCCAGGGAGTCAGGGGAGATAAGCATCAGCGTCCAATATTCCTTCCTTGCCAATACCCCCATTGAGGAATTTATCTTCAAGAGGGCTGTAATCTGGAAGCTCTGGCAGTCAGTCTTGTACTCCACAAGAGTGTGTCTGAGTTAGAGTTATTTGTGGAATTTGGTCTTGGAAAGTTGGTGTGGTGACTGCAAATCTTGGAAGGAGAGTAGCTGGCAGCCCTGCCAGATGTCCCCTAGGATTTGATTCCGATCTTGTCCCCTTTGGCAAATCCATTCAGTTGCGCTATATCATAGAGGTAGTGGCTGTGTCAAAGAGGGGTCTGTTGGGTCAGACTGGCCACCCATCTGGTGGTGTGCAGTGCCGCCCGCCAGTTCAGGAACACTATACTTGTGACCTCAGGGAGCTCTCGGGTGAATGGGTTGCCATATAATAGTCCCATTCACTTATGCATGCCCATGGGTGAATGCTCTGTGCGATATGCCAGGTCATTCTAGCCACCACAAAGCCAGTTGTTCACTACTAGGGCATTTGCGATTCGAAAATAAAAATGTACATCACCCATTCCCATCCCCACGTTGTAAGTCGGGAGTTGCCATTTAGTCATGGGGATGTGAGTGGCTTGTTGGCCCACAGAAAGGAACGGATTGCTAAGGCAGTAAATCAGGAATTTGGGATCATCAGTAAAAAAAATTTATTGCAGAAGGTCTTTCTTTGTCTCAGTGAGGAGCGAGGTGAGGTAAGGTTCAGCATGAGATCGGGCTCAAGAGCTATAGTAATGCCCAGGTATTGAGAGCTAAGGCAACACATTGGTATAGAACCATGTCAAAAAATTTATTTGGTGTCTCCTCAGATGGAAAACATGAGGGATTTGTATGTCTGCACCCAGATGTCAGAGGCCTCTTCATAGAGGTCCCGGAGATGGAGCATCTGGGTCATGAGAGAAGGGGGATAGTTAGGAATATAAGAAAGTCATCTGTGTAGAGTGCAATTTTATCTTCAACATCATTGCCCCAGTCCCAGCTGGAGAACAATGCATCACTGCGCACCTGTTTGGCCTGTGGCTGAATAGCCAGAGCAAAGAGGAGCAGAGATAGGGGGCAGATATGTGGACATCTTACTGGGAAGAACCTTATTAGAGCCTGGGAACTGAGGATTTTCCCTGTATAGATGTTCTCCATTTCCTCTCTGAGGTAGTTTTAGGAGCTATAAACCTGCACAAAAGAGTACCTAAAAAAATGAAATATAAGAAAAAAGAAACTTTTATGTCATATTATTGAACAACAAAAAATTAGAAAAGAAATTATTAAAATAATAGAGATAACAAAAGATAGCAAGCTACTTGTATAATTACAATAGCAAACAAACAGCGTGTAAATTATATCAATACAACGTCAGATTCCAAGTAGGATTATACATCTTCAGATACATAGCAATCCAGTGTTTCCCCCAAAAAAATCATGCTTATGTATTGTATGAATAGAGGGAAAAATATACATTCTATCACCTTATCTTGTATATGTAATCCATGCCCACCAGGTATGTGATGACAATAGTTTACTTCCTTCCAATTAGACACAATGGTTTTAATTGCTGAAGAGATTAAGAATTTTTTTTATTTCAGATTAGCGAAAGATAAGCATAATGAAAGGGAAAACTATTTACATCTAATAATAGCATATGACAATTTATCTGAAATATTTTAAAGATAATACCACACACTTCGGTCCAAAATAGAAATGATAAGATATTCATATAACAAGTGCTTCAATGAACTGTCAGCATCATGACAATGCCAATAATCTAGCCAGGTTCCATAGACAATTATATTAAATGAAAAGATTTGATTGATACATGGAAACCAGTAACACACCGGATACATTACATGATAGAATATTTTGCTAGTTTTTTAGATGAATAGGCACAACACAATTCCGTATTCTAAAATTCACTAACATTATCTCAAAATTGAAAGAGTGAAAAGGGGGTTATTAAATCTTCTTCAATTTGATCCACGTACAAGTAGAAGTTGAAATAGTATTTTGAAACCAAAAGTATCGTTCTGGTACATAAAAAATTGGCAGTCTTAAACCAGCATTGTCAGTATCATGTTGGACTTTTGAAATGCTTATTTGTGGGGTTTTGTTATTCCAAAAGAAGCTGGATGATGTTTTCTATAGTCTTTTATAAACAAGATATTGGAAAATAGAGAGGTGACAAAATTGAATTTTACCTCACCAAGTTTAATTAAAATAAATTCCCTAACCTGTTTTTAACAGTTTGAATACCATTTTCACTATTAAGCTCTAAAGTAGGTTACAAAGCATTTGCAAAAATATGACATGGTATTTGACTCTGACTGGGCACCAAATAATAATACATTGCTTAATCATATCTGATGCACAATGTATACCTTTGGAAAATAGTTATGTCTTATTTACATTTAAGGTATAACCATAAACTACTGAGTAACTATTTATTACATCCAGTATTACTGGAATTAATGTCAAAGAATCAAAAATGAACAATAAAACACCATCAGCATATGCTGAAGTTTTAATTGTAGTGTTACCAAACCTAATTCCTTTATTATGTTTGGAATTCCATATAATGTTAACAAGTAGTTTGATAGCCAAAAGAAATAGAAGGGGAGAAAGACGGCAACACCTTCTACTTCCTCTAAAAAGATTAAATGTGTTGACGGCATAGCTATTAACTAAAAGAGTGAATGTATGAGAAATATAAAGAGCTTTAAGCATGTCAATAAAAGGCTGACAAAAGTTAGATCATTTTATAACTTCAATGGCTTTTTCTGCATTTAATGCAAGTAAGCCTGAAGATGGATCAGCATTAGTTATAGATGAAAAGACATGACAGACAAGCCTGGTATTATTTATATATATAATTTCATATAGCGTGGACATGACCCAGGCGGGTATCAGAGCGCTTTACAAATGATCAAGGACAAAAGGGTTAGGCAAGTGGGTCATTAACAACAACAGAGATAATAGGATACTGGTGTATAGAAGAGGAACAATGTATTGTGATATCGCAAAAGGATATAAATGAACATATATGAACAGAAAACATATATTGATGTTAAGAACAGTCAATGATCATAGTCATAGGGTTAAGTGCGAAACACATTGTAACAGCGCCACTCAGGGTGAGGCAGTCCGTACAGGAGGGGAGAAACCAGCTTATTGAAGAACCAACAACAAATGGTTCCGAGTAGGAGTTGGTACATTCAAATTAGAGTGTATTCGTCGGTAGTGCTTTCACTTCTCTTTAGAAAGATGCAGTTGAAGGATTCAGTCTGATTTCCTGAGGCAAGGAGTTCCAAATTGTCAGGGCAATACCTGAGAATGCTCGATTATAAGTTTTCTTTCTTTGGAATATTTGAGGTTTTAGCAGGAGGGTGCTGGAACTCCTATAAGATCTGCTACCACCAGAGAGTTCCAGTTTTTGAGCTAAGTAAATGTGTTTGTATTTATATAGCGCCTTCTACCCAGAGGTCTCGTAGCATTGTATTCATACCGCTGTGGAACCCTTCTTGGCTTTCCTGTGAGATGTCCACTTCTGGGCACCCCCAAGGTGAAGCCAGGCATCCAAGCACTGCTGGGGCCGTTGTGGAGATTAAGCAAGCTATTGCCCAGAGTCCCAGAGTGGGACCCATGATTAGACTAGGCACTGGGGCGAGAATTGTCAGGTCCAGGGGGATTGAATCCAAGAGCCCCCGATGCGGGAATTGAACCCTGGTCCCGGGCCAGACCTCTGCATCAGGATCTGCCGCTCTAACCTTTGAGCCACGCTTCTCCACAAAGTACAAAGTACAAAGGGGTGTTATGGTGAAGGACCTTGTGTGTCATGCAAGCAATTTTAGGATGTATCCAAGCTTCAAAAGGCAGCCAGTTTAGGGATTTCAGGTCCGGTGTGATGTGGTTATTTCTTCTGGATCCCGTGATAAGCCTTGCAGCCAAATTCAGGGATGCCCTGAGCGGTGCCAACTTGTAGCTGGGTAGACCACAGAGTGTTGAGCTACCATACTCCAACCTGGAAATTACTAGCACTTGAACAGCAGATTTGAAGTTGTCCGGGGGAGGAAGGGTTTTATCTTTCTCAGGATACTCATGTGGAAGTTAGCTCCTTTGGTGGCTGAGCTGATGTACTGCTACATACTCAAGGTCTTATCAAGTATTATTCCAAGAGACCTTGTGGAGTCAATGATATGTGGAGTATATTTGAGAGCTGTTAGGTGTTTCATGTATTCAGCAATCGGGAACCTGTTCAGGTGGTGCGATAAGGAGGAGTTCCATTTTGAAGGAGTTTAGCTTGAGATGTTGGGAAGTCAGCCAGTGTTGTGGTTTGAGTAGGGTTGAGTTGAGTGACCTGATGTCTTCTGGGGAGGAGATTGTCAGGTGCAGTTGGATGTCATCCGCATACATGTGATAGTAAATGTTGGATGAATTGAGCATTTCCGTTAGAGGCTCGATGAAAAAGTTGAAAAGCGTGGGTGAGAGTGCAGACCCCTGAGGGACCCCAAGTGTAGATGGCATAGAGTTGGAGAGGGTTTGATTGACTTTAAATATTTGCGTTTTGCTGTTAAGAAAGGAGACAATCCAGTTTAATACTAAACCTGATAGACCCATCCTGCGTTCCAGTAAATCCAGGAGGTTGTCGTGTTTGACCGCCTCAAAAGCTGAAGGGAGGTCAAGGAGGATTAGGAGGCAGGCTTTGTTCAAATCTAGCATTCTTAGAGCGTCATCTACTATGTGAGTGAGTGCCATTTCAGTACTATGGCTCTGACGTAAACCCTATTGGAATTGATCTAGAAGCTGGAATTGATCGATGGGTTTACATAGTTAGACATTATCACATTTCTCTAGGAGCTTTGATAGAGTTGAAATGCTAGTGATGGGACTGAAGTTGTTACGGTCATCTTGGTTGGCAGTGGTATTTTTGAGAATGGGCATGACCTGCCCTGACTTTAGACAATCCAGGATCATACCATGACATAGGGAGGCGTTTACTGTTTTGGTCCAGAGTGGGACTAAGGACCACTTCATCTCATTGAAGAAACTTGAGGCTAAGGGGTCACTGAAGTGGTTTGACGGATTTAAAGTAGTAAGCAAGATGAGCATACAGATTTCATCAAAGGGTGTGAATTGGCTCCAGAAAGCATTATTTTTGGGGGTGAAACCAGGAGCAGGCAGAGGCTGAGGAGGAGGAGGAGAGGATGCAGGGTTAGTAGGGAATCGGACAATCAATTGTTTGCATTGCAGTGTTTAGAGATCAGTTTCAATCTTAATCATCTATACAAGGAACACTTAACAATTTGGCTTTGTACTGGACTGCGTTAGTGGGAGCGTGGGAAGATAATTGGATTGGAGTTTGATTAATTCAAAATGTTTATTAGGTCTGTTTCTGGCAGTATCAAGTTGGCTCCTGAAGAAAGTCGATGTTGCCCTCCTAATATGTTTGTGATAGGTGGTTCTTCTAGATCTCAGGATCATGATGTGCTCAAGGAACTCCAGGATTGTTTGACTAATGTCTCAGATTACGTATCGCTGTATTTAAACTATCATTGAACCAAGTTTGGAATCTTTGGTGGACCTTCTTTTTAGTTGTAAGGGGACAATTGTATCTAGATTACTAAATACAAGTTGTTGTAATACTCCGTGAGGTCCTTAACCTCAGACATGTCTATAGGTGGAAGCAAGGTATTATTGCTGAGGGATATAAATCCATTCATGTTTGTGTTGTAGGAGAGATCGTTTCGAGTGCCTGGGTTTCTTAGCTTGTGATCTTTTCTTAGACCAAGATTCAAAGTCAAAGTCAAAAGCCAGTTTTATTCGATTACTTAAAATCATAAAAGCAACAAGACAATACTATTTAAAAAGTTTAAACATTTTTACATGTCATATAATTCATATGGTTAAAATCATTAATAAATCGAACCCAGAGACCAAGATTCAATGATGTGGAAGGAGATATAATGATGATCAGACCAGTCACATGGGGCAATCATATCCAGTTGAATAGAATTAGGTTTAGCTATATGTAAGAAATGGGATCTCTGGTTGGCTAAAGCTTGCGCCAAAGCCAGGCAGAGACCACCACTCTAGTCAGGGCTTGGGAGTTACACGCCAAAGATAACCCCTACTCACCCCCTTGGTAGGTTGGCACGAGCAGTCAGGCTTATCCCGGAGGCCATGTGTAAAGCATTTGCCCATGCACACAGCAACAACATCCCAAGCACCCTGCAAAAGGAACTCTACACAAGGTTATATAAAAAAATTGCCTTTGTATTCTCATAACGCATTAGAATAGTAATCACACTATATAGTCTGTGCCAACTGGCACTGGGCAATCTTTACAAGGGATTATGTACACATGACAGGGCCACATGGACCAATGTCAGAACCATCACAAAGCGAACTTAGTAAAAGTAAAACAGATCATAAACGTACAACCAGTAAACACTGGTAATCACTGTACTTTGCATCAGCCTGTAACATAAACTACATTATGCACAGTATCACATCAAGCGCAAATTACATTCTGCGCCAACCTCACAAGTCTAAACACCGTAGACCCTAACCTCCTAAGTATAACTCACATCAGAGTGAAACATAATCTCACTAGCATAAACCATAATATGAATCTCATAATCATAAAAGACCACAGTTAGAGGTATAACACAGGGTGCGTATTCATACTACATACATTACATTTCCTAGCACCACATCACATTGCCACATAATCACATTAGGGCCTAGCGCATTATTAATTTAACTGTCCCCCTGGCCAACTGACCCTCCAAAGAGGGGGCTCAAATGCCCTATGACCACAAAGTCAGGGCTGCTGCCTAGGTGCACCACTGCGCAAACTTAAACGTTGCAGCTGCCCACTACTTTCTTGGGCAGCTGTGAATCTCAAATGGAGGCCTAAACGGAGCAGGTGGCACTAAGTGCTGCGCAGCTGTAAATGACGTTGAAGGCCTGGAACATCTGTGCCACTTCTGTCCCTCTGAGGGATTCTCTCAAATAACTGTGCACAAACGTTGCAGCTTCCTGCGCTCTCACAGGGCAGCTGGGATCAGTGAAAACGCGGGCACCACTGTGCCTCTGCACTCAATATGCCTCCACACAGGGAAAAGCCTGGGCCCCACTGGACCCTCTATTAGCAATGATTTCAGCAATGTTGGAGCGGCCCGCTCTCCTGGCGGGACCGCTCAGATTCTGGGCCCAGCACAGGAAAAAGCCTGGGCCCCTCTGGGCCCTCTATAAAATAATGGGGCCATCGATGGAGCCACCTGGGCTCTGAAAACAATTGTGCACACGTTGTTGGAGCCAAGCACAGGCTCTGGAGATAATTCGAGCCCCCCAAGCATTGGAGCACGCTGGCTCTTGAGGGACAACGGGCCCCCCCAAAGGAACTGGAAGACATGGGCCCACGGGGCCCTTTAAACAATATCGCCATGTTGGAGCGGCCCGCTGCAAGACGGGCCGCTCTGACTGACACGGGGCCCTCACTGGCTCTTCTTAGAAAATAATTATGCCCATCGTTGGAGCAGCCCCCCCTTTCAGGTGGGGGCCGCTCAGGAAACAGGCCGGGCAAAAAGTTTCGGGGCGAACCTGCCAAAAGGGCCAAGTCCAACACTATAATTAATTCCAGGATCAAGCCAGGAATGTGAGTTGGGCTATCACAGATTTGAATTAGGCTAAGGTCAGCTAGGAAGGTTTTGAGAGTGATAGCTACCGGGTCCTTCAATTCGTTCCAGTGAAGGTTGAAGTCTCTGAGGAAGATTTGAGGACAATGTTGACCCACATTTTGTATTTGTACAGTCAATATATTTTTCAGAGAACCAATTTGGTCAGTGTGAATTAGCTGGTCAAGAACTTAAGTTAATCCTGTAGGAAGAATTTTGACATAGCTTTTACAATCATGCTCCATTATTGATATTGTTCTGTATTTGGAAAGCATTTGGGATCTTTATCTGGTTTAGGAGAAACTACAATCAAAACTTCAGAAAAAGACCCAGCTACTGTTGCATTTTGTGAAAAATATTTTTTACATATTGGTAGATAAGGCACTTATTATACATTGAAAGTTTTATAGAATTCAGCATGAATGCAATTAGGGCCAGGAGATTTCCCTGAATTAAGTGAAATAATGGAAGATTCTTTTTCGTTTAGAGAAAGTGGACTATCTAGAGAATCTTCATTATCTATGTGTTCATAGTTTAGCTTTTGTAAAACACAAATAATTAGCAAGCAGTTTCCCAGATCTCTTAGCTTGAAAGTAAGTCTTTATCTTATTGTTGATATTTGCAGGCCAGTTCTTTTGTCTTTTGCATAGTAATAAATTATATACATTTTTTCAAAAATGCTTTTTATTGATCATGTAGTAAAAACGTAAAGGAAAACAAACAATAGCCATCCAAAATGGTTCATCAGTGACAATACATTTAAGTAGATGGAGATTTCCTCTGCAACAGGGTAGGGAAAAAGAGAAGAAACAGTAAAATCAATGGTAGGGGACCGCAATTGGGATGGTAGACTGACAGGACAAGGCGACTAATTCAGAATCCTACATAAGATTCTCTTGGGTACGGCGGGACTTAGCATGAGTGCAGCCTGGGGGGCAGTGTGGTGCAACAAGAATGTGATGAGCAAGTGGGGCCTTTGTCACCTGAGAGTTAGGTCTCTAACCCGAAGTGCGCACAAGTAGATGTCCATTCAGCACAGCTAGGAGCTGCAGCGGGCAGAGGCGAAGTCTGGTTGTGCATCGTGAGGGGGTGGAGAACAGTGTGTTGCCAGCCTGGTAAATGGGGCACAGTCAGGACAATGTTACATGAACAAACTCCAACCCCTGGAATTTGAGCAGCAGGGCAATTGATTTCTTTGCAATGGGTATTTGTGAAGACCTCTGAATTCTTCCTTGCTGAGTGCAGCACCCTCAGCCTCCGCACGAGCCGTGAGTAAGAGTCTGTATGTTGCCGAGGCCTGGTCTGCACGCCAGCAGCATGCAATGGCATACCTCACCAGAAGCAGGGCCTGGTCCATAAAGAGTGCCTCAGCCGCTGCACAGAGCGTGGAAAGCAGCCTAAGGCAGAGGCCTATCAAGTGTGAAGAGGCAGTAGGTCGGTCCGCTGCATGATTTGGGTGGTGATGGACATACAAAAGTGTGTTAGTGAGGTGCCCACCCAGAACATATGGCACAGGTCCGCACTGGGCATTTAATAGCAGGGGCAGTTTGCATTTGCTTCTGGGGTTAGGTAGGCCCTGTGTAGTATAAAGCACTGCATGAGTTTCCCAATCTTTGTCAGGGAGCATTCAGTTGAGGTCTAGCTCCCTTTTATAACATGAACTTGTTAGGGCCATCTGAGTAAGGTATCAAAGCGCTCCTGACAGCCAAGCGTTGAGGCAGTTGCCATTACCAAGGATGTAGAGGTTTTCAAGAAGTGTATGGGATGGTGACACAGCATCTGTGATGTGTCAAGTGGCACGTAGTCCGTGGGATAGGGTGTAATATGTATGGAAGTGCCCCTGTGGGATGTTACATTGTTCGACCAGGTCATCATGGACATGCAGTGTTGCAACACACTTAGTCTACCAGCCTCTGGGTACCGATTGTGGCATAAGTCCCCTGGCACTCGGAGAACCCTGCAGCAGAATGGCCAAAGCATATGGTGGCATCACTTTCATGATACAAAGGCTTCTTCAATAGCAATAGAATGCATTTCGGAGAAGGCGAGGGGTGGTGGGAGGCTTTGGCTTAAATAGGATTGAAAAGGTGAAGCACGTGTCTTAGGTGTCAGAGCAGGAAGGATGAAGCAGTCTTCCAAGTAGCTCTCTGCAACCAACCGGCACACTCATTGTAGTTGGGATGTCAGATAGTATTGTCAAAAATTCGGAGCTCTCAAGCCCCCTTGCATTGTCGGCAGGGCTACCCTGTGACAGCCCTCTCTCATATACGTTCACCAAAGAGCGTGTTTAGTGAGGGAAAAAAGGAGGCAGGCTATACAAGGGGAAAAGTGGTGAAATAATATAGTAGATGTGATAAGATTATCATTGTAGAGAGCACCACTATGCCGGCCACATAGAGGGTCAGAGTGCGCCAAAAGGAGATTTGGCTATGAATACTGGCCAACCTTTTACTGAAACAACTGTCTCGCAGGGCACCCTCTTCATGGTACATCTGGATCCCTGAGTAGGGAAACATTTGCGGGTACCAGAACCCCTCACATTTGCACCAGGATTGACAGCGCTGGGGCACATGGGAAAAAGGCAGGACTTCCGCCTGTTGACTTGGAGGCCGAATAATTGGGCGAACTCAGCTAGTGTGTCCACGATGTCGGCGAAATCCACCTATGTGTCACGAAAATAGAGCAGGATGTCATCTGCACAAAGGGAGACCACATGGGTCCAATCACTGAACAGGATTTCCTAACTGTGACCCCCGTGCAGCCTAATGGCAGCCAGCTCCACTGGAAGTGCAAAGAGGAGGGGGGGTAGCCGGCATTCCAGTTTAGTGCCCTATAAAGTTGGAGAGTGGGTTAATGAAGTCTTTAGATTCAGACTAGCACCATTGGTACATTATACAGGAGTCAGATCATTTGCAGTGTGTGGGCATCCAGCCTGTATCACTTGAGAAGATCCAAGAGGTAGGCCCTGTATAAAGATTTAAATGCATTCTCCAGGTCCAGCAAGAAGCAGGCTGTTTGAAGCCAGGGTCCAGGCCCAGCCTCGAGAATCTTGACGAACCGACAAAGGTTCAGAGACATGGTCCTGCCTGGCATGAACCCATTTTGGTTATATGCACCAGACTCTGGATCAAAGGGAGAAGACAGTCAGCTAGTATTTCACTGAGTATTTTGTAGTAGGTTTTAAGCATCATCAATGGGCAGTACAAGGAGTTGTCTGATGCATCTTTGCCAGGTTTTGGGATAGATATAAATGTGCCTTCCTGGAGTGACAGTGGAAGATGACTCTCTCCTATCGCCATGTTGTAAAGGTGTTCCAGGCGGGAAAAGAGAAGGTCAGCGTAGGAATTCAATTGGTAGGCCAATAGTGCCCAGGGTTCTGTTGACAGTGAGGGAATGGAGTTGGCCTAACGGCTATGGCGGTCGACCTCGAATCTGGGGAACTGGGTTCGATTCTCGGCAATGACGCTGGACATCCTGTGATTCTGGGCAAATCACTTAATCTCCCTGTGCCTAACAAAAATGAAATGAAACATGCAACACTGGTCTGGAGTGATACAGGGCAAAGGTGGTCATGGAAGAATGTTGTTGAGGAATCATTGGTGGGGTCTGGGCTAGGACCATATAGCTTTGCATAGTGTATGCTTCATGTATGTCTGCTTGAGTGTACACAAACATATCATGTGGAAGGCATATCGAGGGAACGACAGATGGGGCACTGTCTTGCTTGTGCAGCCAACCTAAGAGAGAGCCAGATTTGTCAGTTCTACCTGGGTTTGAGCAGTGTGTGTGACATAGTTTACATAACAAAGTCGGTTCATCAGAGCAGCATGTTCAGCCCTTGTCGCTAACATCGTCTCACAACCTGTATTGTTAAGTATCACCCTAGTTTCTAGGACAAGCAAGGAGTTTAAGCAACATTTGAGGTCCCTCTCAAAAGCTCTATGAGCTCCAACACCCGCCCAATAGAGGTTCCCCTGATTGTGACATTGAACACAATCATTCAATGGTTATGGAGGTCATGGTCCCATTGTGCGCAAAATTAGACAAGATCTGTTCACAAAGATCCACTCGGAAACACTTTGTCCTCAAGTAGAGAGGGCTGCAGGTGCCAATTGGTTGTCGGGTGGGATGGGGCTCTCCAGCAGAGGCCCGCTGCCAGGTGGTTGTAATATGGGATGTAGGACGTTACAACGCATGCTTTTACCACGCATGCCGTTACAACGCAGTTTTTACAACGCATACCATTACAACGCATAGCGCTTTGGGGTGCTGGATAATGAATAGTTTAATTTACTATTCAAACTCCAGTCCCCGTGGATAGTAGGAAAGGTGTTGGATAATGAATTAAATCTATTCCCTATCCTAGAGCGCCCCCCAGCGCAATGCATTGTAATGGTTTGCGTTGTAATGGTTGCGTCGTAATGGTAGTGCGTTGTAAAAGTTTCGTTGTAAAGGCTGTTCACCTGTAATATGGCATGGTCCAACCAAGAAAGCTTGTCTTTGAAAAAGAGGCACTGAGAGAGCCTGAACAGACAGTTCTATGAAGTCTCATGTGCAGTCCATGCAGAGGAGAGTAAAAGGAGTTCACCTGGGAAACACGATGGTGGTTTCATCAAGCGTCCTCCAAAGACTAGTCTCAGAGCGATCGTGTTTAGTGTCCTCATTGCCAATTTCTGTGGTAGTGGCATGAATGAATGGTCCAACACTGTGTCCAGAAAACAATAAAGGCCTGCCCCGAGACTAAAAGGCATGCTGGCCCAGCGAGCCAAGACACCAGTCACTCAGTCGAAGAATGCTGCATGCTCTATATTGGGTCATAGATGCTACCTATCACTAACAGTTGTCCATCCAGGATACCCTTAACTAGTGCATATCCAGCACAGTAGTTCACAGTTGGAATGGTAAAATGCTGAATAGTTCATGGAGAAGAGGAGCCCCATCAGCGTCTCTGGAGTCTACACAATTCAGGTTCAAGTAATGAATTATATTCATATAGTATTTTTTGTAATTGCATTATTTAATCAACATTACTTGAGGAAATAACTGATGTTTCATAATTATTTAATCAACAATACTTGAGGAAATAACTAATGTTTCATACTTAGAGGTCTCTGTACCCAAATCAACAATTTAGAATGAAATAGTTTATTTTCACGGACCATTATAAAGATGGCAGAATCTCTAATATAGGGTGTGCAAAACCGATGTAAATTTCTGTAGCTTAATTCAACAAAATTACTGCAAAATTATGCAACATCACAAGTAATTACACAAAATGTATCTCACATTAAACAAATTACCCTAACGATTTGTTCAGATAAAAACTATACTTGAAAATGTAATTTCAAGTTGATTTCCATTCACCCTTGTTTAAAACACTGCTCCTCTCGTTCAGGTTTGTACTTTCACACTCAAAAAATTTACTTGAAATGCCGCTCATACTAGAGGACCCAGGACTATGAATCAATTGGATTTAACGGTGTACAGACAAAATATCGACTCCAAAATATCGACTGGACATAATATCGAGTTTTAAATATAGACTGGACATAATATCGACTGGACAAAATATCGACTACAAAAATATCGTTTTTCAGGTAAGTGAAGTAATATCGACTGTAAAAAATATAGATAGCAAAAATATCGAATTTTTAATAATATATAATATTTTATAGTGTATTTTTATGTAATAATATGTGTGAATAGTGTGTATTAATGTTATAAAATATTTTATTTAATGAATTTTGTTTTTATAATAATTGCGTAATGTAATTCTGTAGCGGGTTGTGGGTTTATAGGGGAATAGGGTGGGAAGTAATTTAATAATAATTAATTAATTAATATATGTTTGTTAATATTTTTAATTAATAATTAATTGATAATTAATTAATATTAATTAGTTAATTAATTAATATAATTTTGAACATATTTTGTATTAGTAATTAATTGTTAATTAATTATTTGTAATTAGTTAATTACATTAATTAGAGTACATTTTTAATATATTTAATTTTGTGTTATTTTTAAGTAATTAATTTGGAAAAAATAATATTAATTATTAAAATAATTACAGCTAATGTTCTAATATATTTACTTTATTGTTATTGTTAATTAATAATTAATTGGTAATTAAATAATATTGATACATTTTGGGTAAAGGAGCATTTTTAGGGTTCAGGGTCAGTTTTCAGTTTTAGGGTAAAGGGGTATTTTTGGGGTTCAGGGTCAGTTTTCAGTTTTAGGGTAAAGGGGTATTTATGGGGTTCAGGGTCAGTTTTCAGTTTTAGGGTAAAGGGGTATTTTTGGGGTTCAGGGTCAGTTTTCAGTTTTTGGGTAAAGGGGCATTTTTAGGGTTCAGGGTCAGTTTTGGGTTTTTGGGTAAAGGGTTATTTTTAGGGTTCAGGGTCAGTTTGGGGTTTTTGGGTAAAGGGGTATTTTTAGGGTTCAGGGTCAACTAATAAGATTGTAAAAAATTATTTTTATTATTTTCATTTATTATTTAATTATTATAATTTAATTTAAGTAGTTTTAACTATATTTTAGTAATTTAAATTTAATATTAATTTAATTTAACACTGTTTTTAATAAAGTCGATATTTTTTACATCTATATTATTGTTAACGATATTTTGTACTCGATATTTTTGTACTTACCTGTTTGTAGATACAAACTCGATATTTTGACTGTCGATATTTTGTCCACGATATTCTGGCAAGTCGATATTGTGTCCGTCGATATTTTTTCAGTGATCCGGATTTAACATCTTCTATTTCCTGCTACTCCATTGTTGTAGGAAGATGCTGATCAAGGAAGTCAATTAGGTCTGCAGGATTACAGTGGGATATTGTTGCACCATATTTCCAGATTCTCATGTTAGGAAGGTCAAACAAGCAATATTTACAATCTAGATATTGAAGTTGAGGCTAATGAGATGCAAAATGCTTAGTAATGGTTACCATTTTTTTCAAAGTCTAGCTGAATGCACATCTTATTACCTTCACCATTAGAGATGGTATTTCTTGTATAGTTTTCCTTTCCATGGCAAGACGATATGGCATGCTACTGAGAACAAGTTGTTATGCTTTAGATTAGTTTGCCGTCTTGTGTAGTGGAATGTGCTCACCATTATCAACTTCAGTTCTCTCCGTACAAACTAATGTTTTACAGGTTGGGTATGATTGTTTCCACATAAGCACCACAATTTTCCCCTGTCGGTCCCTGGAAGGTTAATAATCTTGAGGATACACTTTCTGTTAGGATTTTCCATTTCAAGAAGTTGTTTGACAATCAAAGGAAGTGTTTTATGCATTGTCACAAACTGTCATTTCAAGGGCAGCAATATCCCTTTGAATGTGTTTAATATGTAGACTTATGACATTAGGATTTCTGCGTTATGCCTGAATTTGGGTTTTTGTGTCTCAACTACTTTATATTTAAGTGGTGAAGGAGTAGGTATTTCTTTTGTTGGAGGCAGCATGCGTAGATTTATTATCTTGTGACCAGTAAATTTCGTTGCGCGCACTGCATCGCATTTGGCGAGGCAGCGCACGCAACAGAATTTGTTTTATTGATTTAATTGTCAACTTACCTGCGTTCATCCGTATTCTGGTGTTTACTACCCCCCACCCTGCCCCTCCCCCCGCCCCACATCACCGCCCGGTAGCACTCCCACCAGGAGCCACTACTACCTGTTACCCCAGCTCCAAAGTCAGCAACTCTAGCCTTACACCACAGCCTCTCCCACAAGAACTGCAGAATTTTCAATATTATATACTAGTAGGAAGTCATAGTTGGTGCTTATTTAGCTTATGCAACTAACAACCATTGACAAAGCCAATAGTTCTAGCTTGCTGTATGTGTAATGTTACTTCTATTATATATCTGGAGATAAAGACAGAAGCAGCAAAATACCACTAGATGGCGCACTATGCTAAGCACAGAAGTGTTTTTAAGCCTCGCCCTTAATTACATCAACAACACTCCTTTAAGAGACCCCCTAATTTTTTCATCCCATTTAAAGCCGTTTTTAAATGTTAAAACAGAAAGTCAGATCTGTTCCTGTTTAATGCAGTAATGATGTAAAGCCACAAGATGGCACCAAATATTACGTCCTGTCTTTCCTAAGTATACATTCCTTTTTAGCCCCTTCGCCGCGGCGCAAAATCTTCTGCGGTGCGAGCGGGGCAGGGTTGGGCATGGCGCTGCGGTACTCATGACGGCTACCGGCCGTCATAAATCACGGTGGGCGTGTGCTCATGATGGCCGGGATCCGTCAGAACTCTGCCCACTGATTAATTCTCCCACACAGGTTGTCGGAGCGGCAATTTCTGATGGCTCCCGGCCGTCATGAGCACACGCCTACCGTGACTCATGATGGCCGGGAGCCATCATGAACACCGAAGGAGTTAATCCAAGCTCTCCTTTGATCAGACACCAAACAGGCCCTGCAAAAATGTCAACAGCAGACCCCACAAAATATTCTGACATGCCTGGCCAGAGTGCTCTTTCTCCATTTGAGTGAGTCAATTGCTTTGGTTAAATAAAAGAACTGATAACTTGGGACTTTTGGCCAGCTTCTGAACCTCCATCCTGCAGTGGAATAATATTACACAACATGGTCTCTAGCGGTAATTGGGGTCTTTGGAAGGCTAATAATCTTCAAATATAACACGCTGCTAATTTCAATTGCAGCTTTATATGACGTTGTACTAGTTGATGCACCATTGTCTTATTAAACCCCATTTCTTACAAAATCTTTGTAAGGCAGTAGCAAGGGGCGCATGTCTATAGCTAATATATGTCAACTTCGAGATATTCATTATGGCATTTTCCTTCTTAGCCTTATACGTAACCACATATTTCATAGTCACCTTCTAAGTTAATTAGATTTTTTTCTTCTCAATTTAATTGAATTTCAGTCTTCAACACCGAGTGTCCTCAAGCGTGAAAAGCACTAACCAAGCCCAAAACGGGTTGACGTTTTCACGCTAAAATCATTGTTTATAGGGTGTGTGTGCTGTAATTATGATATGGAAATACAACTATTGATTTATTGATTTCAGCACTCGTGTGAGAGATTGCCAATTTCGCATTCCCTCACGGCATCATTTGTTCAGCAGTGAGACTGACAGAAACATGTTCACAACTGAGCCTTCTTGTGGTATTTTTTACGTTTTCAGTGTTTTTATAGCACATTGGTCTGAATGCGTGACAGGATGATAGAAAACACGTTTTTATTGAATGCTTACAATCGATATGGTGCGAAGCTGGGAGAAGGCAGGTGACAGCAGAGCTAACAACATTGCAGGTTTTTTTTTTAATTCACAGCACAAATAGTGAAGCAGCAGTCCCCGACCATGCAGGAGAAAGAAAGGAATACAAAGGGGGAGGGGAGGGGGGATGCACGGGAGACAGGAGCAAAGCGGAGTGATGTTGTACACTCTCACTGCTGCTTCAAAACAGGAACTGACAAAGACAACAGATTTGCAATTTGCATACTTGTATTGAGAAAACTTTTTGGAACCTGAGTCACAAAGCCAGTTGTGCATATGCGTTCAACAAACATGTACAAATGTCTTGACATGTGAGATGAAATTTATAGCTAGATGCATCAAACAAAAATCCGCTCGGAAAGGGGCAGATTCTCAGAATCTGCCCCTTTGCGACCGGTATTTTTGCATTTGGGATGCATCATCCCAAATACAAAAATCGCAATTTGAGAAATCGCTAAATTCGATTATTTGCATTTAAGGAATCTCAAATTGAGATTCCTTAAATGCAATGCATGAAAGTTTTAAAAATAGCGAATTCGCTAATAGGGCACGCAAATTACCATGAAGTACAACTTCGTGGTAATTTGCAAAAACTTTGAAAAATGCACTAAAGTGCCTTTTTCAAACACAATTTAATGGGGGATACCAACCTCTTGTGGGCGCACTACCTTAACTTCAGGGTACAAAGTTATAATCATTAACAATAATAAGACGGTGCTTCTAGAGAAATGATGCGTATCCTACATCACTGGCTTCAAATGAAGCGACAATATGTACAATAACCTCTGAGCACACCCACAGTTCACTCGTATAATTCAAATATATATATGGCAAGTAACTCCAATCCTCCGGAGTCGAATTAGTGTATATAATTTCCAAAGTCAATGTCAAAAAGAGTCAACTTCCAATATGAAAAGTCCTTGTAGTTTATTTCATAGAATATCCAATGTTGATTACACCAGCCAACACGTGTTTCGTCGTGCACCTAATAATACCTCTACTTCTTCAGGGCTATTCCACCATAAATTCTGGGATAATGTACTAATCTGTTTATGTTTACTAATATAATCAGATCACTAATACAACCATTATGTGCATGCATCATATTCCATAGGTATGGGTGAGTAGAGTTCGTGAAGGATAAATGTTAGTCAGTTAGCCAGAAGAGAGGCAACCGAAAGTGCATTTATATCCTAACCATTAACTGTCATTCGATCATTGAACAAAATGTAAATAGATGGGAAGCGAAATCTTACAACATCCTAGGGAACAAATGTCCCTGTACAGTCTAGTACCAGAAAGCTGCTAGATGTCAACAACAGGCATGTAGTATACATATTCAGTAATCAATCAATAAGCGGTACACATAATATTGGTCAGAGATCAACACAGTTATTACTCATTGCCCAAGAAGTACTGATACTCATTATCAATATTAAGCCCCTGTTGGACCGATTTCAGTTTCATAATCCACAGTACTTCCCTACGCCTGAGTTTCAGAGTTCTGTTACCCCCTCTAGGATCCTGAGTTACATGTTCTATTGCATGGTAACAAAATTGGTGTTCTCCCTGATTATCAATATTCTGTACAAAATGAGCAGCAATTGGGTATCTGGTGTCCCCATTCTTCCATGCCCTAATATGCTCCATCATCCTGTCCCTGAGTCTTCTTATCGTGCTGCCCACGTAAATCTGTCCGCATGTGCAAGCCATGATATATACAACAAAGGAGGTTTCACAATTAATAAAGGTATCTATTTCATACACTGCTGAATTATTGTAACTGAAACTCACAATCTTTTTACAAGCCCATCTACAGCAATTACATCGCCCACATTTGTAGAATCCTCTTGTCATATTCCTGGGCCAGATTTCTCTATTCCTAATAGGATAACTTGGGCTCAAGTCATTCGCTAAGGTTCTCCCTTTCCTGAAAGTAACAGACGGTCTCTGTCCAATATGTGATGATAGATCTTTATCAGCAGACAACAAGTGCCAATGTCGATTCAAAATAGAGTATAATTTATTAGACTCTGTGTTATAATTGGTCACTAGGCGAACCTCTCGTTCTTTCTTCTCTGTAGTCATCTTTTCTTTTAGTGTATATGATTGTTCAAGTTTATACACACGTCTTTTTGCCTTCTCAATAACTACCCGTTGGTAGCCTCTAGCTGCAAATCTGGCAGACATATCCTGTACTGTATCCTTAAATTCTTCATTCTCCGAACAATTTCTCCTAGCCCGGACCATCTCACCATATGGGATGGATTTAATCTGAAAATTGGGGTGGCAACTCTTAGCATGTAATAGTGAGTTACAACTAGTCTCTTTTCTGTACATCTTGGAACACAACTTATCTCCCTTGGTATAAAGCTCAACATCAAGAAAATAATTTTTCTCCTTATCATATTGAGTTGTGAACCTTAGGTTAACATCATTACTGTTTAGGTATTCAAAAAAACACAGTAGGTCTTCAAGGCTGCCAGTCCAGATCATGAGACAGTCGTCTATGAAACGACCCCAATATTGGATATATTCAATCCACCTGACCCCACGATGACCCCAGATCCACTCCGCCTCAAACCATCCCATGAACAGGTTGGCAAAAGACGGAGCAAATCTGGAGCCCATCGCGGTCCCAAGACGCTGTCTGTACCAATTGCGATTAAACACAAATACATTGTTATTGAGTACCATATGTGTCATGTCAAGTATCATCTTTGTGTGTTCAAAATATTCAGCTGGTCTCCTGTTGAAAAAGGTTTCTACTGCATGAATACCCAGTGTGTGGTCTATATTCGAGTACAGTGAAACTACATCAAGTGTTACGAGATACATATCTCTTTGCCAGGTCACATCTGACATCATGTTTAAAACATGCTTGGTGTCTCGAATATAGGAGGGCAGGCTCTCTACAAACGGTCTCATGAATATGTCAATATACTCAGATATCTTTTCAGTCGGACCACCGATGCCAGAGATAATAGGCCGTCCGGGTGGGTTCTCTCTATTCTTATGTACCTTGGGTAAGGTGTATAAACAGGGAGCTCTAGGTGCTGAAATTGTCATATAATTATACTCATCCACGTCCAATAGTGACAGATCATACCAACTTTTAAGTTTCTCATTTATCAAGATAGTTAAGGATGGCAATGGATTGCTAGGTAAGGACTCGTAGTATTTCCGATCCCCCAGCTGTGACATAATCTCTGCATTGTATTTAGTGGTATCCATTACAACCACATTCCCACCCTTATCAGCCATTCGAATAGTAATGTCAACATTGGATTTCAGGAGTTTAAGTGCTTTTCTCTCTCCCTGTGTAAGGTTGTCTGGTTTCATATAGTAGCCACCTTTCGACCGTTTATCAATGAGTTTGTCAATTTCAAATTCCACAGACTTGTGGAAAGCGTCTATAGTATTTCCTGTACCCAATTGCGGCGTCCACTTAGATTTCAATTTTAGACCGCTGCTTTGACTGAGATATCTGTTAATCTCTAAGTCCTCCAAAACTCTAGATAGTGTGATAGGGTCTTCCTCATTCTCCGTTAAAGAAAGTAATAGTCTTGTAGCATTAGCCCCTTCAATAGTCAAGTCACTCAATTGATTATGTATAGAAGTACTTTTGTCTTTCAATGGTGCATGAACAAAATTTTTTTTAATTTTCAACAGTCTCACAAATTTGTATACATCAATCTTGGTCATGTACCAATCAGAGATAACATTAGGGCAAAATCCTAATCCCTTTTTCAACAGTTTGGTCATATCATCAGTCAATACAAGTTCAGATATATTTATAATCTCAATCTCATTATCTGAGCTGCTCTGTGTATTATTCAATCCTTCCATGACCTCAGTCTCATTCCCCTTCTTGCTCCTTGCTGACCCCCTGCCCCTGGATCCTCTCCTTGTCTTGTAGTTCCGCCACCTCTGCCTCTGATCGTAGAGTCCCGATTCCCAATTCTGTGACGCTTCACCTCTTCTAAAAAAGCATTCTCTCGTGTGCCTGGCTCGGCCACCGCCCCTCCATTTACCTCTTCATTCTCACTACTAACAATGGATGAGGCATCTGTTTCACTAGCTGTAACTCTAGGTGTGGCAGTTGTTTTCTGTTTGGAACCACAGGGTTGTCTAACCAGATAGTCAAAACGCTTAGCAAAGGTGAATACGCGGCCTGCTTTATAATCATTCTCATCTCTTTGTAGCTTCCTAGCTTTCCAACGCTTGATATCCGCCTGGAGGTCTGTTAGAAAATTGTCCAAGATAGTATAATTTCTAATAGTCACTTCAGGTTGATTAAGTTCTTTAATCTCTTCTTCTAATTTGTGTATCTCTTCAAGTAATTTCTTAATCTTTCTCTCAGCGTTCTCAATAAGAATGTTGATGAGATTCCTAGAGGAATTTGTAAGCTCCTGCTCCCAATTCGCTAACAGATCAGGTTCCAGGTCTTCGTATGTGGGCATGATCTGAGATCTCAAGCCCCTTGGTATTCTATTAAGAGAGAGATACTGTTTCAATGTAGCTGCGTCCCACCACTTGTTAAGCTCCTGTCTTTTCAAATTCTCCAATTTTTTGAATTTCTCCCTCAAACCCTCCGTCTTGGCAGGTAAGGGGGCATTGACTGACTTGCCTTGTTTATTCCCTGTCTTGAGATTATTAAATAACTCTTGTGCTTCCTGATCTCTATTCATCATGAGAGCGGATATATCGTACCCTCCAGGTGGCAGCTCCAAGTTGCAAACAAACACAATTTAATGGGGGATACCAACCTCTTGTGGGCGCACTACCTTAACTTCAGGGTACAAAGTTATAATCATTAACAATAATAAGACGGTGCTTCTAGAGAAATGATGCGTATCCTACATCACTGGCTTCAAATGAAGCGACAATATGTACAATAACCTCTGAGCACACCCACAGTTCACTCGTATAATTCAAATATATATATGGCAAGTAACTCCAATCCTCCGGAGTCGAATTAGTGTATATAATTTCCAAAGTCAATGTCAAAAAGAGTCAACTTCCAATATGAAAAGTCCTTGTAGTTTATTTCATAGAATATCCAATGTTGATTACACCAGCCAACACGTGTTTCGTCGTGCACCTATTAATACCTCGACTTCTTCAGGGCTATTCCACCATAAATTCTGGGATAATGTACTAATCTGTTTATGTTTACTAATATAAACAGATCACTAATACAACCATTATGTGCATGCATCATATTCCATAGGTATGGGTGAGTAGCTTGCACATGCGGACAGATTTACGTGGGCAGCACGATAAGAAGACTCAGGGACAGGATGATGGAGCATATTAGGGCATGGAAGAATGGGGACACCAGATACCCAATTGCTGCTCATTTTGTACAGAATATTGATAATCAGGGAGAACACCAATTTTGTTACCATGCAATAGAACATGTAACTCAGGATCCTAGTGGGGGTAACAGAACTCTGAAACTCAGGCGTAGGGAAGTACTGTGGATTATGAAACTGAAATCGGTCCAACAGGGGCTTAATATTGATAATGAGTATCAGTACTTCTTGGGCAATGAGTAATAACTGTGTTGATCTCTGACCAATATTATGTGTACCGCTTATTGATTGATTACTGAATATGTATACTACATGCCTGTTGTTGACATCTAGCAGCTTTCTGGTACTAGACTGTACAGGGACATTTGTTCCCTAGGATGTTGTAAGATTTCGCTTCCCATCTATTTACATTTTGTTCAATGATCGAATGACAGTTAATGGTTAGGATATAAATGCACTTTCGGTTGCCTCTCTTCTGGCTAACTGACTAACATTTATCCTTCACGAACTCTACTCACCCATACCTATGGAATATGATGCATGCACATAATGGTTGTATTAGTGATCTGTTTATATTAGTAAACATAAACAGATTAGTACATTATCCCAGAATTTATGGTGGAATAGCCCTGAAGAAGTCGAGGTATTATTAGGTGCACGACGAAACACGTGTTGGCTGGTGTAATCAACATTGGATATTCTATGAAATAAACTACAAGGACTTTTCATATTGGAAGTTGACTCTTTTTGACATTGACTTTGGAAATTATATACACTAATTCGACTCCGGAGGATTGGAGTTACTTGCCATATATATATTTGAATTATACGAGTGAACTGTGGGTGTGCTCAGAGGTTATTGTACATATTGCCTTTTTCAAAGTTTCTTGTTGCGCACACACATGCCCTAAGGGCATATGTGTGTGCAACATATGTGCAAGGATCAATTTCAGGGGTGCAACAGGGTGTCCTTTGGACACCCCTGCAACCTTGAAATCGCAATCTCAATTTGCAATTCGCTAATCTCGATTCGCAAATTGAGATTGTCTTCCCATTCATTCCTATGGGCCTCTAGGCCTATAGGAATGAATGGGGAGGTATTCTTTAATTGGGACTCGCAATTTGAAAGTCACAATTAAGGAATTCTAAGAAATCGCTATTTTTTTGTGATTTCTTGATGCATTCGATTTTGCTATTCCTTAATAGCGAATCGGTATTTTTCGCTATTAAGGAATCGCAAAATGGTTTCTTGATGCATCTGGGGGTTAGTTCCGTAATTCATAAAATGCGAATTTGCTCCAGTTAAAAGGATTTTCAACTGCAAATATTGATTCAGTATGGTGTAACATTATGAATGGATAGATCACCTGTCAAGGGAGTGGAGTGGGTATTTCCGGCTACAAATTGATTGAAAAGTCTGAGAACACCCAGGACCAATTCCCATCTTCGAAATGGTCAGAAATCTACCCTTGTCGTGGGCAGTTGTAAATTCTTTTTCAGGGTGGTCATTAGCAGTCTAGTCTGGGGAACCAAAAGCCACCCTGCAAGAATGCCCAAACCAGCCCTTCTCCCTTCGTCTACTTGTGCAGTCTATCTCTATCTTGGGAGGGCTTCTTAGAAAGATTTCGACCCCAGCACTTCTCCTTTTATAAATTAAACATTAGTGACACAAGCGAAATTCGTGGGGAAATATACTGCAATACCGCTCCCCAGGAGAAAAAAACCCATTATAAACAGAAGTGTTAATTAATATAAAAGCATTTTGCTTTGTGAAATTGTATACTTTGTAAAATTATGCACATGGAACTGCCTATGCATGCTTATCATTTGTAATTTACAAAACTGTGGCATCTTTCCCGAAATATTCAGGGAAACCTCAATGGATATTCAAATTGCATATATCTGCACGAATGCATCAGCTTAAACCCACACAAGGCAATTTCAATTAATGTTTTACTTTTTTTTACAAATGGGCTGTTGGTGTTGTGATGTGGATAGGAATGAAAGAAACACCACCGCCAGTGGAAGATTCTCTACTTAGGGGCTCGGCTGGTGGTAGGAAAGCCCCCAGAAGCGGTTGCATAACAGTATCGGAGCTGTCTGTGTCACTGAGCAGGTGGCATTCAAGTACTCTATGGCTACATCATTACTTATCCAATTTCTGAGTGTAATAAATAGATTTGTGGTTAAAGTCAAAAGACGAATAACGTCCCCATTGCAGATCAGTGGGGATCGTCATCTCACCGTGAAACACAGGTGAGGCCTTCATTTTCCACTGACATGCATAAGCTGAGGTTGAAATTCAAGGAGGGTCACAAAAGAAAACTTTATTTTTTTCAACTTCATTATGTCATGATTGGCTTATAACTCTGCACTGTTAGAAATGGGGGTCTCTAGTAGGCAATGGTTTGCACCTTTGTCCATGTAGGGACCCTTCTTCCTAGTCAGGGTAAGGGGGATACACTTCTAAAATAACCCCTGCTCAACCCTTTGGTAGCTTGGCATGAGCTGAAAGGCTCATCTCAGAGGCAGTATGTAAAGCATTTGTGCATGCATACTGTAACACGGTGAAAACTCTACAAATGGACACCACACCAGTTTTGAAAAATAAGCATATCTTTATCTAAACCTAACAAGATCAAAAATGACAAAAATACAGAAAACAGTTCTGTAAAATATGCAATTTGCAAGAAAACCTTAAAATGGTTGCAATATCCACAAAACACAGTTCTATGGGTGACACAAACAGTGCTGAAGGCCCACTAGCAGAATGTTACCTACAGTACCTGGGTACACACAGTGTACTGTACTAGGGACTTACTAGTAAGTCAAACAAGCCAATAATGGAAACATCAATTCATAAACAAAATTTCCAGGGAGAGAATATGCACTTTAGCACTGATCAGCAGTGGTAAAGTGCCCAAAGTCATAAAACCAACAAAAACATGGTCTAAAACAGGCGGCCCAAAAAGCAAAAAGTCTAGGGATAAACCTGCTGGAAAAGCCAGGTCTAACATGCAGCATGAATTCTACTGTTCTTCAAACTATTCTATTAATAGTTACTTTGGAGTTATCATCCACCTCTATTGAGGCAGTTGTGTGACAGTTCCTTACATCTCAGCAACCTTCTCTGCCTTTTCACCAACATGTGGGAAAGGCCCCAAAAGGACTGTAGTTTCTAAGTTTATATCAAAGCTATATTCTCTTGAAGATGCTGACAAGAAATGTGTTACCCTCCACTTGAAAGATCTCAATATCTTTCCATATCTAGAGGACTGGCTCTCAGTGGCAGATTCAGTGTAGGAAGCAGTAGATGAATTAGATCTAATGGTGACATGTCTACGCACTCATGGTCTTCTCCTCAACGAGGCAAAGTGTCCACTGGTCTCTTCACAAGAAAGGGCTTTGATTAGAGCTCTCTTCAAGACCCAGGTAAGCATGGTGTATCTCCCTCAAGACAGAGCTGTGTCATTCAATTGGAAGGAACCCTCAGCAATCTGGGCAGCCCTTCGATTTTTCAAGCAGCATCTAGTGAATCATCATGTGTTGGTGAGGACAGACAACCATGTAGCTATGACTTATGTCAACAGACAGGGAGGGTAGAAGTCATCCTTTCTCAACCTGTTTGCGATGAAGATATGGAATTAGGAAGAACTATTTCTCCTGTCTCTGGAAGCAATTTACATCAGAAGGAAGGACAACACTCTATAAGACTCTCTAAACAGGAAGTCTGTGACATCTCAAGACCTGTGTTTTCCCTGAAAGTATCTGAAGAGATATATTGCAGGTTCAAGGATCTTATTCTGGATCTGTCTGCCTCCCCAGAGAATACACAGCTGACAGGATTCTGTTTTCAGACTCCATCATCAGGGGCATGGGGAGTGGATACATTATTAATTCCTTGGCCTCACAAGCTCCTGTACATTTCCCCTCATTTCCTCTGATCCCAAAGTTGTTGCTGAGGATTCAGAGGGAAGGAGCAGAAGTAATAGTACCTGTTTGGCCCAGGATATCTTGGCTCCCTCTACGTCTCTTAATTTCTCTTCTGAGGATTGTTCTCTTCCATTATCCTCTGGTGTCGCAAGAGTCTCTCCCTCTGTCTCATCTATCTATTTTGGCTTGGAGACTGTAAGGGTAGGGTTAAGGAAGAATGGGGCTCCTTATCATCTAGCAGCTCTTATTCAACAGTCTAGACACCCCTCCACTCTATCTTTTTCTTCAAGGCATTGAAAAACCCTTTCAGCAGTGGTGTGATGAGAATTTTCATTCTCCATCTTCATGTGAAATTGCTGTGGTATTAACGTTTATTTTTGATGGATTTCATAAGGGCCTTTTAGTAGCAACGTTAAGATCTGAATGGTCCGCTATTTGGGCTTTTCATAGTTCTAGTGGCAAGTTTCCAGATAATGGTCTTTTTGTGTTCAGGCTCCTTAAAAGTATTTCTTTCTCCAGACCTGTTGCACTATCTTTTTGTCCTCCATAAGATCTTCCATTAGTTTTCACATCTCTTCAGGGTTTTCACTTTGAACCTCTTTCCATTGTGGAATTAAAGCCGTTAACTTTAAAGGTTGCTTTTTTGGTGCCAATTTCCTCAGCTAGGCTTGGGGAATTAAGAGCATTTTTGTATAAATCTCCTGGGTTGCAAATTGTGGACAATGTTGTAATTTTGAGAACGGATCCATTTGTTTTTCCTAAGCTTCCTTCCCTGACTCACAGGCAACAAGAGATATTTCTCCCCTTTTTTTCCCAATCTTTCACAAGAGAGGAGGTTGCTGCATTTGCTGGATATCAGACGAGCCATTTTGATTTATTTGGATCGTATTTTGGTTTCAGAAAGTCAGATCGCTTGTTTCTTAACTCTGGTGGTGCTAATCAATGTAGCAAAGCTTCCAGTATTGCCATTAATAGATGGATCAAGGAAGCTATTTGTGTGGCATATGAGTCAGCGAAGGTTTCCCCTCCTACCTCTATCCACGATCACTCAACTGGAGAGGTGGTGGCTTCTTGGGCCATTTTCAAGGGTGTCTCTTCGCAGGAATTATTCGGGCTGGCACCTGGGCTACTCCTTATACTTTCTTTCACCACCTACAAGATTTAGAGGGTGGGGATTGGTAAGAATTCTTCCAGTCATGAAGTGTTGGAATCAGTTTTTGATTCCTGAAGATTCTATAAGCTTATTGTCTTGATTATCTTCAGTGGTTCTTTCTATCAGTAAACTGAAAAACATTCTGCACAGTATATCTGACTCTTGTGATTCATCTGCCAGGATTGGCCCTGGCATTCCTCACAACTAATTGACTGGGATGAAAACATAGAACGTTGTGATAATGCCCGGTTACTTTCCGGTAATCGGCATCATCCCTAATCCATAGTCATTGTCACAGTCATTACGGTCCTCCTTCCCTCCCTGGTGTAACTGGCCTCAGATGGCTTGGTGTATCAGGAAGAGGAATGGGATTAGCCATTGTTATACCACTTTAATTTAGTGGGATTAAGGCAAGACCACTCCTACTTCCTGGTTTTGGTCCTGTCAACGAGGTGGGTTCTCCTCACGATGTAAAGTGACTGTGACAAGGGCTATGGACTAAGGATAATGAAGATTGCTGATAAGTAACTGAGGCAATATCTGGCATAGACCTTGTGTGGGCTGACTTTCCTTCATAAATCATAACTGAATTTCTTTCTTTACCCTTAAGTTTCAGTTGTGCTTAGTACATAACATGGCTTATTTAGAGTCTGGTGGATGGGATAATTAATCAAGCAATGCCGTCTGTCATGTTACAAATCCTATAGGCTATAATGACCTTGTAATACTGCAGACAGGGAAACTGCTACATTTGGATGCCCTCAAACTCTAAATAAAGGCCAATGGCTTCATCTGGAAACCCGATGCAGATGTTACAAAAAAACCAAATCTAGCCTGCCTTCGTGAAATGTGAGCTCTACAATGGCTGGAAACCTGAGCTGTGCTGCGTACAAGAACACAGTTTATGAAGCTAAGAAAAGCTGTTTGACAAACAGACTATTTCCTTCTGTAAGCCCTGGAGATGTGTACGAGTTGTTCGGAATTTGCTGATCCTCAGAGCATTTTAGGTATCAAAGAAAGAAACTCAAGGTATGACAGATGTTCATGAAATGTATTTTAGTAATAAGATTTTTGAAGCACACAACTAACTTTGTACTCTTCTGGGATTCCCCTACTCTGAAAACATGAAAATCTATGGCAAGACCTTTTCAGTAGCGAATGTTTGGAGAATTGACAAGCCCCAAAACTCACATGTAGGCATGGAGTACATCCTTACAGTGGAGTGGCTAAAATAAACAAATGTGGATGGCTTGCAAACAATTATGTCCAAACTGCTCATCCTGTCTGTATCTACTGGTGTTGTTCCTGATTCATGAGACAATAATCTATCCATTACTAAAAAAAAGCCACCATTCATCTCACCATTTCTAGCAACTTTCTCCCATTGCAGTATTACACTGACTGGCAAAGGCTCTAGAAAGAGCTATTTGTATCTGTATACAACCCATCTCAATGAATACGAGTTTCTGGACCCTTACTTCATCTCCAAATGTGAGACAGAGACCACCTTCAGGGAGGCCTTCTTTTTAATAGTGATCATGGAAAATGTTCCCTGTTCATTATGTTTATTGTGTTGGTGGCTTTAAACACTGTTGATAATCTGCTTCTGTTAGAGCAGATTTAAATGGTGTGAAAACATAAAATATGACACAAAAATGATTCTCTTCTTTGCTTGAAGGTGACACCCAGGTCAAATCCAAAGTGTTATGCTCTGATCTTTCTTTGTATCCCCACAAAAAATGATTGTGGGGTCTTTCAGAGATTGCTTATATCCGCACTATTGTTTGAAAGTCATATTTTCGTTCTGATCCTTGCTCAAGACTTAAAACGTAATTCATATTCTGACACACCCAGTGTTAACTTGAGTTGATAAACCCTAAAAGCTCATATAATAAGATAAGTTGTAGCCTGATCAAGACAGCATATTGCTAAGGATCAACCAGTCATAAACCTAATGAAGGTAAAAAGTAAGTGATGCCTTTTAATCCTAAGCATTTATGTACCTCATTATCTCTTTGCCTTAGCACACCTGCTGTGTTAAGTATTCAAATGTCAGTTTCAAGAAGTGTGAAAAAAAACCAGCCGTCTCCTGGGAAGTCAATAGAACCTGAGGCCACATATCCGCAAATTGGTTACAGGGTTGCTGAATTAAATTAGTTCTCTACTTCAATCCAGGTGACTCAGATTCATTAGTAGTTGGGGCTCTACTCAACTACAAATTTGATCTCTCCAACAACCAGTGTTCTGATAAGAGAGTGGGGAACTTCTTGTTTTGTAATGTTAGAGCCTCAGCAGGGTCTATTATTGATAACTTATTACACAGTGACCCTCCAATTCCAAGACCAGGAAGCGGTTTGTTTGTGAGAATTAATCAACACTGAGTTGACAGCAATGACAGAGTGGTAGGTTTCACTTTAATTTTTCACCAAAAATGCTCCTGCAAAGTTGGCTTTAAAATAGGTTGGGCTGTTCCTTTCTGGGTGGGCTAGTGGACCAACAGCTGTTTTAAATTTGAGCAGCAGCAGCTCCTACACCGCGTCGCCTCACTGAGAGTAAAAATAAAAATAAAAATTATAACACAGCGTTAATAATGTTACGTTATCATTTTATTTTTCTGAATGGAGTCTGAGCTAGGTTAGAGCTGGGCAGTGTCACAGGGAGAGGGAGAAGGAGTGGTATACTGTGCACCATAAGTGCGCCTGACGTTTTTGCCAGCTGCCTTGGGCTGCCAAAACTGTCATGCGCACTTAGCATTTCTCTACCCGGCGGTATTACACAGCTGGTTGGAGAGAACATGCACAGTCTCCCACTCCCTGTCTGAGTGTTGAACCATGCTGCTCAGACCAATCATGATACTACTGTCATGCTGGTGACAGCAGGTTCGTGATTGGCTTAGGGGAGTCTGGGAGCCTGTATGCTTTTGTGCTGGCAGGAAGAGGCGAGTATGGAGAAGAGGTGGCAGCCCTTCGCAGGTAAGTGAAGTTTTATTACTTTTTTTTTTTTAAAATAAAGCCTCCCTCTCCTCTCGCCCTACCACTACTTTTCCAAAACATCTGCCACTGCATTTGAGCAGGCTCCCAGTCAAGGCAAATTCTCAGCCTTTATATCCCTGGCCTCTACACTCTCCTCTTAGCTGATTGCGCTCGAGAAATGTGTTCCTGCTAATGGTTCCTGGAATCAATTGCAGGTTTCAAGAAGAGTGTGGTTTTCTGTGCTGTGTCCTTGGTTGTGGTACAGCCTTCTATTTAAACTAAAAGAAGAACATTCATCAGCCTCTTCGGGGAAACGTTAGATTGCTGTCTCTTCTGCTATATCTCAGTTTGCAGTTGACCCTTCTCTAAAGTTTCTCCATACTTAGCCACAGTTTGATGTTTGAAGTTGCTTGTTACAAATGAGATAAACTATATTAGATATATAAATAAAATAAGGGCATCTACATGTTCTTGGCCAGACTTCTGGCCACAACAAGCAGCATATCATGTACAGAAGGGTGAGGGCAAGCAACCACATCCTGGGAATACATGTCTGTCAGCAAGAGCATAAAAGAACTGACTCACAAAATACCTAATTTGACCCAGGAGGAGCTCAATAGCTACATCACCAGGTATTTGAAACAAAAAAAGTGAGGGGGGGGGGGGTAAGGTCTGCAGGCATAGAAGAAAGATGAGCAAATAAAGAATGCTTTGCAACCTTCCTATTAGGAAGGATGAAGAGCTTTCCTGCGGCTGAGGCAATAGCACAAATTGCTGTCAACATAAGGATACATTGGTTGATGTAATACTAAAACACAAATATTTTTGTATGAAAGAATTTTATTACAACCATAATGCATTTCAGATGGTATAGTTCTTCATTCAAAGGGCCAAATATTGCTAAAATGGCAATAATCAATTGAACGTCCTTCCCATTGGATATCAGAGAACCTACTGCGCAACGATGCCATCATAATATTTTCACTCATCTGCATTTATTTGTAGGGTCAGCATTAGGAGTCCACTACATAACATAAGGACAGGATAAGTACAGTATGACAGAGCAAACAGCTCACTTGCAGGCACAGCTTCAGGCACATATCACTACATTGTTGTATTCACTAAGGGGAACATGTCCTCCCCAGCACACCTTGGTGCCGGACACCTCTTTCTCCCGCCTGACTACTGCGAGGCTACACCTGCCTGCAGTAAGCCTCACCAGAAAGCAAGTTCTGATGCTAAGCCTTCAGGGCCATTCAGCTCTCCTAGGTTCCCAATGCCCTTAAGCTCCACGACTACTCGCCATTTCCCGCCTCCCATTTTCCTGTCTCCCATTTTCCCCGCCACCCGCCTCCCTAGCGCCCCTCCCAGGACCTACCTAATGAAAGCCACAGTGTGGCTGCATGCAGGGGCCATGCTGCTGATGCATCGATGGTGCCCAAAGGCAAGCCTGTATGCACCTGTCCGTGCCTTGTCCACGCTCAGCGCGAGGAACCCTGGCCCACCCAATTCCCACAGGTGCTCCACCTCAGAACTCATTTCCCTCAACCCCAGATGCAACAACAACTGCTGACTCGCATCTCCTCACTCCACAGCAGGACCATTCACCTGCCTCCGCTGCCGGTTCACCTCCATCCCTGGACCGACTGCCCCAGCCGAAACCCACATCACGCCTTCCCAGCTGGCTGCCACTTCCACGGAACCACTCTGGTGCCACCTGACCAACTACAGATATTTTCAAGTTGAATTGGAAGTTTAAATTGCATTTGGGCTGCAATTGCAGACCTGGGGCATGTTTTATGGACCTACTTAAGTGGGTGGCACAAGAAGTGCTGCAGGCCCACTAGTAGCATTTAATTCACAGGCCTTGAGTATATAGTATACCACTTTACAAGAGACTTATAAGTAAATTAAATATGCCAATCAGGTGTAAGCCAATTTTACCATGTTTAAAGGAGAGAGCAAAAGCCCTTTATCACTGGTTGGCAGTTTATGCCTGTACTACAATCACATCAGGGTGAGGTTGCAGGTACCATTAGTGAATTTCATACAGAGACCAATGAGAGAGTGGGGAAATAAATGGTGTAATTGATGAACTAAAGTATATGCAACTATTGAAAAAACCTCTAGCATTAAGAGGAAGAAAATACAGATCTTGTTTGAACGAGTACTTTGGTTGGAAGACAAGGCGCCTGTGTTCATAACAACATAGCAGTGTGAGAAACGTTATTGAAACCTGTCCAGGTGGACATGAGGGTCTCCAGCAGACAACCATATATGTAAAATTACTGTTATTCACCCAGCGGCTGATTTACAAACTTTTCATGCAGCACAGTGCACCAACTAAAATTGGAAAATAAATCCCACGAAATCACTTTGCACAGGGTGTGTGTCACATTAGTGACGAAAATCCGGTGCGGATTGTGAAAGTAATTAAAATCAGCACTTCTTGTTTCTTCCTTGCCAGCCGTAAATATTTCAGTAATTCACGTTTGTTAGATCTCATGATAATTTCATGGTGTAGTTGGTTAAGACATTGATTCTGTGTACGGGCTACCATTCAGTTGTCTTAGCTGTTGAAAACTGTTCATACACTGGGAAGGGCATTTACATGTTGAACGCTGTGACAAACTCCTTAGGAAAGGAATGCACAAGCACAGAGTTCTAAGGCCAACAAAAACAAATTCTGCAAAAATAGGAGGGGTGAAGGCAAAATGTTTGGGGGTGACACTGCAGAGAGGGCCAAGTCGCCACTCAGCCCCACCCTCTTCAACACCTACACCTACATGACCCCCTGGCTCACCCCATTATATTGCACAGATTAAACTTAATTTCCTACGCCAGCGAGACACAGCTCATCCGCTCACTGTCCACCACCAAGGCCAAATTCCACATATGCATGATGAACATCACTGGCTGGATAAATGATAACTGCCTGAAACTGAACATGGACAAGACGTGGTCCTAATCTTTGGTAACATCACCTTGCCATAGAGGGTCACATGGTGGCCCATGGAACTTAGCCCTCCCCAACAGACCACGCCTGCATCTTTGGCATCATCCTAAATAGCAAGCTAACTATGAAGAAACAATTCAATGCAGTCTCAACCACCTGCTTCCTCACCCTTCATATGTTCCACAAGATCTTCTGATGGCTCCCAGTCAACATGTATAACCTGAGGGAAAAGGAGGTACTAAAGAACAGGTCGTCCTCCTAAAAAGTCATATGAAGAAATGAGCCCAGAATCTGGGTTCGGAGACCTGTCTCGTTTGGTGGCTAGCTTAAAAATAATATTTAAGTGTAGCTGAAAAAGAAAGAAAAAATGTCTTTCTTTAGTCCCCTCACTCACCGGAGTTTCCTCACGGTGACATGCTTCATCATTGGGGCCATCCCAGTTCTCTACGAAAAGGGGCGTGCTGCGACTTGCGAACTACGTAGGAGCACTATAGTAGTGAAGGACTATGTGTGGTGCAAAAAAATGTGTCGTGAGGTGGAGTGGGTGAGTGTGTGAATTAAAAATACCGTGCTAGTGGGCCTCAATGATTTATTTTGCTCTTAGATTGGTATATTAAAAATGGGGTTATACTGTTAACCGACCAACTATGTAGGTAGGTTCAGTATATGGTCAACATGTTTCACTCTACCCCTAGCGTTTCGTCAGGACCATACAGGGACCAGCCCTGTATATGCCACTCCTAGAAACCTAAATTAAGGTTAAGGATTCATTAGTGAAAAAAGGTATTTACAATGATGAATGCTGCTTAATTTAACACATGCGTGATTCGAAATACATACACGATAACTTTCGGACGTATGCATTGTTCACTGAAGAACATTTGTAGGTGCTTAATAGCACGTCATGGTCTCTGAGGGGGGCGGTGTCACCTCGGTGGAAGCAATGTTCCTAATCAGCAACGCCGCGCGGTATTACCTAGCTGCTTCCCTTCGATGCGGTCCGAGGGAAGCAGCTAGGTAATACCGCGCGGCGTGGCTGATTAGGAACATTGCTTCCACCGAGGCGACACCGCCCCCCCTCAGAGACCATGACGTGCTATTAAGCACCTACAAATGTTCTTCAGTGAACATTACATACGTCCGAAAGTTATCGTGTATGTATTTCGAACCACGCATGTGTTAAATTAAGCAGCATTCATCATTGTAAATACCTTTTTTCACTAATGAATCCTTAACCTTAATTTAGGTTTCTAGGAGTGGCATATACAGGGCTGGTCCCTGTATGGTCCTGACGAAACGCTGGGGGTAGCGTGAAACATGTTGACCATATACTGAACCTACCTACATAGTTGGTCGGTTAACAGTATAGCCCCATTTTTAATATACCAATCTAGGAGCAAAATAAATCATTGAGGCCCACTAGCACGGTATTTTAAATTCACACACTCACACAGTCCACCTCACTACACATTTTTTGCACCACGCATAGTCCTTCACTACTATAGTGCTCCTACGTAGTTCGCAAGTCGCAGCACGCCCCTTTTCGTAGAGAACTGGGATGGCCCCAATGATGAAGCATGTCACCGTGAGGAAACTCCGGTGAGTGAGGGGACTAAAGAAAGACATTTTTTCTTTCTTTTTCAGCTACACTTAAATATTATTTTTAAGCTAGCCACCAAACGAGACAGGTCTCCGAACCCAGATTCTGGGCTCATTTCTTCATATAGCTCCCAGTCAACACCAGAATGACCGTCATAGAGGGCCTTCATCACCAGAGGACTGGATTACAAAAATATACTTTACAAAGGAATCAACTCATGAATCCTGAAGAAACTCCAGACAATACAAAATCCAGTGGCAAGACTCATCTTAGACCTCGCCATAAGGACCCACATCACACCCCATCTCAAGAAGCTAAACTGGCTCCCAATCCAGAAAAGATACCAGCTCAAGATGCTGACTCACGCTTACAAGGCCCTGCACAATGAGGGACCAGCATTCATCAACAAACGCTTCACCTTCTACCTATCGACCAGACACCTTCAGTCTGCTTCGCTCTCCCTCACAGACACACCACGGATCCGCTGAATAAACAGCAGAGGGTGCTCCTTCTCTCGCCTGGCAGCCAATGTATGGAACAACCTCCCCTACACCTCAGGACTGTACCGTTGCTCCGACAATTCAGGAGGGAACTCAAGACCTGGATGTTCGAATGAATAACCCACCACGCAGCAGCCAGCATCTCCAGTGCTTTGAGACCCACACAGGTGATTTGCCGCGCTCCATAAATGTTAGATTGATAGATTGATTGAAGTCCAACAATAATGATATTAAAGAAAATAATACAATGCAGCTGCCACATCGAACTTATTGGGCACATTATGCCTCACATGAGAATAAAAATGTTACTCTAGATTATGTTTTCTCTCTTCATGTCTTTCTTCCTTCTGCAAGATCATGAGGTGAAATAGTGAGAAAGTATGAGGTGCAAGGAACAGAGAAACCTAAGGCTTTTTGGCATGCTCCCCTGCCTGCCTCAAATGTAAAATATTGAGAAAGACCTATTTTGATGTTGAAATATTTGCTTTACTTGATCCTCTTTTATGACCATTAAGACAGTACGCTTCTGAAATAGCTAAGCGATTCTGGATTCAGCTTGGGGTGTTTGTAAAAACAGCTGTTGTGCTTCTCATATGAACCTCAACATTTTGCTGAAGCAAGAACGCAAAGGTGCACCCCCATTATTAGGCCCATTGACCTTTGAACACCATGACTTCGATGAGTATTACTTAGACTGGTTATGGTTCTCGATAAGTGATACCTTGAACCTAATTTAACCCTAACCTTAGCCATGACCTTTGTCAAACCGTAATGTTTTACTGCACCCTAACCTGAAGGTGAGCCAAATCCAAATCTTTACATTTATAGTGATCCAATCTCTAAATTTGTCCATAATCTCAATCCTGCTCTTTACCCTACATCTATATTTGACCATAGTCTTTATCCTAATCTAAATCTGAACCTGGTCCATACTATGCCCCTATTTGTTTTTACCTCCAGCTGCTAATTTTGAAGAATTTTAATTCTATGATCGGTTTATCCATTAGATGCTTGTATCAGTTCAATATTTTCATTGAGATAGGTTTCTCTCTAGTAAAAATGCACTCCTAGACTGACCTTTACTCTAACTAGACTTTAATTTCTATGGCATAAATTCTAAGGAATAGAGTTAAAATGGTAAATCAGTAGACTCACAGTTAGAAGGTTTCATAGATCTTTCCTTTCACTGCTTAGAAAAAGACCACAAATCTTGATCATAAGATTTTCTAGTAGCTAACCTTCTGTATTGTTCTATTAGACAAGCTAAAGGAGAAGAAAGACCCAGCAAATTCACAACTTCAAGGCTCTCCTATCGATACCCACACAGTCAACCGCATTTTACTGAGTGTTGCCAGAGGAAGTAATAAAGATCTGAGGGGACATCAATACACTGGAAGGATTCACTCTGGCACCTTCAACATCATCTTTGGAAACCACTCCATCTTTGGCCAAAAGGAAGCTGCCAGAATGAGATTTACATGCTCCTTCCTTAATCTGTCTAATAGTTTGAATATCAGGGAAAAGGGAGAAAGATGTACAAGAGGTTGCCATGGAGGTGTTAGTGGAGGGCATTCTCTAAAGTGGAAAAGAGGTCTAGCTGAGGATTTCGAAGTCTTCAGCAATTTTGCTCAAAAATATATGGTGCCAAACAAAAGTTATGGGAAGAAGAGGCTATCATTAGTAATAGTGATTACTAAATAGAGATTTTTTGAGAATAGCAATTTGCTAATCGCTATTAATAATTTACTAAATGTGTATCTGCCCCTTATTTCCTATTTAGCGATTTGTAGGGAGTCGCAAATAGACCTACCTCATAAATAATATTGAGATAGGTCACAATTTGTGACCCGCTAGGATTTGCTGCCATCACGGCTATGGTGGCCTGCTGGGGTCGGCAGACCCCCATGTCTGTGATAGCTTTTAGATAAAGCTATCTTTTTTTTAATACAGCGTGTTTTCCTCATAGGAAGTCAGGATACTTTTTTTTTATGAAATGTATCTTTTTTATTTTTTAAGAGTAGGCAGTGGTCCATGGGAAAATATGTTTTAAACATTCTCAAAGGGGAAGGCATCCCAAGGGGACCCTCTTTCCGTTTGCGAATGGGTTATCACCAACTTTGTGTTGGTGTAAAGTATAAATGCTGTGTGACCACATTTCAGTCGTAAAAAATGAGCACATACCATGCAGATTTACTATTTGGAAGGGACTCCCTGAACACACAAAGAGTGATACTGTTTTTGGTTGCAAACCCAAACTGTGATTTGCTATAATCGCATTTTGGTGCTTGTACATTTGAAAAAAAGCATTTTGCCACACAAGAACAAATACTTTGTACATCTGGCCCAAGGAAAGACATTTTCCTTTCCCTGAATGTGTGTTGGTGATAGGGAGATCAGATGAATCGCCGCCCAACTGCTTGTTCAAATATGATTTTGTGACTATGCTGTCCATCCTTACTATTACAACCTAATTGAGTAGAAGATGAGAGTAGTGAAGGAGTGAAAAATAAACTGCATTCAACTCCTTCGAATTTGAGGAGTAATATATTTCTTGCAGAAACCATCTTCCCTATATTGTCTGACTGTCCAGAGTAGCTCCCCCCAACCTCACTTGCTCACATCTGTGGACAAAATAAGAGCATATGGGAGAGACAAAGGGAACCCATGGCTAGATTTGTTAGATTCAACAAACACTGCAAATTCATCATATTTCAGTCATTACAGGCACAATTTGATCCAGGCTGTGAGGCGCTGTATTCCAGTGTTTTAAGAGCTGATGAACCAGCATGCCCAGGTGGAGGCAGCCCCAAGGTACCACAAAAACATTTACATGTTGCAATAGAAAAAAGAAAAGAAAGATACAAAGAAATCCAATAGTAATCCATAAAGGAAAAGGAGATGCAACTACTCCATGGCAGGCAAGTAAGAGACTCTGTATCTTCTGGTTTCTCATTCGAAACAAACTCATCATCCCAAAATATGCTTGAAAATGAGACCCATAAACTTCAAATCCTGGGTGGGTGAGATCTCTTCAAGTTTATCAGAAGACAGTACTCCTCCAACATTTGACCAAAATAACTTGACATGATTTTGAAGTATAGTCTTTGAGGGAGAATGGATAAGTTTATAGTCCAAATAAAGGTGGAGTAGAATCCGCCTCCTGTGCAGAATGGCCACAATTGGTGCAGAAACGTTTGTAAAAATCTCTGGAGATGATGTTAGTATTTTCAATTGCCAGCGATGACCTTCCGCACAGAATCTGAGAATATTTTAATGAGAATAGATTGGAATGTGTTGATAGGCATCTCTTAAGTCCTCAGAGGAGGATAGCCATTTCCCCAAAGACACAAGAGGAAATATTTTCTGAAGCTTTTCCATCTTGAAACGGATCTTTTAGAAGAACACGTCTCATTTCTTTAAGTTGATTATCCATCTGTATTTTCCTGAAGAATCCTCTTTGATGCCTTCTTCTCGATGTTCTTTGAGCAGAGTTTTAATATATCTGTACCTTATATGGCTGTGCATGCTTCTGATTCATAAAAGTATCTGCATCACCAAACAACTTGCTACTAGCAAAAGGCATGTGAAGCAACCCTGCATTCTGGGCACCTTCAACCTTCCAATCCCTTAGATGAACTTGACGTTGGGCAGCCACAGTGGAAGCCATGAAAAAGTAGATGCCTTCAAAATATCACAAGACACATCAGAAAGAAATGTAACTTGCATCTCCATATATGAAAATAATTCTAAACATGTCCGTCCCTCCTGAATGGCTAAAGTCAAAGCTTCAAAGTGTTGTACAAGGGACTGGGAAGAATAGAGATCATAGAAAGCACCCCTTAAATAAAGGTTCAATTCTGAATAACCCTTCTGCTTCCACTTTGCTATCTACAAAATCTGCTACTGGAGCTTTCTGCACAGTGGAACCGCCTGCCAAGTTAACCAACATCAGGCAGATTTTAATATTTTCAAGAATCACTAAAGGATATAATAGAGAGCGGAATTGTACCTAAATAAAGAAGAAAGTTTAGACTTCTGAATGAACTCGGTCCTATCCAAGGTTTCAGGAATCTGGAATGTGTCCTCCTTATATTAGGCAGAACCTCAAGAGGAAAGAGGGAGGGTGGCGAAATATTCACAGATGATGAAGAAAAGTAGGAAAGGAGGGGGAATAGTGATTACTGAGGTTATCCTTCGATTTCCGAAGGGCTATTTTCATGGAGGCAATTAAATACTACATTTCTCCTCCAGAGAGCTCGAAGCCACCAAAAGTAGGGAAGGGTGTAGCCCAGCTCGTTTACACCTTTTCTGAACATCACCATCATACTTTTGACAATTATGTATTTTAGCAGAACATTTCCTATTCTCCATTGTGAAAAGATAAGCAGCAGTGTAAAAATCTCTCTTGTATAGTATAACCCAAGGCCCTCTGTATAATATAATAAATAATAATATAATTATTAAATCAATGCTTGCAAGAAATAAGACGTGAAAAAAGGAAGGAAAAATACCTTTTTTTAAAAGTCATGACATAAATGTAATGTATATTATGTCTTAATAATATAATTAACATATACTTGAAATATGTATTTTGAAAAATAAAAGGCTTACTTAGCAGACTCGAACCCTGAACCAGATGCAATAGAGGCATTGACATACACAGCTCGAGTTAAAAAAGCTCGGATAAACATTTTCTTAATTAGCCACAAGGGAATGCCAGATACTAACTCTCCTCTTTCATCCCATGTGATTCCCTGTCTGCCCACCCAAAAGAAAGCGTTAGCGGCACTGAAGAATCAAATGCCCCTGTACGCCCACAGAAAATACTTGAGGCTTTTAGCAACTCCAAGAAAGGCCTACTGGCATGAACTCAACTTCTATCTCCAGCCGCAGACAACCGGGAAGAGAGAGGAGATTTCAGGAAGCACAGCAGGCCACAGCAGAAAATACCAAACGCGCATTGCATAAAACCACAGCACCTAGCCTAGAAGGTAAGAGAGAGGCGAAGGCCACAAGCAAAGACCACCAGAGCTATAAAAGGGATAGTACCTCACAGGATCTGATAACAGAGGGGAGCAACATATGTATAAACATGTATACATATTAAAGCACACTGCACAGTAAGCTACCCCAAATGATGCTCAACACATTAACTCCTATCCTACTTGCTAGGATTTAAAGGGGAGGTCTGGGACTTTGTAGTCCTAGACGCTACCTCCTCCAGAGCTTACCAACCATAGATCATAGAAGCTTCTTGGAATCTTACGTGATGTCCAAAGAGCAGATGAAAGAACAGGAAGTGCCGTGGACTCCCGCCCTCCTTATTAGCAAAATGGTAGGAGGAGCCTGGAAGTGGGACAGAGGGTTTGCTTTACGTTTTTTGATTGGTTGTTCCAGCTAGCTCATGAAGTAACTGGGTATAGGCTAGACACCTTAAAGAGCAAGTAATGGTTTGAGAAAATAGGTTGCAGTGGTATTTATTTATTATGCATTTATTTATTTATTTTATAATTGTAGGTATAATACTGAACCGAGGGAATTGATGGGAATTTTGCCTGCAGTGGGATTTTCAGGTTTGTTTTTTCAGATTTGGGACTGGAGGGCCATTTTTACTGATGTAAGATTCCACAAAGCTTGATTAAGTCTACTTTTCTTCTCAGTCACTGCCAACCATTTTGGACTAAATTTAACAGATATACCAATACTCATAACAACGAATCGGCCGGCTATCTGTGCATAAGGGATAGATAAGAGATAGCACATATGGGAAAATGAGTCTCTTGAAAGCATCCTAGTAATGCTTTATATGCTGGCATGCTAAAGGCATTTAAGTAAAATGTGCCCTATATTGTGTATGGCTTCAAGCAATCAAACCAATGAGCCTATCACATGAATGTCTTCTGAAACCTGTCCGTCCATTTCTTTGCAGTAGAACTGCCCAGGAGCGTTATGACGTTTACCGAAATGACACAGAAAGAATGTGGGTGATGTTAGTCATTCATATTCGCTTTTCTTCTTCTTTCGATCAGGCTGTGGATCTTTTTTGGTATATGATAAACCTATTCTGCCAATGTCGGGAGAGGAGGCGAGTTTATATTTAAAAGCACATTAATGAACAAAGCTTTCAAATTCTTGTCTGTGCTGTGTGTCCTTTAAAAAGTAACACCTCTGACCGTTGAAATTACACTTTCCAACCAGGCCCGGCTCCAAGAATTTTTATTTGGGTGGGCCAATGGTGCATTAGGGTGAGCCACTGCGGCACTCGCGGCCGGCATGACTCGCGGGGCAAGGGAGACGGGGCAGGGGGTTCACGCGGGGTGGGGGCACGCGGGGTGGTGTTTAATTTAATAATAATTATTATTAAAAAATATAGCTTACCTTTCCGTTGGCTGGGACCCACGTCTTCTCGGCTCCTGCTCTCCTGCCTCTGGTAGGAACAAGATGCAGGCAGCCTGGCTCCCTTCCCAAAGCCAATCACAACGCTGCAAGCAGTGTTGTGATTGGTCGGGACACCGCCCAGCCAGGGCCTTATGTTGAGGCCATGTTCTCTATGCAGGCTGCATTGCAGCCAATGCAGCCTGTATGGAGAAAGACAGAGTGGGCATGACAAGTTTGGGCAGCCCCAGAGGGCCGACCAAACAGTCTGTGCAGTCATGACCTGACAGCTAATTAAATAAACAAAAACCGAAAGGGCATGACAGGGCTGGCTTTAGCACTAATGCGAAAGCCTTGTTTGGCGCCCCACCAATGACCTCTTCATCCGTAGATACCATTACTACCACCCTTCAACAGTGCTCTTCAACCCTCTCTAGCCCCTCTCTCATATGCATTTCATTTGTTGTATAGCGCTACTCATATCAGTGTAGGGTGTCACAGTACTTCACATCACACACATATTATACAGAGATAATGAATGATGCAAGTAGGTAAATCAATCTATAGGGAATGTCGCATAAGCCAATGAGGATTAGAAAGTGTAGGACTCGTGTCATCCATACTGGTGGGCAATATATTCTAAGAGGGTATGGTCTGGAGAAGCACAAACTCAGGATTTAATCTAATATGCGTGGTTGGAAATGTGGAGCGATTTTATAATTTTTTTATGTGCCTTCTTTGATTTTATTTCCATGAAAAATAGTTTTTACCCTCGCACCTCTTGCAAAAAGGTACAAATATGGGAAAGCGGAAATAATTTAAAAACATTGTACGGGTCGCTGTTTGCTTGATTGAAGATGTTTTTCAGTGCAAACTCTTTCTGTAAGCCACACCTCCTGTGGAAGTAGTGAATATTCGTTTCACCTTCCCACAACTGTAGGCTACAATCCCATCGAATATCTCCCAAAGGATAGAGACCTAGCGTTGATTGGTCGAACCCTCAACCTCCATGAAAGTTCTGGGGTCCGAAACTCCCACACAAAGAAATCGCTCTAAACATATGACCTCTGTCAGCGATGGATATCTTTAAAAAAATGTACCTCGTTGTGCAGTATTATGCGTCTAGTTTCCACAGAAGCCTTTCGAGATCTCCAATTAAATGATCATCTGTTGTATGATTGTACATGCTACACTGGTTTTCTGGTTCATTTTGAATCCCTTTGTTCAAATAAAAACTCATGCTTTTCAATCCCAATATTTTAGAGTGTTCTTTTGGCACACGTATTTGCAAATTGTGCACACCTTTCAAAGATTCCTAATTGCACTTTCCTGTCCACCCTTACTCACGACCACGTCTTTTACAGTAACCCAGTAAAGTAATTAGATTTCTGGCAGCTCAGTTTAATGGATTTTCAGTCGTGAGCGCCAAATTCCTTCTTACAGAAAGGAGGCAGTCGCCCAAAACAGGCCATTTTGCCCTATTTTGCTGCATCTGTTATATGGAGAGGTGCAAACAAATTGTGTCCCTATCCACGTTACAGAAATATTTTTACAACAGGACAAAACTGATAACATAGATTGTGGAACCATTGTTAAGCATATCAAACACATCTGTTTTCATTTATAAATGCTTACAAAGCATACGTAAAGCTTGTTTTCACTTATAACACATTTAACATATATCTAGAATCTAGCAACGAACACCTTAGTCCATGAAAAATTATTTTGCAAAACTAATCAGAAAAACAACGTGATTTTCATAACTTTTGCTATTTATGTGATACAATAATTAAACTGATATTGCCCTCCCCAAAGGTAATCATATCTTTCAATTTTGAAAATTCCAGAAATTTTACTTTCCGCACTTGTATATGCGCTGCAGAACAAACTCATGAAATCAATTTGTGCCATCTTACACCTAGTGCCATATTTGCACCGTTTTAAAATATTTTGCAAAGGAAATTGTTCTGATTTTGTTGCCATTCGTTTGTAGCACTGAATATTTTTGGCTATTATGAGTGTTGATACACAAAACACACAAGCCCAGCCTAAAAGGGCTGAGGCTCAAAGGGTGTGTTATTCGTTGCATGGTGTAATCATTGCATGGAAATGCATCCATTAAGACATCGATTTGAGTAATTAAGCTAGTCATTACCAGATTTGCCATGCGACTGGCGCACCATTTAGCAGTATGTCTGGCTGGAGATATATACAGTGAGCGAGACCTGATTTTGTTGACTTTTATTCGGTTAGTATGTATGGAGTGCTGCACTTTGAATGTTGGACAAAGTGCTAAAAAGAAGAATTTGATTCTATATTTCAGGTCGCTGGCCTTTAACGTTGTACCCCCTGTGTGTTCTGGTAATTCCCCTCATTCCCTTAATGTCTGGCCCTTGACTTACCCAGCCGATGAGTGATGTATGGGTGTGGGTCTAAGCGCAGTAAAAATGATGATCTGTGAAGGAAGCAATGAATGCTACATACAATTATTGAGGTTCGCCTTCAGGTTGTGTGTGACCGCTGGGATTGTGGCAAGCTCCATGCTGCTGTTTCTAACACCAGTGCTCAGAAGACTCCATTGATGTCCGGGAATCTGATGGAAGATGCATTCACATCACCCTGTCAGTCTAGGATTGTGCCAGCTATATCACCTGAGATGTGGCCAAGTGCCTTGGGCTTCTGACTTGAAATCTTGTGGAACTATGTTCAAATCCTGGCCTTAGTTCAACATTCTGTGCTTCTGAGAATACTTAGGGCATGAATTAAAGGATGTAATATATTCTGTACTCCGTCAAGGTGACATAGTATAATAGTCCATATGCTTGACAAAGTACCTGTCCTCTGCAGTTAGAAATGTGTGCCAATCCCTGTGGTTCCTTTCAATGTGTTAAAAGTTTGACAGATGGCACCATCAAATTAACAAATGCAAACACAACAATTGATGGACAGAATGCAGAACAATGTCATACATTCACCCCAGTACAGAGATCTGGGCCTGAATCCATCGTTTTGTTGCACTCCACACCACCCCAGTTCAGACATGGCTATATGCGAATCAGCCTCGACCCTGTGCCTCATGGGAACAGACCAGCCCGAACTGCCAAGCCATGTCTTTCCTGGACCGGAATCAAGCATCCTAGGACCGTTTTCAGGCTATCAGCCGTCTTTAGCCAGGATAGCCTGACTCCAGTGGTGTGGAGAGCATGGGACTCACGTCTGAGCATACCCATCCTACTCGGTGTGACAAATGCAAAAACACCAATTGATGGACAGAATGCAGAACAATGTCATACATTCACCCCAGTACAGAGATATTGGCCAAAATCCATCGTTTTTTTGCACTCCACACCACCCCAGTTCAGACATGGCTATATGCAAATCAGCCTCGACCCTGTGCCCCATGGGAACAGTCCAGCCCGAACTGCCAAGCCATGTCTTTCCTGGACCGGAATCAAGCATCCTAGGACCGGTTTCTGGCTATCAGCCGTCTTCAGCCAGGATAGCTTGACTCCAGTGGTGTGGAGAGCATGGGACTCACGTCTGAGCAAACCCATCCCACTCGGGGTGACAAATGCAAAAACAACAATTGATGGACCATCAAATTAACAGACATTTGTCAAACTTTTACATATTTTTGTTTTTTCAAAAACTCCTGAAGTGGAGTTTGTTTTTTGAAAAATTTAAAATTCATGATGCCAATGCCGTGGGAGTTGACTTCTAGGATGTGAGGGTCATTTAAATGTTTTCACTGTCCTTAGTTTTACCTGGCGTTGACATACAGTGAATACTGGCCATTTGACTTCCCACTTTATTTCAAGTTGTTAGGTGAATCTGGGAGTCTGTATCCACCAAAATCTCTCCTTAAACCTGTTTAGCAGAGGTAATATGGACCAATCTCTACTTTCTGAGCACAACTTCTCTTTCTAGCCTTACCTAACTAAAGTAAGTCGTTGAACCACCAAAACTCTGATGAACCATACTCCATCGGGCCGTCAAAGCAGTATCTCAGAGATTGAGCCGGCATAGGTTCCATCGTCAAGAAACTCAAGGTCCGCTACCCTGACAATTAGGCAGGCAGACAAAGGCTTTGGCGGAGACGGTACTCCATGGCAGTTGCAACAGAGTACCCTCACTGCCAAACTCTAATTCATGCCCAAATCACCCTATTCCTAAAAATAAAAAAATAAAAAATGTATAACATAGTTTAGTTTGGTTGTAAATTGCTTCAAAGCACTTTGGCCGGTCTGTGCTATAAAAAATTGCAAAAAAAGAATTCTGGTTTAACCATGTTTGGTACTGTGACTTGAACCTGCCAAAGCTTTGTCCAATCTCTACTGGAATTCACATCACCTGACTAGTTGGTCCTCTTCTCTATTCTGTAGACCCATCGGAAGTAATCTCGAAAGAACTCTGTTATGGTTGATGGTAAGTTCAAAATTGAATGTTTTTTGTACATTTTGCTTGGCCCTCACTTACCTATTGTGGCCCAATGTGGGATATACACTGCCCCTGTGACCCTTAGGACATCTTTAAAATTCTACGGCTCCAGAACGGATGATTGTCGGCAGTAGCGGTTGGTGGTGAGAGTGCTGCCGGGCGGTGATGTGGGGTGGGAGGGGGGTAATAAATTATGGATTATGGCCGAATACAGGTAAGTAAACATAAATAAATAAAATGAATTTCGTTGCGCGCACTGCATCGCATTTTACGATGCAGTGCGCGCAACAACATTTGTTTATATTTCTTTTTATGTTTACTTTCCTGCATTTGGCCGTATTCTGTAGTTTACTACCCCCACCCTTCCCCTCCCCACGTCACCGCCCGGCAGCACTCCCACCACCGAACGCCACTGATTGTCTGGACTCAAAATCATTTATGATTCCAGAAAAAAGCTCCTTGAGTGTCCTGCCATATAAGAAGAGGAAAATGTGTGGAGAAGCAAATCACCCCCCATACCCGGGAACACCCCCCAACCTGGGGTGTTGCAAGTAAAAATGCGGGGAGGCCGCTCAGACCTCCCACAGCCCTGGGGGACACCACCTTCCTGGGGCTTTAACTTTAATTAATGGGGGGCATGCAGACTCCACCAGCCCTAATGACCGCCACCTCCTGGGGCTTTTGTGGAAATCAATGCAGGGGGGCTCACAGGCCCCCGCACACCTGGGACCATCCCCTCCCCAGGGCAATTTTATTTAAAAATGAGGGGGGCCACGCAGTCCATTTCCTGGAGCCATGCATGGCTTTGGGTACTACCACCCCCCAGGGCCAGCTCTGCTGTGTCTGGGGGTGCTCACCCCTGGTAGGTAGCTGTTGACTATGGCTTGGTGGGAGCTTTACCACTCCCGCAATGCCATGGCAAGCAGTGCTCCGCTTAGAGCCAGCTGGAGCATTTTGCCTTTGCTTGCTCAAAGTGGAGCGCAATTGATTTACACACAGGGAGCAGCATGTTAGCAGCTCCCTATGTGTTAAAGCAATGTTGGCTCCGGCAGAGACCACGGGGCCTTGAGGCCCCCCAGTGGTGCCAACACTGCTAAGTGGGTGCCCCCGGTGGGACCAGAGCACCCACAACAGAGGTCGGGTCCCTTCAGCTGATATTGACTCAGAAGGCCAGGCGGTCCCCAGAATTATTATTATTATTTATTTTTTTAATTAAAAAAGAGGCCAGGCCCCAGGAATGTGGTTACTGGGGCTGAAATAGGCCCAGAAGGAGGGGTCCTCTCGGCCCCCCTCCCTGTAATGTCATTACAGAAAAGGCCGGGCCTTGGGAGATGGGGTCCCTGGGGCCTAAATTTGCTTGGGGAGGTGGTCCGTATTGCACCCCTCTTCATTTAAAAAAGTGCTGGCCCCAGGGAATGGGGTCCCGCGGCCAAAAGTGGCCCAGTGAAGGCGGGCCACGTGGCCCTGCTCCCCTAAGAAATAAAACAAAAATAATTACCTGCAAGTCGCCAGATGCCCCACCCCCTTTCTCCACCACTCTGCAAACGCGCCTCCTGGCGCACTGCTGGTTGGGGTAGTAAGTCCCCTTGGTTGAAGAGGGTCTTTGGGGGCCAATTATCCCTCCTATTATTGCCAGTAAGTCCCATAATGTGGGACTGCTGAGAGGTCTTCTGAGGCCACACCAACTTTCTCTACCACTCTCCCAACATGCCTCGAGGTGCACTGCTGGTGGATGGATGAAGTCACCTTGGCTGCTGAGGGTCCTTGGTGGCCAACTACCCCTCCTGTTACCTCCAGTAAGTCCCACACAGCAGGATTGCTGAGAGGTTGTCGGAGGCCAAACCCATTTTCTCCACCACTCTGCAAATGCACATCCTGGCATACTGCTGGTCCTTGGGTACAACAACGCCTCCTATTACTCTCAGTAAGTTCAACAGAACCCAACTGCTGTGAGGACTTCAGAAGACATTCCACCACTCTGCATACGCACCTCTTGGTGCAATACTGGTTGGGGGATGCAGTCCTCTTGGATGCTGAGGGACCTTGGGGGACAAGAAGCCCTCCTGTTACATCCAGCAAGTCCATTACAGCAGGATTCTTGAGAGCTGGTTGGATGCCCCACCCCTCTTTCCACCACCCTTCAAACACGACGACTAGTTAAAAAGCTATAGAAATTCACTTAAAAAACTAAAGGTTACAAGGACGTTATAGTTAGGAAATAGATTTTAAAAAAGCTTAGAAATTCATTGAAAAAAACAAAGGTTACAAGGACGTTATTAGTTAGGAATTACATTTTAAAAAACCTTAGAGATTCTCAGAAAAATCCAAGGTTACAGTGAAGTTATAGTTAGGCTCACATTTCCCTCATAAAAAAACAGTAAAATTCAGCAGCTATAATTACCTGAGCTAACTATAACTTACACCGTGCAATGCACTGCTTATGACTTCACATATTACGTCACTTATGACATGGTCATTGACATCACTAATTTCATCAGTGATGGCATCTCAGATGACATCACTGACGATATGATCCTCAGAATGACTCACACACCCACTCACACCCCATACAACATCTCATATGCCCACTCACTCACCCATATAACCACTCACATGCCCACTCACAGACCCATATGAATTCTCACATACCCACACACTCTTCCACAGAGACACTCACACACCCACTCACGCACTCACTCACTCGTACAGCCACTCACACAACCATTCAGTCACCCATACAGCCACTCACCCATATAGCCACTCATGCAACCAGTCCCTCAGCCATACAGCACGCTCACATAGGCACACACTCACCCATATAGCAACTCACACACCCACTTATTTACCTACACAGTCACTCATGCACCCACTTATTCACCTATACAGCTTTTCAACACAACCACTCACTCACCTATACAAGCACTCACACACCCACACAACCACTTACATACCCATTCCACACATCCATACAAGCACTCACACGTCAGCTCACTGGGCCATTCACAGAGACACTTACTCTCCAATACAGCCACTCACACACCAACTCACTTCACCAAACACCCACTCAAACAGCCACTCACTCACCCAAACAGCCACTTACACACCGAGTCACTCACTCATACAACCATTCAGACACCCACTCACTCACTGATACAGCCAATGACTCACCCACTTACTCACTAATACAGCCACTCACACAGCATCTCACTCACCCACACAGCTACTCACACATCCACTTATCTATTCATAAAGCCACTTACACATCCATATACACAAGGATACAGTCAAACAGCCACTCATATATGTTATAAGTAGTATAACTCAGTAATAGTGCACCTAGTATACTAATTTAACTTTTGTAGTAGGTTACCATATATGTTTTACACCCATAAACTCTTAAAACCACTTACACACATGTTATGATGTCATCAGTAATGTCATTTGAGATGTCGTGATTCAGTGATCTCACTGACCATGTCATGTGTGTAAGATTATAAGCAGTGCATTGCGTGGCGTAAGTTATAGTTAGCTCAGGTAAGTATAACTGATGAATTTCACTGGTTTTGTAACCTGTAACCTTTGGTTTTTTCAGTGAATATATATGTGGAAACTGAAGAAGGCAAGAGAGCTATGGGAGAGCTGAAAAAGAAACTGGGAAAACATGAGAGGTGCAATTGTAGAGATTAAAGAAATTCAATAGGGATAAAATAGACTATGCTACAGGAAGAATCTAAACTTTTGCCAAACGTTTTGTTGCAAAGCAATGGACCAACTACATGAAAATCAAGGCCACAATTCCAGTGTTGAAAGCTTGGAAGTGAGTTCAGGGGATGAGGGGCAATCAATGATACATCCGGGATTTTCTGGAGAAATGAGCCTCTTCCAGATGACGATGTGAGAGAGAAGCAGAGGAACTCAAACAACAGGAACCAAAACCAAAAGGAACAAGGCAATGTTGAAGAGGGAAAAAAAGAGGCACCAAAAACAAAAGGAAATTAAAAGAATATTGAGTATTGAAGATGACTTGATAATCAATCTCTCATCGAAAGTCCTGAACCAGAAACATAAAACCCTACTCAATAAGGGTCTCACTTTTTGTTCGAGCACAGGAATTAACTTGAGAACAGCAAGTATCAATCTCTGCAAATTTTTCAGGAAGTTGAAAAATATTTTGCCATGTAGAAACACAATGCATAAAATGACATGACTCCTCAAATGTTGTCTAATGTAATGCTTGAAATGTTATCCCTTTAAAAGCAGTCTGGCGACTGAGTCTGACACCTTGCAAGAAGCCCACATTCTAAAAGGAATACCATATATAGAGTATTGTCAATGGGAATTCAAACTAACAAATCGGCCATGAGTAGTTGCTGACCCAGGTCGAAATTATGCCCACAGCTTCCATCTGGCAATAAAATAGATACTTTCCAGGAGATCATGATGGAAGAGCTTAGGGAGATATATTTAAAAGAAAAGAAAAACATTTTCTTCCAGAAGAAAAACATGACCACGGATGATTGGTGGGCTCTAAAAGATTTTTAAAATAACAAAAGTATCATTATCAAGTCTTATGATAAGGAAGGGAATACAGTTGTCATGGATCAAATAAAATATCAGCAAGAAGTCAAAAGACAACTACATAATCCTCATTGTTATGAAAAGTTGAAAGAAAATCCCACACGGAGAATCATGTCTGAATTTCATACTAAAGTGAATGCATGCCATGATCAAGGATTACTGGAAGCCAAAGAATGCCTTTATTTGAAAACAACTCATCCAACGACACCTATCATCTATGTGCTGCCCAAAGTACAGAAAAGTCTAGACAATCCTCCGGGACGCCCAGTAGTGAACTCATGTGACTCATTGCTTGAAAACGCCTTTAGATTTGTTAACATATTTTTATGTCCTTATGTAGCAAATCTCCCTTCTTATGTGAGAGTGTCAATGGATTTTTTAAATCGGATCAATAACATACCTTGGAAAGCAAATTACACAATGGCCACAATAGAGGTTGTATCAATAGCGCACAAAGATGGCCTGAAAATATTTTTTAAGATCACTGTGAGAATATTTTTTATGTTCACGGTATCTAAGCCTATTAGTACACACAGACATGCTTTTAGTGATAATATCTTTCTGTCTTAATAAAAAAATAAATCTTTTTGATGGAAACATTTTCATACAGAAGAAAGGCACCTTGATGGGCACATCATTTGCCCCAACGTACGCAAATCTAACAATGGGGCATTGAGAAGCTGAGCACATTTGGACGGAAATGTACAATGACAAATTTATGAAAATAATTTTATGGATTCGCTACATTGATGATTTGTTTTTAATCTGTGAGGGCGAAACAGATGAACTAATATGTTTTTTAGATTCTCTTAATCAAAATCCTTTGCAATTACAGTTCATCCATCAGACAAGCAAAGAAATGATTGATTATCTCAATATTTGTGTCTCTATCAAAAAAGAACAAATCTGCACTAAATTACACTGCAAACCTACCAGCTGCAATAGTATACTTTTTGCAAAAAGTGTACATCCTAAAGCCCTCAAATGGAGCATATCGTATGGGGAATTTTTAAGATCCAGGAGAAATTGTTCGGAAGATGATGAATTTTTGATACAAATGAATTAAATGTTTGCACGATTCCAAAGGAGAGGAAATCCAACATCTGTCCTGGAAGATGCTTAGAAAAGAGTGAAAACATGCATCAGAGAGGATCTACTACTACCAAAACCAAGGAATAGTGTCTCAAAAGAAGATATCATCAGGTATATCATGATTTTTAACTTCTCGGA